>NC_057361.1:5929377-10819377 GCF_016509475.1 Prionailurus bengalensis
CTATGGCAACCACCAGTACTGTCCAGTCTGGGACACAGGGTCCCCACTAACATGGGGCCCCAGGTACACCTGCTGTATTGCACGGGAATTCGAGACAAAGCACAGAAAGAAAGATAGGCAGAAATGAAAAGGGCAATGAGTTCTAGAAGCAAGATTAACGTCCAGGATCCAGCTTGTTGGATGTAGAATATGTCCCTTCAACAGCCTGAGGCAAAGCTGTGAGACACTGTGCTTCTTTGAGATGCACCGCCAGACTGTCCCCAAAGTCAGGGTGCGCTTTCCCCAACTGTAGTTTGGTGTGACGCCGTGAATGTTGGCCTGGTAGCAGCCGTGACATGGTGGTCAACATTCCATGAACGTGACCTTGGTCCCAGCCGCGCTTACTGTCACCAATGACACTGAGTTCTGTACGTTGTTGGTTGTACACATGTTGGGTTTAACTGCCGTTTAAAGTGAGATGAACGTAATTAGGCAATGATTTGGCATTGAAAGGCAAAATTGTGGTGTACACAGAATGAAGGAGTCCAGGTAAGACTCATGGCCACGAGACTGCACTGTCCTATTTTCTTGCCACTAGTAACGAATACGTTACAGGATTGAAGCAATGGGACACAGAACGAGGTATGCCACGTGATTACCGATAGATGAACAAAAAAGTGCCAATGGACACAGAAGAAATTACCAAACCTCCCGGACCAGATAGAACATATGACAAAGCAACAAGGTATTAGTGTGACCCAGTGATGCGTCTTTTAACAAAGACCATCTCCGAGCCTGTGTCTTGATTTTAGTACAATGTTTGTTTCTTGGGGTTGTATAAAAATAGATGTTCCATCCATGGCTGCTTCTTAGATTCACTGAAATCTCATACAAATTTATGTTGGCCCTCTACCAATTCCTTGTCTTTGCCACACTGACACATCTTTGAGAGTTACTCTCGGGCAGGCTACCCCTGCCTTCCCCAGTCTGCTTTCAGGAAACGATTAGAGAAGGACTTCTGAAACCGATCCGTATGTTACAGACAGTAGCCTGCGATTCTAAGCAGTGAGGTGTTATCAGTGGCCGGATGGAGGTCCACTGAGGACACTCAGTGTGAGTTTCGATGGCCTCCCGTATGGAAAGTACATATAGACAGGACTACCCAGGAAATTAAAAGGGGAAGGACCAGTAATAACAATGCTTCCAAAATTGCTGGTGCAAAGAATCACCCACGGAATCTGTTAGACATTGCGGTTCTCCGGGACTGACTCAGTAGATCTTGATCTGACCCTGGAATCTGTACACCGACAGACGCCCTAAATGTTTCTTATAATGGGACACACGTGGTCAACGCTAGGCCAACAGATTGTCCGAACTTTGAGGGATTATGGAACGAAGGCCCAGTGATGAAAGACACAGAGCAGTTGTAGAAACCAAAAAAAGCATGAAAATGGTTAAGTGTTTGTGCTCAGGGAGGAAAAGTGTAGTTTAAAAAGTATAAGGTAGAAAAGAGTTCTAGAGGATGATAGGTCCAATGGGTGCCAATGCTTGGAGCTGTTTCTACCTCAGAGGGAGAATTTTGTCACACAAAACAGTAATTGTCTGTAGTGAATCCTCTCCTGCACCACCCAGATGTCCCCACAACCCCAGAACCGAGATCAATGTGCCTGCTGGGAGTGTCGAGTACTGATGGGTATTACCTAAACCCCTCCTTTCCCCTCCCATAAACTCTACTTGCTGGGAGAGGTTACCTAACCCAAGGCCACACTGCTTCCGGGAGAGTCCCACATGGAGTGACTGGCTGATGCTGGGCCACAAAGGACCAACCCCCTTGTCCCATTCACAGTAACATCCGAGGCATTTCCAGCTCCAGATGATGCTATGGTATCCACTTGAGGCTGTGGTCACAGATGGCATGACAGCCCAACTCCTGCCCCGTGCTGGGTCCTTCACTCCCCTGAGGTGGTGATCCTGGGAACGTCACCCAGTATGGTCGTGAGCTCACGTCTCCATAGCTTAGCATATGCTTCATGACTAACACAACCTGTGAAAACCAATCACCTTCCCATATATGTGCAGGGGGAGAGAATGAGTTTTCTCCACTTGAGAGGCTTTTGGAAAAAGCCAAGTAGATATGAGGCATAATTTTTGAAAAAGGTGAGGGTGTTGAAGAAGTTAACCACGTAGTGGCAGGACACAAGAGCCACAGGAAAGCGAGCCCTTCCCATGCAGAAGAGGCAGGTGGATCGACAGGAAACAGCAGGTGAGCTGCAGAGCATTCTAGCCCAAGAACAGATCTCATTAAGTCCCCCACAAACTCCTTCTCAGGGGGCCAGCCTCTCTGAGGATGCATGACAACATGACTTCATATTGATACATTCTTTCCTGAAAGGAACAGAATTGTCTCCTCTTGAAAGTATTCAGAAGAAGAGAGCCAAAGCATAAGAGACTCTTAAAAACTGAGAACAAACCGAGGGCTGATGGGGGTGGGAGGGAGGGGAGAATGGGTGATGGGTATTGAGGAGGGCACCTTTTGGGATGAGCACTGGGTGTTGCATGGAAACCAATTTGACAATAAACTTCATACATTGAAAAAAAAACTTCAAAATTGGGAATTTAAAAAAAAAAGAAAGGGTTGAAGTTATAATAATAAAAAGATGAGATAAATTAAAAAAAAGTATTCAGAAGAAGAACATGGTATTGTTTCAATATGTTTCAAGTCGCCATTGGTGGCTATTTTTTATTTGTGCATTTAAAAGCAACTTTGTCTTGAGGCTGTGGATGAAACGATTGAAAGGCAGGACAGAAATCTTTTTTTAAAAAAACATGTCAGCACCATTCCAAAGTTCCTGCGAGGAATTAAAATCATTATCAAAGCAGGAAAAAATGCAAGAGCAATGTGGAAAAACATAACTTTACACAACTCTTAATTACATCTTTTACTAGAATTCTCTGGTACGCAAATTTACAGCACGCTGAAGTAGACTTTAACATTTACTCACTAGCGATGCGTAAAAGATTTCTTTGGCATTTTCTGTTCCTTAATTGTTATTGTTGCTGCGTTTTTATCATAGGATGTTTAAAAAACTTTTTTTAATGTTGATTTTTGAGACAGCAAGAGAAACGCAGAGTACATGAGCAGGGGAGGGGCAGAGGGAGAGGGAGACACAGGATCCAAAGCAGGTTCCAGGCTCCGAGCTGTCAGCACAGAGCCCGACGCGGGGCTGGAACCCATGAACTGTCAGATCATGACCTGAGCCCAAGTCAGACGCTCAACCGACTGAGCCACCCAGGCGCCCCTACTGTAGGATGTTTTAAACATGGACGAAACAGGGGCGCCCGGGGGGCTCAGTCGGTTAAGCGGCCGACTTCAGCTCAGGTCACGATCTCACGGTCCGGGAGTTCGAGCCCCGCGTCAGGCTCTGGGCTGATGGCTCAGAGCCTGGAGCCTGCTTCTGATTCTGTGTCTCCCTCTCTCTCTGCCCCTCCCCCGTTCATGCTCTGTCTCTCTCTGTCTCAAAAATAAAAAACGTTAAAAAAAAATTTAAACATGGACGAAACAGAAAGTTGATCAAGAGAAATTTTAGCCAAAAGCAAAGGCATGTAGGCGGCCACTAAAACAATGACGTCATAAGCTCTCTTACTTACATGAGGATTCAACCGTGTCCTACCCGGAAAGACTGCCGTACAACTGCTCCTCTCACTGATACCAACTGAAAAAAGCACTTTACGGTGATCTCAAAATGTTTTGAGAGCTGTTAGAATTCTGACTTCTCCGCAGGTAATCAGCTGAGACCTTCTCTTAGGTCTTCATAAAGTCACCTTCTGTGCAGAGCATTTGCATCAGTTGGCATTTCTGCCACTTCCTGTCTGTGAAAGTATAAGATCTATACAGGGGCACCTGCGTGGCTCAGTCGGTTGAGCGTCTGACTTCGGCTCAGGCCATGATCTCACAGTTCATGGGTTTGAGCCCCGCGTTGGGCTCTGTGCTGACAGCTCAGAGCCTGGAGCCGGCTTCAGATCCTGTGTCTCCCTCTCTCTCTGCCCCTCCTCCGCTCGCACTCCGTCTCTCCCTCTCTCTCAAAAAGAAACAAATGTTAAAAAGAAAAAAAAAAAGAATAAAATCTATCCAAATATGGCCAAGCCTGTTCTGTAAACACAACCAAGACCAGAAAAGGGACTCGAAATGTGTTTCTAAATACGCTCTCAAAATGTTTGTAAACTGTAGAATTCTGACTCAGATGATACCATATAATTACAAATCAGTGAAGACCTCTGAGGGTCATTTAATCCATGTTCCTGCTGGAAACAAAACAAATCTAACTCATGAATGACGTGTAATTGTCTTGTAATACAAGGAACTTTCCAGGGGAAAGAGTTTCCGCATCTCGGTAACACGTCACCCTGTTCTGAGTTTTCCATCCCTGAATCCCCACTGAAACCTTGTGAACCAAAAGAGCAAAGGGGTGAGGAATTATTAAGGTTCAGACCTTCTGCCTGCTGATTCTCTAGTTAACAAAATCCTCTGATCACTGTCTCCAAAACATAAGCCTAAGAAAAAGGTCAAAGCCGGAGAAGACACAGCCCAGAGTCCATCCTGTGAGAGTATGAAGATCACATAGAGATTATTCCATCCCAGAATACTCAGGGTGGGACCAGAATGATGATGTAAACCACTCACATCTTGGAAGTGAACATGACATGGGGAACTTTCTGAAAAATGGTCACCAAGGTCTGAGGAGAAAGGGAAAAGTGCAGAATGGGCTGGGAGGGAGGATCTAAGCATCCCATGATAGCGCTAAACCTCCTATGCGCCCCCCCACCGAGGACTCTTCTGGACATGCCAGGTTACTCATTGTTGTGGATCTGAGTAACATGAAAAAGCCATCAGGAATACTGGCAACACAAGATTCTGAGAAACATTCTACATCACTGCAAGAATCGCCAGGGTTGAGAGATTCAAGCCCAATGTTCTCCCCTTGTAAATGAAGATACTGGAACCCAGGAAGTCTAAAAAATATGCAACACATTGCTCCTTTGAACAACAAAAAAAAATATTCCAATAATTAAAAGCATGTCCAACTTGGGAGTCAAAAGAACCTATCTCACATTCCAGGTCACTTACCCATCATAAATTGCAAGCTTTCAAAAAAAAATTAATGTCTTCTTTTCCAAAATGACAAGAAAGGTGGTTTTATAAGATGGTCACAGACATGTTTATGAAGGACCACCTGTGATCGTCTAAAGTCAGAGTGACATCTAGCTGTGACTAGTGACGTCTAGTCTAGTTGGCAAGATGTAGTCAATCAATATGAATGATTTGCACATAAGAGGTGACTGCTAATAATTTACAAGGTCCTGGGTAGCTCAGGTAATTAACCATGGAGAAGTCGAATTCTAAGAGCCCTTAATAAGTTTAGATATAACAATAAAGAAAATGGTTTTCAATTGTTTATGAGTAAGATCAATCTTATGAATTTCTACGTGTTGTTTCATGTCTTTCCAAAAGCACAATGTCCACAGAAAGCATAAAATCTGCTCTTCAACACAGTTCTACACTAAACTATATTCATAACCCATAACCCACTTTTGGAGAACATGAAAATCCAACAACGTAAATACTGTTTCTTTTGGGGGTGGCTGGGTGGCTCAGTCGGTTAAGCGTCCAACTTTGGCTCAGGTCATGATCTCAAGGTTCGTGGGTTGAAGCTCCACATCAGGCTCTGTGCTGACAGCTCAGAGCCTGAAGCCTGCTTCAGATTCTGTGTGTCTCTCTCTCAAAGATAAATAAACATTTTTAAAAAGTTAGAAAAAACATATTTAAAAAATACTGCTTCTTTTGGGTTCCAGGACCCAATTCCAATGTGTGTTTTTGGCGGGGGATGGGGGGGGATTCCCTGCATACCACTGAGCAATTCTCAGACACCAGTAGGGTGTCAGAGAATTTTTTTTCAGTTTAATTATTTTTGAGAGAGAACAAAAGTGAGACAGAGTGCAGGCAGGGGAGGGGCAGAAAGCACAGAGAGCCTGACCGGTGGGGGGGGGGGGGGGGGGGCTCAAACTCAAAACCACGAGATCATGACCTGAGCCAAAGCTGGACACCAAACCGACTGAGCCACCCAGGCGCCCTGGGTGTCAGAGAATTTAACTCACTTCTGAGCCTGTAAAGAGAGCTAACAGCAGATCCCACGGGTAAAGGGCTCACACCTACAGGACTGCCCCCTCCCTTTCAGATGCCAACAGAAAGTGTAGGCTGTTACCTGCTTCTGACCACCATGCTGAAGACTGAAGCTTCCAACAACCCCCTTCTTGGGTTTGGTTAATTTTCTAGAGCAGCTCACAAGAACACACAGAAACATTCTACCACATGATCATTTTTTAATAACAGGCTATACCTCAGGAACAGGCAGACAGAAGAGATACTTAGGGCAAGGTTTGGGGAAAGAGAATGGAGCCTTCACAACCTCTCTAGGCTCCTCACCCCTGTGTCTTCACCAACCCAGAAACTCTCTAACCTCTTTTGGGTTTTTCTGGAGGCTTCATTACAGAGGCACAACTGATTAAATCACTGGCCATTGGCAACCAGTTCATCCCCCAGCCCCTCTCCCCTTCCCAGATGTAGGGGTGAGGTTGAAAGTTCATAGGCTGGGGTCACTCAGAAGTAGCCCTCAGCCTTAGGTTTTCCAAAAGTCGGTGCATTAGCACAGCAAACGACACCTCCATCACTCTTGTCACAGGGCATATCGAGGGGTTTGAGCCAGGAACCAGTGGATGAAGACCAAATACAAGAGATATGTATTTTGGTCACCTGAATTACCAAATATGTTTCTTATGAATCACAATCTCACACTGTTCTTGATATCATTTAAAATTCAAAATGAAATACAGGGACTGCACATTTCTTAGGCTGCTATAAGAAAGCACCACAAAGTAAGTTGTTCAGACAGCAGGAATTCATCGTCACCATTCCGCACGCTAGAGGTCTTAGATCAAGGTGTCCGTGGGGCCATGCTCTCACTGAGGGCTCTAGGGAAGGATCCATTCCATGCCTTTCTCCTAACTTCTGCTATTTCCTTGGCTTATGGTAGCCAGTCTAGTCTTCACATGGCCTTCTACCCTCACGTCTGAGTGCGTCTGTGTCCAAATTCCCCCTTTGTAAAAGGACCCGGTCCTACTGCACTGAGGGTTCACCCCGCTCACACACAATTAAACCCGTAACAGTGAGTAAAATAAATTCAAGCCATGGGGCAAATGCCATGTTGTTTGAACCACTCCCCAACCTGCACCCCAGCTGACAAGCCCTGCCTTAATATTTTCACTCACGTGTCCCATTGGCTTGAAACATCACTGTTACTGTTTATTCCTGAACTTTGGGCTCCTTGCCACCTCCTGGCATATGTCAGAGCACAGTGTCTCACTCGGGCCCATCTGCCCCTCCATCTCGCTGACGATAAGTTGTCCCCTGTCTTTACATAAAGCACTTAATTCTTAGAGCATATGTTTGCATCATAAGGAAGCATTTGCTAACCATCATGTAGACTGTTTATGATCAAGGAGTCCTGCTTTTGGTGAAAACGGACCCCTTAAGTAAGTGTGGAACCATAACCTATGCTTTACTGTACTCATTCGTCAAGGGAGAAGGTTGGAATAGCTCTTTTGAACCATCGGTTATGGTTCCAGTAGGTGAGGCAGCCCATGAATGCCTCCTCTGACCATCTGTGTTCAGGGATGCAGGTCTCGATGAGGAATCCTTAAGAGGAACCTTAAAGAAGGCAGTTCATAAGTAGCCGAGGTCCATTTATGAAATGAAAATGAAGAACATAGAGTTGAGGGTACGGACACAGGGTAGAAAGAATGGTCTAGCTTATGAACGGTTCTCGTCTAAGGGCAGAAACAAATGCCACGTTGTTTGAACCACTCCCCAACCTGCACCCCAGCTAGACCTTGATTAAGTTTGCATAACCTTGAATGAAGGAAGGCTGGTTAGGAGAAAAATGCTGGGGCCAAGCGGCAGAGGAGGACTGAGTGCTACAACACAGCACATCTCACCAAGCAGAGAAAGGCATTAGAGAGAAACCCTAGCACATAGACAAGTCCATAGCAGTGGTTCTCAAAGTAGGGCCCTGAAACCAGAAGTGGCCAGAAGCGTGTTAGACATGCAAATTCTAAGCTCTCACCCCAGACCTGCAGAATCAGAAATTCTAGGGACAGGTATAGTAAGCTGTGTTTTTAACAGGTCTGTTGGGTGATAATGAGCCTTGCTAAAGCTGCAGAACCTCACTGGGAAGACAGGAGGAGGACAATTCATCTCACTTTGCCCTCCGTGACTTGAACCCATCACTCCGACTGCTTCTTTCTTCTCTCTCATCAAATTTACCAAGTAAATGGAGTCCTCCATCCAGCTTTTGAGTAGCTCATAGCATGCCAGTCATTAAAAAAGACAACATCAAGCAATAAATTGATGTGTGCACACGCACGTGTGTAATACGCAACCAAGTCAAGTCTGTGTCTGCGCAGGTCGCTCAAGGCGATAGCATCCCTCACAGGTGAGGCCAAGTGGCCTCCACTGTGGCTTGGCCTCACCTCAGTCTATGGGCATCTTCTTAAGAAATGACCCTAGGAAGATGCTATTTAGGGTAACAGGACAAGAATAAAGAGGATTTCAAAGGCATTCTCAAATCTCCCTATTATTTTTCAAAATAGATGCTTGACAGCTGTGAAGCTTGACAGGTGTGATCTGTTGCTCCTAATAAGGAGTTCCCACAAGGCACATTACTGCCTGGTTTCTGGCATGTTGACCAGCGGAGGATTAATTTTAAGTTATCAAGCTAATTACTCATAAGCATTAACAGTAGCCATAGAGAGCACGTTTCCAGATAGCAGGAGCTGAATTCTATTGCTATTATCACTGTAACCATTTGGAAATTTCTACTTTGCACAAACATACAATGCCTCATAAATGAGAACAATTATTTCCATTTGCATTCCTATAGGATATTTTAGCAACACGTTTTAGAATGCATGAAGTCCTAGAAGTCCTTATTTTAATACTAAAACAAAACCTACCGCCTTGACATACACTTATATGCTGGAAGACTCAGGCTCTAGTTTAGCTGACTTAAACTTGTAGTGGGGAAAATCTAAGCAAGAAAGAAAAAATTACTAGCACCACATGCTTTTCCCATTCTAATTGACTTTAAGTCAGATTTTTATCACATTGTTTACTTGTGATATATGCTTTTTTCATCCTAACTTCTGTGTTATTCATTAGAGAATGCAGAATAATTCATCAGACTAACATAAAGCACCTCGTGGTCAATTATACCCTGACTTATATGATATTCCAGCCCATTCATCACAATTCTGAGTTATTTTCATATGAACTTCAAAAGACAGTATGCTTTAATGAGAGACCACTTGAGAAAACATGATGAATTAAATGTGAGACAAGAAGAGCAGCAGTAACCCCAAGAAAAGACTGCACTTTGAAAAAAAAATCAATTCCAAGAAAAATGTGTTATCTGCAGAATTATAAGCACCCAGCAGGAGGGAAGTCAGGTGTGTTTTCATAATAGAGTAGGTGACCTAGAATTCAATGCCCTTTTCTCCTTACACAATAGTTACCCAGGAATTCAAATTTCAATTAAAAATTCTACTGAATCTATTGCTATGCATCATATGGGAATAGGAAATCTTTAAGTGACAAATGCATAGAAGACATCTGAATGTCATTCTCTATCCATAGAACTAAGCACTTCCAAAGAAATTTCAAAGGGTAACTTTTTAAAATTAAAAAAATTAGGGGCGCCTGGATGGCTCGGTTGGTTAAGTCTGACTCTTGATTTTGGCTCAGGTCATGATCTCACATTTCGTGGGTTTGAGCCCCACATCGGGTTTTGTGCTAACAGCTCAGAGCCTGGAACCTGCTTTGGATTCTGTGTCTCCCTCTCTCTCTGCTGCTCCCCTGCTCATGCTCTGTCTTTCTCTCTCAAAAATAAACACTAAACATTTTAATTAAAAAATTAAATTAAAAAAAATTTAAATTACTTTTCTTAAAGAAATTTTAATTTTTTAGAGCAGTTTTAGGTTCATATCAAAATTACAAGAAAGGTGCAGAGATTTACCATACAACCTCTGCCCCCACACATGCACAGCCACCCCTTATCAATACCCACCCCCAGAGGGTACACATGTTACTACCGATGTGCCTACGCCCACACATCTTATTTACCCGGAGCCCACAGCTTACATGAGCACTCACTCTTGGTGTTGCACATTTTATGGCTTTGAACAAATATACAATGACATGTATCTACCATTATAGCATCATATAAGTAGTTTCACTACCCTAAAAATCCTCTGTGGTCACCCTGTTCATTCCCTCCCCTCAACCCCAACCCAAACACTTATCTGTTTACTGTCTCCTGAGTTTTGCTTTTTTAAGAATGTCATATAGTTGGAATCATAATATTGAGCCTTTTTCAGATTGGCTCCTTTCACTTAGTAAGCATTTAACTTTCCTCCATGTCTTTTTGTGGCTTCTTAGCTAATTAAATTTTAGTGCTGAATAACATCCCATTGTCTAGATGGACCACGGTTTATTTATCTATTCGCCTACTGAAGGACATCTTGGTTGCTTCCAAATTTTGGTAATTATAAAGGTGTATACACATCCATGCACAAGTTTTTTTATAAACATGAGTCTTCAGCTCATCTGGGTCAATACCAAGGAACACAACTGTTGGAGCAGATGATAAGTGTATGTTTAGGGGCTCCTGGCTGGTTTAGTTGCTTGAGCATCTGACTCTTGATTTTGGCTCAGGTCATGATCCCGGAGTCGTGATTGAGCCCTGATCAGGCTCTGCACTAAGCATGGAGCCTGCTTAAGACTCACTCACTCTCTCTCTCTCTCTCTCTCTCCCTCTCTCTCGGTTTCTCAAATTGGAAAAAAAAAAAAGAGTATGCTTAGCTTTTTGTTAAAAAACAAAATTTCACAAAGTAAATTTGAAGATTTAGTTGGCTCTATTAAGCAATTCATGAGCCCAAGCAACATCCCATCTGGTACGAGATGCTCTGAGGTGTTGCACAAAATGGAATGTTTCCCCAGAGGAAAAGAGTAGAGGAGGAAGTTGTTCAAGAAGAAAGGATTATTCCGTCTTCTCTTTGTAGGGAAGGGAATAGGAGGGTTGTTATCATGCAGATTAGCTCACTAGAGCTGATCAGCAAATTTCAGGTCTACTGTTAAAAGGTCACATTCCTCAGACAGGTTGAAACTGTAATTAGGTCTTGCTTTGCTGTCCTGGATGGCAAATGACTTCCATTTTGGGCTGTTTCTTTTTCTTTCTTTCTTTCTTTTTTTTTTTTTTTTTAACAAAAATGGCCAACCTGTCTTCCAAAATGGCTGCGCCATTTTCCATTCCCTCCAGCAGTGAACGTGAGTTCCTGAGGCTCCACATCGTCACCAGCATTTGGTGCTGTCCAAATTCCAGATCTGGGCCATTCAGACAGGCATGTGGTGGTATCTTGTTTTTTAATGTGACTTTTCCCAATGACATGTGACATAGAGCCTCTTTTCACAAGCTTGTTTGCCACCTGCATATTTTGTCTGGTGAAGTCTTTGGCCCATCTATAAATCGGGTGTTTAAATTACTTTTTTCTGGCTCTCAGACCACACTGTGAAGTGCCCAGGATCAAGGGCATACGTGTTCTTGATTTCTGAGTCCCAAGATCTTCAGCACAAGACACTTATTTGGTGCCTAAGACATCTTAACAACAGCCAACATTTCTGGAGAGCTAACTATATGAGAGGTTCCGCTCTAACTAAACTCCATCAGAGCAGAACCCAGTGAAACAGTACTCACCGCCAGCCTCGTCATGGGTGAGGAGACTGAGCAAATGGAGGTTAAAGGGTCTCAAAGAAGGTTCGGAGACAACAGTTCTTGAAAAGGAGAAGTGGTTTACTTGCAGAGAAGTTCCCAGGGAATCAGACTTTAGGACCAGCTGGCAAAATTAAAACTTCTTATTTTCTTAAATTTTTTTTAATTTTTTTGAGAGAGAGAGACAGAAGAGCACAAGCAGGGGAAGGGCAGAGAGAGAGGAAAACACAGAATCTGAAGCAGGCTCCAGGGTCTGAGCCTTCAGCACAGAGCCCAACGCTGGGCTCAAACCCACAAATCATGAGATCATGCCCTGAGCCAAAGTCAGATGCTTAATCGACTGAGCCACCCAGGCTCCCCAAGATCTCATTCTTTTAAGTAATCTCTACACCCAACATGGGGCTCAAACTTACAACCCCCAAATCAAGAGTCACACGCTCTACCAACTGAGCTACCCAGGCACCCCAAGATGGCATTCTTTTAAGTAATCTCTACACCCAACATGGGGCTCAAACTCACAACCCCAAAATCAAGAGTCACATGCTCTACCAACTGAGCCAGCCAGGCATCCTGTATGCAAACAAAACTTTAGCCCTAATTTCATGTGATTATTCAAAAAAGGAGTTTCCTGGTTTTTTTTTCTTCTGAAATTGTGCAGTAAATAATGGAACTAGACTGTACAAATCTTGCCGTATTAAAAATAGGTTAAAAATATTATACAAGTCCATGGCTCCTGAATAACACAAAGATCAAAATACAAATGTATGTCTGTTATAACGTGGTCTCCCCTCCAAATACGTTTTCCAACAGTCAGTGTAACACTTCACAAGTGAATACATTCTGTCCAAAATTGTTTTAATTTCTCTGCAGCTGTGAGGACATTATCTCATAATTCCGGATACAAAAATGTGGAGACAACAACAGAGGAAAGATGTTCCTACTTTTTTTTTAGATCCCGGCCCAATGGGAATATAACTTCCCAGATGCAGGCCATTTCTGGAATGATCAGCAGATGAGTTTGGCTGTGCTGCTTTCAAAATGGTACAGCCAAGTGTCAACATAAAAAGAGAGAAGAGGGGCGTCTGGGTGGCGCAGTCGGTTGGGCGTCCAACTTCAGCCAGGTCACGATCTCACGGTCCGTGAGTTCAAGCCCCGCGTCGGGCTCTGGGCTGATGGCTCAGAGCCTGGAGCCTGTTTCCAATTCTGTGTCTCCCTCTCTCTCTGCCCCTCGCCCGTTCATGCTCTGTCTCTCTCTGTCCCAAAAATAAATAAACGTTGGAAAAAAAAAAAGAGAGAGAGAGAAGAAAGTGGGACGGACTGAAAGGGAGAATTCATCTCTATTCAGAGATGTCCTGGACAGTTCCAGCAAAACTCTGCTGAGGACCTACTATGTCCAAGGAAATAAGAAAGGAAGTGCCACATAGATGAGATTGTTTTGAGGGGCTACGAATACCTCGAAACATGGAAGAGACAATGGAAAACAAAATGTGTTTACCTTCAAACCACGAGTGCTTTAATGGTATGCAACATCTTATTTCTTGCACTTCCTGCACGCTGAAGACATTTAAAAGAATCACAGTTGGGGTGCCTGGGTGGCTCAGTTGGTTGAGCATCTGACCTCGGCTCAGGTCATGATCTCACAGTCCGTGAGTTCAAACCCCGTGTCGGGCTCTGTGCTGACAGCTCAGAGCCTGGAGCCTGCTTCCCATTCTGTGTCTCCCTCTCTGACCCTTCCCCATTCATGCTCTGTCTCTCTCTGTCTCAAAAATAAATAAACATTAAAAATAATAATAATAAAATAAATAAAAGAATCAGTTACCAAAACACAGCACGGCAACTTTTTTCTCCAACTTTTTTCTCCTTTCAGGAACTAATCAGTGGCAATCTTATAATTAACTTAGCACTTATAATTAACAGACTTCAACTCTGGAAAGCAAGCCCCGACTTTACGTGGTGATGCAATCTGTAACGTTGCCTTTTCTTGAATCATCCATACAGCAGGGCTGTTGGGCAAGACTGGTTTTCAACCCAGGGGCCTGGATGTCACTGGGCCTCCATACGGCTGGGGTGGTGTTGTGCTCACTTCACCGCACACCTCTATGATGTGCCCATCACTGTTCACTGGCGGAAATAGCCATCAAGCGAGAGATGAAACAGGAAGCAGGTCAAAAAGGAGCAGCTTGCCGTGAAGAACAGACAATGGAAATGTGAGTTATCTCACAAGAAACTGTTTGCATGGAGGTTTGTCAGGAAACATTTCCACATTTCCAAATGCAGGAGATATTATTATTATTATTATCATCTCCCATGACTGTAAAGGGTCTTGGTATTTGCAACCTACAGGGTCCACTCATCAGCTGGAAAGTAAGCTAAAGGCCCTGAAACGTCAGGCCCCTTGGCATATTTGGTTTCTCAGAACAGGACATGGAAACTCGTCCCGGACCGAGGACGACACATTAATATGAGGTGTGTAACCTCATTCGAACCTGTCCTGGCACCTTACGTTTCCATGACTCCGTCAATTTTCTTTCCAGCCCACAAACTCTAACAGGATACATCTCACAAGAGTGCCATTATTCCCAGTTGTATAGGCGTTTAAAGACAGGAGCGGAGACATTATTTCAGTCTAAAAAGGGCTGTCTCTCTCAATCATGTGTTACTAGAAAATTAACCAAGAGTTGATTCACTTACGTTGCATGAACCACTTTATACTAAAACCCAAACAGGAACACAGTGAATAGGTAAAAATCGCCTTTAACCTGAAAGCTTTATTTGTGTTTGCATTTAGACCTTCTCAACTGTTTCAGCCTTTCTTTTAGAGGAACTTGCCAGTAAGCAACCTCCCAACCAAGAATGGAACCTATCTGGTTTGTCTTTAGATAATAAGCACGTCACTTATATTAGAGGGAGTGAGGAACACCAAAAATAATTTCGTGTGTTGCAAACTACGACTTACTGATGCATTGTAATATAGTGGGTTGAAGAAAGGTATAAACTGGAAATAAAATAAGAAAAAAACATCTCTGAAGTTCAAAAGTAAATGAATTCCCAATTTTCCTCTGGTCCCAAGCACTGGTACGATTAATGACATTTTTGGAAGGTGATGAATTACTTTGCAAAATTAATGTTTCTTATTTCATTAGAGAGAGTCCTATTTTCATTTCTGGACTCATAAAATTGTCACTTCTTTGGACATAATCAGACATTAGCGGCAAAATGATTAGATAGTAAATTAAGGGACATATGCATATGTGCTGGCTGAAGGTAACTTGAGATCCTGTGCAAACCAATGAGGAAAACACACTTCCTCAAGACAGAGATACTCATCACCATACATTATATAATTTAAGCAGTGACCACTTAACCACCTTACCTTTCAAACTAGGAAGGCAAAAGATATGCAAAACAAAATTATAGATCTTTGAGGTCACTGTAACAGAATGTTTTCTCACCTGGGCAGGATATTAACAACCGGGAGAGTAAAAAGTTTATGAAGTGACAAATGTTACTACAATTTAAAACAAAAAGGTAAACACAGTGTGAATTAAAAGGTTTTTTTTAGCTTTCTTCCCCCCTCTTAATAGGCTATTTTTTCTCAGATTCCCCTCAGGATAGATTTGAGCACTTTGGGTATAAAAGAACCCCAATTTGTCACCATTTTCAAGTGCAGCCCTCCTCATTGTCCAATATTTATATCTTACAGAGATGCTGGAAAGAATCATAAAGAATAGGGGTGCCTTGGTGGCTCAGCCGAAGTGTCTGACTTTGGCTCAGGTCATGATCTCATGGTTTGTGGGTTTGAGCCCCACGTCAGGCTCTGTGCTGACAGCTCAGAGCCTGGAGCCTGCTTTGGATTCTGTGTCTCCCTCTCTCTCTGCCCCTCTCCCCTCACATGCTGTCTCTCAAAAAAATGAATAAACGTTAAAAATTTTTTTTAGAATCATAAAACACACACACACACACACACACACACACACACACACACACACACACAGAGTCTCCCAAAACAAAAACAAAAAGAAAGACAGCAAACACAGAAGGGACACTGAGTTCTTGGAAGGAGCTGTCACATACGTGCACAATTACCACTTGCAAACAGTGTGAACATGTCCCCGCACCACAGAGAAGTACAATGGCAGCTGGGAACCAAGAGCAAGGTCATGTCCTGAGACCTCTGTTATTCCCAGACAGCAAACTCTAGGGCATCCAGGACCCCAGCTGTGGTCAAGATGTTTCTGCAAGGATCACAATAATTCTACTTTGTTGGACAAGTGTTAGTGGTGGTGGACAGAAACAAATTCCATTTATAGGAAAGAAAAAAAAAACCTCGTCATCTAAGAAGTTATGATTATGCATTAAACCAACATGTATGAAGATTTTAAATGATGCATGATTATAATAGTTTCTTCACTTCATAACTCTTTGCAACTACTTGCTTCAGTGTTTCTCTCCCCCCTCGCCCCCCACCCCCCGCCGCCTTTCTCTAGCAGAAAATAATGCTTGTGAGAGCAGGAAGTACGTCTCACTTATGCTGGGTCCCGCAAAACCTAAGATACTTGAAAGATGATGGTGTTTGACAGATTCTCACTGGTTGGAAGAAGGATCTGGATGGTTAAATGCACAGGGGATGGGTGTTGACGGACTGGTATTTTTTCAGGCTTTTCCCGTCATATCATTCATCTTTCAACTATCCACAACTGCACCCTTTTGTGATGCACTGGTGTCTCCAGGAGCCAACGAGAGAACGAGAAATGTAGGAATATTTCCCCCCAAAACTCAGGTTCTCACTTATGTTATAGTTGATATTTCCACTCTGTCTTCTCTCCCTGTTAACATCCTGAGAAGCGGGGTCATTCAGTATAAATATTTGGAAATATGACAATTAGTGCTTGAGTTTCTGCTATGAAGCCTCGGTTCCCTCTCTTCCAGACCTTCAACTTTCTTATCTGTAAAAGAAAAATAACACTCCTGACCTCACAGAGTTGCTGTGGAGGTCAAACAGATATTTTATGTGAAACTACTTCGTCACCACCAAGGCACTGTCGAATGCAATGCTAACTCTCTTCTAACCTGTGGCTCAGTAATTCAGAAGAGTTTCTTACTAGGGGTCCGCCCCCATGAATTGAGACTGGGGTCCTGTCGCAAGCTGCATTATGGCGAGGAGACGGAATGGACAGCCTCCTTCTCTCGCCTTCTCATGCTTCTCCAGGGCTTTCTCTGAACGCTGCTGGCAAGATCTCACAAAGATCAAGTGAAGAAAAATCATTGTGTTTAGCGGTGTGGCCCACGGTTCAACCACAGCAGCAAGAACCACGAAGAGCTATACATAACACGTGCGATGGCCTGGCCATGCTTTTAGCCTGTTCTGTAGAGCAAAGGACCTGAGCTTCGGTACAGCGACTAAGGACCATTTAGCGGTGTGGCCCACGGTTCAACCACAGCAGCAAGAACCACGAAGAGCTATACATACACGTGCGATGGCCTGGCCATGCTTTTAGCCTGTTCTGTAGAGCAAAGGACCTGAGCTTCGGTACAGCGACTAAGGACCAGTTCCCAAAGCCTAGCTGCTAGCTGAGAGCCTGATACTGTATCACGTCCATCAGGAGCACTGGGCGTCCCCAACAGACAGAGAAAATTGTCGGAAGACTCTGCCTTTCCTCGTGTTGACTGCTCTGGGCTAGAAGAACACAGCGTTTGAGGTTTTGCCCAAGGGTCCTCTCCCCTAGGACACTTTCTCTAAAGGGAGATGCTCCTTCCTCAGAGATCTCATACAAATAACTATCTTCGCAGGCACTTGTGGACCAAAGTCTTAGCCACCACTAGACTAGAAGTTCCTCATAAGCAGGGATCTTACAGTCTCATCTTTGAAACTGCGGCAACCTGTCCATAGTAGCTGAAATAAACCCAACTGATGAAAGCAGTGCTTTTTGGTTTTTAAAGGGAGAGACAGAATGAGCATCTACAGTCTGTGATTTACATTAAAATGAGCCATAACCTGGGTGGCTCAGTGGGTTAAGCATCCGACTTCAGCTCAGGTCGTGATCTCGTGGTTTGTGAGTTCTAGCCCCACATCAGGCTCTGTGCTGACAGCTCGGAGCCTGGAGCCTGCTTCCAATTCTGTGTGTGTCTCTCTCTCCTGGCCCCTCCTCTGCTCACATTCTGTCCCTCCCCCCCCCTCAAAAATAAACATAAAAATTTTAAAATAAATGAACCATAAACACTGCTCCCATATTCCTTTCTTTACTTATTGGCTATCAATGATAACTACTTTTATCCAAGCTTCTCCACCATCAGGGAAAATGCCTCCCGTCACCATTTGGAACGATGTGTGAAAGCTAAGGATAGAGATTGTATTCTAGGTCCTGGGGCATATGGTTCCCCGGTTGCTTGCTGAGTAAATCCAAAGTTGGTTGATACCCCAACTGATGGGTCCCCCTTGTCATCTTCCTAGATGCTCAGGGGGTACTGTCATTCATGATGTCCCCTCACCCCATCAACCATCCATTGACCATACAACTATTTCAAGCTTGCTTTAGCAGTGTCTACATTTCACAGGGACAGTGAAGGAGCATGATGTGTTTATGTATTGGGCTCAAGATCTGAAATCTTTATACTGAAATCATCAGGAGACATACGCTAAATCCAAATAACAGAAAATGTTCTAAGTGCTTCTTCATTTACTTTTTGTAATTTTTTATTTTTTATTTTGAGAAAGAGAGAGAAACAGAGACATGCAATCTGAAGCAGGCTCCAGGCTCTGTCCAATCTGAAAAACAACCGTGTTGAATGAGATCAGGTATCTCCGAAGGTAGGTGTCTGAGATTGGGTTTCCTACAAGCAGTGGCCGGAAGGGGGCTTCCTGAATATATGATATATTGGGGGAAGCCCTCAGTGGAAAGGGAGGGAAGAGATCTCAGCTGGAGACCTGCAGAAGCCTGGTCCCATGCAATGATTTGGAGCATAAACTGGACAGAAAAGAGTTATTCCAGTGGGCGGGGGCTGGGCTCCTACGGCCTCCAGCAGTGAGCCAATGGCAAGATTCGCCCTCATTGAGGGAAGAGGATACGTTGCCTTGCTGGCAACACGGTGTCCATGGGCAGAAAGTTAGTCTCTAAGGGGAGCAGCTGTAAGCCATTAGCAGCTAGCTGATACAGGAGCTGGGGGTTAGGGAGGTGAGGGACAGAAGGTCACCAACAGCATCTACCGAGAAAGAATAGGTGTCTATGACCTATTTTCAATATTTGAGAGAATCCAACAGAAATTACACATTTTCCTAAGATGATGGTACGCAGATTAGTAAAAGGTCAGGAAGACGGCTTCATCAGCCAACTCTGTAGTGTGGGTGACTTCCTACTGATCTGAAGCTTGAAAGAGTTAGGGGTATCTTTGATTAATGTAAAGAGGAAAAACTAGGTCATACCTAATAAATGCCATATGTACATAGACTGCACACTTTCACGACATGGAGCCCAAATACGTGAAGTAGAAATGTGCAAGACAGCGCTGGGACTCTGAAGGTCTGTGCGCTCAGGCAAGTCTTTGCAAAGGTAAGTTCTGCGGTAATTCGCACAAGGGCATTGCAGTGGGGCATCTGCAGTGTTCCTTGTCCTGTTTTTCATAGATAAGATGTATTCTGATGATATCACATGCACCCCCAGCCCCCACCCTCAAAATTGTGTGAGAGGAGAACTCTCTAGAGCATTGCCAAGTTATGCAAAGAAACCTGTCTGTTTCTGAATTAATATAAGCAGAGCCCGCTGACTTTCATAAGTTTCTCTCCCTAACCGGAAAGTTTTGTTTTGTTTTTTAAAATATTTTTTTAAGTAATCTTTACACCCAGTGTGGGGCTTGAACTCACAACCCCAGGATCAAGAGTCCCACACTCCATGTACTGAGTCAGCCGGGCACCCCAACTACCTAACCCTATGGGTTGTTTTTTTTTTTTTTTTAATGTTTATTTTACTTTTGAGAGCAAGACAGAGAACACGAGCAGGGGAGGGGCAGAGAGAGAGGAAGACACAGAATCTGAAACAGGTTCCAGGCTCTGAGCTGTCACCACAGAGCCTGACGTGGGGCTTGAACCCACAAACTGTGAGATCATGACATCAGCCAAAGATGGACACTTAACCAACTGAGCCACCCAGGTGCTCCTAACCCTATGGTTTTACCCATTCACCAAAATGCACTAGAACAGGTTACACAATGGAATCTGGTGAATCCATTTCAAAGAAATCATAACCTCCTAACTTATGATTAAGTTTTTTACGTGGAAACACAGCAACAACATTAACTTTTAACTCTTTAAGTTAGGCCTTCAAACACACATACATGCATACAGTATATCATCTGTTTATATGCACAAATATATATGAATATATACAATATAAACATATGAAACTATGTATTTCTTCTTTAATGATACAGTGAACAAAGAAATGAGCAAGTCAATAAGTGTTCTTTAATATGTGTTTAAAATGCTCTATAACAGCCACAAGAAGAGAGACTTTTAAATCACATTCAGGGAGAAACACCAAATGAAAAACACAAACGTCCGCCATGATTAGCCCAATGTTTAGTTTGGTTAAATTCAGAAATTCTTAGAAACACAGCCAGAGATCCAAGGGACCCAGACCAGGAAATACAAAGGCCAGAGCTGAGGATGCCCTTTCTTCCCGGGGCCTCTCCAAATGCCTGGCCATTCTGCCTTAGAACTTAAAAATCACCTCAGGGCCAAGTAACACGCCAGGGCTGGGTATATTCACCACAGAAGTAGTCCTGCAAAGTCTGTGAGCCTCAGGCTGATTTGTGGCTCCTAAGGGTTTTTGATGTGATAATTGTTTGTTTACTTTTTCTTGGAGGAGAGGCTGGTCCTCTAAGTAGAATGAGCTAATCACTGGCTTAGTTCTTTCTTTTACCAAAACAAACAGCTTCCAATTACTGCTAAAAGAAGCCTCTGATCTCTCTAATCAGCTACCTAAGCAAGCCTATCTGTGGTACTTTATAGGGTGAATAATGTCCCATTAAACAAGAATCTCTTACCACTAACAAAACTCTAGACCCATTGGGCCGTGCCTGCCAGCAACCTGCTACTTATCTTCCAACCAGAAGATGTGCTCCTTCCCTGAGCAGTGGCGAATTCTGGCAAAGGAAATAAATAAACACATCTTTCCTTCCTCCGTTGCACATGGCCTACTATTCGTCCTCAAGTCCTGTTCTCTTGAGCCTCCTCCGAGAAAATACAGGCACAGAAAAGAGCAGATTCCGGGTCTCCTCATATTTAGTGAAATGACTGCCTTTTTTTTTTTAATGTGAAATTTATCGTCAGATTTGTTTCCATACAACACCCAGTGTTCATCCCAACAGGTGCCCTCCTCAGTGTCCATCACCCACCCTCCCCACCCTCCCACTCCCCATCAACTCTCAGTTTATTCTCAGTTTTTAAGAGTCTCTTATGGTTTGGCTCTCTCCTGCTCTTTTTTTTTTTTTCCTTCCCCTCCCCCATGGTCTTCTGTTAAGTTTCTCAGGATCCACATAAGAGTGGCAACGTGGATGGAACTGGAGAGTGTTATGCTAAGTGAAATAAGTCATACAGAGAAAGAAATGACTCTATCTTTAAGGCCCTGAGGCTGAGTTCCATGGTTGCCACAACGAAGCAAAATCAGGGGAGGCAGGAGCGGTGTCTGCTCGGAATGTCCCAACTGCGTAAGGGAGGGAGTCACTCTTAAGTTAAAGGAGACTCACCAGAAAAGAAAGCTTATTTCAGACACAATCTTCCCTCCTTTCTTCTTTAATATTTTAGTGAGGTTGAGGAAACAAGGGTAGAGGTTATTCCCAAGTGAATACGGATCAGCATCATACGCTGGAACGTTATGGAAAACCCTGTGAAGAATCCTCATGGCAAGTGGGCTTAAGCCCCGCCAAGGGTTCTGCACTCTTGAAATACAAAAGCCCAAACCAGGGCTGGCTTCACGGATCTATGAACAATGCACGTGGCCCATGCTCAGGGGACCAGTGCCTGGGGTTTGATGCTCTGTGCTCACCATATTGAAAATCTCAATGATTTTATCCTTGAGTTTGTGTTTCATATGGGCTGGCACAACAGTGAAGCTCATCCTGGAGGCGTGGAGCCTCAAATCACGCGTGATCCTGCCTCCCAGTGCTCCTTCACCTTGTCAAGAAAGGTTCTCGGCTACCCACTCCCGTGTTCCCTGCACCCAGTCTTCTGCCCCCACCAACTCCTTGCCCCCAAATGACTGTCACACTCTGTCCCCTGCCGTGACCTGGACAAGGGTCAAGGAGGGTTGATGTTGGGCATGCGTGCACTGAAGTGTCCCAGAATCCAGTGTGGCTGCCCTCATGTCACACAGGAAGTACCACACTGGTGGGTGGGGTGGCCAGCCAGAGTCTAAGACACCCAAGGAGCAAGCCCATCCCAGGTGCAGGTATCTACTGCATCCAGCAAGGGGGTTGCAGTATACTTGGGGGTTGCCCATTTGCCGTGGTTGGAGCACTAGGAGAAGGAGACCCCTGGCCCAACTCCCAGAGGACAGCATCTAGAACAAAGTGCAGGGGCGCCTGGGTGGCACAGTCGGTTAAGTGTCTGACTTCAGCCAGGTGACGATCTCGCGGTCCGTGAGTTCGAGCCCCGCGTCAGGCTCTGGGCTGACGGCTCTGAGCCTGGAGCATGTTTCCGATTCTGTGTCTCCCTCTCTCTCTGCCCCTCCCCCGTTCATGCTCTGTCTCTCTCTGTCCCAAAAATAAATAAACGTTGAAAAAAAAAAAAAAAAAAAAGAACAAAGTGCAATGCATTGGTCTAGAAGCTTGCAGAACAGGGTACCAAGAGTACCTGAGTAAGCATGTCCACATCTGGCAGACCCCAGGTACCTGGGAAGGTCTACACACATCCTGCAGATCCTCCTGTGAAATGCCCACTGGGCACACCCCATGTTGCACACTTGGCGGGGGAGGGGTTCTCTCTTCTCCCTTCCCTCCTTCCTGAGTCTGGCTTCTCCTTGTCCCTCTAGCCCATCTCAAGGCACCCTCCAGGCATGAGTCAGGAACGACAAATTGTGAAATGCTGCTGATTTGGCAGACAAGTGACATGCTCCAATATTTGCACATAACAATAGCAGTGAATATAAAGATGAAGATTAAAATCCATACGAGTAACTTAACTTCTCAATTTTTCTTTACTGCAAATGACATTGAACAGCCAATTTGAAACACCATGACAAACTGAAAGAGCCACAGAAGGAAAAGTGTTTTATATTTTAGTTCCTTGAACAACACTCTTTTTTCTTGATATTTGAAATAATGGCCCATACGTTTTCATTTTGCACTGGGTCCCAAAAATTCGGTAGTCAGTCTTGAAGTAAATTAACCAACTAATCAAGGTGCCTGGGTGGCTCAGTCGGTTAAGCGTCCAACTCTTGGTTTCAGCTCAGGTCACCATCTCACAGTTTCATGAGTTTGAGCTCCACATGCACGGAGAGTGTGGAGCCTGCTTGGGATTCTCTCTCTCTCGCTCTCTCTGCCTCTCTCTGCCCCCCTGCCCCACTCACTCTGCCTCTCTCAAATAAATAAATTTTAAAAGTCTAAAAAACTTTAACCAACTAGCCAATAAAATCCTAAAAATAAGAATAAAACTGGGGTGCCTGGGTGGCTCATTCAGTTGAGCATCCAACTTCAGCTCAGGTCACGGTCTCGTAGTTGTGGGTTCGAGCCCTGCATCAGGTTCTGTGTGCTGACAGCCCGGAACCTGGAGCCTGCTTCGGATTCTGTCTCTCTCTCTCTCTCAAAAGTAAACATTAAAGAAAATTAAAAACAAAAAAGAATAAAACCAAGGACTTGTAGCCTTGGCTCCACTATGTTCTGTGCCGGCAGGTACTTGTCCCCCATGGGACCCACGTGAGGCTGGAAGTTCAAGGAGGTGGTCTGCCCACACCACCCACGTGCCCAGTGGCCAAGCCTGCGGGAGAGCAGGTCTGCCTGGCTCCAGAGCCCACATGTCTGCTCCACACCCCACAGCCCAGATCTCACGTTCACAGACAAGGAGGCCCTTCCCAACCACCCCTGTTGGGGGCATTGTAACGCCATCATGTACGTGATATGTGCAAACCTGCAGTGTGCCCAGTGCCCCGCACAGGGAGCCAAGGGCTGTGCCAGATAATTCCAGAAGTCCCCAGTCACCATTCCCGCCTGCATGGATCAGCACCGAGTCCCGCGGGCTTCCGGGCCCGGGTGATAGCTACATGGCCGGCAGGTGATGCCCACCAGCACCGCAGAAGCGAAGGGACCAGGTGCACCCCATCTACCCATGATCCTACGGCCTCATCACTTTCACAGGAGGCTGGAAAGTGTGTGGAATTGGGGCAGAGACCACTCAATTGCAGCCTCCTGTGTGGGCCTGCTGCTCCATGGCAGTGCCCCCAGACGCTCCAAGTCTTTGTCTACACCATGAGTGCGGAGGCTGGGTCCTTCCTAGCCCAGCCCTGGCAGCTCATGTCGTGGGTTCACGGTTTGTGAGTTTGAGCCCCGCGTCGGGCTCCATGCTGACAGTGCAGAGCCTGCTTGGGATTCTCTCTCCCTCTCTCTCTGCCCCTCTCCAGCTTGTGTGAACTTTCTCTCTCTCAAAAATAAATAAATAAACTTGAAAATATATAAATAAATAAGAGAAATGGATATTTGTGAATATGTTCTGTAGACCAGTCCTCTGCAGGCTCCTTCGCCTACTGCCTGTGGATCTCAGTAGCCTCACCTTTCCTTCCCTTGAATGGACTGTGCCTCTTCTCACTGTGTTGTTCACCTTGAGGGGGTCTTCAACTCTGTAGGGCTCTTGAGACCAGCCAGGGGGAAGCATTCACGGACTGCCTGCCCGTTTGCCATTAGAATGCATCTGTCTTACCTCTTCCTGGTGCTGACCAGGGAAAGGAAACTTGAGGGGTAGAAAGTCAGCCTGTGCATTCTGTTGTGATGCAGTTTGATTGTCAGGAAGATTTGCGAGTCTTCAACTTAGACACTTGGGCTTTGAGCCCCGACTCTGCCCACTGTCTAGCATCCTTGTAAGAACTAAATAGTGCTTGAAAAAGCACTGAACGTGTTTACTGCAGCCGGCCCTGCAGAGTTGCTTCTCTGAACCTTTTTCTGGTTTCTCAAATTGAAAAATTAAAAAGCAATTGATAGGACTGCATTCAAAACATGCAGACACATTTATGCCACAGTCAGATCTCCTCCATCTCTAAAGTCAGCAGTGGAGGGCGCCTGGGTGGCTCAGTCGGTTAAGCGGCCGATTTTGGCTCAGGTCATGATCTCACCGTCCGTGAGTTCGAGCCCCGCGTCAGCCTCTGTGCTGACAGCTCAGAGCCTGGAGCCTGTTTCGGATTCTGTGCCTCCCTGTCTCTCTGCTCCTCCCCTGCTCGCGCACTGTCTCTCTCTCTCTCTCTCAAAATAAATAAACACTAAAAAATTAAAAAAAAAAAAAGTCAGCAGTGGAGGGGCACCTGGCAGGAGCTGTTCCACAAGCCTCCTCCCACCCGGCCTTTCCTGTTAACAAACAACACGTGCCCTGGAAGGAGCTGGAAGCAGCCTGACCTGCATCCTCGCCCAATGATTTAACAAGGGGGCAGGGACAGGGAGGCTCCAGGGCTTATAAGGAGAGTGAGGTGCTGCCTTTTCAAATCTGAAGGAAGCTTAATCCGGGCAATTTAGGTAAATCAGATAGGCATTACCAGGTTAGGGTTAAACCTCCAAGAATGGCTTGGCAATTGATTGCAGAAACAGCAGCTATTAAGTCCTAACTGAGTAATTTGCAGCTTACCCCACCCCAGCTAATTAAAATGTAATCAGGATTGTCTGGCAATGTGTGTTTCCTCAGCAGTTTTTCTCCTGAAGAGAAATCATGCCAGGAGACCACAAGAAAAGCCTTTCACGGGAATTGGCTTGATCTAAACTGCTTCTTTAGCCGCTTAGACTGTAAAACAAATAAATTATAGCAACTGACAATTCAATTAGAAAGAAAGAAGGAAGGAACGAAAAGATACTCTTTCTCTCCAAGAATGGGTTGCTCTGTTTTGTTTTCTGGGGCGGATTAAACCGTAGTGTAAGTCGCATCTTGTCAGGAGAGGGGCTCTGGCAGGGCAGGGCGGTTTGGAAACCAGGTGGCCGGGGAGGATCCCTCTCCAGGATGTCCGCGTCGTGTCAGCGCGGAACAGGAGAACGCGGTTTTCCCTTTCTCCACAGAGACGGGAGGACCGCAGCGGCTGCCAGTTAGGTCCTCGGAACCCCACTACGTGTTGCACGAATGCGCACTCACGCGCATGCACGCTTCGCGAGCGGGTGCGACCTCTGAGGATCCCAACTTTGAGTTCTGTGCGACCCGGCGCTAGGTTCCATTAGCTCTCGGGCCACGAGGGACATCCCCCGGACTATGGAGATTCGTCCCAAATTCCACCGTCATTACAATCGCCTCCTCTCGCAGCTTAGTAGCCGGGGCCCCTTGGAAAGCCCCCTGTGGGAGGTGGGAGGGGCGCCCAGTTTATGTCCCAAGATCAGAGGGCTGATCTTGCAAAGATCCCGGGTCTCCTTCTGGCCTCCACAGCTTTCCTGAGGCAAGAAGGAAGGTAAGGCTTGGAACAGGTGAGCCGCTAAGGAGAGAGGCGGGAAGGCCGTGGAGAGAACGACGGCACACGAGAGAAATAAGGCGTCTGCGAGAATGATGTCAAACCGTGCGCACTCGTGTGTGTGCTGGGAACAGGAACAGGACGCGCCTCCGCAGAGCCGGCCGGCCGCGCAGATGCGTCCCCCACACCCCGGGTTCCCACGCCGAGACCTGCGGGGACCCTTGCTACCGTGGCTCCCCGCAAGGGTCCCCGCAATCCACAGGCGTCAAAAGCGCGCTTCTCTGAACCTCCGACGTTCACCCTCATCCAAACGCACGCTCTCCCATCCTCAAGCAGAGGAAGGTCGTAAGGGGCCCGGGGGAGTCACCGACCCCGGGGCTCTGCTCGGAGCACCCAAACCCGGCCCTCCAAGTCCCGTGCCCCGTGCATCGCTTCCCTTACTCTGCACACTATCCGCTGGCAAGACGGAGAAGCTCCGGAGCTCCAAACTGGGGCGCGCACAGCGACCACCCCCACCCCCGCCCCAACCCACACATTCTGGAACAGACGACTCGGCCCCAGCGCCCTGTCTGCGGCTCCAAGGGGGGGGGGGGGGGCGGGGGCCGCGAGCTCCCGGCCCGCGGATGATGAAAGCGGCGCTCAGAAGAGACAAAAGTGTCGGCCCGCGGGCACCTGCGGGGCTGGGCTGCCCGCGCGGGTCCCCGGGCGCGGCTGGGCGCGCCTCCCGGCCTCCCTCCCGGCGCCGGCGGCACCGAGGGCCCCGCCGCGCCCGGGACTTTGCGGGACTGGCCCGGAGCCCCGCGCGCGGAGTCGGGGGAAACTCACAAGCGCGCACACGCAGCCTCGGAATCTGCGCGGCGGCTCGCCCCCTCCCCAGACAGCGCCGCTCGTTTTCCGCCGGGAAAGGAGAGCTGGCAAGGATGCTGCAGTCTCCGGTCCCTTCGGAGGAGGCGGCTGGGGACGGGGGCTCGGCAGCCCCGCTTGGAAAGCCACGCCGAATCGGGACGGCGGGATCCGCGCGCCGAGCCCGGCCACAAGTTGGGGCGCCCGGGCCGGGAGGCCGGCGGCGCGCGCGCCCCCCGCCACGGCCCGCGGCGCCAGCGCGGCGGCTCCCGTACCTGGAAGTGCTGGAAGAAGGCGGACATGCGCGTGATCTGCAAGCTGAGGCACCTGGACGAGCAGCGCGCGCGCTGGACGCTCACGGCCGACAGGGACTCGTCCAGCCGCCGAGCGGCCGCGGCGCCGGGGCCGCCCGCCAGGCAGCCCCCGCAGGCCGCCAGCCAGAGGCAGAGGGTCAGGGCCGCGCCGGGCGCCCCGGGCACCATGGCTGCAGGTCGGGGGCGCGGGCGCCGGGCGCTGGCCGAGGCTCCCAGCTCCGCGCCGGGGCCGCACTGCCGGGGACACCTCGCGGCCGCCGCAACTCCGCTGGAAAGTTCAATCATTCAACTCCAGCCCCGCGCCTTCCCCGCCAACCTCCTCCCCGCTCGGCCTCGGGGGGCGGGGTGAGGGTGACAGGCGGCCGCGCCATTGGCTGCGAGCAAAGTGAGTGACAGGGGGGCCGGGCCGAGGGCCGTGGGCTGGTCTAAGGGGCAGCGAGCCCCCGCGCTCAGAGGCCGGGCGGCGCGGACCCGGTCTCCCCCGTGCGCCCCGCTCTGGGTGGTCGGGCTCCCACGCAGGCTCTCCGGCAGTCCGCCCTCCCCCCGCCCCCCACCATCCAGGTGATAAGCCGCAGGTGTGAGCGAGCCCGGGCCTGCGAGGGAGCTGCCTTCTTGGAAAGGAGGGCCCGGGGACCCCCAAGGGCGTCCAACCCGCCCAAGGAAGGACGCAGCGCCCGGAACTTGGAGGCTTCCTCTCCAGTGTGTACCCCGGGTCCAGACTCCGCTCATACTTTCGCATATTCGAATTTCCTTTTTTTTATTTTTTGTTGGTCCCAAATAGTGGAAAAGAACTAAGTAACAGAACTGAAATGGGCATTTCAGAGACATTTTCCTTCCTCTCCCTCCCTCCCCCCTTCCTTCTTTCTTCCTCCCTTCTTCCTTCATGATAATGACCTGGGAACCCATGTGAGTACCTAGCAAGTGACATTTGTTAAACAACAGCCCCACACTCGCTGTTTCCTTGGGTGTCTGTTTTCCTGGTAAGCGCTACTCTCCCAGTGTGGCGATTCCAAACAGAAATCTTTCCCAAACCCTTCCCCATGTATCCGTCCCAAGCCTCTTGGTTCAGCCTTTGTAGCAAGAAACTGCAGCCCCACTATTTCTTGCCATCTTTCCCCGTGCTCTCTCAGCACACATGTTCTCTGTCCCCAGAGAGGGCCCTGCCGCAGAAAGAGCTGGGGGCGCAACCGTAAGACACTACCTGGAACAGAGTTTGTGCTTCCCTGAGCTCCATGGGGA
Organism: Prionailurus bengalensis; assembly: GCF_016509475.1. Taxonomy (NCBI): domain Eukaryota; kingdom Metazoa; phylum Chordata; class Mammalia; order Carnivora; family Felidae; genus Prionailurus; species Prionailurus bengalensis. The sequence continues at coordinate 5,958,247 of NC_057361.1, forward strand.
AGGGACAGAGCTCAGTCTCCTGGCTTGTAGAAGCCCCGAGAGAGGGCTGAGATGGGATCCTGCAGGCTGTGCTTGAGGCATGGGGATATTTATTTAACAGGACTGAGTCCAAAAGAGCCATGCACACCCCTTTTCAGGTGCAGACCACCTGACTGACGTCCCTGTGCCCTGAGGGCTCCACATGCTGTACAGAATGGCACTCACACGTTCTAAACCCTAGGACCTCCATCGGCTCCCAACTAAGCACAGAGAGGGTCTATCTAGAGGCACTCCGTCTGCCCAAAGACACATCACAAAGTCTGATTCCTCTTCACCTAAAGCTTAGACTCTTTCCAGTATCCAACCTTCCCTCCCCACCCCTACCCCATTCTTCTGCACATTCTCCACTCTGTGATTCTGAGCTTTTCCTGTTAAATTATAATGACAACCATCTACAGTTATCCTACTATACCTATGATTCTTTTTCAAGTACATCACTTTTTTTTTAATGTTTATTCACTTTTGAGAGAGAAAGAGCAGGGGAGGAGCGGAGGGGGAGGGACAGAAGATCCAAAGTGGGCTGTGCACTGACAGCAGTGAGCCCAATGCAGGGCTCCAACTCAGAACCATGAGATCATGACCTGAGCCAAAATCAAAAGTCAGATGCCTAATGGACTGAGCCACCCAGGCACCCCTCAAGTACAGCATCTTCTGTGTATATTTCTTCACATAGTTAAGTCAGCAAGGCCAATACAATTCACTGCTTAGTGTGTTTCTCAATGAATTTTTTTAAATGTTGTTTATTTATTTATTTGACAGAGAGAGCAGGGGAGGGGACAGAAACAGAAAGAGAGAGAGAATCTCAAGCAGGCTCCATGCTGTCAAGCCCGATGCAGGGCTTGAACTCACGAACCACGAGATCATAACCTGAGCCTAAATCAAGAGCCAGACGCTTAGTCGACTGAGCCACCCCGGTGCCCCTCTCAATGCATGTTTAAAAATCAGGGAATTCAAAAGTTTCTGTAGGAAGAAATGACTTCGTGGGTGTGCACCCTGCACAACCATACAGAGCCCCACCGTAGAAGGAGCCACACTTGGTTTAATGTTCTGTCACCATCTTGGTTTTAATTTCAAACAAGGTTTGAGTAGTGCAGCCAGCCCTATGTGTACGTTTCAGCATGACAATACTACCCTTGAGCAGGAAACGTTAAAAAATGTAGGCATGAGCTCAATGGTTTGTTTAAAAGATGCTCAGAAATGTGAATGGAAGTCTTTCTCAAGTATGTTAAACACGTACTATTGACCAAGAGTAAAGAAGCTAACCTTGGCGACCCCAAACTGGAAGGTGTATACAGCCTCACAGCAGTGAATGGAGGTGTGTCGTGTGAATACAGGATTGTCCTCAAAATCACTTTCTCTGGGAATTGCTAAAAAAAAATGTCCAAAAGCTGTGGCAGAGCATTTAACTTTTAAAGTTCAACAAATACCTGGTCTCCATGGAGGCAAGGATATTATGCATGCCTACATTTTCTTATGTCTTTGATTTATAACTTTGCATGTCATATCATGAAATTTATATTCTAGAAAGTGAAATACGGACAAGCATGCTGAGCTTTTAAAAACAGCATTTAAATGTTCAAAGGGATCACTGTTGTTTTTTTTTTTAAGTGTGCTACTTATATGGTTTCCATAGCATATACATGTCCATGAATAAATGCATTTTATAATAAACCACAACAGAGAACATCTAGTTGGTTGAACAGAAAGCTTGGGATTAAACATGTAAGGCCACCTTATGCATATGTTAAAATTATACTTGTGGTTATATTGCTTTCTTGTTTTAGAATTATCACAGACATCTTCTGTGGCTATGCTGGCCTTTTTTAATGTTATTTATTTTAATTTTAGTTTAAAGTAACTTTTAAAAGGAAAACATTTTGGTAAAGGCAGAATAACAGTTGTAACCTAACGTTTTTTATTCTGCATACATGTGCTCAATTTACTATGCATTTCACCCTGCAACTTGGCTGGTAGGAGCTCTCTAACGTTTTTTTTGAAGTTTATTTTGAGAGAGAGAGAGAGAGAGAGAGAGAGAGAGAAACGGCTGGCAAACAAGGGAGGTGCAGAGAGAAAGGGAAAGAGAGAATCCCAACCAGCCTCCGTGCTATCAGAACCCAATGTGAGGCTTGAACTTGTGAACTGGGAGATCATGGCTTGAGCCAAGCTCAAAAGTTGCATGCTTAACCGAGTGAAGCCACCCAGATGCCCTAGCAAGCTGTCTAACTTTTGATAGGACTGGTTAAGCTCTGTACGTTCATGAAGATCCATTACATGAGAGGAGAGCCATTACTGTATAGAAGGAATGGATGGGTCAAAATCGTCCAGCTACATTGGTAAGAAAGAACTTAGCATGCCTTTCCTCAAATTCAACTTGAGCCCTCCAGTCTGAATTTGGAGAATAAATGAAACTTATATTGACTTCGGTTTGACTTTATATTCACAAAATATCCATCCAGCAAGGACAGTGGAAAAGGGTCTTAACTATTTCTATCTATGTGAACAGCGACCAACTGTGTGACCCGTCTTGGTCAGGTTCTAGAAGAAACACACAAGCCCCTCATTCACAGTTTCCAAAAAGTTAGCTATGCTCTTCCTTGCAATTTATTTAGGTTATTAGTTTCTTCTTCTTTACCCCTTCCTTCCTTCCTTTCTTCTTCTCCTTCTCCTTCTTCTTCTTTTTTTTTTCCTTTTTTTTTTTTTTAACAGAGAATCAGAACCCCCTGGGAAGCTTGCTAACCGTATACTCCAACACTGGGGTAGGGCACTGGAATCTCAACTGTTTTTTTTTTCTTAATGTCTATTCATTTTTGAGAGAGAGAGAGAGAGAGAGAGAGAGAGAGAGAGAGAGACAAAGAGCATGAGTCAGGGAGGGGCAGAGAAAGAGGGGGACACAGAATCCAAAGCAGGTTCCAGGCTCCAAGCTGTCAGCATAGAGCCTGATGTGGGGCTCAAACACACGAATCATGAGATCATAACCTGAGCTGAAGTTGTATGCTTAACCGACTGAGCCACCCACGTGCCCATGAAGCTTTGATTTCAATAACATCTATGGCTTTGTTATTTTTTAAGGTAACTTTTTTAGGTATACATGTTGATATGGATTGGACATATAAATCTCTTTCTTAATAATCACATGGCTCTACCTTTTCCAGTACATTCCAGAGGAATAACATACTGTTAGACTCATTTTTTTCAGAGTAGCAGCTTGTCTTTTCAAAAGCTTTCCAGCTGCACTTGATAGGCATAAGCTATAAAGGAAACAAGCATAATCTTTCTCTGATATGCCCCTCCTGGATAAGCAAATAGACAACTCACTCTAAAATTGGGAAGACCAATACTTCAATTTGATGCCATTTATGAGGCCCCCCGTCATTGGTTATAAGTTCTAAGGGACAATGAAGTGAGGGGAGGGAACTCACATATGAGTTTAATTGCCTTCATTGATGATGTAACAACATGCACCTTGTCTCAGAAACTGCAATCGACTTCTGGAAAGGAAAATGTGAGAAAACCGAGAAATAGGCCTTGTTAGACTCATTCTCACATCTACATTTGCAGGCTAAGTCCTCACAATTTTGGTAACAGGACTCTTCTAGATTCTTCCTTCACTGTGTTTTCCTTCTTCTCCAGACTCTATCCCTTCTGCTTAGCTCGGAACTGCATGATCCAGGGGATACCAAGAGCTCTGAAGAGGAAAAGATAGCGACATGGGCAGCGTGGCATGCCGTTAAAAACTGAATGGATAAATATCAGATTTCCATCTTTTGTAATACGATTTCAGGCAAGAATGGGTTGAACCTCTGTGGTACTGTTTGCTGCCCTGGTCCCTGATGGCCAATTCCATCCTTTTGCAAATGAAAATAACTTTTTGCGTAGGGCCATTGGATATACTATGCTTTGCAGAAGAAGACACATTCAGTTGCAATCATCTGTGGGTGATGTTGTTGTTGTTTTTTTTTTTTTAATTATCGCACAATGTAAATATCCCATTGGGGATAAATTAGCATATGACACATTTCTTCTTAGGCAAGATTATAAAAATTCAGTTACTGCATATACAGGTTTGAAGGCACTAATTCTATTAATTACCTAAACTGCTTTTGGTTTTGTGCAGTTGAAGAATAGTTTAATGAGACTCCTAAAATTTGGGGACAAAATATACAAAAGGATTATCACATAACATGATTTCAAGCTACTACGTCTTTACCCGAGTTTGCCTTCCCTCAGCCGTCCTTTTCCCCAAAGTCACCATCAATCTATCACGTGGTATTAAGTTTGGTACCCGTTATGTAGGCATGTGAAGAGCCTATTCAGTCATTACTAAAATTAAAATAACCACTAAAAAATAAAATGTGTGCGTTTTCATGCGTCAAGGATCAATTGTATGGTGACTGTGACATTCAACTGTGAATGCTTTTTCCCTCCCAGCACCTACCACCAGAAGTTTTTAGCTTTAGCACATTTAATGGCCTCTGCTGGTTTTATTGTCTTACGGAGCATAGTGCCTGCTGAACCATGCGGTTTGGAAACCATGGGGTTTGGAAAACGAGTGTTTTCAAAGGATGTTCAAAGCCAGTAAAGCTGAAATCTTGTCCCAGTGACCGGGCAATGGACTGATTTTAGCCTAATTCTAACATCATCTCATATAGAAGCGGTGGATATTGAAAAACATACAGATAGCCATGAAGTGTGTGCTACCTAACAGTCAAATGCAGGAGACCATTGAAAATATAAAGAGTAACTTGTGTATCTCTGGCTCTAGACATGAACAAAACATGACTGGTTTGCCACCAAACTTCTATTTTCAGAAGCATAAGCCATTACAAGAAATTTAATTTATATCATTTTTACTAAATCTTTAATGATATAACTTTAAAAACCTCATTTTTCCTCTTCTGACTGGCCTAGTTATCTATCATGTGAAATAATGAATTTTCCAGTAAAATTCATACTTAAAATTGTGTAAAATCACACTTTTTTAAGCTTTCATAAAAGGAAGTTCAAATAAACAATCATACTTTATTCTGTTCTGTTCATGAAAAGAAACCTATGTATTCTGTTTAAAGACATTAGTGGGTTTTTCTTCTTTGATCTTTCAAGCCCATTGAAATTTACATTGAGCCGTTGTAAAGACCATAGATTTGGAGAGCTCTGAAAATTGAAAAAGGCAGCTTTTAACAGGAAACAGCGCCACATGCTGGCCACATTCATAAAATGCGTCCACAGTCCTTCATCTGTGATAACCTACTATTATTAGGACTAAATGGTCAACTCTAGAGCATGAACCTCCCTGGGAAAATCATGCAGTGTTCTCAGTTAACACCAACTAGATTAATTGTAGTGTGGATTTAAACACAGGAAGACCTTCCTGTATAAATGCAGTCACGCTGAACTAAATGACAGGAATGAGTACTGTAGTCTTCAAATGAATTTTTTCTTAGCTTCTGAACACTTTTCAACCTCGTCACTACAACACTGAACGACAATGGCCGACTGTGTGTGTGAGTTGCATTCAAAGAAGCTTCTGTTGAGAACACCTTTGCAACTTACACACTGCTTGCTTCTTAAGATTCACAAAATACCATGGGATGCCTGAGAAGCTCAGTCAGATCTGACATTTGATCTCAGCTGAGGTCATGATCTCACAGTCTGTGGGTTGGAGCCCTGCATCAGGCTCTGCATTGATGGCACAGAGCCTGCTTAGGCTTCTGTCTCCTTAACTCTGCCCCTCCCCTGCTTGTGCTCTGTGTCTCTCTCAAGATAAATAAATAAACTCTTAAAAAAGAGATTCACAAAATATGAGAATATATGAATAAAATTCACCCCCAGTGGAAACTAATGCAAAGAAAATTGACAAGCTTTATCTACAGTGTCAGCAAAAACAAAGAAGACCAAAGAAATGCCTTTCAATGCTCACGGACCACTTTAGACAAGATGAACCAAGAGTCAAGAGATTAAGATAAACACATTTAAGAACAAGAGAGAAGTACTGTGTCACCCTGGCAATATGTGAATTGATGAGTGAAGCAGCTAAGGCATGATGAATTGGTACACCTCTGCATCCTCAGGGGTTTGGGAGAAAACAGCATCCCTTAGGACTGAAACAGAACAAAAACAAAAACGAAGTTTTGGTTCACTTCTGGGATTTTTCTACAGTGGCTATCTGGCTCCAGCTGGAGAATATTCTGCTCTCTAATTGAATTTTGGGCACTTCAAGGAATTAGAAATCAAAGGTCATTCCCTTCCCTCCTCTTCTCCATGCTGGTGCTTCTGGAGTTGCTAAGGCCCACCCCTTCCTCACACACTCTTCCACACAAAATGTTGCCTTCGAGTTCCAGAGAAGGCCTGCCAAGGCCAGGACTCCCTTTGCTCTCTTTCCTCAGCAATCTGTGTTTCCTGGAGCACAGATGGGCAACAGGCATCAAAGATGGTAACTGGAATTGTCCTGTTGCTTCTGTGGGATTCCGAGTGGGAATGTTTTTCCCATGGTCCTTCTGGACACTGCACCACCATGTAGAGAAAGTACTCAATGACACTGTCACAACTTCTCTGTTCAATAAGAACTTAGGTGAAGGAGCCAGCCTGTGTTCAAGCCCTTTCTTTTTCTTCTGCCACACACAATTCTTGGCTACTATTCTGGACGATGATAGTTGGGTAGCATTCATCTGTGAGAAATGTTTATCTTCAACGTCTTGATATTCATAATATTTCTCATCTGTGTGAGGACCGTGTTAGCAGAGATGTTCAGTTGAGGGCATCATACAGGCTGACATGTTCCTGCATCATGGATATGTAATAAGCCAGAGAATGTACAAGACCAGAGCTGGCTCACTCACATTAGCAGTTGTCACTACAGAAATTACTGCTTCCTGGCCTTATGCATCATGGAAGAAATGAAGAGAAATAAGGCTTTTCCTGTTTTCGAAGAATAAGGTGCACATTTTTTATTGTTTATTTAATACCAAAGACCGTTTGCCCGAGATGGAGGTTTTGTCCCCTCCCCCCCCGCCACCACCACCGATCAAGTGACATTATAACTAGATCTGCAAACATGTTGAAATTATGACTTTATCATAATTGCCTACTCAGATCCTAAGGGATTATATAAGAAATGATACCATTTGAAGACCAGAAGAGTGAAGAACACCATTTTGGAATCACCCCAGTGTTGAATTTGGAATCCCCCCAGCTGTAGCAACGAGGGATGTGTGTCCTATGCAAATTCCCTCACTTCTGTACATCTAATCTTCCCCATGTAAAATAGAGATCTTAGGAGAAACCAACCCCCTGGATTATTTTGAGATAATCTTTCAAAAGGACTAGGTACAGACCTTCAATAAATAATGAGTGCTCAAATGAGGCATGGTAGATATAGCATTTACAGCATTAACCAATGGATTTATAAGTCTGGTTTTCATTGTTAACTACCCTTCTGTTTAGTATAAACTTTGTATCAGGGCTTCTTAACTGTGGCACTATTGACATTTGGGGCCAGGTGATTTGTGGTGGGGAGCTATGCTGTGCCATGAGGAGCCCAGCTGACTGTCACCCAGTAGAAGCCAGTAGCATCCCACCCATCCGCAACAATCATAACGAAAATGTCTCCAGATAGAACCATGTGTACCCTGAGAGTCAAAAGTGCTCCCAGTTGAGAACCCCTGATTAGGGCAAGCATCCTGTAGTTTACAAGAGTCTATTCCCTTTAAAGGAAAGAGAAAAATGATGTTTGGATGACTTCTGTAGTGGGCATTACTTTCTGAACATGAAAACCAAGTCCACTTTACAAAATGATTCACCGAAACAGCTTATTTGACAAAAATGGTGTTGGTGAGATATGAATGAGGACAGACTAAAGAGGAAAGCAAATACCCAGGGAAACCACTATCTGCTTCTCCAGAGTATTCAAGGCAAGTGCTTCAACTTAGAATATTCTCCAAAAAGAACTCACAGTACATGTGAACACAAGAGCTACTATTGACACCTGGGCAAACACTCTACCTGATTTTAAACATTTTCTTTAAGACTAGTCAGTGTTTGCTATATAAAATTCAATGGTGGGAATGAAATTCTACATTTTTTCCCACTTAACTCTTTAAAAACATATTTTAACGTTTATTTATTTTTGAGAGAGAGAGAGGCAGAGTGCAAGCAGAGGACAGGCAGAGGGAGAGGGAGACACAGAATCCGAAGCAGGCTCCAGGCTCTGAGCTGTCAGCACAGAGCCTGACGTGGGGCTTGAACTCAGGAACCACAAGATCATGACCTGAGCTGAAGTCAGTCACTTAAGTGACTGAGCCACCCAGGTGTCCCTTACTTAACTCTTTTTTAGTCATTGTTAAGGTAAATATATATAAAATAGAGTTAATTTACAGAAAATAAAATACACAGATTTTTAAAGAGACAATTGAGGGGGTGCCTGGGTGGCTCAGTCAGTTGGGTATCCAACTCTTGATTTCAGCTCAGGTCATGATCCCAAGGTCACGGGATCAAGCCCCGTGTCAGGTTCCATGCTGAGTGTGGGGTCTACTTAAGATTCTCTCTCTCCTTCTGCCCCCCACCCTGCTCGCACTTTGTCTCTGTGTCAATAAAACAAAATAAAATGAAAAGGGGACAATTGATGGGTCTTAACAAATTCTGCAGTTGTGTAACTGGCAATACAGTAGTGCTACAGAACGCTTCTGTCATCACAAACAGTTTTCTCATGTCTGCATTAAACTCCTTTGCTCACCCCAGCCTCTGGCAACCCAAGATGTGACTTTTGTCTCTTCCAGAATGTCCTGTAAATGCGATCATATGGGATGAAGCTTGGGGTCTGGCTTTTTTGTACTTAGCGTAATGCTCCTGAGTTCTACGTATCTCATGCCAAAAGAGTTCGTTCCTTTATTCGTACTAGTTGTTTTTGAAAGTATGGTATGGAGGTTCACTCATAGCATCAGAGATATCTGAAATTACAGAAACCTGAAACAAATGGGAATTCTTCACAGCACGTTCTCCTCTCTGCTTCCCAGCAAGCATTTCGGCCGACTGAAAGCAGCAAGCCTGGTTACAGCTGCATCCAGGGAAGGGCAGCCAAGGGCAGGGAGGCACCAACATTTGACGCCAGGGGCAGACAGCTGGAACTGGGTCTGAAGCTCTGTCCCAGGTGAAGCAGCTTCAAGCCCAAAGCTTCAGAAGGCAATACTGATTTACCCCACAGAAAAAAACCTGAATTAGGCCCAGGGAAATGATGATGAAGAGCTCAAACCATGATCTAACATGAGAGAACAGATCAGGAGTCAGATCAAAGATGAATCCAGGGGGCACCTGGGTGGCTCAGTCAGTTAAGCGTCCGGCTGGAGATTTCAGCTCAGCTTATGATCTCACAGTTCGTGGGAATGAGTCCTGCACTGGGCTCTGTGCTAATGTCACATAGCCTACTTAGCATTCTCTCTCTGTCTCCCTCTCTCTCCCTCCCTGCCCCTTCCACACTCATGCTCTTTCCCTCTCTTCCTCTCTCTCAAAAATAAAGAAACATTAAAAAAAAAAAGATGAATTCAGGACTAGAGAAATATTTCGTAAATAAAACCCAGAACACATTAACTAAAAACAAAAATAAAACATTGATCTATTCAGCTATATTAAAATTAAGACACCTTGTTCATCTGAAACATCTCAAAGAAAGAAAAGAGACTCATTACAGAGTAGAAGAAAATATTTTCACGGTATGCACGTCTGACAAAATATTAGAATGATGACTAGAGCATGAATTCCTACAAATCATTAGGAAAACATAGCACAAATAGATCAACAGAAAAATAAGCAAAAGCTTTGAACAGACATGGACCGATGAGGAAACACATATTTCTAAAAGACACATAAAGAAATGTTAGTCGTCATTGGTGGTCAGGAAAAGAATACCTAAAGTAAGACCAGAGTTCTTTCACATCCTTTCTCTTGGCTAAAGTGTGTGACCAAGTGTAAGAGTAGGAGATGGAGAGTAGGAGGCTCCATCGCACCTTTAAAAAAATTTTTTTTTAACATTTATTTATTTTTGACAGAGAGAAGCAGAGCATGAACAGAGGAGGGGCAGACAGAGAGGGAGACACAGAATCTGAAGCAGGCTCCAGGCTCTGAGCCATCAGCACAGAGCCCGATGCATGGCTCAAACTCACAAACCGCAAGATCGTGACCTGACCTGAAGTCGGACACTTAACCGACTGAGCCACCCAGGTGCCCCCACACCTTTTATACATTGGCGGTGGGGGCGTAAATAATGCCATCGCGCTGCAAAAGGGTCAGGCATCATTTCTAAACAACTGACCAATCCCATGGCCAATGACTCCTCAATTCTACGTCCATGCAGCCCAAGGGAAGCTACTGCATGTATATCGTACAAATCATGGAGAAGCGTGTTCGCAACAGGACAGCTCATGTTATCAAGACCTCGCAACCAACAAAATGTGTATCGGTGGGAGAGAAGAGGCATAAACTGTGAGGTATTCCCATAATGAAATAGTGAACAGCTGTCAAAATAAATTAATTACCAAGATGTATATGTTAAAGATCAACCTTGGAACAGGACCAAGAATAAAACAAGAAGGGGAAACATGCCAACAGAGTACATATGGTACAATATCCCTGTTAGGGAGTTAAAGATAACTAGAATAAAAAATATATTTATTAGTGAGCATATACAGGCAATAAATAAATTTTAAAAATAAAAGGAAATAGGTGACATAGATGGCAGGATCATGGCAGACAAAGCAGGAGGGATTTGCTGGTGTCTCTTACACTATTAACAATAATGAATTAAACAGCTAGTTGAGGGGCGCCTGGGTGGCGCAGTCGGTGAAGCGTCCGACTTCAGCCAGGTGACGATCTCGCGGTCCGTGAGTTCGAGCCCTGCGTCGGGCTCTGGGCTGATGGCTCAGAGCCTGGAGCCTGTTTCCGATTCTGTGTCTCCCTCTCTCTCTGCCCCTCCCCCTGTTCATGCTCTGTCTCTCTCTGTCCCAAAAATAAATAAACGTTGAAAAAAAAATGAGCTTTAGAATTAAAAAAAAAAAAAAAAAATCTTAGGGGCACCGGGGTGGCTCAGTCAGTTGAGCCTCCAACTTCGGCTCAGGTCATGATCTCGCGAGATCTCGCGAGATCTCGCGTGATCTCGCGTGAGTTTGAACCCCGCGTGGGCTCTGTGCTGAAGGCTCAGAGCCTGGAGCCCGTTTTCGATTCTGTGTCTCCCTCTCTCTCTGCCCCTCCCCCCGTTCATGCTCTGTGTCTCTCTGTCCCAAAAATAAATAAACGTTGAAAAAAAAAATTAAAAAAAAAAAAACAGCTAGTTGACTATGTAAAATGGGCTATCGCCGGAACAATGGTCAAAATGTGATGAGCCAGGAATTATAATTTATCCAACTCTATGTTCCTGAAATTTAATAAAAAAATAGAATGAAGTGAAAAAAAAAAAAAAACACAGTCCCAGACACTATGTGTTCATTTGAGCAACATTTCAAGGTCCAGGGCTTCTACACAACATTTAATGAATTCTTTGTTGAAAGAATGAACCAAAGAGCAATTTTTCTGGATGCAAAATCAGAGAAGAATAGGGTTTAGCAATTGAATGTTATTCTTGGGAATAATAAGCAAGAAAAGATAGTGTTCAAAAGTTGACCTTGAGAATGAAATAGCTCCAGAATCTGTAGAACTGGTTTGAATCCCTAGTAAACAACAGGTCACTGTTAGAAAAGACTAGAAGGTAAGAAATAGAAGAGAGGGGATGGGCTTAGCAGGAAACTAGAAGAACAACATGGTTTAGACGCCCAGCATCTGGAGTTCACTGTCAACAATATGGTCTTCTATGGGCCCATGGCTACCTACCGATGGGGGACATTTTGCTTGTCAGGTCTTCACTCTTCACTCTCCCAGCAGACAAAGATTTGAGGGTCGCCCTATACAGATGATATTCAAAACCATGGGCTGAATGAGATCATATGGGGAGCAAGCATGAGTCATAAATGAGAGGGGCTACAAGAAGACAGAGGGATTAAAAGAACATCACAAGCCTGAAAATTAGTTACTACAGGAATGTAGCCTTCCTCAGATGCATGAGTTTGATGCAAGTTTTGATTAATGTAATATTAGGAAAAGTTATATGCTCCTAACATGTGTCTATACTAGATATAAACTAACCTAATCTACATCTTTAGCTCCATCCGTCATTTGAGGTCTTTGTGCTACTCTCACGGTTTTGAATTGTTTTCTCTATGTGTACCCATGCAGACAAGATACATCAGCTACAGGTGCTTTTGGTTTCCTGCTTTATGTCATTTGGATCAGTGCTGCTCAATGCTGGTGACAATCAGTAATTAAAAAAAAGGCAAATGCCCAGACCCTGACACCTGACGTCTTCATTTACTTGGTCTTGGGTGGCTTAGGAATCAGTATTTTTAATTTATTTTTATTTTTAAAAAATGTTTGTTTTTTTTTTTAATTTTTTTTTTCAACGTTTATTTATTTTTGGGACAGAGAGAGACAGAGCATGAACGGGGGAGGGGCAGAGAGAGAGGGAGACACAGAATCGGAAACAGGCTCCAGGCTCTGAGCCATCAGCCCAGAGCCTGACGCGGGGCTCAAACTCACAGACCGCGAGATCGTGACCTGGCTGAAGTCAGACGCTTAACCGACTGTGCCACCCAGGTGCCCCAAAAAATGTTTATTTATTTTTGAGGAAGCATGAGTGGGGGAGGGGCAGGAGGAGGGGGGATAGACGATCCAAAGGGGGCTCTGCGCTGTCAGCACAGAGCCCAACGCAGGGCTTGAATTCACAAACTGGTGAGATCACGACCTGGGCCAAAGTTGGGCGCTTAACTGACTGAGCCAGCCAGGTGCTCCAGGAATCAGTATTTTGTAAAGCATATAGGTGATTCAGATGCCACCCTAGTTGAGAATCAAGAATATTTGTCCCTAAGTTCAAACTATGTTTTTGGGAGAAACAATATGAATTTGATGAAAATTTACCAACCCACATCAGCCCTCCTGATATTCCGGACAGATCATTCTTTGCTGTGGAAGCCATCTGGTGCAGGTAAATGTTCAAAAGTATGCCCCTAACCCCTCCCACCAGTGGGACAAACAACAGTGTCTCCAAACATTGCCCTGTGTTCCTTGTGGGACAAAAATGCTCGCCTCACAAACTACTCGTGTAGCCAGTTCTCATGTTACAATATCCAAGTAGTACTTTAGTTCTAAAAAGAACCAAAAAAATAAACATATTCTTCAGTTAAAGCACCAATATCTATGTAATCATGTGAAAGAGAGAGACAGGCAGACAGTATTGTTAAATAATGTTCTGGATGACATTTTTAATTCAAAATTAACCAACAAGAAAGTTTTCCATTTCTTTAAGTTTGCATTTCTGGATCTCCACCTCTACCCAGCCTTCAGCCCAGTCCCTTTTCAAACAGCTTCAAGAAGCCTTACTTCTTGTAAAGATGACCCCCCCACCTCCTCTCCAAGGAAGGCTGTAAACAGCCCCACATGCCCCCACCTCACTACCAGCTAAAGCTTCCTTGGCCCCCTCCCAACAAACTGCCATGTACTGGCTTTTTCACCTCCGTCAGCTACCAGAAGGAGCCCACCAGGAGGGAGGAATGAATATAGCATTGCTTCTCCATCCGCTAGCCTTCTCTTCTGCCAGGTAGAAGGGAAATACAATTCAACAGGTTTCTTTGTTTCTCATGTGCTCCCCTGCCCCTCCCACAGGCCCATGATTTTGTGCTTTACCTCTCTAGCAACAAGTTAAATAATATCCTTCCATTCAGTGACCCTCTGAGCCTCTTACTATGTTTCAAGCAAAGATCTAGTGACTCTTGAGTCTCTTACTATGTTTCCATCAACGTCCTAGACATTAGGACACAATAATGGACAAAATCCAGTCTCGGCTCTCGTGGAGGTTACATATTAATAGGCAGAGGCGTCCACGTTGTCTAGATAACAGTTGCCCTACGGTTTGCATTTTCCTATCGTGTGAGCTCCTCTTTTAAGCAAATACTCAACTCATGAGTTCTGTAGTTCCAAAGAATGCTAAGGATGAGCTTTTGAAATGTGGAACTTGCCTACCCAGGTACCTGAATGCAAGTGGGTGCTGTCACTGGTCTGCTGGCAGCATTTTGATTCTGCACTTCATCTTGAGAGGTTGACAAGCATTATTGATGTCACGTTGAAGAAGTTCAGAAGCAATGAATTTTTTAACACCAACTGCAGGCCACTCAACAGCCCCGAAAGTGAGCTGCGGGTCCCGTGTCATTGGTGTCTACATGGCACTGGGCCAGTCTGGGTGTCTTTGCTGAATTGAATGCCGTCTCACAGAAGAAGGGGCCTTGTGGGGCCGTGTGCATTGGTGAGCCATGTGACTCAATCACAGCTCAATGCTGGAAGCCATCTAAATGGCAAGCTTCCAACATGAGTGAGATAAAACAGCATTCACCATGTCAGAGCTGTGAGAATGGCCTTGGGCTCTGCCCACGTTGGGATCTGCCACGGTAGACACTGCTAGGTTTCAGCTTAGCCAAGCCATTTGTGAACCAGGCCCTTGGCATTTAGGGGTACGTCTGGGAACAAAGGGCACCACTGAGCCAGATGCTTTGCTTCGTGGGGGACAATGACACATCAAGTCACTGCGGCAGGCAGAGAGATGCTCTGGGGCCAGGGCAGCAGCCTTCCTGAACAGCCCATTTCAGTCGGACAACAAGACGTGCTGGGTCCTTCCCACCCTGTCAGTCACTGAGTTAGAACCGACACACCCTGAAATGGGAGTATTGGGCAGAAAAGTCACAAGGGCTCTGCAGATCAGGTGTTCAGCCTTGACAAGCAGCCGTGACAGCCGCTTCTGGGTGGAAGTTACCATCTTTGGCCAGAGGCTCCAATTGGCAAATCATCAGACATAAAGAACATAATTGAAATGGGGTGTGAGTGTCAGGAGACCCCCCAAATACCAGTAATTCTCTGCATATGGCTCTTCATGGTGGGGAGATTTGCCCCCGGCGCTGATGGAACAGGGGAGCAGAGGCAATACGTATGTCAGCTCCTGCTACGTGTTCACAGGTACATGCAACAAAAGCAGCACCCTACACTGGCCCCCAAAGGTCCCACTGACAGAAGGTCACTCAACATGCCGCTGGAAACCTCATCCCCAAAAGAGTCAGTTGAATTGGGCTGCTCCCTCACCGCAAGGACAAGGCAGCATGGTAACCTGGGAGCCAGCATTCAACACAGTTGGACTCTCTCCCCCACCCAGAGTTCCCCAGCTCAGCTGGGCAGTGGCACATGGCCTTTAATTCTGCCTGGGGACAGGGAGACCTTGTCCCCAATCCTAATGATCTTCCTGTTCCAGCCACAAGGCTGAGGGATGGAATTATGGAGAGAGAGAAAGAGCAGATTCAAGGCAGGAGGTAAAGCACATTTATTTCTGCTTTCAAATGCCTGGGAGACGCTCATGTATTCGGTTAAGCACAGAGTTTATTTTTCCTCATCATTGAATTATCTACTGTTGGAAGTCAGGAAACTTTTGTTACAAATCAGCCCGAAGCTTCTTGCAAACTCAAGTCGAAAGCCTGAACAGTAGTCCAATGAGATGTGCAGAGTCGTTACTTTCGAACATGACCTTCAAATACTCCTCAGCTATACTTTGTGGAAACATATGATTACTCTTGCCACCTGGTTACAACTTGGATGGGTTTTCTGTCTCTAGGCTGAATGTGTTGCAATTATTTATTTCCAATCTCACAAGATTTCCAGAAGATATTTTAAAAGTGATTCTAGAACTGTCATTTCAGATGTTACAATTACATCCACTGACTCTATTGACTTTTATTTTTTGTGCTAAATGACTAGCCTAGCAAATGTGAAATTTAAGTGAAAAATAAATTGTAGATTCAAAATAAAGTAATGAAGCTGAAGACATAAAGATGTTGGGAGATCATCATTAGCTGGGTTTGTGGGACTTGTGCACACAATAACATGACCGACGAGGAAAGCATAACATAGAATGCATGCTATATGGTTATAGCTGCAAAATGTGAGACCTGTCTTTATATCTATCTACAAAGTTCTACTAGATGGCTTAAACATTTTGAGTTTGGTGACTGTTACCTATCTCGCTGTATTAAAAACCTCTGTCCTTACAGAGCTATTCACTATTTCTGTCCCCATGAAATTGGTATGATATTTTAAGAAAAAATTACAAGATGTGGTTTTCCTGCTCTGTATGTTGTGTTCTCTATGAATGATCAAGTACTTGCTCATATCTTTTAAAAATATACTAGGGGTGCCTTGGTGGCTCAGTTGGTCAGGCGTCTGACTAGGTCATGGACTCAGGTCCTTAGACTCAGGTCATGACCTTGTGGTTCATGAGTTTGAGCCCCGCTTTGGGCTCTGTCAGCACAGAGCCTGACACGGGGCTCAATCCCACAAACCATGGGATCATGACCTGAGCTGAGACCAAGAGTCAGACACTTAACTAAGCCCCCCAGGCACCCTAGAATGACAGTGAAGTATTAATTGGAAGTTTCACAAATGTTAGCATTTTCCCAGAGGGTTCAGCACCCTCTCATTTGACTTGATTTTTGTTAAGAAGTCCTAAGTTGTTATATTACCTGGTTTTTGGTACTTTAGGATTTAATATTAACTAGACTGCAAAAGAAATATTGTTCTGTGAGTCTTACAAATGAAGAAATGAAGGCTCAGAAATTAAGCAACTTGCCCAATGCATCCAGTAAGTGTGGAACTCTTTCCAAACCCAGGTCCAGCTACATGCATTTTCCATTAGACATCCTTGCAGACACCAGAAATGAACAAAAGGATCTAGTGGAAAGATGAGACAAATGGAAAGGAAGAATAAATTCACCCATGGCTTCCTCTGTAATGACGTGAAGTTAAAGGCTACTACTAAAACCTTACACAGAAGTAAAAGATTTGTAAGTAAAAAGTAACACTAAGAAGAACGATATTATCCCAGTGAACAAAGGATATGCAAAGGATCACACTAGTCAGAAGATTAAGTGACTACAGGTCAGAAGTCAAGAGGAGACATTGCTGACCAGCTTAAAATGTCTAGAAACACTGATTCCCAGACAGACAGATGGCCAGCACATATGGCCACATTCTCATCTATGGAGCAGAGGTCAGGAAATTTTACAGGTGATCCAGGAGTCTAAATTAGGGGTCAGCAGATTATACCCCAAGGGCCAAATATCCTGCCTATTTCCTGTTTCTGTAAATAAAGTTTTATTGGAACACAGCCACTCCCATACATTTGTGTAATATCTACAGGTGCGTTCACACTACAGGACAGACTTAAGTACTTGTAACAGAAACCTTTTGATCAACCAAACTTAATATATTCACTACCTGGGCCTTTTGCCAACACTGGTATAAAACACAGACCAATTGTTGGGCAAATATCATTCTTCTTCTTCTTTTTTTGGTTCTGCCTATTTGTTTGTCTTACATTTTTTAAAAGGTTTTAACTTTTTTTTTTTTCCAATGCTTATTTATTTTTTTGGGACAGAGAGAGACAGAGCATGAACGGGGGAGGGGCAGAGAGAGAGGGAGACACAGAATCAGAAACAGGCTCCAGGCTCTGAGCCATCAGCCCAGAGCCTGATGCGGGGCTCGAACTCACGGACCACGAGATCGTGACCTGGCTGAAGTCGGACGCTTAACCGACTGCGCCACCCAGGCGCCCCAAAAGGTTTTAACTTTAATTCCAGGATGGTTGACATTATATTAGTATTTCGTCCTTCCCCTCCCCTTATCCACCTTCCCTCTGGTAACCATTAGTTTTTTCTCTATAGTTAAGGGTCTGTTTCTTGGTTTTCCTTTCTCTCTCCTTTTTCCTTTGCTCATTTGTTTTGTTTCTTCAATTCCACCTATGAGTGAAATCATATGGTATTTGTCTTTCACTGACTTATTTCACTTAGCATAATACTCTCTAGCTCCATCCACATTGTTGCAAATGACAAGGTCCTATACTTTTTATGGCCAAATAATATTTCATTGTGTGCACGCGCACACACACACACACACACACACCCCACATCTTCTTTATCCATTCATCTATTGAGGGTCACTTGGGCTGCTTCCATATCTTGGTTACTGTAAATAATGCTGCAATTAACATTGGGGTGCATGTATCCTTTGAATAAAGTCTTTTGAATTATTTGGGTAAATACCTAGTAGTGTGATTGCTTGATGATATGGTAAGTCTGTTTTTAACTTTTTAGGAACCTCATAACTATTTTCCAGAGTGGCTGCACCAGTTTGCATTCCCACCAACAGTGCAGGAGGGTGCCTTTTTCTCCACATCCTCAATAACAATTGTTGTTTCTTGTGTTTTTTGTTTTTGTTTTTGTTTTGCCATTCTGACAGATGTGAGGTAATATCTCACTATAGTTTTGATTTGCATTGCCCTGATGATAAGTGACGTTGAGCATCTTTTCATGTGTTTGCTGACCATCTATGGGTCTTCTTTGGAGAAATTTCTGTTCATATTTTCCGTCGATTTTTAATTGGATTATTTGTGAGAGGGTTTTTTTTTTTGGTGTTGAGTGTTAAGTTCTTTATATTTTTTTGATTCTAGCCTTTTATTGGATATGCCATTTGTAAATATCTTCTCTCCTTCAATAGGTTGCCTTTTACATACTGTCTATAGAAACTCTAAAGGCTCCACCAAGAAGCTTCCAGAACTGATAAATGGATCAGTAAAGTCACAGGATACAAAATCAATGCACAGAAATCTGTGGCATTCCTATACACTAATACTGAAGCAACAGAAAGTGAAATTAAGAAAATGATCCTATTTAGGGGTGCCTGGGTGGCTCAGTCGGTTAAGCATCCAACTTTGGCTCAGGTCATGATCTCGCGGTTTGTGAGTTTGAGCCCCATGTTGGGCTCTGTGCTGACAGCTCAGAGCCTGGAGCCTGCTTCAGATTCTGTGTCTTACTCTTGCTGTCCCTCCCATACTCATGCTCTGTCTCTGTCTGTCTCTCAATAATAAATAAATGTTAAAAAAAATTTTTTAAGAAAATTACCCTATTTACAACTTCACCAAAAACAATAAAATAGGAATAAATTAAATCAAAGAGATGAAAAACCTGTAGTCTGAAAACCCTAAAACATTGATGAAATCAGAAATTCAAGACCATGCAAAGAAATGGAAAGATATTCCATGTTCATGGAATTGGAAGAACAAATACTGTTAAGATGTCTACACTACCCAAAGCACTCTACAGATTTAATGCAGTCCCTATCAAAATACCAACAGCATTTGTTTACACAATTAGAACAAGCAATCTTAAAATCTGTATAGAACCATAAAAGACCCCAAATAGCCAAAGCAACCTTGAAAGAGAAATGCAAAGCTGGAGGCATCACAATTCTAGACTTCAAGTTATATGACAAAGCTGTAGTCATCAAAACAGTATGATACTGGCACAAAAACAGATGCATAGATCAATGGAATGGAAGTAGAAAACCCAGAAGTAAACCCATAACTATATGGTCAGTTAATCTTCAACAAAGGAGGAATGAATATGCAATGAGAAAAAGACAGTCTCTTCAACAAATGGTATTGGGAAAACTGGACAGCTACATGCAAAAAAAAATGAAATTGGACCACTTTTGTACACCATACACAAAAATAAACTCAAAATGGATTAAAGATCTAAATATGAGACTTGAAACCATAAAAATCCTAGAAGAGTACACAGGCAGTAATTATTCTGACATCAGCCCTAGCAACATTTTTCTAGATATATCTCCCAAGGCAAGGGAAACAAAAGCAAACATAAACTATTGGGAATATATCAAATGAAAAGCTTTTGCACAGCAAAGGAAACAATCAACAAAACTAAAAGAATGAATAGCGTTCTTAATGTCACCAAACCACTTGGTCCACCTCTTGTCTGTGTACTGTTGCCCTAGTTTTTACAACCATATCCTTTTGCATGGATCCCTGACACTCTCCTTTCTGTTTACTACTTCAGTAGCTCTCTAGAGGGTGTTTCTCCTTCACACTTGACCTTCTCACTGTTGCCCAATGTCAGTAGAGTGAGCCCTTCAAGTGCATAGTAGATGATGCTGCTCCCTTCCTGTCCACCCCCTGACCCATGGCTTCCCATCACCGTAGATTAAATCCGGTCTTTGTCCCATGGCCTGCACAGCCTTTCCTCATCTGCCTCCTCCCTCTGATCTTGCCTTCTCCTCATTGTGTTCAATCTGGCCCCAATGCATATCTTGCTGAATTCAAGCTTGCTCTTCCCTCAGCGGATTAGCAAACGCTCTTGCCCTTGCCAGAGACATTTTTACACCACTTCCTCCATTTCTCTGCTTACATGTCACCATCTCATTCTTCGCCCCAAGGAAAACACTTCCAACAAACTGCAACAGAGACACTCTTAGTTGTCATGAGTATTGCATTTTGAATGTCATGAAACAAGAAATGGCAAGTTTCCTCAAAATTCTCAATACATGAGTAGATTTTCATTTCCCTATCAACAGCATAACCAAAGGAAAGTTATAAAATGGATTGTCTAAGCTGAGAACAACGTTTTTATCAAGTTCTTGTGACTTTATATTAACTCTAGTTAATATATATTAGTAGTACTCTCTCTAGTACTATATATTAACTCTCAGCCCTCATCACTCACTAGACCCTGGTTCATTTTTCTGACATTTATCTCTGTCTGAAGTTGTATTATTTATTTGTACACTTGTTTTATTTACTCGTTTGTTCTGTATCTCTCCAATTAGAATGTATGCTCCACGAAAGCAGGGTTTTGTCTATCAAATTTGCCACTGAGGACACAGAACAAGAATTCAGTAAGTATTCACAGAATATTGGATGAATCTTCTATGTTTACAGATGAAATGTGATTGTGTAATTCATATATCCTGCTGTTCTGTTGATGGGATTTACATCCTTTGGAACAAATCGAGGTTAAGATTCTACTTTATACTCTGTACTCTCTCCATGGTGTGTTACCTGGTGCCCCTCCTCTTTCTGACTGGATCTGATACGACTTTTCCCCTTTCAGATTTAAAGAAAAAATGAATCTGTGGGGCACTTGGGTGGCTCAGTCAATTAAGCATCCGACTCTTGATCTCAGCTCTGATCTTGATCTCACGGTCATGAGTTCGAGCCCTGAATATGGGTTCCATGCTGTTGTAGAGACTACTTAAAGAAAAAAAAAAGAATCTGGAACATTACTGTCCTGCTTACCCTTAGAATCTTTGTTCTTGTACTTTCCTCCACCTGAAACACACTGGTAGGAGCATTTTATGTAACCAGTCTAGTCTGGCTCAGGTGTACCCTTCTCAGCTAAGCCCACCTGGCCCTCCATGTCTGAAGCTGGGAACTGCCTCCACCCTGATACTTTTCATCCCTTTCCTCTGCCATACTTTCTTTCTCCCATGGGACTCACCACCCTAATAAAGAAGAAAAAATTGCAGCATAAAATTGTTACTATGTAGAGTACAATAAGAATGTAAAATATAAGTAATACACAACGCTTGTTGTTTATTTATGTCTCCCTAAAAGGTAAGGTCCACAGGGGTAGAAATCTTTGTCCATTTTCTCCATTGCTTGTACCTATCTTAGTGCATTTGCTCCATTGCCTACCTTAGTCTGTCTGAGCTGCTATGACATACATTCCATTGGCAGCTGGGTGGCTTAAACAACAAACATTTATTTCTCACAGTTCTGGAAGCTGGAAGTCCAAGATCAAGCTACCAGAAGATCTGGTGTGTGGTGAGGGCCATTTCCGGGTTAAAAGACAACTGTCTTCTTGCATGGCAAAAGGGGTGAGGGAGCTCTCTGGGGTCTCTTTTACAAGGCACTAACCCTATTCCTGAGAGCTCCACCCTCGTGACCTGTGACCAACTCCCAAAGGCCCCACCTCCAAATACCCTCACACTGGGAGTCAAGTTTCAACGTACGGATTCCAGGAGGACACAAACATTCCATCTATGGCATCACCTTCCCTCACTACTCCTGGGGCTGATCCCTGCAAGCTGGTCCCAGGTTCTCCTATAAGCAGACTTTCAGCTGGGTTTGGTCAATGGGAGGTTCTTGTAGGTGCCTCCAGGTCATTGAGCCTTTTATAGGATTCCAATACCTCTGGATATGCTGGCTGTGGTTCCAGCTTCCACCAGGTATCCAAGACCTGCATCTGGAGTCACTGCCTCCTTCTTGGTTCCTTCCATTCAGAGCCATAGGGCTCCTACAGGTCATTCTCTGCTTTGCTTAATCATCCTATATTAGCTATTTAGTATCTCCATCATCTTCTACTACCTTCCTGACTTAAATTCCCACTGGTTTGAACACTCAGAGTAGTTTCTGTTTTCCTAATAGATCTGGAAATACACAATTCCATTTTTTCTGCTTTTTAGCAGCTAACTTGCAAGTCAGGTCAGAGAAAGTGAAGCAAGACAGTGGACAATGACACACACATGACTCACCACATAATAAAACCAAATAACTTAGCAACTCAATAGGTTTAGCCGATAAGCTCTGGTTTTATAGGTTTTCTTCATTAGCATATGAGAGATGCAGTATAAATCACCCATTGCAGACAAGAGCTATAATCGGATGTACAGTAGAATCACAGTCACATGTGGCAAAGTAATTTATCATGAGATTTTAATTATATAAAGAGACACATTAAATTTGTCTCTGTGTCCTCATCATTCAGTTCAATGCCTGGAATGTAATAGTTACCTGATAAATGCTCATTTAATGATGAAATGAATGAACTAAAAATATTAAAAATTATGCACACTGAGCTCTGTACATTACCATACAAGATAGCCCAAGAATTCTGGCAACCCATGACTTTATGGCTGAGGAAAAATCCCCCTGGTTGGTAACACAGAAAAGCTGAAGACAAATGTGTTACACTGCCATGTGTGAATCCCAGGAGGAGGGAGCTTCTGGTTGGATCTCAGGGCACCTGGCTTCACCACACCTCCAGGAATCACATTTCTCATTATTGTCTTCTCCTCAGTCTCGGATATCTGAGAACAAGCAACAGTGATTGATAGATGTTCATAAGGGAGAGAGAAATCCTCAGGATTCAGGTCTCTATGGGGAAGGTCATTTCCCTGAGGTTCCAGGCATGCTTAAGAGCACTGGTGTTTAGTGGACAAACAGTGAAATAGATACAGGATGACAGAATGGGAGAGCGGGAGGCATAGAAGACAAAGGAACTGTTCTATCCTACTGGGAATAGTCAAGAGAGAGAACCATGAGTTCTGGCCCCAGCTTTCATGAGGGAAGATCTCCATGCAATCTTACCACCCTCTTAGCCAATGCTGGCTTCACAAGTTCCTCGTAGAATTTCCACCAGGAATGCTTCTGATAGATCAAAGGGGACACACGCTGTGCAGCCCAGAAAGTGAAGGCACAGATCCCTTCCTCTGACACTGATCAATTATCTGTAGGGAAAAGCCTCCACTATGGTATCCTGGCACTTTGCATGTCTCCCCATGGGCCACCCAGGCAAAGCCTGACCACACTTTGACCCACGGCTTGGTGGAGTATCTTATGACTCCTTCTGGAGCCAGGGGAGATAAGCCTTGTGCGGAGCTGCTGTCAGGCAGATCCCAGCCCTGCTTTATGGTCACTTCTCTTGCATATCCCTGCGAGCAACCACCCACAGCTTGTGGCAGCTCTCATCTGGCCCATTTGGTTCTGTGTTGTCCTGTGTGACTAGAGTTGTGGACAGCTGATGCCATGCTGACCCTCCTTTTGCTCCCTGTCCTGTCTGAATCCACTGGGACCCTTGTCTTCTTACTGGGAATCCATGGAAGAGTGGCAAGCCAAACTGGTGGAGGCCACCATGCTGCTGCTTAGTGAGTGTGTGGCCCTACGGCTTGGCTGAATCTTCCCATCAGTTCTGTTAACGGACTCCCGGGCCTCATCCTGGGGGATCTATGTTCTGTAGCTCAGGCCAGCGTGATCTGTCACAACTATATAGCACTTCCTCTCTGTGATGTGGCCACTAGTACTTTTTGTTGTCTCACAGGGGTTCATATACTCGCTGCCTCCAACGTCTACAGGTCGGGATCCTCCTGTGTGCATCCCCAGGACCGTCACACAGCAGCTGTGAGGAAGCTATCTGGTAAAACAGCTGTTATTACATTCTCACACTGCTCCAACCTTATGAGGTTCCTCTAATTGTCCTCAAATATAGAAAGTTCACAAATACTTCCTCGAGGAATAAAGGGAGCTCTTAAAATTATTTGCAGGCCACTAATATGCTGTGTTTCATCATAGAGTGCATATATTTTTAAAGATTTTATTTTATTTTTTTTAAAGTAATCTCTACATCCAACGTGGGGCTCGAACCCACAATCCTAAGATCAAGAGTCACATGCTGTACTGACAGAGCCGGCTGGGCTCTCCCGTAGAGGGCATATCTTACTTACTCTTATTCTACAGAATAGGAACCTCTCCTCTACGCATAAAGCCCTCTGAACAGACCCAGGGCAGGAACAGCATTAAGGAAAAGTATTTAATTCTAACTGCAGAGGATTTGACTGTGGCCACATAAGCCGTTTTCTTATGATAGCTTTAAAATAAATAAAAGTGCTAGCTTTTTCAATGAACTGTCACTCTCATGTGTTTTTAATCATGGTTCTTGTTAGTTTTGAATTGTGTAAGAATTCAAATTCATGCTTAATTATAACATTACTAGACTTTGGCAAAGGATAACCCAGATGTGATACATTAAGAATAAAAAGCACACTTCTTCATCACTGCCTAAATATGCTCCTATCATAAAACTTATCTGATCCTAAATGTCTTGGGCTGCACAGTGATTGATTGCAGCCAACCTTTTCATGGCCTGCCAAAAAAGGAATAGGCAGACAGGTGTGGGTGCTGCTGGGCCCTCCTGACAGAGCAAGGGGGGACCCATCCTAGGCTGTACCAGGGTTGTGCCCACAGACATTTTCTCGAACCACTCTATGTTAGGGAGTTTTCATGCAAACTCTTTTAAATTCCTAGTTCCTCTTTTCAGAATTATAATTTCTGATAGAGATAAAGGGAGAAAGGAGGGAAGAAAGAAGGAAGGAAGGGAGGGAGGGAGGGAGGGAGGAAGGGAGGAAGGAAGGAAGGAAAGGAAAGAAGGGAGGGAAGGAAGGAAGGAAGGAAGGAAGGAAGGAAGGAAGGAAGGGAAGGAGGGAGGGAGGAAGAAAGGAAGGAAGAAAGGAAGAAAGGAAGGAAGGGAGTGAGTGAGGGAGGAAGGGTGAGCACTTTCTTCCAATCTGTAATGGCACAATATTCAGAAAAGAATATAAACTACAATTTACTGTAGACACCAACGCAGCCAGAAGTAACCTGTCATTGTCAGTATTGTGATGCAAGGCTTTCCTTGAAGCCCCAGACTAGGTGGTGTGCATTCTACATAGTGAAAATTTGCAGATTATTTGAATAGACGGTGCCATGATATCAGTATGAGATTTAAAGACAGGGCCTTTGAAGTTATTTCAATTCCAAATACAAGTTCCACAGAAACTCCAGGACACTGAGGCTCCCTTTGCCCTTGGGAATGGCCTGCTTGTGTTTGGGTGGGGAGGACTTGGAAACAGAGATTCCCCAAGTTCCAGAAGGCCTTCGATAGCAACCAGTCCCAAATCCACTGAGGCGGAGAACAGCCGCTGGCAGGGAGTAATGAGGAAGGGCTGCTCATTGGTGGGGGGGTTTTCTTCTGGGAGCCAAAAAGACCCTGGAATTTAAGAGAGTGATGTTGGCACACCTCTGTGACTACAGTACCACTCAGTAAGCTGTATGCCATGTGAATTTCATGGTATGTAAGTTCTCTCTCAAATTTTTTTAAAGTTTCTAATTTTTAAATTAATTTATTTTTCTAATGTTTATTTACTTTTGAGAGAGAGAGAGAGACAGAGCATGAGCAGGGGAGGGGCAGAGAGAGAGGGAGACACAGAATCCAAAGCAGGCTCCAGGCTCTGAGCTGTCAACACAGAGCCTGATGCGGGGCTTGAACTCACGGACCATGAGATCATGACCTGAGCTGAAGTTGGATGCCCAACCTACTGAGCCACCCAGGCACCCCTAAAGATTTTTTAAGTAACCTCTACAGCCATCGTGAGGCTCAAACTCATGACCCTAAGATCATGAATCACATGTTATTTGGACTGAGCCAGCTAGGTGGCCCAATTTCTCTCTCAATTAAAACAAATAAATAAAAGTTAGCAGTAGCTAAGTTTCTTTTGTACACACACACACACACACACACACACACTGTATGGGACATGCTAACACTAAGAAGATACATTTATCTGAAATTCACATTTAATTGGTTCCCTGCATTTTTGTTTCCGTCGATTTTATTTTTTAGAATTGTTTTAGGTTGGGGGAACCTGGGTGACTCAGTTGGTTAAGCATCTGACTTCAGCTCAGGTCATGATCTCATTGCTCATGAGTTTGAGCCCTGCGTTGGGCTCTGTGCTGACAGCTTAAAGCCTGGAGCCTGCTTCAGATTCTGTCTCTGTCTCTCTGCCCCTCCCCTGCTCACATTCTGTCTCCTTCAGTTTCGAATATAAAATAAAAACAACATAAAAAATTAAAAAAAAAAGAATTGTTTTAGGTTAGCAGGAAAACGGAGTGGAAAATACATATAGTCCCCATACACCTACCCCCTTCCCCATCACACACATGGCCTTTCTATCAACATCCACCACCAGAGTGGTACATGTGTGTGTTCTATGGGTTTGGGCAAATTTATAATGAAGTATCCACCATTATAGTATCATCTGCAGTAGCTTCACTACCCTAAATATCCTATGTGCTGTGCTGACTCATCCCTCTGTTCCCTATAACCCAAACCTTGGCAACCACTGAACTTTTTTTTTTTTAATTTTTTTTTCAACGTTTATTTATTTTTGGGACAGAGAGAGACAGAGCATGAACGGGGGAGGGGCAGAGAGAGAGGGAGACACAGAATCAGAAACAGGCTCCAGGCTCTGAGCGATCAGCCCAGAGCCCGACGCGGGGCTCAAACTTGTGGACCGCGAGATCGTGACCTGGCTGAAGTTGGACGCTTAACTGACTGTGCCACCCCGGCGCCCCAACCACTGAACTTTTTAAAATAATTTTTTTAAAGTTTATTTATTTATTTTGGGAGAGACAGAGACAGCATGAGTGGGGGTGAGACAGAGGGATACAGAGAATCCCAAGCAGGCTCCACACTGCCAGTGCAGAACCTGACATGGGGCTTGATCCCACAAACTGTGAGATCATGACCTGAGCTGAAACCAAGAGTAGGACGCTTAACCAACTGGGCCACTCAGGTGCCCCACCACTGATCTTTTTATTGTCTCCATAGTCCTGCCTTCTCTGGAATGTCATCTACTTGGAATCACATGGTATGTAGCCATTTCAGATTGGTTTCATTCTCTTAGCAACAGACATTTTAGCTTTCTCCACATCTTCTTACGGCACTAGAGCCCATTTCACATCATTGCTGAATAACATTCCAGTGTCCGGATGGATCACAGCTTAGTTATCCATACACCCTTTGAAGGACAGCTTGATTGCTTCCAAGCTCTATGAATAGAGCTGCTTACACATTTGCATACAGGTTTCTGTGTGAACATGACGTATCAGTTCATTTAGGTAAACACCAAGGAGCATGATTGCTGGATGGTACGGTAACACTTTGCTTAGTTTTGTTAAATCTGGCAACCGCATTCTCAGTGAACGTGCACCTCTTTGAAAGAGGCACAGAACAAGGATGTACTTGAGTGAGAAAAGGCAATAAAGGATATCTTATCTTTATTCGCTTACTCATTCACCCACTCATTCAAGTGCTATTTATTGAACAAAACTGTGTGCGAGATCCTGGGAATGCAAACACATACAAGAAATGGAAGAAGTACGTGTGTTATAAAGGTTCCCGAATGCAAGAGAGAGCGTGAAGAAAAGGTGGAGAGATTTTCCCCATGGAGGCTGCAAGGGGGGCTCAGAGAGTGTCCCCCCCAAAGAAAGAAGGCCTTCCTCTTGAAGGATGCACATAATCCCAGAAGGGGTATTGAGAGATACGTGCAGAAAAGAATGATCCAGATAGAGGCACAAAAGGTACGAACTAGCAATGAAATACATTTATTCAACAAATATTTAATATCCTGCCATTATGCTGGGCCTGAGGACACAGCTTTCACCAAACAGGGAGCCTTGACAAGTATTCTACAGGAAAATACTCAACTCAGAGTGGCAAGCCTTCCTCATGCTTGGGAAAATAGGTGCCTGAAAAAGCCCTCCTTTTTTTCCTGGGTAGGTCTCCCCTTCTATTACTGGAGAATTCCCCCTTCTACCCTAAAAACGAAACATTACCATCAGCTTCTCCAATATGAAGAGTAACGTAAATGTGTGTATAAATAGTGTTTACCATCTATCAGAATTTCAAAATTTGGCTTGGGGATTTTTCCCTCCTAAGCTACTGAAATTTCCTAAGTTGAGTTAACATTCCAAACTTTAGTTACTATTGTCCTATGTGAGATCTTTGTATCTTGTGTCCGATGTGCTGGTTAGACGTTTCTTTATAGGCATTTTAAGATTTACAGGTGCACTTGATAAAATAGCTAGAAATTGTTGAGATGTTTTTCATTGGGTAATTTATTCCATATGTACCCAACAGTCAAGCATTTGGCAGGTGACCAACAGATATGATTTAGAAAGCCTGAATAGCTCATGCAGGAAATAAGGAGGTGACAGATAAAGAAAAATGGCAACTTCATGCTTTAATGGCAACGTAAACTATCTAGAAGGGACATTTATCAGTTCAACAAGAATCGATTTTCTTCACTCCCAACCCATATAACAAATCTCTTTCTAAAAGGTCAGAGCATTTGCTCTCGTAATTTATTTGTTTATGTATAACTAGCCATCTCAAGAATCTCTACAAGACAACTTTCTCTAGCACATGTTTTACCTTGATCCTAGGTGGAAGATAATCACCAAGTGACTTGTTGAATCAGGCATACGTGGAGGCAAGGGAAGGAGATTTGATTTAATGTGCATTTACCAACATCGGTGCAAGTGTTGTGTGGGGACTTGGAAAGGCAGCTGGGTGAGTTTCACCCCTCAACCAGACGTCAACTATCTGCACTGCCTGATTTTGTTCTACTTCATATGTTAAAATGACATAACTCCAAAGAGATGTCACTTGTTAATTAGTGAAAATCTAAAAAACAAAGGAGTTTTTGATTAATTCATAGAAAACAGGGAGTTTGAATAAATGTCAAGGCAATGTTTTAACTAGGTAAACTTAATTCTAGTATTCACATAAAAACAGAGGATGGAGAATTAATGTTTATTTAACACTTACTCCTTCAATTGATCACCATTTGTTTAGTAAATGTTTACTGAGAACCTCCTGTATGCCTGAGAGTATCCAGATTCCAGTAATAAAACCATGAATATGAACAGAACGTCTCCTCTAAGGGCAACCAGTAAGTAAACAGCCCTGATATGTGGTGTGAGATGAACCACGACAGAGAGAACAACCACTAGTCTGTTTGAGAACCAAAAGATGATGCATTCTAGAAAAGGTGATGTATAGATCTTTGACCCAAGTCTTAAATGAATCAGTAGGTGTTTGGTATGCATAGATAGAAAGTGTAGTACAGACAGAAAATAGACAAGTGATGATGATCAAATATGAACTGTGTCCATCTTTACCAATTATTCACTATTCATTCCCAAGCAAAATACTTATTTGCCTCTCTATCTGCCTGTTTTCACATCTGTAAAATAGAGATACTAATGATATTTAATTTGCAGGCTATCAGAAGGGTCAACCGAGATAACAGAACTTAAATTCTTAGTCTATGGCCATTACGTTCCATGTTAATCCTATGGAACATTCCAATTAGGTCACCATACCTTCCTCTACCATGAATGGTGGGCAAATGGTGTCCTGCTCTCTCCATCCCCTCCCTGGAATGATGCAGGTAACTCCATAAGCAGCACAGAGCAGAAAATGAAACTTCCGTTCCTGATATTTATGTGAAGCAATCCAAAGCTGTGGTGCAGTGGCTCTCCATGTTCCACAAGTATCTCATCTCTGACGTTTCTCTTCTAGAATGTCTTACCATTATTTTTTAATTTTTTGAAATTCTTTTATTTATTTTTGAGAGAGAGAGAGAGACAGACAGAGCATGAGCAGGGGAGGAGCACAGAGAGAGGGAGACACAGAATCTGAAGCACGCTCCAGGCTGTGCTGTCAGCACAGAGCCTGATGCAGGGCTCGAACTCACAAACCGTGAGACCATGACCTGAGCTGAAGTCAGACGCTTAACCTACTGAGCCACCCAGGCGCCCCAGAATGTCTTACCATTTTAGAATCACTTTTCCCATTGTCTTTTATTGTAAAGGGTCTTGTGGGAGGCAAAAGTATGATCAAATCCCATCCCTAAAATGTTGATTTATACTTTGATTCAGATTTCTTTTGAAGTATTCCCAAATTCCCAAGTAATTGGTGTTTCCTGTTATTTTTGGCCATTGATTTATAACTTCATGGGATTATAGTTAATAAAGGTGGACCATACAATTGCTAGGTTTTTACTATTTTTACTGCTGGCACCCATGCATGGCTTCACTCTTGGGGGCAAGTCAGACTGTGGGGTCTTTGAGCTGTAGAAAGAAAGTAAGGGGAGGTCTCTGATCATCTGCTTCAGGGAACCAGCATGCACCCACTGACCAGATGGAGCACCCCTCTGGCGCACTAAGAGACACCGCCATCACAAAGAGTTCCTTTGTACGCCTTACTCCACCTTCCATTCCTTGAGTCTGACAGATGGTAGATATTTAGCAATATTCCTTAAGTAGATGAATAAATATTTTTTCTTACCTTCGTGTAATGAGCATGCCTCATTTTATAACATGTTCATAAAAATAGAAATGCAAAATAGAAGGATCTTTTAAAAACTGTCATCATTTATGGACACTTAATTTATCCTACCAGGACACTGTTTATACAATCAAGGTATCGCAACTGCTCCCCTGTTCTTGGGAAAGCATTTTGTTGCAATTTTACTTTATCAAACAGCATGGCATTAAAGATAAAATATCTTAAGTATGAAGTGTGAATAAATTAAAAAAAATAAAAATGGCACAAACATTGAAATATATAAACTTATGATTATATTTCTCCAAGTAGCATAAACACTGAGGAAGAAGCCTCATGGTCTAACAATGTCATCAGACTCGGAAAACCAGTAATTTGGAAATGCCATTTTAACCGTGGCATTGCTTGAACTAATTCCTCTTTCTGAGCAATTGTTTTTGGCTCAATCTCAAGCTACCAAAGCTAAAAAGAGTGAGAAATGTAACAGCATTTCAGTTGAGTGTAAGAGAGAGAAAGACATGAGCGTTCTGCGCACGTCATCATTCACATTTTTTACTTTTGTTGGTGGAGCTATAGGAAAAAGTAAGAATTTCCAAATGCCCTCAATATGTCCTTGCCTCCTGCTACTCGTGCATCTGTGAGAAAAATCTGCACTATTTCGAAGCATTGTAAGCAGACTGAAGACTTACATGAAGAAAGCAATTTACTTCATCAGGATCACTAAGTGTACATTACCATGCGTTATTAGCTGTGACTGGGCCTCTGGCAATTGAAACTCTAATTGCTGAATGAAACGATTCTGCAAACAGTCCCATGACTGTCAAATCAAGTGGGGCTGACGTTGGTTTCCAGTTCTCATCTTTCTTTAAAATTGCCATTAGATCTTCTGTTGTAAATTTCTTTAAAGTGCTTCACAGAGAAACTTAAAACATTTTTTCGGGGTGCCTGAGTGGCTCAGTCAGTTGAGCGTCTGACTACGACTCAGCTGATGATCTCGTGGTTTGTGAGTTTGAGCCCCGCATCGGGCTCTGTGCTGACAGCTCGGAGCCTGGAGCCTGATTTGTATTCTGTGTCTCCTCCTCTCTCTGCCCCTCCCATGCTCATGCTGTCTCTCAATAATGAATAAACATTTAAAAAATGTAAAAAAACATTTTTTCCTTCATCTTCAAATGGAAATTCATGATTTGATTTTTTTTCATTTTTTGAGATACAAATGACACAGCATAAAATCCCCCATTAAAAAAAATTTAACATTTATTTATTTTTGAGAGACAGAGAGAGACAGAGCATTGAGCAAGAGAGAGAGAGAGGGAGACACAGAATCCGAAGCAGGTTCCAGACTCTGAGCTGTCAGCACAGAGCCTGATGCGGGGCTTGAACTCACCAACTGTGAGATCATGATCTGAGCTGAAGTCAGACGCTTAACCGACTAAGCCACCCAGCCACCCCAAAACTCCCCATTTTAAAGTGTGCGGTTCAATGATTTTACTATGTTCACAAGAGTGTACAGCCTCTTTTACTATCTAATTCCAGAATACCGTCATCACTCCACAGAAACCCCACACCAATTCTCAGCATTTTCCATCCCCTTCTCCCGGGCCCTGGCAACCACAAATCTACGTTCTGTCTCTACAGATTTGCCAGTTCCGAATATTTCTTGTAAGTAGACTCCTATGATACGCAACCTTTGTGTCTGGCTTTTTTAACTGAGCATAATGTTCTGAAAGTTCATTCCTACTGAAGCACAAAACACTATTTCATTCCTTTTTGTGGGTGAATAATAGTCCCTTGTAGAAACAGACTGTATTTTGTTCCTCTGTTCATCTGTTGATAGACATTTGGGTTGTTTCCACTTTTTGGCCAGTAGGAATATGTTGCTTCAGATACTCGTATTCAAGTCTCTTTGTGAACACGTTTACGGTTCCCTTGGGTATGCATCTATGAGTAGAACTGCTGAGTCATGCATCTAGGAGTAGAACTGCTAAGTCACATGGTAACTGCCAAAGCGATTTCCAAACCAGCTGCTCCATCCCGCATCCCTACTGGCTGTGTTATGAGGGTTGTAAACGCTTCACATCATTACCAACACCTGTCAGTGTGTTATGCTCTGAAATTTATCACCGAGAAGAAATGATGAATATTCCATGAAGAGGTGAGTTACTGTAACAAAAACAACTTCATGTTTGAATTTCACATTATAAGGGGGGAAAAACCCAAAGGTGGTAGCAGTTCAGTAAGTGTAAATTTCCTTCATTAATCAGAGGAAATCTACAAAACTAATATTTGTTAGCAACCATTGCTTATTATAGAACCACATTTCAATTCATCCTTTTAAAAGAATGATCGCACAAAAATGCAAACAAGCTTCAGAAGGAAATTCTAATGGCTTGATCTATGAAATGGAGTGATGGTAAAACCTGTAATAAACACATATCTGCTTCAAAAACATAGTGCAGAAAACATTCATGTCCAGAAATATCAGGGTGCCAAATACCAATGTTCAGAAACACTGGTCTTTTGTTGACTCACTCATGTCTGTGTGTCTCACAGTGGCTGCATAGTATTTTGCATTGGCTTACCAAGGTATAAGCCATCTCCACAACATCACGGGCAGAAGAAGGAGTAAGAGGCATTGAACAGGTGGGAGAGAACATGCTACTCTCAGGGAATGGAAGTGGTTCCTATGAATGAACCATAAGATTCCATGATGCAGACGGATCTTGAGGTATGTACAAGCAGGGGCCAGACATGAGGGACTGATGGTCACGCAGAGAAGCATCAACATACATGACCTGAGATTGCTGTCCTAGACATCCCCTGCTTGCAGAGTTGGCCCTCAGTTGGCATTTGGGGACTTGGGAGTTCAGGAAGATCATCGCCATTCTCTGACAAGAATGGCTCACTGTGCTAAACTGTGTGCAGTGTGGGTTATGGTGAACAACTGCTCTCCTTCTGAGTCTGGAACTTTAGTACATGCTGGTAGGCAGGGGGGTGCCTATGTAATCAACTCCCCAGTTAAAACCTGGGTGCCGATTCTTTAATGAGCTTCCCTGGTAGACAATATTTCACACATGTCACCAGAAATAATGTGCGTTCTGTCTCAGTCTCTGTCTCTCTCTCACACACACACACCCCAAAAGAAGGAAACAACAGAAAACCCAATCCCTTTCATCTCTGAGGGAGTGAATAAGTTGTGTGTTTAGAAGCGATGAATAATCACTACCTAATTCTGAATTAATCAGAGGCTTAAAATATAGCTTACGTAAATGGGGGAAAAAAACATCTAGCCAAGTTGATGATGAGAAAGGACTTTTTAAACTATTGTATGGCCCAAACCCTTGAACAATCAAAATACTAATTCCATATAGCATAGAGGATTTTTTTTTTATCGGAACTCCATTTCACATATAAAGAAGGTTTCCCAAAACACTGACGATAATAAGGAAAGTTTGCAACTCCAGCTGCAAGCACATTATAATTAAGACATGTTTTGTTTTGTTTTTTTTTACCTTGTCTATTGACCTTAGCATAAGCTGCTTACCTTGAGGCTGGGAACCCAGCACTGAGTGTATTACTGGGTAATGACGTCTTATGGGAACAAAAAATCGCAATCTTATTATTTCACTGACATTAACAAATAATGTTCTCTTGTTTACTCCATTATTCTTCCAAACTGGGTAATAATTTTTAGGCAACAGTCCTGGATCACTTGTTCCTCTGGAGTTGATTTAATTAAATGGGGAAATTAATGTTATGCTGTCTTCTGGCCTAAGGGACAAGATGACCTTCTGCAAATCTGTTAAGTGTCAACTTCAGGCAAGAACAAAGGTGTCCCTGGATAACTGTGAATTATTCAGGGCATTAGCTTTTAGATCAGCAGTGATGATCCCTCTCATTTTAGGAAGAATAGAAAACAACTCCAGAAACAAATCCACTCGTCATGCTACTCCCATCTTTCCATATTCCCATTCTATTCATAAGATAGAATTTTTTAAAGTTTTAAATATTTTCCCATTTCTGTAGAGGTAATAGCCCTGCAAATGCTTTCTCTATGCAGACAGAATATAGTTTCATGCAAAACATGCATGATAAATAGGACCTAAAACATCTGAAGGCTTATGTCTCTAGGGACATTCTTCCCTTTTGAGCCTGATGAAGTCTCACAATTCTTGATAAAAACTGAACATCTAGGCCAACTCAACATGTGCTTATGCACGAGAGGCTTCAAAAACCATTCACAGACCTAGAGTATATAAACTCAGGAGACAATGATATGATGTGAAAAATCCACTTGGGCTCAACACAGGAAACCAACATTTATAATGAAAATCAAAAACGCAAATGAGCCCAAGATGGTCTTTTTGAAAGTCAAAGCAGGCAAGCATAGAAGTGAAAAGTCAGTCTAGAAACCCGGCCTGAGGACTGTGGTACTTGTCAATTTTCCTCCACTGGACATGGCACTGTAAGTGGCTCTCACAGTGGTGCTGACATCTTGTACTCCTTATTGAGAACAAGAAATGTAGATTGCAACCCAAGTAAACCCTACTGATCTGTTTCAAATACTTCCAAAGTGTGGAGGAGGAAAGGACTACAGAGCCCTCGGGTGACAAATTAGATTGTCACGTGGCAGACAAGAGGCTGTTTCCACCCGCATCTAGTTTCGGTTAGGTCAGATTGAGAATAACATGCAGGGAGGAGACTGTGGACGCTGTTAGTTGTTTACAATCTTTGCAGGGAATATGGCTTTGGATTTATGGGACATATCTAGAATCAGAAACCCCACAGAGAGAGAAAGTAGATTCATGATTGGCTGGGAGAGAGAGTCACTACTAATGGTTACAGGGATTCCTTTTTGAGTGTTGACAATGTTCTGGAACTTGACAGCGCTGAGCATTGCCAGATATTATGTGCGAACTAAATGCCACCAACACGTACACTTCAAAATGGTGAAATGCCATTTTCAAATGGTTCCAATGGCGAATTCTGTGTTATGTGTGTTTTCCAATATGACAAAAATTTGGCAGTTCGAGGAAAGGACAGGGAGAGACAGACAGACAGATACAAGGTGATGGGAAGACTTTTGTCTTCCTGGGAAGGAGGTAAGTGTACAATTTTTGTAGGTTTTGAAGAGTTGAAGCAAAGGAACCCATAGAGAAGGCAGCTAAAGCTGGAGGACAAAGGGGAGAGAAAACCGGTCAGGAGGGTGCTGAGGACAGGGCTCTGGGCTTGGGCAAAGGGAGGATGCTGACAAGTGAGAAAGATGCTCAGTGAGCAGGTACTTTGAGTTAGTTCTGACTTGACTGTTCTTTTCCCTACAGGATAAAGAGGAAATATATTACCTAAGGATCAACAAGAATGGGAAAGGAGTAGTGAGAAGTGAGAAGTAAAAATGTAGAATCACTGCCTTGGGTAATGTCAGAGGAGGCTGCAGGGGGAAATGAAAACATCTCTAAGTGGTACCCGGGCCCAGATAAAACTGGAATCCATGGCATCTCCAGGTGGCACAGTCCTGGGGCTCTGGGGCTGGATGGTTGATTGGTTGCTTGTTTTTTGTTTTGTTTTTTTGTTTTTTCCCAGCAGGGCACTGTTGTCGGATGCTGGATCAGAAAGAGCAGGCAGTTGTTGTGTTGATCCAGGGTTAGGCTTGGCAAAGTGGGCAAAACGGGCACAATGCAAGATCTTAAAGTTTTGACAGGACAGGGGCCCCTGAATGGCTCAATTAAGCATCCGACTGTTGGTTTCGGCTCACGTCAGGATATCACTGATTTTTCATGAATTCCAGCCTTGCTTGTGCTGTCAGCACAGAGCCTGATTGAGATTCTCTCTCTCTCTCTCTCTCTCTCCCTCTCTCTCTGCCCCTCCCCCATTCACACTGTGTGTCTCTCAAAACAAATAAGTAAAACTTTTTAAAAAAAGTTTTGACAAGAGAACTACTAAGAAGACCCTTGACACCTCTTGCATGTCCTTTGGTTTATTTTTGATCTTTTCCAGTTTTATCATGGCTTTTGGGGAAGAGGATTTGCCAAGCTCCTCATGCAAACATTCTGGAAGTTTCCTCCTTCAGCCCCAAGGTGTTGGCCAATTATGTCATTGCATCCATTAGGAAATGTCACTCAAAATAGGGTTTGGTGCACCTATTACTTCAGTGCTGAGTGAAACAAAATAAGAAGACTTTTTTCCCTGCTCAATTTCAGATAAACCTTCATATAATAATGCGAAGTATATATCTGTGACAGGGGATCAAGGCATTTAACACCAGCCACGTTCACTTGACCTAAGAACTCAGGGATATGGAGGGCCCTGGAGGAGTGACCTGTGTGGAGGAGACCACAGCAAGAGTACAGGGCTGGGCTGGCGAGCAGGTGGGTGTTATGAGGGATGTATGGATCGGCAGTGACGGGGCAGGAACACCCTGATGACGTGTGCTAAGTTGTGTGTGCACTGGATATTTCCTGTGGCAAAGGGCCATAGCTTTCACTGGATTGTGTGAGGGTACCATGATTCTCAAACAGTACTGACTACTGACTCCCGCACAGGGACCGGATGGATGATGGACTGAGAAATGGGCACAGAGGATCATATGAGGTTGGACGGCAAGTGGCCCGGCTATGGTTTACATGGTTTCATCTATGGCAAACTTCCCTCAGTTACCAAAAGGATGTTTTCCCAACATTTATTACACATCCCATTGGAGTGTCGAGGGCTGATGCCTCAAAGGAATATGAGGTCCCAGTTAATAGAGTTTTCCCATCTTTGAGGAAGAGGCAAGATCTACACTAATGAAACAACTGGACCCAAAGTAATCACAGTGATTGATAACGTCATACCTCCAGCTCACAACAGGTTCAGTGTGACATCCTTCACTCACACTGGCTTCTGGAAGGCCTGGAGGTGAGAGAGGAACACACAAAGAAGGGGTACTGTTTACCCTTCATGTTTTCTTTTCAACAAAAACCCCTCCTCAGTCTTGCTACCATAGGGTAATTGGTGTGTCATTTTTATGAATACATGCCAACAGGTGTGAACATCTTACTAAAAAAATATACAATGGTTCCATTTATGGTAGTTGCTAAAGTAGTTCTAGTGTTTTCCTCTCCCCTTAAGGGTGGTCTGTCTTGCGGCACCTGGCTGGCTCAGTCGGTTAAGCATCTGATTCGGCTCAGGGCGTGATCTTGTGGTCTGTGAGTTCGAGCCCCGCGTTGGGCTCTGTGCTGACAGATCAGAGCTTGGAGCCTGCTTTGGATTCTGTGTCTCCCTCTCTCTCTGCCCCCCCCCCCGCTCATTCCCTCTCTCTCTCTCTCTCTCTCAAAAATAAATAAACATTTAAAAATATTTTTAAAAAAGAGTGGTCTGTCTTGCCTTTCCCAGCAGATGCTCTTTTCAAAGAAGATATTCTTCACTCTATCTAGGCTCTTGAGCTTTGTATAAGGCTAGAATTGCTGATCCTGGAAACCTATTAATGATCCTCCCTATTATCTGTCTGGTCTATGCCAGTGGGTCTTGCCTGGTGACACTTCTATCCAGAGCCAAATGGTTTGCTCTGTTAACTAGCAAAGGCTGAACCCGTTAGCTTTTAGGACATCAAAAGAATGCCCAAAAGGAGTATTTGTCACCTTTTTATGGTTTAAGAGACGTCAAGTACCATGTTCCTGGTCTTAATGGACTTCAGTAAACAGGGACAAGACTGTCATCTAAGTATGTCCTCACTGCCTGCCACAGCCCTCAGGAAAAATGAATGGAAACAAAATCAACAATTACATGTATTTGTTCTACCTGAAGGCTTGGTAGAAATCAATCCTGATCATAAAGATGAAGCTAATAAGGGTTTGTATAATGCTTGACAAGACAATTACAAAGAGCAGCAATGCATCAGGACTCCTTAATTCTTGCCTTAGGTATATTCTCTGGCTCAAATGCCCAAGAGCTTTAGTGTGTGCATTTTGCACCATCACCAGAAACACCTCTACAATTTAGCCTTTATATGAAAATTCAAGGAAAATCTTCTCTTAATTTATATATATATATATGTATATATATATGTGTGTGTGTGTGTGTGTGTGTGTGTGTGTGTGTGTATATATATATAGGCTCAATATATATATATAGGCTCAATATATATATTGGCTCAATATATATATATTGGCTCAAAGTATGTACATAATTTTGTGGCTGGATTTAATTATACCTTTGTGCATAGAAACCTACTGACATTTGTGATGCAGGGATAATTTATTAGCATAACCCAACCATTGACATTTTGTCTAGGGGAAGCATGAAGTTTGCCTACTCTTGGTCCATTTTCTCACAGCTGAGGTATGTATACATGATGGTCAACTAGACGTGGTCAAGGGGACATTTGCCTGGGGACTGATGTGTGAAACACACAGGAGACTGAGATCTACTTTTACAAACTTCAATGTCAGTTTGATCTCTCTTACTATAGTATACTATTACTATTGCAAAGTGCCTCACCACCAATTGCCTCAGGAAATCTCTGAAAGCAATGTTCTATTCTTACGGATTGCATCAGGAGCCACAGCTGTAGGGGCAAAATGAGAAAGAACTCTTTTTTTTGCGTATATCCTCCAGAGTTCCTGTAACTTCTCCTCTGTCACGAACACGCAAGATTACCCAGTCTTACTTAGCATTCCCAGAGTACCTAGGTCCATTCAGTGTGAGGGGTCAATTAGATACAGAAAATGCATCTACAGGGAAAACCAAACAACAAAAGGCAATGTGAGATATCTTTGGGAATCCAACTGTAACATCTGCAGGTAGATCAATACAAATCTTGGGGAATTTTCAGATTAC
This sequence comes from Prionailurus bengalensis, assembly GCF_016509475.1. Lineage (NCBI taxonomy): Eukaryota > Metazoa > Chordata > Mammalia > Carnivora > Felidae > Prionailurus > Prionailurus bengalensis. Next base: position 5,997,996 of record NC_057361.1, read on the forward strand.
AATGTATACATTCTGATATTTCGGTGAAATCAATCAGGTATAGAACAACAGAAAGCCTACTTTTCAGTCTGCTGCTAAGTAGCCCTGCAACTTTGAGCAAGATAATGAGGTCCTTGGAGTTTCTGTTACGTGGAGGGGCCCAGACTGACTAATCTTAAAAGTCCCATGAATTTATAATGTCATGGACTATATCCTTCTGGTCTTTATTAGAAAACTATATATGATTTTGCAGAATCCCTTTGCTGGATTGGAGGACTTCTCCTTCCTGTACCACATACACTTTTTTGAACTGTTGTAATGACTTCTCTCTATTTCTATGTTATATTTGAATGAATGCTGCTTAATTCACCCAGATTTTTAAGAGAGCTTTGCTCAGCTCTCAGGAGATTAAGCTAGTATGTATCATTTATAAAATATTTACAGCATCAGTAGAAAGCTCTGAATAACAAATGGCTTCTATTTAAATGACAAGAGACTGTTTAACACTTTGAAACTTGGCTTTTCAGTAGCTGTATTCTCCATCTCACTTGATTTATGATCTAAATGTAAAAGACCCCCTAATCAAATATGTAATTTAAATAATCTTATTGATGGAATTTTTATCTATATTTTCTGGGTTTGTTTTTTGTTTCATAACAATAATTGGGAAGGACTCACAATGAAAACGATTTTCTAGATTAAAGTTGGAAGCCTCTGGGATTTTTGTTTTTTGGTATTTTTTTCCCCCCAAAAGCCCTGGCTAATCTAAAATTAAGTTGTCTATAATGATATTTAAAAGCTGAAGGCGGTTAATTCCCCAATAACTCTTTCATTTTTGTATTCGACACATCTTCAGTTCATGCAACTTGCCTGAGATTGCACAGCTGTTTTTATTTATAGTCTAATGGTGGAATTTCACTTGTCAAAGATGCTGTGACAAGTAAATGTCCCTGTGTACATTGCATTCGATGACGTGGTCCACTTACAAGCCAACAAAATGTCAAGAAATACCATTAAAATCCTTTTAGCTGTGAAGATACTGAATTATTCTTTTTCAGATCTTATTCTTTGAGGGGCTATTATAAGAAAAGTTTACATGCAAAAAAGTCCATTAGTTTATATAACATGCTTACTATATTTAATTACGGAATGAAAGAAAGTCAGGCTCATCTTCAGATCTTAATACTAACAATATTCATCAGTAATCATAAGCAGACAGATATGCTGCAGTGATATCAAGATCTGTTAAACCAGCAGGCAGTGGGCAGGTGTGTTTTAGAGATCTCACTAAGGAGTGATGGATTTGCATAGAAGAGAAACATCCAGTCCACTATGTGCCTCAGTCTCAGGTGAAATACTCACAAAGCTTCTATCAAACTGCTGCCCAGTAAAAAAACTAGACAAATTCTAGGAGTTGGCATTGCTACTTTTTAAATGGCCCAGACCTTGGCCATTTCTTCTTCAAAAAAGTCAAGTGTCAAGTGATTTCCTACTGGTCCTTCCCACTTAAGCAGGCCATAGGAACCCCAGGGGTGCTGACCTGGGTCACCTTGTTGCCTTAAAGTTGACTTGCTGATGGGAATGGGATACATCCAACTCATGGTTATTTCAGAATTAAGTGGGTCCATTCACCACAGAATTATGGTCTTTTCAAGTAAGGCTATTTTAAGAGATAATAAAATATCCATGTATTTTTATTTATTTCTCCTCTGGGCTTGCTTGTTTCAAAATTTGATTCTGCTTATAAATAAATAAATAAATAAATAAATAAAATATATATCTTTCTAAACCCACATATTCGTATATATATGTGTATATACACATATATGCATATATATACATATATACATATGGGTTTAGAAAGATTTATTGGAAAATATAAGGAATGTTAACTCACCATATGTCTTTCACATTCATATCTGTTGAAGCTGTATTTCAGTGTTTTTGGGCATAAAGTAAGACCCATCTATGGTTGATAACAGTAAAAACCCATGCAATATCCTATCAGTATTGGGAAGATTTCTTAAAAGTCAGTTGCCTTTGACAACATGAACAATGGGTCTGTTATTCACACTATAAAACAAAAATTTATTACAAAGACAAGTAAAAAATGTGAGCAGAAAATTCTATTCGGTTACTCCTTTTCATAAGATTGGCAAAACATTTTTCTGTGTGATATATTCAGGTATTTTCAATTCAGCAGTGCAGTCAGATGATTTAGTAAAAAAATAACGTGTTGGTATATGGAGGCTCTCTGATTTATTTCCTACCTGTTCTTTTAACTTTATTTCACACTTTGATTTTTTCAATTGTTTATGCAAATTGTGTTTGCATAATAAAGGCTGCATATCTGGTCTCCTTATGAAATTATTCAAAAAAATTTTTTTAATTCTACAAAATCTAGACCATTAATATGCTTTCTTTAAATGGAAGCCAACTTATGAATTTCTTCCTAACAGAGCTACAGATTTTCCACGATTTGGGAACCGAGACAAATGAAGGCCATGTAGGCAACAATGTGTACCTGTCAGACCCCGTGGGGCAGGTTGAGTAACAGGCATCACCTGAGAGCCCTTTCTGCCCATTCATTCCAGGGGAAAGCAGAAAACTCACTCCCCCTGACCCCACATGCATGTCTCTGACTTGTTAACAGTGAAATACGTGAGTCAGATATCAAATATTGCCATTAGAAACTTCTACCTCCAATATCTACAGTTCTTCTAATGAAACCAACATTGACACATTCTCCTCTCCCTTCAACATCCTAGACAATCTCAAATTAAAAAATGGCATTTTATTCTGCAGTTTTAAAATAGAAAATTTCAATCTCTGTTACCAGATGGACTTGCCAGTGAAACTTGCCTCATCAGATGAGTGCAGAAATCATCTCGATGAAGTGAGTATTAATTTTAGTAATTACCAAAAACTACCTAATGCAGGCTTGTTGTATCAAAGCACACCAAGATTCTTTTGGAAAGATATTCTGAGTATTGAAAAGGAAAGTTCCAGCATAATCTTTGAGAGTTGCAAGGAAGGTAGTGGAGAAAGGATTGGTATCAGCCTAAGCAAGTATTGGTATAATAATAAAATAAGTATTATCATTATTATGAAGCTTCTCATAAGGACTCAGTAGCATGGTTTAAAGGTTATATCACTCAAAAAAGCGATACAGATAGATATCAGAAAAATTTGGAAGTTGACTCCTGAAAAGAAGTTTGCAAGCACCCAATTTTACAAAAGTGAAGTCACAAAGCATAGAGAACACACTGAAAATCTTGGAAACTCCCAGTATAATAACTCAACATGGAGATACATTCTGTGAGGTGCCAACCACAGCTTATTCTCTGGACTGTCCTTGGCCTCAGCAGGATGAACCCACATTTTCCAATCCTCGACATTCTGATACCACGATACTTCTTGCCCATGTTTCTTGGAGAGTAAATGAAGTGCAGACTTCCTTCAACACTCGGCAACAACACACAATTCTAAATGTTTTTGTAATTTATTGATAGCTCTGGGAAATCTGTTCCAGACAGTCATGCTTCATCTAAACCACACGCTTCCTGATGTGGGACGACAGAAGAAGGAGGGCTGTAGGTGGTAGATGGTCAGCTCCCTATCCCTTTGTCCGGTTAATGGGGAGTCAGGTGGCAAGGACAGGGGAAAACTGTAGGAATACTTTAAAGCTGTGGTTTGCAAAAGGAAAATGTATCATGCAGCCTAATTATTTCCTTACCTTGTGTATATGACTCTATATAACCCAAACTTCAGAGCTGTCAAAGCAAACCTCAAAGATGGGGAAGGTTGACAGGGAAAAAGCCAAACAAAAGAAAAACAGCCCATTTTTCAAGGACAAGCACTTTTGGTTCCATTCGAGCTCCTTGCTATCTAAATAGCGAGGCGCAATGACCCAGAGAGTCAGTGTAGAAAACATGTCAACGTAATCTAACAATGTCAAAAGGACTCAGTCATTTGGCCATTCAATTTGTCTCAGTCATTCTGTTTGGATTTCTATTAATTGGAATTTTTGATAAATATATTGGATGTCATGTGGTAAAACTAACAACCTCTTTAGAGCGTACCAAGTTTCATGGGTAACAGATAACAAATCACTTTTTACAAAATTAATGCCAGCCAGTCCGCTGAGGTCACAGGCACTTGCTGTCAACCATCCTTGGTTTAAAACTCTTAAAGTTTTCAAGACTAGTATACTTTGGGTCTCTCCAGAATGACATCTGAGGGATAAAATCAGACTCATCAGTAGGATAGGTCCAGGCAATGTAGCATTTCATTGCCTGAAAGAAGGACTTCATTAACTCTCCTGAGTATAGAAAACCAAGATATTTTTCAGAACTGTTTAAATAAATGTCATTCTGTTTATCAAAACAGAGAAATCTGGCAGGCATTTCAAACCATATGGGGCCTTTGAAAATATATGAGAAACATCTGATTATGTGTTTAGCTGAATATTATTAAAACTGCATGTAAACCCTTGGGAGAGCTTTTGGCCTACGTTCCCTAAAATCACCCTCTAGAGCATCCTATTTGATATATTATTATGTCACAAAATTATTCCAATATAAATAAAACAGAGCCCCCAGTGAAACTAACACAGTCCTCCATTATTGAGCTGATTCCATGAATAACTGTAATTATAAATATCCATAATCATTTATTTTGACTCTAAGGATAATACATAAAGCCAAAACCTGTGATTTATGGAAGCCATAGATTCAGTATAAAAATGAAGGTGTTGCATGCTGCTTAGGAAAGATAAATAAATCTCCCAGGCTAGAAGAGCAGGTAGCGGGAGAGGCTGAGAAAGTGGAAGAAGGGAGAATAATCAGTGATGAGCTTGTGTCCTCCAAATCATCTCAATGTCGTCCGGGACCTTCAACTTCACTCCACCACTTAAACATCAAAGTTTGTTTCCAAGGGATGTAATTTAAATACCGGTGACCAGCTAAGGCTAATTGCCTTTGTACTTACAAGTTTAATTAGCTTTTGCCAAATGAATAGTCTTAGATGTAGATGTCAAGGAGGATTGCTAAGTAGAACCCCATGCAAAATATTTCTAAGTAAGATTTATGGAATATACTACTTTCACAAGTGGGGCGTTATAGATGCTACCATTAATGAATGAAAAATAAAAGATATACATTTAAAACCTTTCACTAATCTCAAGCTGAAACCCAAAGTCTTGGAGAGTGTGACCTGGTAAGAAACTGTTGAACAGCTTTAGGAGGGGGATAAAAAAACTCAGGGAGAAGGAAACTGAGTTGTGTTGGCAAAAATGTACATGCAATAATTGTGGATGAGACCCAGTAATTCTTTTTACTTTATGCCAATTTCAGTACACTCTTACGTGTCTTGATTTTGCTTCCATCGGTATTTGCCACTCGGACACCATTATGGCACACACACTCCACGCTGGACTCTGTTAATTTCCTGTCTCTTGGGCATGGGTTCCTTCCTTGTTTTGCCTAAGTGTGGGCAATATTTAATCAATCTGGGTTATAGCCTAATTCCTGTCCAGTAAGGACTCTACTGTCTGCATAAACCTGTTTTTTCCACAGGTGGCAGCCATCAACACAACGGCAAGCATTTGTGCAAGTGGCAGCTTTTGGTTTTTTAGTTCAAATCAACTCCTCATATTTGAGGTACGGGCCCAGAGCTCTAGCACCCTAGAAAATGCACATGATATACACTTATTTATTCTTACTTTGGGGGGGGCATTAGAGAGGTATATTAAAAAATATATTACTAGTGAAGTATAGTTGACATTATACTATAAATTTAAATCACAAGTGGGCTTCTCAGATAAAGCACAACACACTGCGTTAAATTTGAATTATATTTTCATGGAACACACTTTTGCCAAAAAATTATCTGGTGTTTATCTGAAATTCAACCTCAGGTGGGCATCCTGTATTTTTTTTTTAATTTTTTTTTTCAACGTTTATTTATTTTTGGGACAGAGAGAGACAGAGCATGAACGGGGGAGGGGCAGAGAGAGAGGGAGACACAGAATCGGAAACAGGCTCCAGGCTCTGAGCCATCAGCCCAGAGCCTGACGCGGGGCTCGAACTCACGGGCCGCGAGATCGTGACCTGGCTGAAGTCGGACGCTTAACCGACTGCGCCACCCAGGTGCCCCAAGGCATCCTGTATTTTTATTTGCTGAATCTGGCAAGGCTGACCATAAATACAAATTGTACATGTCCCTAAAAGAGTAAGCATTCAAGGAGAATGAATCAATATTGGTTTCCATTCATGAATCACATAAACAACAAAATACAAATAGGATGCGAGTCAATAGCGCTATTGGTTGTTAACTCAAGGGAGACTTGGGTGGAAAATCCCCTTGATCAAAGAAAATCTTTCATTAGCTGCAAAATGAAAGACTGGGTTGCATATGCCCAACACATGTTAATATGTATGGCTCAAATAAACCGTGGTAAATATATTAGAGTCACAAAGATCCTCCAAAGCCGAAATTATAGCGTCTGAAATCTCCTACGTAGAATTAATCCAGGTTGGCACAAACCAAACCAGCCAGCAAGCACCACCATGTAGAAATATAAAGCAGTGACCAGCAAACGCTCTGTGAAGAGGCTGATAGTAAATCTTTTCAGCCTTGTGGTCATGTGGTCTCTGTGACACATACCTAATGCTGCTTTTCTAGCTGACCATCAGCCATAGACAGTACAGAAAGGAATGGGTGTGACTGTGTCCCAATAAACCCATAAAAATAGGAGGCTAGCTGGATTTGACCCTTCGGCTCAAGTTTGCCAACACTGACCTAAGGCAAAAGAAGAGTCTGTTGGTAGCCGCTCATATAGTTGATAAGATTTTTACCTAGAGGAACTAAAAGCAACTGCAAGGATTACTCCACGCTGTGACTCTACTCTAACAGGATACATGGGAAACTTCAAAAGCTTGGTTTGTGATACTGTAAAAACTCAAACTCTCCATGGTAAGTGCCGTTACGAGGAGTTAGTTATTAATGAAATCAACCAGCTTGTTAAATAAGACCTAAATTTTGAGGGCTGGAAAGATGAAGAGGTCTGCTTATCCGTGATGGATTACCCACAGACATTCTCGTCTCATTTTGAAAGCTCCCAAGGAGGGCAGTGAAATCAATGGATTTTGACCCATAGTGATGAACAGAATGGAGAAGACACAGTAACAGAGGATATTTCAACAAATTGTGGAAACTGGAAGTGAATGTGAAATGCTAATTGAAGAGGAAGGCGAAAATTACACTCTGGGCTCTGATCACACAGTGCCACCATTTGAGGAGGGAGGCACAGCTGGAAATGAGGAATTTTGGTGCTGCCTGGTGTTCCAAATGAGATATAACGTACAGTGTGAGCAGCATGACACTGATGCCCATTTTCCTTAAACAACCTCAATCTCATCTTTTCCAGAACCTCATTTGTCTTTCCAGAAAGTATGGTAAAATAGCAAAAGGAGAATTATTAAAACAATTTTTTAAAATGTTGATTTATTTTTAAGAGCAAGAGAGAGACAGAGTGTGAATGGAGGAGGGGCAGAGAGAGAGGGGGAGACCCAGAATCCGAAGCAGGCTCCAGGCTCTGAGCTGTCGGCACAGAGCCTGATGCGGGGCTTGAACTCATGAGCAGTGAGATCGTGTCCTGAGCTGAAGCAGGATGCTTAACCGACTGAGCCACCCAGGCACCCCAAAAGGAGAATTATTTTCAAATGTTGAATGAGAAAAATTATTTTTCCTCTGAATCTCAATGCAAACAATTCTTTTCAGAGAGCCTCAAACACACAGTCCAATGGTGTCAGGGTCTGGGAAGAAGAAAATCTTCAAGCAGCTGAATCAATACAGATTTTATTAGACGTAATTGATAGGTGTCTGTCTACCAAATTTTCACATTACTTTGAATTAACACCAGCAGAATAAAAAAGATTCCATGGGATTTCTTTGGGATTTGATGTGTTATCCAATAACAATGGAAACCTGTTTTACCAAAACAAGTGATAATGTATTTACTTAAGTTACAGCTAATCCCACCATATTTCATCTTATAAAATGTTTAATGTTCTACTTTTCACTAATAAGACATAAAACATACAGGTTGCTTGAATGATTAAATTTAGTTTTGTATCCTTTCTCATTAAATAAAGAGGAAAATAAGATCATGATGTCTAACAGAATTAATGGAGTTATGTCTGAGTTTTTATAGATTGTTCTTAATTATTCCCAAAAGCCTAACACCAGTACATATATTTACCAAAAGAATATTATGTCATTTATCATATCCCTTGCTTCCTAAGAACCTGCAATTTTAAACAACACATCACATTACATTACAGCAAATTAATGTGTAACAGGATATAGATTTATTCTTGTTTATATAACCTATAATAAAAATGGATAAATTCATTACATTACCTCTTTACTGCTTTTGGTAATCAGTCTTAAAATGTCTATGGCAATTTATTCCTCAGTATGTCTTATGATGTTCTCTAAAAAACATACTAATTCATTTATTTGAATTGAACTATTTCATTTGTTTTGACAGAAAGGAAGTCAGATATGGTTGATTACTCTGAAAAGAGGGGGCTGATTTGCTAATTACATTACACGGTGGAAATTTCCATTTACTCAGAAAGCCTTATACACAGATCCAATGTTTTGACAAGCACATATGTAAGGCACATTTTTTATATATAAAAAATGTAGTATTGAGAAAGATTTATTACAATGCCAACAATATTCAGATTGTTCTGAATTCTGTATTTCCTAAGGTTAACAGAACACCTCTAGGGGTGCCTGGGTGGCTCAGTCGGTTAAGCTTCCAACTCTGGATTTTGGCTCAGGTCATGATCTCACAGTTTCCTGAGTTTGAGCCCCACATCAGGCTCTGCACTGACAGCACAGAGCCTGCTTGGGACTGTCTCTCTCTCTCTCTCTCTCTCTCTCTCTCTCTCCCCCTCTGTCTCTCTCATAAATATATATATATATATATATATTTTTTTTTTTTTTAAAGAGTACCTTTAAGGGGCGGGGGGAAACAGGTAAAATTAATGACCATTTTATAAGTCTTGTTATAACTACTTTTGGTTTAATGATGAGCATTTGAGAAAATGAACAATCATAGTCACGTGTTTTCAATCCTTTGTAGTCACGTATTTTCAATCCTTTGGAGAATCAGTGTTTCCAAGTGCTTGTTTTCACAAAATTGAAGGACGACATGACTGAATAGTCAGCAGCGGGTCTCAGTAGGGGGCATACTCCCCAGGGGAGATCTGGCAATCTCTGGTGATGACTTGGGATGTTGTAACTGGGGATGTACTACTGACATCTAGTGGAAGACACCAGAGATACTGCTAAAAATCCCCAATGCATAGAACAGCTCTCTCTCCCCTGCAATGAATCATCTGGTCCCAAGTGCGATACTAACAAAGTTGAGAAGGCTTTATATATGGATATGTAAAAAAATTTAAATCAAGGGAAAAAACTCCCCTTATCTCATTAAGAGACTCATTTAAATAAATTTTATGTAACAATTATTGATATTTAATTAATATTGATGTTTAATTATGTTAATTTAATTAAGCAATGTCTGTTTATGTTGTTTCAATTAATTTTGTAACAATAATAAATGTAATAATAGCACAAGCTAGAGGAAATTTTAAAAACTCCTTGAATCTTATCTTTAGAAGACATTTTTAAAAGTAATATTTAAAATAATTTACAGTTTTGTTTCAGTTAAGTGTCGTAGGTTGTGCAGGTGGCTATAACAAAATAGTATAGGTTGGGTAGCTTATAAACAATGGAAGTTTATTTCCCACAGTTCTGGAGGCTGCAAGTCCCAGATCAGGATGCCAGCCTGGTCAGGTGAGGGACTTCTTCCTGGTTCATAGCTGTGTCCTGATATGGGGGAGGGACCAGGTAGCTCTCTGGGCCTCTTTTACAAGGGCGCTAATCCCATTTATGAGGGCTTTGTCCTCATGACCAATCACTTCCCAAAGACCCCACCTCCTAATACCACCACGTTGGGGGTTAGCATCACCACGTATGAATTCTGGGGGGACGCATTCAGACTACAGCAGAAAGTAAAATAAGTTATCAATCAGAGATTTTCTTGCTTTTTTTTTTTTTTCAACGTTTATTTATTTTTGGGACAGAGAGAGACAGAGCATGAATGGGGGAGGGGCAGAGAGAGAGGGAGACACAGAATGGGAAACAGGCTCCAGGCTCTCAGCCATCAGCCCAGAGCCTGACGTGGGGCTCGAACTCACGGACCACGAGATCGTGACCTGGCTGAAGTCGGACGTTTAACTGACTGCGCCACCCAGGCGCCCCTCAATCAGAGATTTTCAAGCAACAAGTAATATTACTTTAAGGTAAAATTATCTGAGGAAAGTGAATAAAAACTAAAATTCAAGGAGGAAAACAAATAATGTGAAATTTCCCCGTTAAAGAAGAACTTTTTCAGGGGTTTTAATTAATTGTAATAGGTATCCACTTGCTGTGGTAATTAGATGAAATCAGACATGTTTAAGAGAGTGGTGTTACAATTTTGTGTTCAGATGCTTATGTTTACAATCGTGTAAATTTCATCCTTTCCATCTAGTTAAAATGATGAGGTAAAATTTTACATCTAATTAAAGTGTCCTAGAAGCTCTAGAGGCTGGCAAGATTCTTTTGAGATTATTCCAGCAAAAATGTTTGAAGACCACCAATGTACAGGGCTGATCCAAGTCCCCAAAACCATATGGGGGCTCCAGACAGATGGGCAGAGATAAATCCCTTCCTGTTCCAGGTCCTCATGCCTTTTCTTTCTTTCTTTTTTTTTTTAAAGGTTTAAAAAAATTTTTTTTTCAACGTTTATTTATTTTTGGGACAGAGAGAGACAGAGCATGAACGGGCGAGGGGCAGAGAGAGAGGGAGACACAGAATCGGAAACAGGCTCCAGGCTCTGAGCCATCAGCCCAGAGCCCGACGCGGGGCTCGAACTCACGGACCGCGAGATCGTGACCTGGCTGAAGTCAGACGCTTAACCGACTGCGCCACCCAGGCGCCCCTGCTCATGCCTTTTCTACTCTCTCAGCCCCAAAGCATTTTGAACAGCAACTTCTCAAATCCAAATATACTAGTCATTCATAACGCTGAAAGGTTTTAAATAAGAATTCTCAAGTTATTGGGGTAACTAAACAATATTCTGATGCGATGAGACCAAGGAAACAAAACAAAACAAAAAAACAAAAACCAAAAACCAAACAAACAAAATCCATGCGTTGCCAGATTTAAAGAGTAATTCTTCTGTATGAAGAGAAACGATCATGCAGATGTTTTTTGGATTTTTAATTTAAATATTCATTAAATGAATTTAAAAGATATTTATAATCATCTTCCTTTTGAAGAACAGAGGAAGGCCTTTATCTGAGACTAAGTGCTGTCCCTACTCACTGAAACCCAAGGGCTGGAAATTTGAAGATTTATTTCAATCTTTCTCTACGGCAAGTTGAATAACATTTAAGAAACGCAACACAAGATGGCAGTGTCTCCATCCTTTCCTTCCCAGAGAGCCTCGGGCAGAAGGAAAAGGCGTGTTTCTACAGTGACCAGATGGGGTGGGGCACTTTAAAATCAGTTGACAATAAGTACACATGTTTAACTGAGGAAATTCTGTCTACACTTTGGATACAGAACTCATTTTTCCCATGTAGTTCACTTTAAAAGTAGTGCACAATCCTTAATTGTTTCTTATTTATTAAAGCAGCCCCATATAGGTAGATTGCTATGTTAATACTGACAGAGAGTAAAAAGGAAAAATGAAGAAAACAATTAAATAGTAAAATCGCCAAACTAGTATATAATATCATTACATTATGGCTTCATGCAAAGGTTTGTTTTTACCTTACATGACAAAACATGTAATTGTACCTGAGTCCTATCAACTTACATAGGTGACTAATAGGTAGATGACTATTCAGTCATTTATATTTTACATGAAAACTACACACTTTTAAGAAAGAACTACATATTCCATAACTGATTGCAAACGTGCATATAGTATACGCTCTGTGGGGGTCAGAATTTATCTGAGGAAGTTTGTATCTGTGAACCCAGCCAGACCTCACTCTCAGTGCCTCATTCAGTTCGTTCCTCTCTAAAAACAGGTATAATTTCACCGAGCCAGTTCTCAAGAATGAAAGACCTGGTGAAATTGTCTCATGCGGCACATAGCACATAGAGGGGGCTCTTTAAAACAACCATCATTGGGCACCTGGGTGGCTCAGCCAGTTGAGCCCCCAACTTTTGATTTCAGCTCAGGTCATGATCTCATGGTTCATGGGTTCGTGGTTCAAACCACTGACAGTATGGAGCCTGCTTGGGATTCTCTCTCTCTCCCTCTCTCTCTGCCCGTCCCATGCTTGCTCTGTCTCTCTCCCTCCCTCAGTTCCATACTTGCTCACTCAAATAAATAAATAAATAAATAAATAAATAAACAGTTTTAAATTTTTCAAAAAAAAAAAAAAATGAACACTGAATATTCTAGCTATTAATGCTTGTTAATTAAGACCCTCTTTAAAATGGTTATGTAATGTATGAATCCTTCTACAAAAAGGCTGACCCTAAGGAAATTAGGAATTTTCTGGCTTCAGAGCCTCTTTTTTCTATAATTGCTGCCCCATCAAAGGGAATATCAAGCAAATCGCATCTTCTTGGGGGGGACAATTTTATATCCATTTCTCTTTCTTCAAGACTGGAGTTTATATATTATTGTTAACTATTTAATAAAAGAATTTTATGAAATTTTAGCACATAGATGTCTGCCCTTTACTGTCTCATTTAGTCTACATAAGGAACTTGTGAATTTTTTTTTTCTATTGTGCTCATTTTATAGTGCAAAGACTGATGGGTTGAGGAGGCAGTTTTATGACTTAGGTCACAGAGCAAGGAAAGGGTAAATCCCTGGGATTCCAGCAAAGCTCTGCCTTTTCGAAATTCCCACATGCATTAGCTAATCCTCGATGCTGCTTCTGGCTATTGTTTCTTGTTCTTAGAGGAAATACAAAGTCCAGCTGAGCAGAGAAGTTTTGGAGGAGGCTGCTGAGGGTGGAAGGCCCCTCATCTGCAATTCACGCTTGCTCTGAAACTCAGGAGTCCAGCCAGGCCCAGCCAGGCAGTCGGTTGGCCTGAGAGGAAGGGGGTGCCATAGCCCCCTGCCATCCACTCTCTTCTTCCTGGCACTCCATCCTACTTAGGCTCCATGCCCACATCCCCTCACTGGCTCAGAGCACGCAGGTATTTGCTTGGACAGCCCCTTCGATTTTGAGTTCCCTATTTATTTGTAGTTCTTGCATGGAGCCTCCAGACATTGATTTAATGATACGTTGGTGTTTCCTCCCCGCAAGCTTCTTCCAGTTGCTGGCACTCCTCTGGGAATTGTGCATGTCCAATTGAACTGGCCTTCAGCAGGCAGAACCTGCTTCTGGAGCTTTTTGAACAAATGATACTTTCTATTAAATGCTGAGTTCCCAGAAGTGAAAACCCAGCTGCTCTCACCTCAATGTACACATAAAGGGTCATATTTTACCCCATTCACTGGATTTTCTAGGAGCCCCTGGACAGCAAAATACAGTAGAGCTGGTTGCTCCCTGCCAGTGATCTGGAATCCCAGCAAGCCCTCGCCTGGGACACCACTGGCAGCGTCAAATAAAAAGCTCGTCACCACTCTCCACTGCCCCCTTGTTCTGGTGTGATGTTTTGTGGTTTCCTGCAACTGAAATGGACGTGGTGTCTGGGTCTGTGTGTAGGTTTGGGGATGGATACACAGATGTCTATCACATGCACTTGAACATGCACAGCCAGCCATCAAACAAGCTGGAATGACCGAATCCCAAGAAGACTGGTCGACAGCGATCGGTGGCCCGGGGAGTCCCATCTGCCTCTGTGACTGAACACTTTCACATACCTGCTGGGTGCAGGAGGTCTTTGGAAGACGTAGGTCTGCAAACACAGGGCATGGACAGGTCTCTTGTGTGGGCCCCTGCAGGGAGCAGATCGTGGGTTCTCCTCCAGACTTCTTTCCCCTTACTTCTGTCATATTCAGGCATCATTGCTTTCTTTCCTTTTGCTTTTCTCACGTTCTTTTTATTTAAGTAAATAAGCTTAAAGGATGTTTTGAAACCAATGCAGTGTCAACTTATATCCAATGAGGAAGTGAAAATACTTGGGGCTGACCAGAATCCCCTGCCACCGTTTTATTTTACCTCTTTAACATTATAGGGGTCAGCTGGCATTGGGTTGCCTCTTTCAGGATGTACAGTCTAAACATTTGTCAAATATTAGGCTATGTGACAGTGGTCTCGGTTTCCTTTCCAAATTCACTCTGTGCCATTCAACTGCCATTTTAATTCAAAAGATCCAAGTCAGTTTCTCAGATATATCCGTTTGCTGCCTACTTCAGGTTTAGCTCCACAGAATTAATTTGCCAGTGATAGTGCTCCTTCAAGAAAAGATGCTGTATAAGCATATTGGCCCCGTATTTCCAATACGTGCTCACACAAGTCTCAGATATAAATAATGTTCTCTGAAAATAAATTCTTTCTTGAGCTTGCCATTGTCTAGCTGGTAAATAAGCCCTTTGTGTGGTGGGTTCAGTGGGTGTGAAGACATTATCATTCACCTGTAACCTGTTCACTATATACTTCTAACAAATAAGGGCTTTATAAAACTTAACCATAATACAAATACCCCATCAAATGAAATTAATGGCTATTCCACAGTATCATTTAACACCAGTCATATTCATTTTTCTTGACTTTGTGAAAAAAGATGACATTTTCCCAGCTAATTTGTTTGTATCGGGATTCCTAACGTTAATTTACCCCTTGCATTTCTTTCCACCTAGACAAACTCCCCCAGCCTGGTTTTTTTTTTTCTGTGTTATTTGTTTCTTTAAGATCAGAGTCCTTTTTCCTACAAAATGTCCCACATTCTACCTACACGTTGAAGGCTGTATTCTTGTGGTAATGTTTAACCTGGTCCTTTACTGCAAACGTTTGTATGTAAAACGCTGATTAACTCTAGAAACTTGATTAGATTCAGGGTTAATTGTTTTGGCAAGAATACTTCCTTAGTGGTGCTAGGGGCTCCTTGTTGCATCCCAGCAGGAGGCATGTGGAATATTGCTAACACTGACCTGGTGTTCCAGAGGGGTCACTGATGAAGCCATGTGGAAGCGCCCTGTCAATCTTTCACCTAAAGGTTTTAGCAGCCACTAATGATCATTGTCTTGATGTATGATATCATTAACAGGTAGCAAAACACGACATTCTAATCCTAGTATCCGTCCATTTATTCATGTGATTCTCTGCAAAGAATAATTTTCCATCATTGACTACCTGGGTATTATGAAGTGCAGTCCGCACAGGAAAGACAGGATAAATGTGTGACATTTTTCTCTCCTTCATTTTCCGAATAATTAATTGGTGCCATCAAGGTGACCAAGAAAGCTTTTTGGGAGGAAAAGGGGAGGGGGATACATTTTCATAATTTTCTTAGTCTCTGTACACATGCAAATGTATGTGATACTCTACCATAATGTCCTTAAGAGGTGCACACATGCAACTTTGCAAAGACCTATAAATATATGGCGTAGTAGCTTCTGTTCTCTTCACCGGGAACCTTTACACATTTCAGGGCAATCATGATGATGACCAAGGTAAGCACAAGGTAAAATTATTTAATCAGTAAAAGATACTGTATACTTTTGTCTTTGGACTATTATTATCGTTCTTCCTGATGCTTGAACATCAACTTCTCAGATGGTTCATTTCGTGTCCATTGTATCTAGCCTTGCAACCACTTAGCCACACTATGCTTCAAAAGCTTCCTTCCCTCTGCGTCCCATCTCTCTTTTTCCTTAAATTCTCTTTCTGACCTGAGATCTGGCCCATAAACTAATCTGCACAAAACCAAAATCAGTGCTCCTACCCTGTTAATTCCAATGTGTTCCTTCTCTTCCTATCCCAGTCTTTAACTCTCAGAATCTAGATCTTAAAAGAAGTCAATCCTTGGACCCAAGGGAACAAAGGTCTAATTGCACTTTTCCAGAAGGTCTTGGTTTATTCAACCTTAGAAAAGAATGCAATCCTGCCTTTTGTGACAACACGGATGGACCTTGAGGGAATTATGCTAAGTGAGAGAAGCCAGACACAGACAAGTACCGCATGATCTCACTTATAGGTAGAAGACCAAGAATAGAAAAGTGGTTACCAGGAGCTGCAGGATGAGGGAAATAGTAAGAGGTTAGCAAAAGGGTACAAACTTTCAGGGGTGAAATGACTAAGGTCTGAGGAGCTAATATACAACATGGTGACTACAGAGGACAACACCGTATTGTATAATTGAAGTTTGCTAAGAGGAAGGAAGGAAAATAAGTGAGGTGGTTGATGTGTTAATTAACTTGGGAGGGAGTAACCCTTTCACAGTGTGTGGATACATAGCAAATCATCACATTGTACACTTTAAATATCTTACACTTTTATTTGTCCATTATACCTAAATAAGGCTGAAAAAGATGTCTTAAGTTGTTCTCCTTTGGAATTTTGTCCACACTTTTTTTTTTTGAAACTCTTACAATACTTCCTCCATTTTGTTGTAACAATCCAATCCTTCCTTTCCTTCAGGTCTGACCAAATTTGTCCTCCTTTGTCATGACAGTCATCTGCCTTGGGAAATCCATGGGATTATTATCATAGAATACCTCGTGAAAATGCTAGTATTGTGGTCCTGAACTCTTATTTATTTTCTCTAACACTGTTTAACCCTTTTACGGGTTTAAAGTAAGATGTCCTTACCAAATTGTACACTCTTTGAAGGTAGGGATGGTGTATTTTATTTTATTTTATTTTTTAAATCTTATTTGTTTGTTTGTTTTTGAGGGGGTGGGGAGAGAGCCAGGAAGGGGGGGGGGAGAGAGAGAGAGCAGGCTCCACACTATCAATGCAGAGCCCATTTGGGGGCTTGAATTCATGAACTGAACTGTGAGATCATGACCAGAACTGAAATCAAGAGTCAGACACTTAATCAACTGAGCCACCCAGGCATCCCTTATATTATAATGAGCTATAGGAATAGCATGAATATTTGCATCTACAGTAAAATGCCTGTAAATTTTTAGATGAGAATGGGGGTATAGGAGACCATTCTAAAACATGCCATCCACCACTAGGCTGACAAACATGTATACTGCCTATACTTCAGCATGATATTTCTTCTGAACCATTCTAATATTGAAAAAACAAATTGGGGGAGGCACCTGGGTGGCTCAATTGGTTGAGCATCTGGCTTCAGCTCAGGTCATGATCTCACAGTCCAAGAGTTTGAGTCCCACTTCTGGCTCTGTGCTGATGGCTCAGAGCCTGGAGCCTGCTTAGGCTCCTGTAGCCTCTGAAGCAGGCTCCACACTGCCAGCACAGAGCTCAATACGGGGCTCGGTTCCATGAACCATGAGATCATGACCTGAGCTGAAAACAAGATTCGGACATTTAACGGAGTTAGTCACCCAGGCACCCCTGACCTGTCCTAATATTTTTTAAACTTCTTATTTTCATCTCCACTACTGGAAAGTGATGCATTTCTGTGCAAACAATCTGGGTGGTGTATTTTAGGACACACATAATTCCCAGTATGACCTATGCTAGCTGAATTGCCAAAGAATTTTTATTAGCCCACCAGTACAGTCCAGGTGTGGAAAACGGTAATTCACAGGGTCCATACACTGGTATATCCATTTGGAGGGCAATGTGGAAATAAATACCAAATACCTTAAACTGGCAGTACTCTTAGTCCCAGCGATGCCACCTCTATGAAATAATTCTAAGAAAACAATTAGAGATATATACCCAAAAGATAGATGCACATTGATTCACATCACTGATATTTCAAACAAAGTTAACATGACCTGGAAATCCAAAAATAACAAACCACATGAGATATATATAATGTTATAACTGCTCAACCATGAAAAATATTTTCTGAAGGAATAGCTATAATATGAATTTCACTATTAAGTAAAATGAAATGGTTTAAAAGTAGTTAAGTGAAATGTGCACATAAAAAAAACTAGCTAGGACACCCCAAAATATTAATAGTGACTCTTTCTGGATAGAAGCATTACAGATGATTTTTAGTCTTTATATTACTATGACTTTACGAGGTTTCCAAGTTAACTAAAATGAACAATATTATTTTTAAACCCCAAAATATTATTCTATAAATATCTAAGCTACACAGCAATTTTTATGATTGCCATACATAGCTATGACGAGCAATTACACCACCATGTACGGTGTATAGAAATGTATGCATATATCTACAAAAACATGCACAAGGATATTCTGAGCATCCAGGGGTGATGCAAATGTTTTAGGACTAGAAGGACATGATGGTTGCAGAGCGTTGTGAATGTATGAAATGCCAGTGGACTGTACACTTTATTTTCGTTGTTTTTTTTAAGTTTATTTATTCATTTGGAGAGAGAGAGAGGGTGAGCAGGGGAGAAACACAGAGAGCCGTCTGCACAGAGCCTGACGTGGGGCTTGATCTCACAAACTGTGAAATCATGATCTGAACCAAAATCAAACGTGGGTCCTCAACCAACTAAGCCACCCAACGCCCTATGGGTTGTACACTTTAAAATGGTTAACTTTATGCTCTGTGAATTTCACTTCCACAAAAAGAGAAATCAACAAAGAAAGAATATTCAGAGAAGCATCATTTGTAATAGAGAAAAGCAGGCAAATAACGCAAACGCCTAACAGCAGCAGAATGGATAAATGGGGGTAAAATGAAAACAACAGGCTGCAATACAGCCGTGGAATCAAGGAACTGCTGTCGTATGCAATGCCAGGGAAGAATCTCACAAACTTAGCCCTGGGTAAAAGAAGACAGGCACAAGGAGAACACACCCAGGATTCTATGTATGCAAAGTTAGAAACGGAAGTCACTTCAAGCTCCGGAAGTCAATTTTGAGATTACCTGTGTGGAGGGAGGGGGTTAGTGAGCACCGGGAAGGGTCTGTGCAGATGGGGATGTTCCTCTGCTTTACCTGAGTGGTGGCTGCACGTGCCAGTTCACAGTAGGGAAAATTCACCAACGTGTAAACTTACGGTATGTGCATTATTTACAATACCCTATTGTTTTCGTTTTTATCTGCTGCCCTGCAAATTTTCCAGCCCCTAAAGGACCTCCCCTGATGCTAAATATCTTCTTCAATTAATGAGACAATTATCTTTCTTATAAAGTTGGACTCTATTCTATAATTTCAATTGTGGACATTCCATCCGCTAATTCAACAACAACTGAATTCTAGTATATTCTGAACTCAGTGTTAAGTGACAGAGAGACAGAACCAGAATGAAAGCATGTACTGAATAAATACTTTAACATCCATCTGGGCTTACACCGTTTGTTAACCCAAGAACACAAAATTTACACATAATTTACAGGGGTCAAAATTCCCCTGTAGACCCTTTTCCACCCTAGAGTAAGAGCCCAGCTTTAGACAAAGCTTCATAAGAGTAATGTGAAATTTGCCTCATATTTTTATGAAGTAATATCTTTGCTTTTGCTTTTATAAAAATTAAATTTGTACCCTATAAAGCAGTATTTTTAAGTCAATTTATTTGTCTATGGGGTTGTGTGATTTTCCCCCTTAATTTGTAGAACATTTTCAAAAACTTTTTGAAATTAAATATTTCTTCTGAAAAGATGTCCTATGAAGTATCTCAGATTCTTTAAACATTAAATGGCTATAAAAATCACATTTTACTGTACTTGATTAACACAGTAACCTTAATTGCTCAAGATAAAACTGATACCTATAATTTAACTTCTCCAAAATATTTTGGCAGTATGTAAGTTTTTCATTAGAGTAAGTAACTAATAGTAATGCTTTTCCATAGCTAAATTATATAGGATATGAGAATTTAAAAATCAATTTCTAAATTCTTTAAAAAATGTTTTTGTTAATATTTATTTTTTGAGAGAAAGGCAGACAGAATGTGAGGGGTGGAGTGGCAGAGAGAGAGGGAGACACAGAACCTGAGGCAGGCTCCAGGCTCTGAGCTGTCAGCACAGAGCCCGACATGGGGTTTGAACTCAGAAACTGTGAAATCATGACCTGAGCCAAAGTTAGATGCTCAACCGACTGAGCCACCCAGGTGTCCTTCAATTTCTAAATTCTTAAAACTACATGGCTAAATATTTCATGACATGGGAAACAGTACCTGGTGTTTGCATCCTTGTAACCCATGAAGACTAGCAGAGCAAAACTGGCCATTAACGTGACAAGAAAACCAAGACCATAATACTTATATGTAGTGCTAATTAAACCAGAGAGATTTATACCCATTTCCTCGAGCATTTAAAGGAAAAAGAAATATAATGAAACATGTCTCGTGTGAATAGATGAAAAGATGACATACTCTTCTTTAATCATATTTAAAATTCCCCCAAAATTATAATTCTAGAATATGTATTTACAAATTATCTATACATATATGGTTTACACACACAAGCAGGTGTGTGTGTGTGTGTGTGTGTGTGTGTGTGTGCATGCACACATGTGTGTGTCTCCCCTTTTCAAGAAATCTGATGTGCTTCCTCAGGATCTCCATCCCCCCACCCTATGAGAAACACCTCTATGATCCAATCATAAGTCAAATGTTTTCTAGATTTCACCGAGCTAAATGTTTGATTTTTCATTTCATACAGTGTTCTTGTGTCTTATAAGCAAGGTCTTTGTGTTACTAATGGCTTTGGAACTTTTTATTTGCTCTCTTTGTTTTGTTGCATGTATTCCAGAAATTGCGTCCTATTGGGCAGCCTTCAGCCTTCCTAGAAAGAACCACATCTAATCCTACACTCTTTTCTGAGTTCTCCTTTCTTTCTAGAGTTAGATAAATTATATGTCATGTGCTGTTGCAATAAAATATTGATCAATCTTCTAGGTGAGAAGATGCCCTGGCTGTCAGCAATTATGCAGGGCTTCTGTCATTAATTCTCTAAACAAAACATGAACTATTTTTTTGCCCTGTTTTATGTACGATCCTTCTCCACCCCATTAAAAATCTCCCTCTCATTCATGGGACATTATTGCATTGGGCTAAAATTTTGGCATAACTGTAAGCAGTACTTTTTCAACAAACTGTGAGTGGAAACATAAACCACTGGCTGTTGGTTACCCTAATCCCCTGGTCTTCTCATCATAATTAACCTGGGTTTCTGGGGGCAGGTGTGGCATAGATATATAGGTAAATGAAGGGCAAAATATTCTAGAGTAAAAAAGAAGCTCCTGACAACTTAGATCCCTCCAGTTACCTCACACCATCAATCATACATGATCTGGTCAATTCCATACTCTACTAGGGACACTGGTCATGTCTTGTCTGAATAATATCCATAGTCCCTAGTTGGCTTCCTAAATCTGGGCTTTCCCTATGTATGATAAAATAGAATCTTACTGAATAAAAAGAATGAAGCCCTACGAAAGTTAAAATTCTGATCGTATCTTGCAATTTTATTCAACATGGAGCTACTGCCCTTTGCAAATCTTAGACTCAAGTTATGGCAGACATATCATGGTTCCCTGAGCAAGCTGTTCACACCCAGGTTTCTAAGTGTCTGGAAAGCTGCCTCCTTCTTCCCTTCTCTCACAAATGAACTTCTATTCAACCTTCAAATTCATTCCTAATTTGGCATCGTGTACTGTCTTGACTCCCCAACACAGAATGAATGCCTTCCTCCTTTCTATTCCTGTAGTTTGCCATTTATAAACCATAATCTTTCATATTACAGACATGATATTACACTAATATGAGGCTGGTTACCCACCCTCCCACACACACACACTGGGAGTTCCTTGAGAATAGCATTCATTTAGTTGTTTTTATATCAGATACATAAAAACAGCATGTTATTCACTCAACCAACAACCCCATAATGAACCTATTATGGTGCTCTGATGGCAAGTACTAGGGATACAATGGTGGACAAGAGGGGTGCCTTGCTTTTAAAGCCACTCATGCCTGGGTGGCTCAGTCGGTTAAGTGTCCGACTTTGGCTCAGGTCATGATCTCACGGTCCATGAGTTCAAGCCCCACATCGGGGTCTGTGCTGACAGCTCAGAGCCTGGAGTCTGCTTTTGATTCTGTCTCCCTCTCTCTCCCTGCCCTTCCCCCACACATGCTCTGTCTCTGTTTCTCAAAAATAAATAAACATTAAAAACTTAAAAAAATACACAAATAAAAATAAAGAAATTCCAGTCCAGTGACTGAGTGGTCAGTAAACATGTACTGAATCATTTAACAAACACTCATTTATATCTTGTTTGCCTGGTGGCTTCTATACTAGTTTGAAGGATTACAGATAGCCTATTTCAACACAGTCTTCATCTGAATCACAAGCATGGTTAAAATTGCTTGGGCACATTTTATACCAGGCATTAAAACATGGAGGAGAGGTTACTTATGCCGGTACGCTGAGTAAAAAAGGAAAAGTGATAAGCAGCACCCATTCCCATTCTTCATTTTCTCTACCCCTGGTCAGAGCTGAGGAAATTCCCACCATCTACCCATCTTTCCTTGGGTGGATATGGGTGACAACGGACATACTGAGAGGACTCATCTTAGATGGTGATGGGGCTGCAGATGGGTTCTGGTCTTGAGAGATGTTACTCATTTTGTCCTTCTATGGAGTACAATCCAAATGAGCCTCTGATGGCGCTTGACAAACGCATCACTGGCACGTGCAGCTGAGACGAGGTTCTGCCCTCCTCTAGTCTCTTGGAAGCTGGCATGCTCCCCCTGAGTTCTGTTTCCTAATTCCCATCATGCCTTACCACTGAGACTCTTCCATAGGAAGAGCGTAATGGAGGCATCCATCCACGCCGGCTTCCATGCTGTCACTAAACTGAATTCTGATGTTGTCAAAAAAAAAGGGACCTTTGAAAACTCTTTCCTTCACTGAAGGGCCATATTTTCTTTGCTCTGCAAACCCTATTTGACAATACTCTAGTGGTTCATTTTTGGTCTTCCTTTCGGAATGAACAAGTATGACTTTCATTACAGGTGATGTTATGCTTTCCAAACTAGGTGGATTCCTGCTGCTAGTGCTAATAAGAGACACCCTCACCTCACTTATTACTTGGCCCACCAAACAATGTTTCATTATGGGAGAACAGTACCAGAGAGCGTCAGCTGCCCATGGGAACCAATTCTCTCCTCTCTCCCAGAACACCTCCCTTTGTAGTACAGCTGCCTTCATGAAAATTTCAGGGCGTACAGCAATTCTAGAAACCAATCCATATTCTGAAAGCATAAGGAATACAGACTAGATATTTTGAAGGCCTACGAATATATACATATTGTCCATCATAACTTAGTCTGTAATCCAAAGTTTCCATTTGGGGATTACACATGTCCTTATTCTCACATGTTACTCATTTCCACAGAGAGTAACCCTGGACACACTATAAGAAGGCCAAGAAATATTTAGTATCCTTTTTTTGTCCTTAAAAGGAAAAGCTATTGTTTGGCAAAAGGTGAATAAACTCTGGTCTCTGGAGACCTGAATTCAATGCACATTCAAGCGCTTTGTTAAATACTAAACCCAGCAAATTAAGTTCAGCATTTAGGTGACCCCCCTGAGGCATGACTAGGAAGAAGGGCAGAGGCTGGGGAAGGAGAAGAATGACTCTTCCATTTAAAATCATTATTGAGATTTGATGTAATAACTAGTCACATTCAATTGCAATAATACAGAGTTTTAAATCAGCCAAGCGTACAAGAGTGTGAAACCATCATGGAATATTAGAAAGACCTTTTCCTTTTCAGAGTAACAGATGAGGAAATGTTGACACAAAAGAAAGGTTCTGATAAGGATGTGTTGACAAAAAGATGAAAACGATGGTGATAACAAGGAGGCAAAGAAACCACACCGAGAGCATTTCTGACAACATGCAGAAATCAACCCTATGTTAGTGTCTTTTTATAGATTAATCTCCTTGCTCCCTGGGGCAAGTCAGCACAGCCAAATCGTACCATTGTCAATCTGCAATAAAAATATGTAGTCAGATATGAGAGCAAAACAGGAAATCCTAAATGGCATCATTAATATGCAACACAAACTGTCTGAAGAATGAAATCTTGAAGCAGAGAGATTTGCTTTAATGAGGCAAATTAAAGCATGAGATCTCTCCTTTGTCATGAGATCATTGCCTAGCTTTGACTCTGACATCAGGACATCTTTTCTACCTGAGAAAGAGTTAAAGTGTTGCATCTTTAAATCCTGGAAATGGTTTATGCGCATCCAAGAAGTGAGGATTAAAAAGAAAAATCTTATCTCTGCTTCTCCCTCAGATGCTAGACAGTTTGTTAAGACAGGAATAGCTGAAGATAACAGGGTGATGCCCGCCCTTGTCTCTGTGCAGAATGAGGATAAGGAGGAGTTCTAGCTGCATGCTTGCTATAGAATGAAGAAAAGTACTTATTTTGTTGGAGAAATGAATAAAATACTGCACCAAAGATGGCCAACGGGACTAAAACAAACTCCGGTCTCTGGTCTCTGGCTTAGAGACCCCTCCTCCAGGTTCTTCTTCCTTTGTTCGCTGCGGACATGAAAACCCCCACAGATATGGAAGCTAACAACTACAAATTACCCTCCCCACTTGTATTCGGTGCTCAGATCTTAGGAGAAATGGTCTCCTCTGAGCCCGCCGGCATTAAATAAATCTCCAATCCACCAAGATCTCCGAGCGCCACTTGGGTTTTCCGCCAGTGTTCCAGCCTGGTTCTGTAACATACTTGGTTCCCTGACCAGGAAACCCAACCAAATGCGCTGGCCCATTGTTGCCACCGGGTTTGGGAGAAAGGCGAGGTGGTGACGGAGTGAGGGATTGCAAGGGAGAAGGCATGCCCTGCCTGAATTTCAGAAGTCTCCTCAGTTGCCTGGCCCATTGTTGCCACCGTGTTTGGGAGAAAGGTGAGGTGGTGACGGAGTGAGGGATTGAAAGGGAGAAGGCGTGCCTGAATTTCTACAGTCTCCTCAGTTGCCTCAGGCCAGCCCCACTCCATCATTCCCGCCAGACTCAAAGAGACCTGGTAAGTGAGGACCCCGACATCGGAACTGGTAAGGCCAGGGCCCCAAAGTAGTCAGGCCCACCCAAAAGGGTGGAAGGGGGACCTGATCAATCCCCAGAGGACTTAATAGGTCTCACAGGTAGAAAGTTTGGCAGGAGGGAATGTAATAGACTCTGCTGTGTGTGTGTGTGTGTGTGTGTGTGTGTGTGTGAATGTGCGGCTAGACCAGGTTTGCCAGTCGAGTTTAAGTTTGTGGCTCCATGGACAGGTATCCTTAAGGTCCCCAAAAGTCTACAGAGTCTGAATGGGCTCTCCTGTGTCATGGTGAGAATATAAGGTCTAGGGTGACATCAGATCAGATTCTGATCACAAGTCACAAAGTTGAGTCCACTACGGCCAAACCTCACCTAAACTTTGCCTCGGGAACATGACCAGAGGAATATCTGAATAGTCCTCTCATCTGACGGTATATCCTCCCTTTGTCTGTCTTTGTGACACCAAACATGAGAAAGAAATTAATAATGGGATCAAAACAGAGTAAGCCTATGATTTTAGAGGTCATGCTCAAAAATTTTAAAAAGGGATTTTCAGGTAATTATGGAGTGAAAATGACACCCAGGAAGTTAAGGACATTTTGTGAACTAGAATGGCCCATATTCAATGTAGGATGGCCCTCAGAAGGGACATTAGATGCTCAAATAGTGCAGTGGGTTTGGCTAATAGTCACTGGGAACCCAGGCCATCCTGATCAATTTCCATACATCGACTCCTGGCTTGAAATTGCCCAAAATCCTCTGCCTTGGGTGCAATTCATCCATAGCAAGCAGAGCCAGGCAAAAGTTTTAGCCGCCTTATCCGGAGACTCACCCAAGGAACCAAAGAAGTGACCCACCGCTACTCTCATATTTAAAGGAGATGCGGAGGATGATATTGTCTTTCTACCTCCTTATAACTTGTCAAGCTCCCTTCCCCTCCCCCTGAACTTGAGAGTCCTCCCCAATCTGTCTCTCTGCCACAGCCCCTCCCCCTGAGCTTGAGACTCCTCCCCCATCTGTCCCTGCCACAGCCAGGGTCAGTGCAGCTGCCACTGCAGTCAGTGCCGCCCATCTCCCCGCCCCTCTCAGACCCAGATAACCCTCCCCCACAAGGGCCAGCAGCCAGACTGTGCCCCAGACCCAGACCTAACACTCTCCAAATGCATGTGACAGAGATGAGAGAGCCTGAAAGACAGAATGAGGATGGAACAGTCCAGCCCAGTCATTCCATGATGTGTTATCTACCTTTCTCTACAACCGACCTCCTCATTTGGAAACACAGCACTCCACCATACTCCGAAAAGCCACAAGCAATGGTCGACTTGATGGAGTCCCTCTTCCAGACCCACTGGCCAACTTGGGAAGATTGTCAACAGTTACTCCATACTTTGTTTAATTCACAAGAAAGAAGAAGAAGAATGACAGAAACATGACAGTATCTAGAAGATCACGCACCTCCAGGGATCAATGACCCTACTGTCTGGGCTCAAGCTGCCACTCTTGAAGAATACCCAACATGGGATTTCACCACAGAAGAAGGAAAAGCCCACACCTGATGATACCAGGAAGCCCTCCTTCGGGGAATCTGAGATGGAGCCAAAAAGCCCATGAACATGACTAAAATATCGTCAGCCACACAGCACCCTGAGGAGTCTCCTGGAGACTACTATGAAATACTATGTGAAGCATACTGTGTATACGCCCCGTTTGACCCCGAGGCACCAGAAAGTCAACACATGGTAAATACCTCTTTTGTGGCACAGGCTGCCCCAGATATCAGAAGAAAACTCCAGAAGTTGGAGGGCTTTGCTGGATGAATATCACTCAGCTGTTAGAGGACACCAATAAAGTTTTCATAACAGAGGAGTCGCAGCCGAAAGAGAAGCAGAGAGAAGACTAAAAAAGAAGCCCACCCTTCTCACAGCAGCACTAAAAAAAACAGATGCTGCAAAGACGGGAAGACCCCAACCACCAAAAGGGGGGAAGCCCAGAGACCCCTTAGCAAAGGACCAATATGCATACTGCAAAGAGAAGGGACACTGGAAGAATGAATGTCTGAATCGGAAGGGGTCCTCCAAACCCAGCCGATGTCTGGAGGAACCTCAAGGAGAGAACCTCGGTTGGTCTGGCCAGGGTAGAATCGGACTGAGGGGGACTGGGCTCTTTCACTCATGGCTCCCATGAGCCCACAGTCGAAATGAAGGTAGGGAGACAAACGATAACTTTCATGTTTGACACTGGGGCTGAATACTCTGTCGTTACTTCCGCAGTGGCGCCCTTAAGCCGAAAGACGGCAACCATACTTGGGGCTACTGGGACACGGGTGATGCAACAGCCCTTCTGTCAAGCTCGACAATGTGAACCTGGGGGTCACAAGGTCCGGCGTGAGTTCCTCTACTTACCTGACTGCCTGATTTCTGGGCCGGGATCTACTCTCCAAACTTGGGGCCCAGATAACTTTTGAACTTACTGGACACACTAGCCTCCAATTAAACCCAAGGCAGAAGGAAACCCTGGTCTTGATGATTACCCTGCCAAGGGAAGAAAAGTGGAGACTATTCTGTGCCCAGGCCCTATCCTGTAGCCCCTCAGAATTCAGGCTTACATTCCCTTCTGTATGGGCTGAAGATAACTCACCTGGACTAGCTTGGAGTAGGGCCCCCATCATCGTTGACCTAGCTTGGAGTTGGGCACCCATCATTGTTGACCTAGCTTGGAGTTGGGCCCCCATCACTGTTGACCTAGCTTGGAGTCGGGCCCCCATCCTTGTTGACCTTATCCCTGGAGCCCAACCTCAGAGACAAAGGCAGTACCCCCTTCCACTAGAGGCTAGAATGGGCATACAAGAGCACCTGACCAAGCTCAGAGAAAGAGGTATTCTAATTGAGTGCCAATCGGCTTGGAATACCCCACTCTTGCCAGTCAAGAAGCCAGGAGGAGGATACCAACCAGTACAGGATTTGAGGGGCATTAACAAAGAGACTGTTTCCTTACACCCAGTCATTCTGAACCCTCAGTATACTCTCCTCAGCCAATTTCCGGGGTCAGCCAGATGGGTTACATGCTTCGACATAAAGGATGCTTTCTTCTGCCTCTGCCTGGCTCCGCAAAGTCAATCATTGTTTGCCTTTGAATGGATTGAGCCTGTTACAGAGCGCCAGATGCAGCTGACCTGGACACTACTTTCCCAAGGTTTCAAGAACTCGCCCACTCTTTTGGGGA
The DNA here is from genome assembly GCF_016509475.1 of Prionailurus bengalensis. Lineage (NCBI taxonomy): Eukaryota > Metazoa > Chordata > Mammalia > Carnivora > Felidae > Prionailurus > Prionailurus bengalensis. The sequence continues at coordinate 6,026,365 of NC_057361.1, forward strand.
AGCACTAGGTTCAGACCTCGCTGACTTTCCAAGGGAAACCACAGGGTGTGTCTTCCTCCAATATGTAGAAGACCTCCTCCTTTCCAGTGATACCAAAGAAGACTGTATGAAAGGTACACAGGCCCTCCTACAGCTCTTATCCTACTTGGGGTATCAGGCCTCTTGGAGAAAGGCACAGGTTTGTCAGCAGCAGGTCCAATACTTAGGCTCCCTCCTCACAAAAGGAAAAAGAGAACGAGGACCAGAAAAGAAGAAAGTGTGGCACCGCACTGCCACAGCCCCAAACAAAACGAGGCTTGTGTGAATGTTTAGGGGCCAGAGGGTTCTGTCGCATTGGGAATTCTCAGATTCTCAGCCATAGTGAGGTCCCTCTATGACCTGTTTGTTGGGAGGGCCAAACCTGGAGCCCCTCGCATGGACTGAGGAGGCAAGGGCCACTTTCATAGACATAAAATTGGCTCTGGGATGAGCCCCAGCCCTTGGTTTGTCTGACATAGAAAGGCCCTTTAACCTCTTCATACTTGAAAAGGACAAAATAGCCCTTGGAGTGCTCACTCAGAGCATGGGGCCTTGGCAATAGCCAGTGGCCTGTCAAAAAAACTTGATCCTGTGGCTGCAGGATGGCCCCCATGCCTCAGAGCTCAGAGCCACAGTCCTGCTCATCAAGGAGGCAGACAAACTCACACTGGGACAAACACTTAATGTAAAGGTCCCACACGTGGTCATGTCCCTCATGAGCACCCAAGGATATCGTTTCCTCTCCAATTCTCGGCTGACATAATCCCAAGGCCTTCTCTATGACAACCTAAGTCTCACTTTCGAAACAGTATAAGAACACTAAACCTGGCCACCTTCCTTCCCACGGAGGAGGGAGAACCCGACCAAGACTGTTCTGGAGTAGTGGATGAAGTCTATGCCAGCTGCCCGGTCCTCCAAGACCAGGGTATAACAAGCCCAGAGATCACCCTGTTCAGTGATGGGAGCAGCTATTTACAGGAGTGCAGCCAAAGAGCAGGGTATGCGGTAACCACACCACAGAAGTTCTGGAAGCCAAGGCCTTGTCGGAAGGATGGTCGGCACAACGGGCTGAACTGTACGCCTTAACCTGAGCCCTCATCCTTAGCAAAGGTAAAGGAGTTAACATCTACACTGATTCCTGGTATGCCTTTGCTACTGTGCATGTACATGGGGCCATCTATAAAGAAAGAGGCCTCCTTACTGCTGCAGGGAAAACTATCAAAAACGAGGAAGAAATACTAAAGCTTCTTAAGGCCGTATGGCTACCAGACAAGGTAGCTATCCTACACTGTAAGGGACCTCAGAAATGAGATGACCCCATAACTCAAGGAAATCGCTTGGCCGACAAAACAGCCAGAGCAGCCGCCTGTGGTGACCCAGGTGAAGCTCCTACCTACACTCTGACTCTTGCACCCCAGAAGGAAGCCTCCCCACCCCGGCACAAAAATGAAGAAAGAAGTTGGGCCTCGACAGAAGAGGGCACACTAAGCAAAGAGGGATGGTGGGTTTTGTCCCATCGTCTATGGGAAAACACCCAGTGAAGGAAAACACCACCTCATGCACCTAGGGAACACGGCACTAGAGGCCCTTTTCAAAAAGAGCTACGATATCAGCCAGCTGCCGGCATTACGCCAAGCTGTCAACAAACAATGTGTAACGTGTGCCAAGAACAATGCTTGGTCTGTCCCACGGCCGCTGCCTGGCTCACAAAGGATGGGGGCCACCCCTTTCAAAGACTTAGGGGTGGACTTTACCAACATACAACCAAATAAAGGGTTTAGGTACCTTCTTGTAATAATCTGCACATACTCGGGATGGGTCGAAGCATTCCCGACCAGAATGGAACGAAGTCGTGAGGTGTCCAAAGTTCTTCTACAGGAGATTGTTCCTCTGTTGGGTTTACCCTTAACCATACACAGTGATAACGGACCTGCATTTGTGGCAGACGTTATACAAACCCTGACAGAGTTCCCCAGCATTACCTGGAAACTGCACACTGCTTACCGACCCCAGAGCTCAGGGAAAGTACAGAGGGTGAATCGCACCCTCAAGGAAACCCTGGCTAAGTTCCACCAAGAGACTAATCTCCCATGGCCATATTGACTACTGCTGGCCCTCCTGCATGCCAGATGCACACCTAGGGCATTGGGAGTCTCCCCTTTTGAGTTATTATATGGGTGCCCCCACCCCACATGTTTAGGAAAACTCCCAGGAGACCTACACCAAATTGGAGACAAGGGAATAAGAGAACAGACCTTGGGGGCAGTCCTAAACAAGTTACAAAGATACACCATAGAGAGGGCCCCTATTTCCTGAGGGATCCCCATTCACCCCTCTCAGCCAGGAGACTCTGTGTGGGTCAAAAATTGGAAGAGGGAACCTCTTAAACCATGGTGGACTGGGCCTTATACTGTTATTCTAACAACTCCTACAGCCATTGAAGTTTCAGGTATCACTCCATGGGTCCATCACTTCAGAGTTAAGAAGGCCAACTCACAAGAACCTACAACCTGGCGAAGTGATCCAGATCCAGTCAACCTGCTTAAACTGACCCTCAAAAGGGAAACTGGCCCCTGAGACTTCCAGCCCTGCTCCAGCCACACCCCAGAAGCTGGCTGGCCTGTGCACAGCAGAAGCTTAAAGAACCAACACGTGAACCTAGCTTAGGGGTTTGGATGCAACTCTGCCAGCTCTTGCTCCTTACTGGTGTCATCACCCTGGTCTTACTTCTTACTGGTGGGCTGATAGAGACTGCACCAACAAGCTGGACATGGGACAAAAGATGCATGCTGGGTCTCACATACCTCTTCTGGATGGGAGGGTTATCAAGTATTGCCTGGATATGATGATAACCCATCTCACCCTCACAACTGCCACTTACTCACTTTGCCCCCAGGATTGTTATATGACAATAAGGGGGGGTCAAGGGCATTCAGTGCCTTCACCTCTCTCCACAAAGAGTGCTACAAGGGAAAAACACCCACTGTCTGTCAGCTGTAGGGTTCCCCAAGGACTAAGTATTGGACTGAGGAGATAATCCAAAATGCCAGTAACCCATGTCACAACAAGGGCCTCCAGAGAGGGAAGCGAGCTTGCTACACTTACCTTCCTCAATGGGGGATCTCAAACAGGGGAGGGGTGCACTACAGGGCCCTTCAAAAAGTTATAAAGGATACCCAGGATAGGGTAATACAAGCCATAAAGGTGACCACTCTTCCAGCAGCCTACTAGGGTTTGAACCTTTCAGCCCTCAATCAGGTGCTTACCAATTCCCCACTCCAGCGTTGGGCCAACACTACTCTACAAATCCTCCATAAAATAGATATTTACACGCAAACCTGGTGGATGTGCTTGCCCTTCAGCTGGAGGGATTACTTAACCACTCCCATCCCTTTGACCTGGAAGCTCCTGAAAATCTCAAAACCAACACCTCTGTCTTAATTGGACCCCTGGCCACTGGGGTCCATCTCACAAATGCCGACAATCTAACCTGTACAGTTCCTGAAGGTTTGAACAGTACCTCTCTAGGTGGAAGAAATATAACCTTAAAGAGGAATACAACCCATGTTCCACCCTGGGGTGTTCTATCTATGTTCTAATTCGTCCTGCTGATGTTTAGAGGCCAACTGGATTCAGATATGATATTCCGTCTTCCTAACCCCAGAGATATCCGTATACACTGAAGATCAGTTCCTAACAGCATTTAGCCCCAAGTCCCAGGCTAAACGGGTAATCCTGCTACCCGTTCTGATAGGAGCAGGAATTGCAACAGGAATAGGAACCAGAATAGGGGGTGTAGGTTCATCTGTAGGACTATATCATAGACTATCTCAAGAGCTAAATGAAGACATGGAATGGGTGGCAAATTCTCTAGTAACCTTACAAAGCCAAATAAACTCTGGCAGCAGTGACCCTCCAAAATAGGTGAGTCCTCGACCTCCTCACTTCGGAAAAAGGAGAGACTCGCATCTTTTTGGGGGACGAATGTTGCTATTTTGTAAACCAGTCAGGAATAGTTACAACTAAGGTTAAGGAACTCAAGGAAAGAATTCAACATAGACGACAGGAAAGTATCAATCAATGGAAAGAATGGGAATTCACGGATTGGGCATCCTGGCTTCCTGCCCTGGCAGGGCCCCTCTTCTCCATAATTTTACTTGCATCCATTGGCCCCTGTATACTGAATGCCATGGTACGCTTTATTGAAAACAATGTTGCTTGCCAAACTCCTGCACATATCTTAGCCTTCCAAGAGTACCAACCTGTGAAACTGAAAGGTGATGCCCACTAAAAGTTTTTTTTAAAGGCATCAAAGGGAGGAATGTTAGAGAAATGAATAAAATACTGCACCAAAGATGACCGACAGGACTAAAACAAACTCTAGTCTCTAGCTTAGAGACCCCTCCTCTGGGTTCTTCTTCCTTTGCTGTGTGTGAGAAACCCCCCACAGATATGGAAGCTGACAACTATAAATTACCCTCCCCACTTGCATTCGGTGCTCAGATCTTAGGCGAAACCATCTCCTCTGAGCCTGCTGGTGTTAAATAAATCTCCGATCCACCGAGATCTCCAAGTGCTGCTTGGTTTTTCCACCAGCATTCCAGCCTGGTTACCTAACAATTTATAGCTTAGTACCAATGATTGGTAGGTATCTCATTGTCCACAATTATTTGTAATGTTAGAATTCGGCAAAGAAATTTTTTCCCACTAAATTTTCTGGTGAGGTTTTTGCGGTGATAGTGGGGTTCACAAGGTCTGGAGCTGACGGCCAAGAAAGAAATCTCGAGACGTCTTTGGTGCAAAAAGGTGATTTTGTTAAAGCATGGGGACAGGACCCATGGGCAGGAAGAGCTGCCCCAAGACCATGAGGAGAGACTGGTTATATACTATGGGGCTGGAGGAGGTAAAGTCCAGGGGAAGTTTCCAGTGAGATTTTCATATGCTAAAGAAGATTCGCAGGATACTGGAGGCCTAGCTATTGTCAAGCTAGGGTTGTTTTCCCCTCTAGCAAAGCATTAGCATTAAGACAGTACAGAGTTTCTGGAGAAATGTTTTACTCTGCCTGTTTCAAGTATTTGTCAGTGGGCTGCAGGTTCTAAGGAAATTTAATTTTATCTGCCATTTCTTCTGCCTTTGTTTCCCACATCATTTTCTACTAATTAATTTTACCATAATATCCCGGAGATCTAAACCAAAGATAACTCCTTCTGCCATTTATACCTATAACAGAGGCACACACACTCACACAACTCACTCAATCACTTACATACACCCATGATAGAGTAGTGTTTCTCTACTGGCGAAATAACAACCTTTTAAGAGAAGAAAAAATGTTATTTTCTCTCCTGGAAATGTTAGTGTTTTATGACATAGTCATTCAGGTATTTGTCAAAATGTCTATGGTGACAGAGAGGGGGCCAGTAAGACCCTAATTTTAGCATCTTGAACCAAAGGCATTAAAGTAAACCTTTCCTACTAAGAAATTAGTAACTCCCATAAATCACTTTAAAAATAGCTGTTGGTTTTCACAGAGACAGGAAGTAGATTAGAGGTTATTAGGAGCTGGGCAAGGGGAAATTATTACTTAATGGTACAGTTTCTGTGCGAGGTGATGCAAAAGTTTTAGAAACAGCAGTGAAAGCTGAATAACAAGGTGAATAGAATTAACAGCATGGAACTGTGCCCTTCAAAATGTTTAAAATGGTATACAGTTGACGCTTGAATGATGCAGGTGTTAGGGGCAACGACCCTCTGTGCAGTCAAAACTCTGAGTATAATTTGACTCCCTCCAAACTCAACTACCAATAGCCTACTGTTGACCAGAAGCTTTAATGATAACATGAAGTCGATTAATACATATTTAAAAAATTTTTTTAACGTTTATTTATTTTTGAGACAGAGAGAGACAGAGCATGAACAGGGGAGGAGCACAGAAAGAGGGAGACACAGAATCTGAAACAGGCTCCAGGCTCTGAGCTGTCGGCACAGAGCCCGACGCGGGGCTCGAACTCACGGACCGTGAGATCATGACCCGAGCCGAAGTCGGACGCTTAACTGACCAAGCCACCCAGGCGCCCCAATACATATTTTTTATGTTATATGTATTATATAGTGTACTCTTATAATAGAGTAAGCTAAAGGAGATGTTATTAAGAAAATCGTAAGGAAGAGAAAATACAGTTACAGAACTGTACCATATTTATTGAAAAATTCTTTGAGTGGATTCATGAAGTTCAAATTCATGTTGTTCAAGAATCAATTAATTGCATTTTATTTGATATATATTTTACCACAATCATAATAATTAAAAAAGAATGACTGTTACTATAACCTGTCATAATGAGGGAGGATGCTTATCCACACGGGAGTAACAAGTGTTGAACAGTTGAGGCATCCGCTTTAGATGTCTCCTTCCATTTGACCAGTTCATACATAAATATTTGATAACCAAAACTGGACAAAGGAAAATCCAGAGTCTAGAGCATGTGTCCCCTAGACAAGAGTGTAAAGTGAATTCCCTTTCTCCTGGTGCCCCCATGCCTCAGAGTTCCTACAGCATGCCATAGATGTATCATTCCCACAACTCATTCTATGGAGTAGGCATGTCTTGTTTTGTGGACTCTGCATTAAAATGGATGTGCTCTCTCTGGAACTGGGGGTAAAGCCTCATGCATTGGAATATGGCATTCTTTCCTTTTAGCTGGATCATTTAAGGCAAGTATTTCCTTAAAAACTGCACATATAGAAAATGGAACGAATCACTTCAACAGTCAGGGATGTTCCGAGAATTGGAGCTTATGTGTTTAAATCACTTGGCACCTGATATCTAAATATTCACTACTTTGCAGAGAAGATTTTGAGGCTTTAGAAGGAATGGTGTCTCAACAAGGCTAAGAATGCCCTGAGAGTTGATTCTAATAGCACAGTCTTAAGTTTTGCCCATGATGGAGAAGAGGGAGGCTTCACAGAAAAGCCACCATGGCTAAGGTTTCTCTCTAATCAGCTCAGTTAAAGAGTCTAGTCTAGAGCTGATTTCTGCCTCTGGGGACATGGAATACATGTGACACATCTTCATTTCTCCCTCACTGTGCTTTACATATTGAGGAACAATTTCAATGCAGTAAAATGCCAATCTTAATTTTCTGGAGTTTCATGGCTCTTTACATTTATAAATAACCATTTAACCACCACCCAAATCAATTTGAACGTTTTGATCTTTTAGAAAGTTTCTTCCTGCCCCTCCGTTACTGCCCTACCCTGCCCTCCACCCCCAGGAGTTCACCTTCTCTGACCGTTATCTGCCCACTCCTGAAATCCATGTAGATTGAATCACACAGTATGTCATCTTTGTGTCTGGGTTTTTGAGTACCATATAATGACTTATATAAGATTCACCTGTGTTGTTAAGCTTCTCTACAGTTTGTTCTTTTTTTTAAAAAATAATTTCTTTAATGTTTTTATTTATTTTTGAAAGAGAGAGAGAGAGAGAGAGAGCAAGCAGGGGAGGGACACAGAGAGAGGGAGAAACAGAAGCCGAAGCAGGCTCCAGGCTCTGAGCTGTCAGCACAGAGCCTGACGCGGGGCTCACCCATAAACTGTGAGATCATGACCTGAGCTGAAGTCAGATGCTTAACTGACTGAGCCACCCAGGGGCCCCACTCTGTAGTTTGTTCTTATGGCTGAGTGGTATTCCATTAAATGAATATCCCAGAAAGTGTTTATAAATTCTCTTATTGATGGACATTTGGGACTTTTCCAATTTGAGGCTATTATTAATGAAGCCATTAAGAACATCTTTCATAAATCTTTTTGCAGATATGAGCACTCCTTTCTTTGGACTATACACTCACAAGTGGAATTTCTGGGTCCCGTGGAAATGTATTAATTTTATTAGAAACTGGCAGTTGTCCAAATTGATTGTATCATTGTACATTCCCAGCAGCAATGAATGAGGGTAGACTTAACCTATGATATCATAAAGTAAATCTACTTTTAATATTATAATAATAAAGTATGGAAACATCATGGAACTGGCTCAAGAATTACTTCTTTCCTTCCTTAAAAATATCCTGAGTTCTTGTAAATAATGACACACGGTTTTAGGTTTCAAGGTTAAGCGGAGAAAGAAAGAAAATAGAACGAGATCCCTGATGTCATAGGGCTTCCATTCCAGAGGGAGAAAAAGGTCAATAAAGAAGGAGAAAACCAATAGTACAATTTCAGATATTGCTAAGGGTTATAAAAATGAGGCAGGCTTTACAGGACAAAAATAGGTGCTATGGGTGCAGAATAGAGTATTTCGAGTGTAGTGTGGTTGTTCTCTCTAGGACATATTGAACTGTTCTGTCCTCGTTCCTCCTAGCTTACTCAGATTTCTCTCGAGCAGTTGGGAGAGATCTTAACAAATATTTCCAGCACTCAACCCAAAGACACCTGCAATTTTCTTACTCTTTCGATAGAAAGAAGAGACTTCTGATGGGCTTGGTCAGGATTATACTGCCAGCCATGAACTATTGGCTATGACCAGTGTGACAAGCTCCATTAATGCCAGGTCTGGGCCACATGCCTCCTGCAGTGATATGGGTCAGACCCTGTGTATTTCAATGCTTTCCCTGTGGCGTTGGGGAGAAATTCCAAAAAGAAGGTAGGATCCTGTCCTTCAAAGAAAGTGGACAGGGCAGATAAAGTTAATACACCAACAGTAAAATCTGTAATTTGCAGGGGAAATAAAAGTATGAAGTGGTTAAAAAAAATAAAGGTATAAAGTCAAGTGTTTGCAACAAAAATAGATGAATACTGAGGGAGATCAATTTAGAATGAGTCAGATGGGGCTAGGAATACCAGCAGCCAGACAAGAAATTACTGGTGGCCATGATATAACAGGGCCCAGAGAGCTCCAGGTATCGCCCCCTAACCCCCAAAGCACTCTCCCCCATATATGCTCCATTCAGCCCCAAGACACATACTATAATATGAAAAAGGAACTTTGTCTCTCTGTCACCTATACCTACAACGGAACCAAGCACGCAGCTGGTGCCTGATAATACTTGTTGCATACTAAATAAACAAGGAAATTTGGTTCTAAAATTTTTGTTAAAGAAGTGTATTGAGAATGCAAAGGCTTTTATTTGTAATGTTTATTTATATTTGAGAGAGAGAGAGAGACAGAGTATGAGCAGGGGTGGGGAAGAGAGAGAGAGAGAGAGACACAGAATCTGAAGGAGGCTCCAGAGTCTGAGCCATCAGCACAGAGCCCAATGCAGGGCTTAAACTCATGAACCATGAGATCATGACCTGAGCCGAAGTCTGATGCCTAATGGACTGAGCCACCCAGACATCCCAGGAATGCAAAGGTTTTGCAGTCACATACCATTTATTAAGATTGTAGATTTAAGGAAGTTTTCTTCACTCTTCTTCTGTCTACTTAAACTTCAGACAGAAGTATTCATTTCTCTCTTTTTAAAATTTTATGTATTTTTGAGAGAGAGAGAGAAAGAGAGAGAGAGAGAGAGAGAGATCAAGGGAGGGGCAGAGAGAGTGGGAGAGAGAGAATCCCAGGCTGACTCTGCACCTTTAGCACAAAGCCTAATCCAGGGCTCTGACCCACAAACTGTGAGATCATGACCTGAGCAGAAACCAAAATCTGGACACAATCAACTGAGCCACCCAGGCACTCTAGAAATGTTCATTTCTGAACTAAGCTTATTCTTCATCGCTTCTCACCTTTATGGTCAAGGAGAGTCTGTAATTCTTCTGTCTGGCATAAGAGGTTGTGGAATATTCTACGAATGGATGGGAATTCGCATAGTTTAAAAATTCCTGGTCTGCAATGACATTCAATTCTAACAAGAAATAAAGTCTCAAAATGGGGCTAAGATATGTATGAGATTTGTAGGCATATGACTTTGGACACTTCTTTTAAACTTGGAATGGGCATAAACTGCTGCTGTTGTGCATTTTCGATATTTGTTTAGGACAGACTTTGGAGCAATTTGCCAAATAGATGGTTCTAATTCTCTTTGCATTTACTGAACATCCCAAGAAGCAATGTTTTATAGCCTTCTTTGGAAAATGAACATAGAATTAGTACAATTAATCCCACTGACAATGATTATAGCTAACTCTGTGCAAGCCATTACTGGTAACTTTACAGGTAATAATTCAATTAATTTGATCCATTATGTATAATGGTTTTACCCTGTGAGCCTGGAATAGAAAACGATCTTTTGATTTAAGATACAGCTCCATTATTCATGAAACAGTACTGGAAAGGGGTAATCAATTCACTTAATTGATTTGACATTCTGTTTTGAGTAGAAGTGTTGAATATTTTTTGATGGGAGGATATGAGAATTAAGTGATTATTTTCAGGATAGATTTAGCCTCTAGTTTTTCTGATGCTTGTTCCAGTTTTTGTCATCATAATAGATTCAGGATCATTTATTTTTGATAAGAAAATGTCACACAGGAATAATGATGTGTAAGCAGTCGGCTTAGATGATTTTCTTTGTTGGTTTTTGCTTGCCTTGGAATCCAGTTCTCCTGGGCATTCCTTGCCCCATCTCCCTTGTGATAAAGAATGCTTTATTGGGGGCGCCTGGGTGGCGCAGTCGGTTGGGCGTCCGACTTCAGCCAGGTCACGATCTCGCGGTCTGTGAGTTCGAGCCCCGCGTCAGGCTCTGGGCTGATGGCTCGGAGCCTGGAGCCTGTTTCCGATTCTGTGTCTCCCTCTCTCTCTGCCCCTCCCCCGTTCAGGCTCTGTCTCTCTCTGTCCCAAAAATAAATAAACATTGAAAAAAAAAATTAAAAAAAAAAAAGAATGCTTTATTGAAAAGCAATACACCAGGTGCTTAATGGGAAGAAACACATGTGAGGGTTTGGGTTAGGTTTCTCAAGATGGATACAATTTTTAATACCTGAAGATGAAGACAGCAGGAAGATTTGGAGAATGGAAGCAAGGCTCCCAGCTGGGTGTGGACTGTGTGCATGCAAAGTGTGGAAGAGTGACCCAACCTCCCCTGTGTGTATATGCCTCTCTGGGTGGGGCTCTGGTTTCTCTCTTCCTACAAGGGATCACAATGCACTTCTTTTTTTAAAGTCCCCCTAGAGCAAGGATGGTGTTTGACTGATCTTGTATCCTTGGCGCATAGCCCAGCACACAACGGTTGCACCACAGATATTTTTAGACTGAATGAACAAAAGTGAAAAACACCCAGGAGAGAATAATAGAAGGCTCATCTGAGGATGTGGACTTGAGTCTGGATGCAGAGCCCTGCCTGCAAACCCTTCCACTTTCCTATCTGCTTCTTTCTCCCACCTGCTTCTTTCTCCCAACTTCTACAAGGAACTTCATTCTCCTCAAGCCTACCAGCCATGGGACTTCTCTGCTCTCCCTGAGCAGATGACTTAACGCATTACTTATGAAAACAATAGAAGCTGTAGTTGGAATCACTGTATCTTCTTGCCTCAAAATCTACCTACAGCTGGACACTTTGCTTTCATTCTCTTTTTATAAATATGCTTATTGCTATGAACTCTCGTCCTCAACAGTTGCCTCTTCAGTATCCTAGCTTTGATCATTAATCCATCTTTATCTCTCCTGAATTACCCATGTCTGCTCTCTACTGGTGTTTTTTCATCAGCATTTAAATGTGATGGTATCTCCCTTGGTAGGAGCTCATCCAAAGCAGCACCACCACAAGCCTGGCATTGTGCCATCAGCCCTGACAGGCACAAGCACCACTCCAAAGCAACTCCTGCCCCAGGGAGAGGGTATGATAACCACAAATGACAGTCTGACTGAGGCCCCAGCAATGGGCTAGGGCAAGCAGATTATCTAATTGCTGGTCCTGCCCACCAACAAAAGCTTCTCAAGAGACAGCACAGGGAAAGTGCCTTGAAGTTCAGTGTTATGGCATCTCTGGTAAATAGCTGGTCTGACTCAACTCAACCCCAAGGTGTCCCCAGACTGGCCCACTAATAACACAGGGACCAAACCCCACACAAAACAGGCAAAGACAGCCATAGAACCATTGCAGATGACTGGACTGAAGGCAAACACAGCTCAACCACAACAGTAAGGAGCACACAACACATATAAGAGGTACTCCTGAAGCACCAGGTTCTGGTGAACAGGGGACATGGAACTGCAGGGCACTATAGAACCTCTTCTTCATAAGGCCACTACTTTCAAGAGCAGAAGACATAGCTGACTTTCCTAACATAGAGAAACACACGCACAGAGTTAGACAAAATGAGACACAGAGTAATATGTCCCAAATGAAAGAACAGGATGAAATTACAGCAAGAGACTTAAGCAAAAATGGAAATAAGCAATATGCCTGATAGAGAATTTAAAGTAACAGTCAAAAAGATACTCACTGGAGTGGACAAACTCAGTGAGACCCTCAGCAAAGAGATAGAAAACATAGAAAAGAACTGGTCAGAGATGAAGAACTCAATAAGTGAAAGTAAAATTCATTCGAGGGAATCAATAGTAGACCAAACGAAGCAGAAAAATGGCTCAGTGACCTGTAGGACAGAGTAATGGAAAACAATCCAGCTGAACAGGAGTAAGAAAAACGAATAACATAAAAAGAAAATAGATGAAGGGAACTCAACAACACCATCAAGCATAATAACATTTGCATTATAGGGATCCCAAAAGAAGAAGAGAGAGAAGCAGAAAATTTATTTGAAGAAATAATAGCAGAAAACCTCCTGAATCTGAAGAAGGAAACAGAAATCCAGATCCAGGACATGCAGAGAGTTCCCACCAAAATCAGCCCAAGGAGGTCCACACCAGAACACAGAGTAATTAAAATGGTAAAAAGTAGTGACAAAGAGAGATTTTTAAAACAACAAAAGAAAAGTTACATACAAGGAAAACCATAGAAGGCTATCAGCTGATTTTTTTTTTTAGCAGAATTTTGCAGGCCAGAGCAGCCTGATACGTTCAAAATGCTGAAAGATACCAATAAAAATGAAATCATTCCATTTACAACAATGTGGATGGAGCTAGAGTGTATTATGCTAAGTGAAATAAGTCAGAGAAAGAGAAATACCATATAATTTCAGTCATATGTGGAATTTAACAAACAAAACATATGGAGGACTGGGGAAATGAAAGGGAAACAAACCATAAAAGATTCTTAGTGTTAAGACAACAAACTGAGGGTTGATGGAGGGAGGCTGATAGAGGATGGGCTAGATGGGTGATGGGGATTAAGGAGAGCACTTGTTATGATGAGCATCTGGAAAGAACACAAATACATGTAAGTGATGAACCACTGAATTCTACTTCTGAAGTCAATATTGCACTGTACGATATCTAACTAGAATTTAAATAAAATTTTGAAGGAAAAAAAGAACAAAACAGAACAAAGTGCTGAAAGAAAAAAATCTGCAAACAAGAGTACTCTATCTAGCAAGGCTATCATTCAGAATAGAAGGAGAAATAGTTTCATAGACAAACACAAGTTACAGGTATTCATCACACTAAACCAGTCTTACAAGAAATGGTAAAAGGGATTCTTTGAGTAGAAAGGAAAGACCATAAGCAGGAGTAAGAAAAGTTGGAAGCACAAAAATACAAAAATTAACTCTATCTATAAAAATAAGTTTGGAGATTCACAAAATAAAGAATGTAGTATATGATACCATATACTTACAACTTGGGTGGGGAAAGAAAAGTAAAAATTTAGTGTTTTTAGAATGGGTTAAAAGTTAAGCAACCATCAGTTGAAAAGAAAGCTGAGCTAGAGTACTTATATTGGACAAAATATACTTTAAAACAAAGACCATACCAAGAGACAAAGATGGACACTACATGATCAAAATGAAGACAATTCAACAAGAAGATATAACCATTATAAATACTTATGCACCCAACACTGAAAGCACCCAAATACATAAAGCAGCTGTTAGCTAATAAACATAAAGGAAGTACTAGAGAGTAATACAATAATAGTAGGAGACTTTAACACCCTACTTACACCAATGACTAGATCATCCAAACAGAAAATCAACAAAGAAACAGTGGTTTTGAATGACACATTGGACCAGATGGATCTAACAGATACGTTCAGAATATTCCATCCTAAAATAGCAGAATACACATTCTTTTCAAGTGCACATGGAACATTCTTCAGAATAAATTGCACATTAGTCTACAAAACAGTCTAAACAAATTCAAGAAGATCAAAGTCATCCTATGCATCTTTTCTCACCACAACCCTATGAAACTAGAAATCAACCACAAGAAAAAATCTGGAAAGAACACAAATACATGGAAGTTACATGCTACTAAACATGCTACCAAATAACGAGTGGATCAACCAAGAAATCAAAGAGCAAATCAAAAAAACATGGAGACAACTGAAAATGAAAATGCATTGGTCCTAAATCTTTGGGGTGCAGTAAAGTTGCTCTAAGAGGGAAGTTTTTAGTATTACAGTCCTATCTCAAGAAGCAAGATAAATCTCCAGTAAACAACCTAACTTTACACCTAAATAAACTAGGAAAAAAAAAAGAACAAACAAGACCCCAAAAGAATAGAAGGAAGGAAATAATAAAGATTAGAGCAGAAATGAATGAAAAAGAAACAAACAAACAAACAAGCAAACAAACAAAAACAATAGAAGAGATCAACAAAACCAGAAGCTGATTCATTGAAAAGATCTGGAAAATTGGCAAACCTTTACCCAGACTCATCAAAAGAGAGAGAGAGAAAGGGAGAGAGAGAGAGAGAGAGAGAGAGAGAGAGAGAGAGAACTCAAATAAATAAAATCAGAAATGAAAGAGGGAAATAACAACCCAAACCACAGAAATACAAAGGATTATAATTGAATATTATGAAAAAATATATGCCAACAAATTAAACAACCTAGAAGAAATGGATAAATTCCTAGAAGCATACAACTTCCTTAAACTGAATCAGAAATAAATAGTAAATGTGAACAGACTGATTACTAGCAAGGAAATTCCAGTGGGAATCAGAAAACTCCCAACAAACAAAAATCCAGAATTAGATGGCTTCATAGGTGAAATCTACCAAACATTTTTTAAAAAGTTAGTACCTATTCTTCTCAAACTATTCCAAAAAATAGGAGAGAAAGGAAAGCTTCCAAACTCATTCTATGAAACCATAATTATCCTGACACCACAATCAGATATAGACACCACAAAAAAAGAGAATTATGGGCCAATATCTATGATGAACATAGATGCAAAAAATCCTCAACAAAATATCAGCAAATTCAAACCCAACAATACCTTAACAAAATCATCCTCCACAACCAAGTAGGATTTATTCCTTGCATGCAAGGGTGGCTCAATATTCACAAATCAATCAATGAGATATATCACACCAATAAGAGAAAATATAAAAACCATAAGATCATTTCAGTAGATGCAGAAAAAAACATTTGACAAATTGTAATATCCATTCATGATAAAAACCTTCAACAAAGTAGATTTACAGGGAACATATTTCAACATAATAAAGGCCAATTATGAAAAACCCACTTTCCCCTAAGGTCAGGAACAAGACAAGGATGTGCAGTCCCATCACTTTTATTGAACATATTACTAGAATTCCTAGCCACAGCAATCAGACAACAAAAAGAAAAAAAAAGCATCCAAACTGATAAGGAAGAAGTAAAACTTTCACTAATTACAGATGGCATGATACTACGTATAGAAAACACTAAAGACTCCACCAAAAAACTACTAGAAATGATGAAAGAATTCAATAAAGTTGCAAGATACAAAATCAATATACAGAAATCCGTTGTAATTCCATACACTAACAATGAAGTAACAGAAAGTGAAATTAATAAAAAAATCCCACTGATGATTGCATCAAAAATAATAAATACCTGAGAATAAACTTAACCAAGGATGTAAAAGACCTGTACTCTGAAAACTAAAACCTGGATGAAAGAAACTGAAGATGACAAAGAAATGGAAGATAGTCCATGCTCATGGATTGAGAAAGCAAATATTGTTAAAATGTCCATACTACCCAAACAATTTACACACTAATGCAATTCTTATCAGAGTACCAAGAGCATTTTTCACAGAACTAGAACAAATAATCCTAAAATTTGTATGGAAACACAAAAGACCCCAAGTAGCCAAAGCAATCTTGAAAAAGAAAAACAAAGCAAACAAACAAACAAAACCTGGAGATATCACAACTCCAGGTTTCAAGTTATATTACAAAGCTGTAGTAATCAAAATAGTATGTACTGACACAAAACAGACACAAAGATTAATGGAGCAGAATAGAGATAAATAAAGCAATGATTATATGGTCAATTAATCTATGACAAAAGGGCCAGAACATGCAATGGGAAAAAGAGAGTCTCTTTGATAAATGGTGCTGGGAAAACTGGACAGCTACATGCAAAAGAATGAAACTGGGCCACTTTCTTTCACCATACACAAAAATGAACTCAAAATGGGATTAAAGACCTAACTAAATGCCAGACCTGAAACAATAAAAATCTTAGAAGAAAGCACAGGCAGCAATTTCTTTGACATTGGCTGTAGCAAGTTTTCTAGGCAAGGGAAACAAAAGGAAGAATAAACTATTGGGACTACATAAAAATGAAAAACTTCTGCACAGCAAAGGAAACAATCAACAAAACTGAAAGACAACCTACTGAATGGGAGAAGATATTTGCAAATGACATATCTGATAAAATAGAATATATATAAATATAATAATATATAAAATAATACAAATATAAATATATATAATATAAATATAAATAATATAATAATAAATAACACATGAAAATAATAATATATAAAGAGCTTATACAACTCAACACACACAAAAAAAATCCAGTTTAAAAATGGGCAGAAGAGAGCACCTGGATGGCTCAGTCCGTTAAGCATCTAACTTTGGCTTAGGTCATGATGTCGTGGTTCATGAGTTCAAGCCCTGCATCAGGCTCTCTGCTGTCAGCACAGAGCCCACTTTGGATCCTCTGTCCCCTTGTCTCTCTGCCCCTCCCAACTTGCTCTCTGTCTGTCGGTCTCTCTCAAAAGTAAATAAACATTTTTTAAAAATTTTTTTTAACGTTTATTTATTTTTGGGACAGAGAGAGACAGAGCATGAACGGGGGAGGGGCAGAGAGAGAGGGAGACACAGAATCGGAAGCAGGCTCCAGGCTCTGAGCCATCAGCCCAGAGCCCGACGCGGGGCTCGAACTCACGGCCCATGAGATCGTGACCTGAGCTGAAGTCGGACACTTAACCGACTGAGCCACCCAGGTGCCCCAAAAGTAAATAAACATTTAAAAAAAATTTTTTTAAAGCATGCCAAACCCTGGTTTATAGTCTCCCCAGCTCCCCTCCCTGATACCAGTAACCCTCTTCATGTGGATTTCTGTGCTATGCTTCAGCCTCATAGAGCCAACGAACTTATTGGAAAGCTGCAGGTGGATATGCACAGGCCCTTCAAGCCCAATATATTCTGTTGCATTTAGCATCTTCTTCCAAACTTGCTCCTCCTCCAAGATGATATAGTCCAGGAAAAAGCACCACCATCCACCCAGTTGACAAACTGCTAAGTAGCTTTCTCTCAATCTTCCCCCTCTGTTAAGCTTCCGCCCTATGCTAGGTTACTTCCACCATCCACGGTCCCAACTTTCTTTTCTTTTTGTGCCAGCTCATCACTGATGTTACCTTGGTCCAAATGATGGACGTTGGCTGATTTGCCAAGGTTTTGCACTAAACTAGTGATTTCCTTGTGGTCCACAGTCTGGGTGGGAGCACCTATGGCTGAAGGCTCTTTCCTTGGGGACAGTACAGGATGGGCACTACACAAATCCATACTGCAGCCCATTCACAACACTATACCTGAGAGGTCTCATCATGCGCATCTGTAGGACATCATTCGTCACCAACTGCAAAACCAAATTCCATTGACATTCAGACAAAGAAGACTAAAGACCAGCAGGACCCAGAACGTGAAGCCCGGTCTGCTGTCACTAAAGGATAGTCCTGCCAGAGGGAGAAGTAAGTGGAAATATCTATCCTGACAAGTCAGCACTTAAAAAGTCTTGAAAGTGCATCTCCAACCATTGGCAGAGAGAAAGCATGCACAAAACTGAGAGATTTTTTTTTAATTTTTTTTTCAACATTTATTTATTTTTGGGACAGAGAGAGACAGAGCATGAACAGGGGAGGGGCAGAGAGAGAGGGAGACACAGAATCTGAAACAGGCTCCAGGCTCTGAGCCATCAGCCCAGAGCCTGACGCGGGGCTTGAACTCACGGACCGCGAGATCGTGACCTGGCTGAAGTCGGACGCTTAACCGACTGCACCACCCAGGCGCCCCTGAGAGATTTAAATTCAGAGAGATACGCATCACATATTCAAATGCAATAAAAGCAGTGCCAGGATGGATTCATTACCTTTTCATCTGGAAAATTTGGGAGTCATATTTCCCAAAAGCAGATGCTGAGTATTTTTATCACCGTACCCCATCGGGTATGCAATTGTGTTACTGGACTAAAAATCCTGTTATCTATGGAAATACAATGATCTGTTAAAGTTTCTAAAAATGGGAAAAAGAAAGTATACAGCAGCAGTGTTTAAGGTGCATGATGTATATGTCATTTCTGTTCCTGTAAGACCCTTTTGCTGCCTCTCTGAAGACTGGGCAGTTGTTGAAAGGTAGGGTTTTCTTACTTTCAGCCTCTTACTAAAACTCAATCTTGCTTCACCTGAAAATCACAGCCTGTCTTATGAAATGACCATTTGTGGAACTATAGACTTGGCGTGCAACGCTATTGAGCTTAAATGGTGAAAAAGTGAATTTAAACAAGGTTAAATATGTAAGTGTTTACATAGAGATATGCAAATATCTGTAAGTGTTGTGACCATTTATATGAAATGTTTTCCTTAAGGAGGTAATATCTGACTCATACTTACTAATATGCCCTGTATAAAATAGTGTATGCTGTTTGCAGATTTGGGTTATAAAAATGCTTTCCTCTTTTTCTAGTGTTCAGCCATGTAGCTAAGTATATGGAAATTTACAATCCAATTTTCCCTGTTCAGGTCAATTCCTGCCCTTGTTGAACAGGTACATCATCTTCCATTTTCTGTGGTTTTTACAGGACGACTTTTAAATTCATTACACTGCCACATGCAAGGCCATCCACAACAATATTAAAGGAATAAATGGCATAGCCCACTAAAAGAGTACTATTTTCTGTAAAATGAAAATACTGGTAGTCTCTTGAAAGGTAGCAGAGAATACTTGATTTGAGAACTTACTATACTCCATTGACACCAAGAGGAGCTACATTTTTAGGCCATTTCTTTTTTTTGTTATTATTTTTTTAACATTTATTCATTTTTGAGAGAGACAGAGAGTGATCTGGGGAGGGGCAGAGAGAGGGGGAGATACAGAATCCAAAGCAGGCTCCAGGCTCTGAGCCAGCACAGAGCCCTCATGGGGCTCGAACTCACAAACCATGAGATCATGACCTAAGCTGAAGTCTGACGTTTAACCAACTGAGCCACCCAGGTGCCCGTAGGCCCATCTTTAATCAAAGGGTAATAAAAGAATGTGGAATTGTCTGGAAATATGGCCCAATCTCCTCAAGAAAATTATTATTTTGTTGTTGTTCAATGAAGTGGATGTCAGGAAATAACCTGCTCAGGAGCTTTGCTAGAGAGCGTGTAAAGGATATTCTCTATATGAACAAGAGCGAAACCCATCAATTATTAACAGGCATCCCATAAAACGCCACACATAAGGTGACCCGGTTTTGTTTCTTTGTGTCGTTACCACGCAGCCTTTCAATGTACAGAAATGCTCTATATGGACATACACACAAGGTATGCTTACCTGTGTGCTTAAAACAGTGTCAACATTTCTCTCCATTGCAAGATGAGAAATGTCTTTTCAAAGTCTACTTTTGTTCACACTCACGATTTCACTGTTCTATGTGGGGCCCTCCACAGTCTGCTGTTCTGGCTCTGCTTCGGTGCTTTACAAAGAGTTTATTCATACAAGACACATTACTGGCAGATTAATGGCCTCCAAAGAGGCCCACATCCCAATCCCCGGAACCTGAGAATATGTTACTTTACATATCAAAAGGGATCTTATGGATGTGTTCAATAAAGGATGCTGAGATGGGGAGATTATTTTATATGACCTGGGCAGGCCCCAACTAATGATCTGAGCCCTTCAGACAACCTTTCCCAGCTGGGATCAAGGAGGTGCAGAGGGAAAAAGAACGTTGGATAGATGAGGTATGAGAAGGCAGCAACCTGTCACTGCTGGCTTTGAAGATGGGAGGGACAGTGGGCCACACAATGAGAAGGGATACTCACCCCCAGCTGATAGCCAACAAAGGAATGGGGACCTCAGAGCCCAGGGTGGGACCTAGTGCTGCCAACAACTTTCATGAGTCTGGAAGTGAATTCTTCAGTTAAGAACTTGGCCCAGCCAACACCATGATTTTGTGAGCCCCATGTCAATGTCCCACGTACAAAACTATGACATAATGAATGTCTGCTGTTTTAAACTGCTGAGTCTGTGGTAATGTTTTATGGCAGCAGCAGGCCCCTAAGGCAGTGTTCTCAACATTGCTTACAATATTCCTTCCATTCCCTGAATTCCCAGACACCATCAGCTATAAATCAGCAAAAATCCAACATGGAAGATTTTCAGGGAGAAGAAAAATGCCACGACATCTCTGAAGGTAAGATGCAGACTGGTTTCAGAAACAAACAAAACAAAAATGTAAGACCGGAAACAAAGAGAAATTAAAAATACAGTAAAACCTTGGATCTTTAGGAACTTATTCTGCAAGCGTTTTGTAAGACGAGCAAACATTTCTAACAAATTTTAAGTTGATATGTGAGCAATGTCTTGCAATGCAAGTAGTACATGATGCCAAACGTCACATGATCACAACTGAGCCAATGTTTTTGAAATTCATTTTGATTTATGAGTGCTTTGGATTACAAGCATGTTTCTGGAACGAATTATGCTCACAAACCAAGGTTGTACTGTGCTTAATTATCTATGGGTCACCTAGGTGGCTCGGTCGGTTCAGCATCTGACTCTTGATTTCAACTCCGATCATGATCTCAGTTTGTGGGATCGAGCCCTGCATCAGGCTCTGTGCTGACAGTGTGGAGCCTGCTTGGGATTCTCTCTCTCCCTCTCTCTCTGCCCCTCCCCTGCTTGTGCTCCTTCTCTCTCTCCCGCAAAATAAACAAAAGTAAATAAGTAAAAATACTTATCTTTGAATTAAGGAAATACAATATTTACTGGTGGTTATATTTAGGGCTATATTTAGGGTTATATTAAATTTATGTAAAAACATCAGGTCTCCTAATCCCCTTAAAGCCATGTTACAACATCTATTCACATGTTGTACCCCAGAAATTTCCCACTCTGAAATGCAGACATAATTAAGAAGGCAGCTAATACTGGCTCCCTTCCCTCTGTGCGCACGGTTGTTAAACGCTCAGAGCCCAAAATGGTTTATTGCTGTTCAGCTCATTCCATAATAAACTCCTTAAACACAGGAAGAATGTTTGTGACTTAAAGCAGAGTTAACACATTCTAAAGAATTTAAACTTTCTTGAAAGGAATGACCCTTTTATGATCAGAAGGTATTCCTCAAGTTACGACATGAAATCATTTAAGACTGGCATAATACCTTTTTTGTTGTACAAATATATCGGTTATGTTTCTGGCATGAAATGTAATATATAACTCATTTACTCATTCTAGCAAGAGATGCCAGGAATGAATTCTTCTTCAAAGTCACACCCTCCCAACAAGAGTTGGAAATATCAACTATTACCAGAAGCTGGCGAAGATTTATTTCAGTGTGATTTTTTTAAGGAATATATAAACTGAACTGAATTCTATGCAGTCCACTCACATTTGCCAAACATATAGGTCAAAATTTGCAAAAAGTAAACAACTACTACACTATATACTGCCCAAAAAAAGCCTTCTGAAAATGAATAAACAAGTGTGTGTGTGTGTGTGTGTGTGTGTGTGTGTGTGTGTGTTATGGGGTGATTAGGCAATGGTGGCTGAATTACTTATTTTTTTTAAGATTTTTATTTTTAAGTAATCTCTATACCCAATGTGGGGCTTGAACTCATGACCTTTTCTTTAATTTTAAAATATTTATTTATTTCTCAAGGAGAGAGAGACAGAGCATGAAGGGGGGAGGAGCAGAGAGAGGGGGAGACGCAGAATCAGCAGGGGCTCCAGGCTCCAAGCTGTCAGCACAGAGCCTGACGTGGGGCCTGATATCATGAACCGGGAGATCATGACTTGAGCCGAAGTCACTCAACTGAGCCACCTAGGTGCCCCAGCTCTTTTTTTTAAAAGAAATGAGAAAAAAAAAAGGGGATATTCTTTTTTGTTCGTTTCAGAAGGCAGCCCGATCTGAAGTCACTTCATTTATATTGAATAACTGAATCTGGGTTCCTTAATAGAGCACGGAGCATTGTAGATGGTAGAATTCCAGAAAATGTGTGTCCTCACCAATAATGGGTCCGGTCACTCAGGCCTTCCTAGAACATCAGGTCGTTTATTTTCCAAATAGTCCAAAGTGTCTTTAAATTTAGAGTCTGTTCTTCTTCTCACTCTTCATTGTCCTTCCTCTGAAGGAACAGCTTCTTTCCAATATGTATTCTTACCCCTCCCGTGTATCTGTCAGATTAAGGCACTTGAAGCAATAAGCCTCTAAAAGTGTTAGTTTGGTGCTGCTTGTGATACTCTGTCACTCAGGTTCCAGCCCAAGAGCCAGATGGCATCCCCTCCCAGCTCCCCGCAGCTGTAGCTGGAAACCACTGGCTGAAGGTCACCTCTGAGGGGGGAAGGAGCTAAATTCCTAGGCTCTTCACAGCCTCTGAGGAAGAGCCACGCACGCTGGGTTTTAGCAGCAAAATTGGCAATAGGGAGCTGGAGGGGACCTGTCCTCTACAGGCTGCATTTGACGGCCATTCCTTGTGACTCTTTAGGACACGCTCCTTACCCATGACCCCAGGGACTGGACAGAGACCCAGTGGCACAACCCAGGCTCCAACTCCAGACTCATTCCCTATCAGCTCCAAAAGGAACCCCATCCCTTTGGAGTTGCATTGTGTCTTCTCTGGGCTCACAGGGTGGCTCTGTGGATTGTTAAATAGGTGATTTTATCTCTTTGGAATGCAAATTATTTTTCCTCTGCAAGATTAAATTAGATGCTTGAGTGAAGTCTTTAGAATATAGGAAACACTCGGTGAGCATTTAAAGTCCTTCTGTCTTATTGAGGATCTTAAGGGCATTATAGATTGCACATCTTCCTTTACAAGTTCCTTTTAGGAACTTCACTATTACTGAAAGTGATGCTGTTTCTTAGTTTAGTCAGGGGTCCCTCACCACGAGTTAATGTTCTTCTTCCTACTGCTTCAAATATTTTTTTTAATGTTTACTTATTTTTGAGGGCAAGAGAGAGTGGCACAGAGTACAAGTGGGGGAGGGGCAGAGAGAGGGAGACACAGAATCTAAAGGAGGCTCCAGGCTCTGAGCCATCAGCACAGAGCCCGATGCAGGGCTGGAACCCATGAACCACGAGATCATGACCTGAGCCAAAGTCAGACGCTTAACGACTGAGCCACCCACGTACCCCCCGCTACTGCTTCAAATATTAATTCTACTCCTAATTTTTCTTCTAATTCTCCTTCTTCTCCCTTCCTCAATTTCTCCCTCTCCATCCCCTTCTTTCCTCCCTCCTCCTCCTGCTTCTTACATATATACACACATCCTCCACCAACTGTAAGACAAAGCAAGCTATGTCCCAGTCTTCCTGTGCTAAAAAATATCCCCTGCGTGTAGCAAGCTGTGCCTCCCTCATCCCTGCACTATCACACACAGCTGGCAACCGGGCAGTGTCGAGTCTGGAGCAGGAGAAAGACTGATGGATTCAAATCCTTGTTTTGCCAAGTGCCAGCTTGCTTGACCCTCACCAGCATTTTTTCGAACAAACCCTCCCTGCCTGTAACACTTTAATGACAATGGCACCTTTGCAGAGCTGTTGCGAAATAAAGGGGGATTTCAGATGAACAACTGGCAGACCTACTCTATGATGTTAATAAATAATGAATCATGGAAGAAATTACAATTGTGCCACTGATACATACGGAACACCTATTATATTCTAGGAAATTTGGTGAGTACTGGCCATTCCAAGAAGGTTATCTTCCCTTGATGAGCCTCTGTGGTTTTATTAAAGAAATGTTTGTCAGCTTAGCCACGAAATTCTCTGGCAGATTCCCTTTCTACCAAAGAATGGATGAGGTAACCTGACAGCCTTTGGATCTTACCTTAGAGACACCAAAGACTATCTCTCTATTTTCTCTTTCCTTTTTGGGAGACTGAAATAGATTTGTGCCACCAAGTTATTATTGCCATATTGTGCATAAGATCAGCCTTTTTATATACTCAGTTTTTTCTGACGTTTGTAGAACACATATAGATATCTCTGATCCACAGATGTTACACCTCTGTCATTTTTTTCTTGCTTATGTTTCCAAAACAACTATCGCAGACAACATTTTAAATATTTTCTTCTGTCATATTTTTGAGCATTCCAAACTGATATTCTCATGTTTCTTGTATTGCTCCTGGTTGATCAAGTCTTGCCCTCAAGTAGAAAGCTGTTTTGAGATGCCTTGTGTTTCTGTTTTAAAATATGTATCTTGTTTACTGAATTAAATTTGTCATAGAAAGCGTATCAGCACAAACATTTCAAATCTGTGCTCCTTCTATAGAATTAAGACAATTTCTGCTTGTTTCATTCATCTGCTGATGACTCAAACTCATCTATTGATAAATAATGTTTTAATGAATTCCTTCTCAGTCTCATTTAAAGTATATTAACAATAATGATATGCAAAAGTCAATATTCTTTATTACTCTAGCAAACCGGATTTCTCAACCCACTTGACAGTTTAAAATTGCCACTGGGAAGAACTTGACTTTCAAGGAGAATTAAATGGGGTTTATTGTGGTGACTGATTATCAGCATAAGAACCATGCATTTTTCTACTACAGTAGAGGAAATAATTTAATTAGTCTGTTATTGTAAATGTTCTGATTTTAATACATTAACTTGTGGCCCATGGCTGATGGAAAAGAAATTAACACTGACTCTTTTTGACTGTGGAATGAATTGGACTTTCCAGGGCAAGAAAATTAATTATAAATGCTCTCTATTTAAGACTGCCAGATTTTTTTAATGATAAATGATGTAATTATTAGATGTCAAGTATACAAATAGTCACACATTGACATTTCAGCTTATTAATTCCAACATTCACCATTGTGTGTAACATATTCATCACATTTAATTGCTCAGTAAAGGGGAAAAAAAATCATTGTTCTCACGGTTCTCCCTGTGATTTTTAGGCAGGAAATTTATGAAGGCACTGAATGCTAATGTACTAAATTTCTGGTGACAGTCCCGTGCTTCATTTTGAGCCAAGACCAAAATAAACAAAAAGAATGGGTGCAAAGTAGGCTGGAGTTACAGCAGTGGTGACTAAGTTTTACAGAATTACGAGTTAGGCGAAATCTGTCTTTAGCATCCTCTCATCTGCGTTTCCCTTTCTGCTACCCACTTTCAGGTGGGTGTGGGGAGTATCCAGGGCCATTATGCTCACCTCTGGGATCCCAGGAGCTTCTTCCTTCCCAAGAGATGCCCACCCTCATCAACCAGTGCTCCTGTTCTTGGTAGGGATGAAGACAATGGTCTAGCTTCAAAAGATTTCAGGGGTCCCCTCCCCCATGACAAAGAGATAACAAGAGTCAAGAGTGATAAAGTACAATTTTTTGCCCTTTAACCCAGCAGTGCTTTCAAATTTGCATTTTATTCATCCTATCTGTGACGAGCAATTTCACATGTCGGTCTAGCTAGGCTACAATTCCCAGTTACTCGACAAAATGCTAATCTGGGTGTTGCCGCAAAGGTATGCTGTAGATGTGATTGAAGTTCATAATCAGTTGCAGGCGAGTGAGGGAGATGTTGAGGGAGTGGACCCAGTGCAACCACAAAGGCTTTCATCTGAGGGAAGCAGGAGGACCAGAGTCAAAAAGAGAGAAGGTGATAGGGGTGCAGATGTTCGAGTGATGCACTCTGATGATGGAAGAAGGGCCAAGAGCTCAGCAGTACAGCTCTGAAAGATGCAAAAGGCTCTCTCTTGGAACCAGAGGGAGCCAGGCCTGCTGACACCTTGCTTTTAGTTCAGTGAGACACATTTTGGACTTCTGACCTCCAGGATTCTAAGGTAATATATTTCTGTCCTTTTAAGCCACTAAGTTTGCAAATTTGTTGCAGCAGCTATAAAAGACTAATACACTATCTAATACATTCTGAAAACTTTAGTCTGAAATCTATTATTTACTCAAGCTGCACTCTGTCAATGCACCCGTGGCTTTGTATCTTCCCTGCAATAACTCTGTCGCACTTCTGGAGCCACAGCGCATGGATTGATAAGTGCTGTCGTCAAGCACAAAAGGCAAGGGAAGGCCTAAAAACACTTCCCTTCTGTCCTCTTACTTGCACTATTTCCTACAAAGCCTTGGCATGTTCTCATGGTCCTCCAGGCAGCCACTTCTATGCATGCAAGGTCAAACCTATCAGCCTTCCTCATTAGAGATCTATATCCTGTTTTTCTACCTTAGTTCCCACCTGTGGTGGGCAGAAATACAGGATGGATGTTGGGATTCCCACCCCTCGTGTAGACACAGTATACAATCCACCCCCCTTTGAGTATGGGCACAGTCCATGAATATGAAGGATGCCACTTCAGTGATTAGGCCTCTAATCTATGAACTTGGAGTTATAGTAAAGGGTGATTATCTGTGCTGGCCTATCCTACTCAGTTGAGCCCTTATAAGTGGCAAGATGCAGGGCACCTTGTTGGCTTAGTCAGTAAAGCATGCAACTCTTGATCTTGGGGTTGTACATTCAAGCCCCATGCTGGGTGTGGAGATTACTTAAAAATAAAATCTTTTAAAAAATTGATTAGAAAAAAGTGACAAGATACAGCAGCAGATACTGCCCTACTCAAATAAGGAAGCAAAAGCCATGTCAGCGTGGGCCATGTGGCAAGGAACTGTGGGTGGCTTCTTTGACCTGAAGGGGGCCTGGAAGATTGCCAGCAGAAAAATAGAGACCTCAAACACACAGTTGTAAGGACATCTATTTTGCCAACAACCTTCAGGGTTTAGAAGAGGACCGTGAGCATGAGAAAGAAGGGCAGCCGGGGGGCAACCCTGTGATTTCCACCTGGGGAAGACTTGAGCAAAGGACCCAAGCAACCCATGCCTGGTTTCTGCCTCACAGAAACTGACATGGTAACTTGTGTTATAGGCCACTCAGCTTGCAGTCACTGCTTACGTGACTATGGAAATAAATACACCACCCTGCAAAAAGCATTCTTCAATTCGTTATCACTAGGTATGCAAAATTAATTTAAGCTATGTTTTTAACAGTTTATAATCTTACATATGCTATAGAACAGAGAAAAGCTTTTGTAAATGAAAAGAAGTTGTGGTCTGAGCAGTATGAGTGATCGGAAGCCTTATTGTTCATCCAAAGAAACTCCCTTTCAATTTCCCCGTGTACATGGACTCTTCTGTGCGCACCTGGAATGCTGGTAGCAAACCCAGGTAGCAAGGAGATATATCAAAGATTTTGTAACTACTGCTGCCCACAGCCTTGGTGGTCTTTGTCACTCACTGGACCTTATGCATGATAATAGATTCATGAATCTCTTGTCCTTTGGGAAAGGTAGGTTCTATGGTTCTATATTCACAGACAGATTTGGAAATTTCTAAATGCATGGTGCCATGTCCAGTAGGCAGTGCTTGGAATAGGAAGAGCTGGTTTACATCCTGGTATTTAATGTCTGCATCTTGCATAGAATTATTTTACTGTCTCTGCACCGAATACAATAGTAGTCATAACGCATGAAGATATTTGTAAAGCTCATATGATTCAGTTTATCTAAAAGTACCTTGCACATGGATTTTCAACTACTAAGTGTTCAATAAATATTTATTCATTTGCTCCTAGACACATGGCACCAAATATGATAGTTAAGGATATGATACAATTTATGTACCCTTATCTCCAGCATTCGGGTTATTATCAGCCCTAGAAGGGCATGAACAAGTCATAGCTCTGTGCACTGTCCAGGGTATAATAGATTAGACAGCCCAAATCCTGCATAGGGTAGTGAACCCAAAAGAGTGCTACCTTTACAGTTTCCCTCAAGAATAAAGCACAGATCTCCTATGTAGCAAAGGCACTTTTCTTCACCTCATTAGCAAACCCCACCAAGAATGACTTTTTGAGAGTGTGAGCCAAAGAATGAGAGGAATTCGGAGGCAATAAGGAAGATTGCTCACTCCAAAATGCAAACGCAGAGTGGAATTTCCACTTCAGCTGCAAAGTTCCCTCACTCCACATGCATGAGAAGAGGCATGTCTATGAAATGCTAATGAAGTCAAGCCCATTCACATGTAAATTTCTAGATTTTTTTCCCCTCAAAATTAAGTTCTTACAAGTGATTTAAAGAGTAATTGGCTTCTAGATACGTTTTCCAGCAAGTTACGCCAGTCAAAAGCTTGTTTGAAGGGTAATGCTGCCTGTTCAGGTTGCCTTTGGGAGAACTCTAATAGAGAAGGGTCTTTCTTTCCTTTCACTGCTTCCATGACTAATGCAGTGCTTCCCTCCAGAAGATAAAGCTATAAAGGGGATGATATGTCACTAGGAATGGTTAAGACACAAAGGGCATTTTTGCCTTATCTCCCTGAATCATAATCATATTGCACATTCTCAT
The DNA here is from genome assembly GCF_016509475.1 of Prionailurus bengalensis. Taxonomy (NCBI): domain Eukaryota; kingdom Metazoa; phylum Chordata; class Mammalia; order Carnivora; family Felidae; genus Prionailurus; species Prionailurus bengalensis. Next base: position 6,055,279 of record NC_057361.1, read on the forward strand.
GATGTCCGTTCTTTCGTTTTCTTTCTTTCTATGTTTCTATGTTTCCATGTTTCTTTCTTTCTTTCTTTCTTTCTTTCTTTCTTTCTTTCTTTCTTTCTTTCTTTCTTTCTTGTTTCTCACTCTAAGTCCTATACCAGATGGTAAATCCTCAGAATCATTTAATAGGTTTGGCAAAAATTCTAAGAGCAAAATGATTTTCAGAGCTGTATTTGAAGCAAAACATGGAGCAAAGGAGGTATAGATCCAGCACTTGGGACAGAAAAAAATAGTGTTAAATGAAACAGAGGGAAAGCTTTATAGTTCTATATTATTGTGTCTTGAATGCGTAGATGAAGAGAGAGTCTTCAAAGTGGATGTACAGGAAAACATAATTCACAGGAAATTAAAGTCCACTGTGAAAGAGCATAAGAGAGGACTTGGTTGTTTAAAATAAGTTATATCAATGCCAAGACAAACTATATCCCAGCTAATTCAGAAGACTTAAAGACATGACCATAGAAACAGCATCAGCAACCTTTGAAGATGATAGAGTAGGTGAAATCCCAGACTTCAGGTAAAGACCCTAGTTTTTCAAAAAGGAGATGAGGGTATATTCGAGAAACTAGGTTTTTTAGTACCACACTAATTCTTGGTTAGATTTTTAAAAAATAATTCAAATGTGCTATCCTGTCCTGGATTCCTATGTTACTACAGAGAAAGATCCTAGTGGAACTATCCAACCTCCCATCACTCATTCTATTCATTCACTGAGTGTGTACTTATGTAGCTACTATAAAGCTAGTTACCATGATAGGCACATGGGAAATAAAAGGGGCTCCTGTGAAGTCCACTTTTCCAAAGAAGCATTCTAGTACCGCAGTTGTAATAAGTGCTATACAGCGATTATAATACATGTTGGTATACAAGAACACGCAAGGTGTTTATGAGGTTCCAGATGAAGGACAAATCATCCTGAGAACATTATAGAAAGCTTCCATGAATGTTAGGAGATCTTCTTTCCCTTTAAGATTCTTTAAAAGAACTGATTTCCAAATGGGACTCAAAAATATTTTTTGTTGGTGGCCAAGCCAATGCTCAATACTCCCTAGAGACCATGGGTCTCCAGCAAAAGCAAAACTGGAGATGTAGCCCAGGACTTGTGCCTATATGTGACATCCCCAGCCCTCTCCCTGAGTTGAAAATGAGTCAGACCACTGGACACAGCCAACCAGGCCAGCCCAATCAAGCATGGCAAAGAAGAGCCTGAAAGACATGGCTTGTGTGACACACTGGCTGTCCAGGCTGTTCCTCCAAGTCTCTGGGAGTCCATTTTGGTTGGGAACAGCAAATAGAGGAAAGCCTGGCCCTTCTCATGGAACTATGAAGAAGGGGAAAGGACATGGGAGGAAATGATGAAGCACAGGAGCCCTGCCACAGGCACAATGTGGCCCAGTGCTGAAGTCGGGCTCCTCTGCTCTCCCTTGCACATCCATTACACACTGATGTATGTCTATGTTCACTGGAGACTGCAGCTTGGGGAAGGCCATGGGACAAAGAATCATGATAACTCATACATGGTTGGTGTATAGACCTTGCTGATTGAGGCAGGAGGTCCTGGGTAAGAATAGGCCTTTAGTAGTGTATCCTGGGAACTACATTTTCTCACACACACCTTAAATATATGTATTAGCCAAGGTTCTCCAGAGAAACAGAACCAATAGGTTATATCTATATACCTATATCTACATAGATATGTATATATATATGTGTGTATATATATATGTATATATACACACACACATATATACACACACACATACATACATCTATATCTATATCTATCTATATATACAAACACACACACACATATATATATATACATTTATATCTATAGAGATCTATGTATCTATCTATCTATATTTGCGGAGGCTGGTAAATTGGAAATCTGTAGGGCAAACTGGCAGACTGGAGGTTCAGGTAAGTATCAATGTTGCAGTTTTGTGTCCTGAGTCCAAAGGCTAAAATCTCAGGCAGAATTCCTATATGACAGTCTGGAGGGGGAATTACTTCTTCTTTGAAAAACCTCAGTCTCAGCCAGTAAGGCCTCCAAGTGATTAGGTGAGACCTATAATGGAGGTCAAGTGATTGCTAATGTTAATCACATTTGAAAGTACCTTCACAGGTATTTTATAGACTGGTGTTTGACTAAACATTTGGTAACCAAAGTCTAGTCAAGTGATATGTAAAATTAACCAGCATGGTCCATTAGAGTAAACCATGAGGAGAAAGGTGTCATTTCAGCAGATCCACACTTGGTGAAGGTGTGTTAGGTGATGGAGACTGGGTTAGGGGAAATGTATATTCTCTTTTCAGCTGTTCATAAAAAAATCAGCACCAGGTCAATAAATATTTAGTGAGCCAAGTACTAATTGCTGGCTGCTATGGACACAGAAGTGAATAAAACAGAAGAGGCCCTTATGCTCACGGAGTGGACAGTCTAGACCAACATACTACAAGTGCAGAGACCAGATCTGGTCTGCCACCTGTTTTTGTAAACAAAGTTTTATTGGAATACACCACGTCCATTTATTTACATATTGTCTATGGCTGCTTTTCAACTACAGTGGTAGAGTTGACCATATGTCCTATAAAGTCTAATATTTATTCTCTGGCCCTTTACAGTAGGAGTGCTGATTCCTGGTGTAGACTTTTGCATAACATGGCAGGGAAGCCTAAGGAATGACATTCTTTGGTGCTGTTCACAAACACCAAAGCTGGAGGGATTGCTTCTCCAAGAATAAGAAACGAGAAAATTAACACGGAGCCTTTCAAATGTCAAGAATGGGAACTTCTAATAGCAAGGGTATTTATTATAGAACCGGGGGACTAAGTGAAGGTGCTTACTTACTGCTGTTGCAATAAGTAAGACATGGCTTTTTGCCATGTGTGAAACAGAGGCAGAAAGCCCACAAGGAGAGAACAAGTGAAAACTGAAAACAGCACAGAGGGGTGCCTGGGTGGCTCAGTCAGTTGACCAACTGACTCTTGATTTCGGCTCAGGTCATGGTCTCATTGTTTGTGGGATCAAGCCCCACGTCGGGCTCCATGGTGAGCATGGAGCCTGCTTGGGATTCTCTCTCTCCCTCTCTCTCTGCCTCTCCCCAACTTGCACATGTGCACACATGCTCGCTCTCTCTCTCAAAAATAAACAGTTAAAAAAAAAGAAAACAGCAAAGTGTAAATACCAACTGAGATGAGAAAGAAGTGATATAGGCCACATTGTTTACAAGTAAGCCACAATCACAAAAGCAGAATTAAAACCTATATTGGATAGCCAACATAGAGAAAAATCTAAATCAATGAAGTAAAAACCAAAAAAAGAGATACTCTAAGAATGAAGAGAAAAAGGACAAAGCAAAAAAAAGCATGTGGAAAACAGAGAAGATAGGAATAAAGATTTTATGTAATGAAATTGATTTTTTCGAGGAAGCCACCAGAATAATTGAAGAGAAGCAATTAGAACAACCTTTATTAAATATTATTTCCTATGTGCTGTGGTAAGCACTTTACATTATCATTTTTAACCCTTACAAGAACCTTGTAAAACAAAACTAATTTATCCCTGTTTTTCAAGTGAAAAATTAAGTAGCATGGGAAGCAATTAACTTACCCATAGTTAGCTAGTAAATGGAAAAATCAGCAATCGAATCCCGGGATAACTAAATTTAACACCTTGTATTCTATGTCACTAATCAAAGGAAGAAACAAGAAATATTTTACTGAAAGAAAAAAAGACCCAACTTGGCGATCAAAATGATTTGCCTTCATTGTGTTCCAAAGTATTGAAGAGTGATTTACATGTCCAAACACTTTGTCGTGTTTATGCAAAACAAAAAATGAATATATACATTTGAAGGATGACTTTAATCACCCTAGGAACCAACAATGTGGTGTGCAAGGACAATGGATGCAATTTCAGGCTGCACCAAGGGGAATGTATTGTCTGCCTGAAAGAAAGGAAATGATATTCTGTGCCTGACAAGCCACATCTAGAATATGGTCCAGTTCTGGGAGCCATTTTTAAGGACTCTGACGAAATGAGCCGTAAAATGGAAGACAATCAGCTGACCACAACTGTATGAAGTGTTCAAAGAAGTGTGCAGGTAAATACTGACTCAATTGAAAGGACAGAATGAAAAACCCAATGGTGGCAGCAATGAATGCTAAGTGATGCCTTCCAAAACACATTCTCTGAACTAACTCAAAGTGAAGTCTGATTTGCATGACACATTAATAAAGCAAAATGTAACCCTCCTACCTTGTTGTACAAACACCATTCAAATGACTTCTTGTGCAGTGAAGGTAAGTTTTGCTTAAAATATTAGAGGGAATACCATTTCATTGTTTGCTTTTTTCAGTCACAATTCTGTGGCTTATAGAACAACACAGCCTATTTCAATTGTTATTGTCATTTGGGAACTATTATTTTACATACTTGGCAAAAAAAATGATCATAGTCTAAAGACAGCTCTCTAAAGCCACATTGCATTGCCCCTGGAAAGGTTTTGGATGCTGACAGCAGCTGAGTAAAAGCCCAATACAATAAAAATGAGCTCTTCAGAGGACAAGGGTAGCCAAAAGAAACAAATAAATATGTGGGACACAGTTTCATACTTTTTGCCACTTTTGAATTAGTAATATAGAATAATCGAGGGGAATACATTATAAGTTTTGTTCAGAATATGCTGAAACAATCATTATTTTATGAATACCCCATTAATGTCAATTATTATTCATTATTAATAGCCTACCATCAAATTAAAAAGAAGATATATGTGTGTGTCCTATTCTACTCTGTTTTTCTCTCTCATCTTATTAAAATAATCAACTGCTTCATAACTAATTAATGATAATACAACTTGAAAATAGAAACTGCAACCCAAACACCAGATATTAAAGTTGATATGGGGTGACATTCTGTTATGTTCTTAAGTTGTTTATAAAATTTTGATTACTGATAAATATTTGATACTTTTCCTAAGATCTACTTTCAAGTTCCAAGTAGTTTTATGTGATCATCTAATTCTTGCTATTCTAATTTTTAAAGAGACTCAACTCTGCATAGCCTTTAATTTCAAACATTCTTACTTCAACATATGAATCTTACGGAAAAAACTCTAAAGAGTTGCAGATATTCAAGTCAGTGCAATCAACTGCATCATATCTAAGAACTCTGATTCTTAGGGAAAAGAGTGTGAATTATTTCATCAAGTGAATGTTTCTTTTTGAAACACAGGAGGCAAAATTCCATGTATTTGTCCATCACATTGTTGACAAAGAGCTTTTTCTTCCTCCCCCTTAACTCTCATGAAAGTGCTATGAAGTTGCTGTTTTAAATTCCCTTACTATATGGGCATATGGGTGGTTCAGTCAGTTGAGCATCCAACTCTTGATTTTTGACTCAGGTCATCATCCCAGGGTTGTGGGATAGAGCCCCGTGTCAGCTTCCTTGCTGAGCATGCAGTCTGCTTGGGATTCTCTCTCTCTCTGCCCTTCTCCCTGAGTCATGAATGAATGAATGAATGAATGGGAGGGAGAAAGGAAGGAAGAAAGGAAGGAAGGCAGGAAGGAGAAAAGAAAAGAAGAAAGGAAGAAGGAAAAAAGGGAAGAAAGAAATTTCCTTACTATATATATGAGAAATTTGAGGTTTGGGCATTTAGTGACTTTTACAAAGTCTAACAACTTTCAAGTTGCAGATCCTGGCCTTGAAAATAATGGTCAGGTTCACTCCACTTCTACCTGTTGACCACTGTTATGGAAGAAAAGAATCAGAAGATGTGACACAACCCAAATGATTCACTAAATGATTCACTCCCTTATTCTCAAAAGTCAACATGGACATAACACCAAAGTTGATAATGGAGTTTAAACTGTTTTTTAATGTGCTTTTCATTGGAAGTGTAATGTTTCCTCACCGATGTGAGACAAGTGTTGGACAGATTAGTCACTGGACATGGCGCCTGTGTCTTAAGTGCTTTGTTCCTTCCTCAGAAGCTGGCATGTACTTGATGTGAAACAGACATTTGATAACAAGCCTGTGGACTGAATTTTCAGCAAAACCTCTACATGTAGGATATGTTAGTGATTGCTGACTGCCCTCCTTGGGACTCCAGCTGCACAATGCTTAACAAACAAAACATCTATTTAGTGCATTTAGCTTAACAAGCAATCATAGAGTCAGAAAGAATCAAATGGATTATTTTTACCAAGTTACCAAACACACTCTCATTCAGTGAATCAGCCTGCCAGTTCAATCCAACCATTCCCTCCCACCCCAGGAATGACACAGACATGAGTCGCTGGTCTGAAGACAGGGACTGACCCCACAGCCAGCACAGTTTCTGTGCTTGGGGCCAGGAGAGAAGAATCTGTTCCCCCTTTAGATGTTTTGAAATGGTAATAAAAATGAAAATGGCATATTCATCCCCAAACTTTAAAATCATCCCTGGAAGCTGAGTAGAATCTACCAACATAAAATTCAAGCCAACATTCACCAAATTCAAGGCACAAAACCTCACAGAATTATGGAGAAAGTCCATCCAATCAATGGAATTCAGAGCTAAGAATTCAGCCACTAAGTAGCATAATTACTGTAATTAGTCAAATGCTGTAATTACAGTAAACACATGATCAGTTGCCACTGAAGCATCTAATTGCATAGCATAATGGTGTTATTATGATTTCTGATGATATAATATGATTTAGATATATAATAAATGCCCATAACAATATTAAGACATTTTTCATTTGTGAATTTCCTTAGTATCTGATTTGGCTTTCTTATGTTTTCTAGGTTTAAATCTCAGTCATACAGGAAATCAAAGTATTTTTTCAGAGAAAGGAAAAGTGAATATTATCCACCATGATACCTCGGTGCGAAGGTGGATAGAAAGAGAAAGGATTTGAAGTGGAGTGTAAGGTCACTCTCATTAGGGTAACTGCAAATGGAAATTAATAGCTACAATGCAAGAAAACACCTGCACAAATTTGATTATTTCACATATATTCCTGTTTTCAGGAATATAAATATGTACCTTAAGTTTAGCACTAAGCTATCCATGAAAATGAAAACATAATGCTGTCAGCACTGACTCCGTTTTAAGGTTCCTTGAAGAAGACCTGAACGTTGGTTATGTATATGTCCAAACTTTGTACGATATAACAGTAGACCTATAACTGACTTGTCTTTAATATAGGTTTTGTATAATTGAAAATATTTTTATCTCTTAGAATTTGAGAATTGGATGAATTCCTTGAGGGTTAAGAGATGCATAGTTCAGAGGTTCTTGAACTCATTTCATAGAAGGTACTGTGCCTATCAGTGGAAGTGTAATTTTCTTAAAGAGGCTTTCATCAGGATCTTTAGTGGATTTGGGAAGCAGAAAGGTCTACCTGGGAAACTTTGCTATCCATCTCCACTTGCACTGGAATCTTCTCTACAAATGTCCATCAGATCTTTGCTTAACTTCAGCATCAAACTTTGTTTTCAAAAAATTTTCTTATTTTTTTAAATGTTTATTTTTAGACGGTAGTAAGATATTGAGAAGGACATTATATCATAATTAAGGGGGTCTATCCACCAAGAAGGCCTAACAATTGTAAACATTTATGCTCCAAATGTGGTAGCACCCAAATATGTAAATCAATTAATCACAAACATAAATAAACTCATTGATAATAATGCCATAATAGTAGGGGACTTCAACACCCCACTTACAACAATGGACAGATCATGTAAACAGAAAATCAACAAGGAAACAATGGCTTTGATTGACACACTGAACCGGATGGATTTAACAAATATATTTAGAACATTTCATCCGAAAGCAGCAGAATATACATTCTTCTCCAGTGCACATGGAATGTTCTCCTGAATTGATCACATACTGGCACACAAATCAGCCCTCAACAAGTAGAAAAAAGATTGAGATCATACTGCACATATTTTCAGACCACAATGCTATGAAACTCAAAATCAGCCACAAGAAAAAATTTGGAAAGGTAATAAATACTTGGAGACTAAAGAACATCCTACTAAAGAATGAATGGGCTAACCAAGAAGTTTAAGAGGAAATTAAAAAGTGTATGGAACTCAATGAAAATGATAACACCACAACACAAAACCTCTGGGACACAGCAAAGGCGGTCATAGGAGGAAAGTATATAGCAATCCAGGCCCTCCTAAAGAAGGAAGAAAGGTCTCAGATACACAACCTAACCTTACACCTTAAAGAGCTGGAAAAACAAAGTAAATAAAACCCCAAAACAGCAGAAGACAGGAAATAATAAAGATTAGAGCAGAAATCAATGCTATCGAAACCGAAAAAACAGTGGAACAGATCAATGAAACCAGAAGCTGGTTCTTTGAAAGAATTAACAAAATTGATAAACCACTAGCCAGTTTGATCAAAAAGAAAAAGGAAAGGACCCAAATAAATAAAATGAAGAATGAAAGAGGAAAGATCACAACCAACACAGCAGAAATACAAACAATAATAAGAGAATACTATGAACAATTATATGCCAATAAAATGGGTAATTTGGAAAAAATGGACAAATTCCTAGAAACCTATATACTACCAAAACTGAAACAGGAAGAAATAGAAAATTTGAACAGACCCATAACCAGTAAGGAAATCGAATTAGTAATCAAAAATCTGCCAAAAAACAAGAGTCCAGGGCCAGATGGCTTTCCAGGGGAATTCTACCAAACATTTAAGGAAGAGTTAACACCTATTTTCTTGAAACTGTTCCAAAAAATAGAAATGGAAGGAAAACTTTCAAATTCTTTCTATGAAGCCAGCATTACCTTGATTCCAAAACTAGACAAAGACCCCACTAAAAAGGAGAACTATAGACCAATTTCCCTGATGAACATGGATGCAAAAATCCTCAACAAGATATTAGCTAACTGGCTCCAACAACACATTAAAAAAAGTATTCAGCATGTCCAAGTGGGATTTATAGCTGGGATGTAGGGCTGGTTCAATATCCGCAAAACAATCAATCACATCAATAAAAGAAAGGACAGGAACCACATGATCCTCTCAATAGATGCAGATAAAGAATTTGAAAAAATACAGCATCCTTTCTTGATAAAAACCCTCAAGAAAGTAGGGATAGAAGTCTCATACCTTAAGATCGTAAAAGCCATATATGAAAGACCCAATGCTAATATCATCTTCAAAGGGGAAGAACTGAGAGCTTTCCCCCTATGGTCAGGAACATGACAGGGAAATAAAAGAAATAAAGAAAGAAAGAAATAAAAGGCATCCAAATTGGCCAGGAGGAGGTCAAACTTTCACTCTTCGCAGATGACATGATACTCTATATGGAAAACCCAAAAGATTCCACAAAAAAAATGCTAGAACTGATCCATGAATTCAGCAAAGTTGCAGGATATAAAAATCAATGCACAGAAATCAGTTACATTCCTACACACCAATAATGAAGCAACAGAAAGAGAAATCAAGGAATCGATCCCATTTACAATTGCACCAAAAATGATAAAATACCTAGGAATAAATCTAACCAAGAGGTGAAAAATCTATACACTGAGAACCATAGAAAGCTTATGAAAGAAATTGAAGACACAAAAAAATGTGAAAATATTCCATGCCCCTGGATCAGAAGAACAAATATTGTTAAAATGTCAATACTACCCAAAGCAATCTACATATTCAATGCAATCCTTATCAAAATAACACCAGCATTCTTCACAGAGCTAGAACAAGCAATCCTAAAATGTGTATGGAACCAGAAAAGACCCCAAATAGCCAAAGCAATCTTGAAAAAGAAAACCAAAGCAGGAAGCATCACAATGCTGGACTCTAAGCTGTACTACAAAGCTGTAATCATCAAGACAGTATGGTACTGGCACAAGAACAGACACTCAGATCAATGGAACAGAATAGAGAAGCCAGAAATGGACCCACAAATGTATGGCCAGCTAATCTTTGACAAAGCAGGAAAGAATATCCAATGGAATAAAGATAGTCTCTTCAGCAAGTGGTGCTGGGAAAACTGGACAGCAACATGCAGAAAAATGAACCTGGACCACTTTCCTACACCATACACAAAAATAAACTCAAAATGGATGAAAGACCTCAATGTAAGACAGGAAGCCATCAAAATCCTCGAGGAGAAAGCAGGCATAAACCTTCCTGATGCTGGCCGCAGCAACTTCTTACTCAACACATCTCCGGATAATATTTTTTAAGTCAAAAAAAAAAAAGAAATGTTTATTTTTGAGACAGAGAGAGATACAGAATGTAAGTGGGGGTGGGTCAGGGGGCAGAGAGGGAGACACAGAATCCAAAGCAGGCTCCAGGCTCTGAGCTGTCAGCACACAGCCCAATATGGGGCTCAGACCCACAAACCACAAGATTATGACCTGAGCTGAATTTGGACGCTTAACTGACTGAGCCACCCAGGCAACACTCAGCACCAAACTTTGTAGTAAGGAGGTTTTAACTAATCTTTGAAAGCAATTGTCCCATTTTCCATAAAATGGTCCAACCATTAAAAATTTATTCTCACATACTGACTGTAATTCTTCCTCATCATAAATTCTACCCTGTTGTCTTCATTCTTTTCAATGAAAGCCCTCTGAAGTATTTGAATTTGACGTCAACCACACAAACCATTCCATCTCTAGAATAAGTGCCTCTGCTCCTGTGATCCCTCCTCATTCCTTTCTGGTGCACGGCCAACCCATCAAGACACTGTTTAGAGTGGGACATAATGACCTAGATCAGGGGTTGGCAAACATTTTCTGAAAAGGGATAGACAGCAAGCCTTTTCTGCTTTGCAAGCCATGTGGTCCCTATCACAACACCTCTACTCTGCTGCTGCTGCTGCTGCTGCACAAAAGCAGACATAGACAACACGTAAATGAACAATGATGTCTGTGCCCCAATAAAACCTTCTCTTAGAAAACAGGGGACGGGCTGGATTTGATGTGCACAGTTTGCTGATCACATCTAGGAGAATCTGAAGCAGAAAAGAATGCTAGGCAAGTGTGACTATTCTCTGCCAACTAAACTTCTGTTAATCCGTTTAACTATTCAAATAAAACCATGAAGCATACCACTGACTTGTATTAAGAATACAGTTAAGAAAGCTCCCTAGACAAGCATTGTCTAATAGAACTTTCTGGCATAATGGAAAATTCTCTGTGCTGTTCAGTATGGTAGCCACTAGCCACATGTGGCTATTAAGCACTTCAAATATGCCTGATGCATAATAAGGACTGAATTTTTATTTTAATTTAATTCTAATTAATTTATATTTAAATTTAAATAGCCCTTGAGTGGCTATCACACTGGACAGCATGGCCCTAGACATTGTTTTCTTGTGCAGACTTCTCTTCAACACTACTCATTTATGTCCCTGTACATTACATTTTATTAAATTTACACACGAAGTACTTTTTATCATTGAAGCAAATATACAGCTTTAAGCATCGTACAGGTTCAATAAATACTAATGATGATCAGCAAATTGAATCATTACAGATAATGAAATAGCAGGACAAAATTAGAATCAGTTTTGGTTTTATTGACAAAGATTTTCCATTGAACTGGGAGCCATGATCACATAATGGTATAGGCTTTCATAATTTAAAGTTATTTTAATGGATTTCATACTTTTGATATTTATCTGAAGCTAATTCAAGCTTTTCCTATTTGACATTATCCTGCCATGAATATTGATGGGTTTTACCACAGAGTGAATTTCCAAGTGTCTTTGTTTGTCTTGTACCCTGAAGGTTCATCACATTTTAGCAGGCATTGTTTATAGTTTAATTTCATTCAAACTCTGGAGAAAGGGGAAAAGATCATTTTATCCTAATGCTCACTGTGCTCATGAAGCAGAATACTAAACAACAAAAGAATTAAGAACACCATCCCGCTATAAAGTAAACAAGTCCACGAATTGAGAACCCAATTATTATTCAAAACACATTGTCTTTATTGCTTCCCTTCACTTATTTATTCAACAAAAACTGCTCTTAACATTGCAGATACAAGAGTGAACCCAAACAAATGTGGGTTCTGCCATCAGGGAGCTGACGTCCCATTCAGATGACAGACGTTAATCAAAGAACCTCAGAAACAAAGGGCCTTTTACAAGTTGTGCTCGGAAAAATTCCACAACGTGCTCAGGGCACAAGACCAAGGGGCCTGGTGCTGCCCAGGAACGAGTGACATTTGGGGTGACATGTTGAGAGCAAGAACAAAGGCTCCCAGGCAGAAAAGCAGCAGACACATAGTAAGGAGAGGGAGCGCGTTAGGTCAAAAGTGATGGGGAGAGTGAGGTGAGGTGAGGTGAGGCTGCGGAATGTCCAGGATGAGACCTCAGCGTTATTGCTAGGTTCTGGTCCCTACACCAAGAGCAACGGGGTTGGAGGGATGGGGGGCGTAGCGGTAAGACCGTTAAGGATGAAAGGGGGAAATGAGGGTTGCTCTGGGGACACAGGCTGGAGGGCCAAACACAAATGGTGAATCCAGCTTCTGTCTCTTGTCCAGGCAAAAAACAATGGCATCTCGTGGTGGAGCGACCAGAGGGGAGATGGCAAGGGCTAAGTGTACTTGAGACTTACTGAGAAGACAAAGTTGACAGGAAGGAATGTCAGGGAGTGATGGGGGAGATGGGCAGAGCAAGGAAGCCCCCAGGTCCCTGGCAAAAAGAACTGTGGAGCCTCTAGTGGCTGTGAGAATCGCCCTCGTGTTCTCAAGAGGACCCGCAGGAGTTCTCCGGAGAAACCGGGAGCACAGAATTGAGCTAGTGCTGGAGAGCTAAGTGTTCACTGTTACGGAGCAAGCTTTCCAGAACAATACAGACCTCCAAATGGAGGAGGACCTTGTCTTTGTTTAGGGGTGCGTGTGGTGTGTGTGTGTGTGTGTGTGTGTGTGTGTGTGTGTGTGTGTGTTTTAAACATAAATGAGGATGCACAGCATTCCCAGGAACTCCCATTCTCTACCCTTTCACACTGTGTTCAGTGTGCTGACTGTATACGTCATCACCTGTGCCTCTCTCTGAGGAACCACTCCATCTTTGGCTCCCCAAGTTAGATAAGGGCTGTGTGAACACTGTTTCCAACCGGGCCTCAGGGCACGCAGCCAGCATTCACCAAATGCTGCCAGCTGAGCAAAGCACCCACGGACCTTAGAACCTCTATTGCCTTGGAATAAAAAAAGGGCAGACAACTGCATTATTCTGCAGGTTCGACGTTTTTTGCTTATTCATACAGGATATTCCCAATCACTCCTCACCCTGGGCCAAGTCCATGTGACGTTACTCTTGTATCCATTTCCTATCGCTGCCGTGACAAAGTACCACAGGCAAGACAGCTGAAGACAACAGAAATGTATCATGGCTGTCCCTGAAGGCTGCAAGTCCAAGACGTAGGAGTCACTAGGGCTTTGTTGCATCTGAAGGGTCTAAGGAAGGCTCCTGCCTTGCTTCTTCCTAGTTTCTATAGGTAGCTCAGTCCCTGGTATCCCTTCCCTCACAGCTGCTTTGGTCTGATTGCTGCCTCCACTGTTACCTGGCATCCTCACCATGTGTCTCTGTGTCCGAATTTCCCTCTCCCATTAAGGGTGCCAGTCATCGGGTTAGGCCACAGCCTAATGAGCTCATCTTCACATGTTTGTATCTGCAAAAGCCCTGTTTCTAAACAAGGTCACAGGCATGGATACTGGAGGCAGGGACTTGAGCATATCTCTTTTGAGAGACATGATTCAACCATAACACCATGCATTACATTTTCCTAACTGAAGTATTTATGGCTGTTGCTTCTCTACTATATTCCCTTATTAGTCCTGGTATAAGAGAAAGAAAAACAGAGACACAGTCAGACTAATTCTGGCTATCTCTAGCACTTGGCACATGATTATATTAGCATTTATCTGATTGTAACAATTATTTGATTCTGTGCCAGTTCCAATCCCTGACTTGAAATTGAGATCCTTTAAGACATAGGTTAATAAATGTGTGCCATTTATTAAATAAGACATGAAAGACATAGGTGTTATTTTAACTTAGTGCTTTAATGCCTATCACACGGAGGGATCTCAATAAATGTTTGTCAAGTGAAAGACAGAGAAGAGGATAGAAGAAGGGAGGGGAGTTGGAGGGATTTTCTGGTTTCACCATCAGTCTTTGCTCTTAACCAGATTAACTTGCCTCCCCCTTAACCTTTTCTAATTGCCTCCATTAATTTCCCTCTCTAGCCTTGCAAGGATTCAAACTCATTATCAGACATTACTGATAAGCCATGAAGGGAGTGATAAAGAAGATGGTTTAGATATTAATCTGTCTCAAATCTGCAGATAAGACAGGTTAACTCTGGGGGACTCCTTAAAACCTGTGATGCTGTGGACTGCTAATAAACACTGCTGTGGTGGGGATTTTCTGTGCCGTCACCATGGTCAGGAACTCTGCTTCATTTAGAGCTGCGTATGGGGTCATTTAGTATCAACTGCTCAAATATCTAATCTCAAAACTGTCTTCACCCACATAAAGGGCTCTGTTGAACATCCTGCATAACCAGTTCACTTGCTGTACTAGTTATCTACTGCTGCATAACAACAGGACCATGAACTTAGTGGCTTAACACAACACATAGCTTTAATCATAGCTTTAATCAACCCATAGCTTCCATGGGTCAGAAGTGCAGACACAGTCACACTGGCTCTTCTCTCCAGCATCTCTGATGAAGCTACAATCAAGGAGTACACCAGGGCAGGGGGCTTATCTGAGGCTCAAATGGGGAAGGATCTGCTTCTAAGTTCACACAGTTGTTGACAGAGTTCAGTTCCCAAGAGGGAGGTCCAAGTCCTATGTAATGCAATGCCAGAAGTCACTTTCCATCAACTGGCCGTGTTCTGTTAGTTAAATAAATGCAAGTCACAGGTCTCACCCACACTCATGGGCAGGAAATTCCATAAGAACGTGCACACCAGGAACAGGGATCACCAGGGCTCTCTTGAGCATGCATTTACTATCCTTGCCAATGAAGGCCAGATTTCTCATGAAAACTTGAAGGCCACAGGCTCTTGTGGATATAGTATGGCAGATGTCTTATAAACACTAGCCATCATCATGGATCAATGACTACCTTAACTCAGATTGAAGTTATGCTTTCTCCATTTGTTTGTTCAACAAATATCTATTAAGCATGTATTAGTTAAATATTTTTCCCGTCATTAAGTAGAGAAAGCAAATGTGTACAACTTAAACTCAAAACAGATACTTTCACCCCCAAAATGCATTCTTGGTACAAAGCATCTATATATTCTAAAATTCTAAAATTAAAACAAAACATATTTATTTTTGAGAGAGAGACAGAGTGTGAGTGGTGGAGGGGCAGAGAGACAGGGAGACACAGAATCCAAAGCAGGATCCAGGCTCCGAGCTGTCAGCACAGAGCCCGATCATAGAGGCTGATATGGGGCTCAGACTCACAAACTGTGAGATCATGACCTGAGCTGAAGTTGGATGCCCAACCGACTGAGCCACCCAGCTTCCCCTAGAGCATCTATATATTTTAGGTAAACATGCTTACCAGTGTCTTTGGTATAACTGTTGCAGTGATGATAAAGTTAGGGGAAGAGTTGGAGGCCAGAAATAATAGGAACACAGGATCTGAAAGATGTGAGCAAAGCTGTGGTCAGAGTTCACTGGGGGCCACTGCTTTCTGCTAGCCTGGAGCCCATGCCCTCAGCACCCTGATGTGGGGCCACACTGGAGGGAAAGTGGGTTCTGAGACTCCTGCACAAACCAGGAACCTCAGGGGGAAAACAATGGGAGGACATATCCTCTGGGAAGGGGCATAGCTACATTTGTCTGACCTGGCTTTAGAGGGTTTGAGGAAAAGCAGGTAACTGTCTCTGAAAATTCCTAAAACATAACCTTTCATTCACATGCTTTCAGACTTGAAGATGCAGTATGGGTGAAGCCTAAAAAACCCCAAACCAAAATTTTAATCAAGGGTCTTGTGTTTCTCATTCTCTACCTGCACTTCAGAAGTCCACGTGGAAAATCCCTGCATACCATTTTTGGAAAAGTTTTGTGTGTTGTGCGCATGTCTGTTAAATGACAGCCTTTGTTGCTAATGCATAAAGATGGGGTTTCTAAATAGTGATCTTATTTTTGGCAACCTGATGAAGTATCTTTTTCATTCTGATGTTTTCACAGCTTCTTCAGTGTTTTCAATTAAACAATCATATCATTTCCAAATAATGGCAGTTGTTTTTTCTAATTCTCAGATTCTATTTATTTTCCTTTTACTTTTGTGCTGGCTAGGACATTTAGTATAATGTGGTATAGAAATGACTTCAGGCTTTTTTTTCCCTTCAAGATATGAAAGGCAGTTTCCTTGAGCATAGCTTCTGCTATGGTATTTTTCAAGCTATGTACCAGCTTAAGAATATTTTATCATACTGCTAGGTTTCCAGAGATTTTATTTCAAGATCATAGATTAATACGAATTATTTCCTGCATTTATTGACAGAAATATATAGGTTTCCTCCATAAACCTGTTAATGAAGTAGATTCGATGAATACTCTTACCTTGAATATAAGAATGATCCCATAAGCATTGTTACAAATATGTCCACAAAAAATAGCAGGCACAATTATATGCACGGCTTTGTCTAGCTCTTCAAAGAACATTTTAATCTTGCACAATACCTTTTAGTCTAAGTAAAACACTCTAACATAACTTAGGTACCTAAAGCAAACAAAAATAATGAAAGAATCATAATTAAAAAAGAAAAAAAGGCTGTGTGATTCCATTTACTGAAATATCCAAAATGGGCAAATCCCATGAGACATAAAGCAAAGTGGTGGTGGCCAGGAGTTAGGAAAATGCAGAGTGATTGCTCATGTGCACCAAGTTTCTTTTAGAGGTGATGAAAATGCTCTAAAGTTGATGATGGCAATGCATGAGCAGCTCTACAGATATACTAAAAACCATGGAATTATCTACCTTAGATGAACAAATGATGCAATAAGCAGATTATAAGTCAATAAAACTCTTTAAAAAAATTTTTAACATCTATTTATTTTTGAGAGACAGAGAGAGACAGTGTGTGAATGGGAGAGGGGCAGAGAGAGGGGGAGACACAGAATCCAAAGCAGGCTTCAGGCTCTGAGCTGTCAGCACAGAGCCTGACATGGGACTCAAACCCATAAAGTGCAAGATCATGACCTGAGTCCAAGTCAGATGAATAAAGCTTTTTAAAAAAGAGTGTTAGCCAATCCCACTCATGAACATAGATATAAAAATCCTAAAGTATGGGGCGCCTAGGTGGCTCAGTCGGTTGGGCGTCCAACTCTTGGTTTCAGCTCAGGTCATGATCTCATGGTTCGCGAGTTTGAACGCCACATCAGGCTCCGTGCTGACAGCGCAGAGCCTGCTTGACATTCTCTCTCTTCCTCTCTCTCTGCCCTTCCCCACTCTCTCTTTCTCTCAAAATAAATAAACACTTTTTAAAGATAGAAAACATAGATGACCAATACATATTAGAAAAAGTGCCAAATTTCAGTAGCAATCAGAAGAAAAAATGCAGTTTTAGCACACAATGAGCTGGTTGAAGATGAAGGTGCAGAGTACTAACTCCCCTCCTCCCACGGTCATACTAAACCTACAGCTATATATGGAACAATTTCCTCCAAATTTACAATGAAATTTCATTTCATATACCACAGATCATGAAGAGTTAAAAAAAAAACTTATTATCTATGGGAAAGGACATGCAACTATGGAAAGTCTCATACATTGCTGGCAGCAGTAAAAATGATTTGGAAAATGATTTGGTATTACCTAGTAAATTTGAATTTGTGTATATTCTACAGCCTAGCCATTCCATGCTTGGGTAACATTCCCTAGAGAATAAACTTCTGTGTATGTGCTCTAAGAGACATAGTTACAAATGTTTATGTCAGCAACATTGTTAATAGCAAAGTTCTTAAGATTCTTAGAAGCTCTTTGGTCTAGCTGAGAGGATCTAATTATTCTTCACCATGTTAAATCTTTCAGTGATTTCAACAAAGCTTCACAAAAATACAGTCTTGATTTGATCTTTATCCCCAGGCTATCTTTTGAGAATCTAACTTTGGGGAAAACTGGAGATGAGAAAGTTTTAATTTCTAATCCAATTGTGCCCCTATATCCTCTCTCTGAAGTCAGCTTGGAAACTGTCCAGATCTTTTTTTTTTTAATTTTTTTAATGTTTATTTATTTTTCAGAGAGAGAGAGAGAGAGAGAGACGGAATTGCAAGTGGGGATGGGGCAGAGAGAAGGAGACAGAATCCAAAGCAGGCTCCAAGGTCTGATCTGTCAGCAGAGAGCCCAACGTGGGGCCCAAACCCACGAACTGTGAGATCAATGATCTGAGCCAAGGCCGGATGCTGAACTGACTGACCACCCTGGCACCCCCAGATCTTTTTCTAGCTTATCTCTTTCATCATATTCAGTTAAAATGAACCAACAGACACTCAACTTTTCACTTTGCAGGAAAGGAGGAGTTTCAACCACCAGGAGCTACAACATTGTTATTTTTATTAGTTTTTTTGTGTGAGCAGACACATAAATAAAGTATTACAACAGGGTTGTTTTTTTTTTAAAGATTTTATTTTTAAGTAAACTCTACACCCAACCTAGGGCTTGAACCTACAACTCTGGGACCAACAGTTACATGCTCCATGGACTGACCTAGGTAGGCACCCTAAAGATAAGTATTTTTTTTAATTGCATGCTAATGTGAAGGGGAATGTCCACTTTACCTAGATGGCTGACGACAAAGCATTTTCTAAAGTGCTAAGACTAGAGTAGTGATTTAATTCCAGGCATGTGAAATCCAAGGGACCAAAAGTCCATGCAACAGGGCAGCAAGTGCAAGGGCCCTGAGGTGGGAACGTGTCTGGTGTGTTTGAGCAGTAGAAGAAAGGCCAGTGAGTTGGAGAACAGAGATCAGACAGAAAAACGTCAAAAAAAAAATCAACTTAGTAGAAACTCAGTAAAGTCGTGAAAAGACAGAAAACTGTGTTGCCTTTGCAATGCTAAGTAGGTAGTTGTTCAATGGTTTTCATTTGTTATGTTGATCAAAATACTGCTATTGTGAGGGGGAGGGGTTGGGGATTGAGGGGGTAAAGGTGGTGGAGGAGGGTTACTGATACTAGATGATCCTGGTTTATTTAGGCTCTGGATCAGAATTATGAGATTAGCAAAGTTTGTCTTGATGGCTACTCTTTTCTACTTTCTGCTCCATATTTCCCAATGTATCGATTGCACAAGCTTCTCACTCTTTCCGTGCTGTGCCTCTGACTTGGGCCAGCCCTACCTAAATAAGAACACCCTCCAAAGATTAAGCTACTCCTTTGTAAAAAGAACTCAGGAATGGGGCGCCTGGGTGGCTCAGTCGGTTAAGCATCTGACTTTGGCTCGGGTCATGATCTCACAGTTCGTGAGTTCAAGCCCCGTGTTGGGCTCTGTGCTGACAGCTCGGAGACTGGAGTCTGTTTTGGATTCTGTGTCTTCCTCTCTCTGTGCCCCTCCCCTTTAAAGGGGAACTCTTAAAGTTAGATAGAAGGATAGAAAAGATAGAAAATGTCTCAGCTACACACAGATGGTCTCCAACTTATGATGGTTCGACTTAGGATTTTTCAACTTTCCAATGGTGTGAAATCCATACACATTCAGTAGAAATGGCACTTGGGAATTTGAATTTGGATCTTTTCCTGGGCTAGCAATATGCGGTCTGATCTCCCTCGTGACACTGGGTAGTGGCAGCAAGCTGTAGTTGCCCGTAGGCACGTGATCATGAGAGTCAACGAAGGATACAGTGAGAAACATTCTGTCCCCATACAGCCATTGTGTTTGTCATTTTCAGTACGGTATTCAATAAATTCCATGAGATATTCACCATTTTATTATAAAGTAGGCTTTGTGTGAGACACTTTTGCCCAACTATAGGTTAATAAAAGTGTTCTGAACACGTTTAAGGTAGGCTGGGCTAAGTTATGGTGCTCAGGAGGTTGAGTGTATTAAATGTATTTTCTTCTTAGGATATTTTCAACTTATGAGGAGTGTATCAGAAGTAACTGCATCGTAAGTTGAAAAAAATGTGAAATAAGTTTAGTCTTGACAACATCAATGGGGACAGGTTTTTCTTTCCCCTGCTGTGACTCAGATATCCTAACTAAGCATATATCCTTTAGGTTGTTCACTGGGGCTAATTTAAAAAAAAAAAAAAAAGGAAGAGCATTATAGTTAAGGAAGGAAGGAGTTATTTCTGAGTAACATTCATTACATTTCTTTTGGACATGGTGTTAAATGGTGATCAACCTTTGTGTTTTCTCTGTAATTTTTCTCTGCTTCCCACACTAGATGTCACTGTGTAGCTCATTATTAAATCGCCTAAGGAAACTCTTCCTAGAGAAAGGGAAACTAAAAAAGATCACGAAGGATGCCTAATATGGGAGCACCCAAAATGTGTGCAACCACTCTGCTCAACTGGCTGACATTCGGCCAGGAGACAGCTCATTTTCTATACATGACTTACCATTAGTCTAGCTCAGGGTAATGCTCAGAAAACTTATCAACAACTTGACTTTTTTCTGTCTTTTCCGCATTTGCATACCTGTCAACCTGATAAAAACTGAGAATTTGGGAAATGCAAATCGCCTACTCATGAAATTTAATGATGTGCACATGTGCTCTATTTTAAAATGGTGCAAAAATATGCCATCTCCTGGATGCTTAAAAAAAGCGCCTCCCCCCCATCCAAGGTAATGGAACTGTAGAGTGAAGACCCAACCCCACATCCTTTGTCTTTTTTCACCTCCTGTTTCTGCTGCATCATAGAGCTTAAAATCAGAAATGAGCTTTCAATACACAGGGTGACCAACTGTCCCAGTTTGCCTCAGTTGAAGGGTGTTTAAAACCAAGGCAAGTTGGTCAATCTACTGGCTATTGACACCATGAAGATTCATTTGCTTTCATTATTACAAACCCACTGCCCCGTACGAGAACTCCTCTGAACACACACCCACACAACCCTGAGTTCTTTTTACTTAAGAACGAACCACAAGAGAAGCAATGTTACTCAGTCTACAAGGCTTTTTAAATTCCACCAGAACAATGGGTTTGAGTTGCTGGCTGGCACTCAAAAGGCAAAAATATCTTCCAGGATGCTTTCCAGAAGTAGAAGTGTTTGG
Source organism: Prionailurus bengalensis (assembly GCF_016509475.1). Lineage (NCBI taxonomy): Eukaryota > Metazoa > Chordata > Mammalia > Carnivora > Felidae > Prionailurus > Prionailurus bengalensis. The sequence goes on from NC_057361.1 coordinate 6,076,546, forward strand.
TCATGTCCAGCTTGAACAAGAGTGACTACGGAAATGGAAAGATTTGAACCACCTCTAAAGAGTGCACCGTAAGAGATTTCCAGGCACTCTTCTAAGGTAAATATGACTCCATCTTGGCAAAAAGGATGTGCCTACACCAGGTGAGAGGGTTAGCCGTTTCCAACAAATGTAAAGAACTAATGACCCATATGGATCAAAGGTAGTAACTCTACAGTGTATGACACAATCAGTGACTTTGATTCAAAGGCGTGGTTTTTTAAAAAATTTTTTTAACGTTTATTTATTTTTGAGACAGAGAGAGACAGAGCATGAATGGGGGGAGGGTCAGAGAGAGAGGGAGACACAGGATCCAAAGCAGGCTCCAGGCTCTGAGCTGTCAGCACAGAGCCCGATGCGGGGGTCGAACTCACTGACCGCGAGATCATGACCTGAGCTGAAGTTGCACACTTAACCGACTGAGCCACCCAGGTGCCCCAAAGGTGTGGTTTTGATGTGGATCTAAAATAATATCTAAAATAAGATGAGATCATCTTTCTCCAAGAAGTACCAGCAGACAAATTACTCAGTGTTTTAGGAGATGATGATGATGATGATGATGATGCCTGTGTTTCCCTCTTTAATTTTCACACCTACACTATGAGGAATCTACCCATATTTCCATTCTGCCGACAAGGAATTCTGGGTGCATACCCGCTAGACTTTGCACAGACAAGGGAGCGGAACGAGGTCTCTCTGATGCAGGAAATGCAGCATCTCACCACCCGTCCTTACTGTGTGTGGGGTACCAGCCAGGGTATTCCCGGTAAGGAATCAGATGCTGCTCAGGAATCCTTCTTGGGAGCCATCTGCCTGACTATGGCCTATAAGCATCTGGAGGAACACCCTGGCTTAGGGAATACTGTTTCATGTCTCATCTGAAGAGTTTGTTTAAAAAAAGAGAGAGAGAGAGAGATAAGTTGGAATGAATAGAATCTACAGTGTTTTCTCCAGATTTTGTAAAGCAGATAACCTAAGACTCTTAAAAATAATTACGGAAATGTTGGCAGAAAAAAAAGATACCAAGGACAGTTTGATAAACTGCTTACTGGTGCAGAAGTAGGGAGGAATGTGGAGGCACCTGGGGCCAGGACCAGTGGTGAGCAGCTACCACTCACAGACTGTCAGTGGCAATGGAGAGACATGGTTTCCAGAACGTGGTAGTACCTGCATCCCAAGCCTGACCTCGTGCCTCGTCCCCATGTCCTCCTAGAGCCCAACATGAAAGCAGCAGGCATATGTCCACGCAGGTACTCCATCAGCTGCAGACAGAATGCTTACAGATAGTTCCTCCCAGGTAACAGAGGGAGTGGAGAAGGACTGAGGTGCATCCCGTGGGGTATGAGAAATATACCCACTGCAACTGTTCACTGCTTTACACATGTTCCGACTGGCTTCTCTGCCTTGTGTGTCCTCCATCAGGCTCTAAATGACTCCTGTCACTGCTGAGCTTCTTGAAAGACCCAGTTGCCTGTTCTGCTTACAAATGCTCCTAGTTTTACTTCACATCTACAAGTTTCATCAACACAGCATCAACCAGCAAATAATGTCTGCCACAAACACCTCCAACATCATGAAAGCAGATTTGGGAACATTAGAAATTTCATTACTCTTCTGAAAAGTATGTTTCCGAAGATTCTTCTTTGCCTTATGAACCTAGCTACACAAAGTTTCCTGAAAATGCTTTGTTGGCATCATGGTGGAAGGGTGTTTACAGAATCCTGTGGCTGCAGGGTGGAAAAGATGCCTTTGATGTTAGTGTTTTCTGAAAGATGGACAACAATCTCCTCCAGAATTATTTCCAGTCTCCCATTCTCCAACTTTCACACTGTGAGAGAGGATGAGGTAAAAGTCATCTGCCCACCACCCAGGTGGCTCAGTTGGTTAGACTTCTGCCTGGGTCGTGACCTCATGGTTCGTGAGTATGAGCCCCACGTCGGGCTCTGTGCTGACAACTTGGAGCCTAGAGCCTGCTTCGGATTCTGTGTCTCCCTCTCTTTCTCTCTGCCCCTCCCCACTTGCACTCTGTGTCTCTCTCTCAAAAATAAAAACACATTAAAAAAAAAGTCATCTGCCCACTTCTCTGTAGCATCACAGTTTAACCCTTCCATTTCCACTCACTGTTGGGTTTCCCCAGAGCCACTTTGGAGGCTGAGATGTCAAACAACATCCGGCAGGTATGCTGGGAACAATGAGATTCATTAACCAGGGGTCACACCTCTATAACCCAAATCTGTTATCTTGTGAGTCTGCTCTCTCTTGTCCCTTAGAAACAAATTTCTTTTTTCAATAGCCGGTGCTTCGACTGAGAATTGCTGGAAAAGAACTAACTTGATTTTGTATTCTTATCACAGTTTTGAATGGTGCTATATACCCTGTGTGTGTTTTCTGGTTTTCTCAAATTGAAAAATTAAAAAGCAATTGATAGGACTGCATTCAAAACATGCAGACACATTTATGCCACAGTCAGATCTCCTCCATCTCTAAAATCAGCAGTGGAGGGGCAGCTGGGGGGCTCAGTCGGTTGGGCATCTGACCTCGGCTCAGGTCATGATCTCACGGTGCGTGTGTTTGAGCCCCACGTCAGGCTCTGTGCTGACAGCTCAGGGCCTGGAGCCTGCTTCGGACTCTGTGTCTCCCTCCCTCTCTGCCCCGACCCTGCTTGCACTCTGTCTCTCTCAAAAATAAATAAATGTTAAAAAAAATTTTTTTTTAAATCAGCAGCATATATGAGGATACGCAAGTCAGACCTGAAGCTCAGGGGGTGTAGATGACTTAGTGCCTTAGCTCCTGCGTGAACGTGCATGCTCTATGACCACATCTGCACCACACCTCCCCGAGCTGAATGCAGTAAGGGTGCAAGGCTAAATGGAAGAATGCCTCCTCCACAAAGATGTCCCTGAAACCTGCAACAATCCTGAGACAGGAAGATTATCTGGATGGCCTGGGGATGCAATGTCATCACAAGGGTCATGACGACAGGGAGGCAGGAGCTGCAGAACACAGAAGGTAATGTGAGGAGGAAAGCAGAGGTCAGAGACAGAAGGAGAAAATTGGAGTGGCCACCCTGATAATCTACAGATGTGAGAAGAGGGCCAAGTGCTACGGGACACAGGGAACCTCTAGGGGCTGGAAAAGGCAAGGAAACAGATTCTTTCTTAGAACCTGTAGTAGGAACACAGCCACCGATTTTAGCCCAACAAGACCCTTTTCAGACTTCTGAATCCAGAATTGTAAGATCATAGAGTTGTGTTATGTTAAGCCACAAAATGTGGTAATTGGTTACAGTGGTAACAGGAAACTAATACGTCTGGCTTTCTCTCTCTCTCTTTTAAGTTTATTTATTTGCTTTGAAAGAGGGAGTGGGAGAGGGGCAGAGAGAGAGGAAGAGAGAGAATCCCAAGCAAGCTCTGCACTGCCAGCATGGACCCCTATTCAGGGCTCAAACTCATGAACCCTGAGATCATAACCTGAGCTGAAATCTAGACTTGGACGCTTAACTGACCGACTCACTCAGGTGCCCACATCTGGTTTCCTCAGTCTCATTCTTTCTGTAACACCATGATTGCCTGCCCTCTTTTCTTCTCCTCCTTGGATCTTTCTCCCTCACATAAAGCTCTATGGTCTGGCCCCTCAAGCATAGCTCTTGAAATGCGAGAAGTACAAATAGAGAATTTCGCACTTCTTACTCAACACTATAGTCTGGTTCACAAGGCCACTTGCTTGTTGCTAAATCCTAATTGGGTCAACATCCATTTGATATTGGGAACAAGACATGACCTTGATGCTTCTCTTTTCACTTCCTCTACAAGAGAACCTTCACTCACACTGTCATCCCTGCCTAGGCCGAAGAACCTGACAGAGCTATGGGAAAGGCTGTACTCAAAAATGGAAAAAAAAAAAGAAGAGTAATTTAATAATATTAGCTCATGTTACAAAAGTACCACCTGCAATGCCTTATTGCTGTGTCAGGGGAAAAATAAAGTCTTTGTCCTTAGATAGCTTATTGTCTAGGTCAGCATTTTGAAAAATTGAGTTGTGCACCAGAATCCTAGGCGAGGCTTGTTAAAATAGCTTGCAGGCCCAGCCCCAGAGTTCAGGGCTTAGCAGGAGAATTCGTGTTTCCAAGAGACGCTGCCGCCTGTGTAACGGGAGAGGCGGAGTGCAAAGCGGAAAAATGAACAACACAAGGTAGTGAGTGGAAGCAGTGTGTGAGAAGTGCCAGTAGGCAGGGAGAATGGTGGAAATCAGTGTTGACTGGGGAGGGGAAACGCAGTTCATGGTGTCTGTGGCACCGAACTGGCCCAACCAGACTCTGAGTATGGGCGTAATTCCAGGTCTAAGGAACAATAAGCATGGAAGGCAAGGGAGACTGCGGGCAGTATGTGGCCAGGAGATGGCCAGCAGATCCCAGCAGCTGGGGGTAGGGTGTGTGGAGGGGGTTAGGGAAGTTAGATGGGTCCGGACTAGTTGACTTGAGTACCAGCAAGACCTGTGCAATTTGCCGCACCCATTCCTTACAACAGACTATGCACCTGGTGTTGGAGGATTTTGTGCAGGGGAAACACAGAGGAAGACATTTTGAGCATCTATCGGACCTGGGGTCAGAGCTTGAGCTGGGGTCACATGCACAGGGAAGAGAGACTGGCATAAAGCAGAGGCAAGAGAAGAAATGAAAAGATTTACGCCAAATGATTCAGTGTAGGTCAGAAAGAGAGGGTCAGAGGAGGTAGGAGAGATAGAAGGAGCAGAGGTGGAGGTGGGCAGGAGGTCCAGGACAGTGAGTCAGCTCGACTCGACGTGTGCGGCCAGAGGGAGCTACAGGCAGGACCAGCGCTGGCATTTTATCTTTTCCAGCTGACCCTGGCTCCACATATTTCATTTCCAAAGTCCTCCTGGACGCATCCACGATGCGTCCTCAAAAGGACTGAAATTAAGTACCACCTTGTTCATATATGTTTTCCTGGGAGTGATGGAAAAAATATGGTCTATTTCTTTCTGAAGCTTCAGAGGTAGAATGAATAAACAGCTCTCAGCAGTTTTCCCTTCTTGCAGCAAGAGAAGCAGATCTCATTCCGAAGGAGAGCCAAACTTTCAGTCTGGGAGCATGACTATCTCACTGGGTCCTTTGGATATGGAAAAGAAAGCCTAAGTAGTATTCTCAAATGGAATCAGAATAAAGAGGAGTTAGGTAATTCTGCATAGTAACAGAGGACACGTTTGCCACCACAAGCATGGATGAGGATATACACATATAAACTTGGATGTAGGTGCTGGTGTAAGTACAGATGTCATCGTACGTGCCCATGCGGATGTGTACGTAGATGCAGATGTACACGGCAGAGGTACAGAAGAAGGTACAGATACAGGACAGGCATGTAGATGTAGACGTAGACATAGTAACAGACGGAGGTATCACTTTAGGTAGAATAGGTGTGGGACTGACGTACATATAGTTGAAGTTATAAGAATAGCCACAGACACAGATTTTCAAAATGATAGTTTTAAGAACAGATGTAAGTATAAAAGAAGATGTACACACAGGTTACACGTAGACATAGATACAGACATAAATGAAGACAATAGAGGATCAGACCTGGTTCTTGTCGGTTCCCTCCACTTAACAATGACAAACACAGTGACGATGGACTTCTAGATGTTTTCATGAGTCCAATGCCATCAATGAAGGGACTCACCTTCGGGGACTTTGTAAGCATGCTAATACTCTTCCCCTGACCCACATAAAGTAAGTGCTTAAGAAGGTGAAGATAGGCATATGGTGGCATCTATATGCATCGTTGACAGACACGGTCTTGTTTTCTTGCCTACAAAATAAATATTTACTTTAAAGTACAACATACGTTCCAAATTAGACTTTGTGCTCTCAGCTCTCTCAGCTCTAATTAGTCATGATTTTCACTAGGTGTGAAAAGTGTCTCTTGTATGATCTTTGCAAGAATTCTTAAAAGTCATTTAAAAGCATATTAAAAATCAGGTAGTTATAGTAACCAGCTATCATAATATAATACCTTTGTTTATACAGTACCTGGGCAAAGGGTTTTATAATTACCGTGACTTATTAAATGATTTCATAATGATCTGTTACATTCATTCCGTATTCACTTCAAAAGCAAATTTTGAATTTTCTGACTACGTATATTATAGATGATTAAGGGGACCATCACTTAATAAAATATAATCTATGGCTGCATGTTTATGCTACACCCTCTATTGTCAGAGTAAATACAGTTAGAAAATAACTCCAGCTACTGTCAGTTTTAAATTCTAGAAAATACACAAAATTCAAATTTCTAGTACAGAGTGTAAAATTCTTTCTTGGCTTCTTTTGCTTAAATGCTGGACATGCGGACCCTTAACTATTGTATATAGTACTTTATCATCCCCTGTTCCCTCAATTAATTCCAATACAATTAAGTGGGTCACCATTTATATTTTTATAAGTGGATACTGAATTAGAAATGGAAACTGAAAATGGAAATGAAATTCCCCCACCCCAAATTTATTATTATTATTATTATTATTATTATTATTATTATTATTATTTGAATGCTCTGCACACCAGTGTGCCTTCTCTTGAGAACATGTGTATAACAGATCCAGATGCTCCAGAGAAGGAAGTGGTCCTAGTGCTGCACCTGAGCCCAGTGTCACGGTGTTTAGCTGCACATTGTCACCATGGAGAGGAAAACAGTAGTAATGATGCAGGAAACCAGAGCAGGGAAGGCTGAAGTCTCCATGTAAAATGAAAACCTGTTCACGAGATGAAATCAATGCGAAAGGTGGACAAGAGGCGGAATGAGGTAAATTTATCAAATGCAAAATGGACTGAGGATAGAGATTTGGAACGCGGATAAATTCTAGGCAAATGTGACCTAGGGCTTGATCAGCCAACAAGGGAAGAGACATGGAACAGACGCTCATTTTGTGAAGAAGTACGCACATCTTACCCAAGTGTCAGAGGACTTTTCTAGAAGATCACGCCTTGATCAGAAAGGTCTTGAAAGCTTAGATTAGAATTGGAACAAAAAAGTGTTAACAGGTAGTAATTTTTTTTTAAGATACAAAACCTTCTTAGAAACATAAAAATGGCTCTTAACTTCTCAAAGAGATGGTAATAAATCTTTCTGAGGATTTATCTTTAAGAAAGTAATTAAAAAATATAGAAAATCTTACACTCGGAGAGTCTTCTCAGAATATTATTTCTAATAGTAAAAAATTAGAAACAACCTAAACATACAAAATACAGGTAAGGCTAACAGTTTATCCATTTGATAGGAAAGCGTATAGAAAATAAGTTGGTGCTTTAATAATAATGATGATACCAACAAATAATTAGCAAGAAAACAGCCATCGGTGAAGGAAGCGACTTAAAGTCTCTCATATTAAAATCTCAAATATTAAATAAAATGCCTATTAAGGTAATTCTTTAGACCTGGGTCTATCCTTTTATTTGCAGGGTCTTAGTATCTTTAAAACAAGAGACCAGTCTTCAGATTTTTCCTACAATTTTCTAAACTTTCTAAGGTTTGACACTGGGATTTAAAAAAAAATTTTTTTTTAATGTTCACTCATTTTGAGAAAGAGAGAGAGACAGAGCGCAAGTGGGGGGAGGAGCAGAGAGAGAGAGGGACACAGTATCTGAAGTAGGCTCCTGGCTCTGAGCTGTCAGCACAGAGCCTGACACAGAGCTAGAACTCACAAACCGTGAGATCATGACCTGAGCCGAAGTCAGACACTTAACCAACTGAGCCACCCAGGCGCCCCAACACTGGGATTTTTTTAACCTGGCTATGTGAGCAAACTCTGCAGTACTTTTTCTAAACATGTGCTTACTGTGAGATTCATTACCCTTAGATTCGATGGTAAATCTTTAGGTGAAAATCAGGGAAAAGGTTGCATTAAGATTTCTCAGAAACAGCATTATGGAAATGGTTTTACTTGTTCTTTCTCTCTCAAGCCTCAATTCTAAAGATCTTATTGTGTCCTGTTCTCCATCCCTTAAGAATGACATCTACCTTGGTTTACTACCTGCTAACTCTAATTTTCTTTCTCAGAACCTGTTCGGCCTCTAAGCCCATAGGTTGTGCCTACTGGGAGTCACACATGTAAATTTCACTAAATTCATTCATTCATCTATGTATCTATGTATCTATCTATCTATCTATTTAAATTTTAGAGACAGAGAGAAAGAGAGAAAGCACACACATGTGAGCACATCAGGAGAGGGACACAGGGAATTTTGAGCAGTCTCCACACTCAGTGAGGAGCCAATGCGGGGCTTGATTCCACAATCCTGCATTCATGACCTGAGCCGCAATCAAGAGTCAGACACTCAACCGACTGAGCTACCCAGGCACCCAATCATTCATTTATTTTTTTAAATAAACACCTATCATGCATCTAAATTTGCAAGGTGTCATGTGAAGCAGACAGATACAAAGGACTTCTTCTAGGGCACTTACCACATAGTCACGGACACAGGCATGAAATACACAAATTGCTACACAGTTATATAATTGAGGGGCCACTAAGAAGTAAACAGAGGGCTTAGAGAGGATTTCAGAGCTGGACCTGGTTAGATGGGGTTTCCATAGAAACAGATCCTGAGACCAGGGTTCAACTGCAAGTGGTATATTTGGAGGTACTCATGCTCTACTTGGGTAGAGAGGAAGTGAGACAGAGAAAGGATGACAGGCAGTGAAAGGGAGTTATTAAGCCAGCTATCATGGAAAGCAGTGAGAGCTTAATCCCATCAACCAGTAACTGTAAAGAATGATGCAAAATGCCAGTTCTGGAATTATCTCGCCAAAGGAGCAAGGAAGCTGGGGCTGGGGAATCACATGCCAACTTGCATGCATCACCTGTGGAAGATGCTTCCCAGAAGGTAATTCCCCAGTGCTTTGAGGCCCCTGGCACACACAGGCACATCAGCCCTCCACAGTCCTGGAAGTTAGTGCTGCAATGAATAGTTAAGGTCCCAGGCATTTGAGCCCTGCACAGCTAGCATCTGCTACTGGGCATGGTAATCTTACTGCACAAGCACTGTACTGACCAAAATACAGCTTTGACTGCATGGAAAGTCTTAATGGATACAGCTTTGAGTGCCTAAAACCAGGGTTACTTCTTGAAAAGAGAGTTATCAGTGCAGCCAGAATACACAGCAGAGCGACTGGCCCAGGTAATATGCTTCAGGAGTCTAGATGCATACGGAAGGTGGGGATGATGGTGGTTGGGTCCAGCCAGGGCACAGCTGTGGATGGTAGTACTGAGTGAAGGAAGACCACTGGCACTCCCTTCATATGGGCTGAAGAAGTCCCGCATGTCGGCTCGTCTGGATACACGTTCATAGTTTCTGACCAGCTAACAGCTCTTCGTTAATCCTGGGATTAAATAACACACATGACCACAGGTCACAGTATGGGAATCACACTCCTCCACATGCACAGAGCCCTCATTTATGAGCCCTGGATTTCCCAGGCAAGCACAGTGTGGTCCCCACGGATTCCTGAACCCAGTGCGTGGAACCACATGAGAAAGATGCTTCTAAGATGACAGCGTTGATCAGGACCAAAGGTCTTGGCTCTAGCTGTGGGCTCTAGGTGGTCTTATCAAGGATCCAAGACTGTGGTGGATTTCCAAGCATATTTTCAAAATCTTCTCATTCAGACACTCCAAAATTGCATTTATGAGAACAGTAAAATGAACCTTAAAACAATATCAACTTTTAAAACGACTACTATCAACACAGAGGCAACGGTTACTTGGAAAATGTGTGAAGCACTGATTCTCTGATATATGTCACAAACTTGCCTTCCTTATACATGGATAGTAGATCTGTGATTTTGCTGTGCCTAAGTCTCATTTTCTTCATCTATAAAGTTCCACTTAATAGGATTACAAAAGATAAAATAAGGTAATCACTTAGCAATAGTACTTGACAAAGAGAAAACAGCCAATAAATGTTAGCTGCTGTTGTCATTGTTAATTTCTAAAAGATGACCACATAATTTCATTGTCGAGGCTTAGAGCCTTTTATTAGTAAAAGGTAGAGTTATTATTAATTATGCCAGGATTGCAGGCATAAACCTGCACTGTTTCGGGAAAGGTGGGGTGTATACGTTATTGGTATAAGTAGTTCATATCAACATCTCAGCTGAAATGAGCTACGATTCATCATCAGAAAGGTGACTCTTGATTGACACAGTTATATCAATGACATCTGTGGGGGTGGAGATGGCTAGAAAATGGCTTTGCAGGGGCACTTGGGTGGCTGAGTCGGCTGAGCATCCAACTTTAGCTCAGGTCATGATTTCACAGCTCTCTTGAGTTTGAGCCTGCATCGGGTTCTGTGCTGACAGCTCAGAGCCTAGAGCCTGCTTTGGATTCTGTCTGCCCACTCTTTCTCTGCCTCTCCCCCACTTGTACTCTGTCTCTCTCTCTCAAAAATAAACATTAAAATTAAAAAAAAAAAGAAAAGAAAATGAGTTTGGAGAGGGGACAATTGAGAACCTCATTCGACAAGTAGACTAAACCTCTACTCCAGTATCGGGGACTTGACCAACCATTCAGTGTTGAGCAAAACAGACTGTTTGAAATTAACTTTTAACTATATTTTCTACATAGATGCCTTCCCTTCACATAGATACACACCGGAGGGCTATTATTTGGCAACCTGCCAGTACGGTAAAGTGTCTTTATGGCATGAGTTGTACAACAGCACAGGCATGGAACTGAGACGTTGGCCTGCAGGAGAGAAAGGCCCGTAGCTGTTGATGAAGTCATGCTTCGAGTGAGAAACCACTTTTACTTTACAGAATTCCCCTTAAATACTATAAGACAAAGATTCAGAGCTTTAAAAAAAAAATCTAACTCTTGACCCTTTTACCCATATCCCTGGTATTGAAGAGTTATTTCAAAATCTGAATGGGTTCTTGACCATCTACTCTGAAAATGTGTCTTTAAAAAAATGTTTTTAATGTTTATTTTTGAGAGACAGAGACAGAGACAGAGACAGAGAGACAGAGTGTGAACAGGGGAGGGGCAGAGAGAGAGGGGTACACAGAATCCTTAGCAGGTTCCAGATTCTGAGCTGTCAGCACAGAGGCCAGTGTGGGGCTCGAACTCACAAACTGTGAGATGGTGACCTGAGCTGAAGTTGGAGGCTTAACCGACTGAGCCACCCAGGTGCCCCTGAAAATGTGTCTTTGATGTCTGACATCTGTCCTCTGTGAGGTTATTTTTTTGGAATTTTTTAATGTGTGCTCTCTTTTTTTTTTTTTTTTTTTTTTTGAGAGCCAGAGCCAGAGCAGGGGAGGGGCAGAGAGAGAGGGAGACAAAGAATCCAAAGCAGGTTTCAGACTCTGAGCTGTCAGCACAGAGCCCAATATGGGACTCAAACCCACAAATGAGAGATCATGACCTGAGCCGAAGTCGGATGCTGCAGCTCCTGAGGCACCCCCATTCTCCGTGAGTTTTTACTCAATCTCACACTGCCTCTTGTTACACATAGCAGCAAATAATTGCAGAACATGATGAATCCTTTAGTGGTTGCATAAGCCAAGCTACCATGAAGGCAAAGATGATGGACTCTACTGTGTTTGAAAATGCCGTCCACTTCTCAGATACTCCTACTTTTGGATTGTGTCTTTGGACACAGGTTGATTTCTTGATGGTTTGCCTTACAAATGGAATTGCTGAGGCATACAGTAGGCACATTTGCCACTTTCCTAGGTGTTTGCACACTGCTCACACATACTGACCTTGCCAACATGGTCAGATTCAGAAATTTTGCCAATCTGATGGATGTGAAAATATATCTCATTTTAATTTCAATTTGCATTTTCCCAAATACTACTGATCTTGAACATCTTTTCAAGTTGTTATCACTATTCCTCATAATTGTTGTTATCGCTAATTTACATCCTTCAGGGAACTTTCCATTCAAGCCTTTAATCATTCTCCTTTGATCTCTTTGTCTTTTTTCCAGTTGACTTGTTAGATTTTTATATACTAAACAATAATCTTGAGGTCTGAGATATGTACATGATAGAGATAAGAGAGATGATAAACAGGTAAATATATAGCTCTACTGATAACAGATATCAGTATATATTCTGCTCTGTACCTTTAACTTTTAAATTTATGGTGACTCAGGTCATGAAAAAAATTCAGATTTTAATAAAAGCATAATTATCTGTCTTTTGTTTACAAGTTTTGTTTCTTGTGTATGGCTTTGAAATTTTATTTCCTACCCTGAAATTATAATCACCAATTCCATACAAATATTTTCAAAACTTTGTTTTCACCTTTAGGCTTAATCTGGCTCCATCTATCCTATGAGATAGAGATCTAAATTGTTTTTTTTTTCTTTTTTTTTTTCTTATATGGAAAGTCAGTTGTCTGAACACTGTTTACTGAATTTAACTATATGAAAAAGCATATATTTTTTCCATAATTTTATTGCATCACATTGCAAAACCCTTGATCTTGAATTATGAAAGAACTCCTCAGTATGTTATTTTTCAGAATTTTCAGAATTATTCTGGTTATTCTGGGAACACTGCTATTATTCATAAATTAATACACATTTGCTAAATACCAACCAAACCAAATTTCCTGGGATTTTTATTGGAATACCTTTGTACTTACCACTGTCTTTCCAGAGAACTGTATCATTATTATAAAGTTGACTCACCAAACACATTATTCTCTCTACAGAGAGAATAATCAGCTACAAGCATGTTTAGTTGTGGGTTTTACTCAAGACCCTTTTCAGAGCATTAAATTTTAAAAGAGCCGAGTAGAGCAACAGACAGGTAAAATGGACACATAACACAACATATCCCAGAGTTTAAAACAATTATATAAGGGCTGAATTCAAGCAGAGCTGAAGAGAGGTACAAAATTTTCCTCAATTAGGAAAATCCACTGAAACACGTCAGTTGTGCACAAGTCGAGACACAGGGAGCCTGCATGTATGTCATCCAAAATGTCATTTCCATTGTTTTTAACTGATACCCTTTGGGTATATATACATATTAAAGAAACATATTTGGTATTTTAAGTTTCAAAGTTGAGGCAGCAGATCCGATTGGAGGAAAAAAAGTCTCTGTACCCTTGAAAGGATCAACAGTGTTCAGATGACCCAGTTACCAAGGACCTACAGGATCATCTAGAAAAACCCATTTGGACAGCATCTCTCAGCAGTACCCCCTGCAAGAGTGAGAAAGATTAATTTCCCACTGGTAACAGGTAATCTGTGCTCGATTAGGCCTAGTATTGTTCCTGGCCTCCATCATTAATACTCAGCAAATGAAAACAAACACAGTTGAATAGCGAAAAAAACTTGCAGGGCCTTGAGTAGATGCAGCCTGACTTGACATTAACATCTTAATAGCTCTGATAGAATCACTTAGGAGCCTAGCTTCATGTAAATAGAAAAAATGTTAATGAGGACAAAAAAAAAAAGGATGATTAATAAATGTGATTGAAATGAAATGACCTTCCCTTATTCACTGGGTAATTAAAGTAATCAAGGGAGACCCAGCTGTGATGAGAAATGTCACAGAAGAGACGAAAATACAATTAGCTATCATCACTGCGAAAAATACAGCATTCGATAGGTTTTGTAGAGAAAACGGTGCTTTTAAAAATTGCTTTGAAAGTAAAATAGGGTTTTTTTTTCTGACTATCTGGAGAATGTTCCTACTTAAGGGAACCTGCAGCAGTATAAAAACACAGCGCTGAGATACAATCCCCGTGGCATAAAAAAGTAGCGTGCAGAGATTTATCTTATGCGCCCCTAGATATCCTTTGAATTCTAATTAGACGCTCCCCACAGTGTACAATATCAATCAGAAAACAGTGCCTCAAAGGCACCAGATCACTTCAAGCTCCTCTGATGTTACTCCTGGGGAAAGAGGGGGTGAGGAACACATTGTCCTTAAAATGCCTCTGTCTTTTCTTTTGGCAGAAAAACATGCCACACTGTCCAAAACGCTGGGAAGGAAATCAATCCACATTCCAGGGTCAGCGATAAAGTCTTCCTATACTGCAGTGACCAGGGACATCTGGGCAATGCCGCCTTAAGTCCAGCTGATTAATAAACATAATGCAACCCGCTGCATTCCTTTCCTCCCTCCTTTCATTGGGAAGTCTCCCCTCCACACTCCTGCATATCTTAAGCACCTGGGTGTTCAATAGATACTTGGCAAATTCACTGTAGAAACAGAGGGAACTATATCACTGTATAGCAACCCCCCCTCCCACATTGTTTTGACTTAGTGAGTTCATCACTTTTATCAGATACATGTTAATGACCTTGACAACGTTGGAGTCTCACATCAGGATTTCCCTCATGGTGCTATTGTGCTTCCTATTTTGAAGTGACTGTAAACCTATGAAGGCGAGAGCTACAGGTCCATCCAGCATTTGTTTCCGAACCTGTCGCTGCCCCGTTTATCGTGTTCAAGTGCAGAAAGGAGGGTCAGGCCAGCAGAAATACCCTGTGGAGTGTTAAGAGAGGCAGAGGAGGGTCTTTTTCCGGACTGTCTACACCACCTTCTGAAAACAAATTACTTTTCTCTATTTTTATTCATTTCCTGTTGGCTTATCTTTCTCTTCCTTTCTCTTTGTTTTTGGTACTTTGCCACTTTATCTGCCTGCCTACACTTTGTGTCTCCCTTCTATCTATCGAGACGTGAGATTTTCTCTCTCCCCATCTTTGGCAAGTCTGTGGATGCTGTTTCTGGTATTTTTAGCCTTCTCTATATAGCCCTCCAGCTCCCCCTTCATTCTTTTGAGTCTTCTTTTCCTTTCTATATTTGATGGGTTGACTCGAATTTATCAGTCACTTAAACACTTGTGGGCTGCCCACAGGGGGAGCATGAGAGGCCAGCAGGGCAGTTGGGATTCCATGACCAGTCACCTCAATCACGAGTGAGGAACACCTTGTTGTGACCAACACAAAGGAAGGTTGTGCTCATTCCAGTGAAGAGACACTGAACAGCTGCATAAAAATGACAGGTAGTGAGGGCAAACTGGGCGCAGGTGGGGAAGGAAATAAATAGAAAAAAAATATGACCCCTGCCAATCCCTGCCATGTTCTAATTTTATGCATTCCATATTCAAGCAATACAGTGTAAGATATTCAGATTGAATTGGGGTTTCTAATTTTAAGTCTTAAGAATTCTTCCACGGTGTGAATTTCCATGCTGTCCCTGGTCAGTGCTGAACATGATGTCAGTGTTTTCCAAGTAAATTCGTGTGCAATCTAAAGCATCACCCCTGCAGAGGCCAGACATGTAAGTTTACGGATGGGTCACTGGCCAGTAGATTGCCCTGGACTGAGTTCAAAACCTCAGTATAAAATTGTGGTGGTTGGGGCACCTGGGTGGCTCAGCCGGTTAAGCGGCTGACTTCGGCTCAGGTCATGATCTCTCGGTCCGTGAGTTCGAGCCCCGTGTCAGGCTCTGTGCTGACAGCTCAGAGCCTGGAGCCTGTTTCAGATTCTGTGTCTCCCTCTCTCTGACCCTTCCCCGTTCATGCTCTGTCTCTCTCTGTCTCAAAAATAAATAAACGTTAAAAAATAAAATAAAATAAAATAAAATAAAATAAAATAAAATAAAATAAAATAAAAAATAAAATTGTGGTGGTTAATTTAACGTGTCAACTTGACTGGGCACCCCATATATTTGATCAAAAATCTTTCTGGGTGTTTCTGTGAAGCTGTTTTTGGAGGAGATTAACATTCGGTATACTGAGTAAAGCAGACTGCTCTCCATAATGTGGATGGGCTTTATCCAATCAGTTGAAGGGTTGAGTAGAACAAAAAGCCTGACCCTCTCCCGAATTAAAGAGAACTCTTCCTGACAGTCTTCGAATTGGGACATCAACTGTTTCCTACCTTTGGATTTAGACTGAAACACTGGCTCTTCCTGGGTCTCAGGCTTTGGGACTCAGACTAGAACAAAACCATCAGGTCTCCTGAGTGTCCATGTTGCCAATGCACCCTGCAGATCTTGAGACTTGCCACTCTCCATAATCACATGAGCCAATTCCTGATATTAAATCTCTTTCTGAATATATGCACAACCTACTGGTTCTGTTTCTCTGGAGAATACTGATTAATACAAAACTCTTACCTACATGAGACACCTTATAGTCATTTATCACAGCATCATATTCTTTTTTTTTTAATTTTTAAAAATTTGTATTTATTTGAGAGTGAGAGTGTGTTCGCACACAGTGGGGGAGGGGCAGAGAGAAGGAGAGACAGAATCCCAAGCAGGCTCTGCACCATCAGCGCAGAGCTCAGTGCCGGGCTCAAACTCATGAACCACGAGATCATGACCTGAGCCGAGATCAAGAGTCAGACCCTTAACTGACTATGCCACCCAGGCACCCCTCATGGCATCATGTTCTTACATGTAAGGACAATAAGGTCCAGAAAGACTATGGAATCTCATGAAAGCTAAACAACAAAACAATGTCCTTGCTAACTTTGCTTTTTTTTTCTCATGTCTTGCGGGGATTCTAGGACAGCCATAGCTTTGTTTATGATTTGGGGTGCATAGAATCTAATTCACTATTATTAAATAATATATTATTATTTTATTCCATAGAATAAAAGGATCCAATTATTTAGCCTCGAGATGTTACAAGCCACAAGTGGAACATATTGAAGAAGAGGTGAAGATTCTTCCAACATTACTAAGTTCGCTCCAACCCGGCAAAGATGATCTGGAAAGTTTCTGTGAGTATATTCTTTATTAACTTAATTTCATCAAAATGTCTATAGTACTCCTCCAACCACTGAGATAAAAACTATCTCTGGTTTCCCTTGTGTCTGTTTCTTTTTTAAAGTAGGCTCCACAGCCAGTGGGGGGGGGGGGGGTGGGGTCTAACATGGGGCTTGAACTCACAACCCTGAGATCAAGACCTGAGCCAAGATCAAGAGTGTGATGCTTCACTGACTGAACCACCTGGGAGCCCCTCCTTTGTCAGTTTAGTGGTGCTGGAACTGTAGCTCTGCCAGGGACTTGAGAATATCTCCAGGAACCCTCTGGAAGCACGTTGGGGTAGGATAATCCTCAGAGTCTGTGAATATGGTACTCACATAGCAAAATGAACACTGAAGATGTGATTAAGAATCTTGAGAGGGCGAGATAAGATTCTGGATGATCCACGTGGGCCCAATATCATCACTTGTAAAGGTCCTTACAAGGAGGAGGTAGGGGGCAGAGTGGAAACGGAAGCAGAGGTTGGAGAGAGACAGAAATGTGAAGAGGTTACGCCTCTGCCTTGGCAGACGTAGTGGAGGAAGGGGCCACACAAGCAAGGAATGCAGGTGGGCTCTAAAACCTGGAAAAGGCCAGCAAGCCAACAAAATAGATTCTCCTTTAGAGGTTCCTGAAGGAATGTAGGCCCCCGAACATCGTGATTCCAGGGCAGTATAACCCATTCTGGGCTTGGACCTCTGGAGCTCTAAGATAACACATTCGTATCATTTTATTCACTTATTTATTTATTTTTAATGTTAATTTGTTTTTGAGGGAGAGAGATAGACTGACCATGATTGGGGGAGGAGCAGAGAGAGAGGCAGAGGATCCCAAGCAGGCTCCACACCATCAGCGCAGAGTCTGACATGGGGCTCGAACCCACAAACCGTGAGATCACAGCCTGAGCCAAAATCAAGAGTCAGACGCTTAAGTGACTGAGCCACCCAGGTGCCCCAAATTTGTATCGTTTTAAGTCAGGAAGCTAGCTAATACAATGAGGCTGGTAAAAATAGATGCCTGGACCCAATCTTCAGTGAGTCTAATTCACATCTTCCACCAATCAAATTTTATATTCCACGAATTTCGTCAATTACCGGAAGAACATGAAGGCTGAGTCACAGTTACCCTTCCAAGGAGCTTATGGTCTGAAGGCAAAAGCAGTTTTTTTACGATGAAATACATCTCTTTCCTGATTAAGAAGCTTAACAACCATCCACAAATAGTACACTGATAGACTCACAGTGATCAATAAATCTTTGTCAAAAACACGAAGTTCCATTCGTTTAGCTTAAGTCAGCTTTCCTAAAGGGATATTTTGGTAGCAAATCCTTAAATTTTTCCGGCAGTCTGCCACATTTCTTCCACAGGTTTGCTTCCTGAGGACCCTGCTGTTACTATGCCTCCATAAATGGTCCAAATTTAAAACCTGTGGGGGTTTAGTGATGAGAGCATTTGTAATATCAGTTGGTTTGCTTTCTTCTGGGCTGCCATCTTGTTGCCCTAAAAGCTCGGTAGGGTACTGGGTTAGTGATTAAATACTCAAGAAGCCAGTGCTGGTGTGTGCAGTGCTGCTAAGTCTCTAAGCCTCTAAGCATAACTGCATTTCTTTCTTTCTTTCTTTCTTTCCTTCCTTCCTTCCTTCCTTCCTTTCTCTCTCTCTTTCCTTCCTTCCTTCTTTCTTTCTTTCCTTCCTTCCTTCCTTTCCTTTTCTTTGCTTCCTTTTCTTTCTTTCTCTCTTTCCTTCCTTCCTTCCTTCTTTCTTTCTTTCTTTCTTTCTTCCTTCCCTTCTTTCTTTCTCTTTCTTTCTTTCCTTTTCTTCCTTCCTTCCTTCCTTTCTTTCTTTCTTTCTTTCTCTCTCCTTCCTTCCTTCTTTCTTTTTTTCTTTCCTTCTATCCTTCCTTCCTTCTTTCTCTCTCCCTTTCTTTCTTTCCTTCTTTTCTTCCTTCCTTCTTTCTCTCTCCCTCTCTTTCTTTCTTTCTTCCTTTCTGCCTTTGTTCCTTTCTTTCCTTTCTTCCTTCCTTCCTTTCTTATAAATGTTTATTTATTTATTTTTGAGAGAGAGTGCAAACAGGGGAGGGGCAGAGAGAGAGAGGGAGACAGAACAATAGTGGGGGAGGGGCAGAGAGACAGGGAGACACAGAACCCAAAACAGGCTCTGGGCTCTGGGCTGTCAGCACAGATCCTGACGTAGGGCTCAAACTCATGCACCGTGAGATCATGACCTGAGCTGAAGTTGGATGCTTAACTGACTGAGCCACTCAGGTGCCCCACCCCTGCATTTTTAGATTGATAGAGTGGTCTAGGGTGTGACATTGTGTTAGAGTGCCTTTCTATCTGCCCGTGTCCTCCCAAAGAGCAAGAGAGTCAGGCTTCCCTTATGTTTTCTTCTTAAACACTGTCCCTTCTCTCTATGATGCCCTAATGCCTTCAGTAAACTACACAATCTGGTGACTGCTGTGTTGATGAAATTCTGTTCCTGATTTGTCACCCTTTCAGCAGCCCCATCCTTTGTCATGCGAGTCCGTAGTTTTGCACATTATTGGTGAATTTACTTTGCTGCTGCACTGATGTTGGGCTTGGAAACTGTATTAGTCTCCCATTACTGCTGCAAGAAATTACCACAAATAATCTGTTTAAAATTACTCGAATTTATTATCTTGCAGTCTGGAAGGCAGAAAGCTAAAGATGGCTGTTTCTGCCCCACAATCAAGATGTTGCAAGGGTTGTGTTCCTGCTGGAGGCTCCGGGAGACAGTTAGTTCCTTGCCTTTTAGATCCTAGTCCCTCCTCCCCCAGCCCATCACTCGTCTCTTGGTTTGAACCCCCCCAAGGTCGCACTGCCACTGCTGTGACTTCTACTTCTGCTATGATATCTCCTTCACCTAGCCTGATCCTCCTGCCTGCTTACATAATCCAGGATGATCTCCCATTTCATGACCCTGATTTTAATCATATCTGCAAAGTCCCATTGTCATGTAAGGTAAGATATTCACAGGTTCTGGGGTAGAACATGCATGACTTTGGGGGACTATTATTCTGCCCACACACAAAAGTCATTTGCTTTGCCAGATGGTAGTTACACTTGTGGTGAGTGTAGCATAAAGTATCAACTTGTCAAGTCACTATCTTGTACACCTGAAGCTAATGTAACATGGTGTGTCAACTATAATCAAATAAAAAAATTTTTAATGTCACTTGCCTTGGTCAGAGGAATATAGGCAGAGGTGATGGTCTGCTAGTTCCAAGTCCAGGCGTAAAAGGTAATGCATATGCCCACCCATCCCTCTGACGGTTCTGTCATTACCATGAGAGGAATGTATCCTACCTAGCTTGCGTTCCAAGGACAACGAGAGGTACGTGAAGCACAACTGAATCCAACCTACAAGTCCAGCAGGACAAACCCAGTGAGTCAACACCAGTTGACCCTGACTCAACTTGATTGATGCTGGGTTGAGAGAAAAAAATGGACTGTTAAATTACGAAAATAAGGGGCACCTGGGTGGCTCAGTCGGTTAAGCGTCCAACTTCGTCTCAGGTCATGATCTCACAGTTTGTGAGTTTGAGCACCTGTGCTGACAGCTCAGAGCCTCGAGCATGCTTCCGACTCTGTGTCTCCCTCTCTCTCTCTCTCCTCTCCCATGTTCATGCTCTCTCTCTCTCTCTCAAAAATAAACATTTAAATTTTTTAAAATATAGAAATGAGTATCAGACTATTTTGTTATGCAGTAAGCATTATGGTAATGACGAGATGATACAACTGCATCCAAAGTCTGCAGTAACACGTCTGTTCAAGTCCTCCAGGATGAGGAAACCCTTTCCCTGAATTGGTAAAGAATTACAATTATGTTTGCACCTGTGCTTTGACATCCCTTTATCTACACATAATACTTTTGTCATATCCTACTATCTTCTGCACATTGGAAGATCTGGCTATATGTGAAGAATTCCCAAGATGTTTGAAAAAACTGTATTCTGACTTGAAATTCCTCAAGGGACTTCCTTGTGTCTTCAAGCATGACTCCATAGGAAATCTGAATTGGACTCCATAATACACTTTATTCATTATGTTACAGAAAGGAAATGGTCGGACAATATAGGCCTAATTAAAATGACAACTGATTATCTGTCTGAACTGGACTTATAATAACTGGTCAAAATTTCCAATTTAATCTGTACCCAAACACTGTCCATATATATCTCAGTGAAGCTAATTGATTCTGAAGGTATGGATTTGACATTACCGGATATTAAGGAAATGAGGAATCTACCTGTTTTTAAAATCTGTCTGCCCTTGGGGCACGTGGCTAGAGAAGGAAGCTGGAGACTTAAGATTAGGATAAACTTCTTCACATTCAGGGACATTCTCAGTTTCAAATATCCCAGGCCACATTTCAGATCATTTGACAGCCAGCGTGATCTGATTTAGGGGTCAGAATATAAGGACGCGGTGGTTTTTCCAAAGAAGACATACAGATGGGCAACAGACACATAAGAAGATGTTTGACATCACTAATCATCAGGGAAACACAAATCAAAACCACAGGATACTATCTCACACCTGTCAGGATGGCTATTACCAAAGGGACAAGAAATAACAAGCATTGGTGAGGATGTGGAGGAAAAAAGGAACCCTCATGCACTGTTGGTGGTGGTGGGAATCCAAACTGGTCCAGCCACTGTGGAAACCCGTATGGAGGTTCCTCAAAAATTAAAAGTACAGTAGCACCTGGGTGGCCCAGTCAGTTGAGTGTCCAACTCTTGGTTTTGGCTCAGGTCATGATCCCAGGGTCACGGCACCAAGTCCTGCATCAGAGCAGAGCCTACTTAAGATTCTATTTCTCTCCCTCTCTGTCCCTCTCCTCCACTCACACACTCTGTCTCTAAAATAAAAAAATAAAAATAAAAACAGAAATTCCCTATGATCCAGCAATTCTATGTCTAGGTATTTATCCAAAGAAAATGAAAACACTAATTTGAAAATATATACGCACTCCCATGTTCATTGCACCATTATTTACAATAGTTAAGATATGGAAATGATCTAAGTGCCCATTAACTGATAAATAATGTGTCACACACACACACACACACACACACACACACACACAGGAATACTACTTGGCCAGCAAAAAAGAATAAAATCTTTCCATCTGTGACAACATGCATGGACCATGAGGTCAAAGAAAAAGATAAATACTGTGTGATTTCTCGTATATATGGAATCTTAAAAACAAAGGAAAGCTCACAGAAACAGAGAACACAATGGTGGCTGCCAGAGGAGGGATGAGAGAAATGACTGACGAAGTTCAAGAGCTACAAATTTACAGTTATAAAACAAATAAGTCATGGGGATGTAGTGCGAAGCATGGTGACTAGAGTCATATTACAAATCTGAATGTTGCCATAAAATCTTAAAAGTTCCTCATCACAAGAAAAACAACGCAAACTCATGTGGTGACAGATGGTAATGGATTTGCGGTATCCATTTCACAATGTATACAAATGTTGAGTCCTTATATACACTTGAAACTAATAAAATGCTGTGCATCAATTACACTTCAATACAAAAAAAGAACATGGTGCTTTGAAGGCTTTTTTCAGGTTTTTAACCATTTATTCTGCATCCCAAGAGGCAAACTAGTGAGTTGCTTGTTTTTTTTTTAATCTCAATAAAATATTTTAAGGAGTTTTCCAAGCAAAGACAATTAAACTAGAAAGGGACTAACTCTAAAATATGCACATTTCTCTGAAAGTTGGATATAATTTTTACTTGCAAAAGAACACTCAAAACATAAACGGCACGTATTCAATATAAAGATCTCAGCTTTTGCAGAATTGCAATTTTAATTGCTAAGACGAATGTTGAGGCTGATTTAGCACCAGAATCATAATTGACCATAAATGTTCTCTTGTTTTTACAACCATTCCTGTGATACAGAATATCATTTTAAAGCTGGAGCAAAGTTTCCCCACAAGAGTTTGTTGTGGGTTGAACTGTATCCCCCAAAAGATGTTGGAAGTCCTGGCTCCCAGACCTGTGAATACAACCTTACTTGGAAACAGGGTTTTTCATATGATTGAGTTAGGATGATCTCATCAAGGTGGGCCTTAATCCAATACCACCGGTGTCCTTATAAAAAGAAGAAATTTGGGCATAGCAACAGATGTGGACACAAGGCAGACGATGTGACGATGTAGGAACAAGGCCATCATCAACAAGCCGAGGCATAGCTGAGGCTGTCCGAAACTAGGAGGGAAGCATGACACAGGCTGTCCCCTTCAGCCCCCAGAAGAACCCAAATGTGCTGACGCCTTGATCTTGGACGTCTGGCCTCCAGAACTGTGCCACAACAAATTTCTGTTGTTTGAACCACACAATTTGTGGTAGTTTGCCACAGCAGCCATAGGAAACCAATACCAATGTCAATTTTCTTCAATATGCTACAGATTAGAAGCTATCAATTCTAATAATCAGATGAAAAAAAGATGAAAAAGAATTATCCACAAAATATTCATTACTCTATCCGTGTGTGTGTGTGTGTGTGTGGGGGTGTGTGTGTGTGGGTGTGTGTGTGGGTGTGTGTGTTCCTAAACAAATAGCAATTTCCTGTGCCCCGTGCTACTGAAGTAAAGAGTCTCTTTGTTTTTTTACATTAAAATTCCTCATGGATTATGAAATGGGCCCCAAATATTTCAGGAATCAGTCTAGAAAAGTGTCAGTATTAAAAAAAATAAGATAGTACTTAATGCAAGTTATTTATATTTCTTCTGGCTCTTTATTTTTTTTTTTAATTTTTTTTTCAACGTTTATTTATTTTTGGGACAGAGAGAGACAGAGCATGAACGGGGGAGGGGCAGAGAGAGAGGGAGACACAGAATCGGAAACAGGCTCCAGGCTCTGAACCATCAGCCCAGAGCCCGACGCGGGGCTCGAACTCACGGACCGCGAGATCGTGACCTGGCTGAAGTCGGACGCTTAACCGACTGCGCCACCCAGGCGCCCCTCTTCTGGCTCTTTAAAATATTTAATTTGTCAAATATTCAAGACAGCATCTAAACCAAACCAAAGGTTTCTTTCAGTATTACTGAAATATTGGTTTAGGCAGCTCTAAGGGACCCAGATTTTAAGTGATGGTATAACGAATTTGAAGTCACTGGGTTAACTCTCTTAGGGAGCCAATACTGTTATTCTGCTTTCTGCATTTACTTTACAACTTCAGGAAGGCTCTCTCTTTTTCAGTCATTCTGCCTTCCTCCCTTGTCAAGGCCTGCTCTCAGGATGGCCTCTATAATCCTTCATATTGCAGTATGAATCAATTGAAGTCATTGTATTAACTCACTCAGGATCAGCTTGTGCCTATTTTTTTTTTAATTTTTTTTTTCAACGTTTATTTATTTTTGGGACAGAGAGAGACAGAGCATGAACGGGGGGAGGGGCAGAGAGAGAGGGCGACACAGAATCGGAAACAGGCTCCAGGCTCTGAGCCATCAGCCCAGAGCCTGACGCGGGGCTCGAACTCACGGAGTGGGAGATCGTGACCTGGCTGAAGTCGGACACTTAACCGACTGCGCCACCCAGGCGCCCCGAGCTTGTGCCTATTTTTACAGATAAAGTTTTATCGAAACTCAGTCAAAGTACATTTCCATATGTCTGCTCTGATCCACCTTGGACAGTGCAGAGTACTTACCACTGAGTCTTGGTGGCCTCCAAGCCTGAAAATATTTACTCGCTGGTACTTTACAGAAAAAGTTTGCCAATTCTTGTCTTAAGGCTTCTCTCTCAAAAAAAGCAAAGCAAAGAAAATAATTTGTGTGTAAAATTTATATTATATTTGAAATCTTCAGGACATAAGAGAGTCAACAGCTTGGTTGTATGGAATGTAAACAGTCATAGATCTTTCATCAAATGGACGACAAATCTACATCATCTTTGAGTCGCATACAAACAAGGTGAAATAGGTGAAATGACCACATTTCAGGAATCGCACATGTATACGGAGTGCTGTCTGTTTGCTCATAATCTGACCTGTTGGTTTCCGGACATGCAAAATGTTGGTGTATTCCCAAGTCTTTTTTTTTCTTTTTTTAACATTTATTTATTTTTGAGAAATAGAGAGACAGAGTGAGAGTGGGGGAAGGGCAGACACACACACACACACACACACACACACACACACAGAAACGGAAGCAGGCTCCAGGCTCTGAGCTGTCAGCACAGAGCCTGACACAGGGCTCAAACTCGCGAACTGTGAGATCATGACCTGAGCCGAAGTCGGACACTCAACTGACTCAGCCACCCAGGTGTCCTGGTGTATTCCCAAGTCTTAAAGTGGAAGGCATATGTTTTAGCAAATATGAACTAAAATTTCACTTTCAAAGTTAGTAGTTGACTGATTTGGTGGTCTGCCATGTGCCAGTTTCCCGAGTCAGACCCCAAAATCACTATTGTTTGCTAAGGAACAGTCTGGATGCTGGCACCACTGAATCCAAACCTACACACTGAAGTATTATAAATAGAGATGGATTCGTTCCACGGTCTCCAATTAGTTTTCTCCATCCAAGCTCCAACAGCTGCTCCTGCCATTAGATGATGAAAATACAATGCCTATTACAGAACCAAAACAAAATGCGATTATTGCTGTTTGCACTTACATTATTGTTCTTGATCACTCACCATCTGATTATCCTGCTCAATTCTGCATTTGCCACACCTGCTCTTTACCTTTGTGATGCTTTTTGTACCGTGACTATAAAGGGAAACGGGGCGCCTGGGTGGCGCAGTCGGTTAAGCGTCTGACTTCAGCCAGGTCACGATCTCGCGGTCCGCGAGTTCGAGCCCCGCATCAGGCTCTGGGCTGATGGCTCAGAGCCTGGAGCCTGTTTCCGATTCTGTGTCTCCCTCTCTCTCTGCCCCTCCCCCATTCATGCTCTGTCTCTCTCTGCCTCCAAAAAAATAAACGTTGAAAAAAAAATTTTTTTTAATAAAAAATAAAGGGAAGCAAAATATGAAGGAAGTCAACCAGAAGTGTTTCTATTCTATTTCCGGAGAAGTTTTGCAGTCTCTGAGCAGTTAAGATATCATTTCGAACCACTTTCTCACAGATTTGTGGCACAGAGCATTCCCAATAGGAAAGTGTAGAGTTCCTTATCAGTGAATGGGAAACATCTTGGATTAGATCCTGAGGACCCCCAGGGTTTGCTTACTCTCAGTAACTTCACTTCTTAAAACACACGTACCAAACAAATGCAAATAATCTAGATGAGTACATAATTTCTCAGTTTGGCTTGCAGTCAGTTGCAATTTGTTTATTCATTTGACAAATATTTATCGCATACCTACTAGGTGTCGAGCGCTGCTCTCTGTTTGCAGAATATACACTGACCCTTAAATAGCATGGAGGGTTAGGGGTGCCAACACCCTGAGCAGTGGAAAATCCACACAGAACTTTTGACTCCCCTAAAACTTAACTAGCAATAGCCTACTTTTAACGAGAAACCTTACCAACAACATAAACAGTGAATCAACACATATTTTGTACGTTAAAGTATTATATACTGTATTCTCACAATAAAGTAATCTAGAGGAAAGAAAATGTGATGAAGAAAACCCTAAGGAAAAGAAAATACATTTACAGTACTGTCCTGTCTTTAGTGGAAGAATGTGCATATAAGCGGGCCTGTGCAGATCAGACCTGTGTTGAAGAGTCAACAGTAGGAGCTTCACATGACTTTGTTAAAGCTCCTTTTATAGCCATCACAGAACTGTCAGCCTGTTAACTGTGGTATCAGTACATCTGGCTCTTGTCAGCCTTTTCCTTGTTTTACAGTTTACCAATGCCTCCCCAATGCCTGTCTTTTCCTTTTGGTAACAGCATTTCAATATTGTCTCTCCACTGTCTAAGTGTTTGCTTAGACACTTCAGATCATCCAAAATCATCTTGCTGTCCTAATTCCAGACCTTCAACAACGCCAATTTCCCTAGTCACTCACCCAAGAGATTATTTATTGAGCAGTGTTATAGTCTGTTATTGCTGTGTAATGACCATCCCTAAACATCAAGTGGCTTAAAACAAGCACACGCACTTATTTGAGTAGGGTTAGGGGGTTATGACACCTGTCTCTTCCCAGAAGTACCAGGTGGGGAAGCTCAATCAGAGGTGGGAGAATTCAGTCACTGGCAGATAAGCTGGGGCTGGTTGTTGTCTGGGAACGTAGCTGGGAGCCTCAGTTCATCTCTATGGGGGCCTTTCCATGGAGCTGCTTGGGCTTCCTTCAGAACATGGCAGGTGGCTTCCAAAAAGAAGTATTTCAGGTGACAGAAAATAGAGGCTGTCGGTCTCTTAAGGCTTGGGTATGGAGAGTGACACAGGGCCACTTCTGCTATATTTTATTGGTCAAAGATAAACACCTCACTTCTCAATAAGACATATCAAAGAATTTGAGGTCTTTGGGATGCCCAGGTATTATAGAAAGCACTAGAAATGCACAATTAAGATATAGCAGAGCCCCCACAAAAAGCTCAGAATTTAGCAAAATAACTGAACTGGTAAAAAGTTGGTTATAATATACCAGTCAATTTATGGAAAAGTGCTGAGGGCACACAGACAGAAAGTTTAGGAATATTTTATAAGTAGGAGTCGGGGCGCCTGGGTGGCGCAGTCGGTTAAGCGTCCGACTTCAGCCAGGTCACGATCTCGCGGTCCGTGAGTTCGAGCCCCGCGTCGGGCTCTGGGCTGATGGCTCAGAGCCTGGAGCCTGTTTCCGATTCTGTGTCTCCCTCTCTCTCTGACCCTCCCCCGTTCATGCTCTGTCTCTCTCTGTCCCAAAAATAAATAAACGTTGAAAAAAAAATTAAAAAAAAATAAGTAGGAGTTCAGGGCATTAAAACAAACAAAAACAATGAGAGGCAGAGAATACACCTTCAATGCTGAGGCGGTGGCCAACTGAGTGAGCTCTGCCACAGAATTCTCATTCAACCGTGAAATACTGCCCGTTTCCACTACCGGTCCCCCCTGTCATTAGATGAACCAACACTCAAGCAAATATGCACTGGACAAGAGTCAGCAGTAGCATGCTGCTTTCACTACCTGCAGGCTGCCCTCTGTCTCTCTCTCTCCACCTTCTGGTCTCCTGACTTCTGTTTGACAAGTGCTGGAAGCCTGTCAGCTTGTCCACCCAAAGACACATGTGCTCCCCAGTCCATCTCTATGGGGGTTGGCTATAAGAGGCTGCTCCCCATGAATCGCCCTTGCCGGACTAGGATTTTCTTTAGCTGTGGCTCCACTAACTAGATCACAAGTAGCTGTGGCTGAATGCACTAGACACTGAAACATTGTCTTAGGTTCCTATGTGCACACTCACTCATGCACATTCTTATGCACACACTCACTCATGCACTTTGTGTGCACACTCACTGATGAACATTTTTATGCACACACTCACTCATGCACTTTCTTGTGCTCACACTCACTCATGCACATTCTTATGCACACACTCACTCATGCACTTTCTTGTGTGCACATTCTCTGATGAACATTCTTATGCACACACTCACTCATGCACTTTCTTGTGCACACACTCACTCATGCACATTCTTATGCACACACTCACTCATGCACATTTTTATGCACACACTCACTCATACACTTTCTTGTGTGCACATTCTCTGATGCACATTTTTATGCACACACTCACTCATGCACTTTCTTGTGCGCACATTCACTCATGCACATTCTTATGCACACACTCATGCATTTTCTTGTGTGCACACTCACTCATGTACTTTCTTGTGTGCATACTCACTCATGCACATTCTTATGCACACACTCACTCATGTACATTCTTGTGCGCATGCTCACTCATGTACGTTCTATGCAAACATACCAGAAATACAAACAAAATTCACACTCTGAGCAACAGGCTTTGAACTCTACTGGTACATTAAAAATGGTGTATTTTATAGGCTTATGCAAAGATGGAAGGAAGCACACAGGCATGTCACTTTAAAGTTAATTTGACTATAATATATAAGAATCAAGAAGATTAAGAATGATTCCCTGTGTCTAGAAATGATATATTTTTAGCCTTTAATTACCTTTCAAATAGGGGGAAATTTAAAAATATTTACTGACTCCAAGGGTTACTGAATGGCTGTCCAAATTCACTACCTGTTTCAATGCAACTTGTAGATCACTCATTTGTTTCATCTGGCTTCATTATTGTTTTTTTAAGTATTTATTTATTTATTTATTTATTTATTTATTTATTTATTTGGGGGTGTGTGGAGAGGGAAAGAGAGAGAGAGAGTGCACACGGGAAGGGCAGAGAAAGAATCCCAAGCAGGTTCTGCACTATCAGCACAGAGCCTGATACGTGGCTCGAACTCAAGAGCCTTGAGATCATGACGTGAGCTGAAATCAACACTTGGAAGCTTAACCGACTCAGCTACCCAGGCACCCATCACCTGGCTTTTCTTAACTGAGGTCAACCAATTTGTTCCTCTCTGACTGAACACAGTACTTAGGTAATATTTTTTAAACCAGGACATTTCATGTGCCTATTGGTAGACTCAGCCCTTTTAAAGATTCAGTGCCTCTAAAAAGGGACTGGAAAAAAATTAGCAGCTAAGCATGCTTGTGGTTGATAAAATGCCACTTGACAGTTCTTTATTTATACTTTCACTCATTCACTTCACATTTATTCAATTACTATACACCAGACACTATATTAAAATATGTGAAAACATTCACAAATCCTCTTACACTTATCTATGCTTGTGTCTTCTCTAAGAGTTTATCAGCTGCATAGAGATAGAAAATGTATAGCTTGATAACAAACAAAAATGTGTCTACACCTAAGACTGACGAAGGAAGGCATTATGGCCAACGTGGAATTTGAGCTATTTCTGTCTCCCTCACTCTGCCCCTCCCCAACCTGTGCTCTCGCTCTCTCAAAAATAAATAAGTGTTACAGAAAAATTAATAATCAATAAATAAACTTTAAAAAAGATGTCATTAGGAAGACATTAGAAATGATAAAAAAGTATCCAGATATAAACCACAAACTTGGATTTGTATTATTATTTGACACACAAATTTAATCTGTGTTACCTACAAAATTAGAATTATGAAATTCTTTAAAAGCGGGCTGCTTAATATTTTTATTTTAGTATGTTAAGAAACATTACTGACACAAAAACCGCACTCACATTTATTTATACTTTCATCCTATTTCTGTGGCATGATGGATATGAAGCTCACCGAGTGGTGATTTAACTGTGAAAGAACAGAAGTAAGAAACACCAAGCTGAATTTACCTTTGGAGTTATTCCGTGCCCAACTGCACATCGCGGATGTACGAAAATGCAAACTAATGAGCTCTTCATTTATGAGTTGGTCGCCCTGAATCTATTTACTACTCTAACCACACATACAGAAAGTGATTCAAGCCAACGCGCGACATCAAACTATTCTGAATTCCTGCTCTCCAGCCCACCTGTGCCGTGGTGATATCCACTGTATTTGCCCACAAGCGTCAAAACAAAATGAGATTAAGGAACTCATGACCAATGCAACAACACAAACAATCAATCACGCGAAGTCACGGGTACCCATAGAATACTCAACTTAGAGTTTTTATGCAAAAAGGATGAAGAGTTTGCATAGTCAAAAATAATAGCCAACGTGATTGTGACATTAAGGGCTAAAATGCAGCAGAGATAAAGGCAAAGTAAGGGAATACATTTTCCACATTTAAAGTTCATCTTTAGTTCCACAGAATTGGAAATTGTAATCTTTCACAATGTATCTGCAGGATGAAGGCCTGCCGAGACCCTTGAGAATAAAAGCTATTCCTTGCAGAATCTAAAATCATATAGGTGTTTATTAAATATTGCTTTCAGTACATAGTAATATGAAAGAACAACCATTCTATCTATGGAATATCATACTCTATCACTTAAAGTCACGTCTGCCAGCAACTCACACCGTGATCAAGCCTTGTACCTTGCACTAGTGGGGTTATTAGCGTGGAGAGAAGAGGTTTATACACTTTTTAAAAAATACACTGTACTTTATCACAATAGGCCAATTATATGTTTTGATTCCATACCACTGCATTTTTAAAATAAATTTTTTAATGTTTATTTTTGAGAGAGAGAGAGCAAGCAGGGGAGGGGCAGAGAGAGGGAGAGAGAGAAAGAGAGAGGGACAGGGTACAAGCAGGGAAGGGGCAGAGAGAGAGGGAGACACAGAATCCGAGGCAGGCTCCAGGCTCCGAGCGGTCAGCACAGAGCCTGACGTGGGGCTCGAACTCAGAAACTGTGAGATCGTGAGCTGAGCCGACACTGGACGGGTAATCAACTGAGCCACTCAGGTGCCCTTATACTACTGCGTCTTTTAATTGTTGAAATAAAAATGGATGACTCCATGATTGAGATGGATAATGAATGTTTTAAAATACAATTTATCAGAAGCATTTGGAATCCATTTGCTCTCCTCATGTGCCCCTCAAACTGTGGAGTGGCAAAAGTCATAATTTGAAACCCAATGTCCTGTCCTGTGCCTCCAAACAAGAGAAACCAAGGGAAGCAGTTGAAGGTTGTGTTTTGAAAGAATAAAGAACATTCTAGGTTTAAAAGGTCCAGCAAGACCATTTCCATCTATTTCCCACCTGGAAATGCTACCCCAAAACAACACAATCTAACTAATCAATAACTTGAAATATTCAGCAATGCAACTACTAGAAACCACAAATGACAGAGCAAAGTTGACAAGTATTGTGAAGTGTGGACAGAGGCAGAGAATGTGACATTGGACCTCTAAGAGAGTATGTGTTCCCTCCTATTAACTGCCAGAATCCTGCAAAGTCCATCCCAAAGGTCTCTGAGGAGAGGCCTCAGATCCAAGTGTGAGGAGATCACCCGGAGAGAAAGAAATGTTCCTTCAAGCAGTGGTTCTCAGCCCAGGGGACACCTATGGCAATGACTGGAAACAGTCTTGGGCTGTCACAAATGGGAGGGGGGTGCTATCAGCATCCAGTTAGGGGGTTGAAGCCAGGAGTGCTGCTAAATGTCCTACTATCTCCAAGATACTTCCCCTCCAACAAAGAGCGATTGGCCTCAACTGTCAATATCTGTACATGGGTCTTCTGTGTATGTGTGCATGTGTGTGAGATTCCAGAAAAGAGAAGTACATTTATGACCAGAAAATTTATCAAAAAACAAAAGAGAAGAGCACACAGTACTCCAGAGTCTCAAATAAATTACAGAGAATAGATATGAGATTATTTTTTTTAATTGTGAGACAACAAAAGGAGATTAAAAATGCTGAGCTAGTGAAGCTTAGGAAAGAAATGGAAAAAACACACAAAGTAAGTGAAAACATCAGTTACAGTGAATATAACAGACAGTAAATTCAGAGGCACAACCTCTGAAGTTGAATCAATGAAATACAGCAAAATGGAAGACAAGAGTGATATAAAAATAATTATGAAGATGGCTGGACGGACACAACACAAAAGGGGTCCAGTGTAGCATAACTAATATTCCTGCGGAAGAGGAGAGAAGAGAGAAAACGCACCGAAAACCAATTCAGAGCTATAATAAAAGACATTTTATTCTGGAACAAACACTTGAACCTGTTGATAAAAAGGACACTATCTCCCAAGAAATTGGCTGCCAAATTATCAGCATGAAGATATGGCAAAGTTCATCGATTTTAAACACAAAGAATCGTGTGGGAACATAGGCAGAAGAAAAGTTGAGCCCTGTGAAAGGGGACAAAGTCAATTTGATCTTAGACCTCTGGATGGCAACACTAAGTGCCAGAATATCAGAGGGCAAAGACTACAAAATGTTGAGGGTAAGAAAGTGTCCTCCCCAAATTTTATGCCCAGCCAAGTTGCCCTTCAACTATGTAAGCAATAGACAGGCATTCTGCAGAATAAAAACAGCTGAAAGAATATAGCACCCAACACTTGTCTTCACAACATTCCTTGAAGACAAAATCCCAGGCAATAAAAGATATGTCAAAATAAATAACTCAGGAATGGAGAAAAGATGGTTAAAAAAAAAACAAAAGCACTGAGGTTAAGAATCAAATAATTTTAGACAGAGGAATGAAATTAAGGTTACATACAAAAAATGTTAAAATAGGGGCACCTGGGTGGCTCAGTCGGTTGAGCGTCCGACTTCGGCTCAGGTCACGATCTCACGGTATGTGAGTTCGAGCCCCGCGTCGGGCTCTGTGCTGACTGCTCAGAGCCTGGAGCCTGTTTCAGATTCTGTGTCTCCCTCTCTCTCTGACCCTCCCCCATTCATGCTCTGTCTCTCTCTGTCTCAAAAATAAATAAATAAATGTTTTAAAAAAATGTTAAAATAATACAACAAACAAAAGGTCAAGGGTCATTAGGAAAGGTACAAAGAGGAAGTTGTATTGTAATAAATAACCTATTTAACAGAAAGAGAATAGGGGCACCTGGGTGACTCCATTCTTCAAGTGTCTGACTCTTGGTTTTGACTCAGGTCATGATCTCATGGTTTGTGAGCTCCAACTCCACATAGAGCTCTGTACTGACAGTGCAGAGCCTGCTTGGGATTCTCTCTCAGCCTCTCTCTTTGCCTCTCCCCTGCTTTCTCTCTCTCTCTCTCTCTCTCTCTCTCTCTCTCTCTCTCTCAAAATAAATAAATAAGCTTAAAAAAAAAAAAAAAACAAACAAGGAGAGGGGCACCTGGGTGGCTCAGTTGGTTAAGTGTCCGACTTCGGCTCAGGCCGTAATCTCGCAGTTTATGGGTTCGAGCCCTGTGTCGGGCTCTGTGTTGACAGCTTGGAGCCTGAAGCCTGCTTTGGATTCTGTGTCTCCCTCTCTCTCTGCCCCTCCCCTGCTCATGCTCTGTCTCAAAAATAAATAAACATTAAAAAAATCTTAAAAAAAAACAAGGAGAGAAAATAGCTAAAGTTGAAGTGCATAGTTAAAAAACTGCATTTTTTTAGAAAAACAATTTTTTATGTTTTACGTTACTTCATCATAATTTGTGAATTGGGTACAACTCTTGTTGGAAATGACAATTTTTGAAAAAATATTCATCTAACATTTAACAATTTCTTCACGTTTATTTCCATTTACTGCTTTTGGTTAAATTTAAGTAAAACAATATAATCCTTCTCTTTTAAATGTAATTTAATGTTAATGTTTATTTTAATTGAAAGCAGGCTCCAGGCTCTGAGCTGTCAGCACAGAGCCCAATGCAGGGCTTGAAGCCACAAACTGTGAGATCATGACCTGAGCTAAGTTGGGCCCTAAACTGACTGAGCCACCCAGGTGCCCCAACAATATAATCCTTCTTATTAAAAACAACATGTGTAAGGTTTTAAATGTACTCTTCCCTAGGTATCTATCATTTAGTGATAATTTTTGGATTTCTCAATCTGAATGTTTCTGAAGAGAGATGTCTGTAATCATAAAATGCTGACCAGAATGATTTCTGGGTGGTGGGTTTTAGAGTGATTTTTTTTTTAAAACTGTGCTTTTCTTCATTGCTTTATTGTTTTCATAATAAAAATATATCTTTCTAGAGCAAAAAAAGTCATTATTATTTTAATAGAAATGGCGGACAGAGACCATAATGGTCCATAAAATCTAAAATATTCAGTCTCTGTCCCTTTATTTTTTAAATTAAAAAAATTTTTAATGTTTATTTTTGAGAGAGAGAGGGAGACAGAGAGCAAGTGTGGGAGGGGCAGAGAGAGAGGGAGACAGAGAATCCAAAGCAGGCTCCAGGCTCCGAGCCGTCAGCACACAGCCGGACGTGGGGCTCGAACCCACGAATGGGGAGATCATGACCTGAGCCAATGTTGGACACTTAGCCCAATGAGCCACCCAGGGACCCCTGTTTCTGTCCCTTTAGAGAAGAAGTTTTCTAAGCCCTGCTCTAACACTCCACTTGCTGATATAGACAGAGGCCCATCGTATACACACCAGAAAGACCAAAAGCATGAACTTGTCTATTCTCACACAGCATGCCTGTTCTCTTTTGACTTCCCTATGTGGTCAGTAGCTACATTCTTCTGAGGATTCAGCATTTTTATAATTA
This sequence comes from Prionailurus bengalensis, assembly GCF_016509475.1. Classification (NCBI taxonomy): domain Eukaryota; kingdom Metazoa; phylum Chordata; class Mammalia; order Carnivora; family Felidae; genus Prionailurus; species Prionailurus bengalensis. Next base: position 6,111,471 of record NC_057361.1, read on the forward strand.
GAGAGCTTGTGCACACCAGAGCTAACGCACACCATCAGCCTCCCCTCAAATGAGTCCGAGCAAATATGCACTGATGGTTACGGTCCTGTCACAAATAAGCCACACTTCTTTTACCCCGCCAGACAGGAAGGTTTAAAAGGGCAAAGAAGAACCATCATGATTTGATGCTAAAAAATTCTGAGCTGGGCTCACTAAGCTATGCTGAAGATTCTGAGTAGTCATAGCAAACAAGTTCAAATGTCTTCTTCCCCAGGATGTTTGATTATAGTGAGGTATCCAACACAAGCCCAGACAAGGTGTGTCTGGGTGCAGATGATACTATTCTCTGGACGATTTTTCCATCCTTTTGTGAAATAACCATGAGTTACTCTGAGGTACAGATAAGAAAGAAAATTAGATAGCAGCCTGCCTAAACACTTCAGACTTTAACAGAAAAGGACACACACTCACTTTAGGGAGGCGGAAAATGTCAAATTACAGAGTGGTTCTAAAAATAATCCAGTAACGGTCTGGTCCAAACAAGACAGCAGAGAATGAGGAAGTTTTCTGAAGATTGCCCTTCTGGGTCAAAGCTAACGCAACTCAAGGAGTTATTGCTTCAACCCAGGGCCTCTCCCTATGACTCTGTCATCCTGTAAGGAAAACTCTGGCCACTGAAGTGGAAAAGTCTTCAGGCCTCTGACGTTCATGGAAGTCAAAGTGGCTTCCAAATATCCCCATTCCTGTAGTCCTTGTGGGGAACTGTTTCCATTCTTCCATGGAAGAAGCAAACGCACCCATCATGACAAGCTGTACGTCCCTCCCTTCTTTTGCCTGAAGTGTTACATGCAGTTTATTGGGAAAAGTCCTTAAAAGCAATCTCTTTATGCTCCAGCTCCTTATTCTCTAAGGCGGGAAATCTCTCTCATTACTGATGATTAGCTTCCTATTGATTCTGTCATGCGCTCACTGGAGCCTTATAAAACTGGTCTTTAAAATAAAATAAGATTTTGGACGACATTTAGCAATGGCATAGAAATCCAAAATGCAGCAGGAGGTGGGGATAAAACACTCAATAACTCTGTGGGCAGCGTCACCGAGTGGAAAATCTGCAATCTAGCGATAAACAGGCTTTAAATATCATTAGTCATAATTTGTATATAAAAACCTTCTATAATACATCAAAGTCAATGACTCATAAGTGCCTATCATAGTGGTCTTTCAGGAACTGTTCTTTAGGGCATAAGTGTTTTTGTCCTAAGAGTGTAAATGGATGCATGGAAAATAATTCGATAGAGCATCTAAATTTAAATGGAATAGATTTTCATTTTAAGTTTTAATGCTGGCCATTCTTCCTTTCTTCATTGCAAAGACAATCATGAGAGTGTGCAGACATTGACCGAATAGATAACAAGAGAAGCCATAATCCATCAAACAATGAGTTGAAAATTGGAGCTATTTTTCTTCCTTATTTAGAAAACAATTCTCCCTTTCTTTCCAAGAAACAGCCTGCTAAAATTGTTTTTTACAGGCAACAGTATTTATTTTATATGAAATGTATCTTCAAGCAGAGTTTACTTGTCTTGTTATGGTATTCTTTGGTTTTTGTGAGAGGCTAATCAGAGAATATTTTCACCAAGAAACTGACACTAATTGGTGAAGAAGGTAGCAGATAAAATATGCATTATCAGGAAACAACTGTCATGAGAAAACCAAAAAGCATTACGCATGGATTCCGATTCCTTTTTATGATGTTACCACTCTAGTGTAGCTAGTATTATTTTCATAATGTAAACTTGGGCATATGAGAAATGAAAGACACATTACTTCCCTTCAGTTTTCATTACTTGGTCATAAAACTATGAGGTCCTTTGAAGTAAAAACACCCTCACTGGTTGGGGGGATAGCAATGGGGAGATGAAGCATACCTAGAGGCTAGGTATTAGTCTATAAGTACGTCATTATCCCCTACAAGAACGTAATTACTCTTGAAATTTACCCCCCCAAAAAATCTCAAAAAAACAAAACAAAACAAAAGTCAATTGATGAGTCAACAAATTTGCTGCAGAAATGTTCAGAAGCCAAAAAGCATGGTGGTTGAGGATACTGGTCAATGAGTCAGACGTACCTGGCTTTCAACTGCAGCTCTTTTCATCCCCCAGGGGCTAGCTTCTCTGGAGTTCAACTTCCTTGTGATTTGAAAATAATAATGGTCTACTACAAAGGGTTGTTGTGCAAAAACAAAAACAACAACAAACAACTTAGTAAGGTCTGGGACATACTAAGCATCCCCACTGTGGTAGGTATGATTATTATTGAGGTTGCTGGACTGCTTCGTGTGGGGCCATAATCCAAGTAAGTGTACCACAGTTCCTATACACCAAAAGCTTATAAGAGACATAAACAAGGAAGAATAAAATGAAAACATAAGGCCTTTATAATTATGTGCCAAATGGGTTATGATGAAATAAGACAATGAATGGCGAATTGGGTGGTCAGCAAAATTTTCTGTGGCAGAATGACCTTGAATTTGGATTTAATGCTCTTGCTCATCTTTATTACTCACAGGCTTCAAGGGTTGACAAAACAGGAGAACGAAGCTGTTAAGCCAGGAGAGAATTAGGCTTGTCCGGCAGCAACCAGGAGGACTAAAAATGTTGCAGTTAACGTCCCCTCTCAAAGTGTGTGTCATGGGCCAGCAGCCCTGGTGTCACTTGGAACTTGTTACAGATGGGGAATCTCAGGTCTCTCTTAGCAGGTTCTCCTGTACCTACTAAACAGATCTAGATTTTAGCAAGATCCTTGGGTAATCCATGGGTAAGCTTGTATTTGAGAAATGCTGACAAACAAGTTCTGGAACACAGGTTCTGCTTATTGTCAGTCTCTAGGGGAGCTAGGCTCCAAAGACAGTCCCCAAATCTCTCCTCTTCCCCGATGTGCATCTCTTCCAGAAATTAACAGGTGGAGGTTATTTCCTTTGTCTTAATGTTTGCCTGGTCTTCAAACTAGCTTTGGTCAAAAGGATGGCCCCCAAATGTTGCTATTTTCCAAAGCCCATGGAGTGCACAATAACAAGAGTGGACCCTAATGTAAACTATGGACTTTGGGTAGTAATGACTTGTCAGTGGAGCCTCATGTACTATAACAATTGTAACACTCTAGTGGGAATTGTCAGTGGTAGGGCAGGCTGTAAGTGCTTTGTGGGAACTTTACTTTCCACTCAATTTTGTTATGAACCTAAAAACCAGGCCATGAACTTTTGGCCTCTTGGAATCCAGCCACCATGCTAGAAGAAGCCGAAGCCACATGAAAAGTCCTTCTGGAAGATTAAAGGTACTCTGGCAGACTGCCCCAGCTGAGCTCCTGGTCAACAGCCCCCCGAGTGGCAGCCAGGTGACAGAGCCATCTTGGATAGCACAGCGCAGTCAAGACCCAAACCAATATTACATGAAATAGAAGAACCACCTCTCTCTCTGAGCCCAGTCCATGTACAGAATCATGAGCATAACAAATGCTGCTGTGCTAAGCCACTAAGTTTTGGGATGGCTTCCTATCCCTACGCTACAAAGTTATGGAAATAGTTTTGTTTGAGGGTTCGCTGCAGCACATCTCTGAAGATAAACTTCTACTAAAAACATTTAGTTTGTTTATTATTAAGAAGTGCAAATTCATAACGTTCTTGTCCAAAACAAGTCCTAATGTTATGGTCCCATGAAATAAAAGAAATACTAGAGCAACAAGGAGCAGAAGAAATCTTAGAGGACATTCCCTTTCATGCATGAAGCTCTTTTCTTAAAAGGAATGTAATACACTTATGTAAAATATGGGCAAAATAATTTTTTTAGGTTTTATTTATTTATTTAATTAATTTGGGAGAGACACAGACAGAGTGAGCAGGGGAGAGACAGACACAGAGGGAGGGAGGGAATCCCAAGTAGGCTCTGCACTGTCAGCACAGAGTCTGACATAGGGCTCGAACTCAAAATGGTAACATTATGACCTGAGCCGAAATCAAGAGTTGGACACGTAACCAACTGAGCCACCCAGGCACCCCAGGGCAAAATAATTTGAGAAAAAAGTTTAAGAATGCTTTTGACAAGGGGTTTCATTCTCCTGTTGAATCAACTCAACAAAATCATTGTGCTCTCAGGCTTTCAATGATGCTCTTTTATTAACTTAAAACATCTATTCACCTCAGAAATAAAAAGAGGAATATATTTTGTTTACATTCCCGGAAAACATGCTGTATATGAAATGTGAGTTTCTTATAAGAAAAAAAAAGGCATAATGTGGAATCCATTTCTCAACCATGGAGATGTTGCCTAATGTTTATAGAAATGACAACAGTGATCATATTGTATTAACTTGAAGTGATGGGATTTATCAGCATAAAGCTTCTTAGAGAGGACATACATTAATTATATGGCATAATGTGCATGCCTGGTGTGCATATCCCCAGCTGAGGCTGAACAGGGCTACACTGTGCCTTCTCATTTCAGCTCTCATACTGTAAACAAGTTCTCTCTCTAGTGCATTTCTGTGCCATATATGGCAAGCAAAGTCATAATATATACCATAATATTTTTTGTCCTACTACTTTATAATCTGTGCTTTGGTCATGCCAAAATAAATCCGAGACTAAGGAAACCCTTTCATGAGAGCGGAGTGTGGCCATGGCTCAAAGGATGGAAAGGGCACACCAGGGTTCCCCGAGTGTGGGCAGGCTCTAAGCCTCATTCCATCATATGTGAAATGAAGACAAGAATGGTTCATACCCATAAGACAGGGATTGGGATTCAATAAGGAACTGACATCAAGCATCTCACTTAGTGTGTAACATGTCATGGGGGCTCCATGAAAGGGGAGAAATTTAGGGAAGGACAAGAAATGCCACGTCCCCCACTTAAAATACAGCAGCCTCCTTACAAGCATCAGAAATGAAGCTGACTATTCTGCTGCCTTCAAAGCACGTCTTCCTGCTTTCTGGAAATGCCACTCAAGAGTGATAAGTGGAATTGTGTATTCATTCTGTCTTCTCCACACATCGTGGAAGGCACTCAGATGGACCATGAGCATGAAACAGAGAATTAAAAGACACATTCTCTCTTCTCAAACAGCACACACGTCTCTAAGACAGATATGACACTAAGTCCAGCTGGGGAAAAGGTTCTTTGTATGTTTGTTTCCCACAATGTGTTTCAGGAATGGTGAGGATTCCAGTGGCTGGAGCAGAGAGATGGAAAGACAGAGACAGAGGCATAAAGAGACAGAGAGAAGCAGCAAATAATCAAGGATGAAGTCAGATTGCATAAATTCTCCTAGATAACAGTAAGGATTTCAATTTTACTTTGAGTAAAGGTTTTGAGCAGAGGAACCATATGATCGACCTTTGAGGTGGAAGGTCATTGGTCGCTGTGTTACATACAGACACAGGAGGCAGGGCAGAAGGAAGGGGCCCAGTTATAAGGCTTTTGAAATAATCCAAGTGAGGGAACAGGTGGGGGCTGTGGGGATGGTGAGAAGTGGTTGGACTCTGGACATAATATATTGTAAAGGTAGAGTCAACAGAATTGCATCACAATTAGATGTAGAGTGTGTAAGAAAGAGATACAGAAAAGAATGACACCACAACGTTTGGTCTGTGTGAATGGCGACTGACGTTGCCATGGACTGAGATGCTTCCTGTCAACAACCTCAGTGCAGGTGACTCTCCTTGTATGTCATAGCTGTATTCTATAAAGTTGCAGCAAACACTCAATGAGCAAATACTAGCCATTGCTCCTAAGGGAAAAGCAATCATTAATATTGAACTCAAGGCCAACAGCAGTAGAACTCATGCCTGAAGGAAGCTTCTCTAACGCGTGTATTTTCTCTCCAAGGCACATCATACTCTTCTCGTGCTTAGGAACACCAGACAGCAATGCAGCACTACATGTGGGAGCCATTTTAAATGGCAAAATCACCAACAAAAAAGCACAAAAATGCACTAGAGAGACAAAAGAAAGGACCCTTGTTTACAGTATGAGAGCTGAAACGAGAAGGCACAGTGTAGCCCTGTTCAGCCTCAGCTGGGGACATGCACACCAGGCAACTCTAGTTTATCACCACTCTGCACATGTCCACGAATAACCATGAACACCAGCAAGTACTGACTTGGGTATTAAAACCAAATTTTAGCAAGTAGGTGAATTTGCAAATACAGAATCCATGAATAATGAGGGTCAACTGGATGTACAGAAAGTACTCTGATGACTATTTTTAAGGACACAGGAGGAAGGAAAAAATCATGGGGATCAGGGAGAAGAATCAAAGAAGTCACAGACAGAGTGGTTTTCCTCAATTTGCCCTTTGTACCCACAGTTGAAGACTGGCTTACCTGTCCCTAAAAATGCCTAAGTGGGAAGCCACATTGTCACATGGCAACAGGGCAGACAAAGTGTATGGGAGGAAAGAAACAGCATCGACCCAAGATAGAGGCAAGAGCAATGGAGTCAGCACCTGGCAATGGGGTCAGCGAGACAGTATGGAGCCATGGAAATGTCTCCATGGGGAGACAGGAGACTGGCCAGGACTAAGACACACTCAGCAAATCACTGCCACCATGCTTTGTAGCCCCTATCATCAGATTTTCCAGATTTTCAGGGGAAGCTGAAAATTATGCTTTTTGTGAAAAAGGTGTGTGTGTGTGTGTGTGTGTGTGTGTGTGTTGCGGGGGGGAGTTGACTATTTCAATTTTAAAAATACTGCCTGACAAATTCAGTCCCCATTAAGCTCTTAATCCTTTACCGGTGGTTGAAATGGATCTTATTTCCACTGGTGGTTTTTCTTTGATCTCTTTCTACATTCATGTTTTCTGCAGGAAAAAAGTTCCAGAGTTGGGTTTCAGGGAACTAAGCAAAAATGTATAAAAATTCACATTCAAAACAGAGTGATATATGTGCACTTTGCCTTATGTCTGTACGGCATAACCACCTCTTTCATTCTGCTTTTTTCCTTTTTTTGTTTTTCCCTTTTTTTTTTTTTAGCATATGCATGATCATGGACTTTAAGCATTATATAGGCTGACAGAAAAATAGCTAGATGCATTCAAAAAATAAATCTACTGGAGTTTACACAAACAAGTACTATTTTACCTTACCAGTGTTCCCTAAAGAACCTTCCCTGTTATTCAATTTATGCTCTTAACCCTCATTCTTGGACCAGGCTTACCAGAGATGCCATGGGGCCAGCCATTTCTCCCTTATAGCCAAACTGATTAGCTTGGGTGATGACTTGGGAAGTGTCACCAAAGGATGGGGGGAGCCATGGAATAAGCAGAGGTCTGTCTGAAGCATCGAATTCACCCCCGTTTTCATAAGGAAAGTTTGAATTTGTGTGCTAGGAAAGGTTTTTGGCACCAAAAGTTGCAAGGCAAAGCACAATGTGTCTCTGTCATGCATGACCGCAAATGGTAGCTTTCATTGTTGGGTAGTCAGCACTGACTGTAGGTCAATGAGAGCCAAGTGTATCCCTCAGGTGGAAACGGATCATTTCAGTGACCTTCTGGTTACAACATGTGATTTTGAGGGACTGTCAGTAGAATCCTACCTTGTTTTTGCATAAAACTGCTTTTTCACCATATGACTCACTATTTCCTTTGAAGAACTCTGTTGGTCATCTACTGCTGTTTAACAAGTTACCATAGACTTAGTGACTTAAAATAACACCCATTTACCAGCTCATAAGTTCCCTGGACCAGGAGTTCAGGTAAAGGGTGGCTATTTACTCGGCATAGGGATTCCCACGGCTGACATTAAGGCAACGGGCTGCTGTGTCTATCTAGAAGTTCAGTCTCCTCTTACAAGCCTGCTGGCAGTTGGAAGAACCCATTTTTTTGTATGTATGTGACTGAGGTCCTGGTTTTCTTGCTGGATGTCAGCTTGTGGTCACTCTCAGCTCCCAAAGGCTCTCCACAGGTCTTAGCTAAGTGGCCTCCTCCATACCTCGTCTCACAGGTCCAGTATTTCTGACCTCAGGACAATCTCAGTCCCTTTTAAGGGCTTACTTGAGGAGGTCAGGCCCACACAAATAACCACCTTTCTGACTTAACATCATTTGACCTAGTCACAGGACCAGTCACTCGTCCTATTCACACATCCTGCCCACCCTCAAGGTGAGAAAATCACACTAGCTGTGGACATGTACCAAGGGGCAGGAATCTGGGGGCCACCTTAGAATCCTGTCCACTAGAAGAGGAAGGTGTCATTACACATCTGTACCTAATATAAAGAATTATTGGGGTGCCTGGGTGGCTCAGTTGGTTAAGCGGCCGACTTCAGCTCAGGTCACGATCTCGCGGTCCGTGAGTTCGAGCCCCACATCGGGCTCTGTGCTGACAGCTCGGAGCCTGGAGCCTGTTTCAGATTCTGTGTCTCCCTCTCTCTGACCCTCCCCCATTTGTGCTCTGTCTCTCTCTGTCTCAAAAATAAATAAACGTTAAAAAAAAAGAATTATTTGTTGCTATAAATTATTTTAGAGCCCTGCTATAATTATGATGACAAAGACAGTTGAGTAAAAAGAAAAAACTCCTTATGAAGAAATCTACATAAAACAAGTATCAAAACTCCTGGGTATTACAGTTTGTGTCCTTGCCCACACACTATTTGAAGGCATACAAATTTGTGTTTTTATTGTCTACCAGGATTAAAATAAGAAGCTTAAATAGTAAGTTTTAAATAAAACATAACAAAATAATAAGGGAAATTCAGAATAGTATGTAATCTAGAGAGATTCTGAGAGCCATGGATTTATGCTCGGGGAACCCATAAATATGTCTTCTGTCTGAAACAAAAGTAGAGTAACAGAAGGTAGGCAGCAGTTGTCAATCCAAATGGTTGGTTGTACTTGAATGCTTATTAAAATGGAGATCTTGTTGGGAGATGGAAATAAGTGTACTGTTTCATTAAGAAAGCCCTGAGCAGTAGCTACATGAAACCATGGAGCCAATGAAACTTTAAACTGATCATGCAGAACATCCCTTCCATCGCTGGTGAGAGTCTGAAGAGCACAACCTCTTTGGAAAACTGCTCAACAATGTGTCCCAAAGCTGAACATATACATGCCCCATGACCCATCAATTCCATGGCCCATGACCCATCAATTCTATGCGCAATAGAACTATGACCTATGAACACCAGGAGGCATATCAAAGGCACTGATCTTTGTAACAGTCCCAAACTGGAAACAAATCATCTGTAGATGGGCAACCCAACGACTGCCCATCAACAGTAGAAAGAAGAAAAAGTAGATTCTTATATTCACACAATGTAACACTATAGAGCAATGAAAATATACTAATTGCATCTACACAGAACACCATGGATGAATTCCACAGGTATAACTTTGAGCAAAAGAAGCCAGAGATAAAAGGATTTCAACTGTAATAACCCATTTATATAAAATTCAAAAGGAGGGAAAACTATAGCATTTGAAGTTAGTAGAGTGCTTACCTTTGGGGAGAAGGAGTTAGTCACTGGAAGATCTCAAGGTGGGAGCATTTTGGAAGTGCTGAAAATATTCTACTTTTTATTTGAGTAGTGGTTACAGACATGTGTTAATTCCAGGAAAATTCACTGAGATATATAATCATGATATGTTCACTTATCTGTATATGTGTTTTCATTCAATAAAAAGTTTACTTAAAAATCATTCATGCAGGAATAGGTTGTTGGTAACCTCAAGAGAATGAGGTGAGGGGCGCCTGGGTGGCGCAGTCGGTTAAGCGTCCGACTTCAGCCAGGTCACGATCTCGCAGTCCGTGAGTTCGAGCCCCGCGTCAGGCTCTGGGCTGATGGCTCAGAGCCTGGAGCCTGTTTCCGATTCTGTGTCTCCCTCTCTCTCTGCCCCTCCCCCGTTCATGCTCTGTTTCTCTCTGTCCCCCCAAAAATAAATAAACGTTGGAAAAAAAAAAGAGAATGAGGTGATCCCATGCATTTGGTTAAATTTTAAAAAATACACTGGAAAGCTTCTCAAAGAGACAGAAACTGGAGGGGAGTTTAACCTCAAACACTAGCAGCTGTAAGAGTAAGCATTGCCATGTTGAGGCTTCCTGGCCTCAGAGTATTGCCCTCATGGCTAAGACTGCAGAAAACAGTGTGAGGACCTCCACATGCTTATTGGTTAAAGAGGTAGAAGGGTAGCTGGAAATCAGATGGGAAATCTTGAAAGCTTGACAGCTTAGGATTTAAAGTCAAATTCAGGGGGCGCCTGGGTGGCTCAGTCGGTTAAGCGGCCGACTTCGGCTCAGGTCATGATCTTGCGGTCTGTGAGTTCTAGCCCCGTGTCGGGCTCTGTGCTGACAGCTCAGAGCCTGGAGCCTGTTTCAGATTCTGTGTCTCCCTCTCTCTGACCCTCCCCCGTTCATGCTTTGTCTCTCTCTGTCTCAAAAATAAATAAATGTTAAAAAAAAAAATTTTTTTAAGTCAAATTCAGAACATAACCTGGTAGACAGCTCGACTACAAAGGCACAGAGAGATCCTGGTGAAAGATCACAGCCACAAGGAGCAAAAAGATGCCAAGTTAATGATTTTCTTAAATGAGCATACTCCCTAAACGTGCATAGCTTGGGCAACAGAAGGCCTGAGGGGTTAAAGTCCAGAGCCCCAAACTGGAAAAGTAGCTGGAAATTAATAGCGTCCCTAGAAGCAAGGAACTCACAGAGAGTGAGCCCTGTATCTTCCCAAGATACTCGGCTGATTATTAGTTCTCACAGGGAAGAGGTACAAAGCCCAAACAAACAAACAAACAAACAAAAAAAAAGAAAAGTAGGAGAGGAAGGAAACAGAACAGGGCAGAGGTCTAAGTGAATGCACACAATGAAAAGACAACGTGCAGACTAGAAGAAAATCTCAATCAAGATACATCAATTGCTGGGCCATAAAACAAGTCTCATGGGATTTGGAAATAATGAAATATTGTAATATCTAAATATTGAAATATTTAGAAATAATGAAACACTGAAATAGGTTCTTTGTCCACAGAGGAATTAACTCAGAAATCAACCTAAACATAGTTAATATGCAAAAATTAAACAACTCACTGGAAAACACAACATATAAAAAAACTTCTAGGAGGTACATACAGTAGTGCTTAGAGGGTATTTATGACCTTAAATGCTGATATATGGAAACATAAAAGGTCACTAATCAATGTCTAATCCAAGGGTTAGCAAACACTTTCTTAAAAAGGCCAGATAGCAATTATTTTAGACTTTGTGGGCCATATGGTCACTGTTGCAACTCCTCAACTCTGTTATTGTAGCACAAAAGCAACTGTAGACAATACAAGAGAAGAATGACTATGACTGGATGCCAATAAAACTTTATCTACAGAAACAAACATTGAGCCATCTTGGGCCCATGGGCTACAATCTGCCAATCTCTGATTTCAAAGCGTTCCTCACTGGAAAATAAGAAGCAAAAATAAACTGAAATTAAGGGAAAGAAAGAACATAGATAATGGCAGAATTCAATAAAATACAAAACAGGAAATAAAACCAAAAGCTTGTACTTTGAAAAAAAGTTGATACATTTCTAACCAGTAAAATCATGAAAGAAAGGGGAGAGAGAGAGAATTTACCAATTGCCAATATCAAAAAGTAAAGTGTGTGTGTTGGGGGAGGATCGTCAGAGAGCCTATAGGTGTTAAAAAGGTAATCGTTTAAAAAATATAAATAATTTGGGGCGCCTGGGTGGCTCAGGCAGTTAAGCGTCTGACTTCAGCTCAGGTCATGATCTCAAAGTTCATGAGTTCGAGCCTTGCGTCAGGCTCTGTGCTGACAGCATGGAGCCTGGAGCCTGCTTGAGATTCTGTGTCTCCCTCTTTCTCTGCTCCTCCCCTACTCACGCTCTGTCTCTGTCTCAAAAATATATAGGCATTAAAAATTTTTTTTTAAATATAAACAATTTATAGCCATAAATTCAACTATGTCAATAAAATGGACAAATTCTTTGCAAGACATAAGTTTTCAGAATTATTTAAGGAGAAATAGAAAACCAAAGTAGCACTACATCTATTTTTAAAATTGAACTCTTGGTAAAAAGGCTTCTGACTAAAAATTCCCCACTTAAATGGCTGCACCAGTGAATTCTATAAGAGTTTTGAAAGAAATAATCCAAGTATAAAAGATTAGTTTAACATCTGAAAGTCATAGTAACCTACTAAAAACGAACAGCTATATGATCATGTCAATCGATGCAGAAAAATCATTTGACAGAATTCAACATTGATTTATGATAAAAAGTCCCAGCAAATTAGGAATAATAAGGAGCTTCCTAAACTTTATAATGGACATCGCTTAATGGTGGAAGATTTTCTTTTTCCCCCAACTGGGGACAAGACAAGGAAATCTTCTCTTACTACTTCTGTTAAACATTGTGCTTTAAGTCCGAGCCAATGCATTTCTGCAAGTAAAGAAAAATGAAAATCACACAGATTTTCAAAGACAGAATTAAAGGTTTTTCTAATCACCAGTGACATATTAGTATATGTGGAAAAATTCTAAGTAATCTATTTAAAAGCTAGTCGAAATAAGATACGAATTTAGCAAGGTTGTAGGAAAAAGATATCCATATACAAATTGCATTTGAATACAACATCTCTCTATATCAGAGACGAAAAACTGAAAGTGGAAATGAGACGATGGCAGCTGTGAAGATTTTGTTTTTAGATGGGAGAAATAAGAAGAAGTTTTCTTACGGGTCTTATCCAATAGGGAGAGAGAAAGATTAACACAGAAATGAGAGGGAGAGGAGACAATTGCTGGGGCAACGCACTGGAGGCAGTGAGCATCTATCGAAGGAAGGAACTGCATAAAAGGTGACTGATTATCTTATGGATCATTTCACCTGGAATAAGAGGGAAGGTTTTTGTGGGGTTGGGCGTAGTGCAGACAGATGCTGGTGTGTGTGCAGATGTAGCCGGGGACCTCTGTGGGATTTATTTTCTGATTGCTCTCCTTTCATCAGTGAAGTCAGGAGCAAGAGCATCATCTGGCCGTGAAGACGGGAGAAAGAATTGTCAGAGTTCTGAAAGAAAGAGACAGAAGGTGGGAAATAGCTGAAGAGGAAGGAGAACCATAAGCTGGCATAAAGAATCATAATATGATATCTTGACCATGTTAAGGGCAATTCCTCGAGGTCATGGATTCAGGAGACCAGACATTAGTCTTCCTCAATCCATGTTCAGCTGCATGTAGATGTGGATTAGGCAGAAGTTTTACTGTGATCAGCACTGTCATTTGGCCAAGTAAGTAGAAAGTATTGGAGGATATACACAAAGGTAATGATTGATAGGGATTTTAAGGTGGTTATGGAGGGCAGAAAAGTCATCATGAAGTTGAAGGTCAGTCAAAGGTGGTAGGACTAATGGTTTGGAATTAGCAGAGTGGTCAAAGAAATATTGGGTAGGTTACTAAGAGGTATATATGCTGGCAGGATGGAAGGCAGTGATAAACAGTGGGACTTATGAAATTTTGATTTTGAGGGTGCATAGCCATTGGTAATAAGAAATGAAGTGAGTGGACAAGACAGAGCAGGGGGCGCCTGGGTGGTGCAGTCGGTTAAGCATCCGACTTCAGACACTTCAGCCAGGTCACGATCTCGCGGTCCGTGAGTTCGAGCCCCGCGTCAGGCTCTGGGCTGATGGCTCAGAGCCTGGAGCCTGTTTCCAATTCTGTGTCTCCCTCTCTCTCTGCTCCTCCCCCATTCATGCTCTGTCTCTCTCTGTCCCAAAAATAAATAAACGTTGAAAAAAAATTTAAAAAAACAAGACAGAGCAGAAGACACAAAGGTAAGTTTATGAAATTCTGAAAAAGTGATATATATATGACATATAAATTTTATATACATAAATGATATATATTATAAATGACCAAGAGTTAAAACAGAAATTGTTATTCTATTATGTTATATCCTAATACATATTGATATATACTTATAAATACATATATAATACACAGGTTATTAAATGACCAAGAGTTAAGACAGAAATTATGTTAAAGAAATAAGAAAACACCAAGAGCTAAAGTCACCCAAAAATGAACATGAATGACCCAGAAGTTGTGGAATGATAGCAAATATGATGGGAAACCAGTGGTATAATATGATGACATAATCTTCAAATGTGAAGCATTTAAGACAAGTGAAGGTGGAAAGATCTGGTAACTAAAACAAACAAAATTTGAAATCTGAATGAAGACCACTAATCCTATGATTATGGAAACCAATCAGATGGAGATTTATATGGAAGAAACTAATAACCTCAAGCTCCCTTCCCATTTCAACCACTTGCAGTAGCAAATAAGATAGTTTGACATGCATCTTTCAACATTACTCTGAGTCATTTCAGGTTTAATGTTTTAAGAAACTATTCTGTTGTTTAAAAAAATCCATCAATCTCTACTGAAAAAGATTTTATTTTATTTTTTTAAAGATTATTTATTTTGAGAGAGAAAGAGTGCAAGTCGGGGAGGGGCAGAGAGACAGGGGGAAAGACAGAATCCCGAGCACTATTAGTGTGAAGCCTGATGTGGGGCTCAAACTCAGGGACCACGAGATCATGACCTGAGCTGAAGTCAGACACTTGACCATCTCGGCCACCCAGTGCCCCATCTATTGAAAAAGATTTTAGGGTATGTCTGTTAGGTAAAAGGCCCTAGCCAGTTGGCCCTTTCAGTGGATGGTGTAAGTGACAATTTCTCAGCAAATACACTCACCAAAAACTTCTCCCATGTGACCTAAAAATATTGCACAGTGTCCTCCAGGCATCTTAGAAAACTTGTACTTCTTTCCTCAGAGATTACCCTGACAGATGGTAAAGCATTAAGTCAGTGTTATCATTTGTGTATCATAGTGGTATGATGGTTCTTTCTGGAAATACTGTGACACTGAGACAAAGAGAAGAAACTGCCCTTATGTTACACCTGATAGGCTGTGTCACCTCATTTCATTTCAAGCAGTAGTTCACAATCGATAAACTCCATGTGAACAGTATTTTAACCAATAATCAAGAGATACACAAGAAATTTCCTGGTGAAAAGTAACATGAAATATCATTTCCCAGAAAAAAATACTATGACATAGAGGAGAAAATGTGCATGAATTTTTTTTTTAATTAAAAGAAGACATAGAGAGGGGCACCTGGGTGGCTCAGTCGGTTAAGCACCCGACTCCGGCTCAGGTCATGATCTCACTGTTTGTGAGTTCGAGCCCCGCATCAGGGTCTGTGCTGACAGCTCAGAGCCTGGAGCCTACTTCAGATTCTGTGTCCTCCTCTCTCTCTGTCCTTTCCCTGCTCCTACTGTCTCCGCTAAATGCTAAAAAAAAGAAAAGAAAAGAAGACGTGGAGAGTGTCAACATTTGGAACATGTTCTGCTCATTTTCATCAGCGCTCATGCAACCCACCTCCCCACCCCAAGCCTGTAGGGTGACTTTCTTTTGCTGTTGGGTTCATTGTTGGAAAGATGGAAAAACAATGTTTTGTGTTAACTTCTTTCATCATTGACCTGAAAATCGCTTCAAACTCCTTCTTTTCCTTCCCTCTTTCCTCCCTTGTCTTCCCTGCTGTTTCTGGAGGGAAAGTAACTTTATAGGAGAGGGTGAAGATAAGGGACACCAGGAAGAAGCCAGGCAAAGGTGGGGGCAAAGGTATGGGTTCACAAGACAGGAAAAAGACAACTATCCTGGGTAGAGGTGCTCCAGAAAATTCCAACTGACCACCTGCCAACCATAAATACCTTAGGCAGTCAGCATAAATGTAATTGGCTGAAAGCTACAATTGTACATTCTTGAAGGTTATCTGACATGAGTCAAATCTCTATATAACCAAGTGCACATTTCTTAACTACCCACTCTAAATAGCTAAAATTTAAAAACCATAGAGCCACTAATAATAATTACATGTTAATACTGCTTTACAGCTTTCAAAGCATTATCTCGGATGGAGGTAATGCACAATTATCTACAGACTATTTACAAATTTTTGGGTTTTCCAGACCTTTGGCATTTCCCCATCTCTCTGCAATTACCTTGCCTTGGGGGCATTTCACTGCATCTCACTTTTTTTTTTTCTTAGCAGTGTGGAGAAAGGAGATCCCAGTAAGTCAAGCTCACTGTGTATCAGTATTGCCACAATGGTGACACATGGTGGAGGCTTAACTCCAGGGCCAGTGCTGGATTTGTGAACTGCTTTCCCAGACACACATCCCTCCTACCCTTTAAACACAGGGGAGAGGGGTGCCTGGGTAGCTCCCCTGGCACTTTCACTGGGTAGTTGGTTAAGCATCTGACTCAAGCTCAGGTCATGATCTCATGATTCGTGAGTTTGAGCCCTGCATCAGGCCCTGTGCTGACAGCTCAGAACCTGGAACCTGCTTTGGATTTTGTCTCCTCTCTCAGCCCCTCCCCTGCTCATGCTCTCTCTCTTTCTCTCTCTCAAAAATAAACATTAAGAAAATGTTTTTAAATACAAGGGGAGAAATTATTTCTAACGTGTTTCTCTGTTAGACGCAAATCACCCCAAGTGTGACTCAAAACAGTCACAGTGCTTAGGGGTCTCCTCTCATCCGCACAGTTCCAGGAAAGCCACACTTCTGAATGTTTCTGCTCCTTCCACCTCCAAACACCACCTCTATTTTCTCCTGTTTTCTCCATTTTCATGTGAAATAGTCTTTTTTGCCAGCCAAACTCCTCCTACAGACAGGCTTAGAATTCTCATGAAGATATCAACAGCCACATCCACCACAGGGAGGAATAGTAAGATGTGAAACTAGGTCAACTTGGGACCAGAAGCAGAAGGTGAATCAGAGAAGTGAATTTGTATTTTGTCCACTATACCCACCAGGGATAGTTTGCCCACGATCCCTACTAGGGAAAGAGTTGTGTCCCCCTGTACTTTTTCTGTTTGTGCGAGCATCATGAATAGGTAGTTGAGTATAACCGTGTGGCAAAACCTAAAAGAATGAGACCACTTCAGTCTTTCAGTTCAGATGGCTCTTTCAAACGTTCACTTACCTCTCACTGCTCTGATCTCCATATTCCACCATTTATGGTTTGAATACACTGAGATTGTTTCTCTTTTTTTTTTTAAGTTTATTTATTTGCGATGGGGGAGGGGAGAAGGGCAGAGAGAGAAGGATAGTGAGAATCCCCAAACAGACTCCATACTGTCAGTGCAGAGCCCGACATGGGGCTTGATCTCACAAACCTGAGCCGAAATCAAGAGTGTGATGCTGAACCGACTGAGCTACCTAGGTGCCCCCAGATTGTTCCTAAAGACACACGAGACAGCACAGAGTAGCAGGGGGTGCAGAGATAAACAGGACAATACGCAAGCATCCCATCCATGCAGGAAGCAGTTCCTGCTGAGGCAGGACAGAGGAGGAGAATGGTAAGGCCTGTGCTGTGGCAGCTGGGGTCCACAGAGGATAACAGATATGAAATTACCTGGGACACAGGGGTTTGCAAGCAAGGACAAGAGCAATTTTCTGCCTTCTCTGTACACAGAGCCATGCTTCAGGGGAAAGGGTTGGAGGGGAATGTTTTGAGGAAGCAACTCAAAAGCCCAGCTTCCCCGGCTCTCCCTTCCACTTTCCACAGAATTCTCCAAAGATCATGGAAATGCAAATCAAAACCATAATGAGGAGTCATCTCACACCTGTCAGAATGACACTTACCAAAAAAACAAGGGATGTCAGGTGTTGGTGACAGGTTGGTGACAGGTGTTGGTGGACAAGAAGCCCTCATGTACTGTTGGTGGGAATGCAACCTGGTGCAGCCATTGCGGAAGACAGTACAGAGTGTCCTCAGAAAGTTAAAAATAGAACCACCCTATCACCTAGTAATTGCACTATTGGGTATTTACCCCCAAAATATAACAAACACTAATTAAAAGGGACACATGCACCCCTATGTTTACAGCAGCATTATGTACAATAGCCAAATTATGGAAGCAGCCCGTGTGTCCATCGATAGATGAATGGGCAAGGATGATGTGTGCAGATATACAGTGGGATATTACTCAGCCATAAAAAGAATGAAATCTCACCATTTGCAAAGATATGGATGGAACTACACAGTAGGATGCTAAGTGAAATCAGTCAGTCAGAGAAAGACAAATAATATATGATTTCACTCATATGTGGAATGTACAAGACAAAGCAAATGAACAAAGGGAAAAAAAGGAGAAAGAGAGAGGCAAACCAAAAAATACTTTTAAAAAAATGTTTATTTATTTTGAGAGACAGAGTATTAGCAAGAAAGGAGAGAGAGAAAGAATACCAAGCAGGCTCTGCACTGTCAGGGCAGAGCCTGACATGGGGCTCAGTCTCATGAACCATGAGATCATGACCTCAGCCAAGATCAAGAGTTGGTCACTTCACCAACTGAGCCACGCAGGCACCCCAAGAAACAGACTCTTAACTCTAGAGAACAAACTGGTTGTTGCCAGAGGGTGGGTGGGAGGTGGGTGGAAAAGCTGATGGGGATTAAAGGGTGCACTTGTCATGATGAACACTGAGTCATGTGCAGAACTGCTGAATCATTATATCGCACATTTGAAACTAATATCACACTGCATGTTAACTGGACTAGAATTAACATTTTTAAAAATATTGATTCTCTGAGCAAAGGGCCACGGACAAGCAAGGGCTACAAGAAAGCCAAAACAGAAATGAAGATGTGAAAAATGTGCCAACACGAGTTTGGAAAGAAATGGACGAGAAACATAAAGTCATTGCACAAATAAAAATCACATATGAAATTATGTAATGATCCTGTGTCCCACTAAAAAATAGTCAGGCAATGATGGATAAGATTGTGAAACTCTATTATTTTCTCTCAGTTTATTGTAGACTCTTCATTCTTTTTATTTTGTTTTTGCTAATTTGTGGTCAGTGAATCAGCTGCCGGGTCTAGGGGCCCACTACCACAGAAGGGGTTCTGCTTTTGGCTGAGGGATGTGGGGGCTAGGTATATGTGAGCCATACATTTGTTGTCATCAAATGGATTTGTTGCAACTTTGTCAGGGCCTCTGTGTCACCAGGACCCAGCCCTGTCCCAAGAGAAACATCCAAAGGACAGAAAGAAGGAGCCATTACAATTTTTCAGAGGCTTGTCCTGAGGGCAGATGTCTTGCAATTGGTGAGGGCCTTGTCCCAAGGGCAGACTTCTTCCAGGAAACATGCAGTGAGAGATCGGCCCTGAGATTTGTGCTGACTCACATTCCAACCTGAATATAACCTTTGCCCTGCAAATGGCAGCCCTCTAGACCATAGTCAGAACTGACCAAAGACCCAGGCCCACACTGAGACAAGGCATAAGACCTAGGAATTATCTTCAGAGCAGACATTCATGAATAAACACTCCAGAGGATGACAAAGAAAAGAAACAAATCCTTGGTACTGAGAGCTCCCATTCAGAGAAGATTGTCAAGATAGAAAACAATCTGAGGGAAAAAAATGAGAAAAATCAAGCAGTATAATACCTCACAAATACACCTACCCTGGGAAAAAATATTCCAGGAGTATAACAAATCTGCCCATAGCTTCCATTTTGAACACATTATAATTTTTATTGTTATTTAATTACTGTATTATTATTATTATTATTATTATTATTATTATTATTGAACTATTATAACAATAAACACATAGAGCTTGTTCTGTGCCAGCTACTGGTCTAAGCATTTGTACATGTATTAGCTCACATAATCCCCAAAACAACAAAATGAGCAACTACTATCCGCAAGGCAGAAGAGGAAAGCCAATGCACAGAGCTTGGGAATCTTCCCCAGGACAATGCGCCTTTGAGGGAGGGAAGGGCCTGCTTTATGGTCCATCTACATAACAGTGGGGGGAATCTTCTCCTTCATGTACTCCACAGGAGAAATCTCCTCACACTACCTAGATATTGTATAATTCACACCAAGAAGAAAAGAGAGATCCTTCAAATGAAAAACTATGGTACAGCACCCAGACCTGATTCAACAACAAAAGTTTCATATGGGGGGGGGGGGGAACCCAAGAGCGTTGCAATGGACGCCTTCGGGACCTCACACTATTTTTTTCCCACCACAAAAGAAGACCTACTCGGGAGGAGTCCTGGAATGCAATGAAAAGTAGTCCCAGTGGGGTATGAAAGAAATAATAATGGAAAGAAATACAATGAATATGATTAGAGGGAACAGCATTATAGTGTGACTTTGTCCTAGTGGGACAAAGGTCCTTGGCTTTGAGGCTCTTTCTCAGTCAAGTCCAGCTACACTGGATGCCTTATTATTCCTCAAACACAGGCTGCATATCCCTGCCTGAGGGCATTGTGAAATTCTTCCCTCCTCCTGGCTTCCTGCAGGTATCTGGGACAGGCTCCTTCAAATCTTTGCTTAAATGTCAGCAAGGCCAACCAAGATGGACTCTGTGATTTCTGTCTGAAGAACTCAGAGAGGAATTTTCATTAACTGCTATGTTGTTAATAAACAATCAGCATGCATTTGGAGAAGTATTAAAATGGCTACCGATTTGGGGCGCCTGGGTGGCGCAGTCGGTTAAGCGTCCGACTTCAGCCAGGTCACGATCTCGCGGTCCGGGAGTTCGAGCCCCGCGTCAAGCTCTGGGCTGATGGCTCAGAGAGCCTGGAGCCTGTTTCCGATTCTGTGTCTCCCTCTCTCTCTGCCCCTCCCCCGTTCATGCTCTGTCTCTCTCTGTCCCAAAAATAAATAAATGTTGAAAAAAAAAATTAAAAAAAAAATGGCTACCTATTTATGAAGGAAAACAAGAAAGAAAGAGAAAACCTGGGGGCAGGCGAGGCTTTCAGCATAGAAATCACAGAGGGGTGATGCCTGGGCCCTAGTCTACTCTCTGAGCTCTCCTGCTGCCAGAGAGCTCAGGGGTGCGCCCACCCTTCTAATGCATAATCAGGTGTCACAGGTTCAAATGCTCACCGGAAGTACACAGCATAAAGAACCATCAGGGCATGAATTCAATGATCACTGCAGTGGATATCTTAATTAGCGTCAGCAAGATGATAGAGACTGCAGTTGCAAGACCAGTATTCCCAGATTTTCCAGTTTTTCAAGAAAGGCTGAAAATCTGGATTTTTAAACGTAAAAAAAATTCTTATTTGAGAGGTTGGTAAACCATTCAAACGTTTTAAATACTGCAATCCAACCAAAAGATGAGGTCTTAAAGTTACATTCTTCTATTCAAGTTAAGAAACAATTTAAGATTTAGCTATATCGTGGATATTGTAATTTGCTGAAATTTAAGACTTAATGATCGCTATTCCAAATATATTATAAAGTTGAAAAAGAATTCTTACTGTCTGAAAACGTGTGCTCCTGCATTCAGGCATTATTTTTGTTTTTAAATGCTTTTCCAAGCTAGGTTGATGCTTCTGTTGCTAAGGGAGGTTTATTTAATTGGTAAGGGCCAGTCATGATAGCTGTATTTGGTTTGTTTTTAAGGTTTTATCCTAACTCTAGAAGTTTTCTACACTTGGGTAATCCACCTTTTTTGGAAAGGATGAAAAAGAAGAAAAAAAAACCCTATGATTATCCTAGGAGTCAATCCAACCGTGTGTCATTGCTAAAGAAAAGAAAATCAAGCAAATTCTCCAAAAATCTACCAGGTAAAGACTATGGACATGATAATAGGGAGAGGAGGAACAGATAAGAAGCAGTGGTGCCCAATCTAACCAAAAAATTTATAATCAAAACTACACAATTAAGGATATAGTTGGGGAGGGTAAGTGTTATTACAGTATTCTTAAAATAGAGGAAGCCTAACATAAAATTTGAAACTATGACAATGAAGTACATGAAGTATCATGTGGTGGGGGACAGAATTAAAAATAATAAAGGTCTTTTCTTGTTTCTGTGGAGGGAAGGCAAAATAATTATTTAACTCTTGACAGTAATGAAGTATACGGAGTAGAAAGTGGTTGTAACAACCAAGGGGGAGGTTGGAATCACAGAACAGTATTTTCTTTTGGTCCAATGTAGATAAGTCACAGCATTGTTGAAATTTAAATACATGGGAATTTGAGTATGATGGTAGTACTGATACTAATAATGCTTAATTAATATTAATGATAACTAATAATTACTAACAATGATAGCACTATCCAGGAATTTACAAAAATTAATATTAAACTTGCTAATGGTATTATCCAAAAATAAACAGGAAAGCTTTTGGTCTTGCCAGACATTTCATCCAAGGGAAAGGATTTATTTTATTTATTATTTATTTATTTATTTATTTATTATTTATTTATTTTAAGAATAAAGGTAAGGGGCGCCTGGGTGGCTCGGTCGGTTAAGCGTCTGACTTCAGCTCAGGTCACGATCTCGCGGTCCGTGAGTTCGAGCCCCGCGTCGGGCTCTGTGCTGACTGCTCAGAGCCTGGAGCCTGTTTCAGATTCTGTGTCTCCCTCTCTCTCTGCCCCTCCCCGTTCATGCTCTGACTCTCTCTGTCTCAAAAATAAATAAACGTTAAAAAAAAATTAAAAAAATAAAAATAAAAAAAAGAATAAAGGTAAAGGTGAGTCATGAGTTTATCCTATGGAACTCCACTTATTAAATACGATCATTAAACTATTTAAATTGAGACACAATATAGCAAGATAAAAATCCGGATTTTGAAGAGTCTGCATTAATATTGGTTAAAACTTCTAATCAAGTTGGCACAAGTGTAAAACAAAGAAAAAAGCAATCCTACTGGTTAATGCAAACAAAAGCCACAAGCAAAATATTAGCAGAAATCAGATGCTGGGCACCTGGGTGGCTCAGTTGAGTAAGTGTCTGACTTTAGCTCAGGTCATGATCTCACAGTTTGTGAGTTAAGCCCTGTATGAAGCTCTCTGCTGTCAGTGCAGAGCCCGCTTTGGATCCTCTGTCCCCCTCTTTCTCTGCTCCTCCTCTGCTCTCTCTCTCTCTCAAAAATAAATGAAAACCATTAAAAAAAAAGAAATCAGATGCAATTTTATTAACAAAGCATCACCCCCAAGGAAAGATGAAGCTTAAGGAAAGGTATTGAATCATTCACCATTTTAATAAAAGGCCATTTTATTCATGGAGATTGAAAAAGCAATGGCTGAAATTCAACAACCATTTCTCATGAAAATTCCGTCTTTAAGGCAGGTTATATGTACCTGTCCCTAATATGTCAAAGAAATAAACCACACACACACACACACACACACACACACACACACACACACACCCCAAGATACTGCTTAATGAAGAGACATGGAGAAAATATATGTAGCACCAACAAAAGAAAGGGGTTTCATTTCCTTAATATATAAAGATTTCAAATCAATTTTAAAAATTCAACAACTCAATTAAAAGCAATGAGCAAAAGACATGAGCAGGCAGATCATATAAGATAGCAATGGCTTATAATCATGAAATGATAGTCTAATTCTGATTTTAAAAAGTCCTTTAAAAACAGAATTTCATTTTCTTTCTTTTTTAAAAAATTTTTAATTTTTTTAACATTTTTATTTATTTGTGACAGACAGAGAGAGATAGAGCACCAGCAGGGGAGGGGCAAAGAGAGAGGGAGACACAGCATCTGAAGCAGACTCCAGGCTCTGAGCTGTCGGCACAGAGCCCAATGTGGGGCTCGAACCCATGAACCGTGAGATCACGACCTGAGCCGAAGTCCACTGCTTAACTGACTGAGCCACCCAGGTGCCCCCAGAATTTCATTTTCAAAGTCCATATTGGCAAATATTAACATGTGTGGTTGCACACACAGTTGGCTGATTTGTGACGTAGCAGGTGTTCTCATACACTATTGATGAACATGAAAACTAGTATACTCTTGGGGAAAAATCTGGACAAATATCACTCCCAGTGTTGATTTCATCTCATGGGTGAACTATGTGAACACTCACACTTGAATGAGTGTGTAACTTGGTGTGTAATCAAGGAACTGGAAACATTAGAACAGACTCAGCAGTCACGGAGAAGCCGTATGCACGCAGGAGGCAGAAAACGTATTCTTCAACACAAGATGTCATAGACCTTCGGGTTTAAAGTCCCTTTGAGCAACACTCTGTTTAGTTCAAGCTGCATTGCTCATAGCTCCCTCCCCAACTTTTCTTCCCTTAGAAGGCGCCCTTACATTCCCACTTTCAGTCCCAGCCCCGTCTCCAAGGGCGTCCCAGTACTGGCGGGGGGAGGGTATGGATGGGACAGAGCAAGGAGCCATCTGATTTAGTGGGAACGCAACAGTGACATGGGGAGTAATGTGTGCATTTCTTGAGTCTCCTCTGCTTTTCACTGCAGCACAGGCACGGGCACGTACGTTGCCCACGTGAGTGATTACCTGCCCAGACACTGATGGCAAACAATGGAAGCTTCTTCCTAGATCCATTACATGACCTTCAGGGACAGTGCAAAGACCTTGTGCAGCAGCGTCCCAGCAAGGCTGACATGTGTCTGGCAGCACTGCCCCCCCCCCCGCCCCAGCATTCTCAGACATGATCCATGTCTGATCCATCTTGTGCTGGAGGCTCCTGTGTGTGTGGACTGCAAACTAGAAAGGGGCCGCTGTCCAGTGTGAATCTTTCTAAATGTCTCAGGAGATCCCCCTCTCCCCCAAGTAGATTTACCAAGACCCTCCACACCACTATCTCGCATATTGTTCTTGCCCTCCTGGAATAGTGCCCTCTGTCCATGGGTTAGCTCTCCAACTCACGTTATACCGCTCTCCCAGGCATGGGAAGTAACCTCTTCCCTCCTGCATATGCCATAGGCATGTCTATCGTGTATCTGGTAAGGCTTTATTAAAAGTAGCGGTTTCTATTCTCTTGACTTGTTGGTACGTCTTTGCGTGCGTCCTGTGTGGCATATATTTGTGTGTGGCACGCGTACGTGTGCATGTATGCGCATAAGCATGGTGGGTGGGGCATGGATGGCAGACAGAGAAGCAAATCTCACCACGCTCCGTCTCAGGTGATCACTAAGGCAACACGCATCACAACCAGAATGTTCACAAATGAGGGTTCTTCACACAAGAGTGCATATGATACGCCTCATTTGGAGGAGCAAGATACGCATACATGTACATACATTTCTGCTTGTACATACATTTATAATTTCAAAAAACACTTGTAAGGCTGCTAACAATTTCTGGGGATGGTGGGCTCTAGATTACTTTTGAATATCTTATTTTTCCTTTTGTTTCTTTTTATACATGTACATTTTGTGATAAAATATAGTTAATAAAAATGAAAAAAAAACACAAAAGAAATTTTTTAAATGGGAGGAGGGAAAAAAGCTAGGAGAGATCATTAGAGTCTCCTTCCTTCCTTCCTTCCTTCCTTCCTTCCTTCCTTCCTTCCTTCCTTTCTTTCTTTCTTTCTTTCTTTCTTTCTTTCTTTCTTTCTTTCTTTCTTTCTTGTATTGATTCTCCCAGCTGTGCTGGTCCCTTATGCTCCAATCATCTAAAGTCAGAAAGCATGAATGCTTCCCAGAGCGTTATTCATGTCGCGAGCACTCTCCTCAAGGGTGAGTGAGAAGGCATTTTCTAGGTAAGCAAACTGCTGGGTAATAAGTGTGCTGAGCAACACGTTTACAGAAATGTTCTGGGGAATGGATTTACTTGGAAATAGAATTAACCGTTGCCATAAGAGATTGCTGAAGGAAGGCACATGTCTATACAAACATACCACTGCAGTCCTAAAACTATTATTTGGGGCAGATTTTCATTGGTTTAATAAGCTGTTCTAAAGGCCTCAGAGTCTTTTCAATTCGCCTCCCCCAGAACTGTTCAGTGCCGCCTGAGGGGTTCTTGAACAACGCCCCCATTAGAGAAACATCATCTGCCACTCGGTGGACCCCCACTTACACCACCTTCAAGTGCCACAGACAGCAGGCTCAAGCACACACATCTCCCTTTGCCCCAGGGAATATCCTGCTTAAGTGAACTAAATGGCCTTTTTTCCTGCCTTCCGATGCCCCTGTAAAGGGGCCACTTAACACTTTATAAGGGCGGGGGGCCTCTAGTTCAACGGGACACCTGTAGATTCTAAAATACACTCTCGCTGAGAAAAGCATGCACTGCCTACAACGATTCAGTTTAACTCCACGTTACCAACACTCTCCGTGAAAACAGAGTCCTAAATAGAAAACTCGGGCAAGTCTTCAAGTAAATCATAAACTCTCCAGCGATGTGTGTGTCTTCTCTCTCTTTCACAGCTCAGGGAAAGGGAAGAGACCAGGTACCATCATCACCACTGGAAATGGAGATGGTTGAAGAGGCTCTGCTCACAGCTACCCTACACGGCTCTCACTGCTGTTCCAGTCAGTCTGTCCAACTGGGGCCATGCACGTCTGGGCTCCTTGTACACAGTGTTTTGAGCAGCACCCCTCTCAAAGCACAACACGACCAGGCAGAAAGTTGCCCTAAGATTGGAGTCCCATTCAACAGCTCATAGCAAGACTGTTGGGAAATCGACGCGACTGTTCCTGGGCTCTCAACGGCTTTGGCATGAGCTACAATGACAATTTAGAATCCCAAAATTCTACCTCCTACTACTTGACTTAAAGATAATGAGACATAACTACTTCATCTTTGCTTTCAAGGTGCCCTCAACACAGCTAAAGCATTTAGCATTCAGTACATCTTTCCTCATCCGAATTATCCCCCGTTATGTGACCCATGTCTGTTTCTCTTTCTAAACGTGAGAGAATGTCTTCGTGTTATCACAGTAACTCACCCTTGCAGGCTGAGCTCTCCCAGCTGAGCAACGGGTAATGTCCGAGCAGTTATAACGGAGTCTGTAGAATAATTGTTCTCACTGG
Source organism: Prionailurus bengalensis (assembly GCF_016509475.1). Classification (NCBI taxonomy): domain Eukaryota; kingdom Metazoa; phylum Chordata; class Mammalia; order Carnivora; family Felidae; genus Prionailurus; species Prionailurus bengalensis. The sequence goes on from NC_057361.1 coordinate 6,138,294, forward strand.
AAATGGAACAAAAGAAGAGAGTTTGTCAGGATTTTTCCACCGTGTTTTATTCTGCTCACATTTAGATTAAACCCAGTGTAGGATGTGTATAGCCAGACTCTCAAATGATTCTGAATCTTCTGACATAAATTTAAGACAGAATATGTCTCTACTGAAAACTCAAAACAATATCGAAGATAAGTAGGCAGGAATGTTCATGTGCAAATTTGACCTCTAGAAAGATCTTTGATTATAGACATCAGTGCTTAATGTATAAAGTTTTTATAATCTGAAACTCCCCAATGCTCTCACCAAAAAAGAACACTTAAATAAATCCCAAGCACAGTGTCTAAAATTTGACTGCAGTCTATTTCCAGTTACAAATAAATACATGTTTGAATTTATAGATATTTCTTTCATTGACTAACTTTTCCCTATGTGAATTAAAATTATTTTTCAAACTAAATACATTTTAGTGTATTGTTGTCCCTTCCTCAACTGAAAATATTTCATTTAATCTCCAAGGATACGACCTTAACAAAATGACCAAGAACTAAAATATACAAAGATTAATGACTAGCTTGTATAATGAAAAAGTAACATGCAAATCCATGTTACAAGGCAATGTTTGACTTTAAAGTTAATGGTTATATAAGTAAGTACATCATATTGCTGAGGACAGAATATTTCTTTTTTTTTTTTTCAACGTTTATTTATTTTTGGGACAGAGAGAGACAGAGCATGAACGGGGGAGGGGCAGAGAGAGAGGGAGACACAGAATCGGAAACAGGCTCCAGGCTCCGAGCCATCAGCCCAGAGCCTGACGCGGGGCTTGAACTCACGGACCGCGAGATCGTAACCTGGCTGAAGTCGGACGCTTAACTGACTGCACCACCCAGGCGCCCCGAGGATAGAATATTTCTTACAGGCAAAAAAAAAAAAAAAAAAGAGGAGTGACTGGTGATTGTACCACTTGGTCAATGCCTTGGAGGCCTGGAGGGAGCTGACCTCACGTATAATATGTATGGGCAGCAAGATGTGTAGTGATCAAAGTCCTACAAGATCTCATATTTGTCATTCCATTGGATCAAACCCTGTAGAGAGCATTAAAACTTTCCAGCAGTGAGTGTGAAAGTGCAGGTGTGGAGAGGCTGGAATCCACCCCAAAAAGTGGAATATTTTATCATTGACATTGTATAGAATTGCTAGTGCATGGTAATAATAAACAGAAGATGGACATTGGGTCTGTTCTATCATTGCCTTTAGTTCTCTGGACCACTTCCTGTGGAATTCTGAAAAAGTAACTGATAATCTAGGATTGCTAATGCTGTAGCAACAGAATGTTTTTGTTAGGATGAAATAGTATTCAGAATTCCAGTGTTCCTTTTGGACAAAACCACTGCCCCTTTTGCTCCATGGCCCTGAGGACTCCACAGAAGGCCTAAAAAGAGGGTCTTGATTGGATCCTGGTGAATAGGGATACAGAGACCATGCAAGGCATCCTGAAAGACCTCACACCAGGATCCTGGGAAGTCCATCAGTCCAAGTAGGGCTTAGGAGACATGGAAACAGAAGGGAGGCTGAGGATAGCAGGCAGCACACCCAGCGCTGGCATTAGTTACAATTTTGACTCATTTCAGTCCTATATTGGGAGATAATTCTATTTCCAAAGACAGTTGGTCTTTATTCTCTCAGTTGAGTCCTCCCTTTAGGGTAACTCCAGAGTTTCTTTATAAAATGTGCTTACATTCCACTGTTTTTGAATTTCTCTGGCCAGAGTTGACCTTTCTATGCAACTAGGAAGGGAAAAATAATTTCCATGTCCAAGTTTAATTCTCATGTGCTTGATCCTGCAATTATTGTCCCTTGAAAATATGAGTTTAACCTTAGGACACTGGCAAGCCCCATGTTATTAATACACGGGTTTTTCCCTAGGACTGTGAAGGAGTTCTCAGAAGACAGAGAGAGCTTGGACTTTCTCCAAACCTTTGGCCTTTCTAAATCTCTCCAGCTTTTGTTCCTACAGTCTGGAAAGAACTGCTTTTTCTGTCCAGCTTTCAGTTTCTGCAGTTCTCTGTTTCAGCTGTCCCCCGTCTAAGCTAAGACAAGAGGTGCTTTGCTTTGCACAGTCAGCCAGCTGTTCCAGCTGTTCAAACTATAAATTAATTTTCCAGGAGAGAAAGAAAGGTAGGCAACTCTCTTGGTCAACAAAGCAGGATGCATTTACCAGCCCCAGAGATCTTGGCCAGTTACCGTGTCCGCCGAGGAAGGGTGCAGGTGGAGAAAAGAAATGAAACTAGCAACCTTTCCTGCTCTTCTGGTGTTACAGCTATTCTGAGAGATAAGAAATCTCTTCCCAGCTATTTTTCTCATATTATATGAATTGAGAGATGCTCTTCTGGGGAAACCTCCCCTAGGACACATCATTGGAATGTTAACTTTGCCAGGGTCTTCCAGCTTTGTCAAAATAGGTCCCTTGGAGATATTGCCCCTATGTAGTCTGAACCCAATTTTTGTTGTCACAAGAATTTTAAATGAACCGAATGTTGGACAATCAAGATCATTCCTTTTTGTTTTCGTTCATCTTGGAATGCATAGATCATGGCACATTGTCATAATTTGCTTGCATGACGCAACTCGCTCACGGTCGTGTGTATTAGCTATAAATGCACGCATGTGCGGGCTTATCTCCATTGTACGTGCACGTGTTCACTTTTGTCTGCACTCCTCCTCCCATCCCCCTGGAAACAGCCTTCCCAATAATCTGTTGTACACATTTGTGTAAAATGTATGTCATTGTTTTCGGTTGTAGATGTGTGTCTCCATGTTATATTTTGTTGTCATGTGTTGGTGCGTGATGGGCTCAACTGTTTTGTGTAATAGATTACATTCTATTTCTCACTTTTTTTCACACTGTGCTATTGGGATCTATCTACCATGCAGTGTTCACACATAGTGATGGCTTCTGACAGCAGGATAATGCTCTGAAGTATGCGCCTTCTGCATGCTCCACAGCCCATCCCCAGCGATGTCCCCAGTTCCTGGCCAGTACACACATCATGATGAACCCTCTTGGACATGTCTCCCAGTGGTCTGTTGTGATAATTTATTTGGGTTATATACTCAGAGTACAAATTTGGGTCACAGACTATTTTGATATTTAATGTGATTAAACCCTGTAGAGTTTTATATTGTTCCCATATAAGACCCTCTATGGGAAAAGATGCTCAACGTCGCTCCTCATCAGGGAAATACAAACCAAAACCACACTTGGATACCACCACATGCCGGTCATAGTGGCTGAAATGAACAAATCAGGAGACTATAGATGCTGGAGAGGATGTGGAGAAACGGGAACCCTCTTGCACTGTTGGTGGGAATGCAAATTGGTGCAGCTGCTCTGGAAAACAGTGTGGAGGTTCCTCAAAAAATTAAAAATAGATCTACCCTATGACCCAGCAATAGCACTGCTAGGAATTTACCCAAGGGGTACAGAAGTACTGATGCATAGGGGCGCTTGTACCCCAATGTTTATAGCAGCACTTTTAATGGTAGCCAAATTATGGAAAGAGCCTAAATGTCCATCAACTGATGAATGGATAAAGAAATTGTGGTTTATACACACAATGGAATACTACTTGGTAATGAGAAAGAATGAAATATAGCCTTTTGTAGCAATGAGGATGGAACTGGAGAGTGTTATGCTACGTGAAATATGTCGTACAGAGAAAGACAGATACCATATGTTTTCACTCCTATGTGGATCTGGAGAAACTTAACAGAAGACCATGTGGAGGGTGAAGGGGAAAAAAAGGGTTAGAGAGGGAGGGAGCCAAACCATAAGAGACTCTTAAAAGCTGAGAACAAACTGAGGGTTGATGTGGGGTGGGTGATGGGTATTGAGGAGGGCACCTGTTGGGATGAGCACTGGGCATTGTATGGAAACCAATTTGACAATAAATTTCATATTTAAAAAAAAAGACTCTCTATGATATCCTAGTTGTCCATGTTTTTGGCCTTAGATTAAAACCATGCTATTTTGATTACTATGGCTTTTGTGTATGACTTAATATCTGTTAAAGGAAGTTTTTCCTATGTAATATTTTTGTCAAATTTTTGTCATTTTCATGGAAGTGCATTCTTTGATAGACATTAAAAAATTTTTTAATGTTTATATTTGAGAGAGAGAGAGACAGAGACAGAGTACAAGTTGGGGAGGGGCAGAGAGAGAAGGAGACACAGAATCCAAATCAGGCTCCAGGTTCTGAGCTGTCAGCACAGAGCCTGACACGGGGCTCAAACTCACAAACTGCAAGATCATGACCTGAGCCAAAGTTGGACGCTTAACGGACTGAGCCACCCAGGCGCCCCTCTTTAATTTTTTTTAATGTTTATTTATCTTTGAGAGAGAGAGAGAGACAGAGAGAGAGACAGAGACAGAGAGACAGAGTGCAAGTCAGGGAGGGGCAGAGAGAGAGGGAGACACAGAATCTGAAGCAGTGATAGACATTTTAGATTCAGTTTATCAAGTTTTAAATAAATTCAGCTGAAATACTGAATTTAAAAATTAGGAGAATTGACACCTCTATAATATTAAAATTGTATCATCTCAGGAAAGGAATGTCTATTCAGATATTCATATCTTCTTCTGTCCTTTATAGGAACTTCACATTTTTCTCCATAGACTTTTTTTTTTGTTTTGTTTTTCAACGTTTTTTATTTACTTTTGGGACAGAGAGAGACAGAGCACGAACGGGGGAGGGGCAGAGAGAGAGGGAGACACAGAATCGGAAACAGGCTCCAGGCTCTGAGCCATCAGCCCAGAGCCTGACGCGGGGCTCGAACTCCCGGACCGAGAGATCGTGACCTGGCTGAAGTCGGACGCTTAACCGACTGCGCCACCCAGGTGCCCCACCATAGACTTTGCAAATACAGATACTTGATGGTTTCTTTGCTGTTGTGAATGGTATCTTATGTTGCTTTATATACTCAAATGTTGGTGTGGAGACTTACTTCCAATTTTTGTGAGTTTATCTTGCTTCAGCAAGATTACTGAACTCTAATTATAATAGTTTGTCTAGGGATTCTGTTGTTTTTGTATGTAAATGATTGTTTCATCTGCAGATGATGTAATATAAGAAGCCCCATGGGGCGCCTGGGTGGCGCAGTCGGTTAAGCGTCCGACTTCAGCCAGGTCACGATCTCGTGGTCCGGGAGTTCGAGCCCCGCGTCGGGCTCTGGGCTGATGGCTCAGAGCCTGGAGCCTGTTTCCGATTCTGTGTCTCCCTCTCTCTCTGCCCCTGCCCCGTTCATGCTCTGTCTCTCTCTGTCCCAAAAATAAATAAACGTTGAAAAAAAAAAATTTAAGAAGCCCCGTTCCATACCATAAGAAAAGTAAAAGAAATGAGAAGTGTAAATATTGGACCATTTTGATATATGCTCTGTGAGTTTGCAAAAATAACATACAGAAAACCTTGGTTTGCAAGCATAATTCTTTCCGGAAACATGTTCGGAATCCAAAGCACTTCCATACATATCAAAGTGAATTTTCCAACAAGAAATAATGGAAACTCAGATGATTCGCTCCACAACCCAAAAATACTAATATAAAAATGATTACAATACTGTAATATAATACAAAATAATAAAGAAAATATAAAGAAAAATAAATTAACCTGCACTTCCCTTTGAAAACCTTTGTGGCTGGTGTGAGGGAGACAAGAAAAAGGAGGGTTATTGTGTAGGACTACTTTCACTATCACTAATGGAATCACTGCTATTTATTGGGTTAATAGAATCTTTTTCTTTTCGTGCAACTTTAACAAGGTACCTATCCAATGACCTAGAATGAAGCAAAGCATTCCTAACCTTACTCTTGTATACAAAATCAAAGGACTGTCCATAGGTGCTGTGAAGTGACAAAAAAAAAAATACACTAGTTCCAGTTATGGGCACTTTGCCACGTTCTGAAAAATCAGTCATTTCTGCCAAACACCGCAGCCTGAGGCAGAGCATCCGAGCACGGGAGATGATCACCCACAGTCCCACAGAGAGAGAGAGAGAGACATAGACAGAGACAGAGACAGAGACAGAAAGAGAGAGAAGAACCATTGGCTCAGTTGTGATCCTGTGATGTTCGGCATCACATACTACTCATATCGGAAGACATTACTTGTTTATCAAGTTAAAATTCATTAGAAATGTTTGCTCGTCTTGTGGAACACTCACAAAACAAGTTCTTGCAATCCAAGGTTTTACTGTATATTGTTTGCTGGCCATACAGTTCTATCTAACTATAATATCTCAAGCTTTTTAATTATATCATTCAGATCTTTTATAATGGTGCTTTTTTGGCAGCTTGATTGACCCACTTCTTAGAGGAATATGTTTATTAAGATCCATATTTAGGGGTGCCTGGGTGGCTCTGTCAGTTGAGCATCTGACTTCGGCTCAGCTCATGATCTCACGGTCCGTGAGTTCGAGCCCCGCATCAGGCTCTGTGCTGATGGCTCAGAGCCTGGAACCTGCTTTGGATTCTGTGTCTCCCTCTCTCTCTGACCCTCCCCCATTCATGCGCTGTCTCCCTCTGTCTCAAAAATAGATAAACATTAAAAAAATTGAAGATCCATATTTACTATTGAGTTCTTAAACTCACTAGTATCCAGATCTTTCCCCTATTGAGGTATGGGTTTAAGGAAGCTCTCATATCCCTTTGATCTCCTCATTGTGTTGCCCACTGTTTGGTGCTGTTTAGAGTTTTAGTTCTGAGTTAAGATACCCTTCACCTTTCTCTCTTTTTATCCTGGCTTTATTAGATGACAATCAAGTACCTGACCTAGATCACCACCCTGCTTCTATATTTGTTACAGTCTTTACCTGGAGTTGAGCAATTCTTCTGTTTCAAAGCGGAGTTTTTGCCCAGCAAATCTTGCCTGAAAATATTTTCAATACACTCCCACATTTTAATTGAGAATTTGGTTAGATATAGACTTTTTATGTTCAAAGTAAGGATAAAATGTTACTCTATTTTAAGGCTGCTCAGGGTGCCGTAACACAATACTATTGATTCAGGGCCTTCAACAACAGAGATTTATTTTCCTACAGTTCTGAAGGCTAGAAGTCCCACATGGAGGCACCGGCCAGTTTGGTCCCTGGTGAGAGCTCTTCCTGACTTCCCACTGCTTCCTCTCCTGGCCTTTCCTCTGCAGGTAACCCAGAGACACAGCAGGCTCTCTGTGTCTCTACCTATAAGGGCACCGATCCCAACATGAGGGATCCACTCTCATGACCCGATTCCCTTCCCAAAGCCCCATCTCCACATGTCATCACACTGAAGGTCGGGGCTTCGACATATGAAATTTGGGAGGCCACAAACGTTCAGTCTACAACACTGACTTCTTAGAGTTAGTGTTGATGTTGAGAATTATGTTGTCAGTTTGATTCTTGTTCTTTGGAAGCCTATTACTTTCTACTTGGAACTTCTTTTGTTCGAATATGCCTACGTATGTGTTTTCTGTACCTATCATGTTGACAATGCTCTGAGCCATTTCCATCAAATATCTTTGATCTTTAATCATCTTCTTCCTCCTCCTCCTCCTCCTCCTCCTCTTCCTCCTCCTCCTCCTGCTGCTGCTGCTGCTTCGTCGTCGTCGTCTTCTTCTTCTTCTTCTTCTTCTGTAATGGAGCATCTCTTCATTTTTCCCAAGAATGCTTCCTTTCCATTTTTTCTTAAACTTTATGGGTCTCTCATCCATTTGTTGCTAGTTCTCTTTCTACTCACCATGTCCTTGGCACTTCTGTTGCAATTCTCTTCTTTTTAGCCTTTCCCAACATTTTTTATGGAGGAGTCTTGAAACTTACTTTGCAGCTCACCCATTTTTTTTCACCTGTATCCATTCTGCTATTCAGTCCAGTACCCACATCCTTTACTTTAACACTCATGGTCTTCATACTATACATTCCACTTGGTTCACTTCTGTAACTTATTATTATGTGCCCTATCTTGGTACACTCTTCCACTATCTCACTGACTATATTATATGTACATTCTTAAGCCATCTCCCTCTGCAATTATACTGACATGGTTATATGTTTTTCAATTTGCTTTTTTTCTTAGAGGTTGTACTCTTTGGGTCTTTAGTTATTTTAGTCTGTGAGTGTACATTATTTGAGGAGAGAGTTCTCCCCTGGAGGCTATGTTGCCCCCCACGAGACATTTGGCAATGTCTGGGACTATTTTTAGTTGTCACAGCTGGGTTAAGGGTGATGCTACTGGCATCTAGTGAGTAGAGCCCAGGAATGCTGCTCAACATTGTACAATAGACAAAACAGCCCCACAACCCCCACAACAAAGAACTGTATGGTCCCAAATGTTACTCCTGCCAAGGCTGAGAAGCTCTCAGTTAGGAGTATCACTGCTCTGTGTGCCGGAGAGGGCCTGATCCTAAGGGTGGAGGCCCTAGGCAGCATGGAACCACCGTGGGATGGACACTTCTTTTCCCTCAACAATACCAGACAACCTCTAGTCAGGGTTTCCTCTAAGGTTGTTCCCTAAATTTCATCTCCTGAGGTTGAGGTTCACCACTGCTGGGTGTTTAGAAGGGGTGTGGGCAGAGGAGGAGATGCCCAAGGAGGGCAGATCTGATGCAAGGAGATGCCTTTCACCAATTCCTCACCCAGTGAAGATGCTGTACTGCCTTGAAAAGATCACCCACCTCAAGAATATCAGTGGCCTGGCTATTGCAACAGTTTTCTTATAGCAAAAGGGGCAGGTAGAGACTGCCCCTGCCCCCCACACACCCAAAGCAGTATCAGAGAGAGGTGAGACGGGAAATTAATTTTTTCCACCAATTCTCTCACTAGCCTTTTGGAAGCCTGGTTATAGTTTAGTGAGGCAACCTCCCACCTGTCACCCCCAGAGAGGTGTGAATCCATTTCCAGGATTTTTCAGGGAACTTTGGTGGTTACTATAGGGTGTTTCCTCCTGTCTTTTAGCCTTTCCTTCTGCTTCCATAGCTGTCAGTCTATGATTGCCGCTCAAGTTTCATGGGAAACCCTATCAACTCTAAAAAGTATTACTTTGACGGGGTGTCTGGGTGGCTCAGTCGGTTAAGCATCCGACTTCTCCCCAGGTCATGATCTCACGGCTCAGCTCGTGAGTTTGAGCCCTGCATCAGTCTCTGTGCTGACAGCTCAGACCCTGGAGCCTGCTTTGGATTCCGTGTCTCCCTCTCTCTCTGTCCCTCCCTGGCTCATGCTCTGTGTCTCTCTCTCACAAAAATGAATACACATTAAAATTTTTTTTGAAAAAGTATTAATTTGAGATGCCTTGTGAAAACTAAGATATTGAAGTTGAGTTATTTCTGTAAATTCCATTCTTTGATGGATGATGTAATAGATTGTTGTACATACGTTTAAATGCTGTGGGATATATTTTTGAGTTGTTATTTTCCCCCACTTTGAACACAAAATGATTTTTCTCTTGACTCTGACAGTTACCATTCACATGAATATTTAAATGATAAGGAAACTAAATGTTTTTCCCCTTTCCGGTTTCTACCGAGTACCGTTTAACATGACATGTCCTTCTTCTCTCTCAGGGAACAGAATCTCATTCTTAGCCACTAATAACATTAATCAAAGCAGTCTTTTATGACATGTAAATAAATGAATTTTCCTTTACATGCACAGGACAATATAGATGATCTGTAGAGACTGGGTATTTATCACAGTGATATATTCCTATTATCACATTGCCATTACTTAGTCATTGGTTCAGGGAAAGTACACTGCTTAGGATATCAAGGATATCGAGACAGCAGTGTAGAGAAAGAAAAAAGCTTATGGAAATTCAGAGATGGCTTTCATGGCCCACTCCCTATTTTATTGTTATAGATTACTCACATGGCTTATAATCAGACTTAAAATACAGACTAAACATTAATAGCACTTTCTCATGAGAAAGCAGTTTTTCACGTGTATGTAAGACATACATTGCAAATAATGCATCTGAGAAAAAAATTTTAAAGCAAGCTTAAACTCTCTTTTAATTAGGTTTGTATACATTCAAATGTCTAAGAGAAAAGTGATTTTATTTTTTATCTACCTGTATATCTACTTATCATTCTATCATTTATTTTTGTGGTTTGGTACATGATCATTTTCCATAAACTGTCAGTTGAAATCAACTGGTAAAGTACAGCCAATTTTTTATCAAACTCTAGAAACATAACTGCAGATGCAAATATTTTTATGAATTCTAGTATATCATAAGCACACCCAGATCTAATAAAAGTAGCATATAGATATTCTCAGAGTAAATGCAACAGTAACCTGAATGCCTGTGAACATTTTATTCAAATACACTGAATGTAGTTCTACGAAGTATACTTTAGGACATAAACAAGGATGCAAGAATTCAAAACTTTTGCAGACTCTAGACAACACGAACACTAATCAAGATAAAACAACTGTCTCCCATTTCAAGTTTTCCGTTTTGTCCTATGTTTCAAACCAAGGGACCAGCCAACTGCTACCCTCAAGCACAATCAGGCCCAACATCGTTTTTTGGTACACAAACACATCCACTTGGCCATGAATTGTCTATGACTGCTTTCATACTACGGTGTCAGAGTTGAAGCCATCGGACCCACAAAACCTAAAACATGTACTATCTGGCCCTTTACAGAAAGAGTTTGCTGACCTCTGTCATGAGCCATGAATAAATGAACGTACTGAAGTTGCTGCCATGTTCTCTCTACTATTACCTAATCTAATGGCGGCTGGAATGTTCTTCCTACCTCAATAAGGTGGATTTGGCATCCTTCCCATGTCTCCTATATGGTGAGCCATGTTAAGTTTTCTCTTCTCTTGCTGTGGGCTGGCATGAGCAGTTTTTCCTGCCATGGGAGCTCTTTGCAACAACTGCCCAGTTATCGTACACTTTCATTCTTAACTTATCCTGAAATTATCTGCACAAACATTTCCTTTGTGCTAAGCTTGGACAAGCAGTGATTCATACTTTTGTTGGCAAAATGAAAACCTTGATTAGAATCAATAATATCAAATAGCTGCCATCAATTAAAAACGCTTCCAACAAACTCTTTGTAGCAGAGTTGTGTAAATGGATATGGCCTTGATTTATTAGGGAATGGAGGGATGCATAGTGAAAGGTATTGATTTTTCCATTTTTTTTTCCCCCAGATACTGGTAGCATACAATTGATTTATAGTATCATTAGCATTGTTATGGTTCTAAGCATTTTTTAATTGCCATTGTTACTTCCCTTATAACTCATGAGTTATTTAGGGATGTATTTTTAAATTCCCAAACATAAGGGATTTTATTAACTATGTTTTTATTGTTGATTTCCAATTTACTGCTTTGTGGTCATTCTCAGTACATGGGGTATAAGTTTATGTATGTGTAACATACGAAGCTTCTTAATGTCATTGCTAAAACCTTCTATCTACATTCTAATACTCTTTTATCTTGATCTACCAATTTCTTTTTAAAAAATTTTTTTAATCTTTTTAAAATTTATTTTTGAAGGAGAGAGAGACAGAGCATGAGCGGGGAAGGAGCAGAGAGAGGGGGAGACACAGAATTCGAAGCAGGCTCCAGGTTCTGAGCTGTCAGCACAGAGCCCAATGCGGGGCTCGAACTCACAAACCACAAGATCAGGACCTGAGCCAAAGTCGGACGCTCAACCGACTGAGCCACCCAGGTGCCCTTTGATCTACCAATTTCTGACAAAAACATGCTACAACACTAAACTGCTAATGAATGTGTCCATTTCTCTTGCTAATTCCATCAGTTTCCTTTTTGGAATTCAAGGTACATGCAATTTCATATTGCTGTATCTTCTTAGTAGACTTGTCCTTTTGTTTCCATTATATATCATCTTATTTTGGTAAAACAGTTTGTGCATTAAATTCTATATTGTGGGATACTGGCACTAGTAGCTTTCTTTTTATTAGTATTCTCCTTGATTTTATTTAGCTGTGTCATATTTATATAGCTCGATTTTTAGTAGATCAGTCTATTTACATTCATGATAATTAATGTTATATTGGGGCTTACCTCCACCATTTTATCTTGTGTTTTTTATATCGCCTTTTTTTCCCCTTTCTTTCTTTTTTTCTCCCTAGCTAGTTAGTTAGTTAGTAGGTTTCATGCCCAGCACAGAGCCCATAGCAAGGCTTGAACTCTAAGATCAAGACCTGAGCTAAGATCAAGATCCTGACATTTAACTGACTGAGCCAACCAGGTACTGCTATTTTTTAAATTTAACGTTTTTTCCTTTTATTTCTTCTCAGTTGTGGTTATTTATCATGTGTTATCATGGTTACTTTCACTGTGGCATATACTAAACAGTAATTTAAAATAAAATCTGAGGTTCATTCTGAAAAAATCTGAAGTTATTCAGTAATTGTGTACTTCATCAAAAGACTGCACTCCCACCTTGTTATCGCTGCCAGAGTTTTCATTTTCAACTTTTAGTGCAAAATGTCATTTTTACATTTAGCATTGAATTAAATTAGTCGGTATTTCATCCACTTCTGGACACCTTGTTTCTTAATACCTATCTCTTCCCTCTTACCTTCGCGTGTTTTTTTTCTTAACAAAGAACATCCTTGAATATTTATTTAAGTGCTAGTTCCATAGTCTGTATATATAAATTCTGTATGTGAAAACAAAATGCCTGTATTTGATGCTTCTTCTTGAATTTTAAGATGGCAATTGCTCTCCTTCTAACCTCAAGTACTGAGAAGTGCACTGTTAGTTGAATTGTAATTCCCTTGCAGGTGATTTGATGTTTCTCTGTGGCCGCTTCATAATTTCTCTTCGTTCTCAGTGGTTTGGAAGTAACTCTTATATGCCACGGAATGGAGTTATATTTATCTATCTTTTCAGTTCACAGAGTGCACTTCTGATCTAAAGACTGCAATTCTGAATAATTTTGGCTATTACTCTATTCAACTCCACCCATGTTCCAGCCATTTATCTTATCAAGTAATATTAAAGGATCTCAGTCTGGGCTCCAAATCTCATACCTATTCTTCTATATTTTTATATTTCTTTAAAAAAAATCTTTTTCCAGGGTCACCTGGGTGGCTCAGTCAGTTGAGCATCTGATTCTTCATTTCGGCTCAGGTCATGATCCCAGGGTGTTAGTATTGATCCCTGCATCAGGCTCTGCACTGAGCATGGAGCCTGCTTAAGACTTTCTCCCTCTCTCCCCTCCCCCCCCCCGCCCCGCCCATGTGCACTCTCTCAAAAAAATTTTTTTTTATTTTAATCTTTTACTATTCTGTTAGGTCTAATGTTGTAACAACATCTAATTACTAATTTCTCTTCGAATATGTGTAGTAAGAGTTTATCCCAAGAATAATTTGTTTTTTACTGATAACTGCTAAATTTTTCTGTGATCTCTAACATTTTATGCTAATTTCTGCCTATCTTGATAACTCCCCTGCCCTTTTAAAAAGGATGTTTTTAATTCATATAGGCATCTTAAATATATTACTTTTAAGCTCTCAGACTGCTCTAGAGTACTTTAACTTCAAGTTATATAACTTTTTAAATTATTTTTTTAATGATTTTATTGACGGTAATAGCCTCTTAGCAATTGGGTTTCTTCACAAGTTTTGGAATTTTGGATTGTGGCTCTTTTGGAGGGGTGGTTTTTGTTTCTCTTTTCTAGTTCTTTCTCCTTCCTTCTTTCCCTCTCTCTCCTGTCTCTAGGCTTAGTCCTTGTGTATAATAATTTCATGGCTGGTTGAACCCCCAAGCCCCCTGTGATAGTTAATTTTAGGTGTCAACTTGGCTGGGCCACGGTGCCCAAATATTTGCTGAAACATTTTTCTGGATGTTCTATGAGGCTCTTTTTCGATGAGATTGCATGTTGGTAAACCATGAATAAAATGTACTTCATAATGTGGGTGGGCCTCATCCAATCACATTAATAGAACAAAAGACTGACTTCCCTTGAGCAAGAAGGAATTCTGCTGACAGATGATCTTCAGACTTAAAAGCATTATCGACTCTTCCCTGGTTCTCCAGCCTGCTGGTCTACCTGCAGAGTTCGGATTTGTCAGCCTCCATAATCATTAAAGTGAATTCCTTACAATAAATCTCTATCTATATACACACATCCTATTAGTTAAATCTCTCTGGAGTATAATAACTAATAACCCTCCCCCCAAAACCTGTCAGGATGAGATATAATAATGGCATTTCAAGGCTGCTGTTGTATGATAGGGAAATTCAGCTAGAGCAGATCTTGCCCCTGAATGACTGGGTGACTTGGTCCAATCTCTGGTCTTGAGGCTATGTATGTGTCCTTAAGCCTCTCTAAACCTGGCTAAAAGTCCTAACCTCAGGCAGTGGTCAGTGGCTGCCTTCCCTCAGCTTGTTCACTGGGGTAGGGGGTGATTCTTGCTTAAGTTCCTAATGTGTCCAAGTGAACCTGGATCCATGAACATTGCGACAGGAAATTCACAAGACACACCTGCTGACAAATAGCAAGTATGGATACATCTATTTTCTTCCTGTGATAACCAAACAGTGGAAAGGAGTAATGACTTCTGCCATTACAAAGGAGTAATGACTTTCCCAAATATATTTGGGAAAATATCCTTTGAGGAAGAAGAATCTTTCATCCAGAAGACCCAAAAGAACTTCATCCTGATAATCCTTTGCTATAGAAGAATTTCTATAATTGATTGAAAATAGACATCATGAAGTCATGCTTTGTACAAAAACAACTCGCCACATAGGCTGAGATTAAAAGATGACGTGATGTGGGCGCCTGGGTGGCTCAATCGGTTAAGCGTCCGACTTCAGCCAGGTCACGATCTCGCGGTCCGTGAGTTTGAGCCCTGCGTCAGGCTCTGGGCTGATGGTTCAGAGCCTGGAGCCTGTTTCCGATTCTGTGTCTCCCTCTCTCTCTGCCCCTCCCCCGTTCATGCTCTGTCTCTCTCTGTCCCAAAAATAAATAAACGTTGAAAAAAAAATAAAAAAAAAAAGATGACGTGATGAGCTACAAAGAGGCAGGCTTCTCTGCAGAACATCACTGCACCTGCCTCAACCTTATTCCCCTTGCAGATCTCGGAGTCAACGTTTCCTCTTTGCCTTGCTCAGACCCGGCTCCTTCTCCCACCACATTAACACTGCTATCATCATCATCCAGGACTTACCCTACTGACACATTCCATACGATATTGTGTTATAATTTGTTTATCATCAGTGTCACTCCTAATGAAACAGAAATCTTCTAAGGGCTGGAACCTCTTCTACCTAACAGATATTCGAGTCGGCTGTGCCTGGACCCAGGCTTAGCACATCACTCCTACCCCGGTAAATATTTTTTGAAGAGTTGACTGGATTCTCTTCATTCTGAATAGTCTTCCTATTTCTGGGCATTTGTGACCTACATATAAAACTATTCCTCTGAAACTTTATAGATGTACATTGTGTTTTACAACAAACATGTGATTGATTGAGACATTCTCTCTTTTTTGGTGCACGTAGAGTTCATATGTCCACCAACAGCGGCTGTCTTCCTCTGCAGACCCCTCAGCATTCTCCTAAGTGGGAGCAACCCTAGTCAGCCTTCCACGCTCTGTGTACAGCTGATGGAGGCCTAACGTTTATGATTCTTGCCCTATACTTTCCACTTCACCTCGCTGGAAAATTGAACAAATGACTATAGAAAAGTAAATTTAAAAGAGAGATGCGATGGCGGGGAGGTGCCTGGGTGGCTCAGTCTGTTACGTGTCTGACTTTGATTTCGGCTCAGGTCACGATCTCACAGTTCATGAATTCAAGCCCGACATTGGGCTCTCTGCTGTCGGCACAAAGCCTGCTTTGCATCCTCGACCCCCCTCTCTCTCTGCCCCTCCTCTAGCTCTCTCTCTCTCAAAAATACATAAACATTAAAAATTTTTTAAGCATAAAAATTAAAATAAAATATAAATGCTACGGGAAAACTGCTTTCATACTTCCTCAAATCAGATAGTGGGGCTCAGAGAAGGAGTCAGCAGTCTGATGTGACAGCAGAAAGGTTTGCAGCGATTACAGCATTCCACCCTTCCTCAGCAGGAATGGCCCATAATACCTTCGTAGGAAACAGAACCTTAAGGGGGCAGAACCATGGCTCTTACAGCAAACGTATTAGGAGGCCATTAGACAGTCACTGAAAGGAGTTCTGAGGAATTCTGCTCCATCCCCTCAGGTCTTCACAAATTAGCCAATGAAAACCTCGTCCAAACCTAAACCATTGCTTTGTAAGTCATTATGGAGGCCCGAGGTGATGTGGGACAGCTGTTTCATAACTAGTACCCGAAAAGATGAATGGACTAAGAAATGAAGAAAGGGAGACTCGACTGCAGGCAAAGATGCCTTCTCCCTCAGATTCAACCATGGGGATGTTATTTAATTTTTTCAAATGGGTGGGGAGGAGGGGAATAAAGGCGTCATCGCGTCGACATCGGGTGTCTCAAGGAAAATATCAGATTCTGAATGTAAATTTTAATACTTTTCTCTACTAAATTTGCAACAAGTTTTGAAATAATTCCCAGGAGTATAGATTTGTGTCAACGTTCTACAACCATTCTAAACTGTATGGTACAAGTAAAGGAAGTTCTTTCAAATATTTAATTGTAAATGTTTATAATCTAAAGAGGCAAAGACTAGTTGAAACAATGATAGTATCAGCAGGAAAGGAAGATCAGGGCGCTGGCTACAGGACAAGAAAATACTAAATGTTTTAATGCAATACTGATCAGTATTTTCTCTCATGATAATTCTCATGGCTTCCTCTAGGTAGAAACTGCAGATATGTACTCTACCAAGCACAACTTGAGTTGCCCATTTTGACTTAGCAAACCTAAGGTGAGTAGGATGTAAGCTCTGGGAGAAGGGTGTATAGAATATCTCTCTTCCCCCATTGTGCCTTGATAATTCCAAACCTTTCAGTAACCCTCTGGTATCAGTGTATTTGGCTAAATTACATAGATATTGGGGCACCCGGGTGGCTCAGTCAGTTAAGCGTCCAACTCTTGACCTTGGCTCAGGTCATGATTTCACAGTTCATGAGTTCGAGCCCTGCGTCAGGCTCTGTGCTGACAGTGCAGAGCCTGCTTGGGATTCTCTCTCTCCTTCTCTCTCTGCCCCTCCCCAGTTCATGCTCTAAATAAATAAATAAATAAATAAATAAATAAATCTTTAAATTCCATAGATATTAATGAGACCCAAATATCAAAGAGATAACATCAAAAAGTCCTCTTCTAAGTTAAATGCATTTGGAACGTCTGGTCAAATAAGGGAGAGTTCTGCCGGCTGGAAGAGGAGAGCCTTTAAGCATGCGAGCATCTGGGCTGCTTATGTTCTGAGCTCATTACAAGACCGATGTGGTGACAAGGAGAAGCCAAGTCACTGGCCGAGCACAGGAGGCCCCCAACCTTGGGCTCGATGGCAGGCTGTGACTTGGCGGACGACAGCATGGCTGGGAACCTCTTCCCTGAGCCCTGTGAATCGCTCACGCAAGCACGCCCACCTGCACAGGTGTCTGAGCAGCCAAGCACCCTGGAGCAGCAGCCCCGAAGCCACAGGTTTCTACGGCCTGGGTTCTGTGGGGCATTTGGAAACATGGCTGAGTTCTATGGCTCGTCCCTGAAGCCTACCTATCATGTGCCTTTCTGGTCTGTGGGATAAGCGATAAGCCTTCTCTGTGCTCATCTGAATACCATACAGTCCAGGGAATTTAGGCCTCAACCGATTTATTTTTCCTTTTGTGGTATCTAGATACCCTCACCAAAAAATAACAGCAAAAACTGATGAGATACACTTGTCGAACCGCACCTACTCTTATGAATAGATGAAATCCTTTAGAATCCCCTTAATGTTTGTCTGCAAATATTAGCTATGCCATCCTGGTTTAAGATGCTTGAGAAACCTGAGCTGTGCTAACACAATTAATTTGCTCATTATATACATCTTCATCAGCAGGGAAAGGTAAATCCCAGGCCAGCCGGGGATGATATTAAAAATTCCAAATGAGTGGGTTTTACAGCAATGAGTACTGAACATTTTTAAGTATTTTTCTCCCTTCTGGTAGTTGCAGTGTTATTTAATTCATAGTCCATGGCTATGCCGTGTACCCATGTCAACAATCCTAACCTTTTATAATCCCTTAACAATCATTTTACAGCTTGGGCTGCGAGTTTAGCAGCCTGCCATGGGCTTCTGGATGTGATTACGGGCTGGCGAATTGTAGAGCCCCGCGGTGGAATAGTCTCACTCCATCACATCATGTTGTAAAGTTGGGGTCCCACCCCCCTTCAATCTGCCTCCTAAGGCTTTTGCTGTTGTCTCTACCACAGAATTTGTACTTTGAGTCTCTGTGCAGCTACCTGTGTCTGGAAGATTTCTGTGTGTTGAGCATGAAGTAGTGCTGTCACCCCCATCACTGATTCTGCTTCCCCCATGCAGGCTTCTGTGATATGCCAAACCCCATGACTCTTTACAGTTCCTCCTAAGGAAGTTTACCAGCTCCTCTTGGCTGTATCTCTGTAACTCATATTCAAACCTTATTTCTCCAGCTCTTCTTAAGAGCAGGGTATTGGCCTTTGCTGTGATTCTAAACTCGTTTCTTCCCTAGGCTGTAACAGACATTGCATTGTGATTATCAATTTGCCTTGCTAGCTCGAGAGTACCTCTAGGGAGCGTGATCTATCTACCTATCATGGGAGGATTTGGGGTCTTCCTTACGTGGAAATTGTTCCTTCTACTGCAGCATCCGAGGTCAGAAATTCCACTGAGAGAAATAATTATTTTATTCTTTAAAAAAATGTTTATGTATTCTGAGAGAGACAGAGAGGGTGCAGGGGCAGGGCAGAGAGAGAGCGAGAGAATCCCAAGCAGGCTCCTCAGTCAGTGTAGAGCTTGACACAGGGCTTCCATCCCACGGACCACGACCCCGGGCCAAAATCATGAGTCAGATGCTCACCCGACTGAGCCACCCAGGAGCCCCAGAAATAAATTATTTTCCATTGAGCATCAGGGTCTCCAAACGCCAACTGCCGTGGGAAAGATAAGGCATCATTCTCTGCACAATTGGTTTGTGAGATGGTTCCCCTGGAGACAAAAGGAGATGTGGAGAAGTAAGCGAGGACTGGCTCCTTGCTGGGGAAGAGAAGCCGAAAAGAAATAGGTGATGGAGGAAGATGGAAGGGTATGAACCTACGTTAAGTGACTAACATCACAGGGCTGGCTGTGCAGGACATAGCAACATTCTGAGGTGACCGCCTGCAGGTGCCTCCGTGCCTCTTCCCGATAGCCACTGTGCACAAGCCCTCCTCACAGTGCGCTAATGTAGAGCACTAATTGCGACACAGGTTACAGGCTGTGGCACCCACATTGTGCTGGTCCCCTCTGCAAAGCATTTGTTCTTGGTCCGCCTTGTCTTTGAACGTGAGGCCTCCGGTGGCACATTTGATTCCAACTGTTGACTTTGTTCTTCTTTCCATCCCAATTGGATTTCTAGACCCACTGTAACTCGGCTGAGAATCCTTCCAACACTACCCTCCATGTGACCACGAGGATAATTAGCAAACAAAGTAACCGCATGACTTAGGCACAGGGGGAAAAAGCCCTGCCAACCCAAACTGCGCCTCGGGCTAAGTTTCTCCAAGAGCCCAGTGGACTTGTGCACGGCAGGAGCACATCCAAGATGGAGACATCCTGATGTGCCAGAGAAAAGGCAAGAGCAGGCAAGACTGGGTAACAGCACATGCACATGGCCAGCAAAATGCACACTTGTCTGATGGGTCTGCACAAACAAGATGATCCCAGCTGCTGTGGGTTTTTCCCGCTGAACAGATATCTACAAAGGGCATATTTTAAAACTTTCACTGTGTGTTTCTCCCTTCATGGAAGGTGTAGATTCAAGAGCTGGGGAAGCATCTCAAAGTTCGGTGACTCATTTCACTCTTGGTCAATTAAGACAAATAATTCTGCACATGGACAGAAGCCAACCCATCTACGACAGTGCGTACCAGGCTCTCCTTAAAGTAATTAAATGTTACAGGGAAGCAAAACGTAAGTGAGATTATAAACCTTTTGTTGTCTTGGAATAGGGCCTCTAACTCCAATTACATTCAAGGGGCACAGGGCAAGCGGAAGGGCACACATCAGTGGTCACAAGGCGGCTTGGCAACGATCCGCCTTGCGAAGCACGGGAATCACAGCACCTGGCATCGAGGCTTGGTTCCACCATTGAAACCACTCTCTGACCACGGCGTGATGACTCTGTATCGTTTCCTCATTTATGAAGTGAAAATGAGAACACCAGAGACAGGGATGTTGCAGGGAAAAAAAAAACTAAAAGGCATACTAATGGAAAAGATCTTTGAAAAAGTCACACAAAAAGTAATACACCATATTTTGTGACATGTTTGTATTTATGCAAAATTTACCGCTGCACATAATAGCTGCTCAGCTAACATTTGCTGTGTGTGGTGACGACTGCGGGCCTCCCAGTCACTAAATGCGGTGAATTCTGCCCAGTCGCCAACCATCTCCACCTGTCCTGCTTTCGTGTGGCTGTTGTAGTGCTTCTTGCAAAACCCCTCCCTGCTCAACGGTTACGCTGCAGCTTCCTCCTTCAAGTCCAAATGGCGGCCCAGGCAGGGTTTCAGTGGCTTGTCACCTGCTGGCTGTAGACTGTCGCAGGTCTCCAGGAGTCCTGTCCCTGGATCATGTCCTCTGCTCCCATGTTCCAGCCACTCCTCTGTTTGTCCCTGCCTCTCGGATCTTCACCTCCAGTCCTATCATCTCTTCTAAGCCCCAAACCATATTTCAACAAGTTCCTGGGTGCCTCCCCATCGTGTCCTTAAAGCAGATGGTCCTGTCTCCAGCCCCAGGCACAACTGCCCCCGCCCCTTCAGGTGTCTGTTGCGAGAGTGCACAATCCCCTATATTGTTATTAGCTGTGAAGGACCACCGTTGTTCACTCCTTCTCTTCATCCCCTGACCTCATCCCACTGATCACAAGCCACCTAAGGTTGCCTTGGACATTCTTCTTGAATCACTCACCTCAGTCACACACAGGAAAGATTAATACCTTCACAAAATTATTGCAAATGACCACCCTGTTGACTTCCATAGCCTCCAGACTATTCTTTCGAGCTAGTTTCCGCACAGCTGTGGGCTCACCTTTCTAAAGCTGAAATCTGGCCCTGTCACTACTTAATGCTCCTCCCCTCCCCCAGTGGCTCCGCTTTGTCTCCAGAAGCCGAGCACTTTATCATGATAGGATGGCCATGAAGAAGTGCCCCCATGACCACCTACTGCAGGGACGTGCCTCCCTGACTGCCCACTGCAGGGACGTGCCTCCCTAACCACCCACTGCAGGGATGTGCCTCCCTGAACTCCCACTGCACGAATGTGCCTCCCTGACTGCCCACTGTAGGGAGCGTGTTGGGGCGAGACCCTCAGCTCCACAATCCATCAGTGCCTTTGAGCTGAGCCTCCCAGGCACTGTTCCCGAGCAATGATTCAGCATGATGGAAACACAGGCATGGACCCATTTCTGGGAGATATGGCACTCCTTTTCAGCTCAAGGACTCCCTAATGGCTCGGTTGAAACCTCCTGAGAGTTCATAGCCAACCACCCAACCTTCTCCATCCCCTTCATTGGGGGTCAGGTTTGATGGAGGCCAGAACCCTCCCCCAGCCTCTCCCGCTGCTTCCTAATTCCCTTTCACATGGGTATTTCCTCTAATGAGATCCTGGAGAGTGTAATCCTCCTCTGATGTCTGCTTCTCAGCACACTCAGAGTAACACACATTACAAACACATTACACACTTTTGGTTTTGCAAATTCCCACTAGCAGCATCGACTGCAGTCTTGTGTTCTTATGTTTTCTACCTGTCGTCCTCACCATCGTCTTCTCTTCTGGATCAGTTCTATTGTAAATATAGCATCACTTACCTTTAGGTAAATTATGTACCCGTCATTGGTAATTATCTGTCATATCACAGACCATTCTCTATTCCCTGTTATTACTGTGACTCTTCCCATCTATTTCCACTAGTACAATGTGAGCTTTTCAAGGCCATGAATAGTCCCACGCATAGCCGATACCTAGAGTCTAGTACAACATGCAGAATCACTGGCTGCACATCCTCACATTTAGCTCTTTGGTTGGCTATTGCTAAGTAACAAATTCCCCAAGTTTAGTAGCTTAATACAGCAACCACTGCATTATGTGTATGATTCTGTGGGTCAGGAGGAATTCAAGCAGAGGTCTGTTTCTGTTCTGTGATACCTGGGGTTGCAGCTGGGATGGCTGAAACCACTGGAGATGGAATGGGCCACAAGTAAGGGATCTTGGTTCTTGTCTGTGTAGAGTTTATGGGGGCTGTAATGGCTCGTTTACTTGCATATCTAATGCCTGGACCGGGATGGGGGCTAGCCAGCATCACATTCTCTCTCTCTACAGCCTCTCCATATAGGTGGCTCGGGCTTCCTCACAACATGGTAGCCTGGGAATATGTTGAACTTCCCACAGGAGAGGAGTGACTCACGGAGAAAAAGAAAACAAGAGCTCCAGTAGAAGCTGCAAAGAATCTTCTGACTGAGGCTTACACATCCTAGCACGTCACATCTGCTACAGTCTATGATCAGAGCAGGCGAGAGCCAGCCCACGTTTCAGGGAATGAAGAAATGGACTCTTCCTAATGAGGAAATATCATGTATGTACAGGAGAAGAAGAATTGGTGGCGGGCATCTTGAATCGAGCTACCTCAAGATTCCGTGTTAATTCACACTTATTCAGAAAGACTTCCTTCCTTAGGTATCCTGTCTAAAGTACACTGTTCCCACTAACTAGTCTCTGTCATGATGTTTATTCCCTTCAACATATTTATGAATCTGTGATTTCTTGTCTAGGGGTCTATTATTTACTGGCTGATGGTCTACTACAAGATAAGCCCCATGGGGACAAGATCACCACCTCACCTCCCGTATTCCCACCTCCCAATGCAGAGCACAAGGCACAGTAGACACTAGTGATTAAGTGTGCAAGCTGGACACAGAACCTGTGGTTTAACACATCCATATGGAGCAATTTTGCTTCCCAAATAGACAGTTTCTATACAACAAAGACTATGGCTTTTTGAATCTTTCTCAGTGCCAAGGATAACGTAGAGTTTACACAGCTCAACACATCCTTGTTGAATAGTAGTAACAATCTTGGTCTTTATGCAAAAGGTCATTGGAGGCCCAACCTTCAAATATTTTTAGCGGAAACCATGTTATATCTTGCCATAGGGAATGACCACAGGTGCCAGACTAATACTCACACTCCTCCTACTTGATGATGCTGCTTCATGATTAAGGGCACCTTGCCAGTAAGTCTCCTACCACAGCAGTTTATCTTAAACTCTCAGGTGGGGTAGTGAAAATGTGACAGGCAAAAAGCAAGCTAATTGTCTTTGCGCAAATCACTCATTGTCTCTGAGCCAATTATCTCTTCTCTAAAATGTAGGTATATATCTACAGAGTTGTATTATCTGAGATAATACATATAAAGAATTTATTGCCAAATCTGTAGGAGGTAAGTGTTCAGTTCATGGTATTTTCCTAGTCTCTAATGCTTGTGGTTATAAAAATGCAATATCTCTAATACTAAAAGTCTACACCTTACATATTCAACCTCCTTTAAAGCTAAGTGAATTGACAGGTTTTGTCTTTTATTTTCAAAGAGGAAATGACAGGACATGAGAAAGGGACACACAATGTTCCAATTCCATGGACAATAACAGAAGTGAAAATATGCTTCCATCTAGATGTTTTGTATTGGCTTGAAAGTAACTCACAACTGGTCCTGAGAAATGGCATGGACACACTTGATCAGTACAGTAAGGCCATCAGAAAAAAACAAGGCTGAACTTTGTTAATTTTCTAAACTACAATGACTAATAAAGGTTATAAAGAAAGAATCGGTGGGGGGGGGGGTGCCGTGTGTGCCCGGGTGGCTCAGTTGGTTAAGTGTCCAACTCTTGATTTCGGTTTTCACAATCATGAGATTGAGCTCTGCGTTGGGCTCCAGGTCAGGCACGGAGCCTGCTTAAGTCTCTCTCTACCTCTGCGCCTCCCTTTTCATGGAGGTATGCACTCTCTCTCAAATAAGAAAGAAAGAAAGAAAGAAAGAAAGAAAGAAAGAAAGAAAGAAAGAAAGAAAGAAAGAAAAGAAAAGAAAAGAAAAGAAAAAGAAAGAGAAAGAAAGAGGGAAAGTAGAAAGGAATTGGTATTTGTAAGCAGGTAGTGAATTACAAACACTTCTTATAACTCTGGACATCATGGAGACAAACAAAAATAGACAACAAGACTTACTACCAATAAATAAGCTACTTTCACTGACCTTTCAGAAAAATATTTAAAAAGGTATTTCAAATGCATGAACAAAAATGTATATATTGCACAAATACCAATGTACTCTAGTCACATGTACTGGAGAAAGTGTCTGGTTTTCCAATCGCACATGTCACTAGCTTATTCTATCTTTCTTCCCCCTACTATTAAGCTTTTGACTCATCCACAGAATAATAAAAAGTTGTGCCAAATAAGAGTTAAATGAGGAGAGAACCGTAAAATAAAAGTAGTTCTTTTTGCACATAAAATTTTCTTGCCAATTTGTGGATAGTTAGAAGACAGCTGAAATAATGTTTCAAGATCATGTTTACATTACATTTATTTATGCTTTTTCTCAACTCTTAGTAGTGATGGCTGCAAATGACGTTGTTTCAAACAAATTGTGTAATGCCAAAAGGTAGAGGCTACTTAAAAGAAAACTACACAGGGGTGCCCGGACAGCTCAGTCTGTTAAGCATCCGACTTTGGCTCAGGTCATGATCTCATGGTTTGTGAGTTTGAGCCCCACATCAGGCTCTGTGCTGACAGCTCGGAGCCTGGAATCTGCTTCAGAATCTGTGTCTCTCTCTCTGTGCCTCTCCTGCTCAAACTCTGTCTCTCTCTCTCTTTCTCTCTCAAAAAGTAAACATTAAAAAAAAACTACACATATGAAGGAAAGAGGGGACACTCTGATTATTTGGAGGGGGGCAATGAATACAAGGTACACAGCTTCATGTAAAATCTTACTATTATTTAAAAATCTTCCTTGGGGCGCCTGGGTGGCTCAGTCGGTTAAGCGTCCGACTTCAGCTCAGGTCACGATCTCACGGTCCGTGAGTTCGAGCCCCGCGTCAGGCTCTGGGCTGATGGCTCAGAGCCTGGAGCCTGCTTCCGATTCTGTGTCTCCCTCTCTCTCTGTCCCTCCCCCGTTCATGCTCTGTCTCTGTCTCAAAAATAAATCAACGTTAAAAAAAATTTTTTTTAAATAAATAAATAAAACGTTAAAAAAATTTTTTTTAATAAAAAATAAAAATCTTTCTTTAGATAATCTTATACTATGTTGAAACCATACGAAGATCTACTCTTTGGTTTAGGTAACACTATAGGCTAGAAATCAGAGAATTTTTCCTGTTAAGGGATAAATAGTAAATATTCTACTCTGCTATTGTAGCATAAGAGCAGTCATAGACAATACCTAAATGAATGGATGTGGCTGTGTTCTAATAAAACTTTATTTATAAAAACAGAATGGCAGGCCAAATGTGGCCCATCGGTGGTTGTTGCCAACCCTTGCCATAGAATAGCATCAATCTACACTTCTTAAAATAGAGACAGCCCTACAAGTGAGAAAAATAAAATAAAATGCATGTGCATAGCCTGAAGGAGCTAAGAAAAAATCAAAATAAATTTAAGTTTAGCATGCATTTTTAGTAGGTGCCAAAGACAGACACCCTCTCCAGCTGCTCCTTCATAGTCAAGCCCTGGCAACCCCTGTGATCTGTTCTCATCACTAGAGTCTGTCTTTTTGAGAATGCCGGATAAATGGCATCATATCTGTCCTTTGAATCTGGCTTGTCTCTCATAAAAGATTAGGTCTTTAAAACTCATCCGAGTTGTTGCATGTATCAATAGTTTCATTTTATTGCTAGGTAGTCAACAGTTGTATCCAACCAACTCTTCTTCTTCTTCGTGTGTGTGTGTGTGTGTGTGTGTGTGTGTGTGAGAGAGAGAGAGAGAGAGAGAGAGAGAGAGAAACAAGAAAGGAATTTATTTCAGTGAGTTCAAAACCAGTAACACAGTGGACTAGCACCTCAAAGACAACTTTTTAAACTCCATTCATGAGTTAAAGGATATTTGGGTTGTTTCCAGCTTTTGGCTATCACAAAGCTGCTATGAACATTTGGGCACAGGTTTTTCTAGAAATGTAAGGTTTAATTTCTCCAGGGTAGATACCAATGAATGGTAATACTGTACTGTATATTAAAGGCATATTTAATTTTTTTAGGTTCATTTTTGAGAGGGGACAGAGAGAGAGAGAGAGAGAGAGAGAGAGAGAGAATCCTAAGCAGGCTCCACACTGTCAGCATGGACCCCAATGTGAGACTCAAACCCACAAACCATGAGATCATGACCTGAGCCAAAAACCAAGAGTCAGAATGCATATTTAATTTTGTACAAAACTGCAAATACATTTTCCATTATACAGTTTTCTAATCACTGCACTTACTTTTCTTCTATATTAGGAAGTAGCATCCACCAAATGAAGCCCCCAAGTATACCGGCTGAGTGACCTTGAATGAGCTCTTGAGGATCTAACACTTTCCTAGTTTTAACAATGGGGATAACAATGATTCTAACTTCATATGTTTCATATGAGGTAATGAGATGATGCTACTACAGCATTTAGGCCATGCCCATGCTAGTGGCTCTCAATTCTACCCCCACAGGGACGTGGCAATATGTGGAGACACTTTCAGTTGTCACAAACAAGGAAAGTACCACTGGCATCTGGTGGGTAAAGCCCAAGGATGATGCCCAACATTCTACAATGCACGGGACAGGCCCCTCAGCAAAGAATTATCCACCCCCAAATGTCATTGATGTCAAGGTGGAGAGACCTTGGCCTGCATAGAGAAAACAAATATCTATTATCATCATCACCAGCATTATTCAAACTCAGCGTATCTTCAAGTTACTCAAGAATGTTAGGCAAGTACACTCATCGAAAAGAATGCTAACTTTAGCAGGAGCCAAGATGGCAGAACAGCACGGAAGCATTTTGTGTGTCTCATGTCCATGAAGTACAGCCAGACCAATACTAAACCATCCTACACACCTAGAAAATTGATTGGAAGATTAACACAACAATATGCACAACCTGAACCACAGAATTCAGCAGGTATGCTACACGAAGAGCTAAACTTGGGGAGCAAGAAGCCCCGAAAGGTAGGGAACCCCTTTTGCGGGCAGAGAGAGGACAGAGACTGGGGGCAGGGGGAGCATACAGGAAAAACACCCATCCCCAAAAGCAGCTGGAGAGAAAGTGGAAAATTGGAAACAGCCACAGGGACTCAACTAAAAAGGGAGAAAGAAGAAAGGAGAGGGTTTAAATTCCATTAACACTGTACACAAGGGGAGCGCAAAGGCTGCAACTCCGCAGCTCGATACCTGGCGGTGCTCTGGTGGGAAAGGTGAATCCCCAGGAACAGCATGGGGTCCGGAAGGTTCTCAGGCCACACGGGGAAAAGCGATTCCACTGCTGGAAGGACACTTGATAGAGACTGTTGAAGCCACCTGGTCCCAGCAGACCCCGGAAGGCAGCCACATTCGCTGGTGCTGGGGCAAGGTTGTTGAGGGTGAAGCCTGGTGCCAGATGTGTGTTGTGATTTTCCATCATCCCTGAAACGCTGAGGCTACACTGTCTCGCGATTTTGGGGGGGGGGGGGTGCGGACTGGCACCTGGCCACAGTCTCGGGGCACTGGCAACAGCAGGATCCAGCGGGTGTTCCTGGGTGCAGCCGACATTCGGCCATTGCTCATGCGGCCATCGCTTGGTGAGACCCTCCCGCAGAGGGGTGGAACGGGTCAAAGCCGCATTCCTTCAGAAGTAAGGGGCTGGCGGGCGCCTGGGTGGCGCAGTCGGTTAAGCGTCCGACTTCAGCCAGGTCACGATCTCGCGGTCCGTGAGTTCGAGCCCCGCGTCGGGCTCTGGGCTGATGGCTCAGAGCCTGGAGCCTGTTTCCGATTCTGTGTCTCCCTCTCTCTCTGCCCCTCCCCCGTTCATGCTCTGTTTCTCTCTGTCCCAAAAATAAATAAATGTTGAAAAAAAAAATTAAAAAAAAAAAAAAAAAAAAAAAGAAGTAAGGGGCTGGTGGGGCGCCTGGGTGGCGCAGTCGGTTAAGCGTCCGACTTCAGCCAGGTCGCGATCTCGCGGTCCGGGAGTTCGAGCCCCGCGTCGGGCTCTGGGCTGATGGCTCAGAGCCTGGAGCCTGTTTCCGATTCTGTGTCTCCCTCTCTCTCTGCCCCTCCCCCGTTCATGCTCTGTCTCTCTCTGTCCCAAAAATAAATAAACGTTGAAAAAAAAAATTAAAAAAAAAAAGAAGTAAGGGGCTGGGGAAAACAGCCGCATCTGAGACAAAACTTGGGAGAGAGGTACTGCCTGGGGCCTGGTGACAGAGAGTGGAAAAGCGGAGAATGGACGAGAGCTGAAGACAGAGGACCAGTGCGTGACTGCTGATCCGGGAGAACATACTGGGTGGCTGGGTGGCGCCATTTTTCACTGCTCCCGCACATGCGCATATGCACCAAGGAGCACCACAACAATCCACCCCAGTAGGCTAGCAGGGCCATCTAAGGGAGAGCAGAGCTGTTACACCGAGCCCCGCCCAACTGGGCCAACTTCGCTCTTCAAGAACACAAGTCTCACCACCAGCTTAGTTTATGGACTATAAGGTGCTACATAGACTGACTTCTAGGGGAAAACAAAGCAATTTCAGTCCTACTTCAATCTGTTAGCAGATTCATCTATTCAATTTTCTTTTCTCTCTCCTTTTTCTCTTTTACAATTCTTTTCTTTTTCATGAATACAGAAAGAGAAAAAACTCATTTTAATTTTCAATTTTTATTAAAAATATCTGTCTTTAATTTTTATTACTATATTTTTTACCTTGGTGTACATTTTTTCAAATTCTAGTTTACTTCCATCATTTTATTTTAGTCTCCTTCAGTGTACTCACCTTTTCAAATTTTCCAAAAATTTCCTTTTTTTCTTTTTATTTTTTTCTCTTTTTCATTTCTTTTCTTTTTCTTGAATGAAGAAAGAGAAAAACTTCATTTTTACTTTAAATTTCTTTTAAAAATATTTTATTTAATTTTTATTACTATATTTTTTGCGTTTATGTAAATTTTTTCAAATTCTATATTACTCCATCATTTTATTTCAGTCTACTACAGTGTATTCACTTTTTCAAATTTTCAAACGATTTATTTTTTTTGTCTTTCCTTTTATCTTTTTTAATATTTTTTCCTTTTAATTCTTTTCTTTTTTCTTAAATGCAGAAAATGAAAAAATCATATTTCTTTTTAACTTTTATTAAAAATATTCTCCCATAATTTTTTTCTACTATATTCTCTACTTTTGTGTATTTTAGTCTACTTAGTGTTTTCATTTTTTTTAATTCTGAAATGATTGCCTTTCTTTTTCTTTTTTTTTGTTTGTTTGTTTCTCTAATCTGTCAAACCACTTTCTACACCCAGACCAAAACACACCTAGGATCTAGCATCATCTATTCGATTTTTGTGTGGGTGTGTTTTTAACTTTTAATTTTAATATTCTTTTAATTTTAATTTTTTTAACTTCAATTTTTCTACCTCATTAATTCCTTTTCTCCCTTCAAAATGACAGCCAGGGTGAAGGAATTCACCCCAAAAGAAAGAGCACAAAGAAACGACAGCCAGGGATTTAACCAACACAGACACAAGCAAGATGTCTGCACCAGAATTTAGAATCACAATAATAAGAATACTAGCTGTAGTCGAAAGTAGATTAGAATCCCTTTCTTCAGAGATAAAAGAAGTAAAAAATAGCCAGAATGAAATTAAAAAATGCTATAACTGAGCTGCAATCACGGATGGATGCAGCAGCGGCAAGGATGGACAAGGCAGAACAGAGAATCAGTGATATAGAGGACAAAGTTATAGAGAATAACGAAGCAGAGAAAAAGGGAGATTAAGGCAAAAGAGCATGATTTAAGAATTAGAGAAATCAGTGACGTTTGAAAAAGGAACAACATCAGAATCATAGGGGTCCTAGAGGAGGAAGAGAGAGAAATAGGGGTAGAAGGGTTGTGTGAGCAAATCATAGCAGAAAACTTTCCTAACCTGGGGAAAGACACAGATATCAAAATCCAGGAAGCACAGAGGACTCCCATTAGATTTAACAAAAACCGACCATCAACAAGGCATATCATAGTCAAATTCACAAAACACTCAGGCAAGGAGAGAATCATGAAAGCAGCAAGGGAAAAAAAGTCCCTAACCTACAAGGGAAGACAGATCAGGTTTGAAGCAGACCTATCCACAGAAACTTGGCAGGCCAGAAAGGAGTGGCAGGATATATTCAGTGTGCTGAATCAGAAAAATATGCAGGCAAGAATTCTTTATCCAGCAAGGCTGTCATTCAAAATAGAAGGAGAGATAAAAAGTTTCCCAGACAAACAAAAATTAAAGGAGTTTGTGACTACTAAACCTGCAAGAAATATTAAGGGGGACTCTCTGAGGGGACAAAAGGTAAAAATATATATACATATATATATCTTATTTATTTTTATATTTTATATATATATTATATATGTATTTATATATATTTTATATTTTATATTTTTGTATTTTATATTTATTTTTAGAAACTCCAATTCTACAAGTATCCTAATGGCAATAAATTCATATCTTTCAGTACTCACTCTAAACGTCAATGGACTCAATGCTCCAATCAAAAGACATAGGGTAACAAAATGGATAAGAAAACAAGACCCATCTATATGCTGTTTACAAGAGACCCACTTTAGACCTAAAGACACCTACAGATTGAAAATAAGGGGATAGAGAACCATCTGTCATGCTAATGATCAACAAAAGAAAGCCGGAGTAGCCATACTTATATCAGACAATCTAGACTTTAAAATAAACACTGTATCAAGAGATGCAGAAGGTCATTATGTCATAATCAAGGGGTCTATAGACCAAGAAGACCTAACAATTGTAAACATTTATGTGCCAAATGTGAAAGCACCCAAATATATAAATCAATTAATCACAAACATCAAGAAACTCATCAATAGTAATACCATAATAGTAGGAGACTTCAACACCCCACTCACAGCAATGGACAGATCAAAAAATCAACAAGGAAACAATGGCTTTTAATAACACATTGGACCAGATGGACTTAACAGATATATTCAGAACATTTAATCCTAAAGCAGCAGAATATACATTCTTCTCCAGTGCACATGGAACATTCTCCAGAATAGACCATATACTGGGACACAAATCAGCCCTAAGTAAGTACAAAAAGATCGAGGCCATACTGTGCATATTTTCAGACCACAATGTAACAAAACTTGAAATCAACCACAAGAAAAAATTTGGAAAGGTAACAAATACTTGGAGACTGAAGAACATCCTACTAAAGAATGAATGGGCTAACCAAAGCAGTTAAAGAAGAAATTAAAAAGTATATGGAAGTCAATGAAAATGATAACACCACAACCCAAAACCTCTGGGATGCAGCAAAGGCAGTCATAACAGGAAAGTATATAGCAATCCAGGCCTTCCTAAAGAAGGAAGAAAGATCTCAGATACACAACCAAATCTTATGCCTTAAGGAGCTGGAAAAAGAACAGCAAATAAAACCCAAAAGCATCAGAAGACAGGAAATAATAAAGATTAAAGCAGAAATTAATGCTATCGAAACCAAAAACAAAACAAAACAAAACAAAACAAAAAAAAAAAAAAAAACAGAACAGATGAATGAAACCAGAAGCTGGTTCTTTGAAAGAATTAACAAAATTGATAAACCACCAGCCAGTTTGATCAAGAAGAAAAAGGAAAGGACCCAAATAAGTAAAATCAAGAATGAAAGAGGAGAAATCACAACCAACACAACAGAAATAAAAACAATAAAAGAATATTATGGGCAATTATATGCCAACAAAATGGGCAATCTGGAAGACATGGACAAATTCCTAGAAACATATACACTACCAAACCTGAAACAGGAAGAATTAGAAAATTTGAACAGACCCATAACCAGTAAGGAAATCGAATTAGTAATCAAAAATCTGTCAAAAAACAAGAGTCCAGGGCCAGATGGCTTTCCAGGGGAATTCTACCAAACATTTAAGGAAGAGTTAATACCTATTCTCTTGAAACTGTTCCAAAAAATAGAAATGGAAGGAAAACTTCCAAACTCTTTCTATGAAGCCAGCATTACCCTGATTCCAAAACCAGACAGAGACCCCACTAAAAAGGAGAACTACAGACCAATTCCCCTGATGAACATGGATGCAAAAATCCTCAACAAGATATTAGCCAACCAGATCCAACAATACATTAAAAGTTTATTCACCACGACCAAGTGGGATTTATACCTGGGATGCAGGGCTTGTTCAATATCCGCAAAACAATTAACATGATTTATCACGTCAATAAAAGAAAGGACAAGAACCATATGATCCTCTCAATAGATGCAGACAAAGCATTTGACAAAATATAGCATCCTTTCTTGATAAAAACCCTCAAGAAAGTAGGGATAGAAGGATCATACCTCGAGACCATAAAAGCCATATATGAGTGACCCAACGCTAATATCATCCTCAATGGGAAAAACCGAGAGCTTTCCCTCTACGGTCAGGAACAAGACAGGGATGTCCAGTCTCGCCACTGTTATTCAACATAGTATTGGAAGTCTTAGCCTCTGCAATCAGACAACACAAAGAAATAAAAGGCATCCAAGTCAGCCAGGAGGAGGTCAAACTTTCATTCTTCGCAGATGACATGATACTCTATACGGAAAACCCAAAAAATTCCACCAAAAAACTGCTAGAACTGATTCATGAATTCAGCAAAGTTGCAGGATATAAAATCAATGCACAGAAATCGGTTGCATTCCTATATACCAACAATGAAGCAACAGAAAGAGAAATCAAGGAATTGATCCCATTTACAGTTGTACCAAAAGCCATAAAATACCTAAGAATAAATCTAACCAAACAGTTGAAAAATATATACACTGAAAACTATAGAAAGCTTATGAAAGAAGTTGAAGAAGACACAAAGAAATGGAAAAAGATTCCATGCTCCTGAATAGGAAGAACAAATATTGTGAAAATGTTGATCCTACCCAAAGCAAACTACATATTCAATGCGATCCCTATCAAAGTAACACCAGCATTCTTCACAGAGCTAGAACAAATAATCCTAAAATT
Source organism: Prionailurus bengalensis (assembly GCF_016509475.1). NCBI lineage: Eukaryota > Metazoa > Chordata > Mammalia > Carnivora > Felidae > Prionailurus > Prionailurus bengalensis. Next base: position 6,171,681 of record NC_057361.1, read on the forward strand.
TGTATGGAACCAGAAAAGACCCCGAATAGCCGAAGCAATCTTGAAAAAGAAAACCAAAGCAGGAGGCATCACAATCCCAGACTTCAAGCTATACTACAAAGCTGTAATCATCAAGACAGTATGGTACTGGCACAAGAACAGACACTCAGATCAATGGAACAGAATAGAGAACCCAGAAATGGACCCACAAACGTATGGCCAACTAATCTTTGACAAAGCAAGAAAGAATATCCAAAGGAATAAAGACAGTCTCTTCAGCAAGTGGTGCTGGGAAAACTGGACACCAACATGCAGAAAAAAGAACCTGGACCACTTTCTTACACCATCCACAAAAATAAACTCAAAGTGGATGAAAGACCTTAATGTAAGACAGGAAGCCATCAAAATTCTCAAGGAGAAAGCAGGCAAAAACCTCTTTGATCTTGGCCGCAGCAATTGCTTACTCAACACATCTCTGGAGGTAAGGGAAACAAAAGCAAAAATGAACTACTGGGACCTCATCAAAATAAAAAGCTTCTGCACAGGGAAGGAAACAATCAGCAAAACTAAAAGGCAACTGACAGAATGGGAGAAGATGTTTGCAAATGACATATCAGATAAAGGGTTAGTATCCAAAATCTATAAAGAACTTATCAAACTCAACACCCAACAAACAAGTAATCCAGTGAAGAAATTAGCAAAAGGCACGAATAGACACTTCTCCAGAGATGACATCCAGATGGCCAACTGACACATGAAAAAATGCTCAACATCACTCATCATCAGGGAAATCCAAATCAAAACCACAATGAGATACCACCTTACACCTGTCAGAATGGCTAACATTAACAACTCAGGCGACAACAGGTGTTGGCAAGGATGTGGAGAAAGAGGATCTCTTTTGCACTGTTGGTGGGAATGCAAGCTGTTGCAGCCACAATGGAAAATAGTATGGAGGTTTCTCAGAAAACTAAAATTAGAACTACCATACGACCCAGCAATTGCACTACTAGGCATTTATCCATAGGATACAGGTGTGCTGTTTTGAAGGGACACATGCATCTCCATGTTTATAGCAGCACTATCAACAATAGCCAAAGTATGGAAAGAGCCCAAATGCCCATCGATGGATGAATGGATAAAGAAAATGTGGTATATATATACAATGGAGTATTACTCAGCAGTCAAAAAGAATGAAATCTTCCCATTTGCAACTACGTAGATGGAACTGGAGGGTATTATGCTAAGTGAAATGAGTCAGTCAGAGAAAGACAAAAATCATATGAATCCACTCATATGAGGACTTTTAAGAGACAAAACAGATGAACATAAGGGAAAGGAAACAAAAATAATATAAAAACAGGGAGGGGAACAAAACAAAAGAGACTCATAAATATGGAGAACAAACTGAGGGTTGCTGGAGGGGTTGTGGGAGGGGGGATGGGCTAAATGGGTAAGGGGCATTAAGGAATCTACTGAAATCATTGCTTCACTATATACTAACTAATTTGGATGTACATTTTAAAAAATAAAAAAATAAAGTTAAAAAGAAAGAATGCTCACTTTATTATTATTATCTTTTTTTGACAGAGAGAGAGGGGACGCAAGTGAGCAAGGGACAGAGAGAGAGAGAGAGAGAGAGAGAGAGAGAAGCAGGGCTCACCTGATATGGGACTCGAGCTCACCCAATGCGGGGCTCGATCTCAGAAACTGTGGGATCATGACCTAAGCCGAAGTCAGACGCTTAATGACTGGGCTACCCAGGTGCACAAGAATGCGACTTTGAATGACAAGGAATAGTTTTCTATAAAACTGAAGTCAAGAAAGTGAATATATAATTAAAATAAATCACCACTGGATTTTTTTCCCCAAAATTCCCTAAGGAAAAGCTAATATCCAAAGACTTTTTGAAGCTCCTCTGAAAATCTTACATATATCCAGAACCCTAATACGATTATCATTGATGTTAAAAAATGACACCGAATACTGCCACACTTTTCACCACAAAAAGTTGTCTTTGAAATATTAAAATACACTCACAAAGAAACATTTAAATGTCCGTCATGCATTCGAGTCAGTTCAGTGGAGATACTTAGGCACATGAAAGAATTGCTGAGTATTAAACCTGAGATAAAGGTGGGATAACAAAAAGAAACTCCTAGAATACTCCTATCATTCACTGAATGTGAATTCAACAAATATTTGTTACCCTCAGTCCTTCTCCCCAACCTTTATTGTTTTGGTAGCAGCACACAGTGGAGTGCAACACTCTGTAACTGCACTTAGCTTCCACAGCCCATGGCCACGGTCAGCTGCATAATGCTGGTTCTCTCACACCTACAGTCTCTTCCTCTGCAAACAGACCCAGTGAACCACCACGGCCCCTATCAAGTCACAAATGCTCTCGGGGCAGTTCTGCTATGGGCTCTTTTTAGGCAGGTGAGGGGAGGGGATGGCAGACTGGAGAGTCTGCAGGGAAGAGACACATTGACTTTGCTTGTGTGTTTATTACTTAATGTTTTATTTTTTTATTTTTATTTTTTTAATGTTTATTTTGAGGGAGAGACAGACAGAATGTGAGCAGGGGAGGGGCAGAGAGAGAGGGAGACACAGAATCCAAAGCGGGCTCCAGGCTCTAAGCTGTCAGCACAGAGCCTGACACGGGCCTCAAACACACGAACCATGAGATCATGACCTGAGCCGAAGTCGGAGGCTTAAGTGACTGAGCCACAGGCGGCCCTTAATTAATGTTTTAAACACAGTATTTATTCAAAGTGCATCAACCAGTCTTTAATGCCTTCAAAGAGCCTTCTCCTTATATATTTCCTCTACCACAATCTCCCCACAAAATGCTTACTTTAAAAGAACACTCTGATACATTCTATTAAGAAGCCCAAGAAGGAGGACAAATGTCCTGAACACAGTTGTATCTTAAACAGGAGGTGCAGTTAGGTCAGTACAGCACAGAGTGCATTGAGTGGGGCTGGAAATAATGCAAACATGATCCAATTAGCAATTTTTTGGTTTGCTTGGTTTAGTTTTTCCTTTTTTTCGGGGGGGGGATTGTAATAGTTTTACTAAGATCTAATTCATATATCCATACAATTCACCTGTTTCAATTGTACAGTTTAACGGTTTTTAGTGCGTTCGGAGAGTTTTGCAGCCATCAGCACAATCAGTTTCAAAGCATTACATCACCCCAAAAAGAAACCCACACCCTCCTTGTTCCCCCAGCCCCATCAGGTCCAGCTGTGTTGATAACCGATCAAAGTAAATTCTGCAAATCTTTTAAAAGCAGCTCCACATCTTCTTTTCCTTTTTTGAAGTTACTGACTCTCCTTTTGTTCTGGTTTCTGACTGGCAACATTCACTGCAGGGTTAGGACTAGGTGAGTCAAGTGCCCAGCCTCTGGCCCAAAGCCTAAGGTAGCACTGAAGCTCTCAGTCAGCAAGAAAATCATGACTGTAATGCAATATTTTAAATTTTTTTTTCCAACGTTTATTTATTTTTGGGACAGAGAGAGACAGAGCATGAACGGGGGAGGGGCAGAGAGAGAGGGAGACACAGAATCGGAAACAGGCTCCAGGCTCTGAGCCATCAGCCCAGAGCCTGATGTGGGGCTCGAACTCACAGACCGCGAGATCGTGACCTGGCTGAAGTCGGACGCTTAACCGACTGCGCCACCCAGGCGCCCCATGTAATGCAATATTTTAAAGATGAAAATGAATGCAAAAGCCTCAGAATTGTAAATAAAGGCAATTTATTTACAATTGCCTTTTTGTGATAAGTGCTATTTACAAAAACAGGCAGCCAGACCATGGGCACAGCTTACCAACTCAATTTTTGAACATACTGCATTATAAGTTACATATCTTGACGCTTGAATGATTTTGCTGCCCGTTAAACTCTGTACATGAGACAAGTGTCTGACTATTCTCACCTTTGTCCTAGTTCAGATATTGTTTTCATTTTTTTCCTTCTTTTTGTCCTTCCTTTGTCAATGGACCAGTATAAAACAAAATATATTTTTTTAAGTTAATTTATTTATTTTGAGAGAGAGAGAGAGAGAGAGAGAGACAGAGAGCAGGGAAGGGGGAGAGACAGAGGGAGAGAATGAATCCCAAGTAGGCTCCACATTGTCATTGCAGAGCCCGATGTGGGGCTTGAACTCACAAACCGAGATCATGACTGAGCCCACCCAGGCGCCCCAAAACAATATAATTTTGAAAGGCTAGGGAGACTGTTAGAAGGGAAGCAAGAAAATCAAATGATCTAGGAACTGGGCCATCAGCCCCTGAACAATGGAGACACTGTAAACATTTGCAAGAGCTCAACTCTGGGACCTGACAGGTAAAAACACAGATTTTCTATGAGCATGATGTGCAACAGTGGCATGGTAGCAAAACTCATGTTGCACGACATATTTATTAATGATTTCAAGGGCCAACATAAAACAGGGGCAGTAAAAGTTGCTGATGCAAATTTATTAAGTTAATAAAAATTATGGAGGAACATAAAAAGCAGAGTAATCTAATTGGGCTCTGTGAATGAGCCACCTGATAAAACTTAACCCAGAAGAGAATAACTGAGGGAACAAAACCCAGAGGTACTCAGGAAAAACAGCCAATAACCAAAGCCCTAAGACACCACTGGCTTGGCAAGATCCAAAATGTGTACACGGTGTTTCAATATAATAATGAAAGGGTATGGAAGAATTCAGAGATGTTACAGCTTACGTTCGGGGTCTTAATGAATCTCCTCCCCATAATAACTCCCCTGTCACAGTCTCTTCCTACAATGACTGCTCCTTGACAAACTCTGGTCCATTTGCTTAAGGAGCCTGAGATGGGGAGCAAACATCCTGAACATAGTCGTATTTTATTTATTTATTTTTTTAATTTTTTTAATGTTATTTATTTATTTATTTATTTATTTTTTAATGTTTATTTATTTGTGAGACAGAGAGAGACAGAGCATGAACAGGGGAGGGTCAGAGAGAGGGAGACACAGAATCCGAAACAGGCTCCAGGCTCTGAGCTGTCAGCACAGAGCCCGACGCGGGGCTTGAACTCACGGACCGTGAGATCATGACCTGAGCCGAAGTCGGCCGCTTAACCGACTGAGCCACCCAGGCGCCCTGTTTTTTATTTATTTTTGAGACAGAGAGAGACAGAGCATGAATGGGGGAGGGGCAGAGAGAGAGGGAGACACAGAATCGGAAGCAGGCTCCAGGCTCTGAGCCATCAGCCCAGAGCCTGACACAGGGCTTGAACTCACAAACCTTGAGATCGTGACCTGAGCCGAAGTCGGATGCTCAACCGACTGAGCCACCCAGGCGCCCCATAGTCGTATTTTAAATAAGAGGTACAGTTAGGTCACTGCAGCTCAAAATAAGGAGCTCCAAGAGACACAGGCAGATGAGACATGTCAAAATGTGGGTCTTTGCACTCAGAAGGCTTAGGAAGAATTAAGATTACTTTAGCAAGTGTGGAAGGCATAAAAAGAGTAAAGAATAATGGCAAAGGAGGATCTCAGGATCTCATTAGTCACGAAATACAAGAGACAAAGGATGATGACCAAGCAAATCGCACTGGCAAACAGAGAAAAAGGAAATGCTTCCTACAAAAAGCAGAATCGATAGGAGTTATTGACATGCAGCGGGGAGCTCGTGCTTGGGATTATGATCAAAGGGGCTGTAAATATGCACATTTAAGCCCGGGCAGAAGACAACATGTGGCCAGGGCCCCTGTGGGTTCCAAAGCAGCGGAGAAATGGGGAGGGCATCCTAAGGATGATGACTGTCTCAGCTCACAGAGCTCCACTGGAAACAAAGAGGAGTCAGAAGACCCTGTATGTGCCAATTGGTGCTGGGTTTCTTGTCTTTCTGCCTGGTTGCTCTTTCTACTGGTTTTAACCCTATTTATGCTCTAGCAGTTGAACCTGTGTGGGCTGCATTGTATGGGTTTCTGTGCCTTCCAGCTTCTAGTTTTATAATAAGCAGTGCCTGGCGCAGGACAGGAAAAGTGACTGTGAGGCTTCGCTGCAACTGTTCACAGCACAATGGAGATTTCCCCAGGTGACCGGCCCATGCCTGGCCTGCCATCAAGACCCTCGGTCAAGCAGCTGAGGCTTCTGTCTTCTGTGCTTCGTTATTTCAGGCAGTCATGCCATGTGGCCTTAGCACGTGCACCCCGACACTGGCAACACTTGGGTGACACTCCTAACTTTCCACGGACATAGTACAATTACGTCCATTTTACAGATGAGAACCCTGTGATAACCTGATGTCATTATGAAGATTTTGTTACTATGGGAGGATACATGTAATGTGCAACGGTCACCACCGTATTTTCCAAGATTTTCCCATCATGCAGATCTTCAATTGCTTTAAAAAATCTTTTTGCGGCAAAATCTGCATGACATTAAACCTGCCATTAAACGGCAGTAAGGACATTCATATGGCCATGCAATATCACCACCTCTCACCCGCAAATCTCTTCATCCAACAGCAACCCCACGGACGAGCCCCAGCCCCCCGGCAACACCATCCTACTTGCTGTGTCTCTGAACCTGACTACTTGAAGCACCTCCTAGGAGCCGAGTCATACCGTATCCATCCATTTGTATCTTATCCACTCTGCCAAATGTCCTCAACATACATCCACTTGTAGCACGTCAGAAGTTCACTCCTTTCTAAGACCGAGTATGTTCCATTATATGTAGACATTACACACTGTTTCTCCATTTGTCCAGTGATGGACATTTGGGTTATTTCCACCTTTGGCTATTGTAAATAACGCTGTTAAGAACATCTGCATACGATATCTCAGTCCCTGTTTTCTTTTTTTTTTTTTAATTTAATTTAATTTTATTTTATTTTTTTTCAATATATGAAATTTATTGTCAAATTGGTTTCCATACAACACCCAGTGCTCATCCCAAAAGGTGCCCTCCTCAATACCCATCACCCACCCTCCCCTCCCTCCCACCCCCCATCAACCCTCAGTTTGTTCTCAGTTTTTAACAGTCTCTTATGCTTTGGCTCTTTTAACGTTTATTTTATTTTTGAGACAGAGAGAGACAGCATGAACGGGGGAGGGGCAGAGAGAGAGGGAGACACAGAATCGGAAGCAGGCTCCAGGCTCTGAGCCGTCAGCCCAGAGCCCGATATGGGGCTCGAACTCATGGACCGTGAGATCGTGACTTGAGCTGAAGTCGGATGCTTAACCGACTGAGCCACCCAGGCGCCCCTCAGTCCCTGTTTTCAACTCTTTCCAATATACACTTAGAATGGCTGGTTGTCTGCTAACTAACTCTAGCTTGAGTTTTTGAGGATCTCCATGTCAGTTTCACTTTTTGATTCAACAACAAAAAATAAAAGCCTAAAACCCTTGACCTTCATGTCCATTATAATGTAATCTTGATAAATAGACACTAAACCTATAAGAATTTCCAATGGACCCAAGGGATACAGGAGTACTGATGCACAGGGGCACTTGTACCCCAATGTTTATAGCAGCACTCTCAACAATAGCCAAATTATGGAAAGAGCCTAAATGTCCATCAACTGATGCATGGATAAAGAAATACACAATGGAGTACTACGTGGCAATGAGAAAGAATGAAATATGGCCCTTTGTAGCAACATGGATGGAACTGGAGAGTGTGATGCTAAGTGAAATAAGCCATACAGAGAAAGACAGATACCATATGTTTTCACTCTTAGGTGGATGCTGAGAAATTTAACAGAAACCTATGGGGGAGGGGAAGGAAAAAAAAAGAGGTTAGAGTGGAAGAGAGCCAAAGCATAAGAGACTCTTAAAAACTGAGAACAAACTGAGGGTTGATGGGGGGTGGGAGGGAGGAGAGGGTGGGTGACGGGTATTGAGGAGGGCACCTTTTGGGATGAGCACTGGGTGTTATATGGAAACCAATTTGACAATAAACTTCATATACTGAAAAAAAAAAAAAGAATTTCCAATGGAAACATCTAAAGAGCTATAAAAAAAAATACACGGAGGGCACCTGAGTGGCTCAGTCAGTTAAGCATCTGACGCTTGATTTTGGTTCAGGTCATGACCTCACGGTTCATGAGTTCAAGCCCCATGTCAGGCTCTGTGCTGACAGCATGGAGCCTGCTTGGGATTCTCTCTCTGTCTCTCTCTCTCTCTCTCTCTGTCTCTCTCTCTGTCTCTCTGTCTCTCTCTCTCTGTTCTTCCCCTGCTTGCACTCTCTCTTTCTCAAAAATAAATAAATAAACAGGGGAGCCTGTGTGGCTCAGTCGGTTGAGTGTCAACTTCAGTTCAGGTCATGATCCCATGGTTCACGGGTTTGAGCCCAGTGTTGGGCTTTGTGCCAACAGCTCAGAGCCTGAAGCTTGCTTCAGATTCTGTGTCTGCCTCTCTCTCTGCCCCTCCCCTGCTTGTACTCTCTCTCTCAAAAACAAATAAAAAACATTAAAAATTTTTTGAGTAAATAAACTTACAAAATACATATGGCATCTAGCCGGGTAAAAATCCAATTGCATGACTAAATAATAATGATTCCTTATATTGGTGCTGAAAATCCAGTAATGTGACAACACACACATCACTGTTCTTTGGAAATTAGTTTCAGAAACATCATGTTAAACTCTACTTCTTCTGGTGAAGGAGTGAGTTTTATACTACTATTTTTAGGGATATAATTGCGTGAAAAAAATCCATATTTTCAAAATGAAAGCCTTGCCACGCCTACACAGAGACCAGAAGGGAGAGAGACTAAACTCTCCTTCATGCCTGCAATCTCTGAGCCCACACCTGCACTAAAATCACCTCCATCATACCCCACTCGGAGCTGCTCTGTACGCCTGTCTCTTCTTGTCCCCAGTAACTCGAATAAACTCTCAGGGAGAACTCCGTGCTTTCACATCACCAATTACAAGGGAGTCGTTTATGATCTGACGAGTCAGGTGCGCAATCTGCCATGCGTTGATTCCTGCTTAAAGCCGGGGTGTCAGGACAAAATGTCAGCCACGCATCCCTCTCTAGTGACCCCATCAGGTGGTCAGGCATGTTTTGAAAGGTGATGATAAGACCGGTCGCGCAGAGCCTGTCTGATGCTTAGTGAAGAGTGACAAGTCAATTCCGGGAAGCTCGGTGCTGGTCCTGCACACACCGCCTCTGAAGGTCAGTTTGGCATTGAGATCCCCACGATGGCAGGGGCCTCGGGGAGGCTGACGCACTGGTGCAAACGTCTTTGGGAGCGGGGCTTACCTAGCACCCGGAATACTGAGTCTGGAAGGCCCATCAGACGCAGCTGCCCCGGTCCTGGTGTGTAACCAGATGCCCTCCAAGACCGAAACAGGAGCCCCTTTTGCAAGAACAGTCAAATCCACTGTGTGCAAACCCAACTCAGGTTCACACGTGGGGGTGGGATTTATCCTCCCCTTCTTTTTCCTTTCTTTTTTTTTTTTTTCAGTTTTAGGGAAAAATGGTGGAGAGCTTTCAGAAAGATGTTTTAGAAGTCTGTACTTCCTGAAGAAGTGCAGGATGATTCTGTCATGCACAGGAAAGCCGCCCAAGGTCACACTCACTCAGTGCTTCTCAGATGTTAGCGTCCCAGACAGTACCTGCTCTGTGCTGGGTAAGAGTGCAGGTGCCGGGGCTCTGCCTCCAGAAAGGTCTGATTCTCTGCATCTGAGCACCAGGAATCTGTGTTTGCAGCCCCGCATCAGGTAATCTGATGGAGGCTGTGTGTTAGTTTATTACCGCTGCTAATACAAATTACCACCAACGGAGGGTTTCAAACACGAATTTGATCTCTTCCAGGTCTGGAGCTCAGGTGACAAAAGCCTCAGTGAGCTAAAGCGTGGTGTGAACAGGGCTGTGTTCCTTCTGGAGGCTCGAGGGGGAGAATCTATTTCTGTGCCTTCTGAAGCTTCTAGAGGCTTTCGGCATTCCTCAGCTGACTCTTCAACATTCCTCCTCTTCCTGTATCTGTAATGCAGGCACCGTTGCCTCTTCTGACTTGGCTTTCAGCCCTGCATATGTATTTATCTTTGAACGCCGCTGGGAAAGGCTCTCTTTCTCACGCTGCACCCTCTGGCTTGCTTTTTCTGGAGTCAAATCTTCCACTGCCCTCCTCTAGAAGGATCCCTGTGATTACCTCGGACCCACCTCACTAATGCATGATCACCTCTACACCTCAAGGTCCCTAGCTTAGTCACACCTGCAAAGTCCCTTTTACCCTATAAACCAACACATTCCCGGTGTTGGCGACTAGGCTGTAGATCTGTTTCGCAGGGAGAGAATGGGCATTATTCTGGTTACTGCAGGTGGTCCATAGGCCAGACTCAGAAAAAAAAAAACCATAAGAAGCAGTATTTACTTCATTTTTCTCATTACTCACAATACCCGCAAGGCAGTGGTTCCCAGCTGGGAGAGGGAGGGGTGATTCTTCTGCCCTGGGCACATCTGGCAATGTCTAGAAGGGGTTGTGAATTTATGTAGATGGAGATGAGATTGAGAGAGAACCCACGAGAAGAAATGCAACTTTTCTTCTAACCAACGAACTGCTACATATCCTCTCCTGCCCAGGGCAGTGCTAATGGAGAGGACATACCATGTGGGGTCAGGTGACGCTGGGTGTACACAGAGAGTGCTTCAGTGACTTTCTGAGCTTTTGGCTTCCTCATCTGCAACCTGAGAAGACTCTACCTCGCTCAGAGAGGGGAGGTGAGCCCTGGCTGTGGTAGCTAACACACGTTTCTTCTGGTTAGTTCCCTAAGCGTTAGCTTATGAGCCGCTATTTCAGCCTCGCTCAGACAGAGGCTCCCAGGAGGCAGGGACTTTGAGTTACTAAACACAATGCATTGGAAACTGCCCAAACCCATGTACATCCGGTCCTTACATCTCATCAACGGCGGTCAGATCAAAAGGAAAACAGAGCAAGCAAGCAGCTGGTGCTAGGACTTAAGCCAAAGTGCTGGTCAAACAGAAGACGTCCATAAATCACAACTGAGGAAGGGATTACGAAGGGTCCTCGAAAATCTGATATGTGCACAATACCAATCCAATCCCCAAAGCAGTGCATACGTGGTGACTGCTGAGAGCAGAAAGGACGGACAGCCAACCACACACCTATAAAACAAAGAAAAGGTGAAGTGAGGGGACAGGAGTCTGTTATGCCGCGAGATGAAGAGCTGAGCTCTGCACAGCTGTGAAGACACAGAGCACTGCACATGGGCTGAAGGAGGGGAGGACGGCCTCGCAGAGCCGATGTGGCCCAGGTGCCAGCAGCACGGCAGGCTACTACGTTTTTCCCGTGCGAGCCTCAGCCAGTGAGTCTTGTTGAAACAAAATACATTCAGTTCTGGCCGAGGCTCCGTGGGCATCCCGCGAGGTCCTGTCTGTGGAAATGAGCATGGAGAACAAGCAGGTGGGCACCCCTAACTGAAATCCAGCCTGCTCGTGAGAGACGCTGGGGCGCAGGCCAGCTGCACAGCGTGGGACACAGCAAAAGACACCACCAACACCCATTATCCCCGAACGTGGGCGTGAAGAATGTGCCCACAACCAGGAAGCAGGGGAGGATCCCCATGGAAACGCTTAATCACTGACATTTCAGTTCCCAGTGCCAGTGCCGATAACAGGAGGCGATGACTGTGACCTATTGCTAATAGTTTAGCAAGGTAAGCAGGGAGCATCTTTCCCTGGTCACAAACCACACTGGGTACAGTTTTCCTTTCCTTCTTCCCTATACTTGGAACAAGCCTTTGGAAAAATCCCATATGGGAGGGTGGGTGCCTGGATGGCTCAGTCGATTCAGCGTCTGACTCTTGGTTTTGGCTCAGGTCATGATCTCACGGTTCCATGGGTTTGAGCCCCGTGTTGGGTTCTGTGGTGGCAGTGCGTGGCCAGCTTGGGATTCTCTCTCTATCCCTCCCCTGCTCATGTGCGTGTGCTCTCTCTCTCTCTCAAAGTGGATAAATCAACTTAAAAAAAAAATCCATATTGCACCCTTTTTCATCCGGGCTTGCCCCACAAATTACAATGATATTGGACCTAAAAGCCAAAGATCTATCAGGGTTGAAAGGTCAGAAGGCAACCTGTACAGCACAGCTTTTATGTGAGACCCACTTGTAGGGCGTGGCTCCATCACTGTGGGAGAATTCCCCCGAGGAGCCAGAGGACCGCAAAAAGGAATGCAAGACTGCTATTTCTACGGCAGAGCAAATCTAGCTCTGTTGCATGCTTAAAAAAAAAAAATAATAATGTTTATTTATTTTCGAGACACAGAGCATGAGGCTGGAAAGGACAGAGAGAGAAGCGGAGACACAGAATCCGAAGCAGGCTCCAGGCTCTGAGCTGTCAGCACAGAGCCCGACGTGGGGCTCGAACCCACAAACCACGAGTTCATAACCTGAGCTGAAGTCGGACGCTTAACCGACTGAGCCACCCAGAAGCCTCTCTAATGCATGCTTTTGAACTCCAGGCAATGTGTTCAAATTCTTAACTCTGCAATGGTTCATAAACAGGTCACTTTATCTAAAATGGTGGCCCTTTGGGGCACCTGGATGGCTCAGTTGGTTAAGCGTCTGCCTTTGGCTCAGGTCAAGATCTCACAGTTTGTGGGTTCAAGCCCTGCGTCGGGCTCTGTGCTGACAGCTCAGAGCCTGAAGCCTGCTTCGGATTCTGTGTCTCCTTCTCTCTCTGCCCCTCCCCAACTTGTGCTCTATGTCTCTCAAAAAATACATAAATATAAAAAAATTTTAAAAATAAAGAAAAGAAGAGGAGACTAGAATACAGACGCACAAACAGACGACCACGTGAGGACAGAGCAGGGAGACAGAATCTACATGCCCAGGACAGGGGCGTCAGGAGACAGCAGCCCCGCCCACACCTGGATGTGACTCCCAGCCTACAGAACCGTGAGAGATGAACGTGTGTTTGTTGTTTGAGCTCACCAGTGTGGTGACTTGTTATGGCGGCCTGAGCAGACCCATACATGTATTTTCTATATCAACTGCTGGAAGTTACTCTTTCTCGTTCTATAACCTGCCTTTACTGAGGACCTGCTGTGTGTCAGCCCGGGACAAGGAGCTTTACATTTCTAACGCGGTTTTTCTCTGAGCGAACTTGCATAATATGCGTCAGTGGCCCCAGTTTATGAACACGTACACTGAGGCTCGGGGTTGGAAATCTGCCCTGGGTCACACTAGATGATGCAACGGGACATCCAGGCCACATGTATCCAAAAGCAGGTCTTTTCGTTCACCTCCTCTGACTGCAGGCCCCAGGTGCTTTAATGAGTAACACGTCTCTGAATTTCAGGATAAACATTTGTGCACTGGTGATGCCCGGAGAGAGCTGGGAGCTATACCACATCCATCTTGGCAGGGCCTGCCATCAACTCCATGGTCACCAAGCTTGGGTCACCCTGAGCAGGGAAGCAGGGCTGTGACCCTCCGTCACTACACATTCAACCACCGCAAAACATACGTGCAATACACTGGGGGAGAAAGAACGCAAACCCACCTCCCTTCCCTGTCCCACCACACGTGTAGATGTGGCTCTGTCCACTAGCTTTTTATCTATATTAGCTACTGCTACACAATAAATGAACACAAAGTTAGCAGCTTAAAACAACACCCATTTACTAGCTCCCAGCTCTGTGGGACAGAAGTCCAGGACAGCACGGCCATGTTCTCTGCTGACGGTCTCTCAATGCTAAAATCAAAGCACCTGCTAGGCTGGGCTGTTATCTGGTATGTTCAGAAAGAATTCATTTCCAAGCTGACTCAGGTTGCTGCATACATCCAGTCCCTCTGGTTGTAGGACTGAGGTCCCCCTTTCCTTGCTGGCTGTCAGAGATCACCTTCCGCTCCTAGAGGCCAACAGTACTCTTTCTCACACCGCCCCTCCCTTCCACACACTACAGAAGCACACTGAGTCGTTCTTGTACTCCAAATATCTCTGACTTCTCTTTCTGCTACCAGCTGGAAAAATACCTCTGCGTGTGTGATTAGACTAAAGCAACCTCACCCCAATACTCTCTGTTTTCCCAACATAAGGCAACATCATCAAGGAAGTGCTATATGATCGTATGATAGGCTCCTACCCACACTCCATGGGAAATGTATTGCACAAAGGAGGGGCAGCCTTAGAATTTGAGCAAGCACAGCATGTCACAAATACCTCCTGTCCTTGTCACCTCTCTCTTTCCTACCACACCACCATTCTCACTGCCCTGCCTCCCTACTAACCAACCGCTCATTTTTCACACCAGAGAAATAGGGATCTGTTCTCAAACATGCAGTGACCTTGCCACTCCAGTAGTTAAGTCTTCACTTCATTCACTCAACATGTACTGAGCTCCTCTGCAAACTCCCGCACGATTCTAGCTACTATGATGAGGGAAGCCAATCAGACATGCCCTCAAGAAGGAAAACTCACCCCCAACAAGCAGCAAGTTTCCAGGCAAGACTGGCACCAAACAGGGTAGGAGCTACGAAGAAATGAACCGATGAAGCATCTGGCTGGACCGGGGATGGCGCACGGCTGTTTTACATGGGTAGTCTGGAAAGGTCTGGCTTAGCACAGAAAGACTGCATGTAGGTAGACACGCAGCCACCCACGGGAAGGTACTGGCGATGGAGTGTTCCACAGAGAGCAGCACGTTGAAGGTCCTGAGATGGGGAAGCACTGGCTGTCTGAGGAGCTAGAGACAAACATACAAGGGCATAGCTCCCACGGATGAGGAGCTTCTTGAAGAAATGAAGTCAGCACGATGCAGTGATCGATTGAATGCCGGTGTATTTACAGCATGTAAACGGGACAGTGACACCCCCATCAGATGAGCTATGACCCTCAGTTGAGCAACATGGTCAGCCTGAGGTGATCCCGTGGGGAAGAGCTTTGGGGAACAAATATGCCTCTCTCCCTCCCTCTTGGCTCCTGCCAGAGTTCACTGCTGGATCACTTTAGGTGGGATCCAACCTGAAGCCCAAGGACATGCTTCCAGGTGACGTGATCCACAACCATCAACCTTCAGGGGGTGGACGGGGGTAGTGGGCGATGGAGAACAATGCAGAGTGGATTTGGGGACATGAAAGCACCATCACAGCCCCAACCTTGAAATCTGGAAGCATGCCCAAGCAGACAGTTGGTGCTCCCTACTTTCACGTCTCCTAAACACTGAGGACTCAGCAATTATAAAGCAGTGCTGATTTTCCAGGTGCTTTATTTCAGGGACCTCCAAGTTACTTATGAACCCAAGCTGAGAATTCTGTGTCCCTCTGGGCTGGGCTGCTGTCTCAGCTGATGCCGCCCAGAGGCGGGGGGCACTGCCCTGCTCCGAGCCGGGCCGGCACCCCCCTTCTCATACCCCCCCAGCTGGAGGCTCCACGCACATTCTGGCACAAGAGGGCTCGGTCAGCAGAGCACGTCATCTTTCCTACATAGATTTTCTATTATGGGCTACGTTTACTGGTGGCACAATTACTGCTCAAGTGCAGCCCTGTGACTTCCAGCTGAAGATCATCTCTATCCCTCCTTAGTAAAAAGGCTTTTGAAATCTGCAAACCTTCACAACCCTTGATGAGACTCACCTCTTCTCCAGGAGGGGTGATGCTCCATCCGTCTGACACCTTCTTTTATCCCTAATCCTTTCGACAGTGCCCAACTCTCATCAAACATTTACAGAATGATACATTTTGGGAGGAAACCAGCATAGACTACACATCCATGGTGATGAAATAAATGCCCCAGACAAAGTCAGGAGGAGAACCCTGAAAACATGACATTAACACAAGATGTGGCTTAGAGCACAGGTGTCCTAGGTCTTTTCGGTGAAGATAAATGGACCTTATCTCCAATCTGGGACCTTCTGCCTGGAAGTCACCAACATCCACAGTAGTTTCAGACATGCTCTGGCAGCTGACTCCCACAGCACTGGAGGGATGAGGTGTTGTGGAAACTGCATTTCTGTGTGTGCCAGAGTGCAATGCAATGACGGCTTCAACAGCGGTGTAAGCACGCAAAGTGTAGTCATATTTGCTTAGCACAAATGCAGACTGTGAAATGGCCTTGGCTGGCTGCCTACTTACTGACCATGGGCCATGGTAGGGAACTGATAGCCTGATACCTACTCGTTCATACGGAGCGGTGTTGAAGACCTTGGTGCTCTGGGCATTTAGGCCAGATAGATTTTTGTGGTGGGGGCTGTTGCGTGCATCGTAGGATGTAGGAGCCTTCTCTACATTTGGGCCGAGTCACTTTTGCACCCAACGCGCAGTCACTGGGACTGGGTTGGAGCACTTGGGCAAGTGGCATAGGTTGTACTCACACTAAACAGTGCGAACCACTGGAGCAAACTGCACAGCGCTCACCTAGAATACATGCTTGACCACAGGACTTATGGAGAAGTCAGTCTCTTCAGGTTCCGTGCTCTTTAGCGGAGTGCCTATTTTCTTTTCTTTTTTTTTTTATTTTTTTCAACGTTTTTTATTTATTTTTGGGACAGAGAGAGACAGAGCATGAATGGGGGAGGGGCAGAGGGAGAGGGAGACGCAGAATCGGAAGCAGGCTCCAGGCTCTGAGCCATCAGCCCAGAGCCCGACACGGGGCTCGAACTCACAGACCGCGAGATCGTGACCTGAGCTGAAGTCGGACGCTTAACGGACTGAGCCACCCAGGTGCCCCAGAGGAGTGCCTATTTTCAACGGGCCCACCAACGTACATTCTCCTTTCAGATCACGTCTTCTGTGTATAATTAGGTGTTCCTCTGGGACACCTGGGACAGACCCAGAGGCACTCTTCCAGCAAGGTGTCAGTTGGAAGGTTAGAAAGAGGAGGTTTAAGGTGCAGTACAGGCCTGGCAAGCAGCCTGTTGGACACCTAGCTCTGTGACTGAGACCAGGAAGCGCTCGTCAGCAGCTGCTGAGCTCTGTTCTGCGTCACACGCACAGTGTGCTGCTCAAGTCCGTGTAGAATCCCCTGAATGGCTAAGCTGCAGGATTTCTTCTCAAACAGTAATTATATCTTATTTCCCAAAGGAAATAAGCCCTTTTAGTGCAGCCCCTGGCTTTAGGAAAATAAATAGCCGTCTCCAGCAGCCCAGAAGGTACCGTTAGTCTCTTTCCTACACTCAATGCTCCTAATGACATTCAATAATTATTAATGTCGCAAACTGCATTTTATTTTTTTGTTGTCCGGTAAGCTCAATTACTGCTGGTGGCCTTAAATTATACCATCACCCAGGTTCCCCTGGCTCTCACATAAACCATGGATCCCACCTCCCACCCATCTCCCCATCGAAACCTGCATGAAATGAGATTCCTGCTCTTGTCCAAACACACAGCCTATGTTTCTAGGCATCATCTCCTGTGTTTCTCAGGCACAGTTGGAAAGAAATGTAGGCTTTCTGAAACTTTGAGTTTGGTCTCTCATTCAGACCCTCCACTGATGTGTCTCAATGGGACTGTGGTCATCTCTAAGCTGCCTCTTATTCATTTATTTTTTTTTTGAGAGAGACAAAGCAGGGGGAGGGGCAGAGAGAGAGGGAGACACAGATTCCGAAGCAGGCTCCAGGCTCTGAGCTGTCAGCACAGAGCCCGACGCGGGGCTCGAACCCATGGACCGCGAGATCATGACCTGAGCTGAAGTCAGACGCTCAACCGACTGAGCCACCCAGGCGCCCCATGCCTCTTGTTCTTGACCTTACTGGACACTCATTGGGCACCTTTTCCCATTTTCATGGAGAAATTAAAGCGAGGATGTGTTTCCATGTTGGGAGGGACTTTTGCCGTTGGGAGAAACAGAGCATACTCTACTATGGATAAATCAACGTATGCTTGAAAAAAAAATGGCGGTGGCAGAAGCTTGCTCTGAGTCATGTCACTAGCTGTAATCCCAGCATGTCTCCTTCCCTCAGCTTTATTGACATATCATTGACATACAGCATCCTGTGACTTTAAGGATTTGACGCCCGTATAAACTGCAAGATGGTTATCCACACGGTATTAGCTACTACCCCACCTAGCATCACATAATTACCATTCCTTTTTTGTGGTGAGAACTTTCAAGATCTACTTACTCTCCTGGCAACATTCACGTATATTGTACAATATTATTAGTTTATAACCACCATACTATACATTAGATCCCCAAATTTGTTGATCATATTTAACTGGAAGTTTGTACCCATTCAACAATATCTCCCTGTGTCCCCTACCCCCTAAGACCCTGGTAACCACCATTCTACTCTGTTCTTTCTGAGTTTGTCTTTTTTGGAGTCCATATTTAAGGGAGATCACACAGTATTTGTCTTTGTCTGGCTTATTTCACTTAGCATAATACCCTCATGTGATATATGTGCTGATATATATATATGTCTCATACATCATTAGTGCCTTACGTGATATATACATAGGGTGTTTCCATATCTTGGTTATTGAAAGTAAAGCTTCAAAGAACATGGGAATGCAGGTATCTCTTCAGGATACTGATTTTAATTTCTTTGGATGAATATTCAGACGTTTAACTGCTGCATCAGATGGCAGTTCTCCTTTTAATTTTTTGAGAAATCTTTACACTGCTTTCCATGGTGCTGGCACCAGCGTATATTCCCCAGGACAGGGTACAAAGGTTCTCTTCTCTGCACATCCTCACCAACACTTGTTATGTCTCGCCCGCCTCGTTTGAGCAGCCACTTCACTATTTTCTGTCGCATTGGGCGTTTATTTCCCACGTGCATTGATTTTCCTCCCATTTTTCTCTATCTAATTTTGGATGGCCAATAGTTGCAAAGCTAGAGAGCAGGACTTGTTGTCTTTCTGTAAATCAAAAAGACACTACGAGCCTGTAGTGTCTTTGCTCCCAGGTTGAGCCCATCACTGTGGTTTTACCGAACATCGCAAAGCATGTGACATTTCCAGACGGTGAGTTACTGGAGGGCTAGAGCCTTGTGGACCTGTATGTCTTCAAAATGTTTCTCAGAGTCTGGCCCAGGGCAGAATCTCAAATGTTTGTGGGATAAAATGAGAATAATTTTATACTCTTCCCTAAAATAGAGACCATGTATTCCCTCAATAAAAACTGAATGAGAAGCTCTTGTTTCAGGTACTGGGACATTGGCATAAGCCAGGCAGACTAGTTCTTTTTAGAATTTAAGTTCTAATAGGATAGACAGACAAAAAAAAGACAAACACATGACAAGGGTGATTTCATATGTATACTATGAAGAAAATAAAAACAAGGTGGTGTGATAAAGAAGGGACAATTGGATAGACAAATGGTCTTGGTCAGATTCTCTAAGGAGGTGACTCCTGACCTGAGAGAACTGGATGACTTTTAAAAGAGCTAATAATGTTAACATCTAAGAAACAATGTCTTCCAGACAGTAGGAGGAGTAGCACACGCAAAGGTCCTGCGGTTGGCATCGTGAAGAAGTGGTTGGAAGACCACTGTAGCTGGGTATAATCTAGAGTACTGAACAGACAGAAAATGGAGCTGACGAAGAGAAGGCATTGGGTCAGCAATTGTGTACGATGATCAGTGTTTAACAGGAGTGAAGAAAAGCCCTTTCATAAGCAGCTGAAGAAGGGAGTTGCGGTATATTCTCTGAGGTTACCAATAAAAGTAAGAGAATTATATAATGCCACCTTTGGGTGTCCCTGCCAATAATCCCATGTTGTTCATCCAGGACCCCCATGCCCACCATATATTCATTCATCCACCTCTCTGCCAAGGGTGAGGCTTGATGGTGTGGAACTTGAAGCCTACTAGGAAAGGTGTGTGATCATCATATTTATAGTTGCAAGCTGTCTCTCCTGAACGTGCCCTGCTATGTTCAGTCCGGGAAAAGAAGATTAAATTACACCAAAAAGAAAAATCCCCAACCACACCTCATTTTGTCTGTTTCCCATTATCACTTACTTAAATTGCAGCCTAAAACTGAGAAAAAGAAAGACTTCTAGAATTGTCCAGATCTGGAAGTTCCAAGATAGAGAAGCAAGCTTAATAAACACACAAATAAATAAGTGAACGGGATGTGACTTCACACATGTCAGACTGCCAAAGGCATGAAAAGTGTGATAAAACCAGGAATATGAGAAAGTGGAAACAACCACACATGACCGGCAGGAAAGACAATCAGTGCAACCCCTTCGGAGGCAATTTTGCAAAATCTAATGAAGTTCAAGATCGCTATAGTCAACAACCCAGCCATTCTACTTCAAGTTATATGCCCTAGAGAAATCCCCCCGTGTGTCCACAAATAGGGAGGGGCATAGATGTTTTCTAAGGCTCTAAGGCTTTTTACGGCAAACAACAAATCAAACAAAACATCAAAGATCCAGCAACAGGGAAGTGGATGGATTACGATACGTTCGCATCATGAAATCTCTCCTGGCAATTCAAATGAAGAAACCACAGCTACTCGTGTAAACATGGTAAAACTTGAAACATCACTTTGAGTGGGGGGAAAACAAGTTGAAAGGTTATTGGTGACTACATGCATTTTTTAAAATTCCAAACAGTCCTCATGTAGTAAAACTCTAAGAAAGATCATTTAACTGACACTGACCAGCTCTGGGAGGGAGGGGAAGGAATGGTAGCTAGAGAAATATATCTGTTAACACTGTTTCTTTGAAATTATTGAAGCAAATATGCCAAAATGCAAAAACTGTGAAAATCTTTTTTGCTGGTATTCTCAGGTACCTTTTCATAAATTAGATTTTTGGAGCACTCAAGGTTCTGTGAGCAGTAATTTATTAATTCAATTCGGCAGTGGAAGCAGGGACAAAACTGGAGGGGTTATGGCTTCTTACTAGTCAGAAACTCTGGTTGCTAAAAAATAAAAGTGACACCAGCTGGGTTGCTAAAGAAACACTATAACTCTTCAAAATTAACAATGTGCACATATAATTGACAATTTTTTGTTCTTCCGTAAGAATTGTGACCTCAAGCTCTTACCCAAGTAATCTTACGTTTGTCTTAAAAATAAAGGATTCCCTAAGAACCTGAGAATGCATCTCCTACTGTTTCATCTGCACTCGTATTAACAAGAGTAGTTCTGTATCATTCATTAGAAAGCACAAAGAATTTCTTGACAGAAATGTGTGTTGCAGTCTCTGAAAAAAATACTAGGGGAAAAAAAAAGCAAAAAATGTCTGCATTAGAGGACTCCACTTCCTGGTGTTTAAAGAATATTTTGCAATGACATTGATGAACACAACTAAGGTCTTATTATCACAGATGGTAAGAAAATCTCTCTCTTAGGGGCGCCTGGGTGGCTCAGGCGATTAAGCGCCCAACTTCAGCTCAGGTCATGACTTCAC
Source organism: Prionailurus bengalensis (assembly GCF_016509475.1). Taxonomy (NCBI): domain Eukaryota; kingdom Metazoa; phylum Chordata; class Mammalia; order Carnivora; family Felidae; genus Prionailurus; species Prionailurus bengalensis. The sequence goes on from NC_057361.1 coordinate 6,192,979, forward strand.
AGTTCGTGAGTTTAAGCCCCGCGTCTGGCTCTGTGCTGACAGCTTAGAGCCTGAAGCCTGCTTCAGACTCTGTGTCTCCCTCTCTCTCTGTGCCCCACCCCTGCTCACACTCTGTCTCTCAAAAATAAGTAAACATAAAAAAAAAAATTAAAAAAAGAGAAAATCTCTCTTTGTCCCCGAATGACCCTGAAATTGTAATACTCAGTCATGTTGAGTTCCAAAATTGTTAAAATACATTGGAATGCACAGTAACCATAGGATGTAAGAAACACCTGGAATTACCACTTATTTTTTCCAAACATATCGTTGGCAAGACCAGCATTTCTACTAACACCAAATTTATATTTATATCCAATGGGATAATATATAAAAATATTCCCTGCTAGTTGTATAATTCTTTATCTGAAGTTTTGCAGCTTGCCTGTACTGATCTCATTCTGAGGGTGGTCTGTATTCATTATACCGGCTCAAGATAAATGATGGAAAAAGTAACTCATAAAGCAATTTTATATTTGTAGCTTCTCCCTTCTCTTACCTCCTGTCTTTAGAATGTTCCTTCAGCCCATCAACACTGCAGGATGTAGTTCTTGCCTGGTATAGTATGGTACTCCTGTAAATATGTGTTCACAAATAAAAATAAAGAAGGCCAATACATGGACTCTTCCGGGCAAACAGAAGCAAATGCCCACAGTTTGCCCAAATTCATCCTGATGAGAAGTGGCCACTAGCCTCACTGTCCAGAGATCCCAGGATGAGGGGTAAAAAGGAATTTAGATGAGATACGAAAAAATATTACTCCAAAGTGCCACTACAAGCTTTCATCTGTTTAAATAGCCGCTCCCCACTGAGAATTCCCATTGTTCTATTGTGTAATAAATACTGAGACACTCATATGCTGAATTGTACAACAAGCACACTAGTACTTGGGCATTTAAGCACATTTAACCCTTTCAGGGCCACAACAGCCACTGCTAAGTTTGCCCCCAAAAGATCCTGAACCTCCCAACAGGCTGATGCTCTGAGGTGCTTGTGCATAGAAATATCCTGGATTACCTTCAAATCTTTAACTCAGTGGTCCATATCCTGATATTTAAAACCTGGCAAATGTCCCATGTAGCTCATTATAATTCTCAATGTTGGCAGGCAAAATTGAAAGTTTTTATGAAAAGGACTTCGTTTCTGCTTTCCTGGTTTGTAATAGGGTGTTTTTTTTCTTCATACACCATTGGAGCAGAAAATACCACATTTTCCTAATACAATGTAAAACTGATATAGAGATTGCTAGTGATCAACTTTCTACCACTATTCATTTGACATTTCTGTACTCATTCACTTGACTGTATTTGTTTGAGCACCTCCTATGTGGCCGTACTAATGGCTGACCCTGGGAATTAATTGTAGGCAACAGAATCCCACACACTTTGATCAAAAGCTAGATGCTCTCAAGGGAGATGCAAATGGCCTGGGGAAAGCCAGATAGGGTGCTGAGTGGTAGAAAGGTTTCACACAGGTTAAGCAGCAAATGCAGAGATTCGAAGAAAAATAAGGCAGGGAGTCCTGTAGAGACAGCAGCAGTGGGGACAGTGTTCATTGCAAAGGCCATGAGATAAGTGCATGCTTGAGTGTTCAAGGACCACCAAGAAGCCAGGGGGTTGAGACGGCAGGAGAGAGCCAGGGAGTCATCAGAGAGGAAGTCAGCTGGAAGCAGGGGTCAGCCATGCAAAGCCTCACAGGTCATTGTAAATAAGACAAGAAGCTGTTAGAACATTTTGAATGGGGCGCCTGGGTGGCTCGGTCGGTGAAGCTTCTGACTTCAGCTCAGGTCATGATCTTGCAGTTCGTGAGTTCAAGCCCCGCATCGGGCTGACAGCTCAGAGCCTGGAGCCTGCTTCGCATTCTGTGTCTCCCTCTCTCTCTCTCTGCCCCTCCCCTGGCTCATGCTCTGCCTCTCTCTCACTCTCTCTCAAATAAATAAATAAATATTCACAAATTAAAAAAAAACATTTTGAGGAGTGAGTGGACATGAGCTAGCCTGTTTGAACAATACACTCTGTACAGAAAGAGCAAAAAAGGAAATTTACAGGGAAGAAAGCTGGCAGGCAGCACCTGACCTGAGTGTCAAGGTTGACATCACAGTGGTAAGACATATGACAGACAAACCCAAATTGAGGATCTTTCTACAGCATGCCCAGCCAGTCCTCCTCAAAACTATCATGAAAGGAAAAGAAAAGAGATTGTCACAGGTCAGAAGAAACTAGGAGACATGTTGCCTAAATGCAATGTGGGGTCCTGAATGGGATCCTGGGACAGAGAATGGTCATTCGTGGAAAAGCTTAGGAAATCCAAATATAGTCCCTAACAGAATTAACAGGATTGTGCCAATGTTAATTTCTTAGTTTTAAGAAATGTGCTGTCATTGTGTAAGAGTGAACACCAGAGGAGGCTGACCAGAGGATATATGGAAACTCTCTGCAGTGTCTTGGCAAGTTTTCCTAACTCTGAGATCAAAGAGTTTTACGGGGGGGAAAAGATACTCTGGCCATTTCCTGAAGACAAATAGGACAGCAAGATGTATTCATCTTAGACGTAAGAAAAGAGAGCAACTTCGATCAGGGTGATGAGAAGTGGGGCGGTTTGGGGCACATTCTGAAGGAAGAACCCATGGCATTTGCTGCCAGGTTGGATGTCAGCAGTAAGAGAGGTGAGTCAGGGATGGTTCAGAGTTTGGGGGCCTGGGAGACAGCATGGAGGGGTCGGTGTTGACATGGGCCAGGTGGGGGGAGGAGCAGGATCCACAGAGAAATCAGGAGTGCCTTTTGGACATGGGAACATTGAGATGCCTATTGGCAGTGGAGCGGACAGCAAAGCTGATCTACCAGAGTGAATCAGGGGAGAGTGCAGAAGAGAGGTCGGCGTTTGAGGTACAGATGAGCATCTCCAACAACACACACGTATACAATCCTGACGGAAGTGGAGACGGCTCCGAAGGAGGAAATGGGTGGGTGTGTGGGAGGGAGGGAGGGAGGGAGAAAGGGCAGCGAGGGAGGCAGTCTTGTCCATCAGCAGACAAACTCCTGTAACGTAACTAAGGCTGGGACAACTGAAGACGGAGACTTGGCCAACAGGATACTGAAGAGCCAGGACACTGAGGTCAAGGACTGTCAGGGATGTGCCTGAATGGGTGTATTGGAGGCTGTCTTTTGTCTACACTTAAAATAGGGTCCCTTTCCGAGATCCTTGGGGATTTCCGACATTTTGCATCCTTAGTTGCATCTAGTGGTTGGCAGCACATCTGTGGAGGAAACCACAGGTAGCTGAGGGGAACTTTTCTCTGCCAAGGGGCTTAATCTTCACATTATTACCCATGAAATGATGACAGAGGTTGGATACTCAGGAAAAATTCTCCTGACTTAAAAAAATACCTCAGTAAGTCAAATATACTCCCAAAGGCCAGGTTCACAGGGAGTGGTACAGTCAGTAAGAAGGTTTTTTTCCCTTTTCTATTCGAGCCTTACGGTGACATTTTGGGCCCTGTTAAGAGTTCGGTGTAAAACGTTTAGGAGATCGGATAGCCCTGGGTCACAGCTCCGTGGGATCCCCTTATTGAGAGATTATGGCTCAAATGGAATTTGAGACCTTATGATCCACAAAACTCCGTTAAGTGCATCTTTCCAGACTTTTAAATCATACAGAGAAATAAAGGGCATACATCATCCCACTTAGACTTTTCTTTGGTTGATCAGCTTAATTATTATTATTATTATTAATATTTTTTGCAACCCTTCTCAAAGCTATTTCCTGGACTTTCAAGGCTCAGATTTAAATGGAAATTTACTGCTGGGGAGACCCCATCATACAGGGCTCATGAAGACTACCATAACTCTTTCTTGTCAGGTCCCATTGCCACTGGTATTAATGTGGGAAACAAAAGCAAAAAAAAAAAATATTAAATTTCCTTACTGCATACAGTCCACTGACAAGTCCTTGAAACAGGCAGAGTGACCTCCCTCTAGGAGCTCAGCTGCTTCAGTAATGACACGTTGCTAAAGGGAAAAGGCAATCTTAGCTTAACATTGTCCCGACCGCGAGATCATGACCTGAGCCGAAATAGGACACTTAACCGACCGAGCCACCCAGGCGCCCCCCCCCCCTTTTTTTTAATACTTTTTTAATGTTGGTTTATTTTTGAAAGACAGAGACAGAGAATGAGCAGGGGTGGAACAGAGAGAGAGGGAGACACAGAATCTGAAGCAGGTTCCAGGCCTGCTGTCAGCACAGAGCCCGACGCAGGGCTTGAACCCACAAACCATGAGATCATGACCTGAGCTGAAGTCAGCTGCTTAACTGACTGAGCCACGCAGGCTCTGGTAAGTCTCTTTTAACATAGAGAAATTCCTTTGGAAAATTCCTTTATCTCTACCTCAAGATATAGCCTGGTAATCATCCTCCAGGCATATGGTCTCACTGGTATACATCTGAAGGGTTTTACTAAACGGTAATAAAAGACGTTCTCCTAAGAAGAGCTAGTCCACTCAGGACCCTGGAAACCTTGTTTCCAAAATACCTTGGAGGTTTGTACTGTCCCTAACCCCCTGCCAACTTGAAAGTGTATAATCAGTCACCCCTCACAACCCCAGAGCAGTTCTTTCTGCCCACAGGTCTGTCCCCGTGCTTTAACAAAACCCCACTTTTGCACCAAACACGTCTCAAGAATTCTTTCTTGAACATTTGCTCTGAACCCCAACGTTTCCATGTCACTATCACAGCAGGCACCAGGCCACGGTGATGTAAAGATGCAAAGGGAAGTCGCAAAAAGGGATTCAGGTATTGTTGTTCTCAAAGAATACTGCCAAATAAACCAATCTGGACTTGGTAAAGAGAGACTTTTTGAAAGGATTATCACAAGGGAGGAAAGAGGCTGTTGCCATATGGGGAGTGCAACGGTAGCAAGAAGGAAGGTGCTCTGGTCATAACACCGAAGTGTTTCAGAGGTTAGGCAAAGGGGTTTTCCTTTCTAAGGAGGAATGAAAGGCTAGAGGAAGCAGGTGTGGGACGTGGGAAGAGAGGGTGGCCCAACTGCACAGGGGATCTGAGAATGGTTTAAGCTAAGGTCAGACTGTCCTCAGGAGGGACTGTCCAATATCTCAGGCGGAGGGGGGCCCAAGGTTCAGGGCCCCGGTGGAAGGAAAGAATCTCAACCAAAGTTTAGTTAAAAAGGATCTTAGTCTGTTCTGGCAGGTGAACAAAATGCCACATTCATCATTTCTCAATACATACGCGTAACAAACAGTCAGCTTATACGCCTTAAACTTATACAACGTGATATGTTGACTGTATCTCAATAAAACTGGGGGGAAATAGCACAGACTGGATTGCTTATAAACAATGGAAATTTAGCTCTCACAGTACTAGAAGCTTCAAGTCCCAGGTGAGAATGCCAGCATGGTGGGCTGGGAGCCGTCTTCTGCTTCATCGCTGTGCCTTCTCTCTGAGTCCTCAGAGGGCCGGGGAGCTCTCTGGGGTCCCTTTTAGAGGGGCACTGATCCCATTCACGAGGACTCCACCCTCAGAATCTATCACCTTCCAAAGGCCCCACCTCCTAACATCATTATCTTTGGGGGTTAAGATGCAGCATATTAATTTGGGGAGGACACAAAATTTCAGACCATAGCTGCAAGTATTTTGTTCCCATTGATCAGTGAGGAGTAACACTTCAGCTTACCATTCTTGAGGCAAAAACGGGGATTGGTTCTTTGTCATCTGTCGTTTCTTTTGAGACCAGATTTCAGGGGAATGACCAGAAAGATGAAACCCGTCCCTCATGTTGCCACCACTGTAGACTCATTTTCTTTTACTCTTGCTTTCTAGAAAAATGTTTTATAGTTCTACTTCAAAGGTCAGTGCTTTCGGGGGGCAGCTGGGTGGTTTAGTTGGTTAAGCGTCTGACTTAGGCTCAGGTCTGGATCTCACAGTTCGTGGGTTCCAGCCCCCTGTCAGGCTCTGTGCTGACAGCTTGGAGCCTGGAGCCTGCTTCGGATTCTCTCTCTCTCTCTCTCTCTCTCTCTCTCTCTCTGTCCCTCCCCAACTTGTGCTCTGTCTCACTCTCAAAAATAAATAAACATTAAAAAATTTTTTTCAAAAGTCAGTGCTTTCGGGAAGGACCTAATGTTAGGAGCTGATCAGAAATGAGCAGGGTTCAGACAGACTTAGAATTGGGGAGAGAAAGAGTGGAAAGGAGCAAGGAGAAGCTTCTGCTTTGTAAATTTCCCTAGAGCCAGCCCTAAAGTGGTGGAGAAGCCCTCGTTTGGATTTTCTTCACTCTAATGATAAGTGGGCTGAGGGATTTTTATTTTGGTTGGGTTTATGCAAAGGACCTTCCCATTCCCAAAGATTACCTGCCTTCCCTCTATCTTTCTCCTTAGAAGAAGCTTCTCCTTTTCATCATTCAACAGGGTGATAAACGCTAGGACCCTGTTATCTGGATTTAATGTCGTTTTCCATCTCAATGGAACCCAAATTGCCTATTGTTTTTCTTTAAATGTATTCTTTCCACAGTATAGTAGTTTTTTTGTTTTTGTTTTTGTTTTACAAAAGGCTGCTTTTATAAGAGGATCAAGACATATTTTCAATGCAAGAAAAACCTCGGAAACAAAAAACACGACATTGACATTTACAATCATTAGGAATTTAGTGATTCACTGCAGGGATAATGATTTGGGTTGCTTGTATTTATTAAAAAGTAGCAGCATGTGTGTAGAAAATAACATGATTTAGAATTTATGTTGCTCACTGTGAATGTAGAAATGAAATCACCATCACCAAAATACTTAAGTAGGGTTGTAATTTCCAATGCTACTTTGCTATTTAGACAGTGTTTGAATTATATGTGACTACTTTGCTATTTATAAAGTGTTTGAATTATATGTGATTTTATTTAGTTACACAATAAATCTATCACCGAGAAAGCAAACAATCCTATTATCTTTGTTATTAAAAGCTCTCATGTGTCTGAGAGCTGACCCTATTAAACAAAAGTTAGAAAAATCGAGGAGAAAGTTAGCCTCTGATTCCTAAAGGAGGTTGAACCATATCACAGGTTACTGACAAGCGAAATCTCTACCCACCTAGCAAAAGACATGACCTAAACCATTCTAATTTGGATTAACAGTGCTTAATCAAGGCCAACTTGATTTTACAGCCTGTGCTACTGTGTCCAAGAATAGAATTCAATGAAGGTTGTAATAAGTAAAGCAGTTTAAGCTTCATTTGGACCCACTTAAGTTACAAAGCTATTAGATAAAGTACATAAAATTTCTGATAGAACACATAGAATCTCCATGTACTTTTAAAGAGAACTGTGGTTACATATTCACATTCCCACCGCTACTCTGACACTGGGGGTGTGGGTGGGTGGGAGGAGAAAAGTGATGAATACCAATTCTTTTAAAAGTGCACTTATTTGAGAGAGAGAGCAGGGGAGGGGCAGAGACAGAGAAGGAGAGAGAGAATCCCAAGCAGCCTCCACACCACGAACACAGAGACTGACGTGGGGCTTGAACGCACAAACCATGAGATAATGACCTGAGCCAAAATCAACAGCTGGATGCTTAACCAACTGAGCCACCCACGTGCCCCTGAATACTGTAATGCCCCTGATTTCGAATCCGAGAGACCACCAAGGAGCCGATACCGATCCAAACGCACGAGGGTTTATTTGCAAGCTCGAGCTTGGGCCCAAGTATACCGGACACAGCAGAGCAGGGACTTGGACCCCTAGGTTAAGAGGCGTAGCAGTTTTATAGGGGCCAGTGGCCAATGAGACTGTTACACACACAGAAAGTTGCATAGTCATGTCAGCCCACACGCAGGTGGCCAATTGAATTACAATTTACCCTATAGTAACTGTTTGACCTAGCCTATCACTCTGGTCAGAATTGGCGCACAAGTTTGGCGGGCAAAAGGCGGGGTTTAAGAATTGGCGTGCAAGTTTGGCGGTTAGGGGCTCCGCATTCCTATATGAGCCGGTTTCCAGTAAGGGTGTGCTCAGCGGCTTGACTAGGGTGGGGGAGTGTCTTAAGCAATAAGCAGGTCATGTGGGGTTTATACATGAGATGGTGGGTGTAGCACAGAATGGAGTTAGTATTGCTCTGCTTGTCCAGGGGCAGGGGATTTTGGTTAAATTCCTTGGGTCCCACAATACTAATTTTTAGAAAGAAATCAGAAAAACTCAAGAAAAGGATGATACACAGGTGTTCAGAGCAATCAAAACAAAGTATTCATAAATTATATCCAGTACATCCAAAGCCATTTGAGCCAGTTTCATGCCCACTTGCATCAAAGAGATTCAAGGAAGGTGATGGGAGAGGGGGTCTGAAGACATTACGTACAAGAGATTCTTGCAGCTGAAGTCTGGTTCCCTGGGGCTGGAGCTACTTAGCATTGATTTGTATTAGTGATGTTTAGTGTGTCAGAAGTCCTAGAGGCTGGGAGAGGTGCAAGTTTTACTGTAAACACTATCAGACTTTTTTTTAATATAAAGGTTTATGGAGGATTTTTTTTAAAAAAAGAAAACATTAGATTTTAATGCAGATTATATGCGTAGGGGATACAGGCTCCTTGAATGAATAACATTTTACATAGTTAACTCTCCATTAACCTCAAGCAGATTATCTACAATCTGACACAACTGTTGAATATCACAGGGCACCATCCAAATAAAAGAATAAAAGAATAAAATAGCATTCCTGCTGCCTGAGGACTCACAGTCTAAAGCAAAGAAAAAAAACAGAAGCAGCCGATTCAAATGAAATAAGATCAATGCTACACATAGAAGAATAAGAGAACAATTCTGCTGTTTTGGATTGGTTTTGCTGGAAGGTTATCAGAAAGGTATCAGGAAGACAAAGGGTGGCTCAGTTGGTTAGCGGTCATGATTTCATGGTTCCTGGGTCCGAGCCCCACATCGGGCTCAGTGCTGGCAGCGTGAAGCCTGCTTAGGATCCTCTCTCCCCCACTTCCTCTCTCTCTCAAAATAAATAAATAAACTTAAGAAAAAGAAAAAAGAGAAAGACAAAGGTGACATCTAAGTTGAGCGTACAGTTTTCTGGGTTTAAAAAAAAAAAAAGTGGGGATGGCGACTGTAGGACACAAGGGGATGGAAGCCGAGGAGGAACCATGGGGACCACGAGGAATCCAAGGCCCGCATGGCACAGAACCCACGGAGGAGAACATCTTGGAGGGACCAGAAAGGCAGGGCTGGGACAAGGAAGTAAAGAGCCAGCAGAAGCTTACACCTGGCCGAGCGCTTTGCCTAGATCTGTGTTTCCAGATTCACAGCTCTCAGTGTGAAGGATGGGCTAGAATGGGGAGATGATGAAGGTCTAGCCAAGAGCAGCACATACAGTGCGCGGCGGGCAGGCCTCAGGGATTTTAGGGGCCCAGGTGAAGGTATCTGATGGCCAAATGGGAAGTGTGAATTCAGGAAAGGGGTCAAAAGCCCCCGCAGGTCCTGGCTGAGGCAACAGGAGGTCCTCCTTACTAGCTGAGCTAGGAGATCCTGGATGCGCATGCGGGAGGGGTCTGATGGGGACAGGGTCTATCAGCTTGGGAACACACTGATTTTGACTGGGGCGCGGGGCAGACATCCAGGTGGACACGGATGTCCAGAAGGCCATTAGTAAAGGACTCCGAAGAGGACTGGAGGTGGGAAAATAGCTTTGAATGGCACCCTCACATGGAATTTGGTACAGACCCAGCAGCCCTTTCACTATATGTCCCCCGGAGGCACTCACTACGTGCCGGACTGTCTTCTCTTCCTACCCACCCAGTCACAGCGGATGTCACTACTTATTCCCGCTGACATTTCACGTAATCCTGGTTCACAGGACACTAAATATAGGTCCACTAACACTGTGGTTCAGAGCGAGCCACACATTTGAGCAGCTGCATAGCTCTATCTATTTATTGGCAGCTGAAACGTGGACTCCCTGGTGAACGTTACGATCATAATGAAGCATAAAATTGAGCCTCCAACTTCTCTTCATAACGTGAAAGACACCTCTGAGGTTGAGTCTCACTTTTTCTATTATTTCATGTGTCTCAAATTCACCTAGTTAAGGAAAATATGCTTCTGAGGTTTCTTCCCCAAACTACAAAATTAAAGTATGCTTATTGAGAAAAGATCATCATACCAAGAAAAAAAGCCAACCTTCTCCCCTTTCCCCACCTCATTTTCCTCCACTGCTTCACATATGTACAATCCCCTCCCTGTGAACGGCTTTATATACATTATGCCATGCTTTCCTCAATGCATATATTGTATATAGACATAATTATGTTCCTCTCAATAAAAGCAATTTAAAAAATGTATAGTGAAGTGCATTTTCATTTTTATAAGACTGCAAATCTTGTAAATTACTTCTGATTTTTGAGTCCTGAAACATCCATTTTTAGTTGGGGAAATACAGATAGCCTAATTACAGAGGAGCAGGGAAAGCAACATCAATATTTGAACTGATACTACCAATACTTGTGTTCAGCATGAAAATGCAATTGGCGGTAACTTCCAGGAGATGTCAATTCTGTCTCACACCACACGGATATCCAGAGTATTTCTAACCACCCTACACAGCCACATTCCCTAGGTCCTTCCACAAGAGTACAAATAACCAAACAGTCCGTTAATCGATGTTCAACTAACAGGTCAATTACATTCTATTTGGTGGTTGGATGGTTTAAAAATTTTTGAACTGGATAATTGGAATATATATATATGTAAATGTTTTTTTTTAACGTTTATTTACTTTTGAGACAGAGAGAGACACAGCATGAACGGGGGAGGGGCAGAGAGAGAGGGAGACACAGAATCGGAAGCAGGCTCCAGGCTCTGAGCTGTCAGCACAGAGCCTGACGTGGGGCTTGAACTCACAGACCGTGAGATCAAGACCTGAGCCGAAGTTGGATGCTTAGCCGACTGAGCCACGCAGGTGCCCCTATTTATTTATTTAAAATATTTATTTTTGAGAGAGAGACACAGAGCACGAGTGGGGGAGGGGCAGAGAGAGAAGGAGACACAGAATCGGAAGCAGGCTCCAGGCTCCGAGCTGTCAGCACAGAGCCCGACGCGGGGCTCGAACTCGCGGACCGCGAGATCGTGACCTGAGCCGAAGTCGGACGTTCAACCGACTGAGCCACCCAGGCGCCCCTATATGTAAATGTTTATTCCTACCATCTTACACATAGCACTTAAATATTCTGAAGTTAAAAAAACTGCCTGATTTTCATGCCCAAGGCAAAGTCTACAGAGAATATGATTTATGTCTTATAGTTTAAAGCATTTGTATTTTTTTAAATCATGTTCTTCCACATTAGCATTTTCCCCAAAAGTGAAGGAAGTGTAGTCAACCAGTAATCTTCTTGAGGGGATAGGTCATGTTTTACTTTGTGCACCCTTCATTCCCCATTCATACTCTTAAAGGTAATTGACTCAAGTAAGTTCAGGAATATCAGGGTCTTCATAGGTTTTTGGGTTTTTTTTGCTAAATTCCCCCAACACAATAGAGAAAAGGCCCCTGAGTTTCCTGGGTTTTTTTCTTTTTTGTTGAAAAGTTACAAAGGCTAGAAGAGGAGAAATTTAATAATTGGTCATCCTAACAGATCATTGAAAATGTGATTTTAGGACATCACAAGATTTTTGCAAAAAAAAAAAGCAGAAAGAAAGAAAGAAAAGAAAAGAAAAGAAAAGAAAAGAAAAGAAAAAGAAATACAGAACTTGCTCTTTAGGACGCACAGTTTTCTTTTAAATGGAAAGAATGAAATCCTATGGAGATGTAGCTTTTCAAGACGCCATTCATTCAAGCATATATATCTCACCAAAAATAACTCAGAAGCAGTGACCTTTCAGTCTCTTGGAGCTCTGAACCATGTCACAGAAACTCTTATGAATGTGGGTGCCACTGGGGCCTTATAAGCAGAACTGACCTCTGGCAGCACAGGGCCTTTTCCAAGAATAGGGAGCTGTGCCTTGGAAGCCGCTATGCTCCATCACTACTGTGCTGATTAGCTATGGCTGCATAACAAATGTCCCTCGTGCCAGGGTCTTAAAGCAACAATGATATACTATGTCTCCCAACTCTGGGAGCTGACTGGGTACTTGTGCTGGCCTTGCCCGAACTCACTCATGAGGCTGCAGTGATGTGCTGAATGTTCCAAATGCCCTTCCTCACATGTCCAAAGCCCTAGTGGCAATGCTAGAATGGTTAGGATGGCTGGCTTCCCTGTCAATGTGGGGTCTCATCCCTGGATTGTGCAGAAATCAGCATCCTAGGAATTTGAAGCTGGCTTCCAGAACTCTCCATGTGGGGTCTCATCCCTGGATTATGCAGAAATGAGCATCCTAGGAATGTGAGGGTGGCTTGCCTCTCCATGTGGGGTCCCATCCCTGGATTATGCGGAAATCCGCATCCTAGGAATGTGAGGCTGCCTTCCAGAGCTTTCCATGAGGGGTCCCATCCCTGGATTATGCACAAATCTGCATCCTAGGAATGTGAGGCTGGCTTGCCTCTCCATGTGGGGTCTCATCCCTGGATTGCGCAGAAATCAGCATCCTAGGAATGTGAAGCTGGCTTCCAGAGCTTTCCATGAGGGGTCCCATCCCTGGATTATGCACAAATCCGCATCCTAGGAATGTGAGGCTGGCTTCCCTCTCCATGTGGGGTCTCATCCCTGGATTGCGCAGAAATCGGCATCCTAGGAATGTGAGGGTGGCTTCCAGAGCTCTCCATGTGGGGTCTCATTGCTGGATTGCACAGAAATCAACATCCTAGGCATGTGAGGGTGTAAGTGGCAAAGCTGCTGGAGGATTGGCCCGGAAAGTTCACAATATCCTACTCTTATTAGCCAAAAGCAAACCAACTCAGACTCCAAGGAGTATGGTACAGACTCTACCTCTTGATGAAGGAGCTGTAAAAAATCCGAGGCCATTTTTAATCCACTTCAAGAAATTAAAAATCCCTCAACCCTCTGCCCAGCTCAGTCCCATCTGAGCCTGCACAAAGGCTGATGGTGGTCTAAGGGCCTTGGTCACTTTCCAGAACTTCAACATGATGTTTAAATGGGATTTTCTACAATGTGCTTTTCTAAGTGAAAAGGTAGAAGGAAGTAAAATATAATATACAACACACCACGATTGTAAAAAATGAAGGAAAAGTTTAGTGGGGCGCCTGGGTGGCTCAGTCAGTTGAGCGTCTGACTTTGGCTCAGGACATGATCTCACAGCTCATGAGTTCGAGCCCTGCACTGGGCTCTGGGCTGACAGCTTGGAGCCTGGACCCTGCTTCAGATTCTGTGTCTCCCTGTCTCTCTGCCCCTAACCCACTCACATTCTGCCTCTGTCTCTCTCAAAAATAAATAAACATTAAAAAAAAAATGAAGGAAACGTTTAAGAGGTATATATACTCAGAATAGGAACTGCAGTCAAACGACAGCTTTAAATTTATATAATTGCCATTTGCAAAGTTCAGTGATTCCTTACATGAAATATGCTAGTTTTAAAAATAACTGTTTACAAAGGCAGGAGATGGTATCTTCAATAATTCCCTTGGTATCATTAATTCCCAATTAATAAGCAATAGGCTATAGACTGCTGGCTTATATATTTCTCTACTTAAGAGAGGAACAGTTAATAATGGCTTATTACAGTCTTGTCAATAAATAAGCATCAATATCACCTACCTCATAGGATTTGCTTAAAAATTAGATATTTTAATATGTGCAAACTTCACCGAACAGTATCTGGAGCATAATAAGACATCTCTAGTATTTAACAAAATAGAAATTATTAATACCACCAAAAGAGTTTATCTTTTCAACAGCAGTAAATATTACATTTGATTTCATAAATCAAGAAAATAATTTATCCTTGTATTTCTATAAGAAATAACAAAAAAGGTCAATGCACATAGGGCGTAATACACACACACACACATATACACACACACAAGCAACTTGAGCCACCTCCATCAACACTTTCAGAGCGAAGGAGATATAGATTGCCTGTAGAGTCACTTAATTTCACAGACACATAGACAACGCTGGTCTTTTCCAGGGCCTGTTCTTGAGAGCTTATACACATTAGTTCAATTGGTCCTCATAACAAACTTATAAAGTGGGTGCTTTCATTATATTTTAAACATGAAGAAATTAAGGTGTACAAGAGTTCTCACTAGTAAATGTACGAACTAAGTCCAGTGTGGATGGTTCTTCCTTTACAATCCATGCTTCTGTCCTCTACTGTCCCTGTCCCCATGCTGGTTGAGAAATTCCTCATTCAAGTCACTGCACAGCTAGGAAGCTAGCAAGATATGCCCTCTGGTAAAGTATTGTGAGAACTAATGTCCGCAAGAATGCTCTCTTTGGCTACATCAACACTGGCCTAAATACCAAGGATTGAAGGATGGAAAACAATTACGAACAATTATCAACAACTGTGAGGCTTTGTTCTGGATGTTCAATTGCCCTGTTGTAAAATATTATGTATCAGAAAGCCCGAGGGGTAGTTGGAGGACAGTGGGGATCAGGATTATAACTTCAAATTCATCTGTCCTTAGACTCTAAATCGGCCAAGAGGGACAATGTATTATGTACTCATATAACTGCCCGATTCTTGCTTCTGAACCCAAACTAACTGATGACAAGAGGCGGTTCTCTGAGGATTGATTTCTTTCCATGCAAAATAAGAACAAAGAGAGAATGGAGGAGTACAGTTCCCCATTTATTCTGAAAATAGGGCATGCTTCATAAATGCTTATTAATGTTCCTCTACAAAAATAGTGATTGGAACTGGCTTTGGTTTCATTTAAAATTGAGCTGAATCACGGAAGCTATGGATTGCTAGGTCTCCTGTCCAGGGCCCTGACATTTATTCTTCAGTACCCTGTGATTACCAAAAAACAAAAGGCGACAGCACATGGCATTCATTCTCCCATGAAGCCAAAAAGTGTTGGGGGACTTGGCACAAGTGGCTGGACTCCGTGAGAAACAAACACTTCAAAAGAATCATTGTTTTGTGTTAAGAATGTAGCCCACAATGATCAATTCAAACAACATTCAGAAAAGCAAAGCAGGTCCTTTTTTCTTTCGTATTGTCGGGAAATCCAGAAGGAAGGTTAATTTGGGGATCTGGCTGAGCTGCCAGTGACCACTGCCCACATGTCAACAGAAGGATAAAAGGCACACTCTGGCTAAAATGAGTTCATGCTTTCAGATCATTTTAATCCCCGTGGTCTATTCCAAAGAGCAGAACATTCCTTAAAAGCTTTATATTGTGATTAGATGATTAGGGCTTTAGGGTTTAAGTGGTATTTTCCTTTCAGCAGAAGTCTGCAAAAACTGAATGACTTTTCAACAAATATTTGCCTAAAAGGAAAAAGCTTTCATTTTCTTAGTGTGATCCCAACCTTGACCATATCATCATTGGTCCTGGCCGCTTTCAGACAGCTTGGCTCACCCAGGCAGGCAAATAAATTGAAAATGCCTTTATCTAAAATATTCAAATTTTCTTTCCAAGGCAGGTTCTGAGCACTACCTAATTTCCCCAAGTCATGTAGAGATAACAGGCCGCACTGGAGACGAGATTATGAAGAGCACGTCCTATTAGAGCGGGGCATACTTTCAGGACACTGGGTGTCCCTGGAGACACCGCACAAGCTCTTTGCACCACACAAGCTCTGGCCTGCTCTGTGTCAGGCCAGCCTGGAAGGTTATGGAGTGCAGCTCATTGTTTTTTCAACACAGGTCAGTCTTAACTTCTGTCTACGACAATATGAAAACTCAATCACTGGAGAGACAAAGCACGTACAAATGCCGTATAAAATATAACCAACACTGACAACAGTCAGTGAAATGAAAACAGTAAGGAAATTCCCAGGGACCCAAAATGACGAGGACACTGAAAACAAAGTTCTGGGTAAAAGCCCAGAATACCTGCTGCTGACCAAGCCCAAAGCCAGGAAAAAGGCCTTGCATTGTCACAGATGGAAGCTGGCATGTAGATGCCATCAGAGATCTGGAACCCTCAAGGAGGTACCATGGAGGGACTCAAAAACATTCACCCTCTAGTACCCACTTGGCCTTGGTTGTGAAAGAAAGATTTTCATCAGTGTTAATAAATGAATGTCACCTTTGCAAAAAAACAGAATTCAAATAATTACATCCTGTATGTTCTGGGAACACTCAAGCTATTTTTAAAGTGGTCCTGTGATGTCAGGAAGAAGCAAATAAAATCGGTTCTTACAATTCCTTGCTCAAACCCACCTTCTCAGCAAGAACATGCCTAGTCACAGTATTTAAATGTGTACCCACACACTTTCCTTTTCTCCTAAGCACTCACTGCCTTCTGGTATTGAACTCTGCAAATTACTGTTTTACTGGGTTGTTTGCTCTATTCCTGGCATAAAAGAAGTACCCTTTAATGGTCCCTGTTATGATTGCCAACACATAACTGGATAATGTCAGTAAGCATATGATTGGTTAATGTCAGGAACCACATAAATGGATAATTTCAGGAAGCGTATTATTAATTAATGTCAGCAAGCACATGACTGGATAATGTGAGGAGGCACACGACTGGTTAATCTCAGGAACCACATGACTGGATAATGTCAGGAAGCATATGATTGGTTAATGTCAGAAGGCACATAACTGGATAATGTCAGGAGGCACGTGACTGGATAATGTCAGGAGACACATAACTTGATAATGTCAAGAGGCACATAACTGGATAAATCAAGAGGTACATGACTAGATGATGTCAGGTGGCACATGACTGGATAATGTCTGGAAGGATATGATTGGTTAATATCAGGAGGCACGTGATTGGATGATGTGAAGAAGCACATGACTGGATAATGTCAGGAGACACATAACTGGTAATGTCAGGAAGCACATGACTGGATAATGTGAGGAGGCACATGACTGGATAATGTCAAGAGGCACATGACTAGATGAAGTCAGTAAGCACATGACTGGATAATGTCAGTAAGCACATGACTGGATAATGTCAGGAGGCACATGACTGGATAATGTCAAGAGGCACATGACTGGATAATGTCAGGAGACACATGACTGGATAATGTCTGGAAGGATATGATTGGTTAATATCAGGAGGCACGTGATTGGATAATGTGAGGAAGCACATGACTGGATAATGTCAGGAGACACATGACTGGATAATGTCAGGAGGCACATGACTGGATAATGTCAGGAGACACATGACTGGATAATATCAAGAGGCACATGACTAGATGAAGTCAGTAAGCACATGACTGGATAATGTCAGTAAGCACATGACTGGATAATGTCAGGAGGCACATGACTGGATAATGTCAAGAGGCACATGACTGGATAATGTCAGGAGACACATGACTGGATAATGTCTGGAAGGATATGATTGGTTAATATCAGGAGGCACGTGATTGGATAATGTGAGGAAGCACATGACTGGATAATGTCAGGAGACACATGACTGGATAATGTCAGGAGGCACATGACTGGATAATGTCAGGAGACACATGACTGGATAATATCAAGAGGCACATGACTAGATGAAGTCAGTAAGCACATGACTGGATAATGTCAGGAAGCACATGACTGGATAATGTCAGGAGGCACATGACTGAATAATGTCAAGAGGCACATGACTAGATGATGTCAGTAAGCACATGACTGGATAATGTCAGGAGGCACATGACTAGATGATGTCAGGAAGCACATGACTGGATAATGTGAGGAGGCACATGACTGGATAATGTGAGGAGGCACATGACTGGATAATGTGAGGAGGCACATGACTGGATAATGTGAGGAGGCACATGACTAGGTGATGTCAGGAAGCACATGACTGGATAATGTCAGGTGGCACATGACTGAATAATGTCTGGAAGGATATGATTGGTTAATATCAGGAGGCACGTGACTGGATAATGTGAGGAGGCACATGACTGGATAATGTCAAGAGGCACATGACCGGATAATGTCAACAAGCACATGACTGGAAAATGTCAGGAAGCACATGACTGGATAATGTGAGGAGGCACGTGACTGGATAATATCAAGAGGCACATGACTAGGTGATGTCAGGAAGCACATGACTGGATAATGTCAGGTGGCACATGACTGGATAATATCAAGAGGCACATGACTAGATGAAGTCAGTAAGCACATGACTGGATAATGTCAGGAGACACATGACTGGATAATGTCAGGAAGCACATGACTGGATAATGTGAGGAGGCACATGACTGGATAATATCAAGAGGCACATGACTAGATGAAGTCAGTAAGCACATGACTGGATAATGTCAGGAGGCACATGACTGGATAATGTCAGGAGGCACATGACTGAATAATGTCAAGAGGCACATGACTAGATGATGTCAGTAAGCACATGACTGGATAATGTCAGGAGGCACATGACTAGATGATGTCAGGAAGCACATGACTGGATAATGTGAGGAGGCACATGACTGGATAATGTGAGGAGGCACATGACTGGATAATGTGAGGAGGCACATGACTAGGTGATGTCAGGAAGCACATGACTGGATAATGTCAGGTGGCACATGACTGAATAATGTCTGGAAGGATATGATTGGTTAATATCAGGAGGCACGTGACTGGATAATGTGAGGAGGCACATGACTGGATAATGTCAAGAGGCACATGACCGGATAATGTCAACAAACACATGACTGGAAAATGTCAGGAAGCACATGACTGGATAATGTCAGGAGACACATGACTAGGTGATGTCAGGAAGAACATGACTGGAAAATGTCAGGAAGAACATGACTAGATGATGTCAGGAAGCACATGACTGGATAATGTCAGGAGGCACATGACTGGATAATGTGAGGAGGCACGTGACTGGATAATATCAAGAGGCACATGACTAGGTGATGTCAGGAAGCACATGACTGGATAATGTCAGGTGGCACATGACTGGATAATATCAAGAGGCACATGACTAGATGAAGTCAGTAAGCACATGACTGGATAATGTCAGGAGACACATGACTGGATAATGTCAGGAAGCACATGACTGGATAATGTGAGGAGGCACATGACTGGATAATATCAAGAGGCACATGACTAGATGATGTCAGGAAGCACATGACTGGATAATGTCAGGAGACACATGACTGGATAATGTCAGGAAGCACATGACTGTATAATGTCAGGAGGCACATGACTGGATAATATCAAGAGGCACATGACTAGATGATGTCAGGAAGCACATGACTGGATAATGTCAGGAGACACGTGACTGGATAATGTCAGGAGACACATGACTGTATAATGTCAGGAGGCACATGGCTGGATAATGTCAGGAGGCACATGACTGGATAATGTCAGGAGACACATGACTGGTAATGTCAGGAGGCACATGACTGGATAATGTCAGGAGGCACATGACTGGATAATGTCAGGAGGCACATGGCTGGATAATGTCAAGAGGCACATGACTAGATGATGTCAGTAAGCACATGACTGGATAATGTCAGGAGGCACATGACTGGATAATGTCAGGAGGCACATGACTGGATAATATCAAGAGGCACATGACTAGATGAAGTCAGTAAGCACATGACTGGATAATGTCAGGAGGCACATGACTGGATAATATCAGGAGGCACATGACTGGATAATATCAAGAGGCACATGACTAGATGAAGTCAGTAAGCACATGACTGGATAATGTCAGGAGGCACATGACTGGATAATGTCAGGAGGCACATGACTGGATAATATCAAGAGGCACATGACTAGATGAAGTCAGTAAGCACATGACTGGATAATGTCAGGAAGCACATGACTGGAAAATGTCAGGAAGCACATGACTGGATAATGTCAGGAAGCACATGACTGGAAAATGTCAGGAAGCACATGACTGGAAAATGTCAGGAAGCACATGACTAGATGATGTCAGGAAGCACATGACTGGATAATGTCAGGAGGCACATGACTAGGTGATGTCAGGAAGCACATGACTGGATAATGTCAGGTGGCACATGACTAGATGAAGTCAGTAAGCACATGACTGGATAATGTCAGGAAGCACATGACTGGAAAATGTCAGGAAGCACATGACTGGATAATGTCAGGAAGCACATGACTGGATAATGTCAGGTGGCACATGACTGAATAATGTCTGGAAGGATATGATTGGTTAATATCAGGAGGCACGTGATTGGAGGATGTGAAGAAGCACATGACTGGATAATGTCAGGAGACACGACTGGATGATGTCAGGAAGCACATGACTGGATAATGTCAGGAGACACGTGACTGGATAATGTCAGGAGGCACATGACTGGATAATGTGAGGAGGCACATGACTGGATAATGTCAAGAGGCACATGACCGGATAATGTCAGGAGGCACATGACTGGATAATGTGAGGAGGCACATGTGTGGATAATATCAAGAGGCACATGACTAGGTGATGTCAGGAAGCACATGACTGGATAATGTCAAGAGGCACATGACCGAATAATGTCAGGAAGCACATGACTGGAAAATGTCAGGAAGCACATGACTGGATAATGTCAGGAGACACATGACTGGAAAATGTCAGGAAGAACATGACTGGAAAATGTCAGGAAGAACATGACTAGATGATGTCAGGAAGCACATGACTGGATAATGTCAGGAGGCACATGACTGGATAATATCAAGAGGCACATGAATGGATGATGTCAGGAGGCACATGGCTGGATAATATCAAGAGGCACATGACTAGATGAAGTCAGTAAGCACATGACTGGATAATGTCAGGAAGCACATGACTGGATAATGTCAGGAGGCACATGACTGAATAATGTCAAGAGGCACATGACTAGATGATGTCAGTAAGCACATGACTGGATAATGTCTGGAAGGATATGATTGGTTAATATCAGGAGGCACGTGATTAGATAATGTGAGGAAGCACATGACTGGATAATGTCAGGAGACACATGACTGGATAATGTCAGGAGGCACATGACTGGATAATGTGAGGAGGGACATGACTGGATAATGTCAGGAGGCACATGACTGGATAATATCAAGAGGCACATGACTAGATGATGTCAGGAGGCACATGGCTGGATAATATTAAGAGGCACATGACTAGATGAAGTCAGTAAGCACATGACTGGATAATGTCAGGAGGCACATGACTGAATAATGTCAAGAGGCACATGACTAGATGATGTCAGGAAGCACATGACTGGATATTGTCAGATGATATCAGGAAGCACATGACTGGATAATGTCAGGAGACACATGACTGTATAATGTCAGGTGGCACATGACTGGATAATGTCAAGAGGCACATGACTGGATAATATCAAGAGGCACATGACTAGATGATGTCAGGAAGCACATGACTGGATAATGTCAGGAGACACATGAGTGGAAAATGTGAGGAGGCACATGACTGGAAAATGTCAGGAAGAACATGACTGGAAAATGTCAGGAAGCACATGACTGGAAAATGTCAGGAAGAACATGACTAGATGATGTCAGGAGGCACATGACTGGATAATGTCTGGAAGGATATGATTGGTTAATATCAGGAGGCACGTGATTGGATAATGTGAGGAAGCACATGACTGGATAATGTCAGGAGACACATGACTGGATAATGTCAGGAGGCACATGACTGGATAATGTGAGGAGGCACATGACTGGATAATATCAAGAGGCACATGACTAGATGAAGTCAGTAAGCACATGACTGGATAATGTCAGGAGGCACATGACTGGATAATGTCAGGAGGCACATGACTGAATAATGTCAAGAGGCACATGACTAGATGATGTCAGTAAGCACATGACTGGATAATGTCTGGAAGGATATGATTGGTTAATATCAGGAGGCACGTGATTGGATAATGTGAGGTAGCACATGACTGGATAATGTCAGGAGACACATGACTGGATAATGTCAGGAGGCACATGACTGGATAATGTGAGGAGGCACATGACTGGATAATATCAAGAGGCACATGACTAGATGAAGTCAGTAAGCACATGACTGGATAATGTCAGGAGGCACATGACTGGTAAATGTCAGGAGGCACATGACTGGATAATATCAAGAGGCACATGACTAGATGAAGTCAGTAAGCACATGACTGGATAATGTCAGGAGGCACATGACTGGATAATGTCAGGAGGCACATGACTGGATAATGTCAAGAGGCACATGACTAGATGATGTCAGTAAGCACATGACTGGATAATGTCAGGAGGCACATGACTAGATGATGTCAGGAAGCACATGACTGGATAATGTGAGGAGGCACATGACTGGATAATGTGAGGAGGCACATGACTAGGTGATGTCAGGAAGCACATGACTGGATAATATCAGGTGGCACATGACTGAATAATGTCTGGAAGGATATGATTGGTTAATATCAGGAGGCATGTGATTGGATAATGTGAGGAAGCACATGACTGGATAATGTCAGGAGACACGACTGGATGATGTCAGGAAGCACATGACTGGATAATGTCAGGAGACACGTGACTGGATAATGTCGGGAGGCACGTGACTGGATAATGTGAGGAGGCACATGACTGGATAATGTGAGGAGGCACATGACCGGATAATGTCAGGAAGCACATGACTGGAAAATGTCAGGAAGCACATGACTGGAAAATGTCAGGAAGCACATGACTGGATAATGTCAGGAGACACATGACTGGATAATGTCAGGAAGCACATGACTGGATAATGTGAGGAGGCACGTGACTTGATAATATCAAGAGGCACATGACTAGGTGATGTCAGGAAGCACATGACTGGATAATGTCAGGTGGCACATGGCTGGATAATATCAAGAGGCACATGACTGGATAATGTCAGGAGGCACATGACTAGATGATGTCAGGAAGCACATGACTGGATAATGTCAGGAAGCACATGACTGGATAATGTGAGGAGGCACATGACTGGATAATATCAAGAGGCACATGACTAGATGATGTCAGGAAGCACATGACTGGATAATGTCAGGAGACACATGACTGGATAATGTCAGGTGGCACATGACTGGATAACGTCAAGAAGCACATGACTGGATAATGTCAGGAAGCATATGATTGGTTAATGTCAGAAGGCACATGACTGGATAATGTCAGGAGGCACATGACTAGATACTGTGAAGAGGCACATGACTGGATAATGTCAAAAAGCACATGACTGGATAATGTCAGGAAGCACATGACTGGATAATGTGAGGAGGCACATGACTGGATAATATCAAGAGGCACATGACTAGATGAAGTCAGTAAGCACATGACTGGATAATGTCAGGAGACACATGACTGGATAATGTGAGGAAGCACATGACTGGATAATATCAAGAGGCACATGACTAGATGATGTCAGGAAGCACATGACTGGATAATGTCAGGAGACACATGACTGGATAATGTCAGGAAGCACATGACTGGATAATGTGAGGAGGCACATGACTGGATAATATCAAGAGGCACATGACTAGGTGATGTCAGGAAGCACATGACTGGATAATGTAAAGAGACACATGAGTGGAAAATGTCAGGTGGCACATGACTGGATAATATCAGGAAGCATATGATTTGTTACTATCAGGATGCACATGTCTGGATAATATGAGGAAGCACATGACTGGATAATGTCAGGTGGCCCATGACTGGATGATTGTCAGGAAGCATATGATTGGTTAATATCAGGAGGCACATGACTGGATAATGTCAGGAAGCACATGACTGGACAATATCAAGAGGCACATGACTGGATGATATCAGGAGCGACATGGCTGAATAATGTCAAGTGTCACATGAGTGGAAATATGCATATGACAATATACATAATTTCAGGATGCATATGACTGGATAATACCAGGAAGCACTAGAGCCACATCGTGGCATGCTTGTCTGGATGACCCAGCTTATGTCCTGGCACTTCCCTCACTCAGGGTCACCCTTGCCAGAACTCATTAACACTTTCAGTGGAGCACTGGTCTTGAGCATGTCAATTTTAATTTGGCAAAATGAAATTTAAAAATCATCTGCCCATGTCTGACTTCAAGCTGTACTACAAGAATGTAATCGTCAAGACAGTACAGTACTGGCACAAAACCAGACACTCAGATCAACAGAACAGAATAGAGAACCCAGAAATGGGCTCAAAAACCTATGGCCAGCTAATCTTTGATAAAGCAGGAAAGAATATCCAATGGAATAAAGACAGTCTCTTCAGCAAGTGGTGCTGGGAACACTGGACACCGACATGCAGAAGAATGAACCTGGACCACTTTCTTACACCTCACACAAAAATAAACTCAAAATGGATGAAAGACCTAAACGTAAGACAGGAAGCCATCAAAATCCTAGAGAAAGCAGGCAAAAAACCTCTTTGACCTTGGCCCACAGCAACTTCTTACTCAACACATCTCTGGAGGGAAGGGAAACAAAAGCAAAAATGAAATATTGGGATCTCATCAAAATAAAAAGCTTCTGCACTGTGAAGGAAACAATCAGCAAAACTAAAAGGCAACCGACGGAATGGGAGATGATATTTGCAAATGACATATCAGACAGATAAAGGGTTAGTATCCAAAATCTATAAGGAACTTATGAAACTCAACACCTAAAAAACAAGTAATCCAGTGAAGAAATGGGTGAAAGACATGAATAGAGACTTCTCCAAGGAAGACATCCAGATGGCCAACTGACACATGAAAAAATGCTCAACATCACTCATCATCAGGGAAATACAAATCAAAACCACAATGAGATACCACCTCATACTTGTCAGAATGGCTAACATGAACAACTCAGGGAACAACAGATGTTGGCGAGGATGCGGAGAAAGAGGATCTCTTTTGCATTGTTGGTAGGAATGCAAACTGGTGCAGCCACGCTGGAAAACAGTATGGACAGTCCTCAAAAAATTAAAAATAGAACGACCCTATGACCAGCAATTGCACTAGTAGGTGCTCATCCAAGGGATACAGGTGTGTTGTTTCAAAGGGGCACATGCACCCCAATGTTTATAGCAGCGCTACTGACAATCGCCCAAGTATGGAAAGAGCCCAAATGTCCATCGATGGATGAATGCATAAAGAAGATGTTTTATATACATACAATGGAGTATTACTTGGCAACCAAAAGGAAAGAAATCTTGCGATTTGCAATTACGTGGATGGAACTAGAGGGTATTATGCTAAGTGAAATTAGTCAGAGAAAGACAAGTATCATATGACTTCACTCATATGAGGACTTTAAGGGAAGGGAAGGGAAGGGAAGGGAAGGGAAGGGAAGGGAAGGGAAGGGAAGGGAAGGGAAGCAAAAACAATATAAAAACAGGGAGGGGGACAAAACGTAAGAGACTCTTAAATACAGAGAACAAACAGAGGGTTGCTGAAGGGGTTGTGGGAGGAGGGGGAGTGGGCTAAGTGGGTAAGGGGCATTAAGGAATCTACTCCTGAAATCATTGTTGCACTATATGCTAACTAACTTGGGTGTAAATTAAAAACTAAGTTAATTAAAAAATAAAAAATAAAATGCAAAAAAAAAATCATATGCTTGTGTGAGTAAAAACTTTGGCAGTAGGGGAGCAGGAGATTTAGAGAAGTGAAAAACAGTGTAGCATGGATGGGTATAGGAACCACCAGGAGCCCAGCAAGGTGAGAGGCCTGACATATCTGAAAGAAGGTGATATCACAACAGAAATTAGCTGGACAAAAGGTTTTAATTATTTTTCCAAGAGACAGATAAAACTCTAGCAATGCCTGGTGAGGTGAGCTTCCCCCCCTCACCAACTGAAAAGAAAATGTCAGGTATTGTCAAGCAAGTGTATTACCTTTCTTCCAAGGGCACCAGAGAGAGTCCTAAGAAGCCTCAAACAGTGCAAACCCAACAGTGCTCATGACACAGAACCCCATCTAGGAAGCCACAATGAACGATGTTCTGAGTTTCCTAGGAACTGTAGAAAAAAATTAAGGATTGGACACCCAAAGACCTTTATGTTTAAACGTATACCGTTCTCACACTGGGCAGGCACTTTTCCCCACCCACGTCCTTCCTCTCTTCTTCATGGCCAAGCTCTGGTTTCTCTTCGACTGTGCCACCCACATTCCAGGCGCAGTCTCCCACAGTTATCTCAGTACCAAACTCTTTCGGAGAATCATCTTAGAAGATCTGTATTTTACACATGCGGAACACGTTCCCTGTCGCATTTCATCCCTCTGAAACTTTCTGGGGGAACGGAGTAAGGATTCGAGGCTTCCCTGTTTGGTGCCTTTGGTTTTGCTTTCTATTTTGAACACTTCAGTTATTTCAACTAACCACATACCAAAAACCTGCCTTTCCCCCCATTACTTGTCATCTGTTTCGTGTAGATGGTCTTCGAGATGCGGTACCATCCAAAAAATCTCCAATTTTAAAGTAACTTTCAATGCAGCATGTTATAAGGTAAGCGCAAATCTGTAACAACTGGGTAAACATTGGAGTCTTTCACTTTCCGTTTTATTCCCTGATGGATTAATATAATAAATCCCTTTGTAGATACATTTATCAAATTTAATAGCACAAAATACAAGATACATTATTTAGCCAAGTGCTTCAATACCTATAATCAAGTGCCATTGTTTTGAGTGCCAAGACACAGAATCTATTTTCCTGTATCACTTAACGTAAAATAGCTCTTTTCAATTCATACTTGATATGTACAACATTTAATGTACACTCTGCCTGAAGAGAGGCAGGCTGTGATTCATTCTCACCAGGCTCCATGCATACAAATGACCAGGAGCAGCTTCATGACAGGGTTAGGGACACAACCTTTATGGGGTTACACAGGGAGGGGGCCAAGAGCAGTGGCTCATTTATGAAATAAAGAAAGCTGCCAGAGAAAATTACCTCGTGTGCAATGCAGAACTGGCCAAGACAGACATAAATATCTCAAGATTTTTTTTTTTTAAATTCTGAGCTGAGGATCTGGATTGTGTTCAGGGGAGATTTACCATGGGGGACTGAATAGCGCCCCCCCCCCAATATTCACATCCTAATTTCTAGATTCTGTAAATACGTTATGTCACATAGCATAAGGAACTCTGCAGATGTGATTAACGACCTCGAGATGGGGGTGTTGTCAGGGAACATCGAGGTGGGTCCAGTGTAATCACAAGGGTCCTCATAAGAGGAAGGCAGAAGGTAGATTTTCCATAGCGATGCACTGTGAGACAGCCAACCAGCCCTTGGTGGCCTTGAAAGAAGGCAGCATAAGCCTAAGCCTACAAGTGGCTCCAAAAGCTGGAAAAGGCAGAAAAACAGAGTCTCCACTAGAGAATGATCCATGAAAGAACAGAGGTTCTGATAACATCTTCGTTTTAGCCTAACATAGTCAGGGTTCTCCAGGGAAATAGAACAAACCAGAGATTCATCAAGAGGAATTGGCTCACATGATTCTGGGGGTGGGATATCCCACAACCTTCCACCCAGGAAAGCTGGTGGTGTCATTCAGTGTGAGTCCAAAGGTCTGAGAACCAGGGGAAGGCAAGGTATGAATCCCAGTCCAAGAGCAGAAGATGAGATGAGATGAGATGTCTCAGCTCCAGCAGTGAGGCAGGAAAACAAGGAATTAACTCCTCCTTCATCTGCTTTTTGTTCTATTCAAGGCCCCCAGCAGATCGGATGAGGCCCATCACAGTCAGCAGGACAGTCTGCTTTGCTGAATCCTCTGATTCAAATACTAATCTCATCAGGAAACACCCTCACAGATGCACCCAGAGATAATGTTTAACGTGGACACCCCCCTGGCCCAATCAAATGAACATGTAACACTAAGGGTCACACCCACAGACTGATTCTGGACCTCTGACCTCCAGTACTGGCACATAATACATTTGTGTTGTGTTAAACCACTGAGTTTGCAGTGGTTTGTTACAGCAGCCACCTCAGGACAGTCTGGTTTGTTAAGAGAGGGAGCCAAGAACCAGGCTGCCTTGATCTGGACCCACTCTACCACTTACTAGCTTTGGGCCTTGGGCAAGTCTCCCAAACTATGATCCTGAAAGAGGATACGATAGGGTATTTACCTGTGCGGTTTGGAGTTCCTCAGAAACAGACCCTAAGGCAAGGTTTCAAATATAAGAGTTTACTTGGGAGTCCAGGACACATCCATGGGGCATGGGGAAGGGACAGAGGAGAGCAGCAGCAAGTTAAATCATCCACCTCAGTGGGCACCTGACACTCCAATTTCCCTTCAGGGAAATTGGTAAATGGTGCAGTGTGTTCCCTCAGTTACCTCATCTCCCCCACAGCCCTAAGACCCCGTCCCAGCCCCTACTGCCCCCAGGAATGAGGTATTTAGGCGAATCTCTGAAAATCATTGGCTCCTGGCTGCTTCTGGGAGGTGTTAATTCCCCATTACTTCCCACCTAGGGTTTGGCCAGAATTGCCTTCAGCATTTCTGGTTCCAGGAAAAAACAAACAAACAAAAAAAGACAGAGCACAGAGAGGCAGATGGTGGCAGCTGTGCAGGATGAAGGTGGGAGGGATGGGGCCGGGGGGTGGGGGTGGGGTGGGGGCTGAGTATCTGGGTAGCCCTTTACAGGGTACTTAGGAGGGGCGTTAATTCCACGCTTCCATCTTTCCTGGCTCAGTGCCTAGCACACAGAAGGTGCTCAATAAAGGCCAGTTATTCTAACCACTAGATCCTTGTCTTCTGTGTTCCCAGAGCATCCCAATTGTGGTACGCGGTAAGCTGCGCTGTCATTACCTGGCAACTAAGTACACGGCCCTGATTCCGTTGTAAGCAGCTGGAGGGCAGCCGCTGGGACCTCCCGGTTCACTGTACAAATGCTATGATGGTACGTGGCGGGAGTATCATCATTGTCTGTCGAGTGGCGGCTGAATGAATAGGAAACGAGAACCCATAAGCACTTAGCAGCGGGAAGGAAGGCATTTTAGAACAAAGCAGGGGCAACACAGAGACACCACATGTGTCAGTAATCCCATCTCGAGCGTGAACCCCGAAAGAACTAAAATCAGTCACCGCAACAGAGCCTTGAACATGGGTGTTCACAGCAGCATTATTCACAGCAGCCGAATGGTGGAAACAACCAAAAGATTGATCAACAGCTGCACAGATGAACAAAATGTGGTCCATCCATACAGTGGAATACTATTCGGCCTTAAAAGGGAAGAAAGTTCTGATATGTGCTATAGGACAGATGAACCTCAGAAACATGGAGGGAGGTGAAAGAAGCTATTCACACAAAAGTTTACATATTGTAGGATTCCATTTATATGAAATATGCAGAACAGGTAAATCTATTAAATATCTACAGACAAAAAGCAGATTAATGGTTACCAGGAGCTAGGGTAGAGGGGGGCAGGGTGTAGCAACTGCTTACATGGGTGTAGACTTTCATTTCTGACAGATAAAATGTTGGGGAACCAGAAAGAGAAGGTGGTAGCACAACCCTGTGAGTGTACTAAATGCCACGGAACTGATTGCTTCAAAATGATTAAAATGGTAAATTTAAGATTTATGTGCATTTTACCTCCTTTAGAAAAAAAAAGAAGAAGAAGAAGAAAGAAAAATAACTCCCTTGATGTCAGGAAATCAGATTAGTCTGGGAGCAGAGAACCAGCTTTTCCCATATTTCTGGAAGCAGAACGCAGGGAAAACCACAGAGTTTAAAAACGAGTCAGTTGGGTGTGAACCCTAAGTGTACTCACTACTAGCCATGTGAGCTTGGACAAGTGTTCTGGGTGACAGAGGGTCTTTTTCTATACAGTGGAGATGCCTGCATTCCAGGATTGCTTGGAGGCATAATGGGAGGCACAGACACAGCTCCCAGCACGCAGTAGGCCCTTGAGTGGATGTGGACAGATGGCTGTCCCAGCCTTGGTGGCCCCACCGTACTCAGCAGCATGGCGAAGTCTTCTCCAAGTCCAGAAGTGGCCCCATCACAGGCTCGCACCTTGCAGAACAGATGTAAAAGCTGCTGCAGCTTTTGTTGCCAGCCTTCTCCAGGGAAAGGACTCATATGATGACACACTCCCCTTCACTGATGAAGAGCAAAAGAGCCCAAGTCTTCACTGAGGGACCACCAATGTGGCAGGAACAGCATTCAGGTGACATTTGCAGACCATGCAACGGACGACCTGTGAGAATGGCTTCTACTTAACTCAGATCAATTTCACAATCAATCCCTGTCCTTTAAAAGAGCCAAAGCAAAGCCCTAAAAAGAAGCTGAAACAACAGATCCCACATATTTTGTCCTCTTCCCCAACCGTCCATCCCTCAGACATACTTAGCTGGGTTTATGGTCTTAACAAAGGTCTAGCTACAGTTCAACTTAGTGTATCCCCTTTAGACCAAGTGACAAAACCCATGTATTAGGACAGCCAGACTTCACTGTCGCTTTGCCAACCTCCTCGGTCTCCCAGGAATGCCCATAAAATGCAGAATCTTTGCAGACCAGGGAGCAGTAAAAGCCTCCCCAACAACAGCGTGCATTTGCAGATTCCAGCCTTTGCCTGCTGCTTGAAAATGCGTCACAGTTGCTGAAAGATGTCTTCTTTGCTTTTTAAAACTTTTCTAATAGGGTCACAGAGGTCGGCCCTCAGCTCCAGTACACAGCTTCCATCAAATTTAGATTATAAAGGATTTCCTTAGCACTGTCCATTTGCCAGGCTTAATGGAAATAAGCAATATTCCTATTAAATTTAAGAGGTATTGAAGCAATATCAACAGGGGTCTAGATCCATTCATAGTAGTGGTTCTCCACGTGGGGCCATGTGGTACCCGCAGAGGTCACCAATATCTGAAACATTTCTGGTTGCTGAGACTGGGGCAGGCGTTGCTGCAGGCATCCAGTGGGCAGAGGGGGTGTGCACAGGACAGCCTCCCCCACAAAGAATACAGGTCGCAAAAGTCAATTATGCCAAGGTTGAGAAATCCAAACTAACTGGAACAGCCTAAGAATTCAAACATTTCTCTCAATGACCCCCCTACACACACATAAAAAACCAAAATGCAAATGACTAAGCATCTGTTCATTCTTCCCTTACTGATTCAGTCATGGATTTGTTTCTATGAATCTAAGAGGGATTGCCCCTCAAGTTGCTCTAGAGCCTTTCTGTGTTGCTTCCTCT
The DNA here is from genome assembly GCF_016509475.1 of Prionailurus bengalensis. Lineage (NCBI taxonomy): Eukaryota > Metazoa > Chordata > Mammalia > Carnivora > Felidae > Prionailurus > Prionailurus bengalensis. The sequence continues at coordinate 6,224,185 of NC_057361.1, forward strand.
TTCTTTTCTCCAGGAGTTTGCTAGAAGGAGAGAAAAGCCTGTGTCTTATCCCTAAGGTAAGTGACTGACAGTACAGTCAGAATTTAGCAATGTAGTTTGGGTTTGGTTGTTTTGCTTTGTTTTGTTTTGAGATAAATGACATTTCTGATTGAAAAATATTAAATATTTATGGGGCACCTGGGTGCCTCAGGCAGTTAAGCTTCCGACTCTTGATTTCAGCTCACAGTTTGTGAGTTTGAGCCCAGCATCAGCCTGCTTGAGATTCTCTCTCTCTCATTCTCTATCTCTGTTCCTTCCCCGTTTGTTCTCATTCTCTCTCTCTCTCTCTCAAAGGAACTAAATAAACTTAAAAAATACCTTTAAATATATAATTTATAAATATTTATATTAATTATTACATAATAAATATATTAAAATATCTCAGGAGGGTTTTCATTTTATTTGGGTCATTCTTCAATTTCAAGAGAACATGTATCAGGCACCACATCACCTGAACAAAAGAAAATGGCAAGTGAAATACTTCAGTAGTTAATGAAGTTGCTCCCTACCTAAAGGGCTGAATCCTCAGAAGGGTACATCCCACATTTTGGGGGCAGACTCCCTTCCAGAGCCACAGAGCAGAATAAGAACGGTACGGCTCAAACATGGCGTGCACCAGAATCACCCAGAGAGCCTGTTACAATGCACACCGCGGGGCGGTCCCCAGATGCCCAGGTCATGAGCACACACTCAAGAGGAAGCCTCTCCAGGGCCAAATCACACATACTAAGCTGGACATGAACTGGAGAGGTGTGTGGATCAGGACAAGTTGCCCATGGAAACTTCTCATAGTCCCCACCGGCTTCTTTGAAGTATGCACTTTGGGCTCTGAATTGCTTCTTCCTCATATTTGTATTGGGCTTTGTTGCACACCGTGTGGAACGAAATGGAAGTTGTGGGGTGGAATGAGGTCGGCGCAGACTTGAGACAAAAAACACCAAGCATGAAAGGGGAAGGATGGAGCCCCGTGGAGCATGTGTGTTGGTGGGGACATGATTTTAGGGTGTGCTGCTTACTGTTTCACCCCCTTCTTAAAAAAAGTTGATTTATGTTGAGAGAGAGAGAGGGAGAGAGACAGAACACAGTGGGGAGAGAGTGTGCAGAGGGAAGGAGAGATAGAACCCCAAGCAGGCTCTGCACCAGCTCCATCAACGTAGAGCCCAATGTGGGGCTCAAACCCACAAACCATGAGATCATGAGCTGAGCCAAAACCAAGACTCAGACGCCCAACTGACTGAGCCACCCAGGCGCCCCATGTTTCCCCCGTCCATGAGAAGTCCCCTCAGGCACAGATGACTTGATTATTAGGCTTGCCACCCACGTCTTCATAAAACTGGGCACTGGGTACTGCCTGCACATCTGTGAAGCATTATGCTAAAGAGACTGACATTACTCTGCATTTATACAGAACTTATCTGTCAACAACAACCAAGTAAATGGAATCAGTGCACATGCTTACTACATTTGGGACAGGAGGCGGTGAAGCCAAGGGGGTGTCCTGGAGGTATCTGCACAGGTGCATGGTGGGGGTGCTGCCCTCTCCATTATGGGGGCACAGGAAGGTCCATCCTGCACAACCATACCAGGACGAAGGAAGAGACAATGCTGCTATCATTCACACAAGCCCAGCGGTGATGGGACCCCATGAGCAGCACTGGCACAAACTTTTGTTCCTTTCTCGGTGGTGGTATACCTTCCCTCCTGCTGATCACAAGCTGAGGAAGACAGCAGGGCTGGGAAAATATTTGTGAAAACAGGAAAGATGTGTTGCTAGTACCTATCCTCCAAGAAAAGAATAAAGCAAAAGCAGCATCATTCTTTGTATATAACATGTGAGAAATTCCCAGATGAGGATGGCTCTCAACACCGAATAAATAGAAAGCACCTAATGGCCTTGTGTCATATTTGGGAAAGATAAAATCAGAAATCAGAAGTTTTTCTTTCCTTTTTTACCTTTCATATATGTATATATATATATATATATATATATATATATATATATATATATATAAAGGCATTAATCTCTAAATGATTTCCCCCTGAATGTTTCATGTGTTGATAAAGAAAACATAGACAAAAAGGAAAACAGTTCTAGCCTAAGGTTCTGTTTCACCTGTCTTTAGGGCTGGCGCAAAGCCTCTGTGTGGCTCTGTAAGCCCAGTGCCATCAGCTGTAAATATCACATTAACAACAAACAATCTTTCAGACTCTATTCTGTGACATGTATTAGTCTGTCCAGGTTGCCATGACAAAGTACCACATAAACAACAGAAATTAATTTTCTCACAGTTCTAGAGGCTGGAAAGCGAAGTTCAAGGTCTGCATGGGGTTGGTTTCTCCTGGAGCACCTTTCCTTGCAGACAATTACCTTCTCACTATGTCCCCAACTGGTCTTTTTCTCTGAGCTGGTGCGACCCTGCTGTCTCTTCCTCTTCTTATAAAGATATCAGTCCTATTGGATTTGGGCTTCGCCCTCATGACTTCATTTAACCTTAATTTCTTCTTTAAAAGCCTTATGCCAAATACAGTCACATTGATGGTTAAGGCTTCAACTTATGAACTGACAGTAGGCAGTGGGGAGACACAATTAGTCTAACACAAGGTGAAAGATCCAAAGAAATATGAAACTCTAATCTGTCCTTGAGGGTATTATACTCAACACAGGTTCCTGATCTAAATTCAGGCACAAAATATAAGCTATAAATCTAGAAAGCTTACAATTCAAAGCTCAGAAAAGAAGGGATATATTTCAAGTTTTAGTGCCATTGTAGAAAACAGAGACTCACTCCTGAAAAAAAAAGATGGAAGAGGTGCTTATTTTCCCACAGGCAGCAAAGATCCATTGTATCTGTAATGATGCCTTCTAAATCAGTAACTAAGATAATGATGGAAATAGCCCCAGCAGACAAACTTAGAGCAAACAGTCCTTGGACCAGGTTTGTCTGGTAGCTCACCAAAACATCTGATCTGATCTGTCTCTGAACTCCAAACTTGCAGGATTATTTCCACTGACCTGTCAAGGGGCAGACCCTACCTATTAGAGCATCTGCATAACTGAGAGTTGTACTGAGTAACAGAACTTCTCAGTTCTATGCTTCCTAGTCCATCCCCACAAGAGTAATATGAAGATCAATTAATCTAATGCTCAAGGAACCTGGAGAAGCTAAAAATGCATCATAGACGGGTTTGGAACAGGACTCCATTGTCCTCAGTTGGTCAATCCAGTTACAGAAATTTAGTTATACCTCGTTGGATTTTGGAGCATTATCACTATCCCTCCTTCAATGGGTTTTTTATTGAAATATCTGCCAGTTCTCCACTGTCCATCCTAAATGAGAGACCTAATGGCTCCTCGTTTCTTCAAGGTAGGTAAAATAAAGGTTTTCTCACATATTAATTATTTTAGCTTTCAAGTTCCAAGGGAGCTAATAAAGGCTCTTTCTCCCTGGCTTGCCAGAAGAGCGGTTTTCAATCCTGGATATGTAACCCCAGATGCATCCTTTCTGATAACCTGGCAGGCTGAAGGTCACAAGGGAATCAGCCCCTAGAAGCAATGCATGAGAACACAAACCACCAAGTTAGTCAGAGGTGTAGATTCTCAGCGGGGATGCTGGGTGGGGTAGGGAACATGAAGATGGGGCAGGACGACATACCAGTCTTCCACTCATCCTGTTCCACCCACTTCCGACCACCTTCCCACATCAGGTGAGAAATAATGGACCAGTCCTTTTAAATTTCTGTTCTCCTTAAAGGGTTATTTCTGTGTTTTGACATTGGCCTAGTTAAGACAAAAAAAATGAGCATGGATCAGAGAAATGAAAATTCACTCAGGGTGATGGGAAATGTTACCTAGGATTCGACAACAAATGAAATGAAAACATAATGAATGGTATTAAATGAAGATGTTTAAGAAATTCCCAACAAGGAGATTCCTCCTTGTTTAATATAAATGACATTTCTCTAAAGCCTTTACCTCTTGTGAACTCTATAGCAAGAGTCAAGCAAGATTCAAGATTTACTCAAGAGCATGCAACCATGCCAGACTCCTTCCGTCCCTAGGCCCCCAATTCCCTTTCCACGGACCACGTGATATTCATATCTGCCTCCCTCCCTGTCCTGCCCTCTCTCATCATCTATTATCTCTCTATTATCTATCAATAATTATCTATTATCTACCCATTAATTATCTTTATATCTACCTATCTTAGCCAATACTGTCTATCAGTACCTGAAACAGGCAAAGATTTAGAAATCACACTTCTTAGAATTGACCTAAGTATCATAAACCAAGAATGCACACATAGGACCTTAAATGGACTGAGGTTAGTGACTCCTGTATTATTCTTATATTTGCTTATATTGACGCAGATGCCCAGCCTGGGTTTAAATATAAATCTGACTTTAGTCATGAGCAAATATATGAAGACCAAAACAAACAAATAAAAACAATCAAGAAAAAATTTTAATAGTTCTTGACTAGCACTTGGTACAGTTAAATTTATATTCAATTTAGTCACAACCAACTTCATGGTTTTGGCCAAGTTATATAAAGTCTCCAGACCTCAATACCCTATCTACAAAACAAGGGTGTCTTGCTAGATTAGTCCTAAAATGTCCTGAAGCTCTTAATTTCTATAACTGCATATTTGCCTCATTGTATCTTCTCCTTTGCAAACACATCATGATCTTGACCATCCTCCTGCCACTGGTAAAAGTGAGTAGAATCTGTACAGTGATGTAGAAGTTCCAAAAATTAAGACAAAGTGATCATTAGGACCACTATTATATAACTGTAGTTAAAATACAGAACCACAGGGGCGCCTGGGTGGCGCAGTTGGTTAAGCGTCCGACTTCAGCCAGGTCACGATCTCGCGGTCTGTGAGTTCGAGCCCCGCGTCGGGCTCTGGGCTGACGGCTCAGAGCCTGGAGCCTGTTTCCGATTCTGTGTCTCCCTCTCTCTCTGCCCCTCCCCCATTCATGCTCTGTCTCTCTCTGTCCCAAAATAAATAAACATTGAAAAAAAAATTTTTTTAAAAAATACAGAACCACATAGGAAGGATTTGGTGGGAAATATAATATATAATTTCAAAAACTTATACAAATACATCAACTGGAACACAATAAAAGGCCAAAAATATTTCTCAAATAATTGTTAAATTGTGCTCTTGTTGCTAAAAGAAAATTATTTTTCATTTATAATACTTCTTCAAAAAAAGCACTGCCCAAAATGTATTTTTATAGCCACTTGTTAGCAAATGTGTTTTTTATGAAAAACATAAATCACCTTGATTCGTTAGAATAATCCTGATTCTTGTGGCAATTTAAAAAATTATATTCACACTTGCTCCAGAAATGATTTAAGATGGCTTGCTGAGGTAAAAGCAAGACCTATCTACTTCACAAGTCTTAAAAAGAGTTCCAAAAGACATTATCATATTCCTAGGTATGAAAAAATGCCTTGTGTCTAATTAAGCATTTTTTCAAGGCACATAAATCAATCCACACACAATGTCTGTCTCATGACTCACCCCACACTCCCATCTCCCACTTCGGTCTCCTTTTTAGCACTAACAGACATGGTGCCTGACCTTCAGGCACTTATGCTTTAATTGAGGAGATAAAATGTACACACATGAAATAATTAGAGCACAATTAAGTGATAAATGTCATATGACTGTGAGTACAAAGCTTTGCAGAGAAAAGAGAGGGTACTGAATTCTTAAATAGCTGAACAAAGAAGGAGCAGGTCTCTGAAAAAGGTGAGGAAAGGAGCCAAACATTATGACTCAAGAGTAAATGTGGCATGCAAAACCAGCAGTGAAGGACCTGAAGATGACACAAAATGTGGAGTGGTAGGCAATTAGGTTAGAAAAGTTGGTCAAGGTGGGGAGCGATTCATATTGGACATCAAAATTGACCTATATTTTTAGAGGCAGACATTGCATTTTTATCGTTGCCTTCCCCAAAAAAATGTAGTATGGTATATTCTCTATGGAGTGAAACTTGTTCAGTGGCAAATGGAAGATAAATTTCTCCTCCTTTCTCTATTCCATGAACTATTCCAGGTGCAATTCCTGCTTGCAGATCTGTCAATGAACCCTACATACCTAATGAACACATATGCAGAGAGACTTGTTGGGGCTCTTTGTGGCTTATCATGAAACAGTAGTTAGTATTCAACATCATATCCCAACGGTTTACAAATTTTCTTTCCTCATTTCCTGTTTTTCTTCATCCCCATGCCCCAAACTTATCCGTCTCCCCCAACCCTCACCCTGAATCAGTACTTTAATATTCAACAGCTTCTTCCCACCTCTACTTACTCTTAATTGGGTAGGAATTTGTCCTAGAGATGGGAGTAAATAAATACTGTCTAAAGTTGATAAGCCAAGCTGCATAGGTTTATTATATTAAACTATAAAGACAGTTATCAGAAAGAGCCTTAAATTTCTACATAATCAGAAAGAGCATGCACAAAGCATATAGATTATATAGCAAATATTGGAAAATAAAAAAATATATCACAAACAGTAATCATAACACAATATAAAGTGATAGAATTAAGACCAAGTGAATCTGTTTATCAATAAATATAAATGCGATAAACTCATACTAAAAGGAAAGGACTTCTAACTTGGCTCCAAATTAGAAACCCAGTATATGCTATATGCAAGTATGCAACTAAAGCAAAATTATATCTATAAAAATACATGTAAGAAAATACAAAGAAAAAGAAAATATAAGTCTGGATTACGAAAATCTCACTAACCTAAAATAATGAAAAATAAATAAATAAACCAAAGGCAAGGCACATTAAACAGTAAAGGGCACAATCCATGCTAATTACCCAACATGAATCATTTTGTGCTTAACACAGCATCAACTTTGGGATGAGCACTAGGTGTTGTATGGAAACCAATTTGACAATAAATTATATTAAAAAAAAACCACAGCATCAACATGCCAAAAACTGTAGGAAGTACAAGAAAAATATCAAATGAAATTCAATAGTTATGTGAGTATTCCCTGTATGTCCTGGAGAAACCAAACACTGGGTATATTATTGTTGGTTCCACCTGTATAGAGGTGGTATTTTAAAATTCCCTTAGCATTACAGTAGAGAGAGCATTTTATTTTTGTTTCAAACAATGAGCCCTTATCAGCTTCTTTTGTGTTTACCCACTCGGCCTTTGCTACATTCTATTCCAACTGCAGTGTTCCAAAAGATTAAAAAATTGAGAAGTCTACCTTTGTTGACTGTGTGTGTACAGACATGCTCACATGTGAATGTGTATTGTGATGTTTCCTGGTTATATTTTTAAATATGGAAACCAGCACTAAATGATCTTAGAAAGGGTCTTCAGAACTTGAAAGAAATTTACACATGATATCTGTTTCCCCTTCAATATTAGTAAAGCACAGAAGGTAATGTTCCATTTTAGTATATTAAAAACTGGGGCGCCTGGGTGGCTTGGTCGGTTGAGCGTCCGACTTCGGCTCAGGTCATGATCTCGCGGTCCGTGAGTTCAAGCCCCGCGTCAGGCTCTGTGCTGACAGCTCAGAGCCTGGAGCCTGTTTCAGATTCTGTGTCTCCCTCTCTCTCTGTCCCTCCCCTGTTCATGCTCTGTCTCTCTCTGTCTCAAAAATAAATAAACGTTAAAAAAAATTTAAAAACATAAGCATTATGTTGGAGAAAAGAGCATGGGAACCAGTGCCCAAGGAAGCTGCAGAAAAGTCACATTAGAGAAACCCCATGCTATTCTTAACTCCTACTCTAGAAGCTGTGCACACTCAGACAAAGAGTTTAGTTTGGGTATATGATACTATACTAGACACCTCAGCTTCTTTTACTACAGACTAAAAACCATAAATTCATTTTGCCTTTCTTCACAGTTCTTAAAATTAAACTTTTTAATAACTTCTTACTAAAGGCTTTAGGAGTTCTTCAAAATTATATATATATATATATACATATATATATATACATTATATATATAATGTATCATGTATCATTTATCATATATGTATCATGTATGTATCATACACACACATATTTATTCAAAGCCTAAAGCTGAACACAAAGTTAATAGAAATCTGACTAGGCTAGTTCAAAATTTGCAGAGATTTTCCACATAATCTCTATGTTTTATGTAGTCCATTAGTAAATTGTGAAACCAACACTTTCCTAATAAGAATATTTGCATAATGCTTTATCATTTATTTAATCTTTGTGTACAAACTAGCATTTGTTGTCTTAAAACAATCTAATTGGAAATTTATTAAGACGTTAAAGAGGAAATTAAGTTAAAATAGAATTAAAAGGAAATTATTAGATACAAATATAGAAAAATAGAGGGATAGGGGAGCCTGGGTTGCTCAGTTGGTTAGTGTCCAACTTCGGCTCAGGTCATGATCTCATGGTTCATGAGTTTAAGACCCACGTCAGGCTTGGTGCTCAGAGCCTGGAGCCTGCTTCCAATTCTGTGTCTCCCTCTGTCTCTGCCCATTCCCCACTCATGTCCTGTCTCTCTCTTTGTCTCTCAAAAATGTATAAAAACATTAAAAAAAGAAAACAAAGAAAAATAGAGGGACAAGGAAGTAACCAGGCCCATTAATATGTGTGTGTGCACGCGTGTGCGTGTGTGTGCGTGTGCGTGTGTGTGTGTGTGTGTGTGTGTGTTGGGGAGAGTCTCTGAAAATAATGCTTCAGATCAATGGCTTACCTCTTTTATAACAGACAAATATCCCAAATTGGGAGAAAAGCAGACTTACATTTTCCAAATGCCAATCTCCAAAGGTCTCCAAGTTATGACCTCAAACACCTTTTATGTTTGTCATATGGTTTCCCTTTAATTTGACTGGTCCCTAGGAAAACCAGATTGTTATCTCATATGACCCTCCTGTTATTAATGTCTATCCTAGGCTGACAAAATGCTTTCTGAATTTCAAACCCATCCCAAATATTTCCTACTCAGTGTAACTGTTACCACAGTATACTTTAAAAATGTGTAAGACCCTCTTCCTCTTTTAAACCTTTTAAAGGCTTTTATCTGTCATGAGAAATTTCCCTTATATTATAGTTGTTTGGGAAGTCACATTCCCCATTAATCTATATCACAAGGTTAGGGACAGTTTCACACACCTCTGTATAATATGGAGTCCTGAATGTACACTGACCACGTTGAATCAAACAAAATGGACAGATATGGAGCTTTTTATCTTAAAATAGCCCTTTAAAATAGAAGAAAATATAATGAAAAAGGCCAAAGTTACATAGTACTTGAACTTGAGTAGTTCTGCTGAGTGGCATTTTTATGAGTCCTGCTCTACACTCATGAAAGACAAGATTGCAAATAATTGCCCATGTTCACAGAGAGACGTCAGTAGGCAACTCAGACCTACTCGTTATGTTGTTGTTTTTTTTCTCAGAACACATAAATAGGTTTATAATTTGCATAATAGAGTCCAGCTCCTTTCTAAATTATGTGTAGACAACCCTGATATGTATATTTTAAATTAGTTAAGGTCTTTATTGAATCTCGAGATGTATCCATAACTCTCTGTTAACTCGAACAGAGTTTCTGCTGTGCTTTTCTCTCTGTGCAATTGCAGGTTACTACAGAGAACAGAATTCAGAAGTCAGAAAAATCTTATCAAGTGTGACTTCAGAGTAATAGAAATTATGTGAAATAATATGAACTGCACCTCAAGCACCGTGAGTGGCATTGCTATCGTCCAAATGTTTCCCCAAAATGGCGAGATACTCTTTGTAAAGTTATGAATAAAACAATGTACAGCCTAACCCCAAATTACATAAGCGTTATGATCTGGAAAAATCCAACATATATTAAAATTGTGGGGAAAAATTCTGCTTTTCATGTTAACCTGTATAATTCTACCTTCAGACAATTATACATAGTTTTTTTTTTGTTTTTGTGCTTGTTTTTGTTACATATTTGAAAGTCAAAACGACGGCTGGATTCCCATGCTGCATTGTTCACTGCACCTGCTGATCACCAGCCCCCTCCATCAGCTGTACTGCAACCCTCCAATCATCAAGACTATAAAAGACTACTTCTGTCAGTATCCAAAAGTTCCTTGGGGGCAAACCACCAAGCTTAATTCATTGCCATCTAATGTATTATATTCGAGTTGAGTATAAAAATCATTTTTGGCTTGACCAACTCTTCAGTGACCTGAGTCACATACAAAGGTTAAATAGCAGGAGCAACGTGGTTATTTATTTCCAAAGCATTAAACATGCTGGGGTCTGATAAACATGCATGGTATGTCACAATCAATTAGAAAGCTGTCAGTATGATTGAATTTCTGACACTGAGAAATGCCACTGGCATCTGATAAACAGACAGCAAAGATTGGACTCCTGAGCCATACAACTGTCTTTGAGCTACATTCTCCTTCGGACACCAAATGCATTTCCAACCACCTGCAAAGACAGGAATTCAAAAGCAGCTGCCCATTCTTTAGGAATAAAAATATATTTGATTCTCTTCATGCAGTAGGATTTCTTGAGACTCCAGAACACCCTTGTGTAGCTCAGAGATAAAGAATGGCCTACCACACTTCACAAGTTTCAACATGAACTGTTTTCTGTGTGGATCAGACATTGGGCACATACACTGAAGAATGGGCATGCTTAGGGGGCGCTTGGGTGGCTCAGTCTGTTAAACATCGGACTCGGTTTTGGCTCAGGTCATGATCTCACAGTTCGTGAGTTCAAGCCCCACATCGGGCTCTGTGCTGACAGCGCATAGCCTGTTTGGGATTCTCTCTCTCCCTCCCTCTCTGCCCCTCCCCCACTCATACTTGCTCTTTTTCTCTCAAAAATAAATAAACTTAAAGAAAAAAAGAATGGGCATGCTTAGGCAAAGCAATCCTGTGATAAACAGTCTACTTGCTATTGTGACAGAAAACTAGTCCTTGAAAAAAAAGATGCCAAATTATATGCTGTAAAGTTATAGAGTTACGAGTGAAGGGTTTCTAGCTATTTACATATTTCTAACATTACATCAGAGGACAGTGAATCTGTGCAGCTGAACAAGAAGGAAGGAACATTTAAACAATATATCTTGTTGAGATTTAAAATTCAATTGAAATATTTTTTTACTTTGAGAAAACGGAGGCAAAATTATGAATTATTATATAACACGTTTCAGCAATACTGGGTCAGCATTAACAATATGTCTAATTAATATGCTTAATTACTTTATACTGAAGGAAACTAGTGAAATTGGTTATGTCAGAGTTTTGAAATTGGGTCATATTTTACATGGTCCAGAACCAGCTTATTAATAAAGTTGTAGGCTGTCTCTGTGTGAAGCAGAGAATATATACTTATATAAATATTTTTTTCATTTTTCCTTATATGCCAGTATTAGATGTCCTTAGAATAGACATTTTCAACTATAAAAATAAAATCATTACTTCACCATAATTCAACCAGAAAAGTAAACTGGAAGTGTTACTAACCTATAGTCAATTTAGATGATCTGAATCAAATATCTTACTCCCAGTAACAAGAATTTGGGATTAGGAGCACCTGGATGGTGCAATCAGTTAAGAGTCTGACTTCCATTCAGGTCATGATCTCATGGTTCATGGGTTCAAGGTCTGCACCGGGCTCTGTACTGACAGCTCAGAGCCTGGAGCCAGCTTTGGATTCCGTGTCTCCCTCTCTCTGCCCCTTCCCCACTTGTGTTCGTTCTCTCTCTCTCTCTCTCTCTCTCTCTCTCTCTCTCAAAAATAAATAAAAATTAAATAAAAAAAGAATTTAGGTTTATTTTAGCTGTGTTGAAGGAGTACATGTTTTTGTTTACCTGGAAAATCATCCAATTATCCCTATTCATCATTGGACATGACCTCTTAAGACAGATTAAACATTCTCTCTACATTTTTCTCAGTTAAGACAAAACACTGAGCAATATTATTAACCCAGTTCTCTGAATTGACATTTATGGAAGACATATATACAAACTGTAACTGAATAATACATATTTTTAAGGGCATTTGGAACATTTACCAGGACTGACCATATACTGGGCCATAACACAACTCAGAAGCAATTGGAATCATACAGACAATGTTCTCAGACCAGAATAGAATCAAAATAGAAATAAATAACAAAACAAGATAATATTTTCAAATCCAGCAACACACTTCTAAATAACCAAAAGGCCAAAGAGGAAATGACAAGTGAAAGCTACACAATACTTTGAAGTGAACATTAATGAAAATAAAACATATCAGATTTTGTGGGACGCAGCTAAAACAGTGCTTACAAGAGAACAAAATTGCAGTGTCACTGAATGAATGTGCCTTGTCGATTATTTCCACTGTGTACTAGTTTATCCTAGTTTGCCTTTTAGGAAAATACTATTGTCTCCTGAATGGAATTAACATAAAAGCACATAATTTTTTCTCCCTTGTGCATATTATTATGCCCTTCACTCCAGACTTCTAATGTGCAGCTTGCAGCTAGACAATTGTCTAGCTGTGTTTTGCTATTGCTTGTATATTTCTAGATCTTCACTGTCATTTTATTGTCTTTCAATCTAACAAAAGCTGCATTTTGTTTTACTTTCTTTCTTCTTCTACTTGATTGATTGCTTAAGGAACAAAATCTGACATATAATCTGATTAAAATGCCAAACACTTTCACAACCCATCTTCTTCAGATGTGCTTAGAAAATACCTCATATTAACAAAATCATTCATTATGCATCGTTATGCCTAACCCACCCCCCACAGCATAGAATATAAGGCTGTCAGAAAGACCAAAATGAAGGTTATTGTTCACTTTCATCCCACCAAAGACTCAGATAATGGATGGCATTTATTCAATCCCTCATCTGAAGAGTTATAAATAGGATAACAAAAGCCTTGGCTGGCCTACACCATTCTGTACATTTGGGTGATGGAGCTGGCCCAATATTGGAGTTAGGCTGAGATCATCAGCTTCCACCAACCCAGCATTTAAAACAACTCACTAGTTCCCATCTCAGGGAATGCCATCCTAACCGGGGTTCCACGCTATGCCGGCAGATCACGCCTCCATGTATGCAACAAAAACCCCAGATGCTTGCTGCTGGACAGGACCATGGGGACAAGCTAACTCAGTGAGCTTCACTGAGCTTCACCCTGTGCTGTGACAGCCCTTTGGGGTTCTGGGGGAGTTTCTCCAGTGGCCTTCTAGGAGATGGGAGCATGAGAGCAGGGCCACTGCTTCAGGCTCAATTATTCAGCTTCGCGCAAAGCTACCTCTGGTTTCTACACAGAGCTTTTGAGTGACATTACCTAAAAACAACTATTATCTATCTCCAAGGTGCAGTTAGACACCAAGTGCAGTTTCTACTTATTTGCTCCAAGGTCATTCTGTTAATTAAAGACCCTTTCAGACAGAGGTTGGAAGATGGTGGCAGAGTAGGAGGACCCTAGGCTCACTTCATCATAAGAACACAACTAGATAACTTTCAAATCATCCTAAATGTCCCAGAAATTGACCTGAAGACTGCCAGAACAAGTTCCACAACTAGAAGTAGAGAAGAGGCCACATCAAAGGAGGTAGCAAGTGCAGAGATGTGGTTTAGAAGAGAAATGAATCTTGGGTGCTCCAGTGAGGAGGGAGCTGTGGTTGCAGAGAAGAGTGAGAGACAGACTAACATACAGGGAAGTGCACAGGGAAAATGATTCCCCAAAGCAATTGCCCTGGTAACTGAGAGGGGCTGAATTTTGTGACTTCTGGCAACTAGTGGGGCTTAAAGCCTGGAGGTTTTTTTTTTTTATTAAATTTTTTTTTTAACATTTATTTATTTTTGAGACAGAGAGAGAGAGAGCATGAACAGGGGAGGGTCAGAGGAAGAGGGAGACATAGAATCTGAAACAAAGCCTGGAGTTTTAAAGGTCATCCTGCATGGCTCTAGGAGACCCCAGGGGGCGCTGTGGCTGTTCTTCACAAGAAGGCAAATAGTCCGCAGACACACAGCATGGAAACAGTGACCTGAAGAGCACCTGGGGTACACAATGTGGAGGTTATTTGCTCATCTTGAGTGCATCTCAGAGAAACAGCATTCAAAGAGAGATGCTTCCCCCTCACCTCGGTATAAGCACAGGGCCAACTGCGGGAACCAGCACAGCAGGGACACTGGCTACCTACCTTGTGTACACGAAGCCCCACTCCCCCACCATGCTCTGGTGGAACCAAACCTCCCAGTCTCTCTCTTGCTTCAGTCCTAGCACTGCAGGCCCCTTCCCAAAACCCTGCTCACACTGTGTCTCCCGACACAGGAGTTTTGCACAGTCTGATTCCAGTTACAGCGGTAACAGGTCTCGTTTCATAAATGGACCAGAGCACAGCTAGTTAAGACAGGCCACATTCAGGCCAGGGACCAAACACTGTTCACAACAGGCAAAGGCAGCCTCTGCAGACAACTGGCCTGAAGGATAAAGCAGCCAGGACAAAATAGCAGAGCACACACAGCACACATTGGAGATACTCCCAGAAGCATCAGGCCTTGGGGAAGAGGGGACACTACAGAGCAGGGCACTACAGGATCTCTTCTTCATAAGGCCATTACCCTCAAGAACAGGATATATAGCTGACTTTCCTAACACAGAGAAACAGGCACAGAGACTTAAACAAAATAAAACAGAGAAATTTATCCCAAATTAAAGAAAAGGACAAGACCATGGCCAGAGATATAAATGAAATAGACATAAGTAATGTCTGATAGAAAATTTAAACTACTGATCATAAGGATACTCATTGGACTTGAGAAAAGAGTAGAGGACATGAATGAGACCCTTAACACAGAGACAATAACACACAGAGATAAAAGTACAAAAAAATTAAATGAGAAACACATCTGATGGAATGAACAGCAGGATGGAAGAAGCAGAAGAATGAATTAGTGACCTAAAAGACACAGTAAAGTAGTCAAGCTGAACAAAAGAGAGAAAAAAGAACTGTGTGAAGCAGAAGAGACTTAGGGAAATCAGGGACTCCATCAAATGTAATAACATTCATATTATAGGAGTCCCAGAAGAAGAGAGAGAAAAGGCACAGAAAATTTATTTGAAGAAATAATAGCTGAAAACTTCCCTAACATAGGGAATGAAACAGATATCCAGATCCAGGAGGCACAGAGAACTTCTATCAAAATCAACAAAAGCAGATCCACACCAACATATATTGTAATTAAGCTGACAAAATATAGTGTAAAAAAATTGGAAAAGCAGCAAGACAAAAGCAGCAAGACAAAAGAAGATATCCAGATCCAGGAGGCACAGAGAACTTCCATCAAAATCAACAAAAGCAGATCCACACCAAGACATATTGTAATTAAGCTGACAAAATATAGTGTAAAAAAAATAGGAAACACAGCAAGACAAAAGAAGACAGTAAGTTCCAAGGGAAACCCCATAAGGCTAGCAGATTTTTCAACAGAAACTTTTCAAGCCAGAAGGGAGTGGCAAGATAAATTCAAAGAACTGAAAGGAAAAAGAAAAACCACCACCAAGAATACTATACCCAGCAAGTCTATCATTCAGAATAGGAGAGATAAAGAGTTTCCCAGAAAGAAAAAAAAAAAAAAAAAAAGAGAGAGAGAGAGAGAAAGAGTTTCCCAGACAAACAAAAGCTAAAGGAGTTCATGACCACTAAACCAGACTGGCAAGAAATATTAAATAGCACTCTTTGAGTGTAAAGGAGAGGCCAAAAGTGACAGTATAAAGGTAGGAAACACAAAAGCATGTAAAAATGAGTATTTCTGTAAAAAAATAAGTCAAGGAACTCACAAAATAAAAGGATATAAAATAAAACAACATCTACCTAAAATGTAGGGAGAACAAGAGTAAAGAATGGGTTCAAAATTAAACAATCATCAACTTAATATAGACCACTATTTACAGAAGAGGTTATACACAAACCTAATGGTAACCATTTATCAAAAACCACTAATAAATATACAAAGAATAAAGAGAAAGAAATCCAAATATATCACTAAAGGAACTCAGAAAAACATGAAAGAGAAAGACAAGAAAAGATCAGAGAAAATCTTTAGAAACAACCACAAAACAAATAATAAAATGACAATAAATACATATCTATCAATAATTACTTTGAATGTAAATGGACCAAACACACCAATCAAAAGACACAGGTGACAGAATGGATAAAAAAACAAGATCCATTTATATGCTCTCTACAAGGGACTTGTTTTAGACATAAAGACACATGCAAATTGAAAGTGATGGATGGAAGAACATTTACCATGCAAATGAAATGTCAAAAGAAAGCCAGAGTAGTGACACTTGTATTGCACAAAACAGTCTTTTTTAAAAAGGTTTTTATTTATTTCTTTATAGGTGGGTTTATTTATTTATAGATGGATTTATTTATTTATAGATGGAGAGAGAGCACTCGTGCTCATGCAGGCAGGGAGGGGCAGAGAGGGAGATAGAGAATCCCAAGCAGTCTCCGTGTTCAAGCAGGCTCCATGCTCAGCACAGAGCCCAGTGCAAGGCTCCATCTCATGACTGTGAGACCATGACCTGAGCCAAAATAAAGAGTCAGACGCTTAACCAACTGGGTGCCACCCAGGTGCCCCTAAATTGGACAAAATAGACTTTGAAACAAGCACTGTAACAAGAGACAAAGAAGGACACTATATAATCATAAAAGAGACAATCTAACAAGAAAATATAACAATTGTAAATATTTACACACCCAACAGAGCACCCAAATACATGAAACAGTTAATACCAAACAGAAAGGAACTAATTGATAATAATACAATAATACAAGGGAACTTTACCCCCCACTTACATCAATACACACATTATCTAAATGGAAAATCAAAAGTAAACGATGGCTTTGAATTACACACTGGAACAGATGGATTTAACAGATATATTCAGGACATTCCATCCTAAAACAGAAAAATACACATCCTTTTCAAGTGCAAATGGAACATTGTCCAGAATAGATCACATATTAGTGCACAAAACAAGCCTCAACAAATTCAAGGAGATTGAAGTCATACTATGCATCTTTTCTGACCATAATGCTATGAAACTAGAAGTCAACCACAAGAAAAAATATGGAAAGAACACAAATACATGGAGGTTAAATAACATGCTAGTAAACAATGAATGGGTCGACCAGAAAATCGTAGAAGAAATTTAAAAGTACATGGAAACAAATTAAAATGAAAACACAATGGTCTAAAACCTTTGGTATTCAGCAAAAGTGGTTCTAAGAGGGAAGGTTATAGCAATACTCACCTACCTCAAGAAGCAAGAAAAATCTCAAATAACAATCCAACTTTATACTTAAAGGAGCTAGAAAAATAACAACAAATAAAACCTAAAACAAGCAGAAATAAGAAAATAATAAAAATTAGAGCAAAAATAAATGATATAGAAACAAAAAAAAAAACCAATATAACGCATCAACGAAACTAGGCACCATTCTATAAAAAAAATTGATAAACCTCTAGGAGACTTATCAAGAAAAAAAGAGAAAGGACTCAAACAAATGAAATCACAAATGAGAGAGGAGAAAAAACAACCAAAATGACAGAAATATAAACAATTATAAGAGAATATTATGAAAATTTATATGCAACAAATTGGACAATCTGAAAGAAATGGATAAATTCCTAGAAACATATAAACTAGCAAAACTGAAACAAGAAGAAATAGAAAATTTGAACATATCAATTATCAGCAAAGAAATTGGATACATAATCAAAAACTCCCGGGGCACCTGGGTGGCTCAGTTGGTTAAGCATCTGACTTCTGCTCAGGTCATGGTCTCACAGTCTGTGGGTTCGAACCCCGCATCAGGCTCTGTGATGACAGCTCGAAGCCTGGAGCCTGCTTCAAAGTCTCTGTCTCCCTCTCTCTCTGCCCCTCCCTGACTCATGCTCTGTCTCTCTCTGCCTCTCAAAAATAAATAAAAACATTAAAAAAAATTTTTTTAAATACCAGCAAACAAAAGTCCAAGACCAGATGGCTTCACAGGCAAATTCTACCACAGAAGAATTAATACCTATTCTCCTCAAACTATTCCAAAACATTGAAAAGGAAGAAGACTTCCAAATTAATTCTATGAGGCCAGCATTCATTACTCTGATACCAAAACCAGATAAAGATACCACTAAAAAAGAAAACTACAGGGGTGCCTGGGTGGCTCAGTCAGTTGGGTGTCTGGCTTTAGCTCAGGTCATGATCTCACGGTTCATGAGGTTGAAACTCCCCATAAGGCTTGCTGCTGTCAGCGTGGAGCCCACTTTGGATCCTCTGTGCCCCTCTCTCTCTGCCCCTCTGTTGCTCATGCTCCATCTCTCTCAAAAATAAATAAATATTTTTAAAAAGAGAGACAACTACAGGCCAATATCTCTGATGAACATACATGCAAAAATCCTCAATAAAATAGCAAACCAAATTCAACAATATATTTAAAATATTATTCACCACCATTAAGTGGGATTTATTCTTGGGTTGCAAGTGTGGTTCAATATTTGCATGTCAATCAACAAGATAGCATCAATAAGAGAAAGGATAAGAACCATATGATCATTTCAATAGATGCAGAAAAAGAATTTGACAAAGTACAATATCTATTCATGATAAAAACTCTCAATAAAGTAGGTTTGGAGGGAATATACTTCAATGTAATAAAGGCCATATGTGAAAAACCCACAGCTAGCATCATCCTCAATGGGGAAAATATGAGAGCCTTTCCCCTGAGGTCAGGAACAAGACAAGGATGTCCACTCTCACCATTTTTATTCAAAATAGTACTGGAAGTCCTAGAACAGCAATAAGACAACAAAAAGAAATAAAAGGAATCTAAATCAGTAAGAAAGAAGTAAAACTTTCATTATTGCAGATGACATGATACCATATATATAGAAAACCCAAAAGATTCCACACACACAAAAAGATTGCTAGAACTGATAAGCAAATTCAGCAGTTGCAGGATACAAAATCAATGTACAGAAATCTGTTGCATTTCTACATACCAATAATGAAGCAGCAAAAAGACAAATGAAGAAAACAATCCCATTAACAATTTCACCCGAAAGAATAAAATACCTAGGAATAAACCTAACCAAAGAGGTGAAAGACCTATACTCTGAAAGCTATAAGACATTGATGAAAGATATTGAATACAACACAAAGAAATGCAAAGACATTTGATTCTCATGGATTGGAAGAACAAATACTGTTAAAATGTTTATACTACCCAAAACAATCTATCCATTTAATGTACTCTCTATTAAAATACAAACAGCATTTTTCACAAAACTAGAACAAATAATTCTAAAATTTGTACAGAACCACAGAGGACCCTAAATAGCCAAAGCAATTTTGAAACGGAAAAGCAGAGCTGGAGACATCCCAATTCCAGACTTCAAGTATATCACAAAACTGTAGTGATCAAAACAGTATAGTACTGGCACAAAAACAGACACATAGATCAATGGAAGAGAATAGAAAACCCAGAAATAAACTCACAACTATATCGCCAATTAATCTTTGACAAAGCAGGACAGAATATCCAATGGGAAAAAGACAGTGTCTTCAACAAATAGTATTGGAAAAACTGGACAGCAATATGCAAAAGAAAGAAACTGGACCACTTTCCTACACCATATGCAAAAATAAACTCAAAATGGATTAAAGACCTGAATATGGGTCCTGAAACCATAAAAAATCCTAGAAGGGAACAGTCAGTAACCTCTGTGACATCGGCCATAACAAAGTTTTCTCTAGAAATGTGTCTGGAGGCAAGGGAAACAATAGCAAAAATAAACTTTGGACAACATCAAAATAAAGAGCTTCTGTACAGTGAAGGAAACAATCAACAAAACTAAAAGGCAACCTATGGAATAGGAGAAAATATTTGCAAATGACATATCTAATAAAGTGTTAGTATCCAAAATATATTAAATATTTATAAAACTCAACACCTGAAAAACAAATAATCCAATTAAACAATGGGCAGAAGACATGAACACACATTTCTCCAAAGGAGACATCCAGGTGGAAAATAGACACATGAAAAGATACTCAGC
The DNA here is from genome assembly GCF_016509475.1 of Prionailurus bengalensis. Lineage (NCBI taxonomy): Eukaryota > Metazoa > Chordata > Mammalia > Carnivora > Felidae > Prionailurus > Prionailurus bengalensis. The sequence continues at coordinate 6,244,326 of NC_057361.1, forward strand.
ATCATTCATTCATCATCAGAGAAATACAAATCAAAACCACAATAAGATACCACCTCACATCTGTCAGAATGTCTAAAATCAAGAACACAAGAAACAGCAGGCATTGGAGAGGATGTGGACAAAAAGGAACCCTCTTTCTCTGTTGGTAGGAATGCAACCTGGTGCAACCACTGTGGAAAACAGTATAAAGGTTCCTCAAAAGGTTAAAAATAGCAGCAATCACCCTACTGGGTATTTACCCAAAGAATACAAACACATTAATTCAAAGGGACACATGCACCCTGATGCTTATAGCAGCATTTTATGTATAATAGCAAATTATGGAAAGTAGCCCAAGTGTCTATTGGTTGATGAATGGATAAAGAAGATGTGGTGTGTGTGTGTGTGTGTGTGTGTGTGTGTGTGTGTGTATGGAATATGAACAATGGAATATTATTCAGCTATAAAAAGAATGAAATCTTGCCATTTGCAATGACATGGATGGAGCTAGAGAGTATAAGACTAAGCAAAATAAGTCAGAGAAAGACAAATACATACCTTATGACTTCACTCATATGTGCAATTTAAGAAATAAAACAAATGAACAAAGGGGGGAAAGGAGGGAGAGAGAAATTAAGAATCAGACTCTTTTTTTTTAATTTATTAATTTATTTTGAGAGAGAGTACAAGTGCAAGTGGAGGAGGGGCAGAGAGAGTGGGTGAGAGAGAGAGAGAGAGAGAATCCCAAGAAGGCTCCATGCTGTTAGTGCAGAGCCTGATGAGGGGCTCAAACCCACTGAACTGTGAGATCATAACCTGAGCTGAAATCAAGTGTTGGATGCTTAACCAACTGAACCACCCAGGCACCCCAAGAAAAGTCTCTTAATTACAGAGAAAAAAACATGGTTACAGAGGTTAAAGAGTGCACCTGCTGTGATGTACGCCGGGTGATGTATGGAAGTGTTGAATTACTATATTGTACACCTGAAACTAATATTACACTGTATGCTACCTAACTGGAATTAAAATAAAAACTTAAGAAAAAAACACCATCTCAGGGCAGGCATCCAGATTTCCCAATATGGCAGGGTACTTTTTCCATCAGTACAGGGCTTAAGGATTGCTCTGAGGGAGGCTCTCTTCTCCACAAACTCTCTCCCCACAGCCACTCACTTCCTAAGAAGTGGTTGAAATTTGGGGATCAGTGAGCATTAAGATACGGTCTTAAGTAAATGCCTATTAAAATGCAGGTGCATTACCAGCAATGTGTTATGGTTTTCAAGCCTGGTTCTTGATGCTCGCCCAGAAGAATTCTGCTTCACGATGTTGAACACATACCCAGGCAATGCAGTGAAATCTAGTAAAGTGGAGAGTTTCTTGTGTTCCTTCTGAAGGTTTCTCTCACAAAACACCACGATGATACACAGGAGAATTGAAGGACCCAAGTTACAAATTACTCCCTGCTTGCTCCCCTACACTTTATAGTGTGGATTGTGGCTATGGCAGAGTGTGGATGGCAGTGTGCAGTGGCATGTGTGTGTGTTTACAATTCCAAGTGTACAATGTATGCACCTATTGTATACCACCATATTCTCTGATACCCAGATAAATAAATGCTCACCCCATTTCTGGGCGGAACTTCAGTACCTATGAAGTGTTTCTTCAGATTCCAATATTGGGGCTGAGGATCTCTGGACTGTCTCTTACCATCTCTTACTCTGAACCGCCTACTTGGTGCCACAGTATCTGGGACCCTTGTGCTACCTGCTATCATCCCTTGCCCATTCTACTGCCTTCCAGCACAAGACACAGCCCCTACCCCATTTTCTAAAGCACTACTAACCTAACCCTACCATATCTCACAGACTTTGCAAAATACTTGGATAAAAGAGGGGAATGTTGGGATAGAGTAAAAGATTACTAAAAACTAAGTATCAGGTACACACAAAAAGTCCATCAGTGCTTCCAGTTCAAGATGACCACATAGGAAGACTATGAACTCACCTCCTCTACAGAGCACTAAATTATATCAAGTACTAGTATAATTCTCCCTGAGGAAGAGCTGAATGCTGATTGAACAGCTATTAAACAACCAAAGAGACAGAACAGCAAGAGAAACAGCAAGATGGAGACATGATAACAAAGGAACCCCTACTACAGATGCTGTGAATGGCAGTGGGGAGGGATAGTACTGAGGAACCAGGAACAGATCCCTCTGTCCTTTTATAGGCAACCAGCCTACAAAAGAGACAACACTACAAGTCTGTTAAGCAGCACAGGAGCTCCAGGAACACTCTCCAGGTCAGAGGAACTGGAGAGTAACATAGATGATGTTCCCACCTGGCATTAAAAGCCCAGATTAAAGCAGTGTCCAGACACCGTAACAGGTGGACCTGGTCATCTCAAAGAGATTGTGACTGTAGCAAGCTCAGGTCGCCAAGTCCACAGCAGCCCTAGCTGTGCTGGGGCACAGAAGAAGGCGAGGTTTAAAAGGGCCAAGAGGGGCGCCTGGGTGGCGCAGTCGGTTAAGCGTCCGACTTCAGCCAGGTCACGATCTCGCGGTCCGTGAGTTCGAGCCCCGCGTCAGGCTCTGGGCTGATGGCTCAGAGCCTGGAGCCTGTTTCCGATTCTGTGTCTCCCTCTCTCTCTGCCCCTCCCCCGTTCATGCTCTGTCTCTCTCTGTTCCTCCCCCGTTCATGCTCTGTCTCTCTCTGTCCCAAAAATAAATAAACGTTGAAAAAAAAAAAAGGGCCAAGATGCTGTGGAAACATTCTCTTCCCCTCCCCCTTAAAAGCCCAGACTGGAGCATGATCTGGATGCCATAAGGGGTAGGCCCAGAAACCATAATTGGTGGGTCTGGCTGACACAGGGAACTTGTGACCTAAGCGAGACCAGGGTCCTCAAGCCCACACCAACTGCCCTGTGATGCTGGAGGCACTGGAGGCACAGAAAACAAGTTGTGGGTTTGCGGGGTTTGTCTGCTGTTTGCTTTTAATTCTTACTTCTTAATTTTTTTCACTTAAAAATTTGTCTTTTTTTTCTTTTTGGTTTTGTTCTTTCTTGTTTTCTTTTTTTCTTCTTTCTTCTTTTTCTTTTTCTTTCTTAGATTTTACTATTTTCTTTTATTCTTTTTATTCTTTTTTCTCTTTATTATTTCTACAAAAAGTCACGGTTTAAAAGATAGACTAGAATATACACCCACAGCCAACAAGAAAAAGTCACCAAGCACACACAGTCTGCATAGGGGACACTATACAAAAGACCACTCCTTCAAGTAAGGACAAGTAGCCCTTCCGCCTAATCCAGAGAAACAAAGAAAGTCAAGCAAAATAAGGAGACAGAGGAATATGCTCCAAAAGAAAAAAGAAGAAAGAAACCTTAGAAAAAGAACTAAATGAAACAAATAAGCAATATGACTGATAAAGAATTTAAAGGAATGATTGCCCACCAGGCTGGAGAAAAGACTGGAAGAACTCAATGAGATCTTCAATAAAGAGACAGAAAATACTAAAAAGAACCAACCGGAACTGGAGAATACAATAGCTGAGATAAAAAACACACTAGAGGGAATCAACAGTAGATTACAGAATGCAAAAGAATATATCAGTGTCATGGAAGACAGGGTAATGGAAAGCACACAAACTGAACCACAAAAAGAGAAAAAAAATTTTTAGAACTGAAGACATATTAAGAGATCTCTTGGACAACATCAAGTGAACAAATATTCACACTATAGGGGTCCCAGAAAAAGAAGAGAGAGAGAAAGGTATATAAAACTTATTTGAATAAATAATAACTGAAAACTTGACTAACCTAGGGAAGGAAATAGCCATGTTAAGTCAAAGAAGTACAGAGAGTTCCAAACAAGACAAACTCAAGGAGGTCAGCACTGTGTACACAATAATTAAAATGTCAAAGGTTAAGGATAAAGAATTTTTTTTGAGAGAGATAGTGTAAGCAGTGGAGAGGGGCAGAGGGAGACACACACACACACACACACACACACACACACACACACAGAATCTTAAGCAGGCTCCACGTTCAGCATGGAGTCTGATGCAGGGCTCAAGCCCATGACCCTGGGATCATGACCTGAGCCAAAATCAAGAGTCAGATGCTTAAGTGACTGATCCACCCAGGTGCCCCAACAGAGAATCTTAAAAGCAGCAAGAGAGAAACAAAAAGATACCTACAAGGGAAAACCTATAAGGCTATAAGCTGACTTTTCAGCAGAAACTTTGCAGACCAGAAGGAAAGTGGTTCCGTATATTCAAAGTCCTGAAAGAAAACAAAACATACAACCAAGAATACACTACCTGGCAAGGTTATCATTCAGATTTGAGGGAGAGATAAAGAGTTTCCCAGACAATTGAAAGATAAAAGATTTAATCACCACTAAACTAACCTTACAAGAAATGTTAACGGGACTTAAGTGGAAAAGGAATGGCCATAATTAGACATAAGAAGACTATGAATAAAAAGATGTAAACTATGACAACATATATATGAAATATAAAGAAGGGAGTAAAGAGGGAAGAGAAAGGGAAAAAGAAAAGTCATATTTTTACAAAAGTGGAACAAATAATACTATAATTTGTATGGAACCAGAGAAGACCCCATATAGCCAAAGCAATACTGAGAAAGAAGAACAAAGCTAAAGGTATCACAATTCTAGATTTCAAGATATACTATAAAGCTATAGTAATCAAAGCAGTATGACACTAGCACCAAAATAGACACATAGATCAATGCAGCAGAACAGAGAGCCCATAAATAAACCCACAACTATATGATCAATTAATCTTTGATAAAGGGGGTAAGAATATACATTGGGGAAAAGATAATCTTTTCAATAAATAGTGCTGGCAAAACTGGACAGCTATATCTAAAATAATGAAATGTTCTATATTTTGATACCACATATAAAAATAAACTCAAAATGGATTAAAGAGCTAAACATGAGACCTAAAAACCATAAAAATCCTACAGGATAACATGAGCAGTATTTTCTCTGATACTGACCAAAGCAATATTTTTCGACATATGTCTCTTAGGACACGTGACACATGACCAGACACATGAAAAGATGCTCACCATCACTCGTCATCAGGGACATGCAAGTCAAAACTACAATGAGATACCACCTCATACATGTTAGGATTGCTAACATCAAGAGGACAGGAAATAATGGGGTGCCTGGGTCGCTAAGTCAGTTAAACATCTGACTTTGGCTCAGGTGATGATCTCAGTCAACAGACGAATGGATAAGGAAAATGTGGTATACATATACAATGTAATATTACACGGTCATAAAAAGGGACGATATTGTGCCATTTGGGATGTCCTGGATTGACCCAGAAGGTATTATGCTAAATGAAGTCAGACTAAGAAACACAAATAAGAGGGGCACCTGGGTGACTCAGTTGGTTAAGTGTCCGACTTCAGTTCAGGTCATGATCTCGTGGTCCGTGAGTTCGAGACCCATGTTGGGCTCTGTGCTGACAGTTTGGAGCCTGGAGCCTGCTTCAGATTCTGTGTCTCCCTCTCTCTCTGCCCCTCCCCCGCTCATGCTCTGCCTCTCTCCCAAAAATAAATAAACGTTGAAAACCTTTTTCATTTAAAAAAGACAAATATGACTCCACCCACAAGTGCAATCTAAAAAAATGAATAAACAAACAAAAAGGATAATGAGAACTATAAATACAGAGAACAAACTGATGGTTGACAGAGGGAAGGGTATGTGGGAATTGAGCAAAACAGGTGAGCTGAAGAGGGAAATACAGGTCTCCAGTTACGGAATGAGAAGTCAAGGGAATAAAAAGGAGAGTTTAAGGAATACAGACAATGATATTTTAACAGCAACATAATGGGACAAATGGCAGCCATACTCGTGCTGAACACAGCATAACGTATGAACTTATCAAGTCACTAAGTTGTACACCTGAAATTAATGTAACACTGTAAGTCAAAAGAAGGGAGAAGGAGAGACAGGAAGGGTGGAAGGGGCGGCGGGGGGGCAGGGAGGAAGGAAGAAAAAGAAAAAGAAAAAAGGCCATCAGCCCTTCTTGCACAGGGAATTCCTTATTAAAATTTTCCCATGTTCTTGCGGCCTGCCCTTACTTACTCTGTAAAGGATCTTTCATTCATCCAAGAAACATGTGATGAAAGCCTATTTATTTACCAGGCATAAGTCTAGGTGCTAGAGATTCAGCAGTAAAGAAAACAAACTCCCCCCATTATGAAATTACATTCTCTATACTCCCCCCCACACACACACACTTTTTGAGCCCTGGATTCCTGAAGCCCCTGGATCAAAAAGACAAAATGGAAAGTAAAGTTCATGTTGCTCTAGTATGCCAAGCATTTTTATTTCTCATTGTTTTCACTTCCCTCTTTCAATCTAGGCAGGGGGCCTTACTTTTTATAACCAAAAGAACAATTACAGTGTTTCCCTAAATAAAAAAGCAGTTTTCTTCTTGATATGGATTCTGCCTCCTCCTAGAATGCTGAAATGATTCTAGTCAAATTTTTTAATCAATGTTTCCTTCTCTCTATATTTGCCATTTCAAAATTCCACTTAATTCAAGTAATTTCTCAATCATAATCTGACTCTTTCTGTTATGAAAACTAGACATCCCACAAAACACCTTAGTGGAAGCACGAGTTCTAGGAAAAGCCAGCCAGAAATCTGTAGGTATTTGAATCTAGATTATATAACTCAAGAAATCATCACTTATATTATTGAGAAAAGAATATGCTTAAACGGTGATCTCATGCTCATTAGACAAGAAAAAACATTATAATAAGCCATCAAAGGAAGTAGAAACATTACACATTTTATTCCAATACTGCCATATTGAATACTTGCTATCCATAAGATTCTATGTTCATGTTTTAGAAAAACAGTATGAACTGCCCTTGATTCCTTTGTTTATATTCCCATTTCACCCTTCTGCAGAGACAAACCTCTTGTTCTAATTTTTTAAATAGTTTTTTTCATTTTTTAAAATGTTTTTATTTATTTTTGAGACAGAGAGAGACAGAGCATGAGCAGGGGAGGGGCAGAGAGAGAAAGAGGGAGACACAGAATCCGAAGCAGGCTCCAGGCTCTGAGCTGTCAGGACAGAGCCTGACATGGGCTCGAACTCCCGGACTGCGAGATCATGACCTGAGCCAAAGTCGGACACTTAACGGACTGAGCCACCAAGGTACCCCTCTTTTTGTTTGTTTGCTTTAATTTTTTTAATGTTTATTTTTGAGACAGAAGAAGAAAGAGAGAGAGAGAGAGAGAGAGAGAGAGAGAGAGAGCAGAGGAGGAGCAGAGAGAGAGGGAGACATAGAATCCGAAGCATACAAACTTCTTGAAACAACAGTCATTATTTGGTTCATTTCTTCACCTACAGTTTCTTCAAATCTGTTGCTTTCTGGCTTTAACCTCAACCATACCATTGAAATTGCTTTTGTCAAAACCATGCATATGCTTTTGGTCCTGTTTTCCTTGGCCTTTCCACAATACTTGACACCACTGACCATTTCCATCCCTCGGAAACTATTTACTCCCTTGTCAAGGCAACACGCATTTTAGTTTTATTCTGTCATGGGGTCCAATTCTCCTGCTGGCCACCTCAATGTTGGTGCTCCTCAGAGTTCTGTCCTCAGCTCTCACTTCTCACTCTCATGGTTTCTGAGGGACCCCAGCATATCTGTCCTTCCCATACCCTTGGAATGTCTACAACCACCTGTTACATGCCTCTAAGTTCACCTCTTCCCTAAGACTACAGAATCATTTTTAACTGAATATCAGACTTTCTCCACCTGAATGTTTTTTTTAACATGTCAACCCCACCACAGTCCCACCTCCATACACTGTGCTTTCTTCCTCCCTGCTCTCATCACCCTTAAGATTCATCCCATACTCATGGCACCACTCTACCCTAACCAACCATGGCAAAAATTTCCAGAGTCATCATACCTTCTTCCTTCTCCACTGCCTTTCCAGTCATTAGCTCCTGTCAATTCTATGATCTTAACACTGCACATCCATCTCTTCCTTGCCATATACGTGGCTACTATTTTTGTTAAGATCTTCAAAATTTACCATCTGGAGAATATTTCAGTTGTTTCCTCATTGGTCTCCCTTAGAAGAGACTCACCATTCTAATCTATTTTTCATTATGTTATGATATTGACCTCTGTAAAGCACAATCAAGTCCCTCCTATTTAAAATATTATAAATCACCTCCATTTGTTATCATAAAAGTCCAAATTGATTAGCATTATATACAACCTCCTGCCTGATCTGCTCCTATCTTTTCAATTTCATCTCTTATCCTTCCCCATGCTTCAGCCATATTGAAAAGCTTACGATACTCTTGAACACATCATATCATTATTCCTTCCACACATTTACACAGTTTTCCCTTGAAGATATCCCTTTATGATACCTTTGCCTGTGTGGCAGCCCTATTTGTCCTCTGCAGTATAACTCAAGGGTCTCTTCTCTTTGAAACATTCCATGCGTCCCCAGAAAAAGCTGATCCTTGCTGCTTTGGGCTTTGAGAAATGCACTGAAAATAGATTCAATAAGATTTTACTTAATTGACATAAGGAGAGAGAGCATAAGTCAAACAGTTCTAGGGGTTGACCTGGAAGCCAAGAATGGTGATGAGGCATTATTAGAGAAAAAGAACAGTAAGGTTTTACAAGAAGGATGAAAATCTATGAGGTTATTGTTAAGCAAACAATATATTTTTGAAGAATAACATATATACAGGAAAGTAGAGAAGTGTGTGGCTTACATATACCAGAATGGCTAAAATTCAAGAGACAGACAATGCCAATAGTTGGCAAGAGTGTGCAACAACACTAGTCTGCTCTTAGAAGTATAAATTGTGTCATTTTGGGAAACCACTGGGCACCATGAAATAAAACTGAACACATGCATACCCTATAATTTAGCAATTCCATTCCTAGGAATATACCCAACAGGTAAGCTGATGTAAGTTCATCAAAAAACATTTACAGTATGTTAATAGCAGCTTTATTCACTATGATAAAAAGTAGATACCACCCAAATGTCCATCAAACTGTGAATAGAGAATAAACTGCACTAGATTTACACCATGGAATACTATTAGACAACGAGAATGAATGATATGCCACATGCAAAAGCTTGGATGAATCTCAAACATAATACTGAATGTTAAGAAGTCATATATAAAAGAGAATATACCACATGATACATAAAGTGCAAAAAGAAACACAGTCTATATGTTTTGAAGGCAGAATGGAAGTTAGTGACAGGAAAGGAATAAAAGGGGTGCTTCTTGGGTGTCAGTAAGGTTCTGTTTCTTCATTTAGTTGCTGGTTCCATGATTCTGTTCCATTTGTGAAAATTCATAAAACTGCCACATTGGGCATGTACATTTTCTGTATATTAAGCTTCAGTGGAAAGGTTTGTTGTTTGTTTGTTTTTTCAAGTATACAGCCGAATGAATTTTCACTAAGTGAATACTCCCATGTAACAGACACTCTGCCAAGAAGGAGAACATTGCCAACACCTCAAAAGCCCCATCATGTACCGAACCTTGTCAATCCCCCCAAAGCAAGGTCCATTTTGACTTCTATCATGGTGGCAGACATCTCTTCTGTCCTGTTGACTGCTATTTCCTCCAGACCTAGAAAACATTTTGGCATGCTATAGATATTTCATAGATACATGTTGAACTAATCAATTACAGTAGGCAAAAACTGGGGAGTCAACCAAGATATCTGAAACCTTGAGGTTGGCCAAGTCCATCAAAGGGTAAACTGAGGAAAAAGAAGTGAAGAAAGAAAAGGCAGATCCTTGGAGAATGTCTACACTTAAGAGTAGGAAAAAGCAGGGGCACCTGGGTGGTTCAGTTGGTTAAGTGTGTGACTTCAGCTCAGGTCATGATCTCTCTCTCCTAGTGGGGCTCTCCGCTGACAGCTCAGAGCCTGGAGCCTGTTTTGGATTCTGTGTCTCCATCTCTTTCTCTGCATATCTCTCTCTCTCTCTCTCTCTCTCTCTCTCTCTCTCTCTCTCTCTCAAAAATTAATAAACATTAAAGAACAGTAGGAAAAAGCAATACTGAAGGGGAGACCAAAAATCAATCAAACCATATTTTCATTTCATAAGCACAATGGAGTAGTTTCTTACTGACTTATTGATATAATTTGTATGACTAAACAATTACTGATCAATAAAAATTCTTTTATTCATGAAATCTTTCTGATGACTTATAAGCATCTTTGTATTCACAATACAAAGCTTTGAAATGTATGACTTAGGTCTCCACATGTATTTTTTTAAATCAATTTGAAGACAGGAAGAATTTCATCTTCCTTGGATCCTCAGGATTTGAGCTATTAGTAAATGTGCAAAGATCATCAAATCCATTTAAAAATTATAACATTTGAAATGCTCATCGGCCAAAAACATGATTTTTCTTTAATTTTCAGATTCATTAAATCTGACAGTGAGTGTTCACTGTGTAGGAAGAAAGAAGCACCTGAACCAGGGTGAGAGGCTGTCTTACCCATCCATTCAGACCTGCACAAATATTACCTCTTCTACCTGAGACACTCAATGGGAACTGCTGATGCCCAGGCAATAAACCATCTGGAAATCAGTACCAGATAAAAGCATACACATGGGCGTGGACTTTGCCTGCACTGTTTCACTGGCTGCACGTGTAGAGTCCCTGAGGTGACAGCAGTGTGCACATTGCCATGGGCAACGCTTTTCTCTCTGTCTCCATTTACCTGTATTTGAGTTTCACATGCAGCATTGAGTCAACCCTTCCTCAGCACTTCTATAATGTCCAGAGCTTCAAATAAGCTATAGGATTCAACTGCATATTCATTTGTGTGATTGATGCTACACTATATAATCTCCATTAGTCTGTCATCCCTACTAGATTAAGTTCCTGAACCTCACCAAGGTCATATGGGATCAAGAAAGTGTGTAAATACTCAAACCAGTTGTTAGTTAAATGAGGTCATTTTTACATTTAGAAATATTGTAAAATATCACCGTGTGTTGGATTTCCATGAGGATAACTAAACTTGGAACAGTTTCGGAAGAGATCATGATTACTCATGAGAGAGTGCTGATATGACAACGTAATTAATGAAGAATGACAGCTTCTCCTCATTAATCAGCAGAGACATTGCAAGGAGGACTTTCAGGTTTGGCAAAGCCCAATGCACATGTCTACACCAAGGAGTCTCTATTCCCTTAACCCTCTCAAGGCAGAGAGACAAAGCCAGACCCCTTCCCAAAAGGTCACATGGCCAGAAATCCAGGTCTGCTCCTAAACTGAGTATTATCAGGTATTACCTGGGTGGACATTTCTCATCTTCAGCTGACTATCTTTTAAAAATCATTTTTCTAAGTAGCACAAATGGAAAAATAACAAAAAGTAGAAAAACAGAGATCATAGTGTTAGTGTCTAGACATAGTTAATCTTTGCTATGAATACTTCTATGTATTAGGAAAATTCCTATGATGATTATATGGTATATTCAAAATTGCATAAACTGTATAAATTGATAGGTATAACTTTGTAAATAATATGTGTCTACTGTTAACCTTTTTAATTTAAAAAAAAGCTTAAAGAAAAAAATTAAGAAAAAAATAAATTTATAGAAAAAGATTGTTCAAATCAGTATAGATCTTCTGTGAGTGTGATGACTCTTTATGAATGTATCCTATTAAGATTTGTCAACAGTATCTCATAGGAAGCCCATTACTACCCATCTGAGGGCTGACTGCAGGCAGAGATGTAGATCACAGAACGATCCACCGGTATAAATCCTCCATTCTTGGTTTACACAACTTTGGTGTCACAGGCTCATGTTATAACAGGGATACCACCTCTGACCTTCTCAGAGGGGCTGTGGGCACAGCGGGTCATCCAAGTCTTCTTGAAGTAGGTGGACGGCAGCTGGTCAACCAGATCTGTAAACCAAGTCATGTTCTGTGGTTTGAATCAACATCCATAAATTGGACTAAGACATCAAGCATTTGTCTAGGATGAATTCATGGGTGCCATATATTCTGAGTCCCTATTCATCTACAAATGTTAGTTTGGTATAACATTCTTAAATTATATCACTTTTCTTCTTGAAAATCTGTAAGTGCTTCTCTAGTATTTTCTGATGCATACTTTTTCCGAGGAAGGACTGAGATTGTATCAGCTTATTTCAGTTACAGGCAACAAAAACTGAATTCAGTTAATATAATGAAAAAAAAATATTGGGGGCACCTGGGTGACTCAGTTGGTTAAGCATCCAACTTCAGCACAGGTCATGATCTCGCGCTTTGTGAGTTTGAGCCCTGAATCGGCTCTATGCTGACAGCTGGGAGCCTGGATCCTGCTTCACATTCTGTGTTTCCCTCTCTCTCTCTCTGCCCCTCCCCAGCTCACACTCTGCCTCTCTCTCTCAAAAATAAATAAATATTTTTTTTAAAAATTTTTAAAAAGAAATATTGATTCATATGTTGAAAGACCCAAGGGCTGCTGTACTCAGGGTCATACCATGTCACTGAGACTGTCACACTACACCTTCTTCTATCCTCTTTACTATTAGGTTTATTCAAGTAAGCTTTCTATGTAGAATTAAAGATGGCTGCCAACAACTCCAGACACAAATTACTGTCACACACAAATTTCTTTGTCCTGATAGCCTGACAGAAGTTCCAGGTAGGAATGTCATTGGTCTGGCTTGGGCCACAGGTGCAGCTCTATTCAGAGCATGGATATCATAACTGATGAGCTTGAATCCCATGGTTAATTTTGCACTGAGTGGCAACGTTTCATTTGATTGGCAATCCCAGGTTGCCAGGTAGAAGAGCTTCCCAAATAAATGAAGAGCTATGTCTCCTAAAAAAGGAAGGAAGGATACTGGGTTGCACATATTGATGGAAATTCACTGAATCCTTCATGCTTTATAGATCTTTTTTTCTTCTTCGTAAGCACATAAATGGTCAACCCCATTTTCTTAGGAGTATTTTTTTAACTATATAAATTTTCAAATATGGAGGTTTTCTTTTTTTCCCCTCAATCCTAACTGCCTCTGATGCCCATTTTTAATTCTACTACTGCATCTTTAACTTCTCTATGTTCCTTTCTCATCTCATCCATCTTGTTTCCTCGTGTTACCCTTTATTTTTTTACCCTATTTTCCTCATAGGGCTTCATTCTCTGGCTTGTTGCCTTGCATCGTATTTTGGATTCCAAACAGTTTCTTAGGATTATTTCATATTTTTGGAGTTGCTTAATATTAGAAATTCACTCTCCTGAGTTTTCAGGATATTGCTTTTAATTCGACAGCTTCTCCCCTAGGCTCTATTTGTTTTGCTTTGTTTTGTTCTTATTTACTTATCACGTATAAAAGAGACTTACCCATTTATGGCTTCTGTCCCCAAATGGGTTACACTCATCTTTATATTAATTTGGACTATTTCTCAAATTCCATTCTTTTATTTATATTGAGATCAACCAACTGGTATACGTAGCTCTGGGTTTGAATCTCAACATGCAGCAAACATGAATCTATCACTGAAATGGGACCTTCTGGGTTTCTATCACCACAGTATCTACGCTCTATTCCAAAGGAAACTATGAACAACTACTACCCTGCAGGTGTTTTCTGTTCCACTCATGGTGGCTATCCATCCCAGGATACTGCATGCAATCACCAGCTCCCATCCAACCCTCTTCCTGCCAAATGGTTCTCAGGTCCAGTTTCCAAACAAAACTGTGAGAGTTTACAACAGCTATTTTAATGTTTTAAATAATTTTTTAAAGTTTATTTTACTTATTTGGAGAGAGACAGAGAGCACAGGAGAGGCAGAGAGGGAGAGAGAATCCCAAGCAGGCTCTGCACTGTCAGTGTGGAGCCCAATGTGGGGCTCAAACTCACACACCATGAGATCATGACCTGAGCTGAAATCAAGAGTCAGTTGCTTAACCTGCTGAGACACCCAGGCTCCCCGACAGCAGCTAGTTTTAAAGGACATAATTCAGTCTTTTCTTCGGAGGCTCTGCTTTTCTGACCTGTGAGACAGGAAGCAGCAAAAGAAACAAAGATCGTTACACCTACTTTCATGTGAACCAACAGACTTGTGGTGTTCTACCCAGTTCTATCAGGTGAAATTAGTGGAAGGTGTTCACAGCCTATGGTGATAGATTACCTGCTGGTTTTCAGAGGTGACAGAGTACGAAGCAGAGAGCAGTCACTGTAGGAACTACAACTGGGAGTTATCCCTAATGGAAGTGCTACCCGTGGATTTAAGCTAAATTCATGCCAAAATGGACATGCTACCTTTAAACTGACACTCTAATTCTTGAGTTATCCTCAGAAGGCCACTCCTTACGGCCTTTTCTTTGTTTTCCAAAGGTACTGCCTGGAGCAGGACAGATGACTTTTTTCCCTAAGTTTGAATGTTCCCAAGAAATGCAAGTTCAAGAGTAATCACAACAAAGCTCTTGCAAACTTCAAGATCCAAGTCCACTGGAAATCCTTCTTTGCATCACACCCCAAACTCTCCTCATCCTATGTTTTAAAACTGCCTTTTTCTTTTGAGCTCCATTTATAGAGCAGCTTAGCCAGTAATGAAATATTACCACGACTTAACCTGGTTTGTTACAGGAGCTCAACCAAGAACCAAAGCGCTCAATGCTGGGTGATGGCATCATTTAGATAAAGAAAACTGTTCTCACTTATTGTTCACCACAAAGTTTAATCTTAACTATCTAAGATCAGTGTAATTACTTTATATAGTACGTAAAGTTAGCTTTTCTTTACAGTGTTTTTATGATTAGGCAGTGTGAAAATAATGACTAAATTTGAAGATTATTATATGGGACTTTCTTCATTCAGTTTGCCAAGGAGATGTACCCGAGATGGCAATCTGCATTCAAGAGGTCAGGTCAGGAGCAATCTCAGAATCAAGACCTACAAGGGTGAGGGGAACAAGAAGCTGCACTGTGATGTCACTACAGGCAAGGTCTCCACTGATCCACTGGGAACTGGAGCTGAGATGGCCCTTTAGAGTTGCTCTAAACTACAATAAGGGGCACGCATTTCTACCCAAAAGCTGCCAACAACTGGATGCAAGCTGTTCTCGGGGAGCAGAGAACACTTGAGCCAGTGTTGTCCCCTCACCAAGTACATTTCCCAGAGAGGGATGCAGCTGTCAACATTCCCAACAGGTGTGGAAATGAGTGCCTCAGTCCTAAGGGGATCTTAAAGGCACATTACAGCATCCTCCACAAGGCAGAGAGTTGCTGTAGAATGGTGTATCAGTCAGCTTGGCTAAGTTATGCTGTATAACAAATAATCCTAAAGTTCTAATGATTACATATAAGAATTTGTTATTTACTTATATTCTCTGACCAGCACAGTGGGCTCTACTCATTAAGGTCACTTGAGGACCCAGGTTTATAGACTCTCCAAAATAGCAGATATCTTATGATCATTTAGGTAAAAAAGAAACATTATGAATCATGTACTGGCTTGAAGTACCCCAGAAGTGAGTCATGTTTTTTTCCCACTCAATTTTACTGGCCAAACTGTGTGACATCTCTGTGCCCCAAATCCTACCTAGTGCCCAGATATAGAGGAAAACCAGAATATCTATGATCTAATGAGTACCACAAAGGAATGACCTAGCCTAGGGTACAGAGCTATAAATTGCCCATTTGAAATACTGAGATACTTTTGTTAAGCTTTGTACATTTATTCTTTAAATTACATTATTCTTTAATTACAACTAAAGTAGAGTCAGAAGTAGAAGTACATTTGAGGAGCTGGAGCCTCTTAATAATAAAATTGGAAAGCTGAATATTTCCATAAGGCAGTCCAACAAGGGAATCATAAGACACCCCAAAGAAAGCAAGAAACGATGACATTTAAGAAGAGACTGGAAACTCTGAATACCCTCTAATGTTTTATCAGTTGTTTTTAATCCCTAAAGTTATCAGCATAAAAATCCTCAAAACAACAGTGTCTCTCTGGGAGGCACAGCAAAGAAATGAAACAATGTGTAATTCATCATTCCATTTTATAGTAAAGAAGAATCCTCAGCCTTAAGGAATGATAGTATATACATAAAAAAGTGGGGGGAGGGGGATTTAATCTTCTGCAAGGAAGAAAGAAAGCCTGTGGTTTTGGAACTGACAGGATGTGGCTGTCACAGCAGGTACAAGCATATATCACAGGTTGCCTTCAGAGTGTGCACATGTGTTGTGTGTATGTAATGTAGCTATGTGTGTGTGCACACATATACGGAACAGGCACTTCCCAGCATACCACTGGGATAGCAACAGTATAACACAACCAGTCTAGGCATTAGTTTTTTAATGATGTCTATATATCTGCTTAAAAAACTTGAGAGATTTCTTCAAACAATGGTGCTGGGAAAACTGGACATCTACATGTGAATAAAGGAAATTAGACCCCCATCAAACACCACTCACAAAAAACTAATCCTCAAAGTGGATTAAGGACTTAAATGTAAGATCTTAAACTGTAAAACTCCTAAAGGAAAACATAGGGGAAAGCTTCCTGGCAGTAGTCTAGGCAATGACTTCTTTTCTTTTCTTTTCTTTTCTTTTCTTTTCTTTTCTTTTCTTCTTAGCTATACTGGACACACAATGTTACATTAGTTTCAAGTGTACAATGCAGTGACTCAATGTCTATATGGAAGCAATGATTTCTTGATATGACATCAACAAAATCAAAAACAGACAAAGAGAACTATGTAAAACTAATAAGCTTCTGTACAGCAAAGGAAAAACAACAGAGTAAAAGACAACTTACTGAATTGAGAGAAAGTATCTGCAAAACATGTATTTGCTAAGTGGTTAATCCCTACAATATATAAGAAATTCCTACAACTCAATAATAAAAAATAAAAACCTGATTTCATTTTTTTTATTTTTTAAAAAATAACCTGATTTGGGGCACATGGGTGGCTCAGTCAGTTAAGCATCCGACTTTGGCTCAGGTCATGATTTTATGGTTCATGAGTTCAAGCCCTGCGTCAGGCTCTGTTCTGATAGCTCACAGCCTGGAACCTGCTTTGGATTCTGTGTCTCCCTCTTTCTCTGCTCCTCCCCTGCTCACACTCTGTCTCTCTCTCTCTCTCTCACTCAAAAATAAATAAAAACATTTTTAAAAATTTAAATAACCTGATTTTAAAATGGGCAAAGAACTTGTAAACAGGCATTTCTCTAAAGAAGACATATAAATGGTTAACAGATTATGAAAAGGTGTCCAATATGACAATCATCAGGAAAATGAAAAATCAAGACCACAGTTAGATATCACCCTACACCTGTCAGGATGTCTAGTATCAAAAAGACAAAAGATAACAAGTGTTGGCAAAGGTGCGGAGAAATGGGAACCATGTATACTGTTGATGAGAATGTGAAATGCTGCAGCCACAGTGGGAAATAGCACAGAAATTACTCTCAGGTTTTGAAAAAGAACTGCCATATGGTCTAGCAATCCCACTTCTGAGTATATACTCAAAAAACCCTGGGGCGCCTGGGTGGCGCAGTCGGTTAAGCGTCCGACTTCAGCCAGGTCACGATCTCGCGGTCTGGGAGTTCGAGCCCCGTGTCGGGCTCTGGGCTGATGGCTCAGAGCATGGAGCCTGTTTCTGATTCTGTGTGTCCCTCTCTCTCTGCCCCTCCCCCGTTCATGCTCTGTCTCTCTCTGTCCCAAAAATAAATAAACGTTGAAAAAAAATTTAAAAAAAAAAATCTCTGGGTATATATCCAAAAGAACTGAAATACAGATATCAATTTGTTTAATGTTTATTTATTTTTGAAAGAGAGAGAAACAGAGTATGAGTGGGGGAGGGGCAGTGAGAGGGGAAGACACAGAATCCGATGCAGGCTCCAGGCTCTGAGCTGTCAGCACTGAGCCCAGCGAGGGGCTCAAACCCACGAACCACGAGATCATGACCTGAGCCAACGCTGGACACTTCACCAACTCAGCCACCCAAGCGCCTCTGAAATCCAGATATCAAAGAGGTATCTACACTCTCATGTCCACTGCAGCATTATTCACAATAGCCAAGATACAGGAACAACCCAAATGCCCACCAATAGACAATGGGTAAAAAAAATGTGATATAAACATATAAAATGGAATGTTATTCAGCCTTTAAGAAAAAACAAAATCCTGCCATTTGTGACAACATAGATAAACCTGGGAGACATTATGGTAAATGAAATAAGCCATTCACAAAAGTACCAATACTGCACAATTTTACATATATGAGATACCGAAGAGTAACCACACACTTGGAAACAGTGAGGAGAATGGTGATTGCCAGGAACCGAGGGAGAAGGAAAATTAGTTGTTCTTCAATGGGCATGGAGTTTCAGTTACATAAAATGAGTAAGTTCTAGAGATCTTCTATACAACATTGTGCCTAGAATTAACAATACTGTGTCGTGCACTTAAAATCTGTTGAGGGTACAGGCGCCTGGGTGGCTCAGTTGGTGAAGCATTTGACTTCGGCTCAGGTCATGATCTCATGGTTTATGAGATCGAGTCTCGTATCGGGCTCTGTGCTGACAGCTGAGTCAGGCGCCTGCTTCAGATTCTGTGTCTCCCTCTTTCTCTGCCTCTCCCCTGCTTATGCTCTGACTCTCTCTCTCAAAAATAAATAAACATTGGGGCGCCTGGGTGGCGCAGTCGGTTAAGCGACCGACTTCAGCCAGGTCACGATCTCGCGGTCCGTGAGTTTGAGCCCCGCGTTAGGCTCTGGGCTGATGGCTCCGAGCCTGGAGCCTGTTTCCGATTCTGTGTCTCCCTCTCTCTCTGCCCCTCCCCCATTCATGCTCTGTCTCTCTCTGTCCCAAAAATAAATAAAAACGTTGAAAAAAAAATTTTTTTTAATAAATAAATAAACATTAAAATTTTTTTTAATTAAAAGAAAGCTCCTTCTCAACAGGGCGAGTGCCTTTAAAAAATCTGCTGAGGGTAGATCTCATGTTAAGTGCTCTTATAACAACAACAACAACAAAAAAAAAACTTGAGAGATTTTTCTATTGTCAGTAAAAAAAAAAAAATCAAAATACGTTTTTGGAAAACCAAAACAAAAATTCACTAATCAGGTCTGCAAAGTGATTAACTGTATATGCTTGAACATACGGACGCACGAGAACATATTATCCTGGATGTCGTGACGGGTGGATTGATATGAGTCTGAGTCCTGATCCGGGTTTACCCCTCCAGTGCTTCCCCCACCCTTGTGACAGACCTGGCTCCCTGGTGACCACAGCAGGGAACAGCAGCTTCTTTGCCCAGTCCCCTTTCGACTCAAAGTTCTTGTGTGCTTCTGAATGTTGCTACTAAGGGCCTCCATTTTCCACTATGGGTCCCTGTCTGCCCACTTTTACCCATCTGCTAGCCACTCCCATCCTTCAACACAGTTTATTTCCTCACATTGACTATTAACACACACTTCTCTAGCTGTACTGAGTACTACACATAAGAAATGCTCTCAGGTCACCTATAGCAGCACATAATTTCTTGAAAGTCCCATTCCAAAATAAAATATATATGCAAATAAGTCTACACATACACGCTGCAGCACTTGCTTTTTTCCCAAAGCATGTCCCCTGATTCCTCACTTTATTCCCACTTGAGGGAGTCAGTAAACGTGGGAGGGTGACGAATAGCTATTTCCTCAGTGCTAAACTTCATCACAAATTTACTTTTTTCTTGCTCTTTCACAGGAAAGGCTAAATAGAGTCACTAATCATCATGTTAACATTATGCATCAAAGGAACAGTTTAAGGTAATGAGCAATAAAAACATAAATGAATATTTTATTTCTAGGTGAGGTTCCCCCTGGAGTTTTCTGAATTGTTAATTTCAGGAGTCAAATGCTGGGCTGCATTTCCCACTCTTTGGCAATGAGAAATGGCACATCGTAAAAGGATGTGTATACACTGGAAATGACTACCACACATTACAAGACTGCCGAAGGTTTTAAAGTTAATATTAAAGGTTTCAGGGTAATTTTATGTTTAGCATATAAATGCTACTTTTGTAATCTGAGAGCACGTAACTAGCCATTTTGAACAGTTGTTATAGATTCCATCTTAAACATAGCTCTACCAAAAATCGCAGTGTTTAAATTGCCTTAACATTGTCTGTGAATTGTATTCACTTGACAAAGGCGTGTGAGGAGTCTGAAGTATAATGATTTTCTAAAAATACTAATGATTTGCAAATTCTTTTCCATCTCAGAGCAACTGGATTTATTACATATTTTTATCCACTTGTCAGGCATGGAGAGAGTGGCTCGCAAGAACTCTCCAACTCCCATTGTGCTTTTAAAATAAAATGATCAAACCAAAATCTAAATTTATAAATGGAACCACAATACGTATGTTCTCGATGAGACAACCGAGTCCATTCTTCCTCTAAATGGGAGGATCGATTTATATTCTCTAAGTTTACTCATCAGCTTGCATTTCAGCCTTTGAGCAAATGGGGTTGTGGCAAACATCTTAGCCCAATTTCTTTCGAGAACACAAGACATTCCATGAGTCTGAATGTATAGATTACCCGTCCATCACTATTACAGCAGGTCCTCACATGGACATTTGATCAATAGCACAAAATCTCACTCACTTGTCTTATCACAAATCTTCTTAAATTCTTTCTAAATGTAACCACATGTGACAATGGAGAGAAAAGAGGAAAAAATATATATTCTCCAGGAGAGAGTCTGTGGGTTTTACTCACATGAAAATACAGAAACATCCTTGTCTTTAAATTTGGGCATAGAGGTAAAGGTTATATGGGCTCTTCACGGAGAGTGGCTCTCAGATATGTACAACAGAAACACCGCAGCTAAATGAATCTAGTAAGTGAGTCTAAATAGTTTCATCATTTATGAAAAGATACCTTTCTACAAGAGTCTTTTTCTGTAAATTTGTAAATTTGCCTGTTTCTTTAGATTCTAAAAGAGAAGGATATTAATACCTCTTTCCAAGTGTGATATTCAAAATATGTAAGTACCAGCAAGTACAAACCAATGAAAAGGGTCACTGACAAGTCACACTGGCCATAGACCCTAGTGAGCCATAACAAGAGACATCAGTTGACAACCAGCCCTGCCTAGTTCAGGGTGGAAGGGTTAGGAGATTATAAAGAAGTAGCCTTGGGGTCCCTGGGTGGCTCAGTCGGTTAAGTCTCCGACTTTGGCTCAGGTCACGATCTCAGGGTTCGTGGGTTCATGCTGCACATCAAGCTTTGTGCTGACAGCTCAGAGCCTGGAGCCTCCTTCGGATTCTGTGACTCCCTCTCTCTGCCCCTCCCCCATTCGCACTCAGTCTCTCTCCCTCTCACAAATAAATACACATTAAAAAAAAGAAGAAGAAGAGAGAAGTGGCCTTGGGTTACCTGGGTGGTTCAGTCAGTTAAGCATCCAACTCTTGGTTTCATCTGAGGTCATCATCTCATGGTTTGTGAGTTCAAGCCCCACATCAGGCTCTGTGCTGACAGCGCACTTGTGCGTGCGCTCTCTCTCTCTCTCTCTCTCTCAAAATAAATTAAAAAAAAATTTTTTTAAGTGGCCTTAGCAGAGCCTGGCATACAGAATGCATCCAGAAAACATCAGTATGATCCAAATAAACTCTCCTGCCGTGGTAATGCTATAAAACACTTGTATTCTACTTCTGGAGAGCTTCCTCTAAATATGAAATACCCTAACTATTGAAGACTTGTTTTTTAAGTAATCTCTACATCCAACATGGGGCTCCAACTCACAACCCCAAAATCAAGAGTTGCACGTTCTACAGACTGAGCCAGCCAGGCACCCTGGAAATATCCTAACTACTCAATAGTGTCTACTTGATACAAAATTATCTGAAAAATGGGTAGAAAAACCTCAGTATTTTGACTGTTTCTTTACAACTCAAAGGTAGGAAGGGAGAGGAAGTTCCATACCAGCACAAACCACAGTCAGAGAATCAGGAAGAAGCATAAACACTGATAGACACAAAGGTTTCAACAGCCTTTAGTAGGTCATTCACAATAACCAGGGAGAAGGAGGTGGAAAGTTCTTTACCTTACACAACTTTAGGGCCCATCTTCAAACACAAGGGAATTAGAAGAATAGAACTGGACAAAATTGCACAGTTGTACTTTGCTCAGATTCAATGTGGCTTACACTAAAAAGAAATTCCTGGGAGAATAGAAATATCCAATTTATTGATACCTCAAATGTCTCCCCAAAACAAGGTCTCTTGATACAGTGATATTTTACGTGATTTTTAGGAATTCAGAATGAATGTTAGCAGGAACATACACATCTATGATATAGCATGCATGCCCATGATCTCATTTTCCAAAATGCCAGAATCTGTGGCTGTCCCAGTTGCTATGGAGACAACAAAGATCTCGGATGAAGTTCACAGTCCAGAGCTTTGGGGAGCACACAGCCAGCAGCTGCAGGAATCAGAAAGTTGCTGTCATACAGATTCTGCAGCTGCCAGACCAAGATCTTAAAGAAGGCACCAGGCAGGAGGGCAGAGTGGAGAGAGAATTCTTTGTTTTCTATTGAAAGCAAGGGGAAAGAAAAACAAGCAATGAGGGAATGACTGATCTAAATGCAATTATAGTACTTAATGAATGCACCCTAGCCTACAGTATTTTAAACCATCTCAAATGGTTGGGAAATGAATTTCAGCATGACTTTAGTCAAAGAATATTATGTGATGAACCCACACCATCTGAATAATTGCAGCTATCAGCTGAAATAACAGCAGGGAGACGGGGATATAGGTCAGACGTTCTAGGCCTTGTCTCAGCAAGGATGAAATTTGGCTTGAGTGGTGAAATGGGCATTTGGGAGAAAAATCCAACACTTCTGATTCTAGCTCTGGAAATGCGTTGGAATTATTGAATATTAGAGCTGACAAAACATCTCAGAGGCCCAAAGCACCAAAGCTTCTTGTTGCAAGGATGACAAAATTAAAACTCAGGGAATGTAAGTCATTTTCCTCATTAACTGCCATCGTCGAGTCACCTTAAAACAATGCAAGCTGCCCTCACGTACTGAAAAAAGGACCTGCTTTTCATGTGCTCAAAAGCCAACTATTCGTGACAGATGGGTATTCCGGCAGGAACCCCCCTCTGTCCTGCCTGGAGCAAATTCTACTGCTTGGGATTCAGCCAAAGTTGACCACAGACTGGAACGGAGGTAATAAGGTTTGTTTCCGTTGTTATGAAGCAAACACCTACAAAAGACAGTTGATGACTGGATAATGCAAATTAGAAATCGGGGACAATTATAGTTATTTATGCTCTCCTATGTTTTGCTCCACTCTGCCTCATTAGCATGAACTAAAAAGTTGCTTTCAATGTAATTCTTTTTTTTTTAGTTTATTTTTTTATTTTGAGAGAGAGAGAGAGAGAGCGCGCGCACAAGAGAGAGAGCGAGTAGAGGAGGAGCAGAGAGAGAAGGAGGGAGAGAATCCCAAAAAGTCTCTGCACTGTCAGCACAGAGCCTGACGTGGGGCTCAAACTCTCCAACTGAGAGTTCAAGACCTCAGCCGAAATCAAGTGCTGGATGCTTAACCGACTGAGCCACCCACGTGCTCCTGCTTTCAATGTAATCCTTAATCTAATGGCTACCCTACACCACTTTAGTTTAGCTAAATCAAAAGTTTCCATCACTCACCCAGTAGTACAATGTATATTTTCTTATTATAATTCCACCCATATTGTCTTATTTCAATATTATTTTCCATTTACTGAGCAACTTTTCTGTGCAATGCATTGTATGAGCAGCTTTATTTGCATTATTTCCTACTCTTAAAGCTATCCCAAAAGGAAGAAGTTAATAGTCCCATTTTTTGATGCACGATTCCATCTTCAGAGGGATTAAGCAAGTGGGCCAAGATCACAGTGTGAGTGGAGAGCTAAAAATTCAAACACAGAGTCCTCTAGTGCAAAGCCAGATTTCCACCACACAGCACGGCTTCCATACTTTGTCAGTCCCTCTATAAACAAGGAAAATTAATTATCCACTTATTTGGAAAAGATTACCCAGAAGCCATCTAACATGTCATCATAATGGAAAGATAATTAAAGATCAAGCTACAAATTCCACAAATGCCAATGAATAATTAAGACTTCCAAAGACAGCTAGAAGTTGGAAGTTGACCTGCTGTACACCTTGAGAACACTTCCAGGTTATCTAGTTGAAAAGAAAAATTGGCAACTGATGGTCACAGAATGTCTGAAGTCATTTCAAATCAGCCTCACAGAGGAATAAGACATGAAACCCTCTGCAAATAGGCAGATATTGATTAAGGATATTCCAGGGCAAGACCCAGGACTATGTAATTAACAGAACACAAAGGCAAGAGAAACATTTTCCCTCACAATCATTTCATCAATGATTTCTACCAAAATCATTTGATCAATGACTTTCCAAAGAGATAGACAGAGCTATGAGGGGGAATTCAAACATCAACTCAACCGGGTCTCTCCTTCCAAACACCAGATGTTCTCTCTCTTTTGTCTTCTATTCAATCCTGATTTTTTATTTGTAGGAAGACCACACAGTCAGCTTCAAACCTATCCCCTTTGTCTGCTGCCTAACTCCTTCATCAGCAAACATGCTAGAAAAATACTATCTGTGATTAACAATATTACCATCAACGTGTGCACACTGACCGATTAGTGGATGCACACAGGGTCATACAACTATAAAGTCATAGGGCATGATGTGAACCACAATGTGTCTATGTTTTACACTTCCCCAATGGTCTCGCTGGTAAATTATCACAGCACCAAACAAATAACTATAATGTTCTTTCATACACATCCTTTCATCTGGTGGGGTTGGGCAGGGGGCTAACCAGGCCAGGGACGATGCCACAGATTTAGGCACGGGTCAGCAAACCTTGGCCCAGGAGCCAAATCCAGCCCACCACTTCTTTTTTTTTTTTTTTTCAACGTTTATTTATTTTTGGGACAGAGAGAGACAGAGCATGAACGGGGGAGGGGCAGAGAGAGAGGGAGACACAGAATCGGAAACAGGCTCCAGGCTCTGAGCCATCAGCCCAGAGCCCGACGCGGGGCTCGAACTCACGGACCACGAGATCGTGACCTGGCTGAAGTCGGACGCTTAACCGACTGCGCCACCCAGGCGCCCCCCACCACTTCTTTTTGTAAATAAGTTTTACTGGAACGCAACCACACCTATGAGTTCACATACTGTAGATGTGGCTGCCTTCGTGCTTTAATGGCGGAGTTGAATAGTTGTGACAGAAACTGTATGGCCCACGAAGTTGAAAATATGTACTATCTGGCCTTTAATATAAAAAATATGCCAATTCCTGGTTAGGACATGGAAAGAGAAGACCTTGGCCCAAACATGCTAAAACCAGGGGAGAACAGCCAACAGAAAAATCAGAAATCTAAACCCATAAATGCAGGTAAGAAAAATAGGAGAGAATGATGTCAGCAAAATGGGAGAATAGGAATTTTCTAGCACCTTCCCCGGAAGAAGTACCAACTGTGACACTCATTTGGCTGAGAGTACCTTTGTAGAAGTCAGGGAGTCCAGTGGAGAGTTCTAGAGCACCACTGAGGAAGAAAACAAATCCAAGATCAGACCATGAGGAGGGGAAGAGGGACAGTTTGACTCTATCCACATCAGCCCTCCTTTCAGGCAGCACAGCTCGGTGCCAAAGGAGCCCGGGTCAGCCTGTGACTTCCTCCGAGGAGGGAACGTGAGAGCACGTGAGTGAGAGCCCAGCAGCCTGGGCTGTGCAGGACACCGCCAAAGGGCCCATTTCTTTCCTGCCCCACCCGCGGTCTGAGATGAGCTGCATGACAGGAGGACAGGAAACAGATGACAGAACAGCAGCCAGGGCTCCCATGACCGTGCCATCTCCCCCGCCAGTAAGTAGTGGCCAGGCTCTCACCATTACGGGGTCTCCCCTGCTAGGTAAGTAGTAGCCTGGCCTCTCCAAGGGCATCAGAGAGAGGCAGGCCCTAATAACCACTCCACCGACACCATCAGAAAGCCTGCAAATGAGCCATTGGGGGACCTCATCTGTCAATCTCTCCAGCTGGCACACGGGTACCCCTAATGTGCTGCACAACTCATCCACATACCCACACATGGCAGTTCCCCGTGTGCACCTCGACGGTAGCCAGTGTGAGCCTCTGCAGAAGGCTGGTGAGTGCACACAGAAAGCTGGCCCAACTCCGTGGGACTGAAAGGAGGCACACAAACTTGAGCATTTAGCACCACCCCGAGAAATAAAATCGGCTGTCATCACCCAGCCTGGCTTTGCAGGGTCAAGACAAGGCACACAGTCTTAAGAATTCCCCAAGAAGGGGGGCGCCTGGGTGGCTCAGTCAGTTAAGCGTCCGACTTCGGCTCAGGTCGTGATCTCGCGGTCCCTGAGTTGAAGCCCCACATCGGGCTATGTGCTGACAGCTCAGAGCCTGGAGCCTGCTTCTGATTCTGTGTCTCCCTCTCTCTCTGACCCTCCCCCCATTCATGCTCTGTCTCTCTCTGTCTCAAAAATAAATAAATGTTAAAAAAATTAAAAAAAAAAAAAGAATTCCCCAAGAAGGAACAAGAAGTGTGGAGGAGGCATATCCATAGAAAAGGTCTAAGAAGCCTCAGAATCTCTAGCAGAACTGACAGAAGCGATTTCTCTTCCAAAGCCAGTCAGTAAAGACTGGAGGAGGTGACTGTTTTTTGAAATATAAAGACAAGGGCGCCACACTTTGAGGAACATGAACAATTAAGGAAACATGACACCTCCAAAGAACACAATAATCTTCAGGTCACTGACCCCAAAGAAATGGAGGTCTGTGATTTGTCCAATAAGTAACTCAAAACACTTGCTTCAAGAAAGCTCAGTGAGCTACAAGAAAACACAGAAAATTCAATGAAATCAGGAAAACAATATACAAATAAAATGAGAAGTTTAACAGAGGGATAGGAATTATAAAAAGAAACAAATAGAAATTCTGCAGCTGCAGAATACCATGAATGAAATGACAAATGCAATGGAGAGCTAGTCCATGGAAACGCATTCAAGCACCAGGAAGGATAGCCTGGGTTTTGAAGGCACTGCCTGTCAAGGGTAAGCAGTTTCCGCATCCACTCATTGGGCTTACATTGACACAGCTATTCTCTGCAAGTCCTGGAGACAGTCATGATGTGAAACAGAACAATGACGAGTGAAATGCAACTGGCTTCCTGAGTAAGCCTTTGTTGGAACTGCTTTTCCACGTGCAAAGTGAAACGGTTTGTATTCACACTCTATTTATATGTGTGTGTTTGTGATATTTGTGTGGTGTATATGTATCCGTATCTCTGTATTGATATTTGTGTGTTTAAACTAATATTGTATGTACATGTACATTCTAATAAAGATGAAATTCACTGAAATATGACAGTTTTTAGCTTATGTGTAAAGGATATGGTTTAGCTTATTTGTAAGCTAATTTAGCTTATTAGCTTATTTGTAAAGGATATGGTGTCCTTCCTGAATACATGTTGACTCGTTCAACAAGGACCCTATACAAATACCATGTGTCAGGCAGGATGATAGGATCTATAAATGCACTGATAGGGAAAAAAACAGACAAACATCTTTTGTGTGTTACTAGCTTACATTCTAGTAGGAATGCGGAGAAATTGGCAATAAGCAAAATTACATTAACTATTGCTGTGTAACAAATTCCACACACACTTAGTAACTTCAAACAACACACATTTATAATCTGTTTCTGTGGCTCAGGAGTCTGAGCATGGCTTAACTGCATCCACTAATTCAGAGTATCTCACAGGGCTGCAATATCTACCACGTGTTGGCCTGACTAGAGAAGAAGCTGCCCAGGAGGTTGTTGGTAGAATCAGTTCCCTCAGGGACTAGATCTGGCCCTCAGCTCCTTGTTGCTATTGATGGAAAGCCATTTCAGTTCCTCAAAACATGGGTCTGTCCAGCATGGCAGCTTGCTTCATCTAAGGCAACAAGGGAAAGTCTTGTTGTTGTTGTTGTTGTTGTTTTTTAAGTTTATTTATTTTGAGAAAGAGAGAGCAGGGGAGGATCAGAGAGGGAGGGAAAGAGAGAATCCCAAGCAGGCTCTGCCCTGTCAGCACAGAACCCGAACTGAGGCTCAAACTCACAAACCATGAGATCGTGACTGGATCTGAAACCAAGAGCCGGATGCCTAACCGACTGAGCCACCCATGTGCCCCAGGGAAAGTCCTCTAACAAGATAGAGTCAAAGCCTTTTGTAACCCAACCATAGGTGTGACATCCTATCGCCTTTGCTAGATTCTATTTTTTTTCTGGAAGTAAGTCACAGCCCACACTGGAAAGGACAGGATACCACAAGGCTATGACTATCAGGAGGCAGAGATCATCAGGGGCCATCTTTAAAGTCCACCTATCACATTGGGGGCAGAGCATGGAGAACCTGGTGGGCCATTGGAAGGAATCAGGATCTTGCTGTAATATAGAAACTGATCATACAACAATTTATGAGATGCTGCTCAGGATCTACTGAGTTGTGATGGCTACTGACAAAGTGTTTACCTCAGAGCCACTCACACTGTCCCAAAAGAGACCCCTCAACCTCCTTGCCTCATGGGAGGATGGCAGTGTTGATTTTTCAGCTTTCTGTGCTGTTATCACACCCATCACAACCTGTCTTGATGCTACAGGCTTGCTCCCAGTCACTCATAATCTCTCCCTGCATCAGCCCTTTGTATAAATTTTCTCCCATTTTTCTCTCCACCTATATCTCCTTCCTGCTGAGAGTCATCTCTTCCATTAATCATAGTCTTCTCTTCCTCTTTTGGCCAATAGCCTCGCTACCAGACTACCGACACTATTAAATTATGTACCATCTTGGTAAGTGAACCTTTTCATCCAATTTGGAATAGGGGAGACAGAACTACCACAGCTAAATTAAACTGCAAGTTATTCTCTGACATTTGACACGTGTGCTAAAGATTGCTGAAGCAGAAAGTCAGCGACCACGAATCCTGTTTTGCCTGTCAGGAATACTTGGCCAAATTGCTATTTGCAGATAGGCCCTCCCAGGTCCTCACGGAGTCCAGACACTATGTCTCCACCTTGCTTCTCTTTTCCCATCCCTTTTATATGGATGTTCACGATCCAGAAACCTGGATCCATCAGGCCAACACTCAATGTGACAGTTTTCTTCACGAATATAGTTTTCCCATCCAATCTCTCTTTCAAATGCCCTCTGAGAGATTCCTTGCCCCCCACCTCCATTTCTGGACATCTTCTTTGCTGGCATATGAATAAGCTAATAATTGCAAATTTTCAGAAGAATCCTTCATTTCTATACATAGACTATATAATGGGATTAAGGATAACATCCTAATGACACAAATTTTAAAAATATGGCTAGGTTGTAGAGGAACATCTTTCAATATTTAAACAAATGAGAGGTGAGATCTTAGTTTCTTAAAGTACTTTCAAGCCGTTTGACCACATTGGCCTTAAGGCCACATTTTTTGAAGGAGAAACAAAAATCATTATAATCATCTTTCCTTAATAGGAATTTTTTTGTTGATGTTTTTCAGGGAAATATGTTTTCAGAAATTGCTGAAAACACCTTCCCAAGATTTATTTCTCTCCTCATGATCAAATAAGTGTGGCAATGCCTACATTTGCCAGAAATAGTACAATATTTTCCCTCAGGTTTTGAAACTCCTTGAAAACTTCTGTAACCTGCTGCTTTGTTTTTATAGTAATCAAAGCTAAATTGGGGTTTAGAGAAAAATGAAGCAAATCTGAAGAAATTCCATCGCAATGCTGCACACATTTTCCAAATATTCAACTTTTCCCCCCTAGTGTAAACATAGTCTTTATCAGGAAATTGAACAGTTTTCTAAATTTGTCTCTTAGGAGCGAGCCTACTCTGCACATCATGGAACATTTTATCCTCCCAAGATAGACTAAAAGCTCTAAATTACTCATTACACAGCTTAACAAAAGCAGCTCATCGTTAGTTAATTGGAGATAACATGGCCTTGTTCCCTGATGCAGATATACTAAAAATTGCTGGTTATTTCTGTAGTTAATTTCTTCTGGAAAAACATTCTCAGTCATAAAATTTATCTTCTCATGATAAAAAATGATATAGCATGGAATAAATATTTGATTTGGAACTAAGAGCACGTAGAATCCCAAAGAGAAGTAAATTTCTGAAAAACCTGCAAAATGTCAACTGTCCCAAATGATACGCAACCTGTCATCTCCAAGAAAATGATTTCACTGAATTGCTAAACTAACAGAGCCTTGCTGGGGTGAGGCGGTGCCTGGGGTGCAAACAGTAAGGGGGGGCCTGATGCAAGTGTCCTGCCTGCTCCACCCTAGTCTGGGCCCCAGTTACAGAAGCCATGCTCCCTGAAATGACCTCTTATCTAATTTTGAATGAATCCCTTAACTGCTCACTTGCTTGTGGACTTCTCTCCTATAATCATACTTATTTTGCTCCCTGGATCTTTCATTCAATCTATTGCAAGTTCAAACACAGATAATGGTGGGGTGCCTAGGTGGCTCAGTCAGTTGAGTGTCTGACTTCAGCCTAGGTCAAGATCTCATCCAAGAGTTTGAGCCCCACATAGGGCTCTATGCTGACAGCTCAGAGCCTGGAGCCTGTTTCGGATTCTGTGTCTCACTCTCTCTCTCTGCTCCTCCCCCACTCATGCTCTCTCTCTCTCTCTGTGTCTCTTTCTCTCAAAAAAAAAATAAATAAAACATTAAAAAAATTTTTTTAATTAAAATTAAAAAAACACAGATACTGGATTCCTATAGATAATGGATTAGCAAAGGAACATCTTGAGGAAATAAAGCCCATTAAGACATTGCACAGCTGTAAGGGGCTTATGATCCAGGATAGAAGACATGTATTTCTGCCTTCTAAGGAAATCCTTGCTTGGACCCTCCACTGTCCTTCACACCAGGATTCTAACTCCTCATGGTCTACACTGCCAAGTGTCACTATATCACCTGCTGTTCACTTTCTGGCTCATGACAGGTGCTCGCCACATACAACTAGAATGAAAGCCCCACTCAGCCGTCTGAGGCCTGTCAATTCACTGCACACCCAAAACTTTAAACATCGCTGAACGTCACTGACCTGAGGTTTTTTATATTACTGAACATCCCCTCCTTCTTGAGTATTTCTCTTCACTGTCACTCTGGCTGGTCTTCAATATTTCTGATCCCTGCTCCATCTACTTCAATAGCATCCCCTTCTTTAAAAAAAAACAGTATTTATTTTGAGAGAGAGAGAGAACACAAGCTGGGGAAAGCAGCAGAGAGAGAGAGGAGAGAGAGAATTCCAAGCAGGCTCCATGCTGTCAGCACAGAGCCCAATGTGGGGCTCAAATTCACAAACCATGAGATCATGACCTGAGCCGAAATCAAGAGTCACAGTTTGACTGAGACACCCAGGCGCCCAGTTCCCCTTCTTTTTGTTCCCTACCACCTTCTTCCTAAATGTTGACACGGTTTATGATCAGGACTCTCTTTTCTTACTGCTGTACATAATTTCACTGGTCAATCCCAACCACTTGCAAGACTTTACTTCCTATGCATGCACATTTGACTTCAAAATCTCTATGGACAAGCCCTTTCCACTGGAAACCATGTCTTTTTATCTCGTTAGACACATTTATTAAATAACAACTAAGTTCCTAGGCATTGTGCGTGCACAAATAAAGCAAATAGCCTCTAACCTCAGATGGCAACATGGAGGAGAATGCTGCCCATTCCAGAAAAAGCTACAACACAATATGTGGTATAATTAGAGCGTGAAGCTGGTGCTCTAGGGCACTGCTGCTCAAACTTTAATGTGCAGCTGAGACACCTGGGAGTCTTGTTAAAATGAATATTCAGATTCAGAGGGTCGGTATTGGGGCTGAAGTTTCTGCATTTCTATGAACCTCCCAGGTGATGCTCCCTCTGGCGATGCACAGAGCACACTTTGAGTTCTGGGAGATTTCGGTGACCCTAACTCAGTCTGCAAAGTCAAGGCACTGATGCCTGACCTAAGACTTGAGGATGGCCTGAATTTGTCATGGGAGCAAATGGGAAAAGACCATCTGGGAAAAGGGAAAAGCATGGTGATAGCATGGAGGTCTGGGAGACCTGTGCCTACAGCCCATGGCAGCAGACGTGAGAGAACCAAGTGGGTGTGAGGGGGTGGACCCACAGAATTAGAAACCACATGATGAGGGACCTGTAGCACATCCTAGAGCAGTGATACCCAGAATGAGACAGAGACAGCCAGAGAGAGCAGGAGCATGAAAAATCGACAAGCGTGAGGTTCAGTCTGTGCCTAGTGCTTGTGTCTTCAGTGTCTGGGCCCCTCCCGACAGACAGCAGTTGGCCATGCCTGATTCCCCCTTGGATGCCCCTGAGGGCATGGCTACTGTGCCTGGCATTCCTACTGTTTGTGGAGTGAACCATTTTCTTAAACCTCTGACTCACTCAAGACAATCCCTTCAGTGATTAAAAATTATTTTGATACTTCACCAGACAATGGAGATTGGAAAGAAACCACCAAAATGTAATACAAATTCACAAACAAAAAGTAACCTCTGCTAATGAATGAATGAATGGTATAAGATGGTACTTTGGGGGCACCTGGGTGGCTCAGTTGGTTAAGCATCCAACTCTTGATTCTGCCTCAGGTCATGACCTCACAGTTCCTGAGTTCAAGCTCCACCTTAGGCTCTGTGCTGACAGTACAAACCCTGCTTGGGATTCTCTCTCTCTGCCTCTCCTCTCTCTTACTCAAAAAATAAATAAACATTTCTTAAAAAGCATTTCCTTTTAGGGGTACCTAAAAGTTGGTTAAGCATCTGACTTCAGTTCAGGTTACGATCTCACGGCTTGTGAGTTTGAGTCCCATGTCGGGCTCTGCACTGACAGCTCAGAGCCTGAAGCCTGCTTCCGATTCTGTGTCTCCCTCTCTCTCTGCCCCTCCCTGCTCACACTCTGTCTCTTTCTCAAAAATAAAAAAACATTTAAAAAAAAGCCTTTCCTTTAAAAAAAAAAAAAGATGGTACATTGGGTCTTTGGGTGGGAACTCAATAGCGAAGAATCACTATTGCTTAAAGTAATGTTCCCCAATAGAAATACAATGTGAGCAACATACATGATTTTAAATTTTCTAGTAACCATGTTTAAAAGTCAAAGTTAGGGGCGCCTGGGTGGCGTAGTCGGTTAAGCGTCCAACTTCAGCCAGGTCACGATCTTGCGGTCCATGAGTTCGAGCCCCACATCAGGCTCTGGGCTGATGGCTCGGAGCCTGGAGCCTGTTTCCGATTCTGTGTCTCCCTCTCTCTCTGCCCCTCCCCTGTTCATGCTCTGTCTCTCTCTGTCCCAAAAATAAATAAAAACATTGAAAAAAAAATTTAAAAAAAATAAAATAAAATAAAAGTCAAAGGTAAACTAATTTTAATATTTTACTTAACCCAATATATCCAAAATATTATCATTTCAACAAGTAATTAATATAAAAAATTATTGATGAGATACTTTGTATCCAAAATATTATCATTTCAACAAGTAATTAATATAAAAAATTATTGATGAGATACTTTGCATTTCCTTTGAGGTGGGTCTTTGAAATCCATGCATGTGACTTATGTATGTTACATCTCCATTCAGACTCACTGTTTTTCAAGTCCTCAATAGCCCCATGTAGCTGGTAGCTACCATACTGAACAGCATAATTTAATTTTTTTAAGTTTATTTATTTATTTTGAGAGAGAGGGAGGGACAGAGAGTGTGCAAACAAGTGGGGTAGGGGCAGAGAGAGAGAGAGAGAGAGAGAGAGAATCCCAAACACACCAAAACCAAGAGTCTGACATTTAACTAACTGAGCCACCCAGGTACTCTTGGACAGCACAATTTTTAAAAGTGTGCAATTAACTCTTTTTTTTCTCAAAATGAGTAAACAGAATTTTATTCAAACTTTACACATATCTTTTACATTTATTTAGCCTGAGAGTAAGCATGAGAAATCCGACCTGCAGTTAGACTACACTGCCCAAACAGCATCCGAAAATATAGCTGTGAATGAACATGCATTTAGCAAACATAGTTAAAGTCTTGCAATGAGCTTTGAGAATGAATACTGACACAAACCAAACTTCAGTCTGGTCTATAGGGTCTTCAGAGCCTAAAAGTACCTATTATCTAATAATGATTTTAAAAGGTGTGCAGATGACAAATTATGAAGGTATGTCCAGATGCAGAATTTAGTTCAATATTTCTACAGGTGCTGTTTTAGCTTACTACTAACAAACTGACTCCCCAATCCTTAGTATTCAACATGCACTTGAAAACATGTAGCAGTATGGTACAGTTTATTTTTATAAATATTAGTGCCTGTAATAAAATATAAAAACAGAGTTTCCCTTTCCCAAATATTAAGTCTCTGAATGCTCCATTCACCCTTTGGTTTCAAACCCGTACAAGGCACTCACATTACATTGTAGATTTAACATCCAGACAGAACACTGTGCATCTGTTGGGGAAGGCGGTGGGGAGCTGAGGGAATACCAGAGCACTACATTATAGAAAGTAAATGTAGAAGCAAAAATACTTTCTGAATATATACTATACATTATGCAAGCAAACATTCATGATAAGAGTCAACACAGGCCAAAACATTGTTTTCTAGGAAACCAGAATCTTCTTCCTTTTAAATCACACACACACTGTTTTGTGTTAAGAAAAATGGAGCCCGCTCCTATATTTGCTTATGTGCTTCAATATCTTGGAAATGAGTAATTATTGTATTCATTTGCTAACAGTTTGTCCTCTTAGTTGGCTGGCTGTTGCAAATAAGGAATACAGAACTATTATGTCAGTACCTGTTTTGCATTTAATACTGGCCAAGTAATGCATATAATTAATTCATCTTTATCAGTCCATATTAGTAATATAAATAGATGAAGTGAAGTGGTGAATTTCAACATTTGTGGAGGGGAAACCAGTTAATAATCTGTTTCCAGTAAGGCTAGTGGCAAAGAAATTACTACAAAGTCAGTCCAAGCTAGTAGTAAAGCCCTGATTTAGCAAGCTGAATGAAAGTCTGAAGTTAGGTCATTTTAATTCCTGTATATTACTGTGCAGATCTATAATTTCCCATGTAAAAGACAGTGCTGACAGCATCAAAGTCCTGTGTGCACCCGGCATCCTCTGAAAAGTGTACAGTTAACTCCTTAATCTGAATCTATTCCTAAGTCAGGTCATTTCACCTTCCTGTACTCACAAGCCTCATGGGAAACCAGAAACGGTAACACAAAGATCCCGAAGGCGTCATGTTGTAGTCACAGGGATGAGCAATCCGTGTGTGTGTGTGTGTGTGTGTGTGTGTGTGTGAACAATCATGGAACTTACCGCAGCCATCACCCTGGAAATCTTAAAGCAGGTCCGTACCCTCTGAGAGGGTAAGAGTGTAGAATAAGGGTAAGAGACATGACACTATGAGAATGCTAAGGTCACGCAAACTCTGAGCACTTTCCAGGTATTTGTAGGCTTTGGGGGGTTACTTCTTTGTTTTGGGAGGTTTGGGGGATGTATAATTTTGGGGTGGTTTTAGTGTTTTTTTTTTTACCATCCTATGATTTTACAAAGCAGAAATAAAGCAGTAGTTTGTGCATTACTCATCGGATTACAACAGACACGTTTACCACACTCGCACGGTAGGGAAACAAGTCTGTATGCAGTCCAATACCTGCCTCTGCACTACTTAAAGGTGATTGCACCACAATCCTGTATTTACATACAGAAAATACATGTGGTGACAGTGAAAACTGCTTTTAAACCATGGTTAGCGCCACCACTCTAGAGAATGATGGGAAAGATTCCACTGTCTTCTTTTTCAAAGGAAAGTAAAATACACTTGATACTCAGCTTCTTAAGGAAACTGTTTTATTTGTTCTTAATGTTCCATTTTAAGGGTGTCTTGTAAATCCCAAACAAATCACTGAGTAAGTTGGAGGCAAGGGTTCCATATTATTTGGCTGTGTAAGCCCAGTGTCTGGCATGCTACCCACACAGTTGGCACTGAATGTATGCTAATCAAGTGCATGAGGTTAGCATTTCAAGCCTCACCGAAGGTTCTCCAATCTATTGACCACATGTGGCAAAGAATAATATTTAAACAGTACTCCAGGGGCTGTGCAGAGCGCTCCCTAGAAGAGAGGTGTGCATCTAAGATTTTGTCTGCCACTGACAGGGAAGGAAGAAGAGCTGGAAGGGAGAAGTCAGACAGACCAAGCTTCACACAGGGCTCATAGGCAGCTCCACTACCTGGAAGGCAATGAGATCAAAGATAGCCTCTTTCTCTCTCTCCTCAAGCCCCGGGCCAATCACTGTAACACTTTTTTCTCTACCTTAAAGAAGGTCTTTCTGGTCAACTCCGTTTAAAATCTTTTCATACATATACACATATAACTTTACGTAATGCCCAAATGTGATGAAGTCATATACACTAAGTCACAGACTTAGCAGTTGTTCTTGTGTGTGTATGCTGTTTGACTTGACTTCTTCTATCCTCCACCCCCACCATCCTCTCTTTTCCCCAAAGCACTGTCACAGCCCTTCCTGGGAACCCAGGTGAAGAATCTAGAATGTATCTTTCCATATTTTTCTTCATAGTTAACCACACGCACCTACACACACAATTTTGTCACTGATTTATAAAAATATACCTTTCTGGGGGCACCTGGGTGGCTGAGCCAGTGAAGAGTCCGACTTCAGCTCAGGTCATGACCTTGCGGTCCGTGAGTTGGAGCCCCATTTTGGGCTCTGTGCTGACAGCTCAGAGCCTGCTTCAGATTCCGTGTCTCCCTCTCTCTGCCCCTACACTACTGATACTCTCTGTCTCTCTCAGTCTCTCAAAAATGAATAAATGTTGAAAAAATTTAAAATATATATATATTTTTTTCTTTTCTGCTTCTTGCTTTTCTCTCCTAACAAAAATACATTGTAGAAATTCTAATACACTCAAATTCATTCTTTCAAGTGGCTGCATGATATGATTATGCCATGTTGCCAATATATTCTGATTTATTCAAGGACTCCTCAGTAGAAGGGTAATTACTTTGTTTCCAGTTTCTTGTCAGCTTGAACAATGCTCAGTATATAGCCTGGAGCATTGGTCTTTACCTACTGAGCTTTATTTCTAGGGGATGGAGCTCCAAGATAGGATGGCTGGGTCAAAGAGTATATGTATTTAACATTTTGATAGTTATAGACATTCATATCCAAAAGGTCTATAACACTCATATTATCAGTAATATATCAAAGTACCCATTTTTCCACATATGTTCTGGCAGTATGTGGTGTTGCTTTACATTATTTTATATTTCTGTACCTGAAGTAAATACCAGGTGTGCAATATGGACCCACAGGTGTCATGTCTTTGGGGAAACCAGAAAGTCATGCTATACGGTGGGAAGGGCATTAGAAGAAACTCAGCAGACCCAGTTTTGGATTCACACTCTGCACCCTGAACTGGAAACCTGAACAAGTCTTTTAACCTCACCAAGCCTCTTTCTACGTTTGTTAAAAGGATACAAATACACATACACATATGTATTTTAATATCAAAGGCTGACAAAACAACGTGACTTTATGAGGCCACAAAGTGATGCCGAGAAGTAAGAAGGGATAGCAGAACGCTAATGTCAGTTTTTCCTGAGGGCATCTGGTCAACCTAGTAATTTTAGTTTTTATTCCTCATGAGGTGCAGGAGGCAGAAGAAAAATACCCAGGGCTCATTTGGGGTAAGAAATCTAATAAAGGACCCTTCTGCCTCAAATCTGAGATCTCCAAAGTGCTACACCTTCAGTGTAAATTTGAGGCATGACAGACTTCTCCTAAATCTGCACCACATAGGGCCCACAAGGACATCTTCCTGGATCCTAAGAACAGCAGCCAAGGAAAAAATACTGAAAAATTGTAATAAAGACTAGCATGCATGTGGATTTGTGACCCAAATTCATATCATCTGGGAAGTCCAAAATAATGTTAAGCTATCAATTTAGCTCAAAACAGAACCTCTAAAAGCACATGTGGTGAAGAGCTGGGCGGTGTGCTTCATTTCCAATCCACGGGAACTCTCACACTTTTATAAAATACAATAAAAATGAATTACAAAAAAATGATAGGGAAATAAAGAGATAAATACAGCATACTGATGCCGTCGCAATGTCATTACTCGAAAAATTTCCAAATGTCACTCTCAATTTCCATATTCATCGCACAAAAGGTTACAAGCATTTTGGCATCGACACCTGGTCCCAAGTATCCGGCAGAACAAGTACAATTCTTTTCTGTGAACATATCTCCCTCTTAAGCCTTAGAGAAGTTTCAAAATAATTTTCCAAGGAAAAAGCATATTTACCAAGTAAAAGAAAATCAGCAAACATGCAAGGAAACTAGACACTGTGAGGCAGAATTAAGGAGAAAAAAAAAAAGATTTGCAAAAGCTTCAGGTATTGAAATGATCAGACAATGAATTTGAAACAACTTGCCTATTATGTTTAAAGGGAATAAAATATAACATACTACTATAAAAAGTGACCCAGTAGACTTCAAAAGAACAAAACAGAAATGAAAAATAAAATAACAGGAAGTAAAAATTCAATAAATGGGTTGTATAACAGCAGACTGAACATGGTTGGAGAGACAACTGGGCAACAGAAAAGTGGGGCAAATATTATCCAGAACACAGCACAGCAAAACAAGCTGATGCAGAAGATGAAAGAGAGGTTTAGACTTCAGCTCATGTCATGATCTTGCAGTTGTGGGTTTGAGCCCAGCACAGAGCCCGTGTCAGATTCTGTGCCTCCCTCTCTCTCTGCCCCTCCTCTGCTCACTCCCTCTCTCTCAAAAATAAACATAAAATTTTTTTTCATTAAAAAAAAAAAGAAATGTAGCGATTGGATCAGATATAAAATATTTTCTCAGAGTCCCAGAAGAAAAGAAAGAGGGCAGAGAAAATAATGTGAAAAGAGATATTTCTTCAGAATGGGTAAAAGA
This sequence comes from Prionailurus bengalensis, assembly GCF_016509475.1. NCBI lineage: Eukaryota > Metazoa > Chordata > Mammalia > Carnivora > Felidae > Prionailurus > Prionailurus bengalensis. The sequence goes on from NC_057361.1 coordinate 6,283,460, forward strand.
CATCAATCTACAAATTCAAGAGTTCCCAGGAATCCCAAGGAATTTTCATAAATAAAAATGCACACCTAGACAAGCCAAAATGAAATCTGAGAACACCAACAAAAGTTTTAAAAAGAGAGACAAAAAACAAAGATTGTCCTCCCAGTAGTGACAGGCTGACAGCTGATTTTCAACAACAAAAAAAAAGCCAGGGACAAGGAACCAAATGTTACCATTGGCCATATGAACCTGCCTGGAAGCAGGTTCTTTCCAGCTGAGCCAGGAGACTGCTTTCCAACACGTTGACGGCAGCCTGTGAGGGACTCGGCCACAGACTTGGCCAGCTGAGACGCACCCAGACTCCTAGCCCATGGAAATGGTGATTTAATGTATAATAACAGATAATAAAGAGATTATAAATGGTAATAAAGGTTTTCTTGTTTTGAACTGCTAAGTGGGGGTTAATCTGTCATGCAGCAATAATTAATACAGTTAGCATTCATCTGCCCAACCTGCCATCAAATAGAGCCATTCCCCAGCAAGTTAAAAATATAGAGGCAGGGCGCCTGGCTGGCTCAGTCAGTGGAACATGCAACTCTTGATCTTGACGTTTTGAGTTCGAGCCCCATGTTGGGTGTAGAGATTACTTAAAAATAAAATCTTTAAAAACTAATAATTAATTAATTAATTGACACACAGACTTGGGGGCGGGGAGACATGGAAAATCCACAACTAGCCAACTCTCGGTGGAGAAGAGAGAATCTGCCACGACGTATTAGTTTGCTAGTGCTGCCATAACAAAGTACCACAGACTCGGAGCTTAAACAACAGAAATCTGTGGTTTTAGTTCTGGAGGCTAGGGTTGGTTCCTTCTGAGGGATGTGAGAGAAGTCCCTGTTCGAGACCATTCTCTCTGGTTTGTAGATGGGTGTCTTCACCTCTCTTTGGTTTGTTTGTGTGTCTGTCTGTGGGCGAACTTCTTTTTATAAGGACACCAGTCATATTAGGGCCCACTGAGTGACCTCTTGACTTGATTACCTCTATAAAGACCCAATCTCCAGAAAAGGTCCCATTCTGAGGGACTTGAGGGTCAGGACTTCAACATATTAATTTGGGGGGTGGGGGACACAATTAAACCCATAATATATAGTGAAGAACATTTAGATACAGACTGCATATTATTCAGACATATACTCAGTATTTGGAATCACAAGTTCATTCCACCCCCTAAATAATTCCTGCATATTGTTTAACTTGGTTCAAAGTGAGGCTGTAACTATAACATTCATTTGTCTTGCCTGTCATGTAGGCGACTGTGGGGTCCGATATGGTCTGGAGGGGTTCTTTATTATAGCTTTGCTCTTTTGTTATCAGTTTTAAGAAAACATAATGAAAACGAAAATGCTGCAAATATGTCAAGTTGGCATTAGATACAGCCAGTTTAATGTGGCACTTGGCTAAATTCAATCACGGCATTGTTTATGGATGAACTTTTTCGTTCATCCTCATAAATCACATCTAAGCTAATTAAAATCCCAAATGGAAGTGGTATCTCAGTTGTCCTGAAGCCCAGTTCTCTGCTGAATCTATCCATAATGAAATATGAAGATAATAAAATTATTCTAGGGGTCACAGTCTAGGATGCACTTCCAAAACTCATAAACAATACTCACGTGCACGTCCACAAAGCTGACACAGTGGTAGAAATGAAGCAAATGAAACCAGGGGCTGTGTAAGATATCCTCACTGAGCGCAGCCTGCATGGTGAATTAAGACTTCAACCCCTTGGGTGCAAGGTAGTAGCAAATGGCAGAAATGTGGAACTGAAGCTCATGTTCCAGAAATAGCTCCATTTTCTTTATACATGGGAGTTACAGTTGCTCTCTCTAACAGTGTTCAGGTGTGTGCCTGTATATGTGCTCCATTCCATACAGCCCTAATTCCCCTTAATAAGAACAAGAAGCCCTTTAATACAAAGGCTTTGGGTTAAGGCTGCCGCGGAGGACATCTGGTAAACCAGGCACAAGCTGGGCAAAATGATGTCTTTGCTGCTGAAGGCAAGGATTAGATGAAGGCTGTCCAATTTCCACTGGACTGGACTTTCTGGAATGAAGCACAACAATGCAATTATCCCAGCAGAAAACTACATGGAAGAAATGAGAAAAAATAGATGGAAACCAATCTGTGAAACAGCACAGCACACCAAGTTCATTGGACAATAATAGATATTGCTACATTGTCTGAAGGCTTTTAAAGATTCATGTTGGGGGAGAAAAAACAATAAAAGAAGAATAGCATTATTTCAGGCAAGGCATCATACTGAAGCAATGAATGTTCAAAGCAGGATACATGTCAGAATAATGGAAGTTATATTTAAATCAAAGGTTCTTAGCTAATGCCTGCCAAACTCCAGTGGAGAGCCAGTAAAATAAACTATGAGAGAAAGAGTCCAGAAAACAAAGACAGGCAGAGAACATTGCTCCTCAAAGGAATTGCCTGGGGTTTTGTCCTGTTTAACTGTGGGCTTTCTCTCTTGGTTCCGTTTGATGGCCCAGAGCCATTCAAAAGGCGCTGGTTTTACAAAAGATCCAGGATGGGCTCCTGAAGAAGAAATTACCAGCACGCTTACAAACTCTGCTCCACCAAAGGAAATGTTTAAATTCACCAGGGCATCAAAAAGAATAGAATAAACAGGTGTCCTCTGTACATAGTCATCAACAACACTCAAAACGGAAGTCAGCTGATGAGAAAATACAACTGGCTAAACTTTTCTAAGCAAGATGGACATAATTATAACTGATAAGGAAGCATTTTTAAATAGTATTACTCCAAAAAAATGTTTGTGCTTACAGCCTATTTGTATCATTGCCCCACAAATTTCAAAAGTCCTTCCCTTGTGAGGGACAGATCAGTTTATTTAAATATTCACACATGTCTGAAATATAAACAAGAGAAGCTTAACTGAAATTAACTTAAATAAGTTACATATTTAGCAGATGATAATTATAAATATGTTAAATACATACAAGTTACACTGGGAAGCAGTGGTTATTAATCCTTAGATTGATCCTACTGCAAGTGAAGGAATAATAAATGAACACAACTGCCTGCAATGGGCATGTTGGTGGACTTTCCAAGCCTTCTGCATGGACAGCCAAGCCAGCCTTTCACCATGACATCCACTGAACAAATATTTATGGAGAGCCTGCTTTATGCCAAGCTATGTCCAAACCATTAGGGCCACAGTGGGAAATGAAATGGTCAAAATTCTCTACCCTCCTGGCATCTATATTCTAGCAGGGGAAGACAGATAATAGCCTAAATAAATAACATATATCATATTTTACATGTTGATGTATTAGTTTCCTGTGGCCGCTGTAACAAATTACAACAAACTTAGTAGCTTAAAACAACACAAATGTATTACTGTCTAGTTCCAGAAGTCAAAAATCCAAAACCCTTCCTTAGAGTTGCATACATGAAGTCTAAGGGGATACTTAGCAATTCAGTGAAAAGCGATAAATTCAATCTGTAACTTTTGCAGACATCCATTATCTCAAGAGCCGTGTTCTTTGATCCCCACTATTCTGATTCCATGATACTCTGCCCTAAATACTATTTTCCTTGATGAAAATCCTTACTTTTTACAGGAACTTGAGTTAACGCTTATGTACTTTTTCCAGGCTCAGAGCACTCTGCCCTATGTCTGAGTGCAGAGTACAGTATTACAAGATTCTTTTTCCTGAAGAGGTCCTTGCTTATTAGGAGCTGAAAATGGATACTCCCTTGCATACACAAAGCCTCAACAAGCCTAAGTATGGAAGCTATGCCCCGTCCTGGGTAGTGCCATTAAATAATCCCTATAGCAATTCATCTCCACTTCCAGGTGACAATGTGGGCTCTCAATTTAGGGGAGGAGAAGGGTTATTAAACTAAAGCATACCTCTGGGAACAGGAATGAGGTTTTAGTGGAATGGGAGATGTAGCCTTGGGTCTTAAGGGGGTGACAAGCTAGCATTAAAACCTAATGGAGCTGTCTGTCCACTAAAGATAGACTAGAAAAACTTCCTACTACAGACAAGCGTCCAATCTTCTTGAACCTCTGAGTGGGGGGAAATTTACTCCTATAAGGAAGCACGTCAAAATGTGGATGGCCTGCCTGGTGTAAGAATCCCAAAATAAGAAACCTCATCAGGCATAGCAGAAGCAACTGCAAAATCATTCTATAAAATTCCTCCGGGATCAGACATGGAGTACAAGGGTGAAAAACTACACCTACTATAGATGAGCTCATTATATACTTACAGGTACACTATGAAAATTGGTCCACTATGAAAATGAAAATTGACACCCTAACAACTGAAATAATTACTTCACAGATCCTGTAAGTTCCTTTTATTATGCTTAACACAGATTTTTTTTTTTGTAAAAAGGAATAGGAATCACACACAAAAAAAGGACACTAGGTGAAAGTGTCTTGTTAATTATGTGAACAAGATTATTTGAAAGTCAGTCAAGTCAATTTCTAGAAATGAGATAATATAGTCATTGACAATCTACTAATGGAGAGGTTGCCAGACACCCTTTCTGAAATAGGGGAAAATGATCGTGTATTTGGAACTGGTGACATTGTTCATTACACTGTATTGCATACTAAGATGAACATTTACTTTCCCCTGCGCCAAGCTCTAGCACCAAGGTGGGACAATCTAAACAGCTAGGAAACTGGAAAGTAGATTTCGGTCTCCTTCCAACTGTCATTAAAGTACTAATTCTCTGTGTTCTTTCCAGGAATATGTTCTTCACAGGTCTTCACTTATATTCTGTGATATGAAAAACTGCGTTCAAGGTTACGGAAGCATCTAGAACATCTTTCAAAATCAGAGAAGGGATGAAGAAATCTAACTCCCAGTAGTGTTCCTGAAGCTCTTAGGAACCCAGGTATATTCATGTGTGCCAACAGCAGGCCTGATCTTTGTTCTGAAATTAGACAAATACAAAAGCGTGTTAAGTGAAAGACACTGAACACATTTCTTATTTTTTCTCAACGGAATTTATATTTTTCACAGTATAGAAAATAAACAGTGTTCTTGTAGTGCAATTTTCAGTTGTGTATGACCTGTGTACAAGAAAGGATATTTGTAAGTTAAGTGAGATTGCGTGGATGACTCACCGAAACAAGATCAGAGCTAAATAGCTACAGGTACAGAAAAAGAATGAAAAATATTTGAACACCGGGGCATATTCCCTGAGAACTAGAACTTAATTAGCAACAAATATTTCAATAAGCCACTAATAATTGAGTAGCATTTTATCTAAGCCAGAGTTAAGTATTAACTGGATATACTAAACCTTCTACAATTAAAAAATAGTACTTCCAGAAGTTACAATTCTCCCATACGCACCTAAAATGTAACTTGACTTTCTGAAAATCTACCCTAGACACTGGGAGTGCAGAAAGGGTCTCTCTCTTACCTATGATAATTTTATTATAATTTCAAGTCAGCAGAAGAAGTTAGAGAGAGGGTGGTTTGTGGTTCGGGAGATATTACTGCTGCTATATTTACAAGTATGAATGTAAATTTCCGCGAGAAGGAGCCTCCTGATGGGATTAGTCATCCAAATTCCCATCAGACACGCTTTCTGATAAAAGTGGGACAAGAATAGCAGCGAAGGTCTCCTAAGGACTCAGTTGCCACTTCTAATGAAGTGTTTTTCCATGCAAAAAAAATAAAATAAAATAAGCTTCAGACAAAACCAGCACAGTTATCTGTGCCCGTATTCCTGTTTAAAAGTAGTGGGGAAACAACTGGCTATAATCTAACCACAGAAACTAGCCAATCTGTAAAATCAAGTAAAACATAGAAAGTTAAGTTAACAGAGGGTACAGATGACAAATGCTAGATCCAAATAAGATCAAACTGTTTCTTTCAGATAAATTTGCCATTCTGAAACTATCAAATCTGAAGAAAATTCAAGTCTACTCACCTGTCACTTCACATCTAGTATGTACACATTTTAAGAAAAGGACTCACGATCCAAATAACAAGACAGAAGAAAACTTTTCTTCTCCACCCTTCCATCTATCCCTCTTTATGAAAGGACGCAAGAACCCAGGCTAGAGAAACTTTCCTGCCTCTGCCTCTTTCCACCCTGTCCTGGGCCAGAAGAGAACATGGAACATTCATGGCAGGTTTAGCTAATGGAGCTTCTCAAAACTTCCTCCAAATGTCCCCAAGAGCAGCAGAGCCAAAAGCACGTCCATAGAGAATAAGAGGAAGAGGTCATGGCAACTCCATCAGTGTGAAATTTCTGGCAAAGGAATTTTATTTTTTGGAAATTGTGATTTAGCTCAATAAATTAGTGCACATTGTGACTTTTAGTCATTATATAGCCATATGAGTTTTAACACAGTAAGGATGGTTTAAATTACTTGTCATGCCAACTATAGATATAGGTCTATGGGGAGATTAGCTGTTTATCCTATGGCTTTTCAGATCCTGGCACACTTCCTCACACCCCTGAGGATAATCTACATGTCAGACTGAGATATGAGGTCAATGGATTTTAAATTCTGCTGGCTCAATGTGACAACTCATAGGATTGAAACTCACTTTTGCTAACTCACTCAAGTATAGAATTTTTTTTAAATCAAACATTTTGCTAGAAACAGTAAAGGGAGAGGAAGTACATAAGCAAACTAAATTGGAGGCTCCTTCTATGATCATTAAATCCCTCATAAATCCTGCACTGACATCACATGTTGTCTGTATCAATATTTCTCTGTGTATCTTCCTTTCACCTCTCCCCTGTGATTGATAAACCCACAGAAGGCAGATACTATGCCTGATCCTTTCTCAGAATGCCCTTCTACATTTAGTATAATAGATCATCAAGAATGTGTGATTATGGGGCTCCTACGTGGCTCCGTCAGTTAAGCATCTGACTCTTGATATCAGTTCAAGTCATGATCTCACTGTCTGAGACAGAGTCCTCACCAGGCTCTACGTTGACAGCACAGAGCCTGCTTGGAATTCTCTCTCTCTCCCTCTCTCTCTGCTCCTCCCCCACTTGCTCTCTGTCTCAAAATAAATAAACAAACATTTTTTAAAAAAGAATTTGTGATTAGTAGAATTACAGAACTGTTATGACAAGGACACCTTCTGTTTACGCCAGTGTTCAGGAGCTGAGCCAGCAATGCAAAAGGACCTTCCAAACAAAGCTATTCCTCTACCCGCAGGGAGAGTAAGAATCCACAAGCTTACAGAATCTCTTCCAAGATCTCTGGGAAGAAGATGAATTCAGGAAGAAAGAGGAAAATTGTAAAGTCAATCCTCTGCAGTGAGGTTTTACTATTTTGTTTAAAATAATCAGAGAAAACCAATCAGCACATGCAACATACCACTATTTAAGTCCAGGGCCTTCCTGTTAAAGTCAATAATAAGTAAATTTTGCCCATTCTTTGTTGTGATTTAACCCCCAGGATCCCTCTAGCGTAAGTAAAGTTGACTTTGTTTAGAAATACCCTCTGTTTGCTTGATGGCACTGTTAGGAGGACACAGGCTTTCCATACCCCTCCCTGGAAACAAGACACACTCATGTGAACAATGCTTACTGGCATTTTTAGTGTCATAGATTTATGACAACTGAAATACACTCACTATTCAAAGAATCTAGCCTGTTTGCCTAATCTCAAGACAAAAACGTTGGGTCTACTCTTAGCAACAACAAATATTTTTTTACAGTGGGAATCACGGCAGGCATCAAATGCTCTCAGTGAGCTGATATTTGATATTTTTATGACAAATGAGTTAAGACAATGCACAAACTGGAAGCCCAAACTGAATTTGGTTGACCAACATACTTTGTTTTTCCTGAATACCATTTAGAGGAAAATCAGAACCAAACCTGAGCCAATATCTAAAACTCAGGAAAACTAATGTATCAATCCAGATGCCAGGCAGTCCTGAATATCAGGTTTTTGGATCACTAGGCTTGTATTCATACCTGTAAATGACAGGCTGGAGCTATAGAAGTTGCTGCTCCTTACACAGAACCCAGGCCCTCCCGTTAGCCACAATCCCCACTGCTCCCTATTGTACTCTGGCACTGACCTGGATCTCAGTTCCCAATCATCACGGCATCAGGACTATTGCTTTGAGAATAGAAAAATATTTATCTTACCTAATGTCTCTGTTGAGTATGGAGAAAAAAATAAACAACAAAAGAGATGTATATTTCCATTCTTACATCTTTATACATTAATGGCCCACTCCAGGCACGTAAGTTAACTGCCAGGTTGCTATTGCCAATGACTTTTCAACCACTGTGTTGAGAAGATTATAAACCTAGTTCAGAGGAAACTTCACTTGGATGTTATTAGGAAGAATGTTGGCAAAATACAAAATGTTACGTGTTCTTTGAGCTCAATCTCTACGTACAAAAACTAGAGTAGGGGATAAATTCCAACAGTTCAAGACAGTTTTGCTATCTATCTCTGTCACTGCTAAGCAGCTCCACACACTGGAAAAGCAAGTGGTGAAATACTTGAAGCATTCCCCTTCTCTAAACAGCCATGAAGTCTCTGTGGTATCCAGATATGGCTACCTGCACAATCAATCTCCACTCCCACGGTCATTGGGCTGCATGGGAGAAAGATTCCAACAGGGAACCACAAAGAAAATGTATCTTCCCTCTGTCTTCTCAAGCACTAAGGCACTTCCAGGTTCTGCCTAGAATATATAAAGCTGGAGAGAATATTATCCCTATTCTAATAATACATCTTTTTAAAAAGCCAGATCATCCATAGAATCATTAAGTTCCTTGAACTCATCAGAGAACTAAGGGCACAGGGCAATCAACAAGCCTGAATCCAAAGACAGACAGAAACCTCCAAAGATAGCACACAAGCATTGGCTCAATTACAGGGAAGCACAGCAAAGGACTAGTTCCCCCACAAGAAGAGGTAAGAAGAATCCATCTAAAATTTTACATGAACTATTAAAAGCCAAGTGTGGGCTATCATGAGAGTAGGGAATCCCTGAGACCACAGACACAAGGGGGTTTGCACCCCTCACAGGCTCTTTTCATGGCAGCCACTGTGTTCTCATTAGAAAGTCAGGAAGCAGGTGCAAGATGGGAGAAAACCTAGGTTATACAAGCTCGGCAGAGAGCAGCAGGCACCACTGGGGGAAGACCATTACAGTCAAGAGAAAAAGCAATCAACATAACCAAACTAAGAGATAACCATGTATTAGAATTATCAGACAAGGAGAAACTATGAATATGTAAAAGGTGCCATGTAATGTACAGAAAACATGCATAAATAAATGGAGAATTTAGGCAGAGATATGGAAACTACAGTCACAAAGAAATGCTAGAATTAAAAAAAAAATTTTTTAATGTTTATTTTTGAGAGGGAGAGAGAGACAGAGACAGAGTGCGAGCCAGGGAGGGCCAGAGAGAGAGAGAGAGAGACAGAATCTGAAGCAGGCTCCAGGCTCTGAGCTGTCAGCACAGAGCCCAATGCAGGGCTTGAATGCACGAACCGTGAGATCATGACCTGAGCCGAAGTCAGACACTTAACTGACTGAGCCACTCAGGTACCCCTAGAATTTTTTTAAGCATGATAATAAAGATGAATATTACCCTCAACTGGCTCATCAGTGGACTCGACAGCCAAAGCAAGAATTAGTAAACTTGAACACAAGTCAATAGAAATTACCCAAACTGAAACACTAAGAGAAATAGGAATAAATAAAAAAAACCAGAACACAGCATTTGAGTTATGGGACAATATCAAAAACATCTAACATGGATGATTAGATTCCCAAAATAATAAGAGAGACAAAACATGGCAAGATAGATATTTGAAGAGATAAGAGCTCAGTTATCAAAAAATTAATAAATAAAATATATCAAACCACATTTCTAATAAATGCTCCAAAGAGGTTAACCACATGTGTGCACATGCGCGCACGCGCGTGCGCACACACACACACACACACACACACCTCTAAACACAATAGAATCAAACTTTGAAAAGGCAAAGGTAAAGAGAAAATCTTAAAGGCAGCCCGATCTGGGAGTAGGGGGGAGATATAGTATGTAATCACACAGAGAAATGAGGATAAGAAATACAGCAGACTGCTCATTGGACATTATGAAAACCAGAAGATGGTGGAGTGACATCTTTAAAGTACTGAGTAAACAAGAGGAAGATGGTGGGGTAGGAGGATGCTGGGCTCACCGCGTCAGGCAGATCACTTAGATTCTACCCACACCTGCCTAAACAACCCAGAAAACCACCGGAAGACTAGCAGAATGGATTCTCCAGAGCCAAGCGTAGACGAGAGGCCCACAGGAGAGGGTAGGAAGGGAAGGGCAGAGAGGAGGTGTGCGCTATACGGACTGGCAGGAGGGAGCCGGGGTAGAGGGGCAGCCCACCGGTAAAGTAGAGCCCCCGAGTGTGGCTTGCAAAAGCGGAGGGGCCGGATGGAGTGTGTTCTGACAGCAAGCAGGACTTAACATCTGGAAGGTTATAAGCTAACAACTCTGCTCGGAGAGCGGGAGGGCTGGAGGACAATGGGAGGGAGAGTTGTTGAGCCCCGGACGACAGAGCTCAGGTTGGTGGGGAACAAAGGCGCTCGCCAGCGCCATCTCCCCCGCCCATCCCCCAGCCAAATTCCCAAAGGGAACCGGTTCCTGCCAGGGAACTTGCCTGCACCGCCCAAACACCCAAGGTTGTGCTTCTGCGGATCCATCCCCCTGGCGGCAGGTCTGACTCACTCCCGGTGCCGCAGGGCCCCTCCCAAAGTGGATCACTGAAAGAAAAGTGAGCTGAGCCTGCCCCTCGAGCCCCTGTGCACCTTGCCGATCCACCCCAGCTAATACGCCAGATCCCCAGCACCACAAGCCTGGCAGTGTGCAAGTAGCGCAGACAGGCCACGCCTCCCCACAGTGAATCCCACCCCTAGGAGGGGGGAAGAGAAGGTGTACACCAGTCTGACTGTGGCCCCAGCGGTGGGCTGGGGGCAGACATCGGGTCTGACTGCAGCCGCGCCCACCAACACAAGTTACTCAAGACAGCACAGGGGAAGTGTCCCGCAGTTCCACACCACTCCAGGGACTATCCAAAATGACGAAACGGAAGAATTCCCCTCAAAAGTATTTCTAGGAAATAATGACAGCTAATGAACTGATCAAAAAGGATTTAAACAATATAACAGAAAGTGAATTTAGAATAATAGTCATAAAATTAATCACTGGGCTTGAAAACAGTATACAGGACAGCAGAGAATCTATTGCTACAGACATCAAGAGACTAAGGAACATCCTGGAGGAGCTAAAAAATGCTATAAATGAGCTGCAAAATAAAATGGAGACAACCACAGCTCGGATTGAAGAGGCAGAGGAAAGAATAGGTGAACTGGAAGATAAAATTATGGAAAAAGGGGAAGCTGAGAAAAAGAGAGATAAAAAAAAATCCAGGAGTATGAGGGGAAAATTAGAGAACTAAATGATGCACTAAAGAGAAATAACCTACGCATAATTGGTATTCCAGAGGAGGAAGAGAGAGGGAAAGGTGTGAAGGTGTACTTGAAGACATAATAGCTGAGAACTTCCATGATCTGGGGAAGGAAAAAGGCATTGAAATCCCAGAGGCACAGAGAACTCCCTTCAGACGTAACTTGAATCGATCTTCTGCACAACATGTCATAGTGAAACTGGCAAAATACAAGGATAAAGAGAAAATTCTGAAAGCAGCTAGGGATAAACGTGCTCTAACATATAAAGGGAGACCGATAAGACTCGTGATGGATCTCTCTATTGAAACTTGGCAGGCCAGAAAGGAATGTCAGGAAATCTTCAATGTGATGAACTGAAAAAATATGCAGCCGAGAATCCTCTATCCAGCAAATCTGTCATTTAGAATAGAAGGAGAGATAAAGGTCTTCCCAAACAAACAAAAACTGAAGGAATTCATCACCACTAAACCAGCCCTACAAGAGATCCTAAGGGGGATCCTGTGAGACAAAGTACCAGAGACATCACTACAAGCATGAAACCTACAGACATCACAATGACTCTAAACTCATATCTTTCTATAATAACACTGAATGTAAACGGACTAAATGCGCCAACCAAAAGACATAGGGTATCAGAATGGATAAAAAAACAAGACCCATCTATTTGCTGTCTACAAGAGACTCATTTTAGACCTGAAGACACCTTCAGATTGAAAGTGAGGGTGTGGAGAACTATCTATCATGCTACTGGAAGTCAAAACAGAGCTGGAGTAGCCATACTTATATCAGACAAACTAGACTTTAAATTAAAGGCTGTAACAAGAGATGAAGAAGGGCATTATATAATCATTACAGGGTCTATCCATCAGGAAGAGCTAACAAGTATAAATGTCTATGCACCAAATATGGGAGCCCCCAAATATATAAAACAATTACTCACAAACATAAGCAACCTTATTGATAAGAATATGGTAATTGTAGGGGACTTTAACAACCCACTCACAGAAATGGATAGATCATCTAGACACACGGTCAATAAAGAAACTAGGGCCCTGAATGATACATTGGATCAGATGGACTTGACAGATATATTTAGAACTCTGCATCCCAAAGCAACAGAATATACTTTCTTCTCAAGTGCACATGGAACATTCTCCAAGATAGATCACATACTGTGTCACAAAACAGCCCTTCATAAGTATACAAGAATTGAGATCATACCATGCATACTTTCAGACCACAATGCTATGAAGCTTGAAATCAACCACAGGAAAAAGTCTGGAAAACCTCCAAAAGCATGGAGGTTAAAGAACACCCTACTAAAGAATGAATGGGTCAACCAGGCAATTAGAGAAGGAATTAAAAATATATGGAAACAAACGAAAATGAAAATACAATCCAAACACTTTGGGATGCAGTGAAGGCAGTCCTGAGAGGAAAATACATTGCAATCCAGGCCTATCTCAAGAAACAAGATAAATCCCAAATACAAAATCTAACAGCACACCTAAAGGAAATAGAAGCAGAACAGCAAAGACAGCCTAAACCCAGCAGAAGAAGAGAAATAATAAAGATCAGAGCAGAAATAAACAATATAGAATCTAAAAAAACTCTAGAGCAGATCAATGAAACCAAGAGTTGGTTTCTTGAAAAAATAGACAAAATTGATAAACCTCTAGCCAGGCTTCTCAAAAAGAAAAGGGAGATGACCCAAATAGATAAAATCATGAATGAAAATGGAATTATTACAACCAATCCCTCAGAGATACAAACAATTATCAGGGAATACTATGAAAAACTATATGCCAACAAACTGGACAACCTGGAAGAAATGGAAAAATTCCTAAACACCCACATACTTTCAAAATTCAATCAGGAGGAAATATAAAGCTTGAACAGACCCATAACCAGTGAAGAAATGAAATCAGTTATCAAAAATCTCCCAACAAATAAGAGTCCAGGACCAGATGACTTCCCAGGGGAGTTCTACCAGACATTTAAAGCAGAGATACTACCTATCCTTCTCAAGCTATTCCAAAAAATAGAAAGGGAAGGAAAACTTCCAGACTAATTCTATGAAGCCAGTATTACTTTGATTCCTAAACCAGACAGAGACCCAGTAAAAAAAGAGAACTACAGGCCAATATCCCTGATGAATATGGATGCAAAAATTCTCAATAAGATACTAGCAAATCGAATTCAACAGCATATAAAAAGAATTATTCACCATGATCAAGTGGGATTCATTCCTGGGATGCAGGGCTGGTTCAACATTCGCAAATCAATCAATGTGATACATCACTTTAATAAAAGAAAAGATAAGAACCATATGATCCTGTCTATCGATGCAGAAAAGGCATTTGACAAAATTCAGCAACGTTTCTTAATTAAAACCCTCGAAAAATTCGGGATAAAAGGAACATACTTAAACATCATAACAACCATTTATGAAAAGCCCACAGCTAACATTATCCTCAAAGGGGAAAAACTGAAAGCTTTTTCCCTGAGATTAGGAACATGACAGGGATGTCCACTCTCACCGCTGTTGTTTAACATAGTGTTGGAAGTGCTAGCATCAGCAGACAACAAAATGAAATCAAAGGCATCAAAATTGGCAAAGATGAAGTTAAGCTTTCACTTTTTGCAGATGACATGATATTATCCATGGAAAATCCGATAGACTCCACCAAAAGTCTGCTAGAACTGATACATGAATTCAGCAAAGTTGCAGGATACAAAATCAATGTACAGAAATCAGTTGCACTCTTATACACTAATAATGAAGCAAGACAAAGACAAATAAAGAAACTGATCCCGTTCACAATTGCACCAAGAAGCATAAAATACCTAAGAATAAACCTAACCAAAGATGTCAAAGATCTGTATGCTGAAAACTATAGAAAGCTTATGAAGGAAATTGAAGAAGATATAAAGAAATGGAAAAACATTCCATGTTCATGGGTTGGAAGAATAAATATTGTCAAAATGTCAATACTACCCATAACTATCTACACATTCAATGTAATCCCAATCAAAATTGCACCAGCATTCTTCTTAAAGCTAGAACAAGCAATCCTAAAATTCATATGGAATCACAAAATGCCCCGAATAGCCAAAGTAATTTTGAAGAAGAAGACCAAAGCAGGAGGCATCACAATACCAGACTTTAGCCTCTACTACAAAGCTGTAATCATCAAGACAGCATGGTATTGGCACAAAAACAGACGCACAGACCAATGGAATAGAATAGAAACCCCAGAACTAGATCCACAAAAGTATGGCCAACTTATCTTTGACAAAGCAGGAAAGAATATCCAATGGAGAAAAGAAGTCTCTTTAACAAATGGTGCTGGGAGAACTGGACAGCAACATGCAGAAGGTTGAAACTAGACCACTTTCTCACACCATTCACAAAAATAAATTCAAAATGGATAAAGGACCTGAATGTGAGACAGGAAACCATCAAAACCCTAGAGGAGAAAGCAGGAAAAGACCTCTCTGACCTCAGCCATAGCAATCTCTTACTCGACACATCCCCAAAGGCAAGGGAATTAAAAGCAAAAATGAATTACTGGGACCTTATGAAGATAAAATGCTTCTGCCAGCAAAGGAAACAACCAGCAAAACTAAAAGGCAACCAACGGAATGGGAAAAGATATTTGCAAATGACATATCGGACAAAGGGCTAGTATCCAAAATCTATAAAGAGCTCACCAAACTCCACACCCGAAAAACAAATAACCCAGTGAAGAAATGGGGCAGAAAACATGAATAGACACTTCTCTAAAGAAGACATCCGGATGGCCAACAGGCACATGAAAAGATGCTCAACGTCGCTCCTCATCAGGGAAATACAAATCAAAACCACACTCAGATATCACCTCACACCAGTCAGAGTGGCCAAAATGAACAAATCAGGAGACTATAGATGCTGGAGAGGATGTGGAGAAATGGCAACCTTCTTGCACTGTTGGTGGGAATGCAAACTGGTACAGCCACTCTCGAAAACAGTGTGGAGGTTCCTCCAAAAATTAAAGATAGATCTACCCTATGACCCAGCAATAGCACTGATAGGAATTCACCCAAGGGATACAGGAGTACTGATGCATAGGGCCACTTGTACCCCAATGTTTATAGCAGCACTCTCAACAATAGCCAAATTATGGAAAGAGCCTAAATGTCCATCAACGGATGAATGGATAAAGAAATTGTGGTTTATACACACAATGGAGTACTACGTGGCAATGAGAAAGAATGAAATATGGCCCTTTGTAGCAACGTGGATGGAACTGGAGAGTGTGATACTAAGTGAAATAAGCCATACAGAGAAAGACAGATACCGTATGTGTTCACTCTTATGTGGATCCTGAGAAACTTAACAGGAACCCACGGGGGAGGGGAAGGGGAAAAAAAAAGAGGTTAGAGTGGGAGAGAGCCAAAGCATAAGAGACTCTTAAAGGGCTGATGGGGAGTGGGAGGGAGGGGAGGGTGGATGATGGGTATTGAGGAGGGCACCTGTTGGGATGAGCACTGGGTGTTGTATGGAAACCAATTTGACAATAAATTTCATATATTAAAAAATAAATAAAATAAAAATAAAATAAAATAAAATAAAATAAAATAAAATAAAATAAAATAAAATAAATTACTGAGTAAAAAAGAAAAACTGAATCAAGATACTAAACTCAGAGAAAACATCTATTACAAGGAAAGAGAACTGGGACAACTGGGTGGCTCAGTCAGTTAATCATCTGACTTCAGCTCAGGTCATGATGTCACAGCTTGTGAGCTTGAGCCCTGCATCAGGTTCTGTGCTGATAGCTCATAACTTGGAGCCTGCTATAGATTCTGTCTCCATTTCTCTCTGCCCCCCCCCACCCCCTGCTCATGCTCTGTCTCTGTCTGTCTCTCTCTCAAATATAAATAAACATTAAAAAATTTTTAAAGGGAAGAGAATTAAAAATTCTTTCAGACAAACAAAAACCAAGAACACTTATTACCAGCAGACTGGAGATACAACAAACATTAAAAGAAGTTCTTCAGATAAAAGGAGTATGATAAGAAATAGAAACTTGGTTCTAAAGAAAGAAATAAAGATTTTCAGAAATGGACTTACTAAAAATATCGAAGACACTTTTACTTCTTTTTAATGGCTTTAAAAGACTATTGACTTTCTAAAGCAAAAACAGAAGCACTGTATTGTGTGTTTACAGTATATGTAAAATAAAATGTATTCCAAAGTAGCATAAAGGGTGGAAAGGGGAAAGGGAGCATACTGTGGTAAGGTCTTTATACCAGTTGAAGTAATATAATATTATTTGTAGTCAGACTGTAACCAATTAAAGAAGTATACTGTTAACCATAGATAATCAAAAAAAAAAGTTTTAAGGTATTAATAAAAACGCAATAGCAGAGACAAAATTTAATCATAAAAAATAACAAAACCAGCAAGATAATTGATATACCATAAATTAAGGAGAAGCTGAGCCTTCTTAAATGCAAATATATATATATATATATATCATAAAGAAGCATAGAAACCAAAGAGCAAGTCTAGGATCTAAGTATTTCCAGCAATGGTCACCCATAAGATGCAAAGACTAACCATCTATTTTTTGAAAATTAGGTTAAACAATTAGAACAAATACTAATTGTGTAGATGTGATTGGAGATTTGAAAGCATAAGCTGTGACACAGAGTAACTCCTGTTTAGAGAACAAACTATCTAATCAATGACCACATTATCCATCTACCAGCTTAAGCTATTGATTCAAATTCAGTTTCACATGGAATTACTCATTCTTGGCCTGCATTTTTAACACTTGATTATCTTTGCCTTTTCATTGCTGATACAAAAGGGAAAGCTTCTCTAGAAAAGCTTAGTAAAAGCAATTTCATTCCATTTTATTTCGGTCTCTGAACATGGGTCATATAGATCAGTACAAAACTAAAAGGTCAATTTGGCTCATTAGCATGATATGACTATCTCCCACAAGAGAAAATGAGTTCTAAAATAATCCCTTAAAAAAAAAAAGTACAGTAACCACAAAGTACCTATATGTTTCTAGACCAAGATTTAGTCATAACTCCACTTCTTATAGAAAGAATGGTTGGAGCGCCTGGGTGGGTCCGTCAGTTAAGCATTCAACTTTGGCTCAGGTCATGATCTCATGGTCCATGAGTTCCAGCCCTGCGTCAGGCTCTGTGCTGACAGCTCAGAGCCTGGAGTCTGCTTCCAATTCTGTGTCTCCCTTTCTCTCTGCTCCTCCCCCACTCACACTCTGTCTCTGTCTGTATGTCTGTCTGTCTCTCTCTCTCTCTCTCAAAAATAAAATAAAAACATTTAAAAAATTTAAAAATAAAAAAACAAAAAAAGAAGGGCACCTGGGTGGCTCAGTTGGTTAAGCATCTGACTTCAGCTAGGGTCATGATCTCCTGGTTCGTGACTTTGAGTCCCGCATTGGACTCTGCACTGACAGATCGCAGCCTGGAGTCTGCTTCAGATTCTGTGTCTCCTTCTCCTTCTGCCCCGACCTCACTCTCTCACTCTCTCTCTCGCTCTCTCTCTCAAAAATAAATAAACATTAAAAAACAATTTTTTAACAATAATAAAAAAGAATGTTCTGTTACCATCTTTATCCACCTCTTGATTCTTCCAATGAATGGTTACTACTCACTCTATGTAACATATTCATGTATGGGAAAGACTTGTTGACTCCTAATGATATTATATATCTGAATATGTAATTCTGATTCTAAATTCAATATTATAAAATTATTTCTATTAAAGTCACAATAAATTGAAGCAGCAATGTAGTGGATCACAATAAACTTAGTGTAAGAACAAAGGAATCATTAAATCTCCAAAGATGTATTTCAATGTATCTTTTTAAGACATAGGTTTTAAAAGGCAAACCTCAAATATTCATTAGGTACTTAATTTTTTTTAAATAAGCCCTCTCTGAAATCAGTATGTCATAGAAAAATGACATTTGGAGGCTTATGAATCTTCTGTTGGCCCATCAGCAAATACTTATGTATTTGTGTCCATATAAACATTCTGTGTTTATATAAACTGTGTCCATATAAACATTCTAGGTTGAGAAGACTTCACAGAGATGACAAGATGTGGAATACACCCCACATCACATTCCTCTCCTAGTTCAAACACTATTTAGCTTCAACGATGTATGAAACTACCAACTGGACTTGCTTTGACCTACAAATATGGCAGTTGCATAAGGTTCAGCTGAATAGCATTCAGCTATCCGCTATGACCTGGACAAGTCATAATGCAAGATACCTTTCTTGTATCTTCTTCTCTAAAACTAAACTTACTGGATCATGGCTGAAATTTCTTCATAAAAATATATGCATATAATCGTGAAAAAATCATAGAAAGTGAAGACGTCAACTGAAGGATCTGACAGTCTAATCCAAGGAGGTAAAATACCTATAAATGAAAATCCTAAATACCACAGACCTGGCCAGAGAGTAGAGTGCCCTAGACAGATTTTTAAAAATATTTCTCATGGAATTTGTGGTCAGATAAAGAAGGCAGGAAAAATCTTGGAATTTATCTCATCTTAATGAGGCAATTTCTATTAAGACAAATGAAGTCACATCACAATCATCCCTACTTCAGTTATCTACTTGGGAAGCATAGAGGATCATTTTTCAAAGCTGGGCTGTCTGGTTATCACATGCCCGTGTAAACAGTTGAGACTGTTGGTACCACTTACATAATCAAGAGTTCTAAGCTTTGGCTATCAATTCCCTGTTTTCCTGATACACCCAGGCCACAAAATATACCCTGGTCCCACACCTGCCTAAAAAAAACAAAAAAACAAAAAAACAAAAAAACGTTTTTCTCGATAAATCCAAAAGTATAGAATATACTTATCCAGGGCTTATCTTTGTAGAAAGACCACTTCCAAAAACTAATAATACTTTATCTTAGCAGAAAAACTTCCTCACTTGACCCCACTGCTGTTAGTCATTTTCCTTTTCCTGTGAACAACACAAGAGTCTGTTAAATCTACAGTTTCTGCTAATTGGAAATTTTTGCAGCAAGTTCCTGA
Organism: Prionailurus bengalensis; assembly: GCF_016509475.1. Lineage (NCBI taxonomy): Eukaryota > Metazoa > Chordata > Mammalia > Carnivora > Felidae > Prionailurus > Prionailurus bengalensis. Next base: position 6,303,048 of record NC_057361.1, read on the forward strand.
GGTCACAAAGGGAGGCAACAACCATTTCTATCTGCCGACTTTTTACTGCTGAAAACAGACACAACAGAATTTCCTCACCAAGGAAAAAAAGTGGGTAAATGATCTGCTGATGGGTTCATCTTTGAGGTGAAGGGAGTGAGGAACATGATTTCACTGATGCTTAACAGAAGACTGAGCACAAGTAGTATTGTGCTCAAGAAGTCCACAGGTGAGAGCTACTTAAATAGACACAGCTTCTTTCTTTTCCTCCCCTTATTTTTCCCCAGCACTTCAAAATCTCATCACTAATCATATTCTACAAGAATACATTTGCCTAAGATATCTGACCCTAGTAGTAAATAACCTCACCCAATTTACTCCAGCGTCTTCCACAAACATGATAATTTTGTATGTAAGCCATGACATGAAAAACTGGGGAACATTCTGGAGTATTCTGAGGGTGGTAGTTATATTGCCCATGGGATAATTTACTTTTAAAATAGTTCAGTATAGGGGCTCCTAGGTGCTCAGTTGGTTAAGTATCTGACTCTTGATCTCAGCTCAGGTCATGATCCCATGGTTCATGGGATCAAGCCCCGTGTCGAGCTCTGTGCTGACAATGTGGGGCCTGCTTGGGATTCTCTGTCTCTGTCTCTCTGTCTCTCGCTTTCTCCCCTTCCCTTCTTGCTCTCTCACTTTCAAAATAAATAAATACACTTAAAAAAAACCAGAATAAACTAGTTCAGTATAAGACAGTGGCAATGTATATGCACAAGTGTCTTGGTAAACTTTAATCCATGCACTACAGGAGGCTACTTAGCATAATCAGGAATTCACACTTTGGAGGTAGCTTTCGGATACTTCAAATATTGTTGAGATGGACACTTTGAGGCATATTAATTAAAGACAGGAGTATTCTTCAATATATGTATTTAGGTACGAGGATGTGTGAAAATTAGCAAGCTGGTCAGAACTGTTTCAGAGAAGGGCTCAAGGTGTGAATGTCATCACTCTTCCATCAGTTGACATTAAGGAGAAACCTCTAGTCATCAGGCTCTGCTATCAAGCAGTCTGGTTCTGCCTTCAAAGTATGACTGTGTCAAGATGACACGCCATATAGTACAGAAAGCATACAAGGACGGTCATAGAGGAAAGGACAGAGAGAAACACTAAGAGATTATATTACATCATTAGGTGAAATCAGAAGGTAGAAGAAAAAGAAGGGAAAGGAAGAGAAACCTGCAGTTTTTCATTAAAGTAGAAAAAATCGTAAATGATGTTTAAAGCAACAAAGGATTAAACGTATTCTGTAATGGAACCATGAAAACAAAACTACACATTTTTGGGGCGCCTGGGTGGTTCAGTTGGTTAAGCATCCAACTTCAGCTCAGGTCATGATCTCACAGTTTGTGGGTTCAAGCCCCACGTTGGGATCTGTGCTGACAGAGCCTGGAACCTGCTTCGGAATCTGTGTCTTCCTCTCTCTCTCTGCCCCTCCCTGCTCATGCTCTGTCTCTCTCTGTCTCAAAAATAAAACATTAAAAAAAATTTTTTTTAAACTACACACTTCTGAAGGTAAGAAATATATACCAAAAGCAAAGCGCAAAGGCCAGAGGGTGAAAGACTTTTTTCAAAAGGCTATTAACATGTGAAACCTAAGACAATTTGAGAGAACACTAAGCAACACTCATGAATAAATATAAGTGCAGTCAATGCTTAAACACATACTTAAAATCAAACTCTCTAAAATCTACTGCTGCATAGCACCAACTCCAAACTTGTGCCTTAACACCATAACTTAGCAGTTTTAAATGTGTTGTTATTATTATTACTCATAGTTCAGGGGCACTGGGTGGCTCAGTCAGTTAAGCATTCAACTTCGGCTCAGGTCATGTCTTCAAGGTTGGTGGGTTCAAACCCCGCATCAGGCTCTGTGCTGACAGCTCAGAACCTGGAGCCTGCTTTGGATTCTGTGTCTCCCTCTCTCTCTGCCCTTCCCCAACTCATGCTCTGTTTCTCTCTGTCTCAAAAATAAATAAACATTAAAAAAATTATTACTCATAGTTCTGTAGGTAGACCAGGCTCCGCTGGGGTCCGTCATGTGGCTGCAGTCAAGTTGTGGCTAGAGCTCAGAGGGTTTCTCCCCATCTGTCTTCCTCCTCAGCTGGAAGTCTGAACACTTAAGGACTGCTCAGGCATCTCTCTCCTTCCAAGAGCCTTGCCACGAGCTCAGGTTGGCATTCCTCACAACATGGTGCTCCCAGAACAATCTTCTTCTGTGGGAGCTGGCTTCTCCAGAGAAAGTGTTCTAAGTAGGTGGAAGTGGCAAGCTTCTCTTGACCTGGCTTTGGAAGTCATGCAGCATAACCTCTACCACATTCTACTGAACAAAGGCAGGTACCAGTGCACGAGCAGAATCAAGGGAAAGGGATCAGGGGGCAAGGTTCATTGACAGGGTCACATACTAACAACCACACACATGACTCGATATGTTTCAAAGAGGTTAAACACATGAGGCACCTGGGTGGCTCATTCGGGTAAGAGCCCGACTTCAGCTCAGGTCATGATCTCACAGTTTGTGGGTCCGAGACCCACATTGGGCTCTGTGCCGACAGCTCAGAGACTGGAGCTTGTTTCCGATTCTGTGTCTCCCTCTCTTTCTGCCCCTCCCCTGCTCACACTCTGTCTGCCTCTCTCTCCCTCAAAAATAAATAAACATTTAAGGGGGGAGCGGTTAAACACAAAAGAATGGTCAAGATGCCAGATATAGGCCAACAAAAAGAAAGTGTAACTCGCCAACTAAATGAATAGGACAGAATTTGGCAAAGAGACATAAATAAAACAAAGAAGGATACTTTATATAAAGTTCTTAAGAAATGCGTAATAACTAAATATAAATATATCAAATAAGTACCTTTCATAAAACAAACTACAGGTAACAAACACATGCAAGGAGTGAGAGATAACTCATTTCCTCTTCATGAAAGAGCAACTATGTATCTTTAAAGGCCTCATTAGCATGATTTAAAAGGTAGACCTGACTAAAAGACATCAAACCGGCAACCTAAGACTGGTAAACACCACCCTTTCAACTGCCTGTGTGCAGTCCCCAAAACCACCACAACTAGCCTATTAATTAATAAGACCTCAATTTATTTTCTTTTTAATTTTTTTTTAACGTTTATTTTTGAGACAGAGAGAGACAGAGCATGAACAGGGGAGGGGCAGAGAGAGGGAGACACAGAATCTGAAACGGGCTCTAGGCTCTGAGCTGTCAGCACAGAGCCCGACGCGGGGCTCGAAATCACGGACCGTGAGATCGTGACCTGAGCTGAAGTCGGACGCTTAACTGACCAAGCCACCCAGGCACCCCCTCAATTTATTTTTTAAAATAGAAATAGTATAAAAAACATTCTATAATTACAATGTGAATAAAAGGATAATAAATTCAAAAAAAAAGCTCTGTGGCTAAAAATTTTAAAACAACTTTGTTTAGTCACAAAGGAAATTCAAAATGGAAATGCAGAATGTCTAGAAAACAAAGATAATAAAGCCACTATTTATAAGACCCTATAGGACACACTCAAGGTGATATTAGAAGAAAATCTAGTCTTATGGGGGAGGCTGGGTGGCTCAGCTGGCTGAGCATCTGACTTCAGTTCAGGTCATGAATTCACGGTTCGTGAGTTTGAGCCCTGCATCGTGCTCTGTGCTGACAGCTCAGAGCCTGGACCCTGCTTCAGATTTTGTGTGTGTGTCTCTCTCTCTCAAAAATAAATAAACATTTAAAAAACAAGATGAAAATCTATAATCTTAAATATTTGTTCTAAAATTTTTGTTCTTAATAAAGAACGAAAAATAATTTAAACATCATGTTCTAACACTTAAAAATAATTAAAGAAATCAAAAGAAATCAGAGAGAACTAATAAAGAGGAAAATTAAATTAGTTGCAAACACAAAACACTACAACTAATAAATAAATTTGAATGTTTTTTAATTAAAAGACAAACTATTCAGTTCATTTCAACAGGAGAATATGTAAAACTAAAAAAAAATACTGAGTATGATAACAGGTTCAGAGTAAATTAATCATAAGAGTATAATATTTCTTACCTCTATGTAAATAAATTTTAAAGCTTTGATAAAATGAGCAATTTCTAGCCAAATATAAAATGTCAAAATTGATAAAAGATAGAAAAGCAGATCATTTAGATGTAAAGTAATAATAGAAAATAGCCAGAGCTAGTCACTAAAAAAATAATAGGCAGAGGCTTTAACAGACAAATTCTGCCAAATCTTAAAAAAAGACAATCCAAAATTTTCTTTAAAAAAAAATCCAAAAGTTCTTTGAATTGTTTTGGGACATAGAAACAGAAGGAAAACTTCACAATTATTTTTAGGAAGTAAATATAATATTGACTCCAAAGTCTGAGAAAGACAGCAAATTATCTGTCTTCATATACTAATATTTATACATAGTAATACAAAAATTCCAGTAAAGTATTAGCACCAGAATCCAATACTAATGATATAATATCGTGTATCAATATAATAATACAATATGATCAAACATATTTTTTTCCAGAAATAAAAGAATAATTAAATGTGAAGCATGTAATTCCTCATATTATGGATCTAAGTAGGAAAAAGTAGATGATCATCTCTATAGACACTTGAAAGGACATATTCCAAAATTCAAACATCATTCTTTATCAAAAGAACCCAATAAAATAGAAAGATATTCCTTAACTGGATAGAACGTAATAAACTTAGTCTGAATATTAATGGATGGAAAAGACACATCTACCCCTGCCAGCACTACTATATAATATTTTACTGGCAATATTAACCAATTCAATTATATAAGAGAAAAAAATGCTAGGCATAAGGTTAAAGAATGAAAGTAATATCATCCTTATTTGCACACGCAATTATATACCAGGAAAAGGTGTGAAAATTAACTGGAAAGCTACCCACACTAAAAGAGAGCTTAGTGCCAGAGATTACAAAGTTAACAGTCAGAAATCAATAGTTTTCACATATGTAAAACAGCAACTTGGAAAAAATATTGGCTGAAACAATCGCTCTGTAGCAATAAAGGGTAAAACATCTAGGAACACAGAGAAGTGTGAACACTTATCAGAAAGAAACTTTAAAGCTCCACTGAGAGACACAAAAAGGGCCTGAACAAATAGAAATAACACATGTGCTCTTGGCTAGGAAGAGTCAAACCCGGTAAAGATGTTAAGTCCATCCTCCGGTGTTCACAAATTTTACATTTCAATAAAAACACTAATTTTGGCGGGGAGGGGGGCACAGAGTGGTGGAGAGTAATCAGGCAAGATGATTCTGATGGAGGTGTGGGAAAATAAACAGAATAGTCCAGAAAACTTTAATCCAGAAAAACAAAGGGACCCAACCCTTTCAGATATGAAAACATTGTGAAGCCACAGAAATGAAAACAAAGTAGTACTGGCTTATGGAGAGACTGATTGATGGAACCGAAAAAAGAAAGTCCCCATATAGACTCAGTACATTCGGGGATTCGGTACATGACAAAGGTGACACTTTGAATTAATAGGGGAAAATGAACCCATCGATAAACAACACGGAGACATGCACTAGCCCTTAGGTATTGGATCTAAACGTCACACTGTACAAGAGAACAGATTCAAGGGGACCAGAGATTTGCTTCTAGAAAATTAAACCATAAAAGTTCTAGAGGAAAAAATGACTCAATATCTTCATAAACTGAGAGCAGGTGGGGTGCCTGGGTGGCTCAGTCAGTTAAGTGTCCAACTGCAGATCAGGTCATGATCTCATGGTTCACGAGTTCGAGCCCCACATGGGGCTCTGTGCTGACAGCTCAGAGCCTAGGGCCTGCTTCGCATTCTGTGTCTCCCTCTCTCTCTGCCCCTCCCCCACTCATTCTTGTTCTCTCTCTCTCTCTCAAGAATAAGATAAACTGAGAGCAGAGGAGGCCTTTTCACTCAGATATAAATCAAGAAGACATAAAATAAAACGTGATTGACTTTACCTATATAAAAATAAAAATCCTTTTTATGGCAAAAAAAAACACCTCCCTTTTTTTTCTTTCTTTTAAAAAATCTTATGTTTGTTTTTGTTTGTTTGCTCTCTACTTGCTTAGAAGGCTAAAATCAAAAGTGCAAGTAGACAGATTTCTGGTAAGCTCCACTTTCTAACCCCTCTGTGAAAGGATCCAGTGATGGGGTACCTGCCATTGCCTTGGCCCTTCCTTTTCACATGGAGTCGTTAGAGCTTTAATGAGGTTGTCCACTTAATAATCACTTGTTTTGGTCCCTTACTGCCTAGAGTCATGGACAGGACAGGCGTTGACTGCTTACCCCTTTGTAAAGTGCAGGCACACCTCCTGGGCCTCTTTAGACTCTCCTGAATGTCTCATCGGCTTTCAAACTGGGCAAAGTTGACCCATACGTACACACTGCATTTAATCAGAGCCCTGCATAACCAGATGGCCCATTTGTACAATTGTAACACTTACCCCAATGGGCTATGGTTTCAGACAGTCATTGTTTTTCTAAGGTAGGATAGTTTGCTTAGAGCCCCTGAAACTTGAGCTGGCAAATTACAACTAATCTTTGCCAACCTGGAACGTATCATCCACCTACTTCAAGACACAAAGACTTTGTTGACTGACACGTTATGAGTGGATTCAGGTAAGATCAGCACACCAAAGACACTCTTTCTGTGCAGCTATTTGTAAGCAATAAACTAACTCCAAGTAAAATTCTTATTTCCCCAACTTACTTTGTAAACTGTGTAATTGGCACCACCATATTAAAAACAGACATGTACTGGCCATATAATCCTACTGAGAGCTGCTCTGGTTTCCTTTCGGAGGAGAAGTGGAGGATCTATTCACCTGGCCATTTTATTCCTTAATTCCTTTTGCAATTTGCATTGCCTCAGAGCTCCAGAGTATACCTAATACATTCTAATCAATTGTGAGTTCCTTTTACCTTCTTCTATGTAAGATTCTATCCCCTAATTTTTTAGTCCTGAATAATATCAGTCAAAATTATTTCAACTTTCCATAAATTTCTTCTAGTGAGAGTATCACCAATATAATGGACTACATAAAGATCTAAGGAGGACCTTCACATGCCCTTAATCTTGTCCACCTGAGTGGACATTTAAATATACAGTAGACTACAGTGTTCCAAAAGAGATTGATGTTATTAATGGCTTAAACAAGATAAAACAAGATAAAAGTTGTTTCATCTTTATCTGCTGTCCCGCACCAATTCCAGGCTGGCACAGTGGCCTTGGTGCCTAAAGTCACCAGGAATTGAAGTTCCTTCTACTGGTGAAAAAGTGACACTGCGGCTTTTCTGTATCAAGATCTTGGTTTCCATGGGTGGGAGCCATGTGCATTCCATGCGGCCACAGAGACAAGAGAAGCCGTGAACCTGGGTAGCTGCTAAGCCTCCAGAGGAGATACAAATGCTCTTCCAGCTATAGATCCTGCCCCACGTGATTTTATAAAAGTAACCAAACTATCGACAGACACAACTTTGATGGTTCTCAGAACCATCTGAGTGAACCATGCTGACTGGCAGGATATAAAGGCCAACCTCAAAAGGTTAAATACTCTATGGCCCCATTTATGTAACATTCTAGAAATGACAAAATTCAGAGAGGGAGAGCAGATCAGGGTTGTCAGGGTTTACGGATGGTGGGTGAGGCTATAAAAGGGTAGCATGAGGGAACCTTGAAGTGAGGGAACAGTTCTGTCTTAATCATGGTGGTAACAGGAATTTACACATGAGTATATGAAAAACATGAAATCTGAATAAGGTCTGTGGATGGCACCAATGTCAATTTCCTGTTTTTGACACTGTCCTATAACTATTATAGAAGATGTTGCCATGGGGTAAGCTACATGAAGGCTACATGGGACTTCTCTGTAAGATTTTAATTTTTCTTGCCGTTTCTTGTGAATCTATTTTTTTCTAATTTTTTAAAATGTGTATTTATTTTTGAGAAAGAGAGACAGAGTGTGAGCAGGGGAGGCACAGAGAGAGAGGGAGACACAGAATCCGAAGCAGGCTCCAGGCTCTGAGCCATCAGCACAGAGCCCGATGCGGGGCTCGAACTCGTGAACTACGAAACCATGACCTGAGCCAAAGTCGGATGCTTAACCAACTGAACCACCCAGGCGCCCCATATTACTTTTTGAAATAAAGAAATTTTAAAAATTAAATACAGTACTAGCTTAAACCATACTGCATCTTTTGAATTTCATTGCCAATTCGAACTCTAATCACCACTATATCATGGCAGGAGGCACATTCCTTTTAAGGCCAGTTTTTCACATCATGGCTATTCAGGCCTATTGGCCAGAGTGTAGCCACATGACCTCAACAACCTGCAAGGGTGAATGCAGTCTTCATCCTGGTGGCCAGCTAAAACTCACGGGCTTTATTACTAAGAAAGAAAAATACTCTCTTTCTGTAGTAGCAGGCATGTCAAATTCCTTGAAAACCCAACTGTTTGTAATTTTAGCTTGGTTTTTATTGCAAATGTAGCAAATTACCAAAATCCTTGATATCTAAATTTTCAGCCCTTTTAAATATATCAGGATTTCCTAAAGGATTAGTAACCTATTGATTTCCTCTGCTGAAATTCTGAATGCTCCCACTAGCAAATTAGAGTGTGTGTGAATTGTTCCTGAGCCATATACCACTCTGCTCAGGGCACCAAACACTGCAAACTGACCTAAGCCAACTTGGCCAGGCAAAAATGGTGAGGATCTTTCAGTAAATATAGATAGCCTCTGGGGTTAGGGGTTTACTTTCCTTTCTGCTGTCTCCTCACTAGTGCTTCCTGCACTCCAGGGGGTGGGCACTCCAGGCTGAGCTCCAAGTACACTGAGCCTCTTACTGGGTTTTCTCCTATCCTGGGGCAACATACTGTATGGTTCTTATGTGTGTTTGAGATTAGACAGTGGAGAGAGACTAAAATGGAAAATGATACACAAGGGGAAATATTTGTAAAAGGAAAAAAATAGTCTCCTTACAAAAGTAAGTTGAAATTCTGAATTTGCAATGACTCAAGTTGGGGGTTAACCCCTCAAGTGGTCTAGAACTTGAAAAGACAGACGCTCAACCCAGAAATATTTGTGGGACCCCGGACGATGCACATATTCAGCCAGACTCAAGATTTTTAACAGAGTGGTAATTTTGTCTAGAATGAAGACAATTGATATTAGTAACAGTGTAATTTGTTCAAACTGTTCAGTCATACAATTTTTGTTAATGCATTTATAAAAATATGTACCAGAGGGCTGTGCAATGTGTGTGATACATTTGATGTGATAGAAATGGTTCCATGGTCAATTAAATGTAAGACAAGCTGGGTTCATCAAAGTTAAGCAAGTTGATTAGAGATTTTAATATGCTAATCTGCAACGGAAATCCTCAGCAGAAGGTGAGGTGCAAAACACAGAAGAAAGCATTTCCCTAAACATGTTTCACCACAGAATCCATTTGAGCAGTTACACTTTGTTCTGTTTTTATGAGGTGAAACACACTTTGGGAAGTGCTGATATACTTATAAATACCAATACTTCACATTATTCTCTTTTAAAAACTAGTAGATGGAGTCTTTAATCTTAGGGAAACTAAATTTAAGGCACGTGAGGGGCGCCTGGGTGGCTCAGTTGGTTGAGCATCCAACTCTTGATTTCAGCTCAGGTCATGGTCCCATGGTCGTGGGATCAGGTTCTACGGTCGTGGGATCAAGCACCACGTCCGGCTTCACACTGAGCATGCAGCCTGCTTAGGATTCTCTCTCTCTCTCTCTCTCTCTCTCTCTCTCCCTCCCTCCCTCCCTCCCACTCCCCCCTTCCATCTCCCTCTCCTCCTTGCCCCTGCACTCTCTCTCTCTAAAATAAAAATAAATAAAGTATGTGAGAACTTGTTGTATGAGAAGCAATGGAAGGGCAGAATAAATGAAAGTTGTTCTGAAATATTTGAAGGTCTGTAGTACCAAGACAATGAAAAACGTTGAAAACACTGGACTGTGGGCAGTCAGGCAGAGACGTGTCTTGTACTTTCCCTTCTTCCCTTCACATCTTTGCACCCAGGTCAGGGTAGTTAAGGTGAGAGATGCACTGAGACCCCAATTCGAGCCATCATGGGGGTTGGGCAAGAGGCAAGAGTTTTTGACTGGGAAAGATACTTAAGTTCAAGATGCACAGGCCTATGTCTTAATAACCAAATAGGACTCTTCCAATAATAGAAACTGAATAAGATACCATAAAAAAGAGATCCTTAAAAGATTTTAGCATCAAACGGGTGAGAGGATTCCACAAGTCCCTGTGGTAGTTTGTTATTAGAGAGAATGAAAATAGTTTCATGCTCATCCTCAGTAAATTGGGAACCCTCCATCCTACCCAAGACCCTTCCTTAACTTCTGCATGCAGAGTTATCAGTGCCTGGATGCGGCCACTCTTCCTGCTCACAGAGAAAACCCAGAGCAAAAGTGAAGAAGCTGAAACCATGGGGGGAAAAAAAAAACCTTTTCTAATGACCAGAACTGCCAAACAGAGCACTGCCCCATGAACGGCAGGAACACTGGGACGTCAGGACACTGGGCCAAGTTGGAGGGCCAACAGTGACTGGAAGAGAATTCTTCCGTTGGGTGGGAGACCTGGGTGCAAACCTCTGAAGTCCTTTCCAACTCAAAGACTGAATCCCTCATTCCTCCCCTCTACATAACAGACTTCAAAGCACTTTGCTTGCTCTCAGCTAGCCTTGCCAACAAAAGCAAGCAGTGATGTAAATGATCCAAAAACTCTCCATGATCTGACTTCTAATGTCATGCCATTTTCTTGGTGTAGAATACTAGTACTCATGTTTACTTTTCCTTTCAAGTACAGTCTCAATTACATTCAGTCTTAGATACTGAAGGCAGAGGAGGGAGGTTTGAGCTTCTTTACGGGGAATCATCCTATGACTGAAACAAGGGATAACCACAAAGTCACAAATTATAACTCCCACTCAGAGTAATCAGGAACTAGGCAACACTCTGGGCCAACAGGAGGAAACTGTTTCGTGTAGTTGCTTTCCTTCTGGTCCCCTCTTAGCTTCCTTTAATGCTGCATAGCTGATAACTGAGAAGGTTCTCTCCTCCTTTTAATGCAGTACAAGGAAGGGTGTGTAAGTCTTGCCTACACTTTTATAAGCTAATTTAGAATCACAAGTGCACTTGCTCCTGTCCTACAGCAACGTCTGCCAATATGAAGTACATATAAGTGACTATCTTTGTCGATCACCGGGATTCCTCCAGGTCCCAGGCTCTCCGTACATTGTAGTGTTTTTTTCTTTTTTCCTTATAAAGATTAGCTGCTTGCAGAAATGCCGTATCAATAGCTTTTGTTTGCTCAAAATCCCTCAAGCATCATTCTAGAACTTATGCTGCTTACATAACTTTTAAAATTGTATATGTTTACCCTTGTCTACGTTTACCCAATCTAATATGTCTTCAATGCACACTTGAGAGTACTTCTCACCTGTCACTTTAGTTTCTATCTTCTTGATATGATAATTCACCTTTATCACTCTCTGCATCTACCTCTACTATCCTTCATTTTCACCAAAAGCTTGTATCCCGAGCTATTTTTCCCTCAGGGTCCCTTAAACCTCTCACCACTGGCACTGGAGGCCAGATAATTCTTTATTGTCAGGGTCCATCCTGTGCATCCCAGGAATGTGGGCAGCCTGCACGGCCCCCGACTACTAGATGCAAGTAGCCAGCACCACCACCCCCCGCCCCATTGTAGTTTCTGATATTGTCAAACATCCCTAGGAAGAGGAAGCAAAATCACACACACACACACACACACACACACACACACACACACACCCAGTGACACCGCCTGCCACAGAAACAATGGGGAAAGGGCTCCTCAGATCCCTCCAGTGTAATCTTTAGAGAAAGTACTCATCCAGGGTGAAGCTCAGAGCCCTTGATTAGAAACCAGCGTGAGGATGCCCCAAGGATGTGACTGAGGGTATGAACACTGCTTGGAGACTGCTTACCCTCTCCCTGAAGAGTCATGGTCACCCAGGCATACAACTTAGCGCAAAGGATTTGACGTGTGGAGGTGATGATGCAGGAGAAGCAACCAGGGTTGACAGGAGATGGTGTCTGCATGCCAGGAAAGCTGAGGGAGGAGATTCAGGAGGACTGAGCTACAGCAGAAGGGATCTGTCGGGTGCAGGATATCTGGGCATGAAACAGGACTGCCTTTCTGGGTGTCAGAAAGGCGTAGTTAGGTAATCCACGTTCAAGTAGGCTGGGTCCACAGTCACCATGTCCAAGAATCACAGAGCACGGAATTAATGCACAGAAAGTACTGGATTACACCCAGATTCCAAGGTGATACGTGCTGCTTTCCATGAAGCCTTTTTGATGTTGTTGTGGAATGTGGCCCAGGCCCCAAGATGAGTCAAAGATGACTTTAAGTCAATGGTGCTTTGTGGGTGCTGAGCAGATGAGAGGGGCCTCAGCTAACCTCCACCTCCTTGCCTATCCCTTTTAATGCTTGCCTCAGAACACGTCCTCAGTCCCTTTCTCTGAGAAGTGTCTTAGTTGTCCACATGTCTAGAATTTCCTGCAGCTCACACTAGTCACTCCCCTAATGGGATCAATTAGCCTTCAAGCAAGAGACCCTAGGAAACAAAAAAGCAGGAGAAAGAGAACACTATGGAATCAGGGAGCCAGGCGTATTCTCCCACTTCAGGGACTTACTTCCACATCCAAAAACCTAGGATTAACTTGTCTAGAGACTTTGCTTTCACATCAAAGGCCACTGAGACTGATTTATTTTCTCTCCACTTCCCTCATCAAGATGAAAATGAACAGCACTTTCCAGTAAAAAGGAATAAGCTAGTGTCTGTCCATGCATCAACATGGATGGATATCAGAGACACCATGTTGAGGGCAAACGCCAGACAGATGAGTTCACACTACCAGCCTCCTCTTGCTTGACGTCTCAAGGACATGTGACACTAATGTTTGGTGATAGAAATCAGAAGACATACAGATGGGTGTAGACACCGAGACTGGCAGGGGCAGGAAGGGGACAGTGGATACTGGACATGAGCTGGATCTCGATCTTGTGCTCCTCACACAGGTTGACAAATGCCAAACACATCACACTGTGCACAAGATTGGTATACTACATCTCCTTTACTATTGATAAGTTATCACCTAGGTAAAAAATTTCCAGTTGCTTTCAAATAATGTAAGATACTGTCACCAAAAATAACACAAAAGAATCTCTTCTATTCTGACCCTAGAAAAAAAGCACAATATATTTTTTTCTACATGTACCAGAGAGCGTTACCAATCTTTCTCAAGAGAACACGCAGGTATATTTCCCATTCTATGATGGTGACGTTTCAAACTGGGTAAAAATATTACTGTAGCCTTGTTTATGGATGAGAGGCTAGTAAAAGTGAAAGGAGGCAGAGCAGATAACCACCGGGAACATTAGTACAAACCCTCTGTGCATGGCTGCCATTTAGAAACAACGTCCTGTATAACAAACATCCTAGGGGGTATCATGGATCCTTATCCCTGGGGACCAATGGATACTCGTCTGAAAAGGTCACCAACGCATCGCCTCCATTGTGGCGTGAGGCACTTCAGAGCCTGGAGTCAGCAGCTTGAACAAAGGCTTACTGTGATATGATTCACAAAGACAGCTGCATTTTACTCCCTGTGTCAGGCACAGCCAAGGAGACTAATGGACACGTGTGGATCTATCTTTTCAAAATCTGTCAACTAGAACAGCACATAGGAGGTACCTACAGCTCATTAACACCCCAGAACAGTGGTTTGGGTTTTTTTTTTAAGGTGAATATGGATTTGATAAAACTGAAGGCAACTGGGTTACTACCCTAAATTACCTGCGAATTTGAAATTATGTGCAGAAAAGAGAGAGGAGTCTGCTCTTAATGCCAATCTCTTGAGGCCAGGGTCTAAGTGTCCCTATGAAAGGTCACACCTGAGTTTGCACAGCATAAGGGAATTAAGTATTGCACAAATATGGGGGCCTTGGGTGCTTCACAGGTCCTGACATCTTTTTTAGATAGAAAGTTCTTCTCTACACTGGAAACCCACTTGGGCTTGGATCTGTCAGAGTGGTGGTCCTCAAAAGTCAGCAAGTGTTAGCATCATCTGATAGGCTTTTTCAAACCCAGATCCCCAGGCTCTATCTCTGGAGCTTCTGATTCATTAGCTTTGGTTAGGGATTAAAACTTTGCATCTCTAGAAGCTCCCAGATGATGCCAATGGTGCCCATCCCAGGAGCTGGCCCATCCGATCTGGATATGTCTCTGAGAATTCACTTAGAGCAGCTAAGACCACAGCCCCCTTCATCCAAAGGACCTACACCAGGTAAGTCTCATGGATCCACCACAAATGGGCTCACTTATGGTGTTTTCCTGTGTCTTTATAACTCTACCACTTGTCATGTTGCCACAGGAAGATGTGAGTAACTTGCATCTCAGTTATTAGACTGGAAAATGACACTAGAGTCTGAAATTTGCCTACAAAACAGATGGCCTAGATAACAGATTCATCTTTATACCTATCAGTTTGGTACTCATATTCTAGGATCCATAATTATTATTATTGTTGTTATTATTATTATTATTATTATTATTATTATTATTATTATTATTTCTGCTCCTCCCCATCTCCCTTCCCCCTCATTGTCCTCCTCCTCTTCCCCTTCCTTCTTCTTCTTCAGCTAAAGATCTAGATCTAGGAATACCAATGTCTTTGCTGTTTTGTTTCAGACATTTTCTGGGGTCATAATGTAAACCTTTTTCAGCCTCCAAGTTGGAATGAAACGTGGATTGCATGGAATAGACTGTTGTCAGAAGTAGCAAACAGACTTCTCTGGTGAGGCCCCATGGGCTACCCACGGTCCTCCCTGAGCTGGCTGTTGAAGGTACAGATGAACAAGCCAGGAAAGCAGAAAAAGTATGAAGTAGAGATTCTAAGAATGCATGGAAGTCGTTTACCACAAATATCGTCTCTGGGTTGTCTGCAGGACACAAGCCTGGTGCTACATTCTAAAGGCAGCGAGTACTGACAGGAGAAAATTTTAAATGTCAAGCAAATTCAAAAGAAGTCAAGAAAATGGTTTCAACACAGTCTAATGGCATCCATTTTAAAGCATTAGGGTGAAAATGACAATTTTCTGAAAGTTCAGCTGGCAAATCATCTCTACACCAACAGTTTATCACACTGCCTCTCCGAAAGCTGCTTAGTTTATTCCCAGGGTCCCTTTCCACTTATTTCCAGCTGGCCAGAAACATGGACTTTGGGGCCAGTCCCGGGTTCAATTTTTGTGTGTGCCATGTGACCTCGACTAAATGGTCGTCCTCTGTGAGCCTGTGCTTCTGTATCTACTAAATGGATATAAGAAAACTTATGTCCTGGGAGCCTAGAGTAAACAAAGCATTCAAACACACAGCATGTAAGAAGCCTCAAATACAATGTTTACAATTTTATTGTGGTTAGAACATTCAACATGAGATCTACCCCCTTAAATATTTAAGTGTTCAGCACAGTATTGTTAACATACCATATACCATGTTGTTGAGATCAGCAGATCTCCAGAACTTACTCACCTTGCCTAACTGTAACTTCATGCCCACTGATTAGATCTGGCAATCTTGGGGCACCTGGGTGTCTCAGTCGGTTGAGTGTCCAACTTTGGCCCGGGTCATGATCTCGTGATTCATGAGTTCAAGCTCTGTGTCAGGCTTGGTGCTGACAGCTCAGAGCCTGGAGCCTGCTTTGGATTCTGTGTCTCCCTCTCTCTCTGCCCCTCCCCTGCTCATGCTCTCTCTCTCTCTCTCTCTCTCTCAAAAATGAATAAACATAAAAAAACAAAGATCTGACAATCCCACCACTGGGTTTTTATCCAAATGAATTGAAATTGGATCTCCAAGAGATAGCATTCCTGTTTGCACTGCAGTACTGCCCACAATAACCAAGATGTGGAAATAACCTAACTGCCCATCGACACGTGAATAAAGAAAAGGTGGTACGTACATAGAACAAAATATTATTCAGCCTTAAAAAAAGAATGAAATTCTGCCATATGCAAGAAGCAACAACACAGACAGATGTTAAGGATATTACACAAAGTGAAACGAGCCAGTCCTAGAAGGACAAATATTGCCATGATACGTCCATACTCTCACTGAAGTGGTCTAATGTGACCCAAATTCCAAAGTATGAAAAGAAGCAAACACGCCTCTCTATAAAAATCATTCCTTTACCAAACCTGCTTGAGATTTGTTACCCCTAACTGTTCCTATGTGATTTTTTCTTTGCTTTTCTCCTAACTCCCTTTTCTTCCTGACTCTTCTCCTTGCCTCAAAAGTTTCCAGGCACAGACTCCTATTTTTCTCACTGACCTGGCTTATTCTTCCGACACCAGCTTCTGTGAAAGTTACAAGCCCATCCGAGCCACCAGGCCACACAGTCTGCCTCTTCCAGGCTTCTTGCCCCTGACTGTACGAGCAGTGTGCCTTGTTTGCAGTGAGTTATGCGGCCGTTGGAAGTCTCAGTGGAACGACTCCAGGTCTAAGAAAGAAAGTCCCCATTCAGAGGTGTTCTAGCCCATTCACGTTTGATTAATGATAGAAACAACAGGCAAGATCTGAAAAGATACTGTCACCCGCTTACCATGCCTGCCCTGCCCTACAGAGTCAGGCCTTGGGTACACAGCAATTAGGGGAAGAAACTTGGAGAACCCTCGTCCCACCTAACGCTGCCTCAGCTGCATTTTCTGAGCTGGCCATCAGTGCTGACCCTTTCTAACTAAAGGAAGATCCCGACTGCAAGTGACTCCCCCACTCTGTTATAAATGTTGAAAACTCTAAATCTACACTGTCTAATTCTGGATCAATAAATGTTGAATGAGGACATAAATCTCTGGGGAAGTTCATGCAGCTGTAATAACAACAGCAGTGGAATGATTAAAGATTCATAAATAAAATCCATTTGCTACTCTGTTCTTGATATCTGCTAAAGCTTTCATTTGAATCAACCTAGGTGCCAGTTAAATTATACTGAAAGATCAAAAATACACATATACACTCTTCATCATATAATATTGACACGTCTCTTTATCTCATTTACTAATAGGGCGCATAACCAACGTTTGGAGACTACTGTTTTCAGTTGCCCAGACCAATTGCTGCCACTAGGTTGCCTACTCCTTCTCAATTCTACATGCTAAGATTTTAATAAAATGTTAGTGAGTAAAATAGTTAAAAGCAGAAGCAAAGCCGAACGCTCTGGGACTGTCTATTTTCCAAGTTCCTCGTTCCCTTGCAGCACCGCCTTCCTTGCATCAACTTGGTGTGGCCATTTCCTATGATCTATCTGCAGCTGACACAGAGTTGCTGTCTCCCTGTTCTATCTTTTTAAATAATCTGTCACCTAAGACTATACTTTCAGGGATCATTTTTAGTTTGTTAAATCATGTGTCACCTAGAGTTTCCTTTATTTTTCCAGAAGGTAATCACCTGTGTTGCTCAGTATAAGAAAACAAGCAGGAATATAGTAGTGGTTGATTGTCCATAAACACTCCCAAGGATGTGTTCCAGGAATGCAAATTTCTTAGCATGCTAAAAACTAGAGAAAAACAGATCACTCAACTGAGTTTAGAAAGATGAAGAGTTGGGGCGCCCAGGGGGCTCAGTCAGTTAAGCATCCAACTCTTGGTTTTGGCTCAGGTCATGATCTCACAGTTTGTGGGTTCGAGCCCTTAGAATTCTCTGTCTCTCCCTCTCTTTGTTTTTCTCTCTTTGCCCCTCCTCGCTCACTCACTCTGTCTCTCTCTCAAAATAAATAAATAAACAAAAAAAAAGATGAAAGTCAACATTTAGCATTTTAAAATACAGAAATTAAATATTGGGTCATGACTCTTAAATTACCAACATACTTGAAAAGCATCACAGTGGTGTCAGAAAAAGGTTCAGAGAAGCAACTCTGCAGGGCCGGCTGCAGGAAACATGTTCAGTGCTTTTTCAAGCACTATTTAGTTCTTACAAGGATGCTAGACAGTGGGCAGAGTCGGGGCTCAAAGCCCAAGTGTCTAAGTTGAAGACTCGCAAATCTTCCTGACAATCAAACTGCATCACAACAGAATGCACAGGCTCACTTTCTACCCCTCAAGTTTCCTTTCCCTGGTCAGCACCAGGAAGAGGTAAGACAGATGCATTCTGGTGGCAAACGGGCAGGCAGTCCGTGAATGCTTCCCCCTGGCTGGTCTCAAGAGCCCTACAGAGTTGAAGACCCCCTCAAGGTGAACAACACAGTGAGAAGGGGCACAGTCCATTCAAGGGAAGGAAAGGTGAGGCTACTGAGATCCACAGGCAGTAGGCGAAGGAGCCTGCAGAGGACTGGTCTACAGAACATATTCACAAATATCCATTTCTCTTATTTATTTATATATTTTCAAGTTTATTTATTTATTTTTGAGAGAGAGAAAGTTCACACAAGCTGGAGAGGGGCAGAGAGAGAGGGAGAGAGAATCCCAAGCAGGCTCTGCACTGTCAGCATGGAGCCCGACGCGGGGCTCAAACTCACAAACCGTGAAACCACGACATGAGCTGAAAACAAGAGTCTGACGCTCAACCAACCGAGCCACCCAGGTGCCCCAATATCCATTTCTTTTAAAAGACTGCAACAGGGGCGCCTGGGTGGCGCAGTCGGTTAAGCGTCCAACTTCAGCCAGGTCACGATCTCGCGGTCCGTGAGTTCGAGCCCCGCGTCGGGCTCTGGGCTGATGGCTCAGAGCCTGGAGCCTGTTTCCGATTCTGTGTCTCCCTCTCTCTCTGCCCCTCCCCCGTTCATGCTCTGTCTCTCTCTGTCCCAAAAATAAATAAATAAACGTTGAAAAAAAAATTTAAAAAAAAAAAAAAGACTGCAACAGAGAGCAGGGCTTGACTGGACCTATTTATTTCTATCTTATGCTCTTCTCAAATTCCACATGTCAGAGTTTAACTCAAAATTGCCTTATCTTCTCATGGAGACTTTCTTGGTAAGTTTGGATAATTTTCCCTTTGCCTTTCCTGAGCACATCTCCTGCTACCACCCACAAGCATGCTTCTCCAGCATTTTTGAGCTCCTCACGGTTTCCCTAAAGCACCATGTTCCTTGGTACATTCGTGTGAATTATTCACGTACCCGGACAATTCCCTTCTCCCCTCTAGCTAATTCCTGCCAGTTTGTCAGGACCCCACCGAGCATCATCTCCCTCTGTGGTCCTCTCCCACCGCCAGGCTGCATTCGCTGCCTGCCCCTCCACCTCCTTCAGCACCTTGTGTATTCCTCCTGCCTATTCATTACTCTGACTCATTCACCAGATCACAGACACCTTCCGGGCAAGGATTGAGTCTTTTCTTCTCTGTATCTTTGATGGTTAAAGCAATGCCTTCCCACACTAGGCACTCGATAAATATTTATTGAAGAAATGAGGGTTCTGCCCAGACCCATCAAAACCAAATACAGTGCTTTGAAAAATTCTGTCTCTCCCAGGTGTTGCCTCTCTCGTAATTATAGATTGTTGTATCACACTGAGAAACAGGTCCACCAAAACACTTTGAGTGTATCTTTGTGATCTTCCATTATCTGTCAGTCCTTGAATTGATTTCATTATTTCTAAATCTTTCCATTGAACTCTCTCCAAATTGTGTCTTTCAGCTTCTAAAGGATCTAAAATATTTATGATATCTCTTTTAATCTCACTGATTTCTTTCTATAAGATATGGTAGTCCTGAAGCAGATCACAAAATCATCCCAGAGTAGAAGTATTTTAGAGTTACTTTTTGCTGACAGAAATGAAAATAATAGCCCAGGTTGACTATACTCCTTAAAATTCAGGAACATGGACAGCTTTATTTATCTCTTTGTGGTTTTCTTGACAAGAGCGTGTATTACTAATTAGCTATCACTTATATAGTATAAAATTCCCTTATAAGTGGCACATTTATAATCCCTAATGTTATGTTCACAAAAAAACACAAATAAAAGCAATTGATTTCAACCCAGCACAGCAAATAGAGGTTTGATCATACATGAGATACCAGCAGCTGAGTTAAGAAGGAAAAACAAATAATCCTTATTTTTTTTAAGAAACACAGTATGACTCCCTCAAAACGACCTTTCTTAGAAAAGCAACACATTCTGCTTTTCTTGTTTTGATAAATGCTATATCTTGAATGACTTTTTTTGCTGTTATTCGTTATTTCTAGAGAGTTAGCAACCATCCACTTTGTTCCCTGAGTAGGGATATATAGTAGTCTATATACTATATAGTACAGGCATATAGTAGTCTCCAGTAGGTCTGTATTTGGATGAGAATCTACAAGATGAGAAAGTAATAGTCTGAACAAGAAGGGGTTATTTTTCTCACATAACAAGTCAGGAAGTGGGTGGCCAAAAGATGGTTCTTCTGCTCACTGATTGCTGTCAGGGACCTGTGCTCTTTCAAGATCTGCATCACCACCCTCAACATCTTGTTCTTGGCCCATCACCAATGTTGCCTCATAGTCACTATGGTTGGCATACATCCAGGCATCAAGAAAGGGAAGGACATTCTGTAGAGTCTCTCTTTTCTTTATCAAGAGCTTCCCAGGACCCCACCTGGGCAGATACCCACTAGAATGGGTAGAACCATCCTATCTCAACCCAACTTGTGATTGACTCATGGCCAGCTGAGTAATAATGTAATTATGGGAGTGATGACTCATCATATTCAAAGGCTCTGCCCATGCTCAAAGGTAGGGAATTATACAAGGTTTATAGAGAAGGGGCTGGGAATCTCTGTGACCATCTTAGAATTCTGCCCACCAACTTCCACTTTCTTCTAACAACCACAATATCCAAAAAGAAAACAAAGAAGTCTGGCACCAAGCCCTTTAGTGCCCTTGGCAGAAATTCAAAGTCACAAGTGATGCATTACAGATCTCTTCTGGTAATGTCATCTGAGTCCACCTGAATCAGCGGAAATGGGAAGACGCTGGGGTGCAGAAGCTTCTGGTAGACTCTGTCACAGGACTTTCCAATGGCATTCCACTGGACAACCAAAAGTGAAATTTAAAAACCCTTTCTAAACAAGCAAATTTCAGGGCACCTGGGTGGCTCAATTGGTTAAGCATCCGACCCTTGACTTTGGCTCAGGTCAGGATCCCAGGGTTGTGGGATTAAGCCCCACACCCCAAGCTCTGCACTGGGCACAGAGCCTGCTTAAGATTCTTTCTCCCTCTGTCCCTCCTCTGCTCACGCTCATGCTCTCTCTCCAAAAAACAAACAGATAAATAAATAAACAAACAAGCAAGCAAGTTTCTCCTCTCTCTGTTTATGGACACATGTTTAAGGAAAAGCTATTGAGCCACAAACTGGGTCACCATGTCAGACAAGTGAAACACACCACACGGCCTCATGGAGATTACATTATAGTGAGAAGCCTGCCCACCACCCAGAAGAGTAAACCAATAAATAAAACAGTAACAATTTATAATGCGTACTATGTAAGAAACTACTTGCTATGGAAGAAAACATGCTGAACTTTTTCTTGGACTTGCTACTGTATGCCGGTTGGTAGGCATCATGTCTTAAGCCTTATTTTGCCTTTCAAAGGTGTCATCTAAGGGGCTTATGTTTTAAAGAAAGTGGATTAGGAAACTGCTCTATTTTATATCAAACCTGGATTAAGATCACATGGGCAGGGGTGTCTGAGTGGCTCAGCCGGTTAAGCATCCGACTTCAGCTCAGGTCATAATCTCATGGTTTGTGGGTTCAAGCCCCGTGTCAGGCTCTGTGCTGACAGCTCAGAGCCTGGAGTCTGCTTTGGATTCTGTGTCTCCCTCTCTCTCTGCCCCTCCTCTGCTCACACTCTGTCTCTGTCTGTCTCTCAAAAATAAACATTAAAAAAATTTTTTTAATTAAAAAAAAAAAAGATCACATGGGCAGCCCCAGCAAGGATTCCTAAACAGGGCCATCTTCCTTTAGCAGCTGGTACCAGGTGTCCTTATATCTACAAGTGCCTGGACATACTCACTGCTTGACTTGGATGACTTTTCAGCAGATATGGACGTGTACCTGATGATGTGTTTTTATGCCCCCTGATGGGGCACTTATGTGCAACTGTCTTCTGGTCATCACCACTGCACAAGTGCTGATAACCCATTGACTCTTCCAAGTCTTTTGAGTATCTGCTCTTCCCTCTTAAGTATTCCTTTCTGGGTATGGAAACCGCATTCTGACTTGAAAGGAAGAACTTGGATTTCCCTTCTCCTCTAGCAAGACCAGATGTATATAGAGAATGTGTATTTTACACCATCTCAGTCACAAAGCGAGCATAATGCAGGCATACCCAGCAGATGTCTTCATGGTTAACATTTTCCCAGTAGATGCCTGTTAACCTTTCGTACCCAAACTTCAGAGAATGTGCACATTTGTGAAGACTATTTTTGTTGTGTTTTAGGCTCCTTTTAGCATTTTCATGCAGACCTTTGATTTTTTAAGAACAGAATACTGACATTCAATAGAAGGCAGCTTTATACATATGGGGTCTCAGGCCTACTTCCTTGCTGCTGAAGCATCTGTGATTCTCCTTAGAAAATACAACCCTAGGACACCTGGGTAGCTCAGTTGGTTGAATGTCCCACTCTTGACTTAGGTTTGGGTCATGATCCCAGGATTGTGGGATCGAGCCCCATGTCGGGCTCTGTGCTGAGCATGGGGCCTGTTTTAGATTCTCTCTCTCTCTCTCTCTCTCTCTCTCTCTCTCTCTGCCCCTCTCTCCAGCTCAAGTGCTCTCTAAAGTTAAAAAAAAAAAAAAGAAGAAGAAGAAGAAGAAAACATCCCTTTAACTCACCTGCATCAAGTCCCTCTCTGCCATTCCTGAGCTCCCCAGATTCGGGGACAGTGTGCGTGTAGGGGGTGGGATCACACACTGCCTTAGTCCATCCAGACACTTCCCTCACAGCAAACCTCTACACCTTTGCTGAGCTGTAGCAGCTACTAAAAAAATTACAACACCATAGGACCATTCTCCAAGATTGCAAATCCTAACACAGGGAAGAAAGCTGGGCGTGGCTGCCTCTAAGGAGCCTTTCAAATTGATAGCAGTATTGCAAATGATCTTCACAAAAAGAAAGGGTTAACACCCCCTCCTCCAGCTGTGGTTGGAGAGATAACTCCTTAATAAGCTCCAATTTTAAAGAAATGTGAAAAGCTAGGAGGAGGAGACTGTGAATTGAATTAAGAAGAGTAAGACCACAAGAGCTAAGGCTATAAAATGTACCCAAATCAATCTAACAAGACCTGGCTAAGTATGGGCATCAAAGAGTTGGAACCAATCAGAACAGATGCCCTTGCATGGTACAGACAGCATATGACACTTACCTATGAGTGAGGAAGTGTTTGGTATTAAGGACAATGTCTTTAAGCTGGTGTATGAGTTATTCTCCTGCTCTATAACAAATAACCGCAAACTTAGTGCCTTCAAACAGTACACGTTAGTACACAGCTTCTGTGGCTCGGGAGTCCAGGCACCCAGTGCTTAACCGCACCCAGTGCTCAGACTTCCACAAAGCTGCTTCTCAGGGAGCTGGTGGACTGTGCTCCCTGGAGCTAGGAGCCCCCTCCCAAGCTCACGTAGTGGATAGAATTCAGCTTCTTGCAGCTGCAGGACTGAGGTCCCAGGTTTCTCACTGGCTGTCAGCTCTTGGAGCCTGTCCTTGGTCACCACCATTTTGACCCTCTCAAAACACAGCAGTTTATTTCTTCACTGGCTGCAAAGAAGCTCTCCCCAGTCTGCTCCAATGGAGTCTCACGCGGCATAATCATGGGTACATTCCATCATCTTTGCCATAAGGTAACTTGACTGCAGAAATGGAATGCATCATATCCCCAGGTCCTACCCACATTCAGAGGGCATTACACTATCATACCTAAACAGGAAGATATAACATAACTGAGATGGCACCAAAATGAAGGATGCTAAAAGAGATAGTTTAAACTTAGTTCCACATTCCAGACTCAGGTGACTATTCTAGGTCCATAACTGTTTACTGAAAGACTGTACCAAAGGAACCACAAAGAACCACTCTTTCTGATCCTGCAATAAACTCGAGTTTCTTAAAGTCTAGAGTTGGCCAACTCTAAAAAAGGAAACCAAGTAGACTCAAAACCAAAGACTCATGAGTTAATTATTAATTCTCTCCCCAAATCTAAAACACAACACACAGATTTGTAAGCTCCTAAAAAATGTTGTGTTGATTACCAACAATTAGTACTGACTCGCCAAATCCATTCCCTTCAGTCTAACCCATTCCTTTGACAGAGCTATTTAGAGAAAATGTTGAAAATATGGTCCCCATTGACTATAAGCTAGTTCACAGAGGTGTTTCTTATAGGGAGAATGAAGAAATGTCATCTGAAATAATATGCTTTTTTTTAAATGTGATACTCAGAAGTGGGTCAACCAAAATGAGAAGGATGTTAATCAGCATAATGACATTTTGCAGTGAGACAAAACACTTATCACTGGCCTGCTCGATATTAACACTAATATCTTGGGGGCGCCTGAGTGGCTCAGTTGGCTAAGTGTCCAACTTGGGCTCAGGTTATGATCTCGTGGTTCATGGGTTCAAGCCCCATGTTGGGCCTGTGCTGACAGCTCAGAGCCTGGATCCTGCTTCAGATTCTGAGTCTCCCTCTATCTCTGCCCCTCCCCTGCTTGCACTCTGTCTCTCTCAACAATAAGCACACATTTTTGAAAAAAACTAATATTTTGAAGTGTTTATGGATTGCCTACTTTGGGAGCACTGGTCCATGATATAAAAGAGTAGAAATTTAACATCATCGCAATAGGCTTAACCAGTGGGCAACAGTGATTCAGTTGAACATCAATATCTTTAACCCAATGATATTTACCAGAGATCAAATCGAGCTCCACATATGTCAAAACCCCAGCAGATAACTGCAACGTAAGGAATCCGTGGCTTACCACCATCCTGTGACAAACACTCACAGTTCTAGTTGACTCAATGCACAGTATTAATAAGCACCAACAGGGAGAGCACACAGTCTACAGAGAGTTACAATAGCTTATTTACCCCTCAAAGAACATTCTCTGTATCATCACCATGTCCCATAGATGGTATGTGGTGCGGAAAAGTGTCTCACAGCCAAGTATGTGTGGAAAAGACACAGTCAAATAAGCTTCTTTACTATGAGCCTTCCATATGTCACTGCGTATTCTGGATATCTAAGATTAGATGATAGTTTTGCAGAGAATCTCATACAACTAGATTCTGGAAAATCTCAGGGAAAAACTGAATCACCACAGCCTCTGGCTGTCCTAATTAATGTGCCATGTCTATATTCTAAAAACTAAGAGTCAAAATGTCATCTGCCCTGGACACTAGACTTCTGGACTGCCGAATTCAAATCTGGCAGCCTGGCAAGTTCAGTTATGCTGACCAACAACAGCACACCTACGAGGGAAAAGTCAGATGAGGTAGGGGGTGCGTGCAGAAGAGTCATGCCTCTTCCTGTGTCGCCATATCTGGTTTCAAGTTGCCTTGCTCACAAGACAGTCTTACGAGCCACAGAAGTCCATGGAATCCTCTTATGCCTTATGCCTTATGGTGAGACCTACTGACTCAATTAAACAATTGAATATGGCAAAAGTAACAGCACAGCACTCCTGAAAACAGGTTAGAAAAGTCTGTGACTAATACACACAGACTGAAGATAGATTATCTGATTCCATAGAGCTAGAAGGCTGGGGGTTGAGGGATGACAGCTAAAAGGTATGGGGTTGGCTTGGAGGGTGGTAAAACATTCTAAAACTGATTGTGGTGATAGCTGCACAAATCTGCAAATATACTAAAATCTATTGAACTATACAAATTGAATGGGTGAACTTAATGGTATATAAATTATATCGTATTTTTTTAAGTTCATTTATTTTGAGAGAAAGGGAGAAGGAGAGAGGGAGGGAGGGGCAGAGAGAGGGAGAAAGAGAATCCCAAGCAGGCCCTGCACTGTCAGTGTGGACCTTGATGCGGGGCTCAAAAACTCACAAACCATGAGATCATGACCTGAGCCGAAATCAATAGTCGGATGCTTAACCGACTGAGCCACCCAGGCACCCCTGTAAATTATATCTTAATAAAGTGGGAAACCGCACCCCCCCGCAAAAAAAAAAAAAACCCTATGACTTCTATCTTGCTTACACTCTCTCTGGATCTTCTCACTTGCTCACCCTGGTGACACAAGCTGTCATGCTGTGAGTTGCCCTGTGGCGAAGCCCAAACGGCCAGGAACTGGAGGCCCTGTCTGAACAACAACCAGCAAGGCGCCAAGGCCCTAAATCTTATAAGCCTGTGAGTAAGTGAATCCGACCCACAACCACACCAGTGAGCTAGGAGCAGACCCTTCTAGATTCAAGCCCAGAAGTGACTGCAGTCCTAGCCAAAATCACAGTTGTAATCTGTGAGAGCACCTGAAGCAAAGAGGACAGGTGAGTCACCTCCAGATTCCCGATACACGAGAACCTGAGATCAAGCCATTCAATTTGGGGGGCTGAAATACTTCAAAAGAGCCCTCTACTCCATTTTCTTTTGTGTTCTTTGCCAGATACCTTTTCAGCTTCTGGGAAAGAGCCTTACAAAACCTTTCCAATGTATGCTTCATATTGGTTTATTCAGATAATTCCCGTCCCCAGCCCTTGTGTCTCACCATCTCGCTCGCCTAAAATGTCCCGTCCCCCTTCAGCATGCCTACGATGCTGGTATGTCCTCCAAGTCCTTGTATTTTCTATAAAAGACACAACCCATCTTCCAGCCACATCTTATTTCTGCCCCAAAGTGATTTTTCCTGACTGGAAATTTCTTCAGCACAAGTAGACTCACCGAGCATTTAAACCTTTCCATTTAAATCCAGATTACATATCTCATGCCAGCATTTATCTGTAGTTCACCTACTAGTAAGAGTTCTTTCAAACCACTTTTCAGGAAAAAATAGATGTTTGTTTCATCTACTACTCATATTTCTATATCAATTTTCACAGATTTACATTTATTT
Organism: Prionailurus bengalensis; assembly: GCF_016509475.1. NCBI lineage: Eukaryota > Metazoa > Chordata > Mammalia > Carnivora > Felidae > Prionailurus > Prionailurus bengalensis. Next base: position 6,330,214 of record NC_057361.1, read on the forward strand.
TATTCACCCTTTGCTATGTCCCAATTTTTATCTGCCCTTTTCAGTATCCTTTTTTCTTACAGAGCCGAGCAATTCCCATTTTTGTCCTTTCAGATGTTTATTACATTGCATTGTATTTTTTCACATATTTAACCTTGCCCTTATCCAACGGATAGTAGGTAAGATTTCCAATTGTCTCCTATATTGTAATATTATATTTACTTTTAGTTATTCAACATTGATGTGTATATTTTTAGTTCCCCAAATAACATTTAGGTTCAGCCACGGTAACTACTTCATCATGGATCTTTTATATCTTCAAGTATGCAGTGCCCAGTACCTTTAAACTAATTTGTTCTGGGGTGCCTGGGTGGCTGAGTCAGTTTAGCCACTGATTTCCACTCAGGTCATGATCTCACAGGTTTGTGAGTTCGAGCCCCGTGTCAGCAAGAGCCTGGAGCCTGCTTTGGATTCTGTGTCTCCCTCTCTCTCTGCCCCTCCCCTGTTTGTGCTCTCTCTCTCAAAAATAAAAAATAAAACATTTAAAAAGTAAATAAACTAATTTTTACTAGATTTATGACCTTTCATGGCCCAAGAAAGTTATTACGGTTTTTAAAGTCCTGAAGTTACTACCAGACATTCTGTAGCAAAGGAAAATTGGTTCTAGGTTTGGGGGCTCAAACTTACATGAACTTCATTTGACCCAAGATTCTTCTTTATCATCCCTGGATGACATAAAACTTAGGTGGAAGCGTTCTTATAAATAAATAAAGGCTGATATAATAGAAAATGAATAGTGACGGAATACACTAAGAAGTTAACAAGAGGGGAAACATCAGGAAAACTTTTCTAGACTAACGTATCTGAAGGCTGGCCAAGGTCACTGTTAACTAGTTTTAGACTCATCCATCCATTGTTCAAGGGAAACAGTTTACATTTTACTCCCATATACCCACATGCTCAAGTGGTCTACAATCTGATTTATGCTTTGTAAGCTCAGATACATCGTAAAAGAGCTTGTCTGATGTGGTTCTAAAATAGAATACATTTTTAGAGAGCTGTTAATCAAATTTAAGCATAATTTGAAAAGACAATTATATGAATTTCTTTTGCATAGCTGAAGTTTTCCAGGGCTTGACTTACAATTTCATCTGTACAATGCCTTCCATTTAAATCCAGATTACATCCAGACTTCTCAAATAACAAATGATAATATAGATATTATATGTATAATAGAAACCATTTTGTTCACAGCTAGTGTCTGTATATAAAATAGACAATAAGAAAAATGAATATAATATGCTAGTAAGAAAAAAAAAGAATAAGAACAAAATGGTTCTTTTTATACAGACACATGCATACCCAAGTACTGACTTTTCTCTCAGAAAATCTTCTCGAGGTTGAGAACACAACATCTCCTGACTGCTCAGTTTGTATGTCATATTCTTAACGACCCATAGCAAGGGCGTCATGGTGAAGAACAACTCTTCAACAAAGACACAATTCTTCTGGGCTCTGAGAAACTACACCATACTACTTACTGTTGTAGAAAATCAGTGGGGAACTCTGTGCTGTTTCTTTTACGTGCTATTTCCTTTGATGCCTGTGTCAATTCACACTGAAAAAATAAAGAAAAAGAATTCAAGATTTGCCTACATTCAACCTCTCCCCATGAAGGCTAACATTAACCAAATTTATTGTTAATGACTGCAGCATTCTAGAAACTCTTTATAACGCCTGCTGAAATTCACAAGATCAGCCTTGTCACCTCTGCAGACTTCCTGCCCCTCCACTCACCCAAACCTTAGCACCTACGAATCTCATGTTACAGTCACAGCTGCCACATCCCAAAGTAGGAGTAGAAAGGGGATGTATGATTTGTTAAACCTCAAGTTCTACTGATTTATGCTTTTTGGTTCTAGTGTGCAGACATTACCTCGTCCCAGAAAAGTGGCACACTGGAAAACTAGGTCTCCATGGAACCCAGATTCTGAGAAGCAGAGTAGAAGGAATGTGGCTATTCCTTCCGAGTGAAGTCCCAGTAGGTCAATAAAACACCCGTATCCTGGTTAAACTCTATAAGCTCTTATTTTTTAGAGGTCAAGGTCCTGTTCTACTTGTGAAGATGTTGCATAACACTCAGGAACTAACCAGAAATGATAAATGCAGTTTTAATTCAAATTCCTCCAAAATTTTCTGTTCTCACTCTTAAACTTTCATTCTGCCCTACCATTCCCTATCATTTCTTTTCCTATTAAAAAAATTATACTTGATGAATATTACACCATTTTCTTTTTTTTTTTTAATGTTTATTTATTTTTGAGAGAGGCAGAGACAGAATGTGAGTGGGTTAGGGGCAGAGAGAGAGGGAGACACAGAATCTGAAGCAGGCCCTAGGCTCTGAGCCGTCAGCACAAAGCCCAACGCGGGGCTCAAACTCACGAGCCATGAGATCATCACCTGAGCTGAAGTCGTACGCTCAACCGACTGAGCCACCCAGGCGCCCCAATATTAGACATTTTCTGCCAAGAAGTTTAATGTCGCTTAAATTGAGCAATGGGACGCCAGAATAAACAGCGATTTAAACTCCTGCTCTGCCACTGCCTACCTATGTGATCTTGGGCAGCCATACAACCTCTCTGTTGTTTTTCAGTTCTCTCAGTAATATGGCCATAGTACTGTCACCTATCTCATGGAGATTTAAGGAGTGTAAACATGTAAACTACTTACAACAGTGCCTGACACAAGAAAGGCCACATAAGTGCTGGGGCTTAGATACCTATTCTAATAGGATCACTTCTTTACCTTAGTGTTCAAACCTCTTCTAGCTCACTTTTACCAGGGCTACAAGATCATACCTGCCTGGACTCCCTCCTACCTTCCTCAAAAGTCCTTCTCAACCATGATAATGAGTCCTCCTCTACTCACCTTTAAAAGCAGGTGATGTCACAACAGCCTGAAACCTTTGGGACATAACAAAGGTGGTCATAACAGGGAAGTATATAGCAATCCAGGCCTTCCTAGAGAAGGAAGAAAGGTCTCAGACGCACCACCTAACCTTACCCCTTAAAGAGCTGGAAAGGTGCACCTGGTGATTCAGTCAATTAAGCATCTGATTTCAGCTCACCTCACAATCTCATAGTTTGTGGGTTTAAGACCCACGTTGGGCTCTGTGCTGACAGCTCAGAGCCTGGAGCCTGCTTCAGATTCTGTGTCTCCCTCTCTCTCTGCTCCTCCCCTGCTCATGTTCTGTGTCTGTCTGTCTGTCTGTCTGTCTCTCTCTCTCTCTCTCTCTCTCGCTCTCAAAAATAAATAAATAAATAAAATTAAAGACCTGGAAAAATAACAGCAAATAAAACCCCAAACCAGCAGAAGGCGGGAAATAATAAAGATGAGAGCAGAAATCAATGCTATCAGAAAAAAACAAAACAAAACAAAATGAAAAAACACCAGTACAACAGATCAATGAAACAAGGAGCTGGTTCTTTGAAAGAATTTAAAAAATTGATAAACTCCTAGCCAGTTTGATCAAAAAGAAAAAGGAAAGGACCCAAATAAATAAAATCAAGAATGAAAGAGGAGAGATCACAATCAATACTGCAGAAATACAAACAAAAATAAGAGAATATTATGAGCAATTATACACCAATAAATCGGGCAATCTGGAAGAAATGGACAAATTCCTAGAAACATATACACTACCAAAACTGAAACAGGAAAAAAGAAAAAAAAAAGAAATAGAAAATTTGAACAGACCCATAATCAGTAAAGAAATCAAATTAGTAATCAAAAATCTCCCAAAAAACAAGAGTCCAAGACCAGATGGCTTTCCAGGGGAATTCTACCAAACATTTACCAAATAACACCTATTCTCTTGAAGCTGTTCTAAAAAATAGAAATGGAAGGAAAACTTCCAAATTCTTTCTATGAAGCCAGCATTACCTTGATTCCAAAACCAGACAAAGACCACACTAAAAAGGAGAACTACAGACCAATTTCCCTGATGAACATGGATGCAAAAATCCTCAACAAGATACCAGCCAATCGGATCCAACAATACATTAAAAGAATTATTCACCACGACCAAGTGGGATTTAAACCTGGGATGCAGGCCTGGTTCAACATCTGCAAAACAATCAATGTGATACATCACATCAATAAAAGAAAAGACAAGAACCATATGATCCTCTCAATAGATGCAGAGAAAGCATTTGACAAAATATAGCATTGTTTCTTGATAAAAACTCTTAAGAAAGTAGAGATAGAAGGATCATACTTCGAGATCATAAAAGCCATATACGAAAGACCCACCCTAACATCATCCCCAATGAAGAAAAAGAGAGAGTTTTCCCCCTGAGGTCAAGAACAAGACAGGGATAACAGACTCTCGCCACTGTTATTCACCACAGTATTGGAAGTTTTAACCTCAGCAATAAGACAACACAAAGGAATAAAAGGCATCCAAATCAGCAAGCAGGAAGTCAAACTTTCACTCTTCACAGATGACATGATACTCTATATGGAAAACCCAAAAGATCCCACAAAAAAACTGCTAAAACTGATCCATGAATTCAGCAAAGTCACAGGATATAAAATCAGTGCACAGAAATCGACTGCATTCGTATACACCAACAATGAAGCGACAGAAAGAGAAATCAAGGAATTGATCCCATTTAAAATTACACCCCAAACCATAAAATACCTAGAAATAAACCTAACCAAAGAGGTAAAAAATCTTCACACTGAAAACTATGGAAAGCTTATGAAAGAAATTGAAGAAGACACACAAAAAAAATGGAAAAATATTCCATGCTCCTGGATAGGAAGAACAAATATTGTTAAAATGTCAATACTACCCAAAGCAATCTACATAGTCAATGTAATCCCTATCAAAATAATACCAGCATTCTTCACAGAGCTAGAACAAACAATCCTAAAATTTGTGTGGAACCAGAAAAAAACCCAAATAGCCAAAGGAGTTCTGAAAAAAGAAACCCGAAGCTGGAGGCATCACAATCCTGGACTTCAAACTGTATTACAACGCTGTAATCATCAAGACAGCATGGTACTGGCACAAAAACAGACACATATATCAATGTAACAGAATAGACAACCCAGAAAAGGACCCACAAGTGTATGGCCAACTTATCTTTGACAAAGAAGGAAAGAATATTCAGTGGAACAAAGACAGTCTCTTCAGCAAGTGGTGCTGGGAAAACTGGACAGCGACATGCAGAACAATGAACCTGGACCACTTTCTTACCCCACACACAAAAATAAACTCAAAATGGATGAAAGACCTAAACGTAAGACAGGAAGTCATCCAAATTCTAGAGGAGAAAGCATGCAAAAACCTCTTTCACCTCGGCCACAGCAACTTCTTATTCAATACATCTCTGGAGGCAAGGGAAACCAAAGTAAAAATGGACTATTGGGACATCATCAAAATAAAAAGCTTCTGCACAGAAAAGGAAGCAATCAGCAAAACTAAAAGGCAGCTAATGGAATGGGAGAAGATATTTGCAAATGACATATCAGATAAAGGGTCAGTATCCAAAATCTATAAAGAACTTAATGGGGCTGCCTGGGTGGCTTGGTCAGTTTAGCAGCTGACTTTGACTTAGGTCATGATCTCATGGCTTGTGAGTTCAAGCCCCACGTTGGGCTCTGTGCTGACAGCTCAGAGCCTGGAGCCTGTTTCACATTCTGTGTCTCTCTCTCTGCCCTCCCCTGCTTGTGTTCTCTCTCTCTCAAAAATAAACAAACAAACATTTAAAAAAAAGAACTTATACAACTCAACACACAAAAAACAAATAATCCAGTGAAGAAATGGGCAAAGACACGAACAGACACTTCTCCAAAGAAGACATCCAGATGGCCAACCGACACATGAAAAAATGCTCCACATCACTCATCATCAGGGAAATACAAATAAAAACCACAATGAGATACCACCTCACACCTGTCAGAACGGCTAACATTAACAACTCAGGCAAAAACAGGTGTTGGCGAGGATGCGGAGAAAGAGGATCTCTTTTGCATTGTTGGTGGGAACGCAAGCTGGTGCAGCCACTCTGGAAAACAGTATGGACGTCCCTCAAAAAATTAAAAATAGAACTACCCTACAACCCAGCAATTGCACTACTATTTACCCAAAGGATACAGGTGTGCTGTTTCGAAGGGCCACATGCACCCCAATGTTTAGAACAGCACTATCAACGATAGCCAAACTATGGAAAGAGCCCAAATGTCCATTGATAGATGAACGGATAAAGAAGATGTGGTATGTATGTGTATGTATGTGTCTGTGTACACACACACACACACACAATGGAGTATTACTCAGCAATCAAAAAAATGAAATCGTGCTATTTGCAACTATGTGGATGGAACTAGAGGGTATTATGCTAAGTGAATTTAGACAGAGAAAGACAAATATATGATTTCACTCATATGAGGACATTAAGATACAAAACAGGTGAACATAAGGGAAGAGAAGCAAAAATAATATAAAAACAAGGAGAGGGACAAAACAAAGGAGACTCTTAAATATAGAGAACAAACTGAGTGTTGCTGGATGGGGGGTGGGGGATGGGCTAAATGGGTAAGGGGCATTGAGGAATCTACTCCTGAAATCATTATTGCACTATATGCTAACGGACTTGGATGTCAATTAAAAAATAAATACATAAATAAAGTTAGGAGTGCTAGATTGGTATTTCTTGGAAAAAAATAAAATACACTTGATCTTAGCCAAAAGGCCGAGGAGCGATTAAAAAATAAAATAAATAACATAAAATAAAAGCAGGGGATGTCATTTAAAGGCATTGTGATCTCATGCAGAGCAAGCCAGACTGACTGCTGAGCAGGCTAAGGCTGTGGTCAGGATAGCAGCAGGAGAGAGACATATTTGAAGGGGTAACTTCAAAGAGTTTAACTAACGAGGTGAGTATAAGCAGAGGTGTGAGGAGGGTTAAGAGAAGCAGGAAAAGGGTTAAGGAAAGCTGTTTCAGACGCACAGGAGCATTTGCTTGGTGTCACCCAAATGTTTCAAGGTCTGCCCTTGCCTCCTAGGGTATCAGCAGACTCTTCCTCCCTGTTTATTTTTGGAAGAGGGTCTCAGGTGGTGCCCATGTATAAAGTCCTGTGATTTCACATTGAGGACTTAGGCTGCTATGGGTCTCCAGCCTGCAGCTGATCAGCACTGCCCTCCTTGCTTTTTGCAGCACAGCTCTTATGAATGACAGGGCAGGACTGTAACACCACGGCCAGCGGTGCCACTGCTCTACTGAGTCACTGACCCATTCCCAAATGCCCATCGGTACCATCGCTTCTATTCAAAATCTCTCCCCGAACGTCTGGTCTGCCAGCTGCATTCTTGAGAAGCTGTTCTTCAAACTGGAGAACACCGGGAAAGTCCTCTCCCAGGGGGGCCCTGCCAGTTCTTCCTCATCACCTCCTCCGCCTTCCTGCTGGCCCTCACCATCCTCTTGGAAGACACAACAGCCTGGGCATCAGCACCCTTGTCGCTCTCACTTCATATGCTCAAGAACCAGGTCTGGCTGTCGTGGATGATACAACACAGCCCACGGCTTTCAGGCTCACCCACATCTGAACCCAGAGTATCAGCCCATCCCACTTCCCAACACCATGCTCCGTACTGCCATTTACCCAATTCTGGCCACACGGGCACTCCATCCATTTCCAAAACATACTGTGTACTTGCCATCTTCTCCTTCCAGTGCCATTCTTCCCTGGGGTCCAGAATCTCTCCCTACTGTCCCCGGCCCATTTGGCATTGGGGCTGACATCTCCCTTGTTATCTCTGAGATAGCAGATCAAACATCTCCATTCTCCACGTTAGTAACATGGCAGAAACCTTCAATGCTCTATGTAACCGCAGCTCTCAGTATTTACAGAACTTACCCAGTTCTGCCCTCAGGGACAGACCCACCCTCAACCCACTGACCCCATTAGAAGTTAAATTCCCTCACAGCAGAGACCACAGCAGTGTCTCGTCCCCGTGGTGCTTAGCACAGAGTGGACCCTCCACATTTGCTGAACGACAATGCTGTGGTCACTCTCACCTTGAACTTCATATAATACTTTATAAACTCTCTCCTGCAGAGCTTGGCACTAAAGGTCACCAAAGCAGGGATTTTTCTTCAGAACTGTTCATTCTGTCTCCAAGCTTATACAATCGCAATGATAGTAATATAGTGAGTTGTCGATAAGTGTTCGTTGTATGAACAGGTGGGTGCATAAACATTCTAGGTCATCACATCAGTGAACTAGGTCAAAGAATAGCCAGGACTTGGTGATTATGTTCGCCATTCAGCACACTGCTACTCAGAGTCTGGTCTAAAAGCTGCCCACAAATGTTTTTTCCCAGGCCACGATGAGGCAAACATAGAAAGTGGCAGTAAATGTTTAGAGTATTTTAGAGGAATGGACATTGTCACAACATCCCATCATGCGTTCTTGTCTCCTTGAACAGTGTGCACACCAGTCCAAATGTTATCAGTCTTTGAGGGGAGGTCATGAGGTGGATTGGAAAGTGAAAAAGAAAACCAACAAGTAAATCCCGTTCCTTCAGCACAGAGGGCTGGAGAAGCATCGTCTCACTGGAGAGCTCCTAAGAGGAACAGCATGGCTTTCTACCCGACCCTCCTCCAGTCCTCACAGGGGCTACCCAGGAGACACTGCTTCTCCAGATATCCTTTGCCGTCTCCATCCCCCTCAGGGTAAGAAGGTTTAGGTGAATAATTATAATTGTCTTATTGTTAGCCCGTGGGACATGCCTCCAGGTACAATCAACCCAGGCATCATAGAAAGGAGCAGGGTGTAAACCGAGTGATGGAGGAGAGACCCACTGAGAAACGTATGTGTGTTCTCCTTGGTTTGTTCTCTGTACATAAGAGGACAGACAGATTTCAAACCACCTTCATTTGTTCATTCCTGTTATGGGATAGGCGAGGCACTAGAATTCACTGTGAAAAGACAACACAGGAAGAAGAGGAGGAGGAGAATGATCAACAAAAATCTAACAATAATGGTAGGCATTCTAAAGCTTTACTATGCACCAGTCACAGGGCTGAGGACTTCTGCATACTTACCTCGGTGAATGCACAAAGCCCCCCTGGAATGCAGGGGTAGAAGCCCAACACCGTAAGCAAGCTAGATGTCCCTCTGAGGCTGACCAAGGGAATTGGTTTTTGTTTTTAATTTTTTTTTTTTAATTTTTTTTTTCAACTTTTATTTATTTTTGGGACAGAGAGAGACAGAGCATGAACGGGGGAGGGGCAGAGAGAGAGGGAGACACAGAATCAGAAACAGGCTCCAGGCTCTGAGCCATCAGCCCAGAGCCCGACGCAGGGCTCGAACTCCCGGACCGCGAGATCGTGACCTGGCTGAAGTCGGACGCTTAACCGACTGCGCCACCCAGGCGCCCCTATTTTTATTTTTTTTTTAATGTTTATTTTTATTTTTGAGAGACAGAGAGAGACAGAGCACAAGCAAGGGAGGGGCAGACAGAGAGAGGGAGACACAGAATCTGAAGCAGGCTCCAGGGAGCTATCAGCACAGAGCCCCACACGGGCTCAAAGACACAAACTGCCAGATCATGACCTGAGCTGAAGTCGGATGATTAACCGACTGAGTCACCCAGACTCCCCTTAATGAAATTTTGTAGTTTACATTAGAGTTCACTCTTTGTGGTGTACATTCTATGAGTTTTGACAAATGCGGTGTCACATATTCACCATTATAATATCACACAGAATAGTTTTGCTGCCCTGACATTGCTCTGCGATCCACCTATCCATCCCTTCCCCCGCCCCACCCCTGGCAACTACTGACTTTTTAATGTCTCTGTAGTTTTGCCTTTTGCAGAATGTCAGGCAGTTGGAGTCACGCCGTCTTTTCAGATCAGCTTTCACTTCGCAATATGCACTGAAGCTCCCTCTGTGTCTTTTCTGGCTTCGTAGCTCATTTCTTTGTATCACTGAATAATATTCCATTGTGTCGATGAACCAGTTTATGTACCTATTCACCTACTGAAAAATAGGTTGGTTGCTTTGCATTTTCAGCAACTGTGAATAAACGGACTTTTCATATCCCATTGGCAGGAAGACAAAACGTTACAACTACCTTGGAGGATAAGCGGCATTATCTAGCAAAGCTGAAGAAAATGTGTGCACATGGAACTCAGAATTTCCATCCCTGAGTATACACCACAGAGAAATGCATGCAATGAAACACACAGAAAATTGTTCGTTAACCACTTTGTGGAACAGTGAAAACTTCAAACAAACCACAAGTGTGCCAACAAGCAAACTGGAATGGGACACAGTTCTGCATGGGTCTCTCTCAAATTTCGGCACATCCTGCCAGCATCAGCACTGACAGCTTTTGTTCTGGACTCTCTGCTCAAGGGTGTTGCACCGTGAACAGCCTCAGAAGACAAAGATTGGGTTTCCCTGTGGAGCAAAGTCTGGGCAGACTAGCTTACTGGTCATTATAAAAGATTTGGGTTTCATACATTCAGGGTTCCTCCGTGGTGACTCGGACCCACTGCATGTACATAACCCTGCATCTCAGGCTCGTTCTTTGTGAAATGTAAGCCAGAAGAGACTTCATAACCAGTTTCACATTTCCAGGTCCAGATATTCTGGAAGAGGTTTCTTTCATAACTGAAAAAGCCACAGTTTGTCTCAGAAAAATCAGTAAATCAAGGTGCTCTGTTGCTATGCATTTTTGTGCACCATTTCCTACCTATGGCAGTGACACTTTTCCCCCTGAAGACCTAGTTTTCTTCCAAAGGACTCACCCAGAGTGCCCTCACTGTGAGTGATCAGCAAACCTGTCTCAGCTTTGCTCAAACGACCCAAGCTGACTAGTTAAAACATACCTATCATTTCTGGACATTCTAATTTATGATGGTTCTTTTTAACTTAGGCCTGTTGGGCACTGTTACCAAAGTTAACTATACTTGCCAAGAGAGTAGGTCTTAAAAGTTCTCAGCACCAACAAGAAATGGTAATGATGGAGATGTTTGTTAACACTACGGGGGTTATCAGACTGCAACACGTAAGTGCATCAAATCAATTTAAGTTTGTACACCTTACACTTACACAGTGTTACATGTTAATGGTATCTCAGGAAACCTGGAAAAATAATAATAATTCATGCCTGTCAGCGAGTCTTAGAGTGGATACCTGCTTTGTCTCTCTCCTCCCAGTGATGAGCATATGGCCATACCTCTGGACGTATACCCACCACGGTGACAAAGAGTCAACTGACTGTGGGCCTCGACTTCACTTCTGGGACCCAGAGGCAGAAATGCAGAAATTGACCTGCCACAGAAACAAAGCTCCTGGTCTGGACTCCTTCCCTCTGTGTTGTTGTTGTTGTTGTTGTTGTTGTTGTTGTTGTGTTGTTGTTGTTGTTGTTCTTCTTCTTCTTCTTCTTTTTTTAATATTTATTTTGTGGGGGAGAGCACAAGCTGGGGAGGGGTAGAGAGAGAGAGACAGAGGATCTGAAGCAGGCTCTGCGCTGACAGGCTGACGGTAGCCGAGCCCAAGGTGGGGCTCAAACTCCTGAACCGGCAGATCATGACCTGAGCCAAGTCGGGCGCTCAACCGACGGAGCCACCCAGGCACCCCCTCTCCGTTCGTTAACCACTTTGTGGTACAGTGAAAACTTCAAACAAACTACAAGTGTGCCGTCTTACCACACTTCACGCCGTCCATGGCACAAAACCAAATTCAAACAGCAGTAAGTAAACCAGTCTTACTGTCCTGCTCTGACCTTCCGCATCGACACTAATCTTAACTTCTCTTCCTGCCTTCAGCCATGTTCTGTGAAGCAATAAATAGAACTAAGTGTCTTTTTAGGACGTTTTTATTGCGGCATATTTTTCCTGCCTCCTGCCACCTTATTATGTTATCTTGCCAAATGCCAGAGAAACATGAAACAGATGTTCCAAACAGGAGACATCACAGAGGGAATTCCCCTTCCAGCAACTGTGACAACGAGGCTCTCAGAACTCCACTTTGCTTGCGGTTGTATCATTCTGAGCCCTGAATGTACAATGGAGCAAGAGCTTAGTGCGCGTGAAAAATGTAGGGCTAAGTTGATCTCTGTGGAGTAACATGGAATGAAAAAAATATACAGCTTGGCAGTTAAATAAAAAAAGGAAATTACAGGTCAAACGCCTCCAATTACAAATGCTATGTGATCGTGTTCAAATTTCTTCATGGAAATGAAAAAAATACGCGAAATGTTGTTTGGAATAAGTATATTTTTGCAAAGGTACTTTTTTCCCCCTTGGGTGGCCTGGCTACAATGCATTTCAAGTGAGTTTTCTATCTGACATACTTCACACTGTCGTTTTCCATACTGATATACACAAAAAGTCTCAGCCTTATACCATGTGAGTAAGAAGAACGAGAATGGAAATAAGGAATGGAAAACAGCAATTTACCAAGTCTTTCTTGGCCCATTAAATATATTTAAGACAAAGCCACTATATTACTTGTAATCTTTGGGAACTCTGAGCCTCTTTTTAGAAATATAAACAAGAATAATTAACAACATAGCTCATAGGCTTCCAGTTCAAGAGTGCACACTTAGCACATATTTTATATCATCTCTCTCTTAAGGCTTTTTAACTTGATGGTAAATGAGTGATTAAAATAACAAATCCATGACAACAAAAATTTTATGGCATGAAGTTATTAACAGATGTGCAATTTCAACAAGATTCTAGACGAGGGTTTCTCCCAGCACAGCACCACTGACAGCTGGGGCTGGGTAATTCTACATCGTGGGGCTGACCTGTGCCTTTCGGGACGTATAGCAGCACCCCTGACCTCCACCCACGACATGCCAGGAGCACCTTCCCCTCACCCTCAATTAGAACAATCCAAAAATCTCTCCAGACACTGTCAAGTATCCCCTAGGGCACCACTGCCCCTGGTTAAGAACCACTGCTCTAAATATAGACAGCACATTTAGCCACACAGACAAGGTAGAAGACAGAGCTGACATCTGTAGATGGCATGATAATGCAGGAGACAGGCGAGCCACAGCCATAGCAGTGAGGACAGTCCCAACAGGGATGCTACAGTGCAGCTGAAGATGGCAAGTCCAGAAGCAGGGAAAAGCAGGAACGCTGGAATGTTCTGTACAGACTGGGAAGGTCTGTAGGCAGAACAGTAGAATAAGAACATGCACGTACTCTCACATGTGCACACACATTCACTCATACGTGTATATATGTGCACATATGCTTGCACGTGCACACACGCACACACACTTGTGCACACACTCACCTTTTCCCTCTCACATATACCACACACACACATACACACACACACACACTTTATGGTCAGAGCAGTATGTAGCCAAACATATCCATTTCTGAGGTAAGAGAGAGAGAGTTCTCCTCCAACAAAATTGAATAAACAAAGAATTTGATCAGCTAGGAAAAGTATCAAAACTCTAGCACTGGAACACCTACGAACCCAAATCAAGGCCTGCCAGCCAGTAAGTCTCTTCAAGGCATGGAGCCTTCAACCTCCTTTCTATTGCATAAGGGGTTGAGGAAGAATCATGAAGCATTTAAGGAAAGCCTGGATTGTGAAACAGAAACACTAAGATCAACAGAAACACTGGACATAACAGAAATGGGGATAAATGGGGGGGGGGGGGTATTAAACAGAAAAATATCAAATTAACATGCTGAAACACATTTAAGAAGACATTGCATCCAAAACAAAAAATCAAAATCCTTCCCATAAGAAAGAAACACGTTTTTTAAAATCAGAAAACAGGAGAATGCTGGAAAATTAAAAACATGATAGCCAAAATGGTAAGATCAATCCAGAAGATGAAACTAATAGAAATTCCTAACAAATAACAGAGAAAATAGGAGAATATTTCAAAGAAGTAATTTTCTAAAGTTTCCCAGAATTGAAGGGGCCCATGCAGTACTGAAGAGATTGAATAAAATGATCATCATCCTGCACTTCTATGAGAAATTCTAGAAGTGATGATCTAATATGGCATATTAAAAACAAGGAGTAATGTCTTCAAAGTTCTGACTAAAAACCTAATATTTATGCAAACTAGCGATGAAGTGTAAAAACAAGAAATTTCAGACTTGCAAGAACACAGATAATTTATCACCCTTGCAAACCTTATATTTTTTTTTATTTTTGAAATGTTTATTTATTTTTGAGAGATAGAGAGAGGGGAGAGGCAGAGAGAGAGGGAGACAGGGGATCTGAAGCGGGCTTCCCACTGACAGTGGAAAGCCCAATGAGGGCCTCAAACTCACAAACCGTGAGGTCATGATCTGAGCTGAACTGGCTCAGCTGACACTCAACCGGCTGAACCACTCAGGTGCCCCCATGCAACCCTTCTTTTTTTTTAATTTTTTTTTCAACGTTTATTTATTTTTGGGACAGAGAGAGACAGAGCATGAACGGGGGAGGGGCAGAGAGAGAGGGAGACACAGAATCGGAAACAGGCTCCAGGCTCTGAGCCATCAGCCCAGAGCCCGACGCGGGGCTCGAACTCACGGACTGCGAGATCGTGACCTGGCTGAAGTCGGACGCTTAACCGACTGCGCCACCCAGGCGCCCCAAGTGCCCCCATGCAACCCTTCTTAACCAGGGATTAGCTATCACAAAATATGTCAGTGAACCAAGAAGAAAAAAAAGTTAAGATCCAAGAAACAATGGCACCTACTCATAAGAAGAAAGGAAGTTCCAGGGGGACAGTTGGGACTTTTATCCTAGCAAGGGATCAACTGGCTGAGGCAGAAGGATGGAGTGAGAACAAACAGGGGGTCTCTCCCGGTAGAAAGAAGAGCCTATGGACGTGATGAGGTCTGAGAAGGCCAGAGTGGTGGACAATGGGGGGGAAGGTAAAAGCTGGAACCAGTAATGTAGGAGACCCTAACCCACTGCCCCTGTGTGGCAAGCTGAGGCAGGCTGAGTCTACTCAATATCAGGCTGGGGTTGAGAGGATGCTTTCATTCAGCTGAGAGATTACAATTTTGCTACTCGACTGTAATGTCTGAATTTATATCTGCTCAATGAACAGCGATAGGATCATCAGGAATGAGAAGAGACTCAACACGGGACAGTTGAAAGGCAAGAACCAGAGATAAATGAAGTTGGATTCTATCAGCATCCTTCTGAAACCAATTCATCCAACAAACCAGCTACATGACAGAGCATAAAGACTGTTCTGTCACTTGTCTACTTGCTCCCAGGTCCACTCACACATGTATGTGCCCTCCTCTTTACTATAAGGCCTTGCTATTCAAACCATAGCAACTTCCAGGGGCGCCTGGGTGGCTTAGTTGGTTGAGCGTCCGACTTCGGCTCAGGTCATGATCTCACATTCTGTGGGTTCGAGCCCCGCATCGGGCTCTGTGCTGACGGCTCGGAGCCTGGAGCCTGCTTCAGATTCTGTGTCTCCCTCTCTCTCTCTGCCCCTCCCCCCCCATCCTCCATCTCTCTCTGTCAAAAATAAATAAACATTAAAAAAAAAAACATAGCAACTTCCAGGAACTTGCTACAAGTGTAGTTTTCTAGCCCCATACCAGAACTATGAACAAGAAGCTGCATTTTATCCAAATTGGGTTGGGGTCTTCCAGTAGGAAGCCTTAATATATGTGTGCTTTTAATAAGATGCAGAGTTTGTGGTAATTTGTTAAACAGCACTAGATTATCTAGATAACTAATACAACAAACTAAGATTAGTGAAGAATTGAAAAGATGTACAAGAACTGATTTACAAGAAAGATGTACAAGAATTGGAAAGATGTACAAGAAGTAGTGAGGACAGGGAAAAGGTGAAGTATATTATCAACCCTCACAGAAAAAAGCCAGCAGACAGTGTCTAAATTTCCTATGTGTTGAAGGAGGAATCTAAAACTATTGTTTTAGACACAGAGTAATTAGGTAGTAAAAGCAGAAATAATTAAGAATGGGCCTGTGAATAGGGAGGGCCAGAGTTAAGGACTATATTGTTTCACTATAAACTCTGACATTTTGACCATATAAAAATTCTACTTTTTAATTTAGCATTTATAGATCAATTGGATCTTACTATTGGCAGATATCCTAGGACCCAGTCAAAACAGGAATCTATATAATATCAACTCCCAACCCTTTCTCCCATATGATTGTGGCTGGGTACACATTCCATCCCACAACACAGCCCATTCTACTGAGATGAAGCTCATTGTTAGAAAGTCTCCTTATGTTGAATCCAAAAAAATGTATCCATGTAACTTTCAAGCAAAACTCCCAGTCGACCCTCCTGGAGCCACAAGGACTACATGTCCTCTTATAGCCAAATGTCAGCCTTTCAAATCATGGACAACATCTGTCACTGGTCCTGCTAAATATTCTTTAGATTAAAAGCCCCAATCCATTCAGCACTGCTCCAGATGACACAGTGCTTGGGTTCCTTTCGGCAACATCTACCACCCCTCAGCATTTCTTAGCTTAGTAGTGTCTGACTTTAAAGTGGACCCCACAGCACCCCATGAATGGCTTGATATGGGCAGAAAAAGTGGGACAATGACCCACTAGATTTGCCTAGATGACAGACTATCTTAGTTGTAAGCACAACTGAATTCCTCAGGTCCTTTTCTCATGACCTTCTCTATTAACCCAACACTCCCTGAACATGTTCTATGTTTAAACTCAATAGCAGGGGCGCCTGGGTGGCGCAGTCGGTTAAGCGTCCGACTTCAGCCAGGTCACGATCTCGCGGTCTGTGAGTTCGAGCCCCGCGTCAGGCTCTGGGCTGATGGCTTGGAGCCTGGAGCCTGTTTCCGATTCTGTGTCTCCCTCTCTCTCTGCCCCTCCCCCGTTCATGCTCTGTCTCTCTCTGTCCCAAAAATAAAATAAACATTGAAAAAAAAATTAAAAAAAAAAAACTCAATAGTAAACCTGCATTTCCCCATTACATTTCACCAGGTTTTTGCCAATTATTTGAGGATTTTTTTCTAGTTTAGCAAATTTTTGTATAGTACTTCTTCAGGGACAGGTACTGAGCCTGTCACAAGTATTAAATCGCTTGATCTCTGTAACAACCCCGTGAGGTAGGGGCTAATATTACCAACATTTTACAGATGCATTGTTGTTGACTAAGATGCCAAGATCCCTTAGCAGCCAAGACTAGGATGTAAACTTCAGCAGGTCTGCTCTGGAGCATCTGCTCTGGATGACAGCACCTAGCTGCCACAGGAAGCAGTCTGTAGCCTGATTCTGCTACCCTGTGTATGTCTCACCTTTGTGTTATCCACAAATCTGACAAACAGGTCTTCCACGCTTGCCTCCAAAATGGAAAGAAATGTTGAGGAGAATGAGACCAGGAAGACTCTTTTACAAGAGTCTGAAGAAAAGCTATGAACACACAACCAATTCTCCCCCCTGCAAGCCTTCAGGGAAGGCCGAAGTCCTGGGGACATAACTGCACTGAGTTGTGTGATGCGGAGATAGTCTAGACACTTTGTTGGGTTCCCCACCCAACCATTTGGGGGTACTCCTGGCATCTAGAGTGTGGACCCTACTAAACATCATATAACGCACACAACAGCATCCCCTTCCCAACAAAGAATAATCCAGCCCGACACATCAATACAGGTCTTCCTCAACTTACAGTGGGGGTTAAGTCCCAATAAGCCCATCATAAGTCAAAACTATCCTAACTCAATAATACATGTAATATACCTAAACCATTGAACATCACAGCTTACCCGGCCTACCTTAAACTGCTGAAAACACTTAAATTAGCCTACAGTTGTGAAAGATCATTTCACACAAAGCTTATTTTATAGTAAAGTATGGTTTATGTTGTGTAATGTATTCAGTAGTGTACCTAACGTGAAAAACAGAATGGCTACTTGGGTACAGAATGGTTTTTTTTTTTAATTTTTTTTTAACATTAATTTATTATTGAGAGACAGGCCCAGAGCGTGAGCAGGGGAGGGGCAGAGAGAGAGGGAGACACAGAATGTGAAGCAGGCTTCAGGCTCTGAGCCATCAGCACAGAGCCCGACGCGGGGCTCGAACCCACAAACCATGGGATCATGACCTGAGCCAAAGTCGGTCGCCCAGCTGACTGAGCCACCCAGGTGCCTCAGGTACAGAATGATTTTAAGTGATCTGTTGTTGATGCTCATGATCATGTGGCTGACTGGGAGCTGTGGCTCAGGCCCCCCACCCCCACCCCCATCAGCATCATGAGGGAGAATTTGTACTGCCAAGGTTGAGAAAGTCTGGTCTAGACAATCAATTCATACTAAAGTCAAATATATCAGAAGTTTTGACACAGTGGGCCAACTGAGGAAAAGATCCATGTGAATTAGTGAAACACATCCTTTCAAAGAAATGTTTGCACACTGACAAAGCGGAAAGACCAATACAGTAGACCCCAGGGTCTCGTCTAGCAGATCTCTCCATGCCTCAGTTTATAATTTGCAATACCAGGGCATGCTTAGGTTGCTTCCCATTTTAAAATGCCATCGACCGCAACTTCATTATTTTCTAAATATGTAGGGTAAGCAGGATATTTTTAACGCAAGTAGTTGTTCCAAAATGCTCCGCGTTAATGACTAGTTAAGAGCATTATACAATTATCATTTCAAAGCGTCAGCCTAATTTCCCAGGTTTGCTTGTTTGCATTTTTATTACAATGTTTTCATGTAAACTAACTTCTGATTTAGTCTCTTTAGATAAACTTCAAATGTTATTTCTACTATGTCTTCTTAGTGCGTCTATGCTTACATAAATACTACGAAAATGATTTGTTTGCACACCAAACACCCAGCAGAATGTCACCAAGTAATTACTACTTTTTAATATTGTTTGGTGTGTATTTTTCTATAACGTTCATAAGAAATCAAAACTTGGTTCTTATATATCTAATTTCTACCATTATTTATTGGCTAAAATAATGTAAATAATAAAGAGGTAGGGAAAGAATCCATATCTTTTGTTTTCCTACAACCACCTGGAGTAACAGCCTGAGGGATCAGAAATCCCCAAATCCTCTATATTGCCTAAGCCACACTTATAAGCCAGTGGTCAGC
The DNA here is from genome assembly GCF_016509475.1 of Prionailurus bengalensis. Lineage (NCBI taxonomy): Eukaryota > Metazoa > Chordata > Mammalia > Carnivora > Felidae > Prionailurus > Prionailurus bengalensis. The sequence continues at coordinate 6,349,313 of NC_057361.1, forward strand.
GAACTTCATTTTTTCTGATTCTCAGTGGCCAGAAGCCATTCTCTTAAGAATCTCTTGGGGCACCTGGGTGGCGCAGTCAGTTGAGCGTCCGACTTCAGCCAGGTCACGATCTCGCGGTCCTTGAGTTCGGGCCCCGCTTCGGGCTCTGGGCTGATGGCTCGGAGCCTGGAGCCTGTTTCTGATTCTGTGTCTCCCTCTCTCTCTGCCCCTCCCCCGTTCATTCTCTGTCTCTCTCTGTCCCAAAAATAAATAACAAACGTTGAAAAAAAAAATTAAAAAAAAAAAAGAATCTCTTAGTCACATGGTGATTGGAAAAGAATTTTTATACTTGATTTTTCCCTCCAAAAGGTCTCTAAGAAAGTGTTCTGAGGCATTACAGGACCATGATACCATCAATGTCTTCCAAAGACCAGAGAGGAGCACAACTGTAGATAATTCAGTTGGGTTTGTAGATTCATAACAACCAGAAAGAACATACATCTTGGGAACCCACGTACATCTCAGTAAGAAGGTGTTAGAAAAGGCATTATAGAATACTGGACTGTGGTAAGAGATTTGGGGGAGGATTCAAGAAAGTGGGGCTTTGCTTTGAATTAGATGCTGTCAGCAGAGGAACTTGGGTATCTTGATGAATCTCATCTAGAAGACAGGACGTGAGATTGAAACTGTAATTAGTAAAAAAAAATAATAATAAGTGGTTGCTCATATTAACCAAGAAAGTGGGATGTTTGATTCTTTTTGTGATTCAAAGAATATATTTTTGCCTATGTTCAGACCTGATGGCAGAGTAGTCTTTTTTTGTTTTTGTATTTTCTTGACCATTGTGTTTGTGGAGTGGCCTTGTCTTATGCTGGTATTCTATGAAATTGTTTCTGTTCGACAAAAGCATACCAGGACTCAGCTGTGAATGTCAGGCTGATTGCCAGCTGCAGTGGCTGCTTTTCTCTTTCTTGATAATAATATTGCCCTACCCACCCCTAAGGAGACACTGGGTCTCTGGCTGTCTAAATCCACTGGCTGTCAACAATCCATCCTCCACGCTGGTTCTAAAGAATAAAAGTCTCTTGGAGACCTATGTCATTCAAATATTTAAGTTAAAGCTTTAATTTAACTCTTCCCTTCTGATAGTTTATTTCTCATCTTGCTCCATTTCCCGAGGTGAATAGGGACTCACTGTAGACAGGCATCACATTCAAGATACTTAACAGTGGCACCAACCCATTAGATTGGATGCCACTTCGGTCTTGGGGGTTGGCTGTTATGCCCAGCTGCAACTCTTCAGTGGTTAGATTTTAGGTAGTCTGAGGCATCCTGAGAAGACACCAGGGAAAAAGGTGTGAAGTAGGGAGGGCACCTGAGAGCCGGAACAGTGGCTATTACCAACTCATCCAGAGATGCTTCAATAATTTAACAACCTGGGAAGTTTGTTCTGGTAAATACCGTGAAGCATCAGCATTACCCTTTCTTGGAGGCAAATGACATTCGCCTTTCAGACTTTCTGGCATCAAGATTGACAGAAAAGATTTTATTTATCTCTATTTTGTAAAAGAATGACCCCATTCAAGTAGGCATTCCTTTACAATATGTTTGTCCTTCTGCATCATCATTCCCAACGTGGTTGGTTGAAGTGTTGTAAAGAAGAAATATTTATGGATGTGTTTTAAAAACCTTAAGGTTCTCTTTTACCTAAGAAGATACATTTGATTTTTTAAAAAGACATAATGTCTCCAGTCATGACTAAATGCATAGGAAATTCATACATATTACTAACTTGAAGATTACTAAACAGAAGGGAAGGATGGGGATGTTACTGGTTAAGATCGTCTGCCACATTAGGAATTCCAGCCATCTAGACATTGACCAACTCATCATCAATCTTATTACTCTTAGTTGAAAATAAAATTGATTTTTTAAAAACTAATATTAGCTATTACTTATTTTAATTGTTTGATTTTTTAAAATTTAAAATCATTATTGTCCAGACAAAACATTTCTTAAATATTAACTAAGGTTGGGGCACCTGGATGGCTCAGTCAGTTAAGCTCTGACTTTGGCTCAGGTCATGATCTCGCGGTTGGTAAGTTTGAGCCCCGCGTTGGGCTCTGTGCTGACAGCTCAGAGCCTGGAGCCTACTTCCAATTCTGTGTCTCCCTCTCTCTCTGCCCCTCCCCTGCTCATATTCTCTCTAAAAAATAAATAAACATTAAAAAAAATGGGGGGGGGGCGCCTGGGTGGCTCAGTCAGTTAAGCGTCCGACTTCGGCTCAGGTCATGATCTCACAGTTTGTGGGTTTGAGCCCCGCATCGGGCTCTGTGCTGACCGCTTGCTCAGAGCCTGAAGCCTGCTTCGGATTCTGTGTCTCCTTCTCTCTCTGCCCCTCCCCCGCTCACGCTTTGTCTCACTCTGTTTCTCAAGAATAAATAAATGTAAAATGTTAAATATTAACTAAGGTTAGGCAATTATTTATTAAGAAAGTTCTTTTTTTAAGGTCATTTTTACCAGTGAATTCACGCCAACAGAATTAAAGTTCATCCTGATTACATATCAGACTGTGGGGTAAAGGATTTCTTAGTCACTTATGCTGCCACAGCCTTTTGAAACATTAAGAATTTTTGCTAAGTAATTCTTAACTTCTATTCTAAAAGACTTTCAAACTTATAGAAGAATCACAGGAAGTCTAGAAAGTATTTCCATATAACCTGAGGAAATTCACCAGATGAAAACATTTTGCCCCATTTGCTTATTATCTGCATGTTTTCTAAATCATCTGTTTGAAAGTAATTTGCTGACCCTACCCCTGTCCCTAAACACTTCAAAGTGTGTTTTCTGAGAAGAGCATGATTATCAAATTGAAGAAATTTAATACTGATATATTATTATTGCCATATTCAGATTTCTGCAATTTTCCCAATAGTATTCTGTATGGAAATTTTTTTCTCTGATCTACATTGTGTTTACTTTTCATGTCTATTTTATTTGCCTTGAATGGCATTGGCATTTTCCAAAAGTACAGGACTGTTGTTTTTTAGGATGCTCTCAACTTGGGTTGGCCTGATGCTTCCTCGTGATTAATTCAGGTTGCACACTTTTCAGCAGAAATGTCAAAGAAGTAAAGCTGTGTCCTTCTCAGGGCGTGACATCAGAATCAACCTGGCATTTTGTCCCACAGTTGGTGGTGATAAAAAAATAAGAATTTTGGGGGCACCTGGGTGGGTCAGTCGGTTAAGACTTCGGCTCAGGTCATGATCTCACAGTTTGTGGGTTCGAGCCCCGCATCAGGCTCTGTACTGACAGCTCAGAGCCTGGAGCCTGCTTCGTATTCTGTGTCTCCCTCTCTCTGCCTCTCCCCTGCTCGCACTCTGTCCATCTCTCTCAAAAATAAACATTAAAAATATTTTTTTAATAAGTAAGAATTTTCTTTTAATCAGGTTCATTAAAGTTCCTTTTTGCCCATGTTGTGAAACAGACAACTCACTGACTTTGTAAAAAAAGAGTGGCTTGCGTGTCATGACTCATTCTTAAAGATCCATGTCTCTACTGCATTTCATTTCTACTTCCCTAGAATGAGCTGGTTCTGCCCATTTATTTTCATTCCCCTTGAACAAAATGGGAAAGAATAAACAGATTGACACAGACGGTTGTCAGTGCGGTGATGACTACAACCGAGAACAGCTCTACAAAAATATCCAGCTCGTTCAACTTTCCATAAGAAAGCCTGCCTGGATCCGACATGCCAAAAGCAATTGGGCTTAGACGATATTTTTAGAAATTGATTATTTTTTCAGCTTATTTCTGAAAGCAGACTAGCTGCCACAATGGAATACACATTAAACAATGCATTAATGACCTCCAATTTAGAGCCAGCTGCACTAAAAATGGAAAACAAAATCCTGCCCATAGATAGTCATTTTGCAAAGACCAATGAGAAAATCTTGAGGCTGTGGAGTCATTCGGTTCTGCTCTCCAAGCCCTATGTGGTAGCGCTAAACATAAAACCTTTCCCCAAGATAATTTTCATACCCATTGCCTAAATATCTCCCAGAAAGAAATTTTCACAGCTTCCATTGGAAATTGCTTCCAGAATCTCAGGATACTTCTAGACATAAGAATATAATTTGGGGCACCCAAAATCTCTCTCTTCATATTTTTTTCTTGTCTCAATCTGTGAAAAAGTAAGAACAATTGGTCATTCCTAAAAAGCATGGTAGTGGGAACACATGGGCAAGAGAGCAAGGGGCCAGAGAGGAGAGTCCAATCCACTGAGTTTTTATTTGGAGAAATTTCCTTCAATCCCTACAAAATTCTCACTACAAACCTCTGGATCCTCTATTATAATCTTCATGAAAACAGGAAAATGTTTTCCCCACTGCTGTCTTCCTAGATCCCAACAGTGTTGGATACATGGTACTTTTTTAATCAATTAATGTTGAATGAATACACCAATGAATAAAAGTCTTATTTTGCATTCTAACGGTATTATTTGTGGTTACTTGCATTACAACTTCAGCATATTATATTAATGTACTCATTTTTCCCTTTTGTCAATACATTATTCATTCTACCATCATTCATTATGTCATTTATAGACGATATTAAATATGCTATCTTTACAGTATGGAATTTAATATGTTAATGGAAAACAAATAACCAAGTGACTGCCTGAATTACAAATCAGTGTTCAGATATTCTAGTCAGCTTCTCCTATATAACAAGCAAACACAAGATTTCAGCAGCATGCGATAATAAGCATTTACTAGCTCACAAGTCTGTGGGTTGGCTGGAGTTTGTCTGATCTAGACTGGATTCAGGAAGGTGCCTCTGCTGATTTCAGCTGGGCATGTTTACAAATCTGGGGGTGAGCTAGCTTGAGCTTGTCTTTCAAGCCTCATTACATCACGTCTGCCATTATTCCATTGGCCAAAGAAGTCATAGGCCAATCCCAATGCCAAGAGCATGGGCAGGTATGTTCCCCCCAGCGAAAGCAAAGGGAGAGAACGAATATGTCTAGAAAAATAATCTAACCTATCACACTCCAGCAACACACAAACTGGCTCCTAGCTTTTTCCCACTTGTGAACTACAGAAGTGAACTTCGATCTTTCTAAAACATCATACTCTCTGTAACCTCCAGCCTCTTACACATGCTATCCCTCTGCCTGGAATAATCTGCCACACTTTCCTCTCCTCCTTTGCCACAAGTTCATCTCTATCATTGCCTGGCTAAGGCCTACTCATTCTTCCAAACTATTCTATTCTAGAAGCATCTCTAGACTCCAGAATCCAAGAAAGTTACCAACCCCAGATCTTTCCATATATCTCCATTTGGCACCTACCAAATGTTTGAAAATTGCCTATTTCTCTCTCCTCTTGAGTATGAAAATGTCTAAAGGCAGACTCCATCCTTATTCATCTCTGTGACCCCAGTCCCTAGATTAGCACCTGATATGCATCAAACACTCAATAAAGGTTTTATTGGATGAGTAATTTGGATATAATGACTCATCCTTTGTGAAACACAAACACTGACCATACTACACAAAAAATACTACCCACCGACATTTTCTCTTTACATATACTTTTCTTATTATACTTAAAAAATAAAAATAATTTTAGGCTCTGCTGATGGAGAACTATAATTCAAATACATGAACTCTGACTCAATATGAGCAATGTGTCCCATTCATCCATAGATAATATGACGTTCAATGGAATTTTCATAACACACAAAAAAATGAAGTATTTGGACCAAAACTAAGCTAGATGTTATAGTTTGAGTCCTCTGTGGATCGCAGTATATTTTTATATTTTAAAATATTCTCATTACATGGAGAGATTGACTACTCCAAATTGGAACTCTCAGCTTTATTCAAGTAACTTTCCTCCTCTGAAGCTCATACCTAACAAAACCCCTAAAGCAAAATGTCTCCCCAATGACTGAATGCTTAAATAACTAATTGCTTGTAGCAAATAAATGGTTTCCTGCTAATATAAATACAGTTTACATTTGTCTTTCACAGTCCTTTGTAAAAATATGAGCTTCTCATGCAAATTTACAGGCTTCTAGACTACATTTGAAGGGTTTATATATTTAGCATCACTGCTGAAAATAATCACTTCATCATAAATCCATTCATCAAAACCTAAACCAATTGCGTCTCTCCACTAGAATGTATCCATTTTCCCAATACTTCACAATAAGTTCAATGAACATTAAATTCACAGGGACAGTGATTCTCAAAACATTCAGCAGTATATTCTGCCAAGTGTTTACTTAGACTTACAATATGATGATCCAGAACCCTTTGAGAGGGGCTGTTAACTGGATTTCAACAATCCACTGTGCTTTCTAATCAATAACTAATTCATCGCTACCAAATGGCTTCTTCAGAGCACAGAGCCACAAAAGAATCCATGGAATGGAATGTCTAGTGCAGCGTCTCCATATGCTCGCTTAGCTCTTTAGAAAACCACTTGTGAATGGCTGGGAGAAATCATCAAGGACTTGTAGCAAGAGCAACTAGAGACAACTTTTCATGGTGCAGTGACTATTTCTTGTAGCTTTGGTTCTAATTTGATGATGTCCAGAGCCATGTTTGGTGGTCATATCATGGAAGGACAGTGATACTGGTATCTACTGGGTAGTGGCGAGGGATACCGTTTAATATCCTGCAATGCACAGGACAGTATCTCCCCCAACACACAACAAACACTATTCAGCCCATATGTCAATAGTGCTGAGACTGGGAAACCTTGTCTTATAAAAAGTTAATAGATGCAAATTCTAGAACTGTAGAACTGTGTGGCCCAAGTACAGCAGCCACTAACCACTTGTAACTCTTGAGACCTTGAAATATGGCAATTCCAAACTGAGATGTGCTGTAGGTGAAAAATATACTCCAGATTTCAAAGACATAGTATGAAAGAAAGAATGTAGAATATCTTAATATTTTTATGATTAGATACTGAAATGATAATATTTTGATTATATCAGGCTAAAGAAAATACAGTGTTAAAATTAATTTCACCTCATGCTTTTTACTTTTACAAATGTCTATTAGAAAATGTAAAGGGTGCGTGGGTGACCCGGTCAGTTAAGCATCCAACTCTTGACTTCACTCAGGTCATGATCTCACGATTCGTGAGTTTGAGCCCTCCATCGAGTTCTGCACTGACAGTGTGGAGCCTGCTTGGGATTCTCTCTCCTTCTCTCTCTCCCCCTCTCCTGCTTGCACTCTCTCTCTTTCTCTCAAAATAAATAAATAATATTTTATTTTATTTTATTTTATTTTATTTTATTTTATTTTTTGCTGTGTTCCAATAAAACTTTATTTGCAAAAACAGATGGTAAGCTGGATTTAGCCTACTGGCCATAGTTTGCCAACCCATGTCCTTGACTATGGCCTTTTTTTTTTCAATATATGAAATTTATTGTCAAATTGGTTTCCATACAACACCCAGTGCTCATCCCAAAAGGTGCCCTCCTCAATACCCATCACCCACCCTCCCCTCCCTTCCTCCCCCCATCAACCTTCAGTTTGTTCTCAGTTTTTAAGAGTCTCTTATGCTTTGGCTCTCTCCCACTCTAACCTCTTTTTCTTTTTCCTTCCCCTCCCCCATGGGTTTCTGTTAAATTTCTCAGCATCCACATAAGAGTGAAAACATATGGTAACTGTCTTTCTCTGTATGGCTTATTTCACTTAGCATCACATTCTCCAGTTCCATCCATGTTGCTACAAAGGGCCATATTTCATTCTTTCTCATTGCCACGTAGTACTCCATTGTGTATATAAACCACAATTTCTTTATCCATGCATCAGTTGATGGACATTTAGGCTCTTTCCATAATTTGGCTATTGTTGAGAGTGCTGCTATAAACATTGGGGTACAGGAGACTATAGATGCTGGAGAGGATGTGGAGAAACGGGAACCCTCTCGCACTGTTGGTGGGAATGCAAATTGGTGCAGCCACTCTGGAAAACAGTGTGGAGGTTTCTCAAAAAATTAAAAATAGACCTACCCTATGACCCAGCAATAGCACTGCTAAGAATTTACCCAAGGGATACAGGAGTAATAAATAATCTTTTAAAAAAATAAAAAGAAAAATGTAAAATTACATGTGTGGCTCTTGTTATACTTCTTTTTAGACAGCAGTAGGCTAGGAATTCCTTCTGTTTCCTTGATAACACGCTGTCTCTACCCATGAAGTGCACATTTCAATGAGTGGACTCTCAAAGTAAACTTAAATAAAAAAAGCATCCAGTTGCTGTGTCCATATAAGATTAATAGAAATGCCAAAGTATTTTATCAGATCAGAGATACATGGGCGGCAAGATGAAGTTTCCCTATATATATTGATTTACAAAACTGGTCACAGATGAAAGAACAGAGTCAACGGGCTGTGCTTTTTTTCTTTATGCCCAAATGGTTAGAAATTATTCAGTAGCAAAAGGTCCCCCAGGTCAGACTTCAGGGGAAGACGGCACAGTAGGAAGATCCTAAGCTCGGTTCGTGCCACAGATACAACCAGAGAACCCCCACATCAGTGTAAATGACCCCAAGCCCACAGAACAAACGCCACAACTAAATGTAGAAGAGGCCACATTGAAGATAGTAAGAAAGTGGCGATGCGGTGGGGAGCTAAGCCCAGGTGTGGCCACCTGAGGGAGGGAGCCAGACACATGGACAGGCGTGAGAAACAGACTATCACAACAGGGAACCTGCAGGGGGAAGAGGAATCCCATCCCATTTGGTTTTGCAAATGAAGACACCAAATTCTCACAACCAGTGGGACTGACAGCCTGGAATTCTAATAAGCAGGCCCAGCTCTGGGAGAGACAGGAGGGTTACAGGAAGCTGAGTCACTGCCCTTAAAGAGACAGACCCCTCCTGCAGCAGACCAGCGTGGCCCTTGCTGGCACCACAGCCTGCAGCCCGTTCTCCTGAGGACCTGTGCCCTCCTTGGCTAGAGCCCATCGAAAGCGGTGCCACCAGCCTGGCACTGTGCGAGCAGCCCCTACAGGGACCAGCACCACACCAAAGTGACTCCTGCCCCAGGGAGAGGGGGGTCTCCCTGCAAGCCGTGCCCACCGACGAAAGCTTCTCAGGGTACACACAGACAGAGTACTGCAGGTCAGTGCTACTGCATCTCTGGCAAACATGGAGCTTGCCTCAACTCAAGCTCAAGGTGGCCCCAGACTGGCCCGCTAACAACACAGAGACCAAGCCCTTCCCACAACAGGCAAAGAGAGCCATTGCAGAAGATGGCAGTGAAGGCAAATGCAGCTCAGCCATAACAGTAGGGCGCAGGCAACAGACACAGGAGACACATCAGAAGTGTCGGGTCCTGGTAAACAGGGGATGCTGCCCTGGAGGCCACCACAGGATCTTTTCTTCACAAGGATACTACTTTCAAGAGCCGGAGATGTACCTGACTTGCCAAACACCAAGAAACGGGGGCAGAGCTATACAAAACAAAGAGACAAAGAAATATGTCTCAAATGAAAGAAAACAAAATCACAGCAAGACAACTATGTGAAATAAAGATATGTAAAAATAACCATAAAACAAGTAACAAAATGACATCTCAATACTTACTTTTAATGAAATTGGACTAAACACTTCAATCAAAAGACACACAGTGACAGAATGGATAAAAAACAAGACCCATATATATGCTGCCTATAAGAAGCTCATTTCAGACCTAAAGACACCTGCAGATTGAAAGTAAAGGGATGGAAAGGCATTTATCATAAGGATGGAAGTGAAAACAAAGCCAAAATAGCAATACTTATATGGGACAGAAGACAGTAACAAAAGACACTTCTAACCGTGATGGGAACAATCCAACAAGAAGATATGACAATACTAAATATTTATGCACCCAGCATGGAAGCACCCAAATACATAAAGCAACTAATAACCAACATAAAGGAAATAATCAATAGTAATACAATAATATTAGGGGACTTTAACACCCCACTTACATCAATGGAAAGATCATTCAAACAGTATCAAGAAGGAAACAATGGCTTTGAATACCATGTTGGACCAGATAGATTTAACAGATATATTCAGAACATCCCATCCTAAAACAGCAGAATATACATTCTTTTCAAGTGCACATCAAACATATTCCAGAATAGATCACTAATTAGGACACAAAATAAGTCTCAACAAATTAAAAAAGACTGAAGTCATATCATGCATTTTTTCTGACCACAATGCTGTGAAACTAGAAATCAGCCACAAGGAAAAATCTTGAAAGACCACAAATACACGGAAGTCAACTCCCATGCTACTAAACAATGAATAGGTCAATCAAGAAATCAAAGAGGAAATCAAAATATACTTGGAGACAACTGAAAACAAAATTCATACACTTTTAATCAGACTTGCCAAAAAAGGGAAAAAAAGAGAGTGATGACTCAAATAAATAATATCCTAAGTGAAAGAGGAGCAATAACTACCACCACAGTGATACAAAGGATTATAAGAGAGTAAGTTATGAAAATTTATATGCCAGCAAATTGAAATACCTAGAAGGAATGGATAAATTCCTAGAAACAAATAACCTCCCAAAACTGAATCAGGAAGAAATAGAAAATCTGAACAGACCAGTTACAAGCAGTGGAATCAAATCACTAATCAAAACACTCACCACAAACAAAACTCCAGGGCCAGACGGCTTCACAGGTGAATTCCACCAAACATTTAAAGAATAGTTAACACCTATTCTTTTCAAAGTATTCCAAAAAATAGAAGAGGAAGGAAAGCTTCCAAATTCATTCTATGATACCAGCGTTGTCCTCATACTGAAACCAGATAAAGACACCACAAAAAAAAGAGAACCAGGCCAATATCTCCAAGAACATAGATGCAAAAGTCCTCAACAAAATATGAGCAAACCAAATCTGACAACACATTTAAAAAATCATTCAAGGCCCCTGGGTGGCTCAGTCAGTTGAGTGTCCGACTCCAGCTTGGGTCATGATCTCACGGTTGTGAGTATAAACCCCACATCAGGCTCGCTGCTGTCAGCGCAGAGCCCACTTTGGATCCTTGGTCCCCCCCTCTCTCTTTGCCCCTTCCCCACTTGTGCTCTCTCCCTCTCAAAAATTAATAATCTTTAAAAAAAGAAAAAAAGCATTCACCACGATCAAGTGGAATTTATTCCTGGGATGCAAGGGCAGCTCAATACTTGCAAATCAATCAACTTGATACATCACATCAACAAGAAAAAGGGAAAAACACACACGATTATTTCAATAGATGGAGAGAAAGCATGCAACAAAGTACAACATCTATTCATGATAAAAAAAAACCCTCAGCAAAATATATTTAGAGGGAACGTATTACATATTTCAACATAATAAAGGCCAATTAGGAAAAACATCATAGCTAACATCATATTCAATGGTGAAAAACTGAAAGCTTCCCTTAAGGTCAGGAACAAGACAAGGATGTCCACTCTCACCACTGTTATTCAACACAGTACTGGAAGTCCTAGCCACAGCAATCAGACAACAAAAAGAAATAAAAGGCATCCGGACTGGTAATGAAGAAGTAAAACTTTCATTATTCACAGATGACATGACACTACATATACAAAACACTAAAGACTCTGCCGAAAAACTTCTGGAAGTAATAAATAAATTCATTGAGGTTGCAGGATAGAAAATCAATATATAGAAATTGCTGCATTTCTACACACTTAATAATGAAGTAGCAGAAGGAAAAATTAAGAAAACAGTCCCATTTACAATGTCACCAAAAAGAATAAAATACCTAGGAATAAACTCAACCAAAGAGGTTAAAGAGTTATACTCTGAAAACTATAAAATATTTACGAAAGAAATCGAAGACAGCAAAAACAAATAGATATTCCATGCCCATGGATTGGAAGAACAAAGACTGTTAAAATGTCCATACTACCCAAGCAATCTACAGATTTATTGCAATCCCTATCAAAATACCAACAGTGTTTTTCACAGAACTAGAACAAATGATCTTAAAATTTGTATACAACAACAAAAGACCCCAAACAGCCAAAGCAATCTTGAGAAAAAAAAAAAAAGAACAAAACTGGAGGTATCACAATCCCAGACTTCAAGATATAATACAAAGATATAGTAATCAAAACAGTATGGTACTGGCACAAAAACAAACACATAGATCAATAGAACAGAGTAGAAAATCCAAAAATAAACCCACAACTATATGGTCAATTAATCTTCAACACAGCAGGAAACAACATGCAACAGGAAAGTCTCTCCAACAAATAGTGTTAGGAAAACCGGACAGATACATTTGAAAGAATGAAACTGGACCACTCTCTAACACCAAACACAAAAATTAACTCAACATGGATTAAAGACCTCAAAGTGAGACCTGAAAACAAAAATCCTGGAAGAGAGCACAGGAAGTAATTTCTCTGACACTAGCCATAGCAACAGTTTTCTAGATATGCCTCCTGAAAAAAAGGGAAACAAAAGCAAAAGCAATCTATTGGGACCACATCAAAATGAAAAGCTTCTGCAGAGCAAAGGAAACAATCAACAAAACTAAAAGGCAACCTATGGGATTGGTAAGATATTTGCAAATGACACATCTGATTTGGTTTAGTAGACAAAATGTATAAAGAACGTATACAACTCAACACCCAAAGAACAAATAATCCAATTAAAAATGGGCAGAAGACATGAACAGACATTTCTCCGAAGAAGATATCCAGATGGCCAACAGGCACGTGAAAAGATGCTCAACATCACTCCTCAGGAAAATGCAAATCAAAAGCACAAACGGCTATCACCTCACACCTGTCAGAATGGCCAAAATCAGAAACACAAGAAACAACAAGTGTTGGTGAGGATGTGGAGAAAGGGGAACGCTCTTGCTCCATTGGTGGGAATGCAAACTGGTGCAGCCACTCTGGAAAACAGTATGGAGGCTCCTCAAAAAACTGAAAATAGAAATATCATAGCATCAGTGATTCCACTATTGGGCCAATAGTTTAAAAAACTAGAAGGTAAAGAAACATTTGACCACAGGCAAATATTTCTGAAAGGAAAGCACAGCATCCAGCTTATTAAAAAGAATGACCCTGAGAAGAGCAGAAAAATTAGAGAAATTTGTTAAACTGGTCATCAGACCTGAAATCTTCTATAAATAATACCACAAGGACAGTGCTGTACAGTAGAAGCCATGGTTCCCTTCTTAAGGATCCACTCAAAGACACAGGGCAAACAAATGGAAATATTCAATAACAGGTCATGACAATGAATGAGAGTACTCCAAAGGAGAGTTCAGAGTGAAAATCAGCACCATGGAGGGTAGGACTTGGATGTGGAAATAAGGGCAGAATTTAGGCCATCAAAATTGAGACCAACAGTTTCATGGAGGAGACTCCAGAAAAGCAGAGTGAGCTGAAGCTCAGAGCTGAAATAGGCATGAGGTTTGCAACTGGGACAAGAACAAGAGCTCCCTCACTAAGGCTTTGCATTAATTTTGGCAAGAGTTCAGCAATGAGACAAACTTCTTTGTCTTAACGACTAGGAAGAGAATTTAGAACTTTATTCTACAGGCAATGGGGAGACAGGGAAAGCTATGGAATGAGAGAGAGGGTGTAAGAAGAACAACATTGCAGGTTTGCACATGGGATGGAATGGAGAGGGAAGATATGGCAGAAGGACGTGTCATCAGCCCATAATGTGCAGTGTTGTTTCCCACAACGTTTTCCATAGTGACCGTACAATTTACATCCCCACCAATATGGCACAAATGTTCCCATTTCACCAGACCTTTGCCAACATTTGATATTGCTGTCTTTTTGACAACAGCCATTCTAACGGGTGTCAAAGCTTTCATATAGGAAATAAATAGGTAATGGGTTTCACACACTTACCTTGAAGTTTAATGAATATTTCCTCTCTAGCTTCTGAAATTGGGTATGTCACATGACATCATCTGCTCATCCTAACACCACGGCTGTAAGACTCCATCCACCTGCACACATAAAGGAGACTGTTTTATTGGTCTATTATTTACTGTCAATAAAACACTAAGCAATGGTATATTTAGCATTTTAAAATAAGTATGCCAACAATGATGCCTAAGAATTACTAAGCACCAAAATGATACCTGGTAAGGGTACTTAATATTTTGTTACAAAATACCCTATTCCTTAATCTTCAAAGACCCTGAGGCCAAGAGTGAAGCCAATCTAATTAGGAGACAGTAGGAAGTTTATCTTCCTTGGACAAAGAACAACTAATTAAAAACTAAAGACAATCAGAGACAATAACTTTTTCTGAGTATTATTAAAAACTTTCTAAAAGTCCAATATGTTCAGAGTAGTACGCAAGCTTTCACATGACATGGAAGTTCAGTATTTCCACCATTTCCTTTGTGGAAATACAAAACATAAAGAAGAAGAATGAGTTAAAAAAAAAAAAGTCAGCAATCCCTATTAAAATAACACAAGCATTCTTCACAGAGCTAAAACAAACAATCCTAAAATTTGTATGGAACCAGAAAAGGTCCCAAATAGCCAAAGTAATCTTTAAAAAGAAAACTAAAGCTGGAGGCATCACAATCCCAGACTTCAAGCTGTATTACAAAGCAGTAATCATCAAGACAGTATGGTACTGGCACAAAAACAGACACTCAGATCAATGGAACAGAACAGAGAACCCAGAAATGGACCCACAAATGTATGGCCAACTAATCTTTGACAAAGCAAGAAAGAATATCCAATGGAATAAAGACAGTCTCTTCAGCAAGTGGTGCTGGGAAAACTGGACAGCGACATGCAGAAGAATGAACCTGGACCACTTTCTTACACTGTACACAAAAATAAACTCAAAGTGGATGAAGGACCTAAATGTAAGACAGGAAGCCATCAAAATCCTCGAGGAGAAATCAGACAAAAACCTCTGTGACCTTGACTGCAGCAACTTCTTACTCAACACGTCTCTGGAGGCAAGGGAAACAAAAGTAAAAAAGGACTATTGGGACCTCATCAAAATAAAAGGCTTCTGCACAGCAAAGGAAACAATCAGCAAAACTAAGAGGCAACTGACAAAATGGGAGAAGATATTTGCAAGGGACAGATCAAATAAAGGGTTAGTATCCAAAATCTATAAAGAACTTATCAAACTCAACACCCAAAAAATGAAAAATCCAGTGAAGAAATGGGCAAAAAACATGAATAGACACTTCTCCAAAGAAGACATTCAGATGGCCAACTGACACATGAAAAAATGCTCAACATCACTCATCATCAGGGAAATACAAATCAAAACCACAAGGAGGATACCACCTCACACCTGTCAGAACAGCTAACATTAACAACTCAGGCAACAACCGATGTTGGCAAGGATGCAGAGAAAGAGGATCTCTTTTTGCACTGCTGGCAGGAATGCAAACTGGTGCAGCCACGCTAGAAAACAGTATGAACATTCCTCAAAAAATTAAAAATAGAACTACCCTACGACCCAGCAACTGCCTACTAGGCATTTATCCCAGGGATACAGGTGTGCTGTTTTAAAGGGCCACATGCACCCCAATATTTAGAGCAGCACTATCGACAATAGCCAAAGTATGGAAAGAGCCCAAATGTCCATCGATGGATGAATGGATAAAGAAGATGTGGTATGTGGTATGTGTATGTATACCTATATACATATATGTATATGTATATGTATATGTATATGTATATGTATATGTGTATGTGTATATGTATATATATGTGTGTGTGTGTGTATATATATGTATATATATATATGTGTGTGTGTGTGTGTATATATACACACACACATACACATACCACGGAGTATTACTCAGCAATCAAAAAGAATGAAATCTTGCCATTTGCAACTATGCAGATGGAAGTGGAGGGTATTATGCTAAGCGAAATTAGCCAGTCAGAGAAAGACAAATACCATATGACTTCACTCATATGAGGAATTTAAGATACAAAACAGATGAACCTAAGGGAAGGGAAGCAAAAGTCATATAAAAACAAGGAAGGGGACAAAACATAAAAGACACTTAAATATGGAGAACAGAGGGTTGCTATAGGGGTTGTGGGAGGGGGGATGGGCTAAATGGGTAAGGGACATTAAGGAATCTACTCCCAAAATCACTGTTGCATTATATGCTAACTTGGATATAAATTAAACAATAAATAAATTAATTTTATTTTTTTTTAATTTTTTTAAGGTTTATTTATTTTTGAGACAGAGAGAGACAGAGCATGAATGGGGGAGGGTCAGAGAGAGAGGGAGACACAGAATCTGAAACAGGCTCCAGGCTCTGAGCGGTCAGCACAGAGCCCGACGCAGGGCTGGAACTCACGGACCACGAGATCATGACCTGAGCTGAAGTCGGACACTTAACCAACTGAGCCACCCAGGCACCCCTAAATTAATTTTTAAAAATAGCCATCTTAACAGGGCGCTTGGGTAGCTAAAAAAAAAAAAAATCAATTTGTATAAAATAGGAAGAAAGTTAAACCCCAGACTTTAAAGTGTCAAAACAGCTGCCAATGTCACTGAAGATTGATCAGAGTGTGTTAGAGAAGATAGATAGGAGCAAACCAAACCACAGGGATCATGCAGTAGCTAGAGATGTGCCAACGAGCCAGGAAAAGCACACTTCACAAACACCAGAGGCACAACCAAAGCACAGGACTTGGATCGTCTGTTTGCAAGAAGAGAACTAAGAGTAAACCAGGAGGCAGCGAGAGCTTCCTGTACCAAATCAGCTTCCAGAAGCAGAAAAAGTGGATTAAAGGAAGGATCACATGGACAAAATATATGTTCTGGCATTGTTCTGTCTCAATGGCAGTGGGAAAAAGAAATTTAAATTGTTAACAAAGAAATTTTTTAAAAATCAGCCTTTGTCACTTGCTGAGAAGTAAAGCATAAATAAATGTATACATCAGATATCCTGGCACATCATCTTGCCTTCTTCCCACAAAAACATCCAGAAATAAAACATAAAATACATACAGAAGTAGAAATCAACAGCTCTCTTATATGTAAATAACATAAATTAGAAGATATAATTGCAGACAAGGCACCATTTAAAATAGCAATAATAAATATAAAACGTCTATAAGTAAATATGTCAGAACTTTTGGAGGAATATTTTTAAGTTCTTCCAGGGGAGGGGAGAAGAAAATGTAAACATATGAAAGGCATTCCAAGTTGCTGAGTACAAAGAATCAATATCATAATATAATTGTCTCTGAATCTATCTAAAATAGAACCCAACCAATTCGTTTTAGGAATCTGGTATGTTGACCCTAAATTTTATAGGAACCACAGGTAAGTAAAAATAGTCACTAAAAGAGCCCCTGGGTGGCTCAGTCAGTTAAGCGTCTGACTTTTGATCTCAGCTCAGGTCTTGAGCTCAGGATCATGATTTCAAGCCCCACAGTGGGCTCTGTACTGGGCATGAAGCCTACCTAAAAAAAGAAAAAGAAAAAGAAAAAAGAATAGCCAAGAAAAAAAAATAAAGTAAATGAATTATAAAATGAAAGGAACATAATACAAAATGGGCAAAGATTTTAACAAATACTTGATAAAAGATATTAAAAATGGAAAATAAGAACATGAAAAAGTATCAGCCTCATTAGTCATCAGTAAAATGCAAAATAAAACCACCACGTGATACCACATATACCCACCCAGTATGTCAAAAATTAAAGACTGACCATCAAATTATGCTGAAGATTAGAACAAGCAGAACTCTCACACATGTCGGTGGCAGTGTTGAAGAGTACAACCACCTTGGAGAAAGCATAGGGTAGGAGCTTCTTAAAGAGCTTAAACCCACCCTATAGCTGAACCATTTCCCACACATATTTGTCCCGTCCCCACAAAAGAAGGAAAAGAGAACATATGGGCGACAAAATGAACTGTGCGATAATGTTCAAAACAGCCCTGGTCTTGGCTAATAGGTGAATAAATAAACCAAATGTGCCATATTCACACAGTGGGACACCAGACATCAAGAAAAAGAAACGAGCTACAGATACATGAAACAACACGGTTCAAGTCTCAAAAGCATCATGCTCCTGAAAGAAACCTTCCCCAAAAGAATGCACGCTTCGTGGAGTCAGAATAGCAGTGGGCTCTATGGGAGTGGGGATGGGGACTGACTAGCACGAGGCATGAAGGAATTTGGGGGCTGATGGTAATGTCCTGTGTCTTGATAAGAGTTTGGGTTACATAAGCATAAGCATGTGTCAAAACCCTATTCACTGTATGTAAATTTTAGCTCAAAATAAAAAAAGATACTATAAACAAATACTAAACCCTACGTATTAATGAGGCAATGCTAAACTATTTGGGGAAAGTGTACTGATATCTCCAGTTTCCTTTAAATACATCAAAAAATATGATGAATTAGTGTGCAGAATAAATGGATAGATATGTGTTAAAACAAGGTTAGTAAAACATTAATGGGAGAATCCGTGTGGTGCGTAATGGGTGTTCACTGTAAAATAATCTCAACCTTGCCACATGGTTGAAAATCTTATTTTTTAAGTTTTTATTTATTTATTTTGAGAGAAAGAGAGCGAGCTAGCGGGGGAGGGGCCAAAAGAGAGGGGGACAGAGGATTCGAAACAGGCAGTATGCTGACAGCACAGATGTGGGGCTTGAACTCACAAACCATGAGATCATGACCTGAGCCAAAGTCGGATGCTTAACCAACTGAGCCACCCAGGTGCCCCTGGTTGAAAACCTTTTTAAGAAATGTTAAAAAAAAAAATGTACAGAAACGAAAAGAGTGAGGAAGACTAGCCCTGTAGCATGCTAAAACTTATTTATATTTCATATTTAGTTTAAGAATAAATAGAAAAAATTTCTATTCAGAAACAGAAACCCCTAAATATGAAAATTTAGTGCTGTTCAAGGGGTATAAACTTTCAGTTCCACAAGATGAACAGGTTCAAGAGATCTGTTGTAAAACACTGTGCCTATTGCCAACAATACCACACTGCACACTTACAAATGTGTTAAGAGGGTAGATCTCATGTTAGGTGTTCTTACACAATCAAGCAATTATGGAAATGTAATATATGTTACAGGCGACAACTTAAATCAGAGGAGAAAAGGTGGATTATTTAATAAATAGCATTGCAACAAATGGGCTGCCTTCTGGAACAATATATTTGGACCTATGCCTCATACCCTGTGCCAGGGTAACTTGCAAACAGATGAAATATTTAAATATATGTAAAATGTAGAAGAAAGTAATAAACTAAAAAAACCATAGGATAATTCTTCTTTAACACCAGAGGGAAAAAGTCCTTTCCAATTATGACCAAATGTCAAAAGTAATAACAATACTAATGAATTCAACCACATAAAAGCACGCTTAGGGCAAAACTATAATAAACAAACTCAAAGACAGATGACATGATGGAAGGAAACTGTAATATATCACACAGTTAATTGCTCCAATAAATAAGTAGTTCACAGATATAATTTCAGCAACCCAAGAGGAAAAACAAAAACAAAAACACAGGGAGATGATATGAACAGAGAATTCATAGAAAAGGAAAGACAAATGGCTTTTATCCCATGAAAATATCCTCAACCTCAAATATAGTAATTAAAAAAAATGTATCTTTATGTAGTTCTAATTTGCATTTCTATCAGAAGTGAAAAAAGAACACTGTACAGTGTATAATTCACTTTCAAAAGGAGAGAAGCACACACACACATATATAACAACACATATAAAAATGTGTTTGTACATATTTTTTAAAGCTCCAGAAAGGAACACAGAAATAACAATATGGATTGTTGTTCAGAATGACGGGGAGATTTTTTTTCACAGTAAACTCTTCATACTTTTTGAATCTTTAATCATGTAGTTGAACTACTTAAAAAATGAGACTTAGAAAAGTAAAAAGAATTCTACTGCAAACAAAGTCAGAATGGGAGACAGCCTGGGTTTTAGCCAAACTCTGCCACTAATTAACAGTGTGAACTTGGGCCAGTCTCTTAGAATCATTGACTCTTCCTTCTGGCTACAAAGAATCTCAGAAAAAGTCTCATCCCTCCTCTTATTCTATAGAATAGAAAACAAACGCAAAATAAATTGCATGGCTTAGCAATGTCACATGCTGTCAGTTTATGGCAGAGCCACAAAAGCTGTCAACATGCCCATTTCTTCTTGTTTGAGATGGGAATTCTGCCATTAAGAGATGAAGAGACAAGCCATGTATGCTGGGGAATAGTATCTATAAGGCACACAAGTGAGAAAGGACTTGGGTCCAGAGTAGATAAACAACTCTCCAAATCCAACAAGAAAACAAGTACCTAAAAAGATGCTCAACATCTTTAGCCATCAGGGAAATGCAAATTAAAAACCACAGGAAGATTCCACTGTGCATTTTTGGAATGGCTAAAACTTAAAAAAAAAAAAATTACACCAGACAATGGAAAGAATATGGCACAATGTGAATCCTTACACATTGCCTGTATACAAAATGCAAAAGGTACAACACTTTAAAAAACAGTTGGGCAGTTTCTTTTTTTTTTTAATGTTTATTTATTTTTGAGACAGAGTAAGAGTGTGAGCAGGGAAGGGGCAGAGAGAGGGGGAGACACAGAGTCCGAAGCAGGCTCCAGGCTCCAAGCTGTCGGCACAGAGCCTGATGCGGGACTCAAACTCATGCATGAACTGTGAGACCATGACCTAAGCTGAAGTCAGACGTTTAACTGACTGAGCCACCCAGGCGCCCCCAATTTCTTATAAAGTTAAACATTAACTCAAAAACCTGTACAAACATGTTTACAGCAGTCTTATCACCAAAAAGCTACAGGAAGAATCCAAATATCCTTCAATTACCGTACATCCACATAAAGGAATCCTACATAGCCCTAAAAGGAACAAACTATTGATACATGCAACAGCCTGGATGCATCTCAAAGGTATAATGGTGAGAGGAAGCAGTCAATGTCACACAGCTACATGATCCCATTCATAGGCCGTTCTGGAAAAGGCAACATTAGAGGAATGGAGAAGAGATTGGTGGTTCCCAGAAGTGCTGGCAGGGGGAGAGGCTAATAGGGGAGCAGGAGGAAATTTAGGGTGCCCTCGGACTGCTGTGTCTCGTGATTATGGTGGTAGATGTCAACACCTATGCATTTGTCAAAATCCACAGAATCGTATACCACAAAGAACAGATTTTACTGTAAGTTTAAAAATAAACTTTTTAAAATGGAGTCTTGATTCACCTCATCTCTAGGGCTCTTTCCATCTCTAAAGACAAAGCTTCTTTCACTTTCAGAAGGGTAACAATTTACTCCCAAAGACTAGTAGGGATTTGTATTACATGTGACAAAAAAAAAATTCTAATCATTTTTCTTTTGACAAAAGAAAACCAGAATAAGTATGAAATTCAAAGAGCAATGACATCGCGGAGAAACAGGAAGCCCAGGAAAGGACGTGAAAACAATGGTTGAGAACTTCATCTCACTTGGAAGCACTACACAAATAGAAAAGTACTCCCAAATTTCACCGTTTAAAGTTTGCTATCGTATTTGCAAAGTCCTTTGTTTAATGTCTATTTATTTTTTGAGAGAGAGAGCACAGCGGGGGAGGGGCAGACGAGGTGGACAGAAGATCTAAGTGGGCTCCGTGCTGACAGCAGAGACCCCGATGCAGGGTTCAAACTCATGAACGGCAAGATCTGGATCTGAGCCGAAGTCGTACACTCAACCGACTAAGCCACCCAGACGCCCCCAAAATTTATTTTTATGTAAAGGTGGAATCATTGGTTGAGCAAAGTCAAGAATTGCCTCTACATATCCTTTTGCGTCTCTCAAAGCGTGTTCCTGTGACACCAGAGTGTCCAGAGAGATGCCATCCTTCGAGTAATTTCTTGTTTAGTTCTGCTCTTTCGTTCCATGAGCTTCAAGCAAAATGCCCCCTCGTGAACTGTTTCTTACCTTTTTAGGGTTGTATACCCCTTTGAGAATCTAACTGAAGCTCTGACCATATTTGCAGGGACTTACCCAAGTCCATAATTACCCCTACACACACAATCGTAGTTACAATGTCAGGGGCTCAAGGACTCCCTGAGTCCTGTGCACTGCAGGATTCCAGGCATGTAGAGCATAGGCTCCTGTGGGGAATCCTGGGTTCAAATCCTGCCTCCCTGTATACTTCAGGAGGTCAGGTTCCCAAGAGGCTGACAAGGCTGTGGTCATAGCATAGGAAGTATGAAGAGTGGACTTCAGCTTCCCTGATGGTTAGACATCTCTTCTCCATCACTCAGAGAGCTCTGGAAGCCTTAGCTCATTGTAGAAATGTAAGGTATTATTTTCATGTCATTACACTATATCCCCGCTACCCCCGGCGATAAGCCAAACCTTTTTATTGCTGAGGCATAAAAAATGCTAGGGGGAAAATACAAAGGCATTTATTTATATTATCGTAAGCTTTTTAAAAATGATTTCCCCTGAATAGGCTATTTTCTTCTTTTCTGTCTGGCTATTACCATTTTTATCTTCTGGTTGTAAAATATCTGTTTGCCATTTCTCTGAAAAACAGTGTAACCCTCTCCAATCCATCACACAGCCCTACTCTTACCAAGCTCCCAACTCATCAGGAAAACAATGGCCTGATTAAACAAGCACAGCAAAGTCCCAGTGTCCTTAGGACGTGTGGGGAGCACTAAATGCAATCAGCACCATCTGCCACACAGGGCAAAGAGGCAGAGGAAACAGGAGTTTCTAAAGGAGAATCGCACACTTCGTGACCAGCAGCTTTTGTTAATGCTCTTTTCCAAGCAATTACATGAACTAATTTCTGGAAGATGATTTGATTCTTTCAGCCTGATGATTCAGTGAAATAAAAAACAAAGAGAGAGAGACAGAGAGAGAAAGGGAATCATCAGGTGATCGTTCTCCTGACCATAATTCAATCTACATAATCTGTGGGTTCCACAGAAGCAGCCATTGTGTGTAAAGTGCCCACTGATCATTTATCTTAAAATATTCAAGGTCAGATTAGCAGAACTGCAGTCCACAGCTTCTACCAGTCCTGTGACTCAAACTTCAGTACGAGAACTGGAGCTGAGTTCAACCTTATTTCTGCTGCAGAGAAAACATCTCCAGCCTACACATTGTGACTTGGGATGGAAACTGCCTTACATGATTGTTACTATATATATACGTATATACAGATACACACACACACACACACACACACACACATATGCATATACACACACATATGCGTACTTATATATATGCACACACATATATGTATAAGTACATCCATATAGAGAAATACACAAATACAAACTTTATAAACTCCTCTTAATACTTTCCTTAGCCATGGCCATGATTAAATCTTGGTCTAATCACCATCCCTGGTTCCAGTGTTTGTGGGATTTTAGGAGATATATCAGTCAGCTTTTAAGAGCCTCACAACTTTCCAGGTATTTTGGCCAGCTTTACCAGAAACTTCCCAGGTATTTTGCCCAACCTTGATTATGTCCAACTCTTACTCCTCTGAGACGCAGGAATAGCAGTTCTCTCTGCATGGCAGAGGCTCTACTGCACTGGGGCTCAGAAGGTTGGCACCTGGACCAAGATCCACACGACTCCAGTGTCTCTGAGCTGCCAAACTCCAAGAAAAGCCCATCTTCTTTCTGTCTGCTACACTTCCCCATCGTCATGAACACCAAGTAAGAAGCTCCTCATGGATTCATCCAAGGAGAAGGTTTAAACCTCCCAGACCTGGAAGATGGGGAACACGCTCCTCACACTGTCTTGTTCCAAAATGCTTTGCCTCACCTGGCACTGGAGAGGAACTAAATTGCCAGTGGCCAGGGTCAGGCACTCCAGCTAACCACTCATCCAAGACTGCACCAGACTCAAACCAAGACTCTGATACGAATATCACAAAGCCTATCCAGTGACCTGTCTAGGGAAGAAACCTCCCTACAGACCCAGAACAGAGTCTTGGGTGTTGGTTGTTAGTGCCAGGGCCAAAATTCCATGCTGTCGATTCTCTGCACCATCTATCCATTTGTCCTTGAATCCCTCCAATCTGATGTCACCAAATTCCACTTCAAAGGAATTGTCTTGATAATCATTTTGTTCAGAACCACTCACAGTTTTTGTCATTAACTGACTTTCTCTCTCATGTCTCAGCTTTTATGATCCTGTTATATGCTTGTCTGGCTTTCTCTTTCCCCAGTCTCTAAATTCTAAGACACTGGTCTCTAAAATTAGGTGTAGCCCTTCTGATCTCCTTGATTTTCCCTTCATATGTATTTCTTGAAGAAATTTACCTTCCTCGTAGCCATCAAATTTCCTCCTTGGTCTCCCAAATTTCTGCTTCAATACTTCCATGATCCCTAAAGCTCATGCCCATATATCCCAACTATCTCATCACCTCAAACTCGATATTTCAAAGCCAAACCTTCCACAGTCCTACAAAAACATTTCTTTCTTGATAGCCCCATTGGTTAACAACAGCAAAGCTTCAGCTTCAGAATTTTTAAGTTTCCCTGTCCTTTGCTCCTATTTAATCAACTATATACTTAATTCCTTTTTTAACATGTTTTCTCCCTCATTCTCACTCTTCCTTCCTTCTGGAACTTTAAATAAATTTATGATATAACCATTTCAATTTATCTTCCCTGTCCTTCCATATATTTTCCATACATCTAAACTCTGAATTGCCCTCTGAGTGATTTTTTATAGTTCTGCCTTCTAGCTCACTCATTCTCTCTTTAGCTGCATCTAATCTATTTACTCTGCTTTTGATGTTTTTAATTTCAGTTGTTTTATTTCATTTCTAGAATATATGTTTCATTATCTCTATATCTGCAAGGCCAATTATATTCATCTGCTCCTCCTTACTGATTCACTTTTTTATTTATTAAATTCACTATACTTATAATTTAATTATTCCAATACCAAAAGCTTCCTGAGTCTGACTCTGCCATTAGTGACTTCTGCTGATTCTCACTCATGGCAGCTTATTATGAGTGGCACTCTGCCCAGTTGTGTCTTTAGACCAAAGCTGTCTCCAGATATTTCCAAGTAACTACTGAGAGGTAAAATGGCTTTTGGTTGAGATTACTGTGTTAGACAAACATATACACACTTTGAAAATCCCCTAGAAGTACCTCTAATCTGTCAAGGGCTCCCGGATAACCTTGACATACACTTGTTTCTCTGTCACTATGTAACTAAACTGTAATACCTATTTTAACCTGAGAGGCCAAATTGCACAAATTAGCACCACAGTACAGTGAGTATTATTGTCCTATTATTCCACTGTTAATAAATCCACTTCAGAATCATTCAATTTATTTTTAACCTTTTTTTTTATTTTAAGAGAGAGAAAGCATGGGGTGCCTGGTAGCTCAGTCAGTTGAGCATCTGACTTCAGCTCAGGTCATGATCTCACAGTCTGTGAGTTCGAGCCCCGCATTGGGCTCTGTGCTGACAGCTCAGAGCCTGGAACCTACTTCGGATTCTGTGTCTCCCTCTCTCTCTGCCCCTCCCCTGCTCATGCTCTGTCTCAAAAATAAATAAAAACATTAAAAAAAATTGAGAGAGAGAAAGCAGAGGAGAGGCAGAGAGAGAGTGGAGGAGAGAGAGAATCCCAAGCAGACTCCATACTCAGCACAGAGCCTGACTCAGGGCCATATCACACAACCACTAAGACCACAACCTGAGCCAATATCAAGAGTCAGATGCTCAACTGACTTAGCCACCCAGGCACCCCCAGAATCATTTTATTTTTCATTCACCTAGTTTAGCACTGGGCACAGGGAGGAGCTCAAAAATATTTCTCTGGTGTGACCAAAGGGAAATTTTACATTCAATCTTTTAAAATTTTTTATCACAATGATTATGTCTACTGGCTAATAAGATGACTCAGCAAGTGGGGGTAGGAATATGAAAAAAGTCAACTTAGTTCTTTGCTTTGATTAAATCAAAGTATCTATATCATAGAGCCAGCTTTAAACACCCAATTTTTAATAATTTAATTGATAATTCTAAAAGTGCAAATTAATAACACTATACTTGAACTACTTGAAAAACTTCATGTGTTATTTGGCTGGCTTTTAAACTTGAATCAAATTTTAAATAGCCTTCAAAAGTGTTAAGAATAGTTTTTTCTTGCAAGGAAGACAAACTGGCTGATGAAAATCAGTGGCTTTAGGTCACTCAGAAGTAATTAATCAAGAGATATTTGAATAAAAGTCATTAAATGGCTTATCACACAAGACAGGATTAAGACATAATGATTATCAATAAGCATAAATGTGGATAAATGGCCTAAAAATGTAAGTGACATTCAGTTAAATTGTAGGTACAACCCTTAGATACATTTCCCATCTGTATCTATATCTATACTGGCAATATAAGCTTGACTTTGGAAAATCACAAGCTACATTGATATTTAAGTAGAGAATTATGTTTATTTATGTGTTTTAATTTAAATTAAATCAGACTTGGGACACCTGGGTGGCTCAGTCAGGTAAGTGTACGACTTCAGTTCAGGTCATGATCTCACAGTTGGTGAGTTAGAGCCCTGCGTCGGCCTCTGTGCTGACAGCTCAGAGCCTGGAGCCTACTTCAGATTTCAGATTCTGTGCCTCCCTCTCTCTCTGCCCCTCCCCTACTTGTGCTCTCTCTCTCTCTCTCTCTCTCTCTCTCTTTCTCTCTCTCTCTCTCTATCCCCCCCCCTCTCTAAAGAATAAACATTAAAAAAAAAATTGCAGGGGGGGGGGGCACCTGGGTGGCTCAGTCAGTTGAGCGTCCTACTTTGGCTCAGGTCATGATCTCACCATTCGTGAGTTCAAGCCCTGTGTCAGCCTCTGTGCTTAGAGCCCAGAACCTACTTTGGGTTCCGTGTCTCCCCTCTCTCTCTCTGCCCCTCCCCTGCCTGCACTCTGTCTCTCTCCCTCTCTCTCAAAAATAAATAAACATTAAAAAAATTTTTTTAATTTTAAATTAAACCAGACTTTTCAAAGCATCATTGAATATATTTGATCACACTTCTTTTAGCTTTTTTTAAATACAGAAAATGATTCCTTAACACTAGATTTGAAGTATTTGTGTTAGTCACAAACATTTCCAGTAGTTTTCAGAAAGTTATGTCTTCAGTACTGAATTCTCAAATGTTAGCAGGTGTTTGAGGCATTTAAATTAGAGGAATTTCCTTTTAGTACACATCCATCATGGCTTAATTCCTTATCCACATAATGCCCAACCTCTTAATGATCAGTTCCACTTATCCATACGTTTGGTGCCACAGACAAAACTAATCTGTTTAACTGGTTTTTTTTTTCTTTCTTTGACCTGAAGTTCCAGTATCACACTCATACAACAAAGAAGAAGAATGGCATTGTGGGAGAGGGAAGAAAAATAAGGACAGTCTGTTGAAACATGTCATGGTGGGGGGGGGGGGAGGGTGACACACCTGAGTGACTCAATTGGTTGAGCATCCTACTTTGGCTCAGGTCATGATCTCACCGTTCATGAGTTCGAGCCCCGTGTCGGCCTCTGTGCTGACAGCTCAGAGCCTGGAGCCTGCTTCAGATTCTGTGTCTCCCTGTCTCCCTATCTCTCTGCCCCTCCCCTGCTCACGCTCTGCCTCTCTCTCTGCTGAAACATGTCATGATTGTATACACAACATTAGACAGAAGTCATCCAAAATTACACACAATCCTACCATCAACTGAAGCATTTAGCTGGAACCTCCTTATTTGCATCCTGTGGCCAATTTGTTCACAGACCTCTCTTCCTGGGCTCCTACCGTACCGTGCTCTGATAAATTATCTGCACAAGGTTGTGCCCTCTCTAGATTTGAGCCTCTGTCTCTCTGTGATTATATTTCAACCGAGTTCTTGAACACCATCAGATAGCCCAGCGTTGAATGGATCTATCCAGGCTGCCCGTCCCAAAGTTGAGATTCATGACCCTCTCAAGACCTGTGCACGTCCTGATTCCCATGGATCTCCATCTCTGGGGAAAGCTAGTACAAGAGAAGCAACACTGAAGTTAATATTCTGTGAGCCCATCCATGTTAGTCTAGTTGCACTTATAATATCAGCAGTAGAGAAAAACCCCAGAAATCCCTTAGTTTGCTGGAGGTGCCTGAAGTTTTGCCCCCACATTTCCACTCTCTATGCCTCATCTGCCTATTTCAGTCAGACCTGATGTGGCTTCATGATCATTCTAGCTCTTCAAATTGTCGGGGGATTTCACAACAATTAGTAGTTCAAGAAAAGGCAAGGCAATTGTATTGCTTATTTATCTTAGAAACGATCTCATTTCTAGAACTTGGATTCTGCTGTGTTCATTGGTTAAACCAAATCATAAATCCCAATGCCCTAGCTCAACCCTTTGGTCTCAGGCATTATCTTAAAAACCAGATTCTATTAAAGTTCTAAGATTTGCCTTCCATTTTTTCCAGGGGCTGCTGTCCAGTTTGACCCAGGCAAGTATTACAGGCCCCACAAATCTGTCCCTAATGCCAGCCTTTTTCTCTCTTTCGGTCTAGGAGATCTGGGTTTATATCCTGGCTGTACCACTTGCTAGTTAATCTTGCAATCTACCTAACTTCTTGAATGCAGACTCATTAATGTGGAATATTAATAACCATTCTGACAACACGGTTTTATTTCTAAAATCATATATAAAATAACATAGCTGAAATGCCTACTTCAGGGCCTAGCACATTTTTGGAGTTCAATAAATGGTATTTTTATGTTCCTGGTTACACATACCAACATTAATATGAGAGCACTTTCTAAAGGACCAATGTATACTCCTAAGCAAGGTTTTCTCAAACTGTAATATGTGAAAGAACTGATTATTGGGCTTGTTAAAATGTGGTTCCTGACTGTATTAGAAGTTTCATTTGGTAACTGTACATGGAACCCAGGGACCTGCGCTTTAGAACACCATCCCCAGGGTCTTTTGATATGTGTGGCCATAGTGTGGATCAGGAGGTCACAGAAGGACAATTTCCTGCCTCACCAAGGGATAAGAGGGCCTAAAAAGGCAGTGATGGTCACAGACATTGGCAGTGGCTTTTATATGTCCACAGACATTGGCAGTGGCGTTTGTATGTCCACTCCTTCCGTATTTCTTCAAATCCTCCCCACACGTACTCCTCTGCTGTGCTATGCTTATGCTCTAAACACAGCACCTGGAACTGGCTGGAATTTCCCATTTCCTGCTGCATTACCCACATCTTTAGGTCCCAGTGCTTGCTCCACCCCAGAGCAGGGTCCTGCCTTTCGAGCAACTCCTAGTCCTTCCAGGCCCCCTGACCTCACAAAAGCAGGTTCCATGACCATTAGCCCCATGCATTTTGGGGCCACATTAATTGAATCCTTGGTGATGTGACCATTTGGGCCTGCATGAGTGCAAGTTAGAGTAAACAGTGCAGGCATATGTTTCCAATATTTTATACAACTTCCAGGACAAATAAGTGTCTGCTCTTTGTGGCAAAAATCAATCTGTTTTACTTATGGGGGTTCCATTTATAGCTACCTCTTTTCTATCATTGGGTCTGAATGGCTATTTAAACCTATTATTGGACTCTTTACCCACTCCTATGATGTCCTGTCCCTCTCTCAGATGCCAGCCCTGGGCACTCATCGGCCAACATCATTCTGCCGAGAGTCAGAAAATCTTTATTCTCATCACGGCTCAAGTGCTTTTCATTTTTGTGACCTTGAAGAAATTCTTTACCCTCTCAGAAAGTGTGTGTTCTCATATAGAAATAGAAATACTGTATCATTGACTTGTCATAAGGATTAAATAGAGATGCAAAGTACTCAGGGGGGCTTGGAATATAGTTAAGTGCTTAATGAAAGCTCTTTCCTCCTTCCTCTTCACTGGGTAAGAGCCATGCCATACTCTGCTTTTATTTCCCACCTCTTAGAAGTTCTGTGTCCTCTTAGATTTAAGGAAAAGACATCTTTCCAATTAAAAGGAGGGCCAGAGTGCCTTGAGGAAGTAACTCAATTTGCTTGGGCTCATCTATCCACGTGTACACTGGCAGGAAGAATACCGGCCCCAGAGGGGCGACTGGGAAAATCAGCATGATTAACCTCTTCCAAAGAGCCCAACCAAGTACCAGGTCACAGTACGTGCTCAATAAATGTTAACTCCACCCCTGATCCCCAAAGGCCAGAGCTCTAACTCTGCCTACCATTCCCACCATGATGTCCCATGCTTTCCAAACAAAATTAAATTTCCCTTCCTTCCGTGCAGCAGCTGAAGGAGGTATTTGGAGAAAAGCAATCTGGTGAAACAAATGTGTAGCATGTTATCAGTCAAGTTCTTTTACCCTCCCAGGGGTATAAGCATTGTAAGAGAGGAACTCGTTTGCCCAAAGAAAGCTACCAGTGGAGATACCGCCAGGCATGCAAGGAAGGGACATCTTGACAGTTCAGTCCAAAGGTTCTCCTTCCTCATCTCCTACTTCCCCCTACATCGTATGCTCCAGGTACATGATTCTGCTCTGGCCTGGGCAAGTCCACTCCTCACCCAAGACCAAACTTTGTTCTAGTTTCCTTGGTTCTGACAAAGCTGCTCTCAATTTCTGCTTTCCTGGGAAGCTGCTCAATACACAAAACAAAACAAGTTGAAAAAACAAATAGTAAGGTCAGTTCCTTGCCTGAGGGTCAACAGAAAGCAGGGTGGGGTGTTACTTCCCAGTAGGCCCGAAGTTGGAGAACATAATACCCAGTTAATACTCCTCTGACTCACCAAATACTTTTTATAGTTTACAAGGAAACACTCACATTGAACCACATGGTATGTGGTTCACGCAAACCTGAGTGCCTGCTCAACTGTATAAAGGAAAGAACACATGGATGAACAGCTGATAAATATTTCTAGTTTGTTCATGTGCAGCAAAATAAGCCTGTAGAGCAGGCAGAGGAAAAACAGCATCAGTGGGCCTTCCCACAGTTTGACTCAAATTGACTTTTTTAAAGTTTATTTATTTCTTTTGAGAGAGAGTGTGTGAACAGGGGAGGGATGGGACGGGGGTGGTGGAGGGGGGAAGAGAGAGAGAATCCCAAGCAGGCTCCATGCTGTCAGCGCAGTGCCCAATGGACTCGATCCCACAAACCACAAGATCATGACCTGAGCCAAAATCAAGAGTCCGACACCCAACTGACTGAACCACCCAGGCGCCCCTCAGATTGATTTTAATTTGAAAGAGAAGGCTAGATTCCCTTTAAATATTTCACATATATATGGATAGATAGATGATTAGATAGATGATAGACAGACAGATAGGGGATATACATAAAAACAGAAACAGAGAGATATACAGACACAGGGACGGAGAGAGAGACAGAGACAGAAAGAGAGAGAGATTTGCAGACTGAAAGATCCAAACCACTTTGTTCTTCCTGATGTTGTTTACCTTACCTGAAATGCCCTCCCTCTTCACTCCCACATGCTCAGAGTGCGGTTATCGTTCAAATCCTGGAGTAAGAAGTCGTGGAGATAAATACTGTGCCAACTTGGAAATAAGACTAAGTTACAGCACTTCTTTTAAATTATGTAATTTCACTAATTAACTTCCTGCCTCTCTGTGCTCTATGTTAGATAAGATGCCATCACTGCAAACTCTCCATGATCTGGCCCACCGCACCAACAGTCTCCTTTCCATGCCACCCCCTCCTCAAGACTTCCCACCAGGGGCAGTGTTCGCCTTGCTACCACATCACCCACCCTCACCTGCACCATGGTGAAGCCCACAAAGGTATCACCAGGTAGCTGCTAGTGCAGTGAAAAGAACACAGTTCTGAAACTTAGCACCCTAAGTTTGGACACTGGCTTCTTCCTTTACAAGCTGAGTGACCTGGGACACATTATTTAATCTCTCTGAGTCTC
Source organism: Prionailurus bengalensis (assembly GCF_016509475.1). Lineage (NCBI taxonomy): Eukaryota > Metazoa > Chordata > Mammalia > Carnivora > Felidae > Prionailurus > Prionailurus bengalensis. Next base: position 6,381,234 of record NC_057361.1, read on the forward strand.
GGATTCCTTACATGTAAAATGTGGACAAAAATAATAATCCCTACTTTGTGGGGATGATGTGAGACTTGAATCACATCATTTATTTGAACACAGTGCTTAGAAGTATCCCAAACCACGAAGGGTCTCAATTTTACCGACTTGCAAGCAAACAGGCACACTCACCACAGGTTCAAGGATGCCGACCTAAGATACGAAACTCCTGGGGCAGAGACAAAGGACTCTATTACTCACAGCAACAGTAGCACCCAGAGTGTCATTGATTGAGCCCATTCCCCATGCCCCAACTTCTACCAGGTGATGCAAGGGCCTGACAACACATAACGCATTGAGCTGCATTACAGGAGGGGAAACCAGAGCTTAGGGAACCTGATCTTTTATAATGGGCAGAATCCTGCCTGATCTGTGTCCTGGAGGGAGACATTATCTTTGTAACACTGGAGGGTAAGTTAATTTGTCTTATGCCCCAGAGGGAGATGTTATTTCTGTCTTCCAAGGTGTTCTCTACACAAATACCCTTGAAAAGATAGTCTGGAATAAAAGAGCATCCTGTGCCTCACTCGCAGAACATGGAGAAATACAACTGACCCCTCCAGAGTTGTTTCCCATTGAGACATACCTTGATAAATCTCCACTTGCTTCCCTTTTTTTGCTCTTGCTCTTGCTAAATCTCCTGCCTGAGATTTTCCTCTTCTTCCCTCCAGAGATCCAAAGACCTTGCTTCATTCAAGCACAAGTTAAATAACCCCTTCCTTGAAGAGCTTTTTCCAAATACTCCAGCATTACAAATTTCTCAGAATCCCCTCTTCTATTTGTGGTCTGTGTCATAAAAACAAGCCATTCTTTAATTTTCTAACTGCTCCAATAAAATTCAATACTCATCCCACCTATTTTTTTCTCAACTCCAAGTTCAGGAATATACTGTAGGGGGTTGCAGTAGACGCTGGTGGGGCCCCACCTATAGCCCCCTGAGCATTCTGGGTATATATCAACCTAACTGGTCACTTCCTGAGGGAGTGACTGGAGTATGCATCTGGAAACCTGAAGTGCTAGAGAAGTCAAGTTCCACTCCCAATAGCCCACCACCAATGAGGGGTGCAAGGTGGTGTATAAATACCCCAACTCCTTTGCTCCTCAGGTAGATGCATGTCCTACACTGCCTCCTGGAATTCCAATGGGGCATTAAGCACCAGTTACCCTCAGTACAACCTGGCTTCATGACACCATTTTGTGGGTGCCCTCCACTCTCTCTCTTGCTTCTTCATGCCCTTCCATTGTTTTCTGAGAGTACCAGCCCCCCAATAATCTACTTGCAATAAATCTTCATCTCAGGGTCACTTTCCAAGGGAACACAAACCAAAAGGGCATCAACAAATGACCATTCTTGAATCACACCTTGAAATTATTAAATATTCATTGACATACAGCTTTCAGTCAAAAGCACTGTCATATTTATTATGAGGCACCAACTCCAATAATATCATAAATATTTAAAGGTCATTCTTATGTTTCTAAAGAATAAAATAATCATATTTAATTATGATATCACTAGAATAAAATTTGGAACCAAATGAATCTATATGTGAAAGTGGCAGGAATATCTCTAGTTGAGAAGAGGCACTTGGCCCCAGAATACACCTGAAATGCTTCCAAGCATCTTGGCAATGACTTAGAGGTGCCCTTCCGGCAGTCCTCTGTGGAATGCGACAAGATTGGAGACACTTCAAGAATTCTCTTCATGGCACTCAAGTGCTACAGGAAAGGTTGACAAGGTCAACTGGCTCTTTGCCAGGGACTTCTCCTGCTCCCGGTACATCCTCATACATAACCCTGGGCTTTATGATGACATCAAATTCAGATTGAGGAAATGCCCCCCATCCCCTATCATGATGCCATGAAGTGCTGACTTGTTTTCCTGGTGGTCAAAATGTCTGGGTTCCTGGCTTGTAACGATTAAAGGGGTCAGGTTAACTAGCATGTGGTGGTCCCCAGTAAGGTATGAGAGGAGTCAAAGTCCTTTGGGCATTTAGGACAGAGCCACTGTACTGGGAGAGTAAGAGCAGCCTCAGAATGAAAAACAGCATTAAATGTTTGAAAGGCATGACGACAAGGCAACAAGAGTATCTGCCATTACTCTGGGCACAGAGCTCAGTCCTTCTCCATCACATGTAGATTGGCACCAGTCCAAAAGGCTGTTTCCACCATGGAGTGCAACACAGAATCCATTCTCAGAATAGAGCATGGAACATAACCCCTGAATCCTTCCCTTGCAGCTGCCCGGGGACCTGGCAGGATTCATGCCACTTGACCACATAACCTGTTGCAAAACGGCTATGGGAGGGGACCTTGACAAAGAGCCCAGTTATCTTATCCTGTTGACTTATGCAGACACTCTTGTTGTGTTCGTCCCAAAGAAGAAACTAAAGTAACAGGAAAAGGAAAGTCTTCCTTGCCAAGACCCTAGAGATCAAGTAACTAGCGTCAGGTAATCCAAGAAGACACAGAAAGCAGTGGGAAAGTAGACGAGCACCTACCGCACTATTACTGTTACAGTGAGGAAGTTCAGTTTAAGAACAGGTCAATTAAAGTGTGACTCCATGAGTCAGAGGCCCCAGTGTGTGAAACCAAAATCCTTCAGACCCAGATCCATCCTGAGCACCACAACAGGACCAGAGACAGTGAGGACTGGAACCAGGTGGGCCACGTGAGAGCTACAAAGAAAGAGACCACACTCGTATTAGGCTTGCTGGAGAGAATGATCGGTGCGTTTAACAGAACGTGGGTGCACTCTGCAAATAGTGACTATTTTAAGGGATTTGAAAGGTAAAGGGTAATTAAGTCTCAGCGTGAGCATCACATCTGAGCTCACCTAAGGGGAAAGAAATCTCCCACAATCTCAGAGCAAGACTGTCTGGGAGTGGGTTACATACCCCAAATGTAGAGAAGATGTTCCCTGGAGCCACACCACTAGCGGGACTGTGTCAGCCTGAGTCTGGAAGTCCTCATTTCCAGCTGTGAGCCTCCTATGATGGCCTTGCCCTGGCCCTTCCATCTCATAAATGCGAGTGTGTGGAGGGGGTGATGGGTGGAGAGAGCTTTGGCCGGGCAAAACCACCCAACACTTCCCGGATGCCAGGAGGAAAGCTTTCGCTCCCTCTGCCCACCGTGACATTCACAGCCTCCATCACGGTGTTAGGGCAGCCCAGATCATGCCTTTGGCCAACCCATCCACATTTTCTCCCTGTACTCTGAAACTGTCACTGATGAGCTGCTTTTGAACTTGGTGGTGTAGGAGAGTTCCTAGCCAGACGCTTCCACTGTTCCATCCATGCGTGTCTTTGTCGTCTCTAAGGCTGCCTGGTCCCTAAAGCTATTCACTCTTCTCTCTGCAGATACAGTCAGACTACACTGCCCAGCGTGTCTTAGAGTCACATGTGGCTAAGTCACAAGAACAACAGTCACACAAAAGAAGGGTCAGCGTAGAATAGAAAACAGAGGGTGGTTAGACGACTGTTAGCATCTATCTGATTTCACAGGGCACTTTCAAACTTCCACACCTTTCTGAAAGTACATCCAGATACGCTGTCTCATGTTCCAACCAATAACTCTGAAAAATAGGAAAGGAAAGAAGCTGGTACCCTATTTACAGACAGGAAAGCAGAGGCAGGAAAAATCACTGACCAACCCAGGATTATAAAGTAATAGAGGCCAGGCTGCAGGCAGAACTCTGCTGTCCTGACAACTGACTTTTGTCTTATTCATGCTCACCATGTTATATTCAGTTTCTCCTAAAAATCCCCATTATTGGTCAGCTTTATTATATTCATTCTTAAATTTAAAAAAATTTTTTAACTTTATTCATTTTTGAGAGACAGAGAGAGGCAGAGCATGGGCGGGGAAGGGGCAGAGAGAGAGAGAGAGGGAGACACAGAATCTGAAGCAGGCTCCAGGCTCTGAGCTGTCAGCACACAGCCCAACGTGCAGAGCTGGACGTGGGGCTCGAACTCACGAACTGCAAGATCATGACCTGAGCTGAAGTTGGATGCTTAACCGACGGAGCCACCCAGGCGCTCCTCGTTCTTAAATTTTAATAATGTGGGCCACTGCGTCTTATTTTATTCTATCTGTAATTACATAAAATGATACAAATGAAAAGAAGGCTTACACTCCCCAAAATATGTACCTAGGAGCTTTGAGGGAACATAACTTTAATCCTTTTAGGCACAGCTTATGTTTACACATAATCCATTATACAACGGCTACAGATGCTAAGAGGTTAGGGTTCACTGCAAGCGTACGTGTGATTCGGGTCCCAGCCCACGGTGTCCTTTTATCTGCCAAAGCCACCACTCCTTCCCTGAGGAACACTGAAACAAACACTTGACTGAATTCCCCCTCCAACTCAGTCACCTGTCACATATTCTCAAACCAACGAGCACCTCATGAGGCTACGTGTTGGTGGAGATGTGTAGAAATCGGAGCCCTCCTGTATTGCTACTGGTGCGAATGTAGAAGGGTGCAGCTGCTGCGGAAAACGGTCTGGCAGCTCCACAAAAAGTCAGACACAGAGTTACCATGTGACCCAACAGTCCCACTCCTAGGTACACACCCAAGAACAATGCAAACATGTCCACACAAGAGCTCGAACACAAATGCTCACGGCTGCATGATTCATAAGGGCCGACCAAACAGTCATCAACTACTGAATGGATAAACAAAATGGGGTCTGTCCACACAATGGAATGCTAGTCGTTAAGAAACAGGAGTGAGGTGCTGACAAGCTACAACACGGATGAACCTTGGAAACACGATGCTGAGGGAAGAAGCCAGACACACAGGAACAAAGATTATATGATTCTGTTTATACAAAATGTGCAGAACAGTCAAATCCAGAGAGACGGAAAGTAGATTAGTGGTTGCCAGGGGCCTAGAAGAACGGTGAGATGGGGGAGGTGATGGCTAATGGGTATGCAGTTTCTATCTTAGGGATGATAAAATTGTTCTAAAAGTAGATTATGGTGATGGTTGATTAACTCTCTAAATAATGAATGTCAAATGCTTATAATAATACATGGCATGTGATTAGCACTATAAAGGTTATTAAAATAATGTCACAATATAATATTATTTCAATAATTATTACCCTTATAATAATAAGTATTATTATATTTACTACTATGAATAATAATCCCCTGCCCTCCAAGTACAGTTTCCCTTAGTGTGTGGATCAACAGAGTGGGGCCCATGGTCCAAATATGACCGAGGGTTAGCAGGGTTTATTCTCCCGGCTTGTGTACACAGTTAGATTTCAAGAAAAACTATGTTGTTTAGAAAATAGGATTGGGGGGCGGCTGGGTGGCGCAGTCGGTTAAGCGTCCGACTTCAGCCAGGTCATGATCTCGCGGTCCGTGAGTTCGAGCCCCGCGTCAGGCTCTGGGCTGATGGCTCGGAGCCTGGAGCCTGTTTCCGATTCCGTGTCTCCCTCTCTCTCTCTGCCCCTCCCCCGTTCATGCTCTGTCTCTCTCTGTCCCAAAAATAAATAAAAACGTTAAAAAAAAATTTAAAAAAAAAAAAAAAGAAAGAAAATAGGATTTGCCTCAGAACACTATTTGTAGGTCTTTGATAATAACCCACATTATAAGTTCTACTACTCTGAAAATGAAATCAATGTAACACAGAGCTGCCCACACCCCAAATGCCAACCTACCTGACCACTTAGAAGCCTCATGTTAGCACCTCTTTCCAAACTGGTTTCAATCTGTCACATATCTGCTACCACAACAGAACATTCTTCAGTCTCCTGAGATAATATGGTAATTGATGCTTGCATTTTTAAAGTGGATTGGGATTTTTTTAATACCAAAAAAAAAAAAAAAAAACAGTGTTGGGGGCAAGGGAGGCCACTAGGAAGGGAGAGACACAGAGACAGAGAAAAACAAAGAGAGATGAAAGATATGGAGACGAGAGACAGAGAGATCAAACCTATGGAGAAAGAACTCACATGGGGCCCAATTTCTTTCACACATCCATGAATCCCCCTCGCACATGGGGCTCACACAACCTTCAAAGTGAGCTTTCCCCACGCTGTGTGGGAGAGATCAGCATTAAGACAACTGGATGTAAACTTTCCAGAAGAAAAGAAAAACAGGCACAAAAGAACACAAGCCTTTTTGCCTTTTCCAAGGAATCAAAAAATGACTCAAGAACAGCACGTCAAAATCAAAGATGACAGCAGCTTCAAAGCTTCTCCATAAGATCAAAGGCAGAGGAAGGGGAAAGAAGACAGAATCTGAGACAGTGGGGAGAAGGGTCCTCGTAGCCAGTGTAAAGCCATAATAACCATTATCTCCAATAAGTTAACTTCACCCTTGACAGTCAGCTGTAGGGCTCTCCCAGGGAGCTTTGTGGAAAGGTCAGTAACAGAAACAAAAATGAGGCATTTTAGCAAAAACACTGAAATCAAATCCTACTGGCAGAAGTCTTCCAGGACATCACCTTGCCCTCTCTCCCCTAAAAAGACTGTCTTGCTGGACCTCACATATTTTATTTTTTGTAACATTATTTATTTGGGGAGGGGGTGCAGAAAGAGAGGGAGAAAGAATCCCAAGCGGGCTGTGCACTGTCAGCACAGAGCCAGACACACGGCTCAAACCCATGAACCACGAGATCATGACCTAACCAAAACCAAGAGTTGGTTGCTTACCCAACTGAGCCACGCAGGTGCCCCGTGGACCTCACATATTTTAAACTGAATTTGAGTAAAGTGCCCCAGAATCCAGTAACAGTTTCAGTTAGATCACACAGGAATTGTTTTCAAGTCAATATATTTATCCTTGTAGCATTTAAAAATGTGACTTTCCTACAACCTTCCCCAAGTGAGGGAAAGAAGCATGAGTGCTAGTGAAATGTTTATTCTCATGATGTGATGACTGATCTCAGTATAATTGGTCAGAAACCACCTCTCCCTCATTCTGTTGCCATTATAAAATACTTCTCTCTCAATTTAACTCTTGTTCTCCCCAGTACTGTGCTGCATAACACTGGAGTGTGGTAGTGGAATGGATTCCACATAATTAGTTCTACGTAATTGAGCAATAAGGCCTCGTTATGCATGAAAGTCATTGGGCCTCTCACATAGGAACAACTCAAGAACAATGATGTATTGTTCCCACTAACTGTGCAAAGCATTCCCTGTAGGACTATGTGTTCTTTTGCTTGGGAAACAGCATTTCCAAATGACGACTGGAGCACTGTTTGAGGGAATATTTCCTCTAAATCTCCTTCCCAGAACATTTTCCCGATTCCTCGTTTCGGAGGGGTTATGAGAGAGCAGATCAATAGCAGTTGAGAATATAGTATAGTCCCTGGCACATCATAGGTGTCCAGTAAAAAGCGGTTTTAAAATGATCTTTAGAAAACTTGCTGACACCGTTCTTTCAGAGAGAAAACGCAAGCCATGCATACTTCTAACCTCACCGTCTCCTCGCCTCTATCTTTCCTGTATATAAAATAGATGTTTCCCACTGCCTTCAGGACAACCACATGTTCCTGAAAATAGCTCTAGATACTTGAATGGCAGTTTCCACCTAAATAGAAAACTTCATTATTTTTTTAACTTTTTTTAACGTTTATTCATTTTTGAGAGACAGACAGAGACAGAGCATGAGGGGGGAAGGGGCAGAGAGACAGGGAGACACAGAATCTGAAACAGGCTCCAGGCTCTGAGCTGTCAGCACAGACCCCGATGCGGGGCTCGAACCCACAAACTGCGAGATCATGACCTGAGCCGAAGTCGGATGCTCGACTGACTGAGCCACCCAGGTGCCCCAAACTTCATTATTAAAATGCAGGCCCAGAGTATGCTAGCCTAGAACAACACACACACACACACACATACACACACACACACATACACACATTTCAACAAATACATAAATCCAAAGCAACCTTGTAAAGTGTTTGCACTTTTTGTAATGTATTGAATGTTGTCAGATCATACCAAGCCTTTGACTTTATCGATACCTGAACACTACCTACATGTATCTTTGCCTTCTTCAAAAAGGTTATAAGGACAATCTGCAAATCTGTAAATGAGCAAATAAGTGTGCATATACTTCAGTGAGCATTTCTTTATTTATTCTGTATTGTTACACTCAGGCTATTTCCATAAAGTGCATCCAAGTTTGCCAAATCTCAAGCATTAACTTTTCATCTATGTTTTCCCTAAATGTTTTGTTCTAATGTTTGTTCCTCTGAAACAGGTTAAAGAGTTTAAAAAAAAACTGGCTGATTTTTAATGCAACCAGATTCACAAAAAACAGATGGTGTATAACCTGGCTAATTAGATAACAGAGGGAGAATCTCATTCCCTAAATAAAACTGTCTTTTGAGTAAACCTTCCACATATCACTTAAACTAGCCACAAAAATGAGTCTTTGGGGAAAGGTTTTCCCCACCAATGTCATCAATCATGTCATTTCCCTTCTTTCTCTCATTCCCCTTCTGCCCTCATGTCGTTTCTTCCCCTGTTTATCTACCTAGAGAAATAGGAGCTAAGGCAGAAGGCTAAGAGTAGATAGGCAATTACTCTTACCTAAGCACAGGAACACCCAAACGCTGAAAACTTTGCCAAATGAATATTTTTCAGTGCCAAGCAAGTCCATGGGATGTATTTGTGCTAAATGTTGCAGTCTTGCATAGCTAAGAGAACGGACTCTGAACGACCATGCCGAGATACCAAATTCAAGACTCCTTCTTTTTTTTTTTTTTTAATTTTTTTTTAACGTTTTATTTATTTTTGAGACAGAGAGAGACAGAGCATGAACGGGGGAGGGGCAGAGAGAGAGGGAGACACAGAATCGGAAGCAGGCTCCAGGCTCTGAGCCATCGGCCCAGAGCCCGACGCGGGGCTCGAACTCACGGACCGCGAGATCGTGACCTGAGCCGAAGTCGGACGCTCAACCGACTGAGCCACCCAGGCGCCCCAAGACTCCTTCTATACTTCGATCCATGCTCCCCTAAATGCCAATCACCCACAAAGCACACCCGGAGGAGAAGCACCAGCTCGGCCCTGCACCACACCCTCTCTGAAATAATAGAGGCAGATCACCCAGACCAACTCTTTAGTTCATTGCATCTCTGCATGAAAGTCACCTCCAAAGACTGTCTGAGATCCCCAACCTACCCATTCATGTGGGACAGGCTATGGCAACTTATTTTCCAGATTCTCCTATGGACAATTACACCAAATACCACCGCCAGAAACACATACCCACACATGCACACAAGCGCATTTCATTTTCTGAAACAGGGTGTGAGCCAACAATGAAAGGAAGAATCATTTCCAGGAGCAGTTTTGTAGACCACAGTGCATAGTTTTCTTCCTTTCCCGCCTGTCTGGGCTGGCTGGAAAGAAAAAGGATGTCAACTTCTGAGCCACAAGTCCCTTAAACCCTCTACCTTTCATCACACCAAGAGACACACTGAAAAATACAGCTCCGGTAAGGATTTAATTAAATTCCCAGCACAGGGCTCTGGGTTGTTTTTGTTTTTTTGTTTTCTATTGTTTTTCCCCATTGTAATCTGGAGAAAATAGTTTCTTCTATTGCTTAACATTGATGACTCCTTCTGACTCCAGATTCTCTTCTCTCTTCAGACTGACAGCGCATGGCAGGCATAAACCTTGAGTTCTTCATCCATTCAGCTCTGGCTTCCAGGACAGTGCTGAGCCGAGTTTGTGCTCCTGGATTGTTTCTTTCTTTAAGCGTTGTGTTTGTTAATCAGTTGAAGGCCCCCACACGCCCCTTCTTCTACACTCATTTACACAAACACTGAGGTCACTGCCTGCTCTAGCTATTCTTACTTTGCCTGTGTTCAGGGCTTGCTTTTCCTAGATTGTAACAAGGATTGCAATGCCTGCCTGGGGGTAAGGGTTGAACTGATTTTGTTAAGGCTCTGGGACTGACCTTGTTCATTAAATCCATGCACAGTCACCTACTTAATAATGTCCCGATCACATTTGGGGGAAGAGGTTGCCTCAGTGGCATAATTACTGAATTTCCCCAAATCTGTACGTAAAAATGGACAGAACAACCAGACAGCAAAACCACGCGTGTATTCACTGCAAACTCCAGGGACACCATATATCCATGAACCACAAACTACAAGGCCTGAGCATCACTGTCTTTGTGGGAGGAAGCCAAGGAAAACATCAGGGATTCTGGCAGACCTAGAAACAGAAGAAACCCAACAGAGCCAGTAGATTTTCCCTAGCAAGCATGGTGGGCCAATTTGAGAAAAGCAGCTGGAATTGAGGAAAGTGCTGTTCGACTCGGTAACAAATGAGTGCAAGATCTCCATGCAAGTGTGAAGGGGCTGGGGCAGCCTGGCCCACACACACTCTTGAAGCTGACCCACCAGGTTCCCTCCCTTCAGGCCAGGGCCCCCACACAGGGAGTGGACTCCAAATTCAGCAGGACAGTGCTAATAGAGACAGAAAAGAGTGACCAGCGAACTCATAATTTTCTTTAATTGACATAATAACAACAGGACAGGGAGATCTACGAAGTTATAAACTATTCTGAATTACAGCTACTTTTAAAAGTTGAGGAAAACTAATTTCATGTGAAAATGAATAACAAAAAAGGATCATAAGTAAATTTGATTTAAATTGATTATAAGGAAGGAGAATATGGAGAATAACATTCCCACAGACAAGCAAAGCAGGACAGCAAATACGTCCTTATAAACACTTGAAAACTACAATTTGCGACCTGACAAAGAGCTAGAAGACACTAATAAAAATGGCACAAAACATGAAAGTACAACACAAGTCAGAAACAAAACCTCTCAGAAAGCAGATGACAGAACTCAAGACAACTACCAGTAAGAAAAACATTTTTCAGAAGTAAAGGAAAAAATGGAAAAAACACAAGAGAATAAACAAATAAATAATGACTTGTAAGAAATAAAGGGTAAAAATGAAATTTTCAAACTCAAAAAATTTGAAGAGATAAAAGGATTTGACCAAATGTGACAAATATTTAAATAGCAAAGAAGATCCAACAATGTTGACAATAAAAACCCCTGAAGAAGAAAGCCAAAACAAGGCAACAAATACTAGAAATCATAATTCAAGGAAATTTTTCACAATAAAGATTTGAAATGACGTATTAAAACAGCAAGGAATATCCCTGAAAATACTGACTCTGAATAACCAACTGAAGATACTATCCTATAAAATTGCTGTATTTTGAAGAAAAAGAAAAGAATCCTATAGGTTTACAGGAAAAATAAAACAGAAAGTGACATATAATGGAAATAAAAACAGACTTTGACAGCAAGGCTTTATTCCAATAAAACTAGAGTAATAGAATTAAGATACTCAAGGAAGATCACCAAAGCTGGTATCAACATAAGGCTCCTGGTAAACATTCAATAGAGAATTTCTTTCTTTTTTTTTTAATGTTTATTTATTTTTGAGAGACAGAGACAGAGAGTGAGAGGGGGAGGGGCAGACAGAGAGGGAGACACAGAAGCCAAAACAGGCTTCAGGCTCCCAACTGTCAGCATAGAGCCTGACACAGGGCTCGAACCCACAAACCATGAGATCATGACCTGAGCCGAAGTCAGACACTTAACCGACTGAGCCACCCAGGTGCCCCTCAATACAGAATTCCTTCTCTACAAAAACATGTTGAGAGTTGAAAGGGAGAGAGCAAACCTTACAATATGACTTCAAAGATCTCATATCACAGCCAATATCAAGAAAGCCATTGATGACAGTGAGGGAGGTCAAGGTGAGGCAAGAGTCAACAGGAAGAGGCTCTCACCAGCCATAAATGAGACAACATGAACCAGAGTAAGGATGAAGATGGCAAAGGATGGAAACTTATCTGTTTAAAACCAGGAGTTCACAGTTAAATTTTTAAAAATTAATTGATCACTTTCTGATGGTTTTAAGAAAACAATCCATGACCTTGAAAACTGATAAAGCTGAAGAATTGAGCATTTATCCTGCCCTTCCTATATGAGCTATACTGCTGTGCAATCAGAGGATAGATGAGAACAAGGCACTCTTTATGATGTTTCTATGGGCAATAAATGAAAAAATGAACGGACTTGGCATGTTAACATCTGCTTCCACCTCCCCCCCCACACACACACACACAAAATCAATCAAAGTCAGATATCATTGTGGCTTCTGAGAATAGAACTCAATAGCACATATAGTCTTGCCAAACAGACCGAATGTGGGTCTCATCAGTCTCTGTATCCAGCTGCAGGAAATACAGACAATGGAGGAAAATACTAATCTTCACTATGAGTAAAGCTATCGGCCACATCCAGACTTTGGGAAATGCAACGGGTCCAACAACCCAGGTTCCCTGGCAGGTAGAGTGTAAGGAACAGCAATGGCAAAAAGGAGTAGAGGAGAAAATTGTAGATTCAAAGCAATTTAAAAGACACCAAATTATAAAAGTAGACAAGAACTGTCATGTCTAAGGATGCATATCTGGGGGGGACAGAACTAGACAGAAATTGAAGACAGTAATCACTATAAAAGTTAGCACCATGCATCCATCCATGGAGGGGGGGGGGGAACAGAACGGGTATAAGTGGAAAGAGACACATACCAGAGCTGCTAGTGCCCCTGGATGTTCTATGACATGTGTCATATTTATAAGGGCGCTTGCCATATAATCTTGTGTGTGCACTTTTTGTGTGGTTTTCTGTGCATATGTCTCATTTTACAGCGAGACGTTTAGTTAAAAAGAAAAAATAATCATCACAATAATGGCCCAAATGATCCAGAAAAGGAGCCATCATACAGAGGTTGGAATGCAGCGGAATACCTGAAGATCTGGAGTAAAAGCAGATGGTGAAGAACACGGAGGTCCCACATCTGGAGGCCAGGGTCAGGGGCCATGGAGTTATAGGCAAGGTTGTCCAGTGTAGTCGGAGATCCCAAATCCCGAGGTAGGCATTCTGGGCGAAGAGGGAGCACGTGGTATCCGCATGAGGCATCGTTAGCAAAAGCACCATGATTCAGCTCCCTGGGGACCGAGCCAGAGCTACAAATCACCAGCTGAAGGAAGGCAAGTTGGAGAAAAAGAACACAGAAGAAAGTCTTAAAATTACGGCTCCACCTCATCCACTGCCACACCAGTATTTATGGAAAAGAGGGAGGCTGTAAATATAAAAGCAATTTTAAAAAGAAAAGAATTCTTCAGAAATTAAGGTGTTTTTAAAGAGAACAGTGATTGTTTCTCCCTGAAGTACATGCTTGTGAAAACTCCCCTGGAGGGACCCAAGATTAACATCATTTACAGACCTGGTCTACAACATCTAACATCTTCCCTTTCCTCTTCTGGATACAGATGGCATGCCTTATGAGCTCAGGCCCTCTTGGCCTCATCTGTCCCTAAGGCTGTCAGCCATTTACTGGTGTGGCCACCACTGCAGTGACCAATGCGGGGTGGGGGGCAGTCTCCGGCTCACTTCCTATGAGCACAGTTTCCCTTGCCTCATGCTGCATGGGGCATCCTTAATTCCCCTTTGCATGTAAGATAAACATATTCACAGTTTCAGGGCATCTCTGAGGAGGCCATTATTCTGCCCCCACATTCCACTTTCCCTGGTCTCTGTGCCCCTAGGATTTCTCTCCTAACAAAATTTTTCTCATAAGCGATTTGCTAGTCTGTACTTCCTAGAGAATCTGACCTAAGATGGTTGGTACCAACAGTGGGCCCCAGAAAGCAGACCCTCAGAGAAACGGGGGCCTGATCACTGGCCACACATAGGATAGTGGTTGTTCCTGGCATGTGCGGGCATCACAGCGACTCACACTGCACCTGTGGTTAATGACGAAGAGGCATAGGTGGAAAGTGAGGTTTGGGAAGGTGACAATAGTGGTGACAAGGAATAAGTGCAGGAGGAATTCTCTGGATGGCATCAGCAGCTTTGCAAGAAATATGCTCAGGGTAGCCATCCACCAATTTAAGGTACATCTTCAACAACCACAGGGCAGATTATATTGAAAATAGAGTCCAAGTTTTCATGTTTCGAATGGTAGAGATGCAAAAGACACCGAACACGCAGCCTGACATCGAAGTCAGAGGCAGACCTTTAATGAGAAAAGAATGGGACTCTGAGACAGAGTGGGGGATGTCTACCAAGACCCGCATGAAAATCTTAAATCCCCAAGTCCCTCCAGCACTCTGGGCTCCCAGAAGCTGCCTCGCTCCCTGGTGTCAGAACCTTGCCTAGAGACCTAACAATGGCCATAGCTGAAGGAGGTATTTTGCCAGATGTTCTTGTTCTTCTTGAGGTTGGCAGGTCACCAAAGTTTGTACAGAGCCTTCAAAGGTTCCCTCCACCAGACTCCCCACTCAGTCATATGCCTCTCTGGGAGGTCTGGGCAGGCAGAGACGGGTCCCTCCTGGAAAGCACTCGTATGCACACCTCCTTTTCTCTCCCTCTCGGGCACCATCAAATATTTTCTAGTTTCTTGGGAGAACCATCTCCCCTCAAGCCACAAACTTCCCTAAATTTTCTGTCTAGAAAGCATCCTCTATCTTCCCTAGGATGTTTGGCTCCTGAAAACCAAAGCCAAGAAGAAACCTTCTAGTTATTTTCCGCTTTGTGCACTGAGGCAAAGCTGCTCACAAGAACCTCACAGAGGCAACATGCAATAGGATAGATAAGGGAATAATCAGGAGGGGACATACAATTTCAAAGAATATGGACACATCTCTGTAAAAATAAGTTACAAAGTGATGGAGCCACACATGCACCCAGGAGAGGGGCATAATTGCCTGTCAGGGCTAAATTCTACATGAAGACATGTAACCCTAAATATTGACTGGACTGCATGCTCTGGAAAACAGTGTGGAGGTTCCTCAAAAAGTGAAAACTAGATCTACCCTACAACCCAGTAATAGCACTGCTAGGAGTTTACCCAACGGATACGGGAGTGCTGATGCATAGGGGCGCTTGTACCCCAGTGTTTATAGTAGCACTTTCAACAATAGCCAAATTACGGAAAGAGCCTAAATGTCCATCAACTGACGAATGGATAAAGAAGATGTGGTTTATATATACAATGGAATACTACGTGGCAATGAGAAAGAATTGAATCTGGCCATTTGTAGCAACATGGATGGAACTGGAGAGTGTTACGCTAAGTGAAATAAGTCAGGCAGAGAAAGTCAGATACCATATGTTTTCACTCTTATGTGGATCCTGAGAAACTTAACAGAAGACCATGGGGGAGGGGGGGTGGGAAAGTTACAGAGAGGGAAGGAGGCAAACCATAAGATACTCTTAAATACTGAGAACGAACTGAGGGTTGATGCGGGTTGGGGGAGAGGGGAAAGTGGGTGATGGGCATTGAGGAGGCCACCTATTGGGATGAGCTACTGGGTGTTGTATGGAAACCAATTTGACAATAAATTATATTTAAAAAATACTCACTGGACTGCAAATATCTACTTGTCATGTATTTTAAAATAGGATGTCATAAAGCAAAACTGAAGGAGAACCAATTCATGCAACTCATCACAACCTTGATTCTTTCCTGATAATTTCTGAAAGACTCGTTCAAATAACACTGGTCCAAACTCCTCTAATTATTACTTGGCTCCATGGAATGACAAGGGCTCACACATCTTTCAGGTGAATTTTTTGATCATCCTGTCTCAAAAGTATGTCAAAAATCACGGCTGGAAAACATTTGTAATACTCAAGCAAGGCACGTATTTCTGAATGGAAACAAAATGTGTATATTGGAAAAAGATTTTTAGAGACCCCACGTAAATGTACATATTTAGCCTGAACAACTGAATCCTTGTCATACAAGCATTGTGCATATACGTTGTTATCCTGGAACAACACTATCCCAGGGAGGCATACACAATAGCCTAACATTTACATGCCGGCCTGAACATCTATCTAACATCAGGCATATTATATGAGCGTCCCAAAATCCAAGCTGCAAATATAAATCACATTTTTGATACATTTTTTCACAGCCAAAAAAGCAATCATCCATTAGCTATCAATTTAAAGAGATTTTAGGGTAATCCCAATGCCCTCAACCATCTATTATGGCTGCTAAGAGTTGCAGTAAATTAGTTTATCTTTGGTGCAAAGTCTCATATCATCCATGAAATAGTAGAAGTTGATCCCTTTAACAATAACATAACATAACATAACATAACATAACATAACATAACATAGAAGTTGGAGGCTTCCCAAAAGCCTTCACGAAGGTGCACTGGAAAGCTCGCCATCTGGAGGATTCTTTTTCCATGCTCTCCACCACTTGAATCATCCTGCCTAATAAACAAGCATGACTGATCAGAGTCCTGCAGGGAGAGCACAGAGGGCTCCTGAGATGTGCCTGAGATGAGTGAGAAGGTAAGAATCCCCTGAGAGGCCAACCGAGATGAACTTCGCAGCCCTCAAAAAATAGAAAATTGACACATTTTTGACCTATCGGCATACATTCAACTATTTTTTAAACAGAGGAAATTAAATTTTTTTTATCAGTCACACTTGACAATTATCTGGAAATACTCCAGATACAGCAAATCTCAGTCAAAGCTTCCTTGTATGCACCAAACAATAGGAACTTCAGCCAAAAACAAACAAACAAACAACAACAACAACAACAACAACAACAACAACAACAAAAACCACTGTATTTGGGGCAACAAGAGCTGAAACAGAGCCAGTCTGCCTCTAAACTATCTAATCTATCTCATTATAGACATAGGATTATCTGATATCTTCCTGTGTTGTTTACCTGGAATAAACTAAAGAATGGGTTTAAATATATTGCCTTTAATGCACATAAAGGGAAAATAAATCTGAATATCTTAGAAAGAGATATATACAATCCGGGTGGATATCCCACCAATACAGATAAATAGAGATGACAGAGACAGATAAAGACAGAGATAAATGTTTCCAAATTTCACGTTAAAGTTTCCAACTTTGGGGCGCCTGAGTGGCTCAGTCGGTTGAGCATCCGACCTCGGCTCAGGTCATGATCTCACAGTCCGTGAGTTCAAGCCCCACGTCGCACTCTGGGCTGACAGTTCAGAGCCTGGAACCTGCTTTGAATTCTGTGTCTCCCTCTCTCTCTGCCCCTGCCCTGCTTGTGCTCTTTCTCTCTCTCAAAAACAAATAAACATTTTAAAAAGTTTCCAAACTTGACTCTCTTTTTTTGCTTAATTTAAAATAATTTATCCATACATCACACATTTGTCTGAACACAGTGTGAATCTAGATTCTAGGCATCAGATAAATATTAAAGGAACCAAAATTTTCATTCTGCACCAACACAAGCCAGAAATCATTTTTAATAATTTACAATGCAAGGAACAAAGAGCTTTTCCATTTCTCTCAGTAGAAATTCTCATCTATTAGCCCTTTCCCACCTCAGATCCTAAGCTCTCCTTCCTTCTCATGCACCTTGACATACATGTGAGAGGTAAGCGTCAGTTGTAAAGCCAAGAAACACATCTCCACCATTAATGTAGCTGGGTTTGGCCAAGAAAAACCACCAAGCTGGTGAAATATGTAGACAGAGCCTCAATAAGCAACATCATTTGAAAGCAGAGTACATTGTCCAATGCAAAATTGAATGGCTACATAAAACAAACGGATTGTGTAAAGATTTCTTGTCGATACCCAATGGTTTACAATTCTGAACGCTGGATCTTTGTTTCTTTCTAGCTATCCTTCTGTCAGCCTTGCTCTCTTTTATCTTGTGTTGCCCAACCATGCTGAATTTTTTGCCCTGCCTATTCATCCCCTTTGCACATGCCAAGGGATTTTGGTCTTCTGATGCTTTCTCTTTGCCAACATCCTGTTTGGATTATTGATAGAGAGGCTGGATCTTTGGAAAGCTCTCATCTTTGAAAGAGTTGTCAAGCTGCAGTTTTGCAAACTGCAGAGCACAAACACTTCAATATTTATGCTCCTTCTATCGACACTGAGTAAATTAGACTCTGGAATACCTGCATTATCCAAACCATCTGCTTCACTGCATTTTTTTAAATGAGTAGGTGGGGGGAAATTATGGGCATTTTCTCTTATCTCTTGTTGCCAGGGAGACGACTTTTTCTTGGTAGGGATAATCCTAGAATCTCAAAAGAGCTAGGATGCAACCTTCCTTCCCCTCTTTCTTCGAATGAAATCTGTGTCTTCCCTGGAGAGAGCTTTACACCGGCTACTCAGTCTCGGAGGACATTATAATATCCCAAGCTAGTCCAAAACATGCCGGGCTGAATTTTCGCTTTGCACTTCCACGGTCAGCCGGC
Source organism: Prionailurus bengalensis (assembly GCF_016509475.1). Lineage (NCBI taxonomy): Eukaryota > Metazoa > Chordata > Mammalia > Carnivora > Felidae > Prionailurus > Prionailurus bengalensis. Next base: position 6,399,560 of record NC_057361.1, read on the forward strand.
ACCAAATGGAGGGGTCCGCAAAGTTTGCCTCAAAAAACAAAATGAGTGTTTTATAAAGGGTTATTCTGTCATTTGGGCCCATAAAACTCAAGGGAAGCGAAAAGATCCACTCTGCCCCATCGGACTGAAAGCCGTACTGAAAGAACCCCTTGTGTGATGAAGACAAAATAAAAAATAATTATGTTCAGTTCCATGGGGCTTTCTTCCTGAAAACATAAAAGAGAAATCTGCAAGCAGAGGGGGAAACTGCCCACGGTGTTCATATCCTCGGGGGTCTTGGAAAACATCATGCCTCAGCGTACGCAGCCTACATGCCACTACAAGAGAGAACACACTTAAAAGAACTTGTGAAATACTGTGTTTGTGGATCATGGGTTTGCTTGCTTAGGTGGAGGGTAAATCGCCAGTAGCACATTTTGTACCAGGAAGGTGACTGTGCCCAGAACAGAAACTGGCTGCGGACAAACAAGTAATTTGCATTCTGCTTTTGCAGACAATCGTATTCCACTCCCAACCCACATCATATTTGCATAATTCGTTTATGAAATGCTGTTTTTCATTCTCTGGAACCCACAGCTGCCGCTAGGGGAATGGGCACGGTCCACACCCAGCTTCAAATTCACTCCTGCATAATGCTCAACGAGAGGATTTTTGCACACAGTTAAGAAGGAGGCCCAGATGCTCAAGGAAGGCAGGCCTTGAAAGACTTTCTGCCTTCTGCTTAGTGTGACATCCAAGAAAGCATGGCAAAGAGACCCCAAGAACCCCAACTGGTGATGGCAAAACAGTAATCATTGATTTGGGGGCTAGAAATGATTGAGAAAAAAACTTTACCTTGATTCACAGGGAAGCAGGAAAATTAGTGCAAGGGGGACCTGAAAGTTTAGCCTCAATTTTTAATGTTAACTAAGCTGTACAATGTTAACTAAGCTGTACAATAACATGGTACACAATAAATGCCATGTAACGACCAGTAGGGTCTCTCCCACAATAAATGCCACGTAATGACCAGTAAGGTCTGAGACCCTTACACGAGGTTTACTAACTTGTTTGTCTCCATTATTACCAACAGCAGTTCGGTGAGTGTGTAAAATTATTACCGTGCCCCAGAAGACACGGCTTTATGTATCAGAGCAACTCAGTGGGCCAGCTGCAGCCACACAAGCTGGAAGCCTGCTAGAAATGCACACCCACGGGCTCCACAACAGATGTGCAGGATGAGAGTCCACGGGAGGGGGTGTCCAGGCGTTAATAAGCTGGCCAGGCGAGGTTGAGGCACAGGTCTGAGCACCACTGGTCTGGGTTGTTTGGGCCCTACACCATAAAACCTCCCATGTCCTCATTCATGTCAGTAATTAGCTACCTCTCTCATCGTTGAATACAGAGACATTTCATTTCTAGTACCGTGTATGATGCATTCACATCACAGAAATATAGACCATATTATCCAAGACGCTATTTAAATGCATTAACTTCATAGGCCATAATTTACTAAATCCTTGAAGCAGACCAAAAAAGAAGGAAATATTAAGAGGAAAGGTAGGAAAAATTATTTAGGAAATTATGCTGCCATTAAATATAGTATTTGAGAGGAATGTGTAAAAATATGAAGAAATACATTATAATTAAATGCAGAATACAGAATTACATATTTACCATAATCACACTCTTAGGTTATACATTTTTAAAAGGACGGGAAAGACAGTCACTAAAATGTTAGTAGTCAATGTCTCTGGGTGGTAGAAACAACAAATGATTGTGTTTCACCCCTCTTTTTTTTTTTTTTTAATTTTTTTTTAACGTTTATTTATTTTTGAGACAGAGAGAGACAGAGCATGAACAGGGGAGGAGCAGAAAGAGAGGGAGACACAGAATCTGAAACAGGCTCCAGGCTCTGAGCTGTCAGCACAGAGCCCGACGCGGGGCTCGAACTCACGGACCGTGAGATCATGACCTGAGTCGAAGTCGGACGCTTAACCAACCAAGCCACCCAGGCGCCCCGAACCCCTCTTTTTACTGTGTCTGATTTTCACTGTTTTTATCATAACACAATGAGAGGTATTGCTTTTTTTTAACCCTTATTATTTAATGTTTTTATCTGTTTTTGAGAGAGAGAGACAGAGTATGAGCAGGGTAGGAGCAGAGAGAGAGGGAGACAGAGAACCTGAAGCAGGCTCCAGGCTCTGAGCTATCAGCACAGAGCCCAACTCAGGGTTGGAACCCATGAACTGTGAGATCATGACCGGAGCTGAAGTCAGACCCTTAACTGACTGAACCACCCACATGCCCCGAGGTATTGCTTTTTTAATGAAAAATATACTTTAAACACACATTAAGGCAGGACCAGTCTATAAGTGGCTAACACAAAGATACAACAGTAATGCTATTTGTCACCCTCAAGTTCTCAATCTGGTTGATATACTCCAGATATGAAGCATTGCCGAGTCTCTCCTGGATTTGCTACTAACAGATAGATATAGTGATACTATTTTACTAGCCCATCTTGTAGAGCACATCACACACATTAAGAAATGGTCCTGACAGCCTAGAAATACTCTGTTAAAATAAATGTAACATAAGGGGTGGTTTGGGAATCACGTAGGTGTCTAAACAGGTTTCATTATAAAAAGGAGGACCCATTGAGGTTAAGACATCCGTACATAATTCATCCCTTCCTGTCCTCCTCTCTAGGCCTCACCCACTACCTGAAAGTGACAGGTGGGGAAAACCTAGGAAATACAAGTCCAGTGATTTCCTGACTAGGTCTCTAGCTGTAGATGTGCTTTCAGCTGAAAACCACCCCAGTTGCTTCTACCCTTCAAATCTTGCAATCCCAGAAAGGCAGGCACTAGATGGATATTCAGAAAGATAGAAAAAGTTATTCTGCAAAATGTTGACTTAACCTTGGAAATGTCCTCTTGGCTTTCTCAAAGGAGACCATCAAAGGATTAGAATGGGCCTAAAGTCTGGGATCTACTTACTCTGGGTCAACTGTCAACTCTTGATTACATTTCAGTCATTAGCAATATGAGAATGATACCTGCCTTACAAAGTCATTGTGAGTACACAGAATGCAGCGTAGGGGCACCTGGGTGGCTCAGTCGGTGGAGCATCTGACTCTTGATTTTTGCATGGGTCATGATCTCACGGTTCATGGGATCAAGCCCGGCATCAGTCTCCATGCTGACAACACAGACGGTGCCTGGAATCCTCTCTTTCCCCCTCTCTCTCTGCCCTTCCCCCTCTCACACTTGCTCTCTCTCTCTCTCAAAATAAACAAATAAACATTAAAAAAACACACACACACATACACATACAAAGAGTGCAGTCTGTGCCCCAAGCAGTGGATATGGTTTGGGGTAGGGGCATCCTAGCAGTAGTAGTGAATATTATCTGACTTAGGACAGGAGTCTACCCCTCCACTTTAAGGGACCAAAAGGGAGAAACACCTTGCCAGTAAGCATATAAACTGGTATCCCCTCCTAGGAAAACAATTTGGTGCCATCACTCGCCCAGCTCTTCCAACCTTGACTGTGATCCAAGAGAAGCTTTGCACAGGTGTGCAAGGATTCCTGACTGAGAATACGTCCTCAGCAGCATTGTTTACAAAACCCAAAGTCTACAAACAACGCTGATGTCCTAAGACAGGAAAATGGGTAAATTATCATGGCATAGCTCCCCAAAGAAATACGTTACGGGAGTCAAACTGAGTGAACAAACGACATCTTACAAAAACCTTAGAAATAAAGGCTGAATGAAAAAACCAAGTCCCCATAGGATATTCTTTGTAAAAAAATATATTTTTTAAAAAAAGCAAAAGGAAACTACATATTTAGGCATCCAGATGTGTGTGATAAAAACAGTGAGAAAGTCAAAGTGAGGGAATGAAAAACCCAAACATCAGACTTTTAGGTATTTGAAGGGCGAGGAGGCAGAAAAGATAAGGAAGCACAGGTGGTGTAAGTGATTAACAATGTGCTAAGTCTTGGGTTCAGTGGCTGCTCGATGTATTATTTAGGGAATGGAATAAACCAGAGCTAAGGCCACACACGGACCAGTGATCACAGCATGCCTGATTCCTCCCTTGAATCCTGCGTAAATGTGACAAAAGATGGACACGACATTTCCTATAAAGGGTGTCCCTAGACTTAGAAAGAAACAGAATCAGGGGCGCCTGGGCAGCTCAGTTGGTTAAGCGTCCGACTGTTGGTTTCAGCTCAGGTCATGATCTCATGGTTTGAGCTCAAGCCCCCTGTCAGGCTCTGCACTGTACTGCGGAGCCTGCTTGGGATTCATTCTCTCTCTCTCTCTCTCTCTCTCTCTCTCTCTCTCTCAAAATAAATAAATCAATAAATGAAACTTAAAAAAAAAAAGAAAGAAAGAAAGACACAGAATCAGAAACAGAGTTTATTTTTTTTTAATTTTTTTTTTAACATTTATTTATTTTTGAGACAGAGCATGAACAGGGGAGGGTCAGAGAGAGGGAGACACAGAATCTGAAACAGGCTCCAGGCTCTGAGCTGTCAGCACAGAGCCCGACGTGGGGCTCGAACTCACGAACCGTGAGATCATGACCTGAGCTGAAGTCAGACGCTTAACCGACTGAGCCACCCAGGCGCCCCAGAAACAGAGTTTAACAGAGTAGTTAAGAGGGAAGAAAACAAGGATAAAGAAGGGATGGAAGTCCAAGCACCTACAGCGAAACAAAGGGTCCTGAGCAGTGTCTTAGCCCTGGAGGAAAAGCCGAGAAGAGGAAGGATGGTGGGTGGGAGGCTGAGAAGGAAGGAAATAACAGGTAAGAAGTTCACCATTCGAGAATCATCAGGCTGAACACTGGAACACTCCCACAACGATGTAATGCCAGCACTTGGAATTATCTACCGAGCTCAGTATGAAGTGATTCTCTGAAGATGTCTTACTCCCATTAACACCTATACTTCACATGTATTTGTTTTTATTTTATCTCCATATCCTCACTTTCCTTTGAAAGAGAGGGGGAAAAAAAGAATTTTAACATCCTAAAAGAAGCTGTATCACTGCCAGAAAAAAAAAAGGGGTTTTACCAAAATAGTAATAATTTTCGCACTTATTGAGCAATTACTGCATACCCCACATTCTGTTAAGTGCTTTCGTTTGTGAATTCATTTATTCTTGCTACACAGAGGCAGGGACTCTCAGCATCTCTTTATGCTTGAGCTGGGAAAGCTAAAACACTGGTTAGGGCATGACAGGTTAGATCTTTTTGAAGACGGCCTTTCTGGCTGAGTTACCTGCTGCTCCAGCCCATTTTCTTATCTGCCCTACAGCAACTGGGACAGGGAGAAAGTCAGCTGGTAGGTCCCCACTTCACCCAACTCCCTGGCAATATTCTGGGCAATTCCAGCGGTACCCAGGGCTGTCCTGGCTGCCTGGCACCTTCTCTCAATCAGAGGTGGCCAGGAACCCAAACCCAAAATTGAATGGGAAGGGAAACAGTAAATAGAATTCCCCCCTCACCTCTTTGCACTGGCAAAGCATCTCTCTCTCTCACTCACGTCTCGCATGACAAATGTGCATTCCGTGGCTTTCACGCCCATGACAAATGTGCATTCCGTGGCTTTCGGGAGCCTTGGATTCTCCACAGAAATGTCTAAACAGTACATGTTCGAGGATGTAAGGCTCCAATTAACACAGGCACTGATTACTTTGTCATTTGTAAAGGGAGTCACTTCTTTTCATCAATGGGGTGAGAATTACAAAGACTCCATGCCTTGGCGGAGGCCCTGACAAGCCTTGGATGACTGTAATTCTCCTACAAAGTGAGAACGCCAGAATGTTAGGATCCTGGTGGGCAGGGTAAAAATCCTGATGCCTATGCCACATCCCAGCCCATAACATCATAATCTCTGGGCAGGCTGGGATAGGGACCACGCTCCCTAAAATGACTCTAAGCTATCATCACCCAGAAACTTGGGGAGAATAAAACAAATACAGAGATAATAACTGGGAAAGAGCTGGCAAATTTCCAGATGGTTTTCATTTACAGTGAAGTTAGGAGAACAAAATCAGTTATCTCTATGTACGACAATGCAAGTTTTAAATTTTGGTTATAGGAGTATTACACACAAATAGCACTTACTAAAAAGAGAGATTTCATTTTGTTTCTTGGCCTAGAGCAAAGATTTCCACAAGAGCTTTCTGCCCTTTGTTATTTGTACAAAGGCATCACTGAGCATCAGAAAGGAGTCATTGCTCAAATGGGGCCCTCCCCATGCCACCCAGCCACCTCTTAGGAGGATGTTTCTATTTATGGAACTGGCTTGTTTTGAACTTCTATATTTCCTATGAATGACTGTGTTATCTCTATTAGTTTTCTAAAGAGAACAGAGAGCGCCTCTAAAAATGGTTTAGGTTGCTAGAAAAGAAAAATAACCATTTTCCCCAAAATTTACATTACAAATTACATTTCAAACCCAATCAGAAAGTCTGCTTATTTTTTCGATTCAAATTCCATCAACTCCTTTCCAGAAATAAATTAAATTCTAGTTCTGTGCTCAGCTTTAAAAAAAATCTCTCCAAAACAAACCAGGGAGACACTTTTCATAACTATATCCTCATTATATATCTACCCCATCCCCCTATATTTAATAAAAAATAATTTAATACATATTTATACATTGTATATGATATTTCTATATATCTAGTTGAAAAAGATATACCACAAATAAGTTACCTAGTTATCTGGATGTAACTGGATAACATATATATGTAATTGTGTACATTATGTATCTATACATATAATACATTAACTATACTTTTACACTTTGTATTTTTAATATATCATTATATTTATGTAGCTATGTTTAGGTGAGTACACTGGTACACATTTCACATGTTCAAAGTGATTCCAAGCAATGAAATTGAACATTTGAACTCAGGAGATTACTTTGGGATCAGGGACAAAGCTGATTGAACCTTAATTTAATCTATTATCTCAAGATGATGATGGAGCGTTGTATCCGGTACAAAACAAGTTAACACTAAGTACTTAAGAAAGCTCAATTTTGCAGAATTTCACAGTTATTTACTGAGCCTGCTTATTAAATCCATCTAAATCCCACTGTGTGGGGGAAGGTTCTAGTATGGCTCAAGCAAGGCCTATCTGGACCAGGGTAAGTAGCACTCCCAGTGGACGCATGAACTGTCTTCACCACCAGACAACAGCGCAGAATAGAGAAATAGATCTCACAGCCAGGCTGTGTCCATTTCATTGGTCATTTAATGCTGCCGGGACTCATTCAATCATACTAATTCACTTGACAAGTTGTGTTTCCAGCAGGCTTGTAGAATTACCTTCAATTTGAACTTAGTGGAGTAGGAATCAAAGAGCTTTTCCAGTGCCTTCTGGTCATTTCCACACCATCTTATTGTTCCTGTGTGGTCAAGCTAGTTGCTAGCCTGCCTGGGGACACTCAGATACCCTCAGATGTTTATTGATGCCCAGAATGATCATTCAGGCCAACTAGTAAGACCTCTCTTGTGAGCCTCACAGCACCACTGGTCCCTTTGTCTAAAATTGCAACATAGCCCAGCCTGTACACGAGTCCACTGTCCCCTCACCCACCTTACTTTCTTCTTGCTTCTCTTTCCTATCTAACATGCTGCCTGGTTTACTTATTGTTGTTCATGAAAAGCCACAAGTCACATAATATCTTGTGGATTTTTCTGACTTCCCTGCTAGACTCTAAGCTCCATACGGACAAGAATTTGAACTGTTCCCAGGTAAATGACAAGTGCTGAGCGCAGTGCTTGACAAACAGCAGGTGATTGATAAATATTTGATTACATGAATAAACTGGAATGCAAACAGATTGATCAAGATATAAAGGCAGGAGGGTTAGAGGACAAGGAGAGAAAAATAGATCTTGAAAGTTCAAATGGCTCAGCACCCAAGTCAATTTGTTTTCAGGGTGAAACTGAGCCTCAGTATTCCTTTCAAACTTGCGGGCCATTCCTTTATCGTATCCACAGAATTTCCAGAAGAAGCATGCTTGGGTGTAATCAGATTACACATCCAATGCCCCCAAGTACCCTGAAATCTTGCCAGAATGAGAAGCATTATGGTTTTTCTTCTTTGTATTTGAACTGGCACCGGTACACGTAAATGTGGAAATTGATTTTATTTTCAATGTAGTCACGTTTCCCAACCTCCTGCCAATGTTTCCATCATCGGTTACCAAGCAGGCTTTGCAAGCCGTCCGTACAGTGGTGTATGTTTTGTTCTACTTCTCATACAGATTGGCAGAATGTCTCCTACTTATTTTACAAGCTGTGTATGTTTTTGTTCCACTTGTTTTACTCCATGATCTAAGGCAGAGGTTGCCAAAGTTGTTTGGTAAAGGAACAGGCAGTAAATATCTTAAGTTCTGCAGGTTAACACTGTCACTGTAGCAACTACTCAACCCCACTGCTGCTCTCCCAATGCAGCCACAGGCAATATATATACAAGTGGGGGTGGCTGCGTGCCAATAAAACTTTATTTTACACAGTGGGGGAGAGGGGCAGAAGGAGTGACAAAGAGAATCTCAAGCAGGCTTTATGCCCAGTGCAGAGCCCAACATAGGGGCTGGATCCCCCAACCCCAGGATCATGACCTGAGCCCAAATCAAGAGTCAGCCAACTGAGGGGCACCTGGATGGCTCAGTCTGTAAGCGTCTGACTCTTGATTTCAGCTCACGTCATGATCTCATGGATCATGAGTTCAAGCCCCGCATCGGGCTCTCTGCTGACAGTGTGGGGCCTGCTTGGGATTCTCTGTCTCTCCCCCTTTCTTTGTCTCTCCCCCATCTTGTGCCCTCTCTCAAAAGAAACAAACAGACTTTAAAAAAGAGTCAATTGGGGTGCCTGGATGGCTCAGTCGGTTAAGCGCCGACTTCGGCTCAGGTTGTGATCTCGCAGTTCATGGGTTCAAGCCCCATGTCATGCTCTGTGCTGACAGCTCAGAGCCTGGAGCCTGCTTCGGATTCTGTGTCTCCCCCTCTCTCTCTGCTCCTTCCCCACTTGTGCTTTGTCTCTCTCTGTCTCTCAAAAAGAAACAAACATTTAAAAAAAATTGTTTTGAAGAGTCAACCAACTGAGCCACCCAGGTGCCCCAAAACTTTACTTTTTAGACAATGAAATCTGACTTTTATATAATTTTCACATACGATCTTTATATAGTATTTTCTTTTGGTTTTTTCAACCATTTCAAAATGCCAACTCCATTCTTAAGCTGTGGGCCATACCACCACAGGCAACAGGAGGGGTGCAGTTTGCCAACCCCTGGCCTAAAGGATTTCTTCGGGGGGTTCTTAAGCTTGAAAAGGTACCTTCCAGATCCTTCTTTAAATTCCTATCCCCTAAGTGCAAATTACCATGGAAAGTTCTCTGCAAGCCCAAAGACTGAAGCTGTTAAACGAACTCATGGTACAGGAAACCAGATTCTTACCAGGGATTTAAGGTTCACATGTTGATGTTAGACAACCAACACTTACGCATAATCCCCTCTGGATAATAGGAGCAGGTGGCCACATACACCCAGTGAGCCCCAACACCCAGTGCTCATCCCACTAAGCTCCCTCCTTAATGCCCATCACCCATTTAGCCCATCCCCCACACACACACACCTCCCCTCCAGCAACCCTCAGTTTGTTCTCTGTATTTAAGAGTCTGTTGTTAAGCATCTGGCTCTTGATTTGGGCTCAGGTCATGATCTCACAGTTCGTGTGTTTGAGCCCCACGTTGGGTTCCACACTCACAGCACGAAGCTTGCTTGGGATTCTCTCTGTTCCTCTCTCTCTCTGCCCCTCATGCCTGTTCTCTCTCTCTCTCTCAAAAATGAATAAACTTAAAAATAAAAGAGTCTCTTATGGTTTGTGTCCACAGAAGTGTTAAATGTTCCTTCCCCTCCATTCCCACCACCTTTGTGCATTTCTGTGGCCAGGGCCCCATCCAGTGTATAGCCAGCTCCTTGAGGGCAGAGCTCCCCGAGCCCTGGGGCTCTGCTCAGTATCTAAGATGCCCAGTGCATTCTCATTGAATGCCATTTCCTCACTTTAGTCAGAACTGACAGAGTGCTTCCCAGTGCAGACAGAAGGAAGCTTTCTAAAGCTTGTTTCATTGAGAACAAATACAAAAGGATGTGATCATTCGGGAGGGTGTCTGGGACTTGGGCCTTTTTGTATGTCACTGGCAACTTGGAGAATGGATTCACAGACTGGACAGACAAAATGGGAAGCTACTGGCGAAAGCAAAATCCACACTGGCATTATAAAATGATTCCACTTTCTCTGTCTCTCCTCTCTGTCTCTATGGGTTGCCATCACCACCACTTTCCCAAGGGCCCCAAGCCCTGCTGTCAGCGGTGGTGAGTGTTGAGGCTTCAGTCAGGATGGTCAAGTTCAAAGGCAGTTGCTACAGGTCATACTATTCAGTGATGGATGGACCCTGAGATCCTCTCAACGGATGCACACCTACACCCAGCCTCGTCCAAACACATTTCTTCCAACAAGAGTATCTTCAGCCAATCACACAGAGGTGTGGTTAGAACAGGCCTGCTCCTGCAACATCCCTCTCTTCACGTTTCATCCTGCTAGAGGCATCTTTTCCTTCCATTTTGCCCAAAGTGGTTCACTGCGCTGACCACACTCGAAAAAGTACTTGGGGGTTCTCCAAACTTTTTTTGAACTGAAAAATCATGCTGTGCTTATTCTGCCCCTTAAATAGGCTAAAAGAAAAACCACTGAGTAGGGGCCTCAGATCCCAACACTGGTCAAGTGCTGCTGCTATCTGCAGAGTAATGGAATGACTGGTGCAACACTGTGGGTTGGCTCATGAACTGCAAACAGTGGTCCTGGAGCTCCTGTGAGCTCCTGTGGTCTTCCATTTTGGAAAGCGTTGCCAGTCACGGGCTTCCCCCAGTGGAAGAGACTCTGCTCTGCTTCCCCAGTGGAAGAGACAGAATTCTGAGATGGTCCCCAAGACTCCCACTGCCCTTTTGTACAGCCCTATATAATCTCCTCCCTCTGATATTACCATGGGATATCATCCCCATGAGTAGGTCATGTCTCATTACATGGCAAAACTGAAGGGACACTGCAAGATTTAAAAATCCCTAATCAGGGGCACCTGGGTGGCGCAGTCGGTTAAGCGTCCGACTTCAGCCAGGTCACGATCTCGCGGTCCGTGAGTTCGAGCCCCGCGTCAGGCTCTGGGCTGATGGCTCAGAGCCTGGAGCCTGTTTCCGATTCTGTGTCTCCCTCTCTCTCTGCCCCTCCCCCGTTCATGCTCTGTCTCTCTCTGTCCCAAAAATAAATAAACGTTGAAAAAAAAATTAAAAAAAAATCCCTAATCAGCTGACTCTGAGTTAATAAAAAGGGAGATAAAATAATCAAGCCATGAAAAGATACAAAGGAGTCAAAAATGCACATCACTACATGAAAGAAGCCAGTCTAGAAAAGGCTACATACTATACAATTCCAACTATGTGACATTCTAGAGAAGACAACATTATGGAAAAATTATAAAGATCGGTGGTTGCCAGGGGTTATGGGAGAGGGAAGGATGAACAGACAGAGCACAGAGGATTTTTAGGGTAGTGGGCTATCTGCACGATACTTAATGGTGGACACATGTCATTGTACATTTGTCAAGACCCACAGAAGGTATAATACAAGAGTGAACCCTAATGTAAACTATGGACTTTGGGTGATGGCGTGTCACTTGTAACAAAAGTACCACTCTCATGTGGGATGTTGACAGTAGGGGAGGCTATGCATGTGTGGAGGCAAGGGACATAAAGGAAATCTCTGTACTTTCCCCTCATTTTTTCTATGTACTTAAAATTTCTCTAAAAAATGCAATCTATTTTTTTTTTAAAGGAGGTAATCATTGGCAGACCTCACCTAATCTGGCTAGCCTTATAAAGAAGGCCTTAATGGGGCGCCTGGGTGGCGCAGTCGGTTAAGCGTCCGACTTCAGCCAGGTCACGATCTCGCAGTCCGTGAGTTCGAGCCCCGCGTCGGGCTCTGGGCTGATGGCTCAGAGCCTGGAGCCTGTTTCCGATTCTGTGTCTCCCTCTCTCTCTGCCCCTCCCCCGTTCATGCTCTGTCTCTCTCTGTCCCAAAAATAAATAAACGTTGAAAAAAAAAAAAAAAGGCCTTAACACCCACATGTAGCTCATCCTATCACAGAAGGATCCACAAGACCCCCCAACCAGACCCTCTCTCTAGGTCTCTGTTCCTTAATTTTGTACAATCCTAGTTCCTTGGGAAGTAACCAGTGGAACATGGGTCAGTACACTGGAGCATGTGGGCCAAATCCTGCCATAACCTACTGTGGGAAAAAAATAAAAATAAAAAGGAATAAAATTGTATTGGAAGTGGCCCTTTCATTTATGGCTTTTGTGCCACACAGCAGAACTAAGTAGTCATCACATAGCCAAAAATAATTCAGTATCTGGCCCTTGACAGGAATGCTTTGCTGACCCCTGCAATAAACAATAATCAAGCTGATGTTTTATCACAGCTGATGACCTAACTAGTCTCCATTTAGTCAATGCTGATTTTCCCGGCAAATTACAAACAGGATGTACCTGACAAGGTAAAATGCTTAACTTCACAAGAAAACAGACAGAGGCCATGGGAACTGTTGGACTAGCTCAGACTGTATGGCCCCTTAGGAGCCAGGGCATAACTGGAATCCAGATTTTCCACCTGCCATACTGTGCTACCTGAAACACACTGCAATTTCACTTCCATAAAACAGCCACTCAAGGGAGAGGTTGGAATGGAGGATGGGGAGGCAATTTCACTTTGTTTTCCATTTGTTTTAACATTATGAAGCCACCAATAATTTGAATGGACTGGGATAAAACCTGTGCAGGTTTTAGGAACACAAGAATCACTCTTTGGTTAGCTCCTGATTCCCCGGAATGACGTAAACAAACTGCCTTCTGTTGTTCTGAGAGGGTCTAACAGAACGGAAGTATATATGGGAAAAGCACTGTGTTTAAAAGCTTTAAGGGACTGCACTTCATTCTATTAAACTGCAAATGGGTAGAAATTCAGCACCCAGTGAGCTCTGTTTTAAATTAAAAGATTTCTCCTTGTGTTATTTACCCCACCGTTCCAAGCGGCATAAGCCTTCCTGGTGCGTGGGCAAGTGCCCAGCCAACCGAAGATTCTGACATAATAAGGAAGAAATCACCTCAAGAGCTGTTTGTCTTTCTCTGAAGTCTCTTGGCTGCTGGTTATCACACTGCAGATATTTCCTGGGTCCAAAAATTATTGAATTTCAAAAAGACTTTTTAGATCGTTCTTCTTCTCAATTGCGGCATTGCTAGGTTCTCTAGATACGTTTAATTTTTAAAAGTATATTTCAATGAACCATTTATTTAAGAAAAAAACACTTGCTGACTTCCTGCTGCTTATCTGTAGCATGAGGGAAATGAACTGGGTGGTCTACGAGGCCCCTTCCCTTTCAAACTAGATGTGAGTATGTACTTTTACTGACTATATTCATCTAGATACACAAAACCAAGACTGAGCAGTGCCCCAGGTAAAGAATAAAGGTGGTGCAGTCAAGTCCGTGTGCTACATATATTGTGTTATGCATATTCTATGAGCTCAATCGTTTGCCAAGGATGCTACATCATACAAACAAGATGAACAGCTGGTGCTTGGTCCTAAGGAGTAAACAGTCAGTCGGGGAAAGATAACGCTGAAATACACAAAAGTAAGGAATAATTACCTTTGAGATACAGAACATACATGGAAAGTAAGTTCTCAGTCACTTAGATTTATTTGTTCTGCTAGCAAGAAGAGCCCCATAAAAATTTTGATCTGCTCCAAAAGAAAGAAAAAATGTAACTTCAAAGCTTCCAAGAGTTGTTTTTGGTGCTAAAAGTACACATTGCATGATGATGTTCTCTTTAGGATGCTGGCCAATGGGTGTGTTTGGAGGGATAAGGAAGGAGGGTTATCCAAACGTGGGCCCAACCCTACTAACAGGAAGAGTCTGAGGATTGCTCTGTTCTGTCTACTGAAGCAGTGAGCATGTGGGGCTTGGCATGGCAAAGTCAAGTATTGTCTATAATGCATTCCTTTTCTATTGCCATGTAACAAGTTACCATAAACAAAGTGACGCAACACAACACAACCTCATTATCTTACAGTTTCCATGGCTCAGGCGTACAGACACAGGGGACCTGAGCCCTGGGCTCAGGGTTTTGCCAAGCCACAGTCAAGATGTGAGCCAGGCTGTGGTTTCATCTGAGGCTCAGATTGTTGGCAGAATTCAGTTCCTTGTGATGGCAGAACTGAGGCTCCATTCTCAGCTGGCTGTCAGCTAGTGACCACTCAAAGATCCTATAACTGCCCACAATTTCTTGCTACATGACCCTGAACAAGCCCCACCTCACACTCCCAATCATTCCGACTTCAGGGAGGGTCCAATTCCTTTTAAGCTATCGCCTGATTAGGTCAGGCCCACCACGACAGTCTCTGATTTAACTCAGTGTCAATAGATTAGCAGCTAAATAGCAGAAGTGACATCACATAAGACCTACAGTTCTGCTCATACTCAAATAGAGGCAATCATATGGGAGGCTGCACACTAGGAAAGCAGAATATTGGAGGCCATCTTAGAATTCTGCCTACCATACATATGGGGGTCCTGGGAGAGGGGAATACAAGGGCAATTACATGTATAGGCCCATTTCTGTTCAGAGAAGAGTAAAATAGTTGCCCTTAGTTGATAGGAATTTGTAAGTAATGAGGACAGAGTTTGTATAAAATGGGTGAGATCAACTTTTAGATGAACTTGAAGCTAGGCAGGAATTGGATATAATTCCAGGAGCCTCAGGAATGCAACTACCAACCTGGTGCCATTCAAAGTAGGGCCTGTAAGACTTGTAAGACACATAAATTCTCAGGCTCCCCACCCCAGACCTACTAAACTAGAATTTCTGGGGTGGGGGTGGGGGTGGGGGTGCCACAGTCTGTTTTAACAACTTCTCTGGGTAACTCAGGTGTTCACTCAGGTTCACGAAGCACTGGGTTAGCTTACCCTATGTGTTTTGGTTTTTTCCTATAAAAATGAAGACTAGACATATGAGATAAAGGTCTAGTATCCAAAAACTATAAAGAACTCACCAAACTCCACACCTGAAAAAACAAATAGTCCAGTGAAGAAATGGGCAGAAGACATGAATAGACACTTTTCCAAAGAAGACATCCAGATGGCCGAAGGACACATGAAAAGATGCTCAACGTCACTCCTCATCAGGGAAATACAAATCAAAACCACACTCAGATACCACCTCACACCAGTCAGAGTGGCTAAAATGAACAAATCAGGAGACTATGGATGCTGGCAAGGATGTGGAGAAACGGGAACCCTCTTGCACTGTTGGTGGGAAAGCAAACTGGTGCAGCTGCTCTGGAAAACAGTGTGGAGGTTCCTCAAAAAATTAAAAATAGATCTACCCTATGACCCAGCAATAGCACTGCTAGGAATTTACCCAAGGGATACAGGAGTGCTGATGCATAGGGGCACTTGTAACCCAATGTTTATAGCAGCACTTTCAACAATAGCCAATTTATGGAAAGAGCCTAAATGCCCATCAACTGACGAATGGATAAAGAAGATGTGGTTTATATATATATAATGGAATATGACTTGGCAATGAGAAAGAATGAAATCCTGCCATTTGCAGCAACGTGGATGGAACTGGAGGGTATTATGCTGAGTGAAATAAGTCAGTCAGAGAAAGACAAATACCATATGATTTCACTCATATGTGGATCTTGAAAACTTAACAGAAGACCATTGGGGAGGAGAAGGAGGGAAAAAAAGTTACAGAGAGGGAGGGAGGCAAACCACAAGAACCCTTGGATACTGAGAACAAACTGAGGGCTGATGAGGGGTGGGGGAGAGGGGAAAGTGGGTGATGGGTATTGAGGAGGGCACTTGTTAGGATGAGCACTGGGTGTTGTATGGAAACCAATTTGAGAATAAATTGTATTATTTATTTATATTATTTATATATTTTTACATATTATATTATAAAAAATAAATAAAAATGAAGAGTATACAAAGCACTCACAGTGATCTTGACTATGAGAAAAGAGTCCTATGACATCTAAAGGAGATCAAGACTTCCCAAACACACGAAGATCAGAAGGTCAAGGTTACACAGGACTGGAGCCCTAAACAAATGTGGTCAGACCCAGGTGGCAGGAGTTATGCTTTAGCCTTATGACACACATCAACAGAGCATCTACAACCAATAAGGAACTCTCAAGGAAGCCATATATAAATTCCTGCCTTAGGATCAGCCCAGCCAGTGGAGAATGGAAACTCTCGGTCAGTCTGATGATTTTAAGAACAGAAGGTCAGCTACTCATCTAATGAACTGTATATAAGTGTACCCTGATGCTGACCCCTAAGTACCATTTAATTGCAAAATCCTTGCTGCTGGGACTGCACGGACACAAAACAGTCATGTGACAGTCTCACAGGGGCAGGAGCCCAAGTTAGAAGCAACTGACTGGTGGTTAGAAGTTGTGGGGCTGGCATCTCACAAACCTGGAGTGGAATCCCAGCTCTCCTACTGGTCAGCCTCTGTAAGTCTCATTTCTTCTCATCTACACAAGGGTGACAATACAGCACTATCCTTAGTGAGGATTAAGTAACTTGGGCACCACAACCCAATTAAATATGTCCAAAGGATCTGAATAAACATTGCTCCAATGAAGATATACACATGGCTAACAAACACATGGCAAGATGCTCCGCATCATTAGGCGTGAGGAAACTACAAACCAAAACCACAATGAGACAGCACTTCACACCTACAGAATGACTGTAACAAAACAACAGATAAGAATAAGTGTTGGTAAGGATGTAGAGAAACTGGCATCCTCATACATAGTTGATAGGAATGTAAAATGAGAACGGTTTGACAGTTCCACAAAAGGTGAAACAGAAAAAAACATATGACCAAGGAACAGACTCAAGAGAATGGAAAACAGATGTCTACACAAAAAAACTACATATGGATATTCATAGAAGCATTATTCATAAGAGCCAAAACATGGAAACAACTCAAATGTCCATTAATCCATAACTGGATAAACAAAATGAGGTCTATTCATGCAATGGAATTCAGTTCAGCCATAAAAAAAGAATAAAACAGTGATACTACATCACGGATGAACCTTGAAAACAGAACACTGAGTGTAGGAAACGAGTCACAAACGACTCACATATCATATGCTTCCATTGTATAACTGTCCAGAACAGGCAAATCCATAGACAGAAAGTCAGTTAGTGACTGCCAGGGGCTGAGAAGAAAGGGGAATGAAAGTGACTTTTAATGGAAATATTCCAGAATTAGATTGTGAAAATTTTGCAAAACCCTGTGGATATACTAAAAACAACTGAGTTATACCTTTTAAAGGAGTAAATCTTATGGTATGCAAATTGTACCTCAACTTCTTAAATAAAAAAAATCCACAAACATAGACCTTATCAGTGTCACCAGCACATAAACAATGAATAAAAGCTATCTTAGCAAAATAACAAGATAGTGAGAATATAAAATGGTGCAGCCACTGTGAAAAACAGTATGGGAGCTCCTCAAAAAATGAAACATAGAATTACTACATGATCTAGCAATTTCACTTCTGAGAGGATTCCCAGAGGAATTGAAGGCAGGGTCTCAAACAGATACATGTATCATGAAAAGGTGAAAGTAACCCAAATGTCCTTCAACAGCTGAGTGGATAAACGAACAGTGGTCTATCCATCCAGGGAAATGTGCTTCAGCCTCAAAAAGGAAGGACGTTCTGACACCTGCTACAACATGGATGAACCTTGAGGACGTTATGCTGAGTGAAATAAGCCAGGCACAAAAGAACAAATACTGTGTGATTGCACTTAGTGCAGCACCCAGAGTAGCCAAATTCATAGAGACACAAAGGTAGAATTATGGATGCGAGGGATCAGAGAGATAGGAATGGGGAGATTTTGTTTAAAGGGTACAGAGTTTCCCCTTGAGAGGATGAAAAAGTTCTGGAGAGGACGGTGATGACACTTGTACACCATGTGAATGTACTTAATGCCACAGAACCGCACACATCAAAATGGTTAAAATGGTAAGTTTTATGTTATATGTAATTAATCACAATTTTTTAATTAAAAACAGAGATAAATAGATGGAATACTGTGGATGAAGGCTATAAAATAATATCTCCTGTAAATTCTCAGCAATGAAATAATAATAAAATACCATTATGCTTGTCTTTAAAAAAAAAAGGAGAAATTACACATCCCATCACTGCAGTGGGCCAAGGACCATGACGCATTCACATGAACATCACTGAGTGCCTCCAGGATTAGGGCAGGGGCAGGGGGTGGGAAGGAAGCTGAGGGATCCTCTTTGGGACTCACTGATGATCTCAGCTTTCTGGGGAGAAATCGTGTTCCATCTTAGCTATGAAATGTTTGCAACACCAGCTTTTCGAAAGCAGCCATCTGGGCCGCGTTCCCTGAAGAGATGTCTCAGGTATCTTTGGCGCTGAATGAATCAAGCTACACCGAGAAGCAATCATTAGAGAGAGGATGCTTTTCAGAGAGCCAGTGGCCACCTGTATGCCAGACAACACATTTTGAAAGGCTGGAAAGAGCTGTCTAATCTGGGGTTAATGAAGTCTTTGAAAAGATAACTATACATTGTCAAGATGCTAGGCGTTTTCATAGTAAGCGCTAGCCTAGAATGAGTCGTGATTTTTCTTCATCGAAATGTTTATCTGGTCGGCCTGCTAATAGTTGTATTCTTCATCAAAGAATTTCAAAACTGCTATGCAGGCAGAACAAAATAATGATAATAATCATTTAAAGTATTCACAAAAATCCTAATATTCCCAAGAGAAAATATAATTATATAAGAGTTCTGCTCTAGTATTCTTAGTTTTATTTCACCAGACGCATAATACCTCTTTGGTTTGATTTAATACCTCATCTAATATCCCAAGAGAAATTTGTGTAGGAAAAAAGTCTCATGATGCACACCTGCTATTTATTATTATAATTTCTCATAAAAGTCATAGAGCTTGCACTATTAACTTCACAAAAGCAGTGAAAAGACCAATAAATGTTGAGTATGTCTCCAGAAGATAATAAATACACAGTGAAAAATCACTTTTTAAATTGTTTTACCTACTTCATATCCAAAATATGTGTTTCAAATTTTTTTCATTGATTAAATAAATTTCTATATCAAATGGACTCAGTCTAATTTTTAAAATATGACTTAACTTCTGGGGCACGTGGGTGGCTCAGTCGGTTAAGCGTCCAACTTCAGGTCAGGTCATGATCTCACAGTTTGTGAGTTCGAGCCCCACGTCATGCTCTGTGCTGACAACTCGGAGCCTGGAGCCTGCTTTGAATTCTGTGTCTCCCTCTCTTTCTGCTCCTCCCCCTACTCATGCTCTCTCTCTCTCAAAAATAAATAAACATTAAAAAAAGATTAAGATAGGACTTAAGTTCTAGTTAAATATTTAAAATTTAACCCGTGCATTTATATCTGCCCTTTCCCAAAGCTTATTAAAATGAGAATACATTTTGGGGCGCCTGGGTGGCGCAGTCGGTTAAGCGTCCGACTTCAGCCAGGTCACGATCTCGCGGTCCGTGAGTTCGAGCCCCGCGTCAGGCTCTGGGCTGATGGCTCGGAGCCTGGAGCCTGTTTCCAATTCTGTGTCTCCCTCTCTCTCTGCCCCTCCCCCATTCATGCTCGGTCTCTCTCTGTCCCAAAAATAAATAAAAAACGTTGAAAAAAAAATTTTTTTTTTAAATGAGAATAAATTTTTAAATACCATATTATTTCACTTATATGTGGAATTTAAGAAACAAGACAAATGAACAAAGGGAAAAAAGCAGAGGCAAGCCAAGAAAAAGACTCTTAGCTATATAGAACACACTGATGGAGGTGGGTGGAGGGATGGGAGAAATGGATGATGAGGATTATTAACAAGTGCACTTACCATGGAGAAGGCTAACGTAGAGAATTGTTGAATCACTAAATTGTGCACCAGAAACTAATACGACACTGTATGTTAACCATACTGGAATTAATGTTTTAAAAAAAGAGAGAGAGGGGCACCTGGGTGGCGCAGTCGGTTAAGCGTCCGACTTCAGCCAGGTCACGATCTCACGGTCCGTGAGTTCGAGCCCCGCGTCAGGCTCTGGGCTGGTGGCTCAGAGCCTGGAGCCTGTTTCCAATTCTGTGTCTCCCTCTCTCTCTGCCCCTCCTCCGTTCATGCTCTGTCTCTCTCTGTCCCCCCAAAAATAAATAAACGTTGAAAAAAAAATTAAAAAAAAAAGAGAGAGAGAGAAATAAAAAAATAGAAAAAACTGTCACAAGGATTTAAAGAACAGAAGAGACAATATCAGAGAAGAGATGCCAACAAAGGTTTGGAAGCTGGAAAGCATACATGAGCAGTTAGCAGGGCTGAGTAAGTTGAATGCCTAAGAAGAGTGGGGACGAGGAATGATCAAGCCAGTTCCTACGTCATAATCCCAGAAAGGTCCAGAGACGAGACCTCTGATATATAACACAGAGTGTTATATTTCAAGCGCCAGATATCAGGAGGGAGGTGTGGGACTGAAAACCAGGGATGAGTTGTAGGTCAGCCTAGAAAGATCAGCCTACACATCATCTCAGAGTCAACATACTTAAAGCCATAACCCACGTTCTCAATGCCAGCTGCCTTCCAGCCTATAACTACTGCACCTTTATCCTTTTGACGACCAGGCTCCAAGACCTTCAATTATCTGCCAACTCCACAGAGCCAGAGATAGTCCTGCAGAATTTTTTTTTCCATGAAAGGTCTCCAAGATTGTGGTAGCCAGCCTCCAAGATTGCCCCCAGTGGTCTTCCTGGTAGTCACAACCTAGAGCAGCCCCTTTCCACGTTAAATCAGGACGGGCTTGACTGACCAGTTCAATAGTGCAGCCGTGTTCCAAAGCCAGGGCTGCTTTCACTGTGAGCTCTTGAATTGCTTTTCCTGGAGGTAGCCAGACACATGTCATGAGGACACACTCAAGTGTCCACATGGAAATCATATCTAAAAAGGGACCAATTTGCCAGTACCAAGCTGTGAGGGAGTCATCTTGGAAATCGATTTCTCAGCCCCAGTTGAGCCTTTGGATAACTGCAGGTGACATTGGTCATTACCCTCTCCCTCTGTTTCTATCCTGATTCTCAATATCCTACTACACCAGCATCGGCTATAAGTTAGCTCAACTGTTGTTCTGTTTTGTTTTTTTTTTATCTTGTCATTTTCACATATAATCACAGAAAGGTGCAAAATAGTTTATAGAGTCCCGTGTATGTTTCAGCCACCTGCACCCAATGATGACATCTTATATAACTATAGTGCAATATCAAAACAGGACATGAACAAAGCAAAAGGGAAAACTATGTCTTTTTTTTTTTAAGATTTTATTTTTAAGTACTCTCTATACCCAACATGGGGCTTAAACTCACAATCCGGAGATCAAGAGTCTTACGCTCCACCAACTGAGCCAGTCAGATGCCCCGAAAATTATCCCATTTTACCTAAGCCTGACCGAGTGGCTTAGCTATGCAACTGTCAGCAAGATACCTGTTATCTCGGAAACTCAGTTTCCTCATCTATAAAATGGGGATATTAACTCCTGCTCCAAAGGTTTGTGAAGAATTGAGATCATATTCCTAAAACATCTAGAACAGTGCCTGGTTTGGCACAGAGAATACAATAAATGGAAGTTTTTGTGATTATTCTATAGATTTCACAATAAAAACAAATAGTTCTCGACTCATACTGATTATCACTTTCTCTATGAGGTCAGCAGAAATAACACTGGGTAGGGGCGCCTGGGTGACGCAGTCGGTTAAGCGTCCGACTTCAGCCAGGTCACGATTTCATGGTCCGTGAGTTCGAGCCCCGCGTCGGGCTCTGGGCTGATGGCTCAGAGCCTGGAGCCTGTTTCAGATTCTGTGTCTCCCTCTCTCTCTGCCCCTCCCCCGTTCATGCTCTGTCTCTGTCCCAAAAATAAATAAACATTGAAAAAAAAATTAAAAAAAAAAAAAAAGAAATAACACTGGGTTTTTCTTTAAAAAGTTCCATAGTACTTGACATCATCAAGACCTCAAGGAAAAATAAAACATACTTCAAACACACAGGAAGAAAAGGCAAGTGACCTACCAAATAGAAAAAAAAAACCCAAGTTTTCTATTTCTCTGTAACAACACTGAAAGCCAGACAATAAAGAGCAACAAGAGGATGTTTTCAAGGAAAAAACGTGAGATCCACACAAAATCTAGTCATGAGACTACTCAAGCAAAGAGGCAATAGAGATATTCTCCAGCATGAAAGAGCTCAGAGAACACAGAAACCCATAAGGCCTTTTGATAAAACTACCTAAAGATGACAAATAAGAGACAAAACTAAAACCTGAAGAATGGAGAACCTTTGGCCAAACAATGGACGATGAGCAGAGAATCCATTTAAACAGAACTAATGTCAAGCAATTGTGAAAAGCATGGTCACAGAGCATAATGTCACTGTTGCATAAATAATCACAGCATTAATATAATATAATATAATATAATATAATATAATATAATATAATATAATATAATATAATATAAATGGAGAAAATCCGAAGGGAAAATGGGAAACATATGAAATTACCAATGTCCTCAAATTTCATAGCAAGCAGTCAATATTATCTAAAATTGAAAACTGTAATTCAAAGATACATACTGTCTTCAATAGCTTCATGTTATTCATAATCTACTTCCTTAATCTCAGATCAATATAATAATCTTTCGCAGGAAACACACACACACACACACGCACACACACACGTATTTAAAGTTTAGCATTTCTGGTTCCAAATCAGTTTCATTCCTTCTTGCTAAATTAAGTGAAGTTAATTTTAATACTTTCACAAAATTAGAAATGAACACATATTTTGGTACAACTATCTGTCCATCTTCAATCCTTTCTGGAGATGTACTTTGAAAGGTGTATTAAAGTGATAGCTATCCAACAGGGATAATATTTATGTCTACTTGGTGGGGATTCTGGGTAGATTTTTATTTTAGCCTTTGCCAGTTTCTGTATGAATATTTATAACAAGGATGTATTCTTTTAACACAAGGAATCAAGTCATGACTTGTTTTGTTTTCTTTTTTCTGTAGCCTTTTCTATTCTATTCCCAGTACTGCTCAAATGATGTAAACCAGAAAGCAAAGGCATCTTTGACATGATTTATTCATGTTGCCCATCTATGACAACCCACTCAGCCAGTAAATGTCTACCCAACTTGCTTCCTGCTACATATAAACATGGTCACAGGCAGCTGCGGGAGCATCATATAAGAGTCCAGAAGGAAAAGTCTTTAGTGAGTGGTTTGAGTATGGGCTTTGTTTTCACTATTTGAGAGCCTATTTCAAGGTCTCTATCACCACCCTTGCTTCTACAGATATTTGAATTGTACCCTAGAAAATAATTCTGAGATCCTGGATGAATCCATTTTCTTGCCTTTTCTGCTTGTACACAAAAATTCTATTCTGAAACTTACAGCAAATAAGTTGCTTTTCTTTCTGGTAAATTCTTGGTTAATCTTCATATGAAAATGCTCTACTTTTGGAAAGTTCACAAGATGCCCAGTACCTGTCAATAAAATTCAATTTCAGTTTATATCTGTTATCAACAAAACTGAAATTTTCCTCCAATGTGGCAGAAAGGGTGTATTTCCCACAAGGTGCTGAGTCACGGTTGTATTTCTGTCAGGGTTGTATTTCTGTTGCTCTCCTGGAACAAGCGAGAATTGCTGACTTCCACAGAACCCAGAAAGGATGGCTCTGCGTGGCTGCCAAATCCAAACCAATGTGTGGCACTTGGATAATAAGCCAGCACGAGTCTGAAAGGACGCTGAGCTAAATAAAATCTAAAAACAGTTAATAACGGAAGTCTACGTGATGTGTTTCAGGCAATTCAGAATCCAAGCATGAGTGAAAACCCTTGGCAGGCTAACTCTTACCCTTAGCAGGCTAAGAAGAGAGAGAAACTCAAATGTCTCACCACTTTGGGTAGCTTAGCAGAAGCCTCAGCAGAAAGGCAAGCAGAAGGTATGGAAGCTGTGCTTTCCAACAGGGCACTGTTATGGGGGGCTCCCATGAGTAACGTCAGCCCTCCCATCTCCCTCTACATCTGTAGAGCTACAGAGTTGTGGAGCCCCCCACAACGTGCACCTGCTCAGCACTGCCCAGCTAAGCACCTCTGTATGAAGCACGGGGCCTCAGCGCCATGCGCAGCTGGGACTATGGTCCCTCGTATGACCTGCCAAACATCCACGGCCACACATGGTGCTCATCGTGTGTGCACATGTATGTGTGTGTGTATGTGTGTGTGTGTGTGTGTGTGATGCTAAAATATTATTTATGTTTGAGCAAAAGTTCAGGTTATTTCTGAATGCTTCATGAATCCCCCAAAAGAATTTGATTATGAAGGTTAAAAAAGAACTTCATTATAAGGCATTTTGTGCCTGGTGCCCCCTCCAAAAAGCCACAGGAACCATGTTAAGTCACACTCAATGTGTTTCACAGGGGGTGGGGGGATAGGCTTTTGTTTAATCTAGACTCAAAACACATCTCTGATGCATCAGCATCTGAACATAATAGCTTAGCATGTAAATGTGTGTGTGTTGGGCACATGAGCGCTTGGCTACATCTGAGAAGGAAGCAGAATATATCTTTCTGCCTCTTTTTCATTTCCTCCCCTAGTGCCAGGGACCTGCCCAGCACCGCCCTCAGGAATCCATGCCCTCAGGCTTTCTTCCCCTGTGGAAATGTTACCTCAGGGAAGACTCTGGAAACAGCATTCACATGAAGCTCTAAGTGCCAAATACTAAGTATTTCCAGGAACAGGTTGCACACACATCCATCTTCTCTATTAAAGCAGTGAGATTTTTTAACTGCCCAGGTGAGGCTGTTGCACTAAGCAAGCTGCTCAGGGGACCCAGGAGGCCTCCTTCCTCCTGGGGCTGGCCTGACAGGTCCATTAGCCCAAGTTGCAAACAACGCAGTTTATCCCTTGATCCGCAGCAGTGATTCCCAAAATTCATGTGTTCTGCAGGCGTCAACAGGTATTACCCCAGATAAAGGGATCTGTGGTCAGATAATTTGGGGAGATGCAAACAAAATTAAGTGCATGTCTCTACTGCCGACTTTCTGAGTGTTAAATAGGCTCAGGTGCATTTAGAAGCTTCAAGACAAGAATGTGTTCCTTGAAGCTTCTCGAAATTAATCTCTCTTAGCTCTAAGCTTTGAAACACAGATCTTAGGCAATAGCTGTACCATTCAGATACCCAGTGGACATAAGAGTCATCCATGGTAGGCATGGAGTGCGCAGAGCTCATGTCCCTTCAAGAGAACGTGCTGCTGGGAGCAAGCACATGTGAGTGTTAACACCTACATATTGCACCTGGGTTCAACACAATACCACACCACAAACTCTTACAGACTGAGTGACTTATAATCAACAGATTTATTTTTCACAGTTCTGGAGACTGGAGAGTTCAAGATGAAGGCATCAGCAGATTTGGTGTCTGCTGGGGGCCACTTCCTGGTTCTTGCTGTGTCCTCACACGGTGGAAGGATGAGGGAGCTCTGTGGGACCTCTTTTATAAGGACATTAACGTCATTCCTAATGGCTCCACCTTCACAACATCATCACTTCCCAGAGGCCCCACCTCCTAATACCAACACAATGGGGATTCATTTCAACTCAGGAATTTTGAGGGACTCCCAACAGCCTGGCTAAAATTTTCTTAGACCTACAGTGGGCTGAAACTCTTCTTATACAATGCCTCATTCTCCCCTCTCACGAGACTCAGACCTGCATCTCCATCTAAAGTCTCGCCCTACCTTCCGCAGCACCCTAGCCCTTTCTCCTTCACTGGTATAATGGACCCCAATGGTGGACAGACATGTCCACCTCGGATCTGCAAATATGACTTTATCTGGAAAAAAAGGGGTCTTTGCAGATGTTATTAAGGATCTTGAGATGCAATCCTCAGAGATGCAGCATGACTGGTGTCCTTATAAGAGGAGCAGAGCACGGAGAGACCCAGAGGAGGCATAAGAAGACAGAAGCACAGACTGTAGTGATGCTGCTACAAGCTGGATCCCCCTGCGGCTACAAGAAGCAAGGAAGTATGTTTCCCTTAGAGCCTGAGGAGTCAACACAACTTGCTAACATCGGATCTCAGACTTCTGCTCTTTAGAATTAAGAGGGAATAATTTAAGCCACTGAGTTTGTAGTAATTTGTTACAGTAGTCGTACGAAATGAGCACAGATACGTCCTCCAATAATGACTTGTGGGTCTAAGCCTATTCTGGTATCTGCTTCTTGAAGGACCTACACTGACATAGGAGCTTCTTAAAATTCAGAGTCTTGGGCCTTGGCCCCTACACTAGCATCAAGATTCTGATTCATCTGGTCAGGTCTGCACATCAGTGTTTCTCAGTTCTGGCTGCATATAGAACCACCGGGAGCGTTTTTTCTTTAACTTCCTAATGCCCAAGCCACACCCCAGACCAACTGAATGAGAATATCTTGGGGGCAAAATATCTCAGTATTCTTTGAAGCTCTCCAGATACAGCCAAGTATCTATAGAACCACTTCTGGTTCTCAAATCCAAGCATGCATCAGAACCATCTGGAGGGCTTGTCAGAACACAGACTTCTGAGCAGTGCAAGTGAGCAGGTCTGGGGTGGGGCCCAAGAAGTTGCATTTCTAACAAGTTTCCAGCTGCTTCCTATGCTGCTATTCCAGATAGCAAACTCTGAGAACCACTAAGCTAGAGGATGACCCCAACCACACATTCCCCTAAAGAATTCTAGAATACCAACATGTTATTAGCTGAAAAAGGTTCTCTCTCTCATTGTACAATGAGCAAACTAAGACACAGAGAGGTGAAATGACAACCTTTTCCATGCCCACACCCCCACCCCACTATAGACTGAATGTTCCTGTGCCCTCAAAATTCCCATGTTGAAGCTTAATCCCCAGCTGGAGGGAACTACAAGGTTGGCCTTTGGGAGGTTGATTGGGTCATGAGGATGGCACTGGCTTAGAAATCAGGAATGGGATTAGTGCCCCTATAAAAGAGACCCCAGAACCTCCCTTGCCTCTTCCATCATGCGAGGACACAGCAAGGAGACGACCGTCTATGAAGCATAAAGTGGGACCTCTCCAAACATAGAATCTCTGAGCACCTTGATCTTGGACTTCCACCCTCCAGAACTGTGAGAAATAAATGTCCACTGCTTTTAAGCCATGCAAACTAGAGTATTCTGTTACAGCAGCCTGAATGGAATAAAACACCCTCCACCCCCTGAAAATTCATCCAGATCATAGATCTGGGTCTTGAGCCAGAGCTGGCTGATTTAATGACACTAAATCTGCTCACAGAGCTTGTCCAGCTTTCTGGTTTCTTCTAAACACAGCCCAACAAAACAGAGCTGGGATCCTACACAAAAATAAATTAAAAATGAATGGAAGACCTAAATGTGAGACAGGAAACCATCAAAATCCTAGAGAAAACATGCAGCAACCTCTTTGACCTCAGCCGTAGCAACTTCTTACTAGATATGTCGCCGGAGGCAAGGGAAACAAAAGCAAACATGAACTATTAGGACCTCACCAACATAAAAAGCTTCTGCACAGTGAAGAAAACAATCAACAAAACTAAAATACAGCCTACGGAATGGGAGAAGATATTTGTAAATGACATATCTGATAAATGGTCAGTATCCAAAATCTATAAAGAACTTATCAAACCCAAAAAGCAAATAACCCAGTTAAGAAATGGGCAGAAGACACAAATAGACACTTTTCCAAAGAATGGGGTAATGGACACATGAAAAGATGCTCAACATCACTCATCATCATGGAAATACAAATCAAAACCACAATGAGATACCACCTTGCACCTGTCAAAATGGCTAAAATTAATAACACAAGAAACAGTAGGTGTTGGCGAGGCTGTGGAGAAAAGGTAACCCTCTTGCAGTGCTGGTGGGAATGCAAACTGGTACAGCCACTCTGGAGAACAGTATGGAGGTTCCTCAAAAAACTAAAAGTAGAATTACCCTATAGCCTAGCAATTGCACTATTAGGAATTTACCCAAAGGATACAAAAATACAGATTCAAAGGGATACAAGCACCCCAATGTTTATAGAAGCATTATCAACAACAGCCAAACTATGGAGAGAGCCCAAATGTCCATTGACTGATGAATGGATAAAGAAGCATATTTGAGATATATATACTGTGAGATATTACTCAGCCATCAAAAAGAATGAAATCTTGCCATTTGCAACAACGTGGATGGAGCCAGAATGTATTATGCTAAGTGAAATAAGTTGGTCAGAGAAAGACAAATACCATATGATTTCAATCATATGTGGAACTTAAGAAATAGTACAAATGAACATATGGGAAGGGAGGGCAGAGGAGAGAGAGAAACAAACCATAAGAGACTCTTAACAGAGAACGAACTGAGAGTGGGATGGAGGGAGGTGGATGGGAGATGGGTGATGGGTATTGAGGAGGGCACTTGTTGTGATGAGCACTGGGTGTTGTACATAAGTGATGAGTCCCTGAATTCTATTCCTGAAACCAATATTGCACTGTATATTAACTAAAATTTAAATTATTCATTCATTCATTCATTCATTCATTTATTCATTTAGAAAAATAGAGCTGGGATCAATGGCAAAACAAAACCTCCAAACATGCAATGATGCAAAGCTACATCTCCTGGAGGAGACGCCAAAGGCCTGTAGTGGATCGTAGCATGCATGGAGGTGAGTGGATGGGTTACCGCTGCCGAGGACTATCTTGTTTCACTTAAAAATCGAACTTATCACACTCCAGTTCAGTTCTCTGCCACCCTAATACATCAACCGTGAAAATTAAGCAAAGATGTCTTACTTTATTTTAATGTATAGATTCTTTTGAAGTGCAAGGAAATTGCCCAAGTCCAATCTGAAACCCTAATCTGAACAGGTGAGGACAAAATGTAATTAATTTTTGTTCTTCTAAAAGTCTTGTGGGTGGGAATCCTTTAATCCTGAGAAATTTATACTCAGAAACACAACCTGAAATGACTTTGTCTGTCTATTTGGTCCTAAAGGTGCTGTATCTTTTTTGGTAAAAATACCAGCACTGAGCTTCAGTTGACCTCAGTGGTACTGAAGCTTGCTGTACCTAACACCAAAACAAGTCTTTAAGATGGACTGACTCTTTGGGGAGGTAGGAAGGAGGGCCTGTAGAGCACTGCTGAATCCACAGGATGTGGAAAGAAAAGCTGCCTGGCTTTTTAACTGAATTGTCTAGGACTTTAGCATCACCTCTATCTCTCCATTTAAACTCATGACTTATGAGGAAGACACATCTAGGGAAAGTAAGGCCTAGGAAACTTTCATTCTCAACACTGCTGTGCAGAAGGGGCGGCTCATGATACTCCCCCTAAAGAGTGTGTCTCAGAGCTTGGGAGGTTAAGGAGGCAAGCTGTTTCGTCTCACAACAAGTAACATGAAGGACTGAGGAAAGCAAAGAGCTCTTTTATCAAGTAATATAAATCCTTATGACTAATTTACTAGCGTTGTAATCTCCAAAGAGCAAATTTGTATACTTGGTGAAATTTGTTACCATCCAAACTGCCGCAAATCAGCCATTGACGGATGTTTCTGTAATGAGAGAAAAGCAGGGATGAGAGGCAATTTCTACAAGTCCTGCAAAGAAGGAACAAATGACCAGGGCCCCCCACTTTGGACATCTGTCACTGTTTGATCCCGGGCAGGGCCAGCAGTGACAATGTTTTGATATTCTGAGAAGTTCTTTCAGTGCCTCGAGGAAGCCTCTCTGGCAAACTGGGCAGACTATCTCCAGGGATCTGTGAGAAGATCAGCAAGCACTCACCGAGGCCCGTTTTCTCATCAACAAAAGGAAAGTAATGTATGTCCTGGGCAGAAAGGCAGCAACTTGGGACCAGTGCACCTGGCGAGGCAGGGAGGTGAGTGGGAAAGGATGATAATGACGATGGTGACCATTTATGAAGCCAGACAGTATGCTGAGCACATCTGGTGAACTGTCTCATTCAGCCCTCTAATGACGCTGTAACTTACAACGTACCACTATTTCCATGTTTCAGTTGAGGAAATTAATGCACAAAGAAATTAAATGATCTGCCCTAGGCCACACAGACTGCCAGTAAATTGTAGAAGCCAAATGAATACTCAGTTTGATATGATTCCACAATCCACAGCCTTAACCACAAGAGTCAAAAGCCAACCTGTCCTTTCCCACCCTGCTCTCACGGTTATTCCCAAAAGGAGGTAAGGCAACTCTTTTAAGAAACACTATTTTTTAATTTAAAAAAAAAAAACATGAAAAGTGAGAAAAATGGAGTAGAGACAAAAAATAATCAAATGTGTATTTGTACCCAGAGCAGGGAAATAGACCCTTGCATTTGGGATCTCTTTGCGATTTTATTCTCAAGGTTAAACGTTTGTTTAAATAATGTCTAGACTTCAAATAGTTGGAAGATGAAGTACTTTCTGTGTTGTGAAATGAAATACATGCAGTGAATTTGCACTGGTAAGATGCAAAACATACAGTTTCATTTAACGGTCATTAATATTTGAAATAAAAGCAGATACCTTTTTTAAAAAAAGGCAATTTGGGGCGCCTGGGTGGCTCAGTCGGTTAAGCGTCCGACTTCAGCTCAGGTCACGATCTCACAGTCCGTGAGTTCGAGCCCCGCGTCGGGCTCTGGGCTGATGGCTCAGAGCCTGGAGCCTGCTTCCAGTTCTGTGTCTCCCTCTCTCTCTGCCCCTCCCCCGGTCATGCTCTGTCTCTCTCTGTCTCAAAAATAAATAAACGTTAAAAAAAAAGTTTTTTTTTTAAATAAAAAAATAAAAAAGGCAATTAGGGGCACCTGGGTGGCTCAGTAGGTTAAGTCTTCCGACTTCGGTTCAGGTCATTATATCTCACGATTCGGGGGTCCAAGCCCCATGTCAGCCTCTGTGCTGACAGCTCAGAGCCTGGAGCCTGCTTCCAGTTCTGTGTCTCCCTCTCTCTGTCCCTCCCTTGCTTGTGCGCTCTCTCTAGCTCTCTCTCTCTCTCTCTCTCTATCTCTCAAATATAAATAAATATTTTTTGAAAAGGCAATTAGCTTTGGGGATCAAAGCAGAAATGCTGTATTTCTTAATCTTTCTTCCTTGCTTCACATATTGGAGATGGTCTTTAGCCGAGGAAGGTGGTAAAGCCTTTCCACAGGAAGCTGGTCTCTATTTTCATACATATCACAGTCCTGAAAATGTATACCAAAGGTCATATGCCAAAAGTGAACAAGTGAACAGCAGTCCTACACAGCATATACAAAACAACCTCTATTCTTTAGAGGTGAATTCATAAAGTACTGTTAAACTTTATCCTGCTGACACGATCTTTAGCAACATATTTTCTGTATGTCGTACATGTTCATTAAATTGATTTTCTTTCATAATTGATCATATATTCCACCAGCCTAAAGCTGATGAGCATCTGATGGGGGTTAACGATTCACTACTTCTGACATGCCTAAATACTTTCATTTTGATTGCAAGTTTATGTTTACATATCATGTTCATGAAACCTATGCCTCTTATCATAGTGCTAGAACTTCCTTTTTTTTCCATTTACATTTACAGAGAAAACAAAGAATGCAATATAAACAGAAAAATAAACATACCAAAATACAGTTCTCCACCAAGACAGCCAACGTGCTGAAAAGGAACCAGCAGCAGCAAGGGGCACCCCCTCGTTACAACCAGAAACTTCCATTCCTCAGCTGACATAAACAAAATGCAGTATCTAAAAGAAACTTTAAGAATGTCCAAGTATAATCTGCAAAAACACATGATGTTTAGGAATACCAAATCAATGAAAGGCGAGGACTACTTATATGATCATTACAACACCCCTTGGCATTTACAGAACAAGCATTATTTTCCTGATGCTATAAGGAAGGAAATGATGTAAAGAAAAGAAAACCAAGATTTAGACCCGTGAATGAGGAAAGCATTCCCTGGAAACATTTGCATTCAACTAATGAGTTGATTTACACTACAGACATTTGTTGTGGGGGCTGCTGTCTGTGCACCGTAGGGTCTTATGCACCATCCCGGGTATCTACCCACTAGATGCCAATGGCAATCCCCCGCCCCAGCTGTGACATCCAAAAATGCCCATTGTTGAATGTCCTCTGGGTGTGAGGGGGTCAGTGAGGAGGCAAAATCATCTGATCCAACCCACCCCAGCGAGATTCACAGACTTAGATGATCAGCGTCTTTCAAGTCCAGAAAGAGCCTGCACACACATGGGTTTGTTGGAAGGATTCAAGTATACAGAATTGTAGCCCAATTTGTTTCCTTGCCTGTGCTGTGCACAAATAAGCCAATATTTATCAAGACCATAAACCTACTCAACCCATCTCTCCAACCTGATATTTGCTGGAATTAGAACTATATCACCAACCTCAGATGCCCATGTTGATCATATGTGTCAAATTGTTGGTCTCCATCAGTGATTCACGAAATTAGAATTGTGTCAAAAGTTAAAACAACAATCCTCAAATTTTAGTTAAATAGTCATTTAGCAAATTAAGTGTTCTTTTAAACTCCTTCAGATGCATTTACGAAAATTAGAAGTCACCTAAAAGATAGGTAACAGAACAGTAATTAATTAAAACACGGTACATCCTTAAAGTAGAATTGTATATCTCCATTAGTTATCATATTTTTGAAGAATATATGATTACACCAGAAAATGCTGAGGACACAGTGATAAATGAATAAATTAGTATTTATAGTTACATAAAATATTTGCATATATCCTGTTCAAAACTTATGAGCATAATGTTATTAGTCATTATCACAAGGTGTTAAGATTTTGGTTTTCATTTTCCTCCTTTGTTTTTATTTTTTAAATGCTCTTCATTGAACAGTTAACTGTTTTATAGTTTAAAAGATCCATTCTTAATTTATCCAAAATAAAAGTCAAAAGTTGATCTTACATGTTCCCCTTTTCTTATAAAAATCATCAAGGGTGTTAAATTTATCAAATTGTGATTTTGCTCAGAGAAAAGATATGCTAAGATATGCCACCATCATGCCTATATTTGCACATCAGAACTAATTCCTTCTACCCATAGTACCAATGGGAAAACACAAGGCAACACTCTTCACTCTAAATATGGAGTCCCTCCAGCTGTCTTCTCTTTGGCCATGGGTGACAAATACTGGTACTGCTTTGTAGATCTCCAATATCAGTGTCTACATCAAAAGCCCAAGGGACAAAAATCACTCCAAAGTGAACTCACAAGTCAGAAAAAGTCCAAGACATGAGGAGCATTTTTAAAAGACACTAAGATACATGACTTAGAGGGGGTGGCCATGAGGGCTAGAGGGAAAGTGGCAAGCTTGATGAGGATGCCGGGACCCAACTAGATGTATGCAGCTACATCTCTCCTTACCTTCTAACCTGCAGGTAAGAGGAGGGTAAGAAGTTCACCGAAGGTCAACTCCAAGGACAGAGGTATGAGGGAGGTGCACATGAGGGGGCTCCAGCAGATGGCAGTAAAAGCTAAAACAGGCATGCAAATTAGCTCAGGTCTACCAGGCAACAGGCACAAAAGGAAGGTGAACCATCTCTTCATCATTCTCCAAGAGTCGCATTCTTACCCATAAAGGCATCCATACATCTAAACCAGAAAGACAGAAACTGACTTGGAATGAGGTACATGGCAGCCAGGAATGAGTTTCATTGCGATGGCCAACACTCCAAGCTTTGCTGTGAGTCCTTGTAAAAGGGGTGAGTTTGCAATAACTCAGTGGTACCCACTAGTCCTTTCACTGTCACCGGGGAGGCACGAAAAAGGTTATAAAGGACAGTTTATGACACTGTGCTACTTGTCTCCGATGCAGACACAAGGCAAGTGAATATAGGTACCACATGAATTTAAGAACAAGAATTTCCTGAAATTGAAGGCAACAACCCAAAATACCATTTGCAGAAGGCCAGAACATCTCCTTCTAAAGCATGGTTTAATGCAAAACCTACCAGTCAGGAGGCCACTAGCCTTCATGGTCAATTCACTGGGTGATCTTGTCAAATGCTCAACTTCTCTTAGGCTCATTTTACTCATCAATAGAACAAAGATCTTGGTGAAGATAAAATTCAAGATTCTCTCCAGAGCTGAGATTCCAGGATCCCATAAATTCTTTACCTCACAGATGTATCTCTGTCTGCATGGGACCAATGAGGTCAGACAGGATCCAAATTCAACTCAATTCACTGAATGCTGTACCAGTGTTGAGTGCATCTCTCTATTCAAAGTGAAAATCATGGCTTCCGACACCAGAATTCTGACACTTTACATTCGTCAGTGTGTCCCAGTGTAAGAGCGTAACTCATTGACTACTCCTTGGGTATTTGGCCTTATGTTCAGTCAACCATGTTGTCTGACCTGTTTTGCCATTTTTGGAAATAGTCTTATTTGATGAAATACGGGGCGCCTGGGTGGCGCAGTCGGTTAAGCGTCCGACTTCAGCCAGGTCACGATCTCGCAGTCCGTGAGTTCGAGCCCCACGTCAGGCTCTGGGCTGATGGCTCAGAGCCTGGAGCCTGTTTCCGATTCTGTGTCTCCCTCTCTCTCTGCCCCTCCCCCGTTCATGCTCTGTCTCTCTCTGTCCCAAAAAAAATAAATAAATGTTGAAAAAAAAAAATTTTAAAAAAAAAAGAAATACAGAAGCTCTCCAAAGACTGTGGTACAAGAACACAGCAACAAATGATGAGTTTTCCTACCTTGTTTTTCCAAATCAGTGTCAAGGTCAGTAAGAAATAAGCTCAGCACTCAACAACTCTTAGCTCGGGTACCATGGTCTCTAGGAAATGCATTCCCAGGGCCAGCCAGGGCTTGGTTTCATTTCTTCCCCTATAAGCAAGGAGTGGAGGAGGTGTGTTTTTGGTTTCAGAATCCTGTTTGGCTGGTTGAGAACTCCACTTTGATCATTTTTATTCTTTCTGCTATATTATTTCTTAAAAGCAACGCTCTTTGCATCTCATTTTGGGTCTCCACTCATACTGATCAAAGATAATGACATTCTTAGCGAGCAAACGATACCATTTCCCAGCTCAGTATTTTTCTAGGACAATTTGTTAAAGCATATTTTAGGGGAGGCTAGGAAGTGGGGGAAGCACTCCAGCTCATGTTGCTGTGGCAACTTCTACAAAAGCTAACGGTACACTTGCTTTGCTTCTGAGCGCAGTTTTACTTCTTAAAATAACAATTTTCATGGTGCAGAGATGTAATTAGCCAGGTCTGTACAGGGGGAAGATTTTTTTTTTTTCTGCTTTCTTTCATAGCTGCTGGAAAGTCAGACTGAGATGAGGCCTTTCACAGATACAATAACCAGAGTTTCACCAGCTATTCCGGGTGCAACTAGAGGAGTGATGTGTGGTGTGTTTGAAGGCACCCTACTCCGCAGATCAGCAATGTTAGCCGTCTGCTAGGACTACTGAAGACAATCATTTGGGGATGAGTGGGGGTGATCACCACAACACAGTGGTCAGCACACTAGCCAAGAAAGTTGCTCGGCAAACATGGTCTGGAACACTCTACGTGGTTCATTCCTTTCGTGGAACCCTTTTAAATTGGCTGCACAAGTTATGAAACTTTTCAGTGCCAGTCTCAGACAACTGTCAGACATAAACAGGTACAGAGCATTCTCTACAGGCCAGTGGGAAATGCCCTGCAGGTGGTAGCAGGCAGACACTGCCAGCAAGGAACATGGTAATTGCGATGCCAGCCCTCAGGGGCTTCATCATAAATGGAAGAAAAGTGCAAATAAAAGCGCCACGGAAATATGCATCCACTTCCACCCCATCTACTGTATCCATCACATCATTGCCAAGGAGATCTTTCCTTCTCAGGAATCAACAACAGACTCCCACTGCCTGTAGAATAAAACTGCATTGTCCACATAGAATTCTCAGCCTTCTTCCACGTGGCCCAACCATGTCACCACCACTTTTCTTGTGCAACTCTTCCCCAACATACACAGCCCTTGGTCTCCAAGGCCATTTGACCATCAGTTGTCCTGCAAGTCCCGCCAGAGTTTGCACCTCTGCCTGCCACCATGGTATTTCCACATCGGCCTTCCGTGTTGCCTTTAGACCTCTCCAAATTGGCAAATCCTTCTCAGTCTTCACAGACCACGCTTTTTCCCAGAAGCCAACTTGATACTCCCTCCCTACGCACTCTGCTTTTACTTCCGTTTTGGTATTTGTCATCTACTTATGTGCATGCCCTCTCCCCTCCCTGCTACTATGAGTTCCCTGAGGGTAGACAGTGAGCCTTTTCTACCCCACATTCTCCCAGAACTTAACTGAGTGGTCTGCACAAAGTAACCCTCTTAAAAGTACCCATTTGGTGCACACGCATGTGTATGATGAGTGCCTAACCTAAGACCCAATTAAGCTTGGGCCGTTGTGGGGAAGACTGGACCGGGTTTGGGGTCAGGTGGAGCTTACCTAAGATTAGATGAAGGAGGTATTTTGAGCAGTGTTTTATTTTTTTTAAACGTTTATTTATTTTTGAGACAGAGAGAGACACAGCATGAACGGGGGAGGGGCAGAGAGAGAGGGAGACACAGAATCAGAAGCAGGCTCCAGGCTCTGAGCCATCAGCCCAGAGCCCAACGCAGGGCTCAAACTCACGGACCGCGAAATCGTGACCTGAGCTGAAGTTGGACGCTTAACCGACTAAGCCACCCAGGCGCCCCTTGAGCAGTGTTTTATAGAAGAGAAAGAATGTGTTGTGGCTCCAGACACAGGGGACCAGCATGTAGAAAGGCTGGAAGGCAGGAATGGAGGAGTCACATGGAAAGCTGGTTTGCCTGGAATGCCAATTACTAGCTGATATGTTAAATGCATTTGAGGATAATGAAAGATGATTTTTAAAGCATCCTATTCTATTTACCTTTCTTTTTATCACAAAGATCACATATTATAGAAGGCATCAGGGCTTTGGAGCCGAGAAGCCTATTTATAAAGCACACTTCAACTGCTCACTGTGTGACACAAATGACTTAAGGTCTGCAAGCTTCAGTCTTCTTATCTGCAAGATGGGAGCAGTACCTTGTAGTATGGATTAAATGACACAGAGAACTGCCCTGATGCTACACATAGACAACAAAAATTTATCCATGTGTTCCCGTCTTGTGTCATAACTTAACACACAAAAGAATTTAACTGCAGCTCAAAGCAAAGCTCAGTGACATCTGCACCAATTAAAGAAAATTCCTTTACTATCTTAAATGCCTCTTTTACGGCTCTGTTTCATAGTTAAAGTGATGGCTATGAGCTTCAAGGAGACTGAACCCATATTGTAATTTATAGGTACAAGCTCAGGCTGCCCTTGGGGCCAAAAAAGGTATTCAAAATTAATGGTCACACTGGACATAGTGACTCAAGTCCAAAGAACAGAGTATGGGAAGGGAAGGCACCGTAACTTCACAGCTCAGAAGTACTTGCTAAACAAGGGAACAAGGTCAACATCACTAACAATGACTGCTGTGCACATGATGGACCCCTGATATGGTAGGAGGGGAAGGGCACTTGACTTCTGTGGTATAAAGGTGGGAGGGGTAAATAAATGCAAAGCACTAAGCTTCAAGTGGCTAATATGTGAACATATTAATCTGATCATTTCCACGGTGGTGGAGTCAACAATTACCTTGGACTGGAGACAACGCAGAGAAACAGTACAAATGAGACCGTATGGGGGGACTTCTAGAAAACATCTGCAGAGGAAAGAGGGACGTCCTGTGCACCATAGGACATTGAACAGCATCCCTGACCTCTCCCCACCATCTGGCATCCCCCCCCCAGGCATGGCAACCAAAAATATATCCAGACATTGCCAAATGTCCCCTGCAGCTAGGAGGAGGGGCACATCTGTCTCTCTCCCTCACACTTTTACCTGGTTAAGAACCACTCATATAAGAAAACTGGTCTGCCCAACCATGACGGTCAATGTCATGAAAAATAGACAACTAAAAATGAAGGGTGAAAGGTGGGGAGACTATTCTAGGTAACATACAATAACAAAAGGCATTCTGGACACATGACTAACAACCATTTCCTAAATGTAAACACAAATTTCACTCACAGATGTTCTACTATGCTAACAGCTCATTAGAGCAGTCCTACATTTTAAGGGACATACCATTCCCCTCAGGGCATCCCTAAAATGCAGCTTCCAAATCTGGAGGTCTGGGCAGGGCCTGAGCATCTACACTGCTAACGAGGTTCCAGGGGCTGCTCCCTCAGACCACCCCTGGCCCACATCTAAAGTACAGGGTCACTGGAGGAAGTTAAATCTACAGATAGAGAAACAGAGAATTGGAATTCCTCTTTTTAATAAAGTGGTGCTTATAAACTGGCTTTTTTTTTTAATACACATATGTTAAGCTGCTGATCCTTCTGTAGTGGATGTGTGATTTTAAAAGAGTATTTAAGAATAGAAGTGCCTTACTGCTCACCTACTCTGACTGATATTTCTTTTCTTCTTTTTCAGGGGATGAGAATGGCATGTTTATTATCTAGAGGAAGTAAGCACCTATCTTTAAATTCAAGATAATCATCTGTATCAGTATTTAAAGTTCAAATATTTGGAAAGTGTGATAAAATTATCAAAATAATTCCCACAAACCACCAAATTTTTGTGAAGTTTTTACTCTAAAATATCTTATTTATTAAAGAAAATCTGGGGGAAAACACAGAACAAAATGAAGCCACAGCAACAATTTAAACCTAATTGCTACTGAACTTTTAAAATATTTTATTCCAGACCTTTGCTACATGCACAGGTTTGTTGCGTTTCTTGTCATATAAAATGCTGTATTCTTTTTATCAGAAACTTCGCAAACATAATAACTCGATAATATTCCATAATCACATTTAATACACCATCTTCCAAAGTGACAGAGCATTAAGACGGAGCTTTCTTCAAAAACTACCCACAGATCATTTGCTCTGTCTCACTCCTCTCTGGTGTGTTGATCAGAGCCTAATGAAACACTGAAATGATTGCAATGCTTTTCTCCTTCTCGTCCTGAATTCTCTTGAATTGGATCACCCCAGTAGTTCTAGCTGCAAACTCGTTGATAGGCGTGGTGTCAAACTGCCCTGAAGTGTTCACAATGACCCTCCATTATGGAGAGGAGTGAGGTGCACCCCGGTTAATTAAGGCAATGGGCCAATATGCCCTCGTGTATAACTTGGCTGTTTGGGTGGCTGGTTCATTC
Organism: Prionailurus bengalensis; assembly: GCF_016509475.1. NCBI lineage: Eukaryota > Metazoa > Chordata > Mammalia > Carnivora > Felidae > Prionailurus > Prionailurus bengalensis. The sequence continues at coordinate 6,439,054 of NC_057361.1, forward strand.
GCTGCCCCTTCTGACTCCTGAAGTTGTGGGGCATCTCTGTATCCCAGGCAGCTGAAGCATGGGCACTTCTCAGAATCTCCAAGTGGGCGATTTCCTCACCATGTGCCCACCACTCCATACAGCACCTTTGTTTTTTCTTTTCTCAATTTCCTCCTCACTCCCTGCCACCAGATAGTTAGCTCTCTGTGAATCCTGTTAGATGTTCACCTTAACAGCAAGGCTTTGAAACCAGGTTCTGAAAGGCAATGTAGTTTCAGGACCAAGCAGCATACATTTGTTTAATATAGCAACAAAACACAAGAGTGAACCAGGCTCTGCCATACAGACCATGCTGCTGACCCTGGGCCAGGGCTGGTGGGGTAAAAAGGAAGCGACGCAGGCGCCTGGGTGGCGCAGTCGGTTAAGCGTCCGACTTCAGCCAGGTCACGATCTCGCGGTTCGGGAGTTCGAGCCCCGCGTCAGGCTCTGGGCTGATGGCTCAGAGCCTGGAGCCTGTTTCCGATTCTGTGTCTCCCTCTCTCTCTGCCCCTCCCCCGTTCATGCTCTGTCTCTCTCTGTCCCAAAAATAAATAAACGTTGAAAAAAAAATTAAAAAAAAAAAAAGGAAGCGACGCACTCTCTACACTCAACAAATTTTTAAGAGCAAAACCCATACCCCAGAGCAAATCCTGTGAGAGTGTATGTGAGTAAGAGCCTGGTTATAGGACAGAGACCGACAGATGCTGTTTGTTTCTTGTTTTAAGGAATACTGCAGAAAATATCAGGGCAGACTTCAGAAAGGTAGATTCCCAGTTTGGGTGTTTAAAAAAAAACAGGGCTGGGGTAGAAAATGGGGAACATTCAGGAAATAATACCGGAGTACTTCCTCAACTTTTTAACTTCTGTTCCTTCCCTGAACTATCTGGAATTGCACCACACTGGGTGGTTCTACCTACCTGGCCCAAAATGCACCTGTGCATCAAATACAAATGAACAGGTATCTATCTGCTTTTCTTTGCCAAATCAATCGGTTTTCTTCATTTTTAAAACTGGTAGAAATGAACTGTCCTCTTTCCACCTAAAGAGGGCAATCCCAGGTCATGTGGACAAGTCATCCAAAGGGGCAATAATCAGCCTGTTTCTCGCTGGCCCAGGGGAGGATGTCCCACCTGGCACAGGATCACCTGGGAGCTTGTTCTGATGTGGATCCCTGGATGCCAGCCCAGACCTGCTGAATGTGACTCTCGGGCAGGGGCCAGAGAATATGCATGTTTAGCAAGCTCCCTTGGGGATTCTTGTGCTGAAAGGGAGGACTACAGGTTTCAATGTCTGGAGATGAGATCAACAACTATGGGGCCAGGTGTCACAAAATGCACCTCAAAGTTTCCGAGCAAGTAGAAATTGCCCATGGGTGTTTAGAGAAAGCCTCAGGTTAGAGGGGTATTTGGAGGATCCCTACTAGGGTCTGCAAACAGCATATCTCATGTATGACAGATGCGATAAACCCTTTTAGATTTGCTGACTGCCTCATAAGAAAAGACTGGGGGAGGGAGAGCAGAGCAATGGGAGAAGGAGAGAAACGCACTGAACCCAGCCATCTGCAGAGAATACACGGTCACCTTCACAGCCCTGCCCTGAGGGGAAAGTCCTCTGCTGAATGCTCCACTCTTCTTGGGCTTGTGACAGGGACAAGTTGGTGGATGGTCTGCTCGTTAGCAGGCTGTTTCCTGAGAAGGGAATACGAAGGAGCAGTTAGGAGCACTGTCTTACAGCAACCCCAAAAGGCTCCACGAATGGGCTGAGAAACCCAGCCTGGTGGTGTCTGTGTGAGAGGGAGAAGACAGTGATGCTGAAATGCCACCTTGAAAATGTAGAGCTTCTTCACTTTTCTCCTAAAAGAAGCTTCTCACAGGAATGACATCAGGAACATATGTTGGGGGGGGGGGGGGTAACTTCCAATTGTAGGGTTAGTTCTTTGGAAGAACTTCCATTCTGTGGGAGATGGGTGTATGGTTCCCATATAGAAAAATTTAAACAGGAGCTTCTGTTCATTTTTTCACAGGCCAAGCTGCTAACAGGTGGTGATTCCACATGGCCTTCTCTGCAGCTGCCCGATCTTGTCTGCTGTTGTAAGGACACTCTCACTGGGGGTAAGGCCCACCCTTACCTGCATAACTGCATTTCAATCCTCACCTTAACACCTGAATTACATGTGCAAAGAGCCTGTTTCCAAAGGAAGTCACATTCTGAGGTTCCGGGTAGACATGAATTTGGGGGGGGTCACTATTCAACCACTACAGAAAGGATGGTGTTTGTGAAAAAATTAACTACATAAAAGGAAAACTTCAGGTTAGGTATAACTGGTTTCTTCTTTAAATGTTTGGAAAAATTCACCAGCACACTTAACTGGACCTGGAGTTTTCTTTGAGGAAAAGTGTTTACCTATGGACTTCATTTCTTAAAAACATATAGTACAATTCAAATTTCTTATTTCTTTTTGTGTATTTTTAGAAATCCATCCTTTTCAACTAAGTATTGACATATATTGGCAAAAGGTTATTATTTCCACTTGTTTTGTTTTTAATGCAGGGCAGAGGTTTAGTTCTATCCTCTTTCTCATTCCTGAACTTGGTTTCTTCTGACTCCTTTTCTTTTCATGATTAGTCTTCCCAGGGATTTACAAACCTTATAAGTGCTTTCAAAGAGCAAGCTTTGCTTTTCAACTTTGGCTTTCTTGATTTTTCTGTCATACTTCTGTTTTCCACTTTATTAATTTCTGTTCTTATCTTTATTCTTTTCTTCCCCTTTGAGTTAATTTGCTGTGTGAACTTCTGGAGATGATGTTTAGATCCTTGATTCGTGGCATTTCACCTTTTCCCATGCGTGCATGTAACAGCAAACATGGTCTTCTGTTCATGGCTCTTACGCAATGCCATATCTTTGGATATGGCATGTTTTCACTGCCATTCAAATATTTTCCAAGTTTAATTCCAACTTTTATTTTAACTTATGGACTGTTTAGAAGTCTACTGCTTAATTTCTTTTTTTTTAATTTTTTTAAGTGTTTATTTTTTGTGAGAAAGAGAGAGACAGGGCGTGAGCGAGAGAGGGGCACAGAGAGAGGGAGACACAGAATTCGAAGCAAGCTCCGGGCTCTGAGCTGTCAGCACAGGGCCTGATGCAGGGCTCAAACACACAAACCGCAAGATCATGACCTGAGCCAAAGTCGGACGCTTAACTGACTGAGCCACCCAGGCACCCCTACTGCCTAATTTCTAAATTGGGAAGTTTCTAGTTGCCTTTTGGTTGTTGATTTCTAACACACTTCCACAGGAGTCAAGTAATATACTCAGTGAGATTTTACTCTTCTAAATTTGTTGGTACTTTATGAGTCAGTGTATGGTTGATTTCGGTAAATTTTCTATGTGCACTTTGAAAATAGTTGTATATTTTGCAGTTTGAGCTATAGTGTTTTATATATGTCAGTTAAGACAAGTGTGTTAAACATGTTTAAGTGTTCTCTGTTTCTGATGTTTTGTCTACTTATTCTTTCAGGTATGAAGAGAAGTGTATTAAAATTTCACACACACAAAAAGGCAAATATCTCTAGTAGAGAACTGTGCTGCCTCTTCCTTGCCAACACTGAGTGTGAACACAGTCCTGTCCCCAGTATGAAAGGGCATAGAGCAGCTGACTTGGTTTCCAGAACTTGCCATATCCAAGAGCAAGTCATGAAAAGGAGCCTTGAAAGCGCTGACTCACAGATGGTGACTCGATTTGCCTCTGTGTTCAGTCACAGTAAAGGAAGGAATCCCAGCATGCCTGACAGCCACCATCTCCTTCCCTCCAAGGATGTGGACCAACCCAGGGGCAGGGAGCCACTGCACCACACTCCCCAAGCTGCCAATGAGCAGGCCCAAAGCCCAGGCCACACAATTCTCTCCCTGCCAGCTTCTAGTGTCTTCTGGCTCCTAGATCCTGCACATCCCTGCCCTGCAGCACCTCTCACTTATACCTGAGACTTTCCTTGTCCTCAGCTAACTTACCTTCCCTCTTAGATTCTGAAGAGAACCCTTGAGTGAGCATTTTGTTTCTAGATGCTTCTTTCAGCAGAGGTGAAAGGTTTGGAACTTTGTTGTGGCATTTTATATTTATATTTATAAAAATACATATATTTATAAGGTAATAATAAATATATAACATATACCTTAGATCCTTCTTTATATAATTATATAACAAGAATATTATAATAAATATATAATATATATATAACATAGAAATAGTATATAAATCACATAGCGTGTATATCACATATATATTACGTGTGTGTAAATATCATACATTATGCATGTAACATATAATTATATACATATACAATATTATAAGCCTTACTATAATATAATTGTATAACATAATTATTGAAAATTGCAAATTATAAGTTTATATATGTATTTATTCACATTTTAATATATAATTATTCACATACATTTACACATCATACAAATTTATATACCTATATTAAATATATTGATTTCTATATTTTTATGATCCTTTATATAAAGATTAACCTAATCTATGCTGGACTACTGTCATGCCTTTTCTGCCGGTTTCAAAAGAAATTAAAACATTTTCATGGGCCACAGGCACTGGGCTTCCCACACTAAGAAGTCTGTGCTGCCTCTCAAAACTGTTAGGGAAGTATGATACTGTGATCCAGGAGGTGAAATAAGTGGTTATTCTGCCCTTGAAGAGAGGAGACATCATAAACTCGGCAGGACAGCATGCGAGGCCCTATGGGAACTCAGTAAATGTTTAATGATGATCCTTGATGTTATTTATCTCCATGCACTTTTATGTGGCTCACTTTGAGATGTATTATACCCCCAAATCCAGGGAAATTAATTGAATTTCTCTAAGAGTTCAGGTACACATATCACCAACAGACAAGTACGGGGAAAACCCTGGGGAATTTTGTCCTTCTCTCAATAGAAAAGTGAGCTTCACACAGCTTGATTTTCCCTTGTTAGAAATCACCCTGCCCCATAGCAGCTGTTGATGTTATGGGCACAGGACTGTTTATCCGCACAGTTTAGAGTTAGGAGCAAATCTGGAGGATTTAATTCTTCTATTTCTGTAGTGGTATACAGAATCCAATAAAAAATGTGAAATAGAGTGAAAAAAATCCTCAATGGGTGATTACGTTCATTGCCAATGATTTATCACTGGTTGAAAACTGACTGATCTTCATCATAGTAACATAGTGTTTGCCATGGCATTTTCTTGCCAAGAAAGGCAAGAAAACACAGGAGCAAGGGTTGTCTCTGAAAGAAACATGAGGTTCTTCTACCAGAAATGATCTCTGCTTCATGTGGGTTTGGGAGAATAATTTCATATAATCAAAAAGAGAGAGAGAGAGAGAGAAAGAGAAAGAAAAAAGACCATATTTTGGTTTCATGATTGAATTGTTTTCTTTCCCAAATAGAATATACGCAAATATTTTAGGAGAGCTAGCTCATGTGAAACCAGAAAGAAAAAGGCTGGCTGAGATGACAGACTCCTAATATTCCTCATCGTCAATGGGAGGGATAGCAGTTTTTCACTTGCCTGAATAAAAATGGCGACCACAACAAAGCCACAAAGAACCTACACTAGTCCTGTTATTACCTACTCCTCATTTCAAATGAGAAGACGTTGGAATTTTCCATGAAAGGTCAAGGGTTTGCAGCATCGTTCCTCATAAACACCTGACATTGCCCATTGGTGGAGGATTTGGCAACTGTGGTTACAAGCTGACCTGTAATTTCTTTGTTCATCTTTAGCTGCAATGCTGTCAGCCCCCATGCAGGCTTATACTGGGACAGACAGACTTACTCTTGGTTTCCTTCCCCTCCTATAGTATATGTACAAAGAGGCTACAGGAAAATGTAGTGATTTTAAAGACTCTGAAATTACAGTACAAACCGCAGATAATTCTGTATAAGTTTCCTACTGCTTCTGTTACAAGTTATTGCAAATTTAGTGGCTTACAGCAACACAGATTTATTACCTGTAGTTCTGGAAATCAGAAGTCCTAAAATCAAGATGTCAACAAGGCTAGTTCCTTCTGGAGGCTCTGAGAATCCACTCCCTTGTGTTTCCCAACTTGCGCAGACTGCCTACAGAGTGGGCTCAGGGCTCCTTCCCCCAGCTTCAAGCAGCGGTACAGCATCTTCAGCCGCCTCTCTGAATCTGCTTCCACCGTTGTGTCACCTTCACCGACTAACTCGGCCGCTTTCCTGTAAGGACCCTTGTAATTCCATTAGGCCCACCCAGATTCTCCAGGATAATCTTCTCTACGTCAAAATCCTTAACTTGATCACATCTGCAAAGTTCCCTATTCACAGGTCCAGAGAATCAGGACATGGACATCTTTGGGGGACGCATTATTCTGTCCACCACACACAACAAAGAAACTGCCTACATTTCTCAAATTTGAAGACTGGTAACAAAAGAATCCTCTAGGTTGTTCATCCACACACAGACCAGAGGGGTGAATAAGAGATGACTGTGCCCTTCTAAAAAGATGAGCAACAAGGAATGTATCAGTACTAAACATAAACTGAGTTCCTGGGGGTCGTTGAAGGCAGCTAGCACACACCCTCTCTGAGGCAGGGGCTTCGCACGGAACATTGTGGTCAGTCTGGTGGAAGATTTTAGCGACAGTGACAAATCTCATTTCTATACTTACTGAAGATTTACTCCCTCAGGTGGGACTATTACTTCTAGTAATACTAGATCCTAATCTCAGTGGTTTAACACCATGATGGTTTATTTCTCATTCATGGAATGTCCTAGGGCCAGCTCTTCCCTGGGTGACTTGGAGTGCCTACAATCTATGGCTCGGCCATCTTCAGCATGTAACTTCGGGAGTTGCCATGCTTATCTAGATACAACCAAACAGGCAAGGTCACAGGAGGATTTCATCTATCAGTCCCATGTATACGTGACTTGTATTCACATTCCGATGATGGAAACTCAGTCATGTGATCACAGCCAACTGCAAGAGAGGCTGGGAAATGGGGTTCCCAGGAAGAAGAGGCCACTGTGATCAGCTAGCTAGTTGTTGCTGCCCCCGTGGGTGACTGGCAGAAAGCCGTCTAAGCAACAGGAAATAACAACAACAACAACAACAACAGAATATAAAGTAGGTATACGCATAAGGAAGAACGTGCTGGCCAAATTTACACTCACTCCCCTTCACTCTCTATTTCAGGAGGTTCAACTACAGCCACATGTGCCAAAGCTTCTGTGAGATATGAAAAGCTCAGCTTGTCATCTTGCTGGATAAGTCCACGTGTTCCAAGGACCCACTGGAATTGTTGCCTTCTGTGTGGATGCTGTGTCAGCCCCCAACCCTGAGAGGCCCTGGGGTGGGGGGGATGCTGAGAGGGAAAATGTAGTCTCCTGTACAGGAGATCTTAATAAGCATTGTTGGCCTCTAAAAATCTGCTTTGCAGCTAAATGGCTTCATCATACCTCACTGAATTTCTGGCTCCTTTTTCTGGAAGTTTTATATATAACATGACCACCAGCCCTAATACCTACAGAATCCTTGCAGTCAGCATATGCTTGGGAAATAAAAAGAAACTCTGTTGTTAACTCCAAAGAACAATCAACACCTGGAAAAAAAAAACAAATCATTCTCGGGGCTGTGAAGAATGCCTTGGCTATATCTGGCAAAGAAATGGAAGGGTCTGCATTCAAATTGGCAGAGCAAACTTCCTGCTGAAAGCCACAGGGTGATCCCCAGGGCGACATACATTCCTGTCAGCGAGAAGAGCCACGGACAGTGGTATAAATGAATTTCCGTTAGTGCCAATGATGGAAGCCATCAGGAAGGAAACTGCACTGCCAATTGCTTAAACACAATTCCAAAAGCAATTTTTAGTGCTTGAGCAGAGGAGTGCTTTTTCATCAGGTAAGCTTTTGTGAATTGATGCCAAGATTGAAGCAGCAATTTCAGTGGCATATTCTGATGGCATTTCCAAATTATCTGACGTTGTTAGCAATACATTCGATGCAGCCTTGCCCCTCCGCATCACAAAGCACTCTACAAGCACAAACTCATTACTCCACCCCATACGACTGTGAGGTAGGTGGGTGGAAAGTTGTTATTTTCCTTGTTTCACAGATTTCTAAAGAATGTGAGGGTGCAAAGGGCTGACATGTGTTTTATTTTTGAAATCACGGAGTTGCTATAGTGCCAGCTCCAGTGATGGGGGAAAAGGAGCTATAACTGAACATATTTCCATTCAAGGCTCATCTCCTCATTCTTTGGATTCATGACAATTCAAGTCACATAGATAGCATTTTATAGTCCCCAGAAGAAGGGTGAGCAGGCCTGTCAGCCTCTGAAGACTGGCACCAGCAGACCTTGAAACCAAGGCAAGGGGAAAAATTATAAATATTCTTTATGCCTTTGAGGAAAAATGTGTGTGAGAAATAAGAGAGAAAGCGAGATTTCCCTACGTTCCAGTTGGTGTAGAGCAGACCTATGAATAATCTAAGAAGGTTAGACAGCATCGCATTTTAGCAGAAGGCAGATGGTAAGGTTGAAGTATATTATTAGAATGAGTGTGTATTCATATATGTGCATGCACATGTAGGTGTGTGCACACATGCGTTGGCAGCCATTTAAACTCACTCTGTTATGGACTATCTAACTGATCCTTATTGCACAAAACATTTTCTTCCAAAAACATTAATTTAATGTGACAAATGATTTTCCCTCAAAAGTATTCTTTTCATCATAAGTCTTATCTTCTGTTACAGTTACTAAGGTAGCATAATAAATTATCCCGAATTTGTTCACAAATCTGTAGTTTGAACAGGGGTTGATGGAGACAGCTCATTTCTGCCCCTCCTGGTTTTTGCTGGGGCAACTCAAAGGCTGGGGACTGGAATCCTCTGGAATCTTACTCCTATGGTTGTAGATAAATGCTGGCTATCGGCAAAGATCTCAGCTAGGACTCTTGGTTGCACAACTTAGACCTGGTCTCTTCATGTGGCATGGGGTTCCTCAAACATGGTGGCTGAGCTCTAGGAGCGAATGTTCAGAAAAACAGGTGGGAACCATGTTGGATTTTATGGTTTAGCCTAGAAAGTCACACAGCATCATTTTGACAAGTCTATTTTCTTTTTTTGTTTAATTTTTTTAATGTTTATTTATTTTAGAGACAGAGAGACAGAGCACAAGTGGAGGAGGGGCAGAGAGAGCCGGAGACAGAATCTGAAGCAGGCTGCAGGCTCTGAGCTGTCAAAACAGAGCCCGATGCGGGGCTCGAACCCACGAACCATGAGATCGTGACCTGAGCTAAAGTCAGACACTCAACCAGCTGAGCTACCCGGGAGCCCCTTGACCACAGTCTATTTTCTGAGGTGGTCATAAAGCCCTGCTCATCTTCAGGGGAGAAGAAATAGATACCACCCCCTGATGAGGAACGGCAAGGTTACAGAAGAGCATATGGGACCAGAAAACTTGCTAGAATCCATAGTCTCCACCTTGCCAACTCACAGGGAGGGTGGTTATCTAGAACATTCTATTGCATCTCCAAGACACAAGTACTTGGAGACAATTGTGGAGCCACCAAAAGAGATATAAACATCATCCAAAGCTCCCTTAGCACCCACAAATCATAAGAGTAAAGGAGCCCCGTGAGGGGAAAAAAATGTTATTTTTTTCTTTACCACCCTCAGCATTATCACAAGGCAATTCAATCTCAGATTCAGTAGAAAACTTAGCATGAAAACAGATATTGTTATCTCCCAAGGTATGTCCAATGTCCTTGTCCAAAGAAATTAAAATGAGACGTTGCAGTTTGTTTACAAACCAATATTTCCTTTCTTGCATGCTCACATTAAAGCACTAGAGCAATGATTTTTGATTTGTTATGTGCTAAATATTTTAATTACATTTTGCAGTAAGCAACATCCCAGAAAAGACGAATAGTCAAAGACAAAGGTAATTAATTATTGAAGGTAACCATACTAATATATGCATTTTTCATGGTGGAAATAATTATTCTCAAGACAACTGTCTTTTCCCTTGTAAATTAGGACATCTCTCCCCTAATTAGTTGAAATTGCCTGTAGGAGATTATCACCACTGAGCTATGGAATTTCCTTCAGCAGGTAACTCCAGTTTTCAGAATGAGGACTTTAAAATAGAAAGCAGAGTGTTGGCTGGGTTTGTTTCTGCTGAGTGGGGTGTAGAATAAAAACTACAACTGTCTATGATTATGTAGGGATATGTACCCTGCACTCATGTGTTAAGTGGAACTGTTCACTAGAGTAGACGGGACAAAATACTGGTACAAATGTCTTTTTCTCATCATACTACCACATTCTACCAAGCCAAAACAGCTTAGGGTAAGATTTCAGGGTTTCTTTCCTGTGTGCCAAGCTGTAGACCATGCTGAGATCACAACCAAGAAAGAATTAGCCACATGTTCACTCCAGAATGGGCCACTTAGCAGACTGCTCAGGTAACGTTCAATCTAGATATCTACCAGGTCTTCTTTCTGCTCTTGAAGGCATAGCAGCACTTCTCCTTGAAAACCCCAGTTAGAGCAAAAGGATGAGTAAGACAGCTTCAGTCCATTTGTAGAAACCAAATAACCCTTGGCCTGCATGTTATCAGCCCCAATCATCACCTCTGGTGGGCTCTGAAGCCCACTGAGTTGTTAGTCAATTCAGAGTTCATTGATTCAAGAGAAGGAGAAGGAGAGGAGGAAAAAGAAGGGAAGGAGCAAAGCCAAGCCAATTCATTGGCATCACACAACATCTGAGGGCAGAAACCGCAGGGTCCCATGAAGGCAGATGGTAAGGCAGAAATATATTAGGATGAGTGTACATTCATATACGTGTGTGCATGCAATGCTAAACTTGGACTATACCCAGCCAAACTATCAATCCATAACATGATAATAATTTAAAAACTTCCCAGAGAATTAATAAGTAGTGAATAAATGGTTGCCACTGTGGTCTGATTTTTTTTTTAAGCAACTATTTTGGAATGCAACTATTCACTCATTCTCCAACTATGTACTAGGTGATTACAAATAGTCCCCGACTTACAATGGATTGACATACCATTTTTTTCTACTGCATGATGGTGCAAAAGAGATCTACATTCCATAGAAGCCATACTTAGAATTTTGAATTTGGATCCCTCTCCAGGCTAGGAATATGCAATACGATCCTCTCTCATGATGCTGGGTGGTGGCAGCGAGTTCCAGCTTGTCAGCCATGAGATCATGAGGGTAAATAACCAACACACGGACCACCATTCTGTATCCATATAGCCATTCAATAAATTACATGAAATGGTCAACACTTTATTATAAAATAGCTTTGTATTAGATGATTTTGCCCAACTGCAGGCCAATGTAAATCCTGTAAGCATGTTTAAGGTAGGTTAGGCTAAGCTATACTGTTCAGTAGGTTAGACATATTAAATGCATTTTCAGGGCACCTGGGTTGCTCAGTCAGTTAAGTATCCAACTCCTGATTTTGGCTCAGGTCATGATTTTGCAGTTCATGGGATCAAGCCCCACATCAGGTCCTGCGCTGACAGCTCAGAACCTGCTTAGGATTCTCAATCTCTCTCTCTCTCTCTCTCTCTCTCTCTCTCTCTCTGTGCCCCACCCCTGCTCTATCTCACTCTCTCTCTCTCAAAATGAATACACTTTTTTTTTAATGCATTTTTGGGGCACCTGGGTGGCTCAGTTGGTTAAGCGTCCAACTTTGGCTCAGGTCATGGTCTCTTGTTCCATGAGTTCAAGCCCTGTATCGAGCTCTGTGCTGACAGCTCAGAGCCTCGACCCTGCTTCAGATTCTGTCTCTCTCTCTCTCTGCCCCTCCCCGACTTGTGCTCGCTCGCTCTCTCTCTCCCTTTCTCAAAAATAAATAAACATTAAAAATTTTTTAATGTATTTTCAACTTAGGATATTTTCAACTTACAATGGGTGTATCAGGATATAACCCCATTGCAAGTTGAGGAAGATCTGTATACAGTGATAGAGAAAGTGGGCATCAGCCCTGCCTCATGGAACATACATTTCAGTAGAATTACGTAGTTTCTGCTTAAAGTTATTTATGGAAACAGAGATCAAGTGTATGAATATTTATTTCAAACCAATTGGCTGTAACTTGTGTTCAAGTTGCTTGGCAGAATTTTCTCTCAAGTTGGTTTCAATGTAAAGACCCAAGGACTGCTGGAGTCAGTTCCAGTTTTAAAAATCTTTTATAGAATATCTATTTTTTTTAACAAGATGTAATCTCTTGCAAAGCAACGAGCAGAATGCTAGAACACCTGCAGGCTGTCTTCCTACATCAATCCTGCTGCAGGATAATGGAAGAAGAGGAAGCTTTCAGATCCAAGGCTTACCTGGCTGGAGCTCTATCAGGTTAAATGAATGTGAATAAAACACAATGTCGAACAAACAAAACCAGAAGAAAAATAGCATGTGCTGTATGATTCTGTTTATGTGGTTCAAAACAGGTAACACTAACCAATGGTAACAAAAATCAGAAAAATAGTTACCTTGATTTCAGGAATATGACTGAGAAAAGGGCATGAAGGAATGTTCCAGGGTACTGGAAATATTCCATAATGTCATGTTGGGGGTGTTTACACAGGTTTAGACACAGAAAAGGCCATAAGGCTATATATACACTTACAACCTGTGTACTTTATCGTGTACATGTTGTATCATGGTGGAAAACATAAAGAATACTGAATGAAGGCAGACTCTATGCACTGATAGTTCCAGAATACACTGTTCAGCGAAAAAGTGAAATGTAAAGTAATATCTGTAGTATGTTATCTCTCATTGTGGAGAGAAGGGGATGTAAGAAGATATTCACGTATTTATTCTTGGATGCAAAAGAAACGCAGGTCAGATAAACAGTAATTTAATGTGACTGGCTACCTACCAGGGTGGGTGGGCATGGAAAAAGGATGGGTGAATGGAAATGGGGTAGAACAGTTGGGGGGAGCAACATTTCTCTGTATATATCTTTTTGTATAGTTTTGACTTTTAGAACTAGGTTAGTGTTTCAGTTACTCAAAAAAATTAATAAATAGCTAAAATCAACCAAGACAGTGGTGGCGATGTTGGGGCAGGAACCCAAACTGGAATTCAAGCAGTACCAAATGAGCTTTCACTCTATGACAAACAATAATGTAGACACACAGAAAAAAGGAAAGAAGTTACCTAAGTAAAGTTGGAAAACAGCATTGTGACTAAATGCTCTAAGGCTAAAAGATAAAAAAGAAAGGTGCACATATATTGTATTCTACTCAGTACATTTTCTGTTCAAGAGGTATGTGCTAGTAATTTTGAATATTTGAGCAAATTAGTAAACATGCTGTGAATAATGACAAACAAGTTTTCCACTGTTGGAGAAAGAAGTTACAAATCAGGAAGAAGAAAATGAACACTGTGATATTAGACTTGAATCAGACATGTCAGTATAAACTCAGGGTCTTTAGCATATAAATAGATGGCTGCTGACATGGATGGATGGATGTCTATGTGTGCATATTCATATATGTACTAGGAAATACCTCTGTTCTTTCAGAGGGCTAAGAAGCAATGGTAGCAATGAGTACACCTAGCAGGCAGAACTTGGTTTCTAAATCCATTCTCCGGTAAAAGAAACCAGGGCTCCTTGGAGAGACACCTTATTGTGAAACTGAAGTAGTGAATAAGATATTCTAGGAACATCAGGTAGTACCAAAAATTAAGGAGTGATGGAGGCAAGGACTTCTGCAGGGGATGGTGGAGTAGGAGGACCCTAAGCTCACTTCATCCCATGGATACAACTAGACTAGAAGTGTAAATAACCCAGCAAACAACCAAAAGACTGGCAGAACAGACTGACCACAGCTATATGTAGAGAAGAGGCCACATCAAAGAAGGTAGGAAGGGATGAGACATGATCAGGAGCTACACAGACCCAAGGGATGAGGGACTATGTGAGGAAGGGAGGAATGGCTTGGGACAGAGAGAGGAGAGAAATACTCTCACACCAGGGATCCTGCATGAGGAAAACAAATCCCTATAACATATGGCTTTGAAAACCAGAGGGGCATAATTTCATGGGTTCTTACAATCAGCTGGACTTACCACCTGTAACTTTAAAAATCAGTAGTCTCAGCTCTGGGAGAGCTGGGAGGGTAGGAGGAAACTGAATGCCCACCCTTAAGGAGACAGCACACCAAACAGCCCCTTGGAGTTACAGCATAGAAGCAGCAGTCTGAAAAACACCTGGGGTATACAAAAGGGAGGTTTGTTTACTAATCTTAGAGATAAGCTGAAGGGGCAAGGATCTTTGGGAGACTTCCCCTGGAACAAAAGAACTGGAGGATGCCATTTCCATCCCCTGCCCCTGAGCCTAGACACAAACACCTGTAAGAACCAGCAGACCACCAACACTCGGTGTGTAACTTGCTAACTCTACCTGCCCTGGTCCCATGTTCTCCTGCACACCTACTCTGTCCAATATGCCCTTGGCCAGAGCCCATCCAAAGCAGTACCATAAGCCTGTCAGTGTGTAAGCAGCCTCTACAGGGACTAGCACCACTCAACTAACTCAACTCAAGCTCAAGGTGGCCCCACACTGGCCTACGAACAACACAGGGACCAAATGCTACGCACAACAGGCAAGAGAGCCACTGAAGATGACTGCATTAAAGGCAAACACAGCTCAGCCAAAACAGTAGGGTGCATGCAATGCACACAGAAGACACTCCTTAAGTGTCAGGTCCTGGTGAATAGGGCACATCACACTGCAGGACACTACAGAACCTCTTCTTCAAAAGGCCACTAATGTTAAGAACAGGAAATGTAGCTGACATTCCTAACACACACACACACACACACACACACACACACACACACACACACACCAATAAACACAGAGAGTTAGATAAAATGAGGAGACAGAGGGATATGACCCATATGAAAGAAGACAACAAAATCACACAAGGAGGGCTAAACAAAAGGGAGATAAGAGAATAGAGAATTTAAATTATAATTCTAATAGAGAATTTAAGGTAATGGTCATAAAGATACTCACTGGACTTCAGAACAGTAGAAGACATCAGTGAGACCTTCAACAAAGATAGAAAACACAAAAAAGAACCAGAGATGAAGTACTCAACTGAAACTTAAAATACACTAGATGGAATAAAGAGTAAACTAAAGGAAGCACAAGAACAGATCAGCAATCTGGAGGACAGAGTAATGGACAGAAATCAAGCAGAACATGAGAAGGAAAATAATAATAATAATAAATGGAAATAGACTTAGGGAACTCAATGACACCATCAAGTGTAATGACTTTCGCATTATAAGGATCCCAGAAGAGGAAGAGAAGGAAAAAGAGGTAGAAAATTTATTTGAAGAAATAATAGCTGAAAACAACCCAAAACTGGGGAAGAAAACAGAAATTCAGATCCAGGAGGCACAGAGATCTCCCAACAAAATCAACCTAAGGAGTTACACAGCAAGATATACAGTATTCAATGGTAAAAAGTAGTGATAAAGAGAGAATTTTAAAAACAGCAAAAGAAAACCGTTTCATACAAGGGAAACCCCATAAGGCTATCAGCTGATATTTCAGCAGAAATTTTGCAGGGCAGAAGGGAATAGAATGATATATTCAAAGTGCCGAAAGGAAAAAGACCTTCAGCCAAGAATACTCCATCCAACAAAGCTATCATTCAAAATAGAAGGAGAGATAAAGCATTTCCCAAACAACAGATAAAGGAATTCATGACCACTAAACCAGCCCTACAAGAAATATTAAAGGGGACTCTCTGAGTAGAAAGGAAAGACCATAGCAGGAGTTAAAAAAAAAAAAATAGGGAGCACAAAGGCAGTAAAATTGACTGTATCTATAAAAATCAGTCAAGGGATTAACAAATTAAAAGGATGTAAAGTATGACACCATATACCTAAAAAATGGGTTCAAACATAAGCGACCATCAATTTAATATAGACTGTGATATGCATGTGTTATATACAAACATAATGGTAACCACAAATCAAAACCAGAAATAAATATGAAAAAAAAGAGCAAGGAATCCAAGTATATCACTAAAGAAATACAGCAAACTGTGAGAGAATGGAGCAAGAAAAGGAAAAGAACTACAAAAGCAACCATAAAACAAGTAACAAAATGGCAATAAGTATATACCTATCAAAAATTACTTTTTTTATTTTTTTAATGTTTATTTTTGAGAGAGAGAGAGACAGATTGCAAGCAGGGGAGGGGAAGAGAAAGAGGGAGACACAGAATCTGAAGCAGGCTCCAGGTTCTGAGCTGTCAGCACAGAGCCCAACGTGGGGCTCAAACATGAACCATGAGATGATAACCTGGGTCAAAGTCGGCCGCTTAACTGACTGAGCCACCCAGGTGCCCCTAAAAATTACTTTGTAATTTTTTAATGTAAATGGACTAACTGCCTAATCAAGAAACAGGGTAATGAAATGGATTTTTTAAAAAAGCAATACCCATCTATATGGTGCTAAAAGAGACTCACTTCAGACCTAGAAATACATGCAGATTGAAGGTGAAGGGATGGAAAAGCATTTATTATGCAAATTAATGTGAAAAGAGAGCTGGGGTAGCAATGCTTTTATCAGACAAAATAGAGTTTAAAACAAAGACTCTAACAGGAGACAAAAAGAACACTAATCCAACAAGAAGATATAACAACTGTAAATATATGCAACCAACATGGGGGCACCCAAATAATAAAGCAACTAATAACAAACATAAAGGAAGTAATCAATGTTAATATAATAATAGTATGAGGCTTTAACAGCCTACTTACATCAATGGACAGATTATCCAAACAGAAAATCAACAAGGAAACAGTGGCTTTGAATAACACATTGTACCAGATAGATCTAACAGATTTATTCAGAGCATTCCATCCTAAAACAGCAGAATACACATTATTTTCAAGTGCAAATGGAACATTCTCCAGAATAAGTCATACATTCGGCCACAAAACAAGTCTCAACAAATTAAAAAAGATTGAAGTCATAACTATGCATCTTTTCTGACCATAACACTGTGAAACTAAAAATCAACCACAAGAAAAAATCTGGAAAGGGCACAAATACGTGGAGATTAAAATAACATGCTACTAAACAATGAACGTGTCAACCAAGAAATCAAAGAAGAAATTTAAAAATACATAGAGACAAATGGAAATGAAAACACAATCATCCAAAATCTTTGGGATGCAGCCAAAGCCGTTCTAAGAAGGAAGTTTATAGCAATACAGGCCGAACTCAAGAAGCAAGAAAAATTGCAAATAGCAACATAACCTTACACTTAAAGAAGCCAGAAAAAGAAGAAGAAACAAATCCAAATCCATTAGAAAGGAGAAAATAATAAAAATTACAGCAAAAATACAGAAAATATAAACTAAAAAAAAAAAACAGTAGAACAGATCAATGAAACCACGAGCTGATTCTTTGAAAAAAAAATCAACAAAATTGATAAACCTCTAGCCAGACTCATCAAAAAAGAAAAAGAGAAAGAGAGAGAGGACTCAAGTAAGCAATATCAGAAATGAAAGAGGAGAAATAACAACCAACACCACAAAATACAAAGAATTATAAGAGAGTATTATGAAAAATTATATGCCAAGAAATTGAAACACCTAGAAGAGAATGGATAAATTCCTAGAAACACACAGCCTCCCAAAACTGAATCAGGAAGAAATAGAAAATCTGAACAGACCAGTTACCAGCATTGGAATCAAATCACTAATCAAAACACTCAAAACAAACAAAACTCAGGGACCAAATGGCTTCACAGGTGAATTTTACCAAACATTTAAAGAATAGTTAATACATATTCTTCTCAAAGTATTCCAAAAAATGGAAGAGAAAGATTCCAAATTCATTCTATGAGGCCAGCATTGTCCTGATACTGAAACGAGATAAAGACACCACAAAAAAAGAGAACTGAGGCCAATATCTCTGATGAACATAGATGCAAAAGTTCTTAACCAAATATTAGCAAACTGAATCCAACAATACAAAAATAAAAAATCATTCACCACAATCAAGTGAGATTATTCCTGGCATGAAAGGGTGGTTCAATAACTGCAAATCAATCAACATGATACATCACATCAATAAGGGAAAAGATAAAAACCATATGATTATTTCAATAGATGCAGAAAAAGCATATGACAAAGTACAACATACATTCATAATAAAAACCCAGAGCAAAGTAGGTTTAGAGGGAACATACCTCAAAGAAGCCCATATATGAAAAACCTACATCTAACATCATATTCAATGGTGGAAAACTGAGAGTTTTTGCCCCTAAAATTACAAATAAGACAAAGATGTCCACTCTCACCCCTTTTATTCAACATACTACTGGAAGTCCCAGCTACAGTAATCAGACAACAAAAAAGAAATAAAAGGAATCTTTGGGGCTCCTAGGTGGCTTAGTCGGTTGAGCATCCAACTTCGGCTCAGGTCATGAATTCCCAGTTTGTGAGTTCAAGCCCCATGTTTGGCTCTGTGCTGACAGCTCAGAGCCTGGAACCTGCTTCAGATTCTATGTCTCCCTCTCTTTCTGCTCCTCCCCCACTTGCACTCTGTTTCCCTGTCTCTCTCAAAAATAAGTCAAGAATAAAAAAAAATTTTTAAGGCATCCAAATTGGTAAGGAAGAAGTAAAACCCTATTAGCTTCTAATTGCAGATGGCATTATACTGATGCAGATGACATCAGTCATTGGGTTTATATAGAAAAAAAAGACTCCACCAAAAAAACTACTAGAATTGATAAATGAATTCAGTGCAATTGCAGGATACAAAAATCAATATACAGAAATCCATTGCACTTCTGTACACTATAACAAAGTAGCACAAAGAGAAATAAGAAAACAATCCCATTTACAATTGCACCAAAAATAATAAAATACCTAGGAATAAACTTAACCAAGGAAGTAAGAGATTCATACTCTAAAACTACAAAACACTGATGAAAGAAATTAAAGACAACACAAAGGAATGGAAAGATATTCCATGCTCATGGATTGGGAAAACAAGCATTGTTAAAATGTCTATACTACCTAAAGCGCTCTACAGATTCAATGCAATCCCTATCAACAGCATTTTTCACAGAACTAGAACAAATAATTCTAAGATTTGTATGGAACCACAAAAGACCCCAAATAGCCAAATAAATCTTGAAAAAGAAGGATAAAACTGGAGGTATCACAATCCTAGATGTCAAGATATACTAAAAAGCTATAGTATCAAAACAGTAAGGTACTAGTACAAAAACAGACACATAAATCAATGGAACAGAACAGTAGATCCAGAAATAAACCCACAATTAATCTTCAGTAAAGGAGGCAAGAATATGCAGAGGTAAAAAGACAGTCTTCAACAAATGGTTTTGAGAAACCTGGACAGCTACATGCAAAAAGAATGAAACTGGACCACTTTTCTCACATCATGCACAAATATAAACTCAAAATAAATTAAAGACCTAAATGTGAGACCTGAAGCCATAAAAATCCTGGGAGAGCACAGGAAGGTAATTTCTCTGACACTGGCCCTAATAACAGTTTTCTGGATATAGCTCCTGAGGCAAGGGAAAGAAAGGCAAAAATAAACTATTGGGGCTACATAAAATAAACAGCTCCCATGAAGCAAAGGAAACAATAAAACTAAAAGGCAACCTAGTGAATGGGAGAAGATATTTCCAAATGACATATCTGATAAAGGGTTAGAATCCAAAATATATAAAGAACTGACACAACTCAACACCACAAAAAACCCACAAATAATCCAATTAAAATGGGCAGAAGACATAAACAGACATTGTTCCAAGTACACATATAGATGGCCAACAGACACATGAAAAGATGCTCAACGTCACTTATCATCAGGGAAATGCAAATCAAAACCACAATGAAATAGCACCTTACACCTGTGAGAATAATTAAAATCAAAAACAGAAGAAACCAGTGTTGGTAAGGATATGGAGAAAGGGGAACCCCCATGCACTGTTGGTGGGTATGAAAACTGGTACAGCCACTGTGGAAAAAAGTATGGAAGTGCCTCAAAAAAATAAAAATAGAGTTATCATATGATCCAGTAATTGCATTACTGAGTAGATATATGGATGTGATAGATGATAGATAGATAGATAGATAGATAGATAGATAGACAGATAGATAAAGTAGATGATGATGATAGATGGATGGATGGATGGATGGATGGATGGATGGATGAATGGATGAGCACTGCATGTATGTATGCACATTATCATTGGAAGAGTCAGATAAAATTCTTGGGAAGAGTCACACCCAACTAATAAAAGGCTGACCCACCACCCCAATCAAAATTATTATATTAGGAACATTCACGCATTCATTCATGAAGTTACATAGCATATATTCATTTAAACACTCAAGAGTGCCCCAGGTCTAAAAGCAAGAAGCAAAACCAATTCCCTGTTCCATCAAAATTACATTCTAATGGAGAAGACAGAGAACTGAATAAAAATATATATTATGACAAGTTGAGATGAGTGCTGGAAGAGAAAGAAAGCACAGGAAGAGGAGAGAGACTGCAGAGAGAGGCTACCTGAGCTATAGTGGCCAGGAAAGTCCTGTGGGGAAAATAAAGAGCTGTGTGAACATCTGGTGGAAAGAGTTCCAAGTCAAGGACACTGCGAGTGCAAAGGCTTGAGGAGTGGAATAAGCATGGCGAGCCTGAGGGACCAAGAGAAAGGCATGGTGCTTGCTCACGTTGAGAGAAGAGAACAGTATATGACAGTCGGCGTCTCCAGAACTCTGGGTGTGGTAGGCCAAGGGATGTGCTATACATCACCAGTGGATGTACACACACATATCATCACGGAAGGACTCAGACACAATTCCTGGGTAGGCTGACTCAGGAAGCTGCACAAACCCCAGGAGGAAGCCAGCCTCCTGTTTTATCTCTGGAGTGCACAGGTTCCTAAAGCCCACTCGAGGCAGTCCATAAACATGAGTGCACAGGGCTCTAAACTTTGGCCGAGGGAAAAGCTCCTGGTGAGTGAGACTCTCTCCAGTCGCAACAGACGTTGTTTTTCCTCGCTCTCTTTTTCTTGCTCTTTACGTTTGACTTTCTTACATTACTTTCAAACAATGCATCTCTGTGTAAAAGGTTCAGGGCCAGATAGCATGAAAAAAGAAAGCTTCCTCTATCTATAGGCCCAGATCTTTGAAGGCACTAATGCTCACAGATCTCCGTCCTTACCTGCAAGTGGCAAAGGGATGGGAGGGTGGAGCGAAACCTACCTCCCAAAGCATCCAAAACGTATTTAAAGCTATTTTGGAGCCAAGGACATTTTCCTGAACCTGTTCCAAGCTACAGTGAAGACGCTGGCGCGTGATATTTTTGCAAAATATGCAGGTTCAGAAATTGACAGACGTTATGCTGACGTCAAACATGAAGAACCGTTTTTGAATCTTTGTGGCAGAAAGCTGCTATCTACAAGCCAAAAATAATAGCGTAAAGAATCATAATAAAGCAAAGCTGGCATGAAACTTTTCTTGAAGAGAGCCAATTTTTAGTTTGATAGCAGTGACTCTTGGAACCCAAAAGTAAAATAAATTCCCACCCACACAATCGGCATTGTTCCTCTCCTCCTCATGCTAATTTTATCTCACACCTCAACAACATACAGTCATTTTTTTCCCTATTACGAGTGCAAGGTGTTCATTCTAAAAATAAGTTGCCTACAGTTGATTCCATAAACAGTTTCTTCCTAATGAGTGCTATTTTTCAGGACTGTTGCCTTACCTGAAGTCATAGTAAAGAATTAGAAATATTCTCTCCCAAAATTCTCGAGCTGTGCGTGTGTATGTTTGTACACACAGTCTTCATGACATGAGAGTTAAATGCCCACTACCTCTGTTCAAATACATAATCAAGTATTTCTACAAAGAAAAAATAATAATCAAATCTGTTTTCTGCATGCTGATCAAGAGCTACAAATTCCTTTTTTACCCCTAATCAAGGGCCATGCACACTAAAAAACTCATCAAATCCAAACGCCACTCAATCAGCTAGTATTTTTAAAAACTGGGCTGTACATATAAACACACCTGATAATTCACTGAAGAACACAATACAAAACGTTCAGGCATACAAGTATTTTTGGAGTGTTTTGGTTCCATTGGGTGACCAGTCACCTGAAAGAACCAAAGCAAGAGGTAGAAAATAAGGGAGAGAAAAGAGGGGAGGAAAGAGAGAGACAGTAGAGAGCAGAGGTAGATAAACACAAGCTCGCATGGGAAGCCCCTGCAGTGCATGTTACAACAGAGATTACTGGGCCCACTGCCACGGTTTCTGATTCCGGAGGTCGGGGGTGAAAGCGGAGACTGAAGCTCTAACAAGCTCCCAGAGGAGGCTGATGTTGACCCGCTGACCAAACTGAGCTGTGATGAGAAAGACTAGAGGGATGAAAACAGGAGGAAGGGAAAGATGGAGGGGGAATTCAGGAGGGCAATGTAAGGTGAGGCAGGGGACACTGTGGGAATCTGTCACCACCTTGGCCCACTGAGACGGCCAGGGCAGAGTATAATAATCAACTCTAACAGACCTTGTGAGTTGGTGATCCTGCCCTTCCACATCCTGGGCTCCGTAATTAACTCCATCCTGGCCAGTGAGGAAGCCATAGGACAAGTGAGGCTTCTAGAAAAGCTGCCCACTGGGCCCTCTGTCCCTTTCTCCTTCTTCCTGCCCAGAGACCTGAGCCAGGAGATGTAGTCGTCATTCTAAGGCCATGTAACCATGAAGACAAAGGCGTCCTTCTGTGCCAGGTAGAGCAAAAGAATGGAAAATGCCTTTGCCCCGATGGCATCATGGAACCGTGGTTCCACCATGCCCATCATGATGTCCTACCCCCCGTCTTCATGACGAGCAAGGCAAAAAACCATCCCTCTCTGTGTATACCCTGACCGTTGGGTTTTCCATTGCCTTCAGCTAGATGATCCCAATTAATATAAAATGAGCTAGCTACTTATTTGGTGCCTGCCATTGTGTGACTACTATGCATGGATTATCTCAAATAATAATGATTTAGAGTATGCACAAAACTTCTGACTGTTCTGTGAGGATGCATTTAGAAATATGTTATGTTCTGACTTGATTCAAACCACAGAAGCACAGAACCCCAATGCAATAGACCCACAGGCAATTACTGGACCATAATGGTCCTGTTCGAGATGCAAGCACAGGCTGTGGGGGAGAAACCAAGAGGGACTCCAGACAAAAACAGGTGGACAGAAGGACCAGGAAGGCTTTTTGGAGGCAGAGATCTCTAGGCTCACTATTGAAGGATGAATAAGAATTGAGCATTTCCTTAATGCTTTTAATGATTTCTCTTTGGTTTGTTGTTGTTGTCGTTGTTTAATGTTTTATTTATTTTTGAGAGAGAGAGAGAGAGAGCATGAGTGAGGGAGGAGCAGAGAGAGGGGGAGACACAAAATCCAAAGCAGGCTCCAGGCTCTGAGCTGTCAGCACAGAGCCCGATGAGGGGCTTGAACCCACAAACCATGAGATCATGACCTGAGCCAAAGTGACACGCTTAACCGACTGAGCCACCCAGGTGCCCCATCATGACTTCTCTTTGAATGTGACAGCAATCACAAGTCAAGAGGAGACAGGGAAAGAACATGTCCTCTGAACTATGGCAGCAATGGAACAAGACACAGCCAATGAAATGCACACACAAGGGGCTGCTGTGTGGATGGTGGTAAGGAAAAACACATCTGGTCTGTACTGGCAAGTCTATCACAATGAGCAAATCGTGCCTCCCAAACTCACTACCACTTGGGGCTCGAGCCAGGCAGACCTCACGGGGAAAATGATCCTGAGGCCATCCTTCTGCCAGCAAGGAGCTGCCAATTGGACCTTCTTGCCATGCCACGCGAGAGCAGGAAGGGACTCCCACCATGCAGGAAACCCCTGCAAACAAGTTAGGAGGTTGGCATTTTCATTCCAAAAGTCCTTGGGTTGAGACTGTCCTAAAGAGTGGTGATAACCAACAAGGAAGCTTGGAGGGGAAAGATCCGGAGCTCCCTGGTCAATGCAGAAATGAGTACAGACGGGCTCATCTCAGACCCCAGGAACATGGCCCTGCTCAGGGGCGAAATGACTTCATTGTTCATCTGAAATTTGGCTGATTGATCAGGCTTTCAAATCACTTTATAATTTTTTAAGTTTGTGTATTTATCTGCAGAGAGACAGAGCACAAGCATTGGAGGGGCAGAGAGAGAGAGAGAGAGAGAGAGAGAGAGAGAGAGAGAGAATCCCAAGCAGGTTCTGCAGGGTCAGTGCAGAGCTCTGCATGGGGCTCCCAACTCATGAAACTGAGATCATGACCTGAGCCAAAATCAGGAGTTGGATGCTTAACTGGCTGAGCCACTCAGGCACCCCTTAAGTCACTTTAAACTGTAATTCTTCACTAGCCCATAGGTTATTAAACAACATATATCCACATACTATTTCATTATGATAAAGGATTCCTTCATAACTATTTTAATGCAGTTGGTTACCAAACAGAATGAGGCTCTTGATGGAAAGTCCAGTGACATATTCTACAAGAGACACAGCAATTTCCAGCCCTGATTATGGCCCAGTGTCCACAGAGCAGTAAATTCTTAACTCTTTGCCCTTCTGCTTTTATGTTGTTACTATTTTGTTAACTACATCTTTTAAATTAATTGCTTTTTTTTAAGAGACTCTTAAAAACTGAGAACAAACTGAGGGTTGATGGGGGGTGGGTGATGGGTATTGAGGGCACCTTTTGGGATGAGCACTGGGTGTTGTATGGAAACCAATTTGACAATAAATTTCATATATTGAAAAAATAAATAAATAAAAAATAATAAATAAATAAATAAATAAATTGCTTTTCTTAAGTACAAGTGAAATGGGTGCATGCCAGTGAAAGAATAACAGTTGAGGAAAAGGTTGAAGATTTTGAATTAGGACTAAATTTGTGCATTGGCTGGGAGAAAATACTCTTACTTGTGTCAATAATACCAAAGTACATTTTTTAAACCTAACGTTGAGAAAACTGTGTAATGCTCTATTCTGTAACACTCTTAAAAGCAAAGACCTTATGCCCACAGCAGAGACTTGGCTAGAGACTTTAGTAATTGAGCATCATGTTTCATTTTTGAACCTTAAAAAACAAGAGAAACAATTTAGAGACTCATGTTGCATTTCATCCCCCCAGCTATGTTACTAGATTGCATCAAATCATGGGGGAGAACATATCTACCTTCAGCCACAATGGCACACAGTAAAACAAGCAAAGGATTTGGAAAATTGTTACAAAATTCTTCTTGATAAACTAGGATTCCTTTACTGGCACTGTATTCCTTATGTGAGAAAATTTTGTTCCTGCCCAGAGCACCTGACTTCTAACACTGATTACTGGCTATCTCATTCAAATAGAGCATCAGTCACCCTGAAAATCTGGGGCAGGCTGGGTAGATGTGTCATTTATTTGCTTGTCTGTCTGTATATCTGAAGACTCAGAGACAAGTTCTAAGAACAATAAGATATTGGAAAGTAAGGAAGTGGGCTTTAATATTTCATATTTAAATTTTAAAGTTCTAAATAATTTAACATAATTATTTTCTACCATTGACATCATTTATAATGTGCCAGGAACCAGGATAAATGCTTTACATATACTATGATTCTCAATCCTTAGAAAACCTGGTAAGGTCAGCATTGTTGCCCTGTCTTCAAGGACAAACAAACAAAATAAGGCAGAGAGGTTAATTCCTTGCCCAAGATCACGCAGTGAATGATGGAAACATGAGAATGCCAACCCAGCTGCGTTTGATCTAAAGTTCTGGCTTGCAAGTGACATTTTATATGTTTTCTCATCATCTTCACCCTGCATCAGCAAACTCCTTGCCCATGGGTCAAAACCAGTGCACACTGTGAAATGGGGGTGTTGGTGGGTGTGGGATTTTGTGTCTGACTCTTCCTAAGCACATACTCTATCAGCCACAGCTAATTAACTGAAGTCTCAGTTACCCACCTCTCAAACTCTGTAAAGGAGCAAAGAGATCTATTATATGCAGAAAATCTTCATCCTAATGTAATCATTAGCTTCAAGAGGAAAAGGAGTTGTAATTCAAACTTTGAAAGCAAGGAGGATGTGATGGTTTGTGGCATTACAAGATTGTATTCGGCTTGTGAGGAAAAAAAAACCTGCTACCCTGTTTTAAGTGTCAGATGAAAATTGTGTCGCCAAACAGAGCCTGTTTTACATTCTAGAAACTAATGTGTTTTGGGGGAGCTTTTTTTCAACCATCATAACGTACGCCTTGCCAAGTGAGCTCTCTCTCTTCAATAATATTCAAAGCTCAAGCAAGCAACAGGACAGAGAGTGTTCTGTCCCTGAAAAAAACGAGCCAGGCATATTTTGTTACCAAGAGAGAAAGGAAAAACAAGAGAATATTTTGTGCAACAAAATTAAATTGTGAAAGATCCAAATGTAACACATCAAGAGACTCTATTTGTAGGTGGAATTCAAAACAAAACAAAACAAAACAAAAAGATCAATTCATGCTTCGGCTTCATCAGGGGCCATTCACTTTTCTTGTAAAAGGTATTGATCTGGGCTCACAGCTACAGCAATCAGACTTCCATTATAGCCAGTATTTACAGCTGAGAGTTTGCTTCATCTTTCCCAAGCCCTGCTCCCCAAAAAGTTCAGTAGGAAATAACCCTGATATCAGGAGAACCCAAATAGCTTTCCTGATACCAGGCACAATGGCTCCTTTTTACCTCACCCACAGTGCTGTGCTGTGCACCTCCAACACTCTGCAAGCAGGCCCCCGAGCCCCCCACCTCTTCCCGCCACGGACCCCTTGCTTGTGTCATTACAGCTTCACACCAATGAAAGTCCTTTCTCAAAGGACCAAATCCCAAATGTGCCATAAACGGCCCTGGCTGTGGAGCTAATCAGGAATGGTAGCTCGTGGAAACATCTTTAAAGAAGTCCTCAACATAGCATTTAGTCTTCTAACATCGCATATGATGTACTTCTAGGTTATTGCCATGCATGGGCTCTCTCCCTCCACCCTCTGCTAGCACACAAATCCACGATCCTGGAGGATCTCGGTATCTTTTACTCACTGATAAATCTATCCCAAGTGATAGCACAGGCCTGGAAATTCCAGGCAATAGGTGCTCCAGAAGGATGTGTTGAGTCAAGATGTGTTACATGCATGAAGACTTCCCATTTTTAGTGTACGTATTTAAAAAAAAATTTTTTTTTAACATTTATTTATTTTTGAGACATAGAGAGAGCATGAATGGGGGAGGGTCAGAGAGAGAGAGGGAGACACAGAATCTGAAACAGGCTCCAGGTTCTGAGCTGTCAGCACAGAGCCCGACGCGGGGCTCGAACCCACGGACCATGAGATCATGACCTGAGCCAAAGTCGGACGCTTAACCCCTAGTGTATGTATTTTAGTATTTACTATTTACTATTTAGAAGTGCTGCTTATAATCAGAATATAATCGTGTCCCCATGGGAAATTATGATAGCTAAGACTGCAAAAAGGAAATAGGAGAAATAAAGAAACTGCTACTAAGATCAAGAAAATATGCCATCCTCCATCCACATAGCAGAACAACAGATGAATAAGTGAAAATGATCAAGGCCAAATCTCAAGGACAGATGCTTGTACTGTCTTCATGCAGACAATATCTGGGGTCAGTGGACCCTTTTATCAACCCCACAGAGATGGCTACACCTGGCATGATCATTCATTTCTCTTTTCCTTTTTTTTTATTTGAGAGAGAATGCACACAAGTGGGGGTGAGGCAGAGGGAGAGAGAGAGAGAGAGAGAGAGAGAGAGAGAGAGAAAATCTCAAGCAGGCTCCATGCTCTGCACAGAGCCCAATGTGGGGCTCAATCCCACAACCCTGGGATCATGACATGACCTAAGTCGAAATCAAGAGGTGGACACTCAACCAACTGAGCCATCCAGGTACCCCAATCATTCATTTCTGTATAAGTGTAGAGGTGACCCTCCAATATTCTTTGGGTTTTGAGATGACAACTTTCTCTACTTAACAGGATGCTGCTCATAGTGTAGGCATTGTCAAGAACATACTAACAAAATTAATTAAATGGTAGGGGACTGTTTGTGTTTCTGGATCTAGTGATTACATCTTTATCTTCACATTCTTTTTTTTTTCAATATATGAAATTTATTGTCAAATTGGTTTCCATACAACACCCAGTGCTCATCCCAAAAGGTGCCCTCCTCAATACCCATCACCCACCCTCCCCTCCCTCCCACCCCCCATCAACCCTCAGTTTGTTCTCAGTTTTTAACAGTCTCTTATGCTTTGGCTCTCTCCCACTCTAACCTCTTTCTTTTTTTTTTTTTTCCTTCCCCTCCTCCATGGGTTTCTGTTAAGTTTCTCAGGATCCACATAGGAGTGAAAACATATGGTATCTGTCTTTCTCTGTATGGCTTATTTCACTTAGCATCACACTCTCCAGTTCCATCCACGTTGCTACAAAGGGCCGTATTTCGTTCTTTCTCATTGCCATGTAGCACACATTCTTTTTTTTTTTTTTTAACGTTTATTTATTTTTGAGACAGAGAGAGACAGAGCATGAATGGGGAAGGGGCAGAGAGAGAGGGAGACACAGAATCAGAAGCAGGCTCCAGGCTCTGAGCTATCAGCCCAGAACCCGACGCGGGGCTCGAACTCACGGACCGCAAGATCGTGACCTGAGCTGAAGTCGGACGCTTAACCGACTGAGCCACCCAGGCTCCCCTATCTTCACGTTCTTAATAATTCCTTGTTGCCCCCAGGATAGGAGCTTATTTCTTTGTGTGGCAAACTTTCTCAGTTCTCCAGAACATTCTGTAGCCATCCATCTCCATAGCTGAGTTTTCAGATCCTATCCCCTTCCAATCTTCCTCCTTCCATGATCTTTAAATATGGGGCTCCATCCCCCCAGTGTTCATGAAAAACTGAGAGAAAGCACCATTCAGTCTGTCAGATTTTCATACTCCCTAAGGTCAGTCTTTGCCCAAGAAAACAAGGGTAGCAAATAAACACGGGAAAAGATGCTCAGCATCTTTAGCCATGAGGGAGGTACAAATTAAAATCACGATGCAAAAAAAAAAAAAAAGGAAAAAAATCACAAGGAAATGCACTATGAATTGGGTACATTTTTTTAGGTGACAATACCCACTGCTAGCAACAGTGTGAACAGCCGGGACCCTCCCACATTGCTGGTAGGAACCTAAAACAGCACAGCAACTGTGGAGACCAGTTTGGCAGTTTTTATGAAGTTGAACATGCACTGACCATATGATGCAGCAATCACACTCCTCAATATGTATACAAGCGAGATGAAAATGCACGTCCACACAAAAGCGTGGTTGCAAGTGCATACAGGGACATTATTCATAATCACAAACTTGGAAACACCCAAGTGTTCTTCCAGTGATGGAAGCTCTGGTAAGTACCTCCATACGAGGATGTCACTAGCCAGCAAGAAAAAGGTAAGGACCACAGATGCACACAAAGGATGGGATGAACCTCAAAGGCACTGTGCTAAGGGAAAGAAGTCAGACCCCAAAGCCTCCAAATAGATGATTTAGTTTATATGAGATTTTGGAAAAGGCAAAACTATGGACAGAAATCAGATCAGTGGTTGCCAGAAACTAGGATAGGGAGGAGCACAGACTGCAAGGGTACAAAGGAAAGGGGGGGGCAGAGTGACAGAACTAGTCTATCAGGATTGTGATGGTGATCACATGGCTGCACATGGTTGTCAAAACTCCCCAACTTATCGATGTAAGCTTAGCATATCGATACACATCGATAAAGCTTAGCATAGAAAATAACTGATCAATCAATAGAAAGAAACACCAGTACCCTGTCATAGGCCATAAGGCTCACAAATATTCAAGCTAGAGCTTGCACTTGCAATATGTTTGTCTGTTTATTTACAAGTGATCTGCCAGTACCCATTTCTCTAACTAATGTCTCACAGCACAAGAATGTACTTAGGAAAATATCTGTCATTAATGAACTTGGACATAAAACCATATTTCCTATAGTCTTCTTGATAATTTTGAACTCGTTTCTTTTTTTCTCAACTCTTGTCAGATCTGATGGGCACAATGCTGTGATGTCACAATGGGTCAAAGAACAAATACAAGCTAACCATTTTCTTGTGGTTCCCTTGTGCATGAAGGATTACTCTTGACTTTGGTAGGTTGTGTGTAGCTGTCTTTTCAGACGTATTTTTAAGCTATTCAAATATGCTTTGGGGTTAGTTTTAGATACAATGTAATCTCTAGATTTGCTTACCCGCATGTGGGTGAGGTGTGACCCATGCCAGTGTTTTGGTTATTCTCCGGTCAGATTCTCTCTCACCCTGCTTCTGACTTGGATGTCACACCTTGAATGTGAGCACACCTTGAATGTGAGCTCCAGTATTGATCT
Organism: Prionailurus bengalensis; assembly: GCF_016509475.1. Taxonomy (NCBI): domain Eukaryota; kingdom Metazoa; phylum Chordata; class Mammalia; order Carnivora; family Felidae; genus Prionailurus; species Prionailurus bengalensis. Next base: position 6,469,633 of record NC_057361.1, read on the forward strand.
GTACAGATGTCAATACTGCTAAAGACTTTCCGATACATTTATTTTTCATTCCTTTTTTTTTTACACTTACTTTTTATTCTTAAAAAATGTTCTAGGGGCGCCTGGGTGGCGCAGTCGGTTAAGCGTCCGACTTCAGCCAGGTCATGATCTTGCGGTCCATGAGTTCGAGCTCCGCGTCGGGCTCTGGGCTGATGGCTCAGAGCCTGGAGCCGAGCCTGTTTCCGATTCTGTGTCTCCCTCTCTCTCTGCCCCTCCCCCGTTCATGCTCTGTCTCTCTCTGTCCCAAAAATAAATAAACGTTGAAAAAAATGTTCTAATACTTTCTTCCCATGTGCAACAAGCTGCTATAAACATCCTCTTTGGAGATTTATATCCATCCACTATAGAGATCCCTATTCTGGTTGGCTTCTTCTCCTGAATGTACTTCAAGATCTTCTACAAATTCCATTTCTTTGCCACGTCTTATACATCTTGTTGGACCCATCAAATGTGACATGCATTAGTCATGCATTGAACTAGCCTTTTCCCCTTTATCTTTCCATTTACTGAAAGCAATCTATTTCCCCCTGCTATTATCATTCTAGGACATTTCTTAAGGAATGATATTTCTGGGACACTTCCTTAAGAACAACATTTAATGGAAATCCTTCAGTATGTTTTTCGGGGATTTCGAGAAACAAGTGTGAATAGTCTGCAGGCCTCTTACGCATAAGTAATGCCTTTAGTGCCCCCTTTCGAGGCTAGAAGTTTTTTCAGTTTCCTTTCTTGTCACTTAATGGAGTGTCGGGGTTCTGGCCCTCCCGTTTTGTTTGATGACCTTCATTGTGCTGTGCTCCTTCAAACTCAGGGATGCCTCCATGGTCAGCTCCTGACAGGCCCTATTTGCCACTTCACATTGTTATGTTTATTTTTAAGTTTTCTGTTTAATTTCTAAGATGTTTTGCTGTAACTCTGAACCCGTAAGTATAAAGTAGGGTTTCTCTACTCCTCACTATTGATATTTGGGGCCAGATACTTGTGTGCTATCAAATGCCATCCTGTGCGTGTATGCTGGTGAACAGAATCCATGGCCTCTGCTCACTAGATGCCAGCAGCAGCCCTCCACCCAGCTGCACCACCCAAAAATCTCTGCAGACATCGCCAAATGTCTCCTGGGAAGGATGACCACCCCCCGTTGACAGCCGCTACTATAAAGTGACCCTCTCCGCTTAAAAGAAAACCCTTGGAACCAGCAGCTTGGGCTGCTATAACCAGTGAGAATAATGGCTCCGTTAAATCTGCCAACAAGTTGCAAGTAACACCCAGCAGCCAAAAAATTTCTTAGCAGAAAGTACTCTAATTCCTAGAGAAGGTTAAGAAATTCTTCCTTCCCAACACGGGTGGGCGCGGGGAGATCATTCCACTTCTCTAGAGAAGTGTCATCCCTCACAGAGGTGAGAGCTGCCCTTCATCTCCACCTGCAGGGGCACAGGCAGGCTGTGCCCAGACCCTTCACATTTTCCACATTTGAACAATGGGGATGATATGCCTGCGCCTACCTCACAGAGGCAATATGAGGATTACATGAGTCAACACAGCTAGAACATCTCAAACAGTGCTACTTCACAATAACTACATTTATAAGGAGTAGCTCTTTACATCATTATAGCCATGACTCCCACACTTTTTCATGCTCTCATTTCCTATCAGCTAGTATTTACATTCTCTACAGATATTCTGCTAAACCACTGTCACTGCTCCCAAGAAGGTTACAGCCCATAAGGAGACGATGTTGATGAAAATGTAAACAAGACAAGCCACCACGGGGATCCTGGGTGGCTCAGTTGGTTAACCGTCCGAATTCAGCTCAGGTCATGATTTGTGGTTCAGGAGTTCGAGCCCTGCATCGGGCTCTGTGCTGACAGCTCGGAGCCTGGAGTCTGTTTCCGATTCTGTGTCTCCCTCTCTCTCTGCCTTTCCCCTACTCATGCTTTGCCTCTCTCTCTCTCCCTCAAAAACAAATAAACACTTTTTAAAAAAAAGATGACAAGGCACCAGAGGGATGCACTCAAGTATGTCTAGAGCAGGGAGGGCTTCTGGAGAAAGTGATAGTTGAGCTGAGACCTGAATGACGGCAGACAGTTTTCCAGGGGGGGGCAAGAAGAATGGAAGGCATTTCATTCAGAGGTGAAAACAGAGGCTGAAAGTCCAAGGGCACAAGGTAACGTGACATTTTTAGGAAATTAAACTTCAAAATCACTGTCAGTGAAAATGCAGTCAAGAGATTTGTGGAAAATGAGACAGAAGAGCAAACTGGGGCCAACTCGTGACAAGCCTCCCATGGAAAGTATAGATTTCCCAGAATGCACTGGGAGCACAAATGTCATGGGAGGTTAAAGGCTGATTTGTGAGAGGTGCAGGGTCAACTGAGACCATGGGAAATACTAGGTCAAACCTAAATGAGTTCTTGACTTCCGGATTTCCTGCAACATTTAAAATGCCAAAGGTGGTTATGGGTTTCCAAAAAGAAAAACTGTGAGCAGCAATTCCCAAATAGGCAACAATCTCATAAGAAGAGGGCTCTGAAAGGGATCCAGACTGGGAAATATTTCTGAGCAAATGAAAAGACATTAGAAACCGTTTAGATAAAGGAATTTCACTGTCAGATCTCCACATGAGAAATGTCACTCTAAGCTGACCAACACGGATGGATTAAATGGGATGGAGTAAGCCTGGAGGCAGAAAAAAATAGGGAAAGAGATTCTTGCAATATTCCAAAAAGGAGAACAACAGGCCCAGTCAGGGCCCTGGGCGGTGGACAGCATGGAATGCCTTGGAGCAGTATTAGGAGGTAGGAATGATGTGCGGTGGGTAGTGAATGAGTCGCGAGATAGTACAGAAATACCAGCACATTTCCACCTGAAGCGGAGGTGAAATGGTGGAACCACTCACCAAGAAAGAAATCATAAGAAGAAACCTGCTTGAAGACAAAGTCAAGGAGTAGCACTCCAGTGCACTGTGTTTGAGGTACATGTGGATTATGCAGTCCGCACCTCAGACTACAGATAATAGTCCAGGAGCCACGGGTAGAGAAGTACACTGAACCCACTCGCAGCAAGAGGGCTGGCTGGAGACAGGGAGCAGAGAAAAAAGAGGAGGTGATCCAGACCAGACCTGCAGAAGAACACCATTTACGGCATGGACAGGAGGAGAGCCTGCAGAGCAAGTTGCCGATGAGGTGAGGTGAGAGAGCAGAACACGCTGTCATGTGGGCCACTGATCACAAAGGAGGGAATGGCTTCACACGGAGAGAGGTGAAGTGAGGGAGAGACACTGCAGATCCCACACCGGATGCTTTGACAACACCCGTCCAGGAGAACAACGTGGGAGCCCTCAGTGGATCTCAAACTTGAGCCTGTATCAGGATCATCCGGAGGTTTCTTCAAACCCACACTGGGGGGCTGACCCCCAGAATTTCCAACTCACTAGGTACCAGATGATGCTGATGCCACTAGAAAGCACCACTTTGAGAATCCTGGCTCTCAGTAAAGGAATCCAGAACTTTCCTTAGAAATGAGGGTTGGGGAAAACATAAATGTTTCATGGTTTTCTCTCTCAGGCCCTCTGATTCTAGAAGATGGGAGTACTTCATTTTATCACATTCTCATCCCAATTTCACAAGCCCAAATCTATCACTTTTCACCAAATATAGGAGGGTATCAACTGTAAGATACATTCTTCATTTACGTAAGGCTAAGAAGGAGAAAAGGATACCAATAATTATGAGATGTGGATTGTGAGAGGCACTCTGATTTTAGAAATATGAAATCCTGCAAAAATGTACATTTTAGAATTGGTAAAATGTGGCCAGTCTTCTATTCTTGGGCCATGTTGGAAAAATCTGGGCAGAAGCCTGTGCACCATCAGGAAATATGATTCTGTGTCTCCCCTGCTTTTCTTCTTGTGGCATACACAACATATCAACATATACCTACCAGATCTAAGGCTTTGCTCCTCTTGAATAACTGGGCCCTTCACCTGTGCCCTTCAAAAGGATCTAACCCCACATCCCCCCAGTTCCTCAGAAGCTCTCAAAACTCACATGCCATTGTGCAAGGCCATTTCATGAGTCCTGCATTTCCCACATTTACCAAGGACTATCAGTAGCTACAGCCAGAATGTTGTAGCCCAGATAGCCAACTATATAAAAGATCCATTTAAGAAACGCCATTGCCATACTGGGCAAAAGTTCAAAGAAAAAAAACACGCTAACACTACTTTTTTCTCCTCATCACCAGGAGAAATCCTCCAAGTAGTATACATGATTAACTCATTATGTCTTATAAACAATGGCTGCCATTTACTAGAACCTAACTGCATGACAGATGTTTCTACCTATATGTACTTTCTCAAAAGAACCACTCAATACCTTGATATTACTGATGTGAATATAACTCTCAGATGGTACTACAGCCAAGATTCAGCAAATAAAAAAGCACTGATTTCCATAACACGAAATTTTTTTAAGTTTATTTGTTAATTTTGAGAGAGAGAGAAAACACGAGTAGGGTAGGGACAGAGAGAGGGGAGAGAGAGAGAATTCCAAGTAGGCTAGGGACTGTCAGCACAGAGCCTGATGCAGGGCTTCAACTCACAAACCATGAGCTCATGACTTGAGCCAAAGTTGAACACCCAACCGACTGAGCCACCCAGGCGCCCCCATAAAATTTTTGCGCACAAAGCTATTTGAATATTCTCCAAGCCTGATACTGGCCTGTGTCCACAGACAAAATACTTCAGCAAAGCCAAAAGCACAAGTGACCCTTACATCTTTTGTGGTACCTAAAAAAAAGTCTTTTATTCCAGTACACAGGAAACTCCGTGGAAAGTCAAAGCAAAATAGTGATCTCTATTCTTTCAGGGATCTTGTAGCACTGCTCTCTCTTTTGTGAGAATTCTGCTTACCCCCTTTGCACCCTCTGCTCTTGGAAGTGAACGTTGAAGATAATCTGTAAACTTTTTTATTTTATTTTATTTTATTTTATTTTATTTTATTTTATTTTAGAGAGACAGCACAAGCGAGCAGGGAGAGAGGGATAGAGGAAGAGAAAGAATCTCAACCAGACTCCATGCTCAGCACAGAGTCTGACGCAGGGCTCGATCCCACAACCTGGGGATTATGACCTGAGCAAAAATCAAGAGTCAGATACTCAACCAACTGAGCCACCCAGGCACCCCAGGAATCTGTCAACTTCTAGGGGACATCCCCAAGCCAGGTATTTCTGGTGGTGCCACGCTACAATAAATAACCATAGTTTTATCTCCAACACACTCTTGTAAGATGGAACATTTTACCTATGTTTTACAAAACATAAAAATGGCTACATGGAGGTGAGCCAATCAGAAACAGAGCTGACTACGAGTCTATCTGTTGAGACCCTTGTTGGGTCTAACCCTGAGGCCACACTTCCTCCCAAGGGACCCACACCTAGAAGTAGCCACAGTTAGAATGTTCTTACCCAGGCAGCTCCTTACAGAGAGGGCCAACCCATGACATACCATTAACACAGCAGACAAAAGGTCAACCAAAACAAATGCCTTATACAAACCGTCACCAACATAAAGTCTTTTTCCTTAGGAGGGTGCTTTGAAATGACAGGCGGGAAACCTGATCCCTACCTGAATGTCCCGGGAGAGAGTCCAGTAGTAGCAAATCTTCCAAGAGGGTCAAAATTGCCTGTTATTTTTAAAACCTGAAACTTAAAATAATTCCAGACCCCTCAGCCACATGTTGCAAAAACTGCCAGATAAGTTATACACATGGAATTGATTCCAACAATCCGCCAAAGAAGGGGGTCTCTCAAATTTGGCAACGTCCATTTCCATATGGAAAGAATTACGGGAACTGGGCAGAGATGGAGAAAGTGGGGAGGAGGCAGGGAAGGCTGGTGAGGATTCTGACGAGCTGAACCAGTTTGCACCATCAAGCAATCAAGCGTGCAGTGTCAACTGTTATCAAAGCAGGAGTCACTCCACGTGCCTGAAGGAAAGCTCAGGGAAAGCTCGTTTCATCCTTTAAAGGTAGTTCCACACGTTTGGGGTTTTTGTGGTGGTTCTTGCTCTGGCTCGTGTTCTGTGTGTAAGGGCTTTTTTTAACCTCTCCCAAATCTGAGAGTAATTAGTCTTTTGTATTTGAGCTCTGGTATTTGGAAAACGCATCATTATTAATAGGTTGAGTCTGAGCTACCTGTAGGATTTCAGTTCTCCCACATGTGGGAAAATCTTGACCCAACATCTGTTTTCCAGTAAGATCTTGTTTTGACACAATTTGATAAGTACATTTGTGTTGCCCCCAGGTGTTGGAAGGTCGAGCAACAGATCCAAGGTCATGCAGAAAACGAGGCTCCCTTTTAATTACCTGGATCCTTCCTGGATGGTTTCAAAAGTAAATGGATTCCAGGAAGCTACACAAGAATGAAGGCATTGCAAGAATATGCAAGTTTCACAGGTTTGGTTGGTTGGAAGATATTTCTAAATAAAGAATCACTCCTACAGTCTGCTTCTGAGTTTACATATAGCTTTTCAGGTTCTCTCTGAAATTCTATAAAATTGTGCAGCTCATTGGAATCATCACCAGCCTTCCCCAGTTCATGTCAATTGCCAAGGCTATTTACAAAAAGCAGATGCTATCGAAATCCTCCATATTCAACGTGTGGTGTAAGGGTGAACAGCAGCAGCATCTCCTGGGAGCTTGTTAGAAATGCAAAATCTCTCTCCCTCACCTCTGAAAACCACAAACTTCATCTTAACAAGTTCCCCGGGTGATCTGTATGCACTGATTAAACCACTGGACAGCAAACTATGGGTGTGCAAACCAAATCTGGTCCTGCCTGTTCTTGTAAATAAAGTTTTATTGAGACACAGCGAGAGCCATCAATTTGTCTATGCTTGCTCTCACACTATAATGACAGAAGTGAACAGTTGCAAATATGTACTCCCTGGTGCTTTACAGAAAATGCTTACTGAGCCTCGATCTGAACCTTTATTGTTGGTGGAAGAGGTGCTGATGCTAGACACATATACCTGCTAAAACCACAGCAGGAAGGTATCATAACAATAACGGAGACAGTCTTGTTTTGTTTTGTTTTGGTAAGAGATCTGCTTGGCCCATCAGGTAATGAAAATCATCAGGGAAATTTCTAAACCTCATTCAAGTTAACTTCACCAATGTACAGCACCATTTTTTGCCCTATGGACCCTGCCATGGAAGCACAGTGTCTGTCCTTATGAAATTCACAGGCAGAGACGTGGCTAGTGTGAACCTAACATGGCACCAGTTGTATAAATCATGAATGTATTAGAAGGACACAATTTTTTTTAATTTTTTTTTCAACGTTTTTATTTTTTATTTTTGCGACAGAGAGAGACAGAGCATGAACGGGGGAGGGGCAGAGAGAGGTAGACACAGAATCGGAAACAGGCTCCAGGCTCTGAGCCATCAGCCCAGAGCCCGACGCAGGGCTCGAACTCACGGACCGCGAAATCGTGACCTGGCTGAAGTCAGACGCTTAACCGACTGCGCCACCCAGGCGCCCCAGAAGGACACAATTTTTAATGCAGAATTCTGCTTGTTTAAGCTCTATGTGAAAGAGTTAAATAGAGACCCCTGGTGAAATAGCAGGTGGGGAGCTTTTAGCTGAAGCAGCCACTGCTGCTTTAGGAATGTTTGATGGGCAGATTCCATCTCTCCACATCCTCATTCTTTTCCCCTCCCTCTGCCTTTGCCCAACACTTGATTTTAAAGTCTACCACCTGCAACTCCTGGACTGCAAGGCCTCTGATGAGAGGCCACCTACGGTTTTGACAGAAATGAGAAGACTTTCAAAATGAGTCCCACCTCCAGGGCCTGCCCCACATCACTCTCAGAGAAGAAACCTGGCCTACGCAAAACACACAGGCTCCTACTTAGAAGAGCAGCAGCTGAGAGATAAATGAAGGGGGAGGGCCCTAAGGAGAAGATCCCAGTAACACTGGGGCTGAGACCATTGCACAGCCACATGCGTGGTGTCTTCCAGGCACCTCGCTACCCAACGTCACAGCCCACACTTAGCCTGGAGATCCTGCTGCTACCCTAAGGTTTCACTGTCTTTGCTTATATGCCACTGATCTGCAGGGAGATCAGCCTTCAGCAAACTGTAGATGACCCATCCTAATGTACGGTTTTGGTTATTCTCAAGTAGTCATTGCTTTAGAAAAATCACAAGTGCTAAAGAAATAATTTTAATTCTAAATTTAAAAACTTTGAGAGTACCAGAGTCACAGAACTCACACTACAACTTGGATGAGCGGCAAAAGTTCTGGGTGGTTATCCATAAATAATCACACCTCCCTCTCATGACAAGCTCTCTCCTCTAACTCCCACTGAATTAGCAAACAAAAAATTACCTTTGTGTCCAATCCAGTGCAAAGAATAGTCGTATCCAGTAATCTATGCCAGTCATTCCCAAGACGTGGTTCCCAGCACCACCTAGGAGGGGGTGGGAAATGCAGAGTCTCGGGCCCCACCCCACACCTGCTGACTCAGAAACCCCAGGGGCAGGCCTTGCGGTCTGTGTTTAACAAGGGCTCCAGATGATTCTGATGCATACTCAAGTCTGAGCACCACTGATTAGACAATCCCTTTAGGTACGCAAAGGTGCATTAGAGACCATGTTCCTCCCTTTGATTGTCCCCTTAGTGTGTGTGTGTGTGTGTGTGTGTGTGTGTGTGTGTCTGTGTGTCTGTGTGTGTGTGTCTGTGTGTGTGTAGAAAGTTTGGAGGCTCTTGGGGATGTCATATCAGCAAATGAAGGGCCAGATCCATGGGTGTTTGTCCTCTCCCTCTGCCCTCCAATGTCTGACCGTCTCTCATCCACCTGGTATTGCTTTCTCAGCAGACATTTGAAGCTCAAATATTATTTAGAGCATCACTCGGCAAACTTTGTCTTCAAAGAATCAGACAGTAAATGTTTTCAGCTATGACAGCCATACAGTCTTGGTCACAACAACTCAATTCTGCTGTTGTAGCACAAAAGCAGTCACAGACACTATGTGAATGAATGAGCATGGCTGTGTTCCAACGAAACTCTATTTATAAAAAAGGTAACGGGGCAATGTTCCAACGTGGCTCACAGGTTGTAGTCTGTTGAACCCTGAGTTAGAGTAACATGAGTTGCTATAACGAATAAGCCCACAGGTCTCGCTAGCTCCTTACAAGTTTACTCTTGCTTCTGCCACAATCCAATGCAGTTGTCAGAGTGTCTTCAAGGATGATCTAGACACCCAGAATTCATTCCCCTTGTCACTCCACTCTCCCTTGCCTCTTCCCAAAGGGACACTTGTATCCCATCAGCAGGAATTAGTCACTACACCCCATCTCAAGACAAAATAGTCTAAAAATAGATGCCCACTTCTCAGCAACATCTCTACACTAATGGAAGGGGAAGTATGGATTTTGGTGAACATTTAGTCATTCCTTTCACAAAGGTGAAACCGGGTAGTGCCTGGAGGAAGATAAGATGTTAAGGAGGAGCTTTTGTAAGTTGAATTTGATGTGCATGTTTGCAAAGACTGGGGAAAGCAAGCCAATTTGCAGGGACAGATGGAGAAGTACAGAGGAAAGAGCACCACTTGGGGCCTTCAGTTCTTACTGGCAGGTAGGCAAGGGGGTTGAGGAAGAAAAAACATAGGACATGTTGCTCAGAGAATAAGGTGTAGGAGTTTGCAACTTCCACTCCATTGGCATCAAGCCTGAATAGCAGTGGTACTAAGATGAACTGGAAAAGGCCAAAAATGGGACATCAAGATTTCAGAGGTTGAGTCTCTTTCTGAGCAAGCTTGTGACAAAATTCCATTAAATAATGAACTAGGCTTTTCTTTTAATCTGACTTCAAGCCAACTTTTGCCCATGGGCCAGTCTTACTCATGGCTACAGCGTCTTACCACTCACCAAGAAGGGAATCAAAGGGACTAGATAGGTCCACCATCCCCAACACATCCAATACCACTGGCCAATTCATAAATTTTCTGAGATTGTCACTCCTTTACATTGGAATAGCTGCACAGTTAAACTCTCAGACTTTTAGAAGATACCAAAATATATCAAGGTTATATGATCCAGCAGTTGTGATCCTTGGTATTTTCTCAAATGAGTTGAAGGCTTATGTCCATAAAAAAACCATGCACACAATGCTTACAGCAGCCTTACTTGTAATTACCCAAAGGTGAATGAGTAAATAAACTGTGGTCCATCCAGACAACAGAATGGTATCCAATGTCCAAAAGAAATGAGATGTCAAGCCATGAAAAGACATGCAGGAAACTTAACTGCATATTACTAAGTGAAAGAAGCCAATCTGAAAAGGCAACACACTGTATAATTCCAATTATATGACATTCTGGAAAAGGAAACAGTAAAAAGATCAGTGGTTGCCAAGGGTTGGAGGGAAAAGGGAAGGATGAATAGGCAAAGCACAGACAACTTTTAGGGCAACACATGAGAATACTAGCGAAAATACTCTGTGTGACACAATAATGATGCGTACATGTCATTACACATTTGTGCAAACCCACAGAATGTACAACATCGAGTGAACCCTAATGTAAACTATGGATTTGGGGTGATTATGATGTTTCAGTACAGGCTCATCAATTGTAACAAATGTACTACCCTGTAGATAACTGATAATGGGGGAGGTCATGCATGAGTGTGGGCAGGGGATGTATGAAAAATTTCTGTACCTTCTGCTCAATACTGCTGTGAACCTAAAACTGCTCTAAAAAATAAAGTATATTAAATGTGTGTGTGTGTGTGTGTGTGTGTGTGTGTATCAATCTTTTCCATCATTTACTAATATGGACATAATTTTGTTATCTGTCACTAGAAGACTGGCCTGAGGAAAGGAAGGTGAAGTCCCTCATGGAAGGCAAACAGAGACAAAGGGAGGCTGGGGGGCACTAAGACAGATCCCTTGCCCTCCATCTCTACCTCAAGTAAACCCTACACCAGATATTGGCATCAATGTTCTAATCCCTTCATAGGAAGCTGCATTTGAAGTCTGTAAAGAAAGAAGTGATATAAGGGGTGCCTGGGTGGCTCAGTCAGTTTGAGCGTCCGACTTTGGCTCAGGTCATGATCTCACAGTTTGTGAGTTCGAGTCCTGCATCGGGCTCTGTGCTGACAGCTCAGGGCCTGGAGCCTGCTTCAGATCCTATGTTTCCCTCTCTCTCTGGTCCTCCCCTGCTCACAGTCTGTCTCTCTCTCAAAATAAATAAAGCCTTAAAAAAATTAAAAAAAGAAGTGAGAGGAAACCTTCATGGCCTGTAGACAGACACGCCTTTTCAGACCATTGTATTTGGACTCTTGTACAGTTCCATATACCAAAGGCCCTTGCCAAATGCAACTCTGGATGCATGACAAGTTGTATTTTGAAAAAAATCAGATTTGAATTGCACAAGCTCAAATAAACCAGTAATAAGCCAAATAGCCTGTCTCTTGGAGAGCTGGAGAAACAGAAGGTCAGGAAAGGAAATCATAAAATAAACAAATCACCGCTATGAAAATTTATATGGCTCACCCCACCTCTGCAATAAGAGTTCAAAATAGAAATGCTTACTCCTTAACACTGGTTATTATAACAAGATGTGTTTAATCGGTGAGTTTGCCGGATACTAGTATCCAGCCATGCTGTGTACTTTTCCATGATAGATCTGAAACATCCACAGTTTCATTTGTGGCCTCCTCCTACACGCCAGATACGTGAGAGAAGATCTCATTTAGGTGATGTTTTGTCTAGAGCAGCTTCATAATAAGGCAGATGCCCAGGATGTAATGTCAAACACTCCTATCCAAAAGCACAGCGCTCATGACCTGGAACTGGGTAAACAAGACAGAAACGGAGATGATTTGTGTTCATGCAGGACGCAAGCAGAAAGTGCTGCTGCTTAGCCAGCACACACCAAGCAAAGCGCCTCCCTGCCAGCACCGCCCGGGGCACCACCGGGAGCCAGGTGGGTTGCACGGGAGGCACCGTGGAAGCCTGACCCCCTTGCAGGGTGTCGTCCTCAGACACGCCGCCTCGGGCAGTTGGAGACTCAGAGCACGATGGCCATGCGGCTGCAGTGTCCACACAGTGCAGGAAGTCCCGGCGAGCGCAGAAAAACTAAGTAAAACATGCAATCCTTCTCATGAGACAGTGCCTGCCATTCCTAGGGTGCCAAAGAAGAACCAACCAACCAACCAAAACAAACCAAAACTTTAGTTCTGTAGATCATTTTCCCCTCACTTTTGTTTTCTCTGTTTTTCATTTAAAAGTGTCCTCTTTACCCAGAGAAATAATTGATGATGAAAATTTGGTATACTTTACAACTGTGTCTAAAAGAGAAAAGAAGTGGGGCACCTGGATGGCACAGTTAGGTTAAGCATCCAACTTCGGCTCAGGTCATGATCTCTCAGTTCACGGGTTCCAGCCCCACATCGGGCTCTGTGCTGACAGCTCAGAGCCTGGAGCCTGCTTCACATTCTGTGTCTCCCTCTCTCTCTGCTCCTCCCCTGCTCATGCACTGTCTCTCTCTCTCTCCTCCACAAAAAAATAAACATTAATAATTTTTTAAAACATATATATTTCTTTAAAAAAGAGAAAAAGGGGCCCAAATGGATCTCAGCTTCTGTAAATTCTGACTTTTCTCAAAAGTAACTCACTGCAATTTGGAGAGGGTAGATTTTTTTTGTAGTCTTTGATTGTAAAGCACAATCCCATTTTGCTGACAGTGGACTTATATTTATATTTTCAAATTTATAAAGGTTATATGTACAAAAGAAAGTAGAAGGCCTTAATATGACCAAGAATTGTTCCTGGAGCTGTCTCAGTCTGTAGAGCATGCAATTCCTGATGTCAGGGTTATGAATTCAAGACCCACGTAGAGCACTGAGCTTACTTTGAAAAAAAAAAAATGATTCCCTTTTAAACAGAATTAAGGAATCCTCCTGCCTGGTCAATATTTTTTAAGGTGCTTCCTAATTTTGCTTCTCCTTCCCTGGCTATAAAATTTGAAGTCAGCAAAAACTAACTCTAGAATAAAATTCTAGGTGAAATTTAAAGCAAAATAACATAAAAAAAACCTCATATCCGTTTCCCAATACAGACATGGACAGAAATAAATAACACTCAGTAAAAACCACAAATCAGGAAGAATGCTTAGTTCTCTTACAAAGGAATCACATTGTTGATAATATTTATCAACAATGCCAGAGAAATTCCAAGGTCATTGTATTAGTTTCCAGGGACCACTGTAACAAAGTAGCATAAGCTAGATGACTTAAAAAAGAAAAAAGAAAAAAGAAAAAGAAAAAGAAAGAAATTTACTTTCTCACATTTCTAGAGGTCAAAAGTCCAACATCAAGGTGTTGGGAAGGTAACTTCCTGGAAGCTAGTCTCAGCCTCACGCATAAGGCTCCCCCAGAAGCTTTTCCATCCCCACCCCTTTTCACCCAAATCCACCCTGTGTTTCCACTACAGTGAGCCTTTGCTCAAGCCACTCCTCAACTTGAAAATCTTGACTTTTCTTTACCTATTAAAATCCTTGAAGAGTCAAAGACGGTCCTCCGAGGGACCTTTCCCACCCACCTGCCCGTAATTCTCCCTTTTCAGCTCTCTGCTCTCTTTACGGATTACCCACCCTGTGTCATGGCTACCTCTCTGCCATCTATGCTCCTGACCACAACGGAAGTTCCCTCAGGCCACAGCCCTGTAACCCCATAAAACTGAGCTCACAATGAGCACTCAGAAAATACCCATTGGCCAACGGAATGAAGCAACAGATGAATGTTGTTTGAAGAGTCTAATGTGATTACTGAACTCACTGAAAATAATGACACTTTCTGAGAAAAATATTCACGATTTTTGTCCTCAGTTCTTGGTCTAGGCATGGAGGGAGGATTCAGTAGGATAAATCAGCAGATTAATAAAAGTGGCCAATTGACATCTATATGGGAAGGGGCCCCACCCCTTACAGTGACTGTGAATTTGGAACAATGCATTTTTAGGATAGCTCTATTCTGGAGTGCATATCATCAATAGGTATTCCCACGAAAACAGAAGTTCACGTGACAGCAGCCAGAGGATAGTTGGAGGAAAAACGTCAAAACATGACAGCATACATCTAGAATTCCTTTGATACTAAAGAGGTTTTAGCAAGTTCTTGGAACTTATAAAATATCACCAATCTTCAAAATGTTGGAGGGGGAAGAGAGTGATCCCATATTTTCCTGCTTCTGTCTGCCTGCAGTGTCCTGCCTACTCTTCCCTGTCTTGCAAAATCTCATTTTTTTTTAAGCAAGCAAAATCTCAGTGTTTCAAACTGCAGCTTGTTTCCTGTGCCAGTCTGGACTATCACCTGCCCTGACCAAAACAAATTTCTCGTGCTTAAAAGCTACTCCCCTAATTCACCGCTTCCATTCTCAGATATCTTGTTCTCATGGTTCTGTTTGAAATGCCTCAGCTTGATTACAAGCTCCTTGAAGACAGACTACGTTATGGGTCTTTGCAGCTTTCTAGTATTTGTCACGCATCTTTGTACCTCTCCTTACTCTGAACTGTTTCCAACTTCAGTTGAAAGCAAAAAGTAAAAGCCAGAAGTTTTCAACACAGTTAAAAATCTCTCCACCACCCCCCTCCCACACCCCCATATGCTTCAAGAACTGCTGAGCGCATCAGACTATAAGTCTGAGGCAACAGAGCCATTTCTCCACTGCCTTAGCAGAGCCAGCTAGACCAGGTCAACAGCATCAAAGACACACACACACACACACACACACACACACAAAAAAGCATGATACACAATCAAGTGTGCAGGCTAAAATCTGCCACTAAAGCAAAGCAAAGCTTTCCAATGACAAAATTACTTTAAAATCCTATTTTTATGTCTGACATGTAATTATTATTATATAAGCTGGTTGAGTAAATTTATACTTTTTTTGAAATATAGTAAAAAAAAATTACAACTGTAATATTAACTGTAAATTATTTGGAAAAATAGCGGGGAGTGAAGCAGTCTACTCCAGTTACAACGTACTGAAAAATTGATGGTAATGCTGCACTCAAAGGTGAAGATTACATTTGTTATTTGTGTGTGTATACACACACACACACACACACACATACACACACACACGTATATATGTATTACAAAGTATATGTGCACGTTGTGTGTGTTTATATATATGTATACCCATACACAAACATATACCTTAGTTACTTTGCTTGTTTATTTCAGATCAATTTTATTGTTTGGATTATCAGAGTTTGGGCAGTGGCTTCACTTCCCATCTTTATAAAACCTGAAACATGAGTCTTTGAGAAATTCCAGTTGGGTTTTCCACAGGTGAACCTCTTATTCCCACAGTTTTGTTTTGGGTGGGTTTTTTTAGGGGGAGGGTTGTTTCTGTTTGTTTTTTTGTGTTTTTGTTTTGTTCTGTTTGTTTGTTTTTTAGAAAGAGAGTGTGGGCCAGGGAGAGGAGAAGAAGGAGACAGAGAATCTCAAGCAGGCTCCACCCTCAGCACAGAGCCCGACCTGGGGCTCAATCCCACAACCCTGGAATTACAACCTAAGCCAAAATCAAGAGTCAGACACACAACCA
The DNA here is from genome assembly GCF_016509475.1 of Prionailurus bengalensis. NCBI lineage: Eukaryota > Metazoa > Chordata > Mammalia > Carnivora > Felidae > Prionailurus > Prionailurus bengalensis. The sequence continues at coordinate 6,485,287 of NC_057361.1, forward strand.
ACTGAGCCATCCATGAGCCCCCCTCCTTTTAAAAAAATACTTGGAGTTGTCTCTGTCTTGGATCCAAGTGGATCCAACTGGATCCAATTCTCCCTCCCTGCCACCTTACAGAGTGAGTAGCCAAACCAGTCAGGGTTTATCCATCCTTGTTATGTGAGTTCATAGCCTTCCAGAAAAGATGTCTGTGTATTTAGTTTCAGCCATGAGATAAATGAAAAATGCTAGTGACAACTGGTGACAATTTCAGATTTATATCAAGAAGCCCAACAGTGTGTTTTGTTGGTATAACAAGGTAAAGTTAAAAAGAACAAGGAATACCACAAAGCAAAGCAAAAGACAGGAATACATGAAGAGTCCAAAAAATGAAGAAGTCCTCTGAAGGAGAAGGACCATGTCTAATGAAGGATGAGGTTATGTTTAGGCAGGCAACCTTGAAATTAAGAAAGCCAACCACGTACCCCTTCCACATATAACCTAACTCAAATTACCCCTGATTTTTATTGTAACCATCACTCCTGACTTCAGTGTTCTCCATTAGAGAAGTATAGTGAACCCAAGTTGTAAAATCAAGAATGCATCCCTCAAAATGCATTTGGCTTTACATGGCCTCCCCAGGTCTCTCTAGAATAGAGATATGCAATGCTTAATAAGGTGTACAAATACCTCGATGTGGCTTTATCCCCAAATGCACACTCAATCTCCCCTTTTAGACAAATCTCACCTTAAACCTTCTGTGCCAGGAGAAGACAGCAGTTCCCATGCTCCGGATGGTTCACCAGCCCAGCTCCTCTCAAAGGGCCTCCCACTTAGGAAAATGCAGAAGAGCCAGCTTGTGGTGCAGGAGCTCTGCGTCCAGGCTCAGCCTCCTGTTCCACGAATGTCAAGTTCACTGGTTCTCTGACTCATTTGGGCTCTTCGTTTCATCTCCCCCAAATCACTTACTGAGCCATTTGGTTGACAAGCTGTTTTGGACAAGTCTCAACACATTCTGGGCAGGAGTCTGGCATCTACCCCCCCCCAGCATCACCCATCACCACCGCAACTGAGGACCACTCACTCTCATGCCACCCAAGGCCAAGGCCAGGACAGATGGGAAAAGAGGCTATGCAGCTGCCCAAGGATAAATCTCCATCATGGCTTTCAGCCTGGAGTGATCAGAACTGGCATGGTCCTCTTTTCAGACTTCAGCTTCTGTATGCTCTGATGATCTCTTAGAGCAGATAAGCCCTGTTGCTTCAAAAAAAAAAAAAAAACCAGTATGACAACAACACACGTGCATACACACACACACACACACACACACACACACACACACACACTTCTCTTTCCAACTAACCCCCAGAAAAGTACAGAAGCCCCTCTGGATCCCAGAAATGATGAATGTATATTTATGTTCCATTTCAGTAGGATGACCTTCCACATGATTCTGACCTTAACAGCTTTAGGATAATAGAGAGAATTTGCAAACTCTACCCTTAGCAGGAAGGTAGAAAGCTCCACTATGGGGCACAGAGGTGTGTCTCTGAAGTCCTGTGGATCTTCAAAAAGATCCTGAGAGAAAGCGCTCCTGATCCCCTGTGACATGACAGTACACATGGCTGTGTTCACAGTCCCCTTTGTTCCTACAAACCCCAGGGTTCCTGAATAAACAGCTGAAGAGCTTCTTTCACAGGAGATCATTTCTCACTTGTAACAATTTAGAATACCTTGAAGTTGGCTTTAAAAAATAACTTTGTTTCATTTTTGAATTTGAATATCACAGTGGCAAACCTTTGATGAATCCCCTCATATCACTAACTTCAAAATCATCTTGCATCTTTCAGAAAGAATCACTCCCTTAACTATACAAAAAAGGAAACATGCGGGGTTTACACAAGTGGACAGCGCCACTATTCACGATACCCAAAAAGTGGAAACACCCCAAATGTCTTCTAAAGAATGAGTGGATACACAAACTATGGTGTAAATATACAGTAGAATACTATCCAGCCATAAAAATGCATGAAATATTGATACAGGCTACCGTGTGGATGAACCTTGAAAACATGATGCTCAGTGAGAGAAACCAGACACACAAAGATAAATATTGTGTGATTCCATTTACATGAAAGACTTAAAAGAGGCGAATCCATAGAGACAGAATTGTAAATTGTAAATTGATAGTTGCCAGGGTTGAAGGGAGGGGAAAATGTAGCCATGGCATTTAATTTTGGAGCGATGAAAACGTTTTAGAACTAGACAGAGAAGGTGGTTGCACAATCTTGAGAATATACCAAATACCAACTGTTCACTTTAAAATGATTAGTTGTATTTTATGTGAATTTCACCTCAATTTTTAAAATATTTTTTAATGTTTATTTATATTTGAGAGAGAGAGACAGCGCATGAATGGGAGAGGGGCAGAGACAGAGGGAGACACAGAATCCAAAGCAAGCTCCAGGCTCTGAGCTGTCAGCACAGAGCCTGACATGGGGCTCAAACCCACGAACCATGAGATCATGACCTGAGCCAAGGTCAGACAATTAACCAACCAAGCCACCCAGGCATCCCAAGTTCAATTTTTTTAATGCATGATTTAAAAGGTATGAAATAGATTTTGCTATACATTGTCTTTGTCCTATAAGAATCTATGTTTTCATTTTTGGGTTGAAACTATTCACGACACCTATAAAATCTTATGTTGTGTCACCTTTTTAAATGCCTCTTACAGGATTCTAAGAATAAGTGCATACAGGATTCTAAGAATAAGGTGCCCTAACATATGCATATAGGAACCAAAAGGCAAAGAAATAGTTGCAGTTTATCTACCCAAAATCAAATAAAGGAAACAGCAATTAAGACACACAGGTGGCCCATTACGGGTGCATTCAAGCAGAGGGATTTGAAGTTTTGCCAGGTAAAGAAACTCTGAAAGGGTAGCCCCAGGCTACTGGAAATACAGTCTGTGGAGACCAGCAGCATCAGCATTACCTGGGCACTTCTTAGAAGTGGAGGGTCTCAGCCCCACCCAGAACTACAGGATCCAAATCTGCATTTTAGCATAATCCCCAAGCATCCCCATTATCCAGAAGCAGTCCATGGCCCCTCTACAAACAGCTGTGTTTTTTTTTATTAGATTTTCATTTTAATTCCAGTTAACATACAGTGTTACGTTAGCTTCAGGTGTACAATATAGTGATTCAACAATTGTATACATTAGTCAGTGCATATCACAACAAGAGCACCCTTTAATCCCCATCACCTACTTAACCCATCTCTGATAACCATCAGTGCGTCCTCTAGAATTAAGAGTCTGTTTCTTGGTTTCCTCTCTCTCTCTCTCTCTCTCTCTCTCTCTCTCTCTCTCTCTGTCTTTTCCCTCTGCTCATTTGTTTTGCTTCTTAAATTCCACATATGAGTGAAATAATATGGCATCTTTCCCTGACTAACTTATTTTGCTTGGCATTATACCCTTGAGCTCCACGCATGTTGTTGCCAATGGCAAGATTTCATTTATTTTTAATAGGCAAATTATGGAAGCAGCCCGAGTGTCCATCGACTGATGAATGAATAAAGAAGATGTGGTGTAGATATACGATGCACTATTATTCAGAAGTTGTGTTATCTGCCTTCAACAAAAAAGCCTCTACATCCACACAAAGCTGGCAGCACCCATCCTCTGCTCCCTCCAAGTCACCTAAGAAGACAGTTCTATGCTTCACCCCCATCGCCAGACCCTTACAAGGGGCAAGACTCTGTCAAGCACAATGACACAACGTGGGGACCTGCACAGGATTTTCTAACCTAATCTCCACCAACCAACAAAGATTTTCTTCTCCCTAAAAGCACTTCCTTCTGTGTCCTCTGTCTTCCCCCACTGATAAAGAGACCAGTTAGGTCTACTTCATGCCCTCTTATTCACAATTCTCACAGGTAGGGTGGAAAGGATTTCCTGATGGATTGGGGTAGGATGCAGGGGAAGACAGACACAAGGCGTTGGGCCCTCCCTACTAGAACAATGGTGTTCCCATGCTGACATGGAAAAAGCAGTAGGAAAGGCAAGTCTGGTAGAGAAAACCGAGTTCCCTCAACAATGCTAGAGTTAAGTGTGTGTGCTCTGCCCTAGAAGAGTCTCCACTCATGATAAGTGGCCCCCGTGTCCTCTCTCACAGCGGCTCTATGTATGCTGACAGAGGGATCACAGTCACTATGACGCATGCATGTGCAAACCTGTAAACGTGGGAGTCTGCCACCTGATTACTGCACGTAAAGACCCTTGGGACTGCTTGTGGTGGCAGGGACTCTAGGGAGACTCTAGAATGCTTCGTACTAAGTGTCAGGTGCATATAATGAAACAAACTGCTTAGCTGCTCTGCAATCACATGATTTGACCTCAAGAAGGTTACCACAACCTTGTGTTCCTTCTATCAGGAAGTAAATCAATTGGCATCTGGAAAAAGAAAGTGGTACCTCTTGAGAAAAAAAGAAAAACAACTCAGTTTTTGCTTCAGTAGAATAGATGCGATAACCATGTGTGTGTGTATATACGTGTATATTATAAAATTGTTATATATAATTATATAATAGGTAACCATATAACATACTTATATACAAATTATATATTATATATAAAATATGTATCTTTGCATTTATTAAATTTTACATTCTTATAATACATAATACTATTATATTCCATGTAATAGTTACAGAATTCTATAAATATTAATTTCAATATAAAATGTTAATGATCATACATTTATACATATTCTATAACACACATTACATTATTATAGAAAATAATTATATACCTTATATAATATATAACTATGTATTTTATATAATGTACATTTATATTCTATAATCATAATGCATATCATAAAATATATATATATATATAATCTGTATGGTCATTAATTTTTTTTTTATTAGTATATACAACAGCCTTAAAAATTACCATAAAATGTATGCAGGTCCCAAATTAATACATGACCCATCATAGCCAGTCTGCTCTCTTAAGCCCCAGGCTAACATGGAGTTGTCCTCAGTGGACATTATGACCTCATTCTTGAACTGGCTCACATTCTTCACCTACCCCCAGCTTTCCCTTTAGGTCACAGAAACATGCACCCACCATCCATCTTTATATCTTTTAAGTGCGTTTGGTACTATTAGTCATCCATTAACTTGAAAGTTAAAAAATATACAAGGAAAACTGGACAGACACTTCATCTGAGTACCATGAATGGCTCTCAAACACAGAACCCAGTGTAGAAGGGAAACAATCAACCAGCAGATGAGGATTGGGGCACAGACCACTAGATGTGCTGGCTCAGGAAGGTCCTCAAAAGTAACCATGAGCAACAAGCCAGAGGTCTGGAATGATTTGGGATGACCAGACATACACAGGGCCAAGTATGACTGAATGGTCACTAAAATAGGAATTGTTACTCTGCGGGCAACAATTTGTTAAGTATATCCTATCTTCACAAGCTGAACTTGTATTAGTCAGGGTAGGCTAACTGCTGTAACAAACAGCCCTGATGGTTTCACACAACAAACACTTCTTCCTTGCTCACACCACATTCCAGTGTAGAAGTTCCTGTTCTGACAGTGTTCCTGTGCACCTCTCCCTTTTCCACCTTGTGTATCTTCCAAATTCTGGGCTACAAAAAAATTGCCTTCCAGATACACCAAGGGGAAAAGAGAGAGAACATGGAGCATTGTACATGAGACTGTTAGGGGCTAGGACTGGAGGTGACATATGTCATTTCAGCCACATTCTACTAGACACAACTCAGGCATATGGCCATCCCACATGCCAGGGTAACTAACTAGGAAATGTGGCCTAGCTGAGTGCTCAGGAGGAAAGGGACACAGGTGAAGTGAGCCTCCGTCACAGAATACCAGGTAGGGACCACAAAGACAAGTAGATCGGGTAGAAAATAGTCATGGGGTAAAGACCTTTTGAGAAATGGTTTTACCCAATTAGGGAATGTCTTTAGAACTACCACCATTGTCTTAACCCTGGGCTTAAAATTATAAACAACAACAATAAAATAATTATGTTGGGAGAATAAACTAAAAACAGCTAACCTCACGCTAGGAAACATGATGAATTGTGATGAAGTGGAGCTACAGATGTAGTGTTAGCTGCCAATCCCATCAAAAACAAAAGTATAAAAGAAAACTTTAGGTCCAAGTGCCTAAGCAAGTATGCCTGATCTGGCATCGATTCAGACCCACTTTGTCCTTTAACATCTTTATTCTCCAAGCATTGTCTTTATTGCCAGGGGTTGGCAAAGTACAGCCCACAGATACACCCTGTTTTGATATGGTCCCAAACTATAAATGGCTTGTACATTTTCAAATGGGCTGAACAAAATCAAAAGAATCATAAAACATCAAGAATCATTAAAATTAAATTAAATCCAAATTTCATTGTCCATATATAAAGTTTTATAGGAACACAGCCATGTTCCTCTATTTAGATGTTGTCTGTAGCTGCTTTCACACTACAACAGCAGAGTTGAAACCTTGTAACAGACTGTATGGCTCGCAAAGCTGAAAATATTTACTATCCGGCCCTTTACAGTAAAAGTTTACCAACCCCTGGTCTAAGCCAAACTGGCTACTTTCTGCTGTCAAAAACTGTTGTCAAATACACAATGTTTTTGCTTTGCAGGATGCAGTATGTTCGATGTTCAAGCTTTTCAGGGTTCCTGCCGAAACCAAGTAACAGGTTGCCAATTCTTCATCTACTTCCCTTCCTTTTGCTGTTCCTATTCATCACTTCACACTACACAGCAATCTCAGTGTCTATAGCAGCTACAGTGACCAAAGAGGATAGGAACCCCCTCTGCTTTTCTATGCATGAACTGGGAAGATTTTGCTATACCTCCAAAGCTTCAAGCAGAAAAAGAAATCCTCAGCCCTCAGAGTGATCTGGAAGATTTCCCACCATTTCTTCCAAGCGCCTTCCTCCGTGACTACTTTCTACGTCTCATTTATAAACACCACTGCTCCCAGAGATAGCAGCTGGGATTCAAAACTACTTCTCTGCTGGCGATTTATCATTTCACTATTTTATACACACCCTACATCAGCTTCCTAGGGCTGTCATAACAAAGTCAAAGCCAGCATTTACTCAAGTCTGTCTGAACTCAACGCCCGAAATAATTCCCACTAGCCCATCTTTCCAGCACTTTCTCTGCCCTAGGAAAAAAGGCCATGAATCTAGATACACCACTGGCTATAGATCTACTGGTTCCAAGCTACATTTTCTGATCCATGGATCCTTTTTCTCTGCCCAAAGTGTCTACTTCCCTCTGCAATTTTCATCAAATCCAGACTTTAATTCCTAAACTCAACCTTGTTTCCCATTTACTCTTATTTATAGGGAACATAATTACATGCAACAATGCTGCAACTAATAAAAACTTTACATCAGCTGAAGTTTTGTAATTCATCATATTTTTTTCCTTACTGGTTTTAACCCACAGCCTGCCCAGCAGACTCCTCCAAGCTGCCCAGATCCCCGGGCTTGTTTCTGCAGCCCATTGTTACCCATCACAGGCCAGGTACAACTTCCTGGCTGCCTGGCGACTCAACTTCCCATATCAAACTAGTTACATAACTACACTCTGGGCAACTTTTGCTGTCACTGGCAACCGCCTATAATTGGATGAAGCCACGTATTCTTCATGAATTTTGGGTCATTTTTGCTCTTCCAACCATGATTTACAAGGGGTCTACCAAAAACTAATCTTTCAGTTCTGTAAATTTCCACAATGCCATTCAACAATGGGCAATTACTTGATATAAACAGTAAATACAATCCTCAAAGCTTCAAGGCATTTTCCACAAAAATTTATTATTAAGTAAATATACTACCCTACCTCCCCCCCCCCTGCAAAGTCATGAGCCAACTCCTATTACATAAAGTTACAAATTCTATTATGAAGTGATTACTCCTTTCGTGGGGTGTGGGGAGGGAAGAAAAAGAGAAAAAAACGCAATATTAGCTGCTAAAATCCAGAAACTGGAAGTAATGTAAACAGCTACCAAATGGTCGTCACATAAAATAAAGACCACACATTTCATAATTTAGCCAAGAATCTAATCCAAGTTAACTTATAACAATGAATTAATGGCACAGATGGTTGTCATGGTGACCTCATTTTGGCTTTACATAATCTAGATGTCAGATGATGCATATGAGATGTGACATTAGAAAATTGCTGAAATAATGAACAGTGAGCATGCTTTAGAGTCCTGGCATCTTTGACCTTCTTAAATTTAAACTACCTTTTAAATCCATCTGAAAATATTCAAGACAGCACTTAGGCCTCTTGATTTATGCTAACAATTTGATTGTCTTTCCCTTCTCTTAGCAAAGCTAACCACATTTGAATATACTGAACAGTTTAACCACCGCAACAGATTTCTGATCAAAGCAAGTGTGAAATCATTTTCCCAGCTTTGTACAGCAAAATTCTTTATGCAAGTAAGTCAACAATACGGAGAGGAGATAATGCAATTCAAAGGGCGTGAAGACAGGGCTTACAGAAGAGGCATTTGCTAATATTATCATGTGAAATTTGTTTCTTTTGTTTTCTTAAGTCTCAGCTGGGAGGCAGCAGCAACTGAAACAATGTTCTCCCAGCATAGCTAGGTCTTTAAGATGCTTTAGAGAATGAAATTATTTTCTAATCATGAAATCCACTAGACTGTGGAACAACCTAAGAGAACTCACAGAATGTCAGCAGGTTTGGGTCATTTTGAAGTTAACACACTGGGGAGTATGGGGTGCCCCAAATTAATTCACTTAAGGCCACTACTGGAACTAAAACAAGTGAGCAGTCCTGAGATGAGACAAGAGAACACCCGACCCCTACTTCCTGGCCTCCTGGTTTAGTAGCTAATGCAGATACAATAGCTGAGGAGCTTCCCAAATCAGGGAGATGAGACACACTGGGGGAGAGGAGGAAAAGTCTAGAGTTTGTAGTACAATTAAAAGTATTCATTTGTAAAATCTTCTAAGCTTTGATTCTCAAAAGAAAGGTGATCATGAATAATTATAATCCTGACTTTACCCTGTGGTAAACTGCAAGACTTTACCCCAAAGGCAGAGAGGTGAAGCATTGATAATCACATGAATGGGCTATCCTGATACTCTACTGCATATCCTCCACTCAAGCTTGAGTACATATAGTTTTCCTCCTGCTCAACCTTGTGTTCTCAGGTTAGGATCATACTGCAGGAGAAAACGAAGAGGCCTCGGGGTCTGCAAAGAGTGTAGAGTTCGTCTTTGAGGCATAGCCCAACTTTAGCCCAACATGAATCGGCAAGTCATGGAGAGCTCTCCAAACACAGAGGGCAGCCCCACGTGACACAACGTACAGTTCTTTTTTCTTTTAATGTTTTTTTTTTTTTGAGAGAGAGAGAGGGAGGGACAGAAAGAGAGGGGGACACAGAATATGAAGCAGGCTCCAGGCTCTGAGCTGTCAGCACAGAGCCCGACCGGGGGCTCCAAGTCACAAACCGCGAGATCGTGACCTGAGCTGAGGTCGGAAGCTTAACTGATTGAACCATCTGGGTGCCCTGACAAATTTTTAATGTATTTAAAGACACAAGTCTTTGAAGACCTTCTTTGTCTGAAAATGTCTTTTTTTTTTTTAAGTTTACTAACTTATTTTGAGAGAGAGAGAGAATCCCAACCAGGTTGCACGCTGCCAGCACTGAGCCCAATGTGTGGCTTGAACCCACAGAACCATGAGATCATGACCTGAGCTGAAACCACAACGGAGCCACACAGGCACCCCTCAATGTACATTTCTAACAACTTTCACCCTTTCCACCTTTCCAAAGCTCTGATTTAATTAAATCAGCCAGTGGGAAGATCTGTGATCCTGATTACTAGCTCACCTTCAGACCCTAGCTTTTGATTCATACTCTCTGGTGTTTTCTTGCTATACATTTTCTTTAATACCTGTATGATTACTACACATTTTAGATTCAGATGGGAGGCAGGCTGCCTAGGTTAGAACCTCAGCTTCCCGGTTACTGTGTGGCCTGGAGGAAGTGTCTTAACTTCTCTGAGCCTCAGTAAACAGAGAGACCCTTAGTAAGGACATCAAGGTGGGGCTAAGAATGGAGAGAACCTGAATCAGGACATCACGGGGGTGCCAAGAATGAAGTGTGAAGGTGCAAGGAGAGCAGTGAAACTGCCTGGTATAGGAAACAACCAAAAAACTGTGGGGGCTTCTATTCTCATCTTTACCAGCCTGTACCATGACTCATCTATATCACCAACTCTAATAAACTGACCTCCGTGGACTCTAGCTCCTTAAAGCACTCAAATCAGCCTCGGCTGTGTTTCCATGCCTGTTTATACCAGCCCCATACATAGTTTAGAGCCTTCTTGGTCCAGAGAGTGCTAAGCAGAAACAGAGGGAACATTATGGTTTTACACTTAAGAAGACGACTTAGTAAGAAAAAAAATTTTTAATGGGAATATAAGAAAAACCCAAAGAGTAAATGTTATAGCTATACGAAAGACACAGTTACGTATCCAGGTTCATACCATACCACGTTTTCATCGGGTTGTGTGAGAGGGATTCATAACCATTTGATTAAGGAGGAAGGAAGAGAACACAGATGGAAGGGTGGGGGGATACCTAGAAAGGAAACAAAAGGGATGGAGAGGAAGAAGGAAAGGAGAAGAACCAGAGAGAAGCAAAGGAAAAAGAAAAACTACCTTAAAGCTTCAGTTGGTCTGAGCAGTTACGTTCTGTCCTACACAGCAATGTGCCCTTGTTCCCACAGTCTGAACAGCAGTAGGAGACCCGAGGGTCTAGAGATACACGGAGTCAGGAGCACCTCCATCCTGGGAGCTGCTGCCCTTGCCATGAACCTCCGACGGGTGCCCCGCGCCTCCCTTCCCACAAGCCGTGGACGGGCTCCCCGTGCCACCCTTCCCACGAGCCCCAGTCGGGTGCCCACGCTGCCCTTCGCAGGAGCCCTGCACATCTGATAGCTGAGTCCTGCACTCTGGTCTCCAGGCAACAGATGCCTCCTGTTAAGAGCAGGGACAAGGCTGATCCCAGAACTGCCACTCCTCGTCTATGGCGTTTAGTTTAAACAACCTCTGCGCTCCATAATCAGTACGCTCCTCCCTACCCTTCAACTGTGAAGCTAAGAGTCTAGTGTTTGGAGACTCCAAAATGCTGTGATTACATACAAACATCACAGTGACGGGGGGGACACAAACAAAACCCAAACTACAAGAGTGGTTACCGCAGGTTACGTATGGTGGGTAAACGTGAACACACAAACAGATGTGTGCACACACCTATATGTGCACATGTGTGCCCACACCACCACACGTGTGCACATACACATGTGCTGGACCGCTACGTACATACCTGCAATCACACAAGCACACACGTGCATACAAACATGCAACACACCCATGCCTGTGCATGCACACACAGTTAAATTAATTAAACAAGGGAGACATCAGATTCAGGGGGCTCTAACGGCCTAGCAGCCTGAGTAAGCAAACCAAAATGTCAGCTTGTAAATGCCTCAAAGTTAAAAAATTTTCATTTTGTAACAACAACCTATCAACAACCAATCACAAACTGCCAACTAAGCTTGAAGCAATAGCCAATCAATAGTTTCCTTGATTTACTTCTGCCTTTTCTTAACCAAAATGTCTCCCTGAGGTCCTGTCAGTGGAGCCCTAACTACTTCCAGCGTGCTACACTTGATTGGAAATACTTTTTGTTCAAATACTCTCTTAAAATTTTTAACACCTCTCAGTTTCTCTTTTAAGCACGCATTCATATACACAGACACACCCATATACACACACGGACATATACAACCACACATATTAGTATGGTAAACTCTTCCTCAACAACTGACAATTGAATGGGCTACAGACTTCACAGGCTTCTTGCAAGGCAGAGGTCACTGTTTGAAATAGTGAGTTGAGGGGGCCCCTGGGTGGCTCAGTTAAGCATCCGACTCTTGGTTTTGGCTCAGGTCATGATCTCATGGTTCGTGGGTTCAAGCCCTGCATGGGGCTCTGCATGGGGCAATGCAGAGCCTGCTTGGGATTCTCTCCCTCTACCCCTCTCTCTCTGCCCCTCCCCCACTCCTGCTCGCTCACTCGTGCTCTCTCTCTCTCTCTCTTTCAGTATAAATAAACTTTAAAAACAGCATACTGATTGAGGAACGGGTGCCTAGGTGGCTCAGACAGCTAAGCGTCCAACTCTTGATTTCAGCTCAGGTCATGATCTCACAGTTCGTGGGTTCAAGCCCTGAGTCAGACTCTGTTCTGACAGCATGGAGCCTGCTTGGGATTCTGTCTCTCTCCTCTCTCTCTGCCCCTCCCCTGCTCATGCTCATGTTCTGTCTCTCAAATAAACTTTTAAAAAACAAAATAAAATTAAAAGAAAAGAAAAGAAAAGAAAAGAAAAGAAAAGAAAAGAAAAGAAAAGAAAAGTGAGCTGAGGTAACAACATTTTAAAGACTGAGACTTTGAACTTGGTTCTCCAGTACTCCTTGGTTACTGATCACTGCCCTGTGATGAGTCATGGGGGGTGGTATACGTCACGTGTTCTCTCATCCCAGTGAGGGCCTGGACTTCTCAAGCTGCTACGATGCACAAGGAAGCTTTCCACAACTGGAGAGCGAGTCAGAGGAAAGTGGTGTCTGCATCTCCCACATTAACCTTCCACTAACGTGCTGACCGTAACTGAGCATGCAAACCCAGACCTCATGTATTCCGAGGTGTGCTACTGGACCAAAGGGACCAGTCCTGCTCTCCCTGAGCCAAAACTAGAACAAGAAAACAAAATTCCATCACTTGAGAAAGCAGTGAAGGGTACCTCCTCTCCTCCTGTGTGCCCTTGACATCAGGAAGCAGGTCCTCCCGGCAGGTGGGCAGGTGCCCAGGTGGGGCCCAGGTGTGGGTTAGAGTGGAAGAAGGAGGACAGCACATTCTATCACCCAATTCCCCATCTGCAGGCCAGAGTCAGCCCCACTGGATGTGAGCTAAGAAATCGTCATTCAAACGGAATGGGAAAAGATATTCGCAAATGACATATCGGACAAAGGGCTAGTATCCAAAATCTATAAAGAGCTCACCAAACTCCACACCCAAAAAAACAAATAACCCAGTGAAGAAATGGGCAGAAAACATGAATAGACACTTCTCTAAAGAAGACATCCGGATGGCCAACAGGCACATGAAAAGATGTTCAGCGTCGCTCCTTATCAGGGAAATACAAATCAAAACCACACTCAGGTATCACCTCACGCCAGTCAGAGTGGCCAAAATGAACAAATCAGGAGACTATAGATGCTAGAGAGGATGTGGAGAAACGGGAACCCTCTTGCACTGTTGGTGGGAATGCAAATTGGTGCAGCCGCTCTGGAAAGCAGTGTGGAGGTTCCTCAGAAAATTAAAAATAGACCTACCCTATGACCCAGCAATAGCACTGCTAGGAATTTATCCAAGGGATACAGGAGCACTGATGCATAGGGCCACTTGTACCCCAATGTTCATAGCAGCACTCTCAACAATAGCCAAATTATGGAAAGAGCCTAAATGTCCATCAACTGATGAATGGATAAAGAAATTGTGGTTTATATACACAATGGAATATTATGTGGCAATGAGAAAAAATGAAATATGGCCTTTTGTAGCAACGTGGATGGAACTGGAGAGGGTGATGCTAAGTGAAATAAGCCATACAGAGAAAGACAGATACCATATGGTTTCACTCTTATGTGGATCCTGAGAAACTTAACAGGAAACCATGGGGGAGGGGAAGGAAAAAAAAAAAAAAGAGGTTAGAATGGGAGAGAGCCAAAGCTTATAAGAGACTTAAAAACTGAGAATAAACTGAGGGTTGATGGGGGGTGGGAGGGAGGAGAGGGTGGGTGATGGGTATTGAGGAGGGCACCTTTTGGGATGAGCACTGGGTGTTGTATGGAAACCAATTTGTCAATAAATTTCATAAAAAAAAAAAAAAAAAGAAATCGTCATTCAAGAGTTCCAGGAAGCCTGAGGGGATCAGAACCCTCATAAGCACACTGTGCTGCTCCTGTCCCTTCAGGTCTCTACTCTTGCGTAAGTGTACTACCGAGACAAACTGTGCTTTCAGGAGAGTGACACCGGTGAACCTGCCGGCGGTCTCCCGGTTGTCTGGGTGCTGCAGCAAACATCTTTAACATCCCTATTACAATACGTATCTGCAGGGTCCAAACAGGAGAGGAGGGGTGAGGCAGGGTCCCCAAGGAGACAGCTGGGCAGGAGCTTCAGAAGGGCTTCTGTTTCTTATTTCTATCAGACAAGTTTAAGTAATTGGACAAATCAGCTTATAAATGAAACCTAATGTTCAAAGCCAACTGTTGAAAATGAGAGAGATTTTCTTTCTGTTTATTGGTATGGTTTTAACCCAGTGAGACAGTGAGAGAGTTATATCCACTTAGTCCTGCTGTCTAGCATCCATCCTTCTGTGAGGTTTCCAGTTGACTTTAACACCATTTTTGATCCACATCTTCAAAAGTTAACAAGATGAACTATAGAGATGTTCATTAGGGGTTAACATTAAGTTGTGAGCTTTAGTCAACAGAAAAAAGAAAAAAAGCCAACATATGGAAGCATTGCATTTCCAAAATCACGGGAGCATGTGCACGTGTGTGTGTGTGTGTGTGTGTGTGTGTGTGTGTGTAAAATCCCCTGGGGTAACACATTGTTTCTATACTTTCTCATTTCAGGGACGACAGGAAAGATTATATTTCACTTTCATCTTGTCTGCCCAAGGAAGAGATCATTACATTTTAACAATAATCAATAATCACAATAAAAAGATAGTCTGTACTTACCAAACAAGGTAAAAATTTAGAGTAACACTGGTGTAGTCCCTGGCCCCATTTTTGTGGTAATCATGTTAAGGGAACGTGCTGTCATTGTGATCGGATTAGGTTAAATGCCAGTGGGGAGGTTCATGGGGCTCGGTTTCTATTTGCAATGCACCGTGTGCTGTTCGACCTGTCCCTTACAACCGCATTCGTGTTTGATAATGCAACACAATCATCTATCACGATCAGGATGAAAGTAGAAGAGAATGGAGGAGGTACCATGGAACTCTCACTCAACCCTTCTGATAACCTTGTATCTCGCACCTCACAAAGGAGCAGAGTGGCAGATCACGAACACGCTAGGGCCTCACAGAGCCAGGCTGGATGCTTACCCACTCAGCCTGCCTCACCCACGTATATATATAACACCTGCAAACCTGTCACTGTTTGTGGATGAAAACACACAATTTCTCACCTAACAGTTGTGTGTCTCCCTTTTGGTTCCTGGGCAGGGCTCTAATGGCGTATCTTTGCAAGTATAAAGGAAGCACACCTCACCTTCCAAAGTACACAGCGGAATGAAGGAGACCTCATACTCAATTCCAGCAGGCTCCACGGCTTCCCAAAAATTGGCAGCCGTTGCACCCTTCCAGAGCCTCACATAACCTCAGGGGGGAAACATTTGGCTCCTTGACGAGGCTGAACTTTCCCATCTTTAAAAATTCTATTATATTTTTTACATCAATGACATCTTAAAATATTATTTTGCCTTTTTTCTTTGAGTTTGCACACCACTTCTCATTTTCCCAAATTAGTAAGGACCGAAGTACTGAAAAAGTGCTGAAAGGTACTTATTTTAGGTCCCAAATGGGAAATATCATACGGGCACTTTTG
Source organism: Prionailurus bengalensis (assembly GCF_016509475.1). Lineage (NCBI taxonomy): Eukaryota > Metazoa > Chordata > Mammalia > Carnivora > Felidae > Prionailurus > Prionailurus bengalensis. The sequence continues at coordinate 6,501,037 of NC_057361.1, forward strand.
TAGCACAGATGTGATTGTGGCCCAGCAAAAGGGCAGGGGCCTCTGCGGGAGCTTCTGGAGGTTATGGCTGGGCCCTGAGCGATTATGTACTAGTTTTCTGCTGCCCTCTCACAAATTGCATGAAAACTTACCGTAAAACAATGGCAGGTATCTGCCACAGTGTCCCTGGACCACGGGTTTGGGAACAGCTTACCTGGGTAGTTGTGGCTCAGGGTTTCCCGGGACGTGTCCGCCAGGGCTGTGCTCATCTGAAGGCTTGGTGGGGGCAGGAAGAGCCAATTCCAAAATGGAATGTGGACAGAGCTAGCAATCTGGTGATGGCTGTTGACAGGAGGCCTCAGTTCTTCACCACAAAGACCTCTTCACGAGGCTGCTTAACTGTGTTCGTGACAACTGTCTTCCCCAGAGCCAGTGATCCAGGACAGAGGAAGGCACAACTGGCAATGCCTTCTATGACCTAGCCTCCAAAGTAACACCTCATCGTTTCCATGTTCTCTCAGTCATAATATCGTACTGGTCAGCGTGCATCAAGGTGGAGAAAAGTGCACGGGATGCGAATATCAAGAGGGAAGAGTTAAGGGCACCTGGGTGGCTCGGGTGTTAATCGCAGGACTTCAGCTCAGGTCACAATCTCACGGCTTGTGAGTTCTGGCAGCATTGGGCTCTGTGCTGTCAGCTCAGAGCCTGGAGTCTGCTTTGGATTCGGTGTCTCCCTCTCTCTTTGCCTCTGCCCCTCCCCTGCGCTCGCTCGCTCTCTCTCTCTCAAGAATAAATAAACATTAGGGGCAACTGGGTGGCTCAGTCGGTTGAGCGTCCGACTTCAGCTCAGGTAACAATCTCGCGGTCCGTGAGTTCGAGCCCCGCGTCGGGCTCTGGGCTGATGATGGCTCAGAGCCTGGAACCTGTTTCCGATTCTGTGTCTCCCTCTCTCTCTGCCCCTCCCCCGTTCATGCTCTGTCTCTCTCTGTCTCAAAAATAAATAAAACGTTTAAAAAAATTAAAAAAAAAGAATAAACAAACATTAAAAAAAAAAATGAGGCACCTTGGTGGCTCAGTCTGGTATGCGCCTGACTTCAGCTCAGGCTCTGTGCTGACAGCTCAGAGGAGCTTGGAGGCACGTCAGATTCTGTGTCTGCCTCTCCCTGCCCCCTCCCCTGCTTGTGCTCTGTCCCTCTTTCTCTCTCCCTCTCTCTCAAAAATAAATAAACAGTAAAAAAGTTGTTTTTTAATTAAAGGGGCTCCTGCGTGGCTCGGTTAAGCATCCAACTTCATTTCAGCTCAGGGCATGATCTCTTGGTTCGTGGATTCAAGACCCACATCAGGATCTGTGCTGACAGCTCAGAGCCTGGAGCCCGCTTCAGATTCTGTGTCTGCCTCTCCCTGCCCCTCCCCTGCTTGCACTCCTCTCTCAAAGATAAACATTAAAAAACAATTTTTTAATTAAAAAAAAAAAAAAAGAGGGAAGAATTACTGGGGGCCATCTCGGAGGCAGACTACCCCATACAGTTTCCCAGAATACGAAGAGAAAATTGCCGGAAACCCATGGTCATGCTGGACCCTTGATGGAAAAAGCAGGGTCGAGAAGGAGTCTAGGGCTTAGAAACTGGCTCACGGGGTACCAGGATGGCCACCAGCCCAAATGTGAACATCCACAGGTACATGGCAGAGAGTCCACGATAAGGAAGACATCACAGATGGAAGGCCGTCCGTCCAATCCTTCAGTGGCGGAACCAGCTAGAGATTCCCAGTCAGAAACGCTTGGAGTCAAACAGCAGTACGGTCGTTCCAAACGGGTCACGTGGGGCAACATTGCAGGCAGCAGCAGGAAGGAGAACCCACCCTCGAGAAAGGAACCGCTTCAGGGTAGGTCTCCGGGCTGTCAAGCGGACGAGGGAGCCGAACAGGAAGCCACACTCGCGTCAGAGCCTAATGCTGCGCGCAGTGGCCCCGCAGGAGCCAGGAGCCTTCCCCGCAACACTGGCTGCGGCGCGAGGCCCACCTGCACGAATGCCACAGCCCGTTCCTGCGTGGAGGCAAGCTTCCTGCCACGGAACGCTCTGGATCTAGAGTTCTCACAAGAAAGCCAGCCAGCGCCCGCCAGCCTCCGGCCGCAGTGCATCCAGCAGCCGCCACACTGTGAAACCAGAAGCCTGCCCTCAGGCGACGCTCCACCACAGGCGGACTGTGCGGGTAAGCGCCCAGGTCTGTGGGGGCCTTCAAAGCTAGCTGTTCGGGGCCCCTCCCTCGGGTGCAGGTCTGGAAAGTTGGGGCGTAGCACGTGGGGCTCCAGGCCTCCGCCCCTCAGGGGGCGGCGCCAGGCTGGAGCCCCCGCCCCCAGGACGGAGGGTGGGTTACGGCGACCCCGAGTCCCCTACTTCCGGGACGGGCCCATCTCTCCGCAGTGCTTGCCTTGGGGTGTCAGGGCCGCTGCGTGGGCTGTGAGGGGCGAGAAGGGGCAGGGAGGGCGCCGGTGACCCCCAGAGCGGCGCCGCCACCTTGGACGCAGGACGCTCTGAGGGAGAGAGAGCTTGAGGCCGCCGGGAGCCGAGGAGGGCCCGCGCGGCCGGCCGCTGAGGCTGCTGGGAGCCGAGGAGGGCCCGCGCGGCCGGCCGCTGAGGCTGCCGGGAGCCCAGGAGAGCCCGCGCCGGCCGGCCGCTGAGGCTGCCGGGAGCTGAGGAGGGCCAGCTGCAGTCGCAGGCTGGTTTCTCAGCGCAGCTTGCCGGGGAGGCTTGCTACCTGGGCTGATGGAGACTTGCAGTTTGTCACGTAAGCGCAGTCCGCTCGCAGGTAGTGGCTGGCGTTCACTGAAGGGCTGCCGGTTCTGGAATTCTCGGGGACTTGCACTGGTTCCGGCCACATGGTCGCTGTCACTCCAGAAGTGGTATCTGTGTTCCAGGCGGAGGCAGAGGGAAGAGGTCAGCGTGCAGGTGCTTGATCCCTTTGGTCAAGAAAGCAGGTTAATACCGCCCCCCACCCCATTTGATATGTACAAAGCAAAATCTTACAAAAACAAAACAAAAAACAAACAAACAAACAAAAAACAGGCTCTAAGAAAACTCCATGTGGCACATGCTGAGCATCCCAGATTCCATTTCCTCCTTCATTCTTAAGAAGAGCCGTGTGACTTAGTTTACCACCATAATGTGCTCTGTTAAAATATATACATCTCGCGAGACTCTCTTGAAGCTGTAGGTAGCCTTGGGATATCATTCCAGCTAATGAAACTTAACTAGGAGACTCCTAGAGAGTGTGGGCAAAGTTTTAGCTTTCTGATGAAGGCATCTTTCCTTCCACCATCCCTCCTTCCTTCCATCCTTCCTAACCCTCTTCCTTTCATCCCTCCATCCCTCCTGCCCTCCACCCCTCCTTTCTTCTTTGAGCCTAAAACATATACTTTTGGGGAAGCCATCTTGCAAGTAGGAAGCAATGAGCAGGAAGATTAAAAGTACAAGCTGAATGGGGCGCCTGGGTGGCTCAATGGGTTGAGCATCCAACTTCGGCTCAGGTCATGATCTCGCAGTTTGTGAGTTCCAGGCCTGCGTCGCACTCTGTGCTGACAGCTCAGAGCCTGGAGCCTGCATCAAATTCTGTGTGGTCCTCTCTCTCTGCCCTTCCCCTGCTTGTGCGCTCACTCGCTCTCTCTCTCTCTCTCTCTCTCTCAAACATAAATAAACTTTTTTTTTTTTTTTTTTTTTTTTTAAGTTCAAGCTGAAGAAGAGAGAGGAAGGAGACAGTCTGGGATACTGGGAAGAATGTGAAGTCACTTCAGCAGCCTTGGATTATGTCTGGATCTTTTATAATGTGAGAAGAAATCAATTCCTGCTTAGTTAAAACTGTGTGTCGACTTTGTCACATCCAACCAAATCCCGTCATAACAGATACGGTTAGTCCTGTATTGTCCAAACTCATTTGGACACAGAAACTCTTTTGCCTTGTAGAATCCTTAACCACATTCCACAGAATTGTTGTTCTGTTGGGCATATTTTAGGGAAAGACTGAACTGGTAGCATTAGAGTGGATTTAAGTGAGGAAAAGGGGGCAGCTCCTCTACCAAGATGTTACGAGAGCCTATGTGCTGTTCCTTGGGTGCATGGAAGGGGTACCAGGGAGAAGGGAGTGAGTTTTGATAGAAATGTTACCATAATTGAAAATAGCTCAAAGAATGAGAATCAGAAGTCCTGGAAGCATTACGTCAAAAGTACATTACTCATCTTTATCTTCAGAACACAAATATTTTCAATATTATGCCCCACTGTGAAATTTATAATCTAGTTTTCGTTACTGATTTGCATTACTAGCACAGGAGTTGTAATTTAAAACATCTTCCACGAATGAAATGTACTTCCCAGCTGGTTGCTGCTCCTGCCTTCTTCCACCTACAGTAATTCAAAATAAGCACCAGCTCTTTATGATTATTATTTTATGAATTCCAATGACATTTAAGTCTGGGAGGCACTGTGCATTTGCTGAGAAGAAAATAAGGGCTTCAGGGTTGTCCTGGAGCTATGCTGTCCACGAGGGTAGCCACTGGCCACATGCAGCTTTTGAGAACTTGAAACATGGCGAGCCTGAATTGAGAGGTGCAGTAAGTATAAAACACACACAGGATTTGGAAGATTTGGTATGAGAAAAGGAATACAAAATATCCATTAATAATTTATTTATTGGGGCACCTAAGTGGCTCAGTCAGTTAAGCATCTCATGATTTCAGCTCTGGTCATTGTCTCATGGTTCATGGGATCATGGGTTCATGGGATTGAAGCCCGCATCGGGCTCTGCACCAGCTCAGAGGCTGCTTGAGATTCTCTCTCACCCTCTCTCTCTGCCCCTTCCCCACTCACTCTCTCTCAAAATTAATACATAAACTTAAAAAACTTAGTTTTATTTATTTATTTATTTATTCATGTATTTATTATGTGCTAAAATGATATTTTTGTGATGTACTAGATCAGTGGCCTGTATTATTAAAATTAATTTTGTCTGTTTTTTATCACTTTAAAAAAATTTTTTTTAATGTTTATTTATTTTTGAGAGAGAGAGACAGAGCGTGAGCAGGGGAGGGGCAGAAAGAGCGAGGGAGACACAGAACCCGAAGCAGGCTCCAGGCTCCGAGCTGTCAGCCCAGAGCCCCACGCGGGATCATGACCTGAGCCGAAGTCGGATGCTCAACTGACTGAGCCACCCAGGCGCCCCTTTTTATCACTTTTTAATGACAGTGCTAGAAAATTTTAAATTACCACTATGGCTGGCATTAAGGCCAGCATTATATTTCTATTACATGTGTTCTAGACACTCTTGTCCCAGTATTGTGACCTTTTGAGGGAGTCTTTGGGCTTCAGTTTCCCCAGCTATAGAATAAGGTGATTGCTCCCAGTTTTGGATCTATGAATTGTAAAATTTGTGCATTTCCTCTTTCCCTTTTTTTGTCTCTTAAGAAAAACAGTCACTTGAATATTTTCCTGGAGAGAACACGGAGCTTGGAATTAGAAAGCCTGGTTTGAGTACTGTTTCTGCCACTCCCTAGCCAAGTGACTTTGGATAAGTTGCTAATTTTTTAGTATTAGTTTCACATGGGAAGAACTCACATTTGAAGCGTTTTAAAGAAAATCCTACCTGAATGTGAAGCTGGCTCTGAGTAGACACATGGTTGTCTTGAAAATGAAGATGTTCATTTACAGACACAGAAAACAGTATATAGGAAATATATTTGACAAGATAGAGGAACATTTTCCCAGCAGCTTACAGCCCACAGCCTAAAGTATAAAAGTACATAAAATGCCTCCCACAATGTCCACATTAGTTACTTTCAATCATTCTGCTGAAGGCTGAAGTGATTAGTACTTAGGTCCCCAGCAAGAAAGGAATCTCTGTAAGAAAACAAATATGTGCCAAGTGATATTCAGGAACTGAGAATACAGTTGGAAAAAAAAATCAAAAACTCAAAAAAACAGTCAAAAAATCACACATGATTCCTTCCCCTCATGGTGCTTATTTTTCAGCAACTACAGAAGTTCCAGCATTACACAAATCTGTCGATAGCGATTGGGAACAGAAGGAGCAAGCACGATAGATATGCAGGTGTCAACATTTCTATAAACACAACAGAAAGTTCCTGTTTAAAGTTAGAACTTTTGGGGCGCCTGGGTGGCTCAGTCGGTTAAGCGGCCGACTTCGGCTCAGGTCATGATCTCGCAGTCCGTGAGTTCGAGCCCCACGTCGGGCTCTGGGCTGACAGCTCGGAGCCTGGAGCCTGTTTTGGATTCTGTGTCTCCCTCTCTCTGACCCTCCCCCGTTCTTGCTCTGTCTCTCTCTGTCTCAAAAATAAATAAACGTTGGGGCGCCTGGGTGGCGCAGTCGGTTAAGCGTCCGACTTCAGCCAGGTCACGATCTTGCGGTCCGTGAGTTCGAGCCCCGCATCGGGCTCTGGGCTGATGGCTCAGAGCCTGGAGCCTGTTTCCAATTCTGTGTCTCCCTCTCTCTCTGCCCCTCCCCCGTTCATGCTCTGTCTCTCTCTGTCCCAAAAATAAATAAACGTTGAAAAAAAAATTTAAAAAAAAAAAAAAATAAATAAATAAATAAACGTTAAAAAAAAAATAAAGTTAGAACTTTTGAGAAATGATATGCAAAATGTCTATGAATTCTGCCACACATTTATGTCCTGTGATACAAGTAAGTGGCAAGTCAGGGATGGACAAATACAGGATGACTAAGAAGACGGAAAAGGTCAGATGACAACAGAAACTCAGAGTGATGCTAGGAGCCAAATGACAGGAAAGTCTGGGGATCCAAAGCAGAGAGCATAGGTAGGGCTTGGGGCAATTTCCTGAACTTGGGCTTTAGTATGAGTTTTCAAACATTGGAGAGCAGTGTCTCCAAGGTCCAAGCTTGCAGGTTCAGCTCAGGAACCAACAGGTCACATCAAAAGCCACTCTCTAGCTGTACCTGGATGGTCTTCCTAAAATTCTTTACACGTTTACACTTTATCTGTTATTAAACCACTGGCAATGTATATACTGTCACCACTCATGTCACTCAAGGAATCACCTTTTTGTGTTTATAAAGAATCCAGTTACAATCATTGACTCATACGTTTTACAGAATACAGACTCCTGGGGTAGATGTAATCAGACACCTGCAGTGTCCTGACCACTTGGAAGTAGAATGGTGCCCAGGCAAGCCCTTTCCCTACCTTTCTTCATTCATTCAATACATACGTATTGCATATCTGTGTTATGGGTTGAATTGCGTCCCCCCGGAATACATGTGTTGAAATCCTAACCCCCAGTACCTCAGAACATGACTCTATTTGGAAATGAGTCCATTTCAGGTGTAATTATTTAAGTTAGGATGAGGCCATATGAGGGCTGGGGAGGCTAATCCAAGGTGACTGGTATACTGGGAGCTGAGATGGAAATGAATAAGATGACTTCAGATGGTGATCAAGGACAGCCCTTAGACACACCGCATTATAGGTTCTTCTTTATTTTACTTCTTTCTTATTTTACTTTTATCTTCCTTTATTCACAAAACTGTGAGCATGTAAAAACTTAAACTTGGATAGCTGCGGTGCTGGTATGCATTCCACTCCAGGAATGAATGGCCAATTGGCATTCGGAATCTCCCATTACAGAACCTCACACTTGTAATCCAATCCTACTTCCATTTTCCTTCTTCAGTGCACATGGTCACTCTCCAGTGTGATGCCTTTTAATCAGCAACAGTTCTCCCATATTCCTTCTATATAATATAAAGTTATATCTTTACCGTACAAGTCCATAAAGCCTCACCAGACATATAGCCTACTTAAGCAGGCTGAGAAAAAGAATGATTTTCATTGTATATCATTGGGCATTTTTTAAAACTTTAACAAGAGTAGAGAATTACATGAATGAAAAGTAAAAGTAGAAAGCTGGGATGAATTATGGCCACCATGCTGGCAGTCTCAACAGGAATGTATAAAGGTGTATGTTATGCAGGACTAACAAATGGATAAAAGATATTATCATGAAAGTAGAGAAGTGGCTGCCTGGGTGAAGATGCTTGTGGAATCTTTTATGGCTTAATATGAACACAGCTTTAGAATGTATAATATAGTCAATGTCAAACTGAAAAAAAAAAGTTTATGATAATACAATTTGACTATTCATTTTTTCCCATTGCCTCAAATACTTCTTTACCAGAAAAAAAAAATGTTTTTCTGTGTATGGTGATACATACTAGATAGACGTTGGATGGATGGATGGATGGATGGATGGATGGATGGATAGATAGATGGATGGATTCATGATGGATGGATAGATAGATAATGATGGATAGAGAGATAGAGATGGACAGATACAGATAATTGTATCCTAGGAAACAAGGTAGAGAAACCTGGATTATCTAGTCACTTTTTCAAACTGTCTTCCCCAAGTCCTAATGTGCCTCTTTCTCTGAAGGGACATTTGCCATTTTGCCAGGACAAGTCTTCATTATTCTTTTTTTTTTTTTCCATTGTTCTTCATGGTACAGAGCTACCCCAGCACCACAGGTGTTTGGCATCCCTGAACCCTGCCAAGGGTACCTTCCAACCCTCAGTCATTAGGATGACAAACACATTTCCAGCACACTTCGAGCTCTCATCTTAATTCAGCAGTTGCCATCAAGTTAGCCAGCAGGTTTTCTAGTCTGCCCAATGCTGTCCACTCGGTGTTGCAGAAAAATCTGGATTGGGTGGCAATGCATAAAAATGCATTGTTTTCCATTCTGCATTGCACCCACATGCCTGGCCATCTTGAATAACTGGAATATCTGCTAACAACTAGGCCCACATTTCCACATGGCCACGGTCTGGGGGGCTGCTAGCCCCTCCCCACTATACCTGACTTGTTTCCCTCTTTAAGGTACCTTCGTGGCCCCTAGTGCCTCTAGCTTAACACCTAATTCCCAGATTCTGCCTTTAGAGCTGCAGTTGACCACTGATGCCTGGGTCCCCACAGATTTGATGGACTTCTCTGGGATGAGGCCTGAGAAACAGGACTTTTTATAGCTCCCCAGATGCTTAGAAAGTGCAGCTAGAGCTGAGAACCCTGCTCTAAAGCCTTGTTATTCAAAGTGTGCTCTGTAGATCTGGTTATTCCCAGGGTCCATGGGCAGATAGCATCAGCATCACCCAGGGCCCTGTTGGAAATGCAGAACTTCAGGTCCCAGTCCTGACAAGGCTGTAACAAGATCCCCTATGACAAGGTGATCTGTAAGCATGTTAAAACAACACCGACATAAGCCCTTTCTCCTCTCTTTGGCAAAGCAGTCATTCTTTAAACAGCACCTCCACGTGGATGACTCCCACGCAAACCTTCCCTGGTACATTATACTATGTTTATACTATGATTACATAAAACTGCCATGACTTTCCATTCAGGCTTCCTGCTGGTTCTGACTTTGGGAGCTGTGCTTATAATTTGGAGTCTCCAGGTTTTTCTCTATTTCCCAGATTCACTGAAAATGTGTCCTGTAGGTTGCTGTTGTTTTTCCTTGAAACTGTGTAAGTTTTCCAGGAGAAGACAGTTCAGAACTAAGCTTCTGCCGTGCTCCTATCAGAAACAGAAATCACTTTTTTGGACTGAAAAAAAAATAACTTATGATTTATTCCCTCTCTCCTGTTTTTTCTCATTCTGGAATTGCTTTTGTTTATGTATTGGGCTTCCTCAAATGGTCCTCTAATTTTCTTATTCTTTCTTGTTATCCATTGTCTTTTTTTTCCTCTACTTTCTGGATATTCCTTAATTTCATTTTCGGTAGGAAGCTCTTTCTGTGCTCATCCATATTCCCTTGACACATGCATTTTCATGTCCCCAAGACTGTCTTCCAGCTGCCAACACCTAACAACTGTCAGCCAGGGGACTTTCTATGGCGACAGTATCCCACTGGGCTCTTATGAGCAGTGAGCTATAAATACCGAGGAATTATTCTGCCTTGGGAACAGCCTCCACCTAATGACTGATTGGCTTTTTCCACTTAGCTTATTTCCTTGGAGATACATCCATGTTGCTGTGACTATAAACAGTCTGTTCCTTTTTATTGCATAGTATTATTCCTTTGTATGGATGGACCACAGTTGGCTTAATCATTCATCTGTTGAAGGACACGAGAAATTGGAGCTATCACAAATAAAGTTGATGTATGGATATTTGTGTGAACATAAACTCATCTGTCTAGGACAAAATCCCACAATGGCAATGATTGGGTTATATGATATTTGATTTGATGATGATGATGATATGATAACATGATTTGCATGTTTCATGGTACCTGGTTTTTGAGCTAGAGGGCTTTGGACGTCACCTAATGGTAATGAAAACTATTCCCAAACTTTTGGACAGATAGGATGCAATCAGAATATTACTATATGAAAAGTAACAACTTCATGCAATATGGAAATTAAACTGGACATGAAGGGTTCAAGCAATACTGTCATGATGAGAAGAAGGATAAAGGAAGTGAACAGAAGACAGTCAATGGGAGTGGACAAGAGAATTGGATCCAGGGGGCAAAGTTCTTTGGAATCTTACAGGGTTAATTCCATAGTTGGAAAAGGATACCCTTGTAAAATATGACCCTGTGGTCTTCTTCAGTCCCCAGGAGGATGTTTGAGGAGAAATATAAACAAAGCAAAACAGAAGAGAAAGTTGTGCTTAAATTTATTTGTAATGTGTCCATTTAACATTAAAAACTATTCCTATAAAGAATACTGTGGCTTAAATAATAGAGAAAAATCTCCACCTCATTTTCTTTTCCTACATGCAGCCTCTCTGTACTGCTTTTAATAAAATAAAGCATGATGTGCTTCTGTGGGTAAATTATGATTTTTCCCTAATATATTCCAATTCAAACTATTTTCAGAGAGCCCAATCTGAAAATTGCTCTCATATCTATAAAAAGCACATGTATTTTGAGAAATAAAAGATGAGAAACAAGAAGAAAAAGATACTTAAAAAAAAATTCTACAGCCGGTCTAGTTACAGCTTGAGCCAAGAATCTGATGTCCTGAGAAAATAATTCTCTCCGACAGTTTTAGAAAAGGAAGAACCCAGATAAAAATAAGCCTCTAGCAAATGGAGCCTGGACAAGAATCTATCCTCTCCAAAAAAAAAAAAAAATCTAATTAAAAATATATACCATCTCACTTGCATATCTTATTTTGGATCCCTTAAAGATAAATTATTATTAAATCTTTTCCAAGAATTGCCCAACTTTAGGGGTGCCTGGGTGGTTCAGTCGGCTAAGCGTCCAACTCCAGCTCAGGTCATGATCTCACGGTTCATGGGTTCAAACCCCGTGTTGGGCTCTGTGCTGACAGCTCAGAGCCCGGAGCCTGCTTCAGATTCTGTGTCTCCCTTTCTCTCTGCCCCTCCCCACCCCCGCTCTGAAAAATAAAATAAACACTAAAAAAACAAAAAAAAAATTGCCCAACTTCATCATAACCCCCTATGTCTTTGTAGTTTCTTATCACAGTGGTAAGGTTGAGGGTGGGTAGCGGGGGCGTATGTTGTTTTGTTCTGTTTGTTTCTTTACGGCAGATCCTGTGAGATGGAAAGCAGCCCCAACTATTCCATTTTCCAAATTTGGATGTTCAGGAAAGCCAGTTTCAATAAAGAAGAAAAAAACAAGCAAAACACACAAGGAAACAGAAAACCTGAAAAGATACATTTGCACCCAGTTGTGTAAAGCCAGAGGGATGACACCATTGATGAAATCTGGTGACATAAAACACCTGTGAGGAAAGCCAATCACAGACACCCTGGACTCCTGTGGGTATTACTTTCCTTCCATGAATCTTCTTCTCCAACCACCTCTTTCTCCAGGTTGTTCCTGTGCCCTCCTCCACAAGGAATGCGGGGTTCTGTTCCAAGGATGACTTTAACGAGACGTGAGGCCAAGCTTCATGTGGCAGAGCCACCTCAAGACTCTGAAGCCACTTCTCATGAAGTTTTACTAAGTGCATTTCCTAATACTCCAGAGCAGGCAGTTTGGGTTTTTCTGCTATCTTTAAAAACATCAACATACGCCTTTTAAGCTCCCAATGCTAGAGAGACTTCATGGAGTCAGATACACAGCAGAGTCCTCTAACTTGCTTGTAAATCCTGCATTTCCCAGATTCTTTTCCATGTGAATACGTTCATTATCAAACCGTAGCACATACAAATGTATTCTGTAGCTAATGACCTGTTTACTTGAATTGCCATTACAGGCATTAAGGCCCTTAAGTATGCATAATTTCCAGCCAAGCAAAGGAGAAAAAGGATCATTCCAAGCTTAAGAATAATTGCATACATAAAATTTTCATATCTTTATCCATTTAAGGAGGAAATTTCTTGAAAACTGCTCTTCCAGGGTGACTGGGTGGCTCAGTCAGTTAAGTGACCAACTCCTGATTTCAGCTCAGGACGTGATCTCACGGTTCATGAGTTCAAGCCCTGCATCGGGCTCCGGGCTGACAGCATGGAGCCTGCTTGGGATTCCTTTTCTCCCTCCGTCTCTCTGCCCCTCCCACTCTCTCTCTCTCTCTCAAAGTAAATTTAAAAACTTTTTTAAAAATGCTCTTTCAGGGGCGCCTGGGTGGCGCAGTCGGTTAAGCGTCCGACTTCAGCCAGGTCACGATCTCGCGGTCTGTGAGTTCGAGCCCCGCATAAGGCTCTGGGCTGATGGCTCAGGGCCTGGAGCCTGTTTCCGATTCTGTGTCTCCCTCTCTCTCTGCCCCTCCCCCGTTCATTCTCTGTCTCTCTCTGTCCCAAAAATAAAATAAACGTTGAAAAAAAAAAAAATGCTCTTTCAGGGGCGCCTGGGTGGCGCAGTCGGTTGAGCGTCCGACTTCAGCCAGGTCACAATCTCGCGGTCTGTGAGTTCGAGCCCCGCGTCGGGCTCTGGGCTGATGGCTCAGAGCCTGGAGCCTGTTTCCGATTCTGTGTCTCCCTCTCTCTCTGCCCCTCCCCCGTTCATGCTCTGTCTCTCTCTGTCCCAAAAATAAATAAACGTTGAAAAAAAAAATTTTTTTAATAAATAAATAAATAAATAAAAAATGCTCTTTCAGGTTAGAGTGGGAGAGAACCAAAGCATAAGAGACTCTTAAAAACTGAGAACAAACTGAGGGTTGATGGGGGTGGGAGGGAGGGGAGGGTAGGTGATGGGTATTGAAGAGGACATCTTTTGGGATGAGCACTGGGTGTTGTAGGGAAACCGGTTTGACGATAAATTTCATATATTAAAAAAAATAAAAATAAAATAAATGAGAAAAAAAAACTGTATCCCACAAACAACTTTATAAAGATATCTTTATCTGAAACACTGACATTTTTGCTTGTAAGTCACATTGTTGACATTCCATAGAAAAATAAAGGCACAGCAAATATATTACAGAGTGCTAATAAGTAGAAAGCAATAAATGTGAAAGGATGGCAAGTCAAAATTATATATTAAATAACTAATTTTTATAAAATTAGAGTATACTTTTTAAGTAAATACATGCCATGTATTATAAAAGTATTTAGAAATAAAATTGCATATTAAATATTAAAAAAATAAATAAAAATAAAAATGCTCTTTCATTCAAAAGCAGAACACATTCATACTTCTCAAACTGGCTGTATTTGAATTCATTGTTTTGAACCTTAAATCATTTTTCTCTGCTGTTCCTGTGTTTAAGTATGTTTAAGTAGATCATGTCCAATACTGATGTTTTACTGAAAACTTCTAAAATGTGGGTGAAAACATGTAATGTAAGTATATGCACCATGGTAACCAGCCTTCAAAATGGACCCAAATGATGGTAACCAACTGGAGTTCATACTCTCATAATCCACTCCCACACCGAACCAGGACTAGCCTTGCACCAACGGAACACAGCAGAAATACTAGTGTGTGATTTCCAAGCAGAGCCCATAAAAGGCATTAAAGCTTCCACCTTGGTCTTTTGCAACACACCCATTCTGTCAAACGCCACCCACCATGCTGCGAGGATACTCAAGCAGCATGTGAAGACGCCATGTAGAAAGGGACTAACATGTCAGACAACTGAGGGAGCTGCCTGGAAAGGAGATCCCAGCTCTAGTTAAGCCTTCAGATGCCTGCAGCTCCAGTCAACAACTGACTGCAACCTCCTGAGAGATCAGAGCCACAATCACTCAGCTGAGCCCAAATTTCTGACCCACAGAAACCCAAGAGATAAGGAATTATGACCAGGGTGCCTGGGTGGCTTGGTTGGTTAAAGCGTCCAGCTTCGGCTCAGGTCATGATCTCACCCTTTGTGAGTTCGAGCCCCGCATCTGGCTCTGTGCCGACAGCTCAGAGCCTGGAGCCTGCTTAGGATTCTGTGTCTTTTTCTCTCTCTCTGCCCCTCCCCCACTTGTGCTCTGTCTCTCTCAAAAATAAAGAAATACATGTAAAAAAAATCAAAAAAAAAAAGGGTGGAAGGAGCAGACTACTTTAAAAAAAAAAGAAAGAAATTATGACCATTGTTTTAAGCCTCTACATTTTGGAGGTAACATGTTACACAGCTCTAGTAATTTGAACACACACACACACACACACACACACACACGTATACACCAAGCACAGATTACCCAGAAAAGGACTCAACTCCAACAGGAAAAGAAAAAATTTTCAAGGTATCAACCCTTCCCGCAGATTATTCAGTGGATCACATAAAATATTTTGGGGGGGGGGTGGGGGGGGCCCGGGTGGCTCAGTCAGTTTGATGTCTGACTTCAGCTAAGGTCATGATCTCACAGTTCATGGTTTTGAGTCCCACGTCAGTCTCTGTGCTGACACCTCAGAGCCTGAAGCCTACTTCAGATTCTGTGTCTCCCTCTCTCTCTCTGCCCCTCCCTCACTCATGCTCTGTTTCTCTCTCAAAAGTAAATAAACATTTGAAAAATTAAAAAAAAAACTATATATATAGTCTTTAAAGCATCAAAAACCAAACATGGATATTTTGCACATCAATTAAATTTTTTCTTCTTACAGCTACTGCACCTCTTGCTACAAAGTTCCTTTTTCTGATTGTATTTTGATCAAGGGTGTAGAGATAGTCTATATGGCTCTCCAAAATTTTCCATAACTGTCTAAATACAGTTGCCAACAACCTAGGTCAGTTATGAAATTACATGATATGTAATCTAATTGACAAAAAAATACTAAATTGAGACTAGAGTATGATTTATTTTTTTTCTACAAAAGAAAGCTTCAGAGCTTAATTGAATGGGAGAGGAAATATTGAGATAAAATTTTAAATGGTCTATCAAATATTTGCATTGAAGAAGGGTTAAACTCATGTTTTTTTCTTTACTTTGTATGTAACAGACTGAATATTAAAAGGTACATTATGAATAACACTATACTGGATATATGCCAAGCCCTCTTAATTTTTAAGAAACAAACTCTTTCTTTATAAAATCCTATGAACCGACTTGCTGTACCTTGCTACATGTTTCTAATCTTGCTACATCTACACCAAAATGAAATTCTTATCATGTTAGCCAACTTCTTTTAGCCAAATGTATCAAATTATATTCATGGAACCAAATGTCTGAGAGCTCAAATGTATGAATAACTCAGTTCATGAAATTATATGGGCAAATCCAGTATTCAGATGGCCTCTAAAGGGAACACAGCCTGTCATGCACAATAAAATTTAAAACAAAAATTAAGAAGGTTCCCCCACTGTAGCAGGGAATTTCCCAAGCATGGAAAACTGCCTTCTGTATTCTGGGTAATTACCCAAAATATAAAATGTCTATTTAATAGTCCTTTCTTCACCCAGACATTTCTCTGCCCACAACCATCACCTTCTTATCCCCAAGTGCACTCTCTAATTTTACAAGGAAATATCCTGGGGCCGGGGAGGGGGGGGATAAAAGGAAGTAAATTTAGTCAGTAGCTATTCTACTTCCTTGTATTTCTAGATTTTATTCTTTACATCACAGGGAAAGAAATGGCACCAATAGGCTTTTTGTTTGCCTTTTATTTTTCACGTTAACTGAGCATTTTCTAAGACCAGATTACCGATCTAAGCATTCAACTATCCCATTAGCATTACTCATTCAATGCCCAGTAACCATGTGGGTCATTCCCCCCTTTCACTATTAGGAAACTGAGGCTGAGAGAGAGTAAAGGAAGTCTGCCCAGCCCATAGAGTTAGTCTGCGGCAGGATAAGAATTCAGAACCATGAGGTCTGAGACCAGAGCCTATACCCTTAACCACTGCTCTGCATCCGTGATCATTTTCACACACACACAAAGGCACCTGTTATCAGTAGCTTTATCAATAGGTATTTTATCATCTATTCGATGGGGTGGAACAAAGTAGATTTCACAAGAAACCTGGGATTCCCCTGCACAGGTGTTGTATACCTTACTCCGCGTCCCTCAGACATCGCAGAAGCCCAACAGACATTGCAGTGACACTACCACACGTGATTAATGTACAAAGAAGTACATCCAAAGGGGGGTTTCCTGACTTACAAGAGTATAAGTGAAAACCCAAGTACCTGTCTAATTCAGCTACTGCAAGAGATTCTCAAAGCAGAGTGCCTTTTAAGGAAATGTGTGTGGTCACAGATTTGGACTGATGGATTGGTGAGAAATCAAGCAGCATCAAGACAGGCTGAGTGAGCTGTTTTAGTCCTGTGTATTCCAGCCCTGTGTATTCCATTGTGCACATTCTTGACCAGTTTTCAGGTCAAAGACACAGTAGCCAATGCAAAATTAGAATCAGGGGTGCCTAGGGGTGCCTGGGTGATTCCGCTGGTTCAGTGTCCAAATTCGGCTCAGGTCATAATCTTGCAGTTTGTGGGTTCGAGCCCAATGTCAGGCTCTGTGCTGACAGCTCAGAGCTTGGAACCTGCTTTGGATTCTGTGTCTCCCTGTCTCTCTTTGCCCCTCCCCCACTCACGCTCTGTCTCTCTCTCTCTCTCTCTCTTTCTCTCTCTCTCTCTGTCTCTCTCTCTGTCTCTCTCTCTGTCTCTCTCTCTCTCTCTCAAAACTAATTAAATGTTAAAAAATTTGAAACAAAATAATCAGGGGTGCCTGTGTGGCTCAGTTGGTTGAGCAACTCTTGATTTCACCTCAGGTCATGATCCTGGGGTCATGGGATCAAGCCCCACGTCAGGCTCTGTGCTGAGTGTGGAGCCTACTTGGGACTCTCGCTCTCTCTGTCTCTTTCTCTCTCTCTTTCTGTCTCTTTCCCCTGCTCTGCTCTCTCTCTCTCTCAAAAATAAAAAATAAAAAAAATTAGGATCAATTCCTAAAATAGAAATCAATCCATGGAAGTCGATAGCAAATATGTAACTAGGGAAAACTTAGCAATTTGAACATCGGGAAAGTGACCTTACTTTGCTAATGGCAAGCCATCTTCTAGAAACTGTGGAAGAGTGAAAAATAAGTTCATTTGCTTTTGTGCTAGACACTCACCAATTCATCACTACAAACATTTATGAAAACTCACAGAGAAAGGAATTCTAATAAATGTAAGGAGTAAAAAGTGATCTCTGAGGAATTGTCAAATCACCAACCTGCTGTGAGGATGAGGGAGTCTGAATGAGATCAATACACCTAAGCATAAAATAGACAAATCCTGTAACCGTTTGCCAAGGTAAAGCACCTTTAGGTGAATAACAATTATGATGATATTGATAGTAATAAAAATATCTTCTAGGGTTTATATACATTTCTTGAAAAAAAATTACTTCCTGAGAAATCATCAATGAATTATATTTAACTATAATATACATTACAGTAGACTTTTGACCTGTCTGGGTTTTTTTCCAAGATATCTAGTCCAGTATGCAAAAATTTATTTTAAAATCTTAAAGGAGCATGTAGGTGGCTCAGTCGATTAAACATCCAACTCTTGAGTTCGGCTCAGGTCATGATCCCATGGTAATAAGATTGAGCTCTGCATCAGGCTTGGGAATCTCTCTCTCTCTCTCTCTCTCTCTCTCTCTCTCTCTCTCTCTCTCTCAAAAAAAAAAAAAAAGTAAATAGGGGAACCTAGGTGGCTCAGTCAGTTCAATGTCTAACTTCGGCTCAGGTCATGATCTCACAGTTCGTGGGTTTGAGCCCCACGTCAGGCTCTGTGCTGACATCTCAGAGCCTGGAGCCTGCTTCGGATTCTGTATCTCTCTCTCTCTCTGCCCCCACCCTGCTTGTGTTCTCATTCTCTCTCTCGCTCTCTCTCTCTCTCTCTATCTCTCTCTCAAAAATAAATAAACATTAAAAAATTTTAATAGAAGAAAATATAATCTTAAAAACAAAAGTTATAGGGTTGTCTGGGTGGCTCAGTCAGTTGAACATCCAACTTCGGCTCAGGTTGTGGTCTCATGGTTCATGAACTGGAGCCCTACTCTGGGCTCTCCGCTGTTCATGTGGAGCATGCTTTGGATCCTCTGTCCCCCTCTCTCCCTGTACCTCACTTGTTTGCTCTCTCGCTCTCTCTCTCTCTCTCAAAAATAAACATTTTAAAGAGTTATAGTTCAGACTTTAAAGAGCATTAATGCAGTTATATGATTTTTTTAAATGATGAATCTAAAGGTTAGACAAGTTGCCTGAATTACCTAAGGTCCTACCATCATTTTGTTCACGTCTTTGTTGATTCACTCAGCAAATGCAATGTAAGGCAGCAATCATGCTGAGCAATGTTTATACTCAGCCTGTACAGGCTGTATCACTGTTAGTCAATGGCAAAGCTAATATTAGATCCAGATCTTCTCACTTCAAGTCAAAGTTGTACAGAAAAAACAAAAGGTACCTGTGTCCACCCAAGTGGGTAACCAGTCTGGGTAATACCAGACAGTATTAATAATCCCTAATAGCAATGCATAGAGCCAAAGCACCATCACCATAGCTCCCATTACAGAAGCCTAAATTATTCCAACATCCATGAGCAAGTCTGGTATTTTCAGAAACACTTAACAGTGAGTTCTGGAAAAGTAAAAGCCATGCCTCATTGTCTTCAAGCTGATAGCATGTGGCATAGTAGTCAGTTACCGAGACCAGAATATGTGCTCAGTGAAGACTGCCTGAATGAGTCAAGAAAGTTTGCGTCATTCTGCAGGCACTTTCCTCATCCTTTTTGACAATGACCTTAGGAAAGAGAGAGGGGGAAATAAGACTAATAGGGGCAGAAGTAAAGGTGAAAATGGCCAATATTCAGAGAGGTACAACTATTCAAAACAGGCAAGTAAGGACTCTTATGGAAATTAAGTCATACTGATGGATTTAGGAAGATCAGCAGATGAGATTTCAAAGGTGGACAGAAAAGGAAGCACATACTAATGCCCTAATCAGAGACATTGCTGATCTCTGCACATTAGGGCCTTACAGACTGAAAAAGTTAGACCAATGCAGATATGCAGAAAGCAGAGACTAAAAAACAAACAAGCAAACAAACAAATGCCCATTCTAGCTGGAACTCAGAGCATCACTAATTATTGGCATCCACATTAAAGACAAATAGGAAGAAATGAGGCTAAAAATAGCACTCACAACAATTCAACAGCACAGTGAATACATGTAACGTTGATGCCTCAATAGTTGCTCTTTGTTAACAGAAGTCATACCTTCATTTGTCACCAGCTGGGTTTTTTTTTTTTAGATTTTTTTTTACATTTTTAATGTTTATTCATTTTTGAGAGACAGAGGAAGACACGGCATGAGGAGGGGAGGGGCAGAGAGAGAGGGAGACACAGAATCGAAGCAGCCTCTAGGGTCTGAGCTGTCAGCGCAGAGCCTGACACGGGGCTCAACCCCACACACCGTGAGATCATGACCTGAGGTGATGCAGGACACTTAACCGACTGAGTCACCCAGGCAACGGTTGTTTTCTTTAGCATCCCTTCTCTCATGTCTGTGTTGGTCTAACTCTTTCAATTGGTAAGCTCCTAATGTGCAGACATCAGCAATATCTATGAATGGAAACACATGTTGGGAGTAAAGGAAAATAACAGGTGGATGGGAAAAATAAATTAGACATCTTGGGGATAAAAAAAAAATGTCATTGAAATTCAGAGACAGAAACGGCTCTCAGCTGAACACAGCCAAGAAAAGAAATTGCAGTTAGAAGTTTGCATCAAGGAATCTACCAGAACAAGCAAGCCTAGAGTTAAAAATTAGTTTAAGCAAAGGAATATCAAGGGGTTCCAACACATATCAAACTGGAATTCTAACAGAAGAGAAAGGAAATGAAAAAGTGAAGAAAGTCTTTCATAGCTTAGAGCATTCCTGAATTATCCTAGAAACGTTTCAGAGCTCAATAAATTTCTTAAAGTGAATCAATGGGAATTTGTAAGTGTGGGTTTCCGTGTTTCTCTGCTCTTTCCTAAATGACTAACCTCTACATAACTCCTTAGAACTTGCAAAGTTTTCTTCACTTATGGTCTCACTTAATCCTCTGAGCAGCCTTGTGATATGGGTGTCATTAAACTTATTTCTCATATGAGAAAACTAAAATTCACAGGGAAATATAGAAGCTTTCCTACAATCCCACAGCTAGAAAAGAACAGAGCCACGGTGAGTGCAATGGCGTTAAAATATGTCCACAAATTTTTCTGATACTTCTCCCTTCAAAAGGTGGAGCCTAGGGGCACCTGGGTGGCTCAGTCAGTTAAGCATCCAACATCAGCTCAGGTTATAATCTCACAGTTCATGGGTTCGAGCCCCTCATTGGGCTCTGTGCTGACAGCTCAGAGCCTGCATGAGCCTGCTTCGGATTCTCTGTCTCCCTCCCTCTCTGCCCCTCCCCTGCTTGTGCTCTGTGTCTCCAAAATAAATAAATGTTAAAAAAAAATTTTTTTTTAAAAGGTGGAGCCTAGTTCCCCTTCCCTTGAGTGTGTGACTTGCCTCCAACAAATACAATAAGAGTGAAATGAACATATGTGCTATTCAAGACAAAGTCATGAAAGGCACTATGGCATCCATCTTGCTCTCTCTTGGATCACGCACTCTGGGGGAAGGCAACCGCCATGTTGTGAAGTTACCGAAGCGGCCCATGAAACACATCCACTTGGGCAGAGGCTTTCTGCCAAAGTGCAGAGAGAACAGCCACCTTCTACCAAAAGCCATGAGAGCAGACCATCCAGCCTCAATTAAGGCTTTAGATGACTTCAGCCAGGGTTGAAATCTTAACTGCAATCTCATGAGACACCTTGAGTCAGAACCACCCAGCTAAGCTGCTGCCAAATTCCTACCCCCAGAAACTATGAGATAATAGAAGCTTGTTTAAGGTACTAGGGAGTCATTCTGCAGCCACAGATAACTGATATACCAGGAAATAAACACAGAGGCCTTGACAAAGCCGGTGTGCTCTTTTATTTCACACTACTACTTTTTCCATGACTTCTTGCACAAAATCAAAATATACTAGCCCACTGAACTTACATTACATTCCCCTATCAGCTCAATCTTTGCCAATTATGTCACCTTTTCCTGTGCCTATTTATAGTACTTCCTGTATTCTTGAAACACTGGTCTCCTCTTAAAGACAATAGGGCCACAAGAACAGGAGACAGATCAGTTCTGGTCACCAGTGTATCCTAGGACCAAATTTAGTGTTCAGTTAGGAGTGAGTATTCAGTGAATATTTTGGATGAGTAAATATCCACATATGATAGAACCAATCTGCCACCAGAACTTGATTCTCATTTTATCTTGAACCAAAGGGGAATACATTCTGTGTCTAAGAGGGAAAAGGGGATTCTGTTGGAGTTACGATTTTTTATTGATCCGAGCTCCCCGTTAGAAGTGTGTTGTATTCTGGTAAAGGAAATACTTTGAAGCACAGGATATATGATTATTTTTCAACAGCATCCAAACATCCCCAGGGCATGTAAAAATAAGAATATTTTCCTAATCAAAAGCGTCTTGTTCAATCCTGCATGAGTTCTTTCACTTCCTGTCCAGACCGATGGGAGGTTTCAGGCAATAGGGCCTCAGACAGGAGTGGCCGGGCCTGCCGCTGACCTCATCCCACACTCAGCTGCACAGGCGGGAGGGCAGCCTTCAGTCACAGACAATATTTTAATGGCCAAGTTATTTGTTCACACATGAACAGTAAGTCAACATGTAGTACTAAGTTGCAATGGCTTTTGATTTTGTGGGAAAAGCCTAACCACCCAGATTTTATTTCACAGCCAGGAAAAAATAATAATGATAATGTGTGAGAGGAACAAAATGCAGGAACCTCTCTCAGACATGACTGAAATAAGAAATCTAAGGAACAAATAATGTTGCTAACAGCAGTCCAGCTTTGATCAAAGACCAGACATTTTTATAGTAACCACGAAGACAGGATGTGACATCACGGGCACATTTTCCATCCAGCCCTCACTACTTTCCTTGGCATTTTATCATCTCAACAAGTGCTGCCCATTCGATCTTTCTGCGATGAGGGAAATGTTCTGAGCTAACACAGGAGCCACTAGCCACGTGTGGCTGGTTACTGGGCACTGGAAATGTAGCTGGCTAGCATGACTTAGAATTGAATATTTTATCTCATTTTAATTGTTAATTTATTATTATCATTACATCAACTTTAATTTAAATTTTTTTTAATGTAAATAAAATTATTTTTGAGACCGAGAGAGACAGAGCATGAGCAGGGGAGGGGCAGAGAGAGAGGGAGACACAGAATCTGAAGCGGGCTCCAGGCTCCGAGCTGTCAGCACAGAGCCCGACGCAGGGCTTGAACTCACACACCGCGAGATCATGACCTGAGCCGAAGTTGGACGCTCGACCGACCGAGCCACCCAGGCGCCCCTGACATCAACTTTAATTTAAATGTAAATAGTCACGTGTGTCTAGAAGCTACAGTAGCTGACAGCACTGCTTGAGAACTATTTCCCACAGACTCTTGAGATCTAGGCTCTCTCAGGCTGCTGGAGTAACTTAGGTTAAGACAAGTTCACCATTATTACATTTTGCCAAAGACAGCAAGAAACTCAAAACTCAAAAAACTCAAGCTATTTTTAAATACTGCCAGGGAGCCCTAGTGTTCCATTCTTTTCTGGAGGGTTTTTTTTTTTTTAATGTTTATTTATTTTTGAGAGAGACCGATAGCCTAAGTGCAAGAGAGGCAGAGAGAGAGAGACAGTGGATCTGAAGCAGGCTCTGAGCTGCCAGCAGAGAGCCCAATGCGGGGCTTGAACTCACAAACCACGAGATCATGACCTGAGTCAAAGTCAGATGCTTAACCGACTGAACCACCCAGGGTTTGCCCCTATTTTCTGGAGTTTCTTATGATCAGCTCCCAACCTGAGAAGTGAGACAGGAAAGAGCAAAGAAGGAAGCCCACCCGAGTTCTTCAACCGAGGTTCCCGTCCCAACATAGAAGGAGGGTCCATTCTAAAAGAGAGACCACCAGCACACGCCTTTAGGCTGAAATGGGACAGAATGTGAAGTAAAGGGCTGCCTAGAATAGAAATCATGTTTAAATCACTAAGGAGGTCTAACTGGAATGCAACAAAGGCCTCAGAGAGTCCTTACCTGAGATGCCCAGTGAGCACATTGGCTACCTCTCATCATTTCCTTCTGCTTGGGGAGCAAGTCCAAAGTCTGCAATCTGTTGAGGAAGCAGTAGCCAGCCCCTGCTCCAGCCTTCCTCCTGTTACATTGAGGCCTGATTTCTCAGGTCTCCCCCACACAGATCTGACCGCTGCATCCCGGCAACTGGGTGTCTATGATGATGTCCTCTTCTCCCGCTTTCTGCATGACTCCCTGACTGCACAACCCAGTCAAACGGTCCAGGGCCAGGCTGGAGAGCAACTGGAACCTTGCCCTCTGCTGGCGGGAGTGTGAACTGACACAACCACCCTGGAAAACTTGTCTCTAGGGATCTACTAAAACTGAGCCCTCCCACTCCTGGGTAAATGCGTACCCAGCGTGTACAGATTTTCACCAAAAGACATGCGCGGCGACATCCACAGCAACATTATGCAGAGTACCCTAAAACTGGAAACCCCACAAATGCCAACAACAATGCAATGGAGAAATATAGTATATAGCAGAGTAGTACACAGCAGTGCAAACAGATGATTTGCAAGCACATGTGGCACCAACAGTGCGTCAGACAGCAGTTTGGGCTACAACAGCTAAACGCAAAAGAGCATCATTCTATCATGTCAACAGAGGCTTCCTGCACTTCGCATCATTCAGTGTACAGAAAGTACAGAAATGAGCCACTTCATTCATGCTGTTCAAAGAGGTGGAGGTGCTGGTGACCTAAAGGGGACAGGGGAGGGAAGAGGGAACTCCAGAGTGCCCTTCACCTGAGTGTTGATTTGATGGGTGTGCTCAGTTGTAAGAGGTCAACAAGCTGTACCCTGAAGGCACATGCAGACGCTTCTCTGGATGTATTCTTCAATACTTTTTTTTTAAAGCTCTATTCATCCTCAAAGTACAACTCAAAACTCACCACTTCCATGAACCATGAAAGTATCCTACAGCGGTCTTTCATTTTCTCATCATTAAAAACAGCTCACGTTATTTCAGGCACATACGTTTCAGCATATCAGTCAGAATTTAAACACCGTGCTTTTTTAAACCTCCCTCGGTGTTTGGCACAGCACTGGTCACAAAATATGTATTTCATAAACTCTTGTAAGCCAAGCACATCTTTCGTGCTATTATTTAAAATTGCATAAATGGCAAAGACAGGTATTATCTCATACTTTCTGTGAATTTTCAAACAGCTGAGTTCAGTTAAGCACACATTTCCTTGCACATATAAAAATGGAAAACATTGCAACAAAAAAGACTCTGGAATTTTCCATCCACGCAGCTGTTGCTGCATAGAGTCTGTGGTGTAACCTTCTCTTAATGGAACTCACTCTCACAATCCCACACAAGAGAAATGATTTCATTCCATTGCAGTCCCATCACCGTACTGGGCAAAGGCATCAGAAGTAATCAAGGGAAGAAGAAAAGGCTCCCCAAAAGTGTGATGAAAACTATTACAGTGTACTACATCCAGAGTCTGAAAATTCATGGTAAATCCTTTTTTTTTTCCCGAGTTTCCAAATGACGGTCTAATTAGTATGCTTATTCTGTCACTTGTAAACTATGAGAACCAAGGAGAAGTATGAATCCACAGACTAGTCGTAAATTACAGCAGTCATTTCTAGGAGCCTCGCAAGTACCCCGCCCCAGGAGGATTTTCACCCACAAACAAACACTCCGCCAGCTCAGATTAATCAAAGGGGAACCCTTCCCTTCGCAGCGTGTTCCTCACTTCTCCTTTCCTTCCAAGCAAATGCCTGCCACACAAAAAGAGGCTGGCCTCTCGAAATGTTCTTCTATTTGCTTGGTTTCATCAGCCCTGCAGAAAGAGGGGAAAAGTAATCTCCGATTTGCAGAAATGAGAGAAAGACGGGAGATTACAGATTTCCTTAGAACTTTCACCTCTGCTCTAAATAAACAGTTGAAATCATCTCCCCATTCCTGTAGTTTCATGGCGGAAGTTTGGTGCCATCAGAAGAAGGGTAGTGTGACATATTTACAGACACCCGGAAGGAAAGCAGGAGAAAACATCAAACAAGTACTTTCTTTAAAAAGACTCTTATCAACCTTCCACAGAGCCACAAGTGCTAGATAAGGAACATGGAATACACAAGATCCAAGAACCAGTCCGGCCAAAGCTGTTTGGGACACTGTGGGTTAGGTGACCTATGACTTTTCACTTGGTAGCAGCTACAAAACTCTTTACTCTTGGATTAAAGAACTTTCCAGAAATAGTCAAATCTATCATCTCAGTTCTAAGGAGTGAACTAAAAGCAAAAACTTGGTCGCACACATGCCCCCTCCCTCTTCCCATCCCTTCTCCGTACCTCTGTCTCTCTCTGTCTCTGTCTAACTGTCTTGCTTTCTCTCTCCATACCAGTTCAGGCAACCCCATAAGTATTACTCTTTGGACCCGAGGAAGAGAGACTGACTCTGCACAGTCCTTCCCAGGGCTTCATACCTCTCCGTTGTCCAGAAGGGTAGTCTGTTCAACAAGGTCTCTGAGTCTTGGACCAGATATTCCTCTTTAAACAAATGCCTGGGGCGCCTGGGTGGCGCAGTCGGTTGAGCGTCCGACTTCAGCCAGGTCACGATCTCGCGGTCCGGGAGTTCGAGCCCCACGTCAGGCTCTGGGCTGATGGCTTGGAGCCTGGAACCTGTTTCCGATTCTGTGTCTCCCTCTCTCTCTGCCCCTCTCCCGTTCATGCTCTGTCTCTCTCTGTCCCAAAAATAAATAAAAAACGTTGAAAAAAAAATTTTTTTTTTAAATAAATAAACAAATGCCTAATCCCACTCAACTTTAAAGCTCCTTTCAGCCCAGCAATTTCACTACTAGGCATCCACCAAGAAAACTCAAAGTATATGTCCGCACAAAATCTCGTGCACGAATGTTCAAAGCAGCACATTCTTAACAGCTGAAATGCAGACACAAACCAAATGGCCATCAGCTGATAAGTGAATACATGAAATATGGCACACCCATCCAATGGCACATTATTCAGCCGTAAAAAGGAATGAAATACTGGTTCATGTTGCTACACGGATGAACCTTAAAAACTCTATCCTACGGGAAAGGCAGCAAACACAAAAGCGTCAGCATACACAAAACATTGTATGATTCCATGTATGTGAAATATTCTGAATAGCAAGTCTAGACACAGAAAGTATCTTAGTGGCTGCCAGGGGCTGGGGGCAGAGGGGAGTCAGAAGTGACTGCTAATAGCCGCCTTGCTCACATCTTTTCAGGCCAACAAGTTCCCAGAAATTATTGGCTAATTTTATCTGCCTCTCCCAATTAGATGCTAGTTCCTTGCGGGTAGAGACTACCATTTTCTTGAACCGTCAGCCAGAGAAAGCACTCAATATGTATAATGTAAGATGGAACATTTGGACCGGGAGTCTTTGTTCAGTATATTTCAAGTAAAGAATAGCAAAGGTGCATGACTTTGATATGAATCCTTAGAGCATCCAAAATGGGAATTCCCTCTTGGACTCAATCACCAGGCATTCGCTCGGAGCTCCCACTCATCAGGCTTAGAATTGCCTTGTTACATTTATTGACATGTTTGCCCCACAAAGCTGGGGACTTGATTGTCAGTGCATTTTGCTGCATTTACAGTGAAACAGGTCCTGGGACTCTGCACGTCTTCCAGGCAGCATTTGTTAAGAAGATATCAGAGCAAACAACTGACAATTTGGATGTGAAAGCAGAGATGTGGCTGCTTGGGCGGCAGGTGGTTCAGGGGAGGGCGGCACTGTAGGACGATCTCGGGCTCCCTTCTGTCACCCCTGCATCGCTGCGGGGAGCAGGAAGAGCTGCAGTCCGTCCAGCCTAAACCGGCCACACATCCTTAACTCATCTGCGAAACCCACACCAGGCTGTCCCGATCAACAAATCTACGTAACCCTACTTGAGGGCTACCAAAATTTCCCTCCTTCCCAAACAGACATCCCCTTACTTGCCACAGCATCTTAAATTAATCCACAAGGCATCAGTTACCCTTCAGTTGAGACAGTTTCCCTAAATACTCATCTCCAAATGCTCGCTTTCCTGCTTGTGATTCCACACGGAGCCATTAGTCCTGAACGTTAATTGTGAGTCTCTACCTTTATCTTCAACTGCTTCTCCCGCCCCACCCAGTCGCCCCACAGCCACGTGCGCATATTCTCTGGTCAAACTGACACACTGCTATCTAGGGCCATGCCCTGGCTGTTCTCTCTGGCTAGAACTTGCTCCCTCCCTCGAGTCTCCAAGCCGACACCCTCCCTTCGTTCACATCCCCGTTCCAATGTTGCCTTCTCGAGAAAACCATGTTTGGCCATCTCCATGAAATAGTAGCATGCCATCTTCCATCTGTCTTCATAGCACCTATGACCATCTGACCGGTGCACATTTGGGTGTTTTGGCTGTTAACCCACTACAACAAAGGCTGTGTCCGTTTTGGTCACTAGGGGTTCTCTGGCCACATTGCAGGTCTCCAGCAAATATCAGGTGAAGAAAGGAATGAGTGAGAATTGCATTCACAGACTTAGAAATGCCAAGGCAGCTCCTGTTCCCAGAGAGCTGAGGAGGATTAGCAAATCCTCAACTATAGCATAAATGTCTAGATCGGGTGTTTTTGTAATTTTGTAATTCCCTAAGTGTTACAGAATGGGCATCAAGTGGAGCTCATTTAGTTACAGATGATAGAAATTCCTTTTTCAGCCAACTTGCACACTCAAGGAAATTTACTGGAGTGCCTGGCAGTAAGGCTAGCAAGAGGCAAAAGTTGCATCTGGGCTCAAAAAGCCAGCATGACCAGGATTGGGTTTTTCTCTCCACTTCTCAGCACCGCCCAGGCAGCCTGAGTTTCACTTCTACACCAAGTCACCCTATCTGTCATGGGCCCCAATGGCTGTCAGCCATTCAAGGTTCTTCCTCATTCAAGTCCAAAGCAAAGACTCTTTCCTGGCAGCATGCATGGGTGAATGAGGCTTTTCTCTCCCAGAAGTCCTTGCATCCCATTGACTCTGCTACATGTGAATGCATGAAGTCATCCCTGGAGCCAGCAGGGATGGAAGGAGCTTTGGCTGGGATCCAACCCACGCACACATATGATACAAAAATGGTGGAGGACTAAATTCCTCAGGAGGAAATTAGGGTTCTGTCGAGCAGAGAAGTGGCCAGCCACTGCAGGAAAGACCAACTACAAATGTCCAATATATCATGCGTACATAATGACTTAAGATGCTAAAAACCTAAAGTCAAATTAAATATAGAGTAGAAGTTTACTTCTCTAAAACCATTTCTTACCTCAAATTATAGCTTCCTCAATTTTTAAGGACAATGGAAATTTTTTATATGTTGATTGTGGTAATAGTTACATGACTGTTTAAATTGGTATAATTCGTAAGACTACTGCTAAGTCCACAAACTATATAAAGGACTAAATAGTCAATCTTTTCGACTTTGCAGATCAAAACTGTTGCAATTACTCAAGTCTGCAGTGCACCAGATTGGATCCATGAGCTGTATGTAGGTTGAAGGCTTCTGAACTCCACGTTTGAAAAAGAGTGAATTTTAGCACGTATACATTATACCTCAATAAGCAAACCAAAAAAAAAAGTAAAGCAGAAGAAAAAAAACACTCCAGGAAACACACACACACACACAAAACGTAGTTCCTTCCATTTATTTTAAGCAGAGATTATCAAGAGAACAAAGTTATTTTATTGTTTGTAAGAGAGATTGTTGGCAATAATTGTGCCACAGATGAGCAGAAAGGTTTACAGAAAGTTAAACAGAGAATTTTAAACTTGACTTTTGAAGATTATTTCACCAACTCAGTTGGAAAATTCACCTAGAAGCCAAGTACCATACCCCTGCCCTTGAAAAAGATACCTACAGCTGGCTGAGCCCCTTGTCAACACTCTAAACCGACTTGTTTTGCTTTGGTCTGGTTTGGTTCAGTGGGAATATTTTAAGACTTAGCGTCCTGCGCTTGTGGGTTTTTTTTTATTGTTTGCTTCTTTTATGGCAAAGCAGTCTCTATCAGACATAGATTGTAGATAACAACCAGTCAATTCTTCCCCCTCTCTAAACAATGGCACAAAGAATCTCTGAGGCTTTTAGCCCACCAGAATAGAAAGAGAAATCAAACTTACTGGGAACCAGAAAGTGAACACTCTCAGGAAAAAATAAGTAAATTTTAAGTAGGAGAGTTCAAAATCAGCACTCATCAGCTGGCATTCAAACACCCAAACTTGATGTAAGTGAAGTGATGGGGGGGTGTTACTGTATGTGTGGAAATTCAGGTTGTATAAAAGATATACAATCAGCCTCTAGCATCTGGATTTTTAAAAGATGTACAAGAAAGAAGAAATCAAAGTGCTCATCTCATCTTTCAGTCGAAAAAATACGCTTTTAAATCAAAGGTAGCTAACGTACAGATCAGCTGGAATTTTTCATGAAGACGTCCCTTACAATACACAAATGTCAGCCCTGCAGGGGATGTGTATTAAGGGGCAGATGCTGTGAGAGGCACGGCTCCAGGAAGACAACACATGAGCTGCCCTTAAACATTGAGAGCCCAACTAAGAAGACCCAGAACACAAATATTTAAGAAAATGTGTTGTATTACCACAGAATCTCTAAATACTTTAACAAGTCCAGGCAAATTCATTTTGTAAGAGGTGAGGTCAAACGTGGAAGCAATGTCATTTCTCTTTGAAGCAATGCTAATAAGAAAATATGATCACTGTGTCCCTTGGTGCCGCCTGGTGGAGGTGACAGCCATCTCCTACTCAGCCTCATGGCTGCCCTCAGACCTCTGGTAAAGACCAAGATCATTACAAAGAGGACCAATAATGAGCACCTGGGTGGCTCAGTCACTTAAGCATCCGACTTCAGCTCAGGTCATGATCTCACGGTTCATGAGTTTGAGCCCCGCATTGGGCTCTCTGCTGTCAGGGCACAGTCCGCTTCAGATCCTCTGTCCCTGCCTCTCTCTCTACCCCTCCCCAGCTTGTTCCCATTCTCTCTCTCTCTCTCCTTGTCTCTCTCTCTCTCTCCCTCCCTCCCTCAAAAAATACAATTAAAAAGTAAAAATACTTAAAAATTAAAAGAAAAAGAGGACCAAAAACTTCATCAGATACCAGTCAGACCGATCTGTTAAAATCACACACAACTGACATTGACGTTAGACTGTGCAGAAGATTCAAGGGACAGAGCTTGATGACCAACAGTGGATATGGGAGCAACAAGAAAACAAATCATGTGCTGCCCAGTGGCTTCCGGAAGTTCCTAGTCCACAACGTCAAGGAGCTTGGAGTGCTGCTGATGCACAACACATCCCATTGTGCAGAGGTCACTCCACATGTCTTCTCCAAGAACCACAAAGCCACTGTGGAAAGAGCAGCCCCTCTGACAATCAGAGTCACCAATTCCAATGCCAGGCTGGGTGGCAAAGAAAACGGATAGACAGCTTGTGTGCACATCATATTTGTGTTAATAAAACCATAAAACTACCAAAAAAAAGGAAAATATTATCAAAAGAGTCACACAAGAGAAAAATGGACAAATTCATTTCGTCCTTCTGCTAACTCATGTGTTACTACAGATAGGGCTGCAGCATTTTCTTTTTAAAAAAAAAATTGCCAATACAAGAGAATGCTTATTTTTACTCATTTTTTGCATGACTGTTTTGTTTCATTTTTGTTAAATGACTTCAGATTAATATTACCAAAAGGAAATCAGGAGTAAAATAAAGCTGGAAGGGACCGTTGGAGTTAATTTTGGTAACAATCCTGGTCTCAGTAACCATCAGAACGTTTTAGAGACAGAATTGTGATATGGTTGAAACAACCAAGCTGGGAAGATAAAGTGAAGTTAAAAAACATAAAGTCATTTTTTCCAGTGAGTCATTTCCTACAATCAGACATAAATATCCCCAACACTCTTTGCCCTGGACATAAAATGGATAAGTTGAGAACAGCTCCTACAACTGATTCGATTCACTGCAAGTTAATTTGGGGATGAGACTTCATATAAGCAGCTCTTAAACGACACAGATACCTCAGAAGGATCACAAAGTCTTCTCATCTCATTGCAGATTCCCAGGCACTACTCCCCAGAGACTTTTTGATTCCAGAGACAAACATGGGATCACGAGTTTACTCACTTACTCAGTGGATCATATTGTCACCCCTGTAGCCAGGAGGAAACCTTGAACTGCAGAAGCAGTAAGGTGCAGTGTAGCCAATCCTCCAAATGACACTTAACCCGGAGGTTCTGAAACCTCACCACCATTGACTCTTCAGGGCTCCCGCCAAGAATAATTTGGGATGGATCAATGTCTAGACATAGTGACTGTGTTGGATGCTGTCTAGTCCATTTGTAACCATTCAATGAGCAAATCAAAATGTTTAAGAGAAGAGGATGCATTTGTAGTTAAATTTCATCAATTCCACGGTTGCTTTTCCATTAATTGTGTCACTGAGATGTTTATTTCCTTAACATGACAGCTAATCGTATTTGTCTGCAGCTACCAGTTTTCCCACGTCAGCAGAATAACTCTATCAGTGTTTTTCTTTGCAAAATAGAATCTCACACAGTCAGTGTAAGGCATTTATAAAACCCCTGTCACAGGAATCATCCATTTGTCTTCCAACAAGTAAAGGAATATCAGACCCAAATGCCTAGAAGGGATTTAGTTATGTGATAGTAATTGCGTAAGTACATGATTTGTTAAGTCTTTGTGTACAAAAACCATTTCTCGCCAAGCCATTAATTTGTTGTGGGTCATCTGATTTTGCTACCATTACACTATGTGTTTATTGCTTATGTCTAAGTAAAAGGCACTGGTATGCCTAAATAATCTGCCTGAATAGGAAATTTGGCAGTTGCCTAATCCAGGGATTGGCAAATTACAACCTGCCACCTGTTTCTGTAAAAAAAAAAGGGGGGGGGGTAGTGTTTATTGGTGCACAGATAATGCCTATTCATTTAGATATTGTCTATGGTCACTTTCCAGCAACAACAGCAGAGTTAAGGAGTTGCCACAGAGACCATATGGCCTTCAAACCTAAAATATTTACAATGTGGCCCTATTCCAGAAAAGTTTGCCCACCCCTGTTCTCGTCAGTTGAGACCACCAAAGTTAGTACTCAGCCACACAAGGGCCAGATAGATGAAAATGCTCAATGTTCACATGGTGTCATGCAAACCAAGACTGATGTGGGAGGAATTGCCATGCACGAAAGCAATACAAGAAATCACAGAGAAAACATGGGTAGATTTTACTATATTTAATTTAAATGTTTTTTTAATTCCAAATTAAAAGGAAAAGCATTGCAGAAAAAGACTACAAAGAGGTTAATATGCCCACTCTCTAAAGAACTGCCACAAATCTGTAGCAACACTCAATGGAAGGAACCTACAAGGAGTGGATACAAACTGCCACTTTACGGAACAGGAAGTCTACAAAACTGATAAAGATATGAAAAGATGATGGGGCACCTGGGTGGCTTAGTCACTTAAGTGTCCGACTTTGGCTCAGGTCATGATCTCACAGTTCACGAGTTGGAGCCCCGCGTTGGGCTCTGTGCTGACAGCTCAAAGCCTAGAGCCTGCTTCGGATTCTGTGTCTCCCCCTCTCTCTGCCCCTCCTCTGCTAGTTCGTTCTCTCTCTCTCTCTCTCTCTCTCTCAAAAATAAACATTACCAAAACATACATTTTAAAAAAGATATGAAAAGATGCTCACCCTAACTAGTAATCAAATTAAAAGTGAAATGAAGTATCATTTCAGATTGGCAAAAAATTGAGTCAAACATTCAGTAGTATCAGATCTTAGTGAAAACATGTGGATGAGGTACACTGTGCCCCAACTGCGGAAGAACATTTTGAAGGTCATTTGACAACATCTATTGAAAGTTTAAATACCATGGCCTTTGACCCCACAATTAAAATTCTTGATGTTCACCCTAGCGAAACACTTGACCTTGTTCACAAGACTGTACGTCAAACACACTCTGAAAATGCCACACTATAGAATCTGTGTAGCAATACAGTGCACGAAGCAAAAGTGAATGTACTAACGTTGAAAGTGGTCCAAGATTATTGTCACCCCAAAAAGAAGTGATTTGCAAAGCAATATATCCATGAAGATACCACTGAGTTTTTAAAAATCATTATCTTCAACTTGTTATGGGAAGAATCATGTCCTGCAAACACGGTATGTTGCCATTCTAGGCTCCTGGACCTCAGAAGGTGGCCTTGTTTGGAAACAGGATCTTTACTGAGGTAATCAAGCCACATTGAGTAATTAGGTTGGGTCTTCATCCAACATGACTGGTGTCCCTATAAGAAGGGGAAATTTGGGCACACACAGAAGGAAGGCAGTGTGAAAACACACAAGGAGAAGGTGGCCATGTGACTGGAGTGAGGCATGTACAAGCCAAGGAATGCCAAAGATGGACAGCACTCAGCAGAAGCTAGCGGAGGGAAGGAAGATCATCTCCTAGAACCTTCATGGGGACCATGGCCCTGATGATATCTTGGTTTTAGACTTCCAGCCTGTAAAACTACACAACAATCAATTTCAGTTGTATTAAGCCATCCAGATTTTGGTACTTTATTATGGCAGCCCTAAGAAACAAATCCATAATCCATCACCTCTCCCCCCTAACACCCAGTCGTTTCTAGAGGGTTTGTACACATACTTATCTATAAATGCACAGAAAATAGTTGAGAAGTTTATCTTCCAATCAGTAGTGGGTATGTGTGAGCAGAATTTGCAGGTGACATATGAGGGGAACCTGTCCTTTCTACACATTCTTTGAAAATCCAGCAGCTAGTATGTATTAATGTAGGACTTAATCTACTTTAAGTAGAAAATGTTTTTATAAGGATGCAATGGTGAAGGGCAGGCCGATCTTTCTTCTCCTGGAACAAATGCCCCTCTTCTAGAATCTCCCACTCTCCATTCCAACTATTGGGCTCAAACAAAGGCAGCCACCATTGATTGGTCCTACAAGTGCACTCTGGGTCCAAGCTGGGTCCCTGGGGTCTGATGGAATCCCTCCCTGTCAGCACAGCTGAAGACCTATGCCTGGGACATGCTGGCCACCATATCCACTGCTCGTCAGAAGCAGCAGCTCCGGGGGCAGAGAATAAAGCCAGTTTCAAAAGGGAGGTGATGGACGGGCACCCCTGTGAGAATTGGTGGCCTTGGAATCACTGTTTCCAGTCACTCCAGTAACCAGCTGCACCTCCGTCCTCACTTACGTGAGCCAATGCTCTTTGTCACCAAGGCCACTTAGATTGGGTTTCTGTCACTTGCACTCAAAATAGCTCTACACAGAAAGAAACAAAACAAAGGAGAATAGATGCACATGATTCTAAACATCTGTTGAGAAAATGCTCAACCTTTTCATTATCAAAGGAATACAAATTCTTTTAAAATGGGATGTCTTTTTTTTTTAATTCAATGGCATCTATTGTGCGTGTGTGTGTGTGTGTGTGTGTGTGTATCCTTTGAACTGAAATTCTCAATCTCAGGGTAGTGGAATGATAAGTAAATTGTGTTCTCTTTCATTTATACTTTTCTCTTTTTACTAAATTCTTACCAATAAAATTATATTACTTCTGTATTAAAAATTAATTTGCCGGGGCGTCTGAGTGGCTCAGTCAGTTGAGCGTCCGACTTCGGCTCAGGTCATGATCTCATAGCTCGTGAGTTCCAGCCCCGCGTTGGGCTCTGTGCTGACAGCTCAGAGCCTGGAGTCTGCTTCGGATTCTGTGTCTCCCTCTCTCTCTACCCGTAACCCACTTGTATTCTGTCTCTGTCTCTCTCAAAAATAAATAAACATTTAAAAAAATTTTTTAATTAATTTGCCTTTCAAAGAAAAGTCTTACAAGAAATCAAGTGTGAAACATTTAGGACCTAGACATTAAGATATTGGTTTTTAAGACATTTTTTAAGGTTTTTTTTTTTGAGAGAGAGAGACAGAGAGAGAGAGAGACACAGAGAGAGAGAGAGAGAGATCGAGCGTGTGCAGTGGAGGGGCAGAGAGAGAAGGAGAAAGAGAACATCCCAAGGAGTCTCCACACTATCAGTGAGGATCCTGATGCAGGGCTCAAACTCACGAACCATGAGATCATGACCTGAGCCAAACTCAGATGCTTAACCGACTGAACCACCCAGGTGCCCCTAGACATTCAGATATTTTCAAAGCATTGCTAGTTTTTGATCACTCACACGGAGAAAATGAGCAAAGACTCCAGGGTGACTTTATGGCTTGGGGCACATTATTTTTGGCTTCTTAGCACAACATATTTACTACTAAGCCAGACTTACGAGGTGTGCCATTGGCATGATTAAGTCATATATTTAAACACTTTACTGTATTAGATCCTGATAACTAGTGTGGTAGCTGATAGTTTTGGTCACCAATATTCAAGGACCCTCCCTGAAGAAGGATTAAACATCCTCCCTCAACTGAACTCATATGTTACCATGTTGTCACCAATGAGGGTGGGAAATATGATGTTTCAAGGGGATATTTTACAATGTGGTGGTCATTTCCCCCCATCTCCTCATTCTATCAACGTCAGTCCCCAAGTGACTACAATGAGCACGGGCCCCAGGCCAATATGCAGTGACATGTAGCAAGAGCAAGAAATAAACGAAGTTTTAAAGTCACTGGTCTTTGTTCATCACTGTGTCATGACATAGCCCATCCTCACTAGTATAGTGAGAACCCAGGAAAAGACACCATGAGGAATGTTTGGAAGGAAAAGGAAGATTACATGCCCTGGCTTGCAAAACACATTTTAACTCCTGTTCTATTCTCTTGCTATTTTTACACGCTGTAATTATTCTTCTTGATATTTTACTAACTTAGCAAAAGGTTCTAGTGCTTTTTGAGGCTGATTAACAAGCAAGCTAAGGGAAAAGCTTGGCTTGATCAGAAGCTTTAACATTTCTAGCAGAGCTCACACTATGCACTAAATTACACCGCTATCATCATAATCAAGCACAAACAAGGCCACATTTCTGTAATACATTATCCACTCCGTGGTTCCCTCCACCCCAGACAGCCTCCCCCCTCCATCTCAGCAGTCAGGGAGAATGTAATGGGAACCACACAAGCAACTCTTAGTAATTTTTCCCAGACCTGTTTTTACTCCACTTCTAAGCATGAGTATAGACCTAAGATTTTTGCCTCGTGGAAGCTAACTTAAATCATTTCATTAGATTCAGGCTCAGCTTGGGAAGTGTGCATATGAGGGCAGAGGGGAGGAACGCGTTCGTGTTGCGTCACGGGTGTGCAAAAATCAAGAAATAGCCCCTCAAGTAACAGTAAAGGAAGAACATTTTTCAATATGAGTTGATGGCAAACACCTTCAGTGATCTTGTGCATGAACGGAATACCAACAAGGGTGAAATCACTTTTAGAAAGTAGATTGAGACCATCGTCATACAAACCCAAGCAGCTTCTCATGAGCTCAAGTACCCTACAATGAGGCAAAGCGCATATGCATACTCGTACACACACAAAAGGGCATGCACACTATCCACACTGGAGCAGTGCACACACAGTTACACACATTGCCTACCTCGGGGCAGGGTGCGCGAACACACGGTTACACACACCGCCTACAACGAGGCAAAGTGTGCAAACACATGGTTACACACCCCGCCTACCTCGGGTCAAAGTGCGCGAGCACACGGTTACACACGCCGCCTATGACAAGGCAAGTGCGCGAACACATGGTTACACACATTGCCTACCTCAGGGCAAGGTGCACGAACACACGGTTACACACCCCGCCGACCCAGGGGCAAGGTGCGCGAACACACAACGACACACCCCGCCTACCTCAGGGCAAGGCGCGCAAACACACGGTTACACACAAGGCGTACAATGCAGCAATGCACCCGCACAGAGGCAACACCCCAGGAAGGATTTGTATCAAATTTTAAATGAAATTTCTGTACTGCTCCGACTTTTCAAAAAATGCCTTTCCTTCCACACCACACCAGTAAGAGTTGGGGCACTGTCTTCTTTGCTGATGTAAAACCTCCTGGACTTGATCAGGGTGCTTCTGCTGTCGTAACTGTTCAGCTTTAAGTCAGTTTTGACTCAAATAGGTAAACTACTACCACGTTTTATCAAAATAAAACTTCCGTGCGGTCCAGGGCAGATACACCCAGAGTAGTGATGCCATTTGACGCCAACATTGCCTGAGATGTCAATCTTTGCCAAATTAAATGGTAACAATTCTGTCTGCGCAGATGCCACTTCCTGGTTCACAGAGGGCACCTTCTCGCTGTGTCCTCACGTGGCAGAAGGGGTATGGAGCTCTCTGGGGTCTCTTGTATAAGGGCACTAATCCCGTTCTGAAGACTCTACCCTCATGACCTGGTCACCGCCCCAAAGGCCCCACTTCCAAATCCACCATGTTGGTAGTTAGATTGCATGAACATACGAATCGGGGCTTGGGAGGGAGCTGACCCCAAGGTTAAGAGCATAGCACCCCTGGAATAGCTTCACGCAATCGTTTCTATCAAATCCTGCCATCATTTTGCCCATGGTAGCCATATTGCGTAGAAGAGGCCACCAGCGATTTCTAAAAGGCAACAAATGTTTTGGAGATTATCAGACTGATCATTTGTGCCTCGATGTATATCGCTTGGGAAGCAGTTTTAATGGCAGAGGGATTCGTTGGAGAATAACATGGGATAGCTGTTTATATTATTATTTATGTATTAATTTACATTACCAAGTGTTTTGTATGTTTTCTATTACCATAGGTTTTGTATTCTAGTACAATTCAAAGGGCAATTCTGATGGTGAAGTAAAACGATATATGTAAAGTCCTGAACAAAGTTCCCATTGCACAGTAGTGTACACTAAATTTTACTTACTTTTCTTCAGGTAGAACATCTAGACTTTGGACAAGTTAATGAAAAGCAAGACGTGGAAGTCATGTGAACAAGCCATTCATTGCAATCCCAAAGGCTGTAAACTTTTACGTTTGAAAAGTGCACCCCATCACCGGCCCTAATCTAATGCCACAGGAGTTCTCAGCTACTTAAGCAATTACTTTAGTTACAGCACAATTACCTTTACATGTGCCAGGGCCAAAAGGGAAAAGTAACAATGGAAATTGAAATTCAACTTAAACATTGACACTCAGGCACAATTCTCGGACCGCGAAACTGAAGGGACATAAATTGTTTCCAGTTTCCCTCAACACTGAAGAGAAAAGCATGAAACAGGTAATAAATCAAAGTTTAATTTAGAAATTTCCTGGGATTATGCTTTCATTTGTGATCTTTTTATTCCAGAAGCGCTTCTAAACCTCCCTCATCAGTAAAAGAAACATACAAGCACTTCGTTTATTTATAGATCGTGGCTGATGGGTCTCATTCCCCAGCCCACCTCTCAGAAACATAACTGCACCTGCCACTGCTATTTTTTTTTTCTTTTTGTATGTGATCCTGAACAGCTTTCACATTTCAGGACAGTTTCCAATCACATGGAAATCAATTCTTCTAAATTATGTCACTCCCTGCTCTCAGTAGATAAAACGTTTTAATTGGGTGAGAAAAGGGATTTACTACTCCAACAGCTCTTTGTAAAAATTCCTTTCACTTTCTCAGCATCAAAGCCCCCGTTACTGTTGCTTCATGCATCTCTTTAACATCTGTTAGACGGTGTTGCTAGTTTTCAAACGGATTGTGCATGAAGCCTACCCTTACATTTCTAAAGCACTCAGGACAAAATGTATATCCTGGGTTCTCTTTGCCTCTGAAGGATGGATGGACAGCCCACCTACACGTCCCCCTGCACGTATCCATGGGGCTTTGTGGCAGGTAAAGAGTCA
The DNA here is from genome assembly GCF_016509475.1 of Prionailurus bengalensis. NCBI lineage: Eukaryota > Metazoa > Chordata > Mammalia > Carnivora > Felidae > Prionailurus > Prionailurus bengalensis. The sequence continues at coordinate 6,540,431 of NC_057361.1, forward strand.
TGCACCAGTGGCCCTATTCATGCTTTTTCTTCTCCTCTTTTTACAAAAAAAAAAAAAAAAATCAATATCCTGTCAATACCTTCCTAGTTAGTAGTTGAACCATCTTGAGAAAGGTAAATTGTCCACTTACGAATATGTTCTTGCTCTGTCCAAATCAATGAGGCTAAGAGACACGTAGATATTTAATTGAAAAATAAAAATCCTACACCTCTCAAAATCAGCAAACCACACTTATGGGCCAAATGAAGTGCTGCCTGTTTTTATCAATAAAGTTTTATTGGCACTTGGCCACACCCATTTGTTTCCAAATGGCCTATGGTACAAGGACCAAGTTGAAAACATTCCACAGAGACTTAATCCCCCACAAAGCCTAAAGTAATTACAATTTGGCCCTTTACACAAAACATTTGCCAACCCCTGCTCTAAAGAGGTACTGTCTTGGGGCACCTGGGTGGCTCAATTGGTTAAGCGTCCCACTTCGGCTCAGGTCATGAACTCGCAGTTTGTGGGTTCGAGCCTCATGTCGGGCTTTGTGCTGACAGCTCAGAGCTTGGAGCCTGCTTCTGATTCTGTGTCTCCCTCTCTCTCTGCCCCTCCCCCACTCATGCTCTGTCTCTGTCTCAGAAATAAATGAACATTAAAAAAATTTTTTAATTTTTTTTTTCAACGTTTATTTATTTTTGGGACAGAGAGAGACAGAGCATGAACGGGGGAGGGGCAGAGAGAGAGGGAGACACAGAATCGGAAACAGGCTCCAGGCTCTGAGCCATCAGCCCAGAGCCTGACGTGGGGCTCGAACTCGCAGACCACGAGATCGTGACCTGGCTGAAGTCGGACGCTTAACCGACTGCGCCACCCAGGCGTTTTTTTTTTAAAAAAAAATTTTTAAAGGGGCGCCTAGGTGGCTCAGTCGGTTAAGCATCCCACTTCGCCTCAGGTCATGATCTCACAGTCTGTGAGTTCGAGCCCCATGTCAGGCTCTGTGCTGACAGCTTGGAGCCTGGAGCCTGCTTCAGATTCTTTGTCTCCCTCTCTCTGACCCTCCCCCATTCATGCTCTGTCTCTCTGTCTCAAAAATAAATAAACATTAAAAAAAATTTTTTTTTTAATTTTAAAGAGGTACTGTCTTAACAGAAATATAATGGAGGCCACATACATAATTCCAAATTATATAGTATTCATATTAAAAATTAAAAAGAAATAAGTAAAATTAATTTTAATATATTTAGCCCAATATAACCAAAATAGTGTCATTTCAGCACATGATCGATACTTAAGTTATTACTAACAAATTGTCCTTTTTTTTTTCTGCATACAAAGTCTGAAAAGTGTACCTCACATAACAATTCAGACTAGCCACGGTTTGAGAGCTTGATAGCCACTTAAGATTAGCGGCCACCACACTGGTCCCTGTGGCTCAAAAGGGCTTGCTAAGTAAGTGAAAGGAGAAAAGGAAGAAAAAGAATGAATTTTTCAACGAAGGCTCCAACTTCATGCAAGTGAAATGTGAGATAATGGACTTTGTGCTCATTCTAAGTATATCCCAAGTAATATTTGAGACATGAAACACCATTCGTTGTGTACCTGAAATTCAGGTACTGGGTGTCCTGATTTTATCTGGCCACGTATGCCTCATCCGCTGAATCTTCCTGCTCAGTTAAAGTTCAAGAGGGAGGCAGTGAATGCAGGGGATGTTTTCCTAGGGCCTCTGGTCTGCTTGGGTTCCTCAAGTCAGCATTTAATTGATTTTGAAAATTGCTGGTGTGCATGCACTCCCTGGCCTTGGAGATCAATTAGTGCCAAATTCATCCAGCCCAGGCTCCACCAGGTGTCACACAGAAGGCGCAGGCTGCGTCCCTTAGTTCGAGTCCACAATGCCACCATCAACTCATGAGTGTACAAACTTGAATATAGATGCCGTCTTCCTCTTCAGACAGTTTTCCTTTAAAAAGAAAAAAAAGCATGTTGTCCTACCAAGACACTAGGAATACCTCGCATAGAAAAGAGAGAGTCTGGGGGCACCTGGGTGGCTTAGTCGGTTGAGTGTCTGAATTCAGCTCAGGTCATGATGTCACAGCTCGTGAGTTTGAGCCCCACTTCAGGCTCTCAACTGTCAGCACGGAGCCTGCTTCCCGGCTCATGCTCTCTCACTCTCTCTCTCTCTCAAAATTAATAAATAAATAAACTTTAAAAAAAAAAAAGTAGTCTGCACCATGAGGAGTCGCGATAAGAGTGGACTCCAAGTAACCTTTTTTTATTCCTATGGAAAAAAAATATTTTAAAAAATCACTGTCTCCTTTTTGCTTCTAAGGAAGCAGGCCAGCACTTCTGGAAGCCTTGACATGCAGAACTACGGAATGCATGGAGATGACCAGAGTAATGTTAGCACCTGAGAGCTGTCTGGGAATCCACACAAAATTCCAAGTTGTCAAGACCAAGTCCTGTGTGTTGTCTGTCTTCCCTATCCTCAAAAGATTGGTGATACAACTCAATATCCTCCACCATGGAGCCTTCTCAATGTGTCCTCTTCCACAGGCAACTCTGACAGAGTTCAAAGCCGGGGATGAAAATCAGATCGTGTGCAACAGAGTGTTGTCGGGTGAGCGAACGGTTGGGTATGGCAGTCAGGGGACTCGGCAGATGAGCGAACCACTTGGCGACTGCAGCGTGATCAAAGCTGTCAACACAGTTTGAACAAGGAAGAATGGACCCCGAAAAATGAAGGAGAAAATGATCCGGTGACAGCTACAATTATGCACCTTTCCTTTTACTCATCTTGAAAAATCATCTGGGAGAAACTTTCCACAGAAAGAACAGACAACCTTTATGTCATTCTCTTTCAAATTAATTTACTTGCAGAGCTCAAGATTCGAAGCACTCTCCCATCAATCCATTATTTAATGATCACTCAAAAGAGGTTTCTGTGCAGGATGAGAGTTATCTTTTAGGTCGAACAAAACTATTTTTTTAACTGTGGACACATTTAGGTGGTCAAATGGGTATTAAAATCCAGGAGAAGGGTGAAATAATTCCACCCCCACCGGAGACACCCGAGTCTGCAAACTTCTCTGTGTTTTTCTTGTTATTTCAGCTATATTTTCTCACAGTGTCAGTTACAAGGAACGGCATTAGGAGGACTTGTAAAGTCTCCAGGATTCTGCGGACAGTCATCAGGCTGTCCATTGGGTCAGTACTATTCTTGCAGTCTTGTTTTCCGGACAGCTTGCCCACCGCATCTGGAGATTCTCTCATCCCACAAACCAGAAAGCAAAAAACGCACTGCAGGAATGACCAACTGCAGCCAGCCACGTCACTGAGTTTATAAACAGGTGTCCTTGTCTCTCTGTGCTGGGAAAACATGGGCAAGATAGTCTGTCAGACTCTCAGATGTGTTAGCGGGCGTGAAGATTTCTTTCTCTGGTAGGTTAAAAAAAAAAGGACCCTGCCTGCTATCTCCACTTTCAAGACAGTTTTAAGTTATGCTATATTCATTCTAGAATTCCTCAGTAAGATGAAATAAAATCACTCGTGAATGTACTTAATACCATGGAAGTGTATACTTAAAAAAAGTTAAGGGGCGCCTGGGTGGGTGTCGGTCGAACATCCGACTTTGGCTCAGGTCATGATCTCCTGGTTCATGAGTTCGAGCCTCGTGTGGGGCTCTGTGCTGACAGCTCAGAACCTGGAGCCTGCTTTGGATTCTGTGTCTCCCTCTCTCTCTGCCCCTCCCCTGCTCGCACTCTGTCTCTCTCAAAAAATAAACATTAAAAAAAATTTTTTTAAGTTTACTTATTTATTTTGAGAGAGACAGAGACAGTGTGAGTAGGGGAGGGGCGAAGAGAGAGGGAGAGAGAGAATCCCAAGCAGGCTCCGCACTGCCAGCACAGAGCCTGATGCAGGACTCAAACCCATGAAACCATGAGATCATGACCTGAGCCAAAACTGAGAGTCAGATGCTTAACCGACTGACTTACCCAGGTGCCCCCGAACAGGATTATGATTTCAATATGCTGTTAAAACATGGGATTATCTAGACTATTCACATCACGATCCAGTTATTGTGGACTAAGGTGGAGACAAACAGAATTCCACCTCAATATTACCATAATAACCAGTTACCTCCTCAAATTCCATAGCCACACACATTTCTCCTATGTGGACACTCTTCAGCAATTTCTGTATGCTGGGAAATTGGCGTTGTTATTTTCATAAGCAATCTAATTCTTTAATGAGGATTTTACAAATCTTTTCCTACTAACAGCTAACTTATGAGTAGGTGTGTTTTGGTGCTTTTTTCCCCTATGATTAAGCATTCCTTACAAAATTTCACACGTTTCCTGCCTTGGTTGGCTCTGGGGATGTTTTTCATGGTTTTGTGATTCATTAGTTGCGAGGCCTCTTGATGTCCACACAGGGCCCTTTGTGGACCTGGAGGAAGATGGGGTAGTCCAGAGGAAGGGGGGGCATGTCTGGGCTGAGACTTAATGAAAACAAAGGGGAGCACTGGTGAGCAAGATCCTTTCACAGGGAGGAGCATGGGGCAGGGGAGAGGAGGCACATGGCTGTAGGGGCTGGGGAAGGTGTTCCAAGCTAAAGGGAGGAGACTGGAAGGGAAAAGGGGTGACACCGGCAGATCTGTACCAAGGGGGCATGTAGTGGGTTGTACGGCAGCCTCAAATACACGGGGCCAAGGGGCACCTGGGTCCCTCAGACGGTTAAGTGTGCAACTTCAGCTCGGGCCACGATCTCACGGTTCATGCGTTCAAGTCCTGCGTCCAGCTCTGCACTGCCTCTCTCTGCCCCTCCCTCACTTGCACTGTCTCTGTCTCTCTCCGAATAAATAAATAAACTTCAAAAAAACTTTTTTTAATTTAAAAACATATAAATGTATGCATAGGTAACAAGTGCTAACTCTTGGTACCTCAGAACCTAACCAAAGAAGGGGTTTTTGTAGATGTTAATAAAGTTAGGATATTGACATGAGGACATCACAGATTTGGGGTGGGCCCTAAATCCAAGGACGTGTGTCCTTATAACAGAAATGACAGGGGGACATGAGACACAGAGACCAAAAAGGCCATTCAAAGACCAGGGCAGAAATTGGAGTGGTGACAGTAATAACATTCAATTATCACTTGAATTCTCTACAAAACAGAGTCTACAAGTCAAGGATTGTTAGTAGCTACCAGAAGCTGAGAGAGCTCATGGCATGGATTCTCCCCACCAGGTCCCACAGGAACCCCTCCTGCAGACACCGTGATCTTAGGCTCATGGCCTCCGGAACAATGGGAGAATAAACTTCTGCAGTTATAACCCCCCTTCATCCCCTTACCCCGAGTTTATGGTCATTTGCGGCGGCAGCCCAAGGAAATCAATACAGATTCATATAATCAGGTGTGCATTGCAGAAATAGCACTCCAGCTTCTATAGAGAAAGATGGCTGGACCTAAAAGATGCACGTGCAAGTTAGGAAGACTGTGGCAATAGTCCAGGTGAGAACTTCAAAGACCCAGTCGTGACGCTGGCCAATGAAGGCAAGTTATAAAGGCAAAGGCCTTTCACAGACATTGTCAGAAGTAGGTGTGGGCCGGAGGGAGCTCACGGAGCCAAGGACAGGAGCTCCTAGGATGGGGGAGGGCACAGGTGCAGCTGTTACCGGAAAAGAAGCTGGGCCCCAGAGATGGCCGGGGAGGTAGGTATGGATGCAGAGGAGATTCATCGTTGCCAAGTTAAGAAACGAACAGTGTTACACCTGATGACCTCCATTAGTCAAGGTCATCTACTGTAAGTGTGTAGAGAAAAGCAGGGAGAAAACCACGCCAGCCTGAAGAGGCTGGGTCTGGAGGGGGTGGGCGGGGGGCAGCTGAAGGCAGACTCGCGGAATCGCTGGCTCTCATGAGGGCGCAGCTGGGGCTGAAGATCATGATCTGGAGTAACGTGAATTCACTCGGCTGTGCAATTTTTCTTCAGCAGCCATCAGCAGTCTGGATGTGGACCAAGGACGGCAGATGGCTGGGCTGATTCAAGATCAGGCTTCCACAAAGAGCGGTACCTAGCATTTCAGTTTGTTTCCAATATGAGCTCTGTTGGACCGATCAACTTCAATAAATTCTCTACTATAAACATCGGGTACCAAAAATACTCCCTAATGGATAAATCCATTGTGGTACAGTCATATGGTGAATGCTCCGATAGCCTTGAAGATGGGTGGGCAATAGCTACAGCAGAGAGGAACATCACCCACATCATGTCAGCAGACAAATGTAGGATGCCCCCAAGATACATGCAGCACAGTTCCATTAATACAAAGTTCATTCAGTTTGGGGGTGCATACACGGGGTAAAACTACAGAGAAAAGCAAGGACATGATGATCCCCAAAGTCTGAAAAGTGATAAAACTTCAGGTTGGTAACCATGGGGGTTTCCTGAGCAGCTGACAACATTCTCCTTCTCAACTCAGGTGATTACTAGTTGTCCTTTTTTTGTATAACTCATTAAAATGTATAGATTTTGAATGTTCCCTTATGTCCAGAGGTCATATGTCATAATAAAAAATGAAAGGAAAAGAGGTAAACTCTCTGTGACACTAATAAACTTTAATTACCATTTGAATTGTCTACAAAATAGGGAGTATCATTCTAATAACCCAGGAAATACTTTTTAGGGACAAGCATTAGCAGCCCAAATCAGATTTGGCTAAGAAAAACAAACAAACAAAAAAGGAACACATTGGTTCATATAATTGAATATTCCGTGTGTGGCCTTCAGGTGTGGCTAGATCTAGGCACTCCAATGCTACCTAACAGCGTCTCTCTCTGTTCCTTGGCTCCATGTTTCTCAGTGCTCACTGTTGTCTTCAGTCTCAAGCACTGATAAAGAAGATGAATTTTATCATAACTAGGTTTACATGTTACCAGCTGAGCAAGCAAGCAAGCCAACAAATAACCAAAGAAAGAAACAAACCCCTTTGTCAGTAATTGTACCAAAAGCCCATCTCCGGCTCTTTCCGGATAATCATCAGTAACAGACTCCTCCCTAAGCAGTCACTGTAGCCAAGGGATGTAACATGCTGTTTGGCCAGACCTGATCCCCAAATTTACCCCCAGAGCTCTGTCGGGGTCTGAGAGTGACAGCCAAATGTTCCCTAAAGAAACTTTACTTGTTTTAACCGGAAGACAGGTAATGGACTTGGAGTCAGACAAAACCCTCCAACGTCCACTACAGGTATTTCCACCTTTCTCTGGTGCCATCATCAAGCAGTAATTTCCTGTCATTTCCTACTCCTATACTTCAAACAAGCCACTTACCAAATAAAGAGCAAAGACAAACAAAAAAGACCGAAGAATTTAGAAAGAAACAAAAAGACTGGAAGAATGAGCGAATGATGCCATTTTCCCCAACTCTGGCCTCTTGTTAATTACCCACTGGACATCTGGGCCACAGCTTATACACAGAATTATATAATTTCTATCGACTTACTGGTAATGGATTGCTGCCAGCATGGTTCCGTAGAAGAGAATGTGACATTGTGCTTGGCAGCACAGTGAAGGGTGCCAAATTGACCCAACTTCCTCAGCCTTTGCCCAGTGACCTGCAAATTCTGTCCTGGAACCTCTGGGGACAAATGGAACTCAGTGAGCTCTTTAACGTAAGTAAAGGAGGAAGATCACGAATGCCCTCGGAGGGTCCGGGACAAGATGGATTTGCCCCAGAGGGAAAGGACAAACTCTGCCCATAACTGGCCATGCCAGTCAGTACTCTAGGATCTCTCCAAGATAATCACAACCAAGAATATCTCCTAATTACATCTGTCATTCACCAAATCCCCTATGCTTCTGCAGATGCTGCAACGCTGGACGTGAAGGCAGACCCGGGGAAATCTGAAAGTATCCTGAGATCAACTCTTTCCAGCCATCCCACACTGGAATCAAAGGTAATAAGGCTGTTGAAACCACAGCTCTAATAGACTTTAGCCTCTGGACCTCTCCTTTCTCCTTCTCCTTCTCCTCCCACTCTTCCTCCTCCTCCCCCTCCTCCCCTCCTCTTCCTCCCCCTCCTCCTCCTCCCCTTCCTCCTCCCCTCCTCCTCCCCTTCCTCCTCCCCCTCCTCCTCCCCTTCCTCCTCCCCCTCCTCCTCCCCCTCCTCCTCCCCCTCCTCCTCCCCCTCCTCCTCCCCCTCCTCCTCCTTCCCTTCCTCCTCCCCCTCCTCCTCCCCCTCCTCCTCCCCCTCCTCCTCCTTCCCTTCCTCCTCCCCCTCCTCCTCCCCCTCCTCCTCCCCCTCCTCCTCCTTCCCTTCCTCCTCCCCCTCCTCGTCCTCCTCCTTGAAGATTTTATTCTTAACTAATCTCTACACCCATCGTCGGGCTCAAACTCACAACCCCAAGATCAAGAGTCGCACACTCCACCGAGCAAACCAGCCAGGCGCCCCTGGACATCTCCTTTCTGAGAACAGCTTGAAGAAATGCACCATATCAGAACATCTACATCGTCTCCCCAGTTAGAGCAGCTAAGAAAGAGAGAACTCTCCTTTTAATAATTACCCGTTACCATTTCACAACAAAAGGCTTTGTGGTTTCTGTCACACCCGATCCCCCGAAGATCAAATTAACATCTTGAAAACCCACATGGTTATTCCACAAACATACCTTGGTTCCCTCCTAGGTGCCAAGCACTACAGTAAACTCTGGGGACACAAACACTCATAAGACACAACTCCTGCCAAAAAGAGACTACTCAGGAAAAACTTGGCTCTGGCAGCCTTTGCACATGCCCTTCAGGGTGTGGTGAACATGGAATACAGAAGTAATCTCTTTTTTTAAAAATCTCTCATCTCCCAGAAGAGAGAATTAAAACTGCAGCCGTCATTCAGGGCTCATGGCCCAGGTCTGCCCTGGCACCTGGGCCACAAGGGCTCTCCCTTCCGCATCTCCCTTCTCTCTGTGGACCAGACGCGCAGGGCACCCCAGGCTGAGGAGGGATGTGAGCTCCCTCCCCGCTCACGGCCTCTCCTGTAGCAAGCCTCTGAAGGCTCCTCCCCAACCCTGTTAGGGACTGACTTGTGTCCCCCCAAAATTCTTTGTTGAAATCCTAAGTCCCACTACCTTAGAATTGGACCACATTTGGAATCAGTCCTCAAGGAGGTGATTAAATTAAAATGGGGTGATTAGGGTGGGTTCTAATCTGGCTGGTGTCCTTGTATAAAGAGGACATGAAGACACAGGCAGGGACAAAGGGAAGGCCATGTGAGGACACAGGGAGCAGTCGCCCATCCTCAAACCGAGGAGAGCCGCCACTGGAGAAGCCAAAGCTTCCGGAAAGCCCCACCGCAGACTTCCAGTCTTGAGAACTGTGAGGGAATAAATTCCTATTGTTTACGCCCCCACACTCTGTTACTTCAACACAACAGCCCTAGCGGACCAGTACAAACGCAATCTACCACTATCAAAATTCAGACACCCTACAGAAACCCTCAGGCTCTCAGGATGCGTTTTTTTTTTTGTTTTTTTTTTTTTTCTTCCCAATTTTGAAAGCTCCGGCCGTTAAAATGCACGAGACTTCTGGGCCTTCAGACTGAATTGGAGGCGTGCGGGACCACCCCTGTCCAGCAGCCCCACACAGGGCGCCCAAGCCCGCAGACCCTTCTTCCTCCACTCACAAGTCCCCTGACCCTTCTGAGACGCGGCACAACCTGGCTTGGAGAAGCCAATGGAGCGCTTAGCAAATCTGGCTTCACGCGACGGTGACAGATTGTGAACTATACATTTGCCAATTTTCCCCCTGTGCCAGACCATTTTTAAGTTCTGTGTGCAGAGAATGGCATTTAAAGGCCTTAAATATCTCTCCAGGGAGAGAAAAGAGCAGAAAATGGCCCCCGAACCTCACATAATATCATCAAGAACAGCTGAGGCAGAGTTTGGGTGGGTTTTCTGTTTGTTTTTTGTGTTGGGGGGAGTGCTTTTTGGGTTGGTTGTTTCTGTTGTTTTGGCTTTGGGGCCGAAGGGAAGGAACAGAACACACAGGGAACCTAGTTTACAGGAAGGTATTTAGGAAAATCACTTGTAGATGAGAGGAGGGGTAGGGCTTGGGGACCCCTGGATTCCAACTGCTTAGGCTGGAGGGTGAGCGAGTTTCAGGGACTGTGATGACCCGGCAGGCAGCTCAGCCCCTGGGGACGCCCAGTCTCCCCTCAAACCCACCGACTTCCCTGGACAAGTGCTTGTTTTTTTGTTTTTTTTTTTTTAAAGTGTTTTTTTAAGCAGCACTTCCTGTTATGCTGGAGGAAGGCAGGGGCCGTTTTATTATTAAGCAATTCTGTTTTAAAGTTAACAAAAAAGAAAAAAAAAAAAAACAGACCATATTTCTACCAGGCTGGAATCGGCCTTACTCAAGCATCCATGTTTTAAATCTCATATTTTCTTAAGCCCTAATTAAGCCTTCCAAGAGCTCGCTATGTTTAATTTGCATTCTGAAACAGAAAATCTAATGTGTTTTAACATTGTCTGCTTCAGCTGAAAAGGAAACTGTAAATTTATACAGTCTGGTTTAAAAAAAAAAATTGGCAATTGCATCTTAATGAGTCTCTGGAATGGGGTTGGGCAGAGCCCCAAACCTTGTCTCTGGCCTCCTCCCCTTCTTCCTCCACTTTCCATACACCTCCTTCTCCTCTTTCCACCCTGTCCCTCCCCCTCCTCCCATCCCCCTCTTCTTCCTCCACTTCCCCTTCCCATCCCCCTCCTCCTCTCATCCCCCTCCTCCCCTCCTCCCATCCCCCTCCTCCCCTCCTCCCCTCCCCCTCCTCCCATCCCTCTCCTCCCATCCCCCTCTCCTGCCTCCCATCCCCCTCTCCTGCCTCCCATCCCCCTTCTCTACCTCCCATCACCCTCCTCTCCCCATCCCCCTCCCCTGCCTCTCATCCCCCTCCTCTTCCTCCACTTCCCCTTCCCATCCCCCTCCTCTACCTCCCATCCCCCTCCTCCCATCCCCCTTCTCTACCTCCCATCATCCTCCTCTCCCCATCCCCTCCCCTGCCTCTCATCCCCCCCTGCACCTCCCATCCCCCTCCTCCCATCCCCCTCTCCTGCCTCTCATCCCCCTCCTCTTCCCATCCTCCTCCTCCACTTTCCATCCCCCTCCTCTACCTCCCATCCCCCTCCTCACCCCATCCCCCCTCCCCTGCCTCTCATCCCCCCTCCACCTTCCATCCCCCTCCACCTTCCATCCCCTCCTCTTCCTCTTCCCATCCCCCTCCTCTCCCCATCCCCCCTCCCCTGCCTCTCATCCCCCCCTCCACCTTCCATCCCCCTCCACCTTCCATCCCCTCCTCTTCCTCTTCCCATCCCCCTCCTCTCCCCATCCCCCCTCCCCTGCCTCTCATCCCCCCCTCCACCTTCCATCCCCCTCCACCTTCCATCCCCTCCTCTTCCTCTTCCCATCCCCCTCCTCTCCCCCTCCCCCCTCCCCTGCCTCTCATCCCCCCTCCACCTTCCATCCCCCTCCTCTTCCTCTTCCCATCCCCCTCCTCTTCCCATCCCCCTCCTCTCCCCATCCCCCCTCCCCTGCCTCTCATCCCCCCTCCACCTTCCATCCCCCTCCTCTTCCTCCACTTCCTCTTCCCATCCCCCTCCTCTCCCCATTCCTCCTCCCCTGCCTCTCATCCCCCCCTTCCTCTTCCCATCCCCCTCCTCCACCTCCCATCCCCCTCCCCTGCCTCTCATCCCCCCTCCACCCTCCATCCCCCTCCTCTTCCTCCACTTCCTCTTCCCATCCCCCTCCTCTCCCCATCCCTCCTCCCCTGCCTCTCATCCCCCCCTCTTCCTCTTCCCATCCCCCTCCTCCACCTCCCATCCCCCTCCCCTGCCTCTCATCCCCCCTCCACCCTCCATCCCCCTCCTCTTCCTCCACTTCCTCTTCCCATCCCCCTCCTCTCCCCATCCTCCTCCTCCACCTCCCAAACCCCTCTACCCATACCCCTCTTCCCATCCCCCTCCTCCACTTTCTATCCCCCTCCCTCCACCACCTCTGTGCCCCCACCTCCTTCGGTTTCTGCGCCCCTTCCCTGCCCCTCAGTCCCCCTCTGCCCTCCCCTAGTCCTCTCTGCTTTCCCCAAGCAAGCACAGGCTTCCTCCTCCTCCCTCTCCTCCCCTCCCCGCCCCCACAACCCCCTCCCTCATCGCCTCTCGGTGGGCGGACGGGTTTAGAAAGGTCACGTGGCCCCCTCGGCCTCCCGGTGGGGTGAGGGGGCCGGCAGCCGAACCTGTTCTTTGTTAAGAGGTCAACGCAGGCGCCCAGCAGAGCCGAAGGAGTTACCGATGACCTTCGAAGAGCAGCGCACTCGCAGCACCCCGCCCCCACTGCCTCCCCCACGCCTGCCTGCCGGGCTTTCACAGTGTGCGGTGCTCCCCAAACGGCTCACCGTTTGGGGGGGTGGGGGGAAGAGGGGGTGGAATCCTAAGTCCCGGGGCGAGGGGGGGGTGGACTGCGGTCCCAAGCAAGCTGAGAAACAGGAAAGGGGCCCCCGGAGGATGCGCCAGGTTGGGGGTGGGGGGCTGGCAGGAGGGCCTGGGGGCGGGTGCACGTGTGGGACAGGAGGTAGAGGGGGAGCTCCTGGAGGAGGGGGGAGTTCTGAGCGGTGGAGGCGCAGCGTCTACGGAAGGGAAAGCCAGGCCCAAAGAGTTCGCCCGGGTTCAGCCGGCAGTGGGCCGGGAGGGGAGGGGGGGGGGGGCTCAGTTTCTGCTGCACGTCAGGAGGGGGCTGTTTTCGCCCGAGAGCCGCTGGCGACTGCCCAGGCCCGGCCTTAAACCCCCGCAGGGGAGGGGGAACCCCGCGGGAGGCTGCGCCCCCCCACACACACACACACAATGCTGTGCGCAGCGGTGGGCTGCCCCCACCCCCAGAACGCCCCTGCGCAGCCTGGCCTGGGGTCGTTGGGAATGGGGGGGGACCCAGACTGCTGCGCGCTGGACTGGGGGCTCCCCTAGATCGCCCCCGAGCAGCCTGGCCTGGTCATGGGGACCTGGGGACGAGCCGAGTTCTTCCGCCACCGGAGGAAGTCTTTGTCACCCCACTGTAGGCTCACCGTTGCACGTGCTGACGATTGTTCACTCTTCCTCGCAGAAAATAACAACGTGGCCAATTTTCTGTCCCGGGAAGTAGACATTCGCGGAGAAAACCAGCGTTAGCGTTAGCGCGACATGCCTTTTTGGGCAGAACAGTTTTCCATCCAAAAATGCGAGTTGGGGGGAGGAAGGAGGTGAATAATGAAATAGGGCTCTCAGGATGGAAATGGCTTAGCGCTGTGATTTTGTTACCCAGCCTTAAAAATATTTTTCTAGGTCACTAAATACTGTTCAAAGGCATGCTTTTAATGATGGCTTCAAATTTGACAGCATGGAATGTTACATGCCAGCATTTATTAACCATTTCCCTATTGGAGAACGTTCCTTTTGTTTAAATGTGAAGAAATAGATGCTAAATTATACCGCCTTGCCTCGCGTAGTTATGTAAGTAACCTTTCCCACTGTGAGTCTCAGTGCAAGAAACGAATACACTTTGCTCCTGCCGTGGGTAAGCGTGTTGACTTTGCTTGCTTTTGGAGTTACTTGGAATTGCTCTTTGAAGCTTTCTGGGTATTACAGAAAGGAAGCATTGGTCGAGTGACCAAGCCAAGGGCTGCTGTTTGTCCTTTGAGACCTCAGATCAGAGAGGAGAGCAGCCTAGCGGGGGTGGAAAGGATGCTTAGGGTGCCTGGAGAGTGTGGACGATATCCAGATCTCAGTCTTGCAAGCAGCCTGGGTGGGAAACTCTCTGTGCCACGTTCCCTGGGATATCCAGCAAAGCCTGAGTGTTTATGGTAAGGAGTGGAAATTTTCCCTTCTGCTACATTCTCTGCTAAATACACAGCTTTTGTATTTATATACACATGCACATTTTAGGGGAATGGTGGCTCTCACCGATTCCATGTAAATTGAAGGCCTTGAAAGGCACGAATCTCAATGTGCCGGGACAAGCTGGAGGCCTCTCCTGCAAAGACTACAGTCACCTCCCGTTAATGGCAAACTTCACAGGCCTGGGAGGCATCACATTCGGGTGGTCTGTCGGTCGGTCGGGTCGTTGGCTTAACTGCTTCCCTCTTTTTGTGCCCATCACGTGAACTGTGTGAGCAAATTGTTTCCCTGACTTACTTCACCCCACGTTTTCGTATTGCATATGATGAGAAGAAATGCTAGAACAATAGAGACTTCCCTTTAACTGAACCTCACTCCTATCTGTGTAGTGAATGAGAATGAATTCGACAGCCATTCTCTTACCCCTTTGAAACACACAGTGGGGGGTGGTTCTTTTATTCTTTTATTTTTTTAATGTTTATTTTTGAGAGAGAGAGAGAGAGAGAATGAGCAGGGGACACAGAATCGGAAGCAGGCTCTAGGCTCCGAGCTGTCAGCACAGAGTCCAACGTGGGGCTCGCACCCACGAACCATGAGATCGTGACCTGAGCCGAACTTGGACACTTAACCGACTGAGCCACCCAGGTGCCCTGGAGTTTTGTTCTTTTAATCAACAACTTCAGTGTTAGAACATGATCAATTAAGTACGGATCTACTCAAGAGAAAAGAAAACATATGTCCACATTATTCATAAAAGCCAAAAGTGGAAACAACCCAAATGTCTATCAACAGGTTAACACACAAGTTGTAGTCTTGTCCCTATTACGAATGGTATTCAGCCATAAAAAATAACGAATTCCTGGGGCGCCTGGGTGGCTCAGTCGGTTAAGCGTCCGACTTTGGCTCAGGTCACGATCTCGCGGTCCGTGAGTTCGAGCCCCGCGTCAGGCTCTGGGCTGATGGCTCAGAGCCTGGAGCCTGTTTCCGATTCTGTGTCTCCCTCTCTCTGTGCCCCTCCCCCATTCATGCTCTGTCTCTCTCTGTCCCAAAAAAAATAAATAAAAACGAAAAAAAATAAATAAATAACGAATTCCTGGTGTGTGCTACATATTTGAACCTCAGAAATGTTACACTGAGACATAAAAGGCTACTTATCATATGATTCTGTTCATACAAAATGTCCAGAAAAGATTAACCAATGGAGAGATAGTAAGTAACTTCATGGTTGTTGCTGTGTGGAGAGTGACAGCTGATGGGTACTGGGTTTCACTTTGGGGTGATGGAAATGTTCTAAAATTATATTATAGTCATGATTGTACAACCTTCTATATTAAAAAAATCAAAACTGAATTGTATACTTACAGCGAGGGATTTTTATAGCATATTAATTATATCAATAAAAAGTTTAATTCTTTGAATGCTTATTTATTTTTGAGAGAGAGAGAGCATGAACAGGGGAGGGGCAGAGAGAAAGGGAGACATAGAATTGAATGCAGGCTCCAGGCTCCGAGCTGTCAGCACAGAGCCTGACACGGAGCTCGAACTCATGAACTGCAAGCTCGTGACCTGAGCCGAAGTCAGACACTTAACCGACTGAGCCACCAGGTGCCCCTCAATAAAAGTGGTTTTTTTTTTAATGCTTTTAAAAAGCATTTTTAAGAGACAATTTGTTCAGGCACTGTCTCTAAGTGAAAAGGGGACGCTGACACAGACCTATTAAAGATAAAATACCTTCCAAATAGGCCACCCTAGGACTAGCACATGCTACAGTGAATCTGTACCAGATACTGGCTTTTTCTTGGAGATTTTTCTCTGAGATCCTGTGCCTACCTGGACCTAAGTCCTCCTCACTTTATGTTAGCATTTGGGCGCAGTCCTTGCAATGGTTTGCTTCACTGATTTTCCCGCATATGCTGTGAAATAATCCATAAATCTGTCTCTTTGACGGATTTATGCAGTTAACCCCCAATTCCTCAAGCTAGAATTTCCTCGAGCTGAGCTCACCAAACTTAGCTGAGCTGTTTGCATCATCCTCACCTTTGCCACGTGTGACATACTATTTTTTCTTGTTCCACTTACGTGTCATTTTTTCGATGCTGATCATCACCGACCCCACTAAATTCACACCCAAGTAGTTGTTTGAGAAGCCATCCCTCCTTCCCCAGTTTGAAAACTATGAGTCCGGTGGGGACATTAGGCAATGACTGCAGACAGTTTTGATTGTCACAGCTGGGGGAGGGGTACGACTGGCATCTAGTGGGTGGAGGCTCCTCAACTCCCTACAGTGCCCAAGATGGCCCCCAGCAGAGGACAATCTGCCCCCAAACACTAACAGTGCCAGGACAGGGAAATTCTGATTTCAGTGTTAGGAATGTTTCTAGTGTCCTCATCCGCTCAACGGGTCTCATAGCTAACTCTGAAATAAGGTGGAAGGAGGGGTACCTGGGGGGCTCAGTTGGTTAAGCCTCCGACTTCAGCTCAGGTCATGATCTCACAGTTCATGAGTTCGAGCCCTGCGTCCGGCTCTGTGCTCACAGCTCAGAGCCTGGAGCCTGCTTCGGATTCTGTCTTTCTCTCTCTCTCTCTCTCTCTCTCTCTGCCCCTCCCCCTGTCTCAGAAGTAAATAAGCAAAAATAAATAAATAAAATAAGCTGGAAGGAGAGAACTCTCCATAATTCATAAGGGTAACATGCTCCTGCCTCTTTTTTTTTTTTTTTTTTTTAACGTTTATTTATTTTTGGGACAGAGAGAGACAGAGCATGAATGGGGGAGGGGCAGAGAGAGAGGGAGACACAGAATTGGAAACAGGCTCCAGGCTCTGAGCCATCAGCCCAGAGCCCGACGCGGGGCTCGAACTCACGGACCGCGAGATCGTGACCTGGCTGAAGTCGGACGCTTAACCGACTGCGCCACCCAGGCGCCCCCTGCCTCTTCTTTTCTGATATCTTCCCCTTCTATATTATTAACCCAAAGCAGACAATTCAGGTCCCCAGCCAACATTAGCTCAGGGACGGTGGCTCTGAGAATGCCATCAACATTTAGCTGCAGGCCGACTTGTGCTCAGTGGATTTGCACACACACCCGTCAACATGAGTCCTGTGGGGAGTACGTACCATAGCCCTGTGACTCCACGCGCAGTCCCGCTAATCTGAACCCTCTTTCTCAGTCTATGGCTAGTCCACGGGGGATTGTGGGTCCTTCTTACTTGGGCCTGAGGGTCTTCTGACTTTGGCTTCAAGTGTTCTGAAATGAAGGCCAACCACTGCCTCAGCTGGGGCCCTCTTGCCTCAGCCTGGGAATGACAGGGCCTGTCTCCCCCCATGTACCTTGGCCCCCGTGAATGTCCACGTGTTCATCCTGCCTCCTGCCATTTTGTCCACCTGTGTCCACCTCAGGCCTCCCCAATGCAGCTCCCCCCCCCCGCCCCGAGTCCTGCCCCTTTGGAAAGTTCTTCCTGCTTGGCTTTGCTCTCACATTGTGTCTCATTAAGAATCCAGAGGGTGTCTGGGATGTGGGCTTTGGTTTCCATCCCTGACTCCACTCACACCAACACCTATATCCCAGGTCCCCTGACGCTCCAGCATGGCCTCGCATTGGAATCACTCCCAAAGCTTTCAAAACTCCGGTCGCCCAGGTCCCACCGCCAGAGACTGGGATTTCTTTAGTCTGGGATGTGGTCCGACCATCACAGGTTTGGAAATCACTCCCAGTTGAGAAACGCTAATTTAAAAGTATACAGAAGTATGTTTCCGCTTTGCTGTTTTTTAGCTACATTAAAATTTACACTTTTTCAAAATAGTTTCCAAAGTTGCTTCGTGCCAACTATACTTTGTTTTGTTTGGGTGGGAGAGAGCGCCAGGCCTATGCTCCCCAGTCCTCCCAGAGGAAGGCCATAGCGGACCCACTGGATCAAGGCTTACAATTCAGTTGGAGGCAAGGCCTGACAAAGAGTTCAATGAAATTAGCAAAGCTGAGGTGTTGGCGGCCTCTTTTCTCATGGCCACTGCGGCTCAAGAGACTCCTTTTCAGGAGCTCCTGCTGCTGATGGGACCAGACCGTGGGCACCTCCTGAGTCCCTCTCTGCCTCGGATGCCTCCCGAGTCCCTCTCTTCTTGCCACATAAGTGCAGATTCCTGACTTTGGGGATCACATGCTTCCTTCCCTCCCTGAAGCTGCACCTTCAAACAGCCTCAACTACCTGGAGAGAAGCCCGCATGTCACGAAAGAGATGTGGCTGGGTCGGGGACAGTTTGTGGCTTGTGAGCAACAGGGCACCAGCAGGCACAATTCCATCCGTTTGCCCCTGCACAGAGCCGTTATCAGGGGAAACAAAGCATAATTAGCGGTTTTTAAAATTAAACAGATGGGGCGCCTGGGTGGCTCAGTCGGTTAAGCGTCTGACTTCGGCTCAGGTCACGATCTCGCAGTTTGTGAGTTCAAGCCCCGCGCCAGGCTCTGTGCCGACAGCTCAGAGCCTGGAGCCTGCTTCTGATTCTGTGTCTCCCTCTCTCTCTCACCCTCCCCCGTTCATGCTCTGTCTCTCTCTGTCTCAAAAATAAATAAACGTTAAAAAAAAAAATTTAAAATTAAACAGAATATCATTGATGGATTAAAAAACAAAAAACAAAAAAACTCGCAACCCTTATAGAACTATGTCAGGAATTCAAGAGAAGGAATTGGCCCTTTGAATTGTTTCCTCTGAATTGTTTGTGGGGAAATGAACCATTTTCTTTACTTGCTGTGACCCGCGAGCAGTCTACGGCCGTGTAATGACGTGTCCACATACAACTTCCGCTCAGATCTACTACATAATTCGGGGGGCACGGTGCAAACTGTCAATGCAGGGGCCTCGGTCGTGGTATCTTTTGCTTTTCACGCTGCACTTCCTTGGGCACTATGATCCTCCCACGGTCCGTGTGGACCCACACAGGTGCCCAGGGTCCCACGAGGCAGCAGGTAGAGCACACGCCCGAGGACCCCAATGCCCCCTTCATGCCCCCAGGGGCACAGGGTAGCAGCAGCACCTTGCTGGGCACAGGGAAGCCAGCTGCAGACAGCGCTCACGGTGGGGAGGCAGAGAAGCTGCTGGACACGGCACCCACCAGGCTCCCAGGTTCCTTGCTCCATTGGCCAGGCAACTGCACTTTGCAAACACAAAGCCAAGCATAAAATTACGAAGGATTTCAATACGGTGGCTGCAGCGGATGTGCAACCTGGGCATACGGGGCCACGCGTGATGGAAGTGTCACCAGGCCCTGAAACTGCAGCATCAGCAATATTTTATAAAGTAAAAGGTAAATTAAACATTTTCCAAGTGACGAGGATGACCCAATAATCAGTTCCACAAATAATTCACTGTTTTAGGGGCACAATCACGTTTTCAGCACATTTGCTTTTCTCAATTGCCAATGTTTTTTTTTTACATTGTTAACATCTATACAGTAAAAACATACAGTGTATATTTAAAAAAAAAATAGTTCGGGTGCCTGGGTGCCGGAGTCGGTTAAGCGTCCGACTTCAGCCAGGTCACGATCTTGCGGTCCGTGAGTTCGAGCCCCGCGTCAGGCTCTGGGCTGATGGCTCGGAGCCTGGAGCCTGTTTCCGATTCTGTGTCTCCCTCTCTCTCTGCCCCTCCCCCGTGCATGCTCTGTCTCTCTGTGTCCCAAAAATAAATAAACGTTGAAAAAAAAAATAGTTCATTTTGTTGCTCCTGCCAAACATTTTTGATCGATTTTTTTTAACTTTTTTAAATTTTTTTTAACATTTTATTTATTTTTGAGACAGGGAGAGACAGAGCATGAACAGGGGAGTGTCAGAGAGAGGGAGACACAGAATCTGAAACAGGCTCCAGGCTCTGAGCTGTCAGCACAGAGCCCGACGCGGGGCTCGAACTCACGGACCGGGAGATTATGACCTGAGCCGAAGCCGGCCGCTCAACCGACTGAGCCACCCAGGCACCCCACTTTTATTCATTTTTGAGAGACAGAGTGTAAGCAGGAGAGGGGCAGAGAGAGAGGGAGACACAGAATGTGAAGCAGTCTCCAGGCTCTGAGCTGTCAGCACAGAGCCTGATGCGGGGCTCGAACTCGCAAATAGTGAGATCATGACCTGAACCGAAGTCGGACACTTATTTGACTGAGCCACCCAGGTACCCCATTACCCTATCTTAATTTTTTTTAATGTTTATTTTTGAGAGAGAGGGAGAGAGACAGAGTGCAAGCGTGGGAGGGGCAGAGAAAGGGAGACACAGAATCCAAAGCAGGTTCCAGACTCTGAGGGCTTAGCACAGACCCCAAAGCAGGGCTCGACTGCAAGAACCCTGAGACCATGACCTGAGCCAAAGTCAGGCATATCACCAACTGATTCACCCAGGTGCCCCCCTACCGTACATTTTTTTTTATCGATTTGTAAAACAGCCAAAGAGAAGTAAGGAGATATAATTTCTGTCCCGGCCAAAGAAACATGCATTCCCCAAAACCAGGTTGTCCCTTACTCGAAAGATAATGAAATCACCTGCTGGTGAGTTGCAAAGGACCAAAGCAGGACAGATTGTAAATGGCAAAGCATGATGGGTAAAGATTGGCCCCAGGTTTGTCACTCCTTCACCCATTTGTCCAGCTTTGTGGAGCAGCACTCCAGGGTGACATCTTGGGAACCTGCGTTAGGAACAAACAGCTCAGGTGCCACAACACACCCAACCATTGAGAACCACCGCCCAGTGTATCCCCCCCACCCCCGCCGACTGACCGTCCCTGGGCAGTAGAGAACAACACTGCTCCTTCCGGAAACGCTGTGAACTCCCTCTGGTTCCAGCTGCTGGGCTTGCTTTTACACATCACGCACATCACACGGCCGAAACGGCACAAAGCCATAGACGCGCCTTGTCTGAATCTGTCCACACCTGCCTCGGATGTGTGGAGTCAGGCAGCAGCATTCTGAGGGCGTGGGTACCCGTCTCCTGACCCTACACTCACCTCTGGGGCCATGCTGGATTGAAGGTTTGCATGTAGGACTTAATCACCTCCTTCTTCCTAGCCTTCTCCACTCTCCAAAGCCAGATATTGAAAAATACAATCGCCCTTTGTGTTCTTGCCTTTCCACTCTCTTGGCACAATCCCAGTTTGCAAGGTAGGAGCAAAAACTGCGAAAGCAAATACCTTATGCTCAGGAAACACATGCCCCTCTTTTCTTAGGAAGTGACTATTTTCCAACTTAAAAAAAATCCTTCCCATATAAAATGTTGTTGTTATAGTCTCGAGACAGCAATCTGCTAATTTGGTAAATTCTTTCTTTCCTTTTAAAAAAAAATTTTTTTTTGATGTTTATTTATTTTTGAGACACAGAGGAAGACAGAGTGTGAGGGGGAGGGGCAGAAAGAGAAGGAGACACAGAATCCCAAGCAGGCTCCAGGCTCCGAGCTGTCATCACAGAGCCAGACGCGGGGCTTGAGACCACGAACCATGAGATCATGACCTGAGCTGAAGTGGGACACTCACCCTACTAAGCCACCTAGGCGCCCCTGGCAAAGTTTTTCTTAAACCTAACTCTTTCACTGTCATTGCAAACAACTTGCTTTGGGGGGGTAATTATTTTTCATTGAACACAATACACATTTTCTTCCGTTTCTGACTGTCTAAAATACCATTTTCCTGTCCTTCTGTCTACCAAGTCATGCACATGTAGTGACTCATTAGCTCCAGGAAAAGCAAGAAAAATATGTGGTCCTTGCTTTATCAGCACATTGTTGTGAAGGATCCCATCTGGCAAAACTCTGTCGGCCTTCCCTGAAATTTTAATTTTGCCACAGGTGACGTGTTGGTTTTGTATTTATTTTTTTTTTATTTTTTTTTTTAACGTCTATTTATTTTTGAGACAGAGTCAGAGCATGAACAGGGGAGGGTCAGAGAGAGAGGGAGACACAGAATCCGAAACAGGCTCCAGGCTCTGAGTGGTCAGCACAGAGCCCGACGCGGGACTTGAACTCAGGGACCGCGAGATCATGACCCGAGCCGAAGTCGGACGCTTAACCGACTGAGCCACCCAGGCGCCCCGGTTTTGTTATTTAAACTATAAATACATTTTATTTTTTATTTTGTTAATGTTTATTTAGTTTTGCGAGAGAGAAAGAGAGACAGAGTGTGAGCGAGGGTGGGGCAGAGAGAGAAGGAGACAGAATCCGAAGCAGGCTCCAGGCTCTGAGCGGTCAGCACAGAGCCTGACAAGGGGCTCAAACCCACCAACTGTGAGATCATGACCTGAGCCGAAGTTGGACTCGTAACCGACTGAGCCACCCAGGTGCCCCACAAACTATGAATACATTTTAAAATGTAAGAGCTCAAGGAGTCCCAAGTGCAAAAGAAAACATTTTCGGGCAAAATAGGAAGAAAATAAAGACATGGTCCAGATGACTGCCTAGAAGCTTTCATAAATTCTGCAGGATGGTGATAACGGTTGGTAACCTGGCAAGCGTTTCAGAGAAATGCACAGGAAGTGAAACCCACCGCACACATAACGGGCCCGATGTCTCATTGTGCAATGTCCCACAAGCCTTCAGGGTCCTCAGAACCATTTTGTAACCTACACATTTCATGGAGATGCCCCAGTTCCCTGAATGCCACCCGCCAGCCAGACTTCCTTGCAGGTCTGATGGGACAAAGCTTTCTTTGAAACAACAGCCAAAAAAGGCGGTGGGGGGGGGGGGCAAGCAAAACTTGGCTCTTCCCCAGAGTCTCAGCCTGGCTGGTCTTTTCTTCTTCTCTTTCTTATCCTTCTGGCTTCTCATTCATCATTATTTTGAGTCAGCAGGAGGAAATGTCAAGGGACTCCTAAGGAACGCTGGTGATAGGGTGGATAAGCAAAAGGCAACATTTTGCCTGTTCCTTTTATTAAGAAATCTTTGTTTGATTTGAGGATGCACTGTTCAAAGTGAAGGACTCCTCGGAGATTCTCTGGATAAGAAAGAGACACATGGTAAACCAATTCAAGGTCAGGCAGATCAGGTTTTGCTTGGCTTGGTTTTGTAGCGAAGCCCTGAGGCTCTCCAGTAAACCCTTGAGCACGCATTAGCTGGATGTCTCTTCGCAAAGAGTCACTTTTCGTAAGGTGCAGGGGAGCGCAGCCAAGGACAGCCGCCAAAAATAGCTGACTCCCAGGGCTGCAGAGAGATTGCAAGACCAGCGTAAAAGGACCTGTGTCACACCAATTAACCCATCTATGCCAAACAGTGGGCTACTCTGGGTTACAAAATGCGGACACGCCTGTTGGGAAAGATACAAATAGAAACTTCCAAGCTGTAGTCGTCTAACATTGTGTCTACATTTCCAGCCCAGCTGTGTCTTGTAAAGTAAGCCAATGTAAATAGATATTGGGGTCTGAGGAATTACGCTTATCTCTTATACAGTCCACACCGCTCCACAGGCTCAGGGAACCCCGGTGAATGGATCGAGTTCACTAAAGTGACAACAAAAATCAAGCTGGGGGATTAATTGCCCTTATCCCCACTTCCTCCAAAAGCAACAAGATATGTGGTCAAGAAACGAGAAAACCCCAGCAGACCATCCAGCGGGTCTGTGGCACAACTCTGTCAGACAAAGTCAGTGCCAGGGTGCCCGGCGGGGAGCGGGGGGGGGGGGGGGGCTCAGGCAGTTAAGTGACTGGGTCTTGATTTCAGCTCAGGAAGTGATCTCACTATTTGTAAGTTCAAGCCCCTCATCGGGCTCTGCACTGACAGCATGGAGCCTGCTTGGGATCCTCCTCCTTGCTCTCTCCTTCTCTCTCAAAAATAAACATTTAAAAAAACATTTATTAGAAAAGAGAATAAAGTCAGTGCCTTCAAACATATGATATTGTTCATCCTAGGTTCTCACATTTTATTTAGTTGAATAGATTTTATTTAGTTGCTATGTAAGTTGAAGCACTTACATAGCAAAGCATTCTGCTAGGCATGGAGGGAGGGGAGACAGAGAGGATACTAGTGACAACCAGTCACTCTGGAGAGGGATCTACAGTCAGTGAGCAGCTGTACACACGGAGAGTTCCCGATACAGAGCAATACATGGGACAACGGTTGAACACCTTCCCATCAAGTTTACAAACACTGGTATCCAGCAGGCAAGAAGACATCGGGAGCTTAAAATTCTTTCACATTTGGGGCCAGTCAGGGCTCAAGGGTCCCCTCGGAGTCTGAGGACACCACCCTAGGACAAAGGGACTCCTTTAAATGGCATCTACCCCCTGGGACGCCTGAGTGGCTCAGTGGGTTAAATGTGGGACTTCAGCTCAGGTCGTGATCTCGCGGTCTGTTGAGTTGGAGCCTCGCATTGGGCTCTGTGCTGACAACTCAGAGCCTGGATCGTGTTTTGTATTCCCTCTCTCTCTCTCTCTCTCTCTCTCTCTGCTCCCCCCCTGCTCACTCGGTCTCTCAAAAATGAATAAATGTTAAACAAGAATTTTTTTTTTTTTTAATGTCATCCCCTTACCCACACACACTCCTCCCACTGCCGCATGCAAGATCACAAGAGACCAGGTCTGGAGGAGGTCATGATTCGGTGCACAAGAGAGACCAGTAGAGATTGGCAAGTGAAGCATGACATTCCCACAGTGAGAAGGGAGGAGCGGCCTAATGCTGCTGGTCTGAGGTCACACCCGCGCAGCAACGGAAAGGTGGGATCCTGTCTTGTGCAGGTTCCTGAAACTCACTCCCAGGACTTCTGGTGCACTGGATTTTAATAAGTTCCAAAGCTGTCTATTTAATACCTTCCCTGGGAAATTCTAGCATAACCAGTCTCTGCACTCACTGTTAGGACGGTGTATTCCAGGTGGAGAACCAACATGTGTGCTCTGGGAAGTGCCAGTCATTTGGGAGCAGGAATGTCTAGGAAAGGAGAGAGAACACAGAGGAAGCCTGATGCTTCTGTGAGCTCAGCTAAGAGTTTAGGGTCTAATTCCACTGTGAATGCAAGCCGCAGAAAAAAGGTGTCATGGGTTCCGTATAAACCAAACATTTATTCAACATCAATACAAGGATGTTCCTGGACTAGAAAATGGACGACTTAATAAATAATACCTCTTTCTTTAAAAAAAAAAATGTGTATTTATTTTTGAGAGAGTTCAAGCAAGGGAGGGGCAGAAAGAGAGGGAGACAGGGGATCTGTGAAGCGGGTTCCGCACTGACAGCAAAGAGCCTGATGTGGGGCTCGAATCCACAAACTGAGAGATCATGACCTGGACCGAAGTCAGACGCTTAACCAACTCACCCAGGTGCCCCAATAACTCTTTTTAGAAGCTCCCCCCACAACACACACACACACACACACACACACACACACACACTGCATTGCAAAACAATAAATTAATGTGTAAAAATTTACGCTATTTACAAGGTCAGCTGTTGGTAGATCCGTCCTTCCAGCTTCCTGGTGGAAACATTTGGGGCCCTCCTCGATGATATCTGCATCAATCCTTATCGTCACCCTTATCATTGTGTTCAGAATCCAACCACTTTTCACCACCTGCAGGGTATCGCCCTGTGGGAGCCAGCATTTTTTGTGTCTGGACAACAAGGTTGGAGAGGACCTCCTACTTTGACTTCCTGATTCCACTCTGGCCCCTAGAGCCTATTCTCTGCACAGTGCCTAGAGGATCCTTTTAAGAAGAAGTCAGATGGTGCCTTTGCTCAAAACTATCCAGAGCAGGGGCACCTGGGTAGCTCAGTCGGTTAAGCGTCTGACTCTTGATTTCAGTTCAGATCATGAGCTCATGGCTCACAAGTTCAAGCCCTGCGTTGGGCTCTGTGCTGACAGTACAGAGCCTGCTTGGGCTTCTCTCTCTGCCCCTACCCTGCTCACACACACACTCTCTCTCTTAAAATAAATAAACGGAAGAAGAAAAAAACTATACAAAGCATCCCCTGAAAGTTCCTGTACAATTCCCCACCACCCTCCCTCTTACTTCTTAGACTTTGTGAAAGGGAGAATCATGACTCCCCAGAGATTTCCACCACAGGCTGTGGGTAGGTTACGTGTTACCTGGCAAAGGGGGATTCACATTGCTAGCTGCTGAGTTGCTAAGCAGCTGACTTTAAGATAGGGAGATTATCGGGGCGCCTGGGTGGCTCAGTCGGCTAAGTGTCCAACTTCGGCTGAAGTCATGATCTCACAGTCCGTGAGTTTGAGCCCCGCGTCGGGCTCTGTGCTGACAGCTCAGAGCCTGGAGCCTGCTTCAGATTCTGTGTCTTCCTCACTCTCTGCCCCTCCCGTACTCATGCTCTGTCTCTCTTGCTCTCAAAAATAAATAAACATTAAAAAAAAGTTTTTTCGAAGGTCACTTCACACTCTCAAATCTGTGACATACTTAGATGAACGTGAAATATCCCAAGTGCAGCAAGGCAGGGCCCAGCCACATAAGGTAGGGGTCGACAATACCATATATAGGACCAACCGGCAAGATGGCCCCAACAGTAAGATTTTTGAGAAAGAATGTTAATCTACCAGGATGTGGAGGTGGGGTGGCTTCCATTCAGGCAGCTGACATGAGTCGTGTGCTACAAGGTACATTTCAGAAGTGTCACAATCATGTCTAAGCAGGTAAAAAGGTCGAGGGACACTGAACCTGACACCCATGCTTAACGCATCATGTCCAGAGAAACTTCTAGAACCAGAACAACCTCTGATCTGAGCCACCTTTCAGAGGGGTCTCCCCAAGACGCCTTGAAGGGAGCAAGTTGGTGACCATCGCTATGCATATTAGTTTAAATAGATTCACCATCTTTTCATCCTATTAGCTGGGCAGACTCAGTTCAGGTTTCCTCTTGTCCTCAGATGCTGTGAAACCTGGGCCCAGAGGCCAGAAATAATTTGGAACGCATACACAGTGCCTCCTAATACATAATTATGGTTACTACTGTTAATGGATTTCCAAAATGCTCCCCCAGACCCCATTAGCTGCTCTCCTTGCTTACCCCCCTGAGTGAGCAACGCTTCAAGAGGAAATAAGGCATCTTTGCGGGAGAAGTAATACAAAAGAGTATAGAGTTGAATGTTTTGCTCAAGAAGTTAACATGAGGTATGGAATGGGGGAAAATATTTGCAAACGAGAAAAAAGTTAACATGAGGAAAAAGCAGGATGCTACCAATAGCATAAAATGCTCCCATTTGAGAAGTGAAGAGCACGTATACAAAACAGGGTAAGCCAGGGGCCCTGAAGGGCAGCACTAGCGACATATGGGGCAGGAATCTTCCGCTGGGGGCAGGGGGGCTGTCTTGTCAGATGGTTAGCAGTATCCCTGCCTAGATGTCCTGGAGCTGTGACAACTAAAATTGCCTCCAGACATTGTCAAATGTGCCCTGCAGGGAGGTTACGGCACTCCCAATTGAGAACCAGTGCAGTAAGTTAACTAGTACAGCAAACCAAACCAGTCATGAGACAGTCCTATCAGGGTCTCCAGAAAGCGGGGAGACAAGAAAGAATGTGGGGAGGGTCTGATGGGGGTTCCAGGAGCAGAGTCTGGGAGTGGCCTAGAGCACCTTTCCCAACGACTGGCCAAGACCTCATACAACTGCAAGGGAGGCTCGGAACATCACCTAGTTTCATGGCCAGAAAAAACAAAACCAGTCACGAGGCTTGCCGAGCACATCCTATTGTCTATCACACATACATGCTTGTAAATGTCTGCCCCCACCGTACAAAATCGCTATAAGAATGCACACAAACTCAGGCATGTAAATAGTGGTTGCCTTGAGCGAGGGGAAATGGATGTCTGAGACACTGGAGAGACCAAGAGGCTTGCTTTTCACTATTTGGATATTTGTAATTTTATACCATGACCATGCATGACTATTAAAAAAGAATTTTTGGGGGTGCCTGGGTGGCTCAGTCGGTTAAGCGTCTGACTTCGGCCCAGGTCATGATCTCGCGGTCTGTGGGTTCAAGCCCCGCATTGGGCTCTGTGCTGACAGCTCAGAGCCTGGAGCCTGCTTTGGATTCTGTGTCTCCCTCTTTCTCTGACCCTCCCCTGTTCATGCTCTCTCTCTCTCTCTCTCTCTGTCTCAAAAATAAATAAATGTTAAAAAATTTAAAAAATAATAATAAAAAATAAATAAAATAAAAAAGAATTTTTTAATGTTTATTTATTTTTGAGAGAGAGAGAGAGAGAGAGAAAGAGACAGAGCACAAGCATGGGGAGGGGCAGAGAGAGAGGGAGATACAGAATCCGAAGCTCCAGGCTCCACGCTGTCAGCAAAGAGCCCGACGTGGGGCTGGAACTCACAAACCAGGAGATCATGACCTGAGCTGAAATCAGATGCTTAACGAACTGAGCCAGCCAGGTGCCCCTAATTTTGTTGTAAATCATCACTAGGAAAATAATGAAAGCTTAATGCACATAACCATCAAAAATAGACATAAACGTTTTCACAGATGAATGTCAAGTTGCCTGTGCTATTGAAGACCAGATTTTTGTCTTCTGAGGGAATTAAAGGCAGGGCATCTCAGAGCCAGTTCGTGTGAATATGCTTTCACTAAAATCAATTATATCTGCTTCTTTCCATCAATCTCTCTCCACTTTCCACAGCTAACAGTTCTTGATCTCCTTCAGAGTAATTGGTACCAAAATGTGTCTCCATGAAGACATAGTATTAAAACATCTCAGAATGATTTTGATGTAATTCATGACTCAAACAATTTCGTAAGAGTTTTCACCTTTCCTACTTGAAAGGTTCTTGCTATAAAAGCCATTCTAATTGGGACTGGTAAATATATTTTACCTAATGTTCACAAGCAGGTAAATATGTGGAGAGGTTCTCATGGAAAGTTCACAATTCTTGTTGAGGGACAATCTCCCACTAGAACTTGCACACAAGCTTTCTCTTTCTTCCCATTTGGCTTACAGAATGCAAATCCCATGGAGGGAGCAAAGTTGTTTGGGGTGTGTTGTTTGGTTTCTCTTTGTAATATTTCCTGATAATAAAAGTCCTTTTCAGAGGTTTCCTCCCCCTCTTCTTCAGTATGTCCAATTCAGTTGGTAACTACAAGGAAGAAATGCATAGACTTTCATTATTACAGGACAAGGGTTAACAATTCTGATTGGTCCAGCAGAAAGACTACTGAAATTGCCTAAGTCAAACTTTTTTTTTTAAATCAAGCAGTTTTAAAAGTTTTTAAATCTCTGAAAATACTGCTGTTTTAGAGTAGTTAGAAAATAATTTTCAGGTCAGAAGTCTTGTATGCTCACTAGATTAAAATTTGGATTCTTTAGAATAGTTGTATCAGTCAGCTTTTCTGCATAACAAACATTCCCCAAACTTAATGACCTAAAGCAACTACGATTCATTTTGGTCACAAATTTGGGTTGGGCTCAGCCAAGTGGATCTTCTAGTTTTGGCTGGGCTCATGAATGTGTAGTTGGCTTCCATGTGAGCTGGAGATTGGCTGCTTCTAAAATGGTTGATCTCTGTGCTGTATAATCTGTCATCCTCCAGAAGGCTGGGCAGAGCTCTAAGAGAGAAGAGGCACATAAGACCTCTTAACATCTAGGCCCGGAAGTGACAATATTGTCACTTCAGTATCACATTCTATTGGCTAAAGCAAGTCACAAGGCCAGATTAGAGTGAAAGGGAGGGAGAGTAGATTTGAGCTATTGATGGAAGTAGTTGCAAAGCCATGTTGCCAAGGTGCATGTGTACAAGCAGGCAGAAAGATCATGACCATTCTTACAATCTGCAGTACATTTATTTCTATTTGCCTAATCACATTCTCCTGTATTGTAGTTATTAAAATTTAACCCTATGGAAAATAATGGGGCAAAAGAGTGGAAAACCAGAGAGCCCCATTGGATTCTGATTTGACACAAGCCCCGATACATAAATGTACATTATTGTTGAGCTTTGAAAACTCTGGCTAGGGGCAGCTGGATGGCTCAGTCGTTAAGCATCCAACTTCAGCTCAGGTCATGATCTTGCGGTTCGTGGGTTCGAGCCCCGTGTCGGGCTCTGTGCTGACAGCTCAGAGCCTGGAGCCTGCAGCATGCATCAGATTCTGTGTCTCCCTCTCTCTCTCTCTCTCTCTCTGCCTTTCCCTGGCTCGCACTCTGTCACTTTCTCTCTCAAAAAGAAATAAACATTAAAAAATTCTTTTAAAAAGAAAAGTCTGGCTAAATATCCATCCTCAAAACATAACCTTGAGCATCAGATTCTTAAGTTACTCCCAAAGCTACCTGTTTTGTTGCTTAGTAATTATCCATCTCCGAGGCAGTGGAAAATCACATGATCTTTATATAGATAATGCTGTTATGGCAATGGAAAAAAATTTGATTTGATATAAGGTTTACATAGCTAAAGCTCATTGATGTTGAACAAAACAGCCTCATTATTTTTGTATTCCATTCAAAATGCAAAGAGTGGTGAGGGAGGAGGAGCAAGCCAAACTTATTAAATGGAGGGGAAAAAAAGTAGGAAAGAATCATTAAGTTCTTATTCATGAATAAGAGGCACAAACCAAGAATAATGAAAAAGATAATCAGTAGCATCACCCCTGGCAAAAACCACGCTTCTGCCATAACTAAAAATGTCCTGTGGCTCACAGCCTGTGACCACCCCCCCAGTTCCCCTCAGCTGTACCCCATTCCCACCACTTTACAGGATCATGGATCCACTAAGCACACGGGGCGTGATTTTCTAAATCACAGGGGGCTGGAAGAGCTTCACCAGATTGTGTCCTTACCAGGCTGTTTGTATTTGGAGCACATTTTCAAGAGATAAAAATACCCATCCTTCATCCCCAATATCTTTGGTGTTAAAATAAGAAAAAAATGCTTTTGGAGATGGGGCAACAATTATACATTACTGAACTGAACGTATCTTAAAACTAGGGGCACCTGGGTAGCTCAGTTGGTTAAGCATCCAGCTTCGGCTCAGGTCATGATCTCATGATTCCGTGAGTTTGAGCCCCACGTCGGCTCTGTGCTGATGCCTCAGAGCCTGAAGCCTGCTTTCATTCTGTGTCTCCCTCTCTCTCTGCCCTTCCCCTGCTTGCACTCTGTCTCACTCTTAAAAATAAATAAACATTGGGGCGCCTGGGTGGCTCAGTCGGTTAAGCGGCCGACTTCGGCTCAGGTCATGATCTCGCGGTCCATGGGTTCGAGCCCCGTGTCAGGCTCTGGGCTGACAGCTCAGAGCCTGGAGCCTGCTTCAGATTTTGTGTCTCCCTCTCTCTGACCCTCCCCCGTTCATGCTCTGTCTCTCTCTGTCTCAAAAATAAATAAACTTTGGGGCGCCTGGGTGGCGCAGTCGGTTAAGCGTCCAACTTCAGCCAGGTCACGATCTCGCGGTCCGTGAGTTCGAGCCCCGCGTCAGGCTCTGGGCTGATGGCTCGGAGCCTGGAGCCTGTTTCCGATTCTGTGTCTCCCTCTCTCTCTGCCCCTCCCCCGTTCATGCTCTGTCTCTCTCTGTCCCAAAAATAAATAAACGTTGAAAAAAAAAATTTTTTTAAATAAATAAACGTTAAAAATATATATATATATTAAAAAATAAATAAATAAATAAATAATAAATAAACATTAAAAAAAATTCACTAAGTGAACTAAAAATATCTGAAGGAAAGCCAGATGCAATGAAGAAATAACATTATGGACCCCTTAGCCAATAGGTACTTTCTCCTCTTCCCTGTAATTAATGCAATAAATAATTTATTGAGCACTTAATATGAACAAGGCATTGGGCTAGTATTGGGGAAGTGTAGAGATTAATAAAACATAAGCTCATTCTCTCAAGGAAATTATAATTTACCAGGAAAGAGAAGCACTCACTAACACGAATACGAGATTGAAATGAATGCAGTCAGTCCTCACAATTCACGGATTCTGAATCTGCAAATTTGCCTACTCGCTAAAATTTTTTGTAACCCCGAAGTCAACACGCATGGTGGTTTCAAAGTCATTCAAGGACACGTATATGGCAGAGAAAATTTTTGAGTCCCTTGACACATACATTGCCAGCCGAGCTCAGAGTAACACTCTGCCTTGTTTCAGCTCTGAGAATGTAAGCAAGCCTCTTTTTCACAGTCCACCTGGTGCCACGTTTTTTGCTTTTTTTGTGCTTCCTGTGGGTGATTTCACTTTTGAAAATGGCCCCCTAATGCTGATGTGCTGTCAGGTGCTCCTCAGCACGAGAAGGCTGGATGGTGCCTCATGGAGAAAATACATTTTAGATAAGTTTCCTCCAGTCATGGGTCATAGTGCTCTCGGCCATCGGTTCAATGTGAACAAATCAATAATAGATATGAAATAAGATGTCTTTGAACAGAAACATGTATAAAACAAGTTTAGGTACTGAGAGGTGGATGAAAGTCATGACCAGAGCCTTGTAGGAAACTGACCCCATATGTCCCCTGGGAGCAGAGGTTCACTATTTGCTAATTCAGTGTTCGTGGAGATTCTATAGAACATCAATACTGCAAATAATGAAAATCAATTGTATACCTTGAATGAATGAATGAATGAATGAATGAGTCACAAGAGGCATAGGTGAAATGCTCTGAATGTTCAGAGACAACTTCCAGTTGAAGGAAAGGGAAAGAATTCATTGCAAGATGACACATGGGAGCTGAGTCTTACAGAGTCGGTCAGGTGTGGACAAACAAAATTGATTATACATGCCCGGCAGGGTGGAACAGCATGAGCAAAATCATATGTGTGGAAAACCTTGGCACTTGTCCTGCTCAAGAGCACAAGTCCCAAAGTCTTAGAATTACAAGTTCTAAGACATGGGATGCATGGTGTGACCTCCAGTAAGTGACTCAATTTCCAGTGAAGCAGGTTAATAATACCATCTATCTCATAATGTCGCTGTGAAGATTAAAATCTGTTACAACTTTTTAAAAAATATTTGTTTAGGGGCGCCTGGGTGGCTTAGTCGGTTGGGCGTCCAACTTCGGCTCAGGTCATGATCTCGCGGTCGGTGAGTTCGAGCCCCACATCGGGCTCTGTGCTGACAGCTCGGAGCCTGGAGCCTGTTTCAGATTCTGTGTCTCCCTCTCTCTCTGACCTTCCCCCATTCATGCTCTGTCTCTCTCTGTCTCAAAAATGAATAAACGTTAAAAAAAATTTTTTTTAAATATTTGTTTATTTTTTTGGAGAGCACAAGCAGGGGAGGGGCAGAGAGAGGGGGACAGAGGATCCAAAGCGGGCTCCGCGCTGACAGGCAGACAGCAGCGAGCCTGATGTGGGACTTGAACTCACGAACCGCGAGATCATGACCTGAGCCTGAAGTTGGACGCTCAATCTCCTGAGCCACCCGGGCGCCCCAAAATCTGTTACATCTTAATCAAGAGCCTCATGTATGTTAAATATTTAAGACAAGTCAACTATCATTGTTATTATTTCTATTACCAGAACAGTGAATATTTCCATTTGGCTCAATCATAAGGCATATGAGGCAAAACGGGGTGGGGGAGGGACTAGCACCAAGAATGTGTTCTCATCGGGTCCCAAGGACCTTGGATTCTAGATGAAGAAACTGAGTTTTCACACCAGAGCACTAGGGAGCAAGGCTATGTTTCCAAACAGAGAACAGACATCAGGTTGTGGTCCAGCCTGAAGCTGGCAGTGGGAGGGAGGATGGATGGGCAGGGCCATGGTTGGGGCCTGGGAGACCAATGAGGAAATGGACCAGAAGGAGGGTGAGGGTTCCAGGATGAAATGGAGAAGAGGGAGTTCATGATATCTGGAAGAAGTTAACTCCTAGGAGTCCAACTTACCAGGACAGTAAGGTAGTGATTTGCTTCTTCATCTGGAGCTGGTTCCATGGGAGCGTTTAGGTTGTGAAAGTCAGGGAGCCACTGACTTCTCACATTTGCACCTTTCTGTATGTATAGAGACCGATGAATTTGTTAAAAAGTGCTTTAAAGGTTTTAGGCAGGCAGACGGGTTGGAGGACGGATCCATTTATATAAACAAGATGGAAAATGAGCAGAGTTGGGTGGGGAGGATGCAGAATTCAGTTTGCGGTCTATGGATTGGAGAAGCTTCATAAACCGTGATGATCTTGTTGGAAAACTGAGAGCCTCATGCTACCAAGAGGCGCCATCTAAAACCTTTAATCTCAGAATCAAGAATGGGGAACAGGGCTATTTCTTGTGGTTCTTTTTTTTTTTTTTAAGTTTATTCATTTTGAGAGAGACAGAGAGAGTGAGTGGGGGAGGGGCAAGGGGAGAGCAAGGGAGAGAGAGAATTCCAAGCAGGCTCTGCACTGTCAGCGTGGAGCCCCATGCAGGGCTCGAACTCACGAAACGTCAGATCACGACCTGACCGAAACCAAGAGTCCGACACTTTACCTACTGAGCCACTTAGGCACCCCTATTCTCATGATACTTAAGCAAAGC
The DNA here is from genome assembly GCF_016509475.1 of Prionailurus bengalensis. Classification (NCBI taxonomy): domain Eukaryota; kingdom Metazoa; phylum Chordata; class Mammalia; order Carnivora; family Felidae; genus Prionailurus; species Prionailurus bengalensis. The sequence continues at coordinate 6,574,686 of NC_057361.1, forward strand.
GCTAAAAAAAAAAAAAGGAGAGAGGGAGGGAAAGAGTGAGGAGGAAAGGGAAGATTGGCCTTAGGTCGTGAAATTTAGGGTATTAACAATTAGGCTAACATTTTTGTCTTCTCACATAGGAATAGCAGGCCCTTGGTTACGGGCTTCTGTATTCTATATAAATCTTATTCCCAGTTTTCCCTATGGGACAGGAATGTACCACAGCCTGACTAAAATCTAATAGAACACTGAAAAGTTTTGCAAATATCTTAGCTTTGCTTGAAACACCAATTGTCCAGTGGGAATAAATAGATGCCCACAAAGAAGGTTTTGGATGTCCTCATTCCTCCTCTGTTAATACACTGCATTTCCCTTTGAGAAATAGGCTGGGGTAGAGACAGGGGCGGGGGGTGTAAACCAAAAAGGTGAAATCCTGTTTCTCATATAAAAACAAGCCTCTTTTCTACTTTCAAATGCAAACGCGAAGTAATCAAAGATGGCAGCCGTAACAGGCGTCCTCATCTTCCTTAACCTATGTGTGCTCATTAAATAGCAGGGGGTACATAGGGCATTTATTTCAATAAAAACAATTAAGTATATACGTTTTTTCTGCTCAGCGTTAATGATTCCCTGTTGACAGGGCTGCATGCGGGGTACTTCTTGAGTTTCAAAGCAAGATTATTAAACAGAAATGACTGTCAAGTCTTATAACTTGGGTAACTGCCAAACAGACCAAGGATAAAAGCAGAAAAAGGAAAGGAAAACAAGAGACTGATTACCTGAAGCACTTTTTTTTTCCCATTAGAAAAATTACCCCTGAGGCCCTAACACTTATCTGCTCTGGCCATGCAGCCTCCAAAATGGAATGCCCACCATCATACCCACGCAGGACCGCACAACCTCCTCTCTAAGCCTGGGAAATCACTTCTAAACCACCTCTAGGGTGTCACATCCGAGGTGAAGGATTAATTAGTGCAAGTGTATAAAGTATAGGAAAAGCCATTGAGGGCTGTCTATCCAACACTGTTCCCTCTAAAGCTGAAGGAGGTTGGGCCTCCACCCAAGTACTCACCAGGTTGGGTAAACATCCGTATTTCATTTTGACCCTCTCCCTAAATAAAAGATAGTATTTGTCCTAAACTTCAAAAAAAATTTTTTTTAACTACTGGGAAGTCTGTAGTGTGCTTTCCTTCAGGCGGCCACTGAAACAGTAAGCCAGAACATACTCCAATCAAAATTATGGATTACAAAACCTGATTTCAGAAAAGAAGTAAATGATGAAGCAGGAGAAAGTATCTTGGACTTCACTGAACACACAACTTCCAGAGTGTATCTTGGGGGCCAATAAATGGAAATCAGCTTTGAGAGCACAGGGGAGGACTTTTAGCCCACTGGCCCCTGGCCCCTGGCAATGCGTGCTCCAGAGTCAAAGGACAATTAAATTAGGCTCAGCATGCTGACCTTGCTTCAGAAGGAGGAGGACTAGGGGCGCCTGGGTGGCACAGTCGGTTGAGCGTCCGACTTCAGCCAGGTCACGATCTCGCGGTCCGTGAGTTCGAGCCCCGCGTCAGGCTCTGGGCTGATGGCTCGGAGCCTGGAGCCTGTTTCCGATTCTGTGTCTCCCTCTCTCTCTGCCCCTCCCCCGTTCATGCTCTGTCTCTCTCTGTCCCAAAAAATAAATAAAAACGTTGAAAAAAAATTAAAAAAAAAAAAAGGAGGAGGACTAAAAACATTTTTTAGAGGGTTGTAACAAGGAAGAATCTAAGGACACCAGAAAATTCACTTCACTCCCCAAGGTTTAACTCTGCTTTGAAACCTAAAATTGTGCCTTCTTCGCAATAAAGGTAGATCTGAATAAAAATTAAACAAATAAGGGGCTCCTGATGGCTCAGTCGGTTACGTGTCCGACTTCAGCTCAGGTCATGATCTTACAGTTGGTGGGTTCGAGCCCCACGTTGGGCTCTGTGCTGACAGTGCAGAGACTGCTTGGGATTTTTTCTCTGTATACCTCTCTCTCTCTTTGACTCTCTCTGCTTCTCCCTGACTTGTGCTCTTTCTCAAAATAAATAAATAAACTTAAAAAAGATTCTTTTTAAAAAGTTAAACAAATAAGAAAAAATGAAAACTAAATATTCCAAATTATATATACCAGGAATTATTTGACTAATGGGAAGTCAAAAGTCTTTTATAATTTCTGTTCACCCTCTTGGGAATAGCGCCCCCCCCCATGACAGCACGCTTGGGTCCAGTTTGTGTCTGAGGTCACACAACTGGTTGATTGCAGAGCCCCGAATGGACATCAGTTGCCAACATGATTCACTAAACGTAATGGCCTTTGTCATTCACAGTTGCTTGGCCATTGACCCCAACATGCAGATCTGGTTAGGGCAGGGTTCACACTTGACATTTGGAGGCAGATAATTGTTGCCGAGGGCCACTCTGTGCACCGGCCTCTACCCATTAGATGCTGCAATGTACCCTCACCCACGTTTGCGGACACCCAAAAATGTATCCGGACGTTGCCAAATGTTCCCAGAGGGGTTGTGGGGACTAAGTCCCTCCCCAGTGAAATTCCTGGGTTTCGAGATAGGGATGTGGCCCTGCGTATCCAGATGTCATCTTCAAGCCCAGCCAGCCACCAAAGGACCCATCTGCTTCTACCACCCAAGAGAAATAAATTATAATGGCTGCACTTCACAATATACATCCCCCTGCCATTCTTCTCCAAGACCTGGCTCTTGGGTTCCTGTCTCCAGCCCAGGCTATGAGACCTACTTCTGACCCCCTTATAAGAATTATTGGACCTCCCACCCAGCTCTTTATTCCAGATCTCCAGTCCCTGCACTGGGGTCTCCAATAGGGATCAGCCCAGGAACCTTAGAACCTCCCCAGCCACCCTCATATCTCCACCATCTTATTCTTACTGTCACTCAATCAAGACAAGGGGATTTAATACCCACGACCTAGACTTGCTTCCACTTACCTGAAGGATAACATAGCAGAGGAATTGGCAAGTTTGTTGGATTGAGACAGATTCTGTCTCATCAGTTGCCTTGAACAATTCTGTTTCTATTGAGGAACAAATAATTAAGGATTCGGCCTTATCATGAGAAGTCAGCAGCTAATAAGTGTTTATTCAATGCAAAGCAAGTCCAGGGACGACCTGGCAGTCTAGAAAGTCTGCAGTGTGCGTTCATTCAGTCGCCCACTGGAACAGGACTCTTCTCTGACACTTCGTTGTCTCGTCTATACCTAGCGTCTGAGATACGCTTGATAATCAATAGTTTTCACATCAGTTAGTTCACTTCTCAGAAACATTAGGTAAGTGAATATGAATTAAGGGAGTATTGCATGTTCCGTGCTGGTTTAAGCAGAAGGAATGAGTGAATGAATGAATCAATTAATCAATGATTCCTTGTTAAAGTGGTAATTTCACCATTTTCATATTAGGGGTTGTAATAGGGAGAATTCCGAGATGCCTCTGACATGCCTGACCCCTGGCATATACACACCTTCTCCAAGTTATTCAGTCACATACTAACCTAGGTGGGTCCGTGAAGGGATTTTGCAGCTGCAATTAAATCCCAAATCAATGACTTTAAGAAAGAGAGATTATCCTTGGTGGGGCTGACCTAATTAGGTGAGACCTTAAAGGTGACAAGGTTTTTCCTGGAAAGAGACTCGAAAGGTAACAGGGAATCTGGTGAGGCCCAGTCTTTGCTACTGGATTCAGAGATGAAGCCACAAGGCAAAGAATGTGGATGGTTTCCGGGAGCTAAAAGCAACCTGCAGCTGACCGCAGGCAGGGAAGCAGGGGCCTCATGTCTGCTGTCGCAAAGAACTGCATTCTGCCTCAAGCACACTAGGAAAGGACCAGACCTTCAGATGACGACCACGGCCCCAGAGCCCAGGTGAGGCGACCACGGCCCCAGAGCCCAGGTGAGGCTGACACTTCCACTGCAGCCCGGTGAGACCTGAGCAGAGCCCACGGCCACACCATGCCCTGTTCTGCCCCGACCACGGTGAGCTGATGAGTGGGTGTGGCTGCAAGCCAAGTTGGTGGTAATTTGAGGGATAGCAATAGAATCCGAGGCAGGGTTTGGGGGGAGCCTGCGTGGCTCAGTAGGTTGAGCGTTGGACTTCTGCTCGGGTCATGATCTCCCAGTTCATGAGTTCCAGCCCCGCATTGGGCTCCGTGCTGACATCTCAGAGCCTGGAGCCTGCATCACATTCTGTGGCTCCCTCTCTCTCTCCTCCTCCCCTTCTCACACTCTCTCTCTGTCTCTCTCTTTCAAAAATAACATTAAAAAATAAAAAATAAAGAAACTGAGGCAGGGTTCAAAACAACATCGCCATTTAATAAAAAGACCACAGAGTTAATTCTCATATTAACAGGCGGGGTGGGGTGTAGTTTGTGTCATGTATGACCAAGTGTCTTAGAAATGCTCACACTTAAGAGACACAGGTGTCACTTCCTCCACCTGTTCTCCATCACCTCCAGTCCCCAGTGGAGGAGCCAGCAGCCTCCAGTCTGCTATTAGCCCGAAGCTTTCGTTGTGTTAATCATGGTGAGAGCCACCAGGAATGACACCAGACAGGGAGCCCCACAAAAGGGAGAAATGGGGCCAAGAACAGGGGGATGGGGCAGGAAACAAGAGCCCGCGAGGAGCACCATCTTGAGAGCAAACCGGGGAGGGGTGGGTGGATGGCAAGAAAGAGACGATGAGGACATTTGCCATCTGTGTGTGATAGTAACAGAGAGAGAAGGAGGAGAGAGGGTTTAACAACTTCTGTTACGCTGGGCTGTGAGTGAAAACCCCCTTTGGGCAACTGCACAGTTGTAATTACTTTTATTATTTAGTAGGCACCAGATTAATGTTTTTGCATGTGGCTTTGTGGAGAAACAGCATTTCCTGTGGATGCCAAAGGCCCAGCTTTCTACAGGTCACACTAGTATTGTCAGCCTGGCCTAAGGGAATGTGAAAACTGGCCTGCCTTCTCCACTCTTGTCTTCCTAGCTCTTGCCTCCGGGCCTCAGGTCTGCAAAAATTCCCCGAGGATCCATAAATGCAAGTCACATTAAAAAAAAAAAAAAAGTCCAGGGGCGCCAAGGTGGCTCAGTCAAGGTTGAGCCTCTGACTTCGGCTCAGGTCATAGTCTCCGGTTCAGGAGTGCAAGCCCCATGTCGGGCTCTGTGATGACAGCTCAGAGCCTGGAGCCTGCTTGGGATTCTGTGTCTCCCTCTCTGTCTGTCCCTCCCCCACTCACACTGTCCCTCTCTCTCTCTCTCTTTCGAAAATAAATAAACATTTTTTTAAAAATGCCTCCGTCACTTAAGCATCCAACTTTGGCACAGGCCATGATCTCCCAGTTCATGAGTTCGAGCCCCGCATCAGGTGAGCCCTGCCTCTCTCTCTCTCTCTCTCTCTCTCTCTCCACCTTCACTCGCTTGTGCCCTCTCTCTCTCTAATAATAATAATAATAATAATGCCTCTCTCCCTGTTGAAGCTTGCTGCTCAGTGCCTCACAGCCTCCCTGGTGGCCTAGGAGAGGCTGAAGAGATGGCTATTTTGAGCAGGAAGAGGATGCGGTCATGCCTTGGTGTGAAGCCTTGTGGCCGAAACAACCATCCGAGAGGACAATTCTGGCCCAGATTCTCCTAGCTGCTGTCCTCTCCAGCACCAGTTCTCAACTGGGGCACTTTGCTCCCCAGGGAACATTCCACAATGTCCAGAGATATTTTTGGTTGTCACTCCTGGGGAGGAAGTGTGCTCCTGGCATGCAGAAGACAGAGACTAGACATGTGCTGAACCCCCGCCCCCTGCAACACAGTACAGCGCCCCCCAGAAAGAGTATCCAGCCCCAATGTCAATAGAGCCGAGCCGGAGAAACTCTGATTGACAAGTTTTGGTGGGCAAGGATTGAATATCAAAGACACCACGGAAAGTGATGGAAACCAAGCTCCCATAGGCAGGTTTCTATGTTTGGAATATTTGATGTTTTTCTGCAGGAAAAAAAGAAAAGAAAAAAAACCACCACGATTTCTCAGGTTAAAAAAAATTACTGCAATAAACCACATGATGATAGAGCTAAGTTATTTAGCTGCCCACAGAGTAACCATAAGTGAAGAGCATACAGAAAGCTGCAGGCCCGTTTTAGAGCCCCCTCGTAAAGCTGCCCCATGATGCAAGGATTCTAGATTACCTTCCTCTGCTGCTTTTCTGGGCTTCCATGCATTTCACTGACCTGGTTCATGTTTGCGGGATGGATACGAGGCTGAACCTCTCTCCGAGAGGTAGGGTAGATGAGTTTAGGTCCCAAGATTGGGCACCCAAATGGACGCCATGAGTCCTTCTCGGAGATTCTACATCATCAGTGGGGATACGTGGACAGCAGGAGTGAAGACGGCACAGATGGGCTGGCCGTTAGACACACTGTGTCTCTAAGTGGCTTCCGAGATCCACGGGACGCATGGCTCAGGGAAGGGCAAGCTGGGACTCATTCTCAGGAATGCCCTCGCCTCCAGCTTTCCACCCATGATCTGGAACTGACCGGCAAGCCTCTGTCCTCTCCAAGAAGGGTGGTGTGCTCCCGATGCATGGGTGCTCGAGGAACTTCTCTGCCTATGGTGGTGAAATCATGTCCTGCTGACTCAGAAGAGGGGGGTTGCGAGTGTCTGCATCTGATAGACTCAGGGGGACCCACACAGAGACCCAGAGTTAGAGCAGTTCACGGGCGGATGGGGACCAAGGTCTCTTTCCGGTGGGAGACGGGAAATGAAAGCCAGCACCACAATCGACAGAAACAATTTTCTCTTATTTTAATTTATTTTTTATTTTTTATTTTTAGAAAGAGAGCACATGGAGAGAGGGGCAGAAGGAGACAGAGAGAGAGAGAGAGGGAGAGAGAATCCCAAGCAGGCTCTATGCCCAGAACAGAGCCTGACACAGGGCTCGATCTCACCACCTGAGCTGAAATCAAGAGTCGGATGCTCAACCACCTGAGCCACCCAGGTGCCCCCCCGCTTTTATTTTACGTTTATATCAGTCTTTACGTTTTCTGGCTTTCCTTCTTACCTGTTTTCTTTATGAATGCATAAATCTTCAGTTTCCATACAACAGGACTAATGTAAGCACATAAAGAGGCATATAAAGACTCACCAGTTCCATCTTGTCTTTTTGTTTTGTTGTGGCAGAAGCCATCAGCCTTTTGACAGATTCCCCAGACACTCCTTCATCCCGCATTTACACGCTCCGGTGCCGTAGTCGCCGCTCATTCTTCAGCGGGCTTTTGCCTGGCTCCATAATGCTCTTTATGAAATGCAGTGCTTAAAGACCAGAATCTTCCTCTGCTTTTTTTTCCAGTAAGCTCTGTGCCCAAGGTGGGGCTCAAAGTCACAACCCCAAAATCAAGAGGAATGTACTCCACTGACTGAGCCAGCCGGTGCCTCATTCTCTTTCTTTCTCTTTCTTTCTTTCTTTCTTTCTTTCTTTCTTTCTTTCTTCCTCTTCGTGAGAGCGTGTGCACCCACAGGTGTGGGAGCACTGGAGGAGCAGAGGGAGAGGGAGAGAGAGAATCCTAAGCAGCCTCCACGGTCAGCAGAGAGCCCGATGCCAGATGTGGGATCATGAACTGAGCCGGAATCCACAGTCGGACACTTAACTGCCTGAGCCACTTAGGTGCCCCTATGCTTCCTTTCTTAATGTGAGTTGAGTGTCTCCATAGTTTTATAATAATCCTATAATAGAAACAACTTTATCATCAGGGATTTTACTGTAACCATTTACTGATGATTTTGAGCTCTACAGGTGCCCTCTCTTGTTTTTCTAATTCAGTGAAATTTAACATTTATTGAGTTTTTACTCAGGGCCAAGCTCTGTGCTAGGCTGTTGGGGGGGTGGGGGTCAGTATAAAGATGAATCAAACATCCATTCGCTCTTGAAGAGCTTTGGTGATTGTTTTTTCTCTGCCACATGCCAATGAAAACAATGAATTGTTTCATTGAACAAATTAACTGAGTGCCTGCTATGAGCAGAAACAGTAAAACCTATGCAGAGGATAAAAATCGACAAGAGGGGCTCCTGGGTGGCTCAATAGGTTGACCCTCCAACTTCGGCTCGGGTCATGATCTCGCAGTTCGTGAGTTCGAGCCCCGCATCGGGCTCTGTGCTGCCAGCTCAGACCCTGGAGCCTGTTTTGGATTCTGTGTCTCCCTCTCTTCTGCTCCTCCCCTGCTCACACTCTGTCTCTCTCTCAAAAATAAATACAGATTAAAAACAATTTTTTTAAATCGACAAGAAATATGATAGGAAAATAAGAAATGGGAGATGAAACCAGGGGTAACCACAGCATACAGAATTTATCCTGTAAGCTCTATGTTTGGGCAAAGGGGGCATTATGTTTAGCTCCCAGCTCCCCAGCAGCCAACTGAACAGAGAAATAATATCACCCGTGTATCGCAGTATAAAAACATGCAGAAAAAAAAAAACAAACAAAACATCAGAACACTGCTACTCTTCTGGAAAGAACATTCTCTTCTCTTATTCTCCTAACATGGACTCCTCTGTGGTGTGAAACTAATGATGTCGCTGGAAGACACACAGGGAAACAAAGTCCTCAGGAACGCGAGCCACAGGCTGCGAGGGCAACATGTGGATACACAGACGTAGCACGCCAAGGAATGGAGGAAGGGCCCCTCGACAGACCTTGCAGGACAGGGCACTGGAAATGGGTAAGACTTCCAGAGGCGGGAAGGACGACATTCTCAGCAGAAAGCACAGCCTAAGTGAAGACACAGAGTTCGAGGGAAACAAAACATCTTTGGAAACAGGCCAGGGGCCTGCAGCGACTGGCGTATAGGTCTCATGGAAGCAGGTCAAAGGAGACGAGCTGGAGAGGCAGGCTGAAGCCAGACTACGAAAGTTCCTGAAGGCGAGCCGAGGGGTTGAGACGTTATTTTGTATGTTGTGTTTTGTCTGGAGTGGGGAGATATGGGATGTTTATGACAGCAGCCGGGAGCCCTGTGGGTGATGGATTCAAAGAAGGGAGGGTGGCAAGACCCAACCCACGGCTGGGGAGTAGCAGCGTAAAGATGAAGAGGACATGAACTGGACAGTGTATGGGGGAAGTAGGCGGATAGAAGAAAGAACCAGGGGAATATGGCATTGACTGGCTTTGGCTCATGACTCAATCCTTGGCCAAGATCCTTGGCTTGGAATATAGATACTCTGCAAAGTTTGCTAGTTGAGGAACTACGGATATGACAAAATATATATATATGTGATATATGAGGAACTAAAGGATATGACAAAAAAAAAAAAGGCTTTGGGTTTTATAACCTGAGGAGCCAGAAGGATTCCAGTAGCATTAAGCAGACTAAAGAAGACAGATGGGTCTGAAGTGTTTTTACGGCACGCAGATGGGGGTTCCAATCTGCGGTTGCTTGAAGGGCATTGGTTGCCAAGGGGCAGATGGGGTGATGGAAATGTTCCTCATCTCGATTGGGATGTTAGGTACACAGGTGAGTACATTTGTAAACCCCACCTAGCTCATACCTAAGAGCTATGTGTTTTATTGCATATTAATTTTACCTCCATACGTTGAGTTTTTTTAATGAATCTAAAATTTCCAGCACATGAACAAAGTTGAAGAGATTTTAGTTCCGTCCTAAAGGAGTTTGTACAAGCAAATGAATACAACAGAACCCAACAATAAGGAGAAATATAAGGGGCAGAATATAAAGGCCAGAGCGTAGTCCTGGGTGGGGTTTGGGGAAAGCTGACGGGCGGTGCTATTTGAACTGGGTTTTGAAGAATAAATAAACTGGAAATAGAACTGCCATGAGGAAGGACAGGAACCGTAATTTGCTAATGACTCATGGCATGATCAAGTTCAGACACACTTATTGCAATGCGCTTTAAGGCGTAATACAAATTTGCACAAGGGTATGCCTCCACAAGAGACTGTCAGGCAGTATGGAAGAACACGGATTTTGGAGGTGGACCGTTTTCAGGGTGGGCTCCTGCTATGCCCTTTATTGGTTGTGTGGCATTAGGCAAGTCACATCAGCTTTCTGCAGGTACACATGCTAATATCTCTACTATCTGGTAGTGGTGAGAATTAGCTCGGTCAGTGAATGTAAAATTCTTAGTTCGCAGCGAGTGTCCGTGAGTGTAAACTCATGATGTGATTGCATAACAAGGGCCTATGCTTAGGATTAAAATGATTGTTAAAATAACACACCAAACAATACCCAGATAGTAATATGCTTATTTTCCGATGTTTCACATCCCAAGGTTTTAAGGTTGGGTTTTTCACCTGTGCACCCCTGGGGACCTCCTGAATTTAATTTAGGACTCCGTGCAGTGTCTTCTGTTAAATCCAAAACGTGTTAAACGTTTATCACAGCAATGCTTATGTAAAACAGAGAACATTCTACCCATATGTGGGGGGGAGGTGTGCACCATGTGTGCTGTGGAGACTTTTCCCTCCTCTGTTAAAAGAACACACGTGGAGATCATGTGTCCCCGCCGATTGTGTGGGAGGCAGAGAATCACACTGTACATTCTAACCCTTGACCCCCTGCAGAGTGTTCGAGGCCCAAGAAATCACACACAGGACATTCTGTTGATTTAAAAGATTTCTTCCGGAAGTCATCAAGCCCCTGACTGATCTCACTAATGAACCGTGTGGCCAAGATTGATCTTTCCCCAACCTGATCTCTTGAATCAAGCAAATTGCTGGAATGCTTAGCAACTCCATCTTCAAGAGGAAAACATTCGTCCTGCATATATAAGCGCTTCTAATGAGATGTGCCCCGTGTACCACATCAGAGCGATCACGGGGGGACAGAGGTAAATTGTGAGAGAGCAAGTCTGGCAGTGATTGCTTTTTTAAATGATGATATATTTAGAACAGTCTGCCTCCCCAGCTGCCAGAATCCCTGCCAAAGCTGTCAGGCTTCCTCTTTTATTGTGAGCAGGCACTGGTTTACTTACTTAAAAATTGTAGAAAGCCAATGGGGTTTTCTTATCTTTCTCTTGGTTGTGTGGAGGCAGAAGCCGGTGTCTCCTCATTTCCATATGGACTGATATTGATTATAATGACAAGAACGGTCTTTTTTTTTTTTTTAATTTCTTTTAACGTTTATTTATTTTTGAAAGACAGAGCATGAGCAGGGGAGGGTCGGAGAGACAAGGAGACACACAGAATCTGAAGCAGGCTCCAGGCTCCGAGCTGTCAGCACAGAGCCCGATGCAGGGCTCGAATCCATGAACCATGAGATCATGACCTGAGCCGAAGTGGGATGCTTAACCCACCGAGCTACCCAGGCACCCCAAAAACTGTTTTTTAAGGGGTAACTGTGAATATGCTCAAGAGCTAATGAGGGACAGAGTTATTTCCGTGAAGTGAAGGACAGATTAAAATGGAAGATGGAACTGAACATCCTATTTGCAGACAACACGGATGAAGGGAGCCAGAACTGTCCTCTGAGTCTAGGAGGTAAGTTTGCAGGTAGGGAAGGGAATTGTCAGAAGTGAGCTGTTTGCCACGCCCCTCGTGGCTTGGGAGGCTACCTGTAGAGGCAAGTGTTCTAGGGGAAGTCTTGACTTCTACCGGAGACACAACAAAAGTGTTGCTGTGATTCTATTACTAACCGTGGTTTCTAAACCTTCAGTGTTTAAGCCTTGGTTCACCTTTCAGGATTCCCTACCAATTTCAGATCTACCGGGCACTGACTACCCACCTCCCAGCATGCAGTTCACAGACCTGAGTCCTCATCCTGGTTCATAATGTAAGACAACACGGGGTAAGAGGTCAGAATATTGGAGTTCCAAGTTCAGCATGGCCGTTGAGTGTTGGGTAGCATCTCCAGTACTGAGGAAAGGCTGTATGTTATCTCTTGCTGTGTAATAAATCCTTTCAAAATGTGGTGACTTGAAACAACCATTCGTTCCATGTCAGGGTTTCTTCGGGTCCAGAATCCAAACAGGACACACAATCCAGAAGGGACGGCTTGTCCTTCATCCACAGTATTGAGCTTCTTCTAGAAAACTCAAAAGAAGCATCTGAAAACCAGACGCTGAAGGATCCACTTCCAAGGTGGCTCGCTCAACATGGCAGGTGTGTCGGTGCTGACTAAGGGGGAAAGATTCAGCTCCTCTCCACGTGGGCCTTTCTACAGGACGGCTCCCCTGGAGTGAGCAATCCAAGACTCCAAAGAGAAAACCAAAATGGCACACCACCACTTGCTCAGTATTTTACTGGTCACAAAGGTCAGTTGTAGCTAACATGGAGGAGGTGAGGGAGGGCAGCGAACACCAGGAGGTGAGGACCATCAGGGACTTCTTGGAGACTTGCCACCACAGGCAGCTTAAGACAGCTCGCGGTGGGGTATGGCGGCATGGGTGTGGATACAGCACACCGGTGTGGAGGGATGCCGTGTAACACCGGCTCTCAAGCCACACCATTTGGGTTCACATCCCAGCCTACCCCTTGCCCTGTGGCCTAAGGCAAATTGCTTCATGCTCTTGTGACTCAGATTCCACATACTTTAAATGTGGTGGGTCAGATTATTGGCAAATATTCACTCCCAACAGTGCCTTCTCTCCACCACCCCCAGCCTTCATGGGAGGAGTACACTGCCCCGCTCTGTCAATGTTGGGCTTGGCTCTCTGACTTGCTCTGAACTCACGGTGGCCAGAGTGTAATTTCTGACCTCAGTGAGGCTCAGCAATGTGCCTCACTTTGCCAATGCAAGAAGATTTGACACACATACAAGTCTGAAATGAGTTTGCCCGGTTTTGTTGCCCTTTTGCATATCGTCCATCATTATGGGAAAAACATACTCCAGGCAGGCCCCTGGGTCCCAGAAAAAGAGACGTGCCTGGAGCTACGTGAACCCAGCCTGCCGCGTGGAGCTAACTCCAGCTGTGCTGGACCAGATGCCCTGAGCCTCCACTGACCTGTGGACAGTGGACACTCTAGGAGAGATGAAGCGATTGGTGTGTTAAGCCCCAGAAACTTGTGGCAATGTTTGTTACACGGTATTGCTGAGGCAATAGCTAACTGATACAGGCGGCCGCGTGGAGCCTGTCACATAGGGTCATGAGGATTGCACCAGATGATCTCTGTAAAGGGCTTCTAACATCGCCTGCTGCTAGGGCTGACTCAGGGAGCCTTCAGCCTACCTCTCGGCATGCTGGGGGCCCCGTCCGCCGGCCCTCTTTCCCTGGTGCATGCATTTCACCTCGTCCCAGGCTTTCCTGCCTGCCACTGAACTCTGCCTCATCCCCTCCCACCCTGCCACCCCTTTCCAGGTGGTAAGCAGCACATCGGACTAATTAACCCACCCCAGTACAATGGTGGGAAAAGCCTCTACCCACCTGGCCTCCTCCCACCTTCCTGGGAATCCGCGCTTGGCTATTTCTGTTGGTTTTAAACATTCTTGGACTCAAGGGCTTCCTTTGTCTCCGCGGGAGAAATGAGTCACGGTGAACAACCCGGGCGAAGGACGCGGGGACGGGCAGGCTGCTTCAGGCCGGGAGGTGGAGGAGGGCTGCTGAACCGTGAGCACGGTCGCTCTGAGGCCGGCAGGGCTCCGAGGCAGCCTGGCCCCCGGGACACACAGCTCCCGTGCCTCCGCTTGCCGAGGCCTCCCCCGATGCTCAGGGCCGGCAGTCCCCAGCCGTGCATGCAGGTGCCCATGGCCGACAACATTAGCTGACACTGCAAACGTTGGGACGTTGGGAGGGGAGCGGGAGGTCAGGGGGACCAGCGGCGCTACCCCGGCCTCGGGTCCAGGGCGTCCGGCCTCGGGTCCAGGGCGTCCGGCCCCCCAGCCGGAGCGCACAGCGGAGGTGGGACGCGGGAGGCGAGCCCGCAGGCCGGCTGGCCACGGCAGCCTTTCCTGACCTCGGCAGTACACACATTTGGGCCTGGCTCCTTCTCTGTGGAGGGGACTGTCCTCTGCACTGTAGGATGTGGAGTGGCGTCCCCGCCCCCCACCCACCAGATGCCCACCCCCAGTAGTGACAACCAAAAATGTCTACAGATACCGCCGAACGTCGCCTGGGTGCCAGCTCTCCTCCAGGTGAGAACCGCCGAGCCGGAGGCAAAGAGTCGGACCGAGGTACTTGTTGTATTCAGTCAGCAAACACTTCCCGAGCGTCTCCCATTTGCCGGGCACCGTGCTGGGGCTCGGGATCGCAGGGATGAGTCAGGGAGGAAGACCTGTAGCTAAGGGGCAGTCACATGGTGTGCCTTCTCTCCCGTACCCCGTGGGGGACGAGGGGGAGTCCGTGAGCTTGAGACAGTCAGCGTCACGAGCCCTGTGCTCGTCCCCAAAGCCGGAATAGGCACCAGCGCCCCTGAACCCCACCCGGCGTGCTTTCCTCTGACAGCCGTGCCGAGGAGGCCCCGCACCCTTCGCCCCTCCCTGTCAATGGTCGTGTGCTGGGGTAGTCAGAGCCCCTCTCAAACCAATCTGGTTTGGGACCTATGGCCAGTGCTGCGTGGAAGGGCATGTCTTTCAGCCCCGGCTGTTCCCTGGGATAACCAGGGGGATCCTTACAAAACACCGATGCTCACACTGGATGCCACTCTTCCCGCGTCTGTTTTCATTCGCCCGATGTGGGGCCGCTGTGGTTGCTAGAAAAGCTCCCATCTCACCCAAGAGGGCTCTTCCCTCTCTGGAATTTTAGTTCTAGTCCCCCTCTCTGTTTCCACACCTCTCTGGTGCCTCCAGAAATGTGATTTCTGTGTCATTGGTCCATTTCGTTCTCGTTGTTGCAATAGAAGCAGTGATCCATCCCTCACCAGCAGCAAAAGTCGCTGAGAGATTTTTAATCCCCTCCACCAGGTTCCAATACGCAGCCAGGGTCCAGAAACCTTGTTTAAGAACAGGCATAAGCCAGTGGTTCTCGGAGCCTGGCCCCGAGCCAGTAGCCTCACCCAGGAACCTGTTAGGAAATTCCGACTCCTGGGCCCCATCCCAGATCTGCTGAGTCAGAAGCTGTGACCGTGGAGCCCCACAATCTGTGCTTTAAATAGACTCCCAGGAGGGGAGCCTGGGTGCCTCAGTCGGTTGAGCATCCGACTCTTGATTTCGGTTCAGGTCATGATCTCACGGTTCATGAGATCAAGTCCTGCCTTAGGCTCCGTGTGCTGATGGCGTGGGGCCTGCTTCGGATGCGCTCTCTCTCCCTCTCTCTCTGCCCCTCCTCCGTTCACGTTTTTTCTCTCTCTCTCAAAATAAATAAACTACTAAAAAGTAATCACTAGGGGCGCCTGGGTGGCTGAGTCAGTTAAGCGGCCGACTTCGGCTCAGGTCATGATCTCACGGTCCGTGAGTTCGAGCCCCTCGTCGGGCTCTGGGCTGACAGCTCAGAGCCTGGAGCCTGTTTCAGATTCTGTGTCTCCCTCTCTCTCTGCCCCTCCCCCGTTCATGCTCTGTCTCTCTCTGTCTCAAAAATAAATAAACGTTAAAAAAATTAAAAAAAAAAAAAGTAATCACTAAAAGAGACTCCCAGGTGATTCTGACACACACTCAAGTTTTCGAATCACTGTGAGAGGTAGCTGTTCCCTAGCTCCGTTTGGTTATTACAGGCTCTGCCTACCTCGGCCCTGTGCAGAGGCCTGACCGTGCCCGACTTCCCACCCCCATGGCACTGGACCAGGCTTGCTGAGACGGAGCTGATGCACCCTTGGGTGTTTGAGCTGAACTCGCAGACATCTGCACACCCGTATTGTGAAGCTGGCCTCACCCCTCCAGGAGCAGCCCCCGTCTAGATCTCGTTCCCCAGCCCCAGTGCTGGTCATCACCCCTCCCCCAGTCCTCCTCATGACTGCGTAGGAATGACAGGGAACTCCAGCCAACTTGCCTCCCCCACTATTCCTCCCACTTTCCTACCTATTCGAGAATGAACTCACTCCCTTTTCAGAGAGAGCTTTCCTGCCACACAGAAAATGAAACACACCAGAGGTTGAAGAGGTTGAAGCCGGTGACGAGGAGGGAAAAGAAAAAAGATACAGCAAGAGTAAACGTAGATAAGATTAAGTGGGGAAGAGAATCACTGCCGTGGAAAGGAACGAAAAAATGACGGGAGGAGAGAATTATATACGAGTTGGGCTGGGAAGGACAAGGATGAGGAAGCATAAATAAATGTATAGAGATCCAGAGGGAATTTTGATTCCTACAAAGTTTCTCAACTAGTCCTAAAAGAAGGGGGAAAAAAAACAACAGATAATGGAGACAGAATTTAACCTATAAACTCATGTGGAAACTAGCATGTTCCCATGGGTCTCGGGCATGAGAATTTGCCTCTGTGAGTTATTCCTAGAATATTTGCCTGGCTTCTTAACCCCAGGAACAAAAGACCGAGGTCTTAAAGGAGGATCGTGGGGGAATCTTAATGAGGCCAATTGTATCTGCCCGGATTCTTAGTTGTAAACAGTAGGACTTAACTCTGGCTCATCTAAACAGAAAATGAATTTATTAAGGAATGATAAGTCGCTCACAGAATCTCCAAGAGGGCGCATCAGACTTGGGGCTGACAAGGTCGGCCACGGAGCCAAAACGTCACGAAACAGCTCCAGCAAAGCCCAGCCTGGTGACAAATGTGGAAATAACACCACAGCTTGACCTTCCGTGAGGGAGGAGGCTTTGCCTAGATACAGGATAGAGACCCATCTTCCAGGCAAGGGGGGCTGTTGACATGTGTCTCTTAATATCCGATTCTTCCGTCCCGTTCACAGCCACTCTCGACTTGAGGCCACTTTACCCGCAGAGGACATGGGGCAATATCTGGGGAAAATTTTATTTGTCATCACTGGGAGGAGGATGTCACTGGCATCTGGTGGGTGTAGGCCAGGGATGCTAACCACCCGGCAACACACAGGACAGCCTCCCACCGCAGGGAATCACCTTGACCAAAATGTCCATCATGCGGGGGCTGAGGAGCCTTGCCCCTCAGAACAAGACGGGCTGTTTTTCATGGAGTCCCTGGCCACCCAAGAATAAGAATGATATTCTCCAGCCTCGTTTGCGGCACAGTGAGGCCGTGTGACCAAGCTCTAGCCGTGGGGTTATGGACAGAAATGGTGTGCACAGCCTTAAGGAACTGCTTGCGCTCCGTCCCTGTCAGCACAGGCTGCTATAACAAAGCACCACGCGCGAATCGACTTGAACAACACACATTTCTTGCTCACACTTCCAGAGGCTGGGAAGTCCAGCATCAGGGTGCGGCGGGGAGCCAGTGCTGGAGAGGGCCTGCTGCCTGGTCTGTGGATGGCCTCTTCCTGCTGTTGGATCCTGTTTCCTTACTGCACATCTTGACACACAAGGGAACACGCCAGCCCATGTGCCAGACAGGCCACAGCGCAGAAGAGTTGGGGCTTCTGGAGGCAGGGCTCAGCAAATACTCTCCGGAGTCACTGGACAAGTGCCCCGGAGTGCTCAGTGTTTGAGCAGGATGCCTCTGAGGCATGTTCTATGGTCTCTGAGGCCCCCACACCTGGGCTCCAGCCACCCATCATGCTTAGAGACTGGTGGGTGCTCCCTTCCTCAGCTGTCGTCTTCCAGGATTTGCTCACACATCAATGGCTTGCACTTCATCCCTGTCTCAGGCTCTGCTTGGTGGGGGGGACCTAACTCTGAACAGTTTTCTAACTTAAAGCCCATCTCTAGGCATGAAGACAGTTTGGATCAATTAATGTATTTTTTACATTTAAAGCAAAATTTATTTTAATTTTTTTTTTCAACGTTTATTTATTTTGGGGACAGAGAGAGACAGAGCATGAACGGGGGAGGGGCAGAGAGAGAGGGAGACACAGAATCAGAAACAGGCTCCAGGCTCCGAGCCATCAGCCCAGAGCCCGACACGGGGCTCGAACTCACGGACTGCGAGATCGTGACCTGGCTGAAGACGGACGCTTAACCGACTGCGCCACCCAGGCGCCCCGCAAAATTTATTTTAGAGAGAGAGAGAGAGAGAGAGAGAGCGCAAGCAGGAGAGAAGGGCAGTAGGAGAGAGAGAATCTCAAGCAGGCTCCACGCTCAGCACAGAGTCTGACACCAGCTCAACGCCACGACCCTGGGATCACGACCCGAGCCGAAATCAAGAGTCAGAGGCTCAACCGACTGATCCACCCAGGTGCCCCCTTGGATCAATTAATATTTTAAAATAATGGCCATGCAGCAAGGCAGAGCAAGGACTTCCCAGCTCGAGGCTGTGGACGTGAACAGACACTTGTCACTCATGGTCTAAACACAGGGTCTAGCACAGACTCCAGACGGTCAAGTGCAGGTACCACATTAAATATAATTATGTTTTCGTGTGCGTGTGTGTGTGTTTGGTTCATAAATGCGATGTGTGACAGCAAAATCAATTGCTGTACAAAACAGAAACCTGACCATCAGAAAATAAAATCTTTGCGGCAAAAAGAACCACAAGAGAACGGAATGTGTGGGGTAGCACATCCCAGGCTCATTACTTGACTAAGTGGATCAGAGTTCTCAGGCAGAAAAGATTAAATATTGATCCCCAGCGGGGCCAAGGAGAGAAGGATGCTTATTTCCCTACCCCTGTTCCCTACATCTGCACATCCACCCCTCCCTGTGGCATCTGGGAAGTCCCCCTCCGCGTCTATGACGATCTCCCACCTTTTACAGGTTACACGATTTTTGGAAGAACCATCACTGGCTGTAATTGTCACTGAAATAGTTATGGTGCCCCCCCCCCCAACAGAGAAAATATAACTTTAGGCAAGTGCCAGTGAAAATGGAATGTCAGGACTATTAGCTATTAGCATTAAAACTTAATGCATGAGCACAAGCTGGAAATGACTCTTTGACTCTCTCTCACAGTCGAAGATTTTTTTTTAAGCACGATTTGCTTCTATTGTAACAGATGGGAAAGTCAGTATTACATATAATAGATCAATGATTAAAAAAAAAACGACGACACTCAGAAAGATACTTCAAAAATCTGCTTTTCATCATCCTTTTCTTCTGGGCGTTCAGGTGGATAATTTCCAGTTTTAACAAGGAAGCAGAACAATTTCTTGGTATCACTGCTTACAATTTGACATAAGCAATGGTGGTTCATTTCACCATTTGTATCAGCCTAATCTTTTTTGTTCAGTGCTGATCACACCTGAATTCATATTCATACTAAAAATACACGGGGATTTTTCTATGTGAGTTGGGGCTGGTGTGCTTCCTGCAACAACGGTAGCTCCAGGCGTGAATTTCCCAGGGATTTTGTAAGGTATTTGCGGAAAGATATCAAGCATGCTTTTCGGCTACTCACGGGTGCCAAGGAGGACAAAGCAGCTAAATTTTACTATCAGGAGAATTTCCTGTCCTACTTTACAGAAGAAGACACATTGAGAAGATATTCCTTTTCAAGACCAAACGTAGGGGTGGGGGCTGGGTACAACAGGGAAATTAGCTTCTCGGCCTCTGCCTTCCAGCCAGACCAACTTGAGATCCTAAGAGAGTCTGCATGGCTCTGGAAAACAACAGACCCACAGCCGGCATTACGGCTCTCATCGGGCATTACGGCTGCTGGGAACGACTTGCTCAGGTAACTCAGTGTGTGAACAAGGAGTAACTGCTTATGTGCAACGGAGCCCAGCCTGGACCAGAAGAATCCCTTGTCCGAGCCTGACCCAAATCGCTGGCCCGTGAGCCATGAGCTAAATGAACGGTGGTTGCTTTTCAGTCATTACATTTTGGAACCATTCATCAAAATAGCAAAAGCCGAGTGCCTGGGGGGCTCAGTCAGCATCTGACCTCAGCTCAGGTCATGATCTCACGGTTTGTGGGCTCGAGCCCTGTGTCAGGCTCTGTGCTGACAGCTCGGAGCCTGGAGCCTGCTTCAGATTCTGTGTCTCCCACTCTCTCTGCCCCTCCCCATTCAGTCTCTGTCTCTCTGTCTCTCTCAAAAATAAACATCAAAAATTTTTTTAAATAAATAAATACAATAGCAAAAGCCGACTGATACAAGTAATTCACATTTTTTAAAATCTTTTTCACTGTAATGAACATACAAGAGTGGTGATCTGAAAATTATTCTCCAACTACTCAAAAACAGCAACATTTTCAATGATGAAAAAACAGACTGAGTCCGGATGGCTCAGTCGGTTAAGTGTCTGACTTCGGCTCAGGTCATGAATTCACAGATCGTGGGTTTGAGCCCTGCATCGGGCTCTGTGCTGACACTCAGAGCCTGGAGATGCTTCGGATTCTGTGTCTCCCTCTCTCTCTGCCCCTCCTCTGCTTGCACTTTGTCTCTCTCTCTCTCTCTCTCTCAAAAATAAACATTAAAAAATATTTTTTAAAAAGTTAAATATAGAAGGACTTCTGGGTGGCTCAGTCTGTTAAGCATCTGACTTTAGCTCAGGTCATTGTCTCACAGTTTGTGGGTGTGGGTTTGAGTCCCACATGAGGCTCTGTGCTGACAGCTCAGAGCCTGGAGATGCTTCAGATTCTGTGTCTCCCTCTCTCTCCACCCCTCCCCTGCTCATGCTCTGTCTCTCTCTGTCTCAAAAATAAACATTAAAATAAATAAATAAAAATTAAGTGATCCTAAGAATAGAAAGCAAGGAAGACTAACAAATATCACCATCTAAAATGTGGTCCGAGGCCTCATGGGATTCAATTATTGCATAGATGTAACCATAAGAAACCAGGTTTTTATGTCAATCACCTTCTTGTTTAGAAGCAGCAGGATTACTTTTATGTTATCATTTTAAAATTGAAGTTTAGTTTACAAACAGCAAAACGTGTAGGTCTACGTGGACACTTGGGTTGGTTTGGTTGATGCGCACACACATAAAGCAGGAGAACATAGAACTTGTCCATCGTCCAGGCCACTCCCTGGTTCTTCTCCCTAGTTAATCCTTGTCTGCCTAGAAGCAACCATGGATCTGCTTCTGTCACCGTGAATTAGATTTGTCTTTCTTAGAACTTTCTACAATCCATAGTGCATACTCTTCTGTGATTGTCTTCTTGCACTCTGCGTGAGGTTTTGCACACTCGTTTTTGTATACTGTGGTGTGTATTAATAGTTCATTCCTTTTGATTCCTGAGTAGTATTCCATTCTACGGCTATGCCACTGCTCTCTTAGCCTGTCTCCTGTGCGTAGACACCTGGACCATTTCCAGGTTTTGGTGATGGTACGTAGATGGCTTCTTGCACTAGGCTTTCATAGCCACAGAGTTTACTTTCTCTTAGGCAATGACCTAGAGGTGAGGTTGCTGGGCACCAGATAGATATGTGCTAAACTTCTTAACAGACGACCAAATTGTCTTCCCAACTGGTGGCACTATTTTTTTTTTAAGTAAACCAACCACCAAGTGCTTTTCCAAAGCAGCGGCACTATTTTTTTTTTTTCAAAGTAAGCCCTCTACCCAAGGTGGGCTCAAACTCACAATCCCAAGTTCAAGAGTCAAACGTTCTACCAAGTGAGCCAGCCAGGTGCACAGAGGTGGCACTACTTTAAATGCCCACCAACCAGCACTTTCTGAGCATTCTGGTTATCCTTGCCCCCCTTGAATGTGGTCATCACATCATAATATCAGCTGCTCTAGTGCACATACAGTGGTAGCCTACATCACTTCCTTTTGCAGGGTTTCTTTGCATGCAAGCGTTGAACAAGAGGTATTTCACTAAACAATAACGATTTGGAGTAACTCTCACTATGGAGGCGGCCAGGTCAACATTTTGGAAAACAATAAATCACAAGTGGGGCGCCTTGGGGGCTCAGTTGGTTGAGCGTCCGACTTCAGCTCAGGTCGTGATTTTACGGTTCGTGAGTTCAAGCCCCACATCGGGCTCTGTGCTGACAACTTGGAACCCGGAGCCTGCTTTGGATTCTGTGTCTCCCTGTCTCTCTGCCTGTCCCCTGCTCATACTCTGTCTCTCCCTCTCTAAAAAATAAATAAACATTAAAAAAAATTTTTTTAAGAATAAATCAGAAGCAATAGGAATCTAGTTCTTAACACAAGGACCCATCTAACGACCTCAGATTTTTACGTAGTTATGTTCTAAATTAGTGGAACTTATCAAACCAGCGCAACATGGCTTCTAAGTATGCCATCATAAGACGCAGGATGGCCGGGACATGAGCCAAACGAGAGAGCATACGGAGCTAAGCATATCCGCACTGGGAGAGGCCCGCAGGAGCCAGATCTTGAGGATCTCGCCAGCCATGTCCAAAACGTGGATGTTACTCAGAGGCCAAGGGGAAGCCGCTTTCTGGATTTATGAAGGAATAGAATTACCTTACGACCCAGCAGTCCTTCTCCTGGGTATGTACCCCAAAGAGCTGAACACACGTACTCGAACAAAGATGTGCACGCAAATGCTCATAGCAGCGACTATTTACGATGGCCCCAGATTGGAAACAACACTAATGTCCATCAAAGGATGAGCAGATAGATAAAATGTGGCATCATAATGGAATATCATTCTGGTATAAAAAAGAATAAAGTGCTGTTACAGGCTGCAATGCGGCTGAGCCTGAAAAATGTTATGCTACATACAAGAAGCCAGACATGAAAGCCTGTATGCACGATCCAGATTCGGCAAATCCATAGAGACAGAGGGCAGTCGGTGTCTCTGTGTGTGTTTGTGGTTTGGTTTGGGTTTTGTTTTCTTTTGTTTTTGTTTTTTTTTTTTTTTTGGTGGGTTTAATTTTAATTTCATTTTAATTTTTTTGTTTGTTTGTTTTGTTTTGTTTGTTTTAGAGAAAGAGCGTAAATGGTAGAGGGAGAGAGAGAGAATCCCAAGCAAGCTCCATGCTCACTGGGGAGCCCAACATTGGGCTTCATCCCCCATGACCTAGGCTGAAATCAAGAGTTGGGCGCTCACCTGAGGGGACCACCCGGGCGCCCCCACCACAAGCGTTTTGAAAGGGAGCGTGAAGCCACGGGATCTGTCTGAGGAAGATGGGTATGACTGTGAATTGGAAGAGCAAGACTGGAGTCAGAGAGACCAGGAAAGACCACGTAATTCAGGAGAAAATTGTTGGAGTAGGAGTGGGTGGTGGGAAGATCATGGATACAGAAAGTGAGAGCTTGGTGACCTAGCCTTCGGGGACCAGGAATGTCAACAAGTCCAGGAGGAAGCACAGATCCCTCATTTGAGCCACAAGGTCATCGGGGCAACACGATTTCAGAAAGGATTTTGCTCTTTTCACGTGTGCCCTCTCCCTGTTTAGACCTGCAAGAGCGTGGCTCCCTCCAGAGCGGTATAGATTATGCATTGTCAGAATTTCCATTTCATACACAGCTCTGTTTATGCCCGAGCACTTGGCGTTCTGCTGGTGGAGATAGGACCCAAGTCCCTGTGGAGAAACAGTGAGCCACCAGTCCAAAAAGTTAAGCTCTCCTTTGGGTCTCCCATCCAGTTCTAGGACCACGCTGGCCCCAAATGAGCTTTTCCAGCTCTACAAATGTTTGGGATTGTAATTTCTGTTTCAAACTCTAAACACAGAGTGCTGTGCAGTTTATCTGATAAACTGATCACCTGAAGATAAAATGTATCTTGGGGAAACAGCCGTTATAATGATAAAATCAACCAGAGCGTACTATTCACGACACGCCAGGCACCGTGGTAAGTGCTTTCCGTCAGTGAGTGTATATGACCTCCTGCCCCCAGAGCCCAGTGGAAAAGGGAGAATATGACCTCTTACCAGATGAGGAAACAGAGAAGTTCAGACATAACACAGCCTAAGAGGGGATGGGGACTTGAACTTATTTCTGACTCCAAAGGTCATCATCTCCTTGCTCTCTTGAGTAGAAGACAGGTTAAATTTGATGGAATTGGAGGAGCTGGCTTCTGCTCAATGAGGCTCTGATCCTAAATATTCAAAGGCCCAGAGCCCAGTTATGGATTACCTGGGGCTTTTGCTTGTTTCTGGTTTCCTTCCCTCAGTCCCCTCCTTTAGGTGTCTAGAACCGAGAGAAGAAGCCCTGTTCAGCCATGAGTTTCCACAGTGTTGACGGCCTAGCAAACCTGCTTTAAACCAACAAGACACCGATGGCTTAAATGGCATTCTAAACCAGAGGTCGGCCAGCAAACGTTTTCTATAAGGGTGAGAGAATAAATATGTTAGGCTTTGCTGTCCTTATGGTCCCCGTCACAACTATTCAACTCTGCCATCGTAGCTGAAAGTGGCCATTGACAATATGGTCATGAACGGGCATGGGCATGTGCCAATAAAACTTTATTTACAAAATCAGACACTGGGTCAGATTCGGCTCGTGGGCCGTAGTTTGCCAGACCCATGTTTTAAACTGAGGGTTTGAGATCATGTTTTGATTTCATTTGTCTATAATCGGACTGGTCCTCACTGCCAAAACTACCCACAAGGGTTGAGTGGGCTACTGAAGACAAAACTGGGAGAGTTGAAGCCCAATCCCTGCTTGACGCCTTTGCGGGATCATGATCATTACTGTCCTTTTGCCATTATGGTCTCAGATATCGCCGAGATAATGGCCTAATTAGAGGCTGCTCAGTTATGTTTCACTCAGCAATGCCTAGCCTTCCTTCCCTCCAAGCAAAGGAGAAGAAAGGAAAACCATCCAACTAATTAATTCTTTGGTCCCCAGCAATTACGCAGGCCAGGACTAGTGAATTATTTAAAACTAAAAATTAATTATTCAATGAGCGTTCCCAAGACACATCGCTGGCCACACAGAGGAAAAAGCAGGCCAGGCTGCCACTTCCGAAGTCAGATGCAATAAAGCAGGGGTGTGAGCTTTGTGATGCCAGAAGTGGATGAGCCAGAGAGCCTACTGCGTGCAGGGGGAGTAGGGCACAGGCACCCCTAAAGTGAACAGCGGGCCTCACTACAAAAGGGATGTCGACATAAAATGTACGTACGACCTTCACGTAAATGTCCCTGCCTGTTAACAGACCAGGACTGAGTGATCACAAAACATCCTGTGTTTGCCTTTTCTTTTTTCTGTAATAGCAGATCCTTAGAGAAAATGTAATTTTTAGACAAAGGTACTTTAGGCACTTGGCTCTCTTAATATTGGCTGCTCAGCCCTTGCCTGATAAGAAGAGGAAAGGGGCAGAACATGAGATCCATCCCAGGGTGAACTTTTTACCAGGCATAGGGATGAACCAATCCAACAGCTTTCACAGATGATTTTCCTAGGAGCCAATATTTTTCCACCAAACATTTCCTAGCTTTGGGTCTTCAAGTAATCATAGATTCACGGGAAGTTGTGAAAATAGTGCAGAGAAGTCTCTTATTCCTACCTCCCGTTTTCCACCGACGTTGGCATCTTCTAGAACCCATTATCAAAATCAGGAAATCAACATAGTGTAATACAATGAATTCGTCTACAATTCCAGCTTGGATCTCACACTTTTTCATGCATTCATGAAATGTGTAGAATCCTATGCAATTGTGCCGTTTGTGTGGATTCCTATGACCCACCCCTGTCAAGACACAGACATCTGGGCACCTGGGGGGCTCAGTCAGTTAAGCGTCTGACTTCAGTTCAGGTCATGATCTCGTGGTTTGTGAGTTCAAGCCCCACTTTGGGCTCTGTGCTGACAGCTCAGAGCCTGGAGCCTGCTTCCGATTCTGTGTTTCCCTCTCTCTGCCACTCTCCCGCTCATGCTCTGTCTCTCTCTCTCTCTCTCAAAAATAAATAAACATTTTAAAAAAATTTTTTTTGTAGAAGACACAGACATCACCACAAGGGAAGGAGTCCGTGTAGTCACCCCTTTATAGTGACATCCACCCCCTCCTCCCCCAACCCCCGGCAGCTAGTGATCTGGTCCCCATTGTGTTATTGTGGGTCATACAGTATGGGACTTTCTGAGATTGGCTTTTTACACTCAGCATAATTTCCTGCAGATTCATGCAAATTGCAGCGTGCATCAATAAATACTGTGTTCCTTTTCACTGCTGAGTTGTAATTTGTGCTTCAAATGTGCAGCCACTCGCCCACTGAAGGACATCCGGACTGATGTTGGGTTTTGACTCCTACAAAGTTAGCAGCTGTGGGTAGGGGTCGGTGTGAATCTAAGTTTTCATTTCTCCATAATCAATGCCCAGGAGTGGTTGCTATTTTCCAGATTTCCAGAGGGTATCCAACAACCTTTCAATGGCTTTGTGTTTGTCCCCACATTCCAGTTCCAAAGAAAACCATTGCCCATGCCAGCTATTCAAGTTTCTCATGAGCTCCACTGTGAGCCCCAAAAGTCATGGAACACCCTGGCTTCAGTGATTGAGCCATTATTCAACCTCTTTAGTTTCTGCAAGAAGCCTACCTTAGAAATAAGCTTTTCCTGGGGCGTCTGCGTGGCTCAGTTGGTTAAGCCTCCGACTCTTGATTTCGGCTCAGGTCGTGATCTCTTTGTGAGTTCAAGCCCCTCATTGGGCTCTGCACTGATAGTGGGGAACCTGCTTGAGATTCTCTCTCTTACACTCTCTGTCTCTCCCCTGCTCTCCCTCAGAAATAAATAAATAAACATTAAAAAGAGAGAGAGAGAAAGAAGCTTTTCCTATGCCTCAGGAAGGGGGGCAGAAAGCAAACTTTCTCTGGAAATATGTGGTTGTTTCCAAATCCAGCTTTAAGAAAAGCAAAAGGAAAATAGAGGACTTCCAAGAGGTATTTGTCAAGGGCCAAAAAAGTATAGAAAACAGAGTCATCTTTCATTCAGCTCGGCTCATGTGAACGGGAACCCTTACATAGTTGTGGATAACGTATGGCGTGGGTGGCTAAGCATCGTTAAAGGAAGTCAACGTTTGTATAGGCAGCACTGTTTCCTTTCCAATTCTTTCATCTTGGACCAAGAACTGAGACCCTCAGCTTGGGACATGACCTCTGTTGAGACTGGCCAAAGAGCAGGCCTCCCAGCCCCCAAAGCCCCTCTCCCATGCCTGTTGTCATTCAGCATGGGTGGTTTTGAACCAACTCTTTTATGATGAGTAGGTGAAAAAAAATGCAGGTATGGTGGGGGGCACCTGGGTGATTCAGTTGGCTAAGCGTCTGACTTTGGCTCAGGTAATGATCTCACAGTCCATGAGTTCAGGCCCCATGTCAGGCTCTGTGCTAACAGCTCGGAGCTCAGAGCTTAGAGCCTGGAGCCTGCTTCGGATTCTGTATCTCCCTGTCTCTCTATTCCTCCCCTGCTTAATCTCTCTCTGAAACCAACGAACTGTGACATCATGACCTGAGCCTAAGTGGAACGTTTAACCGACTGAGCCTCCTAGGCATCCCAAACAATTTTTTTTTTTTACATGCAGGTACGACCCTACCCTACAAGAATAAGTCTACACTATGTTTTGATTGTGTTGTTGGCTTTCATTGCCCACGGTAGAAATCTAGCGACGATTTTCATGCTTCAGGGGAAAACAGTGCTGAGTAAGAAACCAAGTGTTCAATTGCTTGTTTTTCACCAGCAGGAGATACTGTGTTCCACACTCCTTGAGGCAGGAAGGACGCAAGGCTGGCCTTGGATAATCGCTGTAGGCATGTACGCCCCCGTGAGAAGTCTGGCAAGGCTCATGCAGACAGGGCAGGTCAGAAACAGAACAGCACACTCTCCATTTCCCCGCCACACAGGCGGAAACATACCGAGAGCCCTGTGCTAAGCACTGAACAGGTGCTCTCCCATTCTTTCCCACAAATGCAGAGAAAAAGAGGTTTACTGTTGCCACCTGACCAAGAAGAAAATTCCTGTGATGGAGCAGGTGTCCCACAAATATTTGCAGAATGTGTTCCTTTTTAAAAAAAAATTTTTTTAATCTTTATTTATTTTTGAGAGAGACAGAAGCAGAGCGAGAGTTGGGGAGGGGCAGAAAGAGAGGGAAACACAGAATGTGTAGCAGGATCCAGGCTCTGGGCTGTCAGCACAGAGCCCGACGCAGGGCTCGAACCCATGAACCACAAGATCGTGACTTGAGCCAAAGTCAGACATTTGACTGACTGAGCCACCCAGATGCCCCAGAAATGCTTCTAACACATTTTCAAATGAGTTAAATCATTGGCTCACTCCAGACCAACATTTGCGAAACAAGACTTTGTTCCATTTCTTTTTTTTAAGTTTAAAAAAATTTTTAAACTATGCCATGAGCAGGGGAGAGGCAGAGAGAGAGAGACAAGAGGAGAGCGATCCCAAGAGGCTCCATGTTGTCAGTGCACAGTCCCAACACAGGGCATTAGCTTAGATCAAGACCTAAGCTAAAACCAAGAGTCAAACACTTAACTGAGTCACCCGGGCCCCCCAAGATTACAGTCATTAAACAATTCCTCCCAGAGGAATAGCCACCAAACACCCCACTTTTCCAAAATGCCATCCATGATTCCATTACCATATGTTCCCACAGTGTTCCAATTCTCGTGCCATTCATTTCCTTGGGTACCTTTGCTTCGGCAATGACCATCTCCAGGGTTGGATTTTATTGTACAAGGCTGCTTGAGTCTGCGAATGAGGAAAAGAGAGAGAGACAGGAGCGCCTGGGTGGCTCAGTCGGTTAAGCGTTCAACTTCGGCTCAGATCGTGATCTTGTGGTTTGTGGGTTCAAGTCCCATGTTGCGCTCTGTGCTGACAGCTCAGAGCCTGGAGCCTGCTTCGGATTCTGTGTCTCCCTCTCTCTCTGCTCCTCCCCCACTCAAGCTCTGTCTCTCTCTCAGAAATAAACAAACACTTAAAAAAAAAAAAAAAGGAGAGAGACAGAGACAGACTATAAATAGGAGACCTTGATTTTAGCCATCAAAAAATGGTGATACTAAAAAATCTATCAGACTGTTAGAATTTTTTTTTCATGTGCTCACATCTCTGCGGAAAAGACGTATTTTTTTTTTCCTAGTGAATACATGGCAAATACGGTCAGTTGTGTAATCCAAGATGTGAGAACACTTTCTCTGAAAATGTAGCTGGGGAAAAAATGATTCCACAACGTAGAGAGATAGCTGCCTCGAGAAACAAGTTTCCCGGAGTTGATGAACTAGTAGAAAGAGAAAAGAGGTCCCGTCGTGTGCTGTCCCCATCTCTATGTGTATTTTCAGAGCCAAAATGATTCATTTTAAAGTATGCATGCCAGAATTTTATTTTTTTTTATTTTTTTTGATGTTTATTTATTTTTGAGACAGAGAGAGACAGAGCGTGAACGGGGGAGGAGCAGAGAGAGAGGGAGACACAGAATCGGAAGCAGGCTCCAGGCTCTGAGCCGGCAGCCCAGAGCCCGACGCGGGGCTCGAACTCACGGATGGCGAGATCGTGACCTGAGCCGAAGTCAGACGCTCAACCGACTGAGCCTCCCAGGTGCCCCAAGAATTTTATTTTTAACAAACGCTATCCCAAGTGCACATTAGCGTCTTACCGTCCACCTCTAAAATCACCCATGGTGACCTAAATAGCTGGGGACCACCAAGAGGAGAATGGATTCCAGGAAGAATTAGTCACAAGAGGATCTGAGGGGGAGATGAGGCCTGCTGCCTCAGTGGTGAGGGACGGGCACTTCGTGTCAGCCTCCAAACGGGAGGACAGGAGCCCGTAGAGGGCTAAGGTGACCCACACACAATGCCCTGAACCCACTGACCTGGGAAATTAGTTGGCAAGGGCAGCATATTTTGAAACTTGCTTCATGTTGTACACGGAAAAACAGATGATAAGGACCCAAATCCTGGCAGAATTTCATTTCCTACAAGGTAGCTCACCTGGCGAGGAAGCTCCATGTACTGAAAAATAGGAATCAGATCGAACTAAAGCAGGCGCATAGTTGAGTCAAAAATTACTATCAATGCAGGAGCCTCGGTGGTTCAGTCGGTTAAGTGTCCAACCTCGGTGCAGGTCAGGATCTCACAGTTCGTGGGTTCCAGCCCTGTGTCGGGCTCTGCGCGGACAGCTGGGAGCCTGGAGCCTGCTTCGAATTCGGAGGATTTTGCTAACTACCCCAGTTAAACTCCTCCCCCGCCCCTCCATCTAGATATGCCGATTTTTGTTTAGATAGTCTTTATAGTATTATGGCTTCATAAGTTCTGTGCTGATCCAAGGGGCAAGCTATGGCTGCATTTCCTTTCTTGTGCAACTCTGAACGTTCTGGAATTAATACCTGTCTCATGCCATTGCTTGGTTTTCTATACATGTATGCCGATTTTTTTCCAAGTGTGTTCCAGTGTCTATTGATGTCTCTCCCAAAGGCTCAGGCACAGGGAGGCACCTGGCTGTCCACTTCTCCCCACCCAGAGAACACCCCTGTGAGCCATGCGCTGTCCTGCTCTGACGCACTGCCTGGATCTTGAAACCCCCCCGCACACAGCTATAATCCTGGAACACCCCACTTCTCTCATGAGACGGATCTTGTCTCTTCCTGCTTTGCTACTTTGTGGATCTGCAACACGTTCTCCAGTGGCTTCCCAGGAAAGCGTGCTTGCGAGGTACAGAAGGAATACATTTTTCATCCCCACGTGCTAAATAATTTGCTCCTTCTGCCTTCTTTGTTCTACCTGAGCGAGAGCTGCACACTTTCTCAGAATGTCCTCTTCTCTGCACAATCTCTCTGGTTCTGCCCCCGGAGGAGTGGCCTGCCTTTGGACTCCGGCTCTTGGGCTGTGACCTGTTTTGTTTGCTCTGCAGAAACTTTCAGCTCAGCGCTCCCCACTAGAAAGAGGTCATGAGCTCCAAAGTTAATACTCTGATAGCCACCATTTAAAAGGCAAAAAGTGGCTGGGGCGCCTGGGTGGCTCAGTCGGTTAAGCGTCTGACTTCACCTCAGGTCGTGATCTCACGGTTTGTGGGTACGAGCCCCGTGTCGGGCTCTGTGCAGACAGCTCAGAGCCTGAACCCTGCTTCAGATTCTGTGTCTCCCTCTCTCTCTGCCCCTGCCCTGTTCACACTCTGTCTCTCTCTGTCTCTCAAAAATAAATAAATGTAAAAGGCAAAAAGTGGAGTGAATTTTAAGAATATATTTTATTTTGGGGCACCTGGGTAGCTCAGTCGGTTAATCGTCCGACTCTTGATCTCGGCTCAAGTCATGATCTCAGGGTTCCTGAGATCAAGCCCCGCGTCAGGCTCCGTGCTGACAGCGTGGAGTCTGCTTGGGATCCTCTCTCTGCCTCTCTGTCTCTCAAAATGAATAAAGAAAACATTTTTTAAAAAGAATATATTTTATTTAATCCAACATTTACAAAATGTAATCATTATCACCCTATAATCAATATGAAAATGATCGACGAGCTGTTTTAGCTTGACTACATCTACATTTTCCACTCCCAGCTTGCCTTCTTGCTCTGTTCTCTGGGCTCTGCTCCATGTGCCTCCGGAAGCCTTCTGGAGTCCTGCCTCATACTCCATCATTGCTGGAGTCCTTCTCCACCACCGTACAGGAAAGCATGGTCAGCCCCCTAGTTGTTTAATGTCATGGTGGTTCTGGATCCTTACATGCCTGGTCCTAAACATTCGAGAGCCCCGGTGCCCAAGTATTTGGGTGGAGAAGATAGTCTTTGCAGATATGGAACTGGCCCGCCCTTCTGGTGGGTGGCCACCATCACATGGTGCTTCAGGATTTCTCCCGGCCCTCCTGCATGGCCTGTGATTTGAAATGTGTTCTTGGAATCCTCGAGGACTCTGTGGAAGGTTTTCAACATTTCCTGGGAAAGAACCAGCAATTCCTGGAAGGAGTGACTTTAGCCTTACGGGGTAACAGGCACAAAGGAATCTCGGCGTACAGCCAGCAGAGGGCAAGACCCCTACCCACATGATCTCAGGCTGGGAGAGGGAGGGGCGGACAGGGGACAAGGAGAAAGGAAAGCAGGACGGATCTCATCTCCTTCCCTTGTGGTTGGGGCACCACGGACTCCAGGCTGGCCCCTGCTCCTGCCCTCCTTCCCTTCCACTCTCTTCCTCTCCCCGCCTCTCCCCTCTCCCCCTCCACTCCCTCTCCCTTGACCCAGCCTCTCCCCAAGTCCCCATGGCAGACAAGGTCCACATGTGCCCACCGTGCTTAAATAACATAATCCCCTTATGCTCCTTTCGGTGGTAAGATTCCTCACCTGTATCTGTCATCTTAAAACAACAGACCAGAGCGTGCCTCCTAATTTGCTTGTCAAACATTTACATAGCGTTTACTCTCAGCCGCCACTGTTCTAAATCCTTCTGCAAATATGAACTCATTTAATCCTAACAACCTCCGAAGGAGGCACCTTTTCTACCTCCATTTTACAGATGGGAGCACTGAGGCCAGGGAAGGCCAGGGTATACCGCAGTCTGTCCCCAGGCAGTGGCTCCGGACTCCATGATCTCAGCCATTGGTGGGGGCTCCCTGTCTCCCTGAAGTGCCTGCACAATTTGAAGGGGGAACAAGAAAGGTTTGGGTGTCTTACCATGGAATGGTCTATTCCGCAGAGCGGGTTGATTGATTTATTTATGTATTTATTTTCAATATTTTTTAACCCTTACATTTTTTTTTCTTTACTTATTTTGAGAGAGAGAGAGAACCAGCCCGCATGGTGGAGGGGCAGAGAAAGAGGAGAGAGACACAGAGAGAGAGAGAGACAGAGAGAGAGAATCCCAAGCCGGCATGAATGCTGTCAGCACAGAGCCAGATGTGGGGCTTGAACTCCCAAACCGGGAGATCATGACCTGAGCCGAAATCAAGAGTTGGGTGGTTAACCCACTGAACCAACCAGGCGCCTCTGCAGAGCGGGTTTAAATCCAGACCAAGCCTGAGCTCAGTTCTAAATGCTCCCGGGGCTTCCATCTTGACCAACACCAAAGCCGAGACATCTCCCTAGGTCTCATGTGTACAGTTCACTCGCCCCCACCCCCCTCACTCTGCCAGGACCCCAGCTGCCAAAAAAGCCAGCTGACGTCCAGTAGACCCAGCCAAAAGTCTAGTAATACCTTTGCTTGTGAAACTCCCACTTAATTCCATTCCAGCTCAATTTTTGTCCATACCAATTTTCAACGGTGAACACGTGTTCTACTTTTTCCTCTCTGCCTAATTCAACTTTCCTGCTTCCAGAGTTTACAACATGTTGGTGAGTTTCAAATCCCTCAAATGTGTCTTGCTAGGAACCAGCAAGCCCATAATTAATAAGGATCTAATGAGTTTGGACGGCACTAATTTGCATTCCATGATGGTTTTGACAGCAGCTGGGCGGGAGCAAACCTCAGTCCGTGAAGAAAAGGCTGGCTAATCATTTCATGGTGAAAGCATCATAGGGACTAGATAAATATATTTTTCAGATCATGGAGCTGTGACAATTATTTACATATATAAATATAGCACATGCTGTTGGATGCGTGCTGTTTCATACATGGAATGATATCGGATCTTTGGTTTTTAGTGCTGTCAGTTTTCCACATCCTTGGGTAATACAAGTGCCCTCTTATTTTACTTATTTGTATGTATGTATGTACGTACGTACGTATGTATTTTCCACTTTGTTGTTGCATTTGGGTTTGCCCTGCCTCCTGAGTCTGACCCGAGAATGGGTAAATGCATTCTCATTGCCTCCAATTCCATGCATCTTACATTTAAGTTGTGAGATGCTGGATTCTTTATGATCCTACTTGGAGAGATTGGTGAAGGAGGGGGCAGGTTTTCTGAATCAAGGAGCAGAAACTTGCTGTGAATTTCCTAACGATGACATTGATGGGATAAAGAAATATTCCAAACTTGGAGGTTTGGGAGATAAATCCTCCAGGTTCTGGAGATGGTGAAGGGCTAGGGGCATGTATTCTAGTCTGACAAAGAGAACTGAAAACTTGTAGCTTTGTACATGAGGAGTCCGCATGCCGGCAACGTTGAAATTACCTTGGAATTAATTGTCAGGGGGTGAATGAATACAGGAAGGTAGCTTTTGAGGTTTAATTTGATTTTTCAATAACCGTCTAGGAATAATTAATTCAGGACAAGTGTTTTTAAAAGTCTATTAAAATATAGCCCTGTTAAATTAATTGGCACAGTTTCTTCTGAATTCTCCTTTTAACAAAACTAATAAATTATTTTTCATGCATTTAATAAATATTAGATAGCTCAAAATTGAGTTTTCCTTTATTGTGATGCTGATATTTTTAGCCTGCATCCAAAAAATGTGACATTGGGTATTCCAGGCATATTCCTGGATTCTAGCATGATAATTAGCATCCAATTTCACTGGGTTCTTTTCCCCCGAAGCTCCCCCAAAAGTGCCACACTAATTATTAATTATTCTCATTTGTTCATTAAAGCAAGCCCTCAAAGGACATCTTGGAAATGACAATTTATTAACCTAAACCAGGTTATTCTACGTTCTTCACTATAATAAAAGTGTAATTGTTTTAAAATATTTTAAATCCAGATTTTTTTTTTCTGTGAACTCATCGCAACCTTCCCAGTATTCTGACTCATTGTCATTTCACCCTTACTCCTGACCCATCCGTTTTATTTATTTATTTATTAGTTTTTAATGTTTATTTATTTTTTAGAGAGAGACGGACCGAGTATGAGCAGGGGGGGAGCAGAGAGAGAGGGAGACACAGAATCCGAAGCGGGCTCCAGGCTCCACGCTGTCAGCCGGGACCCCGACACGGGATTCGAACTCACGAACCACGAGATCATGACCTAAGCCGAAGTCGGGCACTTAACCGACTGAGCCCCCCAGGCGCCCCCCGGCCCATCCTTTTAAATGAGCACAGACAGGCGGGAGCTGTCCCCTATGTAACCACAAAGTGCACGGAATGAGCAGGTCCCAGCAAGAGATGAAAACTTCTATTTGCGGTTGCTAACTACACGCCACCTGGATGCGAACACTTCAGCACCCTGCAGTCCCACAGTTAGGCGAGGCGCGGACAAATTAGGCAGCAAAGCCATGGCTGTCTGGCCCCTCTCCCCCTACCCAGAGGGTAAGATCCTTGGGCTCAGACCCATCTCGCTCAGCTCCTATCGCTGGAGCTGCCCGGCACCCAGAACACAAGTTCCTCGGTCAAGGTTGGCTGCATGGATACATGAGTAAATCCACCGCCAGCACCTGCACGCCATCCCCGGGCCCTTTGGTGCACACACGTTGCTTCTCCTGGCCTCCCTCCCGCTCCCCGACACCGTCGGAGTGAAGGCACTTTCTCCACCGGGCTGGGGCACCCGTCCCCCGCACCGAGTTAGGGTGGCATGAGCAGCAGGGGGAGGCTCAGGTTTTCCTGGTGACTTATTATCGGACCCACCTTTCAGGCCAAAACATAACAATAATAATAAGAC
Organism: Prionailurus bengalensis; assembly: GCF_016509475.1. Lineage (NCBI taxonomy): Eukaryota > Metazoa > Chordata > Mammalia > Carnivora > Felidae > Prionailurus > Prionailurus bengalensis. The sequence goes on from NC_057361.1 coordinate 6,609,879, forward strand.
GTACTGGGGTTGAAGGGACTAACCAAGGCGACCCAGCTATCAGGGAACATGTGAGCATTTGAGCCCAGGTTCCAGCTCCCCTGCGTGTCTGCTGTGAGGTCAGGCCAGTGGGTTTGCGTCTTTATGTTCATGAGACGCAGGAGAGCAAGACCTAGTGAGAACAAAGAGCGTGACAAAGACACTCGTGCGATCACATTTGGCACAGTCCGTAACAACAGGGGGAGGGATGCTGGATGAGTTTCCAAGGGCTGCAAAGCAGGTGCATAAAACAACAGAAACCTATTCTGCCCCAGTCTGCAGGACAGAAGTCCAAACTCAAGTGTCACGGCAGCGCCACGCTCCCCGTGAGGGCCGTGGAGGAGACTCCGTTCCGTGCCCGTCACACCTTCTGGGGTAGCCAGCCATCCTGGCTGTCCCCTGGCTTGTGACCCCATCCCTCGCCATCTCTGCCATCGCACGATCTTTGTTCTCCCGAGTGTCTTAGCATTGTCTTGCCTCTGTGCGTGTCTCTCTCTGTTTGTCATCTCTGCTTCTCCTCAGGACAGCAGTCATACTGGATTAGGGCCCACCTTGATCCAGTAGGACCTCATCTCAACTCGATCACATCTTCAAAGACCCTATTTCCGAGGAAGGGAACATTCACAAGCCTTAGAGGCTGGGACACAAGTCTTTTGGGCGGAGGGAGGGGACACAATTCGACCCATAAAATGTGAGCAGTGATGGCAGATTATTTCCTGCTACGTTCTTTGGAACGTTTCAGGCAAAGTGAAGCCGGGGCTCCCAGGCAGCATCTTGCTACTCAAGGTTGGTCGACCTGTGCAGACAGCAAATGTTTTCTTGTAGGTCTTCACAATTTAAAGGCCTTGGCTCTAGGGTCCCAAATCTACGCAAGGGTGCTGCTAAGTATCGCACGATGCGTAGGACGGTCCCCACAACAAAGAATGAACCAGGGATCAAGTGAGACTCTCAAGCACTTCTCCGTGAGGGATACGTCTTGAGGAAAAGCTTGAGAAGCCCTCCCCCAGGCCATGCCCGTCGTTTTATAAACCAGGCCTTTAGGAAAGTCACCTCAAATTACCCGCTGTGAGGAGCCCCCTGTTTCCTGCCCAGACAGACCCTATTTTACTGATTCTTTTTTTCTTTTTTTTTACTTTTTTAAAGTTTATCTATTTATTTTGAGAAAGAGAGCAAGCGAGGGAGCGGCAGAAAGAGAGAAAGAGAGAATCCCAAGCAGGCTCCGCGCTATCGGCTCAAACTCGTGAACTGTGAGATCATGACCTGGGCCGAAACCAAGAGTTCAACACTTAACCGGCTGAGCCACCCAGACGCCCCTACACCGATTTCTTTTTCTATTATTTTTATTTTTTAAAGATGTTATTTTTAAGTAATCTCTACACCCAACATGGGGCTCTCGCTCACAGCCCTGAGATCAAGAGTCACGTGATCTTCTGACCGAGTCAGCCAGGTGCACCTACACGGATTGCTGTATTGCATTAGCCAAGGACACAGACCAGGTGAGTCTTGAAGATGGAGGGAAATGTCAGAAGGTTCTGGAATTTGAGAGTCTCCCTGGTGGAGCAGAGTAGATCCAGCAGAGAATATATGGTTTTGAGCCAGCAAACACCAGAACATGGAGGTGTAAGTCCCAGAGAAAGCCCAAGTGTCCCAGAAAGAAACAGAGCACAGCTAGAAAATAAATTTTATGCCTAGGGGCCCCTGGGTGGCTCAGTCGGGTAAGTGTCTGACTTCAACTCAGATCATGATCTTGAGGTTCATGGGTTCAAGCCCCGCGTTGGGCTCTGTGCTGACAGCTCAGAGCCTAAAGCCTGCTTCTGATTCTGCGTCTCCTCCTCTCTCTGCCCCTCCCCTGCTTGTGCTCTGTCTCTCTGTCTCTGTCTCTGTCTCTCTCAAAACTAAAATTAAAAAATTTTTTTTCTAATGAATTTTTCTTCCTCAAAACTGTACTGGTCAGTGTAGGCCTCAATTATGGGTGAGCCGCCATGAGAAAAGTGACCTCTGGTTGACTCTGGAAAGCTCCGCCTCTCAGGTGATGTCTGCTAGAAGACAGGACCAGGCAAGTCAGAGGAAATGTTTGGTTCATTAAATAATTTGCAGTTCTGAATGTTTTGTTTGTTTTGACTGCGTGAACAGCTTCTCCAAATGGATGTCAGGCTTCTGCGGCCCGCCCACTTTACCTTGCCCCAGCCTTCTTGGTGCGTTTTATGTTTGCTTAGTTATTTTATGTATTGGCCTCAGATGTTTGGATGTATGACACTAGGCGTCAGCTGAGCATCCTGGCACAGCCGGGCTGGCTTCTGACACTGTTAATTGGTAAGTGATTTGCCTGGATCACAAGACATACTTTCCCGTGAAATTAATGCCCAGGCCAGACAACGAAAGCCCCTTCCTCCCACACTGTCCCTGAAGGCTTGGCAATAGTTTGGAATTTTGTCCCCCTGTCTCAGGGCTTGTCTGGAGAAATGTCTTTGGTAGGTGAGCCGGTTTGGAATTCCGGATCTCCACGCGCCACGAGTCCATATGGGGAGAGACGGAGGCGAAGGGAGAGAGACCCCTTCAGTAGACAACAGTTGCTTCACTCTCTTAACACCGGGGTTCCAGATAAGGCTTGCGCAGCCAGAATGGGGGTTCAGAGGTCTGGAGATTACGAACTGGGACGGGGACTTTGCACGATGCGTTAGCTCGGGAGACAAGACCCATGGGAGAAAGACGGGCTGGAGTGGAGGGACAGGAGAGTGTGGTGGGCAGAGTAAACACTCCCAAAGAGGTCCACGTCCTAATCCTGAGAACCCTTGAGTCTGTGACCTTACATGGCAAAAGGGACCTTGCAGGTCTAAGTTACAGATCTTGAGATGGGGGGTGATGCTGGATAATGTGGGGAAGCTCAGGGTCATCTCTAGGGGTTTTATTAGGACCCAGAAGTTCAGAGGAAGAGAGGGAGGCATGAGGAAGCAGTGGACAGAGTCAGAAGTTCACAGATGGTGTCCCACTGGCTAGGAGCACGGATGGAGCGACCAGGAGCCCAGCAATGCAGGCGCCTCTAGAAGCTGGAAGAGGCAAGACAGTGGATTGTTCCCAAGAGTCTCAAGAAGGAACCAGCCCTACTGACCCCTTGTAGACTTCTGAGCTCCGGAACTGTGAGAGAATAAAATGGGGTTGTTTCAAGCCACCCTGCCTAGGATTATTTACAGTAGCCACAGGAGACCAGCGTGGTGAGGTTCAGGGATCAGCATCGGACGGTGGGAGATGGGGGAGGGAGGGAATGCCCAGGAGGAGTGGATCCCCCTCCCACCGCCTTCTGTCCCCTCCCATTCCCTCCCAAGGCAGAGAATGCAAAGGATCATGGGAGGAGTGGAGGCCACTCTCCTCCCCCAGGCCTGCCCTTGCACCCTCTCCTCTCCTGGTGGCTTTTGCCACTGTCCCCTGGACCTGTCACTGTTCTCATCACCCACTCTTTTTTAAAACTGTCTTTTATTGTGGTCAAATTTACATAATCTAAAACGTGCCATTTGGACTATTTTTAAGCACAGCTCAATAAGGACTTTCACACCGTTGTGCAAACATCAGCAACATGCGTCTCCAGGATGTCTGCATCTTCCCAGCGTCAGCAAAGACACAGCAAGTCCCCATTCCCTCCTCCCCCCTGGTGACCGCGAATCCATTGTCTGTGTCTGTACTTGCGCATTGTACACAGTCCGTCCGAGTGGAGTCCTCCAACACCTGCCCTTGTGTGCCCGGCTGATCTCACCCCGTGCAGTAGTTTCGAGGTCCAGCCGAGTGGTAGCATGTATCAGACCTCCACTCCTTCCTTGTTCAGGGTGAAGAGTTGTCCATCGTGCGGATGGTCCGCAGTTGTTTCTCCGTTCGTCGGCTGGGTTTGGCCGCTGGATCTGAATCTAGCTCTTGGCCATGGCAAAACTTGCTGCAAGAACATTGGTGTGCAAGTATCTGTCTGGGTTCCTGCTTTCACTTCTTTCCGGCAGAGGCCTAGAAGTTGAATTATTGCCTCGAAGGAACGCTATGTTTAATTTTGTGAGGAGCCACCACACCGTTTTCCACTCGCACAGGCAACGTGCTAGATAGAGCCTCTCCATGCCCTCGCCAACACTTGTTATTTTGTTTGTTTTCTATGCTTATTTATTTATTTATTTATTTTGAGATGGGGGGGGGGGCAGGGGAAGACAGAGGGAGAGAGAGAATCCCAAGCAGAGAAGCTGGATCTCACCACCACGAGATCATGAGCCAATATCAAGAGTTCGACGCTGGGGCGCCTGGGGAGCTCAGTCGGTTAAGTGTCCGTCTCTCGCTCAGGTCATGATCTCCCATTTTGTGAGTTTGAGCCTCATGTTGGGCTCTGTGCTGACAGTGCAGAGCTTGCTTGGGATTCTCGCTCCCTCCCTCCCTCTCTGCCCCTCCCTCGCTCGAACTTCTCTCTTTCTTTTTTTTTTTTTTAATTTTTTTTTTCAACGTTTATTTATTTTTGGGACAGAGAGAGACAGAGCATGAACGGGGGAGGGGCAGAGAGAGAGGGAGACACAGAATCGGAAACAGGCTCCAGGCTCCGAGCCATCAGCCCAGAGCCCGACGCGGGGCTCGAACTCACGGACCGCGAGATCGTGACCTGGCTGAAGTCGGACGCTTAGCCGACTGCGCCACCCAGGCGCCCCGAACTTCTCTCTTTCAAAATAAATAAATAAGAACTAAAAACAAAAGAGTTGGATGCTCAACAGACTGAGCCACAGCCAGGCACCTGTTTCTTAGTTTATTTGATTACAGCCATCCTAGTGAGTGTGCACAGCACTGACTCTTTGTTTTTTAATGTTTTTTAATTTATTTATTTTGAGAGAGAGAAAGATAGACAGTCGTTGAGGAGAGGGGCAGAGAGAGAGGAAGACAGAGAATCCTAAGCAGGCTCCACACTGCCAGCGCAGAGCCTGATGCGGGGCTCGAACTCACAAACTGTGAGATCACGACCTGAGCCGAGATCAAGAGTCGGACGCTCAACTGACTGAGTCACCAGCACTCTTCTGATAGGAAAACATAGCTGAGTGCTTACCGGGGGCCTGTGAGGAGGGAGGGAACCCGCTGAGGAAGAAACATGAGAAGTATGAGGGGGGACGTCTTCACCAGCCACAGAGAGGAGAGGCAAGAGTGGGTAACATCCCTGAGAGTCCCGCGAAGGTGGCCCTTAATAGGTAACGAACACCCTGAACAGGAGTGGTCAGCCGAGCGCCCCACCTTTAGTGTTGCCTGGACAGGGGGGCACACGCCCTTCATGAACACCTGCAAACCGACATGAGGAAAGGCCTCTGTGGATCCCCTGGTCTTTATTTTTTTTTAACGTTTATTTTATTGTTCAGAGACAGAGCATGAGCAGGGGAGGGACAGGGAGAGAGGGAGACACAGAATCCAAAGCAGGCTCCAGGCTCTGAGCTATCGGCAGAGAGCCCGACACGGGGCTTGAACCCACCAACCGTGAGATGGTGACCTGAGCCGAAGTCGGACGCTCAACCGACTGAGCCACGCAGGCGCCCTGATCCCCCGCTCTTTATGATGACCTTAGCGGAACAAGAGAACTCAGAGGGACACAGGCGATTTGCTGCTCAGGTGACAACACCATTTGAGGAACCGTGGTCTCCGAGCGTCACAGTGGGCCTTGAACTGACTGGCAGTATTGTCCCCCCAAACCCCATCAGTGTGTGGCCGGATGTAGAGTGCAGGTGAGGAATCCACAGCTCATTAAGCGGCCATTTAAGAAAGCCCCTCTCCGGGCAGCACGTTTTCCAAAGGAACGTCCGAGAGGAAAGAGAGGTATAGATACATCCACGCACGTCGCGCACGAGACACGACCACCAATTACGTGCCTCGTGCTCTTTTCTTTCCTTGCCATAACGGACAATTAACTGGAAAGCAATTTTATGTGTTTAAGAGATACGGATCGAGAAAAATCAATAGGACTGGGATGTTTTCACAGTTATCTCTGTTTTAATTGTGGTAAATTTTTTTTTTTAACGTTTATTTATTTTTGAGACAGAGAGAGACAGAGCATGAATGGGGGAGGGGCAGGGAGAGAGGGAGACACAGAATCGGAAGCAGGCTCCAGGCTCTGAGCCATCAGCCCAGAGCCCGACGTGGGGCTCGAACTCGCGAGATCGTGACCTGAGCTGAAGTCGGACGCTCAACCGACTGAGCCACCCAGGCGCCCCATGTTTTAATTGTGGTAAAGAAACAAACCTCATAACATAAAATGTACCATCTTTAAGCGTAGGGTTCAGTAGTGTGAAGGATGTTCACACTGTCGTGAGGCGGGTGCCCAGAAGTGTTTCATCTTGCAAAACCGGCTTGATACGAAGAAGCCACGAAGAAGCCACTCCCTCTTCCTCGCTCCCACAGCCCCTGGCAACCACCATTCTACTTGCTGCTTTTATGTCTTTGAGTACTTTTCTTTTAAGTTTATTTGTTTATTTTTGAGAGAGAGACAGAAAGAATGAGCGGGGGAGGGGCAGAGAGACAGAAGAGAATCCCAAGCAGTGTCGGTGCAGAGCCCGGCGTGGGGCCTGAACTCACGATCCGTGAGGTCATGACCCGAGCTGAAGTCAAGAGTCGGACGCTCAACCCACTGCGCCACCCAGGCGCCCCTCCTGTGAGTACTTTAGACGCCTTACAGACGCAGAGCCATATAGTAGTGGCCTTTTCGTGACTGGTTATGTCCCTTGGCATAATGTTCTCAAGCTTCGTCCACACTGTGATGGTAGAATTTCCTTACATTTTCAGGCTACATACTATTCCATCCTACGTACGGACCACATTCTGTTCATCCATCGGTGGGCATTTGGGCTGCTTCCACGTTTTCGCTGTTGTGACCAATTCTGCTATGAATGTGGGTGTGTAAATATCTCTTCAAGACCCTACTGTCCAATTCATTCTAAGTGGGATTGCTGGCCATCATAGAAGTATCTCTTTAGACTGCCAAGTGACAAAATGGGTAGTACAAAGGCCAGTTCACGGGGCGCCTGGGTGGCTCCGTCGGTTGAGCGGCCGACTTCGGCTCAGGTCACGATCTCGCGGTCCGTGAGTTCGAGCCCCGCGTCGGGCTCTGTGCTGACGGCTCAGAGCCTGGAGCCTGTTTCGGATTCTGTGTCTCCCTCTCTCTGACCCTCCCCTGTTCACGCTCCGTCTCTCTCTGTCTCAAAAATAAATAAACGTTAAAAAAAAAAAAATTCAAAGGCCAGTTCACAAGTTATATTTGTGCAACAGGGGAGCATATCGGAGGGAAAGTTTCTAGCTCCCTTTACGCCTTGTTTACAGTTTATTATGAGCACTAGTTTTTAAACTTGTTATGGAAGAATACATACCGAAAAACACAAAAACGTTAGGTATGCAGCTCAATGCATTTTCTTAAACTGAACGCACTTGTGTAACCCACATTCGTGGTAAGAAAGAAGACTTTAGGGACACCTGGGTGGCTCAGCTGGTTAAGCCTCTGACTTCGGCTGAGGTCGTGATCTCACGGTTTGTGAGTTCAAGCTCCACGTTGGGCTGTGTGTTGACAGTTCAGAGCCTGGAACCTGGAGCCTGCTTCAGATTCTGTGTCTGCCTATGACTCTGCCCCTCCTTTGTTTACACTCTGTCTCTCCCTCTCTCTCAAAAATAAATAAACACTAAACAAAATTTTTAAAAGGAAAAAAGGAGGACATTGCCAGACCTAAGCAGCCCCTTTCCCAACCTCCTCAAGGGGAAACCACCCTGAGCTGTCAGTCTAAATAGGCATTGTTGATACTCAAAACATCCTAGAGGGAAAAAAAAGGAATTAAAAAAGAAAAGAGAAAGAAAGAAAAAGAGAAGAGGGAAAGAAAGAAAAGAAGGAAGGAAGGAGGGAAGGAAGGAAAGAAGAAAGAATGAATGGAAGAAAGAAAGGGAAATGGGAAAGGAAGGAAGGAAGTAAAGGAAGGAAGGAAGAATGAATGAATGAATGAATGAAAGGAGGGAGGGAAAGGAAGGAAGGAATAAGGAAAGAAAGAAGGCTGAGTTTGAAGGCCAGCCTTCCCTTTGGCTGTGTGACGTCGGGCAACTGACTTAACAGCTTGGATCAGCTTTTGATCGCCACAGTGGACGTCCTCCTAATGCCGCACCGCCGCTCAGCTCAGTGCTGTCACGAGGGCCGTGACCTGGTTCCTGGATTTTATCACAACTAAGGGGAAACAATGATATTCTGGGGATTAGCGTAACGTCAGGCTCTACCCTCTGCTCTTGAGGGCGGAAATTCTAGAAGAGCGTATGTCATGTCCACTCTGTGAAGCTTCCCGGGGATTTTACGGGGCAGAAAGGAAGAAGAAGAGCCAGGTTCTCAAGGGCCGGCAGGAGGCCATGTCCAGCGAGCCGAGAAAGCAGGGAGCAGGTGATCCGATGCCCCTCGAAATGAGCGTGGGCCCCGCCGGCCGGGCAGCTCCCTTGTTGGACCAGGTGGTTCTGTAATTTTCACATTTATATTTAGCACAACTTCTGAAAGTCTTGTTAAGGGAGGCGTGGAACGTCCCCGGAGGTGAGTGTGAAACAGAGCAATGTTCTTGCAAAGCTCCATAAATAAGAAGGTAATGGGCCCACCCGATGAGCAGGGGTTGTCCGCACACATTCAGCCTCCCCAGGGGCGGGCTGGAACACTCTAGGCTTCTCATGCTCTCTCTTTCACACTGAGGAGAGCACTTAGCAAAGCCTCCTGTTTGCCTTAAAAGGGAAATGAAGTTCCCCCATGTGTGGCATTGTGTGGGAGATAACATTTCAGTGCATGGTCATACGGCTTACCAGTAACCCTGATATTAACATAAAGAGAAATAAAAATAATATTTCCTCTGGTAACCCAGTGACTTTTGCAGGAAACAGAAAAACCTCAGTTTTTAAAAAAAAATGTTTATTTTTGAGAGACAGAGAGCGTGAGCGGGGGAGGGGCAGAGAGAGGTGGGGGACAGAGGATCCCAAGTGAGCTCTGTGCTGACAGCAGACAGCCCGATGCGGGCTTCGAACTCACGAACCATGACATCATGACCTGATGAAGTTGACCCTTAACCAACTGAGCCACCCAGACACCCCAGAAAAACCTCAGTTTCCTCATCTAAAGACAATCTGAGTGAGGCTCCAAGTGGCTAACAGACTTGTCTAAAGTCACCCAGTTGTTAAGAAGCAGTGTGTGATCTTAAAACATGGGTTGCTAAAATTTAAAAGACCAACCAGGGGTACCTACGTGGCTCAGTCCATTGAGCATCTGACTCTTGATTTCAGCTCAGGTCATGTTCTCACCATTGTGAGATTGAGCCCTGCGTGGGGCTCTGTGCTGACCGCTCAAGAGCCTGGAGCCTGATTCGGATTCTGTGTCTCCCTCTGCCCCTCCCCCACTCGTGCTCTGTCTGTCTGTCTCTCTCTGTTTCTCTCAAAAACAAATAAACATTAAAAAACATTTTTCTTAATTTTTGACCATGGATAACTTATGAGAATTTCTCATTGTTCTAATTTGTTAATAACACAAATCCCCATCTGTAGTGTTTCTCTCTTCCTTGGTATTAAGATAACTAAGTTATTAAACTGCATCAGGAACTGAGCTGGAAATTGACATAAAGGTTATAACTGAACACCCAGTCTCAACACTAAAGATCTAAGTACGCTTCTAGAAGAAATAAGAGTTCTCTGCTATAAAAGAACTATTTCTCTGTGTGCTTGCTCTGATGGCTGTTCTTTACTGTAGTAACACGGAGGTATGTTTATAATAAATTATGAGCTTTGAGTAGAAGCTTGGAAATAAGACTCAAGACGCATCTGGGTGGCTCAGTCAGTTGAGCGTTCGACTCTTGATTTCGGCTCAGGTCACAGGACCTTAGGTCATGGGATGGAGCCCTGTGTCTGACTCTGCACAGAGCATGAGTGTCCTTAAGATTCTCTCTCTCTCTCCCTGTGCCCTTCTCCCCCACTCCCTCATGCTTGCTCTCTCTCTAAAATTAAAAAAAAAAAAAGTCAAAAGATGGGAGGCAGATTCTAGTGTGCACTCAGGCACTTAGGTGGGGTTCAGGTCTGGTGTATCAACCAGCGTCCTTACAGGAAACAGAAGGCATGCACAAAGGAAGGGTTAAAGAAGAGAGTTCCATGAAGGGGCCATGTAGGGAGAGGTGGGTGGGGTCAAGGGAATCCAGGAGGAAGCCGGATGTAAGGGAGCTGGGTGTGGGAAATGGCACTGTTGTCTCTCAGTTGACGGTTCCTCCCAGCCCACATCTTATGCCTCTGCTTGTGGAGCGTACTTCCTGCCCCTTTGGCCTTGGGCTTCATTCACTGACTCGCTTTGGCCAACGGAATGAGAGCAGATGTGGTGAATACCGTATCTAAATGGAACTTTAAACGCGCAAAATCTTCTTCCCTTGATTGTGTGTGTGAGCTCTGGATGAGATGAGATGTAACTCCTGTGATTAGGTAACTATGCAGTTGACTCTGGGTCAATCAAAAGGGAGACGTCCTTGGTGGGCCTGACCTGGTCAGGTGATCTTTATAAAAGGGTGAGCCTGATGTAATCAAATGACCTTATCAAAGTGGGGAAACTCTCCTGCTGAACTCAAAGGCAAAGCAAACAGCTGCTTGTGAGCTGCCTATGAAAAAGACAATTCTCTAGGAGTTGACAGCCTCGGTCAGGCCCTCAGCTTGACTCCAGGCTGGTAAGTCTGGAGGATGCAGTTATGCCTTGCCCAGACTCCTGGCCCAGGAAATCATGAGATAATACATGCGTGTTGTTTGAAGCCTCTAAATGTGGAGTTAAGTGGAAAAACAATTCACCAGGGAACATATATCCTCAGTGTTGCACTACTTTATATCTTCTTTTTAATGCTAGGATGAAAAGAATAGAGGAGTTGCATTCCCTTTGTAGTTTACTCATGCAGCTTCAGTGAAGAGGGAGGGGTAGGTAGGAGAGAAATCAGACGGATTCCCTGCAGAAGCCCTTTTACAATCACTTTCTAGCGCAATTAGGGAGCTGTTTTTTTTTTTATTAAAAAAATTTTTTTTTTGTCTTAGAGAGGGAGAGACAGAGCACGAGTCGGGGAGGGGCAGAGAGAGAAGGAGACACAGAATCGGAAGCAGGCTCCAGGCTCTGAGCTGACAGCGCAGAGCCCAACGCGGGGCTCGAACTCAGGAACTGTGAGATCATGACCTGAGCTGAAATCGGACGTTTAGCTGGCTGAGCCACCCAGGCGCCCCGGGGGCTGTTATATTCTAACACTGACAACACCCATCCTAAGCCCTTCACTTACCTGAATCTCAACCTCATGCTTCTAGCAGGTCCCCTGTCCTCCCCAGGAAGGGCAGGGACCCTGGCCAGGACCCAGCCCCAGCGCTGTCCGCAGGCCCCTGGTAGAGCACTCACTCCAGTGTGGGGTTGGTTTATGTGCTCTTGGGCTCCCTGGTCTTTCAGCAGAAATGACATCTCCAATGCTTCTGGTGTTCCTCAGCACTGTGCCAAATGTGCCCTCACAATCCCCCAAATGTTGGCTAAATGCTTGAGCTATTAATAGCATTCCGATACTGACTTTCCTCAGGGTAGCCGTTCTCAAAGTGTTCCTCAGACCAGAGTCAGCATCTCCTGGGAACCTGTAGGAAATAAGTCATGGGTCTCACCCGCTGAGTCACAAACTCAAGGGTTGGGGCCCAGCCATGTGGGGGTGACAAGTTCTCCCCGTGGTTCTCCTTGCTTTCAAGTTGGAGAATCTCCTCCCTGGCCTAAGGGTTCATATTTTCGGGGAATCAGCCCCTTAATCATTCCCAGAATGGTCCCTTACTCTCAATGTTTCTGTAGCTGCTTTATTTTGAATTTTGCACGAAAGTCCTCAAAGTCATATCATCAATATCGTGCTCACATTCCTGGTAATCATCTGAGATCCGTATTTCAGTGGAATCATCACACCTTCAATTTGTTGAGAAGTTACTGGGTACCAAGCACTCAGCATAGTGCTGAACGCGGATTATCTTCCTCTCAAACCTGCCCCAGGAGAAGAGGCCGAGGTGACCCCGCTTGTCAGAGGCAGAATCTGGAGTGCAGCCGTGTGCAGTCACTTATATAGCACATTGCCACAGCCGGTCGGGCTGGACTCGAAATTCAGAGCCAGGGTGTCCTGCTTTAAAATCACGGCTTGGGCGGCTCAGTTAAGCGTCTGACTTCAGCTCAGGTTGTGATCTCACGGTTCTTTGGTTCAAGCCCCGCATCAGGCTCTGTGCTGACAGCTCAGAGCCTGGAGCCTGCTTCCGATTCTGTGTCTCCCTATCTCTGCCCCTCCCCTGCTCGCACTCTGTCTCTCTCTCTCTCTAGAATATATGAACATTAAAAATTTTTTTAAATAAATTTAAAAAATCACTGCTTGCAACCCCAGACTCAGTAGCCTCAGAATCCTAGACCCCAACTTTTAAAACACACCAACTGTTTACTGCATCCAAATCGTGTGCCCCAGAAAGCGTCCTGCTGGGGCTAAGGACGAGCATTACCATGAAGGTGGGGACGCTACAGTGTGCAGCCAGTCCCTGCCTGTGGTATTGTGGAACGCACAACGCCTTTGTCCCACCAGCCTCCGTGGGAAGCTCTTTGTTCCGGGAGAAGCCGCACGTGTTCAGGGAACAGAGGACACCGTGACTGGCTTCCTTGGAGGTGTGGATCCGGCCCCTGTGAGAGCCACTCGGCCTTTCTCCTCTGCTCCAGGCTCCCTGTTGCAGGCACCACCCCAGGCTTCAAGCCATCTCGGCCCCCTGCAGCCCCCTAATCCCTTTCCCAGGGGTCCTTCCCTTCCACCTCTGGCTCCCACCCGCCATCTCCGACGTGGATGTGGCAGCACGGTTATATTTCAGGGTCCCTAAGCAAAGCCCCACGCAAACACTGGCCGCGCCCCACTCCCGCCACCTGGTCCTCTTGGCCATCCGCCGATGGGACTTGTCACCTAGTGCCCGAGCACCATGAAAATTGAGAGTCGGCGGACTGAGTCCCCTGCCCTGATCTTTCTTCCTCCTCTGAGGCTGTCATCTCTGCGATCGACTGATTCCTCCGGGGCCCTTACAGCATTTCCATGTTTGGGTCTCCTAATACAAGAGAGAAGTAGATCTATAAATCATTATCATATTTGTTTGCATCTGTTAGTATGTGAAAATATATATAACACAAAGTTCGCCATTTTAAATCATTTTATTTATTCTTTTTTAGTTTACTTATTTTGAGAGAGAGAGAGAGAGAGAGACAGAGAGAGAGAGAGACAGAGACAGAGAGAGAATGCTTGGGAGGGGCAGAGAAAAGGAGACAGAGAACCCCAAGCAGGCTCCGCACTGTCAGCCCGATGCGGGACTCAATCTCATAAATGCTGAGATCAAGACCTGAGCTGAAATCAAGAGTCGGATGCTTGGGGTGCCTGAGCGGCTCAGTCGGTTAAGCGTCTGACGTTTGGTTTTAGCTCAGGTCATGGTCTCATGGTTTGTGGGCTCAAGCCCCGTGTGCTGACAGGGTGGAGCCTGCTTGGGATTCTCTCTCCCCCTCTCCTTCTGCGTCTTCCCTGCTCCCTCCCTCTGTCTCTCTCTCAAAAATAAATAAATAAACTTAAAAATTAAAAAAAAAAAAAAAGAGTCGGACGCTTAACCCACTGAGCCACTCACATGCCCCAATTTTAACCGTCGTGAAGTGCACGCTTTTGTGGTATTACGTGTATTTATCGCCACTGTACCCCTTCCAGAACTTTGTCATCATTCCCAAAAGAAACTCTCCTCTCATTGAGCAATAAGTCTGTGCCCCTAAGTCCCCCAGGCCCCGGTAACAACTCTCCTACTTTCTGTGTCGATGAGTTTACTTATTCTACATACGTCATAGGAGTAGAATATTCTTTTATCTCTGTATTATCTTACTTTTTGAAACCAGGAGGACAATGATGGGTGTGGGGACAGAGGGTGGATAGGGAGAAACGGAATTGTCGATGGCGAGTGACATTAGGTTCTGTACAAATACAATAAAATATAAACGTAAACAGTGGGGGGTGGGCATCATGGGGGCCCCCCTCTAGTCGATCCAACACACTTTCAGGGTGCGAGAATGAGGGGAGAAAGAGCTGTGGAAAGCCCCCATTTGCTCTTCCTCGGCTGGCCTGAATTCAGTCACCGACGCTGAGAGTATATAGTCAAACCTTTTACCCCAACATCATGGGGCAGTGACGGTTTTCGAACAGCCTTTGATTAAGACTGTCATGAAACGAAATGGAAGGAAAGATTGGTTTTAAGCATTACTGACTCATCTTCCTCCACCTGCAAATTTCAGCCCCAAAATAACTTGAAAAGAAAAAAACCTGGTTTATTTACATTTCCTCTCTATTTTTAACCGCCTTTCTGTTTAAAACATTTAATATCTTCTGAAGCCTTTTTAGAGCCCATTGAACCCGTAGCGAGATATCGTATTTATTTTCATAGCTATTTTGATCCGCTGAGAGAACTTTTTGTTTTCATGGGAGCTTTTAGGGAAGGTGAATCAGGTCAACTTGTCTGGCTGACTTGTCAACCGGCAGTGGCAGCTGCTTAATAAAACGGTGCTAAATGCAGATGTACTAATCATGTGTCTCTTTTTATGTGGCTCAATTTTCCATTACTTGAAGTTCCCAAATGCTAATAAACCCTAATGCACTATTTTTGGTGGGAATGAATGCATTATGCTTTTCAGAGCTGATGTTTTTACATAACTAGAAAACGTTCTGTAAGAGAGGAAAAACCACCCTCGTAGGGTGCACATCATTTGGGGTTTTTTTTTCCTATTGATCTGGAGCTGTTTAAGCAGAGAAGCGGGGAGAAACATAAATGCAGCAGAGGGTGCTGGGCTACGGGTTCTTTTACATCTGCTCATTTCACACTCACGAGGCGTACATTTTCAAAGGGGTCTAAGGGAAAAAGATGTGTCTGGAAGACAGCAAAGTGATTCCTGAGACTCTAGAAGAGAATGCATTTGTTATTCTTCCAGCCATACTTAGAATAAACATTTTGCCATAGAGTCATTGGAAATCAAAAGCCTTCATTAAAACCTGAATGAGTGCAGATAAAAGTAAGGAACAGGTGAGAGAAATCAGGAGTGTTAGCAAACTTCCATGGGAGAATTGACGAAGACGGGGAGTGAAGGCCCTTTCTAGAAAAGACCATGTCTTCATGTGGCTGATGCAGGTGCGTACTTGGATAAAATCCACTGGGTGTTATTGCACTAACTGTATGTAAGTTACACCTCAGAATTTAAAGACAAAAATCCAACCTAACCCAAGCCTGGGGTAGCTCACACCTGCCATAGAATGTAAAACTAGCAACTAACAGTCAACAAAAATTTCACCTCCCTAATCTGAGCTGTTTATTCAGTGTCCCTCCCTTCTCTGCCCCCTCCACCCTTGTCCCCTACAATAGTTATTTTTGCTGCACTTTACTTTATTCTTTTTCAAGCAGCTTCTGGCAGAAAGATGTAGCGTTTTAAGAGTTGAATATCAGAGTACTCATATTTCCCTCTTGAATGTTTTCTAATTCCATCCCTCACTATAGATACATTTTGTATCTCTTCTCCTTGGTTTTGTCTAGCAGGCTCCTTGTCAACACAGCTCACCTGTGTTTCCGGGAACACTAAACCCCATAGGTTCATGCAGCTTTCAGTTTGCTACAAACAATATCCAGCATTGTTTATGGTTATTCTATTAGTTGATTGTATTTACTGCTTCTATTGAGGAAAAAATGATAATAATGGTTCTTTGCCCCAAGAAGCTCGAGCAGTCCGTGTTGGGGTTTCACGCTGTGTGGCTCTGAGGACGGTTCTGGCAAATGTGTGGTGGGATCTGAAGGCGCACACAGTAGGATGTATATCTGCAGTGGGTCTGATGGCGCATGGAGTTTGTTTCTCTTTGCTGTGTTGCTATGTCTGAAATTAAACTGAAGCCAAGTATCAAGTGGGAGAGCCTTGTGTATTTCTTCCCCAGTTTCCTTCGGGGGGGGGGGGGGGATGTTTGGCTACCTTTTCAAATACTAAGTTTTATTTTGCAAAAAGAAAGTTTTATATTTCAGAAACTTTAATGAGACCTTTTCCTTACTTTTGGGGGAAGTTAAGATGAAAGTCACATAACATAAAATAAGTTTTTTTTAAGCATGCAATTCCGTGTACATATATAGAGTTGTGCAACCTTCTCCTCTATGTTGATGCAGGACGTGTTCATCATTCCCAAAGGAAACCTCGTAGCCATTAAACAGCCACTCCTCATTCCATTCCCCCTTTGCTCCAGCCCCAAGCAACCATTAATCTGCTTTCTGTCTCTAATGATTTACCTATTCTGGACATTTCGTAGAAATGAAATCATGCGATATGTGACCTTCTGTCTCTGGTTTCTTTCACTCAGCGTGTTTTTGAGGCTTATCCACATTGTAGCCTGTGTCGGTAATTCATTAAATTTATTTTTAGATGAAAACACTTTTAAATTAAAAACAATCATTTTATTTTATTTTTTTTTTTCATTAGTATTTTTGAGACACAGAGAGAGACAGAGAGCAATCAGGGGAGGGTCAGAGAGAGAGGGAGACACAGAAAACAAAGCAGGCTCCAGGCTCTGAGCTGTCTCAAACTCACCAACTGCGAGATCATGACCTGAGTCGGACACTTAACTGACTGAGCCACCCGGGCGCCCCCAAAACGATCGTTATAAACACACGGTGAGCATTTATTCATTGAGCACCTACTGTGTGCACTAAAGCGCTGTGTTACAGCCAGTGTGCTGTGGAAATTGATGCGATCCCTGCAATCAGCCTGCACTGGCCGCTGAAGGACGAAAGTAGATGAGTGTGTCCCCACCCATGCCACCGTCTCTCACGTGAAACTATTCTAGGTGTGTCCCCAAGGTAGCCCAATTCTTGGGACTCAAAGACTGTCATCTTTGGGGAAGTTATTTCCCCCTCCCCCCACACCTTTCTCCAAAGCAGCGTCCGTTTCCCCAGAAACCACAGAAGCCACTTTAGAATTGTCCCTTCGACTCATGATATGCCAATAAACAGAAGGCAGAGCCCTGTGACCATCATGACGAAGAGACATCCCTCAGAAGGCCTACGTGCCCGCAGGGGACAGAAGACACAAAGATGAAATGGGAAAACAGGAGGTAGAAAAAAGTCAGACAAGCTGGCCGTGTCCAGGTGGGGTCGCCCGGAAGGCTGACCCCTGCGAAGGGTCCTGCGGGGCCATCTGACGCGAAGTAGCCCTTGCAGAAACAGGCTGGGTGGAAAGTGAGGCTTGGAGAACTCAGCGAGATGACCTCGTGGCCGAAGGGAAGATCGGAGCCAGGACTTGGCTGCAAGAAGACAAGACAAGGCAGAAGCCATCTTGTTCAGAGTCAAATACTTATTTGCAAACGAGCAAACTCGGACCATGTGAGAGGGAAGCAAAAGAGAAGGAACCCCCTCAGTTTTCTTGCTTCAGCTTCCCACAGCCAGCGTGCCATCTCCAGCCTGCAGAAGCCCAGGTGGGAGTGACCGCAGGACAGCCACAGGGTGTTCCTGCAGCCGATGAAGCACCCTCTGGCTTCTGCTATGACTCCAGAAGAATCTGCCATCATGCCTCTCTCCCATATTGTAGCAGGTGTCTCATACAGAGAGTCATGAATACAGAGAGTCATGACTCTGAGGCTTTTTCTTCCAGGAAACAACTTGATTCGTGCCGGCCCTGGCTCAGTTGGGCTCGTCCCCGAAGAACTGAGCCCCAAACGCCATGTGGCGTAGTTGTTTACATATTTTCCACTTCTTTGTCTCCCATATGTGGGAACACAAACATGCAGTCTGATGAAGTGGCCTCATGTTACAAGGTCGTGAGGGATGTTGTCACACACGCGTATAAGTAGCTTGCCTTGAGGGTTTTCTTCTTCTTTTTCTTTCCTTAGGGAGGGCGCCCTACTACATGTCTTCTCTTCCTTCACCCCCATGGCAAGCTCTTGCCCATCCTTCCAGACCCATCTCTCCAAGTCGCAAACAGAATAGCTCCTTCCTTGTATATTCCCACCAAGTACATCTCACTGTTGGGACAAACGGTTCCTCCAAATGGAACACGTTCCCCTTGCCCAGCTACAGGCATTGCACGTCACGCTAGAGCCCCACGGACCTTGCAACCGAGCCAGAGAAACAAGATGCAAGGTGAAAATCGTGATTGGCAAACGAGGCACTAAGGCCGGTAGATCGGTGGAGCCCCTCAGTGTTCCGGGGAGTCGGAGAAGGTGCAAATGGCTGAGCGCAATGTTCCGGGCAGTCAGGAAGTGGAGTCGCTGGGGAACGCGGGGAGGTCAGGCCCAAGCCATCGCAGAACAGAGACACGCTGCGATGAAAGGCAGAGCAGACCATGGGGACAGGTGATTATGACTCACACACCGGGGTCAGTTGTGGGTAATGAGGTCCTGGGTGGGGGGCTGCTGAAGTCAAAGGGCACGCGGCAGACTGCCTGCAAAGGCAGAAGCAGAGAATCGGCGGCTGAGTTAGATTTGCCGGGGATCGGCGGGAAGAAGCAGCGGCAGGTGGTTACAGGGATGGAGTTTGTGTAACCGGAAGATGGTCGTCCGACAGAAACGGGAGATTCGGAAACGGGGACAGCGTTTCCTTGCTGGGCACATGGCATCGTTTGGGCCAGATCGCTACTCGGTGTGGATGGGTGCAGCCCCAGGCCCCTCGAGCCTCCCTCCTTTGCTGCCGGGTAAGATGCCAGCTCTGTGACACACACGAGCATTGTGGCCATTTGCGAGGCACGAAGTATGACAGCTGTCACATTTGTTTATGGACCGCTTGGCTCCTGGTGCCCCCAGAGACTAACGTCTGTGAGTGACAACACACCCCCAGATGTTACAAGTTTCCGGGAAGAGGTGAAATAATGCATCAGCCTCCACCGGCCCGCTCCCGCCAGACAAACGGTGTCTTCCCTCCGGCTCTTGTCTCCGCAGCTCAGCGAAGCAACAGTCCCGTTGGCGGACCTGCCGGGCTTCTCAGGAGGGTCCCTAGCATGTCAGGGGGTCCTCTTCCTCCTCCAGCTACAAAGCACAAAGATGCGGGTGCTAGGGCACCTGGCTAGCTCGGCGGGTCAAGCCTCTGACTTTTGATTTCAGCTCAGGGCTCGATCTTACCGTTTGTGAGATCAAGCCCAGCATCAGGCTTCACGCGGAGCCTGCTTGGGATTCCCTCTCTCTCTCTCTCTCTCTCTCTCCTTCACTCTCTGCCCCTCCCCCCCTCTCGTGTTTACACACTCAAAGATCAAGAAACATTTCCCCAAAAAATGTGGGTGCTGAAATCCATGGCCTGCTCACCCTCTCCAACGCCACAGCCAGGAAGGATGTCTTCACTGTTTTTACTCTGGGGAAAAGGTGGAGGGTGGGCCATTACTGGAGACGGTGAACAGAAACCAAACTACCCCAGAACCTCCCAGAAAGCCAGGTGAAGGCGTGGGAACAATGGACAGACAGGTTTCGTGTGGTGCCACGGATTTGTGCTACTTTGATATTTGTTTTCGGCCCAGCATTGCATTAGGAATTGTCTCACTTGCCAGCTCAATGTTTCCATGCGCATAATTTTCTCAATCGTCTGAAACGGTGAAGGTCATAAAGTCACAGAAGACATGTCTTTAAAAACTAGGTTTTTAAAAAAAATTTTTAGTATTTCTGCATTTCATTGAATGAAATTATAAGTAGGACGATTTGCAAAAGTAAGGAATACAGAACTGTGAGCTTTTAGAACACCCACGAGGGAGAGTCCAAAATTAGAAAAATAGATGAATTCTTATGAGACAGTCACACTTCCCACACATACACTCTCTCGTTTCTACCATTTATCGCTCACAACTTTTATTAGAGGTAAGTTTGTCTTCTACTAGAGCGTAAGCTTCTAGAAGGTAGGGGTGTGTGTTACTGTTTTGTGTTTTCTCCTGGAGATCCGTAAAATGAACTCACTTATTGTTTGCTGGAACAGAATTAAACTTATATTACTAAGAGTTTTTGTTTAAAGTTTATTTATTTTGGGGGGGCGCCATGGTTGCTCTGTCAGTGAAGTGTCCTTCAGTTCAGGTCAGGATCTCACGGTCGGTGAGTTCGAGCTCCACGTCAGGCTCTGCGCTGACAGCTCAGAGCCTGGAGCCTGCTTGGGATTCTGGGTCTCCCTCTCTCTCTGCCCCTCCCCCACTTGTGTTCTCTCCTCTCTCTCAAAAGTAAACATTAAAAAAGGTTTATTTATTTTTCTTATTTTTTTTAACGTTTATTCACTTTTGAGAAACACAGATAGAGCATGGGTGGGAGAGGAGCAGAGAGAGGGAGACACAGAATCTAAAGCAGGCTCCAGGCTCTGAGCTGTCAGCACAGAGCCCAATGCGGGGCTTGAACTCACTGACTGGGAGACCATGACCTGAGCTGAAGTCGGATGCTTAACCCACTGAGCCACCCAGGTGCTCCAGAAGTTTATTTATTTTTGCCAAAGGATCAACTGAAATGCTATTTTAGGAATGGCCCATTGCTTAGAAGGTTACAATTGTATTAAGTGAATTCTTAAAGCATCTAAATCCAGTAAGGAAATGAAATTTGAAAGGATGTTGAGGCACCTGGGTGGCTCAGTCGGTTAAGCGTCCGACTTCAGCTCAGGTCGTGATCTCACGGTTCATGGCTTCAAGCCCCGCGTCGGGTTCTGTGCTGACAGTTCAGAACCTGGAGCCTGCTTCCGATTCTGTGTCTCCCTCTCTGCCCTCCTCCACTTGAGTTCTGTGTCTCTCTGTCCCTGAAAAATGAATAAATGTTAAAAAAATTTTTTTACAAAGAAAGGAAAAATGGGCCTTCTTTTTCATACATGTTTCGGTTTTCAATGACTTTAGTATAAACATACCTTGACAAAAATTTTCTCTGCTTTTTAAATGTATTTGATCCAACAGGTATTTCCTTTCTAAAGTATTTGCAGCGCAGATAAAACACGCAGCTTCATGCCTATCACTCCGTTTCTGTAGTTTGTTTCATAGCCACTTGCGAAGTTTGTGCGAGGTCTGGGGAAGAGGTTTGTATCAGACCAACCGAACTGACAGTTCAAAGAATTTCAAGTGTTGAAATCTGAATGACTTTCCAAGGGCGTAGCCCACACATCCGCTGAAGAAGAAAAAAATCCTTAAGCCGTCCACTGGCAGACTCTGTCACAAATATCTAATCGACAGGGAGAGTCTAAGTCAGCACATGGACATTTTTTCACGTTTTTTCAAGCAGGCTTCACACCCTTGAACTCAACGACCCGGGATCATGAGTCCCGTGGCCTCCTGCCTGAGCCAGCCAGGCGTCCCAGCACCTGCGCATTTTTGAGCTCCGTTAATTCTGCCCCTCCTGTCTGAGGCAGCATTCCCAGAAGTCCAGTGCCCAAGGCTACTGTTATCATTACCTCTGCCCCGTTCTCAAAGGGAGCACAGAACTTGGAGCTCAGGGGGGATTACAGGACCCGCTTCACCCGCCTGCCCCGCTCTGCAGTAGCAAAGCCACGTATCTGGCTGCAGGGTCTGTGGACGGGGGTAAAACATTAAACCCGGATCCTGCACCACCCAGGGTTGCTGGACGCTGTGTGCCCGAGTCAAACTAGCTCAGGAGAACTGGGTGCCAACAGGAGCCTGGAAGCCGGCTCGGTCCGATGGAACACTCACCTTGCTGGTTGGCAAGACCTCGCTGTGGCTCCCTGGCACAGTGGGAGGTGTTGAAGTTCAGGGCCTGCCGGGCCAGAGGTGTCGTGGGTCACGAAGGCCAGACGCTGGGCGCACTGGACTTTTCCCAGTGGTAGGACGGGAGTGAGGTAGGCGCTCCCGCCTGAACTGGCCGCACGCATCGCTCAGGCCGCTGCCTTGGAATGTTCCTTGGCCCCTTTTCCCTCTTTCTGTGCAAATCCTGTGTCTCCTCCTCCCTGAGCGGGAGAGAGACGGCCTGAGAGAGAGAACCCTCTCCGTGAGCCATTTCAGCTTTAGTATTTGTTCCTGTCAACGGAGTCTCAGCTCCTGCTTTTGAACCCGTAGTGTCTGATCCCCCAAGTGCGGTGTTTTGCTGGGGCTGGGTGGCCAACTTGGCTTTGTTCGCCACCTGCTCCCCATCCCTCCGCTGAGGCCCCCTAGCAGGATGGCGGAGGAGGGAGCAGTGGGCCAGGGGAAGGGTCCTTGCTGTCTGCCTGACTTCCACTGGGATAGGGGACACACGCAGCAGGGGGAAGGGGTGAGGAGGGAAGGACAGGAGACGTGAGTGCTCTAGACAGCTCATCCCCTCCTGGTGAGCAGGTGCCCTCAGCCCCGCCCCGGGCCCTGAGGATGGCAGAGGCCCATTCCCTGGGGGGCAGGCGCACTCACCCCTGCCAGAGCTGGCCGCTCCCCATGCAGAGGGTCCCTCCCCCACCTGCAGCACTGTTTCCTGCCTAAATGTATTTCTCCAGCTTCTTGGAGAAAGCTCGTGAACCACCCCCATGCCGGGTCGGGTTGCTGATGTCCCCGCACCAGCGTGCCCAGGACCCAAGCCTGAGCCTGCAGCCATGCTGTCAGGCTCCTCGATGTTGTGTCCCCGTGGTGCCCAGGCGCCTGCACGGGGTGGCCTGTGGGAGCCCCCTGCGGCCAGCCCCAGCTGGGGGTGGGGGAGCACTTGGGCTCGCTCCAGGACCTGCCTGCGGGGTCCCCTGCGCCTGTGGTGGCCGCCCCCCGGGGGACCCTAGACACATCCTGGCTTGGGAATGAACTTCTAGGCGGTCCGGGATGTCTGTGGAACTGCGCACGTTAGATGCAAAAGAGTTACAGGCGAAATAGGCCTTAGTGGAGTCTTGCCAGAGGGAGAGAGAGGTAGAGAAAGGAAGAGAGAGACAGAAGGGGAGTGAGGCTTGGAAGTCCCCTGAGCTGTCATCTCAGCCCTCAACCCCTGAGGGGTGTCCCTCAGCCCATCCACCCAGCACAGCTCAGGAGACCCTGTCCTGGCCTGTACCCCACCCAGAGTCTGCGTGTGCACCGCCTGGAATTTTCCTGCATGCACCAGGGGAAGAGGGCTGTTGACCCGTCCTCCCGAACAGCAGGCCTAGCAGACGCCTGGCGACAGGTCTCCTCCCTGTAAATCATTAAATTGGCTCTGGGTACAATCAGGCCCAAATCAGGGGACACTGGCCCAACTGAGCCAGGCGCCTGCCAGCCTGCCCCATGCTCCCGGAACCTCACCACCTCGCAGCATGGATCGGAGCCAACACCAGGCAGAGGCCGGCAAGGGCAGGGACCTGGGGTCCCCGGGGCACCGGCCTGCTGCTCCCTCTTTTACTCTGCACTCCGTCCCCTAAGTCGGCGGGCTGCAGGGCATCCTTGCTGGGAAAGTGCCCCCCAGCTGACTTGTAACTGGTGTGAGGACAGCAGTGAATACCAGTCACGGTTGAATAAACGCTTTCCTTAACCGGGGGCCCTGATCCCGTGGGAAAGGACCGGCCTGCTGGGAGGGCACGCCTGGGGGGGGGGTCAGTCTGCAGGAGCCTCGCCAGGCTCTGTGTTGCTCCCGGACTGTGTGATCGGGCTGGGCTCTGTGGAAGTGGCAGACGCAGACACGCTCACTGGACCAAACACAAGTCTGCGTTGTGTACTCCTAAGGGTCCCCAGGGGTCATTGCCCTCACCCTGCCCGTGTGCGGCCGTGGGAAGGGTCCGCTTCCCCCAGCAGGCTCTCGGGGGCCAGCCTGACTCCCCACGTTCCCGTCTCCTGCCTTCCGGGGAAGAGCTCGGGCGCACGGCTTCACCAACACCTGGGTCGATGGGACTTTGATGGAGCACCCCTGTGACAGACACTAACGCGACCTGGTCGGACTCGGAGGAGGTGAGTTGCCAAAGGCTACGGGACTCTGAGGAACGTTGCCGGGACCTGTCTGTGTTTACGTCTCAGGCTCCTACTCACGGCACCACCAAGAACCCGTATGATGCCATGTCATAGAACCCACGTTGGGTCTGCCCTGAGGGACGCAGAGGGTGTCATGAGGAAAACTGGAAGTCATTTTGAGGTCACATGAGGTGGCCTCATAGGAGGGAGGGAGATTCCCAGGACACGGTGCTCTATGTCAGTCTCCCTGTGGGAACAGGGACCTAGTCTCCATGGCGAACTGCGTCCACTCAGAGAAGGTCAGGGCCACCGCCAAGTTTTCAAGAGGTCGTCTATCTGTGGCAAGTACCGCATGGAGACTCAACTTTGTCCCAGAAGAGAGTCTCACGGGAGCCAGATCTTATCACAGCCTTTGCTCAGATAGCCTGTGGACAACTTGGGCGTTCTGGCAGCCAACTGGCACATAATTTCTTTTTTAATTTTTAAAAACGCTTATTTTTGACAGAGAGAGAAAGAGCGCGAGCAGAGGAAGGACAGAAATGAAGGGGGAGACACGGAATCTGAAGCAGGTTCCCGGCTCTGAGCTGTCAGCACGGAGCCCCATGTGGGGCTCGAACTCACAAACCACAAGACTGTGACCTGAGCCAAAGCCGACGCTTAACCAACCGAGCCACCGAGGCACCCCGGTTCCCACAGGCTTGCTTGGTTTGTTTAATTTGCAAACAATGCTGAAAGCACACATGAGGGGGAGATCGTAGCTGAGAGGTAATTGAACTTGCAAGTGTGCTACAGGCCTGCAACTTCAAGATCCCCGGCCTCGGTTTTGATAGCATCGTCAGCTGGTGGGTGTTTTCATTGAAAAGACAGGCATCTCATCCGTGGGTCATTCTTGCCAAGATACAGTTGGACCACAATGTACCCAGAAGTGTGGTCTCCGAGGATGGTCAGTGGCCCACAGTCTGCGACACGCACGCACACACGCACACACACACACACACACACACACACACCCATCTGTCAGGCTGCTTAAAGAAGGGAAATTGAAACCACTCGTGATACCACTAGCCGCCTGTGAGCAGCAGTGCAGCTGGGAGCTGGGGGCTGGGGGCACAGACAGGCCCAACCCTGTGGCCACAAGACTCCTGAGCTCTGCAGGGTCCAGCGCAGGGAGCGCAATGATACATCTTTGGCAGCTTGGTCTCGAGTGAAGGTCAAATATATATATAATGTATGTGACAGAGTAGCCATTAGAATCCACAAAAGCAAAGACGGACGGTTTCCCTTGTGGGCAAGGACAAGGAATGAGGAGCCCATGGGACACTGACTGGGGACACACACACACACACACACACACACACTCGCACTCAGGTCTACCGGGTCTGTCTTGTCTCTTGCGGGCACGGGGTGGTAGGAACTGAGAACATACGGTCAGCCTCATCCCTGCGAACACAACAAGGAAGGTCCCTCGGCCACCACCGGTGGAGGGCCGCGGATCTTACCAGGGGCAGTGGTGCCCCAGGGGACACCTAGCCATGCCTACACACGGCTTTGATCTTGCGACTGGGCGGAGGGATGTCCTCCTGGCATCCAGCGAGTAGAGAATGCCGCTAGACCCCCTACCATGCACAGGATGGCTCCACGCCCCCAAAACATGATCCCGCCCTAGACGACAGTGGTGTGCAGGACACGAAACCCCTGTCCAAGTCAAAGCCGTGCCTTCTTCATTTTTAAATGTTTTTTGGGGGGGTACTCAGGGCTCCCAACCAGAGCAATTTTGTCCGCCACCCCTCGCGACCCTTGTCAATGAATGGAGGCCGGTTGGGGAGAGGGGATGCCGTTGGCGTGGAGTGGCCAGAAGCCTGGTACGCTGCTCAGCTCCCTCCAGGGCACAGGGCGCACCCCAGTGAAGAAGGACTCCACGTGGTAAGCGGGCTGACATGGAAAGAGCTCACGTCCCGAGTATTCACAGTGAGGTCAAGGGGCCCGCGTAAGTGTCTGTCACGGGATCCTGGGGTGGGGGGCGTCTTCCTCCAAAACCTTAATAAGAACAAGTCGCGCAAGGGAAACTTTTCTGTTCTCCCCGGATCCTTAACGCCGGATGCCTCGCTACCTCCCTCCCTTCTTGTACCTCTGCCCCCTCATGTATTTTGTTTGTCGGGGGTCAGGGTAGTTTTTAACAGCTTTATGGGTGTGTAATTCACACACACATTACATACATTCATCCTTTCAACGTGTACAGTTCAGTAGGTTTTGTACATTTGCAGGGATGTGTGGCCATTATCTGGTTCCAGAACATTTTTCTCACTTCAAAAAGAAACGCGGTGCCCATTAGCAGTCCCGCCACATTGCCTCCTCCCCCTGCCCCTGGCAACCACTAATCTGCTTTCTGTCTCTAAGGATTTGCCTGTTCTGGACATTCCATATGTTACAGGCTGGATTGTGCCCCCCCCCCCCACACACACAAGGGTCATACATGGAAACCCTAATTCTTAGCACCTCAGAATGTAACCGAATTTGTGCGTAAGGTCTTTAAAGAGGTGATTAAGGTAAAAATGAGGTCAGTAGGATGGGCCCTGATCCCATAGGGCTGGTGTCCTTGTAAGAACAGATTAGCACACAGATGCACACACGGAGGGGCGACCACGTGAGGACACAGGGAGGAGGTGGTGTCTACACGGCAAGGAGAGAGACCTCAGGAGGGACCAGCCTTGCTGACACCTTGAACTTGAATTCCAGCCTCCGTAACTGTGAGAAAATCCATGTCTGTAGTTTAAGCCGCCCGGTCTGTAGCGCTTTCTTCCAGCAACCCCAGCCGTATAAATAGAATCGTCCGGGCAGCTCACGGGTCCTGTCCCTGTGCTTTAATAAAACCACCTTTTTGGCACCAAAAAAAAAAAAAAAAAAAGGTAGCGTCCAGCATGTGGCTTCTCAGTCTGGCCTTCCCTCACCTTCTGCCCACGGGCCACATCTCCTGCATCCCGCCCCCCGCTCCCGTCCTTTCTCCCTCTCTTGGGGTCTCACCATCCACTCTCCTCTTACGAAAAGCTCTGGGTCCTGCCTCTTCTGCCAACCCATCCCGACAGACACTCATGTTCAGGGGAAAGCTGCGGGGAAAACCCTAGCTAGTGTTGGGGCAGAACCAAGATGCCGAGTTGACTTTTAAGAGGTAAGGTTGCGCGTGATCTGAACCTAGTGACTCACAAATACAAGTTACAGCATTTGCCAATGCATTCACTACCACTTTCATTTTTTAGCTGTGAGGATGGTTTATTTCTAGTTATCTTTATAAATGCCTTGATATCTTCACCCACAATATTTTGGATTATAGTGAAGGCACGTCACAAGCGTTTTCATGCAATTCACTGCTGCAGATAAAGAATTTGTGTTTCTTGGTTTGTAGCTGCCAATAGGCTCTGTGATCCTCTGCGTTTAAATGTGATAGATTCAGACAATTCTTCCACGTTCATAGAGCCGTCAGCGTTCCTCCCGAGAAACAGAACTAATAGAGGACACAAGCTAAGAGAGTTATTGCAAGGAATTGGCCTATGCCCTTGGAGGGGCTGGTTAGGCACGCCTGAAATCTGTAGGGCACGCAATAAAGGCAGACTGGAATTCTCTCAGAAACTGACAGAAGCCGCTGTCCCCAGGAACAATTTCTTCTTTCTCGGGGTAACCTCAGCCCTGCTCTGAAGACCTTTTACCTGATTGCGTGAGGCCCAGGCGGATTATCCAGGATCATCTCCCCTGCTTTCAGTCGTTGATTATGGACCCATCTATAAAACCCATCTGCAGCATCATTTAGATTTGTGTTTGTAATGGGTTAAAATGTATCCCCTCCAAAAAATCCTAACCCCCTGGTACCTGTGAAAATGACCTTCATTGGAAATAAGGTCTTTGTAGGTGGAATTCAGCTAAGGTGAGGCCATACTGGGTTAGGGTAGGTCTCAAATCCAATGACTGGTGTTCGTTTAGGGGAAAGAGAGATTGGTGCACACACACACACACACACACGAGGAAGAAGTCCATGTGAAGAGGTGGAGGGGGGAATGAGACAGCTGTAAGATCAGGAACAGATTGCTGACCACCAGCAATATATTCTCGGCTCATCTAGGAAACTTTCCCATCTTCTTCTTCTTTTTCTTCTTCTTTTCTTCTTTTTTTCTGGGTAGAACATTAACATCTGAAAATTCAAACCACCTTGGAATTATCTACTCATTTGAAAAAGCTATTTTAGTCATCCAAGGGGATCTATGCAAAGGCAAAGTACCCTTTGGGGAGCATACTTCTTGATTCCCCGTTCTAAAAAGCATTCCTTCCTTCTGTGCTCTTACCCACCGCTCAGACAATTCCCCGGAAAGCCTGTGTCTGCTCAGGTCAGCCCCACACCTGAGTGATTGATGGCTATGCGCTGGTGTGGGCTTCCGTGGGTAGGTAGGGGGGGGGAGAGTTTTATCTGAAATAGTCACTTATAGAAAGGTGACTCATTCTCATTATTATCTCAGAAGTACACTAAAATGATCTTTCCCTTCCCCACTCCCTTAGGGACATTTTAAGAATTTTACATGACATATTTCTGATCTTATCAAATGGCTGTGATCTAACTAAAATAACAACAAACAGAAAGACGTCCTTACATAGGTACTGCAGAAAAGCCCCGTGGTCTAGTTTCATGGAGTTTTATGGTATATTCCTCGAATCTTCTGAGTTCCCCCCTTTTTTTTGTCTTTTAAGTCGATTTTCTTTTCTTTCTTTCTTTTTTTTTTAGTTTATTTATTTATTTTGAGAGTGAGAGAGAGAGTGTGCACAGGAGAGGGAGAGAGAGTGGAGGAGAGAGAGAATCCCAAACAGGCTATACACTGTCAGTGCAGAGCTGTTGTGGGGCTGGAAATCCCGAACCGTGAGATCATGACCTGAGTCAAAACCAAGAGTTGGACACTTAATCAACTGAGCCACCCAGACTAATTCAATCTTCTTGAGATGTAATTTACACATTGTAAAGTCCACCCTTTTATTTTTATTATTTTTTAAAATGTTTATTTATTTTTGAGAGAGAGACAGAGCATGAGTGGGGGAGGGGCAGAGAGAGAGGGAGACACAGAATCCCAAGCAGGCTCCAGGCTCTGAGCTGTCAGCACAGAGCCTGCCATGGGGCTTGAACTCACAAACCGTGAGATCAGGACTTAATCCGAAATCGGACACTTAACCCATTGAGCCATGCAGGTGCTCCATAAAGTCCACCCTTTCAGAATACGGTCCTATGAGTTTTGACCAACATTTACAGTGATGTAACCAGCACCCTAATCAAGATACAGAACAGCTTGGTCACCCCCCCCCCCACCAAATTCCTCCATGGCCCTCCATAGTCAATATCTTTCCTCATGCCTAACCCCAGAAAATAATGATCTCAGTATTTCACCTTTTCCTGAAAGGTAAAATGGAATCATGGAGAATGTTGGCCTTTGAGACTGGCTTCTTCTACTTAGCGATTTACATTTGAGATGCATCACGGGGCTCAAACTTGCTCCTTGTTAGGGCTCATTAGTGCTCCATCGTACAGGTCTACATAGTTCATTTATCCAGGTTCTGTTGAAGGACATTCGGGTGTTTTCAGGTTCTGGCAACTATGAATAAAGCTATTTGTGTGCAGAGTTTTGTATGAACCTAACTTTTCACTTCTCTTGGGTTTATAATTAGGAGGGGAATTGTGGGGTGCGTATACTCACTGACATACGTCTGATCTTATCAGGTGGCTGTTCATGTTGTAGAAACAACAACATCAAAAAGATTTGATGACAAAGGCAGTGCAGGAAAATGCAAATATTCCACCTCCATCTGGTTTCACCTGTGCCTTTCTTGAAACTGCTGGATTTTGTCAGTGTGGTGTCCTGCTTCACTATGTGGGAGATGAGTTTGTGCAGCGACTATTTATAAAACCAGCCTCCCTCCATGCGTGTTCTCTATAGCCAGTTTTAAACACTCAAGGCAGAAGTGGAAACAAAGAGAGGAAAAAAAGCACGTAACTTCTTCTAACAAAATATGGTTACCAAAAGGGAGGTGGGGGGAGGAACAGTCTTTTGCAAGTTATAATCTCCTGTTATTTTGTACCTATGACAGCTGTGTGTTATTTGGGGGAGAACTGAAATTCTTTCCTGTCCTGTGCACTTTTGAGTAAGCCTGGGCAGGGTTTTCTGTCCTTGCTTTGGGTGTGGGGACGGGTGGGCTGTGAAATCATACGCTGATTGAGAGGCAATGAGGTTCATGTTAGAAAAGACCATGAGTGTGGGAGTGAGAGTTGCTGGGTTTGAGTTCGCTCTGCCTCCCTTTTAGCCTAAGACCTTCTGCAAGTCTTCTGCAGAAGACAGAAGGTAGCCCATGCCCGGATAGCTGCCCACTACGTAACGTCCTAGAACTGGTGAAGATGCCCCATCCTACGCCAGAAGGGACTTTGCAGATGTGACTAAATGAACAACCTTGCCATGGAGAGACTGCGATGGCTGATACAGGTTGGCCCAATGTAATCGGCAAGATCTTTGGAACCGGAAAGGGAAAAGTGAAGGAACAGCAGGTGGGAATGATGTCATGTGAGGACAAGAGTTGCAGGAGGTCCTGGGCCACCGAATGCGGGCTCTGGACACTGGGAAAGGCAAGGACACAGAATCTCCCCCTGGGCATCCAGAAGGACCAAAGCCCTGATATTCACACGGTGGTACGCACTCAGGACTTCTGAGCTCCTGAATGGTCAGATGATGGGTTGACTTTAAGCCACTAGGCATGTGGTGATTTGTTGCAGCAGCGATAGGAAAGTGATACAGCCATTAACCGAAACTCAAATTGCTGCCTCTGTAAAATGGATATGCTTGTAACCAGTCCATGGGCTGCTATGATGATTGATCAGTGAGGTCATCTTGAAAGTGTTGGGAAAACCGTAAGACAACCCTGTTAGACACAAAAAGCAGAGCGCTCGTAACATCTCAGCTCTTCCTCTGCTCACCAGTGTGCACGCTATCAGGATACGTCTAGGGATGCCTGTATGGCTCAGTCAGTTAAGCCTCTGACTTCAGATCAGGTCATGATCTCACGGTTCATGGGTTCGAGCCCCGTGTCGGGCTCTGTGATGACAGCTTGGAGCCTGGAGCCTGCTTTGGATTCTGTGTCTCCCTCTCCCTCTGCCCTCCCTCTTTCTCTCTCTCACAAATAAACACTAAAAAATATTAAAAGGGGCACCTGGGAGACTCAGTCGTTTAAGCGTCCGACTTCGGCTCAGGTCATGATCTCTCAGCTCAGGGTTTCAAGGGTTCAAGCCCTGCTCAGAGCCTGGAGGCTGCTTCAGATTCTGTGTCTCCCTCTCTCTCTGCCCCTCCCCTGCTCACGCTCTCTCTCTCTCTCTCTCTCAAAAATAAGTAAACATTAAAAAATTTGAGAAAAAAAAGGTTACATCTCATTTCACTCACTTCTGATGACCTTTCCTCTTCCCAAGTGGGTGGCTGTGCCCAAGCTTCAGGCATGTCTGCTCTTCTGAAACCAACCACTGTCCCCAAACAGGAAGGGCTTGGTTTCCAAAGACAATCTGGGCTTCTTTTCCATCATCATTGTTCTCCTTCTTTTTCTTAAATATGAAAAAAAAGGTGTTTCTTAATTTAACTTATTCTGAAAATTTTTTTGAAAACACACTATAATAAAAACAAACAATTTCGTAGGAAGAAGTTAACAAGGTACATGAGGAGCCTTGAATCACTCAGTCTCGCAGAAAGAAGGGTCCGCAAACTTTCTGGAACCCTCCAGACAGTCAATGTTCTTTACGTTTTGTGGGCCATCAGGTATGTATCAGTCAGTGAACTGTGTGCCCTTACTGGGCGGTAAGCAGTAAAAGAGTGGGTGTTTTTGTGTTGTTGTGGAATTTCATTCATGGGAACCGGGATTCAGATTTCATAGAATTTTCACATGTCACGAGGTATCACGCTATTCTTTTTCCCCTCCATCTTTTCCAAGTGTAGCATTGTGGATACATTAGCTTGTGGGCTATAGGATCCCAGGTGTAGGAGCTGTGGTCTGCTAAGTCCTGTTCTAGAACAGATGCTCTAGATCAGAAACAGGGAGTTTCACCTTTCTGGGTAGGTGTTCCTTTCCAGTGACTATACATTTTGATATTTTGCTCGTCATGGAAGTTTGTTGCTTTTTTTTTTTGCATTAATTTTGATTTTTTAAACGTGGCATTATAATATTATTTATCTTGAGTCTGTTTTTGGTGTGCCCTTAAACTCACCTCCCCTTAATGTCATGGCCCATTTCCCACGGGAGGGGTCCGTGGTGGGGCATGAATGAATCCGGGTAGGCGGAAGGGCAACAGAGGAACAAAGATTCCACTTTCTCCCTAGGCGGGAAGATCCCAGGGACAGATTTCAGGGGGTCTGTGAACTTACAAGGGGAGAAAGATCCACCGTTTGAGGATCGCTAACCGCTAACTAGCTGAAATTCAGCATTTCAGACGACTCTGAATGTCTATATTCTTCTCCGATGAATGACAGCAGCTTTAACAGTGTCTTTAATTTGTTACCAATTTGTCATCAAGAGAAGCCTGATCTATTTTTAGAGCAGGTTACAGTTGAAGCCGATTTGGTCTCATCACTGTTTTGAAATGACAGCAGTTCTTGGAGCCACCTCTACGGCTTACGACTAGAAGTAACGAGAAAGCAGCACGTGCGTGACCATATGAGATTTCTAAAAAAAATTTGTGATAACTATATTTTAACATAATCGGGTTACTTTGCAATCCTATGTATTATTTTGTGTGTTTTGTGCATCATTAAGCATTTAGAAACAATATTCACTGAGCTACTAAAGAAGGTCTGAGGCATAGAGATGGTTGCAGATGTCCTCACTTGTCCTTTACTATCTTAGGTCTAGTCTTCTCCTCTGAATATTGGCGATCAAAATCCCTGCCTTCCGGAAGGGGAACAAATAGTTTCGAACAGAGAGGGAGGCAAACCATAAGAGACTCTTAAATATAGAGAACAAGCTGAGGGTGGATGGGGGGGGGAGGGGAGAGAGGGACATGGGTGATGGGCATTGAGGAGGGCACCTGTTGGGATGAGCACTGGGGTTTGTATGGAAGCGATGAATCATGGGAATCTATTCCCGAAGCCAAGAGCGCACCGTATACACTGTGTGTTAGCTAACGCCACAGCAGATTAGATTTAAAAAAATCCAATATCCCGCATGGACCCCCACACCAACTGCAAGGTGTTCTCAGCATCGAAATGATGTGAACTGAACGCGACGTTCCAGATGGAAAAACAACAGCAGCAATAACACAAGAGCAGCAACAGAAAACCCAGCAACTCACACGCATTGGTCTGTTGGAGCTGGCCTAACACAGCACCATACACTGGGTGCTTTAAACAGAAGTTTATTTTCTCCCAAACCTGGATGCTGGAAGTTCAAGATCAAGGTGTGAGCAGCATTAGCTCCTCTTGGGGCCTCTCTCCTGGGTGTGTAGATGGCTGACTTCCCTCAGTGTCCTCATGCTGTCTTCCCCCTGTGTGTGTCTGTGTCCTAATCAACTTTTCTTATAGGGACCCCGGGCACATTGGATAAGGGCCCACCCTTATGACTTCGTTTAACGTATTTACCACTTAAAGGCTGTATCTCCAAATAGGGTCAATTCTAAGGTGTGACTGGGGCCAAGGGCTTCTACATATGAATTTTTTTTGGAGGGGGACACAATTCATCCCATAGCAACACATTAAAAAAAGGAACCTGCGTGGTTCAATTGGTTAAGCCTCCGACTTCAGCTCAGGTCATGATCTCACAGCTTGTGAGTTCGAGCCCTCTGTCTGGCTCTGTGCTGATGGCTCGGAGCCTGGAGCCTGCAGCCTGCTTTGGATTCTGTGTCACCCTCTCTCTCTCTGCCCCTCCCCTGCTCTCTCTCTCTCCGTCTCTCTCAAAAATAAATAAATGCTGAAATAAACAAACATCATCTCACATCCATGGCGAGCGATGGACCGCTTTGTCCTCTGTGTTCCTGTTTACCTCTCCAAGTAACACCTCATGTGCCACCACCAGCACGTGCTCCAACTTAGCTCCTTTCATAGTTTACTCGAAGCTAAGACATGCTCTAGGAATGTCAACGAAGGATCGTGGCAACATTTAGCATGTCAGTCCTGGAATCTCAGGGCTTTCTGAGCAGGCCGCTCATGGAGACAAATATTGCCTACGCGTTAGGAATCTTTCAAAGTCAGATGAGCCTGGGGGAAATTGGACACTGGAGTCAATGAAAACCGGACAGGAAGTCTGAAGAGAAGTTTCATACCTCTTCCTACTCTTTATTCATTTATTTAAAAAAAAATGGTTAACGTTTATTCATTAAGTTTTTTTTTAATGTTTATTTATTTTTGAGAGACAGAAATAGAGCACGAGCAGGGGAGGGGCAGAGACAGAGGGAGACACAGAACCCGAAGCAGGCTCCAGGCTCTGAGCTGTCGGCACAGAGCCAGACATGGGGCTCGAACCCATGAACTGCGAGATCATAACCTGAGCTGAAGTCGGACACTTGACCAACTAAGCCACCCAGGTGCCCCGTTACTTTTTTTTTTTTTTTTTACGTATCGTATTTGTTTTGAGAGATAGAGAGCCGGCGGGGGAGGGGCAGAGAGAGAGAGGGAGAGAGAATTCTAAGCAGGCTCCAAGCTGTCCGTGCAGAGCCCGATGTGGGGCTCTATCCCACAAACCTTGAGATCATGACCTGAGGTGAGATCAAGAGCTGGATGCTTCACCGACCGAGCCACCTGGGAGCCCCGATGAAACCCACAGTTTAGAGTTCAGAACATTAGAGTTCACTCTGTGTCGTGTAGTTCTCAGTGTTTGGACAAATGTAAAATACTGTGGATGCTCTGTTACAATATGGAATAGTTTTACTGCCCCCAAAATGCCCTGTGCTGCACCTGTCTACCCCTCCCCATTCATCCCCAGAACCCCTGGCATCCACAGATCTTTTCAGTTTCGCCTTTTCCGGAGTGTTACTGAGTTGGAATCATATAGCGTGAAGCCTTTTCAGAGCAGCTTCTTCCACGTAGTAATATGTTCACGAAGTCCCTCCATGTCTTTTCAAGGCTTGATAGCTCATTTCTTTTTATTGCTGAAGAATATTCCGTTGTAAGGCTGTTCCACAGTTCCTCTTATCCATTCAGCAACTGAAGGGCATCCTGGCTGCTTTTAGTATTTGCAGATTATGAGTTCCCATGGTGTATGGTGCCCTTTTGTGTAGACATAAGTTTTCTACGTAGTTGGGTAAATGCTTAGGAGCACAATTGTTGGATTATACGGTAAGACTATGTCTAGCATTTGGAAAACACTAAATTGCCTTCCAAGGTGGCCTTACCATTTTGCATTTCACCCTCAATGCATAAAAGTTCCTGTTGTTTCTCAACCTGTTAGCATTTGGTGTTGTCATTTTTTGGGTCGAGGGGGTGACTTTAATAGATGTATGAGGGTATTTTTTTTTTGTAAATTTTTTTTAAACATTTATTTATTTTTGAGACAGAGAGAGACAGAGCATGAACGAGGGGAGGGCCAGAGAGAGAGGGAGACACAGAATCTGAGGCAGGCTCCAGGCTCTGAGCTGTCAGCACAGAGCCTGATGCGGGGCTCGAACTCACGGACTGTGAGATCGTGACCTGAGCGAAGTCGGAGGCTCAACCGACTGAGCCACCCAGGCGCCCCAAGGGTATTTTTTTTTTAATGTGCAATTTCCTAGTGATATATGTCAGCATCTTTTCATATGCTTATTTTCCATTCGTATTATCTCTGTGGTGAGAGATCTCCAGATATGTTGCCATTTTAAAATTAGGTTGTTTTCTTGTTGTTGAGCTCTGAGAGTTCTTTGTATATCTTGGACACAATCCTTTATTAGATATGGATTTTGCAAATATTTTCTCCCAGTCTATCACTTGTCTTTTCATTCTCTTAACAGTGGATTTGTAGAGCAGATGTTTTAGAATTTGATGAAGTTCGGCTTACCAATTTTTTTCTTTCATGGGTCATGTTTTGGATGTTGTATCTAAAAACTCATTCCTTGGGGTGCCTGGGTGGCTCAGTCAGTTGAGCATCTGACTTAGGCTCAGGTCACGATCTCCCAGTTCGTGAGCTCAAGCCCCACGTCAGGCTCTGCTGACAGCACAGAGTCTGGAGCCTGCTTCGGATTCTGTGTCTCCCTCTCTCTCTTCCCCTCTCTCTCATTCATCCTCTCTCTTTCTCAAAAATAAACATTAAAAAATTAAAATAAAAACAAAAAACTCATTGCTAATCTCAAGGTCACGTAGATTTTCTCCTATGTTATCTCCTAGAAGTTTTATAGTTTTGCTTTTTACATTTAGACGTATGATTCATTTTGAGTCAGTTTTTGTGAAAAGCATAAGGTCTCTGGCTAGATTATTACTACTATTTTTTTGCATATGGATGTCCAATTCTCTAGAACCATTTGTTAAAAAGGATATTCTTTCTCCATTAAAATGCCTCTGCTCCTTTGCCAAATTAGTTCAGCCTATCTGGGTTGGCTTCTCCTGCCTTTTAATGAAAATTTTGTCTGCTGTTTTGGGGGGGGGGGAATACGGATAGCATTTGGGGCAAGCAGACTCTTGTCAGCAACCTCCAGTCAGCAACCAAAAATAATTGTTTGGAATATAGATCTTGCGCCCTGGATACCTGCTGGAATCACTGCTGCTCACAGCTCCCCTCCCTCCCCCCAATATACCTTCACTTTATCACAAGGCAATAACTCCTCTCCCGCTCTAGTTTATTTCCTGTTTTCCTTGTTTCCTCCCACCATATAGGACGCACATTTGAAAAAAACTGCAAAACACATCGAATAAAATAGTCCTAATTTGCCACCTACCTACCACCCCTCTGGTATTTCAGATAGGGGAGTATCAGTTTATCATGATAAACGTAGGCGGTCTATTTTCCTGTCTGAGGTCTTACAAAGTCCCTGAGGGGTCCTAAAATAAGCTAGGCTCCTCACTTACAAGAAGACCTTTGGGATGTTACCAAAGAGACAAGATGGATTCTGAGCCCGCTTGCTTTGTTAGTTACCGAAGACCAGCTGTGAAAATTGGTTAACACCGGTCATAGTTTGGAGGATTTCCACCACTTTCCTGTACTTTAAATGATTGGCACCTGCCAACTAATCAAAACATACAAAGAGGACTTTTCACCAGGTTTAGTTCGGAATTTCCAAGCAACCAACGACAGGCAGGCCCAGCAAGCCAGAGGGCTCGTTTGGCTGCGCGGCTACTCGAGAGTGTGCGGTAGCCGAGGGCCGCGTCCCCGTAAAGCCGAGAGCTGTAATGATGTCAACTTGTTATTTACTTTCCAAATCTGAATGACTGAGCAAGGCGAAAGGAGAATCAATCAACCACAATGTGACCCTACAGGCGGAAAAAACGCAGCGCTCCCACCAGCAGGCTGTGGGGGAAGGGAAGCACGTGTAACCCGGGCAGGGTTGCATCATGAGCTTGCTCGGGCTTTCAATTGCACCCTTGGTTTTTCGATTGCATGTAATACCTCAGCATCAGTCCGCACAAGCCCAGGGAGCCGGGGAGCAACGAAGGGCAGGCTCAAGGGAAGGCCCCACCACGTCCTTTTGGGGGGCCTTGATTGGCAACTGATACATAATAAGACCCAATCTATTCTGCTGATTCACAATTATGGAGACTGTGTAAGTGTGTATTTTTTATTGATGTGCTCTAATAATGGTGTTGCAACAGTCGTTTTACATCATTGACGTTTGACAGCAATATTTGGCCGGGTGATTTTTAGGTCCGCCTTTTTGATGGAGGTCCAGCCCCTTAAAAACTCACCTCCGGCGCCCCCCCCTCCCTAGTCCCCCCGCGCCTACAACCTGAACAACAAATGGTCCAGTGTCCCAGAAAGGAGCAAGTGAGGTTACGGTTTAAAATGCTGAGTGTACTGAGCTCTTAGCGCAAAGCTCTTTATACCCCAAAGGGAGGGGCAAACTTATCTTAAAATATTCAACAAAGCAGACCCCGAAGTACTGGGTGGTGGGCGCGGTTATCTGATTAATTGAATTAAGGGACGCGGGTGGTGGTCAGGGGTCTCCAAACTGGAGGGGAGGAAGGAGCTCTGGGGACTTTAATGAACTGGGGCTGGGCCAAGTAAGCCTCAGCAACGTAAAACCCTTTGCAAAGCCTATGGGTGGGGTGGGGTGGGGTGGGGTGGGGGTCGGGAGTGAGAAGGCCCCAGGGCCCAGGTACCCCCAACTCCAGAGGCCCCCACACCCGAGGTCCTGGCCTCCACCTTCGTGTGTCTGAGTTTCTTTCTCCACGAGCATTTCTGGATTTTCCCGGGAGGTGTTTTGCAAAGGTCGAGGCTCCGCCTGAGCCCCCACTTTTTTGGGAGGGGGAAGAGGCTTTTGGGGTGTCCTCTAAGCCGCCGGTTTTGAGAGAGATGCACCCTCGGGCAGGTTGCAGGGGGCTGTTAGGGTAGCTGAGTAGCTGCTGCTTTGAGGTGGGGGAGGGTAACACACTAGCAGTGGCTTGGGTTCCCCTCCCCCCTGGAAACCGCGGGGGTGGTGGCCCGGATTCCTGTACCCTCTGGGTAGTGGGGGAAAGGCTGGGTTTGGGAATAGGACTGCGTGGGGGTAGGCCCGTGTTCCCTTCATCTCCCAGGGAGGCCACTGGGAAAGGGAGAGGCCCGGGTTCCCCTCACCCACCCTAGGCGTGGGGGCGAGGGCAGAGTTTAGACTTGAGGGCGGTGTAGGGTCGCAGGTTCCCCCATCGTGAGGGAGGGGCCGGATTGGGACGCCCGGCCTCTCTAGAAGCTGCGTGGGGGCGCGGACTCTCACCCCCTTCAGCGTGGGGGGAGGGGCGGCCCTGGAGGCCCCTCCCCCGGCCGTGGGGGAGGGGCAGGCTTGGGACTGGGCCCCCCCCAGGGCTCAGGGGCGGGGCCGAATGGACGCGGGTTCCCCTCCCCCGCCCGTGGGGGAGGGGACGGGCTGGGGGGGGGTTGGGGCGCGCTCCCCTTCCCACCCCCGTCCCCCCCCCCCGGGGCCCTGGCCTTGGGGGGAGGGGGCGGCGGAGGCGGCCCCCCTGGCAGTCCTCCCGGCCGGGGTCGGCGCGCTGGCGGCCGTTCCCCCGCCCCGGCGGAGGTCACTGCCCGTGCCGGTCCCTCCCGCCGTCCCGCCCTCTCTCGCCGCCGCCGCCGCCGCCGCCGCTCCCGCCCCAGCCCCCCCCACTCTCCGCTCTCGGGAGCGAGGAGCCGCCAGCGCCCCCGCCCCGCCGCCGCCGCAGCGCCCTCGGCCGCCATTCGGCACCCGAAACTTTCCAGCGCCCGCGCCTCTCGGGGACTCGCGGCGGCGGGGCGGGGGCGGCCCGGGGGCGGCGCGAGGCTGCTCCGGGGCGCCGGGCCCTCCTCGGCCGCGGCACGGCCCGGGCTCGGCGACGGCCGGCGGCAGGGAGGCTCGGAGCGCGGCGGCGCCGCCACAAGTTGCGCTGCCGGCGGCGAGGTGAGTGCGCGGGGCTCGGCCGGCCGGGCGCGGGGCAGGGGGCGCAAACTTCTCCGGTGGGGGGGGGGTGCTGGCGGGCGGCTCGGGGCGCCCGCACGCTCCGCCCGCCGCCGGGGCTCTGGAGGGGCAGGTCCCCAACTGTCCCCGGGGCTCGGGCAGGGGTGCGGCGCGCTCCCTGCAGGCTGAACAATACCCCGATGTGGCCGCTCCCCAAAGTGCCGGCGCGTCGGGGGCGGGCGGAGGCTGGCGCGCGGGGGGTGCGGGGGCTCTGTTTGGGGAGGGGAGGCGGCCGGTAAGTTTGGGGAAGCGCTCGGGCTGTCCCCCGGCGCCTCTTTGTCTGTGTCTTCTGGGGCTGGCGGGGCGAACCTGCGCCGCCGCGGGATCCCCCCGTGGGGGAGGGGCGCCCCATTCATCCCCGGGCGCCGGCCAGCCCGCCCGGGACCGGCTGGAAGCGCGGCGGCGCGCGGTGGAGTGAGTGGCGGGCGAGGCGGCGGCGCGGGCCCGGCGGCCGCTCAGTTTCCGAGAGGCAGAAACTGTCAAGGAAGTCGGGAGCTCCCCGGCCCGAGCGAGGGGACCTGGCTAGGGGCGACATCGGTGGGTGGAGGGCGGGGGGCGCCCTTGGTCAGGCGGGGTCTGCCGAGTGCGGCCTGGAGAGGGTGCAGACCTGTTGCTCCCGGGCTCGGCGGCGGGGGGTGGGGGGGGGTGGGGGACGGGAGGGGTAGGGGGTGGAGGGGTGGCCCCCCTTCAGTGTGTTGAGCTGTGCACTCCATGGGGACTATCCCTATGGGGGGGCGGTGCTCGGAACGGCGTGGGGGTGTGCCTTCGGGTGTGGGTGACCGTCTGGTATATGACAATTTGGGGTCGCTAGAGGCCCGCCCGCGCTCGGGTAGGGCCTGGACTTCACGTGCGTCGCCTGCGCGCGCGGTCAGGCCTCGGCCCGGACTCTCTGCACGGCCTGGCATTCTCCGAGCCAACTGCCCTGGAAATTCCACAAAGTTAGAGTCGGTGGTGTGTGTGTGTGTGTGTTTTCCTCCTCTTAGTCGGTAATTTTGTGGAGCAGAACCCAGAAAGAAACAAAAACTCGCTTGCTATCGCATCCTCGACTGTTTCTGGTTTGCATTGTCACATGTGGCTTTACCCGACTTCTGGCTGTTTTTCTCCCTAAGTGCCGCCTGAGTCCCTAGTTTAACCTGGAAGGGGAGGGGCGGGACTCTAACTGAGACGGGGGAGAGCCCTCCTCAGGTCCCGAGCGTTGGTTTCCGGGTAGCAAATGGCTCTTGACGATTTTATGAAAAGTTTACAACTAGTCATTCTTGGAAAAGACATGATGGGGGGGGGGGGCGTAGGCAAGAATGTTGAGTTTGGCACAATTAAGACGTCGAGATGACACTTTAGTTTTAAAGGATGTTAACGTTTCGCATGTGCTGCAGATCGTCCTGGAAAACCACCCAGCTGGATAACTAATCCAGGGATAAAAGTTGAAGTTCATCGTTTGACCCAGTTGTTAAAATGGCCCTTAAGGAGATTCCAGCTCTTAAATGAAATGTGCATCTGTGGGACAAAAATGGGAGATTTTGGGTATTTTGTTTGGTGGCGTGCCCTGTGGGGCCAGTGTCAGTGGATCCTCTGGGATTGGCTTTTCTTTCTGCTTTTATCCGCAGCTTGGTCGGTCCAGTAATTATCAACACCCCCATTTAAATTTCCCAAACCTCAGTGCTCCTGAATGTTTGCATGTGTTAGGGGGTTGGGGAAGGATGGTGCGCAGGTGCTGTCGAGGTTAGTGTTGAATCTCATCCCTACCTGTGGGAACTTCGGGCTCCCTCCTCCGGGTGATATTTGCCTGAATGGGCAAACTTCTCCGTCAGGAGTTTGCCTGAATGGGCCCTTAGGAGGGGTTCAGTGGGCTCCAGAGCCTGAAGAGAGGTGGACAGAGCCCTTGGACCCAGCTCTGTCAGGACACCTTGCTTGGCTAGAAACCAGCCTATGTCCCCATTTGGCTTGAAGTAGCGAAAGGGTCCACCCTCTTAACACTCTGCTGCTGACCTTGAAGGTCTGCAACTTTTCCGAGTGTCCTTTCTATGTGTGCAGAACTGAGACTTGAAATCCTGGTGCTCATTGAGTGCTGGGAGGGAGAGAAAGAAAGAACGTGTGTGTGTATGTTTTCTGGAAACTATAAAGTTGCCTGTAAATTTTAGTTGTTCCTGTTGTGCAAATCGAATAATTGTCTACACGTTACTTGAAGGCCACGCACTGAGGATTTTACAGGCACTTGATGCCCTGTGTGTGGTACTTCTTGTCATCCTGCTGTAGGGGACACTGAGTTGCTAACATTTAGGGGAGGAAGGATTGTCTGATTCTTGAAGCCCAGCTCTTATGCTTGGAGTTCCTGTTTTCCTGTTTACCTAGCACGAATTTTCACATTTGGAGACCTAAAGTTCCTTAAATGACATGCACGCATTCACGAGCGAGAACGTACATTGAAATCTGTTCAGAGATACAGGCCCAGGGGCTCCAGTGTGTCAAGAAACATCGACCACAGCGGAGGGACTGCTTTCTATGGTTTCACTGTCCAGTATAGTAAGCACTAGCCACATGTGAATATTTAGATTCAAATTAATTAAAACTAAATAAAATAAACAATTCTGTTGAGTTCCTGTAGCGATAACTCACATGCTTGGTAGATGCCTGTGGCCAGTGACCACTATATGAGACAGCACAGGACATGCGGAAAGTTTTCTTAGAGGGTGCTACTCTATAGTTACTGCAAGGAAATATTGATAAAAGTTGGTGTACTTTACGTAGGGGGAGGGGAGAGGTTGTTAAAATTTGAAATAATTCACAGATAAACCTTTTAAAAAAAATGAAAGACCCATTTCAGCTATGATTTACCCAGGAAAGTGATTTCAGTGAATGGATTGTTATTTCTTTTCTTTTTTTTTTTTTTTTTTTAAAGTAGGCTTCATGCCCAATGTGGGGCTTGAATTCACCCCCTGGGATCAAGAGTCGAACGCTCTACCAACTGAGCCAGCCAGGCACCCCCAGTGAATGGAATCTTGATCTGAAATTGACAGCAATTTTGGATTGAGGTGCTTTGGACCAGTTCTGAATTAGAAAACCGGAACGCAAGCCCGAGTCTCCCACTGAGTGTTTAACCTTGGGTGAGGCGGGTAGCCTCTCATCTCTGTGCATCCTTTTTCCCACCTGAAGAAAGGTATAGCCATTAGCCAGGCCCCAAGATGCCTGCCTAAGCGAATGGTGGGGACTGTCCTTGGGATGGTGGAGCCCAACTTGTCAGCATCGGTGAGGCCCTGTGTGGGTGATTGAAGGTGCGGCCATGTGTGATGTGTTTTAGCCTCTGTTTGCTGTGGATACCACAGGCTTTCAGCCCCCCACCCCCGTGATAAGTCTTAGTTTTGAGGTTCAGTCTCTTGAGGTCAAAATCTTCCGTATTAAAAAGGCAGATAAGGAATCCTTCCAACAGAGTGAGATTTCACAATCGTCAGAGTATTTTTTTTTTTTTTTTTTAATGGCTGAGTACTAGCTGTTTCCTGTACACCAGGTCCCTGAGTCAGGATGTTATTTTTATTAGTTGCTGTGATCTTTGCACAGCTCTTTGTATTTTTTATAGTAATTGGCTAGAAATTTTATTTGTAAATGAGGGTGGGGGGAAAACCAATTTTGTGTCTGCCAGAGAGAGAGGTGACTTCCCAGATCACCTTTCTGCCATTTGTACTCGCTTATTTTTGTTTCTTCAGGGCTCTGGCTTGACCCGTCAGCTTTTGGCAGAAAGTACTTACAAATACCTAGGATGTCCCTGATTGTCTTCCAGAGGTGGGAGAAGGGTCTACGCAGGAGGAGGCCAAGCCCACAGAAGCCTTCTGATTCTCAGTTACCTGGTGGGCCGGTGAGCAGCTCAGCTCAGCTCACCTGGGGCTGCCCCCTGCCTACTTCCCGCTGGGGGTTCTGGATTCCTGGGGTCTGCGCACGAGGCACTGGCAGGCCGATCTAGCCTAGACCGCAGCCCCGATGGCTCTTTGGTGCGACAGGATGCTGTCTCAGCGGTGGTTTCCTAATCCTGGCATTTGCCCTCTCTTCCCCTCTTAAAAAAAAAAAACACGTGGAACATAGAATAAGTTGTTGGCCTTTCACCCCTGAAGACTTTTGTTTATAGGGGTACCTGGGTGGCTCAGTCGGTTGAGAATCTGACTTCAGCTCAGGTCATCTCGCGGTTCACGAGTTTGAGCCCTGAGTTCGAGCTGCGAGTCGGGCTCTGTGCTGACAACTTGGAGCCTGGAGCCTGTTTCAGATTCTGTGTCTCCCTGTCTCCCTGCCCCCCACCCCCGCTAGCGCTCTTTCAAAAGTAAA
Organism: Prionailurus bengalensis; assembly: GCF_016509475.1. NCBI lineage: Eukaryota > Metazoa > Chordata > Mammalia > Carnivora > Felidae > Prionailurus > Prionailurus bengalensis. Next base: position 6,653,630 of record NC_057361.1, read on the forward strand.
TGTTAAAAAATAATTTAAAAAAAAAGACTTTTATTTTTTAAAGTTTTTTTTTTTTTTTTTTTTTTCCCCCTAGAGGAAGCACTTATTCACAAGTGGAGAGGGGCAGGGAGAGAATGAGAGACAGAGATGGAGAAGAAATCCCAAGCAGGCTCCTCGCTGTCAGGCTCTAACTCATGAACCAGAAGATCAGGACCTGAGCTGAAGTCTGACTCTCAACTGACTGAGCCACCCAGGCACCCTGCCCCTAAAGACTTTTAAAATATAGTTTCAATTGGGAAGCAAGGCTAAAGTCATTTTCTTTTTTCTTTTTTTTTTAATTTTTTTTTTCAACGTTTATTTATTTTTTGGGACAGAGAGAGACAGAGCATGAACGGGGGAGGGGCAGAGAGAGAGGGAGACACAGCTAAAGTCATTTTCTAAACACTTTTTTTTGTAACTTGGAGATAAACTACCCCCCCCCCCCCCCCCCCCCCCCCCCCCCCGCCAACTATTTTTAGTATTGAAGGAAGTAACTGACCTCTTGAGTGGGAGACTGGATGTGAGTTTCCCCCTCGGGTCTTGCCCTCCTCGGCCTTCCCCCACGCCCCACATCCTTTCCCTGGGGTTTGACCAAACTACGCTGGCCAGATCGGCCAGATGAGACGCAACAAAGCCAAAATAAAAACTGGATGTGGGAAGGGACTGGCGAAGTCAACATGTTTATGTAGGCAAAGAGAGCCTCATCTGACAAAATGAGTTCAAAACCTCAGGGGAAAAACCCAGCCATCAAGGAATTCGCTTCCCAGGGTGGCTTTGTGACCAGGGTGCAGGGAACTTGACTAAAGACGGTCGTGTTCACTTGGGGCCCCTGGGTGGCTCAGTCGGTTGAGCATCTGGCTCAGGTCGTGATTTTGTGGTTCAGGGGTTCCAGCCCCACATTGGTCTCGCTCTTGTCAGCACAGAACCCACTTTGGGTCCTCTGTCCCCCTCTCTGTCTGCCCCTTCCCTGCTCGCACTCTCTCACAAAAATAAATAAACATTAAAAGAAATACATGGTTGTGTTCACTTGAGTGGACAGGTTTGTCCCCATATCGCTGCTGTTAAATGCTTATTGAGAATCTGCTGTGAGTGAAGACTGCAGACGTGTCCTGGAACCCAGTAAAAAAAGACAAAATTGGGGCAAATTTAAAGTTAATACACTGGCAAAGATGTTTTTTAATTTCGCAGAGGAAGCCGGGTGCCATTTCTTTTGCTTATGTTTGTTCTTGGCAGACGGGAGCAGAGGTGGCGATGGGATGATACACAGGTGCAAAAGAAAGGAACGTCTTCTGAGGTGAAGGCAGGGGATGCTTTATGGGAACTGGGCTTGGAGCCCTCAGCTCTAGGATCTTGAATGAACTCACGGTTCTCAGGGCATTTCAGCCTCCTACTTTCAAAGGTGTTTGGCAATGTCTAGACACGTTTTCAGTTGTCACGGCTTGGGGGAAGGGCATGGTGGTGCTCCTGGCATCTGCAGGGGCGGGGAGGGGGGGGCGGTCTGTGGATGCTGCCGAATAGCCTACATTGCACAGGACAGTCCCCACCATGAGGAATGATGGGCACCCAAATGCCAGTGGTGCCCAGGTGGGGACACCAACCCTGGATTAAACAGCATACAATCCTGTTGGAGAAAGAGTAGGGGGCGGGGGGAAGGTGGGTACCAAGAAAAACCTGTGTATCAAGTTCTGTGTTCCCTTTTTTTCTTTGTTTGTTTTTAGGTTTTTATTTTGAGAGAGTGCAAGCTGGGGAGGGCAGAGAGAGGGAATCCCAAGCAGGCTCTGCACTGCCAGCACAGAGGCCTGTGTGGGGCTCGACTCATGAACCCTGTATGAGATCACGATCTGAGCCGAAGTGAAGAGTCGGATGCTTAACCGACTGAGCCACCCAGGCGCCCGTCACGTTCTGTGTTCTCAAGGTACACCTGTCCATTTTGGGAATCTGTTAGGAAGTGAATTACATCCTTTGGCAGATTGAGACAGGAAGTTTGCAGTGCTCACAGGGGAAGAGGAGACAGGCTGAGTGCACTTCGAAGATGGAATGAAAAGACCAGGAGGGCCGTGTGTGTGTGTGTGTGTGTGTGTGTGTGTGTGTGTGCGGTGTCGTGTCATGTCGTGTCGTTGCCCAAGCTCCGCCTCAACACCAGGAGTTCAGAGACCCCAGATGCAGGTGTTTCTTGAAGGCGTGTTTCTGGACTTTTTCCTCTTGATTCTATGGATGTCGTGCATTTGCTAGGTCTTACTTTGGATCAGCTTCTGTGTACTGACGCTACTTATTGTGGAAAAAATGGCACCTGTCTCGTGTTTATGCAGTGACATGGGGGTCACCCTGGAGTTGAAGTTATCCCAGTACTACAGGCTGTGCAGAAGCTCGTGAGCGTGGGGGCGAGTGAGTGAAGTTTCGGCCGCTCTCGGGACTCGGTGCTGCCTCTGTGTCCATCCCTTCTCTGACTCTCAAACTTCACAAACCGGGGCAGCCAGACATGGATCTACATTTTCCAAGGATCCCCTGGAAGAGGTGCCCTGTTAGTGTCTAGAGTCCGGTCCTGCTGCGTGTCTGGTCATCCAGAGCCCGCCAGTGACCCCAGAGGAGCACCGGGCCTGGCCTGCACGGGTGTCTTCTGGGCCCTTGGTGGCCCTGGGTCAGGTGACGCAGCTGTGGGGGGAGCTTCGTCTGTGGACAGCTTGCCTTGCGCTGCCCGCCTCTTTGGGCAGATCAGTTTCTTTCTCTAGCATTAGTTTTCTCATTTAGAGAGAGAGAAAATAGAATCTATTTCTCAGGCTTGTGGCATTAAAGGAGATAGGATTATTACCCTGCCTGGAGCCCCGCCTGCCGATACCTTCCTCCACTCCGAGGTTGGGAATTGGGTGTGCAAATGCATCTTTATTAGTTATGATGGTCTCCAGCGCTTGCTTCCTCTTTCTTATCTCTTCCTCCCCACCCCCTCCCCACCTTAAGTTAAATTTCACTGCTGCTTATATATATGTCTTTATATTTAATTTTTCGTATCATTCTACAAGATTGATTATCCTCTCTTCCTGTGTACAGTTTTGTGAATTTCGCTACACGCGTAGCTTTGTGTAACCAACACCAAAAGATGGGTACGGTACAAGTCTATCACCCCAAAGGCACTTGTGGTGCTTCCCTCCATAGTCACCCGGCCCCCCACCACTAACTGAAGTGCTCACCCAACAGCTCTGCCCACTGGGTCTTGGTAATTGCGTTTCAACTCTGGATCAGATGCCTTATGGAAAACCCTTCCACTCTCCCAGCACCTTCCTTTGTGTTTCTCTCTGATGGCACATGAACTTCACACTTTTGCACACATGGGCCTATGTGTTTGCCTCAGAACAGCAGGGTTTGCACTGTGGGTATTATCGAAAGCAGGGAGAAGAAACCCTTACTGCTTCTTAATATTTGGGGGCGCCTGGGTGGCTCAGTCGGTTGAGCGTCCGACTTCGGCTCAGGTCACGATCTCGCGGTTCGTGAGTTTGAGCCCCGCGTCGGGCTCTGGGCTGATGGCTCAGAGCCTGGAGCCTGCTTCCGATTCTGTGTCTCCCTCTCTCTCTGCCCCTCCCCCGTTCATGCTCTGTCTCTCTCTGTGCCAAAAATAAATAAACGTTAAAAAAAAAAATTTTTTTTTTAAAAAATATTTGTAGGAAGCCACGGAGTAAGGATACCAGGTGTCTTGTTGGGGCAGCCAAAGATCTTCTGCTCTTTTCTTGTACTGGTTAGTCCTCGCCGCCAGATGAGTCGAAATGGGATGTTTTCTGATGCACTTTCAGAAAAACGTTTCCTGACTATTTCTGCCTCACCCCCCAAACACGCTTAGTATGTGAACTGTATCAGTGAGTTATAAAGTCCTGTCTTCAGTTTCAAAAAACAAGACCCACGCGTGGAGTTGTTGCGTTTTTTGCCAATGGGGGTAGTAATTGGAAAAGAAAAGCTAAAAATATAGTTGTATTTGCGTCACTTTGTTGTAGAAATAAAATGAATTCCTATGTCTGTGCGTGTCTGTAGTTGTTGACCTGTGCTTTAGGCTGTAATTTCAGTTTTTGTGGTCTAATAGGAGATGGCATGTTTTCTAGAGGAATGGGCTTGGTGTTTGGCTTTGGCCAGATCCTGCCCTGGGTGGTCCGCCTGCTTGTGTGACATCATTTAAAACCTGTGCGCGTCCTCACCTCTAGAGGTGGAGTCAGAGCGCAGGTGAGCTGATCTTGAGACTTCTATCTTGTGGGGAGATTTTAATTTGGAAAACGGATATTACTCCTGTGTTGGGGCAGCTATCTTCTTAAAACTTAAAAAAAGTGTTTATTTTGAGAGAGAGCGAGAGCACGTGCACACGTGAGCAGGGGAGGGGTAGAGAGAGAGGGAGAGAGAGAATCCCAAGTAGGTTCCATGGAGCCTGACAGCATGGAGCCTGACTCGGGCTCAAACTCACAAACCATGAGATCATGACCTGAGCCGAAGGCAGACGCCCAACCGACTGAGCCACCCAGGCGCCCCTACCCCATTTTTTTTTAAAAGAATGGTTAAGGATTATGTTAAAAAGTATAAGTAAACTGGTGTTTGTTTATGTCCCCTGCTTTGACTGTCACTCTATCCACTAGCGAAATAGGTGATTTTGACTTAACATTGATAACTCAGTTATATATTTTGCTTAACACAGTACACATCAAATCAGAAAATATGTTGGGCTGTTGGGTGACTCTGAATAATTTGTGTGGGTTTTGTAGTTTCCCAATCTCAAGAGACATTGTAAAGCACAAACAATGCTTATGGTAAAATTCACAGTGTTTATTCCTTGAAAACTTTGTCTGCTTTGAATTCTTGTGATTCCCCCTTCCCCCCTCTGGTGGATGTAGCCAGAAGGCTCTGAAGAAAGTGTGTTTTCTTCGTTGCTTCCCTGGAACCTGGAACCCAGAATATGACCCTAGATGGCCATCGTGGAGCACTTTCCCATCAATCTCCACGGGAGTGCAGACGCAGAGGGAGGTGTTAAGGGCTCCCCCCGCCCCCGGCCTGATTACCTTCCCACTTTCTAAGAAATTGAAAACTTTCCTAAAGTCTACTGAGAACTAGGTAACCAGCATCACCCAAGTTGGAGTGAGTTTAAGGGGACACTTCATTTCTCACAGCGCTGCATTTCTCCCTATGATCAAGAGTCTGTGCAAATATCTGGTATGGTTCAGTTCTGGCATTGTTCTGTTCTGCAAACGTTTCCGCTTGTTTGAATATCCCAGTAGGTGGAAATGTGGACAAAAAGAAGCTTACTATATGCGATGCTATTTTATTAAATCAGAAATAACAAAAGCTTTAATACTGTAGGACCGTATCAGTGGTCATAAGAAGTGGAGAAAAATTCAGCACCCCTGAGCAGTGATCTCTGTTCTGGTGCGTTGCAGGGAGTACTTAGTCTTAACCGGGTCAGCGCTGTTCCTCCAGTTGTCTTGTAATCTTGACATCCATTTGAAGAGGAGAAACGAGACCGTGGACAGGAAGTCTGTCACCGAAGTCATGCCGTGCAGAAGGCTGTTGCATCCGTATGCAAACCTAATTCCCAGCACTGATAAAGTTCCAGGCGGTTGTAAAAAAGTAGGGTTCCAGGTGGTTGCAGAGTGGTACGTTGTATTTGATAAAAGCAGTTGAGTTGAGAATTGATGTCTCTACCATTTGGTTCGTGTGGGGAACGGATTAAACTTGGGTCCCTGCCTTAGGTTCTTTTTCCAGCAGAATCTTATCAGGCACTTGAGACCCACACAGCTTTAATGCCAACTCGTGTTGGTAAAGACTCAAGCATTCACAGTTACTGACTTGACAACAGTGATGGCCAGCTCCTGACAGTCACAGATCAGTCTGGGAGACATGATTTGGTTTAACTTTTAACTTGGTTATGAGAAAATACCCATTCGGTTTGTTTCTAAGACGCAGGGGTGATTCTGTGCCAATTTCAACCATTTCCAGGGATTTGTAGCAAAATGATTTCGAAAAGCCCTCGCCAAGAGAAACAACATTGGAGGTACACCCAGCTCTGAAGTTGATGAAAATAAGAATTAATGATCTTACGTGTCTAGTGCATGACAGAAATGATTGTAGACCAGATGAGAACAAGGTGAGAGGCCTTTGGAGATTAGAGTTGCCTTATAAATTTCATGGGAGTCTCTGATAAATTTCATGGGCTTCTGAGTACATTTCCTTGAAACCAGTAATCTCCACATTTTGTTGGGGGCAGTGTTAGGTTTTAATTCCCAAAGTGCCCTCCCCAAGTCGACTTCATGTTCTCTGGGCAGGTGCACAGCGAGATTTATTAGGGCGTAGGAAGAAACTGAAAATGTCCACGTTCTGTGTGTCTTGATACTTAGAAGATGTCTGTTTTTGTGGTCTGTGAAAAATGCATGTAGTAATTGGTTGAGTGCTGTGTATAGTTAATAAATAAATTACGTGAGTTGGGGGCACACGTTAGAAACTTTTTCGCTGATTAGGATGTGCAATGAAAGAACATTTAGACATTGCTGAATGGGTCCCCGGACACAGATGTATTCCCCCCTCTGGCTTTAGCTGCCAGAGTGTGTGTGTATATGTGCATGCTTGGATCTACCGGATTTTGTGTGTTTTAAAAGCTGAAAAAATATTCATGCTTTAGAACCAGATGACAGAATCTCCGCTGCAGGTGCGTGCTGTGCTTTTTACGCATTTCATGACTCTGCAGTGTTTTCATAATCACTTAATTCTGTTTATAAATCAGCTGCACTCATTGATGGTTGCCCTCAGGGCTCCTGAGAAACAGGCTTGTTGAAGAGATTCAGACCTTAGAAGACAACCAACGTGAGATGGTGCAGGAACAGGATTGTGATGAAAGTCCTTAGGTACCTTCAGTCTGCCTGTTTCCTTGTTGGGTCTTTTTCCAGAGAGAAGTTTCATTGGTCACGGTTGTTGTTTAACACATTTTCAGAAATATTTCATGATAGAGGTTGTTTTTTTTGTTTGTTTTAAAGACAAAACTCCCTTTAGTTGATGCTGTACTGCTGGTGTTACAGAGAGTAAAGGTAAAAATTCACCGGGCCCTTGGATGGCTCAGTCGGTTGAGCATCCAGCTCTTGATTTCCGATCAGGTCACGATGTCGTTTGTGGCATAAAACTCCATGTCTGGCTCTGTGCTGACAGTGCAGAGTCTGCTTGAGATTCTCTCTCCTTCCCTCTCCCGCTCTCTGCCCCTCCTCCACTTGAGCACATGCACACTCTCTCAAAATAAATAAACATTAAAAAAATTAAGTTCACGATTCAGACCACACTGTGAGCTATGGAGGTGAGAACCAAGACTCGCCTCCTCACACTTGAAGTCTTTTGTCTGAGCTCATTTGCTGTGGAGGCTGAAGGTTTGGTTTTCATGAGACTAAATGTCAACCGCAAGTCGTTGCAGGGTTTCCACATCAGCCTTTTTGTTTGTTTAAGTTGAAATGGTTGATAGGTTAGCTTTGGTTTTTCTGTGTAGTTTTTGGTGTTCGCATCAATTTTTCCCTTTGTGAATACTGAATTTGCAGTATAAGTCTGTACGTAAAACGAAACTGGGAGACTTGCGAGTGAATTCAAAAGCCTACAGGTTAACGCTTCTTGTTCATTTCTACGTGCCACGTGACACATATGCCACGTGTCGTTAACGGATCTGCATAGACGTTCATTTGTCTTTGGGTAAACTGAAACACTTATCTCCTTAAAAAAAATTGCTTCTCTTTATGGCAATAGTCAGAAGGCACCTACTGTAAAGAGGAGAAACAGGAAGTAGAATTTTTTTTCCTGTCGTGTTCTTCTAAACCTTTGTCTCTCCCATGTTATAAACCTTTGTCTCTCTTCTCCGGAGATCGATACGTGCAAATGCCAATAGTAGATTAGTTACAATTAGTGTCTCTGGGAATGTGCTTTATCTTTTATCTGCCCCTGCACCTTGCTCTTTGGAGAGGAAAGAGAAGTTAAAGTATTTTGCTCTCAGCCAGACTCCTTGAGCTGTGTCCACGTCTTTCCACGTCTTGACTTTGTGTTGTAAGTAGGTCAACCAGACACCAGTGAATCACTTCAGCTCTGATCCCGAGTCCTCTTCTTTGTTTTTGGGTGACACACTAGTAATTATTCATTTGATGATTTGCCTGCCAAATTACCCTGCAGAATATTTCCGAGCTGTGTCTCAGAAGATGGCTGTAAAGGGAGACTGTTTTTAGAGGCACGCACACAAGTTGCTTCTGTTCCCTAAACGTGTAGCTCAGACACTAGTGAGGTGCGGAAATCTGCGTATAGTTTTTGAGAACGTGAGGCCTAGGTGTGTGAAGCAGGGGTGCAGGGAGACAGATAGTAAGGGCAAATGATAAAAGCCACCAGAACATTAAATGTATGAGCACACCAACCTTTGAAAGAGAATATAAAAACAGATTAGTTTATAGTTTTGTCGGAGTACCGTTTACATAATTTATATCAGGGAAGGCAGTTACTTTTCCTTGGGAAGATTGGGTTATTAAAATTAGCTGTCTTCATTTTTCCACTGAAATAAAAAAAAAAAAAGCAATTGTCGTTCAAATAATTGTGTGTGAAGCTTTATAATTGGAAGTTTGATGTTAGCAAAATTATATAACCTTGGTTAATTATTCGTATACTAAAACTAAATATAGAGTAAGACTAGCTCATGGAAATACTTCATTTTTATCTCCGTCAGTACAGTACACATGTATTCAGTAGTTGCTTGTTTCATTTTGTATTTTTGTTCTTTTATTATCCCGGACGTATTTTCAAAGTGAACTTGAAATGAGACTGTCTGTTTTTATTTCCCAGCCACGTTTAAATATAAAATGGCACACAGAAGGAGGTTTCCTTTGTGAATTTTGATTTTCTTAGTGGCTTCTGTGTTCTGTGGCTGCAAAGGGATAAGCTAGGGGGTCTCGTTATTTTGCAGGACATTTGTCCTAAGGGAAGTTTGGGTGCCACTGAGTATCTAACACTAGACATTCAACCTCCTCTGTTTCCCCTTGTGTTTGCTTTTCCGTTGGATGTTCTCTATTTGGACAATAAGGAATTATTAAAAAAATTTTTTTTTGATGTTTATTTTTTGAGAGAGAGAGAGCGCGAGCAGGGGAGGGGCAGAGAGAGAGGGAGACATAGAATCCGAAGCAGGCTCCAGGCTCTGAGCTGTCAGCACAGAGCCCGACACAGGGCTTGAACCCATGGACCACGAGATCACGACCTGAGCTCAAGTCGGATGCTTAACTGACTGAGCCACCCAGGTGCCCCACGGACAACAAGAATATTTTTTGGTGTGCGTTTCTGATGGCCCAGATGTTCGGCCGAGTGGAATTTCTCTGTCCACAGCACTGGGTTGGGCAGCTGGCAGTGTTGGGCCATATTGAGTCCTGAGAATTGATTCGGACGCATTGTAGATTCGGGTTGGGCTGTCCTTCCCTCCCCGCAATCTGTGCCGAAGTTACGGTGTTCTGTTTGGGTTTGCCGTAGATGTTTGCTGTGCCTTTGGGTTGCTTACTGTGGACGCCCGCTTGCGGTGGTGTTTAATGTAGAACTTTAAATGTGACTTACGTCTAGTTGATTTTCTGAAACCACGATATTGAGGTATAAATTACATACCATAAAAATCACCCATTTTAAGCGTACGACTCAATGATTTTTAGTAAATTTATGGAGTTGTGTAGCCATCGTCCTAATCGATTTTCATTCCTCAATACGGTCGTTCGTGTCCATTTGCCATCAATCACAGCTCCTACCTCCCAGCCACGGGCAGCCATTAATCTCCTTTCTGTCTTTGCAGATTTCCCTTTCCTCAGAACAAGTACTCGCGTGCTTGGTTGAGCTTGCCGGGTGGTAGGTGGTGAGGCTGGACTTAGTGAACCTTACCCGCCCTTCCACAGGAGAGGGAGAAGGCGGCGATTATAGGCTTCGTGCCTCCGTTCCCCCTTCTGAAAAATCAGGGTAGTCATGGAGTTTTGGCAGGCTCTCAGTGCCGAACATGTGGGAAGTAGTTAGCTCAGGATCTGGAGGAGCTCATCGCATAGAGTCTTGTTCGGCCTCGGGGGACCCTGCATCAAGGGCCCCTGGGACAGGTAGGAACTGAGAAGGGAGTTCCCTCGACAGTGAAGGACTCAGTTCCCGGACTCGGCCGACGAGTGAACCCATGACACGACCCAGGACATGTGCCCATTTCCCCTCCATTCATCTTGCTTCTTGATTCTTTCATGGTGTTGACTGTTGATTAGGCTTGGAGGGAAGTTTGAGCTGGGCCCGGGATGGACCTCAGCTCACTGTCCCTCCGCCGGGGCAGTTTTCCTCCCAGGGAACTCTGGACGATGTCTGGAGACATTTCTGGTTGTTACATATGGGGAAGAGGTCCCCAGGCATCTCGTGGGCTGAGACCAGAGATGCTCACAAACACCCTCCAGTGCCAGAGGGCGGGCCCCCTGTGCCAGCCAACACTTCCCCAACCCGAGAGGTCACGAGTGTGGAGGCCAAGACCTCTGCCGTGGTAGCTTTGAATCGGGGGGTGGTTTTTTTTTTTTTAATGTTTTAATGTTTACTGACTTACTTATTTTTGAGAGAGAGTGAGAGAAGGGCCGCGACAGAGAGTGAGAGAGAGAATCCCAAGGAAGCTCTGTGCCGCCCGCGCGGAGCCCAACGTGGGACTCCATCCCGCAAACTGAGATCATGACCTGAGCCGAAAGCAGGAGTCGGACGCTCAACTGACTGAGCCACCCAGGAGCCCCTGAATCCGGGGGTAGTTTTAAACGAGGTACTTAGATCTTCAATAAAGACTCTGTGGGGCTCTTGGGTGGCTCACTCGGTTAAGCGTCCGACTTCGGCTCAGGTCATAATCTCACTGCTCGTGAGTTCAAGCCCCACGTCGGTCTCCGTGCTGACAACCTGGGGCCTCCTTCGGATTCTGTGCCTCCCTCTCTCTGCCCATGCTCCACTCATGCTCTCTGTCTGTCTGTCCCCCTCTCTGTCAAAAATAAATAAACGTTAAAAAAAATTAAAAAGACTGTGACAATGAAGGAGTGAAAATACCATCGAGTTTATGAAAGAGGTACAGGCATCTTTCATTCTTCGGACATTCCAGGGAAGTAGGGATTTTTTTGTAAGTTTTTAAAAAAATTTTAATTATTTTGAGTGAGAGAGCGAGAGAGAGAAAGACAGTGCAAGTGGGGGAGGGGCAGACGGAGAGCCTGACTCGGGGCTCGAACCCACGAGCTGCAGGACCATGACCTGAACCAAAGTCGAGAGTTTTACGCTCAACCGACTGATCCACCCAGGCGTCCTGGAAATGGAGATTTTTTAAAAGCAAAGAACAAACAAGATTTTTGGAGTTAACTTTACAGGGGAAAAATTTCAATCCCTTTTAGAAGTATTCATTTACAAATAATGAAATTGCAACATTGACAGACAGCTGGGGCCACCCCTTGACTTTGATCTGGGAATCACATTTCTTTATCTGTTTCCCTAAGAACTGAGAAGACCGGGAGAAAGAGCCTGATCCTGCATAACGACTCTGAGAATTATGTCTGTACCTGGAAAAGGGCTGCTCTCAGCAGGCACCTTGTCATGGGACGTGTTTCTGGCCTGGCTAGGGGGGTGACTTCTGCACCCCTAACACTTTGGGGCCTCTGCTGTGGGCCGCGTGCTTTCTGCTGGTTTCTCTAGGATTTTCCGTGGTTCCCTGAAATGTCCACCATGATGACCACCGGCCCTCTACCAGCATTCTCCACTTTACTGTCTGTGTTTAGTTTCCTTGGGCTTATCTGCCTTGGAGTCCCCTGCCCGGGACCCAGCCTGTGCACCTGCCTCCTGTTCCCTGTGTTGTACTTTGCTGCCAGACCTTCCCCTTTCCTGCAGCTCTGGTTTCTACCCCTGGGCGGGGCGGGGGGGGGGGGCAGTGCTCTTCCTCCCACCTGCCCCCAACCTGCCTTCCTTAGCCCTTCCAAAGTGCAAGATCTCCTCCTAACATCCCTTTTCTGATTCTTTTGTTTGTTTCATTTGCCCGTTCTAAGCTCAGGCTTTTTCCCAAGGTAATACACGATGTGCTAATTTCCATGAATGCAAGCAGTGTGGAGTTCTATCGTCCTCCTCCTCTTCTTCCAGAATAATCAATATTAACAGTCTATCGAGTGCGACAGAATAGATCTGCCTCTAGTGTGTTCAGCTGTCCACGTGCAAATATGTAGTCTTGTGCTTTTATCTAAGTGGAATCGTATCATACTTGGTTCCCATCTGTTTTCTTTGTTTTTACAACTGTATTAAAGTATAATTGAAGTAGAGGAAACTAGGCATATATAAATTATGTCTTTAATCAGTTTTCTCATTATCTTGATTGTGGTGGTTTCACAAACATCTATGTGTAATGTAGCTACGTTATCCATCTGCCTGTTTATATGTATCGATACAATATTTCCATCGCTTTCAGATTTCCTTGTGCCTTTCTGTGATCTCCGCCTCCCTCCACTCCTGCCTTCAGGATGAACATTGATTGGCTTTCTATTACTGGATTGGTTAGTTTGCATTTTCTAGAATTTTATATCCATGAAATTAGACCATATGCACTCATTGTTTTGCTGGGCCTTTTTCACTCAGTGTAATGATTTGGGGCTTCATCCGTATCGTGGCTTGTGTCATGAATTCATTCCTTTTTTTTTTTTTTTTAATGTTTCTTTACTTATTTTGAGAGAGAGAACATGCGAACATGCCCCAGGGGAGGGGCAGAGAGAGAGGGAGAGAGAGTGAATCCCAACCGTGAGATCATGACTTGAGCCGAAATCGAGTCGGACACTTAACCAGCTGAGCCACCCAGGCGCCCCGTGAATTCATCCTCTTTATAGCCGGGGAGGCTTGTTTGGGATATGGATACACCAGTTGGTTTATCCATTCGCCAGTTGTTGGACATTGGGGTCGGTTCCATTTTTTTTGGCTGTGAAGAATAATGCTGCTATAAATACTTTTGTGGTCATACTAGGGGTTCTCCAGCTTCACCCTTTGCCAGAACCCCCCTGGAGAGCTTGTTGAAACACAGACTGCCGGGCCCCATCCCCAGAATTCTGATTCGGTCAATCTGGACTGGGGCCCGCGACTGGCTCAGCCACCCGTCTTAGACCGCACACACTCCGAGAGCCACAGCCTTACAGGTGGGTCTTCATAACCCATGGCTGTTACTGCTTTATTTCTTGTTCCAGACATTTCTCTCTCCACGGTTCCTTGTCTTGCAGTGTTGTGGTTTTAATCATCAGGCTTCCCATTTTCGTGTGGTTGTTGGTATCACTGTTTTCCTTTGGGCTTTTGGGTTTTACTTCCTTATGTCCAAAGGACTAAAAGGAAGAAAAACTCCGGGTTGCTGGGTTGGGCTGCTGATGTTCCCCAGAAGCCAGCCACGATACCCCCGTCCACAGGGGGCTGGCCCAACTGGACCCTTTGGGGACCTGAGCGATGCCTTCTTACCTTCTGAGCAGCTGGCCCAGCACTGTGGTCAGCACCCAGCCGCATGGGGTGGCTTGGACCCAGGCCTTGTGCCCGGAGGCCCCTGGTGCTGCTGCGTCCCCCCTGCAGCCTCAGGGTGACGTGTAGCCACTCACCTGTCTTTTCTCTCACAGGGGAACAGTCTATCCGTTTTGCGTCCCGCGCCCTCTCACTTAACACAACCAGCCCCAAGCCAATACCCCTATCTTATTTTCACTCTGTATTTTATTTTTAATTTCCTTTTCGAGAGTCTAATCTGAATTCACTAATTTGGAGCCCCTAGATGTTATCAGTAGGTGTTTACTCTCATAGCCAGTGCATGTGTTCTATTTAAAAAAAAAATTTTTTTTTTTTTGGTGTGGGAGGAAGATAACTTCTTTTATTTTAGAGAGCAATTTTTAAATTATTGCAAACTATTCTTTTTTTTGTAAAAGTGTCTTTGTGCACTTGGACACGAACCTCATGCCTTCTGTCTTTTTGCCCCTGAATCTGTGGTCCGTTCCGTATTGCCTCCAGTCACACCTTCCCTTCTTCGGGCTGCTGACCTCAGCTCATTGTCTGAGAATCTTGACTCAAGAGATGCTGTGGAGTGGATTGTTGTGCAGGATTCCAGACTGGTTAAGTAGGCTCATCTCATTGGGATGGTTACAGTTTTAAAAATTTGCAGTGACTCGTAATCATGAGCTAATGTCTTAGTTTCTTCTTCTTTTTTTAACGTGACAGCTTTACTGAGATGAAATTCTCATTCCATGCAACTCACCCGTTTAAAGTGTGTAATTCAGGGCTTTCCTGGGATATGCAGAGCTGTACAGCCACCACTGTTGTCTAATTCTGTAACATTTTCATCACCCCAGAAAGCAACTCCATACCGGGTAAGCCATCACACCCCATGTCTCCCCACCCCAGCCCCTGGCAACCACTCACTCACTGTCTCTGTCTCTGGATTTACGTGTCCTGGATCTTTCCTACAAATGGAGTCATGCCACGTGTGGTCTTTTGTGTCTGGCTTCTTTCACTTAGTATTTTCAGGGTGCTTCCATGCTAGGGCTTGGGTTGTTGCAGTTTCTTGGTACCCGTTTTGTGGAAACTCTGGGTAGTCCAGGAAGCCTGGGAGTGAGGGGTGGGAATCCAGCTGGAAGAATGTTAGCGGATGAGAGAACCAGAGAGGCTCCCCCTCTCTTTGATCGCGTTTAAAGTGGAAAATGGTTCACAAAGGGAACGTTGTTTGTTTCGTTTTGGCTTCCAGCCTGGCATAAACTGTAACCTTCTTCCTTCCTTTTCTCTGCCCTTCTTCCATCTTTTCCCTGGAAGATCAGCATAGACAACAGTTTTGGTCAATGAGAGCTGCACCTGCTGACCCCTCTCTTCCGCCGAGGTTTTGGGGTGGGGTTTTAGCAAGTCCTTTCTTGGGATGAGGCATAGGAAGCTTGAGTTTTCCAAGGGTGTGGTGTGAAGTTCCTTCCAGCTCTGAGGTCATGGCATTCCATCCAGCTAGACTTCGGCTTCTTTCTAGGGCCTCCCCGAAGCCACAGCCCCGACTTACGCCATAGCAGAGTCATAGAATTGTGTGCTTTCCTGAATTTACAAACCCTTTGTCGGTGTCGGACTGCAATTACCATTCTGGCGTTGAGTGGAAGCGTATGGAGGCTGATTTTTCTCAGCCCGTCCACGGGCCGGAGCTCTCTGGCTTGTCCATGCCTACAGCAGATTGCTTCTTGCTAAGGTCATGCGTGTTCTGCTGGTTTATCTCCTTTTAACGCACTGTGTTGGTTTGTTATCGCTGCAGTGACAGATAGCCCCGGCGTATTGGCTTGAATGACACAAATTTATCATGCCACGTAGAGGTGAGAAGTCTAGAGGTGGCTCTCACTGTGCTAAAATCAAGATGTCACCAGGACTGCATTCTTTTCCAGAGGTCCTTAGGGGAATCTGTTTTCCTGTCTTTCCCGCTTCTGGAGGCCCCACTGCATTCCCTGGCTTGTGGTTCCCTCCCTCCATCTTCAAAGCCACCGAGCAGTGTAGCGGCTGTCGGACCGTTCTTCTGTGATTCCATCCCCTGTGACCACAGCATGGAAAGATTCTCCATATGTGATGACATTGGGCCCACCTGGATAATCCGGGGTCATGTCCCTATCTCAGGATCCTTCACTTTGCCACACCTGCAAGTCTCTTCCATGAAAAATGTTTCCCAGGCCCCAGGGTTAGGGCATGGGAGTCCCGGAGGCCATTATTCTTCCCACCACATTGACATCCTTTGTTTCTGTCTCTTAAGTTTTTCCTTTGAAGCCTGCAAGGTTCATACTTTTATTTAATGTTTGCTGTTTGTTGAATAAAGTAGATATCAGGGTCATGGGGGAAAAAAAAAGGAAATGAGGGAGTCTGGAACCTGGCTTGTATGCCCACCTTTCGCTGATGATCATAGCCCACTCGCTGAGTCTTAATTTACATCTAAGCACAACCAGGAGCTGTTTTCCATCTTGGACAGAACCAGGATTGCTGGTGCAGCTTGGGGACACACTGTTGTCCTCTCTTCTTCCCAAGAACCCCACACTTGCTGGGTGGCCCTCCCACAATCCATTTGGGGGTCACACGGGGGGGTCTCGGCAGGACCAGTTCCTGGACTTAGGGTCTCAGAGTCTGAGTCAGCTGTCGGAACCCAACAGGACCACCATGACATGAGCAGAGCCAGTAGGTGAGGCCCAGCCCCCAGGATTTCTAAGATACCATGTGTGCCTTTATAGGATCTTCTGAATCCGTGTTCTCTGGGCTTCTGGCTCCACAAAAATGGTGGAGGAAGATGGAGGGTAGGGATAGAAGAGAGTCACTGGACCGTTTCTGCTCAGAAATAGTTTGGGAGGTATTTGTATCAGTCAGCTTTCTGCTGTGCTGATACTGCATAACAAGCCACCCCCAAAATCAGAGGCTTACAGAAACAAGCATTTATTTCTTGCATACCAGTCTGTGGGTCACCCGTGGCTCTCCTGGGCTCAACCGGGTGGGACCAGGAAGGCCGGGTCAGGCTTTGGACTGGGTTCGGGACTGAACTAAGCATCTCATTTTTGAGGCCAGTGGACCCCTGGGGCACGTGGTTGTGCTTCCACCTGATTGGAGAAGCTGTGAGGTGGAATTCTGCGGTGCCAAACCGCTGCCTGTCACACCCACTGATACCCCACCGAACCAGGGGACCAGGCCCGATCCAGCATCTGGGGAGGGGGAGGTCCGTTCTAGTGCGGAGGTCCTGCGGAGTCACAGGGCAGAGGGAGCGAATGTGTATTTGTATTCCGGGGAGGAGGGAGGGAGGGCAGAAGCAGGGTTTGTGTGTGGGAGGGGTGGGTGACTCCAGTGGATGACGCTGGGTGCAGCCGGTTGTGTCCAGGAGAGTCTGCTCCGCAGGTGTTGGAGGCAGGGGTGCTCGCTCGACGTGCAGCTTCTTTGGCTGCATCTTGGAGTCCCTTGGATGCGGGGGGGGGGGGGTCCACTTGTGTCCCCAGGGAACACGTGGCAATGTCTGGAGACATCCTTGGCTGTCAGAACCGACTGGCGGGAGAGGGTGCTCCTGGCATCTAGTGGGTGGATGCCAAGGATGCTGACGGGCTGGTAACGCATGAGACAGCCCTCCGGGAGGAACGGTGTGGCCTGGGCCTGGGTGTTCAGTGGCCGACGAGCCCTGCATAAAACAGGTACTTCCCAGCTGATTCTCGTGCACCTTCAAGTTGGAGAACCTCGTCTTGCAGGGCTGCCCCGACTGTGAGGGAGAATTGGCGATCCTTTCCACACAGAGGCCTGCTGAGGAGGGGAAGTGAGTTGTTGAAAATGTCACCGATGGGCTGTGTAGAAGCAGGTTAAAACTTCTGGGTCTTGGCAGGGTCTCTCTGCAATCTGTGACTTTTTTTTTATTGTTTTTTTATTAAAAATTTTTTAATGTTTATTTTTGAGAGAGAGAGGGACAGAGAGTGAGTGGGGGAGGGGCAGAGAGAGAGAGAGAGAGAGAGAAGGAGACACCTAATCTGAAGCAGGCTCCAGGCTCCCTGCTGTCAGCACAGAGCCTGACGTGGGTCTTGAACCCATGAATTGTGAGATTACGACTTGAGCCAAAGTCGGATGCTCAGCCCGCTGAGCCACCCAGGTACCCCTGATATCTGTGACTTTCTATCATTTATTTTGTACTGTATCAGTCTTTTAAGTTGTATTAATTTCTTTACCGTTGCTCAAGCTAATAAACGGACTATTTATTTGGTGTTGAAAAATCTGTTTTTTATTAGATTTTCATCGTGAGCTTAGTGTTTTCTTTCTCCAGGTGGCCCTTTGTCAACTATTTCTGTTATGTATTTTCTTTCCTCACCAGCAACACTGCCAAGTTCTTGATAGCAAAGATCTGTGCCTTAAATTTCGTTTTTTTTTCTACGCAGTGATGAGCATGCATGGTAATTATTGGTCAGTTGCCATCGGTATCCATTGCGATGCAAGTTGCACAGTGGGGTTAAGGGCCATCTATCCAGTTTGCACAGACCAGCCTTTTATACCTTGCTATAAATCCCGTCTTCAGGGGCCGATGGTTAGCAGGCTGACGCTTGGTTGCTGTGTGGCAAAAAGAAAGCTTTGACCTCATTAAAGGAAGGCAGCCGTGTTATTGAGAGGCAGGCCGCCTCATTCTTCCTCCCACACTCATGTTCTTTTATTTTGGTGGTTGAAATGTTTGAAGTATGAAAAAAAGTTGGGAATTGCTTGCAGGCAGGTACCAACGTACAATACAGCGAGTTAAAGCTTCTCCGGCCCTCCCCTCTGTTGTGCGCAGCAAGCAAATCTGTATTTTCTTTTAAAAAGCCAGTTGGGGAAGCATTTGCTGTGGGGATGCTGTATCTCCTAGAATTTGCTATGATCAGATGAACCCAGTATTGTCCGTTGGGGCTACCAGCAAGTTACGGGAATAATTGAAATGGTTCTCCTTGTGTGTATCTATGGTACAGTGGTTTTGAAAAGACATTTGTTGACTTCATGGGATGCAGAGAGGTCAGGGCTCATTAAGGCTGTTCCACCCTTCAGTTGTCCTCTTTTTTCCTTTTCTTCCCTTTCCCTGATTGATTGATTGGTTGATTGTAGGCTTTATGCCCAGTACAGGGCTTGAACTCACGACCCTGAGATCAAGACCTGAGCTGAGATCAAGAGAGAGATGCGTGGGGCACCTGCGTGACTCAGTCGGTTGAGCATCAGACTCTTGATTTTCACTGAGGTCATGATCTCATGGTTCCTAGTTTGAGCCCCACGTTGGGCTCTCTGGTGTCAGCACAGAGCCCACTTCGGATTCTGTGTCAGCCTCTTCAGCCTCTCCCAGGCTCGTGTTTAAACCAAACGTTTAGGGGACGCCTGGGTGGCTCAGTCGGTTAGGCGTCCGACTTCAGCTCAGGTCATGATCTCGCCATCCGTGAGTTCGAGCCCCGCATCGGGCTCTGGGCTGACAGCTCAGAGCCTGGAGCCTGCTTCCGATTCTGTGTCTCCCTCTGTCTCTGCCCCTCCCCCATTCATGCTCTGTCTCAAAAAAAAAAAAAAACGTTAAAAAAAAAACCACCAAAAGCAAACGTTTAAAAAAAAAAGTAGTGCTGCTTGTATTTGGGAAAGGAACCCCCACACGGCAGATCAGACCCTTTTAGAGGCACTGGGAGTGTCGCTTGTGCTGAAAGAGTTTAGCTGGAAAGCGGTGCAGGAGGAAACACCACTTTCCGTTCTGCATGCCTGTATCAAGACGTTTTGAGTATTAATTCCTGTCGCACAGCAGAAGAGGCTTCACGCTCTCATCAGGCATGGAGAATTGAGTGTGGCTGAGATGGGTGTGTGTGTGTGTGTGTGTGTGTGTGTGTATGAAGGGGAGAAAGGAACAGTCTCAAAGCCATTTGGAGTTTAGGGAATGTATTTGAAGATACGCACTCGAGGGCCGACGATAAAATTTTGGCAGTAGTCTGGGTTCCTGACCTGTGACCCAGACCCTGTGATTGCCAGAGAGGCTGCAGTGGTCCCGTAGCTGCATCCTGCTTCTTACCAGGGCCACAGGGCACTGCCTCAGGTCTGCCTTCCCACAGCGCTCTGGAGGAACTCTTCATGCTCCACAGAGGTGATACTTTTCCACTTGCTTCACTGTGTTTTAAGGACCCAGGAAGTGATATTATCGGCTGAACCGTCTCCAGGTCCTTTTGATGATTCTGTCCTTTACCAGCCGCGAGATGCCCGTGATTTTTGTGCCGTGACTTCTCGCAGCGCGCTTGTCCTCGCGGCAAACCTGCGTGCCGCAGACGACGGGAAATGGAGACTCCTGGACATAGATTGATTCTCCTGTTTGGAGGTGGGGGTTATGGGAACCAGTGTAAATCAGATCCTGCCTTCATCTGTGATCTTACCACATTAAATCCAAGAAGACCCGTGTGGGTGGTCGGTTTTTTCATCAAGTCTACAGAGTGATGTTTTCTTGGAAAGAGCCCTCAAATGGGAACAGAACGATTGAATTTTAGTCCTAACGTGGTCAGTAAGCACCCATGTGATATTGTCCTCAAGAGAGTAAAGGTAGTGTCGCATTTCTCCTGCCAGCTGAGGGCTCGGGCCACATGCTCCCCGATATCACTCTGGGACACAACTTGATTGATTTCAAGACCGTTCGCAGCCCCTTGTTTGAATTCGTGGAACTATGGGCAGTTATGCTGCCACTCATGGTGGTAAAAATTGCATATGGTGGAACCCGGTGACTGGAAAGCCGTCTTCAGGATCTTCTTGTCACCTGAAAAGGAGTGCTCCATAATAATTGTGTTCCTTGGAACTTCTAGGGACTGAACTGCCTTGAACAGGAGTCAGGAAAGGCCTCCCTTCCAACAAATTCCATTTTTGTAATGTTTCTTTTTGAGAAACAGAGACAGAGCGCAAGCAGGGGAGGAGCAGAGAGAGAGGGAGACACAGAATCTGAAGCAGGCTCCAGGCTCTGAGCCGTCAGCACAGAGCCCGACGCGGGGCTCGAACTTGGGAACAACAAGATCATGACCTGAGCCGAAGTCAGACGCTTAACGGACTGAGCCACCCAGGCGCCCTTCAACAAATTCCATTTTGGTAGAACTGTCTGAGAGAACTTCTGGATTATCTAGCTAAGTGGATGTGACAGAATTAAAGGCTAATTGGGACTCTATCTGAGAAAATCAAATTCCGACACGTAGTCTAAGCAGAACTAAGGAATATGGTTACCTTTATCACATTATTTTAGTTTTCTTTGGAGGACATAGAAGCTTGTCCCATGGTGTCCGGCATCACATATGGAGGGACTTTTTTCCCTGAAAAGTCCTTGGGGGGGGGGTCAACTTTATTATTATTTTTTTGAATGTTTATTTTGAGAGGGAGAGCCCTGGTGCGTGTGTGTGCGAGTGGGGGAGGGGCAGAGAGAGAGGAGAGAGCATCCCAAGCAGGCTACGCACTGCTAGCTTGGAGCCCGATGTGGGGCTTGAACTCACGATCCTTGAGATCATGACCTGAGCTGAAATCGAGAGTCAGATGCTTAACTGACTGAGCCACCCAGGCACCCTGAGACCATTCAACCTTAAAAGAAAAAACAGCAAAACAAAACAAAAAAATAGTTAGCTTTTTTGTATTAAAATATTTTGCTTGAGAGTCTTTATTGAAAATTGGTAATCTTTTTGCAAATTTAAGTAGGCTTTGGTACTTTTTAGGAAGATTCTTTCCTGCTTGATATGCTTGGTCCTTTTACAACTTTGGTTAGGACGGTTCTCCAGGAAAGGAGAGGGGTTCAGCTGTATTTTTTTTTTTTAATTTTTTTTTTTCAACATTTATTTATTTTTGGGACAGAGAGAGACAGAGCATGAACGGGGGAGGGGCAGAGAGAGAGGGAGACACAGAATCGGAAACAGGCTCCAGGCTCTGAGCCATCAGCCCAGAGCCTGACGCGGGGCTCGAACTCACGGACCGCGAGATTGTGACCTGGCTGAAGTCGGACGCTTAACCGACTGCGCCACCCAGGCGCCCCTCAGCTGTGGTTTTACTGTTAGCGTTGCTCGGATCACAAAAGAAATTTCCACCTTCATCTCTTCCTTTTGCTCACTTGCTGTCTTGGAAACATTTCCGCATCTGGCCTTGGGGGAGTCGTAAAACAGGAAGAAAGCGTTAACAACAGGCTGTGTTTCGTAACCGACATTTGCTTCTTGCCCTGAATACTGCATTTTTGCCATCCATTTCCCACTTTATACATGGAGGCACATTCCAGAGCTGCTCCCGAGGGCTGCTGAGTCATGGAAATTGAAGGAGACCGCCTGCCGGGGCACCTGCTGTGACAGATGGGCTCCAGAGACATCAGCCAGCAGAGGGGACGGGATTCATCTCCCAGCCCCGTCCTCTGTCATTTCATTCTCTCTCGTTCTGGCTTTTTCCTTTCATAGCTGCCCTTCCGGTTCATTTGAACCACACTTCACCTGTGCAGGAGGGCCGTGGGCGGGCTCGCTTAGCTAGCTGTCAGGTGTGAAGAGGCAAGAATTGGGGCACCTGGGTGGCTCAGTCGGTTGGGCATCTGACTTCGGCTCAGGTCATGATCCCACAGTTTGTGAGTTCGAGCCCCGCGTCAGGCTCTGTGCTGACAGCTCGGAGCCTGGAGCCTGCTTCGGATTCTCTGTCTCCCTCTCTCTCTGCCCTCCCCTGCTCACGCTTTGTCTGTGTCTCTGTGTCTCAAAAATAAGTAAACATTAAAAAAAATTAAAAAAAAAGAATGAGGAAGGAATGGGGACGGGAGCAAGGGAGAGGTGACACCAGTGTGTCACAGATGGCTGTCTGTGGAATGTGAAAATATTGTAGGATGGTTTGCGGTCTTTTTTAGATTGAGTGGAAAGGACTCTGATGGGTACATGTTTATGTGGTTAGTGTGTCTGGGGGGTTCTCGGTATTCACAGTAGTTAATGTCCTGCAAAGTCACTGAAACTTCATAGAAGCTTTGCTCCTAGGGGAAACACAGGGGTAGCTTCCCGTGAGCCTCTGCTTGACGTCAGTACGTGAGCTTATTTTTCTGTAGAAAGACCCCTTATTGAATATATATCGTTGGTTCCTTTACACTGAAACTCCCAGCCAACAGCAGTGTAACTCTTGCCCTAGGAAAGCTCATCTAACAGGTGGGTTTTCTCCGTAAGGCACGTCCTGCCTTCTTGCCCTTGGCAACACCGGCCAGCACTAAAGCCCCGGGCTTGGGGCCATTCTCAACGGTCCTCACCAACAGAGAGCAGGCAAACGGGAAAGACTTTGGCATGGCAGAGACCCCGTGAAGGACACTCGTTTCCAGTCTGGGAGCTGAAACGAGAAGGTAGAGTTCAGCCTTGTTCAGCCTCAGCTGGAAACACGTGCCCCTGGTGACTCAACTTCCCCGCTCCAGTGTCCTGGCGTGACCATGGAGCACGTGGGTATCGATCGCAGGGTGACAGATAAATTGTGGCAAATAGGCCGATTCAGAGATACACACGGTGTTTATCCCTGTGCGTCAGAGACACATAAACCTATGTCTAATTTGAGAGCGACTTTACCAGCCTGAAAGCAATCAGCGTTCCAACAGTTGTGTCCGCAGGGCCCCACGGAGATGGGTTGGAGCTGCAGGTGTTGTTGCCAGAGCGTCTCGGGAGGCACGCAGAGGGTACGTGGGAGGCAGGGTCGGGTAGAAAGCCTAGCGACCTCAAAGCCCGCCTCCTGAAGTGTGGGCCAGCCAGATAGCCCCGGAGCAAGAGAGAGATGGCCTTGCTCAGTCACGAGGCTGCCGGGAAGAGGAAAGCCAGGGTGGATTGGGAAATTCTTTCTTGAAAGGAGATAAGGAGCTTTGCGTTTCCGTAGTTTAAGAGTTGCATTTGCACAGTTACTCCCACAGTTGTAAACCGAACCTTCAGTTACAGGTTTATATATAAAGCATTTTGCACCCATATTAGGTGGTTGTTTTTGATCAGAAGTTGTCCGGTACTGGAAGTGTCTGATGGGTTAACCCAACAGAATCTTTTTTTTTTTCTTTTAACGTTTGTTTATTTATTTTGAGAGAGACAGAGTGAGGAGGGGAAGGGCAGAGAGAGAATCCCACGCAGTCTCCGTGTGGCCAGCACAGAGCCCGACACGGGGCTCTAACTCATGAAACCGTAAGATGATGATCTGAACTGAAATCAAGAGTCGGATGCTCAACCGACTGAGCCACCCAGGCGCCCCCCACCCCCAGTAGAATCTTTCTAAGGTGTTTGAAACAAGGGTCACCCTGATGTCTTACTGGCTTGTTGGGGAAGTATACTGGACCTCAGTTGAAACGTGATTTGATCCACATTGGAAGCCAGTCCATGGCATCAGGGCCTCCTGATGATTCTTGGTTGGTTGGTTTTATCAGGATGGTTCCTTCCCCCAGATTATGATGGAAAGGGAGCCAAGGTATTAAAAAAAGAATGGAGTTTATGAGTAGGTGTTGGTGTGTATATATTTAAGGTGGCCTTAGTCTGGGAAAAGGAGCTTTTTCTGGACAGCTCCTTCCTTTTCCTCAGGTTTTGTGGGTACTGAACACTGAAGTCCTGTATTAAACCTGTTACTGGGGAGCCTGGGTGACTCATTCGGTTGAGCATCTGAGGCTTGATTTCGTGTCAGGTCCTGATCCGGGGTTGTGGGATCGAGCCCTCTTGTCGGGCTCTGCGTGAAGCCTGGAGCCTGCTTCAGATTCTCTCTCTTTCCCCCCCTGCCTCCATCCCCCCTCACGCTCTCTCTTTATATATAAAATAAAGAAAATAAAAAAATACTGTTATCGAGCAAATGTTACAAGGACAAACAACACAGTTATGATTACCCGTTCTGAAATGATGGCGATATTAAATATAATTTGGTTGAACATGTAACTGCCAGCGTATAAAGTAAAACGCTCACGTTGGACTTAAAACCAAGTAAATGTTCATTTCATGGAAAATATCCAACTGATAAAGGATGGGTTGGTTTCTGATGGTGATAAAGTCCGTTTTAAAAAATTGAAAGTGCTTTTTTCTTAACTGCAGTTCGTACAGATAAGTTCTGTAAGCTCTCGGGTCGTTTCAATTTCAGGTGGCATAAATTCTGAAGCTCATTCTTAGAAAGACGTTTGGCCTTACCTGGGCTTATAGGTATAGTCTGTGTCCTTGAGGCAGTAACCACCAGATCGTGCACATCTGTGGTTGGACAAAGTTGAGCTTGTTGACTTACTGCCTCGAGGGGACCTTGGGCATCTCCGAAAGAGGGTGCTAGGAAGCGCTTAAAAGGTTGGGCCTTGCGTTCAGTGATTTGGGGCAGGGTTTAAGGAATCGGAACCTTGTCCGATGCTGGTTGTCTCTGAAATTGTTTGTGTTGTGTCTGGAGAATGCCACAGCCTAGCTGCTTCTCCTCTTTCAGTTAATACATACTTGATTGGTACATGGATGGGTGATTGATTGAATGGGTGTCTGATGGGTGCGTGTGCTTAAACATCAGAAACATCCAAATAAAAGAATTGTCTTAAAAAGACTTCTTAATGATCACTCGTTGCTAAAATCCTGCGTCGTAGCTACTGGGTTTGGCCCTGCTGTCATCTTCAAGTTTCGCTTTTTTTCTTTCTTTTAAGTAAAGCCTATTTATTTATTTTGAGAGAGAGTTGCACGCATGTGCGAGCAAGAGAGGGTCCCAAGCGGGCTCCCGTGGGGCCGGATCCCATAACCCTGGGATCACGACCTGAGCCGAAATCAAGACTCGGATACTCCTGTGATTGGGCCATCCAGGGAGGGGCCCCAGTAATGGCACTTTATGGTTCATATTTTAGAGCATCAGATGCATTCTTTTTGGTGCTCTCGCGAGCGCTGTTTTCCTAATTTCATTTTTAGGTTCGTTTCTAGTACTTGCAGAATATTACATTTTAATGCAATAGAGGACCCTTTTTTCTTGCTAGTTACAGGAAGAGTTTTTCTGGTTCACTGCCTGTGTTTATTGCAATTAGTTTTTATTGAGTAGGAAGACCTTTATAGGGTTCGTTTACGTCCCTTGGATTTGTTATTTTTAGTTCTCCAAAGTACCAGGAGGGTGCCTCAGTAACAGAGACTGTGTCAGGTTTTCAGAAATTTATTTAATTTTTTTATTTTAAGTGATTTATTTTGGTTAATTATAGACCCACAAGAAGTTGCAGAAATAGCGTTCTGTGTGCCGTCCCCCAGCTTCCTCCAATGGTGGCATCTTACATAACCTTGGTGTAATATCAAAACCGGGAAATCCACATGGCACAGTACAGTTCAGCAGCCCTCAGCCCTCACTGGGAGTTCACTGGTTTCTGCACGGATTCATTTGGGAGTTACATTTGAAGGACAGGCATAAGCAATAGCAGAAGGGGATGGAAGGAGTTGGGGTTAGAAAGAAGCACGCGGTCGCCTTGACTTTTTGGCAGCCAGTGTGCACGGGACAGGTGGCAGCAGGCCAGGAAGACAGGAGATGCTTTTGGTGGTTAAAAACCAGGTATCTGTGCTGCCCATGCACACTGTGTTTTGTTTTCACTGCTGTAGTAAGACCATTTTCCCTTAACCTCCAGGCAGACTCATGTAGAACATTAAATTTTGGGACAGTAGAAGACCTTTTTCTTGCTAGTTACAGGAAGTGATTATAATGGGGAAGGCAGAAACCCAGTGTTACACAACCCGAAATCCTTGGCCCTGGATTCACTTACTCACATGTTCTTTACTTTGTAATGGATGAAACAGTCCCCATTCCACCCCCCCCCCCCCCCCCCCCGCCACTTCAGTGGACGTAGTCTTGTGTTGGGTGTTACCTACTCCATTAGGACCTCACTTCGGAATTCCCTTCCTCTTTTTTTTAGCGTTAATTTGTTTCTTTTGAGAGTGGGGGAAGGACGGGGGTGGGGGGGAGAGAAGAGTCCCAAGCAGGTTCCCCACTGTCAGCACAGAGCCCGACGTGGGGCTCGAACTCCCAAACCGTGAGATCATG
Organism: Prionailurus bengalensis; assembly: GCF_016509475.1. Taxonomy (NCBI): domain Eukaryota; kingdom Metazoa; phylum Chordata; class Mammalia; order Carnivora; family Felidae; genus Prionailurus; species Prionailurus bengalensis. Next base: position 6,680,102 of record NC_057361.1, read on the forward strand.
ACCTGAGCTGAAATCAAGAGTTGGATGCTTAACCGATTGGGACACCCAGGCGCCCCTGGAAGGCCTTTCTTTTCCTCTGCTTGGGCGGTTTGCCACTTGTCCTGCTGGGAGAGTGGAAACGTAAAGTGATAGTTGACACGGACCCCAGTCTCCCATCACACGGAATGTGGCGGGATGCATGGTTTTTCTCTCCTGCCTCTCTTGCTGTGAGGGTAACAGGATTGGTAATGGTCACTGAGAGCAGTGAAGTGCTCTTGAGTAACTCTCCACGTGGGGGACGAGGTGCACTGTACCTCCAAGAGCCACATAATGGTGTGTCCCCCACGCTGGGGTTTGGACACAAGCTGGTCAAGAATGGAGTGCAGTAGATTCCTGTGTGAGCATTGAGAAGCTCTTGTGAGTGAGGCGTGGAGCGAGGTTGCACAAGCTTCTGTGACTCGTGGAAACCGGAGCCAGGCTCATTAACGGGCTCACACCCGTCAGGTACGATCAGACAGGGATGGTCGTTGTGAATGGGGTCCATGCCAAGGCGCCTGTGAAGCATCTGTAGAGGCTCGGGACGGGCTAAAAAAAGGCGCAATGCTCTCGTATCTACTGAAACAGAAAGGAGGTTAGCACTTACCTAGCACAGGGGGCTTGGGGACGGGGCCTGGGTTAGCGTCTGCTAAGGTGGGAGTGGAGGGCTTCTTCTCGGGACAATGAACGTGTTCCAAGGTTATTTGCTGATGGTGGTTGCACAGCTCTGGGAATATACTAAGAGCAGTTGAATCATATACTGCCAGTGAGTGAACTGTATGGTGTGTGATTCCTAGCTCAACAAAACTGTTCACTTTTTTTTTTTAACGTTTTAATTATTTTTGAGAGAGAAACAGAGTGTGAGCAGGGGAGGGGCAGAGAGAGGGGGAGAGAGAATCCCAAGCAGGCTCCTCACCGTCAGCACCGAGCCCAGTGCGGGGCTTGAAGCCTCAGATCATAACCTGAGCTGAGGTCGGACGCTCAGCTGACTGAGCCCCCCGGGCGCCCTTCATCAAAACCGCGTAAAGGGGGTTTTTTGTACTTTGAGTTTGTAGTTTCAAGAGTGCTTTTCTAACACCTGCTGTGATCTTGTGTGGTTGGAGCTCCTGTTTGTGCACAGATGCGGTGTAACTTTCAGCGTGGAGAGAATGGTTTTTTCAGTGACCAGTTCCTGAAAACGTGTCCCCATCTGTCATCTCTACGCCGCCACAATTAGGAAGCAGCCATCCACGGTGAGCGGTGAAAACGTGGCTGCTGTCACAGGAAGTGTAGCACCGTCCTCTTCGTGTTTTCTCCTTTCCCTGTCTCCTCCTCCGCCCCTCCCCCTCCCACGGACTAACTAACTAACTAACAAGAAACAGCAAGAACCCAGTGGCACAGCTGAATACGCTCCGGGCTTTTGAGAACAGGGCACATACAGGGGGGAAGATAAAGCACAAGTACAGCCACCCAGCCTTTCTCCACGGCCAGCGTCAAGATAGACATGGCAGAGGGCAGACTCGGGAAAGCCTTGATCTGCCTGGTCAGAGTTGGGAAAAAGTCCGAAAGATCTGGTACCCCAGATCACCCTTACTGTGACCCATGAAACTGATAGAGGGGGTGTAGGGAGATTAGGGAGAATGCAAGGGAAATTCACAAGGTACCCGCCTGCACATTGATAATCGGTCTCCCGATTCCTCCCCAATGCGTCTTGCTCCGAAATTATCACAAAGCACTATCGTGCGCATAATTGGAAGCACCATGGCCTGTTTCTCCATTCAGACACTTGGCTAAACAAAAAGCACACTTGGAGTGAAAAAAATGTTCCTTCACAAAGCTTCCGAGGGGCGCCTGGGTGGCTCTGTTAGTTAAGCACCTCACTTCGGCTCAGGTGCTGATCTCACGGTTCGTGGGTTCGAGCCTTGTGTTGGCTCATGCTGACAGCTCAGAGCCTGGAGCCTATTTCAGATTCTCGGTTTTCTTCTCTCTGTCCCTCCCCTGCTCGTGTTCTGTCTCTCAAAAAGGAATAAACATTAAAAAAAAAAAAATTAAAACAGCAACAAAAAAAGCTTCCGATACCCAGATGGTCACTTACTATGTCCTCTGACACTCAGCAATCTCGCCATGAGCTTTGTAGCATTGGCTCATTGCTTATGCTTAGAAGACAATGACTGAAATCGCACATCCCGTTAAATAAAAGCCATCAGGGTTTAGTGTCCTGAAGAAATGTTGTCTACACAGCCAGCCTCTGTTCTTTCGTTACCACGCGCGGTCACACATCTGTGCTGTGAGCTGTGAGTAGTACACAGTTGCGAGGGAGAGAGCCGAGGTCACAGACCGGGGGACAGGGATGGTGGCTGTGGTGCAGTGTTCCAGGAAGAGGCCCAGGACGCTGGGGAGGAAGGACCCCCCCCCCCCCCCCCCCCGCCCGGTGAAATCAGCCTCCCCTTGTGTGTCTGTGTTTAATCTGCGGGGCGGGATTTCTCTGTGACTTCCTGTGTTGAAACCCGAGTGGCCTGTCCCGCCTTTGACCTCTGCTGTCTGCAGTGTGGCTTAGTTCACGTGTCCTGCTTCACTGTGAGACCCGGGGTCACATCCCTGGATTGACATCCGAGGTCAGAGTTTGGGGCAGGAATAGGAACGTACCCGAGTCTCGATGGGATGTGAAGGTAAAGGCGATTAGCACCAGGGGTGCCTGGGTGGCTCGGTCGGCTGAGCATCCAACTCCTGGTTTTGGCTCGGGTCAGGATCTCATGGCTCGTGAGATCGATCCCCATGCCTGGCTCTGTGATGACTGTACAGAGCCTGCTCAGGCTTCTCTCCTCCTGTCTTTGCCCCTATCCTCACCTGAACTCTCTCTCCCTCTCTTTTCTGTCTGTCTCTCAAAATAACAAAACAATTAGCACAGCCAGTTCGTGTTTGTGTGTCTGCCTTCCACCAGGCGGTGATCGGGGGACCCTACGCAGTTCTTTTTGAGCCTCTACAACAAGTCCACATCATTGGAAGGACTCTTCCAGCTTTACAGGTGGGGAAACTGAGGCCAGGGCAGTGCAGTACCTGCTGTGCAACTCCCACCTGCGGAGGAGCTCAGAGCGGGCTGGTGACAGGTTGGGTCATCGCGACTTTAAAGTCCCTGTTGTCTGCGAGGCAACGCTGCGCTTCTGAGCCCTAGAGGGTTTCCCCTCGATTCCTGCCAATTTCCAGTGGGACAATGCGCAGGACCCCCAGGAGTGTGTGGCTAGAGGCTGCGGCTTTGTGCGTGGGAACCCTGAGAAAATGACGGCGTCTGATTCCAGAAACATCTCTGAGCCAAAGCCTGAGACCGGCCTGCTCTAAGGCAGGGGCTGCATTTGGCCTGCTACCTGTTTTTGTGCAGCCCGCGAGCTAAGAATGGTTTTAGATTTTTAAATGGCCGAGAAAAGAATAATATTTTCATATAAAAGTTATGTGTCAGTCCGACACAGTTTTATTGGAACACAGCCACACCCATTCACGTATATCTCCTCTGAGCAATAGACGGTGTTGCAACACAGACCCCCTGGCCCAGGGAAGCCTGAAGTATTTACTCTCCGGCCCTTCACAGAACAAGGGTTGCAGTCCCTGCCTGCCTCGAGGCCTGTCCCTGTACCTGCTGTACTTTCATTCCGCCCGCCTCCCCATCTCTTCCTCATTTGCACTTTGTTCCCATTTCACCTTGCTTGCTGGAGCCTGGTATTGCACAGTTAGAGAGTCACTTGTTGGATGTGAAAGTCTGTCTCAGTTAAAATGCCTATAGCCCTGAAAGAGGTAACATGTTAAACTTTACCATTTATGCCTTGGGAGTGGAAAGGGTTGGTGCTGGCATTGTTGGAACAGAGCAGGGCTGATGTATAAGAGGAGGGGGTATGGGATGTCCCTGTGTGGCACAAGATGGGAGATTTGGTCATTAGAAGTGACCTTTGTCACTTTCCCTCAGTCACCCAGAGGCTGGGAGTGTTGGTGGACGAAGTGCGTGGCTAAGCTCCCCTGTGGGAGCTGTCGGCTTTGGAGAACCGCGTCACCTGAAGATTACTGCCCCCCTCCCCGCCTCCCCCCCCCCAAGAAGAGGGTGCTAGGCTCCTGACGTGACTGGTCCCCGTGGAGTCGTAAGGTGGGGCCCACAGGTAGAAAGTGGTCGAGTCGGAATCGGACACAGACAGTCTTCAGTTCCCAGGGGCTTACCTGCATTCTGGCACCTGGTCTGCGATGCTGGCTTCACAGTGCAAGGGTGACCACCCGTTTCTTGCCTTTTTGTCCGCTGGTTTTGATGGTTGCTTCAAGGCTCGGACAAGGGTGAGAACTCGGGAGGGAGATGTCGGTCGGTCCGTCTCATCCGTGGTACCTGGCGTGCCACACACGGACCCGTCGTCATGTGTATTTGAGAATAACGATGCCACGGTGGACCCTTGCCACGTTATGGTGTCCTGCCTGTAGGACTTCTGTGCCGATTTACAGTTCAGTTACGTTTGCAGGCTTTCTGGGGCCATTCTAGACTCGCTGGGAAGTTGACCGTATTTTTGTAGTGTTGTTTTGGGGAGAAAAACAGTTCTGAGTGAGGAACCAGTGAAGATTTGGACCCTGTCCCATTTGTAATTCGGAGGCTGCTTCAACTTCAAGCTTTCTTCTTTAAACTTGTCCCGTCATGATGCACACGGTAGCAAGGCGGAGTATTCCGTTAGCCGTGGCATCCTCGCTAAGTGGCTTCCTCGCGTTCTACTTCTGGCTTCGCTTCTCGAAGCATTATTAAAATACGCTGGAGGCTGGTACCTCTTCTGGCCGGGGAGCGGGTTGGGGGGGTTGGGGAGAGAAGGGATTAAAAATTAGCTCGAATCTAAAAGCCGCACTGACAGCGCAGATAATTTTTCATGCTAACCTACTTTCAGTGCTGCCAGCACCATCGTAGAATGGAAAATCTCTGCTTTCTCCCGTCCTGCTCTGACGAGACCTAAAAATAACTCCGTGAGGAGATGGGCACGTGGCCCTTTGATCTCTGTGGCCTGGGATATTTCTTGGTAGGAGCCGAGGCTGGAAGGAACTTGGTGTTTTTCAATGAGCCTTCGGGTAGTTGCAGTTGATGGATGAGGCCAATTACTGGAATCGTCCTTCACCATCAGGCTATTTGATCTGTCCCTGGTTTCCATTTCTTAAGCTTCTCCGAATACGCTCTCCCTACGCCTGGGGTTTATGCGACTACAAACTGGGATATGTGTGCGGAAACCCAAACAAGACGCATCACTCTTGGATGCCAAGAACCGCCGGACTGGATTTGTTAGTGATTTACCGAGGGGCCTCCCGTTCCGGAATAAGTAGAACACCGCTTTGACCCCCAGGGGGTCTGCGGTTGAGGTGGACAGGACAAGGGCAGGATTCGATTTCACGGATAGTAGAGGTGTCCCAAGTGCCCGTGCGCTCTGCGCAAAGGAGTTTGAAAGGGGTTGGGAGCCGATGAGGTGGCCTGGGGCAGGAGGTGAGGCCCAGGAGGCTCCTTCCCGCGAGGAGCACGCCTGCAAGAGTGAGGAGACGAGGAGAGCCCAGAGGAGCCAAGAGCCCTCAGAGGTGCAGAGGTGGGACGGTTGGCGGTGATTCTGGGGAATCCGACTTGTGTTTTTCAGGGTAGGAGCGGTGGGTCTGCAGCGGATGGGAGACGGGGTACACGCGGGGCAGTGGGGGCACACCTCTCCTTGGAGAGCCACAGCCCTGAAGGTGAGGCCGGAAGTGGGTAGCCTTTGCCTAGGAAACTAGTGTGGGTGAAGGAGGGCTTAGGGAAAGGGAGACTTGGTGCTTGAGTGGAAGCAGACAGGGAGATGTTCAAGAGATAAGACACAGGATTGGGGGATGGACTGTATTTCTTCTTTTTTTATAATGTTCATTTAGTTTTGAGAGAGAGAGAGAGAGAGAGAGAGACACGGAGAGACAAGAGCTCAAGTGGGGGGGGCCAGGGAGAGGGGGAAACACAGAATCTGAAGCAGGCTCCAGGCTCAGCTTTCAGCACAGAGCCCGACGCGGGGCTCAAACCCATGAACTGTGACATCATGACCTGAGCCGAAGTCGGACGCTCAACCGACTGAGCCACCCAGGTGCTCCAACGGACTGTATTTCTTGCAGGAGGAAAACTGTGCAGGGTTTTAGTCTTGGGAGACTAGGGGTATTAGGGACATTTCTTTTTGGGGACAGATGAGAAGGCAGTGAACATGTAAAATATTGAGAAGCAGAGAGGACGATACCTCTGAAAAGCTGTACCAGGGGATAACCTAACATATGAAGGTTAAGGTTTTCTGGGAGAGCAGGGGCATCCTGACTCAAAGGAAGCCAGGCGGGGTGGGATCTTCTGATGCCCCAGACCAACTAGGCGTTCAGACTGTACTGGGGAACAAAGGGTGTGTGCCTGGGGACTTGGTAGCCAGCGGCCACTTCTTTTCCTCCTGGTTCTTACCCTCCCTGATCACCACCATTGTTTAGAATCTGAGTCACCCTCATTTACTCCGCTTCAGATGAGGCTTTCTGTTTAAGAGGTTATTTGAATTATGCTCAGTTTGTTTCCTAAAAACCAGTGGACTGGGGCATATACCAAGGCAAAGCAGGACTACGTGGAGATGGGCTAACCCCCAGCAGCTGTCTAGTAGAACGTTCTTCCATGATGCAGATGTTCCGTGTCTGCACTAGTGGATCGTCTCAATATTCATGGATCGTCTCCATACCTCGTGAATCATCTCCATACTTGTGGATCGTTTCCACACTAGTGGATAGTCTCCATAATAATGGGTAGTTTTCCATACTACTGGATAGTTTCCGTACCTAGTGGATCATCTCCACACTAGTGGATAGTTTCCATGCCTAGTGGATCGTCTTCATACCCAGTGATAGTTTCTGCACTAGTGGATAGTGTCCATACCTCGTGGTTAGTCTCTGCGCTAATGGACAGTCTCCGTACCTAGTGGATGGTCTCCACACTAAGCGGATAGTCTCACATGGGAGATACTAGCTACACGTGCCTATGAATTGTTTGGGCTTCTGATGACGAGGTAAGATGAGGGCTTATGTGGTGTCTGAGAAGGATAGTCTGTCAGCAGAGCCTCTGGACGCGTGGCTGCGGTGAGGCTGACCATGACCACGGCCAGGTGAGGGCAGAGAACTGGCCTCCTTTGTGAGGAGAAAAGCTCCAGGTGGTCGTGGCCCCCGTGAACCAAAGCTGGGCTCCCTGTGTTTCACTGCTTCTGTTTCTTACTGTTAATTACGTCAGGTACAGGGAGTGTGGGGCTGTGATCTTGTCCTTGTGCTGAGCCACAGGGGCTGGTCTGCACCTTCACCGTCAATCGTGAGTCATGGTCTAAGGTCGTCTCTAACGGACAGCTGTGCGGAGATGAGGTTGACCGCCTCGGGTTTAGGGCGGGGGCAGGAGAACTCCAGGCAGAAACACCTCCTCCGCTGAATTCTCTTCCCTCCCCAGCTGCGTCTTCGAATAGCGACTCTTATCAAGCCCTTGGTCATCTCTGTTGACGTTTAGCCTTGAGAAAGGAAAAGATCGTCTCAGAGTTTCCATCTGTGAGCAACGTTTTCTGAACATGTTGAAAATGTGGGTTTAATTTTGGGAGCGTAGCAGGAATTCATGTGGTTCGGGATTTATTAAAAACCGTAGGTTCTGTGAGGAAAGACCACCTCTCACCTGAGTTCTACAGACTGTTTACTTGCTTTTCGCACTGGAAACACAAGCAAACCGTGCCAGAAAAAAAAAAAAATCAACAGAACCCTTTGTTAGATCTGTTCGCTGATTGCCCTGTTTCCGATTTTCCTCCTGCTCATCACCTGTCTTCGAAGAAAAGTCGCACATGCTCTGCCTTCACGCCGTCTGATGCTCTCGCGCCACGCACGCCCTGATGCCGTGCGATGTGGTCTGCCCAGTGCGGAGCCTGCGTGGGATTCTCTCTCCCCTTCTCCTGCGTGCTTACTCTTGCTCAAAATAAGTAAACTTTTTTAACGTTTACCATCCCGACCTTTTTAAAGCGTCGAGTTCAGCAGCGAAAGTGTGTTCACGTTGTCGTGCTGTCATCCCCACCGTCCGTCTCCACGACTTTGCATCGTCTCCAGCTGAAACCGTCCCCGTTAAAGTCCTCGTCCTCCTCGCCCCCAGCCCCCTGGCACCCACTGTTCTACGTTCTGTCTCTCCTCTCTGTGCCTCCGAATCACACAGTGTTTGTTTTTTGGTGATTGGGTTACTTCACTGAGCGCAGTGTTCTCCAGGCTTGCCCGTGGCATAACAGGTCCACGTGTGTACAGACCACATTTTGGTGGTCCATTCATCCGTCTCCGGGAGACTCTTGAGTTGCTTACACCTTTCACGACTGTGAGTCATGCTGCTGTGTGAGCCTGGGTGTATAAACGTCTCTTCAAGACCTGCTTTCTGTTCTTCATTATGGTCATAAACATTTTAAAGGTTTTTTTTTTTAAGTTTTATTTATTTTGAGAGAGAAAGCAGGGGTGGGGGAGGGGTGAGAGAGAGAGGGAGAGAGGGAGAGAGGGAGGGACGGAGGGAGAGAGAGAGAGAGAGAGAGAGATTGAGAATCCCAAGCAGGCTCCACGCTCAGCACAGATCCCAACGCAGGGCTCGAACTCACTAGATCATGACCTGAGCCAAAGTCAGACGCTCAGCGATGGAGCCACCCAGGTGCCCCAGTTCTTTTCAAATATTTTAAATAACACCGTGTAGCAATGACTTTAACTGCTACCAGCATTTCCAAGTGGTATTCGGTGTCAGCAGTATTTGCAAGTGTCTGAGACCTCTGTAACATGATAGGAGAAAGGTCTCTGGTTTCTGTTGCTGAAAACCTCAGGGGTCTGCTAATTCCACAAAGGTTTGTTACCTGCGTTTCTGACGGAATTCGGTAAAGGCCAGTGGAAACAAAGTTGTTGCCCCCCTGTCCCTGCCATGCAAGTTCCCTGAGGCCCCTGAACTGGCTTGCATGTGCATTCCAGCCAAGTGGGGACACCGACTTTCTCTGGATAGACATGGAACCTTCTGCCTCTGTGTGTGCGCCTTCAACTAAAATCCCACCCGTGGAAAATGCTCGCTTAGCTGGAGGCTTCTTCGTCCTCCCCTGCTCATTTACTTATTCATTCAACAAACGTGTGGTCGGTCCTGTGTAATCGGTGCTGCCCTGGGTACCCGGGGTGTGGCAGTGAACCAAACAGATTGTGTGGCCACGGTGCGCATACCCCGGCCAGAGTGGGTGGGAGAGAGAAGCCAGCACGTGCACACAAAGGTTTTTGGGTGGCAACCCTGATGAGCATCCTGGGGAGATCATCGGCTGTGAGAGCGTGTGGTCGGGGCATCTTGCTTAGTCGTGGGAGGGGGCATTTAAGATGGAACCTGAGGGGTGAAGAGGAGGGGCTGCCTGGCCAAGGAACAAGCATTTGCAAAGGTCCAGAGCAGATGAGGAGAGGGAGAGAGAAAGAGAAAGATCGGCCAGGAGACTTTGCCATGACTCTGTGGTCTGTGTTAAGAAGTCAGCGCTTGTCCTGAGTATCGGGCGGCATCCGTGGAGAGGAATGACCCGATCTGTACATTGTGATGGGATTTGGCTGCTCTGTGGTCAGTGACTCAGAGGGAGTCCATAAGGGAAGTGAGTTGACTGTCGGAGCCTCCTGGAATATTCTAGAGGTGTAGTTTCTAGGACCAGGGGCGTGGAGAGGAGGGCATTTACTGCAAACAAAACTTGGACATTTATTGGGTTTCTTTCTAAGTTTATTTATTTTGAGAGAGAAAGAAGAGAGGGGCATGGGCAGAGAGGAGAGAGGGAGAATCCTAAGCAGGCTCCATGCAGAGCCCAATGCAGGGCCCGATCTCACCACCGTGAGGTCATGACCTGAGCCGAAATCAAGAGTCAGTCAGAGGCTTAACCGACTGAGCACCCCCAGGCGCCCTGGATCTTCTGATGCCTGTGAATTTTAAGATCCCTCCCTTCCCTCCTTCTCTCCTTCCATTGAAACCCGGAACACTCTGTGTCATTCGAACAGATTTATGTTCCTGCCTTAAAGTATAGTTATTTTTATACTCTTTCTAGGTCTGTATTAGACTGGAGGTCAGAGACTGAATTTACGTGCTTTGAATATCTAAAAACATTATACCTCATTGCTGAGGTGAGTGTGTGTGTGTGTGTGTGTGTGTTATATGTATCCTGCATTCTTAGGCACATGAACAAATTTCTCAATAACTAGAAAGTGTGAACAAATTTCTCAGTAACTAGAAATGTAACGATGTGTTGTAATGGCAGGTACTGTAGGGAACCCTCACGACCGACGGCACATTCCTGTTACTAGACCTTCCCTAGAGTCTGCAAATAGTGTGTCATTGTTTAATAAGGCGCCGGTTGAGGTTTCCGTGATAGACTTTTGCTTTTTAAAAAGAAATTATCTGGATTTTAATGGAAAAATTGTAGACCCTCCTGAGTGTTGTTTTGCCTTTGGTTCTGTCCTGTTTAAGAGCTGGTTGTGAGCAGGAGAAAATAACCCATTTTGTCTGTAACAAAAATGTACGTTTGGTTTTTAAAGCATATGCGACACAGAAGACAATACCAACTTGGCGGGCATTTAAATTGTTATGTAAATCAAATCTTCTGATGTGCGCATTGCTCTCTGTGTTTTTCACGATTTGTTTTTGCAGGGAGAAAATAATTTTTCCCAGAGAGGTTTTGGGTAGAAAGAAGCCCTCATATGGTATGAAGTGTGCGACGTCTTAGATTTATTTTTCCTCCTTCTGCCTGGGAGGATTGAAAACTTAAGCATTTAGTGATGTGCGCGCACCCGGGAACATTCCTGCCTTGTTTTCCCTTCTAGTCCCATTTCCTGTATAAGGACAGGACTAATGAGTGCAGCTGGAGCCACTCAGTTCAGAATGAAGGAGTGTGTGTGTGTGTGTGTGTGTGTGTGTGTGTGTATGAGAGAGAGGGAGAGAGAGAGAGAGAGAGAGAACGAGAACACTGTCTCTTTGTCAAACCCAGTGACTCCCCTGCCCGGAGTCCGGCTCCTGAGTTTTAGTGAACTTCATCTACTCATTTTGGGGGCGGGAGGGGGACCGGGGTTCAAAATAAGCAAACAGCACTAGTGGGATAAATCATGTGTCTGTTAGAGATGCGGTCTCCGTTTTTCCTCTTCTGGGTCTCCGTCTTGCCCGAGCCGAGGCAGACAGGCTTCAGAAGGACCCTGAGGATTAAGTTGGGGGAGATGCGGGTGACCCTCGGGGTCTGGTCTTTTCCTTTCGTTGAGGCGGGAACTTAGGGACCTGCTGGTGTCACTGGAGGCACGGCACAGGCTGCGATGGAATTTCGAGGTTCTGAGTCCTGGGCTCGCTTGTCTACACAGGGTGGGCAGCCTTTCTCTGTGGAGGGCCAGAGAGTAGATGTATTAGCTTCAGATGGCAGGACACTGTCACAGGTCCTCTGTGGAACCATGCCTTGTGCTAAACAGCTCTAGACGTTTTATCACCGAATGAGTGTGGCAGGGTCCCAGGAAAAGCCCACTTAAGGCCACTGAGGCCACTGGGCTTTGAATTTCCTATAAATTTCCTGTCTCCTGAAAGATTAGCCCTCTTGATTCCCCTCCCCCCCCACCATTTAAAACAAAGCAAGAAACCATCCTTAGCCTGTGGGCTTCGTGGGACAGGCCGTGGGCTGGATTTGGCCGACCTCTGACCCACAGCGTGTGGACCGTATAGAATTGGGCTCTTAATAGTTGGCGTGTATCCTGTGTATTTCTCAGAGCGCTCTGTGTTTTCTCGACAGGCGTTGGATTCCCTGACCTTGTCTGAAGGTGATGGATTTGTTTTTACTCATGCTCTGGGAGGAAATGGTTTCATTTCCGTGGAATTCTGTGTTCTCTTAATCCATGGGTCGTTTCATTCGTCGACTCCGCGAATACCTGTTGGTGGCTTCGTCTGTGCAGTGCCCGGCGTGGTATGGTGGTAGTAACATCTGGGCAAACGAGTTGCTTCCTGTCCTTGTGCGGTTGACACACGAGGACGGGTAGGTGCCCGAAGGGGCGGTTCTCTGGTGATGGGGGAGCGGCCTTGCTCTGACCTTGAGAAGGGCCCTCCCACCGGATGGAACCAGAGAAGGTGAGACCTGGAGGTTGGGGGTGGCATCGTGGGCCAGGACTGGGCAAGCCATCCTGGGCGGCGAGCCCTAACTGAGAAAGAGGTGGGGTCCACGCACCCTCACCCCAGCCTTTGTCCGTGATTCAGTGGAGTTGGAGGTTTGCCAGATGTCAGGTGTTTGAAGCATACCTAGTTCAACTCCACCTCTGGAGAAGTGGTCCATTTCCTCAGATACCATCATTTATTTTTAATGTGAGAGGATTATTTAAATTAAATTTTTTTTTACATTTTTATTTTTAAGAGAGAGAGAGAGCGTGCACAAGTGGGGGAGGGGCAGAGAGAGAGGGAGACAGAGAATCCAAAGCAGGCTGCAGGCTCCGAGCTGTCAGCACAGAGCCCGATGCAGGGCTCAGACTCACAAACTGTGAGACCAAGACCTGAGCCAAAGTCGGACACCTAACTGACTGAGCCACCCAGGCCCCCCCCAAGAGAGGGATTATTTAGGAAGAAGGACCACAGACACTTTAGCCTGTATTTAGTCACTGACCCTAAATGTGCACTGAAAAAAAATTTTGGAGGTGCCTGGGTGGCTCAGTCAGTTGTGACTCTTGATTTTGGCTCAGGTCATGATCTCACAGTTGTGAGTTGGAGTCCTGCATCAGGCTCTGCACTGACAGTGTGGAGCCTGCTTGGGATTCTCTCTCTCCCTCTCTCTCTCTGCCCCTCCCCTTCTCATGCTGTCTCTTTCTCAACATAAATAAAATGTTAAAAAATTTTTAAAAATTTTGGATATTTTGGTTCATTTTTGTCAGGGCTGGCAAACTTTTTTTTCTCTTTTTTTTTTAAGTAGACTCCATGCCCATGTAGGGCTTGAACTCATGACCCTGAGATCAGGAGTCACGTGCCCCATCACCTGGGCCAGCAGACTTTTGTGTAAAGGTCCAGATTGTGGCCTTTTTGGACCAAATGGTATGTAGACATTGTGTGGCCAGAGGAGCCATGGATATGTATGTAAAGTAAGTTTTCTTTGATTATTTAAGTCATCTTAGTTCAGAATAGTTTGCCAGGCATGTTCCTAGTTGATGGATTAAGATCGGACCTGAGCCGAGATCAAGAGTTGGACGCTTAACAGACTGAGTCACCCAGGTGTCCCAAGGGGGCCGTTCTTTAAATTTTTTTAAATGTTTTTATTTATTTTTGAGAGAGACACGGGGCACAAGTGGGGGAGGGGCAGAGAGAGAGGGAGACACAGAATCTAGGCTCTGAGCTGTCAGCACTGAGCCACCCAGGTGCCCATCAAGGGGCCCTTTCTAACCCCCTCCCCCATTGGGGCGTGGCTTCAGGGGGCACAGTTCTGGGGCGGCTGGGGGAGGGGGGGGAGGATGCCCAGAAAGGGTGTCTTGGCAGGCACATTACAGCATCCATTCCCCTGATCAAATATGTTGCTGACCATTCCTTGGGAAATTGGCATGGAAACACGGAGTCAAAAGTTTCCTGATTGTTTTCATCTCTTTGTTTATTTCTTTTGGAAAACTATTTAAAAGCTCATGTGTGGCTTGCTAAAATTAAATCACAGGGGAAGTGCCTGAAGCAAGATTTGATAGTGCTCTGTGTCTGGGTAAAGTGCTCCTGTGGTCCGTTTTGAAAGTCAAGTGTTCCTGGGACGCAGCCACACCCACTGTTGTCTGTATGGACCTGTATGCTTTGGTCCCTTAGGGCCGAGCCGGGCAGTAGTGGATTGTACGGCCCCACAGAGTCGAAGGTGTTTATTATCTGGCTCATTTGCTGCCTCTGCTCTCGGTGGAAGCCGCAGTCTTCTTAGATCCAAAAGTCAGTCGTTTGCCTGCAATGCTGAGTCTCAGGTTCACTGAAGGAAGGTCCCAGACGCTGTGTCTGATGATGGCAGAGCAGAGCGTGCAGGGGTCCAGCGGGCAGGGCCGCATGGCGACACAGCCAGAGCCTTGTGGTTTAGATGGCGGCCGCAGGCCACCTGTAGAGGGGCACCCCTTCTCCCCGATGGAATTGAGAAGTAGCAAGCAGGGGGATTTGGGACTCAGGGTGTCAGAAGTTGTAGAGAATCTGCATTCCAGGTTCTTTCCCTTCTCAAAAGCCGGAAGAACGGATACGTGTCTCAACACGATGTTGAGGAATGACAGCAACCCAGGACGGAACAGAAAACCTCGTGAATGTGGGCAAAGCATGTATGAATTCCTCATTTTTTTGAATTAAAGTGTTTTAAATGTTTATTTTTGAGAGAGAAAACAGAACGTGAGTAGGGGAGGGGCAGAGAGAGAGGGCGACACAGAATCCGAAGCGGGCTCCAGGCTCTGAGCTGTCAGCACAGAGCCGACACGGGGCTCGAACCCACAAACCGTGAGATCACGACCTGAGCGGAAGTCAAGAGTCAGATGCTTAACCGACTGAGCCACCCAGGTTCCCCATGGATTCCTCATTTTGGGATTAAAAAGGCGATTTTAAAAACCTCAGGCGAGGGGCACCTGGGTGGCTCAGTCAGTTAAGCATCCCATTGTTGACTTCGGCTCAGGTCATGATCTCACGGTTGGTGGGTTTGAGCCCATGTCGGGCTCCATACTGAGCCTGGAGCCTGCTTAAGATTTTCTTTCTCTCCCTCTCTGTCTGCCCCCTCACTCGTGTGGTCGCCCTTCTCTTTCTCTCTCTCCACCAAGTAAGTAAACAAACAAATGCTGCACCCGAGAAGGATCCTGTGTGTAGTGGGCCTTTTTCAAAGTGAACGTGTGTTTATAAGCCAGACATTATTTTAATGGAGTGCAGCGTTCTTCTGTCCTCTTTCTCCTTCTCTTTTGTTGAAGTAAGTAGCTTTTGGGTCTTCCTGACATCGTGGAGGACACCAAAGCCCAGAAAACTTGCTTTTGTGGTTTTTCTTCTGTGTTCAAGTTTGCCTACTTGTAGCATATTGGCAAAAATTAAGAGTTTCCTTAAATTTTTGCCAGCGCAATTTAAGAGCAATTAGAGCAAATTCAGTTATTACATTTGAAGTGATTGTCTGGGTAAATTATAGTTTAAAATTTAATTTATACTAAATCCTACACTTTAATGAACAGACCACATCACACATTTTTATGTTCTTAAATTATCCACGGCTTTAAAGCTATAAAACAAGGCTCTTAAAAAAGTACTGTTTCTTTTTTTTCGTTTTCTTACTCCTTCAAAAGTATTTACATAGCTTTTTCAAAATAAGGTGAGAAAACCCCTTTGGCCTGTCAGCTTTAAAGAATTATACTTGTCGAGGGTGCCTGGGTGGCTCAGTCAGTTAGGCGTCTAGCTTTGGCTCAGGTCATGATCTCGTGGTTTATGGGTTCCAGCCCCGCATCGGGCTCTGTGCTGACAGCTCACAGCCTGGAGCCTGCTTCGGGTTCTGTGTCTCCCTCGCTCTCTTCCCCTTCCCTGCTCGTGCTCTCTCTCTCAAATATAAATAAACATTAAAAAAAACCAAAGAATAATACTTGTCTTTCCATCTCATCGTCATTTATCTGGATTGACTTGAACCCATCAAATCTCAAAATGTACTAAGAGGAAGACATTGCCAGATTTTTTTTTTCTGCAAAGTACGTATATTTTCGAATGACCCGTTTTTACCTTTTGCTTTAGTCCCCACTCTCTCCACTACGTTTCTAGGTGTGTTCAGTTAGAGATAGTTCTCCTCTCGGGGCCTCTGGGTGGCTCCCTCAGTTGAGCATCCGACTTCAGCTCAGGTCATGATCTCATGGTTCCTGAGTTCAAGCCCTGCGTCGGGCTCACTGCTGTCAGTGTGGAACCTGCTTCAGATCCTCTGTCTCTCTGCCCCCCTCCCCCACTCATGCATTCACACACACATTCTCTCTCAAAAATGAATAAACAGTGAAAAAAAAAAAACCTCTCCTCTCAAAGATTGGAGTCTCCCATGTGAGGATCTAAACACTCCCTGTGAAAGCATTTTCTCGGGGCCATTTGGAAAGTGATTGCAGGTCATCAGGTGATCCTGGAGCAGGCACGGGTGTGTGGACGGAAGAACTTGGCCCAATGTGATGGCCAGCTGGATGCAGGAGAGCCATGGGGCGGGGGTGGGGGGGGGGGTCAAGAGCCCGATGACATGGCCAGGTGTCCCTTTTGCCCGGTCTCCCCTACTTTCGGACGTCAGCTCTGTAGATTTCCCGTGTCCTGGCTGGCACTCTGCCCTGAGTGTGGATGTGACGTGTTCTTGTCCCAGAGTCTTTGTCTTCCTGCTGGGCCTGGGGCCATGTCACCTGCTGTCCCCAGACATCTCCCCTGAGGTGTTTCAGGGGCTCAGTGCACCCAAGGGGTTACTCTGTTTCCTCCCCTCCTGTCCCCTGCCAGAACTGCCAGGGCCGCAGCCTCTGTTACTAACGTTCACAAGGGCGTGTCAGGAGGTTCAAGGTAGAAGCCTTTGGGTCCCGGTGGGGTTCCCGAACTTGACCTTTCTGTTCTGTCTCTGTTCATTTCTCCAGCAAGCCCACCTCTCTCCTACTGGCGGTTTCCACAGAACCTGATCTCTGCCGCCTCAGAGAAGATACTGCTCCCTAGGTCTCACTTCTCAACCAGGCTGCCTGCCGGGATTTCTTAGGAGTTTGATGGATTTTCTGGTGCTTAATTCCCACCTCCACAGAGGCAGGTTTAATTGGCGTGGAGTGTTGCCTGGCACCTGGGTTCCTCCCAGTTTTAAAAATGATAATGTTTGGGACACCTGGGTGGCTCAGTCTGTTAAGCATCTGACTTTGGCTCATGTCATGATCTCATGATTTGTGGGTTCGAGCCCCGTGTCGGGCTCTGTGCTGACGGCTCAGAGCCTGGAGCCTGCTCTGGTTTCTGTGTCTGCCTCTCTCTCTGCCCCTCCCCTGCTTGCGCTTTCTCTCTCTTTCAAAATTAAACGTTAAAAAAAAAAAATTCCGTAAACAGAAATGTTACAGTTCAGAGAAGTATTTTTATGTCAGGAAGATACATTAGGAAGGCAACTTTTGGAACTTTTAGATTCCTTCTGAGTGAAAATCTTCAATGAAAAGATACGCTTCCCTTTTTCAGATGTTGAGAAAATGCAGTTTTCAAGTTCTAACCGCAAAGAGAATCCTCAGATTGCTCCGGAATCCTCCGTGGATGTTTCAGCTGCTTAGTTGAGGGGGAACTTAAGGTCAAGACAATTTTTATTTATTTAATTCTTTTTTAAATTTAACTTTTTTTAAAGAGTTTTTTTTTTAACATTTATTTATTTTTGAAAGAGCACAAATGGGGGAGGGGCAGAGAGAGAGGGAGACACAGAATCCGAAGCAGGTTCCAGGCTCTGAGTTGTCAGCACAGAGCCTGATGGGGGGCTTGAACCCATGAGCCACGAGATCGTGACCTGAGCCAAAGTTGGACGTCAACCGACTGAGCCACGTAGGTGCCCCAAGGTCAGGACAGTTTTGAAGGAAAAATGCATGGTCTTGAGCACAGAAGACCCAAAGTAAAGACAAGTGGCCGTGTGGTATTTACGTAGTGTTTTGGAAACATGAGGGTCAGGGATGCTAAATTAGCAGGCTAGAATAATCAGGGAACCAGAAATTCATACCGGGACACTGGCTCTGCTTCTGGCTTGTCCTACTCGAGCTGCTTTGACAGGAGAAGCGTCCCGCAGACTGTCCCTGGCTGCGGATGACCTTACTTCACATCAGTGCCACTTTAGTGCCTGTGTGCTCCACGTGGGGGACGTGGAGGGACTCTGTTGACGGGGCCAGTGGGCTGCTGTGGGCGATGGCAGTGAACTACAAGGCAATGTGCGGAGACCTGAGGGCCCAAATCGGTGTTTGATCAAATTGTGTTTTCCGTTTGGTGGTCTCATTGCACTAAAGACAAGCCTGAGAGACGCTGAGGCAGAAATGGCGGGTGACCAGTTTTATTCTGTCTGCCTGCGTTTAGAGTGACTTTTTCACAGCAGAGCCAAAATCAGTTAAGTCATTGTCATGAGTTTAAGTATGAGACATGAGTACAGATTTCATTTGCTGATGTTCCTGAAATTTAAAATTATTGACTCAAAAAAATCATTTTTTATTTTTTCAAGTATCAACATACAGTTTTTACTTATTGGCCACATACTGTCATCTCATTCTCTTTGCCTGCTGTCTCTGTACAAAATAATATTTAAAAAAAATGTTTTTTAATGTTTTATTTGTTGAGAGAGAGACAGAGCATGAGCAGGGAAGGGGCAGAGAGAGGGGGAGACACAGAACCCGAAGCAGACTCCAGGCTCCGAGCCATCAGCATAGAGCCCGATGTGGGGCTTGAACCCATGAACTGTGAGATCATGACCCAAGCCAAAGTCGGATGCTTAACCGACTGAGCCACCCAGACGCCCCCAAGATAATATTTGTTTTGATCCAGGTTACACTGTTGGATGATTTACATACAGTGAGACGCACTCACTCATTCTTGGCTATTCTTGGCTTTTTAAAGAAACCGCTTTATTGAGATGTAAGTCACATACCGTACAGTTTATTCATTTGAAGCGTATGACTCAGTGCTTTTTAATGTCTTATTATTATTTGTTTAAACAACACAGCGTTGAGTACTTCCTTTTGTTGCTTAAATAGTTGGGATAACTGGATTCCGTGTCCCCGTTTGACTCCTGCTGCCATCGCCACCCGGGGTCACTGGTACGTCCTCAGTAGGACTTGCTGGGACATTTTATTTATTTATTTATTTATTTATTTTCAACGTTTATTTATTTTTGGGACAGAGAGAGACAGAGCATGAACGGGGGAGGGGCAGAGAGAGAGGGAGACACAGAATCGGAAACAGGCTCCAGGCTCCGAGCCATCAGCCCAGAGCCCGACGCGGGGCTCGAACTCCCGGACCGCGAGATCGTGACCTGGCTGAAGTCGGGCGCTTAACCGACTGCGCCACCCAGGCGCCCCTTGCTGGGACATTTTAAAGGCACTTCCCTTAGACCGCTTACAAGAGGGCCTGGTGCTTGGCTAGCCCTCAGTCATTGTTAACCTATTTTTATGACTCCCTTTTTAAGAGGCAGGACGCAGGAGTTTCTGTGTTTTTGCGGCTTGGTATTTCTGCGGACCTGCCTCGGGAAGGCATCCCACGTGAATCCGTCCCCCTTCTCCTGCCGCAGAAGTTCCAGAAGCCTCGTGGTCTCTGGCGGATCGGGGCCACCACTCGCGCAAGGGCTTGGCTCTGTTGCTGTGTGCGTGTGAGCCATGCTGTGTTTGTTACTATTCAGGAGGTGGAGGAACCTTCCGGTCCCCTGTGAGGAAGCAAGGTCAGCCCACACAGATGTGGCTCTGTTCTGTTCCTAGAACGAAGGAAACGGGGTGGAGGGTGTCCACCGCTGCGCTCTTGGGAAAGTGCTCAGAAACATACACGTTTGCGTCCAGATCGTAACTGGAAAGCACGCAAGCCCACTGAGGGCTGACCCGCCCCTCTGGTGGCAGTACGCTCTTGGGTGTTTAAGCCAGCAGATCTCTCGCACGGGAGCCACACGGACCCAGAAAGATACGATCAGGAGTTCTTACGGGGAGAGATTTCTGGTTTTGTGAAAACAACCGTGCACTCTTTAATTATGCCCTCGTAAGGGGACTTGGCTCTGATTTCTTGTTGAAATTAATAGTAGAGGATTTTGTGTATTACGTGTTTAGATGTGTGTCCGTCTCTCATGTTTAGTGTTCAGCACTTTGTATCGAAGAACTTCATATTCTTTATAAGCTTTGTATTCTGTTTGTTTGGCTGTAAATAGACTTGTCTGTAAAATTCAGTATCCAGGAGTGCCTCTGTGCAGTGTCACCATGAAAGAACACGTAGAGAGCGGGGTCTTGGGCATAGGATGATTGTAGCGATGTGCTTGGAGCCACATTGAATACACTAGCAAGAGAGTACTGGTGACAGACATTAGGGAAAGTACAGAAGGAAGTGTGAATGTTTAAGGTCACGTGTCGTGTTCCCTGAACACTTTTTTCTTTTTAAAGTTTATCTTCAGAGAGACAGACAGCATGAGTGGGGGAGGGGCAGAGAGAGAGAATCCCAAGCAGGCTCTGCCCTGCCAGCACAGGGCCCGATGAGGGACTCGAACTCACAAAGTCATGAGATCATGACCTGAACCCAAGAGTCAGATGCTCAACTGACTGAGCCACCAGGCATGCCCCCCCCCCCCCCCCCCCCCCGGCCTGAGCACTTCTGAGTCATTGGCTCCTTATGTTAGAATGGCTTGAAATTGATCAGCCTGAATTCGCCATCGTGGGCACTCTTAGTTCGGGTGTCCTGTCACTAAGACAGTTGTGCATTGTGTTTAATAACTGGTGACGTGAGGGCACAAGGTGAGGCATTCTTCTACTCTGTGATGACTCGAGTACGTACCATTTGTTTTTTAAGTTTATTTATTTATTTTGAGAGAGGAGAGAGATGGTGCAAGCGGGGGAGGGGCAGAGAGAGGTGAGAGAGAGAATCCCAAGCAGGCTCTGCACTGCCAGTGCCATGGCTCAAACCCATGAACCGTGAGATCGTGACCTGAGCTAAAACCAGAGTCGGGTGCTTAACTGGCTGAGCACCCCGGGCAGCCCCTGGTTCTGTTTTTAAGGTACCTTATAAGCACGTGTTACAGCCGTGATTATGTGGCCATTACGTAAAGCTATCAAATTGTAAGTTTATGGGATGGCTGTTGTTTGGCCGGGCGTCAGAACGGAGCAGTTTAATCATGTGGTGTCAGTGCCGTATTGGGAGTGGCCTGTAAAGTTAAATAAGTTCCATTTGCTGTACACAGGTAGTAATTACAAAATAATGTCCACGGAATGCGAGTATAAATGTTGACCCAGCAGCCTCCGTAGCTTAGCGCTAAGATCCAAGCACAGCTAATCCTAATAAGGCGAGGGCCCATCTTCCAAGTGGGACTCCTCCCCACCACTGTGGTGCAGTCAGCCTCATCAGAAAGGGAACGGAATAAGAGAGCGAAATGACGTGGAGGTCAAAGACTCTTAATTGAATCTCGATGATAAAGATGGCACGTTACAGCTATTGGATTGAAGCGGTGACTTTAATTTCTCTTCTGGTGGTGGGACAAGAGCCATTTATCTCCCATGAACAGAAAGTGAAGTTCAAAGTCTGTTCACTAAACACTGGCTCGTATTTGGACTCCTAGAATGGTTTTGAGACTCTGAGTTACTGTTCTTTCTTTTTCGGTCTTGAAGCAATTACTGAAAGGTCAGTCCACTAATTCCTTCCAGAGTTACCGGAGACCTTTCGTGTAATCATTTAGAACTTGATTCCAAGTAGCTAATATTTATCCAGTTCTTACTTTGAGCAGGGCACAAACATGGGAGGGGGGGCGGTGGGGAGCTGAAGGAATCTTGGTCCTTACCCTTGAGACATCTAGTATCTTGAGTGATCTACGTACGTTAGCCACAGAAATGTCTTGGCGTCCTTGTTCGGGCATATTGAAGAATTTGGTGTTACAAGTAGATTCGCGTCTTCCTGCCTTTCGCTCCCTAGCACTGTGTCGGCACATAGTAGGTGCTTTATAACTACTTGCGGAGTGCGTGGAAGGGGGACTTGACCTGACCGTGATCCGTATTGCATCGTAAAATGGCTTCTGCTGCGTGGAGGGTCATTAATCCCTGATCTTTTGTTAACTGATGCTGTTTATGACGGCGATCACCCAGACACCTCAGAGTTTTGATTCTCTTCGAGGGTGGTTGCTTCGTCTGCTTGGACTGCTGTGACAAAGTACCAGAAACCGGGGGGCTTATGAACAACAGAAGTGAATTTCTAACATTTCTGAAGGCTGGCAGTCCAGTGTAGGCCGATTCGGGGTCTCCGGAGAGCCTGCTTCCTGGTTCACAGACCACCACCCTCTCGTTGTGTCCTCACGTGGTGGAAGGGGTGAGGGAGCTCTCTGGGGTCTCTTTTGTAAAGGCTGATCCCGTCATGAGGCTTGTACCCTCATTAACTAATCACCTCCCACGAGCATTCCCGAATACCATTACGCTCGGCATTAGGTTTCAACGTATGAATTTAGGGGGGACACAAGCATTCGGGCCACAGCGGTGATGATACAAAAAAACCAAAAACAAAAACAATGAGTTTGACAATGACCTGTCAGGCATGGTGCTTCCTGAGAGACAGTCCCAGTTGACGCGATACATGACACCGGTTCTCAGATTCCCCAGTCAGCCGTGGGTTTGTGCAAACCTGATGAGGTGGTGGCTAGTGGTGATCAAGGTGAGAGGACGTCTTAAATTTTGCTTGTGAATCTATGGCGTATCAGGAATAACTAGTCGCCGGTGTCCTGGGAGATCACGCGGTGTGTGAGGGAAGCTTGGAGCACAGAAAGGTCGCTTTAACTAGAGAGGAAGAATTTTGGGAAGGCGGTGGTCAACGAGGGAGGTGGCCTGCGTGCTTGGAGCCGTCGTGTGCGGGCCAAGAGCTTTCCCACGTGATGCGTAGGCACGAACGCGGCAGCACAGACAGCACACAGTAGGCTGTTTCGGGTGGCGCGCGGAAAAGTTTGAAGGCGAACGGACAGTTGGGATGTGCGTGGGTGAGTTGAGGTCTCGGAGGCCCGCCCTTGGAGGATGGAACCCGTTCAGTGAAAAGAGGGGAGACCACTAAGCTTTTTTTGTTTTTGTTTCTGGATGGGGCAGACCACATCGGAAATTGTACGGAAGAAAGAATGGTCTGAGAGTAACACGTAGATCAGGGCTGGCACACTGTGAGATCAAGCCCGTGGTGTTTCTGTGTGACACCCACCCTCCGCAAGCTAAGAGTGGTTTTTACATTTTTAAAGAGTTGTGAAAGATAGACAAAGGGCAACACGGGACACAGACTGGTGTGATTTGCAAAGCCTACGATACTCATTATGTGGCCCTTCACTTGAAGTAGTTTCCTGAGCCCCAGTGGATCGGAAAGGAGAAGACAACCTTACAGAACCCCTTTTCTCCCCACAGTAAGAGGAAGTTGAGCGTGTTGGCAGAATGAGGACCCTTTTGGAATTCTGGGTAAGGAGAGACCAGACATGAAGATGGGGCAGGTGAAGTAGGGCCCGGAACAGGCTGGAGAGAGAGAGAGGGTGGGATCGAGGACAGAATGTCCATTAACATTTGGGAAGGTAAAAAGGCTGATTGTTTCTTTGAGGAGAAAAGAATTGGGAAGGAAAATGGGTGTAGAAAATTAGCTAGTGGGTGGGGAAGAGGAAAGTGGAGACTCTTTACAAGGGATCTGCCCCAGGCTTGGGGGTCAACCCTTGAGCAAGGTAGAACATTCTAGAATGGGTGCTGTGAAGAATGAAATGCAAAGACCATTAGCATTTGGTTTCTGTGGGGTAAAAATGCCATGTGTTACGTTATGTAGTGAGTTATCTTTTATTTATTTTAACTTTTTTTAACGTTTAATTTAATTTTGAGGCAGAGAGACAGAGTGCGAGCAGGGGAGGGACCGAGAGAGGGGGAGACACAGAATGCAAAGCAGGCTCCGGGCTCTGAGCTGTCAGCGCAGAGCCCGACGTGGGGCTCCAACTCACAAACCATGAGATCATGACCTGAGCTGAAGTAGGAGGCTTAACTGACTGAGCTTCCCAGGTGCCCCTGCTGTGATTTACCTTTTAAAGCGTGGACTCCTCCACCATCCTGTGGTGCGTTCAGCTACTAAGAATGTCTTGCTAATTTTTATTCAGGAGCAGTTGAAGCAAGTGGCTAGCACAAAGAGGAGTGACGTTTGGTAATACTTGCTGGATGAACGAGGGCTAGATAGCAGAATAGTCCAGTTAAAGATAGGGAAGGCACCTTCCAGTTGTACCTCTGGCCCAGTTCGTTCACCAAGGGGAACTCAGCGAACAGCTACCAGACCAATGCCGCCCAGTAGAACTTTCTGCAGGGATAGAAACATTCTGTGCTGTCCAATATGGTGGCCATTCAGGTGTGGCCAGTAAACACTTGAAATGGGTGGGCTTGTGGGATGGAACAACTGAATTTTAAGTTTTACTTTTTTTATTGTGGTAGAATATATATACCCTAATGTTTACCGTCGGAACCATTTTTAAATGTAGAGTTCAGTGACTTTAAGTACATTCCCACTGTTGTGCGACCATTAGCACCATCCATCTCCAGGACTTTTTCGTCTTCCCCAACTGAAAGTGGTCTGCGTCCTCCCCTCCCCCAGCCCTACCACCTGTGCTGTCTGTCTCTGCATCTGACTCCTGTGGGTACCTCAAATGAGTTGGGATCCTCCGGTGTTTGTCTTTCTGTGACGTGCTTATCTCACTTGGCGTAAGGTCCTCGAGGGTCATTCTGTGTTGGAGCACGTGTCAGAATTTCTTTCCTCGTTAAGGATAAGTGACATTCCATGCGGATGTATGCCGTTTGTCCGTTCATCCTTCGATAGACGCTTGGACGGTTTCCACCTTTTGGCCACTCTGGGTGTGTACTTACTTCTGGTTGATGGGACTCTGCAAAGGCACGTGGGGGTTTGTGAGGCCTGTCGTGGGAGAAGCGGGTGGCCTGGTGGCACTTTTCGGCCTTGAAGGCTTTGGAAGGAAAGGGCTTCTCTGTGACCGCGGGCAGGCCGTGAGGGGGTCAGAGTGCATCTGAGTTCAGGGTCCTTGGCATGGAGGGGACAGGACGCCGACTCCAGGAGTTTGTCAGGTGTTAACGGCTTGGGATATTTGTGCTGTGCTTGATGTCTGGAGGTTCCGTTGATAGTTGAAACATAATGATTTATGGAGCCTGGAAACTAGATTGAATCTGTCTGGTTTCCTGTGTCTCGCTCCCTCAGAGGTCGGCATGGCATTCATGCTGCTCTCCCGGTTGGGATCATTTCAGCCTGCTTGAGCCTTCTCTTCTTGTGGCAAAGGGTTGATGGGAGGCTCCAGTTCTGTCTTACGTATCGGTTTCCAGGATGGCATTTGATTTTGTATTTGTTGTTGTTTGAAGGGTGTGGCGTGTCCGGAGCCCAGAGTGTCTTTGTGATCCGCCAGTGGAGCTGAGGTCTGTGTGATTGGCCCGTAGCAGGTAAAGATGGCGGGGGAAAGTGGCCTGGTGGGGTGCAAGCTGTGTGTGCACCTGCTGCGGAGAAGCAGGGCCACGGCACCTCCCCTTGGCCCGGGGGGAGGGCCGGGACGGTGGAGAGGATGGATGTCTGTTGGTGCGGAAGCTGCAGGGGAACCCGGTGCTCAGAGACCAGGAGGCTCGAGGACTGGCAGGTGAGGCTCACGGGGATGAGAGAGTCTGAGAGTCAAATGACCATCTTGATTTCTCTCCCGCGGTATGTCTTTCAGTGGCTGCAGCGCGGACAAGGGTAGGTTGTGTTTGGGGATGAAGAGGAACGTCTGGACACGTGCGTGTTTGCTCACACGCACGGGGACCTCCTTGTGACCTTCACGGCAATATGGCGGATCCGTGAAGGTCGCGGGTATGGCGTTGGTCTGAGAGTGACTGGGGTCAGGGAGGAAGGAGACCCCTCCATGGCGTAGCCGTGGCATTTATCAGCTCAACCTTGGTTTCCAAATCAGGAGGGGGTGTTGGACGGCATTTACTTTATGAGGCTGGTGTATGAATTCAGTGAGGTGACATAGGTGGAGATTTTGGCGCATGAGCGCTTGGTAAAGGTTAGTTTCTTTTTTTATTTTATTTTTATTTTTTAATTTATTTTTGAGGTGGGGGGGCAGGCAGCACGCAAGCCAGGGAGGGGCAGAGAGGGAGACACAGAATCGGAGGCAGGCTCCAGGCTCTGAGCTGTCAGTACAGAGCCCGATGCGGGGCTCAAACCCACAAGCTGAGATCATTACCTGAGCCGATGTCAGCTGCTTAACTGACTGAGCCCCCTGGGCTACCCGACGTTAATTTCTTTACTATTTTGTTTTTATGTTTGTTTTTGAGAGCGCAGGCGCGAGTTGGGGAGGGGTAGAGAGGGAGACAGAGAATCCGAAGCCGGCTCTGCGCCGACGTGGGGCTCGAACCTAGGAACTGTGAGATCACGATATGAGCTGAAGTCGGACGCTCAGCTGATGGAGCCACCCAGGCGCCCCAGTTAGCGTCTTTAGACACGTGATGGTCCCCTCTCCCTTTTCTCTTTGTAACTAACTTCTGCTTATCCTTTAAAACTTGGCTCAGGTATCACCTTCCCCGGAAGCCTCCGTCTCCCACCCTCATGACTCTGCTTCGTCCGTCTCTTGTAATACTCCAAAAGCGGTTTGCTACAGCGCTTCTGTGTTGTTTAGATACCCCGCCCCCAAGCTGTCCTTTGTGTGGTGGCCACAGGGCCGTGTCACATCATGTCATCCGGGCATGCGGCGTGTGTTCAGGCAAATGGGGAAGACCAGGCTGGTGAATCTCCTGTCCCTCCCCTTGTTTCTCCAGATCGTGGGAAGGGCACGGCCCTGTTAATTCCAGGAATCCTTGCAGACCACGGGCTGAGAGGACACAACTGGGCCAACGCAGTGGGCCGAGGAGGGTGCCAGGGGACAGGGTCTGGCTCTGGCTAGGGTCTTAGAAGACATCCCTGGCTGCCAGCGGAACAGAATGTCCACAGGGTTTGTACATGGACCACAGCTGGTATTTACAGGTCAGGAACTCGGCCCAGGAAAGGTATCTGACGAGAAGTCTTGGGATTTTCCACGCTGTGGACAGAGATCCTGGGAGCCCATCATCATCGTCACCGTCCACTGTCCCAGCAGATATTTGCTGAGCGCCTCCTACGTGCCTGGGAGGGGGCGGGGTCTCGAGGGCCTCGCGCACTAGCTGTGTGACCCAGACAAAGAATCAGGCCTGGCCTGCAAGCTACCAGAAATAGTACCCTGGGGGGTAACTGAGTCCTGGGAGTCAGGCGTGCTGGACCCTGGTCGGCACCGTCCGGGGGCACCATCCGCGATCACGGTGGGAGCCGGGCTTCCTGAGGCCCTTGGGCCGTGATGGAATGTGTTCTTTGTGCTGGCCAGACCTAGGCGAGCCAGAGAGAAAGCCAGGAGGCCGTGGCTCCTTCCTGAGGTCGAAGCCTCTCTGCCGTGCTCTCCTCCTTATAGAACTCACCTCCTCCCCATGGCGGTTGAACTGGACTCATGCCGAGAAGGTGGGAGCCGCCGAGGCAGGGGACACCAAGGGTGATTTGTGTTCATCTCAGATATGTGCTGATTTAGAAGCTGCCTCATGTTTTAGAAGTTGACAGCAGGCTGAGCTAATCACAAGCAAGTCTCATGCAGTGGGGGCTGGGCGGGCTGGTTGTGTCCCATGAGTTTTTACTCGGGATGAAGTCGGGAGAGAAGATGGTCGTTCATTCACTCCCACGTGGGTGTTCTTTGGAAAAGCCTCTCCTTTAGTGACCAGCCCCAGGGAATGTTGCTGTTAAATATTTTTGCGTATCTTTCTCGTTTAAAGGATGTAAAAATGCTCTCTCTTTTCTAATATTCTTTTTTTTTTTTCTTTTTTTTTTTTTTTTGACAGAGAGACAGAGTAGGAGCAGGGGAGGGGCAGAGAGACAGGGAGACACAGAAGCCGAGGCAGGCTCCAGGCTCCGAGCTGTCAGCACAGAGCCCGACGCGGGGCCCAAACTCACAAACCGTGAGATCCTGACCCGAGCCACAGTCAGATGCTTGATGGACTGAGCCACCCAGGCGTCCCCCAAAATGCTTTTTCTACCAATTTAATTAAGTGTGAGTGTGGCCTTAGTCTTTCCCCAGTTCCTAATTTTGCTTTTCTTTCTAGTCAGAAATAAAGGCAGAATGTGCTTTTTTGCTGTAAAGCGTACGTGACAAAGTGAACCTCCCTCACCAGCATCACGGAGCTTGGGAATCGGGCAACGTAAGAACAAAGCAAAACCAAACAAAAAAGCAAAAATGGGTTGGGTGGAATTTATCTATAATTAACTGTGCTAATTCAATATTGTGGAAACAAATGATCGTAAGGCCATTACGGTGCAACCGATCCGTTCGTAATTTGTTTGATCCTTGAAGTGTCAGGCACCTGATGTGGGAAAGTCTGTGTCGGGCTTGAGTTACCAGGACTGGGTTTGGCAATTCCGTTCTTTTTCTCTGGTGAGAGAACAAGATTTCTTTCTGCCTTGCTCTTTGAAGGTGGCAGTGAGTTCAGCCCGCAGATGGAGGTGGGCTTAAGGGGAGTATTGTCAGAGGGCGTTGTCTTAGAAGAAGGGAGAAAGATTCAAAAGGAGATTAATAAGCATTTCTCACGGGTGAGAATTTATTCTCTGGGTTTGGCCTGCCTTTTAGGTTTGTACGCATTTATTTTTATTACGGTACGTGCTGTTTAAATTGTAAAACTTTTAGAGAGGGTACCGAATGGTATGAGGAAGAGGTAAAAACCTCTTTCTCCCTCTTAACCCCACTTACAGGTTGACCGCTGTTGACAGTCGTGCGTTTTCTCCGGCTGTTTCACACGTAGTCATAGGCACGTATGGGTGTGTGTGCACGTACGTACATTGTCAACAGCTTGGTTCTAAATCAAAACCAAGCTGTCGGTAAAGCGGCATACATACGCATCTCGGACATGTTGGGGCTCGGGGAGACACGTACATCCCCTTGTGGGGCGCGTGACGGTCCGTTCGGGCTCTTGGTTTCCAACGACAGAGACCGCTCCTGGCCAAGTCGAGCTGACAGAGTCTGTCGGAACTGATGACGTGACGGAGCAGGAGGAAACCAGGCAGCTGTACAGGACTGAGAAGCAGGAAGCAGGTAACACAGCAGCGTTCCCTGGGGCAGGAGTGCCTGGATCCCGTCAAACTGGCGTGACCAAGACCGTGGAGGAAGCTTCCCATACATCAGTGTTCCTGTGTCACTACGTCAAGATGCATAGTGTGTGTGTGCGCGCGCTCATGCGCTAGGTGTGCGTATCCAGCTGGTTGAACTGCAGTCATGTGCCCACCTCTGGGCCAGACCGGACACCGAGGACAGCAGGGGTTCGGTCCCCGCGGTACGGCAGTCCTCCCACTAGGAATTGCCGTCACCAGGCGTTTGCTGTTTGTTTACTGGATGTTTGTTTACAGGTTTTGAAGGGCCCAAAGCAATGAGCTATAAGTTCCTTTGGAGTTAGCAGACATTGCAAATATCACATTCTGGGGAAAATGTGACATTTGTGAGTGAAAGAACTGCCTGTGCACCTCTGTATTTTTTCCCATTTTTCTTTAAACATTTACGTATGTATGTATGTATGTATGTATGTATGTATGTATCTACCTATCTATCTATGTAGAGAGTGAGAGCTGGGGAGGAGCAGAGAGAGGGAGACACAGAATCAGAAGCAGGCTCCAGGCGAACTCACGGAGCTGTGAGATCACGACCTGAGCTGAAGTTGACGTTTAACTCACTCAGCCACCCAGGTGCCCTGTAATCCCTTATTCTTCTAAAAAAAAATTTTTTTTTAATGTGTGTTAATTTTTTAGAGAGAGAGCATGAGCGAGGGAGGGGCAGAGAGAAAGGGAGACACAGAATCTGAAGCAGGCTCCAGGCTCTGAGCTGTCAGCACAGAGCCTGATGTGGGGCTCAAACTCACGAACCGTAAGATCGTGACCTGAGCTGAAGCCAGACGCTTAATCGAGTGAGCCACCTAGGCACGCCTGTAATCTCCTATTCTTTTTTTTTTTTTTATTTTTTAAAAAATTTTTTTTTTCAACGTTTATTTATTTTTGGGACAGAGAGAGACAGAGCATGAACGGGGGAGGGGCAGAGAGAGAGGGAGACACAGAATCGGAAACAGGCTCCAGGCTCCGAGCCATCAGCCCAGAGCCTGACGCGGGGCTCGAACTCATGGACCGTGAGATCGTGACCTGGCTGAAGTCGGACGCTTAACCGA
The DNA here is from genome assembly GCF_016509475.1 of Prionailurus bengalensis. NCBI lineage: Eukaryota > Metazoa > Chordata > Mammalia > Carnivora > Felidae > Prionailurus > Prionailurus bengalensis. Next base: position 6,709,997 of record NC_057361.1, read on the forward strand.
CTGCGCCACCCAGGCGCCCCTGTTGTGAGTTATTTTTAAATGGTCCAAACTCCTGCTAATCATAAGGTACTTGCTCCGTTGAGAGCCCAGGAAATACGACCGTTGCTGTCCCATGGGATCTGTGAAGCCTTCTGGAGAGGTGGCCTGGCTGCACAGCTTTGGGATGGTCTCGTGTCCACGGAAATTCTGGCCCCGTGTTTTTCACTCTGACTCTCTGGAGCTCGACTGCACAGTGTCCGGCCTTCCTGGGTCTGCGGGGGGGAGGGGGGCGGTCACGCCTGTGCAGCCCTCGACAGGGAGGATCCAGACACAACTCGTGGGAGCGTGTGCTTAACCGTCAGTGTCGAGCTTGACACAGACACAAACTAAGTGCCTTTTGTTGTAACAAGATACGTTTGAACTACCATTTCAGTATTAAGACAGACTTCACTTGGTATTTTGTTGAAGACAAATAGTGGCCCAGTGGACCTGGCCAAGGTTTATGCACTTTTTATTCTCGGCTTTATATGGTAAGACATTTTCGGCACACAGGAAACTATGACTATGTTCATCTGTTGTTAGCATTCTGCCAAATTGGCTTTATCTCTATTGCGTGGTGGTTTTTGTCTTTCCTTTTTTTTTTTTTTTTTTTTTTTTTACCCTCTTGTGGTTCCCTGCCCCCAATCTTTGGAGAGTAAGGCTATTTTTGAATATAAAAACATTTCCATGATCCCCAAGTCCAAACTCTATGAATAGGTGTTCTCTAAAGTCACATTCCAACTCGCCTCCTAATCCATTTTATTTTCTGCTGCATTTCTGGGCTCCTCGCTACATTTGTTTACTGTTCTTAAAGTCCGTCTCCCCCCCCCCCCCCCCCCCCCCCCCCCGCTTCCCCCGCCGAAGATCTGTTGGTAATGCTTACATTTATACAAAGAAAATGTCAACTTCTTAAGTAGGTTTTGTGACTGATGGTTAGCAAAGCATCCTATCTATGCTATTTTAGTATTAAGTATTTCACTATTTATTAAGCTTGGTGTGTAGGATTTTTGGTGCTCTTCTGGAGAATTACAAGGGTTTCTCCAAAGACGTGATGAAAAGAGGTCCAATTGAGACCACTTGTGATCACTTGATATATATACACTTACGTGTGTGTGATACGAGGAATATCCTAAGGAAACAACACTCACTAATGTTGATTTATATTCATGCAAAGTAAGGAATAAAAAAGAAAGGCATGGGCGCCTGCGTGACTTTGTCGGTTAAGCGTCCAACTCTTGATTTCGGCTCAGGTCATGATCTCTTGGTTCATGGGATCGAGCCCCACATCAGGCCCTGTGCTGACAGTGTGGAGTCTGCTTGGGACCCTCCCTCCCTCCCCACCCCCCCATCTCTCCCCCCCCCCCCCCCGCTTCTCCCCTGCTCATGTTGTCTCTCTGTCTTTCAAAATAAATACATAAACTTTAAAAAATTCTTAAAAAATAAGACACAAAGCTTAAGGCTAAGCAGTATCAGTTTTATACAAAATACCATGCCTTTGTCATGCTTGAAGGTACCGGTTATCCCCTGGCCTGAGTTTCTTAGCACAGACGACACAAAGAGCGCATTCTAGGCTCAGAAAGACCTCTTTCTCCCGAATGTGCAAGTGTAGATTTTCCTTCCTTCTTCTCTTGCCTTCTGTCATGGCGTCCTGGGCAGCGTCATGTCTTCTCTCCGGGCCCAGAGGTGGGCCGCGGGCTGTACCACCAGGAGGTGACGGCTGCCTGCCTCTGCTCCTCCAGGGCTGGGTCTCAAACAGCAGCCCCCCCACCCCCGGCCAAACCTGGCTCGCTGCCTGCTTTTGTGCACACTTCACGCTGACGATGGTTCTCGTGGTTTTTTTTTTTAATGTTTCATTTTATTTTTTGGGAGACAGAGACAGAGCACGAGCCGGGGAGGAGCAGAGAGGGAGACACAAAATCCACAGCAGGCTCCAGGCTCTGAGCTGTCAGCACAGAGCCCGACGCAGGGCTCGAACCCATGGACTTGAGATCATGACCTGAGGCGAAGTCTCAGGTTGGACTCTCACCCGACAGAGCCACCCAGGCGCGCCTGGTTCTCACATTTTTAATTGGTTGGGGAAAAAGCATCAATCTAGCCTTTTCAGAAAGAGTCCGCCAACTCCAGCTCCATCAAATGAGACCTTTGAAACTGATGTCAGAGATCATGGGTCCCAAGCCCACCGAGGATCTAAAAGCCACTCAAATGCTTGCATTTCGCAAGTAAAAGCAAGGGGAGTTGTTCGCTCCCTCCTGTACCAGGCGGGCTCCCTGGGGACCTAGAGTTCCGCTGTCCCTGTGCTCCCTGCACAGACCTGTTCTTGCGATCCCGTCACCTGTAGGACCTGCACACCTCGTGGTTTGGACTTGGGAACAACGTGCAGCAGCTAGTTCGCTGTGGAATCTTGGAGAAAAAGAGCACTGCGCCGCCCCACCCCCACCCCCACTAAGGTCCTGAAAGCAGCATGAAGGACGCTTTCATTTCCTTCGAGCTTCCACGTGGGGCAGAGCGGCCGGGATGATGGCACACACAGATCAGACGGCTTTCTCGGAAGGCAGGGCAGAGGGGACGGCCACGGCCCCTTCCCTCGCTGTGCCCGGCCTGGTGTGGCCGTCTCAGCAGTCACTGAGCGACCCGTCCCTTCTGATCTCAGTCCCTGTCAAAGGGGCTGCGGCTCTGGGCTCCCAGAAATCGTTGTCCAGGGCTCTGCCCCCGGGTTCTGGGCCATCGCTGGAGGGAGAAAGAGGCAGACGGACGCGAGCGTGAAAATCCTTTTTGGAGTCGCCGTGAAAAGGAGAAAATGAGAGCTTTGATGTAGACTCTGTTTCCAGCACTCCATTTGATTCTTTGTCCACAAGCCGAACGAAAATAAACAGTAATTTAGAGGCAATGTTTATGTAACCTAGAAGAATGTCGGTCAAGTGCGGGGAAGATGGAATCTGGGTTAATGCAGGACCACCTCCCGCGCGCTCTCCCTGATTGCGGGCTTCGGTGGAAAGCTAATGAAAGGAAGCAATTTAGGTTTTTGTTAGACTCTTCAAAATCCCCTTGGTAAAATACGGACTTTTTTCTTTCTTCTCTTTTTTTTTTTTTTTTTGCTTCTTTTTTTTTTTTGCTTGTTTTTTGTGAGAGCTTATCATTTGGTCATTTTGATGGAATGTAGGTCGGAAAAGCGTGATGCAGAATGTATTGCGTTCGTAAGACCTCTCAGAGCGGATGATTCTGGCTGTGAGTCATCATAATCTGGGAAAGCACACTGCTCTTGTTCCAAGGACCGTATGCCTTAAATAATGTCAGGCCACGTTCTGTCTGGGGACGTTTTGGTGGTTTAGACTGGCGATTCTCAGCCCGCGGCAGCTGTGTCCCCCAGGGAGCATGTGGCATTGTCTGGGGATAGTTTTGGTTGTCATAGCTCGAAGGGGGGGGAGGGGAATGTTCCTGGCATGTAGCGGGGTGTGACCAGGGATGTTGCCGCCGTCCTATAGGACACAGGATAGCCCGCACCACAAAGAATGGCCTGGCCCCAAATGTACGTAGTGTCAAAGTGTAAGCATTCTGGGCTAATGAATGTCTTAGAGTCTCATCTTGTGAGTTTTTAAATGTAAGATAGTACATATATGTGTGTGTGTAGACACACATATACATACACATGTGTGCGTGCACACACAGAACGCTGCTCACTGTACACACGACGTAGGCCGTGGGGCGTGTGGCCTGGAATCCGGCTTTAACATGGATCCCCAACACTTGCCCAGGGTATTGTAACCTCCTGGGCATTGGCACATATATGTTGGTGATGTCGGTGACAGTGACGTGAAGACCCGAGGGCGTCTTCCGTCCTGCTCAAGGGTGCAAAGTAGAGTGGATTTCATACTTTCAAGACGTAGTTTAGAATGTTCTGATTTTTAGGGTGGCGCATCTCAACGGTTTTCTTTTGCGCATGTCAGTAGATTATGTTGTGAGTATTCCCTTTACAGCTTCACGACCTGAGCTTCCCGGTACAAAAGCCGAGATGGGTGCAGTGGTAAAGGACTCTGATGTGGACACACAGCCCCCTATCAATGTGGAGGAAGAATTGTGTGGGCACATGGTCGTTTTGGGAAACACGTGTGTTCCGGGATGTTTGTGGAGAGTGTATAGGATCTCTCTCCATGTTGAGCGTTGCATATGGAGGTCACAGAGCAGAGAACGACGGATTCACGGCACAGACACTTCGCGAGCACAGTAGGCCAGGCGCTCAGCAGGCACTGGAGTTGTGGAGCGTAGTTTTCCCCCTTGAGACCCTCACATCTGGTCGGAGGGGCGGGTGAGACCCTCACATCTGGTCGGAGGGGCGGGTGAGACCCTCAGATCCGGTCGGAGGGGCGGGTGAGACCCTCAGATCCGGTCGGAGGGGCGGGTGAGACCCTCAGATCCGGTCGGAGGGGCGGGTGAGACCCTCAGATCCGGTCGGAGGGGCGGGTGAGACCCTCAGATCCGGTCGGAGGGGCGGGTGAGACCCTCAGATCCGGTCGGAGGGGCGGGTGAGACCCTCAGATCGGGTCGGAGGGGCGGGTGAGACCCTCAGATCGGGTCGGAGGTGCAGATGAGACCCTCACATCTGGTCGGAGAGGCACATGAGACCATCAGATTTGGTTGGAAGGGCGGGTGAGACCCTCAGATCCAGTCGGAGGGGCAGGTGAGACCCTCAGATCTGGTTGGAGGGGTGGGTGAGACCCTCAGATCAGGTCGGAGGGGCAGATGAGACCCTCACATCTGGTCGGAGAGGTACGTGAGACCATCAGATTTGGTCGGAGGGGCAGGTGAGACCCTCACATCTGGTCGGAGAGGCACGTGAGGCCATCAGATTTGGTCGGAGGGGCAGGTGAGACCCTCACATCTGGTCGGAGAGGCACGTGAGACTATCAGATTTGGTTGGAAGGGCAGGTGAGACCCTCAGATCTGGTCGGAGAGGCACGTGAGACCCTCAGATCCGGTCGGAGGGGCAGATAAGTACCAGAGGCTCCATTGCAGGGATGAGAGCTGCAGGGAAGGTGTGGACGTCACTGGGCACCGGGTAAGGACCTGCTGGACATGTGGGTGCCGGGCCCTTAGATGAGGGAGGAGATGAGGTGTGTGGTGTCCGGGACGAGGCGGGGCCCCTGCCCACGTGGTGCGTACCTTGGCCTTGCTTGTCCCGGGGTCCTCAGATAGGCCTCCGTCTGGGTCTGTAAATGTCGCGGTCGCGTTTATCCTGCCTTCGAGATACAACATTTCTGGTTTGGGTGTTTTAGGGCAAAGGGGGCGGGAGGTGTTTGGGGACTGAGCTGAGCTTTGAGGAAAATGGCGGTGGCGTTCACTGAAGAGGGAGCGGTCTAGAATTGAGGTGCCAGCCTTCCTGCTGGGTGGGTCTGCGGTCTCGGGAAAACCATCCGGCCCCAGTCCATGTATCCGTGATTGGGGGAGAGCAGTGCGTGTGGGGAATCAACGAATAAGGTGTCAGTAAGTGTTTGGTGCCTTCTGAGGTCAAGCTCGTGGGAGTTGGAGCTGGCCGGGTTTGCACCCACCTCTGGTTCCTGATATCAGGCCAGCCTAAACTGTGAAGTGTGCCAGGCAGAGCTCACACGTGCCCACCCCCTCGACCACAGTCCCCTACCAAAGAGCGGTTCTCACTACTGGGCAGGGTCCTAAAAATAGCACTCCCGTCTCCAGCCGCTCTTTCCCCTGCCATCACCACGTGCTTCTCTCACGCTGCGGCGACTCTGGGTGCTCTTCCCATTTCTTAAGGTGGCCCTCGATCGTGGTGGCAGGCAGAGCAGTGGCCCTCGGAAGGTGTCCAGTCCTAGTCCTGGAACCCGTGAGCGTGTCTCCAGGATCTTGAGATGGGGAGGTTTTCTGGTTGTGTGGGCCACAGTCGCCACTGAGACGCCTCCACGTGGAGGAGGACAGAACCTGGAGGGTCACAATCCGAGAGAGGAGGGTGTGCGCTGGAGCAGAGGCCGGAGGCATGGGGGCCCACGGGCCACGGGATGCCGGCGGCCTCCGGACGCTGGACACGCTGAGGAAACGGACTCTGCCCTGGAGCCTCAGAAGGAGGCTCTGCCCCTCTGACCTGCTCCAGACATCTGGCTTCCAGAACCCAGAGAACAAATCTGGGTAGCTTGAAGCAGCTAAGTTGATGCTGATTTGTTACAACAGCCATAGGAAACCAACACCATGCATAAACCAGAGGTGTTAACAGTCCAGAGTTGGGTGTACTGGGACCAGGGGGTCCATGTAAGAAATGGACAAAAGATCAGGGTCCAGGACTTCTGCTCGATGGCCTCTTCCTCCTCTTTCAGTGAGAACACAGCCTGGCAGTGAGATGGGTCACCTGTTTGTTGTCCTTCTCATTGACCCTACCACGACGGACCACATCTGAACATGTTCTTTTATTTGTTTGTTTGTTTGTTTGTTTGTTTGTTTTGAGAGAAAGAGAGGGCTCGCCCAAGCGTGGGAGGAACAGAGAGAAGGAGAGAGAGAATCCCAAGCAGGCTCTGCTCTCTGTGCAGAGCTCGGCGCGGGGCTCGATCCCACGAACCATGAGATCGTGACCTGAGCCGATACCAAGAGTTGGACACTCAATCGACCGAACCACCCAGGTGCCCCTGGACAGGTTCTTTTCAAGAACCTGGGCAAACAATAATCCTACAAAATTCTGATTTTATAGTGAGGGTTCAGCCTGAAAAAGAAGAGTATACTCCACAGAGAAAGCTGAAATTAAAGTGGGTGAGTTACAGACATCTTTTTAACAATGCTGAAGTTCACGCTTGTCTGGAAGAAAAGCTCTACAACAGGTTCATTAGCTACTGGGCAGTTTTAAAAATATATTTCACTGTCATTCTTGAAGCTTCGTCATGTGTCACAACAGAAAATTGAATTTTGTAATCCACTTACTGAATTTAAAATCCACTTATATTGAATTTAAAATCCACTTAAACTAGGGTTTCAGGTGTTAGTATTCTTGACTCCTAATAAGCAGATATTCTAGTGAGTTTCATCTTCTGGGTTCTGTTGTGACTGCCACAAGAAGCATTTTATGTATTTCGATTTTCATCGCAAACCAGCTGAAAATTATGTATAAATGTGACTCGATTCAATAAAATTTATTGTTCAGCATAATTTGAATTAGAAAGGCCTTCTATATGCCTCTTACCAAGCTAGATTGTGCAATTATGCTTTTGACGCTAGAGGAAATGTACTTATTTAAAGTATAAAATCCTTTTTATCAGAGCAAATGAAGTTTCCGTTTTTTTTTTTTAATTGGAAATTTCTCTAGTTTTTTGATCATATAGTAACAGCGTAACAGTACATTTTGTTTAGTGTTTATACACACAATCATAGGTAATCTTTGCTTCGAGGATCTTAAGTTTTGTTTTGTTGTTTTTTTTTTTTTTTTAGAAAAACAGCTTTACTGAGGCATCGTTTACAACATTCACCTGCTAGAGATGTACAATTCAGTGATTTTTAGTAAATTCACAGTCATGCAGGTATTATCACAGTGCAGTTTCAGAACATTTATCGGCCCCAAAAGACACCCTGTGTCCACCAACAGTCCGTCTTCCCCTCCCTGCCAGGACCTAGCAACCCTTTATCTTTGTGTATCTATGGATTTGTCTCTTCTGGACATTTCAAATAAATGGAGTCGTACAGTATGTGTATTTTGTGTCTGATTCCTTTTGTTTTTTTATGATGCTCTTCAGAGTTCATCCATGGTGTAGCATGAGTCAGTATTGTGCTTTTTTTTGTTGTTGAAGATACTCTCCTATTAGGCACGGACCACATTTTGCTTATCCACTTGTCATTTGATGGACATATGGGCTCTTTCCCCTTTTTGACTATTAAAAATAAGCTGCCTTGAAGATTTGTATACAGGCTTTTGTATGCACCTATGTTTTCACTTTTCTTGGGCATATTCCTAAGAGTGGAATTGCTTGGCCATGTGAATTCTGTGTTTCACTTTTCAAGGAACTGCCAGATAGTTTTCCAGAGTGGCTGCACTGTTTTACATTCCTACCCATGATGGATGAACATTCCAGTTTCTCCGTATCCTCACCAACACTTTACCATTTGGCAAAGAAATTTCTGAACCTCTGTTATAATGCCCACAAGTGTCACCTGTTGAGTACTTAGGAAATTAGGGATTTTCATTACCTGCCTTAGAGTCCACAAACCCCTTAAAGAAAGAAGCTAAGGGGCGCCTGGGTGGCTCAGTGGATTGAGCATCCAACTTGGGCTCAGGTCATGATCTCACGGTTCGTAAGTTCAAGCCCCATGTCTGGCTCTGTGCTGACAGCTCAGAGCCTGGAGCCTGCTTCTGACTGATTCTGTGTCTCCCTCTCTCTCTGCCCCTCCCCTGCTCAGGCTCTGTCTGTCTCTCTCCAAAATAAATGAACGTTAAAGATAATTTTTTTTAATTAAAAAAAATAATTAAAAAAAAAACAGCTGGGCCGGACGTACGCATCTGTGCATTGTATTAAGTCTGTCCTAAAGGTGGTTCTGCATGGATGAGACAAAAAGGGATTAACAAGTGATTTCCAACACAAAAAGGATTGTGGGGCTCTGCTTGCCCAGGGACTGCGGAGACAGGGCTTGGACCCAAAGGATGAGTGCTGAGTGAGTCCTGGTTTTGTGCCACTTGTCCGGGGAGGTAAGTCCCCAGATGTAGTGAAGCTCGTTTCTGGGTCATTAACCCTTGTTCTGTGCTTCCAAATTCCATCGGCAGCCTTCATTTGCCCATGTCACATAACCTAATGTGTTCACGGCTTCTAGAGATTAGGATGCCCTGGAAGAGTCGCTTGGGTAGTTCAGGGACAGGCTGAAGTTTGGCACGAAGGCAGGTTTTCAGCCAGGAAGCTCTAACGGAGGGAGGACGACAGCACCGCGGTTGGTTGGCTCTGCAGCGTCCTGTGGGAGGCGCTGTAGAGACCGTGCTTGCTTGTAATGTAAACCCGCAGACCTCAAACTATCCCTTGCGGTGATTACAGGGAATATAGTCTACTTTTCTAAAACAGGGTGCTGAGGGCCCTAAAATGGTATGACTGGAGCACGGTGGGAACTCAACGGCAAGAAAAAGGGTGTGTGAGTTTCTGATCGCTGCTGCGACAGGTGACCACAAGCTCGGTGGCTTATGGTCATTTGTATTATAGTTCTGGAGGTCACAAGTATTATATTGTATTATATATTGTCGTATTATGTATTATATAGTATTATATGTATTGTTTTATAGTATTATATGTATTATATAATGTATTGTAGTTCTGGAGGTCACAAGTCCAAAGTGGGTCTCACTGGACAAAAATGGAGAAATCCACAGGGCCGCTTTGCTTTCTGCAGCTCCTAGAGGAAAATCTTTGTTTTGCTCTGTTTTGTGATTGCCTTCCCCACTTCTCGAGGCTGCCTGCAATCCTTGGCCCATGACTCCTTCCTTCGTCTTCAAAGTCAGCAAGTAGCTGAAGTTTTCTCACGTGGCGTCACTCTGACACGGGTTGTTTTGCAGCCCCATTTAAAGGGGTCCCCTGATTACTTGGGGTGTGTTTGTCACTTCTTTTTTAAGGTCAGAGTAGTAACCCGAATTCCATCCGTCACGTTTATTCGCCCACGTCGTGCAACCGGATATGTTCACGGGTAGTAGACAGGAGGATGTGCGCAGCTTGGGTGGGGAGGGGTGTTGCTCTGCTCAGCACAGGTTGTCTGCTTGCGGTATTGTGATCATTTATTCCTGATGGTATTATCAGCCCTGCCCCCTGCTTTTCTCGCTGTGTAGGAACGAGCACTTCCGGCAGGCCATATAATGACCTTGGGTTTGTTTTCTGGAGCACAGTACTCTGGACCTGGTAATGAGGTCCACCAGATCTCTGCTTTAGGAAGATTCCTGCAGTTTTCTGGATTTGCAGGGGGAGAGATCAGGAGAAGGGAAGCTGTATGCAATCCTTCAGAAGCCAGGTACCATGTAGGGGAGTGGCAGTGAACGTGGAGAGATGCAATGTTAGAGGCTTATGGGGTCGAAATGATAGGCCTTGGCATCTGATTGAGGGAATGTGGGGAGGGGGTGGCAGAGAGAAAGGAATGGGGCCAAGATGGGAGCGGCAGAGTTTGGGCCTGGGGGTGCAGGGTAACATTTGGTGTATAAAAAGACATAGTAATGCGAGTCTGGGAAGAAAGTGAAGATTGCATTTGAAATAGTGACCTTCAGGTGCTGGGCAGGGATCCACGTGGAGATAGGAGGCAGGCGGAGGAAATACTGCCTCGAAATAGAGCTTCAGGATTACCTACGAAGAGGGCCGCCGTCGGGAGATGGTGTTATAGGGGAGCAAAGCTAGAGGAAAAAGATTCAAGAACAGAGCGCTGGGAAAGTGTTTCATGGATGAGGTGATGAACCAGAGAAACAGTCTGAGAGAGAGGAGTTATGAAACAGAAAGAGGTCGACTCATTCGGCACGTATTTATTGAGCGACTATTGTTTGCCAGGTCCTGAAGAAATAAAGACAGATGCAGTTCCTGCCCTCGGTAGAGTTTACGGTCCAGCTCAGTTGTTCTGGACCCACTCACCTGGGTGTGTGGCCATAATAGTAGCTGGTGACAGGCGAACAGTAGTGCCAGATGTCCCCGAGGAGCGGGGAGGATGAAATGTCATTATGTTTGTTGGCGTTATTATGTCAAGATAGCAGATGGAGGAACCTTCCTTTGACGATTCACGTTCTAAGCAAGGGCCCTTCCTACACACTTTGCCATGTTAGAACCTCCAGGTTTTTTTTTTTTTTTAATGTTTGTTTATTTTTGAGAGAGAAGAAAGAACATGAGTGGGGGAGGGGCAGAGAGCGAGAGGGAGACACAGAATCTGAAGCAGGCTCTAGGCTCCGAGCCGTCAGCATGGAGCCCCTTGTGGGGTTCAAACCCACGAACCATGAGAGATCATGACCTGAGCCGAGGTTGGACGCTTAACCAACTGAGCCACCCAGGTGCCCCAGAAGCTCCAGGTTTAAAGACTCCCTGCTTCTTTATACAGAAACTTGTGTCTGGGACCTTGACATTCCTAGTTTGTCATTCCAGATCCTAGGCAATCTCAGTTGCTGACTTGTCTCTAATATCTAGAGTCGTCACATAATTTCTTGTCCCCATCGGGACACTTTTGAGAGCGAAAGGCAGCACTGTTCTTCATGACCTTGAACAACAGGCATCAGCCAGAATCCTCTCAAGCCAAAGACAAGTGGATATGTTGATGTCTTGAAATGAGTCATAGTTAGCACATTAAGTTTGTCCTGAAATTTCTCAACTCAAATTTGTGAAAAAGGTGTTTTTTTTTAAAAAAGGTTTGTTTATTTTGAGAGAGAGAGTGTGATGCGGGAGGGACAGAGAGAGGGAGAGAGAGAATCCCTAGTGGGCGACGCTGTCAGCACAGAGTCCGACCCGGGGGCTTGATCTCATGAACCGTGAGATCATGACCTGAGCCACCCAAGGGTTGGATGCTTAACCGGCTGAGCCACCCGGGCCCCCTGGGGGAAAGTTTTAATGCCAGATGGTTTGTAATTGTTCCCCAGCAAGCCTGGAAGTGCGTTCATACACACTCATTCAGGCACGGTTTCCGGGCTGTCGTCAGTTTTCTCGTGTGCGCTGTGTCCTGCACATTCCTCCAGACCCCACCGTGATGGCCGGGAGGGCACGCCATCTCAGGGTGTCACCGACATGCTGCCACGATGCAGTCTTCCCGTTGGGTGTTTCTTCCCTGAACATTAGGTAATGAGAGCGTAGCTTTCTCCTTGTCCCCAAGTTGGCCCTCGAAATTTTTTCACGCTTAAAAATTACTTATTTTATTAGGCATTGCTTAAAATAACAAGTTGAATGCAGCGGAGAAAACATTTGTCTATACAGGGGGTTACCAAGCAAGTGTTAAAAATGATGTTATCATACAGGGGCACCTGGTGGTGCATGCAGTTGAGCGTACGACTCTTGATTTCGACTCAGGTCGTAGGTGATCCCGGGTTGTGGGATAGAGCCCTGCGTGGGGCTCTGCACTGAGCATGGAGCCTGCTTTCTCTCTCTCTCTCTCTCTCTCTCTCTCTCTCTCTCTCCCTCCCTCCCTCCCTCCCTCCCTCTACCCCATCCCCCGTTTGCACTCTCTCTCTAAAACTACAACAACAAAATCACAATACGATACAAATGGCATATTTTTTCGCATTGAAATGTGTTCACTATATACCGTAGTGAGTTGCTGTGACCTCAGGGGACCTGCAGCCAAGTTGGGACTTGGAACGCGTCTAAAATGTGTCCTTGGAGTCGTACGGGCTGTGCGGAGACGTGCACACCACCGCCATGTTGTTTGTACCCCCTCAGACTTGATTTATTTATCTCCCTGTGCTTCGGTGTCGTGCGATTAGATCCCATTGAGAATTATTTTAAGAAGCAGCCCGATGAAACGTCTCCTGGACCCCACCGACTGAGAATAGAGTTGTACGGAGTGCACGCGTTCCTTCCTCTCGGGGACCCATGGGAGAAATTGTGCACATGCTTCATTTTTGGGATACAAATATCTACTCATACTTGTTTCCTTGAATAGATGTCTGGGAAACTCCAGAAACCGATTTTAGCTCCGTGCAACCGATGTAAACTTGTGTCTGCCGGTAGGCTTTGCCTACGTCCTCATCTGTCAGCTCTAGCTCATTCTTCGCGCCATTACCTTCCGTTTGCCCTGATTTCCCCCAGTTAATTATTTTAGTTTTGCCATTGTGCTTATTTGGAACCCACTTCAAGTGTTTTTCTTTCTCCGGGTGGAGAATTACTAAGTATTGCAGTGAATGAGAGCAGTGTGGTTTCTTGGAGGTTGTTGGCTCACGACAGCTTTTGAATTCTCATGTGTTAGTAGCATCTTATTTTAATCTGGCTGCTTCCCGCTGAAATGCATCGGGCAGAGCATATTTCTAAATTTAGTGTGAGGGAGGCTCGGTCAAAAGCAGCTGGCCAGTGGACCCGAGGTAAAGCTTTCTAGGTCTTTCAAGTCTGAAAATTAAACTTCTGTAAAATCACTTTATGAAAGAAAGATTCGTAACAATTAGCAGCACTCTGGAATCACTTGATTGTCCTGGGAAAAAACTCACACCATTTAAAAAAACAAATTCTCCAGCTTGAAGTTACCTCGAACGGAGCGGAAATTCTTTTTCTATCTCTGGCAGCAAGGTGCGGCGGTTTCCTCTAAACTCCATTGAAAACAGGACCTTGGGGCCCCGGATGTGCTCCATAACTTTTGTCGAAAAGCGGGAAGTGAAAATGAGGTTATGGAAGTAAAAGTTCTTCAATGTCTGCCACTAAACAGGTATAAAGAATTAGCACGGGGGCGCCTGGGTGGCTCAGTCGGTTGAGCGTCCGACTTCGGCTCAGGTCATGATCTCGTGGTCTGTGAGTTCGAGCCCCGCATTGGGCTCTGTGCTGACGGCTCGGAGCCTGGAGCCTGCTTCCGATTCTGTGTCTCCCTCTCTCTCTGCCCCTCCCCTGCTCATGCTCTGTCTCTGTCTCTCAGAAATAAATAAAACATTTAAAAAAAAATTTAAGAATTAGCACAGAGATAATTTGTGTTTCTCGATTTACGAGAAGGAAAGCTTGGGAATAACTTGTTGGGATCAGCTCAGTGCCTCGGCTGCCCTCCGTTAGTCACCACTAGTGCTGACGGTCTCCCACAGGCAGGGGCCATGCCGTGTATCTTAGCGTGACTCCCGGGTCGTCATCTGCGGCCACACGTCTGCTTCGTGACAAGGCTGTGAGCTGATTGCATCATGCATGGACTACGATGACAAGGGCAGTTTTGGCCAATACTTGCCTGGTTTCCACTGTGTGCCAGGGAGGGTTCTCTGCTCTCCTTGTGTATGAAGGGCGGTGTGTACCCCTGACGTCGTCATGAGGGTTCACTTACGCACCTCGCGCAGAAGAGGACCTGGGGTGCGAGGATGCCCGACCCCAGGATATGCACGCAGCTGGCACGGGGAGCCGGGCGGTTCTCGCGGAGCCCTCTGGCCCCAGTGTCCGTGCTGGTAATCGCCTGGCTCACTTGTCGGTGTGGAAGCACAGGAGTGCGCCTGGAGGACACACGTCTGAGGACCAGGCTTGGGTTCCAGGGAGAGCTTGCCGAGAGGGTAACATGCACGAGTGACGCAGAGACGTTAGCCGTGATGCAGTACTTGGACTTGGACGTATGGTTCTTTCAAAGGGCGCAAAGCTGGGGAGTGTGAAACCAGTTAGGAGGGCTTGCACATAGCCCGGGCAGAAGCTGGGGGTGTGGTGTTCTTTTTGAGGTGGTTGTCGTAGGGACTGACCTGGACGTTGTAGGATGTGTAAGAGCGCCCCTGGTCTCTACCTACTACGTGCCAGGAACCCTTCTTCCCCCGTTGCAGCAACCTAAAATGTCTCTGCCCATCGCCAGTGTCTCTTGGGGGAGGGCATAATCACCCCCAATAGAAAACCTCTGGTCTAAATGCTGGGGGCAGGAGTGACCCACAGTGTAAACCACAACAGAATTCCCAACGGCCTCTCCTCCCAGCTGTTGAGTTTGACACTTAAAAATTCCAGGGCCGTCCGGCTGGCCGCCTGGCTAGCTTGTGACTCTCCATCTCAGGATCATGAGTCTGAGCCCCGTGTTGGGTGTAGAGATTCCTCAAATAAATAAAAACTTAAAAAAAATCAATTTTTGGAAAAGTCTCGGGCTTAAAAATCATTTTGAAGGCATCTGTTTCCAAAGGGGCATAGAAAGTTGGGGATTTCTATGGGGATTAGAAAGTTGGGTATTTGGGGGTTTACCTTTACAAGAGTTGTTCAGCTTTTTTCTTCTTTTTCCTTAAACGTTCATTTATTTCTTTTGAGAGAGAGTGTGCGCACGTGAGTGTGGGGGAGGGTCAGAAAGAAAGAACAAGAATCCTAAGCAGGCCCCGTGTGATCCCACGATTCACGAACCGTGAGATCATGACCTGAGCTGAGTTCAAGAGTCAGAAGCTTAACCAACTAAGCCACCCAGGCGCCCCCACCTTCTTTCATTATAGTGAAACTCCAGTATGTTTGTGGAAGAGTGTTGGGGTTTTTTAGTCTTGATTTGATGTGAATTTTTATGTAGGGCATCTTCCTGATCTCCTGAGTATGGAGGTAACACTTAAAGGACGATGCTTGGTGACCAGAAACAGATGTGTGGATGTGTGTGTGTTTTAATACTTAGTTCTTAAATGAGCAGATCATGGACACTGGTGTCCCAGATTTTGGAGTATGTGTGTAAGCAAATTTACAAAAGGGATTTGCTTGCAGCATTGTTAACTGAAATTGAAGACAGTACGATTGACCTTTCCAGGTGAGTGGGAGATAGCAGGTGTTTGCAAATGATAGAAACTGAAATGTGATCACTAGGGCCGTATGATGTTCGGAAACTTTTAATCATAATTTCAGTGAACAGATAACGCGCTTGACAATTCCATTTAAAATTATGCTCAGTGCTCACTGCAAAATGTGGAGACAGTGCTTTGGGAGATGAGGAAGAGGTTCAGTGGATTCTTTCCTACCTCATGATGCACGATGCCCTCTATAAACAAAAAACTGAATAGAGTCACCTGAAGATTATCTTCATACAGTTTAGTATTGTATCTGTGGGGAGGGATTCAGATGGCTGTTGACTGACAGTTTGCTAAGTAAGAAAGATCATATTCTCCTCATACTTTAATATGTCTTCTTTAAATGTTGTGGTTATTTTTCTCACTGAAGATCAGATCAGTTTCATGCCACTAAATGAGATTTAATCGCTCGTTCTAATTTAAATAATAATTGCTTAGAAGCAAATATTGTACTACTGATAGCTTATTAAAATTTGCTGTGGGTTTGTTTTTTTCCGTTGCTATTGGCTCTAGAGTCTAGATAAATTATATAATTGTAAGCCCAGTCAAGTCATGCCATTACCTTGTATCAGATTTTCACGTGACAAGCCGTATTTGGGTCTTTCTGTATGAAATCTGCTTGGTGTATCATAGTGTGAGTCAGGAAAGAGCCTTTCGTTTGTTGTGAGCGGCATATGGTTGCCTCGGTTGGGGTGGGGTGGTGGGTGAATGATGCATGTGCCTATCTGTATGCATCCAGATACATCAGTGTGAGTGAGAAGCATTGACTCTGTTGGTTGTACAAGCCTGAAAGGCTTGTTATTAACATCATAGTAGATTAAAAAGGAAAAGGAAAATCACGGAAATCAAGTTTGGTGTCTGTTTTTCTCCTTTTTGAACAGTTGGTACTTTCACGCTGAACTTCTAAACCCTACCAACATAATAAAAAGTCATGTTTTGCAGGAACAAAGGGATATTAAATGACTTACTAAAGAATAGATGGAAAAAAATGTGTTTCCCTATTGATCCCTAAATAAGAAAGGAATGATTTTCCCTGAACATTTATTTCCCGATCCCCACAGTGCTAACACGCTTTTCCTGAGAGTTGAGAAAAACCATAACGACTTTCTTTTGGTTTGGATCCTGCTCTTAATTCGTTTCCAGTGCACACCTGTTACAGGCCTGCTGTATTGTGGGCTCTGAGCTGTAAAGAAAATGGGTCCCAGTGATGGAGATGAAACGGCGGCTTCATTGGGTTTGTCTTGGGTGCTCGGGACTTTTGCAGTTTGGGTTTCGTTTTGGTTTTTGCGGTTCTGTTTTCTGTCGTGGTCATTGTGTTGTTGTTTTTAAATGTTTTTTAACGTTTATTCATTTTTGAGAGACAGAGCATCGGTGGGGAGGGGCAGAGAGAGGGGGAGACACAGAATCCCAAGCAGGCTCCAGTCTCTGAGCTGTCAGCACAGAGCCTGACGTGGGGCTTGAACCCACGAACCGTGAGATCATGACCTGAGCTGAAGTCGGACGTTTATCCAACTGAGCCAACCAGGCACCCCTCATGGTCATTGTTAATAGAATGTCTGGATAACAGTTTGTGATGTTTGTGGTATTTGTTGAATGAGTAAATGAATGAATGAGAGCCCAGAGGATGTTCTGGTATGCTTCTTTAGTTCTGTCCCCTAGACCCCCTCCTGTACAGAAGTAGTGTAGGGTGCTTGTGTTCTCATGAAGAAGGAGACCATGAGGAACTTCGTAGTGAAAACAGTAATGGCGAGGATGTAGAAATTATACCCGATTTCTCCTCCTCCACCTCCTCCTATTTTAAGTTTATTTACTTATTTTGAGGGGGGAGTGGGCAGAGACAGGAGGGGAGAGAATCCCAAGCAGGCTCCGCACGGTCAGTGTGGAGCCTGAGGTAGGGCTCGAACTCACGAATCAGGAGTTCATGACTCAAGCCAAAGTCAGGAGTCGGATGCTTCACCAACTGAGCCACCTCGGCTCCCCTTAGTTCCTTCTTCTGAACTCATGGTTAATATCATCTTAGAGTTGGTGCTGAAGGCACTGACTGCTTCTCCTTTGTCGTCCCCCCATCTCCCCTTTTGTCACAGTCTTTAGATTTGTGTTAATATGGTAACCACTGGCCACATGTGACTATTTGTACTTTAATTAAAAATTAAAAAAAACTTACTTAAACAAAAAACTTTTAAATGTTTATTTGTGAGAGAGAGAGAGAGACAGAATGCGAGTGGGGGGAGGGGCAGAGAGAGAGGGAGACAGAGAATTGGAACAGTCTCCAGGCTTCCAGCTGTCAGCACAGAGCCCGATGAGGGGCTCGAACCCATGAACCGTGAGATCATGACCTGAGCCAAAGTCGGATGCTTAACCAACTGAGCCACCCCAGGCATCCCACGCAGGTGTCCCAAAATTAAATAAAATTTAAATGTCAGTTCCTCAGACACACTAGCCAAACATTTCAAGTGCTTATTAGTATCTACATGCAGCTAATGAATACCTTATTGGTCAGTGAAGCTAGAGCGCAGAAAGTTCTATTACATAGACGAGAGATGGTTATTCAGATTTTTGCCTAAAGGTATTCCAAGGAAGAGAGTGTGGAAAAAAAAAAAATACGATTTCACACCAGGTTACTAGAAAAGAGAATAAAAATTAAGCACATAAAGGGGTGCCTCGGTGGCTCAGTCTGTTGAGCTTCCAACTTCAGCTCGGGTCATGATCTCACGGTCTGTGAGTTTGAGCCCCACGTCAGGCTCTGTGCTGACAGCTCAGATCCTGGAGCCTGCTTCAGATTCTGTGTCCCTCTCTTTCTGACCCTCCCCTGTTCATGCTCTGTTTCTCTCTGCCTCAAAAATAAACAAACATTAAAAAAAATTTTTTTTGAATTTAAAAATTAAGCACATAAAAAAATTATTACAGGAAAGCTAATTGTCATGTCATTTTGGAATATTAGAGGTAAAGGCAGTATCTAAGCAGTATCCTGGATTTAAAAGTCATGTGAAGGATCTAGAATCAAAATGATATCAGATTTCTTAATGACAACACTGGAAGATAGAAAAGAGACTGAGCAGGGCACCTGGGTGGCTCAGTTGGTTAGATGTCCGACTTGAGCTCAGGTCATGATCTCACAGTTTGTGAGTTCCAGCCCTACATTGGGCTCTCTGCTGTCAGTGCAGAACCTGCTTGAGATCCTCTGTCTCCCTGTCTCTTGGCCCCTCCCCGACTCGTACTCTGTCTCTATCAAAAATAAATAAACATTAAAAAAAAGAGGAAAGGAAAGAGCCTGAGCATAGAATTCTGTGCAAATAATGTTCACTCAAATTTTGAAGTCATGGGATGCCTGGGTGGCGCAGTCCGTTAAGTGCCCGACTTGGTCCCAGGTCATGATCTCGTGGTCTGTGGGTTCGAGCCCCCACGTCGGACTCTGTGCTGTCATGACAGCTCGGAGCCTGGAGCCTGCTTTGGATTCTGTGTTTCCCTTTCTCTCTGCTCCTCTCCTGCTTGCACTCTGTCCTCTTCTCTCTCTCTCTCAAAAAATAAATAAACATTAAAAACTTTTTTAAAGAATTTTGAAGTCGTCTCTTCACAAGCTGTTAATTAAGGGTAGGATAAAGATATTTATACATATTCAGGATATAGGTAACATTTAGTTTTTACATGTCATTTCCCTGAAATCTACTAGAGAATGTGTCCGGCCAAAATGAGAGAGTAAACCTAAAACTGGGGAGAGTTGGGATCCTAGAAACAGAGATACAGTGTATTCTCAAGATGTTGTTATGGTTTCAAGGCATGAAGTCTATATAGCAGGCCTGATGCTGACAGTTACAGACTGGAGCCGAGGCAAGACATTTCAGAAGGTCTGATGTGTATTTGGGAGATATAGGGATGATTGAGGAGGAAACACATAGAGGTGACAGGTTATCTGAGAATTGTGATCATGTGAAAAACTGAATCAAAAGATTGTGGACAGTGCTGGAAGAACTACCAAAGGATACAAAGAAAAAAAAAGAAAGAAAACTAAGAAAATAAAAACAAACACAATTAGTAACTCCAGGAAAACAAAAGGTTTGCATAAGAAAGGAATTGTAATCACACCATACTGCCCATTCCATTGTCAAAGTAGTATCTGTCAAATACACATTTAACCAAAAACGATGACACTATTGGGAAAATGTGGGCAGGTAAGCAGAGAATTGAGGGTGGGGATTTAAAAAAACCAAAATCCTTATGTGTATTTGAGAAAATCAAATAAATATTATCTGAAGGTGATAGGAAATATTATCAGCATGTCTTTTAGAAACAGGGAAGTCATACTAAGGATCACTGCCAGTAATTCCAACAGTTCTAAGATTTGCAAGTGGTTGCTTTGGGAAGTAGAATTGGGGATAGATGGCGCTATAAAAAGCTTGGAAGTAAAGAGAGGAGCCTTTTGCCTCACCTGTATTTTATTTTTTAAAACAATGTACATGTCGGGGCACCTGGGTGGCTTGGTCGGGTAAGCATGTGATTCTTGATCTAGGCTCAGGTCATGATCTCGTGAGTTTGAGCCCCGTATTGGGCTGTGTGTTGACAGCAGATTGTCTCTCCTCTCTCTCTCTGCCCCTCTTCCCCCCTCAAAATAAAGAAATTTTTTTTAAACAGGCCAATTTGGAGTGGATTATGAGGACTGTTATTAAAAAAACATAAAACAGTGTACATGCATTATTTTGAAAGGGATAAAAATGCTTTGGAACATGGAAGTATATAGGATGTATCTGCTATAAAATTATAGAAATCTTAGTGTGGTCAGCCTTGGCAGGATTGATATTTCAGCCAGATAATTCTTTGCTAAGAAGGGCTATCCCGAGTGCTTTACTAGATGGTACTAACATTCTTCCTCTGGTCTCAACAACCAGAAATGCCCAGTGTCCCGTGGGAGACAGCCCCGTTTGAGAACCACTGCTTTAAAGGATTTAAAAACTGTTATTGAATGAATTTGTGGCAATACATGAAAATGCTATTCGGTATCAGTAATGCAGGAAACAACAGCTTCGTTACACAGAACTTGAACCCCGTAGCAAATGAAGTGTTCGCAGTTCTCTGGTTCCTCCTGCCAGCGCCCGGCTTAGCCCCTGGCTCTCGGCCCGGTTAACTCAGGGCTCACTAAAAAAAGAAAGGGCTCAGGAGGAAATGGCAGCTTCTTTGTCATGCTCAGTGGCCTCTGAAAACATAGTTGACATTTTTTGCATTGTTTTCCCGGTGGCACAACTTGAATTTCTCTGGGGTGCAAATGTTAATCATTATGGCAACTTTGGGACAACTTGGCAGCCTTTGGATGTATTTCTGTGGTCAGTTGGCTGCGGGACAGACAGACACACACGTTCTTCCCCCCTGTGCATCCCCCCACCTCCTCCGGCATCCCTGTGCAGCGCTCTTGGTTCAGTTCTTTGCAAGTGTTTTCCCTGAGAATTTACAAAGGAAGTCAACAGGAAAATGGTTGCTCAGATTTTTTGATGTGGATAAAACCTCATAAATAATTTAATGCCCTCATTTCACAGCCGAGGAATCTGTGGTCCAGGGAGAGTTGCTTATAATTAATTAGGAGCAAAGTGAGACCTGTAAATCTGCCCTTCTTCCCCCCCCCCCAACTTTCCTTCCCCACTCCCCTTCTCCGTCTTTCAGTACAATGTGTGTGCACAGTAATACTGTGGGATGAAGACAGAACAGGGTAGGAAAGCGGATCAGGCATCTGGCAAGTTGCGTTAGCAATTTTCACACAGTCAAGGGCTCTGAGCGCCGTGCACCGGGGGCCTGAGTGCTTGTAAGCTTAGAGAAAACGGAAAAGAGAAGTGGTTGGCTCGTCCAGGGTGCCCCTGGCTCCTGCTTGGGCAGAACTGTGTGGCTTGTGTGGAATTTTGGAGTCGCCCCCTCCCCCCCCCACCCCCCCGGGAGTGTGCCATCCGCGGAGCCACCTTACCCCGGTGGCCACCTCTTCCCCATGCGGGACAGGGCGGCCCCATTCTGGCATCCTGGCACCTTGCTGCACACATCCTCTTTCCCAGCACCCCGAGAGTGCTTGTGACCCCAAGGCCCTCTGGCCTGCAGCTGTTGCCTCCAGCACCACTCAAGCTGCAGCCCTTTTCTTTTCCTCCTCGCCTGGCCTCTTGGGCCGACAGGGATTTTGCTGCCTCCAGGAAGCCTCTCCGGATTTCTTCCATGGGGCGAGCGTGGGCAGACAAGACAGTGTGGTTGCTTGTCATCCCGTCCTCTGCAGTCCTCCTAGTCCTCCAGCTCAGTGGCAGTTATTTGTTAGTCCCTCCGTGATTTTTGAGAGCGGTCTGTCCCTAGATGCCAGGGACCCCACACCGCCCAAGATTTCCTCCTAGTTCTCTGCACTCTCCTCTCTCACTGACAGCCCCTTCTGTCAGGGTTCCATCCACACCGTGCGGTCTGTAGACCAGTGGTTCTCAGCAGGGCACTTGTGCCCTCCGGGGGGATGCCTGGTAACAGCCAGGGTCAGCTTGGGTTAGCACAGCAGAGGGGGCGGGGCGTGTGGATTGCCACCTGCATCTGACACGGGGAGTCCAGGCGTGCGGCTCAGGGCACAGAGCAGCCCCAACAACAGTGACCTGACCCACAATGACCGCGGTGCCCGGGGCGAGAAACCCTGTTTGGGGCACTCCCATTCAGGCCCATAGGTTTTGAAGGTCATGGTCGTGGGGTGAGTTCCAGACTTAACTCTGCAACTGTGATGTCTCCTGCTTGCTCGGGCGGGTGTGCTTAACTACCTCGTTCACAGTCCACTGAGAGACGGAATAGCATTTCACCGCATCACATACAGAAAGTCTCCATTTTCCTCTCCTCGGTCCCGCGTCCCATGAAATGGTACCACCTTCCAAGTTGTGGCCCAAACCCTGAACCCGGAAGTCATGCTGGGTTCTTTTGTCCCGTCCCCATCATGCATGCTTCCCGCCCCTCCCCCTCGCACGTCCTCTAGGTCAGAATGTCTTCGAACCCGACACACTCTCTCCGTTTCACGATCATCTTTCCTGCCAGCACGGTGCCGGCCACGAGCGGCTCTGCTGATCAGGAGCTTCTCTGGAGTTCGTTCTAGGCATGACAGGAGCCCCCGGAGAGTTTTTTAAATAGCAGGAGGGTCAGATTTTCTTTTCTCATGAAGCCTGGTACTGGCTGAAGAATAAGGTATAGGAGCTTGTGTAGGATCAATTTCTTTCTTTTTCTTTTTTTTTTTTTTAATGTGTCTTATTTTGAGAGAGAGAACGAGCGAGGGAGGGACAGAGAGAAAGGCAGAGAATCGTAAGCAGACTTTACACTACCCGTGCAGAGCCTGATGCAGGGCTCGATCTCACAAACCAGGAGATCATGAACTGAGCTGAAACCGAGCCTTGGATGCTTAATCAACTGAACCACCCAGGCGCCCCAGATCAGTTTCCTTTCCATGGGCTGCAGAGCCCTCTGGGACTTGGGATCTGTTATTACTTAACCTCTGGTGCCCAGCCTGGCAGACTTCCTCCCTCTTGGCCAAGATCATTCTCACCACAGGACATTTGCACTTGCTGTGTGTGCAGTCTGGCCTCCCTCGCCCGCGCTCACGTGCTCCCTCCTCCAAGAATGCTGCCCCAGGCCCCACCAGAACTCTGGTGACTCTGTCCCGCCACCAGCTGGGGTTTCCGGAGTTCTGTCATCCGAAATGATCTTGCTGTCCGTTTGCTTTGTTTATTGTCCCTGCTGTTCCATCCTCACATTCCCCCCTTTCCACTGCCAGGTTGGGGACACCCCACAAGACCCATGCGTCTCTAAGACCGGAGTGGCGCCGAGCGCTGTTTCCGTCTTCCACAAGGCCGAACGGCAGTTGTTGTCAGGAGAAACTTTCTGACTTGGGCTAAACCTGGAAACACCTGCGTTTTCACTTAGCTTGTTTTTGGAGGGTAGAGAAGAACGTGTCTGGTAAGAGCCGAGGCGATTTTTCAGTTACTGAAATTCCCTGGTGATGTGATCGTAATTGGTTCTGCAATAATGAACGTTTTGAACGGATCCGTGTGAACAGTGTCATCGTGTGCTTTAAAGAGGGGAGGGAGCCTAAGATTCACCCTTGGCTCTTGTGTGGCATTGGACACAGTTAGTATTTCGGTTTTGCAATAGCCCCGATTCATATACCTGCTGGCCTCGAGCGGTCTCTGCGTGGACGCTTTTGCCTTACTTTGCGTGTTTTTCATTAACAGGTAACCGAAGACAGAAAGCGGGCCTCAGAATAAACCCTCGAAGGAAGAAGGGATTTGCCTACATTTGGCTCTGAGTAAGTGAAATTGTAAAATGGATTGCTTATTATGTAATAAATATCCTGTCCACCTCTCCATATTTTCTGTGCTTAAAAATGAAACGGTACTGCACTGGCTCTGAGTATTGGAACACGGTGATGTCTCAGGATTTCTTGTAACAGGTGATTTTGCTAGCACAGAAAAAATATGTCTGCATAACACTTCTTTTTTTCTGTTTAGCTTCTGGAAGTCAGAAATTTTAGGAAACAGAAACGGAGGTCATTATTAAAACGTGTGCGCTTTTGCGAGAAGCCTCGTTTCTGCTGTTCTCTAGCATACGCTTTTGAGGTACTTAATTTGTCCTTAGAAGGCTGATTTACAACAAACAGTGGCTTTTGACTCTTTGTCTGCCACAGGCTCCCTTAGTCTTATTTGCTCTTCTCAGAAAGTGTCTGGAAGATGACGGGCTACCGACGGGCTACTTGAGGACCAGCCAGCATTTTCCATAAAATCCTTGCTTGGGCACCACTCTGAGGCAGCCTGGCCTGTGACGTAGGCCCCCGCGGGGCTGATTTCCTTCATTCTGAGCCCTGCCTGGACTGTCGTTAGAGCAGAGAGAATCCCCGGTCACTTAGAACGGGGCCTTGTGGGGTCTGGAACTGTCATCTTGGCTCCTGTAATGCATCCAGTTCACAAGAAGGCCTAATTCCCGCTTGAGTCAAGACGGTCCTTTCCAGCGCACTTTGTATGGAAAATCTTTCACCTCCGGGAGGACCGTGCTTGGGATCTGTTCCTTCTGGAGTATTGCGGAGTCTACACAGAGGTGTGAGATGGGTCTTGTTCTGGGGGGTAAGCATTACAGGTGCATGAAGTGGGGGGTGCGACACAAAGGCATGGTGTGGACGGGCGGCCCTGGGATGGTGTAGACGGTCCCTGCTGAGCGAATTCTGAGGAATTGTACCGGCATGTGCCAGAGCACCGAGGAAGGCTGGACCTTCCTCCTGGAGGGGAGACTCCAGGTGGGCTTGGTGACGGGTGGAGTTTGGACGCAGACTGAAGAAGTATGTTCTGGATGGGGGACCGAGTCTGTGGGCAGAGGTGAGGAGCCAGGAACAAGAAAGCTTTCTTTTCTTATTTTTTTTCATTGGAGAAAGTTGATAGATCAGGCTGGTGGAATTGAGGGGGTGGTGGAGGAACAGAAAGGGCGTGAACTTTGTACGTACCCCTGCGTACAGAATATTCCGAGGAGACTTGTGGTAGAACTCCCGTCTCGTATCTGCCTGGACACATGTGCGGAATGCGAGCCCATCGGTATCAGAGGGACACCCTGTGGCCTGAAAGGACACCAGGGGTGACCCCCACGGGGAGGAAGGAACAGTAAATTGTGACGAAATACCTCAAAAAGCACCTACTGGGTGCCAGATGGTGCCAGTTTTTGGTAACCACTTTATCGAGAGAATCCACACAGGTGACCGTTGACCCACCGAAAGCGTGCGGTTCCGCAGTTTTCCGGTGTATACCCGGGGTTGTGCGCCCAGCACCACAGCCTGTAGCTGGAGCCTTGCATGGACTGTTGTCACAGTGTCGCTCGTTGTTGCCGCGTCCCCGTGTCCCTGGCAGGCAGCCGGCTAGGCTACTTCCTGTGTTGGCACATTCACGCGTTCCTGGGTGTGAAGAGCGCCCTGTGGGGTGTGTTCTTTGTGTCTGACTCCTGACTCAGCGGACTGTTTTCTTTTTCTTTAAAAAAATTTTTTTTAATGTTTTATTTATTTTTGAGAGAGAGAGAGAGAGAGTGGGGGAGGGTCACACAGAGAGGGAGACGCAGAATCCGAAGCAGGCTCCAGGCCCTGAGCTGTCAGCACACAGCCCGACGCGGGGCTCAAACCCACAAACCTGAGAGATCATGACCTGGGCCGAAGTGAGACGCTCAACCGACTGAGCCACCTAGGCGCCCCAGCAGACCGTTTTCGACGCTCACCTGTGTGGTCGCACGTGTCTGTCCTTCATGCCGTTTTATAGCCAAGTACTATTCCGTTGTATGAATAGACCACACTTTGTTTATCCGTTCATCCATCAGACAGTTATCTTGAAAGCTTCTATTCTGAATTAATGTTCAACTTGGCAAGAAGTTGCGAAAAACAGTACGGTGAGTTCCAGAGTATTCTCCCCGCCTTCCGCCTTGCATCTTCCTGAGCTCTCACAGGAGGAAATGGGGGTTGGCACTGTTGACTCAGATGCACGCCGTCCGTGGACCTCACCAGTCGTCACGTGCACTTGTGCGTTTGTGTGCGTGTGCGTGCTTGCGTGGACCGCGCATGGAATGTTCTCACACCTGTGCGTGCAGCCGCTGGTGAGTCTGACGCAGACGCGGAACCGTTCCATCACCAGGAACGCTCCTCGTGATATTCCTTTATGTCACCCTCTCCAGCGCCTGGCAGCCACTGGGTTCTCCATGTGTACAATTCTGTCACGTCGAGAGTGTTACATACACGGCATCTGGCCTTGGGAGACTGCCTTCGTTCACTCCGCCTCAGGCCCTGGACAATGCAGTCGAGTTGTGGGTGTCAACAGCTCGTGCCTTTGAAAAAGTTTTTTTTAGTGTTTGATTTTGAGAGACTGAGCATGAGCTGGGGAGGGGCAGAGAGAGAGACAGACACACACACACACACACACAGAATCGGAAGCAGGCTCCAATCTGTCAGTACAGACCCCAATGTGGGGCTTGAACCCACGGACCGTGAGATCATGACCTGAGCTGAAGTCGGATGCTTAACCGACTGAGCCAGCCGGTTGCCCCTCCGTGGGCATTCCTGCCTCCCCCTCTCCTTCCCTCACTCGTCCTCCCTGTCCAGAGCCTGGAAGTGATCGAGGACCCCGAAGTACTCACTGTTTGCTTTTGGACTGTATTCTGTTTGCCCACTGGAGAGTGTGTGTGTGTGTGTGTGTGTGTGTGTGTGTGTCTGTCTGTGTGTGTCTGTGTGTGTGTGTTGGGCTTACTCTAAACGCTTGCCTTGGGCTTTCTCCTTTTTCTCGGATTGCTGGCCTTTTTGAGGTCTAAGTCATGGGATGGGCGACCAATTCCCACCAGTTCCTTTTTATTC
This sequence comes from Prionailurus bengalensis, assembly GCF_016509475.1. Classification (NCBI taxonomy): domain Eukaryota; kingdom Metazoa; phylum Chordata; class Mammalia; order Carnivora; family Felidae; genus Prionailurus; species Prionailurus bengalensis. The sequence continues at coordinate 6,736,735 of NC_057361.1, forward strand.
AGACAATCTAAGGAGGGCATAGTGGCCCAGGTAGTTGTAATCAAAGAGCGCCATGGCTCGGAGAAATGGTGCCGTGGAGCCTGAAAGGGTGGTTACCTGTTCGCATAGATTAGAAGTGGACATTGAAGTAGGGACAAGATAGGGCCTCTGGTGTGTGTCACCTGGGCCGTGCACCATGTTGCAGACTAACCCACCTATGGGGGTTTTCACACTCAACTTGGTGAAGGTGGTGCCCCTGAGGGGTCTTTCAGCGGGTTTAGGGGGCGCTGGGGTAGAGTGGGGTGTTGCTGATCCATTGTATCAAAAGCAATAAAGCTTCACAGGTGCCCTGGGAACCATAGCTTCTTGATTTAAAGGTATCAGTTCCGTGTGGATAATTGGGCAGGACAGTTGCCTTGTGTGGTCTCCAGCTGATGAAGAGTCCTCGGTGGGGTGCTGTTGGATAGCACGATTCAGCTTTCCGTTCTGCCTTTCAATCTGCCGTTCAGATTTACTTAGTGTTCTTTCCTTTCAAACCACATTTGTCTTCACCTGCTTTCTCAAATGCCCAGAACACACACGCAAAGCCACGTAGACGCTGCCTCCAGGTTATCAGGAAAGCTGCTCTCTTGTGAGAAGCTGGGTATTCTTTCGTCTTAAGCCCAAGCAGACTGGGAAAAGTGTGCCGTCTTCCCAACTAAGGGATTGAAAGTCTAGTGAGTTTCTTCATGGTGGAATTTTGACTCACATGGACGTTAATTAAGTTCTTGATGAGCTAAACTCAAGAATAAACTCTTGAACTTGGATTTAGATTCTGGGTGTAACATGGCTAAGAAAGGTCCTCAAAATGATGAAAGAATTCCTTCGTTTCTGACAAAACTCTACTCTTCTGTCTCTTGTAATAAATCAAAGTATGTTGTTTTTCTTAATGGTTCCACTATAACCCTTAATGTTCCCAAGTGTCTCTCCGTTTAGGACACTGCTTGTCAACTAGAGTGCCCCCCCGCCCCCCAGGGGACACTTGACAAAGTCTGGAGACATATTTTTCAGGACTGGGGTGTGCGTGGGTGGGATATTGACCTCTAGAGAGTAGGACTCGGATGCTGTTAACGTCCTCCAGCGCACGGGACAGCCTCCCTCCCACCCTCCCACACCAAAGAGTTGTCTGGCTCAGATATCGATAGTATGGAGGTTGGCTGGTGTGGGATATGACCCAAAACTGTGCATATGTAAATCGTCGCCCTCTGTCGTCTTCACAGTACGACTATCAGTGTGCTTATGGGTGTGAAGTATCGTGGTGAGGAGTTACACTTTTAGCTCTCCTACTGTGACTCCAACACTCAATATAACTACAAATTTGGAAAAGAATAAGGTTATAGCCACAACTGCGATTCCTAAATAATGTTTCTCTTTGCGTTAAGAAACACAGTTAAGACAACATGATCGTATGTGTAATTCATAGGCATCAAATCTGTTTAACTTCATTTAACTTATAATCTATCAAGGAAAATAATTTGTGTAATTTGTGATTTCTTTATGGTCAGGAGGAATTCTGAATTTATTACTTAGGATAATTATGTAATTTTTCAAATTCCCCACCTTTATAAGACCTCTGTATGCACAGTTAGCAGATTTTTAATGGATTTTTATTTTAGCAGATTTTTATTTTATTTTCAACATGAAAATACTCCCCTACAAAAAGACTATAATGGAAAGGTCATGCTTTGCTTAATACCTATTTAAGTCAGATTTACAAAGGATTCTTTTTTATTGTGATGAAATACACGTGACATATAATTTACTATTTTAACCTTCTTCTTTTTTTTTGAAAGAGCTTGTGTGATTGAAGGGAAGTCAGAGAGTGAGAGAAAGTATCCTTTTTTTTTTTTTAAAGGTTATTTTGAGAGGGAGCGCACGAACAGGGGAGAGGGGCAGAGAGAGAGAGGGAGAGACAGAATGCCAAGCAGTCTCCACACTGTCAGCGCAGAGCCCGTCTCAGGGCTCAAACTCACAAACCGTGAGATCATGACCTGAGCCCAAATCAGGAGTTGAATGTTTAGGGGCGCCTGGGTGATTCAGTTGGCTAAGCGTCTGACTTCAGCTCAGGTCATGATCTCGCGGTTCATGAGTTCGAGCCCCACATCGGGCTCTGTGCTGACAGCTCAGAGCCTGGAGCCTGCTTTGGGTTCTGTGTCTCCTCCTCTCTCTGCCCCTCCCCTGCTTACACTCTTCTCTCTCTCTCTCAAAAAGAAACATTAAAAAAAAAAAAAAAGAGTGGGACGTTTAACCCAGTGAGCCACCCAGGCACCCCAGTCTTAACCATTTTTGAGTTTCATCTCAGTGTTATTAAGTTCACATTGTTGTGTAACTTTTGTCATCTTCCCAAACCAAAACTCTGAGCCATTAAACCCTGAATCCCAGTTCCTCGCTGTAGCCCCTCACCCACCATTCCACTTTGTGTGTCTACAGATTTGCCTGTTCTAGGTACCTCTATAAGAGGAATCAGACAGTATTTGTCTTTTCGTGTCTGGTTTATTTCAGTCAGTATAATATCTCCCAGGTTCATCCATGTTCTGGCAGGTGTCGGAATCTCCTTCCTTTTCAAGGCTGAATGATATTCCTTTGTGTATAGAGACCACATTTTGTTTATCTGTTCATCCATCGTTGGGCGGCTGAGTGGTTTACAAAGAAATACTTTGAAGTTGAATCCATTATGTCTGGACCATCACTGTTTTTTAGACATAGTAAATGGGGACACCTGGGTGGGTCAGTCCATTGAGCATTCGACTCTTCAACGTTTATTTATTTATTTTTGGGACAGAGAGAGACAGAGCATGAACAGGGGAGGGGCAGAGAGAGAGGGAGACACAGATACGGAAACAGGCTCCAGGCTCTGAGCCATCAGCCCAGAGCCTGACACGGGGCTCGAACTCACGGACCGTGAGATTGTGACCTGGCTGAAGTCGGCCGCTTAACCGACTGCGCCACCCATGCGCCCCGAGCATTCGACTCTTGATTTCAGCTCAGGTCATGATCCTAGGGTTGTGGGATCCAGCCCTTTGTTGGGCTTGGAGCCTGTTTAGGGTTTGGTTTTGTTTTCTTTCTTTCTTTCTTTTCTTTTCTTTTCTTTTCTTTTCTTTTCTTTCTTTCTTTCTTTCTTTCTTTCTTTCTTTCTTTCTCTCTCTCTCTCTCTCTCTCTCTCTTTCTCTCTCTCCCCCTCTCCCCCCTCCCCCCTCTCTCCCTCTCTCCCCCCCCCTCTTTCTCTGTTTCTCTCTCTCTCCCTCCCTCCCTCCCTCTCTCCAACTCTTTCCCTTCCTTCCTCTCTTTCTCTCTCTCTTTCCCTACCCAGCCTGCCCCTCTCTCCTGCTTGCACTGGCTCTCTCTCACTTTCTCTCTTAAGAAAAACAAAAAAAAGTAGACATAGCAAACGATTCTGGTTGGTGTGTGCTGAAAGCGTGTTGTACCCACACAGAAAATGCCACAGCTTCCCTCATGCACGTCCTCAGGTGCAGTTAAGACAACATTCTACTATTTTGGGAACTGCAGTTGACCCTTGAATACACAGGTCTGAACTGCGCCGTCCACTTAGACGCGGATTTTTCGATAAATACAGTGCCGTCTTGCAAATCTATTTTCTTTTCCATGTGATTTTCTTATATTTTCTTTTCACCACCTTACTTTAAGGATATAGTATGTTGGGGGTGGGTGCCTGGGTGGCATGGTCAGTCAAGTGTCCTGACTCTTGGTCTCGGGTTGGGTTATGATCTCACGGTTTGTGAGTGCAGACCCCACATGAGGCTCTGCTCTGATGGTGTGGAGCCTGCTTGGGATTCTTTTGTTGTTGTTGTTAATTTTTTTTTAATGTTTACTTAATTTTAAGAGAGACAGAGCACAAGCACGGGAGGGATGGAGAAAGAGGGAAGCACAGAATCTGAAGCAGGCTCCAGGCTCTGAGCTGTCAGCATAGAGCCTGACACGGGGCTCAAACTCACGCATGGCAAGATCACGACCTGAGCCAAAGTCGGATGCTCAACCACCTGGGCCACCCAGATGCCCCACCTGCCTGGGATTCTGTGTCTCCTTCTTTGTGCCCTTCCCTACTTGTGTGCTCACTCACGCTATCTCTTTCTGTCTCTCTTCTCTTCTGTTCTCTCTCTCTCTCTCTCTAAGTGACTAAACATTAAAAAATTTTTTAAATTAAAAAAAAAACACAGTATGTTGGCACCTGGGTGGCTCCATTGGTTAAGCTTCCAACTCTTGATTTTGGTCAGGTCATGTTCTCAGGGTTTGGTTTGTGAGATCAAGCCCCTCATCAGACTCCGAGCTGACAGTGTGGAGCCTGCTTGGGATTCCCTGTCTCCCTCTCTCTCTGCCCCTCCCCTGCTCACGCTGTCTCAAAATAAACTTTTCTTTTTAAAAAAAAAATACAGTATGCAATGTGTATCACATACAAAATATGTATAAATCGAGTGTTGATGTTAATGGATAAGGCTCCTGGTTAACGGTAGGCTGTTCATTTTGGGGGAGTCAGAAGGTTTACACAGATTTTCAGCTGTGAGGGGTGGGTGTCCCTACCCCCTGAATTGCTCAAGGGTCAGCTGCCCTCTTCTGAGATGACTTCATACGTTTGTCCCATGTGTTTCTTTATTCCCTTAGCTTCCAAAGGAGAGAGCAGTGAGTGAAAGAAGTATTTCACACAGTAGAAGTGTCCAGAGAGGTACCCACACCCTTCGACTTCCCGCCGTGCTCTCTTGAAATGAGATCTCTTTCCTGCCTCCCTCCCTCCCCTCGCGTGCCTCTGGCCACAACTCTCTTTGACAAGTAACCGTCCGCCAACAGTCCCTGAATGGCATTTCTTCTTCCCACCTCCTGGGACCTCACTTCTCTGCAAAAGTATAAACTTTGGCTCTGTGCGTGTCAACTTCTGAGGCCCTTTGCAATCAGCACGTTGAAGTCTTTACGTGAAAAGAGTTTTGGTTATTCTGCCGTGTGGTGTCTGTCGTTGAAGCATCGTCTGTGAAAATTGGCGTTCTGACTTTGGGATGTGACTCTGTCCCCGCATATTATCGCAGTACTTAATCCTAAACCACCTGCTCTTTACTTAACAGGAGTATCGTTCACCTGTGATGAGTTTATAACTTTATTTAGATGCAGCAATCAGAGTGAGTTTCTTTTGACGTTGTGGTGCAAAGTAGGGCGGCAGAATTGCTGCCGATTTATCTGTTCATTTGTTCTGCAGATAATGAGTGCCTTCTGAGCGCTGGGTGCCAGGGTTGGAGCAGGACGGTTCCTATGGCTGCACACCAAAGATTCGATTTCGTTTTTGGTTGGGGGTGGAAAACGTAGCGGGCGAGCACGGAGCTCCGTGAAATAGTTGAAACCCTGTCACACAGTCTGTAGTATCTGTAGCCGTTTGCCTCGCAAAACAAAGTGCTTCGGTGGCGTTTCTGAGTTCTTCAAAATGCACGTCCACTTTTTTATTTCGAATTGATGGAATTAGACGGTTATCCGCTTGCCGTTTCGTAAACCTAAAGAAAAGCTTCCTTTGTGAGGCAAGTCCTCCTAGCAGGAGGGCTTTCTGGCTAAGACCGTGGGCTGCATTTCTTGTTTATGTTACATTGCTGATTCATTTTCAGTCTGATTTAAAATTTAATTTACGGTTTCTTTATCAAATTAATTACATTATTGGGTACTTTCGTGATTTCACGGAGCTCACCGCATTTGATAGCAGTAGAGGGCAGGGTGTATGACCTTTAGTAATTTTTCCACCCGTTTTAAAGACAGTTTTCTGTGTGACCACACAGTGTTTGGCTCACAAGGTACGTATTCCTTCAGACTCCAGATTTCAGTTGCAAATACCACGTTTGCACCGAGCTCCCTTCCCAGTGTTTACTTACATAGAATATCGTCATTCCGTGCTCGGGAGCTATTTGTCTTTGTCAGCGGATGTAGGTAGAATATTAATCTCGTATGAAATTCAGATAAGGAGAGAACAGATGGATTTATGGCCCTTGAAACCTCTAAACTCTGCAGCTGTGGGGAGTTGTTAAGCTGTGAATAAAGAAATTCTGGACCGTGGCTAGCAAGGGCTGGCGTGACCCGATTGGTGCTGAACCCATCGCCCTGTTAGGGATAGGTTTCTCGTGGCACGTCTTCTCTGGTCTGGGGTCAATGCTGTCCTGCTGCGGCCCGGCCTTCCTGTGGGCCAAGAATGAGTTCTCAGTGGTGTCCTTCACAGGAGTCTCCTGGGATGCAGGCAGAGTTACTCCGGATCCCCAGAGGCAAAAACAAGTGGTCAGGTGTATTTCTTTCGTGGTTGAGGGGGGCCGTGTGTCGGCCGGGTACAGGTGCAGGAGAGGGCCAGCATCAAGGGGACACTCCCAGGCATCCTAGGACACGCACCCTGTCGCCTTCGGTGAGACTTCATCGAGAGGACAGAAGCACCTGCAGATCATTATGGGGGATACGGGGCCACGTCGGGATTTGAAAATGGCAGTGAAGTGATCGAGTTTGGGGATTGTTGCTTTGACTTCAGCTGATGCCCCGAGCACACCGCAAGATGATGCTTAGACGCAAGAAGGTCTGCTTGGCGATTTGCCTCCCGCGCCTGGGCTGGGACGCACGTTATGTAGAATTATGGAGGACAGGGGCCTCAGGTGAACGGGTAGGACCCATTGCCCCGTCTGTCTCAGAGTCCCCAGCCAGAAAGACGTGTCCTGTCTAGAAAGGCAGAAACAGTTCTGAAAACGTTATCTCTCTGTTGATACAAGCGAGTGAGTGTCCCCTGGCCACCAGCACCTCGTCACTTCACCGGAGTGGAAATGCCGTGTGCTGGGCTGTATTAACTGTCTAAAGATAAGTGAGCTTCATTAGTGTGTTCGTCACGCACCCCTGTGCTAGGTGGGCCAGAACAACGTTAGCCAGAGGCAGTTTTTTCAACAGCTTTATTGACACATGATTCACATACTGTCACATTCATTCATTTAAAGTATCTGATTTGATGGTGTTTGGTGTATTCGCAGAGTTGTACATCCTTCACCAAGATGTTAATTTTAGCGTATTTTCAACGCCCCTCGGAAGAAACCCTTAACAGTGGCTGCCCATTTCTTCCTCCGTGGCTCCTGGCAGCTGCTAGCCTGTGACCCTCAGGATTGACCAGTTTGGGACATTTTGTAGAAAGGGAATCATACTCTGTGTGGCCTTTCGTGACTTCTTTTACTTTGCATAATGTTTTCAAGGCTCATCCACGTTGTAGCACGTGTCAGTGATTCATTCCTTTTGCCACTCCGTCGTGTGCATTGACCCCGTTGTGTCTGTCTGTCCATCAGTTGACGGGCACTTGGGTGGTTCCCACCGTTTGACCACATGAATAATGCTACCCTGAACATTCCGGTGGAAGCTTTTGTGGGGATGTATGCAAGCTAGGATCAAGACGACCCAATGAACTGTTGGCTATCAGAATGATACAGGAAGGTTTTTAAGATGCAGCTTTACATTTTAAAAATTATTTTGATCATTGGGGTGCCTGAGTGGCTTAGTCGGTGGAGCGTCCAACTCTGGATTTCAGATTCCAGGGTCATGGGACAGAGCCCTGCATCGGGCTCCACGCTGAGTGTGCAACGTGGGTAAGATTCTGTCTCCCTCTGTCCCTCTCCCCTGCTCACACGCACGCTCTTTCTCCCTCTTAAAAAAAAAAAAAGTTACTTTTATGATTTTAAGTTCTATGCGAGATAATTGTACTTAAAAAAAAATTTTTTTTTTTAACGTTTATTGTTGAGAGACAGACAAAGCGAGACAGAGTACAAGCAGGGGAGGAGCAGAGAGAGAGGGACACACAGAATCCGAAGCAGGCTCCAGGCTCTGAGCTGTCAGCCCAGAGCACGACGCGGGGCTCAAACCCGCGAACCGTGACATCATGATCTGAGCCAAAGTCAGACACTTAACCGATTGAGCCATCCATGCGCCCCAAGAGATAAGCGTACTTTTGTGTTTTGATCTTTTTGCCCCTAACTCCTCTCAAAGCATAGCATAACAAAGCTGTTGCGTATTTAGTAGCTCATGTGTCCTTCACTGGGTTGGGTTGAACCCGTGGGCGTGAAAGTGCTCTGTGTAGGTCTGTGTGGCACCATATTTGCGCAGATGCCAGCGCTGTGAGAGGGGGTGCAGTGTCTAGAACAGGTTTCTAGATGGCAGACAGTTCCAGAAGACCAAAACTGGGGCCGGGTCGGTCGGAGGCGACGGGATTATGCAGTGAAATGAGGCAGGTCATTCACACGGGTCCACAGATCTTGCTTAGATGAGTAATTGAAGTAGGTGTCCACCCTTTGGCTGTTGCCCAAATTTGCAATTTTAGGCCAATCTAAATATTTCCAACTTTATACTTTTTTCATGTAAATTTAGAGTCAATGTTTTTTTCCTTGAATATATTGTACACCTGAAACTGATAGAACATCCTATGTCATACTTCAGTAAAAAATATAGATAGATACATACATACACACACGCAATTCTTTTTTGTAAGTTTATTTATTTATACTGAGACAGAGACAGCACGCGTCAGGGAGCGCAGAGAGAGGGAGACAGAGAATCCCAAGCAGGCTCCATGCTGTCAGCACAGACCCTGACGCGGGGCTCAACCTCACGAAGCTGTGAGATTATGACTTGAGCTGAAACAAGTAGTTGGGTGCTTAACTAATTGAAACACCCAGGTGCCCCCAAAAACGCAGTGTGTAAATTTATGAGGTGAAGATCAAGTGGTCAGTTTGTAGAAATCCCAGATTTCTTTGAATAGCGTGACCTCGGCACAAAGAGAGTTTTTCTTATTTTCCCAAGTGTCAAGCCTCAACTGTGTGTGGTGTTAGTTTGAAGGTGCCCGCCAGTTGTTTTCCCGAGGTCTTCCAGAAGCTTGCACCGGTGTTAGGTCAGTGAAGAACTTCTCCGATAACGAAGGGTCGCCTCCAGCCGAGTTGTCTGCGCCGAGATGGAACCATTCACATCCGCGTGTTCAGTGCGGTACCCACTAGCCACCTGGGACCCTAGAGCATTTGAAACGAGCCTCATGCACCCCAGGAACTGAGTTACGGGTTTTGTTTAGTTTTAATTCACCCAAGATTAAATAGCGCATGTGGCCAGGGGCCGCCCTGATTGAACAGGGAGGATGGTTTGGGAGCTTTGTCTGGTGCCGGAGTGCAGTGAGGCTCATGGTGGTGGTTTGAGACGGGGACGTGTTTGGAGAAACGCCGTACAAACTAGGTCTTTATTTTGGTGGGTACCTGGAAACCAAGGTGGCACCCGACCCCTTCAGAACAGAGACTCTCCAGTGCGTAGTTTTGCAGTCGTCGCCCCCACCCCTTCCCTGGACATCTGGCAGCGGTCTGGGGGGCATTTTGGATTGTCATAACTCAGAGGAGGGTGCTGATGGCACCGAGTGCGTGGAGACCGGGGACTCTGTTCAGCCTCCCACAGTGCGTGGCAAAACAAAACTCCCTGCCTTTGCGTGGTTTTCTCTCAAATTGAATTTAGGGAAATGTGACCCTTAACTCTGCACGTTCACCAGCATAATGGGAGATAGCTGCAGTGCCCAAAGCAAGTTGGCTCACTCGCCTCTCCCAAAAGATGTAGAAAGCATTTGAAAAGGTCCTCTTTTGCAAGCCAGTCTTGGCAACCTTTGGCAGGAACAGAAACGATTCATTGGATAATTGCAAGGGAACTCGAACTTCCTGTTAAGTGATGCGGTGGAATTTGTAAGAGCGCTAACTGGTAAACCTGTCCCCAACACACACAGCAGTTGGAGGTGGTCCCCCACTTCCTGCCCCCCCCAAACCAAGGGGCCGTGGTTAGAGGTAGCCCTAACCAGCCCTTGTCATGCTGAGAAACACGAGTGGTCAGCGTCGTAATTAGTAACATGTACATGTTTAAGCATTGAAACTGAAAATTCGATTCTGCCAAGCTGGAGCAGGGAGAGAAGGAACCCCCAGAGACGGGGGGCTGAAATGGGGCTGTGTTGGCCGTACGACGTGGGATGAGATGCTGCAATAAAACAAGCAGTGCCCTGTGCCTGAGGACAAATGGGTCGCCTGTGATAGGATGCGGGGGCGGCTTTGGCAGCCCGACCGTGCCCGGCAGAATGGACTTGAATTGGCCGTTTCTTTTCAGGATACTGCAGATAGTCCTGAGGAAGCTCGGATGGCTTGCCAAACAGATAATATTGATGCTGTTTTTACAAAATGAAGCCACGATGCTTGTATCCCATGGAAATGATTTTTATCCTATTTGCAAAAACCAGAGGTGTAAGTAGGACAGATGTGTCAGCAACTTAATAAGACAGTTGTCAAAGGAGTTAAATGGAAATCATTCAGAAAAATAAGCTCTCTGGCAAACCCAAAGCCCCAGGGGGATTTTGGATCTTATTTAACGTAAAATTCCTTGAAGCAAAGACTAGCAGGCGTTATGTTCTGGTTCCAGGCAGTTTATTGTGTCCGGCCCCCCCCACCCCCCCGCCTAAATATTTGCGAAATGTGTGAATTACTGTGTATGCTAACCATGGGAAGTAAAACCACAGACAGGGGGAGGGAGGTGTCGGATAAATTCCTTTTCAGCAGAGAATTGGAGCATCTCGTCCTAACCGAATCCGTCCCGACCACAGCGTGATGCGAGAAGCTGTGACAGATCCGAAACGTGCCGTGTTCCTGTCCGCCCTCAGTGCGCCGGGAAGCCCCGTCCACGGCATCCTCGCCCGCGCTGATCTGAAATTCGGTGCGATGGGAGCTTCCTGTCCCTGGCTGTGGGGTGGCACCTGTACTGTTTCCGGGACGTCGATTGTACCTCTTTGACGGACCGGCCTTCACCTTTCGTGCCTGGACGCTCACCGAATAGGATCGGCAGGTGGAACGAGAGCAGTTACGTGGGCTCTCCCGTCCCACGCGTGGGCCGAGGACGGATACGCAAAGATGCCCTCTTGCGAGGCTGCGGGAGGCAGTGACGGCGAAGAGAATCGCTCAGATGCGGTTGTCGTGTTCCTTTATGCCGCCCAGGCTGTCCCCCGCACGTTTGGGGATTCTGGGTCCAGCGGCTTAGATGTGGGAATCCCCGTGTGGCCACTCGTAGGGAAAATTCTTTGCTCTCAGCAAGCCCCGTGGGAGGCAGAAGTGGACGCTGATGTGGAAGAGAGGTGGGCGGGCGGGGGGGCGGATGCTGTTCTACAACTCGGCCTTCTCTCCGCTGTGGCGCGTTACCCCCGCTCTCTCCCTCCCCCGGGAGGAGGGCAGACCAGGGGCGCAGAGCGAGGGAAGCCAGAGAGCTGAGGGAGGCCGTAACTGGGTTCATGAAAATGAAGGGAGCCATGCTGGGAACCGGCTTTGATGCGAGTTAAAATCAGATACATCCTCGAACCGCTGTCACTATTACTGGTGGGACGCTTGTCCTTGCTGTTGGAGAATGATTGCACCATCCGTCTTGACTGCCTAGAAATTGCAACATACTTAAGTTAAAATTTTAAAGACCTCTGTTCTGTAAGGCCTGACGTTGTAATTATTCAAAAAGATTTTTTTTTAATCTTCCCGAAAGGCCATCTGAGTGAATCCGATGAAAGTTGCATGCTTGTGGGGCGCCTGGGTGGCTTAGTCTGTTGAGCGTCCGACTTTAGCTCGGGTCACGATCTCACGGTTCACAGGTTCGAGCCCCATACGGCTTAGAGCCTGGAGCCTGCTTCAGATTCTGTGTCTCCCTCTCTGTCTGCCCCTCCCCCACTCACACTCTGTGTGTCTCTCAAAAATAAGTAAACATTAAAAAAAAAATTAGGAAGGGGCGCCTGGGTGGCGCAGTCGGTTAAGCGTCCAACTTCAGCCAGGTCACGATCTCGCGGTCCGTGAGTTCGAGCCCCGCGTCAGGCTCTGGGCTGATGGCTCAGAGCCTGGAGCCTGTTTCAGATTCTGTGTCTCCCTCTCTCTCTGCCCCTCCCCCGTTCATGCTCTGTCTCTCTCTGTCCCAAAAATAAATAAACGTTGAAAAAAAAAAAATTAAAAAAAAAAAAAAATTAGGAAAAAAAAAAAAAAGGCAGAGTTCATACTCTGCCCCAGAACGTTCCAGGGATTGGGCTGTTCGGTGAGGACTTTTTAGGACTCTGGTTTTCAGTGAAGGAGGATTTTTGCCCCCCGCCTCTGGACAACACTTGGTCGTGCCTGAGGATATTTTTGGTTGGCTCGATGGGGATGTGCTCCTGGCATCCAGTGGGCGCGGACCCTGGATGTTGGCCAAGGCCTTACATTGCTCAGGACGCCCCAGCCCAGAGGGCGATCTGGCCCCACACGGCAGGAGTGCAAAGCTGACAGACCGTGCTCTGCAGAACTTTCCTTTTGCTCCGTGCTCCAGGAAGGCTTGGCTGCCAGCACCTTGTGTTGTTGGGAGAGGATGAAGTCCCTGTGCTGTGCGGATGTGCAGGTATCCGGATTCTGAAAGGAAATTGGAGATGTGAGGGTCACATCCAAGGAAACCTAGTGCATGCGGAGCAAATCAGAGACCCCCTGAGAGCTGCTGGAGGCAGACCGCCCAGCCCAGCCAAGTCCTGTTTCTCTTTTGGTTCTTCATTTAGATGCTGCCCGGGCTTCTCCTGAGGGCTGCTGGCTCCAGGCTGCCCCTCCGATCTCGTTTCTTTCCAGTGCAATTCAGGTGAAGCTGCGGGAGAATGTTCCCTGAGGAGGGATTATGAGAATCAGGCCCGGCCTTCGCCAAATAGACGTATCAGGAAGCTTCACCGTCTTTCCCAGAATGCGGCTAACTGGTTCCCACAGGGCCGTCCGCCTGGAGGCTGTGCGGTGGCTTCCGTTGTGCAGGTTCAGTGTTGTAAGGTTGGCCGCCAGTGTGGTCACATCCCTCATTATTGCTACAGAACTGCAAGCTAATGTTTCCAGAGTGTTTTCCTAGTGGCTTTTTAAGTGTGATCCCCCCTTGTTAGGGTCCGATGGTTGGCCTTGGCCTACATCACAGGAATTTGGTCTGTAAGCCCATCAGGTCTTTGGAGGCAGTGTGCTGATGCTTGCCATTGGGAACCTAATTCCTGAAGGGGTGTAACCTTAGCAGAGGGCGGTATTTTCAGCGTGTTGATTCCATTGTCTCCGTTCCGGTGCTGCTGGTGGAGGGCACGTAAGAAAGGATCCCTGGTTTATATACACAGGTGTGCGTGTCGTTTATCCTTGTGACGGGATGCATCTGAAGAAGCGCACGGGGACGCGAGCTTCCTGAATTGAGGATTCCTTCCAAGAAACTCGGTCGGGTGATGGCTCACCGTAGGTCAGCATGCGATAGCAGCTTTAATGAATGGGGTTCCGGTGTTTTTTGTCGTTTCTCTTTCGAAAAGGGTAGTGAGTAAAATGGATATTAACGTCGGACGCCTGGGTGGCTCAGTCGGTTAAGCCTGACTCTTGATTTCAGCTCAGGTCCCGATCTCATGGTTTGTGAGTTCGAGCCCTGCATCAAGCTCTGCACTGACAGCACAGAGCCTGCTAGGGGTTCTCTCTGTCTCCCTCTCCCTCTGCCCCTCCCCTGTTCGTGATCTCTCTCTCTCCCTCTCCCTCTGCCCCCCCCCTGTTCGTGATCTCTCTCTCTCCCTCTCCCTCTGCCCCTCCCCTGTTCGTGATCTCTCTCTCTCCCTCTCCCTCTGCCCCTCCCCTGTTCGTGATCTCTCTCTCTCCCTCTCCCTCTGCCCCTCCCCTGTTTGTGATCTCTCTCTCTCCCTCTCCCTCTGCCCCTCTCCTGTTCATGATCTCTCTCTCTCTCTCTCTCTCTCTTTCTCTCTCTCCCCCTCTGCCCCCCCCCATTTGTGATCTCTCTCTCTCTCAAATAAACTTAAAACTATATGTACAGATTACGTATGCACTCTTAGCCTGTTAATACGGAAATCATCAAAAACATACTCAAAGCGTATACAATATATCATATACTCCCACGTGCCCTTCACGCATTTTCAGCCACTGTCGGCATCTGTCCCTCACTTCTTTTTTTTTTTTTTAATTAGGGCAACTTAAGGCAAATCTCAAAACACTGTGTCATTTCACCCATAAGTATTTTAGAGTATACCTTTAACATAGAAGGGATATATATATATATACACACACACACACATACACACATATATATGTATGTATGTATGTATATATATAACACATGTATATAACACACATATATATAATATATATACACACGTATATAATACATATATATAATATATATATAATACACACACACACACGTATATAATACATATATATATTTCTCTGGCCACCATAGCCAATTACCACAAACTGGATGACTTAAAACAACAGAATTCATTCTGTCACATCTCAGGAGTTCAGAAGTCTGAAATCCAGGTGTTGGAAAGACTGGTTCCTTCTGGAGGCTCTCAGGAGGAATCTATTCCATGCTTCTCTCTCCACTTCTGGTCTTCAGGTGTTCTTGGCTCAGAGCCACATCATCCGGTCTCTGCTTCTGGCTCCATGTGGCCGCCTTCTGTGTGTCTGTCCCCAAATCTCTCCTTTCTGTTAGAAGATCCCAGTCATTGGATTTCAGGCCCACCCTAATCCAGGATGATCTCCACTTAATTTGATTCCATGTGCAAAAGACGTGATTTCCATGTAAGGTCACATTCACAAGTCTTAGAGGTGAAAACCTTACCGTGAGTTTTCAGGGGACACAGTTCAACCCACTGTGGTGATTGTGTGGTTCCTGCCCCGATCTACCTGCACTGAATTGTTCTTCCTTAGTTAACACATTGGCTCCCAGAAATCTTTGCTGGGGCATGATAGGTGCATCACATGAACGGTTACCTTTGCGAGGTGCTTGGACCCACCATCCCATCCCTGGGAGGGAAGTGAGTGTATTTTCTCAGGGTCACAGCGCTTGTGAGCAGCGGGACAGGTAAGAACCCATGTCTGGCTCCAGATCGAGCCAAGGAAACGGACCACGGTTGACCACACGGGCTGGTGAGAAATGCTTGCTTGAATCTTTAGAACATAAACTATATATTGGATGATTTTGTGTTTCTGTAAGGCTGTGCATACGCTCCTTTATATTTATTTTAAAAAGTTGTTGGTGCTCAGGGGCACCTGGGTGGCTCGGTCGGTGAAGCGTGTGACGTTGGCTCAGGTCATGATCTTGTGGATTGTGAGTTTGAGCCCCTTGTTGGGCTCCGTGCTGAGAACACAGATCCTACTTCAATTCTCCGTTTCCCTCTCTCTCTGTTCGTCTTGCGTGTGCACGTGTTCTCTTTCTCTCAAAAATAAATAAACCTTTAAAAAAGCTTCTTTCAATCAACAGATAAGTAATTGTTGGTGCTTAAAAAATACAGTACCACCCCTGCCCTCCACTGCCTGACCCCAGTCTGCAATTTTGCTTTGCACCTGTCCGTTACCCACAGCCAACTGTGTTGACAGTAGGTCAAAGGTCAGTGATGGCCGGATGCTGTATCATTCACCTGACTCATCTCATCATGAGTATGTTGTCACCTCCCGTCATCACGAGAAAGGATGAATGCAATACAGTAAGGTCTTCTGAGAGACAGAGTACTGAGACCACACTCCCATAACTTTTATTGCAGTGTATTGTTATAATTGTCCCTTTTTCCGTTGGTGTTGTTCCTGTCCTACTGTGCCTGATTTGCAGATTAAACTTCCCATAGGTATGCAGGCAGAGGACAAAGCATGTTGTCTCTCCAGGGGTCCACACCACCAGCGGTTTCTGGCACCCCCTTGGGGGATCTCAGAATGTATTCTTCGCAGATAAGGCGGCGGGGGGGGGGGGGGCGGGGGAGCTACTGTGCACTGTTTTAAAGTTTATTTATTTTGAAAGAGAGAGAGGATGTGCGAGTGGAAGCCGGGGAGAGGCAGACAGAGAATGCTAAGCAGGCTCTGTGCTGTCAGAGCAGAGCCCGAATTGGGGCTTGAACTCAGGAAATGTAGGATCATGAGCTGAGCTGAAACAGAGTTGGACGTTCTACTGACTGAGCCACCCAGGTGCCCCAACACTATTTTTTAATTAAAGCTTTACATATATTTTTAGACTTTAAGGGCGCCTGGGTGGCCCACTTGCTCGAGCATCTGACTTCGGCTCAGGTCGTGATCTGGCGGTTCGTGGGTCTGAGCCCTGCGTTGGGCTCTCCTCTGCTGACGGTGCGGAGCCTTCTTCATATTATCTGTCTTCCTCTTCCTCTGCCCCTCCCCCGCTAAATGCTCACTCTCAAAAATAAATAAACATTAAAAAAAGAAAAGACTTTAAGGATGTCTTTAGCGTATTTCTTTGTTTAAACGTGCTAAACCCAGCCATTCTTCTCATGTATACACCGCCCCGCAAGGACATCTGCAAGGGGCTTTCCGTGGCTTCCCCTTATTTTTCTGCCATCAAGATTGCAAACTGGTGCTTGCAGATAACCTGTCTGCTGGGGTAGTGCTGTGAGGTCTTAACGATGGTGCATCTACAATGTGTTTGTTCATAACTTCAGGTCTTGTGGATTTTTTCTTTATTTTTATTACAACTTAAAAAAAAAAACTAATGTACTTTTTTTAAAGCAGTTTTCAGTTTACAGAAATCATTTGTTTTTTTTAAGTAGGCTCCGCACCCAGTGCGAAGCCCAGTGTGGGGCTTGAACTCACGACCCTGAAGACCTGGGCTGGGATCAAGAGTCGGACGCTTCACCGACAGAACCACCCAGGCGCCCCTCAGTTTTCTTTTTAATGGATGTGTTTATTGGCAGCGAACTTAGCCATCAACTTACGTACCTTACAGTATTATTTTGAAATAGAACTTTTGTCACAGTCAGGATAAACATTACGCACAATCAAGCCACGATTAGGCGCATCCTTTGGGTTATCAGCAGGTTGCCGAGTGCACCGAACCCTTCCGCTCAGGATGTGTCCTTGGGATTCCCTTTCTTCCCCGTGAGCCGCCTGGACTCTTGATCACACACACATCCGTCGGCATTTTTAAGTGTTCTGTGTGCTCTTGCTTTACTCATCCATGATTGACTTCAAGAGCGGGTTTTTAAAATAACATTTTAAAATAATTCTTGGAAGTTTTCCTTGTGAAAAGGATACAAATTGATCTAGCCATTTGAACTCCACACTGTGAGCCATATGTTAATTTTTGTATCCATAACATTCAAGAATCACTAGGCAACATTCGTGTGGGCTTAAAGTATCCCCCTCCCACCCCAAGAGATTTACCAATTACTAAAGGGACAACGACAGTGATTTATGGGGAAGAAACCCAGCAGATAGCGCCAGCCGAGCGGAGTGACGAGGGTTAACCTTGCCAGGAATAAGGCCCAGTGACACCATGTGATGCCCTAAGAGGACACAGTATCACTTCTCTCATATTCCTGCCAGAAACGCATCTCATCAAGAGAAGAGTTGGGCAAGCCCTAACTGAGTTACATTCTACAAAGTAACTTGCACTCGTCCAAGGTGCCTGGATCTTTCTGACAAGGACAGAAAGGCAACAGAGCAGAGTCTATATGAAGGATGTAGGGTGTTTAGGGGTCCTGGATGGGATCTTGGACAGGACATGTGCAGGTCTATAGTTAATTGTACGCATCTTGATTCTGTGTGTGTATGTATGTATTCATGGGGGAGAGTGAGCGAGAGAGACAGACAGTGGGGGAGGGGCAGAGAGATAGAGAGTTGAGCGAGGGAGACCGACAACTCCAAGCAGGCTCCACACTGTCAGTGCAGACTCCTGTGTGGGGTTCGAACTCATGAACCGGGAGATCATGACCGGAGCAGAAATCAAGAGTCAGACGCTTCACTGACTGACCACCCAGGTGCCCCAATTCTGTTTTAATCATGGCTGTGTTTATGTCAGATGGTAACACCAAGGAGAAGCCGGGGGAAGGGTATATGGGAAGTCTGTACTATTTCTGCGACTCTTTGTAAATCTAAACTGACTTCAAAATGAAGAGTTTTTTGTTTTCAAGAATCATTTTAGGTATATTTTTATAAAACTAATGTTTTGGTTGGCATCACCATAACTTTTCGCAGTTCTGTTTCTTGATAGAGAATGTGCATCCAAACATTATCTTTTGTGAAAATAGGAACTGAGACCTTATTTAGTTTCAACAAAAATGCCGTGGAGGAGGTAGACTAGTTTTGCATTGTAATTCTGAACATGTACTCGTTTTTAAGGAAACTCATTGTGTAGTGTTCCTCTCCTTAGAAGAAAGGCCACTCGTGTTCAAAACACAGCATCTGTTAAACACATTAGAATTTTAAAAGATTTTTCTTTTTTCTCTCTCTCTTTTTTTTTTTTTTTTTGCTTTTTTATGAGTAGGGCTATTTGGGGGGTATTCTGAATCTAGGTTTAAAAATTTTCTTTGTTTTAATGTTTATTCATTTTTGAAAGAGAGAGACAGAGTGTGAGCAGGGAGAGGGGCAGAGAGAGAGAGGGAGACACAGAATCCGAAGCAGGCTCCAGACTCTGAGCTGGCAGCACAGTGCCTGATGCGGGGCTCGAACTCAGGAACCATGAGATCATGATCTGAGCTGAAGTCGGATGCGTAACTGACTGAGCCCCCCGGGCGCCCCTGAATCTAGGTTTTAAATCACTGCTGTGCACCCTTGTGTGTGATCTGTAGTCTCGTCTTCCACCTCACTGGAAGGGCCCCTCTTTCCCATTCGTAGAAATCTAGAAGGAAGTGTGAGAAGATGGCGTGGTTTGAGCATTGCTGGCATATCCCACAGGGCAGAGGATGTCCCGGGGGGCCGTGCCTTCCTTCAGAGACTCAGGGGCAACCCCAAGTCATGATGGAGAGAGAGAGAGAAAGAGTGTGTGTGTGTGTGTGTGTGCGCGCGCGCGTGCGTGCGTGTGTGTTCGTGCGTGCTCTGGGGGGTTGCTGAGGGGAGAGGGGTGGTGGAAAAGGTGGGGGTTGGGGCCAGCAGCGACCCTACACGGAAGACCCAGGACAGGTGGCGGAGCCCGCAGTGGATTCAGCCTTGGGGTCTGCCCTCCCAGCTGGGACTGCTCGCTCCACATGCCCTTGAACAGAAGCTCCAAGTGTTAAGCCTCATTTCTGGGCTCTGTCACAGAATGGTATCTTTCCCCTCCATAGTGGGATTAAATGCAGGTCTCCAGGGAAGGCGCTTAGCGTGGTTCCTGACCCTTCTGCAAACATGGGGCCAATCCGATGATGCTATCTTCTGTCATAATTTTATTTTAGTTTTGTAATGTTTTATTTAGAGAGAGACACATACAGCATGAGCGGGGGAGGGGTAGAGAGAGGGAGAATCAGAAGCAGGCTCCAGGCTCTGAGCTGTCAGCCCAGAGCCCAACACGGGGTTTGAACCCATGGACCCTGAGATCATGACCTGAGCCGAAGTCAGATGCTCAACCGACTGAGCCACTGAGGCGCCCTGTCATCATTTGATAATGCACAAGAGGTCATTGAATCGCACCGTCTGCTATCTGCCTTTCTTTCCCTGTATGCAGTGCTCTGTGTCCCGATTTACTGCTTTCTCTCATCCCAGCTGATTTAAGCTGTTTTTTAGTCTTGATATGTTTAAATATTAAAAAAAAATTTTAATGTTTACTTTTGAGAGAGAGAGAGGGGGAGACACAGAATCCGAAGCAGTGCTCCCAGCTTTGAGCTGTCAGCCCAGAGCCTGACACGGAGTTTGTACCCACGGACCATGAGATCATGACCTGAGCCGAAGTTAGATGCTTAACCGACTGAGCCACCCAGGGGCCCTGATATGTTTAAATATTTTAAAAGTAAATCTTTGTTATTCTGAAAAGTACGTATGTATCTACACATTCAAGGATGATTTACTCAGTGCTTGCAATCAAGTGGTTGGGGAGGTGCGGAGCATCGGACATCTTCTAGAACGTAGAGTGATGTGGAGGGAGGACCCCTGGCTGAGCATCGTTCTGCTCCATGATGATGGATATGTGGGGCTGCACCTGCCTGCTGGAGTCGGAGGGGGGACAGCTGAGCCAGTCCCTGAGTGATGAAGAGGACGTTTCTGGAATCCAGAGGAAGGCGTCTTTTGCTAAGAGGACAGCGCGACCTCCTACAGCGTGTCTGGGACATGGGTCCTTTGGTACAGGTTAGACAAGGGAAACTGTCCTGGGGTCAGGGGCTGGCATGGAGCAGGGACTGGGAACCTGCCAGCTCATTTACTCATGAGTAAATCAAAGCCACTTGGTCCCCTGAGGAACAGCTTTGATTTCATTTTGGAAATCGAAACTATTTTGAATGGGAATAGAAATAAATGTTCCATGAGACAAATGTGTTTCTTAATTCTTTATTCCCTTTAAAGTTTCTATCTATCGATGCTGTTTTTTTTGCCTTATTGCCGAGTCCTGTTTCTGGCTTTTATTTCTGCTTTTTACTTAATAATCTTCGACTTCTTGATGTTTATTATTACCGACTGGTCTGTGCCTTCATCCTTCCTTCATTTCTTTCCTCGTGTCCACTTTGTTTACTGCCCGAGTCGTTGACCTTTTTACCCAGCACTTACTAAGTGGCATTTAAAGAAGCAATGTCACGTCACATGTCCCGTCATGTAACTGTGGCTTTTTGTACTTGGGACGCGTCACCTCCCTTGGTTGCTGATAGAGATCTTAACCTGTGGGTCATTCATTAATTCTATAGCAGATCAAAGAGGCTAGTCAATAATTGTAAAAAAAGTTCATGTCCGGCCACATCCTATTTTTAAGTTTTTTTTTCAATGTTTATTTATTTTTGGGACAGAGAGAGACAGAGCATGAACGGGGGAGGGGCAGAGAGAGAGGGAGACACAGAATCGGAAACAGGCTCCAGGCTCGGAGCCATCAGCCCAGAGCCTGACGTGGGGCTCGAACTCACGGACCGTGAGATCGTGACCTGGCTGAAATCGGATGCTTAACCGACTGCACCACCCAGGCGCCCCTACATCCTATTTTTTATTGTGGTAAAATATGCCTAACATTCTTTCTAATGCTTATTTATTTTTGAGAAAGATGGGGAGCGGACAGAGGATCTGAAGCAGGCTCTGTGCTGACAGCCGTGAACCTGATGTGGGGCTTGAACTCAGGAACTGTGAGATTGTGACCTGAGCCGGAATCGAGAGTCAGGTGCTTCACGGACTGAGCCGCGCAAGGTGCCCCTGGTAGCATTTTAGTCATCCATAAGTGTATATAGTTCAGTGGCATTCGGGTCCATTCACTGTGTTCTGCAGCCGTCTGTACCCAAAACTATTCCGTCATCCTCCCTAGAAAACTATACCCATTATGACAGCTCCGTCTTCCACTGTCTGCCTCCCCACAGCCCTCATAACCTGTCTTTTCTGTGTCCGTGAACTTGTGTATTGTAGGGTCCTCATGTAAGTGAAATCTTACAATATCTGTTCCTTCTGTGTCTCGTGTGTTTCCCTGAGCATAATGTTTTCAAGATCCCTCCGTGTTACAGCTTATGTGAGAATTCCACTCCCTGTTATAGCTAAGATCCCACCTTATGGCCGTACGGCCATTTAGAAGAGTGCCAGGTGGGGTGCCTGGGTGGCTCAGTTGGTTAGTCGTCCAACTCTTGATTTCGGCTCAGGTTATCATCTCCCGGGTCGTGAGAATCCGTGCGATCCTCTGTCCCTGTCTCTCTGCCCCTCTCCTGCCCATGCTCTCTGTCTCTCACAAAATAAAAATAACTTAAAAAAACGTATAGGAGAGCAGTAGGTACGCTGCCCACATTGGGCTTGGGGAGGCCCCAGCGCTCATGGGTCTGTCTTACGTGTCACATCATGTGCTTCATGGGAAAGACGTTTCCTCTCGAAGTTTCCATGTGTGTTGCCTGTTTTCTGAACAGGTCGCCGTGGGGATGTGGTACTTTCTCTCTTTAAAGCTCTGGTAATAGAATTGATATTGTCTGGCCGAGTGAAACCAAGTACTCATTCATTCATTCATTCATTCATTCATTCATTCACCGGACCTTCACTGAACTTGCACTACAAGTCAGGCATTGCGGTGGGCCATGGACGTGGCTTAACTGACTGTCCCGACGCCGTCTGCTGGTGGCAGTTTGTAGCTAGTTTCAGAGTTTCCTTAGCTACATCCTGTTCCCTGTATCTGTCATTGTCTTGTCTTCTCAAGCAATTCACACTTTTTAATTTCAGGTAAAGGCGTTTCATAATGTGTCTATATATCTTACCCAGTACCTTTTAAACCCGTGTTTCTCTTCTGCATGAGAACAGCCCCCGCCACGTAGAAAGATGAATTTAAGAGTGATTCATTGCCACCATTTGTAACTGATTTCCAAGTAGGATTTTTCTGGTTCTCAGGAAATTGTAATGCAATCAACATAAATCTCTCCGTGAGGGGAAAATAAATGCGTGTGTCTGTGCTGAGAAGTAGAAGGGCATCTTTTGGGCTTAGGGGGTTGCAGCCACCCCGTCTTGGTGTTTATGGATCACCAGAAAATTAGGGCACATGGGCACGAAGGTGGTGATGGAAGGAGCAGACTGTGATGGTTCTGTGCTCGGCATTGTAGAGAACGTGGGCATATTGTCACACTTTAAATGGTAAAGAACAAGGAAACACAATGACAAATGAAGGTTCAGCTACTGACCTAAGGAGAACCGGTGCCTTTTCCTGTCTTGGCACAGTCCTGGGTCCTGGTGGCTGGCTCCCAAGCCACACACCTGTGTGAAGCCTGTGGACCTCTCCATGGGGAGGGGAGTGGACGCTCATGGCTTAGGTTGGTTTCCTCCCCCGAATGCATTGAAACCCCCTCCATCACCAAGCGGCGCGTTCACATGTGCTCTGCTTACAAAATAGCCAGCCCATTGGAAGAACGGATGGAAAGGGTATTGGCTACTAATGTTCACGTTCTGCAACGGAAGAAGGTGAAGCTCATTTAGCAGATTGGAGCCACCTGCTACCCCAGGTAGCTGCCACCTTGACCTGCCATTGAGATCTTGAGATCTAGTGTGGTGAGGTCTAAGACCACGTGGGGGGCCACAGGAAAGGCTTGACCCAGTCTGGTCTAAGGGCGAGTCCTGGGCATCCAGGGTTAGAGGCCTCTCTTATTTTCTCCCCTGACCTGTCCTCCCCTGCCAGTGGCTACTCCCCACCTCACAGCCACCTCCCTCCCCTCTCTCTCCCCTCCCTCATGCCCCAGCCACCCGCCTCCCATCCATGCTTCCCCTTCTCCCAAGCCCACACACCACCTAGAGCTCATACCTGGAGCCCGCTGCACCCACCCCCCTCACCACCCTCCCCAGCCCAAGGAGGACACAGGCTGGTGGTGTGGAGCCCTTCCCTCACTTTGGCTTCCTTCCAGGAATTTCCCATCACCTCCTGGGCTGGCCATGCCTCATGATGCAGAAAGTGCTCCCAAGTTGGGACATTACTGGGCTGGGATCAGCAAGGAAGTGGTTTTATTTATTTTTTTATTTTTTTATTTTTTGAAATTTATTGTCAAATTGGTTTCCATACAACACCCAGTGCTCATCCCAAAAGGTGCCCTCCTCAATACCCATCACCCACCCCCTCCTCCCTCCCACCCCCATCAACCCTCAGTTTGTTCTCAGTTTTTAAGAGTCTCTTATGCTTTGGCTCTCTCCCATTCTAACCTCTTTTTTTTTTTTTCCTTCCCCTTCCACCAGGGGTTTCTGTTAAGTTTCTCAGGATCCACATAAGAGTGAAACCATATGGTATCTGTCTTTCTCTGTATGGCTTATTTCACTTAGCATAACACTCCCCAGTTCCATCCATGTTGCTACGAAAGGCCATGTTTCATTCTTTCTCATTGCCAAGTAGTATTCCATTGTGTATATAAACCACAATTTCTTTAAAGGAGGTGGTTTTAAAACAGGATTCAGAGGAGCCAACGGTGCGTAGGTACTCGAGAAAGGGTATTTCTCAGGATATGGCTTGATGAAAGGTGTCCTTACTGTGC
The DNA here is from genome assembly GCF_016509475.1 of Prionailurus bengalensis. NCBI lineage: Eukaryota > Metazoa > Chordata > Mammalia > Carnivora > Felidae > Prionailurus > Prionailurus bengalensis. Next base: position 6,760,622 of record NC_057361.1, read on the forward strand.
GTCCCCGATAAGGGGCATGAAAGCAGCCGAGTGAATTAAATCACGTTTGTGAAACAGGGCTCTCTCCCAGCAGGAGCTTGGATGAGCGTCCATGAAAACACCTTCCACAGTTGTTTATGTCCGTGCACGAGATTGTCATCACCAGCCCAAGGTGTCTTTATTTGAAAAGGAACATGATGGTGTGCGGACGCACTTTGTGGCAGAGAAGAATATGTGGGATTCCTAGGAGGATAAAGAGGCAGTGATTTGATGGTGTTGGTATTAATAGTACTTAGTCTTAGGGAAATTCCTCTAGGAAAATATTCCCTACTGATGCTGCCTGTGCTCCTGATGTACTCTTCCTGGAATTTATAGGAGTTTATCCTTAGCCATCTCTGTGGTGCGTCTGTAGATAAGGGGAGATGGTTTTGGAAACTGACATCTTAAGAACCCATGAGAGGGACGCCTGGGTGCCTCAGTCGATTAAGTGGCCGACTTCAGCTCAGGTCAGGTTTGTCGGTTCGAGCCCCACGTCAGGCTCGTCGGCTCAGAGCCTGGAGCCTGCTTCGGATTCTGAGTCTCCCTCTGTCTCTGCCCCTCCCCTGCTCGTGCTCTGTCTCCCTCTTTGTCTCTCAAAAAATAACATGTTTAAAAACAACAACAACAAAAAGAACCCCTGAGAAATAGAGTTTAGCCTCAAGGGATCCTTGCTTCCAGCAAAATGGATTGTTTTGTTTCAGAGCCCGGCACCTTCAGGGAGTTAGGGTGCTAGTCTACTGAATTGTGATTTTAAACATTTTCATCAGCCCTCATCCTGATTTAGGACGGAAAAGATCTTTCCTCAGAACCACTAAGTTGCGCTTGCTGGGGTGGTTTTCGTTTTCTGTGTTGAATTATTAGCATAAAGCAGCAGGCTTCCAGGCTTGCCCCATCCCTGATTTCCCAGTGCCCTGATTTACACTGAATCCGTCTGAGAGTGAACCCTTTAAGGAGTGATCCGACAGGTTTCAAAGCTTGCACTGTTTTCTGACCGTAGCGTCGGCTTCCAGAACGGAAGGGTCATGGCTTCGCAGCTTTCCCAAGCACCAGCACATCAGATGAGTTTGGGGACTGTGAGATGATGTATCCACGGCAAAACCAAACACATCCGCGGGCCACGCAGTGCCTCCCCTCTGGGTTGTCTTCTGAGCGCTGTCCGCGGGGCTGTGCCCTTCTGTCCATGGGGCCACGGGCGTTGTGCTGTGGAGCAAGAATCCGGGTGGCCGTGGGCGCCCCCGGAGTGGCCAGGGGGCTTCGCCTTGGGCAGGGTCGCCAGAGCGCCAGCTGGGCTCGCCCCGCGACCCTGGGGAAGGCGCACCGATTTCCATCCCCGCCTGTCACGGTCACACGTGGGGCTCGCCCAACGCCGTGTTGGCCCGGGAAGTGGTCCGGCAGCTCGAATGGTGACGGTTTGTTGGCCAGGAACAAGGGGAACTCGGCGTATTACGCGCTGGTTCCATTCGGTGACAGCATGGTGGCTAACAGCCCTGCTGATAACAGGGAACTCATTACTTCGTGTTTGAAATGTAAATACCTTTTCGCCCAGATGTTAACGTTGTTTCAGTTTTTCAATTTAGAGGGTTCATATAATAAATAATTCCTTTAATAGAGTCACTGATTGCCTCGCTCCTCATGACGAGGACGAGGAGGTGTCCTTCCGTTCACTGTCTTGCTGGCTTTTCAGGAACGGGGATTGAAGATGAAAGGGAATTCTTAATCATGGCTTGAATCCCTAGGGCATTTTAAGAATTGAAAGCCCTCCGTGCACAGAACACAGTTCGAAATTGAGGTTACTCTTCCTAATAAGCGTACCAGCACCCCAGCGGGCTGGTCACCAGCACACGTTTCCAGCAGCGCTGGGTTTTTTACGGCCCAGATTTGGCCTCGGTGTCCTGTGCTTGTGAATGGTGGGCACACAGCTGGGGGCACACGGTGCCACATTTGGAAGAGGACATCAAGAGGTCACGCAATATCGTGTCGGAGACGTGATCCCTGAGGTTTGCGGTAATCTTGTTTACAAAGAGCCATTCTCTTAAACTTAAGGAGAGCTGGAAATCAGATCCGCAGAAACCCTGCACATGTGGGGTATTTTTCCTGTCCAGACTCTGTGACATTTCCCCATCCACCTGGGCCCAGCAAAATAAATTATTTTGTACACGAAATCATGAGGGGACCGTGTAGCATACGGAAGGGGACAGACTTGCGTTAGCTAATGCGAGGGATATTGCAGGCAAATGTGTGGCCTCTCACTGAATAATAGATGTGAAATCTTCAAAAAAAGTTCCTTGGAAACATTGGACCAGAGATGGTCTCGATGTGGCTCCTTCTCCCAAATTGTTTACAGCTAGTAGGGAAGATGAAAAAAATTTTTTAATGTTTATTTATTTTTGAGAGAGAGAGAGAGAGAGAGAGAGAGCACGAGTGGTAGAGGGGGAGAGAAAGAGGGGGAGACACAGAATCTGAACCAGGCTCCAGGCTCGGAGCTGTCAGCGCAGAGTCCGTCGTGGGGCTCAAACCCACGAATGGTGAGATCATGACCTGAGCTGAAGTCAGACGGTCAGCCAACTGAGCCACCCAGGCACCCCAAGGTATTTTTTATAATTAATTGTTACACAAGCCAGCCCTCTAAATCTGAGTATCCAGAGAAAACAAGGAGTCAAGGAAATCAGCCTTTTGCCTGGACTGTCGTTCCTCAGCAGGGGCAATTCAGCATCCCAGGGGACATTCGGCAGTCTCTGGACAGAGTTTCGGTTGTCACAAGTGGACGGAGGAAGATGTTCCTGACATCTGGTGGGTGGAGGCCAGGGATGCTACTAAACGCTCTTCGGTGCACAGGACGGTCCCCACCGCAAACAGTTGTCCACCCCATATATGCCAGGAGCACCCTCCCCCCTCTGCTTGTGACCACCCACAATGTTTCCAGGCGTCGCCGGACATCCTCTGGTGGCATGATCGCCCTGCGTGGGAACCACCGGTCGAGATCGGCCATTGAATGCCCTTCCCTCTGTCCGTGGCCACTTGAGTTCAGGCAAGTCAGGTGCCTCCTAGGAAGTGGCAGGGGCAGAGGCGGGACCCGGAGCTTCTCAGTCCTTCCTTACCTGCGGTGCCGCCCGCTGACCCAGCCCGAGTTCCGTCGTGGTCTCTGGAAATGCGCACGGTGGCGGCCAGGAGGTGTCTGGGTCGTATAACTTTTGCATTATTTAAATTTTTTTAAGTTTGTTTATTTAGAGAGAGGGAGAGAGAGAATCCCAAGCAGGCTCCTCATTGTCAGTGCAGAGCCCAGTACGGAGCTTGAACCCCTGAACCATGAGGTCATAACCTGAGCTGAGACCAAGAGTCAGATGCTTAACTGACTGAGCCACCCAGGCGCCCCTGTAGTATTTTAGATGTCGCTTTGAACTCGTTCGTGGAGGCTGTGGAAATGTGAATTACAGGTGCACGAGGGATGTGAAAGAATGAAGACTCCTCAAAAAAACTTCCCAGTGTGGAACTTTGCCACGTAAATCCAGGTACAGATGGTTACCTGGGAGGCATATGTAGTAATCCGTACTGTGCCCCACGTTGTCCTGTGACCGTGTTTTCTCTCACTGAAAGCAACATGGGACGCAGGTGTCCACCCAGGTAGAGAGACCCCTCTCCCAACCCCTTTGGGAAAGACTCAGGAGTAAGCTGGACGCCCCTGAAGCCCTGTGGCCCGTGGTTTCCTGTAACACTAACCGTGGGGCTGCAGTATCCAGTTATAAATAATTGGGTGGTGGCTATAAATTTTTGACATTGGTTCTCAAATATTCATAAGGAAAAAGTCACATGAGACTAATTGTTATGGAAGGGAGCGGAGACCTACGTGGCAAGGAGAGTCAGGGGAAAAAAGTTAGAAATGCAGATTCAGTGCCCGCAGAAAAGGAAGAAATGTCCTTTAACAGACTTGGACTCAAAGCAGCCTGCTGCTTTATTTTAATGTGAGTTGAATTACCTGTTTCACAGGACCGAGGGCCTCTAGCAGTGAAGTTCTCAATGACCCTACAGAATTCTTTGCCTTTCATTCTCTTTATGAAATTCTGTGGGCATTTTGCCTCCCGGAGATATTAATTGGGAACAACGGTGAATGCCCACTCTCCCACGGTCCTCCAGCCCACACACATATTCGGCTACCCACTGGCCACAATATATTCCAAATGCCACAAGCCACAGACCCTGACAGAATGCGTTTTTTTTTAAAGAAAGAAATGCATGATATGCCCAAAATTTATGGAAAATGTTTCGACCTAGCAGTCCTCCAGTCACATGTGTCCTTTAGGAGTTGTGTGGTAGGAAGGGCTCAGAGGTTTTCCTGAAGAGCGAACCCATGGAAGGATTTAGGAGGCAGACTTAATCCCGTCTCTGGACAGTGTTCTCCTTCTGGGCATATGTTGTTAATTATCACCGCTATTAGGGCTTTATAAATCAAATAGTCTTTGTCACTGTTTGTTATGGATTGAAGTGCGTCTCCCCCCACACTCCAAGAAAAGATAGGTTGGAGTCCCAACTCCCAGCACCTGAGAATATGACCTTATTTGGAAATAGGGTCAGGACGCCTGGGTGGCTGAGTCCATTAAGCGCCCGACTCTTGGTTTCAGCTCAGGTCGTGATCTCATGGTTTGTGAGATCGAGCCCTGCGTCAGGCTCTGTGCTGAGCACGCAGGGCCTGCTTGGGAATCTCTCTCTCCGCCTCTGTGAAAATAAATAAGTAAACTTAAAAAAAAAAACCAAAAACCAAAGAGAAAATAGGGTCTTACAGAAGTCATCAAGTCAGTGAGGTAATTGGGGTGGGCCCTCATCCAGTCTGACCAGTCCTTATAAAAAGAGGAAATTTGGATGTAGGTGCGTGTACGCAGGGAGACCGCTACCCACAAGCGAAGAAGGGGGGCCTGCAGCAGATTGCCTGTCCCTCGCCCTCTCACGGAGCGAACCCTGTTGGCAGCTTGATCTCCAACTTCCAGACTCCACAACGTGAGCGGATGTGCCTTCTGTTAAGCCTCCCAGCTTGCGTTTCCTTTTTAAGGTCCCCCTGGAAGCTAATACCCGGTCCCGGCCTCTGCACGGATCGCGGTCCATGGAGGGTGCCCAGGGTTCGGATGGCACGTCCTCGGTTTCCAGCAGGGCAGACCAAAAGGAATATTCCTATTCACTTGGTTCCTTCTGCAGAGACCCAATTTCCAAATAAGGATGCGTTGTGAGGTAGTGGGGGATGGTGCCTCACCGTATCTTTTTGGGGGGGCATGATTCCACCTGTAACCCCGCGTGTTAGAAGGTTCTGTCTTCTGTCCTGCACAGTGCTGCCAGGTTTGACAGAAGTCCCTGGCTGGAATTGGCGGGGGAGGGTCTTTCCCAGTGCAGCAGGGTCCCGGCGATGAACAGAGAGGGTCCCAGGGGCACAACAGCAGAGGGATTCCCTTGTCAGAGGTCGTGAGCCCTGTGTCTTTGAGTTTTGAGACTTGACTGTCTTCAGAAGCTTTCTCTCGAAATCTCTGCTCTGGCCTGTATTTTTTCTCCGTTTCCTTGTGTGGCTCCGGCCATATTACCACTGCCAGTGCAATTGACTCAATGACTTGTTTGTAATTCAGAGTTTATCTCGGTTGTAAGTCTCCCCAAGGCTTAGAAAAAAAAAAAAGGCTACCCATGAGTATGTTACAAATTCTGCCCGCAGATAAGGATATGTGACTGAGGGGAACCTGGGTGGCTCATTCGGTTGAGCCTATTACGACTTTGACTTAAGTCATGGTCTCAAGGTTCGTGAGTTCAAGCCCCGCAGCAGGCTCTGTGCTGTCACCACAGAGCCTGCTTCAGATCCTCTGTCCCCCCCCCCCATTCACACTCGCTCAAAAAATAAAACATTAAAAAACAAGGATATGTGATTGACAGTCTTAATTAGAAAATAAAATATATCCTTTATTGGAATACAAGGAAAGGAGTTCTTTTGTTCTCTTAATCTTCATCGTTTTAGACGTAGCAATCACCCCAAGCTGGTACTGGGTGGCCAGCCTTTCCGAGCAGATCCAGAGTGAAGCGAGACCTGTCAGTGCCACGGCCGAGTGCATCACGCTGGGAGGGAGGAGAACGGTCTCCATCACAAGGAGGATGGTGTGCGCGCCCTCACAGACATTAGAGGGGGAAGACATGTGGACAAACAGCCGCGGTTTTATTTGGCCAGAGCTGGACGTGAGTCTCCAAGAGACTGCACTTTACTGCCAGGCGGTCTTCCTGTAGAAAACGCCCATGAGACTCGGAACTGAGTTTTTCCCTTTTCCCGCCGGGGCTGCCTGGCGGGCAGGGGTGTGATCAGCCCTCTTGGGTTCATGGGAGAGCAGTAGGTGTTAATAAGAAACCAACTGTGTGCTTTCCTCCCAGCCTCTAGTGGCTGAGACGTGACCTTGTGTGGACGCGGGTGAAGAATTAGGAGATGGTGGCCGGCCGGCTGTCCCGCACCACCTCGGAGCACGATGCAAGGTCGTCAGCACCGCTTTGGAAACAGAGTGTGGGAGTAGCTGTGCTGAACGGTCTCCTTTAAGTAGAGATCATGAGCACTGGCCTTCTCGGGGGTACTCCTGAAACTTCCTTTTGGGGGAGAATCCCTAAAATGCAGAGGCGCTCCTGTCTCTGGGACCGTTGATCAGATACATACCCCATAGGAGCACCGGGGAGAGGGAGGTCCCCCTGTCCAACCTGTGACTGTCTGCTGTCGATGGGCGTATTAAGCCCGCATCCCAATGTCTGGAGCTACTGTACCTCTTTCAGTTGGATTGGTAAAGCTCGCTAGGTTTTCATTTGCTTTTAACCACCCCTGATGGAAATCTACCAGGACGTAACAGCTTGGGAAAAAATACCACAGAGAATGGCATTAGTCCGTTACAGCAGAACGATGCTCACCTCTCCACCTGGGTGATGTTGAAGACCATTTCTGACCCCCTTTGGAAATCCTTGTTGACAGATAGCGACTCATAAAACCAAAGACGCCCAGAAGCCTGTCGGCGTTGGCCTTACAGACGTGGAAAGCCATGCTGTAGCGTTATTATAAATTACACCTGATTTTTTTTAAGTTTGTTTATTTTGAGAGAGAGAGGGAGAGAGAGTGTGTGTCCCAGGCAGGGCTTGTGCTGCCACGGAAGAGCTGACACAGGCCTTGAATTCATGAGCCATGAGATCAGAACCTGAGCTGAAACCAAGAATCGGCCACTTGACTGACTGAGCCACCCACGCGCCCCGTGTTACACCTGATTTTAATTCAGTGCAGGCAACACTGGCCGAGTATCTCCTCTGTGTATCGTGCGCGGAAAGTTATACCAATAAACGAAACTTAATTTTTTCTGGGATTGGATTGGATGGATGGGACAGGCCTGAATGTGGCCAGACCGTGTTACTATTGTGGGAGCAGAGCGGAGGGTCTGATTTCTGCCCTGGAGAAAGACGAGGCTTACGGACAGCAGTGATATTTCAGCTGGATCTCTACAGAGTGGAAGTTTATCCAGAGGAGAAAACGAAGGTTCCTCTGGGTGGATGAAACAAGCCAGCCAGGGGCCTGTGGACTTGATTACGTGTGCGTGGTGGTGGTGGGGGCGGGGGGGGGGGGTGTCACTGGAGGTTTTGTTCAGTAGATAATGAGGTCATAAATCAGTGTTCTGGGGCGTTACCTCCGGTGGTGCCAGAGTTCGAGTCTCTGGGGTGAGCACATCAGCAGTAGACGGAAGGGGAAATGCAGGGGGGTATTCAGGGCCTGGAGGACGACACCCCTACATCCACCATTTGCATCCAGCTCATGCAAATGTGATGTGGGCCCACGTGGACCTCTGGGTCAAGGAGGGCTAGGATTCGTGGCCACATGTGGTCTCTCTGGAGGTTGATGAGTGAGGGTTGGTATCTCCTGGGAGGAATGTCCTTCATGGGCAGGGTACACATGCGTTTTTTCTTTTTTCTTCATTCCCTGAATTGCAGAGGTGGATTGATAGGGGTCCAAGACCCTGAGATCAAGAGGCACGTGGTCCACCGGCCAGTCAGGCAGCTGCCCCTAGTGTCTTACATTTTCTAATAATTGGTTGGCTGCCTGTAGAACAGAGGTTCTAAAGGCAGACTTCCATCTTGATTAAATGTTAGAATGTTTGTCGTTATCCACGTGGTGTTGACATGCCCGCCAGTTGTCAACGAGAAGCCTCACTGCCTCAATTGCCGAGTGGTCCACCGGAGAGATCTCAGAGTAAAGGAAGATTCCTTTGCTTTTCAGACATGCTAAACGGGGAAAGTAAAAGCAGGCGAGGAAGCGGCATCCAGATTTGCTCTGCTCGCTGTTCTTCTAGGCAAACCAGTCTTTCTCCTTTCAGGGAAGCCGTTTCAGAATTTCTAATTAACTTCAAGCGGACTCATTACTGGGACCGGAGAAAGAGCTCATTACCGTAATGGTGTCTCATCCGTTGTGTGGCTTGATGTCACGGACCCTGGGGGCCAGGCTGAGCTGTCGTTCCAGTGTCTCTCTTATCCATCTGAAACCCACCACACCGCACCACTTTTGTTTTTAGGATGATTATCTGGTGGTTTTAAATATGGTAAAAGTTGCACTGCTTTAAGAAACGTAAAATGGCATATGTGGACACGTATTTGGGTATGAGTCGTATACAACAAAATGCTTATGGGTGTACATGTGTGGACAGCGTTTTACAATCCCTACAAGATCCAATGTGTAGTCTGAGAACTGTGCATCCTCTCCCCGGTCCCACCTGAACCCCAGGTGTCTCCGGGACGCGAAGGGAAGGGTGGAGGAGGTACGTGTAAGTGCTGTTCAGCTCGGCAGCCGTCTGAGTGGGGAACGGCTAAGTCAAACCCAGGACCAAAGCCAGTCAGAGGGGCCTTTCCCTCCCAGCGGACTTGCTGGAACAGTACGATTGCCACTTACCGTCAGCGGTCACGTCCACGTCCTGGGACCGCCGTAACCATGAACCACGGACCGGGGGACTGAAAACGGGAGACATTTATTCTGTCTCCGTTTCTCTTCTGGAGTTCAGAGGCAGAAACGTGAAGCCAGGTGTCACCAGGGCCACCCACCCTCTGAAGGCTCTAGAAGGGAGGATCCTTCCTTTTCTGTCTCCGACTCACTTCCAGTGCTCGCCAGGGACTCCTGACATTCCCGGACTTGGAGACACACGGGTCCATCTGTGCCTTGTCCACGTGCCTCTGTTTTCACACAACTACAAGGACACCAGTCGTGTGGATAAGGGGCCCACCCGACTCCAGTGGGACCTCGTCTTGATGAATTCCATCCGCGGTGATCCCGTGTCCAAATAAGACCTCGTTGTGCAGCACGCGGGTTAGGGCCACAACCGATCTTTTTGCAGAAGAAGGCGCAGTTGACTCCACGATTGTGGCTGTGGCCCACACCGTCTCATCCCGCCTCACCCGTGACCCCCGGGCCCCCTGCTGTACTCCCAGGTGGCCACCCAGCCATGCATGACGCACGCCCGTGGCCGTTAGGCGTTTGTGCAGCGCGGCCGAAGAAGCGCAGTGACAAACTCCTCGTCTTTAATAAAATCAGCACGCGGAGACAGCAGCGCTCTGAGCGTAGTGCTCCGCGACAGGTCGGTGTCACGGCACTGCCTGCAGGGGAGCGTGTTCAAGCAATGAGGTCCGAAGCAGAGGCTGGAACTGACTCGCGGGGCTTTCTCTTTCACGTTTGCTGCCAACGGTCTGCAGGCTCCAACCGTCTGTCCCCCGGGGGATGATGCTCTGTGTGCTGCGTTTCGCAGAGGTGCAGGCGTGGACTCCGTGGCTTTGTGCGCCGGCTCCGAGTTGCATCTCGGAGACCCGCTCTCTGTCACGTGGCCCAGCGAGGCTTTTCCACGCGACGGAACGGGAGGAAGGAGCCGGGGTTCTGGTGACCATGTCGTCTGCGGGCCCACCCGCCTTGTCCCCCGGAATACTCCGTGAACCGGCCACACGGCACAGACTTTTCCTGGCCCCCGGCTGCCAGGAGAGACCCCAGGGCCTGGTGGTTCTGAGCGTAGCCCCCCGTCCTGTGGGAGCCGTAGGTGGGCGGGGACAGAAGCAGCTGTGTGCCCTTTGCGTTTTGGTGCCTGGCCTCCAAGGACCTGTCTGAGGAGTCTTGTCCAGTGTCTCTGAAAGAAATCATACTGTGGGTGAGTCTGTGATGCTAAGCTGGACATCTTTCTAGACTCTCTGGCTCTTTTGAGGGAAGTGTGTTCAACAGCACATCTGTTCAAAAATGCTCTGTATCTGCAAGTCTCAGAGCGTGGAAGGAGAGACCCTGACCTTGGAATTCCTCTCTCGGCAGCAGTGGTGGCTTCAGGTAGTAAATAGGGGGTGACCTGGGTGTCCTCTGTCACCGCATTCCACCCCTTGGAGACAGACTCGGGGCCCTGGAGGATCAGCTTCCAGTAACAGCTTCGACAACAGGGAATATGATTTCGCATCATAATGACATTCCCCAAAGAGATCCAACTTCATAATTGGAGTCCCAATTAGAGCACGTACACACTCATCAGCTCTGTCCAGTCTGGGCATTAATGTCAGACTCATGAGAAAGGCAGTGGACCAGAAACTAGAATTTTGCTTTGGAGGTAAAAAATCTGGGGCGCCTGGGTGGTGCAGTCGGTTAAGCGTCCGACTTCAGCCAGGTCACGATCTCGCCGTCCGGGAGTTCGAGCCCCGCGTCGGGCTCTGGGCTGATGGCTCAGAGCCTGGAGCCTGTTTCCGATACTGTGTCTCCCTCTCTCTCTGCCCCTCCCCCGTTCATGCTCTGTCTCTCTCTGTCCCAAAAATAAATAAACGTTGAAAAAAAAAAAATCTAAATTCTTTTACGTGAGATAACCTACGTAGTCTAAAGCCTCAAAGGGACTCTTTCTTTCAGGTAAATGTATTCTGTGGTGGTACAAAACACGTCTTGCGTTTTTATGTCCTGAATTTGCTAAAATATATCGGGCGAGTTTAGGAGTTATCTCATAGGAAACCAAGAACTTTAAGCTGGAACTTTTCTTCTAATCTGATAACAAGTACCATTTGTACCTTTTGCACATGGAAATGCATAGCTTAGGGGGGAGCAAGTTATTTGCTGGGGATTTAGGGGGGAAAATACCAGTCTGATTTCTTTTTTTTTCTACTTTTTTTTTTTAACGTTTATTCATTTTTGAGAGACAGAGACAGAGCGTGAGTGGGGGAAGGGTAGAGAGAGGGAGACACAGAATCCAAAGCAGGCTCCAGGCTGCAAGCTGCCAGCACAGAGCCTGACACAGGGCTTGAACCCACAAACTGCGAGATCATGCCCTGGGCCGAAGTCGGACACCCAACCGACTGAGCCACCCGGGCGCCCATTATCAGTCTGATTTCTAAGGCTGCATGATTCTTGGGAGGTAAACGACTTGCCCAGTAGATTTAGGTTCTACTCTTAAAAGAGAACTGCTTCATGGTGGCAAGATAGATCCATTTAGTTTGGGTCTTTCCATGCTGGCTTGAAGGCAAATAAATGGAATGAAGTGGTAATTATGGACTTGGGGGGAGTGGACAGGGAGCAGATGAATGGGGTTGGTTTCTACTTTAGGTTCCTTTCTTCCCACTAGCACACTGCAGTGTCAGTCCCTGCATTGGTTATCCATGGCTGTGTAACAAATGATGCCAACACTCGACAGCTGAAGGCTATAAGCACTTATTCTCTCACACTGGTTCTGAGACTCAGGAGAATCCAAGTACAGACTAGCTGGATGGCCTGGTTCAGGGTTGTCTCCAAGAGCCGCAGTCACGTTGTTGGCCCAGGCTGCAGTCTTTGAACGTTGTCCCAGCTGGAGGATCCGTTCCGAGCTCATTCCCGTATGTGGAAGTTGGAGGGAAGCTTTGGTTCCTCACCTTATGGGCCCCTCTGTAGGGCTGCTCGTGGCCCGACTTCCCCCAGAGTGAGTGATCCCTATGAGGAAAACGGACAAAGGGGAAGAGGAAGTGGGGGGAGAAGGAGACAGAGAAAGAAAGTGCCGGAAACCGTAGCGCTTTCGTCACCTAATTAATTGCAAAAGTGACGTACCCTCGATTCTGCCATATCCTTTTGCTCGCACAGACCGATCCCGGTAAATGTTTGTTGGGGCTATGCGAGGGTTCGAATACCAGGAGGTGGGCTCACTGGGTGCCATCTAAGAGACTGCCCACCACAGTGCTCTGTCTTCCATACCCATAAATTTGCGTCTTGGTTAGAGAAGTGCTCCTTTGACTGCGTTACCAATTGTCAGGAAATGCTGGAGAGATTCTTTAGCCGTGTCCATGGCATAACCTCTGGAGCCAGTAGAACCTTCATGTAGAGACTCTCCCTTTACTACAGAGCGTGAGTTAAATAACAACGATCGTGTGCACCTACTTTGTGCTCTTAATTGTATTCTTGCACACAAAAATAGTTCTCCCTCCTGTCACATGAAAACATCAGTTGAGCCCCTGATGGACGAGCCTCGACAGTGCCTGTGTCCACCGCGTACACCTGTTAATCTTCCAGTTGCTGTCAGACGCGCTTCTGCACCTCCACACACACCTTCTGCCCCAAGACATTTAGGAAATGTTGACCTTTCCCTTTCACAGTAGTGAAATTGAATTACCTTCTTTTACTGTCTCCTATGCAGAGTCAACGAAAGAAAAGTGACTGAGATTCCTCCCCGCCAATGTTCCCAAAGTTTACAGAATTCTATCTCTTTTGAAAAATTTTTTAAAAAATGTATTTTTTTTTTCAACGTTTATTTATTTTTGGGACAGAGAGAGACAGAGCATGAACGGGGGAGGGGCAGAGAGAGAGGGAGACACAGAATCGGAAACAGGCCCCAGGCTCCGAGCCATCAGCCCAGAGCCCGACGCGGGGCTCGAACTCACGGACCGCGAGATCGTGACCTGGCTGAAGTCGGACGCTTAACCGACCGCGCCACCCAGGCGCCCCCCCCCCAAAAAATGTATTTCTAATTCAAGTGTAGTTGACATAGCTTATATGAGTTCCAGGTGTACTACATAGAGATTTGGCGATTACATACATCACGAAATGCTCGCTATGCTATGTGTCATTATAGTCTGTCATCATACAAAGTTATAACAGTGTTATTGACTGTATTCCCTGTGCTGGACTTTTCATCCCGTTACTTATTTATTTTATAACGTGCAAGTACCTCTTATTCCCCTTTACCTATTTTGTACCCCCTCCCCAGCCCCTTCCCTCTCTAGCAACCTTTAGTTCTCTGTATGTATGAGTCTGTTTTTTGTTTTTATTGTTGTTTCTTTGTTCATTTGTTTTGTAGATTGCATGTGTAAGTGAAATCATATGGTATTTCTTCTTCTGACTGATGTATTTCCCTTAACATTATACCCTCTAGCTCCATCCATGTTGTTATGAATGTCAAGATTTCACTCTTTTACGGCTGAGTAATATTCCTTTTGTGTACATCACGTCTTCTTTATTTGTCGGTAGACACTCAGGTTGCTTCTGTATCTTGGCTGTTGTAAATAACTCTGCAGTAAGCACAGGGGTGCAGATATCTTTTTGAATTACTGTTTTTGTTTTCTTCAGGTATATACCCAGAGTAGAATTACTGGATCATATGGTATTTCTTCTTTTTTTTTTTTTTTTTTTTTGAGGAACCTCCATACTGTTTTCCCCAGTGGTCATACCAATTCCCATGTGCACCCACAGTGCACAGGGGTTCCCTTTTCTCCACATCCTCACCAACACTTGTTATTTCTTGTCTTTCTGAAACCAGCCATTAAACTGGTGTCAGGTAATAATGTCATTGTGGTTTTGATTTGCATTTCCTTGATGATTAGTAAATGCTGAGCATCATTTCATGTGTCTGTTGGCCATCTTTATGTCTTCTTTGGAAAAGTGTCTATTCAGGTCTTCGGCCTATTTTTAATCAGATTATTTGGTTGTTTTTGTTTTTTGTTTTTTGTTTTTTGGTGTTGAGTTGAGTTCTTTATGTATATTGGGTATTAATCCCTTTTTTTTGAACATTTTTTCATTTTTGAGAGACAGAGACAGAGCTTGAGTAGGGGAGGGGCAGAGAGAGGGAGACACAGGATCTAAAGCAGGCTCCAGGCTCTGAGCTGTCAGCACAGAACCCAACGTGGGCCTCAAAACAGATCGCGAGATCGTGACCTGAGTCAAAGTCAGAGGCTCAGTGGACTGAGCCATCCAGGCGCCCTGGATATTAACCGTGTTTCAGATATATCCCTTGCAAATACTGTCTGCCTGTCAGGAGGTTGCCTTTTCGTTTTGGTGATGGTTTCCTTTGCTCTACAAAAGCTTTTTAGTTTGACGTAGTCCCAGTTGTTTATTTTTGCTTTTGTTTCCCTTGCTAAGGTTGATGTCCAAGAGATTACTGCCTGTGTGTTCTTTTATGAGTTTTATGATTTCAGGTCTCACATTTAGGTCTCTAATCTACTTGGAGTTTATTTTTGTGTATGGTATGAGAAAGTGGGCCAGTTTCATTCTTTTGCACGTTGGTTTTCCCAACGCCATTAATTGAAGAGGCTGTCTTTTTCCCATTGTGTATTCTTGCCTCTTTTGTCATAGAGGATTTGACCATATGAGTGTGGGCTTATTTCTGTTCCATTGATGTATGTGACTATTTTTGTGCCAGTACCATACTGTACAAAATTTTATGTCCTACTCATGATTTCAAAGATGATAGCATCTTTACTGCTCTTTGCTCATATAGCACTAAAATCATTCATTCATTCATTCATTCAGCAAATACTTACTGAAAACTTATGCGTCCCAGACGTTAGGTGAGGCCCTGGAGAGGCTGTAAAGGCAGAATAGAGTAATAAAGGCCAACATCTTTAAACAGTAGCTTAAGGCACGTCAGATACAAAGAAATGAGCCTGGTAAGTAGGAATTCCATTCTACGAATTCGGGACACTCAGGATGAATTAATGAACATTTCATAGGCTTCTAAAATTTTGGAGTTGACAAGGAAGCTTTAAGATTCTCTTGTGTTTTCTGGGCAAGGCAGCTGCGGGCCAGAGAGGGGAGTGCTTTTCCTGACTGGAGAGCTGAGAACCCAGTGACCTGACCCCCAGAGCGTCCTTAGCAGGAGCGTGGTCAGATGGTCTCTGTCAGCATCTAGAAGATCAGACGCTCTCAGGGGATTTATTCCCCTGCTCTTCCAAGTTCTGGTGTGGATTGGAAACCCTTCTGTTGCCCTAAACGTGGCCACTTGCTTTGACACGAAGCTTGGTGCTGCCGCACTGTTTCCATCTTTGCAGCTAGTGGCCCTGACCCTGAAGCCCAGCTCTTGGAGGGCATTTCTTCTCTTTTTGCTTTAAAGTTCTCCTTGGTGGATTTTCATCCCTGCTTTTCAAGTCCGACTGACGGAAATAACCGAAGGGGTTAAGGTGGGGGGTGGGGGGGGAGTAGGAAGCCGAGAATAATGGAATAATAAAGACAATGGCATTTCGAGCAGTGGAAGCGACAGACCTCTATAAACGTCGTAACCTGATAAGATTGGGTAGGTGTTTCCACCACGGTTGCCAACGCTGATGATCTTTGACGTGTTGAAGATTTGCAGCGAGGCAGACTCGTAACCGTGAAGGAGTTATTGGTGGCAAAGCCCAGGGACAGCTGTTGACCCAGATTGGGCTCGTTTGTTGGTGTGCGCGTGCAGGGCCTCTCCCCAGGGGAGTAAGCCACGGCATGCTTCCCAGGTGTGGACCCATTCTGCGCTGGTTTTCCTCAGGCACGGATGAGCCTTCTTACCTGGAGGACTGAGGCCCATAGCCGGCCAGGTCACCGGAGAGCATTGGGTAACTCAGGGAATCTAAAGAAACGATACTCGTATATACATTATTTGAAATACGTCTATTAATTGCATTTCAGACTTGTGTAGGTTTCACCCCTTTTCTTCACGAATGCGCTTTTTCTGTCCCAGGATCCCAACCAGGGCACCATGTTGAATTTGTCTCCTTATTTTCTCTGGGCTGTGACAGTCTCTCAGACATTGCTGTTTTTCATGACCGTGGTCATTTTAAGGAAAGCTGGGTCATGCATTCTGTAGAACATTCTTCAGTTTGGATTTGGCTGCTGTTTTTCACATGATTAGACTGGGGTTAGGAGTTTGGGGGACAGAGACCACAGGTCAAGTGCCCTCGGGCCACATCCTGTCAAGGGTATGTGCCGTCCAGGTGGCCATATCACTAATGCAGTAAACCTGACCTCCTGGCGATTGTTTTGTCTTAAGTAACCAGTGCCAACCTGTTGATGGCCGTGGACAGAGCTTTCTCTTGCGCTGCGGGTCTGGGTCCACCGTTCTCATGAGCCACACCTGTGATGGACCCTCTGCCCTTTCCAGCGTGGGCTTCTCTAAAGTGGAGTGAAAGCCTCTCCACGCAGAATCGCCCACAGATCTGTGGCCTCTTCCCGCCTCCTCACCATTGTCTGTGCTTCGGCCGCTCCGACGACACATTTTTGTTTGGTGGCCTCTCTCGGTTCGGTCTCATAACACAGCATCCGAAGTCGTTTTGGGAGAAAAGAAATTTTTGCACTCCCAGTTGAAGTTCACACGATACTCGGTTACTGTTCACGAAGGCAGTAGCAGGTCCCACCGGCATAAGCAGGCTCGGGCACCAGCCGACGCTGGGCTTTTACGAAGTGGACGGGTACCCACTCGGGCAGGGGGACCCTGGGCCGGCGGAAAGGGAGGAGGCCCCGGGAGCCCCGGGGCCTGCGGGCAGAGTGCACGGACCTGGTTCATGCAGCGAGAAAATTAAATTGGAGGCCTTGGTTAAGAGACCTTCTCCTCTTTGTATTTTTAGAAGCGGCAAATATCAATCATAAATATTTAATGTTGTATTTATAGACTCGAGCATCATGAAACCTCAAGAAGGTGACTCCCAGGAGGTTGGTGCGTGTACGCCTAGAGAAGAAAAGCATTTCCCCAACACATCGCGCTATAGAAGGAAAAGCGTATTGATGTTCTTAGAAAAGAAAGAAATAGGTCATCAGCTATCTTAGTTATGTTATTGGTACTCACCACATGGGGAACTAGTAATTCTTTGTTGCCAGGGTTTTCGGTAACTTTGGTGATTTTAAAAATGACGTGCAAGTTGGAAAACAAAATAGCATGCAAAGAAAATGAACGCCTCCAAACTCACCCAGGGAAGTTCCCTCCCCGTCAGTATTTTGGTATATTTCTTTCCAAATGTTTGTAAAAGTTGCGCGAGTAACACCCCGTAGAGTCAGCTTCCTAATGTTTGTCTTCCGCTTAACCTCACAGAGTGAGCATTTGGTCATCTACCAACATGTAATGAAAATATTTTTCTGCATCTATCCCGTCAAGTTCATGCACCGTAATCTATTTAACACATGTAGTTGGGAGATTTAGATTGCTTCCAGTTTTGGCTTTAGGATAGATTGCTGGAAATAGAGTTGTGGGGCTCTTGGGATCGATTACCAACTTGCTGTCCTGAAACGTTGTTCCAATTGTATAGTATTGGGAAGGGGGTGGGGGACAGCCCTCGCAAACAGCTTGCATGATTGCGGTCAACCGACCTGGGAATGCACGGTGTCTTTCTCTATATATGTATATTTTTGCATTTCTTTGATTACTAATGAGGTGGGATATTTTATCTTGTTTGTCAGCCATTTGCATTTTTTTTTATGAATTGGACAAAAGCCATTTTATTTTTTATTTTTTAAATACGTTGCTTTTAACGTTTATTTTTGAGAGACAGACACAGAGCGGAAGCAGGGGTGGGGCAGAGAGAGAGGGAGACACAGAATCCAAAGCAGGCTCCAGACTCTGAGCTGTCAGCACAGAGCCCGATGCGGGGCTTGAACTCACAGACTGTGACTTCATGACCTGAGCCGAAGTCAGATGCTTAACCTACTGAGCCACCCAGGCGCCCCGACAAAAGCCATTTTAAAAGGCATATCTCGGGTTCTTTTTTCGAACATCACGCTTTCTGGGTTTCACTTGAATGCCATTGTTTTAGGGATTGTCAGAGTTTCAGCTAAATGGGTCATTTTTTAAAAAATGTTTATTTGTTTTTGAGGGAGAGAGACGGAGCACAAGCAGGGGAAGGGCAGAGAGAGAGGCAGACACAGAATCCAAAGCAGGCTCCAGGCTCTGAGCTGTCAGCACAGAGCCCGACGCGGAGCTGGAACCCACGAGCCACGAGATCATGACCTGAGCCGAAGCTGGAGGCTCAACCGACGGAGCCACCCAGACGCCCCTAAATGGATCATTTCTGATATTTGCTGGTACATTAGTGTCTTGAGCCAAACTGAATTAACATACTGTGGCTGCATGTTACACAGGGTCTACATCCAGAAAGCAAGAAGGAAGTTAGCAAATTAATTCACTGGTACCATACGTTCAGGTGCGCTTCTCTTGTTAGCTCTCTGATCCCTTTCCTTAAAGGTGTTCACGAGTGCCACAGTTACGACCCCCCGTTAATGCGAGGCCATGTGTTTGAGTATCACAAAGAAGTGAATTCAGCTCCTGTTTCCCAGTGTGTTTATCAAAAGACGGTATTTTTGTAGAATGACAGCTGTAGGAAATGCAGACGTTCTTATGTTAGCCAATAAAAGAATGTTGAAATATAATTACACTTTGGCAAACTTGCCAATTTGTTTCCAGTCATGATTAGCCAAAGTTCAGTGTTTCTCAGGGATGTGTGTATATGCGTGCATGTGTGTGTACTTGTGTGACATATGTCTTCTTATGCGAATGAATTAATTGAGTATCTATTTGGTGACAGGCTCTGTGCTGCCTTTGCAGCCCTGAGCTGTTTTATAATATGCTCAGGATGAGGAAGAAATTGTTTTCTAAATCACTCTGAAGTTCCTTATTCAAAGGAGTGCTGTGATAACACCAGGGCCGGATAGCTGCCCTTTTGCAACGTAACAGATGTAGCTTCTTAGTGGCGTTTGTATATTTTTGCTGAAAAGTACATTGAGTAGGTAAGAGGCTAGCCAGGGCTTCAATGAGTCATTTCCTGCCGAGTTGCAGTACATGAGATAATCCATGGAGAAATGGCTGTATTTCTCTAATACTGGGCATTTCCTTGGGACTCAAGGTTCCATTTCCTCTGTGTGGTTTACTACCCAGAGTAGGAGTTATTCTTTGTTCTACAGTGTGTAGGACTCAGGAAATCAGGAACACGGGCAGTGGCCCTGTCCTACCTTCTGTTCCAACATGTGGCTCAAGGTCAGTGACTTAAAAAAATTTTTTTTCATGTTTGTTTATTTTTGAGAGAGAGACAGAGCGTGAGCAGGGAGGGGCAGAGAGAGAGGGAGACACAGAATCCGAAGCAGGCTCCGGGCTCCGAGCTGTCAGCACGGAGCCCGACGCGGGGCTCAAACCCACGAACCGTGAGATCATGACCTGAGCCCAAGTCGGACGCTTCACCGACTGAGCCACCAGGCGCCCAGTTGGTCTTCGTGGATGAGATACGTGCAGTTACCTCAGTGCTGGGTGCTTGAGATGTGTACCTGTTGATTCTCCGCTGCCCGTGATGGGCGGGGATGAATTAAATCTTCAAGTGACTGCTGACAGTTAAGGGGCAGAATGTCAGACCTAAAAGGAGATTCAGTGTAACAGTAATAGCAAGAGTAACTAACAGTAGTCCTGGCTGAGATGTTTTGTTCAGGGTCACCCACTCCTGATCAGCGACCCGCTGGGATTTGAGCTATACACAAAGCCCATTAGTAGCTTCACTGCCTTTGTGCTCCTGTGACCACGTGCCAGGGGGTGGGACGCCCGTATTGTGGTCTCATCCCCATTTTGTAGATGACGGAACTGCAGCCAGGCTGGGTCCTTACCTAGAACTGAGACCTGGAAGTAGACAGCCCGCTGTGCCACCTGCTAGGCGAGGTAGGTCCAAAATCAAAATGGATAAAGTGCACAGATGTGAGCATTGGGCTGTTCGCTCACCCCATGCTTGGCCTGCTGTCGACCTTGGCGTTCTCGGACCCACAGGCTTTCACCAACACTTTGCTCACGTGTCTGATGGAAATTCTAATAATTCGCTATATTAAAAATAGCTTCAGACGGAAAATTGCTTTTTTCCAAGGGAATGCTAGTCTTTAATTAGAACAACTTGTGTGTTTTTTAAAATTTTATTTATTTATTATGTGAGAGAGAGAACGAGAGGGGTTAGGAGCAGAGAGAGGGAGAGAGAGAATCCCAAGCGGGCTCCACGCTGTCAGCACAGAGCCTGACTCGGGGCTCTCAGACTCATGAACCGGGAGATCGTGACTTGAGCGGAGATCAAGAGCTGGACGCTCGACTGACTGAGCCACCCAGGCACCCCCAATTTGTGATGATTAATGTGTTTCGAATTGGTCAAGGAATAAAAAAGATGTCAAGGAATAAAAATTGGCAGTGGTCACAATTGAAACAGGAATCATGTGACCTAAAAAGACTCTGCTTTCATCTTGCAATGACGGTCAACATGTTAGAGCCTGCAGGCACCATAGAAGCCGTCGAGATTGGTGCTATGCAGTAGAAATAGGATGTGAGCCACAAATACCACTTTCTAGTAGCCACAACACAAAGTAAAAAGAAACCAGTGAAATTAATATTGCAACATATCTTAATATTGCAATCTATAATTTAATATGTAATAAGGCAGTAGTACATCCCATTTGACTCTATATCCGTTTCAACAAGTGATCCGTATAAAAAATGACCCCCAAGATATTTTACGTCTTGTCTTTTTTTTGTACCGTCTCATCTGTGAAGTTCAGCACGTAATTTGGATTTACGGCACATGCCGTAAATGTGGCCTCAAATATAGGAGAGTCCAGTGTGAGACTCTAAGCTCCAGGATCTATCTAAAGTTATGAAAATTAGTTCGTAATATGAAAAGGAATTTTCAAGAAGAAACTTAGACTATTTTTAGGAGGAGATAGTTTTAAACTTTGATACTTTATTAATCTATTTGGAATTGGTAGAGAAAAAAATTGTGGGCCTATGATTTAAAACGCTGCATGTGGACCAATTAGAGAGGAATCGTGTGGCCTAGAAACTCCCCATCTCCCTCGATCCTACAGATCATAGTCAAAGGATTTGATTAGCCTGGCTAGCTGCCCCGGGCTTCTTACTAGCCATGCTGACCTGCTCTGTCCGATAAGGTGGCCCCTAGCCACGTGGAGTTACGGAGTACCTGAAGCATGGTCAGTGTCACTGAGGACAGACTTTAACGTTTTATTTCCTTTTAATAGACTTAAGTTTAAACGTCGATACTTGATTTAGTTGTTGGAAAACTTTGAAATATGTTGGGAACCATTTAATTTCCTAGTTGAGATGCACTGTAAGTAGAAAATACCTGGTGGTTGAGGATTTTGGAGATGTAGTTGGAGAAAGGGACAGGGGAGATCTCAGTAATTTTTGATAAGGAGCACATGTTGAAATGGTGCTATCTGGGATACATTTTGGGTGAAATTTAAATAGTGATGAAAATTAACTTCACAGGTCTCTCTTTGCATGTTTAACTCTTAAAGTTAGGTGTACTGTAGGGACTCCTGGGTGGCTCAGTCGGTTGAGCGTCCGACTTCGGCTCAGGTCACGATCTCACGGTTCGTGGGTTCGAGCCCCGCATCAGGCTCTGTGGTGACAGCTCAGAGCCCGGAGCCTGCTTCGGATTCTGTGTCTCCCTCTCTCTCTGCCCCTCCCCTGCTTGCGCGTGCGTGTTCTCTCTCTCGCTCTCTGGCTCTCGAAAATAAACATTTAAAAAAATTAAATAAAAAAAAAGTTAGATGTAAGCTCACCTTCTATTTCTCTTGGCCGGTGCATGTCTGGATCCAGAGTTCTCCCGTAACAAGCGGAGAAAGTAGTTCTTGAAATGGGAGGCTGTCGGTTCATGATCAAATCCCAGACCTTGTGCTTTGAAAAGCTTTCCGTACTCTCGGAGTGAGTCAGCTTGATGATTTGTTGGGCTCAGTGTTGGGCCATTTCCAGGCGTGGCCTCCTCACCGTCCCTCTGCCCACGTCCCCGTTGGCCACGAGAAGGCAAGGCCGAGAGCGAGCCAGGTCCTCCGCCCACATCGCTTTTCTTCCCGCGCGGCACCCCTGTGAGATGAACGTGGGCTTTCCCATCGCACACATAACAGAAAGAGTGTCAAACACGCTGCGTGATCGGCCACGAGGATGGAAAGTGGTACCAGTTCAGAGTCCGGGATTAAGCCCAGGCGTGCTGCTTCCGATGAAGGCGCTTTTTTCAAGCTTTGTTTACATGGTGTGATACCCTCTAAGGAATTAAGATTAGGTGCCAAATCTAGGAAAAAATAAAAAAGACAACATGGGGTAGCACGTCGTATCTGTTTCTTGAGGCACTGAAAATGTTAAATTTCTTTTAATGTTTGTATATTTTTGAGAGAGAGAGAGAGCACGAGCAGGAGAGAGGCAGAGAGACAGGGAGACACAGAATCCGAAGCAGGCTCCAGGCTCTGAGCTGTCAGCACAGAGCCCAACTTGGGGGCTCGAACCCACAAACTATGAGATCACAGTCAGACACTTAACTGATTGAGCCACCCAGGTGCCCCTGGCCACTGTGATTTTAAGAACGCATTCATGAAGCTTCCTATTTGAGTTCTTACGTAGCCTTTGGCCAAAACCCATTCGCATGGAAAGCATATCCTTTTGGGGGGAGGGTGTGGCCATGTGCCCACCTAAAGTCGGGTGTCCTGTTCTCAAAGCATGAACAGAAACAGATAACGATAGATGAGCTGACTCCACTCTAGTCCCTGCCCGCTCTGGTGAAGGTGGCATTACTGAAACAACCACA
This sequence comes from Prionailurus bengalensis, assembly GCF_016509475.1. Taxonomy (NCBI): domain Eukaryota; kingdom Metazoa; phylum Chordata; class Mammalia; order Carnivora; family Felidae; genus Prionailurus; species Prionailurus bengalensis. The sequence goes on from NC_057361.1 coordinate 6,783,419, forward strand.
CGTTACATGCGGAATTCTAGACCACAGGACACCAAGCCATAGGTAGTTTACAGAAAGATCTCTACAAAGGACATCTCTCTCCCATCGTTTGAAGCCCAGTTGTACGAACTCTCTCTCTTGCCCACTACTAACTCTTGAGTTTTAGCCAGGTGACCAGAGACCTCTTTCTTTGTCCACGAAATGGGAATATGATCTAGCTCGTGTTATAAGGAGTACATGGAGTGCCCCAGAGGAAAGGGAAAGAGTTCCTGTTACCTTTCCTGTCCTGGGTCAGAGATAACCTAATGCAGTGTTGGGAGTTCCGTTTCCACCTGAGTGCGTGTTGTGTATACATGAGCTTCTTGCACAGGAAAGGACTTTGTCTCCTGTCTTTATAATCTTCCCCCCACATCTGCCACATAGCATATCGCATAATATTTGGACACATTAAGCTCTTGATGAACACTTATTTTCTTCCGTCATTTCCATTCGCTTCATCTCGGTGTAAAACATTCAACTAACCAGTGTGTATTTACTGAGCACCTACTGTGTATATCAGGAACTATGTTAGATAGTAGTGAAAAGAGCAGACAAAAAAGTCTTTCGTTATAGTGGGTAAAAATATATGGTGAGGTGCCTGGGTGGCTCGGTCAGTTGAGTGTCCGACTTCGGCTCAGGTCATGATCTTGAAGTTCATGAGTTTGGGCCCTCCGTTGGGCTCTCTGCCATCATCACGGAACCGCTTCGGATGCTCTGTCACCCCCACTCTCTGCCCCTTCCTTCCCTGCTTGTGTTCACTCTCTCTCTGTCTCTATCTCTCTCTGTCTCTCTCCAAGTAAGTAAAATAAACTTAAAAATATATATATATGTGCTATGTGTGACACATCGGATAGGATGCTAAAAATGAGAGCCTATGAAATCATATTTGTATCGCATTTTGTAATTTTCAAAAATTAGATAGGTTAGATACTAACAATTATATCTCTGTCACCAAAGAAGAGTACAGTAAAAGTATTGAACTCTGTATTATTTTTAAATGTTATTATAGTGTACTTGAGTTACTTGTGTGCAGTTCTCAGCCATGTGATTAGAAACTTTCTTTTAAATTCTTGTTTGTTTCAGAGAATACATAAAACACCATTTTCTGTTATATAACAGTACTTGGTTAAAAAAAGTGCGTGCACGCACACACTTTTTAATGTACCTTGGCCAATTAGAAAAATTGTAAAGCGAAATTGATTTCTCCTGGGGTTTGTGTAGAAATTAGCCAACATAATGCTTTTCCCTGACCATGATCTCGTTTAAACTGCTGAGAGGTTTGTAATCATGGCAGGTTGAATGAGGTGAGCTGATTAATAAGTCCCTGATTTTGTTTTAATAGCATGTTCTGACCCAGTAAGGAAAGTTCAGACTATGTTTTCTTACAGTGGCAGCGCTGTTAAAATGTATGCAAATGGAACTCTTATTATTTCTAAGCCTTTCATAGTATTTTTGCTTTCTGGGGAGCTTTGTAAATCATCATGATTATTTTTACCCAGTGTATTGGTTCTAAATGCCCCTCCTGACCTGCCATGCTGAATTTCCATTCAGGGAAAATCGTATGGTTAAATTGAGGTTTATGCCCCATAGAAATTAAGAAGAGATTAATGCAGTTAGACCCAGCCGCTCGAGGCTGTGGTGGGTGATGAATTACTTCCTCACATTTATGGCGACTTTTACACCCTGACGTGCACGTAGCGGTAGGAACGTTGATGGCAAGTACTTAAATGTGGACTTTGTCCATATGACACTGTTTTGAGTAATTGAGCCATTAAAATGCAGTAGGAATGCTGCGGTGGGGATACAGAGGTGCAGCTATTAGATTTTAAATTTGGTTTCAGTTTGACCAATCGTTTTTGGCTAAATTGGTTCGTTTTTTGCTGTCTGGCAGGTACTGCTTTTTGAGGCAGGCATTACAATGAAGCCGTGTTAATAATGACTGGTCTTCTGCATTTTGTTTTTTCAAAAATTTTTAATGTTTATTCACTTTTGAGAGACATGAGCGGGGGAGGGGCAGAGAGAGAGGGAGACACAGAATCGGAAGCAGGCTCCAGGCTCCGAGCTGTCAGCCCAGAGCCCGACGCGGGGCTCGGACTCACAGACCACGAGAGTGTGACCTGAGCCGAAATCGGATGCTCAACCGACTGAGCCACCCGGGCGCCCCAGTTTTCTGCATTTTAAATAGATGCCTCGTAAACCCTGAGACTGTTCATGTGAATCTGATCATTTTGGTCTGATTTTTCTCAATCTCTCCAGTAAGCCTGCTCTGATCGAGGACACTGGTCTCCAGTAGCAGAATGCTGCGGGTCCACATGCAAAGTGCCTTCTAGGTGGAATACAAGTTCAGGTTTACAGATCTCTGTGACTCAGACCATCCTTGGGTTGTTCGTTTCGTTTTGTTTTGTTTTCATGTTGATGAAGAAGATGCTCTAAATATAAATCTATTGTAGTAATTGCTGTACGTTGTTAGTGGTATTGTGTGACCCGCTAATTAATAAAACTTGAGTGGCATATGGTAAGTGTTGTCGTCGGTTAAATTTGTTCGTTTCAAACAAATACATTGAAAGTGATCTTTTAAGGACCATAGCTTTAGAAGAGAGAAAGATGAAGACTCTCTGGGCGGCTGGCCTTCCTGCAGTGATGCCTGTAACCATGTGAAGAGGCTTCGAATGCTGGAAAAATACCAACAAGATTGAGTTCCCACCCATAGAGTGAAGGTGCCTTGCAGACAACATAGGAATAAGAAAAAAGGTCACACGTGTTACAGAACATGAAAACTGGCCGCGGGAAGAACAGATACATTCACATAAGGAGATAGAATGGGTTTCTGAGTCTGGGCATTATGGACTTTTGGGGATGGGTAGTTCTTGGTGCTGGGGGATTGTGGGATGGTGAGCAGCATTCTTGGTCTGCACCCACCAGGGGCCACTAACGCTCCCCACAACAGTTAAAACAACCAAAAATGTCACCAGATACTGCCCAGTGTTCCCGGTGGGGGTGGGGGTGGGGTGGGGAGGGGAGGACAACATCACCCTCTGTTGAGAGCCTCCGGAATAGATAGGGAAATGCAAACAGGTTTATGGATCTTAGGTCTGGCATCAGGAGGACGCATCAGAATGTAAGGAACCCGTCAGAGCACATGGAAGTAGGTTGTTTCGTGCCCTCGGAGCCGGAGGACGCACTGAGCAAACCATTCCTATTGGGGTCAAGAAGGCTAGACCTCACCATCTTTGGAGGAAATGAGGTTTGAGTCGCTCTTTGAAGGTGGGGGTGGCAGAGGCTGAGGGACTAGATCAAAGGTCAGCATTAGGTGTTCTTTTTAGTTTATCATATGTCACAGGTACATATTTTACTCTGCAGATAGCTGCATTTAGGGAAAAAAAAACTTCCAGGAAGTGAATTTTTATAAGCTAACCTACTCAACAAAGTGGAAAGTTTACTTATTTCTTTTATTTATTTTTATTTTGCTTAAAGTTTATTCATTTTTTGAGAGAGAGAGACAGAGCCAGAGCAGGGGAGGGGCAGAGAGAGAGGGAGACACAGTATCTGAAGCAGGCTCCAGGCTCCGAGCGGTCAGCACAGAGCCCGACGCAGGGCTCGAACTCCTGCTGTGAGATCATGACCTGACCTCAAGTTGGACACTTAACGACTGAGCCACCCAGGCGCCCTGAACATTTACTTATTTCAATTTGAATTTGCATATTTCAAATTGGATTCTTTTCTAATATTAAAAAACTGGTTTTAGTGAAAATAGTCTTAATTTACCCATGTTATATATTAGGCACTTAGATATGTCATTTTGTAAAGGGCTTTAGAGGATGGGGACGGATGTCTGGAATATTTGTGATTTTACCGCATTAATTTCCCATCACAATGTTACAGCCATTTAACCTGGGGTCTACTCTGGACTCCAAAAACTGAGCCGTCACTGTTAGCTCGTTAGAACTTCATGGCGTCAGCACAAAGAACTTGTTTGATTTACGCACATTATAAATGGGTATTTATCACTCAGAACGTGGACAGTTTTATGTGAAAAGACAGAAGTTGTGTGTCGTCCCCCTGCCCCCCAAATCTGACCTGAGCATTGTCATGTTAATTCAAAAAGTCAGTATCAGCTGAGCAACCTAAAAATGAGGCATACACATCTGACGTCTTTGGTTGTTTTAACCTAAAGCGTGTGAATACCAGTCATCTGTAGGTACCCAGTACCTCGAGGGTGGGCCTCCCCTTGCTGTGAGGAGGATTCACAGCCAGGACTTGCCCCCCAGAAGATTCCAGCCAGAGCGCTCGGTGCATTTTTTTGGCTTTCTAGCTCCTAGCCGCACATACACATTACATTCTGTTGTGGGCATCTCTCCACATCGCCACCGTCCGTCGTCTTGGCTGCCCCGCCCACACCTAATCCCGTGACATTTGTGGAAACGACTCCCACTTAGCCGTTCTATAGAGGGTTCAACTTCGTTTCTGTAAACAACTAGTTGTGCACGTGTAAATCCGTGCCTGCTGGGCAGTGAGAAGGCTCAGTCAAGAGCGGCTGGGAGTAGGGGACTCCTTCACGAGAACTGGGCCATTTATCTGTTAATTGCTAGACCTTGCAGCGAAGAGCGAAGTCTAGTAATGACGTATGTGTTGGACTAACTTGGTTGTAAGTTGGATGCGGTAACGATGTTAAATTCATATGTAGGCAACATGGGGATGTACTGCCATCTGCTCCGAACTGTATACATTTAGACGGATATGATATCACACCAGTTCTATTTCTACCCCTACTTTCTGCTTATCATTAATGTTTATTACAAAGCCCTGCAGGTCCCGAAAATGGTGCATGAGTCACCCAGACGGAAAATGCAACCTTCGGTGGAGCTTGGGTGTTAAATACATCTTCCTGTATTCTGAAGGGTTTTTTTGTTTTGTTTTGTTTTGTTTTCATCGTTATGTCTTAAGCTATCCAACGTTTTCTTGTTGTGTCAGGGACACAGCTAAGCTTTGTGGATACAGATGTTGAGTTAGACCCCCCCCCTTGAGCTCAGTGTCGTGGATGCCCTGGTGGACCTAGACAGGCAAGAAGCAGAAACAAACAAGATAGTTGATAACACATGCCACAAAGCGCATCAGCAGGGTTATGTGACCGAGGGACTTGGAGGAAAGGGGTCCCATGTTAGAGGTAAGAAGGCCTCTTAAAGAGGAAACCGTTGAGTTGGAGTCTGGGGGATACAGGGTGGGGGAGCCAGAGGAGAGTTCGGGAACAGTACGTGCAGAGGCCAGGCAGCGGGAGCAAGCTCCGGGAACGTGAGAGGTGAAAAGGCAGCCGGACTAGCGTGATGTGATAGCAGCAAGCATCTGACAGGGAGATGGGGTCAGAGCCGTGGACAGGGAACAGCCATCGCCTCCTTATGGGACACAATAATGGTGACAGCTTTGGACTTGAAGCCCTGCTCTGCCTCCGCACTCCCCCTGCAGGTGGCTGGCAGCTGGGTGGGGAAGGGACTGTAGTGTGGCTCCAGGTGGGTCCCAGGCAGAAGGCAGTCTTGCTTTCCACTCGCAGAGCTCAGTCAAGCCGGGAAGGAAGGCACAGATTTGGGACACTTCAGCGGATGTCCTGGCCGGAGGGGTCGGGCCTGGTGTCGTTCCCTGAGTGGGAGGGAGGTGTCATTCATTGAGACGGCAGGCTGCAGGAGTGACGCCTCCCTGAGTGGGAGGGAGGGTGGAGGGTTGCAGGGGAACAGGCCGTGTTCGGGGTGCCCTCCAAGTAGACAGGTCATGTGGGATGGGTGTGGCTCGGGCAGGGCCAGGACCAGAAATGCATGTGGGGTCTCAAGCCGGTGGGGGGCGGGGGGGGGGTGGGTGACTCCTCGGGGCAGGAGAATGGCAGCGCAGGCCTGCCCGGTCCGTGGGAGGGGCCCAAGGGCAGCAAGACCCTTTGGGAAACTTAAGGTGCCAAAGTCATTTGATAACCCCTTGTGTTTTCATAAAGACATACGCAGGCTCGTAGGAGATCAGAATTGGGTGAACCCGCCATCTAGAAACGTTCTGAGAGAAATTTGTGAAAGCCATCTTCTTATTAACTCCTTTTTTGTTTTAAAGGGGAACAGCTTCCATTAAGAATTATGCCTAAATTTCCTTTTTGTCCTTTTTATCCTGACCTTGTAGTTTTCATCTGAGGTGGGGAGAAAGGATGTGACCGAGATTAAATCTGAATACCTGTTATTTTTCTTAGGCTTCTGTGAGGTTTTGCTGACAACCACAAGTACAGTGGTGAACATCATATAACGGCACAGTGTGTTAATTTTTTTTTTGAATGGCTTTTATGATCTTTTTTTTTAATGTTTGTTTTTGAGAGAGACACAGGGGCAGAGCGTGAGTGGGGGAAGGGCAGAGAGAAAGGGAGACGCAAAATCCGAAGCAGGCTCCAGGCTCCGAGCTGTCAGCACAGAGCCCGACGTGGGGCTCGAACCCACAAACTGTGAGATCATGACCTGAGCTGAAGTCGGACACTTCACCGACTGAGCCACCCGGGCGCCCCTCGAATGGCTTTTATGATCTCGATTTAATGACAACTTCCATCCCATTTCCTGGCCACAAAGATTAATATGAATTTCACTAACCAAAATGTGTCATTCTGTTACCGTGTAGCTAAATTCTCTGAGGACAGAAGCTGGCCTAAGAATTTCCAGGTTTGACTAATGTTCAGATATTTCAGAAGGGACCAAGATTCTGAGGTTGCTTCTAGACAGTGGCTCTGCCCCACCAGAAAGTATCTGAACGTGTCACCTATGAATCTGAATATGACTGAGTCCATTTTGTATTTCATGGTGAAGGGTTTGAAAGTGGCTCTGGAAAAGAAAGTGGTTACTTATTCCTCAGTTGCTAACTTCCAGATATATTGGCCGTTGTCCATTTTAACCCTCATCACCATTTTGATGTTAGTTGCTTTTTAATCAACAAGTAGGGTGTTTGGGAGAGATACATTTGCATTAAAGATTCATTTTCTTTGAGTTTTTCTTTTATTTTGTTTTGTTTTACGTGGTCTAAATATACATAATATAAAATTTACCGTTTTGGGGCGCCTGGGTGGTTCAGTCGGTCAAGCGTCCAGCTCTTGGTTTCGGCTCAGGTCATGATCTCACAGTTCATGAGTTCGAGCCCCACATCAGGCTCTGGGCTGACAGAGCAGAGCCTGCTTGGGATTCTCTCTCCACCTCTCCTCTGCTCCTGCTCTGTCTGTGTCTCTCTCTCAAAAATAAACATTTTTAAAACCTTACCATATTGGCCATGTTTAAGTATATAGTTTAATGGCATTAAGTATAGTCACCATCCATTCCCAAAGCTTTTTCATCTGCCTAAATTAATTTTTCAAATGTTTATTTTGAGAGAGAGAGAGAGAGAGAGCGCTTGTACACTTGTACAAGAGCAGGGGAGGGGCAGAGAGAGAGGGAGAGAGAAAATTGCAAGCAGGCTCTAGGCTGTCAGTGCAGAGCCTGACTCGGGGCTCGATCCCATGAACCTCAAGATCATGACCTGAGCCAAAATCGGGAGTCGAATGTTTACTCAGCTGAGCCACCAGGGTGCTCCCAAATTAAAACTCTCTGCCTTTTGGGACAATAATTCCTTTCCCTTCTGCCCATCCCCCAGCTCCAGGCTGCCCAGTTCTACTTTCTGTCTGTCTTGAACTACTCTAAGTAGGTGTTTCACATGAGTGGGATCCTGCAGGCTTTGGCCTTTCGTGTCCAGCTGATTTCCCTTAACGTAACGTCCTCAGGGTTCACCCACAGGGTAGCACGTATCAGAATTTCATTCTTTTCAAAAGCTGAGTAGTACTCTTGTGTATATGTGTGCGTGTATATATAACACATACATGTTTTGTTGATTCATTCGTTCATCGGTGGACATGTGGCTTGTTTCTGGCTGTTGGCCGTTGTGAATAATGTTGCTGCTATATGAACGTTAGGGTCCAAATATCCGTTCGACTCCCTTCTTTCAGTTGTCTTATATACCTAGAAGTGGGATTGCTGGATCATATGGTAATACTATATTTAGTTTTTCGGGGGGAGCTATCATACTGTTTTCCTGAAGGTTCATTTTGAAGTAATCTTTGCGAGATGCGATAGAAGTGGCATCCAACCATGACTCATGTTATCTAACATAAGAGCTAGCGAACGCCCACAGGCTAAATTTAGCCCAGTGCCTACTGCGGTACAGTCAACAAGCTAAGGGTGGCTTTTGCATTTTTAAATATCAAAGGAAGAAGAATGTCCTGATACATGAAAATTCTATGAAATTCAGGTGTTACTGTACATAATTAACATTTATTTATTTTTGAGACAGAGAGAGACAGAGCATGAACGGGGGAGGGGCAGAGAGAGAGGGAGACACAGAATCGGAAGCAGGCTCCAGGCTCTGAGCCATCAGCCCAGAGCCCGACGCGGGGCTCGAACCCACGGACCGCGAGATCCTGATCTGAGCCGAAGTCGGACGCTCAACCGACTGAGCCACCCAGGCGCCCCCATAATTAAAGTTTCGTTGGAACACAGCTACACCCATTGACTCGCGTCTTGTCCGTGACTGTTTCTCCCCACAGAGGTAGAGTGGAGTGATTGTAACAGAGACCATATGGCCCACGAAGCTGAAAATATTTACTCTTTGACCCTTTGGGAACAAGTTTGCCAACCTCTGCTCTAACAGGTTAGAATTGTAAGAAGCCAGCGGTGCCTGGGGGGCTCAGTCAGTTGAGCGTTCAACTCTTGATTTCTGCTCAGATCGTGATCTCACAGTTGGTGGGACCGAGCCCCACGTTGGGTTTTTTGCTGACAGCACGCAGCCTCCTTGGTATGTTCTCTCCTCTCTCTCTCTCTCTCTCTCTCTCTCTGCCCCTCTCCCTGCTTGTACGTGCTCTCTCCCTCCCTCTTATAATAAACATAAACTTAAAAAAAAAAAGAATCGTAAGTCAGACAAGCACATTTACATCTGTTGACTGTGCCAGTGTAGCAACAGGGTTTTCCACTGGTTATAGGAACGTCATGCTGTCCACCTTATTAATCACACTGTTCTAAACCTCGTTTCTGTCTCCTTTTTACATGCGAGCATCCAATGCTTATTGCCAAAGCCCCACGGACCTGCAGACTGTAAAACCCCGACCCGGTTTTTTTGTTTTTTTAGTATTTTATTTTTAAGTAATCTGTACACCCATTGTGGGGCTTGAACTCACAACCCTGAACTCACAGCATCGCATGCTGTACTGACTGAGTCAGCCAGGCGCCCCAACCCCAACCGAGTATTGAGACTCGCCCCTTTCGGATACATTTCCTTTTCCATTCCCCGTTCCAAAAGTTGCTTCTTGGGCCTGTCTTTTAAGGAATTCTTTCTTCCCAGTGAAGAAGAGATAAATCTCTGAGTAACGGAGGAACCACACTGAGGAGGATTTCTCAAAACGCACTTACTTTTTTCCTATGCTTTTTTGGACAAGGTCTGTACCCTACTAAAAGGCAGTCTTCTATTTTTAATCTGTGATATTTCAATAAAACCATGTAAATGTCATACTTGGAGCTGTAGGGCATTTTCAACATTTTTTGCAAAGAGCGTTTCTCTACAGTGCGGGCTGCGTACGGCGTTGTGAGAAGTTGTATTCACACAACCGGAAATCAGCAGCAGCATTGGTTTTCGCCGTGAACGTCTTTGTTCATTTAACGAAACCTTCGGAGTACCATTTGAGGGCAGCCCTTTGTTCAGAGTTTAGCTGATTGTTAGAAATGTCACCCCCAGACCTTCCTAAGGGACACGACCTGCCATACCACAGGTACCTTTATACTTGTGTATTTAACGTATCTGTCCCCCATTTTGACCACCCCCCCCCCCGGCTGCTGGCAGCCATCACTTTGTTCTCTGTATTTCTGGGTCTGGTTTTGCTTTTTTCTTGTTTGTGTTGTTTCATTAGATTCCACATTAAGTGAAATCACATGGGATTTTCTTTCTCTGTCTGACTTCACTTAGCATAATGCCCTGTTGTCCATCCCCATATTATTTTTTGTACTCCATGAACGTGATCTTAGGACCTGAGAGAAATTTGAACAGGCTCAAAGGAAATCAGGCAAAGCTTAAACTGGAAAATACACTGAAATTCTGTTTTTCCTATATTTAGTTTTTATAGGAAATGGGGGTGTTGGCATTTTCTCTCTCTGAAATTGTGTTTGAAATTGTATTTGCACGAAGAAAAGTCTTGCCCACTGGACTGGTAAAATGTATCCATAAAAGAGAGAGGGTAGGCAGATGAAATCATTCGGTGACTGTAGCATGAAGATACCAAATAGGCTATTCCAGAATTTTACTGTCTACACTCACTCTGATCCAGTTTTTATTCTTCTCTGACTCTATTCTCACTTCCTTTCTCAAACACACTTGCTCATTTAAAAACCCCGTTATTTGAGGGGCGCCTGGGTGGCTCAGTGAGTTAAGCGTCCGACTCTCGATTTCGGCTCAGGTCATGATCTCAGGGCTTGTGAGTTCAGGCCCCACGTTAGGCTCTGTGCTGCCTGTGCTCCCTCTCTCTCTGTCCTTCTCTCCCTGCTCGTGCTTTCTCTGTCTCTCTCCAAATAAATAAATAAAGTTCAGTTTTTAAAGTTCAGTTACTTGAGAACAAAGTAATAAGTTTCCTTTTAAGAAAACCACAGATAGGGGAGCCCCGGTGACTTAGTCAGTTAAGTGTCCAGCTTCGGCTCAGGTCATGATCTTGCCGCTTGTGGGTTTGAGCCCCACAGTGGGCTCTGTGCTCACGCCTTGGAGCCTGGAGCCTGTTTCAGATTCTGTGTCTCCCTCTCTCTCTCTCTACCCCTCCCTCGCTTACGCTCTCACGCTCTCTCTCTCTCTCTCTCAAAAATAAATAAACATTAAAAAAATTAAAAAATAAGAAAACGACAGAAAAATGGGATTATGTCCCAGTTGAAATGAAAACTTGATTCACTCACACTTTTATTTGCATGACTATTTTAGTCCCTGTTAAGAACCTTCTCGAAATTTATTCCTTTGGAGCAGGGAGGGGGAATAAATGTTTATAGGTTCATCTTAACTTTTTATTTTTTATTTATTTAAAAAATGTTCTAATTGTGGCAAAATACACGTAAGGTTCGTCTTGTTTTATTTTTATTATTATTTTTAGGTTCTTACATATATTTTTTTCTTTAAAAGCCTGAGAAAATGAGCAACAGAACAAAAGGAACATAGCAGCATCCCAGTGGCCAGGGTTTGGATCTGTTGCTGTTCCGTGGTTATAATCATGACTTCGTTTGCGATACGCCTTCCGCGTCTGCCTTTACGTGCGTTCGAATATGTGTACCTGTGCCGTCTAACTGTTGTGTGCTGTGCTCATTCTGGGGGGCGGGGAGATTGAGTCACTCACCAGCTTCGGTGGGGGCTTCTGGGATTTAGCCACAGTCGGCCTCACTCCAGGGCCGTGACGCTTCTCCCAGAATGCCAGATTGTCTGGTGAAGGAGACGCTACCCTTTCCCAGCACTGAGTGTAATTTCTGGGAAAAGGCCACACTGCAATTCAGAAAAGAGAAAGCCAGCTCAGGCCGGCCCGAAGTATATAAGTACAGCGCGACAGAGATGGGCAAACATAATTTAGGGAAGAGTTTGACCTTCAAGGAAAATGCAGACTGATACAAGAACTGCTGGGCTCTGTATCTTTTACTTTTAAGAATCCCTTAGGGGCGCCTGGGCGGCTCAGTCGGTAAGCCTCAGACTTTAGCTCAGGTCATGCCCCCGTGGTCCATGGGTTCGAGTCCTGCGTCGGGCTCTGTGCCGACAGCTCGGAGCCTGGAGCCGGCTTCGGATTCTGTGTCTCCCTCTCTCTCTGCCTCTCCCCGCCACTTGAACTCTGTAAATAAACATTAAAGAAAAAAAAGAATCCCTTAAAAGTGCCTGCTGGAGACAGACTTGTGGGGGAAGGGGAGGGCGTTAGGGTTTAGGGCCAAATGGCCTGGTTCTCCCCTTCCTGGCAGTGCATTTACAAAGTCTGAAATACTGGGAGATGGTGACAGTGTGGGGGACAGCACCATGCTGAACGCTGAACTCATGCACCCTGGACGCTTCACCCAAATGCCGTGTGTTTCCCTTCACACCGCACACGGACTCTTTGGCCTGCGTGTTCCTCATTGGGCAGCATGAGGTGCCTCTGTGGGATGTGACGTCAGCCTCCCAGCTTAGACCATCAGGGGGACCATCAGAAGCCCTCGGGAACCTGGGGATTCTGATTGCCCGACACCTGAGCTCTTTGACTCACAGAAAGTTTAGAAGTTCCGAAATCGTTTGTTCTTTTTTCTGTCTCAAGATTCAGTCGCCCTTTTATTTATTTGTTTTTAATCTTTATTTGTTTTTGAGACAGTGCAAGCGGGGAAGGGGCAGATGGGGGGCAGGGGATCTGAAGAGGGCTCTGCCCCGACAGGCTGACAGCAACAAGCCCGGTGTGGGGCTCGAACTCGTGAACCGTGAGATCATGACCTGAGCTGAAGTCGGATGCTCAACTGACTGAGCCACCCAGGCACCCCTGGTTGCCCTTTTATTTATTTCACATATATTTTTTAAGGTTTTAATGTTTAAGTAATCTCTACACTCAACATGGGGCTCATACCCATGACCACCGTGATCAAGGGGATTGTGCTCTACTGACTGAGCCAGCCAGGCACCCATAGTCACCCTTTCAAACTGTGGGAAAACACGACTCATCTTTTTTCTTTTTAATCTATTTTTATTTTTATTTATGTATTGTACCCGTTTCACTCGCTTGTACAATCATTTATAATAATGATTATTGCTGCCTCTGACCTTGCCAGTATTCAGTACCAGTGATGGGATAAGGGAAGCATTACCTCTTAAAAACAGACTGACCAACAGAGTAAGAACTTTAACAGGAATTAGGGGATGGAGCAACGGCATGGCTTCTGCTGCTGAAGAATGAAACTCCATGCATCGGAAGGGAAATTCTTTTTCCCTACTGCCAGCTGACCACACACTCTGCCGCTTTCTTGGTCAGAGGAATGACCTCTCATCTCCAAATGAATGATCTCTCTAAATAAGATATTCAGTGTTGATGGAACACTCGGGTCAGTCTGGATTTTGCATAACGAGATGCACATGTGAGCAAAACGCAGGGCCCGCCAACGGCTCACTCTTGTCCCAGCCACCACGTTCTAGTCACCTGATAGAGACTGACGGTGGGAGAGTCTGATGGGAGTCGGTTGGAAAAAAAATAACATCTAGAAAATCCCAAAACGAGTTGAGCACAGTTGCTCGTAGGTACGGTGTAAATGATGCAATCTATTTCTGACCAACTCAGAGTATTAAAGATTAGCCGAATGAACCGCATGTAATGAGCACCTTGTGTATAAGCAAATTGATGATTCGGTGAGTCTGGAAGACATCCCTTCAATAAATGGTGTTATCAGTTGCAAATTCCTATTTATTTTCATTGTGCAAAATAAATTCCTACCTCCCTTCCATCCAAATCATGGTAAGTGATGGGGCGCCTGGGTGGCTTAGTCGGTTAAGTGTCTGACTCTTGATTTCTGCTCAGGACGTGATCTCACGGTTCGTGAGTTTGAGACCCGTGTCAGGCTCTGTGCTGACGGCATGAAGCCTGCTTGGGATTCTCTCGCTCCCTCTCTCTCTGCCCCTCCCTTTCTCTGTCTCTCCTCCTCTCTCAAAATAAATAAACATTATAAAAAAGGAATTTTAATGATGGACACAGCTGACATGTGCCTTCATCGCTAAATTGAAAGATTCTACTTTGAAAACTATATTTATGTTAAACATCAGAACACACACGGGACACCTGGGTGGCTCCGTCGGTTGAGCATCCGACTCTTGATTTCTGCTCAGGGTATGATCTCGCAGTTTGTGAGTTCAAGCCTCGCATCGGGCCCTGCGCTGACAGTGCGGAGCCAGCTTGGGATTCTCTCTCTCTCTCTCTCTCTCTCTCTCTCTCTCTCTCTCTCAATATAAATAAATACAACATTAAAAAAAAAAAAAGCCAGAACACACAGAAGAAGCTTATTATACACTGAAAGCCAGGAACTCAGAGTGACTTAGAAGACTTTTGACCTTTTACCTTTGTATCAAGATTGCTCAGCCTTGGCTCTGTTGACATTTGTGACTGGAAAGTCTTTTCTTGTGGGGGAGAGGTCTTTTGTGTTGTAGGTGTTGAGCAGTATCCCTGGTCTCTACCGATTAAATGCCAGGAGCACCCCCCCCACACACACACACCACTTGTGACATTGCGACAACCAGTAATATTTCTGGACATTTCCCCTGGGGCAGATTCTGGACATTGCCCCTGGGGAGGGGGGGCGGGTGCAGAATTGCCTGCCATTGAAAACCTCTTAAAATCTCTCCCGTGAGCATGCACTACTTGTATAATTTTAATGGCATTTAAAACCATAAAATTTACCCAGTGGAGTTGAAAACTTCTATCCATACCGAAGCCCGCACACGATATTTATGGCAGCTTTATTCATCATTGCCAAAACTCGGAAGCTCGGAAGCAACCAAGACGAGATGGCCTTCGGTAGGTGGATGGATACATAAGCCGTGGTCCATCCAGACGGTGGAATTCTATTCGGTGCTGAGGAGAAACGAGCTGTCAGGCCGTGAAAAGATAGGGAAGCACCTTAAATGCCCATCACAAAGCGAAAGAAGCCCATCAGAAAAGGCTATGTGCTGTAGGACTCCAATTCTGTGACCTTCTGGAAAAGGAAACAGCGAAAACACCAGTGGTTGCCAGGGGTTGGAGGAGGAAGAGGTGAAGGGCAGAGCACAGAGGACTGTTTAGGGATGCTGTGATGATGGACACGTGTCATTGTACGTGTGCGTCAGTCCACAGAACACACCGCAGCAAGAGTGAGCCCTGACGTAAACTGTGCGCTCTGGGTGACAATGACGTGTCCGCGTAGGTTCGTCCATGGTAACTAATGTCCCCTCTGGTGGGGGATGTTGGCAGTGGGGAGTGAGGGCAGGGGGTATTTGAGAAATCTCTGTACCTTCTGCTCAATTTTGCTCTGAACGTAAAACTACTCTAAAAACAGAAGTGTATTTAAATATAATATTTTCTTATTTCATTTTTTATTATTTTTTTAAATGTTTAATTTTGAGAGCGAGAGAGCATGAGCGGGGGAGGGGCGGAGACACAGAATCCGAAGCAGGCCCCAGGCTCCCAGCTGTCAGCACAGAGCCCGACGCGGGGCTCGAACTCCCCAAGTGTGAGATCACGACCTGAGCTGAAGTTGGACGCTCAACCGACTGAACCACCCAGACGCCCCTAAATGCAATCATTTTCAAAGGCAAAATAAAGACGGTGTTCCCAAACTGATTAGATTGTTCTGTTTCATTGCCCACTTCTGTGATCCGTGAAAGAATTGGGAAGTTTGAAACTTTCGGCACTCGGGTCCTGAAATCTGCACGTCGATGTGATGTGACATTTGCTCGGCTGTCCCAGCGATCCCTGGGGGCAGCTGTGTGAATGGCCCCTGGGGACCGGAGACTCGTGCTCCCGTCCACAGCACACTCCTGCTCTTTCCCCTTCCCTGTGGTCGTTCTCTGTCACAAAGCACAGACCTGCTTTGCTTCTGGAATAAAGAACTTCTTTCTCTGCGTGCTGTCTGGTCACCCTGACCAGACGAGTGGGTTATCTGTTTAAATGCAGTGAAGAGTTATGAGTGCACAGCTTACTAAACCTGGCGTGGTTGTGTGCCGAGGCCTGGGTGGGCAAGCCACGCCCGTAGGCCGACCCAAACACCCCCACACCTGTGTCTTTTTACTTTGTCAACTCCTGCTTCGGAGTGTCAGGATCCAGCTCAGTAGTGACAACAAGAGTATGGCTAGGCCTCAAGTCACTTACTGTTTGGCCGTTTACAGAAAAGGTGGGCTCGCCTCTGCTCTGTGGCCCTGGAATTTCCCGCCTGTGGCCATGTCTAGATAGGTCTCCCAACTTTTAAGCTCAGGTTCAGAAAAGGGGAGGGTAGTAAATAGAGAAGCCTCAAGTATGAAAATGATAGAGGACGTCAAGAACATTTCATCGTAAGTACTCTGGGGAGTTTCTGTGTTTCTCTACATGTAACATTTACCTAATATATACCAGTGTATACTTATCGAAATGCCTGGCGTGTGCACTTTTTCATCAAAGATACAAAACACTGTTTTCTCTGATTTTAAACAAGCTATTATTATTTTTTTTAAATGTTTTTATTTATTTTTGGGACAGAGAGAGACAGAGCATGAACGGGGTAGGGGCACAGAGAGAGGGAGACACAGAATCGGAAACAGGCTCCAGGCTCCGAGCCATCAGCCCAGAGCCTGACACGGGGCTCGAACTCACGGACCGCAAGATCGTGACCTGGCTGAAGTCGGACGCTCAACCGACTGCGCCACCCAGGCGCCCCAAAACAAGCTATTGTTTTAAACATAAAATTCTCTGATTTTAGTAACATGCTAAAAACGAAGCGTTAGTAGCATTCATGATACAGTCACTTGATGGGACAGGGCACTTTTTTCTTTTTTAATGTTTATTAATTTTTGAGAGAGGCAGAGCACGAGCAGGGGAGAGGGCAGAGAGAGAGGGAGACACAGAATCGGAAGCAGGCTCCAGGCGCCGAGCTGTCGGCACAGAACCCGACGCGGGGCCCGAACCCACGAACCGCGAGATCGTGACCCGAGCCGGAGTCGGACGCTCAACCGACTGAGCCACCCGGGTGCCCCAGGACGGGCCAGTTGTGTGTGAGATATTGTAACCACGTGCCGTTGCAGCTATTGTTTTAAGAAGGTTGTTCTCAGGAAACAGACTCTCAGATAAATTTGCTGGGGTCACGGATCAACACCTGTTGGAGAGAGGGGAACAGGACCTCGTGTGGAAGCTCCCAGGCACCTGTCTGCCCCATTGCCCCAAGTTGGCCGCCCTGATCAAAGTGTTTCTTCAGCTTGGGCTTGTCTTCAAGAGCAGAGGTTGTGATTTCTCACCATTACATTCCTTAATCCTTTTGGGGTGTGTGTCTTCATTGAACAGCTGAATGTGCCCTCAGCGTGTTGATGCTCAGGCTTCTTACGGAGTCTGGTGGTCTGGGCTCTCTACAGTCAGACTCCAACAGACCAGGGTCACTGTGTCATTACCTTCCTTCGTGAATTGCTTTCTTAAAGCAGAGTGATCTTGGTGTCCAGGAATCATCCATATAACATGTTTTCTTCACCCTAGCATGTCCTCCTCAGACTCAGGAAGCAGTTAAGAGGTGGGAGAAATCACAAAGGAGAATGCCAACTGAACAGAATACATACATTCAAAGACAGTATATGGCTGCATGCCTGGGTGGCTTGGTCGGTTAAGCGTCGGACTTCAACTCAGGTCATGATCTCGCGGTTCATAAGTTCAAGCTCCCTGTTGGGCTCTGTGCTGACGGCTCAGAGCCTGGAACCTGCTTCGAATTCTGTGTCTCCCTTTCTCTGCTCCTCCCCTGCTCACGTTCGCATGCTCTTTCTCTCGGTCTCTTTCCCTCCTCCTCCCTCTCTCTCCCCGTCTCTCTCTCTCTGTCTCAAAAATAAACATTAAAAACAAAAGATAATATATATCGATAATATATGGCCAACTATAATATACATACATACATGCATACATATATTCATAGACAGAATGTATACTTCTCCAAACCGGTTTTGTTACGACAGCGTGGCTTGATCTTGATTTTGTATCCAGTCCGACAATCAGCCTTTAATCAGAATGGTTATACCATTTACCACTGGCTTTTTGTTTTCTGTTTGTGCCATTCTGTGTTTCTGTTTTCCTCTGTTCCTGGATATGTTTGCATAAATTGAGAATTTTTTTGCACGATTCTGCTATGAGCTCATTAGCTATACTTCAGTTTTAATTTTTAGAGTAATGTTCTAATGCTTGCAGTATCCATCTCGAATTTGGCACAGTCTGGTGCTCTCTTCGGCGGCACATTAACACTAATTTCGCGCAGTCTGCGTTTGCACATCGTACCGCATCACGGATGTGGACCTAGCAACAGTTACTTCCATTCCTCTCCATCCCCGACTTCTTCTACTGTCGTACATTTTCCTTTCATATGTTTTAAAAAGCACAATACAGGGGCGCCTGGGTGGCTCAGTCAGTTAAGCATCTGACTTCGGCTCAGTCATGATCTCACAAGCCTCACGTTCATGAGTTCGAGCCCCACGTCGGGCTCTGTGCTGACAGCTCAGATCCTGGAGCCCCTTCTGATTCTGTGTCTTCTTCTCTCTCCCTGCCCCTACCCCACTTGTGTTCTCTTTCTCTCTCTCAAAAATAAATAAAAACATTTTTAAAAAACCCTACGATAGTTATTAATTTTGCATTAAGCAATCAATTATATGTAAAAGAAATTTTATATATATTTTTAATGTTTATTTTTGAAAGAGAGAGAACACGAGCAGAGAGAGAGAGGGAGACACAGAATCTGAAGCAGGCTCCAGGCTCCGAGCTGTCAGCACAGAGCCCAACGTGGGGCTTGAACCCATAAACTGTGAGATCATGACCTGGGCCAAAGTTGCATGGTTAACTGTGCCATTCAGATGCCCCTGTAAATTTTAAAATGAGAAGATAATGTGTGGTTTGTTTTTTTTTTAATTTAAGTTGTATTTATTTTGAGAGAGAGAGCACGAGCAGGGGAGGGGCAGAGAGAGAGGGAAAGAGAGAATCCCAGACAGGCTCCACGCTGACCGTGTGGGCGGGGCTCGAACCCAGAAACCCAGAGATCATGACCTGAGCCGAAATCAAGAGTCAGATGCTCAACCGACTGAGCCACCCAGGTGCCCCAGAAGAAAATGTTTTTATATTTATCATTTCTGTCACTCATCATTCCTTTGCACAAATCCAGATGTCCAGGTGTCAGTCTGAGCTCTTTATCCTTCCCCTTGAAGCACGTCCGTTAACTTTTCATTAATTTTTCTTACAGGACAGGCCTATTGGCCATGAACTGTCTGTGCATTTGTTTGCCTGGAAGAGTCTTTTTCTTCGTATTTAAGAGCTGTTTTGTCTGAGAGTAGAGTTTTCAGTTGACACATTGTTTCGGCTCTCTGAAGATTTCATTCCATTGTTTCCTGGGTTGCATGGTTTTTGACAAGAAGTCCATGAGTTGTATCTTTCCCTCTGGCTGTAATTTGTGTTTTTATTCTCTGGCTGCTTTTAAGAATTTCTTTTGACTGCAGATTTTCAGGAGATCGCGTCTTGTTAGGGTTTTCTCTGGAGTTTATCCCGCTTGGTGTTTGTTTCACTTTATGGATCTGTTTTACCTTTTTTTAACCTACAATTTCCCCAGACTTACTCGATCTTGGAAGCTTTTCTGTAGAAACACATTGTCACATCTAAGAACTTGTGCCTTCTGAACAAACACTAGAACGAACCCTCCCCCTGGTTGGGACAACCTGAAAGTCGCTGGTCGTTAGTTTTTGCCTGTTGGTAACTCTCTCCTGTCTGCTTGGGCCGTAGAGAATGGGGTTCTGCACAAAACCCTGGACACGTCTCTGGTCCGTGTGCACAGTATACTGACATTATTACTCGTGAGAGGGGCATCAGCCGTAAGTGGCGGGCTGGCTGCCAGCTTTACGGGCACACTTCCACAATGACCGCTTTTCCCATCTCAAATATGGGTCAGAGATCTTACCAGACTTCTCACACCTGTGCCGTAATGCTCCATTGGCCACAGGAAAATTGATGGCACAGCCAGGGTTACCGCCTACAGATAACCAGACTAAAGTGTTAATTCCAAAAACTTTCAGACTAAATATTTTCTATAGACACTGGATGACAAATATTGTCATTTAACCGTACAGACTGTCTTTACTTTTGTTTTATTTTATTGAGTTTACTTATTTTACCTTTATTTTATTAAGTTTATTTTGAGAGAAAGAGAGAGAGTGCACGCAAGCAGAGGAGGGGCAGAGGGAGAGACAGGGAGACAGTTGCAAGCAGGCTCCACACTGTCAGTGCAGAGCCGGACACCCAGCCCAGGGCTCAGACCCACAAACTGTGCGATCATGACCTGAGCCAAAGTCAGACCCGTAGTCGACTGACCCACCCAGGTGCACCTGCAGACTGTTTTTAAAAGAAAAACATTTTGGGGCGCCCGAGTGGCTTTGTTGGTTAAGCGTCCAACTTCAGCCCAGGTCATGATCTCGCAGCTCATGAGTTTGAGCCCCACGTCAGGCTCTGTGCTGACAGCTCAGAGCCTGGATCCTGCTTCGGATTCTGTGTCTCCCTCTCTCTCTCTGCCCCTCCTCTGCTTACCCTCTGCCTCTGTCTGTTTCTCTCTCTCTCTCTCTCTCTCACTCTCTAAAAATGATATAAACAAACATTGGGTCATCTGGATGGCTCAGTCGGTTAAGCGTCTGACTTCAGCCCAGGTGATGATCTCACAGCTCATGAGTTTGAGCCCCGTGTCGGGCTCTGTGATGACCGCTGAGTCTGGAACCTGCTTCAGGTTCTGTGTCTCTCTCTGTCTCTGCTCCTCCCCTGCTCACACTCTCTTTATTCTTCAAAAATAAATAAACATTAAAAAAAATTAAAAAAGAAAAATCTTTTAAGGTGGTCCTTGTTTTTACCTTATGTGTTTATGACATATAAGCTGATTTTTGAAGGACATCAGAGGTTAGCCCCTTGGAATTTATGTACAAAATTACTAGCCTTTATCACTAACAATACAAGAAAGTTTTTCTAGGTCATAAGCATGACTTGAAAAAGGAAGGCGTCCCTTTGGGGTCTCACTTAGGGATTATGCATTAACAGAAAGGTAAACCTTTACTTACAGCGGCAACACTTAATCCACCCGAATTAAGGGTTTTCCAAAAGTGAGCTTTAAAAAAAAAAGAGAAGATAGGAAGAAATAATCCGTATGTTGTGTGTGACTTTTCACTTCGCGGTACCCGTTTTCCTAGCTCAGTGAGTCAGAAGAGAAATGGGAATGATGGCCTGATTAATTCCCAACGGAGAAGGCTTATCTAGAACTGCCCTATTTCTTGATACTATTATAATCAAAAGTAACATTTATTTTTATCAGTCATTACCATCTGGGCACACTTGTCTTCGTTTTAGTCAAGTACCGTCGTCTTTAGATTTCATACGTCCAAAGTCTGAAAAGTGTGTTTTCATATTTCTGTTGGAGAACACCCAGTCTTCCAACAGGAAAACCTCAATTTTTTGGAAGGTCTAGTGACTGACGTGTTCAGAGTCCATCAGAGCTCTGTCTTCTGAATTTCAGCATATTGCTGGCAAGCCGTTCGGAGAGGGCTTTGGGAGCGTGGCAAACCACAGTGTATTGGCCGTGGGGTGTCGTCACCCGGCGGGGGGGGCATACAAGGATACAGGGAGGAGCAGCTTGAAGTGAAGCTCGAGGAGGAAGGGGCTTCCCAGAGTTCCTGCCGCCTGCAGGTCTGAGCCGTGAGGGAACCGTCAGCAGAATGATATTTCTTGTGTGGGGTCACCTGGTGTGATGTGCTTGTTGGTGGGACCTGGGGTGCAGCACTGAAAACACGGTGTGATTCTGGTAGGTGGGCTTCTTCCGTTGTTTAATAAAGGATCAAATGAGTTTGTAGCACTTGGAACAGAGCTGGGCAGACGATAGGTGCACTTCCGCGTGAACCACTATTCTTGTTTGTTAATAACTTCACGAGACCCAGTGTGTCCCATCCGATTGGATCGTGGAACCGTTTCTCAGCTGACACAGACCAAACGTGCACTGACAGCCCGGAAAACATCGTTCTGTCGCTTTGGTGCATTCAGACCTCTAGTTGTCGGGCTCCCCAGCTCATTTGGTTTTAGGCTTCCGTGGCGCAGCCCTGCCCGTGACCGTCCCCAGCCAGTGGATAATGATCACACGCACTTGCTGAAGGGCTCCTGGCCCCGGTCAGGTGTCTCACCTGCCCTTCACCATGAGTTGGGTTCCGAGGCTGAGGAATGCCAGTGTGACCCAGCAGGGTGGGCCTGGCTCAGGCCCCTATGACGTTGCACTGAAGAGGCCACCCTGGGGCTGCGGTTTTCTGAGGGTTTCACCAGGGCTGGGTTACCTGCTTCCGTGGTGCCTTTCTCACGTGGCTGGCAGGCGGTGCTGGCTGTCAGTAGGAGGCCTCTGTCCTGCTCCATGAGCAGTTTAAAAAACAGCCGCATCGACAGGGCGCCTGGGTGGCTTAGTCAGTTAGGCGTCCGACTTTGGCTCAGGTGATGATCTCACGGTTCATGAGTTCAAGCCCCATGTGGGGTTCACTGCCATCAGCGCACAGTCTGCTTCAGATCCTCTGTCCCACCCCCACCCCTCCCCGTTCATGCTCTGTCTCTCAAAAATAAACACACGTTGAAGGGGCGCCTGGGTGACTCAGTGGGTTAAATGTTCAGCTCTTGCTTTTGGCTCAGATCATGATCTCACAGTTTGTGAGTTCAGGCCCCACATTGGGCTTCGCCCTGACAGTGCGGAGGCTACTTGGGATTCTCTCTCCCTCTCTCTCTACCCCTCCCCCACTTGCTCTGTCTCTTAAAATAAATAATTACACAAAAAACACCCTTTATTGTGCAAATTGAATTCGATTCTACCAAGAGATAGAATCAAGCATTTAATTTATGATCAGTAAGAACGTATGCTTTGTCCCTTTGCCTTAGTGATCCATGTGGGCTGTTGGCTTTGTTTTATAACTCGGGCAACCAGGAAGGAGGCATTATGATGGTCTATGGAAGCTTCCCCTAGACACTTCTTTCTGAATCTAAGACCTGCCTGGAAGTGTTACTCACCTTCTAGTATTTCACAGTAGAAATTAGGAGTCACGAAGAGAAGAACTCGGTGAGTCTCAAATCTGTTTTGTTCAAGTTTCTCCACCTTGGCATTATTGACATCTTGCCGCGAGTCAGACTTTCTTGCGGGTAGGCTGTCCTGTGAGTTGTAGGATGTCCAGCGGCATCCCTGGTCTCTCCCCAGTAGTGGTCATTGGACCTCCTCCTCCTCCGGTCGTGACAGCCGACAACGTCTGCAGACCGTGCCTAACCTATCCAGGGGTGGAAGACACAGTCGCCCCAGGCAGAACCACTGTGTGAAAGTATGGATACGCTGTAATAATTGCATGCTTTTATTCAGTATTACGTGCCTGGGTCCGTACAAAGTCTCAGTATTAAATCTGCGAAGTCACCTGGGCAACCATTGTCAACCCAAGTGACCCTGATGGGTCTGCCCAGGAATGCGAGCAGGTCTGAAGTCAGAACTTGGGTGCTAAAGCTGGGGCGGGGGGGGGGGGGGGAGTGGGGGAGGGGCGGCGGCAAAACAAAACAAATCCGGTTTCTCTGATGCCTGGCACTTCGCGAAGATCCTGAACAGGAGAGTAATGTGCTTTGCTCCGAGCAGAGAAATAGTGACTTACTCTTTGTCGCGGTGTTTGCTGTGCAGAGCCATTTACCAGCTGTAGCTGTCGTGCTGGCGGGGGCCCGGGCTCCCTCCTGCACCCTGCTCCTCATGCAGACCTCCCTGCCTGTCCCCGGCTAGCGGTCGGCTCCCGTCCCCAGGGCCCTGCTTGCTGAACTCCTTCCCTCTGCTCGTCCTGTTGGCATCTGTCAGTCCTGGAGAGGATGCGGCTCCAACAAAGGAGGAAGGCGGCAAAATGCTATAGGGCAATTCCCCTCCCCGGTATACATCCGAAGGGATGGAAAACAGGGCCTCAAACACTTGGCGCGCGAATGTGCATAGCGACACCACTCACAGAAGCCAAAATGCCCTTGAACTGATGGACGGATGAACAAGATGAAGTTCATCCATACAGTAGAATCCTGTTCAGCCACAGAAAGGAATGAGGTCCCAGGGCAGGCTGCATCATGGCCGAACCTTGAAAACACGATGCTGAGTGAAAGATGCCCGACACAGAGGTATTGTTTCTTCCATTTATGTGAAATGCTCAGAATAGGCAAAGCCAGAGAGACAGAGGGTAGGCTGGAGGTTGCCAGAGCCGGGAGAGGGTGTGAGGAGAAGAGGGACTGCTTAATGAGTACAAGGTTTCCTTTTGGAGCCACGGAAATGTTTTGGGACTTGACAGAGTGGATGTTTGTGCAACACTGTCAATGTCTTGAGGCTCTGTACCTCCTACGTGGACGGACTGCCAGGATGTGTCTGCCCCATGCCTTGCCAAGAGCTGAGGAGCAACCAGAAAATCGTGCAGTCCTCTTCGCGTTTCTTGTTACCTTGTGTGTTGCAATGGTTAAAATGATTGGCATTTCACACACAGGCTTTGCAGGACGTGAACCTTTTTTGCCATTGGTGATTATTGGTAATGGTTCCGTTTGGGTAACAATAATGGGAAAATCAGTTATGATTAGGTATTAGAAGATCGGCTTTATCATCTTAATTTGTTGTTTCTATCAATAAACTAATTAATTTTGACATGTTGCATAAGCAGAAGAATGTTATCAACCAGTCATATTTTCCCTTTTTTGTGTGTTTGTAACACACAGATGATGTTAATTACACTTACTGAGTCTAACAACATATATAAAAGATAATCTTCAATTCCAAGACACTAATTTGTGAGTTACCATCTGTTTTGGACCAAAGAATAAGAATTTGATTCTAAAGGTTTTTCTGAACAGCTTGTAATAAGAGCTGTTTATATATTAATTACTTATTGAATTATTACGGATTTTAGCGTTTTAATTCCCGAGCAATTTGGGGCTTATTGTGGTGACATCTGCTCATATTTTGATACTTTGTGGTATTTAGCAGTTTCATCATAAGGCTATTTTTTTCCCCCTGTGGTAATTTTCAACTCAATCCCTAAACTAATAATTTGGTTTCTGCTTCAGGTACTATAAGGAATATTGTCCTGTTTTATTTCTACTACAGAAGTGTTTTCAGAACGAAATGTATTTGTATCTTATAAGCAGAATCAGTATCCCTTTATGCCTGCTTCACTCTGGTGAATAATTCCTATTCAGAGAGTTGTAAGGGGATTTTATTTGAATCTCTCTTCTTCAGTGGTAGGTTTTTTGTTTAGTTTTGTTTTTGAGAGGGGGAGTGTGTGAGCAGGGGAGGGACGGGGGGGGAGGGAGAGAGAGAATCTTAAGTAGGGTCCACACTCAGTGCAGTCTGACACAGGGTTTGATCTCCCTGCCATGAGATCATGACCTGAGCCGAAATCAAGAGTTGGATGCTCAACCGACTGAGCCACCCAGGCGCCCCCTGTGGTAGGTTTTTTAAAATTGCCCTCATTATTACTTTTATCTTACATATCCTTATGACTTTTTTTAAATGTACTGTAATGAAACTTAACGGCCTGTGAACCTACCTATAAAATCGTTTTAGCCTCCTTTCTTTGAACAGCGTAGCTATAAACGTGACTCAGTGGGACTAATTTACTTGAATTTCCTTAAAACATTTTACAAGGCTCTGCGTTCACTAATAAGAAACACCATTACTCATAGCTTCACTTGTGGAATTGAATTATATTAACCCTGGTACCTTTTTATTATCACTTAAGGTGATTGAACAGGAATTTAGAGAAAATAGCGGGCAGCTAATTTCCTTAGATTTTGAGCTTATAGACTGTAGTAGGTAATTTAAACGTAGGAGGCTGGATCCATTCACAACCAAAGAAATTTCATGAGGAAGAAGGTAAGTACTGTTCCGTAAATTCTGGTTGACTGTGTAGTGTTTAATATTGACTGAAAAGTACAAACAAGATTTTGATACGAAGTCCCCTTATGAGCTGTACATCTGGCTTCTTGAGAATCGCGAATGGTGGCATTCGGGTGGAATTGAAATGTATGGAAACAGTAATGGATACATCGAGACGCTTTGAATCCATATGCTTTTCTTTTGCTTTACTTTAGGGAAGCCAAAGGGAAAAAAAGATTCTTTTTTTGTTTTTTAATTTTTTTAATGTTTATGAGAGAGAGAGAGAGTTAGTGAGCGCACGAGTGAGCATGAGCGGGTGAGGGACAGAGAGAGGAGGAGACCGAGAAAGCAGGCTTCGGGCTCTGAGCCGTCCGAACAGAGCCCGACGCGGAGCTCAAACCCACGAACCACAAGATCATGACCCGAGCCAAAGTCAGATGCTTAACCGACTGAGCCACCGAGGCACCCCAGGGAAAAAAGAGATTGTAATGTTACTCCTGTGTGTTGATGAGCACAGTATACCTGAGGGTGTACCCCATGGACATGCGTGCAAGACCGTTACAAACGTCAGTGTGAACAATGTCTATAAAGTTTCCTTAAATCGTGTTTTCTTCTCTTAGAGGTGTGTATGGTTTAGTTTCCTGGTTGCATATGACAGTTCCTAAAACAAAGGTATTTCAGATAGGCATTGATTATCATTAAAGGAGAGCAGTAGCACTGTCTGAACCAAAACTGATTATTTCCTTAGAGACTTTCCTTCCAGGATTTCTACGAGTTCAGTACCGACTGGCCATTCTCCTTCCCCTCTTTCACTTTGCAGGTAAAACTGCATAGTCTGTGTTAAAGTGGAAGATGGAGATTATAACGTCATAAAATGTGTTTCGTTTGAGCTGAGATTTAAAAGGAAAACAATGTCACCTATTTGAAAAAGAAAACAAAGAAGAAGTAGGAGAGGCCAGAGGTGAATCATTCCCAAAGAATTTTAACTTTTTTCTTCAAATCTTCTCGTTTCTCCCCAGGCAGGTCCCGGCGGCCAGTTGGCAGTTTATCTGATCGGATGCTGGGGAGCTCACTGGTCCCGAGGTCTACACATGAAGTCACCGTAAAGGTGAGCAACCCACAAGCTGTTGGGTCTTTGTCCTTTCACCTGAAGCCCCTTGGAGAAGTGGAAGGTGCCAGAACTGGACACTGTCTGTTTTAAAGTGGCAGGTTTTCAAGTTGCAGGGGCTCCTCCTTGCTGACATTGAAGGCAGTAGATGGAACACCACGAAACCGTTGCAGGCTATATGGTTAATTCTAAATGATGAATTCGCCTTTTATTGCCTTCAATGAATTTTGGATACTGAACCAGCTCTTCTAAACTTTTCTGGGTCTTACCAGGAGAGCATGACACCTTCTAAGACCAGTGTCAGCATTGTGAATTAAAATTAAACCAAGAGATTCATTATAATCAGGCACATGGGTATACGTTTTTGTCTCCTGTATCTTAATTTTGTGCTTTATTGGTTTATTTTTTTTAAGATTTTTTATTTTTATTTATTAAAAAATTTTTAATGTTTATTTATTTGGGGGGGGTGGGGGGCAGAGAGAAAGGGAGATATAGGATCCGAAGCAGGGTGCAGGCTCTGAGCTGTCAGCACAGAGCCCGGCGAGGGGCTCAAACATGTTAACCTTGAGGTCATGACCTGAGCCGAAGTCAGACACTTAACTGACTGAGCCACCCAGGCGCCCCTGATTTTATTTTTTTTTTAAGTAATTTCTCTACCCAACGTGGGGCTCACATTTACAGTCCTGAGATCGAGAGTCCCGTGCTCTACTGACTGAGCCAGCCAAGCGCCCCTGGACGTTATTAGTTTCTTAATGTAATTTGTTTGTATCTGCAAATTGACTAGCTGGTTAACCTTGAAACTTATTAGAACAACATGGGGTTATTACTTACATATCTAGGAGATGATAAAATTTCTAGAAGAGCAAATCAAACAGACGCCAAGAGTTGAAGCCCATATGCCAAACTAAACCTGATGGCCAGTTCTACAAAAGCTGTCATTGTTTGGTAGGTGGGATTTTAGGGTTTGATTTTATTATTTACTTTTTGGTGTTTCCTGTATTATTTACTTTTTATATTTACAATTTTGTCTTTCTCTAATTATTCTTCGTAAAAATAATAAAACCCACAGAACCTTTACAATCTTAAATACATAAAGATGGAAATTTGGGCAAGACTTTTGCTTATTGCTTAAAAAAAAACTCAGTTGGAACTAAAGTGATAGTCCTAGATTTAACTGAAGAATTTTATTGAGGTATTTTTTTGTTTAAAACCAAGTAATGCAAAACTGTTTAACAAAGTAAACATGTAAGAATCTTTAAAAAAAATTTTTTTTTTCAAAAAAAATTTTTTTTTAACGTTTTTATTTATTTTTGGGACAGAGAGAGACAGAGCATGAACGGGGGAGGGGCAGAGAGAGAGGGAGACACAGAATCGGAAACAGGCTCCAGGCTCCGAGCCATCAGCCCAGAGCCTGATGCGGGGCTCGAACTCACGGACCGCGAGATCGTGACCTGGCTGAAGTCGGACGCTTAACCGACTGCGCCACCCAGGCGCCCCTAAAAAATTTTTTTAATATACTTTTTTTTTTTAATTTTTTTTTTCAATGTTTATTTATTTTTGGGACAGAGAGAGACAGAGCATGAACGGGGGAGGGGCAGAGAGAGAGGGAGACACAGAATCGGAAACAGGCTCCAGGCTCCGAGCCATCAGCCCAGAGCCCGACGCGGGGCTCGAACTCACAGACCGCGAGATCGTGACCTGGCTGAAGTCGGACGCTCAACCGACTGCGCCACCCAGGCGCCCCTTTAATATACTTTTTTAAATGTTTATTTTTGAGAGAGAGGGAGCACATGTGCACACGAGTAGGGGAGGGGCAGAGAGAGATGGGGACAGAGGATCTGAAGTGGGTCCTGTGCTTTCATTCAGCACATAGCCCGACGTGGGGCTTGAACTCACCATCCATGGGATCATGACGTGAGCCAAAGTAGGACGTTTAGCCACCTGAGCCACCCAGGAGTCCCTAAATGTATAAGAATCTTGATATTTTACTCAAATATTTGAAAATTATTGTTTGCTAATGAGAACGTAAATTTGTAGGGGCACCTGGATGGCCCAGTCAGTTAAGCGTCCGACTCTTTTTTTTTTTTTAATTTTTTTTTTCAACATTTATTTATTTTTGGGACAGAGAGAGACACAGCATGAACAGGGGAGGGGCAGAGAGAGAGGGAGACACAGATACGGAAACAGGCTCCAGGCTCTGAGCCAACAGCCCAGAGCCTGACGCGGGGCTCGAACTCCCGGACCGCGAGATTGTGACCTGGCTGAAGTCGGACGCTTAACCGACTGCGCCACCCAGGCGCCCATGCGTCCGACTCTTGGTTTCAGCTCAGGTCACGATCTCACAGTTCATGAGTTTGAGCCCCATATGAGGCTCTGCACTGACGGTGTGGAGCCTGCTTGGGATTCTCTCTCCCTCTCTCTGTCCTTCTCCCACTTGTATGTGCGCGTGCTCTCTCAAAATAAACAAAAATTTGTAAAATGTTAATTAAGTTGAGCTTGTGATTGGCTTTAACCTAATATATTTTCAGGGTTCATCCATGTTGCAGCATGGGTCTTTCTTATGGCCGAAGAATATTCCATCGTAGGGTTATACCACGTCTTTGTTGATCCATCAGTTGGTGGACATTTGAGTTGCATTTCCCTTTCAGTTACGAATAATGCTGCTCTGAACGTTTGGGTACAAGTTTTTGTGCCGACGTCTGTCTCCATTTCTCTTGGGTATATATCAGAGAGGAGAATTGCTAGGTTGTATGGTAACTGTGTTTAGAATTGTGGTGAACTGCCAGGCTTTTCCATGAGTATTTTTTGAAATGTAGTTGAATCATCTTCTAAATGTCAGAGAAGCTGGGAGAGGTCTGCTGGTCATCAGTGTTTTGACTGGGATTTAACTCCGTACTTAGGGAACACAAGGTTCCATTGAATGGAGCATACATTGAATTCCTACTATGTATGATGCACTGTTTTTGAGCTTTATAGATGACTTTGGGTTTTGGGTTTTTTGTTTTGGTGTGTTTTGTGTGTTTTTTTGGTAGCCTTTGATAATTCATTGGGAAGTTTGTAAGATGCGCATGGTCATTTGGGATGATTGCGAGGAAAGGCACTCTGTTGAGTACTGACCACAGTACCTATCGTGCATGAGTAAGATTGGGAATCATCTGTAAATCACATCCCCTTTCTGTGTTTGGGTGCTGTGTGTCAGAAAGCGACAACTGGGGCGCCTGGGTGGCGCAGTCGGTTGAGCGTCCGACTTCAGCCAGGTCACGATCTTGCAGCCTGTGAGTTCGAGCCCCGCATCGGGCTCTGGGCTGATGGCTCAGAGCCTGGAGCCTGTTTCTGATTCTGTGTCTCCCTCTCTCTCTGCCCTTCCCCCGTTCATGCTCTGTCTCTCTCTGTCCCAAAAATAAATAAACGTCGGAAAAAAAAAAAATTAAAAAAAAAAAAAAAAAAAGAAAGCGACAACTAATCATAAGCTCCCTTAGATTTACCTAATTTCTACACGTGTGCTCCTTTGAAAGCCATTCACAGCTGACCGTGGCAATGGTGTTTCCTGCTCTTACTTTTAATATTTTAATTTTTTAAACTTTTTTATTTTTGAGGGGGGGTGGGGGCAGACAGAAAGGGAGACACAGAATCCGAAGCAGGCTCCAGGCTCTGGACGCTGAAGGGAAGGAGCCACCCAGGTGCCCCACCTGCTGTCACTTTGAAAGCGGTTGGTTTGTTCATGAGAGCATCCACAGTTGGGGGCATCAAGTTGGGGGCATCACCTCCGCTTAGCAGGCAGGTAGCTTTCGAGCTGGGAACAGACAAGGCGGTTGTCGTCTTCGGTGGAGCAGGGGCAGCATTTTCTGTCAGGGACGAGAGTAAACAGTTTAGGCTTTGAGGGCCGGCCAGTCTCTGTCACAGCCACTCAGCTGTGCTCTTGTGTACAAGGAGCTATCGATCACCCGTAAATGAGTGAACGTGGCTGAGTGCCAATAAAACTTTATTTATGGACCCTGGAATTTGAATGTCCTCTCAATTTCATGGGTCATAAAATATGATTCTTTTGATTTCCTTTTCAACCATTTAGAAACGTAAAACCTCTTCGTAGCTCGCAGGCCCCACGAGGGGAAGCAGCAGGTGGGGTGTGGCCCGCGGGCCGCGGTCGGCTGACTGGCGCCTGGAGGAACGCACCTGTTTTATTTGTCCCTCTTCTGACTTGTGCGTTTTGAACTGGAGTAATCTGGAAGTGCGGTTCTGGAGGGCCCATGACCGGGTTCAGACAGACGCCAAGCTGTGGTCACTTAGCAGAGGCGCTGCCCGTGTTCAGGGAGCGAAGACTTTTAGGAATTTGGGGGCCTTCCTGCCATGTAACGAGAAGTGGCCCTAACCGGAAGGTTCTCAGTCAGAGGCAGCTCCTCACCCCTCCCCGGGGCGGTAGGGAGCGGGGAGGACACTTGGCCACACGTGGACACATTTTTCAGGGGGAGGGCGCTACTGGCATCTAGTGGGCAGAGGCCAGGGATGCTGCTGGGCCTCCGACGGTGCTCAGGAGAGCCCCCACCGCAGAGACTTCGTTGGTCCCAAATGTCAGTAGTACCGAGATTTGCCACGCCCACTCACTATTCCTGTCAGTGCTTTATTTTGAATTTTAAATCTTACCAGCCTGTTTTTTTTTAATGTTTATTTATTTATTTTTGAGAGAGAAAGAGAGCGAGAGAGAGAACGAGCAGGGGAGAGGCAGAGAGAGAGGGAGACACAGAATCCGAGGCAAGGCTCCAGGCTCCGAGCTGTCAGCACAGAGCGCAACACAGGGCTCAAACTCACGAACCGTGAGATCATGAGTCAAAGTTGGATGCTTAACCAACTGAGCCACCCAGGCACCCCTAAAATTTTTCTTTTTTATTTATTTATTTTTTAAATGTTTTTATTAATTTTGGGACAGAGACAGAGCATGAGCAGGGGAGGGGCAGAGAGAGAGAGAGGGAGACACAGAATCCGAAACAGGCTCCAGGCTGTGAGCTGTCAGCACAGAGCCCGACACGGGGCTCAAACCCACAAACCATGAGATCATGACCTGAGCCGAAGTCAGACGCTTAACTGACTGAGCCACACAGGTGCCCCTAAATCTTACCAGCCTTGTGGCTGTGAAAATGTAAGTTGCAGAGCATTTGATGATAAAAATTTAGTTCTACATTTGCCGACATAAATAGGAGGATCATTGCATTCTCATCTAATGCTTAGAGTCATAATATTTTAAGTGTTTTATTTTATTATATTTTTGTTCTTCATTTAAACTGAAACGTGAAAAGATGCTGTTATATGACGACTTAGGAGTTCTACACCATGTGAATGGGTGAGGCATTGCCTGCTTTTATATTTATAGAGAAAGCCACGGGGTTTATTTTTCAAAACTCCAGAGGCCATGTTATATGAGCCCATGACTCCCTAACACAGGAAAGGGAATTCTAAAGGCCAAAATAAATCCTGTGTAAGTGGGTGAAAATCAGAGTGTGTTAGAGATCGCATAGCCGGCCTGTATGTCTTCCTAAAATCTGTTGGAGGGCCTAGTGTACATTGTAGAGAAGCTGTTTCCAACTTCTCAGTCTTGAAGATAATTAAATTTGTAAATCGATGTACAGATTAATTGGAAGTGTTGGCTTAAACCAAAGTCATTAGAAAAAGACTACTGTTATGTCTCCAAGGCAGTCTGCTTGGAAATCTTGGGTGCATGAGCTTGCATTTTCGTCTGGAGAGGGGGGGAAGAATAGAAAAGGGAGATTGTACATTGCCTGGTCTTGGGACGCACACCGTCACAGCGAGAAGCAGCAGTGATTTGCTGTTACTAGATTGGGCACTTTTAGGAAGACTTCCTCCTGGACAGGCAGAGAGAGATGTGTAAGCAAATACAGTGGCAAGTGCACAGAGTTTGAGAGAGGATTCCGTGGCCACTTGGGAGGCACACAGATGGTTTTGGAGGTAACCCCGAGGACCAAGGACTGGACGCCTTTCCTGTCACGTCAGCATCTGCCTTTGACGTGCACTTGAAGGCCCCGGCAAGCCATTAATTAACCCAGAAGGGCGGCTAAGCACAGAAAGGACCCTTTCTGAATGCCTCACCCGGGGATGTTTTTTATTCCGTGAAGAGCAGCATTATGTTTCTACGAAGAGAGCCCCTCCTCTCTGTCCTCCCCACCCTGAAGCCTCATTTCCTTCTTAGAAGCGCGGAGTCTTTCTCATGCAGATTATTTCTGGAGACTCTGTGCCAGGTTTTAATTACATTTTAATGAATGTGAAAACAGTTCATGTGCATAGGAGAAAATTTGGAAAATACAAAAAGCGCACATAGGGAGATAAATCTAGCAAAATTCCACCCCCAGGACTAGATGTGAGACTCTTTTGGAGGGTTCTCTTCCATGTGTGTGTGGGGGCGCGTGCGTGCGCACGTGTGTATACAAAACAAAATTTATCATCGTGTGCATTTGAAACCTGCTTTTTTTGTATCTAACTCTGCATCATGGATGTTTTCCCCAGTCATGAAGTATATTCTTTTTCGGACTTCACCTCATTCCCCTGGTTTATTCCCGTATTTAAATGGTAGTATTGTTGGTCGTAACTCTGGTAATAAAATAAGTTGTTTGATTTGATGTATAGGTTTGGGCCATCTGAGTGCAAATAAGTAAATAACTGTGAGATGAGTGGAAAATCGTTTCTTTAGGTATCTTTTATTACTATGAAATAATATATACGTATACTCACTGGTAAACGATGGTAAGTCTAGAAAGAAAGCGGTCAAGATGAAACCACTGTTCATGTTTTCATGTATTCCCCCCCCAACGTTTTCCATGTGTATATTTGCCTGTAATTGGGGTCAAACCGTAAATGCCGTAATTCATTGAACCCTCTTGTCATTGAACAGCGAAGTATTTCAACAGCTACACGTTGGCTTAATTACAGTCACGTGGGAGAAAGAAGTAATGCAAAGTGATAAGACCAGTCTGTTTCATCTCCAAAATAAGCTGGTCCCCAAGCAGGTTTTAGAAAAGGATTGTATGGGGGCGCCTGGGTGGCGCAGTCGGTTAAGCGTCCGACTTCAGCCAGGTCACGATCTCGCGGTCCGTGAGTTCGAGCCCCGCGTCAGGCTCTGGGCTGATGGCTCGGAGCCTGGAGCCTGTTTCCGATTCTGTGTCTCCCTCTCTCTCTGCGCCTCCCCCGTTCATGCTCTGTCTCTCTCTGTCCCCAAAATAAATAAAAAACGTTGAAAAAAAATTAAAAAAAAAAAGAAAAGGATTGTATGTAAATGTTAATACGTGCATTAAAAATTTGGGGCACGTGGGTGGTGGGTCTGTCCGTGAAGCATCCGACTTTGGCTCAGGTCATGATTTCATGGTCCGTAAGTTCGAGCCCCATGTCAGGCTCGGTGCTGACAGCTCGGAGCCTGGAACCTGGTTCCGATTGTGCGTCTCCCTCTCTCTGCCCCTCTCCTGCTCGTGCTCTGTCTCTCTCCCTGAAAAATAAACAAACATGAAAAAAAAATTTTAACTAAAAAAAAATTTCCTCTTAAACTGACCACTGATTGTAAAATAAAAGTAAACCCAGTTCCCGTTTGAAGGGAGGAAGACGTCCTGGGGGAAGCAATCAGCAAGTTAGGACCCACTGTGTTGAAGCCAGAATGTCCACGAAGAGAGAAAGTGCCTTTTGGATGATGAGGTCATTGCCAACAGATTTTCTGGTGGCTCTGGCTCTTGGTCCTCAGGCTGCAGAGAGACAGGTCCCAGAGACCTGAGTCTTTTCCAGATTACTTGAACCCAATGGATTCTTCCAGCATCCACGCCAACAGGCTAATAGGGAACGAGAAATGAGACAAACTTTTCTTCCATCCCTGGAGAAAAAGGGCTGCTTTAAAAGATTTTAAGAGACTATTTCATAATGGGGCAGATTGTTAACAGAGAAACTTTCCCCTGTAATGGTATCAGATTAGGACCTAATCTCCTCCTTTAATGCCTGTGTGCTTTGCTCTCTATCTGGGGACAAGGCCAGCTCCCACATAGGTCCCTTGTGGTCATAT
The DNA here is from genome assembly GCF_016509475.1 of Prionailurus bengalensis. Taxonomy (NCBI): domain Eukaryota; kingdom Metazoa; phylum Chordata; class Mammalia; order Carnivora; family Felidae; genus Prionailurus; species Prionailurus bengalensis. The sequence goes on from NC_057361.1 coordinate 6,818,238, forward strand.
CTTCAAGGTAATCAAGTGGCAGTTCCAACTTGATGTTTGGGGCAGCCCTCTCCCTGCTAAATAAAACGAAACCCTTAAACGATATTTCTCTTGCGGCTGAACTTTGAACTAATTTGGGAAGGGAGCCGTGGTGAATAGGAGTTTCTGCCACCTTGCAATCAAATCGCAAAATGAAGAAACTCGCCTTCGGTTTCTCGAAGGCTCTTCTGCCCAGATCGCTGCATGTGCTGGCATGCTTCCCTTCGCAGGCACCACAGACACGCCATGGGCCACACTCTTGGGTCTCCACCACCCTGCCTCCACCGTTCCGGTCTCCACCTCTCTGGTCTGGGAGCAGGTCAACCAGGGAGTGCTGGGGCCTTCCCCATGCACTGAACAGCTCCGATCAGCCAGTTAAGGGGCCTCATGTCACAACTGGGTCAGGCAAGAAAGTAAACACAACTGCCCTAATTAAGAACCCCTCTGTTTGGGGGGTTATTTTTTGCTTTGTTTCTCCATGTGTTTGAGGCCAAGGAGCTGTCCCAGGGCCCCCAAAGCTTTCTTTTATTCTAGAACTGGAGCGGTTGGAGAGCATCCATGGGAGTTCTCAGAACTGGGGCTGGAAACAGATGCTGTTCCCGAACCGGTGAGGTGTTGAAAGTTGCCTTGTGTTGGGCGCTTGGGTGGTTCAGTCGGTTAAGCATCTGGCTTCGGCTCAGGTCATGATCTCACTGTTCGTGAGTTCAAGCCCCGCGTCGGGCTCTGTGCTGACAGCTCAGAGCCTGGAGGCTACTTCTGGTTCTGTGTCTCCTCCTCTCTCTGCCCCTCCCCTGCTTACACTCTTTCTCAAAAATAAATAAAAACATGAAAAATATTAAGAAAGAAAGAAAAAGAAAGAGAGAGAGAGAGAGAAAGAGAGGAAGAAAGGAAGAAAGAAGAGAAAGAAAGAAAGGAGAGAGAGAGAGAGAGAGAGAGAGAGAGAGAGAAAGAAAAGAAAAGAAAAGAAAAGAAAAGAAAAGAAAAGAAAAGAAAAGAAAAGAAAAGAAAGACAGTCATCTTGTATCTCCAACGCATCCATGTTAGGAAAGGAATACACACCGTGAGGCCTCTGTGCATCGTGCTTTCTTCAACGGGTTTTAGAAGTTCCGCTTGTGGGTTTGGAGATCACCGATTAACTGTTCCCAGGAGAGCAGCTCTGAGTCCATTTAGTGAGGGTGGGGTGTCCTGCCGATCCCTCCAGAAGGCCCGTTTTGGTTGCTCTTTGGGGATGCGCACAGTCAGCTGGATGGGAGGACGAGCTACCACATCCTGGATCTCTACTGTGCAGGAGGCCCCGCTCTGAGAATTTACAGAAAAGCGTTTAACCCTCGCGGCCTCTTCCAGGCATAGGGGCTATTGCTATCCTCAGTTTGGAGATGAGAAACGGAGTCCTGTGACCTGGCCGCCAACCTGGAGCTGGAAAGCGATGGCATTATGATTAGAAATTGGAGTTTCTGGCTCTTAGCCACCGGGCGCCCTGAATCCTGCATGAATCCCATGCTTTGACCCTGACTTTATTGCAGCCAGCACAGACCTCATGCGCCCGCTAAAAGTGTTCTTCCAGAGTGGAGAGAGGACATAGGCCGGCTTCTACCCGACATAATAGACATCGATGGCGTTTCATAGACACCAGCTCATCACAGATGGTGGTCTTCCCACGCTGGGTCTAGGGGAGCATTTGGTATATCATAAAAGGTCAAAATCGTTCTTGTATAGCAGCCCCCTCAGGCATGCGTGCGTGCGTGCGTGCATACACATGCGCGCGCACATACACACACACACGGCTCCTGTGCAGCTTTTCTCTTCCTATTCCCATGTTTCTCCCCCCACCTCATCTTCATCAACAGGAATTGTGTTTCCCCTCTGCCAGACCTTCCCTTTTCAGAAGTTGGAGGCCGTCCATAATACTTTTGGGGGCTTAACTATTGGAGCCCTTCGTTGTTTGCGTAGATGTCTTACTAAATAGCTTAAAGACAGGTTGTGTGTGAATTTGTTTAATCCCTAGTGTTTCTAAACACCATACCTTGAATATGGTAGACACCCAGAACTTACACCCTCTTACACCATCTCCTTACACACAGAAAATGCCGGGCAGACCATTTGGGCGCGTTGTTATTTGCAGCGGGATTTCGGTAAGTTCCGGTATAGGATCCAGTCATGCTTGTGTGACGTGAGCTGCTGCTTTGCAGTGTGAAGGCTTCCCGGCCTCTTCGCGGACTTTTCTTTCCCAGGAGGAGCACGTAGGAAAGAACACACAGTGCTGACAGTTGAATAAAGTGCACAGCAAGCGTTAGGGCCGAGATGTGATTCGCGATGTCACGAGGCCTCCGGAGACCGTTCAGCCCCGCCCCACCCCCGTGTGAAATGTGCCTTTACCTGCGTTCTCGCTTCAGATGTCTGAGTGTTGGATGGAGGGAGCCAGGGCGAGGTGAAGTCGGGGGGCTCGTTCATTGCGGGATTGTTATTTCGGCAGGAGTACGAGTGGCGGGAAAGGCCTTGAAAACTGGCACCCGTGGGCCACGCTGAATTGGCCCGGTGCGTGTGGAGCCCACAGCCTCCTCTGAGGGGCATGAGCATCCACGTGTATCGGTCCTTCTGGAAAGCGGACGCGACGGGGTCACGAGGACCCACGAGAAGTGACCTGCGGCCCCGGTGTGCTTTTCCTTCCCCTTAAAATCAAACTGGTGGTTTCAGACGGTTCCACTTTCGTGACCTTGAAGCATGTACGTTAAAAAGCTGGAGGAGTCCAGCTCACAAAGACAAACAGTGGACAGAAGAGTGGGTGCCAGGGACCAGGGGGAGGGGGAAATGTGGAGTGAGTGTTCAGTGGGGACAGAGTTCCGGTGTGGGAAGATGAGAAAGTTCTGGAGATGGATGGGGGGATGGTCGCTCAACAGCGTGAATGTACTCAGTGACAGTGAATTGTACATCGGAAGGTTATGATAGTAAACTATATGTGATGTATATTTTACCACATTAAAAACAGAAGAGCAAGAAATAGAGCTGAACCATTCGTGTAAATTGAATCTCTGTCGTCTGATACAGAGAACTCAGGCCGTCCTGTCCTTGAGTAGAAATTGTGGAAATGCAGAGCAGCTCATGTTAAGGAGTTCACAGCCTTGCCTTACAAATCTTTTCCATCCGCAAGAGCCATTTCACGTTTAAGCGAAGGCAGGAATGGGGGACTTGAGAAATGGTATCACTACCATTGAAACTCCTACTGCCTAAGCCATTGCTTATGACCGAGTTTCGTAAAGAACAGGACAAGGGCTCCTTCCTTCCGTCTTCACTTATGGATGGCCTCAGAAAATGGCACCTGGGAAGGCGGGTGACAGGAGAGGCAGAATGTCCTTGCTGACACTGAAATCAGAAGTTTGTGTTGGCGGGGGCATCTGGGTGACCCAATTGGTTGAGCGTCCAACTTCGGCTCAGGTCATGTTGTCGCGGTTTGCGGTTTCGAGCCCTGCGTTAGGCTCTGCGCTGACAGCTCGGGGCCTGGAGCCTGCTTCGGATTCTGTGTCTCCCTCTCTCTGTGCTCCTCCCCCACTCATACTGTGTCTCTCTTTCTCTCTCAAAAATAAATAAACATTTTTAAGAAATAGAAAAAAAGGAAGAAACGTTGTGTTGGGAATGCATCCTTGTGTTCAGAGCCGGTGAACTTGAATACCTCTAGTACCTGAGCACTTTGTTATATGAAATTATACAACAGAACTTGGGGAGCGGGGGGAGATCCATCATTTTATTCTAACATCCATCTGTGAGATTTAGATCTTGTCTTGGAGAACAGAGGATAGGTAAGTTCTTTCCCACCCTTAATGAGTGGAAGTTGGTGAGGTTGGTCTAAAACAGTAACTTTTGGCCAATGAATCTCAGCCATTTGCCCCGTGGAGTCAAAAAAAGTGAAGTGAACCCTTCAAAACAACCCCCACTGCCTTCACATTCATTGCTTGGAGGGGTGGCAACTAAGCACCCAGTTAATTGTTGGTTTCTCTTGATTTCAGTGTAATCAGACCCATTGATGAGTTGAAGTGGACCGAATATTGCTGCTAGGTTTATGGTCAGTTCGGAGAGTGTTCTCATGTTTGTATTGAATAGTCTAAGAATATATATGTACATTTTACTGGTTACTGTAAATTCTTTTTTTTTAATTAGGTTTTAAAAGAAACATTTAATAGGGGCACCTGGTTGGCTCAGTTGGTTAAGTGTCTGACTTCAGCCTAGGTCATGATCTCGCTGTTCCTGAGTTTGAGCCCTGCATCAGGCTCTGTGCCGACAGCTCAGAGCCTGCTTCAGATTCTGTGTCTCCCTCTCTCTCTCTCTCTCTCTCTCTCTCTCTCTCTCTGCCCCTCCTGCATTTGCACTCTGTCTCTCTTTCTCAAAAATAAACATTAAAAAAAATTAAAGGAACAGTCATTTAATTTTTATACATTTATGTGTATGTGTGTGTATATATATACATATATATATAGAGAGAGAGAGAGAGAGAGAGGGAGAGATAGAAAGAAAGAGGGCCTGTGTGAGCAAGGGAGGGACAGAGGGAATCCCAAGCAGGCTCCACACCATCAGCACAGAGCCCACCACAGGGCTGGAACTCACAAACCGTGCGATCGTGACCTGAGCCGAAACCAAGAGTCGGCTGCCCAGCTGATGGAGCCACCCAGGCAGGCGCCCCAAAGAAACAATCATTGAAAAGCTAGTTAGGTGTTCAGTTGTGTGTAGGGTAATTGATCCAGCTACTAGGATTTGTTTTTCTTTTGTTTTGCTTTTTTTAGAGAGAGAATGGGAGAGGAGCCGAGGGAGAGAGAATCTTGAGCAGGCCCCACATTCAGCACAGAGCCCGACGTAAGGCTCAGTCCCGCAACCATGAGACCATAACCTGAGCCGCAATCAAGAGTTGGATGCTTAACTAACTGAGCCACCCAGCCGCCCCCAATTACTAGGGTTTTTGGGGTTGTTTTTTGTTTTTTGTTTTTTTTAATTAAACTACATAGCTCAGGTAGAGCAGTTGGGGGGACACATAGGGCAAGTCTCGTTGACCAAGTGACATTTCACCTGGTTCTCTTGCAGGCCAAGGCTGGTTTCTATTTTCTTTTCTCTGCTGCTTACAAGTCAAAAAGCCTTTAAATTTTTTTTTTCAACGTTTATTTATTTTTGGGACAGAGAGAGACAGAGCATGAACGGGGAGGGGCAGAGAGAGAGGGAGACACAGAATCGGAAACAGGTTCCAGGCTCTGAGCCATCAGCCCAGAGCCCGACGCGGGGCTCGAACTCACGGACCGCGAGATCGTGACCTGGCTGAAGTCGGACGCTTAACCGATTGCGCCACCCAGGCGCCCCTCAAAAAGCCTTTAAAAAGTTAACAGTGTGTTGGGAAAGCCTTATCCTGACTTATAAACTTAGAAAAATTGGTCCATGATAGGAAATCTGAGGATGGTGCGTAAAGAGAAAGAGGAGCGGACTGACAAAAATTGCCCCCGGTCCCTGGTGTCTTACGGATGTCGTGTCCCCTGCTCCGCGGTCCTGTGCGGTCACATGTGCAGACACGTGTGTTTATCAGACACTTGGGGCTGGGGAACGAGAAGCAGCTTCTTGCAGGTGCATCATCTCGAAACACTTTCTCCGTAGAAACCAAAAGAGATCCGACTGCTGAAGGAAGAACTCCACGTTTCACTTTCTGCTGAACATACCGGTGATCTTGTGGGAGGATTGGACGCAGCCTGTTAGAAAAAGCCCGGCTCTTAGGCTGCGTTTTCAGCGATCTCTCGCGGGGGCTTGGCCGCGTCCTTAAGCGACACCCGTGAGCTAGCGGCACACCGCGTACGACCCTGTCCGTGCGTTTTCATTTTCATTGCAAACACAACGTGCTGGGTTTTCTTCTCCAGAAGTGTTCTCGACCAGCAGCACTTTTGCAGTTCGGACCATTTGGAGAGTCTGGAGACATTTTTGATCGTCAGAACCATGGCGGGTGGGAGCTGGTGCTGGCATCTAGCGGGTGGAGGCCAGAGAGGACACTCAGCAGCCTCCGGTGCACAGCACAGCCCCATAACAGCATCCTCTGGCTCCACATATCTAAAATGCTGACATTGAGAGCCTGATGATTAGATTTTGCTTCTTTTTTTGGGTGGGGGGGGAAGGGCAGAGAGAGAGAGAGAGAAAGAGAGCAAGAGAGAAAGAATGTTAAGCAGCCTCCACACTGGGTGTGGATCCCCGATACAGGGCTCAAGACCTCACGCCTGTGGGATGGTGACCTGAGCCAAAATTGAGGCTTGGGCGCTCAACTAACCGAGCCACCCAGGCGCCCCAGATTTTACTTATTTCTAAGCACCCAACGTGACAGAATAAACAACGACGTGACTCGGGGTGGTCTCTGAGTCATTTCACGCTGCTGTGGCAACATACAACAGATGGGGCAGCTTAAACGTCACGTTTATTGCTCGCAGCTCTGGGAGCTAGAAGTCTGAGATCCAGGCACTGGCAGATTTGGGATCGGGTGAGGACCCACTTCCTGTTTCCTCCATGGACGTCTGCTCATCGTGTCCTCACTTGGCAGAAGGATGAGAGCTCTCTGGGGGTCTCTAACATATAAGGGCGCTAATCCCATTCGTGGGGGCCCCACCCTCATGACCTAATCACCTGCCAGTGGCCCCACCTTTGAGCACATAGTGAGTTCATCATTGTAACTGACGCATTACTGCCCCGCTCAACGTCAGCTCAGCATCAGCAAAAGTCCGTTCAGTGTTAGCCTTGTGTGGCGCACGATTTTGTTATTGTTTACATTGTCTCCCCTCAGTAATGTTTTTGTTTCATTTGGTTATGCTCCGATCTCATAGTTTTTTTATTTAGCCTCTCATATTTTCCTAATGCTGTCTTACGAGTGAATTTCCCAGAATTCAAACAAATCTCAGGACAGATCTGTATTTCGGCTGTCAGATTTTCTCTTCAGTATATACAGAAGCACAGAATATCACCAAATTAACTAAACATAAGCATTTTTAAAAATTAACTTTTTTATTCATTTTTGAGAGACAGAGACAGAGTGCAAGGTGGGGGTGGGCAGAGAGAGGAGATCCAGAATCTGAAGCAGGCTCTGGGCTCTGAGCTATCAGCACAGAGCCCGACGCCGGACTCGAACTCATGAACCACGGGATCACAAGCTGAGCCGAAGTTGGACGCTCAACCGACTAAGCCACCTGGGCGCCCCAACATAAGCATTTTTTGAGTGGCAAAATTCTGGTAACTACAGTGAGAATTGGAATAACCCAAGAGGCAGTCATGTTGTTTGTCTTCTGCTGCCTGTTGCCACGGGTGCAACAGCCGGAAACAACACATTGCTTATCCCGAGTCTAGGCACGCCTTTGCTGGGTCCTCTGCTCAGGGTCTCACAGGGCTGTGGACAACGTGGTGGCTGGGCTGCATCTGCGTTTGGAGCTTGCCTGTCCCTCCATCCCGCCCCCAAGTTTCCACCTGCCTTCCAGCTATCCGGAGGTCTCTGCCAGACCAATGCAGTGAGCTCTGTGACAACATACAAAAGTTGGAGTTCCTCTTTGTCCATGCGCCAGTGTCCCGAGATGTGGCTTCTTCATAGAAATGACGTCAAGTGGACGTGCACCCTTTACTCCTCATTCACGATTGGTTTACTTCTCCGTGCTAGGGACGGGCCCATACGCAGAGCGACTATCAGCTTATCGCTTAAACTCGGCAAGTGAAGGATATTTTGATTAATCATTTTTCTAGAACAACAGGTATGATCCAGTCAATGTGGTTACCTGCCCTAGGGGTGTTGACATGACTTCTAGTCTGCTCAGGCATCTTCTGTGTCTCTGGAAAAGCGTGTAGTGTTCTATCTGACCACGTCCATCAGAATGCACCTCAGGAACACAGTCATGCTCATTACCAAGTACGTTGTCATGTACGCAGCACACACGTGATTTTTAGTGAATAAAAAGTTGGGCTTCGTGGGGCGCCTGGGGGGCTCAGTGGGTCTGACTCTTGGTTTCGGCTCAGGTCATGATCTCATGGTCCGTTGTGACACTGAGCCCCAAGTCGGGCTCTGTGCTGGCAGCACGGAACCTGCTTGGGCTGCTCGCTCGCTCGCTCGCTCGCTCTCAGTCTCTGCCCCTTCCTGTGTGCACGCGCTCTCTCTCTTCCTGTCTCTCTCACTCTCTCAAAATAAATAAGCATTAAAAAAATAAGTCGGGGGGCGCCTGGGTGGCTCAGTCGGTTAAGCGTCCGACTTCGGCTCAGGTCATGGTCTCACAGCTTGTGGGTTCGAGCCCTGCATCAGGTTCTGTGTTGACAGCTCGGAGCCTGGAGCCTGTTTTGGATTCTGTGTCTCCCTCTCTCTGCCCGTCCCCTGTTCATGCTCTCTCTCTGTCTCAAAAATAAATAAATGTTAAAAAAAAAAATTAAAAAAAAATAAGTCAGATTTTGTTTCCATTATCTGTTGCCCCTGAATTTGTCCCCATCAGTGTGGTTTGTGCCTGACCCTCCCAGCCTTGTAAAATACACCGACACTTCTTTGGTTTTTTTAATTTTTTGAAACATTCGTCCTGGATGCGTTTATATTGATGTATATTATTACAAAGTTATAATTACCTTCATGGTTATAACGTCACATCACGGGTGTTATTTCTTTAGTCGTCTCAGCGAGATGCAGTGACACAAATACAGGCAGTGTTTCAACACTCTCTCTCCACTTTCTCCTGTCGTCTAACAGAGGGCGGCTCCCGCATCGTAAAGACCTCGTCTCCGCGAGGTGAGGCTAAGATGAGCATAACCAGCGACGAGGTGAACTTCCTGGTGTATCGCTACCTCCAGGAGTCAGGTAAGAGGCTTGGGTGTCTGTCAGCAGGGGAGTCCTCTTCAACATGCCACGTGCACGTCCACCAACCGTTGGGCCGGGAAACCAGGCCGTAGGAAAAGAAGAGCAAACAGACGACGTTCTTGTTCAGAGAGTGGAAAAAGAGAAGGCTCCGGGGCCGCCCCGTTCCCGGGATGGGGTGGGGAGCGCGTTCTTTTCTTCCCTTGATGTTTCTGTCCCGATGAGATCAGATTGGAGTTAAGGTCAAGAGCAGTTGGGATGGACGTCGAGAGTGGGGTAGCGCAGGGAGCGGCGGCTCTTGGCTTCCTGCACGGTGAGGGCGTTTGTGGGCTAGTCTGTCGTCACGATGTGTCTGTCTATGAACCTCTCAGACTCGGAACCAGTGATCTGTTGAGCCCCTGAACCACTCCCCCAAATGGACCGTTGTCAGTTTCCCAAAACGTGGGAGTAGTTCCGGTTTCTTCCAGCACTTCTGATTAGGACCAAGATGTCACTCGGCGGTAAGCAAAGACCGGGGCAGATACGTGTTCCCCGCGGACACAGTGGACCTTGTGAGTAGCGTCTGCTATCCTCCGGGAGTGGGGGAGGGGCTGACAAGCACCCGAGGCCCGGGGTCTGGCCTGGCTTTGTCACAGGCCAGCCACAGTCCTCTGAGGAGCCCTGTGATGCCTCAGAGCGTGGATCCCCCCCATTCCTCGATGTCGCAGATGCCCCACACAGCGGAGCCTCACCACAGTGTCGTGGGTTGCTTGTGGGTGCTTTTTTTTGAATTCTCAGGAGTCTGAATTCTTCTTAAATTCACGTTATTCGGTTTTTAATGAATTTCTGAAATGAATATTGTCTTCCGAACTTTAAAATATTTCATTCGAGACGTACACGACGACGTTCGTGGAGGACATCCTACCCCTTCCGGTACGCGAGTTGGCGCCTGTGTGCGACCCTCCTCTGTCGTCCCCTCTCTCTCTTCAGTGGTAACTGCCCCTCCTGGTTTTTGCACTTGCTGTGTCTGCGATGGCTTCCTAAGCAGTGGGCGTACAGATGTATTAGTTAGCCCCGGCTGCTGTAACAAAGTACCACGGACCGGGCCGGCTTGAACAGAAATACGTTGTCTCACGTTTCTGGGGAACCAAAGTCCAAAATCAGGGTGTGAGCAGCCTTGGTTCCTTCTGAAGCCGCCGAGGGAGTCTGTTCCATGCCTGTCTCCCAGCTTCCGGTGGTTTGCTGGCCGTCTTTGCCTTTGTCGTCACACGGCCTCTCCCTGTGTGCCTCCACCCCTGTCCAAATTGGTCAGATTTCTCCTTTCTGTAAATCTTCCTTCCGAGATTCTCTCCTTTTGGAAACAGCCGTCCTGGATTAGGGCCTCCCTGTAGTGCAATAAAAACCCATCTTAGCATAACATCTGCAGCGACCGTGTTTCCGGATAAGGTCACTTTCTGAGGTGGACCAGGGCTTAGGACTAACTTAGGAATTTGGGGCAGGATCAGTTCAGCCCCTAACTCTTGGTTTCGCACGTGTTTGAGCCTTTTACGCTTGATATCCTATCGTTTATGTTCCGCAACTTGGTCTTTCAAGACGGAAACCAGTTCCCGAGCCTCCACCTTCCAAAGACACACGGACAAGAGTGAGGGGCAAGCGGCATGTGAGCCCCTGGGTCCTGGCTCTTCCTCAGTCAGCCTGCAAGGTGTGGCATCCAGACCACGTGGCTCGGGCTCTGAGCCTTGAACAAGTTATTTACCCCCACGAGCGTCCCCTTCCCGCGCAAAAATGGTTAACCTGGGCCATAGTACTGGAGTTCACTGGACACGTGGCATCATAGAACAAACCCCTCTCCCCGTCCAAGCCTGGATATCTGTGCCTGGGGACCCCAACTAGCACTTTCCATGGAAGGTGCACACTCTTTCTCCATGTAGATTGGGTCACTTGGAGTAGCTGGTCCCAGGCATAGTGTGACAGAAATTGACAAAACGTGTATGACCTCAGCCCCGGGGATTGGGGAAGTCACTAGCACCGATCTCCTACCTTGTTGTGGGGCATTGCTCACCTGAGCACAGGTGCTCTCCTGTGACACAGCAGATATACTCTCCGAGCCATGTGCTTCCCTGTCGACTTCCAGCATTGAATTCTGAATTCGAGATGCCTTTCTTTTTTTTTTTTAATTTTTAATGTATATTTCTTTTTGAGAGAGAGACAGAGCATGAGAACGGGAGGGGCAGAGAAAAGGAGACACAGAATCCGAAGCAGACTCCAGGCTCTGAGCTGTCAGCACAGAGCCCAACGTGGGGTTCGAACTCATGGACTGCGAGATCATGACCTGAGCCGAAGTCGGATGCTCAACCGACTGAGCCACCCGGGCTCCCCCAAGATGTCTTTCTTTTAAAACCCCTCTGCACGAAGATACAGTCAGAATATGTGGTAAAACCTCGAGCTGAACTTCAGCATGAATAAACAGTGTGGGAGAGATACCTAAGTGTAGCCTGGGGCTAGGGTTCTGGGTTGGCTGGTCCCTGGGGCCCGAGGCACTCCAGCAAGAGAGCTGCTGGCCTCTTTGCGTAAACACAGAAACCATCCCTGCCCCAGAAAGGCCACACTTCCTTTTCGTGTGTGTGTTTACACGCGGCTCCTGTTTGTGGCTAAAGCTTCCGTAACCAGGCAACCGAGGAAGGGAGTTGGGGGACGGGATGGATAGGATATCACTGGGGTGGGTTTTATGTCACAACTGTGAACGCCTGTCCTCTCCGTCACAATCCTTACCGACCGTCCCACATGTCGCGTGGGTATTTAAGAAAGCCATGCTTGAGCTTTGTGACCACAAGGCCTGGACTTGACCCGAGTCCTCCCATAAGGACAAGTTCAAAAGCAGGGAGAGAAGAAATGCCACATTCAAGTGTTCCTTTTGGGGTCATTCTATATGTTCATTTCAAATCCTAAATATGTGATGAAGCACGTATTGATTGAGGGCCCATCAAGTGCAGAGAGCACCTTCTCAACCTTTCAGTGTCTCCTTTCTAGCTGCAGAATCGGGGTTGGGGCATTGGGGGTGCATGGTGGTTCAGCCAGTCGAGCATCTGACTTCGGCTCAGGTCACGATCTCATGGTTTGTGGGTTCAAGCCCCATGTCGGGCTCTGTGCTGGCAGCGTAGAGCCTGCTTCAGATTCTCTGTCTCCTTCTCTCTCTGCCCCTCCCCTGCTCATGTTCTTTCTTTCTCAAAAATAAACAAACATTAAAACGGGGGGGTTAGGGAGAAAACACACCCCTTGAGCATATGTCTCCTTCAGGCATCTCTGCTCTCCCCCACGTACCTCCAGCAACTCAAAAATAAGTCCTGTGTGAACATAGGTGACTCATTCCTCCACACCTACCCATCCAGCTTTCCTTGCCAGAAGAGTCCAGGAGGTTCTCTGTTTCCGAGAACCCCTCTCGTGCAGCAGGGTCCCATCCTTAGGCCTTGTGTGGAAGAAGGCGGGTGCAGGGGAGGGAGGGAGGAGGTGGTCAGGGGATGGCTTTACAGTGAGACAGACAGCTAGTTCTCTGGTCTGTGTGCTCTTAGCCTCACTGCACGGGGACAGACCCACCAGGTTCCAGCCCACCTTCATGGGTGCAGTGAGGGACAAGTTCCCAGAACCACGGTTGCTCCTAGTCCTGGCCACCTGAGCCACAGGGGAGAGCCCGCCTTCTCTGTGCCGAGCCAGTGGACAGCGTTCCTGGCCCTCCTGTCTCCAGCAGCTTCTGTCCTGGATCCTCTGTATCGGTGAGGACGCTGTGAATCCCCAAAGGAATATTTGTCTCCCCGATGGCAGGAAAGCAGTGTATTGAAGATGATCCCTTCCTTGTTGTGAGAATCCAGGTCACGTGACTTCAGACTTGGGAAAGAGTCCCCAAAATGGGCTTACCTCATTTGCCCACGAGCAGCAGAATTAAGATCCTCTTAGATCTTCCCTGGCCCTCACCTGGAAGTGAGGAGGTAGATTCCAGGCCCAGAGGCATATCCCACGACCGTCAAGGCAGACGGAGAGGCCTTGTTACCGTCGTTAGTTGTCTGAAGCAGGGGCCTTGCCCAGGAAAGGACTCAATAGATACTCTTGGTTTGTGACATCTCACGGTAGTGGCTTCCGGGCTCCCTGAAGGACGAAAGTGCTGGTTGGTAAGCAAGGCTTTTATTTATTTCTTTATTTTTAATTTTTCTTTTTAAATGTTTATTTCTGGAAGAGAGAGAGAATGTGAGCAGGGGAGGGGCAGAGAGAAGGAGACCGAGAATCCCCAACAGGCTCCTTGCTGTCAGTGAGCTGTGAGTGCAGAGCCCGACTCGGGGCTCGAACCTGTCAACCGCGAGATCGTGACGTGAGCCAAAAAGCAAGACTGAGACGCTTCACCAACTGAAGCGTTTCACCAAGTGAAGCGTACCTCCTCAGTCAGGAGGGCTTTTAAGTTAAGCAGTGAGAAACGTGAATTGTCAGCCACAGCAGCCAAGTGGCCGAGGTAGCTTTTGCCCGAGTTACGGCAGTCCTGCTTCGAGGGGTAAGACTCCGCCGGCCTCTGCCTCGTGGGGGTTAATCGTGCGGTCACTCTTGCTGTCTGGGCCATTGTTAGAGACACAGACGATGGCGGGGCGCCGTCCCACCCAGCCCTAGGCCCGCTTCAGGCTCTGAGCCAGATAGAGGCAGGGAGCGAGCCCTGCGAGGGTCTTAGGCTGCCCAGGCTTCTGTGAGCAGCGTCTCCAGATCCTGGATGAATCTGGGCTTGTTTGCCCCTGCTTTTTTCTGAACCCAGTGTGGGAGGCTGGCATGTGTTCCGGCTCCGTGTGGAAAGTGGGAGAATTCAGTGAGTCCTTGTAAGCATAAGTGTTTCCTCTTTTGCTTCGTTCCAAAGTCCAAATTGTAAAGAAAATATTTTCTCCGAGATGAAACCGACTGAGCCACTCGACTGACTGAGCCACCCGGACGCCCCTGTTTTATTTTTTTAACGGAGGTATAGTTTTCAATGCTGTAAAATTCACCCTTTCTAAAGTACAGGTTTGCACCTTTTGCCAAACGTCTCTGGTCACGTAAACAGCAGTACAATTGAGATCAGAGAAGAGTCCATCACCCCCAAAAAGTCCCCCGGGCCCCTTGGTAACCCAGCCATGTCCCCACCACAGCCCCTGGCGACCGGCGCTCTGTTTCCTGTGCACATAGTTTTGCCTTCGTGAGAACGTCGTGTCGATGAAATGGTAGGGGGTGTAGCCTTCAGAGTCCGCGTAACACAAGGGAGATTCGGTCACGCTGTCCGATGCCCTGGTCGGTGGTTCTCTGTGGTGAGTAGCGTTCCGCTTTAAGACCGCGTAGCAGTTGGCTCGTCCGTCTCTCGTTGAAGAACATTTGAGTCGTCCCCAGCTTTTCCCGATCACGGCTGAAACAACCGGAGACATCTGCGTACAGTGTTTTCGTGTGAACGTAGGTTTTCGTCTCTCTGGGGTGAGAATCTAGGCGTGGGATTGCAGACCCCTCGCTAAGTGGAGGCTGAAGGTGATCAGGAGCCGCTGCTGCGTCCTTTTCCGTCTCGCTGGGCAGCAAAGCACTTGAGAAACGTCGGTCGTTTTGCAGATTTGCTTAGGGCTGCCGGGCTACCTGGAAACTCGGTAAACGGACATTAGCCCCGGCAGACATACGCGCAGGACACAGATGAAGCTTCCTCTTTGGGTTTAAAAGTAGCCTTCTTGAATCTGCATGGTTTTTGCCAGTCAAAACCAGCCAGTCACGGTTTTTGCCAGTGACTTTCACCCAGAACTGCTGAGTGAGAGAGCATCCCAGTGCCCAACCTTCTCCTCCTTCAGCATCGTAACTTCACGCATAAAAATAGAAAAGTCTGCAGCCTGGCCAGGCGGCCGGTGGGTACGACTGGGCGTCTGGGCTGGGCGTGTGTCCATCTGTGCGTGCTTCCGGGCAGAGAGCGGCGTTCCTGCAGATGGGGCCCTGGGCAGGGCAGACACTGAAACGCTCCGGGTGTGGATTCAGGTATTTCCCCACCTCGAGTTTTGTGACCGTCATCAGAGAACGGGCCACAGAGAACGGGCAGACGCTTCACAAAACCAGTCGCCGACCGCGGTGGCGGTTCTGCTGCTGGAAGAGAAACGCAAGTGACACAGCGTTTTGTCCCTGCGGCTGCGTTAGCAGGCCGTGCGGCCCCAAGGGCTGTCCTTGTAAACATTTCAGGCAATAAAAGGAACTTATCATTACAGTAGGTGGTAAAAATGGATAGATATCACAAATCACCAGGAAGATGAACTTCGTTCTTCATTCTGAAGCGTTTCAGATAGGATTGAAGACTCCTTATACACGGAACTTCTTTCCTGATTCATCAGGATTTGTCATCGAGAGGCTGGTTTATTATACGTGTTTCTCGTCTCCGTTAACGTCACAATCCATGCAGATGGGAGCGTTGACGGTTTCCTGCAATGAAAGACTGCAGCTTAGACCGGTTCTGTTTTCCTCAAGAGCCGTATCTGCACACGTGTTGACTAGCTACGTAGAATTAGGCGTGTTTCCTCTGACTTACGTAACATACGCATGGTTCTCTATTTGCATATCGTCCTTACATAGTTTAGGGTGTGTGTCAGCCAAGAAGGATAGGGAACTATTATGTACTCAGACTTTCAAGGTTGACAGTAGAACTCAGATGCCATTTCTCACTCATTTCATGGAGCTTCTAGGCCAAGACCGATGATAAAGATTCCCTGGCCAGGTGGCAGGCACCCTTTTGTGTCCCCGCTGCCCGTCTATGATGTCAGCGTGGTTAGGACATAAGAGGAGACTGAGTATTGCTTAGGTGGCATTTTCTCTCAACCGCGATCCCCGGCACAAAGCTGAAGGTGGTTCTGTCCTAAACACACAGAAAAGCTTTTACTTTACAGAAAGATTATGGAGCCGTTTAAAAATCATGCGTGTGCACACAGCCACTTCCCGGGATCAGGTCAGGAAAGAAGCCTGTTTGGATAAGAGAGAGCGCCAGGATTCCAATTTTATTAGAATCTTGTTTGGTTAAAGACAGTGAGCAGTTCATATTGAGTGTCATTTCTGTCCCCACTCAGCATCTCAGGTTTATGAGCTTATAGCAAGAGGGGTGTTGGAGAATGTCCTGGGAAGATGTGCTATCTTCCTGTAGAGATGAGCTCCTCCCTTTAGGGGTGCAGTAGTATGTTCTCTTTTTTTAATGTTCGTTTATTTTTGAGAGAGAGGGAGGGAGGGAGGGAATCCCAAGCCAGTTTTGTGCCATCAGTGCAAAGTCCAATGCGGGGCTCGAACTCACAAACTGTGAGATCATGGTCTGAGCTGAAAGCAAGAGTCTGACGTTCGACCAGCTGAGCCACCCGGGCGCCCCAGAATGCTCTTTTAGAAAATTACTGTGGAAGCCACCCCCGTGTCCATGGACGGGGTGAACAGATAAACAGAATGTGCTGTGTGCACACTATAGAATGTGACTCAGCCTGACCAAAAGGGGGGTCATTCTGACTCCCTACTACAGAGTGGACGGACTTTGAGGCCATGATGGTGAGTGACATAAGCCAGACACAAGACCGACAACTGCGCTAACGGTCTGCTAACGTGAGGTATCTGAACCGTCAAAGTCATAGAGACGGAAAGTAGGACACAGGTTATGGGGGGCCACGAGGGCAGAGTGGGGACTTAGTGTTCCATGCGGACAGTCTGGGAAGATGACAGGGTTCTGGAGTTGGGCGCTCGGGACGTTTGCAAGCAGTGTGAGAGTACTTAATGCCACTGACCTGTGCACTCAGAAATGGCAAGATCAGTACATTCTGTGTTACGTGTATCTTACCACAATTTTGTAATAAGTCGCCATGTTACAGGTGAGAAGTTTCATGTATAGATTGTTTCAGAGTTTGGAATCTCAACAGAAAGTGAGGAAGCCACTTGAATTCCACACTGATGATACCACATTTAAGGGCCTTTTAAAGACCTTTTAAGTTTATTTATTATTGGAGAGCGAGAGAGACAGCATGAGTGGGGGAGGGGCAGAGATAGAAGGAGATAGAGAATCCCAAGCAGGCTCCACGTCGCCAGCGCAGAGCCCGACGCAGGGCTTGAACTCACCGTGCGATCATGACCTGAGCCCAAACCGGGAGTCAGATGCTTAACCGACCGAGCCACCCAGGCACCCCCGAAGGGCTTTTTAATAGAACTCTACGGAGTTTGGAACGGGTCCTTGGCGCACACAGTGTCATTTGTAAGCTAGATTGCTATCTGACAAAACCCAGTTCGTTAAAAAACAGAAAATAGCAGCTGAATTCATAATAGCGGTATCCTGGAACGTCCCCAGATGTGCCCTGGCGGGCGGCTGGCTAAGCAGACCGTATGCAGCTGCCCACCTTGGGGGCTCTCTCGGCAATGAGGAGGGATGTGCTGTGGGTACGTGCCACAGCCCGGATGCCTCACCAGGGAGATGTGCTGGCTCATACAAGCCAGTATCGGAACGCCGCATTCTGGATGGTTCTACGTACCGAACTTAAAATGACAAGTCTGTAGACGTAGCAAAAAGGGTAGTTTGGGGGAGTTCTCTTGTGCTGATGGAGAAGCTCTGTGTCTCGACCGTGGTGGCGATCGTGCATGTGGACACACGTGTGGAGGTCAGGAGGTTTGCAGTCTAGTGACCAGGCAACAAGAAGTCATCTTGGTTTTGAGATTGTAGTACAGCAAATAAGACGTCACCACTGGGGAGAGGCAGGGTGACACAGAACACGGGATTCTACCATTTTTGCATCTTTTCCTGACTCCACGGTATTTCCAAATTATCAACATCCAAAATAAACCAAAAACAACATTTTGCCCTTCCCATTATCTGCGTGTGTGTGTGTGTGTGTGTGTGTGTGTGTGTGTATGTGTATGAGAGACAGAGGGTGGTCAATGATCGAGAGACAGCGAAGATGTGTTAATTAAATTGCGCAGGTCATTTGGCCACGCCGTGGACCCAGGCTTTGACAGGGACGTTCTTTTGTATGACGGATTCGGATAATGGCCATCGTTTGAAACTGGATGGCCACACAAACCTTCCGAGTCTTCTGGGAACAGAATCCTGAAAAGTCATCTGAAGGGGAAGAGTAGTTGTCTCTTACACAGCTCAAATTGTTGCCTCCTTGGGAATCAGCAAACTTGGGTGGGCACCGTATGACTTGCCTCCCTGGCTGGCTCGTCCTGGGTAATTGTCACGAGAGGCCGTTTGGCATCGGACCTGGCACCTCCCTGGCCTCCACTCACTAGGTGCCAACAACTCTCCCCACCCCTCTGTTGTCACAGCCAAAGAGAGAGAGAGAGAGAGAGAGAGAGAGAGAGACAGAGCATATGCAGGGGAGGGGCAGAGAGAGGGAGACACAGAATCCGAAGCAGGCTCCAGGCTCCGAGCTATCGGCCCAGAGCCCAACGTGGGGCTCGAACCCACAAACTGTGAGATCATGACCTGAGCCAAAGTTGGATGCTTAACCGACTGAGCCACCCAGGCGCCCCACCCCCACCCCAACTGCTTTTATTAGTAAATGGAGTGTAAATGGAATTCTCATTTCTTCACACTTTATCTTCTTGGGCTGTATTTTGATTCCTTCTGTTTTAGAACTCAAATAGACTTTAACAATGAGCAGAATGCAGTCCTTGCTTTTATTAAAATTTTCCAGGGTATTTTTGCCCTCGAGGAAGGCAAAAGTCTGCCAAAGCATTTTGCAGCAGATAATAAAATAGTTGGGAGTAGCTGCCTTTCCCTTTTTGGTCTCCCCTTGAAGAGGTTACATAACCAGGAAAAGGGTGCTACTCTTAATATTTGTGAATAATTCTGTCTACAGAAATGATTAAGCAGCTTTGCCCACTGTAATCCTGGCAGCTGACAAATTATCCGGTAGGCTCCACTGTGTTTCTTAGAACCGTGGAATGCCTTCTTATGCAAGACACGTTTGCACAGATTCGGGAAATCATTTGAAAATGGTTCAGCTCTCTTAATTTAAACAAAAGTTCAGGGCTTATTGTTCAGCTGAGTCTCTAAAAATATATTTTGACTGCAGTGGCTCTTTTACATTGCTAATGTGTGTCCCTGTTTAAAAAGAGGATCTTTCTGAAACAGTAAAGGCAAGTGTTTCTTTGAGGGAATGGTAGCCTTTGCTTTAGAAATAATAAAGGCAACTGTTAGTTTCATCACATAGTAAATAAAGAAGACCTGAATAATCTGTCCATATCACTAGCGGGTAAAAGGACTTTTGAAGTCCTGCGAAACGGTAACAGCTCCTGCTTCCTATTCGCCGTGGACGTGAGCAGTGCTTTTGTGTTGGCGCTCTCTGGGGGTCCCACGACCACCCTCAGACTGCGATTCGCTAAGAGGGTTCACAGGGCTTCGTAATAGTTATGCTCGCAGTTCATTGTAGCAGAAAGACATAGGTCATAGTGTACAGCACGGTGACTATGGTTCACAGTAATGTATTGTTATATTGGGAAGTTACTAAGAGACTAAATCCGTAAACGTTCTCCTCACACCAGATCAACGTAACCCTGTGACGTGATGGAGGTCCTAACCAACCCGATTGTGGTAATCGTTTCATAGTGTCTGTGTGTATCAGATCATCATATTGTATGCCTTGAACTGACAGGATGTCTCAGGTCCCTTCTATCTCCGTAAAGCTGAGGGGAGAAAGAAACAGATTGGCATCAGAAAAGGGAAGGGGCGCCTGGGTGGCTCAGTCAGTTAAGTGTCCGTGATCTTGCATTTCGAGAGTTCAAGCCCTGCATCAGGCTCTGGGCTGACAGCTCGGAGCCTGGAGCTGCTTTGGACTCTGTCTCCCTCTCTCTCTGCCCCTCCCCTGCTCCTGCTCTCTGTCTCTCTCTTTCTTTCAAAAACAAACATTAAAAAAAAAAGGGACGAGTGCGTGTGGTGTGGCCCAGCATAAGGTAAGCTCACACGTACAGATGTGCTGTCCCCATGGATGTGCTCAGTGGCACTTAATTCTCCTGGCATGTGCGACGACACCCGTGAAGTGTCCTGAGCACACGAGCTTGGGCGTGCAGGGTTTTCACTGGGCAGCCGTCCTGTGAGCCGGCAGCACCTGCTGAGAGGGACAGAAGGAAACCTTGGCAGATAGGTGGCTGTTCATCCCGCCACCGTCCCGGAGTTTAAAGCTGGGTTGTGGACCCATATCTGTCATTTCTGAATCGGCGTGTATGTCGTACTTTGATTAACAACCAACTGGAAAACGTAGGGGCGGGTAAGTAGCTGGAGAATGTGATACCCACGCCTTTTCCATAGAAAAGAATAAAACGTTCCCCTCGCCAGCTTTGGGGCATCCGTAATTCACACTCCTCCACCACGTAAGCACCTCCGTGTTCCCTTTGCACGATACAGTCTGGAGGGCCCCGGACCTCCGCCTGACACCCCCGTGCGTGTGAATTGTTGTATTACAAACCTCTTGGGATGCTGATAGCTGCAGAGGAGTTTCTCTTCGTTCAAAAAGTGTATTTGTTTTGCGAGACTGTTCTTTTGGTTTGGTCATAAGGCCACTCAGAGTGACAAAGTGGAATCGTGAACTTGGTCTTTCCTGTGCCCCAGACGTTCATAATCACATCACGACCACCCCGGTTCCCGTGCAATTTGGGTTGTGTCGTCCTTGCTGAGTTTACTGTTCTAATTTGTGCATAGAAGCTAAGATTCAAAATTTGCCATTCTTGTGCTCATAGATATGTTAGAGGGGGAAAAGCCTAATTAGAATGAAAATCACTTTAAAAAGAATGAAAATCGCTTGATTGTTTATAAGCTATAGCTGTTTAGGGGTGCCTGGGTGGCTCAGTCAGTTGAGAACCTGATGTCAGCTCAGGTCATGATCTTGCGGTTTGTGGGTTTGAGTCCCGCGTCGGACTCTGTGCTGACAGCCTGGAGCCTACTTCAGATTCTGTGTCTCCCCTTCTCTCTGCCTCTTCCTCTCTCTCTCTCTGTCTCTTTCTCTTTCAAAAATAAATAAACATTAAAAAATTTTTTTTAAGTAAATTACACTTGTTTAAATGTGTATCTTGCTCAATATTGCCAAACAATTTCCATTGTTATTAACATCAATAAAGCCCTTCAGGGGACGCCTGGGTGGCTCAGTCAGTTAAGCGTCTGACTTGGGCTCAGGTCATGATCTCGCGGTTTGTCGGTTCGAGCCCCGCGTCGGGCTCTGTGCTGACAGCTCGGAAACTGGGTCCTGCTTTGGGTTCTGTGTCTCCCTCTCTCTGCCCCTCCCCTGCTTGCGCTCTGTCTCTCTCAAAAATAAATAAACATTAAAAATAAAAAAAAAAAAAGAACAATGTAAATTGTCTTGGGGCGCCCGGGTGGCTCAGTCGGTTAAGCGTCCGACTTTGGCTCAGGTCACGATCTCGCAGTTCGTGGGTTCGAGCCCCGTGTCGGGCTCTGGGCTGACAGCTCGGAGCCCGGAGCCTGCTTCAGACTCTGTGTCTCCCTCTCTCTCTGCCCCTCCCCTGCTCATGCTCTGTGTCTCTTTCTCTCAAAAATAAAGCAAACATTAAAAAAAACCCCAAAACCACCACCCTTCGATTCTTTTGAAGGTGCCCATGAGGTGTGTGCTGTGACTTCGTGAAGAAGTCTGGGATGGTTCAAGTTCCCTTTTTTCGCGGAGACGTAACAGCCACTTAGCAAGGTGCCTGTCTTCAGAGTTGAGACACCATTACATTTAACGCCTGCCCCCTCTGAAGCTCCGATGGGACCTGAAACGTGTTCAGCCTTCATGTATTTTATTTGCCGCCAACTTCCTGCCGTTCCCGTCCTTCCTTCCACACAGACGAGCAAGTCGTACGCAGTGTCGGCCGCGACACTGTCCCTTCTCCCCAGAGTTACTGAATGTCACTTTACCGGGGCCACCGCTGCTGTCTTGCTTCGTAGATGTCACTGACCCCGAGGTGACGTCCTTTCCCTTCCCTCCCGCGTCTGTGTCTGAAGTCAGCCCGCTGCTTTCTCCCCAAGTCCTGGCGTGCACCCCAACCTCTGCATTGGGCGCCCCAGCCTCTCTTGCCTTCCCCGCTGGCGTTTCGGCTGCACGCTGCCAGGCACGTCCTGATGCCATCCCGCCGACCGCCGTTGCCGCATCCTGACCACGGACCTCCCCTCCAGAGATTGTCTGCCGACTTCCCCTCGTATCTTCTCTCCTGCCTCCGTTGTCTGTTCTGTCACCCGCTTGTCTGCCAGCCGGCCACTCGGCGTTTCTTGCCAGCGGTGCTCCTGTCCCCGTCGTCACGGCTCCATTGTAGCAACTGAGCTGACGTTCCTGGGCACAGTCACTGTGTCAGGCAGGATTCTAAGCCCTTGACCGAGAAAACCTTTAACCCACAGCAAGCAGGTGCAGCTTCGTTTCTGCGTACAGGTGAGAAAACCAGTGCCCCAAGGAGGCAGCCCCTGGCCCCAGGCCCCTCGCTGGGAAGTCACAGAGGCAGCACTCGGAGCGGGCCATCTGGCTCCTGAATCTTCCTCTCTTGAATGATTTTTCTTGACTCTGTTACTGTGGGGAATTCACTGATTCTCTTGCTGACGTGAAAGCCTGCATTCCTGGCATGGGCCCTGCCTGGCCCGGACATGTCGTCCTTTCTCCGTATTGCCGAATCTGGTGTGTTAATGCTGGGTCTGGTATATTCGCGGTTACCCGAGGGAGAGAGGCTGGGGTGTGAAGATCCTTTCCCAGGGTCCTCGTCAGGTTTGGGTCTTGGGCTTTGCCGGCCTCAGAAAACAAGTTGTGGGATCCAGGCTCGCTTTCTTCGGCCCTTCTCGGCTCTGCCCTCTCATCCAGGTCTCTCCCCTAGATCAGGGTGGAGAGAACGTTCTCTAGAGCTTAGTCTCTGGCCCAGCTGTTCACGTCTTTCTGGCACCCAAGCAGACATTTTAGATACGTACATGACAGCAGCTGTGGTCCAGGGCACCTTTCTGTACAAAAGCAGGTGAGGGGCCAGACCTGGCCGCCAGGATGTCGTGTGCTGGCTTCTATACAAGACCCCGCAGAGAACGCGGGCACTGCTTCCGCCTCTCCCCTGCAGCCCCCCGTGCGTGTGGTGCATGTTCCGTACGTCTCTGTCCCTCTGCAGACCTTTGCGCCCTCCCACGTCGACGTGCATATTTCCCAGCCTCAGCTGTCTGCGCGTCATTTTTGCCACGCTTTATTAACATTTATTAATATTTTCCTTAAGGTGAAACCGTTCCTGAGATGTGCCTATAGTCGCATTTGCGTGATACACGTTAAAATAAATAAGTTAGATTGTACAGGGCTCCCAGGTGGCTCAGTCACTTCAGTGTCCAGCTTTGGCTCAGGTCGTGATCTCATGGGATCGAGCCCCGCGTCGGGCTCTGTGCTGACAGCTCGGAACCCGGAGCCTGCTTCGGATCCTCTGTCTCCCTCTCTCTCTGCCCTCCCCCGCTCAAGCTCTGTCTCTCTGAAAAATAAATGAACATTAAAAAAAATTTAAAAAAGAACTTAGATTTGAAAGTGTTCACCCCTGTGCGATGCGAGTGAATTTGGGATAACATCGGAGGTCTGGATGCCATCAGGGAGGCCTTGATGTCCTGGAATAGAGCAGTTGGCATGATTTTCGGTTCCTCCTCCCGAGGGCCTGTCCTTTGTTAGCGGCACTGCCCTACCTATGTCCGAGCGTGGACGCACAGATGAGGACGGGGGCTTGTTTTGGTTAACGGTCGCCTGTCAGAGGCTGATAAATGTAACACCGGAGGTGCACGCGAAGGGACCCCAGGACCCCAGGAAAGCGCACGGAGAGAAGGTGGCATTGGAGCTGTGACCTGAGCTACAGTTCTGCGAGCAAGCCAAGGAGGACGCGTCGAGCACAGTCAAGAGGCTGGCTTGAAGAAGGCCCTGAGGGTTCGGGGAGGAGGACCCCCTTGCCGGGGGCGACAAAGGATGCAGAATGAGAGGAAGGACCAGAAAGGACTGGGAAGGTGGTTCAGCAGCTGAGCGCCAGGCAGCTGAAGGCTGGAGCCCTGTCCGTGTGGAAGCCACGGATTCGTCTTTGGCAGTAAATCTGGAGGTTGTGGGAGCAAAGGACAGGGGAACACGGAGAATCTGTCCAAATGGTGGCCGTCAAGTCCACTTAGCGACCAGGGGACGTGCTTACCTTGCGTTAGGTAAAGAAGCAGCAACGCGGAATTCTGCCATCGTAAGAATTAACATACAGACTAATTTGCAGGGACAAAGGGGGCTGGAAGAAATTCTACATGAGAACACTGGTTGTATCAGGTTTAGTTATTCAAGTGTAGTTATGTGAGTTATTTCCTCTGTCTTCCAGATTGCTTTCTCTGTGTTTTCCCCACGTCATAATTTTTTTAAAAATTAAAAAAAATGTTTTAAATGTTTATTTATTTTTGAGAGAGAGGGAGCGTGTGGGGAGGGACAGAGAGAGTCGGCATCGATCCCGATCCCGGGCTGGAACTCATGGACCGCGAGATCATGACCTGAGCTGAAGTCGGACGCTCAACTGACTGAGCCACCCAGGCGCCCCCATAAGTTTTTTGGGGTTTTTTTTTTTTTTTTGTAATTTTTAATGACGCTCTCCATTACAAATCTCTGGCTTGGCTTCTGTGCTCGTCTGTTTCCCAGTTTCCAAATAACAGATCCATGAGGGTTCAGACTCGCGGGGGCTGGGGTTGCCAGCAGGCGGTATGTTTGCGCCTGGAGGTCCCGCGACGCTCTGGAAGGCTGAGCGCACGCAGCTCTGTGAGCCGCTCTCGGGGCCGCCTCTGCCCCGGCCAGTTGTTGGGAGGAAGTAACAACCTTCGTTTATAACCTGACTAATGCTTTCCCCTCCTGGATGTTTCCCATGTTGAGAGGATATTAAAATCTTGGCAGGCCTCACGGTCTGCACTGGTCAGAGGCCCGTGCTGGACTCAGCCGCCACCCTTGGGGTCCGGGCCAGATGTTATAAGTGAAACCCTATTTTAACGAGGTCCTTCTGGTATTTCTTTTGGGCGCCATCCAAGACGGTCCATTTTACACCAAATTCCATGTTGCGCGGGTCGTCTAGAACAGGTCTGCAGCCCATAAAAACGTTCTCGCTGCACTCAAAGTTTTCTGTGGCAGAACGTCAGAGAATTGGGAGAGAAGGTGAGGGCTCGGTCTTGAGGATTTTATATAGACACATATATACACACACACACGTGGTGTTATATTCGCACGTATATATAAAGAGGTTGAATGTAAAGCTGATAGGAGCACATGCGGCGATTAAGACACGGTCCAAAAGAATTCTCCACGTAGTTTTGTGCTTTTTACCACGGGTAAACATAGGGTTTTCGTTCGGTGAGAATTGCTCCTTGGGCCGCAGATGTCACCGTCTGGCGAGACGAATCCATCACTTCCAAACAGGAGAAGTGAACCGACCACAAATTAGCTTCCAAAGATGTGAGGGTGCGTGTTTTCTTATTCTGTCGCCTTTTGCGTTGACAGCTTCTCGCTCCGTGTGCGTGTCTGTGTGTTTGCGTGTCTGATTTATGTGACCCAGCTAGCATGTCACGACCCTTGGCCTCCCTTCCATCTGTTTTTGTCAGCTCCCGCCCCGCCCCCACCACCTTAAGTCACCCCCGTCCCCACCCCGAGAGGAAGACAGCCGCTTGCCAGACAGCTGCCGTCGTGTTGCACAAACTTTTACGATCCAGGAAATATTGATTCCCCCGTGGATAGGGATGTTACAGGAATGTCGATATTCGAAGAAAGGAAAGGAAGTGCTCCATGATAAATGAGCGGTCCCTGGTTCTGTCTTCAGAATGACTCTTGCAAAATCCCTGCCCCGGAGCCGTGGAGAGTGGATCCGTGCTTTAGCCGGTGGCCGTCGGGCACCCCCGAATCGCAGGGCCCTCCCAGCGGCCAAGGCCGTTCCCGTTCACCCGTCCCTCACAGGACGGCCTTCGCAGGCACACTCGAGTCGTTTTACAAACCTCCCAACCACAGACTCTCAACTGCCTGGTTTCCTGTCCCCTGGGGACATCCCCACCTCGCTACCGCCTCTCCGTTATACTGGTGAAAGTGTAGTCCCAGGAATGTCCTGTCTTCCGTCTTCTCCGGCTTCCCGGTCCCTGCACGTGGCCCCGTGTGGTGTGGTGAGACCCCTTCTTTCGGGACTTGTAAGTGATCCATTCTTTCCATGGCCTGAACCCCTCTGGGTGGCCGCTCAGTCACCTCTTTAAATTAAAGCCCTGTGGGTTTGGTGGGACGGCGAGGTCCCTTTTTCCCTCTACCCAGAATCTTAGGTTTGAAAGAGACCTTGGAGATCATTCAATTGTACCTGTTTGGTCGTCAGAAAAGGAAGCCAGAGCGCCGCGGAGGGCGGACCCAGGCCCTGTAGCACCTGCTGAAGAGTGCCGACTTCACACGCACAAAGAAACAGCACCATGTTCCTCCCTCGCTGCGTCTGATTTCGGTTGTTTGCCGTCACTCTTATTCCAAAGGCAGCTCTCATCAGGGGAATGTGTCTGAAAGATACAATTCATCCTTGTTTGCTTTTTGTAACACAGAAAGCATTCAGCCTAGTTTTTGCAACATAGAACCTGTTTGCAACTTACTTGGCTAAAAGATGTACTAGAAATCGTATCGCTGAACTAGACGACCTTCTTCCTCTTTTCTAAAGTCTGTCTGAATCATTTCGAGGTTTCGGGGGTGTGTGGTGTTGTGCGTGAAGAGCGTGGAGTCGGTCAGATGGCCACTTGCTGGCTGCGTGCCCTTGGGGGAATCGCTTACCTGCTCTGTGACTCAGTTTCCCCCATCGCTTACACGGAGTCAAGATGACGAACTCATAGGCTGCTGCCAGCTCTCTGAGCTAATTCTTGGAGAGGGCCAATCCACGTAATAAGCACCGAATATCATTACCTTTATTCTTGTTCTCAAATAACATCATAATTTTTCACTTCAGGTGTGCGTATACCCAGCAGTGCTCCTCGCGTATACCCAGCGTATACCCAGAACTGCCCCTCGTATGGCACCGTCCTCTTTGGTTAAAACCCGTTTTCCTTCTGTTTTGCTGTTGTACCTACTCCCTTAATTCTTGTCCTTCTCCGTCAAGCTCCACTCTGAAAATAGCAAGGACTCCGTTTTGTTCAGTTTCTTACCACCCTTCGTCTGCATCCACCCCAGTGGTTTCTTTTAGCTTTCCTTCAGCTTCCTTGACACAAACCCGTCGTGAGCCGCGGGGGCTGTCCCCGAGGAGGCTGCTCTGTGCGTGATGGAGGGAATCCAGATGGGCTGCCTGGAGGCAGGAAGCGTCTTCTTGGTAGCTGGGAGATGCACGAACGCAGAGAGTGCTTTGTGCAGGGGCCGCGGCATCTCAGGAGAGACTGAAGTCGTTTCCTCCTGAGGGGACGAGATAGGCCTCTGGGCAGCAAGGACGCCTGGCCACAGCCGTGGTGACTAATAAGCAGGTGTCAGGAGCGGTGAACAGGGGGTACTCGAGAGCAGGGTTTCTCAACCTCCGGCTGTTGAAATTTGGCCCCCGTCACTCTGTCATGGGAGCCGTCCTGTGCCTTGTGTGATGCTGAGCGTCCCTAGTCTCTACCTGCCAGATGCCAGCAGCACCCTCCCCGCCCCCCACACACACCTGTGACAACCGAACGTATCTGCAGACATGGCCAAGGTCTCCCTCTGGGGGACAGAATCGCCCTCACTCGAGACCCACAAACCAGTATTCTGGACCAAGAGACCGGAATAAGCAGGGTCATCCTCTAGCCGAGCAGCCACGTGTTTCCGGCCCAGGCGCCCCCTCCGCTTCCTGTCTGTGCCTTCCAGGGGAAGCTCGGAGACATGGCCCCGGCCCCGCGGCACCGTCTGAGGGGCTTTGAGGCGCCTGCTGAGGTGCGGGGCTTGCCCAGCCTGCGGGCTCTAGCCGCTTCGAGCAGGAAAGCCGGAGTCCCCGTGGCGAATGGGTGCCGTTAGGGTGACAGTTTTGTCTGCCACTGCCTAGCGAGAAGGAGGCCCCGTCTGCTGCCGTTGACCTCCACGCGGTCAGGCACAGGGGAAGCGGGTGTCCGTGCCTTTGGGCTGCGGTCGGAGAATCCCGCGGACCGAGTGGCTTCTACACAGAGGCTGCTTTCTCACAGTTCGTAGACGGGATGTCCTCCACCGGCGGACCGGCAGGTGGGGTGTCTGCTCAGGGCCCGCCGCCTGCTTCACGGATGGTCTCCGTGGGATGACCGGATCCCACACGGACGGGAAGCGGGCACAGGAGCTCTGGGGGCCTCTTTGATAGAAGGGCACTAATCCCTTTCATGAAGACTTCACCCTCATCACCTAATCACCACCCAGAGGCCCCGCCTCCTAACACCATTGCCTCATGGAGTGGGTTTCAACGTAGGGATTGAGGGGAGACGGACATTGAGTCCACAGCAGGAAGGAATGAAAAACATCTAGGAGGTCGTGACGTTTCTTTTTCTGCACGTGCACGTGCACGTGCGCCCATGCACACACAGGATCAAGTTGGCTTCCTTTTCCCATAAAGCTGCAGGTTGTAACTATGTTCAGCCTCGTGGGCCAGCCTGTCCGTTGCAGATACTCGGCTGGCTCTGCCGTCCTCACACGCACGCAAGCAGTGACACACAATGTATCAACTCGTGGGCGTAGCCTTATTCCGATAAAACTTTATTTGCAGATACAAGCAGTGGGCCAGGCTTGGCCTTCCCCCGATCGAGACAGTTCGAAATAAACGTGCCGTGCGTGGGCTTCGGGTGGATGTCTGTATTCCAGGCTCATTAAGTATTTAATAAAGACTCTGCTTTCAAAGATGCCTCAGATTGGGGCCCTTGGTATCTGTTTCAGCTAAAGACGGAAAACCAACCCCACATCTGCCTGGCGTTCCGTGTCTGCGTCTCCCTGCCAAATCAGGATTTTTAAGGGCCGGCGAGTGATAACCCAGCGGGCTTTGCTGATGCGTCAGGCCGACGTTAAGCAGGCAGAATGGTTCACTGTACAGCTAACTCAAGTGGTGTGGGAAGCCATTTGTGAGAGAGGTATGGTTTAGCGGTGTGGGGAGGGCAAGAAACAGAAAACGAGCACTCGGTTTGTTTTAATTCTCGTTTTATTGCCTAGTTGGGCGAGACCAATTCATGCTCACGCTGTTTCCCTCTCTCACGAGGAAGATGGAAAGCACTTTACTCTCGAAGGTCTTGCGTGCTTCGTCTAAAACATAGCGCTTATTTTAAAGCTTTCCCAGTATGGGGCGCCTGGGTGGCGCAGTCGGTTAAGCGTCCGACTTCAGCCAGGTCACAATCTCGCGGTCCGGGAGTTCGAGCCCCGCGTCGGGCTCCGGGCTGATGGCTCGGAGCCTGGAGCCTGTTTCCGATTCTGTGTCTCCCTCTCTCTCTGCCCCTCCCCCGTTCATGCTCTGTCTCTCTCTGTCCCAAAAATAAATAAAAACGTTGAAAAAAAAAACAAATTTAAAGCTTTCCCAGTTTATCATGATCACACCCTTTTTGGCTCCTAGGAAACATTTTCAGCTCAGTGGCTGGACCGCATCGTTGTGTGTTATCTGAATTCTGTGACCCCATCGCATAGAGAGAGAGGGTGGCTTGATTTTCACCGGCAGCTCTGTACCTGTTGGGTTTCGAAATCGAGCGGAAATGGGAGTGGACCACAGATAGTGTCTCTTGAGGGTTACTTCCTCAGGTCACTGGTTTCAAGCATGGCAGGGTCAACCAGGCAGTACCTGGAGACACTGTGGGCTGTCAAGACTGGGAGGGGGGCGCCACTGGCATCCGGTGGGGGGAGCCCAGGGGTGCTACTCAACACCCTGCGGGGCACAGGACAGCGGTCCCCGCGACAAGGAATGATGTGGCTCCGACGTCAGTCATGCCACGGCTGAGAAGTCCTGCTGTCGAGAGAGGTAGTGGGGATGCCTCTTCCTAGGCAGCAGGCCTGCTGGCTTCAGTAACGACTCCAGGCCGGCCGAGGGTTAGGCAGCGGGGGCACTAATGCTTTGCCCTCACGCAGCTCTTCCATCGAGGTGCCACCGAGCTCTCTGTTCCCCTTCATTTGGCTGGGCCTCTGTTTCCTGTTCTTCGGAAGTTGTTCGTAACAACTTCCACACCTGCCATTGAGCCAGTCCTGAGTGTTTCTGTCTCTGTCATTGATACCACTGCTTTGTTGGTATGCACGTCCCCTTGGGCGGAAGAAGACGTACATCAAAAGCTGCAGGAAAGCCGAAGAGGCAGAAAGCCCAGAAGTCCTACGTCTCAGGCAGACTGGAGGTGAATGCGCTCATTAGCCTTGCAGCCCAGCTGGGGAGAGAGCAGCGCTGGCACTGTCGAGTGTGGGCCCCCCCCCCGGGGGAGAGGCATCCAGTCTGGAGACGCCAGTCTTCCAAGATGGCGCCTCTCACAGCACCTGGGCGGCCGTGGCCTGAGACCAGGTGCTCAAGCAGGCCTTGCTTGCGTAGTCTGTGAACGTCTCTCTGTTCCACCACCAATGAGCATCAGGACTGCAAAGTGTGCGAGTGACTGCTTCGTCCAGTGTCCTCACTGCACAAATGAGGAGAGGTGGAGAAAGAACGCGTCTGCAGCTTCGTGGTCTTCTCTAGATTGAAAACCGTGTGTCGGCCGTGACACTGTCACAGCTGCTTCTCTCATCAGCTCCTTGAGGTCCTTGCTAACCCCATACCAAAGAACAGGAAACAGAGGCCAGCCAAATGAAGTGACCTGGCCCAGGCACTCATGGGGGATCGAGGGCAGACCCAGTGGTCCGCCTGTTGCTGACATTTTCTCCACCTGGCCCTCCTGCAAGAAGGAAGTCTTAAAAACAAATGGATTAAGGAAAATAAAAAAACCCAAACCAAAAAGAAACCAAAAACATTGAGAGGCCGTGCATAGATTTGCCCAAAGAAATGAAGCTAAGGTGATTTTATTTATTTATTTACTTATGTATTTATTTATTTTTAAGTAGTCTCCATGCCCAACGTGGGGCTTGAACTCAGTACCCTGAGATCACGAGTTGCATGTTCTACCGAGGGAGCCATCCAGGCGTCCCGGCAGCTAATGTAAATCTAAGCAAATAGGAGGGACTCGTGTCAGCAGTGACGTGGAACAATACCGCATGTGTTTCTGAAGATATCTGGTTTCCAGTCATGATTTCCTGTGCCCTCTAGTAGGGGACACAAGTTTCAATGACACGTGTTCAAGGTCATGGCACTCCCGTATACCTTTATCTGCTCGGTCACTTTGCTTCAGCAGGGGAAGTTCATTGTCACGATTCCTCGCCCACGCTCTTTGCAGTCTTAGATTCACGCCGCTTGGGTTAATCTTCACTGCTTCATCCCTGTCTTGCAACACATCTTCATTGAACGTTGTCCTCGCCACCTTCTAGAAGTGCGATATACGTTGCAAAGCGTTATCACGGAGAGAGATCAGAAACTCGGGCAACGAAACCTCAGTGGCAGCATTTAAGCCCCCAGATGCAGAAGGACATCAAGGACGGGCGTTGAGTTAGACGTGAGCTTGCACCTCGTCCTTCGCACGTTGCCCGTGTGGCACCGGGAACCGCCAGCGTGTCCCGCCTGGGAACGGAGGTGGCATCCACCCAGAGGAGCTGAGAATTCTGGTTCCTGCGCTTGTGGGTGTCACGGGGGGTGGCGGAGGGGGGCAGGTGAAACGGCGAATCCTGGAGTCATACAGTCTGGAGGTGACATTTACTGCATTGTGTGCGTGAGCCTTGAACCACTTACCTGATTTCTCCAATATTTACTCTTCTCGTGTGTAAGGCGATAACCACAGCAACTGAGCAGCTGCCCTGTAGAGATAGTGGGCACAGAGTGCCCAGGTTTGGTTAAAGGAAGTAATGCGGTTGGAACCTGCGATTTTGTGTGCCTTAAGTGGCAGTTCTGTGGCTGGTGTCTGGAAGATGAAGAAAGAAGGGACAGAGGAAGGAAATACTCTGCATTTCGCGTCCCCACCTGAATTCCTAAGTTGAAATCCTGACCCCCGCTGTCAATGGTGTTAGCGGGTGGGGCCTTTGGGAGGTGGTTAGGTTGTGAGGATGGAATCCTCACGCATGGGATTCGTGTCCTTTTAAAGGAGACCCCCACCCCCCACCCCTGCCCCCACCCAGAGCTAGCTCACCCCTTCTGCCGTGTGAGGACACAGAAAAGACGGCCGTCTATGAACCGGAGAGCAGCCCTCACCAGACACCAGGTCTGTCTGGCACCTTGATCTTGGACTTCCCAGCCTCCAGAAGCATGAGGAATAAGTGTCTGTTGTTTGTAAGCCCCTCAGTCTGTGGGATTTTGTTACAGCTGCCGGCTGTAGGAACTAAGACATACACCAGAAGCTTGACCTCTCTTCTAGTGTTGCCCCTTAGTCATTGAGACTGACCTCTTCTTAGGAACCTTGTCTGTTCTCCGTGCTGTGCTCTGATTATGGCATCAGTAGGTGTTTTTAGGTCGAGTCACCAAGGAAGCTAAGAGTGGTTTCCCACTGCCCGGGTTTGGCTCTCAGCCCCAGCCAAGTGTCTGGGGCCTGTGGGTTCCTGGAGGGATCTCAAGACCTGGCCTGTAAAAGGGGAAGTTGCACTTGGGGAAGCGAGGCAGAGCGTTACCAAGAGGCTTTAAGGGAAGTCGTGGCGAGTTGTTGGAGCGGTGCCTGGTGGAGAGGACGCACCACACAAGGCCTGCCTATCATTGTTATTATTCGTGCAATTCCTTGCACAAGGCCCTTTAAAGATACCAACCAGGAGAATAAGAAATGGCCCTCGAAATCCAGTGTCCCATGCCCTTAGCTGGTCAAGACCGCAGATGGAGGAGAAGGCAGGAGCCGGGTGAGTGGGGTCAGCAGGCAGGGAGAGTCAGGAGTTTGTAAGACGGACAGATCACTGTGGCCCGGGGTATATGGTGAGGACCCCAGGCAAGAGCGAGTCAGGCCAGGAATCTACTTGCCCCTGCTCTATCCACTCACCTGGGGTTTTCCATCTACACCGCTGGCAACCTGACAGATGAAAGCTTGGAGATAAGATTTCTAGCAGGGCCGAGAGCAGGGCCGAGACTCAGGATATAGTCACTGGTTAACACTGGAGGGGGTGGGGGTTGTGTTATGGCCACCGGAGGGGGTGGGGGTTGTATTATGGCCACCGGAGGAGGTGGGGGTTGTGTTATGGCCACTGGAGGGGGTGGGGTTGTGTTATGGCCACAGGGGTGGGGGAGAGGGTGGGGGTTGTGTTATGGCCACAGGGGTGGGGGAGGGGGTGGGGGTTGTGTTATGGCCACAGGGGTGGGGGAGGGGGTGGGGGATGTGTTATGGCCACAGGGGTGTGGTGGGGGAGGGGTGGGGGTTGTGTTATGGCCACAGGGGTGGGGTGGGGGAGGGGTGGGGGTTGTGTTATGGCCACAGGGGAGGGAGAGGGGGTTGTGTTATGGCCACAGGGGTGTGGTGGGGGAGGGGTGGGGGTTGTGTTATGGCCACTGGAGGGGGTGGGGTTGTGTTATGGCCACAGGGGTGGGGGAGGGGGTGGGGGTTGTGTTATGGCCACAGGGGTGGGGGAGGGGGTGGGGGTTGTGTTATGGCCACAGGGGTGGGGGAGGGGGTGGGGGTTGTGTTATGGCCACAGGGGTGGGGGAGGGGGTGGGGGATGTGTTATAGCCACAGGGGTGTGGTGGGGGAGGGGTGGGGGTTGTGTTATGGCCACAGGGGAGGGGGCACATAGGAGGAGGGAGAAGAGCAGGCTGGGGGGGCAGCCCGCAGGGAGGGCCTCGGAGGGGCAGTCCCGTGCGGCCTCAGTTAGGTGCTTACAGTTGTGCGAGGCAGTTCACAGCCTCTGTGCAGCGGATTGTAAAACCAACAGCGGCTACCATACGACTCTGTGAAATAAAGTCCACGTTTTATATATTCTTTATAATCGGGCACTGGGGAGCCGACAGGCCTGGGTGGAGGAGGAGTGGAGAATAGAGAAAGGAGAGGAGGCCGCACACACAGGAAGCCTCCTTTCACGGAGGAACATTCCCATCTGCTGAGCACCGTGGTTATTGCCTCGGCTGTTCAGGTGCTGCCCGCGCGAGGCACAGGGCCTGCCGTGTGGAATCCGACGGAGGCCGGGCCTGCTCACTGCCACTGCCGTCGGCGTGGCAGGTGAAGGTGGCGTTGTAGCCGCGGGAGGGAGGGCGGCAGGGACCCCGAGGAGTCCCGTGCTGGAGGGCCGCACGTAGGACGAGCCAGTGGGGATGGGTCGTGTTGCCTGGGGACACCCCCCTGAGAGCAGGGTTTGCAGGACCCCCACAAGCAGGGGGCGGGGGGGCTGGCCCAGCCCAGGAGAAGCCACACCAAGGGGGTAACTCTGAGACAGGTCCGAAGGGTCCAGCCTTATGGGACACGCAGACGCCGGGGACACTCCAGCATTGCCGTGTGAACGGTGGGCAGGGCGGCCGGCAGGTAGACACTTCACCCCAGAACTGCTCCCTTCTCTTCCCACAGTATAAATGGTGAGAGAGTTCAGAGTCACAAGTGCCTTTGGCCCCACCGCACCCACAGCCTGGGAGCTGAGCATAGGGGTCCCTGTTAATCACACAGCCTCCACCCTACAAGGATTCCCAGCTCCCCGGCACCCGTGGCCTCCCCACACCGAGCAAGGTGAACGCGGTACCCCCAGCAGACTGGGCTGCCCCCTCGTGGAGAAGGGCTGCATCAGCCGCGGACTCCGGCAGTAAGATGCCCCCTTACTGTCCTTGAGGAAGGGCCACTGTGGGTTCCCCATCGCCCTAGGACCCACGTGGGTCATGAGTGCTCCTGCCCCCTGCCCTGCGTTGTTGCCGCCCCTCCTGGAACCGGAGTTGTCTGCTGCGTTCCGGAACCACCACCCTGACCGACGAGTGTTGAGGGAAGGGTGGGGGGAGCTGGCATCTCTAATAACGACCAGTTATCAGATGAAACAGCTCAAGCCACCGCAGCGGGTCCAGAACAGCCTCCTTTTCTTCGGATGTTTGCTTGTGTGGTTCCTTTACCCCCAGCCACCTTGAGCGCTCGGAGCCCGGCTAAAGACAGGTGCCCTGTGTGCACTGCAGTGGGGTCAGGGGGCACTCGGGGACGGGGAGCTCCAGAGGGACTGATGGAAGGCGGAGAGGAAGCCCAGAGGTGCACTGGCACGACGTTTAGCCAGGGCACGCTGGGCTCTGTTTGGCTCTTAACGCCGAAATGGCTCTACCTCTCAAGCTGTGTCTCCGTCCCCTGCAAGCAGGTCTAACCCTGCTGTATCCCTTCCGCCCTGCCCGTCCCTCCGCTTCTCCCCAGACCCGAAGCTGGGCGTCCCACGGCCACGTGTGCCCCCGCTAACGAGGCACGTTCGACTTCGGTGGTGGTGCCGCCTTCGGGCCTCGCGAAACCCCGGCTTCCCTCTCTGTCGCGGCAGGTTTTTCCCACTCGGCGTTCACGTTCGGTATTGAGAGCCACATCAGCCAGTCCAACATCAATGGGACGCTAGTGCCGCCAGCTGCCCTCATCTCCATCCTGCAGAAGGGACTTCAGTATGTGGAGGCCGAGATCAGCATCAACGAGGTGGGTGCCCTCCCCGTCTCCCGGGATCCTGCCGGGATCGCCTCCGTCCCGTCTCTCGCTTTGAACTGACCTCATCCTCACAAGCCTGTCAGATTCAGCTTTCTCTCTGGCTTTTGTAAAGCTCTTTGAGGGGCACCTGAGCGACTCAGTGGGTGACGCATCCGACTCTTGGTTTCATCTCAGGTCGTGATCTCGCGGTTTGTGAGTTCGAGCCCCACTTCGGGCTCTGCGCTGACAGTGCAGAGCCTGCTTGGGATCCTCTTTCTCTCTCTCTGCCCCTCCCCTGCTCGGGCTCACTCTTTCTCAAAATAAACAAACTTGAAGCAACAGAATGAAAAAGAGATCTAAAAAAAGTACAGAAGTAATCTATCCTGTATTCTGTCATTTCTGTTCCCCCACCATTTTGCAAAAACCCCATCTTTGAAAACACCCAAATTTCTGCCTGTCGTGTGTGCATTCTGCCGGCAGTGGTCATCTCCTCTTGCCTCTTTTTTTAATTTATTTTTGAGGAGGGAGAGACAGCACGAGTTGGGGAGGGACAGAGAGCAAGAAAGGGAGATAGAGGATCCGAAACAGACTCTGCACTGACAGCAGAGAGCCGGATGTGGGGCTTGAACTCATGGACCATGAGATCATGACGTGAGCTACAGTCAGATGCTTCATGGACTGAGCCACCCAGGCGCCCCTCCTCTGTCATCTTAGATTGGATGCCCGAGGCGGTTTTCCACCAGCCCCACGAGGTCCCATCTAGTCTCTTTTCCTGCCTAACAGCGAACTGTGGGGATAGGGGCGCATGACCCCAGAGGCAGAAGACCTGAATTGGGGTGCCTGGATGGCTCAGGTCACGACCTCACGGTTCACGGCTGCTTCTCTGGATGGCTCAGGTCACGACCTCACGGTTCACGGCTGCTTCTCTTCCTCAGCCGTGCCGGCTCCAACGTGTTTACAGGAGAACGTAGAGGTCATCTCATTGGTGACTTAGGCTTGCGGTCATTAAATAGGGGGACCACGTGCGTTTAGAGTTTAAAGTAGGTGGTGTTTTCATTACTCTGGGCACGTGATACTTTTGGCCGAGTAGTCATCCCCTTGAGGTGTGAATATGTGAAGAAGGCAGGTGATACGGAAGCATGCTGACCAGTTGGCCAACAGTGGGCACGCCGTGGTGAGAACCGAAGGGTGAAGATGGTTGACGAGGTGACCAGCTACTTGTTCACACATTTTGTAGGGTTTCGTATCGTTTGCTTGTTTTTGAATATAGTATCGTGACCAGAACTCAGCTGGTGTCACGTTTCGTTTAGCTCATGTCCAGCTCAAACTCACGTCTTTCCGGTCTTCCTAATTTCTGAGGTAATTCAAGGTCAGAACGTACAGAAACGTGTTTGCACATTAAGCAGACACAACCCAAAAGCACTGAGTTTTGTATGACTAATATTTGGAGCAGAGACAGAGGGAGACACACAGTCTAAAGCAGCTCCAGGCTCTGAGCTGTCAGCGCAGAGCCTGACCCAGGGCGTGAACTCACGAACCAAGAGATCATGACCTGAGCTGAAGTTGGACACTTCACCGACTGAGCCACCCAGGCACTCCTGGAGTGATTTGTAAGGAAAGAACATTCTTCTGTGTTTTTAAGTGTGCATGGAAACTTTTTCATTGCAAATAGAAGCCAGCGAATCAAAAGACGTGGGAAGAAAAGGAATTAAATTCAAACGAGTAGGAATTGAACAGTGCTGTCGTCCGTATATCACGGCTAGATTTAGTCCACACCCTGCACCCAAAACGTCATTTCAAATGGCAGCAGGTGCGTATGGTATTAATTCGGACAGACAGGTGCACAAGGAATCGAATCCTGATTCGAATCAAATCGAATACTGTGCTAGTATCTCTAAATTGGCTTTGGGTTTCTGAAGAGCTGCCTCTTCCGTGTAAAAGGGTAGTTGGTCACAGATCTGCCCACCAGCCATACCATCTGCACACAGCTTGTCAGCCTCAGCACTGCCGCCTCGTGGGGGCAGGTGACTGTGCTGGGGCATCCTGTACACGGTCCAGCGTGTTGAGCAGTGTCCCTGGCCTGCACCCACTAGATGCCAGTTACATCTGTCTAGTGGGGACAGCCCACAGTGTCTTCGGACATTGCCGGGTGTCCCCTCAGAGGGAAGAGTCGCTCCCCGCTGGGAACCCCTGCATCCAGCATAGCACTTTTTGTCGTGAAATAGTAAGGTTCCGATGGCACTAATGCCCCGATTCAGTCTGGTGTTTACCCAATACGGAGTCGGTCATGACACCAGAATCTCGATGTGCGCCCCGGGCCGCACCCCCCCTGCAACATCCCACTGTGCCCCCCTGCCCCTCCCAGCTGACCCCCCCCACACCCCACTGTGCCCACCTGCCTCTCCCGGCCGTTCCCCCCCACACCCCACTGTGCCCACCCGCCCCTCCCGGCCGTGCCCCCCCACACCTCACTGTGCCCACCGGCCCCTCCCAGCCGTCCCCCACACCCCACTGTGCCCACCCGCCCCTCCCAGCCGTCCCCCACACCCCACTGTGCCCACCCGCCCCTCCCAGCCGTCCCCCACACCCCACTGTGCCCAACCCCCCCCCCCCAGCCATCCCCTACACCCCACTGTGCCCACCTGTCCCCAGCCCACTGCGGACTCCACGGGTGTTGCTGTGGACCCCCAGTCCCCGCTGGCTCCCCTCCGGGCACCGACGGCCATCCCCGTGCTCTCTCCCCAGGATGGCACGGTGTTCGACGGCCGCCCCATAGAGTCCCTGTCCCTGATCGACGCGGTGATGCCTGACGTGGTGCAGACGCGGCAGCAGGCCTTCCGGGAGAAGCTCGCTCAGCAGCAGGCCAGTGCGGCAGCCGCGGCTGCGGCGGCTGCGGCCGCGGCGGCCACGACGGCCACGGCGGCCCCGACAGCCGTTGCTCAGCAACATCCACCAAAGAACGGAGAGGCCACGGTGAACGGGGAGGAGAACGGAGCCCACGCGATAAGTACGTGCGGGGCTCTGGGGGTGGGCGAGCTTCTGGCGGTTTCTCTGCTCCGTCTGTGAGTCGGCTAGACTCTTCGCGATCTGCCCGCCGTACGTTCTTAGGCGTTGTGCGGTCCGCGTGCTGTTTGCCCGCGAGGGCTTCACACCGTTTTCGGGAGGTCCTTGGATGCGACGGTCTGGACGCACATAGCCCTGATTTGGGGGCACCGGGCTCCTCTGAGAGCTCCTTTCGTACGGCAGCGAGAAGCACTCTGTGACTACCGTTCGACATAAAAGGGTTTCATTTGTGGAGGCCACGGGTCCTGTCATTCAGCCGCCCGTGCTGAGCGGGTTCGGCCGAGATCCGCTGGAACAGTTCAGCTCACAGATCGGCCCGAGGTCCTATCCAGAGAACCTGACTCCGCTCTGATCTGCGGCTTATGGTCTCAAAGGCTGCTTCAGGGTCTAAGTTCGAAGTTTCTTAATCTTCTGTCAAGGAAAGCAATTTGGAATTGGTGAACTTTTAAGAAATCCGTACGTCTGCCAAGGCAGAAATTTTCCCAACTTGTAAATTGCACGGATTTCTTTTATTTATTTTCATTTTTTTATGTTTATTTATTGATTGATTTATTTTCACATTTTATTTATTTTGGGGGGAGAGACAGAGCACAAGTGGGGGAGGGGCAGAGAGAGAGGGAGACGCAGAATCCGAAGCAGGCTCCGGGCTCCGAGCTGTCAGCACAGAGCCTGACGCGGGGCTCGAACTCAGGAGCTTTGAGATCGCGACCTGAGCCGAAGTGAGATGCTTAACTGATCGAAACCCCCCGGGCGCCACAGAATTCCTTTTAAATCTTAAGAAACGTAATGGAGCATGGCTGCGTGCAGACATGCACGCTTCTTAAAGCACGCTGGCCACACACACACAGAGCCTTCGATCCAGGGGTGCGTCTGGGTTGACTTGCTCGTTCCGGGGAGCGTCCCTGACAGCTCGCGGCCACCTCCTCCCTGCCACGTTGTCCTCCGCCTTCCGCGTTCCCTTTATTCCCTGAGGCCTGCTGCCACCTGCAGTTTGGGTCATCGTGCTGCAGCGCAGGTTGAAACCAGACCGTGGTGTCTGAGGTGGTATTTTATGCTGACCTTCAAGAGTCTTTCCTTTCCTGCCGCTTGGGAGTAAAACAGCCGCCCCCCGGGATGGTTTCCAGGTGGCATTTAGCACGGCCAGTGTCCACGGTCACCAGGCTTCCTTGGGCATTCAGAACCCGGATCCCGTGGTTCATCCGGGGCAGGCCTGTCCGCTTAGAAAGCATGGCGGTTCTGCTCAGCTCGAGAACTCCCGACACAAAGGTGACTTCAAGACGCTAACGGCACCGGGCCCCCACGAATACGAGGGTGTTTGCAGGCAGGGGTGCGGGGTGGCGGGCATTCCGCAACAGTGGTGGCGTCTCCCGGTAGGAGCTTCACAGACAAAGACGTGATACTCAGGGGCGCCTGCATGGCTCAGTCGGTTAAGCGTCCAACTTTGTCTCAGGTCACGAGCTCACGGTTCATGGGTTCAAGCCCTGCATTGGGCTACGTGCTGATCGTGCGGAGCCTGCTTAGAGTTCTCACTCTTTCCTTTGTCTCTGCCCCCTTGCCCCCAACTTGTGCTTGCTTTCTCCCTCAAAATAAATAAACTTTAAAAGAAAAAAAAAAGGTGATCCCTCCAAAAGGTGCTCGCAGATAACACGTGTCACCCCATCTGGAAAAGAGCAACCTTCAGGCTCAAACTGGCTGTCGTCATTGTTCCCCAGTGTCGTGGTGGTGGTTAGACATTAGCCTGGCCCTAATTAGGAAGAATAAATAAATTCGTATTTCTCTATCAAATTTGGACAGTGTTGAACTAAGAAAATGCAACACATTTACTACATTACACAAAAGCAGGATTCGGTTACCGTCGTCAGAGGTAATAGAACTAAGTACACGAAAAGAAGGTGTTTCTAAGACTCAAGTGCCCCCGAGAACGCGCTGCTTTTATCCTGGTCACCACGTGTCTTTTCCTGTTTCTTGTGACAGATAATCATTCGAAACCAATGGAAATAGACGGGGACGTTGAGATTCCACCCAACAAAGCCACAGTCCTTCGGGGCCACGAGTCCGAGGTGTTCATTTGTGCCTGGAACCCTGTCGGCGATCTCCTGGCTTCAGGGTAAGGATGCCGGGTGGTGGGTGCTGCAGGGCCCGTGGGGTCCGAGATGCTTTCCGGAACCGGGCCTCATGGAGCAAGCGCTGCCCTCTTTTGTGTGCGGAGCAAGGCCTGGGGCTCTCTGTGCCGCTCTCTTCCCCGGGTTGTGAGGGAGTCCTCGTTCCACGCTCTGTTCTCAGCGGGGTGGAGAGCAGCGCAAAGACACGTTAAGTCACTAAGAGCAGCAAGAGTGGCGAGGAGGAAAACACGGCCAGTGAGCGTGATTAAGAAGACACAGGCCGTGGGCCAGAGATCGCTGACGTAGGCCGCCCGCAAGTCTGACGGGCTTTGTTTCCACTGGACCCGGACGCTGAGTGCGGGCGCGTGTTCATTCTGCAGGTCCGGAGACTCAACGGCAAGGATATGGAACCTTAACGAAAACAGCAACGGGGGCTCCACGCAGCTCGTGTTGAGGCACTGTATACGAGAAGGGGGCCACGACGTCCCCAGTAATAAAGACGTGACCTCCCTGGACTGGAACGTAAGCCCCTGCCGCCACCCAGACGCTTAAGCCCCCGGAGACCCTCCAGCGCCGCGGGGGGCGCCCCTGCAAACACAGGGGAGCGGGCGGTCCCGTTGGCGAGCACCCCCAGCCCGGGGGCCGGTGGTACGGGTGCCCTCTCTTCCCGAGAGCTTCTCACGAGGCCGTGTCGGGCAGACCCCTGGCCGGGGGTTCAGAGGCTCGTCTTCCCATCATTAAGCAAGATGAGCCCGGTGGTTTTCCTGGGGGGGGCCCGTTCCGCTGGTGGGATGTGAGGCGCGACCCGGGGAAGGGGACGTGTCCCCTCGCTGTCTCGACAGCAGGCGTCACGTGCATCTGGACGTGGGAAGCCCGCGGTCCGTCGTGACTTCTTTATGCTTTCGCTTCCGTATGTGCAGGCACGGTTTTCAAAGCTTCCTTAAGCCTCACTACCGTCACGTCTCACACGGTGGTTGCAACTGTGCCACCGGGGTGAGCGGTGGCGGTATTTCCCCTGTTCCTGCGCCTGTCCTCACAGTGCCTCACGTTGCGGGTTCGGAGCGGTGTGGGCTCCAGGAGGCGCACAGGGTCGGTCGGTCCCTTCCCTGGGAGCCAGCTCCTGCTGGAAGAGTAGCCTCGCTGACAGGCCGTCAGCTGACAGGATCAGCCGACAGGCCGTCTTCTGTTTTCGACGCTGCCCCCACTGAGCTGTTGGCGGTGCTGTCTGTTTCTTTCTGGCCCGCAGAGCGACGGGACGCTGTTGGCCACAGGCTCCTATGATGGTTTTGCGAGAATATGGACGGAAGATGGTGAGCCCGGCCTGCCTCGTGTGGGGTGGGAGCAGGCGTGCCCCAGTGTGGAATCACCCAGTGAGCCGACCGTGGCTTTGAAGTCAACCTGTTTGTTGTCTCCCTACGTAACAGGCAACCTGGCCAGCACCTTAGGGCAACACAAAGGCCCCATCTTTGCCTTGAAATGGAACAAAAAGGGGAATTACATTTTGAGTGCTGGTGTAGACAAAGTGAGTATTAGCTTGACGTAGGTGTCTCTCGTCTGCAGATGCTTATTTATCTTTAATCTCTGGATCACATCCTGGGTTTTGTTTGTTGGTTTTTTTGGTTTTTTAATGCTGAGAATTTCTGCTTCTTAAGATAGCAGAAGAGGTTTATTCGGTTTTGTTTTTGTGGGTTTGATCTTACTGTTCATTTATAATACGTACGCTCTCAATATAGTCTACCGTTCCACAGACCTTTGTGCCAAACTTCCCCCCCTGTTTTTGAGGTGCATTATTCAGTGACACAGGAAGTCCCCAAATTGCATTTATGCAACACTTGAACAAGCAAAGGGGTGTGGGACGCACTGGACAGAAACCCTTCACCACTGGGCCATTTTGGAAACACGGACTGTCTTCTCTCGAGAGCCCAGGCTTCTGTTTCCCTGATTCGATACATCGTTACTTCCTGTGGAAGGGCTGCGGGCCTCTCCGAGCACGGGAGTAAAGCAGAGCCGCGCACGAGCGGGCGTGCCCCCGACGGCCGCGGAGCCCCTGGATGGGGCTGCCGGTGGATGTGATGGAGTCAAGGCGGGGCGGCTGCGAGCACCCAAGTGCATCTAGAAGCCATGGGTGGGCAAGGAATGAGGCGGTGTAGGTGCCATCTGGCTCTGAGTCTGAACCCGTCCTCTGGATTTGTGTCCTCAGTCGCCAACAGCCAGGAATCGTGACCCCCAAAAAACAGGGATTGGATGGTCATGTCATTCCTAAGATTTGGTGGGAATTTGAAGTCCTTGCTGTGGGGAAATATTATCAAGAAGTGGAAACAGAAGGGGAAGAAAAGCATGTCCTCACGGCACTTTGTGTTTGTACACCTGTAAACTGGGTGTGAATACTCTACTTTGGTTTGGTTTCCAGAGGACGGGCTTGCTTGCTTTTTTTTTTTTTTTTTTTTTTAACATTTCTTTATTTTTGAGAGACAGACCACAAGCAGGAGAGGGGCAGAGAGAGAGGGAGACACAGAATTCGAAGCAGGTTCCAGGCTCTGAGGTGTCAGCACAGAGCCGGACGCGGGGCTCAAACCCATGAACCATGAGATCATGACTTGAGCCGAAGTCAGACGCTTAACCGACTGAGCCACCCAGGCGCCCCTCTACAAGGCTTTCTTTACACGTTCATACTGACGTCAGGATGATTTGAGAAGCGGTTAAGTTACCGCTTCATGTTCATTCAGGTTCTAGAATTAATATAAAATAATGGCCATGACTTACAAACCCTGCCGTGGTGTTGGTCTAAAATATTTACTATGTGGCCCTTGACGGAAAATGTGTGCTGACCCCCACACTGGGATGTGACGCTCTGGGTTAGTCTCTCTCTCTCTAAGCCAGTAGACCCCTCATTCGGACCCAGTAGCCCAGTAGCTAATGTTGAACAAGCTGAGTGCTATGGTTGACTCACTAAACGTTCTCCTGGAACTACATCACGTTTTCTCCGAGGTGTTCTAATTCACATATTACAGATGCGCGCACACACACATACAGACACGGAACTTAGGGACGTGGCTGGTCATCCGTACTGCTGATGGGATTGTGAAAATGACTTGCACAAATGACTGCTCACCTTTGACAAGCACGTTAACTATTACGTGTGTTGGCCAATTCAGTGCTCCCAGGGTAGGAGGCGGGCGCTGTGGCATCACCCTGTGTCACAGAGACCCGCACTGACTTGCCTAGGGACCCACCGGTACAGGGTACGGGCCCTGGATTGCCAGTAACTTCTGCCCTTCGACCTCCACATGCTTCTAAAAAGTTTTTTCAGGGGCGCCCGGGTGGCTTAGTTGGCGAAGTGTCGACTTGGGCTCAGGTCATGATCTCACGGTTCGTGGGCATGAGTTAAAGCCCTGCGTCGGGCTCTGTGCTGACAGCTCGGATCCTGGAGCCTGCTTCGGATTCTGTGTCTCCCTTTCTCTCTGCCCCTCCCCGGCTCGCACTCTGTATCTATCAAAAAATAAACATTAAAAAATTTTTTTTAAGTTTTTTGCGTCCTTACTTGCGTCCCTGCTCGGGGACTGCCCTTTATATTCATTTCTGGTTTTCGACCTTACTTGAAGTTGTGACTGTAGGAGGTGATGAGCAGTATGGCCAATGAAAATTCACATTATGAATTCAGTTAGTCTTCGGGTCCTACACTCGCTTGTTTGTGAGTGGCTACGTTAGGACGTTAGGGAAAGAGCCGTATTCCACCAAACAACAAACAAAAAACATTTATCGGTCTAAGGGTGCCTGGCTGACTCAGTCAGGGGAGGATATGACTCTTGATCTCCAGGTTTTGAGTTCGAGCCCTACCTTGGGTGTAGAGACTACTTAAAAATAAA
This sequence comes from Prionailurus bengalensis, assembly GCF_016509475.1. Taxonomy (NCBI): domain Eukaryota; kingdom Metazoa; phylum Chordata; class Mammalia; order Carnivora; family Felidae; genus Prionailurus; species Prionailurus bengalensis. Next base: position 6,862,608 of record NC_057361.1, read on the forward strand.
ATCTTAAAAAGAAAAGTTAATTGGTCGAGAGCTGGCCCCAAACTTAGAGAACCGAGTTTCAAAGATACTTACTGCTCTGTTTCTTCTGGAAATTTCTGCAGCTGATAGAAAATATAAGCAGTTCTTCTTAAAACAAAATCTTTCATTTTTAAAAAAAATTTTTGAAATGTTTATTTTTGAGAGAGAGAGAGAGAGAGAGAGAGAGAGAGAGAGAGAGAGAAACAGAGCAGGAGAGGGGGAGGGACAGAGAGAGAAGGAGACACAGAATCTGAGGCAGGCTCCAGACTCTGAGCTGTCAGCACAGAGCCCAACGCGGGGCTTGAACCCATGAACCGCTAGGTCACAACCTGAGCTAAAGTCAGACACTTAACCAACTCAGCCACCCAAGTGCCCCTTAAAACAAAACATTTTTTTATTATGTTTTTATTTTAAATCTTTTTTTTTAATGTCGATTTTAGAGAGAGAGTGCGAGCGGGGGAGGGGCAGAAAGGAGACAGAATCTGAAGCAGGCTCCAGGCTCTGAGCTGTCAGCACAGAGTCTGACACGGGGCTTGAACTCACAGACTGCGAGATCATGACCTGAGCCGAAGTCAGATGCTTAATCAACTGAGCCACACGGGCGCCCCAAAGCAAAATCTTTCTTAAATGCCATGGACAGGGAGGTGGAAAGGTTTCAATTAAGGTGAAAGTTCCAGTTGATTAGGACTTAATTTCGGTGGTGTTCATTGAGCGGCCTCTGGTTCCTTCCCTGCGTATCTTCCCAAGATCAGTAAGTTCCTAAGAATCCAGGATTTACTTTGCTTTCCAAGGGGTGGATGGAGATCATTTTGTCTCCCTGTTTCTCGACCCGTGAACTGGGGCCTGATCCCAGGGTCACGACTACTCGGCTGTATCGAGGATCCCCGATTCTTGGGGTGATGGCCGTGGAAGTGTCAGGACTGGCAGCGTCTGTAGCTCTTTATTTGGAAAAGTGCCAGAAAGGTGCTTAATTGCACACTTTTCAACCCGTCTCCCTGTCGGGGGGTGAGGGAGCGTGCCCCCCGATCGGGGCAGAGTCTCAGGACCGGCTGTTGTGTCTGTCACCAGCACATGGGGCCGCCGAGTTCACACAATGTCGCTATCCAGACTGTTCAGCTTAAAACACACACGCTGGATCCCAAAAATCTAGACGAAAGACAGAATGCCAAATTACCTCCTTGATGTTTCTCTGTTGATTGCATGTTGAAACAATATTTTGGCCACGTTGGAGTGAAATAAAATATATTGCTAAAATTAATTTTACCCATTTCTTTTTCCTATTTTTTTTTTAAATGTAGTTCCCAGATCATTAAAAATGACCTGTGTGACTCACATTCTGTCTCTTTCAGACTGTGCCAGTTTAGAAGGAAGGGGTGTTCTCGGTCTTTGGTTGTGTGTTACGTTTTTCTAGGGAAATCTTTCGGTGAAGAAGAGTTGCTAACTTTTTCTTTTGTTTTGCGGAGCACAGACAACAATTATTTGGGACGCCCACACAGGAGAAGCCAAACAACAGTTTCCGTTTCATTCCGGTGAGTTTGTTTTTTGTTTTTTGGAATTCAGAAATGGTAATCCACAGCAGCTCAACGTCCCTTGAAGGACTGCAGGAAGGAGGCCACGAAATCTAGCTGGTAGCAGGGGAATGCACGTCACCGACCGCAGAACTGGTGTGGGCGTCTTTGCCCTGCTGTCCCCAGGGCGACCTTGTGTTGGGCTTCCCCGAGACCACGCCCAGACTCCAAAGTTCCCTGGGAGAACTCCCCGGACTCAGCAGGTAGATGTCCTCAGGGTCAGATGTATTACAGCGAAGAGATACAAAGCAAAATCAGAAGGCGAACGAAGTGAAATCCAGACCTTTCCAAGGGTCCTCTCCCAGCAGAATCACACGGCGCGTCTGACATGCCCCCCCCAAAACCAGTGTGATAACATGTGCGAACAGCCGTCTGTCAAGAAAACTCATTAAGTCTCAGTACCCGAGGTTTTTATTTATTATTGTTATTATTTTTTTTATTTTAGAGTGCATGAGCAGGGGAGAGGGACGGGGTTGTAGAGGGGAGAGAGAGAAGTGGGCGTGGGGGGAGAATCCCAAGCAGGCTCCACACACAGCACAGAGCCCAACACAGGGCTTGATCCCATGACCCTGGGATGATAACCTGAGCCAAAATCAAGAGTCAGACGCTCAACCAACGGAGCCGTCCAGGTGCCCTTCAATGCCTGAGGTTTATAATTTTTAATCTTATTTTTTTAAATGTTATTTTTGAGAGAGTGCACACGCGTGAGCAAGGGAGGGGCAGAGAGAGAGGGAGACACAGAATCCGAAGCAGGCTCCAGGCTCCGCGAGCTGTCGGCACAGAGCCCGACGCGGGCTCGGACCCGTGAACTGCGAGACCGTGACCTGTGCTGAAGTCAGAGGCTTACCCGACCGAGCCACCCAGGCGACTTAGGACTGTGTTCAGATGGGCAGTACTGCAGGGGGTACTTCAGCAGTGATTCCTCCTGATCGGGGCAGCTCAGAGCGAGGGAGAGCCCGGATGTGGCAGCTTATGTGCTGCTGCTTTGGAGATGTAGCACGTCTCTCCTGTGGCTGCCGTCGGAGCTTGGGGTCCTCAGCGGATACACCGCTTGGGGTGCCGGTGAATTTTGTTGTTAATGTTGCTTTCATCTAACACCACTGATGATGTGGAAATTGCCAAACGAATTACAGAAAGGGATTTCTCACCAGGAAGGAGGCCCAGCTGCAAACGCAGGCGGCTGTCTGTTCCATCCTATATCGAGTGGGGTGGGGGAGGGGTGCACACAAGGTGATATTTGCCGTGAGGATGAACTACTACGCATGCACGTCGTGGGCAACCATTGCCACGATCTAGTTCCGGAATATTTCCACCGCCGCCCCCAAAAGGAAATCCCTTCTCCATTAAGAAGTCCCTCCCCTTGGGGCGCCCGCGTGGCTCAGTCAGTTGAGCGTGGACTTCAGCTCGGGTCATGATCTCACGGTTCGTGAGTTCGAGCCCCATACTGGCTCTGAGCTGACAGCACGGAGCCTGCTTGCGATTCTCTCTCTCCCGCTCTCTCCGCATCTCCCCCGCGCTCCATCGCTCACTCTCTCAAAATAAGTAAGTAAACTTAAAAAGAAAAAAGTTCCTCTCCTTACCCGACCGAGACCCTGGCAACCTAGTGTCCGTGGATCTGTGCGTGTTCCCATATGTGTGCTACCCTGTGCTCCAGACCACATAGTGGAGTAAATGGCAAGTGAGAGTATCGGGCTAGTTTTCAGTGGTGTCGTCTGTCGTAAATGTCCTGACCTCTCGTGGGAGAGGATCCAGTAACGGGTTCAGAGCCTTAGAACGCCTGGTGTGCTCACCCACGCGATGGGAGAGAACGTCTGTAACACACAAAGCTCTGGGTTCTACTTTTCAGAGGAAAAGATGGCCAAGAGAAACATCCATAAAGTTCCTCTCACGCTTCGGAGAATTCGTTTACGAAGGTTTTCAGCAGAATATAATATTCCCCAAAGCATGTCTAAGACTTTACGGAAAGGTTTCCCATCCCACAGGCCCAAGAAGACCACAGACCACGCGTCATGTACTGAGAGACCTTCTGACCCATAATTTTGCTGCCCATGAGGTAGACCCGTAGCCCCTTGCTGGTTCCGGAAGTTCTAGGTGTTATTTGCCCTTTATTACAGTCAAGCGGAGTGTAGAGACTTCCAAGATGGAAAGATGGAAGAAAAGGAATGTGGTTTTTTCCAGGGCAAAACGCAGCCAGTGCGAGCTTATAGGGAGTAGCCTCCTTCAGCATTCACAGACTCCTTAATGGGTGGATCTGAGAACTTGCTCTGCCTTCCTAGGTTTTCCCCATGAACACCTGGTGGTAGGGCCTCCCTCCAGCAGCATCAGCCAGAAGCGATAGCTCAGAGCCTGACTGGGGAACACCACTCAGCAGTTAGAAGGAACAAATTATTTATAAACTATTGGTAACGTGTAACAGCTTCTAGATCTCCACGGTGTTCTGTTGGAGGGGAAAAAAGCAATCAGCAAAGGTCACCTGCTGTATGATTCCATTACATAGAACATTCTTGAGACGGTGAAATTCTATTTGTTTTTAATGCTTATTTATTTTTGAGACAGAGACAGAGAACAAGGGGGGGGGGAAGGGGCGGAGCAGGAGACGCACAGAATCCGAAGCAGGCTCCAGGCTGTCGGCACAGAGCCCGACGCGGGGCTGGATCTCACAGACCGTGTGATCATAACCGTGTGTGCTACCGACTCGAGCCCCCCAGGTGCCCCGAGATGATTGGAGAACAGATCAGTGGAGGCAGAGTTTTGGGATGCCGCAGGGAGGGCTCTGGATCTTGACTGCGGGGGGCAGTCGCACAGAGCCGCCTGTGTGATGAAACGGCTTGGGCCGACACACACGTACCATTATCTTTCTGGTCTTGATCCTGTAGGGCTGTAAAACACAACCACTGGGGAGCCTGGAGGAACAGTAATATTTCAAAATTACACTTAAAAAAAACAAACAGCAGAGAAAGCCAGGCTGAGCCTCGAACGCTGATTGTTGAACCTCACCGGCCCCTCCGTGGGCAGGGAGGCCGTGCAGACACCCACAGTGGCTGGGCCTTGGTACCTGTCGCTCACCCGCACTGAATGGTGAGATCACACTGGGGCTTCTGAGGGTCCCGGACGGCGGCCGACTCATGGTGGGGCCAGCCACCTAAGTACAGAGGGTCCCCTCTTTGGATGGCAAGGGCTGGCGGATGTTAATTTTTATGAGCAGGTGGTAGACAGTGTCCCTGAAGTGCCCGCCTGAGCATCTTATTTCCAGGTATATGAATCACGTGGCCCGCACAGTGCAGAGGGTGGCCCGGGAATTCGGGATGTAGCTGGGGCGGTGTTGTAGGCGAGAGCAGCTGGGGTCTTGCCTCTCAGGCTCACGGGAGCGTCACTCCGACCACATGGGATCGGTTCCTTCGTTCTGTGTTGTACACGTGGGAAATGCGCCCCAGGGACCGCGGGGCTATCCTGAAACACTGCCGGGGATGTGACCAAAAGGGACGGTCTTGGCTTTTGAAGAAGCCCGTGCTCGCTCTCGACCAAGTACACAGCCACAACAGCCACTCCGGGACGGAGCCGCACGCAGAGGCTGATGGGCTGCCTCGTGCGGTTACCCACTGTGGAACGTGGACCCCTGCAGAGGCCTGCCTGTCTCACTTAAACACTGAAGAAGAGAAAGGGCAGTCCGGTTGTCAGCCTAGCCTGAGTCCTCTGCATTCTTCTCCCGACCCGCTGCTAACTTGCCTTTAAAAGAAACACGAGACACGGTTATGGTATTGATCAGTTGATGAAAACTTTGTGATCAGAGGTTTGGAGGAAGCTAACCCGCTTTCTCCTAGAAAGAAGGAGGCGTCAGGAGACAGCAGGGATGCCGAGTAGTGCGATGGAGAGGTCTGGTGCAGGGAGAGAGCTGTGAGGTGTAGGGAAGGCCATCACCATCCCCCAAACCCTCCACAGGGCTCTCAGAGCCCCTGGGAAATGCCCAGGAGTCAGAAGGGGCGTTCATCACAAGTCCTGAGCCAGCGTCCAGTTGTGTCCCCAGAGGGATCAGTACCCTGCAGTTGGGGGGTGCACTGATGTGTTGCGGGACATTTTTAAAAATCGAGCTATCTTGAACGTAGGATAGGAAATCTTCTCCGTCTCCTTTTCTCCTTTTCCTCTCTAAAATACGACACATCAGCCCATGCACCAGTGATGTCCCTGGAAGCAGCAAGGTGCAGATTCTCCCCTCCGCTTTCTCACTGTGTCAGGGGAGCTGGACTCTCGTGCCACGGGGCACGTGAACCATCACGGGGGTCTCTCCAGAGTGTCTGCTCCACAGATGTGCAGGGCGGGGTGGGGGGGGAGGCGGGGGTGTCTTTAAGGTCTATGAGGAAAAGAGGCTGTGTTCACACTGGGAAGGGTTTTTTTTACTGTGTTACTAGATCAGCCTTCTTGAGACTCTGCTTTTAATTGTTTTAAATCAACTGAGCTCTGTGCACAACTGGTAAATGTCAATGTCCTCCCGCTGTCCCCTGCTGTCCAGCCCCCGCTCTCGACGTAGACTGGCAGAACAACACTACCTTTGCCTCCTGTAGCACAGACATGTGTATTCACGTCTGCAGACTCGGCTGCGACCGCCCCGTCAAAACCTTCCAAGGACACACGGTAAGTACGGGCTCTGGTTCCGGAGGACGTGCTGGGAGGTGGTCAGCGTCTCCTCAGTGCCTGGGATTGAAAGATACGGAGAGAGATACTCGGTCTGTTCTCCTGCAGCCCTTTGCTGCTTGGGCTCTTGTAGCATCTCTGGTGGTTGGATTTAACCCAGTTGGGGGCAGGCAGTGGAGAAAAGACTGGCTGTCAGAGGAGTCAGACGTCAGATTCTGCAGGAAAGACTTTAAAGTAGTGATAAAAATGTGCACAGACATAAAGGACAGGATGCTTGTAATGAAAGAATAGATGGGAAATATCGGCACGGGAAGGAAAACTATATTCTAAAAAAAATTGCCCAGTGGAAATCTGAGAACTGACTGGTATAACGTCTGAAATGGAAATTTTTTTTTTATTCTTTATTTTTGAGAGAGAGACAGAGTGAGAGTGGGGGAGGAACAGAGAGAGAGGAAGACACAGAATCCAAAGCAAGCTCCAGGCTCCAGGCTGTCGGCACAGAACCCAACAGGGGGTTTGAACCCACGAACCGTGAGATCATGACCTGAGCTGAAGTTGGACACTTAACCAACTGAGCCACCCACTGGCCCTTGAAATGGAAATCTTAATGTGGGTCGGGGGGGCGGGGGGGGTTCAACCAGGAGATGGGAGTTTTCAGAAAGGTTAGTGAGCCTCAAGTGACATTGTAGAAATAAGCCAATTTAAAGAAGTGATAAAAGATCGAACAAACTTTTTTTTTTAACATTTATTTATTTTTGAGAGACTGAGCACAAGTGGGGGAGGGGCAGAGAGAGAGAGGGAGACACAGAATCCGAAACAGGCTCCAGGCTCTGAGCTGTCAGCACAGAGTCTGACACGGGGCTCCAACCCACGGACCACGAGATCATACCTGAGCCGAACTCGGACGCCTCGAACAAACTTTTCAACAGAGGCTTAATGACCTATGAACAATATGAAGTACTCTAGCATATTTGTGACGTGGAGAGAGAGAGATAAAAAGAGAATGGAACAGGAAAAATGTTGGAAACGGTAATGGCCAACATTTTCCTCAAGTTGGTGGAAAATAAGGAACGTTTGATCCAGGAAGCTCCACTGCCAGCTGATGTGTGATCAGATTCCTTAGTGGGGCACACGAGGCTTTTCGTAGCCTTTCCAGATGAATCTCTATAGCCTCCCAACCCCGTTCACTTCAGCCCTGTTGGAAGACCTGCCAGGGTCACAGATGCCGTTGTCCCCAGCACTTGATCATTTCCACGTTCCTCAGCCTTGCCAGCCTCTGTCCCTACAGGTCCTTGCTTCTAAAAGCAGAGGCATCGACTGTGCTGCTAACATCTCATTGTGTCAGTCAGCTGACCCTGCTCTTTATTTTGCTCATCTCTTCTGTCTCTCCTCTAATCCCAGACCCCCCCCCCGGCTTTTAATAGAAGTATTTGCAACTTCCCGCTGTCCCACTTCGAGCTCTGTCACCATCACACATTTTCAAATGTAGTCGAGCCTGTTTCTTCCCGAGACTCTGAGCCAACCCTGGTTGCCTTCTGGTGATTATGACTTGGGTTGCGGAGGTAGGGAGAGAAAACTCCACTCCGGGGAAGGGGTTTGCTGTACCCTAGAGGATTTACAGATGGCTCTCGCTGGGGGTAGTCCATGGGTCCGGCTCCACGCTCCTGGGCCCTGAGCCATCTGCCCGTGGGGTAGATCAAGCCAGCCTCGCTCCCCTGTGCTGCTGAGTCTGTCCCTGGAGCAGCACCTGTCACTGGGCACCAGGTTCTGCTGGCATCCCGGACCCGCTTTCTCGAGTACACGTGCACACGCACGAACACCGTCTGCGGCCCGGCCCCTCTGTCCTCCCTTCGCCCAGCCAGTGGCCTGCCCCTGGGACTCCCAAGCTTCCTTCCTCCCTTTTTTCCCAGGCTATCTCGATAGTGCACGGAACACAGATGTGGCCTTGTCACGTCTCCGCCTCACACCCTTCAAAACTCAGTGTCCTTTACAAGTAGCGTGACCATAAACTATATCACCCAAACCAGAGTGCTTAGGAGTGTGAGATTGATTGGAAAGTTAATTGTTAGTTTGAAATCAGTTGTCAGGCCGGGACGGCAGGCATGGGTGGGACTCTCTGGGCAAATGGGGCTCTAGTCATCCTGCTGGGAAGGCTTGCTCCCCAGCTCGCCAGGCCCAGCGCCCCCTCCCCAGCCCAGGGTCAGGTGTCCCTCGGGGCTGCGTCCACCTGCATCCTCCAGGATTCCGCCTTGGGGTTGGGCCTCAGGGTCATCCCGCCCCCCCGGCCCATCCAGAAGGCCGTCTGCAGCCACCCTCCTTTCTGCCCCCACAGCACACTGCGGCCGCCTGCTACAACTTTGCACCTGTGCTGTGTTGCGGCATTTTGTCTCTGGGCTGTTTGCTCTGGATTTTCAGCTCTTTGCCCTCCTCGAGGATTTTGTCTGTGGGTGTATCTCTAACAGTTACCACTTGTACGGCCGCGTTCGTCTGCTGGTGCGTTTAGGTCACGTGGCCTTCAACCTGCGTTAAAGCCCTGTCTTAAATTTCCTTCCACCCCTCCCGGCCCTGCCCCCACCCCCACCCCCACCCCCTCCCCCAGAAGAGAAGTTTCTGGTAGGGAAACAGCCGTAGTGAAAGGACTTAGGAAAACGATTTTCAGAGTCAGTTTGTAAACAACCGTGGTCTTCCTGGTTTTATGTGCTGCCCTGAATCACGAGTAAATTCACTTGGCTCCCTTCCTAGTTGAGACTGTGTTTTTCCTTAGACAAATGCAGATGAGGCGGCTGGTTCCGTGTGGCACATGGTTGTGCTTTTATGCAAATGTGAAAGGCGGAGTAAGGAAAAGAGGGAAATGAGAGGAAATGCCGCGGCTTCTCCATCTTCGCCATCCGGGCGAGAGGCAAAGAGGCTCCTGGTGGAGACGACAGAGCGCTGCTGTCACCTGGTGGCGGGTTTTGGTATCTGCTCGCAAGCCGTTCTTTCTGAAACCTTTTGCTCTTTCAGAACGAGGTGAACGCCATCAAATGGGATCCTTCTGGAATGCTGCTAGCGTCCTGCTCTGATGACATGACATTAAAGGTACGGCTGTCTGCAAGGACGTGCTGCCTCCTCCCAGCCACAACCCGCGTACTCTGTGCGGAGCTTCCACTCACTGTTCCTCACACTCTTCCTGCCTCTGCACTTTGTCCCCGTCGCTAACTAGATGTCGCTGTCACCCACTTAACTCCCGTGTGTCTGTGTGTCCGTCACGGATCCTGCTGAGAGTCCTTCCCTTCCCCGTGGCGCCCTAGCCCTCTGTCCGCCCCTGTTCTGGGCACTGCGTGGCCGGCCACCTGCCGACCGGGCAGCGAGCTTCCCGGGAGCCAGACACGTGACTTAGGTTCACGGAATAGGTGATGTTGAACCATTCCTGGCTGCAGAGATGGCGTCTGCTCACATTGTTCCCGCTGTGTTCTCTAGATCTGGAGTATGAAGCAGGATACGTGTGTCCATGACCTTCAGGCCCACAGCAAAGAGATCTACACCATAAAGTGGAGTCCCACCGGGCCAGCCACCAGCAACCCAAATTCCAACATCATGCTAGCAAGGTAAAGGGCACAGGGCCCACAGCCCAGGCACGGTTCCTGAAAGCAGCCTTGCTCACTGTCTCAGCTCGCCACATGGCCAGTAAGAGTTTTTTGTATCCAAACGGAACAGGAAGTTTTGCTGAGGGGTGTTGCGAGTTTGCTCACGCCCTTCCAAAGGAAACGAGGTGGCTAGCCCGCTTTGAATGCACCGCGAGACTCTCCGGTGACTCGTAACTGGAGGGTGAGGGTCATTTGAACCATGAGGTTGGTGGGAGGGGCTGGTCGTGGGGCCGGGCTTTGAGCCCTTGCTTTGGTGAAGGTTTTTGTGAAGACACAGAAAGGAAACGGAATTCAGTTGGGACACCGGACCCGACCCGACCATTTCTGTTGTGACACCAGCATCGGGTGGACAGGAATGACCAGTCAGGCCACAATTGGCCAGAGTGGTTGTAAGTGACGCAGAGGTGGCCTCCCCGGAGCCACGTCACTTTAGGCCGCTGTCCGCGGAACCGGTTGGTCGCGATGCTCGTTGGACCCCTTTCAGGACGTAATGTTCTACTCTGGGTATTGTGTTTTTAAAAGAACATTCAAAAAACAAACCAAACAGACTCTGAGACTGAGCCAGGAGACCTAGGGATCTGGGAGCCACAGTCCAAAGCCTCGTGGGTGTGTCTGCTTCACCGGGAAGGGATGAGACTTGGGCGGGATGTTTCGTTACCGGGGACAACCAGGGGCTGGCTCTCGCACTTGCACAGAACGGATATGCGGGGACAGGTGACAGGTGTCGATCAGGAAGAACGCTCCATCTTTGCAACGGAGCGGGATGCGGGGTGGCGGCCTCGCCGAGCAGCAAGGACTCTTGTTGCCGCGAGTGCTCGACCACAGGCCGTCTCTTAGAAAGTACTGGAAGGCATTCCTACACCTGCTGAGAGACTGAAACCAGAAGAACGTGGAGACCATAATTGTCTTATTTCAAGCAATTCTCCTAAAATCCACTTAAATTACTACGAGAACACACTGAGAATCGGTTTTCGATAGCCCGAAAGGTACTTTTGTGTCACGAGCATAAATTATCCTTTCAGCGAACGGGTATAAAGGGAACATAGCAGTGCCTGAGTCCCTGGTGAGAGCACAGCAGATAACCGCTCTGTGATACATGCTGTTCTTTTCAACTTGAAAAGAAGTCCAATTCGAGCTCGAGACAGTGTGGTTGCATATTTGGATGTGATTGTATTTTAATTCCTGTTGGATTAAGAGTCTTAACCACTCAGGTTGCTCTTTTTCCAGACTGTTGGTATCATCTTAGTTGCTAACAATAGATGTTGGTTTTTGGTTTTTTTTTTAATGTTCTTATTTTTGAGACCGAGACAGAGCATAAGCAGGGGAGGGGCAGAGAGAGAGGGAGACACAGAATCCGAAGCAGGCTCCAGGCTCCGAGCTGTCAGCGCAGAGCCCGACGCGGGGCTCGAACTCACGGACTGTGAGATCATGACCTGAGCTCAACTGACTGAGCCACCCAGGCGCCCTAATAGATGTTTTAAATTGCAGGAGTATTTATTTTTTAGTTTTTTTTTAATGTTTATTTTTTGAGAGAGAGCGTGAGTGGGAGAGGGGCAGAAAGAGAGGGAGACACAGAATCCGAAGCAGGCCCCAGGCTCTGAGCTGTCAGCAGAAAGCCTAACGTGGGGCTCGAACTCATGAACTCAAGATCACGACCTGAGCCGAAGTTGGGGGCTTAACCGACTGAGCCACCCAGGCACCCCAAACTGTAGGGAGCATTTTAGAAATCGAGTAAATACTATACAAGAGCATTTATCATTCATCTCCGTAGAACATGCAGAAAGCAATGAATGTGGATGTCACCTTGTTTCCTTAATGACAGCCCCGGAAGAAAAGATTCGTTTTCTAACTATGGGCTTTTTTTCAATATGCCCCAGTCACATTTTAGAAAAGGCATATGCCCAGTTACTTCTCTCGAAACCTCAGGGCCAGGAAGGACAAACAGCACATGAGATCCGTTGAACGTCTTAGGGAAATAGAAAGAAACCAGCGTGTTTGATGATGTTTTCTCTCCCGTCTTTCTAGCGCTTCGTTCGATTCTACGGTCCGACTGTGGGATGTGGAGCGAGGCGTCTGCGTCCACACGCTAACCAAGCATCAGGAGCCTGTCTACAGCGTAGCTTTTAGCCCTGACGGGAAATATTTGGCCAGTGGCTCCTTCGATAAGTGCGTGCATATCTGGAATACTCAGGTAATCCCCCGATTGCCGCGACAGAATCCTTTCCAGAAGTAATGCCCAAACAGCGTTTGTGGGGACCCAGGCCAGGAGCGGCGACTGGGAAGTCTGTGCTTAGGAACGCTCGAGCGGCCTCACACGGAGCCTGGAAGCAAACCCTGCCTTGCCCAGGCGGACCTCGGGCTCAGCACCGCGGGGCTGTGGGCCTTCCCCCGCCCCCGCCCCCTCATCAAGGGATCTCCCCGTCTTCGACTTTCTCTAAGCCCCTGGCATGAAACCTTCCACCTGCAGATGACCTGCGGTCATCTCAGCAAAGTGTCGCCCAGCCCTTTCCAGAGATGCCGCTGTCGGTCACAAGGGTTCGAGGGGGAGAGGCGTCCTTCCGTCCGAGCTTACCGGGCAGGGGTGCCAGGCCGGCCCTGACCTCCTGCACTCCCCACCAACACCAGTACTTTCTCCGTGCAGCAAACCAAGGAGCACAAAGGAGTGTGTTTGCTGTGCTCATGCCATTTAATGGTTTTTGACTGAAACGGCGTTCGGCTAGCAAAGGATAGGTCAATGGTGGGTCGTCGTGTTATCAGAACTAAAAGAGAATGTTTGGTTCAGCGTAGCCTCTGTAAGTACCTGCAGCCATAACTGAGGGTAAATAGCATTCTGAATATAGAGAGTGGAATGGCAGGAACTGGTATAGCACAGAAGATTTTTTAAGTGATTTTTGAAAGAGGCGGAGAGAGAGGGAAACCGAGAATCCGAAGCGGGCTTCGCGTTGTCAGCGCAGAGCCCGAGGTGAGGCTCCAACTCCCGAGCCCTGCGATCGTGACCTGAGCCACAATCGGGAGTCAGACACTTAACTGAGCCACCAGGCACCCCCAGTACAGAGTATTGTATCGGGCAGTCAGCTCTCGGCTCTCCTGACGGAAGACAAATGCTGTTACGGTAGGAGGTGTTGAAAACAGCCTGTGACCTGTTCTGTTGGATCTCAGGGTGGATTACGTGCCCCGCTTCTGTCCTTTTAATCTGACCCACCTTCTTGATCCCCTTTGGCTGGGTTGACCTTCAGATGGATTTGCATTCTCCAGCCCATGGCCTCTTGTGGCAGGGAAAGGGGGTAGTGAGCCAAGTTCACTGGCATGGGGGTGCGGGCGTCCGCGGAGACCTCAGGCTCCCCGGGGAGTGCCGTACATAAACCAGTTCTCTCGCAGAAGGAGAGGCGATGGTGGGCCCTGCGTGCAGGCAGCCTGACACCAAGGCGAGTTGTGCGGCCCCAGACAGGCCTCCCAGAAACCCCCCAGCCCCACGCCAGGAACGTGACAGGCTTTCGGTGAAACACTAGAAATCGTGATGGGCGGGTCTGCAGCATGACCTCATTCATTAAGTGCTGCCTGCTGTCAAAAAGTCGTCAAACCCTGTCACCCCCGTTTTAGAAATCACAAAATTCAGAGACATTTTACTTGTTTTTTTTTTTTTAACATTTTTATTTATTTTTGAGAGACAGCGAGCGGGGGAGGGGCAGAGAGAGAGGGAGACACAGAATCGGAAGCAGGGTCCAGGCTCCGAGCTGTCGGCACAGAGCCCGACGCGAGGCTCGAACTTGCGAACATGAGACCGTGACCTGAGCCAAAGTCAGATACTTAACCGATGAGCCATCCAGGCACCCCTTATTTATGTTTTTAAAGACTTTAAGTAAACTCTCCACCCAATGTGGGGCTCGAACTTACAACCCCATCCACGATCAAGAGTCACAAGCTCAACTGGGCCAGCCAGGTGCCCCCTCTTTGAGACATTTTATTTGTTGTGTTACTATTTTGTTAACGTTTGTTTATTTTTGAGACAGAGAAGGAGAGAGAGAATCCCAAGCAGGCTCTGCACTGTCCATGCGGAACCTGACCCAGGGCTCAAACCCGTGAACCATGAGATCATGACCTGAGCCAAAGCCGAGAGTCCGACACTTAACAGACAGAGCCACCCTGGCGCCCCTCTTTGAGACATTTTAAAGCTCACTTTAATCCTCAGGGAGGGTACTGTGTGAATATAAAAAAAAAAAACGTACGTAACGTTGTTGGCTTGCTCCTTCCCCTGTTCCCATCTCATAGGAAGTCTGAGAGGCCTGTGTCTACAGCCGCTGGAGACCTTATTGCAAGTCGTTTTCATTTCTAGGTGTCAGAAATACCTGAGATAATGTATCTGTGATGACATTTCAGGATAACGTCCAAAGGAGTGCCCACTGCACCACCTCCATGTTTTGTTTCGTGTGTAATGCTTTGAGAGCATGAGATCGAGGCGGGTACGTGAGTTAGGGAGAGGCAAAGGGTGAGAGAGAGAGAACATCTCAAGCAGGCTCCCTGCCTAGCGCAGAGCCGCATCTCACGACCGCGAGATCATGACTTGAGCCAAAACCAGGAGTCGGACGCTTAACCGACAGAGCACCCAGGTGCCCCGGCTACCGCGTCCGTGTTTCGAGTGTCCTTTTGCATCATAAGTGATGACTGCTTTGCTTTACAGAGTGGAAGTCTTGTCCACAGCTACCGAGGCACTGGCGGCATCTTCGAGGTGTGCTGGAATGCCCGAGGGGACAAAGTGGGTGCCAGCGCGTCCGATGGCTCTGTAAGCAGCACCTGTGGTTTGCCGGGGAGGGGCGGGGAGGGGAAGGGCGGGGCGGGGCACAAAGACGAAACATCGGGCAGCGGATACCGGAGTGCAGGTGCAGGGGGTGTGACGGGCCCTGGCCTCTGACCGCTTTGCACGCAGGCGCTGAACAGACGTGCTTCTGGTGAAGGAAACTTCTGGGCTGACCCCTGGGTTAGCACCATCTGTGAATGGCCACCTCTTCCTCCCTTCCAGGTTGTCATTCTGGCCAGCATTTTCTTAGGGGCATTCTGCCCCGTGAGGATGCCACAGGGGTGATCCTGCCCTGTCACAATGTCAGGAGGCACTGTGGGCTGTCACTACTTTGACAGGGGCGCTCCTGGCATCTGGTGCGTGGAGGGCAGGGAGGTCGCCAGTCCTCCCACAACGCGCAGAATGGCCCCCGGAGCGGGGAAGGATCTGGCTCTAGGTGTCACCGGTGCCGAGGCTGAGAAACTTGCTCCTGGCTTAGTTCCGTGTTTGTGACCCTGACCTCTTGTGATAAAGGCATGGCCTCCGGGTCTTATTCTGCTCCCGTGAGATGTCTAGCCTCTTGGTTCGTTCCCGCACTTGGGCTTGCCATGAGCCCCAAGGCGGGGGGCAGCAGTGGGGCTGGCTCGGTGACTGTCAGCGAGGGCCGCAAATGTTCCCATCGTCTGTGTGCTCGGGCTGGAGTCGTCCTCTCCATCACGTAGCCCGCCCCTCCCCCACTGGTTCCTGGCATTGCCCTCGACCTGGAGCTTCCACGTAGTGCTGTTTGCTTGGCGTTGCTGGGTCACGTGCTCGCACACTAGCCTTTTATTAAAGCTGCCAATAAAACTTTATTAACAGAACATGGGTGGCGGGCCGGAGTTGGTCCAGGGGCTCAAAAGGCATCTTGCTGTCATCTGTGAAGATAAGAGGCACCTTCTGTTTCCTTCCAGGTGTGTGTTTTAGATCTCCGAAAGTAAACACAAACTATTCTAGAAGAGAATTCTAACGGACCAGCAGTGAATGTGTGAAGCAGCAATGCTCAGACACCGTTCTTTCCGCTCCAAAACTGTACGAACTTGACTTGCATTAGAGTGTACTTGGAAATCAGTTCATCCTGGCCACAGGAGTCTCTACTTTCTCGTAATCTTCATCAAGAAGTTTAAACCAGAAACATACACAGTCATATCAAAGGGGGAAGGAATGGTTTCCACCCAGAACATTCAGCCTGGGAAGCATGGAGCCGCCGGCTAGGCGGGGCACGGTTTGCTTTCCATCCAGAACAGGCTCTGATAGTTGAGAAAAGACGAAGAGGAGAAAAGAGAAAACAAAAAAAGCTGTGCCAAAAAAGAAAAAAGAAAAGAAAAAAGAAAAATGCTGTGATAAAACCAAAAGTGGGGGACGGGACTCTCCTCCACGTGGTGGGTTCGTTTTTTCCCCCTAACAATTTGGACACTGCACTTGCTCTCACAGAGGATGTTCAAAGACCAGTTTGTACCGATGAAATGCGCAACTTTGTAATCCCAACACTTTCTATTTTCTAGAATCTTCTTTGTCCGGTGGTTTTTCTATTGGCTGGAATCCTGTCGTCCGGGGGCCTTTGGTCTGAGATGGAAACTGGTTTTGGTTTGTTGCTTCCTTCCCACTGTGTGCCCCCTCCACCTCTCCTTCGCGCGGTGTGGTGTTGGTTTGACTACACCTTCCGTAGAGGCAGCCTCGTGGACACCATGCCGGAATCTCTGACGGTCGGCTTTCCCGTCCTTTCGTCCTCCCCTCCGCCCTTCCTCCCTCTCCCTCACCGCCCCTCGCTCACTCGCTGTCCCTTTCTCATAGTTGCTTCGGATCTTCGGTCTCAAGGGCACTTTCGGCGCATAATAAGTGCTTTATGTAAGAAGGCAGGGCACGGGGACTTTTTACAGGAGAAAAAAAAAATACTTATAAGAGAAAGAGCCCGGAGTATTTTTGGAAAAAAAAAAAATATTTTTATGTTAAAACAATTTTAAAATCCTAAAATGGCCATCAGACACAGAGAGCTTTGTGTGATTCATATTTTAAGCAAATCTTAGGACACAGGCAGGGTCTGAGGTGGCCTTTCCGTTCCCTGCAGCATCGTGAAAGGCGGTTAGGAATCTGGGTGGAAAAGTCTGGGTGGGTCCTGGGGGTCGGCGGGGGGATGCTTCTGCAGCAGCGAGAGACGCAAATCCCGGCGCTTTTTGGTTCAAAGAAGAGTGTCGCGTCGTTTCGGGGGCGTTCACCCTCGTAGCTGGCACGAAAGGGGTCAAGAACAGAGCCCTCTGACCCCAGGAAGCACTTCCCAAACCAAACGGAATTGAAGAAGCCATCCACACTGACAGCTGGGCTCCCTGTCACCTGTTAGCGACCTCTCGTTCACGGCGCTCTGAGTACCCACGGTCGCTTCACCGAGAGCGGTTGACCGGTCCTGGCACAGCTCACCTAAAAGCCTCCGGGATCTCACCCGGTGTGATAGTGACAGAAACGAACGGGAAAGGGAGACTCTCAGTCCTGAAGGCGAATTACGTAGGTAGAACATCACTAATAATTTCTGCCGTCTTCATCGTTTCTTTCTCTCACGAGAGACCAGGAGAAAGATTTTTTTTTTTAATGAATCTTTTTACTGTTTTTAAAAAATTAAACATGGCTTTGTGTTCCTAGAGGAGTTTCCTTTCATTGGATCAGGTGCCCTTTGTACTCTCGTCCTAACCCGACACTGACCTGTTTTTTACATTAGCATCGGGGAAGGAGCGAAAGATTGGGCCTCTTCTCTCCTCTGTTTCCCAGCGGGCATACGAAGGGGCGAGGAAGCTGGTCAGGCCCGGGGGCAGGGGTGCCGGTCGGGGGCACGCTTCGGCTGGGTGCGCGTCCCAGCAGTGAGACAGGGTGTCGTTTGGAGGGTGGCGTCTGTCCGTGAAGCCAAAATCCAGCCGGCAGGACGGCGGCCTCCCGCAGAACGTGGAATGTGCAGGGACCGGCGGCAACAGCCAGGGTGTGTTCTTCCTTCTAGATCGTTCATTGCCCTCCCCTTGGATACCCAAGTTATGCAAGCCCCGTCTGTAGAAGACCAAAAAGGGCTCTGTGTACAAGCTGGGTATTTGATT
This sequence comes from Prionailurus bengalensis, assembly GCF_016509475.1. Classification (NCBI taxonomy): domain Eukaryota; kingdom Metazoa; phylum Chordata; class Mammalia; order Carnivora; family Felidae; genus Prionailurus; species Prionailurus bengalensis. Next base: position 6,880,336 of record NC_057361.1, read on the forward strand.
CAGGCTCCGTTCCCTAAGTGTTTAGCCCGGAAGGTCCGAATTCTGTGGCGTCACATTCCCGTTTTTGAAGGTCGCAGACGACGACCGCCTGCCCTAAGAAATCATTAGGTATGGGACGCTGTTTGCTGGGGATCCAGACCAACACCGTCTTGACCCCTACCCCAAGTAAAAATGTCACCTCTGCAGAGAAGTTGTTGAGGGTTGGGCCACGGTCAGCATGTGGCTCGTGTCTTACAAGCCAGTCGACGTCGGGCGGTCATGGTGGGATGTCCTCTCGGGTTCACTAGATAAGCTTCCCGTGGACGTCAGTGGCCGGGGTCCTGTGGAGCTGTGGGCTTTAGCCTCGTGATTCATAAGTCTGAATCACGTGGGAATGATCAGCTGGGAGCCACGGGCTGCAAGGCACAGAATGGAGCTGGGGTGACAGAGGCAGATGGTCCCCAACCCTGCCTCCCCCCCCCACCCTACCCCCAGCAGCCGCAGGAGAGGAGCACCCGGGCCTGAAGAGGGACGGAGCCTGAGCACGCAGGGCAGGCCTCCGGCCCACCCCCACCCTCGGCACGACAGCTGTCCGCTGAGCCTCTCACGTCGGCGACTTCCAGCAAGCCGGGAGGTTCCCCTTCACCGAGGGGTGGCCCTCGTGGGAAGTTCCTGTTTGCCATTGTTTACGGCTCTTAAACAATGGTGGGTAAACGCTGAAGTCTTAGTGACCAAATTGAACCTTGATTCTGAAAGCAGAGTAACACAGTCATCCTTCCTGGAATCTTCGCTCGGGCTTGAAATGACCAAGAGCGGGTCCTGGGGTCTGAAGTGACCAAGAGCATGTCCTGCACCACAGGGTCTAAACCCTCTGACCCCACACGACACCCGGGACTTGACCTCCATCCTGTCTTTCTAAAACTAGATCGCGGAGCCCAGTGAAGTGCACTTTGTCAAATGTAAGGGTCTGCTTTATTCCTTGTTACTTTACTCTATTTTTTAACCTTCTGTTCCATCTTGTTTTTTCTTTCTTTTATCCTGTTTCTTGTCAAATGCAGAAATGTTCCTTCCGCCACTCACTGAAGTTTTGAATTCTGGCTTCTGCAGTTTTTATTGTCTGTGTCAGACGTACAGCCAGATGTGGTCCTCTGTCTGCATTTTCTAGATTCGGTTCCGTTCACATCCCCCCCCGTTTCGTCGTCCTCCACCCCCACTCACCTTCACGCTCTCTGAGAAGAAGAATCACTTTGTGTGTCGTAGCTCATTTGTTTCAAGAGAAAATCAACAGATCATACTCAGTGTCTTGAATAAATTGCTCTATTTTGATATTAGAGAACTTGGTGGCTGTGCTTTCTTGGGTCTCGCTCGGTTAACTCCTGGTTGGGCCCGCGGGGACATGGATGAATGAAGAGCAAACTGCATTTTCTCAGGAAGACCGTAACTTGAGGGCCTCTTGGCAGGATTGCTGGGCTGATGTAGGGCCAAGGGAACGGAACAGCACGATGTGGCAGGAGCGGCGGCCCCCAGTTACCGTAACGTGTTGTATAAACGAAGCATGTGTTCGTGTGTTTCTTCATCACTTTCTTCCAGGCTGGTTGTGGTCAAAACTCAAAGCAAGTGAGTGTTCCCCTATCAGCAGCTTGCTTTGCTGGGGCTTTGCGTTCAAGGATTAGCTTTAACTTGGAGAACCCGAGTCCTAGGACACGGGTGAGTTTAGGACACAGGCTACCCTTCAGACGTCTACCAGGGTCTCGAATGTAGCACATCTAGCAGGTGCTTCCTGTCACTTTAATCAATTGGTGGGGGGTGGGGGTGCTACATAATGACTGGGCACTGCCGTCCCAGGGTTAGGGAGGGGGCAGTTGAGGAGAGGCAGGGAGTGCTGTACGGGTACTTTTGCCGTAGGAGTCACAGACAAGGTCATGGTATCGTTCCCTCCAAGTCCAGCCCGACCCTGCGCTACAACAAAGCAGAGGGCTGCGGTCCCCGTGTTGTCTGGGGGCTCAGCCTGCTGCCTTTTCTAACACCTGCCAAGTTGACCAAGCACGTTCCCATGTTTCGGGAAATGGGGTGAGGCACACTCAAGCCGTAGGAAGGTCCTGGAAAGATGGGAGTCCCCAGGATAAAGGCACGTGTGATGTGTGGCTTTGGTGGCTTCAGCAGCAATGCTGGGTCACCTATAGCTCTCAGGGGGATTCTTCCTACTATAAAGGAAACTTACGTAATTTGGGGCATCCCAAGCTTCCAGTCGCTCAGCAGAGAACTTTTCATCGTCCACATCTTGTCTCCTCCGTGACAAGGTAAGCCGTGCAAGGGGGTGGACAGGGCGTGGGGCACCACGGGGGGAGCGTGAGGACCCATGCACGGCGTCCGCGCTCCGAGGACAGGGGCTCCGGCTGGGAGCAGTGTTCCTTGAGCACACGTCACCAGGAGAAACCACAGGAAAGCAGCCGGGTGGGGTACGTCCTCAAACTGCACGCTGGGAAAGGGGCGTGAGGGCATTTTGGGAGCGGGGAGCGAGTGGAGTCCTCACGAGGGTTTTCGTGCTGTGATAAGCCGACCGGCTGATAAACCGAAGTCCTATGAAAGCTGCCTGAGGGGAACAGCCTCCTCTTTTCCACCCAAACTACACTCCCGGCCACCCATCTGTCGCGTCCCAGCCCAGACTGCTGGGGCCCGGTCTCCTCACCTTTTTGAAAACTTCTCTCCCATCAGTGTTGCTTTCTCTCCACTGGATCATTGCTTTCACACCCACCATCTACAAAACGGTAATCAGATGCCCCCGCAGCAACCAGCCTGACAGGGAGACTGCTTACAACCGAGCAGCCCGTCATTTTCTGGCTTATCCCCGGGTTTGCTCCGTTGTCCCTTCTCTTCACTAGATGGACTCGGTGCCCGTCCGTGATGTTCATTTGCAAGTTCTCCACCGCACGGGCCCGCTCGCTGCCCGGCAAGTAGGCGTGAGGGGATATTCATGCATCTTCTGGCTTTCAGTCCCCCCCCCCCCCAACTCACTCAGGCATAACCGCTGCGCCAGCTGGGGACTTGGCCACCCCATCTCGGAGGGGTTGTCAGTGGATCATCAGATCAGAAAGGGTTCTTCCTTGCAAGTCTCTGAACCTGACTCACTGGTGTAAGGCAAAAACAACAAACGACGATACCGGGCCCTCTGAGGGATCCTGGAGGACCAGGCCCATGCAGGGGAGGTGCACACAGACACAGCCCCGGGCACTGCCCACGTGTGGACATGACACCGGAGTGGCCCCTCGGCCCCTCTCCAGACCTGCTTCTCTGCGGCCCTCTCCCTCGGGCGCTAGCTGCTAACTAGACTGGCTCGGCCAGGGAGGTGTGAAAGCTAGTACCTGTGCCTACAGGCGGAGGTGGGGGGGAGGGCTGGCCTCATGCTGTTGAGGGGGGGTCCTCAAGCAGAAGAGGGGCTTCTGGTGCTGATGGGGACTGGAGAGTCCACGCGGAGGCAGATAAAGAAGGCACATACCGCTCCGAAAAGCTAAGCTTCCTTCGCACGCCCCTGACGCTTTGGATCAAGGTGGGGGGAGTGACGTAGCTTGGCCCCATCCTCAGGAATGCGCATGCCCAGGGCACCGTGGCCACAGTGCAGGTGTGCCCCGAGTGCTGCTGCAGCCAGGCGACTCTCTAAGAGTACAAGTCCAGAAGCTTCCTGGACGGCTTTTCTAGAGCAAAAGGGCGTCCTTGACCAGAAGGGAGGTGTCCCGTGGCCGGGCGGTCTGTGGTGTCCCGGGAAAACACCGCCTTGCTTTTTCTATGGATCTTCCCATGTGGCCTGTAACTCCAATGCATGCGACGATATTTTGCCCATAAATACATTTAAAAACTTAAAATATATACCTATAGATCCACCTGGATAGACCTATATTTCAACTGATACAAAGATTCTAACCTGGGAAATGGTGTCAGTCAGGGCCAAGGAGTCCTTAGACCAGGTCACTGCTCAGCACAGCATGGGGACCAGGGGCTACGTCATCAAGACCTTGCTCAAGAGCATTTGCTAGAGGTGTTGTTCAGACAGCACGCGAGCCAGGCCTGGAGCTCAGTTACGACGACTTTATTCACTTTTCTAAGGACCTGGGTCTGGCCTTTACATTATAGGCAACCTCAGAAGAGTGGAGAGTAGCTGCTATGTCTGGTCTGGAAGGGATTCTCTCTCTGTTCCCAAGCTCGTGCTCACGGATCGCGTCTCTTACCACGGCTCCTCCTCGGGAAGGAACTGTTACAACACGGTGAGGACGGGAAGGTTTGTGGGGAGAATGCAGTTCTCAAGAGTGAGAAACGCAGAACCTGAGGATGGGGGGACCAGACCCCTGTCACGTCCCCCTCAGAGGTCTCCCTGGGGTTCGGGAACAGATTCCACCTCATTTTCATTGCGGGACCCGCTTGTGACATGGATTTCAACCGTGCTGGCGTCGGAACCTGGGGAGAAGAGGGTCTCTTGTCAGCAACTGATGCAGGACCTCGCGGCCATTTTCTGCCCCTTTTCCCAAGCGTCTGCCCTGGGCAGCCACGTGTGCGTCTCAGCAGAACCGCGTGGATGCCACAGACCAAACAGAAACCACGTGGGCCAACACGGGGGCTTCGGGGCCCTGTGCTGTCGGACCGAGGAGCACGGGATCACGGTGCGCTTGGGTGACCATCGGGACAGCTGCCACGGGGGTGGGGGGGGTGCGAAGGTCACCAGGGCCCCACGGGGCCCACACGGAGGAGACCGCCAGCCTCTGTCACACGAAAACACCTCCAAGTGGTCTTTTCATGCTTGCTGCCACGTGGTTCCAGGAAGAAAAGGCGGGTGAAGGACAGCAGAATTATTCCTCCCAGAAGAGGAATCTTGAAGATGTGTTCAATCGTTCTGGTAACACACCTTCCTTCAGAACCTGGGGGCGTCCTTTGGAACAGACCTCAGAACTCTTTTTTCATTCTGCAAGTATCCAGGCGTGCCTCCTACATGCCAGGTTCCAGGTTGGATGTGGGCAGTTGAGATGAAGACAGAAAGAAGGGTGGCCTTCTCAACTGCGCGTGGGGCAAGTGAGTAACCTTCACAAAAACCTCCAAATCCCAAACTCTCTCCACCAGTGGACCTTGCCGGTCAGTGTAGTCTCCACTCACGTCCCTCTCTGTTCACTCCCAATGCTCAGGCACACTGGCCTCTCTCTCTCGCTCCCGACTCAGTCCTGCCACAGGGCCTTTGCACAATCTCTTCTGCCTGTAAAGCTCTTTTCCAGATTTTCTCATGGCTCCCTTCTACACCTCACTCAGATCTTAATTCAAATGGCCCTGGGAGAACCTCATCCTCAGGGAGAAATCCAGGACACCCGACCTGAAATCACTCCGCTGCCCCGTATGGCTCTGTTTTTCTCCATGGTATTTCACTACCCGAAAGATGATCTAATCGTTTGTATTTTTCATTCTGTCTCTGCTGCTACAGTGGAAAGTCCCGTTAGATGAGGGGTCTGTCGTACTCACCGTGGTAGTGCCTGAAACAGCACCTGGCACATGGAATGTGCTCAATACACAAGTACTGAACGGATAAGCACAGGGCAGCAAGTGCCCTGCCATCAGCAGGGTGCAGCACCAGTGCCCCGGGGAATTGGGACTGATGAGTAAGAAGAACGGCGGGAACCAGCACAACTTAAAAAAGAGACACGTGCACAGCTGTGGGGAACGCGTAAGGAAGAACAGAACATTAGCGTTCTCTGGAAAAGACAAGGCAACAGGAGAGCTGTCTGCGGAAACGCCTCGGAAGGCCTGGGTTACGGGAGGACACGCCGATGTGACCGAGAAAAACCCAGCACGGTGCTGCAGCGCCCTCCCCCCACCGTACTCCGACCTTCCTCCCGGTGCCGGGCGAACAGGAAATCTGGGAGAACACGGGTCTGGGTAAGTCAGACCAAGTTCGATGAGCCCCATGAAGAGAGGTGAATTTAGCGGGCAGTGGGAGGACCCACGCCGGCCATGGAGGCCGCAGGCGGACCCTGAGGAGAGTCTGGGGTGCCGGCAGGGATGGTGGGAGACCCGCTGCTTGCATCAGTGAGCCTGCGATTCCAGGAAACCAGGCACAGCTGGGAAGAGACACTTCCAGGACCGCATTCCTGCCGGAGAAGCTGGTGGCAGGCACTTCAAAAAGACCGCATTTTCACAGGGTCACCCGCTGTTTATGAGGACACCCTGAGCTCATGGGAACTTGTCTGTGTGACTTCTGCGGTCCTTACAGAGACTGCAGGGGAATACCGCACGGTGGCTTGTGATCAGGGTCCGGGCTTTAGACATCTCCCCGTGACCTCACACTTCGGGGCTTGCTCTGGATCCTGTGGCTTTTTCAGAGTTCCGGGTTCTTTCATCCTCCCCCAGAGACCCCGCAGAGGAAATCCATTTGCACCACGACAACTTTCTCAGATGCCAGTGCTGCTGAAGCCACGGCCCCCGAGTCCAGCCCTGCCTGCGCGGACTTCAGTGGGTCCGGCAGGCCTAGACCTCCATGGATCCTCTCTTCTGCTCATGAAGGTCTCCAGAGAGAACACGCTGGCCGAGTGAGCAAGTCTCTGAGAAGATAATCCAATGAGGCTATTGGGAGATTGGGACGAATTCCATCGGTGCAAAGGGCAAGTACCTGACGAGTGTCCCTGCAGGAAAGGCAGATGCCCACAAGCTCGTGGCGCCCAAGGGCCAGCCCCCTTCCTAGTGACTCTCGAATGACCCTCGCAAGCCCCAGACAGGTGCTTGGGAACGTCGCGGCCCCATGGAGACCTGAGATTCGGGAAGGCACCTCACCTGTTGCTCCCGGATCCCCTGAAAGCCCGCAGCCCTCGATCAGAAAGCCCCGTCAGTGGGCACCCATGAGCCACAGAGAACACAGGGCACCAGGGCCTGGATCCCCTTCAAGTGTTGAACTGGATCCAGGGAGCACGAGAGTCAGAGCCCCGGGCACACTCTCTTCCACACTTCCCTAGCAAGTGCCATCCACAGGGCCACCTGGTGTTACATTCAGGAGAAGAGCAAGTGACAACAGGGAACCAAGGGTAAGACAAGGAATTGTGGGAGCGAGAACTGTGGACGACACAAGGGAATACAGGAGGGAACAGAACTATGGGAAAGAACGGGAATTCTGGAGAGAATGAGGAACTATGGGAGAGAGGTGGAACCTGGGGGGAGACGGAGCTGTCAGGGACGATAAGAAATTAAGGGAGAGAGAACTGGGGGAGAAACAGAATTGTGGGAAACAGGCAATTGTGAGAAGGAATTATGGGGAAGAACAGAGTAGTAGCAGAAACAAAATTTTACAAGAGACAGGATGTGGAAGAGAACGGCACTGTAGAAGAAAACAGACTTGTGAGAGACCATGAAGAACCCAGAACTGTGGAGGAAAGTGGGGACGCCGTGGGAAAGAGGACTGGGAGAGACCTAGGCTATGGAGAATACGGAGAACTGTGGGACAGACAGGGCACTGTAGGACAAAAGGGATCGTGGAAAAGAATCGCGGGAGAGAAGGAACTGCAGGCGGCCAGGGACTGTGAGTGAGACAAGGAATCATGGGAAAGGAAGTCGAATCGTGGGACAGAGACAGAATTACGAGAGGGGCGCCTGGGTGGCTCAGTCGGTTGAGCGTCTGACTCTTGGTTTTGGTTCAGGTCACGATCCCAGCCAGGGTGGTGGGATCGACTCCTGCGTTAGGCTCCTTGCTGAGTGTGGAGCCTGCTTAGGATTCTCTCTCTCCTCCCTCTGCCCCTCCCCCCATTCGCACTCTCTCTCTCTCTCTCTCTTAAAAAAACAATTATGTGAACAAAGGGATTATAGAGAAAGGGGAATTGTGGGAAAGACAAGCATTGTGGGAAAAAGGGAATGGTGAGAAAAATAGGGCCCCGTGCGAAAGACGAGAGCAGGGCAGTGAAAGGGGAACTGTGGGAGCAACAAACGGTTATGGAGAAAGGGTATTGGGAAGAACGAGGGAAACTGTAGAAGAAATGTATTATGGCAGAGACAGGAAATAGTGGGAACAATCTTGGTGGATGATGAATCGTAAGGTAGACGGGCAGTGTGTTTTTTGCTTGGTTTTTTTTTTTTCTTTTGGTTGTCCACTGATATTTTTTAAAGTTTTTATTTAAATTCCAGTTAGTTAACGTAACTATAATACTAGCTTCAGGTGTACGATATCGTGATTCAACAAGTCCATACAACACTCCGTACTCCTCACAACAGGTGCACTCTTTAATCCCCATCACGTATTTTACCCACCCACCCATCACCTCCCCTCTGGTGACCATCCGCTTGTGCTCTATAGTTAAGACCCTGTTTCCTGGTTGGCGTCCCACCCCCTGCTTTTTTTGGAATTGGTCTTTCTCTGACTCATTGCTTTCGCTCAGCATAATACTTCTCTAGCTCATCAAACGTGTTTGATGTTGCAAATGGCAAAGTTTCAGTGGACAGTTGGGCTGTTCCCGTGGCGTGGCTATTGTAGACGATACTGCAATAAACATCAGGGTGCGTATATCCCTTTGAGTTAGTATTTTTGTATTCTTTGAGTAAATACCTAGTAGTGTGATTGATGGATCATAAGGTAGTTCTCTTTATAACTTTTGAGGAAACTCCATACCGAAAAACACAAAGTCAAACACCACAAATTTTGAAAGATGCACTCGATGTTTATTGCAGCATCATTTGCAATGACTAAATTAGGGAAGCGACTCAAGTATCCATCAACAGATGAATAAAGGGATGGTATATACATAAGGTAAAATATTTAATTTCATTAAAAGAATGAAATCTTGCCATTTGTAACAAAATGGATGGAGCTAGACGGTATAACGCTAAGTGGAAAAAGTCAGAAAAAATACCATATGATTTCACTCATCGTAGAATTTAAAAAACAAAACAAACAACGGGGGGGGGGAGACAAAAACATCAGACTCTTAAATATAGAGAACTGATGGAACCAGAGGGGAGGTGGGTCGGGGGAGGGGTGACAGGTGAAGGAGATTAAGAGGACACTTCTGGTGATGAGCACTGAGGTACAGAATTGCTGGACTGCTATGCTGTACACCTTAAACGGACACTGTAATTATATTGGAATTTAAAAATAATAAAAGTACTAAATCAACAACCAAAAACAAAACACAGCAAACTCTGGGCGAGAACAACGAAGTGTGAAAAGACACAGGGTTATGGGAGAGCAAGACCCGTGTGAGAAAAGGGGAGTCGCGCGAAGCAACGAAGAACCGTGGGAGGCCAAGCAGTGCAAGAGTGACAAGAAATTGAGCGAGAAGAGAGCTGTGGGACATAAGAGGATTATAGGGGAGACAGGGCACTGTGCGTAAGACAAGGGATTACTGGAAAGAAACGATTTTCATTAAGAGATGGCATTGCGGGGGGGGCGGGGAGGGTGGGTGCCTGGGTGGCTCAGTTGGTTAAGCCTCTGACTATAAAAAAAGAAAACCTCTTTTACTTATTTTGAGAGAGCGAGAGCGCGTGCGCTCGCGTGGGCGTGCAACCGGGGAAGGGACAGAGAGAATCCCAAGGAGCCTCCGCACAGTCAGTGCAGAGCCTGACGTGGGGCTTGAGCCCCCGGACGGTGAGATCATGGCCCAAGCCCGAATCAAGAGTTGCGTATGTACCTACTGAGGCACCCAGGCACCCTAACTCTTAATTTTGGCTCAGGTCATGATGTCATGGTTGTGAGATCAAGCCCCATGTTGGGCTCCAAGCTGAGCACGGAGTCTGCTTGGGATTCTCTCTCTTCCTCTCCCTCTGCCCCACCCCCACAAACTCTCAAAAAAAGAAAAGGAATTGCTGAAATATGGGGTTAAAGCAGAGAATCTTGGGAGAGCGCATCATGGGAAAGACCAGGGATCACGGGGCATCAAAGGGGAGTTTTCGGGAAAAGGGAATTCTGGGACAGAGAACTCCGGATGAACATGGAATTGCAGTAATAATGCAGTTTTAGAAGAAAGGGGAACTGTAGGAACAAGAGGGCTTATGTGAGACAAAGAACTGGGGGACAAAATACGGAACTGTGGGAAAAACAGTATTACGAGACAGATGGGAATAGTGGGAAAATGAGATTACGGGAGAGAATTATGGGAGACACAGTTAATGTGAGAAAAGAGGAACAGAATGTGGGAAAAACAGGATTGCAAGAAAGATGAAAAGTGGTCAAAATCACAAGTATTGGGGCGCCTGGGTGGCGCAGTCGGTTAAGCGTCCGACTTCAGCCAGGTCACGATCTCGCAGTCCGTGAGTTCAAGCCCCGCGTCGGGCTCTGGGCTGATGGCTCAGATCCTGGAGCCTGTTTCCGATTCTGTGTCTCCCTCTCTCTCTGCCCCTCCCCCGTTCATGCTCTGTCTCTCTCTGTCCCAAAAAATAAATAAACGTTGAAAAAAAAATTTTTTTAATAAAAAAAAATCACAAGTATTGAGAAAAATACAGACTTCTGAGTGCCAACAGATTCCCGAATTGTGGGAGAAAATTGTGGGCAACGGAAGGAAAGAAGGACTTGTGAGAGCAATAAAGTATTGTGGGAATGACAGCGGATCATGGAAGAGAAAGGGCAACTGTGGGAGACTGTAAAACAAACTCTAGGAAAACTGTTTTGTGGGACAGATTAGGAATGTGGGAGGGACAACAGATTATAGGAGAAAAATAATTCGATTGTGGGAGAGGTAAGCAATTGTGAGACCAAATAAATTAACAAGGAAACAAAAGGCAACACGATATAAAACAATCACCAAGGAAAATAGAGATTTGTGCCAAACAAAAAGGACACCAGGATTGTGAAAGAAAAGAAGGAATTTTGAGGGGAAAAAAAGGGTATTGTGGGAGAGACAGGGAATTGTGAGAAAAACATAGGCTCATGGGGGAGAGAAGGAAATTTGGGGAGACAGTTATGAGAACAAGGAATTATAGGAGAAACACGAAATTGTGTGACAAAATATGGTAGGGAAAGGAATTAGGAAAATAAAGCATTGTGCGAGAGAATGGAAAAATGTGGAATACACAACTTTGCTACCAATGAAACTATGAAGAATAGAGAACTGTTGAGCCAGTCGAGAAGAGGCAGAATGTGATTTGTGTGGGAATGACAAGGGATCACAGGAATTGTTAGAGAAAAAAAGAAACTGGGAAAAATTGTGGGAGGATAGAGAGCTGTGGGAAAAGGACTGGATTGCAGGGGAGCTAGGGAATGGTGGGAGAAGAAACTGGTGTACTAGAAGTGGGGAACCGCTGCAGAAATTATAAGGATTATAACTGGATTATAAGGAAAGCAATGGGTTCTCAGGGAGGTGAGGACTAGAGGTCAGCAGGAAAAGGGCAGAGAGTGGAGGAGAAGCAACGGATTATGAGACAGGCCAAGAATGGGAGAGGAGCAGTGGATTGTGGGAGAAGCCGAGATGGGAAAGGATTGTGTAGAGTTCGTTAACGGTGGTTAAGCAAGGCACTGTGGGAAAAGCAATGTATTCTGGGAAGGTCCAAGATGGCGGAGAAGCAAAGGATTGTAGGAGGGGCCAATATGGCAGAGAAGCAAAAGATTCTGGTACAGTCCGTTAACAGTGGCTAGGCAGTGAATACTGGGAAAAGCAATGGGTTGGGGCAGAGACCAAGATGGCGGAGAAACAAAGGATTGTGAGAGAAGCCAAGATGTTGGAGAAGCAAAGGATTCTGGTAGAGTCCGTTAGCAGCTAGGCAATGAACTGTGGGAAAAGCAATGGATTGTACGAAGGGCCAAGATGGCGGAGAAGCAATGAACTGTGGGAGAAGGAATGGATTGTGGGAAGGGCCAAGATGACAGAAAAGCAAAGGATTGTGGGAGAATCCATTAATGGTGGTTGGGCATAGCACTGTGGGAAAAGCTATGTACTCTGGGAAGGGCCAAGATGGCGGAGAAACACAGGATTGTGGGAGAAACCAAGATGGCGGAGAAGCAATGAACTGTGGGAGAAGCAATAGATTGAGGGAGGGGCCAAGATGGTAGAAAAGCAAAGGACTGTGGGAGAGTCCGTTAACGGTGCAGCAAAGCACTGTGGGAACAGCAATGTATTCTGGGAAGGGCCAATATGGCAGCGAAGCAAAGGATTGTGGGAGAGTCCGTTGATGGCGGCTCAGCAAAGCACTGTGGGAAAAGCAATGTATTCTGGGAAGGGCCAAGATGGCAGAGAAGCAAAGCTCTGTGGGAGAAGCAATGGCTTGTGGGAGAAGCCATGATGGCGGAGAAACAAAGGATTATGGGAAAATCTGTTAACGGCAGTTAAGCAAAGCACTGTGGGACAAGCAATGTATTCTGGGAAGGGCCAAGGTGGTGGAGAAGCAAAGGATTCTGGTTGAGTCCGTTAATGGCAGCTAGGCAATGAACTGTGGGAAAAGCAGTGGATTGTGGGAGAAGTCAAGATGGCAGAGAAGCAATGAACTGTGGGAGAAGCAATGGGTTGTGGGAAGGCCAATGGTGAAGAAGCAAAGGACTGTGGGAAAGTCTGTTAACGGCATTCAGCAAAGCACTGTGGGAAAGGCAATGTATTGTGGGAAGGGCCAAGATGGCGGAAAAGCAATGGACTGTGGGAACGGCCAATGGCGGAGAAGCAGAGGACTGTGGGATACTCCGTTAATGGCAGTTCAGCAAAGCACTGTGGGAAAAGCAATGTACTGTGGGAAGGGCCAAGATGGCAGAGAAGCAATGGACTGTGGGAGAAGCCAAGACGGCGGAGAAGCAAAGGATTCTGGTAGAGTCCGTTAACGGCAGCTAGGAAATGAACTGTGGGAAAAGCAGTGGATTGTGGGAGAAGATGGCGAAGCAATGAACTCTGGGAGAAGCAATGGGTTGTGGGAGAAGTCAAGATGGCGGAGAAGCAATGTACTGTGGGAGAAGCAATGGATAGTGGGAAGGGCCAATGGCGGAGAAGCAAAGGATTGTGGGACACTTAACGGTTCAGCAAAGCACTGTGGGAAATGCAACGTATTGTGGGAAGGGCCAACATGGCAGAAAAACCATGAACTCTGGGAGAAGCAAAGGGTTGTGGGAGAAGTCAAGATGGTGGAGAAGTAATGAACTGTGGGAAAAGCAATGGATTGTGGGAAGGGCCAAGATGGCGGAGAAGCAATGGACTGTGGGGGAAGCAATGGGTTGTGGGAGAAGTCAAGATGGCGGAGAAGCAAAGCACTGAGGGAAAAGCAATGTATTGTGGGAAGGGCCAAGATAGCGGAAAAGCAATGGATTGTGCGAAGGCCAGTGGTGAAGAGGCAAAGGACTGTGGGACACTCCGTTAACGGCTGTTCAGCAAAGCACTGTGGGAAAAACAATGTATTCTGGGAAGGGCCAACATGGCAGAAAAGCAATGGATTGTGCGAAGGCCAATGGTGAAGAAGCAAAGGATCGTGGGACACTCTGTTAACGGCAGTTCAGCAAAGCACTGTGGGAAAAGCAATGTATTGTGGGAAGGGCCAAGATGGCGGAGAAGCAATGGACTGTGGGAGAAGCAATGGGTTGTGGGAGAAGTCAAGATGGTGGAGAAGTAATGAACTGTGGGAAAAGCAATGTATTGTGGGAGGGCCAAGATGGCAGAAAAGCAATGAACTGTGGGAGAAGCAATGGGTTGTGGGAGAAGTCAAGATGGCGGAGAAGCAAAGCACTGTGGGAAAAACAATGTATTCTGGGAAGGGTCAACATGGCAGAAAAGCCATGAATTGTGGGAGAAGCAATGGGTTGTGGGAGAAGTCAAGATGGTGGAGAAGTAATGAACTGTGGGAAAAGCAATGTATTGTGGGAAGGGCCAAGATGGCGGAGAAGCAATGGACTGTGGGAGAAGCAATGGGTTGTGGGAGAAGTCAAGATGGTGGAGAAGTAATGAACTGTGGGAAAAGCAATGTATTGTGGGAAGGGCCAAGACGGCGGAGAAGCAATGGACTGTGGGAGAAGCAATGGGTTGTGGGAGAAGTCAAGATGGCAGAGAAGCAAAGCACCTTGGGGAAAGCAATGTATTGTGGGAAGGGCCAAGATGGCGGAAAAGCAATGGACTGTGGGAGAAGCAATGGGTTGTGGGAGAAGTCAAGATGGTGGAGAAGTAATGAACTGTGGGAAAAGCAATGTATTGTGGGAAGGGCCAAGATGGCAGAAAAGCAATGAACTGTGGGAGAAGCAATGGGTTGTGGGAAGGCCATTGGTGAAGAAGCAAAGGACTGTGGGAAAGTCTGTTAACGGCATTCAGCAAAGCACTGTGGGAAAAGCAACGTATTGTGAGAAGGGCCAACATGGCAGAAAAGCCATGAACTGTGGGAGAAGCAATGGGTTGTGGGAGAAGTCAAGATGGTGAAGGAATGAACTGTGGGAGAAGCAATGGATTGTGGGAAGGGCCAATGGCGGGGAAGCAAAGGATTGTGGGAGAGTGTTAACGGCTGCTCAGCAAAGCACTGTGGGAAAAACAATGTATTCTGGGAAGGGCCAACATGGCAGAAAAGCCATGAACTGTGGGAGAAGCAATGGGTTGTGGGAGAAGTCAGGATGGAGAAGCAATGGATTGTGGGAAGGGCCAATGGCGGAGAAGCAAAGGATTGTGGGAGAGTGTTAACGGCTGCTCAGCAAAGCACCGTGGGAAGAACAATGTATTCTGGGAAGGGCCAACATGGCAGAGAAGCAATGAACTGTGGGATAAGCAATGGGTTGTGGGAGAAGATGGCAGAGAAGCAAAGCACTGTGGGAAACGCAATGTATTGTGGGAAGGGCCAAGATGGAAGAGAAGCAATGGACTAGTGGAGAAGCAAAGCACTGTGGGAAAAGCAATGTATTGTGGGAGGGCCAAGATGGCAGAAAAGCAATGGATTGTGGGAAGGCCAATGGTGAAGAAGCAACGGACTGTGGGACACTCCGTTAACGGCTGTTCAGCAAAGCATTGTGGGAAGAACAATATATTCTGGGAAGGGCCAACATGGCAGAGAAGCAATGAACTGTGGGAGAAGCAATGGGTTGTGGGAGAAGTCAAGATGGTGGAGAAGTAATGAACTGTGGGAGATGCAATGGATTGTGGGAAGGGCCAATGGCGGAGAAGCAAAGGATTGTGGGACACTCCATTAACGGTTCAGCAAAGCACTGTGGGAAACGCCAAGATGGCGGAGAAGCAATGGACTGTGGGAGAAGCAATGGGTTGTGGGAGAAGTCAAGATGGTGGAGAAGCAAAGCACTGTGGGAAAAGCAATGTATTGTGGGAAGGGCCAAGATGGCGGAAAAGCAATGGATTGTGGGAAGGCTAATGGTGAAGAAGCAAAGGACTGTGGGACACTCCGTTAACGGCTGTTCAGCAAAGCACTGTGGGAGAAGCAATGGATTGTGGGAAGGCCAATGGTGAAGAAGCAAAGGACTGTGGGACACTCCGTTAACGGCTGTTCAGCAAAGCACTGTGGGAAAAACAATGTATTCTGGGAAGGGCCAACATGGCAGCAAAGCCATGAACTGTGGGAAAAGCAATGTATTGTGGGAAAGGCCAAGATGGCGGAGAAGCAATGGACTGTGGGAGAAGCAATGGGTTGTGGGAGAAGTCAAGATGGTGGAGAAGTAATGAACTGTGGGAAAAGCAATGTATTGTGGGAAGGGCCAAATAGGCAGAAAAGCAATGAACTGTGGGAGAAGCAATGGGTTGTGGGAAGGGCCAAGATGGCAGAGAAGCAAAGGATTGTGGGAGAAGTCAAGCTAGCAGAGAAGCAAAGGATTTGGTAAAGTCTTAACGGCAGTTAAGCAAAGCACTGTGGGACAAGCAATGTATTCTCGGGAGGCCCAAGATGGCGGAGAAGTAATGGACTGTGGGAGAAGCGATGGGTTGTGGGAGAAGCCAAGATGACGGAGAAGCAAAGGATCATGGGAGAAGCCAAGGGTTCTGGTAGAGTCCGTTAACGGCAGCTAGGCAATGAACTGTGGGAGAAGCAATGGATTGTGGGAAGGGCCAAGATGGCGGAGAAGCAGTGAACGGGTGGGAGAAACAATGGGCTGTGGGAGAAGTTAAGATGGCACAGAAGCAATGGATTGTGGGAATGGCCAAGATGGCAGAGAAGCAAAGGATTCTGGTAAAGTCCGTTAAAGGCAGCTAGGCAATGAACTGTGGAAAAAGCAATGGATTACGGGAAGGGTCAGTAATGGCAGAGAAGCAAGGGACTTGGGGAGAATCAAAGGATTGTGGGAGAAGTTGGTAATGGTGGTGAAGCAGTAGACTCAGAGAAGCAAGGGACTGTGGGAAAGGCCAAGACGGCAAGAAGCAATGAACTGTGGGAGAAGCAAGGAGTTGTGGGAGAAGTAATGGATGGCTTAATGCATATGGGAAAGAACGAATAACCGCATTTAAAAATTTTCTGGGGTTCCTAAGACAGAAACCAACCAAGTTTAGGTTTGTGAGAAGTCCCATTTTTCTTAACTTTTAGTCCCGAGGCAAATTTCAATTCCTTGTGAAGATATTTTACATGACACTGTCGTAAGAAATTACACACAGATCCCCTCAATGGAAACTTGCTACAGTCACAAAACATGATCATCAAATCAATTCTCCCACACCAGGTAGTCCTCTAAGCAAACCTACAGTCTGTACTTAAAAGCCTTATGTAGGCCTTTGGGGACACAGATAAAATGCAAGCTCTTTAGCAGAATCTACAAAAGTCCTTCATCATCTGTTCCCAGGCTGCCTCTCCGGATCCGGAAAACCCATGACACCATGTCGTGCTGAGGCCACCCCAAACCACATGTAAACATTCTGCTCTGTGTCTCTGGCCCTTCTCCTCTCCCATTCAGGTCTCCTGTGAAACACCACGTCTGAACATCTCCAGAAACTCTCACCCATGCGCCCCAAACCAGCATACATAGCTGCATTTTCTGCGTTTAACACCTCACATTTTTCACAACAAAAAATAGCACTGTGGGGGCACCCGGCTGGCTCAGTCAGTAGATCATGCAACTTTTGATCTCGGGGTGTTAAGTTGAAGCCCCATGTTGGGGGAAGAGATTACTTAAAATCTAAACAAATAATAAATAATAAAATAATAGCACTGTCTTACTTCTAAGTTTCATACATGATACTTCTCAAGAACACTCACCCTCCTTGACCAAAACGGTGTTGACCATACAGCAGATGCTCAAAACCCCTTTGTTGAAGATCAAATTAACTTACATTAAGTGCCTAGTAAGCACCTGACACCACGTCAGATATGTACTAATGGAGGTTCAAGGTGAGCCTATTGGCCTTAGAGCGAACCTCAAAGTTGTAGATGCTTCAGAGCAGGACAAATAAGTCCATTCATCACAACAGTACAAATGGAGAGACCTGTGTTTACTGCTTTGAATTACATATCTGGGCCTTTTCTCACACATGTAACAGTATTTTCTGCATTACACATGGTTCCCTGTTACTGAAGAAACCTTTATTAAAGCAGTTGGGGAAAAGGAGGAAGGAGATGCCCAAGACAAAGCCGGATCTCAACCCCAAGATGGCCTCTTTAGAAGACATGGCTGCCGCTTACAGCAAGCAGCACGTGGCCTAGGGTAGAATACCCAGAGTCGGTTGTGGGGGAACCACTCTGCCTGGGCTGTTACCCTACATGTGCCAACACCTCTTTAGCCCAGACTGAACTGCCTTGGTAGTTTAGATGCAGCCTAGAAATATGCACTCTGTTTTGCTTCTGAATTCCACTCCTTACCAACATTTGCCCCATTTTCCCCTCAAACTATGAGTACGTAAGATTATTTATCACTAGAGTTAGAGTTACTGAATGTCAGCACCACTGAACACAGCATACGATCTATTTGATCTTATGAAAAATTACCATCGTCAGCACCCTGTTAGAGGTAAACAAATCCTAAGTGAGGTTTGCCAGCAGGGCTTCTTGTCAGCTCACCTGGACGGGGCCGAGTGAACAGTCCTGTGCCCAGATGCCACTAACCCTTCCTTGAAGCTACCATGACAGGTCTTGCCTGGCAAATCCATTCCTTTTACTTCCCTCACATGTCACCTAGCTTCTGATAAGCTTAATAAACGTTGCTATTATTCAAGGACAGAGAACTTCACTCCTTATGCATTCTTAGCACCCAAAATGTTCAAGATCTCAACTCTTTTTCCCCAGCTCTACTGAGATGTCATTGACATAGTACCTCAACACTTACATTATTAAGAATTCTTTCAATCTTTTACCTAATGACTCTTATTTTTCAGTTAGGCCTCCAGTTAGCCATGACCTGCATGACCTACATATTTTGCATCAAAAATCTGTAAATTAACATCATCATTACAAGCAACCACTGAGCACTTATCATATGGAAGGGTCAAGCTTTGGGTATGAATGCAAGACGGAGAATGGAATGCATCGCGATACTGGTAGTGAACATGCATTAGTTCAACGTGCTTTCAAACAATCTCAAAGTAACACAGTGGGAAGTGGAAGGAGCTTCAGGGTCTCAGTGGAAAGAGGAGAGGTGAGGTGGCCTCCTCCCCGAAGAGCATTTGTGAGAATCAACCCACTGATCCGAAGAAGAAAGTGCTCCAAACATGTGGTCTCTCCTTGTAAAGAATTTTCTATCTTGTTACTCAATGCTAACAGCAACATATTTAGTCAAGAAGAATCTTCTGAGGGGTTAAAATCTAAGTATAGGAGAGAGGATAAAATCAATGTTACCGTAACAATAGTAACGGACATTACTCATGACTCATCTTGATTAGAATATAAGTGAGCTTATTGTAATAGTAAATTCAGAATATAGAACAAATGATAAATTATCAGGTTGTAATAGTTTAATGAAAAACATATGATGTACTTATTAATAGATATATGTGAATATATATAATTATAAAATTTATGTGATAGGTTTCGTAAATGGCAATCTTTAGAGAAACAATTATTTGAGCCTTAACTGGTACTTTCTTCCTCCTTATCAGTTGGGTTAGTGGACATAACCCCAAATAAGAATAGGAGTTGAAAAAGGGAAACATAAGTAAAAAAGATGTATACATTTTTAAGATAGGTTGATGGTACGAGGAGAAAACTTCATAAGAACAGAGCGCTAAACAGCCAAAACGTTGTGATAAAAAGTCAACTTTTACAAAGCGAAGACTCACAGATAACACAAACAGAAAAATCAATAAAGAAACAGTAGTTTTGAATGACACACTGGATTAGATGATCTAACAGATACATTCAGAACATTCCATCCTAACACAGCAGAATAGTCTTTTCAAGCGCACATGGGACATTCTCCAGAAGAGATCACGTCAGACCACAAAACAAGTCTCGACAAATTTAAAAACAATGAGGTCATACCATGCATCTTTTGCAACCACAACACAAGGAAACTAGAAATCAACCACAAGAAAAAACCTGGAAAGAGCACAGATACATGGAGGTTGGATAATCTGCTGGTCAATAACGAATGGGTCAACTAAGAAATCATAGAGGAAATCACAAATACATGGAAACATGTGAAAATGAAAACACAGTCCCAAATCTTTGGGATGCAGCAAAAGTTATCCTAAGAGGCAAGTTTATAGCAATACATGCCTACCTCAAGAAAACTCCCTGACCAAAAAAAAAAAAAACAAAAACAAAAAACCCTAACCTTGTAGCTAGAGAAGCTAAAAAAAAAAGAACAAACAAAGCCCAAGGCCAGTAGAAGGAAGGAAATAATAAAGATTAGGGCAGAAACAACGACAAAAAAAAAAAAAAAAAAAAAGAACACATCAATGAAACCAGGGGATGATCCTTAGAAAAGATCAACAAATTGATAAACCTTTAGCCTGACTCATTCAAAAAAAAAAAAAAAAAGAAAGAAAGAAAAAGAAAAAAAAGAACTCAAGCAAAATCAGAAATGAAAGAGGTGAAGTAACACTGAGTACAAAACAGAAGAGAATATTATAAAAAACTACATGCCAACAAACTGGACAACCTAGAAGCAATGGACAAATTCTTAGAAACATTACCTCCCATGCGCGCCCAGGTGGCTTAGTATGTTAAGTGTCCAATTCTTTATTTTGGCTCAGGTCATGATCTCATGCTTCATTGGTTCGAGCTCCACATTGGGCTCTGTACTGACAGCACAGAATCTGCTTGGAATTCTCTCTCCCTCTCTCTGACCCTACCCCTACCCCTCTCATGCTCTCTCTCAAAATAAGTAAATAAACTAAAAAAAAATCTTAAATAAAATTTTTAAAAAGCAATGCTTTAAAAAAAAAATCATTAAAACTCCCAATAAGCAAAAATCCAACACGAGATAGCTTCACAAGTAAATTCTATGAAACCTTTAAAGAAGAGTTAATACCTATTCTCAAAGACAATGCAGAAGAGAAAGGATAGCTTCCAAATTCATTCTGAGGCCAGCATTACCCTGGTACCAAAACCAGATAAAGATACTACAAAAAAAAGAGAATGAGAAACCAGTATCTCTGGTTAACATAGATTCGAAAATCCTCAAAAAATACTGGCGAACAGAATCCAACAATATATTAGAAAAATCATTTACTCCGAATGGGATTTATTCTCAGACACAAGAGTTGTCCGGGATCTGCAAATCAATGTGATACATCACACATCAACATATATGATCATCTTAATATATACAGAAAAACCATCTGATGAAGTACAACATCCATTTTTTTTAATGTTAATTTTTGAGAGAGAGAGAGAGTGTGAGCAGGGAGGAACAGGGAGAGAGGGAGACACAGAATCCAAAGCAGGCTCCAGGCTCTGAGCTATCAGCACAGAGCCTGACGTGGGGCTCGAACTCCCGAACTGTGAGCTCATGACCTGAGTCAAAGTCAGTCAGTTAACTGACTGAGCCACCCAGGTGCCCCTATAACATTCATTCATGATAAAAGCTCTCAACAAAGTAAGTTTAGAGGGAATATACCTCAACATAATAAAAAAAACCCATAGCTAACATCATATTCCATGGTGACAAATTGAGAGCTTTTTCCCTAAGACCAAGAACAAGACAAGATTTCCACTCTCACCGATTTTATTCAACATAGTACTGGAAATCTTAGCTATAGCAATCAGATAAGAAATGAAAGGCATCCACATCGGCAAAGAAAAACTACCACGATTTGCAGATGACATACTATATACAGAAAACCCTAAAGACTCCACCATAAAACTACTTGAACTGATCAATGAATGTGGCTACAATATCAATATACAGAAATCCACTGCATTTCTATACACTAATAATGAAGCAGCAGAAAGAAATTAAGAAAATGATCCCATTTGGGGCTCCTGAGTGACTCAGTCAGTTGAGCATCCGACTTCACCTGAGGTCATGATCTTGCAGTTCATGGGTTCAAGCCCCACATCAGGCTCTGTGCTGACAGCTAGGAGCCTGGAGCCTGCTTCGGATTCTGTGTGTGTGTGTCTCTCTCTCTGCCCCTCCCCCACTCGTGCTCTCTTCTCTCAAAAATAAACACTTAAAAAAATTAAAAAGAAAATTATCCCATTTACAATTGCACCCAAAATAATAAAATACCAAAGAGGTAAAAGACCTGTATCATGAAAACGATAAAAAACACCGATGAAAGAAATTAAAGATGACATAAACAAATGGAAAGATATTCCATTTTCATAAATTGGGAGAATATTAAGATGTCCACTCTACCCAAAACAATCTATAGATTAAATGCAATCCCCATCAAAATACCAACAGCTTTTTTCACAGAACTAGACTAATTCTAAAATTTGTGTGGACCCACAAAAGATCCCAAATAGTCAAGCAATCTTGAAAAAGAGGAACACAACTGGAGGTATCACAATCCCAGATGCCAAGATATATTACAAAGCTGTAACAATCAAAACAGTGTGGTACTGACGAAAATAGACACATAGAGCAATAGAACAGAATTGAGAGCCCAGA
Source organism: Prionailurus bengalensis (assembly GCF_016509475.1). Lineage (NCBI taxonomy): Eukaryota > Metazoa > Chordata > Mammalia > Carnivora > Felidae > Prionailurus > Prionailurus bengalensis. The sequence continues at coordinate 6,902,186 of NC_057361.1, forward strand.
AAGAAACCCATGACTATATGGTCAATTAATCTCCAGCAAAGGAGGCAAGAATATACAACGAGCAAGAGACAGTCTCTTCAACAAGTGGTGCTGGGAAATTTGGACAGCTACATGCAGAAGAATGAAACTTGATCACTTTTTTACAGCATACACAAAAATAAACTCAAAATGGATTAAAGACCTAAATGTGAGACCTGAAACCATAAAAATCCTCAAAGAGAGCACAGGAATTGATTTCTCTGACATAGTCAATAGCAACATTTTCCTAGATAGGTCTCCAGAAGAAAGGGAAACAAATGCAAAAATCAACTATTGGGACCTCATCAAAATAGAAGGCTTCTTCTGCACTGCAAAGGAAATAATTAACACATCTGAAAGACAACCTACTGAATGAGAGAAGATATTTGCAAATGACATATCCAGTAAGGGGTTAGTTTCCAAAATATATAAAGAACTTATACAACAACACCAAAAACGCAAATAACCCAGTTAAAAAAATGGGCAGACGATGGGCGCCTGGGTGGCCCAGTTGGTTGAGCGTCTGACTTCAGCTCAGGTCATGATCTCACAATTTGTGGGTTCGAGCCCCGTGTCAGGCTCTGTGCTGACAGCTCAGAGCCTAGAGCCTGCTTCGAACTCTGTGTCCCCCTCTCTGTCTGCACCTGCCCCGCTCATGCTCTGTCTCATCACTCTGTCAAGAATAAACATTTTTAAAAAACAGACAGGAGACATAAACAGACATTTCTCCAAAGAAGACGTGCAGATGGCCAACCAACACATGAAAAGACGCTCGTTGATACTACCTGAAGCAATCTACACAGTCAATGCAATCCCTACCAAAATACCACCAGCATTCTTCACAGAGCTAGAACAAACAATCCTAAAATTTGTATGGAACCACAAAAGACCCCGAATAGACAAAGCGATCTTGAAAAAGAAACCCAAAGCAGGAGGCATCACAATTCCAGACTTCAGGCTATACTACAAAGCTGTAATCATCAAGACAGTATGGTACTGGCACAAGAACAGACACTCAGATCAGTGGAACAGAATAGAGAACCCAGAAAAGGACCCACAAATGTATGGCCAACTCTGACAAAGCAGGAAAGAATATCCAATGGAATAAAGACAGTCTCTTCAGCAAACGGTGCTGGGAAAACTGGACAGCGACATGTAGAAAAATGAACCTGGACCACTTTCTTACCCCATACACAAAAATAAACTCAAAATGGATGAAAACGTAAAGGTAAGACAGAAAGCCATCAAAACCCTTGAGGAGAAAGCAGGCAAAAACCTCACTGACCTCAGCCACAGCAACTTCTTACTCAACCCGTCTCTGGAGGCAAGGGAAACAAAAGCAAAGATGAACTATGGGACCTCATCAAGATAAAAAGCTTCTTTCCAGCTAAGGAAACAATCAGCAAAACTAAAAGGCAACCGACAGAATGGGAGAAGATATTTGCAAACGACATAGCAGATAAAGGGTTAGTATCCAAAATCTATAAAGAACTTCTCAAACTTAATACCCAAAAAACAAATAATCCCGTGAAGAAACGGGCAAAAGACCTACATAGACTTTTCCAAAGAAGACATCCAGATGGCCAACACATGAAAAAATGCTGAACATCACTCATCATCAGGGAAATCAAAACCACGATAAGATACCACCTCACACCTGTCAGAAGGGCTAAAATGAACAACTCGGGCAACAGCCGATGTTGGCAAGGCTGCGGAGAAAGAGGATCTCTTTTGCACCGCTGGTGGGAATGCAAACTGGTACAGCCACTCTGAAAACAGTATGGAGGTTCCTCAAAAAACTAAAAACAGAACTACCCTATGACCCAGCAATTGTACTACTAGGTATTTATCCAAAGGATACAAAAATGCTGATTTGAAGGGGCACATGCACCGCAATGTTTACAGCAGCACTATTGACAACAACCAATGTTGTTGAGCCCAAATGTCCATCGATGGATGAATGGATAAAAACATGTGGCACGTATGTATGTATATGTATATACATATATGTGTATATATACATATATATATGTGTGTGTATATATATATACACACATATATACATATACATACACACACACACACACACACACACACACACACACACACACACACAATGGAGTATTACTCAGCAATCAAAAAGAATGAAATCTTGCCATTTGCAACTACCTGGATGGAACTGGAGGTTCTTATGCTAAACAAAATTAGAGAAAAGACAAATATCATATGAATTCACTCATGTGAGGAATTTAAGATACAGAACAGGTGAGCATAACGGAAGGGAAGCAAAAGTAAAATAAAAACAGGGAGGGGGACAAAACAGAAGAGAATGTTAAATACAGAGAACAGAGGGGTTGCTAGAGGGGCTGTGGGAGGGGGCATGGGCTAAATGGGTAAGGGGAGCATTAAGGAATCAAGTCCTGATCTCATTGTTGTACTATATGCTAACTTGGATGTAAATTAAAAAATTAAAAAAGAAAAAAAGAGTCACCGTTCCTGTTCTTGTATGTGAACCGAGTTTTCTCTACACCTGCTCAGGTCCCAATGCTCAAGCTCTATCAATACGAAAACAGTTCTTGCAAAGGCTTTTCCCTGACTTTATGCACAGAGCTGGTATCATGTGCACATGTAACTTACTCAAACACAGCCGTGTTTAGTGAGGGGTGGGGTGGGTAGGAGAGGGGACAACAGGTGAGGAGGACACCATCCCTGGGATCCTGCCGGCCAGCTTTCCACCTGTTAGCCTGTGCCCACATACTGCACGTTGGAGAAGCCTCTAGAGAGAATACGTGAATGGCCTTTGAGGTTCCTCTACCACTGATGGAGCAGTGAAGTGACTTCTCTGGTGGCAGCCAAGCGGCCCCAGAGGCACACTGACCAGGGAAGAGTTAGAGGGGATCTTGAACTTGTCCCCAGGGGTCAATGGTAAGGACAGCCAACAGTCTGATGTAGACCTCTTCATGAATGTGCTGAAGCATCCTAGGCAGCAAGACCTTTAAATGATTTAATTTCTGAATGAAACTGCTGTTGTTTTTACTGTAACGTATGCAAAGTCCTGCACAGGATGACCATACAAAATACGAGGCTGGATCTCAGGAGCAATGTTAAAAGATCCAAGGGTGACCAGATACGAACCAAAAACCCTCACTGCCACTTCCGTTACATCTCTACCATACACTTTTGCAAATGTCAGTGGTTAACTTTACAAACTTAAACTCTGTGCTTCAGAAATTCCTCGAAAAGCCTGACTCAACAGACGTTAATTAACAACATGTCACTATAGCTCTGAACTCATAGCCGCTCTTTTTGTATGTTCTTTCCATAATCAAAAACACCGACGACAGGGGCGCCTGGATGGTTCCGTTGGTTGACTATCCAACTGCTGATTTTGGGTCAGGTCACAATCCCTGCTTCAAGTGTGGAGCCGGCTTGGGATTCTCTCTCTCCCTCTCCCTCAGCCCCTCCCCTGGTCATTCTTTCTCTCAAAAACAAAACAAAACGAAACAAAAACACCACTGATGCGTTCCTTGCTTTTCTCAAAAGGCGTTCCTTATAGGCTTTCTTTTTCCTCCAAATTTTTCTCAAACTGGCATTTCCATTGCTTATTCTATTCCCGGCTTTTCTATCGTGTACCATAGACCGTGAGATCCTTGAGGGCCAGGATTGCAGTCTCTGTTCCCCGCACCCCACAAGGCTCCCAGGACAGGGCTTGGTGGCCATGTGGGCAGTCATGGGTCACCACTACCAGAAGCAAGTGCCCCTCCATCCACACAGTGGAGTATTTATTATTTAGCCATAAAAACAACGAAGTTCAGACTCCAGCTACAATGTGGGTAAACCCTGAAAACATGATGCTAAGTGAAAGAAGCCACACAGAAAAGGACAAGTAGGTGTCCATTTAGAAGAAATGCCCAGAAGAGGTAAATCCATACAGAGAGAAAGTAGATTAGCAGTTGCGGGGGGAGGGGGGGGCGGAGAATGGGAAGGGGTTGAAAATGGGTACAGGGTTTCTTCTTGGAGTGATGAAAATGTTCTGGAATTAGATAGTTGCACAACTTTGTGAATATACTAAAACCGACTGAAGTTTAATGTTAAAAAGATGAATTCATGGTATGTGAATTAGACCTCAAATTCTTTTAAGTTTATACATCTTGAGAGACACAGAGCAAGCACACACATAAGCGGGAAAGGGGCAGCGAGAGAGAGGGAGAGAGAATCCCAAGCAGGTTCTGTGCTCTCAGCGCTGAACCCAACTCGGGGCTTGAACTCACGAACCATGAGGTCATGACCTGAGCCGAAATCAAGAGTTGGATGTTTAACTGACTGATCTGCCCAGGCGCCCCTTTATCTCAATTTAAAAAAAAAAAAGCAGAGGACAGAGGCAAAAGCTACATGTGACTGAGACCAGTCTTCTCCACAGCTACAAGTTTGAGGCAACCCCACCAGGGAACAGCAACTTTGGTGCTTGTGTAACTCTCCAAATTCAAAGTGCTTTTCAATGTTTATTTTTTTGAACCAGCACAAGCGGGGTCAGGGGGAGGTGCGGACAGAGGATCCAAAGAGGGCTGTGTGCCAACAGGCTGACAGCAGAGAGCCCGATGCGGGGCTGGAACCCATAAACCGCAGGATCACGAACTGAGCCGACGTCTCAACCGACGGAGCCACCCAGGTGCCCCCAAATGCAAAGACTTTTAAGACATTTCCTTATCCTACTATTTTCCCAAAAATAAACTGATCGCCCAAATGGAGTTCCAATTTCAAAGACAAACTCTTCTTCCTTCCTGGCTGTGAGTCACCCCATGACGTCAGCCTTGCTGAGGGCTTTGGCTAGGGAGCGGGGAAGGGAAGGAAGGAAGGAGGCCTTAAGAGTGTCCGCAAGGAATCGATGCCCCATTTGCTCACCTCTCTACTGGATCTGTCTGCTTCCTCTAAAAGCTCTGGGTGCATATTCCCGACCTCAGAGGGGCAGGCCCGCTCGACAGCTCGCTGACAGAACGAGAGCAAGATTACTGACTGGCCCTGTTCCTTGCTGGTGACTGGGGCTCGGGCAGACTGGGACTATTTTTATTATTATTTCTAATGTTTGACTTGACTTCCAGAAATGGGCTCAACCACTTTAAAACATCAGGCGGGGGGGCGGGGGGGGGCGGGTGCCTGCGTGGCTCAGTCAGTTAAACATCTGACTCTTGATTTCGACTCGGATTGTGAGATCAAGCCCCTTGCGTCAGGCTCTGCACTGAGCGTGTGGAGCGTGCTTGGGATTCTCTCTCTCTCCCTCTCTCTCTGCCCCTCCTTTTGCTCTTTTGCTCGCTCTCTCTCCCTTAAAATAGATAAACAAACTTAAAACACCAGGACGGAAATCAAACAAAACTGAATGTATCAAGATAAAAATTTCTGGCTCATTCCCCAGGTGGGACTATGCTAACAGCAATTTCCCCTCCCTTCTCCCACCCCCCCCCACCCCCCGACCCCGGTGGTTCTTTAAGCCTTGATGAATCATTCGCACTAAATAAAAGTCGATGAACATACAGCCTCTATCTTGCAGCTTTAGCCAGAACTACCATTTTCCTTCGAGGTTTGCAATTACAACCAGATGATACCCGTCTCCGGGAAGCCATCTATCAATTTATCACTATGTTTTTTGGCCCTGAGAATAAACCAAGCTCGCCACCTGAAAACAAACCCTCCTTCAACGTATCTGAATTGCAGGAATGCAAAACAAAACAAAACAAACCCTCTAAAGTCACTTCCAAACAACCTTCTGCATATTTCCTTCACTCTCAAATGTCAACATTATTTCTGTACAAAGCCGTCTGGTTGGTGTGTTTGCCTTTGCTTTCACACACGCGTGTGCATGCATATGCGTGTGTGTGCGCACGCGCAGTTCACTCAGACAACACATAGGGGAAAGCAAATGTACGGATCTAAGCTTTCTGAAAGCCTAATTACTCTAAGACGTTGGTTCTGAACTGGGGTCACTGTGCCCCCAAGGGGTAGCTGTTGAGGTCTCGGTTGCCACAATCAGGAAGGCGCGACGGGCATGGAGTGGGCACAGACGTGCCACATCCCACGGTGTCCGAGTCGGCCCTCGGAACAAGTCGGCCCCCAGCCCCAAATGCCAACAGTGCTGAAGAGGCTGCTCTGGAGACAGACACACAGACGGGACGTGGGCTGAACAGAGGCGGCGGCCCACCCCGCCAGCCCCGGTGCCCGCTGACGGAACGCAAAGCAGTCCCCACGTCCCAGAGCATGCTCAGTTGCCCTTAATTTCTTTTTATTTTTTTTCTTTTTGGAGGGAGGGAGGGAGGGAAGGAGAGCACACGTGCGCATGCGTGGGGGACACACTGAAAGCATACTCAGCATGGAGCCCGACTCCCAAGTCAGGCTCTGTGTTACAACCTTGAGATCATGACCTGAGCCGAGACCAAGAGTCACATGCTCAACCGACTGAGCCACCCAGGCACCCTTCAGCCAACATTCTTAAACATTCTCTCTTAGCTTCTCTCTTGCTATTTTGTTATAATACATATGTGTCTTGGGGGCACCTGGGTTGCTCAATCGGTTGGGCATCCGACTTCGGCTTAGGCCACGATCTCACAGTTTGTGGGTTCGGGCCCCGCATCAGGCTCTGTGCGGACAGTGCGGACCCTACCTGGGATTCTCTGCCTCTCCCCGACTTGTGTGCACACTCGCTCTCTCTCTCAAAATAAACTTTAAAAAACATAAAATGAAATAAAATATGTATTTCTTATTTTAAAGAGAGAGAGAGAGAGAGCATGACCCGGGGAGAGAGGCTGAGGGACAGAGAGAAAATCTTAGGTAGGCTCTACGCTCAGTGCCTCTACACTCATGGGGCTCAGTCCTATGACCCCCGGATCATGACCTGAGTTGAAATCAACAATCAGACACTCAACCAACTGAGCCACCCCAGGCATCTCTCTCTCACTCCTTTTTAGACAACCCATGGGCAACCATAAAATTATAGCTACCAAAAACCTAAAGGATCAATCGGCTTGTACGTTACAAACCATCAGGTGAGTTACAACTTTGGGGATGTCAGAGTGGGGATTTTCAAACCTCTCCTCACCAACATTTTGGCTAAAACAAAACTTTATTACGAACCTCAACAGGGAGGAGAGTAGTCTATTAGCAAGAAGTTATTTCATAAGTTACAGTCTGGATTGTAAAAAAAAAAAACCCCAGATATAATCAATTAGATCCATGAGGCCACTTTAGTCAACACAAAAAACTCTGAGACGAAAAACTGACATCTCTAAGACAGTCTCCATCACACTCGAACATCTAACTTTTTCTATTTTTGATCTGATAAATAAATAGCGCCGTAACCTGGAAATTCAGTTCCACACAGCGACGGAGCTGAAAACGTGATGGTTTCAGGTAGCACTTCTTCCCATGTGAGGCCAGTTTTCACTGAAACCAAGAGGGCGGGCAAATGTTTCTCTGAGCTAACCCGGGAGGACAGATTAATGGGCTGTGGGCCTGGATGGGTTAGTATTTGGTTACCAACGCATTTCAGTATGCGCAGTTCTCCCCACAGGATTTCATGCCAATTCTGGAAGTGAATCATTTCCTAGATGCCTAAACGTCCACACTAGGATTCCACAGAACGCAGTCTGATGACCACAGAGAGGTCTGCAGACCCCAGCACTCAAGTCTTTCAGTGAAAAGGACAGATGGGAAGAGCCAGCGCTGGCAGACTGGGTCTTCATCTGAAACGTCCCACGTGAGCTGGGCATACCGAACCGTACCTGGAGCCACAGAGGTCCGGTCACACCATTCAGGGCCTTACAGCACAGCAGGCGTATGTGATGGGTCTGGAGTGACTATCTCACACTGATAAAGCCATCCAGCCAAGCGGGGGGAACCGCTTATAATTACATAAGTCTTGGGGTGCCTGGGCGGCTCAGTGAGTTAAGCGTACGACTCAGGCTCAGGTCATGATCTCGCAGTTTGTGGGTTCAAGCCCCACGTCAGGCTGTGTGCTGACAGCTCAGAGCCTGGAGCCTGCCTCCGATTCTTTGTCTCCCTTTCTCTCTCTCTGCCCCTCCCCTGCTCACGCTCTGTCTCTCTCTCTCTCTCTCAAAAATAAACATTTTAAAAAATTACACAGGTCTGCAGTGCTTAATAAGCGCCATTAAAATATTAAAAAGACAAGTGGGTAACAGAATACAAGAGGAGCATCATTGCTGCTATTGTAACTTTCCCCTCACACCCTCGAGGGTATTGCAGGTGTCACGGACACCTCTCCCACAACACATCACTTCCTGGTTTGATAAAGGACTTCCGGGTGGCCCCGGGGCTCCGCAATTTACCTGCATTGGCAGACAAGGCTCACCTTCAGACAACAGGCTCAGGGCCTCATCGGACACGTGCCCGCCGAGTCGCAGCACCTTCCTGGGAGTGAGGCTCTCACCGGGTGCGCTGGAGCCATCTGGGGACAGGTAGGGCTGCTCTGCGGCAGAGGTTGCCATGGATTCCCACCTAATCTCCTTCCTGGGAGACTGAAACTCCAGGCTGCATCCTGTCCAGCCGTAGAAGGCCAAAGACAAGAGAAATCCCTGGGCTGGGTTCAGTATCGCCTAGGAGGAAGGACAAAAAGACACGAGTCGGCCAGTCTGTGTACTGGGAATTTGAGCATTAACTCCACTCGGATGCTCACTCGGCTGCCTCACTTGGAAGTGACCCGGTTGGCTGCTTCAGGGCAAGACCAAGATTGGCTTTAGGTGCTGTACCTTCAGGAGGAGGCGGGGAGGGGAGAGCTGGAGGGGGTGGGGGAAGGGGATGCATGCGACACAGGGCAATCGAACCGATCCTATTTTCACCCCTGCCAGGTAGCTAGGCTCTCCTACACAGAGATGCTCTCCATCTTGTGCTTCTGAGTCAGAATGCGATTTAACAAAGGTACCTGAGGCTAAAAACGAGTCTAGGGGACGTTCCTCTATTTCCGTGTGCTAAGTACCCATGAAGTAAACCAAAGGAACCAAGAGAAACTCCAAACCAAAGCAAAGAGGTGGAGGCAGTGAATGCTCGTCTTATTATAAAGTTCTCATGGGTCAGATTCTCCCCAGTTCGGAAGCAGCAGAAATATCAATTCCGTACAAGACAACGTCTACCTCTCCACTAACAGTTTTGTTTTTTCATTACAAATGCAACACAGCGAAAACACTGGGAGGAATCTACTCATGGTGTTCCGACCTTATTTCCATTTTGTGTATTTTTTTAAATGTTTTTATTTATGTTTGAGACAGAGACAGAGCATGAACAGGGGAGGAGCAGAGAGAGAGGGAGACACGGAATCCGAAGCAGGCTCCAGGCTCTGAGCTGTCAGCACAGAGTCTGACGCAGGGCCCGAACCCACAGACCGCGAGACCGTGACCTGAGCCGAAGTCGGACGCCCAACGGACTGAGCCACCCAGGCGCCCCGATTTTATGTATTTTTTTAATGTTTGTTTATTTTTGAGAGAAACAGAGCAAGTGGGGGAGGGGCAGAGAGAGAGGTGGACAGAGGATCTGAAGCAGGCCCCACGCTGACAGCAGACAGCCGGATGTGGGACTCGAACCCATGAACCATTGAGACCATGACCTGAGCCAAAGTTGGACGTTCAACTGACTGAGCCACCCAGCTGCTTCACCGTTCTGTGTATTTCTATACGATATTTTTTTCACACGTGTTATTATGTAGTTGTAACTAGTGTAATTTTTATATCCTGCGTTTTTCACTTAAAACTACAGATTTCAGGGGCACCCAGGTGGCTCAGTCCATTGAGCGTCCAAACTCAGCTCAGGTCATGATCTCGAAGTTTGTGAGTTCAAGTGCTGAGTCGGATTATGCAGACAGCTCAGAGCCTGGAGCCTGCTTCAGATTCTGTATCTCCCTCTCCCTCTGCCCCTCCCCTGCTAGCACTCTATCTCTACCTCTCTCAAAAATAAGCATTTAAAGAATTTTTTAAAATATATTTTCAAAATACTAGAGATGTCATAATTGTCACATTTAACATCTACATAACACTCCACCAGGATGCAAAATTGTAATTTACTTAGCCATTTCCTTGTATTTGTTTCATTTGGGTTGCTTATAACACTTTATAATCACGGATGATGGGATCGCTTCTTGGCCTTTTGGCTAAGATCAAGTGTGGTACCTGTTCGTATCAGTTTAATAATCGCGGATGATGTTACAAGGCACACCTTCATCCCTATGGCTTTTTCATAGTCTGAAATATTTCTTCAAGTGAAATTCTCTGATATTTTGGGTCTGCTTGAAAGGTCTGAAAAACTGGGCCAAACTGATTTACCAGAGTTGTCCCCATTTAATAACGGTCCCCAAAATGAATGAGACTAGCTAGCTGGTACATCAAAGCCAGATACAGATACATACCGTTACATATTTAACCAACAACACATCATACTTTGGAGTGGTTTTTTTTCTCTCTGAACTTTACTTTTCAAGAAAAAAATTTTAAATCAAGGTTGACCTACCATTATAAACCACGTGGTCTTGGCTGCATTTCTCACAGGTCTCAAAAAGCTCCCGTTGATATCTGGTTGCATTTCAAGATAGAATAAAAGGCTTTCGTTGATGATGTTTGGCAACCAGCTGTCAGAAAGAAAAGAACCCAGGGTAAAGAGAACATGTAACCCAACTCATCTTTAAATGCTGGCGGTCAGGAAACCTGTCCTCCGAGACCACCAGGTCCTGGAGGGGAATCCACTTGGGCACGTGGAGGAACCAGCACATCCAGGATTTAATTTAAGAGACCTAACTCTTTCTGTAAAGCAGAGATCAGCGACTTCTTCCAAGGGTAACACGCAACACCACATCGGGTGTAAGGCTCTAACGTTATAGCTAATAACTCAAAATTCAATTTTCACTTGAAGAGTAATGTAATGTTTTGAGGGAGAGCTGCACCAATCTTGCTATTTCACGTGTGAACCGTTTGATGTTATTGTTGGTAGGCCAACGACATTTTAAATGAGGAGCTGTTGGGGCGCCTGGGTGGCTCAGTCGGTTGAGCACCGGCTTCAGCTCAGGTCACGATCTCACGGTCCGTGAGTTCGAGCCCCGCGTCGGGCTCTGTGCTAACAGCTCAGAGCCTGGAGCCTGTTTCAGATTCTGTGCCTCCCTCTCTCTCTGACCCTCCCCCATTCATGCTCTGTCTCTCTCTGTCTCAAAAATAAATAAACATTAAAAAAAAATTAAAAATAAAATGAGGAGCTGAGTGTATTTTGAGAGGGAGATCATTTCCATCTCGCCTAGGACAACGTCCAAACAAACCTCCCTATCACATCAATTATTAACACCACGAAGGCACGCCCTGTTTTGCAAAGTATTGATTCACCCCAGCAAAAGGTTTTCTGGTTCCCATCTGTTTTGCGTGGGTTACAGATCTATTTTCAAAGCATGCACCTGAAACTGGGCAGAATGCCAACTGTGGGGCCAACTGAGGTTTAGAGAAAAATGGCTCTCTCTATAGGTCTTGATGGAACCATGAATCATCCCACCAAAAAATGTGCCCTTGTCCTAGATCTTCTCAGATCCAGGAATCCTGGGGTCAAGAATGATACAAACAGGTACATTTTAAAAGTGTGGTCCAGCGTTTTATTTCAGAGTTAGCCCTGGCAGTGGGCCGAAACACCAGATGCATGTTCACGGTATCTGGAAACTAAACTCAGGAGTTGTTTGTTCTGAGGGCTTTATATATAATCTGAGGAGATGTGAGTATCTTTCCAGGAGTTCACAGATTGTGGGCCTGCCTTCCTGTCTCTCGTGTATTTCCTCAAAGGGCACCTAGTGCAGTTTCAAAGATCTCCTTTCCAAAGACTCTCTGCTTTGCAACTTTTGGGTCACACTTAGAAAAGCAAAATGACAAGTTGTTTACGTATCCCTTCCCAGCAGCAATTAAAAAATAAAAAATAGAAGAAAGGTTACCAAATAATTAAAACCAGCATTATTTTGAAAAATCGGATCTTGATCACAGCTCCCATCCGTCTCTCGTTCTCTGTGTAAATGCCTTTTCTTCCTTTTAGTAAAGAGGCCACTGTGAAAAACAGAGGGGAACTGCATGTCACAGTCATTATTTGCATCTCCTGAGTGACAGGGAAGAGAGTCAACATGGACGTAAGCCCGAAAGCAAAGGCAGAAGAGCAGGCAACAGCCCAAGATACGGCCGTTCCTTCCCCCACACTCCAAGCTGGGGTCCTCGCAGACTCGAAGGGACACGGGGTCTTTAAAACGTTCAACCTCCCAAGAACTGTAGACTTCCAGAAGAGTTGCAAAGACAGTACAGAGACTTTCTGCATACCTATACCCAGACTCGTTCAACATTAACAATCTTACACACCGAGGGTCACATTCATCACCGGGGAGAAATTAGCAATGGTCCATTACTATTAATTAAGCTCCAAATTTTATTTGGATTCTACCGATTCGAAAACTGTATTTTTAGGGGAACCTGGGTGGCTCAGGTCACGATCTCACAGTTTGTGAGTTTGAGCACCATGTCAAGGTCTCTGCTGTCAGCATGGAGGCTGCTTCAAATTCTCTCTCTTGCCTCTCTCTCTCAAAAATAAACATTAAAAAAAATCTATATATTTAGGGGCATCTGGGTGTCTCAGTCGGTTAAGCGTCCAACTTTGGCTCAGTTCATGATCTCACAGATCACGAGTTCGAATCCCCTATGGGGCTCTGTCAGCTTCAAATCCTCTTTCTCCCTCTCTCTCTCTGCCCTTCCCCTGCCTTCTCTCTCTCAAACATTAAAAAACAAAACTATATTTTTAAAGGTTTATATTTTCTATTACAAAAATAATGCACACTGTTTTGAAACATTGAAAGATTAAAAATGTCTCATTATAGACAAGTTGGAAAATACTTTACTTTTTAATGTTTATTTATTTTTGAGAGAGTCAGAGTGAGAGCAGGGGAGGGGTAGAAAGAGGGAGACACAGGATCCGAAGCAGACTCCCAGCTGTCAGGCAGAGCCCGACGTGGGGCTCAAACTCACAAACCGCGAGATCATGACCTGAGCCGAAGTCAGACGCGTAACCAACTGAGCCACCCAGGCGGTGCCTCAACAAGTTGGAAAACATTAAAAAAGGTTAGAGGAAAATCAACGAGCTATTGTCTATCCTGAGACAAGCACTGTTAGCATCTTACTGTCATGTCGTTCTTATCAGTCCTTTACCTAGACATGATTTTTTTTTTAATTTTTTTTTTTCAACGTTTATTTATTTTTGGGACAGAGAGAGACAGAGCATGAACGGGGGAGGGGCAGAGAGAGAGGGTGACACAGAATCGGAAACAGGCTCCAGGCTCTGAGCCATCAGCCCAGAGCCTGACGCGGGGCTCGAACTCACGGACCGCGAGATCGTGACCTGGCTGAAGTCGGACGCTTAACCGACTGCGCCACCCAGGCGCCCCAACCTAGACATGATTTTTGTTTGATATAATTGACTCAGTACTTTTATGCAAATCTGTATAAAAAGTTGCTGTACTTAACATACTGTTTTTATTTTAATTTTATTTTTTTATTTTAGAGAGAGGGAGAGAGTGCACAAGCAGGGGAGGGGGCAGAAGAAGAGAGAGAATCTTAAGCAGGCTCCACACTCAGCAGAGAGCACTGAATCCCATGACACTGGCATCATGACTGGAACCAAAATCAAGAGTTAGATACTCAACCAACTGAACCACCCAGACGCCCCAATATACTGTTTTTAAACGCAACGTGGAGGAAAAAAATTGATCCAAAGAGCCACATGATTTCCTACTCTTAGTGGCAGAGCACTTGAAATGTTTTGAAGTTCTACAATCAACCGACCTTTCCATTAAGGGGCACTTCTTTTTATTTTTTCTTTTAATTTTTTTAAATGTCTATTTTTGAGAGAAAAAGAGACAGAGCATGAGCAGGGCAGAGGCAGAGAGGGAGGGAGACACAGAATCGGAAGCAGGCTCCAGGCTCTGAGCCGTCAGCACAGAGCCCGACACGGGGCTCAAACCCACGAACCGTGAGATCATGAGCTGAGCCGAAGTCGGACGCTTCGGCTGAGCCACCCAGGTGCCCCAAGGTGCACTTGTTCATTCTCATTCTGCACAGGAGAGATCCATGCAGCTTGAGCAGGTTGGAAGTTTGCCCCAGGTCACGCCTCTGTGAGGATGGGGTGGAACCAGAATGCCAAGTCCCCAGCCTCAGCTCAGAGTTCTTTCCAGGGCATCCTGCTGGCTCACAACATCCTTCTTACTCAGTCCTTACTATTTGCACCCGACTCCTTTCCTGCACTCTACTTCCTGTTTCCTGCCCAACTGAGTAAAGACACAAGGCCAAGCACCTCACGGGAGTAACCAGGCTCACTCTTCAGGCCACACCCCATCCCTTCCCTGCCCGCCCCCCCCCCGCCCCCCCGGCTCCCCACTCCTCTCCTTCCGCTCCTATCTGACCTCCACAGTTTTCCAAGGGCACTCCTGGGGCCTCCAAGGCACCCCAAGGGCAGACCCAGGATGAGCCTAGACGGAAGTGAAAAGTCCACTGGCCCTGGCCTTGAGCTATTAAACATTGGCAAAGAACTTGTGTAGCCCATGACCAGATAGGCTTGCTCGCTTTCACTTATTAAACCTGCTCATTTTCTCCAAGTGTATTGTACTTATGTCTCTAGAGGATGACAAATGAGGTCTAGGGTCCTAGATGATTCCAGGAGCACAACGCATGCCATTATCGGAGCCCAAGGCATGGGGCCATAGCCCTGGTCACGCACCCAGACAGCTTCCCTCCTGCTCACCTGCGGTCACGGTCTTCCAGAATAGGATGGGGTTGGCCCCCAGGACGAGCAGCAGCGGCAAGTATGTGGTGACATAGTGCGGGATGGCGAGCTCCGGATCCCGTTCACACCTGAGGGAGGAGGACCAAGCCATTCTTGAAAACAAGGCTTTGCCTAAAATATACACACTTACCTGGAAGCTGAGATCAGAGGGTGAGAGAGAAAAGGCAAATGCGTAAATCTTCTTCTGACTCTGCCAGAAGGAAATGTGACTCACACCTTATGTCTGCAAAGGAGCAATCAGTCAATCACTGAAGAACAGGAGAGACCAATCATGTTTCTATTTGTCCTGTAAATGTGAGGCCCTCTAGGGCATTCCACGGGGGAGAGATTTTAAAGGTCACTGCTAACAAAAGGAAAGATAGGAAAGGACACTCGAAAAGGGGAGTCCCCCCACTGGGTCTCTTCAAGGAAAAAAAGACACAAATGGGAATGCAAACTGGTGCAGCCACTGTGTAAAACATTATGGAGGTTCCTCAAAAAATTAAAAACCGAGCTACCCTACGACCCAGAAATTGCACTACTAGGAATTTACCCAAAGGATACATAAGTGCTGATTCGAAGGGGTACGTGCACCCCAATGTTTATAGTGCTGCTATCCACAATACCCAAATTATGTAAAGAGCCCAAATGTCCATCAACTGTCGAATGGGTAAAGAAGATGTGATATACATACAATGGAATACTACTCGGCAATGAAAAAGAATGAAATCTCGCCATTTGCAACAAAGTGCGTGGAACTAGAGTGTATTATGCTAAGCAAAATAAGTCAGAAAAAGATATCACGTGTTTTCACTCGTATGTGGAATCTGAGAAACTCGACAGATGAACGTAGAGAACGGAAGGAAAAATAAGATAACAACAGAGAGGGAGGCAAACCATAAGACTCTTAAATACAGAGAACAAACGGAGGGTTGATGGGGGTGGGGAAAATGGGTGATGGGCATTAAGGAGGGCACTTGTTAGGATGAGCACTGGGTGTGATATGTAAGTGATAAGTCAATTAAAAAAAAGGCCAGTCCTGTGAATAAGATCCAGTCTCTCCCCTTTAGCGCCTCAAAATACCCAGCCCTCATATTCCAAGGGAAATGTGTTGCCATGGTTGTGTAGAGCAATCACAGCAGAGGTGCTTTTCAGGGGAAGGACCAGAACTTCTACTGAAGGATCATGGGACTCGTCAGTCAGCAGGTGGGGTAGCAGAGTGCCACACAGGCACGGCTTATCCACGTGGGAGCTAGGAGCGAAGAAACGCATAACGTCAGAGAGCGACGAGGAAGAGAGAATCAGAGGCAAAGGGGAGAGAGGACCGCTCAGGCCCAACCCAGGTAGGAGGTGCAAAAGCAGATGAGGGAGCAGCCTCTGTGGCCACAGAAGGCAGAACGATAAAAATGCACACACGCACTCTTGTCCTAACATGCCTGGAGTGGTCCAGTCCAGAAGGGGAAAATGACTGAATGCAAAACAACTTGGGTGGGAAAAACGCACGGCCACCTTTTCTCGCCATGAGAAGGAACACAACACCATCTCACAAGGCTACCTTCCTTTTAATGGAAGTTTTCACTTTCAGCTGTGCAGGTTCAAATGTGGTCTGGAAAGGCTTGAGGGGACAAAGAGAATCAAGCAGCAGAAAAGCCATGATTTGGGGCGCCTGGGTGGCTCACTCGGTTGAGCATCTGACTTCAGCTCAGGTTATGATCTCACTGTTGTGGGTTCCAGCCCCGCGTCAGGCTCTGTGCTGGCAGCTCGGAGCCTGGAGCCTGCTTTGGATTCTGTGTCTCCCTCTCTCTGCCCTGTCATGCTCTCTCAAAAAATAAAATAAACTGCTAAAGAAAAAAAAAAAAAGGAAAAAAAGAAAAGCCATGACTCTGACCAAAAGACAAAAGTAAGCGATGATTGAGTGAGTGGGGACAGCAGTTTGCACAGGCCCGGGAGCAGCCTCCTAAGGACCAAGGGGGCACCTGGGAGTGAGCCCCACAGCGATGGCTCCCTCATGCTCAGGTGCAACCTTCCCAGGAGGCTCCAGGAGCCCAAGGATAAAGCTCGCGGGAGTGATGAAAGCTCCCTTTCCACTATTAACCATTAAGCGCACCCCACTATAACAGCCACGGACACCGTACTTGTCCTCGTAAAGTTCCTCAGAGCAGCTGTATGGATGCAACTACACAGACTTTGGGAGTATCCGCCATCGAGAAGGCAACACCAATTTGGAGACATCCGAGTAGCTACAAGAAGTCAAAAAAGGGGGAGAAATTGTCCAACCACGAGTCAGCAAACGTTTTCCGTAAGGGAACTTTTACCGTATTTCATGCTCCCCGGGCCACCCATTCTCTGTCAAAACTACTCTGACACTGCAGTGTGAAAGCAGTCATAAACCATGCATAAACAAAGGGCATGACTGTGTTCCAATAAAACTTTATTTATAAAAACAAGCAGAGGACCAGATTTGTCCTCAGGCTGGGCTGTGATCCTTGTCTACACTGCCCTAAGATCCCAGACAGAGACCATGTCCCCACCTGTTGCAGTTTTCCATTGGAAGCTAGAGCACACATCCTTGGAAGGGCCGTGAGCCCTTACAGAGGACTGACTGCACTGAGGAGATTTTTGAGGACGTTGAAGAAATACCTAAGACAATTTCAGATTATCTGTTTCCCTGGATCTGTGTTCAGGATAGCGGGAATACAGCTGGAAGAGAAGCGGCAAAGTGAAGCAAGCTGACGCTTAGATCCAGCTCTTCTAAGAGCAATCTTTCGGTTTCTCCGAGCCATTTCGAATTCATCCTTAGGATGTTAAACTCCCCTGCTCATCCAGATGAAGCTGGCCTGAAGCGTAACAACTAAAGGGTGTGCATGAGGAAGCCCCATCGATATGGAGAGGAACACACCTAACGCTGGGTGCACACCCTGACATGAGGACGCACCTCAAGCCGGGTGCACATACTTGCATCCACAGGCACCTACAGAAACGTGAGAGGCTGAGGCCGGGAAACGAACTCCAGGGTACAAGTGCTGTAGCGAGCGCCCCAGGGCGGGTCTAGGCAGGTCCGTGAACAATGGCCTGACCTGCAAGGTGCCCACTCCTCTCAGGGCCTGTGTATTTGTCGCCAGAGAACAATGAGTCAGGGAGCAGGGAGTCCCCGCTTACCTGGACACGGACGGGTAGTAGAGCATGACCACTCCCTCCACGCACAGCAGGACGGCCAGGCCCCAGGCCATGATGTGGTAAAGCAGGATGGTGCTAGGAGAGAAGCAGAATCAGGGGGGCGGGGCCTGGCCTGAGAAGAGCTACGGAGATGCCCAGCCTCACAAAGTACCAGACCAACTCCCGGGGCCCCCCCAGCCATCAGGAAAAGTTACACTGAGCAAACCCTTGGTAAAGACCTGCCCCATTCTACCTCTGAGTTTTCCTTTTGTAACTGAGATGAAATTCACGGAACATAAGAGTAACCAAGTTCAAGGGAGGCTCTGTCGCCTTGGGCAACTTCACATTATGTCCCCTCCTCTCCCCAGTTCTGAAACAGCTACGGCCCCAGAAGGACGTGCCCGCAGGCAGTCCCCGTTCCTCCCGCCCCCAGCCCCAGCAACCACCCGCCTCCTGTGTGTGTCTTTGGCTTCTCCCACTCTGCACAATCCGTGTAAATGGTGGCACACAACACGTGGCCCTCTATGTCTGGCTTCTTTCTCTTAACGGGAGTCTTTCAAGCTTGACAAGAACAAGGCACCTCATCAGTCCTCCTAAGTACCCAGCTCACCCAATAAGCAAGGAGCTCCTATCCCCACACATTCCCAAAGGTGCATCTGTACCTAGAATTCACGGGTCTTAGTGCTAAGTGCAAACCAAGGTCTCTGAAGAAATGTGGGTTCGTTCCATGTTCCGGGAGAGCGGGAGCTCTCCTTTCTCGCCTCCCACCCCCACACCCCACCATTCCCTGCATGCTTAACATTCCTGGACCATCTCTACCCTCTGTCTTTGTCCTCCCACACGCCCCTCCCTTTCCTCCAGGGACTCAGTCAGCCCTGCAGATGGGGTCTGGGAGAGGGGTGCACAGCCATCTGTTAAAGAGCATTTAACCGGCCTCTTCTGTGCCACGGGACGGGGGCCCACTGCTCCGTCGAATGCGCTCACCGTCACCCATGACTGTACCAGGCTCCCGGCAAATAGTGCCACCCCCAACCCACTGGGATTTTTTTTTATTAAACTTTTTTAATGTTTATTTATTTTTGAGACAGAGAGAGACAGAGCAGGAACAGAGGAGGGTCAGAGAGAGAGGGAGACACAGAATCTGAAGCAGGCTCCAGGCTGAGCTGTCAGCACAGAGCCCGACGCGGGGCTTGAACTCACAGACCGTGAGATCATGACCTGAGCCGAAGTCGGACGTTTAATGGACTGAGCCACCCAGGCGCCCCAACCCACTGGGATTTTAACTCTGAAAACCAGCTGTGTAGGCAAGGGAACGGTCAGGGATCCGAGTGCAAGGGTGCCCTTCCACAAGCAGACAAGGGACGGCACACGGCAACGAGCTGCAGGAAGAAGCAACTTTTCGCAGCCAGTTCTCCGGAAGGCCACAAGGAAAGGACCCCAGCATGCTGTGCCTCTCGCGTTAGAACCGGTTCTGGAGCAGCCCTGCCCCTACCTCTCTGGGTTTGGGAGCTGATGGGGTGTGTCCCGTCCAGAAGTCAGAGGCTCTGCATCAAAGAAAGAAATGAAAGGAGCAGCTTTCTGCAAAGGCCTGGGTTGTTGAATAGAGCAGGAGCTCCGCATTCCAGAACCCAACCTTGGGCCGAGGGAGCCAGGGGTGTTGTCCAGGGGTGTTGTCCGCAGAGGTGGGAGGGAGCAGGCCAGGCGAGTACAGGCCTGGGGGCGGCCACAGACTACTCAGCGGTGCTCTGGCCCCAGATGGCCAAGCAAGGAGGGAGTCAGACTGGGCCCGGCTGCTCAGGCAGCAGCCACTTTAATAACCGATGTGACCCCGAACCCACACCAGGTCATGAGTCTCAAGTCCAATGCATCCACAATCAAGAGCAGCCGGTGGCTGAAGATGCTCATCTCTTTATCTGACCGCTAGACCGTTTTTATGTCCAGGCACGCGAGGGCCCTCCCCGGACCCCCTTTCCCCCACACTCCTATTCACAGAGCAAGTTGGGACTTCGATTTACGGCTTTTCCCACGATCTCAAGCAACTTCTGCTGTTGTTTAAAACCTGTACATCCCACACCTAGAGCCGCAGGAGTTTACATTTTAACTCTAAATCTGTCTTCATGACATTTCTTAGGATTAGGATTGAAAAAAAAAAAAAAAGATTCTCCTGTGCCAAAGAAAATAGCTAAGGACTGGAAGGATCTAGAAGGGAATACAGACTTTAATCCAGCCATACCTGCAAAGCCTGGCCCCCTGCCCTGGAATTCCTCGGGACCCTCCTGGGAGGCTGCAGTGTCTTAACCTCGGTATCGACCGCACCCTGGGCTCTGGAAGCAAGCTGGCTCTTAACAGAGGAGCCACACCCACAGCTCTGGCCCCTTGGAGCCCTCACACCAGGAAGCAGGGCTTCTGCCATGACGAGGCAGGGGCTGGGTCTCCGTGGCTACAGAGCGCCTGTCTTACTGCTCTGCTGTGATCCCTGCTCCTCTTTGATGGCAGAGCCGCTTCACTCTCAACAGTCTTCCTAGTCCCGGGCCCCTGCGCTTGCTCCTGTCCTTGCATCCGAATGTTTCACATCTTTGGCTGTTTGCCTCCCGCACGACCGGCCGGTCCTCGGACGCTAGGCCCTGCCAGCATCCTCTGAAGTGTGGAACCCCCCCCCCCACCCGCATCCTGCCTGTTCTCACGCTGTGCTCCAAAATGAGTTGCAAACACTGCTGGCTATGAGGAGGGCTTCCTGACGGCCTGTCCTGGTTTCTCAGGGCTCTGCCTGTCTTCTCGCTCCAGAGAGCTCTCGGGCTGCCCTGTCGGACCGCAGTCCTCCGTGGGTGGCGGTGGGGGTGAAGCAATGCCTCCTCCTGCGACAGAACCAGCTTCCTGGAGGTGCTCCAAGTCTCCTCTTATCTCCACAGCTGGCTGGCTGTGACACCTCTTGTTGTGCCCTAACTCCAATCCTTCCAAAACTGAGTGAGAAAGGTGTCACACAGGAACACACACTTATTTGCACTGGCCTCCGGGTCAAACACTTCTCATTGCTGCTAGTTGCCTACCCAAAGCCATTTCCCCTTTTTCCTTGGTAAAATAACCTTGATGGCATGCCAAATAGCAGCATGCTTGCCTAACAGACTATGTTTCCAATCCAACCTCCTCTTGCAGCTGTGACCATGAGACTAAATTCTGTCCATTCCAAAAATGGAATAGTTGTGTAAAATCCCCAGGGAGGCTGCTTAAAGGGAAATGGCTCAGGAGAAAACAGGCCCCTTATGCATTGCCCCTTCCTCTTTCCTGTGGCCTGGAATGCAGATGTGATGGCTGGAGCTCAAGGAGCTATATTGGGCCATGCCACCTTGAAGATGAAAGTCACACAATAGGATGATGCAGCAAGAGATAGAAGAAGCGTGGGTCCCTGATGTCCATTATAAGGGCCCGGGATTGCCTACCTCTGGCCTCCTTTGGCATGAAAAAAAACTTAAAGTTATTTTACGTATTCTATGTAGCCAAAACTAATCCTCATTGATATACCTGGTTGGCTGCCCTTGACCTTAACTCTCTTCCCTAGAGAATTTTCAAAACCAAGAATATCTAGGTTCTGTACACATGTATAAAAGCCTAGGACTGAAAGTAAAAAGGTAGAAGGAACAAGCACAAAAATAAACACTAAACTTCAGGCCAGAGACACCAAAGTTACTGATGATGATACATAAGGAATATCAACAATTTTAGAGCAAGAATCTACTTAAGTTTCCCAGTGTGTTCTACAGCCTGAATGTGATTTCTGTTTACTAATTTTGGCTTCTAAAGTGAATTTATTCAGGGGCCCCTGGCTGGCTCAGTCAGTGCAGTAAGCAACTGTTGACCTTGGGGTTGTGAGTTTAAGCCCCATGTTGGGTGTAGAGATTAAATCTCGAATCTTGAAAATGGATCAGAGACCTGGGCACCTGGGTGGCTCAGTCAGGTAAGTGTCTCTTGATTTCAGCTCAGGTCACGATTGCACAATTTGAGAGTCGCAGCCCCATGTTGGGCTCCTGTGCTGACAGCACGTAGCCTGCTTTGCATTCTCTGCCCCGCCCCCCTCTCAAAATAAATAAACCTTAAAAAAATAAAATAAAATGGATGAGACCTAAATTGAAGTGTTCAAACCATGAAACTCTTTTTTGGTTCCCAAGTTTGATGCACGAACTCATACAAAATATTCCAGATAAAGGATCCTCCTTCTGGTTAATCTAGAAGTAATGCAATTCGTAACTCTCTTTGCGGTTAACAACTGTGTGCAACCAATCACAGAGATCACTCTTCAGGTATTTTGGGGGGACAGGCTTCAAATACCTTTTGGAAAAGGGCACCTCAGAAATTACAGTAATCTTGGGGCGCCTGGACGGCTCGGTCGGTTGAGCACCCAACTTCAGCTCAGGTCATGATCTCACGGTTCGTGGGTTCGAGCCCCGCATAGGGCTCTGTGCAGAGCCTGCAGCCTGTTTTGGATTCTGTGTCTCCCTCTTTCTCTGCCTCTCCCCTGCTCACACTGTCTCTCTCACTCTCTCTCAAAAATAAACAAACATTTTTTAAAAATTTAAAAAAATGCCATCAAGTAAAAGACAACCCAATGAACAGAAGATATTTGTAAATCCTGTACCTAATAAGGTACTTGTATCTAGAATCTATATGAAGAACTCTTACAACTCAATAACAAAGACCAATTAAATGGGTGAAGGAACTGAACAGATATTTCTCCAAAAAAAGCATACAAATGGCAACTAAACACGTGACAAGATGCTCAACATCACCAGCCACCAGGGAAGATACCATTCACACACACGCTAACATGGCTAAATTTTAAAACCAAAGTAATACATGGAAAAGAACAAGTATTAGCAAGGATGTGAGAAACTGGAACCATTATACGTTGCTGCCGACAATATAAAATGGTGCAACCAGCCAGGTTGGAAAGCATTTTAGCAGTTTCTTAACAAGGTTAGAGAATTACGATGTGACCCAGGGTATAAAGCCCCTGAGTACATGATGAAATAACACGTCCACACAAACATCTGCATACCAGCGGTCGCTGGAGTATTCCTGATAGCCAAAATGATGCAAACAACCCACACGTCCATCAACCGATAAATGGATAAAATGTAGCACATCCGCTAAGCCGAATACTATTCAGCAAGGAACAGGAATAAAATGCTAACACCACTGCGCCATGGGTAAAGCTTGAAAACGTCTTGCTAAGTTTAAGAAGCCAGACACAAAGGGCACCCTGGGTGGCTCAGTCGGTTGAGCTTCCGACTTTGGCTCACATCATGATCTCACGGGTTGTGGGTTCAAGTCCCATGTCAGGCTTTGCACTGATAACATGGAGTCTGCTTCAGAATCTCTGTCTCCCTCTCAAAAATAAACATATATTAAAAAACACAAAGAAACCAGACACAAAATGTCACATATGGAATGAATGTGCTTACAAGCAATACCAAGAACAGGCAAACCTAAAGACAGGGGCCTGGTGGGGGCAGGAAGGGGGGTGGGGATTAATCACTGGTAAAGAGATTGGGGGGAGGTGAGGATTAAAATGTCCTAAAACTAGTTGGTGCGATGGTTGCATGATTCTGTGAATATACTAAAAAAAACAATGGATTTTGGATTTTATACACTTAAACGGGTGGACTGTATAAAACTGTTTAAAACAAAACGAAACAAAAAAAGAGCATGGGGCACCTGGCTGGCTCAGTCAGAAGAGCATGTGGCTCTTGATCTCAGGGTTGTGAGTTCAAGCCTCACCTTAGGTGCAGAGATTACTTCAATAAAGTTCAAAAAAAAACCAAACAAAAGTAGGGGGGCACGTGCTTCCTGGATGAAGCATCAGAAGACCCGAGCACTTGTCCCATGCTGCCATCCAGCTTCCCCTTGTCACTCAGGTGCTCTGTTCCCCCAACGCACATGCTCACCCCAGCTGCCGTCACAGGGCACAGCGCCCGACAGCCAACTATGTGCCA
This sequence comes from Prionailurus bengalensis, assembly GCF_016509475.1. Classification (NCBI taxonomy): domain Eukaryota; kingdom Metazoa; phylum Chordata; class Mammalia; order Carnivora; family Felidae; genus Prionailurus; species Prionailurus bengalensis. The sequence continues at coordinate 6,926,158 of NC_057361.1, forward strand.
GGCACTTTCCTCAACCATCCACAGAGCATCGCATGGACTCTCCTGTGACCTGATGCGGTTGCCACTATCCTACATCTGGGAAAACAGAAGTCAGACACGTTAAGAAACTTGCCAACGGCGCCACGGTGAGTGACCCCTATACAGATGGGACCCACCGTGGATGCTCACCGGGAGCTCCAATGTTCGGCTTCCGTATTTGGCCTAAAGTGTGAACACACACTTCAAAGAATCTTCTCCAATCTCTAGATACAGTCAAAAACTGTTTATATTCATGCCAATTCTGTTAGTATGTGTCCAGTTGCAAATATTTAATTTACAGATTACCTGCTGTCATGGTTTAAACTCCTCATTTGGAATCTGCCTTCAGCTTTTTATAAAAACAGCTGCCGGAGGGGCGCCTGGGGGGCTCAGTCGGTTAAGCGTCTGACTCTTGATTTCGGCTCCGATCGTGATCTCACGGCTCAGGAGATCAAGCCCTGTGTGGGGCTCTGCACCGACAGCACAGGGCCTGCTCGGGATGCTCTCTCCCCCTCTCTCTGTGCCCCTCCCCTGCTCGCTCTTGTGCTCTCTAAATAAACTTAAGAAATAGCTGCCAGACGCAATCCTCAAGGGGCCGGCTGACATTCTGACTGGGTCCGCCATACCGAAAACTACTTTGCAGCCCTCAAAGGTACCCCCGACCCCTCTTCGTACAACAGAAATTGGGCAGAAAGCTCTAGTTCCTTGTGCATACCTCTGTCCTGCTGATCTCCGGATCACCAGATAGGCGTCGACCGCGTAGCAAAACAGCCACCAGAAGCAGGCACCGTACAACAGCTGGATCCACATCTATAATCAGGAAGAGCCTGGCATCAAAGCTCCTGGAAACAGGCCCCGGATTGTCCCCATCCGTGAAAGGAGCGGGCAGATGCCAGTTGCCTCTGACGTCAGGAAGCAGCACATGAAAGCCCTCCGGAGACACGTGGACAGTCTGGGAAACCAAGGCTGGGGCGTGGCCCAGGGCGGCGTGTGCCTCCGTGCTCTGTCCGCCCAGCGGCGCCGGACTAGCAAGCCCGCTGGCCGGGTACACTTGTCGGCACGGGACGTAAAGGCCTCAGATGCGAAGCCTTCCCTGGCGTGAGGGCTGACAGTGCCTCTGAACGAGAACGAAGGAGTGTGGGCAGGAAAGGTCTTCTGAGCAGAAGGGAAGGAAGGGGCCGGTCTGCTAGAGGCAGCGGGACATTGACCAGCCTCTGGCGCGGGCGGAGACCGCGCTCCCCTCTGCAGCCAGGAAGCACCGACGGGCACAAGGAGAGAGGCTGACGATTCTGCTACATTTCGGTGCACAGAGCAACAGAGATACACAGATTGAAATAATATATTCCGGGGCGCCTGGTGGCTCGGTGGGTTAAGCGGCCGACTCTTGATCCCTCACGGTTCCGGAGCTCAAGTCCTGCGTCGGGCTCTGCGCTGACAGTGTGGAGCCTGCTTGGGTTCTCTGTCTGCCTCTCTCCGCTCCTCCCCCGCTCTCTCAATAAATAAACTTAAAAAGTGAAGGCACAAATATGTATTTCATTAAGCACAATATATATCTCATAAATCAACAACTTTCATTGTCCTTTCTTTTCCCTTTTTGGCCAGCTGGTTTTAAGTGCAGCTCCACCCTAGGTAAGGACTGTATATGTGGGCTCACATACGGTGGGGGGCAGGGGGGAGCCATACTAGTGCAGTGGTCCTCAAATTTAAGTGTCAGTCAGAAGTCCCTGCAGGGGGTGTAACATCACAACAGACCCCACACCAAGGTTCTGAGAATTTGCATTTCTTTTTTTTTTTTCATGTTTATTTATTTGAGAGAGAGACAAAGCACGAGCAGGAGAGGGCCAGAGAGAGGAAGACATAATCCAAAGCAGGCTTCAGGCTCCGAGCTGTCAGCACAGAGCCCTATGCAGGGCTCGAACCCACGAACCGCGAGATCATGCCCTGAGCCCAAGCTGGATGCTTAAATGACCCAGGCGCCCTTGAGAACTTGCATTTCGAACAAACTCCAGTGGGCTGAGACCACACTTGGAGGAACAGAGTGTCACAGGAGCACAGTGGGAAGAAAGGGTTATCAACACAAGCAGATGTACTTACTGCAGTCCCCACGCAGTACGCAGCAGGCCAAAGGTCTGTCCCATTCACGTCAGAGATGCCCTTGACGAAATCGGGGAATCCCAACCACACCGCAGACCGGAAGACGATCCCTAAAACCGAGTAAGAGGACACAGTCATCCCGCGGGAGATGCATTCCAGGCCCCGCATTTGGTGCCAAAACTGCACATTGTACCGAATCCTAGGTGGACCACGTTTTGTCCTTTACGTACATTCCAACGATACGGCCTGCTTTATAAATTAGGCACAGTAAGAGACTAACAACTAGTAAACAATGATAATATGCTGTAATGGAAGTCATGTGAACGTGGTCTCTAAACACCTTACTGTACTCACTCTTCTTCTCGTGAGGACGTGAGATGTAGCGAGGTGAAGCATGCAGGTACCGTGATGTGGTGTTGGGCTATACGGACCTTCCGACAGGGCAGATGACCAACTGCTTCCGGACCAGAACGGACCGCGGGGAACCAGAACCGCGGAAAGGAAAACTGTGGCTAAGGGTGAGCTACTGTCCTTTGTAATGGTCCTAATTCGGATCTAAAACCAACTTGCTGCTCTGTTAAGAGTAAGTAGATGGTGGATGGAAAAAGAGAGAGAGAGAGGGAGAGAGAAATGAGGGAGGAAAGAAACACACACATCGGTGTGTGTACAGAGACAGAGAATAAGATCTAGGAATAATTATTTCGGTCACAGAGCAATCCCAGGAATTTTGATTTCAACCTGAACCACCATTAGCCACAATCATATGCCTAACGTAGTTGTTTGCTTACTTGGTATGAAGAAGCAATTATGTGAACAACCGGTATTTCTTGGCTATATTTTTAATACCCACATATTAACCATTCCTGACATTTAAAGAAATGACCGAAACAGCACGATTCTGAAATGTAAAAAGATAATTTTCATTCTTTAAAAAATGTATTTAGGGCGTGGGTGGCTCAGTCAGTCAAGCCTCTGACTTCAGTTCAGATCATGATCTTGAGGTTTGTGAGTTTGAGCCCCGCGTCGGGCTCTCTGCTGTCAGTGCCCAGCCTGCTTCAGACCCTCTGTCCCCCTCTCTCTGCTCCTCCTCCACGAGCACTTCTCTCAAAAATAAACATTTAAAAAATAAAAATAAAAAACAGGGGCGCCTGGGTGATGCAGCTGGTTGAGCATCTGACTCTTGGTATTGGCCCGGGTCGTGATCTCATGGTTTGGGGGTTGGAGCCCTGCATTGGGCTCTGTGCTGATGCACGGAGCCCGCTTGGGATTCTGTCTCTCCATCAAAAGAAATAAACATTTAAAAAATTATATAAGTAAATAATGCAATTAAGATTCTCACAAATTAGCTCTCCTCAAGAATTTGCTCTTGACGTTTATGATTTGTAAGTTTTCCTTGCTATTAAACCCAAATACCTAATTCTCCTCAAAATAGTATACACGCTTTAAGGTATATATTAAGGTTTGTTAAGAAACGTGATATGCTCTAATAACATACTCCGTAGGGGTGCCTGGGTGGCTTAGCTGGTTAAGGGTCCGACTCTTGATTTCGGCTCAGGTCATGATCTCACAGGTCATGGATTTGATCCCTGCGTCAGGCTCTACACTCCCAGTGCAGACCCTGTTTGGGATTCTTTCCCTCTCCCTCTCTCTCTCTGCCCTCCCCTGCTCCGTCTCTCTCTCAAAATAAACTTAAAAAATAATATACTATGGAATACAACGCTAAAAAGTAATTGTAAACAGTACGAAGTTTTGTGCTATGTGCTCACGTACACTAATATAGTATGTAATAGACTAAGTATACAATACATAACATACTAAATCTATTCTATGTAATACACTGCCAGACTTATGTTGCATACTATACTACCAACTATATGCTGCATAATACGTCACCAAATACAATCTGTGTATTTAAATTGTATACAATCTAAATATAGTGTGATACACTACCAAACGTACATTATATATGACATGAAATTTGTGTTACATAACACACTACTATACGAACACCATGTAATACATCACTAAAGAGGAACTATGCACACTGAGACATTTAAGATATACCTTCTTGTTATCAAGCACTGCTCACAAAAATAATGCTTTTCTTCCATAGAATGCTTACCATTTATGGCACATAGAATGCCCAATGTATTTTTGTAGTGATATGAGCTGATGAATGTCAACTTATTGTGATAAACATTTCACAATATGAGTATGTCAAGTCATTCTGCTATCTTAAACTCTTACAGTGCTCTATGTCAACTGTATCTCAATAAAACTGGAAAAAAAAAACCCTCTGTCCTATGAGGTAGGCATCATAAGTATTTTTCAGTGATGTGTCAGTCACCAAGCCTTGCCGTGAATTCTGCTTCTGCTCATTTGTCAATATCATGCAACTCCCTTCGAAAAACAAGCATATATGCAAATATTATTTCACTGATCCTCAAAAGATATCTGGGTGCATCTTTATTTTTAGATATCCAAGTTATAGAAACTAAATTGCTGTTAAGATGCTTTTCCAGAGGCACCAGGCTGGCTCAGTCAGAAGAGTGTGCGACTCTATCTCAGGGTCATGGGTACAAGTCCATATGGGGTATAGAAATTAATTTTTTAGTATTTATTTATTTATTGAGAGAGAGAGAGAGAGAGAGGGAGAATATGCAAGTGTGCACTCATGCATTGTTTTGAGGGGCAGAGGGAAGAAGGGAGAGAATCCCAAGCAGGATCCACGTTGTCAGTGCAGACCCCAATGAGGGGCTCGGCTCGAATTCACAAACTGTGAGATCATAACCTGAGCTGAAATCAAGAGTCAGGCATTTAATCGACTGAGCCATGCAGGTGCCCCAGTAAATAAACTTAAAAAAAAAAAAGATGCTTTTCCAAAATGTTTCAGCAGAATCAGGAAGAAAACCAATGTCTGATTTATTTAGTCTGCACCAAGATGGTTTTATCCCTAAGAGAAAGGAAGTACTGCTTCCTGACTCCTGGAGTCTGAGAAAGTGACTAGAGGTTATACAGCATGTACTGGAAGTCAAGTTCCTTGAGGGTCTCTGACCACAAGGGCACAGAACTGGAGAACAGCACACTGAGACAGCCACCTGCATTGATATCAGCTCAAGGCGGGGTGAAAGCTGCTGCCACCCCCTCAGGGATGTTTCAATACCATCGGCAGCCTTCAGCTTCATGAGTAAAATTATGCAAAAGTACATGTCCAAAATGGTCAGCGCCTGTCAGCCAATTGTCAAATGTGGGCAGCATCTGGATCCTGATTCGAACGAACCAACTATAAAATAGCATTTATGAGACAACTGAACATACACCAGGGATGTTAAAGAATTGACTTTCGGGGTGCCTGGGTGGCTCAGTCGGTTAAGCGGCTGACTTCGGCTCAGGTTCTGATCTCACGGTCCGTGAGTTCGAGCCCCGGGTCGGGCTCTGTGCTGACAGCTCGGAGCCTGGAGCCTGTTTCAGATTCTGTGTCTCCCTCTCTCTCTGACCCTCCCCCGTTCATGCTCTGTCTCTCTCTGTCTCCAAAATAAATAAACGTTAAATGTTTAATGTTAAATGTTAAAAATTTTTTTAACAAAAGAATTGACTTTCATTATTATTTTCAGGCGACAATACTAGTGTAATATGTATATTTAATTTTTAATTTACTTAAATTCAAGTTACTTAACACATAGCCTAGTATCGGTTTCAGGAGAACCCAGTGATTCACCTCTCACATACGACACCCAGTGCTCATCCCAGCAAGCGCCCTCCTTAATGCCCATCACCCGTCTAGCCCATCCCCCCCCACCTCCCCTCCAGCAACCCTCGGTTTTCTGTACTTAAGAGTCTCTTACAGTTTGCCTCCATTTTTATTTTTCCTTCCCATCCCCTACGTTCATCTGTTGTGTTTCTTTCATTCCACATATGAGTGAGTTCATGTGGTTCTTATCTTTCTCTACCTTAGTTCAATCAGCACAATACCCTCTAGTTCCACCCCGAGTCGTTGTGAATTAATCCAGTGGTGGGTGATACCAGGACGGGGTATAGATGAAGTGAGAGCATAGGTCCGAAGGCGGTTCCTTATACAGTCTGTGTGATTTATGTTAGAAATTTTCCCCAAGTAAAAATGCAAACAAATGGTTTTGGAAAAGAGTTTAGGCTTTACGGGCCACAATTTCTCTGCCATCACCCACCTCTGTCCTTGCAGGGCAAAGACAGCACTAGGTTATGCACAAGGGCAGGGCACGGCTGTGTTCCCACGAAACTACTGAAGGACACGGACATTTAAATTTCATGGGATAGTTATCAAAAACATTTCACGAAGTATTTTTCTTTTGATTGTTAAAAACCTTTCGGGCCACAGAAAAGAGGCAACAGGTGGGATTTAGTGTGGGGTCTGCGGTTTGGCCGCCTGTGGTAGAAAACCCAAACCTGAAAAAAATTATGTATTTATACGTATTAGAGGTAGACACATTTTCTTCCCGATTCTGCCAAACCGTTCGGGAAACGGTTGTGGATGCACAGAACATTGTCAGTCTCTCACTCGCAGAAGTCATTAAGGGAACCGTTGTATTTTCTGGGGTTTTTGTTTAATGGCAACCGTCTGAAGTTTCCCCCAGTAAGCCTGCAATAACGAACACTGTAAACTGTTTCTTCTCTTTAAACAAATGTCCCCTGGGCATAATTTTTACTGCCTGTCTTGTTTCGCTGAGTCCCTCGGTCGTCCTGTCCGGTCCCTAGGGAGCCGCCTCTGTGCTCCGAGTACACACCCTGCCCAACCTCGCGGGCCGCGCACGCTCACCCGGGCACCGAGCAGGTCCGGACCCGCGGGCGGCGCACCTTACTGAAGCAGCCGAGAAGGTCCCAACCCGCGGGCCGCGCGCCTCACCCAGGCACCGAGCAGGCCCCAACCCGCGGGCCGGGCTCCCCCACCCCGGGCGTCGAGCAGGTCCGCGCCCCTTACCCAGGCAGCCGAGCAGGTCGCAGGCGGCGGCGGCGCGTAGGATGCGGACGGAGGCCGGGGCGCGCGCCGAGGCCGGCGGGGACGTGGACGGGGCCCCCGGGCCCGCGGGCCGTCGCCCCGGCAGCAGCTGCAGGAGGCCCAGCGCCAGGCGGCACGCGCCGCCGCCCAGACACAGCGCGTGGAAGGCCCGGGGCTGGAAGCCCAGCACCAGCTGCGTGGCGGCGTCCCGCGTGGGGCAGCAGAAGGTCCCCAGGCGTGGGGAGGCCATGGGCCGTGCTCGGGGACGCGGCTCGGGTGTGCCGGGACCCCGCCGGGCCGCTGGGTCAGGTGCCCGGCCGGCAGCGAGGGCGGGGGGGGGGGGATCATGTGCCCGGGGCCGCGCCTCCCCCCGCCCCCGCCCCGGCGCCCGCGCTGGCGGAGAAGGCGCCGACCGGGGTGGGGGCTGCGCGCCCTCGGCGGACGCCACGAGGTCTCACGAGGGTGAGGCTGGGGCCCGAGCCGGAGGTGGGGGAAGAAGGCGCGCCCGGGGCCCGGGAGGGAAGTCGGCTTTCTTCCCTGCAACCCAGCCTTCCCCCAAGCCGCCACCTCGTCTTAACTGACCTTACCAGACAAACCTGCCTCATTTGCCAGCTCTTTCCTATTTGGGACCTGACGTCCCTAATTTTGATGCGTTACAGGCGCCAGAACACGTTCATCATCAACGTGACTGATGCGATTGGTGTTAACGGACACGATTCCAGCGGCAGGAGTTTCCTTGCAAGTCAAATCTTAAAGACGGAAGCGCTTAGCCTAACGACACATGTTTACACACGCGTATTTTGCACCTTACAGTTCAGTGTTCCGTGTTTACTCGGCTTCAATATAGGTTTGGGCATTCTAAATTAGCTTTCAAAAGTAATTGTTTGGTTTTTTTTTTTTTTAATTACCCAAGTTCATTCAGATTTCATAACTTTTTTTTCGTTATACATTGAAAATCAAGCTTTATTCTATGTGCTTAAAAGTTCCAAAATTGTGTCAGCACTAATGATAACCATCAACATACTGGGTAAAGTTTAAAAACAAACTCGAGAAGGCTGACAATAAAAGAGCTCTCCTATAGGTTATGGCTTTTACTAACCAAACCTTTAAAACAAACCAAAAAACCCTTACCAGATTTATCATCTAATAAATTAATAGGCCCATTGGCAAACCCCAAGCGGCCACCCTTTATCTCTCCCCTCGACAAATGGGCCCCTCTCTAAGGTTTTTTTCCGGTCACCCGAAGGGAATGCAGCCCATTCGTCCCTCCCCCACTTATTAAACACTTAAATGCAAACACATGCCCTCCCACCCAGCTGCTCATCTGCCTTTCCACCAGGAGCTTTTCTATTTTAAAGGCAAAGTTTGGGCTCAGTTCCTAGGCCTTCTTCCCCGAAGGCCCTAGGACTGGACTTCTCTGTTGGAATCCACGGTAGGCAGACAGGCGGCTGCGTTGCCAGATGGGAAACAGAGCCTTTAACAAAGGGCTGCAAACGCCAGCACTTCAAAAGGATCTGACCTGGCAGTCTGTTAGCAGGGGCAGCTGCTTTGATAGAATTCTGGAACCACCAACGCTGTCAAAACCTGCACTGCTCTCGGGTGTTGCACACTCGCTTGTAAAAACAGCAGAAAACATCAGAGAAATACTCCCCAAACATCCATTTGTCAGCCCTTTAGAAAGCATGAATCCTGCTCTCTTGGGCCATTGATCTCCTCCTTCGTTTCCTCTTGGAAAGCAGAGGCTGCTTCTGGAGGACAGTGTGCGGGAGTGTGCTTTAATAGATACAAATGACAACAGAGCCTTTGTATGCTTGCTCTGATGCTGAGGGTTTGAGGGTTTGCATGGCCCGTCCATGCAAAAGTACCAGCGCATTTCCGTTTTTGCCTTGGGCCGGAACTGCACATACTCCACCTCTCTGCTTCCCACGTGCAAACCTGCAGGCTCTGATGATTCGGGCACCAAGTAGTCACGGGTGAGGCTCCCAGGAGGGTCAGTGGTAAAGTTACCTCGGGGAGAAAACTGTTATAAATGAAGATTCCTAGGCCAGGTGGGGGCCTCAGAGCAAACTTGCAGAAGGACGGACAGGAGACTACGTTTTTTTGACAGTCCGAAATAACTTGAAATTAGTATAAGAAATGCAACTGACGTAACTGTGTGCAAGATGTGGGAATGATGGGGCTTTTAGGGGGATAGTGGGGTTCGTGGGGTCCAGAGCCGACGGCCAGGAAAGAATTCTTGAAAACGTCTTTGGTGCAAAATGGTGATCTTGTTAAAGCACGGGGACAGGACCGGTGGGCAGGAAGAGCTGCCCCGGGGCCTTGAGAGACTAGTTATATACTATGGGGCTGCGGGAGGTAAAGTCCAGGGGAAGTTTCCAGTGAGATTTTTATATGCTAAAGGAGACTCACAGGATTTTGGAGGCCTAGCTATTGTCAAGCTAGGGTTGTTTTTCCCTCTAGCAAAGCATTAGCATTAAGACAGTAAGGAGTTCCCGGAGAAACGTTTTACTCTGCTGGCCTCAAGTATTTGTCAATGGGCTACAGGTTCTAAGGAAATTTAGTTCTATCTGCCATTTCCGTCTGCCTTTGTTCCCCACGTTACTACGGAGAGTGATCTCTATCAGTTCTCCATTTGTTTTTCCCCTTTCCTTTGTTCTTGGGCAGCCAGGAGTGCACACATATCCCCCCTGGGGGGCGGGGGGGGGGGCCTGTCAGCTTGCCTTATGCTTCCAGAAACATCTGGAAGTACTGCAGATGTGCGACCTGCAAAGATGATCCCGCCAAGCCACAGTCAGCTGAGCCTGAACACCGATGTATCTGTGCGGTGACAATCAGGGCCTTTACGTGTGTGAAGTTCATTTTTGCATCCACGCTCCCTCCTTTTCTCCCTCCCTCCCAGCTTCCCATCTGGATTCCCCCTTGCACTCTCAGCCTGGGCTGCCCACGGAAGGTTGTCTTGGCTTTACCTTTGCCCCGCCATTCACGACTTGCCCGCCATCCCGCTTGATCCACTACGCTAACCTCTGGAAGCGGCTCAGGGGGTTTCTCTCACAGACAACTCTTCTCGCGGTGGGTCCCCTGACACCCACAGGTCTTAATGGAAAGGACGGAGTTCACGGGGAGAACCTCAGGTAGGCCACAGAATCCAGTGGAGGAGAGAGTGGGGGGCGGATGGATGGTCTGCTGAAATACACTGGTAGCAGCAGCAGAAGTGAGGACAGAGCGACTCACAAAAACCTCCTGTTTCCAGAGTGCATCAGTAGGCAGGCACAACGCTCTGTGTTTTACATTCATTGTCTCACTGAGTCTACAGCAGGAGCCTTTCGGGTGGGTTTTACTCTTCAACTGATGAAGACAGTATGTACATTAGTGGGCATGGCTAAGTTCCAGTAAAACTTCATTTACAAAACTGGTGGCAACCTAGCCATTTTGGCTCCTACAGGTCTACCCACAGAGACTCTGGCTTAACCAGCAGTACCCCAGAAGGCCGGGGGGCTAAGCCCAAAATAAGAGGGAGGCTGACAGCTAGTGGGGCAGGCAAACAGGCCAGCGAGGAATGGGACACAAGAAGTTGCTGGCAGAGAAATTGCTCCTCCTACCTCCCGCCCTATGAAGTTTCTGAGGAGAGGTCGTATAGGGTCCTGAGCAACCAGCTGTGTTTCTTAGGAATCTGTAGTCTGTTCATAATTGTGCCACCTTTAATTTGCTCTTCCTCCTTCCCTACTTTTGCTTCCCTTGTGCCCAGGGATTCCACGGTGTTTGCCCACAAAACTTCGGCACACCATTTGCCTCAGGCTCTGCTCTCTAAGGAACCCAGGCTAAGAATCTGCCTTCCTCATAAAGGATTTCAGGTGCTGTAGCCCCTGCCCTGCTTGGGGCCCATCTGATGACCAGCAGCACCTCTGCCTTTCAATTCCTTTCATTTCAACAGAAATGTATTGAGTGCCATGTGCAAACCGAACAGATAAAGAGACAGGCTGTGTCCAATAAATATGGGTGTGTTTACTAGGCCTTAATAAAGAAGAATACATAACGGTCATAGGCACTGTCAGAGTCAAATAAACCAATTAGTCATAGACACACGGTAGAAGAGGGTGGGAAGAGATAGGGACTGAGTAGAGCTTAAAATTAAATTGTACTTGTGGTGTCTGGGTGGTTCAGTCGGTTGGGTGTCCGACTTCGTCTCAGGTCACGATCCCCAGGTTTGTGAGTTCGAGCCCCGCGTCAGGTTCTGGGCTGACAGCTCAGAGCCTGGACCCTGCTTTGGATTCTTTGTTTCCCTCTCTCTCTGTGACCTCCCCCGGTCTCGCTCTGTCTCTCTCTCTCTCTCTCTCTCTCTAAAAAATAAACATTAAAAAATTTTTTTAAATTAAATTGTACTTAAGTAGAAAGACATTTAAATATCAGACCTGAGAATAAAATTAATCAAGTTTCATGTGCACTGCGTTGCAGATGCTATTGAAAAGCAGATTCTCATTCTGCTTATCGGGATGTCTGGGTGAGGCCATGCATTTCTAGCAAGCTTCCGGAGATGTGGATGCTGCTGGTCAATGGTTCCTACTTGGAGCAGCAAGGTCCTGGAGCTTGTATCTCAACCTGAAAAGGAAAGGGACAACCAGGCCATACTTCAGTGTGGGGAGGGCTTAGTTCAAAAGAGCAGAGAAACTGATCAACATCCAGCTAAGCCAAAGAGCATTCTGAATGCCAATGACGAAGCAGGGATGGCATGAGGTTAGCAGTGATGAGCAACATCCTTCCTGATGGTTCTGAAAGCCCCAGGGGGAGAAAACTGTTTGGGGCTAACCGGGGATGGAAGTCAGGAAACCGGGAGGAGAGGGGAGCAAATGGGAGAGGAAGAAGACTGACGAGGACTGGGGGAGACAAACAAAAGTGACTTGTGTTGAGGAAGGGAGAATGACCTGACGGTGTTCTCAGGTAGAAACTGGAAAACTGTTCACCCTGGTCTAGAAAAAAGAAGAGGCCTGGGCTATGACAAAGTCCTAACAGAAGCTCTTTTGGTGTAGGTGAGTGGCTCAGTGCCCTGAGAGGGACCTATCTAATCCCAAACGACCCCACCTCCTCATACATCATTTAAAATGCTTTCTCCCTGAAAGCCAACGAGCCAGCTGTTAAATAAATCTCAAATGGAAAGCAAAACAGGATTTGCTTCACAGAGATTTGATTTTCAATTCACAGCTAAATTTGTTGGAACACAGTCATTCCATAGAGAAAAACCACCGTTAACAGTCCGATGCAGTAAATGTGCCAAAAGTAATAGTATAGAAAGTTGCAACTGACCTCAACGATGGAATAAACGCCAAGGAAAAAGAAAACAAAGATACATTCAAAGATGATTATGATGCGAGTAGCTAACGCTATTATGTTAAAATGTTTAGTAACTGAGAGAATGGAGCCACAAATAAATGGGCAGGCACGAACTATTAAGAATAGTTCAGTGGTCAGTTATGTCAAGGGCAGTGTTTTACATCTAAAATCACATTTTTGTGCTTTTTCAGGATGTGCAGTCAAGCTGAAGTAATTCTACAATCCTTCACGGTAAGAAACAATTATTCTTACATTTACATGTCTGAAGACATCTCTCTATAATGCCAGCTTTTCAGTTCAATCTCCTTATTCTGTATGCTGACGTTTGGAGCTTTCAGCTCAAAAAGAAAAAGAGGGTTTTTTTTTAACATTTATTTATTATTGAGAGACAGAGAGACACAGAGCGTGAGCAGGGGAGGGGTAGAGAGAGGGGGAGACCCAGAATCTGAAGCAGGCTCCAGGCTCTGAGCTGTCACCACAGATCCTGATGTGGGGCTCGAATTCACAAACTGCGAGATCATGACCTGAGCCCGTCGGTCGCTCAACCAACTGAGCCAGCCAGGCGCCCCAAGAGTTTTTGTTTTTAATGAATATTTCTAATGCCCAAAAAGGAATGTAATGATTTTGAGACCCAATGCTCAGCTGTGTATTCGAGGTGAAGTAACACACACTCATGGACAATTAAAGGCAAATTCTTTTACATAAATCTGCTGCCTTTGGAATGGCTTTCAAAGTGCACACACACACACACACACACACACACACACTAAATGTACACAAAAAATTATCTCTTAATAGAATTGTGGAAGCATTGTACACACTTGATTGGCAACCAAACTGGACTGCAAAACAGTTTTATATGTGCTTTTAAAATCATGAATGATGGAAATGATTTATTCAATCAAAAGTTAGTAAGTCCAGGGACCTGGATGGCTCAGTCAGTAAAGCATCTGGTCATGTTCTCGTGGTTCACAGGTTCAAGCCACACATGGAGCCTGATTGGGATTCTCTCTCCCTCTCCCTCTCTCTCTGTCCCTGGCCTGTGCACACATGCTGTCTCTCACTCTCTCTCTCAAAATAAATATTTTTAAAAAGGTAAATCCGGGGCACCTGGGTGGCTTGGTTGGTTAAGCGTCCGACTTCAGCTCAGGTCGTGATCTCACGGTCCGTGAGTTCGAGCCCCGCGTTGGGCTCTGTGCTGACAGCTCAGAGCCTGGAGCCTGTTTCCGATTCTGTGTCTCCCTCTCTCTCTGCCCCTCCCCTGTTCATTCTGTCTCTCTCTGTCTCAAAAATAAATAAATGTTAAAAAAAAAAATTAAAAAAAAATAAAAAGAAAAGGTAAATCCATTCCAATTTGAAACTATGTCCTGAATGTACACAGGTTCTTGAATGTCTTATCTCCTACTAAAGTCAAAAAAAACCACATCGATACCATAACAAGTTCTTGGTGGGAAAAGAGGTGACAGGCAGGACAAAGAAGCATTTCTCTGAGGAGCTAAAAAGGAACAGGCATGTTGATCACTGTTAGAAACGACTCGGGGCGCCTGGGTGGCGCAGTCGGTTAAGCGTCCGACTTCAGCCAGGTCATGATCTCGCGGTCCGTGAGTTCGAGCCCCGCGTCAGGCTCTGGGCTGATGGCTCAGAGCCTGGAGCCTGTTTCCGATTCTGTGTCTCCCTCTCTCTCTGCCCCTCCCCCGTTCATGCTCTGTCTCTCTCTGTCCCAAAAATAAATAAACGTTGAAAAAAAAAATAAAAAAAATAAAAAAAAAAGAAATGACTGGAGGGGCACCTGGCTGGCTCAGTTGGTGGAGCACATGACTCATGACCTCAGGTTGTAAGTTTGAGTCACACATTGGGTATAGAGATTACTTAAAAATAAAATCTTAAAGGGGTGCCTGGGTGGCTCAGTGGGTTAAGCATCTAGACCTTGGCTCAGGTCATGATCTTGTGGCTTGTGGGTTCAAGTCCCACATAGGGCTCCAGGCTGACAGCTTGGAGCCTGGAGCCTGCTTTGGATTCTGTGTCTCCCTCTCTCTCTGTTCCTCCCCCGGTCACACTCTGTCTCTGTCTCTGTCAAAAATAAACATTTTAAAAGTAAATAAAAATAAAATCTTAAAAAAAGAAAGAAGTGACAGGAAAGAAGGCCTAGCTGATTAGTAGAAACCAGGAGGGACAGTTTCTGAGGTTAAATGTGCAATCTTAGTGACTAAAGATATGAGATGCAAAGAAAGGTTTGAAATCACTCCGTGCACACACAGACGGCAGCATGACACGGCGTGACCAGCTGAGACCCTCGCGTGCTGACCGTGAGGTGAGGTCGCGTGCAGAAAGGTTTATGTGGACGAGTTTCCAGGGAAAGGCAGGAAGCTCTGGAACCACGTGATCATGAAAGGGAGACCAAGCATAGATTTGCAAGTCAAATAAAGTCCCATGAATGGTGGCTTGGGTTCCATCCCACAGGACTTGTAGTGAGGGTGCAGGCTACTGTGGTAATCTACGCTACATAACAAATTTCTCAAACTTAGCAGCCTAAAGCAACACCCATTTATTCCAACCTCCCTGAACACAGATCACAGGCTTGCTCTGTCTTTTCAGACTGTGTTCATGGTCCTTTACTGTACCTCACAGTTTTTTGTTTAGAGCTGGGCATGATGTCCTCGGTGCAAAGAATCGGGGTAAATAGGCTGTTAGTTGCGGGGGTTGGGGGGAGGCAGGAGGAGATGCATTCTACAGTTTATCATTAGGTCTGTCTCGTAGTGGTGAGCCGTACCCCTTGGCTGTGAACTTCACAAATGCCTCTCAGGCGTGGGTTCCCTCCCTCCCCCCAGCCTTAGGTGGGAAAGAAAGGTTGTCTGGAGGAGGTTGGAGTTCAGTATTTCATTCCCCCCATGGTATTTAGGCTCTGGTAACCCCAATCAATTGGGTGTCAAATTTCTCTTGAGGGCAGGGCTCATTCAGAACAGAATGCTCTGGCATATTTAAAAATGACTGCGTTCGGGGCGCCTGGGTGGCTCAGTTGGTTGAGCGTCTGACTGTATCTCAGGTCGAATCTCGCAGTCTGTGAGTTCGAGCCCCACATCAGGCTCTGTGCCCGTCGCTCGGAGCCTGTTTCCGACTCTGTGCCTGCCGTCTGACTCTCTCCCGTCCGTTGTCTGTGCCAAAATAATAAATAAAGGTTAAAAAAAAATTTTTTTTTTAAATAAATAAATAAAAAATAAAAATGGCTGCGTTCCTCCCCTTCTCTCCGCAGGAAGCACAAGCAATTTTTCTCCAGTTTTCACAGTGAGAACCTGGTAGAGCTCCAAGAGGTAAAACTCACGGAAGCATAGGGATCCCTGCAGCTTTTATTTGATTATTTTGAGAAAAAGAGAGAGAGAATCCCAAGCAGGCTCTGCATGGTCAGCATGTAGCCCAATGTGGGGCTTGAACTCACGAACTGCAAGATCACGACCTGAGCCAAAATCAAGAGTTGGACAATTAACAAACTGAGCCACCAGGCACACCGCTACCCCCTGCCCACCCCCCCACCCCCCCCCCCCCCCCCCCCCGCCCCTGCAGTTTTGACTCACAGACTCTTCTGCACTGAGCCTCCAGCAATGTGTCAATTACAGTTCAGGTTTTCCTATCCTGGCGCTGACTCCTGTGGAAGTTTCTGCTAACGGATTTTGGCTCCAGTGGGTTGTGGGTTCTCTGCATCGGCCCATCTTTTCAATTTCGGGGGCAGCAGGTCGCCCTGTGACCTTACTTCTCTGAGAAATCTAAGAAGAGTTGTTGATCTTTCAGCTTGTTCAGCTTTTTGTGTGTTAGGATGAGGTGATGACCACTAAGTTCCTAACATGCCAGACTAGGAATCAGCAACACACATTTATTTGCTCACAGCTTTTGTAGCTTAAGAGGCCAAGCCCTGTTCAGCTGGGTCTTCCATTTTGGGGTCTGTCAATGGCTGCGTTCAGGTGCTGACCAGGCTGGTCTCACCTGAAGGCTTGAGTGGGGAAATATTTGCTTCCAAGCATTTGCTAACATGTTTAATGACAAGTTTTCCTTCTTCATGGGCTGTTGGCCAGAGGTCACCTTCAGTTCCTTGGCACATGGCTCTCTCCACAAGGCAGGCTTCCAATAAGGCTCCTTGACTCATCAAAGCCACCAAGAATGACTCACCAAGTGGAGTCACAAGCTTTTGTAACAGAATCACAGAACTGACATCCCATCACCTTTGCTGGATTCTGTCGGTTAGAAGTTAGTCACGGGTCCTGTTCACACCCAATGGAAGGAACACACAGAGTATGAACACCAGCTGGTTGGGTGTACTGGGGAGGCCATCTTTTTCTTTAAATGTTTATTTTTGAGAGAGACAGAAGGAGGGACGGGCAGAGAGAAATGGGGACAGAGGATCTGTAGCGGGGTCTGCGCTGACAGCAGAGAGCCCGACATAGAGCTCGAACTCACAAACCATGAGATCATGACCTGAGCCGAAGTCAGACGCTTAACCGACTGAGCCACCAGGTGCCCTGGCGAGGCCATGTTCATGTCTGTCCACCACAGCTACCTCTCAGGGTTGTCTGATAGTGCAAGAACGCTGGAGCATCCAACTCTGGTCAGTCACCCAGGAAGGGCTGCCCCTCGGGAGGGCACTTCAAATCCCGGGGTCTCTGAGAGCATTGGCACAGTGAGCTCCTGCCACCTGAGGGCATCCTCCTGCAGGGAGGTGCAAGCTGCCTCCTGCAGCTCCAGGAATATGTTAAGGGGATAGAAGGATAACCACCCTCTCCATCCCAAATTAAACTTGCTTGGTTTGACCCTGTGGGACGGACAGAAATGCTCAGGGTTGGCTCAAGGCTTTAAGAGACTAAAAAGAGCTGCCGGGGCTTATCTCTTGATGCTGACCCCCTTTCTCCGCCCCGCTGGGGAATTCAGTAGCTCTGCAAAATTCCACACAACGAATGGGTTTTGAACCTAGGCTCAGAGCTCAAAGAGCCTGATTTGTGGTGGTTGTTGGGTTGGGTATTGACCTCGCCTGACAAAACAGGAGTCTTGGCTTCTGAAAGAAACTTGCCTTTCCCCTGAGAAAACCACAGCAATTCAGACTGAGAAATTGTGTGTGAGAGTACAACTTCAGTTCTGCAACAGGCAGATAATGAGTCTGTGAGGAAAGTAGTGTCAGCCTGAGAAGAGGTGAGACCAGGCGGTGCCGTGGAAGGGAGAGGGGTGGGATTTGTGTTCTGAGAAGAGGAAGAAAGTAAAATAACATTAATAATATTGTCTGGCCACCTTCCATGAGCGGGCAGTGGTTAAGTACTCAATGTCTTGCTTAACTCTCATTGCACCCTCGTGGCTCACCTTTTTATCTCTAGTTTCTATGTATGAGGCAGCAGAAGAGCTGGGGCAACTTGTGAAGGTCACGGAGGTGGTGGAGGGGAGGATCAAACCCAGGCAGATTACACCATAAACACTTCCTCCAGAGGAGACCCGGAGATTCATTTCCTGTCACCATGGATGTCGACGAACGGGTCGGACCATAGAAACGCACCTTCTCAATACACCACCTTGAAACAACAAGGAGCCCGCTTTTGAGAAGTTGGAGGGGGGTCGCAGGTGGCCCAATTTGAGGTCACGTGACCATAACTGCACTTTCAAGGAAGTATATGGGGGGACGGGGAGGTGGGGGGTTAGGACACTCCTGTATATATATACATGTTACAGATTTCAAACTTCGTTCAGATTTTATAGCACATTACACTAATATAGTGAGATGAGAGGACTATGATTTCTGGGAGGATTAAACACTCTGCAGTTTTCACCCACGTGACTGTCAAACCTCATGTATCTAACAAAGGGGACAAAGTAGGCTCAGACTTTCGCTAATTTTGAAATGACTGCTTCGCTGGTACTCAAGTGGCCCTGAGCAGGGAATAGGAAACCCACATTAACCCCAGTGGTTTGGCTTGTGGTTAGAAACACAGCATGTTGGGAGATAATACAACCTTAGGTCAACATGGTTGTACACACTGCAGAAACATTTGTCTGACACACGGGCTAGAGCATACATCTCAATATCAGGATTGAAAGGCATCACTATAGAAAATGTGGGGGTGCCTGGGTGGCTCGGTCGGTTGAGCATCCAACTTCAGCTCAGGTCATGATCTCACGGTTTGTGGGTTCGAGCCCCACGTCAGGCTCTGAGCTGTTAGCACAGAGCCTGGAGCCTGCTTTGGATTCTGTGCCTCCCTCTCTCTTCCCCTCCCCCACTCACAGTGTGTCTCTCTCTGTCTCTCAAAAATGAATAAACGTTAAGAAAAAAAAAAATTAGGGCGCCTGGGTGGTGCAGTCGGTTGAGCGTCCGACTTCAGCCAGGTCACGATCTCGCGGTCCGTGAGTTCGAGCCCCGCGTCGGGCTCTGGGCTGATGGCTCAGAGCCTGGAGCCTGTTTCCGATTCTGTGTCTCCCTCTCTCTCTGCCCCTCCCCCGTTCATGCTCTGTCTCTCTCTGTCCCAAAAATAAATAAACGTTGAAAAAAAAATTTAAAAAAAAAAAGAAAAAAAAATTAAAAAAAGAAAATGTCGGTAATCGTTCCTCTGAGGGAGTCTGATAATATAAATGCAATGGCTCTTCCCCTCTCCCACTCCCGCCAAGTTTTCCGGGTCTCAGTGCACTGCCCTTGGTTGAACCTTCAGAGTAAGCCATGTGTATAACCTGAGTTTCTTAAACTTGTGACATTTCTTTAGTCTGTCACAAGTGTCACAAAATGTACTCTTAAGGGGCCAAACAGTATGTATTTTTGCCTTTGCAAGCTACTCGTTTCTCTCAATGTGCTTAAGTTGACTTAATCAATGGTGTGATTCAGGCATCTTAATTTGGTCTTAAGGACAGCCTGTCCAGTTACAAACTTGGTGGCGACCATGGAACCGATGTGATTTCCCACAGAACACCTTTGCACTGTAAAACCTAAGTGGTTAAACGAGCTAATCAGAAAGGGAAACTTTCCCTATAACTTTACAGTGAGAAACCTGATGGCCACCTCCTTATCCACGTATTAAGGTGACAGTCACAAGTGACAAGCCATGGAGATGTCAAGTGTTCCCTGATGTGGTGTGCCGAGATGGCCACAACATCAATGTGTGTGTTTTCCCCCAAATCCATAACCTAGTCTTTAGAAAACGTCAGACAAGCCTAAATTGGGCGACATTCTACAAAACACCTGACCAGTCCTCCCCATGGGATGCCTGGGTGGCTCAGTCAGTTAAGCGTCTGACTCTTGGTTTTAGCTCAGGTCATGATCTTACGGTTCATGGGTTCAAGCCCTATGTCGGGCTCTCCACTGACAGTGCAGAGCCTGCTTGAGATTCTCTCTCCCTCTCTCTGTCCTTCCCCTGCTCTCCCTGGCACTTATGCTCTCTCTCAAATAAACTTCAAAAAAGAAAATTCTCCAGGTCATCAAAACAAAGGATGGGAGACCAAAGAGACGAGGACACGCAGTGTTGGGTCCCGGGGACAGAAAGACACTAGGGTACAGACTGGGGAAATCCAACTAGAAGTTCATGACGAGGAATGTACTAGGTGAGGGTATACAAGTCCTTCCTATGTTATCTTTGCAAGTCCTCTGTAAATCCAAAATGGTTCCAACAGATAAATTTATTATTTTTAAAAAAACTTTTAATGTTTATTTATTTTCGAGAATGAGTGCAAGCATGAGCTGGGGAAGGGCAGAGAGAGAAACACACACACAGAATCCAAAGCAGGCTCCAGGCTCTGAGCTGTCAGCACAGACCCCGACGCAGGGCTTGAACCCACGAACTGTGAGATCACGACCTGAGCCAGAGTCAGACGGTTCACCGACTGAGCCACCAGGCACCCCTCCAACAGAAGAATTAATTTTTAAAGAAGTTAATCTCACACAATATTTCCTGTGGCCCTTCCACACGTATAATTATGCAAAAGTAAGGAATGATCGCGACCAATTAATTTTTTAGAGACTTCCTATCCCTGCCTGGAAGAAATCGGTCCATTGTAGTAAAAATTCTACCACCCTTCAGACGGCCGTCCTCAGTTACTTCCTGTTATTTGTACGACTGGCCAAATACTTCTACATTCCTTGAAGTTCAGAAGAAAAGAGTCAGTTGAAACAAGTATTTTGGCCAGTGGCCAGCAAAGGAATTTCCCGCATCCGAATCAACAGTTCCTCCAGCTTTCCAGGGCCCCTCCTTCCCACACGGCACCCGAATTATTTCGGCTCTAAGGAAGTACAGATGGCTCCTTTCTCTGTGTGTGTGTGTGTATGTGTGTGGTTGTGGTTGTGTTGGGGGCTGAGAGGGAGGGAATGGAATAACATTTATTGAGCTCCAGCAGTATGTGGAGTCTCCTGGCAATGTTATTTGATTCTGTGGTTCTCCAGATGTGCTCTCCGAAGGGCAGCCTGAGTGTGGTTTAGGAGCTGGTCACAAATGCAAGTTCCCCATGCCTTCCTGGAGAGCCTCACAGAAGCATCTCTGGGTTTTCTTCTCTCAAAATGTGGAGTATGAAGTAAAAAGGTATTCCACAGTCACACGAATGCTATCATAGGGAAGGAACAGAAGATTCATGCTACATTTGGGAAGGGAAGTATGTTCAAGGATGTCTCACTGAAATCTCATGTACAGAATTATTTTTTGCAGCTTAGAAATCGCTTGTGTTGGCTCTCACTGGAACCACCTAGATGGTATTGGGGACTCAGGTATCATGTTTTTATACTGTGAGTTAGTTGGCAAATTACAAGCAGGATGGGTCGCAGAACGTGTTTGAGATTGGAAAAAAAAAAAATCTTCCCCAGATACAATGTTGTAAATCAAGGTAAGGTGGCCAGGCTGGTGTCAAAACTCCTATCCTTGGAGCACCTGGGTGGCTCAGTTGGTTAAGCATCTGAGTTTGGGTCAGGTCATGATCTCATAGTTCGTGGGTTTGAGCCCCGTGTCAGGATCTGTGCTGACAGCTCAGAGACTGGAGCCTGCTTTGGATTCTGTGTCTCCCCCTCTCTCTCCCCCTCTGCTGCATGTGCCTCTGTCTCTCTCTGAAAATAAATTTTAAAAAATTAAAAAAAAAAACAAAAAAACCCTCCCATCCTCTTGGGTACCCCAAGCCCTGCACTGACTAAGTTCTGATCTGTGACCACAAGGTCTATGCCTTTGACCTCAGCTGAGGATCACTTGGAGAACGCAGACATGGCCCATGCATGTGGCTGCCTTTTTACCCCTCTTTTCCTCCTCTGATCAAGCCCCCCTAATTTTGATTAGGTAACCAGAGTTACCCTATTGGTCTCTGCCCTCCCAGAAATCCCTGGCTTTTACTTAAAGCATAATGCCCCACGTCATACAGGGACCCCAGGGAGAAAGAAGAATTCTAGACTTGGCCGCCTACACATTTGCATGACCAGATCTAGACCTTGATTACATCTCAAAAACTACAAGGATAAAAGATAATTTACACCCCCCACTACTCATTCCCCAGGTAAAACTGTTTTGTCTCTTGCCAGGAAGTCACTAGCATTCAGAATCCTTGCTTGGCTCTGTTAGCCTCAGTAGTAGTCCTGGGTCAGGCCTGAGTTTGCGGTTTTAAGCTGGTAAATTTCGTGATAATTGGCTATGTAGTGGCATTCTCAGGCATACTTGGAGAGCTCACTCACTCACTGCTGAGCCCTCCTCCCCTCTGATGCCTTCTGCTCATGTCCACAAAAGTTGCTGATCGGCAGTGGCCTACACTTCCAGACGTCTTTCTGAGGGAGCTCTCATTTGGCTTGAGGGTGCGACAAGCTTTCCCCAATCACCTCCCGGGGGGCAGGCAGATAACCAGCGGATTCTGCCTCTCCTGTGAGCACTTGGAACTATCAGCACAAACAGTGGGGCGTTAGCCATGATGCTTTCAAACCAGGAGAAAAGTCCCATTTTGTGTCTTAGAATGTAGCAGGATTCTCGCAGAGTCAGGACAATGAGGCTTTCCTTTCCAGAGAGCAACTTTATTCCCACCGGCACTGCTCAGTTGCTGAGCCCGAAGAACTGAGCCCCGAATGCCACGTGGCATAGTTTTTTGTACATTTTCCAATTCTTTGTCTCCCATATATGTTAATACGCAAACATGTGGTCTGATGAGTGGTCTCCTGTTATAGGGTGGTGAGGGATGTCACACATGCATATGGGCAGGTTGCCTTCCATTATCTTGGCAGTTTTTTCTTCCACATTCCTTAGGGAAGGGACCCTACCACATTCCCCACTTTGATGCTCAGACCCCTCTATTTTGGGTCAAAGAACATAATTTTGATTTAGAGATTTCTATTTCCATAACATCATTATATGGGTGGCCGTCTTTCTTTCACCCATGGCCTCAATGAGTCTGGAGACAGACCGTGCAACCAGGGGAGGTAAGCAAGATAAGATTAAGCACCCTCCCCAAATTAGGGTAATTCCCATGAGAGTTTGGAATCCCCCGAGAGTTGAAAACCATCCAATACCTCCCCGGGGTTCCAACCATGTTGGACTGGGTCTGGACTGGGACATGAGCAATCCTTTTCATTTGATTTGTGATCTCCTCTATGACTTTTCTCTCATCATCTATCTGTGGGCAGCAGTTGCTCAGGTTAAACTTTTCACAAACTTCTCCCTCAGAAGCAAGCAGGTGATCCAAGGCGAAGCAATTTTGATAGCACCGCACATTTTGGTTTGCTGCTTGGCTAGTGAGCTAAGAGCCCTGGCAGTTTCATTGGTTATACATTCTACAACTGCTTGCAGTCTGATTATGCGGTTTAGCATGTACGTCGGAGTGCGGCAGCCCCAGGACCCGTCCTCTGCCCAGGTGGCAGGGCCATAATATTGGATTAGATGTGCGGGAGGCCATTCATCATCTTTCCATTTGCCAATCTGCAGGGCACGCCCCTTCCTTTGAGTCTCCCTATCTCTGTACATTTGAACTCCCAGATGTTCCCCGCTGGCAAGTGGGAGCAGGAAGAAAGATGGGACGAATAGTCCCCAGCACATGACCCTGACCAGCCTGAAGGAAGTACGGTATAGGCTGTTTTTCCACAAAACGTCTGCTCATCTGCTGCCTCAGGGTTAGACTGCCTATCTCACTGAAATCCCCCTTACGCCCTTGACAGTTGGGGGAGGGCGCCCATAAAGGATTTCATAAGGGGAAAGCCCGTTTGCTTACTGGGGCTCCCCCTGATTCTTAACAAGGCTTCTGGCAACACCCGGTCCCGGTGCACGTGGGTTTCCTGGCACAGTTTACTTAATTGCAGCTTCAGGGTTCGGTTCGTTCATTCCACCTTCCCGGAACTCTGGGGTCAGTATGCCGCGTGTGACCTCCACGTGATCTTTAGCCCTTCTGCCACCAGCTGCACCTCCTCAGCCACGGGTGCTGGCCCCTTATCTGACCCCATAGTGAAAGGGACCCCAAACCGTGGGATAATTTCCTTTAGAAGAAGTCGGGCTACTTCCCACTTCATGTGCCTTTTCTGTGCGAGTAGGGAAGGCTTTCACCCCAGCCTGAGAAAGTGCACACAAAGACCAACAGATATTTACGGCCCCGAGCCCGGGGGAGCTCCGTGAAGTCCACCATCACATTTTCAACTGGGGCTCCCCCGACACTCTGCACCTCGGGAGTGGCCTTGGGTCCCTGATGTGGATTATTCCGGGCACACGTTTCACATTGCTCATATACCGCCCGGGCTATGCCGGAGAGTCGAGGGAGGTAGAAATATTGGCTCCACATTGTCTCAAGGGCCGTCCGGCCAATGTGAGTTTCCTGATGGAACTGCTTGACAAAGGCTGGAACCAGGGTCTCAGGAATTGCTATTTGCCCATCTCAAATTTCCACCATCCACCTGGGAGGTAGCTTCCATTTTCAATCTTAAACCACATACTTTCATGGTGTGAGTAATTAGGGTCCCATTCTGCCAGCGGGTTAAGCAACAGTGCAGCGGTTAAAGCCGCTGATTCCACTGCTCCTTTGGAAGCTGCTAGCTTCGCCTCTCGGTCTGCCTTACAGTTTCCCCGTGCAGCCGTGGTGTCTCCCCATTAATGTCCCTGGCAATGCATGACTGCCACACTTTTAGGGGCCCACATAGCATCTAAGAGTTCAAGGATTTTCTAACCATACTTTATGTTCTTCCGTCCTGAATTTACTAGACCCTTCTCTTTATCTAAGGCCCTATGGACATGGACGGTGGTGAAGGCATATTTAGAGTCTGTGTATATATTAACACATATCCCTGCCGCCAGTGGGAGGGCACGGGTTAGCGCAATTAGCTCTGCCTTTTGCACCCAAGTCCCCTTCGGCAGGGGCTCTGCTTCAATGACAGAATTCAGGGTCACCACAGAATAACTTGCAAGACGCTCTCCCCTCTTTACACAACTGCTATCATCAGTGAAATATTCAGTGTCGGCGTCTTTGAGGGCCTGATCCCTCAAGTCTGGTGGGCTGGAGAACACCTTATCCACGACTGCAATGCAGTCAAGGTCTGGCTGGCCCGGCCCGACAGGCAGTAGGGTTGTGGGGTTCAGGGTTCGCACTACTTCTGGGTGAACACGTGGCTTCTCACATAGCATTCCCTGATACATGACCATCCCGGCGTTGGTTAGCCAGTATTGTCCCTTTTACTCCACTAACGTCAATACTGAATGTGGCACTCAGACTGTCAATTCCTGTCTCATAGTTAACTTGTCAGCCTTCAGATACCAGGAGGGCCATGGTTTCCGGTGCCCGTAGGCCGGGGAGGGGGGCGGGGCCGGCCTTGGGCCAGTGAGTCAAGTTGCTTGGAGAGATATGCCACGGGGTGATGCCATGACTCCAACAACCGAGTTAGGACTCCCCCTGCAATACCAGCCAATACAGACACACAGAAAGAAAGGCTTGGTCATGTCTGGGAGCCCTAAACCAGCTGCATTAGTAAGGGCTCGCTTTATTTCCTCGAAGGCCTTCTGCTGTACTGATTCCCACATCAGGGGCTCCCTCTCTTCCCCCCCTCACAGAGGGGTTTTGCCAGGACTGAAAAGTTAAGGTATCCTGATCCTTCAGAAACGTGCAGCCTGAGAAACTCCTGGACCTGGCACCAGGGTTCGGGGCCGGGATCGAGCAGATGGCCTGCTTCCTCTCTGGGCCGAGCTGGCACTGCCCCCGGGACAGGTGGAAGCCAAGATATTTCACCTTTTCCTGACAGACTTGGGCTTTTTGCCTCGAGACCTTGTAACTGGTTTTCCATAGGAGGGTAAGGAGCTGCTGAGTCCCTTCCATGCAGCCCTCCCGGGACCTCCCAGCCAGCACGTCATCCACGTACTGAAGCGGGACAGTCATGCTGATCTGCGGGGAAGACTTCCGAGTGAGAGGCAAATGCAGTGCCGGAAACGGTTGGGGAGTTTTTGAAACCCTGAGGCAACCTGGTCGAAGTTAATTGGCCCATGTCACCATTTTCAGGATCCTCCCATCGGAAGGCAAAGATCAGCTGGCTCTGGGGGGCCAGGTGGATGCAGAAAAAGGCATCCTTGAGGTCCAAACAGGGCAAGAAGGTGGCTTCAGCAGGAATGAGCCACCTGTGATGTGTGTGTGAAGTGTAGAGGGGCTTGGGACCACTGGGTGCATGGTGACAGTTACCTGGTTGACTGCCTGCAGGTGCTGAACCAGCCGGGAGTCATCTGTGCCTGGATTTTGGACAGGCAAGAGGGGCATGTTCCAAGGTGACTGGCACGGCCGGAGGATCCCATACTTTAAAAGTCTCTCCAGCTGTTTTTGGATCCCGATCTGTGCCTCGCGACGGATAAAGTATGGTCTCTGTTGGGTGAGCTCTGCCTCGACTTCAGTTCCACAACCACAGGTGGTATGTTTCAGGCCAGGCCTCATGGGTTGCCTTCAGCCCACACTCCTGGGATCTTAGAGGGAAGCTCAGGCACCGGTTGTGGTTCCTCCTTGAGACTGCAGAGACGCCACTCTTCCCCTTGAGGAATCGTTGAGAGTCACAATCTTTGCTTCCAGTTTCCGTAGGGTCAGAGCAGCCTGTCCCCGAGAGTGGAAAGTTATCTGGGACTGCAGCCTTCCCAACAGGTCACGGCCCATTAGAGCCACAGGGCAGTCGGGGAGGTACAGGAATTCACGGATGACTTCATGGCCAACTAAACTGCATCGTTGAGGCAGCAGGAAGGGACGGTGCGTCCGACTGCCTGTGGCCCCCACAATGGTGGCTTGTCTCTGTGAGAGGGGTCCATGGGTTGGGTCACTACTGAGTGTTCTGCTCCAGTATCCACCATAAAGTCAATGGGTTGGCCCCCGCATTCACTCAGACCATGGACTCCTGGGGGCCTAACAAAATAGAGCCCTGTCTGTCCTAGTCCTCCTCGGTGGCTAGCGCCACAAAGTCGTCTTCGGGGGGCCCCATGAGGCATTGGGGCCCGTTGGTACCAGCCCTGGACCACATGGCCTCTTTCTTTCTGCTTGGGGGCTTTGCTGAGAATGGTCTGGTCTCTGGGGACACTCAGTTTTCCAGTGGCCCTCCTGACGGCAATAAGTACACTGACTCCACCCTAATTTTGCTCTGGCAGGAGGCCTTCCCCCGCCGGTCCCCTTTCTTTCTGCGTTCTTTCCTCTGTGCTGCCTGGTGACAGTTCACCAACACCTGGGTTGCTACTTCTAGCAACTGACTGGCATTCACGCCGGTGAAACCTCCCAGTTTTTGCAGCTCGCGCCATATGTCCCCCTGGTCCCGACCTACGAAAGCTGCATGAACCATCCGCTGGTGAGTGGGCACTTCTGGATCAGGCGAGAATAGAGACGAAATGCCACACGCAGTCTCTCATAAACTGTCTCAGGCTTTCCTCGGGCCCCCTGGAGCACTTCTGATGTTTTACTCACATTTATGGCCTTTCCCCCCGCTTTCCAAGGGCTTCTGGATACCATTCAAGTCCTTGCAAACCCTCCACTTATACTTGAGTCATTTGGGTCCCATTTGGGGTCCTCCTCAGGGAAGTGAGCCCGAGCACAGGCCTGGGGATCTAGTGTCCCAGCTGGGGCATTCTCCTCTAACCATTTTAGGGCTGCCTGGGTAATCCAGCGACACTCCTCCGTATCGAAGAGGGTCAGAAGTTGGTGGCAGTCACCCAGGTAGGTTTGTGGGTTTGAATTATGGACCGCATTAGCTCAATCATAGCCTGGGGTTTCTCCGTATAGGAGGGTATGGTGCTTCCAATTTAGGAGGTCCGTAGTGGTAAAGGGTTGGTACACAAAAACACGCTGGCCCCCTTGGATCTGGCCTTCCTGGCATCAGAAGGGCTCCCTGCTGTGGCTACAGGGAGGAACCACCTCTGCTGGTCTGATTCTCTAGTCACCTTCCAGGAGGCATATGTGGTTTTAAGACTGGTGGTCTGGGTGAGTCAGTCACATTCGGGGAGGCCAGTGGTGCTAGGGGTGGTGAGGTCTCGAGACTAAGGGCAGACTCCGATGGGGTTTCGGCAGCTAAAGTGACTGAAGGCACAGGTGGCAGTGAGATGTCCAGTGGGACATATGGTGGTGGGGTTTCTTCAGGTTCTCCCGACAGTATGGGCTTTTTAATTTCTGGCCGGTATTTGGAGGAAGCTGTGACGTGAGCCATCCTAACTTTAAAGCTCTTTTCAATACAGAGTTTCAGCCAAGGTGGCCGGGACAGGACCACGTCTTGCCAACAGTCAATGTAAGGAAATTGGTCTGGGTGGCCTGGGTCCCCCGCAATGACCCTCAACACTCAGCCAACTAGTTCCTTATCAAGTGAGCCCTCAGAGAGCCAGCCTGCCCCAAATGACAGCCAATCAATTTCACAGAATGTCCAGAGCTTTCCAGGAGTTAATTTCACACCATAATTTCCTGAATATCCCTCTTTGAAATTCCTCCACCTACACTCTAGGGGAGTTGGTTTACCCTGCTTTCCACCCATTTCCTCCCCCTAACAGATGACTTTCATGCATACAAGGGGGAAAAAAGAGGAAGGTGGGGGACCAGTTTGGAGAGGACACACACTCGCTTTGTCCATTTCCGGCCATTCTCCTCTCAGAGATATTTCGGGAGCCTCTAGCATTGGCGGGTTCAGTTTCAATCCGTGATACAGATCACGCTCCCGGGCAAGTCTGTGCCGCTTTAAGCCATATGATGTCACCAAGGAACCGCGGATCAAGACTCAACACTGACCCTTGGTCAGGTCAGAACCTTTCTGTTATCCGTCTCATTCACACATCGACTCCAACCCACCACCCTACATTCAGCACGTTAGGAGTTGTGGCTTGGTTCCTCGTCGCTGTGGAACTAGGGCAACTCTGGGAGGTGACCAGGCTCCCCTTCTGCCTCTTAGGGGCAGGTCTGCCAAAATGAACCCAGCTCTTACCAGTCTGATGGGCGGCTCTCCTTAAGCTGGTTCCTGGGCCTCACGGGTTCCGTTGGCGCACACGGGTTCTGCAGCTGCACGTGGGGTCCTCGCCCCGGCACACCGGGAGGGCTCATCTCCTAAAGATCAAGCAGTCCTTTAGTGCCAGGCAAGGCCACGTCTCCTGGCACTCAGAGGTTTGTACCCTGGCGGCAAAGGAGGTGGATACGCACCATCTCTGAATCGCGGACACGAGCCCCCATGTAATGTAGCAGGATTCTCACACAGAGTTGTGACACTGAGGCTTTTCTTTCCAGAAAGCAACTTTATTCCTGCCAGCACCGCTCAGTTGGGTTCGTACCCGAAGAACTGAGCACCAAATGCCATGTGGCATAGTTTTTTATACATTTTCTACCTCTTTGCCTCCCATATATGGTAACACAGAAACATGTGGTCTCATTAGGTGGTCTCCTGTTACGGGGTCGTGCGGGATTTCATGTCCACCTATAGCCAGGTTGCCTTCCTTTATTTTGAAGGTTTTGTTTCTTCCACATTGCTTAGGGAAGGGACCCTACCTCAAGAACACCCCAGTGATTTCCACTCGGATATCTGTAGTTAAGATGACTATTGCTCTCCAAAGATAACGGGTTCAAATCCCTAAAACATTTGTTACCTTATCTGGAAAAAGGGTCTTTGCACACCAGATTAGATTAAGGATTCTGAGATGCAGATAGCAGCCTCCATTCTCCAGGTGGGCCCTAAAGGCAATCATGGTGACCTTCTAAGAGAGCGACAGAGGGAGACAGGACGTAGGCAGAGGAGGAGGCTAGGTGACCACAAAGGCAAAAGTAAGTTGGCCTGATCCAGTCATTCAGCCCAGAATGCCAGCAGCCACCAGACACTTGAAGGTACCAGGGAACAGATTCTCTCCTAGAGCCTCCAGAGGGGGTGTGGCCCTGCTGACACCTAGATTTCAGATTTCTGGCTTCCAGGAAGGAAAAAAACATGGTCTTAAGCAGTTTATGGTAACTTATTACAATAGCCTTAGAAAACATACACGGCATCCCAAAGGCATTTCAAATTTCAACCTGCCCAAAGGAAACTCCTTACGGCCTACCCTCACCTGTTCTCCAGCCACCAGACTCAGTTATTTCGGCCAGAAGCCCAGAGCTGTTTATACTTCCTCACTCACCCTACCTGTACGCACACCCCTGGGATGGGGAGTGGAGTCTCGGGACACATTCAAAAGGAGCAAGACTGGGAAGCTTCTGCACTCGTCCACAGCGTTTCAGCATTCAGTCCTAACGCGTTTAGCTTCCCTGTAAAGAACATTCCTCTGCTCACAGGAGCAAAGGAATACAACTCTTCATCTAGAAGTTGTATTAATTCCTTGTTTTTCTTCTCTACTTTGGTTTCTCTCCTGCTAGAAGTTCTGCAATTAAGTCATTTTGCGCATAATGGTGCACTAATTTCTTTTTCCTATTGTATTTTCTTCATTGGCCAGAGTTAATGCTTCCTGTTTCCTGCATCCTCTCAATTCCTTAGCAACCTCTCCCCAGTACTGGGCAAGTTAAAAGTGCTCAAGAAGGACTTGTTGGCTACTTTATAAAAAAATAAAAAGGGAAAAACAGCCAATGACTTTTTACAACTGCATTTAAAAAAGAATTTTTTTAAGGGGCGCCTGGGTGGCTCAGTCGGTTAAGTGTCTGACTTCAGCTCAGGTCATGCTCTCACGGTTTGTGAGTTCAAGCCCCGCATTGGGCTCTGTGCTGACAGCTCAGAACCTGGAGCCTGCTTCGGATTCCGTCTCTCTCTTTCTCTCTGCCCCTCCCCTGCTCCCACTCTGTCTCTCCCTCAAAAATGAATACGCTTAAAAAAAATTTAAAAAAAAATTTTTTAATGTTTAATTTTCAGAAAGAGAGACAGAGAGAGACAGAGTGGGAGCAGGGGAGGGGCAGAGAGTGACCGAGACACAGAATCTGACGCAGGCTCCAGGCTCTGAGCTGTTAGCACAGAGCCTGATGTGGGACTCCAACCCACGAGCAGGGACATCATGACCTGAGCCAAAGATGTACATTCACCAGAAGGGAGCCACCCAGGCGCCCCTAAAACTGCATTTTAAAAATGAACACTTTTAGGGGCACCTGGGTGGCTCAGCTGGGTCAGTGACCCACTCTTGATTTCAGCTCAGGACACGATTGGAGAGTTCGGGCCAGGCACGGAGCTCCACACTGTGACAGTGCAGAGCCTGCTTGGGATTCTTTCTCTCTGTCTCTCTTTGCCCTTCCCCTGTGCTTGCTCTTAAATAAACTTAAAAAATAAAAAAACACTTTAAAAATAGTAGCTCTTTTTGAATACTCCCAACTTGAAAAGCATTGTTTCATATATATAATAAAAATCTTGGTTTGCAAGCATAATTCGTTCCGGAAACATGCTTGTAGTCTAAAGCACTTGTATATCAAAGCGAGTTCTCCCATAAGCAATAATGGAAACTCAGATGATTCGTTCTGCAGCCCAAAAATATTCATACAAAAATGATTACAATACTGTAATATAATACAAAATAATAAAGAAAATACAAAATATAAAGAAAAACAAATTACTTTTGAAAACCTTCATGGCCATGTGAAGGAGACAAGAGAGAGGAGGGTTACTGGGAGACTTTCACCATTAGTAACAGACATTGGCTACAGTACAATACTAATAAACTCTTGTCATGTACTGTATTTAATGTAACTGGCAATAAGGCAGCAGAGGAAAGGGTCTCTATCTGCAGACAGCCTGACCTACAATGAAGTAAAGGATTCCTAAGCTCATTTTTGTGTGGAAAAGCAAAGAACTTAGGTGCTTGAAGTGACAAAGAATACACCACTGCCACTTTTGGGCACCTTCCAACGTTCTGAAAAATCACTGATTTCTGCGAAACACCGTGGCCTGAGACTGAGCATCTGAGCATGGGAGACAATCACCTTCAATCCTGCAGAGAGAAAGAAAGAAAGAGAGAGAAAGAGAGAGAGAGAGAGAGAGAGAGAACCATTGATTCAGTTGTGATTGTGTGATATTTGGAGTCATGTACTACTGGTATTGTAAGACATTGCTTGTTTATCAAATTAAAACTTATTAGAAACAGTTGCTCGTCTTGTGGAACACTTGTAGAACAAGTTATTTACAATGCAAGGTTTTACTGTACGTATTTCTTAAAGATTAGCTATTAATTAAATCTCTAACATTTGGTTTAATTTGCCTTTTATTCATTAATTCATTCACTGATAAAAGTGTGTGTGTGTATGTGTGTGTGTGTGTGTGTGTGTGTATTTAACCACCAGCCAGAAATGTGACCATTTACACATAACGTTTGAAAGGACATATCTCAAGGGTGCCTGGGTGGCTCAGTGGATTAAGTGTCTGACTTGGGCTCAGGTCATGATCTCACAGTTCATGGGTTTGAGCCCCGCGTCGGGCTCTGTGCTGATAGCTTGGATCCTGGAGCCTGCTTCAGATTCTGTGTCTCCCTCTCTCTCTGCCCCTCCCCCAGTAGCGCTCGGTCTCTGTCTCTCAAAACTGAACAAATAAACAAAATTAAAGAACACGTCTCCACGGTAACAGGATTGGAACTCAAGCAAACATAAATTAGTACCCAGTTTTATTAGGCAAAGTTTGCACATAGGATGCTTCAGCCTTTTTCTTGTTTGGAGATCAAGGGAAGCTCAAAAGGTGGCTCAGTGTCTAAAGGTCTTACAGAGAAGAGCCAGCTCCCGAGCTCAGTGCAAACTGCCGTCCAATACCCAACCCAGCACTGGTCCCTGTGCATAGAAGAGCCTGAGTGTGTGAGTCCCCCTTGGGACGGGGCTCAGCAACCTCAAGCAGAGTTATTAAGCCCCTCTGGGGCTCAAGTTTCTTCCTCTGTAAATTGGGGTGATGCATGCTCCAAGAAACTTTGGACTTGAGTCCATCTATGTAATGTGCTTGGTACAAAGCAGGTTCCCTGTGGATCGTGGCTACTATGTCTTAGTTGCTGTGGCTGCTTGCTTCCTCAACCAAAGGTGCTGGGTGCTAGAAGCCAACTCCCAATGTGGATTACATGAATGGGATAATGATGCCATGCACAGGTAGAGACCCCCCCCACAGAAGAGGAAATCTCTCCCCTAGAGATCTGTAGACGCTCCAACTAACAAGACCCAGGGTAAAACCCTTCTGAGGTGAGAGGGGGAGAAGTGGGGGTGCAGTTATGCAGATGCAGCATTCAGCTTTTGTCTCTGGGCCAAGATCTACAACTAAGTTAAATTCCGATGTTTGTAATAATAGCTGGTAGAAATCGAGAAGATGACAAATGGTGGTGAGGGGCAAAGTCACCGCGTCACTCTTTTCCTGTGGCTGCTCTCTTACCTGGATTGACTCTCCACCATCTGAATTCATAGGGACCCTAACTCAGGTACACAGTGGGTTAAGTAGAAAATGGCTAATACTGCCCTCTAAAAATTGCCACAGGTGTTCTGCAAAGCTTGACGGTACTAACCTACTACTTTGAAAGGTAAAGTTTTGGTACTCTACCCTCCACTACATTTTATAATTACAAATCCTCGTGTCTTTTTAGAACAAAAAAACCCTAAAATAATTTGAACTCTATTTCATAAAAAGGATTAGCTATTGATGAAATCTCTGAAAGTTGGCTCAACTGGTCTTCTATTCATTGATTGATTCATTCACTGTCAATAAAGTAAAAGAACTTTTATTTGTCAGTAATCTCCACACCCAACACGGGACTGGAACTCACAACCCCGAGATTAAAGAGTCACATGCTGTATGGACTGAGCCGGCCAGACACCAAAAGAACGACCTCAAGTTTCACCTGTCTCTTCTCTATTAAAGGAAGCCTCAGATTTGAAAAAGTGGCATATACCCAGGGCTATTGAATGCTTAGATGTTGATGGGTCACAGGGTCATGTCTACAGGTCCAGAAGAACATAGGCTCATAAAGCCTATTTGTCCCTAGCTTTCTAACAGAAAAGCTAGATGCTAACAAATATATTCTGTCCTTAGAAAATCTGGCTGAGTTATGAGTTCTTAGAAAAGAAAACCATTACCATTGTAAGTCCACACTGGTTCAGTGTCATACTAAACTCTTCCAAAAAGGGTGCGAGGCTAATAAATTGGGGCAATGCCTTTCAGTCACAAGATATTGATGGCTTCCAAGATACATTATACTGTCTTATAATGATACAACGGACATGATACAGAAGGCTAGGTGTGATGGTAGATTTGCCCACCTATATAAACCCAAGACCGTCAATGAAAGGATTTATGAGGGTCTGGGAAGAGGGCATCTATCTCAAAGCAGGCCACACACAGTCCCTTCTGCTGTATTTATTAATGTCTATAGATAGAGCAGTCTTAGAAATATTCAAATAATGCTAAGCTGGGAGGAATGCCTAATGTGAAGATTAAGAAAAAACTCAGTAAAATTAAATTTACTAAGGATAAATGTCGACCTCTACCTAAGTTTGAGAATGAACAGTATAACCCGTTCAAGCGGTGGATAGGTCATCTGATTACATGATCAACATAAAACGTTAAAGAGGACTTTGGCTGTGACTTACGGGACAATGAAATCTTGGTCTCTGCTTAGTGAATCTAGTGGCCTGAATTTCAGCCCTAGTTAACTGAGATTTAAGTTAATATATCACAGGGCAGGGCGGTGCGTTTTGAGACTAGGGAACTTCCAAAAACTCTACGTGCGTTTATATGGCCCTTTGTCTTTTGGTGTCCCGATCCATCCACTTTTTAAAGCAAACGTCATAGCTGAAGATAATTACAGATTCACATTTAGTTGTAAAAAACAGTACAGGGACATCGTTTGCAACCTGCACCTCAGTCAGAACATTAACATTGATACAATCTGCCAAGCTTGGTTAGATTTCCTCAGCATTGGTGCACTCCTGTGTCTATTTAGTTGTGTGCAATGTAATCATTTTGGGCAGGTTTGCATGACCACTGCAGTCAAGGTACACTTGAGACGGATTCTAACAGGCACACACTCCTTACATCTCCCTTCACAAAGAAAAACTCCCCATTCCTCTAACTGGAGACATTCTGGACGTTACTTATGGGGCAGTAATCAGTGCCCAGAGCCAGAAGCGCGGAGTGAAGTTTGCACTCTTACTTCAGTTGCCTGGATGATACCCCAAACCATCAGTCACAGAATGGAAATCCCTCACTTAACCCCTGAAGAAACGGAGACCACAGGTGAGGTTCCTGGTCTCTGCTCCATAGTGACAGAGACCCCTCACTCTTTCTGTCCAGTGGTCTCCGAGCTTGTCCTTGAGGTCTATTCCATCCCCACCTGCTGCAAGTACCTGGATAGAGCCGCTTTGAAGAGACAAGCGAGCACCAGCGTCCAGTGACGTAACTACAAATAAAATAAAAAGATTTTGGTTTTTGGTTTTGTTTTTTTTTGCAAAGCATGCAAACATGTACTAATACAGGTATTTCTTCATACGGGACTTTTACGTAAATTGAAAAGGGGCAGAGGTAGGAGGCACACCCTTTCAGTAATCTTAGACCACCTCTCCTTTGTAGGCAATGCAGAAGTGGGACATTAAGACCTCGTGGCACTGCCCTACGAGAGTGAGGACAGGGTCCGAATGCAAAGACTTCCCGGACCGTACCTACAAGGGCTGGGAAGAGCCAAGAACATTCCTCATGTGGGCTGGGCGCTGCAGCAGGGACCTTGTGGGAGGGTAGGCAGCTCCACCCGGGAAGAGTCCAGACGCCCTTCCCTTCTGCCCGGACTTTAAAAGGACCCTCCTAAGGCCAGCGTTTGGCCCAGGCTGCGCGGCGAGGGGAGGCTCTCAGGGAGGACTCCCGGGACCCGCCGGCCCCAAGTCCGCGCCCGGGGACAAAGCACGTGCGTGCGGGAGCAGGCTGGTGGCTCGCGGACCGGCGCGGGGCCGCCCGGGGGCCGCCCGCCGCGCTTCCGGCCTCACCTGGGCGGCCGCCGGCAGCCCGCGGTCGGCGCGAACAAAGGCGGGGGCGGCGGGCCGGCCGCGCGCTCCAAGATGGAGGGCGCCGGGGACTCGGACCGCCGCCCGCCCGCCCGCCCCGCCCCGCGCGGGCGCTTCCGCCGCCTCACCTGCCGCCGCTCGGCCTCCCGGGCGGAGGGCTGGCGCGCCCGGAGCCTCCAAGGGCCGCCCTGCGCTCGCGCGGGAGGAAGGACCGGAGTTCGTCTCGCGGTCCCCGGCCGCCCCTCGGCCCCACGGAGCAGCGCGAGGTCCGGAGTGCGCGCTCCGCCCCCTCCCACCCTCCGGGCAACTTTGGAGGGGGGCGAGTCGGGGCGCGCTCCCGCAACGGCAGGCGGCACAGGTTCCGTGCGCGCGCCGGCCCTCGCCCCCCTTCCACCCTCTGGGTAACCTGGGGGAGCCCCGAGCGCGCACTCGCATCCCTGGCCGGCGACACCGGCACCGTGTGCGCGCCGGCCCTCGCCCCCTTGGGACCAGTCCAGGGCGCCCCCGCCCCGAGCGCCTCTGGCCCCTCCGTCCCTCAGCGGCCGCACGGGTCCCGGAGCGCGCGCCCCCTCCGGTCCCTCCCACCCTCCGGGCAGCTCCCGGGAGCCCCGCGCGCGCCCCGCCCCCTGCCCGCCGAGCGGCCCGAGCCCTGGAGCGCGCCGGCCCCGCCCCCTGCCCGGCCCGCCCTCCTCCGTGCGCCGCGCCGCCCGCTCCCGGCTCCCTCCCTGGCCCCGGCCGGCACTTTCCTCCCAAGTTGCCGCGCAAGTTCGCCACTGGCCGGCGGCGGCAGGAGCGCACGGACCTTCCCTCGCCCTCGGCTGGCCGGGGCTCCCCCGACTGCATGGGCGCGGGCCGGACGGGCCCTGGGGGCTGAGCGGCCGCGCCGCCTCCGCGCCCCGCGCAATGGAGGGCGCCGAGCCCCGCGCGCGGCCCGAGCGCCTGGCCGAGGCCGACGCGCGGGCGGCCGACGGCGGGCGCTTGGTGGAGGTGCAGCTGAGCGGCGGCGCCCCATGGGGCTTCACCCTGAAGGGCGGCCGCGAGCACGGCGAACCGCTGGTCATCACCAAGGTGAGGCGGCTGCGGGACCCTTACGGTGACAACCCAAAGGTGGCCTCGGGGCGGCGGACTCGCCGGGGGTGGGGGCGCCGGAGGGGCGGGCGGATCGCGCCCCCAGCGCCGGGACGCGGGTCCGCCTGGGTCACCTGCGGGGACCGGAGCACCGGGACACGCATAGGTGCGTGGTCCCGGCGCCACCCCGGCCGCTCGGCGGCGGCTCCCAGCCCTGCTCACTCTAAGCGCGGCGCAGAGTTTAAATGGCTCCTGTTCCGGGTCCCCTCCCCTCCCCCTTCAAGAAGGGACCTGGCTGGGTCCCCTGTCACTCCCGGCTTCTCCAGCGGCGGCCTGCACCTGTGGGGCTGCCCAGAGGTTGGAGAGGGCCCACTCCACGTGCCAGGGGGTGGACTGAACTGTCCCGATCTGTGTTTGCCACTGTAGGCCCTTGGTTCTGCACCCCTTGAACCTGTACCCCTTATCGCTGGGAAAGCCAGACTAGCAGCTGTCGCCATCCCAGCTTCTCGATTCCCATCAGCCCATCAATATTTACTGACTTTCGGCTTCCAGCCCTAGATCCACGGCGTTCTGGATACCTGCAGAAACGTACCGAAACTTTCAGCGTCCTTTTTAAAAGCGGGACTTGAGCTCCAATAACAAGTTTCTAATATGTCTAATCAGGAATGTGTTTCGCGGTGTGTGTGTGTGTGTGTGTGTGTGTGTGTGTGTGTGTGTGTGGTGGGGGAAGGAGGCTGCTTTAGCGCTGTGAATTCTCTTGTCTCAGAACAGAAATCGAACTTGAAATTTACCAGCTGGACTTGTATTGATCTGTGAAGACACACAAACAACAAACCCATCATCCTGTTTTCTTCTGGTTACAAGTGTCAGTGTCTCTGGGCAGGGTTGGATCAGGCCATTCCTAGGGACGAAGTTCCCTTTAAAATGTAAAAATTCTTGGCTATTACCAGAGTTTGAAGGTGAGTTGCTGGGTTGTTTTGTTTTGTTTTGTTTTTCTTTTTCTGCTTTCCTGCTTCCCTGCAGCAGGAAGGTATAAAGTCACTCCTAACCCACCCCACCGGTAATGAATTTGAGCAGTGGTGTGGCTTTGTTGTGCATATAGCAAATGAGACCCCAAACTTTTCTGTTCTACATTTTCTCCTGTTTTTAGATTTACAGAACCAGAGAGTCTGAGAGGAGGCTTGTTTAGATGTGCGCTGAATTTATGTTCAACTGGGAAAAGAGGCTATCATTGCTATAAATTGGACTAATGTGTAACCCATTAACGAATTCAGTTCTTTGAAAAGATGGTACACACTTTGCCCCGCAAGGGCACTTTCCTGCATAAATGCATATTAAAGAATGTTAAGTTGTGCCTTTTTAATAAAGGTTTTACAGGGCATTTCTGATGGTAAAGGTTAAGAAGATAATTAGGTCTTTAGCATCTCATGTGTTCAAAAAAAAAAAAGATATACACAATTCAGTGTATCTTAGACTTGTCATTATAAGTAGGAATAAATTGTAACACGTTAGTTAAGGTGAAATCTTGCCTTATAAGCATACACAGTATAAGAAAGTTGGAAGTCACTGTAAACTGAAATTCCGGGGGCCTGGATGGCTCAGTCGATTAAGCGTCAGACTTGGTTTCACCTCAGGGGTTCGTGGGTTCAAGCCCTGCATCATCGGGCTCTGTGCTGTGCAGAGCCTGCTTGGGCTTCTCTCGCTCTGTCTCACGCTCCTACGCCTGCATGCTCTCTTTCTCTCTCAAAATAAATAAATAAACTTAAAAACTCTGAAATTCAGTTGTTTTATCAGAAGCTGGAGAAGGGGATTCTTGAGCACGCCCTCCTTCCTAAAAACCCTGGTGTGTTCTTCCTGGCCTCCTGTTCCCTGTGTCCAAAGGACCCCATTCTAGACCGAAAGAGGTGGGCAGTAAAACTCAGTAAATACGCACCAGGGCCTTTTTGGGGCATGTGAAGCCGTTTGTTCGTGATTTGGCCTGCCGGTTAGCTTTCACGCTACTTGCTAAGGCGTTGTTCCTTTTCGTTTTGAAAGTTTTTGTGACTAGGCCACTAGCACTGTGTGCTCGTCCTTTCCAGATTGTGTTTCCGGATTTTGCAGGGCTAAAAATGTTTGTGATTCTCATCTGAGATGCTCATCCGTCTCCCCCTTAAACTGCTGCTTAGTTTGCGTAGCTGCTCCAGTGTGAGCAGCTTTGGTGGTTTCTTTACTTAGGGTGGAGAGGATTCGGGAGAGTTTGGGACTTCTGTACTAAGTTCCCATGTACACTTGGATACACTTGTAGAGGTACGTGCTCACACATGCGTGTATTATATATTTTTAACTACCTGTTGTGTTGCATGGTATTGGCAGTATTTCACATGCCAGTCCTTTCCGTTGGATTAAGTCATCAATGATGCTTGCTTACCCTGCACCAGCTGGTAATGAACTGTTGCATGATTAGAAAAGGATGAAGGAAAGTGTGTCCATTTAGAACCACTGAGAGTGGGAATTGGCTGTTGTGAGAGAGACTGCGGAAGATTGTTCCGCTTGTAGAATTTGGATGAATCCAAGTTGTGAATCTTCCTCTCAGTAGCTACTGAAAAATCTTGGGGGCTCATCATAACAATTGTTATTGGGGGCCCAAATAAATAATAATTGTTCTAATAGGGGTGGGGGTTTTTTTGGATTAAAAAAACCCCCTCATAATCAACTATTTTACAGATAAGATCCTAGGGATATCATACGACTCATTTTCTATGTAACAGAGTCTGACGTGGGGGTAGCTTGATCAGGTGTAAGGTAACATGCTCTTTTTATGATAATGGGGGTCTGATTTGAAAGCCTCATCAGAGTGCATGTCTTAGCCCTGGAAGAAATGCTAAGAACAGGGCTGGTTCAGTCCGTGATCTTCGGATCAAGTTTTGTCAGCCTATTTTACTTTACTTTTTAAATTTTATTTTGAGAGAGAGAGCAGGGATGAGCAGGGGAGGGGCAGAGAGCAAATCCTGAGCTGTCAGCAGAGCCCATCAGGGCTGTATCTCACGAATCCTGAGATTGTGACCTGAGGTGAAACCGAGTCGGATGCTTAACTAACTGATTAGTGACCCAGGCACCCCTGTCAACCTATTTTATAGATGCAACAGCTAAGGCAAAGGGAAGTTAAACGGTGTGCCCTGAGATAATAAAACTGGCAAGCCCTGAGAAGGCCCCCAAGGGCCAGCTCTTGACCCCAAATGTCCCCATTTCCCCTCCGTTCCACCTGTTCTGTCCTGGAAACACTTGCAGCGCTATTATTAAATGACTTCATCCCATCCATTAAATGAGGGTCTTTCCACCGATGCTCTGGTCTGTGTCCTTCTCTATGGTGGGGGCTGTTCTGCACTTGGTAGGATGTTCGGAAGCATCCCTGGTCTCCACTCAACGTGCTGCCACTGGTACACCCCCCCTCAGGTGTGACAGCCAACAAAAGTCTCCAGACACTGTCAGATGTCTGTCCTCTGCCGGCAGAATTGCCCTCGTTAGATTAACAGTGTGGTCGCCTTTGTTTTAAAAAAGATTTTAGCTTTCAAAGCTCATGCTTCCTTCTTCTCTGTGAAGACACTGGCCTTTTGGGTGGTTTTGTGAGGGGCTGTTTTCTTCCCAAGTGCTGGCCCTGATAATAGACTTTATTTACATAGTAAAAGTCAAACAAATACTTGCTTCATCTGCACTTTTGTAGCTGGAGAAAGGAAATGAAGCTGGAACTGGGTGCTGTTTCTGGGCGTTCATTGGGGCTACTGGGTAAAGACAGTCTTTTCTTTGGGTCTAGTTTGAAGTCAAAGGGATACTTAACTTCCCGGGAGTGACATTCTTGGAATTTGAAGTGCATGTGTGAAGTCCCACCAGACCTCCGCTGGAAGGTGGGAGCCACATTTGTATCCACGCAGGACCTTTCCCCTTGCTTGTAACTTGACTTTTCACGACGGCTAGAAAATTACAGTGCTGCTATTTTTACATGCTCCTGGCCGAGAGGGAGCAGGAACAATGTCTGTGTCCTAAGAAACCACAAAGATTTTGACTTGTTAGTATTTCCGAGGCCACATTTTGATGTGGGTTATCTGGGGACCCAGGTAACGTGGTCCCCTGTTTCTAACGTGGTCCCCTGTTTCCTTTCTCCATGGATTCAACAAATGTAAAACATCAGTGGGGGTAGGGGAGGGGCCTGATTTCTAAAAAGTCACTAGAGGGCCTAGAATTTCAAATGGGCGGATGGGGACTCTTCAGGGAGCACTCCGCAGGAGCTGGGTGTCAGTAGGCCTCCTGCAGCGGCAGGAATGTTTGCTAAGGGGGGAGGATTGAGGCTCCGGTCCCTCCCTGAAGAAGGCCCTCACCTTAGCCAGAAGCACCAAAGAAGACATGAATTGGGGCCTGCTGTGGTCCCAAGGCTGGCTCGTTTGGGAAGCCGCCGACTTCGAGGTTGCCTTTGGGGGACACAGCCACCCTAGAGCAGGGCGGGAGGGCTGTGGCTGGGGATCCCCGCAGCCTGACTCACCCTCTCAGGGGGCTTCAGGCCATTAAAACATTTGTCTGGATATGAGACAGAGTCCTTAAATGTCCTTTGTAGTTTGGATAGTGAGGGTAGGATGGAAGGGAATCGGGGCACTTATTTTGGATGGAGGTCACACAGCCAGGTGGCAAAAGTCCTATGTAAACTGTTAGAGCTCCTGATAGCAGGAGGCTCCCGGCAAAGACCGGCCGTCAGTGGTGGGTGGGTGTGGGAGGTGCCGACCGCCTGATGTCCCGTCCTTAGTGGTTTGAAAAGAGGTGCCATGTTAGGGGACCCGGCTGAGTCACCGTCATTGGTGACGGGAAAGGTTGGATAGTGGCCGCCTTGGTCAGGACGAGTTGTCGACCTCACGTGTCTGTGTTTGCCCCCCACCCCAGCCAAGTTCTTTGTCAGATAGGTTTCAGGAAAGAGGGAGCTGATGATGGGAGGGGATCGGGGACTGACAAACGTCAGCTCTTCTGGATTTTGCTCTGGATTTCTGCGTGAAGGCCCATCGGCATCAGTGTGTGCGGCTGCTTCGTGGCACTGGACAGCAGTAAATGGCCCGTGGCTGGGCTGCGCCGACTCCGGGGACGCAGGGCCGGGGTGCCGTGCTGGCTGTTCCTCCATCGTGCCACCCCAGCCACTTTCCGAGGCCAGCCACCCTTCTCTGAGTTGTTAGGAGGAGTGGGATTCTGAAGACTCGTTTGTATTTAAGCGTCATTGGTGTGGTTACAAGAAAAAAAAAGAGGTGAGTCTTCTTTCGTGAGCTGAAAGCTGCTTTCAGCTGGTAGACCCGCTTGCCAGCTGGCATATCCCGTGTGTCTCTATTACCCTGGCCCGGTCCCCGCCTCACACACTTGACCTGCTCCTCGTCCTTAGTCCTCCCGAGGTGTGTTGGGTGCGGGAGCAGGAAGTCAGGGAGTCCTATGGCCTGTCCCAAGGTCTGCTGGCTGTCAGCTTCAGCCGGTGCAGACTTCTTCCTTAGACGGGAATTGTGCTGACCTCAGGTCTAGAAATCCGGAGGCTTCCGTGCTGTGAAAAGCTGTGCACTTGAGTTGTGCACACCTCCACACCATGTTGGATTTGGGCTTCCCGGTTCAGTCGTAAGTCGTTCTTAACGTGTCCAGACGTTGGTCTTTTGAAAAAAAGAAAACTAGTTTGCCCGAGCATGGTAATAATGAAACACTCCTAAAAGTAGTCGTTTTCACCTTGTCCCCAGGAGCTGGGGTTTCTTAACTTCCCTTCCTGTTCCCTGGCCACAGAAGCTGGGCGCCCTGCTTGGGAAGGGCTGGCTTTTCTGTTTGGAGAGCGTTTTGGACTTGCGGTCTTGCCAAAGTTGTTTTGTGTCAGCATGCAAATAAACCTGGAGTCGTGCATTTCTTAGGGCCTCTGTGGAGCTTTTCTTCTTGTACACTGGGAACACTGTAAACATTCGACAAGATAATTTCAGGATTGAAAAGACGAATAGACTTTTTATTCAGGTCTCACTTCTTTCAAACACTGTGGTCAGGAGCGGGGGGCGGGGGGACCCTTGGAGGAGAAATTCTGCAAGCCGCCGCCCTTCCAGGCTAAAAACTTTCATCCACAGGAAGGACTTTTGAAAGAGCTGAGGGTTCTACATTGCTCTCTTTGGTCTTTTTAAAACGTTGCCAGTGTCTAACACTGATATGTTCTGGAAGAATTGTTTTCCCGTTACCTCGTTAGATCAGATATTTGCATTGTCTTGTAGTACATCAAGCGTCTTCTGTTTGCTGGTGTGAATATTAAGGCTTCGCTTTGGGTAATGTATCTTGGTAGAAGGACAATAGGGCATCATCAAAAAAAATAATAATAATTGGACTCACCTTATTTTAGGTCCAGACAAATAAAGTGGTTCTGAAAAGGCAGGATGTTCTGTATTGTAACAGAGAAGTAACGTTTTCTTTACCTGGGTTTTCTATTATCATTGTTAATTATTATTATTAAATCCCAGGCCCTGCAGATTCTGTGTGCTTTAAAGGCAACATTTTTACTTACTCATGGAAGGAAAGGGATGAAACGTTAGTGTATCTTTTTGAGTTTTGTTTTCATTTTCATCAAAGTGGCTCTTGCACAGTTTAAATAATCAGAGTTCTTTGGGGCCTGTGATCGTACCCGGAGCTCTCCCTGCTGCCCTTTCCCCTTCCCTGCAGACAACAACTGAAACTTTCTGGCTGATGTCTTTTGACATTTGCTTACATTCTCTGTTGCTGCTACTCGTTTTTGTTCCTGTTGACTTCCAACTATATCGAAAATTGGGAGTTAGCCTTTTTTCTGCACACCTCCTTCCCACCACCCATCCAGACCCATTTCTTCCCACCATGCATGCCACACTCCCAATCTGATGACTTCATCATTCTGGTAAGAAGAGCGTTTTTCAGCTTTCGCACTGTAGACATGGAGGGTCCCATACAGGTTGCCCTGGAACAACGTGGGTTTGAACTGTGCAGATTCACTTACACACGGGTTTTTTTTTTAAATACAATACAGTACTGTAAATATGTTTTATTCTGATTTTCTTTATTTTTTAAAAAGATTTTAGTTTCAAGTAATCTCTACACCCAACATGGGACTTGAACTCCCAACCCCAAGGTCAAGAGTCGCATGCTCCACCAACTGAGCCAGCCCGGAGCCCTTCCTTAGGATTTTCTTAATCACGTTTTTTTGGTTGTAAGGATACAGTATATAGTATATAATACATACAATATACAAAGTATGTGCAACATATAAAGTTTATGTCAGGCCTCCAGCCAACAGTAGCCTATTAGTAGTTAAGATTTGGGGGAGTCAGAAGTTATACGACTGCATGTGGGGGCTGGTCAGCGCCCCTCACCCCCTTGCTGTTCAAGGGTCAGGAGTAATTCTTTGTTGGGGTTGGGGGGGACCGTCCCATACGTTGTAAGATGAGTAGCTTCCCTGGCCTCTACCTGCTAGATGCCATTACTATCCTCACTCTGGCTGTGACAACCACATGTGTCCCCAGACATTGCCAGATGTCCCTTGGGGGGGGGGCAAAATCACCCCCTTTAACTTTTGCCCCGAGTTGACTGGAGTCAGTGCTTGCATATTTTGACGGCCAGTGCTATCACTGCTGAGCCTGGTGGTACAAACTATGATTACTTTTCCTATGCAAGTTTTCATACTCAGTGAGGTTAATGGTAGTTTTTGTTTCTTTGCTTGATTTCCTATACAGTTACCATTGATTCATCCTCCAGATCATCCCCAACTGTGAGAAA
Organism: Prionailurus bengalensis; assembly: GCF_016509475.1. NCBI lineage: Eukaryota > Metazoa > Chordata > Mammalia > Carnivora > Felidae > Prionailurus > Prionailurus bengalensis. The sequence goes on from NC_057361.1 coordinate 6,970,736, forward strand.
AATAATTTTAATAATTTTTAAAAAATGTTTAGTGTTTTTGAGAGAGAGAGAGACAGACAGACAGACAGACAGTGTGTGAGTGGGAGAGGGTCAGAGAGAGAGGGAGACACAGATTCTGAAGCAGGCTCCAGGCTCGGAGCTGTCAGCACAGAGGCCGACATGGGGCTCGAACTCACAAACCCTGAGATCATGACCTGAGCTGAAGTCGGATGCTTAACTGACTGAGACACCCAGGCCTCCCTGCCACACACATTTTTAATAAGTTTAAAGACACAGGTCTTTGAAGACCTTCTCTGCCTGAAAAAAAAATTTTTTTTGTAAGTTTATTTATTTATTTTGAGGGAGAGAGAGAATCCAAAGCAGGCTTATGCACTGCCAGCACAGAGCCCAACGCGGGGCTCGAACCCACAGACCATGAGAGCATGACCTGAGCTGAAACCAAGAGGCAGATGCTTAACCGACTGAGCCACCCAGGCGCCTCTCATTTCTCTTTCCTTCATATCTTTGTGTTTTTGTTCTTCTTGGGAAGTTTCCACAACCTTATCTTCCAGTCCTTACATTGAGTTTTACAATTGCGCTCTCCTGGGGCGCCTGGGTGGCGCAGTCGGTTAAGCGTCCGACTTCGGCCAGGTCACGATCTCGCGGTCCGTGAGTTCGAGCCCCGCGTCGGGCTCTGGGCTGATGGCTCAGAACCTGGAGCCTGTTTCCGATTCTGTGTCTCCCTCTCTCTCTGCCCCTCCCCCGTTCATGCTCTGTCTCTCTCTGTCTCAAAAATAAATAAACGTTAAAAAAAAACAAACAAACAAACAAACAAAAAAAACACCTGCTAACCTGACTTGACCAAACTCCCGTCAGGCTCTCCCCTTCCCTAGGCTCCTGCATTTGTCCCTGAGCATTGGGACAATGCACAGCTACTCGGGGGCCCCTCCTGAGCATCAGCCGACCTCAAGGGAAAAAAACTATCCCCTGATCCACTGTCTGGACCCCCTCTCCTCTGAGTCCTCTTGTTTCCAGCCTGTTTCCTCGTCCCTCCGAAAGGAAAATCTTTTCACAGGGACCTTAAGTTAGGATGCATTCTAAAGCTCTACATTTTAGGGGCGCCTGGGTGGCGCAGTCGGTTGAGCGTCCGACTTCAGCCAGGTCACGATCTCGCGGTCCGTGAGTTCGAGCCCCGCGTCAGGCTCTGGGCTGATGGCTCAGAGCCTGGAGCCTGTTTCCGATTCTGTGTCTCCCTCTCTCTCTGCCCCTCCCCCGTTCATGCTCTGTCTCTCTCTGTCCCCAAAATAAACAAACGTTGAAAAAAAAACAATTGCGCTCTCCTTTTTTTCTGATTACAGAAAGTTTTTAGTGTTGCTCTTGAATGGTCCTTTCATTTTTCTTTTTAATCCCCTACTGATTTTGCTTCATGTTTTTTCTTTCATATCTTTGAGGCTATTAGGCAGATTTTTTTTTTTTTAAGATTTCTTTCCACATAGCTTGAGTTTCTGAGCTCTGCTGCATTTCTGTTTGTGTTGGCTTCTCTTTTCCCTGTTAAATGCTCTCTGCAAATGTTCCGTGATCCTCCTATCTGCAGGTATTTGAGTGACTGGGTGACTGGGGCGCCTGGGTGGCTCAGTGAGTTAGATGTCCGACTCTTGATTTTGGCTCAGGTCACGATCTCACGGTTTGTGAGATTAAACCTTCATCGGGGCTCTGCGCTGCCAGTGTGGAGCCTGCTTGGGATTCTCTCTCTGCCTCTCTCTCTCTCTCTCTCAAAATAAATACAAAATAAGTAAACACACACACACACACACACACACACACACACACACAAGGTGACCAAAGCGTTATTTGGAAGCTCTGCGTGCGGCTGAGTGATATGCGAGGCTGCTTCCGTGGAGACTCCTTTAAGGCCATCGCTTCAGCTGGTTGTTTTGGGCTGATCCTGTCCTTGTCACATGGTCATTCTCCCCTCTACTGAAAATAAGTTTCTGGTGTCCGGCAGATTTGAAAGGTGCTGTGAGGGCTACCAGTTTAGAGGATGCCTGCTTTGCTCAGCGAGCTGGAAGTGGTCACTTCTCCATCGTGTGGCCACAGGGGTTCCAGTTTGTTGGGAAGGTCTTCCCGACTGTTAGGTGGCATTGCCTGTGTTCCAGGCTGGATCTTGCACTCTGTTCTTAACCTTTTCTTTTTTTTCTTTTCTTTTCTTTTCTTTTCTTTTCTTTTCTTTTCTTTTCTTTTCTTTTCTTTTCTTTTCTTTTTAAATGTTTGTTTCTTTTTGAGAGAGCGGGGGAGTGGCAGAGAGAGAGGAAGACAGGATCCGAAGCAGGCTCTGCGCTGACCGCAGAGAGCCCCCCACTCGAGGCTCGAAGTCACGAATCGTGAGATGGTGACCTGAGCCGAAATCAAGAGTCAGTCGCTTGACCGACAGAGCCACCCAGGCGCCCCTATAAGAGACCCTTCTAACAAGTGAAATCCAGAGAGAAATCAAACTTTTCCTTTTAACCGATATACCCGGCTTTAAGAGACAGGATATATAACACTTCGTTTACCCGCATGCAGGAGGGAATGATTATTTACTTGTAGAAGGAGTTACTCTGGGTGACCGATTAACATGTAGCTCATTCCCCAAACTCTTATTGTAGAAAATGAGACCTGTGTGCCATCGTTTTGGCTTCCTTCCACTTTAGCTTTTCTCCCAGATGATAATTTAATGTTCACCCTGTCTCGGTTTGCTTCCCCTCTCTGCAGATGATGGTCTGGAAGCTGCAGAGGGACAGGGCAGAGGCAGGGAGGGTCCCCAGTCCAGGTAATTAGCACCCAGACGGGACTGGCCGGAGGGGAGGGTGGGTGGCCAAGTGCTGGATGATGTCAGGGATGGGACCTTCCTCCTAGTCGAATGGTCCTTTCCTTAACTGCCTTGGTTAAAGTGCAGAAGATGTTGCCTGGGAGGGTAACACATTAAATCTTCATTAGCAGGGCTGCTGTTATCAGATTAATTAATTATAATCCTGTATGGCGGACTATTTCTCCCCTCTGGGGAACAGGATTTAGATGAGTTAGGCCATCAAACAGAGATAAAGATAAGTGCAGAGTCAGAGTGGTCTCCGGAGGAAGGTGGAGTCGGTGTGGGGATGTGAGCCAGAGGAGAGGAGGGTCTCTTCTGTGTCAGGGGCTGGGGAGCCCGGAGAGCGTGCGGGCGAGGGAGGACAAGGTTACCGCACTGGTAACCAACCCTCCCTGACTTGCGAAGGAGGTGAGGGTGCTTCCTTGCCTCTGGCTTGCAGATGCCAGAGCTGATGAAGTTCTGCATCTGTTTATGTTAATTGTGCATATGTTCGTACATTCGTAAGAACGGAGATCCTTATCTGTGCTAATTGTACGTATGCTTATATGTTTTTAAGCATAGTGATTGTTCTTCTTGGGGCAGCAACATTAAAACCATCTTGAAAAAATTGAAAATAAAGGAAATGATTGATCAGTAGCCCAAAACATAATCATCTTATTTCTGGTGGTACAGCTATATTGATTCATTTTCCCTGTCTCTGAAATTCTTCCCTTTACACCACATACGTCTAATTATTCATTGCTTGGAGACGCCCGAGTGGCTCAATCAGTTAAGCATCTGAGGCTTTGGCCCAGGTCGTGCACTCCCGGTTTGTGAGTTTGAGCCCCGGGTCCTCAGGCTCTGTGCTGACTGCTCACAGCCTGGAGTCTGCTTTGGATTCTGTGTCTCCCTCTCTCTCTGCCCCTGCCTGCTCACTGTCTCTCTCTTTCTCAAAAATAAGTTAACATTAAAAAAATTTTTATAATTATTCATTGCTTGAAGGTAACTCTCCTAACATTGTATCATCAACAATCTTTGGAATCAGGTGAAGCTTAGCTCTGTGTATGCCCCTTGGAATTTTTAAAATGACATGTTTTAGGGGCACCTGGGTTGATCGTCCCAATCTTGGTTTTGGCTCAGGTCATGATATAATGGCTTTGTGGGTTCAAACCCTGCACTGGGCTCCGTGCTGACAGTGCAGAGCCTGCTTGGGATTCTCTCTCCCTCTCCCTCTCTGTCTTCCCCTCCCCCACTAGTGCTGTCTCTGTCTCTCTCAAAATAAATAAGCTATAAAAGTAAGTAAAATTGACAAGTTTTATTGTGAAATATATTGAGTTTTATTATTCAGCTTTTTTTAGACAGACATAGATCTTCAAAAGCCCTAACTTCTGGAAAACTGGCTATATTGGTAAAATATGTCATTCTTTAAAACAACTCTGCAGGGACACCTGGGTGGCTCAGTCGGTTAAGCGTCTGACTTCAGCTCAGGTCGTGATCTCGCGGTCCGTGAGTTCGAGCCCCGCGTCGGGCTCTGTGCCGACAGCTCAGAGCCTGGAGCCTGCTTCGGATTCTGTGTCTCCCTCTCTCTGCCCCTCTGCCACTCATGCTCCATCTCTGTCTCTCAAAAATAAATAAGCATTAAAAAAAAAAAACCCACACAACTGTGTGCTTTTTGGGTATGTGCAGCTTTTCTTTTAATTTCTCTTCACGTTTACACGTCCTGGGCCTCGAGTGAAAGTTTGGGAAGGAAACATCTGGACTCGGAAAGATAGGCCTGCTGCTGCTTGAATCGTATTTGTTTTGTGTCCATGTAGCCACAAGGAGCTCACAGCTGCTGCTGCTGGGGTTGGGTTGGGGGGCCGTTTCCGTCCCCCTCGTCCATCCTCAGTGACTGGTGTGCAGGAGACGATAATCACCACCTGATACCACACAGGTGCATTGTCCGTTCTCTGCTGGATACTCAGGATGCCCTCCTTGTGCCCTAGAGACGTCCGGTTTTCCAGAGCTCAGTTCTCAGACTCGCCGTGGCTGCACTTGCCATCTGAAGAAGACATCTACTCACAAGAAGACTTACTGTCTCCTTTCTTTGTGACCGTCGTACAAACAGCCTTGCCCGGCTCTTTCCCTCACCGTGTACTGTAGTGTTGGTTTCTCTGGAAGGTTCCTCCTTTATTTGTCTCTCCTCTCTGGCATCTAGGTACCATCAAGTGCTTCCTTGCAAGGGCACGTGTGCACGTGACCCTTCCACCTCCGGGTGCACTTCGACTTGGGCAGTGGCCCGGCAGACCCCCTGTGACCCAGGCGGAGATGAGTCTGCTTCCTTTACCTTTACCTTCTTTCTCCGTCTCTCCTGGATTTCCAGTCCTGTCGACGCTTCGTCCCCAGATCTCAGCGTCACTCATGGTGGCTTGCCCTCCTTCCACAGCCAGCCGATCACCAAGTCCTTTGGAGCCTAAATGTCTTGTGTTTGTTGCTCCTTCTTCACTCCTGGTGTCCCGGCCTCCAGTGTCATGTGCCCGGACAGTCTCTTGCACACTGCCTATGGCCTGTGTGTCAGACTGTTCTAGAACTCCGGCAGTGGATATGCCAGCACGCTAAGTGGTTCCTCAGGCTCTTCCTGGAAAGGCCTCAGGAGCCCCTCGCGTTACACCTCAGCTGGGTCTAGAAGGTTCTTTTGGCTTTTAGCATCTGTCCGTTTCCCAGCCTCATCTGCTGCTTTCCTCCGTCCTGCCCTGACCCTTTAGTCCAGCACTATCCCATGTGGTAGCCGCTCGTCATATGTGGCCGCTGAGCACTTGAAAGTGGCTAGGCCAAATTGAGATGGACTGTAAGTTTAAAAACACACTGGATCTTAGACTTAGTGTGGAAAAAAAAAAGACAAAGTAGCTCATTACTAATTCTTTCATATTGTATACTTGTTGAAATGACCATATTTTGGCTCCATTGGGTGAGATAAATATATTCTAAAATTAACTTCATATATACTTTTTTGCTTTCTTAAATGCAGTTCCTGCAAAATCGGAAGTTCTAGGTGTGGCTTTTAACTGTGTTTCTAGGGGCGCCTGGGTGGCGCAGTCGGTTAAGCGTCCGACTTCAGCCAGGTCACAATCTCACGGTCCGTGAGTTCGAGCCCCGCGTCGGGCTCTGGGCTGACGGCTCAGAGCCTGGAGCCTGTTTCCGATTCTGGGTCTCCCTCTCTCTCTGCCCCTCCCCTGTTCATGCTCTGTCTCTCTCTGTCCCAAAAATAAATAAACGTTGAAAAAAAATTTTTTTAACTGTGTTTCTATTGGATGGCTATGCTTTAGGCCCTTGTTAGGCAAAGTATGGTCCTACAAGCTTGTGAGAAACGCAGACCCTCAAGCTGCACCCCAGACCTGCTGAACCACAATTTGCATTTTAACAAGGTGTGTACTTGGGGCTGTCATCACGTGTTCACGACTTCGAGCCCCACGTCGGGCTCTGTGCTGACTGCTCCGAGCCTGGAGCCTGCTTCGGATTCTCCGTCTCCCTCTCTCTCTCTGCCCTTCCCCTGCTTGTGCTCTGTCTCAAGAATAAACAAACTTAACAAAACAAACAAACAGAAAACCCCAAAGGTCTACAGCTGACTCAGAGGCATGGTCCAGATTGCCAAGTGCTGCTTTGGAGAGCTGTTTGCTGGTCCCCAACATCCTGTGGTGTTTGAGGCTTTGCAAGGGTTTTTGTCCTGCTTTGTCTCCGAGACACTCGTGGCCGCATGGAAGGCTGTGCTCCTTTTCCACCTCCCAGGCAAAGCGGCCCCTGGCCCTTCCTCCCCACCAGCCACAGTATGCCCACAGTGGCCTTCGTGGGCCTGTCTAATCGAGGACCGTGCAGCATCCTTGAGCCCGATGGACTGGGACATCCCTGAGGTTGGAAACTGGCCATCCCTTGCCCCTGATGCCCCAGTGCATTGCCCAACAGGTGGTAAAAAGGGCACTGGTCAAGAATTGACACCTGTCACAGTGCCGGCGTCCTGCTGCTGCTTTGTTTCTGGTGTGGGACTTGGGGGTGAAGGTCATAGTACCTCCAGGACCACAAAAGTCACGCGCAGCGGCACTTTCGTGAGCCAGGGCCACGGGGCCCGCGGGGAGGCCGCGAGTCTGGGGCGACTGTAATGGAGGGACCTTCAGCGTTTCTAAAGAACAAGACCGTGCGTGTTGGAAAGGCGCTACGGAGTGATGCTTTCTAGGCCTCGGGGCGCCTGGGCGGCTCAAGTCGGCTGAGCGTCCAACTCTAGATTTCAGCTCGGGGCGTCATCTCCCGGTTCGTGAGATCGAGCCCCGCGTCGGCTCCTCGCTGACAGTGCGGAACCTGCTTGGGATTGTCTCTGTTTCCCTCTCTTTCTCTCTGCCCCTTCTCCCCCTCACAGTAAATAAGCATTTAAAAAGAAGAAGAAGAAGGAGTGATGCTTTCTAGGCCTCGTGGCAACACGGCAGAAGCCCGAGCCTGGAGTAGGCAGGGGAAGGAGAGCCAGAATACAGAACCGCCTGGGTGCCGGTCTAGACTGGAAAGGACGTGCCCCGTGGCCTAGCAAAAGCAGGAAAAGCAGGCGAATCACGGCGGTTGCATTAGAACCCGGAGCTGACACTGACTTGCTATTTCCTGGCTTGCGGGTTGCTTGTGACACGGTGGCTGCTGCCCTGTCCTAGAAGGCATGCTCCCACGTTTAAAGGAAGCCCTGCCCAGAGTTTCCTTCCCCTGCCCTCCTGGGCGGCATTTCCCTGTGGTAACTGTGTCTGAGTCCCTTTGTGACCAGACTTCCCTGTCACCAGGAGGTGAGGGGGTGGCCCTCAAGTGTCCGGGAGGCAGGGGCCTGACTCGTGGCCAGCGTGGGCACAGGCATACCGGGACACGTACCCGGGTGCTTGACCCCAACAAGCCCAGGCCTGATGCCACGGGAAGGGTTGTCCTGTGGCTTCACGTGGTGGCCTCACACTGACTTCCTTCCAGTCCTCGCTGCCCGGAGGGCGCCTTATCTCTCGGTCTTTGAGACTTCCTTCAAGTAAATCTGGTATCTCGTGTGTTCTCAGATTAAAGGCGGACTGTGCGGTGCCCGAGGAAGCCCGATGCGTGTACTGGGGGGGTTGCAGAGGCCGGGGGGCCAGCCTGTGTTTCTTTTCCCTGGAGTTTTTACATTTTTTGTGTGTATTTATTTTTGAGAGAGAGAGACACACACTCTGAGAGGGAGGATGCCCAACTGACTGAGCCACCCAGGCGCCTCGAGTTTTTAAAAATGTTTAAAAATGAGATGTAACTCCCATACCCTCAGATTCACCCTTTTACATGGAACAATTCAGTGTATTTTAGTACATTTACTTAATCGTACAGGCAACACTGTCTATAATTCCAGAACATTTTTATCACCCCAAGAGAAATGCCACATCCATTAGCTGTCACTCGCTGCTCCCTCCCTGCCCCCAGCCCCTGACAGCCACTCATCTACGGCCTGTTTCTATGGAGTTGCCTGTTGTGGATACTTGGTATGAGCGGGTCAGATAGTACGCAGCCTTTTGCGTCTGGCCTCATGCGCTGAGCTGAGCGTGTTTTCCAGGCCCATCCACATTGTCGCACATGTCCGCGTTGCCTCCCTTTTTAGGGCTGAATGCTGTTCCACTGTGTGGATGGAACACATTTTGTTTATCTTTAACTGTGAATGGACAGCTGGTTGTTTTCACTTTTTGGCTCTTGTGAATAATGCGGCTGTGGGTGTTCACACAGCTGCCTTTGTGTAGACCTCCGTTTTCAGTTCTCTGGGGCATTTTCCTTGCATTGCGGGCTGGTCACACACACACCCAGAAGTGGTACTTGTGTTTCTAGAACACAGGGGCATCGTACCTCTGATAAATTCAAAGGATAGGGTTGGTCTTTCTGGCTTGGAGGTTGCTCAAACAAAATTAAAAGTAACACTTTTTTAAATCTTAAGAAATTTTTAATGCTTTTTTTTGTTGTTAATTAAGTTTATTTTATTCATTTATGAATGGAAGAGTGCAGGGGAGGGGCAGAGAGAGAGGAAGAGAGAGAATACCAAACAGGCTCCGCACTGCCAGCACAGAGCCCAACTTGGGGCTCAAAGCCACAAACTGTGAGATCGTGACCTGAGCTGAAATCAGGAATTGGCACGCTTAAATGACTGAGCCACCCAGGTGCCCTCACCTTAAAATTTTTAAAAATCTCCAGGGGCGCCTGGATGGCTCAACTGGTTAAGCATCTGACCTCAGTTCAGGCCATGATCTCACGGTTCCTGGGGTCGAGCCCCTGTTGGGCTCTATGCTGACAGCTCGGAACCTGGAGCCTGTTTGGATTCTGTGTCTCCCTCTCTCTCTGCCCATTCCCTGCTCACGCTCTGTCTCTCTCTCTCCTTCAAACATAAATAAACATCAAATAAGTAAATATAAAAAAAAACCCTTTGGGGTGCCTGGATGGCTCGGTTGGTGAGGCGACCGCCTTCGGCTCAGGTCATGATCTCACGGTTTGTGAGTTCGAGCCCTGCGTCAGGCTCTGTGCTGACAGCTCGGAACCTGGAGCCTGCTTCAGATTCTATGTCTCCCCCTCTCTCTCTGCCCCTCCCCTGCTCACGCTCTGTGTCTCTATCTCTCAGTAACAAATACATGTTAAAAAAAAAAATTAGGGGCGCCTGGGTGGCGCAGTCGGTTAAGCGTCCGACTTCAGCCAGGTCACGATCTCGCGGTCCGTGAGTTCGAGCCCCGCGTCAGGCTCTGGGCTGATGGCTCGGAGCCTGGAGCCTGTTTCCGATTCTGTGTCTCCCTCTCTCTCTGCCCCTCCCCCGTTCATGCTCTGTCTCTCTCTGTCCCAAAAATAAATAAATGTTGAAAAAAAATTTTTTTTAATTATAAAAAAACCTTTTTAATAAGTAAACAAAAAATTGTTTGTTTTTTTTTTTAATCTTCAAATGAACAGTTTTGGAAGCTCATGGGCTTTTGTCTCAATGGCATGAGATGGCATGTGGACCCCTGCTGTGACAAACCCGCTCTCACCTGGGCTCTCAGAACATTCTAGACACAATGTGCCTTGGTCCCTGGCGTCCTCTCTTGTCCTGAGGACGGCAGCTAACACTTTCTGAAGCCTCTCTGTCGGCTGCTGTTTGCTCTCTGAGCATGAGCGAGCGGAATCTCTAATGACTCTGTGAAATGGGCATTGTTACTTCCCCCATTTGGTGGACGGGGGTAGAGGTCTGCCAGAAGCAGGGACTGCGTGCGAAGTGCTTGGCAGATGCAGACTCACCTTCCCCGCAGGAGAACATCGTCCCTCCTCCACGGCGCCCTGTCCACCTCCATTCTTCTGTTGCCATCCTTGGAGGATGCCCTTTGTCTTAGTGCCGGGTGATTCTGGGGCGTAAACACCCCCGGCGTCCCTCCGGGGCCAAGGGCAGTAACAGACCAGTGAGGCATCGCCCCTGTGGGAGATGAGCTCCTCTCCCCACCTCTCCCCTGCTCTCTCTTCTTTCCGGCTTCAAACAGAAATGAAAGCCCCTTGTCTTGGAGCATCTGGCTGGCCCACTCGGTTAAGCTTCTGACTCTGGACTTCGGCTCGGGTCATCATCTCATGGTTTGTGAGTTCGAGCCCCAAATTGGGGGCTCTGCATGGAGCCTGTTTCGGATTCTCTCTCTCATCTCTCTGCCTTTCTCTCTCCTTCTCTCTCTCTCTCTCTCTCTCTCTCTCTCTCTCTCTCTCTCAAATAACTTAAAATCTCTATGTCTTCAATAAACTTAACCTTTTCAGGATTGGGGACATTGATACTATCTTCATATAGCATTGTAGGGTTTAGAAAGTTTTCTGTCTTTAGAATATTTTATTTTTCTTTTGACCCTTGACTTGTAACAAGCTGCTAGGGAGGTTTGACCAGGGCTGTATGTGTTCATAGGTGAGAACCCAAGACCCCCACGGTCCTGCTGTCCAGCCCATTAGGTGGTCAGGACTAGGACTCCCGCCTGGGCCTTGGAGCACGAAAGTGAATAGCTGTTTTTTCTGTGTGAGGTTTTTTGGTTTTTGTTTTTTGTTTTCTTAATGTTTATTCATTTTTGAGAGACAGTGTGAGCAGAGGAGGGGCAGAGAGAGGAGACACAGAACCGGAAGCAGGCTCCGGGCTCTGACGTGTCAGCACAGAGCCTGATGCAGGGCCCAGACTCACGAACAAGATCATGACCCGAGCCAAAGTTGGATGCTTAACCGACTGAGCCACCCAGCTGCCCCTGAGTGACTTTTTTTTTTTTTTAAATCTTTTTTGAGATTCATTTTTGAAGTGTAAGAATTCTCGGGATTTTATAAGATTATATGAGGCCCATTCTCTGAAACCTATATAAAGTACTGTCTCAACTTGACAATAGACCTCTTCATGAGATTTCTATATTTAGATCTTTTTCTATAAACCAGAGGACAGCAAACACACAGGACCAGAGTAAATATTTTTGGTTTTGTGGCTCAAACTGCTGGTCTCTGCAGTTACAGCATGAAAACAGCCATAGACAATACATAAGTGAAAGGGCTGTGTGTCAATAAAACCTTTATTTACAAAAGCAGGTGCCCGGGATCTGGCATGGTGGTGGAGGGATTGCCGCCCCCAGCGAGGGATCGTTTTCAAAGTGTGGCCCCCAGACCGGCTGCATCAGTTAAAAATGCAGTTTTGGCCCTCGCTCTGGACCTCCTGAATCCCAAACTGGGGGGGAGGGGGGGGGGCTTAGCCGGGAATCGCACGGGTCGCCCTGGTGCTGGCTGAAGCCTGAACACTGCTGTTTTGAAGAGCTGTGGCCCACTGCAGTGAGCATGAGAAGCAACTACAGTCTCCTGACGCTGCTCCAGAAATGTGCGTTTTAACACGGGGCCCAGGCGGTCCGCTGTGCCCTGAAGCGAGACGGAACGTCTAAAACAGCACTTCTCTGCACCGGCAGAGGGGATGCGGGAGATGCCAGGGGACAGAAGGTGGGCCCAGAATGTGGATTCACTTCTGATACCTCATGCACCCTAAAGCCCAGCGTTCCTGGAATTCAGATGCAGGCCTTCTGTTCATAGTTGACACACAGCCCAGCACATTTGCAGATGCGTGTTTAGTGTTTGCGGTGAAAAAAAAGTTGAGCATATTGATTCCCTCGATATAAGTGTCCAGCCCAGGCAAACGCATACAGACAGCAGACGGGGCAGGTGTCAGGAGGGGGCGTGGGGGGGGGGGGGATGACTGCGGATGGGCTCGGCATTTCTTTTGGGGAGTGATAAAAATGTCTTGGAATTCTGGAGTGGTCATAGTTGTAACACTGAGTGTACTAAAAACCACTCATTTGTATACTTTACAAAGGTGGACTTTATGGAATGTGACTTAGAGCTCCGTAAAGCTGTCCTTGAATAAAAGGAAATGGGATGAGGCATTCGGGCTCTTTCTTGAGCTGCAAAGACTTAACTGCCAGGATGCCTTCTGGGCCAGTCCCACCCTCTGGGCAGCACGTTAGGGGCCTGCATCCGGCCCCGCATCATGCCTGTCACAGGATTCCTCTGTGCGTACTGGGTCAGGCCAACAGGCAGGAAGCCTGGGGAGAGAGTCAGTGTTCTTCAGGGAGAGTCACCCCTGACAGCTGGGGGGTCCCTGGGCAGGGGGAGCCTCTGTTCCTGTAGGTCGGAGGAAGCGGGAGAGGCCACAGGGGGCGAGGTAGGTGGGAGCCCAGGCTGTTCTCCAAGGACACTGTGAGCCATAGAAGGTATTGAAGCAGTTGGTGGTGGCAGGGGTCACTCTGGCAGCAGAAGGGCAGGTGGGTTCAGGGATGTGGGGAGGAATTGAGAAGCCTCTGGCTGCCAGTGGTGGAGATAGGGGAAAATCCTGGAATCTGAGTGGTACCCCCAAGGCACGGTGGGGGGCAGGACACCCGACACTGGTGCTGGGAGCATAGATGCTGGTGGTAGCACCTGAGTGCTAACTGTGGGTACAGGTGATGCTCCCCTCTCCCCACCCCACCCGCTTGGGGCTGGGGCTCTGGGGGGATGACAGTCCTGGCTTCTGGAAGTGCGGGGCCTCCAGAAAGCTCTGACGGGACAGGTGTGTTCAGGGTGGACTTGGCCCTTCTCTTTGCCCAGGTGTGACTGGGGCAATGAGCAGGTGCTGTCTCAACACACTGGCTCAGGCATCTGCCCATGGGCTTCTGTCCCTCTCCATTTCCCAGCAAACATTTGCCTTGCTTTGCCCCTAAGTGCGTTTTCCATGCTCTGTCCTAACTGCTTGTAGAGGAAAGGAGCAGCTGGTTGGAAAAATTCCCTTTTAAGAATAAGAATTATAGGGGTGCCCGGTGGCTGAGTCGGTTAAGCGTCTGACTTCTTCTCAGGTCGTGATATCGTGGTTTGTGGGTTCCAGCCCCGCATCGGGTTCCGTGCTGACAGCTCAGAGCCTGGAGCCTGCTTCAGATTCTGTGTCTCCCTCTCTCTGCCCTTCCCCTGCTCTCTCTCGGTCTCTCTCAAAAATAAATATTAAAAAAAATCTTTTTTAAAAAAGTTCAGTCTCATTGGGAGACCTAGTGAATATCAAACAGCTCTGGGCTGAGCTGCTTGAACTTTGGGGACCCAGTTTCAGTAGTAGCATTTAAAGCCAGACCTGCCCTTGTAATTCAGCCCCAAGCTGTACTGTTAGTAAATAGTATTAATCCCCAATGAAACTGTAACTCATCAAATGAATCATTTAATTTTGCACAGATTAATAACCATTCTGGTTGTGTGACTATTGCCAAATTAATTGTACTCTAGGGTAAAAATAGGTTGTGTGAGTGAATGAATCTTCTCCGTGTCTTGTTCTAAAAAATGTGTTGTTAACTCTTAATCATCAAGATTGTACTTGAATTGTCATTAAGTAATGAGATTTTATGTTTGTAGTTATGGGTTCAGTTCATGTGTGTAGAATGCTGTGACAGCTTCATCAGGTATTAGTTTTCTTAGAAAGACAGGACCAGGGCACCTGGGTGGCTCAGTCGGTTGAGCGCCTGACTTTAGCTCAGGTCATGATGTCACACACAGTTCATGAGTTCAAGCCCCGCATCAGGCTCTGTGCTGACAGCTCAGAGCCTGGAGTCTGCTTTGGATTCTGGGTCTCCCTCTCTCTCTACCCCTCCCCCACTGTGGTCTGTCTCTGTCTCTCTCTTTCTGAAAAATAAAAATTTAAAAACAAAACAAAAAAAAAAGCGGCAGCATCTGTAGGACATGGAGGGAGTGAAATTTGTAATGAGCCAGTTGGAAAGGATATGGACCACCACTGCTGATCCTTGACTCTATTTCCTAGTAAGATCTGGTTCCACAGCTTAAAAAAATACACACACACACACACACACACACACACACACACACACACACATTATTGATTACATAATGACCGCTTTTGAAATCATGTTTCAGATTTCAAGGTAGAAACAACATTTAGGTTTTAGGTAAAGGAGGCTAGTTACATTCTGGGTCTTCCCTCCAATCTTTTTTGTTGTTGTTCAGCTGTTTAAACATTGAAGGGTCATTGATTTCTAGTAAGAGAGGGAACATCTAAGTCGGGATACATAAGGCCGGAAATCTTCCATTGATTCTCCCATCCCCCCAGGAATCGTGCATTTGGACAAAAGTGATTGCGTGAGCCCTTTCCTAGCTAGCTGCGGGAATTCAGAGCACGAGCAGGGGAACAATGATGGAAAGCTGGAGGAACATTCTGGGTATTGGAATGCCAGCTAGTGGGTCAATAGCCCTGCTGTGCTTCTGTGATCCCAGCACACAAGAATTCTGCCCTTTTGAACTGTGCGGGGTCTTACTGGGCTGGGTCGGTCAGTGAGGCTGATTTCCCTGATTGGGAGCGAGCTTGCAGAGCGGCTCGGAACCTGGGAAGTGTGGGCAGAGACATTCCAAGGCAAATGTTCCTAGGAGTGTCCTGTGGGGCAGGGCATGGGCAGCCACTCACCGGGGCCTCCACCTTCCGGAATTCTCAGGATTGCTTTCAGGACAGGAGTGTTTCGCTTCTTATAGTGTAGTATGTCTTTTTCAGATGTGATGGAGTAATGGCAGGAAAGTTCACTATTGTCACATTGGGAGCTTTGGAAAAAGAAGTCCTAAATGTCAAAATACAGTGGTTGTGGAATAACTTTAAAGGACTCTATCTAGAAAATTCCAAATTAAAAAAAAAAAATCTCTTTGCTCTGTGTTAAAGAAAACAAAAGGAATCCTGAGGAATGTATTTTTTTAAATTTTTAAATGTTTATTTATTTTTGAGAGAGAGAGCACGCGCAAGCAAGGGAGGAGCAGAGAGAGAGAGGGAGACACAGAATCCAAAGCGGGCTCCAGGCTCTGAGCTGTCAGCTGGGACACCAACAAGGGGCTTGAACTCACAAACAGCGAGATCATGACCTGAGCTGAAGTCGGACGCTTAACCAACTGAGCCCCCCAGGCGCCCCCGAATGTATTTTAAGCCCACTTTGTGCACTGGGCTAATTTGTCCTGTGGCTCTTTGTCCTTAGTAGAGACCATGTTCATCCTATAATTAATCCTCGCTTCCAGAAAATGTATGTGTGCAGATAATCCCATGACAGCATGAAATTTTAATTTAACTGTTAAAGCGTTTTAGGTCTCACACACTGGTGAGAATCTTCCAGTGTTCTGTTCCCATAAAGCCAACTGGAGATAAGAAAATTAACGAGCTGTCTTTTTAGAGAAAGTTCCGCTCGTTAACTTCCAGTACTCTTCCTGTGTTTGTATCCACACTGATCAAAATTCTACCTGGCCTAGCTCATTCTTTAGGACCTTGGGTGAAAGGACAGTGGGCACAGCCCTTGGGAAACCTTCTGTAAGGTTTCTTTTCCTTTAGTCGCTGAGTGCTCCAGCTGGGTTCCAGGTACCGTCAGCAGGGAGTGTGTGTGTTACGGTGAGAAACCGTCAGGAGCCACCTCCCTCAGTCTTTGCTGCTCCACCTTGTGCCGCCACCCACAGGAGACCTCGAAAGGGGGGTGCTCGGGCTCCATCCGTCAGGACCCCTGGGTGTATTTTAAGCTCCCCAGGTGATTCCACCTTGACCCTTGGCCTCCTACAGTGGCACTGGTCCCTTTAGCTCAAGCTTCCCCAACTAGCAACTCCCAGGCTTGACAGCGGGAGCCCGGTTCCCCTGGGGTCAGCATCCCCACCGCACTGCCCAGCGCCTGACACCTTATGGGCACTCAGTGAATGGGTTCTCAAGTTCAAGGGTGCGTTCTTTTTCCTTTTGCATGTTGCATCTTTCTGTACGTATATTCGGGGATAGAAATCTAGGGTTGCAAAGCCATGTCTTTCGTGAGTCACCCAACCTGATGCATCACTGCTGAACTTGGGTAACCCAGACGAAATAGACTTTTGAATAATATAAGTTTATTGTAACATGTAAGTGATTTTCCAAAATCTGTTTCTAAGAATAACTTTATCTTCAGCTCTTATCGACTGATTACTTAAAAACAGTATCATCAACAACAACAAAAATCACTATATACATTCTCACCTTGCACAGGATGAGCAGGATTCGGGGAGCCTTACCTAGAGGCTCAACTGCTTTTTTTTTTTTTTTTTTTTTTTTTAGTTTATGTATTTATTTTGAGAGAGAGAGAGAGTGCACACATGCACACGTGGAGAAGGGGCAGGCAGAGAGAGAATCCCAAGCAGGCTCCATACTGTCAGCGTAGAGCCCGATGCGGGACTCAGTCCCACAAACCGTGAGATTGTGACCTCTGCTGAAATCAAGAATCTGATGCCTAACTGACTGAGCCACCCAGGCACCCCCAAGGCTCAAATGCTTCTGAAGGGTGGAGAGTCGGGAAGCATACTGAGCCTTAGGGCTTCTGTTGGGCCTTAAAACTCCGGTAAAACCTGATCCCTGGAAACATTACTGCCGGTTTGGGGCCGAGAGAGGTAGGGGGATGACTTCGCGTTTCTTCGAACACAGTGGACTGAAATCTGGGCTGTGCATTGGAATCACCTGGGGAGCTTGGAGAGCTATTGATGCCCAGTAGGATATACACCCTCAGATCAATGAAGTCAGGATCACGGCATGAACCCAGGTATCGATGATTTTAAAGCTTAGCAGGAGATTCAAAGGTGCAGTCAAGGTAGAGAATCACAGCCTTACGTTTTCGCCCTAACTCATGCTGGTAGGTGCACAGCCAGGTACCAAGAGTTCTCTGCAGAGCTCAAGAACACAATTTAGTCCACCTGGCCAGAGGGCTCCCTGGGTGCCCTGAACAGGTGTGTTTTCCGAGCTTCAGGAAATCCCTTTGGTTCCCTTTGGGCCAGGGCAGGGGAGCAGGGTCCAGCTGTGGCTGAGCTCTGGTGGCCTCGGGGATCACTAGACGGGTAAGAGGGCAGCCTCTGTGCCGAGGCTGGGGCTGAGGGATTTTAAAGCAGAAAAAGATCGGGATGATGAGCTGTATTTGATGGGGTGCTGGCTCCCAGTTGCGGACCTGCCAGGTGCTGGGCTAAATGCTTTGTTGCAAGGATTCTCTAAGTGCCGATTCCCTGAATCCGCAGCATCCGCCTCCTCCCGGAGCTTGTCAGAATGCAGACTAACAAGCCCTGTCCCAGACCCTGGACTGGCAGCATCAGAATCTGTGTTTGGGGCCCAGCGAGATTTTTTTTTTTCAACGTTTTTTATTTATTTTTGGGACAGAGAGAGACAGAGCATGAACGGGGGAGGGGCAGAGAGAGAGGGAGACACAGAATCGGAAACAGGCTCCAGGCTCCGAGCCATCAGCCCAGAGCCCGACGCGGGGCTTGAACTCACGGACCGCGAGATCGTGACCTGGCTGAAGTTGGACGCTTAACCGACTGCGCCACCCAGGCGCCCCATTTTATTTATTTATTTTTGAGAGAGAGACAGAGAAAGAGGGGGAGAACCCCAAGCAGACTTCGCACTCCGTGCAGAGCCCGATGTGCGGCTTAAACAGAGATCATGACCTTGGGTGAAGCCAAGGGTAGGATGCTTACCTGACTGAGCCACCCGGGTGCCCCGGGAACCCAGTTTTATATGCTTTATCTTATTCCTTATATCTCTCGAAGGAAGTGCTCATTACTTTTTACGTGTGATAGCTATTGGAACAGATGTTTGGGGATAGACGTCCAGAGTTGCAAAGTTGGTGGATGGCAGAGCTGTGAACTGGGCTCGGCTCGGTGCCCTACGGCCCTGGAGGTGGGGCTCTGGGACTTGGGGCTGCTCCTTTGAAAGCCCGTGAATCCAAGTTCACTTTCATGCATGTACTTCCAGCATTGACAAGATGAAATGAAATATAAGGTATGTAAGTGTATGATTAGCAGTCAGTGATTCACACTGATGTTTAGCTTTTTAAAGAGTGCTTATCTGGACCTTGTGGAGGGTTGCTTTCCACCTTATGAGTGACTGTCGTGGCTTGGGTTTTTCTTAAAATCCTGTGTGTGTGTATACTTAAACACAGACACATCTTTACAGACGGCAAAGCAATACTTACTTCCATTTGAACAGGCAAGCAAAAAAACCTCAGCAAGGTGTCAAGCCTGTAGACCATGTGGGAGTTAGGAAACCGGATGCTAACCCCTCCTTGTGCACTGACCTGGGAGAGTCACTGAAAGTCTCTGAGCAGTTTTCCCGTGTGAGAGTTGGGGACATATCAGGGAGGTTTGAGTAGTGGGCTAGAGGGTTTTATGCACGTTTTGGGCACACGTGTATGCTGCTGATGGTATTATGGGCAACACTAGTCAGATCCCCGCCTCAGCATGTCCTTCCAGCAGGCGCCCTTGGTTTGTCGGGCCGAGGGCTGATGCTGCAGGTTGATGGCGGCAATGGCCAGGGCCGCGCGTTGGCTGTGGAATCCCAGGGATGCCCTGTCTCCGCGACGGGGTAACCGAGCCACCGTTTGTCCGGACAGCAGGTAGCCACACACTCTTTGCTTCCCTTCAGTCCTCAGGGGGACAACAAGAGCACATGGAGGGTTCTAGGACTAGAAGACTGGGAGCCAGTCCTAGTTCCAGAAGCTTTTTTCATACATGGAAACCAGGACCCAGAGTCTCAGGGTTGAGAATTTGCTGTTGGCTGCAGATGAATCATAAAGGTGCTTTCTGAAGTTAGCACTGAAGATAGAAAGTATGATTCAGGTTGGAAAGAGTACGCACCTGTCTGCTCCAGCAGTTACCTGAATGTGCTTATGACGACATTCTGATCGGGGTGGGTTAGTTACGGCGAATGCCTTCGTGATGAGAAAACCAAAGCCTGAGACCTAATGCAGCATGATTCTGGTGTCAGGTTCAGCTGGGAGAACACTGCAGCCCAGTGTTCTTGAAGGTCAGTAGTTGATGTCTTCAGAAAATAAGCAGGTGTTTTTCCAGCAGCATGTCCGGGTGCTTCCGAGGGTTTGGATGTACAAGAGGCAACGTACACACTATTTACACTATGTCAAGTGAGTGTGATTGGGTTGGTGGAAGACGGAAAGAGACCCCACATCCTGGGATGAGGAATGCCGTGCCAGGGCGCCTGGGTGGCTCCGTCGTTAAGCATCCGACTCGGCTCAGGTCATGATCTCCTGGCTTGTGAGTTCGAGCCCCACACCGGGCGAGCCTCAGCCCTGCTTCGGGTCAGCCCCACTTCCCTCTCTCTGTCGCTCTCCCTCCCTCTCACTGCCCTTGCTCACTTGTACTCTCTCTCTCTGCTAAAAAATAAAAAAGGAGTAGTGTGCCAGCATACATGTCTTTGAGGAGTCTTTTGGGACTCTGCTGTTCACCTTTAACCAGAGTGTGAGATTCCGTGTGCCGGCCATCAGAGCTGGTGACAGAGGCAGGCTCTGCAGTTAGGGAGCCGTGTATTCAGCACGGGGAGCTCCCTAGTGAGCTGGAAGAACCAGCAGGAGCACGCCTGCGGAGCAGATGTGAGGCCATAAACCGTGGGGATTAGTGTGTGGCGGGGCCGTGAATCACCGGCCCCACTGCCTGTCCAACACTAAAGGGCGTGTAGCGCTGTGGGGCGGAGGCACCCGCTACGAGCCCCAGCTTCACCCTGGCTGGCTGATTTATCAGGTGTTCCCCTGGCCAAGGTCAAGACATCAAATACTTGATGTCTCCTGTTTCGTGTCTAGGCCTTAGCAAAAGCCCACCTCGTAAGGGGTCAGAGGGAGGGTGAGGACTTATTTGTTCTGGTTTCCGGGCAGCAGGTGGCCAGATGCAAGGGCTTTGACGGACCGAGCATTTGCAGAGGAGAGGAGAAGAGAGGAGGGCGTTGTCAGTATCACCCAGACCTGACCGTTTTCTTTCTCCTGATAACAAATGTTTTCTGGTATTGTTCTGGCAGAGGAAACCTTCGGGCACTGCTCAGCCTCGGTGTGCTAGGGCAGGGCACGTCTGACAGCTGCAGCCTTAGAGGAGGGCTGAGCTGACCGTCGCAGGGGCAGCCAGTTCTCCGGCTGGGGCAGAGACCGGCCTCGCCGGGGAGTGTGGGTGCTCCAGCCGGCCGCTTCCCGTCGCCCCTGGGGAACTAAATCCTTTCTCGCTGGCTCTCCCCTTAAGATCATGAGTTGGCTTCTCCTCTGCAAGCCTGCCAATTCCATTCCCCGTTTTCCCAACCTTTCCGAAATTCCCCTCTCCTAGGTGATGACTGAGAACATGGTTCAAAATATTCAGTGATATTTGATCTGCAGATTTTTGCTTCAGACTTTGCTGTGAACCTCTGTTTCTTTTTAGTCATGTCCCCCCCCACCCCTCTCCCGGGACCTCATTAGGAACCTCCCAAGTGAGTGCTTGGTTACGGAGACCTTGAATACCAAGGGTTCCTCGCATTGCAGAGCCCCTCGTGCTCACCTGTGTGTGGTTATCAGAGCCGAGAACTGGAGAGAGCCAGGGCTGTTCTGATTGAATGGACAGCAGCCTCTGTGGAAAAAGGGACCGTGTGGGCTCACCCACCTGGGGGGTCCCAGGTGTGTCTGCCATAATAGGAGACGTGGGGCTTGTACACATGCTGGGAGGCCTGTCCATATGACCGTGTCATTCCTGCTGGCTTCATTCTCAACCAGATTCTGGGGTACCTGGGTGGCTCAGTTGGTTAAGCATCCAACTTTGGCTCAGGTCATGATCTTGTGGCTCGTGAGTTCGAGCCCCGCATCAGGGTGCAAATGCTGGAGGCATTTTGGTTGCTCTAGCTTGAGGGGAAGGTGGCTGTTGGCATCTCGGGTGAAGACCGGGGGCACTGCTCAGCCCCCTACAGTAAACAGGATGCCACCCCCTCCCCACCGAGAACCATCTGTCCCAACGTGTCAGTGCTGCTTCATGGAGAACTGTGGCCTGGAACCCTCCCTTTCTCCAGGGACTGTGGTCCCTAGCCCAGGGTAGGGTGGTATGACCCGGTTGTTGGGAGTAGGGCAGAAGAAAAGGAAAAGCGATGGGAAAGCCAGTAGTGGAGAGATGGTTTCCTCAGGACAATGGAACACTGGCCGACAAGGAGCCGTTGCGAGTTAGACACTAGGTGTGGGCCCTGGGGGTGCCGTGTGTCTGTTCTCCAGAGTAGTTCCGGTGGGTGTTCATCAATGCCTGCTAACGTGTTTGTCAGTCATCAAGCCATCTGGGTTTCATTTTTTAATATTTGTTTATTGTGAGAGAGCAAGTGAGGTAGAGTGTGAGTTGGGGAGACGGAGAGAGAGAACCCCAAGCAGGCACCTCGCTGTCAGCAGAGAGCCTGACGCGGGGCTCGAACTCACAAACCGTGAGATCGTCACCTGAGCCAAAGTCGGATGTTTAACCGACTGTGCCACCAGGCACTTCAAAATTGCCCCTTGTCTTAGAGGACAACGGTCAGCTCTGTTGTGCGGAACCTTGTCCTCCACCTCCTCTCTGGGTTTGTCCTCTGGTCCCCGCTGGTTGATCTTCCGCTGTTGTTCTCTGTCTTTACGTTCTGTCCCCTGGAACCTTCTCTTCTGTGCATTCAGCCCTGTCTGGTTTCTAGGCACCTGCCAGGCACTCCTGCCCTTCAGCTTAACCTATTCTGCAGCTTCCTTTTGCTTCCTACCCACACACCATGCCGTGGCGTGGGGGCGGTGGGTGGACCTAGCTGTGGTTAAATGCTTTGCATTTGTACATCTGGTAGACCACACCGCCTGTGAAATCTGTTTCTGTTTTCTTTGTGGAAGGTGTTCGGGGCTTAGCTGGAAATGCCCGCTCGGGAGGTGTTGGGCTGGGGGGCAGGGCACAGGCTGGAGGTCCACGGTGGTGGTAAATTGTGCTTCACGGCTCTGGATTGGGGAAGGTGGCCCAAGGACAGCAGAGAGAGGGAAGGGACGTGGCGAGGGAGGAAGACAACAGCTAGGGAGGGGGAAGCCCACATCAAGGGTGGACTGTGGTCTAACCTGTGTGTGGACACGTCCCAAAGGAACATCTACTCTGTGTGCTGGTGGGACGATTCCTATCTCACCTTCCCTGTGATTTCCCCGCCCCTGCAAATATCCAGGTTTGCCTGGAACTGCCTCCCGGAGCCACCAGGGGAGGGGTTAGGATAGGCATCTTCTGGGAAGAAAAGGGGTCCCGAAGAGGGCAGAGATGGTATGCTGGGGTTTTCTCACTGCGCGTGAGCACAAATCCCAGACACCTGCATCCCATGAGCAGACACACAGCAAACCCGTCCGTGGGTTTCTGCCCCGCAGCCTGGTGCCAGCATGAAGAACCAGGCGGCTGTCTTAAGCTTGCTGCTCGTGTGTCCTCGTTGGCCAGTCAAGGTCGTCTCTGCTCTGGAAAGTAGATTTTAGCCTGCTTACCCTGGAAACGGCTTGCTGATGGGGAGAAACACAATAGCAATATTTACTGTAAATAGGGTGACCTAATATGTTTGTTTTAGAGATGGGAGTCAGGAAATTTGACTTGAACTGCCACTTTTTTTTTTTTGCTTGACCTGTACCTTGTGCTTTGTGGTTGGTCTCATG
This sequence comes from Prionailurus bengalensis, assembly GCF_016509475.1. NCBI lineage: Eukaryota > Metazoa > Chordata > Mammalia > Carnivora > Felidae > Prionailurus > Prionailurus bengalensis. Next base: position 6,993,461 of record NC_057361.1, read on the forward strand.
GAGGAGAGGGACCAGAAGCCCATAGGAACAAGGGGCGGGTTGGTATATATGTGCACGTGTGTGTGTGTCTGTGTGTCTGTGTCTGTGTGTGTGTAGCCTGTGGTTTCTGGGAGTCCTATGTCCCCTTCTCCTCCCCTCCCCCTTTCCTTCCTTCTCGGGTCCTGCTTCTTCTGCCCCATGTCTCTATTTCTTGACTGGTGAGTTCAGGTAAAATCCAACCCTTGCCTGCCTGTTTCCTCGTCTGTAAAAGGATTTGGAAAACCCTACCTTACAGCACTTATTCCAGAATGTGGAGGGTCTTGTGTGTTGCCTGAAAGTCAGATGGTGCCCAGCAGAGCAGGGCTAGAGCTGACTAAGAACATCGGATGCTCGCGGCGCCTGGGTGGCTCAGTTGGTTGAGTGTCTGACTTCGGCTCACGTCGTGATCTCATGGTTCGTGAGTTCAAGCCCTGCGTTGAGTTCACTGCTTTCAGTGCAGGGCCCACTCTGGATCCTCTGTCCCCGTCTCTCTCTGTCCCTCCCCTGCTCATGCTCGCTCTCAAAAATGAGTAAGTGTTAAAAAACAAAAAACGCATCTGATACTCACGTGTGCCTGCCACCCCTCGCTGTTCTCCCTCTGTGTGCCGGTTCCTTTGTTCCTCCCTGGTCCCACGCCCTGCCTCCTGCTTTCTTAGACACCTTTATGCAGGCATAGGATTTCCTAATTCACCCATATTGGGGCGCCTGGGTGGCTCAGTCGGTTAAGCGTCTGACTTCCGCTCCGCTCGTGATCTTGCGGTTTGTGGGTTCAAGCCCCGCGTCGGGCTCTGTGCTGGCAGCTCAGAGCCTGGCACCTGTGTCAGATTCTGTGTCTCCCTCTCTCTCTGCCCCTCCCCCAGTCACACTCTCTCTTTCTCTCTCAAAAATAAACATTTAAAAATCATTGAAAATAGAATAAAATTCACCCGTATTAAGTGTGCACCTCAGGGACCCAGTCCCCTCAGAGCTGTGCGCCCATCACCACTGCCCAGTGTTTGGGGCCATTTCCATCACCCCGGAAGATCCTTTGCAGCCTTTGTACCTCCGTGTTCCCGCCTCAGCCCCAGGCAACCTCGAATCTTCTGTCTCGAACAGGTTGGCCTATTCTGGACATTTCCCACAGACGGGAGTCCTGCACTCCTCTGGCCTCTGCGTCTGGCTTCATTCGCTCGATGGGACCTTTTCCAGGTTCATCCACACTGGAGCGCGTACCGGCTTTTCTTCCCTTTTCCTCGCCGAGCGCTGTTTCCCTGGGCGTCAGACCACATTTGTCCGTTCACCAGCTGATGGACACGCTGAGCTCTCCACGCGGGCGGTCCTCCACGTCTTACAGGTGCTCTCGGGAGGTGGCCGGGCTCTGTGGTCACTTAAGTCCTCGCAATATCCATTCCATCACTCGTGAGCAGGGACGGGGGTTTTCCTCTTAATATATCGTAGGACTGTTAGAAAATCTAATAAGCCAACTATTTGAACAATGTGTCTCGTGGCCTTTCTCTCTGACCTCAGGAAGTAACTCTGAATTCTTGTAATGTGGAGAAAAATCCCCAGCTTTGTCACACTGACAGCTAAATGGAGAGCGGTTCGGGAGGCATACTGTCTAGGGAGCTTTCTCTGAAAATGTGTGGTGCGGTGTGCACATGTCTCGTCTTGCCCTCCTGAGAGGGTGGGATGCGGAAGGAACCTGGGAAGGGAGGCTCGGTCTGGGCAGAGGCGAGCCTCAGCTGTCCGTGATAGTGGCCTGCACCCCGTTGCTCTGCTTTCTCTGTGGCGTGGCACTGGCATGAGGCGCTCGGACACTTGCTGCCCTGGGCCTCCGGGGACCCCAGCTCCTTCCCGGATGTGGCAGGGCCCGGGAGGTGTCTTCCACTGGGCTCAGCGGTCCCAAGGACGGTGGGGAGGTGCTCCTTGGGGGGTGGGGTGTCGAGCAGGGGCAGGGTTTCAGTACGGGATTTGGCTGCACTTGGCCTCCTGCGGACCCCCGTGAGGCAGGTGTGGATCTTGTTGCCGCCTCCACGGGAGCCTCCCGCCCCACAGCACAGATCGAGTCTTGACTGTTGAGGCAGGTGGAGTAGTTTGCACCAAAGCATCTAGGATAGCAAGCTGTGCATCATGGTAGAGCCTTTGTTTGTTCTCACACTTGCAGTGTGACCCTAAGCCCTCCAGAGCTAAATGAGACAGAAGGAAACAAAACACCAAAACACCTCAAGAGAAATTGAAGCTAACCTCTTCTTGCTGGCCCAGCTTCTTTTGGAAAACATTTGCATACACTGATCAAAGAGGGCAGGCACTTTGTCCACAGCCAGCTTTTCTCCCCTTTGTCACTCAGGGGCCACAGCAGTGCTCCGCTAAGGGGCTCACGATTAGGCTTCTATGGAAGCAATCAGAAACCAAGCAACACTGAAACAGTGGCATCCCTTTCTTGACTGAAATTTCACCAGGTGGCTCTTGGTGTTGATAGCCATCATCGAGCCGTGTCTGCTTACATCGAATATTATTTGTCACTTCCTGACTGCTCTACTGGGTCCCACCGACCCGTGTGTGTGCTGCGTGTCGTCTGTGCCCACGGGTGCCGGGTTTCTGTATCGACAGGGTGGCACGGGGAGGGAGGAGGCTTTCCGTTGGTCACCTGTGCTTTCGATGGGGCATGTTTGAGTGACTGGTGGCCTTCTCTTATCTCCCACGTAGCCTTACCCAGTCTGGAGGGAAACCTTGCTTGTTAATCTGGCTGGTCCTAAAGTTCAAGAGCTTCTCCACACCCCCAGCCCTCCAGAAAACAAGCGACTTCAGAGTTTTTGGAAACTACAATTGAAACTCTTGGTGGCCTGATGTGATTCTTAATTGCTTAGAACCCAGCCATGAGGCCTTGCAAAGTCTTTCGAGAGGAATTTTTTTTTTAAGCCTTTAAAGAATAGAGTTTAGTCAGATGGTCCAGTGGAGGTTTTCACGTACGTATACATCTGTTTCACGTGTACGTATACGTTTCACGTACGTATATGTAGATTGACACTTCTGGGGATCGTCTGTGTTGTTGAATTCGCCCGTTCCCTCTGTTGCGCTGACCGGTGTCACATTGGCAGATTGCACATTAGATGCGTGAGTTTCTTTTTTTTAACATCAGAGGCTAATTTTTAGAACATAACTAGGGGTGCCTGGGTGGCTCGGTCGGTTAAGTGTCCAGCTCTTGGCTTCGGCTCACGTCATGATCTCACAGTTCGTGAGTTCTGCATTGGCAATGTGGAGCCTAGCTGGGATTCTCTCTCTCTTCCCCTCTGTCTCTTTCTGACCTTCCCCTACTTGCACTGCCTCTGTCTCTGTCAAAATAAATTTTAAAAAAGATTAAATTTCAGGGCATAACTGTAAGGAGAGCCAACAGGAGAACAATGTCTGTGAAGACACCTCTCTTTGTTGATGGAGGCAGGCAGCTCTGTGCCTTTTCTGACTCCTGCATTTTTGTCATCTGCCACGGAGCTCTCACTTCAACCTTGACTTGACTTGCCCACTTGAGATAAGACCTGTTTTCTACCAGATTTGAGGTCCTTGGAGACCCTGGTTTTATCAGGAGCAGGAGGAGAAGGTGACAGATGACTACAGGGCATGATACCAATTTGGAAAGAAAACTCCACTCTCCAAAAGCTTTGTACGTCTTCCCGTCCATGTACATTTATTTCTAAGCCCTTTTGCTGTGCTAACCTTTTAAAAATTAAAAGAACGTATATCACTTAGAGGCGGTCTTTTATACAGAAGATACTGTGAATGGTACTCCTGTGTATCTTTGGTTTCTATCCCAAATTCTTGTGAATAGATTAGATTACAAACATTTTAATTTAACCTCAGGATTAAAATCCGTCCCTGCTATTTTAACAGTTGCCTGCTTGGGATTGTCTCTCTCTCCCGCTCTGTCTCCCTCTGAAATAAATAAATAAACATTAAAAAGAAAAAGAAGTTGTATACGTATATGCAACAGAGAAAGAAAAATTGAGTATATCAAGATTGGTAAGTGTTTTTTAGTTAGGGAATACAGCTGAGTGCCCTCTCCCCCCACCGCAGACACACTTTTTATGCTTTTGTGTAATTTAAAACTCTGTTGCACTGAATACTTTTTTTTTTCTAATTTCTTTTTTTTTTTTTTTCAACGTTTTTAATTTATTTTTTGGGACAGAGAGAGACAGAGCATGAACGGGGGAGGGGCAGAGAGAGAGGGAGACACAGAATCGGAAACAGGTTCCAGGGTCTGAGCCATCAGCCCAGAGCCCGACGTGGGGCTCGAACTCACGGACCGCGAGATCGTGACCTGGCTGAAGTCGGACACTCAACCGACTGCGCCACCCAGGCGCCCCTTTTTTTTCTAATTTCTAAAAAATTTTTTAAATTGTAGGGGCGCCTGGGTGGCTCAGTCGGTTAAGCGGCCGACTTCGGCTCAGGTCATGATCTCGTGATCCGTGAGTTCGAGCCCCGCATCGGGCTCTGTGCTGACAGCTCAGAGCCTGGAGCCTGTTTCAGATTCTGTGTCTCCCTCTCTCTCTGACCCTCCCCCGTTCATGCTCTGTCTCTCTCTCTCAAAAATAAATAAACGTTAAAAAAATTAAAAAAAAATTTTTTTTTTTAATTTAAAAAATTTTATTTGGTGGGGAGAGGGGCAGAGAGAAAATGAGTGAGAGAATCCCAAGCAGGCTCTGTGCTGTCAGCGCGGAGCCTGACGTGGAGTTCAGACTCTCGAACTGTGAGATCGTGGCCTGAGCTGAAATCGAGAGTTGGCCGCTCCATCGTCTCAGCCACTCAGGTGCCCCCTAAGTGCTTATTTTTAAGAAAGCAAATGAATGTTGTATACAGCTTTGCGGAACTTGGCTTTTCCAACTAGGGTCATTTGAAGATGGGAAGATTTATTTCCTTTTTAAAAATTCATGACATCCTCCGTTGCAGCGCATCTGGTAAAACAGCGTGTGCGCAAGGATTTTTATGATGCATAAAATAGGCTGTAAGGTGTCGCGTATGCCTTCTGACGCGTTTCATGCCTTTTCCCTCTGGCTTACGTGATGCATGGTGAAAAGCCCTGTGTGGAGTGTTTGATTTGGACCTTCTGAAATCCCGAGGAAGAGGAAGAGGAGGGGACAGGAGAGAATATCCTGGAGGGGGTGGCAGGATGCCGGCTGCGTGGTTCCTTACCCTGAGGACTCCTGGGCCGCAGTCCCTGCACCTTATCCTGGGTGGCCGGAACAGCTGAAGTCTGTGTTGTCTGACTCTTCCTTTCCGGCATCGCTGGACCCCCTCCAGCAATTATTCAGAATGCGTTCTGTGCAAAAATTACCGGTTTTCTCTAACGGGGCACAGAAGTGGATACTTACGTTCAAATATTCTGATTGATGCTGTGTGGGGTGTGTGTGTCCGTGTGCTCGAATTGTCTAGCAACTTCTTTAATGAGCATTCTGTGTTGGAAATTTCTCTTATTTATGACTTCCTGGGATTTCTTGCTTTCGGTTCTTGTTAAAGTCATGTCACGTTTTAGGGAGTTTGGACCCCTTTCCCTTTTAACCTGGTGTTCTACTTTGTGATACATTTTTTATTTAAACAAATTTCTGAAGGTCCTTGTGAGACTTGGAGGGATTTCACTGAAATATTGCTTTTTAAAAAATTTTTATTTGTTTGTTTGTTTTTGAGAGAGAGCGCAGAGAGAGAGAAAGAGAGGGCACGAGTGAGTGAGAGCTAGAGAGAGAGAGGGAGGGAGGCAGAGAATCCCACACAGTCGCCGCACTGGGAGTGCAGAGCCCCAGGCAGGGCTCTAGTTCTCCTGATGTGGGGCTCAAACTCACGAGCTGTGAGATCATATCTTGAGCTGAAGTCAGACACTTAACCGACTGAGCCACCCTGAAATAGTCTTAATTTTTCCTTTGAACTACGGTAGGCAGGTTCCTGTCCTAGGGTCCTTGTGAGAGAATTCACACTGCGTGGTGCATAGTGCTGGATGGCTTTCAACCCTGAATCACAGACATGGTGAGCTCGTAAGAGTGAATCACAGGGTCCCCTCCTTGAGTCTAAAGTGCGTGCCTAGGGTCGCCTGGGTGGTTCAGTCGGTTAAGTGCTCGACTTCAGCTCAGGTCACGATCTCACGGTTCGTGAGTTCAAGCCCCGCGTCGGGTTCTGTGCTGTCAGTGTGGAGCCTGGAGCCTGCTTCGGATTCTATGTCTCCTTCTCTCTCTGCTCCTTCCCTGCTCATGCTCTGTCTGTCTGTCTCTGTCTGTCTCTCTCTCTAAGATAAACATCAAAAAACATTTTTTAAACAAATAAGTAAAGTGTGTGTCTAATTTGGTGGCCCAAATGCCTGTGGTTCAGGGTTTTCAGAGGGATCTCCCCGACGCCACCGCATGAAGACAGGAAGCTGAAGCAGGTTTCTGTCCGGTCGTTTGGTTAAATGAAACTGCCCGGCCTCAGGAATGCTGTCGTACATTCCATGTCTGGTGGTGAGGGCAGGAGCCTGGAATTTGGTGGTGTCCTCTGTCCCTCCCTCTGTCCCCTTTCCCTTCCCCGCTCCCTCTTCTGGGAGTCGAGTGGGCTTGTCTTGGGCGTGGGGGTGGGGAGGAACAAAGCTGGACTCTGTCCCCAGGGCTCCTGTGATCTTTTCTGACCCTGTCCCGCCGCAGTCAGAAATGCAAGGTGCCATCCACCCACCTAGTAGGGGCTCGTAATCCAGCGTGCCCTGACTACCAGCAGCCTGCCGGCCCCACTTCTCAGGAACACAGGGGCTCCTGGGGTCCCCAGGCGGGAGCGAGTGCTGGTCACTCATGCGGCTGGTTTCCCATGTCCTGGCCACACACAGTACATTGTTGCTGTTTTTAATAAAATCTGTGTTTGGGGGAGAGTTTGTGATCTACAGAGAAGTTGCGAAAGTGGCACAGAGCACCCCCATGTGCCCCACGCGCCCAGTTTTCCCCTTGGTAGAGGGAATGGCGGTAGTTTTCTCCAGTGACCCAATGTTGATACGTGACCACTAAGCTCGTATTTTATTCAGCTTTCCTTAGTTTTCCTCTGATGCCTTTTCCGTTCCAGGATTTCATCCAACACGCCACAACATACTCAGTTCTCTTGCTGCCTTGGGCTCCTCTTGACCGTGACCATTTCTCAGGCTTCCCTTGTTTTGCCCCTGACCGTTTTGAGCCGGGCTGGTTGGCTGTTGTGTAGAGTGCCCTGCTCTACAGGGCAGTGCAGTGCAGTGCATTTGTCTGATATTTCTTTCACGGTGAAGCTGAGGTTCTGGTTTTTGGGGAGGAAGATCACAGAGGTCAAACAGCATTCTCATTACCCATAATGTTTTTTACTTTGATTTTCCAATTTTCCTAATTTTAGAAGTTAAGATTTTTCACATCTGCTTTGGAAATTTTGAACTCTAGGGGAGGAAAAGCACAGAATTTCCTTCTGAAACTCTTTTTGTGGGAGCCTGGGTGGCTCAGTCGGTTGAGCGTCTGACTTTGGCTCAGGTCATGATCACACTGCTTGTGGGTTCGAGCCCCGCGTCGGGCTGGGTGCTGACCACTCAGAGCCTGGAGCCTGCTTTGGGTTCTGTATCTCCCTCTCTCTTTGCCCCTCCCTTGCCTGCGCTCTGTCTCTCTCTGTCTCTCAAAAATGAATGAACATTAAAAAAAAAATTTAACTCTTTTGGCAATGCAACTTTTTTACTGGAATTGTTCAGCTGGGGTGCAGTTATGGGCTGAATTTTTGTCCCCCCTCTAAATTCATGTATTGAAACCCTAGTTCCTAGCCCCTCAAAATGTGATAGGGCATTTAAAGAGGTGACAAAATTAAATGAGGCTCTATTCTAACCTGATTGGGGTCCTGACGTGAGGAGGAACAGACAGACACCAAGGATTCTTGCAGACAGAGGAAGGCCACGTGAGGAAAGTGGCTGTCTGCAAGCCAAGGAGAGCGGATGTATTTCTATTGTTTAAGCCACCCCATCTGTAGGATCCGAGCTGACTGATGTGGCAGGGTGGGGTGGGGTTGGCGATCAACGCTGCTGTGCTGTTTGGACGTTTGTAGACGTCATTGTTTTGAACAGGAAGCCTGCCCAGCATGTCCTATAGATACGTTATTTATTCTGTTCTGTTCTGTACACTACAAATATGTTAGGTTTCAGAATAGCATTGGGATGACTTGAATTGATACGTTGTTGTGTGCACCTTCTCCCCACGTCAGCAAAGCTGTCCGTCGTCAGGGCACATCGTATTTTTTTTTTAATTTTTTAAAATTATTTTTGAGAGAGAGACGGAGAGTGAGCGTGGAGGGGCAGAGAGCGTGGGAGACACAAAATCCAAAGCAGGGTCCAGACTCAGAGCTGTCAGCACCGAGCCTGATGTGGGGCTCGAACCCACGAACCGTGAGATCATGGCCTGAGCCGAAACCAAGAATCAGACACTTCACCCACCGACTGAGCCACCTAGGTGCCCCGGGCAGATCTCATTCTGTTGGGTTGACAAATTACTGTCCTTCTCTAGAGCGGCAGGCATTGGCAAGCCATCTGTGTTAAGAGCCAGATTGTGGCGTTTTCGGTTTGCGGTGTGGCAGGCCACACGGTCGCTGGGGCAGGTGCTGAGTGCACCTGTTGGCCAGCCCTTGCTCTGTTGCGGGAGGACACAGAACCATGACTCTCCCTTGAGGCTGTTGTTTATTTTTGCGGTCATGTCCTTGCTTTTTTGTGTAGGTGGGCCCATCTCTAGGTAACAGTGTCATGTTTTCTCCGGGAAGTCTTCCCGGGCATCTCCTCTGCAGGCCTGCTTCCCAAGTGCCGTGTTGCCACAGAGCGTCTCAGAGAGATGGAGAGCAGCCCATCACCCTGACCAGTGGCCAGCCTGAGCCACCGGACTGGCTCACTGTTCTCCACAGCATGTACCCCAATCCTGCCTTTGAAACTGCAGGGGAGTCCTCTCAAGCTAGCATCCCTCCTCCTAGATGTGTGTGTGTGTGTGTGTGTGTGTGTGTGTGTGTGTGTGTGTGTTCTTGAAAACAAAGGCTTTTATTGTCTCTAGTTGTGGGGAAGGATGAGGAGGTGGAAGCTTCCAGAATGGAAAGGGCTCAGAGCCCAGAGCTGAACCTTGTCTGCACGTCAGCCCTCCCTGGCCCCTCCTCACCCTCGTTTCTGCTTTTCTCTGCCCTCCAGTCCCCGTCTGCTGCAGACGCCCTTCCCCGCGAGTTAAACATCATCCTTGGCAGCTGCCGTCCAGCCTCAGGGAAGGGGGATGACGAGGGACTCCGTGTGGCCCCTGTGCCTTATCCAGCTGCCTCCAGTGACTTGTTCTGCCTTGTTCTCCCTGCGGTCCCTGGGCCATGCAGAGCTGGCCTCGATTTTTTGTCCCCCCTCCCAGTGACCTAACCTCTGCTTCTGTACTCACCCATCCCCTTCCCATCCCAGTTCGCGACATCGTCGCAGATACGTCCCTATATGCATCGAGTCCTGTCCCGGCTGGCTCCCCTTCCAGGTTATTAAAGTAGTCTCCTATGCTGGTCTTCCCCCTCCAGCACATCTATGAGCCTAGCTCTGTTTGTGCTCATTCCCTGCTCGAAATACTGTAGTGGCTCCTCCCTCATGGACTGCTGACTTTTAAAAATAATCTGGGCAAACAGGCCAAGGTCACTCACCTGCCGTAGCCTGGATATCTGTATTTTCCTCTCTCTGAGCCTGTGGACTCAACTGAGAAAGCCTCTGTGTCGTTCCCTTTTATGACCTGCCTGCCACTTCGGTTCCCGTGTTCCCTGTGCCCAGAACTGCCTGCCTCTCAAGGGTCCCGTGCCTCACCCCATCTGAAACACCCACTCCCTCAAATCCACCATCTTCCTAGAGCTTTCAGTATTTGGTCCAAGTAGAGAAAGGCTCTCCCTGTGATTCCACTTGGAGCTTTGTTTTTATGTTTCCTATTTTATTTTATTTTATTTTATTTTATTTTATATTTATTTTATTTTATTTTTTATTTTATTTTATTTTTTATTTTATTTTATTTTTATTATTTTTTTTTAATTTTTTTTTTAACGTTTTATTTATTTTTGAGACAGAGAGAGACAGAGCATGAATGGGGAAGGGCAGAGAGAGAGGGAGACACAGAATCAGAAGCAGGCTCCAGGCTCTGAGCCGTCAGCCCAGAGCCTGACGCGGGGCTCGAACTCACGGACCGCGAGATCGTGACCTGAGCCGAAGTCGGACGCTTAACCGACTGAGCCACCCAGGCGCCCCTTATTTTTATTTTAGAGAGAGAGAGTACACAAGTGGAGGAGATGGGCAAAGGGGGGAGGGGGGGAGAGAGAAAGAGAGAGAGAGAGAGAGAGAGGGAGAGTGTATCCTAAGCAGGCTCCACACTCAGCTTGAAGCCTGATGTAGGGTTCGATCCCATGACCTGGGATCATGACCTGAGCCGGATTCAAGAGTAGGATGCTCGGGGTACGCTCAGTTAGTTAAGCATCTGACCCTTGACTTCGGCTCAAGTTATGATCTCGAAGTTCGTGAGTTCGAGCGCCACATCGGGCTCCGAGCTGACAGTTTGGAGCCTACTTGGGATTCTTTCTCTCCCCGTCTCTCTGCCCCTCCCCTGTTTCTCCCTCCAAATAAGTAAATAAACTATAAAAAAAAAGAAAGAGTAGGATGTTCAACTGACTGAGCCACCCAGCTGCCCCTGGAGCTTTGCTTTGTGACCTTGTATGGCCTGATACCGATGCTTTGTTTCACATATACATGATTCCTCGGAGGACACTGGCTGCCCCTGTGACATCTGTTCCCTCCTGAGGTTCCCACCTAGTTCCCACCTTCCTGGGCTGTGTCCGGCTTTGGGCATGGACCTGACTGGTTTGGGGCGGGGGGGGCGCACTGGTCTTTCCAGTGGTTTATTGTTGTTGTTTTGGTAGTGGGCGTGTGTTTCCATTCTGGCCAGTAAAGTAGGTAGGGAGCTCTGGAGGGGGGCTTCAGGGAATAGATGCCCTGTCTTGTGCTGGGCACAAACCCAGCACAAACCCAGAACAGAGGGGTCGGCCTCGCAGACCCCTTGGCAGAGGGTGGGCTCACCTGTGAGCTTCTAGGCTTCTCCCGGCCTCACTTTCTCGTTTTCAGTGTTTGTCCAGGAGATCAGAAAACTTGGACTTACTGTACCCTTAAAGCTCTATTGTGGTTTAATTGTAGAGGAATTCTCTAACATGTTTCATTTAGTGACTTGCATCGAGACGAACGACGGGTGATCCGAACATCCGTTTCTTCAGAGTTCACTGGTGTTGTCAGGTTACTGTCAGGGAACCAGTAACGAGAGGTGAATTTATGCCTCACCTCGATGCCTCACCATAAGCTGGAAAGTGCATGTTTAAACCGGGAGCCCTGCCGTGTTCAGCTGTCTGTTTCTCCAGCCTTCCGGAAGGCAGTGCAATGGTGGTGGGTGTCTGGCTTTGTCCTGTTCCTACTTCCCTGTAGCCTGCTCTGTGAATATTCTCCTGTGCTGTTCCCCCACTAGCTCCCCTGGCCATCATGTCTCTGGTCCCACAACTGCCAAAATGTACGGCGGGGGGTGGGGGGCTGGCTGGCATCCTGGTTTCCTGATGCTTTTGCTGAGATGCCTTTTATCAGTCAACATAACCTTGACCCCAGGGGCCCTAGGCGTCCTACCTAGGGAATGAACTGTCCTGTCATTGGATACAGTTCTTGGACTGCAGCTCCCAGACACCAGCATTGTGATGGTAATGATGTACGCTGACCTAACATTGGTATATGGAGGTGCCAGTCTGCACCCCAAGAAGGAGCTGATTCCATCTAGAAAAGAACTTCTGGGGATCAGCTCCTATATGTTCTCTCAGTGTTACTGCTGTTTTTTAAATTTTATTTTCCTTTTATTTATTTTATTATTATGAAATAGTAGGTGCTCTTTATTTGTTAATATGTATCTTTTGGTAGTGAAGTAGAACTTGCATTCAGAAAAGTAAAAAATGACAACAGCTGGATGAATTTTCATGGAGTGAACACGGCTGTGTAAGTCATTATCCAGATCAAGAGATCGAACTTTCCTGTTTCTATGTTCTAGGCCCCACAGGTGCCACTGAACCTCTCCCCTGAAGATGCTGTGTCTTAAATTTTCACACCATAGATTAGCCTCTATTTGACCTTTATGTAAACGAAATAAATATATTCGTGTCCAGCCTTTTCACTCTTCTGTTTAGGAGATTGTAGCTATAGTAGCCCATTTTCTTTGCTGAACCACAGGGCCGTGTGTGTGTGTGTGTGTGTGTGTGTGTGTGTGCGCGCGCGCGCGCGCGTGCGTGTGTGTGAGGGGACTTTAGAAAATTCTTAGTGGCTTTGACATCCTTGTGGTCCCTTTTCATCCTTCCCCAGAGATGAGCCATCTTGAACACAGATTTGACATCTGTTGCCTCAGAGCCCACCCCTGGCTGCTCTGTGGCTGGGGTCTGCCTTCCAGAAGATTTATTGTTTTCTCGCAGACACTTTGTAACTACTTCAGTAGAGTGCTCAGTTGCATGCTAGCTGCTTCTGGGGTTGATTTCCTTTCATGGAATTTTATAGATGGAATCAGGACTCCCCGAGACATTCCCCCGTATAAAAGGGTAATCCAAGTGATAGAATATTGCTTTTGATCTGTTGGGTTTTGTCTTTGGGTTACTTTTTTTTTTTTTTAATGTTTATTTCTTTATTTGAGATAGAGAGAGCAAGAGAGAGAGCGCGTGCATGAGCAGGGCAGGGGCAGAGAGGGAGAGAGAGAATCCCAAGCAGGCTCCGCACTGTCAGTGCAGAGCCTGACCCGCGGCTCAAACCCACGAACCGTGAGATCAAGACCTGAGCCAAAGCCAAGAGTTAGACACTTAACTAACTGAGCCACCCAGGGTGCCCTGTGTTTTTGGTTTCTTAAAGCAGTTAACTGTACTTACTGTTCCGTGCTTGTCTTGGCCTCAGTTCAGTATTTGGGAATCCAAGCAAATCTCCTTGTAGAATAAGCCTGGCGTACCAGGATGATAACATTCAAATCCAAGGGCAAGAAACGAGGCCCTTCACAGGTTGGGGTTCGTTTTGAAGCACAAGGTAAAGCGCTGAGAGAGTGATGTTCACTGTAAGGACTTGCAGGGCACATCCTGGTCTCTGAAAGAAATGCTATTTTACCAAGTCTTTTGCAGTGAGTGACCACAGTGCTCTGGGACACAGTGTGCACCAAAGGAGGTAGGATTGATTGATTGATTGATTGATTCTTTGGTCCTAAAAGCTGTGTGAATCCAGAGATGACTGGAAAGTATCAACATACTAAGATATTCACAGACGAACACAAGAGATGCAGTGTTCTGGGGGCCTCCAGATAAATTGAAGTCTGATCAAAGGTGGAAGAGGGTAGCTAGTGGAATAATTAGGTAGCTCAGGAGAGTGACCAACCAGCATCCAGCTGTATAAAGGGTGCTGTTCCTAAGAAGTCTGTGTGGCAAGCCTTGGCCAGTCCTGATCTATGATCACCGTTCTTATCCTCACTAGTGATTTTGCAGCCTGAGTTCTGATGTCCTGCAAAAATGCTGTGTTAGCTTCTGGACGCAGCATTCCCCGGTGTCCTTGAGCAGTGGCTGATTCTTCTAAGGATGTCTCCCCTTTGATTTAATCATGTCCCAATGGAATTAACTTTTTTTTTTTTGAGAGAGAGAGAGACAGCACAGGCGAGGGAGGGGCAGAGAGGGAGACACAGAATCCGAAGCAAGCTCCAGGCTCTGAGCTGGCAGCACTGAGCCCGACACGGGGCTCGAACTCACAGACTGGGAGATCATGACCTGAGCTGAAGTCAGACACTTAACTGACTGACCCACCCAGGTGCCCCTGGAATTAACTTTTAAAATAGTTTTTCTTTAACCTTTGCATCTGTAGCTGCATTTCTCCTTACCCATAATGCAGGATAGGGGCGGAAGAAGGAATCTCTTATGGATTTGAGAAGCTTATGTTATTAGGGGGTTAATGCCCCATATGTGTTGGGGCAAATGTGAGGATGGAAAGGAGAAGCTGTTGTGTAGAGTACAAATCTACATTTATGAATTCAGCAGTCCATTGCCGGGTCACAGCAGACCCCAAATTTGTGTGTTCTTCGCGGCTGTTGGTATGTTACTGAAGTTAAGTCCGGTGTCTAGAGAGAGACGTCCTAGGAGGTAAAATTGAGAGAGAAGTTCTAGGAGGTAAAATATTCTGCTACAGGGTTATTGGGAGAGGAAATAGAGGGAGCTCATACGATATGTTTTAATGGTTCACCACTAATTAGATATATGACCTTGAACGAGCTACTTCATATCTCTGAGCTGAATAAACTGCCCTTTGACCAACTTTTTAACCCCATGAATCTGTTTATCTCCACGATGAGGGTGGTCAGGTGCATGTCCCACATGGTGGGAAGGTTTCACAATGCATGCCAAGCGCCCAGCCGGTGTCCTGCATGAGTGAGCCATTGAGTGAAGGGTGTTTTGTTGTTCTTCCTGGAACACACAGCTTCTGTTCCATTCACGTACCTTGATCTCCTAAAAGTCCAGAGCAAATGAGCTTCCACTTAGAAGGGAATGTCTCTGGGGTTGGAACATTTGCCCAGCAGTGCAAGCTAGGTGTGTGTGTGTGTGTGTGTGTGTGTGTGTGTGTGTGTGTGAAATACAGAACATGGGAGCATGGTGAAGGCATCTCTCCCTGCCTCCCTAATCATCTGCAGCTCCAAACAGTCCCACCATAGCTTCTTTTGACAGCTGGTGTGACAGTGCTGCAAGCCACGGGCATCTGAGGGCCCAGGAAGCAGGGAGTACCCGCTGTGCTTAAGCAAACATGCCACAGGAGAGGCTGGAGGTGCCCGCTGGCAGGAGCGGTCCCCGTGGAGGCTGGTACGCGCTCACCATCTCTGCTGCCTCTGGTTGATCTCGTTCCCTCTGCGACAGGCTCTGCTTTTCTTCCAATCTCCCAGTGACTCGCTCCGGGGAGACACAGCTTCCCGTGGCCTTGGTTTCAGAGGCTGCCTCAGATGTGGCATCACATCTTTGGCTCTCCCGCGGGGGGGTACTGGTGGCCTCCCAGCCCTTCCTATGTGACATGGGCATCGCTTGGAGTTTTGTGGGGTAGAGGAGGTCTCCCCCCCGCTAAGGCCTTGCGGGGCCAGCTCCTCTGGGGTGACTGTCAGTTTTACAGGCTGCCTAGAGAGTGTCCTTATCGGCCCCTCATTTAAGAGCCTTCTGCCGGAAGTGGGAGGCTGAGTCCCCCTCTCCTTCACCCCATCCCGTCCACGTATCTTCCTCTGGAGTGGAGGCGCTAATGGGAAGACGGAGCAAGGCTGACCATCACCCAGACACCTCTCATTGTAGTGAACTTGGCCAACCTGTCAGCTAGCACTTGGACACAGTGGAGAGAATGCCAACAGACAAGACAGGGTGCTTTTTCCCAAGGTTGAAAGGAATGGTGATTGCTGTATGCGGTTTAACGAGGTACAGATACAGTACATTGTATGAAAGCGTGCGTGTTGGTGTTTAAAACAGGTGGACACGGAGCAGATGGTCCATATGTTCTGTGAGCGTTTTGGGTTGGTGGGGGTCCTGGGGTCTGTGGTTTCCTCCCCCTCACAGCTGGGAGCCCTTGAAGGGAACGCCACCCTGCTCATCAGCAAACGATTCTGGCATTTGACAGGCATACACCCAACGCCATCACGTGTTCGTTGGATGGACATCTTGGGTCCAGGCTGGGCTGTCCCCCCCCCCGCCCACCCCCTGCTCCAGCACAGAGTAACCTCACGTCCCTTGTTGGCTCATTCCCCCCTCCCCACGCCACAGCACCTGCGGGGCTGTCCACTGCAGAGACTGAAGTCCCTGCCAGTGTCCACATCGTTCTCTGATCTCCCACACTTGGGTTTTGCTAAGAGTCATCACTTTCTTGTCACTCCCCCCTCCTGGCCCCCCAGTTCCCTTTATGTCTGTCACTGGTGCCAGGGAGAGGTCATGACTTCAGGAAGATACGCAGTTTTGTTTTCTGGGTTCAGGTTACTGTGCATGTTCCTACTTTCCTGCTGGATGATGGTGGACAAGTATGAAGTCAGACGGGCCGTCAGCTGGACTTAGGTTTTTTAATTTTTTTTTTAATGTTTATTTGTTTATTCTTGAGAGAGAGAGAGAGACAGAGAGACAGAGCATGAGCAGGGCAAAGAGAGAGGGAGACACGGAATCCGAAGTAGGCTCCGAAGCAGAATCCGAATCCAGGCTGTCAGCCCAGAGCCCCACGTGGGGCTCGAACTCACAAACTATGAGATCACGACCTGAGCCGAAGTGAGACGCTTAAGTGACTGAGCCACCCAGGTGCCCCTGGACTTAGTTCTTAAGTTCCCTGCAGCTTCCTAACTTTACAAAACCCAGACCCCTATTTAGGAAGGACTACAGGTGATTCAACATGAAAATTCATGGACTTGGGGTCTCCTTGTTTTATCAAACCTTCAGTGGCTTGAGGGGATCCGGTCTTTCTCTTCTACCCTATTTAAATGTTTCATACGGTTCTTGAATTTAAAAAGATTTTCAAAACAAACGCTTCACACGTGTGTTGCCCATTTGCGTTTGAGTAAGGTGAGGGGGCGTGACCAGGGACGGCTTGTTACAGGTTTCACATTATTTTCCCTCACTTGTTTGTCCAGAGAGTACCTGAGTGCTTACCATCAGCTAGGTGCTGTAGTGGGGAGTGTAGCACATGAACACTTCCAGCAGGAGGAGCTGGTTCTGATTTGGATTTAATTTTTTTTTTTTTTTTTTTTTTAGTGTTTTATTTTATTTTTTGAGAGACAGTGAGTGTGGGGGGGAGGGGTGCAGAGAGAGGGAGACACAGAATCTGAAACGGACTCCAGGTTCCAAGCCGTCAGCACAGAGCCCGACGCGGGGCTCAAACCCACGAACCCCGAGATCACGACCTGAGCCGAAGCTGGACACTCGACCGGCTGAGCCACCCTGGTGCCCTGGTTCTGATTCGGATTTGAATGACAATTTCATAATTGTCCTCAACTCCAGCAATATGTCATTATTTCAGTTTTACCATCATATATTCATAAGCCTTTCTAGCAATGAACTGAAAATAAGGCAGGACAGGCTTTATCAGTTTCAAGGGAGTGTTCATTTAAAAATGGCCCATTAAATTATGTACTGGAATGAGCTTGTAGTTAAAAATCTCTCACTAAAAAGACCTCTTATTAAGCTCAGAAGGACATGACATCTGATTCCAATGGCTTTGTGTTTCATTGAATTAAAGAAATTCATATCAGTGAAGTGTTAACTGATATAGTGTCTAGCTGTCAATTAAATTGGAAAATGTACTTGTTTATTATAAAAACTGAGTGCCTTCCATGCTATGAAAACCTAATAGTGTGCTTGCCTAGAAGATCAAAAGGGGGCTGCATGGGTGTGATGTCCTAGAGATCACACTCTGGGATTCTTTTGATCCCCATAACTTCCGGTTAGTTTTCTCCATGGCTGAGTGCCTAACAGCCTCCTGAGTGTCTGTGACAATGAATGACAGGCTGTATCGATGGAACTTGGGTAGAGTCATTTAGGGAATATATTTTTTTTATTTTTTATTTTATTTTTATTTTTTTTAATTTTATTTTTTATCTTTTAAATTTTTCATCCAAATTAGCATATGGTGCAACAATGACTTGAAGAGTAGATTCCTTAGTGCCCCTTCCCCATTTAGCCCATCCCCCCTCCCACACCCCCTCCCGTAACCTTCAGTTTGTTCTCCATATTTAAGAGTCTCTTCTGTCCCCCTGCCTGTTTTTATATTATTTTTGTTTCCCTTCCCTTACGTTCATCTGTTTTGTCTCTTAAAGTTGTCATGTGAGCGAAGTCATGTAATATTTGTGTTTCTCTGACTGACTCATTTCACTTAACGTAATCCCCTCCAGTTCCATCCACGTAGTTGCAAATGGCAAGATTTCATTCTTTTTGATTGCTGAGTAATACTCCATTGTATATGTATAGACCACGTCTTCTTTTAATTTATTTTTTAATTCTTTTAATGTTTATTTATTTTTGAGACAGAGACAGAGCATGAACGGGGGAGGGTCAGAGAGAGAGGGAGACACAGAATCTGAAACAGGCTCCAGGCTCTGAGCTGTCAGCACAGAGCCCGACGCGGGGCTCGAACTCATGGACCTCGAGATCATGACCTGAGCCGAAGTTGGACGCTTAACCAACTGAGCCACCCAGGTGCCCCCACATCTTCTTTCTCCATTCATCCATCAATGGCCATTTGGGCTCTTTCCGTACTTTGGCTGTTGTTGATAGTGCTGCTATAAACATGGGGGTTCATGTGTCCCTTCGAAACAGCACACCTGTATCCTGTGGATAAAGGCCTAGCAGTGCAACTGCTGCGTCATAGGGTAGTTCTATTTTTAGTTTTTTGAGGAACCTCCATACTGTTTTCCAGAATGGCTTCACCAGCTTGCATCCCCATGGGAATATATTTTTAAAAAAAAATTTTTAATGTTTGTTTATTTTTGACAGAGAGAGAGAGAGAGACACGGAGCATGAGTGGGGGAGGGGCAGAGAGAGAGGGAGACACAGAATCTGAAACAGGCTCCAGGCTCTGAGCTGTCAGCACAGAACCCGATGCGGGGCTCAAACTCAGGGACCACAAGATCATGACCTGAGCTGAAGTCGGGTGCTGAACCGACTAAGCCACCCAGGAGCCCTGGGAATATTTTTAAAAGAGGCTTCGGGAGTGCCTGGGTGGCTCAGTCAGTTAAACGTCCAACTCTTGATTTGGGCTCAGGTGATAATCTCACAGTTCGTGAGTTCAAGCCCTGTGGAAGGCTCTGTGCTGACGGTGTGCAGCCTGCTTGGGATTCTCTGTTGCATGCGTTCTCTCTCTCTCTCTCTCTCTCTCTCTCTCTCTCTCTCTCTCTCAAATAATAAAAGCAACTTCAGGTCATACAGTTAGTCCCCTGCTCCTTGGCTACAGAGAGAGAGCTCACCATATCCTCAGAAGTGTGCAGACATCTATGCTATTTGCTTTACTGGCTCACGTTCCCCCTTTCTCAAAGCATCCCCATTTCCTTATGAAAATCTCCCCACTCTTAGGTCTTGTCGAGAGGAACCCCTGCTTGTCACCATGCCCTTATAAGGGTCAACCAAATCTCTTGGCTTCCTGTCCCTGGTAGAGCCCTAGTAGTCTCATGATCTCTTAGCCAGTCTTTCCTTTTTCCTCTTAATTACTTATTTTGCAGTCACTGTAGATTCATTTGCCAATGTCAAAAGATAGAGGGTTCCCTGGTGGTAGCATCTTGTAAAGCTCTAACAACGATGTCCCAACCAGATACTGATGCGGATACAGTCAAGATATAGCACCTTCCCATCACCAAGAGGACCCACACTGGTTTCGCTTCAGCCCCTTCCTGACATTAAGCCCTAGCCACTGTTTTTATAATTGTATTTCAAGAATACTAGCTAAATGGGATTGGCTGTTTTCACTGGGCATAATTCTCTAGAGATTTGTCCATGTTCCTGGATCGAGAGTTCATTGTATTGCTGAGTAGTCCCGGCTACTTAATATACATAAT
Source organism: Prionailurus bengalensis (assembly GCF_016509475.1). Lineage (NCBI taxonomy): Eukaryota > Metazoa > Chordata > Mammalia > Carnivora > Felidae > Prionailurus > Prionailurus bengalensis. Next base: position 7,013,026 of record NC_057361.1, read on the forward strand.
ACATATTCATTCATATGTAATACATATTCATTCATTGCATCTTGACCAGCTGGTTTCTGCCCTGAGCCTGACTTCCTGCTTTTCTCCTCTTCACTTTCTGGAACCTTCTGGGGCAGTTCCCAGTGCTGTGATTTCCATGATTCTCTACATCCTTGTAATAGATCTCACTTTGCTTTTGAGAACCAGACCCTTCCCGTCAGAGCCCTCAATGATCCAGAGTCTGGGGATTACCTGGTCAGATCAGTGTGGCTCGTGCTAACGAGTCAGCCGACAGGCTGGAGCTTAATTAAACAACAGTGCAATTCTTGCCATTCCGATGTTTGAGTTCCTTGCCCGTTCTTCCAGCATTTTCCTACAAGGTCTGTGTGGAGACGATGCCATCATTCAGATGCACATATAGAGATGTGGAAAGGTACAGAATTTCTATGTACTCTGTCAGAATACTGCGGCTCTCACTCTTTGGTAATACTGTATTCTTTCAGCTTCTGTTTTCTGTGCTGCCTCTGTTCTGCCTTTATAAAGATAAAAGTCGAGGGGTGCTTGGGTGGCTCAGTCAGTTGAGTGTCTGACTTTGGCTCAGGTCATGATCTCACGGTTTGTGAGTTCGCGCCCCGCGTCAGGCTCTGTGCTGATGGCTCGGAGCCTGGAGCCTGCTTCGGATTCTGTGTCTCCCTCTCTCTCTGTCCCTCCCCCATTCATGCTCTGTATCTCTCTCAAAAGTAAATAAACATTTGAAAAAAAAACTTAAGAGGTTGAAAATCTTCTGTAGTAAAACTGTTACTGACTGTAGCCTGGGATTAGAGCCGAGGCGACTAGAGTCTGTTTTATCCCTTCAGCTTCTAGTTTTGAATTAACAGGAGTTCACTCTATTAGATAAGAAGCCTGTCACTGCTTCATTCTGCTCATTTAAAGAGTTACGGCCCTGCAGAAAGGGCCTGCTCGTTAAAGGCAGTCTCTCGTGAAGATAGGGATCTATTGGAGTGTAGGACGTGACCATCAGCGGTCGAGCCGTCGAGCCATTCAGACCTTGGGGAGGTTAGTGCCCGAGAAAAGGCTGTGTGGCAGAAACCCAGCAGTACCTCCCGGCAACACATTCCACTAAAGATGATTCATTGCAGTATTCAGTTAACTAGACTTATTTTCCATGCTTTGCTTTTTGTTGTTGTTGTTGTTGTTGATTTTTTGAGAGAGAGCTTGAGTGAGCAGGGCAGGGGAAGAGAGAGAGAGAGAGAATCTGCACTGTTAGAATCACACACGGAGCTCCAACTCACAAAACTGCGAGATCATGACCTGAGCCGAAACCAAGGGTTGGCCACTCAACCGACTGAGCCACCCAGGTGAAGAAGGACCCTTCTCCCTCCTCTCTGCCTTTGCAGCCCCAGGGGTACGCCACGTGTAAGAGTTGTCCTGCTCAGCATCTGTCTCGATCTTTGCTACCTTTTCATAACATCTGGGGCTTAATTCTTATTGCCAACACCTTGAATCTTTGTTTGAGCTGGGTCTGTTGAAGCCTTGCTTTCTGCTACACGCAGTGTCCCCTGGGACACACTTCATGCCTTACCAATGCACAAATCTGCATGAACTGCAGGTTTCAAGACTGTTGAATTAGACCCAGGGGAAGAATGACTGTAGAATTGGAGTTTTGAGATTGTAAAGCTGAAAGATCTGAAGTACAGTCGGGATTGAATTGCTGATTTTGATGGGTAAGGAAACAAAGGCCCAGAAAAGATCAGTGGTTTGACCTGAGTGTGTGTTTGCATCTCTGGGGAAAGCTGGAAATTTAAGTTCTTTCTTCAGTCCCTGGCATCCAGCCTGTGAGTTTTCAACAGTGGATGGTGTAGTCCTATTATCTGCCTTATCCCGCCCCCCGCATGCAATTTAAAACAATCCAGAAAGTATTTTCAAAGCTCTGAGAATGTACCTCTTGGGCTTTGCAGATTACTTGTTTTAAGAGGAAAGGAAAGCCTGTTATAATATGGCTGTTTCTTGGGGTGTCTGGGTGGCTCAGTTGGTTAAGCACCTGACTGACTCTTGATTTCAGCTCAGGTCATGATCTCACAGTTGGTGAGTTCGAGCCCCACTTCAGGCTCTGTGCTGACAGTACAGAGTCTGCTTCAGATCTCTCTCTCCCTCTCTTCTCTGCCTCTCCTCTGCTTGCGCTCTCTGTCTTCCAAAATAAATAAACATTAACATTTTTCTTTAAATATGTGGATGTCAGGGCATCTGGATGGTTTACTCAGTTAAGCATCTGACTTTGCGTTCAGGTCATGATCTCATGGTTCATGGGTTCGAGACCAGTGTCAGGCTCTGTGCTGATGGCTCACAACCTGGAGCCTGCTTTGGATCCTGTGTCACCCCTCCCCCCTGCCCCTCACTTGCTTGTACTCTGTCTCTCTCTCAAAAATAAACATTAAAAAAATTTTTTTAAATGTGGGTGTTTCTTGGGCACCTTAACCCTAACCCTAACCCTGGTACCACCAGTTCATAAAGGAGCCCCCTCAGTCCTTCCTTGGTTGGGGGGGGCGGGGGGCGGCGGGGATCCATGATCCCGTGGAAGGTCAGGATGTCCCCATTGCCCTGCCAGGACTCCGAACGGCAGACGGCCAGTAGAGGAGCTGCTGTGGCTTCTTGGCAAAGCCCAGGTCTTATTCTGGAACCTTTAAGTCGCTGTGGCAGAAGGTCTTTGCTCCCATCTTGGTCATACCCTTTTCCTTTTGGTAAAAGGAAGACGTATCCTTTCCCAGGGCTGTCCCAGCAGAGATGCAAACAGGTGGCTTAAACAGGTTTATTGTCTCTCAGTTCTGGAAGCTGGAGGCCAGGTGTCAAGGTGTCAGTGGCCGTCCTGCCCTGAAGGTTCCTGGGGACAATCCTTCCTTGGTTACGGATGCATCCCTCCAGTTGCGGCCTCTGTCTTCGCGTGGTCTTCTCTCCTGGGTGTCTGTGTCCAAATTTCCCTCTCGTAAGGACGTCAGCCATTGGATTAGAGCCCACTCTCGTCTAGTATGATCTCCTCTTAAATCGAGTCCATCTGCAAAGATCCCAAATCGAAATAAGCTCACATTGCCAATTCCTGGAACTAGGACTTGGGCATCTGTCTTTGGGGCACACAGTTCAGCCCATAAAAAGAGAGCGAGGGGCGCCTGGGTGGCTTAGCCCGTCAAGCATCTGGCCCGTGATTTCCACTCAGGTCATGATCTCTTGGATTATGCCCCCACGCCCTTGTCGGGCACTGCGCTGACAGTGTGGAGCCTATGTGGTACTATCTCTCCCTCTCTCTCTGCCCCTACCCCCATCAAAATAAATAAATAAACTTAAAAATACGATACAAATTGGTTTTGAGTTATAATCTACATATAGAACACTGTTCACATTGTAAGCATAGGCACTGATGAATTTTCACATAGTATGCCACATTTGTAACCCAGATGAAGGAATGGAAGAAACCGGTGTCTTTTTGTCTTTGCCTTTGCCTTTGTCTTTGTCTTTCTTTTCTTTTCTTTTTTCTTTTCTCTTCTTTTCTTTTCTTATACCTTTTTTTTATACCTTTTTTTAAGGTATACACCTTAAGGAAAGCCTCCCCTTTTCCCCCAGGCTCTTTAGTTTGGTTTGTGCTTTTAATTCTTGTATGTTGCTGACATTTCTGGCTGGGTATACTGTAATAAAACCTCTGATGATAGGGGTTAGGAAGAAATTCCTGCGATGCTTGTGTCTCAGCTGTATTTATATCTTTAGTTTTTACTTAGGGAACCCTCATATTGAACAAGTACACGTTTTGACCACAGTGGCTTCCTAAGAACTCTATTGTAAAGAATACATATAGGGGCACCTGGGTGGTGGCTCAGTCAGTTAGTGTACGACTTGGACTCACGGTTCCTGAGTTCGAGCCCCACGTCAGGTTCTGTGCTGACAGCTTAGAGCCTGGAGCCTGCTTCGGATTCTGTGTCTCCCTTTTCTGCCCCTCCCCAGCCTGCACTCTGTCTCTCTCTCTCTCTCTCTCTCTCTCTCTCTCTCTCTCTCTGAAAAATAAACATTAAAAAAAAAATTTTTTTAATGAACTCTAAGCAAGGAGGGATGGCCATTTTTTGTTTGTTTTTTAAAGTTGAGAGCGAGAGAGGGCGGAGAGAGGCGGAGAGAGAGAATCCCCAAGCAGTCTCCACACTGTCAGCACAGGGTCTGACAGGGAACTTGAGCTCATGATCCATGAGATCGTGACCTGAGCTGAAGGTCGGATGCTGAAGTTGGATGCTTAACCGACTGAGCCACCCAGGCGCCCCAAGGACCCCTCTTTAAATGAGAGCAAGAACATTGTTGACTTTTGTCACTTAGGTTTTAATTTTTTTTTTTCAAATCATAGGCTGTTCACTCTTTTATAGAGAGAAAAAGTGGCATTTCTGTCTTATGTCCTACATGTCAAATACAGTGAAAAGAACCTCTGCCTGTTGTGTAAAATATTTTAGCTGTATTTGGAATCGGTCACTGTTCCTAAGCTGACTTTGTTTTCCAGATCCTTGGGTAGAATTTGTTTTATAGTCTGTCATGGGAGATAGCTGCTTCCCTGCTCTTTTGAACAGTGATTGTAAAATCCCAAGGAGTCCCGCATCAGTCCTAACAGACAAATACACACTTTACATCAAATTTTCCCCTAAAAGGACTGGATAAAGCACAAGAGACAGAATGACATCAGGCTGCAGCTAGCCTAAAAAATGACTTTGCTGAGAGCTTTGCCATGTTGTGTTAAGCCACCGAGACCCTGGAAGAGGTGGTGACTCCCTCTATCCTCAACGTACGCAACCTGGAGGTGTGTTGGGGCTCCTACCTCTGTGCCTTGCCTCTGCACACTTGTACGTATCGTAAACTAAGCGTGTAAAATTAACTCAGTGTCTTTAGTTAACTGGTGAGTAATTCAATCTTTAACTTGGGAAAAACTGGAAGTGGGCTATGAAGCATATTTTTTTTAATGTTTTTTTTTAAATGTTTTTATTTGTTTTTGAGAGAGAGACAGAGCGTGAGTCAGGGAAAGGCAGAGAGAGAGGGAGAGACAGAATCCAAAGCAGGCTCCAGGCTCTGAGCTGTCAGCACAGAGTCCGATGCGGGCTCAAACTCATGAACTGTGAGATCACGACCAGAGCCCAAGTTGGACACTTAATGTATTGAGCCACCCAGGCACCCCAGCATATTCTAACATCTAGTAAAAGATTGTACGCCCCAAACCACAACCAAAAGGTCTGAATTTAGGGCTCCTTGAGTGGCTGGCTCAGTCGGTTGAGCGTCCAACTTCAGCTCAGGTTCTCACAGTTCTCACAGTTCAGATCTCACAGTTTGTGGGTTCGAGCCCCATGTCAGGCTTTGCACTAACAGCATGGAGCCTGCTTTGGATTCTTTGTGCCCCCTCTCTCTGCCCTTCCCCCTGCTCATGCTCTTCCTCCCCCCTCCCTCCTCCCCAGTCTCTCTCAAACATAAACATTAAATAAAGAAGTTTAAAAAAAAAAAAAAGCTCTGTATTTGCTCTGTCTTGGCTGAAGCTGTGGCCACTACTGTGCCAGGAGAATTAAGTTCTTTTATTTTGAGTCTCTTTTTTTTCTTAAGACTTTAGAATGTTTCCATATTTGCTCCCAAAGCTATGAATGAATTTGGGAGAAACAAACAACATTAAGCATTGAAGGTTTTGCCTGGACAAGTTGGCCACTGGAAAAAGTCAGCGAAGAGTTTTCTGATTTTTATGCAATCTCATTAGGACTGGAGTAGCTTAAATCTCCAGTGTTTTTCTTTTTCATGACTGAGAAGGGTTCCAAATTAGATAATAGTTTGGCTAACTTTGGTTTTGATGCTAACTTCAGTTCACTGTGGATAAATAATATTACTCATGAGCTGAGGAATGTGTTTAGTGTAATAAAAACTTGCTTTCATGTAGTCTCATTTATATTTAAACAATTAGATTTTGTACGTATCAACCCTGCTTCCATCCATGGTTTTTAGTTTTTTCTTTTATGGGTTTTTTGTTTTGTTTTTTTGGTTTTTCTGGTTTTTTGTTTGTTTTTTTTACAGTGGTTTATACCATTAGTCTTTGCCATCAAAGAGTACAGGCATTAGACAAACAGAAATGTGATGACTCCTCATAGCTGCTGGATTTTTTTTTTCTTTAGGGTATGTGCAGTTTGTCTTACTCTTTTTTTAATATAATATTTTGTTTAATGTTTATTTTTGAGAGAGAGAACAAAGCTGGGGCAGGGGTGGGGGTTGCACAGAGAGAGGGAGACAGAATCCAAAGCAGGCTCTGTGCTATCGGCCAAAGTCGAATGCTTACCTGACTGAGGCACCCAGGTGCTCCTTAAATACGAACATCAGTAAGCAACACATGTAGGTTTTCTTAGCCTGTTTATCAGACATGATAATTTATGCCTCTCAAAATAAATAACATTTTAAAACATTTATTTATTTAATTTTATTTTATTTTATTTTATTTATGTTGAGAGGGATCACATACTTGCAGGGCAGGGACAGACAGAGAATCCCAAGCAGGCTCCACACTGTCAGGGCAGAGCCCAACGTGGGGCTCGAACTCTTGAACCATGAGATAATGACTTGAGCCAAAACCAAGAGTCAGAAACTTAACTGACTGAACCACCCAGGCACCTTGCTCTGGATACTTAAAGAATTATGACTCATTTGAAAGCATCCATGTCTTCTGGCTGGATTGTTCTGGTTTTCTGAGGACCTCGCCGCAGGCACGTCACGGGAGCATGGGCGACCTAGGCCGTTGAGTGTGCTGCCCGAACATCCAGCTCTGGTGCGTGGCCGGCTCCCACCCGTGGCTGGCCACCTCTTGGGCCCCGAGACTCTTCGGGTCTCTCTGCTGTCTGCACGGTAGCTATAGCATCTGTGGGCCCGTGTGTTCTTTCTCGGGGGCCCCAGATGTGTCTGCTTCTGATGCGGCCTCATGGGGCGCCTGGGCGCCTCGGTCGGTTAAGCGCCTGACTCCTGATTTCGGCTCGGGTCCTGATCTGTTCATGGTTCGTGAGACCAAGCCCTACATGAGGCTTTGCACTGACAGCATGCAGCCTACTTGGGATCCTCTCTCTCCCTCTCTCTCTGCTCCTCCCCTCCTCTCGGTCTCTCCCTCTCTCTCTCTCTCAAATAAACAACAAAAAAACCCTGATGCGGCCTCCAGCTGACGCCTGCTTCCGTCCCCTGTGCCAGGACCACCGCACAGCCACCCTCCCTGCAGGGGAACATGGCCGTCCCCTCCTGTGGCGGATTCCTACTGTGGGGAGAGCAGGGCTTCTGGCCTCCAGAGACTGATGCTCACCAGTGGTGGGAGGGTATCGCCCTGGAAGATACAGTCGGGCCTGGAGAACTCAGTGCTTGACTAGAGTGCTGAGGGAGCCCACATGAGAGGGGAGGAGGGGACATGCGGGTAGGGATAGAGGCAGAATGCTGGGTGAAGGGACATGAGGAAGACCGCCTGGGGGGTAGGGTTCCCGCGTGCTGCCGTGGCTTCTGACACAGGAGAAGAGGCGTGTATGATAGAGGAGGACCAGAGGTGCGTGCATGGTTACGTGTATGTGACCTTCTGATAATGATTTTTTTTCTCACCTCATTTAAAAATTTGTTTTGATGTTTTATTTTTTTATTTTTTGAGAGCGAAAGCATGAGTGGGGGAGGGACAGAGAGAGAGGGAAACAGAATCCGAAGCAGGCTCCAGGCTCTGAGCTGTCAGCACAGGTCCCGACACGGTGCTCGAACTCACGAACCATGTGATCATGACCTGAACCGAAGTCGGACGCTCAACCGGCTGAGCCACCCAGGTGCCCCTCACTCACCTCCCTTTTAAAAGCCAAGGACTGCCAGCCTTTGAGGTCCTAGGGGAATTATCGATAAAAATCCAGATGGTCAGATTTAGGAGAATTAAAAGAAAAAAAAAAAAAAGGCCTGCTCCCACTGAGTGCTGATTTCACTTCCGAGAGCGGCATCTTTTGTACACGCGGCCCCTTCTCGACCTTATGAGCACTTGCTGTGCAAGTCAGGGCTTCGTGTTCTTCCCGCAGGGCTCAGCGAGGCCCTGTGGGCTGGACCTTTGACATCTGCCTTTGTCTCTTCCGGCTAATGTAACAACAATACCACAGACTGGGCAGCTCATAAACAAATAGTTATTTCTCGCAGTTCTGGAGGCCAGAAGTCCAAGTTCAACGTGGTGGCAGATAGGGTGTCTGGGGAGAGCCCTCTTCCCTCTGTATAGACAGCTGTCTTTCCACGGTGTCCTCCCATGAGGGAAGGGGTGACGGAGCTTGTGGGGTGTCTAGTAGAAGAGCACTAATCCCATTCCCGAGGGTTGCACCCTCATGACCCGATCCCACCTGGGAGCGTCCCACCGGGCATCAGGGCTCAACATGTGAGTTTGGGGAGGACACAAACATTCATTCACCGCCAACATCACTGAAAAAAGAGTTTTTCAAGCAGAAAGACAGCCCTTGTGATGGAGGAGATCATCCATATTTTACCCAGCACAAAAAGCGAAGGCTTTAAGGGAGCTCTGAGTTCACCCAAAGGAAAGGTGAACGTAACTTTGGCCACGTTCCCTCTGAGCAGCGCGTCTCTTGGGTCCCACAGGGGCGGCGTTATCTGAAGGGACAAGCGCTGTTTGAAATGGCAGTAGGCTGGGAACGTCCATTAAAAATAAACAGCCGTGTGCTCTGAAAAGCCAGGGACACTTTGTTCTAATGTCCAGCGGTTCCTTTTCCTGTTTCGTGATTGCCTATCAGCTCTTGGAGATTGCTTTTCTACTTTGAAAACTGAAAACCTAAGTAATTCCAGTCATCTCTGTTTAACCGGCACTTAATGTTCCCACCATTTGTTTCCAGAAGCTCTGAGAGAGGGGCGCCTGGATGGCTCGTCCGACTCAAGTTTAGCTCAGGTCATGATCTCACAGTTCATGGGTTCGAGCCCCACATCAGGCTCTGTGCTGACATTGTATAGCCTGCTTGGGATTCTCTCTCTCTCTCTCTCTCTCTCTCTCTGTCTCTTTCTCTCTCTCGGTCTCTTTCTTTCTGTCTCTTTCTTTCTCTCTCTCTGCCCCTCCCTCTGTGCTCTCTCTATAAACTTTAAATAAATTAATAAATTAGAATATACATGCATGCATACATACATATATGCTTGGGGTGGTTTTGTCCCAACCAGTCTTGAGATTTCTAAGACTGACTTGAAAGACCAGGACTGGGGACACCTGGGTTAAGCACCCAACTTCAGAGTCCTTGTGATTTGCCGTCTGTGATTTGGAGCCCCGTGTCGGGCTCTGTGCCGACAGTTTGGAGCTTGGAGCCTGCTTTGGATTCTGTGTCTCCCTCTCTCTGCCCCTCCTCTGCTCATGCTGTCTCTGTGGCTCAAAAATGAATAAATGTTTAAAAAAAAAAAAAAAAGGACTGTAGTGAGGTTTTCCTCCCACGGTCCTTAGGATGAAGGCAGGGCTTGAGACAAAAACCTGGCCGTCTTCACTGGTTCCCTTCCTCTGTTTGCCCCTTCCACAGTGTTGCCTCCTGCCTTGCAACAGACATTGGTATAGGAGGGACTAAGCAAAGATGCCACCTGGGCTTTGTTCTCAAAGACGGGCTAGTCCCGCCACGGGGCTAGAAGCAGAGGCAGAGGACCATCAACAGGGTTCAGAGCAGTGGTTGGCGGTGCAGCCCGGGTGTCGGAGAGGCCAGGAGGAGGGCCGCCAGTCCCGAGGCGGAGGCAGGAGGAGGCTTGTGTGGCGTCCTACAGTGTGTGCATGTCCATGTTGGGGGCGGCGGCCTGAATGGAGGGGACCTGGCCAGCAAAGCCCGCAGACAAGAAAGACCATTTTCTGTGGGAGAAAGAACAAAGGCTTCTTAGTTGCGGGTGTGTGATGTTGGGACAGGACCCGTGGTGCCCAGAACAACAAGGCCTGCTTTGCATGGTAATGATGGGCCTCATTAAACACGGTGGCTCCACCTGGCCCGATGGGCCTTGTGCGAGGCTGCCAGTGACCAGAGAGCCTGTCCCTGTGAGGCTGTCTGCTTCTCACCATGGTGGATGGGGTTTGCGGGGCAGGCGTGAAAATGGGATTTAGGCGGTGTCTTGCTTTTTGTGCGGATGTTCACGAGAGCTGGCCTGGTTGTCCCGGATACTTAATCCTTTGTCTAGAACAGTGGCTCTGAACTAAGGGTGATTTTTTGGGGGTCCCCTAGGGGACATTCGGTAATATCTGGAGACATTTTTAGTGGTTACAAATTGGGGTGACGGATGGTCCTGGCATCTAGTAGGTGGAGAGCAGGGTTACTGCTAGTAAACATTTTGTGCCCAGCACGACCCCCCACAACAAAGAATTACCCAGCCCCAGTGTCAGAGGTAGAGAAATGTGACGTGATATTCCACCATGAGCCGTCCCATAGTTTACTTTTTGGACATCTGGGTTGTTCTGGGGTCTTAGGTGTCATTGATGATGCTGGTGTGGACATTGTGGTATGGGCCCGTTGGGTAATGTACAGTCACACTGATGAGGTATAGGTTATGCAGTGTGGTTTCCCACGTGGTCACATTGATCCCACGTGGTCACATCCATGTAGCCTACAGGACTTGCAGGCATTGAAGCAGCCCACGTGGCCACTGACAGGTGAAAGAATAAAGAAGGGGCACCTGGGTGGCTGTCGGTTGAGCGACCGACCGACTTTGGCTCAGGTCATGATCTCACGGTTCGTGAGTTCGAGCCCCGCATTGGGCTCTCCGCTGACTGCACAGAGCTTGATTGGGATTCTCTTTCTCTCCCTCTCTCTCGTTGCCCCTCCCCCGCTTGTGCACGCTCTCTCTCTCTCTCTGTCTCTCTCTTTCTTAAAAATAAACATTGAGAAAAAAATAAAAGGCATATATGGGGGCGCCTGGGTGACGCAGTCGGTTAAGCGTCCGACTTCAGCCAGGTCACGATCTCGCGGTCCGTGAGTTCGAGCCCCGCGTCGGGCTCTGGGCTGATGGCTCGGAGCCTGGAGCCTGTTTCCGATTCTGTGTCTCCCTCTCTCTCTGTCCCTCCCCCGTTCATGCTCTGTCTCTCTCTGTCCCAAAAATAAATAAACGCTGAAAAAAAAAATAAATAAATAAATAAAAAAAAAGAAAAGGCATATATGTACAGGGAATATTATTGAGCTTTATTTATTTATTTTTTTTAATTTTTTTTCCCCAACATTTATTTATTTTTGGGACAGAGAGAGACAAAGCATGAATGGGGGAGGGGCAGAGAGAGAGGGAGACACAGAATCGGAAACAAGCTCTAGGCTCCGAGCCATCAGCCCAGAGCCCGACGCGGGGCTCGAACTCACGGACCGCGAGATCGTGACCTGGCTGAAGTCGGACGCTTAACTGACTGCGCCACCCAGGCGCCCCATGAGCTTTAAAAGGGAAGGCTGCTATGCATCATGTGCTGTGGCATGGATGGACCTTGAGAGCTATAACCAGGCGAAAGGACAAATACCGTATGATTCCACTTATGTAAGGTGTGTAGAGCAGTCGGGTTCCTGGAAAGAAAGAAGAATGGTGATTGCTGGGGGGCAGGGGGGCTGGCGAGAAGGGGACTGGGGCATTGTTCGGATATAGGGTCAGTTGTACAGGATGAAGTTTTAGAGATGGGGTATACACGATGTGTTTATACTTAACGCTACTGAACTGTGCACTTTAAACACAGGGTTTTTAAAATTTTTAATTTAATTTTAATTGAGAGAGAACCAGTGGGGGAGGGGCAGAGAGAGAGGATAGAGGATTCCAAGCAGGCTCCATGCTGATAGCAGACACCCAGACACAGGGCTTGACTCATCAACCGTGAGATCATGACCTGAGCTGAAGTCTAACACTTAAGCAGCTGAGCCACCCAGGCGCTCCGCGCCTTAAACACAGTTGAGAGAGTAGATTGTGGCGCATGTGTTTAAGCACCGTCGAAGAGCTGCAGGTGACCCCGTTTTCCTTTCAGGCACCCTGTGCTCCTGTGCGCGTCACCGAGCAACTGTGCACCCTGGGGCAGACCCTCCTTTTCCTGCCTGAGGGCGCTAGGGGGCGACAGGGAACGTAGGCTTTGGGAGCCGCACAGATGATGAAGACATATTAAAGGAACTAGAGCTCAATGGAATTGTGGGAGAACGTCCTCAGGGGGGATGTTGGGCAGCAGGAAGGCCTCTGACAACCCATGTCCACCCGGCTTGGGAAGACTGAGGGAGGCAGGCCCCTCGGTGTGGCCAGGCATCCCCTGGCGGGCCACTGGTCTCGCGGCCCCAGTGTGGAGCAGTGGCCTGTGAAGACGTCCTGGGGCCCCCTGGGCCCCTCTGCAGCCGTCCCTTGCTGACTGTGACCTTGTAGAGACCTTGTCACCAGTAGAGAATAGTGCTGCTGTATCGCTTCTGCCTCCCATAGTTGGGCAGGTTCATTCTAATGCAGAACCATACAGAGACGGAGATTCTGGAAAATGTAGTTCCCATTTTAACCAAGAGGACCCACTACTGACACCTAAGTTGGAAACACCTTTTACTTATTGAATCCGTTCAAAGGGCCACCTGGGGAAATTCGTGTTCTTTTTTTCCCTTTGCTTGACTGCAAATCTGTGGTATTTATTTATTTATTTATTTATTTATTTTATTTTATTTTATTTTTTTAATCTGTGGTATTTAAACCACAAGTATTTTCAAGTATTTGTATCTTGAGAATTTATCATGTAAATCATGCTTTTTTAAAAGGGGGAACTGTGGTCTGGTTTCTACATAATCCACTTAGGCTAAATTTTTGTAAAATATCATTTATATACTGTGGCTTTGTCTACTTAAGTTTTCTGTGATGCTATTATAGCTAAATAATGGGAAAAGGAAACTTTAAGTTAGGTTTAAACAATAGCATCTAGGATAACTGAGCTTTGGGATTTTTTTTTTTTTTTCTTTTTCAAACAGCCTCAGGAAAGGACTTAGAAACTATTGTACCTAAATAAATAGCTTGGAGCACTGTAAATGAAGCATTCTCCCTTACCACTTCAGCCTTATTTCCTAGTGTTAAAATCAAGAATGGGCGGGGGGGGGGGGGGGGTGCCTCGGTGGCTCAGTCAGTTGAGCCTGGGACTCTTGATTTCAGCTCAGGTCATGATCTCAAGGTTTGTGGGTTCAAGCCCCACGTTGGATTCTGCACTAACAGTGCAGAGCCTGCTTAGGATTCTGTCTCCCTCTCTCTCCGCTCCTCCCCCACCCATGTTTTCTCTCACTCGCTCTCTCAAAATAAATAAATAAACACTTACCAAAAAATCAAGAATAGAATCATTAGGTCACTGAAGCCTAGCCAGGTAGTTCCACTTGTTACACCAACAAATGGTAAGTGAAATAATTTGTGAATATACTTGTGTAATACTTTAGAGTTTACAAAATATTTTAGGTGACAAAACAGACAAAAATGAGTGACTTTAAGTTGACTAGTTAAGTAAACGGAGGAGTCAAGGCTTTTTTTTTTTTTTTTTTTTTTTTTTTTTTTTTTTTTTTAGTTTATTTATTTTGAGAGAGAGCCGAAAAGCGGAGAAGGGCAGAGGGAGAAAGAGCGAATCCCAAGCAGGCTCTGCGCTGTCAGTGCGGAGCGCGATGTGGGTCTCGAACTCACAAACCACAAGATTATGACCTGAGCCAAAATCAAGAATGAGACGCTTAACCACTGAGCCACCCAGGCGCCCCTAAACGTTTTATTTTTTTAAGTAATCTCTACACCCAGTGTGGGGCTCGAACTCACAATCCTGAGAGCAAGAGTCCCACACTCCCACCTCTTTTAATCCTTCCCTGATGCTCATCATCTCCTTGCTCCCTAGCCGGCCCGTAATATAATTTTGCTGCTTGGGCCCCGCGGGTGTCTGTTACTGCACTTGCCACGGGGAATTTATATCCGTCAGTGTCCGGAGAGGAGACAAACCGTTCAGTAATTTGGACAGGAAATGCTTCATATAAAGCAGGATTCGGCAGACCGGCGACCTACAACACAGCGTTCTTTGTCTTGTCGGTTGCAGAGTCGAGGGCTGGCTGTAGGCTGCGAGGCCCACGAAGCCTAAACTGAAACACTGCTCGCCGCGCGGCTCTTTACAGAAAGGTTTGCTCCCCACCCCCCACAAAAAAATTATTACCTCTTAACGGATAATTACTCGAATTGACAAGTAAAGAGGACTGTAAATGCAGAACCGCGGCTACGAGGAGCAGCCACCACCCCCGGGGCTGAGGCGGGTGAGCGAAGGAAGAAGACCTTAGAAGTAGCCCACCCCTCCCGCCGGGAGTCAGGCCTCCGCGGGGCGCGTGTGAGCGCGTACCCCCGGCAGGGGCGAAACTCACGGAGTCGCAGAGCAGCAGGCGGGCGGGAGGCTGCCCCCGGCTGCCTTCGAGGCTCAGCAGGGAGCGGGGCAAGGGTGCTGCCGGAGCCGGCTGGCGTGCCGGTGGAGAAGCCGCCCCCGCCCCCCAGCGTATCCGCAGAAGGTGCCCGGAGGCTACCGTGCTGCTGGGCACGCCAGGTGACTGCCACGCGCGGGGGACTGCCGCGCCCATTAATGTGGCGAGCGTGACTATTATGCCACGTGACTGGCGAGCCACGTGACTGCCATGCTCACGTGAGCACCGCGCCCTTTGACGCCTTCGCATGACTGCCACGCCCACATGACTGGCGTGCGGTCATACCTGCCACACCCATGTGACTGCTGTGACCACGTGACTGACGCGTCCCTGACTGCCACGCCCATAACTGTGGGCACGTGACGACCCCATCCACATGATTGCCACGCCCACGTGACTTGCGTGTGGGCATAATGGCCACACCCACATGAAAGCCATGCCCCCAAACGGTCATGCCCACGTGACTGTCACACTCACGTGACTGGAGGGTGGACATAAAGGCCTCGCCCATGTGATTCCCTTGCCCATTAAGGGTTGGGTCCCTTTGACGCCCTGCCCGTGTGACTGCTCGCCCATAGCTGCTGTGCTCATGTGACTGCTGTGCTCATGTGACTGCTGTGCCCACGTGACTCAACGCCCATGTGACTGGCGGGTCGGCCTAATGGCCACATGACTATTATGCCCACGTGACTGCCACGTCCATTAACATGTGTCAAGCCATGCCCACATGACTGCCTTTCCTCTTGACTGCCGCGCCCATTAACTGTCAGGTCCCTGCGACTGCCACACCCGTGAACTAATGAGCCCATGTGACTATCACATTCATGTGACTGCCTGACCTGTCCACGTGAGTGCTGTGGTCATTAACGGTCACGTCGGTCTGATGCTGGGCCCATGTGACTGGCACACCCATTAACTGCTGAGTCCAAATGACTGCCATGCCCGCGTGACTGCCATGCCCATTAACCGCCTCACCCATGTGACTTTTGCTCCTTCAATGACTTCCATGCCCCCGTGACTGCCGCACCTGTTAGCTTCTGCGTCCGCGTGATGCTGCACCCACGTGACTGCCGCCCCCATAACTACCATGCTCACGTGACTGCCACGCCCACGTGACTGATGTGTCCTTCGACTGCCACGCCCATTCGCTGTCACCCCAGGCGACTGCCTTGCCCATTAACTGCCGTGCTCACGTGACTGCCACACCCACGTGACTGCTGTGTCCATCGGCTGCCTTGTCCTCGTGACTTCCACTCCCGTGTGACGGTCGCGCCCATTGACCGCCTTGCCCACGTGACCCTAGTCCACGTGACTGCCACGCTGCATCACGGCGCCACGTCCGGGTCTCCGCCGTGTCCGCGTGACGACGTGCCCACGTGATTTTTCACGGCCACGTGAGTGTGGCACCTCCTGAGTGCCATGCCCACGTGCCGGCCTCTCCCACGTGACTGGTGCAGCCACGTGATGGCCGCATCACCTGATGCCGTGCCCACGTGACTGCCGCCTCACGGGAGCAGGTATAGAGGAAGGCAGCCCGCAAGTGGAAAGGGTGACGGAGCCCCCTTCTGGTGTCCCTCCCGTGCCCTCTGCTGACGGTCCTTACTGGTGCCTGCGGCAAGGAGAAGCGGTCACAGGGCCCCTCTGCGGGATCTTCAGGGGAGGCCGCGGAGGGCAGAGCTAGAGCCGAGGCGGCACGTTGCTAACCGGCCACGTGAGAGCCGGAAGTCTTCGTGTCCCTTCTGGCCTGAACCCTCCCTGACACCTGACGGTGTTCAGCAGATGCTCCTTGGATGTGGCTTTCCGGAAGCCGTCCCTTACGTGCGTAGGCCTCTGTTCCTGGGACGCAGGGACGATGTGGTGATGAGGACTTGGCAGAGTCCTCCTGTCCCGGACCTTTGCCCCGTAGAGAGGAGGCCCCGCTCGGGCCTCATCCGGCCGCAGGCGGGCAGCCGGGCCCGGGCTCGGGAGGAGCGCTTCTCCTTTGGCTCCTGGCGCGCCTGGCCTGGCTTGGCTTCTGCGCTGTACTCCCGACCGCCTGATGCGGAGCCCCTCCTCTGCCGATTGTGCTTGAGCCGTCCTCCAGATTTCGGTTTCCGGCTCTGGCTGTCCGGTGCAGCCTCCAGATCTTGCCCTGCTCTTCCGTGGGACTTCCGCCTTGACGCTTTTGTTGGCCACATTCCCCCTCCGCGCACAAGCTCGTCACCCAGGCGTGCCTTCCTTTTATATATCTCGTCGGCCGGGCTCTGGCCCTTAACCTGCCTTCGTCCCTTTGTGCAGGCCACATTTGCCTTTCTTTTTATGGGGTCTCACGTGACCAGCTCTCCTTTTAGGGAGGCTGAAAGGAACGTGTTAGAATAGTCAGAGCGAGCCGTCGCGTTCTTAAATGCCTCGGAGTAAACACCAACTCGCTCACCGGGAGACCAAAGCCCAGGAGGTGGGTTGTGGTTTCTTTTGTTAGTTTTAGTGGGGCATCGTTTTGTGTTTTCTCTTGCTTTTTGATTTTGGTTGTCAACCATGAGGAAAAAAGGTGTTTTTTTTTTCTTTCCACAATTGAGATTTCGTTGGTGGTTTGATGATCCGTACACAGACATTTCATTTTGTCTAAATTGTTTTGAAGTTTATTTATTTATTTTGAGAAAGAGAGAGAGCATCCCGAGTAGGCTCCACAGTGTCAGCACAGAACCGGACATGGGGCTTGAAATCACAAATAGGGAGATGGTAACCTGAGCTGAAATCAAGAGTCGGACGCTTAACCGACTGAGCCACCCAGATGCCCCTCATTTTGTACAGTTTTTAACACAGATACCAAAGACCTAAAAAGATGTAGTCTGTCACACTAATGTAAACCGTTAATCCGGTGACTTTACAGCTTGAAATGTGGAGGCAGATTTTCCTTAGGAAGAGTTAAGTATCAGTATCTTGTGTGTCGATAATCTGTTCAATCACAGCGCTCCCCACCTCATTCACAATTCACAATTTAACATCCTAGACACGACTTGTTCAAACTTCCAGGTTTTTCACGGCACACAACCAAAGTGTTTAGGGAAACTGGGCCAGCACGCTCAGGAACTGAGTGCGCCAAGATCAGGGAATGGTTTTCTTTAGGAATTGTGGGGAGAGAGGTAACTTTCAGTGTTCGAGACACACGAAGTACACGACCGTGCCTCCAGATTGCCACGTAGCATGCTTTGTACTGTCCGCTGTAAAAACTGCTCCCCTGACCCGTGGAATGTTAAGCTGACCCAGACAGCCAGAGCCTCCTGGGATTCCATATCTCGCTCTTTCCTGGTTGTACTAAAAAATACATAACCAGCGAATGATTTTGCCTCTTAAAAAAAAAAAAAGTTACACTTAACTTGGATGAGGTGAGATTCCCTCCTTAAAAATATTCCCGGACTTAGTAAAAAGCTTACGTTTCCAAAATAGCGATGAAACTCCCCTCTGGATTCTGTAAGGAGACAGGACCCGCCAGTAAGGCTCTCCTGAAGCTTTAGTTCCTCTGTTTCCTCAGGTAGATCTGTAGTTTCTTGGTCAGTCCCTTCAGCCTGTTTTCCCATTTGTTTGCCCTTTTTGTTTGTTTGTTTGAAGAGGTTTTGCTCCATTTCCACTTTTGCTGGTGCAGGTTTTAGCTGACAACTTGCGTGTCTCCTCTGGGGCTCCCTCACCGCCCCTGCACCCGAGTTGACCTTTCTCTCGGGCATCTTGGCCATGGAGAGGGTGCCGGTCAGTCCCGAGATGCCGAAGAGCCTTCTAGAAGCTGCGCTGCCTGGCTTGTGTGGCTTCTCTCGTCACAGGGGAGCCGGCAATTATTGTTCGAGTCTCCAACACATTTAGGTGGAAGTTTCCAGTTTTCATTGGGCTTGTCTGTTACCAGAGATACACATTCAGGTTATTTCACTACTTGATACTTCCCCTGGATGAGTCAGGTTTCCTTTCCGAAGCTTTTTGGTTCTGGGAGAATGAGTAAAATACTGAAATTAAGCAGCCTGAAGCGGTGACATCAGGGATTGCCCCGTCTAACAAAAGGCATTGCTTTGTCATGCAGTTCCTGTTGTCTGGACATTCTTGAGGTAGAACTGATAGGTTGCACGTGTGATTCATGGCCTTTGAAATAGGATATTAGACTCCGTGTCGTTTTCCTCCTTTCATTTTGATCTCTGGCCATCGTGATTTTCTGAATCACTCGAGCACAACACCTCCGCACCACTGGCTTCTTTCCTTTGGCCCATTGTGTCCATCTGTGATGACATCGTGAGGTCTTCCCTCACAGCGTCTAGAGTCCTTGCCCACGTTCCTGTTCTCTGCCCTGTGTCGTTTTGAGCCCTCGTTTCTGTCCAGCACCAAGATGGAGGTGAGGATCTTCGTCATCGCCACCTTGTTCTTAGGCAGAAATTCATTTCACGTGTTGTGCCTGCAAGGTTCATCTTCCATAAATATTTGCGTGACTACTATCATTTCCCTACTTCCATGCCTGCTTTCTCTGCGCCTTCACTGCCTATGGGATATTGTCCCAGATTCTGATTCAAGGTCAAGTTCCTAATCTTCTCCCTTCTGCCCTTATCTTCAAACGCCCTCTTGTGAGAGCTTTACACCCTGCCAGGCTGACATTCCTGTGACACGCCTGGGCTTCCTGCCCGTGCCCCTGTCTTCACGTCAAGACCCGACTTTGGGATGTCCTCCCCAAAACACGCGCTTCCTTTCAAGTTGCGTTCATGGCCCTTCCTATTTGTGAAACTGCATTTCCGCCCCCGAGACAGAGGTGAACGTTGCCCCTGTGCTGCCCCTGCATCGGACGCGATTCCTTTCAGTGTATGTCTGGTTCACTCCCAGACCCGATTCTTTTGCCTCTGTGGGTCTTCATTCCCGATCATCTGTAATGTCCGTTCCAAGAAGTATGAAAACTTTGTTCCAAAATGACTCTCGGGTGTTTAGGTGACTCAGTCGGTTCAGTGTCTGACTTTGGCTCAGGTCGTGATTGCACGGTTTGTGGGTTCGAGCCCTGTGTCAGGCTCTGACCTGCCAGCATAGAGCCTGCTTTGGATTCTCTGCCTCTCTCTCTCTCTGTGACCCTTCCCTGTTGATGCTCGCCCGCTTGCCCTCAAAATAAATAAATGATAAAAAATAAAGGCTTGCGTTAACTGTTTCTCCCCACTGCTGTTTCCAGACAACATATTCCTATAAGAAAAGTAAGGCCTTCTTTACGTCACGGGACATCTCACTTCATTGGAACGGTGAGCGTGGGTTTGCCGTACAGAATGCCAGTTAGTGACTCCGGGTGGAATATGTGGACTGGCGTGGGCGCTCGGGACTCCCGTTCTGTACGTGTGAAGTGTGTGCCACGTGGGCCCGCATCGTGGGCACGGCAGGGTTTGTCTCTGCCCGCCTCCCGTTGTGCGGGGGACTCTTCTGGCTTGGAGCAGGTGACCTTGGCCGGAACTGCCCTGCTGGTGGCTCCCACCCTCTGTACACGTAGGTGGTCGCCCCTACTGGCTAACAGTGCCAAGCACGGTCCTTTGTAGCGTGTGGCCCTGGGGACGGAATGCCCATCAGCGTTGGGTTTGGATACACTGTCACGTGCAGGCAGGCGGAGTCCTTATCCTGTGCCGGTAGCACCGACTTCAGGTTTGTTCTTCACCAAGTTGAAGCCTAATTAATCCCACCTGCTGTGAGATGTTGGGGTGGGGGGATAGAATGCAGGTTTTCAAAGCTGCTTTTTCTTTACAGCTTCTTCCCCCAAGAGCACAATAAATATCAAAGAGAAACTTTGTCGTGGGGAGGAAGCCAAGGGCGGGGGTGCAGGGGGGAGGGTAAAGTCCCAGCTACTTTATCTCCCAAACCCAGACCGATTTTTTTTTTTCTGGGAAGTGTAGGTGGAGTGCGTTAGGGCGAGGCTGAAGGAGGCTTTGGAATGCAGTCTTCCTTTATAGAGGGGAAACTGGAGAAGTCTTTACAGATGAGAGGAAGTAACATGGTGTTCGTCTCCGTGGCGAAGCCGGAGGACATGACGGGGCTTCACGGGAGTCTCGCACAACTTGTCCATAGAAGGGTTTGTGGGGATGACGCGGAGAAACCCACCAAGTGGTAGCTGAGCCAGACACCGGTGACGGTGACGTGTCCCCTCCAGGGCCTGCTGCCTTAACAACTGTCCCGAGACCCTGCAGGTCATTAGTCACGGTGGTTTTGCCTAAAGACGTTCTCTTTCACTGCAATTCAAAGGGAGTCACTGTAGGGAGGACACTTACGTTCTTATCATGGCTATCATGGCGTCAGGATCTTTTCTTGTAGATACAGAAGAATGTGTGACTTTTAGTATGCTAAATGTGTCTGACACAAAACTCACCATTTTAACCCCTTTAGAATGTGTGATTCAGGGGTGCCTGGGTGGCTCAGTCCATTAAGTGACGACTCCTGGCTTCAGCTCAGGTCATGATCTCATGGTTCGTGTGTTTGAGTCCCGTGTTGGGCTCTGCACTGTCAGTGCAGAGCCGGCTTGGGTTTCTCTCTCTTCCTTTAAATAAATAAATAAACTTAAAAAAAACTTGTATGTTCTGTGGCTTCCTCATGGTACCTGGCCCTTGTGTGTTGTGATGAGTCTCCAAAAAGCGCGTCCTTCAAGGCTGCACCAAATGCCATGGGCTCTGTGAAAATGTTCCTGGAGGGTCCATCCACACCATAGAGGGCAAGCCGACTTCTCACTCGTCTGGTACTTCATTTATCTGTCCCTGTATCTCTACCCTGCAACTCAAAGCATCGTCTCCTCTCCTGGGAGCTTGTTAAGGATGGTCTTAGAGACGCAGAAGTTCAAGCCCCACCCAGGACCTGCTGAATCAGATCTGCATTTAAAAAACACTTTTTTTAAGTTTTATTTATCTATTTTGAGAGAGAGGGCATGAGCAGAAGAGGGGCAGAGACGGGGGGGGGGGGGGGGGGGAGGGGAGAGAGGGAGAGAGACAGAATCCCAACCAGGCTCCACACTGCCAGTGCAGAGCCTGATGCAGGGCTCAAACTCACAAACTGTGGGATCACGACATGAGCTGAAATCAGGAGTTGGATGCTTAACTGACTGAGCCACCCAGCCACCCCCAGATCTGCATTTTAAACCCTGGGAGACTTGTGTGCACATTACAGGTTGAGAAGCATTGGCCTCTAAGCCTAGAAATGTCTTCGAGGCGGGAACTACATCTTGCAAGACGCACTGTCCAGTATCTAGCGGTTTTTGTGCATAGTACTTGCTCTGTAGATGCTTACTGAAAGAATAAGTACAAACTCTGAACGCAGATGGCTTTTTTTGCACTCATGCCACCAAAGCATTTACCTAATGGAATTCAGGCAATAGTTTGCTGGGTACAGACCCAAGTTACCATCTGCATGTGTTCTGTATTCTAGATTTTGCCCTCCAGATTGTGTACTTAGCGCCAAGAGGAGAGAGAGAGAGGAGATGAAACTGACCCAGGCACGCCTTGAATGCTGCCTTGAGGGCCTGCAGCGTCTGGGTCCCTGTTTTGGGGGACAGGTGCTGGTCTTGACCCCAGCCACCACAGTGCTGCGGGCTCTGGTAGTGACCCCAGCCGGAGCGTTGGTCAGCTTCCCCTGGGGGCTTTCCCCGCACGGGCAGGGTCGCCGGCCGTCCTCGTCAGTGTGAACTTCAGTGGTGGAGGCTGCTGCGATGCTCACCCTTTCTCCTTTATCTCCTGTGGTTTACCTGGTGCCCTCTTTCACCAGCGCTCTAATTGTTGGGGATCCAGGGTTCCATCTCTGTGGTTATCTGCCCGTGACTCTGTCTTCTGTCCGGGCAGCCTCCTTCAGTCTCCCCAGCCCCCTGGTTTTTTTTTTTTTTAAGTTTTATTTATTTCTGAGAGAGAGTGAGTGTGTATGCACAAGCCAGGGAGGGGCAGAGAGAGAGAGACAAACAGAATGGAAGCAGGCTCCAGGCTCTGAGCAGTCAGTACAGAGCCCGACACGGGGCTTGAACCTATGAACCACAAGATCATGACCTGAGCTGAAGTTGGACGCTTGACCTACTGAGCCACCCAGGCACCCTGCCCCTCAAATCTTTAAATATCTTCTGCTTGGGGTCACTCCATGGGTGGGCCACCTTTCCCTGGATGCTCTTCTCCCACAGCCAGCTGCCCACGGACCCTCCACCTGGACAGCCCCTTGGCCTCTCGCACAGGACGTGTCAAAAACCTAAGCTCTCCACTGAATGTCACCTGCACCTTGACTGTACCTGGCTGAACGTGTAATCTTGGGCAGGTGGAAATTTATTTACAACGTGTCTGTTACTGTGTTGGGATAAAATTGTCTAGACTTTTGAAACCAGTTATTAACAAAAATATGAAGCCATCCATTTGGTTAAGAAGTGGTCGTTTACTTGCATTGATGGTGTTGACTTACAATGAATAATTGCTTGGTTAACCTGAGAGTTCAAACGTCGTCCTTAGATTTAAGCGGAAATTTGAGGCAACTATCATTCACTTGCAGAACTGAGGCATGTAAGTTGCTTAGTACCCAGTTTTTTAACCCGGAGGAAAGATGTACTGCTCTACTGCTTTGTGAGGGCTTTGTAAGTAACTGTTAGGTTGGCCGCGGCAAACAGTCAGGCAGTGAACTTTCAGACTGTACACAGATACTCTCACAAACGTTAACTTTGTTCACCGGTTTTCCTAGCAGTTTGTAAAGATAATTGCTTTTTGGTATAAAACTGGGGTTGGCAAACTGTTTTGTAACAAGCCAAGTAGTAAATATTCTTGCCTTTGTGGGCCAGGAGACTCATTGCTGTCCTGTAGCCATATGTAAGCAAGTGGGTGTGGTTCTATTGCAGTAACATTTTATTTACAAAAAAGGGGGGGGGGGCGCATCTGGCTGGATTTCGCTCATGGGCCGTAGTTTGCCAAGCACTAGTAGAGAAAGCAGGCAGGGTTAATTGCTGCTGAGATTATTATTACTCTATAGAAAAAACTAGGTTTAGTATTTAAAGACCAAGATTTCTCGGGGCGCCTGGGTGGCTCAGTTGGTTAAGTATCTGGCTCTTGATTTTGTCTCAGGTCATGATCTCTTGGTTCATGAGTTTGAGCCCTGAGTGGAGCTCTGTGCTGACATCATAAAGCCAGCTTGGGATTCTTTCTTCCTCTCTCTGCCTCTCCCCTGAGTGTGCACTCTCTTTTCCTCTCTCTTAAAATAAATAAACATTTTTAAAAATGCCACCTGTTGCAGAATTCTTTTTATTTGTTTAAATGTTTAATTTTTTAAATTTATTTATTATGAGAGAAAGAAAGAGAGCACAAGTGGGGGAGCAACAAAGAAAGAGGGAGAGAGAAACCCAAGCAGGCTCCATGCTACCTGTGCGGAGCCTGACACAGGGCTCGATCTCATGAACCATGAGATCATGACGTGAGCCAAAATCAGGAGTTGGATGCTTAACCGGCTGAAGCATTCAGGTGCCCCATTGTTCATTTATTTGAGAGAGAGAGAGAGTGCAGAGGAGAGGCAGAAAGACAGGGAGAGAGAGAATTCCAAGCCGACTCCACATTGTCAGCACAGACCCCAATGGAGGTCTCTATCCCACAAACCGTGAGATCATGACCTGAGTCAAAATCAAGAGTCAGACGCTTAACCACCTGAAACACCCAGGCGCCCCTGTAGGATCCTTTTTCTGTGAGCTATCCAGCAAGGGCAAATGCATAGAGACAGGAGGTGGGTTAGTGGTGGCCAGGGCTGGAGGGGATCAGGAGGTGACTACTCACGGCTACCAGGTTTCTTCCAGGTTTAGGACGTGATGGTTCCACAGTTCTGTGAATATACTAAAAAGTCATTCACTTGTATATTTATGTGAGTGAGTTTTGTGGTATTTGAACTCTCTCTCAGTAAAGCAGTTACAAGAATCTAGGCCTGGGATTAATGTATGAGAAACAGTACATAATAAAAATAACCCATCATTATTGTTTGGATAAAGGATTTCCAGAAAAGGGCCCTGTATCTTTAGATCTACCGTTTTGGGTCGTGCGTGTTCCGGAGCGCATGCGCTCTTTCCTGTTCCCTCGGTGAAGGTAGCCCAGGTCCGCGCAGAGGCAAGCGCTGGGTGAGGGACGTGCCCCTCATCCGTCAAATAGGAATCCGCGCAGCCTCAGGGCCTAGATGGGGTCCTGGCCGATCCCAGAGCCAGTCACAGAGCTGTGGGCGGCACACGTCACAGGCACGTTGCTCCTGGCTGACTTCTGGGGACTTGCTTTGCTTGTTTGGAGGCTCATGGCACGTGCGTCTTTGTTGCAGATTGAAGAAGGAAGTAAAGCTGCGGCAGTGGACAAGTTACTGGCCGGGGACGAGATCGTCGGCATCAACGACATTGGTCTCTCAGGGTTTAGACAGGAGGCGATTTGCCTGGTGAAGGGCTCTCATAAAACCCTGAAGCTGGTAGTGAAAAGGTAAGACCCACGCCTCGTGCCATTTACACAAACAGAAGTGAGTAAAATAGCAAAAGGTGAACCCAGGTCTGCTGATCTGTATCACTGCAAGCAAATCCCGGTTTGGACTTAAGGGGTGTGTGTGTGTATATGTGTGTGTGTGTGTGTGTGTGTGTGTGTGTGCGCGCGCATGACCATAAAATTTTACTCCTTGGCCAAGGGTGAATCCAGCATCCAAAACTTAAAAGATGCCTTCTTCTAGTACTATGCATTGTTTATTTGATACATTAAGTGAATTTGAATGCTTTTTTCTTTTCATTTTTTGATTTAAAATCAAGTTAGTTAACGTACAGTGTGGTCTTGGTTTCAGGAGTAGAGCCCAGGGATTCATCGCTTACATATGACACCCAGTGCTCATCCCAACAAGTGTCCTCTTAATGCCCATCACCCATTTTCACCACCCCAGTCAACCCTCAGTTTGTTCTCTGTATTTAAGAGTCTCTTACGGTTTGCCTCCCTTTCTGTTTTTATCTTATTTTGCCTTCCCTCTCCCTGTGTTCATCTGTTGTGTTTTTTAAATTCCACTTATGAGTGAAATCACATAATATTTGTCTTTCTCTGAGTTATTTCGCTTAGCATCATACATTCTAGTTCCATCCACACTGCTCCAATGGCAAGATTTTATTCTTTTTCATCACGATGGAACATATTCCATTGTATACATAAACCACATCTTCTTTATCCATTTGTCAGTTGATGGACATTTAGGCTCTTTCCATACTTTGGCTATTGTTGATACTACTGCTGTAAATACTGGGGTGCATATGCCCCTTCAAATCAGCATTTTTGTATCCTTTGGATAAATACCTAGTAGTGCACTTGCTGGGTCAGAGGGTAGTTCTATTTTCAACTTTTTGAGGACCCTCCATACTGTTCTCCAGAGCGGCTGCACCAGTTTGCATTCCCACCGACGGTGCAGGAGGGTTCCCCATTCTCCACATCCTCACCAGCATCTGTTGTTTCCTGAGTGGTTAATTTTAGCCACTCAGACCGGTGTGAGGTGGTATCTCATTGCGGTTTTGATTGTATTTCCCTGATGATGAGTGACGTTGAGCATCTTTTCATGTGCCTGTTAGAATGCTTTTCTCTTTTCTTCAGCCTTACGTAGGTTATTCTGTTAGAGAGCTGCACTGACGCTTCAGATGAAGTGTTGTTACCTCTTGTTTCCACAAGGTGGCAGGCTACTGCGTTTTCGCCTCTGAGTGAAAATGGTGCAGGGCTGCCTGTACACTTGTCAGCTACCGGGAGTTTCTAGCGCTGTGCTGAGGTCTGGGGGGAGCGCGCTGCCTGTTCCTGCAAATCAGATTGCAGAACTTTGGAGGACTTGAAGTGGTTAGAAAAGGGGAATGAGGGGCGTGATGTTTTTATGCACAGGAGCGACCCTGAACCCCCATAAAGGTACTTGTGATTTCTTGTCTTCAAATAGAAGTAATTCTCTACCTTGCATTTTGTAGTTGGCTAATTCACACTAAAGTGTTTGCATGCCCCTCCTCTTTTTTTTTTTTTAAGTGGAATTAGTGTATTCTTTCAAGTTTAAGTGTAAATTTTAAAAAATAAATTGACTCAGGAGCCTGAGTGGCTCAGTTAAGCGTCCGACTTCGGCTCAGGTCATGATCTCATGGGTTTGTGGGTTTGAGCCCCGCGTGGGGCTCTGTGCTGACAGCTCGAGCCTGGAGCCTGCTTCAGATTCCGTCTCCCTCTCTCTTTCTGCCCCTCCCCCGCTTGTGCTCCCTCTCTCTCTCTCTCTTTCTCTTTCTCTCAAAAATAAATAAACATTATTTAAAAAAAAAAAAAAAGAGTCAGGGGCGCCTGGGTGGCGCAGTCGGTTAAGCGTCCGACTTCAGCCAGGTCATGATCTTGCGGTCCGTGAGTTCGAGCCCCGCGTCGGGCTCTGGGCTGATGGCTCGGAGCCTGGAGCCTGTTTCCAATTCTGTGTCTCCCTCTCTCTCTGCCCTTCCCCCGTTCATGCTCTGTCTCTCTCTGTCCCAAAAATAAATAAATGTTGAAAAAAAAATTTTTTTTAATAAAAATAAAAATAAATAAAAATAACAAAAAAGAGTCAGACATTTAACCCACACAGCCACCCAGATGCCCCTGTTCTTAGTTTTAATTTTTAAAGATATTGTGGTACAATACATATAACAGAAAATTTACCATCTTGGGAATGCAAGCTGGTGCAGCCACTCTGGAAAACAGTATGGAGGTTCCTCAAAAAACTAAAAATAGAACTACCCTAGACCCAGCAATTGCACTACTAGGCATGTATCCATGGGATACAAGTGTGCTGTTTCAAAGGGACACATGCACCCCCATGTTTATAGCAGCACCATCAACAATAGCCGAAGTGTGGAAAGAGCCCAAATGTCCATTGATGGATGAATGGATAAAGAAGATGTGGTCTCTATATACAATAGAGTATTACTCGGCAATCAAAAAGAATGAAATCTTGCCATTTGCAACTACGTGGATGGAAGTGGAGGGTATTATGCTAAGTGAAATGAGTCAGTCACAGAAAGACAAATATCCTATGACTTCACTCACATGAGGACTTTAAGGGACAAAACAGATGAACGTAGGGAAGGGAAACAAAAATAATCTAAAACCAGGCAGGGGGACAAAACAGAAGAGACTCCTAAATATGGAGAACAAACTGAGGGTAACTGGAGGGGGTGTGGGAGGGGGGATGGGCTAAATGGGGAAGGGGCACTAAGGAATCTACTCCTGAAGTCGTTGTTGACTATATGCTAACTAATTTGGATAAAAATTTTAAATAAATAAATAAATAAATAAATAAATAAATAAATAAATAAAAGTATATTCATCATGGTGAGCAATAAAAAAAAGAAAATTTACCATCTTAAACATTTTTAAATCTACATTTAAGTAACATGTTACTTATTACTTTTATAGTACTTTATAAATTATATTATTATACTCACAAGTTACGTTTATAACAATAAAAACTAGCATTAAAAAAAGCTCACTCTATTTTTATTTTAATTTTTTATATTAAATTTTTTTTCTTAATTAAAAAAAATTTAATTAAGTTTATTTTGAGAGAGTGTGAGTGGGGTAGGGCAGAGAGAGGGGGAGAGAGAGAATCCCAAGCAGGCTCCGTGCTGACAGCACAGAGCCTAGCACGGGGCTTGAACTCGCGAAACCATGACCTCATGATCTAAGCCTGAAACCAAGAGTCAGACACTTTAACCAGCTGAGCCCCCCAGGCACCCCAGCTCCTTGCGTTTTTAAAGAGGAAAAGCTTTGGGGGTTCAGTGTGCCTGTGCTCGTAGGAGTCAGCAGGAGGGTTGGTCCCCAGGAAACCGTCAGCTGTGCACCCTGTTCTGTTCTAGGCAGTGCCCCAGAGAAGGTCTGTTTATTGCTCTGTGATCGGGACAAGAAGAAGGACCCTAAGAAGGCGGGTGTTGGAGTGCTGGCTACAATATACTCTAAGGCTAACGTGTATTTCTGCATTTATTCAGTTCTTAAAGTAACACCAGGGCGCAGTCGACTCCCCGGGCTCAGAAGGGCATTGGGTGGACCAGGGGCCTTGCCCCTCTGTTGTGTGTCTCCGGAGAGCAGCATTGGCACTCACTGCTGATCTTGGGCTTCTTTGTATCATACACGTTCTTGTGCACTTAACGTCTGTATCCGCGGAGACCGTTCCGGGTTGACTGCGCTGAGGTCTGAGTCGCGATTTCTCTTAACGACCCCACGCTGCTCCACAGTCTGGATCCTCCGCTGTTCTACAGAACTTCTGTAGACGGATATTTCTGGTGCCTCCGGTGAAAGCCTGTAACTGCAGCATGTGGTGTCTCTGTACCCGAGTCTGTGTACCTGTACGTACAGGTCGGTGCAGTCCATTTCCAACCTGGGGTTCTTGAATCAGAAGTTTGGGGAGCACGAACTGCGACGGCCACCTCCAAATTTCTCGGGCCGCTTTTCAGGCTCACGTCCACTCTAGCAGAGGTTATTTTCAGTTTAGTTCTGTACTCTTTTCGAATGTGACGGGTGAAAAACAGCTTCATTGGTTAAATGAGCATTTTTCAGGGCACCTGGTGGCTCAGTCAGTTAAACATCTGACTCTTGATGTCGGCTCAGGTCATGATCTCACGGTTTGTGAGGTTGAGCCTCGCATCTGCGCTGTTAGCGTGGACCCTGCTTGGGATTCTCTCTCCCTCTCTCCGCCCCTCCCCTTCTCTCTCTTATGCACACTCTATCTCAAAAATAAAATAAACGTTTTTAAAAATTCAAAACAATTTAAATGGGCACTTTTCATTATGAGTGAAGTTGGGTGTCTTCCCTTATATTTAGAAGCTTTTTTTTTTTTTAAAGTAGAGGCACATCTTTAAGGATATCAGAATGATCCGAATTCTGTTCCAAGCAAAGCATCTATGCCACAGAGAACTGGCCAGTGGAGGGACAGGGAGGAGATGCAGGGCGCCTGCTAGCTGACGGAGGTGACGAGTTATCTAAAAGACCCTTGGGGAGAAGGAAGAGACTTTTGCCGCAAAGGATTGATGGGAGCCACTGTGTAGAACTCCACTTTTGCATTCTGTATGTCCAGTTTTCTTTAAATGAGGGGTGCACAGGATAATTTTCTGGTTTAGATGGGAATTAATGTTTTAAGCAATACGTATAACAAGATAATGATTGTTCACTTCTGTTTTTATGAAAACATACTTTATTTTGATCATTTTAAAAATATATATATTTGACATATACCATTGTGCAATTTGAAATACTTTTTTTTTTTAATTTTTTTTTCAACGTTTTTATTTATTTTTGGGACAGAGAGAGACAGAGCATGAACGGGGGAGGGGCAGAGAGAGAGGGAGACACAGAATCGGAAACAGGCTCCAGGCTCCGAGCCATCAGCCCAGAGCCTGACGCGGGGCTCGAACTCACGGACCGCGAGATCGTGACCTGGCTGAAGTCGGACGCTTAACTGACTGCGCCACCCAGGCGCCCCTGAAATACTTTTAATAACACTTAGGTATTGCAACAATTTTTAAAATAACTTTGTATTAATTTTTAATACGATATGTCGATATTATTTTTTGCCTAATAGAAAAAAATCTAAGGGGTGCCTGGGTGGCTCAGTTAAGAATCCAACTCTTGATTTCAACTCAGGTCATGATCCCAGGGTCATGGGGTAGAGCCACATCTGGCTCTGTGTTGAGATTCTGTCAGTCTCTTTGCCCCTCTTTCCTGCTTGCTCTCTCTCTCTCTCTCTCTCTCTCTCTCAAAAAAAAAAAAAATTAAAAAGTCTGAAATGGTGCTTTGTTCAGAAACATGAATGAAATTCTGTAACCTGGTTAATTAGTTAGTATTAGGGTCTGTTGCTGTCACCCAGCACATGGCAACTCACTGCTATAAAATCCTGAAGATGCTCAGAGGAAGGACCACTAAAACTTCAAACTGAGTTTTACATTGTCCTTATTACAGAGGCACCAGTAGGTACTTTTAAAACAATTTCTCTGGAATTGGTAATGTGTATTCTTCTCTGCCTAAATTTAAATCTCTGTTTAAAGCCTGCCATTCTCCTCTTTCTCCATCCCCAGGCAACCACTTACCGGACTTCTGTCTCACAGATCAGTTAGCATTTTCTAGAACTTTATGTACAGCTGCAAAGTAGATCATGTACTCTTAAAAATACAAACAGACAAAACACGACCAGTTTCTAAAAAAGCACGCTGGGGGTGCCTGGGTGGTTCAGTCGGTTAAGCATCTGACTTCAGGCTAGGTCATGATCTCAGTTTGTGAGTTCGAGCCCCACATCGAGTGAGCTCAAGCCCTGCTTCGGGTGAGCCCTGCTTCTGTTTCTCTCTGCCCCTCACTCACTTGTGCCCCCTTTCTCTTTCTCTCTCTCTCTCTCAAAAAAAAAAAAAAAAAGGCACTCTGTAAATTATTCATAGACTGAACCACAAACACATAAATATCCTGTGTTGCCCTGCCCGAGAGTATGGCCAAATGATGAATTAGCTTGCTCAACTCTTATTTAACTTGATTGTACTCCCAGCCCGTCCTCAGAGGCCCAGAGAAGGGCTGACATTTATGACAAAGACTGAGAGTGGCCAGTGCAGGTATGGTGGTTCTCGGAGGTTCTGGGGAAATGTACCTCCGGGCAAACTATGTACCCAGAGTTTCATGAGTAGAAACAGCGGTTCACATGCCAACTCCTTCCTGCTAGTATATCTCTTACCCATAGGCTTGTTTTGTTTCGTTGTGTGTGGTGATCAGGGGAGCGAGCAGGCAGGATGGGATCGAGGGGGACCGCTTGGACAAAGCCGTGGCGTCTGGTTTCCTGGGCCGTGGGCAGTGCTATCTTGTCATCGCTTAGGAGCCGGGAAGGGAAGGTGAGTCAGGAGGTGCGAGTGGCTCTTATCTCTCCCTATGAAGTTTCTTTCCCAGACACAAGAGAGAGAGCGCTTCCTTTCTCCCCATGTGGGGTCAGCTGGAAACAGAGACCTGTAACCGTGATCCCCACCAAGTGCACATCTGTTCTCCTGCACGATGCCCAGGTGGTCAGGGAGGGGGCGGGGGTGTCTGCCCCGGAGTCAGGTGAACTGTTAGGCCATGAAGAGAGGCTGAGCCGAAAGCTCCTGCCTAGATCTTCCCTCCAGGCTACTCTGTTGTTCCGACTTTGCTTGGCGGAGGAAGGAAGTGCTACTCACGGGAAAGTTCGGGGCAGATGCGGTAACCTTTTCTTCTGTGTCGCTGACAGTCGTCATCTGCACCTTTGTCCTGTGTGTCCAGGCCACCTCCCTGGAAGGGCTGCCGGGCGGGTCTGGAGTGGCACCTGTGCCCCTGTTTTCACAGACAGCCACGGCTGTTGTCCTGGGCAGGCACAGAGGGTACACCATGGCCTAAGATGGGCTCAGAACAGGTGAACACCAGAAACTGGGTCACTTGTGGCATTTTCCTGATCCTACTAGCCGAGTAGATCAGCCTCGGTTGTGGGAGATGTGCTCAGGGTCTGCCTGATGCGCACAGCGTGTTGGGAAAGGGGGCGTCTTGCTCAGACCTGGGGTTAAGGCTGCTGCGCTCTGCTCCTATCGAATGTGCACTGAAATGGCATGAAGAGTGCTGGGACACAGTCCTCCTCTCTCTCTTTGGAGACAAATTACCATAGCCTCAGCTTCTAAAATGTACATATAATTTCAAATATCCTCAGGAAAATTTCTTTTAAATACCACGCTATCCATTACTTTGGAAAGCTTGCAACTGCTCTGGCTTTTTTTTTCTTTCAACTTTGTATGGGAACAGATAGTTTTGGTTACAACGAAACACGCCTGCCCACCTCATCATTTATGGTACTCTCAAACCATCATCCGGTGTTGCAGGTAGTTTTGCCGGGTCTGGATTATCGATAGGGTTGGTTCATGTGATTTTCTGCCTCTTTGCTGGCGGCCCTAAATCCTTTTGTGTCTCTAATTACAGCCCCTAAACTTGCGTTCAGGAGCAGGTTAACACCCAAGGGTAGAGGTTCTTCGCTGGAGGCTGAAAGGGTTAGCCAGACTTCCGGCCGAGTTAGAGATTTCAGGAAAGCGGCTTTCAAATCTAGTGACAACAGCTGTGCTCACTAGGAGCACCTTTCTTGCAGCCTGCTTTGTTTTCTGGATGCCACTAAGTTGCAGTGAACTCCACACTGCCCCTGTGTTGTGCTGGGAGTCCCTCTGCTCCTGGCTCCTTGGAGCCATCCTGCAGCAGGTGGGTCTGCGTGCAGCCGTGACATTGGTTGGCACCGATGTTCTTGGAAGCAGCTATGCGTGGCGATGCGGCAGGGTTACAGGCAGGGCTTGGGCGTCGGCAGGCTTCGTTCCTCCCCGCTTCCCTCCCAGGAGCTCCTCCTGGGCCAGAAACCATATATGTGTTTTGCTGGAGGGTGTGTGCCTTGGTGGGGGTGTCGGCAAAAACCTGTGCTTTCGAAGGGTCTGCCATCATTTGTTCGAGTCTCAGGGGAAAAGTTTCTATTTCGAGCATGTTGGGGGTTACAGCCGTTTGCAAATGCTCATTTTCTTATTAGATAGAGGAAACCCAGAGACTTACGCTGGACAGACACCCTGTCTTGGGGCTGTTTTCCATTCTTTGTCATTAAATGGAATCAGGAGAAAAAAGAAAAACATGCAGATCAGAGTTGTTTTATTTTGGGAAAAGTTGCTTCTATTCCAATTTAGGCTCATTGTATGGCTTGAGCAATTTAATCAGGTGAATTTCCAATTAAGTGAGGTTATTTCATATTCTAAGTCAAATAGAAAGTGGAACAAAGTTAAGATTTTGTTTTTCATTGCAAAGCATGTAAGTGATGTTTATAAAGTTTATCGTGAAAACATCGATGGTTTCTGATATGTTAAGACATGCAGAGAAAGGTTTTTTTTTTACTTCTTTCATATATGACTCATCAGCACTGTTGCTAATGCTTAGAGCTATTTATAATTAGTTTTACTAATGGTTGCACATTTGAATATCCTGAGTTTCTTTGCCAGAAAATCCATTCTCTTGAAATGTAG
This sequence comes from Prionailurus bengalensis, assembly GCF_016509475.1. Lineage (NCBI taxonomy): Eukaryota > Metazoa > Chordata > Mammalia > Carnivora > Felidae > Prionailurus > Prionailurus bengalensis. The sequence continues at coordinate 7,046,386 of NC_057361.1, forward strand.
CCAGTAGGGTGGGCTGACACCCTTCTGAAACACTCAGTTGAACTTGCTCGGGCATTAGTCCCTCGAGGAGCTGTAGTGTGAACACAGGTGGGTGAGATAGTCTTTTTTCCCCTTTTTTCTTACATGAATAGATTTATTGACCTGAAGATTTTAAAAGTTAGTAGAAAAACCAAATCGTTTTGGTCTGCTCCAGTTCTGCCTGTCTTCATTATGTGACATTAAAAAAATATATGTATCTTTTTAATGTTTATTTGAGACAGTGAGAGGGGGAGACACAGAATCCCAAGCAAGCTCTGTGCTGTCAGCACGGGGACCAAAATCAAGAGTCAGACGCTTTACCGACTGATCCACCCAGACGCCCCCATTATGTGACATTTGTGCACAGGCTTCTCTGCGGAAGCACCCGGGAAGAGCGCCGAAGGCTGAAAGACGAACCATGCACCCGCCCTTACTGGGGGAAGGGGAAGGACCAGGGGTGCCCCGGGCCCGTGGAGAGGCGCCCTGCCTCTTTCATCCTGTGGGAATGCTGCCTCTCAGCCTGGCGTTTGTTCCAAATGCAGCTTTGATGTCCTGTATCAGTCTCAGCTCTTTAGGCCGTTTGGGAATTTTTATCTTAATTCTTCTCATGTATAAAGGCAGGAACTCTGTGGCTCACATCCCATAGGACTATATGGATTGAATCCAGCATGACATCACCGTCCACAGCAGTATGTTGTCTGACCACTGCAGGGGAAGGGAGCCCTTTGCCGTTTCTCGAGTGCTCGGCCCTGTGTCTTCATACATTCGTGTAACGTGTTAGAGGCGCTCTGTGCAATCATACCATTAGGTCCTGCCGTCTAGGAGCTGCCTGCTGAGGGTGCTCTCATAGGCCTGGATTGGGAAAGCTGTGACAGGTGGTGAGGCAACAGATGTGAGGAGGCCGGGAAGCAGACTGCAGCAGAGTCTTTCCTGAGGCTGGGCCACTGACCTGCCCTTGGAAGGCTGAGCCAGGTTTGAGCCGCAAGTCTGGTCCTACATCGACAATACCAGGGAAGGGCAGAGGGGGTGCAGGCAAACGGACTGCAGGGGGACAGGTGACTAGGTGGCTGGGGGCAGAACGTGCTGGCTCTGAGCTGCCGGGAGGGCTAGTGCAAGGCCACCAGCCTGCCCACATGTGTCTCCAGCTGATGCCCACGCTCCTGGCCCAGGGGCACCCTCCAGACCACAGCTTGGCTAGATGCCTGAGAATGTGGGAGCTTGGGCTCCTGTGGCAGCTGCGAGCAGTTGAAGGTTCCAGAGTGAGAGCAAGAGCTGCCTAGAGCAGCGTGGCTAGGAGATTGATCTGGCAGGAGGTAGACAGACCAGCAGAGGGAGAGGCTGGTCAGGACGTAGTCATCCACAGGCTTGGCTGGGTCAGAACAAGGTTCATTTTGTGTTTATAGAGTGCTGGTTTTTATGTGTTTCCTTTTGAAGGACTAAAAAGGGTGCTTGCAGTCACCCTCTCCAGTGCACGCTCCCCACCCCCACCACCACCTTCCACCTCCCCTGCTGGCCTGTACCCCCTCCTTTCCTTGAATTCTAAAGTCTTCACACAGGGCTGTTCCCCTCACCCACGGGTCACCGAGGCACCTTTGCAGTCCTGCCCAGACCACCCCTTCTCTGAAATCCAGGCCTCTTCCCCTCTTCCCTCTTCCTCGGGCCCCCCGATTCTTTTCTCTAAGATGCCCCCAATGGATCACTATTGATTTCTTCCCGCCAAGGAGCCTTCCCCAACCCCAGGGTTGCCTAAAAGCCCTGGATCCCATCATAACCCCCGGCACAATGCACACCCAAAGCCAAGGCACCTGGCCTCCCCCTCTGGCCTCCCCGGCCTCCCAGCCAGCGGGCCCGGTACAGTCAGGCTGACGCAGCTTGTGGTGACCAAACACAGACTGTTTGTTTTGTGAGGTGGTGCCTGTTGGCTTCATTCTAAAAGGCTATGAAAATAACCCAGCACTCACGAAATTTTTTTTTAGGCAAGGAAGGGATTCTGTTCTTTATGAGAATGACAAACATTTCACTGAAGCATTTATTTTAATAATTCCTTTTTTAAGACAGAGAGTGCACACGAGCAGGGGAGGGAGGCAGAGAGAAAGGGGGACACAGAATCTAAAGCAGGCTCCAGGCTCTGAGCTGTCATCATGGAGCCCGATGCAGGGCTCGAACTCACGAACCATGAGATCATGACCTGGGCCGAAGCCAGATGCTTAACCGACTGAGCCACGCAGGCGCCCCTGGATTCATTCTTAATTTTAAATGATATGCTAGCATTTTTCATATTTGTGGTGTAAACCCTGTCCTTCCAAAAATCCCCCAAAGACTACCTCGCTTATAAAATTATTTCTAAAAATTGAAGTAAATTTTTATTAATCTTGGTGTGTAATTTGTGGGAAAGGCTTCAGGGGAACAACCCTCATTAGGATGAATAATTTCATCTGTAGGAGCAGAAAACGTTCGTAGCCAGTACTATGGCTTTTCTGTATTTATATGAAAGGAATAGTAAGCAGTGATGAGAGGTGCCATTTGGGAAGAGTGACAGTGGCATGAGAGAATACTCCCAAAACCAGGCGGGCCGCAGAGTGAAATGGAGACACGGAGTCTGCAGGCTTCTCCAAATTGTCTAGAGACAGAGAGGAGGTCGTGCAGAGGGCTGTCTTTAGGTCATGGCTTCTTTTCCTTGGGCGTCTTTCTGGCCTTTTCGTTTTTAAATATTCCATATTTTCTACAATAAGCATGTGTTTTAAGGATTCCAAACATCAACAGCCGTTTGAACAAACAGGGTTCCTTTCCTATATACACTGGGCTGACCCTGGCCTGGTGTGAGCACGGACGAAGCCCCACTGCCTATCCAGTGATTCTGGGATTGCACAGCCCCAGGCTCAACGTGGGGCGTTGCTGGTCCGTCTGTCACATCCCTGCCCACAGCACCTGCTCAGAAGCAGGACCTTCGGCATCTCTGGGTTGGGCTGCACAGGCCTTTGTGGCTCTAGCGCTCCCATTCGCCCCTCATGGCTGTTTGCGAGGCCAGAAATCACCCTCTGTATTTCTCCCTCCCAGAATGGGCTTCCTTACTGGTCTCTCCAGTTGGCTTACATCTGACTGCGGCCAAGGAGGGAGCATTCTTTCGGTAGCGTCCCTATTCATTCCCGTTCGATATTTGTCTTGGGGCTGTCTCGACCGTAGCAGACATCCCACAGGAAGGAGTGATTCGGGACTGGCTTGCTGTATGCCATTTTGCATTTACTCCCTTCTTTGTTTTTATTTTATTTATTATTTTTTTTCCAGAGGGAATGCTTTTTTTTTTTTTTAATCTTTGTAATATAATTTACTGTCAAATTGTGTAACATACGGTGTGTAAAGCGTGCTCTTGGTTTTTGGGGTAGATTCCCATGGTTCATCGCTTACATACAACACCCAGTGCTCATCCCAACAAGCGCCCTCCTCAATGCCCATCACCCATTTTCCCCTCTCCCCCCCTCCATCAACCCTCAGTTTGTTCTCTTCATTTAAGAGTCTCTTATGGTTTGTCTCCCTCCCTCTCTGTAACTATTTTTTTCCTTCTCTTCCCCCATGCTCTTCTGTTAAGTTTCTCAAGATCCACATATGAGCAAAAACATACGGTATCTGTCATTTTCTGACTCATTTATTTCACTCAGCATAATACCCTCCAGTTCCTTCCACATTGCTGCAAATGGCTGGATTGCATTTTCTCATTGCCAAGTAGTACTCCATTGTATATATAAACCACATCTTCTTTATCCATTCATCAGTTGATGGACATTTAGGCTCTTTCCATAATTTGGCTATTGTTGATAGCGCTGCTATAAACATGGGGGTACATGTGCCCCTATGAATCAGCACTCCTGTATCCTTTGGATAAATTCCTAGTAGTGCTATTGATGGGTCATAGAGTAGTTCTATTTTTAATTTTTTGAGGAGCCTCCACACTGTTTTCCAGAGTGGCTGCACCAGTTTGCATTCCCACCAACAGTGCAAGAGGGTTCCCGTTTCTCCACATCCTCTCCAGCATCTATATAGTCTCCTGATTTGTTCATTTTAGCCACCCTGACCAGTGTGAGGTGGTATATCAGTGTGGCTTTGAAATGGTGAGTGACGTTGAGCATCTTTTCATGTGTCAGTTGGCCATCTGGAGGTCTTCTTTGGAGAAGTGTCTGTTCATGTCTTCCACCCATTTCTTCAGTGGATTATTTGTTTTTCAGGTTCTGAGTTTGATAAGTTCTGTATAGATTTTGGGTACTAGCCCTTTATCCGATATGTCCTTTGCAGATATCTTCTCTCATTCTGTCGGTTGCCTTTTTGTTTTGTTGATTGTTTCCTTCACTGTGCAGACGCTTTTTATCTTGATGAGGTCCCGATAGTTCATTTTTGCTTTTAATTCCTTGTCTTTGGTGATGTGTTGAGCAAGAAATTGCTGGGGCTGAGGTCAAAGAGGTAGTTGCCTGCTTCCTCCTCTAGGGTTTTGATGGCTTCCTGTCTCATATTTAGGTCTTTCATCCACGTTGAGTTTACTTTGGGTGTGGTGTAAGAAATGGTCTAGTTTCATTCTTCTGCATGTTGCTGTCCAGTTCTCCCAGCACCATTTGCTAAAGAGACTGTCTTTTTTCCATTGGATACTCTTTCCTGCTTTGTCAAAGATTAATTGGCCATACATTTGTGGGTCCAATTCTGGGTTCTCTATTCTATTCCATTGGTCTATGTGTCTGGTTTTGTGCCAATACTATACCGTCTTGATGATTACAGCTTTGTAATAGAGGCTAAAGTCTGGGATTATGATGCTTCCTGCTTTGGTTTTCTTTTTCAATATTACTTTGGCTATTCGGGGCTTTTGTGGTTCCATACAAATTTTAGGATTGTTTGTTCTAGCTTTGAGAAGAATGTCAGTACAATTTTGGTTGAGATTTCATTGTATTTTATTATTACTTTAAAAAAATTTTTAATGTTTATTTTTGAGACAGAGAGACAGAGCATGAGCAGGGGAGGGGCAGAGAGAGAGGGAGACACAGAATCTGAAGCAGGCTCCAGGCTCTGAGCTGTCAGCATGGATCCCGATGCAGGGCTCGAACTCACAAACGGTGAGATCATGACTTGAACTGAAGTCAGACGCTTAACTGAGTGAGCCACCCAGGCACCTCTGTATTTTATTATTTAAAAAAAATTTTTTTTAAGTTTATTTATTTACTTTGTGTGTGAGAGAGACAGAGGGAGCAGGGGAGGGGCAGAGAGAGAGGGAGAGAGAGAAAATCCCAAGCAGGCTCTGCACCGTCAGCACAGAGCCCGATGTGGGGCTTGAACTCACGAGCCGTGAGAGATCATGACCTGAGCGGAAGACAAGAGTCGCATGCTTAACCACCTGAGCCGCCCCGGCACCCCGCATTTACTCACTTCTAATGCTCATGGCTCTGCGGGTGGCCAGGGTGGATACCACTAAGAACCAAGTATGGCATAGTGGTTTCAGCCAGGCCCTCAAACTGGGGACTTGTGCTCTCCTGTCCTGGCACATCCTGTGGCCTGTGCATTCCTCAGGGACCCCACATTTCTGGCGGCTGAATGGCTTAAAGCCACCTGAGTGTGTATCTTGTGCGAGAAGAAAGCCCACGATCTTGAGAAAATGAAGACCTTAAATCTGTTCTTGTTTCTGTTCATCTGGGTCTGACTGAAAGGCAGCCAGAGGGACAGTGGCTGTGTGAGACCACCAGGTGGCGCCAGAGAGCTCTTTCTCCACAGCCTGCCGGACCAGCATCCTCACAGCATTGTGATTGAATGAACACTTTTGGATCCAGAGCGTCGTCCTCTCTTATCGGCATGAATCCAGCCATTTTAGGTAGTCAGAGGGGCTGAGAAACAGAAGGTAGCTGGAACCTTCCCAAATACATTCATTATGCACTAGGAAATTCAAAGGACCTGATGAAAAGCCCATTATGTTTTAGGAAAATGTCACTATTCCCAATAGCCAGGATATCCTTATGTGTAGCTTATAGGTACAACCTTTCACTGGGTGATTTGGTTTTTTTTTTTTTTTTTAATTTTTTTAACATTTATTTATTTTTGAGACAGAGAGAGAGCACGAACGGGGGAGGGTCAGAGAGAGAGGGAGACACAGAATCTGAAGCAGGCTCCAGGCTCTGAGCTGTCAGCACAGAGCCCGACGTGGGGCTCGAACTCACGGACTGCGAGATCATGACCTGAGCCGAAGTCAGACGCTTAACCGACTGAGCCACCCAGGCGCCCCTGATTTGTTTTTTTAAAAGCTCTTAATTTCTACTGTGGTTGTCAACTATGTCTTCTTGAAATAGACATGCATCTATATGTGTTATCTTTTTATTTTATTTTTTAACGTTTAGCTGTTTTTGAGAGAGCGAGAGACAGAACATGAGCAGGGGAGGGGCAGAGAGAGAGAGAGAGAGAGGGAGAGAGGGAGACACAGAATCTGAAGCAGGCTCCCAGGCTCCAAGCTGTCAGCACAGAGCCCGATGTGAGGCTGGAACTCATGAACTGCAAGACCATGACCTGACCTGAGGTTAGATGCTTAACAGACCGAGCCACCCAGGCATACCTGTATTGTCTTTTTATTTTTATTTTTATTTTTATTTTTTTAATGTTTATTTATTTTTGAGACAGAGAGAGACAGAGCATGAACGAGGGAGGGTCAGAGAGAGAGGGAGACACAGAATCCAAAGCAGGCTCCCAGGCTCCAAGCTGTCAGCTCAGAGCCCGACGCGGGGCTCGAACTCACGGACTGTGAGATCATGACCTGAACCGAAGTCAGCCGCTTAACCGACTGAGCCACCCAGGCGCCCCTGTGTTGTCTTTTTATTATTTTTTTTTTTAATTTTTTTTTTCAACGTTTATTTATTTTTGGGACAGAGAGAGACAGAGCATGAACGGGGGAGGGGCAGAGAGAGAGGGAGACACAGAATCGGAAACAGGCTCCAGACTCTGAGCCATCAGCCCAGAGCCCGACGCGGGGCTCGAACTCACGGACCGCGAGATCGTGACCTGGCTGAAGTCGGACGCTTAACCGACTGCACCACCCAGGCGCCCCGTGTTGTCTTTTTAAAAAGGAGGGAGTACGTGTACTTTTGGAGCCCTGCTGCCCCCCCTCCCCCCAAGTAAGCCAGCACATACCCCAGTCTTGCCATGTGCTGGGTTGGAAGATGTTGCCACAGATTATAAGGCATTTTCTTTTTCAGGCTTCCTTTTTTTATTTGTTTCCTTTGCCTCCACTCTCAGTCTAGTTAATTTCCTTCATTAATTAAGTATAAAGGAAGGTGAAACACATCCTTGATGCGATAGCACAGAAAATGCCATCTGAGCACGAGACTCATGTAGCCAGAACCTTCCTCACGAGGATTTGGAGAAACTCGATGAGGTACACTTTGGGATTGCAATCCCCTTACTTCTGTGGTGTGATGAAGTTGTCTGTTTTTTTGCTCTTGTTCATGGGGAAACTCCTGAAGTCAACACATTCCACATTTTGCCACCCATCTACTTTTCCTCCTTAAGTATGAGTTGTCAGAACGTTTTTATTTTAACGTTTATGTATTTGTTTTTGAGGGAGGCGCAGAGAGAGAGAGGGAGTGAGAGAGAATCCCAAGCAGGCTCCACACTGTCAACGTGGCTGGAACACAGGAACCGTGAGGTCACGACCTGCGCCGAAATCAAGAGTCAGACACTTAAGTGACTCGGCCACTCAGGCACCCCGTGAGTTGTCAGAAGGTTTAAGTTATACATACTTTTCAGATTTCTTTAATACTCTTTACTACTTACTGTTTTGAGAGAGAGAGTGTGTGTTAGAACACAGGAGCAGGGCAAGGGCAGAGGAGGAGAGAGAGTCCCAAGCAGGCTCCACACCCAGCCCAGAGCCCATTGTGGGGCTCAGTCTCATGACGCTGGGATCATGACCTGAGCCGAAGTCAAGAATCAGACGCTCAACTGACTGAGCCACCCAAGCACCCCGGGTTTCTTTAATATGCTTTTAACATTAATACCCTTTAATGTCTTTGCCTGCCTGGAAGAATGTCTGCTCTCTGTCAAGCACCTAGAGAGGCACAGTTTGAGCCTCTTGAGCTGCAGACTGGCCACAGTTGAGCGAGTTCTGTCCCAAATTGGAGACGTGGAGACAATGGAGACTGGGAGAAGCAGATGCGTGGCTCTCCTCACACACCACCGTTCTCTTGGATGCTCTGTGAACATTTACATGGCAGCTGTAGGGATTTGTGACTGAACCTCCCTTATCGTTCCCAGGCGGTGTAGCCAAAAAAAGAATAAGCCACCGATGGGAGGGTGCGGACAGGGGCGCAGGAGCCCAGGAAGACGCTGCATACTGTGTTCACAAGTCCTGGCTGAACGGACTAGAGCCGTCGTTCTAGGGCATCATGAATTCATACGATGGGGACCCTTAGCTGACTTCACAGACCCTCTGAGAGGCTCAGAGGAATGAATGCGCCCCTGCTAGTCTCAGTTAATGTCAAGATGTCTGCGTTTACTTAGTGAAGTGAGTAAATAGAAGTCATCCAGGGATGCCTGGGGGTCAGTCGGTTAAGCATCTGACTCTTGATTTTGGCTCAGGTCGTGATCTCACGGTGCAGGAGTTCGAGCCCTGCAATGGGCTTTGTGCTCACAGTGCAGAACCTGCTCAGGATTCTCTCTCTGCCCCTCCCCTGCTCTCTGTCTCTCTCTCAAAATAAATAAATAAACTTTAAAAAAAAGGAAGTGGTCTAAACTGTGTGTGACCCGGCTGAGCTGGGGACCCCCTGCACTTCTCTCTAGTGCATATCTCCTCCTCAAGGAGGCTGATGGCTGTGTGCATAGCTATGCTGAAACAGGAAAGACAGAAGAGTCCTTCCGGGGTCCTACTGATGGCTGAGGCGAGGACAAGATTTATTTACCTGTTTAGAGCAAAAATTGAAGAATAAGGCTTAGTTCACATTTTGGAACTCATGACTCTCACTCTGCCTTAGGATGGGTTCTGCATTAATAAAAGTTAACAATTTTTCATATCCAGATACCGTGGAAAGCCCCAGAAGCAATGCTGTCAGTCACACGGGAGTAGCTGTAACATATTTCCGTGTCTCACTCCTGTCTTGGCACAGGGTTGTCCTTTATTTGCAATTCCTGAGTTGTCTGCGGTTTTTTTTTGTTTTTTTCAGGAAGAATGAGCTGAGCTGGAGGCCTCACTCCTGGCATGCCACCAAGTTCTCTGATAGCCACCCCGACACATCAGCATCTCCGTTCCCCTCTGCCAGCTCCTGTCCTTCCTGGCATGGCCGTCACCACCCCAGGTAGGCACTGTTTCCCACTGGGATGGACGGTGTTCGACATTCCACCAACATCCATGACTTCCCAGCCCTGCCACAACAGCACCTTTCTTGACTTCAGCGTGATTTTTTCTTTTCTTTTCTTTTCTTTTCTTTTCTTTTCTTTTCTTTTCTTTTCTTTTCTTTTCTTTTCTTTCTTTTTTTTTTTTTAACATTTATCTATCTTTGAGGCAGAGAGACAAAGAGTGAGCAGAGGAGGGGCAGAGAGAGAGAGGGGGAGACACAGAATCTGAAGGAGGCTCCAGACTCTGAGCAGTCAGCATAAAGCCCGATTTGGGGCTTGAATTCATGAACGGCGAGATCATGACCTGAGTCAAAGTCCTATGCTTAACCAACTGAGCCACCCAGGCACCCCTCTTTTTTTTTTAATTTATTTATTTTGAGAGAGAGAGAGAGAGACACCGTGCCGGTGGTGGAGGAGCAGAGAGAGAGGAAGAGAGAGAGAATCCCAAGCAGATTCTGCACTGTCAGCGCAGAGCCCCATGCAGGTCTCTAACTCACAAACGGTACAATCATGACCTGAGCCGAAATCAACAGTCAGAGGCTTTTTTTCTGATGAGGAAAAGCTGCTGACACACCATTACCAGTAGAAATGTCCAAATTCTTCACTGGGTAGGTAGGTGTCCAAGCCTTGAAAACAAAAACTAGCGGCACCTGGGTGGCCCAGTTGGTTAAGCCTCTGACTTCGGCTCAGGTCATGATCCGTGGTTCACAAACCCCATGTCAGGCTCTATGCTGACAGCTCAGAGCCTGGAACCTGCTTTGGATTCTGTGTCTCCCTCTCTCTCTTCCCCCGCCCCTGCCCACACTTTGTGTCTCTGTCTCTGTCTCTGTCTCTGTGTGTGTGTGTGTGTGTGTGTGTGTGTCTCTCTCTCTCAAACAAAAAATAATAATAAACATTAAAAAAAAAAGAAAACAAAAACTAAAACACCAAAAGCAAGGATGAATAAGTGTGCTTTCTCATTTATGTTGTTTAATAAATCAGGAGCTTGGGGACTTACCTTTTTGGGCTGAATCCCTTTGGGCCAGCCAGGTCAGTGGTCCTGAGCTGAGTGGGAGGGCTGTCGGTCCACCCATTTGCCTACAGCAAGCACCTTTTTCTGAGAGTTTTACGTACACATTAGAAGGCAGAAGCGGGGCGCCTGGGTGGCTCAGTTGGTTGAGCCTCTGACTTGGGCTCAGGTCATATTCTCACGGTCCATGAGTTCGAGCCTCAGAGCCTGGAGCCTGCTTGGGATTCTGTGTCTCCCTCTCTCGCTGCCCCTCCCCCCTCACACTCTGTCTTTCTCTGTCTCTCAAAAATAAATAAACATTAAAAAAACTTAAGAAAAAGAAGACAGTATCTGCCTAAGGGTTCGGCAAGTGTATTGCAGCGAGGCTCCCAGGCCATTCTCTTAAGTATCAACACCCTCTCCCCAGCCCCCAGGGCTCTCTATTTATAGAGGAAATCAGGGCTTCACAGCCCACATGCCAGGGTGCCATCCAGCCTCGGGGGCCCAGGGGTGCTTTCCCACTGAGCGGGAGACCCAGATGCTGGGAGTTGTAGGTCAGTGGATGGAGGGGGAGTTCTGGGCTACCTGGAGTCCACATTTCAGGGTCAGAAGGGCTAATGTGTCAGGCAGGTGTGTGGCCACACCACAGGGGTGTTGGCTGGAGGAGGCCTCTCCTGGCCACCTTGGGTGAGTGGCCAGCGTCCTCACAAGTCTCCTATTAAAAGGATGATGGCTCTGTCTCCCTCTCTCAAAATAAATAAATAAACTTTAAAAAAATTTTTAGAGAGGGGGGAGGCGCCTGGCTGCCTCAGTGGGTTAAGCTTCCGACTTCGGCTCAGGTCACGATCTCATGCTTCAAGCCCAGCTTCGGGCTTCTCACTGACAGTGCAGAGCCTGCTTGGGATTGTCTCTGTCTCCCTCTCACCCTCTCTCCCCCCACCCCAAAATAAATAAGTAAACTTAATATTTTTTAAGCAGGGTGGCTTTGGGTGTGTGCGAGCCCATGTATGAGCATGTATATGTATGTATATGTACAGGTGTATCTGTAAGTGTGGCGTGTGCACATGTATGTAAGTGCATGCATGCGCGTGTGTGCTTGAATGTATATTTGTGTATGTGAGTGTGCGTGCGTATCTGTTATGGAAGGGCATTTGTGCCTGTGTGTGTAGAGCTAACGTAACCATCTCAAAATCAGTTTTTGATCGTTAGTAAACACCGGTCTGCTACAAACTTCTGAAGTACTCCTGTGAAGGCAATACATCTCAGTGCATTGAGCTGTTGAAAGTGACAAGAGATGATGGTATTTGGAGTCCAGGGTATTTTTGAAAAACCACAGATTCTCAACTGAGTAGTAAAAGTTAAGTGAAAAGTGGGCCTTTTATTTTCATTATCAAAGTGACGTAAAGTAATACGATTTCCATTAAGCCCATTTGGTGGTTTGTTGATGAAAGAATCACGTTTGCTGCCCACATGCGTGTGGGAACGGTGCTGGGCACTGTTTATAGCTGCCCGGACCTCAAATGTTACAGAGAAATCACCTCCAGGGCACTGAGGGGAGGGTGCAGGAGAACCGCCTCCTGTTCTGTCTGAGAAGGGCACTGCTCTGTCCTTTTAGGAAAGGGTATACAAGCCAACGGTCCCCTGCCTTCAGGACAATGTCACTGTCCCCGGTAGCTGCCGTATCCTCAGAGCTTGTAGATGGAGCCCTTGTTGTGTGTTTTCGTTGGTTCTCTTGTTCATTTGTTTGTTTTATAAATGGTCAGTGATGTGCTTTTCTAAATGTTTGTTTATTTTGAGAGAGAGAGAGAGAGAGAGAGAGAGAGAGAGAGAGCACACAAGAACAGGGGAGGGGCAGAGAGAGAGGGAGAGACAGAATCCCAGGGAGGCTCTGTGCTGTCAGCCCAGAGCCCGACTTGTGGCTCCAACTCACAAACCCTGAGACCATGACCTGAGCCAACATCAAGAGTCGGATGCTTAACCCACTGAGCCACCCAGGCCCCTTGTGTTTTGTTTTTGTTTTTTTTGGAGAGTGGGTTGCAATTTTATTTTCATTTATTTATTTTTTTTCAATATATGAAGTTTATTGTCAAATTGGTTTCCATACAACACCCAGTGCTCATCCCAACCCTTGTGTTTGTTTTAAGAGTGATTTAGCCAGTTCGGTCTCCTGTGTCCTTGCCCTAATCACACAGTTTTCCCTTTCATCCTGGTTCTCCCCAAACCTAAAATCGCCAGGGTTGTGGTAGTTTTTCTTGTTTTTTGGTTTCTTACCTTGAAGCCTGAATGTTCCAGCTTTGTTGAACTTTAATGAAACCAGTTTTTCTTTTTTTAAATGTTTATTTTTGAGAGAGAGAGAGAGAGAGAGAGTAGGGCAATGGGTAGACAGCTAGGGAGACAGAGAATCCCAAGCAGGCTCCACGCTGCCAGCTCAGAGCCCCACACGGGGCTTGAAACCAGAAACTGTAAGATCATAATCTGAGCCAAAATCAAGAGTGGGATGCTCAACTGACTGAGTCACCCAGGGTCCCCACGGAAGCATTTTTAACATGCTTGGATAAGTAGTTTTACCATCGAGAGCCATTCGCCTCCTATATACACTGTCACTACCTCATAGAATAACTGATTCCTTAACAAACATATCTCCCAGCTTGTAGCAACAAACCTGATTTTGTATTTCCCTGTCTTAGGCCCCATCCTGCTTCAGAACCAGTATTTTTGGCATTCAGGTACAGCTCCAGTGAACTCTGTCAAGTTAATGAGTCCCCTGAGCACGACAGTGTTTGTTTTGTTAAGAAAGCCTGTGGCTTGGGTCCTTTATCAAATATTCCATTAACTGAGAGTTAAGAGGAGCTCTTGGTACTTTAATATTTGGGTGTGGAAAAGTAACGTTATCTCTGGATTTCCCCTTTTAATTTGAAAATTATCGTTATTTGGGGCACTGGGGCAGCTCACTCGGTTAAGCATCCAACTCGTCCTGGTCTCACTGTTCGTGAGTTCGAGCCCCACATCAGGCTCTGTGCTGACAGCTCAGAGCCTGTTTGGGATTCTCCCTCTCTCCCTCTCTCTCTGCCCCTCCCCTGCTCTGTCTCTCTCTCTCTCTCTCTCTCAAAATAAATAAATAAACCTAAAAAAATTTTTAAAAGAAAAAAGAAAATTACTGTCATTTGATTGCTTCTTCGGTTTTAGTAATCCATAACAAGAATCCTTTTATACGCTAAACCCCACGGGGTCCACAGTCTTGTTCTTTGAGGGGGCAGGTAGGAAATATTTTAGGCTTCATGGGTCTCTGTCAGTTGCAGGTACCCAGCTCTGCCATTGTAGCTCAGAAGCATTCACAAACAGTGTATAAACAAATGGCCATAATTGTGTTCCGATCACAGCATATCTGTGAGTGCTGCGATGTGAATTTCCTGTCATTTTCACGGGTCACAGAATAATCTTTTTTAAAAAATGTCTTTAATGTTAATTTATTTTTGAGAGAGAGAGAGAGACAGACAGACAGAATGCGAGCAGAGGAGGGACAGAGAGAGAGGGAGACATAGAATCCGAAGCAGGCTCCATCCAGGCTCTGAGCTGTCAGCACAGAGCCCGACGCGCAGCTCAAACTCACGAGCCGTGAGATCATGACCCGAGCCGAAGTTGAACGCTTAACCCACTGAGCCACCCAGGCGCCCCGGCATCTGGACGTTTCTGTGTGGGGCCAGCTGTGTTCTTGGTCCTGCTCTCCTCATTTGTCCCCTTTACTATTGCTCGCTTCAAAAGCAAACTCTTCTCTCTGGTTCTTTCCTCCTAGTTCTTCCTCCCATGACCTGTCTGGCACGTGGGAGCACACGAATCTGCAGCGTACCTCTGACCACTTTAGTTCCCTGGGGAGCGTCGACAGCCTGGACCACCCTTCCCAGCCCTACCCCTCCGGACGCCTCTCCGCCACCAGGTCCAATGGCAGCATCGACCACCTGGGCGGCCCGAGCAAGCGGGACTCAGCTTACGGCTCATTCTCCACCAGCTCCAGCACGCCCGACCACACCTTGCCCAAGGCTGATGCGTCCTCTGCGGAGAACATCCTCTACAACGTGGGCCTGGGGGAGGCCTCCAGGCCGGGCGGCCGGCAGGGCCAGGCTGCCAGTGACCCCCAGGGCCTGGAGGACAGGCTCGGGTACTTCCCACCCCGGGTCCCCCGTGACGGCGGCAGAAGCCCCAGGCCAGAGGACAGTCCTGAGACCAAGCTGGCCACCCCTGGAAAATCAAATTTGGGACCGGTTTGGTATGTCCCCGATAAGAGAAAAGCACCTTCCTCCCCTCCTCCACCGCCTCCCCCTCTCCGCAGTGACAGCTTCGCTGCCACCAAGAGCCACGAGAAGGCCCAGGGCCCTCCACTCTCAGACACCGCCAGTGTGCAGCACTTTCCAGGCCCACCCCGGGCCCAGCCCCGCAGTGACTGGAGACCAGAGCCTGCCAGTCAGCAGTGGAGGCCGGCACGGCCCGGCAATGGGAAGAGAGTGGGGAGCTCGGGCCCTGTGCCCCACGTCCCCCTGGACGGTGGGGTGCCGACCCCTGACCACAGGCCGGGCGACTTCACAGGGGCCCCCGGCCGGCTTCAGGCCTCCCTGTCCAGCACGGACGTACGTTTCCCGCAGGCCTCCTGTGGCTGCCAGCACCCGCGCCAGTACAGTGACGAGAGTCCCTTCTGTCACGACGGCCCCAGGGCCGCCTCGTCGCTGAGGGAGCAGCACTGTGTGGCTGTCCCTGGCGGCCGCCAGGAGCCTTCTGCCCACCGTGTCCAGGACGACGGCCCCACTCGGCTCAGGTGGCCCGGTGCCACTGAGCAGAAGGGCGACAGCGGTGGGCAGAGCCGCTACTACTGTGTGACCAGCAGACAGTGCCCACAGGCAAGCGCCCAGGCGGGACAGCCCCACAAGGAATATTGGCAGTCTGACAGGGCCGCAGAAGCCCACGAACTCCCCACTGAGCACCCGATGGGCCACGGGCCCTGGGGTCACATCCAGCACGAGGAGGAGGCCCCGGACACCCGTGAGAGCGACCAGGCAGCCAAGGGCCACCCCGTGGGAAGCGAGGAGCCACAGACAGCCGCCCACGGGACAGGAGCCGCGGGGAAGGAAGCCGCCGACGGCTTCCTGTGGGCCGCGGGAGAAAGCGGCAAGATCTCCCCTCAGAAGACGCCTATGCTGCACTCGCTGGCCCGGGAGGGGGCGCATCCGCCCGACGACGGCCCGGGAGCTGGTGCCGAAAGGCCGCCCCCGTTCGATGGCCAGGTGGGCAGAGCCACCCGGAGAAGCGACCGCTTCGCCACCACCCTGAGGAACGAGGTCCAGATGCGCCGAGCCAACCTGCAGAAGAGCAGAAGCACGGTGGCGCTGGCTGGGGCCGACGAGGCGGCTCGGGAGGCCGGCGGCTGGCAGGCGGAGCCGGGAGGTGTCCCCGGCGCCTCCCCAGAAGGTTCCTTCCGGGGCACCTATAAAGACCACCTGAAGGAGGCCCAAGCCCGGGTCCTGAGGGCCACGTCCTTTAAGCGCCGCGACTTGGAGCCCAGCCCGGCCGAGCGTCCCGCGGGGTCAGCAGAGCCGCGGACTGAGGAGCACAGCACACACCTGGATGCCGCCCCCCACTTCTGGGAGGGGGGCCTGCCCAAGCCGTCCCCGTCTGGAGGGGGCCTGCCGCACGTTCCCCGCATTGGGGGCCGGAAACGGTTCACGGTGCAACAGAAGCTGAAATCGTACTCCGAACCCGAGAAAATGAACGAGGTGGGGCTCGCAGGGCCCGATCGCCCCCACCGGCACCCGGGTGCGTCCGAGGACACCGTGGGCACATTCGCCGACAGGTGCAAGTTTTTTGAGGAAAGCAGCAGACCCATTCACCAGAGACCTGGGCAGAGGCAAGCGCTCTGTGGATTCCCGAAGGAGAAGCTGGAGAGGCCGTGGACAGCGGGCCACGGGTACGAGGGTGCAGAGCCTTGGTTCCAGAACAGGGCCCACACGACCTCCCTTGGAGAGAACCCCAGCAGTCAGGGAAAAACGGTGAACATGAGAAAACCAGAACCGCCTCAGAGACTTGGAACCTTTGCTGAGTATCAAGCCTCTTGGAGGGAACAGAGAAACGCTCTAGAAGCCAGGAGTTCTGGGCGGTATCACTCAGCGGATGACATCTTGGACGCAGGTCTGGATCAACACGAGAGGCCACAGTACGTTCACGGAAGGTCCCGTTCCTCACCATCCACAGACCCCTACAAACAGGTAAGGTTTGTGCCACAACCAAGGAAGAGCTGCCCTGGGCTGCTGTCTTAAGGCACATATAGGATGCCCTGAAAATACGATGGCCCAATGTCAGTGTCACTTGTGTCCCGCCATTTGGGCATCGTTTGTGTGCACCGGCTCTTCTCGTGTCAACTTGTGTGAAAGTTACCTGGGGACCAAACAGGTACATCCATGACCATTTAACTCCGTATCCGTGTGCCTGTCTTGAGTCCCCGGCCTCCCCATCGTCACTTGCTTCGGCTGTCTTTCCTCATAATTAGCTTGCCCCAACCTTAACACCATGTAAAGAATTTGGGGGGAACCCTAGAAAATGGTCAGTTCTCCTCTGAAATGAAAAGGGGTGAAGACAGTGTATGATACACGATAGCCACTCTTCAAATGCTGAGGCCTTTAAAATTTTTAATATTTGTTCCTTGTAGTATTTTTTTTCAAATATGTTTAGATTCCTCCAGAACAAATGTAATTAAACATGCAATGCATTGAACTGTTGCACTTTTTATAAGGTGAGAATTCTTTTTATTTTTTTTATTAAAAATTTTTTTAAGTTTATTTTGAGAGAGAGAGCGACTGAGTGAGCAGGGGAGGGGTGGGGGGAGAATCCCAAGCAGACTCCATGCTGTCAGCACAGAGCCCAGTGCGGGGCACAGACTCACAAACTGTGAGATCGTGACCCGAGCCGAAACCAAGAGTCAGACGCTTTAACTGACTGAGCCACCCAGGCGCTTCTGTAAGGTAAGAGTCCTAATGCTAAAAGTTGACTTTAAGCTTTCTAGAAAACTTAAAGAAAACATTCCAGTGTCATCTCGCCTCTTTCTCTCTCTCTCTCTCAAAATATAAATAAACATTAAAAAAAATTTTTTTTTAAAAGAACCAGTAGTAGGTTCAATACACAATATTCAGGGGGTACCTAGTTGCCTTAGTCGGTTGAGCGCCTCTTTTTTTTTTTAACGTTTATTCATTTTTGAGAGACAGAGTGCAAGCAGGGGAGGGGAGAGAGAGAGACACACACACAGAAT
This sequence comes from Prionailurus bengalensis, assembly GCF_016509475.1. NCBI lineage: Eukaryota > Metazoa > Chordata > Mammalia > Carnivora > Felidae > Prionailurus > Prionailurus bengalensis. The sequence goes on from NC_057361.1 coordinate 7,064,022, forward strand.
CTGAAGCTGGCTCCAGGCTCCGAGCTGTCAGCACAGTCTGACACGGGGCTCGAACTCAAGGACGGTGAGACCATGACTTGAGGCAATGTCAGACGCTTAACCGACTGAGCCACCCGGGTGCCCCAAGCGTCTGTTTCTTGATTGCGGCTCAGGTCACCATCTCACGGTCCATGGGTTCAAGCCCTGTGTCAGGCTGTGTGCTGTCCGTGCAGAGCCTGCTTCGGATCCTGTCTCCCTCTCTCTCAGCCCCTCCCCAGTTCTCTCTCTCTCTCTCTCTCTCTCTCTCTCTCTCAAAAATAAATAAACACTAAAAAACAACAGTTTGGAGAGCGGAGCTTGTGAGCCCTGTGGCTGAGTGTCATTACAAGGCGGCAGGCTGCGTCCTCGCCTCCGCGGCACAGGCTTGCGGGGCAAACCCACAATGAGGGGGTTCATAATAATAGATGTCTTGAGGAAGGCAGCTTGATGATTCGGAGTTTCACTGTGCTGCTCTTGGCAGGAAGCTGCCATCGAACCACAACAGCAAGTGGGGGACGCTGGTGAGCACAGGCAACTTTCTGCCGCCGTCCGGGCCGAGGAGGGACACCCTAATCCGAGGTGGGTGAATTCTGGGTTTGGGGTTGCTAAGAAGACATCTTGGAGGTGGCTTTCTCGATGGTGGGTGAATGCTTGGTGCACGTGATTGGGCCTCTGGTGGGTTTTTTGCCAAACCCAGCATGGCTGCTGACTGGATGCAGTTTCCAACACCTCAGCGTCCCTGCTGCAGACGTGGTGCCGTTTGAGCAGAGCCTGTGGCCCTGTGCCGCCTCCAGCAGAAGCGTCTCAAGGGCAAAGATGTCTTCTGATGCCACCGTGGCTTCTTTTTTTTTTTTTTGGTTCTTAAAATGGCTGCTGTGTTTTCTGTACAGTACGGTTCTTTATGTTCACAGAATGAGAAATCCAGTGTAATGTGCTTGAATGAAATGCTTTATCCAGAATGCTCGTTGAAAGGATGCTTTAATGATCTAGTACACAGCTGGGCTGCCGGGGCGTGGTCTCCAAATTGGAGTTGCCTGGGAAGATTGTCAGAAAGGAATGGAGCCAGCCTTTCTAAATTGGGCTTATTCCGAGCTCGAAAATAGAAATCAAGTCTGTCGGCTCCTCAAGAGAATCTGAAAGACTGGTGGATGGTAGCAGCGTTATTAGCACGTTGTGTGCCATAGTTCTCAAATGTGGCCAGTGTAGCTGTTTAACTGTAGTGAGGATACAATTTAGATTGATTAAGTAAATGAATCAATAGTGTCATCTCGCCCTTGATATGCACGAGGAGGGAGGGAGATGGAAGCGTAGAATACTGTAGGACCTGTGGTATCAGCTTATTTTAAGAGGGCTGATAGGGGCGCCTGGGTGGCTCAGTCGGTTGAGCGTCCACCTTTAGCTCAGGTCAGGATCTCACGGTTCGTGAGTTCAACCCCCACATCAGGCTTGCTGCTGTCAGCTCAGAGCTCACTTCAGATCCTCTGCCCCTCCCCCATGCACACTCTCTCAAAAATAAAACATTTTTAAAAAAAGAGGGTTGATAGAACAGTGGAAATAAAACCACACAATTGGGTCACTGAACACAGATCTTTCTAATGCTTTGAGAATCTCTGGTGATTGGTGTGATATTCAAATTTAAACACTTAACCTCAAAATTCAGGGTTCTGTTGCAGAAATAACCAATTTAAATGTTTGCTTTTGAGAGCCTTCTATACTGGGGTTTTATTTCATTTGGCTTTAATACTCGAGTGCTGTTAGCCTCACAGGAGAGTATCCAATCTTTGCGTGGCTCTGAGGGGACACGAGTGGTATTTTGTGTAGGAAGTCTGTGTAATTATCTGCATGGCTAAAACCAAGAATCCCTGGGTAAGAAGGAATGGCCGCTGAATAATACACCTACGGAATCGAGCAGTTTCTGAGAAACACAATCACAGCTTTATTACTGTACATTCTGGGTAAGTCACGTGCCCAGCACCAGCTGTACTCTTTCTTCCAAGCCCACTTCTAGGCTGTGTTGCAGTTGTGAGAGCGCTCGGTGCACCCTGCATGTGCGAGCTCTGGTTTCACCCCTGTGCTCCTGCCATGTATGTATTTCACGGATCCTGCAGAGGGTTTGTGTGGTGGTTAGAGTTAGCGCCCCTGCGGTGAACAGAAGCCTAATGAATAGCTCTAATGTACAGTGTGTGTGTGTGTGTGTGTGTGTGTGTGTGTGTGTGTGGTAAATGGCACTATCAATAGTGAAAGGGTCAAGAGGAACAGGGGGAGGGACCATATGCTTCATTTATCATGGCTGTGTCTTCTCGCGGACTGTGTAACCACCCTGAAGAAATTAGTTCCAGAAGCTTTCTGCTTTTGAGCTACAGACCCAGCAATTTTCAGAATTGTGTGCACTTTCAAAGAGTGGCAGGACTCAATGAAATTCTAGAATAGGAGCATTGAAAAGCCATTCCCAGGGGCGCCTGGGTGGCGCAGTCGGTTAAGCGTCCGACTTCAGCCAGGTCACGATCTCGCGGTCCGGGAGTTCGAGCCCCGCGTCGGGCTCTGGGCTGATGGCTCAGAGCCTGGAGCCTGTTTCCGATTCTGTGTCTCCCTCTCTCTCTGCCCCTCCCCCGTTCATGCTCTGCCTCTCTCTGTCCCAAAAATAAATAAACGTTAAAAAAAAAAAAAAAATTTGAAAAGCCATTCCCAGTTTTTTTCAGAGAATGTTTGTTTTTCGAAGTATCAGTAAGAAATAATGTACTTAAAACATTAAATCTGGGAATAAAAGAAATGAAAACTCAGGTTAAGGACTGTCTTTGGCTCACCAAAAATAAAATCCTATAATACAAAGATTTTAAGATACCTAATGTTTTGCATAAATTTTTTTAAATGTTTTATTTATTTTTGAGAGACAGAGAAACAGCACGAGTGGGGAAAGGCAGAGGGAGAGAGGGAGACACAGAATCCGAAGCAGGGTCCAGGCTCTGAGCTGTCAGCACAGAGCCCAACGTGGGGCTCGGGTTCACAAACTGTGACATCATGACCTGAACCGAAGTCAGACACTCAACCAACTGAGCCACCAGGTGCCCTGCATGAATTTAAAACAATATAAGTGTGTCTATAAAAAATATGAATTACTGGGGTGCCTGGCTGGCTCAGTCAGTACAGCATGGTACTTTTGATCTCGGGGTTGTGAGTTTGAGCCCCACACTGGGCGTAGAGATTGCTTAGAAATAAAATCTTAAAAAAAAATTACTGATCTGATAATGGGGCAGGATAATGAATGGTTTTCATTGTATTCTGTTGAGACAAGAGTAGGGCATCAAGATAAGAGTTACTTGTTTACGCAAACCACATAGAGAACATTTTTGTGAGGGTCAAGGTTCTTTTCTATATAAAGATAAATAGGACAAAGGTTCTGCTCCCGAAGGACCTCACAGTGTAGGAGGGAAGGACAGACACCCATACTTAACCACTGAAGAGGTGACACATAAAGTATAATTTTGGTGAAAAGTTACGTGGTGCTTCCGAATCTTGGAGGAAAGAGGATGGGGTGACTCCTGGATGAGTCCTGGGGAAGACGGGGGGTTTGATCTGAAATCAGCCCACTCCCATGAGAGCAAATCCAATCGCGTGCACGTAGTACCAGCTTTCCCTGTGGAGGGCAGCGTCCCCTGCCCACACCCGACCCTCAGTCTCCTGGCTTCTGTTCTCTGAGGCTTTGTACCAGCTCTCCAAGCCCCGTCATTCTGGCCAGCACAAGTCTGCTTCCTGCAAAGCTGCTCCCCCGCTGACTTGGGGTCCCTCGTAAGTCGGATGCAGTAGCTTATTCCGGCTATCGTAACAAAATACCGGAGACTGGGTAGCATCCACACACACACAAAAAATTTGTCTTCTCACTCTTCTGGAGGCCAGAAGTCCAAGTTCGAGATGTCAGCCTCATTTCCCCCAAGGCTTTCTTCATAACTTGCAGACAGCCACCTCCTCCCCGCGTCCTCATGTGGTCTTCCCTCCGCGTGTCTGTGTCGTGATCTCTTGTAAGGCACCAGGCTGGATCAGGGTCCCCTCTGATGACTTCATTTTACCTTACTGACCTCTTCAATAACCCTCCGTCCAAATTGTCACATCCTGAGGTCCTGGGGGTGAGGACGCAAGCGTATAAATTTTAGGGGGATACAGTGAGTCTGTAACACTGGGAGGAATGTCGTTTCTGCCTTATACCTTAAACCAGTGCTGTGTGCTACATCGGCCCTCTCAGGAAGTGTCACCCCATCATTGAGCGGCTTAGCCCACACCTGATAGGGGAGCATTTAAAATTTTTAAAATTTTTATTTATTTACTTGCTTATTTATTTCTTTATTTTGAAGTGGGGGAGAGCAAGACCAGGGGAGGGGCAGAGACAGAAAAAGAGAGAGAGAATCCCAAGCAGGCTCTGAGCCATCAGTGCTGAGCCTGATGTGGAGCTCAAACTCACGATCCAGGAGATCATGACCAGGGCTGAAATTAAAAGTCCAATGTTCGACGGACTGAGCCACTTGGGTGCCCTGTTACGGGAGCATTTAAAATCAAAGGAAGAGGGAGGCTGCCATCCTTGAGTGTGGCTGGTGAAGAGAGAGGAATTTGGCAGAACCTCTCTGGAGGGCTTTTTGGTGGCCCGTAACCACTGCAGGCACCTTCTGGTTCACTGATCCCACTTTGAAGAGTTGCCCTTCCAAGTGAACCGCAGCACAGAGGCATTCCCCGCTGAGGTGCTGACTGATGCTCACTTGGTGGGTGTGTTTGCACCCCACCTTTCCCAGTTCTCATGGAGTCACCCCCTTGCTGCCTGCTGCTCTCCTTGCCCGGATGGCTGGTAGTGCCTTTGAATGGGGTGGAGGTCAAAATCCTGTTTTTGCCCCTCGGTACCCTCCTTGCCGGGGCTCGGATCTGAGCCACAGCTCCCCTGGTCACCTTGCTGCCCAAGCCAAGGCCCACCTTCCTCAGGCAACACACTGCTCTCTGGGATCACGTTCCCGTCTTCGTGCAAGCTTTCGTCATCTCCAGCCTGGACCACAGCAGCTACCTCCTCACTGGTTTTTGGAAGATAGATTACAACTGTCCCAAGGCCCAAACCATTCAATGGCTTCTAGTTGCACTTGGAATAAAATGCAAACTCCTGACTGTGACCTGGAAGGCCCTGTATGCCCGTCCTTTTGTGGGGGGGCACCTTTCGTCACTCCTCTCCCATCCAGGCTCAGGACTCATTGCCACCTTCCTATCCCTTGAACAAGCCAAGCTCGTTTCTCCCGCGGGGCCTTGATGCTTACTATGAGACTGTTCCTGGAATACCACAAGCCTGCCTCAGGACATCTGCTGAGCAAATGGCAGCTGGGTGTTCATGCTCAGCTTGGGGAGGGGACCTGTGGAGCACAGTGACTGACAGATGGCTGGACCAGTTGTCAGGTGGATGAGTGGAGACATGGGTGGGTGGTAGGTAGATAAATGCATAGGTAGGTGGATAAATAGGATGGATTGGCAGATGCATGGATAGGTACCAGTCTAACAGCCCTTGGTTCGGTCCTTGATTATGATGGATAAGGATTCCGTGTTGGTACATTCTGTATGCTAAATGTCATTTAAGATTTTAGTTTGTACAATAGTAAGTGAAATGGACTTGTCTTTCTGTCCTGGCATAACATTGAGAATCAAGACATAAATGTCTCAAAATAAATTTGGTAGTGTGGACTTGTTTTCCAGTATCGTGTTTTTTAAATGTTTATTTATTTATTTTTGAGACAGACAGAGAGAGTACAAGCAGGGGAGGGGGAGAGAGGGAGACACAGAAACCGAAGCAGGCTCCGGGCTCTGAGCTGTCAGCACAGAACCCAAGGCGGGGCTTGAACCCACGGACCTTGAGATCATGACCTGAGCCGAAGTCAGATGCTTAACTGACTGAGCCACCCGGCGCCCCTCCGATATCATATTTTAAAGCTTGTAAGAAAGCTAAGCTATGCTATAGGCGATTATTGTTCTCCGATTTGAGTGTTCAATGAGTACTGTGTTCTGGGAGGCTCTGGAGACCAAAGGTGATGAAAGGGGACCTAGGGGTGGAACACCATGGCTGTGGGTGCTGGCAGGTTCTGTCTACGTAGCTGCCTTGCAGCCATTTCCACCCCCGCCTTTAGGAGCGAGTGCCAATGGGCTGGCACTGACCTGCAGACCTGTATCTTGTTGGGGCAGATAAGGAAGGAGGAGGAGGAGAAGGTATTCTGAATCCCAACAACTGTAAAATTGAATCTGTATGCAGTTGAGCTCTTTAGGGAACATGTGCTTGAATATAAAATTCATAAATAAGCTAAACCCACCTGAGGGGCACCTTCCTGTACACTTTCCTTGAGAGGTGACTTGGCTTACAGAGGTTGGTTAGTGCAAAGACTGATTTTTCATGTATTTTTCTTTTTAAGTTTACTTATTTTGAGAGAGAGAAAAGAGCACACGTGAGCGAGCAGGGGAGGGGCAGAGAGAGGGAGAGACATAATTCCAGGCCGGCTGTGTGCAGTCAGTACAGAGCCCAACATGGGGCTGGAACCCAGAACCATGAGCTCATGACCTGAGCTGAGATCAAGAGTCAGCTTAATTTACTGAGCCATACAGGCGCCCCTGACTTTTCATTTACTAAACAAGCTTCTTACAAATAGATTTCAAAGAAAGAGAGATTAGCCAGCCAAAGTCTATTCCTCATTTGTTGCTTAAGGGAAGACCTTTGCTTTTTCTGGCCCTCAATTAGCTAAGGGGCAATTGAAGCTTTCCATTTTGGACTGCTCTGCTGGGTAATTATGCAGCCCGCGCTGGCATAACAAGGGGACACTCCAGCTTGGACGTTTTCCAGGGTGGAGCCAGCATCTGGCAGAGCCGGCACTGGGCATAGCTTCCTTCCTGGGCGGTGGGCTTTGTGCCTGTAATGCTTACACACTTGGCCTCTGCCTTCCGTCCTGGAGAGGAGAAAGGTCGTGGCAGAAAAAACCCTGAGCCCCCCCACGGGGGGGGGGGGGGTGCTGGTGGGTTGTAACTCCAGTTCCATCCTGCATTTGTAGCCACATGGCTTTTTAGGGAACGCAGAGTGAGGACAAGCGAGCGATTGCAGACTTTCTTCCATGCTGGCTTCGTCTGGTGACTTCATGTTATTTGAAAGGGACATGGTGGGGCGGCGTGTGCGGGTTATAGGATTTGGGGCCGGAGAGGAAAGACGGGAGACCCAGAGCCAGGACAGAAGAGGCGTGCCGACGGGGCGGGGGCGGGGGCGGGGGCGGGGACCCAGGGGAGCGGAGAGGAGGGGAAGCGGACGGCCCGGCCCGCAGTTCTGAGTTCCGGGCAGGGAGAGGAGCCGGAACTGGGAGTCACATGACTTCCGGTGCTCTTCCGGGGAGACTCCCCCCCCCCCCCCCGCCTCTAGCTGCGCCTGCGTGCTGGGCGCGCGCCCCCTGGTGGCCGCCAGAACTGGCTGGTGAATCCTACAACCAGCCCGGAGGCCGCTGCGTGCCCTTCCCTGATGGAGAGACCTCCACAGCCGCCCAGATGCAGAAACCCCCTGCTCTTTTATCCTCTTGTCTCTCCCGGCCAGTTGGCTGCTCTCTTCAGAGCTCAGACCGTTGTCGCTTGACCTTGGTTGAATTTGCACATAAAGGTATTCATCAGTGTTTTTTTTTCTTTGTCTGGAAATCCATCTAAGCATACCAAGACCCATCTCCTTTCGGTTCTCCCAGTCTGCTTCTATTCTCTAAGCTGTGTCTGAGGGCTGAGATGGTCTGGGAAAGTACCCACTCAGCCATACACATGTAAATACTCCTTACGTTAACGCTGTTCATTTTGACAAAGGCATTGGCAAAGTCTGCTCTTCCTCTTTTGGAGATCATCTTTGCTGCCTATTAACTTTTGTAGAGTCTTCTGCTTGGTTGTCTAGTTAAGGTGCCTTCCATCTTGACTCAAGAACCAAGTTCCTATTTCTTATTTTTATTTATTTATTTTTAATGTTTATTTATTTTAGAGAGAGAGAGAGAGCACAGTTGGAGGGGGGCAGAGAGAGAGGTAGATGCAGAATCCGAAGTAGGCTCCAGGCTCTGAGCTATCAGCACAGAGCTGGATGCAGGGCTCGAACCCACAAACTGTGAGGTTATGACCTGAGCCAAAGTCCGTTGCCCAACCGACTGAGCCACCCAGGCGCCCCAGTTCCTATTTCTTCTAATGGGACCTAGTGTGGCACTCTATTTGATCCATATTAAGTTGGCTTTCCTGCCATTAGTGGGTGAAGCCAAATGTCTTAATCAAACCTGAGTGATAAATTCAGGTTAGAAATATATGCACATTCCTGGGACTCCTGGGTAGCTCAGTCGGGGTTGAGCGTCCCGCTCTTGATCTTGGCTCAAGTCATGATCCCAGGGACATGGGATCAAGCCCTGTGCTAAATGTGGAGCCTGCTTAGGGTTCTCTCTCTCTCTCTCTCTCTCTCTCTCTCTCACTCTCTCTCTCTCTCTCTCTTACTCTGCCCCACCCTTGCCACAGAGAGGAGCGAGGTGTAGGGCCAGCAGAGTCCTCCCTGATGACCCAGTAGGGTCCTGGCTGAGTTGATGCATTCCTTCTATACCTGCCTACCTCGAGGCCACCATCCATTCAGCGTCATTCATTTTTAGAAACTTTGGACAGTAGACGTGCCAAATGCAGGCACGTTGTTTGGGGCCAGGATAAGGCAACCTAATGGCAGCTTTCTCCTTTGCTCCTTTTCCTTTGTTGGCATTTTTATATTAGAACTTTGAAATCATTGTGTGTGCAGAAAACCGTTGGGGAATGCCAGGCCCACCAACACTGAGCTCCCCCCAGGATGACTGTGAGGACTGGCCCGCTGTCTGCTTCTCAGTTCCACCTCCTCCCCTTAGGACTCACAGGCTTGTAGGTCTCTATCCAGAGGGCCTCAGTGGCCGTTCTTTGTCTCTGAGGTTACTCCAAATTACTTGCCCTCCCGCCCTTCAGTGAGGTTGTAAAGATTTATTTGTGGTAAGATCCAGACAACATAAAATTTCCCATTTGAATGTGTGCCGTTCAGTGACATTTACTACATTGATGTTGTGCAACCATCACCACTATCTAATCCCAGAACATTTTGTCACCCCAAAAGAAAACCACCTACCCACTAAGCAGTCACTCCTGACATAGGCTTACTTTCTTTAGCTTATGAGATAACTTGACGTGATCCACCACGTGGAGCAAGAGTACGTCTTACAATACGCAGTTGTCGCCAGATGCGGGTGAGATGGGGACTCGGCTCTCGGCACTCACTTGCCACAGGCTCTGTTGTCAGGTTCTCGCACCCAGTCTGCAATCGGCTTAACCCCTGCATTTGCTGAAGGTCCACACACCTGAAATTAAAGAAAAGTCACCTATTTCTCTTAAGCGATTGAGATTGTGTCCCAATATTTCTTTTTTTCTTTTTTTTTTTTAATTTTTTTTTTAACGTTTATTTTTGAGACAGAGAGAGACAGAGCATGAACAGGGGAGGGGCAGAGAGAGAGGGAGACACAGAATCTGAAACAGGCTCCAGGCTCTGAGCCGTTAGCACGGAGCCCGACGCGGGGCTCGCACTCACGGACTGTGAGATCATGACCTGAGCCGAAGTCAGACGCTTAACCGACCGAGCCACCCAGGCGCCCCACGTCCCAATATTTCTAAGCATGTGTTAAAACTACACATCGCCCAGGACTTCACGGAAGAGCACACAGAGCCGGGGGCGTGTTTTACGTCTGTGCCCCCAGCCCCACCCCAGCAGCCCTTTTTCCTCCCATTCCCAATACAGAAATCCTTGCCACCCCCACCAGAATTCAGAGGAAAGGAAGGCGAGGGAGGAAGACAAGCACGGGTAGTAACAGAATGGTTGCCTGAAAAATAGATCTCCTTCAGGGGCGCCTGGGTGGCTCAGTCGGTTAAGCGTTTGACTTCGGCTCAGGTCATGATCTCGCGGTTCGTGGGTTCCAGCCCTGCATCGGGCTCTGTGCTGACAGCTCAGAGCCTGGAGCCTGCTTCGGATTCTGTGTCTCCCTTTCTCTCTGCCTCCCTCCCCCCTCCCCCCTGCCCCCTGCTTGTGCGCGCGCTCTCTCTCTCTCTCCTCTCTCTCTCTCAAAAATAAACATTGAAAAACAAACCAAAAAAGTTATTGAAAAAAAATAGATCTACTTCAGGTTTTCTCAAACAGCATTTGGAGCATGTTCTTGGGAATAAGCATGTTCTCTGTGTGAGTTTACTTTTCTGTCATTGTTTCCATACTAATCCTTCAATTCATAAAAGGATATTGCAGGTGATGTGCGTAACCGCACCTCGTACGTGAGGGAGCGTCTCATTGTCAGTGGCACTCACATAACTGCCCCTGGCTGGGAGGAAAGAACCTGTCCACATTCATCCATTAAGCTATCCTTCTAGATCGGCAAAAGACATCAAGGTGCCTGGCCCCCAGAGCTCTTTGTCCTGTCAATCAAAAGAAAAGCGACGGGCGAAATGAGGCCTTCTGTGACATCCAGAAAACCGGTAGCTGAACTGGAAAGTAGTGCTGAGGTATCACGTGGGGCCACGGGAGAAACAGTTTGTTCCCAGAAAACTCCCCACACCATCGGATTCAACATTTGCTTTGTGGTCTTGCTCTCATAAAACGTGCAAATTTGTTTTGTGTTTTATAGCCTAGGAGCTATGAAAACAAAGAAAGTGAAATGTTTTATATTTAGACATATTTCACAGTACAGTAAAAAATAAAGCCGTATGTGAGATCGCATATCTATAGAGACACAAAGTACATTCGTGTTGCCAGGAATTTGGGGTCGGGGGGCAACGAGAATGGCTGCTGTGGTAGGTATGGAGTTTCTTCTGGGGGTGGCGAGGATGTTCTGGAATTAGATAGCATAGATAGTTGTACAATCCTGTGAACATACTAAAAAATACTGAGTTGTATACTTCCATGGGGTGAATTGTATGATATGTGGACTTTATCTCAATTTTTAAAAATCTGTGAACACTGGGATTCCACAAAAAATAAGTTAATTTAAAATAAGTCTGGGGGTAACAGAAACCCATGAGGGAGGGGAAGGAAAAAAAAAAAAAAGAGGTTAGAGTGGGAGAGAGCCAAAGCATAAGAGACTCTTAAAAACTGAGAACAAACTGAAGGTTGATGGGGGGTGGGGGAGGGGACGATGGGTGATGGGTATTGAGGAGGGCACCTTTTGGGATGAGCACTGGGTGTTGTATGGAAAACAATGACAATAAATTTCATATATTGAAAAAAATATATAAAATAAATAAATAAATGACCCTTCAGAGGAGTCCCACATCTCCTGGGGAAGTGCCTGCCTTAGTATCATCCTGCAGCTCTCAGTTGTCAGTGGGGAGCAACTCTGAACAAAGGCCTCAATGAAAAAGTAGTAATAGGGTTCAAAAAAAATAAAATAAAATAAGTCTGGGGGAACCTGGCTGGCTCAGTCAGTGGAGCATGTGACTCTTGATCTCAGGCTTATCAGTTCGAGCCACACGGTGGTGTAGAGATTAATTAAAATCTTATTTATTTTTTTAAAAAAAATTTAATGTTTATTTATTTATTAAGAGAGAGACAGAGCACAAACAGGGCAGAGGTGAGGGAACAGAGAGAGAGGGACACACAGACTCCGAAGCAGGCTCTAGGCTTTGAGCTTCAGTACAGAGCCTGACCCGGAGCTCAAACCTCCTAACTGTGAGATCATGACCTGAGCCAAAGTTGGATGCTTAACTGACTGAGCCACCCTGCCACCCCAAAAATAAAATCTTGAAAATAATTAAAAAATGAAATGAATCTGGACATGACTCAAGTCTGAGAAATGCAGCTGTAGCTCTGAGGTCGACAAAGTTTGTAAAGGGTCAGACAGTGACTTTTCTTGACTTCGGGGATCCGACTGTTCACGTGGTGATGGCTCAGGTCTTGCAGCGTGGAGGCAGCGATGGCAGGTACATACAGGAGTGTGTGGCTGTGCTCCAGAAAAACGTGGCAGAAAGGTTCGCCGGCCCTGGGGTTTGGCCGAGGGATGGCTGTCGGTGAGTGTACTTTTCAGGATTGGGAATGCAGGTCCTGAATGGAGCTCTCTTTACACATTCCAAAGAGCCTTCTTTTATGATTCTCTTGCCACATGAGATCCATTTCTCTTGTCATCTTCATTGTACTTGTCTCCTGGGAGGTGGTTGAACTTCTGGAGCTTGAACGGTCCACCGAGTAGGGGTGCTGGGGCTCCTTCACAGCGTAGGGGTAGAGGACGGCGCGGGATGCTCGAACCACGGGCTCCTTTGTGATGTTCTGACTCGCAGTGATGGTGTGGGGTAGGGTCCTTGGACCCTAATGACCAACTCAGGAAGGGCTCAAGGCTTCACCAAAACTTCCCAAGAGGCGAGGGAGAAGAGTTCTTCTGGAGTGTAAATGCTAAGGTGCTTATCTTGTTCTGTTCCCTTTTTATTTGTGGAATTCTTCAAGAGCGCAAATGTTCTGTGTCAGTTAAAGACCAGGGCTTGTATGTAATTTATTACAAGTATTTATAAAATAAAGTCTTTTTTTGTAATTAAAAAAAAATTTTTTTTAATGTTTGTTTATTTTTGAGAGAGAGAGTGTGAGCAGGGAAGAGGCAGAGACAGAGGGAGACACAGAATCTGAAGCAGGCTCCAGACTCTGAGCTGTCAGCACAGAGCCCCACATGGGGCTCGAACTCACGAACCGTGAGATCATGACCTAAGCCAGTGTTGGGTGCTTAACTGACTGAGCCATCCAGGCGCCCCTTTTTTATTTAAGTTTAAGTTAGTTAACATGTAGCGTAGTAATGGTTTCAGGAGTAGAACCCAGTGATTCATCTCTTACATACGACACCCAGTGCTCATCCCAAAAGTGCCCTCCTTAATGCCCATCACCCATCTAGCCCGTCCCCCCACCCACCTCCCCTCCAGCAACTCTCAGTTTGTTCTCTGTATTTAAGAGTCTCGTATGGTTTGCATCCCTCCCTGTTTTTACCTTATTTTTCCTTCTCTTCCCCTATGTTCATCTGCAGTGTTTCTTAAATTTCACATATGAGTGAAATCATATATTTGTCTTTCTCTGACTTAATTCGCTTAGAATAAGACGCTCTAGTTCCATCCACGTTGTTGCAAATGGCAAGGTTTCATTCTTCTTGATCGTTGAGTAATACTCCATTGTATGTGTATATATAAACCACATCTTCTTCATCCATTCATCAGTTGATGGACGTTTGGACTTTTTCCATAATTTGACTATTGTTGAAAGTGCTGCTATACACATTGGGGTACATGTGCCCCTATGAATCAGCACTCCTGTATCCTTTGGATAAATACCTAGTAGTGCAATTACAGGGTCCTAGGGTAGATCTGTTTTTAATTTTTTGAGGAACCTCCTGTTTTCCAGAGTGACTGCACCAGTTTGCATTCCCACCAGCGGTGCAAAAGGGTTCCCCTTTCTCTGCATCCTTGCCAACTTCTGTTGTTTCTTGAGTTATTAATTTTAGTCATTCTGATGGGTGTGAGGTGGTATCTCAGTGTGGTTTGGATTTGTATTTTCCTGATGATGAATGATGTTGAACATCTTTTCACACGTCTCTTTGCCATCTGGATGTCTTCTTTGGAAAAGTGTCTATTGATGTCTTCTGCCCATTTCTTCACCGGATTATTTGCTTTTTGGGTGTTGAGTTTGGTAAGTTCTTTCTGGATTGTGGATGCTAACCCTTTATCTGATATATTATTTGTAAATATCTTCTCCCATTCCGTTGGTTGCCTTTTAGTTTTGTTGATTGTTTCTTTTGCTGTGCAGAAGCTTTTTATCTTGATGAGGTCCCAGTAGTTCATTTTTGCTTTTTTTCCCCTTGCTTCTGGAGCCATGTCTAGTAAAAAGTCGCTGCAGCCGAGGTCAAAGAGGTTGCTGCCTGTTTTTGTCTCTAGGATTTTGGTGGTTTCTTGTCTTACATTGAGGTCTTTCATCCATTTTGAGTTTATTTTTGTGTATGCTGTAAGAAAGTGGTCCAGGTTCATTCTTCTGCATGTCACTGTCCAGTGTTACCAGCACCACTTGCTGAAGAGACTGTCTTTATTCCATTGGATATTCTTTCCTGCTTTGTCAAAGATTAGTTGGCCACACGTTTGTGGGTCCATTTCTGGATTCTGGATTCTGTTCCTGTGATCTCTGTGTCTGTTTTTGTGCCAGTACCACACTGTCTTGATGATTACAGCTTTGTAATACAGCTTAAAGTCTGGAATTGTGATGCCTCCAGCTTTGGGTTTCTTTTTCATCATTATTTTGGCTATTCAGGATCTTTTCTGGCTGCATACCAATTTTAGAATTCTTTGTTCTAGCTCTGTGAAAAATGCTGGTGGTATTTTGATAGGGATTGCATTGAATGTGTAGATTGCTGTGGATAGTATCGACATTTCAACAATATCGATAACGTAAAGTCTTGCTACCGTTAACATAGCACAAGCAATGAGTGTCCCAGTGAGTGTCCCAGACACCGTAATAATTATGCCTTGCTCTAGTAAACATAGTTGACTTGGATATATGAAAACCCAAATTATAAACCTTAGTATTATAAAAGTGCTTTCTCTTTGGAAATAATTCATTGAGGGCGTTCTTTAAAAATTCCGCAAGCACAACTAGCATCCAGATCTTGATCTCCAGTACCCTTCTGTAATCAAAGCGACTGGTGCTCCTTGGGAGAATGGCTGGGTTTAGGGCTGGGCCAGGGAATATGCAAAATGAGCCTGGAATGTCTTATAGTGCCAAAAAAGTAAGAAAGCACTGAACTAAATAAGCCCAATGACAGTAGGCACATGTCAAAAGGACACAGGAGCCGTCTTAAAGAGCTTCCTATGACCAGAGCTGGAATAGTTAAAACAAGAAAATAATGTTGGTTTATAACCTAGTGTATAAAATAACTATTCTTGTGTCCATACTGATATACACAAATGATGGAATAAATGGGGGAGAGAAAAGGCAAGTCTGTGCAGAGAAGTTCCAGGTAATCTGTGTAGTTTGCCCTCAAGGAGGTGGTGCACAGCTCCCGGCTCCTTAAATATGCGCTGTGTAGAGAGGACAGGATGGAAAGGTGGAGGGAGAGAAGGACATATGCTAGCCCCTGCCAGGTGATACACAGAGATAAGTTGTGTTGACAGCATGACCCTCGGTGTCGTGTAATGAGAATGGCACTTTACCTTCATGATCTTACCCCAAATCCTATAACTGCAGCGTAATCGTGACAAAACCATCAGATGGATCCTTGTTGGGAGATGTTCTATAAAATGCCTGAGCGATATTCCTCAAAATTGTTAAGGGCGTCAAGAACAAGGAAATTCTGAGAAGTTGTTCCTTAGGAGAAACTGGGGAGACACAGCTAAGTGTAATGTGGTACTCTGGGTAGGGTCCTGGAACAGAAAAAGGACATTAAGTAAAAAAAAATTCGGGGGCGCCTGGGTGGCTCAGTCGGTTAAGCGTCCAACTTCCACTCGGGTCATGATCTCATGGTTCTTGGGTTTGAGCCCCACATCGGGCTCTGTGCTGACAGTGTGGAGCCTGCTTGGGATTCTCTCTCTCTCTCCCTCTCCCTTTGTCCTTCCCTCGTTCTTTCTGTCTCTCTTTCTCTGCCCTTCTCCCTCCCCTGCTCACGCATGAACTCTCCCTCTCTCTCTCTCGAAAGTAAATAAACATTTAAAAACAGCAACCACAACTAAAAAACAATCTAAATCGAGTGTGGGCTGCAGTTAATATTAATGTCCTCAGACTGGCTCATTAATTATAACAAATGTAGCACATTAATGTAAGTTGTTAATTGTAGGGGACACTGGGTGTTGGGTGTATTGGAACTCTTTTATTGTCGTATTTTTTCTGTAAGTCTAAAACCATTCTAAATTTTTTTTAATGTGTGCTTATTTTTGAGAAAGAGAAACAGAGTGTGAGCCAGGAAGAGGTAGAGACAGGAGACACAGAATCCGAACCAGGCTCCAGGCTCCCAGTTGTCAGCACAGAGCCCCGATGTGGGGCCCAAACCCACAAACTGTGAAATCATGACCTGAGCCAAAGTCGGCTGCTTAACCGACTGAGCCACCCCGGTACCCCTAAAACCATTCTAAAATGAAGTGTTTATGTAAATTTTTATTCTTGTTTTTTTAAAATTTTATTTTTGAGGGGTGCCTGGGTGGCTCAGTCGGTTGAGTGTCCGACTTTGGCTCAGGTCATGATCTCACAGTTCCTGAGTTCGAGCCCCGCATGGGACTCACTGCTATCAGTGCAGAGCCTGCTGCGGATCCTCTGTCCCCCCCTCTCTCTCTGCCCCTCCCCTGCTCATGCGCGCTCTCTCAAAAATAAATAAAACATTGAAAAAAAAGATTTTATTTTTAAGTGATCTCTACCCCAACATGGAGCTCAAACTCACAGTCCTGAGGTCAAGAGTCACAGTGTTCCCCTGACTGAGCCAGTGAAGCGCCCCCTAAAATGCTCTTCTTTTTGTTTGAATGTTTATTTTTGAGAGAGAGAGAAAGAGAGAGCATGAGTGGGGGAGGAGCAGAGAGACAGGGAGACACAGAATCTGAAGCAGGCTCCAGGCTCAGAGCTGTCAGCACAGAGCCCGACGCGGGGCTCAAGGTCACAAACCATGAGATCATGACCTGAGCCGAAGTCCGCCACTTATCTGACTGAGCCACCCAGGCACCCCCAAAATGGTATTCGTATAATGCATTTTGAGTTACTCAGTTTGTAAATATTAGGAACGTACCTTTTGAACAGTGAGTGGGGTGAAATATCTAATCAGCCACCATCTTACTGGACGTGTATTTCGTGGGTGGGTGTGCCCTGTGCACTGAGTGTTAAGGGTGTGGCCTGGGGCCAGTTTTGCCTTGTCTTAGAAACAGGACCATGTACTTGGTAAATAATCAGTGGACATGAGAAGTCTAGAAAGAAGGTAAGCTTTGGGGTTGAAGACACAGGTTTAAATTCTCATTCTCATTGCATCAGGCCACCTCAGTTAATGACTTCATGTCCCTGGCCTACAGCAGCCTTCCTCGGAGACTTATTTAAATGCTTCCCGGATGTAACATTAATGCATCAGCACAGTGCTGAAGATAAGTAGGTGTGGATAAAAGGAAAAAGTCACTCTTAGGAATATAGCAGTAACATGGAAGGTACTGCAGAGTAGTGTGTGTGACTCGGTTAAATGAGCAAGACTCAGAACTAACTGCCATGAATTTAGAAGAGGCTGATAGAAGCAGGTTGAAAAGAGAAAACCCATCTTAAAGTTAGGTAAGCACAAGACTTGGGAGGGCTGGGACTGTCCAGACGGGAGGGCGCTGTTGGGGCCAGTGGTGGGTGGGAGCATGCTTCCTGTACTGGGGCAGCACTGAGGTCTTGGGCTGCTTTAGGAAGGGAGGCGGAGGGCAGGGACTTTAAATATGGATCATTGTGAACTCATGAACTGGTAAGTCACGGTCAGCCAAGTCACGGTCAGCCTGTGACTTCTTTGTCTTCTTCACTGAAGGCTTTGCACACAGTAAAACTTCCGGAAATACTTTATCAGTTGTTTGGTAGATTATGTTCCTAATGAGTGTGTAATAAACCCAGGAGTATAAAGAGAATGCAGATAGATATAAAATAGGCTTTTCAGTGGGGTTTTTTCTTTCATTGTTCTGTCTGATTTTATTACGGTTTTAGGGTCGAACAGTGTATCGCACACGCTATGTGATTAGCATAGTTAAATAGACAAAGCTGCATAAAATACATTCACTGGGCTTTCCTGTGTTTCCTCCTTTTAAACGGTAAGGAGGAAGACACCCGAGCCTTTTGGTAGCTTTAAAAGGGCAAGTCTTTGGGGGTGGGGGTTCTAAGCATAGAAGCCTTGGGAATGTTCCCCCTGAGGTCAGGAGTTGTTGATGAAGTAACATGAAATACAAGGGAGCCTTGAGTCAGGGAGGTTAGAGTTGACAGAGCCTGCGTGAACTTGTCCATCACGAGGCAGCAGGCACAGACAGGCCAGCTGCTGTGAGCATGGCTTTGAGGCTCCTCTGTGCCGGAGGCAGCTAGACCCAGGGGCTGCGGCAGGGTGCGGCTGCCCCATCCCTGGAGGGAGCACCCTGCCGTGTTCCCGCTGCTCCACCACGCGCAGGCAGCCAGCGGGGAGCCGGTAAGAGACTCCCGGATTTGTTCTTAGGCAGCTCCCCCGGGATGGGACCCATCGCCTCATGCCTCTGCTGCTTCCATGTGTAGTTACGAGTGTCTCTTTTGTTCTCCTGTCTTTACGAGCAGGTTGTCAGCTCAGGCAGCACAGTGGGTGAGATCCGGGGAGGTCTGTAAATGTTTTCCTTGTTTATTGTGCTGCCTGGAAATGAAAAATGATGCAGGTTGGGGTGCAGATTCCAGCTCTGCACGCACGCACGCACGTACGTGTGCAGACACGCGCCTGTGCCGCTTCTGTGCTTCTGGATCCATGCAGACTTCGCAGCTTTCGGTTTGGCAGTTGGCTAAACGTGCTCTGAAATGAGAAGGCAGTGGCTTTCCGTACCGCATTCTGGGCTGCGAGCCATGGTGCCGGTGGGACCGGTAGCCTGGGATGTGGGAGCATCGCTCTGCGTGAGATCGGCGGAAGGCCGGCATGCTGTGAACAGCGTCTCGCCTTTGCTTTTTCTGTGCCAGTAGGAAATTAGCATTTTCATGACCGAGGCACTGACTGCGGATATTGAAAGGAAATGGTGAGTCGGCCACATGGAAATGGGGGGGGGGGGAGGGCAGCAAAATCAGGTGTGCACGTTTAGTCATGGAACAATGCTCTGTGGCTAGATTCACACGTAGACTGCTAATTGCAGTGAAAGACGCCTAAATGTAGAAAATGGAATCAGTGTGGTTCTGAGTATTGTGCAGGTCTTAGGTTTTGCTCCCCACCGTGATTGTGACAGCTTAGAGGCATGCCGTTTCTTCACAGGTTTTACTGTACATGTGCTCTGAGTCTTTATCTTCTATATTGTAAAAGAAAGATTTGTGAAATGCCTTTGCTATTGGCAGATGCTTTTGTGTCTGGAGGGAGGATGCCATTTTCAGAGAAATTGCTGCATATACGTGTGTGTGCGTATGCTCACACATGCATACACTGTTTGAGTCTGCATTTACTGACTCCCATGGGCAGGCGTTCTTTTAAAATGCATATGTAGTGGCCATGCTATTGAGAAGTAAAAAGGAAAAGGAGTTTGAAGAAAGGTTTTCAGAAACCTATAAAATGGCCTGCCGCCTTACACACTGAAGTCTTACAGAATGAATGAATGAAACATGTCACGTAAAATATCTGAAAATTGGATGCAGGTCAGATGAAGGGCTGGCATATTTCCCTTGCGAAGCAGAATCTTTGAGGGGTATTCTATAAATATTTTTCATTATTATGTTGCAGAAAAGTATTCCATGGACAGTAGTAGGAGGTACATCTCCACATATGCTTTTTATCATGCATGGTGGAAGAAACATGGTCTCTCTTTCTCTCTCACCTACATACACACTCAAGCTGACACACACCCCTTAAAAAATGTGCAGGGTATTCTCATAGATGCACGAACAGAACACACACAGAAGCGCTTTTTTAGAAAGTATTAGAAACGACCATATGTGTTGGTGTTAACCATACAGGTTGTACGAGGCATCTCTTGCCCAGCTGGAGTGACATGGCCCTGGGAAGCATGTGCTAACTGCCCCCTGTTTAACATGGACTGGCCGCTTCCCCCAAATCCACCTTTGAATTTCAGAGGTGTGTTGGGAAGCTGATATGTTATGTGGTTTTTAGAATGTGTTTGCTTTACTTTCACGGCCTTTAATTCTTTGCCTCTTATGTGCATTAAAATTAAAGAAGGTCAAGGTGGTAGAAACCAGGGCTGCTATTTTGTGTCCACTGGATCAACCCGTCTTTCCCTGGTTAGTGGACACTTGGGTTTTCCCGCTGGCTTTTCCTTAGATAATTAGGTCCTTTCTGGGCAGCTTCTAGACAGAGCTGGAGGTCTGACGAGATCCTACAGTTACTTAGTTTTTTGCCTTTAAAAAAACATTTGCAGAATCTCTTGTGTTAATTCTTAAAGTTCACAAGCATTTTCATACACACACACACACACACACACACACACACATCTTGGGCCTGAGCACATTGCATACCATGTTCAGTTTACAGTAAGCAAACTGGGGCTTAAGTGCTGGATTCACACAACCCTTGCGTGCAGTGTGGCTGGTTTTTCATCTGTTGGGTTCCTGCGGATTCATGCCACCTCTGACGTTGAAAGGTCCTACAAGGAAGTAGGAGAGGAGATGGCGGTGCTCGTTGCCAAAGCTGGTCTCTTCTGACCTTTCGTGTCTCAAATCCAGGGTGCTGATAGTGCAGTGGGAAGGAATTGCAGTGTGGACTCCCGAGGGGGCGTGTGGTACAAAGAATCCCTAACCAGGCTGAGAGACTTGGGACGTGTATCCTGAGCTGTGCGGGTATAACTTGCAGGCTGCCTTTCTGACCCTCCGTTTCTTTGTCCATAAGATAAGGAGTTTGGGGCGCCTGGGTGGCTCAGTCAGTTAAGCATCTGACTTCAGCTCAGGTCATGATCACAGTTCGTGAGTTCGAGCCCCGCGTCGGGCTCTGTGCTGACAGCTCAGGGCCTGGAGCTGCTTCGGATTCTGTGTCTCCCTCTCTCTCCACCCCTCCCCTTCCTCACACTCTGTCTCTCTAAAAAATAAATAAACATTAAAAATAAATAAAATCTTTAACAAAAAATTATTTTTTAAAGTGTGATAAGGGAGAAGACTAGTCCTCACAGGAACTTAAATGTATCATAAAGCAACAAGAATTCAAGTAGTACAGCAGTGGTTCAAGAACAGACAAAAGTTAATTAATACAAGAGGAGAATCAGTAGCCCAAAAATGAGCTTATTTTTTAATTGAAGATTTAATAATGCATGAAAAACAACAGAAGAGAAAAAATCATGTCACGGGGCGCCTGGGTGGCTCAGTCGGTTAAGTGGCCGACTTCGGCTCAGGTCATGATCTCACGGTCCGTGAGTTCGAGCCCCGCTTCGGGCTCTGTGCTGACAGCTCAGAGCCTGGAGCCTGTTTCGGATTCTGTGTCGCCCTCTCTCTGACCCTCCTCTGTTCATGCTCTGTCTCTCCCTGTCTCAAAAATAAATAAAACGTTAAAATTAAAAAGAAAAAAGAAAAAATCATGTCACATATGCTGTTGAAAAAAATAGATTAGGAAAAAAGTATATTCTTATTTTGTGCCATCTATTAAGTTAAATTTCATGTGGACTTAGGAGATTTTTTTTTTAAGTTTACTATAATAAGGGGCACGTGAGTAGCTCAGTCGGTTAATCATCCGACTTCGGCTCAGGTCATGATCTCACGGTTCGTGGGTTTGAGTCCCGCATCGGGCTCTGTGCCGACAGCTCGGGGCCTGGAGCCTGCTTCAGATTCTGTGGCTCCCTCTCTCTCTGCCCCTCCCCCGCTTGTACTCTGTCTCTCAAATATGTAAACATTGAAAAAAAAAGACTGAGAAAGCTTTAAAATACTTATTAAAAAAAAGAAGAAGAAGGAAGTAAGGAAGGAAGGATAAAGCGTTTGGAATCACTGATTTCTGAGGTCCCTTGAGACCATACTAGTTTTTCATTCTCAGGGACAGAAGCCAGGCACTGCAATCCCCCTTGAGGTCACATACCCAGCCCCCAGGTTGTATTGTCTTAGTGGAAAAGACATTCATGGAAAAGAAGACCTATAAATATAAGTCACACACACACACACACATATAACATGGAAAAGAAGATCTATAAATATAAGTCACACACACACACACACACACACACACATTAATGTCTTTGAGATCCATTTAAAATAAAACGAGCTCCTGTCTGCCAATGGTGTTCCTGCCTGCAGGCTTTGTTGATGGAATAGCAGTGCCCTTGACAGTCAAACCTGTCCGGTGTCCTGTGCTAATGCCTCATAAAGTCAGCTGCTAACAGATGAAGTGCTTTGGGGCATAACTTGCATAACATTTGTTATTTAATGACTCTTGCAAAGTCTAGCCAGTGGGCCCTTAAACATACTCAGAGGCCATTAAAGATGGAATAATTAGAAACTCTAGGAAGGTGTTTTAACATTTATATCCACGTGCATGCACGTATATGTATATATGTGTACAACATAGGCACACTCACATATTAGACATTTTATAGAGTAATAAAGTATATAAGGTAAGCTTTTATGTACAATTAATATATCTAAAGCCTATTGGGTAAATAACCCATTTCCAAATATGGTTCAGCTGAGTGACAATAATTAGACAATCCAGGGGCGCCTGGGTGGCGCAGTCGGTTAAGCTTCCGACTTCAGCCAGGTCACCATCTCGCGGTCCGTGAGTTCGAGCCCCGCGTCAGGCTCTGGGCCGATGGCTCGGAGCCTGGAGCTTGTTTCCGATTCTGTGTCTCCCTCTCTCTCTGCCCCTCCCCCGTTCATGCTCTGTCTCTCTCTGTCCCAAAAATAAATAAACGTTGAAAAAAAAAATTTTTTTTAATAAATAAATAAATAAATAAATAATTAGACAATCCAATGTATAGAATTTTGAGAATTTGGGGTCACATGCAATTGTGGTAAGAGACAGCTGACGCAAATGATTTTCTCTTAAATTATGGGGAGACTAGGGGCCGCCTGGGTGGCTCAGTCAGTTAAGCGTTCAACTCTGGGTTTCGGTTCAGGTCACGATCTCACGGTTCATGGATTTGATCCCCACCTCAAGCTCTGCACTGATGGTACAGAGCCTGCCTGTGATTCTCTCTCTCCCTCTCTCTGTGCCCCTCCCCTGTTCGTGTTCTCTCTCTGTCTCTCTCAAATATAAATAAACATTAAAACAAAAAAGTAAAAATATAAGGAAGTTCTTTGGTCAGCACAGAGTCCTCTTCAGATCCTCTGTGCCCCTCCCCAACTTGTGTGTCCCTGCGTGTGCACGCGCTCTCTCTCTCTCTCTCTCTCTCTCTAAAATAGATAAACATTTAAAAAAGAAAAATTTTAGGGGCACCTGGGTGGCTCAGTCGGTTGAGCGTCTGACTTCAGCTCAGGTCATGATCTCATACTCTCTGAGTTCGAGCCCTGCGTCGGGCCTTGTGCTAACAGCTCAGAGCCTGGAGCCTGCTTCAGATTCCGTGTCTCCATCTCTGTCTGCCCCACCCCACTTGCACTGTCTATCTCTGTCTCTCAAAAATGAATAAACATTAAAAACAATTTTTTTAAGAAAAACTTTAAAAATATATAAGGAAGTTCTGTGTATGATGCGTGGCATTGTAAGATACAAATGTCCAGTAGAGGTCCTGTAGACTTTTAGGATTATTTCCACACTTTCACAGTTATATAGGTGAGGCTGCAGCAAACATCTTGTGAAATACTCATGTTCTGGCATGCTGATTTCCCTAGGATCAAATTCTAGATACGGAATTGCTAGGTAGGCTTTTGGGAAATACGCGCAAATTGCCTTCCATAAAGTGCGTGCTGTTTGTGCCCTACCACCTAATAGCCTAGGGCAGTCCTGCTTTCTCAAAACTCTGGCCACATCAGACATTTATTTGTTCATTTATTTATTTTTATGCTTATTTATTTTTTAAGAGAGAACAGAGGAGGGGCAGGGAGAGAGAAGGACAGAGGATCTGAAGCAGGCTCTGCACTGACAGCAACGAGCCCAATGTGGGGCTCGAACTCACGAACCCTGAGATCATGAGCTGAGCTGAAGTTGGACACTCAACCAACTAAGCCACCCAGTGCCCCAACTATAAATTTAAAAAAAAATTGTAATGTTTATTTTTGAGAGAAAGAGAGACAGAGTGTGAGCAGGGGAGGGGCAGAGAGAAAGGGGGAGACACAAAATCTGAAGCAGGCTCCAAGGTCTGAGCCGTCAGCACAGAGCCCGACACGGGCCTTGAACCCACGAACCGTGAGTTCGTGACCTGAGCTGAAGTCGAATGCTTAACTGACTAAGCCACCCAGGCACCCACATCAGACATTTTAAAAGTTCTGTGATTCGACAGGAAAAGAGCAATTTCATTTTTAACTTGCATTTGCCCAGTAACTAGCGAAGTTGAGTTTGTGCCTTGTCTAGCCATTTGTATTTTTCCTTTGGTTCATTACTGTTCATATCTTGTGTTCACTTTCCTGTTGGGGGTGGGACCTCTCTCTTCATGATCATTGTTATTTAGGTTGCAGATAGATCCCTGAAGTGCGTTGTGTGCTTTTCAAACATTTAGGGTTGGTTATGCTTAGTTTTGTCCTTTTCTGTGTGTAAGTATTTAATAATCATGCCATTGCCCCTGCCTGGCGGTTTTGCACAGTCCATTTCTATCCTGCTGGCTCCTGGCCCCTGGCAGTTGTGTCCTGGCCTTTGCATTAGTGACGTCACAAGCATAACCATCTGGGGCTCTGGGCCTGTGACCGTCCTATGAGCTGTAGACTGCCACCTGAAACATTCTACAGAGTTTTTGCAAAGAAGATAAAACTGGTCAGGAAGAGAAGAACATAGGGGTTTCAGAGGAGTGTCTCACGTGATGTTGTAGACAGAGAGAAGGAGTCACAGATGAATATCTACACCCTAGCTCAGGTTATCAGTAAGTCACTTAGGCTCTGGGGCTGCAGTGTCCTCACAGGCCAGGCAGAAGTACTGGATTTTCTCAGTTATGTTTGCCCTCTGCCAATGGACGTTAGGGTTAGGGCTGTGTGTGCTGAAGAATCGAGAAGTGCCTGCCTACCCAGTACCCCAGCACCTCCGGCCACCTGCTGTGGTTGACCAGAGCCCATGAGGCACATCTGTCAGACTTCCATACCTGCCAGGGTCTGCTCACTTGAGCACTTTTCCATGCCTGTGCCTTTCTCCTTTTCGTTCTCCCTCATCAGGATGTTTTTGTGTTCATTATAATGTCCCTGTTGTGTGTTTTGCTGTGGCCCACCACCCCAAAAGCATTTGATTGCTCAGGGTGTAAGTGTGTCCAAGTAAAATACATAGAAGCCATTTAACTATAGATACAAACACACTGGAAAGAGTAAAGGGCTACTCAGTCCCCAGTTAATATTTTTATTATGGTCACCGCTTTGTTGAAAAATTGAGTGGCTTCAGATTGTGTTTAATGGGCAAGGGAACCTAACTGCTTCAGTGAGTGGCATTGGTTTCTATAGCAACGTGATGTGAAATTGCAAGGACTGAGTCAGGACAGGGCTGCGCAGTAGAGCTGACGCCGTCTGCCTCTCATTTAAGACCAGGTCGGGGCATGGAATCTTCTCCCAGGCCTCACTGCTCCAGCATACTGGGTACGTGTGTGTGTGTGTGTGTGTGTGTGTGTGTGTGTGTGCGCCCCTATGTTTTAATTAGTATTCGATCAGAACCACGGGCTCTGTGGACAGGTCTTCGGGTGACATCGGTATGTTTCTGGTTACTGATCTGTATTTATGTGGTGAGGTGCCAGGAAGCCTGCAAAATGGAATCAGGTACAGAGAGAATCTCCCTTGAAGGATCTTCTCTTTGTCAGGGAAGATAATAACATAACAGATTACCGTAGACTAGGTGCTTAAACAACAGACATTTACTTTTCACCAGTTCCAGAGGCTGGAAATCCAAGATTGAAGTGCAGCTGACTTGGTTCCTGGTGAGACCCGTTTCCTGGTTTGCAGACAGCTCTGTTCTTGCCGTGTCCTTACGTGGTGGAGGGCAGAGAGAGGGGCCACAAGTGCTTTCCTGTGTCTCTCTCTCTTTTTTTTTCTTTTTAGAGAGAGAAAGAGAGCGCGCATAAGTGAGGGGGGGACAGAGGATCAGAAGCAGGCTCCGTACTGACATCAGCGAGCCCGATGCAAGACTCAAACTCATGAACCTTGAGATCATGACCTGAGCCGAAGTCAGACAGTCAGCCAACTGAACCACCCAGGTGCCCCTCGTGTCTCTTTTACAAGGGCACTGTCCCACTGCTGAGGGCTCCATCTTTATGCCCTAATAACCTCCCCCACGTCCCACCTCCTAACACTACCCCCTGGGTGAGAGGGAGTTAGAATTTAACATATGAATTTTGGAGGGTTACAGAAATAAATACTGTGATGTCAGGTAGTCAGAAGGCCCAAGAAAATCAGCCTGCCGGCCTTGGCTTCCTCTCCTCCCTTACTCCCTCCCTCCTTTCTTCCTGTTACCTCACTGAGTCTTTGCTGAAGCCTGCCTTGTGCCAGGGCACTGCGTTAGGCCTACGGACAGACGTGGGTGTTATCACCGTATCCAGGAGAAGTGATATTCACCGAAAATAATACAGATAAATTGAGTATAGTTTGGGGACAAACAGGTAAAGATTAAATCCTTATGGGGGTTCAACAGAAGAAAGGCTTGTTTGTCAACAGGTCCTGGAAATGGGGGCACCTGGATGGCTCCTCAGTTGGGCATATGACTTCAGCTCAGGTCATGATCTTGCAGTTCGTGAGTTTGAGCCCCACATCGGGCTCTATGCTGACTGCTCAGAGCCTAGAGCCTGCTTCAGATTCTGTGTCTCCCTCTCTGCCCCTCCCTTGCTTACGTTCTGTCTGTCTCTCTCTCTCAAAAGAAAACAAAACCAAAAACAGGTCCTGGAAATGCTTCATGGAAAAGGTCGGATCTTAAAGAAAATGGGAATGGTGTCCATGGGGCGTATTCGGAAGAGTGTGGATCAAAGCGGAGATATGGAAACCACGAGGCATAAATGGCAGGGGAGGGCCTTTGGCCAAAATGTATGTTGCAGGAACATGCATCCCTGAGGAGTGGCAGGTGGCTTGGGAGGGATGAGGGGGAGTCTGCAAGATCAAGCATGCAGTCTGGCCTTGATCTGGTGTTGGTGGCAGGAGGAGCCGGAAGTTTCTGGGGGACAGGGTCAGGCATAGCTACTTTCCATGCTAATGGTGGCTAAAGCATATGCATGTTTGTAAAATGCAATAAGGGGAGGACAGAAGAAGAGTGGAAATGCCCAGGGTGGCTGATCCTTCCCATGGAATACTTTGCTCACAGTCTGGAAAGGTCACTGCAACGTGGCTTTGCTTGCAGAACATTAGTTTGTGCAAGTCGTAAATAGATTCACTCTCAGATTTGTTGAAATGGGCATTTCCCAATCATTTCAGTAGGGTTTGATTTGTAGGTGTTTTTTTTCCCCCAAATGTTTATTTATTTTGAGAGAGAGAGAGAGAGAGAGAGCATAAATGGGGGAGGGACAGACAGAGAGGGGAAGAGAAGGAATCCCAAGCAGGCTCCACGCCATCAGCACAGAGCCTGATGCAGGGCTTGAACCCATGAACCATGAGATCATGACCTGAGCTGAAATCAGGAGTCCGATATTTAACTGACTGAGCTACCCAGGCGCCCCTGACTTGTAGTTTTAAGGAATTTTAATCTTCTACGTCTGCCTAAAGTTGGCTGTCCTTGCAGACAAACACACTACCTTACAGGGTTTTCAGTCAGGGCTGCACTAAGTGCCTTAGAGCAAGAGGGAACTTTCTGGGGCAGTGCAGTTGTATTTTGACTTGATTGTGGTGGTGAATACACAACTCTATACATTTACCCAAACCTCCCATCGCTTGAATTTTATGGTGTGTAAACAATACCTTGATAAGATTGTGGTGTGGTCATGGGATCGAGCTCTGAGTCGGACTCTGCACTGAACTTGGAGCCTACTTAAGATTCTCTCTCTCTCTCTCTCTCTCTCTCTCTCTCTCTCTCTCTCCCCCCTCCCCCTCCCCCTCCCCCTCTCTCCCTCTCTCCCTCTCTCCCTCCCTCCTTCCTTCTCTTTCTCTCTCTCTCCCTCCCTTTGCCCTCCCCCTCTTGCATGCATGTGTGTGTTTTCTGTCTCTCTCTCTCCCAAAATAAAAATAAAAGATAAAATTGTGGTGGGGTGTGGGGAGGAATAGAGGCAGAGATGTTCTATAATGTCAAGACCTCCCAGATCCATAGCTAGATTTCTAGGAATACAAACACGTGTTTTTAAAAACTTAAGTGGCTCAGGAGAAAAGCGTGTACATGTAGGGCACAAGATGTAGGGTAAACCCAAATTCATGTATCACTTGTTCCCTGTGCCCTAATGTTTGCAGCTTTTAAGTTTTTCTCAAGAACAGATCATACCTAATAAAAACTTATGCAGCCTAGATGTTCCCGAAACTATTATTGAGGTAAATGAAGTGTCTGCCGTAATACGATACTAACCTGATTTTTCCTTCTGACTGCTTCTAATGATTTGCAGTGACAGGTTGCAACATTCACCATGGTTCATCCCAGGATGTTCACAAGAGACCATTGCTTGAGGCATTGCAGTTATAAAATCATAGCTTTAGAGGAACTCAGCAGGCCCTCCTCTCTGTAAAGTCTCTCCTCTTTTCTCCCTTGGCATTCGCTTCATAGTACTTATCAAAAGGAGTTAAAATTGTTTAGAAATTACTATCTGCCTTGCCTTTTAGAGCAGGGTTTGACAAACTACAGGCCAAGGCCCAAATCCCCTGGGCCCAGGGTTTGAGAAGCCTTTCTTGGTGGAGAATGAAACATCAAGGCTTTATCCCTCCAAGGCTGGTACCAAGGGGTACTTAATCTCACTGTGTCTTCAGAGGATGATCGTCTGGTTTCGAAGGGACATGCCAAGCCAAGGATTAAAGCTTCAGGCGTAGTTTGTAATACTCAGATCAAGTGGTTAGAACAAGGGGAGAGAAGGAATTTGGGAGGGGAGGGTCCCATAAAGCAGAGATTCTCAGCACTGCCTTGACATCCAGATTCCCAGGAAGCCTTTTGCTAAGATAACAGATTTGCAGGCATACGTGTCCTCATCAGCCCCTACCTCTGCCCAGAGCTGGCTTCTCACGGAGTAAGTTCGAGGAGAGCTTAGATTTGTATGTCTGTAGCATCATCCCCTACGTTCCTTCAGAATGTTCTTGAGAATTGGAGGGGTGGGTTCAGGAAGCTGCTTTTTTACACATCTTGGAAAGAAATATGGACAGGGTAACCTCATGCCTGGGAGGGTCAAAAGCCTCTGATATTGATTACATTTCCCCTGTTTTCTTTGATAGGCTTCAAACTGGTAATAGCTTCCCATGAGTTGCGGAAGGAGCTGCCAGGGTCTCAGAAGGCAGAGAGAACTTTTTACTGTATCTCTTGTGGTTTGTATTGTGTGTCCTGCTTCAGGTATTTTCTGGTCGGACGTGGGCTGACCCATGCTGAGAGTGGGGTCCTGGCTGGCCGCAGGTGCAGCTGGGACTGTGGGGTGACTTGTGGCACACACTCTTGTGTCCTGCGGTTTCAGAAGACTAATCGTGCCCTGCCGGGTCACCTACTTAAAGCCTGCAGACCACAGTGAGTGCAGTCTGTAGCCAGCAGCGGAGCAGTGTCATTGGCCAGCCCCACTTCCCCCTGAAATCTTGATTTGATCAGTTCGGCTAGTTCTAAAACCTTGCAGTTCGGATCGGGCTTGCCCACTTTGAACTTTGCACAGAACGTATTTTTAGGAAAGCTGATAACGGAATGCCTGAAGAAAACTTTGCTAACCGAGCACGTGAAAATGTCATCTTTAGCCCATTTGTGCCTGTTTCTCACTGGTCTGGAGCTTTCATTGGCAGAGAGAATTTGCCTGATTTGGGGATTTTGGTTCAATCAAAACAAAACAATTCATCAATTTTCAGGGGTGCCTGGGTGGCTGAGTAGGTTAAGTGTTTGTTTGACTTTGACTCAGATCATCAGATCGTGATCTCATGGTTCGTGAGTTCGAGCCCCATGTCGGGCTGTCAGCATAGAGCCTGCTTCAGATCCTCTGTTCCCCTCTCTGTGCTCCCCCCGCTCATGCGCCCTCTCGCTCTCTCTCTCTCTCAAAAATAAATGAAATAGACACATTAAAACAAACAAAAATTTCCAAGTGTCACATCTTGGAACCAGGAACAAGAGTCTCTGTAGCCACAGAAATGAAAGAGGCCTGGAATAGATTCAAAACACGTGTTCTGAACACAGAGTTGGATGCTTGAGGGGCGGTCACAGACTACAGTCTCTAAATCTAAGTATTTTCTGTGATTGGACACTAGTCCTTCCAGAAATCTGTGCTTGTACATTCTGATTTGGATCCTCTGTGTGTGTGGAATCTCTCTATTAATCTGTTCTCCTCCACTTAACTACAAACGACTTACCAGTCCCTCTCAATTCAGCTTCATTCCTATTTACCACCCAAATTCCTGCAAGCAAAAAACAAAACCCAAAGGAAGCAAGTTTTTTTTTTTTTATCCATCTGTTAAGATAATGAAGGAGTAACATTCATCTGATTTTCTAAAGTGATTGCTTTCCCCGTGTGGCATTAGAATCACAGAAGAGAGAGCCTCTTTGGGTCTGACGCAGAGGGAATCACTTTGGTGGAGACGTTGCAGTAGAGAGATGACTGGATTGAAAACGATTTCAGCGCCCCTCCCCTCCCAGAAGGTGATTCTGCGAGACACAGAATGGGGACAGGACTCATGGAAACCGCCCTCTCCCTCATCACTGGTGTACCTGCCCATGCGTTTGGTAGACGTTGTTTGCATACTCGGAAACTGGGGTACGACAGCCAGGCAGCCTTTAGCCTCCAGGGCTCACCATCTGGGAAATCCTGTGGTAGTCTGGCATTTTCAAGGAAAGAGTGGGTGGTGCCATTATCCCTGGGTGTTCACACTGTCGGAGACGTTTCTAGTCGTTTCCATCCGTTCATCAATGAATCGGTTGATTGCCTCTTTCGCTTCCATGCCTTGCCCATCATCGTCACCTTTTCCCACCTTGTTTGGCTCTGAGGGGGTGCTGTGTAGACAGAAGACCTTCCTGCGTGTGCTTCACTGTGGCCATGTGTGTGTGCTGGGAGTTCCCTGGGGCTCACAAAGATCAGCGGAGACACCAGGGACTCGTTCCGGAGACTTGGACTTGTGGCGTGAGCGTCCCGTGTCTCTCCAGCCACCTGGCTCGTCTGAACGTCCGGTGGCAGTGTTGTTCTTGAGACAGCCTGCCTGGTGGTGTTCCATGCAGATACAGGGAGAGAAGCTGTGATTTCTAATAAACGGTTCCAGCCTTCGCAAAATCGCCGTCCTCCATACCCACAGGCAATGGATGTGTGCCGCCTAACACTGTGAATGTTGATCTCCACCGCTTCTGGGAGGCCTGTCTCTGCCTGGAAGGCAGCACTTCTGAGTCCTACCCGGTTGGCCTGTGGAGTCATTTTGTCCCGTGCAGACCTGGCTTTGCCACATACACTCGCAAGTACTGCTCTTGAACCGTCTCCAGTACGCCAGCCACCCTGGCTGACGTCCGCGGCGGGCTGGCTTTGTGAACGGTAGGAGTTAGCATTTTTCGCAATATTGAAATGAAAGGAGGAAACACTTCCTCCTGTCTTCCACTGGAAGGTTGCTCTGTCTCTCCCCGTCGTTCACTTGGGCAGTTCCATCCCACGGGATTGTGGCGGTACCCGTAAGCGCCCCGGAGCAGCTGCCACGGGGATGCCCTTCCCCAGGTGGAAGCCCGGGTGGCCCTGCCTGGCTGTGCCGCGCTGTGGCGTGGCGTGACGCGGCGTGGCGTGGGCGGGGGGGTACGCGGTGCTGCCACGGAGACCTGCGTTCGGGTCTGCTCCGCCACACGGGGCACTCTCCCGTTGGGGGCTCCGCGCAGCCTGTGGCTGGTAGGGGCCGCCACGTGGATCCCTCCGCGCGGGGGACTCTGCCGCCTCTGCCTCGCGTGGCGCCCCCCCCCCCCCCCCCCCGCGGTATCCCATGGTGAGGAAATGAGCCTTGGTGACACACTGTCTCTCGCCGATGTCACATAGCTGGTAAATGGTGCTGTGATGGGAAGCGTCTGCCTAGTGAAACCCCAAATGAAATGTGGGCCAGGGCCTCACCATGGCCTCACACACTGAAGTGCATCAGGAGGAAGAGCCGTGAGCAAGAAATGTGTGTCCAAGTCAGAAGTGACCGTGTGTCCCTCTCCTCTCATTGTCCCTCTAAGCACTTAGGAAAGGAGGACCCTGTGGTACGCGTTACGTAAGTCATCCGAGAGCTAGAAATGTTTCTCTTTTCCTTGATGGAGACAATGGTTAACCCTACTTGCAAAGCAGTGCTGAATGAATTAGTGATTCCAGAGCAGTCTAAAAATGTTCAGTTATGATGGGAATGTTCACCTGCAAAGTTATTTCTCTAAGAACCTGACTGGCTGCGTCTCAGAAAATGCAGCCTCGCAGGGCGCCTGGGTGACTCAGTCCGTGAAGCATCCGACTCTTGATTTGGGCTCAGGTCATGATCTCACAGTTTGTGAGTTCGAGCCCTGCGTCAGGCACCGAGCTGACAGTGTGAAGCCTCCTTGGGATTCTCTGTCCCTCTCTCTGTCCCTCCCCAGCTTGCTCTCTTTGTCTCTCTCTCTCTCTTTCTCTTTTCTCTTTCTCTTTCTCTCTCTCTCTCTCTCTCTCTCTCTCTCTCTCTCTCTCAAATAAGTAAACTTAAAAAAAAAAAAAGAAATGGGGTACCTGGGTGGCTCAGTCAGTTAAGCGTCCGACTTCGGCTCATGTCATGATCTCACAGTTTGTGAGTTCGAGCCCCACATCCGGCTCTGCGCTGACAGTTCAGAGCCTGGAGCCTGCTTTGGATTCTCTGTCTCCCTCTCTTTCTGCCCCTCCCCCACTTGTTCTCTCCCTCCCTCTCTCTCTCTGTCCCTCCCTCCCTCCCTCCCTCCCTCCCTCCCTCCCTCCCTCAAGAATAAAAAATAAACATAAAAGAAAGAGGAGGGAGGAAGGGAGGAAGGAAAGCAACACAGCCTTGCTCCTTACCATTGTGCACAGTGACTGAAAGCAGCAGATGCATTTGTACGTTGATGTTTGGGTGACCGTGTGCCATGGTGCATGCAATATTTGCTTGTGAGGCTTCAAGAAGCTGGCCTGGTCTCCTGCCCTCCGTGGCGGCGCTTATAGCCCAGAGAGGTGAGTGGACAATGTGAACCACGAAAGCATTGGAGAGTGAGACCAGTCCTGGGCTACGGGTGACCAGGAGTAGAGGGCCTGTGTGAGACAGAGCAGAAACCTGTGGCCCAGAGAGAGGAACCCAGGGCCACAACAGGGGCTCATCACGAGCAGAAAGAACCTGGAAA
Source organism: Prionailurus bengalensis (assembly GCF_016509475.1). Lineage (NCBI taxonomy): Eukaryota > Metazoa > Chordata > Mammalia > Carnivora > Felidae > Prionailurus > Prionailurus bengalensis. The sequence continues at coordinate 7,097,183 of NC_057361.1, forward strand.
TAAAACCGCCACCTCTCGGATCTGGAAAGCACAGTTAGACATGGGGCTGACCAGCCGCATCCCCAAATCAACAACGTAGATTTGAATAATACCAGTGTTGATGGGATTCCCTGGGCATTTGGTGTGTGTTTGTGTATGTATGTGTCTGTATATAGTCTTTCTCCTTTTGGACTTCTGGTCATTTCTGCCCCTATCACAGGGTGTTTGGGGTCCTGAGCAGCATTTATGTGGCCTTGGGGCGGGTGGGGGGGTTCCTCTTCAGATGAGGTTTGTTTTGCTTCGCTGCCCTGCCTCGGACCTTTCATGGCAGGAGGCAGAGGAGAAACAGCCAGGCACTGGGGGGAGAGAGAATCCCAAGCAGACTGCATGCTATCAGTGCTGGGCCGGACTTGGGTCTCAAACCCACGACCATGAGATCATGAACTCAGCTGAAATCAAGAGTCAGATGCTGACTTGACTAAGCTACCCCGGCACCCGTCAGCTTTTATTTTAAAGTCTATTTATTTATTTTAGGTGAGAGAGCGCGCACACCAGCAGGGGAGGGGCAGAGAGAAAATCCAGATGAGGTTTGTTTTGCTTTGCTGCCCTCAGACCCAGGTGCTGGGCTCCCGCCTGCCCAGAGGTTGCAGGTGTCCTGAGAGCCTCCTCCTGGAGCAGCCTTCTCCTTGATAACGTGTCATTAGCATGTTCTGCATGACAGTGAGTGACCTGAGCTGCATATCAATTGCTGGGCTCTGGAATGCAGCTGCTTTTTAAAGGTTCCTTTGTATGGCTTGACTCACTGTTCCAGGCATTCCTCGGAGCTAAATGCTTAGGTGCCTTTGCTGGCAAATCCTAAGACTTCTTATTTTCTTACTCTGTCTGTGGATCTTTCTATCACCATTGACTTTATCCTTGAAAATTAAAAAAATTTTTTTAAATGTTTATTTTTGAGAGAGAGAATGCGAGTGGGTTAGGGGCAGAGAGAGAGAGGGAGACACAGGCTCCAAGTTCTGAGCTGTCAGCATAGAGCCCGATGCGCGGCTCAACTCATGAGCCATGAGATCATGACATGAGCTGAAGTTGGACACTCAACCAACTGAGCCACCCAGGAACCCCTATCCTTGAAAATTTTTTCAACATTTAAAAAGGAAGGGCTCCGAGGTGCCTTGGTGGCTCAGTCAGTTAAGCGTCTGATTTCAGCTGAAATCATGATCTCATGGTTTGTGAGTTGGAGCCCCGCGTCGGGGTCTGTGCTGACCTCAGAGCCTGGAACCTGCTTCAGATTCTGTGTCTCCCTCCCTCTCTGCCCCTCCCCTTCTCACTCTCTGTCTCTCAAAAATAAACATCTAAAAAAGTTTTTTTTATTAAAAAGTTATTTTGAAAATTTCTAGTTTCTCTTAGTGTGTACCTAGTATGTATTTTTTTCTTAAATATCTAACTTTCTGAAACTGGGTTAATATTTTAAACTCTTCTGCTTGGCTGTTTTGTCACCGTGCATCTTCGAAGCCGAGGCCATGTCTTCAGCGTCTTGAAAGCAGAGACCACACCTGCCCTCTCCCAGGGCCCCTGTGAGACCACACCTCTCCCAGATGTGCACGGCTTCCAGCTTCTAGGTGCGGCCGGGTCCAGCCGTGTGTGGCTGTGCTCACGGCAGCACAAGGTGGGGAGCTGCCCCCAGCTGGCTGACGACGGGAAGGGGAGGGACTTGGGCATGGTCAGGGTTCTACTCCAGAGCATCCGCTGAAGCTGGAGGGGCCCTTTCCCCGAGGGACACGGTCAGAGGGACACGCACCGGGCACTGGACTTTGTCGTGCAGCAGCCTGGCTGGGGTTGGGGCATCCATAACACCCAGGCCGGGCATCACATCCCAGGAGGCAGGCTCACTCCTGGGCCCCAAGGGGGTCATGGAATGAGGGGGAAAGCCTTACCTAGCTTGTTAGAAGGGGACGTCACTTACAGGCACCGGTTCTCTGTCTTCTGGTTCCCCCCGTGCTGCCCTCGTTAGAGTTTGCTTTAACACCTCTGAGGTGATCTCCTCAATGCCAAATTGCTCTTCCCTGAATGGGACGGTCCTTCAGAGGCTCCTTTTATTACTGTGTCAGGTTGGAAGGAACTGTGCTGGCAAAGGCATGGCAGGCTGCTCTGTCACAGAGTTGATAGTGCTTAGCCCGTGAGTGAGCGCTGCTTGCAGCGCAGAGAAACGTGCTTGGAGCGTGTGCCTCCGTCCGGGTTTTGCGGAGACCTTCCTGCGTGTGCGTCTGTGCGTACTGAGCACACGCGTATGCGCATCGAATGTGGAGGTAGAGCTGGGAACGGGTAGCAGTATGGAATGATCAGTGAGCCACTGCAGCGCCCAAAGTCTTTGTTTTTGTCTCTTGTTTTAAATTTTATTTGAGAGAGAGAGAGAGAGAGAGAGAGCATGAGTGGGGGAGGGGGCAGAGGGAGGGAGAGAGAAAGAGAGAGAGAGAGAGAGAGAGAGAGAGAGAGAGAGAGAGACTCTTAAGCAGACTCCACACTCAGCACAGAGCCCAACATGGGGCTCGATCCTTTGACCCTGGGATCACGACCTGAGCCAAAATCGAGGGATCAAGGGTGGGACGGTCAACCAACTGAGCCACCCAGGTTCCCCATGTTTTTCTCCTTTTTAATAATATACGACTGATTGGGGTGCATGGGTGGCTCCATCGGTTAAGCGTCCAACGCTTCCTTTTGGGTCGGGTCATGATCTCACGGCTTTGTGAGTTCAAGCCCCACATCACACTCCACGCAGGCAGCATGGAGCCTGCTGGCGATTCTCTCTGTCTACCTCTCTCTCTACCCCTTCCCTACTCACGCTGCCTCTGTCTCTCTCAAAATAAATAAAACTTTTTAAAACTTTAGGAAACAAATAATATACTACTGATTTTAAAGGCTTTATTCATAAATTGATTTGAGGCTCATGTTAGAAAGCTCTATGCCTTTTTGTAAATGGCAATTTTCCTAAATAAGCCACATAAAAATACTGTTACATCAAGAAATAAATATTTCTAAATATAGCCATATGAGATTTTTCACCAGTGTTGTTTTTAAAAATGTGTAAAGAGGACTCCTGGGTAGCTCAGTCCGTTAAGCATCTGACTTGGGCTCAGGTCGTGATCTCGTGGTTCCCGAGTTGAAGCCCCAGGTCAGGCTCTGTGCTGACAGCTCACAGCCTGGAGCCTGTTTTGGATTCTGTCTCTCTCTCTCTCTCTGCCCCTCCCCCACACGCTCTCTGTCTCTGTCTCTCTCTGTCTCTCTCTCTCTCAAAAGTAAATAAACATTGAAAAAAAATTTTAAGAGGTCTGAACCTTTATAAATAAATAAGGTGTGAATTTTCTTGCCCCACAATGCAACTTGTGTGTGCAAGTACGTGTCTGTATCTTAAGTGTGTGCGTGTGATTTTAATTTTTCTTGTCCTGTTACGTGAGGTAGCAACATGCAGCCTCCTGTGTGTGCTTGGACTGGATACCTCGCGTCACGAACAGCGGGGACAGGTGTGGGAAAACGTATCTGGCTTTCATTCCCGAAAATGAGTTAAGAAGGTCATCGAGATCTGGATCCAGTCCCGTTTGGAGAGATGCGGCTTGGCATCGTGCGCTCACTTGTACACTTTCTCCCTGTAGACAAGCAGATGTCCGACGGCCGGCAAGCGGTGCGGCAGGACAGCAGGACTCCCGGACGCCGGCCCAGCTCGGTCAGCCGTCTCCCGCCTGGGGGGCTCCGGAGGTGCCCCCGGAGGCCCGCGGCCGAGCGGGGACCCTCCCTCGAGACTACAGATCCTCGGAGGGCGCGCCCTCGGCCCCACACACCCGCGGGCAGGAGCCCAGGCCCTTGAGCGCCGCGCCCGTCCCCAAGCAGCCAGCCCCGCGGAGGCCGCCGCCGCCGCCACGGCCGCCCAAGCGTGAGCCCGGGCAGTTGGGGGGCCTGGCCGGCGGCACCCCCAGCGGGCCCCAGCCGTCCCCCGAGGCCCCGGACGCGTGCGCCCCCCGCCCGGCCCTCGGCCAAAGGCCCGAAGACGGCGAGCGCGCGGGGCGGCATGTAGACGGGCACCCGGCCGGGCCTGAGAGCCAAGCCCCGCTCCCTTCCTCGCTGCGGGCCCCGCGCCCGGCCGCCATGGAGACTTCTCGCTCCCCTTCGCCCCAGTTCGCCCCGCAGAAGCTCACGGACAGACCTCCCCTGCTGGTCCAGGACGAGAGTTCCACCAGGTACGGCCCTGGCCCCACGCCTGCCCTTCCCTGGGCTCCCGCGGGAGGTTTCCCGGGCGTCTTTCCTGGGTGGTGTGGGGGCGGTGTCTGGACCCCATGGGGGACAACCCACAGCTCCAGGGGTCAGGTGGATTTTTAACTTGGGGTCGGGGCGGGGGTGCCCTGTTCTCCAGGAGCAAAGGGGATGTGCCCCAGGTGCGGACTGTCCTCTGTCCCCGTGGTCCAGGCCCAGCGGTGGTGTGTGCCTTCCCTCCGGGCATCTGCCCGTGAGGGCTGTGCTTTCCCTGAGCACTTGTGTGGTTGGAGAGTCCCGTGTGCAGTAAGCCTGACGCCTTCAGGAGACTTCGGTGTTTTTCATAATGTCCAGTATTTCCACACATTTTGTAGGTTTATGTTTCTATTTTTGAGAGAGAGTGTGAGCAGAGGAGGGGCAGAGACAGAGACAGGGGGAGATAGAATCGCAAGCAGGCTCCATGCTGTCACCGCAGAGCCCCAGCCAGGACTCATGCGGGGCTCGTGTGGGGCTCACGCAGGGCCTCACACGGTCAAACTGTGAGATCAGACCTGAGCCAAAGTCAAGAGTTGGACGCTTCACCGACTGAGCCACCCAGGTGCCCCAACACATTTTCTTTCTGTGTCATATGTGAAAAGCAAAGCTGGTATACACATGTTATGAAGGCAGAGGAAAAACCTGTTCAACTCCATGGCGCTGCTGTTAGAATTTCCGACGTGGACTTGTCTGCCGTGCCCGTGGAGACGTTGATAATAAATATGGTCAGGCAGGGACCGACCGGTCCCGAACACTGAATGTTTCCTTTTGCCGTCCTCTCAGAGTGCCTTTGAAGAACTGGGAAAGGGCAGAAGTGCAGAATTTTCATCTTGCTCGCTAGGGCCGTGGTTGTCCATCTGGGGGAGGGTGGCTTTGCCCCCGGGGGGGCATTTGGCTGTGTCTGGAGAGGTTTGGGGGGTCACAGCTGAAGAGCGAGTGTTGCTGCTGGCATCCAGCGGGCAGAGGCCGGGACGCCTCACATCCTGCGGTGCACAGGTGAGCCCCGCAGCAGGGAATGCTCTGGCCCCGATGTCCCGTGCTGTCGAATACGGTAGCCACAGTCACATGTGGCCATAGGAATGGAAGTTAATGAAAAACAAAATAAATTCTGTGCATCAGCTGCACCACGTGTGGTTAATGGCACACATACCATTTATTTCCATCATCCCAGAAAGTTCTGTTGGACCTTTTTGTTGTAGAGTCTCAAGCCGTTCTCTTTTTTTTAAGTTCATTGATTTATTTTGAGAAAGAGCAGGAGCACGGGAGGGGCAGAGAGAGAGTGAGAGACAATCCCAAAGCCGGCTCCACGCTCTCAGCACAGAGCCCAACGCAGGGCTCAGACTCCGGACCCAAGAGATCATGTCCTGAGCCGAAATCAAGAGTCAGATGTTAAGGGGCGCCTGGGGGGCTCAGTCGGTTGAGCGTCCGACTTCGGCTCAGGTCATGATCTCACGGTTCGTGGGTTCGAGCCCCGCGTCGGGCTCTGTGCTGACAGCTCAGAGCCCGGAGTCTGTTTCACATTCTGTGTCTCCCTCTCTCTCTCTGCCCCTCCCCCACTCACGCTGTATGTCTCTCTCTCTCTCTCTCTCTCTCTCTCTCTCTCTCTCAAAAATAAATAAACATTAAAAAAAATTTTTTTTTTTAAGAGTCAGATGTTTAACCAACTGAGCCACCCCAGGCGCCCCTGTTCTTTTCTTTCCGCCTTGAAAATAACTCAGCAGAGAGGACACCACTGATAGCATCCTGTATCTCCGCAAGTGTGGCCTCGTAACCACAGCTTCATCTGGGGGCCACGTCTGTGCTCTGTGTCATGCAGACTGTGGGCACCACTGAGATAACCTGTCAGTGGGAGGCAGCGTTGTCCATTCTGAAGGGAAGAAGAAGCAATAACGTGATCTGTGTGGCAGGCCAAGTGTACGACACTGTCCCAGGCGAGCTGGCCTAGGCCCCTCAGGCCGCTCGCTTCTCGGGAGCTGGTCTGAGCTCCGCGGCTCCTCGGAGAAACAGCCATGTGTTCCCACAGTGCTCATGACCTGCGTCGGCTCAGGACGTAGGGAGTGGGTTTCATGTTTTCCTTGCCTGAAGCCAGTGTTGATTTTCTCATTCTGTCTTTTCCAGGAGCTTGAGAGGGATTTCAGTAAACAGGGACAGTGCCTATTGAAGATACTGGGGGGTGATGGGTACCCACATTATTTAGTGTTCCCACCCATCGTGTCTTTTGGGTCGGAAAAGGTTGCCTGTGCACCATGTCCCCTGCTGTATGAGTGCTCGCAGAGGGCCCGAATCCGGGTCAGTGTCTATACCCAGACCCACATGTGGACACTTTGTTCTCAGGAAGCTCAGTGAGGCACATGGTGGCCGTGCCACCTCCAAGAGCTGCTACCCAGAAAGTCGCTCACAGTGCACTGAATTAGTCACCGTCCCCACGGTGTGCCCCGTCGGTCAATCCTGGTATGAGAGCCTGCGATCCCAGTGACCTGCAGGCTGAACAAGAAGCCGGGGAGGGGTCCTGGCCCTGCTCTGTATCCACGGTCAGCTACCGATGGGTCAGCAGGGGAAGGGTCAGGGTCCCCCTGTGTCAGGGCTTCCTGAGCTGCCGGTCATTTGGGCTCAGCTCAGAGATACTGTTCTTGGGGCGCCTGAGTGGTTCAGTCAGTTAAGCATCCAACTAAGCGTCTCACAGTGCGTGAGTTCGAGCCCCACGTCGGGCTCTGCATTGATGGCGTGGAGCCTGCTTGGATCGATCCTCTATCCCCTTCTCTCTGCCCTCCCCCACTCTCAAAAATGAATAAACGTTTAGGGACGCCTGGGTGGCACAGTCGGTTAAGCGTCCGACTTCAGCCAGGTCACGATCTCGCGGTCCGGGAGTTCGAGCCCCGCGTCAGGCTCTGGGCTGATGGCTGAGAGCCTGGAGCCTGTTTCCGATTCTGTGTCTCCCTCTCTCTCTGCCCCTCCCCCGTTCATGCTCTGTCTCTCTCTGTCCCAAAAATAAATAAACGTTGAAAAAAAAATTAAAAAAAAAAATGAATAAACGTTTAAAAATTTAAAAGAAAGGGGTGCCTCGGTGGGGCAGTCAGTGAAGCGTCCAACTTCAGCTCGGGTCATGATCTCACGGTCCCTGAGTTCGAGCCCCACGTCGGGCTCTGTGCTGACAGCTCAGAACATGGAGCCTGCTTCCGATTCTGTGTCTCCCTCTGTCTCTGCCCCTCCCCCATGTATGCTCTGTCTGTCTCTCTCAACGATAAATAAACATTAACAAAAATAATTTTAGAAATAAATAAAAATGTAAAAGAAATTGCCCTGCTCTCTGCTGACTTGGATCTCTTGAACAGAGCTGCTCACCTCATCTCCCTCCATGTCCGGCCTCTCCCTCCTTCCAGCTACCCCTTGACCATGAGTGTGCACGCGCTCCTGCCTGCTGGGGCGCCAGCCGGGGTGCAGGGCAGGCTCCCACCTTCACGCGCTGTTGAGCCGTCCCTGTGTGCCAGGCCCTGAGCCCCCAGCAGGAGTGCAGAGAGAGGAGAGGAAGCATTCCTAGCCTCTGAGGGATTTCAGAATGGGCATTCCTACCAAAACAAATGCTTCAACTCGTGTGCTAACACTAGGTAGCTGACTTTTTTACTTATTTGTTTTTCCAACATTTGTTCATTTTTGAGAGAAAGAAAAGTGTGAGTGGGAAAGGGACAGAGAGAGGGGGAGACGCAGAATCGGAAGCAGACTCTAGGCTCCAAGCTGTCAGCACAGAGCCCAACACGGGGCTCGAACCCACGAGCTGTGAGATCATAACCTGAGCCGAAGTCAGACGCTCAGCCGACTGAGCCACCCAGGTGCCCCTAGGTAGCTTACTTTTAAATCTTTAACAGTTGTCTGGGGATTTTTTGCTTAAACTTCAAACGATCCTCTGCTCCCCCATCTGCCCCTACCCCACTTGCACTTTCTTTTTCAAAAATAAACATTAGGGGCGCCTGGGTGGCGCAGTCGGTTAAGCGTCCGACTTCAGCCAGGTCATGATCTCGCGGTCCGGGAGTTCGAGCCCCGCGTCAGGCTCTGGGCTGATGGCTCGGAGCCTGGAGCCTGTTTCCGATTCTGTGTCTCCCTCTCTCTCTGCCCCTCTCCCCCGTTCATGCTCTGTCTCTCTCTGTCCCAAAAATAAATTAAAAAACGTTGATAAATAAATAAACAAACAAACAAACAAACATTAAAAGAAAAAAAACATAGGCAATCTTTCTAGAAGTCTCCCGGCGGCCCCAGAACCACGCAGGTACCCGTGGGTATGTACTGGCCCTGCTTCGAGAGGCAGCGAGGGAAGGCTTTAATGATAACTGTGAAAGGAAGCCTGTTGCAGGTTCCCCGACAAAGGAGAATGTCACTGAGCAGGGCCTGTTAATGTTTGCACTATTATCCGCATGTAAATGCATGTTAAACCACCCTCCTCTCAGTCAGCAAGCCCAGGGATACACCCCCGGCTCCCCTAGGGGTGTGGGTAATTTTGAAAGTGGAAAAGGTGTCCAGACGCTCAGGGTCAGGAACGCAGGCCTCCTCAACCTCCATTCCCCGTCCTGGGTCTGTGATCACGGAGGCTCCTTCCAGCTCAGTGGCCAAAGGTCTTTGAGCCTGGGTTCCCCAGCCGGAAGAGCAGGTGAGGGACCAGCGGGTTTCTCTCCTGGGTAGGCGTCGACGGCAGGGCTCACTTTGCGTTTTCAGTACACGGCTCTTCTCTTTCCAGAATCGAGCGGGTGATTGACAACAATACCACTGTGAAGATGGTGCCCATCAAGATTGTGCACTCGGAGAGCCGGCCTGAGAAGGAGAGCCGCCAGGGCCTGGCCCGCACCACCGAGCTGCCCACACTGCCCAGCGGGCTGGAGAAAGACCACATCAAGACCCTCAGCACCTCGGAGCAGTTCTACTCCCGCTTCTGCGTGTACAGCCGCCAGGGTGCCCAGCCCCAGCCCCAGCCCCCCGAAGCCCCCGCGCCCACTGCCAAGGACAGCGGGGCCTCTCCGTCCGGGTTCAGCTACATGAAGACCAAGGAGAGGACAGCCGAAGACCTGAAGTCAGAAGAGCTGGCCCGGGAGATCGTGGGCAAGGAGAAGTCTCTGGCCGACATCCTGGACCCCAGCGTGAAGATCAGAACCACCATGGACCTGATGGAGGGGATCTTCCCCAAAGACGAGCACCTGCTGGAAGAAGCCCAGCAGCGGAGGAAGCTGCTCCCCAAAGTCCCCTCTCCTGGGACCACGGACGAGAAGTGAGTAAGCACCGCCTTCAGGTGCGCCTTCAGGTGTGGCCACTTGGTGTGCTTCTCCCTCTTAGCATCTGGTTCGCTCCAGGGGGCAGGTGGCTTCTCCGTGTGTCTGTTTTCATGATTGCTTCTGGGGGGCAGGTTTCCGAAAGTACTGCCCAGTGCTTAGCACGTTTTGGCCATCCGGGGACCCTCCCAAAAGAAGCGCTAAGGCCCGTGGCTGGGGATGACGACTCTGAGGCCTGGCAAAGATATGAGGATAGCGTAGCTCCTGCGATGCCCGCAGGCACCTCTCAGAAGACAGCGCTTCTCAGCTGGGCCGTCGTCTCCCTCCAGGGGACACTTGGCAATGTCCGGGTACGTTTTTAGTTGTCGCCCCCGCGAGGTGCTCCTGGCATCCTGTGGGTGGAGACAGGGAGACTGCCCAACACCCTGCGGTGGACAGGACACCCCCACAGCCCCAGATGTCAGTCACGAAGGCTCCTGAACGTCATAGTTATTAAGGAGGCTTTCTGTTCCCGCTTGTGGAACGGAGTGAACGGATGCATTTCCATGGTTTGGGGGAACGTGCTTTGCGTCCTGTCTCATTCCGTGGGCCACCTGCACAGGCGTGTGCTCACATCTGTCCTGTTTATGTCCGTTGTGTCCATACACGTCGTTAACTGACGGTAGGTGGGAGTGCCCGTGAGATGCCCGAGAGAGGGGCAGAGGGGGTGAGTCGGATCAAAGCAAGAGGGAGCCGACATGGCTGCAGACAAGGGCTGCCCCTCCGCCCCCCTTTGGCGGTCCCATCCCCCGGCTGTTGTCTTTTGGTTAGCGGCCCCATTGGCTCGTCGGGACCGAGGCCGTGAGCTGGAAGGGGGCACGTGCGCGTAGGGTCCCAGCCAGTTGCGGTTCTGACCTTTTTACGTAGGAGAGAGGAGCCGAGCGTGCCGGCGGCCATGTCCCTGGCCACCAGTTCCACGTACTACAGCACTTCGGTCCCCAAGGCAGAGCTGCTGATCAAGATGAAGGATCTGCAGGAGCAGCAGGAGCCCGAGGAGGATTCGGGGAGCGACTTGGACCACGACCTGTCGGTGAAGAAGGTAGGAAAGGCCGTTGTCAATGAAATCGTGCTCGTTGGCAGAGAAGGGGCCGCACGTCTCAGTCCAAGTAATCTGTCCCTTCCACCCTAGTTAAAATGCTGCGGACTTCATTCTGTGACCTTCAGCAAGTTACCTGTTCTCTTTGAATATCAGGTTCTAATACCTGCAGCCAGGAGATCATAGTCCCCACATAGTGCTTGTAAAGTGCTTTGTCCACCAAGCAGCGGCATTTCTTGGCTCCTAGAACTCCCAGGCGCTTAGGGATACAGCAGGAGACCAAACAGAACGGAGCCCTTCCTTTCCAGAGGGGAGCCTCTGTTCAGCCCACATGAAAACAAATACACAGTAGGGGGTCGGCACACTGCATGCAGCCTGTGGGCCAAACCTGGTTTTGTGAGCAAAGTTGTATTGACACACAGGCACATTTATTCACTTAGAGATGCTCTCTGGTGGCTTTCCTTCCACAGAAGCAGGGTTGAGTAGTTGCAGCTGACCACGCCACCTGGAACGTCGAGGATCTTTACTGTCTACCCCTTTATGGAAAGAGTTTGCCAACGTTTAATGTGGTACATTGGATGGTGAGAGAATTCAAACAGAGTGAAAGAATCGAGTGAAACAAAGGAAGGTGATTCTAGAGAGGGCTCCGGCGAGGGGATGATTGAACAGTGACCTAGAGTGGTGTGAAGGGTGAGCCGTGTGGATATCTGGGTGCACTGGGGGAAGGGGACCAGCCGCTGCGAAGGTCCTGAGGTGGTAGGCTCGTGACACATTGGAGAGGCAGCAGTGGCTTTAGCTGGAGCTATGTGGACCAGGAGGGTAGGACTGGAGATAAAGTCAGAAATGAGGTCAGGGACTACATAGTGAGTGGCCATGAGGTCATGGTAGGGACAGCATTACTGCTGTCAGTGTCAATGTCATTACTGCCCTATTAGCTTTAAATCTCCATGATCTGTCAGCACGCCAGACCTGTGGCATCTAGGTGACTACCTAGTTTTTTAGGAAGGCCTTAGCATTAAACGGATGACGGGATTGCCAAAGAAAGTCCGTTTCGGAGGCTAGCACGTACTCTTTATTCCAGGGCCTTGAGCCCGTCAAATACTACCAGGGAAAGAAAAGCAGGGAAGCAGCCTTTTGTGAGCACTTGCCATATGCTTAGTACTTTGGAAAACTGCTTTCATAAAAAAACACTTTTTTTTTTTCTTTAACAAAAATCTTCCCAAAAGATTATGCGTGTATAGTTGGTGGTTTAAAAACACCACTGGCTGATTTCAGATATAATAGAAGAAATACTGTGACCCATGCATGAGAGAAATTTACTTTCAGTTTGGGGAATATTTGCTTTTTTGTTCAAGGGAATTAAAGGGAATAAAAGATAAGAATTTTAGTCCTGGGCTTGTATCTGGCTTCCAATCACATATCCAATTTCTTTCTTTTTTCTTTCTTCTTTTTTAATGTTTATTTTTGAGAGAGAGAGACAGACAGACATACCGAACGTGAGCCGGGGAGGGGGAGAGAGAGAGGGACACGCAGAATGTGAAGCAGGCTCCAGGTTCTGAGCTGTCAGCACAGAGCCCGACGTGGGGCTCGAACCCGCGAACCGCAAGATCATGACCTGAGCCAAACGAAGTCAAGACTCTTTTTACGACATGGCCTTGTTTCTCGTGCTGTGATGAGTTTGGGGTGGGGCACGCCCTGGTACTGCCCAGCCTTCATCTGGGTGGCTCTTTTCTCTTTGTGCTTTTGGGAGGCTCAAGTTGCTGGGCAACTGCCTCACCTGAGATGACTGCTTTGGGATTGAGATGAATCCCTGTGAACTTGGCTCCTGACAGCCTACTCCCCGCCCCCCCCAACCTACTCCGCATGATTATATTCTTGGGTTTTTTTAATGTTTATTTATTTTGGGGGCCGGAGGAGCAGCAAGAGAGGGGGCCAGAGGATCCGAAACAGGCTCTGAGCTGTCAGCAGAGAGCCTGATGCGGGGCTCGAACTCACGAACTATGAGATCATGACCTGAGCTGAAGCCAGGCTCTCAACCGACTGAGCCACCCAGGCACCCTCGCATGATTAAATTCTTAACCCAACTGACATATCTTATTCCAGATGCAAATGTTGAGTAATTTCACAGTAAACGGCAAATGCTATAAATCACAGTTCTCTATGGTGTTAGTGACTCAGTAATCCTGCTTTTCGGCTTGATTTGACAAAGGCAACTGGCACCCTGTCTTTTCAGCCTCCTTCCCATAACCCACAAATACACTGTGTCGTGTGGTTGTACAAAGTGTCACGGTGGGGAGAAGGAGGTCCGTGACGTGTGGATGTACCTGATGGGCCATAACGGTAGAGTGGCTTGACCCCGAATCACATGTGGACCCACGTGCCCAGAGGGACCTTGGCTGTCATGGTCCCAGCATCGCTGCATGCTCACAGAGCCCGAGTGCCAAATCGGGTGACCCTGTGTTTTAGGAGAAGGCTGAGGACACAGGGATGCAGAGAGGGAATTGTGGTGGCTGGTTGGAAGCGTTACCCCAGGAAGGCGAAATCCGTTTTTACACCCGAGGCGGCTCAGGCACACTCTGCCCAGAAAGAGGCCCAACTGAGATATGGGATTCTTCAGCAGAAGCAGACACTCCATGGTCAACATCTGGAATCTGAGGGTTGTGGTTCTTCCCTGGAACTTAGACGTGGGCATGAGGCCCAGAGAGAAAAGACCTCATTCCCCCCACAGAGGGGGACAAAAGTAGGTGTGCGGGGGGCACCGGAAACAGAGGTAAGGGGCAGGAGTGCACCTGCTGTGAGACCCAGGGTGGGCGGGGGGGGGGGTGGTGGCTGGCCTCTGCCACCACTTGCTCTCCCCCCAGGCCCTCTTGAATGCCATGTGCTGCAGAACACAAGCGGATGGGCTCGCGCGAGGCTCCTCTGACGTGGCGGGTGAGGCCTGCTGCACCCCGGCTGGTGCTGATAACCAGTGATCCGCATGCTTCCTGGGCCAGGCCTTGTCCCAAGATCCCTGAAAGTCAGCGTCTGGCCCTTTATGGAAGAAGGGGAGGGTATTTCTAATAAAACTTTACGCAAGACATATAAAGGAATCAGAGGAATTTGGGCTCCTTCCAGAACGTCCAGCTTCAAGTTCGCTCAGCTGTTATTGCAGGTTTTGAAGGCGCATGTCATGCATTGGTGTGAAATCTTTATCACGATAATTGCTAAAGAAGAATGAAACAGGAAAATTACCAGAAGCCCTGGCTAGGGGTCCTCACACATCCACAATCCTCTGACTTGCTTGAGGTGTTCACTCGGGTTACGGGTTGCCTGCAGGTGAGAATTTGGAAGGTTCTCCATCCCTACAATCCATTTTGTGCTCTTCCCTCAAGTTATGAGTATCTGAAAAAGGCCATCTTAGCCATGGGAGTCGAAGTTGACTTAAACCGTCTCCCCAGATAGGTAGGTAACCAGACGCACCGAGACACAAGCATCAGCCCACATTCTGAGAGAAAATATCAGAGAACTGTAGACGCATACAGCTTTACATTAGTGAGGGAAGGGGCGCCTGGGTGGCTCAGTCGGTTGAGCGTCTGACTGCGGCTCAGGTCGTGATCTCACAGTTCGTGGGTTCAAGCCCTGCATCGGGCTCTGTGCTGACAGCATGGAGCCTGGAGCCTGCTTCGGAATCTGTGTCTCTCTCTGTATCTGCCCCTCCTCTGCTCTCCCTCTCTCTCTCTCAAAATAGTAAGTAAAATAAATAAATTAGTGAGGGAAGACTAACTAGAACCTGACCCGAAAAAGCCCAAAGCAGTTTATAAATTCCATGTTGGGTGTTTTAGGAGAAAACCCATGCCGATGAATCTGCAGTGAGGACGAGGACGGCTCTCCTCTGAAACTGCTTGCCATCTTAATCTGCAGGATACCCAGACATTGCGATAAGCCCTAGGCAGATTGAACCACGAGCAGGCAGTGCCCATGCCCTTCCAGGCCGTGGACTTGTCGTTATACGTACTTGTGCGTGCGCATCAACGCCCGATGGGGATTCTCGTCAGCATCTCCTCCGCAGACAAAGCGGACACATCATCGGCTCCTGCAAAGCATACGCTGCCTTGCTCGTGGCTCAGCGTGTCTTTCGTGCCGCCGTGTGACTTTGCCCACCTAAACTGTCATCGGGACAGGCGTTTTTTGTTTTTGAATTTTTGTTAACGTTTACTTATTTTTTAGAGAGAGAGTGAGGCAGAGCACGAGCGGGGAAGGGGCAAAGAGAGAGGGAGACACAGAGTCTGAAGCAGGCTGCAGGCTCTGAGCTGTCGTCTCGAGCCCACAAACCGTGAGATCATGACCAGAGCTGATGTCGGCCACTTAACCGACTGAGCCACCCCGGCGCCCCCATGACAGGCGGGTTTTACCCCACTGTTGTCTGTTAAGCCGGGGCACCTTCTCAGCCTGCACGCAGGACTGCTGATACCTGCCAAGTAAGCGTACCTACTGCAAGCCGCCAGGCTGGTGATTGTCACGCAGGCACGCGTTCAGCTTTCGTGTCAGTCCTGGAGGTGCGGGCTCCTTTTCCCCTGTGCAGCCAAGATCACGGTCCTGGAGAGCTTAATGAGACGTCGCTCCCTCCGGGCGGGTGACTTCTCTCCGCTCGGCTCTGCCGGCTCCCTGTGGGGTTGGAGTCTGTAAAGGGCCCAGGACACGCGGTGACGGTGTGGAGGGACTTCATAGGTCCACTTTCTATACGTGGTGTTCCTTGTTGCAGCAGGCTGAGCCGAACATCCTAACTGGACGTGAGCGTTCACATTCTGCAGTCTTCATTTGGGTTTGTGCACCTCGGCGCTGTGGCATGCGGGGGTTCACGTGGGCTGTGTGTGGTTCAGCACGTGGGGGTGAACACCCTGGCGCTTCTGCTGGGGGTGGGCCTGACGGCACGCAGACATGCGTGCTCAGGAGACAGTGGTTTTGGCAGCCTGGGCTCACCTGTTGCGTTCCTTTAGAGCCATCCCTGTGCGTTTCCCCAGATCTACCAGAGGAGGCAGACCATCTTTGCCACTCAAATCCTGCCACTTCAGCAGGAAGGCCAGTTTATATGTTTTGTTTTTTATTTTTGCCCCTTTAAAAGATAATCACTTAAAGGGCCTGTGGAAAAGGGGGATGGGGGACTCATGTTCA
This sequence comes from Prionailurus bengalensis, assembly GCF_016509475.1. NCBI lineage: Eukaryota > Metazoa > Chordata > Mammalia > Carnivora > Felidae > Prionailurus > Prionailurus bengalensis. The sequence continues at coordinate 7,112,915 of NC_057361.1, forward strand.
ATGGTCCGAGTGTCAGTTGGGTAAGATGAGAAAGTTCTGGAGATGGGCGGTGGTCACGGTTGCCCACGACGTGAATGTACTTAATGCCACAGAGTGCTACGCTGAAAAACGCATAAAATGATAACTTTTGAGACGTATATCTTGCCATATTCAGTTTATTTTATTTTATCTAAAATATTTTTTTAATGCTTTTGTTTTTGAGAGAGAGAGGGACAAAGCATGAGTGGGGGAGGGACAGAGAGAGAGAGAGAGGCGGGCACAGAATCCAGAGCAGGCTCCAGGCTCTCAACTGTCACAGAGCCCGACTCGGGGCTCGAACCCACAAACCGTGATCATTACCTGGGCCAAAGTCGGGCTCTTAACCGACTGAGCCACCCAGACGCCGCTTTCTTGCCATATTTTTAAAAAGGTAGTAATATATGTGCATTTCGGTCACATTCAAGTCAGGTTACTCTCAAAAGACTTTTAATTTTACTGACATCCCTTTATTTGTTTTAACTTTAAGTTGCTAGCTGTGTGTGGAGCATACGTTTAAATCACGCCATTCAGTAGCAGGCGTGAGACTCCATAACTTGTGTACGTGTCAGTTCTTGCACTGGAAGATTGCAGACTATGAAGCACAGAATCTCACGTGGGCCCCGAGAATCCCGGCCAAGGTGAAGGTGAAATGAGGTTTATCTCGAAGGGCCACGTCCTACCTATCGCTGTGTGATAGGACACTAACGGGAGGAGAATAGATTAGTTTCGTGTCTAAATGTCACGCCAGGGACTTCACCAGGAGTTGTTCTCCCTCCCCGGGTCTTAGAAAGTTGATGCGAAATCAACTCTTCCCCACGCGGGTCACTTACGTGAGACCACGGGGCCCGGCAGCCGCTGCGGGTGCCAGGTCGGGTCACCCTAACGAGTGTTTGCATGCCCCCCTGTGCCCTACAGCAGGAGCTCATCGAGAGCATCAGTCGCAAGCTGCAAGTGCTTCGGGAAGCCCGGGAGAGCCTGCTGGAGGACATCCGTGCCAACAGCGCACTGGGGGACGAGGTGGACGCCATCGCCAAAGACGTGTGCAAACCCAACGAGTTTGACAAGTTCCGCATGTTCATTGGGGACCTGGACAAAGTGGTGAACCTTCTGCTGTCGCTGTCGGGCCGTCTGGCGCGGGTAGAAAACGCCCTCAATAATTTGGATGACACTACTTCTCCTGGTGATCGGGTAGATACAACGTGCCTGACCTGGACTCGGCGGGGGGCGGGGCGGGAGGTGGTTGCGGGAAGGTTCCGCGTGGGGTGTCATGAGTTGGTGCCCTGAAGCCTCACACGGTCCCTGCGGCGGCCTGTGCACCTCCCAGCGCAGGACGCCTTCGGGTGTCCAGGGCTCTCCCTCACTTTGCTGGTAACTGAGGGAGACAGGTGCTGGGGGGTGTGGTGGGCAGGGCCTGACAGGCGTGGTCATGGGACTGCAGGGCTGCTGTGATGTTCAGGAAGAACTGTGGGCTCCTTTTCACATCTTCTCACCTGTTCCCACGGATCATTACTGATAAGTGTCTCTTCCTAGGAAATAGTCTCTTTCGCCTTTCTTGACCATGCATGTAAGTGGGTCTCACTGAGAATGGAATGTGATGTTTTGCTGCTTTTAACAGGAGTGCACACGGCAGTCTGGAAGCAGTCGAGGACTTGTCTGCCTCTTCTCCCTCTCTTGAGGTGTGCAGCCTGGAACGTGTCTCTTAGGGGGTTTGCAGAATGCAGGAAGTAATAGCCCCCTTGTTGGCTTCACTTCCTGGGTCAGATATCAGTAGAACATGGAGTTTGCTTCTCTGTGTAGGCCCTCAAATGATCATCTTTATTATTAATAAGGCTCCTTCTCTGAAAGGGGAGCGGAAGAGTTAGCCCTCTCCCTTACTCTAGGTGAGAGCGCTTTCAGGCGACCTAAATGTTCTCGAGCGCAGCTCGCAGACGTTGTCATTCTGTGCTTAGCTAAGTCATTGATGACTACCGTTTGAACGTACTGGATAAGCATTGACAAAATAGCCGGGACCCTTGGGTGATGTTCAGATTCCACTTTCTGATTTCCTCGTCTTTGCCACATGTATCTGAGGAGAGGAAGATAACACGAGGGGTGCCTGGGTGTCTCCGCCTGTTGAGTGTCCGACTGGCTCAGGTCATGATCTGTGGTTCGAGCGTTGGAGCCCTGTATTGAGCTCTCTGCTGTCAGCACAGAGCCTGCTTGGGAGTCTCTCTCTGTCTCTGCTTCTACCCCACTCAAGTGTGCTCTGTCTCTCTCAAAAATAGAAATATTCTTAACAAAAAAACTTGAACAAGAAAGAGATTCGTTTATACATAATTGGAATGTTCTCGAGTATTCATTTAAGTGAACAACTAGTGTGGTCTTTGCAACTCAGCTCCTCTATAATCTATCTTTCCCTCCGTGTGGGTGGGACGGACAGATACTTTATTTAGAATTTGGGGATGATGAAGGAATGCCAACGCTAAGGACCACGCACGTGGTCCTCCTGAGTACCAGGCTCTGGAGCCCTCAGCACGTCCCAGGGGCTCTCTGTGAATGGAGTGCTGCATTCCCCCAGCCAGGGGCAGTGAGGAGGCCCCGTCTCCAGCAGGGTTGGCGTTGGAGGAAAATCTGCGTCAGGCAGCGGAAGTTTGGAGACGCTAAGGTTTTCAGAGACAACATAGTAACGAGTTAAAAGACACGGCAGAACGTTTTCTGAGGCTCCCTCCATCTTTCCAGACAGAAAATGCCCCATCAGGTCCTCTCCCAGCCTCTGCAGCCTCCTGTCCCTAGTCAGCCTGACTGGTTTTGTTTTAAGTTTTTATGTATTTATTTTGAGAGAGAGTTCCTGCACACACCAGCGTGGGAGGGGCAGAGAGAGAGGGAGAGAGAGAATCCCAAGGCTCTCCCCTGATGCGGGGCTGGGACTCACAACCCACAAGATCGTGACCTGAGCCAAAATTCAAGAGTCAGACACTTACCTGACAAAGCCGTGCAGGCGCCCCAGCCTGACTGATGTTAATAATCCAAAGCGCACTTCTAGGGTCTGTTAGCACCTGTTTCCCTTCGGGTTTAACGGATTTGCTTTGCCTCCTCTTTGCGTGAGAATTCCCTGTGCGCGTGACCTGAAGAGGGCGGTGTTGCACGGGAGTGGGCAGGGGACCTGACGCCCACCAAGACACTTTCTGCTTAGTGACGGTGGCCGCTCACGTTCATCGCGCGCTCTCTGTGTGCGGGCGTTTTACAGAGAGCCGCCGCATGCTGGACTCTCACGGTGGCTGTTGGTAACTGTGCGTGGCCACGTCGCAAAGTGGCAGAATGAGAGCGGCTGTCCTGCTGTCCAAGTAAAAAATCACACGGAGGAAATGAAGCCCCGGCCTCCCCCAGCCGACGGTGGGAGACTGAATGCACTCATCTCTTCCTTTCTTAGTTTTCGTTAAACTTAGAGAAGGCAGGGACCGTTAGGTGTGTATTTTGCGGAGAGACGGTGCGGCTGTGAGTGCCACATTTTGGGAAAGGGGTCGCCCGTGTCCCCCAGAGCGGGCCCCGTGCGGGGAGCCGGGGAGTCTCCCCCGTCTCCCTGCGTCTGTCCTTGCTCCCTCACGCGTGCCCTGCAAGCTCGCCCAGGGGCTCTTCTCCTGCGGAAGGGTGTACACACCCCGCTCCGCGAGTTCTCCCGAATCCGCGCCTTTTGCTGCCTTTGCCGCGGTGTTGTCACGGGCAGGCCTCTGACGCGCGTGGGATCCCTAAGTCCTTTACACCTTTCGAGCCTCTCAGAATTCTGTCCTTATCTGTCCGGGGACAGCTCTTCTCGTCAAGGCTGTTCCTCTGAGCCGTTCCAGGCCAGTGGGAAGAAATGGGAGGCGGGACGAGCCTGTGAGCTCTCGAGGAAGGGCTGGGGCCAGCCGCGCCCGAGTATCTCCGTGCAGAGGCCGTCAGACCCCTGGTCCCTAACCTGGCGTCAGGGTGTCCCCTGAGGCAGCCCGCAGCGTGGCCGGCATCTTGCGGCGGCCGCCCAGAGCCCCTGCTCTCGCCCTCGTCCTCAACGGGCTTGTCTCTCTCTCTCTCTCCCCAGCAATCGCTGCTCGAGAAGCAGCGGGTCCTCATCCAGCAGCACGAGGACGCCAAGGAACTGAAGGAGAACCTGGACCGCCGGGAGCGGATCGTGTTCGACATCCTGGCCAGCTACCTCAGCGAGGAGAGCCTGGCCGACTGCGAGCACTTCGTGAAGATGAAGTCCGCCCTCATCATCGAGCAGCGCGAGCTGGAAGACAAGATACACCTGGGCGAGGAGCAGCTCAAGTGTCTGTTCGACAGCCTGCAGCCCGAAAGAGGCAAATAGGAGGGCCCTCCCTGGCGGAGGCCGGAAAGTGCCCCTCTGAGCTCGGTTCCGGAGGATGCACGCGGAGACCCCAGCCGGTATTTATGTCCTGCAGCCCGAGTCGTCCCCTAGCGGGATGGCTGCTTTAGAGAAGCAATAACTTCCGTGTGTGTTTGCGATGATCTATTTAATGTGTTTTAGCTTCCCCGTTGAACGCTGAGCAGAACATCTCACCATTAGCCATTTTGCTTTGCCGGTTACCACACGTGGCCCAGCCTCCGGAAGGTGGCGGGTTCCCGCAGTATAGACTGTGTAGTGCATGCAAGTGGTCCTTCTCACTGGTAGGTGTGCCCTTCCTCCCGTCTTCACATCCTGAACCAACCACCCGGGAAGCAGCCTGAGTGAGTCTTGACGGCGCGTGAGCGGGGAACCCCTGGCTCCCATCTTACCCTGCAATTCCTTACCCTGGGAAGCGTGGGCTGCCCCGTCGTGCCCCATTCGTCCGATGGTGTCGACCCTTCCTCGTCCTTCGTTCATTGTCTCCCAGCAAAACCATGATGATATGATGACAAGTTACTAACCTTTTGGAAAGGGGAATGGTTTCCCAGTGGTTAAAAACCCACTGTGAAATGAACACCTTATGTGTTGGCTTCATGCATCCTGAAATCGCCACAGAAAGAATCGTGTGCATGCTTTAAAACACGCGCACAGCACAAGGAGCTTCAGTCCTGACGTCACGGTTCAAGTGATCTTTTCCTGCAAAGTGAAAGTCCTCGGTCAGTAGTGTGTCCAGTAGGAGTGATGTGCTCGCTAGATACTTGTTTCATGAGACCAACAGCATATTTCTGAAATTACCTTCTGCCTGTAACACTTACTTTGTGTGTGTATGGTTGTTAGTGACAGTTGGCTACGTTTCTGTTTTTGCCTCTTTAAATCTATTGCCATGCCGTAAGGGTTACTTTCCATTTACTTGTAAGAACCTTTCCTCTCTGCGCTTTCAGAGGCCCCATGGAGTATTACAACTCCCAAACCCGATCTTTTCTGCCAGTTTATAGACTCTGTCCTCTGTTTATTAGCTGAAATTGCAAGTTTCTCAAGAGAGTCTGCTCACTAAGAAGACACTGTCATGCTGTCAGTTTCCAGTGGACAAGTCACAGACTGGGAGGAAAGATGTGCTAATCATGTCTATGACAAAGGATCTAGAACGTGTGAAGAACTTTCAGAAGCAAGAGAACAAACAGCTGGTTAGTACATGGGCAAGAAACATAACTCGGTGCTTCAGCACAGAGGCCGTGTGCACGGGCAATCAAATAAGCACGTGGAAAGACATTCAACCGCCATCGGCTTGGTTGTAACTCCCGTTTAATCTACGCCGATGTAGAGCTTCTTCACAGATGCTCATCCGATTAAACGCGTGGTAAATGGCAGGACAGCCCCTTGGACGACGTCATGTTGAAGTGATGATCGGACATTTGGTTGACCGAGGGATCATTTGGATCCTCGTTTCCCCTATTGCCATGAAAGTTTTCCGACAGGTGGGGACACGTCCCTTTGTCCGCGGCGACGGTTGCCTTCCCAGAACACACGTGCACACAAATGTCTTAACAGACCGCTGTCTGTACTTGATGAGCCAGAGGTGGGGAGCTGGACCCCTGAGCCACAGCACTGACGCCTCTGCACCCCACGGGGGTCCCAAAGTGGCAAGCTTCGGCAACGCACGCAATAAACCCTCTTTTTGGCAATCCACTCATGCCAGGAAGCTCTATGCCTTTTCAGAAGTTTCCAGTCCTATTGAATTAAGCGATTTCTGACTTGAAAAAAAATCCCCATCCTGCCAATGCCGTGTCCTCCTTTCCTCCTGCTGTAGTCCCTTCCTGTGAAAACTGGTCACTTCAGAGAAGGTGAAGTTGGCTGTCCACGGACCTCTGTCATTCTCCCTCAGGGGGACAAACACAGTAATTTCAGCGTGTTTTGCTTTTAATTTGGACAAAGCGTTTATCTGTGATTCTTTCCCCTCGAACACAGTGTTGTGAATCATTCTGATGATCTATATGTAAAGTGTGAGTAACAGGAGGTGTGTGTCTCTATCCAGCCTCTTAGGTCTTTTGAGGACCTTCTCTTACACACAGCAATATACAGTGCTCTGTCCCCCTTGCCGCGAAGCACATGGGGTCACTGTCCTGTACCTTCCCCTGTTTGCCTCTTCAGCGTCTAGTCAGCAGGGACCCAAAGATTCCAGTGAGTCGATGTACATATCTTTGTACGTAGCTATGTTATTGCATACAACAACAATCTGGTGCTAATGTTTTGCCCTTGGCATTCTTAGGTGGCGGCTGATTCCTCCCCCTCTGTCGTAGCACAGCTGTGGAATGCTCTGTATGGCGAGATTTCAGTCAGGGGTGTGGCCTGTGGCTTTTATCCTGCAGTCGTACCTCATGCTCGACCCTTACCACTTAGCTCTCATCGTATCGTCCTGCTTGACTTTTAACAGAATAAATGTGTCTTTGAGTGAATGGAGCATGTCTTTGACTTACCTGTGTTCTGTCTTTTTTCTTTTTTTTTTTTTTTTTTAATCAAACTGTCCTCACCATAGGTCAAATTCTTAAGCCACCGATAAATTGTGGGATGGATTCTCTATATGTGTGTAACTTTAGGCCAGCCTAGCTAAAGCTGATCGGTTTACAGGCAGGCAAAAGTCAGGGGACACAGGTTGTATCAGTTAGCCGTGGCCGTAGTTATGCTGTGTGACAAGCAACTGTGAGATCTCAGTGTGCAGTACGGTATCTCTTTAGCTCACGCATGCGGCGATCATGGTACTCTGCTCCGTGTGTCTCTCGTGCTTCTCCTGGAACTGGCAGCCTGGCCTGGGGAAGTCAGTGGCGGATGCATGAGAGAACCGACCCGGGCACAAAGGTGTTTTTCCACATACCGGATTATATCACACCGCTAACCTTCCATTGCCAAAGCAAGCCCCGCAGCTGAACTCAGAGAGGTGGTGGGATGTGCCCCACCTCTTCGGTGGGAGGAGCCGTGTCGTCACGTGGCAGAGTGTGGACACCAGGTGTGAAGAATTCGGGCCACTGATGAGCTGCATCTCCCACACCGGCATCTGCTATGATGGGGCAGCACTCAAGCGTCCTGGACCCAGAAGCCACATCCCCAGGGCGAGGCCACCTCTGCCGCTCCCTAGTCGTATGGCCGTGACCAAGGTACTCGGGCTCTCCGAGTTTCATCCTGTGTCACTGGAGAAGGCCTGGGGAGCTCAAGCAAGCACATGTTGTTCATGTGCTTAGAGGTCACACTAGGCCTGGAGAAAAGTGCTGCGGAGGTGTCTACTCTTCTGTGTGCATCATTCCCTCTGGTCTTGGAGGGACAGGCCTTCCCTGAACGATCTGCCAGAGCCGCGCAGGAGACGGGGATTTCTGTTGCATGGGAGGATGAGGAAGGGTTCTGGTCTGGAGCAGGTTTGCGAGGCGTCAAGGCTGGATGGGAGCGGGGAGAGTCTCTTTAATAAAAATTATTCAACGGGCGCCTGGGTGGCTCGGTCGGTTAAGCGTCCGACTTTGGCTCAGGTCACCATCTTGCAGTTCATGAGTTTGAGGCCCGCGTGGGGCACCGCGCTGACATCTCAGAGCCTGCTTCAGACCCTCTGTCTACCCCCCCCTCCCCGCTCTGCCTATCCCCTGCTCTATCGCAAAAATAAACATTAAAGAAACAAATTTCATAAGTAAAAATTATTCAAAATTAGAATGGATATTTACTGAGAATGAAAAACTCACAAGTCAGATTTTTTTTTCAGTGGATGAATACCACACATTTTGTTTTTATTTCTGGCTTCTGCCAGGTGACTTCAGCGTGTCTCATTTGAGTTCTGGAATGGTCAAGGGATTACTTACTGGGGGCAGTTCAAATGCAGTCCGAGAGTGCTGCTGTGGTGCTAGGCTGGGCAGTTCTGCGATCTGTGTGCCATGTTCCATGACCCACCGATGACAGCGTGCAGGGTTGCGTCCCTGAGAGCTTGTGTGCTCGGGCTGGTGAACCACATTGGTGACAGCTTGGTCTTCGGTGTGGGCCCATCAGACTTGTGCGGGATGAGCTGCGTTGGGTACCCTGAGACAGCCTGGGATCTGGGGACACCAGACACTCGCTCCATTTTCAGACCTGTCTGCTGGGACCGCTGCAGGTCTGTACCTACAAGCACAGACATTCTGAGAGCCTGGGTTGTGCACTTCCCGTTAAGAGAAGAAAAGCAATGCACGGTGTGTTTATCGTTCGTGTGTGCTACATCTTGAGTCCCGGTGACCCACATAAACATCCCAGTCAACCCAAGCTGGATAGTGCACCCTCTCCTCGTTCTCCTCCAGGTCCCCCGGAGGCTTATGGCCATTCCGGCACCTCCTGACACAGGCAGGCGGAGAGGAATGACATGGCAGACCTAACAGAACGTGATGACGATGTCTTTGGCAAATGTCACGAAAGCATAGGGCTGTGCTAGATAAACCAGGTGATCAGATTCAAAGACGAGGCCTACTGGATGGCGTGATCCGTGCCGGCGAGGACCACGTGGAGGTGTATTCAGGGCTGTCAGTCGTAGCTCACTAAACCCTCAGCCCCCAGAGCACAAGGCAGGGTTTTGTGTATGTCTGTGCTTCTCTGTTGGGTGCCTGGTATGAATAGGCGCTTAATTTATACACAGCTATTGAATGGGCGAAGAAATAAACCGGTTACACAGTATGGATCACCGAGCAGCGTGAGATTTCCTTTTTTTTTCCCTCCTCCTGGGTGCCGTGTATGGAACACCCGTGTGCCAGGCACTTGAGGTCGGGCCATGGAGCACGCGCTGCTGACTTAACGCACAGAGGGACACAAGGACTGAGTTCGTCGCGTTACCGTCTCGATCTTGCTGCCTCTACCTTTACCCTCCCAGGTTCTGCCTTCAGCCTCTCCTGCGTCGGTGTCCGGAGATAGAGGGATGTTGCATGGGTCACAGGAAGCGAGTGCCTTGATTTTATTCCTGTCAAGCCTGAGGCCAGAGAGGACATAGAGCGCAAGGTCAGCAGGGTGGGAGCCGACGGGGTGTGCCAACTTTTGAAGGTTCCAAACAGGAACAGCCCCTGGGATCTAAGTACTGAAAGGCACTCAGGATAGTCTCCAGAGAAAAGCCAAGAGCAAAACTATCCAGTGAGCCTGGGTGTCTCTGTTACGTATGTCTCTCGAAGAGATTCTCGGAGCGTAGTGAAGTTTCCAAGGAAGCCTGCAATAAAGACTCGTTTTCAGATTCACTCAGGGTTTCCAAATGTACTTGAACTTGGATTGCTTCCACCCTGTGTTTAAAAAGCTAATATTTTGATTGATTTCTTTCATTTTTGAGAGAGAGCAAGCAGGGGACAGGCAGAGAGAGAGGGAGAGGGACAGAATCCCAAGCAGGCTCCGCACTGTCTGCGCAGAGCAGAGCCCGACGTGGGGCTCGAATTCGGGAACCGTGGGACCATAACCTGAGCCCAAATCTAGAGTCAGATGCTGAACTGACCAAGCCACCCAGGTGCCCCCGATTTAATATTTTTGATCAGTCAAAACGTCAGCATATCTTGAGAGACCCCGTGATAAGGATGGCGACCACTGGTGGTAATGGAGCACTGTGTTTGGTCTAGGGGGCTCCTGTCCCCAGAGGTGGGGGGAAAACCTAAGCCTGTCTGTCTCCATATAAGACCGTGGTCTTCAAATTCAATTTTGTGTAGATTACCCACATAAGCTTTGGGTAAGATGGAAAATACACAACAACCACAAAAAACCCACATACGCACGTACGTGTGCACATCCGTAGCTAACAATATATGTTTAATATTCTGTGCCAGGTACATAGTTGGCGTTTTCTCCCCACCAGTAGGACGTTTCTCCCCACCGGCCGGCATTCGATTGTAGGTCTCCGGGCACACGCCTACTGTCCCCACATCCATTCCTGCCATCCCTATGGCCCCACCTTCCCTATTGACATCTCTCTGGCATGCCAGCCACCCCTGGTAACAGCTCTAGGACTTTCCCAGAAGACATGAAAGTCTACTAGGCCCATAGCACGCTCTATCCCATTCCACGCCCACAACGGTTCTTTCCCATCCAGTGCAGGTGAAGATGTTACCGCTGTCAGAGACCTGTTGCCATGAGACGTAATATATTCACAGGTCTTCCCTTCTTCTCTCTCTCTCCTGTCTTTCTTTTTTTCTCCTGAGAAACAGGATTCTATTAATCATGTTGTTGAAGTCTTTATTTAGGGTGCCCGGGTGGCTCACTTCAGCTCAGGTCATGATCTCACAGCTCAAGAGTTCAAGTCCCACATTGGGTGACCTCAAGTGGCTCAGTCAGTGAAGCGTCCGACTTTGGCTCAGGTCTTGATCTCACAGCTCCTGGGTTCAGGCCCCGCATCGGGCTCTCCGCTGTCAGTGCACAGCCCGCTTCGGCTGCTGTCTCCCTGCCTCTCTGCCCCTCCCCACCCCGTGCTTTCTGTCTCTCAAAAGTAAATAAAGACATCAAAAAAATTGCTAACAATAAAATAATCTTTTTACTTAACAATGTTGGGAATTTTCCTCTAGTTATGTGTTAACATCGCGTTTAATTGCTGTGTGATAGCCCACTATAAAGGTACTCAATAGTTCATTAACCATATTCTCAGAACGGGATTTTTCCTCTTTGTTCCCAGTTGTAACCTTGGTTATAAAGGTCATTGGGTGTGTGTTTCACTTACGTCTCTACATCTCTCTCCTTGTTTGCTTGGGATAAATTCCTTACAGAAACACTAAGCGATTCTGGTGGAATTTTGGCTTCTATATAAAATCTAGTACCCTGAGTGCTGGCTAGCTGACGTTATGTGATTTTTTTTGGTAGCCTCCTGTCTACAGAAGCCCCATTTGAAGCTATTCCCAATCTTCGGTCAATTTCTCACAAATGAGGAATTATTGTACATACTCCATGCTATTTTACCCACATGGACTATGTGTCAACAAGCCTGTAATCCAAGCCTCAACTAGGAGGAGGTCCTTTCCCATGAATTAAGGGTGTCTTTCCTAATATGTCAAATGTCCATGGTCTTTCACAACTGAATCTCGCCCTTGTGGGTACCACTTCTGCTAACACCTACACATATATGTTGCCATAGCTTTTCTTTCATTGAAATTTTTGTTTTAATGCTTATTTATTTTTGAGAGAGAGACAGAGCACAAGCAGGGAAGGGGCAGAGAGAGAGGGAGACGCAGAGTCAGAAGCAGGCTCCAGGCTCTGAGCTGTCGGCACAGAGCCCGATGCAGGGCTTGAACTCGTGAATGGCGAGATCATGTCCTGAGCTGAAGTCAGACACTCAACCAACAGAGACACCCAGGTGCCCTGGTGTTGCCATAGCTTTAAAAAAAAAAAAAAATTGTCATTACTTCCTGATGGTGTGGGTTAGATACCATTTCTGGGGGACAAGAGAGCAGATGAGTAGGAGACAGGTCTGAATCAGATACATCTTAAAAGTGGACTTTGATGGTCCATTAGTAAACATTACCCGCCCTCCCCCGCCAAAAAAAAAAAAAAAAAACTAAAACTAAAACAAAACAAAACCAAAAAACGATATGCAAAGCGAATACATGATTCAGAAAAGAAACCAAAGAGGTGAGGTGATCAGTTACAAGATGGATGTTGCCTTGGAGTCCGGGACCTAGCAACCGAGAACTTGGAAGGCGCAGACAATGGGTGACAGAATGTGCTCACAGTTGAAGGCTGAGGAGAGGAGAGGGCCTTCAGACTGAGCTCCAGTCACGCTCGGTGGCTGAGTGCTCCTGTCTGCCCACTCGGTGGCTGAGTGCTCCTGTCTGCCCTGCCGAGGGGCCGGCCATGGACAAGCGAGGACGCTGTGCTGGATAGAGGAACAGCCTGTGCTCTGCGCGTCTGACCCAGTAGCCAGCCGTCGTCCTCCCCAGACTGCCGTTGCGTCGGAGACTGCGTCACTGGACAGTGGAGGTGCGGCCTTCTTTGTTGTGTGTGTCTTACTATGGTGAAATAGGACATAATCTTGATCATCTTACCATGCGTTAAGTGTACAGTCCAATGGACGTTTAAAATGTTAGGTCAACACCACTGTCCCATCTCCAGGACGTTTTCGGCTTCCCAAACTGAAGCCTTGTCCCTGTTAAACGCTAACTGCCCCATTCCTTTCTTCCCCAGCCCCTGGCAACCGCTGTCCTACTCTCTGTCTCTGTGAAGGTGCCCACTCTAGGGACTGCATAGAAGTAGAGTCACAGTATTTGTCTCTTGGGGACTGGCTTGTTTCAGCCTAAGGTCTTCACGGTTCATCCATGTTGGAACAAGTGTCAGAACTTCCCTCCTCTTGAAGGCTGACAAATGTTCCATGGTGGGTCAAGGCCACATGTTTTCTATCCATGTGTCCATGGACAGACATTTGGGTTTAGCGTGAAGGGCACTACATGGACGTGGGGGTGCAGGTATCTGCGGTCTCTTCGTTGGGTAGAGAGCAAGAGGTGGGATTGCTGGATCACGGGGTAATTCCACGTTTAACTTTCCGAGTCTGTGTTGGACTCCTTGGCCACACGAGTGTTTGTTTTGCTCACTGTCCGTGATTAATTGACTGTTCGTCGCTTTCCCATTTTGATGCCCGGTCCTGGACTCTTCTGACACGGATTCGAGTGGCACCACATCAGTGTCACTCAGGGGTGAAGACTAAGGAAGGCGGAAGGGGCAGACCCTTTCCCTCGGGCCACGTAATCCCACTTAGAACTCTTCAGGGCTCTCTTCATTCTGCAGCCTCTGTATTGTGACACGGTTGTAATGGCATCGTGAGACAACCTCACGGGGGTTTCTGAGGTTATTAGGTATTTTATTGGCGTTTTGTCGCCCCGTTTCAAGTCTGTCTCACACATCCACAGGCCCACCTCTCCTGAGGCCGCTTCTCTACATGGGTCCGCACAATCTACTTCCTCTTTTCTCTATTATATTCTCCAATTAGCCAACATGGGTAGCCCTCAAATTTAGTCTCCTTGGCTGGTGAAAATAAATAACCTGCCTGTCTCTGGGGAAAGGCAGCCATATGGCATCCATTCTACCCTTGGAAATGAAGACTTGCTGGGTGGCTGGGTGGCTCAGTCGTGAAGCATCTGACTCCAGCTCAGGTCATGATCCCACGGTTCATGAGTTGGAGTCCCACACCAGGTAAGCACAAGCCCTGCTTCAGGTAAGAAGCCCTGCTTTCTCTCTCTCTCTCTCTCTCTCTCTCTCTCTCTCTCTCTCTCTCTGCCCCTTGCCGACTTGTGCCCTCTCTCTCTCAAATAAAAAATTTAAAAAAGGGAGACTTTCTAATCTGAACCAAAGACATATCAGAACTCAGGCAAGTATAAGGCCTCTCTCTCTCTGTCTCTCTCTCTCTGTCTCTTTCTCTCTTTCTCTCTCTCTCTGCCCCTCCTGGGATTCTCTCTGTCTCCCTCTCTCTCTTTCTCTCTATCTCTCTCTGTCTCTTTCTCTCTTTCTCTCTCTCTCTGCCCCTCCTGGGATTTTCTCTCTCTCTCTCTCTCTCTCTCTCTCTCTCTCTCTCTCTCTGCCCCTTGCCGACTTGTGCCCTCCCTCTCTCAAATAAAAAATTTAAAAAAGGGAGACTTTCTAATCTGAACCAAAATATCAGAACTCAGGCAAGTATAAGGCCTCTCTCTCTCTCTGTCTCTATCTCTGTCTCTTTCTCTCTTTCTCTCTCTCTCTGCCCCTCCTGGGATTCTCTCTGTCTCTCTGTCTCTCTCTCTCTGTCTCTCTCTCTCTCTCTCTCTGTCTCTTTCTCTCTTTCTCTCTCTCTCTGCCCCTCCTGGGATTCTCTCTCTCTCTCTCTCTCTCTCTCTCTCTCTCTCTCTGCCCCTTGCCGACTTGTGCCCTCTCTCTCTCAAATAAAAAATTTTAAAAAGGGAGACTTTCTAATCTGAACCAAAGACATATCAGAACTCAGGCAAGTATAAGGTCTCTCTCTCTCTGTCTCTCTCTGTCTCTTTCTCTCTCTCTCTGCCCCCCCTGGGATTCTCTCTGTCTCTCTCTCTCTGTCTCTCTCTCTCTGTCTCTCTCTCTCTGTCTCTCTCTCTCTCTCTCTCTCTCTGCCCCTTGCCAACTTGTGCCCTCTCTCTCTCAAATAAAAAATTTAAAAAAGGGAGACTTTCTAATCTGAACCAAAGACATATCAGAACTCAGGCAAGTATAAGGTGTACGTTGCACACGGGAAGCTAGCACCTGCTTGAACACTCCACCAGAAGGTTTCCCGTCTTGGGGAAAGCATTTCAGAGTTCACGAAGCTCTGTTAAATGCAAGGGATGGAAATCACATTCAGGTTACGAGCCAGAGACTGGTAAGAAGAGTCGTGTCTTAAACTTCACGAGGCCAGAAAACTACAATTAGGCTCACTTTCAAAGTGCCCCTTGTCACCAAGGTTCCTTTACACTGAGCGTACATCGTGCTTCCATGTACACGATAATCAAAACCCAAACAGACACGCAGTAACAAGGGTTACGAGAAGGTGGAGAAATCCGAGCCCTTCTACATTGCTGGTGGGATTATCAAATGGTGCCGCCACTTAAGAAAACAATTTGGTGGTCCCTCAACGTGTTAGACATAGAGTTACCTTGTGACCCAGCAATTCCCCTCCTGCCGAAGACAAATGAAGACACATCCACGCAGAGACTCACACGTTAATGTTCACAGTAGCATCATTCGTAGTAGCCCAGAGGGGAGAAGAACCCAACTGTCCGTCACCTGCTAAACAAACAGGTATGTCTATACAGTGGAATACTACCAGCCCATGAAAAGGAATGGAGTCCTGATACATCTGTGGATGAACCCCTGGCCCATTATGCTGAGTGGAAGCAGCCAGACCTAAAGGCCACATATTGTAGGACTCTGTTTATATGAGATACCCAGAAGAGGTGCATCTGTAAACATGGAGGACCAGGGGCCGGGGGAGGGGAGAGGGGAGCGATTGCTAACGAGGACAGCATTGCTTTTATGCTTTTCTTGGGTGGGCCTTCCTTTTAGCAAACGGTAGGCAAAATGGCTATACTTTCCCTTAGCTCCCGTGTCACAATGGCCTCATTCTTCCACAATTTTCTTGAAGGGTTTTAGAATGTCAGGTAAGTGTATGTGTAGGTTTGTAAACGGTAAGTAAGCGAGCCAGGGGCTTTGATGGGATGAGATCCAGACTATAGCAACAGCATCCTTCAGAGTCCCCTTGGTCTCATCACATTGTGGGTTGGGCGTGGCCCGTTAGGAGAGAGGATGCCAGCTGCCTGATGGCGAAGGGGTATCAAGTCTCTGTGGCAGGTGCCTCCAGAACAATGGCTAAAAGCGGCCCTCTGGAGCCAAAGACAAACATGTCAATTTCTCCACTTTTCCCATTAGGTCATGGAGCCTGATAACATTGACCTGAGAAAAAGAATGTTGTCATGTTCCTCACGACCACATGGCATAAGTTACAGAGACTCTAGGGTTTCAGTTAGGAAGTTCTGATTCTACAGGCCATCAGCGCTGGGTACAGTTTAATTCTTTTTTTTTTTTTAATTTTTTTAATATTTATTTTTGAGAGAGGGGGAGACAGAGTGCAGGCGGGGAAGGGGCAGAGAGAGAGGGAGACACAGAATCTGAAGCAGGCTCCAGGCTCCGAGCTGTCAGCACGGAGCCTGACGTGGGGCTTGAACTCACGAGCCGTGAGATCGGGACCTGAACTCAAGAGTCAGATGCTTAACCGACTGAGCCACCCTGGCACCCCAAGATTCTTTAATTTCTAAAAATGACTGGATACTCAATACTGTCATTAAGTACATATTGATGATGGCATTTTTAGCTTACATTTGATCTTGCTTTATGCCTCCATTTATACTATCAGAGTTTGCATTTAGAAATGACACAGTAGTCTAGGAATGTGAATTATTGAGGCGCCTGGGTGGCTCAGTCGGTTAAGCGTGCGACTTCGGCTCAGGTCCTGATCTCACGGTTCATGGGTTCGAGCCCCATGTGGAATTCTGCGCTGACAGTGAGGAACCTGCTTGGGATTCTCTGTCTCTCTCCCTCTGTCTCTCCGCCCCTACCCTACTCTCTCAAAAAATACAATAGAATAGAAAAGGAATGTGAATTATGAGGGAATTTCTTCTAGTCTCAGACCCAGTGCACACATAAGGTATAGGTCTTCAATTTGATTTGCAAATTGGACTCTGAGGGGTTGGGGTGGGCAGGGGTGACTTTTCTGGAGGCCCTGTGTGGCTCTGAACCTACAGACCTTCCAAGCAGTAAGCCCTCTGTCAACTTCTGCTTGCGGGTGCTGTTGTGGTCTTGGGGATGTTTGCAACGGCTGAGGGTTCTGGCAAAAGCTAAGTTTCTGGACAGTCCCACAGAAGATACTCTAATATCCCCGAGCGTGTGTGGGGTTCCTTCCAGGGAGGACAGTGAGGTGCAAATACGAGTTATTACAGAGTACTTATGTACCGGAATTCATTAATCCTCCATTGCTTTACAAGCTTAATGAAGCCTTTTGTATAGTTTTTATTAAAAAAAAAAAAATCACGCTCATGCCAGAAGTACCTAAAAAGCTTGAACAGCCAGACCTCATTTAACAAGTCACAATCCAAGGTCACAAATACAGTGTTGAGTGAAAGAAGCCAGGCACAGAGGAACGCCTACTGCAGGATCCCTGTTTTGAAAAACAGGCAGAATTGAAGCAACACTTTTGGGGGCCCATGCTGAAGGAAAGCCCTGTAAAGACAAGTAAGGAAGTGATTCCGTTATCTATCCTCCACCAGGTGGTGCCGACGGGGTTATTTGCCCCGTGCCAATTCACCGAGCTGTACACTTCGATTTTGTGTGCTTTTCTGTATAGATGTGATTCTTCACAATACAAATAGCCTTAACAACGCTAACCCAGTGAAAAATGTCTCTTACTAACTTAGCATATAGAGACTTCCAGTTGTGTTTATATGCACGGTGACGTTCTGTGTACTCTTTCGTAAGTTCCCGTTTGGGCTCGATCCATGGTCAACATCTTCCTTTTGGTTATGTTTGAATGGGAACAAGAACGGATGTAATCTTGAAGACTAAACCTGTGAAATGTTAGAAAGGAGGTGGAGGAACTGGAGCCTTCGTGCATTGCTGGTGGGAAGGCAGAATGGTATAGCCACTTGGGGAAACGGTTGGGCACTTTCTGAAAAGTTCAACATCTACATATCGTACACCCCACTAGTCCCACTCCGAGGGACCTACACGAGAGAAACGGGAAAGTAGGCCCGTACAAAGTGTTACGTAGAAATGTTTAGAGCAGCCCCATAATAGCCCAAACTTGGAGCCAACCCAAATGTCCAAAACCGATGGAAGAATAAACATTTGTCCAATTGAATAGGACTCAGCAATCAAAAGAAACTACTCACACATGCTACAACGGGGATGAAACTTGAAAACACTCTACAAAATGAACAGAGCCAAGCACAAAAGAGTACACCTTGTTCGATCCCTGTTACGTGTTTCACGGCGCATGGCTCCGTTTCACGGATGTAGCGTGAATTATTTGAGCCCCGTTGTTAGACCTGAACTTGTTTCCCATTTTTCAATATCATGCATAGCATACGGCTAAATATTGGTGCCCAGTCTTAATGATTTCTTTAGGCAAATGCCTAGAAATGGAACTGCCTGTGTGAAAGTCTGTCCATTTTAAGCCAAATGGCCCTTCCCAAAGTGCACTCAGTCTGGGCTCCCGCCAGCAGGGCTCCCGTCTCAAATATAGCACCGCTTACCACACGGTGGGGGGTGGGGAGGTCACTCTTCCAAGCCCAGGAGCCCCACCCTCATGACGCTCTGTATTTGTTTGCAGACGCCCAGCACGCAGTTTCCATGGCCTTGCCGCAGGGTGCCAACAGCTGCCAATCGGCAGGCTTCGCCCTAGCCACCCTAGGATGGATCCTCACCATCACTTCCATGGGCCTCGTGGAGTGGCGAGTGTGGCACATAGGGAACACCTCTCTCTCTGACTCCGGAGTGGTCTGTGTGGGAATGTGGAAGGTGTGCATTTACCACCATGCCCCCAACACCAACAGATCTACATTGTGTTACCATTACACCCAAGAGGATACTTACATCCCTTTGGATATTCGTATTTGTCAAAATCTCCTGTTGGTCGCCAGCATCCTAGGTCTCATGGGGAGAGTCTCCACCATCTTTGCACTTAAAAATGTGTGCGGTGGAAGTGTTCAGAGGAATGCCACCTTTGGTCCACTCGTCTCAGGAATTCTGGACATAGCTGCTGGCATCTGTGTCTTGATCCCTGTGATCTGGAATTACCACTCCGTGATGAATGAAGAGGGTATTGCCTTCCCACCAT
The DNA here is from genome assembly GCF_016509475.1 of Prionailurus bengalensis. NCBI lineage: Eukaryota > Metazoa > Chordata > Mammalia > Carnivora > Felidae > Prionailurus > Prionailurus bengalensis. Next base: position 7,131,607 of record NC_057361.1, read on the forward strand.
TTCTCTCTCTACCTTTCAAACCCAATACCCAGGAGCTGGGCAGTGCTGTTCTGGTGGCAGGCCTGAGTGCCATCATGATGCTGTCCAGCGGATTAATTTTCCTCTTTTACAGGTGCCCCATAGCTCGCCAAGTGCAGCCTCAATCTTCAGAAATGTAAACTCTTGGTTGCATTGGCTTTCCAAATTCAAGATTACCAAGCATTTGTGACGAGTTCTAGCAGGGTGCCCTATCAAATATTTCCAACGATTCTAGACCATGCCAAGGGTAGTTGTGGGCAGAAAGTAGCCAACTATTTCCATCTGCTATTTTCTATGTCTTGGGTTCATTAAAAGAAAATTTCACTTAAAAAAAATCTTCCCCACCTGTCGGTTGGTCTTACTGAGTCTGAATTTCAATTATTGTCGAATAAATAATCTATACTATAAACCTAGTGTATGGACATAAGATTTTCTGTGATTCTCACATGTCCCTTTTTTTCAAGTTGGTTTTGTTGTTGTTGTTGTTTATTAATTTATTTTGAGAGAGAGAGAGCATGTGAACAGGGGAGGGCCAGAGAGAGAGGAGAGAGAGAATCCCAAGCAGGCTCCACACCGTCAGCACAGAGTCTGACTCGGGCTCGAACCCACCAACCGGGAGATCGTGACCTGAGCCGAAATCAAGAGTTGGACGCCTAACCGACTGAACCACCCAGGCCCCCTCCAGAGTATTTTACTTTCTTTTTTTTTTTTTAATGTTTATTTATTTATTTATTAAAAAAAATTTTTTTTAACATTTATTTATTTTTGAGACACAGAGAGACAGAGCATGAACGGGGGAGGGTCAGAGAGAGGGAGACACAGAATCTGAAACAGGCTCCAGGCTCTGAGCTGTCAGCACAGAGCCCGACGCGGGGCTCGAACTCACGGACTGCGAGATCATGACCTGAGCCGAAGTCGGACGCTTAACCGACTGAGCCACCCAGGCACCCCGAATGTTTATTTATTTTTGAGACAGAGAGAGACAGAGGATGAACGGGGGAGGGTCAGAGAGAGAGGGAGACACAGAATCCGAAGCAGGCCCCAGGCTCTGAGCTGTCAGCACAGAGCCCGACGCGGGGCTCGAACCCACGAACCGTGAGATCATTACCCGAGCCGAAGTCGGACGCCCAACCGACCGAGCCACCCAGGTGCCCCCCCTCCAGAGTATTTTAAAGCAAACCCCAGATATCATGTCCCTTCATCCCTACACACTATCTAAAAGATGGACATTTCCTTGCATAATCATTCTGTGCCTTAAAAAATTGAACAGTTATCCCTTGTGATCATGAAATATTTAATCAGAATTGTTACATATCTCCAAAATAATTCTACAATTTTATTTCTTCCACACAAGATGCGCACTCTGTCTCTTAAATCTCAAACTAAAGTACTTCCCCTTCGGCGCCCACTCCACCTTTTGTTCTTGTAAGATTTTATTTTCAAGTAATCTGTACATGGAACGTGGGGGCTCGAACTCAAAACCCCAAGATCCAGAGTCACATGCTACACTGACTGAACCAGCCAGGCACCCTTGCCTTTTTTTCCTTTTCTTAATTTTGATTTGCCTAAGAAAGTGGGTCTGTTGTCCTCCCGTGAAACTTGTCACATCTCAAGGCTTCATTAGATTCCAGGTCAGCTGTTTGTGGAAGAGTATGTCAAAGGCGAAGCCCTACTTAGACTGAGTGCATTGTAGCAGGTGGTAAATGGTTATTTACCTTTTTAGTGATGCTAATATTGATGGGTGGATCCAGAAGGGGAAAACCCAAACCCTCTCGCAAATTTCATCCAGCTTCCACCTTTTGATGGTCCTTGTGCGAATCAATGATTGCACTAAGGATTACGAGTGGTGACTTTCTAATGTGAACATTTTTGTCAGATTTATTAACTAGAATGCTTTTGTAAAGAAGAGCTTTCTCTCATCAAGTGTGGCTATTTGGGTTCTCTACAATTCGGCTCAGACACAAAAGGCAAGGTAAATGCTTCATTTTTTCCCTTTAATTGTGAAATTGCTAGAGTAAGGGGGAAGAAGTCCTTAATTACCTTGGTGTTGACCGATGGCATTTTAAAATTGTTTTCACTGTTAGTTTTCATTTTTGTCTTTTTCTCATGAGAGTATAAACTCAACTCTGGAGTCTGAACTCATGAGACTGTTTCCGTGTTTTTATTGTGGACATTTTCCAATGCCTTCAAAAGTAGACCAGCGATTTTCTCAGCTTCAAGAATTCTCATTAGGTGCCCTATAGTGTTTCATCCCTATCCTCACCGACTCTCACCAACCCCAGTCTTGGATCATTTTGTAATAAATCCCTGGCAGTGTATCATTTTATTGATGAATACTTCAAAACACATCTCTAAAAGATAAGGACTCCTTTTTCATAACATAACCACACTGTCATTATCACACCAAAAAAAAAGTTAATACTTTCCTAATGGAAACAAATGTGTAGTCAATGCTCAAATTCCCCTAATTGTCTCATACATGCTTTTGTGGTTTATTAATTTTGAGAGAGAGAGAGAGAGAGAGAGACGGAGAGAATGCAAGCAGGGAGGGGCAGAGACAGAGAGAGGGAGAGAGGATCCCAAGCAGGCTGCATACCTTCAGTGCAGAGCCCCACGCAGGGCTTGAACTCATGAACCGCGAGATCATGACCTGAGCGAAAGTCGGACGCTTAACCAACTGAGCCACCCAGATGCCCAGATATATCTAGGTTGTTTTTTTTTTTTTCTTTTTAAGTTTATCTACTTATTTCTGAGAGAGAGAGAAAGAGGATTTTGAGCAGGCTCCACACTGTCAGCAAAGAGCCCAACACAGGGCTCGAACTCATGAACCGTGAGATCATGACCTGATGTGAAATCGAGAGTCAGATGCCTAACTGAGCCACCCAGGTGCCTCTTGTTGATACAAATTTAAATAACTACTCCCAGCACCCCCACGCAATTAGGTATGCCCTTCGTGGACTGTGGAATGCCTTTTTCTCCCCAACTTCGTAGGTGGTCCAGTCAGCTCCCAGGGTGACTCCTAAGTCCTCCTAATGCCCTATTTGATTACATTCTGAAATCATCCTGGAGGCCGGCCTAGAAGAGAGACAACACCTTGAGCTCACTCACTGACGAATTCTTTCCCCAACATTCACTGGGTGTCTTTCACATGAGAGGTGACATCAACACATTTCACCGAGAGCTTTGAGGATATGGTGTATACAAGACACACACCTCCCACTTGTGCTGCATGATTGCTCACGCTATTCACAGCCCTTCAGATGCGTAAATGGCCTCAAACGAAATAAATGACTAAAAGATAAGGTCTTAATGGGTAAAACTCAGACACACTTGAATCTAGAGTGACAGACTGAGGGTCATACTGAGTTCACAAGAGAGAAATCAAAGGGCTAACCTGGAATGTCTTTCTTTTCAAAGAACATTTATTTGTTTGGGAGCATAGTGTTTGAAAAAATTTCCCCACTGTGACAAAAGTCTATCAGCTATTTAAATTTTTTTAATGTTTCTTTATTCTTCAGAGAGAGAGAGAGAGAGAGAGAGAGAGCATGAGTGGGGGAGGGGCAGAGCGAGAGAGGGACACAGAATCTGAAGCAGGCTCCAGGCTCTGAGCTGTCAGAGCCCGATGTGGGGCTCGAACTCATGAGCCACGTGAGATCATGACCTGAGCCAAAGTCGGACGCTTAACCTACTGAGCCACCCGGGCATCCCAGTCTATCAGCTATTTAAATATGTGTTCCAAAATCATCGCCTGTGGACCCAAGTGGGCTGGGTGCTCCGCTAGAATGTTAAACAGACACTTCCTTTAGGCTTTGTGGCCAGATTTGTGGCAACAGATTCTTCCTCCTCTCTGATGGAGATTTTGTAAAATTTTAATAGCATTCTTTAGGACATCTCCTTTCTCCGCAGACTATTATTTGCATAACACCCTTAGCTCTCAAGCTTTGGGAACTGGGAGGAAATCACACCCTTTTGCATTTAGTTAAAGAGTTCCTGGCTCTCTTCCCAAGTCTTTGAAAGGAGCTGGATGGCAAGTCTGAGTCCCGTTCAGACCTTCAGGGCTGGCCTTGGACAGAGTCCCACGTATTCTCCATGCAACTACAAGAATGGCTTGTAAAGTGGTTCCTCGGTAAACATCACATTTCCCCCAGTGAAATCTCCCCCTGTAATAGGTCTGATTAAGGCCAACTTTACATACAGGGGCTTTGAAAGTGGATTTGTGTAATTTAAGTGGATCAAAACCACGGGTTACTTGGAAAATGGAAGCTCGCAGACGACATGCTTATGAGGAAGGGTTGCCCAACCCACCCCCCTCACAGAAGAGATACCGTGACCACGAACAGAGTGGCACATTTGCCACCTGTTGGTCACAGGGGAAAGTGGCTAGATTGGCTTTGGTGAAAATTTAGTGGTGACCTCCTTCTGCCTCCAGGCTCAACAGAGAGCAAGCCCATGGGTCCTAAAGACTTTAGATGCAAAAGGCCAAGGGATCACCATGGCAGGGTCTGCCCTGGGGGAGAAGGGGAGAAGAAAAGGGGGGGAAATGAGTTTCAAGACCTTCTGAAGGACCTTCATTCATTTCTCGGGTTAATGGCTATAAATGGAGGCAACTGTGGTTAGTTTACCTGGGAAAGGGCTTTTAAGGAATATTCCCAAGCAGCTGCGGAAACCCCCTTTGTTTCAGGGAAATTCCCTGTCTTCTCTGGCTTGACAAGGACTGCCTATTTCCACCTGTTGGCGGGAAAAACCTGCACCAGCTCATCTGTCTGAGCTGATGGAGTTTAAGACCGGGAGACCTCCTTCTCTGTCCTCTGGACTTTTACCGGCCTCCAGCCCCCCTGCTGGGCCAACACCTCTTTCGCTTCCCGCCCCCCTCCTCCTGTTTCTGCACCACTCGGGGTGTGGCCTGCCTACCGTCCTCAGGGCCTGAGGCACCGTCGGCTCCTCCTCCCACCCTCGTGTCGGCACCCACTTCGGATCTCCCCACCAGTGTCTCAGGTAAGCACTGCCAACGGGGAACAAATCGACTGTCTTTTAAGCTGATGCAAGCGAAACATAATTCGGTATTTAAACTCATTGAAGTTTGTTGGTCCAATTAAAAATAGAGTTATCAGGGGCGCCTGGGTGGCGCAGTCGGTCGAGCGTCCGACTTCGGCTCAGGTCACGATCTCGCGGTCCGCGAATTCGAGCCCCGCGTCGGGCTCTGGGCTGATGGCTCAGAGCCTGGAGCCTGCTTCCGATTCTGGGTCTCCCTCTCTCTCTGCCCCTCCCCCGTTCATGCTGTGTCTCTCTCTGTCTCAAAAATAAATAAACGTTAAAAAAAAATTAAAAAAAAAATAGAGTTATCAGCATTAAATATAAAACGTTTTATTCTATCTAGGTTTCCTAAAGGGCAGATAAGCTAATGTCATCTCCCTTGCAATTTGCTAGCAAAAAGGTGACTTAAAGTGATGGTTAATTCGGTCTCAAAGCTTTCGCGGGAAATTGTTAAGATAGCTTTCAAAGGCTTTGGTAACCTGAAACTTTAAAGTTTTTGCTTGGATGAGAAATTGAAATTGGATTCATTAGACATCTAGGTCTTTTCGAAATGAGACAAAGTGCTAAAGCATTGACTGCTAAACCTAAGTTTGAGCTTTTGACTTCTCATCACATGCAACAAAGGATATTTGGGCCTGTTGGAAAACATGCCTTGCGCTTCATCGATTGGTGAATTTGCCATCTGCTGAATTCTGCTGTAACAGTTCACGATTGGTTACTAGTTAGTTTTGCCTGGAGGTTAAGGTTTCTAAGCATTAAAATTCTTCTGTTGAACACAGTTGAGACACATGGAAAGAAGGGAAGCGACTCTGTATGTAGAAAAGTAGGAGAGGTGGAAGGAAGATACAAGGAATGGAAATACATTTTTGTTGAAGGTAAAAGAAGGTAATTTGGTCCTAGAATTGATGACGTTGTGGGGTCATGGGGGGCTTGTGGCGTCTGGAACTGAAGGCCAAGAAAGAATTCTGGAAGACGTCTTTGGTGCAAAAAGCCGATTTTATTAAAGCATGGGGACAGGACCCGTGGGCGGAAAGAGCTGCATTGGGGTCCTTCTGGGTAACTCATTATCTACCCTCAGGTTGGGAGGGGTTCAGGGATAGAGTAAGTCTCTAAGGAATTCTGGAAGCAAGGTTTCCAGGGCCTTGAGGGGCTAGCTGTTGCTAAGGAAACACCATTTACTACCGTTTAATAAAAGCTGGGTCCTGAGACCCTTCAGATGCATATGAGGGGACGGGGCACCAGCTTGGAGCCCGATTGCCAGCATGTATCCTGGGGCAGTCCACGTAAAGGAAGTAGACTTCCAGGATCCTCGAGGTTGGGACAACGGACAACGACGTTAAGCCAAGGTTCTCTTTTGCCCCCAGCAAAGTGTCATCGTGGAGGCAGCTGAGCTCCTAGAGGGAGATCACTCTGCCGGTTTCAAGGACTTGTCAATGGGCTATAGGCGGTAAGGGAATTTAGTTTTCTGTTCGCCTCAGTGTTCTACATCACCATGGCAAGCGCTTAAACCCCTTTCACTTTCCTTTGCTCTTGGGTGGCCGGGAGTGTCTGAGGAATGTCACACAGATCCCTCAGATGCCCTCAGCCTGCCCCAAGCTCCTTCATCAAAAGGACGCTGGTTGTTTGGAGAAAAATGGCTTGGGACAACATCCGAATGCAAAGGAAAGTTGTAGAAGGTTTGTGAAAGGAAATCTTTGGAAGGGAATTTTATGTGTGGTCAGCATGGACTAAGGTTAAAATAAATGGATTTCAATTTTTTTTAATGTTTGTTTATTTTTGAGAGATAGAGCAGGGGAGAGGCAGAGAGAGAGGGAGACAAACAATCCGAAGCAGGCTCCAGGCTCGCAGCTGTCAGCACAGAGCCCGACGCGGGGCTCAGACCCACGAACCATGAGATCATGACCTGAGCTGACTTAGCCACCCAGGCGCCCCTAAAATAAATGGATTTTTCAAATACACTAGTATGAGACTGAAAATCTGCTTTTCTCTCTGTTCAAAAGACAAAGTTTTCTTGGATTGTTGATCTGCTCTTCATAAAAAAACGTAAACAAGTATCTTTTTTGTCTGCCGGGAAAACCAAGCTTATGTTCTGTCTTTATCAAGTCTTTGATTACTTAGTTAAAACTTCTCAATGTTAAAGGAGCTAAGGTTTGCTAACAACTACATAACCCTACATACCTATTTGCCTTTGAATCTCTTATTGCCACCTTGGTTAAATAAATAAGTTTTAAGTTTTGTAACGATCTGTGATCCTATTTAGGCATGTGCTTTATAACTTTCTAAGGTTTTAACAGATTCCCCAAGATTTAAATTTTGAATGAAGTCTTTTTGACCAATTAGGCTTGTTTGTTTCGTATGTTACGTTACTTGAAAAAAACTCAAACAAATAATGGTGAAACTCAGGTTGTATTGCTTGGATAAATGCTATAACTGTTCAAATATATATATATATATATATATATATATATATATATATATATAATTCCTAAAGTTTTAATATGTTTTGGTAATAAGGTCGTCACTTGATATTCTAGTTACCAAAGTGCTAGGTGTCACAGAAATCATGAATTCCCTTGTCAATTGCATCATAATGAACTCTCATATCAGATTGTTAACAGTGTCCATTTCTGAGATTTTGCCATTTATAGTTAATTGTTCTTATTCTCTCAAAAATGTCTTTCATCTTCAAGGACACTTATAAAAAGGACTTTTAGGACAAATACAGGTGTTTCACATCTTTAAGATTACTGAAATAGGTAAAAAATTTCCAGAACTAACTAAAAGTTTTATTTGAACTAAACAAGAATTAGGAACATGGGACTAAATGAACTGAGGAAGATTATAGTTTTTATGACTCTTGCTTGAAATACTATTGGTACTCATGGGAATGCAAACTGGTGCAGCCACTCTGGAAAGCAGTATGGAGATTCCTCAAAAAACTAAAAATAGAACTACCCTATGACCCAGCAATGGCTCTGCTAGCCATGTATCCACGGGATACAGGTGTGCTGTTTCAAAGGGACACGTGCACCCCCATGTTTATAGCAGCACTATCGACAATAGCCAAAGTATGGAATGAGCCCGAATGTCCATCGACGGATGAATGGATAAAGAAGATGTGGTCTATATATATACAATGGAGTATTACTCGGCAATCAAAAAGAATGAAATCTTGCCATTTGCAACTACGTGGATGGAACTGGAGGGTATTATGCTTAGCTAAATGAGTCAGTCAGAGAAAGACAAATATCCTATGACTTCACTCACATGAGGACTTTAAGAGACAAAACAGATGAACATAAGGGAAGGGAAACAAAAATAATCTAAAACCAGGCAGGGGGACAAAACAGAAGAGACTCCTAAATATGGAGAACAAACTGAGGGTTACGGGAGGGGGTGTGGGAGGGGGGATGGGCTAAATGGGTAAATGGATAAGGGGCATTAAGGAATCTACTCCTGAAATCATTGTTGCACTATATGCTAACTAATTTGGATGTAAAATTAGAAAAAGAAAAAGAAAGAAAGAAAGAAAGAAAGAAAGAAAGAAAGAAAGAAAGAAAGAAAGAAAAGAAATAAAAGAAATACTATTGGTACTCTAATGTTTGCTTTTCCAGATTAAGAAAAGTTTCTCTTAAGATATCTATGACTTACACGGTCTCATGGTTAAGTTCTTGGGATTGAGCCCTGTGTCCAGCTCTGTGCTGGTGGCATGGATCCTGCTTGGGATTCTCTCTCCCTGCCCCCCCCCCCACTCTCTCTTCCTGTCTCTCCTCCACTTGCACTATCTCTCTCTCTAAGTAAATAAATAAACTAAAAAAAACCTATGACTTACAAAAACATGATAAAAATATTCCTCTGTAAACAAATTAAGGCATTTCACTTTTCTTTGTACCTAAAACCCTCTGAAATTCAGAAGGTCTTAACGAGACCTTTTTAAAGGCTTTTTTTTTTTATAAAAGGCTTTTAAAAAAGGCTTTTTAAAAAATAACTTTTTAATGCTTTATTTTTGAGAGACAGAGAGCTAGAGCATGAGTGGGGGGAGGGGCAGAGAGAGAAGGAGACCCAGAATCCAAAGCATAGCACAGAGCCTGATGAGGGGCTCAAAACCATGAACCACAAGATCATGACCTCAGCCGAAGTCGGATGCTTAACTGACTGAGCCACCCACGTGCGCCAACACTGTTGTCTTTTTTAACTAAGTTTATTTATCCCTTTTTTAAAAAATTTTTTTAAATGTTTTATTTATTTTTGAGACAGAGAGAGACAGAGCATGAGAAGGGGAGGGGCAGAGAGAGAGAGGGAGACACAGAATCCAAAGCAGGCTCCAGGCTCCGAGCTGTCAGCACAGAGCCCCACGCGAGGCTCGAACTCACAGATCGTGAGATCATGACCTGAGCCGAAGTCGGACGCTTCACCGACTGAGCCACCCAGGCACCCCTATTTATCCCTTTGAATGTGAATGGTAGCTTGCAACACGGGTAATGGCATCCCCACCATTATGTCTCTCTTCCCATGCCACAGTGACATGACCACGTGCACGTTTGGGGAAGCAAATGACTGAGTTGTGACTTAGAAATGGCAGAGATAGCGGCGCTGACAGCTCAGAGCCTGGAGCCTGCTTCAGATTCTGTGCCTCTCTCTCTTTCTCTGCCCTGCTCACACACTCTCTTTCTCTCAAAAATAAACATTAAAAAGGAATTGAGAGAAAGAAAGAAAGAAAGAAAGAAAGAAAGAAAGAGAAAGAAGGAAAGAAAGAAAGAAAGAAGGAAAGAGAGAAAGAAGAAAGAAAGAGAAAGAAAGAGAAAGAAAGAAAAGAAAGAGAAAGAAAGAGAAAGAAGGAAAGAAAGAAAGAAAAAGGAAGGAAGGAAGGAAGGAAGGAAGGAAGGAAGGAAGGAAGGAAGGAAGGGCAGGGTTAGTGTTGCCAAACCACAGGGTGTCATTCCTTCAATAAATTGGACACATTTGGGGCGCCTGGGTGGTGCAGTCGGTTAAGCGTCCGACTTCAGCCAGGTCACGATCTCGCGGTCCAGGAGTTCGAGCCCCGCGTCAGGCTCTGGGCTGATGGCTCGGAGACTGGAGCCTGTTTCCGATTCTGTGTCTCCCTCGCTCTCTGCCCCTCCCCCGTTCATGCTCTGTCTCTCTCTGTCCCAAAAATAAATAAAACGTTGAAAAAAAAATTTTTTTTTAAATAATAATTAAAAAAAAAAATTGGACACATCTTTGCTCTTTTTCTTTTCAAATGTTTATTTATTTACATTGAGAGAAAGAGAGCACAAAAGGGGGAGGGGCAGAGGCGGGGTGGGGGGGGCGGGACAGAGGATCTGAAGCGGGCTCTGTGCTGACAGTGGAGAGCTCAACGACGTGGGGCTCGAACTCACAAACTGTGAGATCGTGACCTGAACCAAAGTCGGACACTTAACCGACTGAGCCTCCCAGGCGCCCCTATCCACTTTCATTTTTTGTGGGACGTAGAGAAGACCACAGATGGCCATTGTTAAAATTGACAGAGAATTTGTCAATTTTTGATTCTCTTTTGATGTGAATAAATGCCCTCCGGTATCAGGAGAGGCAGGAAGCACTGTGCCCACAGCAAGGGCTCTAGAGCCTGCCTCGGCCGTTTCTATCCATGTGACCTTGAGTAAGTTACTTAACCTCTCTGTGCTCGGTCCCCTCATCTAGAAAATGGGGATCATAATTGTACATCTATCACTGGGCTGTCATGAGGGTCGAATGTGTTAACATTCATAAACTATTTGGAAGAGGGAATGAGCTTTACAAAACACAAACTATGTGTGATAAATATTTGGCAAGAGGCAGCAAATGTTGGGCTTTCTTCAGAGCCCCGAACTCTGCCTGGCCACACCTCTTTTACTGTTCATCTCTTGCTGTGGATCTTCTAATGTTGGCTGGATCTTCTAATATTTGCCATTCCCTCATCTTCTGAACACTGGAGTCCTTCTACATGGCCCACGGGTAAAACGTTCAAGTAAGATACAGGGTGTCTTTCAAATTTGGTCTTCAGGAAAAGCATGTTCCCATCCCACTGGTTTCCTGCACGCTGCCCAAACTCACCGGTCCCGTGGTCCATTCCCCCAGCCCTCCATTGGCAAGGAAGTATTATTCCTGGAGAGTGAGGTCATCAAACTGGCAGTCAACCCCAAACTCGTTTTGCTAATGTAACTAAGACTGCTGCCTTCACGCGATGAGAAAGCCCATTGCCCAGGAGATTGTGCAACAGTGAATACGGTGTTGAGAGTATCAGGCTTCATAGCCAGGAGACGGATTTTGGAGGCCCTTAAAATCTGCTGCATGGGCAGGTGTTCATGTTACCCACTCTGAGCAAAAGCCCTGCCTCACGCCCTTCTGCTAATCGGCAGAGGCAGAAGCCTGAGGAGTATCATTTTCTGATTAGCCCTGCCTCTACTCCCAAGGACTCCAATTGAAAAAGATCCAAATCAGCCGGTGCGCAATCTCGATTTTGCTTCATAGAAGATATCTGCTTCGTGTAAAATACGTCAAGCTGGAATTTCACAGTGGATTTGTATGACTTAGCTTTCCCACTGCAAAAGAAATGCTAATAAGGAAATGCTTTTACGCATTCGCACTAGGACTCACAACTGCCACCTTCTCGCTAATAAGTGCCGCCACGTTCTCCTGTGAAACATTTTCCATAAAACAGTGGAGTCAAGTGAAACCCAGGGCCGGGGGCAAATGTCCAAAGCAAAAGGTCTGGACAAAGGACCTATTCTTTGGAATGGCTGCCAATAGCTTTCTTGAAAAAATGTCCTACCTACATATCATCTACTGTCATCATCTCCTCATTTAACATCAAATAAAACGTATTTGGTTTTTCAGGGTGTGTCTTCCTTCCTTTGAAGCTTTTCACTTCCTGAAATCTGTAGACAAACACATTGCATGCGTACGCTACCAAAAATCAAGGGGCGCCTGGGTGGCTCCGTCGGTGAAGCGTCCGACTTCGGCTCAGGTCATGATCTCACGGTCCGTGAGTTCGAGCCCCGCGTCGGGCTCTGTGCTGACAGTTCGGAGCCTGGAGCCTGCTTCGGATACTGTGTCTCCCTCTCTCTGACCCTCCCCCGTTCATGCTCTGCCTCAAAAATAAATAGACATTAAAAAACAAAACAAAACAAAACAAAAAAAACAAAGGCAAGAAAAAATAGTTGGTTATTGCAACCACTCAGGAGCAAGTGTCACTGCACACAACCCACTCTAAGCCGAGTCACAGCTTATAAATAAGCTGACACAGTTGGTTCAACAGCTGACTTCGGTTCAGGTCGAGATTTCACTGTTCATGAATTTGAGCCCCACATTGGGCTCCCTGCTTTCAGCACAGGGCCCGCTTCAGATCCTCTGTCTCCCTCTCTCTCTGCCCCTCCCCCGCTCGCCCCCCCCCAAAATAAACATTAAAAAAAAAAGATTTCTTGGGGCGTCTGGGTGGCTCAGTCAGTTGAACGTCGAGTTCCTGATTTCAGCTCAGGCCACGATTTCCTAGTTTGTGAGTTCAAGCCCCACATCGGGCTCCATGCTGGCAAGGCAGAGTCTGCTTGGGATTCTCTCTCTCTCTCTCTCTCTCTTTCTCTGCCTCTCTCTCTCTCTCTCTCTGTCTCTCTCTCAAAATAAGTGAATAAACTTTTAAAATTTAAAAATTTAATGCAAGATTTCTGGGAAAAAAAAGCTCACACATGCACACAGGAAAATAATCACGTTTAGAGCTTAGAGATCTTTAAGACATTATAACTGGTTAAGTTAGCACAGGGTTTCTCAACCTCAGCACTATTGACATATGGGGCTGGGTTTGTTGGGGGTGGGGGGCTATGCTGTACCTTGTAGGATGTTTATCCGCATCTGTTGCCTCTACCCAGTAGGTGCCAAGGGTACTTCCTCTCCCCTTCTGTCGAGACCAAAAATGTCTCCAGACATTTCCCAGTGTCCTCTGGGGGCAGAAGTGCTCCCCACCGAGAACCTCTGGGTTACAGGTAGCCAACGACCCTCGCTAATGAGCGCTATGGCGTGTTGAGAGGATTTTGAGGAAAACTATCCAATAAAACTATATTGGCTCAATATGTCATAGCGTCCATTTGCCTGGTCTTTGACTATCTTTAACTCAAGGGTCTCCTGGGGTGATTTTGCTTCCCTCCCCAAGGGGACATTTGAAAATATTAATAAGAAATGTAATTTTTGAAATATGAAACACCATGGTAGGGTTAGGTAGGCAGATAGATACAGCTGATGAGAGAAATGGCCTGAAGAGATGGCCTGAAACACAGCCTGGAAGTTGAAATATGAAAGAGTACTTAAGGGGCGCCTGGGTGGCTCGGTCAGCTAAGCATCCGACTTCGGCTCAGGTCATGATCTCGAGGTCCATGGTTTTGAGCCCTGTGTCGGGTTCTGTGCTGACAGCTCAAAGCCTGGAACCTGCTTCGGATTCTGTGGCTTTCTCTCTGCCCCTTCCCTGCTCGTTCTCTGTCTCTCTGTCTCTCTCAAAAATAAATAAACATTAAAAAAAAAAAAAGAGTGCTTAAGAGGCATGGAAAGTAGAGGAAGAAGGCCTGATGTATGTATGTCTCTGGGCATTTCACTGGAATACAAATAGACTACGGAAAAGGCGATATATATATTTTTAATGTTTATTTTGGGGGGAGAGAGCTCAAGAGCACAAGCGAGGGAGGGGCAGAGAGAGAGGGACAGAGGATCAGAAGCAGACTCTGTGCTGACAGCTTTGGTGCTGAGAGCAGTGAGCCAGATGTGGGACTGAAACTCATGAACCACGAGATCACGACCTGAGCTGAAGTCAGACACTCAACTGACTGAGCCACCCAGGCGCCCTGAAAAAGGCGACATTTGAAATGAGGTTGAAATTTTTCTAGAACTAGTGAAAGATCTGAGTCCTCAAATTGAGGAAGTACATTGGGTCCTTCAGTAGGACAAATAAAAATAGGTTCACACCTATTATAGTGAAAATGCAGAAACTTCAGATATAAGGAGAAATTTTTAAAGGAGACTAGAGAGAAAACAGAAATTAAATGATAAAGGATCTATAATTAGACCAACAAACACCAGACTTCAAGAAAGAGCAAAAACAGTAAAATAATATCCTCAAAGTGCTGAAAGAAAGTAATGCTCAACCAGTAATTCTATGCATACTAACCTATCACTCAAGAACAAGGACAAAATGAAGACATTTTCAGAAAAGGAACTTCACAAAAGGAGGCACTTTGGGAAGAAAGTAATTGGGCCCAGAATAAAAGACTTGGATCCAGAAGTAATGATAAACAAAGGAATTGGTAAGCACGTGGGCATATCTGAAAAGTTTTTTTAATGTTTATTTATTTTTGAGACAGAGAGACAGAGCATGAAGGAGGAAGGGTCAGAGAGAGAGGGAGACACAGAATCCGAAGCAGGCTCCAGGCTCTGAGCTGTCAGCACCGAGCCTGACACGGGGCCCGAAACCACAGACCTTGAGATCCTAACCTGAGCCAAAGTCGCAAGCTTAACCAACTGAGCCACCTAGGCGCCCCTATGTATTTATTGTTTTTTCTGAGAGAGACAGAAAGCGAGCGAACTCGCACGTGTGTGCCATCGGGGAAGGGGCGGAGAGAGGAGGAGAGAGAATCCCAAGAAGGCTCCACACTGTCAGTGTAAAGCAGCCCATCATGGCGCTGGACCTCACAAACCATGAGATCATGACCTGAACCAAAATCAAGAATTGGATGCTTAACCGACTGAACCACCCAGGCGCCCCCTGATTATAATTTTTAAATGCTGATATTATGGAGTTCACAGATAGCATGTAATACAGGAGAGGAAAAGGTGCCTGGCTGGCTCAGTTAGAAGAAGGTCTAGATCTCGGGGTTGTGATTTCGAGCCTACATTGGATGTAGAGATTACTTAAATAAAGTTAAAAAAAATTTTTAAGACAGGAGAGGAATAGTTAGGGCTAAATCTTTTTAATGTCCTATTTATTCTGAGTCATTAATTAACTTTAGATTTAAAAAAATTTATTTGTTTGTGTAATCTCTATGTCCAACATGGGATTTGAACTCATGACCCCGAGATCTAAAGTCACATGCTCTACTAACCGAGCCAGCCAGGTGTCCCAACCAACTTTAGATTTTAAGTGAGTATATATGTTAAAATTTTAAGGATAACCACTATACAAATAGAGGATGGAAAAAAAAGTAGAAGTTCTGGAAAGGACAAAACAAAGCCGTAATTTTTCTGAGGCAATATGTTTATGTAGAAAATCCAAGAAAAGACTGCATAGTCATGATTCCATTTATAGGAATTTTCTAGAAAAGGAGCACTCGACACAGACATAGAGCAGTGGTTCCCTGGTGCTAGGTGTGGGAATGGGGAATGGCCACAAGTGGGCATTAGGAAACATTTGAGGCAGACAAGGATATTCTAACTCTGGATTGTGATTATGGTCCTACAATTCTATAAATTTACTAAAACTCTGCAAGTTGTGTGCCTTAAAGGAACGAATTTTATGGTGTACAAAGTATATCTAAACAAAGAATTTTTTTAATTTTTAAAAAATATTCAGGGGCGCCTGGGTGGCGCAGTCGGTTAAGCGTCCGACTTCAGCCAGGTCACGATCTCGCGGTCCGTGAGTTCGAGCCCCGCGTCGGGCTCTGGGCTGATGGCTCAGAGCCTGGAGCCTGTTTCTGATTCTGTGTCTCCCTCTCTCTCTGTCCCTCCCCCGTTCATGCTCTGTCTCTGTCCCAAAAATAAATTAAACGTTGAAAAAAAAAAATTTAAAAAAAAAAAATATTCAGTTTTGAGACAGAGAGCGTTCACGTGTGAGAGTCCAGGAGGGGCAGAGAGTAGGGGACAAAGGATCCCAAGCAAGTTCCAAGCTGACAGCAGCGAGCCCAATGCGGGTCACCAACTCACAAACCATGAGATCATGACCTAAGTCCAAGTCAGAGGCTCAACCCACTGAGCCACCCAGGTGCTCCTCAACAAACATGTTTAAAAATAAAACCCAGGGGCGCCTGGGAGGGGCAGTCGGTTAAGCGTCCGACTTCAGCCAGGTCACGATCTCGAGGTCCGTGAGTTCGAGCCCCGCGTCGGGCTCTGGGCTGATGGCTCGGAGCCTGGAGCCTGTTTCCGATTCTGTGTCTCCCTCTCTCTCTGCCCCTCCCCCGTTCATGGTTTGTCTCTCTCTGTCCCAAAAAAATAAATAAATGTTGGAGATTGCTCCTTAAAAAAAAATTAAAAAAATAAAAAAATAAAACCCAATGGCATTCCTAAATGCCAGTGACAACTTTTTAAAAAATATATACTATTTCCAATGGTAAGAAAACCAGTAGTGGTCCAAGGAATAAATTTAAAGATGTACAAAACTGTCATGGGGAAAAAAAAAAAAGAATCTTATTTAAAGTCAGGAAAAACAAGTTATTCAACAGAGGTGTAGACTATGTTCATGAATGTCATGACTCGATGTTGTAAATTGGCCATTCTCATCCATGTATTGTAATTCCAGCCAAAACCCCACAAGAGTTTTTGTTCATTTGGGAAGCACTGACAAAGATAAAACAACAGTGAGTGAACTCAGTATAGCCCTATTTCCTCCAAGTTGTGACTCAGGGGCCCCGGATCCTTCCCTCTTGTAGCCAGATGTCCTCAATAGGTAGATGGCAAGTTCTCTGGGCCTGTCTGCTTCTAGTGACAGGAGTATGGGGCATCGCTCATGGAGCACTTCATAGGTTGGCCTGGAAGCGCTATG
This sequence comes from Prionailurus bengalensis, assembly GCF_016509475.1. Taxonomy (NCBI): domain Eukaryota; kingdom Metazoa; phylum Chordata; class Mammalia; order Carnivora; family Felidae; genus Prionailurus; species Prionailurus bengalensis. The sequence continues at coordinate 7,148,408 of NC_057361.1, forward strand.
CAGTATTTCTGCTCACTTAATAGCGACTAGTGCCAGGCATGTGGCTGGGAAATTTAGTCCAACTACGTGTCCGGGAGAGAAGAAAAGTAGGTTATGGCGAAGACACAGCAGTGTCTGTTGTAGTTTTTCATCAAGTTTGATGAGCTGATATTCCCAGACTCCTCCTGACCTGCGCAACACGGACTTCTTCCTGGGATATTCACCCAGGAAGTGAATAAATTCCGAGCTCGCTCCTGGCATATAAAGTTCCACTTCAGAAGCCACAAAGAACATTCAGGGCTCATTTTTATAGTTTGTGGTAGAAAGTGAAAATCACATTTTCGTATCATAAATGACGTGTATCAATCAGACCCATCATCGTATAAACTGTACAGGTCTTTCTGTGACTTGCCAAATCCTCAGACAACCAGCATCGCCCTGCCACCCACCCCAGGCCAGGGTCTGATCTGATTCCCGCCGGCAGGTACAGGAAGTGGAAAGGGTAGCAGAGCCGATAGTGTGAAGCTTGGCATCTTCAACGGCCACTAACAGTTTGCTCTTGGCTGCTTATTTAACTCAGTCCCTCAGTTTCTCCATCTGTAAAACTGGGATAATAATTGTTTTGTCCTCATCTATGATTGTTGTGAGACTAAAATAAATAATCCACGTAGATTTTTCAACATTTTTTGGCATGTGTAAACACTCAACATACACTAGTTGTTGCTGCCGCCACTGCGGCTTTGATTGTTACTGTCATTTATATCCCAGTCCCCTATTGGTAGGTATTTGATGGTTTTTACTTGTTTTCTGTTATGAACAACACTACCTAAGCATCTTTTTAGTCCCATCTTGGCCGACACATAAGTAGCTTGCTAATTCACGGGACGTATTCCATAGGTCCAACTGGGTTACGACCCAAGGCATGGATCAAAATACCTCTTGGGGCACCTGGGCGGCTCAGTCGGTTAAGTGTCCGGGTTTAGCTCAGGTCATGATCTCACTGTTCATGAGTTCTAGTCCCACATCAGGGCTGACAGCTCAGGGCCTGGAGATGCTTCACATTCTGTGTCTCCTTCTCTCTCTGCCCCTCCCCCACTCATGCTCTGTCTCTCTCTCAAAAACAAATAACCATAAAAAAACCCCAAAACCTCTTTTTGTAATTAAAAAAAAATATATCTAAGTGCCAACTGAAGGCAGAGCGCATTTGCTTGATTTTTCCAAAAGGGAAAGAAACAATTTCTAAAACCCGGTAACTAATAAACTTGAATTCAATAATCCGCAAAAATACTAGGATGTGATGGTAGATATACAGTTTATGAACTCCTAGGATGATGGCGATCTTGGATGGCCAACATGAATTTTCTAGGAACAATCTAGCCGATCCGATTTCTACTTTCCCTCACGTTAAGTGCGATTCAGATTGGCATTGCAGACAGATTGGGCTGCCAGGCATTCTGGGACTTGAGTGACTGAACCTCTGGGAGAAGGAAGAAAGTCCAGCCCTGGTAGAGCAAGGGCTAGAAAGTCTGGGTGAGATCACCAAGGGTGGCTTCTGTTGGGCCAACATAGTTCCATGAGGTCACTCTTCACCTACAAACCAGGCCTGCAGCTAGTCCAGAAAAGGAATTCCAGGGAAGAAGCCTGGCATGAAGGCCTGTCAACACCATAGGGAGGTGTGATAAAGACCATGGACGTCCATGGCTGCAAGACTGATTCTAGACCCTACTGGCAATAGACAGAAGCTGCCACTGTAAGTCTCCCCATATCAGGATTGGTTTCCCATTTTAGGGCAGCAGCCCTTGTCCTACCTTGAGCATCATGACCCTTTGGATCTTGCCAGGAATTAGTGTGACTGTCTCCCTCAGACCGGAAGCCATCTAACTATTGCTGGCATTTTACAGGTGTAGATGTTATCGCTCACCCAATTTTGAGATCTCCTGAGTAAGGGAACGGTGTCTTCCAGAGATGTCGGGGCATACGATGGATGTCAAGACCCTTATTTCATTCAATAAGAGAAATTTACTTGAGTTTGTCTAAGTCAGTGATTCTCAACTGGGATGACTCTGTCCCCTTAGGGGACATCTGGCAATGTCTGGAGATATTTTTCATTGGCACAACTTAGGAGGTAGAGTGATACTGCTCGACAACCTACAGTGTGCGTGATAACCCCCAGCATGAAGAATTATCCCTCCCCAAATGTCTACAATGCCTAGTTGAGAAGCCCTGGCCTAAACCGAAAAGGAAACATGCAAAACGACTTATCGGAAGAGTCCCGGGGGTAGTTTGCAGAATCCAAGGAGAAATTGAATCAGTCTCAAAAAGAAAAAGAATATACCGGTGCTGATCCATGATCCCGAGCAGTAGGAGGTCACGGACATTTGCCACACTCTGTTGCACATATGACTTGTCTCCCCAGCTGCCAGTCTCTCGGGAAAGAATGTGATTGGTCCAGCAAGGGTCAGAGTTCACTCCCAGGAGATTCAGCTGGGGCCAGCTATGTGGTAGAAACGTGGCACACGGGGGCCACTCCATAGATGTTTCCTACACGAATGAATTACCATGGCTGCTGGCAGCCATTCCTGTGAGCCGTGCTAGTGTTTTGGGAGATGGGGCAGAAATCTGGCAAAGAATCCATCGCTTTCAGCCTGTGGGGCTATCTGTTGTTAAGCCATGGTCATCCCTCTCTGCTTGTCCACTCTTCCCGACCTTCCAGTCCATCCTCCTATAAATCCCCTGCTCCGGTGACACGGGCTATGTTCGTGGCTATGAACATAAGCTGCTGTTTCCTGGAATTTCAGAAGCCTCCACATCTCCTAATAGCTGGGAGTGATTTTCCCTGACTTTCACTCCACCAGCCAGTCTAATCTTCCAATACCTAATTCTCTGTAGTAGATCGTTCCTGTTGGAAATATCTAGAATTTTCCTGACTAAAACTGACTGATGTAGCAGAGATGGTTTCCAACAGTTCTCACTGCACATTTGATGATCCCTTGGCTGCTAGCCTTGTTGAAGGCAACCTCAGACACCAGATGTGTTCCCGCTTCCCGCCAGGCCTCAGGTCTCTGCAAAGCGGGGCTTCTCAGTCGTGAGTGGGCATCAGAAACTTCACTGGAAGGCGTGCAAAACACAATTTCCTAGACCCCCAACTCAGCATTTCTGATTCAGTAAGTCTGGTTTGGGAGTTAAGAATTTGCATTTCTAACAAGTCCCCACTGAATGTTGACACTGTTAGTCCAGAGCCCCCGCTGGGAAACATTGCCAGCCGGATCCCAAAGGTCAGTCATTTTGAACGCCTGGCTGAATTATTAGAATTAAAAAAAAATTTTTTTTAACCTTGATTTATTTTTGAGAGACAGAGAGCACGAGTGGGGGAGGAGCAGAGAGAGAGGGAGACACAGAATCCGAAGCAGAGGCTCCAGGCTCTGAGCTGTCAGCGCAGAGCCCGACGTGGGGCTCGAACCCGTGAACCGCGAGATCATGACCTGAGCCGAAGTTGGACGCTCAACTGACTGAGCCCCCCAGGCGCCCCTAGAATGTTTTATTTTTAAGATTTTATTTTATTTTTTTCAAGATTTTATCTTTAAGTCATCTCTACGGCCAACGTGAACCTACAGCCAAGCGAACTTACAACCTCGTGATCGAGAGCCGCACGTTCCACTGGCTGAGCCAGCCAGGTGCCCCTGAATTATTAATATATTTAAAAATGAACTCTTTAGTGATTACTTTGCTATAATTTGTGTGGACTGCTACAAACAGGACACCATTGTGTGTTGTCCTTCCTTTCCCTAACGTTGTGAGGCTGCCCACCTTTCTCAGTATTGCCTTCTCACCTCCCACCTTTCCGATAGCATGTGAACTTCAGGCACCCGCTTTTCCTAGGGCGTGATACTTGACTTTGAAGTGGGAAAATGGAGTATAAATTCACCCATTCGAGGAGGCTTTTTCAGCTGGTATTTAATCGTGAGCAGCAACAGATGAAAATGAAGTCAATCCACTGTAGGAAAGCAAAGAGGAAGAGAGAAGGAGAGAAAGAAGTATGATTTCTGCTACTTCTAATTAAGCAAAGTGTCGACTACGCTTTAATAAAAAAAAAAAATAGTAGTGCAATTTCTGAAAGACAAGGAAAACAGTGCCGCGTTGGAAACATTCTTCAGAAAGCTTGAGGTTAACGGTCCATTTTTTAAAGGAGAGAGTGAGTGGGGGAGGGGCAGAGGGAGAGGGAGAGGGAGAGCGAACCCCAAGCAGGCTCCGCGCTGCCAGCGCAAAGCCTGATGCGGGCTTTGAACTCACGAAACGCGAGATCGTCACCCGAGCTGAAAGCAGGAGCTGGACGCTCGGCCGACTGAGCCACCCAGGCGCCCCGGTCGGTGGCCCATTTTTAAACAAAGTCTACTTTAGCAAAAGGCACTTTTCTTGAGAAGTCCAGTTTTGAAGGAAAAGAGGTGGGTTTTTCAGCCAATCTGTTGCCACAAAGCTGTGACGCGATCAGAAGAAGGCCTCCGGTCAAAAGGAAAAATCCGCCAAGCCAGCCGCTGAACATGGCATTGCCGTAGTCCCACCGGGGCACGTCGGTGGGGAACTCAGGGCCCCAGAACCTCTGCACGGTGACCCGGGCGATGTAGGACACGGGCACCAAAGTGGCGAGTCCAGCGAGGAAGAACAGAGCTCCCCCTGCAACGTTCGTGCTTCTCTCCAAAGAGCTTCCCTGGTGGCCCCCGTACCTCACACGTGTCAGTCCCAGAAGGACGGCCGCCAGCCCGAGCGAGCCAGCGACACAGGCGCCACACATGAGGATGCGGGCCACCAGCATTTCGGCGGCCAGGTCCCGCAGGCTGGCAGAGGCCTGGCACACACGGCCACCCGTGTCTTGAGTCACGCACGTTTCCCACAGGCCCAGCGTGTACTTCTCACTCTCCAGTAGGCCCGAGGAGAGGGTCAGCCACTGAGGGATGCAGAGCGTCACCAGGGAGCACACCTGGCCAGCCAGGGAGCCCAAGAGCCCCGCGTTCTTGACCAGGCGGAGCACCCCACTCGTCATCTCGCTGGCCAGGCCCGAGTCCGCTGGGGAAACTCCGTCTCCACCTAAGAGCAGGGCGGCTTTGCAAACATGACTCACTCCTTGGTTAACCAATCAGAATGCGGCGGCTATTGTTCACCCTTCATGAATGCAGACGGGCACCTACCATTAAAATAGGCCCGACAGAAAAGCCCGGGCGACCCAGGCCGAGGGGGAGGACAGGCGGGCTGGGTCAGGTAATAGGCACTTGGGAGAATTCTTCCCAGTTGTGAAAGGTATTCATTTCAGCAGGCTTATTTTCAAAAAGGAGACAGTTTGGAATGGAGTTATGAAGCATTCGAATCACTGATCAAGGTTTTTCAAGGAATCTTTCATCATTTGGAACTATTTTGAATTCTCTGTTAGCATCACCTCTTCCAGGGTTTGGTATCTGGTCCCATCATTCCTAAACGTATCCTCACAGGAAGCCTCTAATTATCCACACCTTCCATTAAAACAGGAGATGGGGATCTTCCCGAATTAAAAAAGACTCTCATGGTCCAGCAATCGCGCTCCTTGGTATTTACCCAAAGAAGCTGAAAACTTATGTCCATGCGAAAACCTACAGCAGCTTTATCAGAGTTGCCAAAACTCGGAAGCAACCACGATGGCCTCCAGAAGGTAAATGGATACATAATGGTCCATCCAGACGTGGGATACTATTCAGTGCCAAAAAGAAATGAGCTACCAAGCCATGAAAACAAAGGGAGAAACTTTAAATGCATATTACTAAGTGAAAGAAGCCAGTCTGAAAAGGCTACAGACTATACGATTCCAACTACATGACATTCTGGAAAATTCTGGCAAAACTACGGAGACAGTAAAGAGATCAGTGGTTGCCAGGATATGGGGTCGGGACAGGGGTGGGGGGAGGGATGAACAGGTAGGGCACAGGGTATATTTAGGGCAGTGAAACTATTCTGTATGATATTATAATGGTGGCTACTCACCATTATACATTTGTCCAAACCCACAGAATGTACACCACCAAGAAGGGACCTTAATGTCAAGTGCAGACTGGGTGATGACAATGTGTCAACGTAGGTTCATCAGCTATAACAAATAGTACTGCTCTGGTGGCAGATGTCAACAGCGAGGGAGGCTATGCATGTATGAGAGCAGGGAGTATGAGAGGAATCTCTATACCTTCCCCTCAATTTTGCTGTGACCCTGGGGTACCTGGCTGGCTCGGTTAAGCGTCCGACTTCGGCTCAGGTCATGGTCTCGCGGTCTGTGAGTTTGAGCCCCGCATCGGGCTCTATGCTGACAGCTCAGAGCCGGGAGGCTGCTTCAGATTCTGTGTCTCCCTCTTTCTCTCTCTTTCTCAAAAATAAATAAAAACATTTTTTAAAAAATCAAAAATTGTTTTTCTGCGACCCTGAAACTGCTCTAAAAATTAAAGTCCATCTAAAGAGAGAGAGAGAGAGAGAGAGAGAGAGAGAGAGAGACTATTATCTGTCACTCCAGTTCCCACTCAGGGTCATCATGATCAGTGATAAAGGAGAATTTTCCATTGTCTCTCTGCTAGGTCCGAAATGATGTTGGGATCCCTCAGCCTCCCCTGGGGGGCTTCTTCAGGAAGCCGAACCCAACCTCTCAGGTTTCCAAATTCTCCCCCTTTGGGGCTTGCATACACATCATATTCTCTTGGAGTGCCCCACCCTCCTTTGTGCTATTGTAAATGTTTGGCAAGTGGAAGATAAATCCACCCCCAAAATTCTGTCTCTGTCCCAGTTTGAGATATGGGTCTATGAGAAGTCTAAGAAAGTACAGAGACACAGTCAGCTTGGCCATTACTCAGTATTAACCAGAATCAAGGAGATTTCTGTTTCTCCAGCTTCTAGAGTGAGCACGTGAAGGAATATCACACACACACACACACACACACACACACACACACACACATTTTTCTGCGAGAGGTAGAAGGAAGAAAAGAAAGAAGAGGTCTTGACCTGCTGGGAGGAGGCGGCATCTCGCCAGGAGGAGGGTGTAATTACCCCACACCCAGTCCCCATTCCTAACTCCCCGATACCATCTAGAGAATGGACACCCACAGCCAAAGGGACACACGAGGTACGACTGTGTCTGTGATCTGCCAGGAGGCCCTGAGCCTTCACTCCAATGCCAAGGACGGAGAGACTAATTCTGGTGAATCCCAAACAGGGATCTAGCGTCAGCATAATCAGTGCTGGTCAGAGCCTATTACGTTAGGGTGAATTCCCGGATTTAAATCTCCTACTTAGAATTTTTAGTCAATGGTTTTATGGAGCCCTACGTCTCACACAGGCTTTCTTACTCTTACGGGACAAGTCTAAGGAAGCCCTGACTTTTGAGATCCGGTGCAAGGCCTTCGAACACACCCATGTTTGTCTCTTAAAGAGAAGCAATTAGCTTCATGTAAGAGAAAACTGTGTCAACACAGGTCTAGCCAAGATGGATATTGTGACAACAATATCCACGAGCTGATGTCCCTGCATCTCTGATGACTCAACAATGCCTCCCGCCCAGGACGGGCACTGCTTGGAGCAGATCGTAAAATAACCAGCAGGGCGCCCATGTCCCTTGCCCCAAGGGATTCTATTTTTTTTTAATGTTTATCATTGATTTTGAGAGACAGAGAGACAGACAGAGAGACAGACAGAGAGAGAAAACCCCAAGCAGGCTCCACGCCGTCAAAACAGAACCCGACGTGGGGCTTGATCCCACAAACTGAGATCATGACCTGAGCTGAAATCAAGAGCCAGATGCTCAGACGACTGAGCCACCCAGGTGTCCCCTTTTTTTATTTATAGAATCTTTTTTCATTTGTCTGTTTTTATTAAGTTTCTTTTTTAATTTTAATTCCAGTGTCGTTAACATACAGTGTTGGATTATAGTGATTCAACACTTCTGTACGTTGCTCAGTGCTCATCATGATGAGTGTAGTCTTTATCCCCTTCACCATCCCCCCCCCACCTCCCCTCTGGTGACCATCAGTTTGTTCTCTATAGATAAGCGTCTCTTTCTTGGCTTCTCTGTCTCTCTTTTTTTTTTTATTTGCTTGTCTGTTTTCTTAAATTCCATATATGAGTAAAATCATATGGTATGTCTTCCTCTGACTGACTTATTTCACTTAGTGCTATACTCTGTAGCACCATTCGTGTTTTTGCAAATGGCAAGACTTTGTCCTTTTTTGTGGCTGAATAATATTCTGTTGTGTATATATGCCACATCTTCTTTATCGAGTCATCTATCAATGGACACTTGGGCAGCTTCCACAATTTGGCTGTTGTAAATAATGCTGCAATAGACTTAAGGGTTCATGTATCCCTTTGAATTCTACTTTTTTTGGGTATTTTTTGGGTAAATACCTAGTAGTATAAATCCCGCATTGTAGGGTAGTTCTATTTGTGACATTTTGAGGAACGTCCATACTGTTTTCCACAGTGGCTGCACCAGTTTTCATTCCCACCAACAGTGTAGGAGGGCTTCCCTTTCTCCACATCCTCGCCAACACCTGCTGTTTCTTGGGTTGTTGATTTTAGTGACTCTGACACGTGTGAGGTGATATCTCCTTGTGGTTTTGATTTGCATTTCCCTGATGATAAGTGATGTTGAGCGTCTTTTCATATGTCTGTTGGCCATCTGGATGGCTTCTTTGGAGAAGTGTCTGTTCATGTCTCCTGCCCATTTTTTGATCAGGTTATTTGGTTTTTGGGTGTTGTGTTGTGTCAGTTCTCTCTATATTTTGGATACTAACCCTTTATTGGATATATCATTTGCAAATCTCTTCTCCCATTCAACATTGCCTTTTAGTTATGTTGATTGTTTCCATCACTGTGCAGAAGCGTTTTATTTTGATGAAGTCCCAATAGTTTATTTTTGCTTTTTTTTTTTAATTTTTTTTTAATGTTTATTTATTTTTGAGACAGAGAGAGAGCATGAATGGGGGAGGGTCAGAGAGAGAGGGAGACACAGAATCTGAAACAGGCTCCAGGCTCTGAGCGGTCAGCACAGAGCCCGACGCGGGGCTCGAACTCACGGAGTGTGAGATCGTGACCTGAGCCGAAGTCGGCCGCTTAACCAACTGAGCCACCCAGGCGCCCCAGTTTATTTTTGCTTTTATTTCCCTTCCCTCAGGAGACATATCTAGAAAAATGTTGCTATGGCCAATGCCTGTACTCTCTTCCAGGATTTTTCTGGTTACAGGTCTCACATTTAGGTCTTCAATCCATTTTGAGTTTATTTTTGTGTATGGTTAGAAACTGGCCCAGTTTCACTCTTTGGCATATAGCTGTCCAGTTTTCCCAATGCCATTTATTGAAGACACTGTCTCTTTCCCATTGGATATTATTGCCTCCTTTGTTGAAGATTAATGACTATATAATTGTTGGTTTATTTTGGGGCTCTTTATTCTGTTCTATTGATCTATGTGTCTATTTTTGTACGCATACCATGCTGTGTTGATGACTACAGCTTTGCAGTATATCTTGATGTCTGGGATTGTGATACCTCCAGTTTTGTTTTTCTTTTCAAGGTGGCTTTCGCTATTTGGGGTCTTGTGTGGTTCCGTGCAAAGTTTAGGATTGTTTGTTCTACTTCTGTGAAAAATGCTGTTGGTATTTTGATAGGGATTGCATTACATCTGTTGAGTGCTTTGGGTAGTATAGACATTTTAACAACATTTGTTCTTCCGATCCATGAACATGGACTATCTTTCCATTTGTGTCATCGTCAATTTCTTTCATCAGTGTTTTCTAGTTTGCAGAGCACAGGTCTTTCACCTCTTTGGTGAGGTTTATTCCTAGGTATTTTATTATCTTTGATGCAGTTGTAAATGGGATTATTTCCTTAATTTCCCTTTCTGCTGCTTCACTATTGGTGAATAGAAATGCAAAAGATTTCTGTACATTGATTATGTATCCCGTGACCTCCCTGAATTCATTTATTAGTTCAAGTAGTTTTTTGGTGGAGTCTTGAGGGTTTTCTATAAATATAGTATCATGTCATCTGCAAATAGTGAAAGTTTTACTTCATTACCAGTCCGGATGCCTTTTATTTCTTTTTTGTTGTCTGACTGTTGTGGCTAGGACTTCCAGTACTGTGTTGAATAAAAGTGGTGAGAGAGGACCTCCTTGTCTCACTCCCGACCTTAGGGGGAAAGCTCTCAGTTTGTCCCCATCGAGGATGATATCAGCTGTGGGTTTACAAGGCCCTCCGGAGATTCTTCATGTACCTGCAGCAGGATGGGGATGTTTCTGGCCGGGAACGCTGCCCCACAGACACCGCCCTGGGGACAAGAGCTCACAGGTCTTTCTGTCCTGATATTAACCTGGAGCAGATCCAGATTCAGAGATGGGAGAAGGTCAGGTCAGGAAGCAAAGGCCTTGGCAGTTATTCTTGTCAAACGGCTCTGGGGTCATTCGGTGTGTAAGCCTCAAGCATCCGGGCCTTCCCAGGCCTTCCTGCTTTGTTCCCCTCCGAGCCCTTGTCTGGCAAGCTGGAGTTGGGGCCCCTTCCTTCCACTGTGGCGGTCTCCTTGGCTCGCCGCGCATGAGCCAGATGACTCAAGCAGCTGCGTTATCCCTCAAGGGGCTTTGGATAGGGTTGATATTTATATTCAGAGACACACAGAAGTATTAACAACAAATTTTACGGAGACTGATACTATGTATGTGCATCATGGGCTATTATGATCTACATTCAGCTGACCAATAATTTACCTCATGTGTAAAGATTATGAAATGCCTAGCACATCGCAGGCCTCAATTGTAGGCCATTTCCACCCTCCTGGACCCTTCCCTCCCCACTGGGCACTGGCACACGGAAGACCTGTACAAATGACAAGCCTGGCTGTGGAGTTCAAACTCTGTCCCTCCTATTTCCAAGGTGGCAGAGATTGTGAGACTGACTCATAACCTGCGACTGTCTTGGCCCAAGTTTCCAAGCAACTGCTCTTAAAAAAAAAAAAAAAGTTTATTTATTTATTTGGGGTGGGGAGGAGCGGAGAGAGAGAGGGAGAAAGAAAATCCCAAGCAGGCTCCGCACTGTCAGTGCAGAGCTCCACGTGGGGCTCGAACTCACGGACCCTGAGATCACGATCTGAGAAGAAATCAAGAGTCTGGCACTTAACCGCTAAGCCAAGCCACCCAAGTGCCCCCCAAGCCACTGTTCTTCTATTATACTGGTTGTTTTTAAGGGGCAGGGAGAGCGGGCGATGTGCCAATAATGAGAACAGAATCTTAACTGTGTCTCTTCAAAAGCCATCAAGCAGATTGAAAGAAGTGCTGTTAAATAAGACCCGATCATTCAGATTAATTGTGTTCGCTATTTAAAGTTTGTTTTTTTTTTAAGATTTATTTATTTTTGAGAGAGTGCACAAGCTGAGAAAGGCAGCGGGGGGAGGGGGGTCAGAAGGTCCAAAGTAGGCTCCGTGCTGACAGTAGCCAGTCCACTGCGGGGCTTGGACCCACGACCTGCAAGATCGTGACCTGAGCTGAAGTCGGACACTCGACAGACTGAGCCACCCAGGCGCTCCTGTGAAAGGGCTTCATTTCAATTCTGATTTCCAAGCAACTACTGCACGTACACAGCAAGGCTGTTGATTTTTGTGTTAGTATCCAGCGGCTAACTGGGGTTTCCACTGGGTTGGAATAGCTTTTTCAGGCGTTTTCTTGGGCTTTTGAAGGCATAGAATCAAGTTAGCCGAACAATGACTTATGTGCCCCTCTAGGATAATTATACCTCATTTCTCTGTCTCCTGACTTATGTCAGACCGGCTAGACCTTCCAGAACAATCTTACGTAACAGCGGTAATGACAAGTTTTCGAGTCTGGTTCCTTGTTTTCAGGAAACTGGTCTAATGCAGCGATTCACAGCAGGGACAGCAGAGGGGGTGGTTTGCTGGGGCTGAGGCCAAACAGGCCTCATTGGAAAAAGCCTCACAGGCGATTCTGAAAAGCCCTACCTCACCCAAGGGGGGTAAACCTGCATCCATGTTTCACCAAAGATTTAAATGTTCATTTAAAATAGGCATCATCATGGGGCACCTGGGTGGCACAGTCGGTTAAGTGTCTGACTTCAGCCAGGTCACGATCTCGCGGCCCGTGAGTTCGAGCCCCGCGTCAGGCTCTGGGCTGATGGCTCGGAGCCTGGAGCCTGTTTCCGATTCTGTGTCTCCCTCTCTCTCTGCCCCTCCCCCGTTCATGCTCTGTCTCTCTCTGTCCCAAAAATAAATAAATGTTGAAAAAAAAAATGTAAAATAGGCATCATCAGGGGCGCCTGGGGGGCTCAGTCGGTTAAACGTCCAACTCTTGGATTCGGCTCAGATCTTGATCTTGGGTTTCATGAATTTGACCCTTGGTACCCGGCTCTGCGCTGACAGTGCGGAGCCCGCTTGGAATTTTCTCTCTCTGCCCCTCCCCTGCTCTCGCTCACTCTCTCAAAAAAATAAATAAATAAACTTAAAATAAAATAAGATAGATATCATCAAGTGAAGCGTCTTTTGTTCCTTAGTTTACAAAGAGTGTTTATCAGAAATTAATGGTGTCCTGGTGTGAATCTCGAAGATAAATAGAAAGGTTTTATTGAGCTATTATCTACATACCGTACAACGCACCCATTTGAAGTGTGCAACTACCAATCACGGCAGTTGGAGAGCACTCCCACCCCCACAAAAAGGAAACCCACCCCAACCAGCAGCCACTCGCCTTCCTGTGCTGGCCCCGACAGCCAAGGCCTCCTTTCTGTCCCCCTTGCCTGCTCTGGAAATTTCATGCAAACGAAATCAGATAATTTATGGCCTTGCGTATCTGGCCTCTTTCACTTCACATCATGTTTTCAAGGTTCATCTACCCACGTAGTAGGAGGAGGAAAATTAAGTCATTTCCTGACTTATTCCTACCAAATTCACCTGGCTCAGCGACCGACAGTCCTGCAGGGAATACCCTTGGCGGCCGTGAACTTCCCCGTTCCTGGTCCCGCAGCGTCCTAGCGGAACCCCGTTCACAGCCGGGGCTCGCGACTTTCCAAGATTTCTCCTCCACGCTTTTGTCTGGAGTCTAGAGACACATCCCCTAAAGGGCATGGTGTGCTCCCAGCTACCCAGACTCCGGCGAGGCCACAGCGGCCGGGAAGTAGAAGGCTTCAGGTGTATTTGTCAGCCAAGATCTTCAAAGTCCCGCCGTGAGTGGCGCCAATAGCCTCCGACAGCCTGTGTTGCCCAAGGGATGTGCGTGGGCGTCCCCTTTAGTCACCACACTTGCTTGTCCTCTATTTCCTAGCAAGCCCCACGCCTTGCCGCTGCTGCCTCTTTAATCTCTTCTCCCTTGGGGCCTGTCGCCACCTGTCATGTGCTTTGCCGCCATCCCCCCCCCACCCCCCTGCCCCAGGAGCCACGTCCCCGCCACCACGTCGTCTGTCGGCCAGCTCTCTCTCCTCTCCTGGAGACCTTCCCCGGCTAATGGTTACTCCTTTCCCCCCATCTACCCTCCCCAGAGCCCTTTCCAGGCCCTGTCCTGGGCCCCTGCGGCGGCCTGTCTCTCCCCTTGGTGGCCCTCTGTCAGGCTGAAGTCACTTGCCAATCCACACTGTCTTCCAGAGGCTACACGGCCTGACCCCGTCCCCCTCAGTCCTGCACTCCCAGCCCCTAATGCGGGCACGAGGTAGGTTCCCAAGAAACGTTTTTTTAGTCTGGGTTGCTCGACCCTGCGCTGGTGACACTGGGGGCCACACGACTCTCGGGCAGGGGGGCGCGGCACGGGGCGCTGTCCCACACGGGGCACAGGGTTGAACAGCATCCCTGGCTTCTACCAACCAGAGGCCAGTAGCACCCTCCGGTCGGGACATCCCGAAATATCCCCACACGTCGCAGCTGTCCCCCGGGGGCCGAGTCCACACCAGACTGAGATTCCCTTCAAGGCCTCAGCGAAGGAACGAAGGGCTCCTGTCGCGACAGACTCCGTCCGTGGCACCGATCAAACACCAGGAGGCCACTTTTCCTCTGCTCCATCTAAGTGAGCCAGAGAACCTAAAATGAGACCTAAAAGAGCAGGAAAAGAAATCAGCCATTCTACTCATGCTCTATACACCCCCACTCTCTCTATTTTTTTTAAATATGAAATTTATTGTCAAATTGGTTTCCATACAACACCCAGTGCTCATCCCAAAAGGTGCCCTCCTCAATACCCATCTCCCACCCCCCATCAACCCTCAGTTTGTTCTCAGTTTTTAAGAGTCTCTTATGCTTTGGCTCTCTTCCACTCTAACCTCTTTTTTTTTTCCTTCCCCTCCCCCATGGTCTTCTGTCAAGTTTCTCAGGATCCACATAAGAGTGAAAACATATGGTATCTGTCTTTCTCTGTATGGCTGATTTCACTTAGCATCACACTCTCCAGTTCCATCCACCATTGCTACAAAAGGCCACATTTCATTCTTCCTCATTGCCATGTAGTATTCCATTGTGTACATAAACCACAATTTCTTTATCCATTTGTCAGTTGATGGACATTTAGGCTCTTTCCATAATTTGGCTACTGTTGAAAGTGCTGCTCTAAACATTGAGGTACAAGTGCCCCTATGCATCAGCCCTCCTGTATCCCTTGGGTAAATTCCTAGCAGTGCTATTGCTGGGTCATAGGGTAGGTCTGTTTTTAATTTTTTGAGGAACCTCCACACTGTTTTCCAGAGTGGCTGCACCAGTTTGCATTCCCACCAACAGTGCAAGAGGGTTCCCGTTTCTCCACATCCTCGCCAGCATCTGTAGTCTCCTGATTTGTTCATTTTAGCCACTCTGACCAGCGGGAGGTGATATCTGAGTGTGGTTTTGATTTGTATTTGCCTGATGAGGAGCGACGTTGAGCATCCTTTCACGAGCCTGTTGGCCATCCGGATGTCTTCTTTAGAGAAGTGTCTATTCATGTTTTCTGCCCATTTCTTCACTGGATTATTCGTTTTTCGGGTGTGGAGTTTGGTGAGCTCTTTATAGATTTTGGATACTAGCCCTTTGTCCGATATGTCATTTGCAAATATCTTTTCCCATTCCATTGGTTGCCTTTTAGTTTTGTTGATTGTTTCCTTTGCAGTGCAGAAGCTTTTTATCTTCTTGAGATCCCAATAGTTCATTTTTGCTTTTAATTCCCTTGCCTTTGGGGATGTGTCAAGTAAGAAATTGCTGTGGCTGAGGTCAGAGAGGTTTTTTTCCTGCTTTCTCCTCTAGGGTTTTGATGGTTTCCTGTCTCACATTCAGGTCCTTTATCCATTCTGAGTTTGTTTTTGTGAATGGTGTAAGAAAGTGGTCTAGTTTCATTCTTCTGCATGTTGCTGTCCAGTTCTCCCAGCACCATTTATTAAAGAGACTGTCTTTTTTCCATTGGATGTTCTTTCCTGCTTTGTCAAAGATTAGTTGGCCATACTTTTGTGGGTCTAGTTCTGGGGTTTCTATTCTATTCCATTGGTCTATGTGTCTGGTTTTGTGCCAATACCATGCTGTCTTGATGTTACAGCTTTGTAGTAGAAGCTAAAGTCTGGGATTGCGATGCCACTGTTTTGGTTTTCTTCTTCAATATTACTTTGGCTATTCAGGGTCTTTTGTGGTTCCATATGAATTTTAGGATTGCTTGTTCTAGCTTTGAGAAGAATGCTGGTGCAATTTTGATTGGGATTGCATTGAATGTGTAGATAGCTTTGGGTAGTATTGACATTTTAACAATATTTATTCTTCCAATCCATGAGCATGGAATGTTTTTCCATTTCTTTGTATCTTCTTCAATTTCCTTTATAAGCTTTCTATAGTTTTCAGCATACAGATCTTTTACATCTTTGGCTAGGTTTCTTCCTAGGTATTTTATGCTTCTTGGTGCAATTGTGAATGGTGCAATCCATTTCTTTATTTGTCTTTCTGTTGCTTCATTAGTAGTGAATAAGAATGCAACTGATTTCTGTACATTGATTTTATATCCTGCGACTTTGCTGAATTCATGTATCAGTTCTAGCAGACTTTTGGTGGAGTCTGTCAGATTTTCCATGTATAATATCATGTCATCTGCAAAAAGTGAAAGCTTAACTTCATCTTTGCCAATTTTGATGCCTTTGATTTCCTTTTGTTGTCTGATTGCTGATGCTAGAACTTCCAACACTGTGTTAAACAACAGCGGTGAGAGTGGACATCCCTGTCGTGTTCCTGATCTCCGGGGGAAAGCTCTCAGTTTTTCCCCATTGAGGATGATATTAGCTGTGGGCTTTTCATAAATGGCTTTTATGATGTTTAAGTATGTTTCTTCTATCCCGACTTTCTCGAGGGTTTTTATTAAGAAAGGATGCTGAATTTTGTCAAATGCTTTTTCTGCATCGATAGACAGGATCATATGGTTCTTATCTTTTCTTTTATTAATGTGATGTATCACGTTGATTGATTTGCGAATGTTGAACCAGCCCTGCAGCCCAGGAATGAATCCCACTTGATCGTGGTGAATAATTCTTTTTATATGCTGTTGAATTCGATTTGCTAGTATCTTATTGAGAATTTTTGCATCCATATTCATCAGGGATATTGGCCTGTAGTTCTCTTTTTTTTACTGGGTCTCTGTCTGCTTTAGGAATGAAAGTAATGCTGGCTTCATAGAATGAGTCTGGAAGTTTTCCTTCCCTTTCTATTTTTTGGGATAGCTTAAGAAGGATAAGTATTATCTCTGCTTTAAACGTCTGGTAGAATTCCCCTGGGAAGCCATCTGGTCCTGGACTCTTATTTGGTGGGAGATTTTTGATAACTGATTCAATTTCTTCGCTAGTTTTGGGTCTGTTCAAGTTTTCTATTTCTTCCTGTTTGAGTTTTGGAAGTGTGTGGGTGCTTAGGAATTTGTCCATTTCTTCCAGGTTTTCCAGTTTGTTGGAATATAATTTTTCATAGTATTCCCTGATAGTTGCTTGTATTTCTGAGGGATTGGTTGTAATAATTCCGTTTTCATTCATGATTTTATCTATTTGGGTCATCTCCCTTTTCTTTTTGAGAAGTCTGGCTAGAGGTTTATCAATTTTGTTTATTTTTTCAAAAAACCAACTCTTGGTTTCATTGATCTGCTCTACAGTTTTTTTAGATTCTATATTGTCTATTTCTGCTCTGATCTTTATTATTTCTCTTCTTCTGCTGGGTTTGGGGTGTCTTTGCTGTTCTGCTTCTATTTCCTTTAGGTGTGCTGTTAGATTTTGTATTTGGGATTTTTCTTGTTTCTTGAGATAGGCCTGGATTGCAATGTATTTTCCTCTCAGGACTGCCTTCGCTGTATCCCAAAGCGTTTGGATTGTTGTATTTTCATTTTTATTTGTTTCCATATATTTCTTAATTTCTTCTCTAATTGCCTGGTTGACCATTCATTTTTAGTAGGGTTTTGTTTAACCTCCATGCTTTTGGAGGTTTTCCAGACTTTTTCCTGTGGTTGATTTCAAGCTTCATAGCATTGTGGTCCGAAAGTATGCGTGATATGATCTCAATTCTTGTATACTTATGAAGGGCTGTTTTGTGACCCAGTATGTGATCTATCTTGGAGAATGTTCTATGTGCACTCGAGAAGAAAGTATATTCTGTTGCTTTGGGATGCAGAGTTCTAAATATATCTGTCAAGTCCATCTGATCCAATGTATCATTCAGGGCCCTTGTTTCTTTATTGATCCTGTGTCTAGATGATCTATCTATTGCTATAAGTGGGGTATTAAAGTCCCCTGCAATTACCACATTCTGATCAATAAGGTTGCTTATGTTTGTGATTGTTTTATATATTTGGGGGCTCCTGTATTCGGCGCATAGACATTTATAATTGTTAACTCTTCCTGATGGATAGACCCTGTAATGATTATATAATACCCTTCTTCATCTCTTGTTACAGCCTTAAATTTAAAGTCTAGTTTGTCTGATATAAGTATGACTACTCCAGCTTCTTTTGAATTCCAGTAGCATGATAAATAGTTCTCCATCCCCTCACTTTCAATCTGAAGGTGTCCTCAGGTCTAAAATGAGTATCTTGTAGACAGAAAATAGATGGGTCTTGTTTTTTTTATCCATTCTGATACCCTATGACTTTTGGTTGGGGCATTTAGTCCATTTACATTCAGTGTTATTATAGAAAGATATGGGTTTAGAGTCATTGTGATGTCTGTACGTTCATGCTTGTAGCGATGTCTCTGGTACTTTGTCTCACAGGATCCCCCCTAGGATCTCTTGTAGGGCTGGTTTAGTGGTGATGAATTCTTTCAGTTTTTGTGTGTTTGGGAAGACCTTTATCTCTCCTCCTATTCTAAATGACAGACTTGCTGGATAAAGGATTTTGCTGCATAGTTTTTCTGTTAATCACATTGAAGATTTCCTGCCATTCCTTTCTGGCCTGCCAAGTTTCAGTAGATAGATCCGTCGCTAGTCTTATCGGTCTCCCTTTGTATGTTAGAGCATGTTTATCCCCAGCTGCTTTCAGAATTTTCTCTTCATCCTTGTATTTTGCCAGTTTCACTATGATGTGTTGTGCAGAAGATCGATTCAAGTTACGTCTGAAGGGAGTTCTCTGTGCCTCTGGGATTTCAATGCCTTTTTCCTTCCCCAGGTCAGGGAAGTTCTCGGCTATGATTTGTTCAAGTACACCTTCAGCCCCTTTCTCTCTCTTCCTCTTGTGGAATTCCTATTATACGGATATTGTTCTGTTTCATTGCATCACTTAGTTCTCTAATTCTCCCCTCACACTCCTGATTTTTTTTAATCTCTCTTTTTCTCAGCTTTCTCTTTTTCCATAATTTTATCTTCTAATTCACCTATTCTCACCTCTGCCTCTTCAATCTGAACGGTGGTCGCCTCCATTTTAGTTTGCACCTCATTTATCTCATTTTTTAGCTCCTCCTGACTATTTCTTAGTCCCTTGATCTCTGTAGCAATAGATTCTCTGCTGTCTTATATGCTTTTTTTAAG
Source organism: Prionailurus bengalensis (assembly GCF_016509475.1). Taxonomy (NCBI): domain Eukaryota; kingdom Metazoa; phylum Chordata; class Mammalia; order Carnivora; family Felidae; genus Prionailurus; species Prionailurus bengalensis. Next base: position 7,167,367 of record NC_057361.1, read on the forward strand.
CCCAGCGATTAATTTTATGACTATTATTCTAAATTCTTGTTCTGTTATATTGCTTAAATCGTTTTTGATCAATTCGTTTAGCTGTCGCTACTTCCCGGAGTTTCTTTTGAGGGGAATTCTTCCGTTTCGTCATTTTGGATAGTCCCTGGGGTGGCGCAGAACTGCAGGGCTCTTCCCCCGTGCTGTCAGGAGTAACTTGCATTGGTGGGTCTGCCCGATGTCTGCCCCCAGCCCACCGCTGGGGCCACAGTCAGACTGGTGTGTACCTTCTCTTCCCCCTCCCAGGGGCAGGACTCACCGTGGAGTGGCGCGGCCTCTGTCTGGGCTGCTTGCACCCTGCCAGGCTGGTGGTGCTGCTTCGATGGGATCTGGCGTATTAGCCGGGGTGGATCTGCAAGGTGCACGGGGGCGGGAGGGGCAGGCTCAGCTCGCTTTGCCTTTGGTGATCCGCTTTGGGAGGGGTCCTGTGGCACCCGGAGGGAGGCAGACCCGTTGGAGGGATGGATCCGCAGAAGCACAGCATTGGGTGTTTGCGCGGTGCAAGCAAGTTCCCTGGCGGGAACTGGTTCCTTTTGGGATTTTGGCTGGCGGATGGGAGAGGGAGATGGCGCTGGCCAGCGCCTTTGTTCCCCCGCCGAGCTGAGCTCTGTCTTCCGGGGCTCAACACCTCTCCCTCCCGGTGTCCTCTCGCCCTCCTGCTCTCCGATCAGAGCTGTCGACTTATAACATCCCAGATGTTAAGTCCTGCTGGCTGTCAGAACTCACGCAGTCCGGCCCCTCTGGTTTTGCAGGCCAGATTCGGGGGCTCTGCCTGGCCGGGCGGGCTGCCCCTCCACCGCCCCGGCTCCCTCCCCCCAGTCTGTGTAGCATGCACTGCGTCTCTGTCCTTCCAACCCTCTTCCGTGGGCCTCTCATCTGCGCTTGGCTCCGGAGACTCCGTTCTGCTAGTCTTCTGGTGGTTTTCTGGGTTATTCAGGCAGGTGGGGGTGGAATCTAAGCGGTCAGCAGGACGCGGTGAGCCCAGCGTCCTCCTAGGCCGCCACCTTCCTCCGGTCTCCCACCCTCTCGAAAACCCAGCCCAACCCCTGCAGTAGACCTCTGGCAGTGTTTTCCCTCTCGGCCCGCCGCTTCCTCGGACGTCTTCCCTCCGCGGACCGTGGCTCCCGGGGGCTGTCCTGTCCCTACCGGCGCCGCTGCCCCGGGCGCCCCCCATCCCTGCCTTCTCAGCCTCTCCAACGCGGGCTCTCCCCTCCCCGGGTTTGGGGCCCCACGGCCAGGCCGATGACGCCCATGACAGCAGTACCACTTCCCGGGCACTTCCCACGGGCCGGTGCTGTCCCGAAGCACACCCGGCTCACACGGGCTTAGCGGTCGGCCCCAGGCCCCACGACGCCTAAGTGGCGGGGGCAGAATTGGAACCCAGCTCTTTCCGAGTTCCGGGCCCGGTCCCTCTCAAGGCTGAAAGATGGGCCGCGCTGAGAGAGCTTCTCCTCCCGGGACACGTTTGCTCAGGACAGCCTGGAGGTGTAGGAAGCTCTTGGCAGGCCGGGTGCAGCGACGCTCCGGGCCTCGGGCCTCGGAGCTCCCCTGCTCACCCCTCCCTCGCCTCCATCGCGTTCCCGGCCACCAGAAACTCGTAACAAAAGCACCTTCTCAGTGGGGGCCGGAAGGACCTTTCCCAAATGCTAACCCGCCGTGAGGCCCCCTCCCCAGCGCCAAATGTGGGAAGGGTCCCACATCCTGGAGCGTCCCCTCTGCCGCCACCCGCTCCCTGCCCTTCACTCCCACGGCATCCGGCCATCGGTCCCGAAGCCCTCACCGCCCCTCGTCCGCGCGTGAGTGCTGCCCTCATCAGTGTGCTCTGACCTCCAGTCTTGACTGCAGGTGGCCTCCCGGTGCCTAGGGCAGCACGTGAAGCACCGTGAGTCCTCAACAAATGTTGGCGGCTGGAATGTAGGGACCAGCGGCTGGAATTTTGCTGTGGGTTTGGTTTTTTTTAATATAATTTGTTGTCAAGTTAGCTAACAGTGCGCTCTTGGTTTGGGGGGGGGGGGTAGATTCCCCTGATTCGGCACTTGAGTACAACGCCCGGGGTCCATCCCAACAAGCGTCCTCCCCATGCCCATCGTCCACTTTCCCCTCTCCCCCACCCCCCATCCACCCAGTTTGTCCTCTGTGCTCCAGAGTCTCTTATGGTTCGCCTCCCTCCCTCCCTCTGTATTTGTAACTATTTTTTCCCCTTCCCCTCCCCCATGGCCTTCTGTTAAGTTTCTCAAGTTCCACATAGGAGTGAAAACCTATGACATCTGTCTTTCTCTGCCTGACGTATTTCACTCTTGCTGTGGGTTTTTAAATAGTGAACACAGTTGGGGCACCTGGGTGGCTCAGTCGGTCGAGCCTCCGACTTCGGCTCAGGTCACGATCTCGCAGCTCGTGGGTTCCAGCCCCACATCGGCTCACTGCTGTCCATGCAGAACCTGCTTCAGATCCTCTGTCCCCCCCCCCCACCCCTCCCCCACTCATGCTCACTCTCTCTCTCTCTCTCTCTCAAAAATAAACATTAGAAAAAAAAAATGAAGTCCTTTCACAAAAGCAACGCACTCTCAATGTACCCCCCAGATGGGAAGCCTGCACGTATCTTGCAAAGTTGTTCAGGCTTCCTAGATGAACGTGTTGACTCAACGTCATTCTAAGCAAAGTATCGATGATAAGTAGTTAAGTGAAAAAAAGGGGCAATATCCACACGTACGAAGAAGGGTACCGTTCACTCTGTCAAGTTTATACCCAAAGAAGATCACCGCAAACACACATGGATCACTAGTTCGTGGCTTGCTTGTTGACACACTCAGAGAGACGTGTTTACAGATGTGTGCAAGAATAAGATGGACTGATCGATGGATACAGGGATGGGCGTGGGGATAGACATGTGGGAAAGGAAATACAGGTAGAATCTAGGCCGTAGGTATTCGTGTGTTAGCTGCAAACTTTCTTCAACCTTGTTGAATATTTGGAAATTTTCACAATGAAAGGTTGGGGAAATACAGAGCAAAGAATAGCATAACTGAAAATGCATGTACAGTATGAGTCCAACTTTAAAAATATGAGCTGAAGGGGCACCTGGGGGGCTCAGTCGGTTGGGCGTCCGACTTCGGCTCAGGTCATGATCTCACGGACTGTGGGTTCGAGCCCCGCGTCCGGCTCTGTGCTGACAGCTCCGAGCCTGGAGCCCGCCTCGGATCCTGTGTCTCCCTCTCTCTCTGCCCCTCCCCTGCTCAAGCTCTGGCTCTGTCTCTCTCAAAAATAAATAAACATTAAAAAAAAATTTTTTAATATGAGCTGAAGACAGATGGGGAGGAAATGGGCTAAAATATTGCCTGTGGTGAAATTATATGTGGTTTTTATTTACTTTTTCATACTCCATGTCCTGACCATATTTTCTTTTTAAAAAATTTTTTTAATGTTTGTTTATTTTTGAGAGAGAGAGAGAGTGAGAACAGGGGCAGAGAGAAAGAGATACAGAATGTGAAGCAGGCTCCAGGCTCCGAGTTGTCAGCACAGAACCCGATGCCGGGCTTCAACTCACCAATCATGAGATGGTGACCTCAGCTGAAGTCGTAGGCTTAACCGACTGCGCCACCCAGGCGCCCCTCTTTTTTTTTTTTTAATGTCTATGTATTTCTTCGTTTTGAGAGAGGGCCCGCGTGCACACACGCATGAGTGGGGGAGGGGCAGAGAGAGAGGGAGACAGAGAATCCCAAGCAGGCTCCGTGGCTGCCAGGGGGCTCAAACCCACAAACAGTGAGATCAGCACCTGAGCCAAGAGTAAGAGTTGGGCCCTTAACAAACTGAGCCACGCTGGTGCCCTGAGCATGTTTCAGTTTTTAATAATAAACTTATATATGATATCTTTATCACTATGCAAAGAACGCTTTGGGGTTTTAGAAATGCCTCTACATTCAGGAGCATTCTTCCATTTCTCCACGAGAGGGCGGCATAAGCACAGCAAATAGCAAAAATGCTTTGAAAGTATTCAGTCTGAAATTGAATGCTGCTGTTAATTGTTCAGTTTATTTTTTAATTTTTTTGTGTTTATTTGTTCATTTTTGAGAGAGAGAGAGAGAGAGAGGTAGGGAAAGAGCACGGGAGGGACAGAGGGAGAGAGAGAAAATCCCAAGCAGGCGCCTGTCAGCTCAGAGCCCGATTCGGGACTTGATCCCATGAACCGTGAGATCATGACCTGAGCTGAAATCAAGAGTTGGACCCTGAGCCATCCAGGCGCCCTGAGCATGTGTCAGCTTTTAATAATAAAATTATATGTGATATCTTTATCACTATGCAAAGAACACTTTGGGGTTTTAGAAATGACTCTACATTCAGGAGCATTCTTCCATTTCTCCACGAGAGGGCGGCATAAGCACAGCAAATAGCAAAAATGCGTTGAAAGTATTCAGTCTGAAATTGAATGCTGCTGTTAGTTCACCAGTTTTTTTTTTTTTATATTTATTTGTTTATTTTTGAGAGAGAGAGAGAGAGAAGAGAGAGAGTTTCAAGCAGGCTCCTTGCTGTCAGCTCAGAGTGAGATTCAGGGCTTGATCTCATGAACCGTGAGATCATGACCTGAGCTGAAATCAAGAGTCGGACACTTAACCGACTCAGCCACCCAGTCCCCCCCCCACCCCCGATTTTCTTTTTACAATATCCAGGGACTACTATCACCATAATCCAAAGGGTATCGCTGCCCACCCACTCACCCTCTGGCCAAGCCAGAAAGGCCCGTTGGGCATCGGTGTCTCACAGGTGTGCTCCCTCCTCGTGGCTGTGGCTTTGAACACCTCCTGGGTCCCCAGAGCCCTCTAAGCACAGCTCTAGACATCTGTCCACCTTGGCTTCTCAGGAGATGACCAAACCTACCACTGACTTGAGTTCTCAGGCTACGCCCCACCCTGTCTGTATCTCTGCCCATCACGGGGCTACCGCAGCCTCTTGTTCCAACCATACCCTGTTGCTCCCTGTAGTTTTTGTCAGTTACTTCAAATGTCTTATTTTAAATGATCTTTGCCTAGAAACTGAAAAGGAAGAATTTACAAATTTTTCTATGTGACGATGTAAAATCCCTGCTCAGGGAAGGAAGGAAGGGGTGAAGGGAGAGAGGGAGGGAGGGAAAGAGGGAAGGAAGGAAAGAATTATGAAATGACATTTGCGAGAAATATATTTGCAACATACATGACAAAGGGCTGATTTGCCTAATTTATACAGAGCTCAGAATCAAATGTCAAAAAAAAAGGAAGATGAAGAAAATCAGATGAAAAACCCAATAGAAAAAAAAAGGATGAAGTAAACAAAAGGGTACAAAGAAATCTAAGTCACCAACACACAGGGAAGAGCTGTTGTACCTCACTGGTCACAGAAGACACGCAAACCAAAACGATAACGGAGTAGAATTTCTTACCTTGCAAATTGCCAAAAGTGAATTGAAGTTGGGTGACACCCGATGGTGTTGAGGATGGCACATTGGGAAATGAGCACTCACGCTCATTTGAAAAGCGCGTGCTTGTCGAAAAGCACAAAGGGATGCAACTTTCTGAAGGACCATTTGACAACATCGATGAAATTTACCAATGCATGTAGCCACCAAGCTACGCCCTGTTTGGAACTTACACTGTAGAAATATTTATATTCCTATATATGTATATGGAATTTACATTATAGAAAATTTTATCATACCAAAAAAAACCCAAAGTGAAACAAAAACACAAAAACAAAACAAGGAGCTTGCAGCAACCGAAGTATCTGAACAGGGCAAAATTACTAGATATTTATAAAAATGAAGAGGCTTGATGATAGGTTAAAAAAGCAAGAATCAAATACCAAAGTCAAGTTCAAAGTTGGCACCCATGTAGCAGAAAAGTAGACTTTAGGGGCACCTGGGTGGCTCAGTTAAACATCCGACTTCAGCTCAGTTCATGATCTCACGGTACCTGAGTTCGAGCCCCATTTCGGGCTTTCTGCTATCGGTGCAGAGCCGGCTTCAGATCCTCTGTTCTTCTCTCTCTCTGCCCCTCCTCTGCTAGTGCTCACTTTCTCTCTCTCTCTCAAAAACAAATAAACATTAAAAAAAAAAAAAGTAGACTTCATACTGAAAGAACTATAGTGCCCTGATCTTTGTTTGTATCTCTTCTGCCTGGGAACTCAGAATCCTGACCCAATGGTGAAATGAGATCATGTGTGATTTTTTTTCTTCTGTTGTACTTTCCTGGGTACTCTAAATTTTATGTAATGAGCATGTGTCGATTTTTAATAATAAAAGTGTATATAATATCTTCATCACTGTAAAGAACACTAGGAATTTATAAATTACATTCATGAGCATTCTTCCGTTTCTCCACGAGAGGGCGGCATAAGCACAGCAAATAGCAAAAATGCTTTCAAGGTATTTGGTCTGAAGTCGAACACTGCTGTTAATTGGTCAGTTTGGTTTTTTTCATATTTATTTATTCATTATTGAGAGAGAGAAAGAGAGGGAGCGCGCAGGGGAGAGTCAGAGAGAGACAGAGAGAGAGAATCCCAAGCAGGCTCCTCACTGTCAGCTCAGAGCCCGATTCGGGACTTGATCCCATGAACCGTGAGATCATGACCTGAGCTGAAATCAAGAGTTGGACCCTGAACCATCCAGGCTCCCCGAGCATGTGTCAGTTTTTAATAATATTATTATATATGATATCTTTATCACTATGCGAAGAACGCTTTGGGGTTTTAGAAATGCCTCTACACATTCAGGAGCATTCTTCCATTTCTCCACGAGAGGGCGGCATAAGCACAGCAAATAGCAAAAACGCGTTGAAAGTATTCAGTCTGAAATTGAATGCTGCTGTTAGTTCACCAGTTTTTTTTTTTTTATGTTTATTTGTTCATTTTTGAGAGAGAGAGAGAAAGAAAGCGGGAGAGAGAAGAGAGAGAGTTTCAAGCAAGCTCCTTGCTGTCAGCTCAGAGTGAGGTTCAGGGCTTGATCTCATGAACCGTGAGATCATGACCTGAGCCGAAATCAAGAGTCAGATGCGTAACCGACTCAGCCACCCAGGCGCCCCTGGTTATTTATTTTGACGTGTTACTTGCACAAGCAAATTGTTCATTAAATTGTTTATTTGCATGATAAAATGTGTAGTCATGGTAGAAATTGGTATACAGGAGAAAACACAAGTCACCTATGGTCACACTCCTCGTATGTAGCCAAAGTTGACAATCTGGCATTTATCTTCATGTTTATAGGTGCGTGGTGGAAAGAGGAAGCTACGGGTTTTTAAATAAAATGTGCCCACCCGTACAATTGTTTTGTAATCCGCCCTTTCGCACCAAATGTCTCTTGAGGATCTCCTTGTTTCCCTAAATTCTTTGACATGGTGGTTTTTAAAGGTGGCATGGTGTTCCAGCTGGTGGACACATTGTGCCTTGCTTAACTGACTTACCCTGGTCATTTAGGATCTTCTTTTTTTTTTTTTAACATTTATTTATTTATTTATTTAATTTTTTTTTTTAACATCTATTTATTTTTGAGACAGAGAGAGACAGAGCATGAATGGGGGAGGGTCAGAGAGAGAGAGGGAGACACAGAATCTGAAGCAGGCTCCAGGCTCTGAGCGGTCAGCACAGAGCCCAACGTGGGGCTTGAACTCACAGACCGCGAGATCATGACCTGAGCCGAAGTCGGACGCTTAACCGACTGAGCCACCCAGGCGCCCCAACATTTATTTATTTTTGAGACAGAGAGAGACAGAGGATGAGCAGGGGAGGGTCAGAGAGAGAGGGGAGACACAGAATCCAAAACAGGCTCCAGGCTCTGAGCTGTCAGCACAGAGCCCAACGCGGGGCTCAAACTCACGGGCTGCGAGATCATGACCTGAGCTGAAGTCGGACGCCCAACCGACTTAGCCACCCAGGAGCCCCTCATTTAGGCTGTTCTAACCATCTTTAAATTACAAAAGATTTCCCATGTACAAAATACACAAGGAAAAAGAATGGTCACCCAATCAATCACTGCTCAGATTTGATACATGTTAATTTTTGCCATCTCTGCTTCAGATATTTTTGAAAAGATTTTGGGGCGCCTGGGTGGCGCAGTCGGTTAAGCGTCCGACTTCAGCCAGGTCACGATCTCGCGGTCCGTGGGTTCGAGCCCCATGTCAGGCTCTGGGCTGATGGCTCAGAGCCTGGAGCCTGTTTCCGATTCTGTGTCTCCCTCTCTCTCTGCCCCTCCCCCGTTCATGCTCTGTCTCTCCCTGTCCCAAAAATAAATAAACGTTGAAAAAAAAATTAAAAAAAAAAAAGATTTTAAGTAATCTCTACACCCAGTGTGGGGCTCGAACTTAACAACCTTGAGATCAAGAGTCACACGCTCCACTGCCAGGTGCCCCTGCTTCAGATTTTTTTTTTAAATTTTTTAACTGTTTATTTATTTTTGAAGAAGAGACAGAGTTAGCAGGGGAGGAGTGGGGTGGAGGGGGGACACACAGAATCCGAAACAGGCTCCAGGCTCTGAGCTGTCAGCACAGAGCCCGATGCGGTGCTCAAACCCACGAGCCATGAGATCATGACCTGAGCCCAAGTCGGACACTTAACCAACTGAGCCACCCAGGCGCCCCCAGATATTTTTAAGAAAGAAAAGTTTATAGGTAGAGTTGAAGGTCCCTCTGGCCGGTTCATTTCTATCCTTCATCCCAACAGTCACCTCTAACATGAAGTTGATGTTTATTTTTCCTATCCTTGATCTCACACTTGAATTGCAAAAATATGTTCCATAAGCAACATAGTAGTGTTCTGAGTTTTAAAATTCTACACGTAAACGGAATCACGAGGGCATATCCTTTATTCACTTAATATTGTGATTTTGAGATTTACTCGAGTTGATATAGACCCAGGTAAGTTTAACTGCCCCAAGATATTATCATTTATACATAGAATTCATTAACACACTCCCCCATTGATAATCATGTAGGTTGGTTCTGACAATCACTGCTTTTTGTGATGGGGCAGGTGGACAGGAGTCTCTCTAGGGGTCAGCTCATACTGAGCTGAGTTTGGCATTCCAAGAAGGGCCGATTCAAAGGGGCGAGCCTCTTCAGCCCTACCGGGTCCTGCTGAGTCACACTGTCGAATGACTGTGGTTTCCAGGTCAGCCAGTCTTTTTTAATTATTATTCTTTTAAAGTTTATTTATTTATCTAAATAATCTCTACACCCACCGTGGGGCTTAGGCTCACAGCCACGAGATCAAACGTGGCTCCTCCAGCTGAGCCAGCCAAGTGCCCCCAGGTCAGCCAGCCTTGAAGGAGTGTCCCCTTTCCCCACCTCCACTGTGTGGTAGGACCCGTAGCTTTAAGCATCATGGAGATGAAGCGTTTATTCGTGGTCACCGGCCAGCAAGGTTTGTCTCTTGCGAATTCCCTACCCATGGCCTTTGCTAACTATGCACTTGAGTTATTCGTCTTTTTATTGCTGACTTGTATACGTTTTATACGTATTTCTGATTCACACCGGGTCTCTGCAAGACGCACGTGGCAACGCACAAGCCCAATAATTTAAGGAGGGCTCGATAAAGGTGAGGGGTAGGGCGGCCAGCAAGGTGGGCAACCTCAGGCCTGAAGTGGCCGATGTTCAACAACAGTTCTCCCCGGATTTCTGGGTGTTTCCACACGGTCCCGCTCTGCCGAGCAAAGGGCACTGACGAGCTTGTCCGGGGATGATTGGATAGCAGCCGGCCTTGAGAGCTGGACTCGATGGAGATGAGAACATCGAGAACATCGCCCTCCCGGGAGACATTCCAGGATCCTAAAGCCAGCTCCTGCCGGTCAGGGAGACCTTTGCTTACCTTCCCCTGTGGCCCCTGAGGGGGTTTGGTTTGCTTGCATTCCAGATAAGGTCATCTCTCCGGAGGGGAGGATGGGCAGGCCATTAGCAGGCCTGAGAGCAGCTGGCTTTCCTAACTCAGGGTCCCTGTCTTGTAGTGCGTCCCCCCCCCCCCCCCCACCGCGTGCAGGTGAGCGTCGCCCTGTGGGAACTGGGGAGCTGCTGCCGGCTCCAGAGAGCGTTCTGGCCGCTGCTTGTTGCTCAGCTAAATCCTGTGCCTCTGACCAGGGCTCCGGCGCTTCCCGGCCAGAGATGGTCACGAAACGGGGGCGGGCCGACTGGTTAGCCTGCGGGAGGGCACGGTCTCACACCGCAGCTTCCGACTCGCCGGCAACGAGCGGGGCCCGGGAAGGGCGGCCGGCCGGCTGGCCGCAGCCGCGCTAGACCGCGCGACTCAGCAGGAGCTGAGCTGGGCGGAGAGACGCGGCCAGCTTCCTCCGCGGGGGCGGAGCCAGGGCCAGACGCTCACACGCCGGCCGGCGGATCTCCCACGGAGGCTCCGCCCCCCCGGAAACCGGTGGGAACGGAGCGCCCGCTCCCAGGGCCCGCCTCCCGGGCGCCGCGTGGGGAAGGCTGGGAAAGGGACTGGCCCGGGAAAGGCGGAAAGGCGGCCGGCGCTGCCGAGGGTTTTGTGCTCGGCAGATGTTTTCCCTTGGACTGTGGCTTCCCTTTCCCTCCAGAAACGTGGTCCCCTTGCTACTGATACTTTGGGGATGTGTGCAGACTTGCTTTGCATACTTTTCCCAGGTCTGGATGTGTAAATGTTCCACGTGTGTATTGACTAATCGCTGTGTGCTGGTTCCTGCGTATGCCCCGTTAGCGCAGGATGAACAGCAACAATAATAGTAACCGACCGGAGCAGGGTGTAGCCGGGTTGGTTTAAAAAAAAAAAAAAAAAAAAGGTGGAACTATGCCGGTTGACTCTTGATTTCAGCTCAGGTGGTGATCTCACGGCTCGTGGGTTCCAGCCCTGCGTCGGGCTCTGTGCTGACAGCGTGGAGCCTACTTGGGATTTTCTCTCTCTCTGTCTCCAAATAAATAAATAAACTTTAAAAAAAAAATTTTTTTTTAAAGTGGAACTACAATCCTTGGCAATAACCACGTGCAGGAGGGCAGGCCTTTCTGTGAGTTAGAACGTTCTGGGCCGTAAGGGTCAGAAACCGTGGCTCAGCTGGATCAAACAGTAAGGAAAGTTAGAGCTCTTTTAGCAAGCCCAGATGTAGCTGTCTTCCAGGCTGGTTGAATCTTCAGCGTCACGATGTTACCGTGGACCTAGACTTTTCCATTTCTGTGCTATCGTTTCCATTAGTTTAATGAGCATGCTGGGAGCAAGACATTTGTAGCAGTTCCAGGAGCCTCGTCCAAACTTGACAGTGTCGAGAGGAAGAGATAAATAATATTGTCCTTGCCTTTGTCTTGAAAAGAGAGGAGACTTCTCCCGCAGCCCTCTTAGCCGACTGCCCGTCGCGTGGCTGGAGTTGGGTCACACTGGTTTTCCTGACGCCGTGACTAACAAGACAGAAGATAGTAAGTTACTCATGTTGAGCTGATTCTTAGAGCAGGAGAGGGACTTGGTTTTCCCTTCAAGAGACTTGCTGTGCAGGGCAGAGGTGGATAGCTGAACAATATTTGGATTCTCTCAGGAAGGAGAGTAGGCGGATGCTGGGTAGGCAACCCAAAGCCTTCACTACGGGTGACCAAACCCTCGAACTCCACAGTTCAACACCAAACGATCCAATTAAAATCTAGGCAAAAGACGTGAAGAGATATTTCACTGAAGAAGATACACAGACGGCAAACGGATGAAAAGGCGCTCAACGTCATTAGCCGTTTGGGAAATACAAATTAAAACCGCGATGAGGTATTATCGCACGCCTATCAGAAAGGCTAAAATGTAAAAACAACCACAGTAGTGACAACACCAAATGCTGGTGAGGCGTGGAGAAACCTGACCGTTCCGACGTTAGTAATAGGAATGTGAAATAGTGCAGCCACTGTAGAAAATACTTCGGCAGTTTCTTAGAAGCCTGAACATGGGCTTACCCTATAAAATTCTAATTTCGGTGTCAATAGAGGCAGTCTTACTGGTACACGCCCATAACCATTCGTTTACATATTGTGTAAATACGTTAGGCCGTGGCTGCTTTCACGCCACAACGGCGGAGACGAGTAGTTGTGACACAGACCTATGGCCTGCAATGACTAAAAGGTTTACAATCCGACCATTTCCAGAAGAGCTTTGCTGACCCTCGTTTTAGGCAAGATCAGCCCAAACACAGACACGCAACGATACCGTCACGGAGATCCAATGAACCACAACTACACGCAACAACGTGAGTGAATCCCACGGACGTACAGCTGACAACAAGAAGCCGGAAACAAAAAAAATACACAGAGTACGCATCCCAGTGGTAGCACATTTCAAAACAGGCCTGACCGTCCCCATGCTGATTGTAACCCCGAGGGACAGCCAGTTCAGCGCCCGGAAGGGGCCGGGACAGGGCATCTCGAGCGCTGATCTGGTGCCAGTTCAGCGGGTGAGTTCACTTCGTAAAAATTCACGGAGGCTTCCGCTTACAATCTGCACGCTTACTTGTGGGAAGCTATGCTTCGACGAAGACTGCGCAAGAAGACAAGGGATGCGGCACCACTGCTTGGCCACATCTGGGAACAGGTGGGCCCATCAGAGCAGGCCAGGATTTCTTCTGTATTTGCTCCCGTTCTGTTTCTCAGCTCGCCACCCGCCCCCCATCCCAGCTTTCACCGCTTCCTCACCGCGACCTTTCTAACCCTGCCCTAGCGGGAGGGGCTCCTCTTAATTTCGGCAGACCCACTCTGTGACGGGGAGGAGGTAGGTTGCCGGTATGCAGGTCTGCGTTCGTCAGAGCTATCTATCGCCACGTGACCGGTCACCTCCCAAATGAATGGCTTAAACGACAATATTTTGTTGTTTGCCCCTGATTCTGCACAGCTGGCCAAGTTGGAACGTTTAAGAAGCCTTGACGTACGTAGTTGGGCTCCTCAGTGCTCCTTGCCGCATAGCCATCTTGAGCCGCCTTATAGCATAGCGGCCTCAGAGTAATCTGATTCCTCACGTGGTGGCTAACTTCCAAGAGCAAGAAAGTGAAAGGGCCCATTCTCCTAAGCGTGGGAATGGACGCCTCAGAACATCACTTCCACCCAGTTTTGCAGGGCAACGTAAGTCACGGAGAGGAGAAACAGACTCCCCCTCCTGATACAAGGAACAGAAATGCATGTGTGACCTTCTTTAATCCACCCAGAACTTTATCTAGGATGATAGGGCTGGAGCTTAGCATGCTTCCTGGAGCTCGAGGGTGCTAGGGCTCCAATGATTACAGCAAAAGCCCGGGTCCATCCCCCAGGGGACTTCCGCAGAGACGTTATGTTCCAACCACCCAAGCGCCACTTGCATTAACTCAACAACAAACACACACATAATTGAATAATTTATAGAGAACCTTTGCGGAATAAATTGAATGGGAACTCGGTGGCTTTTCATTTCAAACAAATGGTACTGTGTACTCTGTTGAGCGTGAAACTCAAGCAACCCAACATCACTGAATTACCTGAATTTCTTGTCTAGACCAATGCTTCCCAAATTGTAATGTGCATGGGGATCACCTGGGGATCTTGGTTGTTTTTTTTCCCCAAGTTTATTTACGTATTTTGGGGGGAGGAGAGAGAGCGTGTGCGAGCGTGGGGAAGGGACAGAGAGAGACAGACTGTCCCAAGTGGGCTCTGTGCTGACAGTGTGCCGGGTTGAACTCACAAACCGTGAGATCACGACCCGAGCCGAAATCAAGAGTCAGACGCTTAACAAACCGAGCCACCCAGGCGCCCCAGGGATCTTGTTAAGAAGCAGATTCTGATGTCGCTTCACCAACTGAGCCACCCAGGCGCCCCAGGGATCTTGTTAAGAAGCGGCTTCTGATGTCGTAGGTCTGGAGTGGGGTCTGATGGCGTTGCTCTCAGTGTGGTTGGGCACAATCAGACCACAATGGAATTCAAACAGAGTTCGGGAACTTCCAAAGCACGTACTGGCTACAAACAGGGTCATTTGGATCCTCCATCAACACTCCCCTAGTTAAAGTAGTATAGAGTTAAGCTGATCCTTTGTAAGGAACATAAACCAGTTGGTTAGGGGTGAAATAATTTCTTCAGATGACAGTCGTTCAATCACACACACACAAATCTATAAATGAGAACATGACAAGGGCCGAAAATCAGATTCAGATTATGCAAAAGGACAGAAACACAAGCACCTCAGGAGGAATGCAACTTTAACCATATCAGACCTTATCAGCTCTAAGCAGGATCTGGAGAGCTAAGTAAGGTCCTGAGCTTGGGCGGAATTTATTCGGTAAACAGTATTGGTATTTGCTCATATCATTGCCATAGGCTCACAAAGATGTACTTGCGCTATTTGAAATGTAAGCACATTCATTTGTACATTGTACAGCTCTTCAGAAATGGTGATCAGAGCCCTCAAAAGTGGTGGGTGTGTGTGTGTGTGTGTGCGTGCGCGCGCGCGTGCGCGTGCATGCACAAAAAAAGATTTATTCAGTTTTACAGATTTGATAGCTTATTTAAGTTACAGGTTCAAATGCCTGGTTTGCCTGAACCTTTTAAGTTCAGCCTAGAAACCTCATTATCCTTTTTCTGAATTCATTTTTAAGTCTAGCCAATAATAGCGACCACTTTTAAGGGGCCTTCGGAAAATACTTGATTTTACTTGCAAACTTAGTTAATTAAACACTGTCACGAATTTTCAGGTACATTTAAAACTTAGTGTGGGGCACCTGGATGGCTCAGTCGGTGTGGGGTGGGACTCTTGATCTTGGGGGTGTGAGTCTGAACCCCACGTTGGGCCTAGAGATTACTTAAAAATAAAATCTTAAAAAAAAAAGAAGACAAAAAAATGTAGTGTTCTGTAGTTTCCTTTTTAATCACTTCAACTGTCTTAATTAACAAGCAAATACATTCCCAACTGTGCAAATAACTTTTGAGTCTAGCGAATTAAGCCTATAGTGAAACTTAAGTTTTCTTAAAATGTTCCAGTACCATATACAAAATTAGTTTTCAACTAAAATCAAGAGTTTAGATTAATTACCCAATGATGCATTTTACAGTCGTTTCCAATGCTCAGAAAGTCTCTGAAACTTGTCCAACTACATAAAATATCAAATAGGCATAGATTCCTTCCTCACCCCAATGATGAGTCCCGTATTTTTGACTCTCTTAAGTTTCTCCACTTTTCCTAAATTCTCGAACTCAGAGATTCGTCCCCATTACAGATGATAGTTACCACCCCAAGACTGAGCCCGCACACACAGCCAAGATTTGGGCTGGCCTCTGGCTAGATTCTTGTCAGTGACCCTAATGAGATACCTGAAGCCTGTTAATGATTGCTATGTCCACGATGCGATGCTGTATTTCTTGTGAGGTGGAATCAAGACCCTGACCCTTTGTTTCTTTGTTTGTTTGTTTAGATTTGTTTCCGTAAGATTTTATTTTGAAGGAATCCGTGCATCCAACATGGGGCTCGAAACTCACAACCCCGAGCTGGAGTCGCACGCTCTGTGGACTGAGCCAGCCAGGTGCCCCCCTGACCCTTAGTTTTAAGCCGTACACATTCTTGGATTTTCTGTGCACTCCTGGACACTTGTAGGACTGACAGCTGGATCCCCTGACCGGATTTCACATTTAGGCGGTTCTCACAATATGTACTTTTCTCTTTAGCCCCAAAGACCTTTGCACTTGAGGAATCCTAAGATATATAAATACCCTTTTATCTGCTAATAAGACCTTGGGAATCCGTGGAATCTTTGTAGAGGCTTTGATCAGATTGGCTTTGGATTTTAGGGCCCGGGTGCCTCTCTCCGCGATTTCAGCAGAACGCATACTTTTTTGAATATTTCAAATTACATTCAAGTTTTAATATTTCACATGGCTCTGTCTGGGCTGTGGTCACCAAAATTTGAGGTCCTTTTACTGGCAAGGTTTGATGCAGATGATCAGCAAGCTGCTTCTTTACTAATTCGACAAATGTTTACTGATCACCTGCTCTTTGTAGATATGCAATAGAAAACGTAGATACGCAAAATAGATACGCAATAGAAAACTTTTCCTTCTGTCGCTCTTGCCCCGAATTTCTCAACCTCAGTACTACAGTCCATGGCCTCTCCCCACTAGATTCCAATAGCACCCTCCCCCCCCACCCCCCCCCCCCGCCCCGGGTCTTTCTTAACAATCCAAAATGTCTCCAGATATTGTCAGATATCCCCGGGAAGTAAAATCACCCCCGTTGAGGTATGCAGGAACCATTATAGGGTATCTTGTTTTTGAACGAAAAAAGGTTAAGTGTTTGTCCATCTGAAATACCTGGTCCGAATCACGTCTGTGGTAGGCAGAATAATGGCCCCCCAAAGACGTCCGGACACATCCGAATCCCCCAAATCTACGTTTCTCTACGTGGCATACGGGACTTTGCAGATGTGGTTAAATGAAAGCATCTTGAGGTGGGAAGATTATTCTGGATTATGCAGGTGAACCCAATGTGATCACACGGGTCCTCATACGAAGGAAGCAGGAGGTCAGTGTCAGGGAAGGAGGCGTGAGATGTAAACTGAGGCTGGAGGAGGGACCCAATTGCTGGCAGGGGGATGAGCCAAAGACCGCAGGCAGCCTCTAGATGCTGGAAAAGGTAAGGGGACTGGACCTCCCCTAGCGCCTCCGGAAGGAACAAAGCCTTGCCGACACCTTAATTTTGGCACAATAGACCCATTTCAGAGTTCAGACCTCCAGAACTGTAAGATAATAAATTTCTATTCCCTCCGGTCACCATGTTTATAGTAACTTGTTACAGCAGGGAGACAAGATGAATACAATATTTAAATATTCAGATTCTATTGGCTCAGATGTGTTTATAAACTTCCCATGGAATGAAAGCGTTTTTTTGTTATTATGGAAATTTTAAGCATATGTAAGTGACAGCGAACAGCATAATGAACCTCCTTGACTCATCCCCGGCTTCAACAATTATCAACTCACGATGACCTTGTTTGAAACCCCCTCCCTCCTGCTCTCCGTCACCTGTATTTTTATTTTTTATTTTTATTTCTTAACGTTTACTTATTTTTGAGAGAGAGAGACAGAGCATGAGCAGGGGAGGGGCAGAGAGAGAGAGAGGGAGACTCAGAATCCGAAGCAGGCTCCAGGCTCCGAGCTGTCAGCACAGAGCCCGACGCGGGGCGCGAACCCACAAACTATGAGATCACGACCTGAGCCGAAGTCGGACGCTTCACCGCCTGGTGCCACCCAGGCGTCCCTGTATTATTTTTTAAACAAATCTTAGCTATGTCACACTTCCCGTGCATTTATACAATGTGTGGACTATTTAAACGGTAACTGAAATACCATTACCCAACCCAAATAAAAAAAAATAATTCTTTAATACCATCAACTATCAAGGAGCGTTCCCGTTTCCAGTTGCCCCACAAATATCACTCGTTGCTACATCACTTCAGTCTCTTTTTCACCTGCAGGCTCCCTTTCCATCTCTCTTTTGTCCCCCTTGAAATTTATTTCTTGAAGGAAAAAGGTCATTGGTCAGGTAGAGCTTCCTCAGCTGGGGTTTTGCTAATCTTCGCAGCCACTGAAGCTCGATGTCAGGATCCAGTCAATCCGTGGGGCGGGGGGGGAAGGGGGGGTTCAGTCACATTTCTGATTCCCTCACTGCCCCTTCGGGATCAGCTGAATGTTTCCACAAAGAGACCCTTCTCTCATCTACAGGTTGGATACCCCGTGGTCCAAGGTAGGTCCGAGCTCTGGGTAACACACGGCGGATGTGGGCGTTGCTGGTTTGCTTCCCGTCTGGACTGGGTGTCAGCCTTTACTGTTCATGGAATGTGGTCTTGGAATCAAGTGTGACATACCTGGGGCTCCTGGGTTTGGTGGGATTTCTGGGGGCTGTCAGGGTGGGTTTCCGTTTTCTGGGATTCCCTGGCATTACATGGGATTCTGTAGACGGAGGTCTACAGATTCCCGACAGATTTCCAGGCGTATTAGTTTCCTGGGGCCGCCGTCACAGAGTGCCGCAGACCGGAGGGCTGAAAACAACAGAAATTTCTTCTCTCGCTGTTCTGGAGGCTAGAAGTCTGAAAGCAAGGTGCCAGCGGGGTCACACTCCCTCCCTCCGAAGGCTCGAGGGGAGCGTCTGTTCCGTGTCTGTCTCTTAGCTTCCGGTGTTGCTGGCAATCTTTGGCTTTACAGGAACATCACTCCAATGTCTGCCTCCTTCATCACATGGCCTTCTCCCTGTGTGTCTGTGTCTTTTCTCTCCTCCAAGGACGCCAGTTACATGTGGTTGAGGGTTCACCCCACGCCAGGATGACCTCATCTTAATGTAACTGATTACAGCTGACCTTATTTCCAAATAAGGGCACGTTCACAGGTACCAGGCGCAGGACTTGAACACACCTTTTGGGGGACATAATTCAGCCCGCAACACCAGCGAACCCAGGGCGTAGGAGCAGTAGACGTTCTTCTTGCCAGCGATGTCACGGTAGACTCGGGGAGGGAGTCAGCTTGGCAGAGACGTCCTGCGGAACGAGTGGTTTGATCTGCAGGAACAGAGCCTCGCTCCCCAAAACGGTCTTCTGTGCTATCGCTGAAAACTGCCGTCCCTTCGGAATGTCCGAAGGACACAGCAACTAGAAGTCAAAGGTACGGACAGGGCCCTGTGCTCCAGAGGACTTGTGTGAGTGAGATTTAGTGCTCTACCATCACCCTCTCGAAATTCTTCACAGTTTTTGTAAACAAGGATCCGCCATGGTCTGAATGCTTGTGTGCTTTCCAAATTCGTGTGTTGGAATCCTAACCCCCCTGGGGGATGGTATTAGGAGGTGGGGTCTTTGGGAGGTGCGGAGGTCATGGTGATGGAGCCTCGTGAACGGGATCAATGTTCTTTTCTTTTCTTTTTATTAATTTTTAAAGTTGATTTACTTATTTTGAGAGAGAGGGAGAGGGCGTGCGCGTGAGCGAGGGAAGGAGGAGCAGAGAGAAGTGGAGAGACAGGATCCCAAGGGTGTTCCACGCTCAGCGTGGAGCCTGACCCGAGTCTCGATCCCGTGACCGTGGGATCATGACCTGAGCCGACATCAAGAGTTGGGCGCGCAACCGACTGAGCCACGCGGGTGCCCCATGGGGTCGATGTTCTTTTAAAAGAGACCTCCCAGTTCAGGGTGAGGGAAACAGGACGGCGGCGTCCAGGAACAGCTAGTAAATTGCTGTCATAGAATTCAGCCTTTCTAAAGGAAGGACCAGACCCCCCCACGCCCCCCTCCCCCCCACACACAGCAGACGTCCCCTAAACAAACTAGTCAAGGGCACTGGACCTATTGGAGAGAGTCTGGGACTTAGTGACTGAGGAATTGGGGTTCTGACCCTACTCCGGTAAGTTGTACACAGGTGTCCCGCTCTCAGAGGGTTGGTAAAGGTTAAACTATACATAACTGTATAATCCATATAACTATATAAAGGGCAGGCCATAATTTCGCTATCTCTTGGGTATAAAAAAGAAGTGTGTTCCACAGTGCCAAGCAGGGTGTGTGCTCAATAAACATTCTTTTTGGCCATTCATAAATAAATAAGAAAGAGACCTGCCGGCCTTTCCTCGACCCTTCTGCCATGGGAGGACACAAAGACCCGGAAGAAGACCCTCATTCAACCATGCTGGCACCCCGATCTTGGACGTCCCAGTCTCCAGAACTGTAAGAAATGAATTCCTGGTGTTTATAAACCACTCAGTCTGTGGCATTTTGTGAAAGCAGTGTGATCGGAGTAAGACAGGGCCCCACATTTCCATTGTGCACCGCAAAGCACAGACCACACATTATGTGGCCAGTTCTAGGTGGGGACGCCGACCGGGGGCGGGGGGGGGGGGTGGAGAGGCACAGGAAACAAACCAAAAATCAAATGTTGTTTACAGCATAGTCGGCTTGGGGCTGGCTTTTTGCCTCTTTCTTCTCCTGTGCCAGGTACGTCTGGCTGCACTTCACGGAGACACGGCCTGACCTTGCGTGACAAGCAAACCCGGCTTCTTAGCGGTGCTTGTTGTGCGGAGCGAGTGTGGACGTGGCTGTCACCATCCTCCGCTCAGTGACTGGAGTAGGGCTGGGCACCTCTTACGTGGTCAGTAAACCTCGACTGATTATGAAGCTAAGTAAGGAAAACGTGACCTAGATCCTCTTGGAATCAGCATTGTGAAATCTCTTCCCTCCCCCCGCCCCACCCCAGCACCATCCCCTTCTGTGTGTGGGACCTGGTGGGACCCACACGAATGGGTCTGGACTGGGCGTTACGGTGAGCTCCCCCGCGCTGCTGGTTTATGAACCTCTCTGTGAGTGGAAAGACTTATAGAAACACAGAACCACTGCTTATGGAGTCGAGACGTGTGATGGATAGTTTGTCTGTTGACGTGACCGGACCGTGAGGTGCCCAGATATTTGGTCACACGGCGTTCTGTGCCTGTGAGGTTGCTTCTGGATGAGCTGAAGGTGTCAATCAACAGGCCAGACCGGGGAAAGCGGATGTAGGTGGGTCCCATCCAATTCGTCGAGGGCCTGAACGAAACGGAAAGATGGACGCTCTGCCAGTAAGGGGGAACTCCTCCTGCCTGACGACTGAGCTGGGACATCACTTTTTCCTGCCGGCCTCCGCCTGGAACTGCACCATGGGCTCTCCTGGGTCTCCAGTTCACTGACTGCAGATCTTGGGACTTGTCAGCCTTCATAATCATGTGAACCAATTCCTTATAATGAATCTCTTTATTTATATTCTATCTATCTATCTATCTATCTATCTATCTCCTATTGGTTCTGTTTCTCTGAACTTCCATCTCAGGGCTGATGCTTTTTAGCAGCGGCCAGATCACATTGGATCAGTTACTTACATTCTCTGAGCCTTGGTTTCCCCACGATAAAGCCTAGGCGGTACAAATGTGATCATAAGTCACACATACACTATGGGGTTTCTCATGGGGGATGCATCGTTCTCTGGGAGGTGGGGCCACCCTGTGCACTGTGGGAGGGTCAGCAGCCTCCCTGGCTCCTACTCACTGGATGCCAGTAGGGGCCCTTCTTCCAAAAACGTCCCCAGACACTGCCGCATGTCCCCTGGGGGCCACGGCCGGCCCTGGTTGAGAATCACTGATGTATGACAGGCGTCCTGTGGTTTTGCTCCAGGATCTAGCCAGGTTAACTGTGTTCCAAAGCTGTTCCATTCATGCGAGGAAAGAGACTAAGTTGTAACACCAGTATTGGCAAGTGGAAAAAAAAATGGTTCATGACCCAGAGGCTGCTCCTCTCTGTGTTGCATAAACCCTCCTTCTTGTTTCCGTAAGCTGGAGACTTCCAAGCGGCTCTGCTTGGCTCATAAGGCAGAGGTCTGCAGTTTAAGAATCTGTTTTTCCAAAGACACAGGGGACCAGAGTCCTAATCTTGAACCAGAGAATCCAGCCAGGAGGAAGCATCTCGTAGTATGCTGGCTCATGGCAACTGTGTCTTCCTAAAATCATGGTTTGCCTGGGATACATTTTCAGTTGGCTCGTTAGCATTTTGTTGAACAGAACCCACGGGTTGGGAAGGAAAAGAAGTAAAAATGTAGCCCTGGGAGGGGAGACTTGGAGAGGAAGGAAGTGGGTGGTTCCGAGTGTTCTAAGTTTGGGAGAGAAATTGGTCTAACATTTTTTTTAATCTGAATTTTAATAAGCCAGGTACAAATGGAGTCCTACAACATGACAGCCATGACCACTTCCAAGAACACCGCTTTGTGCTGAGACGCCGAATGATGCAGAGCAGAATGATGCACTAAAAACGACCAAATACGGACCTCCTGTCTTATCCACACAGCTGACTTTTCCAGAACACCCTGCATGGCTTTCGAGTGGAAGATCAGGAAATGAGACAAATCTTAATCTCAAAACTGGATGGGGGCGCTCGGTCGGTTAAGTGGGTGACTCTCGGTTTCCGCTCAGGTCACGATCTCGCGGTTTGGTGAGTTTCAGCCCCGCGTCAGGCTCCACGCGCCGGTGGAGGCCGACCGTGCGGAGCCTGCTTGGGATTCCCTTCCTCTCCCTGTCTTTCTGCCCCTCCCCCACTTGCACTGTCTCGGTCGCTCTTAAAATAAATAAACAAACTTAAAAAAAAAAAAAAAGAACTGGATGCGTCTACACGTTTGGGAACAGCGCTGCCAGTCTCTCCGTCCACACTCAGAATCTAAACAGCAGCCTTTCTGATCACGAGTCAAATAAGCGTCTAAAGCTAAAGGCATCAAGCCACAAAATAAAATATCAGGGAATAACCCCACCCTGTCCCCATTCCAGTCCGTGAGCCTGCCTAGGGGTCCCGCGTGGGGGACCTTGGCATTTTTCTCTTCTTTTGCAGGCCCCAAACCAGCGAGACGGGAATTAGCAAGCACTACATGTGATCTCCTCCACAGCCTGTTGGATTTGCATTATTTAAATGTATGGGAAGTGCCCGTAATTGAGTAATTATTCTAGCATTTAAAGAATGCCAAACAATGAGCCATTTCTTCTTCAGACCCGATCCGGCCCACTTCCGGTTTCCTCCCCGCACAATGTGCAGAATTAGCCAATGTGTCATTTCCTAGAACACTTGATTGTTTATACAAGTAAGCAAGACTCCTTTGGCAGTATTTATTTCTCTCATTTTAGGCACGATGATTGTGGCCTTCGTGGTACTCCCTTCTCTAGAAGCTTCTCAAGTGTTGAATGTGTACAGATGCGATTTGGTACCTTTTTTTTTTTTTGTACCTTCTTTTTTTAAAATAAAGATTATCCTCTGGGAAGAGGGGCGGGGAGCGAAGGCGGAATCCCACTGAAAGAGCAAAACTCTTCCAACTCTGCGTTTGCTTCTCTGGCGTGCAAAGAGTCTGTCGGTTTGACTCCTTACCAAGCATTTTAAAGAAAATATTCTGCGAGCTATACTTGAGTGCATTTTAGCAGTTTCAGAAAAGGGATTTCCCACAAGGTCGGAAAGGAGGAGAACAAGTATTCGCCACCTCAGTGACCCAGAGCCTAAGTGGATTTTTCCTGAGCTGTTTTTCCATCAGAAATCTCGGTGAGAGGCTAGGTCACTATGATGTTTGCACTTTTGTTGTGGGCAAGGCTGTGGTTTTAATATAGAGGCAATTAGGGGCGCCTGGGTGGCTCGGTCGGTTAAGCGCCCGACTTCGGCTCAGGTCACGATCTCACGGTTCGTGGGTTCGAGCCCCGCGTCGGGCTCTGTGCGGACGGCTCGGAGCCTGGAGCCTGCCTTCGATTCTGTGTCTCCCTCTTTCTGCCCCTCCCCTTACTCGTGCTCTCTCTCTCTCTCTCTCTCTCAAAATAAATGAACTTAAAAAGAATTCTTATAGAGGCAATAAAGAATGCATGACTGTGCCTTCAGCTCAGACCAAAGCCTTCTTTCACTGCAGTGTTCGATGTGTGCCTGTGTTTTTAGTGCAACATGGAAAACCTGGCCTATAAGGAAGACAGGCCTTATTCTCCCTAACGGTCCACACCCGCACACCATACTTCCCAGTTCGTGGCACTGCTGGGGAGTCAGGAGTCCCTTCCTCGGCCACCGACTTCTCTTCTACCCCAGCTCCCTATACAGGTCTTCGGGGAGGGCCAGAGGCTGGCTAGGGCAAACATCACAAGTCAAAAAGTATGAATGGTGCCGTAAACAGGCCCCGGGAACCCCGAGTTCTGGCCTCTCCCCTTAGCTCATTTAGGAAGAAGTGCAGCAGGTCCGCCGACCTTCTCTGGGTCGGAGAGGTGCAGGGGCCACGAGTGGGCGTGTGGATAAGGCTTCTCCAGTGAGGGCCTCTGTCTTAACTGGCTGTGTCACCCTTTTTCTGAATTCCCCTCTCGTGACACGCACATGAAATCAGGGATACCTGTAGATGTCGTCATGACGGCCAAACGATTTGTTTGCCAAATTCTTGGAAGAGAGCAAGCGCCCCAGACTCTCTTAGGTCAGGCTCCGGGAAGGGCGCCTGAGGTGGGGGTTCTCATGTGAGTGATTGATGGGGGGGGGCGCGCTGACTGCAGGGGGTTTGGGAGGTGGGCCGGGGCAGGGGGCAGCCCAGGGGGAGCTCTGGAGTGCGGTGCCCTGGTGTTTGCCCCAGCAGGGCAAGAGGCAGGGCTGTCACATAGCAGACTCAGTCCCCGGGGGGGGGGGGGGGCACAAGCTCTCAGACGCAAGGGCAATCCTCCGAGAAGGGTGTGTGCCAGGGGCCACGGAGATCTGGGTGGGATGCGGCATCTGCTATGCAAATCGACAAGTACTTGGGGCCAGCGGCTCCACATGCCGAGGGGACAGGGCCCAGAACTTGGGAACCTGAAGACCTGAGCCTCACTTTCCTCATCTGAGGCGTCTTCCTTTTAGTCTCGCGGGCCTCCCTGCATCCTCAATTTGAGGTTGGCACCTGGGCTTCCTTTGTAGACAAGTCACAATCGGTCACTGCCTGTTTCTTTGTTTCATCCCCAACTTGTGGTGTGGGGCGTGCACAGACTCTGTCTTGCTCTCTGCAGCATCCCGGCACCCAGCACGATGCCTGCACACAGTAGGTCTGCAGCACAGTCCGATTGGGTACTTGGGAGCTCCCATGCTCAGCGAAAGGCCCGTCCACTCTTGCCTCTTAGCTCCCAACTGGATGTAGCCTCCCTCACCCCTATTCTACGGATACTTTCTCTTCTTGCCTTTCCTCGGATGAGTCCTTCGATGTGCGGGTGTTCTCTCTCTGTAGACGCTGGCTTCACTCTAACACACCCCAGCCCCATTCGGGGCAGTTTCTAGCGACAGTACCCAGATTCACGAAATTCTGGAAGGACTCCGTGCCCGGGAGGGCGGGGACGCAGCTTCAGCCCTGCCACGTTGGGAGGCAAAGTGACTGCGTGCGCGGTGGGCGGGATGAGAGAGAAAAGGCTGTGGCAGCCCCCTTGGCAATAACGCATGCCAACCAGAAGGGAAGGTGTCAGAGCAAAAGCGCTTGGGCATCCCCTGGAAAGCGCAAGATCAGAAAGTATTTGCTTTTTTTGCTACTCTCCCTACCCTTCCCTTGGACATTTAATAAGCATCCATGTTTACAAGGACTCGAGCGGTGTTATTTCCGGCACATACGTTTTGGGTGGGGGCGGATACTTGGGGAGCAAGGAAGTTTCCGTGTTGTGGTGGGAAGACTGGAGGAAAGACCTTCCTCAGCGATGTCCCAGTTAGCAGTCTCCACGCCTTCACCGTCGTTAAAAACAACTTTCTCCCTTATGAAAGTAGTATTACCATTTTACAAACAATGTGGAGGGTAAATAATTTTTAAGCAACCATCTCACCGAAGGAATGCAAACTACCTGTGAGCATGTTTCCTCTAGTCGCTTCTCCCGTGTGCCCAGATTTGGATCTCTGTTTTGACTTTTTACTAGATATTTTTATATCACTCTAAGAGTGTTTTAACCCCTCCCCCCCCATACTTTCCTGCATTTCCTGGCATTAAATCTTGTGGCCAGGGAACTGGAGTACTGAGTAGCCGGGGCATTTGGTGCAAGAGACAGGCCCAAAGTTGGACTTCAGTTTCCCCAGCTTGAGATGCGAGTGGAACATAAACTGCCATCGAGGTTTCTAGTTTTAGGAATTGACCTGGCTTCCTCCCCAGCAGTGGCCTACTTGGGTCTCTGTTCAAACTAGCAGATCCTTCAGGCTGGACGATGGAAGAGCTCAAAGCAGGTCAGGAGGCCAGGCCCGGAGTGGGGACTCCGGATCAGTCCTTCTGGGGCTCTCCTGGCAGGGATCCATAATGCATAAGTGGCCACCTGCCCAGCTCCCTGCTCCCAGGTGTGTCCTCCCAGCTCGACCCAGGACGGCTGGCCGCGGCTTCCTCCTCCAGCTCCCCAGCTCCCTCGGCCTCCCCTCCGGGGCATTTCCCGCCCTCGCGGGACCGTCTTGGGCACTCGGGAGACCCAAGGCGCTGTCCTCCCCCACCCCAAGTCGGCAGAGGGGAGGCCAGACTTCCAAGTCCCGGGAGTGGGTAGTGAGGTGACCGCCCTCTCCCCCGGGAATTGTGTGGGTCCCAGGAGTCAGCCCCGGGGCGAGCCGCGCCTGCAGCTCGGGTGGGGTGCCGTCCTCCCGGCCCTCTTTCCTCTCCGCGGTGGCCCGGGGGCGGGCGGACGCGGCGGCGCCCATCCTGGCCCCCGCGCGGTTTCCCGGCGGGGCCGGAGGAGGGAGGTGATGGAGTGGGAAGAGGGAGGAGCGCGCGGAGCCCGAGGGGAAGGAGAAGGAGGAGCAGCGGCGGAGGGGAGAAGGCGCCTCCGGCGGGGGAGCCGGAGGAGCGGCAGCGGACGGGGGCGGGGGCTCGGGGGTAGAGGAGCGGGTAGCCGAGGAGCCCCGGGGAGCTCGGAGGCGGAGCAGCGGAGGGAGACTGGGGGACTAGCAGCGGCCGCGGGCGGGGCCGTCGAAGCGGCCCGGGCAGAGGGGGGCGGAGCAGTGGGAGGGGCGGGGCCTACGCAGCCCCGCCCCCCTCCCGACCGGGCCGCGCCGAGGAACGAAGATGGCCGGGCGCGCCGCGGGAACCGAGGGGCCGCCGGCAGCAGCGGTGGCGGCGGTGGCGGCGCCGGGGCTGTGACTCTACGCGTGGCGGCGATCCGAGCGATCCGGGCGGGCGGGCGGACGGCGGCGCGCAGGGCCAAGAGGGCAGCGGGCGGGCGCCGGTGCGCGGGCGCCGGGCGGAGGATGCACCGGGTGCGGCGGGCGGCTCCCCGCGGCCGCCCCCGCGCCCCGGGCGCCGGGCCTTAGTGCTGGCTGAGGAGGCGGCGCGCGCGGGGCGGCCGGGCGGCGGCGGCGGGGCCCGTGCCGTCATGCCGTGGCTGAGCGGCGGCCGGCGGCGGCGGCGGGGAGAGCCGCGGGAGGCTCCGCGGGAGCCGCAGCCGCCCGCGCAGCCCGCTCGGGAGCCGCCGCCGCCCGCGCCCCCTGCCGCGGCCCCCGCGCCCTCCGCGCCCTCCGCGCCGCCGCCGCCGCGGGCCCGGGAGAGCGCCGAGCTGCCGCTGCCCGCCGGCTGGGAGGAGGCGCGCGACTACGACGGCCGCGTCTTCTACATCGACCACAACACGCGCCAGACGTCGTGGATCGACCCGCGCGACCGGTAAGGGCGGGGGTGCGGGCCGGGATCCGGACGCTCCATCCCTTGGGTTCGGGGAGGGGATCGAGGACGCCGGGAGGCCTCCGGATCTGGACGAAGATCGCGCGTCCTCGGGGGTCCGGGCGTTGATTCGGGCCCTCCACGCCCCCACCCCGGGGCCTTGGACGAGGATCGAGGCGCCCCCTCTCCCGGCCTCGAGCCCCCGGAGTGCGGAGCCCCGGCCGCCTCCCGGCCCCCGCTGCGGGGCCGACACAGTGACTTGGTTCCCTCACGTCACCCGCTGACCGGCGCCTGGAAGCTGGGCGCCTGGAATTTCCTCTCCCGGGGCTGACGGATGGCCCTCTTTTCCTTTTTCCGCCGCGGCCTCGCCCATCCCTGCCGGGCCTCAGCGGCCCACCGCCCCCGGCCCCGCGGTGGCCAGATGAGCTGTCATCTTGGAGCCGAAACGTGCGCTCCAGCTTCGTGGTGTGGGTTCCTTGTCTGGCGGGCTCAGCGTACTTTCCATCCAGAAACTGGTGCCAGACGGGCCACTTCAGGGATTCCCAGTTCTTTTGCAGTTGGGAGAGCCCGCTCCCAAACTATGATGGTTGCTCTTTAGCGCCTTAAAAATTGAGGTAAAATTCTGATGGAAAGAGCCTTGCCTACTGCAGGCAGAATGGAATATGATTAGACCCATATGCTTTTGGGGTAAACGAAAAACAAGAGCTGAACTTCAGGTTTCCTTTTTGTGCAAGATGTGAACAGGGCACCAAGTTGTCGTCTTATTCGTGTAAATAAATCCCATGGAGGAGAAAAAAAGGATTCTTCTGAAAGCACTACCATATTGCATTTAATTAAGTTCATGTAATGACGCTTTTCCTTAACTTTCTGTTTGATTGCTGGTTTCAATGGCTCCGCTGCTTTTGGAGAGATGCAGTGTGTGTGTGTGTGTGTGTGTGTGTGTGTGTGTGTGTGTGTGTGTGTGGAATTGGGGATTCTGTTGAAACCGAGTATTTCTGGTGGTTACCTGATATCTTCCTGGGTGCCAGAAAGGCAATAGTGCTGGCTCCCCAGTGATTTCAAGACTTGAGAAGGTTCAGTTTGGTGACATTGGTCCTGCTTTCCCCTCACCTGCACAGGAAAGGCAGTGTTGCATGGCACTGGCATTTGAAAATAAACTTTGGAGGAGGGAAGCTGCTGCATTATTGTTTGAAGATCTCTGTGGGTTCAGATAGGGAAAAACAAAGCCAAAGGATCGTGCTTCCCTAACATTTTCCCTGAACACAGCAAACTTCTGGACTCAGAAACTTAGATCAATCTTAGCACAGTTTTATGGGTTAAAAAGATGCTTGGTTATTTTGAAAATCAGGTGAGATCATATAATAATTTTAACCAAAGGCTAGAGCCACAGCTGTTTGATCAAGCCTTGGATGGTTCTGGAATTGGTAGAACCGCTTGGAGTGTAACGCCCTTTTATGCTGTATGTCTGTTAAAAACCCAAACAACTGGAAAATGAACCAATTAAAAACACCGTTTGGCTTAGAAAAGGCTAAGGCTCATTTTATGAGGGTAATATAAAACAGTTGTGGTTACGTCGGAGTGGGGATTCAAGATGAAAAATATAAATGTGAAACTTTCCATTTTAATGGTATGACCCAGGGCATAGGTGAGCAGACCCAATGGAAGTCAGCTTGTAGAATCTTCCTTTCTGTGTGCTTCATACACATTTCGTATGTTCTTTTTTCCAGAAATCTGTTTGCGCGAACTGAATGACATTTTCCCCCTTTTCAGACATTGCTTATGTTATAGATTTTTTAGAAGTCCCCGTTTCTAATGCTTAAAAGTGTCGATTGAGTGAACAAAAGTGCATATTTTACATTTTTTGTAAAGTAAAAACATGTGTATACTTTTATGAGACATTGTTTTTATAGTGAGTGAAATTCAGCAGGGGACAGCTTGCACTTCAGCTCCCATAATACCTTGCCCGAAATATGTATGGAATGTTCAGCAAGCCACAAACATTTAAGTGGAGTCTACCGAAGGGTGTAAATGGGGTATGGTGTAATAGCCATTCTTTTTCCTCTTTCAAAACAGAACCCTGCTGATTTTTATGGGTGACTGATTATCCTTTAAGGTTGTAATTGATTTTTATCATATGGAAAAAAACGGTTTGTCGGAGCACATTTTCTCCATGTGCGTCTGACAGTTGAAACCCTTTTTGAGTTGTGTTTGAGCCACACAACTGGAAGACGCTGTTCAAGGACTTTCTCCAAACAGCTTCCAAATACAGGACCGACAGAGTGGCAGATACACAAATAGGTTTTTAAAGAAAACGAGATTATGAAGGAATACGTGAATGTGGTAGGTTAGGCGAAAATTGTTGCTGACTTAAAACATGATTTCATATACGATTTAGTAAAAGCCATAATAGCATAAAATATGCTGCTGTAAGCAAAATAACTGAGGACCGAGGGTTGTAAATAATCTCTTCTAGGGTTTTAGAGTAATTCCATTCACTGTTGTGTTTAACAACATTTGATATTGCCACGGCTCGGGGTGTGTTGGTGAATTACTGTAGGTATCGTTTCTTTTTGGAGTCACAACCAAGAGGTTGCAAGCCCAAGGAAACAGTCTTTACAGATGTGGCTACAGATTAGTATAAAAAATTTCAGTATTTCCAAAATGCAGTTTTTTTAGTTTGATTTTGAATCCCCACCCCCACCCCCCCACCTCAGGTTTAAAAATTACCATCTCTGCAGATCAGTACTGTGTGTATAATGTTCATACATTTATACATATTACATATGTATACATATGTATACAGTTACTACATATACAGTTATTACATATACATATACGTGTATACATGTGTATACATGTGTACATATACAGTTATTACATATAATGTTCATACATTTCCTTTAACAAAGGATTTTATCCTTTAACAAAGGGTTTTGCATTAAAAAATATAAAGTGAATTCATCATTTCTATGGCTCGTAGCTCCCGTGGATGAGCCTTGTGTGGTTTACATTAGTTGCACATATGCATCCTATGTATATTAACTCAGAGTTCAATGACTGCTCTATAAAAACGTATTTGCTGTTGAGGCAGAAAATTTGGGAAGAACATTTTTGCCTCCTTTGAAAACCTTGAGTGCTTTTGACAGCTGTGTATATGTGTGCTTCCTGTGGGGTTGTGTCGATATCATCCTATAGGTGGACTGAGTGATCGAAACTTCACATTCTGTTTCTTGTAGCTCAGTTGAGATTGTGCAACACTGGAATACCAACTTTGGGCAGCTTAAGAATGGTGCACCAGATCACACTTGAGGTTGAACAGAATGTAAATAATCCCGACGATGGTGGAAGACCCAGACGATATCATGACATAAGCTTTTAGGGACCCATTTGTTCACGAGATGGGATTTGACCTGCTCCAACTGGAGACATTCTGTGGTATATTAAAATTCCTTTGAACAGGCTCTTGCTTTATGGAGAAAACAACCCATGGTTTGGGAATTTGCCAGGTTTGGAGCCCCATATGACAGAGCCAGGTGACATCATGACCCCCTTCTTAGAACTTTTATTCAGTATTCATTAATGGGTGGTTTACCATATTTACTCCACAGAATCTGTTTCTGGGTTATATAAACTTTCTGATAAATAAGCAATGATTTCTCCATTTTTCATTTTTTTTGAAGAATAGGTACTGTTTGTATGGACATGGGGGAGCATCTTGCTTTTAAGGCCATAAGGGGTGGACTCCTGGAAGAATCAATAGTCATTTCTTGGTCTATTCTTGGCTTAGTATCGTTCTTTCTTTTTCTTTCCTTCCTTCCTTCCTTTTTCATTTTTTTTTTTTTTTTTTTTTTTTAAGAAAAGTGAATGGAAAAGTCATTTCTGAAAATAGATCCCGGATGTTTGGAACTCTCGAAGTTTCCTCTTCTCCCTTTTCACTCTGATTCTGAAAGTGGAAATAATGTTTCACCTTCGGTAGTAGGTTCTGCTTCAGGAGCCCATGGGTCAAGTGATGTGTTAAAAGTCACCCGGCGAGCCTGGTGAGTTTCTTCTGGTCCAGGTCCCTTTGCTACTGCTGGTTGCCTTTCTGACACGTTCAGCAAAATTAAGCAGAGTTAAATGCTACTGAATTCAGTTATTCCCATTTAAATCCAGTAAAATGTAGAAGTATTTACAGAGATTCTTGGGAAGCTGGATGGGGAGACCCGGGTTTTCTGGGGGATGGGAGCCAGACATATACAATGAAGACAGTGGTCACCAAGCACCATTGTCAGGTGGTGATGGCTTCTGAGAAAAGGACGGAGGGCTCATTTGAGCCTGCGGGGTCTTTACCTTCTTCCATTGATTTCCTAGGTTGAGGGTTTCTTGCGTGCTCTCTTGGAGCTGGGGAAGAAAAGGAGGCATGTGAGGACAGTGCTGGAGACAGGAAGTGCTGCGTGTTCAGGATAAATGAGGTCAATTTGACTGACCCAGAGTCTTTGTGTAAGGGGGGTGAGCCTTGGGTAACAGCACGCAGAGCTTGGAACCCTCAACTTTGGGCTTGGAGGAGCGAGGACGGTCTTGTGCAGGCTCTCATTTCGCACTGGAAGGCCACAGCTATGGGGACGTCCTGCCGGCAGATGGGCGGACGGGGAGTTGAGCTGGGTCTTCTGGCCCGGAACCAGTGCTCTTTCTGGTATGCCACTCAGCTGCCCAAACCCCACCCACTCTTAAGCATCCTACCTCTGTGTTCGTTCATTTGATAACTGTTGCACAGCCTCTCCGTCTCGGGTGCGCTTCCAGGGTTTGAGACTCTGGTGGCGAGCACTAGCAGATGGGTCCCTGCCTCCGTGGGGCTTACACACCTCACCGTGCCGTTCCTGCCTCTTGGTTGTTCCCCACTGAGATCCCTCAGGTCTGTGATGGTGGTCAACAGAAATGGAGTGCTGACCGTGTGCCAAGCGCTCTAGGTGTTTGTCTGGATGCTTTCACTGAAAGCCCACAGTGGCCGCACGGAGTGTGGGTGGGCAGGTGATGAAACAGGACAGGGAGGTTGACTTAGTAACCTCACTGCCCACAGCCAGAGAGGGGCAGCGTCTGTCTGACTCCAGAGTTGAGCCCACGTCTACTACCTGGACGTGACCCTCCCTTGGCCAGGTAACTGTGCCCCTTGCTCTGTGTTATACCCACCAGTTATTTCTATCTTGCATTCATTGTTGTTTGATATTTTGCCCCCTCTCCCCCACCCCGTGGTAGGTAGAATGATGGCTCCCCCAAAGATGTTACAATGACATCTGTAGGTAGGATTAAGTTAAGAATCTCGAGATGAGGTGATTGTTCCCGATTATCCGGGTGGGCCCCATGTAATCATGGACCTTATAAGAGGGAAGCAAGAGGGTTGTTTCCCATTGAGAATGGAAGCATCTGGTCAGCTTGGTGTCTTTGATAATAACGGTGACTGCTGGTGCTTGTAGAATGCTCAGGGGGTACTGTGCTAGTATGCTCGTTACATCCATTTTCTCCCTAGCTCCTCCCAGCAGGTAGGAGTCCTTGTTCCTTTTAGAATAGTGTGGAGTCTCACCTTAGTCATCTGATGCGCTGGCCAAATGTGGGGTGGTGGGTAGGGTGAATTTCCAAGAGGAGAGGCCAGTTGGAAACTCTTGGGAGGTCTTCATGGATGGTGAGGGCCTGATTGAGAGAGATTGGGAGCAGTGGGGCTAGAAAAGGCAGGGATTCTACGAGAGAAACTGTGATGAAAACAAGGGCACAGTATTTAGCTAATACTTGAATCAAGGCAGGTGGAATCGGGAGCTCTTGACAGACATGGTGAGGGCATCTTGAAAGGCTGTTTGTGGAGCTGCGGAATCTCCAGTGTTTTCTATCTGGTGGGCCCTCTTTTTATTTCTTTAAAGGGGCTAAGGAAGTGAGAGGGAAGGAGAAAGGGAGTCGGCTAGGCTGGTCCTTAGGCAGAAAGCCCTGCACTTGGGTGGGTGAGTCATCGAGCCAGGCGGGAGATCTTCTGGTGGGTCTTAAGCGCCAGCCGCGGCACCACCAGGAGATCGAGCACTGCCAAGGTGGGCACGGCATTGCCATGGCGTGGGAAGCTTAGCCAGGACACCCGATAGCCACCGTGGGAGATGGACCCCTTCTGCCCGTGGAGCTCTGTGCCACGGGAAGGTGCTCGTCCCCAGTGCGGGGCAGGCCTCTGAGGGTATGGATCCACTGGGTTTGCCCTGAAGATTCTCCCCGCTTAACAAAAATTGAGATAAGATTTACTTACTCTAAAATGTACCATTTCAAAGTACACTGTGTAGGTAGTGGCTTCTAGTATATTCACAAGGTTGTGCCATCATCACCACTAACTCCAGAACATTTCCTTCACCCCAAAAAGAAACCCTGTACCTGTTACCCAAAGTCACTCTCCACCGGCCCCAGCCCCTGGCAACTGCTAATCTGCTCTCTGTCCCTGTAGATTTGCCTGTTCTGGACATTTCATCTAAGTGGAGTCATACGCTCTGTGGCCTCCCGGGTCTGGCTTATTTTGCTCAGCATGATCTCTTCGAGGTTTATCCGTGTCGCAGCGTGGATCGGCGCTTCCTTCCTTTTCGTTGCCAAGTACGGCCCCACCGGGTGGCTAGGGCACAGCATTAGAGGCTGCCCTGAAGTGCCATCCTTGTCCAGGTGTCCCTACGGACTATAGGAAGTGGCCGTGGCTTGAATTCCACCCTGTCAACTGCAGCTGCTCTACTCACAGAAAAATGACCCTTCCTATGTTTACAATGTCAGAATGTAAACATGACCTCGTGTATTCCCTGAAAAACACGAGGCTTGGGCTGGCTGTGATCAGCTGTTGTCTGTTCTCATTTGCTCGCTGCTTGTTGTGGCCCCTCCGTAGTGCTGTCCATGGTTGAACCGGCTGGGGGGGTGGGGGGGGTCTTCCGAGTCCCGGTGCCCTCTGCACGTGGCGCCCAGGTAGCCCGTGTTTTAGGTTTGAGTTTCTATTCCCTGACACGAGCCTTGAGTAGATTGCTGTTTCCGAAGATGATGTCACAGCTCCACACGGTGTTACAGTGTTGGGCTTAGGTAGGTATGTTCAGTTCTGTCACTGCGCTTGGAATTTCAGAATTTTGACAAATGGCTCTTTGTTGCGTGCTGTTTGGGAACCGCTCATTCCGGCTCTTGGGAAAATGTTTTCTGGCCCTTTTCCCCCAGGTCTCCGTTAATCCTGGGAAGTGTCTGTGATCTTGGGACGGACGGGAGAGCTCAGGTGAAGCCCGTGAGGATTTGGAACGGGGGGAGTTTGGCCCAGGACGGCTGGCGGACCTCGCCTGGCAGGTCAGGGCCGGGGCCAGGGTCACGCCCGCCTGGCCGGCCAGGTCCCGATGTGCAAGGTGGGGCCTGGCACTCAGAGCCCAGTGCAGGGGGGAAGGGGGGTCTGGCTGAGGCCGCACACCTTTGTTGCATCCTCGCTCCATTCTCTCTCCCTTGTCCAGAAACGCCGGCTCACTTCTCAGAGAAGAGAAGCGGGTTTAAAGGGGAGGGTGATGCTGTCCCGATGGGCCCTTCTGCAGCCTGCGGGACTTGTTTGTGATGTCTGATGCACTTCACGTGACTGATCAGCTGATGGACGCGGCCGAGCCGCGGGAACCTTGGTAAAAATCCGTTGTTTGGCATCACGGCAACTGTGGCCCCTCACTTGGCGCCGTGCTCCTGTGCACAGCTGTGCGTGGAACCGACTGTGGCTGCCCTTTCACATGTCGAGGCCCACGGGGACCTGGGGTGTTCCTTCTGTTCCACGGGGAAGCCACTGAAGCGTTCCTGCCACCCGAGAACGAAACCGTGCATGAACACGCAGAGTGCGTGCAAATCCCCGCCTGCCCCTTCCCAGAGGGAGCTCCCATAACAGCTTGCTGTGTGTCCTTTGGTCCCTTCTCGACACTCTGCCGAAACACATGTGCATGAACCTGGACCTCTGTCTGGGGATTTTACAGAAACGGGATCATGCTATCGACTTGCCCCCGTGGCTTGACACTGTCGCTTAATGATAAGTCCCGGTGCTCTTGCCACTGTTGGAATATTCCGGATCTACCACCGTTGTTTTCCGTGTCGTTGTATTGAGGTACGTTTCATAACAGAATTACTCATTTTAAAGTGAGCCACTCCGTGGCATTCAGTTCGGTCACCGTGTCGTGCGGCCACTCCCGCTGTCCAGTTCCAAAACCTTTCCTTCACCCCGGTAGGATACCCTGTCCCCATTAAGCAGCCACTGCCCGTTCCCTCCCCCACCCCCCGTGGGCCCTGGCAGCCCCAGGCTGCTTTCGGGCCATCTGGCTTTGCCAGTTCTGGACATTGCCTCCAAATGGAATCATATGATCTACAGGTGTCCCATCCCCTGGGCAGGGGACTTGGGTTCCATTACCTCCCCAAGGGCTCTTACGGTTGGCCCCATCCCTGGGGGCCATTTCCCCATTAACCACCCGCCAGCCCGAGGAAGGGTGAGGGGGAAGGGCCATCAGTGATATTAAGGTGGTGGTGGTTGTTCTAAACAAAATGGAGAAGCATAAATAAGTGAAAGGGTTTATTTCAGTTCCATAAAATGGATGAATGAGTGAATGAATGAATGAATGAATGAATGGAATCGTACGCTATGTGGCCTTTTGTGTTGGGCTTCTTGCATCTAGCCTAATGTTTTTGTGGCTCATCCCCATTGTAGGGGTCTGGTTTTATGCTTCTGCTTCTGGTTTAATATGAGGATACGCCCTCACGTGATCCTAACTGAGGGCAGCTGCGTGAACTTGCCCGCGGGAGCTGCCAGCACATTCTAAGAAAAGTCAATTGACAATCAAAGAAAAGAGATTTTTGCTTTTCGTTTGTTCCTTAATTTAGCCTTTAATTTGTTACTTTGAGAAAGAGAGAAACGTAAAATCTTTCACATTTCTCTTCAACGTGAGGGACAGGGAGCCAAAAAAACTAATATGTACAGTAAGACTTTTCAATAACCTAGATGCAAAAAGAAAAATCAAAAAAAAACCCCAAACAAACAAACAAACAAAAACCCCGATCTAGATGCTACGTCTGTGCCCGGGGCCATGGAGAGTAACAAACGAACATCACCTAGCCGCTTTCCTCGGGGAGATGGAAACGCCGCTGGGGAAAACAGAAGAACCCACGTAGACTAATAAGCCGGTGCCGGGGTGGTTCGCGGTGGGCTGTCAGGACCGCGGCAGCCCTGGAGCCCGACGACGCGGGCGCCCCAGGTCAGCACCTGCCACCAGCGCCGTGCTGCCGTGCAAATCCCTGAACTTCCTTGTGCCCAGAGTTTCTTACTTGTACAAGGAGAAGGGCAATACTTGTCGTTAGATGGACCAGCGTGTAAGTGCAGGTTCTTTCCCAGATGCAGTGGCCGGCCCCAGGAGGTCTTAGGAGAGGGGGGGCCCCAGCATCTGTTCCTGGGCAGCCTGTGAGATAAGAATGGGTTTTCCATTTGCAAGTGGTTGAATAAAAACAAGAGTAGTATTTTGTGAAATTTATGTGACATTCAGATTTCAGCGTCCACGAATAAAGTTTCGTTGGAGCTTAGCCGCACACGCCGTGGCTGCTCTCAAGCTACGACTAACTACGAGGACAGAGTTGAGTGGCTGGGCAGAGACCGTGGGGGCCGCAAAGCCGAAAACGTTACTGAAAAAGTGTGCTGATCCCTGATCTTAGAAGACAGGATTGGGGCGCCTGGGTGGCTCAGTCAGTTAAGCAACTGACTTCCGGCTCAGGTCATGTTCTCACGGTTCGTGAGTTCGAGCCCCGCGTCGGGCTCCGTGCTGACAGCTCAGAGCCTGGAGCCTGTTTCAGATTCTGTGTCTCCCTCTCTCTCTCTGTCCCTCTCCCACTCGGTCTGTCTGTTTCTCTAAAAAATAAATAAAAACATTAAAAAACAATCTTAAAAAAAGGATTAATTAAGGTCAGGGGACCTGTGGTCAGGGGACCAGTGGTCAGGGGACCTGTGGGGGGTGGCACAGGATAAGACCTGAAAACCCCAGTGGGAAGTCTAACCAGAGGAAAGGGGCATGGAATCATAAAAGCCAGTGGGGACCTTAATTTAGTCAAGGAACCCCTCCATAGAAACTTCTTCGGAAAAGGATGTTGTAGGGGTGCCTGGGTGGCTCAGTCTGTGAAGCATCCGACTTTGGCTCTGGTCACGATCTCACCATTCGTGAGTTCGAGCCCCGCGTCAGGCTCTGTGCTGACAGCTCGGAGCCCGGAGCCTGCTTCGGATCCTGTGTCTCCCTCTCTCTCTGCCCCTCCCCCGCTCACACTCTGTTTCTCTCTCTCTCAAAAATAAATAAACTTTAAAAAAACAAAAAGGACGTTGTATCTGTCATATGACAACCGGTAGAGTTAGATTAGATCATTTAAATAGGATGCGAATTAAGACTGTATAAGAAGGCAGGAAAATAACCACATTTAAAAAGATTTTCACTAAAAATACATTTTTAATTCTGGGGATCCGCTGCACAGCACTGTTATTATAGTGAACGGTACTGTGTCATATGCTCGAATCGCTAAGCGAGTAGATCTTAAATGGTGTCACCACAAAGAGGAAATGGTAATCGGGTAACGTGATGGAGGTGTTAGCACACGCTATGGTGATAATCATATTGCCATATATAAGCCCATCGAATCATCATATTGTACACCTTGAACTTACACTATGTTCTATGTCAATTACATCTCGGTAGAGCTGGGAAAAACACAGTTAAAAAAAGCTAAGGTTCGAAGGTGTAAAAAAACCTTAGTTCCTGGGAGAATTTTGAGTAAAGGACTCATTCTTTTGTGCTCCTGGGTGAGTGGACCCGCCCCCCTGTACTTTATGAACTGAAGTGGGTTTTAAAAGCCCGTTAAGAGAATTGTGTGTGTGCACATATGTTGCTTGCTAAGAACACGCAGATGGAAAGAAGAAACCCAGCTGTTCTCTGCCCCTCCACACCCCCCTTCACAGGCCTGGAGGGGCAGAAAAGACCCCCTGGGACCAGTGTTACAGGGAGGGCCCTTCATTAGCCTGTTCCTCTTCAGAGCACACCGAGACGCAGAAAGAAATTGGTAGGATTCCGTTTATATAGCATTCTTTTTTTTTTAATGTTTCTTTATTTTTGAGAGAGAGAGACAGAGTGCAAGCAGGGGAGGGGCAGAGAGAGAGGGAGACACAGCATCCGAAGCAGGCTGCAGGCTCCGAGCTGTCAGCACAGAGCCCGACGCGGGGCTCGAGCTCCCAAACTGTGAGATCGTGACCTGGGCCGAAGTCGGATGCTTAGTCGACTGAGCCACCCAGGCGCCCCGATAGCATTCTTAAAATAATAACATGGAGTCGGAGAGCACATTAGTGGTTGCTGAGGGTTAGGGATGGGGGGCAGGGGTAGGTGTGGCTATAAAAGTGGCTCGAGGGAGGCATGTGGTGGCAGGATATTTCTACGTCTTCATTGTGGTTATAGAAACTACCCATGTGGGGAAATGACATGGAACTAGTACACAATGTGTACAGCCACTCACGTGCACACGGATGTGCACATGAACTCTGAGTAAGCCGTGTGGGCTGTGTGGGTGTCGGTCCCCTGGTTTGGCCTTGTGCTGTAGTTGCGCAGGGCGTGACAGGGGGGGAAACTGGGTAAAGGAGCCTCCCTTCCACAGAAGGAGCGACTTTCTGTGAATCTGTTATTTCAAAATAAAAAGCAAAAGGAAAGAAAAGTGAGAGAATGAAGGGACCAAGCAGTTATAGTTTTGTTTTGTTTCGTTTTGTTTTGTTTGATTTAAACCATCTCCTTTCCTTTAACTTATTGAGATTTGACTCTGCTTTTCTACACAATACCTACCACGCAGTGGGTGCTCAGTAAATGTTTTTTGAATGTAATTATGCATGTAGAAGCAGGTTTTTTTTAAATGTTTATTCTGAGAGAGAGAGAGATTCAGAGAGAGCGGGGAGGGGCAGAGAGAGAGAGAGAGGGAGAGAGAATCCCAAGCAGGCTCTGCACTGTCAGAGTAGAGCCCGACGCGGGGCTCGGTTTCACAAACCGCGAGATTGCGACCTGAGCCGAGATCAGGAATTGTACGCTCAACCGACTGAGCCACCCAGGTGCCCCCCTAGAGACAGGTTTGACTTACTTGTGTATTTCTGTGTTCCACTTAGTTTTTCTCAAATATTCTAGAATTCTCAAGAGCAGTCGTCTTTGCCTGCGGTCAGAGCCCCTGCTTTGTTGGAGTGCCCACCCTTGCCTTGGCTCGGGGGATGTGGCCCTCTCTGCAGCTCCTGCTGAAGTCCTGCTCGCTCAGAGCCGGTGGGTCTCCGCTGGGAGTTGGGTTTGCCCCTGCGGGGCCATTTGGCCACGTCTGAAGACATTTTTGATCATCACAGCTGGGGAGTGGGGATGGGGTGCGATTGGCATTTAGGAGGTGGAGGCCAGGGAAGCTGCTGGATGGCCTCCAGTGCATAGGACAGCCCCTAGCACCACGAGGAGTTATTTGGCCCCAAGTGGCAGTAGCCGGGCCTGCCTGCGTTTGGCTGAGGCAGGAGCACGTGGCCCAGAGCTGTGCCGTGAGCGCAGGGGGAGGTGCGGGACAGCCCGAGTTGAGGACAAGGCTCCTCGTTCCTGCGGACCTGCGTGGAAGCGACTCCTCCTTCTGCTAACCCGTCTCCACCTACATCCGGAGCTGGGCGGTTACGTCGCTGCCCCAAAAGCCAGGAGGGAGCTGGCCGAGAAGCCGAGGGTGGCAGAGAGAAAAGGCTGCACCCTTGGTAAGGTGGATGGTAGCTGATTGAAGA
The DNA here is from genome assembly GCF_016509475.1 of Prionailurus bengalensis. NCBI lineage: Eukaryota > Metazoa > Chordata > Mammalia > Carnivora > Felidae > Prionailurus > Prionailurus bengalensis. Next base: position 7,207,261 of record NC_057361.1, read on the forward strand.
AGGTTCTAGAGCTACCTGCCCGCAGCACCTTTTCTTACATGAAATGTGAACTAACAGTGTCTACTTAACCCTCCAAAGCCGGTCGAACGGGGGTCTCTGTCACTTGCAGCCAGCAGAGCCGTCTTCGCTCGTGTGTGTCTATCTCGTGGCGTCTGCAGTTTCCATCACGGACATTCTTACTGGGGGTGCAGGCTGCCACGGAGCGTCTGGGCCTCATCTATTAAGTAGTCCTCTGTTTTTGACCCTTTAGACTGTCCCTTGATATTTGTGATTATGTAAGTACTATAATTATAGTGCTGCTTAGGTGCAATTATTTTCTCAGCAGCAGTGCTTTCCCCTGCGTTTGCTTTAGGAGATAAAGGCCTGGGCTGAATGCAGACCAGTGGTTGGTTGGTTGGTTTTAATACACATCTGTTTTGGAATGTTTTAGAATTACAGAAGAGTTGCAAAGATAAGACCGCTCCCCCCATTGTTAATATCTTATATCACCATAGTGTATTTGTCAAAACTAAGAAGCCAGTTTGGATACGTTTCTGTTCATAAAACTCCAGACATTATTTGGATTTCACCAGGTTTTTCCGCTAATGTCTTTTTTCTGCTCCGAGAGTTTTTAGAACTATTAAGTTGTTGGCATTGGGATGCCTCAAGCCGACTATTGTATGTTTCTCTTATATCTCTCTTGTGGGTGTTCATTTATCTTCCGTGCACTTGACAGACTTGTTAGAAGTGCTCCCAGGCTGCTTTTCATTTAGGCTCGTGACGTCGTATGGCATCCATTGAACAGTGGAGGTTCGTGAAGAACCTTCTTTGCTTTCTCCAGCTCTTCCTCGGCCTCGCACCCATCCTAGCATTAAACTGTGGCGTGCAGTCACTAGATACAGCCCCCAAGTACCGAGTGGGCTTCGCATGAAAAGGGAAGGGATCAATGAACCTCGAAGACACGATGCTGAGTGAAAGAAACAGACACATAAGACGGCACAATGTCCCCCAAAGGCAAACCCATAGCGATAGAAAACTAGTTGTTGCCTGGGGCCGGAGGTGGGAAAGGGAGCTACCTCGGCGACGAGAACGTTCGAACGCTGGATTAGGTTTTGTACAACTTGGCACGTTTACTAAGAATCAGTGAATTGTATACGTAAAAAGGGAGGGTTTTATGGCATGTAGATTATACCTCAATAAAACTGTTTTGAAAAAATCTTATAAAGCGAACCTGTTCTTACATTCCGGTGCCTACCTTGCTTTGGTGGTGGGACAGACCAGGCTAATGTCAATGAGAGTTGGCAGCCGCTCGCCACGCAGAAGGCTTCCGGGCTCCTCAGAGTGTCCATACGATGTAGCATTTTGTATGTCAGCTCTGCTGCAATGGACAATAAAAAAAAGCTTTTGGAAATGTCCCTGAAGTCACCAGGTACCCTTAAGAAGCCGTATGCTAACATTGTCCAGGAGTGTTGCCAACCGTAAGGGGAGACCACCGCCACGAACAACCTGGTGATCATCACTCGATCAAAAACATAGGTGGTTTTCATGAAGGCACCTACCTCCATTCAGAGGAATTTTCCTTCTAGGAGGACTCACCGGCGCTGCTTTCTGTTTTAGAAGAGTTGATGTGACATCTGATTATGTGGCAGTGTTTGGGTTGTAATGCAGTTTGTGGCTGAAGGGTCGATTGATACTTGGGCCTTTATTTATTTTTAAAATTTATTATTATTGTTATTATTTTGGTGTTTACTTTTGAGTGAGCGTGTGAGCAGGAGAGGGGCAGAGGGAGGGCAGGGCAGAGGATCCAAAGCGGGCTCTGCACTGACAGCAGAGAGCCCAACGCGGGGCTCAAACTCACGAATCGTGAGACCATGACCTGAGCCGAAGTCGGACGCTTAACGGACTGAGCCACCCAGGCGCCCTGATACTTGGGCCTTTAAATATCAGCATTCTTCTCTTTCACACATTTTTTTGGAAGAAGCTCTTAAAATTGTACTACATGCTTCTTGTTTCTTGGGTGTATTAAAATGTGACATTTTCTTGATAGTTAGGGTTTGTATGGGTGAACAGGGCCGTTGATGTGTCCTGGAATGGACCACTAACCATAGGGACCACCCACGTGTGCTTAGCCCTCATTTTAGACGTAGACATCTTGAGTCTGACTCCTGGCTCTGCCGTTCGGTGTGTGCCCTAGGGCAGTATTTGGGCTCTCTGAGCCTTAGTTTCCTTTTCCATAAAATGGGGGCACTTAGGTCAATGTCTAGTGCATAGTAGACACATTTTAATTGTTCTTGTGATCATAGTAAATAGTCTTTCGGCATTGTGGGTCTTCAAAGTCTTTTTTCTTCTGCCTATCAAATTTTCCTCTCTCCATCATCTCTCTTCCGCTTCTGAGTTGCTTCCTTATTTTCCTTGTAGTTGTGTGGCCCTGGGGACCCACCAGTGTAAAGGCAGGCACTCAGAGTTCATGATAACTATTTTTCCTCTCTGCTTGAAGCTGTTCTTTGCATTCTCTTGGTTTTGTGGGCTGAGTGAATGAAGTTGCTGGAAGTGAAATGTTACTAAAGAGAGTGAACAGATTAGAGCAGGGCCATCAAACTTTCTTGGTAAGGGGCTAGAGAGAAAATATTTTAGGCTTTATAGGCCACGGGGTCTCTGTTGCAGGCACTCAACTCTGCTGTTGTAGCTCAAAAGTAGCCCGAGGCTATCCCTAAATGTGGATGGGCCTGGCCTTGCTTCAGTAAAGCTTTATTTATGAAGACAAGAAACAGGTTGAATTTGGCCCGCAGGCCCTACTTTGCCAATCCGAGAAATGATGTCATGCTTGTTTGTGTCCCGTGTCGGCACAACCGAAGCTTCTGCATGTTTAGCTTTCGTTGTTATTGTATTAGCTTGGATATAAACCTGAAAATACCCCAAATATATACCGAATTATTGGTTTCCAGGTTTCAGCATCATCTCGTTCTGGAACTTGGTATTTGTAGCACTCAGTGATGTTGGGGACTTTCAAAGAATTCACGTCATATGATTAGATCTTGTTCCGTAATTAATGTTGGATACTTAATATTGGACAGATATTAAGACCAGGAGAAGTTGATTCAAGGTCAAGGTCTTCAGCTACATCTTCTCAGCAACCTTGTGCACTATCTACACAGTTTTCGTGTGTGTATTAATAGCTTTTGGCTGCACAGTATTTATTTATTGAGAGAGAGAGAGAGAGAGCGCGCGAGCACGCACAAGTGAGGGAGGGAGGGGCCGAGGGAAGAGTCTTAAGCAGGCTCCACCCTCAGTGCGGAGCCCGACGTGGGTTTTCATCTCATGACTGTGCCATCAAGAGTCAGATGCTTCACCAGCTGAACCACCCAGGTGCCCCAGGCTGGATATTTGACAGACAGACTTACTTTGGGGATGAAATTAAGTTTACCCAAAACGCTGTGCTATTTGGGCCTTGGAAGGGGGACTCTCAGAGCGCATGTCCGTAGCACCGCCTCTGGAAAGTCCTCACTCCTGCGCGGCTCACCTGCCGGCGGTGGGAGATGGGTAAGTGGGTGGACCGGGGCTGCAGGGAGGCAGCGAGAAACCGTTAACATTCACTTCAACAGTTAACTTAGATATTTTCCTAGCAGCATGTGGCCACAGCTGTAAAAGCTATCCCGGCCCTCAGGTTCACCGATTCCACCAAAACCAAGGCTGTCAGCTGGGGGCGGTTTCGCCCTCCAGGGGACGCGTGGCAATGTCTGGAGACGGTTCTGGTGGTCGCAGTTTGTGGGGAGGGGTCGGTACTGGCGTGCAGCGGGCAGAGGCCGGGGATGCCGCTCGATGTCCCACAGGGCACAGGGCAGCCGCAGCAGAGAGTGACCCGGCCCCTGTGCCAGCGGCGCTCAGGCTGCGACCCTGCTCGCGGGGGCATGCCGATGCCCATATGATGTCACAAATTGTTGTGTTTAGAAACTGAGGTTTTATTATTAAGAGCAAGTGGCTGGTGGTTGCTTTCTAATGGTTGGATGGTTTGGGGTCTAAAGCAATAAGGCACAAGCCCGCGGTGGCCGGCGCGGCAGAGCATCGTCACCGGGTGACTTTTCTTCAGAAGCGCCGTGGCGCCGTGTCGTTGGCCGTCCACGGACCGCTTCCGAACGCGTCGCACCCGGATCATTCTGTTGATTGGTCTGGCCCGGGTTAACCGGGTTAACCGAGATTGTCATCCCCTGAACCTCAGTGTTAAAAGCCAAGACATCAGAAACCGAAGCGTCCCTCCACCGGGATCCTACACCTCCCGAACGTCAGCGTGCAGATGGCACATTGACAAAAATGTCGAGGATTACCAAGAATAGCTTCTTGCACTCACACGCACGCGGCAGGGAGGACAGAGCGACGTTTGCTTCTCCAGGCCAGAACCAGCGACTCCTCTTGGAGCAGCTCCCCACGCTCGGCTCTGTCTTGGAACCGTAGACACACCCACTTTCAACTTTCAAATACAGATTCGTGTACTTATTAGCCATTATGCCTTTAAAATGATTAATTAGCATTTTTCTTAGGCCGTATATCACCCAGCCCCTTTAAAAATATGGGTCACCCTGAAGTTCTCTATAAACACATAACTGATGAGACGCACGTTTCCCTGAGTCATCGCCGGCATCTCAGTTTGAAATCTGGTGCCAGCTCAGTAAATACTTGGGATCAAAGTCTGCGCTTCCTTCAGATGGGCTGATTTTTATCTTGTGTAAAGTGGAGAGACCTATCACGTTCTTTCCATCTGTTTTGGGGTGGCTGGTAGCCACTTTTTCGTCGGTTGCAGTGGCTGCCATCGCTTTTTGCACCGGGGAAAATAACACCCTTGGCACGCTTTTGTTGTTGTCAGGGTTAGAAAACCATGTGGATTAATCCCAGCCGGGTGGTGGGGGAAGGAGCAAGAGCTAAGCTGGTTCTTCCACCTTCCAGAGCTGCGGGATTAGTTCCTGGAACACTCACCAAGCTCATGGCAGTTTAAACGACTTGGATTGCACAGGAGCTGGTCAGTGTCACCGCTGAGCTCTTCATCGATGGTGTGACAGAAAATAGCAAGCATGCCGCTGAGTCGTTCCTCTTCTTCCCAGGATCCTTTTTTTTTTTTAATTTTTCTTTAAATTTTATTTTTGAGAGAGAGAGAGAGAGAGAGAGAGACAGAGTGCGAGCGGGGGAGGGGCAGAGAGAGCCGGAGACAGAATCCGAGGGAGGCTCCAGGCTCTGAGCGGTCCGCGCAGAGCCTGACGTGGGGCTCGAACTCACGGACCGCGAGATCATGACCTGAGCCGAAGTCAGACGCTCAACTGACGGAGCCACCCAGGTGCCCCCTTCCCAGGATCCTTTTTCACATTTCCCTGGTGGCTGGTTGCTTTACCTCTCCACCCAGAGTAGAAGAAGGTGCTTTGGCGTATACAGAACTGGTAAAAGAAATGAAAATGGACAATTTTCCGTGAAGCCGACCAATGACATGGTAGTAACACAGGCATGTGAGTTACCGGAATTGGTTTTGTAAAGCAGTCAGCTGGTCACGTTTGCAAAGCTGGGAGGTGTAAGTGGTTGGGGTTTTTTTCTGTCACCCAAACAGTAGCCCTACATTCAAGTTGAACATTCTTGTATTAATTAGTGGGTTCCAAAGAAACTGAAGTTCTTTGTTCTTCCCGTGAAAGTAAAGGTGAAATGAAAGTGTGACCTTTAGGCCGTCGTTCTTTTCATAATTAGGTCTTACACATGCTAGAAAGATAGGATCAAAGAACTCTCCAGGAGCAAGGAAAAGAAAGTGCTGGAGAAAGTGTCGATCGCAGTGGGTTTGTTTATAAAGGAGTAAATGAATGCTGTGTGCGGTGGTCCCTCTTGGTAACTACCTCCCCTCCGGTGGAATTGTGTAATAAAATGGTGTCTCACCATCTCTGGTCAGTATTCAGAAAACGAGATCTCTGAAATACCAGCAGGAACCGTCTACCGTGCCAGAGGCCGAGCAGCATGGGCTTGAAGCCACAGGCATATTTCTGTTCCGAGGTGGCCCTTGCCCCTCAGGTGTCCTCAGGAATCTCAGACTGTGTGTTGCCATCGACAGTCACGGGGCCAGGTCCTTTCGGCCCGATGCCGTCTCCAGCCCTGGACGGTTAGCCGGCTCACGGTTCGAGCGGTCGGCCTTTGGCCGGGCTAGCCTGGGCTGCCGCTTCCAGCTCCCCTACCCCCTTTGGTCCTGGTTGGTTCCCCTAAGAGTCCATTATCGTTTGCTCTTATTTCATGTTCATCATGAACACGTCATGCTCAGTGCTTACTGAGGACACCCGTCCAGTTTGCATTCATCTGTGTAAATTGCACTCTGGGTCCTTCCATCAGTGTGGGGGCATGATTTTAAATGGGCACACTGTCCTGGTTATGTTGCTCTTGAGTGCCCTGTAGCTGGGATTTTGTCACGGCTTTGTATTTCTGAATGTTATGTGTCTATTTATATTTTTGAAAAATGCGTTGATTTTTTTTTTCCAGAGAGAGGGAGGGACAGCATGCCATACTCTTTACCCAGGATGAGTGCAGCATCAGGTAAAACCCTGAGGTCTTAGCCACCGAAATGCTCTCATTTCTGTATTAATTTAAAGTTGCACATATGTTGGGGCGCCTGGGTGGCTCCGTCGGTTGAGCGTCCGACTTCGGCTCAGGTCATGATCTTGCGGTCTGTGAGTTCGAGCCCCGCGTCAAGCTCTGGGCTGACGGCTCAGAGCCTGGAGCCTGCTTTGGATTCTGTGTCTCCCTCTCTCTCTGCCCCTCCCCCGCTCATGCTCTGTCTCTCTGTCTCTCTGTCTCTCTCTCTCTCTCTCTCTCTGTCAAAAATGAATAAAACATTAAAAAAAATTAAAAAATAATTTAAAGTTGCACATATGCATATGTGCAACCTGGTGCTTTTCAAACCTAGATGCAAGATCAACCTGGGGTGCTGTATATTTGTGTTTGTTTGCATTTACACACACACACACACACACACACACACACACACATACACGCAGCACTACCCTAGGAGATTCTGATCAGCAGGGTCCAAGAGGAAGCCCCCTTTGACCCATTTCTCTCCTATTTTTACACTTGATCTTAGGCAAAAGGCCGAGGAGCGATTCTCCTATTTTTAAAGACTGAGGTAGAATTCACATAACATGAAATTAACCACTAGCCTTTCCCCCCACCCCCCACTAACCATTTCAAATGGTTAATCCAGGGGCATTTAGTATGCTCACAGTGTTGTGCAACCGCTGTCTCTATCTAGCTCCAAGATATTTTCACCACCAAAAAGAAAACCTTGTACCCATTAAGCTGTCACCCCTCATTCCTCCCCCCTTTCAGCTCCAGGCTGCTTTCTGTCTCTATTGTTTGCCAGTTCTGGACGTTTCGCATAAGTGGAATCATAGACGATACGGTCTTTTGGGTCTTGCATGATGTTTTCAGATTCATCCACGTCATAGCAGAGATTGGGGTCTCATTTCTTCTTACGGCCACCTACTGTTGCATTACACGGAGCACCCCACTGTGTTTGTCCCTTTGTTCGTTCACGGACACTTGGGTTGTTCCTGCCTTTTGGCTGTGGTGGATAGAGCTACTGTGAACACGCACTGCCGGTGTCTGTTTGCAGACCTGCTTTCAGGATCGCTGGGTACGTCCCTGGGATTGGATTCGTTGGGTCGTATGATAATTCTACGTTTCACTTTTGGAAGAACGACCCAACTGTCTTCCACTGTGGCTGCGCCATTTTACAGCCCCACCAGCAGCGTATGAGGGTTCCAGTTTCTCCATACCCACGTCAGTTCTTGTTATGTCCTGTTTTCTTGTTTGCTTGCTTTCTTGCTTTTTGAAAAGAAGGCCATCCTAGTGGGCATGAAGTGGTATCTGTTGTGGTTTTCATGTGCATTTCCCCGATGACTAATGATGGTGAGCCTCTTTTCATGTGCCTCGGAGAAACACCTATTCAAGCCTTTTGCCTGTCTTTACATTGGGTTGTTTGCCTTTTTGTCGTTAAATTTGACAATTTGCTTCTGCTCCCTGGATATTAGACCCTTATTGGACGCTATGATTTGTAACTGGTGTCTGTTTTGGAAAAGTTCTGGTGGGTTCAATTAGCACAGATCTGGACCAGTGATTCTTGAGGCACCCTACAACACCTAGAAAGCTTTCTAAAAACAAACCGACCCCCTCCAAAGTGCAGCCTCCTGCCCTCAAGCTACCCTGGGTTCTGATAAGCCCCCTCTCCCCCGACCCCAAACAAATAACCACATGGCAAAGCAGCGGTTAGAGGTGCCCGATGACCTAACTGAATGGACAGGTGTCATTAAAACAGAGAATCCAGCAGTTCATAGAGAATCCGCCAGCATCGGCTCCCCGCTCCCCCTTCTCCAGAATGTTCTGGGCGTTCGGTAAATGTGCAGCAGGCCGCCCTTCCTCATGCTCACGCACATTACAGGATGGCCTGGGCCTCCCGAAGGACCGGCACCGAACCCGCCATGTTGTTTGGCCTCTCAGGTAACAATTCATCTGCCTGTTTCTCCTGTGCCCTGGGGGAAGGGCACCTCAGCATTGCCATGTAAACCCCTGAGCTGCGTGCTCATGTTTCTTTTCAGTTTCTTCTGATGGAGAGGGCACTATTGGTGCTTCCTTGAAACGTCATCTTAATCATGTTAATGTGGGATACTGTGGTTTTCCTCTCGAAAGAAACACATTGTCAGCCTGGGTTCCCTCTACCTTCTGTACCCTTAACTGCAAAGGATGGCTGACAGCTTGGCTCAAAACCGAGAAGGTGGGATGGTTCTGGGTCCGTTGGTGGAACTTTCTAGTGAAAGAAGTTCTCATCTGATAGGAAGCCTGGTGTGGGGGTGGAGAGGGCGAGATCCCCAGGGTTCTCTGCTTCATAGGAATCTCTTTCTTTATTTATTTATATCTATTTTTTTAATGTTTTAATTTTGTTTTTGAGAGAGAAAGACAGAGCACGAGCAGGGGAGGGGCAGAGAGAGGAAGACACAGAATCCGAAGCAGGCTCCAGGCTCCGAGCTGTCAGCACAGAGCCCGATGTGGGGCTCGAACTTGGGAACCGCGAGATCGCGACCTGAGCCAAAGTCAGACGCTTAACCGACTGAGCCACCCAGGCGCCCCTGCTTCGTAGGACTCTCTTAAGAGAAAGTATCTTCCGCCGATGCTTGAGCCATCCTTTACCACCTTGGCGGGTCCTTTCTTGTTCCTGGGTTCATAGGGGCTGAGAGCCTGTCATGTTCTGTGTACATGGTTCTTCCTTCCCGTGCCCTCCGCTCCAGTCTGCCACCTGCACTGCTCCTCCCATGTCTCCAGCTGGTGTAGAATGACTTAACTTCCATACAAACTTTGGGAACCACATAGGGACTCCTAAGAATAGACTCTGATGGATGGGAAAAGAAAAGAAAAAGATCGCCTCAAAGGGATTCAGTGCCACAGCAGTGCATGTGTTTTATTAAATTCCACGTTACGGCGCAAGGTAGTTTTGCTGGGCGGCTTTTATGGGATCCTTATGTGTTGCATCACATTTAGCCTTAGAGGAAGAACGCAACGAAATGTGTTTTGAATAATCGCCTGGTCAGCCATACGTCTCCTGCTTATTAGCACGTGCCCTCTGTACCAGTTTTAAAAAATCAATTACTATTTTGGAACTACCGTCTCCCTGCGAAAAAGGAGAGGCTGGCCCTGGGGTACGTGTTGCATTTCATCGTTACTCCGTGCAGAAGCCTGTCTTCGTGAAATGTAGGTAGCCCGTGTATTTGGTTGGCGCTTTTCTTTTCTTGCCTTTTTGTCAGACCATATGCCTTCTGGGGCTTGCCCTCGTCTGCTTCCTAGAGCGTTTCCTGCACTTGGCACGTGGCAATGCTGCCCCCTGGGGAGGAGGAGAGATAATTGTTTGATTATAGCTCCGAAGATATTTTAAGTATTCAAGGGGGAACTCTCGGTTTGAAAAGCAGATGCCGGGGGGGGGGGGGGGGGGGGCACCTGGGCAGCTTAGTCGGTTGAGCGTCCCACTTCGGCTCAGGTCACGAGCCTACGGTTTGTGAGTTCGAGCCCCGCATCGGGCTCTGCTGACAGCTCAGAGCCAGGAGCCTGCTTCGGATACTGTGTCTCTCTCTTTCTCTCTCTCCCTCCTCCACTCACGCTGTCTCTCTCTAAAAATAAATAAATAAATAAACATAAAGAGAAGAAAAGCAGATGCTTGTGGAAAGTAACCGATGGTGCGCTCCCGAACTGTGCTTCCCGACCCTGCTCACTTACCATCTTCCCTCTCCGGGGCAATGCCACACACACAGGAGGCAGGTGACTACCCGCCTTTGAGCGTCACTTACCCGAGGGTCTCAACCCCGACTTCAAGTTACAGTGACCCAAGGAGCGCTTACAAGCTAGTGTTCCTCGTGTGCCACCACGAGTCAATTAAGTCCAACGCCTTGGACAGATCCAGATGTCCCTGATGATTTGAGTTGCAGCCAGGGTGGAAATCCACTTTCTCACGGGCTCCCTCTCGTTCACGGGACTGAAGGAATATTTGTTGACGATTTCAAGCCCTTTGTGACACTTGGGCAGATGAGCCTTGATCTTGACCACCAGAAACACGGAGGTTTGTAAAGGAGAAAGAAAGGTTAGAACAGCTACAAATGCTGTTATATCATCGTTCTGGGGCCGTGAGAGGGGGGATAAGGATTTGATGTTCTGCTGACCATAAAAATCATTTATGTTCCTGTTGAAACGTTTCCTCCTCTGAGCCTTCTGTAGCGTTCTGCGCCCCTGCCACTGAGGGGATCTGTCGGGTGGTGACCATTTGTTATTTCTTTGCTCCCGCCTGAGATGAAGTCCTGGAGGAAATTCTTGGCACCTCGGATCTCAAACAGCCTTCCTGCACTGACTATTTGAACAAGCGAATAGCCCTTTATAGTTTTCCCACAGCTTGTCCTAGGGCGTGGGGCCCCCAAGCTCTCTCATCCTGAGCCAAGATTATATGCCTGAGCCGGTGAGCATCATCTATACCAAGCTTGGTGCCCATCTCTGCTCGCACGCCTCGTGCGTACCGTTTGCTGGGCTGTTCCCGGGAAGGACTTTCCCACCTTTGTGCCTCACCTTGGTGCAGTGATTACGGACTCGAGTGCCCACCAGGGCTGGGATCCCAACCACGTGACCGCGTGTCAGGGGTAACCAGGAGTGGTGGGGACCGTGGCCAGCTTCCAAGCCGCCCCTTCCGACGGGGATGGCCCTCCTCGGCTTTTGTCACGCGTTGTCTTTGGGGCTCATCACCCCCGTGTGCCGGTTCTTCTGATGTTCAAGAGAGGTAGAAATTCAGGTGTTTGAAATGAGATCTTCTGAGCTTAAGTATTGGCAACTCGATGGGGTTTCGGTAAATCACCGTGAGGGCCGGCGCCGCGGACCAGACAGAACACGTCTGCAGGCCGAGTTGGCCTCCGGGTGGCTTTGGAGCCCTGCGCTGCCAGCTCTCGCCGCCTGGCTTGCCTTTCTCCTGGGCGGAGGGGAGCAGGAGCCCGATGGGAGCGCGGTGGCGGCCGCACTTGTCTGTACGGATCATGGGAAGAGGAGAGGAGACGGAGCTCTGTTGGATTCTGGGTAAACTCTCCCTTTTAAAAAATGATTTGTTTGTGTAAACGCACCACAATCCAGTCCAACCTCTACCGACAAGTACTGCTGTGTTCACACGTCTTCTGTAGTCTTTTTTTCTTTTTGTAACCAAAGGAACCAAACCGTGGTCATGTATCAGCTAATTTGATAGCCACTCTTTCTCCCTGATCAATAACCAGAGCCCTTCCAAATTATTCCAGTGTGCTGTTAAACACACTTTAAAAATTATCCCAGGTAGGGGGCGCCTGGTTGGCTCAGTCGGTTAAGCAGCTGACTCGATATTGGCTTAGGTCAGTATCTCACAGTTTGTGGGTTTGAGCCCTGCGTCAGGCTCCCTGCTGACAGCGCGGGGCCTGCTTGCGATTCTTTCTCCCTCTCTCTCTGCCCCTCCCCTGCTCTCCCCCGTTTCCCTGTCTCTCAAAATGAATAAAATAAAACTTAAAAGAAGTCCACAGCGCCTAAGCGAAGTCTGACATGTGGTAGGTCCTCCGTGAGTAACTCTTGAGTGATTGTTAGCGGGCAGCAATTTATCAGATCCTATCCTGTCCTTATTGTTGGTCGTTTTTCCTTTTTTTCCTGTTGCTGTACACAGTGCTGTACACACCTCTTTATACGTTAAGCTCTTTACATATTTTAGCTGATTTTCATAGGTGGTACTGATGACCTCACGGCCGGGCAGTTGTTTGTTGTGGGGCCGTCCTGCGTATTGTAGGATGTGAGCAGCATCGCTGGCCTTTGCCCGCTACGTGCCGGTAGTTCCTCCCCTTGACGCTCGTGACAACCCCAAATGTCTCCAGACACTGCCAAGTGTTCCTGGGAGGCCAAATGGCTCCTGCGAGAGCCGCTGTGCCGGAGGGATCAGCCAACCAAAGAGTGGCAGTGTATTTTAAGATTTTCAACTTACAATGTGTGCTGCTCCGAAGAAATATTTCAGCAGACTGTGGTCAGCTGCCTTCCTCTACTCCCGTTTTACCCAGTCTCCTTCCCCCGAGAGATCAGAGCGTCCCCACTGCCCTGTGACCGGAGCAGTGCTGTCCAAGATGGCACTGTGCGATGATGGACATAGTCCGTGTCTGCCCTGCCCGGTATGGCAGCCGCCAGCCGCGTATGTTCCTTGAGTACTTGAAATGTGGCTGGTGCAACTGAAGGATGAAGTTTTGATTTTATTTCATTTTAATTAATTGAATGTTAAATAGCCACATGTGGCTAGTGGCTGCCACAGTGGACAGTGCAGGAATGCTTCTCTCTGGCTCCCCAAAATAACCCACCCTTTCTCAAAGCGGCCTTGCTGAAAATCAAATCAGTAGCAGGTTTGGGGGCAGCGTCTCTGTGGTTGGTGTGGGTTTGCTGTTGAGTTTGGCTCCTTCTTTCGTTACCTTCCAGCCTCCCGGTTAGGAAAGCAATCTAAAGAAATAAAGCCTGATTAAGATACGAAGGAACTGGGCTGCCCTCTGGCCCCCTAAGCCTGCCTGGAATGTGTTTACCTATAAATCTTGATGGACCTGGTTTGGGAATTCCGGCTTTCAGTTCCCCTTAACTCCTACCATCCACCTTCTCCTTTTCAAGACCTTTCCTCCCTACTGGCCTGTGTAGATGGATTCTTTGTCTGTTCACCCCTCCCTTTCTTCCTCCATCCTTCTCTGTCCTTCTGTCCATCCTGCTCCATCCCTCCGTCCACCCATCCATCCATCCATCCTTCCACTGACCCCCATCCAATTATTTATCCATCTGTGCGTCCCTCCATCCACCCCTTTGTCCATCCTTCGGTCCATCCCTCCACCCATCCTTCCCTCCGGCTTTCCCCCTCGCCCTTTCTCCCTTCATCTGTCTTAGCATAGTGCACTCCTGCTGTAAGGTCAGGGTCTGTGCGAAGTGCTGGGATGTCAACATCTCTGTGTTCCCTGACTCTGTGGTGTGCACACACTGGGGGGGCATCCGAAGGCCCCTGTCCTTCAGTGACGATTCAGAGCAGAGTTGGGAACGGGATTGCCTGGGCTCGTGGTGAGGGGGCCTCTGCAGGGCAGGGGGCTATGGATGCCTAGGGTGAGAAGGTGAGTTAAGGGCATTTCAGGGTTAGAGCACTGGGCTGCTTTGGGGAGGTTAACGAAGACCAGAGGCCTGTGTCCCTGCAGGCTCATTCTCTGCGATTGGGTTTTCAGGCCATCACGTCTGGAAGTCCTTTGGTCTTCCTTGGTTTCTGGGCCTGGGAATAACTCCTTACTTTGCTCGTGTCCCCTCTGCCGTCGTGAAGCGGACCTCAGGCCCACAAAAGGAACTCGAGGTGGAGTCTGGTAAGCAGCGTTCCGGTGATCCGAGGGGCCTGGCGGTTCTGCGTGGGTCACGAAGCAGGCCTGATTGACCTTGGCCCGATTGACCTTAGCTGTGCTCTTTGCTGCCCGTGCTGAACTCTGCTCAGATGGAACCAGGCTCCGAGTGCTGGCAGTCCGGGCTTAAGGGTGTGCATTGACAAGGTGGACAGAACAAATGTATTTCAGAAGAAGAGCCGGTTACTTGTTCTAAGTGTGGCTTTCTGTTTTGGAGACAGCCAGGTGCCGTGCTGTTGCTCTAAGCGGCTGGCACATCCGGAGAGGAGCAGCCCAGTGCTCAAGGGATGATTCCGTGGGCTTCCTGGTGGTGGTTTTCAACATGGGAGGAGCCATCGGAGAGGGCCGGAGCGTGTCCTCCAGGGGAACTGACTCTAACCCAGAGTGCCCGGCCGGCCCGGAGGGGCCTGCACACGCGGCCCCGTGCTGGTACCTGGCAGGCTCGGTGTGGACATGAAGGGTCTTCCAGAGGCTGTAGGGTCTAGAAGTTTAAGCCAGAGCGGCAGGGGCATGAGAGGAAGAAGCCTGGAGCCGGCGAGCTTGCAGGACGTACCCTGGCTCAGGTCCAAGGAGTGTAGACTTTGAAGCGGTTGTTAGAACGCCGCATGTTTATTGTGCTCTCTCGGGTGGGAAACGTTAGCTTCTTTTTGGTTCTGAAGGAGAATTTGGGGCTCACTATTAAAAAAAATTTTTTTTAATGTTTATTTTTGAGAGAGAGAAAGAGAGAGAGAGAACACGAGCAGGGGAGGGGCAGAGAATGAGAGAGAGAGGGAGACACAGAATCCAAAGCAGGCTCCGAGCTGTCAGCCCAGAGCCCGACGCGGGGCTCGAACCCACGAGCTGCGAGATCGTGGCCTGAGCTGAAGTTGGACGCTCAACCGACGGAGCCACCCAGGTGGGGCTCACTATTAAGCCACCTCATGGGGCTGCTCAAATATTGTTGGCTTCCAGTCCTACTCTGAGGCTTAAACAAAATTTTTTTTTCAGTTCCTGCAACTCAATATTGAACAAAATGACAGATTCCTGACAGCAGCGCCTGCTGGTTTGGGGGTAGCTGCTTTTCTTACAGGACATCCTGACTCCAGCCCAGTAACGCCTGGACTGCCTCACTCATTCATTGGGTCACGGCCCGTGTGTTGGGCCCCCTGCTGGTGATGCTGCGGTAAGGGCAACGGTGGCCTGTTCCCGGCTCTTTGGAGAGTATCGGGGAGCCTGGCATCGTCGAAACCTTTCCACCAATGACGACTTGCCCTTTGGGTAGGCGTGCCTTCGTGCAGATACACACCAAAGACCTCAGACTCAGCGCCTTCCTGGTGTTACTGAGAAGGGAAACCAGCAGGGTAACCAGCAGGGTGACGGGAATGAACGGGGGTGGTTACCGAGTGGCGCTGGGGTTGCTGATACTCTCCCCTTAGCGCCCACCCTCCGGGAGGCTGCCCCCCTCACCCCGGTCCGGGTCCCGGCCCTGGCCCTGCCACTGTTCCCCTGGCCCCGTGCTCCTCAAACTTTGTTTCCTGCTCACGCCTCTGGTCCCTCCTCCTGCCGTCCACTTTCTCTGCAGCCCAAGGGATCTTCCTGCGCAGCTAATGTGATGATGGTGCGCCTAGCCTCCACTCCTCCTGACTTCGTGCCACCTACGGACTGCGGCCCTGCTTTGTCAGGACGGCCCACGCCTTCTGGGGGACGCTTCCCTTTGCCGCACCCGCCCGTGCGCCGTCCGCTTGGGGCCAGGGCAGGGCCTGGTCCTCCTGGGACTGGCCTGCGTGGCGCTGGCAGCCTCCTGTGCCCTTCCCGGGCAGGTCGGAGGCGGTCTTGGTGCTCCTCTCTTGGGCTTTGAACCTACCGCCGGTGAATCGGCCCTGCCCCCGGGAGCCGCACTGTCTACCTGGTGCCTCTTCCCCTGGGCAGGGAGCCTTGGGCACGGGGATCCTGAAACCGGACTTCCCGGACTGGCAACGTTGCATATAGATGCGGGCGGCATTCTGGGTGTACGTGTAGGCACGTTTTTCCAGGGAGGAGATCAGTGGCTTATCTCAGATTCCCAACGAGATCCGAGACCTGGAAGATCCGCGGTCCCAGAGAGCTTAACTGACTCCTCGTGTCCTCTCCGGGCGGGCGTTTCTTCCGAGGAGCTTGCTGGGTGGTGACCGAATGTCTTAGATGTTCAGGCATGTCCCCTTTGCTTTTGTTCGTGGATTCAGATGGTGATATGTGCAAAGATGCATTAATAAAGAGTGGACTTCTCATGCCAAAAAGAAAACAGATGGCAGAAATGTGGCTGTTTTCTTCGTGGGGGGAGAGGTAATTCGTGCAAAAAGAGATGTGTGATGAAGTCCTTTTACTCTTAAAATCCTGGTACAGGAATTCCTGCAACTGGGAGCAATCCAAAGGGGTGAGCTTGATCTGGACGCTGTTTGCAAAGCTGAAATTGAGATCACGGAGCCCGGAGGACTGTGACGTCACCCCTGTGTGCCGCTCCTCTGAAAGGATGGCCAGGACCCTCCCTGGTTGCCTCCCCCTGTGATGCCATTTCTAAAGAATGTTATTGTTGGGCCTCTTGGCTCTCCTCGGCCAGTGAGGTTTTCCTCTCTCGTTTCAGTTGAGTTTACTTTTTCCGTCAATTGTTACTATTTCTTTCTTTCTTTCCCAAATCCTTCCTTACAACCTCCCCTTTTAATTTTTAAATATCCCTTCCTGTCCGTTGTATTCCGTACTAAGCTAAGAATCAAACTTTTGTAACACTGTATTTTATTTTTAGAGTGAAGTCCCTCATCCAGCATTTTGTCCATGTTAAAAATAAGACGGTCATTAACTAACTTCCATGAAGTACTCCTGTCAGAGTAATCCTCACTAGAAGTTTCTCAGGAGGATGATGGAGATAGAAATTATTTAGAGGTGGAGTCTGGTGCGTATATGCTTACAGGCACACCTGGGGTTTGGTTCCAGACCACTGCAGTAAAGCGAGTGTCACAAAGAGAGCCCAATGAACTTTTTCTTTTCCCGGTGCATATAAAAGTTATACGTATACTATACTATAGGCTGTTAAGCGCACAATAACGGTATGATGTCTAAAAAACAGCGTACGTGCCTTATTATAACACACTTTATTGCTGAAAAATGCTAGCCATCATCTGAGCTCTCAGTGAGTTGTAATCACTGATCACAGATCACCGGAACAGTTAGACTAATAAGGAAAAAGTTGGAGATGTTTAGAGAGTTACCAAAATGTGAGACAGAGACGTGAAACGAGCGAATGCTGTGGAAAAAAGGTGCTGATAGACGTATTCTATGCAGGGCGGCCACAAGCCTTCGATTTGTGAAAAAACACAATTATTTGCCAAGTGCCATAAGAGGAGGTGTACCTGTATTTTATGGCATCTTTAGTTCTAGTGTTTTCCCCAGGGATGGTGGTTCCTGCCTGATAGATTCTTGGAACTGTTTCAGTTTTGCTTGGAATCCTTGCTGTGAGCTCAGTGGGAGTGCAGGGAGCCAGCCAGCGACCCTGCAAGGGCTTCTTCCGAGTCCTCGTCTGGTCTGGGTATTTCTTAGGCACGCATCCCTGAGCTCAGGTTCCTGCTGGGTGAACTGGGGGTGATGATCGTGGACCCATCGCTTAAAATTGTGCTGACTGAAGGAGACTCTCCCTGTCTGGCCAGAGCACAATGCGGGTTTGCCCCCGGCTGCCGGGTGTGGCCGCACACTTTCAGTTGTGTCTGCAAGACTGCGGGGAGGTGGGCGGTAGCCCTACACCGAAGTGCCTAACGTATGACTGGGTGCACTTGCCTGTGGGTATAAACCAGAGCATCGCCCTTCCCAGTACTGCTGACTGCTACAGAAAGGAAGGAAGGACTGTTTTGTATCGCATGCACGACCAAAAGACAAGTTTCATAACGTCGTATGTACCATGCTACCCCTCAGAGGTGTGCTGTGCTCTAAGATTTTCTTTTTAAACGAAAGCACTGATTGCGACCTGCCGGGTGGCTTTCACTGCTCATGAATGGGTTGTGACCAGACACGAGAGCCCGATACAGGGTAAGGTGATGGATGAGTGCAGAGGATCGGAAACGGTTACTTTAGAGAGTGTGTCAGCACGTGTCCAGCTATTTGGAGGACGTTCTGGGGCATTGTTGAGCCATCACTTGGAATCTGTGGATCAGAATCGCCAGAGGCGCGTAACAGCTTAATGTGAGATGACAGTGAAGCTAGCTGTTGTCCAGAGTGTTTCATATGATTTGGAATCTTGACATTGTTTCTTCCCACTGTAAATCATATGAAACACTCTGGACAACTTACAATTTTCAGAGAGAGAGTGCAGGGGAGTGGCAGAGAGAGTGAGAGAGAGAGAGAGAGAGAGTCCCAAGCGGGCTCTGCGTTGTCAACACAGAGCCTGACGTAGGGCTCGATCTCACAAACTGTGAGATCATAACCCGAGCTGAAATCAAGACAAGAGTCGGATGCTTTACTGACTGAGCCATCCAGGCGCCCCTGTGTGTGTGTGTATTTTTAATACACCTTTAGTGAGGTGTAATTTACACAGCACAAAATTCACCCATTTCAGTGTAGTTTGAGGAGTTTTAGCAAATGTATACAGCTGTATGACCATCACCATGAGTTGGTTTTCGCATATTCCCGTCTCCCCCACCCCCGGCACGTCCCCTTTCCTGTTCCAGTCCCTCAAAACCACAGATCTGCTTTCTGTCTTTTATGTGTATTTTGGAATGCCTGCTTTTCTGGTTCCTCTTTGGCAAAGACAGATTCCAGAAGTCAGACTTTCCTGGAAGCCGTCATTTCTCCACTTTCCCTGCTGAGAGAGAACTGCAGTGGCTGGGACCCTCCCTGGTGACCAGCTGCCTGGTCTGGAGCCCAGGGAGGAGGACAAACTCAGATTCGTCTGTACAGGTTGGGCACTGAGGGCCGCTGGTCTGCGTGGGCGTGGAATGGGCGGGTGGGCTTTTAAGGCAGCTGTGGACTATTGGAGGACCCACAGCTGACTTTGGGTCTCCTCGTGAGGGCCCCTCAGCCTGCCCTGGCTCCCGTCGGTTAGTGCCGTGGGTCCAGGATGCCATTTCTAACTCGACAAGCCCGCGTTTCCTATCGCATAGTAAACAGCCCCTGAGCACCTGTTAGTCCCATCCCCGAGAGGAAGAGAGGCGTCCGCCACGCTTCAGCCCGCTCCTTGGGATCCAGTCTCTCAGGCCTCAGATCTGCACACCTGCTCTTGAACGTATTCTGTCGAGACAGAGACATCTAAAAACAGCTCTAGAGCGACCGCAGACTCCATTCGCCATCGATCGGATCAAGCCAGTAACTTCCCCTGCGTGTGCGGTTGTGGCACCTACGGGACACTCTGGAGCTCCGTGGGGGCAGGGCAGAGTTGGGGGAGATGCGGTTCTTGCCCAGAAGGAACCAACAGTGGGGGAGATGCGACATGAACGAATCACCACGTTCTGCTTGTAGGTTTCATAGATGTCCCAGGAGGAGAGAGAGTGCTGAGGCTGGGAGAGAAAGGGCTGCCTACTTCCTGCTGGGACGTGCTGGGTACGGACAGGAGGCATTCCGTGCCACATCCTGGGACACGACTAGGATTTGAATTGGAGGGGGATGGGAGGGAGGCGTGGCAAAGGGAAAGGACAGTCCAAGTCTGGGAAAGCCGTTCCTGAAGGTTGCTGGGAACGCAGGTGAACAGCGAGGAGCCGGAGGGAAGCAGAGTTCCCTGCATGAAGTTTTGTGGTCTTAGAAACCCTAGAAAGCATCTAGGATCCCCACTATGGGCTTGTGGAAGAAGGCTTTTCAGTGTAGATATTTCCTAAGGGCCCAGCATCTCAGCGGGTGGATTTCGCTGTGACCTTTTGTGGAGTCAGGTGACGGTAGAGCAGGGGAACCCTAGGGCCATGCTGTCCCGCCCAGGAGCCGCTGCCACATGGGCGACTGTGCATGTCCCATCGTAGTGAGCCCAAGATGAGGTGGGCTGTGAGTAAAACGTACACTTTGTAGAAAAACAGGTAAAATATCTGTTTAAAATTTTTATCATCATCACATGTTAAGTGATAGTTTTTTCAATATATTGGGTTTCTTAAAAAAATACACACACACACCCATACACGTATATATGTATATATATAGGTTTTTTTGTGGGGGGGGGGTAAGGAGGGGCTGAGAGAGGGAGAGAGAGAACATCTCAAGCAGGCTCCATGCTGATGCAAGGCTCAATCTCATGACTGTGAGATCATGACCTGAGCCGAATCACGAGTCGGCTGTTTAACCAACTGAGCCACCCAGGCGCCCCTATAAAATATCTTAGTAAACTTAATTTCACCGGTTTCCTTTTAAGTGTGGCTGCTAGAAACGTTTGAATTCGGTATGTGGCTCTTGTATTTCTCTTGGATAGCACCGCCCTAGAGAATTCTTTCCACCCGCTGGGCTGACGTTTATCTTCTCCGGGCTCTAGCTTGTACCGTTGGAGCTCATTCGTGGAGGTGGACAGTGTTTTCTGTTGTCTTGGGACTGGGCACTCGATGGGCTCCATGAGAAATTCTTTTTCTCTGTGATTTTCACGGCAGAGGGCCCTGCTGGCTGGGGCTCTCGGGCAGATGGCTGTGCTAGGGCGCCCCTCTGGGTGTGGTTTTCTTTGGGTGGTACACTCCCATCACATAGCGGCCTGGGGTCTGCTTGCTTCGCTCTGCATTCTAGCACCTGAATCCCAGGCTTTTAAACCGCGTGCCATTTGTGCAGTATTCTGCTAAATCAGAAGAATAATTACATTTTTCCAGTTTCTAGACAAAAAAAATACAGAGTGTGTAATAAGGTTCAGAAACCTTGATAACGGTCACAGCCCTTCAGCCTCACCACCCCGCTGTAAAGATGAGAAAACGGAGGCCCCAGTGCGACAGGCATTCGCCAAGGCCCGTCGCCACTTAAGTGGTTCTAGTTTCCTTGGTTGGAGGTTGTCTCCCACAAAGTTTACAAAAGTTAATTGCTGTCTGTGTCCACTGTCACTGCGATTCAACGAAATATATACCGAGGGACCCTATGCTCACTCACGCACCAGCTCGTGGTCTTTTTTGGGTGTTGTGACTTTCTTTCACCAGTGCGTGAACCATCTGAGAACCAGGAGGATCGCTGGGGAGGGGGAGCCTCTGGGAAGTTTGCTGGTCTCCCGAAATACCTCCTAGACTGGTTGCCTTCGGACAGTTTATTCTTTGCCGATCTTGCCTCTGTTTGCTCCCTTCCCGGTAGACAGGCCCACGCTCAGGAAACCAGGGCATAGGTGAGCCGTCGGCTTGGTCAGTAGAGAATCAGAATAGAAAGCTAGGGGAGGTCTTCAGGGACATTTCCTCAAGCTGTGTGGCCTGCCCAACTGCCTTTCTTCCTTCTCAGGATGTATCTAGAAGAGCTGTCAGAGGCAGGAATGAACCGACAGTGCCTTGGCCTCCTGAGCCCTGCTTTTCTTGTAACATCGACCTTGTGAGCTCAGTCAAATTCTGAGTGCCCTTTTCTCTCTCGAGTCTGTCTCTTCCCGTTGTCTCTTGACTGCTCGTTGGTTCCATTTTGGTTTTTACATGGTACCAGTTTCTGGAATTGTCCCGGTCAACTTCTCACACAGTCTCGTGAAGGCCCGTTGTGTGCGAGGGCTCTGGCTTAAAAAGGTGGATTAGAGAAACAGCACCCTTGCTTTCAAGGAGCTGACAGACCAGTAGGGGAGGCAGCCAGGGGAAATAGCGATTGCACCAGAAAGTGACAGCACTGTTGAGAACAGAAATGTGCACAGCGGTCCTTTTCACCCGTTCCCCCCCGAGACTCCACGGTAGGGGAAGGACAGACTCTCCAGTCCTCTCCAAATAATGCCTGCGCTTGGCTAACACGGTTTAAATCACCAAGGACGCCCCTATAACCAAGTGAGGCGAAACACTCAGACTTTTCACTGATTCTGATTCTCTCTGCCCTTCGTCCGGATCTCCGAATGCGTTAGCCAACCAAGTGCTCTAACAAATGGCTCAAAATCTCAGTGGCTTAACAGAAGTTTCTCGCTCCTGTAAGTGCAGTGGGGGTCCCGGGGGTAGGGAAGGGGCTTCCCAGACCCTCGGATCCATACAGCCTGCTCAGTTCTGTGAAACCAAAGTGCGCTTCTGATCTCCAGGACTGTAAGATAAAAAAACCTATGCTGTTTAAAGCCACCACGTTCGTCATCATGCGTCCCAGCAGCAAGAGGAGGCAAATACGGTCCGAAACGAGTCTCCTGGAGACACAAGAGGGAGGCAGGAAGGGGAGCGGCCGCAGCCCGCGTCCAGGCTGTAACTAAAGAGGCCACCCCCAGTTAGCACGAGCCTGGCGGGCTTGTTGGCTCATCCCCATTTTGAAGATTTGGAAACCGGGGCTCAGAGAGAAACAGAATGACTCATCCAGGGTTTCTCGGCAGTAAATGGCTCTCCTGGAACTGGCACCGACTGGGGCGGCCCGATGCCACCTTCTTAAAGAGCCCTGGGGGATGCAGCAGGTGGAAGGGAACGAAAGAAACCGGCATCTGTGCCGTTCATCACTCTCTCCCTTCTTGTGCACCGGCTCTGGTAAGATTGGCCAGCGACACGTACTCCTCTCCTCTGCTGAGGCCGGGAAGAACCGTTTGTTAAGGGGAGACTCCGCGAGGGGACTGTGTCCGAGTGGTTGTTGAGGGCAGGGGGCACCTCTCCTGGCCGGCGTCGCTCAGACGGGGCGGCGGGGTGAGGGGCTGGTGAGGGCCGGCCGGTGTCAGGGCATGCGTTGAAGCGTGGGGACGGTGGGTGCCCTGCTTCTCGGTTCATCGCTTTCCATGTTTCCCCAGCTCCCCCGCATCGGGAAAATGCCATCAAACTCAGGCTGTGCTCGCTACCTACTTGTTGCCTGAAAGCAAAGCCCGCTTGTGCCTTACGGGTTTGTTCTGAGCCCTTGAGCAAGCGCATTGTAGATTTCCCCGGAGGGTGATGAGACAGACCGTCTCTTACCTCTCTGGCAGGGGTCACGCACTTGGGCAGTTTATGTCAGGTGCTTACTGGAAGCTCACATTCGTCATTGACAATAAAGAGCGGAGTGTCGGGACATACCTGAAGAGGTGACTCGAGGTGCCTGGTGTATGGGTTATGCTTTTTACTGCAAGTGATGGAAGATTCCAGCATGACAGAAAGTGGTGCTAATGCGGAGTGAAAGGGCACGAGGAAATAGACCAACCAGTGTACGAAATTGTATGTGGTGTCGTATCAGCTGTGGAAAAGTGAGCTGGAGGACAGAGAAGAGAGGAAAAGAAATGAAAACGTGAATCCAGGGCTTCTGGGCTTTAGGTGATTTTATCTCCTATTCTTCGTACTTTACTGTGAATGTTTTACATTGGGTTGGAGATACCGGGAAAAGAGCGTCATGTTCTTCAACCTTGAAAATTTACTTCTTGGACTCTTGAGGAAGATAGTTGTAAATGCAGATTATGAGCTTTCTAATACAGAGATGTTCCTTTCATCATAGTTTTACAAATTGGGATGTAATTCACGTATAGCACGAAACTCACCATTTAAAGCGCGCAGTTCATGAGTTTGAGCGTATTCATATTGTGCAGCCGTCACTATCTCATTCCAGAACATTTTTATCCCTCCCAACAGAAGCCCCACACCTATTAGTGTCACTCTCGTCCCCTCGCCCCCAGCCCCTGGCAACCACTGATCTACTTTGTGCCCCACTGGACTTGCCTGTTCTGGCCATTTCTTATAGATGGAGCCACACAACACGTGACCTTCTGTGTCTGGCTTCTTTCACCCAGTACGATGACTTCAAGGTCCATCCGTGTTGTAGCAAGTGTCCATACTGCGTTCTTTTCTTGTGTTTTTAATGGCTATATAATATGCCATTGAATGGGTAGACCGTGTTTTATTTATCCATCCATCAGTTGATGGCCCTTCGTTGTTGCCACCTTTTGGCTATTGTGAGTAATGCCAGCATGGACCTTCATTTGTGTGGATGTACGTTCTCATTTCTCTTGGGTATACACCCAGATGTAGAATTACTGGGTCATATGGAAACTGAGTGTTTAACTATTCTGAGAAATTGCTGCACTGTTTTCTCAAGCACTGCTTATGAATATTCGTATTAGCAGAAGTCAGGAAATAATGTAGCTTGTCAATAGTAGGAGAGAGCTTAGGTGAATTGTATTAATCCCCTTAGCAAACGCTTGGTAAGAACGCAAGCTCTTTTATTCCTAGATTACGTACTAGGGGTCAAAGGCAGTTGAAATGGGATAATTGTCCCTATTTAAGATTGAGCTTAGTCTATTCCACTCTTCTAGGTGATGTTTGCAGATAATTTAAGAAGGGAGACAGAATACTTGGGCTATAGTGTTAGGCCAGCTCCAGTAATTTGGGGGGAGGCTCCAGGTATGAATTAATAAGTAAAGATGTTACACATTACAAAGTTGAGTGGAATAGACGGGACAGAAAATTGTATATACTGTGTGAGCGTGACTGTGTCAGAAAAAACAAATTAAAAGAGCACGGAGGGGCGCCTGGGTGGCTCAGTCAGTTAAGTGTCCAACTTCGGCTCAGGTCACGATCTTGCAGTTCACGAGTTCGAGCCCTGTATTGGCCTCTGCTGACAGCTCAGAGCCTGGAGCTGCTTCAGAATCTGTGTCTCCCTCTCTGTCTGCCTCTCCCTCGCTTGTACTCTGTTTCTCTCCCTGTGTCTCTCTCTCAAAAATAAATAAAACATTAAAAAAAGAGTGAAAAGAACACAGAAAAAAGGTGGAGGGAAACACAGTAAAATAGGAATAATGGTTTTATTTGAGTGGCGGTATGAATGGACAGTTCCCACCTATTCAGGTGTAGTTCCTAAACTTTCTGTAATGGAAACTGTAATAGAACAAAAATGCCCCTGAGCCTGTGTGTGGTGACTGTGGGAAGGTGTCGGCTGGAAAAATCTAGCGTCAGGTTTCTGGGGAGGTGAGAATTCAGGAACTTGGGCCGGCCTGCCTGTGAGTGAGTGAAGACAGAACTTTGGGTTTGCCTTAGGGAGGACTCGTAACCCCAGTCTGGGCCTATCCTGGCACTCAGTGCCGTGCACCTGCAGACAGCCACTGCGCTCGAGGAGGGGCCATTGGACATCAGTGTCGCCGCCCCCTTGGAGGGAAGAGCGTCGCCAGGATGAAGGGTCACAAGATTGTCCCGGAAGAAGCCCACCGCCTTGCTGAGGGTGCTGGTCGTCTCTGGCTGAGTATGAGATCTCCCCCACGTGGCTCCAGGCCTCCCCCTGACGTACAGGAATCCTGCTTTTTAGCCAACAACAGCCAGAAAGCACTCCTTGCTGAAAGACTAACACCAAAACAACTCCACTGTTCCAGACTCCCAGACGTTGGCCTTCTGACAGTGAAAAGGGAACCAGGATTTATTCAGCTCTCCTCATTACATCAACGTGATCAAATACATCCTAAGACCGAACCTCTCATCTGAAGTGATTTAGTCATTACTGAAGCAATGTTACCCACCAACACCCTTCTTGGGGGAAAGACATCATTTTGATATTGGTACAGTTTCAAATATTCAAGGATGGCCTGTGCTGTGCAACAGAAAACCGTGAAGTCTTTGTCCCATAAATATTTCGGAATGATGATTAGGACAATCAATTTAGACACGCTCGATGCTGTTGTTGAAAGTCAGGCCAGAATGTGCCTGTGTGCCATGAAGTCGCAACCGTCTGGAAGTCTGGAGGGTGTGTCGGCCTGGTAGATGGGTGAATCAGAAGGTCGGCATGGATGTTTATTGTAATGTTCTGCAATAGGAGGAAAAGCCTTCTCTGCATTTCACTGCCTCCTAATAGAGGACAGCCTGGATCATCACCACAAATGTCCACTACGGACGGGATCTGACGATAGACTGGGAAGGGAAGTGAGAGCTTAGGTGTCTTATTGGTTTCCTATTGCCGCATCACATATCACTCCGAGATTTAGTGGCTTCAAATGACAGTGAGCATTATGTCACATGACTCCTGTGGTGCAGGAATATGGGAGTTTCACTGGGTGGGCTTTGATTGGGTCTCACAAGGTGTCATGGTCAAGATGCTGCCCGGGGCCGAAGTCATCCGAAGGTTTGACTGGGGCTGGTGGACCCACTCTCAAGGTGGTTTACCCATGTGGCCGGCCAGTTGGTGCTGGCTGTTGGCAGGAGGCCTCAGTTCTTCCCCATTTGGGTCTCTTCATCGGGCTGCTTTAGGGAGCTCACAACCTGGCTGCCGGTTTCCCCCAGAGCCAGCAATCTAAGAGAGCAGGATGGAAGCACAGTGTCTTTTATGACTGCATCTCAGAGGCCACGCACCGTCATTTCCTCAGTATCTTGTCGGTTGCACAGCTCAACCCTATTCTGTGGCGGAGGGGACTGTGTGAGGCCATGAACACCAGGAGGCAGGAGGCATTGGGAGCCCTCTTAGAAGCTGGCTGTCACGGGTGTCCTGCTGTAGGCATGCGTGTTTCATTCACAGTATGATGGATGAAGCCAGGGAGTGGGTTTATGTGCTCCTCCTTGCTGTCAGCTGGCCCCTTTGCCGCGTTCTGCCTGCCCAAGGGATCCCTATCTTTGCCTTCTAGCTTACCACTTCTGTCTTTTGGGAGCTGGGAAACGTCATCATTGAGCCTGTTCAGACTACCATCAAGTAAGTAAATGGGCTCAAGGTGTAGGCCCTGTGGATCGATAAGACCAATAGCAAGGACTTGATAAACTTCTATGTGGGTGCAGGGACCTTACTCTTGGCGTGAGCTGGACTCTGAGAGGCGTGCTTCCTCCTCAACTAGCTTTGTAGTACTGATTCTGTGGATGACTGTGCAAACTCCATGCCTTGTTTATTTTTTTAAATTTTTTTTTTACATTTATTTATTTTTGAGACAGAGAGAGAGAGAGAGCATGAACAGGGGAGGGTCAGAGAAAGAGGGAGACACAGAATCTGAAACAGGCTCCAGGCTCTGAGCCGTCAGCACAGAGCCCGACGCAGGGCTCGAACCCACAGACTGTGAGATCATGACCTGAGCCGAAGTCGGACGCTCAACCGACTGAGCCACCCAGGCGCCCCTCCATGCCTCGTTTAGAAAGAAAGTGGAGTCAGAGACATCCGGCTTCTCTATCGGGCCAACATAAAATTCACTACTAGAACAGTAGAGGTGTCATTTGGTTTATTTTTAGAACAACAAGTATGGAAGTGTTATTATAATCCCCTGTACTGGCTATTGGACAGAAGATTGAAAAGATGAACTTCAGAGAGTTTTATAACAGTTCTGAATTATGAAGTGAGTTGGCCTCAGTAGCTCTAGTTCAGGATTCCCACCTCTCTTTGCTGACGAAATGAGATCACAGATGTAAACGTGCTTGGAATGCACCTGTGCTTGAGCATTTTTCCCCCAGCTTATGTGCGAATCAAGAATGGCAGAGATGTGCTCAGGGCTCCATTTATCCTGAAGTAGCGTCGTTTTTGGTGTGGTTTGATCCCATTCAGAACTTGAATCACGCACAACGCCCTACTGTTACCTGCTTGACTTGGAGCCACGCCGCCATCA
Organism: Prionailurus bengalensis; assembly: GCF_016509475.1. Classification (NCBI taxonomy): domain Eukaryota; kingdom Metazoa; phylum Chordata; class Mammalia; order Carnivora; family Felidae; genus Prionailurus; species Prionailurus bengalensis. The sequence goes on from NC_057361.1 coordinate 7,234,735, forward strand.
CGCCATCCCCGACCTGTAAAGGAATCGTGCTCCAGACGTTGGTGTTTCGGGACGGCGTGGCATGCACTAGGCTCATCCTGTGATGTCGTGTGTTTTGAGTGCATTGTAGTTGGCAGGCTGTCTGTGGTGTATCTTGCCTTCTGTATATTTCTGTTTTGATGTTGACTCTAACATCTAAAAACTATGTATAAAATGGAGACAAATTACAATCTGTTCCATTCTGATGGCGCTTATTGGCGCTTATCAGTTTCTAAATGCTACTGGGAGAGACAGAGCCTTGTTGTCAAACCAGTTTGGGGAAATAACATGTTCAGAATTCATCCTGGTCTTGTGAGGTTTGGCCGTGGTTGTGGTATCTCACTTTCCTGGGGCCAAGGACTTGAACAGAAGATGTGGGAAGATTGAGGTGGTGAAATTTAGGTTATCGGATTCCCATGCATACCAGTCAGTGTGCATTTATAGAGACGACCGAAGAGATAGCTGCCCAGACTCAGACAATTATAAGGTGTGGCCTGTTTCATCCAACAGCTGTCTTGTCAATCATTGTGATCATGGGATGTGGGGGAGGGGACGTTCTCCCTAAAGAAACCCATCTGGAAACCTTTTGTGTATCTATGTCAAGCCAAGGTTTCCTTAATCAATTGTGCTTCAAGGAGAGAGGTCTGTAGACAATGCGCTTTTGTTGTTTTTCTCCAAAAAACAAAAAAGGCAATTTCTGCCTCCTACTGTATAAGGAATACAGGCAGTATTTATTTAGTAGGTATCTCCTTGTATTGTCGCCACGCGTGCTGGGCTTTTTGCATTTGGTCAGTGGTTAATGTTTCACTCCTTAACTTCTGATGCCCGGTAGGTGAAACTTACCAATACATTTCAGATAGATTTAAGCTGTAATGCATGCAAACCGTTGTGTGTGTGTGTGGGGGGCATCTGTAAAGGAATGAGAACAAAACATAGGTGTCCTCTTGTGGAAGGTTCCAGTGTCATCAGCTCATTAAACGTAGTGCTTGGAAGAAGATGCTCGTTTACCTGTTTTGTAACTGTCCATATCTCTTTTCGCTGCTATTTAAAGTTGCACTTTGACATAGGAATGCTTTTAACTGCAAGCGTACAGATATTGTTGCTGATTATTATTTGGGCAAAGCCAGTCAGTTAATTTTCCACCTAAATAGTTGGAGCAAAGGCAGTCAATTAGATGAGATAATATCTAATTTTGTATTAAAATCTAATTCTGGAGTCGATTCAAGCCAACGTACACGAAATTGACCTGACTTTCAAATTTGCTTTCATAATTTTATTTTGCAGGATAACAAAGCCATTGACCTTTGCCGATTGTGTTGGGGATGAACTTCCTTTAGGATGGGAAACTGTATATGATAAGCAAATTGGAATTTATTACATGGACCACATAAATAGTAAGTAGACTGCCACATTTGAGTTATTACATGTGAATGAGTTTTCATGTTGATCTCAGAGATGCTAAGAACTCTTTTTGTACAGCTAAAACAATCATTACTATCCGATGCGGCATTGGACTGGATTTTATCAATGTAACCTGAAGTTTTTGTTTGTTGAGTTCTTCAGAAAGTGAAGTGGTTACGGAGCTACCTTGCTTGTGTGTTGCTCTGAACTGCACGGAAAATGTTGAAAGGAGAGTTCTAATGGCTAATAGAAGGACTACGTTTCCCAGGCAGTCTGGAAATAGAAAGATCTTTCATAATGAGAAGGTTGTTTATTGCAAAGCGGAGCTTACGGGTTCTTGGAACAATGAACACCCAAGTGATTACCTTACCTTCATTTTGTCTTACACGTTTAATTTTAACTTGAATACACCAAACCTTTTTGATCTTTGGGGAGGGTGAAAACTGTGTAAAGACCACAGCTAAAATAAGGGTCCCTTGACCTCGCGAGCTTTCTTCAAAGAACCGTTTAGAGCAGTGGCTCTCCATCGGGGCTGGTTTTGTCTCCCGGGACGACTTGGCAGTGTCCAGAGGCCTTGTCCATGGTCACGCCCGGGAGAGGTGCTGCGGCGTCCAGTGAGCAGAGGTTGGGCGGGGGGTGCCGTTGAACTCTGTCCGCTGGTCAGGACAGCTCCCCGAAACGGCCGGACACACCCTGGTTCACAAGCTCCATTGTATCAGAGATCTGTTCTCCACCGCTCGCTCTCGGCTTGCTGCACTTTCGTCAGCCCTCCTCGATCTGGCCCGGCTGGGACCCACTTGTCACTCAGATTCCCGCTTTTTACTCCCTCCCGGCTTCATTCTAGCTACCCTCAGTGTTTCTGTCGTTCGACATTTTTCATTCCTCAGGACACCAAGCACGGCTTCCCCTCAGCGAGTTTTCTGTCCTTCAGTTTATTAAGTGTGGGGGTGCCCGGGGGGCCCGAAGACTCGCGATGCCTGCCACGGAGTGATTTGTAGCTCTTTCTGGTCCCACGGCTTCTCCTGTCCCGTAGTGCAGTCAGCCCAGGTTGGTGTCTTCAGGGCCGATTCTTGCCTGTCTCTTCCAGCCCGGCCTCCCGAGTCGGCGTTTGGAAACCCGAGTGGCGAGGCTTCCTTTCTCAGTCCCCGGGCAGTGGAATTTCTGGTGCCTGGCGGTCAGCCTTGCCCTTGATTGTGGCTCTTACCCCAAGACTGGGCAGTGGGGATAAGTACTGCCCCAGACGGGGCCCAGGCCTGTCTGCCCTGTCAGGTAGTTACCCAAGTGGCAGGAGGGCTTCTGGGTAAATCCACCACCCAGCGGACAGGGCGCTGTCCTTAGCGAGGCTCCAGCTGCGGATGGCCCTCCCTGTAGCCCCAGCCGACCTGGTGTCTCACGACAGTGTGTGTTCAAGGTGTCTTGCTGTCTGGGCTTGCCCTCCCAGCTGCTGGAGGGCAGCTCCTGCAGGTGAGGGCCTCTGCTACAGGTGAGGGGCCGCCCCCGCAGGTGAGGGATGCTTTCGCAGGTGAGGGATGCTCCCACAGGTGAGCGATGCTCCTGCAGGTGGGGGCCGCTCCCGCAGGTGGGGGATGTTCCCACAGGTGAGGGCCGCTCCCGCAGGTGAGGGATGTTCTCGCAGGTGGGGGCCACTCCTGTAGGGGAGGGATGTTCCCGCAGGTGAGGGCCGTTCCCGCAGGTGAGAGATGCTCCCGCAGGTGGGGGATGTTCCTGCAGGTGAGGGCTGCTCCCGCAGGTGAGGGATGTTCCCGCAGGTGAGAGATGCTCCCGCAGGTGGGGGATGTTCCTGCAGTGAGGGCTGCTCCCGCAGGTGAGGGATGTTCCCGCAGGTGAGAGATGCTCCCGCAGGTGGGGGATGTTCCCACAGGTGAGGGCCGCTCCCACAGGTGAGGGCCACTCCCACAGGTGAGGGATGTTCCTGCAGGGGAGAGATGCTCCCGCAGGTGGGGGCCGCTCCCACAGGTGGGGTATGTTCCCGCAGGTGAGAGATGCTCCTGCAGGTGAGGGCCACTCCCGCAGGTGAGGGATGTTCCCGCAGGTGGGGGCCACTCCCGTAGGGGAGGGATGGTCCCACAGGTGAGGGCCGTTCCCGCAGGTGAGGGATGTTCCCGCAGGTGAGAGATGCTCCCGCAGGTGGGGGATGTTCCCGCAGGTGGGGGCCGCTCCCGCAGGTGAGGGATGGTCCCACAGGTGAGGGCCGCTCCCGCAGGTGAGGGATGTTCCCCCAGGTGGGGGCCACTCCTGTAGGGGAGGGCTGTTCCCGCAGGGGAGGGCTGTTCCCGCAGGTGAGGGATGTTCCCGCAGGTGAGAGATGCTCCCGCAGGTGGGGGATGTTCCTGCAGGTGAGGGCTGCTCCCGCAGGTGAGGGATGTTCCCGCAGGTGAGAGATGCTCCTGCAGGTGGGGGCCACTCCTGTAGGGGAGGGCTGTTCCCGCAGGGGAGGGCTGTTCCCGCAGGTGAGGGATGTTCCCGCAGGTGAGAGATGCTCCCGCAGGTGGGGGCCGCTCCCACAGGTGGGGTATGTTCCCGCAGGTGAGAGATGCTCCTGCAGGTGAGGGCCACTCCCGCAGGTGAGGGATGTTCCCGCAGGTGGGGGCCACTCCCGTAGGGGAGGGATGGTCCCACAGGTGAGGGCTGTTCCCGCAGGTGAGGGATGTTCCCGCAGGTGAGAGATGCTCCCACAGGTGAGGGATGTTCCCGTAGGTGGGGGCCACTCCCGTAGGTGAGGGATGGTCCCACAGGTGAGGGATGTTCCCGCAGGTGAGGGATGCTCCCGCAGGTGAGGGATGTTCCCGTAGGTGGGAGCCACTCCCGTAGGGGAGGGATGGTCCCACAGGTGAGGGCCGCTCCCACAGGTGAGGGATGTTCCCGCAGGTGAGAGATGCTCCCGCAGGTGAGGGATGTTCCTGTAGGTGGGGGCCACTCCCGTAGGTGAGGGATGGTCCCACAGGTGAGGGCCGCTCCTGCAGGTGAGGGATGTTCCCGCAGGTGAGAGATGCTCCCGCGGGTGGGGGCCGCTCCCGCAGATGGGGGATGTTCCCGCAGGTGGGGGTCGCTGCACCGTGGGCCCGGGCACATGCTCACTGCGGCTTCCTCATCAATCTTTGGCCTCCCCGGGCCCAGGTGCTATTACTGAATGGCAGAGGCATCTGCCTTACACAATCTTTCCGGAAAGCCAGCCTGCCACTGAGGTCCTGGACCCGTTCTGGCTCGCCTCTCTCGTAAACCCAACTTGCTCATCCCTGTGTGCCCCCTTCTTTGCTGTGGGCATTCGTTGCTCACCTGCTCACTGTCACGGCGACTGTTTTAGAGCACCTTTCTGTGCTGGCCCTGGGGACACAGGGCCCAAAGTGAGACCCAGTGCGCACCTCAAGGATTCCACACGACGCTCTAGACGTGGCCTTGAACCCAAAAACTGAGTAGTCACCGTGGACTTTCTTCCAGTCACTGTGAGTATAAGTGGGGTGACTCAGCACCGTGGGTGATGCTGGTGAAGACATCAGCTCCGGGATCACACCGCCTCCTCTCTCAGAGAACCCAACTCTTTTGTTTTTTTCTTGCAGGAACAAGAAAGGTTATTATTATTGCAATAGTTTGTACATGGAGGGCCAAACAGCGCATTCCAGAAAACTTGCTCCCCAGAACCCAACTCTTCATAGCACAACTTTAAAACTCTTTAAAGGCACAGCACCCAGAGAGTCAGATATTAAATTGGAACCGTGCAGGTGGGCAGTAGGGTGTGAGGGACCAGAGGGACCCTGGTTGACCACCTTCAAGGTTCCCAAGACCCTCCGGGGCACTGGACAGAGTGCAGGCAGTGCTGGTGGGCCGCAGCGGGTCTCACTGCCACACACAGGCGTCGGCGACACCCGGCAGTTACAGATGTGATTCGGCCCCGTCCTGGGCCTGCTGAACGTGAGCTCTGGGACTCGGTCAGGACCCTGATCGTTGTCGTTATATTTGGTTTCTTATCGTCTAGCGGGGGCTTTTGAGGCCCGGAGAGGCTGTCCAGTAGGGGCCTAGAGTGGCAGTGTGAAAGGGACGGTGGGTGTCAAAGGAAGGGGGTTTAAAGGGAGAACTTACTTGAAACATCCTAGCAAGCTCTTGTGTGTGCGTGTGTGTGTGTGTGGGGGGGGGTATGTGTGTGTGTGTCTGTGGTAAAGAGCACATGACATAAAATTTACTTTTTAACCGTTTTGAGGTGAAATCCACAAAACCGAAAATTAGCCATTTTAAAGTGTGGGGTTCAGCGGCGTTTGGTGCGTTCACTGTTGGACAGCCACCGCCCCTCTCTAGTTGCAGAACATTCCACCCCCCTCCCCCAGAGTCAAACCTGGAACCCATTAGCAGCCACTCCCCCTCTCCCCCCCAGCCTCCCAGCCCCTGGCCATCACTAAATCTCCTTTCTGTCTCTCTGGAGTTGCCTCTTCTGGACATTTCACGTAGATGGAATCCTACGCTGCGTGACCTTTCGCGTCTGACCTCTTCCACCCCACGGGATGTGTTCGAGGTCCGTCCGCGCTGTAGCCGGAAGCAGCACTTCATTCCCCGTCGTGGCCGAATGACCTTCCATCGTGCGGATGGGTCCTGCTTTATTTATCCCCTCATCAGTTGCTGGACTTAGGCTTGTTTCCACCTTGTTGGCTGTTGCCGTAGAGCTGACCGAGCACACTTTATTCTGTTTTACTTATTTTTTTTTTTAATTTTTTTTTTTAACGTTTATTTATTTTTGAGACAGAGAGAGAAAGAGCATGAACGGGGGAGGGTCAGAGAGAGGGAGACACAGAATCTGAAACAGGCTTCAGGCTCTGAGCTGTCAGCACAGAGCCCGACGCGGGGCTCGAACTCACAGACTGCGAGATCATGACCTGAGCCGAAGTCGGACGATTAACCGACTGAGCCACCCAGGCGCCCCTGTGTTTTACTTACTTATGAAGATCTGATTGGCTTTATTACATGTTTTGTGAATCAGGCAGCACCCCTTCTCACAAATAGAGGGGAGCTCCCCAAGCCGCTTTAAATGAATTATCTTGCATGTTTGTGTAAGATTGGGGTACTCCTGTACTCTGCACTCCTGTGCCAGCAGCCTGCACGTATTTACCAATGTGTCATGGTTGTAACAGAGCCACCATAGCCTGGGGTCTCTAAATTTGGAACAGGGACACCGCTTTGCAGTTTTTGTTTGATTTAGGGCAACGCTTCGGTTGACATCTCCCCGTTAGGAGATTTGTGGCGGTGGAGGAGGGGAGCGTCTCCCGAGTCTGGGGGTTTTGCCCGTATGCTCAGTCTGCCGCCTCAGTCTCAGGCTCTGATTTCGGGACCGTTGTCCCCTGCCTGTGGAGCGGACTCCCCTTCCTGCCGCTCGTTTGGTGCTCCTGCGGTCAGGAGTTAGTGATGGCTTTGCCTTGGGTTTCAGATGAAGGAAAAGGTCCTGAGAATATAATGATGACCAAGGCTCCGTGCCTGCCTTTGAGGGGCTCGTAGTTTGGCGGGGGGGGGGGGGGGAACAGAAATGTGAAAACAGTCACGTGCCCAGTGCCAAGAACTGCAGTCCTAGCCGTCGTGGAGAGACATTACGTGCTTGCAGGGGCGGGGCAGGCTTCAGAAAGGAGGTGCTTTGGCAAAGGCACTCAGAAGACAGTAGGGTTTCCTGGTGGGGCGGAAGAGGACGCAAGCAGCACGAACAAATGCAGACAAGCATTTCCAGCGATGGAGACTTTGGAAAAATTCAGCCTGTTTCGAGGACGTCTTGGTTGGGGGAGGACAGAAACTAGGAGTGAAGCTGGCAAGTTAGTTTCGGGACTCCGGCGTCATGAGGAGGATATTGCCTTGAAAGACGTTCGTGTGTTAAAGAATCACAAGCCAAGTTAGGAAGGCGACTCTGGTGAGCGCACTGAGGAGGCAGGACGCCTGCGTGGTTTCGGAGAGGGGTCGTGAGGATCTGATTGAACTTAGGGGAGATGGAGAGAAGGGCATGTCGTCAGCCACGATTGTTTCTAGGGGGCAGGAAGCACCAGTTCTTGGTGGCCCGCAGAGAATTCTGGGTGAGGGAGAAGAGCAGGTGTTCTCTGAGGATGGGTCCCAGGTTGGCCAAGTGGGTGGATCTGGATGATGCTGCTCACGTCGAGAGGGGGCAGAAGGAGAAGCAGGTGACTGCTGTGTCCCTGTTGGCGTCGGTTGAGGGTTTGGTGGTGAACGGGCGCCATGTCAGAATGAGTTCTGCCTCGGACGAATGACTCAGAATTCCTCTGGTTCCGTCCGGGTGGAGATCTACCTAGGAGGCAGCCGGAAGAAAAATGGGAACTCAGGAGAGAGGCTGGAGCCAGAGGGAGGCATGCGCCTCCCACGGAGAGTGAGAAAGCCGGAGTGGAAGATGGGGGGGGGGTAGGATTTATGGGTGGGAGGAGACAAGGAAGTTCGCGAAGAACACAGAGGGGCTGCAGGTCTGGTGCAGAGGCCCGACGAAGGGGAGCAGCCAGGTCATAGGGCATTCTGGGTCAGAGAAGTCAGTGACCAGAAGGTTGGGAGTAGCCATTAGTTTGACAGCGGAGAGCTCATTTGGATTCATCCCCGCCGATGTTTGTTCGCAGTGTGAACAGTTGTCTGGTATCGTCTCCTCCGCGGGAAACTTCTTCATATCCCTAGAGTTTTCTTCTCGTTCCAACTGTGGATCTACAAACGGCAGGGGTTCCACGCCTCAGGAAGCTTCGTTATGAGGTCGCTTCCATAACGTACATCCCGCCAATGAGTTAATTTTCGTATCAGCCAGTCACGTGACTGCGTGACTGTTGGTCAACCTCAAGACCTTACTTGTAAGTCACTTACGTTCTCGCCCTTTTAATTTCAGAGCTTACCCAGATTGAGGATCCCAGAGAACAGTGGAGGCGAGAGCAGGAACGGATGCTGAAGGAGTATTTGATCGTGGCCCAGGAGGCTCTCAATGCCAAGAAAGAAATCTACCAGATTAAGCAGCAGCGGTTCGAGCTGGCCCAGGAGGAATACCAGCAGCTGCACAAAATGTGTGAGGACGACAGCCGCTCGTACGCTAGCTGTGAGTTGACTGTCCCCCGTGGGTAACGCGCGGCTTCGGAAGCCGCCTCTCCGCCGGCTTACTGCACACACCGAACTTGACTCGGGCAAGACGGCTCCGTAAAGTTTCTAACCGCGTATCGTTAGGTCGTCGGTATTTTGCTCTGGAATCGGGTGTCTTCCGTTAGCCACTCCTTTAGTGGGTATCTACCAAGTGCTTGCCCTGTGCCCAGGCACCGTGATGCGGCGGAGCCTGAGGAGGCAGAGGTCCCTGCCCTCGTCGCATCACATTCAGGTGGGGAGGGTAGAAGAGCAACAAGCAGCTTTCAGGCAGCGGCACGAAACGACCTCGTGTCTCGTGTTTGTCAGTGCGGAAAAGGGCTTCACTCGGAGCCCTCCGCCACCGATAGGGCGTGTTAGGGGTGATCCCCGGGAGGGCCGCGCAGTGGTTTCGTTGATCCTGCGTGGAAAGACTCGGGAGCCATCACGTGTGTCAAGCACCTGTCCCTCTGTAGAGTCCTTTCTGGGGCGGCACGCTGAAGGCGGAGGAACTCAGCGTAACCCAGAAGATTGGGGGGACTCCCCGCCTCCGATGGCTGCGCACTGGTGTTCTCAAAAGGAATCCCTCTTCGTTTTAGAGGTTACTGGACGTGGGCTCCCATCTCATTAGTACTCGGCGGATGCTCAGGTATTGAAGGAGCCCGGTCCCGTCTCAGAAACCAAAGCATCTCGTTACCGACACAGTCAGTCACTGCTTGAGCCAGTCTCTTCCCCACAGCGCTGTCACACTTAACAGTCCACCACAGGTGCACACGGCCGTGACCGTTCTGGGTGCCCGTGAGCTCGGGAAGAATGCGTGGAGGTGCTACGACTAGGTTTTGTGTGATAACAACCTGAGTCTCGTTGAGACACGGGAAGCCTTAACCTGTGACGTGGCCACCATGTTGCCAGGTACTTGGCTCTGGCGAATAATAAAGACACAGTCAGAGCTTTGTTCTGTGTTGCGAGTCAGAATGGAGTTAAGGCCGAGGGGCCATAGGTCTTTTTTTTATTGCAGCTGCTGTTGAAGGTGAATACGCCTTACAAGCTGTGGGGAAGCGAGGGGTGGGGGTTCCCCTCTGTAACAGGAACTGAAGACAGTGCTATCACATGTTCCGAGAGAAGGTCAGGACCCAAGTATAATGCTGTGTTGTTTCCAGCTTGTCTTATCTCTTGTTCTTTGGGTATTGATATCTATTAGGTTTTTTTTGGGGGGGGGTTTGTTTTAACTGTTCATCAGAACGCAGTGCTCAGCTCAGTGCGAATTTTTAGAGGTTGGTTTCCTATCTCCATAGTTTCTTTTTTTATAATGTCTTTCTCTGATTTTGGTATCAGGCCTCACAGAACGAATTGGGAAGTGTTCCCTCCTCCTGTTTTTGGAAGGAGTTTGTGTGGGATTGGTATTTGATAGAATTTGATAGAATTCACCAGAAAAGCCATCTGGATCTTGAGTTCTTTGTGGGAGTGTTTGGAACTATAAATTCAATGTTATAAGGCTACTCAGATGTTTGTTTCTTATTTTTTTTTTAATTTTCTTAACGTTTATTTATTTAAAAAAAAATTTTTTTTTTCAATGTTTATTTATTTTTGGGACAGAGAAAGACAGAGCATGAATGGGCGAGGGGCAGAGAGAGGGAGACACAGAATCGGAAACAGGCTCCAGGCTCCGAGCCATCAGCCCAGAGCCCGACGCGGGGCTCGAACTCACGGGCCGCGAGATCGTGACCTGGCCGAAGTCGGACGCTTAACCGACTGCGCCACCCAGGCGCCCCAGCGTTTATTTATTTTTGAGAGAGACAGAGACAGAGCATGAGAGGCAGAGAGGCAGATAGAGAAGGAGACACAGAGCCTGAAGCAGGCTCCAGGCTCTGAGCTGTCAGCACAGAGCCTGATGCGGGGCTCGAACTCACAGACCGTGAGATCATGACCTGAGCCGAAGTCGGACGCCCAACCAACTGGGCCACCCAGGCGCCCCTGTTTGTTTCTTCTTGAATCAGTTTTAGTATTTGTGTGTTTCAAGGAATTCGTCTATTTCATGGAATCCGAAAGTCAGCAAACTTTTCTACCAAGGGTTAGGTAGTAAATATTGTAGGCTTTGTGGGCCACAAGGTCTCAGCTGCAACTACTCAACCCTGTTGTTATAATGCAGAAGCAGCCAGAGATAATACATGAACGAATGTGTGTGGGTTGTTCTGATAAAGTGTAAACACAGGTAACAAGTTTGATTTGGCCTGCAGGGAGATTTGCCGACTGCCGAGCCAAGTTGTCAAGTTTATAAAGTTGGTCGTCAAGTTTATAAAGTTTGTAGAATTCCCTTTCGGTTCATTTAAGATCTAGACACTCCTAGGTGGTGTCCTGTCTGTCATTCCCAATGTTCCTAATTTGTGTCTTCTTTTTTTCCTCAGTGTAGCCAAACTTTTGTTGATTGTATTTGTCTTTATAATGAGCTGGCTTTCCCCCCCCCCCCTCCTATTTCTTACCTGTTTTCTATTTTATTGATTTCTCTTTATTATTTTTTCCTTCTTAGTTTGGCTTTACTCTGTTCTTCCTTTTCTAGCTTCCTAAAGTAGAAACGTAGACCATTGAGTTTAGACCTTTCTTATTTTCTCACCTAACCTCTAAAAGGTATGAATTCTTCTCCAAGTGCGATTTTAACTGCATGCCGCAGGTGTTGGTGTTTTCATTTTCAGTCAACCCAGATTGGCTGTTTCTTTTTGGGTTCTCTAAAAGCAAGTTGTTGGCACTTTTGAAAGATGTTATGTTGCCGATTTCTAATGTAATTCCATTGTGGTCAGAAACTACACTATGTAAGATTTCAATGTTTTGAAATCTATTGAGATGACTTTTATGACCCAGCATATGGTCTCTCCTAGTTAGCTCATAGGATTAGAAGCCCATGGTGTTGGTACAGCGAGGTCACGCCTAGCTGCACCAGTGGCTTACAACTGTTCCTGAGAGCCTATGGTTAGCGATCTTAAGTCTTTTCGAAAGTTACTTAGTAGAAGCTACGCCGAACCATAGAAAATTGTTCTTTCTGTAGTTTAAAAAGGGCTGAATATAGGCAGTTTCATATGATTCAACCTAATGGAATGTTTCTTCCCAGTAGCCTTTAGGGACCTTATCTGTTCCATGGTTGAGTTTGATTAGATCTCCAAAGGCCCTCCGGTTGATTTTTCGTCTACGGATGGAATGGGGGAAGGACAGACCAGACAAATTTGGCAGGAACTTTCTTCCAGTGATTGAAGAGAAAAATCGCAGCAAGGGAAGATGTTTCTTACATGTTGCCTACGACCAGTGCAGCTGAGACTTCGGTCGTGGTGAACGTGGGGCCTCTGGACCCGAGCCTGTGAGGGTGCAAGTAGAGGAGGACCTTGGTGCATCCTGTTGGATTCCACACCCAGCCCTGGGGGAGGCGAGGGAGGAATCCCGGGCCAAAGCTGAGCCCCTGGATTAAGAGCATTCAGAACCTGTAGCCCTGTAGCGATGGGATATCCCTCACCATCAGTTTTTGTATTTCCGTGGGCTTTGACATTTGGGCATGTAGGAAATCGCACTCGGTAATATTCCTTCCTGTGCTCCACAGAATTTTCCTAATGCCCAGTAAAAAAGAGCTACTCAAGATGCCGTCCTGCGTGGTGCATGAAGAAACCTTCAGTAGAGGAAGCAGATGACTCTGGTGTTCCCTTGACACTCTGAACCAGGCCCATCAGAATCCTGACCTGCTAGAAGTCTCTGTGTAGACACAATCTCTGCATCCACTTGTATAAGTGGCCTTGGGGGCCAGATAGGGCCAGCCTGTTTTCATGAAGGGCTAGAGGTGCCGGTGGATTTTGCTGGGGCCTGTTGGCTCATCTGGGATAAGACGCCACATGAAATCGTAACGGACTTAATCCAAGTGCTTCACCAGGTTGCTGCTGCTCCTGGGGTTTGGACCAAGCTCTTTCAACTTGCCATTTAACCTGAACTACTAATTACGATGACGAAAACTCTGTTAGTGACTCAAATGAATTCTCTCTGACCACACCGGTCTCACACAGCCCAGATTGCTAGTCCTCTAAAGCAGGGAGGCGTCTCCTTGCTCCGGTACTGGGAGCGGGATAACACTTGGACCCGTTTCTCGTTACTTCCTTCGTCGGCAGTGACTTGAAGCGAAATGAACCAGTATTCAGTGAACTAGAGTTTTCTGTGCATCGTTCGGATTGCAACATTACGAAGCACATGATGCTGTCTTTGTTGTACACGTGAGAAGCAATACTGGGGAGGCGAGGTTACTTCTTCAAGGTCACATGCCTAGTAAATGGCAGACCTGGGATCTGAACCCAGATCTGTTTGTGCATGTAGCCTTCAGTGCTGCCTACTGTTTCCTAGGCATGGAAGAGGCAGCTCAAAGGAGCTAATTGTGTTTTTGAAACACTTTGCCCTCCTGTTGTTCAACTTATCTAGAAGTAAAGACCGATTATAAATTGACAAGGCCTCTGGCAAGTTTGCAACACTCAGAGGGGCGAGTGGGAGGCAGAGCACTTTCTATGTCTTGGCTTTCTTGTGGCCCATGGCAGGATTGCTAAACTATTCGTCTAGTTTCCAACAGATACTTACTTAGCACCTGGTATTGGTATGTCCCAAATGCTGGGGACACGATTTCTGTCTCCCTAATGGCTGATTGTAGGGAACAGTTAGGCATTGATGGGGAACAGAGGAATTAACTAAAACAGCCACTTTTTAAAGTGTTCATTTCTTGATTTTTGAGAGAGAGAAAGAGAGCACAAGCAGGGGAGGGCCGGAGAGAGAAGGACAGAATCCCTAGCAGGCTCTGCGCTGTCAGCCCAGAGCCCAACGTGGGGCTCGATCTCACAAAGCATGAGATCATGACCAGAGCTGAAATCGAGAGTCGGACGCTCAACTGACTGAGCCCCCCAGGCGCCCCCAAAACAGCCATTTTTTTTTATAAATTTTTTTTTCAACGTTTATTTATTTTTGGGACAGAGAGAGACAGAGCATGAACGCGGGAGGGGCAGAGAGAGAGGGAGACACAGAATCGGAAACAGGCTCCAGGCTCTGAGCCATCAGCCCAGAGCCCGATGCGGGGCTCGAACTCACGGACCGCGAGATCGTGACCTGGCTGAAGTCGGACGCCTAGCCGGCTGCGCCACCCAGGCGCCCCAAAACAGCCATTTTTAATATTGGAGCAGGAGGGCGGGAGGAAATGACGTGCATCTGTCCTACCCCCTCCGAGCCATTAGCCCAGAGCCCGACGCGGGGCTCGAACTCACGGACCGCGAGATCGTGACCTGGCTGAAGTCGGACGCCTAGCCGGCTGCGCCACCCAGGCGCCCCAAAACAGCCATTTTTAATATTGGAGCAGGAGGGCGGGAGGAAATGACGTGCATCTGTCCTACCCCCTTCACAGATTCCTCCCTGAGTTGTGGAAATCACCGGAATAAAACTCCATTCACTGGAGAGAAAAGATTTTGTGTCAATATTGGGCCATCTGGTATCTAAGAATATCCAAACCTTGACCTTTTTCTGTCCCTGAGCAAAGCAAAAGCAGACGCTTGCTGGATTTGAGCGTCCATGTCCCCGTGAGGCTAAAAACCCTACCCTACTCTATTTCTGGGAGCCGCCTGGGACCCGGGCCCGTTTTGTTTGTAGAACCCGGGGACGGAGCTGTTCTGCAGTGGGCTCGTTCTCTTTGAGCACACCGGTTCTCTTCCACAGTTCCATCCTGTCGTGTTCCCCTACTTTCTTCATGTCTTGTTTTGCTGGCAAAGGAGTTTTGTTAAAATCTTTGTAGCAAAGGAACTTCTTGCCGCATTCATTGTAACTATAAAAAATGAAAACAGAGGGGCGCCTGGGTGGCGCAGTCGGTTGACCGTCTGACTTCAGCCAGGTCACGATCTCGCGGCCCGTGAGTTCAAGCCCCGCGTCGGGCTCTGGGCTGATGGCTCGGAGCCTGGAGCCTGTTTCCGATTCTGGGTCTCCCTCTCTCTCTGCCCCTCCCCCGTTCATGCTCTGTCTCTCTCTGTCCCAAAAATAAATAAAAACGTTGAAAAAAAAATTAAAAAAAAAAAAAAAGAAAACAGAAAATGCTAAGAACTGGAGGTCTTTGTATTTCTTGACCTGAGTGGTTATGTTTGTATTTGCTTTGCATTCATTCATTGTTTTGTATGCTTCTCTTTATGTGTGTTATCCCCCACCACAAAGCAGAGAGAAAAGCCAGGAGGAGCTACATTAAATTATTAACGCTGCTCACATCTAGAGGTAGAAACAGGGAGGTCTTTTTCTTTTTTCAAGCCTATTTTAAGACTTGTCTGGATTCCACGCGTTTATTTCATGCAGTGAGCAGAATTCTCTCTGGGTGAAGAGTGAATTGATATCTCATTTAGAGGAAGAAGAGAGTTCGGTCTTGATTTGCCCTACTTTCTTCATTCTAATGTGCTCATCTCTTTGCCTTTCCCACTGAATACATTTGTTATGTCAGACGCTTTTATGCTAGAGTTAATCTTTCAGTCTTCCTGAGAAACTTGAGCTCCTAGGTGCCTTCAGATGAAGTATTATGACCATTTGCAGGATCTTTTGGAAGGAATTCTTGCATGGGATGAATTACAGTCTAAACCACAGGTCAGCAAATTATGTGTGGTTTCTGGGCTGAATCTTGTCCACTCTGGCTCTTTATAAATAAAGTATTATTGGAACGCAGCCACATCCACTCACTTACCTATTGTCTATAGAAGCTACGATGGCAGGGTTGAGGAGCTGAGACAGAGACTGTACGGTCCACAAAGCCGAAAATATTTACTCTCTGGCCCTCTGCAGAAAAAATTTCCCAACCCCTGGTCGAAACCAGTAGTTCTGAACCCTGGCTACAGGGTATCATCTCCTGAGGGGCTTTTAAAAACTGCTGCCTGGGCCCCACTCCCAGAGATTTTGATCTCCTTGACCTCGGGTGGGGCCAGACATTTTTTTTTTTTTTTTTTTTTTTTGGGTAAAGCTTTCCAGGTGAATCCCAGAGTTGAGAATCCATCGGTCTGGATTGACTGTGACGGTCTCTTCCGGCAGCAGGAATATGACTTTGTGCCTCTGGCTCCTAGGAGCCACCAAAAGTCTGCACCAAAAGTATCTTCGGGTGGTTGGGAGAGCTGGCTTAATCTCCCGTGAGAAAGTGCTGACCCACCCTGAATTCCTGGGTTAGGTGGTGGTGAAGCTTGACCTTATCGGTTATCAGTTTTGCCAGCATTCTTTCTGAGGCTTTAGGCCCGTCCCACAAAGACGGCCTTCCATTGGTTACCCAGGAGAGGGGTTTCTCCTCTACTACCTAGGGGAGTGTAATGGCCACAGTCCATCCATTCAGCCTTCTGTTTTCCTTCGTGGGTAAGCGTGTTGGAGCTGGCAGGGGAAAAATGGATCACACGCAGCATTTTTCACGGGTATTAGTTGGCAAGACTCAATCTTAAAGGCGATTTCAGAGCCTATGTCTGTTGAGAGATAATCCCCTAGTCTGTCCTAGAGAGCATTTCTGAGAGAACTCTCAGTCTGAATTTGGTGGGATCTTGTGTTACTTCTGTAGGTCGCCTCTGAGCGGGCTTGTTTGATATTTTTTGTTCCTTTGCTTATGGTGCCTTTAAAAACAAATGTCATGCCCTCCTCTGTTGGCCTGGGTTACTTATGTGCATGCCTTTGTCGCTGCTCTGGTAATTAGTACCTGTCAGCATGGGAACTGTCAGGGCTTGCCATCCTGTCTGCCAGGGTTCTTTTGGCTTCCTTGAGCAACTCCCCGTGGTGCCGATGCCTGGAGGTGCACACCTGGTCCTAAGGGGCAGTCTGCCCAGAGGATGTCTTTGGAGAAGGACTACTGGTCTTTCAAAGCATGTTACCCCCCTGGGGTGATCTTGGGTT
The DNA here is from genome assembly GCF_016509475.1 of Prionailurus bengalensis. Lineage (NCBI taxonomy): Eukaryota > Metazoa > Chordata > Mammalia > Carnivora > Felidae > Prionailurus > Prionailurus bengalensis. Next base: position 7,251,130 of record NC_057361.1, read on the forward strand.
CCCACAGCACAGAGGAGGCCTGTGTGTATCAGAGAAACAGGGAGACAGAGACAGACGCACCAGCAGACGTGTTTTCCCTTTTCGATACCCTGGAAAATCAAAATCCAAAATAAGTCCTGGGGTCTGCAGCGTCACGAGTGCTAAATGCACGGGCCACGCTCACCTCTTGGACAATGGGCACTGGGGAGCCCGGGGTCCATTCCTTCTCTTGTTGGAGAAGCTAATCTGATGGGAGAATCTGGGGCATCTGGCCCACAGGAGCCCAAGATTCAGACCGAGGTCCCTTTTTGGCTGATGTAGATCAAGGCACTGGAAACTTAGTCTTCGTTCAAGTGGGGAGACGTGATCATCGTCTCTCACAAAGATTTTCCAAGAGTTGATGTCGCTGTGGTCCAGCTAGACTGTAATCTGATTTTCGTGTTACCCAAAGCACTACGGTATGCCTGAGTGGGCTCCTTAAGCTGTTTAATAGCTGTGGCCACTCAAGTCTTCAAGAGAGAAGAAAGCTTCAGAGGCGAAGGTCTGGTATTTATCATGAACCTTGAGGTTGGAGACGTGTCTTAACAGAGGCACGATTCTTTTTTTAAATGTCGTGGAGGGCACGCCGTGAAAAATGGAGGCTGGTGCCCTGAGGTGTTCCTTGGACTCCAGAAATGGGTTCCATTAGACCTACCGGCAGATGTCAGGAACTAAGGATTTGGCTTTGCAAGTTAAATCACATTATTAAAAGTTATGCCAGTGTTCATGACGCTCCTTCGTATTTGAAGATAAATGGACTCACTCTTTTAGGTACTTGAGTTGCCTCTTCCCTCGTCCCAGTCCTGGAATTTTTAAATTTTAGAGACTGTAGCAAAGCTAACGTGAATGCTGTCTGCATAAGGAAACCCCGTTTTATCATTTGGGATGGTTTCAGCCGTAAGTCACAGAAAAGACCCGCTCCTTGTCACATAAGAGCCCTTCAGCGGTGGGGTGGGCCCCCCCTGGGCCCCCCCATGGGTGCATTCGGTGGCTCAGGGATACCATTTCTCTATCGGGCTCCCCCTCCGGGACTCGGTACACCTTGAGTCTCCCCCAGGGGAGGGGTGCACGCCCCGCGAGCCGAGGGTCCTGTTAGTTAGGAAGGAGAGCTGGGGGGGCTGGTGGCTGTGTATTTGTCTAGCCGTATCCTGTTGTTTCAAGTCTGTCGGCTAATTTTCCCTGTGAAATTGCGCAGAAGAGGACTTTTGTGGCAACGATTTCAGACCGTTACGTTAACTGCTGTCGGACGCTGTTGTCAGTTTCCCCGGACTCTGGGAACCCAGAGTTACTTTCTGCCCCACGTGGAAACGACCGCAGGTGGCAGCCGTTGGCGTGGTCTCCCTCAAACGCAGGGTGACGGGTGGACCCACGTGGGGGTGAGCAGTCAGCGAGCCTTGGGCTCATTTGCTTCTTATCTGCATCCAAGTGGAAGTCCCTTTACCTCAGGTCGGGGGGAACGTTTAAGTCCTGGGAGTTCAAGGTGGGGGTTTTGTAGAGATGATTTCTGACTCTTAAGGGCTTTGTTTGGGGCGTTGCTCTCAGTACTGGTCTTAAATGAAGCCAAGGAAGTCAGTCAAGATGGAAGTCGAAGGATTTGGAAATAGACACTCTTTGTCTCAGAAAGAATTCTGTTTTAAAAGTATTTTACTCCGTGTCCTCAAGAGATTACGATTCTAAGAACATTTGAGATAAAGTTGGCAAATGCTTAGCTCCTCCGGATATTTATTTCTAGTAGATTCTAATGGTTTGAAATTCTGACCGTGATAGGGACTATCTTCTTCTTCTTATTAGTTTAGAGAGACAGGGAGCACACGAGCAGGGGAGAGGGGCGGGGAGGGGGGGGGAGAGAGAGAGAATCTTAAGCAGGTCCTATGCTCAGCTTGGAGCCCGATGTGGGGCTCGATCCCACGACCCTGAGATCGTGACCGGAGCCGAAATCAAGAGTCGGACGCTCAGCCGACTGAGCCCCCCAGGCGCCCCTGGAACTGTTTTTTAAAAGAGATCTCTGAACTGCTCACACTACCTTTGGATGCAGTTCTAATTGAGGGTATTAAACAATCTTGCTGTGTAAGCCCCTTGATGACTTTGAGCCGTCCTCTCTGATGCAAAGTCAGGAAGTGATTTTGAACTAGTCGCTAGCGGTTGGCACCCAGTCATCCGAGTGACAGGCAGCCTTCAGCTCCCAGAGCAGAGGGGTGAAGAGAAAGATGCCAGCGCTGCCGATGGGTTTTCCGAGCAGGTGGAATCAGTGGGAATAACCCGGACGCAGACGAGAGCGGTGCGGGGTTGGCCACAGCCGGGGACAGGGGCGCGCGCCGCCAGCCAAGGTGGGGGCAGAGACGAGTCACTCCGGCACAGGGGCCGACGGCTTCCGAAGCTGAAGAGAGGAGACGGAAGCATCAGGAAACAGCAGTGCAGGGAGGTGAACGGGGTGATAGAAGTTCGAAGCGGCCACTAACTGCTCGGCTGCGGAATCCCTGGAAAAGGTTCTTCGCTGTCCGCACCACCGGAAATTGGCTGACCGTGCTCGGCGCACAGCTCAACAGGCCTTCGCGTCCTGCTCACGCCAGGTCCCGGCTGTTCATAACGGTGCCGCGTCTGGCCCGGAGCACGCGGCATGGAAGGACAGCTTTTTCTCGGGCCTGCCAGCTGCTGACACATTGCTAGAAAGTCGTCGTTTTTATTTTATAGAGCTTTACTGGTTGTTTCTCATGCCAAAAATCGTTCATGTGGAGAATACAGGTGTGAAGAAAGGAGAAAGAAAACCTTCTGTGATGAAACCACTCAGGATAACCACAGGTGGCTTTGGGATTCTGTCCTTCGAGTGACATCCATGTGTATATGCGTTTGAAAAGGAAGCAAAAACGGATTCATCCTGTATGTACTATTTATCTACTTAGAGCAGTTTTCCATATCATAACCACCTCCCCCCCCCACCCCCCGAGCGTATCTGTGGTTTTTAACCCGAGTAATTTCGCTTTCGAAGTAGTTTTGATTTACCGATAGCCATGCATTGCCTCGTGTGGAATCACATAGAAGGGCCACATGCAGAAATCAGACGTGAAGATTTGAGGCTGTGAAATGTTAATTCCTTATGAGCCGGTGCCAACTTGTAAATTGGAGACTTAGAATTAATTGTTGATTCAGAAGTTCCTGTCTGTGTGTATTTATTTATTTTGAAGGATCCATTATAAAATAAAATGTTTTCCTTCCGTTTAGCCTTCTCTGGATATTCAACAAATACAAAGTACGACCCGTACCAAATTAAAGCAGAAATAGCAAGTCGTCGGGATAGGGTGAGTAAAAGAGCACTCCCACAACTAGAAGCCCTGTGTGTATTTTCACGTAGCGTTACTTCTCGTGGCTCATCTAACGGGGGTCGGTGTGTCTAACACTCATGTTGTGGTAACATTTTTAATTTCGTGGACTATGATGATGTTTGGTTTTACCCTTCACTTTTTTTCTAACAGGAGGAGAAAAGTTTCTTTTTGAAAGCTCAACCCATCTAACCAAAAGCCACCTGTACCCCTCTGTGTTTTCCCTAGAGCTAGGGCCCTCCTGCCCCATTTGGAAAGATTGGGTGACGTCGGGGCCCGGCCTCCACGGCCTGCTTCCCGATATCAGTGGGTTGCCAGCCTTGACCCTTGGCAGCTTTAGCTCCTCCTGTTCTCCCCTGGTTGCTATATTCCTAGGGAAATCTTTCCCGCAATGGCATTTGACCAGAAGGTTCTGATGCTCCTTCCCTGGGGACACTGGAATTCTTTACGTGCCCCCCCCCCCCCCCCCGTCTCATCCCTTCAGTGCCCTGCCTTGGTCGCGTGGGAAGGGGGACGGTTTTGTTGCGTTTGCAGCAAATCATGGGACACGTCTTGGAAACGAAGCCTCTTGGTGTCTCATGCCCCAAACGCCAGCGTCTCTCTCAGTGCAGCGGTTCCCAAACTCTAGCGTGTCCAAGAAGAGCACCTGGGGAGTTGATTACACATGCGAGCTGCCAGGCCCACCCCCTGAGGGTTTTTTTTTTAATGTTTATTTATTTTTGAGGGAGGGAGACAGAGCGTGAGCAGGGGAGGGGCAGAGAGAGAGGGAAACAGAATCCAAAGCAGGCTCCAGGCACAGAGCCCGCCACGGGGTTCGAACCCACGAACCGTGAGATCGTGACCTGAGCTGAAGTTGGACGCTTAGCTGACTGAGCCACCCAGGTGCCCCCACCCCCTCCCGAGTTTTAACACGGGCCTCAGGTGGACCCGAGAAGCTCTCCATGTGACGCACTCTCAGGTAGTGGGACCGCAGGCTTCCGGCAACGGTGTTCCCACATGTGGGGTCTCGGAGTAGTAAGTAGAGGGAAGGTGAAAAACGCATTAGGCGGTTTGCTGATTGTGACGTATAAATCACTACCTGAAAAAGAAGATAGCTGCCGGTTCCACGTAGGTAGGAACCTGTCGGGACCTGGGATTTTTGTATCCAAGCGAGGCGCTTCTTCCACGCTGGCTGTTCTGTTTGCCCGTGGATGGAAATTCATGGAGAGCCTAGGCGACCCAGCGCATCGGGAGCGAATCAGGAACTTAGAGGACAATGCTAACACGAACAACTGTAGAAACGATTTTCAGAGGTTTTTTTTTTTTTTTTTTTGGAAAAAAAATATAATTTGTCTTTAGCTTTCCAGATTAAAACGAGAGCTGACCCAGATGAAGCAAGAACTGCAGTACAAGGAAAAGGGGGTGGAGACCTTGCAAGAGTGAGTTGGCCGCGATGACAGAGGGGGGGCTTCCTATGATTTGCTCTTGTGCTCGCCTGTTGGGTGCCTGGGTGTGCGTCCTGAAGCTTCACGGGCCTTCCGCTTCTATGCTTTTATTTCTGCTCATGTTTTCCCCAGTCCTAAGCCTCGGAATCTTTCTTTTCCCTGAAGATACTTGGTTCCTTTAAATGGAAATACCTGGGAAACAAGACCTTTATTTTACATGTATGCACATTCTCTGTAGCCGCACCGTCCAGGACCCCCGTGGATGTTTAAATTTGACTTCTAGTTCTGTTGCTTTTAGTCTCAAATTGTTTTTATTTAAATTAAAGTGAACTAAAATTCAAAATTTAGAAGCCCAGTCACCTAGCCATATCTGAAATGCTCAGCAGTCACAGGCGGCCAGTGGAGATTTTCTCTACCTCGCTGCTGTTGGCACTTTGGACCAGATAACCCTGTGCATCACAGGATATTTAGCAGCATCCCTGGCTTTGACCCCCTGGATGCCCGTAGTACCCTCCCACCCAGTTGCGACAGCCAAAACTCTCTGTAGACATTGCCAAGTGTTCCCTGGAGGGCACACGTGCCCCCGATTGAGAGCCAGAGGGCTAGCGGTGACTGCATCGGATAGAACAGATAATCGAACATTTCCATCGTCACAGAACATCCTGTGGGGCGGTCTGGTCTACAGACCTTCCTGTTGGCGTCTTTACAATTAGAACTTGGTCCCGACTAAGAGTTTGGGGGTGGATTTCTTTTTTGTGAGCTATATTAAGTCAGCAGATCCAATGAACACAAGTTATTTCGTAAATGGTGATGTCCTTCTGAAAGAATTGATTTTCTTAAGAAAGAGTATTGTATGCTTACTGGTCGGTCGAGATTCAGAGCCTGGCTTCTCTTGCTGCACTTGAACACGTGCCTCACGAGACCTTCTGTGCCTGCTCTTCCCATCAGTCACTGGGGATTGTGCTAGTAGCTCAGGCTGCTATAACAAAACATCCTTGGCCGGGGAGCTTAAACAGCAGCCATTTCTTTCTCACAGTTCCGGAGGCCAGAAGTCCAAGATCAGGTCCTGGCAAATTTGGTATGTGTTGAGGGCCTGCTTCCTGCCTTCTTGCCGTGTCTTTCCGTGGTGGTGGTGGTGGTGTGGTGAGTTCTGGCCTCTAGGGTCTCTCCTCCCCTCGTGGGGGACCCCACTCACATGACCTCATCTAACTCTCGTTGCCCCCCCCACCCCAGAAGGCCCCATCCCCATATACCATCACACTGGGAGTTAGAGCTCACCTTGTGAATTTTGGGGAGACGCGCACCTTCAGATCATTGGGCCGAATTGTCCAGAGGGCGGTGCCAGTGCCTGCTCTGGCCAGCCTTCGGTGAGTGGCAGGGATCCGTGTGGTTACTGGGCCTCGTAAGGGTGGGCAGCACATCACTCTCTTGAATCCTGTGTGCGGACGCGGTGACAGCGTGTCAAACGGGACTGATGTGTTGCTCTTGATAGGGAAGTGATACAAATGTAAGTGTCGGACAAGCATAATTATCTCAGCCTCAGATAAAGCGTAATCGCTGGGCGTGCCCAACCCTGTTGTTTAATACTGTTTAATGTTGCGATTCATCTTCTTAATCATCCAGGATCGGTTTGGTTGATGATTTATGGGCCCATTTCTTTATGAAGGACCTATTATAGGCACCAAGGGAGGCACGATAGAAAACTGAGCTGGGTCCTCCCTGGAGCTGGGTCCTGCTTGGCTTTCTCTGGCCCTGAGATGTGGCCATGCCCTCTGCAGGCCCTGCCTCGCGGTGGATTTTGATAATCCCATCCACACGCTTAGTGCGGCTGGGAGTCTTTAACCTTACTGTCAGCTTTTTGCTGCTCTGCCGTTTTCCAGCTGTGCACAGTCTCGTGTGATTTCAGTCTACAGTGGGAGTTCCTTTAACGAGCCCTAGTCCATATGGCTTTTTAAAAAAGTTCTGCTTAAGCAAATCAGTCCTTCTCGGTATCGGCTACTGTCGCGTTCCTCATCTTGTCCGTTGGCTACGGCGTTTCCCGGCGCGCCAATTCGTGCTCCGTAACTTTACGCATACGGCCCAGCCAGCCTCCAGATACTCCGATGCCTGCTAGGGCGCGTCCGTGTGTGCTGTGGCCACGTTTTCCTGTGTCACTTCCGCCGAAGGGCCGGATGAGAAACGAGCAGGAGCAAATAATTTCATTTGGGAGGTCTTCTACAGTTACGAGGGCTGTCTGGCTGAATCAGAGATTGATTTCATTCTTTCCTTTGGCCACCCAGGAGCTTTCTGTCATTACCAGGGAGAATCGGGACTTCACAGTGTCTCCAGATGATACCTAACTTAATGCTCGGCATCGTGCCGGCTGGAGAGCACAGCTAGTTCAGTTCTCGCTTGTAGAGCTCTGGGGAAGGTGATAGAGGTTCAGGGTGGTTCGGGAACACCGTGAGGACACACAGGACCCCCGAGCCTCAGAGGGGAGCCTTGCCCGGCACCTTTCCCTGCCGGCCCCGGCTTCTGTAGCGGGATCGCCGGCCCGGTGCCCGTCCCTCTGGCCTCCGTCCCCCCGGCCGTCTCCGTTTCTTTATGTGAACGCACGGGTTCCATTGCAACAGCAGCCGATGACTGAGCACTAGAAAACAAAGGTGTTGGGGCTCAGGGGACCGAGCATCTCTAGGAAGCGAATCCATCGCTTGTGGTCAAACTAATTTCAACAATAGGAAGAGGTGGCCTCGCTGTCTCCAGGTTTATTGGGTGGCAAGCAGCCAGGGCAGGCAGAGCTGTGACTTCACACCTGCGGCCGGAGCGGAGTATGGGTCGTGCTCCTAAGAAGAGAAGGGCCAGCGCTCTTTGTCTTTGCTTTCTGCTTTCCTTAGCAAGGTCTCCGTTGGGGGGTGGTGATGGTAAACGTGTCCCTGCCAAGGAGGGACCCCCTTCCAGAGCCCGTGAGGATGCCCGTGCTCCCCAGTGGAGGCTGGGAGAAGGTTCTGGACCTGGCCTCGGCCCTGGGGGACTCACTGCGGCTTTCCAGGTCGAGCCGCCTGGAGAGGTGGCTGCATTGTCACTATAGGCTCAGTCTGTCCTCACGGGAAGGACAGAGAACACAGGCACTCGTGCCATGCTTACCTTTCTTCGCGAGCGAAAACTAATCCGATAACCTTCCTCTGAGTATACATGCTACGCGGGAGACAGAAACAGCCTCATTCTCTTTCTGGTATTGAGGATTGACTCTTAAGTTTCCATCGAATCCTGCAGATTGGCATTATTATCAAGGACATTTGGGGAACCTTCTGGAAGCATTGATAATGTGATCGCCTCACCCCTAATACACGAGCTGTTGTACGCGAAAGGGCTTCTCGGATGTTATTACCAGCATCGACTTAAGCCAGAGACCCTAGCTTTTCCTCCAGAAAATTTTCTGCTGTTCTTGCTTCCCAGAATATCCAGTGTATTCTTTTCCAGAGCACCTCGCCAGGAGTTTAGCCGCTTATAACATTTTAAACTCTTACTTGTTTATCTTGGTGAACTTTCCTGGCTAACAAGGAAATCCATCATTATGCTTGGGTCCAAGTGAGGAAAAAAGAACCTTTTGTATTTTTTTTTTTTCAGGTCTGTGTATGTTGTTAATTTTTGTAAATGGGAGCTGGCCACGAACACCGTCCTGGGTTAATGATAGAATAGGTACGTGCCTGTGTGGGAGCGTGTGCGTGTAATGCATATAAACTTTTAACGATGGAAAGCGTCAGGCGTACACAGGAGCGGAGAGAATAGTATCGTGGAACCGTCCTGTGGCCTTGACCGCACTTCGGCAAAAGTCACCACACAGGGGCCGGTCCTGTTTTGTCCGTCACCCTGCCGCACCCCTGAGACCCTCGCTGCCTTACGGAAGCAAATCCCGGAACCCTTTTGAGTCCATAAATGGCTCTTCTGAAGTTACGGATCCCTTTTGAAAACGTAGCTACAACACCTGTTCCCCACTTAACAGTCCTCTCGTAACATCGTCCCCTCTCCAGCACGTTTCCCGTTTCTCTGTTTCGTTTGGTCCAGGTTCGGAGAAGCCCCACACGGTGTGTTTGGTTGGTGTGTCTGTGAATCTCTACGCCCCTGCGCTTTTTTTTCTTTCCTTCTGGCGACTTATTCATCGAAGGAACTAATTCGCTTGTCCTGTAGAATGTCCCTGATACTGGATTTTGCTGCTTTGGCCCTCGCGGGCTCACTTGACACGTTCCTCTGTCCCTTGCCACTTAGGCAAACTAGTGTCATTAGTCTGTGAGGCTTGATCTGATTTGAGTTCAGGTGCTCTTTCTTTTTTTTTTTTTTTTCCGGGGGGAGGGGGAGGGGCCGGGCTGGGCAAAGTCCCATTTCCTGGGATGCGGAGATTGTTGGTGGGTCCCGGCATCGTCAGCCTCATTCGCCCGTTTATAACGTTTCCCATCAGCTTTACACCTGCTGCTGTGCCCGTGTGGGTAGGAAGGCGTTCAGGATAAGTTCCCGAAAGTGGGCTTGCTGGGTCAAAGCGTAAATGCCCTGGTCGCGTTAGGAGATGTGGCCAGATCCCTCTCTCTGCCACGTTGCCTCCCCGCCACTGACAGGTGAGTTTCTGTTGCCACGGCTGTGCCGACAGAATGTGTTGTCGAGCGTTCGCGGCGTTGCCAGGCGCAGAGGCGGGAGAGAGAGAGTATCTCGGCGTGGTTGTCATTTGAATTTCTCTTGAGGCTCTTGCTAAAAGTCAGACGATCGGAGCAGCGTTTACGGGTAACGGAAGTCTTTTTCTAGAAAACTTGAGCTTTTCCAGGGAAAAGGCGGCTGCGCTCCCTGCCCTAAAGTTTCCGAAGGGTGTTTGGGAAAATTATCTTAATGTAACTTGTTACTCCCCTCCAGGGGCAAAGGCGGAGGGCTCAGGAGTGGCATGTGCACAGCTCCCCGAACGGGTGATGTACAAGAATGCGCTGAGTGTGCCAGTGGGTGTGGGAGAGTTCCCTCTCTAGTTATTCTAGATCTCCTGGAGATCTGGAACGTACCTCGTGTTAGACTCCCAGTTGTCCTGCAGCCAGAAAGCTCATTTAACGTTGCTTCACCCTGAGTTTCCCACGCTTACGTGCCGTTGAAGCCTTTTTTCTACGGAGACACCCGTGAGGTCCCCGAGAGCTGGTGTGACAGCCCGAGACGCTTTGGCAGGGGGCACTGTCCTGCCCACCTTTTTACCACCCGTTGTTCTTGGTGTGCTGTTATCACACCTGACCCCCGTTCCTTCTCCCAGCTTCTAGCACGGTGGCTGTTACGGCTCACCGTTCTCACGCTGTGGCCGTGGCGACTTTTCAAATGTCGCCTGTGCTTGTGGCTCTCCGGGGCTTTCTCTCTCCCTTCGAATACAGTCCCCCGGATGATCTGGCCCCTGTCCTGACCTCGTTTCTCCCAGTGTCACCCCCACTCCCCTGTGTCTGCCCCCTGGCCGCCCTGCTGGCTCTCCCCACTGGAACTTGCAGCCCCCTGTCCCTGGAACACTCTTTCCCCCAAATTCTACTTGCCTGCCTGTTCCCTCCTTTCTGTAGTTTTCTGGACAAATGGTGTCCTGTCAAGATCCTTGGCTAACCACTGGACCTAAAAAGGAGCCCTTTCCGTCACACTCTGTCCCGGAACCTGGCTTTGTTTTCCTTAAAACGCCGATCGCTGCCTGCCCTAATGATTTATTCTTTGCGGTCTCTCTTCTTGACTCGCATCGTGCCACGTGGGAACAAGGACTCTGCCTTGTTCCCTGCTGGGTCCTCAGGACCCGGACGCTTCAGGCACAGGGCAGGGCTGAGTGGCACGAGTGGACCCGGCCCTGGGTGCTGTGCGGAGTGGCTGATGTCGCCGCTCCTGCCCGCTGGGAGCTGTGACGGGGTTCGCGTCACTGCTGGACACTGGCACCCTCTGGGCTGCCTGGACCACCGGAGGGCTGTGTACGTCGGCCCGGTCACCTTCTTACTAACCGCCCTCCAGCGCTACCTTGTCGTCTACGCGCCGTGCTCTGTTGTGTTTTAAGAAATCCTGTTCCTCATTCCTGCCGTTGACATCACAGAGAGGGGCTCACGAAATATTCCAACGACCAGTTTCCGGGGGGCGCATTCTTCGCCACGGGGTACCGTTTTCGCTTCGAGCCTCGTAGTTGCTTGATGAGCGTCTTCCCGTTTGGGCGGTGTGGAGTCGTAACAAAACTCCTCATTCTTTTGGGTTGTCATGTGTGGTATTAACATGGAATATCTTCGGCGGCCTGGCAGCCCTCTTCTTCCAAGCCGCGGGTTGAAGGAGCCATTTGGTGTTGCGTTTGCCGGTGCGGTTCTCTTGACGTCTTAAATCCAACAGCAGATACGGAAACCAGGGTAGCAGAAGGTGGAGGTCCGTAGATGCTCCGAGATGCCTTCCCACCCGTACTGCTGTCATCGCCTGAAGCTGCACCTTCTCCTCTTTCCCTCTAACCCTTTCTTTCAAAAGTCGACCCTGGAGGGCACCGGTTTACTTTGGGACCACATCAGCCTTCGGCTGTGACACAGTGTGAATTTGGAGGCCTCGACCCCGAGCGTATTGCTAGCCCAGTGATGAAGAGGCCGAGAGCCGGTGTGAGCGGCCCTGGTGTGAACTTCACCGTGCCTCTTACTGGCCGCGTGACCCTGAGCAAGTCACTTAACCTCCCCGAGGCTGCTTCAAGCTGTTGGAACGTGGAGACTGTGGTCTGGGTACTGGATTTTTTTTTTTTTTTTTACACTGTGCCTCAGTCCATTTGGGCTGCTAAAGCAAAATACCACAGACTGGGTGGCTTATAAACAATAGAAATTTATTTCTTAAAGTTCCAGAGCCCGGAAGTCCCAGATCAAGGTGCCAGCCTGGTCGGCCTCTGTGTAGCCACCATCTTGCTGTGGCGTCACAGGACGGAAGGGGCAGGGAACTCTGTGGGGGTCTCCTTTATTAGAGCACTGATCCCACCGATCCCAGTCCTGGGGGCTTCTCCCTCATGACCTCATCGCCTCCCAAAGGCCCCACCCCTTAACACCATCCCCCTGGGGGTCAGGATCCCAGCATGTGAAGGGGGGTGCGTAAACATTCAGATCATAGCACCGGGTGTCCTAACTTAAGTTTTTACCTTTTGTTGACAGTTACCACTTTTCTGTCATTTTATTTGGGATGTATCCGCACTCTCTTGGGCTCTTGATTAAAATTAAAAAAAGAAAAAGACAGTTCCTTGGCAGTCACAGATGTTACGATCTTCTTTATGAAATGGGGTGTATTGGTATTTTAGAAAATACCAAATCACTGACCACATCCTCTGAATTTGACCAAAGTTCTAGAGGGAATTGGAGCAAAGGGAGAAAACTCCCAAAGAAATGAATTTTGCAGATGGGAAGGAAGGGGTTTCCTACCCTTTGAAGTTTTTATTAGATGAAATTTATCATCGTTGAAAAATGGAAGTGGTTGGGATTCTGTGAAGCCTTGCCTGCCCTTAGAAAAGCATATGGGCCCGACCTTGGCCGCTCTGAGCAGGAGTATGCCTGTGGGATCAAGGGGGCAGCACTGTACTTGGCGATCCGACACAGGCTTGAGAATTGGGAGACGTGGGTTCGAAACACTGCGGCTCTGCCGGATCTTAGCTTGTCATCTGCGGCCGCGGAGGTCGTCTCTCCGAGCCTCAGGTTTTTCATTATAAAATCTGAGAGGGTTATGCTTCCCTCCTAAAGCTGCTGAGGGGACTCAACGAGGTGACAGACGCCAAGCGTGCAGCAAGACCCTGGTGCCTAGCAGGTGCTTGGCACGTTCAACTGTTGTAATGTACTAGTTATATAATTATATAGTGTAATCAAATAATATATACCGTATAGAGTGTTTACCTAAGGTTATATTTGCATAATACATAATGACCCTTTTAGATGATTGTATGTTCTGTTCTATACCATTAATATTGACATACAGTTGTGAAATATGATGCACAATACAATAATGGTATATAACTGTTTTTAAATAACAGTATTCTCTCTGAAATACCAGGACTTCAAGATCATGTTCCCTAATAGCTTTCGCGCTTTTTTAACAGCGGAATCTTTTTCCTTTCCCTTTCCTGCACATGACATCTTCTGTGGAACCAACCAGAATGTCTGAGACGGAGCAAAGGGGAGGTGCTCGCTGAAGCAGGGGTGAGGGTCCTCGAGCCCTAGACGGGCCCTCCCTGTAGCCGCTCCTGCTCCCCGCGCCGGACACCCTTGGCACAGAGCGGAGACAGCTGTTCTAGGCCAATCTGCATTCTCTTCGAGGTCCCAGAGCCACTTGGGTATAGCCAAGGCCAGAGCGCAGGTCCGTGGCCTTGAAGTTGAACTTCCGTTCTCCCAGGTGCTGTGCAGCGTCCGCCGGCGGCATGAATTACGGGGCTGCCGATCCCTCTTCCTGAGGGAATTGCGGCCTGTTTTCCTGTGTGTGGCAGCCGTTTCCGTCATGGGGCCTGGTGCCTTGACGGGCTGCTGGCTCAGCCCCTGGGTTTACTGATGTGATGGCCACGCGCAGGCGTTCTTGCTACTGAAAGCCGTAAGGAAGTCACAACACTTACGTATAAAGCTGGAGCTGACATGCGTAGGGTCTCACGTCACAGCCTTAGCGCCGGGAGCGTGTGTCTGTACTTCTGTGGCTGTGTGGTTAGCTTTGATTTTCAAGCACTTGAAAACCTTGTGCTCAGTGCAGCGGAGTTCATGTCTCCACGGGGGTGTCGGCGTCAGGTGAGGATCTATTTGCTGCGTTTTTCGTTCTGGAGCAGGAGACCTGGTTAGCAGAGGCGCTGGGCATTGACTGTTACAGGGAAGTCAGACTTGCCCGGCCTCGGTGTTTTGTCTGAGAACGATGGAACCCTTCCACCGACTTCATGAGCCTCTGCGGGTTGTTGGCTGTGACATTAAATGAGATGTATTGGAAAGCCTTTTATCAGAGGATGGGTGCCAGGGGACCCTGTTACGTAAACGAGTCTAGCTTTTCCCTGCAAGAAAAACCGGGCCACTTCTTCGGCGGATGTGGCGCTGTGGAGATGGACGGCCTCTTCTTTCCGGCCTCTATTGGAGACCCTTGGTTCTCTGGAGAACAGCCGAAATGGGAAAACGCGTGGCCAGGCCCTGCTGGGATGGAAGCGTGTCACCACTGGATGGGTGGGGGCCCGTGGCGTTGACTCCGTGAAAGAGAACTCAGGGCCAGGTTTCGTAAATACGTGATTTGCAGCTGATGCGGTGCCGGCAGTGGCCGTGGAGCCCTGAAGCCCGGTTCCAAAGGGAGGGAATGGCTTCCTGCCTTGGTGTATTTGTCCTTCTCTTATTCCAAGGGTCGTGAGAGCTCAGATCAACTCCGGGCCTCAAGAACCAGAGTTGGTGAATTACTTACTTTTTCTCCCATGAATACACAGATTCAGTGTTATCCTGACGATAATAATAATCACCGCCAACATTACACGCCTGGCCTTTCCTCATTAAGTGGGGGAAACGTGAACCTGAGGTTTGCAGAGGCCAAGCCGCTTGCCCAGGGTCCCGCTGTAGTGCTGCAGCGTCACTGGTCCTCACCAGTGTGCCAGGATGCTTTCGTGAGCGGAAAACCGGCGAGTTTGGGCTGGCCGTTAAGGATCCAGATTTTCCGGTAACGTGGGGAAGAACGGTGTCGAACCGGAACCTGCGTAATGGTGGGTCTGGAATCTGAAAGGCATGCTAACTACTTTCAAGCGGCGGAGTTCGTGCCCCTTTCTGGATCAGAGTATTCCAACTGCTTTAGCCCTGTGGGTTTCCAAGCCTCAAGACTTAGGTAAGGGAGGGAGACAAAGGACGTGCTGTATGCGGGAGGCGGCCTGCTTTGTGGAGGCCAGAGCCAGGCCTAGTCTCTCGGTCAGCGCTCTGTTTCCACCACCTGGAAGCAGGCCTTGTGTGCCTGGGGGCGGCCTGGCTGGAAGGAAGGAAGGGAGGGAAGGAGGGAGGGAGGGAGTTTGGATGGATGGATGGAAGGAAGGAAGGATGGATGAATGGATGTTTGGATTGAAAGAAAGAACTGAGGAGGTGAGTAGTAAGGAGAAAGAGAGAGAGGGAGATCAGAACGAGAATGAGATGGAAGAAGGTAGTGGAGACAGAGTTTCCAATTTTATGGAAGGCATCGCTATTAAAAGTTCACAACATTTTGCTGTTTCCCATATGCTCTCCTTGCACACAGATGTCATTCGTATGTTTATTTAATAGACAGTTTTGACCGCTAACCCAGATGCCGGGGATAAACAAGTAAGACATAATCCCCCTCTCAGAGAGGAGTTTACCATCTCAGGATATTACTTAAGCCAGTGTTTGTTGCCTGATCATTAGTAGAGGTCATGGGAATCCTGATTCGAAGGTCCTCACCTGCATTGGATGTTCCTGGAGCAAAGGAAACCGTCCACCGGCCAAGGCTCATCTCTGCGTGTTTACCACAAGCAAGAAAGGTTTTATGGGATCTCTATTTCTCTTTGCCACAACGCTTTTAACCGTTTCCCACCTTTCTGTAAAGCTTTTGAGTTATGTTGTTGTTGTTGTTGTTGTTGTTGTTGTTGTTGTTGTTGTGTAATGGAATGTTATAATCTCTTATTTTTATTTTTTAACCAGGATTGATCGTAAGATGTCAAGCACTCACACCAACTACAAGCTGGATGAGGCACAGGCCATAATGAGTGAGCTCCGGACCATCAAGAAAGCCATTTGCACAGGCGAGAAGGAGAGGCGGGACCTGATGCAGGTAGGGGCCTGGCACTCTTCAGATCCCATGTCCGTTCGTCTGCCTGCCTACGCGTCTGTCTTTTATTTAAAATTTTAGGAAAATATGTACTTACCATATATATTATGTTACGTATGTATTATATATGCAATCCATATATTTTTAAAAACACGCATATATATCATACATATATGTGTATATACGTTCTTTACGTGTGTATATTTATGTATACTGCATATTAAAATGTTTTCAAATACGGGTATTAGTTATTCCTGGGGCCGCCATGACAAAGGAGCACACACTGGCATAGAACAACAGAAATTTATTCTCCCAGGGTCTGGTGGCCAGAAGGCCAGGGTCAGGGTGCCGACGGGGCCCTGCCATCTCTGAGGCGGTAGGGGAGGATCCTTCCTCACCTCTTCCAGCTTCTGGCATTCCTTGGTATCCCTCAGCTTGTAGCTGCATTGCTCCAGCCTCTGCCTTCCTCGTCACATGGTGCCCTCCCTGTGTCCCCGCATCGAAATGGTCTCCTCTTAGAAGAGTGCCAATCATTGGGTTAGAACCCACTCTAATTCTGTATCACCTCACCTTAACTGGATTCCGTCCGCAAGGACTCGATTTCCAAAGCAGCCCGCATTCCCCGATTCTTAGGACTTGAACGTAACTTTCTGGAGGACACGATTTAAGCCACAAAAATGGGTGATGCGTATTGTTCAATAATCAAAATAATTTAAAAAGTCTATGATGAGAGGTCTTGCTGTTGCCTCATTCGCTTGTCTCCTGTAACTACTTTTATTAGCTTCCCGTATACCCGGCTAGTGTTTATGCAGCCGCGGGAGAGTGTGAACGCGTGTTCAGCCATCCTCACGGGGAGCTAGGACTATGCCTGCTGCTCCCCTGCCCCGGCTTCCTCACCTAACGATAACACCCCGTCTCTTTTTCGGCATCTGTCCACCACGCGCCGCTTCATTCCCTGACGTGGCCGCGAAGTACCCTACTGCGTGCGTACATTTCGGTTCCGTGGCTGCCATCAGTGGAGCATTGTATCGTGTTCTTTTTGTTCCTCGCGCTTCTGTAGATGTTATTTTTAAAATTTTTTTTTCAACGTTTATTTATTTTTTGGGGGACAGAGAGAGACAGAGCATGAACGGGTGAGGGGCAGAGAGAGAGGGAGACACAGAATCGGAAACAGGCTCCAGGCTCCGAGCCATCAGCCCAGAGCTTGACACGGGGCTCGAACTCACGGACCGCGAGATCGTGACCTGGCTGAAGTCGGACGCTTAACCGACTGCGCCACCCAGGCACCCCAGATGTTGTTATTTTTAGAAAAAGCTTGAGTGTTTGCAAATGGGTGCGCGCTGGCCTTTTTGCTTGATGCTCGGGTGCTTTCAGATGTTTCTGTTACGGCTTTCATTTCGTGTTCCACACACTGAGTACCCAGTAGGCACCGGTCTAGATTCCGTAGAATGTAGGGCATAGAAGGGCACGTGAAGCAGAGCTCAGACTCGTAGGCCAAATGAGACAGGTGCACAGATAGCTGCCTTCCATGGCAGTGCCTCCTGAGGTCAAGGATCCAAGAGACTTGTCCCCACAGTGGTCACTGAGTTGCCCATTCCCGGGCCCTGCCCCGGGCCTACTAGATAAGGCTCTGGAGGTGTGGCCCACACATCTGTATTTTCACACGCCCTCTCCAGGTCATGAAAGTAAATGATCGACGGTTAGATTGTCTCCGAGCACTGGTAGCAAGAACAGCTACTGCCATTTACTGAGGCCTCTGAGTGCGGTGTCGGACAAGGTGCTGTATGGATGTCACCCATCATAACGTGAGCCTAAACCCCAGGGGTGAACCAAGCGGCATTTCACCACGGGGGCTTGGAGGCTCTGCCCCTGGAGGTTGCGCTAACTGCTCCGCACTGGCCGATCCAGGCGTGCAGGGCGGGGGCAACCGCCCAGTTGCCTCGAGTGGGTTCCCCACTGTGGGGGCTGGAGATAGAATTTCTAGAAGAAGCTTCAGACCCCCGCATCTTCTCTGAGATGCTCCTGGGAGAGGCATGGGGAACGTCCTCTCTAGTAAAATCAAAGAAGTTGTTTTGTCTTTCTTTTATGAGCTTAATGGTACCGGCCCATTCCAAGATGCCTTTGTCTAGAGCCAGAACCAGCTACGTGTGTTATACTGCTCCTGTGCGT
This sequence comes from Prionailurus bengalensis, assembly GCF_016509475.1. Classification (NCBI taxonomy): domain Eukaryota; kingdom Metazoa; phylum Chordata; class Mammalia; order Carnivora; family Felidae; genus Prionailurus; species Prionailurus bengalensis. Next base: position 7,268,801 of record NC_057361.1, read on the forward strand.
CCTGGTGTCCGCAGCAATGTCTGCTGAAGATAAAAACGTTCAAAAGTCTTCTAAAAACTTGTAGAAAATCTCATTGCTCTTTGACTTGCACCCAAAACGTGCATTTTCTTTGGTTACGAAATTTCATTTCGACTTGCACTTAAAAGGTCCAACTCAGGGCGCCTGGGTGGCTCGGTCGGTTAAGTGTCCGATGCTTGGTTTCGGCTCAGGGCATGATCTCACGGTTCCTGAGTTCGAGCCCTGCATCGGACCGTGCGGAGCCTGCTCGGGATTCTCTCTCTTGGTCATGTACAGTCACCTGAAAAACCAGGTTGTGAAAATACGTAAACATCATCCGGGAGTGGTTTTGCTTCTGTGTGGTTTATCAAAATCTCAAGGTGGCATTCATCTCAGACTCATTTATTGATAGAACGTTTTGGATGGCAGTGCTCCCCCCTTTTATTGAGGTACAGATGACAAAATTATATAAACTTAAGGTATACAACCTAATGATTTGATATACATATATAATCTGGAATGATTACCACGATAAAGTTAGTTAACACATCCACCATCTCACATAGGTACCGTGCGTGTGTGCGTGTGTGCGTGTGTGCGTGTGTGTGTGTGTTGAAACACGCTGTGTTTCCTAAAGAAGAAAAACAGTAACAGTGGTACCCCGGCAGTTGTCTACGTTATCCACATGCTGGCAGGGGGACTCGGTCACAGGGGGACGTAAATGACGAAGAATTGTATTAAAGGTGCACGTGGCGGTAAACTTGGCTTCTCCACCTGGTGGGGGAGGGGTGGGGTGGGCCGGCGCCAGGGGCGGCCCTCAGCGGGAAGGGAAGCGTCACCACCTCTGTTCAGGCGGCTCGTTTCCTTCTCTTCCAGAGCCTGGCCAAGCTGACTGACGGCTTCAGGAATAGCTTTTCTCTCACCGACCCTCTGCCGGAGTTCCCTCATAATCCAGGTGTGCTTGGCGATTCTTTACCTCAACAGTTCTGCGACGCTGGGTCTCAGACTGACATCGTTGGAGAGGTATGCCAGGAACCGGGCGGGGGGGGGGGGGGCTGGGGTGGAGGGGAGGGCCGAATGTGCCAGGAGAGGAAAGAGCCGCCTTCGCGGTGCCGTCACTCGTCACTCGTTTGTTTTCCTCTGCCACTTTCTCTTCAGAGATGTTTTGGCTTTTGTGCCATTGTGTTGGAGGAAAAAAATCCAGCTGTGAAGGTCCCGGGGCCTGGAAGGCAATCGAATTGCTTATTACCTCTCTCCTTGTGATTCGGATTCTTTTTTTTTTTTAATTTTTTTTTTTAACGTTTATTTATTTTTTGAGACAGAGAGAGACAGAGCATGAACGGGGGAGGGTCAGAGAGAGAGGGAGACACAGAATCTGAAACAGGCTCCAGGCTCCGAGCTGTCAGCACAGAGCCCGACGCGGGGCTCAAACTCACGGACCGTGAGATCATGACCTGAGCCGAAGCCGGCCGCTCAACCGACTGAGCCACCCAGGCGCCCCGTGATTCGGATTCTTTAAAATGGCAGAATCCTTTTGAGAATTGAATTTAGGTGTGTTTTTAACAGACATATGATATCTTACAGCAGGGATCAGCTAACTTTTTCTGTAAAGGCCCAGATAGTAAATATTAAATTTTTTTTAATGTTTATTTACTTTTGAGAGAGAGAGAGAGCGTGAGCAAGGGAGGAGCAGACAGAGAGGGAGACACAGAACCTGAAGCAGGCTCTAGGCTCCAAGCTGTCAGCACAGAGCCCGATGCAGGGCTCGAACTCGGGAACAAGATCGTGACCTGAGCCAAAGTCGGACGCTTACCCGACTGAGCCACCCAGGCACCCCTAGATAGTAAATATTTTAGACCTTTGCCATAACTATCCAACTGTGTTGTTAGAATGCAAAAGCAGCCATAGGCAGTGTGCGAACAAATGGGCAGGGCTGTGTTCCAATAAAGCTTTATTTTTAACAACAGGATTGGATTTGGCCTGCGGGGGCCATAGTTTACCGATCGTTGGCTTAGCCCAGTGATTTTCCGAGGCTTTGTGGCTGTGGCACCCTTGAGTTATACTTTGATGCTATTTCTTATTCTTCTAAAAGAATGTCAGGAAATTGAATTGAATCAAAATTAATTTTGCTTGGGACTTGGAAGAATTTCATAAGGCCCCTTTTGGCAATTAGTGAAGCCTTGAGTTAGCCACAAAAACAAAGTTGGCAGTCATCATCTGAAGCAGGGTGGTGAATGCTTAAAGACACTCCTGTTGTAATGTTATTGAGTGAAGTTTATTACAAATGGAAAACAAATTGAAAAAAAAAAAGATGGCTTCTTTTTCTTAGAGCTTATTAAGTAAAGATGAGACATCAATGGAATGTGGAATGCCCTCCCCAAAATTACATAAAGAAAAGGAAACAAGGGGAAAAGACCCTTGACAAAAACTCTGGGTTTTAAATAATTAACTAATATTTTGAAATTTAGGCAAATAGTATCTCTTTGAGAGTACTGTGGTAAATAATGACTCTTTTTGTCCTGGACGTCCCAGAACAGCCCTATTTTCAATTTTCCCCTCCCTGCTTTCAAAAGTCCGCGTAGACGTTTTTGACCAGGCAATTTTGGTGTTAAAGGATAGGGTCACCATCTATATAAAGACACACAGAATAGAATCTGTAAGTCAGAAATGCCTGCTATTTTTGCCTAAAGGGTTTGGTGTGCAGGAAAGAAAGAGGTACAGGACTCATTGAATTCCATGAATAATTGCCGTTATCATAGGTTAGGATTAGAATTTAGAGATTCGACTAGTTTGGAAGAAACAAAGGTTCTTTAATGATTAGGTAAGACTTTCTAAAAATGTCAGGTGGGGAGTGGCTGGTCATGCAATAACTCACGGAGTAAATTGTTATCGTTTGTGAGTTTACTGGGGCTGGCCCTGGACTGACCGCTTCATGGCTGTTACCTTATTAGTTGTTTCCATATACTTTTGATAGACGAGGGGATCAGGTGCCGAGTCAGCTAAGGTCATGTAGCCAGGGCTGGCTGGGTTTGAATCAACGTTTCTGATGTCTAAACCCCTGTTTATATCATGTCGTTATAAAAAAGGATATTGAAAGGCCGTAATTGGATTAGTGGGCTATTACTGCCTAACAGATTACTCCAAAATGTAGTATCTTAAAACATCACACTTCGATTATCTCAGACTTCTACTGTGGGTCAGGAGTCTGGGAGGGCCCTCTGCTTCAGCGGCTCTCACGAAACTGCAATCAAGGCGTCAGCCAGGGCTGCAGTCTCATCCAAGGACTTGACTGGGGAAGAGGCCACTTTGAAGCTCACGTGATTGTTGACAGGATTCACTTCCCCACGGGTCGTGGGACAGAGGGTTTTGCTTCTTTGCCGTATGGACCTCTCTGGCACCATAGCTTGCTTCATCAAAGTGTGCAAGCTGAGAGAGTCTGCCAGCAAGATGGAAGTCACTGTCTTCTGTAACCTGGTCACAGAAATGGCTTCTCATCGTCTCTGTTGTATTCTATTGGTAATCATGGCTCTAGAGCACTCTCAAGGGGCTCACACATGGGGCAAATCCCAAGAGGTGGAGTCTACTGGGCACCATCTTAGACGTCTGCGTACTTGGCTTAGTTATCACTTTGGGTCATCAGTTTTGTGGGATGGGTGTGGACATAATTGGCTATGCTTTTTGACCCCAGGACTTTGCAAACACAGATGTATACACGCTGCAGGCCTAATGCTGGGATTCGATGGTTGGGGTACATGCTACGTAGGAACTGTGAAGCAGGAACCTGCTGAATCCATTGGGCCGTAGGTTTTTCCTTTTTTGACCAAGATGTCCATTTTGTTCTCAAAGAAGAGTGCAAAAACAGAGCTCAGAGATCTACAGGAGCATCAAGAACAGGTTGAAGAAATATCTGTTGGTCTTGATGATGGGTCAGCTGCAGGAGTCTCCGACAAACAAGGTGGTGAGGTGACATGTAGCTCGTTTCCAGCGTAGATGGCTCCTGGAGATGTGACGTCAAAGCATAGGAGTGTGTGTGTGTGTGTGTGTGTGTGTGTGTGTGTTGAGGAAACCGTGGGGAGGCTGTAAAATGTGTAAAATTCTGACACATCTCATCGGAGAATGCTCAGCCCCTCATAAGGCATTTCTTCCATCTCGCCATTCAAGACGATGAAGATAAAGACATTCCTATTGATGTGTATCAACACTGGTATCGATAAATTCATCACTAATCATTCAGATAGAATATTTTCAAATATTTGCTGACATGACGTTATTTAAAAAAATGACTTGGAGGCCATGGTCTAGTTAAGGTCAGATCTACAGAGAGGATCGATTTAATGATGGTGTCATAGATTTCCAGGAATGAAAGAAGTGACCAAGGTGAGCTACGATTACCTCCCATACAGGTCTTTTTTTGTTTTGTTTTAGGAATTTGTTTTGTTTGGTGTAATTGGTAAGAAAATAAGAACAACTAATGATCATGTCAGGGCACCACATTTCAATTCTAACTCCTAAGGTGATGTGCCCCGATCCAGGCTTCTCCAGACCTTGCTTTATTTGCTTTTGACCTTGAGCTCTTTAACATGCCATGTGACGCTAGAAGGAGTCCTGTAGCCCATGCCTAACACAGCTAAGTCTGTCGTCTTCCGATCGTGTGACTTCTCAGGAGAACATCGTCACTCTGCATTTATTGAAGAATGACAAAATGTACTGTACAAAGTGGGACGGACGTTTATGCCTTTGTGTCAACTTTTACTAAGGAATTCCCTATTTTGTTTTTTAAACTTAATTTGTTGTTAGGAATTATACAATAGATGAATACACTTCCACTGGTAAAAAATACAAACAGACCCACCAGTGTTTGAAAAGCAGAGCTTCCCAGCCCCACGCCCAGCTTCTAGCAACCAGAGGTGACAGCTAAGTATTATTTGGTGTGTTTCCTTCCAGACCCTTGAAAAGGGGACATTTGTTTTCTTTTTTGAGAGAGAGAGAGAGAGCGCGCGAGCGATCAAGCATGAGTGGGGGAGGGGCAGAGAGAGAGAGAGAGGGAGGGAGAATCCCAAGCAGGCTCTGCACTGTCAGCACAGAGCCCGACGTGGGGCTCAAACTCACAAACTGTGAGATCATGACCTGAGCTGAAGTCTGACGCTTAACCGACTGAGTCCCCCCAGGCGTCCCGAAAAGTGGAAATTTAAAGACAAAATAAGATCCTTCTTCACTGTTGCTAAAAGTTGAAATGAATTTTCTATTTTGAAAATATGTTTTAATATGTTTCCCCCCCCCCTTTTTTTTTTTCCTTCTGTTCCGGAAAGTTTGTCTTTGATGATAAGACAAGACTTGTAGACCGAGTCAGGCTTAATTGGCAGTATGAGGAAGCCAGAAAGAGGTAAGAAGCTCCTTTTTCCAATCTTGCCTTCTGCTTCCTTCCTTTCTCCCATGGAAAGAGGTTTTGTGGAACTCCAGTGTGGGATCGTCCACTGTTTCTCAGAAAGCAGCGTCTGATAGAATATAAAATCAAAGATCTTCCTTTCTGTGGAAGCTTCCTAATACCCACAACAGAATTTCATATGCATTTAAAAATGTGAAACGGTCACTCTTGTGAACAGTTATAAAGCCATGATTTAAAAAAGACAGAGACACCTGGCTCCCGCCCTCCCTGCCTTCCCACCAAGGCTTCAACACAATCGCCTTGTCTTTTATATGTGCCCTTTCCGACTCCGTAGGTTAATGGAGAAAGCCACGCGTCTTGGTTTAAGAGACGGGTTAATAAGGACTAGGTCAGCACGTGCTGGCGGCCCCCGGTCTGTTTGGATTTCGATAGAACTGAAGCGTAGCCACTTTCGTTGACCTTTGCTGTAAATCATCTGCCCTCTGAAAATTGAGACTCGACCCTGTCTGTACATTTTCAAAATTCATCTTTCTGTCCCCCTGTCCCGGTCCTAGCCGTAGCCAGGGGCAGGATTGAGAGGCAGCGTGCAATCCTCACAGGCAGGCAGGGTTTTTAGCACGTCATACCCCTCCCCATGTCCCCAGGACCCCGTTTTTTATATTCTGACCCTGCCGTGGCTTTTGTGTCCTCTTCTTAGACACTTTCTCTCTTTTGTGTCTTTTGAAAAGAGCCTTAAAACCAAATCATTTCCAAATCTGTGCCTCGGAAAGCTACGAAGCATATCGTTTTGCAAAAAGTTTCTTGAGTCACATGCGAACTGTTTTCTTGGAGGGTGGGGGAGAAGGAAGCGAAATAGTTGGGTCTGCTTGATCGACTGTATCATTCCTGATGTCTGGTAATGCACTTGGTTGCCTTTGTAGAAAATGTAAAAATCGCAACCGAAGCAGATCAGATGACTCCCCTGCTAGAGGGCCTGACACGGGCCTTCTGTTTGCTCGGAGCTCTGACACCCGGCTCTCCCTGGCTTCCCCCCTCGCATGTGCAGTGGGCTTTATGTTTCCACACGGACTGCCGCCAGATCCGTTCAGCCGTGCTGCTGGGCTCCGTGGCCGTATTGTCCATCTACCGCGCGTTCCTGCTCTTGAGCTCGCTGCCGTCTGTCAGGGGCTGTTGTCCCCGTGGAATGTTCCTCTGCTCATTCCTGCATGTTTCTACTGGACTGCGCAGTGTGGGTGCTTGGAATTTGCTGCGCTGTTTTAAAATGCAGAAAATAGAAGGTTGCTGCACTTAGGCACTTAATTGTTACGTGCTTTGCTGTGACATTTTCTCAACATAGCAAGTGATTTTTTTTGTTTTCTAGAGATAGCATCGGTACACAGGGAGTCACCTTTTAAATGTTGAGATAATACATTTGGGCGAAAAGGCAAGTATTTAAGGCAGATATGCAGGGGAGGACACTGCATTTCATCAATATCTTTTAAATGAAAGTAATCTTTCAAGGTTGCCAGAACCTTGTTAGGAAACGCACTGCAGCTATGGGGGTGGGGGGTGGAGTCCTGCCCTGGGTGCTTCAGCCTTTGTGGGACAGTGAGGGCTTCTCGGGAACGCCTTTCTGGGCTGCACTGGCACCATTGACGTGAGGACCTCCTGGGCCGGCTTGCATGAGCGCTGCCTGTCTTCCCTCTAGCACAGGGGTTCCCAGCTCGGGGGCGGGGGACTTCTGGCCCTGTCTTGAGGCATTTGTGGTTGTCACGACTGTGGGGGACCTGCTATCGGCATCCAGTCGGCGGGGCTCAGGCCTGTCACTCCATCATCCTACAGCGCACGGGCCGGACCCACACAAAGCATGATCCCTGCCGTGTGTCCCCAGTGCCGAGGCCAAGAAACCCTTCTCTGTGCTGGAGGACTGCGATGTCTTAGCGGGGCCACGCCCGTGGTCTGCGTGGGTGACCCCAGGAGCTCCAGTGGGTAGAGAAGCCGCTGGGAGGATGGGAGATCGTACTTCTTTCTACCCGGCACCTGCCCTGTTCGGGGCATTTCCAAACAATTGTGTGGTGTATGTGATGCGATCACGTATGGTCTTTAACCTATTTGGGAGATAAACTCCTCCCCAGCTAACAGAAATCTGTGAGTTTATCAGCGGCTCTGCCTGGGGGTGAGGACCTCCCCCCACCCCACCGGGCAGTACCTGCGGGGGCTGCGCGTGCATGTGTGCGTGAACATATGTGTACACGCGCCAGAGCCAGAAACACATGCCCGTGTATGCTTGTACGTGATGTCCGCATATACCACAGGCATGCTTACATACGTGCACGCACGCTTGTATTTTCCTCTTTGTTTTCATTACAAAAACAATACATGAATACATCGTTTTTGTCACAGGCGCAATCCATAAATAGAGACCAGCTGTTTTTCCCTTCTCTAATCCCACTTCCTACCATTAATGGTTTGACGTGAAACCTTCCAGGCTTTTATCTAAACGTTGAAATCAATTAAGCCCAGCATAGTTAAATACGGTACGTGATGCATAGCTTAGGAGGCATAGCCATCACTCTGCGGCTAGACGTCTTCGATGGCTGCAGTTTTCCCTTTCCACAAACTGCACGTCTTTTTGTGGGCCCCAGCCTTGCAGGAATGACGGTTCCCGTGGACCGAGACTCAGCAATGAGATGTGTGGGTCTAAAGGCACGTACGCTGAAAGTTTTTGCACTGCTGCGAATGGCGATTGAGAGCCCTGATTCTCACGTGCGCTTAGCATCACGAAACGTCTTCATTCCTTGTCAGTTTTCCTAGAGTGATGGGCGGAGACGTCCTCCCAGCTGCCATGCGCTTCTCCCTGGTGTGGACGGTGCGTTTCCTGGTGCGGTTCAGCATACTCTTGTGTAGCCTTTGGTCATTTCAGTTGCTCTGTCGGAATTTTTTTTCCAGACAAGTGATCCTTTCAAAACGTGTTAGATGCTGTCACTCCTCTGCCTCGCATGGGTCTCAAGCATTGAAGGAGGCAATGTTTGCTCCCCAGGGAGCGTTTTGTCTCCGTGACTAGAGACCGGGCACTGCCGGCACCCAGCGGGCGGAGCCCAGAGATGCCGCCTGACCCCATGGCACAGACTTAGGTTGCCCAGACTGTCGGTGGTGTCTTGGCTGAGAAGCCTTACTCTCGGGCTGCTCGTTTTGCTCCTGAATCCCTACTGTGTTTGGGTCGCGAGGGCCCACAGGAGCAGGTTTTCGCTAACTCGGGGCATTAGCCCGTTCCCCGCGCCCTCCCCGCCCTGCTCCAGCCGAGCCGACCCCTCGGTGTTCCCCAGACAAACCGGGGCTCCAGCCTGCCAGGCAGACTCCTGACTTAGTGCCTGGAGTTAGCAGAACCACCCCCCTCCCCAAGATGTCCGTGTCCTGTAGACAGAACCTGTGACTGTGTTGCCTTCCATGGCAGAAGAAACTGTGGATGGGATTAAGTTAAGGACCTGGAGATGGGGGGATGGTCCTGGATGATCCAAGTGGGCTCAGTGTCATCACTAGGGTCCCTGGAAGAGGGACAGTCAGGGAAGGAGACGTGGAGGGAAGCAGAGATCAGAGTGGCGTGGGCCACGAGCTGAGGCCTGTGGGCGGCCCCTAGAAATGGCAGTGGGATGGGTTCTTCCCTAGAGCCTCCAGAAAGATCACAGCCTTGCCCACCCAGTTTTGACTTGTGACTTCTGGAACTGGAAGATAACAACGTGTGCTATTTTGAGCCACCGAATCTGTGGTCTTTTGTTACAACAACAAGAGGAATCTCACAGAGTGCCCCGAGGGCTCGATCCCAGGAACAGAACCGTGAGATCACGACCTGAACTGAAATCAGTCAGCCGCTTAACCGCTTAACTGACTGAACTACCCAGGTGCCCTGAGAGTGGTTATTTTATTTATTTATTTAAAAAAATTTTTTTAATGTTTGTTTATTTTTGAGAGAGACAGAGCGTGAGCAGGGGAGGGGCAGAGAGAGAGAGAGGGAGACACAGAATCCGAAGCAGGCTCCAGGCTCTGAGCTGTCAGCACAGATCCTGATGCGGGGCTCAAACTCACAAACCGTGAGATCATGATGACCTGAGCTGAAATTGGACGCTCAACCGACTGAGCCACCCAGGCGCCCCAGGATGTATTCAGATTAAAAGGAAGTTAGTGGAAGTGGAACTCCTAATTCCAAGTGGTAGTGTGATTTCTAGAGAATTCTGTCGACCAGATCACCATCATGGTGACTAGTTTTGTGTTTTCAACTCTGGGTCATGGAAAATGTACCCAAACAACTGCTTCTGGGTTTCCCTTCAGGAACATCACTTAGGATTCTCAAGGCAGACCTTATGATAGGAATACTTTCACATTATTGGTTGAAAATTTTAGAATTTTTCGAAGCCGATTTGGAGGAATGGGTCTCGAAGCAGTCCCAGTGACGCAGATAGTTCCTTATTTTTAACCTAAGAGCACTCTTTCCAGAACTGTGCACAAACTGCAGCTGTTTCCATAGAAACACTCGCAGTCCAGATAGGAACAAAACATCGGACCCATCCAGTTTTTTGTGTCTTAGCGTTTGTTGCCAGGACGGGTCCTGCTGTTCATCTGTCGTCAGAAACCAAAGTCGTGTTAGGATTCCAGTCGAATTTGATCAGTCGCTTGGAGTTTTCCTTCGTTTCTGCAGTGACTGTGTATCGGGGCTCGGGCGTGAGTGAATCACAGCCAGGAGCGACGTGGGAAAGCATCCTTGCCACGCCTGGCTCCTTCTTCCCCATTCAGGCCAAGAGAAAGAAGCCTACAGATGCTCTGCTTCTCATTTAAAGGAGTTGCGCTCTGAAGATCTGTACCCTCAAAGGGGAAAAGACACGAGGGCAGGGAAGGGTTTGGGGGTGTTAGTAGACCCTTCCTACACCACGTATTCGAGATTCAGCTCGAATTTCCAACACAGAATAGAGAGCTGAGCCAAATGGACAGCGGTTTATTGATGCTTAGCTCAGTCAGCTGAAGCGATTTTATCGTCCATCTGACCTAGATCTCAACTGAGATTTTCTTGAACTTTTGCTTTTCGTGTACATGGATATTTACAAAAAGAAAACTGAGGAGAGAAAACATAAGCAGTGTCAAATCTGTAGCTGCGATTGAAATCTGAAGGCACAAGGCTCCAAGCCAACACGACGTCCCAGAGTGTGGCACTGGGGGGTCTGTCATGTCTCAAGCGTCAAATGGGACCTTGGCTTGCCTGGGGTTCCATTTCTCTTCCGGAAAGCAACCATATTTTAGGAACATGCAAAATTATATAGTAGACTGCAGAATTTATATATAAATGGAAAAAACCAAGGATTGTTCTGGGTATGTAAAATATACCTCAGAACTGTGCTGTATTAGAAGTGCGTTATTTTTTTCAGAAAAATGCAGACACTATTTAGGGCTTCTGTGAACTGTGGGGGCCTAAGTAGTTTCTGCAGCATAAACGCACCTTTCCATTCATGGTTTAATGGTGCCTGGGCTGTAACAGAACAGGTGGTCAGGCAAAAACAGCGAGGGGGACAAAAGATTCATATATTACTTGTGTCTACCTTAGACCTGTTCAGGGAATGGAATTTGGAGATTACATAATAAATATGAAGGCTCAGTGTTTGGTTGAGGCTTTGCCTTCATTTCTTCTCCATCATGAGCACAGGGACATACGTTTTAAAGCTTTTTTTAAAAATTTGTTTAACGATTATTATTGAGAGATAGAGACAAAGCATGAGCATGGGAGGGGCAGAAAGAGGAGACACAGAATCCGAAGCAGGCTCCAGGCTCCGAGCTGTCAGCACAGAGCCCAACGCAGGGCTCGAACTCACAAACCACGAGATCATGACCTGAGCCGAAGTCGGATGCTTAACCAACTGAGCCACTGAAGCTTTTAAAGGCATTTGTGAGAGATTATATGTAAGCCATAAAATGTATTACCTATCAAAAATTAGAATCAGTACAGAATACTGTTGACTTACAGGAAATAAACCGTCCCCAATTTTAAGCGGCTCTCGGACTCCCTTCAAAATGACCTGGGGAACGTTTCTTTTTTGCAAACCGTCCTCAGGGCCTTGGTTTGCTTTCATGTATTTAATTTCACCGAAATGGTATTTCAGGAAAGAAAGCTTTTCTGGAGATTGTTTTCCTCAGAGTGCTCAGAACTGGGATGATGGTACTCGTAGGAGTGGGGTTCCAGCCTTCAGATCAGTTGTGTGGCGTGGATGTGGAAGAAGGGGCACCGGAAGTGATGCTGTGTCTTAGGCGTGAAGTCAGTCTCCTCCAGTAAACCTGCCACACTACGGGGCCTCCTGGCGGATGGCTGCTTTCGAGGCTGGCAGCACGGGACGGCACAGTAGACGAGGCGTACTGTGTCAAAGGCAAGGCCGTCTTGTCCCTCGGTGAATGCACCAGAAATGAGTGAAGGAATCCTTCTAGAGCTTTGGGCTTCTAGTGCGGACACACACACAAGACACGTGTGCCACGCTCTCAACCCGGCCCAGAGCAGGTCCCGTGTGCCTGCATCTGGAGTAGGGAGACAGGGCAAGAAATGGCGCTTTGCGATACGTGTCAATAGTCTTCTAGATTCATAGCTAGCTCTCAGATGACCAGGCGATCACTTGCGTCATTGTGAGATGTATTTTAAAGAGCGCTATCCTCAAGCGTAGACATGCTTGCCTGGTGTTCGGCACAGCCCAGGCAGCTTTTCCCGACGGGTGGCGTGAAGTCCACTTCCGTCTGTCTTTGGTTTCTTCTACAGACGTTGCCCCTTGCCGCGTGGCTTTGCTTATTTTTCTTGCGAGCTGTGCCGAGTCACAGAAACGTGCTTCACCTCGGCCGCCGTGCTGTTTCTTTTATGCCTTCGGTGGACAGCCCTTTCGAAGCTGGCGCTTTACTTCTCTTCCCGCCTGTGATTCTTTTCTTCCCCTCATTCTTTTTTCTGAGAGTGGATATTACTTGAGATCTGCCTGGAAAGAGTAGGATTAGCTAGGACTGGCTCTTCCACCGCCCTGCCGCCCTCGGCAACTTGAATCCACGTAGAATGATAGCTAACCTGCGCCTGGCCGGCTTGGACAGAATCACGATCGCCTCTCGTGTGCACCTCAGAGACTCGGAGGCAGTGCTTTTTAAACTGTGTCCGCTTGTAGTGGATGTATGAGAATTAGTACACGTTACAAAGTAATACCGCCAACTTTAGCAGGGTTCAGAGAGGCTTTCCTGTGGATTGGTCAGGTAAATTACATGAGAACTTACGAGGACACGATGAATTTGCTCATTGTTGTTCGGCCCCTTCATATTTATTCCTTACTTTGGACTTGTCTGGATCTACGGTAGAACGTTCCAGAAATTTCATTGGGTATAATGTCTGATTTGGCACTAACTTATTTATGGGCCTACTCGCAGTGTATTTTCCTTGGGCTTCAGTTATATGACTGCCATAAATTTTAATTACACTAATTAGACATAGATGGATGCCTAAGGCCCAGTTGGATTCCTAACCCTGTTCAGCTGCCTCTGTCATTAGTATTTTTCAGTGACATGATTTGGCACCATTTTCCAACACATTTTCAGGAAATTAGTTTTAAGTTGGAAAAGAACTTGCCTAATAAAGCTACTGACATTCAACTATTTTCTTTACCTTCTTGGGGAATTGGACTTGAGTAAAATGCACACGTTGAAACTGTAATTTGTACACTCCTTTTTTAAACCGTTGGCTTTCGGATTGGCTTGGTACTCGAAGAAGGCGTCTTACCCAGTCCTCTGGCCGGGCTGGCTAGCCCGCACGCTCACATCCAGCTCAGAGGAGCCTGACTTAGTGCAGGGCCGGCTGACAGGCTTTGACACGTGGACCGACACCAGTCGATGGATGGGCAGCGTCTGCAGGGAGCTTGGTGTCGAGAAGGATTCCGAGGGCTGGACCTAGCGGGCGGATGCCAGCTTTGATGAGTGTGTGTGCCCTGGGCATGGGACAGGGTGGCCTCAGGGGCACTCCTGCCATTCCCATTTTAGTGAGGATCACCACATCGGAGCCTGATGTGAGCCCCTGAGAGCTCCAAGGCCAGTTAGGATCCTCTGGACAAGGCCGGGCCGCCTGGGGTCAGAGGCTTTTCGAACTCCGGTGAGCATCAGAAGTCCCAGTGGGACTTGTTAAAGTCCAGATCGCCCCGACCCCATCCCCAGAGTGTCTCCTTCAACGGGTCTGGGGTGGCACCCGAGGTTGCCGTTTGTCACAAAACTCCTGGTGATGCTGAGGCTGCCGGTCCGGGACCCCACTTTGAGAATCACTGCCTTAGAGGCTACAGGGCCACGTGCCCCCACCGCTGCCCCTTCTTCACCGCTCTCTGCGACCTCAGGGACGTCTCTGGATTTGGGTTTTTGGGCACGTGTGCCAATGTCTGTCTGTCCTTCGCGGTGCCGGGTTCGGGGCAAGTCTGGCGTCCCTCGCTTCTGCCTGAAAACAGATAGGCCTCATATTTAGCCACACCTAAACTTGAAGGGCCTACAGCAGTCTACTCTGGCCATGAAAGGATTGCTCTGAAGATACAGGCCGCATCTCTGCCGTTCAGTCTGCATTCAGCAGCGACTTGGGACACACGGTGATGCGGTCTGCCAAGCGAACGCATGGAAGTTTGGGCCCGTGGAAGGTGACAATAGAGCCCGCGTTCTTACACCCGGAGGGTGGTCATGCCGATGCATTTAGCGAGGCTGACCAGTCTCTACCCCCCTGATTACCTCATGCCAACACCCACGCCTGCCAGGGCCGACCCTCCCGCTCTCGGATATTTGCGGTCATGTCTGCTCCCAGTTCCGTGCGCTTAGCCCTTGCCGAGTGTCTGCTCTCTGCAAAGCATTTTGAATGTCACCTACGGTCAAGGTCTCTGGTGCTGGAGAGAGCAAACAGAACCAGGAGAGGTAGATCACTGGCCTTCGGGGGTTTTCTGTCCAGAAGCGGTGTGAGGGGTGCGTGGCTGTCCTGTCACTTTGTCTACGTGGCGTTGGCGGTCAGGCACGGCAGACGAGGCGGGAAGCCAGAAGCATGTCTCACGTACCCGGCGCAGTGTTTAGCTACTGATGACGGGGGATGGGGAGAAAGGAGCCGGTTCCATCCTGCTCTGCGACAGTGCCATGTGGGAAACCGTGCACCTGAGACAGCACAGTGCACGGGTACGTGGAGGACGCCAGCCTTTCTGTCATTTCTCTACAACAAGCACGATTTGCTCACTGCCGTCCCCAGTCTAGACCCGGGGACGTTGTGCAAAAGACCTACGCGTCATTCTTATCACTCCTCGTTTCCAAATGCTTTATTTCTGTCACTTGGTGCGCTAACTTCAGTATGTACTGAGCAGGGTGAGTTTCTAGAATCTGCGTGATGGTGCCGAGAATGTGGGAAGGTGACATTTTGACTTCGTGGATTTTTCTGGGCCCGTCTCTTGCAGGGTGTCGACCATCCAGCAGCAGCTGGCCCAGCTTGACAACGAGTCCTGGCCGGGTTTGGCCGAGGCCGACAGGGACCGGCTGCAGCTCATCAAGGAGAAAGAGGCCCTGCTTCAGGAGCTGCAGCTCATCGTTCAGCAGCGGAGGCCGGCGGAAGACGTGGCCCGGCTGGAGGAGGAGCGGAGGCGCCTGGAGGAGGAGATCCAGCGCGCGCGGGCCACGTCCGTGCAGGGCGCCACGGAAAGGTGCGCCGGCCCCCCCGGGGTCGGGGGCAGGGGGGACCCGGCTGCTAGTGCAGAACCAGCCGGAAGAGCTGACTCGGAGAGCTGGCACGTGACTCGAGATCGGTGCCGGTTGCCGTTGGCGCTCGAGGCGTCTACCGCCTGGCGTGTCTCCTCGCCAAGTAGAGCGAAGGGAGAAGGCGCGGGGAGCGCGCGCCTTCCCTTCTGTCGGAGGTCCCGGCTCTGCCCAGGGCTTCCGAGCTTCCTGGCTCCTGGACAGAAGCAGGAGGGGATGGAGAAGGGGATGGAGCGAGGGAAGCCGCCCGCTTAGACCGCACCCCTTCCCGGTATGGGGGTGCTTTCCTCCGGTCCGCAGGACGGCAGCCTGGACGGGTGTGGGCTTGCCGGCGGGAGGGCGGGAGGCGGGCGCCGGCACGGAGAGGAAGCCTGCGTTCCTCCATTGTG
This sequence comes from Prionailurus bengalensis, assembly GCF_016509475.1. Classification (NCBI taxonomy): domain Eukaryota; kingdom Metazoa; phylum Chordata; class Mammalia; order Carnivora; family Felidae; genus Prionailurus; species Prionailurus bengalensis. Next base: position 7,284,308 of record NC_057361.1, read on the forward strand.
GGCGTTGGGGCCAGCCACCTCTTCCTTTCATCTGCGACCTTGATTCGCCCCCAGGAAAGCCCGCTCTCTCTGCTGCGGCAGGAAGCCGGCAGCCTGACGTGTGTCCGTGCCCCAACGTGCCTCTCCTCGGTCTGTCCTGGGCTCTTGGCTGGTGAGGCCAGCACAGCGTCCCGTGTCCTCGGTGCTCGGCGCTTTGGGGTGTGTGGGGGTCTCCTGGTTTCCATCTGGCGCGTGTGACCACGGGCCGTGCCAAACGCTGGGTCTGACCTCCACGTTTCGGGGCTGTCGGATGGGTATCTGAGGGCATCAGCTGAGCTTTGGCGAGCCCACCCTGTCTGATGATCTAGTGGACCTTCAACTTCAGCGTGTTAAGAGGACCGTACGCTGCATCTACGTGAGCATTGCCGACGTGGATTCAGCAGTCAGCTGAATGATTCCATCTGTACGGAGGCCCTTAGAACTGTCAGTTCATCCCGTTAGCCCGTTCTCTGTGTTGGGGGTTATCGATGCTCGGATAGCGATCGTTTTTTGCTGAGGTCTGTGTGGTGACATTAGTGGCCGATGTCAGTGTTGGCAGGCAGTGCTGGTGTTCGGAGAGCCCAGCTCCTAGCAATAGGCGGGATGTGTTCTGGTTAGCTTAAGATGCTAGCGTGGCCTGTCACTTCACTCAGAGTAAACACGGAGTTGATTTTGAGTCTGAGAAGGGACTATGGAACTGAAGTGTTCATCCGTGCCCTTGTGCTTCCAGACTCTTCGGCTTCAACGTTACCTTCCTCTCTACCCTTGGTGTTCTGTTGTGCGTGTTCTGGCTAGGGGGCCCTGGGCGCTCACTGGGTTGGTTCTCTCTTAGGGGGGTGGATCCGGTCCCACAAATGCCACCTGCTTCTCCACACCCCACATCCGTGCACCCCTGACTATATTTGCCCTCGCCGTGTGGAAACCCTGGCACACGTGAGTGCTGTGGTCCCAGGGTACAAATCCACGGAGCCCCATGGAGCCACCGTTCCCCTCGATGCCTAGGTCCGGGACCGGCTCAGCCAAGCTCATCCGGCTGAGGGAGGCTCTTGTGGGACCAGCCCAGGAGAGAGCCGTCCACGGGTGCCACTACACGGCCCTGGGCGAGGACGGCACACCCTTGTGCCGGCAGCGCTTTCGCACCGAACACTTCGGGCACGTTCTCTGCGGCCGTGTGCCCCTCGAGGGCGCCTGCAGCAGTGAAGCGTGGGCCTGGCGGAGGCAGGCCTGTTTCTCCGCATGCCTCCCTCCACTTGATGCGTGCTGGAACCGGAAGTGTGGGCCCCCGAGGTAGGAGGCTCTCCCTGCGAATAGGCTGAGGGGTGTGAGAGAGAGCCGGTGTGGAGCTGGGCCAGAGTGACCGACGTTGGCGTCTTAGGGCTGAGATGTGCCCGCTGCTTGGCCAGTCTTTGCCCGTCTCGGCCTCCGTGTCCTCATTGTCAGGTAGGAACTTGGCGCCGGGGTCGTGAGTGTCACTGGGGATTGGGACGACATAAATCCTTTCCCCTGTCGAAGGACAGAGCAGCTGTTTTAAGGGTGCCTACTTGGTCCCATGCTACAATGCCATCGTTTGATTTGTAAACAAGGACTGTTTTGTTCTGAGGCAAACATATTCATACATTCATTCGGTGACTGTTAAGTGCCTGTACGTGTCAGGCTCTATTCTAGGCAGTGGGCTTAGTGTAGTGGAAAAAGTTCATCTCAGAATAATAATAAAGTAGAAAAAGTGGAAAGAGGAGAAAAATTGTCTCCAACCCTGTGACAGTTGCTGTTTTGTTTTGTTTGTGTCTAATCTTTTAATTCTGTAGATTTTAGAATCGTATGCATTTTTGCCTGGAGAGGCCTTAAATGAGGGACCCGGGTTTGTTCTAAGAATTTCCAGTAGATTACTGCGTGTTCTGCGTTTGAGTCCATTTTCTAGTCTAGCCCCTCATCCTTTCTGTCTGTTCTGTGCCTGCCCACCCCCATCCCCCACTCACCCCCCCCACCCCTTCCCCCCATCCATATGCACCCCCCCCCCCCCACTCACCCATCCATCCACCTGTCCGTCCGTCCACCCGGCCACGCACCTGCTGGGCTCCTACAGTGTATCAGGCACTGCTCAGCGTGCTGGGGGTACGTTTTCAAGCAAGACAAAACCAGTCTGTGTTATCCTGGTGTTTGTGACCTGGAGGTGGTTTTTTAGAATTTAGTCTCTCAAACCTAAATCTTTGGGAGCGCGGGGAATTCACAGTTGGATTTCTTGTTGGGAAAATACACTCACTCTGTCTCTGAAAAATCCACCAATGGACCGTTTTCTTACCTACAGGATTCTCCTTCAGGAAAAAAGAAACTGTCTGCTTATGCAGCTAGAAGAGGCTACCCGCCTAGCGTCCTATCTCCAGTCCCAGTTAAAAAGGTGGGTAACTTACTGTCACGTTAGAACGACGCGTCCGTGAACGTCATCATTCCCTCTGGCTTGTTTTTCTCGTACCAGAACTTGGAACCGGAAGCGGTTGTAAACACAGGGTAGAAAAGCAGCTTCGTTGTATTTTTCAGAGAGGCTGCTAATGTGTGATTCAGGGAATATGAGGAGAACCGGACTTGGCTGCAGAATGACGGGTCTGAAGTCAAATTCGTCCGTCGGTTTTGTAATTTAACCCACCGCTTCCGAAGCGTGTATATTCATCTCCATATGCGCATGGATATTTTTATGTTGTTTTTTTTTAATGATGTGACTATTTGTAAAGTAAGCTTTGGATGCTTAGTAATAGCCTCTGCTTTCGAGTACTTACCGTATCGTGAAGCATAATGTAAGGGCTATCTATGTAGTATTTCCTCAGTTACTCCTAAAAATGTCACGAGGGAGCAGGAATGATTTCCCAGCCCCCAGTGAGAAAGTAGGGGGTTCCGAGAGGGCAGACAGCTTGACCCAGCGGACCCAGCTACTCTGCGTCTGAGCTGGACCGGGGACTCGGGCGTGAGTCTCTGATGCTAACTGCTGCTCTCTGCTGATATTCGAAAGAAACAAAGGGAATATTAACGAAGTCGCCTTCTAAATGCTCGCAAGTGGCTAAAGACCCGCTCTGGTTCCCGGGAGCCTTGGGCAGGGTTTCGTTCCCTCTAGAACAGACCAGACGCTCAGCTTCGCAGCGGAGAACGGTGGGGCTCCAGCCGGGGTGTGCAGGCTGCTTGTGTCACAGCACGGGGTGTCTGTCCTTTCAGCCTGTCTGCCAGCACCCTGACCGTGTCTTCGGGGAGCAGCCGCGGGTCCCTGGCCTCCAGCCGGGGCTCGCTCGCCTCCAGCCGCGGTTCCCTGAGCTCCGTCAGCTTCACGGACATCTACGGCCTCCCGCAGTACGAGAGGCCGGACGCCGAGTGCGGCCAGCTTCTGCGCTTCGACCTCATCCCCTTCGACTCCCTGGGACGAGACGCCCCCTTCTTCGAGCCCCCGGGCCCCTCGGGCTTCCACAGGCAGAGGCGCTCCCTGGACACGCCGCAGTCCTTGGCGTCGCTGTCCTCCCGCTCCTCCCTGTCCTCTCTGTCGCCCCCGAGCTCACCCTTGGACACGCCCTTCCTCCCGGCCTCGCGCGACTCGCCCCTGGCCCAGCTGGGGGACAGTCTCGAGGTGCCCGGCCTGGGCGCGCTCGACAGACTGCGGGCTCAGGCCTCGGCTTTGGGGGACGAAGACTCGCAGGGCACGGCGTCCCTCCAGCCGCACGGCTTCCCCGGGGACGGGGAAGGACCTCGCGAGCGAGGACCCCAAGCGGCTGCCGCTCCCGTGGGCGCAAGTAAGTATTGATGAGCCCTGGGGGGGGGGGGGGAGAAGGGTTTCCGAATCAGGGAAGAGATCGCGTGCGGTGGCACTGAAGCCAGCCCGCCGGCTCTCCGATTCCATAGCGAGCTCTCAATTCCAGACCGTTGGTAGGGCCAGGAGGCGCGCACCTGCCGTCCGTGTGCTCTCCTAGCCGGGCCTCGTGTCTGTGTCCCGGAGACATCGTTCAAATGGCAAAGGCGCCTTTCCCGGGCGTCTGGCTCGTTCTCAGAATGCGCTTGCCTGTTGGAAAGGACGGGAAGAGCCACAGCCTTCCACACTCAGAGGCTGCTACAGAGGTACCGGGGCCTCCGTGAGTTCTCCGGGGCGTGTGCGGCCTAGGAGCAGCAGTGGGGTTGTAGCCCAGCACAGATCCCCCTTCCTTTGTCCCTCTGACTTCGTCTCTTCTTCTTTGGCCTTACGGTTTTCAAAGATGTAATTTATCAGACGTGGGATCGAAAAGAATTGGTGTCATTCCAAAAGACGTGCCAGTCAGCATCAGTCATTTCCACCGAATCGATTTTTCTGGTAGTCTTCAAATCGAGGCGCACGAACTGGGTCCGTCTAGTCCGAGTTCATTCGGCTTCTGCTTGGCGCCAGGGCCCGTCCGCTCGTAGCCCGTGTGGGGAACTGGACTGCTGTTCTACAGAATATTCCAGCTGATGGCTTGTGCCCGAAGCAGGGCCTGGGCTCCAGCCTTCCTCTTGACCCCGTGCGCCTCTTTGAGCCAACCCTCCCGCAAGATTAACTTCTTTGGGTTTCACAGAGGATCGAGAACCAGGTCTCATTCCTGAAGTTCCCGAACTTTTCTTTACATGGCAGAAAGGTTTTAGACATTCCACTTAAGCAAATGCTAGGTGTTTGTATAGCTTACTGGATCTCAACCAGGGGAGTTTTTGAACCCTGGAAGGTACCTGTCAGTGGTTGGAGACATGTTTTTGGTTGTCACAGCTGAGGTGGTGGTAGGGAGGTGCTGCTGGTATCTGGCGGCCAGAAGCCAGGGATGCGGTTCAGCATCCTCCAGTGCACAGCACAGTCCACCGCCCCCACCCCCCCCCACCTCCGAGAATGATCCGCCAAGATGTCGGTAGTGCCGATGCTGAGAAACCCTGGGTGTGTACCGTTGGGTAGTTCAGCAGCAGGGGGCAGAAATAGAACGCGAACACGGAACCAGGTTGTTTTGGTGGGAACGGCTTCAGACTCGCAGCTTAGAGGCCCAGATTCTGTTCCCTGCCCTGTTGACTGGTTAGCTGTGTGACCTTGAGTGCATCCCTGGACTTGGCTGAATCTTGGCTTCCCTGCCCTTGAACGAGGCGGTCTTGATGGCCTCTTGCATTCTCCACCATTCTGTTACCCTGAGTTTTATCGATACACCCACACTGGTTATTACGTACGTGATATAGTAATCTTCCCGGTTAGCACCTACGTGCGTAACCAGGGAGCTGTGAGGTCCTCAGGCAGCCCGGTGGCTTTCCGGCATCTGTTACTTTGGTGCTTTCTCTGTGTTTGCAGACACACCTTTCGTACCCCCGGGTATATTGTTTCGGTAATTCACATATGCAGGTGACCTTCATTCACTTTGCTCTTTATAGTCACAGGTTCCGTGCTCCGTGTTTACTCCTTGGATTCAAAAAAGAAAACACAAAACAAGGACCGGATTGCACATCTGTCGTTAAGCTCACCGCTCTCAGTGCCTTGCCTCCCATACCAGCCCGTCCTTATAAAGGTTGAGATGCAAAAGTAGTCTTGTTAGGCAGAAAATCCACACGAGGCCCGAGGGAAAGACGGGATGAGATGGAGAAGAGCTGCCTGACTTTCTGATCCTGATTCCTTTATTTTTCTTCCCACTCTGGCTGACATTATAATGGTTCAGACTCCTTAGCCGGGGAGGTATTTGCTTGCGCCACGGTCAGATACCGCCACCTCGTGGTAGATTCTTACATGACACTGTCAGTTGACTCCGGTCTTTAGAAATAATTAGCTCAGTGAATGAATTGGTCCTGGTGGGTGCTCCCAGAAGGCTGGGTTGGGTAACGAGCTTCAGGCATGGACACAGGGTGACTTCTGGCCTCTCTTGATGCGTGTGGGAACGCTTGAGCCCAAAGTCATTATGATGCCTGCCTGCCATCATGTGGTTCCCTCTGACTTTCTAGTTTCCCTAGGAACAAAACAGTCTGAGTTTGACCTCCAGCAAGTTTTAGAAAGATAAAATCTTAGTAAGATAAAATTCTAAATTGCCCAAACTTACAAAGCAAGCCCTAGGAATAATTTCTTCCATTGTGTTTTAAATGGAAGAAATGTGTTTAAATGTGTTTTGCCTGAGGAGGCAAAACATGGGACCTGGGAGTGGGAAGATAGACTGTAATCTGTCACATTTTAAATATTTTTACTATACTTTTATCTTCTTTGGGTTAAAATTTTTTTTTTTTTTTTTTTAGAGAGATCACAAGTGGGGGAGAGGGAGAGAGAGGAAAGAATCCCAAACAGGCTCCACACTCTGCACGGAGCCCAGTGCAGGGCTGCTCGACCCCATGACTCTGGGATCATGACCTGATCTGAAATCAAGAGTTGGACACTCAACCGACTGAGCCACCCTGGTGCCCCTGTCGTCCTTGGATTTTAAAAAGCAAATGTGCCGGGGTGCCCTGCCGGCTCAGTCAGTGGAACGTGCGACTCTTGATCTTGGGGTCATGAGTTCGAACCCCACGTTGGGTGTAGAGATGACTTAAAAACAAAATCTTTAAAAAAGCCAAATATGTCAGATTTTGAAATCTTTTCCTATTTTCATTTCCCATTAGCACTTGCTAATCTAAATCTGGGAAAACCTTGATTTTGTTCACCCATTTACTGGCGTTTTTATTATGAATACTTATACTCTGTTGAAAATTGTTGGCTTCAATTCTGCGGTTTTTTCACTTTATGCTTTTTTTTTTTTTTTTTTTTATCTCTTTTCTCATGCGGCTCGCCAGACACACTCGCTGTAAGTGACCTTGGAATTCTTCACCTTGTTGGCCAGGCAGTAGGCACATCTTTGTGCAACGAATCGATGTATGTACGATGGTAGGAGCGTGGCCACAAAGGGCGTATCTTATAGTTGTACTTTAATGTAGCTCCACAGTTACTATTATTATTATTAATTGTTATTTCAACATTAGTATTTATCACGGCTATTGAAGTCGTCTAAGAACTTTTCTAAATGCTTTAAGTATTCATCCCTCTGTATTTTTCCCCGGACGTTAGTGGCTTACATTGTTCTAGTATGCCAGCTTTGCCCCAAATGTGATTTTCATTGTATTTTCTTTTCGTCAAGCAGTGTTGATGTCCTCGGGTCTCAGTGTCTGTCTGTCTGTCTGTCTTTCATGATGGAAGGGTCAGAGATTCCTAAGGTGAACGTGTGGAAGGTTGTTTCCTCCTTGCCTCATTGCCATTGCCTCCGGTGGTCTAGCCGGTTGCCTTGAAGGCTGAGAGCAGGTGGCTGGGCACGTAACGTGGGGTCTGCTGTGCGATTTTTCTCACCCGGAGCAACGGCTCACCATACGTCACTCTGGCAACTGCTCCCCATTGCCAGTTGCTCCGTGAATGTGGTGACGAAGCCTGGGATCACTGAGGATTCATTCCTTCATTTCCTTTTTCTCCTCATCGACTGCCATTGCAACGAGGGAGAAATTTTGTCAGGGCTGTACCGTCGGGTTACCTGGAAGTGCTCGGGGTCACTGCCTGGTGTTAGTTATGTCCTGGACGGAATGCAAAGCCATGTCTAGGAGCCGTGCTGGGTGTCCGGGCTGGGGACGGAGATAGGGAGCAGTTCCGTCTGCTGGGGGTCAGGGCACCAAACCGGGGTTCCGTCTGCAGTTCCGAGCTGGGGACTTTGGGGCCTCCCCTGTGGCGGGGGCGACCGGAAGAGCTGGACTTTGAGAGTCGGTGCCTCCGGCCACCCCAGAGTGGAGCCGGCCTCGGTCCCCGCCCGGGGAGGAGCCTGTAGTCGCCCAGGCCTGGCATTGCAGACCTCTGGAAGGACGGCTTTTGTCTGCAGTTGAGATCGTGAGCCTGAAGACCGCGGCCCTGTCTGTAGGCTCTTTAACGCGTTTGGATTTAATTGGTACGTGAATAATTTGGTTGAGACGAGAGCTGGTCGTCGGTGGACTGGACGTATCCCCCTGTACGGGGTGCACAGGTGCCTAGATGTTCACGTTCGGAGCTCAGGCGGCCGGAGAGAAGCCGCACGGGCCGGAGGGACGTGCAGTGTGTGCAGAGGCGTCACGAGGCGCGGTGCTCCGTCGGGGGCTCCGCGTTTGCACCCGGGCTCTAACCACGTCTGCCTCCCCGGGGAGCGCTGACGCTCGCGTGTGCACACTCACACGTGGCGCGGGAAGACCGAATGCCCGCTTTGCTTGGCTTGGTGGAAAGGGCCTTGTCGCTGCGAGGGACGGGGCAGAGGCAGTCGATGAAATGCCGGAAGGAAGAATGTCTGAGGCCGTGTTGGGCTCTTGATTACAATAGATACGAGGCAAAAAGAAGCTGCCTCGTCAGGGTGGCTTGCTCGCCCCAGAAAAGCCATTTGGGACGCCGATCTGGCCCCGGGGCTGCCGAGGACACCGCAGTGAGAGGGGTTGTTGCCAAGGCCATGTCTGGGGTCAGCCGTGTCCTGAAAGTCACCGCGTTTCGTTAGGGTTTGTTTGGATAATTAAAAAAATTTTTTTTTCTGATGATAAAATATAGAGTGTGTTTTAGTATATAAAATGTGGGCAGGAACCATGCCGGATAAGGAAGGAAATGAAAAATGCCCCTGTCCCCTGCTCAGATACATTTAGGAGGACAGCTGCTGTCCACATTCCGGGTAACGTCTCTTGCCCGGTCTTTCAGGTATGACGGTCTTTTCTCCAAGTGTGATACGAAGGGGCGTCCCCCTGTCATCTTCTGTTCTGTGTGCTGGTTAAGGAGGTGAAAAGACAGCTGTGACTGTTTAAAGAGCTTTTCAAGAAGTAACCAGAAGCCTGTACCTGCAAATTTTCAATATCAAAAGAAAAATGAAGTGCAGCATATTTAAACATATGCATGTATATGATGTGCATGTCTGTATAATGGCGTGTCTCTGGAACGCTCAGCAATCTCATATGTGCACTGACTCAGAGTGTTCCTTTCTTGGCATCACGGTCCCTGGCCTCCCATGCTGTCCCCTCCTGACCCCCGGTGTGTCTCTTGTTTGTAGCGGTGACTCTTCGAGAAGACAGTGCCACGAGGTTGGAGAGGAGAGCACGCCATGTGTCTGCATGCCTGTCCGATTATTCACTGGCGAGCGATAGCGGAGTGTTTGAGCCTCCAACCAAAAGGTTAGAAGCCGATCTTCTCCCTCAGCAGCCCTTCCACAGTGTTACCGTTTTTGTCGTTAATTTTTTTTAATGTTTATTTATTTTTGAGAGAGAGAGAGAGAGAGAGCGCGTGTGAGCAGGGGAGGGGCAGAGAGAGAGAGGGAGACACAGAATCCAAAGCAGGCTCCAGGCTCCGAGCTGTCAGCACAGAGCCCGACACGGGGCTCGAACCCACGAGCCGTGAGATCGCGACCTGAGCCGAAGTCGGGCACTTAACCGACTGAGCCGCCCAGGCGTCCCGTCCACAGTGTCACTGTTAAGCACGACGCGTGTACACACTGAGCCTTCCACATATTGAAACTTTGCGTGTATCTCCAGGGCTAGAATCTTTGCCTGGCTTCTCTCAACTTTGATAGGTTGGGCCTTAGCGAGCCACAAAGAAAACTCCTCTGACTTCTGTGTGGCGTCTGGAGGTTGGCCCTCCTTCCGTGGTTCGAGGACGACTTCCTCCTGTTTGGCCCTGGCCAGTTTCAGGCTTAAGCCCATGAGAGCTGGAACAGGAGAACCCGTGTACAAGAGACACCCGCTTTTCTAGAAAGGCATTCGTTAGAAGTGAACGTTCTCCCTCCTTCCCTTCCTTCCTAAGCTGAAGGAAAGTGACAGGACACCTTTGGGGATTCTGGACTTTATTTTGATTTGATATGTTTGATGTCATTGTTCCCTTTCAGGTGTCTGTCAGACATTTCACTTATCACAAGTTTTTTTAAAAGCCACTTTTGAGCTTTGCCCTGAATACCACATGTGGTTTTGAAAGACATCCCAAGTTATTTTCTCAAAAACAACAACCCTTTGTAGGCAGGTCCCCACTGAGATAGGGCATGGCAGGTCCCCAGGGCCCATGACCGTGCAGTCACTTAAAGAATTTGTTTATGTCGCAACTTAAGAAAGCTCTCCTCGGTGAGAAGCGCCCCTGACACGAGGGGGCTTCCGCCAAAGCGGCGCTGATCGGTTCCCTGCGGAATAACCCTGTGACTTCCGGTTTGTTCAGGAGTGAAGATACCGAGGAGTCTGCACATGGAGACGCTTGTGGTAACGAAGGGCCCCAGATCCACGTTGGATTCTTGTGAGTACAGGAGACTCCTAGAGATGATCTGTAGCGCGGGGCCCATCCGGCGACTCACGCTTCCAGGCCGGGCGGGCCCGCACCGTGGTCTGGGTGCCGCCCCCGGCCTGGACACCCCCAGCCTGCTTCGGCGTCCCGGCTGAGGGGACGGAGGTGGCGGGACGGAGGGTTGGGGTTGAGCCGCTCCGTCGCTGGCCTCCAGCGCCGAGAGTCACAGCCGGGATGTCCCCTCGTGGAGCTGGGGGCCAGGGGCCATAAGCGGGGGGCCCGGAGAGCCCCGGGGAGCGAGCGCACGCTCCGCCTGGAGCTGCCCGTGTCCGCTGTGGCACGGACGGGGAGGCCCAGCCCCTCGTGCCCGCAGCCAGAAGCCGGGTGGGCCGCAACGCGGAGCCTTTGGGTCCCAGTCCCCGTTTCAGGGAGAGCGGTAACCAGCGGTGTCGCGACTAGCAAGGCGGGAGGCGTGCATGCCCACGACTTCCTTGGCTCACCCCCGTCATCGGGCCGGGTGTTTCTCAGTGCCGGCGCTGTGGCCGTCCGGGACAGGGTCGTTCTTTGCCGTGGGGGCCGACCTGGGTGCCGGAGGGTGTGGCACGGGAACTTGGTCCCCGCTCCCCAGGTGCCGCTGACACATAACATCCCCCCCCGCCCCGCACCCGGTCACGACAGTAAGACGTCTCCCGACTTCGCACACGTCTGGGGGCGGGGGGCGGGGGGCGCAAAACCGCCCTCAGTCGAGGGCCGCCACTGTAGTCGGTCCGAAGGAAGTTTCCACCGTGGGGGATGTGCGCTCAGCGAACTCGCGTTTTGTTTTCTAGGCTCGACACTGCCAGTGAATGTCTTCTCGTGAATGTGTTCCAACTAAAGAATTTTGCGGGGCCGGTCATGAAGGAGGACTTCAAAGTGTAAGTAGGCTACCTGGCCGGCAGCGTTTCCTTTCGGGGGGCGCGCTCCTGGCCGCCTCGCCGGCCCCGCTCGCCGACCGGTCCTGCTCGGCGGCTTCGGGAGGGAAGAGGCAGCTTTGGAACCTGAGTTCCAAAGCGTATTCCTAAGAAAATACCGGGAAAGGCCTGAAACCCAAAGGATCGTAAGTTTTAGAGACAGTCGTGACCTGAGGCAGACGAAGTTGAGGGAGCCGGGCGGGTCATGTGCCGCGGTGATGCTGAGAAAGTAGCCAGCGGCAGTGTTTCGGTTTAAAACGTGCATCCTGGTCTGGGAGCTGGGTGATGTGGCGCTCAGCTCTCTGATCCCACGAGGGGAACAGAAAGCCTTCTCCCTGGGCCCCGGGGGCCCTTGCCTGCGCAAAGGAGAAGGTGAGACGCGTTGTCGCCGCTGGAAGGCGCTACCTCTGTGAGCTCCGCAGCCGGAGATGGGTCCCACTTACCAGGCACTGACTTTTAAGCCTTTCTCTTTACGCGTGCTTTCCCCCTAGTCTCCAGGGGTACGTAAATTCTTTGGGCTTACTCTTAGTTGAGGAAAGGACCTTTTCCGAAAGACTTCAAAACTCGGCCCGTGGGCATCCGAACAGGGAGACCTACGTGTGTATCCGTGCGTGGGGTTCGTGGATTCAGTCGCACAGATCTGTCAGGAAGTGTTACCTCTCTGTTTTTTCCTCCCGCTTCCTGGTTCCAGACACATCCGAGTCTATTTGCCACCGATCGACTCCGGCACACCGAACACTTACTGCTCTAAGGCTCTGGGATTCCAGGCCCCCCTGGTATTTAATGAAATTTTCAGAATCCCTGTGCATTCGAGCATGTTGACGTTGAAGTCACTTCAATTATATGTGTGTTCAGTGAATCAGCAGCTGCAGGAAGAACTGCTGGTATGTCCCTCCCCTCCCCCCCACGCCCCCCCCATTTCCTTTCGGCTCCCCTCCCCGCCTCCCTCCTTCCTTCCCCCGTGTTCCCATCGGTCTCGGTCTCGCTCCTGCCCCTTCTCCTCTTGTCTTTCTGCCTGCCTCTCTCTCTTCTTTGTCTCTGTCTCTCCATCCCCTCCTTCCTTCCAGCTCGCTCCTTCCCTCTGTCCCCTCCTTCGTTTCACCTGTGGTGGGCTGCTTAGAAATTGTCGTCCCCTCACGTGATGCCTGTACCTGGGAGCGCACGCGAGGACACAAAACCATTGGTCTCGCCAGGTGTGCTGTACTTCAACTATGTCATCTCAACTAATACTTGCAAAACTGCTCTGTTGCCCCCATTTTCAGCTGAGGGAACGAAGTACGGTTGAGAAACTGAGCAAATAAAAATGGAGGATGGGGACGCCTGGGCGGCTTAGTCGGTTAAGCTCCAGCTCCTGATTTCGGCTCAGGTCATGATTTCACGGTTCGCGAGACTGAGCTCTGTGTCGGGCTCTGTGCTGCCAGCCTGGGGTCTGCTTGGGCTTCTCTCTCTCCCCCCCTCTCTCTCTCTCTCTGCCCCTCCCCTGCTCGTGTACGCATATGCCAGCACGTGCGCACGCCCACTCTCGCTCTCAAAAGAAATACACTTAAATAAAGCACCTTAAAAATTTTTTTTAGTTATTTATTTTTGAGAGAGAGAGAGAGAGAGAGACAGAGCACAAGTGGGGGAGGGGCAGAGAGAGAGGGAGACACAGAATCCAAAGCGGGCTCCGGGCTCTGAGCTGTCAGCACAGAGCCCGATGCGGGGCTCGAACTCACAAACCGTGAGATCATGACCTGAGCTGAAGTCGGACACTTAACCGACTGAGCCACCCAGGCGCCCCAAAGTTTATTTATTTTTGACAGAGAGAGAGACAGAGACAGAGACAGAGACAGAGAGAGACAGAGAGAATGAGTGGGGGAGGGGCAGAGAGAGAGGGAGACACAGAACCCGAAGCAGGCTCCAGGCTCCGAGCTGTCAGCACAGAGCCCGATGCGGGGCTTGAACTTACAGACCGTGAGATCATAACCTGAGCCGAAGTCGGATGCTCAACCGACTGAGCCACCCAGGCGCCCCTAAAGCACTTTTTAAAAAATTAAAATACAGGATGGTTCATGAAATGTGAATTTCAAATAAACTATGGGTTCTTTTTTGAGTATAGTGTCCTGTGCAACATTTGGGATATACTTATGCTTTAAAAGAATGCATTGTTTACTTGAAGTTCACATTTCCTGGCTATCCTATCTTTTATCTGGTATCTCGGGAACTAAGCGCCAGCAGCTTGCGTTCAGTACCCCCAGCCACGTGCTGCCCGGGCCACGACTCGGCAGCCCGGGTGGCTTCTTTCCCAGATTGGAGTTGTTCTCCTTGGTGTCACCCCTCGGCAGTAGAACTAGATTGTGGCGGTCAGCCAGCCCTCTCTTGTTTCACAAATCCCTGAGCGAATCGGCGGCTCATCGGTTGGCAGACCCTGAGCCCCACCCACCACTCCACGTTGCCCATTGTCTGCCCCCATACCCCTTCTGGCACTTTCTCCGCGGGCTGAACCAGCCGTCGAGGAGCCTCCCTCAATCAGATCCTGTGCGACCACTTCCATTTTCCTGCAGTCCTTCGAATAGCAATGAAAACATTCCGTCTTTCCGGTTAAGATGGGAGGGCGACCTCGATGTCTTACAAGATCCCCCTTGGCTGTCAAGGCGAAATCACTCACTGCCCGTTCTGCTTGTTAACACTGGTGCAGGGCATCGCTCAGATCAACTTGGCCGACTACGACGGGTCCAGCGAGATGCAGCTGCGCTGGTACGCGGTGCAGGTGTTCGGCAGCTGCGGGCCGCCCGGGCCGGGGGCCGCCGCCAGGGACCCCGCGCCGGCCGTCGCCGGGAAGACGGTACGTGTGCCCGCCCGTGGCGCCACCGCTTTTCTGCCGCCCGCACCCGCCGTCACGCAGGTCCACCCCTCACGAGCGTCTGTGCGCGCTTGGCGTCGGAACATAGTGGCGCCGCGAGGCAGTGTCAGGGGACGGCACGGAAGTAGGTTTCCGTAGCTGTGGCCATGCGTGACGGCGGGTTTAACGCGGACGAGCTGGTGACTGTGCGCCACACGTTGGTGGCTTTATAAAATCGAGCCCTCGGAGCCGCTCGGGCCGGCCAGGCTAGGTCCCGGCGACACGCGGCCAGCTGCGGCTCAGGTGCGCCCTGTCCCCACCCCCCCACCCCCCCCCGCCAGGACGCGGTGACGGCGCTGCTGGCCAGGACCACTGCCCAGCTGCAGGCCGTGGAGCGTGAGCTGGCCGAGGAGCGCGTGAAGCTGGAGTACACGGAGGACGAGATCCTCGAGATGGAGCGGAAGGAGGAGCTGGCCGAGGCCGTGTCCGAGAGGTAGGGCTCTTCCGCGCACCGGGCGCACGGAGCCCGGCGCCAGGCAGCCGCCGCCCCGGCAGAGGGCCCCGGGGCAAGAGGCTCTTCCCACCCGCGCCTCCGTGGAACGTGCCGGGCACACACTCCGTGCCGCCCGACGGCCGGGATGCTCACGGGGACTTTCGTGCAGCGCCATAGGAGGCGGTACCTTGACCCCTGTCCCCAGCTCCCCGCGCAGGCTTTTCACCCTCTCCTCGTGTTGTGGAGTGTCCCCGAAAGAGAGCGGCTGTGAATGGCTGCAAGTATTCTGCTCTGCCGGGACTGGTATAAGGTCCCTTTCAGTTGTACTTAAGCAGCTTTTTCAGCTTATGATCTCCCTCCCGCGCGGTTCACCGTTTCAGGTGAACAAGTCCGCGGTGACTGGGAGAGTCACAGGGTTGTGCCACCTTCGCCACAGTTGATTTCCGGGCACTTTATTCATCACATCAGAAAGAAACCCCTCTCTCGTTAGAGCAGTCGCGCTGTCCTCTTACCCTGGCCCCTGACCACCGCTCGTCTCCTTGCTGTCCCCGTGGATTGGCCTGTTCTGGGCATTTCACCCCCGGGGAGTCATGCACTGTCCCTTCGCATCGCACCTCAAGCAGCCTCTTGGTGAACCCCTGACTCGGTAGAGACCGCTCTGCGGTTAGAGGCATAATTCAGACGGACAGGCTCTTCGAGTGAATGGATTTCTGTCTGGCCCTTTCTGGAGGCGCTTTTGTATTGCTTTATTTGCCTGTCTCTCCGTGAAGAGCATCCTCTATTTCCAAAGCTTCCTGCTTCTTCCCGATAGTTTTCCCTGAATTGATTTTCGGCATTGATCTTAGGGAGGGAAACCGCACGGCAGTGGGGGGAGCAGTGTATTCAGGGACCCTCGGGAAGCTGGGGGGGCCTGGGAGAGAGGGTTCAGGATTCTGGCATCTTCGGCAGCTGCCATTGGGTGATAAAGACAGACAGACCTTCTCACTGAAAGTCCTTGTCACGTCGTCTTCCCTCTACCCCAGAAAAGCCCGTTCACTTCTTGAGGAAGCACCTCTCTGGCCACCGGAAGGTGCGTGGGTCTTGCTGCCGTGCTCTGAGTGCGGCGGGGGACTCAGCCCCTTTGTGCAGGCTGTGTCCTTCCAGTTTTGTCAGGAACGATGCATTTTATTTTTCTGACGCCACGCCTCTGCCAAGGGGTTTTTACCAAATTGAATGGAGGTTACGCAGAACGTTCTGTGTGTGAGCTGGGGAGGCAAGGGAAGGATCCACAAAATGAAAAACCAAAACCAGATCCTGGGGCGCTGTGAGCATCCGTTCCGCTCCATGCGAGTCAAGTTCAGTTGGGAATTCCTGAGAAAGAGCAGAAGAGGGGGGCGGACAGGGAAGGCCATGTCGGGGAAGGAAAGGCGGAGGGAAGGAAGGCGTTGACGCACCTGTCTGGCCTTTCGCGATGTCTGCCTTCAGGAGCTGGCAGGCCGACTCGGTGGACAGCGGCTGCAGCAGCTGCGCCCAGACCAGCCCCCCGCACCCCGAGCCCTGTTGCGTCGGCGCCGACCCCATCCGTGGACACACGTTTGCCGGCCAGGCAGACCCTTACAGCCCCGAGAAGTTTCAGCCTCCACCTCGTAAGGTCAGTGGAAGAGGGTGAGGGATCTGTGCGGCCCCCCGAGGTCCTGCCGCACCGTCCCAGGCACCGCCCTGGACGACGAGCGGGAGGGCCCACATCCTCCATGGGAAACCGAAGGAGTCGGTGCGGGGGTGGGCGAGAAGACACCGGGGCCGACAGACTCATACGCGAGAGTAGGGCGGCGTGGCTTGCCCGCGACCGGGGCTGTGGGGAGGGTGTGGTGTAATGTGGGCCGTGCTGCTGGATGGGGGGGGGGGGGGGGGAGGGCACGGCCAAGGTGGTATTTCACTGGGAGTCGAGGGAGAGAAATGAGGGCCTAGATCTGGAAACAGAGTCACCTGGGCCCAGCGGGTACCGTCAGCTCTCAAGTAAAACGAAAGGACGGCTACGGCGAAACCTGGTAGGTTTGTACCCCTCCGTGCTGTGGGGCGATGACCCGTTCCCATCTTCGGGGCTCAGGATGTTTTGTGAGTCCCCGGGGTTTTGGACACTCATGGTCTTTTTTCTCCGTCGGTGACGTGACGAACTGTGAAGTGTCCCTTTGCCCCTTCTGTTCACCCGATCTTAGCTGTGCTCGCGGCCGTATCTTCCGTGCAGAAATCTTGGTCGCTTGCGGTGATGTGGGTCTGAGGAAGCCGGAGAGGTGGGGAGACACCGCGTCAGCGCTCGGTCGAGACTTTGTTCCCAAACGGTTCAACTCCCCGAAGCTTTTTATCAGCGTGGCCCCCGCTCTCCCCCCACAGCACAAGTACTGAGAGAAGTGGAACCCGCCTGCCTCAGTTTCCCCAGGCGCGGCCCACGCGGCCCCAACCGGGTGGCTTCGGGCTAGGCTGCCAGTAATGGCCACCGGGCAGCTCCTCAAGACCTTTGAAAGCTTCGGCTCAAACGGGGAGGGGGCCGTGGCGGGCTGGTTTGGTGGGTTGTCGTCATCCCCAGCCCCCCATTTGCATTTTGAAATACTTCACATCTACAGACGACTTGCCGGGACAGTAGAACGAACGCCCGCCTGCCTCGCACCCGGGTTCCCCAGCTGCCCGTCCCTCACCGCGTTTGCACTGTCTCTCCACGTGCACGCGGGGAGGCGCGAGGCGTTGCACACGCGGCCGTGGAGGGAATAGTGCCGCCTCGAGGGGGAGGCGGGCAGCAGGGTAACTCCGTCCAGTACGAGGGTGCTCGCCGCTTGAGAGAGTCACGGGGGCTGCGAGTGTATCTCAGGCACTTGCGTTTACGTCTCAGAAAGGTCGGGATTGTGAAACGGTGCAGCCTCTACGGGTAACAATACAGAACTTCCTGAGAAGCTTCACAGAGCTGCCGTGTGATCCAGCGGTGCCGTTTCTGGATGTGTATCCAGACACTGGGGCCTGCCGGAGATACTGGCACGGCCAGGTTCCTAACAGCGTGATTCGTGGTAGCCTGCAGGTAGAAGTCACCCCGGCGTCCGCCGGCAGGTGGGTGGATAAGGCGAACGCCGCATAGCCACCCCGCGGGATGTCATTCAGCCTCAGAAAGGAAGGAGATCCTTCCACGCTGCCACAGAGGCGAACCCCAAAGACGTCGCGCTAAGTGAAATAAGGCAGCCACGGGAGGGCGAACACCGAATGATTGCACGTACAGGAGGTCCCCTGAGTGGTCAGAGTCCTACGGACAGGAAGCACGGAGGTGGTGGCCAGGGGCTCGGGGGCGGGAGGATGGGGAGTTGTCGTTTAATGGGGACAGTGGCAGTCTGGGAAGATGAAAAAGCTCTAGAGCCCTGTGTCGCAACAGTGTGACTATATTTAACACTGTTGATCTGTGCGCTGAAAAATGGTTCAGGTGGTAGATTTTATGTGGTTTTTACAATAAAAAAGAATGAAAGGTCACGGAAGCCTCACCGAGAAGGGAGTTTTTGAGCGGAGGCCTTGAGAAAGGAGTCTCCGGAGCCGTGGGCGGGGCCGGGGAACGGCATTCGGGTACAGGGAGCTGCACGTGCAGGCCCACGGGCGGGGGTGGGGGGCTGAGAAAACAGCAGTGAGGCCGGTGTGGGGCAGGGGGTCGTCAGAGCCGAGGACAGAGAAAAGTGGAAGGACCGGATCACACAGGGCCCACCCGGGACCCTCCCTTTTCTCTGAGATGATTGGGAAAGTGGTGGGTGGTTTGGGGCCCGGGATTGACCTGATCTGACGTAAGGTTTCTCGTTGGTTTTCCTTTGTCTAAAATAATTTGGGGGGGGGGCACCCGGGTGGCTCAGTCGGCTAAGTTTCCGACTCCCGATTTTGGCTCAGGTCATGATCTCCCGGTTTGTGAGTTCGAGCCCCATGATTCTCTCTCTCTCTGTCTCTCTGCCCCTCCCCAACTCATGCACGCTCTCTCGCTCTCCCTCTCAAAATAAATAAGTAAATAATAAGTGGAATAAAATAATTTCTTGACGTGTAATTGGCAGAAAATGAACTATTTCAAAGCGAACGGTTCAGGGGCATTTAGTATGTCGCCAGTGCAGGCAACTACCACTCTGCCTAGTTCCAGAACGTTTCCATCACCCCAAAGTAAAACCGCGTGCCTGTGAGACTCACTTGCCAGCCCCCCTCCCCAGCCCCTGGCCGCCAGCAGTCTACTTCCTGCCCGGGAACTTGCCCATTCTGGGAACTCCCCTCCGTGCATGGACAGGTGGGCTGTTTTCACCTTTGGCTGTTTGGATAACGCGGCTTTGAATGTTCGTGTACAAGTAGTTGTTTGAACACCTGTTTTCAGTTCACTTGAGCGTGTGGCTAGGAGGGGAATTGCCAGATCTAACTTCGGCCTCACCGGCGTCTCCCTGGTGACTGTGTTGAGAAGAGATGGGGGAGGGGAGGGAGATCTGGAAGAGGGGGAGACCGGTGAGAAACCCACTGTGCTGATTGGGCGCGAGATGCTGGTGACCCAAATGGAAGGTCGATGACAAGCGGTCAAAACATGCTTCCTCGTAAACCTGGAGCCAGTAGGATTTGATCTTGGACCAGATATGGTGTGTACGAAAGAGAGCAGAGTCCAGGATGACAGGAAGTTGGGGTTTTTTTGTTTTGTTTTTTG
The DNA here is from genome assembly GCF_016509475.1 of Prionailurus bengalensis. Classification (NCBI taxonomy): domain Eukaryota; kingdom Metazoa; phylum Chordata; class Mammalia; order Carnivora; family Felidae; genus Prionailurus; species Prionailurus bengalensis. Next base: position 7,303,472 of record NC_057361.1, read on the forward strand.
TTTTGTTTTTTGCATGAACCATCAGAAGGTAGGGGTTCTCGGAGGAGGTGGAGAGGTGTGTATTAGGGGGAGAAATTAGCAGAAGTTGTTTTGGACGTAAGTATCAAATGCCAGTTAGAACTCCAAAGGCAGAAGGCCGGGACGGTTCATGTGAAGCTTATTGCTCGTGTTCTAGAAAAAGTCATGGTAACGGTGAGCTACTGTCTAGGTTGATAAAGAAACCAACACAGAAGATGTCTTCCCAGAAGAAGTCGCGAGTCTTCCGAAGGAGAGGCCCGGCCGCAGGGCCCGTGGGTCGCCTTTTGTCCGGAGTAGCACAATTGTCCGTTCACAGACCTTCTCCCCTGGAGCACGAAGCCAGTATGTTTGCAGAGTAAGTTGAAATTCCGTTGCCACCTGTCTGGACTGTTTTTCTTCCCCCCACCCCCTTTGTCGTGTGTTATTTTCACCGTTTATGCTAAAAGACACACGTGTTCCCACGCATACCAGTGATGAGCACCACGCGTGTATGGATGGAAAATCAGTATTGTGGCTTCGTCTCCCCTCACCCATGCATATGTGACTCTGTGTCTGTTCGAGATTCCAATACATTCCTCCCCAGATTTTCAGTCTGTATGCACACCAGCTCGTGGTACCCGGGAAGCAGGGCCAATCAGTTCTACATCGGCCTAAGGAATGACAGGTTGGAACAGGGAGTATCCTGAATTGGATTCAGATTGGGAAGTCGGGCCACTGAGTGGTTGGAGGTCTTAAAGTGTAGCTGTAGCGGGGTCCCGGGGAGGATGGCAACGTTGAAGACTCCGGACACTGAGGCAGGGTTCTGACCCCCCCAGCATGTAAATTCTCCCCCCCGAGGGTGATGGCGGGAGATGCTGGGTGCTTCTCAACCTTGGCTGGCCGTGCGGTCAAGTCATGTTGGCGATGGTGGGGGGGTGGGGGTGTTGGGCAGGTGGGAGGGCTTCACAAAATGCTAGTGCCCGGGTTCCCAAGATTCATCATTGGCCATGGTGGGGCCTGGGCATCAGGCTTGGGGAAGCCCACATATGATTCTGATATGGAGAGCCCCGAGGTAGGTAGAGGGGGAGAGCCAATCCGCTGTGGTCCTTGAAGATAGGACAGCGTGTTGGGGGTTGGCGAACAGTGGCGGTGTGACAGTAACAGCACGGAATAGGAAAGAGAAGGGAATTTGAAGGGTAAATAGTCATGACACAGTGGCCTGATGCAGCTGTTTGGGTTGAGGAGGACTTGGACCCTTCCCACCTCTGAATTGGGCTCGTGGAGGTAAAGCTCCTTCGGTTGCAGGGGACCGCCAAGGAGCTGGCTCCATTTGGGCAAAAGCAAAGTTCAGTCATACGAGAGAATCAGGCTCAGGCCTGGGAGCGTGGTCCAGGGGTCCCCGAGCCCATGCTCAGGTTCAGGAACTTGCTAGGACTCCGAACTCGGCAAAGCCGTTACACGCGTGATTGTGGTTTATTACAATGAAAGCATAGAGACCAAGGTCGGCAGGGGGAAGAGGCGCATAGGGCAGCGTTCAGGAGACACCTGGTGCAAGCTCCCAGTTCTCTTCCAGTTGCCTGGATGGCTCTTGGCACTGGTCACTGCCGGGAGAGGCCGCAGGCATGGAGTACCGCCAACCAGGGGTTTGTGGGGGGCTGGTCACGTAGGCATAGCTGATGGCCTGCATGGCTGACCTTAGTCTCCAGCCCCTCCGGAGGTCAAGCTGATGGCCTAAGGCCCCCACTATAAATCACATTGTCAGCAGAGCCTGTGTGGTTTGGCCCGAGGTCCCCAGGTAAACAGGGATGCTTAGGCAAGACATTCCAGGGCTTCACGGGTCACTTCCCGGGAGCTAGGCAAGGACCAAACCTTTCTTGGGGAAAAGTTAATCCTTTATCCTATGGGGGGGGGGCGGTGAACAGCAGGGGGTTGGGGCCACGTGGCCCAAGCTGCTCCTGTGCCATTTGCCAGACCTGCCGTGCGTCTCCCCACAGAAGCGAGGCGTCCGATCGCGGCTGCCCTGGGTCGCGCAGGGTCAGGCCCGGACACTCCCGCCCCATCAGGCCGCAGCCCCGTGGGGGCTGATGCTTAACGAGACACCTGGAGGCACGAAACAGAAGGCTACCCTCACGTCCCTTCCTCACCTTAGGCCGAACCACTGCAGAGTGGGTTCGGGTCTGCTCAGTGAGCAGGGCAGGGAGGTAAAGGAGGAAGTCTTTGCTTCCCCAGAGAGAGGTTTCCAACTCTGGTGCCGTGTTCTGCGCCCTGCATAACAGCGTGCATTTACAAGTGATGCTTTTAGAGGTCTCTTTGTTGTTGTATGTTTGTGATGATGGGGCGGGGAGGCACGTACACCGGTGTGCCACAGCATTTCCCGAGTCTTGTGGGTCAATTGGCACGGAAGATAAGGCCGCAAAGGCAAGGACTTTGGCTTTCGCACAGATACACACGGATCCTGAAGCGCGAACCCGCCATCAGATGTCTCGGCTCCCATAAAGAAGGTGTTCTTTCTTTTGCTTCTTAAAAGCAGACCTTTTCCCTGGCAGAGCGGGTGTTAGGGCTGCTGGCTCGTCCTACTACCAGGAATGAGTCTCTCGGAAAGCCGTTTTTTCCCAGCTCTTGCCAAAGCCAGAAACAGAGCAAATGAGAACGCCTGATAAAAAGTCAAAGGCGCTGAAGTCCGTGCTGGCTTCCTGAGCGTCACGCAGGACGTCCCGTCACAGTTGGTATCAATGAGACAGAAATCTTGTGGACCCTACCACCCTGGAAACTTCGCGCGGTTTCGTTGATGTGGCACATGAAGGAGGACAGGGGGTTGGTTTGTGTATTCAGTTTGTTTTCGCTTGTCTGTAGTTTGACTCGAAACTCCTGTGTAGTTTTGTCTTCGCCGAACCCGCAAGTCTTGCTAAAAAGCCCCCGTAGCCGTGAGCGCGTTCGGGTACCTGTGAGGAGAAATGAGATCGGTTCAGGGTACACCGAGAGAATGAATATCGAATTTCTGCGAAAGTGTTTCTGAACATCATTTCTTTTTGGCACAGCTTTATCGTAGTGACAGCGACAGTTCGACCCTGCCTCGGAAGTCCCCCTTTGTCCGAAACACCTTGGAAAGACGAACCCTTCGCTATAAGCAGGTATGTGCCACGGAAACTGATACGGAGTCTAGACTTACCCTGGGAGTTATTGTTACAAAAGTTAAAAGGTGGGGGCTCTTAGGTGGCTCCGTCTGTTGAGCGTCTGACTTCGGCTCAGGTCGTGATCTCATGGCTCGTGAGTTCGAGCCCCGCGTCGGGCTCTGTGCTGACAGCTCGGAGCCTGGAGCCTGTTTCGGATTCTGTGTCCCCCTCTCTCTCCGCCCCTCCCTCACTTGTGCACGTGCACACTCTCTCTCTCTCTCTCAAAAATAAACAATAAAAAAATTAAAACTTAAAAGGTAATACTTTAGGTCACGTTAGTTAAAAGGTAATATATTTATTTCCTCGTTTACTGCGGTATGATTTTTCAGAAGCCTATGTAATGTCAAAATATTGCCAATATTTCTTAATGTCCTGAGATAACATCATGATCTAGGATAATTCATGACCTTTCCGTTTTTAAATATGACACGTTCATGAACAACCATCCTAGATGAGAAAAAACCATCCTTCTCTCTCTTTTGACAAGGGAACACACAGAGTTGAGAAAATGGGAGAGTCTCAGCCCAGAGCCTTCCACATAGACCCGTTCTACTGCCTTCGTTCCCTTTACCCACCGAGTTCTTTCTCCACATCACGCCGGTTGACAGCGTTGTGCCGCCTTCAGTTTGTGAGCCAGTAGTTCCTTATCTTTTTCAGGCTAAGATTCTTTTAAAGAAACAGTAAGTCCCACATTCCCACGTTGCTCTACTCAGAGCAGCTGCTGACTGGGAACGAGAACACAGGACAGAGTTCAGCTCCCTCGGTGTTTTTCAGCCGGCATGCTGGTGGCAGTTTGACTGGGTCATCGCTGTGGGGGCCGCCCTGGGCGCTGGCGGCCGTTGAGCTGCCTCCCTGGCCTCGATCCGCTAGTAGCCAGTGGCACCCGCCCTCCCCTCGAGCCGTGATGACCCAGAATGCCTCCGGACGCTGCGGAGAACCAACCGAGCTCTACCGCGAATTCAGCAGTGCCTTTAAATGAACCTGCGTTTGTTAAGTCACGTCGTGTATTTGCATTAAATGTACGTATGCGTGCACGCTGTACGTGTGCACAATAGTGTACGTGGGTGTAGAAAGCATACAGTTCCTCAGTCCACTGAACGATGCCCACCGATGGGTGCTACAGTGGGTGCCGTTCCTGAGGTTGCTTCCCATTGAGCGGGAAGTACCGTTCTCCACTCCATACACAAAGTTCGCTTTTCATCTCAGGACTTTCCTTAAACGTGGTGGGTTTGCTTACTTGAGGCTTCTACGGGGAGGGAAGGTTTTGACAGCTTGCGTGTGTGCCTGTGCAATCTTTAGCATGGATCATTTAAGATCGTCCAGTATATTTTTTCGACATTTTACAGTGGCTGTATTTTCTGCTGCCCTTGTAATTGACTTAATCCGTTTTCTCTTGTATTTAGGTTTGGTCAGTCATAAACTTTATTTTTTAACGTTTATTTATTTTGAGAGAGAGAGAGAGAGCAAGAGAGTGTGAGCAGGGGCGGGAGTGGCAGAGCAAGAAGGAGAGAGAAAGAATCTTAAGCGGGTTCTGCACTGGGGCTCAAACTCCCGAACCGTGAGATCGTGACCTGAGCCGAAATCAAGAGTCGGACTAAACGTTTAACTGACTGAGCCACCCAGCCGCCCCCTGTCATAAACTTATTTTTTAAGACTTTTTTATTTTTGAGCAATCTCTCTACCGAACATGGGGCTCGAGTTTAAAATCCCTCGATCGAGAGTCCCACGCCCTACCAACTGAGCCAGCCAGGTGCCCCTCGGTCATAAACTTTACTTGGATTACTTTTGATTACTTTTACATGTCATGAGTTGTGCCTTTTATTTATTTGTTTTTTGAAATATTTATTTATTAGAGAGCAAGAGAGCATGAGCAGGGGAGGGAAAGAGAGAGAGAGAGAGAGAGAGAGAGAGAGAGAGAGAGAGAGAGAGAAAGCGAGCTCATGTGTGAGTTGGGGAGAGACGGAGAGAGAGAATCCCGAGCAGGCTCCGCACGGTCCGCAGAGCCCGATGCGGGGCTCGAACTCAGGAACCTTGAGATCGTGCCCTGAGCCGAAACCAAGCGTCGGACACTTAACCGACCGAGCCACCCAGGCGCCCTGAGTTGGGCCTTTTAAGTGCAAGTCGAAATGAAATTTCGTAACCAAAGAAAATGCACGTTTTGGGGCTTGATGTATGTTGTCAGGCAGAACCTCAGAAAGATCGTACCCCGCCCCCCCCCCCCCCCCCCCCCCCCCCCCCCCCCCCCCCCCCCCCCCCCCCCCCCCCACCCCCCCCCCCCCCCCCCCCCCCCCCCCCCCCCCCCCCCCCCCCCCCCCCCCCCCCCCGATCCCGGCAGCTCTGTCTGAGCGCCTCTGTTTCTTCACGCTTTCGCAAATGCGTGGGGCCTCGGGAGACGGGCCACCTGCGTCACTGACTTGATACTGGAGACTTAGCCTCACCCACGCCTGTGGTTCATTTGACATCGGCCACGCGTGGGCATACGCCCCCCCCCCCTCGACCTGTGCGACAGCCGCGCCTCCCCTGCCCGCGTGCCGCGTGGCAGAACCTGGCAGGGGGTGACGGGGTCTGGGTTCGCCGCAGCCCCTGCCCCCCCCCCCCCCCCCCCCCCCGCCGTCGGCGCATGCGCTCACAGCTGCCGCCTCCCGCAGCCCTGCAGGGCCTCCCTGGCCGAGCTCATGGCCCGCACGTCCCTGGACCTGGAGCTGGATCTCCAGGCCTCGAGAACGCGGCAGCGGCAGCTGAACGAGGAGATCTGCGCCCTGCGCGAGCTGAGGCAGCGGTTGGAGGACGCGCAGCTCCGAGGCCAGACCGACCTCCCGCACTGGGTGCTGCGCGACGAGCGGTTCCGGAGCCTGCTGAAGGAAGCCGAGAGGCAGGTAGGAAGCCGGCGCCCGCCTCGCCAGCCCCTTGGCGTCCTGGGCCCGCCCGGTCGCGCTGACGAAGCTGTACTTGAAACCATCCGGTGCTCGTGTGAAGGAGCTGGGTCCCTTCCCCCCGTGGGCCGGGCAGCCGGTGTCCCCGGTGGCGCCGACGCACGTCTTTTGCAGCCGCCTCGGGTCGGGGGGTGGGGGGGAGCGCTGGAGGGAGGGACCCCGGGACCCCCCGGCTGGCATCGCCATTCCCCGCTCTGCGGTGGAACGTTCCGTGTCGGGTGTCTGCAAGGCATGACCCCCCGGGGACCCCAGTAGCCTCTGTGAAGATGCCCTGTTGGGGGGGGGTGTGGATGGGGCAGGCCCTTCTCCCCTCCGCGACCCGGCGGCCGGGAGCGGCTTAGCAACGACGCCTTGTTCGTCCCACGCTGCTCTTCCAGACGAGACAGACCAAACTTGACTTCCATCAAGAACAGGCAGCTGAGAAGATGCTGAGGAAGGCCTCCAAGGGGGTCTGCCAGCTGCGAGGGCAGAACCACAAAGAGCCCGTCCAGGTGCAGACCTTCAGGTAGAGGCGCCACGGCCCCGCTTCCTTGCGTTCTTTGCACTGTCACACCTTCGTCGTCACCACAAGCATAAGCGTTACAAAACCCCACGGGCAGTTCCGAACAAACCCGGAATCCCCACTGCCGCCAGCATCTTGGTGTTTTCTGCTCCTCTGTGTCCAGGAACTGGGTTCCCGCTGCTGGCAGTCATAATGTGGGTTCCCGTTTGCGTTTCGTTTTTTGTCTTTTAGTGACAATATCCTGGGTTGCCACATAACCTGTTGGCCTTTCTGGCTGTCACGTTTCACGTAAGATAGAATTTGCCCAACTACTCTATTTGACAACCTTTCCAAACATCTGCTGTTGTGAACAACACGGTGGTTTACGTACATATACACACGTATCACCTGTGCCTCTTCACTTAACTTTTTATTGAAGCATAGCATACACACAGGGACGGGTGCATGTTGTATGTGTAAACTAGTCCGGTGGGTTGTCACAACGCCACACGGCAAGAATCAAACATTATCAGCACCCCCCGATTTGAATCGCATACGTCAAGTTTTCTGTTTTTGCTTTTCGTAGGAGGAGAATTAGTTATGTCCATATTCTTTTGTGTCTGACTTTTTAAAAGATTGAGGTGAAATTCACAACGCATAAAAGTCACCGTTTTAAAACGGGCAACTCCGCGACATTCAGTACAGTCACCGTGTTGTGTGGCCGTCCCCGCTGTCCAGTTCCAGAACCTTTCCTTCACCCCAGAAGGAAACCCCGTCCCCGTTAAGCAGCCACTGCCCGTCCCCCTCCTGCCCCCTGCGGCCCCTGGCACCCCCAGGCTGCTTTTGGGCCCTCTGGCTTTGCCAGTTCTGGATGTTACGTGGAAGTGGCCTCATACGGTATGTGACCTTTGTGCGTGGCTGCTTTTACTTAGGATAATGTCTTTGAAGTTCACGTATGTGTATGTAGCTCGTTGTCAGTGCTTCATTCCTTTTTATGGCTGAATAATCTGTGCCTTTTAGCCTTAATGTTTTTATACGCTGAATTTTCATGTCGCCATCATAAAAGAACATAAAACACTATCACCGCCCTCCCTCAATCATGATTTAGAACTCCTTCATTTGTAGAGAGATTCATTTGTTAATAAAGCAGATATTTACAGAGCAACTGCCATAGGCCAGGCACCGTTCTAGGCACCGGGAACAAACCCTTGGCCTCACGGGGCTTCATAACTTCCATCAGCATTTAGAGAATCTGTATACAAACAGATGTGTTGTTAGGAATTTAAATTCATTTTTTTTGTATGCGTAAGAAAGGCCATCATTGATACGAGAGCCTCCCATCAGCTTTCGTCGCACGTATATCTGCTTCTAACCTGTCATTCTTTCCAATCCCAGGGAGAAGATAGCATTTTTTCACAAGACCAAGGATTAACATACCTCCTCTGCCTGCCGACGATGTTTGATACAGTGCTTTGTACACATGAAGTATTTATCTGCCTGTTTTATTTTCATGAAGTTCTTAGACTAGCTACATTTGTCTTTAAAATATTTGTGCAAAGCTATTAATATACACCTTTTGTAAAAAAAAAAAACCCCACATCTATATCTATACATATATATTTTATAATAGTGACGGCAACAGGGCTTGGCTTTCCCTCGTTGTGAAATTGACATCTCTGAAGACAGGTTATTTTATAAAAGATCAACTATCATGTTAAGAGTGTACAGTTTTTACGCTGTTTTATTTGACTTAAAGGCTGGAAGACAGAAACAAAGTGAGTTCAGGCAAATTCACTGTATTGTAATTTATTTATAGTACTTTTTTTTTTCCTTGAAGGAAAATACTGACGTTCAGATGTATTTTAAGACTAAAATTGTGTGCTTCAGTATTTGTCATGCAGTAGAACGAAACTTTGGGGCCGGTTTTGTTTCTGACACCCAAAACGCAAACACTCTGTGCTCACTCCATCGCTTGTAGCCGTCTCTCGCGTGTCTTCACCGTGCCCGGCGTGCACGCTGCGGTGGCCCAGGGCCGGGTCACACGCTGCGGTGGCCCAGGGCCGGGTCACACGCCGTGCGGGCACCGCAGAGCTGTCTCCCGTGCGCAGTGCGCGCCACGAGCCTCCCGTCCTGCCGTCTCTCCGCGCGTCCCCGTGCGTCCCCCCCGTGAGTCTGACGCGGGCCCCGAGCCCCGGCATCCTGGCCTCTAGCCTGCCTGTCCGTGGTGGCTGCCCGTGGTGGCCGTCCGCAGGCAGCCCCGCCTTCTGAGCCCGCTCCCCCTGTCCTTGGCCTCCGAGGCGGTTGTGGGGCTCCTGCGCTACCACCGTGCCGCGAAGGGAAGTGACGGGAACCGGGAACGCGCGTGTTCGCAGACTCCGTGAATCCACGGATGGACGTATCGGTTATGACGTAGAAGTGATGGCCTTGGAAGGCGCTTTTTGTGGAAGGAAGTGTGTGTGGGTAACGACGATTACCCAGTGGGTCTCTTACAGGAGAGTATTTAATTTAAATCAAAACCCGCCCCCCTCCCAGTACTGGACTCTACCCAATATTTCTTAAGAAATCTTAGAAGTAGTTCACGAGGCAAAAAAAAAAAAAATTATGTAATAAAAATATACCAATATTCTTTTAAAATGCCAAATGATATAAATATTTCGCCTAATACGTATTTATTATCTATGAAACGCACTCTCCTTTACGAGGCCTCAGAAAAGTAAACGAGGTGGGTCACATGGAACGTAAAAAGAAAACAGAACTCTCTTCCTAGATTTTTCTGCCTCTCCCTGGGAAATGCCCCGCCCCCTCTAATCAGTGTCTCGCCCTTCTCATTAGTCTGTAACCGCCCCCTCGTGTAACCTGCCTGCCTTTTTACATTTGTGAAAAATGAATTTTGTAGAAGCATTTCGTTGACACAGACCCGTCACAGACAGTGGCGTTTGTCAGTGGTGCTGGGACTGAAGATCGTGCGTTCGCAGCGCCCAGCTCTTGCTCTGTATTTCCGCCTCTAGTCTCGCTTTTTTTTTTGCTAATTTCTCTGTGTACATAACCCACAACAGAGGCAGAGACGTGCAGACCATCAGTCCTTGCCAAAACCGCCCGGCCGCAGATGGCGCGGCCGAGCAGGTGACACCGGGGGCCGGCCCCCAGCTGTCGAGACTCTCAGCTCCAGCGGAGAACCGCCTGCCTCCGGACTTGGGTGTGTGGAGGGCACGTCACGCCCGTCTCGGGCACACCGCTCCCCGGCCGTGCAAATGTGTCCTGGAGGCACTGCCTGGCCGCTGCTCCTCAGCGGCTGCCACACGCAGCTCTCTCCGCGGGAGGGGGGCCTCGGGGGGCTTTTCCGGCACCCCCCATCAAGTAGCAACGTGGCGAAAACCCCCCGTGCCAATGCAGAAGGCCCTCACCCCAGGGCTTTCACACAACTCTCACTGCCCGGCATATGCAGGTTTCTGTTGCGAGTGTGCCCGCACCCCAGGGTTGGTCATTTGTTTTTTCAATCCCGATTCCGGTGCCAGTCCAAGGGGCGCTTGCGTCTGTCACCTCTCCAGTTACTTCTCCCGCGTCCCTGCGAGAGTCCGCCTTTGCACCTGAACGGTACCAGAGTGCGCCAGGAAGGAAAAGCCAGCCAGATGGAGGAGGTGGAGGGTGAGGGGCCGGAAAGGGCACAGGGACGGCGACAGAGACCAGCCCAGCTGGCAGGTGGACGGGAAGCACCATCACTGGCTTGTCTCTCGTGACCTGGGTTTCCAGCTTCTTTCTAGTTGAGACTGCCACCCCCTAGAAAACCCCCACGCGCCAGAAAACTGAAGGCCTGTTGTCGTAAGGGGTGTTCTCATCTTCTGTTTGAACTTGACCATAACCGTGCCGTGGGATGAGAAAGCTGCCGTGTTTTATCAGCAGGTCTGGTCCAGAGACGATCCGAAGTCTGCCCCCAGGGCTCTTTAGAAACAGCGCGACGAGTAAAAGGGAATTTGGTCTTCATGTCACCTGATCACAGAATTGTCACTGCTGAAATAACCTTCTGTCGTGGGAATAAGTTATAATCAGTACTCATCTCTGTTTTTGTCACTGTTCCCTACTTGCATTGTTTGTATTGTTGGAAAGTATTCCTCCCATAAAATTAAACTAACCTGCCTTAAGAACACAATGGAGATGTGTGATTTTTTTTTTAAAGAAAAACGTAATCACGTGGGCTTAAGTATATAAAAATGTACATTTTTTAAACATAAAAACAGGTATAAGAGTAGAACAGTAACACGAACACACGTGCGGCCATCCTCCATACACCCTCTCTGTTTAAAGAAAAATGTGATCATGCGGGCTTAAGTATGTGCACCTTCTCTGTTCAGCTACGTATTGCTGACTTCTGATGCCATTCAATAGCCAGGGTTCACCTTTCCAGTGGTCTCGTGGGTCATTCGCTTTTTACGTTGTTTTTTAAATAGGCTTCCCGCCCAGCACGGAGCCCAACTTGAGGCTTGAACTCACGATCCTGAGATCAAGACTTGAGCTGAGAGGGATAGTCAGACACTTAACCGACTGAGCCACCCGGGCCCCGGTCATTCTTTTTTTTTTTTTTTTTTTTTTTTTTTAACTGAACACAATCCAAATATACATTTAATGGGATTTCTTCACGCCGATGGGTTTTTTTTGGTAACCGTTTTCTTGAGATAGAATTCACGTACCATATAGTTCACTGTTTAAAGCATGCAACTCATCGGTATGTAGGATATTCACAATTGTGCAGGTATCACTACGATCAATTGTAGAACTTTTTCATCACCCGTTAACACTCCCCCCCCCCCCATTCTCCCAACCCTTGGCAACCACTGACCTGTTTTCTGGCTCTATGGATTTGTCCACTCTGGACATTTCCTATTAACAGAATCATACAGTGTGTGGCTTTCGTGTCTGGCTTCCTTCACTCAGCATTGGGTTTTCCAGGTTCATCCACGTTGTAGCAGGCCTCAGGACTTCATTCCTTTTTATTGCGGAAGAATAATCCACTGTGCGGATAGACCACGTGTTGTTTATGCGCTCACCAGTCGACGGACATTCGGGTTGCTTCCACTCTTTGGCCAGTATGAATAATTCCGCTTCCATCATTCACGTTCAAGTCTTTGTGCGGACGTATGTTCTCCTTTCTCTTCGGCCTCTACTAAAGGTGGAGCTGTTGGGTCGGACGGTAACTCTGTGGTTAACCTTTTGGAGAGCTGCCAGACTGTTTTCCCAAGCAGCCGCACCATTTTACATTCCCACCAGCAGTGTGCATGGCTTCCGATTTCTCCACATCCTGGCCGACGCTTGTTACGTCATTTTGACCATGGCCGTCCTGGGAGGTGTGAGGTCGTATCTCCTTGTAGTTGCGTCTGTCTTTACAGGATCTATCCCTCCACCCCGCACCACCCCCCCACATACACACTCTGATAATTTGTTGAAGAAACAAGATTGCATGTTCTCTGAGCCTCCCGTGTTCTGGCCTTTGCAGTGTCCCTCTGGAGGTGCCTGGGTGGCTCTGTCGGTTGAGCGTCCGACTCTCGGTTTTGGCTCAGGTCACGATCTCACGGTTCATGAGTTTGAGCCCCACATCGGGCTCTGCGCTGACGGCACAGATCCTGCTTGGATTCTGTCTTCCTCTCTCTCTGCCCTTCCCTCGCTCACACTCGCACTCTCAAAATAAACTTAAAAAATTTTTTTGAAGTGTTCCTCTGAACTTCATTTTCCATTAATAAATACTGTGGGGGGAAAAGCTGTTGTTGAATCTACAAGTTTGGTCAGATTCCCTTTTTTTTTTTTTAATTTTTTTTTCAACGTTTTTATTTTTATTTTTGGGACAGAGAGAGACAGAGCATGAACGGGGGAGGGGCAGAGAGAGAGGCAGACACAGAATCGGAAACAGGCTCCAGGCTCCGAGCCATCAGCCCAGAGCCCGACGCGGGGCTCGAACTCACGGACCGCGAGATCGTGACCTGGCTGAAGTCGGACGCTTAACCGACTGCGCCACCCAGGCGCCCCCAGATTCCCTTTTGATCAGATGCTTTCCCTTTTTTGGGGGGGCGGGCGGGGGCGGAGAATGAGTGGCAGGAATTTCTATTTTCATCCATCTGGTGGCTTGCAGTGTCTTTTTTGTAACGTTGGAAACTGTTGCCAATCGACACCTAGATCCATTAACTCACTAAGGTTGCAAAGTGAGGATAGTCGAACGCTGTCAATTGTTTTTAACTTACTTAGAAATACCTTTATAAAGAGAGAACCTAGTGGTACAGTTTGTATGGGTAAAGCAAGATAGGTGCTTAGTGTTTTTTCTCGACCAGTTCTGAAAATAGCGGATTGCTTTCCTAGCATTATACAGTGGTCACCGATTTGTTCTTGGTTTTTGGAAAAAAAAAAAAAAAAAAAAAGCCCACACGGTTTTCTTAATGTCGTTATTATCAACACACAGTTTAAACATGGTTGGTGTGCTTTAATCCATTCGAGTTGTTACCCTTATCGATGCTTAAATTCCCCTGTCTTTGGCGGGGGGACCTTGCCTGGTTGGCTCCTGGGTCCTTTTTGGTTTTGGGGAACAGCCTTAGCTGGCTCCCTTGCTATCCCGCGTGACCCGGAAATGGTCATTTCTCCATGGAGGGTTGGGTCTCTTGGTGCTAGAGGCACTTACCGATACTGGGCTGGTCATTGTTTTTAGGCCTTTTAAATAGGTAGGCAATATTTTCTTTCTTTTTTTTTTTTTTTTTCAGGATAAAGGGATGAGAAAATATCGCGTAATTACTCCTTCTCTTTGTCCTGTATCGTATACACACCACAGTTTCAGAATAACGGAACCAACACGACCACCAATAATATAAGTAACTAGAAACTGGCATTTTTCCCCCAGTTATTTTAAGGTGTACCTCACTAGGAATATGTATTCAAATTGACCGTGTTTTAAAGTAACTTGGAATCTTTCCGTCCTATGTGACTATCAGCTGGGCACATGTGTTTCGCTTTATTTTGGACTTTGCATTTTTATTTTATTTTATTATTTTTATTTCTTAAAAAAATTTTCTTTTTGCGTTTATTTATGTTTGAGAGAGAGAGAGAGAGACAGAGCACGAGCGGGGGGGGGGGGGGCAGAGAGAGAAGGAGACAAGGAATCCGAAGCAGGCTCCCGGCTGTGAGCTGTCAGCACAGAGCCCGACGCGGGGCTCGAACCCACAAGCCATGAGATCATGACCTGAGCCCAAGTCGGACGCTCAACCGACGGAGCCACCCAGGCGCTCCTCAATTTTATTTTCTAGTTATGTAAAATATTGACATGGTTCCAAAGACAAGGTGTATTCAAAGGAGTTGTTTTTACTCTTGCCTCTACCCTATTTTTTTTTCCCTCTCCTTAGGGGTCACCATTTAGGAAATACTGCCTTTTCCTGCATTGTTCAGTGTTTAGTATAAGCAGATACATAGGCATATGTAAGTGCATACACAGGCATATACGCAGGCTGCACACGTATATACGTGTGAATATATGCATATACACAAATACATCCACATCTGTGTTTGTGTTCACTCCCCTCTCCGATAAACGGTAGCACACCAAACACACTTTTCTCCGCCTGGCATTTCGCACTTACAAATGTACCTCAGAGGTCACCAACGTCTGTATTGGCTGCTGTAACAATTTACAACAAACTTCGTGGCTTAAAACAACAGAAATCGGGGCGCCTGGGTGGCTCAGTCGGTTAAGCCTCCAACTTTGACTCAGGTCATGATCTCAGTGTTCATGAGTTCGAGCCCCGCGTCGGGCTCTGTGCTGACAGCTCAGAGCCTGGAGCCTGCTTTGCATTCTGTGTCTCTCTCTCTCTCTCTCTCTCTCTCTGCCCCTCCCCCCCCCAAATAAAATAAAACATAAAAAAACCCAGAAATCTATTCTCTCATAGTTCTAGAGTCCAGAAGTCTGCGATCAAGGAGTCGGCAGGGCTGGGCACCCTCTGAAGGCTCTGGGGGAGGATCCTCCCTGCCTCTTCCAGCATCTGGGAGGGGTCTGGGAGCATCTGGGGTCTGCCTGCAACCCTGGCGTTCCTGGGTTCCTGGTGGTAGAGCCACGCCCCCAGTCAACCCCTCCCCCCCATCTTCATCACCCTCTCTGTTCCTCTTCTGTCTCTTCTCAGAACACATGTCCTTGCATTTAGGACCCACCGGCTAATCCTAGATGATCTCAACTCAAGATCTTTCATTACCTTTGCAAAGACTCATTTTTTCCAAACAGGGTCGTGTTCACAGGTTAAAGAAGGTCACCGTTCGACGCACTCCCATCTGCCCCCCCCCCCGGCTCCCCCAAATTCACGTCCATCGCGCATGCGAGTTACGTTCACCAGATGCCCAGCCCCCCTGCACGTGCCCCGGTTTATACAACGGCCCCCCCCCCCCGGGGTTTCTAGTCTGCTGCTGTTAAAAATAACCCCGCAACGAAAAAGCCTTCTGCAGACATCTTTTCGTATTTTTGCCAGGGTTTCGGTGGGATCGGTCCGAAGCGGGAGCTGCGGCTCACAGGGTCAATGCGTCTGAGATTTTGCGGGGTGCCACCTCATTTCTCTGCTGGGGGCTGTGCCATTTCGTGTTCTCACCGGCCCTGTATGCGACAGTTTCCCCACACCGTCACCAATAGCATGGTGTCACCTTGCGAGCGGTTGCCACTTGCAGAGATGAGAATACCGCAGCAGAGCCTAAGTGTGTTGGAGACTGCCTTCGTTATAGAAGCTTTTTGATCTGTTTTATTGTGTTAGGGCTGACTCTCTTTCTTTCTTTCCTTCCTCTTTTCCTTCCTCCCTCCCTCTCTCCCTCTCTCTCTCTTTCTCAGCATTTTCTCAGCGATCCTTGCTTAGTTGTGCTTCCAAATGGATTTTATAATCAACTTGTCTAGCCCCCGGAGTGGAGGGAAATGGAATCATTATCCAGGATCGCATTAAATTTACAGATGAGGGAAAGCTGACATCTTTATGGTGTTGAATCGTCTTATCCAACAATGTGTTACGTATTTCCATTTGTTCAAAACTAATATTGTGTCTTTCGGGAAGGCTTTGCAGTTTTACTCGTTTATATTTTAGGTGTTTTTTTGATAGGTTTTGGCCTATTTTTATAGTCTGTCTTAACATGGATAAAGACAGAAAATAGGGACAAGATAAATACTCTACATACAAGGCTATAGACCTTTTTCTCAGACCTCACTGGAAAAGCTAGCGTTTCCCCGTTAAATAAAATGTTGGCTTCCGGAGATGAATTTCACACAGGCACGCTTTGATGTCAAGGATGAGCCCATCGATTTCTATTTTCTTGAGTATTTTCGACATGAATAGGTATTGGGTTTTTCTAATTCCTTTTCTCCATCTATTGAAATGATCGTATCATTTTCCTAAGCTCTAAGAATGATTGATTATATTCCTGGGTTTCCTATTAGAGACGTTTTGTAAAATCAATTCCATTCGGCCATGATATATAAGCATTAATGTGCTTTGGAGTTGGTTTGTTAGTATTATATTTATGATTTTTGCATTGCTACACTAAATTTTTTTTTAGTGCAGTCTTGGCCGCGTTGAGGGTCAGTGCTATAGTTTCTGAAGAAAATGTGGAAGTTTTTCTTCTTTTTCTTGGCTCCGAGATGGTAAGTTTGAAAGAATTCTGCTGGGGAACCATTGGGGTGCATTCTGTTTCTTTTCTTTTTCTTTTTCTTTTTTTTAAATCACAGGGGAGCTCTTTAAATCACTTCTCTACTTCCTCTATGGCAATTGAGCTCTTTAGACCTGTCTCTTGAGGTCAGTTTTGGTTAAGTTGTATTTTTCTTAAAAATGATCCATTTCGGGGCGCCTGGGTGGCGCAGTCGGTTAAGCGTCCGACTTCAGCCAGGTCACGATCTCGCGGTCCGTGAGTTCGAGCCCCGCACCGGGCTCTGGGCTGATGGCTCGGAGCCTGGAGCCTGTTTCCGATTCTGTGTCTCCCTCTCTCTCTGCCCCTCCCCCGTTCATGCTCTGTCTCTCTCTGTCCCAAAAAGAAATAAACGTTGAAAAAAAAAATTAAAAAAAAAAAAAATGATCCATTTCACATGTTTTCCCTTTTATTTGTCAAGAGCACACGGCACAATGTTTAGCGGTTCCTCCTTTCAACTGTTCTTTCCCCCTGGCATTTCCGACTCTCTGCGTGTGTGTTTTCTCCCTTGTTTTTCCCCTTGATTAGGTCAGTTACTGAATTATTTGGGGGCTTCTTTTTTTTTTTTTTTTTTAAAGAGAACCAGCTTGGGGCGCCTGGCTGGCTCGGTTGGTGGAGCTTGTGACTTGATCTCAGGGTCGTGAGTCTGAGCCCCACGTTGGGCGGAGAGCTGACTTAAAAAAAAAAAAATAGAACCAACTTTTGATTTTACTTATTCTATTGTTTTTCTGTCTTACAACTCATGAAATATTGCTTTCGTTTTTATGGATCCTTTGTATTCTTGTATCTTCCTTAGTTGCCTCGTTTGGGTAGTTGTTTGAGTTGGGTGTGTTTATTTGAAATTGTATAGGCCTAAACCAATTTAGTGCTCTATGTTTTCTCTTGTCAACTCATCTGTTGAGTTTTCATTATCATTATAACTAAGAAATTCTAGAATTTCACTTTGTATGTCCGCTTTGACCCCAAAGCATTATTAACATGTCTTTAAAACGTCTTTCTGGAGGGGCACCTGGGTGGCTCTGTCAGTTAAGCATCTGACTCTTGATTTCAGCTCAGGTCATGGTCTCATGGTTCCTGAGTTCGAGCCCCGCATCGAGCCGTGTGCTGACAGCGCGGAGCCTACTTGGGATTCTCTCTCACCCTCTCTCTCTGCCCCTTCCTCACTTGCTCTCTTTCTCTCTCTCAAAATAAATAAATAAAACCTAAAAGCAATTAAAAAAAAAAACCCACCTCTGGCCTGCTCTATTAAAAAAAAATCCAGATACGAGGGTCTTAACAGATTTTTATTCATTTCTACTTTCGTGGCAAAGTAGAGAA
This sequence comes from Prionailurus bengalensis, assembly GCF_016509475.1. NCBI lineage: Eukaryota > Metazoa > Chordata > Mammalia > Carnivora > Felidae > Prionailurus > Prionailurus bengalensis. The sequence continues at coordinate 7,321,048 of NC_057361.1, forward strand.
ATCTTGTTTGTGTTATTTTTATTTTTCGGAATGTATTCAGGTTTTCTTTGTGGCCTGTGATAGTCATTTTTTATGAATGTTCCATGACAAGCAGCACATTCTGTATAGTTAGGGTTTAGAAGTCGGCTGATTGATTTATACTTGCATACATTTGATATTCATTTCCTAGGACTCCCATAATACATTACCACAAACCAGGTGGCTTCAAACAACAGAAATCTTGTTACCTCACAGATCTAGAGGCCCGAAGTCTGAGATCCAAGTGCGGACAGGGCCCCGCTCCTTCTGGAGGCTCTCGGGGAGGAGCCCTCCTCCCTCTTTTGGCTTTTGGTAGCTCCAGGTGGCCCTGGGCTTGTGGCCGCGTCCCTCCAAGCTCTGCGCCGTCTTCACGTGTCAACAGATTCCCTCTCCTTTCTCTTAAAAGGACACCAGTCATTGGATTTATGGCCCGCTGTGCATTTCATCTTGAAGATCCTTAAATATTCCACGTGCAAAGACGTTATTTCCAACTGAGGTCCGATTCTGCAGTTCTGGTGGACATGAACTTGGGGGGGGGGACACAATTCAACCCACTGCACGTACATACACACCTAAGCCCTATTTCATGGATCACGTCTGGGTTTTCTGGGTCTTTACTCACATCTCGTCTACTTGAGCCGTCTCGGACCCATGGAGGATGGCTGTTAGGGTTTCCACTTTTCCTTCTGTCACCGGTAGTTTCTCCTTCTGAAAGCTGTTGCTTGTTATTGGGCACAAAAACGTTAGTGACTCTCAAAGCCTTTGTCGTGCGTTGTAACCTTGCGCGCCGTGAAATGGCCTTCGTCTCTCCGAACGCTTTGTGCCAGAAAGTCCACCTTCCCTGATATTATGAATGTGATCCTTTCATTGTGTTTGGGCTTTCCTTGTACATCATTTATTTCAGTCGTTTGGTTTCAGCCGCATCGGTCTCCACGGAGATTGTTACGTTCTGCTTTGTTAGATACTCTAAAAATGTGTTAACCTTTTTACGTGAATTATGATGGGCTATTTACATTATTCATATTATTTATTGCTCTCTGATCTCATTTCCGTCATTTTTAAAAAATGATCTTCTACTACGGCCCTGACCCCTACATCCCGTCTTCTGTCTCGTATAAGCATTTTGTCATCGCTCTACAAGTAAATGCATATAGAGGTCACCATCAGTCCTCCTGTTGCCTGCTCTCCTTCTGGTTGTCTGCAGCTTGTTCCGGGCAGATTCTTCTAGAAGGGCTTGTGGGAACAATATTCTCTGAGCTCCTGCAGGCTGGTGGATATAAAATCCCCGCCTCACCTTTTCCTCCCTTGAGTACCCTAGACGTGGCTCTCCGTTGTCCTCTGACATGAAGGGATGCTCTCGAACTTGCATGAGAAACTGATTTCCATCTTCCTACCAGTGACTTGGTCTCCCACCCCTACACCCTGATACTCAGAGGATTTTTCTTATTTAAATCCAAAGTCTTTCCCACCTTCTTTCCTGGTGCTGGCTCTTTTTTTTTACGAGTTTCTCGATTTCTGTGTGCCCTGTCGATATAGTTTCACTTCTTTATACGATGACAGTTTTCTTTTTTTTTAATGTTTATTTTTTTCCTTTTTAAAAAAAATTTTTTTTTAACATTTATTCATTTTTGAGAGACAGAGAGAGACAGAGCATGAGTGGGAAAGGGGCAGAGAGAGGAGGAGACACAGAATCTGAAGCAGGCTCCAGGCTCTGAGCCGTCAGCACAGAGCCCGACGCGGGGCTTGAACTCACGAACTGCGAGATCATGACCTGAGCCAAAGTCAGACACTCAACTGACTGAGCCACCCAGGCGCCCCTAAATGTTTATTTATTTTTGAGAGAGACAAAGCACAAGCAGAGGAGGGGCAGAGAGAGAGAGAGAGAGAGAGAGAGAAGGAGAGGGAGACACAGAATCCGAAGCAGGCTCCAGGCTCTGAGCTGTCAGAGCAGAGCCGGATGCGGGGCTCGGACTCACCAACTGTGAGATCGTGACCTGAGCGGAAGTCAGACGCTTAACCGCTTAACCGACTGCGCCACTCAGGTCCCCTGACGGTTTTCTTTAATGTCACTTTCCAGTATCTGTCCAGGTCTCCTGCTTTCATTTGGCTGTTGGCTCTTCCTGGCCTATTTTTTATGTTTGTCACTTTCTCTCAAAACCCTTTCAGCTCCGCATTTCTTTGTGATTTTTAGTATTTCTCTTTCCCTTTTAATATTTAAAATATTGTGTTTTGCATTTATCATTATTGTGTTCCTCCTGTTCTCTCCCTCGTGTTTCTGATTCTTTGCTGAGTCCTCCCCGTTCATTTCTGAGTTTGTCTACTTCGAGTGCATGCTGCTGTCTCAGATAGCGTTTCTCTTACCTTTTTCTCTCACACTGAAATCTTCAGATGACGCTTTGCATCTGTTTCGTGAGCGCGTCTTCCTGGCGCGTTTTCGTAATCTGTAGGGATATCCGCGTGTTTTTTTATTCTCTTTTTAAAAATAATTTTTTAAAAAAGCGTTTAGGGACGCCTGGGTGGCTCAGTCAGTTGAGTGTCCAACTCTTGATTTGGGCTCAGGTCATGATCCCGGGGTCGTGGGATCGAGCCCTGCGTCGGGCTCTGCGCTAAGCGTGGAGCCTGCTTATGATTTTCTCTCTCTCTTTCCCTCTGCCCCTCCCCCCACACTCATACTCTCTCTCTCTCTAAAATACGTAATAATAATAATAGTGATAAATTTGTTAACACTACTGTGGCCAAATCAAATTTGCTCCAGTTCCTGTGGCATAAAGCGCCCCCTCCTGATGCCTTGGGACACACCCCATCCTCCCTCTGGCCCATCGTCCTCCTGTGTCCCCCCAGCTGCTGTGTGACCCCGCTCATCCTTTGCTAGGCTAACCAGCTGCTTTCTCAAGGAGGCGGGAAGTGGTGTCCATCCATGAATAAATTTGGCCCCTCCACTTTATGTATTAGACCAGGGGGCTTAAATAACACAAACTAATTTTCTCACCGTTCTGGACACTGGGAGTCCAAGATCAAGGTGCCAGCAGGGTTGGGTTCTTCTCCCTCCTCGGCTCACAGACGACTGTCCTCTTGGCACATCTTCCCGTGGCCGTCCCTTGGTGCCTGCGGCCGGCTGCCTTCCTCTTCTCATAAAGACACCGGTCACTGGGTGAGGGCTCAACCCGATGACCTCATTTGAATTTAATCACCTCTCTGAAGACCCTATCTCCAAATACACTCACATCTAAGGTCCTGGGGGTGGGGCTTCCGCATACGAATTTGAGGGCACACGCTTCGGCCCCGAACAGCGTGTTTCCCCGTCACCCAGCACTTCTCTCGTTGAGCGCTGGCGGCTATACAAAGTCTCCTTCCGTGGCTTTCTCGCCAAAGACTGTAAACTCTGAGGCCAGAGGCACCGGGTCACTCCAAAGCATTGCTGGCCCTTGGGCCTCGCAGTGTGGGGCGCACACTGGGTGCTCGATCAGTATGAACCGGGTGAATCAACGAGTCAAGGCTCTGTTAGGTACCTCTCGCTGCCGTAACAGATGACCTTAAACTCAGTGGCTAAAACAGCGCGGGTTTATTCTCGCACAGTTCTGGATGGAAGTTGGGAGTCTAAAGGCTGCCTTCCTTCTGAAGGCTCTAGGAAAGAATCTATGTCCTTGCTTTTTCTGCTTCTAGAGGCCACGTGTATCTGTTGGCTCCCGGCCCCTCCCCCACTCTTCCAGGCCAGCAACTGTGTGGCTCTGACTTCCGCTTCTGTGGGCACATGGCCTTCTCTGACTCCGACCCTTCCGTCTCCCTCTTATAAGGACCTTTGTGATGACGTTGGACCCCTCCCGCCCCACCCCAAGCCTGGGTCATCTCCCACCTCAGGAGCATTAACCTAATCACAGGCGCCAAGCTCCTCTTGTCATGTGAGGTGACACGTGGAATTAGAGTGTTAATATGTTTGGGGGGGGGTGTCATTATTCAGCCGAGCCCAGAAGCGCTCATCTTTAAAGGGTCCGTTCCCCTGCTCTGGAACAAGGTTTGCGGGCCTCTAGGGAAGTGCAGAGGCAGACGGTGCACATCCTGCGGCATTTGGAAACATCTTGCCTGGGACGTGTGGCTAGAGGCACGGAGCCTTCTGGAATCCGTGCTTTCCGCGCTCCCCGCGAACAGACACTCTGGCCAGATTGCTTCTCCTGCGCTGCAATTACAGGCAGAATCCCCTGGGTAATAAACACAAATTGTTTCATTGCAATGGAATTAGTTGAAAAGAAATGCTTTGTAGCACATGATAGAACTGATGATGAAATTGTTCTGTACCTGCCCTGTGTGGCTCTCGAGCCCTCGACACGTGGCTAGTGTGACGGAGGAACTGACTTCTAGATTTGACTGATTTCAGTTAATTTCACCGTAAACAGCCCCCGGTGGCCAGTGGCTACCGTACTGGAGCAGTACGGTTTGATAAAAATCCCGTATCTGATCTAAAGCGCTCAGACGAGTCACAGCTTTCCTCCAAGAACGCGTGCCGGGTGAGAAGAGCTGTCCCTTCCCCAGGTGCAATGAAACGGTTCACTTGTATTGCCTGCTTACGTACGGCGCAGATACTCGGTCATTTTCCAAGTGCGCGGCTAGTGAGCTGGCAACCAGCCATGGCGGGAGAGCTCGCACGCGGGCATCTGCAAAGGCCACCAACCAAGGCTCCCCACCCCTACCCCATCTCTGCCCCCAGAGAGCTGCGCTGTTCGACCTCGGCCAGCACACCGCTGTGCACACGCAGCTGTGAGGGCCCGGTCCCACTGAACTGTCTTAGCACAGTCTGAGCTTCCTGGCACCCAAAGAGAGAAAGGACGCGCCGCAGGCTGCACGGTGTTCGTTGTCCGAGAGGAAAACAGGATCGTGGCTTCTGGGGTGGGGGGTGGGGGGGTGGGGAGGGTTCTCTTAGCCCTCAGCGCCGCCCGGGATGGGCTTCCTCGAATGGCGACTTCCTGGGCTTTCGAAGCTGCTGCTTGTCACATCATTCAAGGCTGTCCCTTTCGATAGATGTGGGGGTGAGATGGCCCCACCTTCGCAGCTTTCGGATGTCCGTCGTGATCTCGGAGCACAGCTCAGAATGCCTGGGCGAGGCTGGATTGCATATACTTAGTCTCCAGCAGTCGCTTCTCCCTCTCGTCTCTATGACGTTGGCCACCTGCGTCGCACCACGCTCGGTGTGGGGGACACATTCATTGATTCGTCCATCTGGAGAATGCGTTCAGATGCACAGGAGCTCAGGACATAAAGGCAGATGAAACGAGGTCCTGAGCTCCAGGTTTTATCAGGCCCACCATTTACAGAGGAGTTTGCCAGGGACTCAGGGCCGGAATTTGGAGGAGGTGAGGCAGGGACTTGCCTTGGGTGCAAAATTTAAGTGGGCACCAAAAAGTCGGTGATCCAGATAATATTCATAAAAATGAAAATTAATGCAAAAATTCACAATGGGCGAAATCGCACACTTAAAAATAAAAACAGGCTGCCGTGTGTTTGACGACCGGGCATTATCGTGCAAGGGGAATAGTCACTTCCGAGCAGCCAGGGCTAACGCGCCCCGCTCGCCCCTGCAGCCTGGGTTTATGGGGATCGACCATGGTGTGTGAAGAAATTGGGCCGCGTGGGGCTTTGTGGGTGTGCGTGTTTGGTTATACAGTCTCTATGAACTTTTTCCACTCGGCTGAAAGTGTTGGGGGCTATTTTGATAAGCATATATACGGGTGGACGCTTCTCCTTGTGTCTCAGGCTCCAGCTTGCTCTTTCCGGACCCCTCACGTAAGTCTCACCGTGCCTTCAGGTGGTGGCTATTTATTACCGCCTACCACTGCGGCCCGCTTTACAGAAGGGAAAATCAAGGCCTGTGGAGGCTTGGCAAAAGAGCGCAGACGGCGATACCGTGAGCTGGCCACGTAGTACCTCAAGACGGCGTATGATAAGAGGTGCTGGTCTTTCTTGAGAATATCGGGAGACGGTTTTGCTTCTGGTCTACCCCTGCACCCCAGGGAGTGTAGTCTCAAAGACAGGTCAACCCAGCTCCCTTCTCTTCCTGCAGGAGCTCCAGGCGAGCGTGAGCAAATGATTTCGCTCCATGGAGAGTCTCAGGGAGCTAGCGCGGTGCCCCGGGTGAGAAGCCAGGAGGACCGGGCCCGACCACAGGGCACGCCAGCCCGGGGAGCGGGAGACTGACGTCAGGGCTTTGATGCAAGGGGGCTTGCAAACGGCTTTCTAGCAGGCCGTGAATGCACTTCCTCGTCTCTGAAAGCTTCCTGCCACCTCTGTGTCCCAGCCGCCAGGTTCTCTCCTGTACGTGCCACCTGCCGGAAGTCCTACGTTGGAGGCATTCTAAATGAAGCAGAGTTTCCAGCACGCTATATATACCGTGGTGAACTCTGAAAAGGGGCTGGAAAACGGAACATTTTTGGCATCAAATTATACTTCGCGAGTAATTTTATTTTATTTTTTATTTTTTTTTTAACGTTTATTTTTGAGACAGAGAGAGACAGAGCATGAATGGGGGAGGGTCAGAGAGAGAGGGAGACACAGAATCTGAAACAGGCTCCAGGCTCCGAGCTGTCAGCACAGAGCCCGACGCGGGGCTCGAACTCACGAGCCGCGAGATCATGACCTGAGCTGAAGTTGGCCGCTTAACCGACTGAGCCACCCAGGCGCCCCATTCGCGAGTAATTGTAAACGAGGGTTCCTCCAGCTCTGTCCTCCCGGTGCTCTGCTGGGGGCACCCCGCGTGCCGTGGGAGGCCAGGCAGCATCCCTCGCCTGCAGCCACTGGCCAGATGCCAGCAGCATCCTCCCCCAGAGCTGTCGCGGCCAAGCATGGCCCAGCCGTGGAAAAATGTCACGGCTTCAAAGGGAAACAGAGCAGGAATCTGCGAAGAATATGGAAGGCACCTGTAAGGAGCGATTAAAGCTCAAAGTCTGAAGGATCGTTGCACGAAAGACGGTCACCGCTCACTTTCTGTCTCCACACGGGGCACAACAGGAAGGGAATTGGCGTGGCAGAGAAAGTGAGACTGACCGACAGACCATTAAACGTTAACACCGGTTTGGGGCTGGTGGCCGCTTTTCCTAAAGATGTTTATGAGCAGAATAATCTAGGACGACCAGGAACTGTTCTCCCGGGGTTTTGCAGTTAAGATTTGAGAATCTTCAAGTAATAAGATCGGCATTGAAAAGCAGCCACAAAAAAAAAAAAAAAAAAAACCAGCCACAAATGTTCATTCCATGATCCTGTCTGCCATGGTGCTTTTTTTTTTTTTTTTAAATTTTTTTTTTTCAACGTTTATTTATTTTTGGGACAGAGAGAGACAGAGCATGAACGGGGGAGGGGCAGAGAGAGAGGGAGACACAGAACCGGAAACAGGCTCCAGGCTCTGAGCCATCAGCCCAGAGCCCGACGCGGGGCTCGAACTCACAGACTGCGAGATCGTGACCTGGCTGAAGTCGGACGCTCAACCGACTGCGCCACCCAGGCGCCCCTGCCATGGTGCTTTTAAGAAAACAAGCGATAACTGTTTCTTGTTTCAAGACTAATACACCTTAATTGTAAAATATATATTATATATATATAGATAATGTAACTAAGCTAAAAGAAGAAAAATGTAAAACACCCCCAATCCCACTAACCAGTGAAATACGATTGATACTTCAGCGAATTTGCTACCTAATTGTTTTCTGTGTTCAGATACAAAGGTATCCGTGTAGATACAAATATATTGTATTGTAGGGGCAGAAAACTTTCCCCTCTTCCCTTCTGGGTTCTTTGGCTAGTCCAATAATTAAATGGACATAAGGCAGATTAACAGGAGAAAAACAAATTTAATTTTGTACATACGGGAGCCCAGAGGAATAGGAGATGCCAAGAAGTGACCACAGCAAGCAGCTTTTATACCTTGTAGACAAAGAAGCCGCAAATCTGCGAAGAGTTGACGAAAGTCCGGGCTTGGGGTAGCAAATTAGTGAGAAGTAACAGGTTTCTTTCCACAGCCCTCTGGCCTTGGACCCCCATCTCCGGCAGGAAGGACGTCTCCCTTCCTCTGGGTTCGGGGCGGGCGCCTTCACGGGGGATTTATGTCCTGCTCCCAGGGCACACGGCAGGCCAGAGTGTCCTTGCACGGGCTGCTTCTTATGCGACTTGAATTCGAAACAATGTGCCAAAGTGGCATATTTGTGGGGCAGCCTGCCCTGAACGGCAGCTTGAGCCACGGTGAAGTTCAGCCGTGCCTGCTTGACACAAAGCAGAAACACGTGCAGAGCAGGTGCACTGCCCCGCGCCCAGCCCAGAGGGCACGCTCGCTCCGGTCTTTCCTGTCCATCCACCATCCCCCGTGTGCGCCGACCGGTCCTTAAACACAAAGGAGCGACCCGCCGTCCCTCCTCTCCTGTGTGGGCCCCGCCACTTCTCGCCCCGGCCGACACGTGCCCCGGCTCGTCCTGGCCGTTTCCCGCGGACTGGGCCGCCCCGGCACCATGTAGAGGCGGTGAGCTTTGTAGATACGGTTTTCACGGTTTCGCGTGGACCTTGAAACCCAAGAGAAGTGGGAGAAGGAATCTTCCGGCAGATGGAACGTCATCAGCTGCTAGAATCTTCGAGTGCTAGAAATGGAAGGGATCCCAGAGATTCCGGGTCTGAAAGTCTCATCTCGCAAAATAGGAGACTGGGTGGGGAGAGGAGGAGAAGCTTCTCAAAGACAAATTCATTTCAAACACAGTTCTGAAAGGATCCTTACAGCATGCAAATACGAATCTTTAGAAAAACTTTGGCCACCTGAGCATATAACTTTAACTTACTGTATCTGCCGGGAAACACAGTCTGGATCTAACCATTTTTATTTTTGAGTTTTGTACCTGGGACATGGCTAAACATTTTTAAACAAAGGCTGTAAGAGCTCTGTGTCTGTATTTTCCATGTCTGTGTGTCTGTATGTCTGTGTATATATGTCATAATGTGTGACATTTTTCTATGAGTATTGCCAAAACTAATTTGCAAAGAGCTCTATTTAATTGGCTTAAAGAAAACCGAGTGTTTACAGAAATCAAGTATACTCTTAGAAATTGTAGAAAGTAAGCCAAATGTTTGTTTCAAGTTCACATGATCTGGGATAATCTTTGATAAATAAAAACTCATTTAAATTTGCTGGTTTAATAAAAGCAAGCATGTCTTCGAAATTTGTCAACAGCAAAACAATAAATAAGATAATGGCTAACCATTTGATGTCTAATCCGAGCATCATCGTTAAAAAGAAGTAATTTAAGTATGTGTAAATACGGTCAAAGTTTATGCTAAGTTAAACCAAATAATGGCTCTTAAGTGAATATCTAACTCATTTCCAAATCAGATGAACATTAAATGCTAAGCAGAAGTTTATCTACTTTTTAATTTTTACAAAGAGGAGCGAATATTTGGGTCTGTCGATAAACATGTTTGACGCCACATGGAAAAAAATTATTAGAAGAAGACCCTTCCAGTAACCTTGCAATGTATTTATCAGTTTGTTAATCTACCACAGGATGCTAATATACGATAGAGCGCAGTCGCCTGCTTCCTGGTTTGCCCTGGAAAGCAAAGATTACAAATAGTTTAAAAAATGGGAGGAAGGGCTGTGAACGACCCAGAAGAAGCAGCGGCAGGTAACTCGGTACAAAGCCTGCACGGGCTCCAGGCAAACAACGCAGGTGCAGCAGGCGGCCCCCTGGGGAAGTGAGAGGCCGGTCAGCTTCTTCCTACTGCGCCCGATTTACCGAAACTTCCAGTTTCCCAAACTGCGCTCACAGACCCTCGGTGAGTGAACGTTAGCCTTCCTGTGCACAGAAAATATGCGTATGATCTACTTATATCTAGATAAATGGAAAATATGGATCTTCAATTTTATCCATCCTTTACAGAGTGCGTGCGTGGCATATACTAAAAATGGGAAACGTGTGTCAGTTTATTAAACTTTTCTTTCTGTCACTTCTATGGTTTTGTATGTGTGAGTATGTGCAGGGCCATACTATTCACTCTGTTTCTTGCTGTGGAATTCTCCCACATGTTGGAAAGCCACTGGGTGGGTTTTTTTTTTTTTTTCCCACAGCAAATTGAGCATCGGAAGGGTCTGTGTGGCCAGCTGGAAAGGCCCTTAGGAGAACAACCACCCTTGAGAAAAAGAAAAAAAAGAAAGGAGAAAGAAGAACAAAAGGGAAAAGAAAGAAGAAAAAAATTATTTAAAAGCATTTGCCCCATTTCTTTTAACCGCTTGCAAGGCTGGGAAATGTGGTGGCGGCTTCCCAGCTCTTTACAGCCAGTTTCGACCTTGCTGTCCGGTCTTTTGAATTTTTATTCTGCCTGGTCAGCTTAGGGCGACCGTCTTCAGCAACGATGTGGGGACCCTGGTGGCCCTGCCTGTTGTATCATCCCCGGTCTCCCAGGGCAATGTCAGGCTGAGCCTGGAGATGCGAGTGAATGTCATACTGTAAATTTCGAAATGCGTATGGTGTATTTCCGCTGTATTATATGCTATTGTCTACGAGCGAATCTGTAATTATTCTGTGGCGACAGCTTTGTGCCGATTCGTTTCTAGATAAGCTTTGCAATTTTTTGAAATTGAGAAAACAACATTTGAACGAATAAAGGTGAAGTTGTCAGAAAAAAGAGGCTTTTGTTTGCTTGTTTTTTTTTTTCCAAACTACTAGAAATAAGAAGGGTGAAAGAAAATGGCTGGATATGAAAAGCAGGATGCGTGTTTTGGCTAAAAGATGATATGAGGGATGGAGATGCATTTTTCGTAAGGAAGAAAAAGTAATTTTATCCTAAAGTAAAATCACTGTCCCAGAATAAGAGAAAAGATAGGACTAAATGCAAATAGATATACAAAGTTGAAGGCTTGTGGAAAAGGGATCTTGAGAAAGGAATCTTATGTGTGGCCAAGCAGACCAAGATTAAAATGGATTTATTTAAGTTAAAAAGAAAAACAAAAAGGACTAATTTTATTTTTTATTTTTTAAATGTTTATTTTGGAGAGAGAGAAAGAGAGAGAGAGAGAGCGCGTGCGCGCGCGCGCCCATGCGCGCACGAGCAGGGGAGGGGCAGAGGGGATGGGGCAGAGGATACAAAGCAGGCTCCCCACTCACAGCAGTGAGCCCCATGTGGGGCTTGAACTCATGAACCATGGGATCCCTGGTGCCCCAAAGGAAGAATTTTAACATCCAAAGTATAATGGTGCAAAATTAGAATTTGGTTTCCTCTCTGTTAGAAGGACAAAGTTTTCTTCGATTATGGGTCTGCTCTTGGTAAGAAATTGCAAACAAAGGTTTTTCTTTACCTTTAATGTTATCCGCCTAGAAAACAAAGATTTGATGTTTTGACTTCATCAGGTTGCGTATGCAAACGGGTCTTCTTTATTTCGTTTTTTAATTTTTTTTTTCAACGTTTATTTATTTTTGGGACAGAGAGAGACAGAGCATGAACGGGGGAGGGGCAGAGAGAGAGGGAGACACAGAATCGGAAACAGGCTCCAGGCTCTGAGCCATCAGCCCAGAGCCTGACGCGGGGCTCGAACTCCCGGACCGCGAGATCGTGACCTGGCTGAAGTCGGACGCTTAACCGACTGCGCCACCCAGGCGCCCCATGGGTCTTCTTTATTTAAAAAGCTAAGTTATTTTTTCAACTAACACTTTAATGTTATGTTACATTTCATGGGAAGCATTATCAAGTAACAAGTGATGCTAAACTTTTTTAGGAAATATTTACATGGATGTTATTGATATAAATGTTCTAGAAATTATATGAAGTTCTTGGGAATCTGGTGTACTGACATAGTGTTATCAGTGATAATTCCAGCGATTGTCTTAAAATATTGTATATCAGAAATGACCAAATTTTCTTGTCCGTTGCATTATAATAAATTCTCATCTGATGTTTAACTACTGCCGATTTTTAAGTCTTTTGTTTCATCCTGATGCTTTTGCAACAATGTTCCTGCAAAGATGCTTTATCTTTGAGGAGATTCATGAAAAAGACCTTGATAAGTACTCTGTAGAATAGAGGTTTCTGATGACTTTAAGATCATAATACTGAAGTGGGTAAGAATTTCTAAAACTTCCATGGAAAAGTGATGAGTTCATAAAACCGACAAAAGATCGAGCTCAACAAGAATTAATTACAAGAGACCCACTGGATCCATGAAGATGACTATAATTTTTATGACTTCATTTAAAATATTGCTGGTTCTTTCATGTTTGGTTTTGCAGATTTAAAAGGATCCGGAAGAACACGATCAATCACTATTCTCGCTGCACTTACGTAAATAATCAGGCCGAGTTTATTAAAACTCCACTTAATTTGCAAAACAAATTGGTCTTGCCTCCGTGGTCTTGGATGGAAATGGAAATGATTACGGAGAGAAAATTATGTTTCGGTAACACACCCTGGTGGATATTAGATTCGAGTGCTGGTGATCGTCTTTGAGGCTTATTTTCTACCTGAGTAGATCCTGAGTTCCAGCTGGACTGGACTGGATCCTGAGTTCCAGCTTCCTCCAGTATTTGGCTGCCACTCTCTGGACCAGCATTTCCAATTTTCTCCCACTATTTTGACTTGGAATCACTGTGAACTTAAAGCTGCCCCTTCTCCGAAGCCAGGCAGGCTGAAGCTGGACAACTTGATACGGGCTTCAGAAGGTGTGGACCATCTTTGTGCCTGTGGCCAGGTGGCCACCTCAGAACCACCCCCAGGGACATTCACACCACAAACGGGAAAGTCTGTCTGATTGCCTGACTGTCACTGCTTGCACTCTGTCTGAAGATACTTAGAATCCGACAGTTCGAAATCTTCTCAGCCGACTGCTCTCCCAATTTGGAAAACGGAACTTCTAATTTGCTTCAACTGCCGGTCTTTGTTTTTCTTTTGTTAACACAGAAATGCCTCTCATTAAATCACCTGAGTGCCCACATCACCTAGCCGCCTAATTCAGGTGGAAGCCCAGGTGCGACACCGCCTCCTGAAATACAACATCAAGTTCATCCTGTCCTAAGAAATCACGAGGATATGTGTTTGCTAATACATCATGTTATGCCTATGTAAGGAAACTTTTTTTGTAAATTGACTTAGTAAAGTAAAACCTGAATCTGATTATAACCCAGTTGATTTATTTGGTTGGTTAAACCTTGGCTCCTGGGTATCTCGGCTCTGGGGAATTTTTCAATCCTTGGCTATTGTTCTCCCTACAATCATCATATTGTATGCACTTGAAGCTTTTAAGTGCCTGTGGGCAGTCAGTCCCGTGCCACATGGTATCCAACAAGATCAGGCAACTGGAGGAAATCAGCAATAACCACGTGAATGAATGATGAAGATGGTGACTACAGGGCCCTCTGGCCTGATGACTCAATGGAAACAGAAATGTGTGATCCTCTGGACTGGCTACCAAGACCATGATCCTTTGGCCGGTCATACTCTCAGCCTGCTTCACGGATGACCAAAAGCGGGGGAATTGTTAAAATCAGAAACAAATGAAGACCAACCTTGAAGGGTCCCCGAGCAGACAGAACCGGTCCAGTCAGGCAGGCAAAGCCAAGTGGACCTGGTCATTTCTTGCTTGTGTCTCTGGAAAGGATAAGCAAAACGTGCACCGCTTCCCAAAGTTGCTATGACCGGTAACCACTGAAAATTATACCATTATAACTCACCACTGTGAAGCATGTTCTGGTTTGAGTGCTCCAGGGATTCGCTGGTTTTATTTCGGCTATTTTGAACCTTTGACAGAAGTCATCTCATTCTGTTGGAAACTGACACGGCCATTTTAGGCCTTTTCTGACCCGCCCCGTTGGCTGTAATGTGTCTTACACTTGAGCAATCCCCTCCGAAAGAGAAGGTGAAACTGACCTATTGGCAAAAAAAATCGCCCCACAATGAGGAAGGTGCCTTTGCTGTAATCTTTCTGCCAAGCCGGAACACAGAGCATGTCATTTCAGACCGCACGAGGGCATTTTATAGACCCTCCCCACGTCCCCTCGATTCCTGGAACTCTGTCACAGCAGCCTGTGCAGGCCGGCTTCTCAGGGCAGAGCGTCCTGTGTCCCGGACGCGAGGTTCTCGCCGGCCGGGGACACACACCGAGGGTAGGAGGCGACAGAGCTTGGCATGGCGGGCCTCCAGACCGGAGAGGTGACCCAGCTGGCTGGGCCGGGCTGAGTGGCTGGGCCCAGCACGTGACCTCCGAGCCTGGCTCCGTGGGGGGTGGGGGTGGGGCCGCCCTGGGCGCCTGGGGCTGAAATCGACATTTGCCTCTGGCAGGAAAGTGAGCCTGTCAGACTCTGTCTCCGTTAGACCCTCCACCCACGGGAACGGGGGATTTCGGTAGCCTTTTAACTTTCTATCTCAGGAACCAGAAAGCCCAAGGTAAGAGTTACTGATCACCTAGAAAAACAAGCTTGCGAGGAGTGACCTAGAAAACCACACGGCCACATTTGTTGAGTTTTAAAATCCGGTGCTGAAAATAATAGATCGTTGTGAGGGGCAAGGGCCCCTGGTTGTTCCCAAATTACAGACTGACCTTCTGAACAGATATTTGGGTACTGTGGAGGGAATGGCCGTAAAAGGGCCCAGGTTAAATATAGAAGGACGTGAAACCTGCCGAATAAATAGCAAGTAGGTAACTCTCATCTGCTTGTAAAACAATGTTTCACATCTCTTGGGGGGGGGGGTGGGCAAGGGAATGTTAAAATTGGGATTTAAACTCTATTGAAAATAAACTAGTCTATATGAAGCTGGGATACAAGTAAAACCGGTTCCTGCTTTTGTCCTTTCACATTTCAAAACCGTTTATATGGTTTGGCAGAAGAAAACTTGGTATGTTCACTGCTCAAGTTTGAAATATGCCCTTTCAAATTTACATGATCACTGTTGGGAATTTTCTAAGGCTTTCTAGGCAAGGCTGTTTTGAGTTGTGAATGAGAACTGTTGACATCGTGCATATTTTCTGTAATAGTAAGATGACTCACTTTCTGCAGAATGTGATAAAAATTAAAAAGCGTGAAATAGTGAGTTCTTGTGAATTCACTCCTTCATGTCTGAGAGATCAAATTCCTTGCCAGAAAATTTAAGAAAACACGGGTAGGTGGCATGAATATACGGTATCCTTATTTTTTTTTATTTGGCAAATCCACGTTAATATGGATTAGAATGTTATGCTAGTGACAGCAGACAAAAGCCTTACTCACCACTGCAATTAACGTAATATTCCAGGATGAATATGCTTCAAATTAAAGTATTTGAGGTATGACTTCAAACAGCGAACCTCAGTGCAAAGTATTTCCGTGCGCTTCGTATTTCAACTGCCCTTTTGATTTACACAAAATCGGTTTCTCCGTTGCATTTGATAAAGTCTCTTAAAACTCAAACACTAAGTTGTTCCCTGTCGTTACTAATCCCTGTACTGCTAACTCTTCTGAAATCCTATTACACGCTTGGAGCCTGTAATCATTCGGGTTCCTCCTCCTGTGTGCTGTTTGTTTCCCGTAGCCGGTGAAAGGCCAGGCAAGCTGCGCACGTCCAGCAAACTGCCCAGAGGGGAGGCCCCGGAGCGGAGCTTCCCGGTCCCCCGCTCCTCACCTCCGGGGACTTCCAGGTCTTCCTCGCCCCCCACCCTCTCCCCGCCTCGCCCCGAGGGCGTCACGTGGCGGCGTGGGACCCGCCTCCGGTGACGTCACCGCGCTCGCAGCCGTCGCGCTGAAGAAAGGATGCTCTAGGATGCTGTGCAGGTGGGCGGCCGGACGCGCCATGCGGCACTGCAGGTAAGGGACGCGCGGCGCCCACTCTGCAGGCGGAGCCCCGGCCTGCAGGCGTGCGGCCCGTCGGCGCCCCGGAAAGCGAAAGTGGGGTCTTGGGCCGCTGCGGCTGCTGCCTGCGCCAGGCGGGGGTGCGGCGGAGGCGGGGGGGGGGGTGTCGCAGGCCCACGCGTGACTCGGGTCTTGGCGTGCCCATCCGGGGAAGTGGGCAGGGGCCAGACGGGAAGACCGGGGCCTCTCGCTCAGGAGAGCGAAGAATCTGGAACCGTCAGCCTACGTGCATTATAGGGAGAGGAAGGGGCTCGTCCAAGATAACTGTCAACTGTTTTCCAGCTGCCATTGTGCTTCATAAATCATGACACATTGACTAATTCTCCTTACAGGGGTTTGTCCTCAGGATTTAGCCTGATTTCTTTTAAAGCAAGAGCCCCTTGGCTTTGAATGGAGTGGAAACTTCTTGGTTAGCAATTCAAAGAGCTAGATGTGCAATATAAATCGTTTTGCGGAATTTTGCAAGGTTCCAGCGTTGAAAGGGGACATGTCAGAAATGCATCCCCCCCCCCCGCCCCCGCCAGGTGTTTTCGGTAGATTAAAAAATAACGGTATCCAAGAAAACAAAACACAATAGAATAAATAAAATGAGCTGCAGCCTCCGAAGATAACTGCGGGCGTTAAGAGCGGATTAGCTGCATCTCTGAAGAACAAAGTGGATTTTGGAAGGGGGTGGGGGGTGGAGACAAATACCAAACCCCAAGAATTCCCAGTGTTCTTTTTAATTCCCCCCCCCCCCCCCGCCCCGTGCTGAATAATTAGCCTGCTGGAAGAAGGGGCTTGATGACTCAGCGGCAGATGGGGGGGGTGTCAGGTGACTTTTCAATTCTAGCCAGACGGGGTGGGGGGGTGGGGGTGGGATTTTAATGGGCTCTCTTAAGCGTTCTGACCTGTTTACATTCCTTTCTCTGGTTACAGCCTGAGGCCAGGACATGGGTGGGCACCCTTAGGAGGAGAATGTGGCATTCCTTCCTGTAAAACCCCACTCCTCTGGAGGTCGCGTGTCCGTAAGCTGTGTTGGAACTCACACCGTGAATAATTTGATTCCCCGGCAACTGTCGAGGACAATGTTAAAAAGCAGTGCTATTTTAGTTGATAATTAAAGAGGGTTCTCTATTCTTTTCCCCTTGCTGTGGGCTTACTAGGATGTCAGGCAGCCCCAATAGCTTTGGCTCTAAGCAGGGGATTATATACTTCCTCTCTCTGCCTATTTTCTGACCAATTTTCAATTGATTTGCCCTGACTATTTATTTCAGAATAAGGCAAAGCTATAAAAACAAAGGATAATTCTCTTCCAACTTAGAACTTCATAAGTTTGCCACCCAGAAGACATTGGCGGGGGGGGGGGGGGGGGGGGGGGGGGGAAATGGAGATGTGTAAATGTTTAAATAAGAAAATGGGGGGTGGGGTGAAGTCAGCAAGGCTTCTCATTTGCTAAAATCAGACTAATGTTTCGGAGAAATTAATGCTGTGTCAGAAAACGAGCTGGCAAGATATTGGAACGTAGTCTCGCGTGTACTTCAGCCTAGAGATCCAAATATCAAAATCGTATCTCTGTCCACATCCACGTCTATATCTATATAAATATGCATACATTCATGTCTCTGTCTCTATCTCTGTAGCTATGTCTTTGCTACTGTAGTCTTTTTTTGAAATTTATGTTTAGCTTTATAAGAAAATGCCAAAGTATTTTCCGAGGTGGGTGTACCAGCAACGTAGAATTTCCGTTAATCAGCATCCTTGCCAGCACCTTGAGTTGTTTTTATTTTTTGTTTTTTAATTTTAGCCATGCTTGTAGGTATGTAGTGGTATCTCTTTGTGTTTATTTATTTGTGAATGAGTCTTATTGTATGTAAATGATTCCCTGCGGACACCTTGGTATTACTAATAAAAAAAAAAATCTAGCTCTTCTGATAGGTAACAGTGATCTCTCCTTGTATTTTTTTCTTCTTTTTGATTTTTTCGAAGCATTTTTTTTTAACGTTTATTTTTGAGAGAGAGAGAGAGCGCGCTATCAAGCAGGGGAGGGGAGGGGCAGAGAGAGAGAGAGGGAGACACAGAATCCGAAGCAGGCTTCAGGCTCCGAGCTGTCAGCACAGAGCCCGATGCCGGGGCTGGAACTCACGAACGGCGAGAGCATGACCTGAGCCGAAGTGGGACGGCTTAACCGACTGAGCCACCCAGGCGCCCCCTTTTAAAATTTTTTAAAGAATTGACTTGTCTATTGTGTTTCCCCCTGCTAGAATATGAAGTCCATGAAGGCAGGGATTTGTGTCTGTGTTGTTCATTCCTTTATCTCTAGCTCTGGGCCTGATACAGGGCATATTTAGTTAGTGTTTAATAAGTCAGTCAATGTTTAGTAACTGAACAAGCCCCGAAGGCCTGGTGGGAGCCCCCTTGCTCACCCCAGAGGGGGTTAAGCCATCTGTGGTGCCCCTGCAGTTCTCACTGGTGCAGGAGTCCAGGATGAATTGGATTTGGCCGTGCATTGCAAGCTGAAATCATTATCAAGGAGACAGCTAGCAATTTTCATTACCTCGCTGGTAACTGATCTTTATTTGCCATTAATTATTTTCAAGTCCCTGGATCCAACCATGTCTGAAGCTTCAATTAAAAAAAAATTACTTCTCCCACCGCGTCCCCCTGCCTTTGGCAACCATCAATCTATTCTCTAGCTCCCCCCCCCCATCGGATTCCGCATATAAGAGGGATCAGAAGGTATTTATCTTTCTGTTTGACTTACATTCTTTAGCATAATGCCCCCGGGGTCCGTCCATGTTGCAAATGACAAGCTTTCATTCTTACGGCTGAATAATATTCCGCTGTAAATATATCACACAATTTCTTTATCCATTTATCCATCGACAGACACTTAGGTTGCTTTCATGCTTTGGCTATTGTAAATGATGCTGCGGTGAACATAGGGGGGCAGATATTTTTTTGAGTTCGTGTTTTTTGTTTCCTTCAGATAAATACCCAGAAGTAGGATTGCTGGATCATATGGTAGTTCTATTTTTAGTGTTTTGAGGACCCTCCGTACTGTTTTCCATAGTGGGGGCACCACTGACATTCCCACCGACCGTGCGTGAGGGTTCCCTTTTCTCCACATCTTCGCCATCACTTGTTATTTCTTGTCCTTTTGTTAATAGCCATTTTAACAGGTGTGTGGTGTTACCTAGTTGTGGTTTTGATTTGCATTTCACTGATGATGAGTGATGTTGAGCGTCTTTTCATGTGCCCGTTGGCCATCTGGATGTCTTCTTTGGAAAAATGTCTATTTCGATCTTCCGCCCATTTTTGGATCTGATTTTTTTTTTATTGTTGTTGTTGAGTTGTATTAGTTCTTTATATTTTTTGGATATTAGCCTTTTATCGGATATGTGATTTGCAAACGTTTTCTCCCATCCAGTAGGTTGCCTTTTCATTTTATAAATGAATGCTTTTGCTGTACAGACCTTTTTAACATGCTGTAGTCCCACTTAGTTATTTTTTGCTTTAATTGCTTTTGCTTGTGTCAGATTCCAAAAAACATCGCCAAGACCTATGTCCAGGAGCTTACCGCCTGTGTTTTCTTTTTTTTTTTTTTTAATGAAAAACATTTTTTTAATGTGTATTTATATTTGAAAGAGAGAGACAGTGCGCGAGTGGGGGAGGGGCAGAGAGAGAGGGAGACGCAGAATCCGAAGCAGGCTCCAGGCTCTGAGCTGTCAGCACAGAGCCTGACGCAGGGCTTGAACTCACGAACTGTGAGATCATGACCTGAGCCGAAGTCAGACGCTTAACCGACTGCACCACCCAGGCGCGCCCCCCCCCCCCCCCCCCCCCCCCCCCCCCCCCCCGCCACATGTGTTTTCTAATAGGAGTTTTATGGTGTCAGGTCTTACGTTCGAGTCTTTAATCTAGTTCGAGTTAATCTTTGTATCTGGTGTAATTTCCTATATGTGGCCTTTCGTTCAGGGTTTGGACACCCTGATGTGTTGCTGCAGTAATTCAGCAACTTCTTTATTGCAGCTTCCTTCACTGGGTTCAAGTTGGCTACAGGATTTAAGATCCTTGGGCCCTCCGCCTTCCTTCTCCCCAGCCCAACCCTAGATAGAGCCGAATGGGTGATAGAGAAGTGACCTGAATTCTTCTGGCTTCCGGACCGTGGCACCTTGGGCACGTTACTTTGTGTCTTTGGGCCACAATTTTCTCTTCTTCAAAGTAACCAAGAAACGTAGATCTCAGGGTTCCTCTGCCTCAGCAGCGGTGACATTGGGGGCTGACTCAGTCTGTTGGGGGGGGGCACCCGTGCCCTGTAGAATGCTCGGTCGCATCAAGGCCTCTGCTCACTAGCTGTCAGTAGCGCCTCCCCAAGTCGTGACGACCAGAATGTCTCTAGACGCTGCCACGTGTCCCCTGGGGTGGGCAGCGGTGCCCCTGGTTGAGAAGCACCGATTGGGATGATCTCTAAATGTTCTTCTGGCTCCGGTATTCTAGAATTCGTTTTCCTATGAGTCGTCTGGTGCTAAGCCCTCCGTCAGAGATCCAATTCCCTTTCGTCACGTCGTATATGTTGGGAAATACAACGAGAAGGCTTTTTTTTTTACGTTGTGGGTTCCAGAAGGAGCTTCTGTCCGGAAGGGGAGGCCTGTTTGTGAGCGAGCTGTCGCCGGGAATCTAGCCGGGACGGGGAGGCTCCCTGCGCCCGCAGGCCCCACAGCCGCGACCCTTCCTCGTGGCGGCAGCGCGTGGCGCCATGGGAGGGTGGCAGGACGGTGGCGGTGTCTCGCCCACCGCGGAGCCCCCTCGGGGCACAGTGCTCAGGCGTGCCAAGCCTGGGGATCAGAGTGGTGCTGGGTCTGCCTTGTGGGGCCCACGGCACTTGCTGGTCCTGCCGCCTTGGCCCGGGGGGATCAGAGGGACGGCAGACGGTCAGCAGGCTGGGAGACGCCCAGGAGTCAGCATGCGGTGATGGCCTTGGTGGTGATGGCCATGGCGTTGCATCGTGTGCCCAGTGTGGTGGGGGTGGGGTGGGACGCTTAGAACGGCCTGCACTGTGCTGTTCCCCGTCCCCTTGCCATCGGCCTTCTCGCCGGTTCTTCCCGGCCCCCCAAAATTGGCGTCAGGCACTTTGGCCCGCAGGGAGAGAGGCGCTGCGTGGGGGTGACATTTTCCCTGCGGGCCCCTCTCGCCCCTGCGCTCCTCCCGCCGGCTTGGCACCCTCACTGGGCCTTCAGGCCCACCTCTGCGACAGGTCACAGCCCACAAGTCACAGCCGTGAAAGAAGTTGGAAATAGGAGGGTATTCGCCATCAAACGAAACTTAAGAGACCGAGTGACTGTCCCGGCGCCCTCTGCTGCCAGAGTGCCAGACTAGGTGCTTAGCAACAATAGCCGTTTATGTCCTGCAGCCCCGGAGGCTGGCGGTCCCAGACCAGAGTGCCCGCAGGGTCGGTTCCGGTGAGGGCCCTCTTCGGGGCTGCGGGGGCCACCTTCCTGCCCCCGCCCGTGGCAGGAGCCTGTGTAGCTCGCTGGGGTCTCTCCGTAGGGCACTGATCCCATCACGAGGCTCCTCCTTCAGGACCTGGTCCCCTCCCTACGGCCCCGTCTCCTGATGCCATCACATTGGGGGTTAGCTTTCAACATGTGAATTCTGGGGGGGCGCATTCAGCCCATGACAATCACCAAATATAACTCGTGGCCCCCGTTTGGGCCCCGGCCCGAACAAACACCCATAATCGGCACCCAGGGACACCCGGGTTATGTTTATGTGAGTGGTCATTAGACGATATAAGGAAACTACCGTCAGTGTCACTAGATGTGATAATCTTGTGGTGTGGTAGGCACCTAGCGAAGCCACCCTGGGGTTCCCGACGCGAACAGTGAGGTGACGCGGGTTTGTTTCCCGCCGCCACGTTTTGGGGTCTTTGTTACACAGCCGTAGATAACCAACACACGTGTACGTAGAAGAGTCTTATTTTTTGGTGACGCGTGCTGAGGTATTTAGGGACGGAGTGTCACGATAGCAACAAGTTACTTAGCAATTTCTTTGAACCATTTTTGGAGATCTCTTTAACGTACGGCTAGATACAAGACAGGTGAATTCTCATACCTGCTTCTACATTCAGTCCGTCGCAATATCACGCGTCATGTAGCCTCTGGAAAATTCTACTGTCTACTCACAAGAGAATGAGAATGGGAAAAGGCAGATAACAATGTAAGATTATTATAAAAATATTTTTGATAGCATGGATCCCTTAAAGTGTTTTGGGGACCCCAAGGTGTCCCCAGATCACCCTTTGAGAACCGCTGTTCTAGAAAATAATTGATGTGTAAATGATTCAGTTAAATGGGAAGAGAAAAAGGTGAGGCAAATTCGGCCAAATGGAAACACTGAATTTGCTGCTATTCATTGGACTCTTCTGGGTAATGTTCTGTGTATTTGAAAATGTTCACAATAGGGGCACCTGGGTGGCTCAGTCGGTCGAGCGTCCAACTCTTGATTTCGGCCCAGGTCGTGATCCCAGGGTGGTGGGATCGAGCCCCGCATTAGGCTCCGTGCTCAGGGCAGAGCCTGCTTAAGGTTCTCTCTCTTTCTCCCTCTGCCCTTCTCCCCCTCTCTAAAATAAATACAAAGATAAAAAAAGGAAAATGTTCATAATAAAACATTTTTAACAAGATAGAAAAGAAACGTAGACTCTTGGGCAGGTGGGGGGCTCTGACTGAGTGGGTCACGGGGTGAGGCCCGGCAGGAGCATTTTGGAGCTGGGCTCCGGGTGCCCCCGGTGGCCCTGAGGCCTGCTGGCCAGAGGTTCCCAGCCACCCCCCCTCCCGCCTCCACCCTCCCGCCCGATGGAGCCGAGCGCTGTTAGTTAGCGAGTGGTGAGGCTTATCTGTTTTCCCACTACCGATGGGCGCCCTTGGGGACAGTCTGTTCCACACACGCTGTCCCTCCTCCGCAAACCCTGCGTGCCGGCTGTGGGGAAGACCGCGTTATCAAACCGTTGCTTAACCGCCTTTTCAGTGGACGGCAGAGATAAAGTTTCCTTTCTAAGGGCAGGGGTGGTTTTCCTTCACAGACCGTCGGAAGTATTTTTGAATGGCTCGTCCACGTTACGGACGCACGGTGACTTTCCGGCAGGATCAAGGTTAGGCAGAGAACACCACGTCTCCTTCGTATCCCCCCCTTCCCCAGGCAGCCACCGATAACTTGCTGAAATGTGGTTTCTGAAAATGGCTGTTGCAAATGCACCCATCTACAGAGTGTATATCGTGCCTTTTTTTTTTTTTTTTTTAAGGTTTTTGCTTTTGTGGGATGTAATTTACACGGAGCAAAATGCATGGATTTTTAATCCGGTTGGTTTTGACAGAGACTGTTCCCCACACCTCCGGAGGGCCCCATCTTGCCTTCCTTGAGCCAAACCCCGTGCCAGCGACAACCACTGTTCTGATTTCCATCAGCACTGTTTACTTTCGCGCGTTCTTGAACCGCATAGACACGGACCCCTATAACATGTACACTTTTCGTATCTGGCTGCAGAGAGGTTTCCATGAGACGCGAGCCTCGGTGTTCATTCGTGCCTTCCCTCCCCCGTTTACTTCCTTGCTCAGCGAATATTTGTTGGGTCCCTGCGATGTGTCCAGGCCCGGATTCTTCAACGTTGACACTGCGGCCGTTTGGACTGGACGACTCTCTGTGGGGGGCCGTCCTGTGCATCTTACGATGTTTAGCAGCCTCCCTGGCTTCTACCCACCAGATGCCAGTAGGAAGCACTACTGGCATTGTGACAGTTGTGACAGCCAAACTCCAGGCATTGCCAAACGTCCCCGGGTGGGCAGGAGTGCCCCTGGTTGAGACCTACCAGCCTGGGCAGTGAGACGCACTGTGGTGCCAAACAGACAAGGCTCATGCCCTGGTGGAACATTCGAGTTGAGGAAAGGGAAAGGAACCGTTTTATCGGTCGTGCGTTTAGTGAGGTACGGCAGGGGGCAAAGGATAGACGGTGATGGATTCAGAGTGCCAGTCGGGGGGTCACGAAGGCCTCTCTGGGGGCTAGCACGTGAACAGGGACCCACGTGAAATGAGGGAGAGCTATGTGAACCTGGAGGGCCTGAGTGTTCGGGGCTGAGGGAACAGCCAGTGCAAAGGGCCTGAGGCAAGGCACGGCCAGGTGCATTTGAAGAACCGCGAGGAGGTCGGTGGGTCCAGAGAAGAGCGACCCAGAGAACACGCGGTGGCGAAGGTGCGCCGACGGGTGGCGGGGGGCGGACCGTGCAGGGACTCGGCAGGGGCGGCGCCGGCCCCGAATTATTCTGAGCGTAAAGCTGCCGGCTGCTTTCAGGCCTGGGAGCGACGTGTGGGGGCTTGTGTTTGAAAGGGTGACCCTGGCTGCTGTGAGAAGAGTCCGAGGTGGCTGAGAGAGGAAGCGGGCTGGCCGGTGAGGAATGCGATGGCGTCCAGGACCTCAGGGACCTGGGTGGCCAGGTGAGCCGGAGCGCGCCTCTGGCTGACTTGGCGGCAGCGTGCTGGGCGCCACGCGGACTGCGCCGTCAAGTTGTGAACGTGTAACGGCAGTTTGTGGAGACGGGCCCAGGAGGCCGCCCCGGGTCAGGGGCACGATTACCCTCGATGGGCAGCGGTGCACAGGGACAGCACGTGAGATGGCGCCTGCGGTCCACATATGATGCTAGAAAGGTCTCTTCCCGGCTGTCCGTGGTGGATGAAGTCCCCCGTGCCCTTGGGTCACGGTTTGGTGGCCATGATTCTTAGGGTCACGGTGACACCTGGACCTTGAGCCCGCCACACTCATCCTTGTCACTGGGTTTGTGAATTGGCTGCTCTCTGTGCCTGGAGGGCTAAGCCCCCGTGTCACATGCTGGCCGGCCCAGGTCACTCACGGCCCGCTGAGCCCTCCTCCGAGAGGCCATCCATTGTCACCCTATCCGAGCTCTCCCTGCCCCAGCCGGGTGTTGTCCACCGTCGCCGTGCTGTATTTCCTTCCCTGCAGCCAGGTTTCACACTGCGGTTCTGCTCGCTGAGGCACCTGCTGTTGGCCAGACCTCCGTGTCATTCAGAGCAGGGAGCCCGGTTTGAGCCCAGAGCTTCCCTGTCGGAGGTGACGGTAAGCCCTCCTGAAGTCACAGAAGGGGAGTCATGGAGGCCTGGGGGGACAGGCCCTCGAGCCTCCCAGGGTGGAGTCGGGCTCGCCCCCCTGGGCAGCAGCTCAGGTGCCTGGCAGGTGCGGGGCGTGGCTGGAGGGAGCACTTTTTACCGTGTCTCTGGGGGGCGGCCTGTGCTTACCTGCCCCTTGCTGCTTCGTTTCCCTTCTGGTTAAATGTGGAACTTCGTCTGTGGCTGTGGCCAAACATGAAGCCGTTTTTCTCCCTTCACTGTAACCCTTGGGGGCGCTGCTTGCTTTGGTGGGCTTTGTGGTGAATAGATAGGAGGGCTGACCGCCAAGATTACAGACGAGCTATTTTTCCTCTCAGCTTAGTCATGCCTTCCACAAGCGCCCCTCTTGCCCAAAGCTTACTAACTGACCACACATCAGCCCTCATCTTTTTTTTTAATTAAAAAAAAGTTTTTAATGTTTATTTTTGACAGAGTGCGGGCGGGGGAGGGGAGAGAGAGAGGGAGACACAGAATCCGAAGCAGGCTCCAGGCTCTGAGCCATCAGCACAGAGCCCGATGCGGGGCTCGAACTCACAAACCACGAGATCATGTCCTGAGCTGAAGTCGGATGCTTAACCGACTGAGCCCCCCAGGCGCCCCTAAGGGAAACATATTTTTATTTATTTTTATTTAATTTTTTAAACATTTATTTATTATCAAGAGACAGAGAAAGAGTATGAGCGGGGGAGGGGCAGAGAGAGAGGGAGGCACAGAATCCAAAGCAGGCTCCAGGCTCCGAGCTGTCAGCACAGAGCCCGACGTGGGGTTCAAACCCGTGAACTGCAAGATCATGAACTGAGCCGAAGTCAGATGCTCAACCAACTGAGCCACTCAGGCATCCCTCAGCCCTCATCTTGGTGACCCAGTTAGAGTACGCTTAAGCCACCCGGTGGCCTCGTCCTGAGAGCTCCAGGAGGGACACCTCAAGGCCGTGTTGGATGACTGCCTACATTTAACCTTTACAGAGTGGCCAGTCGTGAGTGTCCCTTTAAATTTTATTTACCTGTGTGTGTGTGTATGTGTGTGTGTGTGCGTGGGGGGGGGGTGTACTGCACCTTAAGCGGTAAATGGATTGTCACGGAGGAAATGGCCAAGGGAAGGTCGGTCTGAAGAGGTCCCGGGAGCGGGGCGGGGGGAAGGGCAGGGAGAGACAGAGAGCTGTTTCCCACCAGCGTTGTTGAATTGTGTCCCTCAAAATTCATATGTTGAGGTACCACCGGGACCTCAGAATGCAACCTTATTTGGAGATAGGGTCTTTACAGAGGTAATCGAGTTAAAATGAGGTCATCAGGGTTGTTATAATCCGGTGTGACTGATGTCCTTCTAAGAGGAGGAAGGCACAGAGAGAAGGCAGTGTGAAGGGACGTGGGGAGAATGGCTGTCTACGAGCCAGGAAGAGGCTGGAACAGATTCTCCGTCAGTGCCCTCAGAAGGAACCAACCCTGCTGTCGTTTGGATCCCAGACTCGTGGTCCCCAGAACTGTGAGGCAATAGACGGCCGTTACTTGAGGCGGCCGGTCTGCGGTACTTGGTTGGGGCGGCCCTGGGGAGCTGGCATGGCACCGCTCTCAGAGGCCGGAGGGTCGCCCAGCCTGCCCATATCGAAGCTCCACGCAAGCTTTCCGCACAGTTTAGGAGGGAAGAGGCGGGCAGCGCCCTGTCAGCCGAAGCGGCGGCCCTCGGGTCCCTAGAGGACCCAGGCCTGCGAGGCTGTTGCGGAAGAAGGGCCCTCGGGGCCTGGGCTCGAATCTGGCTCCTCGCTTACCTTCTGTGAGACTCGAACCTGTGACCTGACCTCTCCTCTGCCTCCGTTTGCTCATCTGTAGCGTGGGCCCGAGGGTGACGGTATTTAATTCGGAGACCGTCAAGGGCTCTAGCGACCGAATGCGTGTGACGTGCTTAAAATAGCGCCTGGCACACGGAGTCCTGGAAAAAGTTGTTACTGTGAGAAGGAGTCTCCGGGGAGGTTCGAGTCCCTTGGCCCTTGGCACCAGGGGCGCAGAGACTCCTGCCTCTCCTCCCTCCCCCTAGCGGTGGGGATGTGAGAACACCGAGTCTGTTGTGTCACTCGAGGCCACGTGCAGTCGGCCTCGTCCCCTCTCCGACACGCAGGCTGTGTTTCCCACCGCGACGGAGAGCTGTGTGGCCCCGGGGCCGTAGGAGGCGTGTCACGGAGGGAGGGTCACGGTCCCACGTTGGCTGCCCGGTCCTGCGGAAGCGAGGCTGTAAGCGAAGGAGCACGGAGCGCTGGGAGCTGGGAGGCCGGCCAAGAAGGAAGGCGGAAGAAGGAGGCCGCCGCGGCCCCCCCCCCCCCCCCCCCCCCCCCCCCCCCCCCCCCCCCCCCCCCCCCCGTCTCTGTTGGCTCCGGGCAAAGTTTAATCTTCGAGTGCCTTTCCGCCTGTCCTTTGGCTCTGGGCTTCCCTCTTTTGGGGACGCTCATTGGCCCCGTGGCCCTCGGCTGGCCCCTCGCGCCACGACCACCGGGGGCTCCTCTCACTGTCAGCGCCTCTGGGGAACCCGCCTCGGGATCTGGAGGACTGGCTGGAAGGAGGGAATGCGTCCCGGCCCCTCACCATCCTAAAGGTGTCTACGTTTTAAATTTTTTTTTTTTTTTTAACGTTTATTTATTTTTGGGACAGAGAGAGACAAAGCATGAACAGGGGAGGGGCAGAGAGAGAGGGAGACACAGAATCGGAAACAGGCTCCGGGCTCTGAGCCATCAGCCCAGAGCCCGACGCGGGGCTCGAACTCCCGGACCGCGAGATCGTGACCTGGCTGAAGTCGGCCGCTTAACCGACTGCGCCACCCAGGCGCCCCAAGGTGTCTACGTTTTAAAAAGGGGGAGTCCGTCGTCTCAAACGGATTTGACATCGGTGGGGTTTCGGGCCGTGGCTGGCGCGGGAGTCGGCCTCCACGGTGGCCCCGGCGGTCCCACCTCCCGGTGCCCGGGCCCGCGTGCGGTGTCCTCCCACGCTGGCCACCCGGGGCCCACCTGTGCCACCAGTAGGGCGCCGTGCCAGTGACGCCGTGGCTCTTCCGAGGCTAGGTCCCAAGACACTCTACTGCCTCCGCCTGTTCCCTCGGATCGCCTGCTTTGGAGGGAGGCAGCCGCCAGGTCCCGTGGAGCCGCAGGACGGCGACCTGAGGCCTGCCGCCCACAGCCCGCCCCAACTGCTACCCGTGTCCGGGAGCCAACTCGGAGGCGGGTCCTCCTGCCCCCATCGAGCCTTCAGATGACCGCAGCCGTAGCGGACCGCTTGACCACAACCTCCCGAGAGACCTCGAGCCGGAAACACCCAGACGAGCTGCTCGCGAGTTCCTGACCCACAGAAGCTGTAAAATCATACGTGTTTAGCGTTTTTAGCTGCTGAGTCCCGGGGTAATGTTGTGTGGCATTGGACAGCGAGTACAGTGGTGAGGACCCAAACTTTCGTGGTGGGGGAGGCCTGGCGCCAGCTGCCCCTTGGGTCTGCTCCCCACGCGGGCACTGCCTCCCTCTTGACCCTTCTGAAGCTCCACTTTTCTCCAGCTGCTCCATGTTTGCTCACGGTGTGGCCCCCCCTCCTTCTCTAGCCCCCACCTCTCTCTCTCTCTCTCTCTCTCTCTCTCTCTCTCTCTTTCTTGCCGAGGGGAGAGGCGCTTCGTGCAAGGTTTATAGGTGCATTCACGGTAAGTTAGGGCATACTGATGACGACTTCGAGTGTGTCGGTTTTTAGTACATGGACAGCTGCCTGTATCTTTTCACAATGTATTTCCCTATATTCATCTTCAGAGTCTGGACACTTTGGTACAATAAACCCCCAATGCCAGTCGGGTTGGATGTCTGGCTGTCGTGTTGAGAACCCAGCATTTGCCAGTGTAGGTTGTAATTTGCTTTTTTTTTTTTAAGGTTTTGTTTGTTTATTTTGAGACAGAGGGAGGGAGGGAGAGAAAACGAGCAGGGGAGGGGCAGAGAGAGGAAGAGAGAGAATCCTAAGCAGGCTCCGCACTGTCAGCACAGAGCTGGGTGCGGGGCTCGAACTCATGAACCGTGAGATCGTGACCTGAGCCAGAATCGAGAGTCAGACGCTCAACCGACTGAGCCCCCCAGGCGCCCCGTAGGATATCACTTTCTGTGCCAGCATCTCCCCTCTTCCTCTCGTGACGGTGGAACGTATGCTGACCTGTAACGCCGCGTGGAGCCTGTGTCCTGTGCCCACCGCGCGGCGGGTCTGCCAGCCCCGGTGCCTTGGTTTTGTCCGAGGGTTCAGACTTTCCACCTGAATTACTTCGGTGGGAGGTCATTTTTGCAAGAGGTGATGTGACAGGTATTTCGAAGATGCAGGATATCACAGGCTCTTTAGGGAGGTGTTGTAGCCTACAGAAGTCTAACTTTTGTAAAGTTAGAGGCCGTGAGATGTAATTCTAGCTGATGGCTGTTTTGGATTGCCCTTCAGTAAGGCTTTTACTGAAATACATGTGCGGAAAAGTGTGTAAAGCAGAAGTGTGCAGCTTGCTGATTTTTCACCAAGTGACCACACCCGGATAACCAGGGCTTAGATTAACCGGAACGTGACCAGTCCCCAGAAGCCACCTGCGGGGTCCCCTTCTAGGGACTCCCCAGCCCCAGGGTACCTGCTCGGACAGATGCATTTTGCTGGTTTGGAACTTTCTATCAGCGGACTCGCGTATTCCTTCGTGTCCGGCTTGACGTTGGGTTTGCGAGCTTCAGCCTGGTCAGTGTGAGTAGTGGCACGTCGTTCGTGGTCACGGCTGTGTGTGGTTGAAGGGTTCGCTCTGTACACGTGTGTCTGTTTTCTTTTACTGCTCTCAGGGTATCCTCCTTTCCGCTGGTGTTAACAACTTGACTTTGCTACGCCTTGCTGTGGTCCGGTTTGTTTACGGACTTATTAATTCTTGTGCCAGGGTTTGCGGGCCTGGGATCCCGTATCTGGGATCGAGTCTAATAGCTCGAATCCCTACAGTAAGTGTGCGGGGCAACTAATCAAACCTTATTTCAGGAAACTTCTCGAGAGAGTTTGAAGCGAGTTTTAAACCAATTTCCCTCTTACCTCCAAGAATGGCGAAGAAGGTTCGCCTAAAGGAACTGTCAGCTTGTGGTGCTTTCGGCCGCCGTGTTGGGTTCCGAGTCCACTCCCGTGGTCCCCGGGGGCACAGGCCCGCGGTTGAGTATCAGCCAGGACGCTTGGCAGCCGCACTGTCGTCTATGTATTTCTCAGCTCAGCTGTTTCCATGGGTGAAATGTAATGAAGGAAAATCAACATGAATCGAACAGTTAAAAGGAAACCCCCCAAACCTAGCAGGGAAGGTGGTGTCACACAAGTGTGGGACGGTGCGTGAACCAGATGATATGTAGCCAGAGAAAGGTGTTAAAACCACTCACATTTTACATGGGTAGCGACTTCAGTCTGGTTTATATTATTCTTTTTGTCCTGAGTGTGTGCACGGATAAGGTATCTTTCTTGTGTGTATTTTTCAGTATGTCTACGCAGTGATGTCCAAAGCATCGAGCTGAGTGCTGGATAGAGGTCTTTTTTTTTTTTTTTTAAATCTATAGATGGATTACAATATTAGTAATGCGCTTGTAGAATGGAGATAGTGTATGCGGTCGGCTAAGCTTTTTAGGTTTAGTGGGTAATATTACCGTATGGCAGGGCCCAGCAAACACTTCCTCAAAAGTCCAGATGGTAAATAAAGGTGAGGAACCGACCTCAAGGAACTCCCAATCTGATACGGAAGGAAGCAAGCTTGCAAGTAATTATTCTAACAAAACGCAGTTTGTAAATAAGGTCGGTGTTAAAAATATTGGTGATGAAAATACAGTGGGAAGGATACAGGGCATGGGAGAGAGTGGGAAATAGGAGGGGACAAAAAATGAAGGGGCCAGTGGTTCCCCAAGTACAGTCCACGAGCCAGTATCATCAGTCGGCCTCCCGGGGAGCTTGTTAGAAATGCAGGTCCCTGGGCCGCACCGCGGAGCTGCTAAAGCTGAAAGTCCGGGCGTGGGACCTGGATCCAGCGTGCTGGGAGTGCTGACGCACACTGGAATTTGTGTGTATCCCATCTAGGCAGTGATCGGCCACCAGCGTCCCGTCGAGGGGCGTAGGACAGG
This sequence comes from Prionailurus bengalensis, assembly GCF_016509475.1. Lineage (NCBI taxonomy): Eukaryota > Metazoa > Chordata > Mammalia > Carnivora > Felidae > Prionailurus > Prionailurus bengalensis. The sequence goes on from NC_057361.1 coordinate 7,352,161, forward strand.
CCATTTGGGTGCTCAGGCTGTCCCAGAATTGCTAGAGGCCTCGGGACGGCTTGGACCCTTGTGTTGACGGGCTGTTAATCTGTTTTACTTTGCCCGTTAGCATAATGTGTCCAGTTTTTCTTTTATGGATCATGCTTTTGTGTCCCTGCTGATAAGTCTTCGCTTAGCCCCACGTCATGAAGGCATTGCCCTTTGGTGCGGGGCCATAAGAACACCCCTTGTGGGTTTTACATAGGCAAAGGCATCGGTGGCCGACGAAGCAGAAAACGCCATGCTGTCTTCATCTGTGTTCTCCCAGAGGTGGACCCTGGGACCAGGAGCCCGGTGCGGGGTCCTTGGGGAGGGGCGTGGGCAAGCGTGGCTGTGAAAGAAGGCAGCCATCAGAGGCTGGGCTGGAGGTGCGGGTCACCCAGTGGGCGACTGGAGGCTACCTCTATGCTCTGGGCGCTGTAGGAACCGGAGCTTTGTGTGTCACCGGTCCCCGAGATCATCTCTGGGTTCAACCAGGGGTATTCACAGGACAGTCTATGGTTGTTTTCATGGCTGTGCTTGATTATAGCCGGGGAGGGGGGGCTGTAGGGCAAAATCAGCAAAGGGGAAAGGCCCGGTCGTTAGAGCCTCAGTGCTGGGGGTTTCACTGGAGGCTGCTTCCGCCGGCACCCTCTGTCTAGCTCGCTGTCAAAATTCCAGACCTTTAGAGGGAAAGCGGGAGTGTGGCACAAATGACATTATTTGGACAGCCAGTGTACACACAGTGAGCCATTCTTACCACTTCGGGGATGGTGGGAACCCTCTTGAAGTCCAAGTTCCCAGATGCAGGCCTTCCCAAGGAGAGCAGTGTCCGGCCTGCAGTGGCAAATCTTTTCTGTACAGGTGCAAAACACATGCCTTGAAGTGATTCCGTTCGAGGGGTGAGGGGGTGGGGGTGTTTCTACACCAGCTCCTGAGCACGCCCTCAGGTCCTACCTGCTCCCAGTAATGCACCTCGGGCGTGCCGTGGCTCCAGGGCCGCTTTCGGGGGGTCGTGAAACAGGGGTCTCGGGCACGGAGATACTGTCGGAAATCAGCCGCAGCTTATCGGAAGGGTTTGAGGGGTACGGGTGGCATCGGATGCAGTCGTTCTTCTAGAAACTGGGTGAGGACAACAAAGCCTGTGCAGGGCAGTTCACGTGCCTGTGGTCGTGCAGTGGTTTTACAACTGTGGGGGGAGCGACCAAAGGCCGGTCTTCCCTAGAACTTCCTTGGGGTGTGGCAGGAACCCGACGCGGGGCTCGAAACCATGAGCCGTGAGTTCGTGACCTGAGCTGAAGTCCGGCGCTTAACCGACTGAGCCCAAGGCGTCTGGAATCTTGAAGCATCAGAGTAGCTAATTAATTGCAGAAACTCTTCTGATTGTAGGCTATCACAGAAACCTCAATGTGTGTGTGTGTGTGTGTGTGTGTGTGTGTGTGTGTGTGTGTTAGAAACTACCTTTTCAATTTTCCCAAAGCTTCCAGGTCGAAATGTTGCTAGTGGGGTCCTTTAGTTGCATTTTTAGGGTCTAGTCCATTCATCAATTGATGGACCTTTGGGTGGTTTTCACTTTTTGGCTGTTGTGAGCATTTGTGTGTTTGTGGACGTGTTTGCAGTTTCCTCCCACATAAGCCTGGGAGTGGAATTGCCGGGTCGTGTGGCGAGTCTGTGTTTGACCTTTGGAGGTGCTGCGGGACTGAAACCACTTTTCTTAACTGAACTTTTTATGGAAGTAAACATCTATCTATAAGAATGCAAAAAGTGTAAGTGTGCACCTCCACGAATTTTTGCAAAGGGAACTCAACTACGTAACCAGCAGCCAACTCGAGGAACAGAATGTGACTGGTCCCCAGAAACCTTCTGTGACTTCTTCCAGGCCCTACCCCTACCCCTAAAGGTATCTGCTATCCATACTCTCACCACAGATTAGTGTTGCTGGTTTTGAACTTTATATACATTTTTTAAATGTTTATATTTTGAGATATATATATATATATATATATATATATATATATATAATCTGAAGCAGGCTCTAGGCTCCAAGCTGTCAGCACAGAGCCCAATGCGGGGCTTGAACCCACAAACCGGGAGATTGTGACCTGAGCTGAAGTTGGATGCTTAACCGACTGAGCCACCCAGGTGCCCCTTGAACTTTGTATAAATGGAATTTACTTCCAGCTTTTGTTCTACATTATGTTGTAAAATCTCTGTCGTTGGGTATAATTATTGATTGTTCTCTTTGCTCTATAGCAGCAAACTTTTTCTTTAAAAAAAATTTTTTTTAATGTTTATTCATTTTTGAGAGACAGAGACAGAGCATGAGTGGGGAAGGGGCAGAGAGAGAAGGAGACACAGAATCTGAAGCAGGCTCCAGGCTCCAAGCTGTCAGCACAGAGCCCGATGTGGGGCTCAAACTCACGAACCGTGAGATCATGACCTGAGCCGAAGACGGACGCTCAACCAACTGAGCCACCCAGGCACCCCAGCAAACTTTTTCTATTAAGGGCCAGATAGTGAATATTTGAAGCTTCGGGGGCCGTGTGGCCTCTGTCAGAACTACTCAGCTCTGCCCTTGCCACATAAAAACAGCACGAGACAATACACAAATTAACAACTGGGGCTGTGTTTCAATAACGCTTACTTTGTGGACACCGAAACTGAATTTCTTACAATCTTCGTTTGTCACATAATATCATTCTTTTGTGTTTTGATGATTAAAAAAGTGTAAAAGCCATGCTTAGCTGGTGAGCCGTGCAAAAGCAGGCGGTGAGCTGGACTTGGGCCACGGGATGCTGCATTTTGCCAACGCCTGTTCTGTAGTGTTCGATTGTGGGACTAAGCCCTGATACATTTTTCTCCTCTACTTGGACGGGCGTCTGGGTGCTTTCCCACTTGGAGCCGTTATGCGTGGTGCTGCCGTCATGTTTTACATCCACACGTAAGACGAGGTTGAAGACCGTAAGTTCTTTCCCAGATCAGACCACGTTGCCTTATTTGCCGACTTCCCTATTAGCGAATTCCCAGATGACTTGGGCCGATGGAACGGAGACTCGTAACTCAGATTAAGAGGTGAAAACCCTCCAAGCAGCAAGGAAGGCTGGTCCCCACGGGGGTGAGTACCCGAAGATTCCTCCCGCAGTGTGGACGCGCTAGAAACTGCCGCTGAAACCTCCCAGGCTCATGAGCCTTTCCGGCAGGCTGTCCTTGCCACCTTTCTCCTTTCCGTCCCCTTGTAGCGACTGAGCTGACATTCAGGGGTTAGCAAATGTTTCCTATGAAGGGCCAGTGGGGAAGTGTTTTCAGCTCTGCGGGCCTTACCGTCTCTGTCGCAGCTGCTGCACTCGGCTGCGGTAGGGCGAAGCAGCCCCAGACGGTGGGTAAAGGAAGGCGTGCGGCCATGTGCCCTTAACACTTTATTTACAGAAACAGGCGGTGGGCTGGATTTGGCCTGCGGGCTGTGGTTTGCCAGCCCCTGCTTTGTGCCCCGAGCGTTCCTGGGCCCGAGCTAGCTCCCAGACCCCTGTCCGAGGTACCGGAGCTACCAGCCGACCTTTACCTACCAGCGGGAGTCAGCAAAGAAAGCATCGTGATCCGCTGGGAGAAGGACAGAGATAAGTAGGCGACCGAAATGCCCGTCAGCGGATGAATGGGCGAAGGCGACGTGATGCGTACCTACAGTGGCGTTTGAAAAGGAGCCCTCCCGTGCGCAGCCACACGGATGAAATAAGCCAGTCACAGAAAGACAAATACTGCATCGTTTCATTTGCAGGGAGTCAGACTCACAGAAGCAGAAGGTAGCAGTGGTTGTCAGGGGCTGGGGGGGAGCCGATATGGGGGGGTTTGTGTATAAAGTTTCAGTTACGGAAGACGAAAAATATCTAGAGATCTGCTATACAACATTCTGCACAATAATGTGCTGTACGCTTAAGATTTGTTAAGAGGGTGGCTCTTGTGTTGTTACTGTTTTAACCGTCATTTAAAAAAAAAAACAAGAAAAACCGAGCATGCTTTTGGGTTGCCAAGGAGGAAGCCCTCAAATCCCTCTGGGGACATTAGTGCACGTTGCCCAGAGACAGTGAAACAGAACAGGATTCTGGAGGGTGAATAGAAGCTTTCCAGTCAGAGGGCAGGAAAGCCGTTCAAGGTAGAGGAAACGGACGTTCAAATGTACGGGTTTCTGCGTGACGTTTTTGGTCAGACATGCTGATGATCCTTATTAGCCTAGGATGGGGTGTTCTATGTTCAGTCAGGCCTTGGTTATATCTGGGTCAGAACCCGTCATTCTTTATCTTGATCTGGGTGATTTCCTGCCTTCATTCACCTTGGAGAAACCGTTTTGTTATTGCCGACCCCCAACTATGCAAAGTGCGGGTTTCCTTAACATTTTACAGATCCCTGTTTTGAGGGTGAGCCGACCCATCCAGAGCTGTGTTCGACATCGACGTGCTAAGTTACGTCACCGAGAGTGTCACAGTTAACACATGCTTGTGTTCGTCGGGCCCTGGGTGAAGTGAGTTTTACTGGACACGGTCTGTTGTTGTCATCTGCTGTCGAACACTTTGACCCTAGCCCCTTGGAGTCGTCCTACCGGAAGACCAAACCTAGATACCTTCTTGCCTTAAAGGACTGCATAAAAGATCTGGGTGCCCCATGTGTCTTCCAGAGCCCCTTTGTAGGTAAACCGGGTCGCGTGGGAGAGATGTTACTTTGTCAGGCCGCGGATGCCTCCAGCTGGAGGCGTTTTATCAGCCGGTCCTCATCCCGTCCCGTCCCCGGGGCTGGTCTGCCATGCCACAGCTCGCTTATCTGCCTCGTTCCTCCTCTCCCTCGAGCCCAAGTAACAATGTGAAACACTGTTAGGACGCCGCCACGTGACAGGCTCTTCAAAAAACCCGGTGGCTTGGAACAATAACCGTTTATGCTTCTCACAGTCTGTGGGTGGGCTGGGTGATTTGATTGGGCTAAACTCAGCTGATCTTGGCTGGGCTCGCTCATCGATCTGTGCCTGGCTGGGCCTCGGTGACCTAGGACGGCCTCAGCCAAGATGACCCAGCTCTCCATTCCGTGACAGAGGTGGAGGTCAAAAAAAAAAAAAGAAGAAGCTTCATCACCTCTTGGGATCTAGACTGAACACACGTGCATGCTGTCACTTCTGCCACATGTCACAAGGCCGGTGCAGAGTCACTGGGTGGAGAGATGGACTCCACGTCTTAACAAAGAGGACCTGTGAAGGCCCCTTGAAAATGTGGTAGGTACACGGAGGGGTAGAGAATATGACCTTTTTTGCAGTCAGCCCACTGCGTAGATCAGGGATCAGCAAACGCTTTCCGTACGCGGCCGAAATACTGAACATTCTAGGCTTTGTGGGCCATACTGTCTTCGCCATGACCGCTCAGCTCTCGTAATGTGAAAACAGCCATAGACCCTACCTAAACGACTGGGCACGGCTGTGTTCCAGCTGCAGTGTGCTGAGCCCTGACCTGGATGATCCAGACCAAGTAGGAATCTCAGATCCAGGTTCCAGGATGAACTTACGGAGGTCAAGTTTATTTCTCAGCAAGTCCTTAGAGTTCGCTTCTAGTTGCTCTCATGTTTGGCTGGACTCTCATTCCTTACCCATCCATGTCTCCCACCTGGATGCCCTCTTCTCACCCTCCCCCGGACCCTCCTGTCTTGCCTAATAATCCCAGTGTCAGAAGTGACCTCACCACCTCCTTCTGGGCTCCCACAGAAGACCCCAACTAGATCCCGTTTATTTTCCTTTACCGGTTATGTGTCTAATTGTCACCACCCTGACCTACTCCATCAGAATTTAAAGGTGGTGACTGTTCTCAAGAGTGACTTTTTGATTCAACCCTGATTGCCTGGAGTTGTTGCTTGACTACAGATTTGGTTCAGCTTCAGGGAACACGAAGTCCCTTTTAATAGAATGTTCGAGTCTCTGCTCTCTTATTTTTCCCATCAGAGATTTTCTTTGCCACATATAATACAAAGCTGTTACCACCTTGTTTTTGTAGAAATGAAAATGAGATCTTTGCTTTCTAATTTCACTCCTTCCTTTTTATTATTGGTTGCTACTGACTTATGCAACATGATTCTTCCCTGGGTACCCATCAGCGGGTATAGTTTTCAGCTTGGCATAGCTCAGACCTCAAACTTTTAAAGTTTTAAAGCAGCCGAGTTGCACAGACGGTCAATAAATCACTCACTGTTGCTACTTTATTGCTCGTAAGGTGATTACCCCACTTTGCCCATAGCGACTTTTCCATTTGATTAAAACGCAGTTAGTTTCATCAGGTCGTGGTTGAGTCCTCCAGATATAAAAAGACATAGAGCAATGAGAGACGCCTATGCTCAAATATTTTTATAACTACCCGTTGCCTCTTTAACCATCTACTCCAGCACTTTTGTGGTCCTCGCCCTATAATTCAAATTTCCATGCTCTTCGCCAAAGTAATTTTTATTTAGTGCGTATTCCAACCTCTCGTCTTTGTAGGAGCGTATTATTTTTTCTGCTAACTGGTGGGGAGCATTGGTCCTGCTGCAAAGCATTCCCTACATCTCAAATGAGCTCCTACGTGATCTGCAAATCAGGCTCTGATGGTGGTATAACGTGGAAGGTGTCTTGGGGGCCAGGATAGTGGGAGTGGAATTGTTATCTTAGGCAGGAAGACGAGAAACTCTCCGCCCGGCTACCGTTCTGGCAGCCCGAACCCTTTTGACTGTATTTTAAGAAAAATTAAAAGTGAGTGCCTGTATCCAGAGCTTCTGTGCCCAGGGGGCGTGCGGCCAGCCTGGCCCGGCTCTTGGCCTTTCTTAGTCTGTTTGGGCTGCTGTGATCAAGTCTCACAGACTGGGGGGCTTACAGACAATCGACACTTAGGTCTCGCAGTTCTGGAGGCTGGAAGTCTGACGCCGGGGGGCCAGCCCGGTGGGGTGAGTGAGGGCCCCTTTCCCAGTGAGGACTCCTCATTGTGTTCTCACACGGTGGAAGGGGTGAGGGAGCTCTCCGGGGTCTCTTGTATATATGTATGTATTTATTATCTATTATTTTTTTTTAAGTTTATGTATTTATTTTGAGAGAGACAGAGACAGCACGGGTGGGGAAGTGGCAGAGAGGGAGAGAGAATCCGAAGCAGGCTCTACGTGGGCAGCACAGAGCCCGACGCGGGGCTCGAACTCGTGAAACCGAGAGATCATGACCTGAGCCGAAAGCAAGAGTCAGACGCTTAACCGCCTGAGCCACCTGGGTGCCCCTGGGGTCTCTTGTAAAAGGGCACTAATCCCATTCGTGATGGCTTTGCGCCCCTGACCTAATCACCTCCCCAAGGCCCCACCTCCTAACAGCATCACCTTGGGGGTTACGACGTCAACATGTGAATTTTGGGGGGGGACACAAACATTCAGACCGTAGCATGGGTCATGTGGCAGGTCGTCGTCTTCCCTTGTCGGTCTCCGTGGGACCCCCCCCCCCCCCCAGGGCCACCGCCCTCTGCAGCTCACCCTGGCTTCCTGGTATGCTCGCCAGCATGCCACATCTGTAGTGACGACCACAGTGGCTGCCTGCCTGCGTGGTCTCCTCCATCTCACGAGAGGACCGGTCACTGGTTTGGTTCCAGGGATTCGATTGTGAGCGGCGCGCCTCCGCCCTGCTTCCCCTCCAGTGCTCTCGTTTGGATGGCTCCCTCGCTTCCGCAGTACTTGAGGTTTTCCGGAAATGCGGGTGGCCGATCCTCGTGATTTGCGGGTCTGCGTCTGCGCTTCTGCCTACTCGCTAAAACGTACCTGTAAGCCTTGCCCCCCAGCCCCCGCGCGTGCCTCTGTCCCGGTTATTCACGGACGTGTGCGTGTGCAGAGTGGCGAAAAGTCTGAGTCCCCAGAGAGGCGCGTTCCCAGCCCCTCCGTCTGATTTCAGCTCCCAGACTAGAAACGAGTGTCCTTTGCCCGGACTGTTTCGTGCCAGGGTTTTCACATTTTTGTGCTCTTATTATGGGTAATTGTGCTGTTGGCAATGGCCCCGAGATGCAGTGCTCCTGGTGTTTCCATTTGGAAGAAGGCTGCAGCGTGCCTTGTGGAGAAAAGACATTTGTCACACACGCTTCGTCCAGGCACGACTTGTCGCGCTGTCAGCCGCGACTTCAGTGTTAATGAATCAGCAACATCTATTCTGCAAGATATCCTTAAACAGGAACACAGAAAACAAGGTTGTAGATTGACCCGTTCACAAAAATGCGACCTCGTTTGCAAAGATGATGCTTGCGGGAGCCTAACCCCACCTAACGCTTTGGGACGTTGCCTCCGTGCTCACCAGTTTGGAGTTCGTGGTGCCTTTACAGAACATAACGACCGCGCGTGACAAAGGAAAAAGTACATGTGGATGATTCTGCCGTGTCTGTGCAGATGTCCTGCATGATGGTTTTAATCACAGGTTCTCTCTCCCAGGTGTAACTAGCATGGTCAATGCAGGAGCGATGAGTGGTTCTGGAAACCTGATGGATTTCCTCGATGAGCCATTCCCTGATGTGGGGACATATGAGGACTTCCACACCATCGACTGGCTAAGGGAAAAGTCACGGGACACCGACAGACACAGAAAGGTAGGTGGCCTTCCTAAAAGACATATTGAAGGGGGACGCTTCCTGAGCTGAGGTTAGGGTCACGTGTCACATGCTGGGCTACGTTCTAAAAAAGAGAAGGGCTAGTGGGAGAGGCAGAGATGTGGACAGATAATGACGGTATTAGGTGCTCGGGGTGGGGGGCTGTGTCATACAGAGGTATGGTGTGGGGGGCAGGGAGGGGACTCCGGAACCAGACAAGTCAGGCACATCGTGCCCTTGGCCCCTTTAGGCGGGGTGACTTTTGGGGTGCCGTTTCGGGACCCTGGTTTCTCTTCTGCGAGGGTGGAGGTCATTCGGCGTAAACACCGAATGAGGTGTGTGTGTACGAAAGCCCGTATTTCAGGGCCTGGCGTCCAGCGGGCAGTCAGCACATACGTCAGTGGCCACGGCGAGGTGGTATCGGGGCCGTGTGATCATTCGGGAGGGACGGTCAGGGAAGGGTGTTTTAGAGAGGGTGACATTTCACTGGGGTCTGGAAGGATGACTGGGAGTTTGCTAGGCGGGGAAAGAGGAAAGGGCTCCCAGGTCAGGAGCGGCCCTTTTTCGCGTGGCGGAGGCATGGCAGAACCCGGCGCCGTGGGTGGTTCCGGCGGCTCGGAGGCCCGGCGGAGGGTTCCCAGAAGGGAAGACCTGAGTCTGGCGGCACGGGCCGTGGAGCCGCGCGGGGGGTGGTGGCCAAGGAGGCCGCGAAGAGGGGGTTGGGTTTCCTCTTCCCGGTCGCGGCCACGGAGTGCGAGAAAGATGCGTCGCAAAGGGAGACGCGGGAAGGAAGCTCGGAGATTATTAGCTGGGGGGAAAGAGGAGGAAGGTGCGACCGAGGGCAGTGAAGTGCGGGAGCCTCCGGCGGGGATTTGGGGCGGGTCTCGGGGGCGGGCGGGGAGCGGAGGCCGGGACGAGGCCGGCCGCGGGTTCGAAGCGGACGAGGCCTCTGTTGGCCGGAGGGAGGAAGAGGGGAGCGGCCGGCGGGTTCCGCGGGAGCCGCTCCGAGTGCGCGCCGTTGACGCAGCGCGCGGCTGGGGACGGTTGGCAGGTGGGGGGCGCCCTGCGGTTCCGGGGTGAGGTCGGGGCTGCGGGGGCGTCGGGGGCTCGCCGGCGGGCGCCGAGGGGTCCGAAGCGGCCGAGGCGGCCTGCGTGCGGAGACGGAGAAGGTCCGGCGGGGCGCAGACGGGGCGCCCGTGACAGACGCTTCGAAGAGGCACGTGGAGGCGGCGGAGGGGAACCGGCGAAGTGGCCGCGAGCGAAAGGAGGGAGAGAGTGGCGAGGTGGCGGACGGGCCCTCGGGGACGGCACCTTCCCGTAGGCGAGGAGTGTCCCGTCGCTCGGTCGCTGCACCGAGCGGCGGGAGAAGGGGAAGAGACGCGTGTGGGGGTGCGGCGGGGTCAGAGGACGGCCGGCCCCTCGGTCCCCGGCGAGGAGGAGCGCGGGAGACGGGGCGGCCTGCGGCCTGCAGCCGCGGCGGCCGGACTCCGGCCCTCGGGCCCTGTCGGGCACCAGAGTGTTCCCGGAACGCGGCCACGCACGCCGCTTCGCCCCTTCGCGTATGCGTTCCTCGCGGCTCCTTTCGTGCCACTGTCGCGCGGCCGGGTAGTCGTGCCAGAGGCCCGCCGGGCCGCGGAGCGCGCGGTCTTTCCAGAAGATGCTGTGAAGGGTGCCGAGAGGAAGGCGTCCCAGGAAGGCGGGGCTCTGTGAAGGGGGAGCAAAGGTGACCCGTGCGGCTCATTCGGAGCTCTTACTCATAACGTTCACCCTGGGAAAGAAGCAAAGGAAATGAACTCGTTGTTGAAGGGGTTCTTTGGCGAGCAGACCTTACAGTGTAAGTGAAAGCAGGAATTCTTGTTTTTATTTTATTTATTTTTAATTTTTTTAATGTTTATTTTTGAGAGAGAGAGAGCACGAATGGGGGGGCGTGCAGAGAGAGAGGGAGACGCAGAATCCGGAGCAGGCTCCAGGCTCTGAGCTGCCAGCATAGAGCCCGACGTGGGGTTTGAACCCACGGACTGTGAGATCATGAGCTGAGCTGAAGTCGGATGCTTAACCAACTGAGCCACCGAGGCGCCCTTGTCATTCTTTTTTTTAAAATAAGGTTTATTTCTTTATCTTTGAGAGAGGAGAGAGCACATGTGCGCAGGAGCAGGGGGGAGGGGCAGGGAGAGAGGGGCCTCCAACTCCTGAACCGTGAGATCACGCCTGAGCCCAAACCAAGAGGTCGATGCTTAACTGTCTGCGGCGCCCGGGCCCCTACCCCCACCCCCCAGCAGTAATTCTTATTGAAAGTGGTGACGATGAGTTCATGCCTCCTTTCGAATGGCTTCTGAATAATCAAAGATCACGTCACACTACGGAAGGTTTTTTAATTAAGTGATTTTCGGGGGGGGGGGATTCTAATTCTTAGGAGACTGTTATGGCATCCTTGTCACCCTGTGAGCCAGAAAGCCCATTCTGTCATTGTGCTGGGCAACCGAAAGGATATCGTCAGTGGGAATTTTGTTGCTTAATCACACTCATTTTCTTAGGCACCCGTTTCCCAAGGAAACCGTTCCTCGGCAGGAAGCATGGGTTACAAAGCGTATCCAGATGAACCACTGTGTCTTTTTGTTTCTAGATAACCAGCAAAAGCAAGGAGTCCATATGGGAGTTCATCAAGAGTCTGCTGGACGCCTGGTCAGGATGGGTGGTGATGCTGCTCATTGGCCTGCTGGCGGGTATGTGGAGGGCACGCGGCGGACACGTGGAGGGGCAGGAGGTCCTCCTGGGCGGAGCTGGAGGTACCAAAACCCAAATCGACAACCGTCTGGGACGGTATCCCGAAAAAGAAGCGATCCTCTCTTATCTGTCGAGGCTTTTCTTACTTGAAATACCTAGGAGCAAAATACACGACCACACGTTTCACGTGACGCGTGCCGTCAGTAAGGCAAGACCCCAAGGCGTGGGCCCGAGTGCCGTCACTGGAAAGCTGTAATTAGAGAGCTGGTAGCCGCTTCTGCACCGCACGGTCGTTCGTTGCCGTAGTGGATTTTATTGAAGGCACATTGTATGCCAGAAAGTGTGGGAGCACTTTGATCTCTAAAAACCAAACCCCATAGGAGGGAGGTGTTTACGGATACTGGCAGGCCCTGGAACGAATTGTACACATCCTAAAGATACTCGGGATAATTCCAGCCCCCCTGGACTAGGCCCAGGGGAGATACCTGCAGGCCGACGTTGTTATGACCCTCAGGGACTCCGGGCCCTTCATTTTATAATCCCGTCACCCTGCTGCCAGCGGGAGGTGTCCAGAGTGAAGGGATGAGTATCTGGAGGGGACACCTGCCCTTTGAATGTCACAGGTACCAGCTCTCCGTGGAAATTGTTTCCTGAAACTTAGTTCCTTTTAGGAGGCTGTGAAGGTTAACGTCTAAGAAGAAAATATCTGAGCACACTAAGAGATGCCCTTGATAAAAATCACCTGCCTGTAATATCATCATAGTTGTGGTTATAGGATCGATCAGAGGATCACTAGAATACAGGCCGAATGTAGTAAATGTTCTAAAAAAGAATATTAAGGGGGCATAGATACACATTTTCCGATTACAGAGGATTTTGATTTCTGGGCATTCTTTCATTTATTCCACATACAGTTGTGGGAGAGGCTTGGTTGCCAGGGAGGGGCTCCATTGGCCTTGGCCTGTCCTACAGAGCCCAGACTAGTGTGGAAGGGGGGGCTCTTTCCCTCTGGTCACGGTGGCTGTCCATCCATTTCCCTAATTTTAGCCTCCCTTTCCCGGGGGCATCCCCTGTATAAAATGGCAGCCAGGCCGGCGGGGACTTTGATTTCACGGATATACGGTGTTTCGCCACCAATTTGTTTGACTGCTTCCACGAAGACCTTTGAAAGTGGGCAGGGTAGGAATTTGCTGTGAATTTTGACGTCTTTATGTAGAATAGGTGTATGAAGCTGTATACTGTATCATTATTCTTGCCTTCTGGGAAGGACAAGTAAATAGAGGAAATGAGGAAATCCGGAGTAGGTACTCCAGCATCTTCCCAGGGCGCACAGCGCAGCATGGATTTATTGACGAACGTAAGAGCCTAATTGGGCTCTCTTTAACCAATCTGACACTGCCCGGTTGATTTCACTGCCAGCCCAATTTTTGGCAGTTGTTTCAGGAAGAATCACCTGGGGAATGAAAACAAAAATTCTGCTGCCTGGGCTTCAAGGAAATAGGATCCCTGGAGATGGTGCCCTAGCATTGGGTAAAGCCCCTCTCCTCTCTTTCTCCCAGCCCCCTCTACCTGCGATTCTAATGTGCAGCTGGGGCTGAAGCCCCCCTGGCGAAGGGCGATCCCTCGGACACACCAGCAGACAGATCTAGGAGGAAGGCGAGAAGGGGATGATACTGACAGTGAAGGTGGCCTTGAAGGGAAAGTCAGCAGATTGTGTCCCGTTCGCTTTTGCCTTCCCCCGTTGTTCTGACCGTGGGGGAGGACTCAGGGGTCCCACTGCCTGGCCTGGCCTCTCCTCAGCGGCGCCCTGGGCATCCTGTTTCGGCTCCCATTATGGGGAGGCCTGAGCAGCGTCGCCGCTACAGGGCGTTTATCAGGAATCACCACTGGGTGTTGCTGTTGTTCCACCGAAGGAAGCTGAGCTGCACAGTGCGGGCCAGCCCGCTGAGTCTGCCCTGAAGGTTGGAGGAGGGATAAGGTGATCACAAATGAAAGAATAGTGACGAAATTCGGGGGGAATCCTTGGGTCTTGCCCTTGGGTATCTACTGGACCCCTCCCTCACCTTCATTGGGTCTTCGTTCAAGTGTCCTCTTCCTTTGAGGCATTCCCTGACCACCTTTCCTAAAAGTCCTCTCTCCCTCTCTCAGCCTCGCCCCAGTGTGCGTGCGTGTGCGTGTGCATGTAAAACCTTCATTAAGACATAATTCACATCTCGTACAATTCACCTTGTTAAAGTGTACAATCGAGTGGTTTTTAGCGTATGCAGAGTTGTAAAACTGTCACCGCGATTTTAGAACCTTTTCATCAGCCCCCAGAAGACCTCCATACCCCTTAGCTATCAAGCCCCAGTGCCCCCAGCCTCCTCCCAGCCCTAGGAAGCCCCGGATCTGCTTCCCGTGGCTATACGTTTGCCTCTCGTGGACATTTCACGCAGTGGGATCCTACCGTATGTGGTCCTGCGGTTGGTGTCCTTCACTGGGCATCACGGTTCGGGGTTCGCCCTGTCACGCGCGTCAGTGCTTCACCCTTTTTTGTTGCCAAATGCTGTTCCATCGTGTGGATAGACCGCATTTTATTTCTCCATGCGGCAGTATGGGCGCGTGGGTCGTGTCCACTTTTCGACTGCTGTGAGGAGTGCTGCCGTGAACATTCGTGTGCGAGTCCTTGCACGGACTATGTTTTCCTTTCTCCCGGGTGGACACCTTGCAGATGGCTGTCTTCCAAAGTGGCTGCACCGTTGTGACGTGCTGGATTTTTCTCTCTAGCATGTCCCACCTGCTATCGGAGCCCCCGATTCACTTACTTCTTTTGTCCAGGGTCTTTCCCCCCATGACGTGCAGTTCCACGATGGCAGGGACCTGAGTCTGCCTCGTTCACTGCCATATCCCCAGGGCGTGGACTAGGGACTGGTGCGAAGGGAGGAGTGAATGGCTGGACCGGGGTTTTCTGGTTGTCGTTCATTTATCGCATTATGGATGTATAGTTCGCGCCGTGTCCCCAACACAGATACAACAATGGACAAGCCACTTGCGGACATAGAGTGGACACAGAGTCTGGACATCTGGCCATGGCATGCAAACCACACAACAGGATCTCCACCCTCCCAGCCCCATTTATGGACTAGACGCTATACACACACATACACTCACCGCACACACACTCATGTTACCAGGATGTGACAGGTATGGTGATGGGGGAATGCCTGGGAGGTACGCCTAGCCCAGACCTAGGAAATCAGGGAAGGCTTCCCGAAGGAGGATGTAAATACTGCCTCTGGAAGGCCAGTAGGAGATTGGCCGGTGTGGGAAGGACAGTGCTGGCTGAGGTGGCGCAGAGAGGAGAGCCTGGTGTGCTCCATCCGGGAACATGGTGTGGGCAGTGTGGCGGTTAGCGATGGAGAGGGCTGAGGCTGGAGAGGTATGAGGGGCCAGCTGTTCGGGTCTGCTGCCTGCTAAGGATTCAGGCGTTCTCCCGAGAACAGGGGGCGGCTTTCGGTGTAACAGGAGAAGAGCCGGGAAGGGGGAGCCGTGTCGCAGGCGTGCGGACGCCTTCGGTGTTGATGCAGGTGGGGAGGTGGTATTGAGATAGAGATCTAGTAACAGTTGGCAAAATGTAGCGGCCTGAAAGTCTTCCCTGCCTCTGTAAAAGACTCTAGAATGGGTTATTCTGGAAGGAGACCCAAAGGTAGGCTTCCGTGGCCCACCGCACACTCTCTGTTATCTCACTTTCATCGGAGTTCAAAGCAGTTATTTACTCAGATAGATCCACACGGTCCCTTATCCGTAATTTTAAAAATCCGGGAAAGTCCTAATAGGTGAGGTTTTCCAAGTTTGGTTCCCATTTGGTGGCAAAACGGTGCTTAAACGATGAGGCTGGTATAGTCGTTATGCCTCCGTTTTCTCTGAGTCGTCAGGTTGGCCTGAGACAGGTTAATAATGTGTGTGATCCCAGCCTCGTGCCCCAGAAGCCGCTGAGGGGGTTGCATCATTTACAGGGCACAGGCACCGTGTTTCTAGACTTTGGAAGGGGTGAATTCTGAAAGCTGCTTGGCCCCCGTGGCTTGTGGTGACCTAAGACCTGCCTGACCGTCAGTCTTGCGGGATTTAAGGCACGCGGGCGGCACGGATCGTCGTCCTCTGCTCGTCACCGGCCTGGGCGCTGCTTGCCCACGCCGTAAGTGCTCAGGAGACCCGATGATCGATGAAAGAAACTTTCTCTACGTGTTCCTTCTGCTGCATGTTCATCTCCTGGTCCGGCCGCGTCTCTGCGTTGGCCCCGGGCCCCGTGTTCTCCTGCGTCATCACAGGGCGACTCCTCTAAGTGGCTCTCGCTGCCTCTTCCAGGCACCTTGGCTGGGGTCATCGATCTCGCCGTCGACTGGATGACCGACTTGAAGGAGGGGGTCTGTCTGTCTGCCTTCTGGTACAGCCACGAGCAGTGCTGCTGGACGTCCAACGAGACCACTTTTGAGGACAGGGACAAGTGTCCCCTGTGGCAGAAATGGTCGGAGCTGCTGGTGAACCAGTCAGAGGTGCGTTTCTGGGGAGGGTCCTGGCTGGGAGCGGCCGCTGTTCCACGGGCGCTTGGGAACCTGGGCCTCCTGTGACTGTCTGTACTTTTATCTCCAAGTGTCTGTTCCGGCAGCCGTCGGTGCTCAATACCAGTGCGGCTTGGCTTTTCCCAGCTCTGATGTGCAAACCGAAGTTGGAAAAGCCTTCCGTACCGATTCGTGTGCATGGTATACGTAGGTGTTCGTAAAAGCCTTGTTATTTTTCTTAGCGAGAGTGGTCTGTTGATCGTGCTACAGAAATAGGGTTGCTTTTTATACCTTCTAATAAAAGAAGTTATCTTTTTTTTTTTTTTAACAATACCAGCTTCAGTGAGATATAATTCACCTCCCATATGGCTTGCCCATTGAAAGCGTGCAGCCCACTGGGTTTTAGAATATCCTCAGCGTTGTGCTGCATTAACCACAGAATAATTTCACAACATCTTCATCATCCCCAAGGAAGCCCTGCACCCCTTAGCAGTCCCCCCCCCATTCCTCCCAGCCCTCCAGTCAGAAGCAACCACTCCACTGACCTTTCCGTCTCTAAGTGGAATCGTACAATACGTGGACCTTCGTGTCCGACTTCCTTTGCTCGCATGAAGGTTTCAGGGCATCCGCCTCCTCGCCCGGTTTTGATTGCAGCCACCCTAGCAGGTGCGAAGTGCTATCTTGGTGGGGTTCAAGTTCTCATCTTCCAGTGCGGTTCACAAGTGCATCGCAGAGGGTGCTTCTGGGCCTTCTCGGATGGGAGTGTCCCGGCACAGGGGACTTAGAGCTTCAGATCTGTATGCATGTGTCACTGACAGATCGGAAACCCAGGTCGGGGGGCGCTGGGTCGGCAAGATTCACGTTAGGGGTAACTCGGAGGCGTTCAAGCTAGAACTATTTTTGGACGATGGATGTGATTTATCCCTTTTCTCCCCCCCCAAACCCCCTCCCACGCACTCCCCCCTCCCCTCCCCCCCCATGTACTTGCCACAGCTGAAGCGATGTGGAATGCACTTGGCCATTTTGCTAAACCTCCTTCTCAGCGGAATTGAAAATTAATTCCTTCCAATCTGAGAGGTAGACAGGGATCTTGAAATCTCACACGTTCTCAGTGCTCTCCATGACGTCCAAAAATAAATTCTCTCCTTGGGTTGATGGGAGTGGGCAGGCGATATTGGCTGGACACCGTATTTTATTTCTTCTCTCCTCCTTGCAATATGGTTTTTTTTGGGAAATATGGCCGTCTATCTTTTCATCCGTTTCTAAGATTTATGCTTTGATTCAAAGAATGACTGTTACCAAGAGTGAGAAGTTATTTTTGGTCTCAAAAAAGCACATTTTAAGTGGGTGAAATGTATTCTTCGGTCCGATTTCTCTTGCCTCGGGTGTGAATATATGGGATTGTAAAGGCCAGAACGGTCTCCTGGAACCTGGTTTTGCATTTAATAGGCGCACATGCGGCCGTATCCGTGGCCTGACTCCTAGGTGACCTCGCTTTCCTTCGCCCCTCACTTGAGTGATCCAGATGGTGGCAAGAAGCTGAGGCCGAGAGAAATGTCTCCACCCGGCCAACCAGGTCCTCAGCATCAAAGACCCCAGACCGTGTGTTTGGTTCAGAAAGCCAGCCTTCATTCATCAGATAATTTGGAATAAATGGTTCAAGGAGTTATTCTGAAGGAGATGAACATGTATTTTTCCCTCTAAAAGCGCCTGGAGAGCGTGTCGCGGCGCACTTTGCTGGGCCCCACCTCGGGTGCGTGTGACTTGGCAGCCCCGGGGTGCGGCCCGAGAACCTGCATCCCGCACGCGGGCTCAGGTGATGTGGATGCTGCGGGTCAGGGGACCACAGCCGGGTGGCTGCATCCTGCAACATCGGACAGAGCCTCCGGGGTCGCCAGGGCAGACTTCTGGGCGTCCCGCCTTCCCCTACCCGCGGCGGGCGAGGGGGAAGGCCCCGTGACCTTGGCGGTTCCCCGAGTGCTGAGGGTTTCGCCCCGCGGAAGGTGTGTGGGCACAGCTCCTGGACGAACGCCCGGTGCGGTGTTTGTGTGTACCTGCCGTAGCAATGGCAATAGCTGATAAAACCAACGCTGGCCTTTTTGTTGACACGGGACCGGATGGGAAGCTGGCCGATGCCTTCAAAGCTCCCGCTGTGCCCTCTGCACGGAGGGGGCGGGCGGGCGCGGCGCTCTGGTTGGTGACGGCTCATCTTTCTTTCTTGTTTTGTGTCTGTCGTCTAGGGCGCCAGTGCTTACATTCTGAATTACCTAATGTACATCCTGTGGGCATTGCTGTTTGCGTTCTTGGCCGTCTCCCTGGTGCGCGTCTTTGCGCCATACGCCTGTGGCTCGGGTATACCAGAGGTGAGTGCCGGCTGGATTTCTTCTGTGCCGATAATAAGCCTAGCAAACACTTATGTAGCACCTAGGTGCCAAGCACGTGATCTCTGTTAACTCGTTTAGTCCTTACGGTGAGACGAGGAGGGAAGGTCTGCTATTTTGCCCTTGAGAGTTAAAGAAACACAGAGAGGTTAAGTAACTTGCCTGAGGTCACGAAGCTGGTTAGCAGCAAGTTGAACCCAGCTGTCTGGCTTAGGGATTTATGCTCTATATTCAGGATTTATGCTCCATTGCTTCTCAGATGATTAAATTCTTGTCTTTGCAAGCCAGGCATAACTCTCACAGCCTGTGGAATGGGAGTTAATTAACCACATACATAAGTGTGGCACTTCAGAAACTTGTAAGTGCACCTGTGACGTAATGTGAGCAAAGACAGCGATGGACGTTTGTTACCCAGAAAGTTCACTGATGAGTCAACTCTCTTGTGGGTCAACTCCCTTGCCCTGTTTTGCTCTTCTGGTGACACGGTAATAGCGATCCTTAAAAAGCTTAATTCCACATTCAGCGCATGCACTGTGAACGCACCCTTGTGGGCTCAGAGCTCTTAACGTCTTTTTGCATTTTCGCGTAACCAAAGTGTAAGGGAAGTGACCTCATCGATCAGGAGGGATGCTTGAGATTAAACTTCCCACCTAGGAGGATCTGCTGGCTAGAATAATGAGAGTCGGGCTAATTCCCCAAAAGCCCAGATGCTGAAAATTTTGGCCAGAAATAAGTTCACCAGTTCTTATGTTATCACTACCATCGAAGCAGTTCCGTTTTCCTTCAGGCTGGTGCTTCGGCAACGCCCCTAGGTGGTGGGGACGGTGAGTTTAAAGATGTGACCGATGATGGCAACGGCCCCACGTTGGTCCCTGCTCCCCTGCGCCCACATTCTTTGCTGGTATTTGCCAGCACTGCCGCTGTTGCGGGCGGTTCACGGAGAGGGCTGGAGTAATTGAGAGACTGCCGAAAGAAAAGCGCGACATCGTCCCGTTCCGGGAAAGAGAGAGAGAAGAAAAAGACCTGATGCGTCATGTTGACTTTTTGACGGTTTGTATTAACACGTTACCGCAGGAACCTGAAAGGCAATCCCGTCGTGCTGCAGCGCGACCCGGGCGCCCCTACAGCTCACGGGGCCGTGCGGAATCGCACAAGAGAAACCACAGCGCTCGTGGGGAAGATGGCTCCAGGAGCACAACACGCAGAAACTCCGTCAGCGACACGTATGGAAAAGACAGAAAGCCAGTCGAAACAGTAGCCCGGCTTACACGTGTTAAATGGTTAAGAAATCTGTACTCGCCACTGAGCGTGTGACCTGGTAGACGTTGGAGGCGCGTGCCGCGTGTGTTTTGTGCGCTCCCGCCGCGTTTCTCCCGGCTGAAGTTGTGCATAAGCAGACGCGAAATTTGCATTATGCTCAAGTTCTTCCCTAATGCATGAGTCACGTTGGAACAAATTTGTGTTTTCAAAACAAGCGCTGTGACCGAACCGACTGTGTTGTATTTGGTGTCTAAGAGCTGACGCACCCCAGATGACAGAAAGAGCAGACTGGCGTTGGCCTCTCAGTTTTATGATCCCACTGCCCGATGGTAGGCTGTTTTTTTTTGTTTTTTGTTTTTTTTTTTTGACCCGAGTCGCCTTTCCAAAATGAGCAGGTGGCCAACGGGGAATTGGAAAATTTCAGGCGGCAACAACCGGGGACACGTGGCTCAGCCTGCGAACTTGTAGACAGACAGGGGGCTTGGAGGTGAGCTCTGTCTGTGAGGGGCCGCCTGCACTTGGTCTTGTCCAGAGCGGGCATCTATTTGTGACAGCTGAACCGGAAAGGAGTTAAGTCCTGAGTCGGGCATCACGTTTCCTATGTGGCAGACGTGCAAGGCACACGCTGGTGTGGATGCAACGCAGAAAGGCAGTGTCGAGTGAAGAAAGGGGCAGTAGTATATCTGAAGTGTGATTCTATCTCTGCAAAGTCCGCAAACGGCCACAACGGAGGCGTACCCTGTTTAGTGACACACGTACGCGGATGGTATAAAGGAAGGCAAGGAAACGATCGATTGGGCTCGGGAAGGAGGAAGGTTCCACCGAGGAAACAAACACGGGGCTTTCCTGGGTACCCATTCTTCTATCTGAAATGCGGGTGCGTGGGCGCTTGTTTTATTAATATGCTTTTGAGTCATATGTAACATGTAACAGATTGGTTTCTCAATTTATGAAAGAGCTGACAATGATCTTTGAAAGTACCACGAAGCCAAGGGCGGCTGTCTAATGAAGTTTCGGTCACCATGACTCAGTAGTAGCAAAATTTTCACTGTTACCACACTAGGGCTTGAAATTGCTAACCTCGGGGTGCAGTACCTACTCCAGCTCTTGGAGGAAAGGGGCAGAGGAGACAGGAAATGTGAATGATTCATGCTGGAAAAGAACCTCCTAGTCAAGACCCAAGTGACTACATAAACTGACTTCACTCACAGTGAGATACAAGGCCGCGCGCCCTCATTTTAGCAAAGAGGCTAACTGCTCAGAATGGACATTCCTTTGGAAACCTTTTTTGCAACGCAAATGTAGAGAACATTTATTTTGTGTAACACGTGCTCTTGTATAAGGCACATTGAAAAGTGCAGACTAGTTCTTGGGGTTCCGGTGTCCCTCCTTCTCTGCCTGCTTTGTCCGTAGAACCACCGTTGACTCCGGAAGAAATCACGTCCTTTTAAAAGTTGCTTTGAATTGGGGCGCCTGGGTGGCGCAGTCGGTTAAACGTCCGACTTCAGTCAGGTCACGATCTCGCGGTCCGTGAGTTCAAGCCCCGCGTCGGGCTCTGGGCTGATGGCTCGGAGCCTGGAGCCTGTTTCCGATTCTGTGTCTCCCTCTCTCTCTGCCCCTCCCCCGTTCATGCTCTGTCTCTCTCTGTCCCCCCCCCCCCAAAAAAAAAAGTTGCTTTGAATTGATGTTTCAGCCCATTGCAAAACGCGAATGCGCACACCAACGTTCATTTACCAGAAAGGTTTTACAGTCAACACCGGCAAGTCCCAGAACCACTGCAGTACATCTCGTTAAAGCCCCACTGGATTCGGTCTCTCTTAATTCATATTAAGCAAGTGATTACCTTTTGGCATTTACTGGGAATGAATTTGCTTTCTTTAGTTCCTAATTTGATCGTGACAATTTTATAAAATCATTTTAGAGATTACAAAACACCTATTACATTGTTCAATTCACCGCATGTCACGGCTGGCGGAGGCTCAGGTAATTTAGATGCTTGTAATTTTCTAAATGGTGTTACGCTCTTAAACTGTACCCTAGGGTCCAAATCGACATTAACTAACTGACAAAAAATTATAGATAATTTTATTCGAGGCAACACAAAAGGGCAGGACTGCGGCAGGCATAATAAAACATCCCTTAAATAAAGGGATCTGGGATCCCCTGGGCGCGGGCTCACACAGGCCGACCACCACTAGTTAAAGACCACCTTAACCACCGCTAGTCTGTCTGCCATTAGTGAAAGGCTAGTTCAAGAAACACTGTCTGATGGTATCGCCAGAACACCCCACTTGTGCTTTTTCGGGTGCGTGCTTGCACGCTCGCTCGCTCGGTCTGTCTCCATGAATTAAGTGTTCCATTCGTCCACCTTTAAAATTTTGAGGATTAGCTCACTTCGCACCCCCCCCCCCCATCGCCAAAGGTGACGTGGTGCCAGAGAATGTTTGGGGACCGTCCCTTGAATACGGAGAAATGGGCTGCATTTTTGAATCACCCGGGGAGGCTGTAAAAATCCCCAGGCCCAGAATACACCGCAGACCAACTGCATCAAATCTCCAGGGGGAGAGCCGGTCCTCACTGGTTTCGAGCACCAAGCTCAAGAAGGGCTGTAATAGCTATTTGAGAAATTAATTTCTTGGCACAGCAATGTCCACCAGGAGGCACTTGGAAGATATGCCAATATCCTGACACTGACAAGAGATAACATTGTCCCGTTATGTATTTATGCGATGGGAAAAACAGAAATTGACCATGGATGTCCTTGGCTGACTCACTTATTGCAGGCTTGTGAATTGCCAACTCAGACAGTAAACATTCACTCCATTTCAGCCAGTTGTAGAAGTTGAAGGTAAAAAATTACTTACCCATTGGTGATGCTTCTGGATCCAAAGAATAGGGATTTGGGGTGAGGAGGACTCCAATATATGAAATTAATCACTGAGGTTGGCACCCAGTTGAATTCTAAAAGCGTAAGGCAAACCGCACCTTTAGCAGGAAAGCCATTATTTGGCTTTTATTTGGCCTTTTAAAATGCGGTAGATCTGAAAAAGGAGCAAGATGACTCTACCTGTAGTCCCAGAGTCCTTTTCAGTAGGAGGGGCAGGATTCTATGGAAGGCAAGGAGTCACTCTGAATGCAGTCACCATTACGTCCCCTGGAGATGCGTTATTAGGATGTTGAGCATCATCTTTTTCTGACATCGTATTAAGAATATTTTCAAACATTCAGAAAAGTTGAAATAATTGGGCGGTAAACCCCCATGCCCCTGGCCTGCTGCAGGGGTTAGCAGACTTTTTCAGTAAAAGGGCAGGGGATCCATATTTTAGGCTTTGTGAACCGAGAGGGAAAATCTAGCAACGGTTGTCAGTAAAAGGTTAGTAGTCTGGTTTACACATTCCATTTAAAAATGTTAAAGCACTCTGAGTTCGTGGGTCATACAAAAATGGGCAGTGTGCTGGATGTAGCCAATGGGCCGCAGTTTGTAGACCCCGACCTATGGTTCAGTTGCCATTTTGTTCTGTTTGCTTTGTCACACAGTTAGCCAGCTTTCTGTCTCTTTATCTTGGATGTCCCTCAATAATAAAAGATTAAGAGTGGGCGCCTGGGTGGCGCAGTCGGTTGAGCGTCCGACTTCAGCCAGGTCACGATCTCACGGTCTGGGAGTTCGAGCCCCGCGTCGGGCTCTGGGCTGATGGCTCAGAGCCTGGAGCCTGTTTCCGATTCTGTGTCTCCCTCTCTCTCTGCCCCTCCCCCGTTCATGCTCTGTCTCTCTCTGTCCCAAAAATAAATAAACATTGAAAAAAAAAAAAGAAAAAAAAAGAGATAAAAGATTAAGAGTTAAAATCGATAGCTACACGTCTCTCTTCAACACAACGGAGGATAACGTGAACAGGGTTAAAATGGCGTAAAGAAAATGAGACCCTGATAATCGCTCCTTCAGTTCTCATTATGGTCTCTTATTACTTTAGAAAGTCTCCAGATTTGTTACGCATTGAATGGTTTCAAGTTCTCATTAATAAAAAAAATTATATGCTATTACAAATTCTGTTAATATGAAATCCTAGCCAAATCCAGAACGAAAGTAGCCTGTCCTCGGTATGATCGCGTGAATCTGGGGGTGGGCAGGGGGGACTTGTCACTTTCCTCGCTGTGGCATTGAGGCGGCTCATTCCACCTCGTTCTCTGTGCTCTGTTTCAGATAAAGACCATTTTGAGCGGCTTCATCATCAGGGGCTACTTGGGGAAGTGGACCCTGCTGATCAAGACTGTCACCCTGGTGCTGGTGGTGTCCTCGGGCCTGAGCCTCGGGAAAGAAGGGCCGCTGGTGCACGTGGCCTGTTGCTGTGGCAACTTCTTCAGCAGCCTCTTCTCCAAGTACAGCAAGAACGAGGGCAAGAGGCGCGAGGTGAGCAGGCTCCCCCCGACCCCCGTCCACGGTGACAGCCTCTTCCGGAGGTCCTGGCCCCGTGTCCCCTGCGCACGCGTGTTTGCACGACAGGTCTCGGGGCCTACGTGGTGCTCTTTGCCTTACAGGTGCTCTCGGCTGCCGCCGCTGCTGGAGTTTCTGTTGCCTTTGGGGCTCCAATAGGAGGTGTGCTTTTCAGCCTCGAGGAGGTGAGACGGGGCGGGACTTGTGGCCTGAGAGGTCAGGGGCGCGGAGGGCCGGCACGGCAGTAGGCTCTCAGGGCTGTGTTCCAAGGGGTATTGACCGCAGCTCATTAAGAAGCCCCAGTTCTTGCCGTTAAATACCTGTTTTCGAGTATTAATTTCGGAAATTGCCGGTGTAATTTTTTTTTTTTGTTTGAAGTTGGCAGTCTTTCTCATAGCCAACCTAGTGGGGCATTTCTGGTTGTGGCAAGCCGAATGGATCTATTCCAGGGGTCAGCCAATGTTCTGTGCAAAGGGCCAGAGAGTGACTATTCTAGGCTTTGGGGGGTCTTACAGTCCCGGCTGGAACCTGTCAGCTTTGTCATTGTAGCGGGGAAGTGGCCGCAGACAGCACTCACGTGAATGGGCATGGCCGCCTTCCAGTAAAACTTGCCTTATGGATGCCGGAGTGTGGATTTTATATTATTTTCACGTGTCACAAAATATTGTTTTTCCTTTTGAATATTTCAGATATCACAAGATGGTTCTCCCCCCTCCCCACCCCCCAACCCCCGCAAGCATTTAAAAATGTAAAAACCATTCTTTTTTCAACGTTTATTTATTTTGGGGACAGAGAGAGACAGAGCATGAACGGGGGAGGGGCAGAGAGAGAGGGAGACACAGAATCGGAAACAGGCTCCAGGCTCCGAGCCATCAGCCCAGAGCCCGACGCGGGGCTCGAACTCACGGACCGCGAGATCGTGACCTGGCTGAAGTCGGACGCTTAACCGACTGCGCCACCGAGGCGCCCCAAAAATGTAAAAACCATTCTTAACTCCTGTGTCCTACAAGTACATTTGCTGGGCCAGGGTTTTCCAACCGTCGACCTGTTCTGTTGTCTGTAGAGTCAAATCCGGGGCTTTATGTGCCTTTAGGAGGGTCTTGGTGACATAAACAGAAGTATAATGAAATATTTCCATTCCTCGTGAAAAATAGCTCAAACACATCGTGACCAGCATCGATTCCACTTTAGACACACAGTCCTTTAAATACCTCCGTTGGTGCATCTTGGTCCTAACTGAACCTACTTTGAGGAAGCGAGTACTGCCCATCTTTGGTCTGGGTGTGACCGTGACACTAAGCGCCAGCGGGTGGCTGCGGGTCGGAGGCTGGGGCTTTGCGCAGCCCTTTCTTCAGCCGGTCTCTAACTTTCTGCTTGTCCGTCCCAGGTCAGTTACTACTTTCCCCTGAAGACCTTGTGGAGGTCCTTTTTCGCGGCCCTGGTGGCGGCCTTCACGCTGCGATCCATCAATCCCTTTGGGAACAGCCGCCTTGTTCTCTTTTACGTGGAGTATCACACGCCCTGGTACATGGCCGAGCTCTTCCCCTTCATCCTGCTCGGGGTCTTTGGGGGCTTGTGGGGAACGCTCTTCATCCGCGGCAACATCGCCTGGTGCAGGAGGCGCAAGACCACCAAGCTGGGCAAGTACCCGGTGCTGGAGGTCATCGTGGTGACCGCCGTCACCGCCATCATCGCCTACCCGAACCCGTACACGCGCCGGAGCACGAGCGAGCTCATTTCCGAGCTGTTCAATGACTGCGGGGCCCTCGAGTCCTCCCAGCTGTGTGACTACATCAACGACCCGAACATGACGCGGCCCGTGGACGACATCCCGGACCGGCCGGCCGGGGTGGGGGTTTACACAGCCATGTGGCAGCTGGCCCTGGCACTGGTCTTCAAAATCGTCATTACCATCTTTACCTTCGGCATGAAGGTGAGTGAACGGGGGAAGGAAGATGTGGGGGCACCTCCTGTTCTTCTGGGGATAGCGCCCTGCTCGCCAAAATGAACTCAGGATGGGGGCGCCTGGGGGGCTCAGTCGGTTAAGGGTCCAACTCTGGACTGTGGCTCAGGTCACGATCTCACCGTTCCTGAGTTCGAGCTCCACACTGACGGCGCAGAGCCTGCTTGGGATCCTCCCTCTCCCTCTCTCTCTCTCTCTCTCTCTCTCTGCCTCTCCCCCACTGGTGCGTGCCCTCTCGTACTCTCTCTCTCAAAGTACATAAATAAACTTCAGAAAAAAACCAAAAAAATAAAATCGTGATGGGAAGGGAAAGGGGAACCGACCTTTATCGACCGTTCTCTCGTGCCGGGCACTTGACATTCTTTTAATCCATAAGAAGCAATGCTTTTGATAAGCCAGCCTGTGAAATAGAGATTTTCATCCCTTTACAAGTGAAGGAGCTAAGGCTCAGAGTATGTCGTTCATAGGGAGATGTGGACAGCTCGAGGAATTTTCACAAAACGCACGCTTGTGTCATGAGCACTCAGGACCAGAAGCCAAACGTTTTGAACCCTGCAGAGCCCCTGTAGTGTTCATTACTGTTGCTTTCTGTGTGGGACTTTTAGGATTTGTTTCTTTTTACAAAGTCTAAGAAACTGGGTACTTTAGTGTGTAATGGTCAAATGCGAACCTGAATTTTTGCCTTAAGAACAAGGATGGGTGGGCTTTATTAAACGGCCAACTCTCTCTGACGAATCGTCTCCTAGCAAATGGATTATTTGCGTGTCTGAGAAAGACGTTTGCGGCCTCTTCCGGTGCCTGCTGGGAGAAGTCTCCTTGGCAGTTACGGGGAGTTAAATGCCTAGGGATCGGGGGCAGCTCAGAAAGGAAGTTTCTTCAGGAACATCCCAAACTCTAGAAATCGTACTCGAGGATCCAGACTTACCTGGTGTGTGGGAGGGAGCATCAAGGCGACTCTCGGTCGGGATTGCCAAGCACGCGACGTCTCCGCGAACACGGAGAGTCAGGCGTGTTCTGTTGCGTGCGTCTGATCACGCGATAAAACGCATTTCCACACGGCAAAACGTGAAGCAGGCTACCACCGACATCTCCCAGTTTACTGCCAGTTTACGTAGTCTGTTTCTTTGCTGCCTTTCACCTGGCCCGGCCCGTGAAAAGCTTCGCAAGGCGCAGGGCAGCTGCTCCGAGCTGCTTTGTGTGACCTGTGAATGGCCGCGCGCCCTTCTTTTCCATTCTCACGCTGGGGCTTGACATTTCATTTCAAACGCTAATCTGAATGG
This sequence comes from Prionailurus bengalensis, assembly GCF_016509475.1. Lineage (NCBI taxonomy): Eukaryota > Metazoa > Chordata > Mammalia > Carnivora > Felidae > Prionailurus > Prionailurus bengalensis. The sequence continues at coordinate 7,379,345 of NC_057361.1, forward strand.
CGCGCAAGGAGAGAGAGAGAGTGGGGAGTATCTCGAGTGGCCGATGCTCACTTTGAATGTCATCTGCAGCGGGGCTTGTCATTCTTGAATGCGCAGCGGGGGAACCAGGCCCGCTTCCCAGGGAGAGGAGACGCAAGTGTAAAAGTGCGTCCCGTCCAAGTCGCAGTAGCTGGGCCTGACTCAGCGGGTGAAATCACTCGTCCCGCCTTTTGCCAGCTGACCCCTGTTGGGAAGCGTTGCACCTCCTCTGAAGACTGAGGCAAAATGCAGGCTTGCTGAGGGGGGGAGCGCTCAGTGGGAGTGGGGTGTGGACACGCGGACTCCTCCACTCATGCTTCTTTTCCCTGTGTCCCCCCCTCCCCCGGAGATCCCGTCGGGTCTCTTCATCCCCAGCATGGCTGTGGGCGCCATGGCGGGCAGGATGGTGGGAATCGGCGTGGAGCAGCTGGCTTACCATCACCACGACTGGATCGTCTTCAGGAACTGGTGCAGGCCCGGAGCGGACTGCGTCACCCCCGGACTTTACGCAATGGTGGGAGCCGCCGCCTGCCTAGGTACAGCCCCCGGGGGATGGTGCGGGCTGCACGGAGCGCACGGGCTGCTGTGGCTCCGGGCACCGGCGAGAAGGAAGGCAGGGGACTCGAGTGCTGGCATTCTCAGGATAGGCAAGCTCGCGTTGCCGTCACAAGGAAAGCCCTAAATCTCCTTGGCTTAGCGCACCAAGGCGTGTATCTCACTCGTGACGTGCAGTCGACTCTTGTATACTGTGCACGAGTATCCTTTCCTTTCCGTGGTCTATTTAGTGCCATGTTTTGGCGTTTTTATGCTTTCGGTTAATGATTCTGCTGTTTTAAATGGCCTCCAGCCACAGTGCTGTCTGGTGACCCGAAGCACAGGAAGGCTGGGACGTGGCTTGCAGAGAAAATAGGGGTGTGGAGAACTCCCTTCGGGCACGAGTTACGGTGCTCTTGGCTGTGAGTTCAATGTTAACGAGTCATCTACACGTCCTAGATAAGGTGTCTTTAAACAGAAATGCACATAAAATAAGGTTCGGTGTTGATTGGTTCACAAAAATGTTGTGACCAGAAACTCGCAGAAACCTTACGTTTCCCGTAGGGCAGTGATTGAGTGTTTGCTCATACAGTGTTCGTGGCAACTTTATAGATCATAGCCACCACGAACAGTGAGAATCAACTCTGTGTGTGTGTGTGTGTGTGTGTGTGTTGTGAGTGTGTGTGTGATGTGACTTATTAGAGGGCTTTTCTCCACTCCGTCATGCAGGGCCCAGGGTGATCGAGTCTCCATCTGGCAGCTGTACCATCTAGAAGAGTGGTTTTCACCTGGGGGCACCTGTGCCTCTCGGGAGCACTGGACAACGGAGGAGTCCTTTCCGGTTGTCACACCTACGGGGGCGGTGCTACTAGCATCTAGTGGGCGGTGGCCAGGGATGCTGCTAAACATTCCAGAGTACACAGTGCAGCCCCCACATCAAAGAAAGATCCAGCCCCAAGTGTTCCTAGTGCTGAGCTCGAGAAAGCCCAGTGGAAGCTCATTGGGTGATTAGTAGGAGTTGGTATGGAGTCTCCTTTTAAATACCGAGGGACACAGAGTTGGGTCCCTCTCCTGTCTGCAGCTCCTACGAATCTCTACAATTTTCTAGCTCGTGCGGTTCTGGAAGAGAGCCACATTTGCTGTGTCAGAAACCTGCATAGCCCACATAGGATCCCCTTCCCAAAGAGCCAGGCACGTGGTCTTGGGTAGACAGACAACCCTGTTGTCCCTCACCGAAGAAAAGCCCCCCCCCCCCCCGTCAGAAGTGACTTACGGCTCCCTGAGGGAAGAGGGAAGGCCGCATTTGACAGCCTGGCCTCCGTTGCAGAGGCCCGCCATGGGCAACCTGGACGACCCGTCTCTTCAGAATAGGTGTCAGGAGCATTTATAGCCAGCTTGTCCATTTCCATAGTTCATGCCCTCGTGAGGGCCCGGAGGTGGGCTTTCAGAGCTGTACTCCTCTCTTCGGTTGCAGGCGGGGTTACCAGGATGACGGTGTCGTTGGTGGTCATCATGTTTGAATTAACGGGTGGCCTAGAGTACATCGTGCCCTTGATGGCGGCAGCCGTGACCAGCAAGTGGGTGGCCGATGCCTTTGGGAAAGAAGGCATCTACGAGGCTCATATCCACTTAAACGGGTACCCGTTTCTGGACGTGAAGGATGAGTTCACCCATCGCACGCTGGCCACTGACGTCATGCGGCCACGGCGCGGAGAGCCACCTCTGTCCGTGCTCACCCAGGACAGCATGACCGTGGAGGACGTGGAGACGCTCATCAAGGAGACCGACTACAACGGCTTCCCGGTGGTGGTCTCCAGGGACTCCGAGCGCCTCATCGGATTTGCCCAGAGGAGGGAGCTGATTCTTGCAATAAGTGAGTAAAGAGAGGGGAGCTCGTGATGTACTCAGAGGGGAACGGTAGCCTCTGTAGCCCCTGAATTCTCAAAGGAGGTAGAGTGCAGAGGCCAGAGGGCTCGAAGCCAGGGGCTCTGCGCATTTCGCCTTCACATCCCCTGGGCATCTGGTGGAAATGCAGATTCCGATTCAGTAGTTTTCGGGTGGGGCCCAAGGCTCTGCGTATATATTTTTTTAATTTGAGAGAGAGAGAGAGAGAGTGTGCGATCGGGGGAGAGGGGCAGAGGGAGAGAGAGAGTGAGGATCCCAGGCAGGCCCCACGCTCAGCACAGAGCCCGACGTGGGTGTGACCTGAGCCGAAATCGAGGGGCGGACGCCCGAGCGACTGAGCCACCCAGGCCCCTCCTCCCCCCCCCCACCGCATTTCTCCCAAGCTCCTGGTTCATGGTGATGCTGCTGGTCCTCAGGTCCTACTGGCAGGGACGACGCCTAGGGAGAGACGTGCTTGGCTGGAAAATGAGCGCCGCGTTTGCACGCAGCCGAGGGGCCCACTGCTGCTAGGTGGCCGGCTGCGGCTGCCGCCTCTTTTAGGGAGTTGTCAGGTAGAGCCGGCGAGGATTGAGGTGTGAGAGCCCGGCCCGGCCCCGGGCCAGCTGGTCTGGGACACAGGCTTTCAGGCGGGCTTACCGACTTCTGTGGTGAGTTCTTTGTCTCAGACGCCTCCCCCCGCCCCACCGCCGGGCACCACACAGGCCCTTCACTTTGCTTGGTGGCATTATGTCCCGTCCCATTAGTTCGAGACCCTCGTGGGTCAGGTCCCCGTGGTGCTCTTCCTCCCTGTGCGCTAGGTGAACTCTGCTGGGCTGAGGGGCAGGCTGTCGTGTTGGGAGAGGAGTGCGTGGATGACCGGGGTCGGGGTGGGGGGAGGCGGTGCCAGAGACCCATGGGTCCGAGAAGCAAGCCTGCGGGCACATCAGCCTAGGGGTGCCTGCACGGAAAGGGGGGCGGGAGGTAGAGGGACTCCCAAGAGAAAGGTCTGGGTGTGAGGCACGTGGAGACCTAAGAAGGAGGACAGTGAGCTCGGAGGCCCCCTCGGGCTGGGGTCCCACCCGTGGCACGTGGCCAGTACAAGTGCCGTCTGGCTCAGCACGCCTGCTCCCATGATCTGCTCCTGGTTCCGGCAGCCCACGGTGGGCCCGAGGCACGGCCCCCGTGGACACTTGATGACTTTACCACGTACCCTGTCTTCCAGCGTACCTAAGTTCGCCAGGGGGACTGGCACAGTCGGTCGGGTTGCGGAACGCCCACTGGGAACACACCTCCACCAGATGACCGTTTGCTTTTCCCTGCCCTTGGTTAACTATCTCTGCGGCTCCTTTTGAGTTTCCAAAATCTCTTTGTGATGTTAAATAGCTTTTAAAATATCTTTAGGAGCGCCTGGGTGGCCCTGTGGGTTAAGTCAGACTTCAGCTCAGGTCGTGATCTCAGGGTTCGGGGTCGTGAGTTCGAGTTCCGCATCGGAGTCTGCACTGAGGGCACAGAGCCTGCTTCGGATTCTCTCTCTGCCTCTCCTCCACGTGCACGCGTGTCTTCTCTCTGTCTCAAAAATAAATAAACGTTAAAAAAATAGCTTTAAGGTATCTTCGCCAAAGGCTTTATAAAAATAAGTTTAGATAAGCCGTGTCCGTTAATTTGTGCTTACGTGCTCAGCGATGCTTCTCTTTTTTTTTTTTTTTTTTCAACATTTATTTATTTTTGGGACAGAGAGAGACAGAGCATGAACGGGGGAGGGGCAGAGAGAGAGGGAGACACAGAATCGGAAACAGGCTCCAGGCTCCGAGCCATCAGCCCAGAGCCCGACGCGGGGCTCGAACTCACAGACCGTGAGATCGTGACCTGGCTGAAGTCGGACGCTTAACCGACTGCGCCACCCAGGCGCCCCGATGCTTCTCTTTATTATAGGTCCTGTCGCTTAACAGGTAGGTGCCTTTGGGCGTAAATATTGCCTTATAGATAACGGCATCTGTTTTAAGCTGTGTAAGTAGGGTAGGGTTTGTTTTAAAATAATGTAATCAGCAGCCTTTAAAAATCCATTCAGTCCCTAAAATCTTTTAAGCAAAGGTTGAAATTTAAAAACTAAAGTAATAAATGTCACCGGCCCCATTACCTATTGTGTAGCTCCAGGCACACCTGCTAAGAGACAGCTTACTAATTTCGCTGAAAGCCATTACCGTAATCAAGTGGGAAGCAGTAATTGTCATCAACCGGTTAGAGAGGAAATTTAAGCTTGCCGACGGAGCGCTCTCTTAGAAGCTATGTTTGGAATGTCTGAAGAGGCAACACGCCGGGTAAATAATACCTGTATGCTTTCAATCAGACCGATAATAGGATAGAAGCTGCTGTTTACATGGTTTGTGGAAAGGCGAGGAGTGTTTCGCTCTGAGCAATCAGAAAAACTGTTTTCCTGATCTGTGGAAACAGAGGAGTCCCTGTACTCGGGTGGAGAAATATGTGACCGGTATTTGCAGAATTATGTGACCTTTCGTGAAGACAGAAGTATGACTTTAGCATTTCGCTAGTGGCTGTCTCATGCCAGTTTCATTTGCAGGGGAATTAGCAGAGATTCTAGACAGGTAGCTCCCAGACAGCCTGTGTAAGAACGCTAACTGAGGCAAATGAGGATTTTTCTTACGTATCCTGTTAAAATCATAGCAGCTGCTCACACGAAGCTGAAAACGTTTTGTTATTTCCAAACATCTCTGGAATGCCGAACCATAGCCGTCGTCCTTGTTAAAAGAGCGATTCGTTTGACCCTCGTTCAAATTCCCAGTAAATGGGACTTTGCCTTTCAGTGCCATTTGCAAATATGAGGCTCTTTCTGTGCTCAGCAGGGCTCAGACTCTTCTAGTCTTGAATTCTGCAATTAGGTGAGGACGGGTTCAGAGAGGACTCAGCGGGAAGCCGCAAAGATGATTAAAGGGATGGAAAGTTGGAGTCACAGGCAAGAGTTAAGGGAATGCTCCTTTTTTTCATCTGGTGGATGATTTAATGATGATTCTCTAGCATGTGGAAGATGCTTGCTTACAGAAAGGGATCTACGGCCAGAACTGAACAAAGTGTCAGATCTGTTGGAAGGGCTATTTAGGGATAAAGCGGTTTCTTCCTGGGAGGGCCGTTGATGATTGGGATAGGCCACGGAGAGCGGCGGTATCATCTGCTTTCTGCTGGGCTTAACACACATGTACAGAGGGACTTCTCCGTGCCGCGGCAAACTGGAACTTCTCATAACATCCTCTGCTTTTTCTTCGAGATGGTTTTTTTTGCAATCCCATCTTTGTACTGGCCACCACTCCGCTTGCTTTCAGTTTTCCATTTTAACCTTTCGAGTTAATTACATCTGTCATATGGGAGCATTTTTTTTAAATTTTTTTTTTTTCAACGTTTATTTATTTTTGGGACAGAGAGAGACAGAGCATGAACGGGGGAGGGGCAGAGAGAGAGGGAGACACAGAATCGGAAACAGGCTCCAGGCTCTGAGCTATCAGCCCAGAGCCTGACGCGGGGCTCAAACTCACGGACCGCGAGATCGTGACCTGGCTGAAGTCGGACGCTTAACCGACTGCGCCACCCAGGCGCCCCCATATGGGAGCATTTTTGATGGACGGGATGGTCGAGTGTTATCTCTCTAAAAACATGTTACTCTAAAGTAGAGCTTCTCAACCTTAACACCACTGACATCTGGAGCTGGATCATTCTTTTGTGTGAGGGCTCGTCCCGGGCACCGAGAGACGTTTAGCAGCACCCTTGGTCTCCCATCAATGGGTGCTAGTAGCAACACCATCCCCCAGTTATGAGGACCAAAAATGTCTCCAGATCTTTCCAAACGTCCCCTAAGGGTGGGGGCAGCATTGCTCCCCGTTGAGAACCGTTGCCGTGGAGCCATGATAATAGCCTACTGAACATATGATTATTTCCAGTCTTAAAATTTCTTGGTCTGTCATAGTTTGTGAAATTTACTTTACCAGCACCCTATTTTTTATTTTTTTTAAATGTACATCCAAGTTAGTTAGCATATAGTGCAGTAATGAGTTCAGGAGCAGAATCCAGGGGTTCATCCCCAACGTATAACACCCAGTGCTGATCCCAACAAGCTGTCTCCTCAGTGCCCCTCGTCCATTTAGTCCATCCTCCCACCCACAACCCCTCCAGCAACCCTCAGTGTGTTCTCTGTATTTAAATGTCTCTCATGGGGGCGCCGGGGTGGCTCAGTCAGTGAAGTGTCCGACTTAGGCTCCGGTCAGGATCTCACAGTTTGTGGGTACGAGCCCCACATCGCGCTCTGTGCTGACAGCTCAGAGCCTGGAGCCCGCTTCGGATTCTGTGTCTGCCTCTCTCTCTGCCCCTCCCCCACTTGTGCTCTGTGTGTCTCTCTCTCTTTCAAAAATAAACATTAAAAAAGTAAAAAATAAAAGTCTCTTATGTCTTGTCCCCCTCCCTGTTTTTATATTATTTTTGCTTCCCTTCCCTTATGTTCATCTGTTTGGTATCTTAAATTCCACATGATACTTTACCAGCACTCTTATCTGTACTTGGCATTGTCATGGTATTGTCTGCTAGAAAATGGAATGTCAAGTTGAATAGCCTTAGCAAGTACTCACAAAACGTACCTCATTTTTCAGGAGCGGTGGCCGCTGACACTAGTTCTGGTAGAATATATAACAAATCTTGTTTATTAACAGTTTAAGTGGTCTTTAAAACAACTAAAAATGGAGTTTATTACATTTTTATGTTTTTATTAAAATTTTTTTAATGTTGGGGCACCTGGGTGGCGCAGTCGGTTAAGCGTCCGACTTCAGCCAGGTCACGATCTCGCGGTCCGTGAGTTCGAGCCCCGCGTCGGGCTCTGGGCTGATGGCTCGGAGCCTGGAGCCTGTTTCCGATTCTGTGTCTCCCTCTCTCTCTGCCCCTCCCCCGTTCATGCTCTGTCTCTCTCTGTCCCAAAAATAAAATAAAAAACATTGAAAAAAAAATTAAAATTTTTTTAATGTTTGTTTATTTTTGAGAGAGAGACAGAGCACGAGCGGGGGAGAGGGGCAGAGAGAGAGGGAGACACAGAATCCAAAGCAGGCTCCAGGCTCCCAGCTGTCAGCACAGAGCCCGACGCCGGGCTCGAACTCCCGAACCGTGAGATCATGACCCGAGCCTAAGTCAGATGCTCAACCGACTGAGCCGCCCAGATGCCTCTATTACATTTTTATTTTTAAAAGTAATACATACTCATAGAATATTGGGGAAATCAGAAGTAAAAGGGGGAAAAAGAAGATACCCACTTTCTCAAGACCATGGAAAGCCACGGTTAATAATGTTTAGTGCATTTCCTTCTTGTCTTTTAGGTCTTTTACATATGTAAACCTGGGGCTTTTTGTGTTTGGTTTGGTTTTGCTTTGTTTTTTTTTTTTCGACACGAGTCTTCATGGCTCCCTGGGGTCTGGGAGTCTACACTCTTGGTAGCACGGGATCATCCCCTGGGCGGGAAGTTGGTTTAAGCTTTCCCACGGGGACTATTTCTCGTGCACGCGCCATGTACTGGAACAGCTCTGGGAGCCGGCAGGACGGGGGTGACAGTAGCCAGGCTGTGCCCCCTGTGAGCGCACAACGTGAAGTTTGTTGTAGGCATCTTGGTGACCGGTGAAGATTTCTTATCTGAGCCGGGAGTAGATGGCTCCCCCCAGCAGGACGATGCAAAAAGCTTTCTTGCTGGTTCTTCTGTTAGTGGCCGGAGCACCCCCGCCCCCAAAGTCTGAGCATTGAGATAAGTCCCGATAACAGAATTCCAGAGTGGCCTGACAGACCCTTCCGGAGAGAGCGGCAGTCGCCACTCTTGGAGTGACAGGGAGCATAGCTCATGTCTCCGGCTCGGACGCCGGCCGACGCCTTTGATTCTCGTTCGCAGCACCTCCTACGTGGGATGGGCTGGGTTCTACATGGCGGGCGGACCCTTAGGAGACCTACTTAGGAGACCTACTTAGGAGACCTACTCACTCATTCATTCGCTTAGTGATGCGTGCGTTTGGCGGATATCTGTTTTGTGCCTGCTGGATACTAGGCATTGTCCAGGCACTGGGAATGTACTGGTGAGCCAGAAATCACTGAACTAGCTGCTATTAGAATCAGGGCTTCTAACCCGATCGGGAGATTCAGAGGAAATCGATAGGGTGGGTATTCATTTCAACAAGTAGACTGGACAGCTCACGAAGTCGTATTGGGTTTTACAAGGGGTTCAGCGAATCATGCGTTCAGTTCTCGACTGAGGTTTGTGGCTTGATCCAGTCCTGAGAAGGATCCATCCTCGACCCAGTCAACCTGACTGTTGGGGTCGATGGCATTCTTGTCACGTGGGCCTTTCAGAGACTTGGTCGGTCTGTGAAAGTGAGCCCGAGTCTGTGCTGACCGTTGTATCCTCACCTTAGTGCCTCCGGCCGGAACCATCTTGATGGAGGAGAGAAAGGTGCGGTGCGCGTGATGTGACATCATGTGCCGGCATTTGCCCAGGGGGCCCTCTGTTCCTCTTTTAAACAGAGACCCCTTTTCAAACTCTGCCTGACCCCGAATGCTGCCAGTTTTCCATTAGAGTACTCTTGCAATAAATGGCCTGAGAGCAGGCAGTTAGAATTTTATTTTTCAAAGAACAATATAGGTGAATAGTAGTCTTTGAGAAGGCAAGAAATGTATTATCGAAACCAGGATCCATTTGAAGGCAGGCCTCACACTACATTTTTCCTAACCTTTTCCCATGAACCAAAAGAAAGATTAAAATTCCAACAGAAGGAAAATCGCCTTGGAGAAATATCTTGAGACCGATGGATTTATTTCATGTGTGACTTAAAATAGCCTGTGTTTCTAATGAGTTCCTGTTACCCTGCTTTTCTTCAGCTGGCTTTTGCGCGGCCTTGCCTACAGATAGAAAGAGGCTAATTGTTACCATCACAGTGTTACTATCTTTCTTTGAGGAATCCCCAACACGGTCCATTTTTAAGAGAGGAGATCCGAGAGGTGGGGGGAAGGTGGCTTTTCTGGGGTTATTTCTTTGGTCCCAAGGGTCATATTTGGGATTGAGCTGCATTTCTGGGCTGGGAGCCTAGGATGGTCCTATGGTTTTTGTTCCTCTCAGGATTCATAATGCCACTTGGGCCAGTTAAAAGTTAGTTTGTAAGAAAAAATACCCAACTTATTAGGGTCGTTGGGCAGCTCAGCAAGGCCTCTTGTCACGTCCAACCTGGGCCCATGATGAGGTGAGGGACTGTTAGGAAAGCAAGGGTGGAGGGCCCTGGAGGCCGGGAGGAGGCAGCACGCTCTCCCCAAGAAGCCACCCTGCTCAAGCCCGCGTGTCGAGACTTTGGCAGTGAACGATCAGGTCAGCGTGGGGACCCTCGTAGGGCACTCGCTTCAGAGAGATGCCGATTTTATAGATGTTTGGCTGCAGCCCCTCATTAGGAATGTGGCGTTCGCCCTCTGAACCCCTTCCCTGTGGGGGTCTAGGATGTGGATGGAGGGCAGATGTGTGTCGGTGCGGGTGCGGGGCCGACGGAGTTGCTAAGCACGGGCCCTCGTGTGGCTTACCGTTCCCGCTCGCCCATTGCAGAGAACGCCAGACAGAGGCAGGAGGGCATCGTGAGCAACTCCATCATGTACTTCACGGAGGAGCCGCCCGAGCTGCCGGCCAACAGCCCGCACCCCCTGAAGCTGCGGCGCGTCCTAAACCTCAGCCCGTTCACGGTCACGGACCATACCCCCATGGAGACGGTGGTGGACATCTTCCGGAAACTGGGGCTCCGGCAGTGCCTGGTGACGCGCAGCGGGTGAGTGGCCGGACAGGCGCGGACGGGCTGTGTGCTGGGGCCGCACTCTGAGAACAAGAGGAATAAGACACGGCCACGGCCGTGCAGGGCCTCGAGGTTGCCCGGGGCGGATAGGTACTTGGGACAGGGCATCGGGAAGCTGCGGCGAGCTAGCGCGCCGAGCAGGACCTGACCGTGACCGGGAGCTTTGGGAGCTTGGCGCGGGGCCCGGGAAGGTGCGAGAGGCTTGGGGGCAGGGGCGGGGGGGGCCGTCTGGCCTGAGGCTGAAGGTCGGTCAGAAGGGGGAGGAGCGCATTCCTCGAAGCCCAGGGCCCCCGTGCAGGGAGCTACGAAGCACGGGCTGATGAGAAAAACAGGGTCGTGTGTGCAACACGCCACGGTGGCGCGTGCGCACGCACACACGATGGGAACCTGCTAAAAAAAAAAAGTAGCACGGCTTTTGCACGTTAGATGGTCAGGAAAACACAAATACTACAACAACGGTAGCACTTTACCTTGAAGACGACTTGAAGTTGTTTTGTAGAGGTAGGTGTCGTGAGGGCTGCAGCTTGCGAGCTCTGTACAGTCGGACCTCGCACGACACAGGGCTAGGGGCGCCAGATTCCCTCGCGGTCAGAGATCACGTAGAACTTTTGAATCCCCAGAACCGTAGCTGCCGAGAGCCTGCCGTTGACCCGAAGCCACACCGATAACGTAAACAGTCGATTAACACGTTATTTTGTCTGTTCTATGTATTATATACCGTGTTCTTATGGTAAGTAAGCCAGAGAAAGTGTCAGTAAGAAAATCCTAGAGAAGAGACCCTACGTTTATAGTACCGTACTGTACTTCTTGAAACAAATCCGCATATAAGTGGACCTCAGCAGCCCAAACCCGTGTCGTTCAAGGGTGGGCTGTATTCCTGTGCCCCTGGCTTCAGCTGGGTGCAGTTTTCTGCACGCACCTGGAACGTGTCCCGGATGAAATCACCCACATGCAAATGTGGAGTTCACATCGTGCTCAAATTGCTCAAATTGTTCCCTAATATAGCAGTCTGTTCAAAACAACCTCGCGTTTTCACAACAACGGTTACTGTAGAGCTGAGAGATTTGGCGGCCCCGTGGCATCGTCTCTGCCGCGGCGGAGGTGTACCTCTTGCTTGGTGTAACCGCAGACCGGGAAACTGGCATTTCGAAGATCAAAGGTTCGTGATGGCAGGAGAGGTGCGGCGCCTCGAGGGCCATTCTTTGGGCTCCGCGGTGCTCCCTGAATCCCACGGCTTCAGCAGCTTCGGTGGGGGACGAGATTGGCTGAGTGAGGGTGGCCTGGAGCATAGGGTCGGCTGCCCGGCTTATTCCTCTGTAGACTGAGAAGAGCCGGGGCATGGGTCCTGGAGACTCCGGCCCCTAAGTGCACTCGGGGCCTTAATTCCCTAACGTAGTTTACGTTGCAGAGCCCATGCTCCAGTTTGACGCGACGGTTCTAGACCAGGGCGATTTTGCTCCCCCCTAAGATTTTGGGTGTCACAACTGGACAGGGGATGCTCCTGGCATTTAGTGGGTAGAGGCATGGGACGGCCCCGTTGCAACAAAGAGTCACAGCAGCGTCGGGCTGTACGAGGGGCCGTAGGTGCGCACTGACCCCGAGAATTCCCAGCCCACGCGACGAGCGTCCTCAGCTCTGGCTGCAGCCAGGGTGGGGGTCTTGCACACAGGAGGGACGATCAGTAAGGAATAAATACATGTTTGGGGCTAGAGATCACTTCCGCTGGTGTATTTGAAAGGAACTTGGTGGATCGCAGAATCCCCCTGGGGATTCAAGCTCCAGGTTAAACCGGGAGTGTTGGGTCCACTGCAGTGACTGATTCGCAGGTCTGGGAGGGGCCTGCGAATATATATTTCTAGCAAGCTCCCCGGTGCTGCTGCCGGTCAGGACTCCACTTTGCAAAACCCTGAAGCCCATCTACATACTTGAATTTCTAGTGCTCGGCATAAATACCACTGTGATCACCCGCCGCGTCTCAAGTGCATAGCAGTTTCTCTTTTCCTTTAAAATAATAATCCAATGTCAGTTATCGTGGAATTTCCAGTTCTGGCAGGAAATTCTGCCCTTAACGCCCGCTCACACCTCACGCAGCCCCATGAGGTTTTCCTGTGAAGATCTGGGTGCCGAAATTGGCTCCGAATGTTCTGCGAGAAAACAAAATCGCACTCTCTCTCGCTCTACATATTTTAAACAAACACAGATGCTGATACGTTACTGCTGGCAAGGGATCCTTGTTTGCGGGCCTTTCATCTCCTCGGGCTTTCAGCCAGGACAGGCATGTCTTGAGCCAGCTTGCGTTTTTGATGTATTCCGTCACCATGTGCCTTCCCTGCTCGCGGGGAGAGCCCCAGCTCGCCCTGTCGACCTGCATCGTCTGCAGGATTTCTCGGGGCCTGGGGGTCCAAGGTAGTCTTGAAACCAGACCAGGAACCACCGAAGTCTTTGTCCCCAGAATGCCCGAGTCTGGAAACTTCCGGTGGCAGAGACTGCATTTGGGTGGGGTCTTCCCCCAGAGGATATCGAAAGGGAAGGCGGGCAGGGGACGTTGTGTCCGCCTTCCCTGAGTCTGCTAGGCGGGCCCCCGGGACTTGGACGGATGGCCTTCTCAGAAGAGCCTGGCTACCCTCATCTCATACGTTCACGGTCACAGATTGGCCACTCCCCAAAGGGGCTGGAACTTTGAACACTTGATTTTAGCCAAATAGGACATTTCACGCCACTAATGATCTCTGCCGGGTTTGATGTTGCCTGCTTCTTGTAGATGTTGAGCTTTCTTCTTTCGCAGCGATTACCGTTGCAGGCCAAGGCACAATTTATGCCTGAGGCCGAGGCAGCTCCTGAAGTCACATGTCCCCGGGAGTGTTGTGAGCAGCTTGACTTGGAGGTGCTGTAGTTACAGAGCTTTAAGGGGAGGCTGCCTGGACCGCTCCCCGGTGAAGGTGGGGCAACAGAACCAGGCCTCGGGGATAAGGGAGGGGCGGGCGGAATAGAATCCCTATCGCTCTGCAAACAGGAGCAGGTCAAACTTTTTCAAAGCAACACTGCCTTAATCACCATCTTACTGAGCATCTGTTTGAGACCCGGAGAAAGCTCAAGAGGTATCTAAAAACTAATAGAGCCAGGGAGTTTGTCATCTACTAGGGCATGTGGACACACTCCAGTTCAGGTGGTACTACCCAGGTGTTCTAGAGAGGAATGTCCTGAGCCAGGCTTTCAAGTAGAAAACCTCCGAGGACAGGGGCGTCCAGGGGGCTCGGTCGGTTGAGCGTCCGACTTCGGCTCAGGTCATGATCTCGCGGTTCGTGGCGTTGAGCCCCGCGTCGGGCTCTGGGCTGACAGCTCGGAGCCTGGAGCCGGCTTCGGATTCTGTGTCTCTCTCTCTCTCTGCTCCTCCCCGACTTGTGCTCTTTCTCTGTCTCTCAAAAATGAATAAATGTTAAGAAAAAAAAAGAAAGAAAACGTCCGAGGACAAAAGAGCGGTGTCGGTTGAGAGACGGTCTGCTTGGCGATCGCCAGCGGCAGAGCCCTCCCTGCCTCACGCAGACGGACGAGCGCCCTGTCGGCGCCCTGTCTCTGCGGACCCGACTGCTCACACCCCTCCCGTTTGTCTTCCCACCACACCTCTGCTAGTGGCGATTGTAGGCATAAGCTGCTCGCCTGTTTCCTGTCCCTTTTTGATTTTAAATGCAATGGAAGAACGGCTGGGGACTGAATTGTATCCCCCCGGATTCCTATGTTGAAGCCCTAACCTGCAGCATGACCGTGTTTGGAGATGGAGTCCTTCAGAGGTAAGGGTGAGTGAGGGCGTGAGGCCGGGGCCCTAATCTGATAAGACTGGCGTCCTTAGAAGAAGAGGAAGAGGCAGCAGGGCTGTGAGGACATGGCAGGAAGGTGGCTGTCTGCAAGCCAAGGAGAGAGGCCTCTGGAGACCCCAAACCTGCCACCACCTTGACCCGGGCCTTCTAGTCTTGGGAACCGTGAGAACAGTCATTTCTGTTGTTGAGCCACCTCATCTGTGGGGCGCTGTTACGGCGGCCCGAGCTAAGTCCTCCGGGCGGCTTTAGTAGAACAGCATCTTGCTTTACTGCGTTCTGATAAATTTTAGAAATGTATTTCAGGTCATCTCTGAACTCAGTTGAAGCCAAGTGACTCTAAACAGCAACCATGTTTCTCCCACAAGGGTGTTTTCTTTAATTAATGGACTATTTTTTTTTGTTACATTTATTTATTTTTTGAGAGACAGTGAGACAGAGCGTGAGCGGGGGAGGGACAGAGAGAGAGGGAGACGCGGAATGTGAAGCAGGCTCTAGGCTCCGAGCTGTCAGCACAGAGCCCGACGCGGGGCTTGAACTCACGAACGGTGACATCATGACCTGAGCTGAAATCAAGAGTAGTATGCTTAACTGACTGAGTTAGATGCCCCCAGAAAATTATTTTTGTTTTTTTATTTAAAAAATTTTTTAATGTTTATTTAGTTTGGAGAAAGAGACAGACTGTGAGCCGGGGAGGGGCACAGAGAGAGAGGGTGGGGGGGGCACAGAGTCTGAAGCAGGGTCCAGGCTCTGAGCTGTCAGCACAGAGCCCCGCGTGGGGCTCGAACCCACAAACCACGAAATCATGACCTGAGCTGAAGTTGGATGCTCAACCGACTGAGCCACCCAGGCGCCCCTAATTAACAGACTATTTTTTATTAGAGCAGTTTTGGGTTTACAGAAAAACTGAGCATAAAGTACACAGTTCTCATATATCCTCTCATCCCTTTAATTTCCCTTGTTAATGTCTTGCACTTGTTACGTTTGTTGCCTCCCATGACCTGATATTGACGCGTTAACTAAGGTCTGTAGTTTAGGGCTCACCCTTGCTGTTGTACGTTCTGTGCGTTCTGATCAATGGAGAATGACATGTATCTTTTATGACATGTATCTTTATAGTGTCGTACAGGGTAGTTTCACTGCCCTGAAAGTCCTCTGTGCTCCTCCTCTTCATCCCTCCTTCCTTCCCTCTAAGCCCTGGCAACTGCTGATCTCTTTACCGTCTCCATAGTTTTGACTTTTCCAGAATGTCATCGAGTTGGAATCGCACAGTATGTAGCCTTTTCAGACTGGCTTCTTTCATTTAGTGATGTGCATTTAAAGTTCTTCTATGGCTTTTCATGGCTTGACAGATCATTTTTTTTCAGCGCTGAATAATACCCCACCGTCTGGATGGACCACGGTTTATGTATCCATCACCTTGAGGAGGCCATCTTGGGTGCTTCTGAGATTTGGCAGTTGCGAATCAAGCATACATCTTCTTTTTTTTTTTTTAAAGCATTTCTTAAAGTTTATTTTAGAGAGAGGGAGAGAGCGAGCACAAGCGGGGGAGGGGCAGAGAGACAGAGGGAGACCCATAATCCGCAGCAGGCTCCAGACTCTGAGCTGTCAGCACAGATCCTGACGTGGGGCTGGAACTCACAAACGGTGAGATCATGACCTGAGCTGAAGTTGGGTGCTTAACCGACTGAGCCACCCAGGTGCCCCACAAGCATACATCTTCTAAGAGTTAAGGAAATTCTTTTATATAACCACTAAACCATAATTATACAAGATGAACAATAACTCAGTGTATCATTCAATATCCAATTCATATCAGATTTCAATCCAGAATTCCTTCAAGCTTCACACATTGCATTTGGTTATTTTTCCTCTTTAGTCTTCAGTCTAGAACAGTCTCTTGTCTCTTTTTGTTTGTTATCTATAACGTAGATTTTTTTTTTTTTTTTGAAGAATCCAAATCAGTAGTCTCACATTGTGAATCTATTTGGTTGCTTCCTCATGGTTTGATTTGGTATAAGTGGTTTCTGGCCATATGCCAACCTTGTTGATGATAAGCTCTATCTCATGAGGTGGTGGCGGCTGGAGCCCTCCATTATAAAGAGACATTTTTCTCTGTGTATGTCATCTGTGGATGGATGCTTTCGGGAATTTTTTGTTTACCAGTGACCATTTGCTGAGTGGTTTTGGAGTCCATCGATAACGGGCGTCGATCGGGGCATCTCTCCTCTCTACCTACGTGCCGTTGGCCAGAGCTCACTCAGTTGTCCCCACCCAATTGAAGGGAAGCTGGGAAGTGTCTCTGTGTGTCCAAGTGGCAAAGTCACTGGGGTTTAGGACATGCGTGGGTCAATATTGTAAGGCTGACCTCTTTTCTGTATTTTGTTTCTTCTCCAGGAGACTTCTTGGCATCATCACGAAAAAGGATGTTTTGAGACATATGGCCCAGATGGCAAACCAGGACCCTGAATCCATCATGTTTAATTAGAAACAAGGTGGCATTTATTTTGAGAGAAACACAACTGTGTCATTTTAAAAGAAATAAACAAATGATATGTTATTATCCTAATGAACGATTATACGCTAGGGGCAGTGGAAACAAAAGCTTTGTTTGAACGAAAGGAGGATAAAACCTGGTGTGTGTGTGTTTTTTTTTAAAGACATCCACGAGTAGGCATTTTATAGCTTTAACCCCTTATGAGTTTCCAGCTGTGTTTCTTAATGAGTTTATTAACTGCCGTGGGAGCATGTGGGTGGGTGTAAACGATGCGGTTTGTACAAGGACACAGAACACAAATGCTGAGTCAAGAAACGCTTGCCCCTTCTGTTTAAGGCTGTTTGGGAAGCTTTGAGTCTAAGAGGCCAGGGGGTGTTGGCCCGTCAGCATCTTTATTTATTGGTTCCCGAAGTGTTGCTGCTATTTTACTGAATTGGATTAAAGATGTTTGCACTTACTTTGTCGGAAAAGAAAAAGAAATTAAATTTGAACCGAGTGAAAGCTGCACGAATGCCAGTGGGCTCACTCGTGACCATCCCGTTGTCTTGCTCCTGCCCTCCTCCGTCTGTGCACCAACATCCGGGGCTTCTGCTCCGCTGACTGTGAGAAACCCTTTCTCGGTGCAACACCAGCATCTCGGGACCACACCGTGAACTCACTGCTCGAGCGTTTAGTGCTACGCGTGTTTCCTCCCGCACGAAGGGACCCGCCGCGATTTTGAGGGTATACGCATCTGCTCATGGTTTCGCGTCCCTGTGGTATGTACCTCACTTGTTGATCACCGTGGCCTGTGCATTCTTAAATATTGATCAGTCCGGCACTTTCCACGGGCCATATCCTGTATGCTGCCAGCTTGCCGTAAGCGTGCTTCAATTTCCAGATAGCGTACGTGAGAGTCAAAGCCGGCCACCCAGTGTTACTACTTATTTTTCCTCTCAGCTCTTATTAAATACGGCTGCAGGGAGGGTGAGGCATGCGAAGTCTCAGTGGGAACTCCTCCAAATGGATTGCGAGAGAAATGCTAAATTGATTCTAAATCTGTTCCATTATCTTCTCTGTAGGATGCATAACGTCCGGCTCTAATATCTGAGCGCGCGCTTTCATGCTCGCAGTCAAAGCACAGAAGGGCAGAGTTAAATTGGAGACCGCCACTTGGAGCACTGGGCACCTTCGTGTTGACCTTAACGGTGCATTTGTCCCTTTAGTCGGGACTCGGCTCTTTTCTGCGAGAAGGAACCGAGCTGCGGTTCCGGTCCGCTGTGGCACCGGTGTGAGTACGTCCGCCCCCGGGAGCCTGTCACGTGTGTCCCCGCTCCCCCCTTCTCACCGAGTGGCCCGCGCCCTTTGCGATCTCGGTCTCGGATATTGACGTGCCAGGTGTGTGTCTGGCGGCCCGAGAGAAATCCCACGAACAGTGATGAGCTGAACGAGAGAGAGACCGGGGGTCGGGCACTCTCGCGTGTCTCCGCATTACCACCCAGCAGCCGTACGCTTTGCTATTGTTGTCTGCCGTCCTTCGTCCTCTGGCTTGTAGCCTCAGAGTCGCAGGCCGGGCTCTCTGTTACCCGGCTGCCGGCCAGGCCGTCGGCTTCCTAGGCACGAAGCGGGAGGAGGAGACACGTAGCAAGGTGCGATGCCTGTGCCCGGGAAGCAGAGCTTGCCCACAGGTGCCCAGCTGATGTCCATTGGCTGGACTTTGGTCCCGTGACTCCCCCTGGCTGCACGTGAGTGTGGGAAGGAGAAGTTTTAGTGAGGCCTGGTACTCTCTGAATGAACTTTGGATTCTTCTAACAAGGAAGAGGGACTGGTCCTTGGGAGGGAAGACTGTCCCCTGGATTGGATGCCACCATCATGTGTCTGTTGGTGTCCTCCCTGTCCTCCTTACTCTCTTTCCTGCCACACCCTCCAGACATTCTCCCGCTCCCCGAGCGGTTCCCCGCCCCGTCTCTCAGATCTGACCTAGAACTCCCAATCGGAAGCCATCGTTTCTCAGTCCTCGTAAAAATGCTCACCTTGTATAAAAACCTAGCGACTAGCGGGTTTCTGTGAAACTTCTGGTTGATACAAGAAAATGTACTGCTGTGTCCTCTGGGTCCAAAAAAGTGAAGTCAGATCGTGCTGACAAACACTGGAAAATTTGTTTCTGTGCTCACTTGGCCCCCTCCAGAATGATCTCAAATAGCCACTTCAGTGTGGAAACACTGGTCAGTACTAGAGAATTTGATCTTGGTGTCCCGTTCACGGCACGTTAAGTGTCGAGTCACAGATCCCAATATTAGTGTTGTTACTGGGGTTTCCATGGAGCGTGTGCCAGTGAAGCTGGGTTCTCCCGGACTTGAAATCCTACGAGGTCTTAAAGATTGCTTCATGTAGTTCCCGCTAACTCCCGCGTGGCCTCCCGAAAGAGTGTTAGTCACAGCCTGGATTCGTATAATCCAGAAAGCCCCTTCAGCTAAAACAGGGAGCTTCAAAAGGGAACACGAAACCGTGAACGGATAGCCAAAGGGCAGTGAAACCACAGAACTTCTTCCTCCTCCAGATGAGGCCATAGAGGAATGAAGGGATAGTTTACTCCAGGCCAAGGTCACCAAGCCGGGGGGGGGGGGGTGGAGGGGGGTTGTGCTCTGTCCTCCTCCCAGGCCTTAGTGTAGAAGAGGTCTGCAAATTCACGGCAGACCGTTGGGAGTGTTACTTTGACGCAAATAGCCTTGTTTTCCTTCATGAGCTGAACCTCTAATTTGTCGTGGGGTTCAGGCTCTTGGCAACAGAAGGCCATGGTCAGACAGGCAGGTGAAGGTCAAGGGTGGGAGAATTTGCAGCGGGGCTGCCAGAGCTGGTTGCCTTCCTCCCGGGGAGCCCGAAGTCCCCTGTGCGGTCCGCTCGCCTGCTGGCCCCGGGCTCTCACACAAACTCCAGGGGGAGCAGGCTTCCGAGCTGTTTGTCAGTCTTTCTTGTAAAAGTACCCGGGTCGGGATTCTGAAGGGATTTGCTGTAGCCAAATGTAGAACCTTGTCTATCTGGCGATCTGATGAGCGGGAGGAGTACAACTGGGATGTGGAAGTAAAATAAACATTTCTCAGAACGGTGTGTGTGTTTCTTTTTCCAGAACCAAACCCTTTAGACTTCTGTAGAACTTTCTGGATCCTTTCTGAAGCAGTGTTTTATGTAAAGAGACATAAGTGCGGGACAGAAACGGAGTTCTCTAACAGAGCACATCAACCTATTTCTTGCTCCCCCTCTCTACTAGTAAGGAAACGTGAAGGGCAGACATCATAAAGAACATCCCGAGAGGGACACATGGATTTCTTGCGTGTTTCGGTGCACCCCCCCGGGAATGCGGGCGCGTGGGTGGCATTTATGGAAAGGTAAATGTGTTAGAAGCAATCAATACTCAGTGTTCGCTGTTTCTCAGAACCAGGCCAGCTCCACTTTCTCTGTTTGGTACTCCCCAAAGACCTTACAAAGGAGAAGACCTCTCAGTAAGATCTCGTTTGGGCCCCGGTAAGCCACAGAAACTGGGGAATTCGTTTCACTGAGGGGAGAACTGGTTACTTTGGATTATCGACAAGTGCAGATCTGCTCAGGACTCCTTATCAGACGCCGAGCTGGAGAAGATGAGAAACACAAGCCTCTGAAATGATTTACACGACGGGGGAGCATGTATATGTGACTTGGGGACATTAACCAGACTCCATTTTCGCTGACGCAGTAATAACTATTTATTTGCCGTCCTAGGTGTGCCGGGAATGAGCCTACGTGCGACTTTTATGAGATCTGTTCGCATTTGGTGTTGGAACGACCACAGAGCAATGTGGTGGTTTTTTTTTTTTTTAATTGTAACCCTCTGTGTAAACGTTGGCACCTTACTAAAAATTAAGTGTTTGAACTTTCCTTTTAAAAATAAAACGAGCACAGTCTTCAAGCAGCAAGTTGTAGATGGGAGAGATACTGATTTTGCAGCGTGTTTGTGCCCAGATGGAACAGTTTGGTCAGCTCTAAAATCCCTTGCTCTTAGCCTGGTGGGTGACAGCTAGGTAACAGTTCAGACTTGGTGCTGTGTATTTCCAAGGATGGGGCAGGACCACTGTCCCCAGGCCATCCGTGTTTCTGCCCTGTGCACAGACGCTAGGGAGGACAGGTTGGGCAGCGGTCTAGTAATTCTTTTCAAGCTTTTTATCTATCACTTTGGGAATCACAAGGGTTTAAGTTATGTCCTTCCCCAACAGTTTTTTTTTTTTTTTTTAATTTTCCACTTCGTAAAAATTTGAAGGGAAAAACACAGAGAATGCCCACATCCCTTTGACGGCCTCAAAGAGACAGTGAGGGGAGTCCCTTCTAATTCGGGGAGAGAGCCAGCCTGGGGACCACTTAGGGAGGATTGTCCTCAGCAGAGGGGCCAGCGAGTGCCAGTGGCCTGAGGTATAAACAGGCCTGACTTCCTGGGGTCCCACCAGGGGCGGGGGCTGCAGGATGGGTGGCGCTTGAGGGAGGGAGCGTCGGGTATTTGAAGTTGGTTTTGCTTTTCCCTTGGGAGGAAGCTAACACAAACAGATGCTTCAGAGTCCCATAGGGCCAGGTCCAGACACGGGGTTGAAGAGGAGCAACGTGCTTTGACTTGCACTGTACAAGAACCATTCTGGCTGCTGTGTAGCAGGACTGGAAGCCAGGAGGCTGGCTCGGAGGCTGTTCCGAATACACGAGTTATGATGGAAGCTTGCCCCAGAGACACTCTTGAATTCTGGATATACTTCCGAGGCAGAGCCAACACATTTGTTGGTGGAGCGGATATAAAATGGTACAGCTGGGGGCGAGGGGCCCCTGGGCGGCTCAGCCCGTTGAGTGTCTGCCTGTGGATGTCAGCCCAGGTCACGATCTCCCGGTTCGTGGGATTGAGTCCCGCATCGGGCTCCGTGCTGACAGTGCAGATGCAACCAACGTTCTGACAGAATCGCAGTATCGAGTTTTCAGGGAGTCACGCTCGCCGACTCACACGCCGATAGGACCGCACTTGAATGCCAGCGCCACTGCCTCGTGTCTGTGTGGCACTGCGAAGGGGTCAAACCTCCCCGAGCCTAGATGATCCCGTGTCTGTAGACTGAGCTGTGGCCCGTGACAACGGCACGGCCGCGGGAGTTCGGCGAGAGACTGGCTGTACCCAAGGCACGTGGCACGGAGCAGACCATGAAAACGGTGGGTCGTCTCATCTTCTCCCGTTACGGAGCCCTCCCGGCAGCTCTAGTTGGAAGCCGACTCTGTGTTGTCAGAGGACCTACGCTTTGGTTGAAGTTTAAGACCCCGAAAAGTGACACGCGTCGGGCTAACCAGCTGCCTTCTTTCCAGGCTCTACAGTCATTTCCAAACCACCGCAATGAGACAAAACAAACAAAAACTCAGATCTCTTCGGGGGCGTCGAAAAGGTCTCACTGACTCCAAATTAACGGGAAATGCTTAGAAAAGAAACAACTCGGTGAGAAATTCCAGTTCTCTGTAGCTTTGTAGTGGCCCGGAGAAGAGAAAAGCATAAGAAGGTGTGGGGGGTAACAGAACTATTGCTGTACCTCCAGACGGAAAAACCTCTCTAGCACGGTGTTGATGTAGAAATAAGTCTCATTGGTAAAACTCCTCAAAGACCAGCCTTCTGTGGGCCTTGCCTATTTCCCCTCAACACGATGTAGTTTAAAAACCAGAGGGGGAGAACGAACGAACAGGATCTGTCTGAAAGGTGACGACCCGTCAGTTGTAACTCTGGGAGCTTAGCGACAGCGACCCAGAATGACCTTGCCGAGAAACGTCCGGGGGTCGACGGGCTTCTTCCTGGGCTTTCGCGAATTGAGACAGGACCGAGACGGGACCGGAGACCTCCACGTCCTCCTGGGACCCGTGCTCTGGCCGAGCGCAGGGGAGCCCGGCACGCCCATCGTTACAGCTCGTCCCCAGTTCATTGGTAGTTAACTGGCCAGAAAGAAGCTACCTACCATCTGGGAAGGTAGAGCAGGAGTGTCTCTTCTTGGCAGGCCCTCCACGTCGCGTTTCATTAAAGAAATGGTCTTCTCTTTCCCAACGAACAATAAGCAAAGAGCACCTTGTGGGGATTTCCAAACCCCTTTCGTCAGGGTTTGGCTCACGGAATGAAGATCAATTTCCATGCGATTCCAGGATCTGTTATGGAACACATATTTCAAAGATTAAACGGCCGCCCTCAATCTAAACAGGCTCTGTCAGAGAAATTGGAAACACATACATAAACTCTCGTCCTGCCGGCTGCCCGGGACAGGTTGCATCCAGAGGACGCTTGCTGGTGGTGGAACATTCCTTCCTTCTGCGCGGGCCCATGTTCATTTCACACACGCTCACTCGGCTCCCACCTGTTCCCAGCGGGTACCGACCCGAGCGGAAATTGGAGCTAGCTTCCTTTTGATGGGCTGGTTTCCTTTCCTGACATTTCTCAAACTTCAGCCTGTCCCCAGAAAGATGAGCATTTCCAGGAGTGGCTGCGGGCTATTTCCATCCCTCCAGGGAGGGAGCGAGGTGCTCATGGGGTGGGAGTCTCCACAGTGATGGGAGAACCCGCCCCATGGGTCTGCGTGCGGGGGGCTGGGGAGGGGTGGGGGAGTGCGCTTTCCAAAGTGTCCACAGGATGCTTCTGGGTGCCCCCCCCCCCCCCCCGGCAGAAAGCGTGGCTCCTGTGGTTAGCGAATTAGAAAGACCAGGGTCGCAAAGACCAGTCCTTGGGAAGCGCTTCTTTGGGGGCAGGAGTTTCTGTTCAGAGCTGAGGGGCCTGGGAGAAGTGAATCCCCTTTGACGGGACTTACAGCACATCATCTGTGAGGCAAGGGCCTTTCCTTCTGCTTGACAACCAGAATGACATTCAGGGACTAACCTCTCCTGCATCACCAGAGCTGGTGGGAAGTGCAGTGGTCTGAGCCCCGCTCAGGCCTGCTGAGTCTGAATCTGCATTTTCCAGGGGTTTTGTGTGCAGAGTAACGTTTGAGCAAGTTGACTTCCCAAGTTGACTTCCAGCTCTCAGATCTCTAAGGGGGACTTCCAGGGCAGGAAGTAGCAGTGGCTGTGGTGACTGGGTCCCCGAAGGAGCCTGTCCAGAGGAACGAGGCGGAGAGCAACTTGGCGTGGGGTCCCTGAGTCTGACTTCTCAGCCCCTAGACCGTCCCGGTCACCGCACGGCCGCGTGATGCTCTGCGTCTGCGGGCGGGGGGAGAGGGGCAGCCCGCCCCCCACTCTAATTGTGCAGAGGGCAGCCTGGGATTTACAAAGCGTGGACACAGGGACCCTGCCTTGGGATAGTGTGGGTGAGATTTTCATCAAGCTGGTTGCAGATCTCTAGTGTTAGGCCAAGGCAGGGTGTACATGCTCTGGGTGGCCGGGAAAGAGTGTCCCCCGCCTTGAAGCAGAAAGCAACAATGTCAGGCAGGCGGGGACATCCACCTCTTTCTTTCTGAGAACCAGCTGCGTGCCCGGAAAGACTGTAGTCATCTTATTTGGGCATATACCCGGCGCCAACCGGTGATTCGGAAGGCTGCTCTTCCGGCCCTCCTACAGTGTGCCCTGCCTGGCCCTCCGGTAGCCCGCCGCCAGCCTGCACACCGGAGCGCAAACAGAGCGCGGCTCTTCGCTTGCAACATTTCACCCGAAAGATGCCCGGTGGCTTCCTTGAGTCGACCTTGAACATTTTTTGTATCTTCATTGAAAGTTCAGAGCAGCCGTTGGCAAGCTACGGGACCGCGGGCCCAACCCAGCCTGCCACCTGTTGCTGCAAATAAAGTTTTATTGGCACGCAGCCACACCCATTCTTGCCAGTCGCCTGGGACCGCCGTCGGGCTACAATGGCGGAGTTCAGCTGTTGCAAGAGAGCTGTGCAAGGCCAGCAAACGTGACCGTGTTTGCTAGTCAGCCTTTTATGTATTTATTTTAAGTGTATTTATTTTGAGAGAGAGGGAGAGAGCAAGAAGGAGGGAGAGAATCCCCAGCAGGCTCCCAGCTGTCGGCGGGTATTTGGCCTTTTGCAGAAAAGTTTGCCGACTCCTGGCTTAGAGTCCGTCAGGGCCGCCGAAGCACTGGGTAGTTACCAAGAATGATTGAACTTTCTTACACTGGGTGGAAAAGAGAGACGCTTTTAAAACGCTCTCCTCATCCTCCAAGCCTCTCCAACGGCTTCATTTGTGCCAGAAACTATCCGTCCTGCTTGGATACCAGCGGAGGTATTGGTGACCTCCGTTACAATTTAAATATGTTTTCTGCCGGGGAAAGTAACACCTACCCTCTGTTTGACCAGCTCTCTGTCATTTATGAAGGGGTCTCAATATTTATTTATGCTTTTCCTTCTCAGTGGTCCCGTGAGGTGAAAGGGATCGTACGCATCGTTCAGAGGGCGAAGCTGGGGCTCAGAGAGGTCGAAGCACAGGAGAGTCACCCGTAGAGCGTTTACGGCATGCTGCTGCCCTGGTGCCATGCGTCGCGGGTGCGATCTGGCATCCCCTTTAGAAAGGGCTGCCGTGTGACCCCAAAGCGTGGTGCAGATTGAGAACCTCTGGGCTCCAGGGACTTGCCCAAGGTCGCGTAGCTAGTTGGTGGTCTGACTAGAGCTCAAACTTGGCCCTTTTTGCGACTTTCAGTCCGGGGACCTTTTCCAACAACACGACAGTTCACCTTAGCTCCGATCGGTCTCAGAGTCAAGCCGGTTGGGGTATCCCCGTGGTTCTCAAAGTGTGGTCTCTTGACCAGCAACTATCAGAGTCAGCCGGCAGGTTGTTAGAGATGCAAAGACGCCCTCGGCCCCACCCTGACCTGGTGGTTCAGAAAGCTGGGGGACAGAGCCCTGCCACCCGTGTGTTAACGAGCCCTCCGGCCCATTGGGGTGCGGCTCCCGTGTGAGAACCGCCGGTCTAAGGTGATGGGAAAGTGCCGATGGAGCGAGGATGCTAAAACCAGAACACATGCACACGCGCCCACGCCTGGACGAGGCACGGCCTCTGGGAAACGAGGCCTGGGTGTAGACGGCCAGAGCGGGCGCGGGAAGGGATGGAGAGAGTGAGACTGTGCGGGCGTCTGCGGAAGCTTGGGGACACCGGGGCGACAAGAAGGAAAACATCTCCCCGTCATCCCGAGATGAGCCTCTGCTGACCCGCTTTTCGCGCTGGCGCCCCGACGGTGTTAGAGGGAACTCGGGCATATTCCTTTGCTGTGTTGGCAGATCTGAAGGTTTTTTTGGTTTTTTTTTTGTTTTTTTTTGGTTTCGTGTTTATTTTCTGAAGTTCGTGTTTTTCTGAATCCGGCACTGTGTAGAAATGGACATTCTTGTGGGATTAAATGAACCCCCTTCTGCTCGGAGCCAAAGTCGCATTCTTTGCTTCCATTTCAGCCAGGTGCTCCTTTCTCACTGCGCTTTGGGTTCAAGTGCGCAGCCGTGTCCTTCCCGGGGGAGGGCTGGCCCCTAATCGCTATGGGCTTTGCCCCTGCAGCTGGGACTTCAAAGGCCCCAGAAGTCCTACTGTAACGTGAGCTCCCAGTTGTGCCCAGAGAGGCATCGTCAGTCAAGTCAAGGCGAAGGGACACCTCAGTGTGGAGGGGAGAAGAAGAACCTGGCCTCCTCTTCAGTCCCCCTCGGAGCCCTCCCCCCCCAAAGCATTGCCCTTCCCAACGTGAAAACCTCACCGAAACATGCATAATTCAAGTGTGTGCACCGGCCGCCCAGAGCGAGGGGACAGATGTGCATGCCCCGGGAAAGAATGTTTGTTTCAACCAAACGTTCACAGCACCAGCTGCCAACGGGAGAGGAAAAGCAGAGAGGGGGCTCCCACAGACTGACGTGGGAAAATGTAAACAATGATTACAGGCTCGGAGCAGGGACTGTTGGCGGGTGAAATCACATCATCTGATTTGGGCTTTGGTTTTGCAATTACGGGACCTAGAGAGCGTAACTGCCACGCACGTGCTGTTTCCAAGATGGGCGGGGCTGTGTGAGCTCACCATGGGTTCACGTCTGCACTTGGACCTTCAAGTCGGACTCTGAGCGTTAACGAGAGCAGGCCTCGCTTTCCACGGTAGCTTAACGTCAAGTTCCAAAGCACGGTCCCTGGAGACAGATGGGGTCACTTGTGACTCTATTTCCTCTCTTCGGCCCAGAGCTAACGTGGAGTACTGATTTGCAAAGTGGGAATTCCGAAGGTGGAAACCTGGGATTTGCTTTCTTGCTCAAATCTGCGAGTTTCTCAAGGTCATGGAGCGATGTGTCCATTATTTTTCTTCAGCGTCAGTTCTGGTATCCCGTACTGTGACGATAATCAATGATTACATATTTTTGAAGAACGGATAAGCGCCGAGGACCTGCTCTTTAGTTGTGACCTTTTGGAATAAATCGAGAAAATCATCGTGGCAGAGTCTTCTGGAGACAGAGAGCGTTTCCCCCAAAGAGAGCCGTCCACCATTGTGTAAAATGTCACATAAAACACTCCGCGTCAGAAGAAAATGGTAATCGGCTTGGTGTTTCATGGCCTGAGAAGGGCTGCTCAGTTGAGAGACCCTGAATTTCCAAAGACTAAATATGAAAGCAGAGTCTGCAGACCCTATGTGTCCTGGTGTACCTTTGATCAAACTGAACCAGAAAGAAGTGTGGCAGGCTCTAAATGCCGCACAGACTAACGGCTCGGGAAATCCGTGCCCATGACTTTACTGAACGTGTCACATCAAAGGGAGAAATGCCCCACTGACTGGAAAGTTCTTTTGCTGTTCAATGTTGAGAGAGAATAGAAATGAGATTAAATTTCAGTATTTCTGGATTTGGTTAATAGATTCTCTCTCTTTTAGATATAAGAACTTTAAGTGATTCTGTTTACTTAGTAGAAAAATACCCAAAAGGTGCGTCTAATAACCACATCTGAAGGGGAGTAAAAATATATACGTAGAAAGAGCGTCGTGACCTTTAGAGAGGTGGTTCTGCTAAAAGTTGCTTTCAGCTGTGACATCCAGGACAGGTGAAGTTCACCAGCACAAACACCCCCACGGGGAGACTCTGGGTTTGTCGGCAAATCCCAGGGCACCGTTTGCCACTTGACTCCTTTCTTGGGGATTTGAGGAGGCCGGGGCAAAATGCTGGGGAACGATATTGGAAGAATAAGCATGCTAATTCATAGTCTATAAAACGAAGAAATACCATGCATAGCTGAGTACTTAATATCAACCAACCGTTTGGACCCTGCTTCGCGGCTGCCGAGGCTCGTGGGGCCCCATTCCGTACCCGGAAGAATCCATTCTTCCTGAAGCTCACCAGTAAGACAAAAGACAGCGTCTGAAGGGGCCAGACTGAGAGCTATGTCTTGTCGAAGGAGAACTGACCCAGCTGGTTTCTGACTCAGGATCAGGTCACCCCCAGCCACCATCTCTGTAGCGGTGAAGCTCTCATCTCTCCAGGATGTTAATTCTTCTGTCCATATCAACGTGGCGAGCGCAGTTCCTGACACAACACGAGTGCTCAAAAATGTGATCGTGCAGAGAGAGCCGATGCCCAACAAGTCTGCGCTCTCCTTCTCTTCCTGGGCATGCGACACGCCTACGTCTCCCAGCATCCCTTGCAGTTAGGTGTGGCCATGTACAGGTTCTAGCCAGTGGAATGTGAGCAGAAACGAGGCCCATGGAAAACTTCCCGTGTGCAATCTGCTGCAGTCTTCTGCTCTCCTGGGTTGGGAGGGAGATGACCAGGGTGATCTTGGAAGCCTCTGAATGACTTTGGAGGAGGACTCCCCAGCGCCCTGTCACCTGCCCTTCACTGTCATGGGAGTAAGAAACAAAGCTCTGTGGTACTGAGTCATTTTCCACTTTGGGGTCGTCCGATAAGGTAGATAGTCTACCTAGACTATGCACTTAATATCATTACAGATTCCTGTGCACTGGTGTGATGAACTTGTACCAGTTCCCAAGACCGATGGTGAAATTTGCAGGACTTTTGCCAGCCGGTTGCTGTCACGTTCCTAGCTTGAAACGGGTTATGGTGGGAATTTGTACGCCACACAAAAAGCCAGATACCGTAAACCGGGTTTCGCCCCACCCCTGCGCCCCCATTGGGGAACGTTTACCGGCACACCACTGACCGGGAATATATCTTTTTCTTCTTGGTCTTATCCCAAAGCCTTATAGCCTAGTGCACTGTATATTTATATGACTCAGAAAGCGTTTGTGGCTATGAAGTAAGGTCAGACTCAAATAAATTAAATGGGGACACTGGGCCCAGGGATACGCTTTGGTGTCTCGGGTCATGTTAGAAGGGTCAGGTCTTCAACTCTTTTACCCCTTGCCTTCTCCGGTTGTCACTTGTCCACCTGGCAGGTGGGTGTCTCCCGAAGCACAGCGATTCTGTCCTCACTCCCAAGCACTCCGTGACGACAGGCAGCGGGGAAAGTGTCTTATTCTCCTTGAGTTACCGTTGTCGGCACAGGTAGGGCTGCCTCAGTCTGGATTCCCCCAACAGCAGACCCCGAGACAAAGGTTCAAGTGCCAGTCATTTATTTGCAAGGTGACGCCAGGAAACGGCGCAAGGGAATGGGGAGGAGGAGGAGAGAGGGGAAGGCAGCCAGCAAAGGGAGTTACCCGGTAAGTTGCTGCCGTGGGCAGGTACAGACATGGGGGATGGTGGAGAGCACTCACTTCCAGGCTATCACCCCCACAAGGGACAAGGCGGCTGGGGTGTTCAGTAGCGCCCTCCAGTCACTGGTTGGTGCGTCACCCTGTGCACACGTATTTCCTTAGCTGCCCTTGACCACGACTCCAATCGGATATGCCTCCTGACCTCTGTGTGCATTAGATCCCTTGAGCGCATTCACGTATATGAAGAATGATTCCAGTCACAATCTTAGAAATGCCAGAACCAGAGAGTTCTTGTTTTATGATCTAACACGATTACGCCCACCCTGGATTAGATGTATGTTTCATCAGAATTTCCACACCGTGGTAGACACAAACGTTGGCTCCCAAAGTTGTCCACAACTGGATCCCCTGCAGCCATGAACATGTTACCCTCCACGGAAAAAAAGGACTTCGCAGGCGTGATTCAGTTAAGGATCTTGAGAGGTGGCGATGATCCCGAATTATTGGGGTCGGGGACAGTGTCATCATAAGGGTTCTTCTAAGAGGGAGGCAGGAGTGTCAGAGTCAGAGAAGGAGATGGGATGATGGAAGCACATTGCGGTTGTGCAGGGCCACGAGCCAAGGAACTCAGGCGGCCTTCGGAAGCTAGAAAAGGTAAGGAGCAGATTGTCCCCTAGAGCCCCCAGAAGGAATACAGCTCTGCTGATAGCTTGACTTAAGCCCGTAAGACCTGTCCACACGTTTGTCCTCTAGAATGGGGAGCTAATAAATTTGTGTTGTTTTAAGCTTTAAGTTTGTGGTAATTTATTACAGCAGAGGGAGAGAGAGAGAAAGAGAGAGAGAGAGTGAGCGAGCACAAACAGGGCAGGGGTGGAGAAAGAGGGAGACACAGAATCCAAAGCAGGCTCCAGGCTCCGAGCTGTCAGCACAGAGCCCGACGCGGGGCTCGAACTCACGAACGGCAAGACCATGACCTGAGCCAAAGTCAGATGCTCAACTGACTGAGCCACCCAGGCAGGCGCCCTTCAAAAATTTTAAATTATGTATTTCTGAATGACTTTTTGGGGATCTGACATGACTGTGATGGCTGGCAGGCTATTTTCAGTGACTTTTGGAATCGGCTTTGTGGATTATCTCTAACCAAATCAAGGCGGGGGCTGGCGGCCCTCTGAGGTCTGCTCTCGATCACCGGCCGGTGGCTTCTCGGGGCAGAGACCCTGACCCCACACGCAGGTGGGCGAGCCGGGAACAGGTGTGCTGTTCGCGGCGGCCGCCGATGGCGGGCCAGTTATTTCTGGATTAACTGCTATCTGTGGGTAATCCCTCATCCAGATAATTGAAAATTCTCTGCCTGAGCGCTCTCTGTTTCCGTCCACTCCGAAGCCGAGGGGTTGGCGGCTTCAGCGCACCAGTGACTTTTACGTTCCCAGCAAATCGGTCGGCTTACTCGAGAACCTGCTTCATTCTGGATAATAATAGCAAATAGTTCCTGAACATTTTACGCCACCAGTCAAAACTCCAGGCTGAGCACTTTTTGAGTTCATTATGCTGTTGAACACTCACTCGGAGCTGAGGGCTCCACGTACGGATTGTGCAGTCTGTACACGCGAGGCCAGGAGCCAGGAGCCCTTGTTCGCAAAAGCAGCCCCTCCGTGAACTGTTGCACTGTCTCCCGGCAACACTCTTCTGGGAAGGGAGGGTCTCTGGGCGTCCTTTCTGTTTCCAGGATGCTGGATTCACCTCCCACCTCGCCAGGAACTGAAGATGATAGTTGTCCCGGGGTCTTAGTGATCAAAATGCGTTAAAAAGGGTTCCGGCTTGTGTCCAGCGGCGGTTCGGAGAGAACGTCTAGCCAACAGATGCCGTCCCCGTGTTCCCGGCACGCCGGCGCTCCTGGCTGCGGTTTGCTTTGTGTCGCGGGGTGCCTAGCCTTTATGGACTCCCCGGGTCCTTCCTTTTAGATCAGAAGATTGCTTCTCTTTGGAGTTTAGAAGTGGCAGGCCGACACAGTCGTTCTCAGGCAGGGATGACTTTGCTCCTCAGGGGACATCTGGCAATATTTGGAGACATTTTGCACGGTCACAACTGGGGGAGGGCGCTCCCGCTGTCTAGCGGATTGTATTCGTTTCCCGACGCTGCCGCCAACTTCACACCCCCCCCCCAACCGCCTCCCATGTCTCTGTGCCTCACGTCTCCCTCTCCTTCTCTTCTAAGGACACCTGTCATCGGATTTAAGGTCTAGGTCCGGGATGATCTCATCCCGAGATCCTTACCTTAACTACATTTGCAAACATGCTATTTCCAAATGAGGTCCCATTTACAGGTACTGGGAGTTAGGCCTGGGACATATTTTTTTTTTAATTCTTTCTAATGTTTACTTGTGAGAGGGGGGAGGGGCAGAGAGAGAAGGGACAGAGGCTCTGAAGCGGGCTCTGTGCTGACGGCAGAGAGCCTAATGTGGGGTTCGATCTGAGCAGAATATGGACGCTTCACCGACTGAGCCACCCAGGGGCCCCCACTTGGACGTATTTTTTGCGGGGGACACGATCGGGGACCCGTTGCAAAAATAGATGCCAGGGATACCAGGACACATCCTACCACGCGCAGGACAGTCCCCACCCCTAAGTGGTTGAGAAACTCTGTTCCACCACGAGTGTGAAAATTGTGGCAGAGAAGACCTTTCCGTGAACCTCAAGTCCTCCGGCCAGTGTCGTGCGCGGTGCTGCCCGGCACGGTGTCGCCGCCCGGTTCTGGAGTGTGACTGATCGTCTCCAATGAGCGGAGGCAGTAGGTGGCATTCAAATCCCCAACTATAACCATGGCTGGCGTGCAAATGACCCAGAGCGTCGCAAATGCATGCGGTGCTCCCGAGCGTGTGTATTTGGCGTGTGAAGATGCGATTTGTGTCTTCCTTCTGACTTCCCGGTGTAGGCTCTCGGGGCTTCCCCTTCTCCAGCCCCTGCGTCATCTTTACGATTCCGCTCCCGGCCAAAGTGTTTATGAGAATTTAACACGGGGGTCTCAAAGTTAATTTGTAAAAGGCTAGATAGTGAATGTTTTAGGCTTTGCAAGCCAGGAGGCGGGATGGAGGGTGCTAGGTGGGCTCTGAGATAACGAGGGAGAGAGGTCCTGCCGCGCCCCGCCCTGCTTGTCCTGGGTGACTGGGCTTGGGTGGTGGGCGACTCTGTGCCTAGTCGTCACCTGCCGGAGTTCCGGCCCCGCTCTAGGGTCGGGGCCGGGCCCTGGCTGGAGCAGGAGTGGGGTGGGGTTGTGGGGCGAGAGGTGGGAGGTTGGGGGGAGGGTGGAGGCACACTGCTTTGGTCAGTTTCACTCCCTGCCTAGTGACCCCCAGATCCCGACACCCTCTCCTCGCTCCGGAAGGGTGAGGCTGTCTCACTCTGGGCAGCTGGAGGGTTCCAGGCTGCCCACCGCCCAGCAGATGCCAGTAGCCGAGGCCACAGTGTGTAGGTGGTGACCGGTACAGTCCCTGAGCGGCAGCCACTGGCCCCAGAGGGGGAGGGGAGGCTCTGGCTGGTCTCCTGGCTCCCAGTGGCGGCTTGCTACAGCGATGTCTGTAGGCCGCACGAACAGCCCTGTGCCAAGCTAATCCGCGGGTTGTTAGAGACCATACATAGAGGCTCGGGAAAATGAGCTCAGTAAGGGCTTTCTTTGCAAATGAGCGTGCGGGCCAAGGAGAAAGGCAGAGTCTGGGAGGTGGACGGAATATTTCCGCCTTGCGCCTTTTGAAGTTCAGCCTCTTCACCCCTCCCCGTCCGATTGGATTCTGTCTATTCCTCCTATAGGTAGCTTGGTTTGGGCAAACCGTGCTCTAGGAACGGTGACCGGTGGATTTATCTTGCCTTTTACCATATAATCCCCAAAGGTAAATATTAGAAGCAATAGGCTCGGAAGGAATAAAAGAGCAGAGAACTCCCACATTCGAGGTTTCCGATGCCATCACGAACCCTGTGCTGCACGCGCCAACCGTCTGGCATTTGCAATATGGACGCGTCGGTTAAGACAAAATGCCTTCCTAGTCAAAGCCCCGGAAAATTGTCTGCGATCACAGTAGCAACCGCTGTCTGTCAGCGAGTCTTCTTTCCTCGCTTAGAAACTTCATTAAAATGCCTTCTCAAAAATCAGCTGTCACCTCCCATTTGATTCAGCCGGGCTCAGACTGCAGCCTCCTTCCCAGCACGCTTACCAGTCGCCTCTGAGCCAAGTGCGATCAGGGCTGTGGAAATGTCTGCGCTTCCTCGGATCCTCCGCAGTCCCTCCAGATGCACCTCTGAGCATGATCCTGAAGTCTGGGGACCTTTCCCGAGTCCTTCACTGTGCACGACATGGGAACCGGGTGCACTTCGCGCCTGCCCCTCTACCGTGGGAGGTATCGCCAACCACTGGGAGTGGAGAGATTTTGAACGGAAACATGGGAAATCGGGGGTAATAAATGAGAGAGGAGAGCCTGGGACAGAGGGCAGAAACTGGTTCTGAGGATCCCTGCCCCCCGAACCGTGTTCGTGCCCCAGTCGAGAGTCTTTAGGAATCTGATTGGTGCTGACGAAGGAACTGTCTTGAGGGGAGCCTTGGCCCTGAGAGGTGTGGCCGATGATGCTAGAATGGCTGCCGATCGCCCCTCATCCGGTTCTTGCTGGTGCCCAGACACATGGAGTCTGAGAGTCAGGAAAGAAGCACTCAACGAGGGTTCTCTACCTCCTAGGTCCTCCTCGACCCTCGGCAGCACCTGACATTTGCTGCTCTGATTTCTTCCAGAAACCTGGGCTTGGCGGGGCTCCGGCCTTGGCCTTCTCATCTGTACGACCTGCTTCTGTGACCTCATCCAGGCTCTCGGTTTTGACCAGCTCTCCTTGATCTCTGGCCTTGATTGTCTCCGGAACTGCAGACTGGTTCTCTAACTTCCTGTTTGGATGTAGCCGGAGAGCCCCCGTGCACTTCAAACTCAACATGTTGTCTTTAAGAGACGCACTATAAATTCCGAACACCCAAAGGTTGCAGGATTTGGCACCCGGTCGTATGTAGGAGGAGATGGTGGGGGGTTGGGGGGAGTCATTGGCGACACTTCTGCTTCTTGAAATTTACCAGGATGGCGGACAGGTATGGGGAACGTGGAGGTCGGTGATGTGATGGGGGTGATGAGTGGCTTAGAAGATGAAAATAGAGTTGTGAGGGTTGTGAACCACAAAGACTCAACTCAAACTAGCTTACACACACACACACACACACACCCCAAGAAAGAAAAAGAAAAAAAGAAACTTTGTAAGTTTATTTGCTCAAGGAATTGGAAAGTCCAAGGGGGTGGTTTCAAGGACAGCTGGATCCAGGTGTTCAAATGGTGTTATCTACCATAGTCTGGGATCCCCCATAAAAGAACCTGAGACAGGGGTGCCTGGGTGGCTCGGTCAGTTAACTGTCTGACTTCAGCTCAGGTCATGATCTCATGGTCTGTGAGATCGAGCCCTGCATCAGGCTGCATCTGACAGTGCGGAGCCTGCTTGGGACTCTCTCTCTCCCTCTCTCTCTCTCTTTCTCTCTCTGGCCCCCCGCCCCACTTGTGCTTTCTCTCTCTAAATAAATAAATAAACTTAAAAACAAGAGCCTGAGACAAGGGCTTGTGTGCCTGTAATTCTTTTGGGAGCCGTGTTGGAAAGGGAACACGGGACAGCTAAGCAAAAGATGCATGAATGAGTCCCCTGGCAATATGGGATCTTCAAAAGACGGAAGGGAGAAGCACTGATTCATTGGCCGAGCGCCGCAGTCATCAAGGGTGGCCCGTGCGCATTGACTCCTCCCACATTTATACACGCGTAAGTGCCCAGCAGGTCCTACAGGTGTCCCGAAAGACAGAAGTCTTTGGGTAGAAATGAACTTACGGTGGCCTCGGAGAAGTCCTGGGGTGGCCGGGTTGCCCCCGTGTGAGGCTGGTCAAAGCCTGCGTGGGACCAGTGTCGGTCGCAGTGGATGGGGTGAGGGCAGAGGCCAAGAGGATTCGAAGTGGCTCATAAACTGGTCTTACCCGCCACCAGCGTCTCTCTATTTCCCTGTCTCTTACCCGTCTCTTGACCACGTTTGCATCTTCCTGACCCTCCCACAGCCTTACTGACATCTGGAACTGATTCTGATGGTCCCTCCTTGGCCCATGTGCTCATCCCTGTGACCAAGAAAACAGAGGGTCTCAACTCCTTGCCCTGCCAGAGTTACACGGAGTTGGGAGTCGGGTTGTTTTCCAGTGGACAGGTGGTGGCTATGGCAGGCACCGAGAGGTGGCCCTCAGATCCTCCTTCGAGCCTCGAGGAAAAGCTTGCTGCTGACCCGCGAGGTGTGTTTTCTGCCCACCGCCTCAGCTTGAGAGCCAAGGTCATGCTCTTCGTAGGGCAGTCCCTGGCCAAGGACCACGGCAGGGCAATGCTTCCCGGATCCTAGCCATTGCTCCCCAGAGCAGGGCTCCTGGAAGCACAATTCGTGCTCTGGAGCTGCCTGTTGGGCTCATGGAGAAATTGTCAGGCCAGCATCCAAGTCTGGCAGCTTCTTCTGCCCGATCCTTCTTCCTCTCTTTTTTCCCCTCAGGTGCTTCTCTCCAATGCACCTTTCGCGCCCCTGACTCCATCTCGGTGCCTGCCTCCTGAAGAACTCACAGAGTTCACTCAGGACAGAGGGGCCTTGAAGATGGAGGGAGGGAGGGAAGAGGAGAGAGAGAGTCCCAAGCTTTGAGTGGGGACAACAAAGGGTTCCAATCGCCACCTCGCCAGGGCTTCGGAACCACCCAAGGTCGGCCCGTGCGCCACTCCGTAACCAGCCGTAGGAATAAAAGGCAGGCCTGGATTTGGAATCGATGCTTTTAGCTTCTGCTGTCCTATCACCGACAGGGCCATGAGTCGGGGGCTACACGGAGCCAGGGAGATAAACACAGAGGGGAGGCGGCGTGCTCATCCACACCTTCCGGGCAAGCCAACGCCACCGCTCCTCACGGGGACATCGACCCTGGGCAGCACCGGAGGGAGGACCACGTGAATTTGCGAGACCACCTTCCGTACGAGTCCCTTCTGCTGACAGGCACATCAGGGAAGGGTACGGGCCCCTTTGTCTGGAATTCCAAGGGCCAAGGAAACACGGACCCGAGTGGCATCATTTCTCGGAGCTGCTCTGTCTAACGTGTCTCCAAACACCTGGTTTGCGCATCATTGGCCTTGGCTTCGCAAACTGGGAGTGAATTTTATGGGAAGGTGGCACATAAAATTATGGGTCTATAAACGGCCATCGGAAGCCAGCCAAGTAAAAGGCATAAATTCCAAGTCATATGGTCTGAAGAAACAGAGCTGAAACTGCTGTTGTTTTCGCTGGCAGGCAAACAAAAGCGAACAAAATCCTTATTTTTCTGAGTGAGCAGGGATCAGAATGCATTCCCATAGTGACTTCTCACGCCCTGCATTCCAGGGAACGAAATAGAAGGTCTGGTTCACCAACCTGACTTCTAATTGCTGAGATCTGACGTGAATACAGATAATCATGGTATTCTGTGGTGCTTCTTTCCGGAAAGCCAGTATACGGAGTCATAAAACTCCTCCCATGGCCCTAAGGAGCACACGTAAGGCCAACAACACTACGATCGTTTTTAAAATTTATTTTAAAGTTTATTTATGTATTTAAGCAATCTCTACCGCCAACGTGGGGCTCAAACTCACGACCCCGAGATCAAGAGTCTCATGTTCTTTCGGCTGAGCCAGCCAGGCACCCCTGTCACAATCATGTTTGTAGCTGGATAGATTGAAAAAGCAAAGGGTGATCTGATTGCTACTTCGTGCGTTAAAGAATTGGGCTCTTTTTGTGTCCGTTCCTGTTAAATCGTAAACTACAACAAAGGAGAATGACTTTATTTAAAAGTTGTACCGAGGGGCGCCTGGGTGGCGCAGTCGGTTAAGCGTCCGACTTCAGCCAGGTCACGATCTCGCGGTCCGTGAGTTCGAGCCCCGCGTCAGGCTCTGGGCTGATGGCTCGGAGCCTGGAGCCTGTTTCCGATTCTGTGTCTCCCTCTCTCTCTGCCCCTCCCCCGTTCATGCTCTGTCTCTCTCTGTCCCAAAAATAAATAAAAATGTTGAAAAAAAAAATTAAAAAAAAAAAATAAATAAAAATAAAAGTTGTACCGAGTCCTTGTGGCCGTGAGAGACTGTGGGCGCATCCAGGGCAGAAGTCTTTACTAGTGCAGTTAGAGACGAAAGAGGTAAGACGAGGTCGTAGGTTGACAGTGTAGGCGACGCAGGGGGTCACCAGGGTTCTGGGTTTTTAAGAATAGACGGCCTATTTTATCAGCGTGACCGGAGATATTGGGCTCTTGGGCACTGACTCCAAGTAGCCCATCTGCTAAGAGACTGAATGGTAACAGGGAACACAGATGTAAGCCCTGACTTTGTCTAGGGCTGGGACATTTTGTGCCGGCCACCCCGAAGCCTTCTGTCTTGGTCTCCGGACATCTGGGGAGTTGGCTTAGAAACGAGAAGACTGAGTATATAACGAGGAATTAAAAATGAGGCCACTGGATGGTCCCAAGAGCTATGCCATGCAGGTCCTGGTGACTCCGAAGAACCTGCCGGCTCTCTCCACGGTATTTATCTCTAAGGACCGAGAGAATTTGTACTTGTGAGATTCGGTGCCTGCCTCTCTCCTCGGTAAACGCCACCATAGTTTGCTCTCGGTAGACGCATTTTCGTGGTCCACCCGTAGACTAGTATCATCCCACCTTAAAAAAGGAGCCTTTCTTTAGAAAGAAATACAACACCATGGAATCATTTACAATCATTTTCTGACCTGCCTCTCTAAGTTGCTGCTGGTGTAATTCTGGAACTTAACCAAGATCAAGGACAACTTACTCTCTTTGATAGTCCCAATTATCTCATCGGTTTGTGAAAGTTGAAATGAACATTACAAAATGCCAAGAGGCGGGCAAACACAAGAACTTTGTTTTTTTTTTAATGAAAGTATCAGGTAAGAATTATAGTTGAGTCTTGAACAACACAGGTTTGAACTGTGTGGCTCCACGTGTATGTGGATTTTGTTCAATAGAGTACAGTACCATAAGATGCATTTTTCTTCCTTAAAATTTTCTTTTTAAAATGTTTATTTATTTATTTTTGAGAGAGAGAGAGAGAGAGAGAGAAAAGAGAAGCAGAGAGAGGGGGAGAGAGAGAACCCCAAGCAGGCTCTGTGCTGTCAGTGCAGAGCCCGATGCAGGGCTCGAACTCACAAACTGTGAGATTGCGACCTGAGCTGAAATGAAGAGTCGGACGCTCAACCGACTGAGCCACCCAGGCGCCCCCTCTCTGTCACATCTTTCCGAGCTCAGGGCCCTCGGCAGCTCTCCACAAGACACCGCCCAGATATTTTTGCAGAATTATATCTTGTATCTAATTCTTCTCAAATGGCTGCTAACAGACATTTAATACGAATTAAACACCCCCCCCCCCACCAATAACAGAGGGAATTTGCGTTTTAGAGAGTCAGGGACGGATTAGAGTTGGTGGCAAAACCCGAGTAGTTGGCCACCAGTTTTCCTTGCTTTCTAGGGCATGTCGCTTGCCCACAGTTCCCAGAATTCCTTACCGTTAGACGGGGGTAGGTATGGCACACCATCTTCAGACCTGGCCCATCAACAGTTCCTGTACTTTCTCTTTCCCTGAGGGGTGACCTAGTACAGAGCATGTGGTGGAGGACTTCAAGGTCCCCTCCGATGTTAGAGCCACTGCATAGAAGGGACCTGGGTCCTGGAATATCTACGTGGAGCAGAGCCTACCTGATGGGACCACTGGGATCTGAGAGTTGTTTGCTGCAGTAGTTAACCCGCCTGACTCATACAGAGCACTTAGCCACTCACCATTGATTTTTGCCTAGGAAATGTGCATTCGTGGAGCCATTTAGGTGCCCTCAACACCTCTGCTAAAGCTCGAGGGTTTGAGGATGACCACAGAGGCTTTCCACTTTTGTGAAGAATTTCCAGAGGCATTCTTCCCAAACTGGTGTTATTTCCCCTTTTTCTGACAACATGGTAACAAATTTTTACTTCTTTCATGTAACCTGTTGCACAGTACTGAAATTGATCGTTGATGGTGTACCTTGACCATCTTAGGCAGAAGGGGAGTCTATTCCGTCTTAGGAAGTGAGGGAGATGATCTTCCAAGATGGCCACCATCAATTCCTCTCCTCCCTGTACCTGCATGCTGCTCCACCCGTCCAAGAGCGGAGTCTGGCCTGTGGCCTATGACTTGCTTTACCCCGTAGATTGCCAAGGACGCGACATTCTGGGACTTCCCAGCCCAGGCCTTGAGAGGAATGGCTGCTTTATTTTGACTTATTTTATTTATTTATTTATTTATTTAATATGAAATTTATTGTCGAATTGGTTTCCATACAACACCCAGTGCTCATCCCAGCAGGTGTCCTCCTCAATGCCCATCCCCTCCCTCCCACCTCCCATCAATCCTCAGTTTATTCTCAGTTTTTAAGAGTCTCTTATGGTTTGGCTCCCTCCCTCTCTAACCTTTTTTTTTTCTTTCCGCTCTCCCATGGTCTTCTGTCAAGTTTCTCAGGATCCACATAAGATTGAAAACACGTGGTATCTGTCTTTCTCTGTATGACCTATTTCACTTAGCATAACACTCTCCAGTTCCATCCACGTTGCTACGAAAGGCCATATTTCATTCTTTCTCATTGCCACGTAGTATTCCATTGTGTATATAAACCACAATTTCTTTATCCATTCGTCAGTTGATGGACATTTAGGCTCTTTCCATAATTTGGCTACTGTTGAAAGTGCTGCTCTAAACATTGGGGTACAAGTGCCCCTATGCATCAGCCCTCCTGTATCCCTTGGGTCAATTCCTAGCAGTGCTACTGCTGGGTCATAGGGTAGGTCTATTTTTAATTTTTTGAGGAACCTCCACACTGTTTTCCAGAGCGGCTGCACCAGTTTGCGTTGCCACCAATATTGCAAGAGGGTTCCCGTTTCTCCACATCCTCACCAGCATCTGTAGTCTCCTGATTTGTTCATTTTAGCCACTCTGACCAGCGTGAGGTGATATCTGAGTGTGGTTTTGATTTGTATTTCCCTGATGAGGAGCGACGTTGAGCATCTTTTCGTGTGCCCGTTGGCCACCTGGATGTCTTCTTTAGCGAAGTGTCTATTCATGTCTTCTGCCCATTTCTTCACCGGATTATTTGTTTTTCGGGTGTGGGGTTTGGTGAGCTCTTTATAGATTTTGGATGCTAGCCCTTTGTCCGCTATGTCATTAGCAAATGTCTTTTCCCGTTCCGTCGGTTGCGACTTCCAAGCCGGGGCCTTGAGAGGAATGGCTGCCTTAAAGTTCTCCCTCCTGGAATCCGGCCGCCATTTGAGAGTCTGACTATCCTGAGACCACATGTGGAGAGCCCACTTAGGCACCAGATGTGAGCGAAGGCTTCTCGGCCCTTCCAGCCAGCTCCGGTGCCAGCTGAATACAGCCGAGTGAGTGCCTCCAGCCGATGCCAAATGGCTCCGAAGAACTACCAGCTGAGCTCGGTCAACTCACAGAATCATGGGAAAAAATACATCGTTGCTGGTGTAAGCCACCCACTTTCAGAGTGGCTTGTCCCACCGCAACAGATAACCGAAACAGGAGGCAGTTCAGATGTGGTTTTGACCGGGTGAGGAGAGAATTGTAGGCTCCCACGGGAGTGTTCGTTGCTGTCTTTTAAGTCACGAAGGTGGAAGCATGGCTTTCAAAGAGGCCCGAGGAAGGTTCTTTACGCTCAGGGGCACGCAGGGGCCACTTCCCCACGCTTCTACCTGAGCCCCGGCAAATATTTCTCTCACAGAAGTGTTTTGAGCGAGAGTAAGTACTCGTGTCCCTCTCTGTTCCCTGTCTTAGGCCATGAGCTCCTTCAGGGGCGTGATCGTGTGTTGCTGGGCGTAGAGCGGAGCTTCAGGAAAGTTGCAGGCTTTGAAGGGTCAGTGACCGAGTTAACGCTGCTGGGGGTGGGCGGTGGGGGGGCTCATCCTCTGAGAGGATAAGGAAGCGATGAGGCGAAGCCCTTGCCTTACCCCTAATGTCTCCCCCAAAGAGCAAAAGAGGTGGCTACAGGAAGGAGGATGCGGTGCACGCCGACAGCCGCAGTAAATCGATAAATATACCACCGTGTGTTGCGAAAGGCAGTTCACTTGCCACTCAATAGAAAGAGAAGACGTTCCTTATCGTCAGGCCAGAAACCACTCTCCGAGGATGAAGATCAGTCAAGGTGCATTTCCAACCCTCCTCTGACTGCACTTTGTGTCCTTTTCTTGAGTAACGATTTCGCGACAGACAGTGTGGTGACCTCCAGGCGCGAATCACAGCGGAGCCGGCCCCGAACTGGGAGGAGCGGATGTGAAATGGAGCACATCGGGACAGAAACAAACCCGGTGGAGACCAAATACGGAGGGCTGCGGCTTCCCTGTTTGGCCCGACACTCTGGGTACACTTACCTTTTCTTCAGTGACCAAGGGACGCTTGTTCAAGTCGTATATCGAGTTATAACCCAGCCAGAGCGGCTCCTTAACCTGGGACTTGGTGAAGATAATAAAAGGATCGGCTGAGAAGAGGCGGACCGTGCTATGGAAGGAGAACGACATGCATCTCAATATTTAACAATTGCAAACCACAAATTGCAAAGAATATACTGTGGGGTTGTGTTAGAACTTCCTCGTATTGCTTTTTAGGGGGTTGATCAGAACTTCTAGTTCCTTTGACCTAAGGACCCAGGCTGGTATACTCATAATTTACGTTTCCTCCCTCCCTCCCTCCTTTCCTTCCTTCCTTCCACCCAGCCACCCACTCACCCATCCGTCCACCCGTCCGTCCGTCCACCCGGCCACGCACCTGCTGGGCTCCTACAGTGTATCAGGCACTGCCCAGGGTGCTGGGGGTACGTTTTCAAGCAAGACAAAACCAGTCTGTGTTATCCTGGTGTTTGTGACCTGGAGGTGGTTTTTTAGAATTTAGTCTCTCAAACCTAAACCTTTGGGAGCGCGGGGAATTCACAGTTGGATTTCTTGTTGGGGAAATACACTCACTCTGTCTCTGAAAAATCCACCAATGGACCGTTTTCTTACCTACAGGATTCTCCTTCAGGAAAAAAGAAACTGTCTGCTTATGCAGCTAGAAGAGGCTACCCGCCTAGCGTCCTATCTCCAGTCCCAGTTAAAAAGGTGGGTAACTTACTGTCACGTTAGAACGACGCGTCCGTGAACGTCATCATTCCCTCTGGCTTGTTTTTCTCGTACCAGAACTTGGAACCGGAAGCGGTTGTAAACACAGGGTAGAAAAGCAGCTTCGTTGTATTTTTCAGAGAGGCTGCTAATGTGTGATTCAGGGAATATGAGGAGAACCGGACTTGGCTGCAGAATGACGGGTCTGAAGTCAAATTCGTCCGTCGGTTTTGTAATTTAACCCACCGCTTCCGAAGTGTGTATATTCATCTCCATATGCGCACGGATATTTTTATGTTGTTTTTTTTTTTTAATGATGTGACTATTTGTAAAGTAAGCTTTGGATGCACACCCCGGTGAAGCTGTCCGTGACCCCCCCCCTCCAGCCCCCCACCTTTTTAGCCCTCGGAGACTTGCTGGCATCTAATGCAAGTACATTTTCACTGCGCTAATCGTAGGCAAACAAACGCAAACAAATAATTGAATACTGCCCTTTGCGCCTTTTCCCCTCTTGTGATGATTTCTTTTCATCACAATTTTATCTCCTGACATTTAAGCTCTCCTTTCTGTAGATCTGAGGGGCCTTTGAAGTCCATTTTAACCCGATTTCCCCTGAGGAAATAGATTTCAGTACGAGGGCACTCCCTTATCCCCCCCCCCAACCCCCTCCCCAGACAGTCCTCGCTCACCGGCAATACACACAGGGAATTTTAATGCACAGTTAATTGGAAGGTTTTTACCAACCTTTGTCCCTTCGCTTGCCCAGAAAGCACCGTGGTTGCCATAGAAAATACCACTTTCAAAGCTTGCGAAACTAAAACACTAGGTTGCGACTGGTCCTATGTTCTTGCGTCGGTGTCTTCATTATTGTACAAGACGACAAAGGAATGAATGAATGAGTGAATGCACTCACTCTGTTTTCCAGTCTGGTGCCTTACGAAAGAGGTGGGGGCCGCCTTTGAAGAAATGGGGGCTCTCTCTGGAGCATTATGGTGACCCGCGGGGGGCGGCGAGGACTCAGGAAGGAAACCGACAGGACAAATCATTCGGCACCAGTTCCATTCTCGTTGCTTGTTGTCATCGGGGGTTTAAGGTACGCGTCCGCGTTCAGAAATTTAATGTGTTCCTAATCTTTCTGGGTCTGCCTGTTGCATCCAGTGAGGGGTACCTGCACGTGCTAACAACGGAAACGCTCCCATTCTTTTGGGAAATAGTACCTTCTAGTGCCTGGGGCACACAGCTGCCGAATTACACGTGTTGGCATCTGCTGGTCTCCGACCAGGTGTAATGAATGTGTTCTGCTTATTCTGACGCTGCCTCCAAAATGGGAGAATTACTGGCACCTTCGACCACCGGCTGAGGGGGCTGGTGTCTTCTTCGAAGCGGGCGCCAGCTTGTAATGCGTCGTCTGTTCGGCGCGATTTATCCAGGATAAGCCACAGCCAGC
Organism: Prionailurus bengalensis; assembly: GCF_016509475.1. NCBI lineage: Eukaryota > Metazoa > Chordata > Mammalia > Carnivora > Felidae > Prionailurus > Prionailurus bengalensis. Next base: position 7,423,212 of record NC_057361.1, read on the forward strand.
CTGACACGGACGGCCTGACCTTCTCCAAGTACAAGGGATCATCACAGCCTGGCCCTCCCAAAGCTGAGCTGGGCACAGCCATTCGCTGCTAAAAAGGCCCTTCTCTCCTTTCTTTCTGTAGGGTGCGGACTGTGTCCCAGGTCACTGTTTGTTTGAGGCCTCAGTTTCAGAGATGAAGTATTTAATGCGGTTGAGTCCCCTGGTCTCTCATCCAAGGAGTTTCTTTTGGCCCTGAGGTTACCTGAAAGTCTGTCCTATGAAGCGATCGCCTCTTTTCTTTCGGCCTCTATTTGCCATAAGACATGAATCATCAGACATAGACAAACGTGACGTCACGACATTCATACGCTTTTAAACAAAGAAAAAACAAGGAAGAGAAAAAGAAATCTATGTACATAGGTCTTTCGCTAATATTTGTTAGAAGTATTTTCTTTCTTTGTAACCTACGAGCTCATTCTTTCAAAGCCGGTCGCTGCTTCGGGGTTGATGAATGTTTTCAGCTCGTGAACCATGTGCATTTTTCTCCCACCTCCCACTTCCTGTATGTTACAGGCCCATCCAGATATTGGACGTGCCGGCTCCAGGCTGGAAATTCCATCAGCAACCTGGTGTGGGAGTCGGTGTGTCAGCTGTCTCCTAGACGAATGTCGGCCTGAGGAGTCTGGGCCGGAACTTGAAGGGTCGAATCTGGAGAGGGGAGGGGCCGGGGTGAACAGGCAGGGGACCAGAGTTCCAACCCCAGTCATCGCCAATGGTATGACTTTGGACAAGTCACTTAAAACAATCTGGCCCCTCCCTTTTCCCCCGTAAAGGGAAAGGACCGGCTGCGTCTTATAAGGGCCCGTCCGTTCTACGATTCTGGTTCCTAAACTTGCACCCATCTGAGGTCACCCAGACGGGAAGGTCTACCTGTCTGGGACTTTGCGGCAGGAACTCAGGGTTCCTGCGCCTGGACGGCACTACTCTTCGACTTGGAGGACTTGACAGATTATAACGCGTTTCCCAAATACCAGTCTTTTCCCTGCAAACTTCAGATATGCGCTGTGTCCCTGTCCCACCTGTGTATTTATTTACTAGGTATTTTTCTTCGAGTTGACTTTCTAAGACTTCAGTTTAATTATGGAAACGCTGTCACTTCAGCAGAGGGATACACAGCTTGGCACCGACCGCAGCGGAAGCAACTACAACGACAACTCAACATTACTCGGGGCTAATGCCTTTCTTCCTATGGAGGTGCCTTCTGCTTCTCTTCCTCCCACAGGCTGGGAGCAGAGCTGGTGTCCGGCTCGCCGCGGGGAGTGCAGTCCGGATTTGGGAGAACCAAACACAGGGGGCGCTCAGGGCACCCGCTCGGCTCAGCACGACGTTGGCTCAGGGCAGATTCCGTTTAACTCGGGCTCTCCATTACGCCCAACGCTGATTAATGGGCAACAGAAACATTCTGGTCTTCCAGAAATTACTGTTGACTCGGGGTTCAAAGGGGTTCAAATCCTGCCACCGAAGGGGGAGAAAATCCCCCACATCCGCTACTTCGAGTGGCACGGCATACTCCCTTATGTCTCTGATGAGCATTTCCTTCGGCCCGTGGTCGGGTCTCCCCCACAACCGAGAGCACCCCAGGGCGGAGCCCAGACCTCGTGCTCTCTTAACGCATTGTCTGATCCTGGGTCGGCCTTCCGCGGGAGCCCCATCCACACCCACAACTGATACCTGCATCTGACATGCAAACCCAATGCCTTCACGTCTAAGGAGCTGGGGGCAGGGCTGGTGAGTGCTATTTAATGTTGCTGCGGCAGGAGACTAGACCACCAACCACCGCCGGGATGAGATTCATCTACTCAGAGTCTCGACCATGAATTTTTGCTGCCACCAACCCACATCCCAGGTGAAACCTTACAAGAAGACAGTGGCTGCCCCGCTGTCTTTCAGGGGCGTTTATGAAGCCCCCGCCTGTGGTGGCTCGTCGCAAACCGTTCTACGAAGCAATCAGAGGCACGGGCTATGTTCTCCAGGGCTTCTGATTAAAAACAGGCTTTCTCTGAGCTTACAGCGTAGACTGTTCTAGATGCTGCCTCCCAAAAGTTTCCTGCTGGTCCGCGACTTTTGCTGGTAATGACATTCACACACGGAAAGGACGCAGCCCCTCTTCTTCAACAAAGCTCCAAAGTTCTGTGGTCTGAACCCCAGAAAGGGGATCTGTAGAGGAGGCGGCTGGTGGGCCAGGCACCCCTGAATCTTCACCCCGAGTTGCTTCTTCCCCCTGGGGTTCTCTCACCCGATTTCCACACTCACCACCATCCTGCCCCCCTTCCGCCCCCCCTTCCCGCCGGCTTGGTTCCCTCTGACAGGTGAGAAAGACTTTACTCTGAATATATGTAATAGTGAAAAAGGAAACAAAATAAAGGAAGAAAACCGGAACTGTAACTCGGAAAAGACTTGACTAAATCCCAAGAGGGCTACAACGATGTGGGTGCAAAATCACGTATATGATGACCATACGGCTTAGCCGGACGGGCTAACTCCCCTGTGACCGTTGTCTTCGGGGCCTGGGAACACTTGCCTGCAGGTCCCAAAGTCTGCAGTCACTCCTTGGCCTGAATTCCTTGCTCCCTAGACCCACACTCCGTATCAGGGTTTCTCCTCCTCAGCGCCGGGGACTCTTGGGGCGGGATGATTCTTGGCCACCCTGCACACTGTGAGACGTCGAGCGGCACCTGGGCCTCTGCCCGCCGGATGCCAGGCGCGCCTACCCCCGGCCCCCCAGCTGGACCAACCGAAAATATCTGCAGACGTTGCCAAATCCTTCAAGGGGGTGAACGGGCTGAGCCGAGAGCCGCTGCTCTGTCTTCTGGCCCCTCCCCATGAGGTATCACCTCTTTCTGAAGCAGGGTGTTCCCGTCACTGCCTACTAAGGAACCGAATTCCACTTTGGTTCTGGCTTTTGCCCTAGGTCGTTGTGGTATAATATAACATATATGTGGTCTTTGTCCCCGGTTCCTGGCACAGAGCTCCTAAAACCCTTGTACTTTCCAGACTGATAGGAGTGTCTTTTGTATTCATGAGAAAGCCCTTTCAACCCTACCTGAAATTATGCCAATGAGGTGACTCATGAAGGAGGTGTGGCTGGATAGCTTCAGGACGGGGCTGGTGGCCAGAAAAACCAACCAGTGACTAGAGAGTTAGAACTTTCAGCCCTGTTCCCCCACCTCCAGGGGAGGGCAGCTGGAGACCGAGTTCAGTCACCAGTGGCCAATGATTTTATCAATCATGCCTCTGTAATGAAGCCTTCATAAAAACTCGGATGAGGATTGGGGGAGCTCCTGGTCGTGAACATATCAGTGTACCAGGAGGGTGGCACACTCCAACTGCACAGGGACAAGAAGGTCCTGTGCTCAGGATCCTTCTGGATCTCGCCCTACGTACCTCTCACCTGGCTGTTCGTTTGTATCTTTTATAATAAATTGTAATTGTAAGTATAGTGCTTTCCTAAGTTCTGTGAGTCATTCTAGCAAATTATCTACCTTGAGTGGGAGGCGGTCATGGGAACCCCCGAATTTGTAGTATGCCAGGCTGAAGTGTGGATACGCTGGGGACCCTGTCTGTGGTATCTCCAGTGAGGCCAGTCTTGTGGTCCTGAGCCCTTAACCTGTGAGGTCTGTTCTAACTCCACGGTAGTGTCTGAATTGAGTTAAATTGCAGGATACCCAGTTGACGTGAAGGATGGAGAATTGATTGTTGCTGAAAAAAAACGACGTAGTAGTTGATGGGATCATTGGGACGTCCAAAATGAAAGATCTCATGCTTCCGGTGAAAGTCTGCCTGTGGTTATGTATCAAAAGGTACAGTGAACTTTTGGGGCTCCTGGGTGGCTTAAGCGTTTGACTTCGGCTCAGGCGATGATATCGCAGTGGGCGAGTTCGAGCCCCGCGTCGGGCTCTGTGCCGCCAGCTCGGAGCCTGGAGCCCGCTTCGGATCCTGTGTCTCCCCCTCTCTCTCTTTGTCCCTCCTTTGCTCACGCTCTGTCTCTCTCTCTCAGAAATAAACATTTAAAAAAACCAAAAAGGTATAGTGAACTTTTAACAAAGTTTGTCAAGCCTGATGGAACACTTGGAAAATAATGGGATGTTGATGGAGCATCATTATGATGTCATTGAATGTAATTGTCCTCCCATAGACGGCGACATTAATTGTCCTGATCTTACAGGTGAGCTCACTGTTGCAACAATTGATTAAAATTGCCAGCTTCCCTGGTGGTGTGGAGTATGTGACTCCATCACGAAGGATTTCGCGGCAAAATGATATAGTATTTTTCTTAGAATGTTTCGAACGTTTAGACAAACTGGGAAGCCTAACGTCTTTGGACAGTGGCAGTTGTTAAAGAAACAGGGGAAATGGTGGGGGTGGGAGAAAGTGCCCTTCCCTTTGAAGAGGGTGTTCTCTCCAGAAGAGCCACTCCAGGCCCAGTGGGCCACGCTCTGTGTCACCTGCAGCACATCCCGACAGGTGACATGTTCCTGACGTGACGCTCCATCAGGGTGACTGGGAACCTGGTCTTGCCCCCTGCCACCTGGGGAATCTTGACTGTGACAGGAAGGCCACTCTTCTTCCCGGGGCACGAGTTTCCTACGGCCACCGTAACCAATCGCCACAAGCTTAGTGGCATGACGAAACACAAATTCATTAACTTACAGTTCCGGAGGCCCCAAGTCTGAAAATCGGTCCGAAATCAAGGTGTGGGCATGGCTAGAAGCTTCTGGAAGCTCTGGAGGAGAATCTCTTCCTTGCCTTTTCTGCTTTCTTGGCTCATTGGCTCCCTTCCAGCCAGCCATGGCATCTCTCCAATATCTGCTCCCATGGTCACGCCCCTTCTCTGACTCTTACCCTTTCCTGTGGTAAGGACCCTTGTGATGACCTTGGGCCCATTTGGAAACTCCTGGATAATCTCCCCTTAACTAGATCACACCTGCAAAATCCTCTTTGCCATCCAAGGTAACACCTTCTCGGGTTTCCGGGATTAGGCTTGGGGGCCGTTACTCTGCTTACCACACCGTGGCCTGCATGTGACAATCCATGATGGAGTCCATCAGCCCAGGACCTCAGGAAGGCGAAAGGAGGGAGTGCGGTGCGTCGCCAAACGCAGCTGTAAAAACCACCCCGTGAGATCCTGCTGCCCGTCCCCAGGTCCTATTCATCAACCAGCTTCACTAGGCAGCTGCAAGCACGGCCTCCGTTTTGATCTGGTTTGGACTTCTGTCTGTCTGTCCTCCCACTTAGACTGATCTTCTCTTCCGAGTGCTCCGGAAGGGGTGTGTGTATAGAAGCGCGGGGGGCGTGATCACTCCACTTCCTGTAGTGCTCAGAGCCCAGAGGTGCCGAACAAGCGGGAGTTGTTCCCGCCGGTGGCTCCGTCCATAGTACGTTTGCAGAAGTATTGGCTGGCTGTGTGTAAACCAAAGTTCCGGGTGTCCCCAGGTGAGGGCCCTTCGTACTCACAGAAGCCATCCACACCAGGGCCTGTGCGTTGGAATCTTGTGGGTCTTGACATCCCGCACAGATTCGCCAGGTCTGGGCTGGGACCTGAGATTTTGCGTTTCTAGCACGCTTCCAGATGATGCTAACACTGCTGATCCAAGGACCGGACTTTAGGGATCTCCCGACCCATTTTACAGATGAGACGATGGAGGCCCAGGAGCACAGGTGAGTTACCCAAGGTTTGTGGCAGAGTTGGAACCGGGATCCAATGGCCTTCCTCACAGTCCAATGACCATCCCATGTCACATGCCTGTCTCAGGTGAGGAGAGGATTCAGCTGTGCTAGCCATCAGTGAAAATAGGGCGTTGCCTGATTATGTAAAAATTATCAATGGGGCGCCTGGGTGGCTCAGTCAGTTAAGCATCCGACTCTTGATTGTGGCTCAGGTCACCATCTCACGGTTTATGAGATCGAGCCCTGCGTCAGGTTCTGCACTGACAGTGGGGAGCCTGCTTGGGATAGTCTCTCTCTTTCTGCCCCCCTCCTCAAAATAAATAAATTGGCATTTAAAAAAATTATCAAGATTTAGCAACACGAAAAGAGGAAAACCATGATAGTGTGAATCAATCATATTAATTGTTAATGAGAAAATGGGTGTATGTTACTTATTTGCTTAAGGGACCAGACTCTATGTGTATTCAGGTTTTATATATGTTAATATTTTATATTCATTATATATATATAAATATATGATTTTTATACATGTATATGTACTCTTTTTCCTTTATGAAACACTATTTTAATGAGAAGAACCCCCGATGACTGTTAGAGGGCTGAGAATGGGCTGGGGCTCTGAACTTGGCACATAAGCTTGGCCTTCCTTCCAGCTGGAGGTGGCCCTTTAAGACCCGGAGTGCTCAGATGGACACGTGGGCGGCTCTGCTGGGGGGCGGGGTGTCCTCTGGTTGGTCCGTCACCAATACATCGCCAACACATTCTTTTCTCTCCTTCCCTTTTCCTTCTCCTCTTCCTTTCTCTCCCTTTCCTTCCTCTCTTCCTCCCTCTCTCCTTTGCTCCTTTCTTTTCTCTCATAAACATTTAATGGGTGCCCTTAAAAATCTTTCGCCTCCAGCAATCGCCCCACCCTTGGTACAAATATTTTAGAATGGTTAACTCTGTTTTTTAATCCTTTGTATTTTTTGGTGAAAAAAATTTTCATTCAGGTATAAGCAACATACAATGTCATGTTAGTTTCGGGTGTATAACATATCGGTTCCACACTTCTGTACATTACGAAATGGTAAGTGTAGTTACGGTCTGTCCCCATACACCATTATTACAATATTATTGGCCGTGTTCCCTATGCTGTACTTTTCATCTTAGAATGGTTAATTCTGGAAGCCGGGCCAACGACAAGTGAGGCGAAATCAATGTGGCCAACTTGACCCTTCTGCGACACGGCGGAGTGGAATAGCTCTGGGGGCAGGTATAATGACAAGGTGAAGAGTAACAAAGACTCTATCAGGGAGTAGGTAAACGGAGGACTGTGGCTTATTTTGTCATTACACCTGCCCCCAGAGAGTCCGCGCTGGCCTGGCGTGAAGAGGTCCTAGCCCGGCCGGGCCGTCCCTCCAGGCTGTGCACACAGGCTTTTAGCGACGGCCCTGAGCTCCTCTGGGACTGTGGTTTCTATCGCCAGTCTGACTGCTAGGGACGATACGACTTTATGAGAAGCAAAATGAGAACTCCCTTTGCTTGAGAAATCACCGCTCGGAGATGGCATTTATTCTGAAGGATGACTCGGAAAAGGGTGATATTGAGAAAAGAATCGGATGCGCACAGAACCCTGAACCCTGTAACGCCAGGGGCCATTATCCTCGATATCAGTGACATTTGGGTGGCTCTGCTGTTTGATCTTTCATCTTCCAGTTTGTACTTAAAGTCTGCCCTACATCGGAAAATGGCAACGGTCAGAAAATGCGACGTGAGCCTGAAGATGATAAGGCTGAAGGCAGTTCACGACCCAGACATTTTCTAGTGCGCGTTTTGCTTTTTTTTTCAATATATGAGATTTATCGTCAAATTGGTTTCCATACAACACCCAGTCTAGTGCGTGTTTTGTATTTTTCTTGCATTTCTTCGGTTTGTCTTCTGAAAAGGTGCAGTTTGGGTATCGTACAGAGGTGTGAGAAGCACCCAGGGACTGTGAGTGAGGAAATGGATCATGACATTGATTATGAACCTGCCATATGAGTGGCAGAAAGGTGAGCTGTATGGATGACCTGAGCCATTTGCTTAGAGCTGCCTGGGTAGTGCGGGGGTGGGTGGGGGGAAGGGCTTGTCACAAATGCAGATTCCAGGGCCTTGTCCTTGAGGCTTACAAGTCAGCGGGACTGAGGTTGGGTCTAGGAAACTGTATTTTTAGAGTTCCCCTGTTGCCTCCAGAGCTTACCTCGATTAAACACGTGCCAGACATGGGATCCCCTAAGACTAAGTCCAGGATCTTTGACCAGATGTGATTGGTAATCGAACTAGATCAAGGAGGGCAGTGAATTTTTAGAAAAAAGTTAGTGGTTCTAGAGAAAGGAAGACAGCTAGCACTTCTTGAATACTTATTATGGGTCAGCCACTGTGCCGAGAGCTTTAGAGAGATTAATCCCGGGCATTTATTTCCTTATTTGTTTATTTGTTTTTGGCAAATGAGGGAACTGATGCTTAAAAAAAGCTAAGGCAGCTTGGCTCAAGTCCTACAGTTACAAGTGTTGGGGGTGAAGGTTCCATCCCATGTCTGTGTAACTCTGCAGTTCAAAGCCCAAGGGTGGGGGGAGGGGAAGGGAGAAAGGGAGGAAGAGAGAGAGAGAGAGAGAAGGAGAGAGAGAGGGAGAGAAAGGTGCCCCCCCACCAAAGACTTGCAGTTTTTCTCTGGAAGGAGGTAGATGAATTTACATACAACTACAGCAAGGAACTAACAAAGGGACATGAGATGATTTTTAGCTGCTGTTCAAATTCTCATTACGTTTGGGAGGATGAATCTTGTTAACTGTGGTCCCAACGGAGAAACTTACTCTTAGGGAAAAATTATAATCAGATACTAAACATTTGTGTGACGAATTTTGTTTGGTTGACACCGAAGGCCACTGCGTTTTCGCGGGATAGCCTTAAGTGTAATAAAGTGAGGTTTTAAATATAGTATTAGCTGTATAATTCTGTTCTGCTTTGTTAGCTTCTGCTAGCCCAATAAACTCTGTCAACGGAACAAAAGACCCTCCTTAGGGTGATATTTTAATTGTCATAAAAATGTCATATAGATTAAGGGGCCAGCTGAGCCCTTATAGTTTCTCAGGGACTAGAGAAATCATTAAAAATTGCATATGCTATTTCCAAGATAAAATACTGGCCACGACTCCAGCCGTAATGTTCTTTTTATGTGAATTTTGCCAAATACAAAGCCATGAATTATATTAATTCCCTGAAATCATCTTCCAAAAAGCTTACATGAAATATCAGAGATGTTCCCCCCTCCTCCTCGTTCCTCTTTCCTCCCTGCCTCAACCCCCCCTCCCCATCTACTTTTTATTACGGGGAGTTTTGAATTAATACAGAAGTGCGCATCGTTGTATAAAAGATTCCTGATACTAAAACATTTATTGCCGTAGCAATTTCTGCCCTCCCACGTCTGCTAAGTTTTGAGTCAAACTTTGATTTCTGGCAAGCTTTTCCCACAGCCCTTCCCTGAGCAGGAGGAAATACACTAAAGGGAGGAAATCCCTGAAGGGATTACAACATTTCTAATGTTTTAATTGAGTTGCTATTTTGCACTGTATTCGATACACTTCAGAATTCGTATCCCTCTTAAGGCTCCAACCGCCTTTCCTCTTTGTCATTGTTACGTCCGTAAATCATGGTGTTTCTTGGAAAGAAGAAAAACACACAGGTCTATACCTAATTAGAATTCCTTTTGTTTTACCCAGACTATTAACGTGACCTACGACACGAGTAGAGGAAAGAAACAAAACAGCGGCACTTGCATATAATTGGAGCTTGGAGTAAAAATTCTACGTGTTTTAATTTGCAGGTGCAGCACCAATTACGCTAAGAGGCCGAAGAACTTGCTCTCTGCCAGAAGCGAACGCCTCTCAATTCCCCCGAACGTTTCCTAGAGAGTCTGCGGTGGTTAAAGGGGCAACGACATGTTTTCGGCCTCAGTGTGTCCTTCCTGCGAAAAGTTGGGCTCTTCTGAACAAACCATGTCCATTTCCCTCCTTTTGGCAACTGCTTTTGAAGAGAGGGAAGGTCTGGAAAGAGGTAACTATAGGTGAGGGGTCAGCAAATTAGGGTCCTCAGGCCAAAGTGAACTCACTGCCTGTTTTTGTAAATAAAGTTGTATTAGGACACGGCCGTGCTCACTCAGGTACACGCTGTTTATGGCCGTTTTTGAGATACGGCGGTTGAAGAGTCGCGACAGAGACCGTCTGGCCTTCAAAGCTGAGAATATTTACCGTCTGGCCCTTTGCAGAAACAGTTGACTGGCCCTGCTTTTAAAGTCTTTCTCATCCGCAGAAAAAGTCGAAATATAAATTATATGCCCACGTATGAAGTTACGTAAAACCTCTCGACCACTTACGGAGCATGATGCGAAAACACATTAACTTGATATGGATTTTCATCGTCATCGATTTTGGCAAATTGAGTATATTTCTCCTTGATCTTCCTGTTTTCCACGTGACACCTTTTCCTCCGCCCACAGAGAACTCAAAGATGTTCTTCTTTCAGGATTATTCTCTCCATCTTGAAACGTGTTTTTCTCCACTGCTTGCCTTTGCCTAATAAATCCTCTCAGTCCCCTCGTCATCCTGTAAACATCGGCATTCCCCACTTTGGTTCCCCTTCGGTTTTATCCTCACCTCACCTATGCCACTGTCAGCCAGTCACGCCTGTGGTGTCTGTCAGCTGCAAACTTCTCGAGAACTTAGCTTCACGCCAGGATCTTTCTCCCGAGGGCTGGACTCCCAGTTCCAGAATTCTCTCTCCCGGCCGTCTCCACTCACGGTGCGCGTTCACGATTGGACTTGTTGCCTTTTCTTCCCAGCCCGGTCGTCCTGCAGCTAGAAACTCGGGAGTCCACGTTGATTTTCCTCTGCCAGCTGGCCACCAAGACCCACTGATTCTACCTTCTAAATACCCCCCAAATATGTGGCCTCCTGTCCATGTCCGCCATTGCTTCAACCTCTCATCACATCTTGTGCGAACTGCCTCGAAGCGACTTCTCTCCTGATTCCACATTACTCGATACCCCGCATGGACACCAGAGCCACCTTCCTCAAGCCAAGTTTGATGTACGAATGTACTTAAAATTCTTCAGGGTGTCATCACCTTAAGGGTCATGTTCAAACACCTCAGCAAGGAACTTAGGTGCCTTCTTGAGATGGCTTCTGCTTAGCTCTCCGGTCTGATCCCTCACTGTTCCATTCCCTCAACCTCTGGGCTCCTTGCTCAAGCCAGTGCATACTTTCGCCCATGGTGTTACCTCTGACCTCAGTGCTTCGTCCTGATGCCATTTCCTTCTCTTATTCATCCTTTAAACTTGAGATCAGGAATCTCGCGCTCCTCCTCTCCGTACAAGATGATAGATGTTAAGTAAACCTGTCATGGTAAGCATTTCACAATATACAGAAATCAAACCATCGTGCTGAACACCTCATTCAGGGCTGTATAAAACTGGAAAAAAAAATCTCTGTTAGAAATAACATCGGTGGTTAGTTTTCATATCTGTATACCGACCCAGGCTATCGATACGTACATCTGTATGCTACACATTCAGCATTATATGTAGTATATATAATATATACACACACTCTCGGACATGGCCCGAGGAGGTGGCCCGGGCACGTACACCTCTGAGAATATGTTGAGCTTAAATTTGCCTTTAGCACTTAACGTTTCTTTAACATCTAGGGCACGAAAATAGTTTTAATATATTGTTAAACATTTCCCATTGACGATCTGCTTAATTGCTCGCGTGAAAAGATTTCAACTCCGCCGGCTCCCTGCCAATTCCGCTTTCCTTCCACTAACGTGCTTTTGTTTCCAACATCTGCTCCCGGTGACTGACCTCCCATCGTGTGGCTGCTAGCCTTTTCCTCACCACCTGGCCCCGGCCCCCCTCTCCTTCCCCCGTCCATCATACGGCTTCTAGTCAAACAGTTGGCTGTGCCCTGGCGGTCTCAGACACGCACGTGCACACCTACATTTCGGCCCCACGGCCTTCTGTGTGGGAGCCACGCATATGGCAGGCAGATCTTCTTTTCATCGGGACCAGGTTCAACGCCTTTGTTGCATCAAGTTCACTGGATGATGCCCCAGTCAAAGACTGGTTTCCTGGTCGCTGACATCAGCCCCTCTGTTTCTCAAGTTCACTTTGAATCACATTCAGCCAAGTTGAAATTCTCTTTAGCAGTCGGGGGCCAGGGGAATCAGGATAAAGAAAATGTTCAGACAATCCTTCGGTTCGCTTATCCTAAGCAGTAGAATAAATGCCTTTACTAAATTCCCAGCCTGTTGGCTGGCGAGGTGTCTTAAGTAACGATTTATATTGTGTTTGTCAATAATGATCATGGTCGTCGTGGAAACTGATCGTGTTTATCCTGGACAGACTGGAGCAGGCCTTTGACACGAACCATCTCATCAGAACATCCTTGGATTCCAGTAAAATGGCCAAAACAGGCATTTGAGGGAGAAGAAAGGGAAAACTGGCTGCATCTCTCTCTGTCTCTCTGTCTCTCTCTGGTTTTCAAAGGTGTTGTTCGGTTTTATAACTTTTTATTTTGAAATAGTTTAAACCTTACAAGAAGTTGGAAACATAGCGCAGAGCATGTGTATCCTTCACTCAGCTTCCCCAACGATAAGCTCTTACATAAAGACGCTGGCTCATTGTCAAGACACTGTGCGTGTGTGCGCGTGCGTGTGTTTCTATGAAATCTGATCACATGTGTAGATTGCAGAAGTCATCGCAGTCAGGAAACGGGATTGTTCAATCGCCACAAAGAACCTCCCTCGTGTTACACTCTAACTACTGCTGATCTGTTCTCCCTCACCATGATTTGGTCACTTCATGGTGGTTTTTGTTTTGTTCTGTTTTAAATGTTTTATTTATTTTTCAGAGAGAGGGAGGCAGAGGCAGAGGGGGACAGAGAATTCCAAGCAGGCTCCGCGCTGACAGCAGAGAGCCCGATGCAGGGCTCAACCCGGGAACCATGAGATCATGACCTGAGACGAAGTCAGGCGCTTAACCGACTGAGCCACCCAGGCGCCCCCATGGTGGTTTCGTATACACGGAATCACACGGCATGTAACCCTTCGAGGCTGACTTTTTCACTCAGCATACCCTTGAGAGCCATCCAAGTGGAGGGTATCACTGTTACTTTTTGCATCCTTTATGAAAAAGAGACTTTTTTTTTGCAGAGTCCTAACTGGAGGGTTCAGATTTCAGCATGTAACTGGCGGGGTCTTCTTTAGGCAAGGTCAACCATGGAGCGACCTGGGATCTGGGAGCTGAGAAGTCTCCAGAACATCATCGTTGGCAAAAGAGTTCAGGCCCTGATTTTCGCATTCTCTGGGGCCAAGCTCAGGACCCCCCGAGGGTCTCCCCGGGCGCTTGGTCAACTGCTCCACTCTCGAGTTGTTCACGCAGCTAATTCTGAAAGCTTATAATGATGTGGAGGGATTTTACCCATGTAATTAAATTAATCGAAACCTAGATCTGTATTTCACCCTGAATAGCTTCAAATAATGTAAATAATCATTTTTTCGCCCCGGTGTCTTATCCACGTTCCCAAATGGCAGTTTTTCCAAAGAGTCCTTTGCTTCTTGGCAGGTACCGCCGCGCCCTACTGGCAGAGGGTCCCACACACGGATGCGGGCAACGAACGTGCGCCGCAGAGGTTGGGGATGGAGGCGGCAGGGAAACCACAAAAGGAGGTTTCCCACTTGGGCCTTTGGGGGTTGTTAGAGGGGGTCTCGAGTCCGGTCCCACTGAGGCAGTTCCGGGCTCGCCACTGGTGGCTGGGGAGCTGGGTCAGGTGGCTTTGGGGACTAAAGTCCCGTCAGGGGGAGCGGGGAGGCGCGGGAGAGAGAAAAGAGCAGGGGTGTAGAAGTCAGGGTTAAATCTCAGAGAAGTGACTTTATAGAAGTTGTACCAGCGATCTACACCAACGTCCTTTTCCCCCAAAGACTGACTGGCGCGGGGGTTTGGGTGAGGCCAGAGTGCCTTAATGTTTATTTACTTTTGAGAGAGAGAGAGAGAGACAGAGCACGAGCAGGGGAAGTGCAGAGAGAGAGGGAGACACAGAATCGTAAGCGCTCCAGGCTCCGGGCTGTCAGCACAGGCTCGAACCCACGAACCGTGAGATCGTGACCTGAGCCGAAGTCAGACGCTCAACCGACTGAGGGACCCAGGCGCCCCAACGCTGTTGTCTTTTTAAACTGAGCTTGTTTGAGTATCACTTTGAATGTGAATGGTAGCTCCCAACATGGGCTAATGGCATCCCCACCGTTATATCTCTTTCCATGGCCACGGAACCGTGAGATCCTGACCTGAGCCAAAGTCGGCACCTAACCGACTGAGTCACCCAGGTGCCCCAACAACGTTTATTAAAAGCAAACGATGCCACCGTTTCAGTGATCTCTTGCTATGTAACAAACTAGCCCAAGCCTTAGAACTTGGAAAGTACGATGTGTTATTTATTACAATGGGGTGGGTCAGGAATTGGGGCAGGGCTCAGATAGGTGGTTCTTCTGCTCCGTGTGTATCACTGAGGGTCGTTCATCTGGCGGCATCACCTGGCAGCCAGGAGGGGCCAGAACGTCTCAGAAAGGTCTCCACTAGGTCTGTTGGTCTCTCTCTGTCTCTTCAGATCTCTCTGTCTCCATATAGCTAGTTTGGTCTTCCTTGCAACATGGTGTGAGGGTTTGGGCTTTACCCCAACTAGGGTGGTCGGACTTCTAACGTGGTGGCCGATTGCCAGGAGAAAGGAAACAGAAGCTGTCTGGGCTCGGAAGTCCCGGGACGTCTCTTCCACGACAGTCTACTGGCAGTTCAAGGGGAGGGAAACGGACTCATCTCTTACAGCATGCACATCTGGGGGTGGGGGTGGGGGGCTGTTGGAGGCCGCTCTGGTGACTCATTATCACACTCATCCCGGTAGTCGAGTGGCAAGAGTGGGCTTGACTCAGGGGAAGGCGAGGTGAGGCTGTCCAGGAAACTACAGCGTGGCCTGGCTTCACAGAGCCACCGGCCATTTTCTGGAGACTCTGGAGCCAAGAGCAGGGAGGGACGGAGGGAGAGAGAGAGCACACCATAGAACAGAGCTGAAGGGGAGAGGACCTGTGAGAGAGTAGGAGCCGAGAGAGGCCACAAGTGAGCTGGAGGGAAGGAGGCGCGCAGAGAAGGGCAGATTCTGAGAGGCACAGGCCGTGACTGAGAGGGGCAGGGAGAGTTCTAGTCTTTGGTGCCGACTGGAAGTTTTCAGCTCCAGAGTTCATTCCAAGCAGTCCCCGTGCGTTATCAGATACCCCTTTTTACCCGAGGAAAACGAGTGGGTCTCTTTTTTTCATTTCCAGCGATACGATTCGAGACATGAGTTTGCGTCCCGGATCGGCCACCAACGGGTGCCGTGTCCGTGGCTCGGTTTTCTCATCGGCAAACGAGAATACTTCTGCCTTATAATTATGCCTACGTCACGTGGCTGTTTTGAGTATTACGGCATTTCTGTCACGAGGGCTAATACATTTGCAAGCCCTTGGAAAGATGCCTGGCATGTGACAAGCACCGTGTAAGTATTTTTTAAAGAAAAAAATAAGGTAACGCCTGGGAGTCTCGGGTTGAGAGTCTCTCTGGAAAACAAGTAAGATATTTGATCGGGGAAAATACGTGATTTTCTTCCATAAGCAAGGTAGATCAGCCCTACCAGGCCGTTATTGTGTGCCACTGAACTAAAAACACATCTCCCGAAAAACCTGGAACCAAGTTGTCCGCGAGGTTAGACCAAACTGTGGCTATAGTAAATCACACAAGCTGAGGCATCTTGATCCTTATCAGGAATTTGGAGCTTCTTTGAGCTCTCTGTGTGCTCTTTCTTCCATCCTTTTTCTTCCCGCTCACTTCTCCCCTTCTCAAGATAACCCAATTTGTAGAATTGCCTCAATATGTGCCGGTCGACGTGACATTCTGAGCGGAGAAGAATGCCAGAGAGACCCGGTTGTAACCTGTTGATTTATGGTCGGTCCGCTTCACTGTCACTTTCTGAGTTAACATCAAAAGAGCGGATTAAGAACGCAATCACGCTGGGCAAACAAATATACTGTTGCAAATGACTTTGCAAAAAAAAAAAAAAAACAAAACTTTTTTGGTTTTATTCCGGCCGTGTATAAAATGAGCTAAAAGTGGCCCTTGGCGCAATCATTCAAATACCTTCGGACCTCGCACCATATGTTTCCTACGTTTTCTTTTATCACACGTGATTGTATATTATAACACGCGGCGATTCCAAAGGGGAACCAGATGGCCGCGTGTTTCCCGGTTCAGGATTCTCCGGCAAAAAGGCAGAAGGAATCTGGGGCTATGTTTGGTTCTGATGAAACTGACAGGCCATTGGAGGTGATAATCAGTGGTATTTAGGGAAGGCTCGCATTTACGATAAGAAGCGTAAGTGCTCAGTCACGTCTGAATGTGTCTTTAACGGGCATATCCTTTAAAAACGGATTTCATGTCTTCCTTTACATCTGTCCGGTTTGAACATGTTGAGACAAGCGATATTTTAAACTAGTTTTTCTTTCTGGAATATACATGCTTCAGAAAAAGCAAATAATTTCTTAGAAAGACAGTTCAAAAGGTGGCCAGTTTTCAACTCTTGTTTAGGCTGCTGGAGAATCATTGGCTCAATGAAAAAGAGTGGGCTGAGCTGGGGAGAAGCGAGCGGCAAGGGAGGCGACGTGGCAGTTTGTGCACTTGAAGGGTCCTTGCACACCCTCGGTTTCACGGAAGTGAAACGGCTTCCCGGACGTGAAATCCTTAAGAGTGTGCAGGACGATCACAAGTCTGGGCGGTCGGTCATCAAGGTGCGTGATACTTTCCTGTCTTCTTTGTGCTGCCGCAAAGAATGATGCACGTTTCAAAATGGAAAACAAAAAGACACAAAATCTGACCATTTTGGTGGCCGAACTGGGGATTACGCCGTAGCCAGGTGATCTCTGTGTGTCGGCTCAAGGCCTGCCTGCCTGCCTGTCGCAACATTTGTTCGTGTTGAACTTTGTGTTGTGGCCTCTTTTTATTTATTTTATTTTATTTATTTAATTTATTTATTTATTTTTATTTTTATTTTTTGTAATTTCCATCCAAATTAGTTAGCATATAGTCAACAACGACTTCAGGAGTAGATTCCTTAGTGCCCCTTCCCCAGTTAGCCCACCCCCCTCCCACACCCCCTCCAGTTACCCTCAGTTTGTTCTCCATATTTAGGAGTCTCTTCTGTTTTGTCCCCCTGCCTGGTTTTAGATTATTTTTGTTTCCCTTCCCTTACGTTCTGTCTGTTTTGTCTCTTAAAGTCCTCATGTGAGTGAAGTCATAGGATATTTGTCTTTCTCTGACTGACTCATTTCGCTTAGCCTAATCCCCTCCAGTTCCATCCACGTAGTTGCAAATGGCAAGATTTCATTCTTTTTGATCGCCGAGTAATACTCCATTGTGTATGTATAGACCATATCTTCTTTATCCATTCATCCATCGATGGACATTCGGGCTCTTTCCATACTTTGGCTACTGTCGATAGTGCTGCTAGAAACATGGGGGTGCCTGTGTCCCTTCGAAACAACACACCTGTATCCCGCGGACACATGGCTAGTAGTGCCATTGCTGGGTCATAGGGTAGTTCTATTTTTAGTTTTTTGAGGAACCTCCATCCTGTTTTCCAGAGTGGCTGCACCAGCTTGCATTCCCATGTGTCCTGTTTTTTTTTTTTAAAGTTCATTTATTTTATTTTGAGATAGAGAGGGAGCGTGAGCAGGGAAGAGGCAGAGAGAGAGAGGGGGAGAGAGAGAATCCCAAGCGGGCTCTGCACCGCCCGCACAAAGCCCCATGTGGGGCTCGAACTCGCGGACCACGAAATCACGTCCTGAGCTGGAATCAAGGGTCGGACGCCTAACCGACTGAGCCGTCCAGGCGCCCCCGTGTGCTCGTGGCCTTTTAAAAATTGGTGACGGTGTCAGCACTCTTGGGGGTGAAGTACACGTGTGGAAAACACGTACACAACTGACAAAAAAATGGCAGGAGAGTAGAAGAGGTAAGATCCAAACACCAGATTCTGGCACCAATGGCCGTGGACTGAAAGGCCTGCTCCCTTCTCAGGGCCCACAAGTTCCAGCACTTGCTGGAACGCCCACCACACCCCTTTTGCGTCTGGCCCTGCCCGTCTGCCTTCCGGGATCCCAACCATACCTTCCTCTACCGCCTGATGCTGTTCCTGTTCTCTCTCCTAGGGCTCCCTCCGAGGCTCCAAACTAAGCCTCCCGCCCCTTCCAGAAAGCTCCGTCTCCAGTTCCCCTAGGCACTATCAACTCAAAGCGACCCCAACTCTGCATTGGCCGCCCTCCCTCCCCACCTGCCCCTCCCGCTTGAATTCCTTTCTTTGCGAACGGCCTTGTTTCTTGCTCCACGGCCGCAAGAATATTTTCTCTAAAAGAGAAATCCGATCACGGCGCTCCCTCAATCAAATCCTTCAGGAGAGTCCCATGATAGGATGAAGTTCAAATATCATGGCGGGGCCTAGACGCCCCTCACCCTTGCCTGGATCCAGGCTTATCTTTCCTTTCTTCTCCCATGGGGGTCTGCGGAGCGGGCGGCCTCTGACTTTGCAGCTCTCACAACAGCACTTGCAAGCTTGCATTTATCTGCTCATTTTCCTGAGAGAGCTCTCCTCTCCTCCCCTCTCCTCCTCTCCTCCCCTCTCCCGTCCCCCCCTTGTTTGTTGAGAACTGCACATGTCCTGGCATTACTTAGCCTCCCCTTCCTATGAGTCCTCCCTCCAGGCTGTGGGTTCTGCCACGGGCAGCACAGCACGGTGTGAGGCCGGGATGAGGGAACCACATCCCCAAACAAGGAATGACACAGAGCGGTGCTCCTGCTCTGCTCTTGCTGGGCCGGAGTCGGGGGGGGGGGGGGTGGGTGGGTGGCAGGCAGCAGGGAAGGCAGGCAGGGCGGACCCGGGGAGCCGGCATTGGGGTGGAAGCCCTGACAGCCCATGGACAGACGGACAGACGGGTGGACAAAGGGCTGGCCCAGAGCAAGGAGCGGACGGCAGAGAGTAGGTGATCGCTAATCTACTTTCTGTCTCTGTGATTCTTGACAGTTCCCAAAATGAAGTCACATAGTATGTGGCCTTTCGTGTGTGGCTTCTTTCACTTAGCATCATGTTTTCAAGGTTCATCCATGTCATAGCATGCGTCAGGACTTGATTCCTTTTTTAAATTTATTTGAATTTTTTTTATTATTAAAAAAATTCTTAAATGTCTTTATTATTTATTTTTGAGAGAGAGAGACAGAGTGTGAGCGGGGCAGTGGTGGAGAAAGAGGGAGACACAGAATCCAAACAGGCTCCAGGCTCCAAGCTGTCAGCACAGAGCCCGACGTGGGGCTCGAACTCTTGAACCTTGAGGTCATGACCTGAGGTGAAGTCGGACACTTAACTGACTGAGCTACCCACATGCCCCCTATTATTATTATTTTTTTAATTAAAAACTTTTAAAAATGTTATTTATTTTTGAAAGAGAGAGAGAGAGAGAGAGGGAATGAGTGGGGGAGGGGCAGACAGAGAGGGACAGAGGATCCAAAGCAGGCTCTGCACTGACAGCAGAGAGCCCGATGCGGGCTTCGAACTCACGAACCGGGAGATCATGCCATGAGCCAAAGCCAGATGCTTAACCGACTGAGCCACCCACTCGCCCCAGGACTCTATTCCTTCTTACTGCTGAACGATATTCCACATGTAGTTTATGCATATTCATCACTTGACAGACATTGGGGTCATTCCCACCTTTCGGTTATTATGAATAAAGCTGCCGGGAGCCCCATTTTATGGGCAAAGAAGCTGAGGCTCAAAGGGGCTGAAACACAGTGATTTAAAAGTGCCATGTTTTTTAACCAGATAGACATAGATTCAAAACTCAGCTTCGTCACTTGCCAGCCACGTGACTTCGGACAAATTGTTCATCCCCTTCAGCTTCCGTAGTCAATACAAAGACAGATACACGATCTGACCGTCAGCCCGGGTATGAGCACTCTTGATAAAGGACAGCTTGGTGCGAATCAGGACGTCCGTGAAGACTGTGGACGGGTCCCTCCACACCTGGCCTTTCTAGGCGCCCAGTCGCTGGTGCAGCTGGGGACGGTAGCCGGCGTGGTGGTAATAAATGAGGTCAAGTGCAAGATCTAGCAGGGGTCCTGGCACGTGGGAGGGACTTGGTCAGTGTTCACTCTCTTTCCCTTAATGCCCGCTTGGGGTTTCCTCTTTTAGTGCGATGCGGCCCACACCTGAACCCTTCCAGCAAGCTTTTGGGTCTGTGCTTACGCCTGCCCGTAATTTGTCACTTTTGACTTCCATGACGTTAATATTCTCTATCGTTAGGGAAAGAAAAGCAGAGCACTGAAAACATCATTTAGGAGCTGCTCGGTCGGGTAAACACACAATGCGTTCGTGAAGCGTTTTGCTTCTCACTCGACGCTTTTTTTTTATTTTTGCTAAAGCCAACTTCTCCAGAATCAGCAACATAAAAATTACAGGCACCAAACCGTTTAGTTTTGCAGAGGGGCCTAAGTGTAAATCGAGGATCTGCTGTGCTCAAGGTTTCCGCTCAGCCCTCCAGGAAGGGCAAGTCTTAATGGAAAAGTCCCCACTGTGGGTTCCATTCATTTTGCAAGGAATGAAGCATAGGTCAGGGGTCGGGACAGGGTGAAGGAAAATGCCTTTGAAACAACTCATCGGATGTCACTCAGGGATTATTAATTTACTGAAAAGTCTACCTTTGGCCTGGGGATTTACTGAAGGTAGCGTTTGCTAGATGTTTCCTTTGAACTCTGCATCCAGGCATCCAGAGGAAGGCTGGCTCACCCCTGCGCTGCGACCTTGCAGACCCGGCCGGCTGCAGCGTCTTTCTACACCTGATGCCAATGACACGATTCTGCTCAGGCTCTTCGGTAAGCCCAGGCTTTCAAGGCTGAGAAAAAGAAAAAAAAAAAAAAAAAAAAAAAACTGGGCTTCACTGTATTTTGGTTTTCCATTGCTCTTATCCGATCATCAGAGGCCTTAAGTCTAAGGAGCCGAAGGCCGCGACCATTTTGGATCCGGTGACAGAGGAAGGGTGAGGTGAGGGAGGGTGGTGAGAGGCGAGTTGGGACATTTTCGTTAGCAGCAGCGTCACTCATTAGGAAATTGCCAGCAGTGTGGGTTACTAGCTTCGGCGAATGCCGGTTGAAAGTCTCGACTGGTTTGCCTTCATCCACTTATGGGCTTCCAGAAAGATCCAGAGAGACGCAGAGTAGAAAGGGTGGTTTCCAGGGGCGGGGCGGGGGGGGGGGGGTTAGGTTGTTATACGCACGTATATAATGTATTTAATTTTTTTAAGACCTTGTGTTTTAGAGCAGTTTTAGGCTTACAGCAACACCGAGAGGAAGATACGGAGATTTCCCACACACCCCCTGCTCCCACGCGTGCACAGCCTCCCCCGTTGTCAGCATCTCCCACCAGACTGGGACATTTGTCACAACTGATGAACGTCCTCCCAACCCCTGCCAACTACTCATCTTCTTACCGTCTCCATCGTTGTGCCTTTTCCAGAATGTCACGTAGTGGGAGCCATACACTGTGGAGCCCTTTCCGACTGGCTTCTTGCACTCCGTCATCTGCATTTAGATCGGGCTTGACAGCTTATTTCTTTTTAGTGCTGAAGACTGGTCCACGGTCTGGATGGGCCACAGTTTATCCATTCACCTCCTGAAGGCCATCCTGGTTGCTTCCGAGTTTTGGCGACGGTGAATACAACTGCTATAAACATCCAGGCACAGATTTTTATGCGGACCTACGTTTTCAGCTCCTTTGGATAAATGCTAAGGAGCAGCATCACTGGGTCGTGTGTTAAGAGTGTGTTTAGTCTTAGACCGAACCACCTTCCAAAGTGGCCCCACCAACAATGAATGAGGGTTCCTGTTGTTCGACATCCTTGACGACATTGGGTGTCGTCTATGTTCTGGACTTCGGCTGCTCTGATAGCGTATCGTGGCACCTCACTGTTTTAACGTGCGTTTCCCTGATGACGCACGATGTATAATACCTTTCCCTGTGCTTATTTACCATCTGTATAGATTCTTTGGTGAGGTGTCTGTGAAGGTCTCTGGTCCATTTGTACATCAGGTCATTTGTTTTCTTATGGTTGAGTTTTAAGTGCTTTTTGTATATTTTGGACGACAGTCCTTTATCAGATGTGTCTTTTGCAAATATTTTCTCCCAATCCGTGTCTTGTCATCTCATTCTCATGACATTGTCTTGTGCAGGGCAGGAATTTTTAATTTTAACGAAGTCCGGCCTATCAATTATTCCTTTTATGGGTCGTGCTTTTGGTGTTGTACCTAAAAAGTCATTGCCATGCTCAAGGTCTCTAGGTTTTTTCCTATGTTGTCTTCTAGGAGTTTTACTGTTTTGTGTTTGGCATTTGGGTCCATGATACATTTTGAGTTCATTTTTGTGAGTGGTGTAAGGTTTGCGTCTAGATGTATTTATTTATTTTGCATGTGGATGTCCAGTTGTCCCCGACACCATTTGTTGAGAAGACTATCTTTGCTCCATTGTGTTGCTTCCGCTGCTTTGTCAAAGGTCAGCTGGCTCTATTTGTGTGGGTCTATTTCTGAGCCCTCTATTTTGTTCCATTGATCTATTTATCTATTCTTTTGTAAACGCAACACTGACTTGATGACTGTCACCATATAGCAAGTCTTGAAGTCTCATAGCGTCCTTTCTCCAGCTTTGTTCTTCTCCTTTAATACTGCATTGGCTATTCTGGGTCTTTTGCCTCTCTCTTCGGAGAGAATAAAACGTTAGTTTCATTTGAGTTTAATTCGAGACTTTAGAATTCGTTTCTCGGTAGCCACAAGGTAACTTGCTAGACTGCGCATTGTTTTAAAACACAAGAAGTGATATGACAATGCATGTACGTTCTTCCCCACAGATATTCTTACACTTGCATGGAAAGTGAATGTAGGCTTTTGGCACCAATACAAGGCTGATAAACTTTTCTTAAATATTCATACAAGACATCTGTAGTTAATGCAACTAGCCATACATTTTTAATGGGTTCCATGGACAGTTAATTTGTCTAATCAGCTGAAGATACGTTCAGCAGAATGTGCTATGCCATTGTTATTCCTAAAGGTACACCCAGCCCCCTCGAGCCTGTCAGGTTTCAACAAACCATTTTTTAAAAGATCTAAGGCAAGTGGTTCTCAAAGTGTGGTCCCTGGCCACAACATCGGCACCATCTGGAAACTTGTTAGAAATATAAATTCTTGAGGTTATCCCAGACTTTCTGAATCAGAAACTCTGGGGAAAGAGCCCAGAAATCTGTGTTTTAACAAGCCCTTCAAGTGTCTTTGATGCTAACTAACATTTGAGAACCTGTTATTTAAGGAAAACATATGAAGCCTCTAGTGATCTGAGTTTTTTTTATTTTTTCTTCTTGTGCCTGATGGTAAAATTAAAAGACCCACCTGCCCCAGCCTTGCAGAATGAGAACTTGGGAGAAGGAAGACACCCCAAATAGCTAAAGAACATCAATCTTTGAAATGGTGCATCAAAATAGAACATTCAAATGACAACGTAGTGTAGGAAAAACCTTACCACGACTCTGATCCTAGAGCGATTGAGAAGAATCCTTCATTCAGAATATGCAGAAGGTGTAGACCATAACTTAGATGTTCCTATTGCAGAAGAAAGTGGTGTTGGCGTCTCTGAAGAGTTAAATATTCTGGTGGGTGAGTTAAAAAGACATTTTAGGAATGCTAAGGCAGTTGCGAGGGGTGCATTCAGTGGGGCCCAACCCAAGATCCCAGTCCAAAGTACTGAATGGTCAATGTCCTAATAATAATTGTGAAGAATTAAGGAGCACGGACCACACTCTCGGCCTCAACCTAACAGGGGGCGAGAGCGGTGAGAGACGTTAGAGGGCATTTCCAAGTAAGGTTAGAACATGGTATGCCATTAAAATGAAACTGAGGACTCCAGAAATTCCCACACTGCTTATGGACACCACGTATTTAGATTTTTATGACATTCTTTCCAGTACTTTTGAAATAAAGGTAGAACAACACAAAATCCGCTTTCCAACGGAAATGAACCTCATTGCCTCTTGGTTCCCTAATATTTCTTTAAAAAAATTTTTTTTAACGTTTCTTTAGTTTTGAGAGAGAGACAGGGTGCAAGCAGGGAGGGGCAGAGAGAGAGAGAGAGAGAGAGAGAGGGAGACAGAGAATCCGAAGCAGGCTCCAGGCTCCGAGCTGTCAGCACAGAGCCTAGAGCCTGGAGCCTGCTTCGGATTCTGTGTCTCCCTCTCTCTCTGCCCCCGCCTCCCCCCCCCCCCCCCCGCTGACGCTCTGTCTCTCAAAAATAAATAAAACACTAAAAAATAAAGAAATAAAACAAATTTTAAAACGTTAGAGATTGTGTGGTAGAAATCTTTTGGGGAGTTTGCGTAGGTCGGATGCTATCCTCTCCCTTTGAGAACTGTCTTCAAGAACGCGAATGTCCTCGGCGCTCGAGCACCGGGTGACGTACGGAAGTGTTGAATCACTCTGTTGTACACCTGAAACTAAGATAGCGCTGCATGTTAACTAACGGGAATTAAAGCAAAAACTTAAAAAACCAAAAAGAATGCAAACGTCCGTGTGATCACCGCTGTTTCTCCAGCATCTGGTTTAATAGACACTTAATATATATTCGCTGGAATATTTGATATACGGATGACCCTCTGGGAAGCCTTGACGGTGACCGGCCCACGCTGGCTGAAATTGGTTGCATCAGGATTGCACTCATGACCCAACGGGCCCATGAGAGTCTCTCCTGGGAACTTAAATTGGTACTGAAAGATAGTTGAACTCTGAGTGGTCTTGGAATGGTAGCATTTAAGCTGAGGTTAGCCATGTTCTGCCACTTGGATGGAGACACAGAAAAAGTAACCGACGGATATGCACGTATGTACGTGGGCACTCATGCGTGTTTGCACACATGTGCCACCGCCCCCTCCCCCTTCAGCATCTTTTGGGGAGGGGCGGGGCCTCGTTTCTGGTTCTTATTTACATTCCCTTCCTCAGACCCAATGTCTCCTCCTCTTGGTTCTATGAGATACCCCTTATTAGAGTAAATCCCCCTTCTGCCTAAACCAGCTCAAGTTGATTTTTACCACATGTGACCAAAAACGATTAGCAAATACACCCTGTCATAATTCATTTTTGTTCTCGGATATTCCAACATTTGTAAGGTTGAAAAAATCACCCGTGTAAAATATTTGTGTTAATTTGAATTAATTTCCATTTCCCTGGACCTTGGCTATTCAGAAATGCCTGCTTGGCCCCCTTCCATCGGGCAAAAAGGAACGCAAAGCAATAAAAACCACGAGACACCAGCTGAGGTGCACTCTCAGGCTCTGGGTGGAAAGTATGCCTTTGAAACACTTGGGAGTCTTCCTGGGAAACCAGTTCCCAGCAAGGGAAGACAAACTAACACATTTCAGAAGTAAACTTGAACTATTACTCATTGCTATGGAAAAGTGCAACTTTGAAGTAACCAAAGAAATGCAAACACATGGGTTCTCTTTAGTGGAGGATAAAGCGGTAGTCAGGGTGGAGGTCTGGGGCCAGATGGCTTGTCTGGATGTCACAAGCCCCCAGCTGGAGAGCACACATCGTACAACCGTGTCCGGGTCTTGGCTTTGCGCCCTCGGCCCCCCGCGGAGGGTCTCACCTGAGACGAGGCTCCGTATGTGCGCGTCAAAGAAAGAGCGAGAGATGAAATAAAAGGGTGGTGATTAAGTGATTAGGTCTGGAGATCAGAATCAGGGGGCAATTGTCTGGTTCCAACGCCTCCTTCCCGTGCGACCTTGGATGTGTCACTTGACTTGTTCATGACTTGGCTTCCGAAACCATAAGCCAGGGATGAGAACGGAGGTGTTTTTTAGAGCGTTGAGTATTGAATGAGCCCATACACGCCCCACGTTAGCTCAGCGTCTGCAAAGGACGAGGCAATAAATGTTTGCTTGCTAATCATCATGTTAGAGAGTAGCTTTTCATAATCACGTTTTGCCTCCTTTAAAATTGTCTGGAAATGCTAAGGGCAAGCGTGTTAGGGACATGTGATTTAACCTTTGTAATGTAGATATTAAAGAAACATACCCCTGTGCAAGTTGCGGTAAAAAGTCTTTACTTGTTCCCGGGTGAGAACTTGAGGGAAAATGCCAATGACTGGCAACACAAGGCTTTAGACCCTTAAAAACTCTAACTTTAAAAGGCTTACCGGATGGCCATATCAGGGGAAAGTCTGAGCACAACTCTTACGTCTTCTAGCTCACAGCTAGAAGGCTCAGTAGGTTTCTTGGGCTCAAGAGGATCAGCCCAGGTCCAGCCCGTCCTGGTAGTCACGGCAGGAGACACTGTGCTGGGATCACACAGACCAGGGCCTTCACCCTGTGCTTCACTCTTGCCTCGCGTGCTGCCCATCCAACGATTACTTCCTACTCCGTTGAGTCCCCCGAATATTCTGCAGGGAAATATAGCTGGTCGTGATCCTTTCCCCCTCCCCATTGGTCAACTCCATATGGCTAACTTTCAGTCCTTTTGGCTGGAGATATTTACATATCTGTGGCTCTTGGCACAGATGGGCTCCTTTCTCTGTTATGGTTGGCTCCTCGCTCCACATGTCACCCTTCTGAGGATTGGACCAGGAACTCTCATTCTGTCGGAACCAGCGCACGGTTGTGGCAGGGGCCGAGGCTGACTCATCAAATGACTTTAATGACGGTTACTGTCTACTGTGGGCAGGCTGACTCATGGGGACACTGATAAACACAAGATTGCTCTGTTCCCTTCCCCAAACGTGGGCCTTCCCAATGCCACTCAAGAAGTGTTAGGTAACAGGTTAGGGGTGAGAGTGCAGATGAATCAGGGACAATCCCTCCCGTCTCCTGCACCAAGAAAACAGACACGCACACCTGCCAGCGCTATGTTCCCATGCGGGGGTGTGGCACTGTGACAACCTCAGGACTAGTTAACTGTGGACGGTAGAGGTGGTGAGTTGGCCCGTGTCATCCGTCCAGTTCTCCTAGGTTGGAAAATCGAGAACCACCGTTCCCAGTCTACCGCTCAGCTGAGGTCCAGGCGTGCCTTAGGTCTCACGAGTCTGATGCACTCCTGGGAAACTCAGGCGCCAAGAACAGAGTGGTGCTGACTTCTGCCCTTTATGTTGGCAAAGCCAGTTGCGGACGCGTAAAGTGCTGTTTCTGCATTTCCGGAGATCCCAGCGCAGGGCCCCGGGGAATCTTTCCTTCCCTTCCCTTCCCTTCCCTTCCCTTCCCTTCCCCTCCTTTCCCCTCCCTTTCCCTCCCTTCCCTTCTCCTCCCCTCCCTTCCCCTCCCTTCCGCTCTCTTTTCTTTTCTTTTCTATTCTTTTCTTTCCTTTTCTTTTCTGTGCAGCCCCTGAAGCCAGTAGCGGCTTCCTGATCTCCACTTTCCTGATTAAGAAAGAAACAGCAACGCTCATACTGAAGATAGTTCTGCTGTGGGTTCTAGAGATGATTCCTGGGGTTCCCGCCCAAGCCCCCCCCCCTCCCGCAGTATAAGGACCCTGCCTGTGCTCCCTGGAGACAGTGTAGACGGACGTGCCCAGCTCGTAACGGTTTCCCAGGCAGCCGGTCTATGAACGAACACTAGTAAGTGAACGTGACTCAATTCAGCATATGTTTCTGGAAACTCCTGATGCTGACAGGCTGCTTCGCCGGGTCTGCGATCGGGTTTATCATGTATTTGTTGCGTGACTTTGGCCTCCGTTTCTACCATTTGTAGAATGAATCTACCACGGAAGTGGGACTCATTTTGGGCTAGGTGCCAGATCACAAAGATAAACACCACGCACTCGGGCTCTGACCTGGTCTAGAGGGGGGAGGGTCTGGGGGACAGAGTGGTGGACTAGGAGACAATTTGCTGAAAACCAGTTGGCCAAGAGCCAGCTTGCTGAGAGCTAATTTCCCAACGGCCCAATCGCCTAACGCCTAATGGCTGATTCACCAAAGTTTATACGTTTACTAAACACTTATTTTAAGAATAGTCTTCTTGGGTCTAGTCAGTTAATGTATTTCTCCTAGTCACATCGACTTGTCAGAAGTTCTGGGTTTTAGGGTGGTTTTGACTTCATGAATATTTTTTCCATTAATGTTCACGTTCGTGGAAAACCATGTCAGTAAAGTTATTTATTGAATATGTTAATAATCATGAGGATTTTATATTACAAACATAGTGAATATATTCTAAAACACAACCATTCAATATTTTTACTTATTACAGTAAAGGAGAATACGATCCTAAGAATAAAATAGTGATTTCATTGAATGTATTCAAGACAACTATCCCTTAGAGGAAGGTTTCAGCCAATGAGTAATTTTGGCAAACTCAACCCATTGGCCACGTGGCAAATGAACAATTTGGCAAATTGATCCTTCGGTTAATTGGCTTTGGACAAATTGGTCATTTGGTATATTGGACATTTGGCTAGTTGGCGATCGCTCCTTTCAGACTCGATTGGTGAGTGTGTCTGTGCACCTGTCATTCGGTTCAGGCACAGACAGCCAAGCAGTAGTTGTATTGCCTTCCTGCGTCCCCACCACAAATCCACACGGTATGGCACAGAACGGACAGCTGAAGGAGCGACTTGGCCAACGAAAATGAAAGCGCAGCGAAGAAATGAAAAGTGATGACATCGGAAGTGAAATTCAAGTCAACGGAAAGGGATTTCGGAAAGAAAGGGTGACCGCGGCAACACCCATGCGGTCGCCCTTGGAGGGACTCTAGAGGTGCAGCCAGACGCACGGAAATGAGGAGAGCGGTTGGGACGACACGGTACACGTCCCGGAGGAAATGAGGCTGGCTGAAGAGACTTCACGCTGAAGAGACTCTCAGAGACAGCTCCCGCTATTGGAAGTACGAAGGGTAAGACGGTAGAAGCAGATCCGAATGTAGAAAGGAGTGTGACGATGTTCCAAGGCCCCGAAAAGACACTCCGTCGGAAGTTACGTAAGAAGTGTTTACAAACAGCCAAAACACTTCGATTCTCCATGTGTCGGGGGTTATAAGTTACAGCGTGCTAAAGAAATACAAGTTTGGCCGTGGTTTATTCCCCCACGCTTTCGTAACGGACGGGAAGAGGGGTCTTCATCTTTTAACATCAATGTGAGGCGCAGCACAATCCTATTGTCCCCATGCGTGACTGAGATCGCTGTGCACGGCTTGGGCTTGCGTGGCCACTTTCGCCAGCCTGCGCTGCCATGCAAAGGAGGCTGCCTGCACTTAAGATCGGGCAGGAGGGAGCTAAAAAATAGTTCGCATTATAAAGTCTGACTTCTGGGAAATTGCAGAGCAGTGAGATGTACACTGTTCCTCTCCTCTCTCTGGCAGCTAATTCAAATGAAACAGGTGGTGAGGAACAGAGTATTGGACTGGGGGAAGATGAGAGAGAATTTTGATGGCATCTGGAAGAATGTTACCTGATGCTAATGCTGATTTTCTCCGGAGCCTCATGATTGCCCGTTGGCGGAGCGGAGCAGTGCTCTTAACACTGTCAAGAACAATTTTCTCCTTGAGTGATCTTTTCCAAAAGGGTTCTCACTGATGAGTTATTTTTCATTATTATTAGAATTTAAGTACCACACTTAACTCAGACTTCTGCATTCTGAGATGTAACCTTTAGCTGTCATTGTAAAAAGATAAACAGAAGCGAAGCTCTCATACACCTGATCAGATGAAAGGAAACCAAGAATGAGAAACATGTACGCAAAGACAGTCATACGAATATTTTTGTGCCTGCTGCACAAACCACTGAGCTGGGTCTACAACAAGATGCACTAAAAATTTCGGTATTAATTTTACGACCATATCTCCATTAACTACATGGCATTCTTTCTATTAACCACGTGAAATATGTCGGTAAACGATAAAATTGAATTTGTAGCTTTCAGGGACTTTTCGCTCTGAGCCATCCCCGGGCTAGGGCACCATACGGTCAGTAACAAGTCTCCCAAACTCAGTGTGGCTTTCACTCAAGGGGGATAGCGAAATCTCTAAAGGGGGTCACGGTTTGAACCCTCGTCCAGGTGCATCTGACCCTCCAAAAGATCCGCCCCTCCCCCATCATTGCCGGGAATCACCTTGAGCTCTTCTAGTTTCTTATCTGAAGTGCCTCTGCCCTGAGCCTTCTACTGGTTCAAATACAACAAAGTACACGAATGTGCTTGCTGGTAGCTGGCGATCGGAGATGCGTCTTGCGTGACCCCCGTCTTTCCGCCAAGATACCTACCTGTCCGTAACCTTCCATGAGGATTTCTAAGTTTGGGGTTAAATCATTTATCAACAACGTTCCATGTGAAATACGAAATCTTCAGAAGGTTCCATTAATACTCAAAGTAGATTTAGTTTTGATATTATATCAAAATTCCCCAAAGAAATGGAACGGATTACAGGTCAGTTTTAGTGTTGGAGACGGAAGTAATGAGCTGCAGGGACAATCTCCGTGGGCCGACTTCATTCCTGTACAGCCTATTTTGCTCTCCGAGTACACGCAAATGCTTCAGCTGAATTAAGCGCCTTAAATCTTGGCTCTGAGAAATATAAGAAATACTGCTACTTACCGGTTGTGGGGACGGATTAAAGAAGCAGAGGTGGTATAATGACCGGGCCTCAGCCTCTCCTGTGTCTGATCCTAGGTGGATATCTAACATCTGGCCTTCATTCTGTCGCCCGGGCCGGGGGGTGGGAGGGGGTGGGGGGTGGCTGGGGGGGCGGGTGCTGGGGCTCCGGGACTGGTGCGAAATTACTCTGGCTGTTTTTGCCCTGAGTAATAAATGGCCTGCTCTCCGAACCAGAAAGCCCCGTGCCTCCTATCAGATCAAGTGGGATCAGGC
The DNA here is from genome assembly GCF_016509475.1 of Prionailurus bengalensis. NCBI lineage: Eukaryota > Metazoa > Chordata > Mammalia > Carnivora > Felidae > Prionailurus > Prionailurus bengalensis. Next base: position 7,453,937 of record NC_057361.1, read on the forward strand.
CTCAGACTTTCCAGAGGTTCTGACTTAACATGTCGTTCTGGATGGAGCTGTTATGGGTATTAAAATAGATCATATAAGCATGGGGAGGGGGCTGAAAGGTCATTTCTTTGACCTACCCTGCTACATACAGTCTGAGTTTTTGTGTCCCCGTCCCCCAAATTCATATGTTGAAATCCTACCCGCCCCCGTGTGAGGGTATTGGGGGGCAGCTTTGGGAGGTGCTTAGGTGATCAGGGTGAGGCCCTCCTAATGGGACCCATGTTCTTAGGAAAGATCCCAGACCGCTCCCTCACCCTTCCCAGCACACGAGGGCACAGTGAGAGGGGGCGTTTACAGCCCAGGAGCAGAGTCACTGTCCCCGGCACCCCGATGTTGGACTTCCAGCCCCCAGAACCGGGAGGAACGAGGTCGGTTGTGGAGGCGCCCCTGGTGGGTGGCATTTTGCTGTAGCGCCCGCAGGGACTAGGACATCCCCCGGCGAGATCCCTGAGTCCCTGGCAGGTGCCAGGCGTTTTCCGCGCCTGCCCTCGTCCAATTGTCAGAGCAAGGCTGTGAGGCCAGCAAACCCACTAGCCAGCCTTTTTTCTAGATGGGGACACTGAGGTTCAGAGTTGAAGGAACTCATTCAGTCATCAGGCAAAACAGGAATTTAGCGCAGGGTGCCTGATTTTCCTGCTGGTCACATGCGACCTTACAAACGGAACCAGACTGGCTATCCGATGCCTCCTCGTTTAGTAATTTATTTCCTGTTTGTTCACATGGGCATTTCCTTACCTAGAATCTAATCTATGAAGTTAATGGGGGTGTAAATCCCTCAGAATCACCATCTGCCGCCTCCCCAGTGCAGGGTGACATTAACATGCTAATGGCTAATTCCAACCGGAGTCTGTTAAAAATCCCCCGGGGCCTTCGCAAAGCTACCAACACTCACGACCTAACTATGTGCCCTTGGAAAATCACTGGCTCCAACAAAGTGTTGTAATAAGCCCCCTGCATTTGAGGGTTAGGAAAACACGGTTTAAATGGCCTGGGTGAAAGCAGAGAGGGGAGGACAGGGCGGGGCGGGGGGGGGGTGGAGAAAGAGAGAGATACAGTGAAGAAGAAAAAGAAAGACACAGAAAGAGAAAGAAGAGAGAGTCCAGGAAGGGACAGGAAAGGAAAAAGAAAGAAAGAGAGAAAGAGGAAAGAAAGAAAGAAAGAAAGAAAGAAAGAAAGAAAAAGAAAGAAAGGAGAAAACAAGCTAGAAAGGAAGGAAAGAGGGAGGCAGGGAGGGAGCTGACAGGACAGTACATCAGCAGAGCCAGGGAAAGTTTGTATTGATGGGAGATTTGAGGAAATGGACCAGGGGACAGCAAATTAGGAAATGCATAATGCATAGAGCATGTACTTTCTGGAACAGTCCTGGATCAAAGATCCCACACAAGGGCCTGGAATCCATAAGTTTACTTTTAGTGCCAGAAAATGTTTCAGAGAAGCCTACAGACAAGCCTGCGAAATTTTCTTTTAGGCTCACACGTACCCCCAAAGAAATCAGCAAGGTGTGATCCGTAGCACCGGGCAGGATTTCTTCTAGCCAGACGATGATTCTTTGGCCAAATACACCAGGTACGAAGAGGAAATGGGAGGGAGAGTCCCTGGTCCAGGGAAAGAAAAGTGGGTAGAAATTCTGGAAAAATTCCCCAAGCAGAGGAAAGCAGTGAGTGCCTGGGAATGACAGGGAACTGATGGCTTTTAATATTTGAGATTCAAAAAAAAAAAAAATTATCCTGAGAAAGAATGGTTTTGTTTGTTTGTTTGTTTGTTTCGCATTTCCACGTTGCGTTGCCTCGGGGACCCGGAGCAGTAGGGGGTGCTGATCCCAATCATCTCTGTGTCTGTTATAAATTGTGAGTAGATCTGCTCTGTTAAACAGCTCATCTGAATTGCGCACGAGAGATTTTGCAGATGAGGATAAGCATCTAAAAGTCTGGGTCGCATTTAAATGGAGCTCTGATTCAAGACACCTTTATTTGCACGTGGTAGAAATAATGACAGAGAGCAGTGCTGTGGTGGCGTTTGCTCGATATCTCCCCGGCACATCACCTCAGCTTCCAAACCATCGAGGTGTGAGTGGGTGAGACACTTCCTGCCGTTGTCCAGAAGGAGAGGCGCGAGGCATGGCACTTTGTTTCTAGGGCTTTCCGTGAGACGTGCTGAGTCATACATTTCTGCAGTGTATGAGTTTCTTCCTGCTGCTGTGACAAATACCATCATCTTAGCGGCTCGATACAACACAGATTTATTATCTTACCGTGCTGGAGGTCAGAAGTCTAAAACAGGCCCACAGGGGTGCATTCCTTCTGGAGGCTGTGGGGGAGAATTTATTTCTTTACTTTTCCTGGCTTCTAGAGGTGGCCCACGTTCCTTGGCTCATGGCTCCTTCCTCCACCTTCAAACCCAGCACTGTGGCCTCTTCTTTCCTCTGTGAAGTCTGCTTCTATCCTTGCACCTCGTCTCTCCCCCACCCCTATCCCCCAACAAGGACCCTTGTGATTATACTGGGCCCATTTGAATAATCCAGGATGAATCTCCCCGTGTTAAGAGTCAAGATCCTTAACTTCTTCATCGCATCTGCAAAATCCCTTTTGCCGTGTAGGGTAAGATAGCCAGGGGTTCAGAGGGTTAGGGTGTGGGCACCTTTGGGGTCATTGTTCAGCCCACCACGTGCAATCTGGACATAAGAACAGCATATTAAAGTACAAGGTATATGGACACATTTGCCAATTAAAACCATATATATGTGTTAATGTTCCATCTACTGGGTGCAAAAATCTGTGTCTTCTTTAGCACTTAAAAAAATTTTTTTTAATGTTTGTTTTTGTTAGAGACAGAGCACACGTGGGGGAGGGGCAGAGAGAGAAGGAGACACAGATTCCGAAGCAGGTTCCAGGCTCCGAGCCGTCAGCACAGAGTCCGACGCGGGGCTCGAACTCACAAACCGCCAGATCGTGACCTGAGCCGAAGCCACACGCCTAACTGACTGAGCCACTCAGGCGCCCTTTGTCTTTAGCACACATTAGAGTTGTTATAATGTCATGTGGACCTTGGTTCTCCAGCTGCAAGGCAAGTAACATGTAGTTCGGAAAACAGGGTTGTTTTCCATGTTTTCCCAGTTTCTTGACCTGCAGTTTTTAGCTAAGAAATCCTTCTCCGTTCGTGTGTCTAGAAGGGAGAATGGGAGCAGCATCCTTGGTTCTCCATATTGACCTGCACACATCGAAGCATCGACATTCAGATATTCAAATACTGACACGCGGAACTTGGGGCTAGATGTTGACATACATGTATTTTTTAAAAATGTTTCTTTATTTTTCGGGGGGGAGGGGCAGAGAGAGAGGGACAGAGGATCTGAAGAGGTCTCCGCGCTGACAGCAACGAGCCCGATGCAGAGATGGAACTCACAAACCATGAGTTTGTGATCTGAGCCTAACCAACTGAGCCACCCAGGCGCCCTGATATTGACATGCATCTAGATATTGACATGCAGAACTTTCAATAACAACAATAAAAACACAACAGCTATCCATAATTGGTCACCCGTTTTGCCTGGAACCAGATTGGGTGTTTTCCACACATATCTCATTTATTGCTTACCAGAACTTTCTGAAGTCTGTATTACTACATTGATTTTACATATGGGTAATTAAGGGTCAGAAAGAGTAAGTAACTTGCTCAAGGTGAAAAAAACTAGTTAGTTGCGATCTTGAGAGAGGCGATGAATGTGAGGAACTCTCCATTCCCAACACACACACACACACACACACACACAGATTCCTGAGTTCTTACATTTGGCTGACATGTTTGTAGCTATTTGGGAAATTCGAGTTTCCTGTTTTAGAGGCATGTGTAAGATCAGATGGGAACGAGAGTTAAGGAGTTGAATTTTGAAAATATGACGCATCTGAACATTAGATACCTGAAGCATAGTCGATCTTCGTTAGTCTCTCCTTTATTTCAGTTTTACCTCGTTTTATTTCATTTTTGAGTTGGCTCAGTTCTTGTAGCTGAAATGGCTTCCTGGTCATTCCTGTTGTGTACATTTGTTACTAAATTTATTTCCTCAGTTATCCTTCACAGATGGTGAAGGCAAAGATTGCCTTTTCCTTTTCAACCTACTGAGGAAAGCGCTCTCTCGGGACACCGTGCCACTGGCCCATAGTAAGCATATTGATTTGAAAGAAATAGCTCGAAGGTCGCAGCCATTGGGTGACAGTGAACAGTGGTGAGTGGGGGCTCTGCTGGTGAGCATCGGGACCGGGTTTGTGGTCTTCAGTCTTATTCAACTCAAATCCCAGGGATCATCAATAACAATGATGAGGATAAAATGGCCTCAGAACATAGAGAAGACAGAGGGGTAGGGTCTGTTGGATGAGTGGTTTCAAAGCCCCAGGAAAATGAACTGATAATCCCCAGGGGAGTGCTCCTATGGAGAGCAATTCTGAGAGAAATTGTGGGCTTCCGGCTTCCGGCTTCCGTTCAGACAGGCTGCCCGGGGAGGAGGGGAAGAGGCTCAAGATGGAGGGAAGAGAGGTCAAGTAGGGGTGCTGGTTCACAGGCAAATGCTCTTAGGTGTTGGCTCAGCATTCCAAGGTCATCATAAACAGGTCTGCATGTCTGTTCATCAGCGTCCTCCCGCCTGCATGGTGCTTCAAGTGCACCGTTGTTTGACCTTCTGTGTATTTGCTCATTATCTCTAATTTCATTTAAAATACAACGAGGTGGGGACTAAGAGCGTTCACACATCATCTCCTATTTGTTTCCAGACACCAGTCATGCCAAGTCGTCATGAGAACTGAGGCCATGTGATCTGGGTCCTACGTGCTTTTCTCTGGAGATGAGGCCAAGGTCTTGTAATGAATCTTCAGATACTAACTTAGATTCCTGTTCACCTTGTGCAAAAGCACACTGAAAAAAATGTCCTCCCGGGACCTTCCCTGATATTCTCTTACTTGCCATGGAAAAGGCTCCCATAAATGCAACAAGTCCTCATTGCTTTGACGAATCTTGACATAGACTAGCTCTGGATACAGTGGTGTTACAGGTAAAAATCCAAGACTGGCCAGATTGCCCCTGGCTCTTCTCCCAATGCCGACGGGAGTGACAGTAGGTATTTCTCGTGGGTATTTTATTCTTTCAGAAATGAACATTTTTAGAACATCTGTTGTAAGGCAAACACTACGCTCGTTTTATATGGTCTCATATATGCTATTTTATTTAATTCTGCCTCTCGAAAAGTCCTTATTATACCTAATACTCAGATAAAACAACTGAAGTCCAGTGTGTTTTAATGAATCCTGAAATGTCTACCATGAAATCACTTGCTCTTTTTCCCACACCTCTCTAGATACACTTTGACAAGGAAAATTTTCCTTGACAAAGAGCGTTGTTACTTTTTGGTTCTGCTTTATAAAAATTGTGGTGAAAATTTACCAACCGTTGCACGTTGTTCCTCGGTTAGTTTCTTCCCACTCAAGCAAACGTGCTAGAAAAGAATGAAACCATTTGAAATTTACCATACTTAGGTTCTATCCTTTCTTTAGATACAATATAATATTTACCCAATAGTGTGAAGGGAAGTCTCGATGGACCCAGACACTAAACACTCCCTTGGAAAACTCAATGAGGCCATAAGGCTTTCACTGCTTCATCGTAGTGGTGCGGAAGCAGCCCCAGGACATTTACACAGCCCAAGGACAGCAGTTCACAGTCGTCCCATGAAAGCACTCGGACTAACTTTCAAACTAGACAAACAAGGTTTCTGTTTGGGGTTTTGGGTTGTTTTTTTTTTTTTTAACCAAACGTCTTTTTGACTCAACTGGGAAGGACACAACTATCATTGTGATACCCTCACGAAACCCCCTGAATCCTAAAGCAGTAAGTTGCACGATAGGGTATCAAAATTATGGTCCCAATCTGAAACCAGAAAGAAGTCACGTTGAATCTAGCTGGGTTTCTTAAAAAAAAAAAAAAAAAAAAAAAAGAGTAATTCGTTCTCCTTTGAGCCAATATGTCTTTAAAAATAGTTTTTTCCTATTTTTCCTTTAGGAGAAAAAAAAATCATCTTTATTACCTCACAAGAGACCTATATTCTTCTTGTTTTCATAAGTAACAGCTCTACAGGAAGCATAATCTGCCATCGTTAGTAGCGATGCCAGATGATTTGACTTGAGACTGTGAGTGAAACATTGTTTAGATGGCAGCATAGCTTGTTAAACCTCAGAAGAGGTCTTCTAGTTTATTCCAGAAGGCCCGAACACCGCATTTAGCATGGTGCCTTACATGTATGGCCCACTCAATAAATGAATGGAGACACCAGTAAATTGTGGGTGCAGAGAAAAAGTAACAAAAAGATACACCAGAAAGACTTACGTTATGATTGCAATCCCAACGTATGATTTCTTTTTTTTTTCCACGTTTTTATTTATTTATTTTTATTTTTGGGACAGAGAGAGACAGAGCATGAACGGGGGAGGGGCAGAGAGAGAAAGGGAGACACAGAACCGGAAACAGGCTCCAGGCTCCGAGCCGTCGGCCCAGAGCCCGACGCGGGGCTCGAACTCCCGGACCGCGAGATCGTGACCCGGCTGAAGTCGGACGCTTCACCCACTGCGCCACCCAGGCGCCCCCCAACGTGCGATTTCAAGCACGCTGAATCTATCACAAGATCTGGCACTAACTCATCTGTGGCGTTGAGTGGGTTGCTATTTATGATGGTCGCTGTTTCTTTGAAAAACAAAGCAACGCAAATCGAATCAAAACACATCCACCCATAGCAGGCTTTTGCAATCACAAATATTTTCCAGTAATAATCACGGAGTGTTAACGCGGTGAATTAGAAATGTAATATTCAAAATGGTTTACCTCTCTCTCTTTCCTTCCCCTTTCCCGCTAGCCCGTGCCATCCTTCGCAAAATAAAAAAAAAGTATAAAAGCGTGTTTCAAGCGTGTTTCAGTATGTGTCGGATCTAGGGATAAAGCAAGGGCCCATGAATCCCTCCAGTATGCAGTTCCAACACGAAACAATAATCAAACCCCGGCTCCTCTTGAAAAAAAAAATAGACTTAAATCTTTTAGAGCAGTTTCAGACTCACAGCAAAATTGGGTGGAAAGTACAGAGATTTCCCATATCTCCCGGCTTCCACACATGCACAGCCTCCCCTGTTATCAACACCCCCCCCAACAGAGTGGTACATTTGTTACAATTGATGAATCTACATTGACACATCATTATCACCCAAAGTCCGTAGTTTACATTAAGGTTCACGCTTGGTGTTGTACATGCTATGATTTTGACAAATATATAATGACACGTATCCACCTTTATAATAACATACAGACTAGTTTCACGGCCCTAAAGATCTCCTGTGCTCCAACTATTACCCACCCCTCTCCCACTAGCCCCCAGAAACCACTGATCTTTTTACTGTCTCCACAGTTTTGCCTTTTCAAGAATGTCTTATAGTTGGAGCAAATCCTCCTTTACAGTAGATCAAGGCTGTCAGTAATAAATACAATTGTTTTATGAGTACACAGAAAACCCCAAATCATTTATACCTCTCTGCTTGCTAAAAGTTACAATCATATTGGATGGGTTAACACCTTTTTGGGGGGACGGGTGTTAGGTGTTAAACCCTTATTTCTGCTTCCCAAATTGAGACCAGAGTGGTTGAGAAATGAATGTCTAGTTTCGGAAAGTGGGATGTTTTAACAAGGGAAAAAACCAATTAATGTTATTAATTAAGAGGTTGAAGGAGAGCTATTATATAATCAGGTCAACAGATGCATAAAAGCTTTTTTCGTAAACTTCAATATTCATAGTAAAAAATATTAGTAAACAAAGAGTAGAGCAAAATTTCTGTAATGTTCTGTGAAGAATATTTATAAAGAGATGATAATAAGGACAGGTTAAATGTATTCCTTTTAACATCATGTGTACGAAAATTTCTTGCTAATAGAAAAGTTCTATTCATTATTGTATTAGGGATACTGGCCAGCAAAATTATCACAGGAGTTGGAAGGGAAGAGAAAAGAACTCTCATTATGCACAGATAATATGATTATCTATGTAGAAAACTCCAGATCACTGTGGATAAATGTTTGGAATTGCTGCATACAAAATAAACACACAAGATCAACTGTTTCATTTCACCACTAGCAAACAGAAAAAGAAAAGAAGATATTACAACAGCATCAAAAAATTGAAGTATTTAACAATAATTTCCACCGAGTTGACTGGAAATAATGACACAGATTTATTGAATGTCATTAAAGATTACTAAAAACGGGGGCGCCTCGGGGGCTCAGTCGGCCGAGCGTCCGACTTCAGCTCAGGTCATGATCTCACAGTTCGTGGGTTCCAGCCCCGCGTCGGGCTCTGGGCTGACGGCTCGGAGCCTGGAGCCTGCTCTGGACTCTGTCTCCCTCTCTCTCTCTCTGCCCCTCCCCTGCTTGCACTCTCTCTCTCTCTTTCTCAAAAATAAATAAACATTAAAAATTACTAAAAGTGGAGAGTCATGCCATATTCATAGAAACGAACCCACGTACGAGTCATCTCTTGCGGGAGAACGGATTACGCCGCACTTCGTGGGGCCAAACAACACTTTTATCTCACCGCTCGCGTAGGTCAGGTCTTCAGGAGCGGCGTAGCCGGGTGGTTCTGGCTTGAGGGCTTCGTGAGGCTGCAATCAAGCAGTCCCGTGATCTGGGAGCTTGGCCGGAGCTGGAGGAGCCACATCCAAGCTCGCTTACATGGCTCTTGGCTGGAGGCCTCAGTTCCTCACCACATGGGTCTTTCCATATGGCAATGTGACAGCTGGCCTCCCCTGGAGTGAGCGATCTAAAGGACAGGGTCTCTGAAGTCACACACTGTCACTTCTGCTTTTTTCTATTTATTGGAGACAAGTCACTAAGCCAAGCCCACACTCAAGAGGAGGAGAAGTCATTCCTATCTTTTGGAGGGAATGCCAAAGAGTTTTTGGACACATTTTCGACCACAGTGCTCAATATTATAAAGATATCGGTTGTCTACCCTTTGATCAGTAGATTCAATGCATCCTTTTGCCCTAATTGTCTTTGTATATATTCTTCTTAACAATTGGATTTATAAGAATCTTTTATTGAAATATAGTTGACACGCCATGTTAGACTATATAAGAATTGTAAAAAAAGTGTTTAATATTTAGCAAAACTAAGGGCGCCTGAGCGGCTCGCTCGGTTAAGCATCCGACTCTTGATTGCGGCTCAGGTCACCATGTCGCGGTTTGCTCACAAACGAGTTTGCTGATAGCCTGCCTGGGAATCTCTCCTTCCCTCTCTGCCTCTCTCTCTCTCTCTCTCTCTCTCTCAAAATAAATAAACATTAAAAAAATATTTAGCAAAACTAAATAACATTTATGCAAATATAGGTGATTAAAATCTATCAGCAGGAAATGACACAAAATTCAGGATAAGATTTACCTTTAGATCGGTGGTTCTCAAACCGGGAAGACCAGGAGACGTTTTTAGTTTTCACGTCTGGGGAGGTGCTATTGGCATTCTAGTGGGTAGAAGCCAGAGATGCCGGTGAACATTCTACAATGCACAGGACAGCCTCCTACAGGAAAGGATGACCCGGTCCGAAATATCGGTAGTGGTAAGGCTGAGAAACTTCAGGAAAAGAAGTGGGTTTGGGATGGGGCACGTAGGGGACAAAACCATAGTAATGTTCATTTTCTGGAATTCTTCCAGTGATGCAAACACAGGAATATATTTTATCATGGTTTAAGAAACATGCATACCAGAAATATTCTTTTGAGTTTTGTCAGTAATTAATAAATACAATTAAAAAAAAAAGGCAAGTTGTTGAATCAACAGAACTCTGGACTCACTGGGGTGAACTTCCTGTTCTGAACCATTGGATAGACAGGGATACCGCCCGGTGCTAGATTTTTTTTTCTTTTTCCTAAGATAAAAGCCGGCCCAGAACACCTCCCTAGACTCTTGGCGTTGTCTCGAGAAGGAAAACAGGCCTTCAACATTAATTGTATTTTGAAGATGGCCTTAAATACAGACTGCATTTGTGAATCCCGACAAATCATCTTCACTTGGTGATTTGTAAGTCACTGTTCCAATCCTGTTGGCCATAAGCAATCGGTCCCCTTCCTCGCAGGGTCAGAAGGGTAAATCCAGCAGTGAGGCGGAGACCTTCGAGCAAGGGGAACCATCAGGCGGCCAGAGGCCTCCAAGGTGTCACGGCAAAACACCCCCCACCCCCATGAGCTGGCTCGGGCGCCCTCCCGGAGCTCGCTGGCAGCCGACACCGGGCACCGGGCAGGGAAAAGCAATTCTCCGCGAGCCCAAAGCACAGACCAGTCAGATTCTCCAGGGGGTGGGCCCAGGGCATCTCTAGCCTCGTTCTGAACTCCCACATAAGTTCGTGGTTACCCTGGGCTGTAAATGAATGAAAATCAAGTCTTCCGTGATTAAAAACAAATGCTCTATTTGGGGCCACAGTTGCAGAGAGCTGAAGCCTGCTGTGTGTATCTTATACCGGAATGAACTGGAGGAGACAGGCTAAGAGATGGAATTTAAGGAAACATGTGATCTTTTTTACTTTTAGATTATGCTCTGATTTTCCCCTTAACCGTGTAGTTGAATTTTCACACATGATAACAATATTTTTCCTTGCAGCAGATGGGGCCTTTTACGAAGGGGGGTTTGCACCTTATTTTGTCTTTCCTATGTCTAAAAATTATACATAAAAACCCCAAATGTGAGCAATTCACCTAAACTCTGCCAACCCTTTGTGTTTTTAAACAGCCAACCGGGAGGCAGTGGGACTATTCAAGTCTTAAAAGTGTGTAATGACCCCCATTACGGAAATTTGAAATGCTGTCCAATCTTAGAGAACCCTCTTTTTTTTTTTTTTTTTTTTTTTTAATGGCCCAACGCTCGCTTTGGGCACAGAAGGACGACAAAAGATATGGAGCCTGCCCAGTATTACTCCCATTCTAGACCTCTGCCATTTGAACCAGATTATAAAATGGGACCTTTAACTGAGCAAATTCTTCTGGTAAAGGCACCAACTGTGGCCTTCCTCTCACAGGATTCTGCTCCAGGATGTCAGCAGAGCTCTGGAAAGCCAAATATATAAAACATTTATAAATCTTTTATAAATATATAAAAGATTTAAACGAGGGAACGAGTTCTTTCAGAGGCAGCCATGATGCTTGGGAAAATTCTCGGGTCATAGAATGATGGAGATTCAAGAGGTCTCCAGCCTGGATTTGCAGGACAGGAGTATGACGGGACAAGACACCTGGTGTTTCGAGAATTCTGTCTCACCAGCCTTCTCCCTGGGGGATCCCGCTCCTTTCTCCTCCTCTCCCCACCCAGTCTCCTATTTTGCGAGATGAGACTTTCAGACCCGGAATCTCTGGGATCCCTTCCATTTCCAGCACTCGAAGATTCTAGCAGCTGATGACGTTCCATCTGCCGGAAGATTCCTTCTCCCACTTCTCTTGGGTTTCAAGGTCCACGCGAAACCGTGAAAACCGTATCTACAAAGCTCACCGCCTCTTCATGGTGCCGGGGCGGCCCAGTCCGCGGGAAACGGCCAGGACGAGCCGGGGCACGTGTCGGCCGGGGCGAGAAGTGGCGGGGCCCACACAGGAGAGGAGGGACGGCGGGTCGCTCCTTTGTGTTTAAGGACCGGTCGGCGCACACGGGGGATGGTGGATGGACAGGAAAGACCGGAGCGAGCGTGCCCTCTGGGCTGGGCGCGGGGCAGTGCACCTGCTCTGCACGTGTTTCTGCTTTGTGTCAAGCAGGCACGGCTGAACTTCACCGTGGCTCATGCTGGGGTTCAGGGCAGGCTGCCCCGCAAATACGCCACTTTGGCACATTGATTGTTTCGAATTCAAGTCGCATAAGCAGCCCGTGCAAGGACACTCTGGCCTGCCGTGTGCCCTGGGAGCAGGACATAAATCCCCCGTGAAGGCGCCCGCCCCGAACCCGGAGGAAGGGAGACGTCCTTCCTGCCGGAGATGGGGGTCCAAGGCCAGAGGGCTGTGGAAACAAACCTGTTACTTCTCACTAATTTGCTACCCCAAGCCCGGACTTTCGTCAATTCTTCACAGATTTGCGGCTTCTTTGTCTACAAGGTATAAAAGCTGCTTGCTGTGGTCACTTCTTGGTCTATTTCTATGAACTCCTGTATGTATGAATTAAATTTGTTTTTCCTGGGTGGCTCAAGCCGTCAAGCATCCGACTTAGGCTCAGGTCATGATCTCGCGGTTCGCTGGTTCGAGCCCCGTGTCGGGTTCTGTGCTGACAGCTCAGAGCCCGGAGCCTGCTTCAGATTCTGTGTCTCCCTCTCTCTCTAACCCTCCCCCGCTCACACTCTGTCTCTCAAAAATAAATAAACATTAAAACAATTAAAAAAATAATTTTTTTAAAATTTTGATTTGAGTATTAGAGCAGCCAAAGAACCCAGAAGGGAAGAAAGGAAAACTTTCACCCAGAGTGTGAACACCAGGAGGTAGAGATCATGGGGGCCACCCTAGACTGTGTCTGCTACACCAGCCACTCCTAGGTTGGTTCTTGATAATTAATTAGTTCATTTGACATGCACCCACTGGGTTATTTAGCATAGCTTTACCCTGTGCTGGGTACTGGAGCATGCAAAAAACAAAAACAAAAACAAAAACAAAAAAAACCCAAACCAAAACAAAAAAACCCTATAAAACAAAGCCATGGTCTCTGCCCCTGAGAGCACCCAGGTGAGAGGGGTGCTGGCTTCCTTCCGCTGTTCGGTTCTGTGCCTGGCTCTCTGTCCCGGCACAGGGGTTGGGGCTGAGCCTGTGTTCAGTGCTCCCCTCCACCCGGGGCTTCTGGGCCGTCTGGGGATGCCTTGGCCTCAGTGTGGTCTCCCAGTGACCTCCTAAGCTCATAGCTCCTCCTGTCTGCCGCCCGTGGCTGGGCTGCACCTGTCAAGTCTCAGGGAGAAGGCTGGTGAGACAGAATTCTCGCAACACCAGGTCTCTTGTCCCGTTATACTCCCGTCCTTCAAATCCAGGCTGGAGACCTCTTGAATCTCCATCATTCTATGACCCGAGCACTGCCCTGTTCAAGTCTCCACGAGTTACTAAAAGAGCAAGGACAGTCTACTTCCCAGGTAAAGGGATGGCAAATGGTGGGACCTGGAAGGGACATGATTGGCCGCCTCTATGGATCTGTGGTTTCTGCCTCTTCCCACCGTGCACACCCCCCTACAAATAGAGGAAGAAGACCTGGAAACTTGGAGACGTTTCACCCTCATTGGCTGCACTTAAGATTGGCCACCCCAGTAAGACCAAAGTCGAGATCCGTGCTTTTATTTGGCCAAGTAGAGTAGAATGTGTATTATAATCTTCCAGATCTTCTATATTCTTTTGACTGTAGAGGTGTGGTTTAAATCAGCATCTAAACTCTGCAGCTTTCTAAATCACAGAATTACTTAATGAGCTTCCTCCATAATTTCCACTTCCAATGACTGTGCTTCCTGTGACTAGAAGTGGGTGAAATGATTACTTTCCTTTTTTTCTTCTTCTCTCCCTCCCTCCTCTTCTTCCTTCTTTGATATTCTTACGTTCTTATTTGACGAGTCTAATTTTGTTTTTCTGAGCTGGATGTTTATGTTCTTGCCCACAGAATGCCAAGAACACAGATAGACTCAGCAAACCAGGACAAAATGCAGATGCCCCTGTTTGATGAAGGTAGAGTGGTGGGGGTACAGTTTCTGCCCAAACTCATCCACCTCCCGAACGTATCCGGGAAGTGACGGGTTTTCACAGCTATAAAGCGTTCGCGAAAGGTAGCGGAGATTCGTTCAGGTAACTCTTCTAATATCTTTTTGTAATGCCTCCAAGGACTTCAAAATGACCATAAAAGAACACGAAGCCATGAAAGACACCAAATAATTTTGGGGCCTGGTGTAATCCTCCCAATTATATCATTAGCAAAGCGCACGCAGGCAGCATGGAGAGAGGCTCATGTTTGCCTTCCGTGGCCATCTGCCTGGGGGTCTCCACATCCGGGTCCTCAGAGCCCTTGTTCTTCTGTGTCCAGCTCCCTATAGGGGCGCAGATCTGGGTTTTCTCTCCCTGTGTTTCACATATTTCGCTTCCTTTTTTTATACATCATTAGTAGTCACCTGTGAAGAAGATGGCTGGTCAGGGGACTTTATTTACATATTCTTTTATTTTATTTATTTTATGTTTTTAAATGTTTATTCCTTTTTGAGAGAGAGAGAGAGAGAGAGAGAGCTCAAGTGGGGAAGGGGCAGAGAGAGATGGAGACACAGAATCTGAAGCAGGCTCCAGGCTCCCAGCTGCCCGCACAGAGCCCAACGCGGGGCTCGAACCCACAAACTGTGAGATCATGACTCGAGCTGAAGTCAGATGCTTAACCGACTGAGCCACCCAGGTGCCTCTCTTTTATTTTAAAATGAGGGAGAAAGAGATAGAGCATGAGTGGGGGAGAGGGGCTGAGGGAGAGAGAGAGACTCTCAAGCAGGCCCCATGGAGTCTGGCCTGGGGCTTGATCCCACGACCCTAAGATCATGACCTGAGCTGAAATCAAGAGTCAGACAGACACTTAACCGACTGAGCCGCCCAGGTGCCCCTACATATTTTCAAATCATTGCCAGTAGAGGCCTCCTCTGTCTCTACCCAGGGTACGGCGTTAGTTGAATTTTTCACTTTTTAAACATGCTGCTGTGGCTTGAAACAGCTTATATCCCCTCAGTTTCCTTTGCTAGAACATAATCCTTTTTTAAGAATAGATGATGTTAAAAACGGTTTTAGAGTTTCTAAAAGAAACGAAGAGAAAAGAGATTGGGAAAAGATGAGTTTCCAACGTGTTTAACATTGAACTACATGCTGGTGCATCGCTTACTCATTCCTGCAGAGATCTTTGAAAGCGTTTATTTGAAAAATTATTGGAAAAACTCTGTTGAGGTTCTGACGTAAGGCAGGCATCGCATCGGCACTGGGTTCAGAGATCAGTACCACACTGTCCCTGTCCTCTAGTGCTTTGTTATTAGGGGGTCAGCTATAAATACCCATTAGCACCCTAGGGAGCTCGAGGGCAGGGACTGTCGCATTAGAGCTCAAGCAGTGTCTGTTAAATATCACGAGATTGTCCTTAAAAATCAGGCTTGAGTGGGGGCACGTGGGTGGCTCAGTCGGTTAAGCGTCAGACTCTCGGTTTCAGCTCAGGTCATGATGTCACGGTTCGTGGGTTCGGGTCCCCGCCTCAGGCTCTGTGCCGACAGCGTGGAGCCTGCTTGGGATTCTCTCTCTCTTTCCTTCTCTGCCTGCCCCTCCCCTCCCCGCTCTCTCTCTCTTTCTCTCTCTCAAAATAAATAAATAAACATGAAAAAAATGTTTAAAATATCGGGCTTGAGTGGACAAATTGTCAAATATAAAGATACCACCGAAATAACAATCGAAAGTTTGGAAAACGGGCCCCAAGGAAGCACAAAGGAAGCAAAAAGACAGGAGGAAGAAGGGAGGATGTGGAAAAGTGAGACATTTACTTCCTTGAGGCGGAGAATTGGACCTGGTGGCTGTTGTCTCGGAAAGTTCCGTTGGCATATCCACCGTCACGTCCCTCGTCGAAGGTTGAATGATCCGAATCGTGATCCTGACCATCTTCGCTAATCAAAAGAAAGGCCGGTTTTTCGTTTGGAATAAATTGACCTCAAATGTGCATTTCTTAGAACACCACGGTCTATACTACAGCCGCTGGGTTCACAGTGCCTTGGCCAAGTAATGCGCTTGGGAAAATAATAAACATTTACTTCCACACCACCTATCAGCCGGACTCGGCGGTGATCCCGACCCTAAATTAATCACCCCACTCATAAAAACTAAGTGTCCGTGTGTCCCCCCCCCCCCGCCCCCTCCCGCTGCCTTGGTTGTATCTCCACAGCCTTTCATCGCTTGATGAAATTACTAGATCGTTCATGGCCAGCGTGTGGAAAGTCACAGTTCCTGCAGTTCTCGTTTCCAGAACATCGTCATCCCCACAACTTCGATAAAGCCCCACATGCGCGTTCTTTTTTAGCCCGTGCTCTTGGATACGCTCAAAACCCAGGCAGAGCAGTGCATTTAAAGACTCAAATCCCCAACTTTGCAAGCACACAGAACCCATTTCCTTAACAGAGAAGTTCAAGAAAAGTGAATCCCTTGTCCTTGCTATTATTATTTTTTTTTTTCTTGGAGGCCGAACCTTTATAAATGGCTTGGCCGGATGCCCTTTCGATTAACAGCACGCTGAGCAAAGTCTCTTCTGTGGTAGAAAATTCCATCACCCTCAAATGTGACTTAGCGTTCCCATTTTTTCCTGAAGGACGCGTACTTGAATTTCCGAAGAGTGGGTTTCGGGGGTGCAGGGCGGGGTGCGATGGGATGACCTTTCCTCTGCGTGGATCGGGGCCAGGGCTCCGGACGGGCCTTCCTCACTTGGCTCGGGAGAGTCGGAGCCCGACACCGGCTCACACTTGGCGCTCCCCTGGGCTGAGGCCTCGGGTCGATGCTGCGTGGACGGTTGTCACTTCACGTTTCAGCTGCTTTGAGTCTCATTCCTAGGCATCCGATTGTACTTGTCTCTTCCAGGCGGTCTTTGAGGTAAACACCTGGCGTTTTATTCGAAGAGCTAGAACGCGAGCCCTCTCCGTCAGTCTCTGCATTTGGGCTTTGCAGCTGGAAAGCATGTTTCCTCGCGCCGCGTTTTTCCCGTCCAGGAAATGCTCAGGGGAATTCGGGGTACATGTGGTACCTTTGAAGTTCCACGAGCAATTTTCTCTTTCCTACTTTCCTCCGCGTTTTGTTACATTATTTTAATTGATGTATTTTGTCTGATGTATTATATTAGGGGGGCTTGAGGGATGATGTGTTTCGCATACAATGTCTCTTACGATTCGATTTCTTTGCAGAAACGCAACGTCTCAGTTGTGACTCTGCTTACGACCCCCCGGGCTCTGGGTTACGAGACAAAAACAATGCTTTGCCAGTCGAGCAGGAAAATCGCTCAGACGTTCCCGCCCCAGAGCTGGCAATTCGTAACCCAAATTTGTTTCAAGTTAAAAAACTCTAATATTTATGGCCCATGTTTCCTCCCTTTATGAGTCCTGCGTGTCTAGTTAAGCTTTTGATGAGATCAATTTCGACGTATGTTAGTATACAAACGTAGCGCGTGGGTAGAAACAGAACTTTTATTATTTAATGACGGAAGGGCACCCTAGCTCTGATAAAATGGACCTGATCAGCATGTAATTTAAGTCCAAGAAAGGTAAAGACAAATATAATCCTGTTAACCTGCATTTTTATATTGGTTTAAATTCCATTGGATTGCAATTCCTGGAAACTTGAAGGCACCGATGTTTGCCCTTTCTTCTTTATACCTCTATCGTGCTTGGAAATAAGAAATGTCCAGAAATAGCTGTAGGATTCTCTCGGCCTCGTGACTTGCTCCAGAGAAGAAAAAATTAAGGCAGGCCCCGTCTGCCACTAATATTTGGGTCCAGCCAATTCGCAAAGTCTGTGGAAGGAATCTTGAGAATAAAACCACACATTTATTCACAACCATCAGGTTTTGATCTAAGAGAACAAGGAAGGGATACAGCGTCAAATACTATTTTTTTTTAAAGTTTATTTGTTTTGAGAGAGAGAGAGAGAGAGCGAGAACTAGCGGGGGAGGGGCAGAGACAGGGGGGGACAGAGGATCCGAAGGAGGCTCCAGGCTCCGTGCTGACAGCAGTGAGCCGGATGCTTTGGGGTTCGAACTCACAAACCTCGAGATCATGACCCGAGCTGAAGTCGGACACTTAACCGACTGAGCCACCCGGGCGCCCCCGGCATCAAATACTATTTAGGAAATAATACGTCCACGGTGTGAATAAAAGGAATTCTGTCTTTTCCGGCTATTTTGAGCATTTCTTTGGCGATTTCTGAGAGTCGGGTTTTTTTTGGTTTTTTTTTTTTTTGCACAAGTGATACACTGCCCCCCCTTCCCTTTTCCCGCTTCCTTTCCCTTCTAATATTTCAATTATGCTGAAATGAACCTAGAAACGTGCATTCTCCATAAAAGCTTCAAATAATGAATTTATGATGGTCTTCTCTCTGCTTAAGTGATCAGGGAATCTCTGACCTTTGAAAAGGTGGAATAGTTTTTGCTGTGTTAAGTGAAGCGCAAGCAAGAGACCCAGTCAGCCAATTTATGTTTGATTTTATCTTAAGCATGTCAGAGTTATTCATCCAACCCAGATGAGGGTAAGAGAGAGGCAGAGAATTGTTGAAATGGGAAGAAATAAGAGTTGTTTGCAGGCTGCGCGATCTGCACAGTCCATACAGAACTCTTAATACATTTTTTTTCTCGTAACGAACGGGATTCGGAATTTGCTGCAGCGGGGTGACGTGAAATAGTTTGGGCCGCACGGCGTAGAAGGTTCTGGAATTCATGAGATGGACGGACGTGGGTAGTTTTGTATGTCTACCGGGCTGAAAAATGGCCGTCTTTTAGGGTTTTAAATGTACGCATTTAAGGGAATACTCATCCTATGGGAAAACATAACAGTTGTTTGATTTACCATAGACATCCCCTGCTGCATATTATTTGCTGTAAAACCTAAGTCCACTTAGGATCCAGTGAGTCATTGGACGCCTCTTTTAGGATTTGAGAGACTCAAGGATTGGCTCGGGGCCCCTTCTCTGCAGCCCGAATGCATCACCTCTCGGGCCCCGCTGGCCCTCTCAGCTTCTCACCCCACCGGAGCCCCAGCCTGCCTTCCCATAGCACGCTTCGTGCCGACCCAAGTTGCGTTTTGGTGAGGAAGCCCCTCTTCCTGCTTTGCCCTCCAGCTTTTTAAGAAATCACTTTCAGCCAGCACATTCGTCAAAATGGGGCTGATTTTGCCTAGATCCTCCTTGCAGGGGAACTTGGAGTCTAGAAAGGCCCATTTCTGCAGGGGTGTGATGGAAAAAAACACAGGGAGTAATCGGTTCCATTCATTTTAAAATTCCTTATAAAGCCATGAGGAATTAATTCATATTCAAAGAGAACTGAACAAAGCCTCAGAGGAAGCCTCTGTGTTTTCACAGATTTTGTGTGTGTTGGAGGGGGGACAGGTAACTCTTCAGCGGTGGTGAGTAGAATTTCTCATAGAGGGTTCATTCATGAGAATTTCATATATCACCCAGGAATCTCCAAGCCTGGAGAAAGATCAGCATCTCTGGACTCACGTATTTTATCTTACGAACACCAGCCCACTCGAATGGGTACGTACGTGTGATATTCAAGTGCGTTTATGTCTGTGATTCTCGGTCACGGCTGTGTGGCAGAATCACTCGTGGGGATGACTGAGTCGGATAGGGTCGGCTATGCTGCAGTGACAAATGGGTCCCCAACTCTCAGGACTTATCACAGCCACGACTTTGCTCTCGCTCCTTCTTGTGCAGGGAAAGCACCTGACTTCGTGAGCGAGAGCAAAGTCGTGGCTGTGATAAGTCCTGAGAGTTGGGGACCCATTTGTTACTGCAATATCCAATCCCAGAATTAGCCCCGCTTTCTGAGATCGTGCCATCCAGAGCGAAGTCCTGCTTCCTTCCGTCCTCCCCAAAGTTACCCAATAGAAGTTCAAATCCTCTGCAGAGGCCGGCGAAGGTGACACAGTAGCGGCTGCCGGTTGTCATGGCAGAGGGAAAAGAGAGAGCCTGGCAGAAACTGCCAGCTGGCTCTTGCCACCAGTGTTCCATTTCATTGGCCGGGGCAAATCACCTGGCCTGGCGTGATAGGGTGGCCCACGAAGCCCGCGTCTCCCGCGAATCTCTGGGCCTCTCTCACAGGGACATTTCAGGGGCGCAAATGCCTTCTGACTTCAGATCTACGAAGCCGGAATTTCAGGATGGGACCTGGGGGGCCGTATTTTTGAAAGCTCTCTAGCAAGTATGAGTAAGCAAGGTTAGGAAATACTGACTCACATGAGACAAATCTTGTACCTAAAACATCAGATGAATGCCTGTTTCATTCCTCTACAGTCACATCGTCAAATCATTCGGCGAATTGGGGGCTTTAGGAGGTGTTCTTTAAAGTCTCAAATGTCTTTTTCCGATCAGACAGACAACACGAAAGCGTAAGACAGTCTCGGTGTTGATGTTTACTTAACAGGACATTGTGGTTTATTTGCAGATAGGCGCGCCCTCTGGTTATGACGGTCAAACCCCTCACAGGTAATGGGTGAGATCGGCGTAAAATAATTGATCAGTAAAACCTGTAATCTAATGAGGCCCTGCGCGAGAGGCATGGCCTCGCCCTCGGAGTGTTTGGGCTTGGTGCTAACATTACATGTTTGCACCATCCGTGCGGTGGAAATAAATCATGCGTTTGTACGTATCAGAGTGTTGAATATTGTGGGTTAGCAGTACATAAATTAATTCCATTTGGATACTCCCTGCCATCACACAACCACGTGAGCCACACCAGTGCCGTGGAGCGAAGACTGGGTTCTAATGAGAGCTTTACTTTCTCAGCTCTTAAATACTCACAACACTATCGTGCCGCGTCTTCCGGCAGTCTTCTCTTTTATTCTCTATATTAGATATTTGCGTACACCGTGCAGGGCATTGCGGGGGACTCCGCAGTCTACCTGCCTCCGCTGGGTAGGAGCTACGCACTTTGCAGCGCTGACTCCCCTCCAAGCTTCAATGGGAGGCTCTGATTGGATCGAACCAATCCCAACCCCTTAGCCTCAGTCATTAGTTTAGGTAACTCATGCCTAAACCAGTCAGATCGTGGCAATTCCCCACCCCGGGGGTTGATTCAGGAGTCGCCCCATCAGACGGGGTGAAGAGTTTTGGCGATAACCCAGAAAGATGACGTATCGGGTTCTGGCGTAAACGAGCTGTCAGCGCGTCTAGGAATATGTCTGCCCGCCTGCTCTGGACCTGGCTCTCAGAGAGGATCGGAACCTCTTCTCGAGACTTCATCAGCCTCCAAAACACTGGCCTCCTGCTTGTAGTTCCGAAGCAAGCGGGAAGGTGCTCGGGTAGCTTTTCCTTGCTAATTCCATCTACACGGGGTGGTTGGCCAACGTATGCTGAGGAGAGGAGGAGACTGGAAAGGCCCTCAGACAATATTGACTTGGACCCCTAGTCTGACAAAACCCCAACCAGAGCCTGGAAAGATGAAATGTCTCACCGTAAGTGACTGGAGAGCTAAGTAACTCTAGAGCTTATGCTCGGGTTGATTCTTTAGCTACTCCCAGTAGGAGATGCCATATACTGACAGCACTCCAGCCCAGGGCACCATCATCCCCCATCTGAACCCCTACAGTGGCCTCCTAACTGCTGACTCTGTGTGTACCAAACTGGCCCAGTCCATTTGCATACAGGAGTCTGAGGGAGCCCGATACATCCACACTAATCACATTCCCTTGAATGCCTTTACCTTACGCCAGCATCCCGACCACTATGGCCAACCCACGTAGCCTATCCTGGCCCAATTCATTGACCAAGATTTCCTTTTTTCTCTGGGACTGGACAAATCCATTGAGTTTGAACACCCAGATAGGCAATCCTCCTCTGCGTACTATTTCTAATTTTTTCTGTCACTCCATTTAATGGTGAGGTCTGTTATTCTCAACCAATCCCTTCGTTCTCCAAGTCCCAAGTTATTGATGTGGTCATAAATAGCCTTATATTCATAAGAGTCCCATGCACAGACGTCTCAGCCTGATGACTCTTATTTATGGGGAAGCTAACCAAACGGTGCCCAGCTAGCTCGTGGAGAGCAAACAAAATGTGGTCTTCTCCAAGCTCATGCTGCTTTGGGAACATTCATGCTCCATGCAGTGTAGACGAGCAGTTTTCTACTTGGATGATTTCATTCCCCCAGGGAATATTTGGAGTCTGGAGACATTTTGTATTGTCATGACTGTTGGGGAGGTGTTAGTGGCATCTAGCAGAGAGAGGCCAAGGATGCTGCTACACGTCTTTCAGTGGAGAGGCATTTTATAATTTGTAGAACACACACACAAAAACTCAATCTCTTGTGCACCTGACGGGCCCCCTTCCTCTATGGAAATTAAGGTAGTCACTTGCTCCAAGAAGCTGCTTCTGGAGGGATAGGGTGAGAACACGACCGACAGTCTTGGGCTCCTGATTTTTAACTTCTCTGGAGAGGAAAAAGGCCACATGCGAGTGTGACCTCAAAATCAACGAAAAAAAAATCTTCATGTTAAATGTACCGCAGCTGAAAAATAAAGGCGTTACGTAAGATAACACGTCTGTGATCTTTTTGAAGCCCCTATAAGATTTCCGTACGCAACAACGACAGACCCCATTTGAGGTTTTCTGCAAACAAAGCGACTCATAGCTTCTCTCTGGATTTTTCTTTAGGTGCATCTATAGGTTCGAAGAAAAGAAAAGTGTGGCTCGACACAGGCAAGCAGAAATAACATGAAAGGTTGGTGGAGCGGAAGGACAAAGCGGTGGGAATAAGGTAGTTAAGAGCTGGACCGAGCCTCCGACGGAAGGGTGAGATTGTCAGCTGTCTCCCTGGTGAGGCCCGGGTGACAGTGAGTGGCAGGAGAGGGAGACATAGCAGCCCAGGGAGGCAGCTGGCATCTTGCAGGAAATGGAAGGGTTTCTGCTGCCCAGGCGACTGCAGGCCTGCCTTCTCGGAAAGCAGCACTTCCAGAAGTTTCTACAAGAAGGCCTGGAGGAGGGGCAGGATTGGAGCTCTCACTTCCCACAGGGCTTGCGTGGAAGCGACGTCAGTCAGGACAGCAGCTGATTGGCGTGCCAGCACTTTCAGAAATACTCGGCCCTTTGGACCTTTTTTGTTTTTTTCTTTTCGCCGTTTGTATTTCTTCCTTTGTGATATGACAATTTTTGAATTAAATGCTGGAGGTCCTCACTCTCAAGCAATTTAAAAGTTGCCTCCATTGTGTGAAGGCCTCTGGGCTTTGCATCTTTAATCCTCGCACAGCTCGTTGGGACATAATAGGCCCCTATTAAGTGTTGAAGGAAAGAAAACACGTCGTTACCCATGAACGTCTCATGGGGAATTAATTCAGCACCTGCTATCACATCGCGTAACTGGATTCTGCGGAGGAGTTTTTTCAGTGAAGCAAGGACATGGAGCCCACCTGATGGGGGCAGGTCCTTAAGACGACAATCTAGCGGTTGTCACAGATTTTAAGCAATGCTTGCAGAGACAAGCTTGGCATTCATGACTTAGCGCTCTCGTTTTGTCTGTTAGCCTCCAAGACATGTTGGAATCTCTCAGTGTGCTGACGTGCAAATATACGCCGAACTTAAAATAAGCCTGGGGTACACGGACAGGTCTGGAAGCTGTCGCTTCTCTCAGAGCAAGTGCCGTAACTCTTGCCACGAGGTAAAATATTTCGTGTCTTCAAACAGCCCCTCACACCCCGAATCAGTGTGTGTAAATTAGAACAACCTTTCAAGGGGACAATTTGGCACAGGTATTAGAAACTTTAACAGTGCTTTTAGGGGCGCCTGGGTGGCTCGGTTGGTTAAGCGTCCGAACCCTTGATTTCAGCTCAGGTCGTGATCTCACGGTTCATTGAGTTTGAGCCCCATTTGAACAGGTGATTGCTCATCTAGGAATTCAGGCAAGGGAAAAAGGTGTGTGTATGTAAAGGCATATCATCGAAGAATGTCATCGAAGCACTGAAAATTGGGAAGAGACAAAACCAAAGGTCTAGGACATTGGCCGGATTGGTTAAATAAATTATGTACCTTCATTCAGCGTAATGCCAGCTCTTCAGATAAACGAACGCCCTTTTAAGACCGGGAAATGATGTGGGGTACTTTTCATGATACATTCCGTGATGAGGTAGCTTATAAAATGGTATAAAGACACTTCGACTTTGGTGTGAAAACTGGGGAGAACCACATATGCAGAGACAAGTGATTAATGGTGCTTCTCTCTAGGTGACAGGAGAATGCTTCATTTTCGTGTTTCATGCTCTTTTATATTCCACAGTTGTTTGGGTTTTGTTTGTTTGTTTGTTTGTTTTAACATTAACCTGAGTTGATTAGGCAGTGAGAAACAAATTCTTTCCAAACTCAACTTTGCCTCTTTGCTTTTGATTATAAGATTCACAAATGAGAGGAGTCACCTGTCCATTCTAGAGGCCATGAGATTAGGTCCAGAGAGTTTGTGCTTTCTCTGGGCACACACGTGAGGCACTTTCTCTAAACTAGGAGACCATCCATCGGTCATAGGATATACCCCTCTTCAATGTCTCTAGGTAACAAATTCCTCTCAAATGTGATCATACCATTTTACCTCTTTTAAACAGTCCCCAAGTTTTCTAGGTATGCTTCCTAGCTTCACAGAACAGCAGGAAAAAAATGCATTTGGGATCCAAAGACGAATCGGGCAAACAAATCTGTCCCGGACATTGTCAGCGCCCCACCCATATCCTCTCATGCTTACCACTTCCGTGGACACCAGCCAACTCCCAACTGCCAGCACCTGCGTTGCTTTTTGCCTGGGAACATTCTCTGGCTTCCAGAGATAGCATTGCTGTCGGGGTAGCAACGGCAATTGGGAGGAGCTGGGGAATTTCCACTCCCTGGGAGCTGTCTTGACCGATGACTGATGGGAGTTGGGATATCAATACCTCAGCTCCCTCGTCCTTCAGGCGGGATAACTCTGAGGTACGTGTTTTATCCAGATTTTTGGCGTGCCCAGAAGAATTAAGCCCCGGTTGCCCACAGATAATCTGCATGATACCAAACCCTATATTCAATGACTCTCTGTCTCACTTCCCCTTTTCCCCCACCAGTGTCCTGGGACCACTTTCCAAATAGATTACTTGTGCTCACACCCTTGGCTCAGAGTTGGCTTCTGGAGGAACCTTAACTGGACTCCAAATAGCTCTCATAAGGATGCATTCAGATGGTCATAGGTGTGGGGGAAATTGTCATCAGTTGTAGAATTTGTCCATAACCACACCACAAAGAAAAAGAAAAGAAAAGAGTTTGCATATCATTCAGAGACAAGATATAATAAACACTTTGCCGTTTGGTTCTTGGAGAAGATTAGACAACAAATACATAAATAAAGTGTTAGTAGCTGCAACAGCGGGAGACTTTCCTTTGAAAGCCACGCCTTTCGCTTCTCTTCTAAATTTTTTCAAGTGCACTGAAGAGAAATGCTTGTAAGACTTTTGGGTTGCTTTGCATAGTTTGAGATCATTGGTGTCAGAACTTCGAGTTTTTATAGTTGAAAGTCTGAAATTAAAATTAGAAGAAGAGAAGACAAAGAGAAAGAACTATCTTCAAGTGCAAAAAGGCAATGATTTGCAATGTTTTTATTTATTTATTTTCGAGAGAAAGAGAGAAAGAGAGAGAGAGAGAGAGAGAACAAGCAGGGGAGGGGCAGAGAGGGAGAGAGAGGATCCAAAGTGGGCTCTGTGGTGATAGCACAGAGCCCAATGCAAGAAAAGTTGAGTGCAAAAAGGAAGCTGTCGAATGGCGGACCCAGAATATCATGTATATAATGTTGAAAGCATTAAAAATAGGATTCTATATTGTTTGCAGATCCCTACACGTGTTATAAAAGCATAACGCGAGCATGGGCATGATAAACAGATTAAGATTTGACAAAGATTTCTGTAGGTGCATGGACATTGTTTAGAATATTCTCTCTACTTTTGTTTTTCTGCCTACCTGAAACACTTCATACCCAGAGAAAAACGAAAAAAGATTAAGTTTTTTCTGTGGCCTTTGTAGTTTTGCCATTTTTTGGAAACAAAATGGTGCGATTGAGTGATGGCATTTGGATTTTTTTCTTACGGCGGAATTTCAGTTTGAATTTTGCACTTTGTGGCTCCAATTTTGAATTTTCCGACTCTAAGTTCCAATTCCAAAGTTGTGTGTGCGCTGCGTGATTGTACTCGCTTAAGAAGCTTAATTATTTCCTTTCCCTTCCCAAGCTTTTGGCCCAAGGAAGGGAGCTCCTCCAGCAAGATACCTAGTGGTAGCATGGGGTAAGTCCAAGCTGTCGGTCTGAAGCATCAAACATAAAACACAGCCATGGGGCACTTGGGTGGCTCAGTTGGTTGAGCTTCCGGCTCTTGATCTCGGCTCAGGTCATGAGCTCATGATTCATGGGATCGAGCCCTGCATCAGGCTCTGCTCTCACAGTGTGGAGCCTGCTTGGGATTCTCTCTCTCTGCCCTTCCCCTGCTCAAGCTTTCGCTCTCTCTCTCTCAAAACAAAACAAAACAAAACAACACAGCCATATCTTAGGACTGATCGGTTGTTGGGCTCTAAGCGAGAGAGACAGAGAATTGCTGCTTTTAAAGACTTCCGTTCTGGAATTTTGTACGTTTGAGTGTGCATGCAGTTCCTGTCAAAACACGGCTATCTGTGACAGTCCACGTTTCTGGGCAAAAAAGCAACAGAACGAAGAGCCAGTGAATTCGTTATTAGTTACCTGATGAGGTTAGGAGGCAGATTGCACCGGCAATGAATCAGCATAAGCTCGCCCAGTCTTTCCTGGACAACCTGGCTTCCAGATTTCTCCACACTCCATCTGTGTTCCGGGTGAGAACAGCCTGGGGCAAAAGCGAGAAGAAAGCAGTTTGTGTTCAGCGCTCCTTCTTGAAGCACTTCCGGGTCAGGCCGACCTCAAGCTGGCAAGCCCTTTTAGAAATAGAGAATACGTTCACACGGTTTAAAATGCAGTAAGTACCAAAGGGCTTACAATGATAAATCTCCCTCTTACCTGCCTCCTCCGGGCACCCAGTTCCCCAACCTGGAGGCAGCCAACACTGGCAAAATGTCTTATGCACCATTCATTCCAATCATACTTCAGGGCTGTCCAAACAAACACGTGGGTACGTATTTTTTTAAAAACTCGCCTAAAATGCACATAGTTCTATGCCTCACGCTTTCCATGGAACATGTATCTTGGTTATTGCATCATACCTGTGTATCTTCAAATGTTCTCACTTGTAAAGTAACGCCACAATATTCTGCTGTATGGATGCACCGTAACTTATTGAAATAGTTCTCTCTTAATGGTCATACAAGTTCCTTAAAAGATTTGGCTATTACGAGTCCTACCGCAACGAATGAGCTCCACCCACATACGCTAGTATTTGTAGAATAAATTTCTGAAAGTAGGGACGCCCGGGTGGTTCAGTCGGTTGAATGATCGGCTTCAGCTCAGGTCAGGGTCTCACCGTTCATGGCTTCGAGCCCCGCGTCGGGCTCGGTGCTCACAGCTCAGGGCCTGGAGCCTGCTTCGGATTCTGTGTCTCCCTCTCTCTCTGCTCGCCCCCCTGCTCATGTGCTGTCTCTCTCTGTCTCTCAGAAAATAATATAAAACGTTAAAAAAAAGAAATCTGTGACAGTAGGATTCTTGAGCCAAAAGGTATGCGTATTCATAATTAGGACTGAAATGGGTAACTTGCTCTCCCTACAAGTGGTACCAGCTTACACCCCAACCGGCAACGTATGGGAGTGCTTCTTTCTCCAAATTCTTACCAATAATCTGCTGTTAAATTTACTATTTTATTTTATTTTATTTTGTTTTATTTTATTTTAGAGAGAACGCGTGAGTGGGAGAAGGGGGCAGAGGGTGAGAGAGAATCCTAAGCACACTCCACGCTCAGCATGGAGCCCGATGCGGGGCTCCATCCCATGACCCTGGGATCACGACCTGAGCTGAAATCAAGAGGTGGCCACTCAACTGAGCCACCCAAGCTCCCCAAATTTATCTTTACCTTTGCTGAATTAATATATGAGAAATGGTATCTCAATGTGCATTTAATTTGCCTTTCTCTTACTGCCTTTTCACCTGTTACAAGTTATTTTTGACATGGGCCATTTGCTTTTTTAGGTATCGGAAACTTGAAAAAAATCCCGTTGGTATAACACATCCAGATTTGGGATAAATCGCAACGTGCTTTTTACTATGCCACTTTTTACGATGCTATGCTTTACTATGCTCTACTTTTTTCAATGCTGAGGATCCGGTAAAGGGAAGGAAGATTGCCAAGGCAGAACGGGGAAGATAATAGCGAAACAACGGGAGCGCAGACCAGGGAAGTGGGCAGGAAGCAGACAGACGCTTTAGTGGCACTGTGGGCACCGTTACTGTGCGCTGCGCCGACTCCGTGGTCGCCTTCCATTCGCTAATTTCTACAACGCCTGTTGCAGGTGGGGGTGAGTTTATAATGTAGTATGTCACAGGGCTGGTCCCCCTTTATTAATCTGTTTGTTCTTCCAAAACCTTTTCTGGCTATTGTCTCTCTTCTTTCGTTTTCCACGACACTTTTCGCTCTTCTATTAGCACATATTGACATTTTTATCGAGGGAGTTTTGTATTTTGGACCGAATCCAGGGCGACCTGACATCTTCGGCTGGACAATGATTCGACAATGATTTATTGTGCATCTATTATGTTCTATTATGCGCATCTGCCGTGTTCTGAGTGCGGGGATAGAACAGTGGACAAAACGGAACAAAAATACTGCCCCGTGGGACCTTACATTTTACGTGGGGAAATAGACAAGCAACAAGAAGAAGGAGATACAATAGAGAGTATATTAATGTTAGATGGTGACAGGTGCTAAGGAGAAAATTAAAGGCGAGACGAGTTGGTGGCAGTACGGGGAAGCGTGTTGTAATTTTAGGAAAAGTGGCCAGAGACGGCGTCAGTGCGAAGGTGCATTGGAGAAAGGCCTGAAGAATTGAGGGAGCAAGCCATGTGGATATTTGGAAAGAGCATTCCTGGCGGAGGGAACAGCCGGTACAAGGGTCTGAAGCCCTAGCATCTCTGCAGGGTTCGGGGAAAAACAACGAGCAGACCAAACCAGGATAAACACGTCGAGACGATGCAGCAGGGGAATGAGCCTGCAGCAAGCAGGGACCGGGAGCCGTTCTAAGGACTCTGGGGCTCATGAGAAACCCGAGCTCAAAGGGACCTGGGAAAGTTCGCAGCTTTCCAGCCTCTGTGTTACAGAGAGCCACGCTGGAAGCCCAACGGAATGAGTGTTGGACAATTTTCGGCGTCTGCCCTGAAAACTAGCCCAAGTGTGTGTGGTGGTGGTGGTGGTGGGGGGGTGTCGAACATGCAACGGCCACTTGAAATCCAACTTTGTCATTGTCAGGCACAGATAGCCTACAGAAGAAGTGCGAGGTGACCAGGAAAATTATTTGCATGCGATGCAGATAACCACGTGTGACCAGGAACAAACTATGACCCATGAGTTGGGGACGGAGTGAGGACGATAGAAAGGGAGATGAGTCCATTCATCAGATAGGGGTCAGTGGGTCTAGTGGCCAATGTGACTACAGATGCAAGTGTCTCAAATTGATCTTTGCATCATCACGTGTTGATCACTGTAGGGGGTACGTGCCATCGATCGTCGTGGCTACCCAGCCTCTTTGGCAAAGCCTTTCTATACTCGGGCAAACACACGAGTTATGAGTTCTCACTGACTGACCCAGAGGTTTCCTGGGATGTGGGATTTTAATTGCTGAAACCGGGGAACTTTGCCATTGGTCGGTCACCCCAGGTTTTACCTCTCAGTTGTAGAATCAGAGCTCAACCCCCCCAGGGCTCTTTGGGGACTAGGATGTGGCATGTCACCGAGACTCGGCCCTTTAGAATTAAAAAAACCACCCAAGACCTAGAATCGGAGCTGAGCTAGGAAGGAAACAGGCTTGCAGTGAGCTTCCTTCGCGCCGGCAGGGATGACGGTCCGGTCGGCTGCCTTTCAGGGGCGGGCGCAGTGGCTGTGAGCTTGAGTTCCCGATGCAGAAGAGCGGGAGTCTGGAACGCGATCATCTGCAATCAAGCTGGAGTCTGGGCTTGGTAGTGGTAACAGCACAGCAGCGGCGGTGTCCCCCCCCTCCACCCTCCCCCAAATCAGGCTAATTTGCAGCATGGTTTTGGCATGTTTCCTGGAAGCTACGCCTTGGGTTTGTTTTCTCAGCCCTTCCATGATTCCGGAGCTACTGAATATCTTTCAATAAACCCTTTCCTGCTTAAACTCACCAGAGAATGGATTCCAGCGTTTGCCAGACAGAATCCTGACCAATAAAATAAAACTTGAGCACTTCATATATGGGATGATGGCTATAGCTCCTTTTAAGTGTATCCTTTTTTTCACTAAGATGTAGGTATTCGGAGGGAGAGGCGAGACAAACCGCCTAAGGGAGATTCTGCTATAATTTCATATTCCGAATATATATTTATCAAATTTCTGGCACTCTAGTGCTGATTACTCATTCTTCTTTTGTTCTTTTTTTTTGGCTTCTTCATACCAAAAAAACAAACAGACAAACAAACAAAAAACACAAAAAAAACCAAACCAACCCAGGACTCCACTGGGTTTGCTAATCAAATACGTATATGCTGTTATGACACCGGGTGAAAAAACATGGTTAATGTGTAAGCCGAGTGTTTATTTCCCTTGCTCTATTCTTTCCCACTTTTGATGTATTTAGCTTTTTGCACAGTATCACTTGAAAAGTTTTTTACGGGGGAGGGGTTCACTTGCCTAAATTGCAAGCCACATCTTGCATTTTTAAAAAAAAACAAGCTTTTTATTTTGGAAGAGTTTTTGATTTATGCAGAAGTTGTGAAGACAGCACAGAGAGTTTCCACACACCTTTCACCCAGCTTCCCTTAACATTCACGTCTTACACAATCACGGCATTGCTCTTAATTTCCCATGACACCTAAATCACCCAGAAGTGCTGGATCTGGAAACGTCACATGCTATCGGTACCTTAACAGCGGGTCGTCGTAAATAAACAGACGGCATTTGGGCTTTACCAATGGCTTTTAAAATTCTTTTCACTCTATCTCGCGATATATTTTGACATGGAAACCTGTGCTGGCAGAGGACTTTGCTCCGTGTAGACTTCATTCTGGCCTTGCCGAGTGTCCGAATTAGCACAGATGTCCTTGACTGGTGTGTGAAGATCACAGGTAGAACTTGAGGAGCCCCCCAAGGGCAGAGTTTGTTGGAGGCAGCCCAGTAGGAAGTCAGCTCGGCGCGTCAACATCTAGTTTACCCAGACTGGGGAAAACAGGACTGGCCACAAATGCGAGATGTTCAATCCGCCCGGACTCACAGTACGTCACGGAACCGAGCTCCTCCAGCATTATTGCGCACACGAGAGGCTCTTCTTTGGGATTCAGTGGGTCTCGGGCGGAGGCTGCGATTCTGCGTTTCTAATGCGTCCCAGTGATGCTCATGCTACTGGTCCGCAGACCACACTTTGAGTAGCAAGGCTGATTGGTCGCGATGCAACTGTTACAGACAGCATTAAAGGAGCCATGCTTGTCATGGGTGGCGTTAACCTTGAGACCAGAATCAAACGGATTGGAAGTGACTTTGTTTCTCTCGTAACATGGGTTTGCACCATAGGCTTATATGATTCTCTTCACACACAGTCTCTGAAAACAGTTAAATACTGTAAAAAATGTAGTAGACTTGGGTGATCAGTTATGACCATTTAAGTTCAGACTCTAAGTTCCTGCAGAAGAAGAAAACAAAGATTTTTTTTAAGTTTATTTATTTTGAGAGAGAGAGAGAGAGAGAGAGAGAGAGAGAAAGTACAAGCAGGGTAGAGGCAGAGATAGAGAGGGAGAAAGACAGTCTCAAGCAGGCCCCTTGCTGTCAGCACAGAGCACAACGTGGGGCTCGAACTCACAAACCTTGAGATCATGACCTGAGCCAAAATCAAGAGTTGGATGCTTAACCGACTGAGCCACACAGGTGCTGCAGAGGAAAATAACGATTTAAGGAGACCCAAGACCATGGGACTTGAGGGATGTTGGAAGCTTTTATGGGTTTGTTGAAAGTCAGAGTTGAAAATATCTCCACAGTCACATGCCACATTAAGGATAAAACATGGAACAGAAAGAATTATTTTGTATTAGGAACCCAATTTAACATTTCATAGGAGACTTTCTTTGTAGTTTGATAATGCTAGGTGGACATCTACTAGAGGAATCCAAGACCCCGTGACAGTAGAGAAGATAAGGAAAAAAGGATGTTTGTGGAGATATTTATAAATCGAATCAGTTCTCAGTGCGGTTGAAAGAATTGATCTTCCTTAGGATTTCTGAGCCAGGTTGAAAGTTCAACTAAGAACAGTTGAGATTTGAAATAGAAACTGCTACCCATAATATAGGAATGTGATTTAAGTTTAGGCATGGAAGAACAATTTTATGTCAGGACTACTATAAATATTTTTGCGTCGATGTGCAATTTATTCCAGAGGACCAAATTTTAAAAACCAGATGCTACGTCTCTATTTTCTGTAAGCTATTAAATACCAAATCGTGGGACCTGGAATCCACGTGGCAAAACAAATCAAATGCCGCAAAACATGCTGAAGGTTACAATTCATCAAAATTCATACCTGTGGAGTCCCTCTCCTACCTGGGAGAAGGAGCACATTTTCTATGAACTCCTTGAAGATAAAGTTGAGAGAGTTGAGAGGTGAATGTGTGCCTGCGGGTAACTTTAGTGTCATAATCCTCGCATCGGACAATCGTGGAGGAGCCTGTGTGGATTTACGTCAGCCGGAGAAATCAGTGGGCTTCTGGCCATGGGATGCAAGTGAGGGAGACCCCCTGAGGGATTCCCAGTTCTGCTGGGGCCACCTCTGGGCAGTGTGGCCTTACAGGAAAGGCCTTACAGGCCTTACGTGACTTACAGGAAAAGAGCTGTCAGTGTTCCCCCTCGACGTTAAAAGCCCACAGTGGGTTTCTCTCTCTGAGTAGGACATACCCCAGATTCTAGTCTTCTCGAGAATTAAACTGATGACCAATAATAATAAGAAGAAGAAAATTCAGTATAGTATTATATGCGTTATAGGTACATAGTATTGTATGTATTGGTTTGCTATTGCTGCGTAAGAGCAAACTCGGAGGCTTTACAAGGCTGCAGTCAAGGTGCTGGCTGGGTTGCATGCTCATCAGAGGCTGGACTGGGGAAGATTCTCTTCCAAGCTCCTTCTGGTTGTTAGAAGAAGTGGTGGTTGGAGGACTGAGCTTCTAGCAACTTGCTGGCTGTTGACGGGAAACTACTCCGAGGTCCTGGAGGCCGCCAGCGGTTCCCTGCCATGTGGTCTTTCCATGGCTTGTTTACAACATGCCGGTGTGCCAGCAGAAAAGTATCTGTCTCCAGTCTGCTAGGATGGAGTCTTCTATAATGTCACCATGGGAGTGACATCCTGTCACCTCTGCCACGTAACAGCCTAAACATGGAAATGACGTCCCATCACCTTTGCCATATTCTGTTGGTTAGAAACCAATCACAGCTTCTGCTCACACTCGAAAGGAGGGACTCGTACGAGGGCATGACTCACTGGGGGTCACCTTAGGGTGTGTCTGCCACAAACAGCGAGAAATGAAGCAAGATTTGGGGCCCTGCCTTGTGCTGTTTGAGGGCTCTGCTTTGTGCTACGTGGTGCTTTTATTTACCCTTGAGTGCCTGGCTCATAGCAGGTGTGTCATGAACGAGGGACAGAAATCCTTCTGGAACGGACTTCCTTTTGCTCCCCTCTCTGAGAGGTGATGCTGGAGGCAAACGGGAAGGGAGTTAAAGGGAAGAGACGTCCTCTGCTGCCTCCCAAATGAAACCCTGAGACATGACAATATCTATGAAATAGGAAAACTTCAAAATCATAAGTAAAATGTGGCTTCTATCAGCTCAGTGATTGGGGGAATCATCTTGTTGGTGTCTGAAGAATTGTAAAAAAATTACTACTGAATGCAACACATGATATTTTTTTTCTTTTTTTTGCCAGCTTCAATCAAGAATTCACCCAGTGAATATGGTGGTATTTGTTTGGTATGTTTGTACCATCTTTCAAAATCTGTTCATGAGTGTGGCTTTTATTAATATTTATTTATTTATTTATTTAACGTTCATTCATTTTTTGATAGACAGAGAGAGACAGCGTATGAGCGGGGGAGGGGCAGAGAGAGAGAGAGGGAGACCCGGAATCCGAAGCAGGCTCCAGGCCCCGAGCTGTCAGCACAGAGCCCAACGCGGGGCTCGAACCCACAGACCGTGAGATCGTGATCTGAGCTGAAGTCAGATGCTCAACCGACCGAGCCACCCAAGCGCCCCCATCAGTGTCGCTTTCAGATGCCACCATGGCCAGGGCCTGTCAAAAGACACTGAGCTTAGGGGCACCTGGGTGGCTCAGTCAGTCAAGCATACAGCTCTTGACTTGGGCTCAGGTCGTGATCTCATGGTTTGTGGGTTTAAGCCCCACATCTGGCTCTGTGCTGGCAGCATGGAGCCTGCTTGGGATTCTTTCTCTCCCCCCACCCCTACCCTCTCTGCCCCTCCCCCACGCGCACACTCTGTCTCTCTCTCTCGAAATAAATAAACTTAAAAAAAAAAAAAAGACACTGAGCTTAGAATTTGCTAGTTGGCTTGGCATCTTGAGCTGAATCCATGTATTTTCAGCCCAACGAACATTCACTGGGCCCGATGTCCCAGACACGGAACTGAAGACACGCAGGCCGGGGTGGGGGTGGGGGATGGGGGCTGTTGAGTTGCCTTCTCCACCTCCCGGGCATGACAGTGCTGTCCCCAGTAGCGATTCCATGCCTGGCACATGATTGATCCTGACTCCACTGCGTCTTCAGGGAAGACCTTTTCCTTTTGGCTCTTGCCGGTCGAATGTGATTAGAGAGCCAACGATGGGAATTTAAGAGAGTTTTCTCCTTAAAAAAACACAGTAGGGGCGCCTGGGTGGCGCAGTCGGTTAAGCGTCCGACTTCAGCCAGGTCACGATCTCGCGGCCCGTGAGTTCGAGCCCCGCGTCGGGCTCTGGGCTGATGGCTCGGACCCTGTTTCTGATTCTGTGTCTCCCTCTCTCTCTAACCCTCCCCCGTTCATGCTCTGTCTCTCTCTGTCCCAAAAATAAATAAACGTTGAAAAAAAAAATTAAAAAAAAAACAACACACAGTAGGCGAGAAAAATATTTGGTCAGCTTTCCAAAGTGGAAACAACCCGGGGGGTGGGGGGGTGGGAACGCTGCGGCAGGTATTTCCCTTGGTTTTTGTTTTTTTTTTTTTAAGTTCAGACTGCATATGTTCTTTAGAAGTAGAACCAGAAAGGAAATGTGGACGGAAACGCTTTGTCTAGGGTGTAGCACGTGAACGCGAGAGAGTGACACAGGCTGTCTGCAGGCTCACGGCCACCCTTCCGAAATATCTCGGTGGCGTTTAGTAGCTGGCAAGGTCCGCACTGGGTTTGTCTCCTCACCGTCCCGGTGTGCTCTGCTAGATTTTTCTTCGGCAGATGTTCACTCCCCTTCTTCTCTCCTCCTCACCCTCCCCCGCCCGGCCACCACCTGCACAGGAGTTGATTTCTCTGTCCCATCGGGCTCAGCTATGCGACCGGCTGGGGCCGATAGAATGAGGGCAGAAGAGATGATGTGTCAGTTGTGAGGCTAGGCCTTAGGGAGATTAGCCCCTTGGGAGCTTCTGACTTCTGCCAAGAGAATGCTAAGCCCGGCTGGTTCCCGCTGCTCCAGCCCGAGCCCCAGTTGGTGCGGGCACATTTCACGCCTGTGATACACCTGATGGTGGCGGGACCTCAGAAATCAGAGGGCGACTGCGTTCGTCTACCCCAGCCCTTCTCAGACCCGAGCCCGTGTCAGAGCCGCCTGGAGGGCTTGTGGCTCGGCTTCCTGGGCCCGCTCCCAGAGCGCCTGAGTCAGTTGGTCTGGTTTGGAGCCCCGGAGTCTGCATTTGTAGCAAGCTTGTCGGGCGCTGCCGTGCCGCTGGTCCAGGGACCCGTTTTGGGAACCACTGACGGAAAGCCCCGATCACGAATGGGAGCAACCGTGTGTGGCAAAGGTTGAGTATAGAAAAGGTTGAGTTCTGCGGATGTCGCCCTTTTTGATGTGATCTAAGCTGGGAACAGGCTCCGTTACCCAGAAAATGGGCTGCCATGGAGAGAAAGCAGGTGGTACTGGTGGGGGGGGTGGGGCGAGGGGGGCTTGTCTTAAAAATGGATTTTGATCCCTGGGGGAACGGAAGACAAGACTCCGAAGATACTCTGTGGGGAGTAGGCACCTGGGTGGCTTCGTCAGCTAAGTGTCCGATTCCGGCTCAGATCGTGATCGCACGGTTCATGGGTTCGAGCCCCGCGTCGTGCTCTGTGCTGGCAGCCCGGAGCCTGGAGCCTGCTTCGGATTCTGTGCCTCCTTCTCTCTCTGCCCCTCCCCTGCTCACGCTCTGTCTCTCTCTCTCTCCAAGGTGACTAAATGTTAAAAAAAAAAAAAATTAATAAAAAAAAAATCTGTGGGGAGTAGCTTGGATAGTCGTAGGCTTTAAGAGGCCAGATGGGGGGTAGTGGTTCATCAGCTAGCATTTTGGTCTTGTTAATAAACATTTATGTGTCTTCTATCCTGGTCTGGAGACATGGAAGATGGGACTGAAACACTTGAGTTTATCGGAACACTTTAAAAATGTACAATAAAGACCATGAATGTAGGCATCTTTACATCAGGATGAAAAACGAACAACTTAAGGAATCATCTGGAAGTTTTCAAACATCTGCAGACTTGGCCTCATGCTGATTTTGCCTGAATACAATAAGTGTGTAATTTGGAAATGGGAAGAGACAAGTCTAAAACATTAACTGTTGGATCGTCTTGCACATTCTGCTCGTAGTGTAGATGAGGTCCCAGTGGCCTGATGCTGACGTATTTATTGATACAATGAGAGGCAGGAAGCTGATCACAGCTCGGCCAGGCACAATTCCCAGGAAAAAGAGTAATGAAATCAGATCACTTATTTGTAAAATGCATCCAGCTTTGAATTACATGGATTCCCCTGAGAGCCCACATTGGTTACACAATGGAGGACAGTTGATAGAAGTCGCTTGCTGGGTGATGGGGAGACAGTCAAGCTGATTTTGAATTAATATTATCCTTATTCATATTCACCGATAATCTTTTTTGAAGTCACTCATTGATGACCCAACTGCAATCCTCACCCCCCTGAACTCTGGCACACTGTCTCTCAAACTTTGCCGCATGTTCGAATCAAACCGGGGAATTTTGTGCGTCGGGAAGTCCAAGCCATACCCCAGACCAAGTTCATCAGAATCTGGGGACAGAACTCAGGCATTAGCCTTGTTTGGGAACCGGTGCACACTTTGCTATTCAACAGTGTTGTCACCTCCTTGGAGTTCCTTAGATATGCAGAGTTTCAGCCTCTACCCCAGACTTACTAAATCAGAATCTGCTTTTTTTTAAATTTTTTTTTTTAACGTTTATTTATTTTTGAGACAGAGAGAGACAGAGCATGAACAGGGAAGGATCAGAGAGAGAGGGAGACACAGAATCTGAAACAGGCTCCAGGCTCTGAGCGGTCAGCACAGAGCCCGACGCGGGGCTCGAACTCACGGACCGTGAGATCATGACCCGAGCCGAAGTCGGACACTTAACCGACTGAGCCACCCAGGCGCCCCCAGAATCTGCTTTTTAACAAGCCCCTTGCCCCACCCAGATGATTTGCTTGCACTTTAAAGGGCGGATAAAAGTCACAAAGGGCAACACCAGGCTTCCGTCCACCATGGGCCCCAGCTGCAGGGGCCCTTTCCCGACCGAGCCAGGTAGGTCTTTCCGGCCCCCCCCCCCCAAGCAGAGCGCTGATCCCCCCGCCGGTCACGACAAGTGCAGCGTGTCTCTTCCCCCTTTGCTACTGAGCAAAGATCAGCATGGTTCAAAGGGAGGAAAAGAAAGAGGGAAGGAAGAAGGAGAAGGAAAGAGAATGAGAGAAGCTGTCACCAGCACGGATTTCTTATTTTAACCAGAAACGTCCCACACTAAGTCTTGGCCGGCGCAGATTAAAGGAGAAAAGTAGCTTAGGGTATGCACCACGTCAAGGTCTCAAGGATAGTGGTTGTGATGCCTTTATCCCAGGGGTCAGCAAATTTCTCTGTGAAAAGCCAGGTAGGTCAATATTTTCGGCTTTAGGGCTATATCGGCTCTGTTGCAACTATTCAACTCTGCCACCAGAGTGTGAAAGACGCCCTAGACGATATGTGAATGAGCGGGCGAGACTGTGTTCCCATAACATTTATTTTCAAAAGCAGGCAGCTCTTTCAGGGGTATAAACCGTGAAGCATTGAGGTGGTGGTTGTACAACAGTGTGAATGTACTAAGTGCCACTGACTTGTTACTTCGTTGTTTTTTTTTTTAAGTTTATTGATTTATTTTTTGAGAGAGACAGAGACAGCGCGGGGGGCCGGGCGCAGAGAGAGCGCAACCCCAGCGCCGGCAGCGCGGAGCCCTGCGCGGGGCTTGAACTCGTGAACCGCGAGATCATGACCCGAGCTGAAGCCGAGAGTTGGACGCTTAACCCAGTGAGCCACCCGGGCGCCCCGAATTGTTGGTTTAAAATGTACACTTTTAGGGGCGCCTGGGCGGCGCAGTCGGTTAAGCGTCCGACTTCAGCCAGGTCACGATCTCGCGGTCCGGGAGTTCGAGCCCCACGTCAGGCTCTGGGCTGATGGCTCGGAGCCCGGAGCCTGTTTCCGATTCTGTGTCTCCCTCTCTCTGCCCCTCCCCCATTCATGCTCTGTCTCTCTCTGTCCCAAAAATAAATAAACGTTGAAAAAAAATTTTTTTAATGTAAAATTTTAAAATATAAAATGGTTCATCTTCTAGTATGTGAATTTTGAATTATACCCCAATAAGAACGTTAAAGGGGCGCCTGGGTGGCTCAACTGGTTACGGGTCTGACTCACGGTTCCTGAGATTGAGCCCCATGTCGGGCTCAGTGTCACAAACCGACTTCCTATTGTTCCCAAAGAGCCCTAATTAAATTCCTGTTTTTTCTCCAGGGAGTGTTAGTTTGCAAGCTAAAGTCAGTGTTGCTGCCTGCCCTGCCCTGAGCACAGTGAGTGATCCGAGAATTTTCCTACATAATGGTGATGCATCTGCCGAAATAAAAGATAGTAGACCCAGATTTCAGGGTCTTCCCTGCTAATTCTACCTCTGTGGTCTTTGTGCATCATTTAACACCGAGCCTGGTGTTTTTTGTCTCTAAAGAGCGCCCGATCCTCTTACGTATTTCTTTGGTTGGTACCTGAGTGAAATGAGTTAACGTACGTGTGACACTTGTATAGATGGTAAAACTCTCTATTAACTATCAACTAAAGGAGGCTTAAGAGTCCCAGAAGAGCAGTTTATGGCTTTATATTATAACTATATTTTGGATGTCATAAAAATAGAAATATTTCTCATACTTGAGAGAAGTGTCATTCTCCTTGTATTAGTTAGAGACCACTCGGAGCACAGATGAACTACCTCAGCTGGCCCCTTGACCAACCCACCAGCCCCACGGGTGATCCTAAAACAAGGTCTACAGAAGAGTGGCCCGGCTGAGCCCTTCTCAAAACGCTGAACTGTAGAATCGTGCACAAATAAAACAGTTATTTTTGTTTGAAGACGCTAAGTTTGGGGGTAGTTAATTATGTAACATAGATGGACTGAAAAATCTCCCAAGAAATTCTATATTCCTAGCAAAGAATAGAAGAATGAAGGGTTTTGTGAGAGGTTTCCAAGAACTGGGGAAGAAAATGGCTTACGTCGCGTTCTAGCACATTCTACTGGCCAGGACTTAGTCCTATGGCCCCCTTCAATTGCAAGGCAGGCTGGGAAATGTAGTGGTCCTGTGTTCCCAGGAAGACAATACAGCACGTTATCTGCCATAGCTCTTCGTAGCTTTTTCTCTCATTTTCCTTTTGGTGGATGGAACATGATCTTTGTTCTCTTCCTGTAAGTGGTGGAATCACAATCTCATTTCTTAACTGGTGTATCTTGTCATATGCATTTCAAAACCTCATCAGGTTAGTGTCAAAAACTCTCCCCGACCCCCAAATCAGACCTGACGTTTTAACAATTCTGGCAATTCAGACCTGGAGTTTCCCAATGCTGGTATCAGGAAATACAAAGAAATACAAAGTATAGAATTCCTCTCCACTTAAAACCAAAGATGTTATCTTTTTTTTTAATTTTTTTAAATGTTTATTTATTTTTGAGACAGAGAGAGACAGAGCATGAACGGGGGAGGGTCAGAGAGAGGGAGACATAGAATCGGAAACAGGCTCCAGGCTCCGAGCTGTCAGCACAGAGCCCGACGCGGGGCTCGAACTCACGGACGGCGAGATCTTGACCTGAGCTGAAGTCGGCCGCCCAACCGACTGAGCCACCCAGGCGCCCCAAAGATGTTGTCTTTTTTTAAAGAAATGCTTATTTATTATTTTATTTTGCAAGAGAGAAAGAGTTAGCTCGAGCCGGGGAGGGAGAAAGAAAGAGGGAGAGAGAGAATCCCAAGCATCGGGCTGACAGCACGGAGCCCGATGAGGGGCCCGAACTCACAAACCGTGAGATCATGACCTGAGCTGAAATCAAGATTTGGACGCTTAACTGACTGAGCCACCCAGGTGCCCCAAAGATGCTGTCTTAATAGGTATTACACTACAAGTTTCCCCATCAACTTTGTGCCCACCTTCCTGACAACCTTAAGATAGTATATCTTAGTTCTTGTGGTCAGAGAAGATTTTATTTTGTTTGTGACAATAACATTACATACAGTTATATTTATAGTCAACTATTTTTTCACTTTTAATTCAGACAAAGCAATGAATAAGAAACACTACTGAAAAGCTTAAGTTGGGGCTTAAGTCAGTTAAGCCTCTGACTCTTGGTTTCAGCTCAGGTCATGATCTCATGGTTCGTGAGTTCGAGCCCCGCATCGGGCTCTATGCTAACAGTATGGAGCCAGCTCAGGAGTCTCTCTCTCTCTCTCTCTCTCTCTCTGTATCCCCCCCCCTCTCTGTCTCAAAATAAATGGATAAACGTAAATAAAAAGCTTAAGTCAGCATATTGAAGAGAAATATTTTATTTATTTATTTTTAAAAATAATTTTTTTTCAACGTTTTTAATTTATTTTTGAGACAGAGAGAGACAGAGCATGAATGGGGGAGGGGCAGAGAGAGAGGGAGACACAGAATCGGAAACAGGCTCCAGGCTCCGAGCCATCAGCCCAGAGCCTGACGCGGGGCTCGAACTCACGGTGTGCGAGATCGTGACCTGGCTGAAGTCGGATGCTTTACCGACTGCGCCACCCAGGCGCCCCTGAAGAGAAACATTTTAAAAGAGGCCAGTTTAAGATTCAAATTGCAGGCTGGCTTCCGGCGGTTTGAAGTTCCAAAGTGGGAAACTGAGAGCCCTCACGCTCTCACATGTCGCACTTTGTGT
Source organism: Prionailurus bengalensis (assembly GCF_016509475.1). Classification (NCBI taxonomy): domain Eukaryota; kingdom Metazoa; phylum Chordata; class Mammalia; order Carnivora; family Felidae; genus Prionailurus; species Prionailurus bengalensis. The sequence continues at coordinate 7,495,306 of NC_057361.1, forward strand.
AACATTATTGAAATTTTCTATTGCATTAAAATAATAATAGAAAAAGTAAATCCTTCTCCCGATACAGGATCCCTCCCCATCTTGTTCCCACGGCACGGTCCGTGGCGCAAGGTTGAGGAGAACAGGGGGGGAGAACAAAAATCCGTGGACACACAGAACATGGCTACTATGAGCATCTTCTGCGCACAGTTTGCTTCAAAGAACAACATGCATTAAAAAGGAAGGATGAAAGTGATTTCTACTCGAAAGTGATTGTATTTTATTTTGTTTAGAACAGAGAGGTGTTGCTCAGAAGAGGAGATTTAAAAGGGAAAATGTGGTAAAATTATAGAAAGACTAAGCTGAAAAGGAATTTTCTGAGGTTTAGCCAATTCCCTTAATTCAATTCACTCAATTGAATTGGTTCCATTCCATTCAATAAAATCAATAAACATTCGACCCGCATCTATAGTGTATCAACCTCGGGGATGTAATGACCAGTAAGATCCAGTCTGCCATCACATATCTCAGTCCTTGTGTGAAGAAACTTAACCTGGAGATCTGAAGTGACCTGTGTAGGTCCTATAACTCATTGGCAGAAAAAGCAGGGCTGACATTCCTGCCTCGTGACTCTTGATTCGGCAATGGGCGTGCCACACAGGCTATGGCTTCCCTATGCCAACTCAGAGATCACACCAGAGAACTCACCCAACTATTCGTATGCTTCGTCTATGCAATGCTCAAAAGAAACCAGCAAAATGAGGTACTAAATATGAGAGGTAAGATTTTATCGTTTACTTTTTTTTAAGTGTATTTATTTGTTTTGAGAGAGACGGAGACAGCACAAGTAGGGGAGGGGCAGAGGGAGAGGGAGACAGAGAATCCCAGGCAGGGCTCCACCCTGCCGGCACAGAGCCCGATGTGAGGCTCAAACCCAGGAAGCCACGAGACCGTGACCTGAACCGAAACCAAGAGCTGGACGCTTAACCGGCTTGAGCCACCCAGGTGCCCCGAGAGCTGAGATTTCATAAGAAGGGAGAGGGGAGAAGGACAAAAGGAATAACGATCCCTTAGAAAATATCGGTAATTTAGACATTGGAGTCAATTACCTCTGATGATCATTGAATTTCCTGGTTTGGAGGAATTGCGGGTCTCAGCAATAGTTATAGTAATAATAACAGTAGCCAAGATATGAGTAGATAATACTTTTTGAGTGCTTACTATGTACCGTTGACTAGTTTAAGGGGCATATCTGAAATAACTCCGTTAAGTCGAAAAAGAAAACTACGAGGTAAGTATTGTACTTATCTCCATGTAATCATTAGCACTTAGCGCTGTGTAACCAACCTCGCCAAAATCCAGTGGCTTATAATGACAGCCATTTATCACGGCACTTGAGCGTATGGCTCAGCCGGTGGTTCTGCAGGTCTCGGCTGGGCTTGCTCGTTCACCTATGGTCCGCTGCAGGTCACCTGGGCCGTAGATCGAGGATGGTCTCAGCTGGGTTGATTCTGCTACATGTTAACCCCCATCCACATGTCTTTCAGATCCCTTCAGCAGGCCAGCTCGGGCATATTCCCACAGTAGAGGCAGGGGTGCACGAACAATCAACAGGAGAAGAAGAAACACATAAGCAGTTTCGAAGCCCGCTTGCGTCCTGCTTGCTTGAAATCAGGGGAAGCATCATGACAAGCATCTACCACAGAGGTGAAATAACTTGCTCTTTTGATTGGGATATGGGTTCCCCTGTGTGTCATAGAGGTCCAAACCGGCAGTGGATTGTTACTGTGTGTAGTTGTCCAAAGATAGGCAGTCCAGGCTTGTGTGTTTGGTGTGCTCCAGACTTCCGGGTTTCTTTTATCTGGTTTCTCCGCCTTCCTCTCAAGAAGCGCGTTCATTTGCAAGGTCTAAGATTGGCCGTCACGTCAACCATGTTCCAAAGTAAAGATGGCTATCAGTGAGGGAAGAAAAGTATGCATTCCATCCCCCTTACAAGTACGAGTAGAAATCTCAGGATTTCCACTTCTGGTGATACAAGCTCCGTGATATGGACCAATCCTCCTGCAACTAAAAAAGCTATATGGATTATTTTTAAAACCCAAGAAGCATCCAAGAGCCAATAAGATACTGTGAGATTATTGGTCTGACGCTCTAGAGAGGCTGCTAACTCAGAAAAGATGAGCAAAGCTCTTGGAGCTGCCTGTGTCTTAGGGGGATGCTTAGTTGTCCTTTTGGCGACCCCAAAGGACTAGGAGAACAAAAATCTAAATCTTGTTTAGGCAGGGCAGCAAAGGATTGTGCCCTAGAACAAAGGCAAACTGGAGGCAAACTAACCCGTGCCTCATCTGAAACCCGGCTTTGCAAAACTCCCCGATTTTCCCTCAGAAAATCTCATACCTAAAACTTAGATCAAGGTGATACTAAATCACAAGCACTAGCCCCAGGTCCCAACAGAGGCAAGTATAACTAAGAAAATATCACTTTAGTCTTCCAGTTATTCCTACCAATAATACCTCTGGTGTAATATCAAGCACATGACCAAAGTTAACTAGACATGCAAAGAGACAAGACCATATGGGCAAGAACTAACAGAGACAACAGCAGACTACAGTGATTGGACTGATCACATGTAGACTGTAAAACAACAAAGATTCTTATCGTTAAACAACAACGTTTGAAAACAAAACCTTAAGAAATTGACAGAGAACTGAAAGATATAAAAATTGATGTAACAATTTTGTAAAAAAAGCCAGACAGGAATTCTGGATTTGAAAAATATGACAATGGGAAATAGCAAGATTGACAACCGAGAATAAGCCCAAGGATACAGTTCAAAATGAAGCACAACCCAAAGGATGAAACTCGGAAGAGACAGAAGATAGTCGTGAAGCTTAATGTATGTTTCAGTGGAGTCTCACAAACAGAAGGGAGAGAGAGGCAGGGAGCGAGATTGGAGAGAAGTAATTTTGAAGTGATGAAGGCTGAGAATCTTTGGAGATGATGAAAGACGTCAATACACTGAGGCCCACTGAATCCCAAACAGAGTTTTTAAAAATCTACATATAACATATCTTACTGAGCTTTAGAAAACAGAATTAATAAATCCTACCGCTTTTGTTCTCATTGTCCAGATCGTGGTCATGTAGCTACAACTATCTGCAGGAAAAGGTGGAAAATGTTGGTTTTACTTTGTTGTTTAGTCAGATGTACATGCTCTGACAAACACTGAGAGTTTATCACCACGAGAGAGATCAGAAGCATCAACATTGACATTGACATCTTTTCAAGGTCACGCAGCTAGTCAGTGGCAGATCGGATGTTTGCTTCAACATGGCCTGGCTCTATAGCCTGTGCCCTCAGTTACTTGCTCTACAAGCATGAGACTATAGTACAATGCTTGGGTTTGCAACCATTGACCACAAGTCAACAGAGTGTGTTAATTACGCAAAGGGACTATTAAAGACACATTGAAAACAGGATAACCAGGCCGGGATCATGCTAGTAGAAAACTAAGCTCTTCTCAAACATTTCAGTGTTGCTCACATTCATTAAAGAATATGGCGCCCGTGACACAGGGTCTGAAAGTGCACATCAGGCTGCAAATACCCCATCTTTAGGCACCTGATTAATGTTTCTGAGCTCAAGAGACAAGGTGTCGGCAGTCTCTTAGTGAGTTAATTCTTTGCGTCTCAAAATCAGAGTCCCAAGAACACAAGTAGTAGGAGAAGAGATGAAAAGTTGATTCTTGTCTTTCAGCATCCAAGGTCAGTTTTTCTCAAAAGTGACCTTAGGTATATACCAAATAGAGTTATATATTTTTATTTTATTTTATTTTATTTTTTATTAGTTTTTTTTAATGTTTTTTTTTTTAATTTTTTTTTCAACATTTATTTATTTTTGGGACAGAGAGAGACAGAGCATGAACGGGGGAGGGGCAGAGAGAAAGGGAGACACAGAATCGGAAGCAGGCTCCAGGCTCTGAGCCATCAGCCCAGAGCCCGACGCGGGGCTCGAACTCACGGACCGCGAGATCGTGACCTGGCTGAAGTCGGACGCCTAACCGACTGCGCCACCCAGGCGCCCCTTTTAATGTTTATTTAATTTTGAGGGAAAGAGCGGGGGTAGGGGCAGAGAGAGAGGGAGACACAGAATCCGAAGCAGGCTCTAGGCTCTGAGCTGTCAGCACAGAGCCCGACGCAGGGCTGGAATTCAGGAACTGTGAGATCCTGACCTGAGTTGAAGTCGGATGCTTAACCGACTGAGCCACCCAGGCACCCCTAGCGTTATATATTTTTTAAAGTAGCTCTAAGCCAGGCGCTTGGCAAACTGCGACCCAGGGGCCAAACTCCTCCTGCCTTCTGTTTCTGTTAATAAAGTTTTATTGGTACACAACCACACCGATTCACATACATTTTACCTATGACTGCTTTTGCACTACAGTGGCAGAACTGAGCAGTCGTGACAGAAACCACATGATTTGCAAAGCCGAAAATATTTACTATCTGGACCTTTTCACAAGCAGTTGGCCGATCCCTGCTCTAAGCAAATGACAACTTCATGATTCTAGGCAAAGATAAATCCATCTTCGTCTTCAGCCTCATTATGAAGGAACATCTGGGGTCTTTATCTCCTCTTGGCCTTCTTTTTTTTTCACGGGGGAGATTTAAACTTGTTTTTTTTTTTTTATTATTGAACTATAGTTAATGCATGTTATATTAGTTTCAGGTGTGGGGGGGAGATTTTGGACTGCGCGAAACCTCCTCATGTTCAGTGAGCCCCCAGAATTGAACTTGACAATTTTGGATATGGATTTTAATAAACAAGCATTTCATAAATTCTTAATTTCTTTCTTCTTACTGAATTAAATCATTTTCTGAATTTAATTTGGCCAAGTAGCTTGATGAGGGTAGGCAAAACAAAGCCATTTTATACAAGGAGAACTCACTGCCCTAAAAGCCCTGCTTGGTACAGGTTTTTCCAAAGAAAGGGCGTTTTCTCTACAATGGATGATTGAAAACCAAAGACATGTTTTTCTAAGGTCAGACCATAAGGAATCATAAAATCAAGATTTCTAACATTTATGGATTTGCTCTCATTACTTTTTGGCAATACATGACTTCTTGATTTTTGAAAGAGGGACAAAATGGTGCAGAAAGCTTCTGGAACATGAATAAAATATATATACATATCTTTTATAATTTTAGTGTAAACAAATTCCAAACATATGGATCACATTTCCTTTTAAAAATAAAGGGTTTTAGCATTTAATGGGAAAAGCGATTTGCAAAATATGCTTTGGGTTTTGCCAAAACCGAATCACTCAAAATGTACAATTAACTCTAAACGAAACCAAACTCAACTGTCTTTGCTATAAGTGACTAAAAACACATCTCCCATTGTTGTTCATGCCTTTCAGTTCCCGAGTCGAGAAAGGGAAGTCAGAATGCGCTGTGAAACGCACTGTTCTCCGTAAAGTCATGCATCAAAATGCAGTTGAACGGGAGAGTGTTTCCCAGGGGAAGATGTGTGACCTTCTCGTGTGTAAATCTATTCTGACTAGTTATGATGTTTAGGAGGAATTATAGAGAGGAACTGACCTGCTTCCTGGTAAGGGATCAAGTTGTTAATTTCCACGGGCCATGAAATGCTTATTTGTGCCCTGAGAGCTAGATAATCTGACAAAAGTCTTCTACATTTTAATGACCTTTTATATTTGTAATGAGAGCAGTAGAGTGGTAATAAATGTGCTATTAAAAAATACATTAGGTTTTTTTTAAGGTTTTTCTCTTAGATCATATTCATTTGCAGAAACAAACACTGCTGTTTTAGAATCAAGGGGGACTGACTAATTGTCGGGGTGAGACACCAGGGGGTGCTTTCTTTTTTCCTTGCGGTTTCCAGCCGTCCTCCTTCGCGGGGATCCAGCTGACTGTGCCGGCAGGTACAACCCCAAACCGGGAGCCCAAGGCTCCTGAGAACTCGCATATCCACCAGTCTCTACTCTGAAAATAATACATGTGCCTCCTTCGAGGAAACATGGATTAGGAATTAGGAATTAGGGCTGGTGCGGAATATGCAGGTGACTCTCGTGAGAATTTCAATTTTAAATGGCGCTTCTGGTCGGAGAGGATCCATCCGTCTGCCAAGAGTCGAAGAGGGTGATAAAGTTGAGGAGTACCTTATAATGATGCAAATACATTCTCCCTTCTGGACAGAATGGGGAGACCAAAGGGGCTACCCAGGAAGGAGAGTAACTTAATATTTTCATATCCATTTCTCCAGCTCTTTGATGCGACAAAAAGGGCATGATAGCAGAAGAAGACCTGTCAATCGGGCATCTCGAAGGTCAGCTTCTGTCATGTTCCAGTAACATGGTCTTATTCTATTGGCACTTTCCGAATTCGCTGTGACTCACAATTTTCCACGCCATACATCCGCTTCCAAATCATTCGTTTCTTACAAACGTCACTAAGTCCATTAAATTTAAGCTTGCTATTTTCAGTTTCCGCCGAAGCCGATCTAAATGCAGACCCTGTGCTGTCGACACAGCAGCAGGCTGCAAAAGCCAATAATCACCACTGTTCCTTGTGAATCAAAAACGCTTTTGCAGTTCAGGAGATTGGTCCCAGCAGTCGGATCATTACCTCTTGAGTTGCCCATTATGTGGTTAAAATTTACATAAATATTAGGTACACTCAGTCCCTTCCCTGTGGCTTTTCCAGAAGGACCACATTCCTGTATATTTATTAGCCGCTTTCAAAGCTTCTTGTTGTTACAACTTGCAGAATAGAGAAAGTCGGAAATACAAAGAAGTCTTAGATTTGTACAAATCAGGGCTGTGTTCATATAATCTTATGAAGATTTCATAAGTAAATGGATAACTGAGTTCTAGAAAGCAATTGGGGCAAGAGTAGTCCTGTCCATCTCTCCTTCTGGAAAATATCCATAGGCCACTTCTCGTTCTCTGGTCATTGCACACCTCTGACCCTCTGCCTTGATTTTGAGGGGATACTTCCCCTCCTTATATCGTATCACGCGCGACTCCTTGTCGCCTTCCGTCAGAGCCCTCGGCCCCTCTTACTTCAAACTTCCCTCTTGTTCCCCGTCCCCTCCCCAGCCCGTACCATTTTCCTTTCATCGGGACTTTCCTCCACTTGGGTTACTTTTCCATTTCTGGTGCTCACGGAGGCATCAACGCAAGGTTCACAAAATTGTTTCCATTTCCTCCCGGGGCCACGGGAAGACTCTTGCACGAAGTGGGCCATGCGATGATGCACACATGATGTTGCCCTCTTCCAAGCCTCTTGAAAGTCCTGCAGAAACTTTCACCTCCCTTCCATCCTCCCTTCATGGATGGGTCCATTAGAACGCGGCCGGCTGGTTCAAGGCTCTGGAGGTCCCCGAAGCTGCAGGGGTTGGCGGAATCGCCAAAGAGAAGGAGCCTGGTTGAGAGACAGCTGCCCGGGACAGCTGTGTGATGGGGGACGTCGGCTCTGCATTTCGCGTCAGCACAGAAGCTTCGATTGTGTTAAGCCACTGAGATTTGGGGCTGTCTGCTGAGCATTTGCCTGCGTTGACTACGGCAGCGATGCCGTGTATGACCTTCAAGATTCAGCTCCCCCATCGTCTCCTCGATGGGATCTTTCTCCTATGGGCTCCTAGAGCACCTGGGTTTGCCATAAGGGTACACAGCTTATTCGATTGGAAGAGCTGAAACGGACATTTTACCCCTAGCCCTTCTTCCTTGAAGACAGGAACTTTGTATTCTAGTGCTTCCTGCAGGGCCTGGCACAGAGCAGAAAGGCCCTCAATAAATCTCGGCAGATGTCGCCCCTTCCTCAAGAAGACGCCATCACAACTGGGGGACCGTCAGACACCGTAGCCTGCGGTGGGGGTGGGGTTGGTGAAAACTGAAGATGTGGGGGGAATTAGCCACATGCCCTTCAACGTCATCACCTAGTCTGTTTACTACACAAACATCACTCACTCCGTAGGGAGTGTAAATAAAGGCAAGTTTACATAAAGCAGTGATGTGCCTATGTAACTATTTATTTTCTGTGTATCTGTCTTTGCCTGAGCACTGTTCTAGGCACCAGGGGAAAGGAGGTGGATGTGAGAGATCAGGTCCTCATCTTCAAGAGTCTGTTTTCTGAGCCAGGAGCATTATGATATCTCCATGCTGGCCGTGGAGCCTAACGTGGGGCTTAAACTCATGACCCTGGGATCAAGACCTGAGCTGCGGTCAAGAGAGCCCTTGACCGACTGAGTCACCCAGGCCCCCCTGATATCTTTTTTGAAAGGCACCTTTCCTTTGTATAAATCATAGGGATATTGAACAGTATGAAGCATCGTGTATCCCTTTTGGGCAAAACATAGAGATCAGGCAAATGGTAGAAGCCACTGGAAATCTAGACACTATAAATAGGGTATCCGTATCATTGCTCGGATCCTATCTCCCACCATTCATTTGCAAGGACTTTATTATCTGATTACAGAGGTCACACATGACTTATAATTTAATTTCTCCACTTGCATTTTTTTCCTTCATTGGATGAGGGTGGGGACTAAGCCTTACATTCAGTTCAACAAATAGTTATTGAACACAATGATCCGTTTAGTTCCCTTGGGGAAAAAAGATTGCAAACTCCTCTAAATTCATTCCATACTCCTTACAAATAATCCCTGTCGAGAACTGGGCTCTCTTTGAAGCATTTACCGCTCAAGCCTTTTTTGCCACCAAAGATTTTATTCGTCTCAAATTTCTTTTTTCCGTGTTTTCTTCCATACTTGCTTCCTCAACATTTCAGTCCCTATTTTTGAAAAATTATATCATTCAATTAGTAAATTAAATCAAATGTTGGATGTCCAAGGGAAATTCTCTAAATAAAGGACTTATATGAAGAATTCATTTAATTGTATTTAATATTTATTTTAAAGCAGAACTTTGTAAAAACCAGATTTGATTAAAATAGTGACATGTTTTGGCACAGTCAGTTAAGCGTTCGACTCTTGATTTTGGCTCAGGTCCCGATCTCATGGTTCGTGGGTTTGAGCACTGCATCGGGCTCCGTGCTGATGGTGCAGAGCCTACTTGAGGTTCTCTCTCTCTCTCTCTCTGTCCCTCCCATGCATGCGTGCTCTCTCTTTCTCAAAATAAACAAATAAACTTTAAAAAAAATAGTAACATGTTTACATTCAGTGCCAGTTCATTTCATTTTTTTAGTGTAGAGCTTTTCAGAATGAGGTTTCTGATGTCGACCCCACAACCACTGCTCAACTTGGTCCACTTCTGGTGGAAAGGGAGATTAAACAATGTGACAGAGTAACTCAGGAGAGTGGTCTAGAGCCCTGTAAGGAGGTAGTTTGCACCCATCTAAGGAGGAGTTGGAAAGTGAGAGGGAAGGAGAAGTGGGAAGAAGCTGCCAGAGCAAGAAGGAACTCAGACTCACATGCGATACTTCAGAGAATATAGAAAATAGAGTTGCCTAGATTTGGCCAAGAAACAAACAATCAGAAGTCACCAAAAGAAAATGACGATAACAAAACACAGGATACCCAGTTAAACTTGAATTCCAAATACATCGATTGTGAGGGACATACTTACACCTGTGCCTGTTCATTGTTTATCTGAAAGTCAGATTTAACTGGGACTCTGATTTATCTGGTGACTCTAACTAAAAAGCCACGCAGTGTATAAGTGAAGAAGCGTTCTAAAAATCATTTGTGTGCATTCACGACTGGCTTTCTGTCTCACATAGGCCATCCAAAGGCCCATTATCCTACATGTCGTGAGCTAGAACAGTGGGTTAGGTGTGTGGGCTAAAGAGTGTGTTAAATAAAGACTCAAGAAGCACCATGAAAAGAAATGATTGGTTTCCCAGAAGGGACTGGTCTTGTTGGTGGCACTCCCCGGAAGCCAATACTTTACAACCCAAAAGATGACTTTCCAGCGGGGAGGGAAGAGCCCTGACCCCAGGCCGGGCCCAAGAGACTGGAACGGGCAGAAGGGATAGGCTGAGTTGAGAATGAGTCCCCATGGGTCAGAGCCTAGAGACAGGAAGTGACCCTTGGGAGATGTCTGGGGAAGGATGGGGCACCCGATGGGCACTCCATGGCAAGTTTTTAAAACCTAGGCTCTATTAACGTTTCGGACTAGATCATTGTGGTGGGGGCCATCCCGTGCCCTGTAGGATGTTTAGCAGCATCCCTGGCCTCTGCTCACCAGATGCCAGTAGCATCCCTGCCTCCAGTTTCAACAACCAGAAATGTCTCCAGCCATTGCCAAATGTCCCCTGGTAGGCAACGTTGCCCCCGGTTGAAAATCCCTGTCCTATGGACACAGAAGCCAAGGAACCAAGAGCGATAACAGAACCGGAAAATGTACCTACGAGTCAAACGGGGCTGGCAAGGATCTGTGGCAAGCATAGCAGAGTCCCATAATCATAGCAAGATCTCACCATTGGGCTGTTTCCTCGGGAAGCCCGCCCCACCTCCCACCTGCTGCCCACCCTCGCCACTTGCAGAGCCTCGGAGAAATGGCAGCCTAACCAACAGGATCTCCGAGGGCATAGCAGGAAGCTTTGAGAGAAGACCATCTTTGAGAAATTCACCACCACAGCCTCTGACTGGCCTTCCTGCTTCCACTCCTGCCTGCTGTAATCTCTTCTCCAATCGCCAGGGTAGTCTTTGAAAAAACAGAAATCAGGCCTCATGATACCCCACGTAAGACCCTCCAGTGGCCTCCTGCTACACTCAGGCTAAACCCCAACTCCTCCCCATGACTTGCCAGGGCCTGCATGATCTGGCCCCTGCCTCCTTCCTCACTTTCACACTGCCCAGAGATCCTCCTTGATCACTACCCCCAACAACACTGGCCTGATTGCTGGTCCTACTCCAGGGCCTTTGTTCATGCTATCCCCCCCTTCCTCAGATGCTTACTTTTCATGAGGTTCTGTTTGAATATTACCTCCTTGAATTTTGCCTCCTGACCACCGTATTTAACTGGTTAATTAGCAATCTCTTTACAAAGTTATGCTTTTGCCCCTTACCGTGCTTAACGTTTTCATAGATGTTATCAATGTTTATATTTCATTTATATTACCCATTTATTCATTATGTTCATTTATACTATTCAATATTTTTGTATTTACTTTCTTATGGAATATATGTTTACAGGGTTATTTACTTGCCTCTCTCTGCATTTTCAGGGCCTAGAAGAGAGCTAGGCCCATAGTAGTAGCTCCATAAACATTTGTCGAACAAAAGAGTGACTGGCGATTGGCAAAGCTAATTATAGAAATGTAATTAGTCTTATATGCTTTTTTTAAGTTTATGTATGTATGCATGTATGTATTTGAGAGAGAGAGAGAGAGTGCACAAGCAGAAGAGGGGCAGAGAGAGAGAGAGAGAGAGGATTCCAAGCCTGATGTGGGGCTCAATCCCATGAACTGGGAGATTGTGACCTGAGCTGAAATCAAGAGTTGGATGCTTAACCGATTGAGCCACCCAGGCACCTTGAATTAGTTGTATATGTTTAATCTAAGCATTTGCAAATGCAATCAGTATTTCTTGGTCATTCTCTGTAATCTCTTTGTATTTTGTGGGCCATTGGAGAACATCAGATCAATAATATCATTTACGGTTTAGGAGGAAGGACCATATGTCCCCAGATGCCCAGGAGTGTCCCAATTTGTGTCTGTTGTCCCAGTGGAATTATTAATAGCACTGTCACTCTCAAGAACATCCTCGCTTGCACAACAGATTGAATTTACACACGGTATGGATGTGTCTTTTAACGAGTAATAGAAGACAAAGACAAAACAAGATGAGAGTGAGGCTGGGACTTGCAGGCATGACCTCATGGAAGATTTGGAACTAGAATGGAGCCTGGAGGGACAGATAGGAAGAAGGAAGGGCTTTTTGGATGGAGAAAGTCACATGTGCAAAAGGACCAAGATGAGATCGTGCCACTGTGGTTAGACCCGGCAAATTGTGATGGAACGTTTAGGCAAGAGAACAATCAGGGGTAAAATTCAAAGGCATATAAGGGGCAGGCGGGAACGGACTACATTCCAAGGCTAAGACTTAGGGCCGCGCCCTGTAGGTGGCAACCATCCACCTAAGGGTGCTGTCATGCTCCTGTCACTTAAGCACAGATTTAGATGGCCAGGTTGGAATGTTTGACACTCACTGAAAAAACAATGTCTTGAACACAAATGACTGTTTTAAATCAGTCCCGGATAAGATAGGAGAGAAGATGATACGGGCTTTAGGGAAACCTAGGGGAGGCAGAATCGGATCGTTAATGGCACAGCTGTTTCAACAGTTAGAATTAAATTCAGCACGATGATCCAATTTAGTTTTAACAAACTCAGATCTTGCATTTCACCTTCTTCATAGCTTCCACTCCTCCAGAGAGCCAGCAGAGCTTGGTTTTGGTATAAGTCGCTGCCACTCTTGTTTAGTCAACATTAAAACAACAAGACAGAAGAACGTCTGCTCTCGTACTCTGGAGAAAATAAGTCGCTAAGGACTTGATCCCAAAGCACTGGAAGAAGGTGGGCATGACCGACTCATCCACTGAAGTGAGTAATTTTTAGGGTTGGACCAAGTTTACTTCCAAAATCGGTCAACAACATTTTGGAGTCTCATGAAAACAAACCAGTAAAATCCCTCTTTCAGTCAACTGCACCTCTCTAGAAGTTTTGTCTTTATAAAAAGGATATTTTATCATTCGGATGCATTTTATTCAATAGGTACTTTCTCTAGAGCATATGGATCTCCCCTTTTCCACCATTGTTGGCAAGACACAAAAGAACTCTGCTGACATGATGATCCGGCACAGCCATGGGTGGTGGCCTGGAGTCTCTAGTCACAGGTGTTTTTACAGAGACACGGTTTGGGGGTTAAAAGCATCTTTGTTCCTGGGGCACCTGGGTGGCTCAGTCGGTTAAGCATTCAACTCTTAATCTTGGCTCAGGTCATAATCTCCCAGTTTGTGAGATCGAGCCCTGCGTCGGGCTCCATGGGGACAGCACGGAACCTGCTTGGGATTCTCTCTCTCCCTCTCTCTCTCTCTTATCCTTCCTCTCTCTCTCTCTCTCTCTCAAAAATAAATAAATAAACATTTAAAGAAGAAAACAAAGCATCTTTGTTCTCAAATTAACCCTCTGGGTTCCCTTAGAGAAAACACGCTTTATGAAAAGAAGAAACAACAGTGGAGGCAAATGAAGGTCTGATAGCATCTCTACCACAACAAAGTGGCTAGAGTACGAACAATGGGTACGTTATCTTAATTGTCACCAAAGGATTTGAACTTTGGCTAAGAGTCCTTCATCTACCTTTTCGGGAAAAGTTGGGAAAACCAAAGTCCTCTGGTTCTTACATTTCCGTTGCTGTTTGAAATGTTCCATTGCCAAAAAATCATTCTTTCAGATAAATGACAGAATGGCCTTTAGATGGCCAGGCCATCATGCACTGAGCCGGTGGCCAGGGTGGCGCTGAGGAATGTGAAAAATGTCTGTACACAATGAAATTGAAGCTGGTGTAGCATGCTCTTTGCAGTGGACTCAATTTTTATTGTTTCACTGTCAGCGATGGGGATGGTGGCGGTGTTTCCGGAAATGGAATGGAATTTAGATCTCTGTTTAGATAAATGTCTTCAACTTGCTCAAGAATAGATTAGGAAGATTAGGAAGAGAGATGGAATGAAAATGTATGCATACAAAGAGCAATCAAAATGGAAGGAACCGTCTTCAAAAAGTTAACTAATCTCTTTTCAGGGTACGTTTCTATTTCATTTCCATTAAAAAGGAAAAAAAAAACCCAAATTATTGGAAAATAATTAGTTGTTTCCCTCAGAATAAGACAGTAGTCCAAAGGGAGCCTCTCTGCTTAATATGGTGGAATTGACCATTCTGTAATTTCCAAGACTAGGGCATACGGAGCCTTGCCAGTTTCTCTCGGAATGTTTGCTAGCGGGGAAGCCTGCCACCATGCTATGAGGAAGCCCAAGCTAGCGTGTGCAGAAGCTGCATGGAGAGAGGGATGACCAACCAGCTCTAATAATTCCAGCCATCCCAGGCAACATACTATGAGCGCCAAGCCTCCAGATGACTCCAGCCCCGACCTCCATCTGATAGCTACCACTGAAATGAGACTCCCAGCAAGAACCGTCAGCTGAGCCCAGTCTACCCACAGAAACATAGAGATAATAATACATGGTTTTAAAGCCACTAAGTGTTGGGTGGTTTGTCGTGCAGTAACAGATAATTGGAGCAGTCATTGAAAGTAACGTCAACTTTGCCACCAGGCTGTCCGGGATGGACTCCATGAGTTCAAATCCTGGCCACCGCTTTGGATTCTTACTTGCTCTCTCAAAGCCTCAGCTTCTTCATATTTGTAGAACGTGGATGATGACAACAATAGTATGTTTGAATGGTGGTTGTGAGGCGCAAATAAATTCCTATAATGTATGTAGCACACTGCTTGTCAAAGGGCACACACTAAATAAATTTCACCTGTTTTTATTAATAACTAAAATGACCCACAGAAACTGAAAGGCTTTCGGTGGGGGGGGGGGGGGAAGAACCCATTTGCTTGCTTAAATAATGATCCCTGTATTTGGATCATTTGTTCTGCTTCTGGTGGGCTGACCAGCACTTTGAAAAAAGATAATCTCTAAGATGGTGAACCTGAAAAGGAGCTGGCACATTCCAAGATCGTTTTGGGGAAATGATGCTCTCTGTCTTACGTCGGTGAAAAACTTCATGTTTCTTCTGAAAACTCACCAACAGAGAAGCAAACACAGAAATGAGTGTGAAGGCGTCTGTGGCAAGGTTAACTCCACTGGGCCGTAGATAACGTATACGGTACATTCCAGGAATGGTGGTGCCTTGGAAATTTATTATGTGTAACATTTAATAAAGGGAAGAGTTTAACAAAACACCCTGGAGATCTGTGTTCTAATTGAGTATCTGCTTTGATGTGTGACTTAGAGCAAGTCACTGGAGCTCTGTCTCTTATTTCCAACTATTATAAAGCTGGATTAGGAGCACATTCAGAGCACCCTCAGACACTGAAGAATGAAGGGGGTGGGGCAGAGGACCCTCTGCGGAGAGCACCTAAAAATGTGGATGCTTAACAGAGGATAGCCAGAAGGTGTATGCGATAATACCATTAGCATCAGGACAATCAGGAGTCCTTCTGGGTTTCAGCAGGGGCAGACTGGGTCAAGGAGCATGATAACATCCTAGAGGCATGGATGCCTTCCAGCTTGGTACTTTTGATGCCAGAATGAGACTAGAAGGGACCCCCTTCTTATCCGTGGAATAAAGTAGTATATATATATATATATATATATATATATATATATGATCTATATTTATATCTACCTCTACCTATTTCTCTATGTCTCTATATCTATCCATCCATCATATCTATCTATCATCTATCTATCCATCTATCCATCCATCATAACTATCTATCTATCTATCTATCTATCAATCATCTATCTACCTATCTACCTACCTATCTGGTATGCATGGTGTATATATCAATATACCATATGATCCATATACAACATATATATTATATATCATACAGTCCATATACCATACCCAAGTGTATGGACATGGTGGGGGGCGGGTATCATTTAGAAATCTCCAACTGAAATCATACCCACCTGGTTCTGATCAAACATGAGCCTTTAAAGTCAGTGGAGCCCATGATCGGCGCCTTCAACAGGTCTTTGAAATTCATCCTACAAAATATTAAGCAACGGGAGAATTTTCCAATGGCCGGGAAGGGCATGTCTGTTGGAAATAATAACAAGAGTGTTTAACTGCAGAGAGCACTAGCCACATTTCACTGGGAAGGACCCCTTTCACTTTGGGGAGAATTATTGACAAATTCATGGCTTTTCTCTAGTTTTGGATTGGAATGTCTATCTCTTAAGTCTTGGTTAGGCCTAAATCACCTTCATTAGCATCATAATTCATTCCAAATTTAGCGCATCCTTTTGTAGACTCAAAGTCATACGGCTCCGCAAATTGTAAGTGAATTTAGATTTTAACTGGTGTGGAGCTGGAGTAAATATAAGGCACTTCCATTTAAAGATCTTACAGAGACAGTAATTGGAGCCTCCGGTGGCCCCTGAGACTGTTAAATAGACCCAGAGACTGGAAAGTCACTGAAGGCAGGGCCAGGCATTTTGTCCTGCTCACAGCAGAGATCCCAGCACTCAGGACAGTGCCAGGCGGGCATACAGCAGGCGCTCTATAAATACTTGTTGAAAGGATGGGGTGACCTGAAGGCTGTGTTGAAGCAGAGATGCCTCTGTTTGGTGGCAGGTAAAGATGTGACGAATGTGCGACCTTCAAAGGATCTTGTTTCAGAAACGGTCAAGAAGGACCAAAGAAGACAAGACAGGAGCTTCCACTGGGACTCTACCCAGGCCTTTGGGTCGGGGAAGGGAGACTCCAAGGCCGGGGATTTGTGCGGACAGACTCCTGGGGGACTGCCAGGTTAGGGCTCTGGTGTTTGTGAGGAGGACGTTTCATCCCGAAGTCTGGAAATAGAGGACATTGCTTCTTCTGGAAGAGGAGCAGCTTCCAGACTGACGTAGGGTGTGGGAGGCGATGACCACCGACGCCTGATGTATGTTACACTGAGCCCAGTGGAAAATTACAAGACCCATTCAAATCTCTACACAGCAGTCAAGGAGCCTTTGTTTCCTAAATGGCCATATCAGAGTGGAAACTAGGGAGAGGGCATTTATAAGAGAAGACAGGCAGAGGACTTCATCCTTGGGCCACCATGTTGGTTGGGCCACAACGACACCCACAGTTTTTGTAAAAGAAATACATTATTAAGTGACAAAAAGTTCCTTTGCTCTCTAGTAGAGGTGAGGGGGCTGTTCTAGCAGATGATTGATCCCGTATTTGACCATCTTTTTTCTTTTGTTAGTCCTCTGGGTTTATTACCTTTCTTTTTGTCAACTCCTTTTTTTTTTTTTTTCAACGTTTATTTATTTTTGGGACAGAGCGAGACAGAGCATGAACGGGGGAGGGGCAGAGAGAGAGGGAGACACAGGCTCCAGGCTCTGAGCCATCAGCCCAGAGCCCGACGCAGGGCTCGAACTCACGGACCGTGAGATCGTGACCTGGCTGAAGTCGGATGCTTAACCAACTGCGCCACCCAGGCGCCCCTGTCAACTCCTTTTAAAAACATGTCTGGGATTGCAGAACCTTACCCTGCAATATATGTGAGGCTCTTTATGGATTTCGTGACATCACCACATCCGATGTTCGACAGGCTTGTATGGTCACATAACTGAGTCTGTAAACCGTTTCCATAAAGGGCCAGATTATAAATATTTTCAGCTTTGTGGGCTATACAGTCTCTCGCAACTCTGCAATGTAGCATGAAGCCAGCCACTGACGGTACATGAGAGAAGGAGTGAGGCTACGTGCCAATAAAACTTTACTTACAAAAATAGGCAGTGGGCTCGATCTTTGGCCCATCGGCTGGAATTTGCAGAGCTTTTGGTCTAGACTCTCGCTATTCAAACTGTGCTCTGTGGACCAGGGGTACGGGCATCACCTGGGAGCTTCCCGGCAATGCAGAATTCTGGTCCCAGATCTCCTGGATCAGAATCTGCATTTTAACAAGCCCCCGGCGATGCACGGGCACATTAAGGTGTGAGCAGCCCTGAGCTGAAGGGTGTAGGGTTTCCTAAGGGAACCATTCTGTTTCCCTCCCCTCACTGCCCCTAAAATCTACTGGGGTGCATGTATCTTCCTTACCCCTGTGCCACCAGATCATATCTTGGGCAACGCCCCTAGGTGTTTTGTTTTGTTTTGTTTTTGTTGTTGTTGTTGTTGTTTTTGGTGTTTCTTCTGGGCACAGCCTCATTTTTAGCTATTAAGAAGTCTGGTCCAATCTAAACTGATGTTTTACCAGCAAACGCAATCCCAAGGCTCTCAGCCTTCCCGTGGCTGCGTTCGCCCAGCTTGGAAACCTCCGGGAAGAAAAGGGGAAGGGACTGTTTCCCTCACTTCCGATTGCGACCTTTCCCTCCCTTGCTGCCAGCGGCTTCTGCCTCCTCCAGGGTGCAGCTGGAGGAGGAAGGAAGACCGGGGAGCAAAGGCTCCCAGTGGCCCCATACTCGTGCGGTCTGCTGCGGGAGCCTCGTCTGGGGAGCCGTGCAAAAACTGGCTCTCCCTCCTGTGCGGTGCTTCCGTGGGGTGCTCCCGCGGGACCCTAGGCTCCTCCCAGCTTCCCGACTGCAGCCATCCTCCCTCCGGCCTACCTCACACCTGCTTTGTGTTGGGGGTCATCTCACGCTGGCAAGCGTGTCCTCGGGCACATCGTTCTGGCGCGGCCACCACCGTCAGCATCGCCCTCTCGGCCTCAGGAAAACTTAGCCCCTTTCCCCAACGAGCTCTGGAGGCGTGCGTGGCCTGTGCCAACGCCAGCCTCCGACGTCTCTTCTCACCTCTGAACTTGGCCAGGCCAGGGTCAGGCGGCACTCTTTGTGGCCCAGGTGCCGGGACAGGGGCAGGATCGGAGTCCCCGAGGCTGGCTTCTACCCTTGCGGCAGGTAGAGAAAGCACGCCCATCGCTCTCCCACAGGGGACGAGAGCAGACTCGTGACCCTCTCTCTTCTTTCTATGGGCTGCCCCCTTCTCTCGGTGCCTGGGTCTCTTCCCGGGCAGGCAGGCGGTGGGCCACGAACAAGGGTCACAGAGCCAGTCCTGAGCCTCTTAGCAAATCCTTCACGAATCCTGGCCTCACCCGTTGTCTTCAGCTTCGGGCCCCAGCCAGAAATTCCCACAGACCAGCCTGTTCCAGAGAGTTTGTCCTGGTACCTTTATACAGAGGAGGACAGTGACACTTAGTGAAGTTAAGTGGCTGGCACAGGGTCCCTGGCCAAGGAAGGGCGAGCCGATGATCTTCACGCCTGACTCCAGGGTTGGGCTTCTCCCCTCCCAAAGCTTCTCTTTGAGACACTCTCTTAACCCTTCAGTTTACGTGCAAGCAGCTGGGCCCGGAGAGAGAAGTGAACTGTCTTGATTTCCAGCTAAGAAACGTTGCCATTACAGCCTCTTTCCCTTTTTTGTGGAGCGGAAGATTCCGCAATCAGATGAATAAGGGGCGATCTGACAGATTCAATCACTTAAGAAAAGTCTGCCTGTTAACCTATTTTCCTTGTCGAGAAACCAGGAGTGAACTGACAGGGAAGATGTTTTCTCTGCGAAGAAAGTGGCTCTCAGAACAGGCTACGTTCAGTGATTCCAATTTTGTTTTAAAAATATACGCACATGCATAGAGAAGTGCCTGGAATAACGCATCACAGGTTCCCGCTCTTACTGGGCTTGAGGATGTTGGTTCTGATCTGTGTCAATCTTTCTCATGCTCTTCTGGAGTGTTGGAAGTTTGTTCCGATGCTCGTGTTACTTTTACAATAAGGAATAGGCACACATTTATCTTGACAAAATACAGAAAGGAGGGCTGTTTGTTTGTTTTGAGCTTTTGTTACGATCAATTTTCCATTCCCTATAATTTCAGCATCAACATACAGGGCGCCAATAACAGCCTTTAGAATTTTGGCAAGTTCTCGCGCCGGGGATCTGTAATCTGTGTCCTGTGAAAAAGGCAACCATGAATTTGATGAAATAAGATTTCCAGGGAAGCGTATGATTTCAGGAAAAAGGATTTACACCCCCCCCCCCCCAATCACTTCGTGGAGAAAAAGCCCCGAGTATGTTTAGGTGAATTTAGTGTTTGCGTCAGTTCTGTGATTGACGGGGCCTTAAGACTGGAATCTTCCCTGAATATGACGAAGTCACCAGGAGCCTGATCTGCCTTCACCTTTGATCTGCAGAGGTCAAGGTTTCAACGGGGATGTCTGTTGACTCTCCTGCAGCGTTTATTTCTTGGTTTCCAGGTGGCCGGTTCGAAAATCACGAACGCCGTCCCAAACCCACCAACTCGGTTTCATTTGCCACACCGAATGCATTTGGAGGACACGGTCCAACCGGGTCATCCTAAAGTTGAGATGGGTGAGGCCCCGGAAGACCGAGGAGGAGCAAATTTGCATTGTTCTCTACTTTGCAACCCCTATAGGTTGAATGTTGTCTCGCTATCACGTCTGAGTGTTCTTCCGGATATGTCCTTCCCTCTCCCCACATACCCTTCCCTTTGTCTTCAACCCAGCTGGAGAACAGCACAAAGCTGCCGCAGATAGCCCTACTTTTAAGCTCCCGCCCCAAGGAGGAAGGAATTCTTCCTCTTTTCATGGGGCTTCATCCTCGTGGCTATTTCTTTGTGTGTCTCACCTCCCCTGGGACGCTTTGGGACTACACATGATTAATCGCTGGGGTCCCCACGTAGCTTCACGCAGGCTCTGGCACCAAATGCACACTCAGTGGCCTTTCTTTTAAAATCTGGCGCGATTTGAAAAGCAGCACTCACCACGCCCTCTCCCGGCTTCTTCCTTCCTGCTTCCCAAGGCAACGACCTTAACTGTTTGGAAATTGCTCTTCATGCGTCTGGGTTGCACTTGGTTGCACGCTTATACTGCTTCTTCTTAATTTTTCCCTTTCTGCATTATCCATTGGCTTGCGTCTCGGAGGTTGAGGAGCGAGCTCTCTGTTACGTCACCCCCTCGTGGCCTCCGCCACCCACGTGCACACCTCCTCGCCTCCAGTCCTGGCAATCCAGTCATTCTATAACTTCGGCCAGATCAAGATTCAGAGTTCGCAGGATTGTGACGAGGTGGTGCTGGCCCAACTGCTCTCTCTGGAGGTAGCAGTAATCTTTTTTACTTTTCCGGTTGGCTTGGTTTTCGTTTTTTAAAAAAAAAAACAAACATTTTTTTAATGTTTATTTATTTTGGGGAGAGAGAGTCAGAGCATGAGTGAGGGAGGGCCAGAGAGAGGGAGACGCAGAATCGGAAACAGGCTCCAGGCTCGGAGCTGTGAGCACAGAGCCTGACGCGGGGCTCGAGCCACGAACCGTGAGAACACGACCCGAGCCGAGTGTTAAGAATATATACGTATATTGATTCCCTTCTTTCCAATGTGGACTCAATGCTCCAGTTTCTACTGACCTTCCTACTAACGTTTGTTTCTACCAACCAAGTCCACTAACCTAGAGTTTCTCAACCTTGGCCCTATTAACATCCGGGGCGGGATGATTCTTCGTTGTGGAGGCTGTGCTGTGCAGCGTAGCATGTTTAGTAGCATCCTTGGTCTCTACCCAGACCCCCGGTTGTGTCTCCCCGAATTGCCAAATGTCCCCCGCGGGGCCGAATCACCCCAAGTCGAGAAGCGCGGCCTTAATGCTACCTGGTGTTTCTCAGGAGAGGAGCTCTCTCTCTTTCCTGAGAATGAATGTCCATTTTGCTTCTGGGTTCAGTGGGCACCGAATCCATAGTTGTTCAGAGGACCTCAAAGTGTAACTGTTTCTTAAATCAACATTCTGCTACCCTTTCTATCGTTAGCTTCACATTTGCACTTCTGGGCCGCAGTATCTGAGCCGGTCCTTTCCGGAGCCTTTGTGGGATTCTGTCACACCGGTTTTCCCCTTGGCCTGATACAGGTCCCCACTTTCCCGGGCCTGCTAAATCAATTAGCATATCCTTCTGCACACCAGCTGCTGAAATTTTGTTCCTATGATCTCCTCTCGTTTTCTTTGTTGTCCTGGGTTTCTGCTTTTTGTTTTTAAATGTATTCACAGCCTTGGGAGTTGAGGATGGGATTTCAGGAAGGGGAAGAGGGACACGTGCGTATTCTAATTCACCGTCTTTGACGGAAGCTGAGTCAACCATCTTCGAGTTGTAGAAATGTCATCTACCATATAATGGGGGGGGGGTGGGGAGGGCACAGGTAGGGAGCCGCCCTGTGCGGGGATTGTAGGTACCACCTTGAGTCGTGTAAAGGCAGCCTACGGAAGTACTCACAAGACCAACTGGACATCTCATGTTTCCACCAAATTGCGCTGTTAGCACACAAAGCACCTAAAAATGAGGTGGGTGTGGGGGAGAAGTCTATTACTCGGCTGCCGCTTTGGCTCCATGGTAGGATTCTCTAATAGATGAGTCACTCTTTCCCTTGGGATGTGGCTTACAGTGTTTGGTATTAATCTCCTGTCGTGCTCCATGGTTCAGTCATGAGGGTCTGCCCTTCTCCTTCTTGTCTGAGAAAAGCAGAGAAGGAGACTTGGGTCTCAGGGAAGCCTGGCAATATGGCGGATGTAACACCTCAGTTCCAGAGGCCTGGGCTTCAGATCTTTGCCTGCTCTCCGTGCCCCACCCCCACTCCTGTCTATTATAAGAAGGATGGGGAAGAGGGAGGCCCGTTTCTTCCACAGCTCCGGGTTCTGGCCTCTCCATGGTTGACCTCGGGCCAGTCGGAGGGGTGCAAGGTGGAAGCGTGAGACCCTTTATTTGTGGCTCAACTGCTTTATCTAACGTAGGCGGATGGATTCAACAGGTTGTAGCGGCCTTCTGGCTAGCTTAGGCTGACGGGTACCAAGTTATCCCTAACGTGGAATATACTTTCCAACAAAATGCACTCGCCGCCTGAATCCTAAACATGATTAGTTTGGCTTCTTAACCTGTCTTCTTCCAAAAAGAAAAGACACGAAAAGAATATTTTGTGGGAAAGTTCCTGACATGGCCTTTCCTCTTCCTCTGAGGTTAGATAAACCCAAAACCGAACTCGAAGGAAGGTCCTATGAATCTTTTTATGAAACATTTCTCATGTGGTTGTAAGTAGTACAAATATTATGGAGGTTTTGGGGGCTACCCCAAATATTCCAATTCTCCTGTTTTTGCTGACATGCTATGGGATGTCACTGCTCTAATTGCTCTGAAGGTAAGTGTGGCCAGGGCACTTGCATTGGTTAAGAAAATGAGAGGAGATGCTTTAAGGAGTCGGTATGTAATTTCACGTTTACTCTTTGCTTATCTCGATTATTATGGAAGAATGTCCAGATGGAGCTTCCGTGAAGCACCGACACCTGGAGGCTGTTTGTTACTGTAGTACAATCTCGTTTCTACTGACTGATACAAACTTGATACTTGATGGGATTTGTATGATTCAGAAACGTCAATAACATTTCCCAGCAAAGTGTGCGTGTGTAAGACAGAAGCAAAACCATTTTGGCTGCAGCTGGGTTGAGAGTCCGGAGACCCAGCTTGGCTACTCCTTTCCTCCCTGTGTACTTCTGAAACATCTTCTCACAATCTTATGAGGGGGCATTTTGAAAATCATTACCAAAGACTTCCAAACGAATATCGAGAAGTTCTCACGATAAGAGTTTTAAGCATCCTTTTCATCCAGAAGCAATGTGAAAAATCCACTCCACAACCACTCAGTAATAAGCCCAAACTAATTATAATCAGGCAAATGAAATAAAAACTACAACAATGGGGGTCTTTTCCCAGCGAAGGTATCCTCATCACATACGTGTGGGTTCAGCATGAAGACAGGGTTATGTGTTTGCATTTCCATACCCAGCAGAACTTTGAGAACAGGACTGATATCAGCACGGGAAGTGGGAGACCCCATGTTAGCCTGTCCCACCCTGGGTCTGCTTTTCTCTTCTCCTCGCCTGATTCCTCATCCCCATGTCAGTTCTGCTGTCAGCTTAGTGATTACGTGTTGGTCACAGCTACAGGTCTCAATACTCTCAGGCATCCTTAAATGTTATGGTGTCCTAGTCCTTTGAGAATCTAACTGAAACCATGATCTCCAGGAACAAAACTGCACACACACTCAACACGTACATCGAATTGCAAGAGTTTTAAGAAATCTTGATCAAAATGTTCTCTACATCTACCCACCCAGAAGGAATTTGGCCTCTTGAAGATGTGTATATTTCTGCATTTGGTCAAGATGGGTGTGAAAGAAAGACACTCTCATAGTTTCACATGTTGGTTAATATTTCAAGAACATCTCAAATGGTAGAATTCATTAATTCCACATCTTTACTGTGGTGAAACGTGTGTAACGAAATTTGCCATTTTTGAGTATATATGTCAGTGGCATTGGATACATTCACATTGTTGTTGGAACCGTCACTACCATGGGTCTTCAGAACTCTTTTCATCTTTCCAAACTGAAACTCCGTACCCATTAGATACTAATTTCTCATTCCCCCTCTCCCCCAGCCTCTGACAACCACCGTTGTACTCTCTGTCTCTACGAATGTGACTACTCCAAGGATCTCATACAAGTGGGATCATACAGTATTTGTCCTTTTGTGACGGGCTTATTTCACTCAACATCATGCCATTCAGGTTCATCCATGTCGTAGCAGGCGTCAGGATTTCCTTCTTTTTTAAGGGCGAATACTGGTCCATTGGGTATACAGATAACATTTTGTTTATCCATACATTCACTGAGGGGCACTTCAGTCGCCTCCCCCTTTTAGCTATTATGGTGCTCGCTTTGGCAGGACATACACTAAAATAACTATTATGCATAATGCTGCTATAAACACAGGTGTAGGAATATATATGCAAGTCCCTGTTTTCAGTTCCTTTGAGAATATACCCAGAAGTGCACTTGTGGGAACACATGGTAATTCTATTTTTACCTTTTTGAGGAACTGCCATATTGCTATCCACAGCAGCTGCGCCATTTTCCATTCCCACGAGCAGCGCATGAGGGTTCCAATACCTCTGTGTGTTGCCAACGCTTGTGATTTTCCGTGGTTTTTTTTTTTTTTTACTGGCCATCCTAATGGGTGGGAAATGGTATCTCATTGTGGTTTTGATTTGCATTTCCCTGATGATGAGGGATGCTCAGCATCCAAAGATGCTTATTGGCCATTTTTGTATTTTTGGAGAAATGTGTACTCTAGTTCTTTGCCCATTTTTAATTGGGTTTTTTTGGTTGTTGAGTTGCAGGAGTTCTTCAAAAATTCTAGATATTAACCCTTTATCAGATGATTTGCAAATACTTTCTTCCATCCCATAAGTTGCCCTTTCTTTCGCTCTGTTGATTGTGGACGTTGATGCACAAAAGTTTTGAATTTTGATGTAGTCTAATTTGTCTATTTTTTTTAGTGTCATATCCAAAGCATCATTGCCAAATCTGATGCTATAAAGGTTTCCTTTCATGTTTTCTTCTAAAAGCTTTGTAGTTTTAGCTCTTGTGCGTATACGTCATTGATCCATTTGGAGTTAATTTTTGTATGGTGTAAAGATTTAACTCCATTCATTCTTTGGCATGTACATATCCAATTTTCCCAACACCATGGGTTGGAAAGACTGTCTTTTCCCCATTGAATGGTCTCGGCACTCTTTTTAAAAATCATTCGACTATATATGCAAAGATATGCAAAGATTTATTTCTGGGCTCCTTATTCTATTCCATTGGTCTGTCTATCTGCCTTTATGCCAGTACCACACTGTTTTGATGACTATAGCTTAAGTACTACATTTTGAAATCAAAAAGTATGATATTTCCAAATCTGTTCCTCTTTTTCAAGACTGTTTTGGCTCTGTGGGGTCCTTTGGAATTCTATATTAATTTTAGGATAGATCTTTCTATCTCTTCAAAAAAAATCAGTGAGATTTTGATAGGGATTGCATTGAATCTGTAGATCACTAGGTATGGCCATCTTAACGATGTTAAGTCTTTCAATCCATGAACACAGGATGTCTTTCCAATCATTTGTGTCCACCTTAATTTCTTTCTGCACTGTTTTGTAGTTTTCAGTGTAAAAATCTTTCAGTTCCTTGATTAAGTCTATTCCTAAGTATTTTATTCTTTTTGATGTTATTGTAAACGGAATTATGTGTCTAATTTTCTTTTCAGGTTGTTCGTTGTTAGTGTATAAAAACACAATTGATTTTTGCATGTTGATTTTGCATTGGACAACTGTGCTGAATTCATTATTTAGTTCTACCAATTTTTCAAAGAATGTTTAAGGTTTTCTATATGTAAGATTATGTCATCTGCAAACAGAGATAACGTTCTTCTCATCCAATTTGGATTTATTTCATCTCTTTTTCTTACCTTATTGCTCTGGCTAGAACTTCCAGTAAAGGCAGGCACCCTTTGCCTGATTTCTGATCTTGGAGGAAAAAGTTTTCAGTCTTTCACCATTGAGTATGATGTTCACTGTGAGTATTTCACATACGGCCTTTATTATGCTGAAATTATTTTCTTTTAGTCCTCATTTTTTGGCATGTTTTTATCATCCAGTGTGTGTGCTGAATGTTGTCAAATGCATTTTCTGCATCAATAGCGATGATCGTGTGGTGTTTTTTCCCATTATTTTAATGTGGTGTATTACATTGATCCCATAACTTTTCAAGCATAGGATTAAAAATATTCTCAAATAAACTCCAGGCTAAAGGAAGCATTGATGTGTCGTCTCATTGCTATCTCTGCACGCAAACGCGGCCTCTCCACTCTCCTTTCCAAGAAGTCTCCTTGATTCCTAGGCCTCTGCCTCTTGCTCCTTACTTTCTTTGGGGTCTCCTCGTGAAAATATATTTTTAAGTTAAGAAATAGTAACCTCTTGAGAAAGAGGCAAATCTACAATGCTACATCATAGATGGTTATGACCGAAAATGACTTCAGAGTTTATTTTGTCTACCTGTCGCAAGGACACAGAGCTCGCTTTGTTTAAAAAATGTGCTATTGAAGTACAATGCATTTCAACAGTCTGGGTTTCACATCCCGTTACGTGTTTCAAGCTTGATACACACATGTGAACAGAGAGAAAAGTGATTACATACAGGACTAGCTATGAGTAGATTCAAAACTGTTTAACTTCAACTGGAATATGTCTTCTTCCCGCTTCTTTATACGTCGGTGTGCTAATCCAAAAAAAGACAATTTACCCAAGAAATTCTTGTATATTACCTCATTGAGTCCTTAAAACAACTCAGTGAGGTGGATATTATAATTCCCAATAGACAGACACATACAGGTCAAAAGAAAGATTACAAAACAGTGGTCAAAAAGACATGTGGAGAATTCTAGAGAGAAGGGATATGATTATAGCATGAGAAAGGAGTTAACAGTTTGGGTTGTTACCTTGTACCAAAAACAAGGATTAAAAATTTAGATGCAAACACAGGGTTTTTTTTTTTTTTAAATTAAAAAAAAGTTTATTTATCTATTTTGAGAGGTGGGGACAGGCAGAAAGGGAGGGAGAGAGAGAATCCCAAGCAGGCTCCACGCTGAGCGTGGCACTTGATCCCAAGACTGGGACATCATGACCTGAGCCAAAATCAGGGGCCGGCTGCTCAACCAACTGAGCCACCCAGGCACCCCTGTTTTGTTTTCTTCTGTTTTGTTTTGTTTTTTCATTAAGTAGGCTCCATGCCCAATGTGGGACTTGAACCCATGACCCTGAGATCAAGAGTTACCTGCTCTACCAACTGACCGAGCCAGTCAGGAGCCCCACAAACAAAAGTTTTAAAAGGGATTTACTAGTATTTGCATTACAATGGAAATAACCGCATGAAGCCAGGACCATAAATAGAAAAATTATCCTCTTTTTACAATTCAAATCCAAGTGAGTTAACATCTAGTGTAGTATTGGCTTCAGGAGTAGAATTTAGTGATTCCTCACTTGCATATAACACCCAGTGTTCATCCCACCAAGCGTCCTCCTTAATGCCCATCACCCATCTAGCCCGTCCCCCCACCCACCTCCCCTCCAGCAACCCTCAGTTTGTTCTCTGTAGTTAAGAGTCTCCTATGGTTTGCCTTCGTCTCTGTTTTTATCTTATTTTCCTTCCCCTCCCCTATGTTCATCTGTTGTGTTTCCTAAATTCCACACATGAGTGCAATCATATATTTGTCATTCTCTGACTGACTTAGGTCACTTAGCATAATACACTCTAGTTCCATCCACGTTGATGCAAATGGCAAGATTTTTTTTTGATCACAGTATAGTATTCCATTGTGGGTATATATAGGACATATATGATATCATACATCATATCATATATCATATATATCATATATACACCCTATCTTCTTTATCCATTCTTCAGTCTGTGGACATTTGGGCTTTTCCCATAATTTGGCTATCGTCAATAGTGCTGCAATACATATTGGGGCACACGTGCCCCTTCGAATCAACATTTTTGTATCCTTTGGATAAATACCTAGTAGTGCAGTTGCTGGGTCGTAGGGTGGTTCTATTTTTAATTTTTTGAGGAACTTCCAAATTGTTCTGGCTCTATTAGTAAAGTGACCTGGGGGTCAACTAGTAGCACCCATGTAGAAGTCCTTACTATACACCCTGAATGCCCAGACCTGGGCTTCTATTTTCCATTAAAGGAGCATTTTGTGGGGGCACCTATGTGGCTCAGTCAGTTGAGCATCTGACTCTTGATTTCGGCTCAGGTCATGATCTCACAGTTTGTGAGTTCAAGCCCTGCACCAGGCTCTGCATTGGCAGTGTGGAGCCTGCCTGGGATTCTCTCTCCCTTTCTCTCTGTCCCTTCCCTTCTCGCGCTCTCTGTCTCTCTCAAAATGAATAAAAATAAACATTAAAAAAATTCAAAAGAGCATTTTGTGGATATTGGATTTCATATCCTCCTGGAGGGAAAGACAAAGTGGGTATAAAAGATTTGTTTTTACCCAAAAGTCTTGTCTATGGAAGGCTGAGTCCATGATGAATACTAAAAAGGAGAACAATTAAGGGGCGCCTGGGTGGCTTAGTCGGTTAAGGGTCCGACTCCGGCTCAGGTCATGATCTCGCGGTTTGTGGGTTTGAGCCCCACGTCGGGCTCTGTGCTGACAACTCAGAGCCTGGAGCCTGCTTCGGATTCTGTGTCTCCCTCACTCTCTGCCCCTCCCCTGCTCATGCTCTGTCTCTCTCTGTCTCAAAAATAAATAAAACATTAAAAAAGAAGGAGAACAATTAATATACAGTGTCCAAAAGGAAGTCATAACAAAAAATAAAGATGAGAAGAATGGGAAATAGTCCATTAACTGTATTACAGAAGGGAGTATTGATTTAAAAAGGTGTTTGTGAGGAAGCTGCTGATATGCCAGGGGTTCCCGCTCATCTCAAGAAAATTAAAATAACCAGATTCTATTTATGGTAACAGAGCCAGGATGATGTTGCCAGGACAGAGAAGGGATGGGCTCTGTGGAGATCTTCTATTAAAAAGGTAAGGAGGGGCGCCTGGGTGGCGCAGTCGGTTAAGCGTCCGACTTCAGCCAGGTCACGATCTCGCGGCCCGTGAGTTCGAGCCCCGCGTCAGGTTCTGGGCTGATGGCTCAGAGCCTGGAGCCTGTTTCCGATTCTGTGTCTCCCTCTCTCTCTGCCCCTCCCCCGTTCATGCTCTGTCTCTCTCTGTCCCAAAAATAAATAAACGTTGAAAAAAAAATTTTTTTTAAAAAATAAAAAGGTAAGGATCTTGCCCCTGTGTCATCATCAGTGCCGTTGGTGGGGGATGATGTTCTCACGGTCCATCAGACATCCTACTTCAGGGAAACCACCTTTCTTTGGGGGAATATCCACACCCCCTCCACCAAAGCAACAGGAATTTGTTCTGGCAAGGCACCCCGCTGGAAGCAGGGGAATTAGAATTGCCTGGGGACATAGGTACCAGGGAAAAGCACCCCCCCCCAAGCGATTCTGACCCCCTCCTACTTGGGAGGAGTTAACTCTCCTTGTTGAGAATCAGACTTCCCACCGACTTAATTGCAAGGGCTTCAACTTTTGCAATCGTGAGGGTAAGAGTCCGTGAAACAGCGCACAGCATCTGATTTCCAAAAGGAATGTTACATACGAATTTACAGAATTTAAAATAAGGACGTTATGATTTACGTGAGTAATGTGTACTAATTAAATCATCTTACGGGCCAAACTCCAAAGTCCTGAGTTTCTTGGTGTAGCTAAAACAATTCCATGAAATATAGCTAAACTACTGAAGGACATAACTATTGTCGATGAAAATAGCGAACCTGAAGGAGCTGCTTTGTGTTTTATTAATCTGGGAATTAAATAAGATGCATGAAATGCCAGTGATTCAAAATAGCAAATCTTTATTTTTTCCATAATGTGCCTAAGCTAGCAATGAGGACTAAACATTGCATGTTGTGTCCAATGCAGTGAATTGCCATGTGTTGGGCACAGAGCCCAGCCGTACCCTTGCCCAGGGAAAGAGGGCTATTGTCAGACTAGAGATGTCTGCCCTGGGCACCGGCACCCATCCCCACACCATGGTCCCCCACACTGGCAGCCATCCCCACTGGCTTCTTTCCAGTGGCGTGATTAGAAATCACACTCCCTGTGCTTGATTAGCTTTTGATCTGGTTTGGGAATTGAGATACCAAAAGGGGAGGAAATAGAACATTTCTCAGGCAGTGTAGACCCTTCTATAAAGCTCTCCCGTGCCCCTCTTCGAACGAATTGCCCTTGGAACTAATTGCTACTTTTTGTTACTTCCATGGCTACTTTATGGCTGCTGTTATGTGAGTACTGCTTTTA
Source organism: Prionailurus bengalensis (assembly GCF_016509475.1). Lineage (NCBI taxonomy): Eukaryota > Metazoa > Chordata > Mammalia > Carnivora > Felidae > Prionailurus > Prionailurus bengalensis. Next base: position 7,525,768 of record NC_057361.1, read on the forward strand.
TTGCTTTCATGACATGATTATTGCTCCCCTGTTAGCTTGTGATGCCCTCCAGGGCAGAGCCCTCAGTACCCTGGTCCATGCTTCCTGAGCTGAGGGCCTTGGCGGACAACAGGCTGAGCCGAGCATACGAAGAGGGTTGAAGGAAGTCAAGTAAGCAGGCTGTAACTACCAGGCTGACAACAGGCTGAGTCGAGCATACGAAGAAGGTTAAAGGAAGTCAGGTAAGCAGCCTGTAAATACCAGGCTTGTCCTCAGTTCCCAAACCCTTCCCGTTTCCTCACCTCCCATCCCCAGTTTTTCTGGGCCTTTTCTAGAGCCGCCCCATTGAGTCTACCAAATACACTCTCAACTTCCATATAAATTCCTCTTCTCTTTAAGATCCTGAATCAAGTTTCTGTTGCTTGAAACAAAGCACAGTGCCTGGAACATTCTCCCACGGTTATCTGGCTTTTTCTCCCTTCATGCCTTTGCCCCTGTCACCCTGCTTCCTCTGTCACGTGGGGAGAAGGGAGTCACATAATCTAAGAGCTCTGGAAACTCCCAGAACACGGGACTCCCGGAACATAGGATTTCTCCTTCCCAACATCCAGTTACCCAGGATGAAGTGAACACAATGTCCACCTCAGGAAGTTGCTCTGGAGATCAAGAAAGATAACGCACACCAGGCATACGGCTCAGTAGACGCTGGTTACCCAGCTCCCAATTCCCCTCACTCAGCAGGGATCAAGTCATTGCCGTGTGCACCCTGGATACTGTGACCATTTAAATCCTTTATTATTTATCTTCTTAGGTACTGATGCCTTATTTCCCCAATTGCAGGGAAAGCACCTGACTTCGCGCTGGCCTCTGCAGGGGATTTGAACTTCTATTGGGTAACTTTGGGGAGGACGGAAGGAAGCAGGACTTCGCTCTGGATGGCACGATCTCAGAAAGCGGGGCTAATTCTGGGATTGGATATTGCAATAATTCTCAACCAGGAGGAGGAAAGGCTAGAACAGGGCCAAAGCTGTAACTGATAAAGAAGCAGCAATCACTCATGAGGGGGGAGGACAGGGGGAGGGTTTTTATTCCGTGGCTTGGACAATGTTCGTGTTTTGTCTATGCTCCACAATGTTTACGGAGGACTCTTGGTTTTGTCTTAATTCATTATGGTCACAGGGTGGCCTTGCCTGATGTTGATGTTCTGTGAAACTGTTCATGTTCAAGAGGAGAACACCCAGGCCTGGCGGGAGTGCCTGCCAGCTCCTGATGTCAGAGGCTCCTTTTCTTTCTCTCAACAGTAATTCAAGCTGAAATTGTCTCGTCTGTCGGGCCACAGCTTTCATTTATATGGAAAACTTTCTCCATAATGGTTGAGGTTTCTCAAGCCTTTATAATTATAGCAGACCTCCAATTTCCTGCGTTCCTGGAGTGAAAATCCCTGCTGATGGAGAGACCCTGTTATTGGAGGAGTCTCGACTCATAGGATACAGACCAAATTATTTTACTCTTTGTGATAACTGCTAAGCCGCGTGCTGCCCTCTTCCTGGGCGGCGGGCTCTCTGAATATTCCGTTCAACCTAACGTCACGACTTTTGTCGCTTGTGGTTATTTCCAGTCTCGTGTTGGCCGAGGAGACGGGATCCTGCGTGTGGCTAAGGTCCTCACTGCCCGCAGCCCCAGGTGACGGTGGCCGCTCTCTCTGGCCACCTCTGCAGGCAGCGACTTGCCAGACCCGGCACGTTCTGACTCACTCTAGCCTCGGGCTCCACGGACACGGTCCCTGCGGTGGGCCCACCGCGTCGCCCTTTCCTCCGGGTCGGCCCGCCGTCCCAATGCCCGCGCATCTCCAGCACCAGCTCTGGGGCTGGCAGGCACAGGCGGGGTCCTCCTTCCGAGCCCGTCGGGAGCCCCCCTCTCCTCTGTGCACGCGAGCATCCCATCTCTCCCCAAGGCTCCTCTCTCCACTCCAGGGGCGGTGTGTGCGTGAGGGATTTCCCACGGAACGCTCTCCCTTGCTTCTGGGAAGGACTTTGGTCCATACTGGATTAAATAAAATATAGTATTGAAATTAATTTTACTTGTTTCTTGTAACTGTTCCTTGAAAATTTTTTAAATTATTGGGGCTCCCGGGTGGCCCAGTCAGTGAAGCATCCGACTCTTGATTTTGGCTCGGGTCATGATCTCGAGGTTCGTGGGCTCGAGCCCCACGTCGGGCTCTGTGCCGACGGTGCAGGGCCTGCTTGGGATTCTCTCTCTCCCTCTCCCTCTGCCCCTCCCCCGTTCTTTCTCTGTCAAATTAAAGAAACATTTAAAAAATTTATGTTTGCTTATTTATTTTTGAGCCCCCAAGGGGCCCCTCAGATTTTTAAAAATTATTTATTTCTTAACATCGACGTATAGTTGACATGCAATGTTATATTAGTTTCAGGTGTACAACAGAGTGATTTCACAATCGTATACGTTACTCAGTGCTCACCGCGATTAGCACGGTCACTGTCTGTCACCGTACAACATTATTACGCTATAAATTTAACACTACCTATGTGGATCCCATTATATTTCTATAGGGCAGGGCTGTTCCAGACCAGGTGTTGGCACACCACGGCCCACTGGCCAAACCCAGCTCAGTACCTGTTGGTGTAAATACTTTTACTGGAATACAGCCATGCCGTTTGTTTTCGTTTGTACAAGAGCAGAGCTGAGTAGGTGAGACAGAGATCATTGGCCTGCGAGGCCCCGGGTATTTGCTCTGGACAAAGTCTCTCAACCCTGGTGCTTAGATTATCACCTAAAAGGTACTTTGTAACCCCATCTGAGGAAATCCTCAGACTAGAGACTGGAAAACAAGTGCTTTTTGGTGAATGCGCTAACCTGACCTCTTCCCAGCCCGCTGTCCTGGACCTGAGCTTCGGCCTCCAGCCCGGCCATCCCTCCTGCAGACTGGCTCCCCCCGACAGCCGTTTCTCTGTTCTAGGGGAGTGTCGTACAGCCTTTCGTTGATGGGAAATCTTCGTAGTAAGAAACCAAGGACCGGTTTTCCCTCTGACATCTGTGAACGCCTTAAACCCCTTAACTCTACATTAAGCCCTAGTTCAGTCTCTTTTGACAATGAGAGGGGAAGGGGCAGAGAATCCCAAGCAGGCACCCCCGTCCTATTTTAGCCTTACATCTCCAAATGGTGAAACCGTTCAATAAAACAACCATGGTTTTGAAAAAAAAAAAAAAAAAAAAAAAAAAAAAAAAAAAAAAAAAAAGACTCTCTAAATGCGTGGAATGTATTGAATTAAAAAAAAAATTTTTTTTTTAATGTTCACTTATTTTTGAGAGACAGACAGAGACAAAGAACGAGCAGGGGAGGGGCAGAGAGAGAGGGGGACACAGAATCCGAAGCAGGCTCCAGGCTCTGAGCTGTCAGCACAGAGCCCGACGTGGAGCTTGAACCCACGAACCGTGAGATCATGACCTGAGCCGAAGTCGGATGCTTAACCGACCGAGCCACCCAGATGTCCCTGGAATGTATGGAGTTTCTAATTCAATATTGCATATATATTATAGTCTTTTATTTCCCAGAAAGGTGATGCGTTTAGGCTAATCCTGTCTTAAGGTGAGTAGTTAAATAACCCGCTGCCCACGTTGGCGGGTAGCAGAAAATTTGCTCCGTGAGTCCTGTCATGCCAGTGTCCTCATGGAGAGTTGGCACCCAATTCCTCGTCGATACACGCTCACGAACTGGGGACTGACTGCACCTGGGGAAAATGCAGATTACCACTTTCATACAAGTATGAGTGACCGGTGGGGCTCCATATCGAGATAAGAGTCCACTGCGGATGAGCAGTAGCCGTGATGATTAAACGGAAATGCCCGTCTCAGCCTCAAATCACAGGCTCAAGGCACACGCTGAAATTACACTGAGCCGAAAGCAGTGTCCTTTCAGGACGGGGAGCAGAACCTTCCGCGTTATCGCAGAATCGTATCTAACAACATGTGGTCCCTTGTCTTGAACTCCTGCTGCAGAACCAATTGTCGCAAATGGTTACACTCTTCATTTGCCTCCTGACCTTTCATCTGTTTTATTCTTGTCAATTCTCCTCGTGAAGCGTTACCGTTGTAGCGGGGTGTGTATGTCACGAAAGCACGTTTTGCATCGCGCTGGAAATTATGGCCGCAAAGCCTCCTTAAATTACACTCTAATAGTATTTTCTTGGAAGTCATTATGAATTTTGGTTCTTCCTAACCTTTGCCACTGGGGATCACATAGCACAGCTCAACGTTTCCGTTGCTGCGTTTTATAATGGTGGTAATGTAAGAATTTACTGGGGACTTTATACACAGAGACAAAAGCACGCCACTTTATGAAGCTATTAAACACCATGGATTTTCCCACATGAGAGATCAAGCTTATTGTATTTCCCCAGTCTCCCAGCAGCTTCCCCCTCAGCACAGCTCCATTGTGGGAGACGGTGCGGTGTACCCGGCCGCCCCCTTGCCCGAGCTTGTTAGCGTCTTGACTGCAACCCAGTAAGATCACCAAAGCATGGCCGTCACAGACAACTCGCCGCTCTGTCACCAGGCTTGTTACTGTGGGACACCTGGCCTCTATGCAGGAAAGGTTATTATATTTCCTTTTGACAATGGAAGCTTTTCAAGGGCCAACAATGCAATTTTTTTTATAGCAGAGATTAAAGTTAAAAACATGACAAGCAGAGAGCAGTGTGCTTTTGTGTGCCCACATCCAGCCATTTTTCAGCCCGAGATGGCCGTGAGCTGCACGATACAAATTCTAACTTGAAACTCCCAGGGTTCTCCAATTAGATGCTTATCTTTTCTTTGATGGGTGAGGCTTCGTTTAAGACAAAATTTCTAATGGGGAAAATATGTTTTCACTGCCCAACTGCATCTGCTACGGGAATGGCAGGCCGCTGAAACGCAGGAGACGTTATTTGCATTTTTAAAAATGGTCAAATAATATACCTTCATGTGCATAAGATCTTGAAATTCAGGACTATTTCCACTTAGGAAGAGCGGTGGTAGTCATTAAGGCTCCCTTTGGGGGTAATGTAGTTATTAAAATCAATTGTGTTTTATGGAAATGACCAAAGCATTTCTTAGGTTTGAAGGTTCGTGTTTAAAAAAAAAAAAAAAAAAATTAAGAGTCCCCTGAATCTGGAGGTATTTACTGTGTGGTTTTAGTCCCTGATATAACTCTAAAACTATGTGAAGCTGCCTATGAGATATAAATCATTCCACCGCCAAATGTCCTCGTTTCTTCTTTGATTAGAAGGAAGTTTCTTTGTAACGGTGGCTGGTCCGCGGGCTGTGTCCGGTTCAATCGCAATGGGCCAGGGCCCTCTGACTTGTTGGATGGCCGGTTCATTGCCCACGCGAAGACCGCGCTTCTCATTCGCTGAGGTTTACGGAGGGCAGGAGCCCACTCGGGGACCTCCGCTGCCCTGTGTGTTCTTCGTTCCCATCCACGGTCCCCAGAGAGCTGGACCCATTCCGCCGTGAGCCCGCGGGAGAAGCCATCACACGCTGGGGACATCCAGCATCCAACTGGACCCCCATCCAACAGTTCTGATCTCGTAATCCTCCTCTGCGAAAGGTTTCCCTAGGGATTGGCGTTCACAGCCCGGGTCCGGGGGGACCCTCTCCGAGGCCGGGAAGGTGAACGCAGCTCCCCGCTGGCGCCCGTCAGAGGCGGTCCCAGCACCTGCTGGGCAGTACCTGCTGGGCAGAACCCTGGGCCGCCCTTGACTTAGGTTTGCTCACAGGACGCTGTCCGGGGAATCAAGGTGCGGAAGGTCAGACTTGGTGAATGGGAGTACCACGCGTTTTCAGGTCCACCTCCTGCAAAAATAAAACTTTCTCAGGAGAGAGTGAAATGTCGGAGGCCCTGACCCCGATCTCCCAGCGCTATTTGGGCCGCACATATTTTCAGCATCTGTCATAAAAGCTCAGAGTGTTGTGAGGGGCTCTAAGTTGAATGGTGTGTAAATTTTTTTCTCTTAAGTCTCTTGTTGCTTCATAGCTGCTGCCTGCAAATGTGGAAAAGCTTTTTTTTTTCTTTTTGCATTTAGTTTTAGAAGCACAAAGAAGAAAATACAAAGCCCTAAATGCCCTGGATTAAATTCCCAGAGCATTTTGTGCTCAGAAAAACGTCCAAATGCCAGCTCTCCTTGGCCTGTGGAAATTTCCAGAAACCCAGGGCCCGAGGCCCTGATATTAATTTTCTTTTCGCTCCTCACACCTCCCTACCCGCACCCACCTAAGGTTGTTGAGGCCCCCACGTCACTGGCTCCCTCCCCCCCGAAACTCTCCTGATAACCGAGGAACTCAGTCCTCCTTTGCCCGGACAATCATTCACATGCTTGGGAATGTGGGGAATGTGACTCCAGGAGAAATGAGAAGAAAATAATTTTTAATTTCAAAGAGAATCCGAGATATCTCTACACTGTGAATATATGAATAATGTACAATTTATGAGGTGCTGGAAAATATACTACATTACATCGTCCAATTTAATGCAATCCATGGAGCTCCAAATGCCCTTTAGAGTGTTTGAAGCCAACATTTACAAATACAATTTTAAATAGAGGATAACTAAATGGGTGTTATTATTCTGTTTCGAGCCTGCTAACGAATTCTCAAGAACGTAGCATGAATTGGTTGTCAAGGTAATGTCTGGGAAGGTGGCAGAAACTGTCACTAAGCCAAGTGGAAAAATTAAGCCCTCCCTTCGTCATATTCCAGGAATTCTCAGGCAAAAGGAAATTCCTAGACACCTCTCAGAGCCCTTTTGTATTCTCCTTTCTTTCATCCCTCAGTCCTCTTTTCCATGTCCCTGTAGATGACCAAACGAAATAGAATGCTCCCCAGGAAAACTCATTTAAAGAAGTTGAGTTCAGGGTCAGTCTCTTTTTATTTTATTTTATTTTATGTTTTTTCATCTACGGGCCTTTCTTTTAGTTTATACCCTCTGGGCTGATTCAAATTAGAGAGAGTATTTTGGGCTCTCTACGGAAGACACAGAGTGGAATAACTTAAATTGGAAATGCATGTTTCATGATAACAGACATTTCCACTCTTGCTGGGCATTTCCAATTGCTGGAAAGCACCTCTGTGACATGAGCTAATCCACAGACCCTCTGGAGACTCGGCAGAGAAACTGAGGCCATGAAAGTGATTACAGGGCCATTAAGCATAAATGGTGGAAAAGAAATTACATTTGAATTTTTTTTCATGTTCTGCTTTCATATAAATTACATAAGACAATGGAAAGAAAAGACCATCTGGGTTTGGATTTCATAAAATGGGACTCACATCTGCTTTGGTATGTCCTATAAATATTCCCTCATTAGAGAGTTCAGTCTATGAAACACTTTTGGTCAAAGAAGCATTAAGAAAAAGGGGGAGAGATTGCTTTTCATGGATGCCAATTATTTTTAAATCCTCAGTTCTAAATATTAACTGGCGAACACCTCAGAGGATTGTGCGTAACTTTATTTTTAGAAATTAAAATACCTTACGCTCTGTCTACTTTGGCCAAGTAGTGCACGTTGCTTTTTTATTTGTGAAACAGGAGAGTTGATGGGCCTTCGTCAAAAACGAGCGGCCTTTTGTGCTCGGTTCGGCTTTTAAAAAGGGCTGAGGATGGAAAGGTCTATGTTTATAAGACGCGTCCTTTGGCCTCATCAACATGAATGAGATGAATTTAGTTCGCTTTCTAGCAACCTCTCTTGTCTCCTCCGTCTCTCACCGTCCATGTCTTGCTGCCATCTACTGTGTATTGTGTGATGTGCCTATTCTGTAACCAATCAGCGATCACAGAGCTGGTGGGGGGCTTGGGGGGGTCTCATTGGCTGAGGCCTAATCACATGCCCCACGTCTGAATCAGAGGAGTCCACCCAAAACTGACGGGCCAAGAATGAAGGAGGGATGATCCCTGCCTCTCGGCGTTTCTGTCTTTGTTTATTCCTCTCCCCTTGAGTCCGGACTGGGCCTAGTCACTTACTTCTAGCCGATAGAATACAGCGAAGGTGATGGGATGTCACTTCTGTGATTAGGTTACATAAGATTGTGACTTCTGTCTTGCTGTCACATTTCCTCTATTGCCTTTTGAGCTTGCACGTTTTGGTGAAGCAAGTTGCCTTGTGAGAGAGGCCCATATGAGGACAACGGCACTTGAGGAATGGAGACCCTCAGTCCAGCCACCCTCTAGGAACTGAATCCTGTCCACATGTGAACTTGGAACCAGATCCTTCTCCAGTCAAGTCTTGAAATGATACCCCCAGCCTTGGCCATCCACTCCATTGCAGACTTGGGACAGACTGTGAAATAGAGGACCCACTAGCCGTGTGTGGACCCCTGACTCAAAGAAACCGTGTAACAGGAGCGCCTGTAAAGCGTGGAACAGGAGCGGCTCAGTCGGTTGAGCATCGGACTCTTGATTTCAGCTCAGGTCATGATGCCAGAGTCGTGGGATCGAGCCCCGCGGCCGGCTCTGTGCTAAGCGTGGAGACTGCCTAAGATTCTCTCTCTCTCCATCTGCCCCTCCCCCGAGCTCACACACACACACACACACACACTCTCTCTCTCTCTTTCTCTCTTGTGTGCACTCATGCGTGCACAAATAAAAAAAGGAAAGAAAGAAACTATACGATAATAAGTGTGTACTGTTTCATGTTGCCAAGTTTGTGGTAATTCGTAATCCAACAATAGACAGCCAACAAAAAGAGTGCCCCAGAGGGAATTGAGCATACAGGCACTGGAGAAGGGTACTGTTTAAGGTGCACCTGCAATTTGTTTTAATCAGGTATGGTCTAACACACAGACCTGAGAATGAGGGTCACGAAGGAAGACGTCCATACTCACCGATCTCTAGAAACAGGGAAGGATCAGAGTCAGGAGGCAGAGGGACAGTGGAAAAGCAGGGGCAAAGACTTTACAGTGGTTTTCACAGCAGAGAAAGGGACAAAGCAGGGTAGATAGACCTGGGATTGGCGAGTTGGAACAATTTCAGGGCCCTTCAGGATGCAGGGACTGCCCCTCGTTCCCCGGTAGCTGGCTCTGGCGTGGAATTAGGGCAGGGCAATTGTGTTAGTGTGTTCAGGCTGCTTTGACACAATACCATGGACTTGGTGGTTTATAAAGAACAGAAATTTGTTCCTGGCAGTTCTGGAGGCTAGAAGTCTGGGGTCAGGGTGCCGGCACGCGTGGGGTCTGGTGAGTGCCTCCTCTGGGTTGCGGACGCTCGCTATGCCCTCACTCGGTGGAAGGGGCGAGGGGGCTCCCCAAGGTTTTTGGTTTTCTTAATGTTTATTTTTGAGAGAGGGACGGACGATCCGAAGCAGGCTCCGCGCTGACTGCGGGGAGCCCGACGCGGGGCTCGAACTCACAAACCATGAGATCATGACCTGAGCCGAAGTCAGACACTTAACCGACTGAGCCACCCAGGTGCCCCCCAACACCCCACTCTGGTTTCTTTTTATGAGGGTACCGATCCCATCATAGGGCTCCACCCTGAGGACCTAATCACTTCCCAAAGGGCCCACCTCCGAATACCATCATGCCGGCGGCTAGGATTTCAACGTATGAATTTTGGAGGGGTGCAAATATTCCGACCATGACGCAGGTGGTGGCCCAACCTGCGAGAGCTTGATCAAGGAGGTAGTTGGCAGGTGTGGGCTGTGGACGATTGCTTTGCTGTCCCTAGTTCTGGAGGGGCAGTCTCTCCAGGATCGGCCTGGCCCCGAATGTCAACGCGTCATAAAATACAGAAAACAATACATAATTAATGTACGATAATAGTAATTAATACATGCAGGTGAAGTCTGGGCGGCCAAAACAATGGCGCGTTATAGCCATGAGCTCGTTCGTCGTCTCGGCAGCCCTATGGGTAACATCGCTCTCCCCCCATTTTTTCTCCAGCACAGAGAAAAGAAAACAGCCTGCTCGAAATCATACAGCGAGTCACATCAGCGCTCAGAGACTAGAGAGGGCAGAACATACTATTGGCAGAGAACGTTTAACCCTTAAGAGACTTGAGATGCGATTGCTTTCTAGTCTTTGTACGGTTTCAGGTGTCCTCAGAGAATTTGTTTCGGAGTCTAGAGATTTCAGGTGCCGCACTAAACAGGAACCTTCTCTATGCAAACTGCTGATCTGCCCCAAGCAGCTGCACGGGAGCCTTGAGAATCCCCGAACCTCGTCTGCCCAATACTGGCGGGAAGAACAGATCATAGCTACCACGGCCGGCCCCGCCTCCCTTCGCCGGCCTGACCCTGGGGTCGCCACCGTATGCTCTCGCCTGGGCAGTTTCTGGCCCAGTCCCGACCAGGAATGACAGTGTCTCACCAATCTCTAGTCTGCCAGTAGCGGGGTCTGGAACTGGTTTTGCTGTCTTCGACCCAGGCCCTGCGTGCTAGGGCCGGACCCTTAACCCGGCGGGACGCCTCTGTCCCCGCTGCATTAGCATGGCACGCTTGCCTGGCAAACGCCTGGTTTCCCTGGGGCGAACTGCATTTTCCCGACCTAGTAGGGTCTCTGGGACACGATACGTCTGCAAAAAACCTGAGAATTCTCCTTTGCAGGGACAAAGCAACCCAAGCACAGGGTGGGGGCTGGGCTGGATAGATCATAAGGGCTGTTCTTGTCTTGAAAAGCTATAGCTTCATGTTTGCTTGCCTTCCTCTGTCTTGTATTATGGTAGTTCCCTTCATTATTTGGTTTCTCCTATTAGATTGTGAACTTTGGGAGACTTTATCGATGTATCTTACACACAAATATATTTTTTAATGTTTTTAAATGTTTATTTATTTTTTAGAGAGAGAGAGACAGAGAGACAGAGACAGAGCATGAGCAGGGGAGGGGCAGAGGGAGAGGGAGACACAGAATCTGAAGCAGGCTCCAGGCCCCGAGCTGTCGGCACAGAGCCGGATGCGGGGCTTGAACTCATGAACCTTGAGATCATGACCTGAGCCGAAGTCGGACGCTTAACCGACGGAGCCACCCAGGCACCCTACATTTTTTTACTTAAAAATATTTATGTGTTGGGCGCCTGGGTGGCTCAGTCGCTTAAGCGTCCGACTTCGGCTCAGGTCATGATCTTGCGGTTCGTGAATCGGAGCCCCGCGTCGGGCTCTGTGCCAACAGCTCAGAGCCCACTTCAGATCTGTCTCCTCTCTCTCCCCAGCTCATGCTCTCTCCCTCTCTCTTTGTCAAAAATAGGGAAACATTAAAAAGATATTGGGAGAAATTTAAAAAAATGTAAAATGCTTATAGTCTTGATTGTTCTGATGGTGGAGATGAAAATGGGCTTAGGAAAAATGACATTCCAACAAAAAAGTCAGAAATGAACATGACCTTTCATCTTTAGAAAAATGTTTCCCTTTCATGTTGCTCTTTTCTATTTATTCTGTGTGATTAACTCGGCGAACACAGAATCCCAGGGACCTGCGCTGTGTCTAATGGCGATGGAAGTTTTGTTTCAGTTAAAAACAAACCATCTCACACGTACAAAAAAAGGCGAAGGCGTCCATTAATGTTGCTAATTTACTTCTCGCACATTCTGGAGATGCTAGCCAAGATTAGAGCCGTGCTGCCCAGTTCTGTTTTTAACATCGTGACTGAAGATTTTCGCGGCGCTGAGCCGACTGGAATGACCCCGGATATTATGTTTTAACATAGAGCAGGAGTTGGCAGACTACAGCCTTTAGGCCAAACCCTGCCCTCTGCTCACATTTGTAAATAAAGTATTGTTGGAACACCATCGTGCCTGAGCAGATGTGACAGAGACCGTCCACCGGCAGAGCCGAGGATATTTCTTTGTCCCTTTAAAGAAAGTGACTGCTGACGTCGCACCTTAGCTTGAAGGGCAGTTAATAAAGGATAAGCTTTGATTTGACTTGATTTGATTTTACTCTTTTATGGTGCTCATTTCCTTTTGAGCAACAAAGACTAGGCAGTTTTTCAGTCCATTTATAGGATACCTCCCTCTAAAGAATTTTAAGTCTGTTCGCGTATAGATTTGCACATCTGGTCCAAGGCTTATACGTTTTTGTTTTTTGTTTTTTTTTTTCCGGACTCGGAGAGGTTAATTGGCCTTCATAAAGTTGCACACGCAGATGATGGTGGGGCCCAGAGGAGCTCTCGGGTTTACAATTCCGCAGTCAGGCCCCTTGCGATGAGCATTTGTGTTTGAAGCTGTGGTTCCTACATTACACCGAGACCAGTATAAAAGGAAAATATTTAGTCGACCGACCGGTTCTGTGTGTACCAGTTAACCTGAATAACACCACGGCCCAAGTGTGTGTCAATGCCGACAACCATACTTGCAAACGTGTCATTCAAGAGGCACTACCAGTGCCATCTGGTCCCTGACCCCTTTTCTAAGTGGCTAGGTTCGAATGACACTTTTATTTTGTACCCCCAGTGCGTCTCCCCTAAACCCGGCGGCCAGCCTGAGTCCTGGGCCTTCTGCTTTCAAGGCCCTCCTCTGTCCACACCTTTCCCCAAGCCCAGAGTTCTGTTGCGCTAAGTGGATGCGAAGCCCCCTTCTGGACCATGCCCCTTGGACCCGAGACCTAGAAATTCCCTGCTCAAATGGCCCAGCCTACTTCCAAGCCTGCATGGATTGTTCCCGATGTTCCTCACGTATCCAAGAGCACAGGGCAGACTGTGCTGCTGTGCACACCCCCAGGCCTGAGAGTTGGCCAAGGGGACAGCTGTTGGCCTAATGTTCATCTGGCCTTGAATGTGCAAGCCGGGGCGTCTATTCTGATGTGCCTGAGGCTCTTCGTGGTTTGCAGTAGAGCTGGAGACGGGAAGAGGGGTTGTGCTCTGGACTGGCCTCAATTAAAACTTTTTTTAATGCTTATTTTTGAGAGAGAGAGAGACAGAGCACTCACGGGAGAGGGGCAGAGAGAGAAGGAGACACAGAATCCGAAGCAGGCTCCAGGCTCCGGGCTGTCAGCACAGAGCCTGACGCGGGGCTCGAACCCATGAACCGTGAGATCACGACCTGAGCTGAAGTCGGACGCTCAACCGACTGAGCCACCCAGGCGCCCCTGGACAGCCCTGATTTCAACTCTTGCCCGGGCTCTGCAAACTCCTCGCGGTACCTAAAACCCATTCTTGGTTTGTACACTGGGTTTTTCAACCAAGTATTCTTGGTTTTGTAAGCTAACTAGCTTACAAGCAACCTCTCCCTGCTAAACCGTAAACCCCTGGAATGCAAGAGCCACCTCTCCTATGTTTCCACATCTCTGGCACCCGCACAGTGGTCGCGACATTTGGGGAGATCAGTAGATATTTGAGGGCTGAAAGAACAGTAGCCTCTGTGTCACTAAATTGACAACCGCGGGGGAAGTCAGCGCTCCTGCTACTGTTGTCGCATAATGAACCACCCCAAAGTTAGTGCCATAAAACAACCATTTGATTATGTTCACAGCTCCGTGGGCCAAGAAGCCGGACGGGCACACAGGGGTGGCCTGTGCCTGCCCTCCAATGTCCAGGGCCTCAGCTGGAGAGTAGGAGACCGGGGGCGGCATCACAGCTGGGGCTGGCGTCACCTGGAGGCTCGCTCGCTCGTGCGTCTGCCAGGTGATCCTGGCTGGGGCCGGACCGCCACGTGTGGCCTGTGCGCTATCGCTGCTTGGGCTTCCTCACGGCATGGTGTCTGGGGTCCAAGCGTGAATATCCGCAAGCCAAGTGGTCTCGGAAGTCACTGCGCTCGCAAGCTCCACAAAATTCAAGAGGAAGGAAACTAGACGCCCACGTTTTGATGAGAGGACAGCCCAAGACATCCTAAGGAGAGCGTGCGAGACAGGAAGTAGGGCTGTGGCCAAACTTGGAAAAATGGAATCGGCCACGGGTGGGTAGACCCTCTTTTAGGAAAATCACCCCATCTCCCCAAACCCGCGGAGAGGGAGAGCAAACTTTTCCAAGAAAACAAAACAAGTGAAACAAAGATCTCCTTTCCACACCTCCTCCCCCGCAGTGTTCGGGGAGGTCGTGAGGTGTGCGAAGTGGTGTAAAATGAGGACTCTCCGAGGCGAGAGGGCTAAAACGTGCTCCATTTAGAATAACGATTCGTGGCTTGCAATGGCTTCTTTCCCACTGAGTGGTTGATCGTTCCGTTGCACTCGCTTCGCCCCAGTGGCATAGAGTTACTTTTATATGAAGTCCTAAAATAGCTTTTCAAAAATAAGACAGGAAGTTTCACGCTCTAATGAACTAATACAGTAAAATGTCACCATCGTTAGCTGGAAAAATAGCAGACAAATGTTGAGTTAAACTCAGCTAGGAAAGTTCTCTTCTTTGGAAAAGTTCTCGTACTGAACAATGCTTAATTTGGCATTATCAAGAATTTAGAGTCGTCACCGTTAATACGGCAAAAATGTATGACAAATAAGGAAACGCTGTAGGTAAAGATTCCATAAATTTGTTGTCCAAATGGTTTAATTTAAGCGTGGGGCACGAGAACAAAACCCAGGGATTGTGTGAAATCTCCAGAAGTTTAAAAGTGTATATAAATGTAAAGTAACGAAGTGAATTCAAAGAGAGTCTGAACTGATGGAGGCCCCACAGACACACCATTGTAAAAACCCAAACACGGTAGCCTCCCACAGTGTCTCTCAAATTTTTCAATTTAATTTGCTCTTTTATTTTTTTTAATTTTTTTTTAATGTTTATTTATTTTTGAGACAGAGACAGAGCATGAGCAGGGAAGGGGCAGAGAGAGAGGGAGACCCAGAATCGGAAGCAGGCTCCGGGCTCCGAGACATCAGCACAGAGCCCGACGCGGGGCTCGAACTCACGAACTGTGAGATCGTGACCCGAGCCAAAGTCGGACGCTCAACCGACTGAGCCACCCAGGCGCCCCCAATTTGCTCTTTCAGATTCTGAAAGCCGCTCTCAAAAACCTGGAGGCGCATGCTTCCAAGGCCGGGTCAGAAGCGATTCTGAATGGGGTTTTCCAGAACCTCCCAGAAGGCATTTCTTTCTGCACCTCATCCTTCTCCCAGCTCCGCCCTCTTAGAGGTTAAGCAAGTCCCTGCTCCCATTCCACTGGGGTGTCAGAAGGGGGCGAAGCTTTTAGCTCCAAAACATCTAGCCTCTTCCAAAATACCCTGCTCCAAATGCAACTGCTGGGTCTAATGTGGCAAGCCCTGGCCTGCCGGGATCGCCAGCGGAGGCAGACCAAATTGACCTTGGAGATGAACTGCGCAGAAACATCGACCAAGAGTAGTTTCCCGTTGAGTAGCCTGTTGGCTTTCAAATCCACTCTGCGGAACATCTGGAGTTCCCACTTTCGAGAAGAAAAGGGGCCGTAGCAGAGGAAGCCCTGTGCGCTCTGCCCACGTGTTACTTAGATGGCTCTGGGCTTGTCTGTTTTATGTATGGCCTTCCTTTCAAGTCGTCGTTTGAAGAGCTTTTATAGGTTAGCGTCGCACATGCACTGTTTACATTCACCTGAGTTGGTCCTTACAAATCCTGGTGTCACAGAATGGCTTCTGGGCATCTTTAAATAATTTAGAGAAAGCTCATGTCAGTTCTCCACTCCCACCCATGGTTTAGCCTGGTTAAATCATTGTTTTGGCATCAAGACCTAAAATAGTAGTGATAGTAATGGCAATAACAAAACCCCAAAGAGGTCACGCACAAAGTAATGGTGCCCGATGCTCCAGACCTCCCTCTCAAAGTACAAGAGTCTCAGGATTTGAGCATTCTTTTTATTAAGTGATTGAAAATTATTTGCTTAATTATGAAAAATATAGAGGGTAATAGGTCCCAAATTAATGACACGTGTCTACCGCGACTTGGCTCTGCCTGGAGCCTCACTGTTTTGCTTGTGTTACGAGGCAATTTGGGGAAAGAGAAAAGGGAGGAGCATCGAGAAGGCCGTGTCAAACCTCCAGTTTCGCCAGAAGAAGATCTTGTTTAGCCGAGTAAAAAACATGTGCGCCGTTAACCTGCTCGCACCTCACTGCAAAGAACAGTAGGAAATGCAAACTTGGGCTCAGTGGCCACTTCCTAGCGACAACTGTGCACCGAGGAGAGGGCGTAAGAAGTTTGGTGGATGGACATACTCTCTGCCGCACTGCTTCTGGGAAATAGAACACTTTGCAGTGGCGTGGCCAGATTAGCATTCGGGTGTGACCTGACGGGTTGGATGTGCTAGGCCCTTTCGACGAGGTCTATCGCTTGCCCCCCGCAAAGCCACCCTCCACTCTTGCCTCTTCTTCCCCAGAACCATCCAATGAGACCTTTAGCCACCGCCTACGATGCAGTATTGCAATGAATTCAGGTCTCCTGACCTCTCATCCCAGGGAAAGGGGGAAATGAGATGTTCCGCTCGACTGGACGCTGAGGGGATTTCTTTTCTCCGCTGTCCGTTAGGGCCACCTGCCATGGAGACTGCAGCACCCGGCAATCTGCATCAAGCCAGGCCTGGCGTATCGCTGATAGACCTGCCTCTGAAGCTTCCCTCATTAGAGTCACTTCCTCGTTCTTAAACCTCTTCTTCCTTTGGTCTCCTCGGACAGCACGTTTCTCTCTCTCCTCTCCCTTAGATGATCAGGGATTTAAATTCTCCTCCTAGACTTACGACTTCCAGTCTTCCAACCTTCCTCTCTCTAGCCTTAATGTCTCCTTTGAGCTAAGAACTGGCCACGTGACAATTCTGGGTCCATGTCAACGGAAGTCCACGTTTCGCGTGGTCTCCTCGGAGACGCCCTTCCTGACTACTAATTTACACGAACCAACCTCTCCTACTCTTTGTTAAATATCCACTTTTATTGTCTTTGTAACCCTATCACCACCGGAGGCTGCTTTTCCATTTCTTTGTTTGCTTGTTATATCCTCGATGAAGATACTCCACGGGTGCTAGGACTCTGCCTACCTTGTGCAGAGCCTAGCGCGGTGCCTGGAAAATGGGAGATGTTCCATAATTTGTCCAATGAATACGTGAAGAATTCGTTGTAGGCAGGCCCCCCCTGAAATCCTCAGTGCAGATTGAGGGACACGAGGGAGGAAGTAGCAGACATATTGGCTGGAGGAGCTGGAATTACTTGTCCACCAAGACCACGCAAGACAGGGGAGGGGGAATTGCCCATCAGGGTTCTGGAGTACTATTCTCTTGGGAAACAGAGGTGAGGCAGGTAAAACCCGACAGATATTTCGTAAAGTTTGTAATGATGGCATAGAAAAAATACACTTTTGAGCCCCGAGATTCCTGGATCGGGGTGGGCAAAGATTTTTCTGTAAAAGGCCAGATAATAAGTATTTGGGGACCTGTGAGCCATATGGTCTCTGTTGAAACTACTCAACCCTGCCGTCATAGGACAAGAGCAGCCATAGACGGTATGTAAGCAAATGGGTGTGGCTGTGTGCCAATAGAACTTTCTTCCTGACACTGAAATTTAGATTTCATGTAAATTTCACTCGCCACTACATTTTTATTCTTTTGATTTTTTTCCAGCCATATTAAAAAAAAAAAACAAACATTCTGCGCTCACAGGCCAGAGAAAAACAGGCGTCAGGCCCGATTTGGCCCACAGGCAGTAGTTTGCTGACCCCTCTTCCAGATGGTCAGACAACTCAGCCTTTATACATGAGGATTTTTTTCCCTCCAGCTCCCACGGCTACTTTATAAATAACGTTTCGTAAAACATTTTCGTGTAATCCTTGAGTCTCTAGGGGTGTTCTGGGTTGGGGGAGGGAATAGGGAGAGAGTCTCCCAGGCCTAAATGGTTAACGTTTATATTGCAACATAAATAACTCTTTGCTCCAGATTGCCTGTGCTATCCACGTAGAATGATTAATGTCAAGATGATAAAATGATGCAGTCTCTTGAATTTGATTCCAGCTGTTCCCGTCTTTGATATGATTTGTGAATGACATTTGTATTTTTCACTGGTGATTAGTTAATGCTGGAAAGGACGGCCAGATGATAGCTGTCTAGAAATCTAAAGCCAAAGATTTACTTGGCTGGAAAGCTGTTCAATAGAATATCGTTACAACATTTACCGCAAATTCATTTAGCATTTGTTATTAGAAGGTGCTTAGCATCAGGGAAGCAATCTATAGCCTGTAGAATTTCTCCGACCATTTGATTACACCATGATTACAGAACAAGGGTAACCCAAAAAGGCTTCTATCCACATGATGCATTACTCTTGTTTAGGTCGCAAATGAACTCTTAAAGAAACGATTCCAGTTTTTCTGAGAGCTCCTCGTCAGCTTGCTCATGGCTAGAGGACATCCCAAGTCTGCATCTCGGTTTAGAAGCCACGTGTCAGAAGTTACTGGCTTTGGCCCACGATGACATCAGTGACCATTCACCGAGCCACTGACAATGTGCCAGGCACTAAACTATTTTACACCCATTTTGCCTTCACACCAGGGCTTTGACACGTTATACTACACTGTTAGAATATTTTTCCAGCCACCAAGCCATCAGGAGGGCAGGCGGTCTGGTCTCGCTCTGTCTGCATCGTGTGGCCTCTTGGGTTGTGACTCTCTCTGGTCAAGGGGGGGATGAGCTTAACCCCAAGTTCCTCGATCTCAGCCCTGGTGACCTCTGGGGCGGGACCACACTTGGCCGTGGGGGCGTCCTGTACACCATAGGACAGGGAGCACCATCCCTGGTCCCCACCCACTAGGTGCCTATAGCACACCCCCAAGTTGTGACAGTAACTCTTTTGTCTCCAGACACTGGCAGTGTCCCCTGCAGGACAGAATCACCCCAAGTTGAGAACCACTGGTTTAACTCAATCTCCCCAGTGTAGCATCGTGCAGGTATTGCAGTCCTCGGGGTTCAGCCTGTGTTTTCACTTCCTGCACGAGACCATCCGGTAATGAGTTTCCTTTTACGTTAGGAATCGAAATGGGGGTCGAGCCTACTTTATCATGAGTTCTGCTTCATGGAAAATAGAGTTCATTATGATGTTGGCAACGGTGACTGGATTCTTTACTCTGGATCCAAGTTAGTATAAAGGAGGTATCAATGTTTTTGACAAGAGGAAGGAGCAGATGATAAGAGTCTCTCTGTCTCTCTCCTTCTCTCTCTCCCTCCTTCCCTCTGCCCATCTCTTTTGGATCAACATCTCCATCTCCGGAATCTAGAGGTAGACAAACCAGCATTTTCTCTGCATGTAGGACCGTGAAGTATAGTTTTTGTTTTCCTCTGTGCTATTCTAGATTTTTGAAACTATCTGTAATAAACACATATCGTTTTTAAATGTTTTTATTTATTTTTGAGAGAGAGAGAGAGAGAGAGAGAGACGGAGTGCTAGTGGGGGAGGGGCAGAGAGAGAGGGAGACACAGAATCCGAAACAGGCTCCAGGCTCTGAGCTGTCAGCACAGAGCCCGACCCGGGGCTTGAATTTCGTGAACCACGAGATCGTGACCTGAGCCAAAGTCGGACGCCCGACTGACTGAGCCATCCAGGAGCCCCTAAACATGTATCATTTTTTATGTCAGATACAAATTCCTTCAGAAAAATGGAGTCGCTAATCCACGCTTAGATTTATCAATTTCTTTAGACGACATGAGCCTCAACTTTCTGACACAGACACTGATGCCATTGTAATTCTAATGGTGAAACTTCTTGGAGAGAACTTGATTGGTGGACATGGGGAAATGATGTTACTTAGTTGTGCACATACAATTAGAGCAACGTCCTGAACATCTGAGATGCCAGGGACCTGGAAAAAGAAACATCCCGTCGCCAGTTCTGAGTTACGTAATATTCTCATTAAAGAACGGGGGACAGGAACAGCGGTTGCTTTGAATTACATGCTATATTTGGGATTAGCAACAGTGGATTAACAAGGTTTTACTGCATTTCGAAGGCGTATCAATGCTTAATTGTCAGCTTTCATATCTACGTATGAAATGTACATACCAACCTTCCAGGGCACGGGATCTTCAAGGCAGAGGTTATGTCTCTTCTGGATTCTGCACAAGGCTGGTCCACACTGGAGAGCCCTAATACACTGGCAGAGGATTCTGACCATTGATAACGGCGCGCGGACCCTTTAGCTCAAGATCCCAAGGCCAAGGTAGAAACAGCCCGGGAACAATGCCTGCAAAAGCTTTTTATGACTATAAAGCCCCAAGCAAGCGTATAGCTTTCCCAATCAGCAAACGCACTTGGCTCTGGTCTGTCATTAAAATGTGGGCATGGGCCCAGCCCCAGGCCCGGGAAAGCAGCCCCCTCCATGAGCAAGCTTCCCTGAGCAGAGCAGAAAGGCCTGGCTCTGGGCCCCCTGGAAGCCGGGAAGTTTCCTTGAGTGGCCTGGACGCCAGCTCCCGCCTAGAGAAGTTGGGAGAAGGGATGGCTTTCAGGCTGAGGCCTACAGAAGCAGAATTCCCAAATTCCCAGCCAAAGAACATAATCCTGAAGTGGAAAAACAAATGAAAGTCATACAAACTGAACCCAACAATTCCCTTTCCTCATTGGAAAGGAAATGGCGGGGAGACGGTTGTGGACAAACAGCGCACGGGGGCCACACTCCTTCCTTTTTCTTACGGCGGAAGCCAGAGGGAACTCAGCTCGGAGCTAATGAGGTCGGAAGGGCCAGTCCGTCGGTGGGTCCCGCTGATCGGCAGTGCCCTCCACGGGGCTCTCTACGCCATCAGGACACGTTTCCTTTGGTTCTTAATTTTTGTTTAGCTTCTGGTTCTTTGGCCGATGGGAGCAATCGGATTTCTTCACCAGAATTAAATTGTTAAGTCCCTTATTGCACAAGGGAGGAAACGTTCTCCAGCAATTTTCATTCGGATGAAATGGGGATAAACTGGTCTTGAAATAGAAGGAAAGAATTAAAATAGTAACTCTATTCCCAGGTACGTTTCCTCCCGTAGGAAACAGCGGTTTCAAGTTTGTGGAGCAGGTTAATGAGTTGGAGAACCTTGCCTTTTGGCCCATGTCCTAAAATAAGACTTAAACACACTTCAAAAATATACAACACTTCTCATTAATGGTGAATAAAGAATTAGGGTTTGAGTCAGGATGTAAAGGCTGAATGATGCATATGGTAACGTGCAGTAGAAACGAGGTTTTTCAGAAATGAAATATTTCATTGATTAAATGATTCCTGGAACACCACGGGCATTTATTTTGCTTTGCTTTTTCCCTCGTGCTCTTTGATATCGTTCCACATTTTCTTCCGTCGACATACATGACCAGACTGGAGAGAGACGGACTAAATTCGAGGCCTTTCAAGAAGTGCAGTTGCTGTCAAAAGCCTACAGAAATGGAAAATTTAAAAAAATATTTTTTCCTTTTTGGTTTTGCTTGAAGGTCGTGGGATGGATTGGAGGACTTGTAACCCGGTTCTTTTATTCTGCTTATGTTTACCTTTTATGGCTCCGTAGCGGAAGCCCTGTCCTCCCGTCTAATGGGAACGGGAATGGGCGTAACTCGAAAAGCTGGGCATCTGTTGACTAGTTACGGTTACGTATTTTCTCTTGCTGTCAGTTTTCCTTCAGCCGAATTTCTTGGATCGCCTAAACAAACCCACACATCGCTTCTTTCGCTTCTGCATGAGATGCCGGAGGCCGGAAGCAGTACCAGCTTCTGGGTTAGGTGTGGCCAGTGAGCGTAGGTTAGGCTAAGCATCAGTGGTGTAATTCTTTTGATCATGGAACAAATTTGATTTGAGTACGTATTATATAAGTCTAACACTGATATCCTCCCTCCGTCTCTTCTTTCTTTTCTTCTTTTCCTTCGATTTTCCCTCCTTCCTCCTTCCCTCCTTCCTTCCCTCCTCTCTCTCCTTCTCTCTCTCTTCCTCCCTCCTTCCTTCCCCCATTCTCTCTCTCCCTTACTTTCTTTTGGCAGTAAACATCTACTAAAGACATACAACGCACTAGCAAGTGGGTTAGGCCCCAGCGATATTAAAAGGTAATCAACACAATCCCTACCTTCAGGGAGCTTAAGGTCGAAGAGGGGAAAAAAAAAAAAAAAGTCCCTCAGGGGGAGGAAGGCAGAAATCTGTGGATTCTTCTGAACTGTGTAAGGAAGGAAGAAAGGAAAGAGAAAATATGATGGCTATACTTTGGGGCTACCGTGTTCTTTCAAAAAGCAGCCCCTCATATCATATGGAAAATACGCTTCCGGCCGTCAGCAAAACCAAAACAGAGTCAGAGACCAAAAAAACTGTTCTCTCAAGGTAGAGAGAAGCTTCATGTGATGACAGAAGAGCAGTGATGTGGCCGTGACCAGGGACCTTGAGGTCTGATGTGGAAAGTGAGGGTGCCAGTATTTCTTGTGCTGCAAGAAAGTTCAGAAATAATCTGTTTTTGCAGGGCAGGGAAATATTTTGAGGGCTTGAGGAAATTCCCATTGTTTTATTTATTTATAGAGCAGGAGAGAGTGAGCAGGGGAGGGGCAGAGAGAGAGAGAGAGAGAGAGAGAGAGAGAATCCCAAGCAGGCTCCATGCCCAGTGTGGAGCCCAACTCGGGGCTTGATCTCATAACGGTGGGATCATGACCTGAGCAGAAATCAAGAGTCAGATGCTTAACCGACTGAGCTACCCAGGTGCCCCCTTTTAAGTATTTTTTAAAACACATCTATGGGGTGCCCGGGGGGCTCAGTCGGTTAAGCGGCCGACTTCGGCTCAGGTCATGATCTCGCGGTCCGTGAGTTCGAGCCCCGCGTCGGGCTCTGTGCTGACAGCTCGGAGCCCGGAGCCTGTTTCAGATTCTGTGTCTCCCTCTCTCTGACCCTCCCCCATTCATGCTCTGTCTCTCTCTGTCCCAAAAATAAATAAACGTTAAAAAAAAATTTTAAAAATGTAAAAAATAAAACACATCTAGTAAGCTCACTCTTTTTTTTTTTTTTGCAGTAATAATAATTTGTATACGAAAGCTTCTTGTATCGGAGTTCCACATTTACCTAGAATCAGATGTCTTGGGTATTTGCTTATTGGCAGCTTCCAGATCTAGGGAGAAGCTGGAAGTGTATATTCTTCCCACAACCCTGCTTCCCTCTCTCCTGACTTTACTGATACCGCCCTGGGCACATGGGAGATGTTGAACCGTGAGCCAGACGATGGCTGCATTATTGCCAGACACCCCACAAGTGACCCAGTGGCCCAGGAGCGGAGAGGAAGGGATAGAAAATTGGTAGGAAGGTGACATGAGAAGATCCTGTGGACAGAAGGAATATTATGCTAGAACGTTGATGGAACATGTACAACATATTGTTATAATGATATAATGTTGATATTACGGTTGAAGCCCTCATCGGAGCCAGTGGTTCTCAAACGGGAGTGACTGAGTCACCCAGGGGACCTTTGGCAGTGTCCAGAGATATATTCGGTCGTCACACTTGGGAGCAGCAAAGACCAGGGTTGTGGGTCGACGTCCTACAACAGCCAGGACGGTCCCCAACAAGGAATTGTCCAGCCGCAAATGTCCACGGCGTCGAGGTAGAACGCCCCTGCTTTAGAGAAGGGGCGTCTGGGGAAAAGACTGAACAATGACGAAGGCAGGGAATCGGAAGACTTTGTCCACAGAACCAGCGAGGCGAGGGAGTATTCACGGCAAATACAGTCAACAGCTACTGGCTTTTCCGTCCTTTGTCTCCGCGAAGGCAGAAGATTCTATGTGGCAATCTCGTTAGACCCTCCATACGTAAGCAGAAAGTTCGTGACATCCTGCCTAAATTGAAAAGAACTGGAGACACAGACTGTAACTAGCAAGAATGAACAGCGTCCTCACTTTTCCCCAATTCAGCGGCGCATTGAACCCTCAGCCACGTCGTTTCCTTCCAGAGCTGTAAAGGTGTCTTGACGTCGATCTCCCTACCGTGGAGCAGTTCTGTGACACGAAGCCTGGCCGTCCGGCTCCGCGGATGTCTTTCTCGGAGGGCCGTGTCTGACGGCGTTAAGGGAAATTGTTCACGTTTGTGTCTCGGATGCTGTCACGAGCCGTGTCGATTTTGCTGCTGTCAGAGCTGTCCCTGAGGACTTCCTGCTCTCAGGGGCAAAAGCCTCAGGAAGGATGAGCTGCCTTCGCAAGCCGGCCGCCCGGACATGTGCAGTAGCTCTCCGAAGTCACTGGGACGGAAGGCCGGCCCGGTGTTCTGTGACGTCCAGAAGCGTCTCCGGCGCCTGCTTCCCCGAGGGGAAGGGGAGGCAGGCCTGTGGGGCTCCTCTGGGCTGTCCTCCAGGCCCCGGATGAGTCCCGCGTGGCCATCTGCGAGGACGACTGTACCCTCATCACTTGCTTAACCACCGGCAGCACTGCTGGAGCAATTCTGCCGAGGAAAGATCGACCGACTGGGAAATGCTCAATATACCTGCGCTTCAGGGCCCAGGAACGGAGCCCGGGAGGGAGCAGGCGGCCTCCTGTTTCTGGCACCAGGTCCCGTGGCATCGCTTAACGAGAACCGCCTGTGCGGCACCATCAAGGGCTTGGGCCCTGCGGGCCGGTCGGCCCCCGTGAACTCTGGGGTTCGGGTTCACGCCCTGGCACTTCTGCTTCCAGTCAATCGCCTGAAGGTTTCAAACGCACCCCCAACGGCAGGCTTCTCCGTTTCAGGATGTCCTGAGCGCCGGGTCTGGAATGCGGGCAGGGAGCGAGAGGCAACCGACAACAGATGCTGCCGTGTGGACACCCGCCCCTCCTCTCTCCGTGCAGACCCAGTCCCCGGGGGGCCAAAGGTCAGAGGCCTCCACGTCTGTTCGTGTCTGTGTCTCTTGCCGCTTCTGAACCTGGCCTCACCGAGACGGACTCACCTGAGGCGTGACGCGGGGATCGAAACCAAGAAGATTCATCTCTGTCAGCATCTACGGTAGCTCGCTTCTTGGGCGCCGACGACAGACTCCAAAAAGCAGTAGGCCCGGCCAGAAGGCTGCATAGCCGACTCCACAGCCGACTCCATTTGGATAGGCTTGCTCCAAGTCCTCCAACTCCAGCCCCGGTTTTCCCCAACTGACCCCGTCTTTGCCATCTTTTGGGGGGTGAAAGAAAGTGGGAATTAGGAGGGAAGGAAAAGGAGACTACTTTACTTATTCAGCGAATCGGCTCACAGGAAATGTCCTTCATTGGGAAATCTTTGTCCGCTGTCGACTTAGCTACTCCGGCTTTCGCTCGATGAGGGCTGGCACGCTCTATCATTTGCCATCCTGTACCTTTGGACCCGTCTCCGTCTCTCTTGCCGAAACTGAGTTTCGCGTAGATTGAATGTTGGGTCGGACGGATTAGCCCGGAGCTGGTCTTGGGTTACTTGGGAAACTTGGGTTTCCCGAGATGACCTGGGTTATCTTTGGGAAACGTGCCTGTGACGGGTTCCTTTAAAGGGGCTGCGGGGCAACAGGCCTGGGAACGTGGCAACAGAATCTGAAGGAACGAAGGAAACAGAGAAATCGGCCCATATAAAGAAGCAGGCAGGAGCCCCCGGGGGGCCTAAGACCAAGCTGAACAAGCAGGTGACACAGGCATTGGGCAGGATTCCACATGCAGGGCTACTGCTGCCCGGGGGGGGGGGTTCAGAGCACGCGCTGCAGGTCAAGTCAGGGGGCCGGCTACTGAGAAGAAATAAGAAAGGAGGCTGGGGCTCTGTGAACCGGTAGTGAAGATTGAGGAGTGCGCTTTTGGGGAAGCTGGGCAGAAATGCCGAGGAGGCGGGGCACCGAGGTCAAAGGGGACCTTCTCTGAGACCGAGGGGGACTGTGACGCCTCGGAGCCCATTTGATTCGCACCTGGATTCTCTTAGAGTGTGGGATGAGCTGAGCGGGCAAGCGAGAAGTGCGTACGTACGTACAACCCCAGACCCACAACACAGGGACGGGAGCTGGGCAGGAGGTGACAGAGGACACAGAGGGGTGGAGTTACTCGCCCAAAGTGAAGGTTTGATTTTTGCTTGATGACAAGGAGTCACTATAAAGAGAGGGTGGAATTTGCTAGATGGTAGATTTCCTAGCTTTTATTTTGATAGTATTTTTTATTCTGTAGCATTTGTGGTTTCTGCAAATACGAAGGACATTTTTTTTTTAACACAAGGCTTGTAAAAAGGAGAATAGTGGATGTAGTAGGTTTAAGAGGCAGTTACAAGCAGAACACACGCATGAGAAATAATGATTCTACTTTCTGTTTATTGAGCACATACAACACGGCGAACATTGAGCTAAGTCAGTCTTGGCCTCAGACTTCGGGAACGCTACCGTCTAGTGGGGGCGAAGGAACAGAAAAAGTAAACAAAACTTACACAAATACCGGCTCAATTTCAAGTGTGACAGACACGCAGGGAAGCATGGGCTGCTTTACGGATCAAAACTGGGGGAATTTGGCTCAGGCAGGGAGGTCAGGGTAAGACTCTTGGGGAAGTGATGGCTGAGAAGGAACCTGAAATATTAGTGGTATGGAAGAAGGTGAGGGGAGTAAAGGTCTGTGGCAGACCAGAGCGGGGCTACGGTAGCCACTGCGGCCAGAGTGCAGGGAGTAAGTGGAGAGTGGTCCAAGGTGACGCGGGGGACAGACGCAGGGACCGTGGCGAATCGTATGGGCACCGTGGAAGAGCTTCAGGGAGAGTTTTAAAGTCAACGTATAGGGGTGCGGAGTGGACGTGAGAAAGGCCGAAGGACTATGCGGGGTGAGTGTGACATGACCCGATTTTGAGATCACCTTGGCCGCTCTGTCACCTGGGGGCTGGTGTGGCGTGGATGGCAGGTTAGGTCAGCTGTAGAGTGGGAGATCTGGAGGCTGGGACTTGGAAGTTGTGTGCAGAGACAAAAGTAGGTCAAAGAGATACTCAAGAGAGAAAATCAACAGGATTTGGTGATGGATGGGACATGGAGGGCGAGAAAGGCTCTAAACACGAACCTGTGGTTAGGGGTTCATGAAACGGGTTGGACGAGGCAAGGTTCGGGGGGAGAGAGCACGCGTGCAGTTTCGGACATGTGGAGTTGGAGGTAGCCTTCAGACATCCAAAGGAGATGACCAAATAGGCAGGCCGACGTACGGGCCTGAGCTGGGCGGAGAAATCTGACGTAGAGATTTAAATTTGGGAGGCTCCTGCACAAAATGGTGAAGGAGGAGGGGGTGTGGATGGCGTTGCGTAGGGAGGGATTAGGAAAGAAGTGGTCAACATCTCAAAAGCTGCCGTATGTCAAGATGAGGCCAAACGTGTATGGGAGAGCGAAGGCACTGAATGCCTGGTGGAGGGCGCGGGGTTTAATGAGAGGTGACGACATAGAGGCAGAACGTCTGAACCTCCCTTTGAGAAGCTGGACAAAAAAGGAGGCGAGAGAGGGT
Organism: Prionailurus bengalensis; assembly: GCF_016509475.1. NCBI lineage: Eukaryota > Metazoa > Chordata > Mammalia > Carnivora > Felidae > Prionailurus > Prionailurus bengalensis. Next base: position 7,553,019 of record NC_057361.1, read on the forward strand.
AGAAGCTGGAGGGAAGATAGCACTGGGGAAGTTACAAGCTTTATTAACTGAAATATTTTACTGAAATTGAACAGCTTTTAATGACCAGAAGCAAAAATTAAGCTTTGAGAATAAACAGACCGTGCGGAAGCACCAATGTTCATTAAGTCATTTTTTTCTGTGTCTCTCCTTAATTGGTAATTGGTTTTCGGCCATGACACATTTGCTTGTTAATTGCTATACTTCCTATTTGGTCATGCTTTTGTAATCCTCTCCGGACAACATGGCTGCAAAAGATCCAAAGGGAGACCTGAATTCCTCTCCATAAATCGCCCATGTTGAGACAGAACAGCTGCAAGAAAGCTTTTCCAGAAGGCCTCAACCCCGTTTTAATTTTGTTCTTGAATGTGCATCCCAGGGAGAATGCTACTCAAGAGAGAAGGACTTTGCAAGTTCCACGTCTCTCCCTTCCTATGCTCCTCTTCTGATCACAAGCAACTACCTTCTTCAACATATTGTACGTCTATATATATATATATATATACATATATATTGTATATGTATAAATATATTTTTTTTTGAGAGAGAGAGAGAGAGCAAGTAGGGGAGGGGCTGAGAGAGAGGGAGACAGAGAGTCCCAAGCAGGCTCTACACTGTGAGCGCAAAGCCCAACACGGGGCTCGAACTCACAAACCGTGAGATCATGAGCTGAGCCAAACCCAAGAGTCGGACCCTTAACCGACTGAGCCGCCCAGGCGCCCTTGTATTTTTAAAAATAATAATTTACCAAAGAAGGCGATGTGGGCTACTCTCTGGAGTATATGGCATGCCCTTCAAGTTGACTTTGAAAGGTGATTAATTTCAGCAGTGGTTGTTCATTTTCAAACGTTCAAATTAGATGTGCTTCAAAACTCTTATTAAAGGGAATATATTTTACACACCTGTCACTTGTGAGAAGGGCTGATTCGAGTCAAAATTATGAAAGAGGCAACGCTAATCACTAGACCCGACCCACTCTACTCTGTTGAATGAAAGAATCTTCTAATAACCTTTGAGTGGCCCTGTCTTAAGCACTCGGTAACTAATTCTCCACGAGTTCTGTGATTTCAGGATTGATGTAATTCAAAGGTGGAAGGGACTTGAGAGCTAAGAGGCCCAGAGCCCTGGGGGGCTGCTGAGCCCTCAGGGAGAGAGAAGATAGAGAATGTCTCATGGGCTTCGGGCCACAAGTCAAGTACTATATCCGTTATAGTCGGGGTTGGCAAATTGCACCATGGGCCAAATGCAGCCCCGTGCCTGTTTTTGTAAAGTTTTATTGGAACCCAGCCTCACCCATTCATTTACGTATCCTCTATGGCTGCTTTCACTCTATAGCTGCAGAGTTAAGAGGTTGCCACAGACATAGGTATGACCTGCGAACCCTAAAAAAACTCACTATCTGACTTTCATAGAAAACGTGTTGAGGGGCGCCTGGGTGGCTCAGTCCGTTAAGCATCCAACTTCGGCTCAGGTCCCGTTTTCACATTTTGTGAGTTGGAGCCCCGTGTCGGGCTCTGCGCTGACAGCTCAGACCCCGGAACCTGCTTCCGATTCTGTGTCTCCCTCTCTCTCTGCCCCTCCCCTGCCCGTGCTCTGTCTCTCTCTCAAAATAAATAAACACTGGAAAAAAAAGGCAGAAGAAAAGGTGCCGCGCCCCAGGTGTCTAGCACTTTCGAATCACTCGAAACAAAAGGACAGCGTGCTGGGCCACACTCTTGACCTTCTCAGCCCCAGTGTTTCAGAAGGGGATCCAGGAGTCAGCATTTCTAAAAAAGAAAAGGCAAGTTTCGTGCTCGGCCGGGTTAAGAACCAATCACCGCATTACATCATACGGCCTCTGAAGCACTTTACCTCGAAAACACACCTCAGGTCGTAAGCGCATTTTTCACACGGGAGAGGGGACTGGGTAAAGCCTTCCGGGGCTTTGCTTCACAAACTGTGGCCAGCATCAGAATCGCCGGGAAGGCCTGTTAGAACTTACTGCTGCTCCCACTCCCGGAGATGCTGCCGAGGAGGTCAGGGCGTAGGGCTGGAGAACGGGCATCTCTAAGCAGCTCGCAGGTGGCACTGAGGCCGGGGACCCACGACCACTCGGCAGAGCCCGGGCTTCCATCGAAAGGGCTTGCACCTCTAACGGGAGAAGGTCAAGTCCCGGGGCCATGGGATGGGGTTGGGGATAGACTTAAGACTCGACATCAAGCCTTCTTGCGCTGGATCTCCACTCCTGTATGGATCTTATTGTGGTTTTGAAATTTCCTAGGCATTATTTTGAGGCTTGTAAAGGAACTGCATTTTGCACGGAGAGAAGTGGGATGCCGGACGGGAGAGTTTCGGGCAGGAAAAGGAGACACCGTATGTCGCGAAGGAGTTCAAAAAACCAGCAGAAGCTGAGTGTTTGTGGAAACCACGAATGCGAACACACAAAATGATGACAAGGCAACAGACACAGGCGAGACAGAGGGCCTCGGAACCACAAAAATGATTTTATTTTGAACCAGAAAGCAACAGCAATGGAGAGAACAGTCCGGGCCGAGGGCGTGGCACTGCGACTCGAGTACCAGGGACCAGGTTCGTTCCGGTGAAGGAGCAGGCCTACAGAGTCCACTCTGCCTTTCCAAGCTAAGCAGATCGCATCCAGATCTCTGTGACACCAGTCACCGGATTCCCGTTTGCGCAGGCCTGGACCGCCTTCCAGATTCCAGATTTTCATAACGGTTTCGTAAATATTGTTTAAACCGAAGGAGCCACGGCAGTGAAGCTTTTGCAGTGAAGCGTCCCCTTTTCTTTTCGAGAGATCAGGCATCGAATGTTTTGCCCGGATCGTTCTTGGCTGTGGGGGGCTGCGCTGTGCACTGTGGGAAGCTGAGCGACATCCCTGGTCTCTACCCTCCAGATGCCAGCAGCGCCCTCTCCCAAGCGGGGGTAGCCAAAACTGACTCCAGACATTGCCAAATCGCCCCCTTGCTGAGAAGCACTATTTCAAAAACATCCTCCCGCGTCCTGCTTAACATTTCACACAGGTAGACCAGATCATCAACTTCCCAACACCAAAAGCACACGTAGGCGAGCGTACGTGCGTGTGTCTCTTCAGGCACCGCATACGTGCCTGGAGCCGAAGCCGAATCCCGCGCTCGCTGGACGGTGCCGGTTCAGTTCCTTGGCAAGTTCAGGGTCAACATCTCAGTACCGTGATGAACCGCCCGTTCGTCATCAGGCCGTTCCCTCTTCTCCAGCTGAAATCATCGTCAATATTTGCAGTCAGTTTTTGAAGTCATTTTTTTGTTTTTTTCAAGCTGGAAAGAAAATCTCCACCCACGCCCGCTCTCCTCTTAATCCGTCTAGATTCCTCCTTGAATGACACGGCCAGCCACGTTTGACACCGGACGCAGGTTTCTTCATTTGTATCCACCAGGAAGAGAGGTACCATGTTCCTGAGTTCCGTTAGGAGGACCGGCGCAAAATGCAAATGCAGGCCCCTTATTCACAAATTATTAAGGATTTCAAGATGGTGACAGCACCTGTTCACACACCCACGACGTCAGACCCGGCGGCCTTGGTCAGCACCGCATCAATTTGGTTGTATTAATTTATGGATCTCGAAAACAAAATACGGTGACCCCAGTCCACTTAAAGAATTGTACTGCAGCAAATGTTTATAGCATATATTTTTTTAGACTCTCAAAAAAAAAATCCATATGGAAATCTTTTCTACATCATTACGGCAACGAAAGGAAACACTGTGGCCTTTCACCATATACATATTTTCCTGTAAATAGGACAACAGGGAAATAGTAATTGCTACTATCCACAAGGTTTTTAAGTTACCAAAGAGTGAGACTTCCACAACCAAATTATAACATAATCCCTCTCGTCCTTATAAAAATAGCCAAAACATAAACTAAATGGCCTGCGGTGAAAATTTGAGTAGTAACTTCTTTACGTTGAAAAACATTATATTCACGGAAATATCGTCCTTGTAAATGCTGAGTTTTAGACCCTTTTATTTAAAACCTGTTGGTGTACAAAGTGCCTTAAAATATCCATTATCCAGCTACCAAAACAGTATGTAAAAATTACAACCCTTTCAGTTTGTCCAGGAAGGCAAATACACATTGTTTTAGGTCGTAAAAAAAAAACCAAAAACATCGTTTCCAGAGAATGATTAATTTTTTTCCATTGAGGTGTCCATCTGTTAGATGTGAAATTGTCCTAAGTAGCTATCAAAATATTCATCTGGGTATAAATAATATAGTAAATATATAAACTCTATCTGTTACGAAAAAGGAGAGTGTCTGCCAGTGAAGGGGACAGAAACACCCATGACGTGGCCCACGGGGTCCGGGCTCGCAGTCACATGACGTGATGCTGAAAACAGTGGGTCTGTGGACGGATTTCAGGGAGGCAATTGGTTGATTTGGTTAACAACGAAATTGCTAAGAAGCAATGCTTAAATTCATCAGTCTGTTCAGTCAAAATGGCCAACCCAGTAGTTCAGATCAATACATTAGCAAATGAAATGACTTACAGGTATCATGCCCTTCGTCAAGATAGAACCAATGCCAGATTCCTGGTCCGGGTCCAAGGACTGCTTAAGAAAGCCTTACTTCATGGACCGTTCCATCTTACCGGATCAGCATGCCCAGAATCCCACCTGACAGCTTATTAGCTGGTTCTATTAGCAGGTTCCAGCGAGGCAATAGTTTGATTTTTTTGGCGTGTTTTTTGTTTTTTGTTTTTTTGTTTTGTTTTGTTTTTTTGTTTCACAACTCTATCGTAAACTATACTAGAACACAGAGGGTCCTCTACATCTTTCAAGATGTGTTTAATAAAAGTCTTTTTATAACTTTCGAGGCACGTGTACCAGTAAATAGTACTTTACGCAACGTCCCTTGTCATTACCAACTCATATATATTAAGTGTTTTTCGGGTGAGTTATATTTGGACGTGGTAGAGACAGTCAGGGCCATGTGTTGATGTCCTGGAGAGCAAAGTCAATCCAGAGTGGTGCTGCCATTTGTAACAGAAAATGTTTATTCCCTCAGCCCCAGCAAGCGAAGAAAAATGATTCGGGGGAGAGGGAGATAGGACAGCTATTAAATGTAGTAAAGCAATGTCACAGGCCTAAAGACACTACTAAAAGGAAGAACGAAATAGACTTATGTCATGAAACCGAACCCTACTTCTGATCAAAGACAAATCAGCCTCAGACGTTTTGAAAAATCAGTAGGATTCAAAGAGACTATTCTCAATTGCAATCTCAATTCTTAATGTTCTCCCAGAATCCTGAATCCTGGGAAAGGTAAGGTCACACATGGCCAAAGGCTTCACAACCTTTCTTTCCAACATTACCCCACCAGCCATTGGAGGGTGATTAAAGACTGGGCCATGGTGGAGTCCAAGCTCCAGAGTCAATTCATTCAATTCTCTCTTTTGCTCTCCGTTCCGGTTGAGCCAGTACGTTTTTGACATCACAGTTAAAACACTTCGAAATGAACCACAGTAAGAAAGCCCGTTTACTGCCCTACTAGGTTCAAAGCTATGTTTTATTTTTAAGATACTTGCATATTCTATTATGCACTGTCAGGGCGACAGGACCTACAAGGGGATCGGTATGAGATATGAGGATGCGAGAAGGTGGATAAGCACACAAAACTACAAGAGTTTTTCCTCCAGCCCACAGAGCGTGACGAGACGAAGGCTGTTGTGAAGAGCCCGTACGCTTCTGGGCCTCTTAATGTGCAAATCCAAATACTTGCTAAGAGTTGGAATTCTGGTTATGTTTCTTTTATAAATAATCTATAATTTTTCCTGTAGATACAAAAAAAATTGAAGAAATTATTAAAGCGTGTACTTAATACAAAAGACAGCAAAGGGGGAGAATCGCCTACTTTGAGTCCTATCCTAGCCGATTTCTGGACACTTTTTGGCGAGATTTAATCACACTCTGGAAGCCTGTGCTTTCTCGGTCCCTGAAATGGTGGCCACGGCCCTTTTTAATCCCCCAGAAATCAGCTCCACATGGCCCAGTGCTCACGGCAGCTGCTCTGTGCAGTCCAGATGGTCTGGGATCGGAAGGCCAGTTATAATGGTCAAACACTTGTTCCACAGCGTGAAGGTGGGGCACACAGGCTGCGAGAATGTGATGTCGAAGGTGTAGAGGTGGATGGAGTTCAAAGCATCGTAGAAAGCGATGGAGCCATTATCATAGTCCAGCAGGATGCCGACGCGCCGGAGATGGGGGGCTGGCTCGATGGGGGTTTCCTTGCTGTTGTGTCTCACCACCCAGTTATTGTGACAGCGACACAGCGCCCAGGAAGCAGAGTTCTTGCCGATCCACTCGTGCTTTGGGGCCGATTTGTAAGCAAGGCCGATGGCATACCTGCACAAACAAAATGGCGACAGCGAGAACGGTGAGGCGTGGGGCACAGGTGCGCTAGATCCCTTCTACGGTTTTCCGGGGTCACGAGAACCAGATTCATTCTTCAGTGAAAGCTTGGCAAGGACCCTGACACGGGTGTTCCTCATCTCCTTCCCTCCCACACATACAGTGGGTGGAAATGGGCTGCTATATTTACTCATATTCCTGTTTTTAGTTCCGACATTACATGAGAATTTGAACTTTGTGTTTTGCTGCCTTTCTTTCTTTCCTTCCTTCCCTTCCCTTCCCTTCCCTTTCCTTCCTTCCTTCCTTCCTTCCTTCCTTCCTTCCTTCCTTCCCTTTTTTCCTTCTTTCTTTCCACTCATCAAGACCCACACAGTGAATTCTCTAGACCAGCGCTGTCCAATAGAACTTTCTGCAATGAGCGAAAGGTTCTGCTCTGTTCCGTATGGTAGCCACGAGCCACATGTGGCTATTGGGCACTTGAACTGTGGCTGCTGAGACTGAGGAACCAAACTTTAAATTTAGTTAGTTTTAATGAGGTTAAATTATGCAAATAACTGTATGTGGCTCAGGGCTACCATACTGGACGGCACAACCCTAGATTTCTCCTTTTGACCTACTTTGAATTTTTCAACCGTCACCGTGTCTGTCATTTTCCATGACTTCAAGCACACTTTGCAAAAGGCAAGTGTGGAGAATGATTTTCATTTGCAGGGAAAGTTCCTCGTCCTCTCCTAGCCATTTTCTTCATCTATTAACACAGGGACAATGACAGCGTCTATCTCGGATGGTTATTTTGAGGAGTAAAGGAAAGAATACATGCAAAATCCCGGGCACGAGGCCTGGCAAGGAATCTTCAGTAACTGCCGTTTTATTCTTTTTGCCCAATAACACATTACTAATAAGCATCAGAATCAGTACTTGGACCTCAGATGACTCAAAAGGCCCCAAACTTAAACAACACTCTCCCATACCTTCCCTCACCAGAAATGATGTGATTCATCATTGCCAAGAGCCCTTCTAATTAATTTCCTACTACATTTAAAACAATTCTGAATGTCTTTGAGAGACAGATATCCTGGTTATTCTAAACATACTCGTGGGGCGCCTGGGTGGCTCAGTTGGCTAAGCATCCGACTCTCGATTTCAGCTTGGGTCATGATCTCACGGTTTGTGAGTTTGAGCCCCGAGTCGGGCTCTTGGCTGACAGTGTGGAACCTGCTTGGGATTCCCTCTCCCCTCTCCCTCCCCCCTCTTGCGTGCTCACTCTCTCTCACAATAAAGCTTACAAATAGATAAATGTACTCTCAACCGCTCAAAAGAAGTTGAGAATTCTTTCTACAATGTTCTAAGCTCCCTAATCTCTTTTTACCCTGCTGAGGTATGCCTCCATTAACATTTGCAATATTTCAGACATTAAGATAAGCAAAACTCATCATTCTTAAGAAAGAATAAGTGATTCAGAGCCCAACTTTTCATATGTTGTAGCATGTTGGATTTCAAATACCATCACTTTAAGAGTGGTGTGTTAGAAAGCAATGAATGTAACATGCTATCACTGAATTAAAAAAGAGGATGGAATTGAAAATCAGTAAAGGCCAGTGTAGCAGCCTGTCTGCCATCACCTTGGCCTCCTCTCTTCCTTCTTGCCAATCCTGGTCTGCATCTCAGGGTGAATCCGGGGACTGTATCTCCCAGAATCCCTTTTCAAGTGGGAGTCTGGGAGTCTGGGAAAGGTTTTTGTTTTGTTTTTGAGTATTTTCCCCAGAGACCTTCTCTATGCCCCAGCAGACGCCGTTTCCGCTTTTCAGATAACCCGGAACCTGCGTTTGCATCACAAAATAGCCATGTCTGTATTGCTTCCTTCTTGTCGCCGGTCACCACCTTCATGTTTTATTAAAGAACTCTGCCGTTTATTTCCCAGCCGAGCCTTAACTGAACCCGCCGTGAAGTAGCCGCGGCAGGTATGATGGACTTCATTTAGCAAATGGGAAAACACGGAGGTGAAAATTAGGAGCAGAATCCAGAATCTCGCCCCTTCCCCCTCGACTTCTGGCCCAGTAATCCATGTACGAACCCATGTTTAGTTAAGACCATTTCATAAAACACCAAGTGCACATTAACAGCATTAGGGAGTGAGAAAATAACTCTGTGTATAGTCCATTAAGCAAAGGAAAATATCATTATACGATCATTAATCTGTAAAACTATGTACGTATTTCCATCGAGCTTGAAAGGTGCAGGCAGAAGGTAATGTTCCATTAAGTTACGCAGTGAGACTTGGAGAATTCAGAAAGTCTAAAAATTACGTTTCTCAGAGCGATGTTAACATGCCTCATTGCAGGGCTCATAACATACATGTTAACTGAAAGGACTGTATTTCACGAGAAAATATACGTGTCGTTAGCTGGTGCAAATCAAGGCGTCACAAGCATTTGATCATACGGGTCACCCCTTCCTCTCTAACACCTCCCAGGAAATGTTAAACTACTTTCTACATGAGAATTTTTTCTGAAATTGACACAATCCAGTTTGTAATGATCCAAAGTGCGGCAATTAATTTTAGAATTTTCCCCCCCTCATGAGTTGGTTTTGACATCTGGAGGGTGTTTTCAAGGTAATCCCGATCTGTGTTTATATAACTGAAGAGGTCTGGTGGAATTTCCCGCACCATTCGTCAATGGGAATGAGATCATAATGATCGGGTATCATTTATCATAAATAATTATTAATGGGGTTGTAATTATTTAGACACTGGATTCTGTCCCAGGTTAACACAGCACGTTAATTAACTAGAAATGTTTGCTCCTTTGCACCTGCAAAAATTCATTGTATTTTCCTTTGGGCTTTTATCTTGCCCCACTGCAGCTATAAATGCCAATCTGGCCCAGAGCCGAATAGGGAGGTTGCGGGGGAAGGGTTTGTCCTCTATCCTCCGGCAGGATGTTGGAACAGGAAAATGTTCGGGGCAAAGAGAATCGTGGGGATCACAACGGAAGAAAACCTACTTGCTTGGCCAATATAGGTACCATTTTGGGGAGAAAGGGAACACCCAAGCTTATGATTTCGCTTTTTAGATTTCTGTCGTCTTGTACCAACACTGCAAGGGACTTCGGACACAATGTGTCTTAGCATCCTTATCTCAAAAATCGCACCGTTACAATACTCATCAGTGCAGGTTATGCCCATTTGAGGTGTGTCTTTTTAAGCAACGTTGAAGCTCTCACTCATCAAGCATACCATTGTAAGCCCTAGCGATACAATGTTTCAAAAACACAAGCACGGTGGTTAAGAGCAGAAAGAGATCAGCAACCTACAACCCATGGGCCAAATCTGGCTCTCTGCTTGTTTTGAGAAATGAAGTTAACATCCGTAGAATGCTTAGACCAGCGCCTGGCACATATGCCAAATAAAAATAAAACAGCTGCCTTTTTGGGCAGTAGCGAACAGGTGTTTGTGAGACGGCCAGCCAGAGTAAGGGGGGCGGGGGGCAGTCTGTGGCTGTGGAATAGACAAGGTCAGCTTTGTGAGACGAACTAGGCAAGGTTAACCAATTCCAGCGTGGACACTGCACCCTGACTGGATCTAACGGACCTTTCGAAGGGATTTCCAGCCTGTGATCACTGCTTCACCCTCTCGGCTCCTGGCTATTTACAGTAATCGGCCCAGTCCAGAATCACCAAACATACAGGGCGACGGCAATTAGTTTTCTTTAAAGGTCGAAGAGTAGTGTTTTAGAGTAGGAGTCAGCTAACGTCTCCGGTAAAGGGCCGCCGAGTTCGTATTTTCGGCTTTGTGGACCACAGGGTTCCATCTCAACTGCTCGCCTCTGCTGCGTGGCTCAAAGGCAGCCACAGACAATGTGGAAAAGAATGGGCACGGATGTGTTCCCGTTACACTTTATTTACAAAAACAGGCACGGGGCCCCAGGGCTCTAGTCGGCTGACTCGCATGGGACAGGACTCGATCACCTTAGCTGCAATTCTCGGAGTAAATTTAAAAAAAAATGTTCTTCCTGGCTGAATGGTAGATCAGATGACTGCTTTGCGGATACTCACCCCCTCCTCTCACCTCCATGGGAGGAATATACTTCCCTAGACCACTGGCTTTGGGTGTGGCTCTGTGACTGGCTTTGGCCAATCAGAAGTCAGCAGACGGTGACGTAAGCAGAGGCTCCTTGAGAAAGACATGGCCCGGGTGCCCCTCGCGTCCAAAGAGGATGAATAGACACAAAGAATGGACCTAGATCCAACCTGCAGCTTAAAGCAAAGCCCGGCTGAGATTGGTCTTGACAGCTAACCCATGGATGTGGGTGGGTGGTGAGCGATTAACAAAACGATCATTTTGAAGCCACTGAGTTTCGGGGCGCTGGTTATGCAGCATTACCATAGCAACAACAGACTAAAAAGGCTTTTCTACCTATTATTCTTCAAGATGGGCTCTGGTATGGATGAATGCTCCGACACAGCACAGCCTAAGACGTGCCTTTTGTATAACGGGGGGACGATAGATAGAATTGCCTACCATGTGCTTCCACTTATGACCACCTCCCAGTAATGCCGACCGCTATCAATGAACACGTTTCCAGCGACACCATAGCTCCCTTGGCTGGTGAAGCGTTCAGGCGTGTGACTCTTTTTGGATGATGACTCATCACGTTCTACTGTCAAGTTATCGTGGGACACCTTCAGCTTCCGATGTGCAGATTTGGGGTCCAGTTTAAATGGTTGGCCTGGGAACGAGTTTACGAAACACAAAGAGGAAGAAGAAAAGGACTGTTTATTTTGACACGACCAAGAATGTCTTTTCAGAATCAGATTTACATTTTTTTTAAACGTTTATTTATTTTTGAGACAGAGAGAGACAGAGCATGCACAGGGGAGGGTCAGAGAGAGAGAGAGGGAGACACAGAATCGGAAACAGGCTCCAGGCTCTGAGCCATCAGCACAGAGCCCGATGCGGGGCTCGAACTCACGGACCGCGAGATCATGACCTGAGCCGAAGTCGGACGCTCAACCGACTGAGCCACCCAGGCACCCCTTTCAGAATCAGATTTAAAAAGCACAGTAATATAGCGGAGATGAACATGTCCCTGCCTTCGTGGACTCCCTGTCCGTCAGTTCCGAGACAGGGATCCAGAGCTGTTACACCTAGGGACTCAACAGTACCATGGGCAGGGCTCAACCACAGCTATCTTCAGGGGTCCCAGATGGACCCAAGCAGCACAGGTACATACTGGCCAAACAGTGTCCCAAAAGGAAGGAGAAAATGAAGACTTCATTTTCAACCATTCCCATATTCAGTCCAGCTTAAAATGTGGCTCATGCTCAGCAGACTTCAGACAAGAAACCAAAGAAATCAAGATTGCAGATTTTGGCAGATCGAATATTCTATAGGCTTTACGTTATTCTGAAATTGTTGAAAATTAACCATTGTTCCCGTGAGCTCAGAATGGCTACAGAGATGTGTATTTCGGGGGCGCCTGGGTGGCTCAGTTGGTTAAGCATCCGACTTCGGCTCAGGTCATGATCTCAGTTTGTGAGATCGAGCCCCGCGTCGGGCTCTCTGTTGACAGCTCGGAGCCTGGAGCCTGCTTCGGATTCTGTGTCTCCTCTCTCTGTCTCTCCCCTGCTTGTGCTCTCTCTCTCTCTCAAAAGTAAATAAATAAACTTTAACAAGAAAAAAAATGTGTATTTTTCAGCCCACAACAAGGTCAGGGAAAAAAATGTGATCATAACACCTGGGTTTTCTACTCCTGAGTTGTGTGTGTGTGTGTGTGTGTGTGTATACATAATCAAATAAATATGAAATAAAAAATAGACATTAAATAAGGTCCTCCCTACCTCTCTATTTCATTATTCACATTTGTGTTTTGGAGACTGAACCATTAGAAAATCTTGGCAGTCCCACCTGAACATCTCGTCATAGCCGTTGTTACTCCTTGGGATTTAACACTGCTTTGGAGGACCGCCTGCCACCCAACACTACATAGGGTACCAGCTTCTAAAGGTGGGAAACGAGGTACGAGAGGACGCAAATACCATGATGCCCAAACTCCACAGCCACTGGGGCGGTTGGTAGGCCCGCTGGGAGACAGCCAGTGGAAAAGTTTGGGAAGTTGGCTGTGGCGATACATGATGCCGCTGAGAAACTGACACCGAGAGCCTGGGGGAAGGCGTGTTACGTCACGTGCGGGGAGGCCAGAGGATTTCCAGTCGCCACTCGGATACAAACATGACGCCGGCACCTCTAAAATCCTTTCAGATCAGGGCCAGCACATCTTTCTGGTAAGAGGCCGGATAGGTATTTTTAGCTCGGCTGGCCATGTGGTCTCTTCTGTGGCCGCTCAACAGTGCTATTGCGGCACGAAAGCAGCCAGAGACAAGAGGTAAAAGGACAGGCGTGGGTCGTGTGCCAATAAAACTTTATTTATAAAAACAGACAGCCATGGGGCGCCTGGGTGGCGCAGTCGGTTAAGCGTCCGACTTCAGCCAGGTCACGATCTCGTGGTCCGTGAGTTCGAGCCCCGCGTCGGGCTCTGGGCCGATGGCTCGGAGCCTGGAACCTGCTTCCGATTCTGTGTCTCCCTCTCTCTCTGCCCCTCCCCGTTCATGCTCTGTCTCTCTCTGTCCCCAAAATAAATAAACGTTGAAAAAAAAAATTAAAAACAAAACAAAACAAAAAAAACCAGACAGCCAAATTTGGCTGTTGTCTGGGATGTAGTCTGCTGACCCGATTTAGATTGCTGTCCACATCACAGAAAAGGTTAAAGGGAGAGCTGAGAAGATCTTCAAGTGTTGATCAGGGCACGGACATTCTCAGAGGCTGTGAGACCTATTGGATCACCTGTGTCATTTACATTTCAGCTCGTCCTGTGAAATAAATATGCCCTCAGGAGTGATCACATCAGCAACTATTAGGGATAAAGTATGAACTAAGGCAAGAAGAGCATGAAGATAGTTTTGGTTCAAATATTTCAACTTTTAAAGGTGGAAGACGGAATGTATGCAAAAATTCTCGCTAACGTCAAAAAGGCCGCCATCACAGAAAATAAGGGCCCTTCTTCCAGTGAGAAATATCAGAATGTTATAGCCATCAGAGAGACTGGCCTCATGGGGCGCCTGGGTGGCTCAGTGGGTTAAGCGTCCGACTTCAGCTCAGGTCACGATCCCGCGGTTCACAAGCTCGAGCCCCGCATCGGGCTCTGTGCCGACAGCTCGGAACCTGGAGCCTGCTTCGGATTCTGTGTCTCCCTCTGTCTCTGCCCCTCCCCCTCCCTCTAAAAAATAAATAAACATTAAAAAAAAAAAAAAAAAGAAAGATTGGCCTCATAACGGTGAGACGTGTCCTGTCTCGTCTCGGCTCACACCCTCGCCTACACATGCACGGAGCGGGATCACGCCAGCTGAGGTCAGGCCCAACCCCTGCCCCCTCAGTGAGCAAATTCCACCCGTGCCTCAGCTGTGTTTCTCACACAAACCCTCGCCTGCTCTGTCCAAGTCAGAGGCTTCTGCCTTCGTGAGGACACATCAGTGCAAGGAACAAATTAATCACTTACTTTACTAAAGAGTTCAATTCACTGTAATATTTGCACACACAGGAGTCGGGCAAACCACAGCCTGCAGGCCAAATCCAGCACACTGCCTGTGTCTGTCAATAAAGTTTTGTTGAAACAGAGCCACGCCCATTCATTTATGTGTAATCTGTGGCTGCTTTTGCACTACGACGGCAGAGCTGGATCTGAGCGGATGGTGACGGAGACCATCTGACCCGCGCAGCCCCAGATATTTACTATTTGGCACATTGTAGAAAATGTCTGCCAACTCCTCGCGTATAACTTGATAACATCTGTTCAATGACTGCATGTCTAGAAACAGAAGATGGACATTATCTATAGTCTACATGAAATGAATCCATTATCTTTCACATTTAATATTTAAATCTGATGGAGCACAAGCAGGATGTGTCCAAGATACAGAATTAACCTCGGTGTATGTATTTACTCATTTTTTCCCCCTAATTAATCTCTAAAAACATCTCCTCCTTTACCAGCAGAAACACTGAGAGGAGAAAGGAGCCCAGTGTTTAAGAGCATGTGTCTTAAACACCTATGTCTGGAGGAAAATAGATGTATTTGACCACTGAGATCAAGGCCTTGGGTTAAGTGAGGGTTCCTCTTGAAAAGCAGTTAACTATTCCGTTGACCAGCTGAGAACCTTATAACACGGTGCCGTCCCGACACGCTCCAATTTGCTTTCTCTCGGGAGGTCCCGGGCAAAGAAAGCCCATGTTACGGAACATATTTCTAGATCAAAAATAGTCAAGAGAAAAGAGAGGATAAAACAAAACACATGTGGGCAGAGACAGAGAGGGAGACGACGGTGTTACCAGACACATGTATCGACCAGATCTCTCTTTGTTGTGTCCTGTGTGGTGTGGGATGTTTCGCATCAGCCCCGGCCTCTAACGACTAGATATCAGTAGCATCCGCCTCAGTTGTAACAACCCAAAATGTCTCCGGACATTGTTCAATATCCCTGGGGTGGGCAGAATCGCGTCTAAGAATCACAGACCTAGCTAGACAGATATCTGGAGTAAAATAAAGAATTCCTGAAGAAAGAGCTGTTCATGTGCTCTTCTGCTATGGAAAGCAATACTACAGGGGCGCCTGGGCGGCTCAGTCGGTTGAGCGTCCGGCTTCGGCTCAGGTCATGAGTTCACAGTTCGTGGGTTCGAGCCCCGCGTCGGGCTCTGTGTGGACAGCTCGGAGCCTGGAGCCCGCTTCGGATTCTGTGTCTCCCCCTCTCTCCGCCCGACCCCCACTTGCGCTCTGTCTCTGTCGCTCTCAAACATAAATAAACATTAAAACGAAAGTTTTTTTTTTAAAAAAATGAGCAGTCTGAAGAGCAGAGAGGTGGATGGACTCACAGCCCTTAAGGGGTCGAGTCAGTTTTGGAACCCGTTAGCTCTTGACTTGCTTCTTTTTCTTTTTTTTAAATTTTTTTTTTTCAACGTTTATTTATTTTTGGGACAGAGAGAGACAGAGCATGAACGGGGGAGGGGCAGAGAGAGAGGGAGACACAGAATCGGAAACAGGCTCCAGGCTCCGAGCCATCAGCCCAGAGCCCGACGCGGGGCTCGAACTCCCGGACCGCGAGATCGTGACCTGGCTGAAGTCGGACGCTTCACCGACTGCGCCACCCAGGCGCCCCTCTTGACTTGCTTCTTGAGGCCGTCGGCGATGCCCGAGGCAGAGAAAAGGAACAGAAAGGGGGGACCGAGGCAGCTGAGAGGAGAGCAGGAGGGAGGCGACACTTACTGTTTGTCTTCAACTTCCCAGGCTCGCTGCTGCGGCTGCCCGCCTGGTTGATGGCCTTGACGATGAAGATGTACTTGGTGCCGCTCTGCAGACCGTGAACGGTGTAGTGGTTCTGCTTGATGTTGGGTACGATCATCCAGCTGTCGGCAGAGTTACACAGACCTGCAAAACCAAGCAGAACACGGTGCGGTGCTTTGGCGCAAGCGTGGGGCGACGTCTGCGCGACTCTGAGTCTGTGTAATCGGGGGTTACGTGAACCACAAGTGGGGTGCTTGGCCACTTCTGAGAGACCCCTAGTATGTTCCAATGCTCAGTCTCCTGCCTACGGGAGGTGATCAACCTGTATTTGTTATTATATATTCCTATTGTGTGCTCTAAATGGAAAAACCAATTACAACTATTATCTTGCAGGGCGCCTGGGTGGCTCAGTCGGTTAAGCATCTGACTTCAGCTCAGGTCACGATCTCGCGGTCCGTGGGTTCGAGCCCCGCGTCGGGCTCTGGGCTGACGGCTCAGAGCCTGGAGCCTGCTTCGGATTCTGTGTCCCCCTCTCTCTCTGGCCCTCCCCTGTTCATG
This sequence comes from Prionailurus bengalensis, assembly GCF_016509475.1. Classification (NCBI taxonomy): domain Eukaryota; kingdom Metazoa; phylum Chordata; class Mammalia; order Carnivora; family Felidae; genus Prionailurus; species Prionailurus bengalensis. Next base: position 7,569,314 of record NC_057361.1, read on the forward strand.
CTCTGTCTCTCTCTGTCTCAAAAATAAATAAACATAAAAAAAAAATAATAATAAAAATAAAAAAAATTATTATAACACAAATTCCGTTCAGCGTCAAGAGCAGCAAAGGCACTTCTGTCTGGTGTCTTGTGCACGTGTGTGTGTGCGACGTGCTGTTAGGGGCCGTGGTGATGTAAAGAAAGCAGCGGGTTCCCGCCGGGTCCGCTCTCTGCACCCTCACCCCACACTCTCGTTACGGTGACCCTTAAAATTTGCACCTCGTCAATCGTGAGACTCAGGAAAGTGAGAAGAGACCTGAATCACGGATGAGAAGCTGACCGTGCTAATGTACACGTAGTAGATGGCATTTTTGCCTCTAATTCCTCACCCTGCCCCGGATCCAGGCCTAAGTGACTTCGCACTGGCTCGCTCCCCAGATGGGATATATCGCCCTACGACACGGCCTTCGATGTGGCCGTGTGATTGGCTGCAAGGGCAGGCATTACAGGGCCTTGAGACTTTGTGTTGAGCCCTTGTGCCTCTGCCTTTGCCACGGGGAGAACATTCCCCAGATAGCCTGCTCATCGCAGCAGGAGGAGAGATCTAGGTCACAGCTCTACAGGCAGCCGGTGCCGGAGGGAGGCCAGCAGGGCCTGGCCCAGCTGCTGACAGGGGAGCTGGGAAAATGATCACCGGGGCTGTTTGCGTTGCAGACTTAGTGTGGCCGTAATTAACCAAGTCAGGAGCCTACGAGGGCTCCCTACGAGAACCCCGAAGCAGGCAGCTGAGGGCCCAGTGCGGCTCTGAGAAGAGCAGGAACGGGGGGTTGTGACCAGCTGCATTCCCTGGCACGGCTGGTTTCAGGGTAGAGTTTCGGCTGCATTCTGCAGGATGTGGGTTGGGGGGCAGGCTGAGGATTTATGATGCTTGGAAGAACATGGAGGGAAAAGGAAGCCCGTTTTGTTTTGCAGCTGGCTGATGCTGAAAACATCTCTTTGGTATTGGGCCCAACTCTCCTCTCTCCACCCATCAATCTCCATCCACTCTAAGAGAACATTTTCCCAGCCCCCCCCCCCCCCGCGACTGGCTGTCATGAAGTTTCCTGGCTCTGGTGAATTTCCTTCACCATTTCTTGGTAGAGGGCTGGGCCCCTCCACTTCCTGAGGGGCTCCCAACTCCCCCCACTCTTTCCCTTTCAGTGGATTTGCAAGTCAAAGGGTTCGTTCTTTTGATCTTGAGGCAATTTATACCTTACCATAATCCCAAGAAGCAGTCCCTTAATCTTTCTTTGGTCTCACCTCTTTGAGAATCTAATAAAACATTTCTAAAGAAAGAAAAGTCACATGTGCATTTCCATACCAACCCACAAATATTTGCATAGCATTCCAAGGTATTCACAGCCCCATGACATCTGTCTTTGAATCCTACTAAATGCTTTCTCCAACTCTGGAGCTCAAACTCTGGAGCTCAAGCGTTCCTGGTAGTCTCACAGTTGGAAGGAACCCTGAAAGCATTTTGTCAAGTGTGAAAATTCACCTCATATGATTTGTACCTTAGGTGCATAGTATCTTTAGACACACTTCAGTGAGTCATAGATATATACATGGCCCTGTGAGTTTTCTGTCACCTCTTTTCATCCCCACCTGCGAACATTTCACCAGGAGGACTGCCAGACTTGATAAAGCCAGCGAAAAACAAGGGAACAACGGGAAACTCACAGAACGGGTTGAGTGGGTGTCGGAGACACGGCAACTAACAACCATCCACCCCACTCCTCCCCCCAATTTCCCCCTGACTCTTAGACCCAGGAAAACACGCATAAGTGGTTCAGCGACATGGGACTCTCCTTACTACGTATCTTTTTTGATACTTTCTCACCTTACTTTTTCCTTGAATGTAGCTGCAAGAAACTCAATGCTTCTGGGTAGCGGCATGGCCAAATGAGAGATTTCGATCCAACCAAAGAAGGGCCATTTTGAACGCTGAGCTCTGGGCCCCGAGCCTGTCTAACTCACTCTAGACATTTAATAATAATCTTACAATAGCAATAAAACAAAAACAACGAGCTTTTCTATTGCCTGGGATAATCTACTCATATGCCTAGACCTTTGTCAACAGCAGTCAAGCACGAACGAAAACAATAACAGCATTCGGGAGAATCAAATGAGAATCCTATCAATGTCACTGCGTTTACACCGGTCCCGTTTAATTGCCTACGTTACAATAAAATGGGTATTGTGGTCAAAGAAAGCGAGTGTAAAAATGTTTCAATAAACTTTACATCACTGTACAACCGAAAAGCTGGGCCTCATGTGGTGGGGGAACGCTTTCAACAACATCCTAAAGCAGACAGCAACTTGGCCTATAATCCAGAGTCTTAACCCAGCAAAGATTTAATGTTTCAGAACGCTTTCCCGAACAGGAAAGGGACCCTGACCATCCTGATTATTTTGAAGAGGTCACTAATTTTTCTCCTTGACTATTAAAAGAACAAAATGTCTACGGCGTAGTAAAATTTGACTGGATGGCTTTGCGCTGGGACAATCTGCTTTCGTGAACACTCACTAGTCCTGTTTAGGCTTACCTCTGTGTTATCATTATTGCAGGGGCAATAACCGAGGAGTTGATTAAAAATGCCAAGAAAGCAACACCGACCGCTTTCTTTTGGGGGCTGGGGTAAGGGGGTGGGTGCCTCAGAGTACAAAGCCATTGCGTGGCTAGTGTCGGTCTTGTGCCAGACCTCTCTGCCCCGATACCCCACCGTGTCGGGACCGTCGACCGGGTTTTCTTCACCTCTTTATGAGACACCCATGCAACCATCCCGACAGAAACTTCCCTCGTCTCCAAATTCGTTTTCAATCGTCTTCGAGGGCATGCCACCGTTCACCTTCTCTAATTCAGCTTGAAGTATTAAAACAACAATGGAACTTGGAAGATAATTAGTTCATAATGAAACTTAATTGAGTTTTTCAATTTTATACATTTTGTTCTCATTCACAACGGGTCAGAAGCATTTCCCTACATAATGCCGCTCATGACAAGATCCTAATTACATTTGGGATTTCAGAGCCTTGTATAGCAACTGTCATCTCGCAGTAAAACATTATGTATAAAACATGATGCAACACGGACACCCTTCCGAGAGGCTGTGCACCGGCTGCTAACATCCTTTGTTTTTTTTCACAGATTGGACAGAAGTGCACATTCTTTTCCTCCTTCTCTATCTGTTTAATAACTTTCACGAATGTTTTCAAAATGACTAAAATTAATTAAATACAGATAACTGCTTTGCCATGAACACTTGGAGAAATGCATCTTGTGACTTTGGCTAGTGATAAAAATAGGCTGCTGGGAAAAGGCCCCATTTAAGATTGCAAATGGTGCATTGGAAGAAGTTCTGGAAGAAAACATGAAAAACGTGGCAAAATTAAACACATATCTACTTATCAATAAGCAATTCATTAACATCTGCAGTCGCAAGTCTGTTAATAAAAATGCGTGATAAAAAATTAATAGCGTCATTAATTTTGCATTTGAATATATGAATTTGATTAGGGAGAGCCTTTTTATAAGATTAAAAGCTGCACAGATCTTATCTAATTCTCCTTCACCAAAGTCAGTTGTGGGCAATTAACTAGGATTTATTCTGACAAGTGAAGGCACCGGTGACCTAGCCGCACAAGGAGCCAGGACCAGTTTGGGAGTATAATGCCTTCGAATTTTCCGTAGAGTTTTATTGTTAGATCTTGTCATTCAATGTGACATCTGCAAGGGATATTCCTCCAAATGGTAGGACAGATGGACAAACAATATTCAGGGAAGGGCTTTCACGTGACGATTGTGCAAAATGCTATCGCGTAGACAATCCAAATGTCATGACAGACATTTACCATATGACCAAAAATACTAGCTTTTTATTGTTTTTAAAGGTTCTTTGGTTTCTGTTTTTAACATCTATTTGTTTTTGAGAGACAGAGAGAAACAGGGTGCCAGCAGGGAGGGGCAGAAAGAGACAGAGAGGGAGACACAGAATCCGAAGCAGGCTCCAGGCTCCGAGCTGTCAGCACAGAGCCCAACGCGGGGCTCGAACTCACAAACCGCGAGATCGCGACCTGAGCCGGAATAGGTCACTTAACCCACTGAGCCACGCAGGCACCCCCAAAATATCAGCTTTTTTTTTTTTAAATGCAATGACGGGCGACTGTAGTCTATATTTTCGTACGAATAAGAACTTTGAATATTTATGTGCCAACACTGTGGCAAATGCGGGGCTAAGACCTACACTTTTGTTATCTCAACCATGTGAAGGTAAAACATTACCTCTTCTTACAGATGAGGAAACAGATTCAGAGGACGTTAGACGATTTGCCCCCAAATGATGGAGCTAGTGTGGCCCAAAGTTGGGATTCAAATCCAGGTCTCTCTCAGTCACTACAAATACGTATAATAGTTAAGAAGAAAATAATTTGAAGATCTTTGCATCTCACTTGCCTTTTTAAAATATTTTTTAATGTTTACTTTTGAGAGAGAGAGAGAGAGAGAGAATGCCAGCAGGGGAGGGGCAGAGAGAGAGAGGGAGACAGAGAATCTGAAGCAGGCTCTCTACGCTGTCAGAGCAAAGCTTGACGTGGGGCTCGAACCCAGGAGCAGTGAGATCGTGACCTGAGCCACGGCTGGTCGCTCAAGCGGCTGAGCCACCCGGGGGCCCCTCACTTGCCTATTTATCTAAGTTTATTCTTTTCTTGTTACAACTTGATCCTGTAGGCCTCAGGGCTTCACTATACCGGCTCAATGGACACTCAAGGGACAAATAACTCTCGAGACCAACAAACGGATGAGTGTACCCCCATTAGACGAGCACCTACAGTGTCCCTGCTTTCCATCCGTCCTGGGAGAATGGCCTTTTTGGCACCTGTGCGTTAAATAAGCAAGGTCGGTCATCTTCGTGAAGTCATTGCCACGTATTTTCTTGTGGCCGCTGCTCTTGGGGAACAAAACACCTTCCCTGGAATCACCAAGCATAAAGCTATGGATTCAGGAGTGCTGTTGCCACTGGATTTCCATGGGCATGGCCTTCGCTCCTCTATTCCACTTATATGTCTTGTTGGGGTTTTATTTTTCATGCCAACAGCACGGAAGCCAAGTTAGTCACAGCTTAGCCACCCGAGAAGCCCTAAGTTTCAAGCAACAGATCTCTTCTTTTCATTCTGGGGATGGAGGGAGGAGAAGGCGCCTGAGCGGGACTGTGGGAGGGCGCTGTGTGCCCCGGCCGAGCAGCCGGACCAGGACGGAGCCTCACCGAGGTCAGCGGGACCTTCTAGCGGACTCCCACCGGATTCCGGACACACAAGCAATGCATGTGGATTGTCATCCGCCACCTAGCTTCTGCGGTTGCTGGCTGTTCAGCAGAAGCCAACTGATGCAAAGGCCCGCCAGTCCAGGCCAAGGTGCTATGTACTGTCCAAACGCTCATAATCATTTGATTCAAGACACCTCAGGAAAGACATAACTTGGGTAGCCGCCGTGGTTCTCACTCTACTGTTCATGATTTTGTGCATTTCTTTCTCCTTGAGTGTGAGCAACACCTGTGAGCTGCTTTTAACCAAGAGAATATGGCAAAGGACAAAAGCCTTACCACCGTTATCATCGTTAACGCTCCTGGTGTTATATTATATGGCAAAGGTAAAGGGAGTCTGCAAACGTACTTAAGGTCCCTAATCCGTTGTCCCTGAGTTCATCAAAAGGGAGAAAATTCTGGGTGAAAAAAGCAAGGTAAGGAGCCGTGTATGGCATGTTACCTTGTGCGCCCCTAAAAAGGTATTTCTCTGTGACTGTGAATGTATACGCACGCCCATCTATTAACAGACCGTCCCAGGAAAGATGCATGTGAAATAGAATTGATGTAGTGGGTAACTTTGTTTTTTTTTTCTTAATATTTTTCTTTTTTTAAAGTTTATTTTGAGAGAGAGAGAGAGAGGGAGAGCATGTGAGCAGGGGAGGGGAAGAGAGGGAGAGAGAGAGAATCCCAAGCAGGCTCCCGCTGTCAGCGCAGGACCTCACATGGGGCTCGAACTCACGAACCACGAGATCATGACCCGAGCCGAAATTACGAGTCAGATGCTCAATCGAAGGAGCCACCCAGGGGCCCCACAGCGGGTAACTTTGGAACTGAGGTGGCTGGCGTATTGAAAAGCATCCAATTTTCACTAGATACATTTTATACATTATTATACAGTGTTCGTGCATTGCTCACTAAAAAGAAAGATTTTAGGGGCGCCTGAGTGGCTCAGTCGGTTAAGCATCTGACTTCAGGTCATGATCTCGTGGTTCATGAGTTCGAGCCCCACGTCGGGCTCTGTGCTGACAGCTCAGAGCCTGGAGCCTGCGTCGGATTCTGTGGCTCCCTCTCTCTCTCTCTCTGTCCCCTCCCCAGCTCATGCTCTGTCTCTGTCTCTCAAAAAATAAATAAACGTGAAAAACAATTTTTTTTTTAAATAAAAAAAGAGAAAGATTTTAGGGAATCAGCGTTGCTTCATGATTTGTGGGGGGCATGTAGGGCTGGGGCTGGGGAGCGAAACCAGACGAATCGAAAATCCTGATACCCCCGTGCCTCTCAGATGTGCCCCCAAAAGCACTCCAAATAGCTGAAGATAGTAACGGTGTTCCCCGGGGATACGGGTGAGAGGTGAAGTCTTTCTGGAATCATCTTCTCCTGCCCTCGCCTTCTGCGGCGCTAGTGCCCTTGGCGGGTCCTGGCCAGCTGTGCCTCCGTGAATTACTACGGGCCTCCCGGTTCACGTCTCTGCTTCTAGTGTTGCCCTGTCCCACTCCCTCGTCCCCAGCACTGCCCGACACGGCTTCCAACCGATCAGATGGCAGTGCGGCTCCGCGTGACGCCCAAGCCCACAGGGGGAAAATCCAACACGCTGTGGCCGGGTCTTTACTGCGGGTTAGGATTTAGAGACTGATGATTAAGGACACGTGCTTTCCGGAACCAGACCTACTCGGGTTTGAGTCCTGGTTGTACTTCCCCGTCTTCACGTCTCCCCGTCTCCCCCTCCTCACTCAATTCTCCAGCCAGGCTTTCGTAGGCGGTGTCTCCGAAAACGCCTGGCCATTCTAGGTCTCTACAGGTTTGCGCCTGATCAGGTGGCTGCCTGGCGTCCCCTTACCGCTCTGATACATACCCACTCTCTTCCGAGACTTAGGCCATCGTCTCCCCCAAGACGTTTTTGTTACACCTGTCGCTTCTGCCCTCTGTTTCCCCCCCTGCTCGGGCGGCTGGCCAAAGCTGTTCTCGACGTTTCACGGTTTTCCCCCTTACACGTTCTTGGAAAATGGTAAGATTTTAATAAAGCTTCCAAGGCAGGCCAATTAGGGAGGGGAGGGTCCGAGGGGTGAGGAGGGAAGGCTGGGAAACGAGGCGCTAAGGAAGCTGGGCGGTCCATTTGTTGGCATGAGCCAGTGACCTTCAGTTACTCAGAAGCAGGGCTCTTCGCCCATCACTCTTTTAATTAATCCTACACCTGATTTCTTTGTTAAGCATCACACAGTCTCAGAACTGTGTCAGAATTACACGTGCGAGGAAAGAACAGCGTGGCGAAGCCGAGAAGAGGTTTACATAATAACAGCACATTAAGTTGATACTGAATTTTTCAAAACACTTCTTTGTTGAAAAGTGGCTTCTATTCTATTCTATTCTATTCTATTCTACTTTGACATGCTCTATTTTAATTTGCTGAAGAGGCTTCAAACTTGCTCCCCTGAAAAGTCACTTCCTCTGGTCCTTTTCCATTTGCTCAACTCAATTGAAACAGCTGCGGGGGTGGGGAGGAGAGATTCCTTTGTGATCACCTCTCCGGCCAGCAACTGGGGCGATGTGAGATCATCACATTGTCTCTGATGCCAAATATCTCACGGGCCCCAGGGAGAGAGGGGCCTCTCCGTGTTTCAAGGAAGGGCTGAAATGCTTCCCAGGTGGGGCCAGTTACTAACATTGCTTGCCTCTCCATTTTATTACATTCTTTTTTTTTTTTTTTTTTTTTTACATTGTGAAACAACACTCGAAAAAGTACATGAAACTAAATGTATGATACAATGACTAAACCATGTGACTCCCGCCCAGAAAGTAGCCACCCCGCTTTTATCTCTAGCTGTTACACGATCATATGCATCTCTAAGCAAAAGAGTTTCCTTTTATCTTTAAGTTATGAACGTACAAATGGACTCGTACTGCGCGGATGCTTTGGTTTCCTGCTTCTTTCTCTCACATGTTTGTAAGATTCATCCATGTGGTTTGCTAGAGATCATTAATTTCCGTCGCTATTTGGCCAGCTAGTTTTGCTCGTAGAGCACGAGCGAACGCCATCATCTTCTTGGTTAGGAAAGGCAGCCAATAAATACCGTGGATTCTTTCCTCCCTTGTCTTCCCCTGATGCTTAAATTTAGAAACGCAATCTATCCGGAAACAGTCACCAAACAGAGAGACCGATAGGGTGCGCAATACTCACTCACGACATTGGCTTGCCCGGTGAATATGGTGTATTGGAGCTCATAGGAGACCACACTGAATTCATCATCGGACGTCCAGTGAACGGTGATGGTGTCATAGGAAGCTGTGCAGAGCTCTTCTCTAATTGTGGGAGGGTTGGGAGCTGTGGGGATCAAGAATGCTCATCAGCAACGAAGCAGGCACCTCTGGGACACGTTGCAGAGGAGATGCGTGACAGTCAAAGCAGGCCTTTCTGGACAGGTCCATCAGGACCACCGTCCTAGAGACGGTGGCCCCAATCCAAAGCACATTTGGTTGGCTGGTGATCGCTGTGATTTCTAACAGGTAGCGTGACTTCGGCCCTCCGGGAGGGACTTGTCTCTATCGTGAAAGCACGTTGAGGAGACTAAGCAACTAATACTCTTGTCCATGCAAGAAAACATGTTCGGCAGAAAGTAAACGAGATGAACTTTTGGGATTTCATCCGTATGGGGGGGATGGCAAACTTTTTCAGTAAAGGGCCAGATGGTAAACGTTTTAGGCTTTGCAAGCTCTATGGTCTCTGTCACAACTACTCACCTCTGCCTCTGCACTACAAAAACAGCCACAGACAATTCAGACTCAAACAGACATGGCCAGGTGCCAGGAGAACTTTCGTTACAAAACCAGGTGGGCGCTAGATTTGGCCTGAGAGCCAAAGTTTGCCAACCCCTGAGGTATGTGAGGCCACGTACTTTATGAAACCAATTGGAAAAATACTGATGTTCGTTATGCCATAACAAACCTACCGAGTAATTGTTTGAAAATTTTCTTTCATTAGATGTTTTTTTTAAAATTTATTTATTTTTGAGAGAGAGAGACAGAGACAGAGACAGAGAGAGCAAGCGAGTGCGTGTGTGTGAGCGGGGGGAGGGCAGAGAGAGAGAATCCCAAGCAGGCTCCGCACTGACCGCACTGTCAGTGCGGAGCCTGACTCGGGGCTCGAACTCACGAACCGTGACATCATGACCCGAGCCGAAATCAAGAGTCGGACACTTAACCGACTGAGCCACCCAGGTGCCCCTTTCATTAGATGTTTCGATGCCTTATAAAAAAAAAAACCCTTATTAGTGTGGCCCTATTTTCTCCTCAGTTTTTAATTTGTAGGTGATATTTCAAATTAAGAAGGACATGATGAACAATCGATCATATCTAAGAAGTACATTTTCCTTCCCCGAAGAAAACACTGGAGAAGGCTGCTATTTTATGTCTTGAACACAGTCTGGAGCAGAGAAGTCTAAATCCTACCAAAATAATTATTTTAAGTTGATTTAAAACCTACCGGCTTGATTTCAGTACCTGGTTTTATGAGAAGAGTTTGTGAGCAAGAAAAAGACTAGGCAGTGAGTGCTTTGCACCGGCAATAATCTTTTAGAGCAGGGGTTGGCAAACTATGGCTCTGGGCCAAATCTGGCCCACTGCCTACTTTTGTAAATAAAGTTTTATTGGAACACAGCCAGGCTCATTCATTTACGTATTGTCTGTGGCTGCTTTTGTGCAACAGCAGAGTTGAGTAGTTGGGACCATATGTCCTGCAAAGCCTAAAATATTTACCATCTGGCCCTTTATAGTCAAAGTTTGCCAACCCCTGGCTTAGAGAACTGATCCAGGCCTTTATTTCCACTCTTCTGGATACTAGAACCTAACTTCAAAAAAGGAGAAAATTGCAGCATTCTACAGATCGGTAGCAGCCTCAGTTTACATCACTGCAGAGTTCTTTCTTGCTTTAAATTGCGATTACGATTGATGAGGCCTGAACAAACCCAAAGAAGGAGAAAAGTTTATAAACATGGCCAATTTAAGACCCTAATTGTTTTCGTATTCTTCCTTTTGCCACCTGACGGTGTATTCAGGACGAATACGGTAGGCGGCCAAGTATGAAGTACGTTCGCTGTACAAAGTCACATAGACCGGCTTTGTCTCTTGGTTATTGGATTCTACAAACATCATTAATGAGCACCTACCCGTGGCAGAGGCTGCATTAAGCTGTGCATTAAGACAGAAAGGCTCTGTCGAGCCTTTAAAGCATTCTCTCTGGAATATGTATTTACACACCGATCTCCTGAAGTATCCACACGCAAGACTTAGTGTCATGCGCTGGGCCTTTGATGCGCATGAATCAGCGACGCCCACCCGGAGACGCATTCTGCGGGGGAGGCCCGGCCGCACCATAAAACGTGCTTCCGATTGTCCGTGTTCGTGTGGGATCACCCCGCCTGGACCAGTGGAGAAACGCTTATTCTCCCATGATCTAAACAGTTCACGGAATTATTTTTTCCATCCACCGCTGTAGAAAGGTTGTGTTCTTTCTGCATTGCAATATATGATGAAATATAAAGAAAACTTACGCTCAAAATAAGCGAGTGGCTGGGAGGCACACGGCAGTTGCTGCAATCGGGGAGGAAATGTCACCTCTCCGGGTTATTAACTCGACATACCGCTTAGAGGCATGTCACAGGGAAAAAAAAAAAATCTTGTTTTCACAGCCACGCGGGCTAACCCTGTTTTGATTATCAGCCCAATGGGTTTGTCCTGAAAAGTCAATACCTAATTTACGGTAAATGAAAATAGCACCATGCTCCCAATTTCAATATTCATGGACCGGGTAGCAGAGCTGTTATTTTCCTGTCTCTGTCATAAACAGGACACAAGAAATGGCGGGCTCATATTCCGCAAACACTTCGTTTCCTGCTTACGAACGTCTGATAGGCTATTTGGACTTGGCAATATCAGCCAAGCATCCTACGTTATGGCCAGGATCGCTGTTATGTCTAGAAGTGGACCAAATTTGTATTTGACGTTGACAGCTAAGAAGGCATAAGAGCAGGTACCCCATGGGATCTTTCGTTTGGCAGAAACAGGCATCGGGGATGATACATGGCGTGCTTGGTACTAGTCGGTGCCAAGTGCGTTCACATTTTCTCCTTTAATCACTACTCTGGCATTGGCTTAGAGATTAGCCCGTGAAGGTGTGCCCACTGAAATACCATTAAACAATTCTTGGGGAAGGGGAGGGTACACTCAGGTCAACGAGACACTGATGTTGTGCAGAAAGGCCAAGTGCCCAGCCAAACAGTGTTTCGTTCTTCTGTGTCCTTGGCCGTGACCTTGTGACGTGGATCTGGCCCATAAGACACAAGTGGGAGTTTGCGAGACGGGTCTTCTGAGCAAGCGTCTCATTTTCCTAATAACCCAAGACAAAGCTGGCTCACGGATCTTTGTCATCATCTCCCCTGTGTCCCTCTCTTTTTGCCTGTAATTTGAGCACAATGCACGGAGGTGGGGTAGTTGTGCTGTGATCGTGTGGCGAAAAGGCAACACAGTGACGACGGCAGAGCAGAAAAAGAAGAGAGCTAGAGTCTGAGGTCGTCAGTGAGCCGCTACCCAGGCCCGGGACACACGGCTCCGTCCTCCTGTTCCCGGGATACAAACACTCCTTGATGGGTTTAGTCACTGCTAAGTGGATTTTCTGTTGTTGCCATCACACTCAATCCCAAATGATGTAAGAAAAAAGGAGCTCTTTTTTTTTAATCGGATGTCATTACGGAAAACAGCTTAGCCAGAGAAAGCACTGTCTAATGCAGTAGCCACGAGCTCCATGTGGCTGTTTAAATTTCAATTACATTTAATTACAGTTACATCAAAGCAAAAACTCGCCGCACACATTTCAAGTTTTTGATGGCCCCATGTGGCTAGCGGCTACCATAATGGACAGTGTAGATATAGAACGTTTTTATCATCGTGGAGGGTTCTATGGGGTAGTTAGTTTAGATAAATCTCAGAGTGAAAAGCTTAAAAAAGGTATTCATAAGTGTTTGAACCAAGTTTGGTTCCTTACTGCAAATGCATTTTTGAGTCACCTTCTTTGAGTGCTGTGGTTTGAAAGAATTACAGAAGATAAGAAGTTTGTGGGATGACCGCTTCCCTTGCAAATGCAGAAAGGCTAAAAACAGCGCCTTGGATTCTTGTGAAGAAAAAACCTGTCTGGGTATAACGCCCCTTGGATAGAAAACGCCTTGCTTTTGATCCACAGACTGTAAAAACAAACTATACACAATGTTCCCTTTCTCCTGCTCCGTCTTTTCCAACCACTCTCCCCCAGACACACACACACACACAGAGCTGGAGTCGAGAAGCTGATGCCATGCTAACTAAGCCAGGGATGTGGTCTCTCGAGGGCCGCCTGTCCTGAGTTTGGTGCACATCTGGCTTCACTGTATACATGGAGCTTTCCTGAAGTCATAGGCACCGGTGGCTTTGGCTAACACAAATAGAGGTCATCTAAACAGTCCACATCCTCCCAGCGAATGATTTCAGTTCTCGCTCTAGAGGTTGACAGCAAGGAAAAATCTGGAAGCGTGGTTAGGAATGGGAGGAGGCTACGGTTTTCTTTTATTGTTGTTTGCTTTTGTTTCTTAAGTTTGACCCAAAAAGCGCCTATTGGAAACATGGTATCAGGAATTCGCGTGTGATTTCTGGGACGTTTGCCACGGTGACCTTTGCCAAGATGAAATGCGGTCTTTTACGAGAAAGACCAGGAGGTCTTTGGGAGTCTGCACAGACCCAAGCAAATGCTAACTCTGCCAAGTCCTTGGCTACCTGACCTCCCGCAAGATGGGTGACCTCCGTCCTCTGCAGAATGAGGCTGACAACACTTGACCTCAGTTGGATGTTGGGAAGATTAAACAGGCTCTCACGTACAAAAAGCCGGAGCAGGGTAGACACCCAATCGAAGTTAGCTGCCAAGTTTTTCTCTGGCAAGACACCGTGAGAGTCCGATGCCTTGCTGAGATGAAATGGAACATAGCCACGCTCCCTTATGTATCCCTGCGATGGCCAACAGAGCCATTATTTGTGGTACCCACACTCTGAGAGGGAGGGAAAATGGTGGTAAGTATGTTTTCAGTTATTGAGATTCTCCTTTTTCCTCTGTTCCCAGTTTGGTCTCAGACTGTGCTGTTTTGAGTGGAAAAAAAAAGAAAAAAGAGTGCCAGAAATTGTTTATGGGAATATTAGACTCCATTCCTAAATCAGAAGCGCACCCCTCTGGTTTTTAGGGAACGGATCTGGGGGGCAAAGTATGCGTATCACCGAATGTACACAATATTACCCCCCCACACACACACGCGCAAGACATTACCTGTAAGGTAATCCAGACATTCTAGCAACTTCTTCTCTCGGGAAAAATCTAAGGCAAAGGTGTCAAAGGTATCATTGAGGTTGATTTCAGGAATTAGGACCTGGGATGATGCAGTTGCCATGGAGACTCTGTAATGTAAACAAAACAACATTTTAGAACTGTCAAGATGGCTTTCACTGTCGCTGCATAGGAATGAAAGACAATAAAAGGACAAGAAATATCATTTTAAAACCGTGCTGTTTTCACACGTGAGCCTCAGAAAGGATCTTGGAGTGGCACAGCACAGGAACACCATACTAATGAATGGAAGCTCAAAGACCAGGCAAAGGAATTGGGTAAACAGTAGAATAGCGTTCTGCCTCCCCCCGCCGCCTTTCTTTTTACCTCGGAAAAAAATTCCCCACGGAGGTGAAAGAATATTCATATTTCATGTTGCTGTGTATTTAACAGCCTGGCCCCCTTCACATCTAACCCCAGCGAGAAGCTCATAGCTCCGGGCATTTCTTCACACATCTGTCTGGGAAACGGTTTGTTCCTTTCAGACCCGACCCTGCTCTACTTCAAAGAGGAGTCTCCAACATTTCAAACTGCATAAAAGGCAGAGTGAGGATTAAAAAAGAATGTTTCCAGATATTGGATTAGTTTCATCAATTACCAGCCCCTCTCTGAAATAAACATTAAGAAAGGAGTTTTCTCCCTGGCTCGCCCCATTCTCCTTGTATTCGTTGTTTTGCCCCATATTCCCGGCAGATGCCATGAAAAATATTCATGAGCTTTCTCCCACATTCCTCCAACGGATACACCGTTTCTCCTCTTCATTTAGGGTTGCTAGTTAGAGTTCTCGTTCGTAAACTCTACGGCAAGGTACTGGTGGGTCTGACTCTCCTGCTACGTGTGAGAGATCTCGCGAGAGGCCTGTGTTGAGCTCTCAAGTTGATTTGCAAAGTTCAGTTACTAATGGCAGAACAATCTGACTAGTGAAGAACTGCAGGCGATTCTCTTAAAGGCAACACAATGGTGGCATGGGGTAGGCCACTTCTGAGCATATCAGGCTATGCCAGCCTCATAATCTTGGTGATCTGGGTATTTCATTAAGTTTGGTAAACACCACCATTTATACAAGGTCACAAAGCTGGCTGGCCCCAGCCAGGAGGAGAATTCTACTCTTCCGTTTAACCTAGAAAAATTTCAACCTCGTTACCTAAGGGGATGGAGCTCCTCCTATACCTCTTAGTGGCTCTTAAAACTTTGTGTTCTATTTTATTTCAAAAATTTTTTAATGTTTATTTTTGAGAGAGAGAGAGAGAGAGAGAGAGAGCGCGCACAAGCATGGGAGGGGCAGAGAGAGATACACGGAACCCAAAGCAGGCTCCAGGCTCCAAGCTCTTAGCACAGAGCCTGATGCGGGCCTCGAAATCATGAACTGATAGATCACGACCGGAGGTGAAGTCAGCCAGTTAACCAACTGAGCCACCCAGGCACCCCGAAACTTTGTATTTTATAAACATAATATATTTTCGGGGCGCCTGGGTGGCTCGGTTGGCTGGGCGTCCGACTTCTCAGGTCACGATCTCGCAGTTCGTGGGTTCGAGCCCCGCATCGGGCTCTGTGCTGACAGCCCAGAGCCTGGAGCCTGCTTCGGATTCTGTGTCTCCTATGCTCCCTGCCCCTCCCCCGCTCACACTCTGTCTGTCTCTCTCTCTCTCAAAAACGAATAAACATTTAAAAACCCTTAAAAAAGATAATAATAGTTACACCTGTGATGTGCTCAAAATCCTTAGAAATAGAATTTCTGTACTTGTACTTCTGGTACACTTTCAGTTCTGTGGAGGGGAGGGAAGGAGACAGGATAATTAACAATGTAATAATTGGAATGATACTGGGATCCATAGATGAAAGTTTGAAGAGGCATAAACTCTGGAAAGAAAAGTTTCTTTTTTTTTTTTTTTTTTAATTTTTTTTTTAATGTGTATTTATTTTTGAGACAGAGAGAGACAGAGCATGAACAGGGGAGGGGCAGAGAGAGAGGGAGACACAGAATCCGAAACGGGCTCCAGGCTCTGAGCTGTTGGCACAGAGCCCGACGCGGGGCTCGAACTCACGGACCGCGAGATCATGACCTGAGCCGAAGTCGGACGCTTAACCGACTGAGCCACCCAGGCGCCCCTGGAAAGAAAAGTTTCAAGTGTTTCAATGAGGGTGGAGAGTCTAAATTCACCACCTCACCTTTTCACCAAGAAACAGTAAATAGCAGAGTTACGGGATCTTGTTGGCTAAGGATTGTGCCCGAGGGAGATGGGCAAATTATTGTGACTAACACACCTGCTAATTTAGACTGATGGATAAAGGGACGGTTGCTAGGCATTTTTTACAGATGGTCAAACTGTACTTAAAAATGCTTTCCTTATGACCCATAATCAGAAAAACTCCTCAAAACTCCGAGAGATCCCAGGATTATTTAGCAAATATTTACTAAGCCCTTAAAGTATGCCAGGGGCTGAAGAGCCCGACATATTTGCATCGGTGCAGAAAAGTTAAAAGAAATGCTCTAACGGCATTTGAACTCCTCAAATAAAAATTTCAAAGCGAAACCCCAATTAGAAGGTCTTGGGCTGAGAGGACCTTAAGGCCTCTGACTCTCGCCTTAGCACTTGCCCAGTCCAGGGGCAGAAGCTTCTGTTCAGGCTCATCCAGAATAGAGTTCTCCCAAGTTTCTCCTGGTCCTATGGTCCACAGGTCACTAAAAATGTGCTTCGGTCACGTGACAGGGTTAAAAATGCCTGCCATCTTGATGGTGGGAACTTTGCGGGGTGGGAACGGAAAGGCTCAAAGTCCCTAAGCCTGAGAGGCAAAGACTGACGGCAAGAGTCTGTGGAGTTACTGCAGCCTTTAACACCTACACAGTTTTTTGATGGAAGCAAAGATATTTATCATTGGCTACAATTTCAAATTCTTCATTGGAGTGACGGGCGAGGGGAGAGTTGCCAGATTCAACATTTTAGGTCACGTTTTTATTCCCCAAATCCTTGTTGCCCATCTTCTGGCCTTTCAGATGAGATGCCCAAATCCACCAGGGCCATCAGTGTTAGGCCACTTTCGCAATTCTGTGCCTTCACAGTTGTGTGTGTGTGTGTGTGTGTATACACACATGTGTGCACACGCCTGTAGGTGCATGTGAAGCCTTGGTCATATTGAGGCAAATAAGGCCTTTGTGCCCTATGACGCTTAAAGGGGTGGACTGCACGTTACTTCTGTTTCTGGTTGTACTTTGATGGCTCTAATCTCTGTAACACTCTGTTTGCTAGGAGCCACGTGGGGCCAGTTTTCCAGAAGGTGGATGTGTCTAGAATTACACTGCTTACAGGGTTTCTGTCAAACAGTCAATGTCAGGGCAAGATGCTCTACCCTTCCTGCTGAACATCGCCCCCATGCCAGGCCCCCGACAATGGCACTTAAATGGGTCGTCTCTCTTGGGTGAGAGGGCACATCACCACGGTAAAACCCAGCGAGGTCTCATGGCAACAAAATGTGGTTTACTTGGGTCTGCTCAAGATTTCCCGGATGCATTTGGCTCTGGAATTTTGTTGTTTTAATACCAATCAACACCCTACCAGAACACTCTTCAAAAACCACTCATCACATGTGCTTAAATTCTTAAAATCAAGTGACATCTTGCCAGAGCTGACAACTGGAGCTCTGGGCTTTATATTCAGGGTAAGTCTGATGGATCCTTGAACTGCTTAGGTGTTCAAGGGCAGAGGGGTCACTCTGTGGAGTCGGACACCCTCCTAGAAGGTCTGAAAAATGGGCACTGTTGAGAGGGAAGTTTCCTTTAACCCTCCTCTTGAGAATTCGCTGCTAAAACTTCAGATTTCTCATAACCAGGAGACCAACTTTCTTACGCTTCAATTCAGTGAAAAGTTTTGCTTGACGCGATTGTGTAAAGACGCCCATGCAATCATACGAAAGACCTATACGTTAGCGTGGCTTGAGAATGCGGTATGTTATACAATCTGTTTGCATCAATTCAGTGAGTAGGAAGGACGGGAATGAGCATTTGTTGCATGTTCACCTTGGGACGGGAACTGGAATAATAGTTTTACTACATTATCTCATTTTGTCCCTGTGACAACCGCATTAGGTAGGACTCCTCGACCTATTTTATAATTTGTTCACTCATTCATTCACGTCAGGCAGTTTGCTACGTGCTGGGGCTATAATGGTGGAAACAAGATGGCCGGGGGTTCCGCCGGCTGGGAGCGTGCGAGCAAGATTAGACTCACAAGTGTTAAAGGAGCAGCCCCAATGCCGTCCGTAATTACTGCCAGGCAATGAACACAGAGCCGGATACTTGATTCCAAAGCACATGCATCTCCTACAAGGTAAAGCTTGAGGGTCTCTCTCCTTTTTTTTCCTTACTGTTTCTAAATCAAAAAGCTTTCTGCAGTTTGATTCAGCCTGTAGGTGAACATATCCACTTCAAGTGGTTTAAAGATGTCGAAAAACCTCCCCCAGGTCTCACTTTAGGAAGGCTTGCAGGATTCCAAGTTTGTTCTGGGCTTTCCACCCCTGACAAGAAGAATAAAGACGGTTGGGAAGTATACGGGTGCCAACGCCCAAGGCAGACACAATAGGAGGCAGAGAATCACGAAGTCACGTCCCAGAGTGGAATGCTTACTAAGTAAAGGATTGAAGAGTACAGACAGGCAGAGACCAGCCCCAGAAGAGACACACAAGGCAGGGCCGTACCGACACAATGAACTCTGAAAACTTAAATCCAACATACAGGATGGAGTATCAATGACGTTAAAGGCCCATTCTTAGGATAGGATATCAGCAGTATTATCAAAACTACCGATAGAGGCAGCTATTACGAGCCCACTCCTCTTAGCAGAAAATACCTCACGGATAAACCCCAAAGGATCGCAGTTAAAAAGTGGCGGTGCTAGGATCTGCCCAAGTTTCCCAGGTCCTAGTCCAAGCCCCCTGCCCTTTCCCTTCATTCCAGTCCTAGAAAGAGAAAGGCTCGGGAAGTGACCAAGAAGATTGACAAATGAAGACAGAAGAGAGGGGCTGCAGAAACGGGGGGACGAAGGATGCTGGCAAATATTTACAGGTACTATGTCTTTAAACTTTGATGGAAGTTTAGCCTTCTCATAAACAGGCGGCCGACTTTTTTATGTCTGGACTTAGTGCATAATTTTGCTTATTTACAATAATTTTAGGGGTGCTTGGGTGGCTCAGTCGGTTAAGAATCAAAGTCTTCATTTCGGCTTAGGTCAGGATCTCACCGTTCGTGAGATCGAGCCCCGCATCAAGCTCTGTGCTACCAGACAGAGCCTGTTTGGGATTCTGTCTCTCCCTCTCTCCTTCTGCCCCTCCCCGACTCACCCTGTTGCATTCCCCCCCACCCTCTCAAAATAAATAAACTTAAAAAAAATAATAATTTTATAAAAGCGCACATACAATCACAGCGAGAACTATGTATTAGTGATGCTTGAGAATATAGTATACAGTTGACCTTTGAACAATGGGGGAGGGGTGGTTAGGGGTGCTGACCCCCACCCAGTTGAAAATCCATGTATAACTTTTGATCCCCCCCCCCCCAAAAACATAACTACTAATAGCCTACTATTGACCAGAAGCCTTACCGGTAACATAAATAGTCGATTAACACATTTTTTTGTATGTCCTATGCATTATATTCTGCATTCTTACAATACAGTAAGCTAGAGAGAAGAAACTATTATTAGAAATATGAAGAAATATTATTATAGAAAATATTATTAAGAAAATCATGAGAGAAAGTACATTTACAGCACTGTACTGTATTTATTTTTAAAAATCTTTGTATAAGTGCACCTGTGCAATTCAAACCCATGCTGTTTGCGGGTCAACGGTATTATACAATTCATTTGTAGAAAGAAAACTCAAAGTCATGTTTCTGTTCTTGACGAGATGGGCTTGTTACGGGTGGAGGCGAATGGGACCAGTTACACCCTACTGGATCTGAGGGAGATCATGTGTAGACACTCATGTGCTTATGTTACACTTCAAAGGTAGGTAGGTCTTCTTCCAGAATGTTCTTTTTTTTTTTTTTAATATTTATTTTTGGAAGAGCGCAAAAGGGGAGAGGCAGGGAGAGGCAGACAGAGGATCTGAAGTGGGCTCCACGCAAACAAGCTGACAGCAGTGAGCCCGGTGTGGGGCTCGAACTCACGAACCTCGAGACCATGACCCGAGTCGAAGCTGGACGCTCAACCGGCTGAGCCACCCAGGTACCCCCAGAATGTTCTGTCTTAACTGGTATGGGGCCACATTCTCTGCCCTTGAGAATTTCTTCATATTGCACGGGATCAAATTTTTAGGGATTGCTGAGAAATGCACTTCACGGTAGCCATTTCATCTGGCCATCTCGTGATTTAAGGCTGGAGAAAAGTACTTGGATCCCAGTTGGAAATCATGACATAAGTGCAAACACTGTCTAGTAGACTGCCCGAGGCACACCGGAGTTATTAGTGGTATTTGCACTTTCTAACTTTAGGATGCATATAAAACAATTGGATGCAGTCCAGAGGAGAGCTGGGAAGACAATTAAACGCTTGGAACCTAGGAGACACGAGGAAAGAAACTGGCTTCTCTTAAGAGTAGGGAGGTGATCATTTTAAGGATATAACCAGCTGTTATCCACGTGCTTTGGAAGAGATCAGGTATCGGAACCAAGCACGGAAGAAATGTTTCTCAACTATAACAACACGGCGAGGCAGGTTCAACACGAGACCAGAGTTGTAAAGCTACTACTGTACGTTACTCTAATTGAAAGAAGAGCGGAAACGGAAATATCAATGCCTACCTGTACGCGACATTTTGAGATAGGATAAAGACCAGCATGAATGAGCTGCCTGGGGTTGTCCGGTGATTGGATTCTACTATTGCTCTGGATAAGGGGCAAGTGACTCTGAGAAGCAGAATGATTGAGAAGTCAAGGGCATTGGCAAGGCTTGGAGATATCATTTAGGTGGAGTCAGGTGCTTTTTGTGGCTCCACGAGAGCTGCTGTAGGTTTTTGCATCAGGGAGAACAAGTGACTCTATACCGATCAAGTACCCGGACCAAGGGAGTACAGACTCCCACCAGTTCTACTGCTGAACCGTGCATTCAAATAATGTTATCTTCATGTTCCCTGCCCTAGAATAAGCCACACATTTCAAAGCAAGAGGTAGGAGATTGACAGGTGGGTCCGCTCTCTCTCACATGAGTCAGCTTTGACCTTTCAGAAGAGGCGAAGCTTCTCGACCAAATAAAAACAGGTCTAACGGAAAACAACACCTGGGAGTTTGCTCTTTTTTTTTTTTTTTCCAAAGAGATGAGCCCTGAGATGGAAGGAAAGATTCCCTTTTATGTCTTTGCCTTCATTCTGATTCTTTGTTATCAAGCATACGATAAGATCAGGTCTGAGAGTCACAATAAATGCTGGTTTTGTGCCACCGTAAGCTTTCTCCCCCCAAAAAGCAAGGCTGATTTTATTCTCTCTAGCTGGTGGACTCTTGTTTCAAAGGCCTTGAACTCCAGGGCGCTGCTGAAAAGGCTTTGACATGTCAAAGGGAAGCATCTTTAGCTGGAACAAAGCTGCTCAAAGCCTCTATTCTCCCTGGTACTCAGCCTTGAAAATGAAAACAAAAGCAAGGGGAGGGCAAGGCCAACCAATCGCTCCCCAGACACAGGAGCCCAGCGGCTGAGAACTTCCCAGCAGCCCCCGCACTCACCTCTCAGTGATATTCTTCGCCGTCTGTAGGAAGCGCGCATGATCGTTCTCCTTCAGAGAGTGTTCCGCTTGGGAGATAAGTGATGCCGACCGCTCAATGCACTGCTTGCAGTTTGCAATCTGCTGAGCCAGTTTGCGGAGCCTCATCACCTTGAAAAGAGGAGATGGTTACACGGGTGGGCTCGCTTAGGGAAAACGCATCGGGCCGGACCCTTCTGATGCGTGCGTTCTGTTGCACGTAAGTTGTCCTTCAACAGAAGTCCGACAAGCAGGCAGAGACATATGGAAATCTCCGATACGGGACTCCTGGCTTAGACAGCCTTTGTCTCCTTGGAGAAGCGTTGCTAATTTGTTTTATGGGAAAACACTGAATGGCGAATTACTTCCTTGTTGATGGGGAAACAAGGTGTTGCCCCATGGTAAGTTACAAGGGTCACCAGACCTCTTCCCCCACTATTCCACTCAATTACTGAAAGATCACAGGGAATGCTGGAACTTTCTCTTATCTCAGGTCTGCAGCTGGGCCATCAAGCAAATAAAACATCTCCATAGGTGCAAACGTGTGGCTTCAGTAAGAACCATTTTCTAAAAAGTTCTTTGCAATCCATGTAATAAAATTGTGATGTGAAAACATGAGGTATTACTATTTCCCACGCGATCTAAAACTCATGTGTTAAATTCACAGAAAGAGAGCGTTTTTTCCATTGATTAATATTTTTCCTGTTGAGCAGATGAGAGAAGGCCAAAAAAAGCACAGCTGGGCCGTTTCCCCTCACTGGGAACGTCATTTCCAGGCACTTTGTGCTTACTTGATAACTAAGAACTATTTTGATAAGCGTTTCCCAGTCGGGATAAAAATGCATGTTTGGTTCCAACCTCCATTCCGATTCCTGATCCTGTCTTGCTTGAAAACGACCCTCAAACGTAATTGACCGTAACCTCTGGGGTAGGCCAAGATAAGTGCACGGTAACCCACTTGACCATGCGCTCTGGTGTTTGAAATGTGCTACAAGATGAAGCCCTCGGGCCAGAAGCCAAGTTAAAATTAGATTGCTAATAGAATTGCCGAGCGCCCGGTGCCCTCTCCACACAGCTCGGGACAGGTCTTGGCCGGCTTTATGATCGTTCCGGAATGGAAACCAGCCCTGGGTGAAAGGGTAGGGAGGAGGCCAGTTAATCTGTCTTACAGACAGGGCTGGCTCCAGCTCGCTCCAGAATTCCTGCGAACTCCAAGAAATTCCTTCTTTCTCCAAGTCATCATTACCATTCCCTTGCAACTTTAATCGGAGAAAAGGAAGGAAGGAGATGTCAGAACTCGAGGCCTCTAAGGAACATCTGATTCCAGCTATGTCGTACTGCAGCAAACAAAGGAAATGAATGTGCTGCGCTGAGAGACCGCGGCCACAACATTTCAGGCAAGAGCGCGAAAAATTCCTGAAAGGAGAGTTAGAGAATGAAGTGTCAAAACCTTGGAGCAAACGGTATATGATACAAAGCCTGGCAAAAGGCTTCACTCATTAGAATTCTAGTGACCCTCCGCAGCGGATTAACCGTGGTCGTGAGCTGAACGAAGTGACGCTTAGTTGGCACCAAACTGAATTCAGCTTCTAACGTGAATACATCCAGAGGAAGCAAAGTCACTGAAGAGTCCCTCGAACAAACCAAGTGAATGGAATATTTGGAATCACACAGCAGAATTAAAGATGTTTAATACGATTCTAACAAAAGACACATAAGGTCGCAATATTCCCTTGGAATAACTTCGTGTCAATCACTTATCCTTTCAGTATGCCGGTCAGTGATCCCATGACCACACATCTAACAATGCTTGAACTCTAGTCTCTTCTTTTCTTCTATCATGATGTTGGAAATTAAAAGTGACATTAAGAGGAGAAGGGAGGGGCGCCTGGGTGGCTCGGTCGGTTAAGTGTCCGACTTCGGCTCAGGTCATGATCTCAAGGCTCGTGGGTTCGAGCCCCGCGTCGGGCTCTCTGCGGACGGCTCGGAGCCTGGAGCCGGCTTCGGATTCTGTGTCTCCCTCTCTCTCTCTCTCTCTGCCCCTCCCCTGCTTGCACTCTGTCTCTCAAAAATTTTTTTTAAAAAGAGAAGGGAAAAAAACCTCCTCGGTCATGCGTAAGTTGAAACAGGCCAAAATGAGAGCCTCCTTTGAACACATAGGAATGCTTCACAGAAAACAATTGTTGGAATAATTGTAATTTTAACTCAAGTGTACAATTCCATCTGACACACCGGATCAGAGCTTTTCAAAATGGTGTGCGTAAGAAGCTGCTGGGGATCTTTTGCAAAGAGAACTACAGACGTTGGGGCTCACGTCTCAATATCCTAGGTAAGAAGCTGTCCCCGGCAGAGCAGCGGGATTCTGCATCTCAACAGGCAATGAGGTACAGGTATGATGAAAACTAGCCCTGAAAACACGAAGTCGAAGACGGGCGCCTGGGTGGCGCAGTCGGTTGTGCCCGACTCCTCATCTTGGCCCAGGTCATGATCTCACGGTTCGTGAGTTCGAGCCCCATACCGGCTCTGTGCCGGTGGCACAGAGCTGTCTTGGGATTCTGTCTCTCCTTCTGTCTGCCCCTCCCCTGCTTGTGCGCTTGCTCCCTCTCCCTTTCTCTCAGAATAAACAAACTTAAAAAAATAAAACATTAAATAGAAGAGGGGAGGAGGAAAGAAAGTAGCAGAGTGTATTTCTGGTACAAAGGGCAAATTAGGTTTTGCAAAACTCTGTGTGTGTGTGTGTGTGTGTGTGCGCGCGCGCGCGTGTGCACGTGCACACAAGCTGGATTTGATGTCCTATGTATTTCTTACTGTGAGTTCCAGTTAAAAAAAGAAAAGGTAAAAATACCGCTCTAAGTTAGGTGTTCATAAGCTATGGTCTGTGAGCCATACTCCGCACACACCTGTCTGTGTTAAATAAAGTTTTATTGGCACACTACCACATTCATTCATTTAGGACTCACCTGTGGCTACCTTCATACCACAACACTGGGCAGAGGTGAGCTTCTGCAAGAGAAACTGTCTGGCAAAATCAAAAATAGTTATTATTTGGCCCTTTACAAAAAAAGTTTGCTAACTGAAACGATTCTGATCAGATGGCCTTGATCGGACCCACACTCTGGGACACACTACCCTACTTGGTATACAGCCCTTCGGGATCAGACACGGAGCGTTTGGCAAAACACTAATTTCTTCATTAGAAAACACTTCATGTATTATTTTAAAAATCTGACAAGATGAATAAAATTTGATTTTTGAAAAGAAACACTAGATCCTGACACATAAGAAGATCCTTTATATTATGTGTTACTGCCGCAGGGGAAATTTTTCCGAGTTGGCCCTGCTCTTTTTTCCTTTGGGAAGTGTTGATTGCACACTGTAATTTCAGGAATTCATTCCATACTCATCGTGGAAATATCCCGCCTGGTGGATCTCCTTTGACTGGGGACACCGGCTTCAGTATGGCGATTTACTGGCTGTTTATTATACCTTACGCATGCTTTGAAAAGTAGCCCTTTGTTTTTCTTGAAATGCATTTTAAATGCTTTTAATACGTGTGCTTTTATGTATATTGCAGGATTCCACCCCAACATGGTTATGTCCTAGCAACTGATCCTCAGTCATCACAAATACCTGAGTGGCCAAGGAAGCCGGTCCTTGGCATTTCAATCAGGCTGAAGAAAAGCCCGAACGTGTAGTCTGGTTAATTATCTTAAATTCTGGAGATTTAGAGTACACAAAAGCAGTGAGGACGAGGGACCCTTTTTCTCTGCGGCTACAGCTTTCTACCATCGACCCGTGCCTGAACATAATGCATGTGATCTGCTTCATCTGGAGGCTGGTGCCAGCTTTTCGTGTGTTGACATGAAATTTATCTCCCACTACTGAAGAGATAAGACAATTCTTTCCCAGGGAGTCTCATGGCTTGAGACTCTCCAGTCCGTCCAAGTACAAAGGCTGCCAAGCTATGTATTTCAAAGAACGCA
This sequence comes from Prionailurus bengalensis, assembly GCF_016509475.1. NCBI lineage: Eukaryota > Metazoa > Chordata > Mammalia > Carnivora > Felidae > Prionailurus > Prionailurus bengalensis. Next base: position 7,594,728 of record NC_057361.1, read on the forward strand.
CAATGGTCTGAGAGCAATGGTCTGTGTCGGCACCAGAGACACATGGTGGCAAAGGCGCGAGGTGGATGAAATTCGCCACCACGATCCCCCAAATCCTGCTGGCGCTTCCTCCAGCTCCCCACTTCCAAGCGCCACTCAGAGGGCCCCCCAGCCCCTTCTCTGCGTTCAGGGTCCTCAGGCACGCTTGCCCTCCCTGCCCAGCACCTCAGATTTGAAGGGTGTAGGTACCCATGTTCCTCTTTTCCTGAAAATGTATCTCTTACGCCAACACACCCTGGCCAGGGACCCAGTCACTGTGAATTCCGAGTTTGGGGATCAACTATTCCTTGGCGATATGCCAAAGCAGTCACTCAAGAGAAAGCCAAACTGGGCCTCATCTTTCCCAAGTACTGTGTGCTTTCTAACACAGCTTCTGAGATAATGTCCCTGGGCACTTTTTTTTTTTAAAAAGGGAGAAATTCCACACGTACAATTTTTCAAGGAATAGGGGCAAATTTCCTATCCACAGTACCAGCTTTACCAAATCTCGCTATTTTCATCATATTAGCGTAAGATTTTTCAAAAGGAAGTATAATATTATCGATAGCATTGAAGCCCTGTGTGTCCCTCCCCAATTTCACTCAAGTCCTTCTTGAGAGGAAAACACCTTTTTTGAAGTCAGCGTGGGTGACTCCCAAGCATGCACAACGTGCCCAAACACTGTATGGGATTTTTTTTTTTTTTTTGCAGTTTATCCAATGTTATGTAACAATTCTCATTCCGTACAAAAGTACTGTAAATCTTGTTTATATTTTTGTGATTTGTCCATATGAATACATATCACGCTACTTCATTAATTTTAATTTTTGAAGACTGTTCCATCATATAAATATGCAATTGTCTTATAAACAGCTTCATTGAGGGGCGCCTGGGTGGCTCAGCCGGTTAAGCATCCGACTCTTGGTTTCGGCTCAGGTCGTGGTCTCACGGTTGGTGAGATTCAGCCCTGAGCCAGGCTCTGTGCTGCCGGCTCAGGGGCTGCTTGGGATTCTCTCTCTCTCTCTCTCTCTCTCTCTCTCTCTCTCTCCGCCCCTCCCCTGCTTGTGCTCGCTCGTTCTCTCTCTCTCAAAATAAACATTTAAAAAAATAAACAGCTTTATAGAGATACAATTAACGGATAACAAACTGTACATAATTAACGTGCGAATTTAAAAGTTTTCAAATATGCATAAACCCAGGAAACAGTCACCACGTTCAAGACAATGAACGCATAGATCATGCCTCCAGTTTTCCCAGAGCCCCTTGGTAATTCGTCCTGCCCACCCCTCCCTGTCACTAAGCAACCACTGATCTGTTTCCTGTTGCTGTAGATTATTAGAAAGTGTTATTTCTAAACTTCCATATGAATGTATTCATGCAGAATATACTACTTTCTGTCTGGCTTCCTTCACTCACCATAATTTATTTTTATTTTATTTTTTTACTTGTTTATTTTGAGAGAGACAGAGAGAGTGAGTGGGGGAGGGGCAGAGAGGGAGGGAGAGAGAGAATCCCAAGCAGACTCCACAATGTCAGCGCAGAGCCCAACAAAGGGCTTGAACCCACGAACCGTGAGATCTTGACCTGAGCCCAAACCGAGAGTCAGAGCTTAACCGACTGAGCCACCCAGGTGCCCCCGCTCACCATAATTTATTGAGATTCACCCATGTCGTGGCATATATCAGTAGCTTGTTCTTTTTTGTTGCTGAATAGTATTTCATTATGGATGCGCCCCAAATTGTTTATTCATCTGTCGATGGACATTTGGCTCATTTCCAGTTTGGGGCTATTACCCTTCACACTCACATGAAAATTCATGTACATGTCTTATAGGGACATATGCTTTCATTTCTCTTGGTAAACACCTGGAATGGCTGGATCATATGGTAAGTGGACGTTTAACTACTTAAGAAACTGTCAGTTCAGGACGTGTGGGTGGCTCAGTTGGCTGAGCGTCTGACTCTCGATTCCGGCTCAGGTCACGATCTCACTGTGCATGGGTTCAAGCTCCAAATTGAGCTCTGTGCTGACAGCGTGGAACGTGCTTGAGATTCTCTCTCCTTCCCTCTCTGCCTCTCCCCTGCTCTCATGCACACATGCACGCACGCACACACGCGCGCGCACACACACACGCGCTCTCTCTCTCTCTTTCAAAAATAAATAAATATTTAAAAAAGAAAAACAGAAACTATCAGGGGTGGCTGGGCAGCTCAGTCAGTTAAGCGTCCGACTTCAGCTCAGGTCATGATCTCACGGTTCGGGAGTTCAAGCTCCACATCGGGCTCTGTGCTGACAGCTCAGAGCCTGGAACCTGCTTCAGATTCTGTGCCTCCCTCTGCCTCTGCCCCTCCCCCACTCGCACTCTGTCTCTCTCTCAAAAATAAATAAATATAAAAAAATTTTAAAAATCTGTCAGTTCTCCCAAGTGCACTGTTTCATTCCTATAAATAGCATGCGAGAGTTCCAGTTCCTCCACATTCTCAACAATACTTGCTATGGTCCAGCTTTTTAATTTTAACCATTCTACTAGGTAAGAAGGGTATCACACCGAGGTTCTAATTTGCCCCGATGACTTTTTTTGACGACTTCCTTAATGACTAATGATTTTGAACATCGCCTCATGTTTTTATGTGCCACCCACACATCTCCCTCGGTAGAGTACCTATTCAAATCTTCCATCCGTTTTGGCAAAGGTATTGTTTATTTCCTCACTCACGAGGTTTTAGAAGTTGTTATATATCTGCGTACAAATACTTTTCGATTTAGATAAAAATTTGTCCCCGATCCGTGGCTTGTCTTTACATTCTCTTGACAGTGCTTTATAAAGAGTTTTTACTTTTGATGAAATACAATTTAGAATGATCTGTTTAATTTGTAAAGATTTCTTTGATGTTTTTTTCTCATTCTGTATAAACCAATCTTTGCCCAACTCAAGGTTCACCAGGGTTTCCTCCCATGCTTTCTTCTAGAAGTTCTTTTTTTTTTTTAAGATTTTTTTTGTTGTCAAGTAATCTCTCCACCCAACGTGAGTCTCGAACTCACAACCCCGAGATCAAGAGTCACATATGCCTCTCCGACTGAGGCAGCCAGGCACCTCCAAGTTCTGTCCCGTTGTCTTTCACATTACGTATATGATCCATTCAGATTTAATTTTGGGGGGCGCCCGGGTGACTCAGTCGGTTAAGCGTCCGACTTCGGCTCAGGTCACGATCTCACGGTTCGTGAGTTCGAGCCCCGCGACGGGCTCTGTGCTGACCGCTTGGAGCCTGGAGCCTGCTTCGGATTCTATGTCTCCCTCTCTCTCTGTGCTTTCTCCACTCACAACTGTCTCTCTCTGTCTCTCAAAAAAGGAATAAATATTGAAAACAATTAGATTTAATTTTTGTATATGGCATGAAATATGGATCGAATTTCATATTCTTACATGCGGATATCCCTCCTACGGGGAGGCTAAAACGCAGTTTCCAAATTCCCCTCATGGCCAAGTTTTCTTTGTAGTTTCAGGGTCTACGTTTTTACCTCCCAAACTGCTAACTTGTTATTTTCCTATTTCTTTCTCTCTTATTTTCTATCCTTTTGTGGTTTCACAAGTTTTTGCTCTTTTAAAATCAAAGTTATGCCCTCATTTATTTCTTTAAACATCTTTTTAATATTTTCCCATAAAACGAATTTCACCTGGGGTGAGGTAATGTCTTTGCTGAGTTTGTCGGCTGTATTTTTAGAAATGCAAGCTTTCCTTATATGCTCCAGAACTGTGGTTTGAGTTTCAGATTTAAAGGGAAGGAGTTATCCATAATCTTTACTTCCCTCGCCCTCCTTGCTTAGCCCACCCCGGCCAGCGGGTTTACCGTCAGTCGCCCTCACCTCACCCGCGGGGGTCCTCATTCGGGAACCCGGTATTACCTCCGCCTCTCTGAGGCTTCTGTGTGGGTGTCAGAAATAGTGCAGAGCCAGGCGCTAACCTGACAACGGGCTTGTTCTAGACTCCCAGGCCTGAAGTTTGCTAAAAACTCTGACCCTAGGTAGAGGTTGGCAAGAATCCTTTTCGGTGTCTTTTAAGGAAGCGAGAAGCCTCATACAGCCCGTGGCATGAACCAATGAGGCTGATTTCAGTCCCCCATACCATCCGGAGCACTTGTACCCTTCAGCCCAAGGCATCAAGAACTATTGACCCATTGGACTCGAAGGCGGAGCTGCTTCGGTCTCTTCCAGACCAAGTCTCCACCAGCCTGTGTTTTAGCCACAGCCGCGGCTTTGCAGGTTCGTCCCATTTCTGGCCCGTGGAGACCTTTCTCTTGTTTTGGGTCCAGCTATGTCTCTTTGCTTTCCTACTTTGCTATGTGCTCTTGTCACTACACGTGCACCCCTTCACTATCTTGATCCGGCTCATGAGAGAGGTCGTCATGCTGGGAAGTTAAGCAAGGGAAAGGCGTGCCGGCCGGGCTGAATTAAGGGCCCCCAAAGATGCTCTTATCCTAATCCCAGAAGTTTTTGAACTATGGCACCTTACATGACACAGGGACATTGCGCATGTGATTAAGGCAGGGACCTTTGAGAGAGGGCGTATCATCCTGGATGTTCTGAGTGATCCCAGTGTAATTAGAAAGGTCCTTAGAAGAGAGAACCAGGAGAGGCTGAAAGAAACTTGAGGAGGGAAGCAAAGGGCACAGAGTGATGTGATAAGGAAACCAGGAGCCGAGAAATGGCAATGAATGGATTCTGCCCTAGAGCCTCCAGAAGGAAACAGCACAGCCAAAACCTTGCCTTTAAGGCCAGTGACACTGATTTTGGACTCCTGACCTCCAGAAGGTCAGACACCAAATCTGGGTGTTTTAAGCCACCCAGTCTGCAGTAATTTGTTACAGCAGCAATAAGAAACTACTACGAGCCTTGAGAGGTGGTGCACGATAATAGAAGGGGAAATACATCCCGTGAGGATTCCAGGCGGACGCTAAGTTGTACAACGTGTATGTGGGGAAAAGTCGCTTCTCAACACAGCTGAGTCAGCTCTTGGCCAGGGACTGGTTTCACATTAATTTGTTAATTCACTGTAAACAGCTTCAAGAACTATTTGATTTGATTTCACTTTGACGTCTCTGATCACCGTCACAATTTACCTGTATAAATAGCTTTCAACCTATACAAAGTAACCTAAAATATGATACGATATTGAACGGACCTTTGAAATTTTGTAGAGAACAGAGAACACATATATTGGCTATCGTTACCTCTGTGCACCACTTAAGAGTTGCTAATTTAATTTAATTATACATATTTCATGAAAGTCTGGTTATGAGCGGCAGTAGTTAAATCTTGAATGAATGTTTCCGTTTTTAAAATGGCTACAAAATCACCTTTGGAGGGCGGCAGAGAAACGGGTAAAATAAAATGGATCCTAAGTATTTCAATAAAAACCGTAGGAATTTTAAACATATAAACATTAGAAAAGAATTACTATTCACATATCCACAAAGGGATATATGATACAGTGAAACTACAGGAATCTTGCCACCACAAAATTATACCTGTCCGAATTCGCTCAAAGGCATGGGAAAACACTTCGCCATCTCTATATAAAATCTGAGTCCCTGAAACATTTATTTAATACTGTGATAATTGCTAGGATACAGCGATAAATAGGAAATGAACTCTTCCTCTGTGGAACCCACCTTCTCATAGAGAAGAGAGATGAAAACAAGGGCTGGGGCGCCTGGGTGGCTCCGTCGGTTGGGCGACCGACTTCGGCTCAGGTCGCGATCTCGCGGTTCGTGAGTTCGAGCCCCGCGTCGGGCCCTGTGCTGACAGCTCGGAGCCCGAAGCCCGCTTCAGATTCTGTGTCTCCCTCTCTCTCTCCCCCTCCCCTGCTCACATCCTGTGTCTGTCTCTCAATAATAAACGTTAAAAAAAAAAAAAAAAGAAAAGAAAACAATGGCTGTAACAGACCAGAGCTCCACACTGCCCTCTGGAGTTCAGTAATGGAGTCGAGGTAATGTAATGCAATCCCTGTATTACAGATGTGCATAGGAGACCATGATAATACAAAGAAAGGGGTAGAGAAAAAAAAAAGGTCAACCAAGGGACTTTGAGCTACGTCTTAAAGACGTAAGAGGGGGTTATAGAAAATATAGAAAAAGGGGGTATTCAATATTTCCTAAGTTATTGAAATGCATGGGAGTATGACATCCTCTCCAGGAGAATATGGTATCTTTTGCCCTAGAAATCATACCTTCCCTTCTTTGATCTTGGTTCCAATAATTTGCCGCCTTTGTTGAATGATCTCAATGAGAAGATCACACTCTTCCATCAATTTGGCTTCTTGACGTGACGCATTGACCTATAGGACAGAAAGAATGGTGAGCATTTAATTTGGCCTTTGTTTTCTGTTAAATGCTCTTTAACGTAGACTACTACGTTTCTGGTAATCACTAAAAAGATACTTTAAATGTTAACTCTTTTTCCAATTATACAAAGATGGAAAATATAGGACTTACATATCTACTCCCTTCCTTACACTCTTGGAAAACACTATTATCCAATGATAGCAGTCTTCTCTGCTAAGCCATACTCAGCCACAGAATCTTTCTTAACACAACATATACACAGCTATTACCAATTAGTTGGAAATCGACACTTGAGATATATTTGCAATTCCTTCTTCTATATCTTGAAAGAGAGTGGAATTTTGGCCTATTAGACATAAAAAGTAAGTTTAAAAAGAACAAATATTATTCCTTTATGGAGGACAGACTACTATTAACGTCCATCGGACACATTTTCCAAATGCAGCGTAGCAAGACTGTATCATGTTTACTTAACTCTTCTTTTAAATACAGACATCAACTTTGCATTTAGTCACTATGAAAACACCAAAAAAGAAAAAGGACCGTTGGATATTTTATTCGCCTTATGACATAATTTAAAATTTTACTTCTGGTATACGTCCGAAAGATCAAGATTCTACAATGAACATGAGCCATTCTCCAGGAAAGGTAGATCATTATAGAAGGGCCCTTATTTGAAGTTTTCAAGACTCATTGTATGCAAGGCGGGGTGACAATTAGCTCATTCTTGGCCACTGGGCTTGGGAAATACTCTGCACACGCTATTTCCTCCACCTCTTGACAATTCTGAAATGCTTATTCGCAGAGACCCCAAAATCACAGCTGTGGGAAATGGAGATAGCATGCTTGCGTTTTATGATTTTAACCCAGCACGCAAGTTGCAGCGTTACAGAGAATGACAATGGCACCATTGATTACTCTACCATATCTCAGGGAGGAGCCATGGCCCAGCCATTAAGCCCTTCTGATTTGGGATACTTTATTTAACCGGAGTAATTCCATTCTCTATGAATGAGATAAACTAGAAGTAGGGTCAGAAGTTCAGGATAAATATCCATTGATGGCTGTTCAGAGGAATCACGTCCTGTTTCCAGAGGCCAAGATTCCTTGCGTTTTATTCCTCATTATTATGAGACGCAGGAGAGAGACTACTCAAGACATCTTCTTTTTTTAAAATTTTTTTTTTCAACGTTTATTTTATTTTTGGGACAGAGAGAGACAGAGCTGAACGGGGGAGGGGCAGAGAGAGAGGGAGACACAGAATCGGAAACAGGCTCCAGGCTCCGAGCCATCAGCCCAGAGCCCGACGCGGGGCTCGAACTCCCGGACCGCGAGATCGTGACCTGGCTGAAGTCGGACGCTTCACCGACTGCGCCACCCAGGCGCCCCAAGACATCTTCTTATTGAGAAGATAATGGTCACTGGCCATTTGCAGCAAACCCCGAGATCAGGCCCTATGTCAGATTAGCACGCAAACATGCTTGCTGAATGTGATGAACAAAAGAGAAAATTAAAAGACGTTTTGAGGGGCGCCGGGGTGGCTCAGTCGGTTAGGCGTCTGACTTTGGCTCAGGTCATGTTCTCACGGTTTGTGGTTCGAGCCCCGCGTCGGGCTCTGTGCCGACAGCTCGGAGCCCGGAGCCTGCTTCGGATTCTGTGTCTCCCTCTCTCTGGCCCTCCCCGGCTCACGCTCTGTCTCACTCTCTCTCCCAAGAATAAATAGACATTAAAAAAAAAAAAAAAAAGACGTTTTGATGGGTAAGTACAGAATGTGGAACTCAGGCTAATATTTCAAGGAGGTTCACCACTGGACTCAGTTTCTCTTACCATGACTTTTATGTTGTCATTTCTAATTTCCCTTGAGGATTCCCAAATAAAAACCCAGCTATCCATGGACATATTTACTCAAAATGCCACTACTCTCAAGAAATTTCTTGTCTTCCCTCTTGACCTCTAACTGAATGTAATAACTGGCTACAACTGAGCTGTGAAAAGGAAGGAATCATATTGAAACCATGGGCACATTATGATGGAGAGAGTGAAATTTCTGGAAAGTAGCACCTTATACTTGAAAAGTATCTTTGAGAGGAGTGCCTGAGTGGTTCAGTCGGTTAAGCGTCTGACTTCACCTCAGGTCACGATCTCGTGGTTCATGAGTTTGAGCCTGGAGCCTGCTTCGGATTCTGTGTCTCCCTCTCTCTCTGCCCCTCCCCTGCTTGTGCTCTGTCTCAATCTCTCAAAAATAAACAGCAAAAAAAAAAAAACCCACAGAAAAGTATCTTCTAGAATGAGCCCCAAGAGTGACAATTTTGATAGAGTCCAATTTACTTATTTATCTATTGTCATCTGTGCTTCTGGTGTCATAGCTAAGCAACCCGATCCAAGGTCATGAAGAGTTAGGCCTCTGTTTTCCTCTAGAAGTTTTATCTCTTACATTTAGGTCTATGCACCATTTTGAGTTAGGTTTTGCGCATGCTTCCAAGCAGGGTCCGACTGTGCCTTCTTACTTCTGGATAGCCAGCTGCCTAAGCACCGTCTACTGGAGAGACGATTCTTTCCTTCAGTGAAGTGTCTTAGCACTCTTGTCAAAAATCAATTGACCGGGGGTGCCTGGGTGGCGCAGTCGGTTAAGCGTCCGACTTCAGCCAGGTCACGATCTCGAGGTCCGTGAGTTCGAGCCCCGCGTCGGGCTCTGGGCTGATGGCTCGGAGCCTGGAGCCTGTTTCCGATTCTGTGTCTCCCTCTCTCTCTGCCCCTCCCCCGTTCATGCTCTGTCTCTCTCTGTCCCAAAAATAAATAAAAACGTTAAAAAAAAAAATTAAAAAAAAAAAAATCAATTGACCGTATCGTGAAGTCCTCAGGTTTTGATGTTGCTAACATATTCTGTGCTTAATGACATTCTGGTTTTGACTGAACTGGGTCCAACCTCACTAACAGTTCTAGAGGTAGGTGTCAGGAAATGTGGCGTCGAGGACTAGCTCTACTCAGAGGTCGATGTTGGAAAAGTCCAGGAAGATAACCGTTTCAAAATTCTCCTATTTTATAAAATGAGGGGAACGGTATCTGCTGTCTCGGCCACGTGGGATGATTGTGGTAAATACATGAACTAATATCTGAGGAAACAGCTAACACTGTGAAGTCACAGACAAATCTCAAGTAGTATCATCTGCATCGAGAAGTAGCTTTGTTAATAGACTATGATTTAGTCTGGGGTCCATTTCGCTCTCAAGATCATTGGGATTTGGGTTACTCCACGGGAGGAAAAGTGTCCCAGTTGCCATCCTAGCACGGGGTTTGATTTAATCCAAATTCTGACCATTTGATATTCATGATGGATAGATTTGTTTTACAAAAAAAGTAGACTGAAATCTACTTTGTTGAGCCAACTATGTTTTGGGAAAGCTGATACCACAACCACCACTGGCCCAAAATATAATTTCTCAGAAAGTTGGAAACATGAGCCATTCATTTTAGGCCAAGTATGTCCCTTAGATCTTTCAAAAAACACCGAGTTGACTTTCCTTTGAAACCGGGAAAGTTGAATCTCTTTTGAAACTTTGATGAAGCTTCCAAATTTTTGTAACTCTAGCATTCTTCTATTCCAAAAGGTACAATAAAAGAAGTTGAATGCTATCCTGTATTTCTAAAATTCTCCCACTACAAAGAAGTTTTCCACAGTTTTGCTGTTTTATGTGTCACTTAAAAGAAGTTAATGACTTGATTGGATTTCATTTCTTATATGGGCTATGAACCCAAATATGGGTTTATTGGTCGCTCGCAGCGTGTTCAGGTGTTTCTAGTTCACAGGCTTGGTTTGGAAGCTGGCGGCTCTTGGTTATGATTTCAGCCTTCGATTTCTGATTCACGTCTTTTGATTCAGAATCACGAAGGCTAATACAAGCGCTTTGAGTAGAGCCAACCTAAGGATGCAAGAAACAAGCCTCAAACCTTCTTTCATAGACCTCTATGTCCACCTTCTTGGTCCCTCACCTAAAGACAAGAGTGGGATGAAGATAATTAGGGATGACGAATCATTCCCCCCATCCTTGTCCCTAGTTCTTAGTACTGACTTCATCTCTAAAGTAATTCTTCTAAAGTCAGATCCCATCTGCATCCTGGCAGGATTCAAGTCTTCTGTCGGGTGTTATTATCCCATTTTTAGGCCCTGACGCCTTATCTGAGGCTGCGAGCGGGACGGCCCATGTTATGCAAGCTCAAGCCTATTCTTGTAAAACACTCGCGTCCCTCACTTTGAAAGACACGCATACAACTATTGATTCATTCACCTATCTAATCATTTATTCATTCAAATGATCGCAACGGGGTTCCGAGAGCCTATCAGGCAGCACTCCAGCGCTGGGCACAGACAAAGTCCACACTATCACAGAGTTTACATACAAACATAGGGGAACAGGCTGAACAAGTCAAGAAATAGATAAAACTTTCGGCTCATGACTAGTACATAGAGGAAATTAAAGAGGGTGATGTGATTGCCCGTGCCTGAGAGTAGGGCCCGTTTTATTGAAGGTCAGTCAAGAATTCTCTGAGAAGTCTTCGAAGGGGTGCAAAGGAACCAGCCATAAAATATAGACAAGGGTGTTTGCAGGCACTCCCAACTCTGCTTTTAACAGGGACCTCCTCACAAACTCTACAGCGCACCTTCAGTATTCACAGCTTCCGTATTTGCGATGTGTACGCTCGCTAAAATTAACAACTCCACTTGTAACCCGAAATCAATACTTGTGGCCTTTTCACACGCACGTCGGGCACGCTCAGAGCCCGAAAAAAAATCTAAGTCACCCTGCCAGCACCCAGCTGAGGTTGAACAAGGACACGCTCAGCCTTCTTGTTTTAGCTCTTCCATAGTCCGAGGGTGGAGACAATAAGGGTAGGGCAGTGTGGAGTAAGAAGGTCTGGCTCTGGGGCCAGATGGATGGGCTTGGAGTCCCAATTCTGGCACCCGTCAGTGGTCCAGCCTCCGGCAAGTCAGTTAACACTTTGGAAGCTCTTTTTCTCTTTCATAAAATAAAGACAATAGGATCTACCAGGAGACTTGCTTTCAGGATTTAAGATCATATCATCTATGCGAGGGGTTAGTGTGTGTGTGTGTGTGTGTGTGTGTGTGTGCGTGCGTTCTCCCCTAAGAGCGATGGTTCAGTATTGGCCAATTCAGTGTTCCTGGCGACTTTATAGAACATAACTACCACAATTAATGAGAATCAATTGTATTTCCCTACTACCGAGTGTGTCCATAATCGTCCATATTCCTCCTAAGAGCAGGAAGGGTAGAGTGAGAGGGGAGATTACAGAAGACACAAAAGAACAGTCTGGCTTGTAGAGCTGGCACCCCACTCTCTCTTATTCCTAGGGCGCTTCTGCTTCTTCTCTTCGACCAACTACGACTATCTCACCCTCGACAGCCTAGCGAAGGAGAGATTGGCAAGTCAGACCATGAATTGAGCACAGAAGGCCACCACTCCTGTCTTGGCCTCCTAGCCCTGAGATCGAATTCAGCTGGGGGCCATTCGGCTGCAGTAACACTCCTGTCAGATACCAGCAGTCAGTTGTAGTCCCGTGGAAGTTGCCACCGGGTGCCAAGCTTATCTGCCTTTGTTGGATGTGCAGGTACACTTACTCATTCCCCAGCTTGGTTAAGGATAACAGAAATGTTGGCTATTTTCTCCCGAGCACGTGGTTAGCAATGGCCAGCAAAAAGATCCCCCCCCCCGCCCCCGCCCTGTTAAGTTTTATTACATTGCAGACACATGTGGCCTTAACATCTTTAGAAATATTTTATGGCGCTCTTAGAAGACAACATCAGTGGGGAAAAGTATCTAGCCACTTCTCACGGGTAAAACTGGACTAATATGTATTTTAGAAATCCTCATTTTCTGGGGCGCCTGGGTGGCTCGGTCCGGCTTTGGCTCAGGTCATGATCTCACGGTCCGTGAGTTCGAGCCCCGCGTCGGGCTCTGCGCTGACAGCTCGGAGCCTGGAGCCGGCTTCCGATTCTGGGTCTCCCTCTCTCTGCCCCTCCCCCGCTCACACTCTGTCTCTCTCTCAAACATAAACAAACATTAAAAAATTAAAAAAAAAAAAAGGACATGTAATTTTGAGTCCGCATCCAAATTTAAAGGGGTCGGTGTTAAGATTATGTCTTAATAACCCTATTATTTCATACTGTTCTCTGCTACAACATCTCTAACAATCCCACAGGTGCAAAGGGAAATACGAGGATCTGAGGGTGCTTCGGGTTTTATTGCCAAAGGCAGCTGTGATGAACATTCCAGACCCTGGGGCAGAAGTTAGACGGAGCTGCCAGAAGGAACAATGAAAGCGAGTCTAACACTTGAGTTTGTATATAAAACTGAGCCAAGGAGAATTGAGTAAGAGCAGACCGTATTACTGTAATTCATCTAATATGTTTATATGTAATCTTCACCCTGAAACTCTCTCACACCGAAGTCAAATATTTGTGGACATAGTTCAAGTAGATGAGAGGCGGAAGAGTGGCCAAGTTCCCAGGGTCCCTGTCTTTGGGGCCGAAACCGGAGTACAGGAGAATATTTTGTAATATTTAATCTATTCATCTGACTAAAACTTTCGAAAGCCCAAGAAACGCTTTTCAGAAAAATAAAAAGATGGCATCCCTTCATACGGTGCTAACCACAGTCCGGCCTTTACCATGGAGTGACGTGCGGGGAAATGCTTGGGCCCAGAGGAGACCAATTCTGCATATTGATGGACTATCCACACGGGATCTTGCTATGTTTTTGCTGTGGGATCAAAAAACAGCTCCCAGGAACCTCACGATAAAATCCTCCTTTCTGGAGGTTTCTAAGATAATGGAGCTTGAATGTTGGATAAGGAAGTGAGACGCTATTAAAAGTGGCAACACACTGCGGTGAGCTGGGCAATAAAAGGCTTCTTATAAATGAAACACAACTGTAACAATACAATAAAACGGCCCGGCAAGAACACCACTCCTAATACCTAAAACCTTGAAGCTTCACACAAAGGGATTGCCGCCCCCCATCCCCCCCAAGAGGAGCAAACACAACGCGCCCATCCGAAACGTTGTTCGTTTTTCAGTAAAGCGAAATCGTCAGACAAGGTGAGAAGATTTAGAGTGAACAGGGCTAAGGGAGGCAGTAGTTCGGAACTCAGGGTCCCTAGAAAGTCTTCCTGGGGTGGAATGCCAGGCCCTCCTTACTTCCTAATTGTATGTTCTCAGGCATTTGCTTAAACTCTCCATTTCTCAAGTCCCTCAATATCGACTCTTACGGGGTAGATCGGGTGTTCCTGGGGGACCGCTGGCAATGTCTGGAGACATTGTTGGTCGTCACGAGGGGCCTGGGGGCCACGTCTCATATCTAGTGGGTGGAGGCCAGAGATGCTACCCAGCAAACATCCAACAATGCTTGGAAGAGCCCCCACCACAGCAGAGAACTGTCCAGCTCCCAAAGTCACCAGTGCCGAGGCAGAGAAACCCTAGGGGAGCTTGTGGTTCAGAGCTAAACGCACTAGCACGTGAAACGCCACTGAAAAATGTTTCACATGTAGCAATTACTCAATAAATGTTAACTGCCACCATTGTTAAGAGATTCTGTTTATCTGGAATGTCCACACAGGAGCAATAGTACGAGTTCCAGGACCGGTCAGCCTGTGCTGATTACCTGGGGGACTTAATAGCAGGAATCCACATTTTTTCCCGTCTACGTCTTTCACCAAAACAATGGCTTTGGAAGCTATAACATGAGGACTAACTCCGGAATTTGGGGAGTTATTTTCAAATCCCCAATGCATTCTCTTAAGGGCTCCTTCCTGATGCAACGGGAAGGGGACAGAGGAGAGCCTTCCATGATGTACCGCAGGAGGTGAGAGACTTTGCTATAAAGGGTTAGATGGTAAATATTTCCGCTTTGCGGACCATATGGTCCCTGTTGTGACTACTCAATGCCGCTGTTGTAGTATTAAAGCAGCCACTGACAATACGGAACCAGATGGGTGTGGCTGCGCTCCAACAGACCCTTATTTGTGAAACCCGGTGACGAGTCGGACTTGGCCCAAGGGGCCTAGGTTGCCAACCCCGAGCAAAGGGGAAAAGAGCATGGACTTTGTAACCAAAGAGCCGCTGCTGTGAAAAACGTGTTGAATCTGTGTAGGAAGGTCTCCTCGTTTGCAAACTTTCAATGAAAATATCCGTCAGCTCTCTGGCACATAGTAGGTGCTTGATAGATATCGGTTTCCTTCAAAGCGGTTCCAAAATGAAGAAGCGGAATGGAAGGTGTCGCTCGTAATTCATTCAAAAACAATAAACTCCTCCCTTCCTCTCTCTTATTAATTACACACATTATAAAATAAATGCTCCACACCCTTCCGTTTGGGTTGGGCACACAGAATGAAGAAAAAAAAAAAATCTATTAACCTGTCACGGACACTTGGGCCTATCAAGTCTTTTTCATAAAGTTTCTGAAAAGCGGTGCTTTCTATGAAGTACTTTTCAACTCATGTATTTGGCAAAAATCGCATTGTGGTCAGAAGCTAAAAAAAATTATTTACAGCGCGGGACAGTTAATGGAGTGCCGGGGAGGACAGAGGTGATCCGTCTCGGGGAAGGGAAGTCATTTCTAATGGAAAGAGGAAGCTTCTATCCCATGACCTTACATTACTCATTTTCAGTCTCACATGTCATTTCTCATTAAGTGGCATTCTCTTTAGTTGTTGTGCCGCGATTCCCGAGTAGTGATGGACTGGAAAAATACAAGGTTGAAGTCCTATTCGGGCTTGAGTTACTCCAAGACAGATGCCATCTGGCGCCCCGCAAAGTTAAGGAGGACGAGGATCAGACCTTGCTCTTCAGCATCCCTCACACTACGTGAAATACACTCGACTGTATCACCGGTAGGACTCGCACTTGGGCGCAAGACTGGAAAATGTTAAGCTTCGTTCTGTCTTTCGGACGCGTCCCCAAGTAACATCTAGGAAGCCCTGCCTGGGTGTCGTCACTCCGGAATGCCGGCAGAAGCAGGCAGACTGATCTTTCAATATCTGTGATGCCCAGTGTTTAATAATATTCCCATTTAGTCAAATAAAGTCAAAGACAGGAGGCTTTAGGGAAACCGAACACGTGAGCTGGGGGGGGGGGGGGGGGGGGCAAAGAGATGCTTCCAGGAAGCAGGGCAGGGGACAGGGATGGAAATATATGTAGCTGCCAGGGAACACCAGTAGGGGTGGGGAGGTGAGACAGGGCATGAAGCCAGAAGCGCGTGTCTGACCGAGACCACGGTGGCCGACTGCAGATTAATCCCGGTGGGAGACTGGGAAACTCAGAGCGGTCCTGCTGATGGGGAGGAAGGGTGGGATTTACCTAATATCTCCCGTGGGTGGCTGGTCGGAGGCTGTCGGGGGTGGTTGGGCAGTAATTCTCTGGAGTTAACGGCTGGGCACCCTGGGTGGGGGAGCCCCCGGGCAGAGTGTTACGGGCTTCCAGAAGCTCTCGGGCCAGGAAACATAGGACTGGTGAGCGCTGTAAGCGCCTGGCACTGACCATTACAGACAGAAGTGCCTACATCAGAGGGGACGACGATCTGGACGTTTCTTAAGAAAGAGATCTAGAGGGGGTCAGAGGGCACCGGTGTCCCACTCATCCAGCTTGTTCTACAGCCCCAACGACTTCTGACTAATTGCAGGGCTGAACAGAGTTTGCATCTGGCCGTGCTGTCTATCCTGACCTTGGTTGTTTTTTCCTTCGGGCCACAATCTACCCACAAGTGTTCATTTACAACTGACCACAAATGGGTCTAAAGCTGAGCAATGACAGGCAAAGTTGCCTGAAAAGAAAACACGTGAAATCTAGTGAGTCAGACTAAAATATATGTATTTCTTTATCTAGAGACCCTTGGATTTTCCATCATTCCAACTCACTGGGAAATTATTATTGTCTTTTTAAAACAATGGCTCTCCAGTTCTAAGCTTAATATGTACGGTCTTCTAGAGTAAAACTGAATCTTAAAATACTGAAGTTAGGGATTACATGAAGAAGTGCCTCTCTCTCTCTCTCTCTCTCTCTCTCCCTGCCTCCCTCCCTCCATTACCTGAAAGATGCTGTCTTCTCACCTCCTAACTGGGAAACAGAATGTTCTGTTTACATTTGTCAGGATCAGGGGGTGGCGGGCAGGCGCGGCATCCTGCCAGGTAATGGAAACACTGCTTGCTTTACTGTTATTACCAAGAACAAAGCCTTCTTATTGTTTCATGGAAGCCTTCAAGGCGGGCCTCACGGGCATAGTTCTGATTTTTTCGAGACCACAAACAAGGGGAATTCTTTAAGGCCATTTCATGAAAAACAGAAGGCAAAAATACTTTATTCCGCAAAAATTAAAGCAGACCTTTGTTTAAGTAGCCAGAGCCCGACCCAGGTCAGCGTTTCGTTAAGATGGGACGGAGGCTGTGTCCCCGGTATGAGAGAACACCCCCTTCCTCTCGGAGAGCGTCGCTTCGGCGCCGCTATTTTCAGGTAGCATGCTGCACAAAGAAACATCTTGCACCAAAAATGATCGTGCCAACACTGCCCTTGCGAGCTCTCGCTATAGAACTAGGAACCACGCAAGTCTTCATTCGGTGCTTCTTAGGACTCTGCCAGCCAACTAAACTTTCCATGCGGTCCCTCGCGGCTCCCAGGCTAGGGGGTTAAAGCTACTGCTTTCCCGAGATCTCCGCAACGGTCTGGGTAGCTGAGGAATGTCCGCGAGAGGAAATGACAACGCTCCCACCTCTCCCAGAACGAGGAGGGCGTCAGCGGTGGCCGGGTGGCCATCCTAGGGACTTGCTGGGTGCCCACGATGTGCAAAGTGGCACGCGGGCCCAAACTCTGCCCTCCAAAGACGATGACTCCCTTAGAGAACAACCAGCACACACGCCGGCTGCACACAGAATTAACTGCACCAGAAACCCCGGAGCCAGACTCTTACTGCCCCTTGAGAAAAGCCACACTGAGGCCCGTCGCGGAGAGCCGGCGATGACCCACCGCACTCACACAGAGCCCGGCTAAGGCAAAAAGGTGAATTTGGAGGCTTAACTCTGGGGAGGGGTGGTCTGCTCTTGACCTTCTTCGAATTGACTTCCTTGATTTGATTTACGACAACTGAGAGTCGCCGTCTCTCCCTGAAGCTGTCCCTGCTTACTTGCTCTCCTAAGGTTTTTTTCTGAGACTGGGGAGCTGGTGCCCATGACGGTGCTGAGGGTGGTAGGAGGGAGATGGGACACAAACTACAGAGCACTGTCACCGTACAAGCTGGGCTTTGCCAAAAGGACACTGAGAAGGAATCTAACCTGGTCTGGAAGAGAAAAGGAAAGACCAGAGAATTCAGATGCTTGTCAGTTGCCGATTTTGAGGTTCTGGGGTGTGTGTGTGTGTGCGTGTGTGTGTGTGTGTGTGTGCGCGCGCACGCGCTTCAAACGTGTGTTTGAAGATCAAGAGAGCCTAATACTGAAAATGTCATTCTAGGGGCACCTGGGTGACTCAGTCGCTTATGCGTCCGAGTTGGTTTTGGCTCAGGTCATGATCTCACGCTTCGTGAGTCTGAGCCCCGCATCAGTCTCCACGCTGACAGTGTGGAGCCTCCTTGCGATTCTCTCTCTGCCTCTCCCCTGCTCGTGCTCTCTCTCTCTGTCAAAATAAATAAACATAAAAAAAAAAAAAGAAAATGTCAGCCTGTAAGCCATCTTCAGACCTCCCTTAAGGGCTCAGCAACGACCCAATGGACAGTTCTCTCATCCTTGACTTCCGTCCTCCTAGCCCTCTGCCAGTGACAGGGCCCTTGTGTCAGGAATTACAGCTGCTGAGATGTGCCACCATAGAGACCCTGTCCTGTGTACCGTCTTCTCAAGAAGGATCCTTTTTCGGGGCACCTGGGTGGCTCAGTAGGTTGAGCCTCCGACTTCAGCTCAGGTCATGATCTCGTGGTTTGTGAGTTCGAGCCCCGCGTCGGGCTCTGTGCCGACAGCTCGGAGCCTGGAACCTGCTTCGGATTCTACGTCTCCCTCTCTCTCTCCGCCCCTCCCCCACTCATGCTCTGTCTCTCTCAAAAACTGAATAAACAAAAAAATTAAAAAAAAGAAGATGAAGGACCCTTTTTCTGCCCTTCAGGATGAGAATTCATCTGATGCACTGATCGACACAAATGCACCAGTGACAGAGGGAGGGCAGAAGGAGGCAGCTGGTCTCTCTGGGAGAGTCCTGATTTCTCATCCCTGGCCACGTGCCGTGTGCTGAACGCAGGAGATACTAGGAAAAGAAAGATAGCGCCCTGCTTCCCGAGGAGTCCAACCGACCAGGAGACGGAAGACATGTGTTTGAAGAGCACGTGGATATTTGGCCAAGGACTGACTGTACCTGTATCAACAAATCGTCATGGTGTTTTCCTTAGGCTTTTAAATTCAAATGGTGAATCTCATTATTCTATTCATAAATCCAACAAATTTTATAAAACCAAGAATCATCACTCTCGGGGGGATCCTGAATCAATGTTTAACTCACTCAACTTGAACAGACATAACTCCATTAAACAGTCAATGCCATATATTAATTAGTTGATTCAGTTCCTGTACTCATTTTTTTTAATGGAAGTAAATCTACCTAAAGGAAAATGCATAAATCTTAAGGGACAAGTCAATGGATTTTGATAACCAACATAGCCAACAATTTGACCAAGACATAAAATATCTCACCCCAGAAAGCCCATGGGTAACCGCTGTTCTGATTTTTATCACCAAATTCCTGTAACATTTTAAATTGCATTTATAAATGTAACATATTCAGCTTACTTTATAAGCACTTTAAATGCCTAACGGTGTAAAATTAAAACCCTAACAAGGTAAACCTTCTCACGTCCTTAAGTAGCTCTTAGAAATCTAATAAATTAAACTTACAAATGTAATGAAACTCCAGTTTTCTCCTGAACGTTCCCAGCACTGGTCTCAAACAAACTGTTTTACACTTTTAACGGAACAATCACAGGTCTAAAAGAAATTACGTGTTTCGGATTGGAATTTCAAAGCTCGCCTGTCAAATTTCTGTAATATGCCATTTTCTCTTAAATGCTACACACCCTTAAAATTCATGTTTTTCGCTCCACATTGTAATACAAAACATAGATACTGTTTCCGTCTTCGTCTTTACACATACTCCTCAATCTTCCTGGGGAGGAGAAAAAGAACTTTCTTTACTAAAGCGAGCAAACTGATCATCTCGAAGAAGTATGCTTGTTATGGTGAGTTGGACAGGGTTTCCAATTCCCAGCAGATGGGATCGTTTCTTGCCGGGAGAACTCCCCTAGGAATCTAAGAGTCTGATCATCTCTTTCAACGCTATCACCTGGTTTGGGTAGCTGAAGTTCAGTAACCACTCAAGTTGTTTTACTACTTGATTAGATTCAGTCACCCTGCTCCCCCCTTTTGTCTTACTGGCTGATTCTTGTTACGTCTGCCTTCAAGTCACATATCCATGGTCATCTGAAGGACATTCACCTCAACAGGCTTTGGGATGATAAAATCAGAAAGTTAGGGTGGGACCTTGTAAGTGGTCGTTTTTGTTTTGGTGTATATCTGTGTAAGTCCTCCCACTGTCGTCTTCTCTACATGACAGCCACATGTCGCTGTGGAGCTGTGAGACTCGATACGGTAATCACCTTCTAACATCTGCAAGGAGGGACAAGGTGCCATCTTTCCAACCTACGTAAACAGACGGAAGGCTTTCTTGAACTTACCGCAGCCCCAAACGAGCTTGCCTGGTCAGAGAATTAGGCTACTAGGATAGTTTTCATCACCTCCTATATAGAAACCTGATGTTCTATCTAGTGAAAATACTTTTAAAAGCATAGTAAAAGCTCTATCATAAATTCCCAGGCTGGGAAGTTACCTCACTTGGTTGTAAAAATCTTTATTTGTGCTGCTCCTCACTGAAAGCCTTTTACACGCAGTGGTAGCCTCGGGCTTTTTAAATAGCTGAATTTCAAATTTCATATTTCTGTTTCAAACGAAAATAATCAATGCTACAATTGTGCTCTTGTTAACGAACATTTTATATGCATGACTCAATTATTGTGCTGGCGAATTTCAAAATCAGAACAGAGCTCTTCAGTTTTCCCTATAACATTTAGCAATTTAAAACAGAAGTGAATCAAATGAAGGCAAAAGATGATGTGTCCCATTTCTCTCCCACTCTGTAATTATCTTAGGTACAGAGATGATTTCAGCTTGATTATCGTGAAAAGCAATTTTATATTCATTTGTTGAGAAATAGAATTTAAGCTAGATATTGAGACCCGGAGACAAAAGAGGCTAGTTCAGTAACAAAACGACAGATTGACGGTTGGGACCGCTTATCTCTCTGAAGGGCAGGCACGAGCACAATCATGAGACACAATCTACCTGACAGTCACCTTCTCACCTGCGATCGGTCCTCCCGCAACTGGATCCATTCAACTACCACCATCTCGTGTGAGAGCTGGAGTCAGAACTAACCACAGCGGCCATTTTTTAGATCTGTCCCGACCTATCCTTATTATTCCTTACATCATGCCAGAAGCATCCTTACTGCGCTAGTCACCATCTGAATATTTCAAGGCAAGAAAAAAAATTAAATAAAATTGTTTTTTAAGTGGGGCTCCGTCGGTTGAGCATCTGACTCTTGATTTCAGCTCAGACCATGATCCCAGGGTTGTGGGATCGAGCCCCGAGTTGGGCTCCGCACTGAAGCGCGGGACCTGCTTGGGATTCTCGCTTTCTCTCTCTCTCTCTTTCTCTCCCTCTCTGCCCCTCTCCCCTGCGCATGCACATTCTCTCTCCAAAAATAAATGAATGAACGAGTGAATGAATGATCTCCAGGCAAGGAGGTTGTGTGTGGAATAGTGTAGGGGAGACACGATGAAGAATTCCTATACTATGGGGAGAAACCACATTAGGATATATGTATTCTTGGGGTGCCTGGGTGGCTGAGTCGGTTGAGCGTCTGACTTCGGCTCAGGTCATAATTTCACGGTTCTCATGGGTTTGAGCCCCGCATTGGGCTCCACACTGACCCAGTGGAGCCTGCTTGGGATTCTCTCTCTCTCCCTCTCTCTCTGCCCCTTCCCCGCATGCTCACAGTCTCTCTCTCTCTCAAAATAAATAAATATCCTTTAAAAAATTTTATTTTATTTTTTAATCTTTTTTAACGTTTATTTATTTTTGAGACAGAGAGAGACACCGCATGAACGGGGGAGGGTCAGAGAGAGAGGGAGACACAGAATCGGAAGCAGGCTTCAGGCTCCGAGCCATCAGCCCAGAGCCCGACGCGGGGCTCGAACTCGCGGACCGCAAGATCGTGACCTGAGCTGAAGTCGGATGCTCAACCGACTGAGCCACCCAGGCGCCCCTAAAAAATTTTAAATAAAGATACATGTATTCTCTCTCTTTCCCACGGCTCATCCACTGGGCCCCAATTAAGGCCAATTATTTCACATTTAAGTGTTAGCTTTGGAAATCTGCATTACTACGTTGAAATATGTTCAGAGGAAGTATCTTCAGAGGCACGTACGTGTGCTCACACTCCAATCCAAGCCACCTGGTAGGATTCTGAATATGACACAATAGTTCATCCCACCCAAAGTAGAAAGAATAGCAGGTGAGGAGAGGTTTGGATCATGTTTTAAAATTTTTTTAAACATGTATTTATTATTAAGAAACAGAGAGAGAGAGCATGAGCATGGGAGGGGCAGAGAGGGAGGCAGACACAGAATCCGAAGCAGGCTCCAGGCTCCAAGCTGTCAGCACAGAGCCCGACGTGGGGTCGAACCCACAAACCGCGAGATCATGACCGGAGACAAAGTCGGACGCTCAACCGACTGAGCCTCCCAGACTTCCCGGTAGCATGTTTTTAAACACCTTTCAAAGCTGAAACTTGGGAATGTCATTCTCAAAGTAATACCAAACTAACTAAGCCTTATATTCAGTCATTCCTGAGACTGATCTCTTATTCCAAAACAAGACTGGAAGACTTACTGCTGATGTCTTCTCACAATTCCTCATGAATATACCTAAGACGGCAACAGGATCCAATCCCCCTTACGAAACTTTTTTTTAAAGACAAGAACAATGAATCTAAGGAAAGAGTTGCAAGCATGTGTTACATACTACTTTAATAAACAATTACACTCAATCTCCACGGCTGAGAAAAGTGGAGTTTGGCACATGAGCTGTCCATTTTAGCAAACTGGATACATAGCCATTATACACATGCAGTAGTCAATCTTTTTCTCGTCTGTCCTGGGAATCCTAAGACTTGAACGTGGGAGAGCAGCCTTTACCACAGTGGCTCATAACCCAGGTTTTGAACGCCACCATATTTGTCCTATCACATGATCGCCATTCCGGAGCCGCTTAGATGGAGACCCCCATGGATGATGTGGTTTCAGGAGGCCAGAATCTGACTCTAATTATACCTTGAGAGCATTCTCATGAGGGCTCAGATGGGGTGGGAATCTAACCCTCATCTGCAAGTGACAAGAGATGATGACTCTGCACATTCAAGCTGGCCCCCAGCGGGACATATGTCGTACTAGGTCAGCCACCTGTCCACAAAACACAAACAGCACATTTGGCGTTCAGATGCTGGTCTTTATGCGATGGCTGTGGACAGAGCAATCGCCAAGGTTTCCATAGAGAGGGAGAGAGCGCTTTTGCGTAAAACTGTATAATGAAGTTAATTTAAACATAAAACCTGGGGCGCCTGGGTGGCTCAGTCGGTTGAGCGTCCGACTTCGGCTCGGGTCATGATCTTGCGGTTCGTGGGTTCGAGCCCGACGTCGGGCTCTGGGCTGACAGCTGGGAGCCTGGAGCCTGCTTCGGATTCTGTGTCTCCCTCTCTCTCTCTGCCCCTCCCCTGCTCATGCTCTGTCTCTCAAAAATGAATAAACATTAAAAAAAATTTTTTTTAATAAAAAAAAATTAAAAAATAAACATAAAAACCTCATGTTTCTTTTTAACCCAGCAATTTTTCCTCTTATTTCAAAGCTTACAACTGAGTGCTTTTAGGATGTGGTAAATGACTGAAAAAGTCTTTTACAGACCCCCTGCTTTCCCAAATCAAGGTTTTTAGCCGTTTCCTACAAGCTACGGTAACATATTACCCTCCTCCCTCTCAATTCACGGAGCCCAATATCTGGGCAAAAATGGAATGAAATTGCCCTTAGTTCACCCCCAAGAAGGCTGTCACTTCACGTGTCATCTAGCAGTGGCAAGACTCAGAGAAAGCCAGCAAAAGAACAAAGTTTCCATTAAAATCAAAGAAAAAGATCGTTTAAAAACTCAGCGTGAAAAACAATGG
The DNA here is from genome assembly GCF_016509475.1 of Prionailurus bengalensis. Lineage (NCBI taxonomy): Eukaryota > Metazoa > Chordata > Mammalia > Carnivora > Felidae > Prionailurus > Prionailurus bengalensis. The sequence continues at coordinate 7,618,455 of NC_057361.1, forward strand.
CAAAAGGAATTTGTTTAAAAAAAAAAAAAGCCTTTGTCTTCTCCACTCTGATCTGGCCACCTGTAATTCCCCAAAGGAACATCTCTTTTGTGCCCAGGTGTTACAGTCTCTGTGAAAGGACTCGATTCTCAGAATGTGTGGAGAATTTGAAACGTGTCAGTATTTGCTTAACTAAACTAGGCCCTCTGATTTTGAACATAAAACTGGGAGGAGGCTGAGACGCACTAACGCTAAACTCATCCCAAGAGAATTCTCTAATGTCTTCCTCTTCTGAAGAAACCAAAGCCCAGTGGCTAAAAACCCAACTCATTTTTAGAAACCCAGCCACCACATTACGCACACACGTTTTGGGGGTCTACCTGATACTGTTCCTTCAGTATCTCTCCCCTCCTGAGGCCTGAACTGCCTCGGCCTTCATTCTAGTTTTAAAAAGATTTGGGGCGCCTGGGTGGCTCAGTCTGCTAAGCATCTGACTCTTGATTTCGGCTCAGGTCATGATCTCACGGGTCGTGATTTCGAGCCCCGCGTCAGGCCCCGTGCTGCCCGCGGAGCCTGCTTGGGATTCTGTCTCTCTCTCTATCTGCCCCTCCCCTGCTCGCTCTCTGCCTCTCTCTCAAAATAAACAAAAATAAACTTACATTAAAAAAAAAGACTTGGTACTTACTGTCTAAGAGCCATTTCATTTGCTTACCCTCGCTGTAAAAACAAGTTATGAAACAATGGGGATGTGTGGGGGGAGGGAGACCTTCAAACTCTTTTCATTCTAAAGAAAAGCAGAAGTGAATCCCAGGAAGGAGGTGTGGACTTATAAGGATGTGGCATTTCCTCAGGATCTGGTGGGAATTCATTGATTTGATTTACAACAATTGAGAGTCACGGGATTATTTTCCCTAGGAATGCTCAGGCCCGAAAACAAGGACACCTTCAGGAAGAGGAAAAGGAAGAAATACAGTCTAGGAACCTAGGATGCGAACCAGGAAATTCTTTTCCACTGCCTGCATTTAAAAGTGCCTGACAAACTCCATTGGCTTTTTGGAGTTCAGTAGCGTGCTGTGAGGTTTTCCCTTGGGTGTGCACTTAGTGCATTTTGCACTAAGAGGTCCATACGAACTTTCCATTAGCCAAAAATATCACTTCCTGAAAAGAATCAGGGATGCCGGTTGTCGCCGTGAAAATTACCCAAGTCTCTGTGTTCCTCAATCCCTCATTAAACTTTCAAGAGCACATAGAGCTAGACAAGGATGCAATTATTAAAGCCCACCTAGCTCTCCGCTCTCGAAAGCCGGTTCCTACTGATCCCCCCGACACACCTTGTGTGTCTACAGAACGAACTACTTGCTGTGCGCACATACACTCCTCATTCTATCCCCGTGCCTCGGTTTCAAGGCCGCCTACCCTTGGAGGCGGGCTCACATCAGGCACTGCCTTTGGGACACCCAGCTGGAAGAAACGTCTTGCTTCTCTGAAATTCCAAGTACGGAGTCCGTACCTCTCTTACGGCAAGGAGTTTCCAATTTGGTATTGTGGTTACTGTTTTGTCTTGGACAAGATGGTGGGTCCTCGGCACCCAGCACAGTGGATGCCCCACACACGAACGGAACGAACAGAGTAGCGTGGCGCTTTAACCAACCGGAGTCACCGGCCGGAAGCAAAAAGGTACACCCTCGCCCGGAAACATCTGTGTAGTGAACACAACTCATAGATCAACGGTGTCCAGAACAGCCAGAGCAGAAAGTCACGTTAAGCTATATTATCCAACACGCGGAAATAAGGCAACAAGAAGACTGTGCGCCCTTGCCGGGGCGGTGGGAGAACATCCTCCACCAAGGCCGCCCAAGGAAGGGTCATGTAACTCCTCAGGCTGGGATGTCACAGAGTTCGGCTTTCTATTTACTCTCCATTGAGGCTTAGTCTCTGCAAAGTTAAATGTCAACTTGGACACTTGGAGAACACTGATGATATATAGCTCATTTTGCCCAAACGTTATGACTTTACTGCCCTTTACGTCACCAACCAGTTTTGCATTTCATTCAGCTGCCTGATTCTAGCGCCCTTCCTCCCGCACTCCCGCCCCATCCCCACCCCCACCCCCACTGTTTGCCGGTCCTTCATCAGGGACCTCGATAAATCCTCAACGGACCCATTTGGTTTATTGTGTGAGAACTGGATGCTCAACTGCTGGGAAGTTACACTCTGAGAATATTGATAATTATGAATAAGAGACACATGTAAAAACATAAGTATTCCTAGCATCACTTTTCTACTCATAATTCATTTTCTTTCATTTTTGCCTAGAAGAAATTTCCCAAATACCAAATTTATTCACCTGCAAGCATTTCTTTCCATTCGGAGGCTTTGTTCAGAAACACAGTAAAATGAATGAATGTTCTTTACTCCTTGTCTAGCATAACTTCTCATGGCCTACGTGTGTCTCCTTGCAAGCCTGCTAAAATCGATTCAGTAGTTAACTTTATTTATTTATTTGTTTATTTATTTATGTATGTTAATTTTTCAGAGAGAAAGCACACGAGCTGGGGAGGGGCACAGAGAGAGGGAGACACACAGGCTCCGTGCTGTCAGCCAAGAGTCTGACGCGAGGCTCGAACGCACAAACCGGGAGATCACGACCTGAGCCGAGGCCGGACCCTCAACCGACCGAGCCACCCAGGCGCCCCAGTAAGTAGCTGTATTTCGAAAGCCTTTATCACAGCTAAATATCTCATCTTTTGGCATCAAAACAAAATCTGCTTATAAATTTCTATCAATCATTCGAAATTGCTGAACATCATAGAAAGCAGTTTTACACGTTACAACGATAGCATTTCGTAAATTCGAGCCATAACTAATACCGCATTAGGAGCAAGACCGTTGTTCTGAAACCACTACCGGCCGTAATGGAAACCAGACCCTGAGTGCTTTAAGAAGTCACTAGCTGAAATTGAATGGAATGATCGCCCAATCTGTAAAGGCTTTGTAAGATTTCCCCATAAAACACAGGTAATTTCTTTTTTTTTTTTTTTACTGGAGAGAAATTATTCTTTCTGATTGTCCTAAACGTCAAATGCCGTCACATCATAAAAATAAAACATAGCACGCGGATCATTCCATTTTGTTCATCCATTTATTCCTATAACACATATTCACTTTACCCTACAATAATGAAGACATTATGCTTGTTCACTGTTATTTACCATGTTGTTTAATCAACAAGGCTCAAAACGTTCCCTGGAGACACCCTTGCCACAAGTGAATCCATTCGAAGCACACTCTTGACTTAATCCCAACAAGTGGTCAATTTCATGGAAACATATGTGACAGCGAAGATGCATTTTATAGACACCTGCGGTGGGTTGAATCATGTTCTCCCCCCCCCCGCCACCCCGCCCCGGAAAAATTACATCCAAGTCCTAACTCCCGGTATCTGCAAATAGGACCTTATTTGGAAGTAGGGTCTTTGCAGCCGTAATCAAGTTGAAGTGAATTCGTGCTGGGGTAGGATGGCCCCAGTCCGACGACTGGTGTCCCTGTAAGGAGGTTTGGTCATAGACACAGAGACACAGGGGGAAGGTCGTGGGAGCACAGAGGCAGAGACAGCAGTGGGGGGAAGGCAAAGCAGTGCGTGGGGAGGGATTCTCCGAGGTTCTATTTCCTTCGATTTTGTGCATCTCTTCTATTTGGCTTCTCCAAAAGATCTAATTTTAAGAAGACTGCCATCTTAAAAATGCAAAAGCCAAGGGGATAAACCAGCCCAGCGGTCTGGCAGTTCTCACATGAAACACAGCGCACAGAGACACTCACCTCCACGTGCTGGCAGGTTTGGATGAGTTTAGCCAAGAGGGTCTCCAGTTCCGTGTTCCTCTTAATAAGGTTGGTGAGGTTACTCTCTAAGTTTTGCTGTTCAAAAAGAGAAGAAAAATATTATGCGGCATACTTTTAATACTTCAGCATACACAAAATTACTCATACTCAGGAAGAGCCGATCCATTTTTCAGAAACCTCAATGAAATCTATGCAGCTTTAAGGATTTCTAGATTTAAGCTCGGCTTTGAGAAGCTGCATTTAAAAGAACCTTCAAAAAAGGTTCGAATTTCATTCTTTTTGTTCCTGCTTCTCGTACGAACTCCGGCACATGTACCTGAATAATTAGTTATAGGTCACGGACTAGGGAGAAAGGAGGTAATTGGATTTCTACTTCTTCACCTGAATCAGAAATAGCAATAATATAAGGAGTATATTCCCACAGCAGATCAACCATTATTGGATTTTTAGGATTTACCATCTTACGGGCAGGCTGAGGCCAGCCCCTCAGAGGAAGGTTTGAATTATCCGGCTATCGCTGACATTATGGCTATTTATAGGCATTTATGAGATATAAGAGGTCCTCGCCACACACATTTACTCACTCACGGTACATTTTATTGCACACACTTCTTTTCTTTGCCTATCAACCTATCAATGCCAGATCAAATTTCCTTGAAGGCCACATTTTTCACATCACTATCCTGCTTACGCATCTAGAATTATTCCCTATTCCTTGAGAACATCCAAGTTAAAGCTCCCTGCAATGACTATTAAACATCATTTTCAACCACAATAACCCACATCTCATTCTCCGTTTATGCCAGCCATTCATTTATCCACTCCTACAAGTGCTTACGGAGTTTCTACAAAAGGCCAGACTCTGAGAGATACTGGGGAAGCAAAAATAGAGACTCCCACTCCGCGTCCACAAGGAGAGAGCACTGCCGCTGGGTGAGAGATGCTCTAAGCGAGCCAAGGGGCAGAGTCGGGGCCGCCTGGAGAAGGTTTCCCGGAGGGCACAGTCTTTCCGCCGAGTCGGGAAGGGTGGGCGTGGGTGGAAGGACAGGCGAGGGAGTGTGAAGCGCGTTCCACGGGCAGGGGTTAGAACAATGTCACGGACCAAGATCAGGGCCAAGGATTAGGGCGACTATGTGTTTCAAAAGCCAGACAATTCACAAATTCAGCGGACATATGGGACAGAAGGAAATTTTGTGGAAAAGAAAACAGATCGAGGATTTGTAATGCCATCTGAGAGAAAGGATTTGAAAAGAGTATGGGGGGGGCGGATTATGAAAATTTACAACTTCATAAAGGTGATAATAGCTCATTACACGGTGAAATTGCTTTCTCAGAGTGTTTACTTCTCCTACTTTCCAAAATTTTAGATTTAGGAAGGTGTATTCAGGAACATAATCACTTTTATTTAACGGCTAAGATGTGTAAGTCGGAAGCAGAAATCTCTCTGGTCATTCTTAAGCAAGTTAAGCCTATTAATCTGGTCTTTATCCTATTGCCTGATTCTTTTTATTCCAAGGACCACCTTTTTCATTTCCCGAGGATTCTTTTTTTTTTTTTTAATTTTTTTTCAACGTTTATTTATTTTTGGGACAGAGAGAGACAGAGCATGAACGGGGGAGGGGCAGAGAGAGAGGGAGACACAGAATCGGAAACAGGCTCCAGGCTCGGAGCCGTCAGCCCAGAGCCCGACGCGGGGCTCGAACTCCCGGACCGCGGGACCGCGAGATCGCGACCTGGCTGAAGTCGGACCCCCAACCGACTGCGCCACCCAGGCGCCCCTCCCGAGGAGTCTTTATCACAGCTCCCTCTTCTTGAATTACTTTCTCTTCCTGTTCCCAGGATGCAATTCCCTCCTTCATAATTTCAAGAGAACGAAACATTCTTATTTATTCCTCAGCCTATTCGAAAATTAAAAAAAAAGCAATTCCATATTTTCCTGCGTGCAACACTTCCCAAGAACCCGAACTCTTGATGACGGGGCTCGAGGTTGTTTCCCTGGCGAGGACCCTCCCATGAGACACCCGTGTGTCAGAGAGGCACAGATCCCGGTATGACTCGGTGCCTCTGTTTCCTTCCCTGAGAATTCTATCTGGATCCAATTCCAGAGAAGGTGGGAGCGACGAGTCCAGGATGTACCTGGGGAGTCCCGGGTCTCCTGTCCCGTGCGGGATTGTCTCCGCCGTGTGCCCCTCAGGTCCCCACTGCTCTGTCTCGTCCCCACTTCTCATGAGCAGCCCAGTTTCAGCCTTCCCTCACCATTCTACATTTCTTTTCATTTCCAGTCCTCGGAGATTCTCCTCGTATGTTTATACACGATTAGTCTTATTTATTTGTTTGTTTGTTTTTGAGAGAGACAGAGAGACAGAGCGCAAGCGGGGAAGGGGCAGAGAGAGAGAGGGAGACACAGAATCCGAAGCAGGCTCCAGGCTCCGGGCTGTCAGCACAGAGCCCGACGCGGGGCTCGAACCCACGAACTGTGAGATCGTGACCTGAGCCGGAGTCGGACGCTCAACCGACTGAGCCGCCCGGGTGCCCCGGTTGTTGGCTTTAAAATCCATTTGAAAATATTTTATCTGTAATTCTCATGTGTTTGGAACTCAGAGGGAGGTTCTGCACATATTTCATCCGGACTGGAAGACCAACACGAACTGTCAAACACTCAAAGAGTCTCAAATAGAAATATTTTAAAGGAGAAAATGCCACCAATCATTTTATGGTCGGAGACCAGAGTATAATTTTGAGGCACTCCATTATTCAGTGCCGTCCTTGATCTAGATATGACTACTTTATGGTGTATTTGTCAACTTCTTTTGGTATGTTAATCTTAGGGAATCTTTTTACTTGTCTTTTTGGCTGACCCTTCAGAGCAGGAAATTTCTAGGGAAAGACATCATCTAACTGTTTACGGTTCAGCTATCACAGGTATGAGTTTTCTAAAGCGAGTCAGCAAAAGAGAGCCGAATAAATATAATCTAACACATTTAGATTTTACAAACATCTGCTTGCTTCCCCTCCCTTTATTGAGCATACATCATGTATAAAAATCTGTTTTTAATCAACTAATGTGTAGACTAAAGCCTGTGGTTTAAACACACTGACCTATCTAGATCCTTTGGGGTTATTCACATTTAAATAGTACAAGTGTTACTGAAGTCCACAAAGAATTACCGAGTCACTTACAAGCATAATAAAGGGAAGTGAAGCCGGGAGACACTTGTTTCCAAGAAGTACCAAAGGGACTGACAACACTTGCGAAGAAAGCCCGGGTAATGGGAAGGTAACAAAATCCAGCGCTCAACGAACCATGCATCCAGAAGCTTCCACCACAGGGACTTCTGTGGAGTTTTCTAGAACTTAACCGTATCGCTAACATCCTGTGTGGCGGTCAGCAGGTCCTATAACCTCCTAATTTTGGCTGTGCTTTGTGCAGAAGAGAGATAATATTCTTTGGCATAAGGGTCGGGGGACTAAGCGTATGTAAGTATCCACTTCCCTGTGGATATCTAAGGAATTCTACAGAGTACCAAAAAAATAGTTTTAGTTTCCTGTTCTCACCTCGAAAACGTCAACATATTTACATCTCCTTATGGAGCTGAGCTTCGTGGAGACCGAAGGAGGCAGGCCGGAGGGACCACACATGCAGAGTGAGGAGACGGGGGGGCTGCCCTCCCACCTGAATTCTCCTGGACAAGGGACTCTCGGGCTCAGTCTTCCCATCCACAATCTGGGCTACTGTCTAGGTCAGGGGAGAAAATGAACACGTACACCAGGAACCATCGAAATGCGTTCAGTTTGGTGTCAGCAGCAGGCACCACAAGGGGACCAACCCCGTGCCTCAGGCTTGCTGGTGACTTTAGGCTGCGAGCACCTGTTCTTGTCCTGTTCTTCTCCGCACTGGGGTTTTATCTGGCCCCAGGCAGAGCGGGCTGGGGTGCTGGGGAGAAGAAGGGGAAGCTGATGCCTCTAGGGGCAGTAGGTGGATGAAAAGCCCAGCTCCCCTCATCTCCCAAGTGGGAGCGCTCTGAGTCGTGCCCCGTAACATCTTCCAGAGAGCCCCAGCGAGAGGGGCCCAGGGGCCCACAGCAACAACCTGCTCCAGTCCACACCCTCTTTCCGCTTCCTTCCCTTCTTGGTCCCGCTTCCCCTCTGCCCTACAGATGCCTCCTGGGTCACCTTCCAACGTGGATTGCGAGCCATGGTCTTCTTCCGGGAGAACTCAACTGAAAGTTTACTGGGAAAATAATCCTAGTGTATTATTTAAAAAAATTTTTTTTAACGTTCATTTATTTATTTATTTATTTATTTATTTTTTACCTTTTTTTTTCAACGTTTATTTATTTTTGGGACAGAGAGAGACAGAGCATGAACGGGGGAGGGGCAGAGAGAGAGGGAGACACAGAATCGGAAACAGGCTCCAGGCTCCAGGCTCTGAGCCATCAGCCCAGAGCCCGACGCGGGGCTCGAACTCACAGACCGCGAGATCATGACCTGGCTGAAGTCGGACGCTTAACCGACTGCGCCACCCAGGCGCCCCAACGTTCATTTATTTTTGAGAGACAGAGCACGGGAGGGGAAGGGGCAGAGAGAGAGAGAGAGGGAGACACAGAATCCGAAGCGGGCTCCAGGCTCTGAGCTGTCAGCACAGAGCCCGATGTGGGGCTCAAACTCATGAACCGAACCATGAGATCATGACCTGAGCCAAAGTCGGACACTTAACTGACTGCACCACCCAGGAGCCCCCTAATCCATTATTTATGAGTACACCTTCTTATGAGGAATAGCCACATTAGTAAAAAAGGATTTTGGGGTGCCTGGGTGGCTCAGTCAGTTGAGCCTCCGACTTCGGCTCAGGTCATGATCTCGCGGTCTGTGAATTCAAGCCCCGCATCGGGCCCTGTGCTGACAGCTCGGAGCCTGGAGCCTGCTTCGGATTCCGTGTCTCCCTCTCTTTCTGCCCCTCCCCCGCTCATGTTCTGTCTCTCTCTGTCAAAAATAAATAAAAATAAAAAAAGATTTTTTTCCTTTTGAAAGACATGTGCAAATACAAGAGATTGTTTTCTCTTCCTCCATTTTTCTTGTTTCTAGAGGTCACATATCTTCCGAATTCCAGGCTCAAAACCAGGAGTCACCGGAAATACAATGTCTGCCACAAATGTGAATCACATTTAAAATTTTCTAATAGTCATGTTAAAAAACAAAAGTAAAAAGAATCAGTTAAAATTAATTTTAAGACTATATTTTACCTCATTCAACAACCAAAATATTATTTCAACCTGTGATGAATATTAAAAAAACTGATGAGCTGGGGGCGCTGGCTGGCTCAGTCAGTGGAACAGGAGACTCTTGATCTTGGGGTTGTGAGTTCAAGCCCCACCATGGTTGTAGAGATGACTTAAAAATAAAATCTTAAAGAAAAACTGATGAGCTATTTTACATTAGTTTCGTTTCTTTTTACTAAGTCTTTGGAGTCTGGTATGTGTTTTATACATGTAACACATAAATAATTCAAGACGGTCCTTCTAAAAGTAAAGATACACGATGGTCCTTCTGCAAGGCGGATTTGGTGTCTTAATATTAAGCCAATGATTGGACTGATAACCGGAAAGGATGTTAATTTTTCCCATAACTTTTTTTCTACTGTTTATTTTTGAGAGAGAGAGACAGACAGAGAGACAGAGAGACAGAGTGTGAGCAGGGGAGGGGCAGAGAGAGAGGGAGACATGGAATCTGAAGCAGGCTCTACACTCCGAGCTGTCAGCACAGAGCCCGACCCCAGGGGCTCGAACCCACGAACCGCGAGATCATGACCTGAGCCGGAGTCGGACGCTTAACCGACGGAGCCACCCGGGCGCCCCCCATGCCATGTAGTTTTCAGTGAGGGTTATCGGAGCCGATGCTTTAACAGTCCAGGGCAGGATAGCGGATTTCACACCGATCTCAATACGAGCCTGTAGGCATCGGATCTGGACACCAGCCGAGAATAGTCAATGCAACTTAACAGATGAGCTTTGTATTTCCACATACGCTGATCCCTAATCGAATAGCAAGGTAAGCAGACAAAAATACTGCTAATTTTAGCCTTTGGAGACCCGTACCTAAGAATCAGGTTGCAGGGAATTAATGACTTGTCATTGAGTGCTACTATTAAAATGTGTGCCTGAAACAGGAGATTACAGTAATTCCTTTCGGGTTTATCCAGGCCTTAAAGAATGTTTGCTCTTATTCCGAAGTCAATGCTTGAAAATGTCTTTAAAGTATAATATTAAGTCTGGATGCCTTTCAAGGCAAACACAGATCTGGCTTGTTCCATGCCATAATATTCAGAGCGACATTCAGGAACCGTGTTTGTAGCCCTGACATCCAACACCACCGCTCCAGCACCATCAGGATATGAACACGTTGAGTGCCACAATCCACACATTTTCTTCTAAGAAACTTTAATCACAATCCTTAATATGAAAACACACCCGTATTAACACATGCCACCTGCGTGAAGGCAAAAACTCTTCATATACGTAACGAAACACTTAAGATGTTTTAATTACATCGCAGGAGTTTAAGGTTCAACTCATGACGGACCGCGGATACGTGTGATTTATGTTGGTTTTATTTTTTAATGCCTTTTTTCATTGGTTATGATAGCTAACATTTCCAAATGCCCTGGCAAGACAGGCCGCCCAGGGAACTTCAAAAACATAATAAAACTCAATCTACATACAAATTTAAGTCTAGTGTTCCGTGGACTACAATTTGAGCCATTTTGATACGTGATACTGTATTTACCTTGTCAGGTTTTATTTGATATTTCTATATTAATTCCACAGAACCTGCTCCATATAGTTATAAATTCCATCGTCCAGAGTTCGGGGTTTATATTCTAATCTGGTAGTCAATAACACACAGAGAGCAATTTTTAAATACCATTTATGGTCTAGAAGAGCTTTCAGATTTTAATGGAGATAGGTAAATATCTCAGTAGAGTTAGATTCACCTAGTTCTAATTTTAGCAGATCCAACAACAACTCCTCATCCCCTGGCCTTATTTCTGCCGGTAATAAGAGAGGCGAGCAACGGACCCGTAACCACATGTGTCACTTTTGAGAATCAATACTGAGGTGAAGGAAGCTGGATTACTAGGAACCTCTGAAAATCTGAAATGTAGAAATTCCCATTGCAAAATCTGTGCCCATAGAGAAGTATTTCAGATAAAACGATTGTAACTTTTATCAGTGGAACACACAGGAAGCATTTCCGAGGATTGTGGCGTAAGTAGGCATGAGGGTCCAATTGGGCAGCTCTTTTGCTGCCTTTCTCTGCTCATTTGCCCCTAGCCAGGCTCTGGAATCGGCCTCCACACAGCACATAAGAGGCAACCAGCTGTCAGTCCAGAATTAGATGGTGAAGGGGCGCCTGGGTGGCTCAGTTGGTTGAGCGGCGGACTTCGGCTCAGGTCATGATCTCATAGTTCATGGGTTCAAGCCCCGCGTCGGGTTCTACACTGACAGCTCGAGCCTGGAGCCTGCTTCAGAATCTGTGTCTCCCTCTCTCTCTGCCCCTCCTTTGCTTGTGTTCTCTCTCTCTCTCTCTCTCTCTCTCTCTCTCTCTCAAAAATGATAAACTAAAAAAAAAAAAAAAAAAAAGAATTAGATGGTGAAAAGATCATGGAAATATCGGAAAACAGACTGACAGTAGTAGTTGATTATTTCTGCTCAAAAGAAAAGCTTTCAAGTTGGGGAAATCTGAATCTCCCAGAGCAGGGGACGACGGCACGGTACAGCCCGCAGACCAAATCCCGCCCGCCACCTGTTTGTGTATGGCTTGCCAGCTCAGAATGGTTTTGACATTTTCAAATGATTTGAAAAAATGAAAAGGTAAAATTTTGTGACCCACGAAGAGTATATGAAATTCAAATCTCTGCGTCCATAAAGTTTTACGGGAGCACAAAAACCGTCATTTGTTTAAGGGTTGGCTGTTGCCACTTAGGAGCCACAATGACAGAGTTGATTACTGGTCCTTTGCAGAAAGTTGGTCTCCTTAGAAACAATAAAAACATCTTTAAAAAAATAACCTAAACACTTTTTATTGGCTAATACGGAGGGTTTTCTCTGTTGGTCCAAATCATTTTAAAATTTCAACAACTCAGCTCACTTAACATTTTCTTTATTAAAAACAAATCTTTTTTAATGTTTATTTATTTTTGAGAGACAGAGAGAGACAGAGCACGAGCAGGGAGGAGCAGAGAGAGAGGGAGACACAGATTCTGAAGCAGCCTCCGGGCTCCGAGCTGTCAGCGCACAGCCCGACGTGGGGCTCGAACCCATGAACCGTGGAGACCATGACCTGAGCCGAAGTCGGACGCTCAACTGACTGAGCCGCTCAGGCGCCCCTCACTTAACATTTTCAATCCGTGCTATGAGAGCGGAGGAATATGCCTAAAATTTCAATCATTCAGCGACCCAAAATTCTAAAGAAGACTCTTTGCGTTTCTTTTTGTTGGCTACCAAAACAATTTTTAATTCATAAAAGAAAACAATGGCTTTCAAGATTGGGTGAAACGCAAATGTCCGAGTCAATTCCTCCGTCAACTTTTGCTCGGAGAAGCAGAAGATCCAGGCTGAAAAAGACTCAGAAACGACCTCATATGGAATCCAGGTTGTTCCAGCAAGAGCATGGTGGGTAAAGACGGCAGCGAGCACAGGGATCAGTCAGTTCTTTCCGACATGTGAGTAAGTGTCAAGCGTTGGGTTGCAGGTACACACCGAGTGTGGAATCACTCGTTAATTGCTTTTTCCATCCACTCGACTTTCCTCAGTCTTTTTTCTTCATCATAAGACACACCTCAAAGGGGTCCTTAGAGCACAAGATAATTAATGTCTGTAAAATCCCCTGAAACTGATGAACGTCATACACCTTGTTTGTATATGTCACTTCGAGCTTTACTTCCTCCATCACTCAGAGATTGAATAATCTTGATCTTATCCCCTTTCCTCCGTTTTAAGTAGATGATGACATTGTTAGATACTCATTAACGAACATGTTCTGACTTTTCTACTTAAGTAGGGTTTTAATACCATCAAACATTTTTACCAGACCTGAATGTCTCATGGTGGATGTTTAGCCTTCAACGAATGGAAATACAGTTGAGTCTTTGATCTAATAATTTGGCATCGATCACTCTGGTTTGCTTTGTTTCTATAGCAACATTTATCTCCTCAAACTTGTAGGTTTTAGAGGAATATGCCTTTTCTGGACCAGCTGCTGAAAATGATTATTAAAATTCAATACATGGGCAGCTCTGCTCTTGAATTTGTGGCATTCCCAAGAAGGATTCATATTGTTCACAAAATTCATATCCCCATCTGGGAGGTGCAAAAAGTATTAAAGCCAAGGGAGGTTACACTCTTTGACTCAAAAAAATAGATTAAAATTCCATTCCATCCAAAGGGGTCTGGTCTGTTAAGAATTTACAAAATCAATGTTAGTAAGAGAATTCCCCATTTGGGACAGCCTAGAGAATCAAAGAAGAATATGAAAGCATGCCATTGTTCCTCAGCCCTGAATAACCTTCAAAGACAGAACCTTCCTTGGGCTTTAGACCTTTGAATCTCAAATTCCTTGAATTCAAACCGCATCCTTCGTCCCTGACTTGACCATCTTTACTCAGCCATTTCCTCCTCATTTAGTAGGACCGATTCTGTCTTTGTCCAATCAAGGTGATTTTCATGGAGTCGAAATTAAAAAAAACATAGAAGTTATGGAAGGAAGGGAGGAAGGGAGGAAGGAGGGAAGGAAGGGAGGGAGGGAGGGAGATGATGCCGGATCACAGGGCAAGTGGTTCCCACCCTGGCCTGTTTGCTGCAATCACCTGGGGAACTGAACAAACACCACGCTCAATCTACACCCAACCAGAGTCTGAATTACTTAGGCTGGGGTAAGGTCCAGGGATTGGAATCTTGAAAACTCACCAGGAGATTCTAATGTGTAGCCAAAGCAAGAACTATTGCTCAAAACTGAGACATCGGGCTGCTGAATCTTTGGGTCTATAACACAGTGGGCACAAATGCACAACTTACTCACTTTACTAGTTTTACACTGTAAGATTTATTCAGAATAAAAAGAGTCTTTTTTTGTAATGCAGCGTAGACATATAGTGAGCGCAGGGATAAAAGTACATATAGATGTCGCTAGAAGTGTGAGTTTATGGGAATTTGTCATAGAAAAGCCCAGGAACCTTACTAAAACAGTGCTTTGCAGGCAACACCGATCATGACGGTTCAGAAATTCAGGGGACTTTTTTGACTGGAAACTACAGGGCAATACTTTGTTGAATCACTCAAGTATTCCTAATGGCTAAAGAGAACTTCTGGGGGTGCCTGGGTGGCTCAGTCCGTTGAGCGTCCAACTTCGGCTCAGGCCATGATCTCGCAGTTCACGAGTTGGAGCCCCACATCGGGCTCTGTGCTGACAGCATAGAGCCTGGAGCCTGCTTCGGATTCTGTGTCTCCCTCTCTCTCTGCCCCTTTCCCGCTCACAGTCTCTCTCTCTCTCTCTCTCTCTCTAAAAGTAAATAAACATTAAAAAAATTTTTTTTAGGAAGAACTTCTGGCTACCTTGATTTAGACCTTGCAGCCTATTACTACCATACCAACTTAGTTTGTTGATTTCAGCAGTCATTATCTCACCAGAAATATAACAGAAGTATGATACAGATGTTTATAATCCAACAAGATTTTTTAATGTGGTAAATCAAAGATGTAGGGGGGAAATGTTAAGAACTCTTGATGACAAAACAGCAGATTCACTGCCCTACCCAGATTCTTTGAAAGGTCAACTCCGGCAACACAACTGCCCTGAAGACTAGAAAAGCCTCTAGACGAAAAGGTAAAATGCAAATATTTACAATGATGGAAACCACAGTGAAACCATTTCATTTCTTCCATCTTTGTCCATAATATTCTGTGTCTTTGATCGAGAGCCACCTGTCTACTGGCCCAAAAAAATAATAATAAAATAAATAATAATAATAATAATAATAATTCTAGAGAGTTCATTATTTTACTTGTGGTGCTTTACAAAAAAAAAAAAAAATGATTAAGCCATTTTCCCAGAGTTGGTTTGTGTATACATGACTAAAGACATTTTAAGGTTCAATGTATTTCGGAAATGAACAAACTCCCATTTCCCCGGAATATATCCTGGTTTGCACATACAATGTTTTGCTAAAGAGGAAGTCAAAGAATAAAGGTCGCTTTAAAAAAAAAAAAATGTTTAAAGCCATGTGCTTTTAACCCAGTGAGAGAAAACTGTCCAATATTCGGAGAACTGGAAGGAGACTTGCCAGTTAAAACACTTACGAATTACAAAGTCCCATCTTGTCCTGTCCATAGAGTCTAGTTTGCAAAATGTAGCGTGGACCAAGCAGCGGCCTCCTCCCCGGGGAGCTGGTTGGAAAGGCAAACTCTTGGGCCCTGCCCCAGACCTGCTGAATGAGAAACTCGAGGCGGCCCAGATCCTGTGATTTAATAAGCCCTCCAGGGGATTCTGGGGAGTGCTAAAGTTTGAGAACCACTTACCTGAATGTTGTGACACTCTTGGGGGGGGGGGGCGGCGGGGGAAGTAAAATTTTTACAGAGAAGGGAAGCTAAGTGGGGGGTAAGTAATGCCTGTGCTGTTCTTTTGATCCTTCTACTCAGTCTTTGTCATCAGGCCTTATTCTTGGCCCCTAGCTCCTTCAGTCTCCACTGGGAAACAGGGGTGAAACAAGGCAGGGCTGGAGAATTTGGGCAGTGCGGGGAGATGACCCCATGTCATGGCAGACGGAAGGCTTGGGAATGAATGTGTACCTCAGTCAACCGTGCTTTTTACCCCGTCACCATTGGCAAGTCTGAATTGCTTTTTCTAATAAAAACATAGATAGAACTCAGATGTTCAGAAAGTTCCAGGGGAAAAAAAAAAAATCAGTCTTGGTGAAGTTGCCCCAGTGTATTCTCAATTACTTATAAATGCTGTTTTGAAAAATGTTTAAGTGGTGTTGAAAGGGGGAGAGGGCAGTCAGCCAGCAGAGGACCCAAACTCATCTGTTTATGATGAAAACATAATGCCACCCCCCCCCCAACTGGTTGAAGTCAGTGCACCTCTTTACGATTTGGCTTGACACAAAGCACACAAAGCTGAAAGCACACGTTAAAGTTCGCTCTCAGAACGTTTCAGCGTGACTTTTGTCATCTGATTTTCAAACGTCTGTGATCTTGGTTGACCACTGCGATCGGACACTCCAGGGAGGTCGAACGCTAACCCATGACGTCAGAGACGGCTCGACAGTTCAACGGTGACAGTAAATCATATAGCGGCCTTCCACTAACCATTGTTTTTCTCTAATGCGTTAGTTTTATTTGAACGGAGCGTCCCTTATATAGCTAATGAATACATTTTCAAATCAAACACATTTTACTATAATTAAAGGCAGACTTTAGCACTGCGTAATTTTGACTGCAAGTGAGTCTTAAACCAGAATGTGTTCTTTCCATCTCTAAACAATGAGGACAAAACAGTGACTTCATATATATATGACACACACACACACACACACACACACACACACATACATATGCCTCAGCCATAAATATTGCCTCAGCCAACATGTATTCTTTTCCAGCTTTGACTCTCTCCTCTATCCTGATAATATTCAAAGTTTGACCTCAGATCTCAAGTGTGACCTAAACTTTGATCTCTTGTTCCCAAAGCTTTGATGCTACCTTATTTTAAACTCAACTTTCTTAACGGCATCATCTGCCCCTTTGAAATTTCATCCCATTTTCTAGTCTTTACAAAGGATAATGACCATTCTCCAGGCGAGAACTAAACTCAACATACTCTTAGGCTTTGACCTCTCCTTCATGCATTCTATCAACCACACTCTCTAGGGTTGCCTGGTTGTTTATTAGAAGGCCCCTTGACTTCAGCCTTCCCTTTTCTTCTCAAGGTTACCACTCTAACCATCTTCTTCCGAGAAGTGTTGGTTTTCATTCCTCTAATTTTTGCCCAGCCAAGCGGGTCCATGCGTGGTCACCAAGGTAATCTTCTAAGTTTGTATTACTATAGTATCACATGATCAAAAGTCCAAAAGCTGTCTAGTCTTAATTTCCCCAGTAGAAGCCAGCTATAATCACTACTGCCCTGCAGAATGAACATGACAGTTGCTCCTTCTGAGGTTGTGTCTTCCTACCTACCTAGAATTTTTTTCGTCCCACCCTCCAGCACTCTGCTGAGAATCTGGCCGACTGCTATACGCGCAAATTGAGGCACCAATAAGTGCTTGCTTGACAAAGGAGTACATGAATAATAATTAATGCAGCTAACGATTTCCTGTCTATAACAGAAATCACACAAAGCCAAATCAGAATTCTCTTTCAAACTCGGATAAGATCAAACCATACGTTTCTGAAGACATCAATACATATTTGAGACATCAAGCCAGAGTTCACTATATTATAAAAACACTTTGATTAAATTAGTTTCAGAAACTGCTCTCTGGCCAAGGAGCTATCTACTACGCATTGGATCAGGCAATAAATCTTGGACTGTATGTGCTGACAGGTGTAAGATGATTTATTGAATTGTAAGACAAGGAATTGTAAGGCATTACTAGGAAAATACATACTCTCTTGCAATGCAACTTTATTTTACTTAACAAAAGGAATTTAAGAGGATACGATACTATGAAAGTAATCGCACGAATGCTTCCCATACATCATTAATTCTATATATTAAAAATAATCCAGGAATGAAATCATTAGATTGTGCTGCTGGCTCTAGATCAGACAGATGACTTAATAATGATCCATTTCCCTGAAATAAAGCTCATTTCTGCCTGGTAATAATCAGAGAATTTACACTACCCGAGACCTTCAATACTGCTGCACTCAAATGTGAGCAGTGTGGTTTTTACTCTTTTATCTGGTTTTTCTTTGCCATGTTATTCCCTTTTACACAATACCTAAAGAAACTGAGCCCATATATTTCACTTTCTCTTCATGATTGAACTTCATTATAATGATTTCCCGAATTTTTCCATTTAACCAGTTCCTTGAAAATTACCACTAACCATTTGCAGCTATAAGCTTCCCCAATAACCAAAAAAAAAACCCCAATTTTTTCATTAAAAAAAATGTACCTAAGGGGACCTTCATGTTGGTTTAACGAAAAATGGCACCTTGGGTGCTCAGGATACAAGGGCAACCTGACATGTCCTCGGAGAGGTTGGTACAATTATGCCACGATCTACACGTAGAACAGTGTGGAGGTGTGCCAATCAGAAAGGTGCGTTTTGTTTTGTCAAGATGGAATGATATTGCTAGAGAATTTGATATTCCTGCCCTTGGCCTCTAGCTCCCAAAGAGTATTCTAGCCCTAAACAAAATCCTAGGTCCAGAAAAGAGATCTCCTTAGGAGCCCTCTCTAGCATAGGATGCTAAAGAGATTTGATTCTGGCGAGAACCAGCCCTTAGGGTCAGAGGGAGGCTGAAAGATAGTGGGTAGGTGGGTTCCTGGCTCCTTGTGGAAACCAGACTTGTTCACGTGAATCTTAATGACCATTTACTTCCTGAAACCTTATGGAGGAAATCTGGGCCAACAGTTATTGGACACAGCAACATCTGAAGTGTCTCTATTAAATATGCTCCTGTTGTATAGAGAATAGGACGACTGGGCCGGCCTCCGTTCATCACCATTGTACAAGCGATTCATTAAGTGGGAATGGAAGCTCAAATAAAAGCATCCTGCACGCTGCCTGCAAGACTTGAAAGAGCTGACCTCTCTAAAGGGCCTTTGCAAGGTTCCAAGATCTGAGGGACTCCCCAAGTCTTCAGAGCACCAAGTAGTTAGGAAATCAGTCAAAAGACTTCTGCCTGTAACCTGAGTCTGTTTCCTGGGCTGCCGGTATTCCACACAAACAGTTCTAGCTGTGGTCTATAGCATGCTCTGTGGTGCACAGAAAGAGATTCAGAACAAAAGTAGCTCAATTACAATCCGATGCATTGTTTCAAAGTATGGGAGTCAGCGTGTCCTTGATCATCGGAGAGCCGGTATCTCACCCTCGGAGGGGATTCCAGGGATGGGATACGGAGTTCCATCCGAATTGAATCTACGGCATAAGTAATGAGGATCCCACCCACACAGTCAATTTGGTACAACTTAAGTCTCCCAGTGCCAATATTCTCTAGTAACACATTCAGAGATTCCCCCTGCCTCTTCTTCTTGTTAGAAAACTTCAGATACAAAAGACGTGAACTCCCTCCAAGGAAAGCATCATTAGGACAGGACTCCGGTCTCGCTTTTTCCCCAGTGGATTCAAAATACCTGATACCATGTTTGCTGCATAGCAGATTCTAGAGAATTTGCTAGAGAAATGGGTGGATGAATGGGTGAGTGGATAGATGGATGGGAGGGCGGGTGAATGAGGGCTCCTACAGAGTTTAGGAAAATAATGTGGCACGTTAGTCCCAAATCCTGAGAAAGAATTAAGGTGATGCAGAAAGTTCTCAGATTATACTGTTCTCATAGTTATCCTGGTGCCACCGGAGAGTTGGAAATATTTCCGGTTCTCGTAAATGAACACTTCCGATTCTATCGAGAGCTTTCTAGAAGGATCCACACACTTGGTATTTGGACATTCTGTGGAAGATACCAAAGGCAGTGGACCTATCTGTCTCCTTCTCTGTCAAAAAGCTTGATTCTCCCCACTGTATGTGCTGAAAAGAAAGGCCTTGCCCTCAGGGCGACATTTCTCCCGTGGCGGGAAAGTTGCTGTTGCAAATTAGCAGAGTAGATGCTTGTTTTTAGATTACAGACAAACAGAACACACCGAGTTCAGGTGCTAGTAATAGGTTTTCCCTGCAGTGATTCACAACTGGTTATTACCACGTCTTAATGTCCGAAACACTAACTTTAAAACTGGAATCTGAAGAACACATTTCATGCTACGTGCATTTCATCCCCTTGATAACCAATTACGTGTATCAACACTGAACAACAAGGGGAAGTTGTCAACTGACAAGCATTTTCTTTCCTGTAGTCCTCAAATACAATGAGGGTTTAAAAATGAGGACACGGGTAGTTTTATGTTATTTGCATTTTATAGTATAGTCAAGTGTATCCTGAGGACGCGAGCCTGGAATTCTAGTGTAGGGTCCATCTCAAGAAGTATCCTAGAAATGTGAGAGGAAATTGCCAAAACGAGTTTAAAGCACAGAAATCCCAGGTGTGAATTTTCTGAGCACAGGTGGAGTAAATGAAGAGTCGGATAGAAGTATATGGGGGCTGGGGGGGGGGGGGGGGGGGGGGAGGGGGAAGGCTTTACGGGAGAAACACCTTACTCCAAAGACTTTTGGGACCCTCCATGGCCAGGTATTTCCACTACGTTTTCCAGGCTTAATCACACTCCCCAGGACTGTGGTTCATTTGCTTCCAGGCTGCCATTTTACCATTTGACTCAAGAGTCAAATCTATAAGGGGAGTTTTATCACCACTAATGCAACCCAGCATGGACCATGTTCCTACGGCACAGAATGAAATTTGGCAAAATCAGTGGTCATTTAAGATGGTTAACAAACCTCTGGATCATATCAATTAAGTCCTTCATAGAATTTTCACCTAAATTAAACATTACAAATGTACAGCTGGAAGGCATGTTAAAAAAAAAAAAAAAAACACACCCAACTGTATACGTTACAACCCTTAATGTGTTTTGCAGATTTTTTTAGAGGCTGGGATGAATCCAAATTGACCATGTGTATGCTGTCTTTGGCAATCATGTGGTTTTCCAAAACAATTATAAAAATAAAAGAAACATTTGCTCATTGCTACCAGTGTATACAATGTCTCCATAGGGTACTTTGTGCTGTCGGAATAGACGCTCAACACCTTTAAAAAATGTTGTAGCTCATTATTCACCAATGTCTGCCAGTTGTTAAGAAATGAAAGAGTCACGATGAGGGTTGGGGTGGGGGATTTAAGACTTAATGAACGTGGTGATTAACATCACAAATAGTGTCTAAACAAAAAGCTGAAGAAGCAAAGGACTGAACTTGAACCTTCACAGTTCCGGATGCTTTCTTTCCTACAACTAGTACGTGAGTTTATAATGATAAGTAACATTTCAAAAATAACCATGGACTAAATCTAGCATCCAGATTTACTGGACAGTAACCTCCTTAACGACAATGGTATCTTTGTGCTAATCTTAACTTCTTCCCATGTGAACACGGAGTAGGATCAATCGATGTTTGCACGGCATCGGAATATATATGGACATTGGTGGCGGAGGAAGTGAAGTATTCCATTGCATCGTACTTCGCACTTAAAGCTTTTCGAAGACACACCATCCACTTCACATTGGAAGGCCCCATCACAATTATATGTAAGTTTCCTTTAGTTTTGAATTAAAAAGAAACAAAGAATTTTTAGTGCAATCAACCGTGGTGCATTAAGGGGAAGCCTTCGTCCAACGACCACATACCAAACATGCCATAATCTTCCCCATATGACACCCTTGCTGGCCTACGAGTGTCCACAACAATATCCACACCCCAAAGTCTACCTACTTTGAATCCAATTTGAGGTGTGTTAAGTGTTCATCTGCTTCGAAAGATCAAATATGGACCACAAGATAAATCTCGACACCTTTGACGACGTCCGATTTTGGAATGAGTAGCGGCAGCAGCAAGTAGTCATGATAACAGCAGCTAGCATTTGCTGAACATATGCTGTGCGCCAAGTATTGTGCATATCTTACCGAGCTCTAGTCCCCTTCATAATGCTACAGGAATGCATTATTAGCCCGATCTTTAGTGATGGAGAAACGCACTCCAAGAGCGTCACTTTCCCAAGTTGGCACAGCTAGTGAGTGCTGGAACTAGGCCCCTGAGCCCAGTTCTGTTTGGTTCCAAGCTCGTTCTCCACCCCCCACAGCATCCAACTTTCGCGGCATCATCTTCTAAAAGGTCATTCATGTCCGTCACTTTCTTTTTTATTCCATTGTCACATGCCCAGAAAATGCCTCGTATGAGTACAACAGGTCGTGCTGGTTTTGCAAACGGAGACACCAAAGACAGAGTCAGTGTTTCAAAGGGAAGATTGGGATTTCCAAGGTTACACTGATGGGAGAAAAGCAAACAAGCAAGATTCTTCATCCGAGTGGCCCTGGTTAGAACCAAGAGGATTTGGAATCTCAGTCAACAGTAACTGCACCATACAGAAGGACCTCTGCTGGGCCAAGGCATGCTGGGAGCTGCTCACCAAGGACTTAATGAAAAGACCTTCATTTAAGAAATACTTGTCTACCATGAATTGAAATCTTCATCGGAAGACTTCCGCAAAAGGAAAATATTGTTCTATTTTAATATCCAACTCATTCTAAAAAAAAAACCAACTCTGGGTCATTGACTTAATTTAGTTTCATAAAAAATAACAGGACTGCATCCAAGTTAACAGTATAAATACATAAGATACTGGGGAGCCTGGGTGGCAGTCAGTTAAGCGTCCAACTTCGGCTCAGGTCGTGATCTCACGGTTCGTGGGTTGGAGCCCCATGTCGGGCTCTGTGCTCACAGCTCGGAGCCTGGAGCCTGCTTCACATTCTGGGTCTCCCTCTCTCTCTGCCCCTTCCCTGCTCGTGCTCTGTCTCTCTCTATCAAACATAAATAAAACATTAAAGAAAAATTTTTAAATGTGGAATCTTGAGGCTAGATAATTAGACTTTCAACACATAGTAGGTGACTGTGATGCCGGTTGACAAACTCTAAAGGTGATTTCTTTGGTTGTACATGCTGTACATGATTGAAAGAAATAAAATATTGTTCTTCACCCTTTCCTCAGTCTACAATTAGAGAAAGGTTCATATTTTCCTTCAGTGCATCTAGTAATCCCTTTGCCAAAGGGACTGAAGTCACACCAATATTCAGATCACAAAATTAAAAGAGAGGGAAGGGGCACCCGGGTGGCTCAGTCAGTTGAGCACCCGGCTCTTGATTTCAGCTCAGGTCATGATCTCGTGGTTCGTGGGATCAAGCCCCACGTTGGGGTCTGCGCTGACAGTGCAGAGCCTGCTTGGGATTCTCTGTCTCCCTCTCTGTCTCTCTGCCCCTCTTCCATTTGTACTCTCTCTCTCTCTCTCTCTCTCTCTCTCAAAATAAATAAACATAAAAAAAATTTCTTTAAAAGACAAGGACATGTTCCTGGAAAACATCTTCAAAATGGGATGTGTACCTGTGGTGACAAGATGATTATTTCTGAATGAAGGAGGGGGTGAGAGGAGAGAGAAACACATCCGAAGCAATGCCACTTTAATGTCCCCAAACAAGGCTGGGGTTGATTTGTTCTGTTGCTTTTAAAAACTTTCATTTGTCGGGGCGCCTGGGTGGCGCAGTCGGTTAAGCGTCCGACTTCAGCCAGGTCACGATCTCGCAGTCCGTGGGTTCGAGCCCCGCGTCAGGCTCTGGGCTGATGGCTCAGAGCCTGGAGCCTGTTTCCGATTCTGTGCCTTCCTCTCTCTCTGCCCCTCCCCCGTTCATGCTCTGTCTCTCTCTCTGTCCCACAAATAAATAAACGTTGAAAAAAAAAATTAAAAAAAAAACAAACTTTCATTTGTCACTTTGTAGTAGTCCCAATTCTCATATTTTCTTAATTTCTTTTCTTCTTTAGTTCTGTTTGGCAGTGTTGGCTGCTGGAGTAAACTATGTATTTGAAAAAGCGTATACTTTAGATTTCCAGAACTTCGAAAAAAATATTGAATATTGCCAGTGTGTTTTAAGTGGAACTCCCAAACAATAGCATGTCGTACGTGGACTTCCCATGGGGTTTTAAGACCTTACAAGAGAAATGGCCAAGTCCCATGAGATTGCTTCCTCCACGTTTTGGGCACGCCTGAAATGTTCTGGCATTATGCTCTTGGCTTGTTGTCTTTTATTGCATGGAATTCATTACTCGGGAAATATTTTTGAAATATTTTAAAATAATAAGTAAGTATTCTTCGAGCAGTAACAGCAAAAACAAACAAACAGAGGGGGGAAAACCGAGTTCTGAACTGTTTTTGTTTCATGAAAATTATTTTAATTTCAGCTATGTATAAATCATCATTCAAGGGCTTAGCGGCATTTAATGACCTCACTCTGTCTTCTTTATAGCTGTTTTCTCAATGATAATGTGAAACAAACAAACCTATTTTTTACAACATTTTCTATGCCTATTGTCCCCCCTACAAAGGCAACCTCAAGTGCAGAGCTTATCTGGATAAGGATCAGTTCAACCTTCAGCAAGCCGTCTTATCATCTAACACTTCCTTGTCAGAAGGAACGCATGGTATTAACTCATATCACCCATCTTCGAGTACAGTCCTTTGGAACACTTTATTTCATAAAACCGCTCAGGGCTATAAAACTCTCAACAGCACTGAAAAAAATGACTCTCCCGGAGCCTCGGGAACCAAAGATTAAGGCAGCAGTGAAGTTTTACTAGGGCGGAGTAAGCCAAGTGGAGGAAGCAAACTTAGCTACGGCTGTCCTCACATCTGTGGGGGCATCACAGCGAGGGGGCATCACAGGGAAAGGGCACCGTAAAGAGGGGTGTCATAGAGATAGATAAGGGACACTTCCTGTGGGAGACAAATTTCATTTTGTTTCACCATCTTCATCCATTCGGAGAAATCATTGACAGAAAGCCATTTTATCATTGTAAACAGGACACGTCAGGACAGGGAGCACTTTTACCAAATGTATTCTTTAGACGCAAAATGGAAGAGAGAATCATCTTCCTGAAAAATATAGTTATGTGTGTAACTAACAAATGTAAGTCAATCTCCAAGAAAAAAGACCCGATTCAATGGCTTTTTAACCTTCCGACAAACCTATTTTTATGTGTGCATCTGGAGGAAGTGTTACACAAACAGCAAAAAAAATAAAAAATAAAAAAAAATATACCAACATTGTCATTAAGAGCCAAACCCATAACTCTCCCCATTAATTGTGACGGCTTCATTTCCTCTACCTTGGCCTTACTCCACGGTCATTCTCAAGGACTCCTAGGGAGGCATCTCTAGCTATTAGATAGAACGCTCAAGATTGCTCACAGTTGTTCGAAAGACATTGGTTTCGGACTTCCCAGTTGAAAAAAAAAAAAACCCTTGGACAGAAATATTATTGACTGGCTTATTACGTTAGTAAAACAGAGACACTGTGATTGTAGATCCCGGGATACTTGTCTTAACTTACATAAAGGTATGTATTTAACTTCTACAGAAATTGGGTATGTTATAGACCCTGCCTCAAACAGGAAAGCTGCGTCCAGTGGAAGAACGTTTACTGAAGATTGGTGTATTTGGGGTCTAGCCATATGGGTTTCCACCAACCGGTCGTGAGACCTAAACCAGGGGTTGGCAAACTATAGCCCGTGGGCCTAATCGGCCAGCCACGCGTTTTTATAGTTTCATTGACACACAGCCACGCCCGTTTGGGTAAGTATTGTCTGTGGCTGCTTTCACACCAGGACAGGTTGAACAGTTCCGAAAGAAACCACATGGCCCAGAAAACTGGCAACATTTAGTAGCTGGCCCTTAAAGTGTTTGCTGACTCCTGCCTTTATGAATTAATCTAGACCTCAGTTTCCCCGTTTGGAATGGAGACACTGAGCAAGACTGACGTTTTTCAAGCAAGTCTGCACGTTAGAATCACTTGGGAAGTCTCGGGGATCTATGCGCAGCCAGGGCAAGACTCATTGGACTAGACAATGACAAAGGCCCTTCCAGCTCGGGGCGTTCACGTTGTGAACCTCTGGTGAAATAAATAGCATCTGCCTGCAGAAACAAGCGCTTGGCAATTATGCCGGCATTGAAGGCTCATGTTTGATTCCAAGACTCACGTTCCAAGTCTCCGAGTTGAGAAGCCGAGAATCTACAGTTTTGCAGATAAAGAAGCACAGCTACATAAATATAAACGGTGTCTCTGGAAGATGGGTTTAAGCTAGACGAACAGATTTAATGAGTTAACTTTGGAACTGTGGAATTAATCCACTTTGAATGTGTCACAATTAAGACTATCATACATCAAACGCACGCCATTTGGGTGAAAATCTCAGCTGCCAGCCTGTTCTCTGCAGACTTCCCACTCGGTCGAGGGCCCCAGGCTGTCTCTGACACAAACAGCTACACCTGGAAGGTAGTCTTGAACACGAGCCGCAATGACTCGGAAATCTACGGGACGGCAGATCATATCAAGTGCACCTCGATCACGTTTGAGGAAGGGATTAAGGAACGTTTAATAAGCTTTCGGAGGGTTAAGTGTCGCTGAAACAGCCCGAAGGACGGCATGTGCGGGCCCAGACTGCTCAAGACAGGCCCCAGCCTAAGGTAGAGGAAGCCTGCCATGCAGAGCGCCTCGGGGCCCTGCCATTCACAGATGGCGGAAGCGGGATTCTCCAAGGGCTGAGCTTTCTACCTCTCCAAATACATTCGGTTTCGGAGGTCACACAGACAAGTCAATGCCTCTGAGAACGAGGCTGAACATTTCCCTTGGTGTCACTGGCAAAGATGCTTTGGGTCAATTCAGGGTGCCCCAGCCTTGGCCTTTGGGGTCAGATGATTCTCTGCCATGGGGGCTGGGCTGTGCTGTGCATTTAGGATGCTTAGCAGAATCCCCGACCTTGACCCACTAGGTGCCATGATCAGCCCCCTGGCCCTCCCAGTTGCCAGGAGAAGGCAATCGTGCACTGCTAAGCTGACCCCCTAAGCTCTTCATGATTTCTTAGTATTCTGCCTCAGAATGGAATTAAAGGTAACTGTTCTGAGGCAGCAGAGAACAAAATGTATACACAAAAAGTATATATACAAACAAATATACGGGTATATAGTGCTATTTTATCCTACCTCTTGTGAATGACAAATATTTCATCACCTCTGCCTGAGGTGAAGTTTGAAAAAAAAAAAAATCAAACGGTCTCTCTCTAATACTTTCTCCAGAGAAATCATGGGGGAGCGATTTGCAGATTCAGAAACGAATGCAAAAACCTGAAAGGCAGTGTTTCACTTGCTTATGTATTCAAAATTCAAAAGAATGGCTGGTGGGCTATGTATGGCTTTTCCTTTTTTTTTTATCTGATGGGCAAATCCTACCGACACAGTGGAGACTATAATCGGATTAAATTATTATGGGCTGTTCCATTTATTTCAACAAGTATTTACTACTGATAAAATGCCTCGTAGCTTTAAAAAAAAAATGCTCTAGTCACTGAAAACTGAGTAAGCAGATACCAAAGAACTACAAGATACGGTCACCGGGTTTGAGAAATGGACAAATGGTTGGGCCGAGAAGGCTCTGCGCCCCAAGAATGTTCATAGAACGGTACCGAATGCTACGTAATCATGAAAAGACAACACGGAACGTCTGGGGTGAGCGAATTTCATGAAAAAGCTAAGCTGGAGAAGTCCTCAGTGAGCCTAGAGTTGGGTCCTTTAAGAACAGCGTTGAGTGAGTGGAGGAGGGGATAGAAGGATTGAGGAAGGAGATCCATCATTCACTTGTGTTTCTATAAACTTTATACTGTCTGACTTCTTAGAGTCTGTGCTGGCTTTATTACTCCTCGTCCAGGGTTTCCCAAGGGTCAAGCGTTACAGGGTTTAGTCCTGAATTATTGTCACCTCCTGCTTTATCGAGGAGCAAATGAGGCTTAGAGAAGTGAGTTTTTGCTTTTATCCCTAACTTAAATGCATATGACTCTAAAATGGCAAGGCCAGGCCCCAAGTTGAAATCAGACCCCCAAACCCATCTCCGACTTGCTGAATCAGAATCTGCACGTTAACAAGACCCCCGAGTGGTTCCCGTGTACACGTTACGTTTGAGACATTCTGGTCTAAGATACTAACTGGAGCCTACAATTCCGACGGGTTAGCAATCCTCGAAGGAGGAATGGAGGATAGACCCAAAAGCTCTATTATTGACTAACACGTAGTGACCATTTTTATCTGTAGCCAGGCTTTGCCAAGAATAACTAAATATGAACACGAGCTCAGTTGGGTCTCTTAAGAGGTTTGAAATGTCAAAATCATAGACCGAGACTCTAAATTTACATTTTAAACTGGGCAAATAAATAATCACATTTCAAGTGATGAAATGAATTTAGGGATCACTGGAGATTCGTTCATTCCTTCATTTGACACTTACATACGCAGTGGCTGATGGGTATGGAAGAATTCGACATTACTGTAGATACATAAAAATGATTCCACATGGATTTCCGTATTTCAACTTTGTATTTTTCCGTCTTTATTTCTGTCAGAACGGAAAATAGATCATCTTCGATCATAGTCACCACTGTAAGGAAAACTGCTTCGCTCTGTCCAGGGAGCCCTTGTGTCCAAAGTTAAGGCAAAAGCGCTTTCAAGCCCTTTTTCCTTGTCAATAATTTTTTGAGGTGTGGGATGTTTGAGCCACAGTTCTTTCAGCCTTAATCCTAGGCAATGATTCGTTAGGGACAGGGTGGGCTCCCTGGGTCTGAGCCCCAAACTTTTATGTCTCTAACTGTACTTATGCTATTTAATTTCCCATGGCCGCGTGTTGCACATGGTTAAAAAGGTTCCTCTTTACCAAGCTTCTCCCACCCACTAGACGCTGGGCTAGACGCTTGGCCCTCCATTATCTCATTTAATCCTCCCAAGACCCCTAATGAGCAGGTGTCATCATTCCCACATCTTTGCCGGGGAGACACGGTTGTTCCAAGGATCAAATAATACTTGAAAGTGCTTTGCAAACTGTCAATCTGGAGATTTACCAGTGCTAGTCATTACTCTTGGTAATAGCTGGTTCTCGGTGTTGAGTCAACAAATACCCTTGAACCACATCTCAGAACAACTGAAAGCAGCATCTTGAAAGAGAACTCTCCCTCCCTCTACCACCCAGCCTTGGCCCACGCGACATTCTTCTAGAGGCATGGAGGCAGCACGGTGGCCTTGCCTCTTACGTTTCTAGATGAATTTCTAGAATACAAGAGAAAGCGTAACTACTTCACTTAACAAGATGAACACTACACATGGGCGAGCCCCTTTTTCGCCAGGACCCTGTCGAGCCTGATTTCAGCAATCCAGGGGGCCAGAAAAACACCTCTCTCCAAGTTCCTTGGGTGGGGTTTGAACGGGTACCTCAGGTCTCCTAGATCTTCCAGAAGCAACAGGTCATGCTGAGCGGGAGTCTTAAAATCTGTCCATTTTGCTTCTCTCCATACCAACCGAGAGCAACTGAGCTCTGAACAGCCATGTCAAGGGTCAAAGGAGGAAGGGATAAATCTCTCACTCTACCACGCCAGGATATTCATCCTATAGTGCCTAAATTTGTAAAAAAAAAAAAAAAAAATCCCCAACAGATAAAGCCAGCCTACCGGTTGGCTTTGGCAACACAAGGGCGCTTCCTCCAGTTGCCTCTCATAGCGTCTTCTTAGAGATGGGCCCCTTCAGAGTGGAAATGACAGAAACTGCTTCTGAGCCTGGCTATTTATTTACCTGACCTATTAGCTCCGTCCAGGAAGGACACGGAGACTGTGGGGGGGAAAGCAGACCTTAAGAAATAAGAAAGGGCCTGGCCCAGATTTTATTATGGATTGGGGACCTCATCTCTTGTCCTTTCCTGCCACTCCAAAGGAACGCATGGTACGAAAGCAAGTCACTGCTTGTCCTCTGCATGTGGCTTTTCATCGGCAAGTGTTTCCACTGCAGCTTCTGGAATTGGGCCATTTCCAGGGAGCAGCACCTAAGCCGTCAATTTTTGGCTATCATTCATAGCAAGAACTATCTCATGGATTGAGTTTCATACCCTTCTTTTCATAGTCCTTTCATATACGCTTATCACACGTTATCATTACATCTAGACTTATCTTGGTTATTCGCCTCTGCATTCCCAGAGTTTACCCAGTGCTAATCTCATTAGCTACAAACAAATAGTCTTTGGGTGAATAAACAAGCGTTCTTTTCTTTTTCTTTCTCTTTCTTTCTTTCTTTCTTTCTTTCTTGAAGTAGGATTTGATAAAACAGATGGGGGGAGATCATTTATAAAGGTACAAAAGGCGTAGAAGCTTTTCATGATTTCCGTATTGTTTTATTACTAACCTAGTCTATACCAATGTGAATAAAAGCCATTCTTTTCCTGATCCCACCCTCCCCCCCCCCATAAGCAGCAAAGAAGATAGAAGGGAGGAGGCAGATGATAACCCTGCTGTTCTCTGCATTCTGTCCCCATGGAGTGGCAGGAAGCACAGAGAACAAAATCCCCCAGGGCCACTATCGTGGAGGACCTCCAACCCGTCTCCTTCTGCGAGTTCCTTCTTCTGAGCTTTCTTCCTCTCGTAGCCCTAACCAATACCAAAACCTCTTCTTCCCATTCTAAGGGACACGGCTACTAACATAGGCCAAGGTCAGCTTGCTCTATCCTTCCCTCACACAACACAAAAGAAAGTTGGCCCATGGAACTTGTGATTGGTCCAGGCTGTCTACGTGTGACATAACCCTGAGCTGGCTTCTTTTTCCTAGGAAACAGTCACAGGTCCTCTGTCAACACCCACGGTGTTGATTCTATCAGATAAGCCTAGCTCATCCCCCCTGGACTGAACTTCAAAATGGTGCCTGTTCTGAAAGCCATTTCTTTCAGTCTACCACTCCCTGCTTCTTAAAAGTCCGTTTTAGGGGCGCCTGGGTGGCGCCGTCGGTTAAGCGTCCGACTTCGGCCAGGTCACGATCTCGCGGTCCGTGAGTTCGAGCCCCGCGTCGGGCTCTGGGCTGACGGCTCGGAGCCTGGAGCCTGTTTCCGATTCTGTGTCTCCCCCTCTCTCTGCCCCTCCCCCGTTCATGCTCTGTCTCTCTCTGTCCCAAAAATAAATAAACGTTGAAAAAAAAAAAAAGTCCATTTTACTATCTCGCTCGGTTTAGAAAGAAGGACAAATCAAAGTTTCCACCCAATTATAATTCCCCTGAAGGTTGTTTAGTTTCCCATGTCAGCCAGAAACACAAATCGACCCTGTAACCACGGAGTAATTTATGATACTGTCATGAAATCCATGATTGGATTACACCAATGAAGCCTTTAGTGTAACAGTAAATGCCCAGATGTAATAATACGTCACGTTCATGGAACGCTCACTATGTGCCAATCACCATGCTCGGCACTTTACAAGCGTTTTCTTCTTTGACGAGAAATGTAAAATGTGTTTCCTCTGTCAGCCTCAAACCTATCCTCACGGGTATGCAAAGACTTTACGTATCATGCCCCCAAGTGCAAAACATCAAGTGAGTAAGTTTTAAGTGGATTTTGTAAATGCAGTTTCGTCAGATTTTTCCAGAATGCTTACGTCACATACTGAGAATAAATGAAACCTTTAGCCACATTCACTTTCGCAGGCCACTCACGTCCTCTTTATTACTTAGCCGGGACTAAAAAATGTACCACTCTTTCGAAGATGGACTTAATTCATGACCTGCCAATGACACGGAAGGAAGGACAGTTGTGAATATCACAGCCTTGAGAAAATGGAGTGTTTTCTTAACGTAATTTCAGCATATCGTACTGGCCTTAACTTTGTAACTGGTCGCAATGAATCGCATTCTTTCAAAACTTTTCAACTTAAACCCAAATACCACGCGCAGATACTCCTCACTTATGTTTACTCAGTTAATGTATGTCAATAAAATTAAATTGTTAATCTGTGTGTTAAAACATTCAGGAAAAAAATTACCCTAAGGGCGGGGAGTGGGGGGGACGCCTGGGTGGCTTAGTCGGTTAAGCGTCCGACTCTTGGTTTTGGCTCAGGTCATGATCCCACGGCTTGTGGGTTTGAGCCCCGCGTCCAGCTCTGCGCTGGCAGCGCGAAGCCTGCTTGGAATTCATTCTCTCTCTCTCTCTCTCTCTCTCTCTCTCTCTCTCTGCCGCCCCCCCCCCCACTATCTCTCTCTCTCTCAATATAAATAAACTTTACAAATAATTATCCTAGGAGGGAAATTAATGAGCCATCTAAGCTGCAATTGTAATTCATTTGTTTCCACGTGAGCATCTCCTTTTCTCTGTGGTGTCCCCAAGGGCAACTGGGTCCATCTATACGAACCCGCCTCCTGGCATGAGGTCTGGCCCTTCAAAGCCACCCGGTCTACACTGGCGCAGCGGTAGAAATGACAGCATGGGGATATCTTGAAGCAGCTTTTTGGGTGGCCCTAGAGGCATCATCCTACATCCACGATGGTGGCTCACAGCCAGGCCAGGTGCGTGTTCAAAGTCACTGTAAAATCAGTGCGTTTAGGGGCGCCTGGGTGGCTCAGTCGGTTAAGCGTCCGACTTCAGCTCAGGTCACGATCTCGCGGTCCGTGAGTTCGAGCCCCGCGTCGGGCTCTGGGCTGATGGCTCGGAGCCTGGAGCCTGCTTCCGATTCTGCGTCTCCCTCTCTCTCTTCCCCTCCCCCGTTCATGCTCTGTCTCTCTCTGTCTCAAAAATAAACAAACTTAAAAAAAAATTATTAAAAAAATCAGTGCGTTTAGTCCCAGTGCCTCAAAAGGACCCAGAGGAATGCCCGGAGGGCGGCGGGGCTGAAGGGACGCGGGACAGACCGGGCAGCGGGACAGCCGTGTCCAGCCCCGGTGTAGTCACCTCGCCGGGTGGTTGCAGGCAACTCCTTTTACCTAATATTCTCATCTACAGGAGGGGGGTGAAATAACGTGAGCTCCGAGGTTGCTTGTGGCTCTAAAACGTTACTTAGGTGTATAGCAGGCATTCCGAGGCTTGAACGACATCCTGCTTATCGTGAATCAAAAAGCCAGAAGAAATCAGCACGTGTTATCACCAGTGCGTCGCGCTGCACTAGGACAGGAGGAAAGGAATCGCCTTTCCGCCTGGACCCAAGACCTGCCCGGCAAGGACACCCTCCTACTTCTTCTCAGTCTTCCTGGGCCACTCTCTGAATCTCCCAGCTTCGCGTGTTTCTGTTGACGGTGTGGCGGGTTCTGAGCTGTGTGACGCTACTTTACTTCGCCAGTTAACAGGGACGCCGCTCTGGGGGCGCCCGGGCGGCTCAGGCGCTTGAGCGTCCGACTTGGCTCGGGTCACGATCTCGCGGTTCGTGCGTTCGAGCCCCGCGTCGGGCTCGCTGCTCTCAGCACAGAGCCCGCTGTGGATCCTCTGTCCCCCTCTCTGCCCCTCACCGGCTTGCGCTCTCTCAAAGAGAAATAAAACGTTTTTTTTAAATGTTACAAAAGAGAGACCACAAATTCTAAAGGCATGGGAACGTCTTTTCCTCCCCTACCTCTGTGGATGCCTGCACGTTCGCGTGACCTCACCTTCAGCAAACATACGTCACATAGCGTCCCTCGCAAAAACAAAACGACTTCAGCGTTCCCCTGTAGAGAAGGCTAAAAATGTCGCACGCTCTTAACTTGGCACTCGAAAGCCTTTCAAAATCTTATCCCAACAGGACTCTTCCAACACTCTCTCTCCCGGCCCCTCAGTCGGCGCCCCAGGCTCCAGCCAGCGTTGTCTAGGATCCCTCAACTCTCTGGCAGCTTCCTGCCAACAGGCCTCACGTCCATCAACACGTCCATCAACAAGTGGATATTCATTGCTGCGCCTCTGCCCTTTGCCAGGCGCTTTGGAAGCAAACACATGAAAACGGTAACACGACCCTTATCTCACACACAAATAATACAAACAGTATTAACAAACGACTGGCAGGCAGTCTATCTCCCAAGTCCACACTGTAACCATCCTACCCCCTGGCTCCCAGTAGACACTGTTATGTCCTAACATACACTGCAGGCTTCCTGGGGGCCAGGCACAACACCGAGAGTTTATGTGAAACATTTTACTTTGTTCTCCCAAGTGTCTATGTAAGTAACTACATACTTAGCCCTGTTTTTTTTTTTTAATTTTTTTTTCAACGTTTTTATTTATTTTTGGGACAGAGAGAGACAGAGCACGAACGGGGGAGGGGCAGAGAGAGGGGGAGACACAGAATCGGAAACAGGCTCCAGGCTCCGAGCCGTCAGCCCAGAGCCCGACGCGGGGCTCGAACTCACGGACCGCGAGATCGTGACCTGGCTGAAGTCAGACGCTTAACCGACTGCGCCACCCAGGCGCCCCCTTAGCCCTGTTTTTTGACCAGTAAGCAACGTGCCCAAGAATTACATTTGTTTACATAGCCACATGGCTACAAGGTACCTCTATACTTGCCCGTGCATCTTCCAGAACTCTCCAAACTTACTGAAAATGGTTCCAATAACACCAAAGCATCAGGCGACAAGACCTTCCTCTCTGCAGGTGCAAGAAGGGAGAGGAGATTCTTCAGGGAGAAGGATGTGGCCTTGAGCTTACAGTTAAAAACTCATCCCTGGGGATGGTTTCCTTTCCTCCGTGTATCATAAATCCTTTGGGGACCAAACTGAGAAAATTAAAATCTAGGCTTAAGGTAATTTACAAATACTTGGAAACCACATTTTAAATATATATCGCTGACTGAAAAAAAACACAAGCAGAATGGCATTCTCAAGGGGCCAGTCAGAACTGGTGAGACCCCATACAACCAAAACGTTCTACAAGACCTATGTCTGACTTACGCACATATCCCACCGGCATCATGTGGTGAAATGTCAGAGGGCATATCCATATTTTAGACTAAAATCTAGCCTGGGATTATCGTGAACCAGCTTGAAATCTTATACAGGGTTGCACAAGGGATGTCGCAGGAGAGAACAATAAAAAAGAACGACCCAGCAATGGCACTACTAGGCGTTTATCCATGGGATACAGGTGTGCTGTTTTGAAGGGACACGTGCACCCCCATGTTTCGAGCGGCACTATCCACAATAGCCAAAGTATGGAAAGAGCCCAAATGTGGATCCTCTGTCCATCCTCTGAATGGATAAAGAAGATGTGGTCTAGATATACAATGGAGTATTACTCGGCAATCAAAAAGAATGAAATCTTGCCATTTGCAACTGCGTGGATGGAACTGGAGGGTATTATGCTAAGTGAAATTAGTCAGAGAAAGACAAAAATCATATGACTTCACTCATATGAGGACTTTACGAGACAAAACAGATGAACATAAAGGGAAACAAAAATAATATAAAAACAGGGAGGGGGACAAAACAGAAGAGACTCTTAAATATGGAGAACAGAGGGTAATTGGAGGACTTGTGGGAGGCGGGATGGGCTACGTGGGTAAGGGGCATTAAGGAATCTACTCCTGAAATCATTGTTGCACTATATGCTAACTCATTTGGATGTAAATTTTAACAGATAAAAAAATAAAATGGAAAATAAACAAACTTAAAAAAAAAAAACAACAGAATGACTAACACCAGGGCAGTTACAGACACCTAGGAAATTCAACGTTTTCTAATAAAAGGCTGGGAATGGTGAGTGTCATGGTCCTTTTCTGGGAAGCCTTTCTCCATCGCTCAGGTTTAGGGTTGGTGTTTGCTGTTGTGGGCATGCAGTGCTTTCCCCCCCCCCCCCCCCACAGAGAAAATATTGGCCTGATTGGAGTTCTCTGCTAGACTACGAGCGCCACGAAGGAAGGAGGCTGTGCCCGGTCATTTATTAAGCATATACTGGCTTAGCAGTTTTCGGCAGCCCGTTAAAACAACACCTAGATGCCAGATATGGTTAACTGGAGGGGAAATGAAACAATGGGTTTAATGGGTCTATCAAGTGCCCATCACATAACAGCGTGAAACAAATGTGAATTGTTGCACAATTAGCCGAGATCTAGTTTATCAAAATTCACGGTCTTTAAGCCAACAAAACGCGATAGGGTCCAAAATAATGGTTCACGTCCAGTTGGGTGGAATGGCATGTAACGCCTGGCTCCTCTCTCATTTAGATATTATAGGATGCTTTGTCACGTAGAAGAATGAATATCTGCAGTATTGTTATGGCCTTAAATTAAAATTTCCACGGAGGGTTAATAGTTGATCATCAGTGAAGCAGCTGACAAGAGTTTATTGGGAATTCATGATCTACAAGCCCCCACGGTCAGTCTTAGGTGAGTGCCGGGGCAGTGCGAGCCCACAGGGCTCTGCCTAACTTGAGGTGATTAAATCCTTGATGGAGAAAGAATATGTGTTCAGTTGACTAGATAATTAGGTACACATTGAAGTAAGGAACTGTTGTGGGTTGAATTGTGCCCCCCCCCCCAATTCACACGTTGAGCCCCTAACCCCCAATAACTTCAGAATGCGACCTTATTTAGAAATCGGGTCATTGCAGATGTAATTAGTTATGATGAGGCCATACTGGAGGACGGTGGGCCCGTCCTCCAGTATGACTGGTGTGCTTATAAAAAGGGGAAATCTGAACACAAAGACGAGCACAGGGGGAGAACGGCACCCGAGAGAGAGAGAGAGAGGAGACAGTCACCTACAACCCACGGAGACATGCCTGGAGCACATCCCTCCCCTCACAGCCCTCAGGAGGAGTCAACCCTGCTTACACTTTGGTTCTGGGCTTCTTGCCTCCAAAACTGTGGGACAATAAATTTCTGTTGCTTAGGTCACTGTGCTTGTGATCCCTTGTGAGGGCAGCCTACCAAATTACTACAGTGATGAACACTAAATTCTTCTCACTGACCAGGGTCTCTCGACTGGGCACTATTGACATTTGGGGCCAGATAACTCTATCGGTACCATGGATGCGCCATGTAACACACACACACACACACCTTTGCGCTGGAACCCGTACTATGCCTGTGACTATTTTCAGAGAAGGGACAAGGTGTAGAAATTCTGAGGAAAGAGAAAACCAGTCTAGCTAAGTATCTACTTACGACATTCCCGGTTGCAAATAAAGTACAGGACTTTCCAAATTATGGAACCTTACAGTCTATAAATGAAACCCAAGAGTGAAATCCCTTGTCTTGACCTCCAGATAAGAAGGACTACACAGGAAGGCTAAGCTTGAATTGGAACTTTTACCAAACTGTGCCCAAATTCCACTGGGATGACCCATTGACATGGACATCATACAAATAAACTCCCTCAGCCAGCCTTTAGAGTCAGAAATGCAAAACAATGGTTTGGACCTTCAGCATCAGCTAACTTGAAGTGAGTCTATGCTGAAGTTGAAGGGCAAGGCAAGGTCAATTCCTCTCAGTTTGTATATTTTTATAGGTATAACTAGAGAAAAGAAACTAGAGCTCCAACATCGTATGTTGGAACAGGGAAAAAATGGAATGATTGCATTGTAATTCCTCGGTCCCTCTGCCATACACTATATTAAATTCTCTTATATGTTATGTAGTTCACCAATCAAAATTTAATCCAGATTTGGGGCACCGAGAGGCTTCTTCAAATTCAATTAAAATGACGCAAGAAAGTCCACAGTATGACATGCTCCATTTAGAGACGTGCATTTGGTAGGAAGACTTTTCTCTTTTTATCTTCAGATAAAATTCTACACGTTGGGATTTTTATGCTTTGTTTTCCCTTTTGTGCCTAGAAAGAGATGTGCAAAAGTATATTCCAATCCTTTCCATAAACATACGTATACTGAGACCTAACATGAGTAAAGGTGCCCCCCGAGGTTTAAGATCAGTGCAAGAAATAATTGTTCTTCGTCATCACTGCAGAATTCCCGCCTTCAAATAGTGGACTTTTACTAACAGAAGGACAGACACACACGTTTTTCAACAGGAGACCCCTGCGTCCCTACATATCGAATTTACAGAGCATAGTCACTTGTTCAGACCAAAGTAAAAAACACCCTTCCTTGGCTTTGGTCCTTTCAAATATTAATGCACACGCTGTGCTTGGGTTTTAAGCAAAACAAAGAAGTACGTACGTTCATAATTATGTGACAGCTGAAATATCACAGACGCCCCACATGTCAGGGTATTCTTATGATTTGTCCATTCTAATGGCGTGTTTTGGAGCAAACACGTTACGTTGGCATGTTATCTGTTTAAATGCTCATAAGCGCATTTTGTGAAAAGGCTGTAAGTAAATGCTCGGAAGCATATTTTGTTGAGTGGCTGTAAATGTGCTTGGGTGCACTGGGTGCTGTTTATATGCGTATGCTTCTATAATTCGAAGAGAAAATATACCGCTTCATTAACTGATACTGTTACCAGGAGGGCCTGACAATTATCAACGACCACTAACCCACTGGCTCGATCAGACAAGTGTGCAGGGCTCATAATTGAAGAGTTGTCCGTTTCATCACAAGAAGGGCCTAGAGCATGACAGTATCTCCTCAAAAATTTGGAGATGTTCTGTAAATAATTAATAACTCCCCTCTGATAGTACACAAATAACGAGCAGAACCTGACTACCAAGTTTAACTACCGAGTCCGGGGTTGTCGAATATTGAACATCACGGTGGGGTTTTAACAACTGATCATCAAAAGGCAGTGTCGATCCAGTCAGAGGAACATTTTGTGATGAAGAAAAGACCCCGTCCGCCAGGTTTACGTTGGGAAAACAAAACCACCTGTGTCCGGTCATCTCAAACGTTCAGTCCCCCACCAAAACAGGGGCGAAACGGTCACCTTGGTCTCCAAGATGGATCGCCGCATCCATTTCCGAAGAATTTGTTTCAGAGGCACAATTCGCACACGCATTGCCTCCGCCGTCGTTAACTTTGGAGGTGTGCTTGTGGTAGTGCTGGGCACGCTAGAAAACCAGGCAGCTTCCATGTCCCCTTGTCCCCAGCACCTAAGTCCTCGGGCTTAACTCCCTCTCCATGGACACTTAAAAGTGAGGCGTGCTGCCCAGGTGAGGTTTTGTTCCCCAAGTGACACTCAGGAGCGGGATTCACTTCAGCCCCTCCATTTCCCTCCGCGTCTCAAGACACAGCCAGACCAGATCACAGGTGTGGTCCATTAATCCCAGCATCACAAAATAAACAATGAGGTCCCTGGAAACACAACCACCCTTTAGCTGAGGAAAAGTGATAGGAACCATTCGTGACAGGTGACGGTGTGCTCCCAATGGTAGCACTCTCGATCATGTGATTCATTTTCTGTTTGCTCAACAACACGGTGTGTGTTTTTCCTGAGAGGAAGGACTTGAATATATATTTACTCAAAGCTCTTAATTTCTACTTCCTTTCTTTTTAATTGGCGTCTTGTGATCTAAAACTGACTGGTGAGCATAGTATCTCACTATCAGAGCAAACTCTCGGCTGAGTTTGCCATAATTAGACCCACCGTCGCCTGAAGTTGAACAGACATCAGGAGACCTGACTTATTTCTTCCCTGGTGCATTCTATCCATATTTAGAGAGTGATTTTTTAATTTGACGTATAGTCATATTAATTATCGTTCCCCGAGCTGGAGTCAGGTTAATAATTTCATGTTAAAAGTGGAAGTTCAAATAGTCTTGCCTGTAACCTTCCTGAACACAAAGCCTAAATGAAAAGGAAATCCTTCGTGAAACCCGAGATGGTCAGCGCACTCTAACTCACCACTAAGCCAGATATCACTCACACGAGAAATGAAAGGTCACAGGTCCTCCAAAAGCCCACAGTTGCCACCGGCTGTCCTCCTTGCGTCCTTTCGTTTATGCGGGTAACTTAGATCCAGGTACAATTCGGGTGAAATTAGCTTTCCTGGATGAATGAAGAAACTGAAGTTCGCCCCCCCCCCCCCCCCCCGCCGCCGCAAATGCCCAAAGCCAGATTTTATCTGCCATTCCTTCTTTCCTTCTGTCTGTCTGTCTGTCTGTCTCTCTCTCTCTCTCTCTCTCTCACACACACACACACACACACACAAAACTGCAAGGGCTGAAGACGATCCAGATTTTGCAAATTCACCGTCACCGTGACGACGCTAAAATTACAAGCGGCCGTCAACTTTTACAAGACACCCTTATTGTGCAACATTTATAGGCTGCCAGAAAACATGCTAAAACTAATCAGATAGCAAAGGTGAAGAGGAAACCTTCACCTGCCATGTAGCTAGCAGTGAGTACCCTTTTTATTTCCATGACATTTGCTGGCAGAAAGGGGTTGGCTTAAGGCGGATCGGACTAACCTTCAACTTGTCATAGCGTTCACTCAAAGCTGCCACCTGATGATCTCGGTGCCGCCCAACCAGTTTACACAAGGCACAGATTAACTGGTCATCGGTCACACAGTACATATTCACCTTCTCATCCTCGTGCTCCAGGCACATCAGCCCCCGGATGTGCGAGTCCGGAATTGGCTCAATCAGACGATGCCCCGTAAAGGGCTTCTTGTTTGGGTGAGTGGCTTTCAGGCACTCATCACAGTAGGACACTTCGCAAGTGACACAGGTCTTCACAGCGTCCTGGGCAGGGTCCTGGTCACAGAACTGGCAGAGGACTTTCTCGGCGGAGGTCATGGTGTTGGCGTCGAACGCCCGCTCCCGGCGGGTCTCGCTGGGGGAATTGGGCCCGCTCACGGACGCTTTCTGGAACCTGTCGATGATGTTCTGCAGGGTGACGTTGCGCTTGAGTCCGTCTAGACCGCGCTGGCTGAGCGTGATGACATGTCGGCAGGTGGGGCACTGGAAGGCGGTGATGGACTCCACGGACTCGTTGGTGGCACAGTGCGACACCAGGATGCGGTGGGCACAGTTGAAGCAGAGGCTGTGTGCGCAGGGCAGCAGGAGAGGGTCCTCAAAGAGCTCCAGACAAATAGGGCAGGTCAGCTCCGACTCCAGTGTTTCCATCTTCAGGCAAAGCTCTCCTGGGTCATCAGCAAAATCCAAGGAAGCTGATCAGCTATCTGGAAACAGAACGTAAGATGCGATTAGGCGCGAGGGGGTCAGCCATGGGGGGCTGTCAGCTTTGAATGCGTCTCAAAATGATTCTGAACGCGGGTCACGGAAGGGTAAAATGCGTGTACGTTCCAGATAATTCTCTTTCTGAGCACGTGGGGCAACGAGGCGGGGAGAAACACCCTAGGCCAGCACACCAACGGACGTTTCCTCTAAGTCCCAGTCCCTGAAAGCAGCGAGTGGGTTTTTGCCATTTTGCTTGCTAAAAGGTCTTACTCCAAACTGGCAAGTTACTGAAACGGCAGTTTCCACAATTTGTATCTGATCCCAATAACCTGAGTGGGTCACGGCCAACTTCTACCTTGTGCTGAGAATTAAAATGTAGAAATGCTAACTAATGAGCGAGAGCCTTTCAGAACTCGGAATCGATGAACTTACACGCGAACGTTTATGCGTCCGCAGGATTTCTCCCTCTGTGACACCAAAGCAGGCTTCAGAGAAGTAGAAAGGCACCTCCCGTGGAAACGGGCATGAAATGTGCGTGAAATCAAACGCGTGGCTTCGGCGGCGACGATAACGCTTAAATACGCGATGTCAGCTTCCCAAATATATTCCCGAGGAAAAACACTGACTTTCGCGGAGATGATCGTGACAGAGGCAATGTTTCTGGCATGCGTTCGCTACCCTCCTGAATAATTCTACTCGTTGATCCCGCAGTGGGATGTGGGTGGGCAGAGGGAAGCAGAGAAAAAATATCTACGGGCCTTTTCTGGGGCTGCGGTGAGCTTGGGTCCCAATGACTAATAACGATTCAGTTCATTAGAACAAGGATTCTCGGGGCTTCAACATGCATCTGGTAAGTCATTGACAACGGTAACGCCTGCACATCGGACGGCAGCGTCAGGCCGTCGCGTTACCGTGGGGAGGCTCGCGAGGGCTGCCGAGGGGACCC
This sequence comes from Prionailurus bengalensis, assembly GCF_016509475.1. NCBI lineage: Eukaryota > Metazoa > Chordata > Mammalia > Carnivora > Felidae > Prionailurus > Prionailurus bengalensis. The sequence goes on from NC_057361.1 coordinate 7,659,970, forward strand.
CGCGCGGCCCTCCCGGCCGACAAACTCCCATCCAGGGCCTGTCCCTGTCGCCAGCGACGGGCCGGGCTGGCGGGAGGTCCAGCCTCACACCCAGAGCCGCATGGGCCGGGACACGATCCAGGCCGGCTTCGGTGCTCTCCCCACCCCCCTCCGCCGGGCCGCCTTCGGGTGGCTCAGCTGCGCGCTGCTGCTTTTGTGAACCCTCGCCTGCCTTCCCTTCAAAAAGGGCAGGGGAAAGAATCCCACAGAAACGCCGGTTCATTAACGGGGAAGGGGCCCCGCGCTCATTAGCAGGCCTGGGAACCAAGCCTCTTTGAACCTTCTCCCTTTAAAGACCATCAGCAGAGGTCTGCGGAACAGCACCGGGCGTGTTAGATGCAGCCCACTGCGGGCTGCGGGAGAACGGTAGGGCTCTGGGGACACCAGTTCAAATCACGCTCGGGGTGGGGGAGTGGGGTGGGGGCGAGGCGGGGAGGGGTTCTCGGCCGGCTTCAGGAGAAGGCTTCACATCCACAGCTGGGTTTACGGGATTCCGACAGTCGGCCCTTTTGTAGTCCCACCCCCGTGTTATTTACAAAATTCGAGGTTTCCAGCCCATGCCACCCCTTTCTGAAATAGCAGCCCTCGGAAACGCCACGTGGTGCTCGGGTGAAGCTTAACGCTCATCCCGCCAACCACGGAATGGTAAGCGATCATTAAAAGCGTCAAGCATGTGCTGAGTTTGTTAAAACTGAACGGGCTGCCGGCTTCATGGGAGCCCGGTAGCTGAAAGAGATCTTCGGCCATTCGCGAACATTAACTACATGGGAAAGATTAAGCGGGCAGCTGAGATTTGAAATATTAAAGCTTGCTCGTGTTTCCACAACCTGCAGCGGAAACCCCAGTGGGGGGGCGGGAGGGGGGGTCGCTGCCGTTGGGAGAAACCCGCCGTCCCCCCTCGGTCTCGTCCCCCCTCGGTCTCGGCCACCTCTTCCGGCAGATGGCCTGGAAGAAATTGAAAGGGCTTACCTATTAATCACTATTTTGGTTGATCGCGGAAAATGAGAATTATTTCTAAATCGAACTCCTTCTCTCTTCCCACCGGAAGAACGTAAATTAAAGGGAAAACGTAGCCCTTTTGGTCGGCTTTGTTCGCTGGTGGGACGAGAGGAGCCCCAATTCTGTCTGGAGAGCTGTGACGCTGGTAACTTTTTAAACAATGTCCACTTACTTATTTTGAGAGAGAAAGAGAGGTGAGAGGCAGAGGGGGAGGGACAGAGAGAATCCCAAGCAGGCTCCGTGCCGTCGGCGCGGACCCCGACACGGGGCTCGATCCCATGAACCTCGAGGCCGTGACCTGAGCCGAAACCAAGAGTCGGATGCTTAACGGACTGAGGTGCCCGGTCATGATTGTACTTTCATGCGGGTGCCGGGACTCCATCCCAGAGTGGCACGATCAGAATTTCCAGAGGTGATTCCACCGCTGACCCCCGGAGAAATGCTGACGTTTCACTCAAGGACATCAAGTGTGCTGGCTCGAGAAGCCGGAATCTGGCGTCCTCACTAGCCCAGCTCTATGATCGTGGGCCAGCCGACATCACGCCTTACCTGGATTATCCTAATACCCTTCCAAACGGCAGAAGCCAGAGATCCTGTTAAAACATGACTGAGCCTGCCCCGTCTCTGCTCTGCCCTCCAGGGGCTTTCCCATCCCACTCGGAGAGAAACGCACCAGAATAACTCCAGCCCCAGAGAACACAGACTCAGACAGTGACCTCATTTCCTCCCACGTTACCCCTTGTTCGGCTCCGGGCACATGGCCTCCTTGCGATTCCTCAAACGTGCCAAGCACGTCCCGTCTCCCCCCTCACAAGGTCTGGGGAATCCACAGGACTCTCTGCATCGGTGTCACCTTCTCTGTGAGCCCGCATAAAACCAAGTCCCCTGCTACCACCACGACCACCTGCCCACCCATCACGGCCCCCCTTCTCCCCCGACCTCGGTTTGCCTTTCTCCACAGCTTTTATCGCCCAACGTATTCTATTCGTTCGGTCACCGAGCCATCTCTCCCCACTGCCCCAGCAGAGGGCGGGCTCTATGACAGCACACAGGCAGGGCTCAAGCATCTGTTGGAGGAGGTGATAAACGTCCAGATGCTGGGGTTAAAACACCTCAAAGAATAAAACATAACCGCCGCCCTGAAGGATCTCTCAACGTATCAGAACAGAGGTCAGCAAACTTTGTGTCCTATAAAGGGCAAGGCAGTCAACACTTTTGGCGTGGCGGGCCAGGCAGAATCTGTCGTGGCCGCTCCAGTCCACTGCTGTAGCGCGCAAAAGCAGTCACACACCAGGCGCGAAGGAGTGAGCGTGGCTGGCCAATAAAATCGGATTCACAAAAAACAGGTAGCCAGCTGGACTGGGCCTGAGGATCTTATGTTGCTGACCCGTGTGTTCGAAGGTAGAGACACGTACAGCTAGACAAAATGCAAATGAGACTCCCTCCCCAAGAGATCCGAATAAAATGCAGCAACGGCGGTGAAGTAAGACTCTGACAAGCGGGTACAAGTTTCGAATGCTCAGAACAGGATCTTTTTCTTTTATGGCCATCGCGTTTGGCGTGGCAAGCACTTTGTGCAAGTGTCTACGCTGTAAACGTTGGTTTAATGGTATTAAGCCATGACTACACATCTGGATACCCAGAGAGGCGCAGCCCATTTTCTGGATCTTTCGCCCATATGTTGCCGAAAAGGAAGGGGCCACGGGTTCGCTATCTACAGTGGATCGGATTTTTTTCTTTCTCCTCTCCTGCAGATCATATTTTTGTTACATTACCCAACAAAATGTTAGCGGTAAGCGTGCGTAGCATTCACCCACCTGAAAAAAGTAGCCTCGTTTATTGTCTAGCTTCCTTTGAAACACCCTTTTTGAGAAATGAAAACACCATTCATTCTTTCACCAAACATCGAAGCCCCTCTAGGGTCTCGGACCTGGGACATGACAAAAGACACGTGCCAAAGATTAGGGGGACAAGAAGACAGGAAAGCTTCCCGGAGGAAGCATCATGTGAGAAAGACTTTTGAAGACGAACAGGGGTTCGCCAAACAGGTTGGGGGAGGAGGCTGTGAAAATGTTATGTTTTTTCTTTTCTTAAATTCCCATAATTTAATTTCTAAGCTTCAAAAAAGAGAGAGAGAGAGAGAGAGAGAGAGAGAGAGAGATTCTTAGCCTAAATGCACTACAATGGAAGGAAATCCCACGTGCATATCATTGTCAGGAAATTCTATAGCTCAACATTTTTCTTAATGGGCTGAGCGGTCCTCATTCACAGGAGGATGTGGGCAATCCTGGGAACCCCTTGCAACAAACTGGGAGTGGCAACAATTTAGAGCTCACACCCCCGCTTGTCCACGGTTTGTAGTCTAGAACAGGGCACGGAATAGAGAGAAAGGAGAGAGCTGGACGGGTGGCCAGACAGTCGGGGACGACACGTAGCTCGCCTATCTATTAGCTGAGTGGCCCTGGGAGTGTGTCCCCAGATGCTCCCTCCAGTTCCTTCCAGCCCTCACTCGGAACAATCCCTAAGCAGGACAGTCCTCAGGGGCAGGTGCGAGACACGTTTTCAAGAAACTTTCTTACAAACCCAAGACTTTCGAGGAAAACACTTGTTTACAATGGAAAATGAATAAATGGGTGTTTCGGTTGAAGTGACAATGGACACATCCCACCGTCTCTCATTCTACGTGTCACCGAAACCGCTCTTCGGGTTTTCCTCTCTCTAACCACTGCCGACTTCTCCTTCCAGCGAATCGAAGCCTGGGGGTTTTCTATGCCAGAGTCTGGCCTTCCATCCAAAAGTCATCAAAGAGTGGTCCAAAGGCAGACTTCCAGATGTAAAAGAACGTAGTCGCGGGGATGTGACGCAGAGCACGGTGACTCTCGCTGGCGATACGGTATTGCATAATTGGAAGTTGCTAAGAGAGGAGATCTTAAAAGTTCTCATCACAAGAAGAAAAGTTGTAACGGCGTGGGGACGGATGTTAACTAGACTTAGTGTGGCGATCATTTCACGACGTATACAAAGGCGGAGTCGGGTCGCGCACGTGAAATGAATATAACGTTCTACGTCAATTCTAGCTCAATTTTTACAAAAGCTACCCCGGTTGTTCGTTCGTTTCCCGTACGGCCTGAGAACGACTCCCGGGCTTGTCTCTCGCAGTGCCAGCTCTTTCCAGAAGCCCAGCTCATCACTGCCAGTTCTTTGCTTCATTTACTGTAAATGCCCCACTTCACAGCGTGCACCTCCTGGGTTTCGTCAGCTTCCCTCCGGAATCTGCCTGCCCTGCAAGCCTCCTGGTGCCTCGCATTCGATCCTCCCTCCCTCCAAAGAGGGCCTCATCCTAACCCCCGGAACCTATATGTCAGGTTACAAGGCAAAGGGGAACGCAGGCTGCGGACGGGGTGGAGCTTGCCACAGCTGAGCTCAAAATGGGGCGCTCAGCCCGCATTGCCCAGGTGCACTCGATGCAGTCGCCAGGGCCCTTGGATGTGCAAACGACAGGAAGCGTCGGGTGATGAGACGCAGAAAGGACTCGATGGCCATTGCTTTGAAGATGGAAGGGCCACGAGTCAGGGAACCACTGAGCCATTTCCAAAAGCTGCAAAAGGCAAACAGATTCTTCCCTAGAGCCTCCCCAAGGAACACAGCCCTGCGGACACCTTGACCTCCAGCGTTGCTGAAGCCATCACGCTGGTGGTCATTTGGTACAGCATCAATAGGAAGCCACACGCTCTCCTTCCCCCAAATCCCTATCACTAGCCAAGACATGTGAGTGTCAGTCCCTAGTCCTCGGGTCGGTTTCTCTCTCTCTGCTCTTGCTCTCACTGCCTTCCGGGTAGATTTACACCTTCTGTCCTGCATTCCTGGACTGTTACCAACCCTCCCCCCCCCACCCCCACCCCCCCACGAACACACAAAACCAAAACAACAAACCACCACCTCCCGAGGTGACTCCTTCCCTCCAGTCTTTTGTCCCTCAGTTTCATCTTGGCCACATGCTTCTGGCACCAACGGCTTCTTCCTGTCGCCTGCCTTAAAGGCCCAGGCACTGAGCAGCACCCGGCTGCCCAAAGCAGGAGTCCCGCGGGATGCCTCATCTCCTGTCTCGAAGACATGCCCAAGTTTCTCCCAAAGTGCTCCTTTGGCCTGATTCCCACGCACTCACCTCCCATCCCAGGAACCAGGACTGTTTGCTGCTCTTAGCGACTGCCTTTGTTGTTCTGCCTAGCACAGATCATTTTTTCCTTTGGCAGATTGTTTTGTGTTTCGTGTTTATTTTCTTGTTGTTGTTTTCTGGGTTTTTTTAAGATGACGGCCGGCCGGACCTCGTAGAGGCCCGAAGAACCCTGGTCACTGTTGTTTTTGGAGATTGCACATTAAACAAAGAAGGATTGTTTTAAAAGACAGCTATAAATAGCGCGACAGGTCTTAAATGTTTACAGTGAACAAAATAAAGCTTTTAGGTGAAAACCACAAAGCAGCATGACTATCATCTGTGCAAAACAACCAAAATATTCATTTAAAGATCCTAATTCCTACTCCTGAAATCATTATTGCACTATATGCTAATTCACTTGTATGTAAATTAAAATAAATTAAGCTCTGGGACTGATAAAGGCATGCACGATACAGGCGCGCGTGCACACACACACACACATCTCACACAGAGATAACACTCATAGTCTAGATTCGAGGCCAATGACCACCTACTCCTCGAAATCCCCCATGCTAAACCTGGATGTCAAGAGGCTCGCGCCTTTTGGGGCGAAGGAAAATTAATCAACAGAAAGGGCTGCAGGAATGATCGAACCTTGGCATCAGGTGGTGGCTAAGGTGGTCTGGCTGAACCAGCTGCCCGGGCAGGTGGCCCCTCGCCCCCTCGGGGCTCCAGGTATCATCATCCTTTGGTAGCACTCCTCCCAGGAGGAGGACTTTCCTGGAGGGAGAAGGGCTTTCTTTTGTCCAAGGTGCGCGATCTGGGGGGAAGCAGACTGCATGAGAAAGTCCCCAGTGGAAGAGAACGGACGGCAGGACTTAGTTCAGACACAAGCTTTGGACCTGAGAAGGCAGATGGGGAACTCAGGACGGGTGCCCTAATGGATTACTGTCACAGGCCAGGCAACGGAAGGTCTTTTCTGCCTCCTCCTTTAAAGTGAGAGAGAGGCAAAAATCATTGTCCGGGCAAGTCAATGCAAAGAAAACGTTTAACCCCCCCCCCCCGCCTGTGCAGTCACAACCCTCGCCATCATCCTGCTCGCTAGCTCATGTAAGAATTTCACAACTATATTCCTTATCGTCTCCCCCAACTCCTACTATGACACAGAGAAGGTAACCTACAGCCCGAAGGAACCCCCAGTACCCCGTGAAGACGACACGCCTTGCACGGCTTAATCCGTGGCCAACGTCAGTGAGGGGGCTTTCCGGTTCAAACTCCCCAGAGTGTGCAAGTTTCACCCATAGATGCCAGAAGTGACCAAGAATCAGGAGTCTCCAGACCGAGTGCATTCTATGCGTTCAGTCACCCACGAGGCACATCATCCGTGGGTTTTGAATCCCAAATGTCTCTTAACGGAGTTTCGACATCTTAATCCTAAAGTGAACCCATCTCTCGGTGCTTCCCTACAGGTTCTGGGTCTCCACGAACAATAATCATGTTTCCAATTTGGTCTCACTTTGTACGCCTCTGAAGGCCATCGCTCTGAGGGAAATTCATGAGTCACCAGACCAAGGAGTAAACTCGGAGAGCAACCCTGGGTGGCCCGTGGTCAACTGTTACTACCAGGTGGCTCTCAGCCACTGCCCGGACGATTCCCAAGGCACTCCCTCCGATTTTTTCCTAAATATCCTCTGGGGTGGGGAAACTAAGCCTGATGTTCCATTTACCAACACAGAACTGAGCCGACACACACACCACCCAAACTGTACAAATGTTACACCAAATCACATAAAAACGGTTTGAGGGGGGAAAAAAACCCTTGAAAGTGTTTTTTCACAAACCGCATCCCCCATATCCTATGAATAAATTTTCTTTAAAGCATCCTACATTTCACAACAACGACCAAGTCCACTTCCTATCCCCTCTTCACAGGGGTAATGAAGATTTAGTGGACTTATTGCCATTTGGGTTTTTGCTATGACATCATCCCTGTTCTAGAACCACAGGTGGAATTTTTTTTAAGAACTGTGGACGGGGCGCCTGGGTGGCTCAGTCGGTTGGGCATCCGACTTCGGCTCAGCTCACGATCTCACAGTTTGGTGAGTTCGAGCCCCGCGTCTGGGTCTGTGCTGACGGCTCAGAGCCTGGAGCCTGCTTCCGATTCTGTGTCTCCCTCTCTCTCTCTGCCCCTCCTCCACTGGTGCTCTGTCTCTCTCCCTGTCTCTCAAAAATAAGTAATCTGTAAAAAAAAATTTTTTTTTAATGATGGAATGATGTTTTTATCTTGGATCAGAAGGCACATGGGACTTTCAGAGGACTCAAAACTTTGGAACTGGGCAACTTTGGAAATTAACCTGTTTGTGAGGCAGCAACAATGGAAACTGGGTGCTATATTCCAGATGAATCCACCACAGATGCACTATTTTCAATAACAGAACACAGGCACCCAATGTTTGCGCATTCGGCCATGGTTTAGGATTTAGCTTTGAGTTATAAAAACCACAGCTCTGAGTTCGAAACGCCCTACCCAAATGCTACTTTACTGATTAGCAGCACCCTGGCCGATTGGAGACACGGGCAAGTCGGCAAATGCACAATAAAACCGGGCCATGGAGCTATGGAAAGGGGAGGGTGAGATCCAATTGAATGTAACGGCATTCTGAAAGACTGGAAATTGATATGACAACAGAGGCAGTCAAAATGCAAAGTGGCTCTTAAAGCAACAGTACAAATAACACACGAGCGGGAACAGGTGGAGAAAAAAAGAAAGTGATCCTGTAACATTCTCTAGGTAATGTCTCCGAAATGTCACTGTGGTTAACCTCCGACTGTCAGCACCCTCAAGTTGGTTCACTTTATCGGTGACAGACTTAAGAATTTCTGCCAGCCGAATTTTAAGGGACCGGAGGGACTGACTGAAGAAACAAAAACAAAAACAAAAACATGACAGGCAGATGAGCACGGAGGCACCGGCCTCAAGTTTTAAAGTAACTCATGAAGACGACAGATTTTCTTAATAACTTGCCACTTCGTGTTTATTTATTCTGAGGAGCGCTTAAGTTAAAATGTCCTACCTGCCACGGAAAGTGAGAAACAAGGAAGACTTTTAACGTCACCAACCACCCACCTGGTGGAATTCATGCAGACTGAATGAAACCGTTCACAAAACCTGTCCATAGTGTGCTCGATTTTTAGTAATTGGATCTCCAGGATATTCTTTAAAATAATCACATACTCTCTTGACCATGCAACCTGATTAATAATGAATGAACATTCCTGAAAAGAATCCTTTGGAAGCACAGCAGATGTCTTTGGGGATATGAAGGCTTTAATGATAAAAATTAAGGGGAAGCGGGAGCTAGGTCACACTGTCTGGTTATTTTAATTGAAACCTAGTCTTCCACATTGACTTAACAGAATGCTTAAATACACCTTCTGGAGTTCATTTATACAAGCAGACAAGAAAAAAGACACCAATGACAAGGCAAAAAAAAGCAATCCCGATTTCTCAAGGACCGACCGCCCGACCCTGCTCTGCCTTAATAAGGAAAGAAACCCCCTCGACAGTCTCAGAAATGCAACTTGCTCTCTTGAAAACACTGATAGATAGGTTAAAAACAGGAAACAGCACATTTGTCCTGAATAGTTCTTTGAGCACCTCTCCAGATTCTTACAAATAGATCGCCTTGAATACCCACCAGTGGACTGCACCCTAGTTCTTGGTGAAGACACATCGCCGTAGGCAGAGGAAGGGGACCCGCGGAATGACAGGCAGGCCACCGAGACCAGATGGCGGGTGGCAGGCAGTGCCGGAGCAGTCCTGTGTGTCTGTGAGAGCGTCAACGGTGAAACACAACAGGAAAATCGACGCGACAATTCCAGGAAGCCCAGCTCCACCTCATCCACCCCGCCAGGGTTGCTGAGTTGAAGAATCAAAACTCCCTCTTGCTTTCCAGCTGCCTTTTGCACACACCCTGCCGTGGCTGCCCTATGTCCTCGCCCACTCCACGTTCAACTCAAGCCAAATGAAAAGGCAGCTCGGGGCGGATTAACACCCACTGCCTCGTCCCCAAAACGACGACGATTTGGCACTGCGATCTGTACCCTCATGGCTCACGGGGCCCAGCAGCGGGTCAGTGTCCCGCAGCCGAGTGCCGGGTGCCAGCTTTTCCATGCTGCCGACAGGAGCGTCCCGTCCGGCTCCCGGGGTCAGCAACGGGCTCTTGCCTCCCTTGCATTTCGGTCCTTTTGGCGGCTTCCTGAGCACATGATCACACTGTGCTCTGGCCGCTGTTGTTGTTTTTTTTAATAATGCACTTATTACTTTGTATCTATCTTCTGAGTTAAAATATAATTATCTGGAAGAAGTTTTGATTTTTTAAATTTATTTTTGAGGGAGGGAGACAGACAGACAGAATACGAGCGGGGGAGAGGCCAACAGAGAGGGAGACACAGAATCCGAAGCAGGCTCCAGGCTCTGAGCTGTCAGCACAGAGCCCCACGCGGGGCTCAAACTCGTGAACCGCGAGATCATGACCCGAGCCGAAGTCAGACGCTTCACTGACTGAGCCACCCACGTGCCCCCGGAAGAAGTTTTTTAAAACATCACATCCAGGGGCGCCTGGGTGGCTCAGTCGGTTGAGCGTCCGACTTCGGCTGGGGTCATGATCTCGCGGTTTGTGAGTTCGAGCCCCATGTGGGGCTCTGTGCCGACAGCTGGGAGCCTGGAGCCTGCCCCGGATTCCTCTCTCTCTCTCTGCCCCTCCCCCACTTGCACTCTGTGTCTCTCTCTCAAAAGTAAATAATAAAAAAATTTAAAAAATAAAAAAATAAAAAAATAAAACATCACATCCAGAAGAACAATCTCTTGTACAGACTCCATAAAGCAGTCATTTTTTTCTTCCCCAAATAGAGAGCTAAATTGCAATCTCTCATCGTGATAAACAACTGAAAATATAGGTGTATGAAATATACACACATGTATATACACACATAAGCAAGCAACACATATACACCCACACATATATATATCATGCCTGCATACAACATGTCGTATGCACACGTGTTTATACATACATATGATGCATACACACACACACACAGCAAATCTGTGATGGGTGTCCCAAATTTCAGTCGCCAGAACGGCAAAGAAAGAGTGAATTGAGAATGGAAAGTAATCTTTTAAAAATTGATTGTCTAAAGGAAGAGGAAGTAGTCTTCCCAAAAGCAAAAAAAAAAAAAAAAGAAAAGAAATTGTCTTGCCCTGCAATTCTTTCGAGGATGTTGCTTATCACCGTGCAAGACAAGAACAGGCAACTCAAGTAAATCATCAGGGAAGTGTAAAAAAAAAGAAAACACACAAAAAACCCCACACACTGATTGCAAACCTGCACGATTCACGTGCAAAATCAGACATCCGGCCTCCACCAAAGGTGGTTAAGAACCTTCTTGATAAAAGGGCAAACAGGAGGCAGGGACTGTTGCCTGGCTGGCGTGTCGTGACGCCTACTTTCGTGCCATTGCAACACCTCACGGTAAACCAAAGCGTGCTTCACATGTTTGGACATAAAAATGCAAACATACACTTTCTTGGCTTATGTCTGTACAAATCACAATTTCATCCGTCTGTTAACAATAAACAAAGGGATTACTCAATTTCACAAAGAGGTGGCTTCCCAAGGAAGACCTCGCTGTCCACAGGAGAGACACGCGTACGTCATCAAACAGAATTCGAAAGAAGTTTTCGGCATGAGATGTGAAAGCGCTGCCTTTGTTACAACAACCTTAAACCTGCCAAAATTTCTACGACACACGCCTAACTTGTCCGTATTTTGGCGCTGCGGTGGCAAATGAGCCTGAACGTCTAGAGTTGGAACATCAGGAAACAAACATGGACTTCACCCCTCAAAACCGGAAGAAAAGGATCAACAACCGCAACCTTGATCATCTTCTACGGAGCATCACCTGACAACCTCTACAGGCGATTTCCCACCGCCGGAGGGTCTCAGACATTTCATGTCCGTTACAGTTTACGCGAAGAAAGCAAACATCCAGTGTTAAAGGCAAATGGCACCTATTTCGCATTCAGTCGAAAGTGACGGACGTTTTCCCCGTCTGTGCTCTACCGAGCGCCAGGCAAGAATCTGGTGCTGAGGGCAGCGGCAGCGGACACGGAAGAGAGGGGAGGGAGAGAACACCTGTCATACCTAGTCTCCTGACACCTCCAGTGTGGTGGTGGCAGAAATGGAAGCTCCCGTGGACGCTTCTTCCCAGCGTTTCTAGTTCGACAGGCATTTCTACACCCATGCGTGGAACTATTCTCTGTCTCTATAAAGCCCTACGTACGTCTACAGTGGAACTGATTTTTGTACACACCCACACACGTAAGCGCCTTTGCAAAATTACGTGGGACTTGACAGAACTCACCCTTCACAAATCCCTCGGTGACAACATCCCTCCTGGATCATTCCTACAACGCTCCTCTAGAAGGCAGAGAAAGTGCACTCTCCCCCCTTCCCACTTATTATCCACCGGGAGAAAAATGCATCAGTAAATAGTTCCTGATGACGGCCAGTATGGCATTTCACCATTGTTCTCTGAACATCGAAAAGCTTACGTACAATGGCACGCACAACTCCTCCAGTCCCATGACTCACTGAGGTAATGACAATGTCATAGAGTAACTGATGCCTATTGTATGGACAGATTGGGAAATTCTCTCAAACCTGATAGCTCCTTTCCTCAAAGGAAATCGCTTTGTCTCTCAACTTCAAAGTTAGCCACACACAAAGGCCTCGTGTTCACAATGCCCCGAAGCTACTTTGCGATCTTGAAAAATAAAGAAAAGTAACCTTGATTCACAACTCCTGGTTAACTATTATGAAGAACATGCTTTCAATGTTTCCCGTGATCACTGAGGCCCTACCGTCAGGGGATGAAGTCTTTTGTTTTTTGGGGTTTTTTTTTAAGGCAACAGAAAGAGGAGTGACTCTTTTGTTCGGAGTTGTTATTATAAAGCACCACGCGAGAGAAGGGGGGGACGATGGAAGAATGGCAATGAAAAGAACAACAGTGCTGACGAAAACAGGATATTAAGAACAGCGTCTGAACCGGGCGTCCTCACAGAACAAAGGCAGGTGGCTTCTTGGGAGAAATCTGAGCAAAAATACTTTGAAAGGATTTAAACGCTAATGGATGAATGCGTTTTCCAGGCAGCAAGAGATCTTTGGGGCGGTAAAACTGGGTTGCCATTTAAACACATACACACACACACACACACACACACACAATCATGAAATTAAAACTGCTTTCAAATCAGATTAAATCACTCACTTTTTAAACCCATGATCCACTCCTTGAAACTTCTAGATCTGTTTCTGCCCCATCTAAAATAAGATACTTTTTATTAGATAACTGAAGTAACTTAGGGTACATTCGTAAGGAAACGGAATTTGTCACAAAAATGGCTCTCTCCACTCGGAGCATACTCTAACTTACACTTTTTTTCTTCTAACTTACATACTTTAAATATAACCGTTAAGGAGAGTTTTCAAGAACTCCTAGGGAAGCCACGGAATGGATTCTTCGCTGAGAAACAATCACCGCGACGGAACAGCTAACGTGAAGGTCACAGATGGGTTTGGTCAAATCATGCTCTTCTTTTTTTTTTTAATGTTTATTTATTTATTTTGAGGAGGGAGGAGGGGGAGAGAGAGAGAGAGAGAGAGAGAGAGAGAGAGAGAGAGAGAGAGAATCCCAAGCAGGCTCCATGCTCGGTGCAGAGCACGACACAGGGCTCGATCTCACAACCACAAGATCATGACCTGAGCTGAAACCAAGAGTCGGACGCTTCACCGACTGAGCCACCCAGGCGCCCCCAAATCACACTCTTCTTACCTTCTACTTTTTTTCCGATTCAAATTCCGCTCAAGCTGCTAATGGGACAACACAGTTAGTGAGAGCATCAGAGTTCATATGGTCTACTGGACTTACCACATAATGAGAATTATAATGATCATGATTGTAGTCTCTGAGCTAGAGGGCTCAGAAAAGTAAAAATATATCCTGTCTTGCAATGCTTCCAAAATGGCCGTCCGTTTCGTCTTCTCTCTGTTCCGCTGCTATTCCACGTCTTTCGCCTTTCTCCATCCCCTCCTTCTATCGCCAGCGGAAGGAAAAGCAAATAGACTTTCCTCTTTTAGACAACGCATTTCATCTGGCTCTCTCTTTGATGTGCTGGCAGAAAAGCTGGGGTGAAGCCTCGATTGAGCTCAGCTGGCCCAACTACGCTTGGTCTCGTGTTGGGGTGAGACCGTCAGTACGGTGTCGTGCAAAGGAACGTGTACCTTGAAACCAGATACACCTGCGTTCAAACCGTGGCTTCTGCCCTTTCCTATCTTGTACGGTTTCCTTATCCGCAAAATGCGACAATGAGAACAATCTCGAAGGGTCTTTTGAGGATTAAGTGAGGCAAAGTTGCGAAAGCGCCAGCAAAATTGTAGCTCCCACACCCCTCTTCCTCTCGTGTCCCCGGTCACCACTTCCCACCCTTCTCGGAGTACATTCATGATCTGTATTTTTTATTGCAAACTGTTCCAGACCACTTTTGGAAACAGGAAGGATATCAATCCATGTCCTTGTTCAATAACATTCATGGGCCGTCTTCTATAAAGAAATAGTATATAACGAATAAACCGGCATTCCTGCTGTTAGCATTAATTCTTTTTTAATAATTGTCTTCACGTAGGCAAGGTCCTCTGTTTCCCAGACATCAATATACCTCTATTCATTGCCACTGGGCCTCCGGCCGTGACCTCGAGCCTTCAGTTCTCCGCTCCTCACTGAAGAGCTCCCCGCCCCACATGAATCCTAGGCCAGAATTTTTGATGTCGCAGGAAATAAGAGACCCCGGCACGGGTGGCGCTGGCGAGACTATCAAGACCAGTGACGGCTTTCAGATTTTTCCTGCCCGGGAACTAAGCTGTTAGCCTACCAGTTTCATGGATTTCGGCAGAAGACATGAGACCCGTGAGTCAGAGACAAAGGACGGTTTTAAGGCAGGGCGCTCCACACTCCTCACCCCTACCATCCTTTAACATCAGCTGGGGTTCCAGGAAGAGAGCAGGTGGGCCCCACCCATAGTAAACAGAGCCCTTAACTACTTCCTTATTAGCCCCAAATCAGCCTGTATCTGGTCTTTGCTCTTAACCGAAACTCATTTTAAGAGGTGGGAAGAGTAAGCTGGTTTTGTTACTTCTTTGATATTAGAAATCCTACACGTGCGTTAAGTTGGCTTAAGCGTTTTTTGTTTTTTGGTTTTTTTTAATGTTAGAGCTACCTTTGGCGTAAAACCAGAGAGCAAGTCATTTCTCTGAATAGTCTTTCATTCAGTAGGTATTTTTGAGGTCCTGCTGTGAGTCAGGCACTGCCCTGGGCACTGGGAATACACAGGTGAATATGTCCTGGGAGGGCTTACGTTTTAATGAAAGGGACATAAAATAAACCAGGAAATGGGTGAGAACCATACATAAAATGAAAGAAATAAAAAAGGATATCACGATAGAAAATAGAGGGGTGGGTGAGGTCTACTGTAGCTACAAACACGTTTATACTCATATCTGTGCAGGCTTTCTTAATATTTTGCCTTGCCGCCCTGCCAATAAATGAGCAACGTCTTAATTTCAGTATAAAACTTTCCAGCATTTGGGACCAGAGTTTGGACTTCATTTCTCAAGTTGTTCAATGTTCACTGACAGATTTCCTTAACGGATGACTTCTGTTTCAAGGACGTGAAAATCCAACTTTTACCAAGAAAAAAGGAAGAGGTCACTGCACGAAAAGATAACGTGATCCATTATTGGAAAGCAGTGACCTCTTGATTTTTTCTCGCATTAGAACTTGCGAGAAAAGCCACGATCACACGGGGGACCCCCAAAAACCCAGGAACTACGGGACTTAGAACTCCCTGAAGGTCTGAGAATCTTGATGGCAGGATGTTAACGCGAAGTCGAAGTCGAAAGTAACAAAGGGCCAGGCAGTTAAGGGTCCAGGGAAGGGCGTGAAGGAAATTAACAGACATTTCAAGAGTCATTGGTTTTGCTGTTGCCTCTCTAGGAGAAGAAATTTCAGGAAGGACGGGAAAGAGGTGGGGAAAGAGCACGGGGGTTAATGAACAGGTACAGCTGGGGCTCCATGCCCAGAAGATCAAAGAGGAGTGGAAACCGGGGGAGCCCATGGCCTGAGAGCTGTGTTGGCGTCTTGTGGGCAGTGATGTCAGTAACGAAAGGTATCTCGAGAGAAATAAATTCCCTGCCTGAAGGGAGACCAGCACGGCAGGAATCGTGACACGGTAACGCGTGGCTACTGCAGCGGTAGCCGAGGCCAAGGGCCCGGCTTGGGAAGCAGGGGTGGCAGGTGCCGGCCCTACACCACAGAGACACCAGTAAGCAGGTTTAGGAGAGGACGGAGCACCAGGCATAGCGGCGTTTATAAAGCAAGTCGTTCTCGGAGGGGGAGTTCTCCCCAGCCCAAAGATTTTTGGCCTAAAAACCAACATTAAAGGGTGACCGGGTGGCTCAGTAGGTTAAGCGTCCGACTTCGGCTCAGGTCACGATCTCAGCGTTCGGGAGTTCGAGCCCCGCGTCAGTCTCTGTGCTGACAGCTCGGAGCCTGGAGCCTGCAGCCTGCTTCGATTCTGTGTCTCCCCCTCTCTTCCTGCCCCTCCCCTGCTCATACTCTCTCTCTCTCTCTCTCTCTCTCTCTCACTCAAATAAACATTAAAAAATTTAAAAAATTAAACTAAAAACCAACATTAAAAATGTCTCATTGGAAGCTTGATCATTCTGAAAAAAAAAAAAAATACTTGTAATCACATGAAAACAAATCCCACAAAGGCCATGAGGCTTCTTCTAGTGTCTTCTTAAAAACACTCTCAAGGCAGGCTAACCTCTGAGAGATTTTCCTTGCATTATCCAAAGGTTTCCTGTCGTAACTTTGAGAGAAATTATAAATGCAACTTATGAAACAGGAAGTCAAGACGTTCCCTGGGAATTTACATCGAAAGGTATGATCTCAGGGACCCGACTCCAGGGGTTTTGTTGTTGTTTGCTTTGTGTCTTATTTGTTTGTTGTCTAGGATTCTTTGAGTCTTAGAGGAAAAAGAGCTTCATTTCCAGCCACTAAGTGAGCACTTCATCTTGCGCGTTTTATCGTCTCACTGAATCAGATTATATAAAGAGCTGGCTTTTTGGATATAAACAAAGGCGAAACTGGAAAGACTCAGTACTTGAGATACAATCTAGGGCTTAAAAATGCACTTACGAAAAACTACCTAGCTTTGAGAACAGTGAGCTTTCCGGGTGGCTAAGCTACCTCAAAGTGGAGATGTATTTATTCTGATAATAAATATGGACGTTGTTTGGCAAAAGTATCGCAGTTACGTGAGGAAGCGTCGCGTTTTGGAAAAGAAAGACAAGAGCCCTTCTCAACGTCTGCTCGCTCATCTTTAAGGTAAAGACGGTTACGGCGCTCCTTTACCTTGTCCTTATTTAAATCAACAGACACTTGACCCAGGGCGCGGTTCCAAAGGGTCCTGCCAGTTGTCGAAGTCTATTCTTTCCATTACAAACTCCTCCAAGTGACTCCCTCGTAAAACGGATGCAAATATTCCGTTCCCCCACTCTATTCATTCTCTCCCTCAGAGTGGGAAATGCCTTTCTCCGGGGGCGCTGGGCCGAGGGGGCAGGACGGTGGCAGGGTGACTTCCCAGAAGGGAGCTTTGTTGTGCCCAAGCCACTGCCAGGCAACCTCCCTGAGCATCAACTGCCAAAACATCACGGTCCGAATAGGGGCGCTCCGGTCCCCCCCTCCCCCCCCCCCCGGCCCGCCCCCGCCTAGCAGCGTCCAGAAAGCAATTCTTTGCATGGGTGCTTCTTCATCGTGATCCTGACTGGCAGCTCCGAGGATTAAACGCAGGTCCTTTATGCACATTAGCCCCCTGGAGTGTTGAACTCCAAAACCTCTATTTTCTCCCAGTTAGCCACTGTGGTACACAGCCTTTCTTCCACTCTGGGCTATCAAAAGAAAACAAAACAAAACACCAGACCCTACAACAATACGATGGACATGGTAATGACGGAGCGTCGGTAGGGTAGTGGGCAGATTCTGAGACTGGGAACCCACTTCCTTCTTTATCATTAAAACTTCGCATTCTCAGCAGCAGAAGCTTGCTCACAATGGCACCGACAATCGACGGGGGGGGATGAAAACCCTGTGCTCTGTGCGCGCGTATATATATCTCCATGAACACACGGCCCGCAAAACTGCTGAATGAAAATCGACACCGGAGCCTTCTTAATCAAGCAAAATTTCCTGCTTCGTGGCTGCATTTAAAAAAAAAAGAGAGAGAGAGAGAGAGAGAGAGAGAGAGACCATCTGGCCTCTCTCTGCTACTTAGGGTTTTTGCTCCGCACTTCCTGGTTATCTTCAGCAACGCGTTACATTTTCACTTATAAATTATTTTTACCACGATGCATTTCCTGCGGTGAACCAGAGGCCGAGTAGAAAGCATTGTTCTATTTCTAGGAAAATACTTCTCCGTTCCTCATGGCAGGTTGCAAAGGGGAAAAGAGCACTTGAAATAGGAAAATGGAGGACAAGTCGCAGCAAGAGCATTAACTACTCATATTTCTTTCGACGTAAACACCGTCTGCCACCGAGCTCACTCTGCCTCTTCCTCTCTCTCTCTCTCTCTCCCTCTGTATATAGAGAGAAAAAGAGAGAGTAATAATTTAAATCCCAAAACAGAAAGCCACCTCTGCCCTGCTCATTCAAGGTGTACTTCGTACTAATCAGTCTCCAAATAATAAGTCAGAAAGTGGAATTCATTTTTGCACGGGAGCAAAGACCCTGATAAAAGTACGATCCACCTTCAATGAGCTGAAATTCTCCGAAAACGGGAGAGTTCTGGTTAATTTAATTTTCTGGTTAACTGAACCTCAAATAGAAAACCTTGTCTTTTTTTTTTTTTTTTAAATCCTCGTTGAGAAGAACGTTCCTAAAATGCTGGAGCCTACTTTTCTTGCGTTAACTACAAATGGGATGGAATTTAAAAGTTCTTGGGTAGTTCCAAATTGTATTGTTTCTTGAGATCATCACCGTAAAGTCTTCTTCCTTTTAATCACAAGTAGAGGAGATTTAAGAGATGGAGCGGGACGTAGATTTGTACTCGTGACCGTGAATTTTTACATTAATCCACGATATTGCCTTCTTTCTTGTATTTCACCATCTCTTGGGAAAGTACAACGTAGAAAACTGGTTACCAGAGACGTTTGGCTCTTTTGGCAAAATTCAGGTAGGCTGGCTGAGGTTTCTGTATGCTTACGTGTTACAGGGACGAAAATTCCCTCTATACCTGTTCAGTAAGTGTAAATAGTGAATACTTTTAATACAGCGCTTCCCATCAAGCTTATTAACACAAATTAAAGACCGTGTAAATTCCTCTGACGTACGGATTGAAACGGACCAAGAAAGCGTTAGGATTTAGGTTTCATGCTAGAACGTGATGGCGGCACAGAACTGGCCCCAAACGTCCCCTCCTTCCACAACATGGTCACAGCCAGCCCAGCCCTCTCTTGGGTTCCATGCTGCAAGTTCCCACAGAATTCTATGCCACGCCACCTGCAGCCATCAAACAATAGCACCATATTGACTCAAAGCACTGCCCAACGGTCAGAGCCCTCGAGTCTTACATCAGGCTTCCGGGAAACAGGTCAGCTAGGATCATTTACGATTCCAGATACCTCACCATGTACGCGTGAAGAGAAGACTGGGGCTTTTGCTCTCTAGGTAGAATGAATCTCTCTAAGTAGAATGTCTTTGTCTCTGTCTCTCTCTCACATACACACGCACCTCTTTTTCTGGGGGTGGGGGGGGAGTCAGGGGTGTTACGATGCACTCAACCTCAAAGAAGCACTGGGCAAATCTAATGTAGACTGAGACCTTATTATCCGCCAGGAACTGTTAGCCACTGGGCGCGCAGTAGGATTTTCATAAAGATTTCTCCAAAGGACTGAGTGGAAGTGAAGGGATCAGCCATGGCTCACTTACGGACCTATACGAGATCGCCTTACAGGTAGGCTAATGATACGAAATGATTCTGGACAATGACTATTTTCAAAATGAGGCAGTGGCCACACCCTAAAAATAGGACTTTACTGTAAGGCACAAAGATAGCCATGTATGTATGAATGTTATCAACCACTATGCCTTGGGCACAGATGTGGTGAATATATATGGAGGATGTACGTATCGAGTGTGTATTTCAGATCTCAAAACCTATGATGCAACATAGAGTTTGCCCGCGATCAGAACAACCAGGGCCTTCCTTCTGGCTCGCTATTGTCCTTCTGTCCGTACTGTCGGCTCTTCTCTCAGTCCGTTTTGCAGGTCCTGCCCCGAAGAAGGATACTGACACCCAAAGCACAGACGCTTTTCTTCCCCTAAGGAGCCCTCGGGGAATACAAGAGATCGAAAGCCTTGGACAGGTCTGCAGATGTCGTAAAGTGGGACACTCAGGAGCAGCGTAAGGGGCCTGAGGCTGCTTTGCCTCCGCCATCTGTCATGACGGTGATTTCCAGGTTGAGTGGGTGCCGAGGACATCCTTGGTCAAAGGTCTGGACGAGTAGCTCCGTCCCACGTGGAACCACTCCAACGCCCTTCCGGCTCATTCACGGAAGCATCGGGAAGTGCTGGAGATTGTTACCTGCTAGCTCTGCGAAGCCCTCCCGTTCAATACTTTAACAGCTTCCTTAGAAAACAGCAAGCACGTCTCACGTTGCATGACTCACTTAACTATCATATCCTGGGAGACAGTGTGCTTATACCGATTCCTCCCTGCACTAAACAAAGAGTATCTATAAAGGGAATTGTTAACTTAATGGAAATAATACTTACTTGGGGGGGGGGGGTTGGGGACTTCTAGGCAAGAATAAAGCATGTGTTAATATACCTAACACGCAAGTGTTTGACATGGAATGCCAACTCACGTAAGGCTTCCTTTGAACCTCCCTTTTCTCGACCATTCTTCCATGTGCCCACAGCTGACATGTTTTTAAGTACCTACCATTTGTCAGGCACTTTCTATCAATTACAGACCCAAAAGGGGAGGTACCGTTTTCTCCACTCTCTACATGGGGAAACTGAGGCTCCGAGTTAGGGCACCTTGCCCAGGGCCACAGAGCGGGAACGTGGCAGAGTCCAGCTGAGAACGTGCTGCTCCATCACGAGGAACTGGGAATTTCCGATGTACGAATGCAAAGAAAATGTGGATGCTGTAGGTTCCAGGAAGCGCTTCCACTACTTCGAGACTCTAATTTATAAAAGAAAACAAAACTGGAGCCCCAGTTGTAGGGTGGCTCAGTCGGTTAAGCATCCGACTCTTGATTTTGGCTTAGGTCATGACCTCACGGTTGGTGGGTTCGAGCCCCACGTTGGGCTCCGTGCTGTCAGCATGGAGCCTGCTTGGGATTCTCTCTCTCTCCCTTTCTCTCTCCCCCTCCCCGACTCATTCTCTCTCAAAATAAATAAACGTAAAAAAACAACAACTCATAGTTAAGCATTGGTCATGTCTTTACCAGGAGCCATTCAGGAATTTCACAAGCTAAGCACTCGCCAGTCTCCCTCGGAAGGACTGACATCTGGATCATATTGGCAAGTGGGTGCTTTAAACACGAGAGAAAATTAGGAGAAAAACCTAAGACTGGATTACGTCCACGAGTTCACTCACCAATATCTCCCCAAGTACTCTTTTTTGTCTTTTTTTTATTTTTATTTAAAAAAATTTTTTTTCAACGTTTTTTATTTATTTTTGGGACAGAGAGAGACAGAGCATGAACGGGGGAGGGGCAGAGAGAGAGGGAGACACAGAATCGGAAACAGGCTCCAGGCTCCGAGCCATCAGTCCAGAGCCCGACGCGGGGCTCGAACTCACGGACCGCGAGATCGTGACCTGGCTGAAGTCGGACGCTTAACCGACTGCGCCACCCAGGCGCCCCTTTTTTGTCTTTTTTTAAAAAAAATATAACAAGCTCGTCAACCATCCTCTTCACTCAGTGAACAATGGCTTGTGACCTCCCAGGTAGCAAATTCACAGGAGAAACATATCAGTTATAATTAATGTTTACTAGGATAAATGTAAATATTTAAAAACACACAACCGTTCCAAGCACATGTGATTTCCATTTTATTTTATGAAACACTAAAAATCCACTTGTCCACCCCATTAATTATAAGCTGCTCCCAGCCCTGACCTGTATATAATTCCCTCTGACGTAAATTGGAACAAGGTGCCCAGAGTGGAAACAGCCTACACCCTAACTGGGCTACAAAATGTCAAGTTCCCAAACCTCTCAAAAGTGTAACCTGACATTTTTCTGAGATTAGAGGCAGTTTGTGAATTTAAAAAGAGGGCTTAAAGACTCACCACAGTTAAATCCTACAGTTAACTCCTGAAATATCCAAAGTAAACAGGACTAAGGGGGCTCTGGGGACACCAAAACCCTACTAGAAGAGAAGAAACACTCTTTAGTAGGTGGTATTGCTTTGCAGAAAATAATGTACGTGCGTTCAACCAGAATTAAGAAGAATGCGACAGTACACTTTGAGGCATGAAGCCCTCTAGAGATCTAAAGGAGCCATGAATGGACCGTGCGAAAAATTTCTCCTTTTGCTATACATGAATGATTGAGTTTATAGTGCCTATTAATCTTAAATGTTGAAGGCAAAAAAAAAAAAAAAAGAGAGAGAGACTGGTTAACTTTTCTAATAGTATTTTTCTTGACACAATTATAGTACGTGTTCATTTATAACATTCCCCCAAAGCAAAACGCCTAGAAAAGAATCTGACCACCAAGAAGCAGCATTCGGTCCATCAATCTCTCGAGTCATTTTTCTATCGTCTTATCCACAAAAATGGGAGCATACTTCACAGGCTGTTTTGCAAGTTGTTATTTTAAAATAGAACATACTGGGTGATTTCTCATGTTCAAAGGCTCTTGTGATTTCTCAGGATTAATCTTAAGCGCCTTTTAGTACAACTTAAGTATTACTGCCAGTTGCCAAATCAAATGGACCATACGAGTTGAAGATTTAATAAATATTAAAATGTGAGCAATTTCTTTTTTCCCTTTACCAGCATGCGTTGCCAGTGAGGGCAATACTGCCCTCAAGGGTGAGAAAATTAGTTCTTGGTGGCAAATAGTCTCACTCTTTTTATGTACAAAGCACAGATACACATAAATAGGTATACGATATAGCTGCGTAAGGAAAATTTTATGGGGGGAGGGGGAGCAATTAGGAAAAAATGTTTGAAAAGGCTCCTTGGAGGATCAATGACGGAAACAGGTTGCCAAACACAGTGCTATGCCATCAGACGTACTGCAAACAGTAGCCTTTACGTCACTGGGATCCAAGAGATGAATTTTGCCATTTTAAATGTCTCATCCTTGAATGAATTCCAGCCCATTTCGGAGCTGGAGAAACCCAGCTTCCCAGCAGCAGATCTACGGCGAATTTTTTGTGACGTGCCCATGGTCGGCACCTGTTCCCTCTCCCATGTTCTTACTAAAGACTCAACGGGGTCCGGGTGAGGAGGCACACGTTGGGTGAGAAGATGCTCTGAAGACAGATGAAGAAACCATCTCTGAACAGACTCGCACCGTGGGAGTCTGCAGGTCAACATTTAGTAGCTCTTGCTCTGTGCTGCCCTCTAGTGCTGTCTGGGCCTCCGGGACACCTCTTCCCGACAACCTGAAGTTGCTCCAAACTGATGGGCCATCTGCCCTCCAGTGTTTCTTCAACGCGCAGGAGGTGGCCACGGACAGAAAAGAAGGCCCAAAGACACCGATTTCCTTGCAGGAAGAAGCAAGTGTCAGGAGGAAGGAAAAGCCATGGGGTTTCTCATTTGCCCACGTTTGGACGAGAGCAGACCAACTGCCCACAAAGCTGCTGTCATCATAGGCAACACGACTCACAAAGGAGCAAGGCAGCAGTTGGAAACCTTCCTCACTTTCCGCGGGAGGTAGAATTTCTCAAGGGGTAGCCCAAAGATGTCGGCCCTGATCCCCAGAACCCACGGATGTGAGGTATCACTCCCCCGACCATGTTGTTAAATAACAGCGCAGTTGACGTCAGGGGAAGGGAGATGATCCAGATGGGACTGACCTGAGCACATGGGCCCTTACGATAGAAAGCGTTTTCCGCCTGGTGGCAGAGGAGGAATTTAGAGAGATCATGTGTGTGCAAGAGACTCCACGTGCTGTTGTACCTTGCGGATGGAGAGGGCCACATGAGAAGAGGAAGACAGAGGAGACTCGGCCGACAGCTACCAAGGACACAGGGAGTTCAGTCCCCAAACCGCAAGAAAATGAACCCGCCAACAACAGGTGTGAGCCTGGCAGCATCTTCTTCCCCACAGGGCCTTCAGATCAGAGCCCGCCCTGGCCAACACGTTGACTTCAGCCTCAGGAGACCCCGACCAGAGAAGACAGTGGGCCACCCGGACCTGTGACGTACAGAAGCACGAGCTAATAAATGGACGTGGTTTTCACCTGTAAGTCTGTGGCGACTTGTTACGCAGCAACGGTGACGAATACACCTTCCTTTTTCTACTTTACGATCGTATCAATTATACCAGTGGAGGACATCCTGGCAATGTCTGTCTCCCAGGTCACAGACCCTGGGTCAGTGGGAATCAATTCAAATACAGTTGCCAATCTCAGGCCTCTCGCTGGCCTGTGTGACCCTTTGAGAATCTACAGTCAATCCTGCCAGTCAAGTCCCAGCTCTTGACCCCTGCTCGGAGCAATGGTCCCTCGGGGGGATTTTCATCACCTTCCACTTAATGACCAAGTTCCCAGTGCCCCCCCCCCCCCCCCCCCGCCGCCACCCGGTTTTCTTGGTGCTGGGCGACCTCGCCGGCTCAGGCATCCATCGGATGTATTTCACTCAGATTGTCTTTTCCTCTTTATAACGGGCTGACCAAAGAATCATGTGAGAAGATAAGTGGAAATCTGAATGCTCTGCCGGGCCTTAATTTTCCTAACTCTGCTGCAGGGAAAATTGAAGCAGTGATTGCTAAATCATATGCTAAGGTGCAAAGAGAGGGAAGGGGATTAGGGATCAGATGTGGCTGAACAGGAAGCTTACCCAGTATTTTATCGCCTCTGGTACCTGCTGCCCCATTTTATATCTTTCTAGGCCTCATTTCCTTCATTCAGAAAAGAGTGGTGGAAACATTTACCTCACAGAGCTACAAGTAAGAATAAAAATGGTAAAGCCCCATATAACAGAAACTAAACCACACAGACACTTTAAATATCACCGTGAGGGGCACCTGGGTGGCTCAGTCGGTGAAGCGGCCGACTTCGGCTCAGGTCACGATCTCGCGGTCCGGGAGTTCGAGCCCCGTATCGGGCTCTGTGCTGACACCGCAGAGCCTGGAACTTGTCTCGGATTCTGTGTCTCCCCCTCTCTCTGCCCCTCCCCCACTCATGCTCTGTCTTTCTCGCTCTAACAAATTAAAAAAGACCTCTATCACCGTGAGAAGAAATCAGGTAATGGTTTGTATAAAATGCTTGCAACCTTCCAGGAGGCAGCTCTGTAAATAATCTCTTTATGTCTACTGTTATCACCAGAAAAAAGCCACAGTTAACCTTCTTTAGGGCAGACTTTAGCCTTGACAAATTGAGTACCGTATGACATGGAGACAATCAAATGGCATTGGGATGCTGTATTCATTACTCTGGCCAAGAATAAGGAAAGAGTTTTAGGATTAGGAAGAGAGTTCTGCAGTTGCCATATTTGTAAAGATATTTCTATTGGTTTTGCTGTAAAGTGGAATAAACCATAAGCCCCCTGAGGATACAGCCCATGTATGATTCACCATGGATACCACGGTGGGCACTTGACTTATTCAGGCACCAAAAAATCAGTTCGAGAGTAAAGTTTATGCTACAAACTGTGGTGAGCTCAACATTCGATTTTTTCCCCCTTGAATTCTCTCCTTTATGATCCGGGTAAATATAGATCCCATTTTTCTTCAAATTAATAGATCTAAATACTTCCATTACAGAATTGAAGGGGATGTTCAACCGAGGGGGCTGGGAGCAGTGGGTCAGACCTCCCCCAAATCTCCGTGTTCCTCAACTTTTGACTTGTGCTCAAATCAGAAAATAAGGCCCCCAAAGTGTAGCATAAAATGGCCCACATATTCCCAAGGTTTTCTTCCTTTTGCATTTCCGGCTCATTTCCCAGGAAGTATTTCCAGGCTCCTGGTGGCCACCCAGGATCCTGTGAGAAGCCTCTAACACCACTCACTCCCGGGCTGGGACGTTGGGGACATTTATTTCCAGATGTAAGAGACCCACTTTCTGAAAAGTTTTTCTTTCCGGAAATTAGTTGTCATTAAAATAACATCGGATGCACTCATCAGTCAAATTACAGATCATCTTTCTGGATGTGTGTCAAATGCAGATAAAGTATAAAGAAGCATTGTTGATAGTTTTGTAAAAATGTGGACTTAATGAGTAACTTTGCTGTTAAAATTCAGCAGCCGGGGGCAATGAAGAATTCCCAGGGCTTTAAATCCACAGCCTTGGCAGACTTCTTAATGGCCTGTGTTCAAGATATCCCTAGATTCCCGGACTTAAAAATAAAAATCTCCAAACCACACAAGGTAGCATTATTACATGCTCAATCCTGTTAGCTGATTTTTTATTTCATAATTTGCTACAAAGTGGACTGCTGCAATTTAGTCTCTCAATAGCTTGGCTTTTAAACATAATGTAGCATTATTTATTGCCTCACCTTGTACATTGGGGTAAGGACTTTAACACGCTTCCCAACAAACTGCTGACTGGCCAGGTACCTTTTTCAACCATTAGCCGGGAGCCAGAGTGCGCAAACTATAGCCCCCCGCCTGTTTTATATGGCCCCCAAGCTCTAAACGGTTTTCACATTTTTAAGTGGTCGGAGGAAAAAAAATCAAAAGAATCATATTTTGTGAGATGTGGAAATGACATGAAATTCAAATGTCCGTGTCCAATTGTTTATACCTACTGCTCGTGGCGAAGTTGAGCGGTTTCGACAGGGACTGCGTGGCCTGCGAAGCCCAAAATACGATCCGGTCTTTACAAACAAGTTTGCTGACCCTTGGCCTTGATGTATGTGGTATGAGAAGGGTGCAAACAGCTTAAACTTCGCCCCCTAAGAGTGCAGGGTGTCCGCAGATCCTGGAAGTCTCATGACCTAGCTCTGTACGCTGCCCCGTTACACTTATATGCGCACGCGCGCGCGCACACCCACGCACGCACGCCTCTTTCGAATTATTGGAAAGAGGGAAGCAACACCAGAACCCACCTGTATTCTCTATGGTTGTGGGAGTTCTGCTGGGACAAAATCTACACGATAATCAGCAAGTGATTCCCAACCGCTTGGACCACCAAGGATGCCTTCTTCTTTTTTTTTTTTTTTTTTAAAGGCCGGGTGCTGGGCTTATTATTTTTAAAACCAGGGTCATTGAAATAAAATTCATGTATCAAAAACTCAACCAGTTAAACTCAGTGGTGTTTAGTGGATTCAGAGTTGTGCAACCGCCGCCACTATTTAATTCCAGAACATTTTCATCACTGTCCCCCCCCCCCCCCGCCCCCCCCACAAAAAAGAAACCCTGTACCCGTTAGCCGTCGCTCCCCATTCTCCCTTCCTCCCACTCCTGGCAACCACTAATCTACTTTCTGTTTCTATGAACTGTGTTTATTCTGGACTTTTCATATAAATAGATCATATAGTATGTGTCCCTTTAGGGCTGGCTTCTCTCACTTGGCACAATGTTTTTGAAAACCCCTTCGCTTTCTAACTTCACAAATCTCCAGGTTTAGAAGTATCTGATGAAAATAATCATTTAAAAGCTAGGACTGTACGATTTCCTTTGAGTTTTCTAAAATGATTAAAACAACAAAAAAAAACTAGCACGCAAACCACTCTTCCAGTCCGTAGAGACGCCTGGGAGTCTCAGCCAG
This sequence comes from Prionailurus bengalensis, assembly GCF_016509475.1. Taxonomy (NCBI): domain Eukaryota; kingdom Metazoa; phylum Chordata; class Mammalia; order Carnivora; family Felidae; genus Prionailurus; species Prionailurus bengalensis. The sequence goes on from NC_057361.1 coordinate 7,687,240, forward strand.
GCCATTCAGGGCACGACGTCACCACCATATGCTCATTCTGTCATCTGCTCAACAAATATTTATAGAGCGCCTGATACCTGCCCAGTACTGTGCCAGACGGGCGGTGAGACAGGCCTGAGTTTCAGATCTAGTTCCTTACAACCTTACTTTTCACTAGGTGCTGGCTTGATCTGTCAACCCCTGAACATCTTATTCCCAACACATTGTACGTATTGTCCAGGATTTTAGTCTTTTATGTAAAAATGATGTAACTTCTTAAGATTCTCAAAATAATATCAGTGGCCTTCAACTCTCCAGATATCGGAAGAAAGTTCCAGATGCCTCTTTCCCTTCTTCTCCTACTCAACCACCCTCTGTTTTCTTCTCTTCCATGTTAGGACTCCTTCCTTTCATTACTATGTCGAGTCCTGTAACACACACCAACAAGACATCACGAAGATCCTTGGAGTATCAGGCGAGCAAAAAGAACAAAGCTCAAACCTCGTCCATTCATGATTTTTTTTTTTTTCTTAGCACCTAGACGCCCGCCATCATCTGAGTACTCACTCACTAGCAAAGTCTCAGAAGTTCCATTTCAGAAGTGGGCTAGACAAAGTCTGTAATCTAAGCAGCAAGAGGTTTAAAATAGTGGCTTTACGATCGCTGGGTCTTAGAAGCCGAATCGTATCTCTCCCACGGACAGACCATTTCACTGTTGGACATTTGTACTTACTAGCATTGCTTGATCCTAAAGGACAGGGTCCAAATCAAACACATCTGGGCATATTTAACCTGGAAAAATGCCCCCAGAAGGCCCTGTTAGCTCTGTCTTTGAAGCGCCGTCAAGAGAACAGAGTAACCGCACGTGTTCCGCGCTGTGTGGATGGGGCCAAACATGGGTAAAAGCAATAGGGAGACAGATACAGATTTCATCTGAGGACAAACTGTACCTGCGAACGACGTCCCGGTTGGGACCGGGCCTGGGGAGAATCCCCTCCCCTGCTGTGCTAGCATTCCTGGGTGCCATCAGAAAAGGTGTGCTGGTGACATTATAGGAATCGAACGGGGACAAGGTATGAAGAAAGGAACCAAAGGCCTTTAACTCCCAGTGACATAAAGTCTGTGGCCAGGGTGGTGGACAAGGAATCCACTTGGGGAGACTTTTCGTTTAAAGCCACTGCGATGGTTCAACCCGACTGAACTGGTCTCTCAAAAGACTGGGGCATTTTTGAAAGTGACAAAGATGATGTTTCGATGTCAACGGTGACGTAGCTTTTAAAGCATTCACGCAGCAACTTAGCAAACAGAACGGAAAGCATTAGTTAGCATTTAGAGGTAAGTGTTAGAAATTCTTAACCTCTCTATATTATAACCTTTGTAACATTTAATATGACATCCTTTTGTTAAAAAAATATATTTGGGGGGCACCTGGGTGGCTCAGTCGGTTGAGCGTCCGTCCGACTTCGGCTCAGGTCATGATCTCACGGTCCGTGAGTTTGAGCCCCACGTTGGGCTCTGTGCTGACAAGCTCAGAGCCTGGACCCACTTCAGATTCTGTGTCTCCCCCCCTCTCTGCCCTTCCCCTGCTCGTTCTCTCTCTCTCTCCCTCTCTCAAAATAAATAAACTTTAATAAAATAAAATAGCCCTTGTCCGGCAATAAGGAAACCAGAGGTATGTTATTTTGAGTACAGCACCCCTTTGCTATAGAACTCCAAACATAAATGAACCTCTTGCTCCACTCATATGGACTGTGCAGGAAATAAAAATGTGTGTGATGTTACTAGAAGACAGATCTTTTTTTTTTTTTTAATTTTTTTTTTCAACGTTTATTTATTTTTGGGACAGAGAGAGACAGAGCATGAACGGGGGAGGGGCAGAGAGAGAGGGAGACACAGAATCGGAAACAGGCTCCAGGCTCTGAGCCATCAGCCCAGAGCCTGACGCGGGGCTCGAACTCGTGGACCGCGAGATCGTGACCTGGCTGAAGTCGGACGCTTAACCGACTGCGCCACCCAGGCGCCCCTAGAAGACAGATCTTAAATTAAAGTTATAATGTTATTACTTCAGAGAGTTTCTGGAAGAACATTACACTGAGCAAACCAGTCACTTCCTACAAGAAGGGCAAGGGTAGCCTCTGAAGAAATGTGTATTCTCACGTTAGAAGCAACACTCCTCTATATAATCCTGTAAACAAAGGAAGATCATTTTCTGGGCTCATATGGGTTTAATATTTCTTTCTCCAAAGCCTTTTCTCAACATAATCTACAAATCAATCCTTTCGGGCACCTTTTCAATAGACGCCAGCATTTTCAAGTAGTTTTGAGTATTATTTGTCGTACCATGAAACTAATACATTTGCAAATGTTATTCTATTATTTGGGGAGTCAATCTGTATTTCAGTCCATTTTTTTTCTTGGCAAATGTTCTTATTAAAACTCATACACTCCCAAGAGCCTTTGCTGTATTTAAGTGTCACTTGAGTTTAGTCTGCTGGGATCACAAGCGCATAGAAAAGAACAAAAACACTTCAGGACGCACCTTCATCTAGAAATAGCGATACCTCCAGGCAGTTTATAAATCTCTATTCCTGAGAAAGAAAGGCTTCATTCTGCATTGGCTCCGCGTTCGTGGGGGATTTGTATTACAATACAACTCAGTGGCGTAATGTACAGGCAGGGCCATAATAGCTGTGCATTAATGATAACTATTGTCCAAATTTTTGAGCTTGCTGGAACACTCTGTATATTGTTACTAATCAAATGAGGGAAGGGTGACAAATAAAAGTGGAATTTAAATTGTATAACTGATACAGTGATATTTAATTTCTACAGGAGGTTATAGTTTATTCTTTTCTCCGATAATTTGTAATGTGTATACAAATATAAAATAACATTTTAATTCCAATATCAACAAGAATATACTACTTATATTTCAAACAATAATTATTTTTTAATTCCAATAGAAAAATACATTTATATTACCTATTACGATATAATAAATACAAAATATATTATTTTTACCCTGTAAATACAATGTAAGGTAAAAAGTGTGGTATTTTACATACTAAAATAGTTATTTTTACCATCTAAGTATAATTAAAATTTTAGAAACCGATTGTATTTTCTCTTGCCTGCTTTGGAGTTCTTTAAATGTCTTAAGACCTCAACCATTAGAGGGACGCCTGGGTGGCTCAGTAGCTAAGTGTCTGACTCTTGATTTCGGGACAGGTCAGTATCTCATGGTCCTGAGATGAAGACCTGAGTTGGGCTCCGTGCTGAGTGTGGAGGCTGTTTATGATTTCTCTCTCTCTCTCTCTCTCTCTCTCTCTCTCTCTCTCTGTCTCTCAGGCTCTCTCCCTCTGTCCCTCTCCCTCACTTGCTCTCTATCAACCAATCAATCAATCCTCAACCATTAGAGAATTCAGTGAAACAAGTTAAATCAGAAAAATATCCAAGATTGTGCCAAATCCTCTATAAAACTTTCTATGCACACACAGATATGCCTCATTTTATAAAGATATTTTATTACTTATTCAATTTTATGTCTGGTCAAATAAGCATGATATCTAACATAAGGGATAAACTATCAATGTGAAGTAACATAAAACCGTGCTTTCACGAAGTTTTGTTGTTAACGGTGCGTGTTCAATTCGTACAAGCTCTTTAAGAAACAAGAGCTGGGATCTTTCTCCATTAGCCACCAATCTTCAGCCATAATGTACAGAAGCAAATGGAAAGACACTGGTGCTTATAGGAAGTGACCAGGCAGGCATGCACCCAAACCTACCTCATGGTAACGAGAGAGGCCCATCGAGCGCCCACAGCCCAGTGCGATAACCTGAAGGCTGACATTCTCCTTCTCATTTACCTAGACCAGTGATTCTCAAAGGGGGTGGTGGGGTATTTTGCTCCCAGGGGACATCCGACATGTCGGGAGACATTTTTGCTTGTCAGATCTTGGGCGGGTGCCGGGGTTGCTGCTGGCGTCTAGTGGGTAGAGGCCAGGGATGCCGCTCAACACCCTACGACGCACAGAAGAGCCCCACAAAGAACCATCTAGCCGCAAATGTCAATAGCGCCGAGGCTGAGAAAACCCTGACCTGGAAGAATCTAGATCGGGATGGCAGGGAACATTTAGGATGCAAGTCCCAACAGCCTGTGAAGATGTGTTGGCATACACATACCCCTCTGTACATAGATCGACAACGGGGCTAGATCGCGCCCCTAAATGTGTCTACACCCCAAAGTGAATAGGCGTAAAGTGTGGCTCTGCTATGTCTTGAGGAAGTATCCATTCTTTGTGTTTCTCAAAGCATAAATTGGAGACCATTCTAATGCTGAAAGATCTATTTTATACAACACTGCTCCTTTATTGCTTATCAATATGTTAGCCAGGGCTCAAATGAAGACCCAGCAATCACAGGGAATTTTGACAATTCAGCCATGAACCACGATAGGCCCATTTGGGTGTGAGAATCTTACCTGGGAGGTACTGAATACATCTACATTATTAGATGTACATCTAGTACATTAGATGATGAAATATTTCTTCACCTTTTAAAAACCAATACAAACGAGATACCGCTGCACACCTACCAGAATGGCCAAAGTAAAAATACGAGCAACACCAATGCTGGGGGGGGGGGGGGGGGCGGGGGGCGGGGGGCAGGAATCACTGATGCGTCGCCAGTGGGAACGTAAAGTGAGTCCACCATTCTGGAAAACCGTTCGGCGGTGTCTTACAAAATTGAACATGCACTCACCACATGACCCAGAGATCATACTCGTGGACATCTGTCCTAAAGAAATGGAAATTTATGGTCGCACAAAATCCGATACACCGATGCTCCTAACAAATTTATGTGTAATGGCCCCAAATTGGAACCGACCCGATATCCTTCAACAGGTGCATGGTTAGACTGTGGTGCATCTTTACCGTGGAATACTACCCAGTAATGAAGAAGACCAAGCTACTGATCCACACCACGACTTGGGTGAATCTTCAGAGAATTATGCTGATTAAAAACAAAATACCAGAATCAAGAGGTTATGTACCGTTTGACTACATTCACGTAATATTCTTGAAGTGACAAAATTATGGAGATGGAGAACAGATTACTGGTCGCCAGGGACCAAGGATGGGGGGGGCAGGGGCGGGTGAAGGGTACAGGGGACCTCCTTGTATATTGTTTCGCAACTTCCTAAGGATCTATAATTATTTCAAACTAGAAACATTCTTTAAAAACTCGATTTCTACACCAGCAGAGCCCTGGGAGACAGGAGCATCCAAATGGCCGCATTCACAGCTACAGGGTTGGTCGTGGTTAGTTGTTCTCAGCTCTCAGTAATGGCAACCCTACGCACATCCAAAATACATTCTTTTCCAATTCTACCTTGTGTAGTTGCTGCTCTGCTTAGTATTTTACTTTTGCGTGAAGGACATAAATACATAAACACGCATATAAGTGTCATTTCAGGGGCTCCTGGGTGGCTCAGTCGGTGGAACGTTCGACTTCGGCTCAGGTCATAATCTCACGGTTTGTTGGTCCGAGCCCCGCGTCGGGCTCTGTACTGACAGCTCAGAGCTTGGAGCCCGCTTCGGATTCTGTGTCTCCCTCTCTCTCTACCCCTCCTCCACTCATGCTCTGTCTCTCTCTGTCTCAAAAATAAATAAACGCTAAAAAAAATTGTTTTTAATAAAATTAAATTAAGGGACCACTGTAAAGAACGAAACAGATGATGAAGAAATGCTTTCTTGGATTATGCCATACAACAAAGACTCTTTCCTTAACCAAACTTTAGTCAGACTCCCTCAGTCCTCCTCCTGACTAAGCCTCAACCCTGGCCTCATCCCTGCTGGGCCTGCACAACCCAGTGTTAGCCAGAATCCTGCTAAGTCAGTTTAGAGAGAAGCCCCCATTCTTGGTATCTGGTCATCCTGACCTGCCTTCAGGAAGATTCTGTTAAGTTGGTTGAATAAGAATTCTCCCACCCTGATGTCTCCTCTTAGTAAGTTTCCATCATGCTATAAATTTCTAGCTGTAGAAAGGGAATCGGATCTCTCTCCACTGTTGCTATCACGATAGTCCTGAGTAAAGTCTTCCTAATGGTTTTAACATGTGTCAGAAAAATTTGTCCTTTAACACATGAAATCATGAGATGTGGCATTGTTTTAGCATATCAGGAGACCTTGTCCTACAAAGGTATACTTCTTAGCAACAAGTTACAGTTTTCTCACACTTTACAGGGATTAGTTTTACAAATACATGAAATCTACATGCATTTGTGCACACACACACACACACACACACACGCACAGATATCTGCCTGAAGGGATGCCTTTAGAGGTTTACATCCATGTAGTACATAACTCCACTGGGTACGTGTGTGTATATACATGCCTCTGTGAGGGCGGGTGGGTATTCATTCAGAAGCTAACAAGTGGAAATGTCCACAAAACCCAGACTTCCCTGAAACCTTAAGTTTGTTTCCAGAAAAAGAGAAGGTAACCTAACATTTCTTTAAAAAATTTTTTTTAATGTTTCTTTTATTTTTAAGAGAGAGAGAGCGGGAGCAGGGGAGGGGCAGAGAGAGAGGGAGACACAGAATCCAAAGCAGACTCCAGGCTCTGAGCTGTCAGCACAGAGCCGGACGCGGGGCTCGAACCCACGGACTGTGAGATCATGACCTGAGCTGAAGTCAGACGCTTAACTGACTGAGCCACCCAGGCACCCCGGTAACCTAACGTTTCTTATATGCCTGACACGTAACCAATACTCTAAGTGCTTTGTATTTCATTTTTCCTACATAGTTCTTCATTTAGTCGTTACATCAACCCTATGAAGTTGGTGATAATATTCCCATGTACAGGTTTGGAAAGCTTAAGGAATCCAGCCAAGGTCACAGAGCTAGCAAGCGGCACGCAAGGGTCCTCGCCCAAGGGTCTCTGAGACTGTGCTTCCAAATCTATTGCCTGGAGTGATTCTCTTATCCAAATAGTAGTTTTATCACTGTCAAAATAATGCCAAACACCATTGTACACTAGACCTCGTGTTTTCAATTTTTTAAAAAAGATTGATGCCTTTGGGGTGCCTGGGTGGCTCAGTCGTTCAAGCGTCCGACTTCGCCTCAGGTCATGATCTCACGGTCCGTGGGTTTGAGCCCCGCGTCGGGCTCCGTGCTGATGGCTCGGAGCCCAGAGCCTGCTTCCGACTCTGTGTCTCCCTCTCTCTGTCCCTCCCCCACTCATGCTCTCTCTCTCGCTTGCTCTCTCTCTCTCTCAAATATAAACAAAAAGAAACTTTTTTTTTTTTTAAAGGAGGGAGGGGCACCTGAGTGGCTCAGTCGGTTGAGCATCCGACTCTTGATTTGGGCTCAGGTCATGATCTCAAGATGAAGCCTGCTTGGGATTCTCTCTCCCTCCCTCTCTGCCCCTCCCCTGCTTGCTCTTGCTCTCGCTCTCTCTCAAGATAAATAAATAAACTTAAAAAAAAAAGGAGGAGGTCAGCTCTGTGCACTGTTATGGAAAGATCTCCAGGATAAAGCAGTAGATAAAAAGCGTGCAAACAGTGCATGTGAAAGGCCACTGCTTATGTAAGATGAGGGAACTCTATTCACATCTGCCTACGACAACCAGAACATTTCCTCGGAGTCTGCCACCAATACCTAGAAATAGATAGCACCATCAGGGATAAACAGCATTCCTTCACAACTTTGGGCTGCTGAGGAGGGACGATGTTTATATACCAATTAGGGATTTCAGAAATCCTCTAAAGAAGTTTCTCTCCAAGATGCTAGTACTTAAATCGGCATAAGGAGAAGACAGGAACTACAATGCTCCGAGCTGACAGTTTCAAACAGCGTTTGAAGCCCCCCCGCCCCGGGATCACAGTTAGGACTTGCGCCTGGGCCAATTACTTTCATACTGTTTCTTTAAATGATCCGCAGCTAATCAGCAGTTTACCTGGTTACATACAATTCGGCTGGTTTGGTAGTGCTTCAAGGGGACGCTCGCTTCTTGGGTCTTCTGCATTCAGACAGGATTTGCAGAAGAGCTAACAACAAAGGGACTTAATTGGAAAACGAGCAAACGGTCGCGTTTTGAAGAGGAACCAGGAATCCATATTCTTGGGGGCTTTTGCCTGATTACATTTGTTAATAAGGAATGCCAAAAACATGCGCACCAAAAACCGTCCGAGGTCTTTTGGTAGCAAATTATACTTGTAAATGTGATGTAAGTTGATCACTGCAAGAACTCACACACTCTTTGAAGATCTGAGTTCATAAAGGTACGAAGGAATTAAATGGTTCATTCCCCTAGTGATATAAAGTATTAAATGGCAGGAAAAAAAAAATGTGTTTGAAATCAACGGAGGAAATAATTCATTTTGAAAATTATCCCATAAAAATGTTAAATAGGAAAAACATGTTGGGCCAGTTTCTACCAGATAAATAAAGCAGAAATACGCAATGGGCAAACTTACGGATGATGGGCTGGGAAATGTCCCATCGAGCTCTTTGTTTTCTGTAATTTTTTTGTTATTCAACTATGGCAGTCTTAGGCACGGTAATCTATTCCATCCCCAAACGACAAAGAAAGGAAGCCTAATTCTGATCAGCAGAAAACTGGCTGGCCTTTGGAGCCTTGGAGAGGGCAAGGGCTCCCGATCAAGGAGAAGTGAATGTCTTTGAAGACTGCATCTTAGATTGTTTTGCTAATACATAAAATCCTCCCTCTTTATCATGCAGAAGACTCATTTCAAAAGGAAAATGCAAGTCGATGAGGATTAGTTTGGCTTCTTGGAGGTCAGAACTAAATATACAAAACTAATAAAACGACGGACGACGCTGAAATAAACAAGAATGTGCAATTGCTCATCTGTGGGAATGATGTAACTAATACTGACATAATTTCCAAGCAGAAAAGCAAAACTAGGTCAAAGCGTGTTGGCCTAACATAATAAGCATTTTTGCTCCCAGAATTTTACCATGTAGGCTGTGTCTGCAGGCATTAATGTCTTCTGTTATCAATGTTCGGGGCTGTCACGAACAATTCATGTCTTATCACTCTTTGTTAGTTAAACCAAAACAATGTTAAAAAATATTCCGAAAGTGTCTCATGTTCTTCTCCACGCAGAAATTTCTCTCGCTCAGTTATTAGGACTTTTTTTTCCTTCTTTCACTCAGAGCCATACCACATCAGCAGCATCGATATCTCTTTAGAAGTCCTCTTTAAACACTGACCAATGAAAAAAGCCTCAACTGAGTCACTCGGTGAGTAGCCAATTTTTCTGTTCTGCTCTCCCATGTGCTGACTAAAAGAACTCATACATTCTTCTTTCTCTTTCTATTTCTTTCTATTTCTCCATTTCATTTTCCTGCACTATTTCCACAAAGCACCTTGATTCACCTGGGAGGAAAAAAAGGACTCGGTCACTCCTAAAACTTTCTCCCGTGTAAACATAATCCTCCTAAGGTTTTACTCTCTGACAGGTTCACGCCTATTGAAAATCGGAGCAAAGAATATGTAGACAAAAGTAGTACAAAATCCAAAGAGAAGGCTACGTGGAGTTTGGATTTTTTGGAGTTTGGGAGTTTTGGATTTGGAGTTTTCAGACAGTATCTGCTCCCAAAGGGACTGCCGTCTCTCCTGACTCTTGACTCCCTAGAAACCATCGACCCGTTCGAAATGCCTTGGCATTTGTTAGCACATTAAATTAGAACTGGCCTGTGACCCCAAATATCCAAATGATGTCTTACTAGAAGGCATGCAGTACAGTCAAAAGAGCACAAGATGGGGAGTCTAGAAGACTCAGGTTCCAGAAGTAAACTTGCTCCTACCTTTGCCCCCTGATGGAGGGTAAAGCATTCCTCTGAGTGAAAATTTCAAGCCACAGACTCTCAACTTTTCACCAGTACTCTTTGTCTGAATTCCTAATGCATCGCCTAAATAAGTCGGTTTCTGATATTTGCCGACGCCTTCCATTTATACGTTTATCTGGTCGTTCACCCAGTTATCGGCAACCCAATCGGGCATTCAACAAATTCCACTTGTCCACAAACAGCTCCTTTCCTCTCAATTGTGTGGGGGAGACCACCGCAAAACACACGCGGCCGAAGCCACCCTCCGCAAGCTGACATATGACACATAACACGGTCTACTGCGTGGACCCTTTGAAAACGTATTAGTCCTGTTGTCTCCAGAAACCGGTAAACGTCTCAGAAATTTCTATTTCATCATTTTAACCATAACTCTCAGACAGTCTGTCACACCCAGAAGCAGTGAAAATGCTTGGTCCAGCATATGTCTTGAATTTCATGGAGAAAATGTGGCCACCACAGGCAGAAAAGAGAGTAGAAGACTTCAGTCTTCTCTCAGAAACGTTCGCTCAGACGCTGAGTGACCTTGGGCAGGCCGGCAGAAAAGAGAGTAGAAGACTTCAGTCTTCTCTCAGAAACGTTCGCTCAGACGCTGAGTGACCTTGGGCAGGCCACTCACCTGGCAAAATAAACCAACCGCATGGCGGCCAAAGGCCTGAAACACCAGGTTGGGCTCAATGAGAGGAAGCGGCAGATTCTATCTCGCTTTTGGGCTTTGAGCTACCGGAGGACGCATTCCACTTCTTAACCACTTGTGTAGCCCCATCATGGAAATGTAAGCTAAGCTACCTGCCATGTTCCAGGCTGTGTCCTCACCCGGAAGGCAAGTGAATGGGATCCATGGTTAAGCAGCTGCAACACAGTTTCATTTTTCTCTAATGTCCATCTATTCGGCCCTTACTGTTCCCCCACCGAATGCCCTTTTTTTCCCTCTCGGAAACGCTCCCCGGAAAATGCTCCCTCCTGCTAAAATTCATCCAGCTTCCACCTACAAAATATTTAATGATTCTTCTTGTGTGCCAGGCACCGTGCCCCCTGTGGTTCCCTGGCTGCCATTCCCAAAGACCTCAGTGAGTCTTGGAGTTCGGAAAGGATGCTAAGAAGAGAACAAATGAAGGGGTCTGACCCACAGGCAGTCACATCAGCAAGTCCCATCTGCCAAAGGCGGGACCTCGCCCACAGATGTTGTCCCTGAAAGGGCAGTCATGAGTTTTGTAGCTCCAGGCTCCACGGCCGGCTTTTTCTCCAAGGAAAGGGTCGCCCTGAGGTTTGAAGGGCTGAGAGTCCTGCGCTCTTAGCTCATCCATATTACTTCTCCCCCAACCCCCGGTCGGGACCATTGTCTAGAGGAAATAGGAGTGTGGTTTGGAGGTGGGGCGGGACAGGGGGGAAGCTGGGCAATTATGGAAACTCAACTCACTGTATATTAGAATAGGGAGTCCCAGCAGGACCAAGAAGGTGTCAGAAGGATGGAGAAAGAAAAGCGTGACTGGCCCGTTACCAAAACTATGGCAAATCTTTCTCCCTCTGGGCTCCGTCCTGTGTAACACGGAGGCATGCCCTCAAAACTCAGAACTGAATCTGACATTAATCAGATTTTTCAGTTTGCTTATTTATTTTGAGAGAGAGGGAGAGAGAGAGAGAGAGAGACAGAGAGAGACAGAGATACTGCGTATGAGGGGCAGAGAAAGACAGAGAGAATCCCAAGCAGGCTCCACACTCAGTGTGGAGCCCGAGGCGGGGCTCGAACCCACAAACCACGAAATCATGACCTGAGCAGATACCAAGAGTAGACGCTTAACCGACTGAGCCACCCAGGCACCCCTTAGATTGGTTATTTTGTAAGATAGTGATGTTTAGGGGTGACTGGGTGGCTCAGTCGGTTGAGCGTCTGACTTCTTCTTCGTGAGTTGGAGCCCCACACCACACAGCGCCCGATTTAGATCCTCTGTCTCCCCCTTCCCTGCCCCTCCCCTGCGCACATTCTCTTGCGTTCTCTCTCTCTCTCAAAAATAAATAAACATTAAAAAAAAGATAGTGATGTTTAGAAATGGAATCATTTCTCACTGGAAAATGTTCTGGGTTTCAAACAACAGACCCTTAGAGCATAAAGTCTTCCAAACTGGGGAGTACCTAGGAGTTATTTTTCTCTATTGATAAGATTTGATTAAATTACTATTTAAGAATTATGATAGGGGCACCTGGGTGGCTCCATCAGTTAAGCGTCCAAGTTCGGCTCAGGTCATGATCTCACGGTTTGTGGGTTCAAGCCCTGCGCCAGGCTCTGTGCTGACAGCTCAGAGCCTGGAGCCTGCTTTGGATTCTGTGTCTCCCTCTCTCTCTGCCCCTTCCCCACCTGCTCTCTTTCTCTCTCTCTCTCTCTCTCTCTCTCTCTCTCTCTCTCTCTCTCTCTCTCAAAAACAATAAATAAACATTTTAAAAATTAAAAAAAGAATTATGATACATTGATTTTAGCTAGGAATTCATAAACTTCTACAAATGGATATGTGGTTAAAAGTTAACTAAACTTCACAATTACAAATCATTTGTCAAGTCTCCCAAGTTCAAGAAGGGTTTGGCTACCATCAATTTATCAAGTGGATTCTTATCCATACAAATATAGTTGTTAATAAGCAGGTAACTTACATTGTGCTACGGGAACGATAAAGTATATATCAGATCGGGGCGCCTGGGTGGTGCAGTCGGTTAAGCGTCCGACTTCAGCCAGGTCACGATCTCGCGGTCCGTGAGTTCGAGCCCCGCATCGGGCTCTGGGCTGATGGCTCGGAGCCTGGAGCCTGTTTCCGATTCTGTGTCTCCCTCTCTCTCTGCCCCTCCCCCGTTCATGCTCTGTCTCTCTCTGTCCCAAAAATAAATAAAAAACGTTGAAAAAAAAAAAAGTATATATCAGATCAAAGATTATTTGAGGACAGGGATCATATTAAAATCATGCCCGTAGCCCCAAAGTGGCCTGGCATATAAAAATCATTTAAACTAGCATAAATGGGGGCGCCTGGGTGGCCCAGTCAGTTGAGCGTCCTTTCTCGGCTCAGTTCATGATCTCGCTGTTCTTGAGTTTGAGCCCCCATCAGGCTCTGTGCTGACAGCTCAGAACCTGGAGCCTGCTTCGGATTCTGTGTCCCCCTCTCTCTCTGCCCCCTCCCCTGCTGGCACTCTGTGTCTCTGCCTCTCAAAAATAAATAAATATTTAAAAAAAAACTATAAAGTAACGCAAATGAATGAACTACTGAATATAGTAATTCTGTAAGTACTCAGTAAGTGTCCTTGAATGATGTAAGAAATGAAGGAGAGACTTTGTCGTATGCTCATCATAAACAGTTAACCATATATAAAACTTAAGGGGCGGGGCGCCTGGGTGGCGCAGTCGGTTAAGCGTCCGACTTCAGCCAGGTCACGATCTCGCGGTCCGTGAGTTCGAGCCCCGCGTCGGGCTCTGGGCTGATGGCTCAGAGCCTGGAGCCTGTTTCCGATTCTGTGTCTCCCTCTCTCTCTGCCCCTCCCCCGTTCATGCTCTGTCTCTCTCTGTCCCAAAAATAAATAAACGTTGAAAAAAAAAAATTTAAAAAAAAAAAAAAAAAAAAAAACTTAAGCGGCGCCTGGGGGGCTCAGTCAGTTAAGCGTCTGACTTCAGCTCAGGTCATGTTTTTCCAGTGCCTCAGTCTTCTGCCCTCTTTAACACTTTCTGTAGGCCATTAACCATCCAAATCTGTGCCAATGGGACATTTTCCTCCGGGGGGGGGGGGGGGAACCTTGTGGATCTAGAAGCATCCCTAATATTTTGTCCTTCCATTTAAAAACATTTCCAGAACATGCCAGATTATAAAAGCAGGCAAACAACCTTCTAGAACAAACCCCCTGAGATGAGTTTCATGTGCAATAAAAGGAGTTGATAATGAGCCAGAAAGGAGTGATGTTGCTAGAACTGTCCCATATCTAAATGGAGATTAGATTCCCGTTTGACCTGGCTTCGTAGCCCTCTCTTTAATCACAGCGTATTTGATATTCTCTTCCTTGAATGAACTCATTTTCATCGTGCCTTTGGTCACAAGATTAAAGAATCGCTAACTAATTGTTCCAAGTAAGCAGAGCAATTCCCCAGGACTCCAATCCCGACTCCCAGCGGTGCCCGCCGCCTGGCCTTCCGTCGTAAGACACTTCAAGCCTGACCTCTGCAGGTGGAGAACGGAAGTGCACAGGGCCCAATCGATTGTGGTCTTTTCTTTTTAAAAGCCCACCGAGTTCTGAAAACACAAACGTTCACACTAGGTACGACAGGGACACTGATAGAATATGTTGGCCTCCCCTTTCATTTTAGAAGTTGCTTTTTTGAAAGTAGCAACCATTTGACTGAAAAGCATTTAAATTCCATCTGCATATTAACTTTGTCCCGGCTAACCATTAATTCTTTCTGCCCATCGAGAAAAACCCAAATGCCTTAGGTGAACTGAGATCCTGGAATCATGCGGGTTAAAAAATGTCCTGATCGGCCCCACCTTTCTCTAATCAAACAAATTGCTCTTTGTCCAGTGACCAAATCCCCCCCTTTCCACCACCATGCAGCCCAGGTTGCCATAGCTACCTTGGATGTCTATTTACCACACAAGGGATCAAAGCCAGGAGACATCCACACACGCACTTAGCCTTAAAACTTGCTGGAATGTCTGCGGATAACATGTGCCCACAAATTAAAGGATTTGCCCACAGCCTATGCGGTCCACAGCCGAGCAGACTACGAACGCACTTCATAATGAATGGCGAGGAAAAGCCACCGAGAAATATTTCAGAACGACCCTATTTTAAATTCTGGTTAGTTACAGTATCTTTCAAGCTCAGTGTTGGCACAAATGAGAACAGAAATGCCTTTTACAGTTTTAGAGGCTTGACTTTCAAATGAAGGAAGCCATCAAACATAGTCGGATGCTGTAGGGGAGTCCTGTTTTAAGACCTATCGCTTCTAATTCCAAGCCTGGCACGCACAGGTAGCCTGCCTTTCGGAGCGGGTAGGGTTCCTCCCCAGAATTCTGCCTAATTTGCTGTGTCTCATTCTCCGTCACTGTTCTCTGCCTTCATTCACCTCACCATTTGTTCAATGAGGATCAAACTGCCACCTCGTTCTCTCCTGGGGATGTGACAGAGAATAAATAGATCGCGTTGGTAAAGGACTTTCTAATCCTCAAAGGAAAGATGAATACAAAGACATTCATTATGAAACCAGATGTCCTTGGGCATTTTAATTCCAATCTGAAGAACGCAAAACAGGCCGAGTCACAGCTTCCTTGTAATAGCACCAGGCTGGCCTTGCAAGAATTAGCAGCTGCTTAAAGCATTGGCTCACTACCTTGTTTTTCCCCTTCACGCTCGTGTTAGTCTATCAGAAATAGAGCGCGCACCTTCTTCTCTTCGCCTGTTTTGGGAAGTCGTCGGGATATTAAAAACACAAAATACGTCTGGTAGGCAATTTCGTCTGGAGCAGCTGATTTTTTTTTTTTTTTTTTTTTTTTTCCTAGCTCGAGAAAGAATTATGAGTGGTGCGCTCTTTGGGGAGGGTATCGGCCGTTGCAGGAATGCCAGAGGGAAACCTGTTGTTTTTGGCCGGCCTCCTACAACAGGTGGCCAGGCCTTTCCTTTTGCCTGGGGACACGGCAAATTCCTTCTCAAGGAAGTTTGAGGAGAGTGTCCCATTTAGGACCAGAGTGCAGAGAAAGATCGGCACACACTTTAAAATTACTTCCTGATAAAGGCAAATCAGGTTCACACTTCTCGTCTGTCCTAATTCGGCGTGACCTTAGGAACCCTCAAATAATATTATCCTTCTATGCGGTTTTTTTTTTTTTTCTGCCACCCCGGCAGAAAGTTAAACCCCCCCTCTGAATCTCATTGCAGGGCAAGCAGCTTTCTAATTCTGCTGGCCCTGTCTGGCTACCCGCTATGGCTCGTACGGGGCAGGGATCTCCTGGCTGCCGCACCATTGTTCAGCACTGTGCAGCCCTAGGGGCGGATCACTCCTCAGCGAAGAGATTGCATTTCATTGCAGAGCTGATGACACAGGGACCTGTTTGATAGTGAACGCTGCAAATCCGGCTGAGGCTGCCGGGCTGGGATGGCAAATTGGCGGGTGGGTGCGATTCACCCTGCCTGGTCGCGGCGGTTTGGCCCGAGAGAAACTCAGATCAAGTCAGGATTAATCCACACCAAGAACTCCACCACTCATCCCCTCCACATTGTTGTTCTAGCTGCCGTGGAACAATGTGTTCGATTCTTGAAAGGCTGGACTGCCCCGATTCTTTGGGTGAGCAATGACCCTCCCTCTCTCTCCCCCTTCCTCCCACCCCCGCGGCATCCCACCCTCTTTTCCAGTACCGAACAGGCCAAAACATCGTTAGGCACACAGAGTCGCGAGATTCAAAAGTCGTTCGCTCACTAAATAACGAAGGAGCCATCACATGTGTACCCTTAGAACTTCAACGCCGGGCTGAATTCCAGTTCGCGCGAATGCCACGGCGAGCCAGGCATGGGGAAGATCATGCCAAGCCGGACAGCCTGCCTTTGGCATCGGGCACAGGGAGTGCCACCGTTCCACAGGGATCGTGTGGGAACAGGGATTCTGAAAACTGAGCTCAGACACCACCAAGGAGAGGACAGGTGGCCGTGCCCGGGATCAAATGACTTCTTTGTTCCAGCTGAGGACCTTTGTCAAAAATGTTTTGCGTTCCTCTTTCTCCTTTTAAATCCTTCCCATTTGGGCTTCTCGCTCCTTCCCCCCATCCCATCCGGCGGCTCGACAGAAAAAGAATGGGATCAGTTGTGGGTTTGCAGAACTAAAAGAAACCGAGCCTCGGCCCCACGATCTCCACCCAGCAAGGCAAGGGCAGTTCACTGAAAACACACGGCACTTGCTGATCTAAACGTGCTTCCCTGCATTCACAGAAACTTGCCAAGCACGCTGGCTTAGGGGGCGAGCGGCAGAGGGTCTCTGCGCTCGACCAGTGGGGGCTCTGCACCTCCTCCCGAGGCTGCAGGAAACGGACGGAAAGTTCCAAACCCCTCGCCCAGGCCCCCAAAGGGAAAGTTTTGCTTCCTATGCAAATCACTTCCCCCAAAGCTGTCGGAGTGGAGGGTGCTGAACTCATCTAGAAAAAGATGTGAAGAGCTTTTCTGGCGGTAACACAGATGCTAACTCTTCCTACCCAGATTTATTGAGAGCTGGCAAAAACAATTTACACTCCTCTGGTCAATTTTCTGCCGTTGCCAGCCTGCCGGCATGTTTTTCCAATCTTGTCTTCCCTTCCTAGGAGCAGTGATCTTGATATTTCTATATTGACATAAGAGTCTTCCATAACTTTGAGTAAGTTGTAAATGGCACCTTTTCTTGGCTTCGTACACCCACTTTTTCCTTTTCCTTTCTTAATGGCAAAGCCATAAACCTCTGCCTGGGCTGATAAGGAATGTTATCACTCTGCCCCGAAGCCACGGAAGAGGCTGTCGGTTTAGAATTCCTTTCAGAGACTCATTTAAGTAATCCCAAGCCTTTCTCAGCTCACCGCGTCAGGGTTGTCTTCTTACGGCCAGAAGCAACACAGTTTCACAACTGCTGGAACAGAAAAATAAATCTGCATTTTTCTGGAAGGGCCGGCCGTCTGGGCTCATTTCGGGCTGGTTCCGCCTTCTCAGCCGCAAACACAGTGAAGTGCTCAGAATGGGAAGCCAAAATGAGATAAGACGCCCCGTGTAATTCTTTTTCAGGATATTCAGTTATCTTTATTCTAACCCAAAGCACAGGATAGAAGCTTCAAAAAAAGCTCGAGAAAGACCCCGCACGACACAGCCCGGCGACTGCAAACTGGAATTGATTTACATATTCGACAAACCGCTTTTCAGCCCTTTACAATGACTGGCTGACATCACCGATCACCATTAGAGGCAAAGCGGGGCGGGGGGGGGGTGTGGAAAGCCGGGGGGGGGGCCCTCAGGAAATCGGCTCCTTCGGTTCCCTCAGGAAAACGCAGCCCCGACTTTCCGCCAATGGATGGACGTGGACAGCATGTGCTAATCCAGAAGGCTCGCCGGAGTACCATCGCGGGGGGCCCAGGCTGCGCCCTCCCGCCCCACCGGCCCGTAGAGCCCCCGGAGCTTACCTGCCTCATGTTTAGAATTCCATGACCCATCCGGCAGGGAGCGAGCTGCCTCGAAGCCCACGCCGCGGTCTTCGGAGGGGAAACACCAAACCCAACAGCAGCCCGCAAGACAAAAGCAACTCAGGGAGACCCACAGGCAGCAAAGAGCACGTTTTCTTCCTTTTTCTTTGATCTGTTGCTACACGCACTCTGCCCAAGACAATGTCAAGTTTCTCAAGCTTTCCTTCCCCAGCCTATGAAAAGTCGGGCTCAGGGCAGCAAGGACCGCCTGGCTCTTATTTCAAATCGGGGCTCCGAGCCGTCGTAGGCGGCTGGCTTGGGCCCCGGAGGAGCCCCGCCAATCAGGAGGAAGGGGTGGGTCCTGGGAGCCCGAAAGGCCGCCTCCGCGAGGATTAGAGAGCTTTCGGGATTTAAATGGCTGGAAGCCGCTGGAAACGGTGCGAAAGCTCCCAACGTGAAGCCTGAGTGCTGTTCTTATCTCGCTGCCCCGGGTCCGCTCGAAGCGTAACTGACTAGCTTCGACCCTAAGGCCCGGAAAGTGACCCAACCGTGTTTGGAAAAGGGCATCTGGCACCGAAGCCCTACTTGGGCGGAGACGCTGGGGAGGAAACCAAATGGTTTGTGCGGAACACCTTCACTGACGGGAGCACTTGGGGGAGGACGGTGCCACCCACCTCATTTCCATATAGACGAACTGGAGATCCAGCCCAAAACACCCAAACCGAAAGGGGAAGGTGCACGCAAATGTGTTGGAAAGCGGCAAGGGAACAAGAATCGTTATCTGTTGGGAGCCCGAGGCATAACTGCCCAGAATACTGTTATTCGAAAAATAAACGCTGATGTGTCCTTAAGAAGAAAATGACTAAAGGAAGCCTATGTCCCTTTCGCTAGGGTTCGCCTTCCCCACAGGGTTGAATGTGGTGAGCTTATGAACAGGGCCTAGCTGGCCATCAGCTCAGTAGGATAGGAGGAAAGCTGGCTGGCTTCTGGTAAACTTAAACCCGGACTGAAAAAGAATTCCCGAAGTTCGCTTGCTAAACTTCACATAAACAGGAACTTTATTCAACTCTCAGCCAGCATGATGTCAAGGCAAATCGACCTTTGGATTTCAAAAAAGTGCACGTCGAGCAAAGACTACTTCCTGTGGCACCAGTGGCATCTTTCCCCCCCCCCCCCAAAGAGTGGCCAAAATGATTCTTTTGTGAGAATAATTCCGTAAGTATTTTTAAATTTTTGTATAACAGGTTAGCAGGTAACCAACGGGCAGTTTCAAAACTGTCATCTGCGTACCCAGTTCTATGAAAACTCAGCAGCCCAGTATCTGCTGGCCAGGAGGTCCAAAACCCCACCCCAGCCCCCCACCTTGGTAGGCCAAGGGCCCGCCTAGTGACACAGGCTGGCTTTAGTCCACTTGTCCTTATTTCGGAGCCCTTCAGTTACGACCCAGCCCAACCTCAGCGCTCCTCACTTGGGGTCAGATCATTCTCCGCGGTGGGTGCCGTGCTGGCCGTTGTGGGATGTTGAACAGCGCCGGGGTCTAGGCCCCCTAGACGCCAGTAGCTTTCTCACGACAATCAATAATAATCATGCGGGGGGGGGGGGGACGTAAAATCATGCCAGATTGAGAACCATTGATGTACCAGCTCTGAGATATTGGTTCTCAAGCCAGAGCGCGCAAGGAGACTTCTGGGGAGATTGCTAAAAATGCAAATCCCAAAGGCCCTGCTCCTGTTCTAAGGGAATCTGATCAATTGCTTTGAGGAGGAGCCTGAGAATAGCATTTCTGACGCACAAAGGACTCCGATTTGCTTTGAGATGTACTGTACCTATCCCTGCCCTAGGTATGCCCTCGGCCCCAGGACATAGGGAGCGACCCCGAGCTGCTGCCGTTAAATATCACTCGAGTTAAATCCCAAGGCGCACCTAATTTATCACCTTCAACAAAAGCTTCTCACAACTGCATGTGCCTTCTGCGGTCATCATCTCAAAGGTACATATGAGCTGGAATTTCCTCTCACCATCACCGTGCCCTTTCAAAGTTTCATCCGTCTTTCTTCTCCTTTACCCACTCCCCTACCATCGTACACGGTCAGATGTCACCACTCTCTGTTGCTTCCCCAGAATGCCCCAAGACGAAGTCATCCCTTCCCTCCTCTATGCTCATAAAGCAGTTTATAGACACCCAGTAGCGTGCTGGCAAATGTTTGACAACCAGCTCTCCAAAATTTAAAAAAAAAAAAGGCAAGATTTGTAGTCGCGTTTGCCAATTTCCGCGGTGTAAGAACTCGCTCCGTTCCCACCACCAGGACACTGAACAGAGTTAGAAAGGGTGGCGCCGAATCGGCGCTGTGGTCATACACTCTCGTGTCTCTCGTATTCAACTATGCCACGCCGGAGGGTAAGGATGGCGTTCTAGTCGTCTTTGTAACCCCAGCCACTTGCAATGTACGCGTTGTGCAGTAGGTGGGCAACCGACATGCATGGGGAGAAAACGCAATGCAATGTGCAGCTCAGACCGGAGTGCATGATGAGAGACCAGCCTTCTAAAACAGAACCTCGGATTCCCGGGTGTATTTGTGAGACACTATATTTTTTATGTTTTTATATGAAGGCATCCCCCACGTTCGCATCCACATCTTTACACAGTTCTATCAGCTGTAGATTGCAAAGACCTCCAGGAGGAATATAGACAGTCACCCCTGGGAAGTACAGGAAAGGTAAGAGGTACGGTAATTGATGACGGTTATTTCCACCATCTTCTCCTTATGCACTAAGACAGGAATGCTAGCGGTGGTGTCATTAGCAAACACCACTTGCGAGTGCCTCCTGTCAGCCAAGCATCTTGCCAGCTTCTTCACCGACGTGTGCCATTTAATGTCCGCCAAAATACCACAAAATAGACATCACCGTCGTCAGGCTAAGAATGAGCAGACACGATCATGGAGGCACAGTAAATAGCCCAAGATCGTAGTGTTATAAATCGCTGTACCAGGAATCAAGTGTTTGGGATTAGAATTTTTCTGCTTTTCGTTGTAAAACATGCTGTCTCCGGAAGCGTTCAGAAGCTGCCTAAAGAAAGTGGACGGCGTGAAAAACGAAGTCTCCTTCATTTATAAATACGCCAATATAATTTTTAAAAACTTCCAATGAAATAAATGGCCCCTTGGGGGTCGTCCATCGAGCGAACATTAGATCCGCTCATTGGAAACGGTGTAGGCAAGTCAAGCGAAACAAGGAAAGAAACTTGCTTCACCAGAGGAGAGGATGCCCCCTTCCCCAGTGTGTGATTAACAGCGTTTGCCGATGACAGCTGAAGGGATGTTGTAGTCTTAATGGAGCCTAGATGACAGTCCTGCGTGGTTATGTGCGGGTCTGGTGATAAACAGACCTGCACAGCAAATGGAACAGGTGCCTGGACAGGTGGCCCTGGGCAGGCCCTCCTGGCCACGGATGGATATTAGCATGGCACCTGACAAGTGTGCCGCCTCTTTCTGGATTCTATTAGGGTCAAAGCATATGGGATTAGCACTTGTGTGCATAAATAATGGCCGACCGTCAGTAACGTCGTATGGTTTATTGAAATATGTGTCGGGACACGACATTAAAAGTCAGTGAAAACCAAGCTGAAATGGCCTAATCGGCCACTTGGAAAGCGTGCTTGGTGCAAGTGAAGTCTTTGGGGTCTATGGAAAGAGTGTACTTACTCTCCTGCAGAGGATCCAGGAAGCCAGTCGCTTTATACTTGTGGCGGCAGAGGAAATTTTGAGGAATACTGTATTCGAGGTAATTCGTGAAGTTGCTTTAAGTTGACAACAACACAGGTCCCTGCTTAGAAAAAAAAGGAAGGGGCGCCCCGGTGGCCCAGTCGGTTGAGCGTCCGACTTCGGCTCAGGTCACGATCTCGCAGTTGGTGGGTTCGAGCCCCGCGTCGGGCTCTGTGCTGACAGCTCAGGGCCTGGAGCCCGCTTTGGGTGCTGTGTCTCCCTCTCGCTCTACCCCTTGCCCACTCACACCCTGTCTCTCTCTGTCTGTCTCTCTCTCAAAAATAAACAGTAAAAAACAAAAAATTTAGAAAAAAAGGAAAATCCCGCCTAGCATTCTTACAGCACGTCACCAAAAAGCAAGTTTCTACTCGCTGAGTGCGGGCGTTCATGAAGTGCATTTCTTTCAGTTGCTTGATGGAAGCACCGAGGGATACCAGAAGCACGGGGGGTAATTTGGAGTTCGTTTTTGGTGTTAGTGTGGCCAGTAAACTGGCTGACGGACTTCGGGCAGACGAACGGACATCTTTAAGTCCAGATTTTTCAGGGGGCAGTTGGGCATATTATGGGCTGAATGTTTGTGTCCTCCCACAATGCTTATGTTGAAATCCTAACGCCTAATGGACCAAGACAGATAAAATCATAAATGGGAAAGGTTTTTTGGTAACTATTGCTTGTATGAATGTTTTGGATGACAGACACTGGGAAGAAGGAAAGAAATCTGTGAATACAAAAACGGAAGGAATCGACACCCTGTGAGAAACGGTTTCGGAGAACGGAGCCTAAGGACAGACCTGCAGACAGGACGGAGCTGACTAACTGGGCAGGGTTTTCAATACACTGAACTTGCTATTTCCTCACTTGAAAACTAAGGACGTGAAACAAATCATGCTATTTAAAATTTTAATCATAACTTACTACGTAATAATTCTCTGCGTTTAGGGGTGCCTAGGTTAAGTATCCGACTCTTGAGTTAGGCTCAGGTCACGATCTCACGGTTCATGAGTTCGATCCCCATGTTGGGCTCTGTGCTGACAGTGTGGAGCCTGCTTGGGATTCTCTCTCTGCCTCTCTCTCTCTGCCCCTCCCCCATGCGCATGCATGTGCTCTCTCTCTCTCTCTCTCTCTCAAAATAAATATATAAACATTTAAAAAATAATAATAGTTCTCTGCTTTTAGAGGTGAAACATTCTGACATTTCCTAGTTTTTGTTGATGAACTAAATATGGCTGATCCCTCATTATTTTCCTCTTAGTAATCTGGTAAAGCTTAATGCATGAACTTGGCAATGGTTTTCATATACTCCTCCCGCTGTCAAATATTCTCTACACTCCCAATTAAACCTTCTGCTTCATGTCAACGCAATAATATCCTGCTTCCCCAAAAGTAAGTCTTCGGCTTCCGAGTCATCTGCTTTTTTGCTCCAGTTTTGTGCCGAGATTTGCAAGGAGAAAGTTATTACAATGATTTATTTATTTATTTTTTTACTTGCCTTATTAACCCCTTTCCTAGGTTCTGAGGTCGGTAAGGCCTGCGTCAGTCAGGGCTCTCCAGAGAAATGGAACCAGTAGGATATATAACGTACATCTTGGGATTTATTTCAAGGACTTGGCCTGTGTGACTGTGAGCACTGATAAGTTTGACATCCATAGGGCAGGCTGGCAGGAGCACATCCTACAGTTTTGAGGCCAACTTTCTTCTTCCTCAGGGAAACCTCAGGTTTGCTCTTAAGGCCTTTGACTGATCGGACGAGGGCCCCCCACATTCTCAAAGATCGTCTCCTTTACTTTGAGTCGACTGATTGTGGCTGTCAACCACATCTGCAAATGCCTTCAAAGCAACCCCGAGATCAGAGTTCGATTGAATAACTGCTGACTACAGCCTGGCCAGCGGACTGTTGTATATCCCTGATAACAACAAGCACACAGTATATGGTCGATTAGTTAAGAAATGTTTACTGAATCGCTGCAACTAACGATAATTGCAAAACCTCCGGCAGTAGAAGGCTCTCTTCTTTATAGATAATGAAATTTTGCTAATAGACTTATCATGTGCTTCTCAACCACAACACTGGAAGGGAGGAGCTCTAAAATGTTGAAATAAAATGATTTCCAACTGATCGTTCTATCCCAAGTCAGACTATTCATCAAAAGTCAGGACCGAACGCCACTACTTTCGTAGAAAGACGCAAACATGTTTACATCCCTTCTACTCTTTCTTTGGAATCTACTCAAAGATGTGTTTTAGCAAAAGGAGGGAATTAAACCAAGGAAGATATGGCAACGGGTCTCGGAAGCAGAGAAACCAACTTGGAGAGAAGTGAAGACGATAGCTGGGGCAGTCTTAGAAAGCCCCTGTCTGAGCTATGGCAGGATGATGGAGAACTCCCGGACAGAGGTCTCCGGGGGGGCTGGGGGGATGACACTGATGGATCACATTTGAGGATGAACAGGTGCACGTAGATATGAGCAAAAGGTGACACTATCATTAATTCCAGGAAGAGCGAAAGAATGCCCATAGAAGGAAGCACAGTCCTAAAACACTCCTGAAATCGGGAGTGATCTCTGATACAGAGACCGAGGCAGAGGCTACCGGCAGCCAATCCAATACCCAGCTTCCCCTTGTTTCTTTCCAACAGAGCTTCAATGTATTTGGTGGCAGAAATGTGCCGGAGCGAAGAACATTTCCCCGTCTCCCTTGCAGGTGTGGCTGGTGATGTACAACTATATGGCCAACGGAATTTTCATAGAAGCTGCTGTGGAAGGCTTCTGGGAGAGCTCTGAAAAGAGATGCACAGTTTGCCCTTCGCGGTTCCCAATTTCCCTACCGGGAACATGGATGCGATATCTGAGGGGCTGGGGCCATTCTGGAACCATGAGAGGGACGGAACAAGTGGTAAAGCTGCAAAATAGCAAAGGCAGAAGGGTCCTGGATTCCTGAGGACATCTTAGAGTCTC
Source organism: Prionailurus bengalensis (assembly GCF_016509475.1). Lineage (NCBI taxonomy): Eukaryota > Metazoa > Chordata > Mammalia > Carnivora > Felidae > Prionailurus > Prionailurus bengalensis. The sequence continues at coordinate 7,711,972 of NC_057361.1, forward strand.
TGAATGAGCCCTGAACTTCATGTTCTGTGAGAAAAATAAATTGCTGGGGTGCCCGAGTGGCTCAGTCAGTTAAGCATCTGACTCTTGATTTCGGCTCGGGTCATGATCTTACGGTTTGTGGGATCGAGCCCCGCATCGGGCTCTGTGCTGACTGCACCTGGGCAGAGCCTGCCTGGGATTCTCTCTCTCTCTCTCTCCCTCTCTCTCTGCTCCCTGCTCTCTCTCTCTCTCTCTCTCTCAAAATAAACAAGCAATTTAAGAAAAAAGAAAAATATGGGGCGCCCGGGGGGCTCAGTCAGTTGAACGTCCGACTTGGGCTCAGGTCATGATCTCGAGGTTCGTGAGTTGAGTCCCACATCGGCCTCTCTGCTGTCAGTCCGGGGCCCGTTTCAGATCCTCTGCCCCCCTCTCTCTCTCTGCCCCTCCCCCACTCATGCTCGCTCGCTCTCTCTCTCTCTCAAAAATAAATAAGCATTAAAAGATAAAGAAAAAGAAAAAGAAATTGCTAATTCTTTCTGATCCTATGCGGGATGTTAAAGATACGGTCTAAAATTCATAAACCAAGAAACAGCAATAAAAGCATGTTACAGGAAATATGAAAGTACATATCAGAGGAAATCTTTATGAGTTGAAAGCGATTGCTCCCAGAATGGAGTGGTGGTTTTCATTACAAGTCGTTCATATATTTGTACTTTGAACATGGATTACTTTGATACAAATTAAAAATAATTAAAAATAAACAAGAAGATACTCCGCGGTGATTAAATCAATTTCTCGGCCCTTGAACTCACTTCCTGTATCAGCAGTGTGTTATGATTATCTGGCCCGTAGTTAACCAAAGAGTCAGGGTAGAGCATTCGAGAAGTTACGTGCCTGATGGCGCATTTTGAACCTCAGGGGCAATGTCACCATGTCACGCACATATGATCTGATTGGCATTTCCTCTTTCCCCCACCACAGATTTAATTTGCTCAGAGTTTATGACTGATTGGCCATGTAGAGTGGGAAATAAGCATATTAAGACAGCCCTGATCCAAACTGCTTTAGACTAACATTCTTTCAGAATCAAGGCAACCCTGATGCCTTAATAACTGATCAGACTAATTTAAAACAACAACAACAATTTTTCTTCTTATTCCTAACTGGCATCATCCTTGATTTAAATTCATTTTTAAAAATTGGGTTTAAGTAGGGCAGGAAATAACTGGTTACTGTTCTTTATATTATTACCACGTTACTTCTTATTCTTTTCTCTCTCTCTCATTTTTCTTGCATAAGAAACGGGTTAGTCTCTCAAACCTTTAATATTTTAATACTCAAAGCTGATTTTTAAATTAGCCTTAGAGATGAAAAACAACATTCACTTATGTGATTCAGATCTCAGTTTTTATATGTTAGGAACAAACAAATCAGGCTGGTTCTTTGATAATCACATGGACAGAAGGTGAATAGAAATTTTAATCAAAAGAAGCTTTGCACAGGATTTGCACTCCTTGGTTGTAAAAAGACAATGCTTTATCCTTTAGATTGACACTTCTCCAATGCACAGAAAGACTGCAGGCATGGCTGTATTTTTTTCCCCCTGATTGGCAGAAACCCTCTCCCACTCCACACATAATATCTATACTTGGATTTAAGATGGAGGAAAAGATAAAAGCTACTTCAGAATCATGGTTTACATGTCTCTTTCCTCTGCTAGACACAGATGAGGGTGTTTTTCTGCTCTCTTTTCATAGCCAAGAAAATAATAGTTGCTCTCTTTTCCTTATAACTAGATGGCTCATCATGGGTTTCTCCTCTGCTGGGAACCACTTATGGAAATTCACACATACTGAGATCGGCTTTCCTATACTATTCCCCTGATGCAATATGCAAGATAAACATATTGAGTCGCGGCAGGGAAAAAAAAGGCAAACGTTGAGTATCAGTGCCTTAGCTTTCTCCGTATTTACTGAGGAGCTCTTTTAAATGTCTGGGAAACTGCATTCAAATGAAGCTTCGTTTTTGTTCTCCTTCGATGTAGTAATTGACAAAAGGAAAGGCTTATACTGTTTGTCTATTTTATAAATGTGCTATCTATTTTGTGTTTAAAAAAATTTTTAATGTTTATTTATTTTTGAGAGAGAGACAGACCGTGAGCAGGGGAGGGGCAGAGAGAGAGAGAGGCACAGAATCCGAAGCAGGCTCCAGGCTCTGAGCTGTCAGCACAGAGCCCGACGTGGGGCTCGAACCCACGAACTGTGAGATCATGACCTGAGCCGAAGTCGGACGCTCAACCGACTTGAGTCCCCCAGGTGCCCATGGTGCTATTTAAAATAATTTCAGTGTGAGTGATGTAAATAACGTCGTACAGTGACCAAGATAACCGTACTCTTATTTGTAGCTTTATCTGTGTTCTATCCGAAAGCCCTACCGATATTTCTCCTAAACTCCCATCTGTGTGGGGGAAAAGATAATTTCGTTATGGTCATCTCTAGAAACCAACCAACTGGCTCTACTTATCTTCAACTGGGCAAACTAATCTAACCCAATTAAAGGGATCTAAAACCAGCTGCTCTAGGAGGTCTAACTTAGTTAAACCTTAAAGTAAAAAGTGGACACCCGCACTAAAGGGATGTGCTATCGAATACAATAGAGACCAGCAGGAGGGACTTGTGCTGAGTGGAAAGAGAGGAAATGAAAGGAGTCCCGGATCTGTCATGGCGAGACCGGTTATGCGTTCGGCCTTCTTGAAAATGGAGCACGTTTCTGATGTGTACATGACTCCCATCTCTCTGACTCCACAACTCACGCTCTTTCCAGAACGCGGTGCTGCCACCCCGGTCCCAGGTGCGGCTCTCCCATGGAAAGAGGCATCAAAGCCCAGCACGCCAGCGCATGCCTCACCGCAACACTCCCTCATTCCCTGTGCCTCCTTCAGGGGTGTTTGGGATTCACCGCGTGGATTGCGATTCGGTTCTGAAATCACCAACCTCAATACGCCTCCCAAAGTATCTCACGCTGCACCTTCGAGATAAGTTTACTTATCTTGTAAACACCTTCAGGAGCGTACTTTGAGTGTATCTTTGAAAACACACTGGAGCACTTTTATGATTTCTCTTTACCTTTAACGGTTTTCCAACCTGGGGATGGGTTCATTTGATCACCTGTAGGTAGGGGGGAAAAAACCCACACACGTGCCTGCCGATGGGGTATTCCTCATGGAAAATGATGGTACTGTTGTGCTACGCAGGGCAGGGTGTGAAATTTTAGGGCCATTTCTCTAGGACTGCAAATGAGGTTTTTCCTTCTTCATTCAGAATTTCTCAAAGGCTTTCCCGTTGGAATATGTCTCTGTGATTCATTTCCACAGTTAGGAACACGGCCCGTAGAGGATCTTGCCTTGTTCAAAACTAATTAGTGCATCAGTGATTTAGCCATTGATCTCATTAGCCACATACAGATATCTGTAGATCCCTACGAATTGATTTTCGTCACTCCCAGGGCATCCAAAGACCTCGAGCGTAAAGACAAGGACTTCCTGCAGGAAAAAAAGGCTGAGGACTCTCACGCCTTAACGTCGTGCTAACAAAGAAGCAATGGCGTACCTTCTTTATGCCTGTACGGTCAGTCATTCATTCAGCAAGTATTTGTGTGGAGTGCTTACTACCTGCCACGCATCCTTTTAGGCGCTGGAGAGGCAGGCGGACAGGTCCAAACAGGCTGAGGGCTGCCCTCATCGGCACACCTTCTTAGTGGAGGGAGACGGACGAACAAATCAACAAATAAAGCGTGTCTGAGGGCGACAGAGGTTCTGGTAAGGGGGTAGGGAGCCAGTGGTGGTTGAAGCCGAGTGAGTGTGTGTGTGTGTGTGCGTGTGTGTGTGTGTGTGTGCGTTGGGGGGGCGGCGGTTGCAGGTCCCGTAGTGGCTAGTAGATCCCGGGAAGAGTTCTGGGTTTCCTTCAGAGCAAGATGGGGGGAGACTGAGGCTTGGACACCGAGGAGTGACAACAGCCAGTCGACACTTTAGAGCTCAGTGTGACCGCCGGGCCCTATTGGGCAGAAAGAAGGTCGCTGAGGAAGCTGTTTTGTTCAACCAGGTCCCCCGGGTCAGAGATGGTGATGGACGGGGGCTGGGCGCGGAGGAGGAGACGGCGAGGCTCGGGTGGACGCTGGATGTGTTGGGACCGTAGAGCCGACGGGATGGCTGGTGGGGCGGATGTGTTAAGGAGCGGACACTAGGATGACTTCCCAGTTCTCTTCTGGGACAGCTGAGAAAACGGAGTCACCGTTGACTGACCTGCACACCACTGCGGGGGGCCGGGGGGAGGGGGGGAAGCCGTTTGGAGGAGGGGCCCTCTCCCTGCGACACTCCCCTGTGGGAGGGGCCGTGTGGCGGCACTGTAAAACCGTCCCGATGAAAAGAAGGTCCAGGGATGTGTGAAGCAAGCCACGGTTTCTACCACACGTGGCAAAAAACATTGCCCGTAAATACGTGATTTGTTATTCCCAACCAGTGCAGTATGGCAATGTGGCGAGGAGCACCGATCCCAGAAAGAGCCTCAGTCCAAGTGTCAACTTTGTCCTTTAATGACTGTGTGAATACGGCCCATCTGCTTATTCTCCCTCAACATTACTGTGATTTGAATAAAGCGATTTGTTGGTTTTTTTTTTAATTTTTTTCTTAATGTTTTTATTTATTTTTGAGACAGAGAGAGACAGAGCATGAGCAGGGAAGGGGCAGAGAGAGAGGGAGACACAGAATCGGAAACAGGCTCCAGGCTCTGAGGCATCAGCACAGAGCCCGATGCGGGGCTCGAACTCACAGACTGTGAGATCATGACCTGAGCCGAAGTCGGACGCTCAACCGACTGAGCCACCCAGGCGCCCCTAAAGCGATTTGTTTAAACATAATATTACTTAACATTTACCGAGGGCCTACTGAATGCCAGCCACTTGTGAGAATGTTAAATTCTCCTTTACCCCTATGAGAATAGGTCCTAATATCATTCCCATTTCCCAGGAGTGAAAACTGAGGCACAGGGAGGCAAAGTGACTTGCTGAGATCATAAAGCTAGGAGGCCGCAGATCCTCGTGTACACATTCAGGCCGACTGGCCCCTGAAAACCTGCTCTTAACCACAGAACTGTAAGAGTGCAGTGCAGCGTAAAGGCTCAAAAACTGTAGCTTGTATTATGATGAGGTAACTACCAAAACAATAGAAATGCCCGATGGTCCCTCGTAAAACCCTACTCATAATCATCGCCTGACTCAGTTTCCATCTGTGCCTCACTCTCTCCCGCTCTATGTGGGGTACACAGCCTGTGCATGGCGCAAACTCTGCTGAGAAAATCAGAACAGAGCATCCATCGTTAGAAAATGCCCTTTAGAAAAATGCCCAGGGGGCGCCTGGCGGGCTCAGTCAGAAGAGCCTGCGACTTTTGATCTCAGGGTTGTGAGTGTGCACCCCAAGTTGGGAGTGGAGCCTACTTAAAATAAGGAACATAAAACAAAACAGAATCGCCCAGGGCATGGGGGTCCCGAAGAGTCAGAAAACTCATCGGAAGTGTGCAAATGTGGGCTTCTCGCTGTCGTTGGTGACATTTAAGACTAAAAGTTACATGGTTTCCAGATACGGAACAGGAAACAATTGCTCAGACGCGCTGGCCAGTAGGGGCGGGGGGTGGGGGTGGGGCGGCGGTGATACCCGGTTGCTGTCACTTTGCCCCCCATCTGAATCCCAGAAGTCTCGCCTCTGCCCCAACGTGCTTGCAGGTGGGACTGTCCTGAGCCTCTGCGCCCTCCTTCTTCCAATTAGTCACGTCCTCTGGCCTAATGAGTTTCTGAGACTAGTTTTCATTTTATTTAGGGCAAGTTTCCAGATGTGTTTTAAAATTAATCTGCTGGGGTGCCTGGGTGGCTCAGTCGGTTGAGCGACCGACTTCGGCTCAGGTCACGATCTCTCGGTTCGTGAGTTCGAGCCCGGCGTGGGGCTCTGTGCTGCCAGCTCGGAGCCTGGAGCCTGCTTCGGATGCTGTGTCTCCCTCTCTCTCTCTGCCCCTCCCATGCTCCCGCTCTGTCTCTCTCTGTCTCTCAGTAATAAATGCACATTAAAAAAATCAATCAGTGCTAGTAATGAAAGAAAACGTGACCCCTGAAGCTTCTAGCAAATACATTCCAGCACCGAAAATACTTTGGTCACACTCACGTATCTAAAAAAAGTTTAAGCGGACTATGCCACACCTATTTCTTGCTGTGTATCTCGGCAAGTCAGTGTCCTTATTCGCACACTGAAAGCATCAGTTGACTTGGCTGCCCTTTGAAACCAACTGGAAGAGATTGAAAAGATATTGCTGACTGGGTTCCCCCCCCCCCCACACTCTGATTTAATTGCTCTGGGCTGGGTCGGGGTGGGGAGATTGTTTTTCAAGCTCCCCCCGGGGGAATTAGAATGAGCAGTCCAAGGTTGAGAACCACAGGTTGGTCTAGATCAGCGGTTGTCAAAGTTTAGCCTGCGTCAGAATCCCCTGGAGGGCTTGTTAAAACACAATTACCGGCCCGCCCTGGAGTCTCTGATTGGGCAGGTCTGGAGTGGGGCCTGGAAATTTGCATTTCTGACAAGTTCCCAGGTGGCGGGTTTGGAAACCTCTTCTCTATATCAGGGGTCCGCAAACTCCGGCCCTCAGGCCAACTGTTAGCGTGTGGTCGGCAGAGAACGGTTTTCAACGCTTTCCAATGGTTGAAAAAAAAAAAAAATCGAAAGCATTCTGTTTCAGGTCATGGGAAAAGTATATGAATTTCCAATTCCAGGGTCCATAAATAAAGTTTTATTGGAAGGCAGCCACACCCACTCATTAAACCAAGCTGGGGCCTGTGTGGCTTCGTGCTCGACTCTGAAGCCTGGCCTGACTGACAATGGCTGACACTGGAGCTTGGTGTGTTTACCTCGTGAAGCAGATCCGAATAGGTATGCCACCCCAAAATACGCCACTTTGGCGTCGGGATTATTTTGAGCTAAAGGCAACTGAGAACCGGGGCGCCTGACCGGCTCAGTCAGTGGAGCATCCAGCTCTTGATCTCGGGGTTGTGAGTTCGAGCCCCATGCTGGGTGTAGAGATTACTTCAAAATAAAATCTTAACAAATAAAGGCAACTGAGAACCACGGGGGAGAAGAGTGATTTTTTTTTTTTGGTTTATTTATTTATTTTGGGGGGGAGGCAGAGAGAGAGGGGGAGAGAGAGAATCCCAAGCAGGCTCCGCGCCGTCAGCGCAGAGCCCGATGCGGGGCTCGAACTCACGAACCGTGAGATCATGACCTGAGCCCAGATCAAGAGTCCGGTGCACGACTGACTGAGCCACCCAGGCGCCCTGAGAAGAGTGATTCTTATCATCGAAGACGGGGCGTGAGCACCAAGATGTTTGCATAAACAGACCATTCTAATATAGCCCTTATCTTCCATTAGTTTCTTCACGTATCTTCTCGTCACTTCCCCACATTTTATCATTCCTTGAAGCCCAGTCCCTCTTTTCTTTGTGAAAAGGGTAGACAAGGCTTGGAGTCTCGCGGCTTCTCTGCGTTTTGCCCCTTTTCTGTGAAGTCGTGCGCACATACGTAGTGAAAAATTGTGGGCCTTTTGTCCTGTTAATCTGACTTTCGTTAGTTTCATTCACAGGCCCCAGCGACTAAACCTAAGAGAGGGGAGGGAACGTTTTCCCCGCCTGACACTCCTTACCCAAGAGATGGGAGAAGTTGAGGTTTGCAGCCTCCGTTCTAAAGTCCCCCTGTGCCTTCTCTCCATTGGTCGACAGCTATCATAGAAGCTCGACTCCTGGTTTCTCCCCGCAGCCCTGACAGAGTGGCCTTTCATGTGGTCAGAGAGGGCCTCTTGGAAACAGCATGACTTAGGTCCCCTCACAGTACAAACCCTGGACTTTGACATGATCCTATATCCTTTCTGGTAACAAATACCCAGGAAATGACCACCAAAGATCTCTACACAGCACAAACCTCAGGACATACCCACCACATATGCTAAATGAAGGATCCGAGAAAATGGTAGGCATGTCATGGGCAGGACGAAGAGGAGGCCTGCTATGTATTCCTAACCATCTGAAACCCAAAAAGTTATTTCATGGCTTTTTTTCTTTTTTTTTTTGAGGGTGGGGGGAGGGGCAGAGAGAGAGGGAGACACAGCATCCGAAGCAGGCTCCAGGCTCCGAGCTGGCGGCACAGAGCCCCACGCCGGGCTCGAACTCACGAACCGAGAGATCGTGACCTGAGCCGAAGTCGGCCGCTCAACCGACTGAGCCACCCAGGCGCCCCTATTTGATGGCATTTTAATGAAAGCCTGATACGTAAGAATTCTCTGGTGATAAGGCATGAAAACACATTCTACTGGAAATAAGCATGTAAGTTGTAAAACTTTCTTAAAAGCCCCTTCTCCTCCTGAATCATGCCCCTAATTAAATTCAAAGCCGAGTAATATCATCCACGGTTAACTAACATGGTTTTATTTCTCCCTGTTTCTCTGAAAAGATGTGTATCCTTTCAGGTAACTATTCCCTTGACAAAAAGGTTGCCATGGATACATTTTTTTTTTTTAATTGAATGCTGGTATTTTAAAGCCTGTGCAATTTAGTGAGGTATACCTGGCCTGAGGGTTATACTCATTTAAGTGCCTGTCTTCAACACTAACAATTTTATCTTAATACAGTTGCTCCGTGCATTTGACATGTGGTGTTCAGGAGTAGTTGGAAATGGCGTGGGAGTTCCTGAAGGAAAAGCAAGTAAGACACATATCACCCGGCCCACCTAACTGCACTTGAATCAGCGGATGCTTCACTCGCCTGGAATTTGTCTGATCTCGGCATGTTTAATAATGAGTCATGCAATGCATTTGCAAGGCTCCCAGGGCCCGGGGCCACGTGACGATCCTCTGTGCCTAAGTCGCTCGTCTTTGTTCAGACCGGCTGCTAATGCGTCCCACAAAGCTGACCTAATGCTACTACAGTGGCTCTATTTTTCTTCGATGGCTCAGCCTGAACGTGATATTTAGGAAGTCGATTGTCAGGCATGCAAATCGAGAGAAAAATATGCCATATTAAATCATGACGGTTTAATAAGGTATTACTCATGGGCCAATGACTTCTGGTTCTCTCCTTAGTAGGGGCGAGTTGAAAAGCGGAACCGGCCACGGAGAAGGAATGTTGCATCTTCAGAATTCCCCACAGCACTGAGTGAAATACACTCCAATATCCGTAGTATGGCTGCCGTTACTCTACCTGAACATACAAGCCGCCTTACGTCCTATTTTAGCCGTAGGACATATTAGGTGGCGATGACCACCTTTATGATCACACTTAGGTGAGATGATCATTCCAAATAGCATTCCCAAAACATTCCACATGCTTCTAATGATTGCTCCACTCCATGAATACAATGGCGCCAAACACTTAGGAATGTTTCATGGTATCTCAAGAATTTCTTTTCAGAGCAAAAGACATCTTGAGAGATTCTTCCTTTACTACAGACAGAAATGAATCAAACAGGTATCCATTTTCCTTGGGTTCAATTGCTTTTGTTGCTGTCATCCATAGACAAGGAAGCACATTTAAGAAGACATATTTAAATCACACCCTTTTCGATCAGACGTGGCACTTTGCACGCCGAAAGGTCTGGAATTCAAGAACTGCACTGCTGAAATGCATTGATGACTTTGCCCGCCGCCAAACTATTCATTTGGTAACTTATTCTCCTGGAAGTACACTAATTAGGGTGATATGTAACAGTAACACAAAACCAGTTGTTTTCCATGGGTTGATCGTAGTTTGCCACAAGCATGCCTCTGCTCGAAAAGACCGAAAACAATTTCACATGAAGAAACTGGTTTCCTTCTTCAGTCAACAATTTAAATCAGCGCTTAGCTGTCGAAGATTAAATGCAAAATGTATTAAAGGCACCGAAACCATTTTTAATCCTTCTTACTTAACTACAGATACTCTTTTATTTAATTTTTGGTTTCTTTTGTTAGATAAAGAGAAAGACTTAAAGGAGAAAGGCAAAGATTTCCAAAAACAAAAACAGAGAGAAGAGCATGAAAGCAAGTATAGAAACCATGTGGAAGTAAGTATTGTGGGATAAAGGTTTTCAAAACAAGCTTCAGGAATCGTCTTTGAAAATACAGGAGCAGAGAAAAAAATGAAAAATTAGCGGATGCCAGTAGGAAAGTCTGGCCCAATTCTCGTTTACTTAAGAGAAATCGAACAAGATTAAGCGTTTAAAAATAGAGGAGGGCAAAACAGTCATGTGTCGTTTTTGTCTTCCTCCAGTGCCTCCTCTTCGCTATAATTAATCATTTACTCCAAGAGCAGACCACCGGGGAACCGCATTGAGCTAGGACAATTCAAAGCCGTGGAAGCCAGATCAGGCCTTACGGGTTTCCCCACTGGGGTTGGGACCCGAGCGAAAGGAAGATAATGGTCTCAGAGCAGCCTCTGGTGGCTAAATGTCAAAAGCTCAAGAAGTCAGAGGCCACCTCACTGGTGTTCTTAAGACTTTGTGCAAATGGAAGTTACTATTTAAACAACGTTAAGCCCAAGCCCGTAGCCCAGAAGTGACTTGGTCAGGACTGAGATTAATTCATTAATCTCAAAGACTATCTCGGATAAGGTGGAGTTTTGATGCTGACACACTGGTACCATTGCCCGTATAGTTGGACGTCAAACGGTGTTACATACAAAATTATCTCCAACTTTCCGAGTATCTCAAATAAATGGTGGGCCAGTGATGACTGACACCTGAAATTAATTTTAAAAAAATTTTTTAATGTTTATTTATTTTTTGAGAGAGAGAGAGAGAGAGAGAGAGAGAGCGAGAGAGCAGGGGAGGGGCAGAGAGACAGGGAGGCAGAATCCAAAGCAGGCTCCAGGCTCTGAGCTGTCAGCACAGAGCCCGACACGGGGCTCGAACCCATGAGCCGTGAGATCACGACCTGAGCCGAAGTTGGACGCTTAACCCACTGACCCGCCCAGGCCCCCCTGAAATTCATTTTAATTTTTAAGCAATTTTAATTTGTAAGCGATGGCCATTTTAAAGCAATCTAAATATTTTCAATTCTTAAAAAGCTCTGCGTATGAGTGTGGGTGTGTGTGGACGTGTATGCGTGCACTCTGTCCATTAGAAGTATTTGGGCGTGTTTTCTTGTCACAGCTTTCCCAGCTGGAAAACATCTGTTTAGGACAGAGGCCCATAAATTCCATCTGGTAGACTCCCCGTTGAGCCATCTCATCTGGGATGTTTCTAAGGGCCCCTCTTCAAAAGTCTGAATCCTAGGACGTCACCTGTGTCAAACGTCACGTCCAAAAAAGTGCTGTCATCTGCAGCATCATTTCTGAGGACCTCACACTGACACGGTAGGTCAGCGTGTTCTGTTCAAAAAGAGATATTCTAGGGGCGCCTGGCCGGCTCCGTCGGTGGAGCAGGCGGCTTTTGATCTCGGGGTCGTGGGTTCAAGCCCCGCGTTGGACGTGGCGCTTACTTTGAAAAGTGTGCAAGGAATTAATAGTCATGCGCCCCTGTTCACTTCTTAGTCCCAGCGAACTTTTACTGTGGTGATGCAAGCCGTTAGCATCAGGGAAAGTGGAGTGAAAGATATGTGGGAATGCTCCGTACTATCTTTGCAATTCTTTTGTCAATCCAAAAGTGTTCTGCAATCAAAATGGGATTTTTTAAAAGAAAGCACAGAGCATAACGAGCAAACACACTGAGGGGAAGTGGCTAAGGAAGGACAGAGTTCTCTTATAGAAAGAAGGGTGATTAGCACGCAATCATTGACTGTTGTTTAGCTATGCACCTGAATAACATTAACTCATTAAAGCGTGTCCCTTAAAACCACACTCGTGAAAGAATGCTGTTGCCTACTCTGAGTAACAAAAGAATCAACTCTCGGGGAACCTGGGGGGGACTCAGTCAGTTAAGCGTCTGACTCTTGATTTCCGCTCAGGTCATGATCTCGAGGTTCATGGGTTCGAGCCCCGAGTTGGGCTCCGCGCTGACAGCGTGGAGCCTGCTTGGGATTCTTCCCCCCCCACACCCAACTGGTGTTTGCATGCTCTCTTGCTCTCTCTCTCTCTCTCTCTCTCAAAATAAATAAACTTAAAAAAAAGAGAATGAACCCCTTAGGAAAAAATGCGGCGCTTAAACTTCAGTAGGAGACCCTTCCTTTATTCTTCCTCTCAGTTCACTATTTTCACCTTCCCTAGGGTCTTGGGCCCAGTCTCAACCTTATCTTTACTCCCTCCCTCCGTGACGCTTCTTTGTCATTACACGTATGTTTCAGTATCGGAACAGCTGAATGTTCAATTATTCCGATACTCAAATATTTTACGTAGGTGAGTATTGGAATTTATCGATCTCTAAATTCAAATGTTTGAGAATCGGGATAATGGAACCTTCAACCGGCGGCGGTGCAAGAACCCAAGTTCGAGCCAGTCTCGGTCTGGCCACGAGGTCCCGTTGTGAATTCTCTGCACTTGATGAGTTCCTTTTCAGCATTTGTCAGGTAACCTAATTAGTATAGCTCAGCTATTCTTAGCTCCAGAACAGGGTCCAAAGTTCCCATGACAGTCACGGAGCACAATTTTCAAGCGTGACACAAAAACGTTCCTCCCTTCCAAACTCAGAAAGTGAAAGATGCACAGATGATAGGTGGAAATGGTTGGTCTCCGAAGCCCAGTTTGCCTGCAAACCTCTCTCGCTGTCCTGATTCCGGTGACACTCGCTGTCTGCCACCACTCATTGAATTGCGGGTCCCGTTCCGTCTTGCATTAGCCTCTCTGTTGTTATCACCCTTCTTGAAGCCACGCATCTCTTTTGACCTTCTTCCCAAATGCTGCGGGGACAACCGCATGACACTCTGCTCTCCTGCTTTTGGGCCACAGCCACGTGTGAAGGTGAGACGGTACAATGTGACCGAAGGCCCGGCTGAACAGGGAGTCAGGAGGGCTGGCTCCCGTTCCCTCGGCGCCACCGGCAGGCTTTGTGCCCTGGGGCACTCTGGTTACCCTCTCAGGGTCTCAAAATCCTCAGGGAGGCAGTGAGGGGCTGGACTCCACTCAGATAAACCGCTGGAGTTTACTGAACGCCACATCGCAGGCCCCGGAGGCGCCACGTCAAGCCTCGCCTTGCTATCTCTTCCTCCCACTGCCGCCACGGTACCATCGCTGCGTGGGCTTCAGCCAGTTTCCCTCGGGTGTGGCTGACAGCGTCTTGCCTCTGCGTGTACCAAGGATGTCTCGATTCCTGCTCTGGGGCTTTTCCAACAGGGCATGAGCCTCCTACAGCTCAGCTCTCCTGGAAGCACAGCGCAGAAGCTCAGGGGTTGACTCTCACGGGGTCGCCCAAGGCCGAGGGGGTACAGGAGCCTCTTGTCCCCAAGGGAAGTCCTGAGACGCATTTGGTAAGCTCCTCCGAACACTCCCTGGGAAGAACCTTCGTTGCCCACGTGGGAGCGGCCAACTCGACGATGCCTTTGGGCTGGCTCTCTCACCGTCTCCGACACGTCCCAGTCCTGCACGGCTGCTCCCTGAGAGCACTTCCCACGCAGCCTTCCGGCAAGGAGGCCGCCTTCAGGATCTGCTCCGGGGGGACCCAGGCTAAGAGAAGTGCCTGCTCTACATCAGACATGTACATCCTTTCCCGCTCTCAATTTTGATGGCCCTGCAATTGCTTGCTGGCAGAGTTCGCTCCTGCCCAGCGGTCCCCGTAATAAGAACAGGCTGGGACGAGGCTGAGTGGCCAGGATAACTGAAAATTACTTCCAGCTTTTTGCCTGACTTCAAGAGGCCACTGGGCATGCGGTTCTGGTACAGTCCCAGGGTGTATTTGGCCATATCACATGGCGACCTAATACAAGTGGAAGGGAACTGTAACAGGGAGCAATTTACACAGAAATAGGCTAATGAGAAAGACCCAGAAACCGCTCCTCTTTCTTTCCACTCCCGGATGTTAAGGAAGACGTTAAGGGAAGGACATTTTCACCTGAATTTCTGCTGAGACCAGGAGAAGTTTTAAAGGGCAAGAGAAAAATTTCTGAAAACCGCGTTTTTGCATGTTGCCTAAAATGAGAGATGTGTGTCAACTCTCTCCACAGCACAGAACCAAGGGACATCGACAGTTGTTGGGGGTGGGTAGTCTCTGTCAATTAAGTTTGGAAACCATGTTAAGCACTCTTTTTTTTTTTCCTTTTTTTTTTATAAAGGGCAAGTTTTCTCTGAGCCCTTATTTTATTTTATTAATTTTTTCCCTTATGTTTATTTATTTATTTTGAGAGACAGAGAGAAAGAGAGAAAGTGAGGGAGGCGCAGAGAGAGAGGGAGAGGACGAATCCCGAGCAGGCTCCGCGCTGTTGGCGCAGAGCCCGCCTCGGGGCTCGAACCCGTGAACCGCGAGATCAACACCGAGCCAAAACCAAGAGTCGGACGCTTAACCAGCAGAGCACCGAAAGGTGCCCCTGAGCCTTTACAATGTTAATATAGGTTGCGACTCTCTGAGAGGGAGACTCCAAAAGCAGCATTTCCCGAATTAATTTTTCCGCGTAGCCGTTTTCTGCAGGCCTTGTGCAGAACAAGGTGTGGGAATAGGCTTAGAGAAATGAAAAGAAGGCTATCTCTTCTGCACAATTTGAACAATGTCTTCATGGAGGCTGTAATAGGTAACTACTAGAGGCTGCTTCTCTCACTGTGATGCTGGCAGGAGACTGTTGGACGAGGTACACGGGTGACCTAACCTTGGCCTGGTGATCGCCCCATCTCACCCCCACCCTTCAATGTCAACAACATGCGGGGAGGTGGGTAGCACAGGAACCTTTGCTCTTTATTTATTGTTTTAATTTCATTTTATTATTTTTTCTAATATCTACTTTAAAAAATTTTTTTAATGTTTATTTTTTTTTTGAGAGACAGAGTGTGAGCAGGGGAGGGGCAGAGAGAGAGAGAAAGACAAAGAATCTGAAGAGGCTCCGGGCTCTGGGCCGTCAGCACAGAGCCCGACGCGGGGTCCGAACTCACAAGCCGCGAGATCATGACCTGAGCCGAAGTCGGACGCTCAACTGAGCCACCCAGGCACCCCAATATCGATTTGCTTTTGAGAGACAGAGTGTGAGCAGGGGAGGAGCAGAGAGAGGGGGACAAAGGATCCAAAGTGGGCTCCACACTGACTGCACAGAGCCCAACGCGGGGCTCGAACTCATGAACTATGAGATCGTGACCTGAGCCCAAGTCGGACACTCAACCGACTGAGCCACCCTGGTGCCCCAGGAGTGTCGTGCGTCTTTTAATGCTAACTTCAAGTGGAGAATTAGACTCTAGAAGGGTTGATGTAAAAAAAAGTGCTAAAACCTTCTGTCAGACCCCTGACCCTGAACGGTAACAAATGAGAACTTGGAAATGGAAGAATGAAAGGCGTATACTCATTCACGGTACCAAAAACAAAGAGATAGGTGATAATTTGGGGTAGTTTTGATCTTAAGGATACAGCTGATTCTATGTGTCCAAAGCATGTAGCGAGCCTGCTCAGACAGTTCCGACCCTTTGTGCGGGGAACCATGGAAAATACAGTCATTGCCATTCAAGTGTGGGCCCCGGGTGAAATCATCGAGCGTTCGAATGGTCTGATATGTACGTAAAAGAGAAGCACTACTACAAGTCACTCAGCCCATGTTTCATTCCTCATTTTAGGGATTTCCTCCAGCCATCAAAATTGAATCCTCCTTTCATCTTGTACACATCGCCGGGTGCCTATCATCTTTATGAAAAAGTATTGAACAGAATTCCTCACTAATCTCCAAGCCACAGGCTCTGACTATCCTAGTCCTTGTTTTCAGCTTCACCTCTGGCAGAAGGACATGAAATGCCACTGTCATAAACTCAGTTTTTAAAGATTTCATACATGGACACCTGAGCCACAACCACACTGTTGTTGAGAAAGAGACAGAGTACAAGTGGGGGAGGGGCAGAGAGAGAGGGGGAGACACAGAATCCGAGGCAGGCTCCGGGCCCTGAGCCGTCAGCACAGAGCCCGACGCGGGGCTCGGACTCACGAACTACGAGATCATGACCTGAGCCAAAGTCGGACGCCTGACCGACTGAGCTGCCCCAGCACCCCTGTAGCTATCCTATTGTTACAGTGCCTCGGGGACTATGTGACTCTGGGGAGGCCTGGGCTTCGGTTTCTTCACCTACCTGTAGGTTAGAGTAAGAATTAGATGCCATCGATCGTTAACACTGTACAAATGTGAAGTCTGCTGTTCTTGCACGTAGGGCACCGTGCTCCACGCTGGAGATCAAAGCTTGATAAGATGCTCTTTTCCCTTGAAAAGTGAGTTCCTAATTCATTGGGTGGAAACCCAAACCCAGAGGAGCAAGCACAATGCATCATCATATTGTGATCGATAGACTATTGCCTATTAAACAATGATATGACCGGATGGAGACTAAACTGGCCAGCAGAAGATTCACTTTTAGTCCTACCTCTACCCTTAGGTAGCTGTTCGAGGCTCAGTCTATCCACCTGTAAAGTAAGGGTTGAATTAAATAATTCCCAAACTCCTTTCATTCAAACTCTTGCTCTGGTGCTTCTCATTTTTTTTTTTTAAGTTTATGTATTTTGAGAGAGAGAAAGGGAGGGAGAGAATGCACACGCGAGTGACGGAGGGGCACAGAGAGGGAGCGAGGGAGAGAGAGAATCCCAAGCGGGCTCCAGGCTGTCAGCACAGAGCCCGATGCAGGGCTCGATCTCATGGACCGTGAGGTCACGACTGGAGCCGACATCAAGAGTCGGGCGCTCAACCAACTGAGCCAGTCAGGTGACCCTCTTGTGTTTCTCTTTCTCTGGCTCATTTCTTACGCTTATTAAGAGGTGAGATTGTATCGGGCAGACACTGCTGGTTGACTGCCCTGGTAGCCATCACCCCTCATCTTTGCTAACAGCACTGTCCTCCAAGTTTTATCAGGTCTAGGGCCGGGAGGTATGCTCTCATGGGAGTCTAAAGGAGTTAACTGGGATTGTCAGGCTCATTCCACGACTTTTGTCAGTGATTGGCTCAGGCATGGGCACGCAAATCGCTTCTGACCAATGAGATAGTAAAAGAAGTCTGCTAGTAGTGTTCTAAAAAAAAAAAAAAAGGTTTTAATACCTGATTAAAAGGAAGAAAAGGGGGGTGCGCGAATAAGAAAGCCACTCCTTGCCTTCCGGTATGGGGGGAGCGAGGGGGTGATGCCTGGAGCCATGGCAACCATCTTCCAGCCACTTGCTGATGGAAGCTGGCTCAGTGAGAATGGCAGAGTGGGGACCTGAGACACACGAGGACTCCTGATGACACTGTTACGCTAAGGACGTCGTCAATCCCGGAACTAACTGCGTTTTAATGTGCGCGGGTGAGATTTTCAAAACAGGCAAATCTGCGTTGCTCAAGCCCCCCGAAGTAGCCAACTGGAACATGCGATTCCAAAAGCTGAATTACGGTACTTTGAAACGTTCACCAACGCATCCACAAGCCCAGTTTCACATTGCGCGCAAGCGAGTTCATTTCAGACCGAGAGGATAAGGTGAGTGAGTGATTCAGGGAGAGAAAAGCCCCTTAACAGATCTGATCTTCGATTTTCTCAGCTGCAAAATAGAATCCAAAGTATATCTACCTCACTGAGACGGTGAAGTGCGTAGAAAGCAGATACTAATTATTGCTGACTGTTTGATTATACGTGAGGAGGCTGTTAGGACAGAGACAATGCTACAGGGCCACCAAATCCTGTTATGTTTTGTTTTCCTTCCTGCACACACAGGAAGACCATTATTTCCCAGTTTCCCACGCGAATAGGTTTCAATCACGTGACTGAGTTCTGGGCTGTGGGAAAAGTCACGCAGTCCCCTTGCGGCCTGCTTCCTTCTAATATCCCACGTGATCTTCCGGCCAGCTCCGTGTCATATTACCGTCACGTTTCCGAGGCTGGAGACCAAGTCTTCATATTGGCCACTAGATGGACACGGAACAGTTTTATTTTCTTAAAACATTTAATAAGTGTGCTTAAATTTACAATGATCTCCTCTCACTCGTGTTTCCTACCCTCCATTTAAAAATGCGGGGCGCCTGGGTGGCGCAGTCGGTTAAGCGTCCGACTTCAGCCAGGTCACGATCTCGCGGTCTGGGGGTTCGAGCCCCGCGTCGGGCTCTGGGCTGATGGCTCGGAGCCTGGAGCCTGTTTCCAGTTCTGTGTCTCCCTCTCTCTCTGCCCCTCCCCCGTTCATGCTCTGTCTCTCTCTGTCCCAAAAATAAACGTTGAAAAAAAAAATTTTTTTTTAAAAAATGAAGGCCCAAAACTAAATACATAAATAAACAACAACAAGGAAGGGGCAGATGAAGAATTAAGAAAGCTACCCCAGAATCTATGTTAAAATAAGTATGAGGAAATGGCTTTAAAATATCCGATACAGCTTGCAAGATCCGTGGACAAAATCTCCCCAGGGAAGCAAAGCAGCCACCCCTTGTGGAGAAAGTCTACCCCTCCGAGCGGCTATTATTTTTGTCTAAACGCCCACGACAGAGAATGGCTGTAAGGAAAATTATGTCCATCGGTGCGTCCATTTTTTCCGCCTTTTCCCAAGGACAGCCTAGACATCTCACCTTCTCCTGCAGCTTTTAACACACTTTCCGCATTTCCATTCCGGCTGGCAGGGCTGGTTTAAAGGAAGATGCGTGGTTTATGGGAAAATGCCCGAGGAAATCACCCCTCCTTCCGGTTGGATCACGTGACGAGATGTGACTAAGTAAACCGCGGGTGCCTGCTGACGTCAACACAGTTTTCCGTTCTCCAAGCCCTATCGTGTTTACGACACCTTCTTTTTGTAAGCAGCCACAACGACCGTTAGCATTTGTTTTCATCTAAGTAAAAAAGTCCCGAAAATAATTTCTCTACGAGGCACCTAAAAGATAAAGAAGTCTCCAGCATTTTCCAAAGCACCCTGGCCGGCATGATCATTTTGTGATGTGACTTAATGTAGGGCATTATCTTAAAACTTTAGCTCGATGAAACAGAATGGATATGGGCAATTGCATTTTGATTTTGGATTTCACTTGAAACAGGGCTTAAATATGAATGGATTGATTCGATATAGCTTGACAATGAAAATAATCGTTTTTGAACATTTAATCCTAATAGATCCACCTCACTGGAAGATTTAAAAGAAATAGTCCCCTACAGTAATAGTTTGCGTTTTATAACTTAAAAAAATACATATTAAGGGGCGCCTGGGTGGCTCGGTCGGTTGGGCATCCGATTTCGGCTCAGGCCGTGATATCACAGTTCGTAGTTTGAGCCCCGCGTCGGGCTCTGAGCTGACAGCTCGGAGCCTGGAGCCCGCTACCGATTCTCTGTCTCCCTCTCTCTCTCTGCCCTTCCCCCACTTGCATTTTCTCCCTCTCTCTCAAAAATAAACACTTAAAAAAAAATACATATTAAAATGAACTGACAGGTTGTAGAGAAGAATACAGGAACTGCATTCATGTTTAAGATAAGATTATGAAAACAAAAGACTTCAGAGAAGGTACGCTGGAAACTATACTCCCCATCACCTGGGGGTAAAAGGTCGTACCTCTCTGCTAATAGGGATACCTTAGTGAAAAAAAATTAATTTTTAAAAAAATGCTTATTTATTTTTGAGAGACAAAGAGAGAGACATAGCATGAGCAGGGGAGGGGGCAAGAGAGAGAGGGAGACAGTCATTATGCTTCTTGGTTCATTTGCTTCTGGGATTTCCATCCAACTACTTAACGTGTTCTCATATGACCTGTTTTTATGTCCCGTCATGATCTTTTGTGTTTCTTGGCCCCAACTGCTCTATAGTTTGCATGGAAACTAAATGAGATATTGCAATAACGAGCCCACCGTGAGATATTGTAAATTTAGCACTACAAAGTAACATTACACTAGGTTTAGCAGAACTCATGATAAACTCGCTCCCTCTAACTGGTTTTGCCCATGGCAGCTAAACTACATTTCTTCCTTTTTGCCCTTGGTTTATTGATGGAAGGCTTGATGTTCTATTCATTTCATGTTGTTGGATTTGAATACTGTGACTAGACCAATTGGAACACCTTTGCTCCTTCCTGTCTGTCCCATCTCCAGCCTCTTAAACACATGCGACCATCCCTGAAAGCCAATGGGCATTTCAGAGCCAGCCATAAACACAGCCAGATGCTCAGACCAACATCCGATTCCCCAGGAAATGCTATCAATCTCACCTTTAAAACACACCCAGAGGGGCTCCTGGCTGGTTCAGTCAGAAGAGCATGCAACTCTTGATCTTAGGGCCATGAATTCGAGTCCCACATTGGGTGTAGAGATTGCTTAAATAAAATAAACTTAAAAAAACAGAACAAACAACCAGAGGGGTGCCTGGGTGGCTCCGTCGGTGAAGCGTCCGACTTCCGCTCAGGTCACGATCTCACGGTCCTTGAGTTCGAGCCCTGCATCGGGCTCTGTGCCGACGGCTCAGAGCCTGCAGCCTGCTTCGGACTCTGTGTCTCCCTCTCTTTCTGTCCCTCCCCCACTTGCACTCTGTCTCTCTCTCTCTCAAAAATAAAATAAATACATAAAAAAATTGTAAAAAGCAACCAGAATTTGATGCTCTCTCGTTATGGTCTACTGCTCTGCTTCAAGCATCACCATCTCTTCATTTCGTTCCTGCTGTAGCTGCCCAACTGGCGTGCCTGCGTCTACCGTGCATCACCCTGTACCCCCTCCCCAGCCTATTTAAATTTTGTTTTAATGTGTATTCATTTTTTGAGAGAGAGAGAGAGCACGCGCGCGCAAGCAGGGGCGGGGCGGAGAGAGAGGGAGACCCAGAACCCGAAGCGGGCTCCGGGCTCCGAGCCGTCGGCACAGAGCCCGACGCGGGGCTCGGACCTGCGAACCGTGAGCTTGTGACGGGCGCTTCCCCGACTCAGCCACCCAGGTGCCCCGCCCCAGCCTATTCAAAAGCTGTGATCCTTTCGAACTCCTCCGCTCAAAACTCTTCAATGGCTCCCATCTCACACCGAGTAAAAGCCAAAATCCACGCAAGACCTCCTCTTCTTCCAGTCTCCCCTGACTCACACGGCCCACACTGAGCCCCTCTAAGTCTACGACAGACACCGCAAACTTCCATCTCAGGAAGAGAACTCGCTGTTCTCTCTGCCTGAGGTTGTCCCCCTGCCAAGGATAACAGCATGATTTGCACCCTCACCTCCTTCAGGGCTCGGCTCAACTGTTATCGTCTTCAGAAGATACACTTTCTGTGACAGACGACCTCCTCGCTCCTCTCTCTGTCCAGAGCCCCCTAACGCCCTGCTGCGTTTGTCTTCACAGCACCTCTCGCTATGTGACATATTGGACGCTCACAGCTCTGTTGTGCGCCTCCTCACGCTAGACTATAAGCCAAATGAGGACAGGGACCCGTTTAATTGACCTGTAGCCTCGGCATCCAGACTAGAGCTAGACATGTAGTTAATGCTCAGTGAAGATCTGTGGAGGGAGACACGCGTGCTTCACTGCTCCCCACTTCCTGCTTTGGCCCTGGCCGGCCAGGCCCCCTGGCTTCACACAGCCTTTCCACAGAGATGCCACGTGCCATGCTGGCCCGTGAGTTTGTACATCAGAGTATTCGTTGTTCCCCTAGCTTTATATAATACCCTTCGAATGTGTAAATCAATAAACAAAATGTAGGCTTCACGAAGGCACTAACTAGTTTAGACTCTAAGTTAACATAGGCAAGATCAATTCAGTAATTCCCATGTCTTGTCTTTTATTCCTACCCTCTGACTTAGAAATCAACTCCTGTGCAAAAACCAAAACCCTCTCTAAAACAATCCTGTCGGCGCTCGGTACCGTTAACGCAAAAACCATCATAGCACATTTCTCAGGAAATATTTGCTGCCAACAATTGGAGAGAAAGTCGATGCTTGCATTAAACTTTCTTATATACATCATCGATCAAAAAGGTAGGGGCACCTGGGTGGCTCGGTCGGTTAAGTGTCTGACTCCTGATCTTGGTTTAGGTCATGATCTCATAGTTCATGAGATCAAGCTCTATGTCAGGCTCTGTGCTGACGCCGTGGAGCCTGCTTGGGATTCTCTCTCTCCCTCTTTCTCTGCCCCACTCCCCTTCTCAAAATAAATAAACTGTAAAAAATTTTAAACAAAGGTAGAAATAGGGGCGCCTGGCTGGCTCAGTCGGTGGGGCGTGTGGCTCTTGATCTCCGGGTTGAGTTCAAGTCCCACATTGGGTGTAGAGATTACTTAAAAATAAAATCTTAAAAAAAATGTTTTTAAAAGGTAGAAATAAAAACTTACATCTCTCTTTTTTTTTTAAAGTAGGGACCATGCCTAACATGGGGCTTGAACTCACAACCCCAAGATGAAGAGTCACAAGCTCTACTGACTGAGCCAGCCAGGCACTCACTCCTTCCTTCCTTCCTTCCTTCCTTCCTCGCTCCCTCCCTCCCTTCCTCCCTCTCTTCCTCTTTCTCTTTCTTTCTTTCTTTCTTTCTTTCTTTCTTTCTTTCTTTCTTTCTTTCTTTCTCTTTCTAAAAGAAAGCAGTGTGTTTCTAATGAAAAAGCCAAGAGTTGAAATATGTAAAAGGAAATTGTCAGAAAAATTCCCCCAAACTTGAAAACAACAAAATGTAATTATTTGGTTGATGGAGGCTAAAAAAAAAAAAAAAAAGAAAAGAAATAAGTTTTATGAACTTGTGCCAAAATATTTTGTCATTGTTGAAAAAGAAAATACTTCCCAGCCATACTTTTTAAAGGTTTTGCCTCGTAGGAATGCAAAAGAAAATTTCCAAAAAACATGTATGTCGTGTAATTTGTTCCTGCCAAGCATTCTACTTGAATAGCAGGAGATTCTAGCAATATTTTAATAGGATCGTTCTTCAGCTTCAATGAACTAAACTCCTTACTGAAGTGTCAAAAAGATCTATGCATTATTTCTGTGGTCACTCAGACAATGAATATGTGCGGAGAGCATGTTTTATATACAAGGTTTGAGAAGAGAAAAAGTATTCTTAGCAGTGATAGCTCTGGGGAAGATAAATTTCTGCTGGGCCCACTGCATCTTTAGGGCAACTAGATAGAGACATTATGATAGTTACAGTTATACGTAGATAGAAATATAGCAGCAACCATAAGGAAATCAGTCTTATTCTATACAATAAATGTATTTATGTACTTCCTCTATCTTGAAAATATAATTTAAATAGAGAAAACACGTTTGGGGGCACCCGGGTGGTGTTGGGAACTTTTCCACTAACATGTGACGTGGTCCAGGCTGGCCATCTGGAAGGTCAGACACATGTAGAGCGTAGGTCATTGAGACCATGTAGAAGCATCTTAGCTGATGCTTCCTAGACCAACCAGTCCCCATGACCTGCCAGCTGACTACAGACACATGAGGGACCCCAGGTGAACCAGCAGAAGACTCACTCAGCTGAGTCCAGCTAATTGCTGACCGTAGAATCATGAGCTAATGATTGTTGTTCTAAGCTACTAGGTTTTCAGGTGGCTTGTTATGCACCGTTGGATAACTGATACACCCTTCTCATACATACACCCGACACAAACTTTCCATTTTTTTTCCTTAAAAATAAAATAGTTTTTTGGCCATTTACAACCAAAAGAAGTCCTGACTAAAATGGCAGGGCCTCCTGTGCTCACGTCATTGACTTGGTGCCCTGTCCATTAATTTAGTCTGTGACTTAAACCATGCCCCTAAATCCCAATCTTGTCCTTCCGGCCCCTATGGTCCCGTTGCCCACCTATGCTCTGTCATCACAAGCCATCTCATCCCTTCTCTCCATGCCTAACACCTGCAGGTTGGATCCCTTCCCGTGGCCTTTGCCAAGGGTCTATACCTGCCACTTCCTGTTAGCTCTTCTCTGTGCCAACTGCTCGAGGATGTGACTCTCCATCTGTCACTGATCACTGGACCCACTGCCACCATTCTGCACTTCTCTGTGCAGACTTTCTCCTGCAAATAGAAGAGCTATCCACCTGTCAACTGCTGACAGCCAGCCCCCTCCCTGGGTATTTTTCCCCATTAGGCCCAGATTCCCACAGTCTTAATCTTCTGCTTTATCCTCTGTCTGAGATAGAGCGGGGCCTGGGAAGCGAGGTGAATCTCTAGGAGCTCTCATATCCACAGTAGAAGTAGATGGTAATATGTTTTAAGGCGGGTCATGAGGAAATGATGTCCCTTCCTCGTGGAAGAATAGTGACGAGGTTATCACAGGGACTTGTGGAGTGTGTGTGCTGCCTCTGGGGCTGGTAGACAGTGAAGCTGGTTGCCAACTGTATGAACCAGACAGGCCGATGTTCCACTCATATTCCCTTAAGTCTTTCCATTTCTCTGCCTGGCGGCCTGACATCCAACTGGCGGCCTCTACATCTTTGGGCCAGGGAGCTTTCTCTGGCACCGGAGCCAACCTTTGCTTGCACAGGCAGGCAAGGGGTGCTGGAAAATTAAAGCCTCCCACCTATGACCCTGTAGAGTCCTCATCCAGTGACTGACCAGAGTTGGTGTATAAATACCCCGACTACCTTTTCACTTGGTATCACAGGGACACCTCGGAAGAGTATGGCTCCCAGAGTTCCCCAATAGGATTAGGCTCCATTGCCCACAGTGATAAGTTACTCGGCAACACATTCTTTATTGGTCTCCTTGCCTCACCTCTCTCTCCCCTCCAAATAAATTACTTGCACTTGAAATTGTGTTTCAAGATCTATATCCAGGAGAAGCTAAACAAAGACAATAGCCCACCTCTCAGATGCCTTGAAGGATGGGAACTGGCCCCATGAAGGTGACGGCAACCGTGTGGGCGGAAAAGAGCACGACAATGTGATAACGAACAGAACCAGCCACTCGGGTCGTGCAGCCCCGTCTGCCCTCTGTCCAAGAGTCAGGGTGATTTTCCTGATAGTAGAGTAACTGAACCAAGGATGAACATAAGGGGAATGTTTGGCTATAACTCCATTTATCTATAACATGGGCGTCAGTCACTTTGCCCCATGTCCATAGAACTATAAACTTGTGGAATTTGATTTCTTTTAATAGAGAGCTATTTAAACATCACTGCGCAGATTTTTATGGGAGAATGACACTCTGATATGGTTCTTTGTCTACTAGCAAAGTACAACTTAAAAAGATAACCCGGTGTTCCAATAACCATGTTCAAATATTTATGAAATACTGGCTTGAATCATAGACTAAAGCACGGAGTTGAAATTGGTTAGTTCTATTGCCAAATACCTTCAGACTTCATTGACTTTGTTGGAATTAGTACAAAAGCAGAGATCAGATCCAAGACTTGTACGAGGATCCTGTGTGGTCCAGAAAATGGTGAGCCTTCACTCGTACATACGAATTAAATACTGAACACATTTACTCTTTAGCTTCTGGGACAGTGAGCAGTCAAGGTGGCGGGACTGATTGCGGAAAGGCCTCTTCTAGCAAAGCGTGGTAAAGTCCTCAGTCCTTCTGGATGGTGACCTTGCTAAGGACAGAAAGTGATTGTGGCATTTGGGAGGCGATGCTGACCATCTGAAGAGGGCTCCCTTTGCTTGCGGCCCGAATTGCAGGCGTTGCTTTGTTAAAGACTCTGAGATTCTTCAAGCATGAAAGGGAGGAGAGGGAATCAAGTCTCTCTACTTCATAGGAAACGTATTAGAACTGCTTCAGAATTAGCCTTGGCTCAGCTTAATGAAATTGCCCCATTGTTCAGCAGCGGCCCACCCAATCCACAGCATTCAAGTGGTAGCCCTTCCACTGTAAAAAGCCTTGACATTTAGACAACTTACAAAATGAAGATTATTATTTCTCTTTCCCAGGTTCACAAAAAGAATCGTACCTGCTCAGCCTTTGGAGTCGGCCAACTATTAGAGGATCCCTCTGCCCACGATGGCATTACTGCGTAAAATGCCTGTGATAGGGAGCCAGAAGTTTCTGCGATGAAACTCACCAGCCGGTTTATGCTCAAGAAATCACCGTAGAGGATGGCAAAGTCATCAAGAGACATCAATTAGAGCCACTCCTCTCCGGTGTCACCGAAGTTTCTCCGGTGGGATTTCATGTGGAAGGCCTCGTTCCTCGAGGCTTCCCTCCAGATCCGGTTAAATGAATTTTCCTTCACTGGCCTGAGATCAGAGAATTCTAATTGCTTCTCCACCCCTTCCACTCGGCACCCACATACAATCTTTGCGTTTCCAAAAGGCCTTAAAATATCGCTATGACGTGCAACATTACTTTCTTTAATGCCATGAACGTGTGCATAAAATCTGACACTCAGAGCTCACCTTTTATTACCCACTGTCTATTCATCTCCCTTTAGCCTGCGTGGCCAAACTTCTAGCGTTCAGAGCACGAATCAATGTAGCAATGGAGCAGACAAAGCATCTCCTGATTCAAATGAGACCAATGTCAAATGCTGAAGTGTGTAAATAATTAATCGTGTTTTCTCTGGTGAGTCCAGTTTGATCTCTCATTGCTCGGCGATCCCTGGGGTCTGTGGCGCCCCGAGAAGCAGGGACATTTAGGATTTTTTATTACCAGCTCATAACTAATTTATAGATTACGATGGAGTCAGGTGCACAGATTCAGCCTCTCATCTATCACTACAAGCAGCTCCGGGGTTAAGGGATGGCTACTTCCCAGAAACCAACGAAGGGGAACAAAGATGAGGACCAGGGACGAAGTGCCTATGTCATAGCGGGCACATCTTTCAGCAGAAGCACAAATGCGTCCGGGTAAGGAATTTCCTACTCACTGAGCCAACCGACGAAAAAGTTCTCTCATCTGGTCCTAAAGGTAAAACCCACTGTATGGCGCACAGCCAAAATACACGCAACCAAACACTGAAATTCTTTACCCAGTTTTCCTCTCTGATTTGCCCTCTTCGGTGAAAATTTTACCAGGACAACTGCGTTAGATGCAAACTTGTACCAAGTACTATTGCTAAGAAAGAAAAAAAAGAAGAAGAAGAGGGGGAACTTTCCCAGGAAAATTTTGTCATGCCAAGAAATGACCTTGAAAGAAGAGGAAAATATCGGAGCTTAATTGCAGCTCTGATCACACATGTGCTATGTCTCCTGGACAACAGCATTGAGCGTGGAGTTCATTTCCTTATGATTTTCCAAAGTGTGTTCTATTATAGGCACATATTGGTATGTGATAGAAAGAAGTGAAAAGCGCAAACACCAAAAGGGCCACTTATCACATACCTTCAAAGAAATCAACAATGGCTTCGGGATGTACATTACATTCCCGAGTTTTACACGGTTTCCTGGAGAGCGTTAATAGTTTTCTGTGAGTGCACTCAAGAATTCCATTTCCATCACAGCCAAGTATGTATTCCCAGCCTCTGACCCCTCAGACGTGTCCGCAACCTCGACACAAAGCTCATTCTCACAGAGCAAAGGCAAGAAGGGCTGCGGAAATAAAACCCAAACCCAGCGGAATCCACAACGAGTACCAGTGGGATAAAGAAATCTCTGAACATATTCATAAGGAGTGTTTTTCTTTATGGTACTTTTCTCTGTCTCGGGGACGGCACCGAAGCTGTGCCACATTCTGAAACTGTTGCCATGGCAAAGCGTCTTGTTTTATTGACTATGGAGCACATTGTTGTGTTTAAGTCATGTAAATGATCAGGGTACAAAGGAGAGAGCCCACAGCAGCCCCCAGGCTCAATCACGACAGCACTGGGGTCTTTCCCCCTTGACACATGCCATTTATGCAGCATGGGAAGGCATTTCTCTCAGAAAGCCTCGCTCCCTGGGTGCTGAGGACTGGTCTTTGGAGACATTTAGGAGATCGCCACGTCTTTCAGAATCGCAGGGGAAAAAGAATACGCAATGATGAAGCCCCTGCTTTTGTTTTAAGGCCAGGATAATTCTATGCAAATTTTGCATTTTCTACCTAAGAACACGTTCTTGTTTCCAGGCTGCTGGGCTTGTCTAATCTTTCAACTTTCTATCCGTTTCTGTCACTTAGAGGCATGGTAGGAGACTTTCTCTTTTCTTTCCCGCTTATATCTCAAATATGTGTTTTTAATTAAGTATTTTACTACAGTAGCAATTCACACTGATTAGATGTAATTACAGAAACAAAATATGCAGAATACATTTTAATAACGCCTGCCACCTCCGAGGAAACAATGAGCAATTTAATTTAATGATCGCAGTGCTGTTAAAAAGCAACGCAGAGTCGAAAAAAATAGTCATATATTTGGAAACGGAGCTTATTAGTATTTTCGGGGACAAATGTAAGCTAGAGTGCACTATTATCTGGGTTTCAATACTTGTAATTAAAAAAAAAAAACCCAACACTTAGGGCAACATTTGTTTACACGGGGAGTCAAATGACATCCTGTACTAATAAAAGCTTGATCCAGGGGAAATAGCTTCAATTGTGACACTTGGGATTTGAAAAGCGGGGATAATTTGTAGCCCAATTTCCAAGAGGAGGTTCGCCATATGAAGATCGACTTTTGCTGGAACTGTGTCAACAGCGCTTTGCAGGTTTTGACACTGTGCGCGCTTATGAAGGATGTCATCGCTGGGGGGAGCCGCATGAAGGGTACCCAGGAGCTCCCTGTACTAGTTTTGCAGCCTCTGGTGTGTCTTACGCTATTTCGGAACACAAAAAATTAGAGCAAAAACCTATGTTTGATGCGGAAGAAAAATGGATTTTTCGAACTCGTAGAGGAACGTGTTGTCTCGGCAAAGCTTCGACAATTCCAATTCCAGAGCAACGTGCCACATTCTTCCCAGCACCTTGTGTCGGTGTCTGGAGTCAGAGGGGTTTTGGATAATGAGTTAACTTTCTCGCCGAAAACTCTATTTACCCCGCATTTTCAATTCATTCGGAAGAGCATTCTGTAAACAATTATAAAGGGGAGATCTATTTCCTGTTACTGCTTCAGATGCTCTTACAGTCATTATTAACATGCGATTTACAGGGGCACCTGGCGGGCTTAATCGGAAGGTGACTCTTGATTTCGGGTCGTGAGGTCAAGCGAGCCCCATATTGGGTGTAGAGGTGACTTAAACGTAAGTCGGTAAATAAATTAAATAAATACACTTAAAAGGGAAACTTTAAAGCAGTATTCACAATTCCCACAGACCCGGTTACATCATTGGATCTCACTTCAACTGCCCTGTTCTCTTTTTGAAACGGTGGCTAAAATCAGAATTTTGCATTCCTCCTCTTCATGAGTCAAGTTCAGAGATTACAACAAGAAATACGAACAAGGGGGTCTGGGTGGCTCAGTTGGTGAAGTGTCCGGCTCTTGGTTTTGGTACAGGTCACATGATCTCACGGTTTGTGGGTTCAAGATCTGTGTCGGGCTCTGTGCCGACAGTGTGGAGCCTGCTTGGGAGTCTCTCTCTGTCCCTCTCTCTCTGCTCCTCCCCTGCTCACTCTCTCTCTCTCAAAAAATAAAATAAAATAAAATAAATACCTTTGGAAAAGAAACAAAACAAAACAAAACAAAATGATAACAGGAGTTAGCTACCTCTTTTTAAAAGCATTTGGTGAATGACCTAGGAACACTGCCTTCTGTATACTGACCTGTTTTCTTCTGTAATAGCTTCATTGACATGCCATTCTCCTATCATATAATTCACTCATTTAATACGTACAAGTCAGCATTTTTTTTTGTATATTCATGGAATTGTGCCACGATCACCACAATCTCATTTGAGAATAGTCTCGTCACCCGTAAGAGAAAATCTTGTATCCATTAAAAATCACTCCCTACTCCTATTACCCTCTGCTCCCAGCCCCAACAACCACTCATCTTTCTTCCATTTCTATGGATTTGCCTAGTGTAGACATTTCATATAAATGGAATCATACAAGATAGATCTGGTGTGACTATGGCATGTATGAGTACCTCGTTCCTTTTTGTTGCCGAATAATACTCCATTGTATGGATGTACTACATTTTATTTATCCATTCAGCAGTTGATGGACATTTGGGTTGTCTCCACTTGTTGGCTTTGTTGTTGTTGTTGTTGTTAAAGATACAGATGCTTTTATTCATTTTCTTAAATGTTCGTTTATTTTTGAGAGAGAGACAGTGTGAGCGCGGGAGGGGCAGAGAGAGAGAGAGAGAGGGAGACGCAGAATCTGAAATAGGCTCCAGGCTCTGAGCTGTCAGCAGAGAGCCCGACGCGGGGCTTGAACTCACGAACAGTGAGATCAGACCTCAGCTGAAGTTGGACGTTCCACGGACTGAGCCACCCAGGTGCCCCGGAACTGCGGGACTGTTTTCAAAGCGGCTGCACCATTTCACATCCCGCCAAAAAGTCCTTTTCTTCATCTGAGCTGACAAAGTCACTCTGATGACTCCTGTCATTTACCGTAATCAGTAAACTTCAGTAAACTTCTCTTACACACTTCTGGGTCTGGCCAGTGGAAACATGGGAGAGTATATACGCTCCACCATGAGTTCAGAAAAGTGATCAGGAATTAAAATGAAAAACAAGGGGGGGGGGGCGCCTGGCTGGCTCAGTTGGCACAGCATGTGACTCTTGATCGCAGGGTCGTGAGTTCAAGCCCCGTGTTGGGCGTGGAGCCTACTTTAAAGAAAAAAAGGAAAACAAGGGAATTAAGGATGTGGTTTTTGATTCTATATCCGGAGTGTGAGCCACCTTTTGGCAAGGACAGTTTAAATTTTCATTTGCAACAAACGTGCACGCACAGACACAATTCAATTGGCCAACAATAAAAAACAAACCAAATCAACCAACCAGTCAAACAGAATGTCTACTTTGGGAGTTTGAACTGTTTTTTATAGCTTTATAGTTTTCAACAGCAAGGGATATTCTTGGCTATGAGACATCCATGCAAAAGTCCTCACATCTGCTTCTTGCCCACAGACACACAGCTATTTAAAAAAAATCTCCAAAGAGGTATGAATAAACCTTTCATAATCGCAAGGATTCTTAAGTTTCTAGACAGGGATTGATACGGACCCTGGCTTTCAAGGCAAGCTGGGACACCTTCTGGAATTTAACACATGTGCTTGGCCCTGACGAATGCAATAACAGTCGATGGGAGTTGGATTGGTTCTTTTATGCACAAAACCAGCAACAGTCTGGCTAGCTCTTTCTGTGTGGCCAGAAAGGTGCATGCTGGGAGAGGGATGTACATGGTTCCTGGACTGGCAATGCTAGGCAGCTGGGGCTGAGGCGGCCATTTCTTCTTCTTCACCTTGATTCTTACAGCATCCATCAGTAGGTGTTTTTGACTCGTTCTTATCCGTGACCTACGTGGCCTGATTTCAGCTAAGCCAATACCAAGCTAGAAGGGAGAACTGTGCGGGATGTTT
This sequence comes from Prionailurus bengalensis, assembly GCF_016509475.1. Lineage (NCBI taxonomy): Eukaryota > Metazoa > Chordata > Mammalia > Carnivora > Felidae > Prionailurus > Prionailurus bengalensis. The sequence goes on from NC_057361.1 coordinate 7,743,369, forward strand.
CTCTCATTCCATCGTCTCCCCTGGGTCACTCCCAGCTGTGACAACCACACAGAGCTTGGGCTGTGGAACAGCTTCGAGCAGGGATGGCTGGCAGGTGTTGAGTGAAAATGGAAGAAACGAAGAGGAAGAAGCAATGAGGAAAGAGAAAAAAAAGGGAGTGTGAAACGGGGAGAGAGTCTGTCACGAGGCAAAGGTCAAAGGTGGGTAAGGGTGGCAAAGGACAGAAGAGACAAGAGAGATGAATCCTTGGGCTGAAGGTGTCAGCAAAGGATACTCTCCCGGGATCACCCCGGTTCCCACTGAGGGCTTCATGTCCTCGGCTTGTGCAGCAATTCACTGATCATGCCAAATTGAGTTTGCAAATGGCTTCAAACCTCAGCAGGAGTTACCAGTGGTTTCTAGATTCTCAAACTGACATCGAAACACAAAATAACCTTGACAAACTGAAATAAAATATTGCAAAGCAAATCGAAGAAATCTCTATCAGGTTATGGAACAGCACACAAATAGAATATCAAAAATTTTAACAACGTTTCTTTCTTTTCCAGGGAGAGAGAGAGAGAAGGAGAGGGAGAGAGGGAGTGGGGGAGGGGCAGAGAGAGGGAGAGAGAGAATCCCAAGCGGACTCCACACTGTCAGAGCAGAGCCGGATGCTGGGCTTGAACTCATGAACCGTGAGATCATGACCTGAGCTCAAATCAAGAGTCGGATGCTCAACCGACTGAGCTACCCAGGTGCCCCCCGAATCAAAGTTTTTAAAAAACGGGAGGGGGGTTAAGAAAGCTACTCAGCTAACTAATAGCAAGCACTGATTCTCAAAGTCAGTTGAATATGGAGGCACCCTAAAGTATTAGAAAGGGCTCCTGAGGAAATCTGGCCAAACTATTTCAAAGGTTCTCTCCCTAGTTCTGAGCCCCACGATTAAAGAGGGACGTGGGGAGGCGGGAAGGCGTTCACAGAAAACCCACAGAGAAGCAAACCCACAAAGAAGATCAAAGGGTTGAAGAAGGGGCCCTGAGAGGAGAGTCAGGGAGCTGAAAAATTCAACCTGAAGAGGAGAAGGTTCTGGAGACCATTTCACTATGGTCCTCAGCTACATGAGGAGCCTTTCATGGGTGAGGGGGCCACCTGTTCTCCATTTCCACTACGGATGGACAGAGGGGCAAAAGGCTTAAATACGCAACATATTAACAATACTCAGTTAAGTACAAGGAATTTCTTGACGTGAGAGATGGCAGACAATGAAATGGGCTCCTGGCCGTGGATGGGAATAAGGGCTATCCCTCTCTGGTGTCTTAGAAAATAGGTTAAGACTCCCATACGCTCGGGATGGCTTACAGACCTTGCCACCCGGAGTTGGGGGAAGGATGGGTGAGTGGCTATGGTCTAGCATTCCACACCACACACTCGGGTACTTCGGTTTTTACCTCAGACTCACATGCTCCTCATTTGCCCGGCCAAATCTCTCACATTTCTAGTCACATTGCAAGACACAAAATGTCTCGCCTGGCATACCACTTTGAGACACAGCCGTTTCATCTGTGAGAAAGCGCACTGGAAAATATCTGTCGAAGAGCGGGAATTTCTTGAAGGAGAAAAGTCAGCTAAACAAGACTCGCAGGGGTGGGGGTGGGGTAAGGCACCTCGGAGTGCATGCTGGGATTAGGGCTAATTAAGATGTTGACTGAATCTATGCTAATCATGTCCCACCAGACTCTGCTGGATTAGTATGTAAATTGGTAAACTCTGTTCTGAAATTGCCTTACCAGCTGAGGTCTAATTACTGACTAGACATAACAAATAATAATGGGATTTGTATTTTAGGATGTTTAATTATGGAAATACACGTCTGGAAAAAATAGCAGTTGTAGCGCACAGAAAGCAAATTCATAATGTTTTACCGAAGGTTTATGAGATTTTACACCTCTGATAAGAGCACCATGAACTGGGCTGGGTCGGGGGCGGCCTTTCAGAGATCTAGCATTGGGGAAGGAGGACCAGAATCGTAACGATTAATTCGCGGCTGGACTAATTTCCCCAAAGCTTCTCAAAGGCTGTTTGATTGCTGATACACAGCATCTTGTGAGGTTTTAGTTCTATCACCCAAAGCACTGGAACTCATCCATGCAGAATAACCCAGATGCTATGGAGTTAGCGCCGCTACCCTGTCGTAGCACGCATTCAGATGGAATTAAAAGCAACAGGCCAACGATCTTTGTAGGAAACCAGGCCCCTAAACTGGTGTTTCTTCACCAAAATTAGTTTAGGACATTGAAATCACTGAATTGATAGATCAGAAAGTGGTTCGTCCGATTCTGAAGCGAGAGAGCCTATTTCAGGGTTTTAGAGAAAAGCAGCTTGAGCTCCAGAATTCACCGAATGGGCAGCTTGGGACAGAAACTTCTTTGCAGCCATTCATTGCATCGTTCTGTGACCCTTTCCAAAAAGTCACTAACATAGGGAGAGTTACACACAGAATCTCAGACAGAGTGGTGATAGCTGCCTGTATTTGCCCACCATACTGGTGCACCTCACATAAATTTAAAGGCATACGGGTAATCATTAAGGCTTTATTAGGTCTTACATCAGAAAATAAATTATTCATGTTATTCTAATATGTACTGCTATCTTTACAGCCCTTCTGCCCACATGTAGCTAAACAAATCTCATTTGCACATCATTTTTGTTTTAATCTAGGACAGTTTTGTTACGAAAATATAAGGCTTAAACGCCTGTTATGTCCCAATTACGTGCCAATCCGTCTACACAGGGCACTACAAACAAGAGAGATTTCACATAATTAACAAAGGTGGAGGTTTCCCTTGCACGACTAAGAAGTTTTCGAATGTTTGCTCTCGCCGTCACGTGGCAAGAGGAGAGGTGTTACGGACACGATTCAGAAAGGAAGCTTGTGTTTACGGTAGTTTCAAGCCTCTATACAGTTGAAGTTACCTACGTATATGAAAATTAAATTTGTCGATCACCGTACTTTGAACTAGTGACAATAGAGCGTTACCTTCTATAGGGGAGAGTCGCACACCATTACTGTGACCCGAGGCTTTCTAAACTTGGCAATGGAAACTTATTGAATAAGATCATTTTTGCTGGAGACCTCAGGTTATTTGTCTTTGCAGATCTTATTGGCATAGTGATAACTGTATATATTTAGGATTCCACTCCGGGTTTTAGCTTCTTTTTTCATCAGTGGAGGGAAAAATCTGAGCAAATTTTCCCTTTCCATATGACACTGAGCTCTCACCTTTAAGCATTGCTATTAAGCCTGCGTGATGACATCTTCCTGTAGGCAATATATCACTGAAAATGTTATTTTAAATGCTATTTCCCAATGCCCAAAGGCACCTGTCAGCAATTATATATTATTTACTATTAAAACTAATCATGACCTACTCTAAGCACTGAACCCGGGGTCAGAAACCCTGGGATGATAATTCTAGCTCTGTCCCCTTGTTGTCATGAGTTTTGGGAGAAGTCAACGTGGGGTTAGAATGTGGGGACGGTTCACTGAGAGTGTTTTGCCAACACATATGCAAGCAGAGTGTGAGCCTGAACAGATGTCATCTTGAATGTAAATCTAGCTATTGGCTAGCAAGCTATCGGATAAATCTCGCATTTCCTGGAATTCTCACTTTGAGGCAAAGGATACAATTGCAGAGAGTTATCTTTTCAACGAATGGCTTTGAAATCCTCTCTCATGAAATCAAGCTGCAGATGATTTTTTTAATTTTTTGTTAAAATTTGCATCCAAATTAGTTAGCATATAGCGCAACACTGATTTCAGGAGTAGATTCCTTAGTGCCCCTTCCCCATTTAGCCCATCCCCCCTCCCACAACCCCTCCAGTAACCCTCAGTTTGTTCTCCACGTTTACGAGTCTCTTCTGTTTTGTCCCCCTCCCTGTTTTTAGATTATTTGTGTTTCCCTTCCCTTACGTTCATCTGTTTTGAGTCTTAAAGTCCTCATATGAGTGAAGTCATAGGATTTTTGTCCTTCTCTGACTGACTCATTTCACTTAGCATGATACCCTCCAGTTCCATCCACGCAGTTGCAAATGGCAAGATTTCATTGTTTTTGATTGCCGAGGAATACTCCATCGTATATATAAACCACATCTTCTTTATCCATTCATCCATCGATGGCCATTTGGGCTCTTTCCGTACTTCGGCTATTGTCGATAGCGCTGCTATGAACATGGGGGTGCATGTGTCCCTTCGAAACAGCACACCTGTATCCCGTGGATACATGCCTAGCAGTGCAACTGCTGGGTCGTAGGGTAGTTCTATTTTTAGCTTTTTGAGGAACCTCCATCCTGTTTTCCAGAGTGGCTGCACCAGCTTGCATTCCCACAGATGATTTTTTTAAGTCTATTTATTTATTTTTGAGAGACAGAGAGATTGACGGAAGGGCGGAGAAAGAGGGAGAAAGAGAGAATCCCAAGCGGGCTCCGCACTGGCAGCGCAGAACCCAACATGGGGCTCAAACTCACGAACCATGAGATCATGACCTGAGCCGAAGGCAAGAGTCGACGCTCAACCGACTGGGCCCCCCAGGCGTCGCAAAGCTGCAGATGATCTCGATAAATAGGAATAGTGGTTCCAAAATGTGCCTGCCTTCGGTCAAGGGGACGTAAGCAAACCCTCCTAGTTTGCTGTTCAAATGGAGTTCAAGTCTGGCCGTGCCATTCTCTGAGAGTCTCGGATTATAAAGAGGAGTCTTTCTAACACATATCGCAAGGAGCAAATGAAATGAAATGTATGCCCAACACACAGTGGATACCAGATAACTGTCTGTTAAATAAACGTCCGGTAGAAAAGGTTAACCAGAACGAAATTTTTCTATCACATCAATTAAGAAGCAAAGTTAAGGGGCCAGTTTTCATATCTTCTGAGTGACCTAGCTATAAAAGAAGAAAAAGTATTGCATTCGTATGTATAATATCTTTGGTATTTGTTACCTAATGATTTGTTACCGAATGATGACTACATTACTATATTACATATATGTGACGGATAGAGCTCATCGGCACAGGTCCTGTAATTGCACATTATTATTTCTGCAAAGATCATAGAATAGTTCAAAGAAGATAAAAAGAGAATGTTAAAAAGAAGTGTACATATATCTTTCTTGGTAAGGGTGACTTTTCTTTTAAAGACCAACTACAACCGAGTGATACTGAAATCCTCATGCACACAGTACAGCCCCGCCCAACGGCCCAGTCGACGAGAATGACCATGACGAACAACCATAGCAAAATACCAGAACCTGAAAAAATGGAAACATCATTTTAGGACTCCTGAGGCATTTGAAACTTTTATGTCAAGGTGGTTCTGCCTGGCACATTGAACCCACGTCCTCGAAGCGCACGTAGCTGAGTGAGAAACTAGATGCTGGGGTTGAAATTTCGCTCTGTCGATCATGATGCTGCGACCCCGGGCAGGTTCCTGAACTTCACGTGTCTCTACGTTGAGTCCTCCTTCTCTAAGACGGAGCGAGTTTTATAGCACTGTCATAGGGTTCAATGGGAGGATGGACAGAAAGCACCCAGCACTGAGTCATTTGATGGACACCTGTAATGCCCCTGCATCTGACCGTCTTGGCCTTCTCGCTGCTTTGCGTCTCCCACTCCTTTTAGAAAAGGACTCCACCCTCACTTCGGATTTATCCAGAGGGCCTTGGAACCATTTCATTTCTGATCAGCTCTCTTTTTCTGGCTGCAATATGGGTTTCTCTGTGTGGATATAAATTCTTAGAGAGCAGGGGAATAAGATATTTGTTTTATTTTGTCGTTACGCCCAGTCCAGTGCTCCACGCGAATGTTTTCTTTTATCGTGAATAACACGCTGCCGATGGCCAGGAGTCTATAGGAATTTGCCTCAGTAAACTTCACAGTTCATCTTGAAATGTACAGATAGCTCTCATACTAAATATCCCATAAGATTAAAATGAGCTGTTAAGCGAGGCAGTAGAGTGTAAGAATTAAATCCATGGAGCCCGCAGCCAGACTACTTGGCTTCCAATCCTTTCCTTCCCCTTTGCCAATGGCTTGAATAGCCTCTCTTTGCCTCAGTTTCTTCATCTGAACAATGGGTTGATAATGCTACCTAATATCCACCTAAGAGGGTTGGATTTTGAGCTACGTGAGCAAAGGGGTGTTTCTGGCCACCACTGCTGCCGCAGCTCTGAGCGCAGTGTGCACACGCCTTCTCGGTGTCACCTACCCTCCCTCCCTCCCCATCATCCATCCAAGTTACCTAAGCCACAGAGTCTTTCCTCTCGGCTGTCCTGCCAATGCACTCTTTTTAATACCTCTCAGACTCCTCCCTCAGTCCCTCCTCTCAGAGACTGCCACGTGGCTTGCTCTCAACTCCTCTCTCCTACATTCCCGTTGGTGTCCTAGTCGGGCCTCCATTTCTAGAGGGGTTTTTTTCCATAAGCTTGGTAACATGAGAACCTGATTATTTCTCCTCTCCACTTGAAACCCTCCTGTGGCTCCCAATTACCCACAAGAGCATGGAATCAGTAAATATCATAGGGGCGCCCGGGGGGGGGCTCAGTCGGTTAAGCCTCGACTCTTGATCTTGGCACAGGTCACGACCCCACGGTTCGGGAGCTGGAGCCCCGCGTGGGGCTCTGTGCTGACAGCTCGGAGCCTGGGGCCTGCTTGGGATTCTCTGTCTCCCTCTCTCTCTGCCCCTCCCCTGCTCGTGCTCTCTTTCTCTCTCTCAAAATAAATAAACTAAAAAAATCTTTTTACAAAGAAATATTTTAAAAGGCGTGGTGGTCAGGACAATGGCCCCCCAAAGACGTCCGTGCTCTAATTCTCCAACCTTGTGAACATGTTACGTTACGTGGCAAATGGGACTTGGCAGCTGTTATTAGGGATGTTGGGCGGGGAAGATTCTCTGGGATTAGCTTCGTGGGTCCAATGTGATCCCAAGGATCTTTATAAGGGAGAGAAGGAGGCGGGAGAGTCAGACTCAGAGAAGGAGATGGGCCGATGGACAGACGTGAGAGTGACGTGGAGGCCATGAGCCAAGGAATGTGGGCGGCCTCTAGAAACTGGAAAAGGAAGGAACAGATGCTCCCCTGGAGCCTCCAGAAGGAACGCAGCCGGGCTGGCATCTCGGTTTGAAACCCATCTCGGGCTTCAGACCGATAGGGCTGTAGGAAAATGCGTAAAAAACACGTAGTGTTTTAAGACACTTCCTTTTGGGTAATTTGTCACAGCAGTGACAGAAAAGCAATTCGCAGGCAACTGGATAGCTAGTGCCGACTAAATAAACGTGTTGAGGTCAATCAATGGCTGTGCTGTGAAGGGGCCAGACCCGCGTCGATACGTTTAGAAGTCTTTTTCCTTAATGCCACGCCACTGTTTCCTTTCTCTCAACTAATAGCTTTCGAAGGGGGGGGGGGATGCATTCCCGAGGTTTCCACAACCCACTCCTTTCCTCTGCTTCCCTGTTGGAGGCGGGAAGCCAGGCGAGTGGGGTCGGAAACGCACGTCTCTATACAAAGAGAGGAGACTGGAGCGTTTTCTATTCTAACCTAATATGTTGTTTCTGTCTTGATGTTCCAAAAGCAGTTTTTACACATAAACATGTACGGCACCTGTCCGATCCCTGCTTACATTATGTCGGCTGTCAGCTCATAAAGGAACTCGGGGAACAGGCTGAAACTGTCAAGGGAGATTCTCTGGAAGCATTAAGATAAGCTGTAGGGAATTATCAATTGATATGGGATCTGGGAAGAAAGCCGGGGGAGGGGGGGGCGTTAAGAGGGCCATACAGACGTGGCTAAAAAGTGCTTTCTTTTGTTGGCTAGCCTAGCAGTTGCACGACCTGATTTCATTCTTTCATCATCGGGGCTTCGGTGTCCTCATCTTTAAAATGGGCCTCATCATACCCATGTTGCAGAGCCGTTGAGAAGATTAAATAACAACATGCTTGTGAGGAGGCCAAGGCAGTGTCTGCTACGTGGCGAATTCAAGAAACATTCATTTCTTTCCCATGACGCCCTTTTCCCTCTGACAGCACCGTGAGTCATGTACATTACGGTGACATATCATCTAACAAAGCGAACGCATGTGACCAAAACCATCGGACAGAAAAAAAGAAAAGACCTAATATATCAAGGCAAAACATGAGGAGGGACGGTCGTTTATAAGCTGGAAAGATCTGAAGCTGGCTCAAACGTGTTGCTCCCTATTTTCCGAACTTGTACAAAGGCCAAATTCACTCATGAGAAATCTTATTTTTGAATTATTTAAATGCCCAGCGATGAGACTAACGCACAGCAGGTCTTGTGCAGCGTGAGGGGATTATGGATGAACCCAACTCCCAGGTTCTAAGTAGCCGGCAATAGACTTTAGTGTATCAATAATTCAGAAGAATGAGCATTTTCTGTTAGTGCCAAAACCACACCGGCAACTGTGAGAACGGCAGAGGTTGGTCTTTTCCCTTCTAGCCTTGGCTGTCTCTGTGAGGAACGGCACCAAAATAGAGTTTTCATCTCTAACAGCAAACGTGGGCCACACCAGTGACACCCGGGCACTCAATAAATGTACGCCAGATGAACGAAAATCTCACAGGGCGGTAGTGAAAAACAACCCGCCGAGGTATTTGAAAAGATCAACCTGGAAAGAAAATCAATTCTAATAAACCCGATGCTCTCAGGCTCGGATATTATGAAGGTAAATAGTCTTCGAGACTGAAATGATCAGAACTTGAAAACCTCCCAGGCGTCCTCGGAGTCCGCAGATAAATTGATTAGCTGCTATTTCACACTCAGAACCCCCAAATTAACAGCCCGCCTTCCGTACGCAATTCCCAGAGGCAAAGATAAAACTGTTGGGTTGAATTCACATTTTCAGTTGCAGAAGAATAAACTGAAATTGAAAGGGAATCGGCTCCCCCCCCCCTTTTTTTTTTTTTGGTAAAGCATCCGGCAGGCAAATGATGACCTCATTGTAAAGAAAGAGCGTATGTGTTTTTCAAGTGTTCATGTTCACGTGCGCGCAAAGATGCTATGTCAATAGCCACATACCTTTTAAGAGAGTTGATTGTTACGAATGAAATCAATGACACGCATTTTCAATTTTGGAATATTCTAATAATCGGGTCATGGAAGGCTGCAGAATGAGGTAGAAAAAGCTCTCTGGGCCTAACTTCAATTGAAGTTAAAATTGCAGACCTGGGCCACTGGTTGGTGTTGAATCATTTGACTCGATCATTGTTTTCGTGACGCACAGATTCAACTGAAATGATAGTAAGTGGAGGATTTGGTATACGTTAAGAAACTCACCACCTGCCATCAGAACTTTGCATGGAGCATGGCTTCTGGTTTTATTTTAATGAGAAGGAACAACAGCGCAGAGAGCCAGCTACATGAGGCGGCGTCCAAACTTTCGGGGGGGGGGGAACAACGACAGCAGGGAGGACCACCCACTCCTTGTGGGGTGGGGGAGGGGCTGGCAGGGTTCGCAGGAATTCGGTTCTCAGCTCTGAGAACAGGCTTCTGGATTTGTCCCTCACAGGGACAGCAGCTGTCTGTTGCTTATATCTTCTCCATACCTAGTCCGACTCAGGACTTCGGTAGTCCTTGCAGAATAATTTGCCTCAAACTAAATTTCTAAACTATTCCTGCTTAAGTTTCCCAAGGTACAATAAGAGGATGCATGTACAGATAGATAGATATCGATATTGATAAGATGTATATAAATATCTAGATATCAAACAAAAGTGTGTGTATTTACATACGTGTATGTGCGTGTGTGTGCGCGCGTGTGTATATATGTATAATATATCCACACAAATACCAAAATCGATTCTAAAAACAACAAAGTGGAATGTGAGGGAATAACACGTGCCGAGTAACGTGTGGCAAGCTGAGTCCTTGAAAACGCTGAAGGAGACGTGGCACCTAAACTTTCTGACTTCTGGGGTGGCTTCCTCATTTCTCGTTTCCAATGAGGACGCTGGCTGAGTACCAAGTAGAGAATACATACTTCTACACGACTAACTCAAAATTCCATTTTCCTCATTTTAGTGGGACCCCTCTCCCCTTATCTCGCGCCGTCTGGAACTTACTTGGGGGGCCACTGGGTGAACCGTGCATTCTCATAGGAAAACAGGCGATTTGGGATTTTCCAGAAAGGCCCGATCCCCCCCCCCCCCACCCCATGCAGCTGTACCTCCAAATGCATCAAATTTAGAGAGAAGTCCTTTAAAAATGGGATCATCCTATACAAAAATACGATTACCCAGGTGCATTCGTATATGGAGTATGGTTTCCGCGTGTGCATATGCTTTGTTTAAGTCAGTTGCTCCAAAGTGACGCTAATCAAGTTTGGGAAAAGTAAAAATGACGCTATGGCTACCAGCCCTTTGTGCGGGGGAAAGGGCGCCTTTCTCACGCGTTAGGCAGAGACAATGCAGGATGTCCCCAGAATCGCCAACCCATCTCCCTTCCTTCCAACACGGATACTTTAATAAAGCAACTAGAGTAGCATCTCAGAGCAGTCGGAAAACAACAACAACAACATGAGCCTTACCAGTTTCTCCTACGGTAGCCGAAGGAAAAGAACCCCCACCCCCGGCCGCTCTAGGCCAGGGACCTGGGTGTCTCAGAGTCACTTCGGTGAGGGGACCAAGAAAGCTGAAGTCTTCCTTCCCTCTGCCTGGTTTCTCCCCAGCAACCTCTCAGGATCTCTCTCACAAAGCACTCTCCTATTCTCTAATCCCCTCGCAAGGAGAGCCGGCACACACACCGAATGACTTGTGCAGAACCGCCTCTCCTGGGGAGCGGGAGGGAGGGGGGGGGGCCGGAGGGTGTTTGCGGGCATTGATCCCTGCCAGGCGGATCCTCACGGAGGCATCCGGCCCCCTGCGCTCCTCCGCCGCGGGACACGCGGTACCAAACCCCGGGCCGGGCCGGCTCCCTGGCCAGGCGTGGGGACCAGCATTCTGAGCTTGCCGGTACCCCCGGTACCCTCGGCGCCCCGGGCGGTATCTCCCAGGGTTGGGAAAGGTGGCTCAGCCTAAACCTTCACCTCCCGACACTCCTTCCCGGGACAGAACCGGTGCACCCAAGTTGCGCAGAAATCGGCCGGAAGGTTTGTCCGGGGGCTCATTTGCCCCCAAAGTGCAGAGAGACTGGAGCGCGAAGAAAAGGCGCATCATGAAACATGACAACGTGGATCTGCATGCTCGCTCAGAGGTCCCGAACAGGGCCGTTTTCGCAAGAGTTCGTGGGTTTTTTTGGCGGCGGGGGGGGGGGGGGGGGGGGGGGGGGGGGGTGGGGGGATCCCCGGCAAACACAAGCGCCTCGCTGAGCGGCGGGGCACGACCCTTTTTAAGATTTACAGTTTACCTGATCTTCCCGGAGGACAGGCTTCACCCTTGTATTTTACAGCAACAGTCACACCTTCCGGATCCAAATCCCCCTCTCGCTGAGGACAAATACCTCATATGTGTTTCCCACATGCCAGAATCAATGTGGAATGCCCCCCTCTCCCCTCAAGATTTCGAAAAGAAGACTTACCTTTTGCTTCTATCATTTAAAGCCCCGGAACAGATAAATCAAGGGGGAGACAAGCAGATGGCCCGATTCTACATTTTGCAACGAGGGCTGTTTGCCTCCGAGTCATTATTTCTAAGGAAACGCTGCTGTGCTGCTGTCTCTGTTCGGCAGCGTGCCATTTGGGCCTTTGAAACAAAATGAATCGGCTTCACACCACGAGCTCTACCGCGCCCTAACACTCCCCTCTCTCCAAAGAAAACCGCCTCCGCTTGGGGACAATGCCACATCTCCATGGCAAGCGTGGACCTGGGGCGCGCGGCAAATGCTGTGACTTCTCCGTCCTGCCTGACTTCAGTTTTCCGATTCCGCTTTGCTGGGGTTGTGGACGCAGGACCGGGTACCAAACGTACCGGGCAGAGAATCCAGGCCGAAGAAAACAAAAGCGCAGAACTCAATATTCTAAGAGTTTAGTACCTGAGAGCAGAATAGTAAAACCTACAAAAGGGACATTTTCCTTGTCTTTTTATATCGACATTAAACCCCCGCACGATGACACCACTATCTTTCTGTCGTGCGCCATTTAAGAGATTTTGCATTAAAATTACACGCGAGCAACCGCCACGATATTCAAAGTGTCTGTACAGGGGCACCCGGGGGGCTCGGGCGGTTAAGCGTCCAACCCCTACTCAGGTCATCATCTCGTGGTCCGTGAGTTCGAGCCCCGCGTCGGGCTCTGCACTGGTGGTGTTGAGCCTGCTTGGGATCCTCTCTCTCTACCTCTCTCTCTCTCTCTCTCTCTCTCTCTCTCTGCCCCTTCCCCACTGGCACTCTCTCTCTCTCAAAATAAATAAATAAACGTAAAAAAAAAATAAAGTGTCCGTATAATGACTTTCAGATTTAACTGGAACTCATTTAATATCACATTTTCCTCCTCATTATCTACTGACATATAGGTCTTGAATTAACCTCGGCCTCTTTGCCCATTTCTGCGTCTCAGTTATTCTCTGCACTAGTCCGTGCCACCCATCTTAACATTTAAGATAATACTTGGGTGGGGCGCCTGGGTGGCGCAGTCGGTTAAGCGTCCGACTTCAGCCAGGTCACGATCTCGCGGTCCGTGAGTTCGAGCCCCGCGTCGGGCTCTGGGCTGATGGCTCAGAGCCTGGAGCCTGTTTCCGATTCTGTGTCTCCCTCTCTCTCTGCCCCTCCCCCGTTCATGCTCTGTCTCTGTCCCAAAAATAAATAAACGTTGAAAAAAAAAATTAAAAAAAAAAAAAAGATAATACTTGGGAAATCCACTTGAACTTCGAATACAAAGTTACTTGCAAGTAAAAGCCCTAATATCTTAAAGATTTTCATCACCACCTCTGTCCTTTTCACCCACTTACATTTTGGATGTTTAGCACAAGGAAAGGAAAGGACCCAGAAGAAGGTATCTATAGCTATATCTACATCTACATCTATTTTTTTAAGATATCTATCTAGTGATGAATGGCCTGTAAATCTATCTACATAAAAATAAAAAACTTTCGCATGGCAAAAAGATAGCATAAGCCAAGTCAAAAGAAATGATGGGAGGTGCCTGGGTGGCTCAGTCGGTTAAGTGTTGGTTTCAGCTCAGGTCACAATCTCACGGTCCGTGAGTTGGAGCCCTGGGTCGGGCTCTGCGCTGACATTGCCGAGCCTGTTTGGGATTCTCTGTCTCCCTCTCTCTCTCTGCCCCTCCCCTGCTTGCTCTCTATCTCTCTCTCTAAATAAATAAACATTAAAAAATAAAAAGGAAATGGTGAGCTGGGACAGAGGGCTAATCTCCTTCATGTTTCACAAGCGCCTAAACTTTGACAAGAGAAAAGCCTACCACCCAAACGAAAAATGGGCAACGGTTATGAAACACAGGAGATATATAATTGATCCTGAAATATACAGAAAGGTGTTCTTTCTCATTTGCAATAACAAAAATGCAAATGAAAGCTATCCCAAGGTATGGTTTCTTGCCCGACAGAGTAGACCAAATCCAAGGGCACAGCCCCATACCACCATTGGTGAGGCCCTGGGGAAACAGGTACTCTCACAGGTTGCTGATGGAAGTACAAAATACTGCCACAAATACGGAGGGAATTTGGCAGGAAGTGGTAAGTTGACAGATGCGTGTACCCTTCCATCCACAGACTCGTAAGCCTAGCATGTCACACATTCAAGCAAAATCACAGAAACGACACAGATGCCCAGCAGTAGACTGATGCAATGGCAGAAAGCGATGTCCCATCTCCGAGCCCCCATCTGGACGAATGCCCAGGTAACCAAAACAAGGTGCGGAGAAAGGCATGGGCGGAGATCGAGGAGGAAAGTGCATTCTTTCATGTCAGGGGTTGGCAAACCAAGGCCTGACGTCCAAAAGGATCCTCTGCTTATTTTTGTAAATCAAGTTTTATGAGAACACAGCCATGCCCATTCATCGCATATTGTCCGTGGCTGCTTTCGAGCCATGGCGGTGCAACCAAGTCCCTGTGCTGAGTGGTGAACCGCATGGCCTCCAGAGTGAAAAATGTTTACTATCTGGCCTTTTACAGAAAAAAGCTGCTGCTCCCTACTCTGTGTGATGAGTTTTAGCACAACGCAAGAGACAGTCGTAAGAAGGTGCGGTAGACGTCCCTACATTTACGGTAGAAACCGTCAAAGATGGTAAGTTGAGGTCCGAGTACTTGTGTTCAAGTCCTAGTTGTCTCTGATCATTTAGCTTCCCTGGATTTGCTTTCATCATCTACAAAGTGATGACTCCTTGGCTTGTTATGAAGCGTAAATGAAACAAGGAAAACAAATGTGGAAGCACCTTGTAAACCCTAAACTACTATACCACCTAAGATATTATTATTAATCTTATTATATTGGAAGGTGACAGGTACACACATACGTAATTAGTAAGGACAATTAATAATAGAATAGCCATGACGCTATAAATTTGCAGAACTTAACATTAAAACGTTGCCTTTAGGGGCTCCTGGGTGGCTCAGTCGGTTGAACGTCCGACTTCGGCTCAGGTCATGATCTCGCAGTTGGTGGGTTCGAGCCCCGCGTCGGGCTCTGTGCTGACAGCTCAGTGCCTGGAGCCTGCTTCGGATTCTGTGTCTCCCTCTCTCTGCCCCTCCCCACTCACACTCTGTCTCTCACTCTGTCTCAAAAAGAAACATTAAAAAAAGAATGTTTTTTATTTTTATTTATTTATTTTTTTTAATTTTTTTTAACATTTATTTATTTTTGAGACAGAAAAGAGACAGAGCATGAACGAGGGAGGGGCAGAGAGAGAGGGAGACACAGAATCGGAAGCAGGCTCCAGGCTCTGAGCCATCAGCCCAGAGCCCAACGCGGGGCTCGAACTCATGGACCGTGAGATCGTGACCTGAGCTGAAGTCAGACGCTTAACCAACTGAGCCACCCAGGCGCCCCAAAAAAGAATGTTTTTTAAAGAAACAAAAACATTGTCTTTAAACTTCTCCACTTAAGGTTTTCTCCATTTTTAGGTTATAGTTATATCAGCTCTGGTCACATGGTAACTCTCAGCCCTTGTCTGTCCTCTCCAACCAGTCAAGCCATTGTGGCTGGTCAGCTGACAACACTGACTCAGAGGTAAAGCCCTATCCAAGACAAGGTCTTCACACTGCAGTAGAATTATTTAATCTTCAGAAAGGTCTAGAAATTTCTAGACTTGAAGATATCTTTCAGTTCTAGCAATTAAAATCCACCTAATAAAGTTATCTTACTATGAAGGGTGGTATATTAAGTGACTAAGTGTATCTGGAATCCATCTGGGGATTATATGTGACAAATACATATTCAGGCTTGAGTAAGAAACTCTGATCCTCAAAGTTCAAGTTTGTATCATCACTTTTTCTTCTTAATTTAAATATTTGAACGATTTACCTTTAACTTAAAAGCCAGAATTCCTTTTCGATAGAAATATCAGTAGTTTTTTTCCTATACTCAATGATCTTTCCTTTTCAGTTATCAAATCTCTAGTGACTGATTTTGCCAAAGTCTTTTATTTTTTTAATGTTTATTTGTTTTTGAGAGAAAGGAAGAGACAGAGCACAAGTGGGGGGCGTGCAGAGAGAGAGGGAGACACGGAATCCGAAGCAGGCTCCAGGCTCCGAGCTGTCGGCACAGAGCCCGACGCAGGGCTCGAACTCACGAACCGTGAGATCGTGACCTGAACCGAAGTCAGACGCTTAACTGACTGAGGTACCCAGACGCTCCCAAAGTGTTTTAAATTTAACTACTTCTAAACCATACATATCTGTGAGCCTCTAAACTGCATTAAAGTGAATTGCCCCAGATTTGCATCAAAATCCCTTAAAATATGCATATCATTTGACCTGTACTCCTTTTAGGAAATAATATTGAGGAAATAATGCTACACATACCATCCCGTACGCAGACACAGACACGCACGCACGCATGCGTGTGTGCACGTGTGTGATGTTTATATTAGGAAAGCAACAACAACAACAATAACAACATCAAAACACTAGTAACGCCTGAAACGTCTAAAAGTAAGGAGTCCGCTATAAAAGGTGTAGTGTGGTCATTCAAAGGAACATTGCTATTCCCGGTATCTACTGCTGTGCAACAAACTACCTGGAAATTTACTGACTTAGGAAACAAGCCGCATGCATCTTTCTCACAAATCTGTGATTTTGGAAGGGCTCAGTGGGGACAGCTGCCTCGGTTCTATTTGGCATCGGTTGCTGTGGCTTGGAGGTTGGAGTCATCTGAAGACTCACTTATCACATGGTTGGCAGTTGATGCTGGCTGTTGCCTGAGACCTTAGCTGGGGGCTGCTGGCTAGAACAGCTACACACAGCCTCTCCCATGTGTCACGGGCTTCCTCATAATGTGGTGGCTGGCTTCCAAGGCTGAGTGTCCCAAGGTAAGCAGAAGCTATCACTTTTATTTATTTTATTGTATTTTGTTAATGTGTATTCATTTTTGAGAAAGAGAGACAGAGCGTGAGCAGGGGAGGGGCAGAGAGAGAAGGAGACACAGAATCCGAAGCAGGCTCCAGGCTCCGAGCTGTCGGCACAGAGCCCGACGCGGGGCTCGAACTCACAAGCTGTGAGATCATGACCTGAGCTGAAGTCGGACGCTCAACTGACTGAGCCACCCAGGCGCCCCAAAACCATCAACTTTTGTGATCTCTCTTGGAAGTCATATGGTGTCACGTCTAGTGGATTGAGGCAGTCGTAAAGCTTCACCCAGGTTCAGGGTAAGGGGACATAGATCCTTCCTCTTGGTGGGGCATGACAAGGTTCAGAAAGTGACGCGGGTGGGGGGTGAATAAAAAGGGTGCTGTCACTATTTTGGGAAGTATAATCTTTCTTAATTATGCAGGCATTGGAAGGATATAGCAGATCTATGTTTATTGGCATAAATGACACAAAGGACATTCCAATGACAGTGAATGCTGAGTTGACAGAAGAGCAAATATGATGCCATCCAGTAGAAATACCACGGGCACCTAATAGACACTCAGTAAACCTTTGTCGAATAAATCTTAGTGCAGAAATGAATTCTGTTTTATGTTCATGTCTATACTGAAAATAGTCTAAGAGAAGCTACCGAAACGTGAACATTGGTTCTATTTCCATGATCGGATTATATTTCAACTTTCTTTTTTTTTTTACGATAGTGAGTTTATACTGCTCTCATGTTGAATGCTCGTAGAAAATTAAAAGGTATTTCAAAATGAACTTCAGAAGGCAACGATCTGAGTTGACTTGTCACAAAAGTTGACCTAATTTTTTTTTTTTTTTTAGATAATTGAAAGCTAATTAGAATGCTCCCTGGCAAAGGACTTTTCCCTTTGTCTGCCTGTTAGAAGATTTATTGTTTAGCTATCTGTAAGCATTTAATTGATATAAAGCATTTAAAGTATTTAAGGGATATAAAAATAAGAACTTTCTTTTTTACTTATAACAAAAGAGCACCCGCAACATAAAACCTATCTTATTTTTTTTTTAAGTTTATTTATTTCTTTTGAGAGAGAGAGAGAGAGAGAGTGCGCACGCACCAGCAGGGGAGGGGCAGAGAGAGAGGGAGAGAGAGAATCCCAAGCAGGCTCCGCGCGGTTGGCACAGAGCTGGACTCGGGGCTCCATCCCACGAACTGCGAGATCGTGACCCGAGCGGACACCAAGAGTCGGATGCTCAACCCAGTGAGCCGACCAGGCGCCCCCAAAGAGAATACAGTTTTAATCAAACTCATCCATCAACCGGTTTCACAGTAATCAGCTTCTAGTCAACTGTCATGCTTGTATTCAGTTATAGTCATTTCGTTTTGCTTGACCTCGACTGGAATCTCTAATACTTTATGCTACAGCTCTTACTTCAACCCTTGAAAGGTCACTCCTCTCAAAGAACACATGGATGAACCCAGCCCTGATTCTCTAGAAACAAAAAGAGTTCCACTGTACCCTCTTAATGAGAAAATCATTAACACTCTGAATAAACACAGTTCTTGTTTCTGGAAGCTGGGGGTCTCTGGTCCTCCTCTTTGGAATCGGACCGCTATTCACCTGTATCAGACACACACACGTGCACACACACATCCATGTAAATAATAAACGCTCATGGTAGAAAATCTGGATGTTATGTTAACTAACTAGAATTTAAGTAAAAAAAAATAAAGGAAAGAAAATTAGGCTATTAAAAAAAACAACTAAGAAATCACCTATAATTCAAAAACAAAGCGCTAACTACTATTAACAGTTTGATACCCAGATTGATAGATAGGTAGGTAGACAGACAGACAGATGGATAGACAGATAAACATTCAACTAGCTGAGTTTACACTGGATATGTATATATTTTTACATCGTGTCTTTTTAATTAAAATTTTGTTTAATGTTTATTTGTTTACTTAGAGAGAGAGAGAGAGAGAGAGAGAGAGAGCATGTGTGAGTGTGGGAGGGGAAGAGAGAGAGAGGGAGAGAGAATCCCAAGTCGACTTCCTGCTGT
Organism: Prionailurus bengalensis; assembly: GCF_016509475.1. Taxonomy (NCBI): domain Eukaryota; kingdom Metazoa; phylum Chordata; class Mammalia; order Carnivora; family Felidae; genus Prionailurus; species Prionailurus bengalensis. Next base: position 7,761,913 of record NC_057361.1, read on the forward strand.
CAGCCCAGAGCCCGACCCGGGGCTCGATCTCAGGAACTGTGAGCTCATGGCCTGAGCCGAAATCAAGAGTCGGCCGCTCAACCAACTGAGCCACCCAGGCACCCCACATCGTGTCTTTTTTAAAGTGTCATGATTTTTCATCTTTAACAACTCTATTGAGAGATCATGTACAGATCATAAAATTTATCCACTTTGAGTGACTTTTAGTAAATTCACCAAGTTCTGTATCCATTACCACAAGTCAGTTTTAGAACCTTTCCATCATCCAAACAAGACCTCTGTGCCAGTTTGCAATTTCTCCCTGTTCCTCTCCTCGGGCCCGGGCCACTCCTTCCTGTTTCTATAGATGTGTCTTTTCTGGACAGTTAATACCAATGGAATCACACAGCACACTCTTTTTGAACATCATCCATGTAGTAACATGGATCATGACTCCATTGGTTTTTATCGCTGAACAGTATGTGTAGCTGCTCATCAAACGTACCATAAGAACACTCAGGTGTAACCATTTCTTTGGGTCTTCGTTTCTTTATGAAGTCTCTTGGGTCATGTGAAATTTATATTACATGTATGCTATTCTCTCGTTACTCTGCCTTTTGTTACAGAGGCCCCAGCCACTAGTGGACATAGAAAGATAGAAGAAAAATATACTTGTCCTCTCCTCCAAGAGTATTTGCGTTTGGTTGATTCATTGCACAAAACCGTATCAAGTGTCTCTTGTGTGCCGGGCCACTGTCCTAGATGATGAGTTGATACTGACGTATAGGAAATGAATGGGGTCCCTGTTTTCCAGGGGTTTTAGTCGATTTGGGGGAAAACCCCTCAACTTGAGGGAATAACACAGTGAACAAGAACTACGGAATGAGAGGTACAAGTGACATTCTAGCACGGCGCAGCAAAATCTAACTTCTATGGTTTTGTGAGCATCCCCTTGGAACTCCAGACTCGGGAAAAAGATTATTTTAAGCTGAAGACATCTGAGATTCAACAGATGCGGAAGGAAGTCTTTCTCGGTGCTTTCCTTATCTGACTGAAAGCAGAAACTTCTGGGCAATGAGGACTGTCATAAATTCCCTCTTCCGAGTGGCTTCTACTCCTCGGAGAGAGACCAAGGGTAAACCTACCAGAAATCCCCCCTCCAGGGGAGCCTCATGGTCATGGAGAAGACAGAAAGGTTACTGGTACCTGCATAAGCAAGCATTATCATAAACAGTTTTTCTCCTAAAAGCCCATTTGGCTTGCCTAAAGACCCCCTCCATAGGAGTCTTTTCTCCCCACTGTTTCCCCTAAGTTAGGTATAAGCCCCAAATTCTAACCACCCCTTGGAGTTACTCATCACCAAGCCTTCCCACCACCAAGCCTTAAGGGCATTGCACACGCCAGCAGACTCTGCCTGTTCTCTTGCTCATCTGTCTGTCAGTTGAAATGTGCAGCTCCCCGCACCCCCCCAATCTCTAAACCTAAGAACATAGAGGAAAGGCTTTTCCTTCCCAACAGTTTTTTTTTTTTTCTAGAAGAACCAACTTCCGTGAAGAATAAATAGGGAATTAACCAGATAGGGTGGGAGGGATGGTGGAGAGCGGTCCAGGGAGAGTCCTGTACAAAGACCAAGCAAGAACTAAGAGAGAACAACACTCGGGGCGACAGAGGTGAAAGCTCACCAGGGCTGAAATGTGAGTTGTAGAAAGGAGGGTGGCAAAATAGGGTTAGAAAAATATGCAGGGGCTAGGCTGTGCCGTCCAATATGAAAGCCACCAGCTCCGTGTGATGACTGGTCATCTGGAATGTAGCAAGTCTGAGGGGTGCTGTAGATGGAAAAATACACACCAGAGTTCAAAACCTTAGTATGAGAAAAGAATGTAAAATATCTCATTAATAATTTTTAAAAGACTGCTTGTATGTTGAAATGATACCAACTTGGATGTCGGGTGAAAGAAAATACATTGTTGAAATCAATTTTTTAAAGGTTTTATTTATTTTGACAGAGAGAGACAAAGACGGGGGGAAGGGGCAGAGAGAGAGAGAGAGAGAGAGAGAGAGAGAGAGAGAGAGAAAATCCCAAGCAGGATTCACACTGCAGCGTGATTCACACTGCAGCGCAGAGCCGGATGCGGGACTCGAACTCACGAACCGCGAGTCACGACCTGAGCTGACGCTGGACGCTTAACCGACTGAGCCACCCAGGTGCCCGTATTACAATCAATTTTTGAAAACGAATTAATTCATTAATAATTTTGCTACCTGAAAAATGCTAATTACGTGTGTGTCTGGCATTACACTTCTATTGGATGGTGCTGCTCTCGACCAGGGAGGGCCTGGCAAGCTAGGGTGGGATTTGTTTGTAGGACAGTGTCGTATCCAAAAATCACACTGACTGTAAGAAATCGCTAGCAACAATTTCACCCGTGTACAGCGCGGCTCAACACTGCGTTGCCTGGGGCAAACCGAAGGCTGGGCTTTCTCCGTAATCAACCCAAGTGATCTTTTGAAAACAGTTTTTTTGAGAAGTCATCACCAGATCAATTCTCTTGTACCTTTACTTTCTTGGACGTTGGCTACACCTCCGTCCATTTCAAGGAACAGGGGGCAGGGATATCCCCCCCTCCCCCCCAGTACCATTCATCCTATTTGTAAAAGAATTAGGACGTTGGAGACTCCATCTACTTCAGAAATCTACCAGGTGGTTTTGCTTTTCAGTTACAAAAATCTGCTACTTCCTCCAAGAAATAGAAACAATGGATTAACAGGGCTCCTCACAGCAGGAGAAAATGCTGACTTTCTTCTACAAAGGGACACCACTGCCAGCCCTTAATGGCTCTTTGCTGATCCATCCAAGGATCAACATTCAAAGGACTGGATCCCAGACTGCCTCAGGGGACATTCCCCAAACTCAAATTACGGCCGAAACAAAACCAAAAGAAACCCAGAGAGAAACCCGAAGAAACTTGGAGCAGGGGAATCGGGGGATGAGAATTGTCTCTCTTCGGCGGGAGCTCTCAGAATCAGGAGACGGGGCGGCGGGGGGGGGGGGGGGGGGGGGGGACGACGATTTATACAGGACTGCCTGCGTCCGCTCATCACTGATGACTTTTTTTCCTCCATAAAAAGAATCCAGTTGGAGTCTAATAAAAAAAGAAAAGCTCGAATATCTTTACTGACGATGCAGTGTGTTTGCTTAAAAACCCGTAAGACTCCTGCGAATTGATGGAAGGCTTTGGGCTCCTTCTAAATATCTGGCATGGTGTCTGCGGGTGTCCCGTGGCGGTGGTTTGTTTTTGGAGCCGAGGTTGGGAGGCAGGGCGTGGCTGCACGCTGACATGTGGCGCCCCGTGATGTAAAGCAGGTTTTCACCATCGTGGCACTAACGACCTTTGCGGCCGGATCATTCTCCGCTGTGGGGGCCTGTCCGGCGCAGTACAAAACGTTTAGCGGGATCCTTGGACTCTACTCGTCAGATGCTAGCAGCGGCACCCACACCCGAGTCCAGACTTTGCCTTCGTCCTCCTCTTGAGAACCACTGAAGTCATCCCTTCAAATACAGCATCGGTAGGGACACCGGCTTCAAAGCATCGGTGTGGGCGTTCCCAGCTGTTTCTTACTCCTTTGCGCTATGGTGCGTACCTGTGACGCGTGTCTTTCTGAAACGTTCCTAACAAGTTGGACAACGATGGACAGAGCCCATTTTCCACCGAGGCGTGACCCCCTCGGGCAGGCTGAGATCCCAGCCTCAGTCTGGAAGACCATTTCCGGGGGAGGCTCACGAATGTCACACGTTGGCATCCTGACGTGGGGAGTCCTGCCCCCATCCCGTGCCCCCATCCAAAACAGGCAGAGAAATGAGAGAGCCTCGTGACACTGATTCCTGTTCACCTTGAATGAAGTAACACGTGAACAATGGCCCATCTTGGTTTTTCAAAACCAGATCTCGTTTAAACGCACAGCTTATGTCCTGACAGGTGTACAATTCGGGGCGGAGCGGACACCTTTAATAGTAAGGTACACTGAATTGGCACGAGGATGCTATTTTGAATATTGAACTAGATGTGATTCGGAACGGGTATCGGGGTGCCATTCACTACTGAGGGGACCGACATCCTCAGCGTCCCCACTTTCCACTTCTACCAGCATATACCCATTAAAGGCGATCAGAATGTGAAGTCTCCCCAAATATGCCACTGTGGCATAAAGATTATTTGGAGCTGAAGGCAACTGAGAAGCAGCAGACACAGAAAAAGCTCTCTACCTTCCTCTATCTGCCTTACGGCAGGCCATACATTTCCCTTTATGAAGGGGTCCCCCCTCCACGTTCCCGTATCACGAGGAGGCGACAACTCTGATCACTGGAGACTGACTGAAATCTGCATAAAGAAGCCTTACTGAAACAACCCTCATCCCTCCACTGGTTTCCCCCATATATTTGCCTTCTCACGGTCTACAAAGAGCTGCCCTTTTGAGAAGCGGCTCCATTGCAAATGGAAGGCTGGCGCTTGGAGCTTGGCCCCGTGACTTAAGCTCGGAGGCTCACACCGGACCTGTCATTTGTTTTCTGCAGCCCTGTTTTGATAGGTGCGGCTGGTCTCTGCCCAGAGCGGTTACCTCTGAGTAACGACACTCAGTCTCTGTGAGGCAAAATAGCTTTCTGGACATCACAGAGCCTTTAAGTCTGATGGCCACGAATATACTCCTGGAATATGCTTAAGAACATGCCAGGCTCTTTTCACCCAACATCACGCGATTTATAGAGAGACACTTGTCCGTAGATTAGGTAAAGTGGCTAGCTTGCTGCTTCAGTGAAGTTTCACTGTAATGCAGTTGAAAGGTAAATTTATCCTACGATGCAGCAAAAACTGTTATAATTTTCCTTATACTTGACGTATTTTATATATCAGGGACTGTGGAAAACATGAGTATGGGAAGTGGGGTAAAACGAAAATTGTCAGAAGTTCTTTACATTTAAGAAAGTGGGATTTCAAATAACCGAGTAAGGGAGGCAGCTTTGAGCTCTCCTAGGGAAGGAACGGGATTTGCCTTGGATGGAGAGAATTAAAGGAGAATCCATATTTTTGACTAGACGATTAGGAACACAAAAAAGAAAACCCAGGTCACGGATGCTCTGTGATAACGCGAAGTCTACACATGCACCGGGAATGTTCTCTCCCACCATCAATGAGGAAAAATGAATTTGTAGACGTCAGCCTTCTATTTTTAATGCCATCTACAAACAAACTTCTTTGAGATTCCGAAGACAAAAAGATCATTGCTTTAGACAGCTAAAGAGTGATTTGCAAGCCTGAACACAAATCATTGAGAATGCAGTGCTGGAAACTCTTTGGTTTTTTTTTTTTAAACGTAAAATCCAGAACAGGCAGACCGTTAAGCTGGAAAAAGAAATTAATGTAACCTCACAGGCAAGAAGAAAAGCAAATACTCACTCTAAAGCAGCCGCTGTTGATGCAAGCAAAGGTTAGAGCAGCAAAGCTATTTTCTAACAAAGTGTGAATCCCATTAGTGCCAAAGTGTTATCCCTCCTCAGTCCTCCCATCTCAGCCAGAACAGAGTTAGGATTTTACTTGCATGTACATCTCAAGCCTGGTAAATAGGACCCATGGAGACGCGCAAAAATGGCGAAGCCATTCACAAGGCATCTTCGTCTTCGCGTAAGACTTTGACATATACACAATAGGCAGTGGCCAAAGTCTGCCCAAACACCCCGTTAGCATGCTTAGGTGGACAAAATAGCGAGCGGGCCTCCCCCGGTTTCCCAGCTTCCCCTGCAGCCCCCATTGTCTCTTCCCGAGTACACAATGATGCCATTTCATGATTGGTACATTAGAAATGAAGCCCTTGGAAAAGTTTCTTTGGGGAGTTCAGAATTTAAACTGTTGCATTCAAAGAAGAAGAAGGGGAAAGTGGAGGAGATACGGCAGCAGCCGAAAGAGTGAAACATCTGGAAGTTATCAATGACTTACTTATTTGTGTGCCCAATACCCAAGTGATGTACTAACTTTAGCACTGTAGCCCAATGGACGTTGATTGTTTATTACAGCAGTTCATCTAAGGATCTGTAATCTAAATCCTTGCATTTTTTTTTTTCTGCGTCAAGATCTGTCCAGTATGTCTCCTAGGCCGGATTGTGTCATTGAGCAGAACCCAATAAAATCGCAAAATGAAGTTACCTATTCCCATAAAGAAAAATCCAATGAAAGAAAAGTTCATACCCTTGCAAAGATTTTCAACATGGTTGCAATCAAGTCATTTTCCAATTGTATAAGTAAATAACATTGACCACATGAAATATTCTGCCAGAAGTATGTAGTTGCTATGATTTTTTTAAAGGTGTAAAGCTAAGTGTTCAAATTTGCAGTTATTGAACTTGGGTTTCGGCACTGAACGTGTGCGGCGAATGTGTAGGATAATTATACCTCTACGTGTTTAACACAAAGAGCATTTCTATCTCAGGGAAAAACTTTCTGATTCCCAACTGCACAAAGCTGTACCAACTTGCCAAGAATGAGGAAATAAAAAAAAAAAAATCCACTGGAAATAACATTTGGTTGTTCGCATTAGCATTGAAGACGACTGTGGTTTAGAAATTTCCCCTTTTTAATTACAGCAAGTAAACTACTTTGCCAACTCTCTCCGGGCAGCTCAATTTTCATCTTAGCTGACGGCCTGAAAATGAAGCTGTCAAGAATCCTAAGTTGAAATCGTTTTTCTGAAAAGAATGTTTATTGTGGTATGTCTCCAAAAATTGTGGAGAATCTGTTCAGAAAGATACATCTTCTTCAAACTGAGTTCAATGCATAGTTTTATTATTTAAGGTGAAGAAGATCCATATGAAAAGTTCTTTGAAATGATTTAAATCACACATACAGCAAGAACTATTTTAGTTATCTTGCTTATTTGTCTTTCATTGTACTCTGTTTTCAGAATCCGTGACCAAGTTGAATAAATACCACTGTGTTTTTTTGAAGGCAAATTCAAGTTTGCAACAATACAAATTCCCTCCCAACATTCATTAAGCCACCAGGAAAGTTCGTTGCTAGTTGTCAAAAATTCTATCAGACAGTTTACTCTGCTAGAGTTTTTTTGTTTTAAAGTAAACTCTACCCCCAACATGGGGCTTGAACTCACCATCGCAAGATCAAGGGTCACATGCTCTACCGACTGAGCCAGCCGGGCACCCTTAATGGGCAGTTTAGTGTTTTCTTCAATTAATGAATGTTAGGGACTGAATGTTTTTGTCTCCTCCAAATTCATATATTGAAGCCCTGATCCCTAATGTGACTGTATTTGGAGATAGGACTTTGATGGAAGTAATTAAGGTAAACTGAGGTCGTAAGGTAGGGGGATGACTCGATAGGGTTAGTGTCCTTATGAAGAGACACCAGAAAGCACGTGCTCTCTCGTTTGCACTTCTATCTATCTATCTATCTATCCATCCATCCATCCATCCCTGTATCTATCTATCCATCCATCCATCCATCCATCCATCCATCCATCTATCCATGCATTGAAGAGAGGCCTCGTCAGGCCACAATGAGAAGGCAGAAGTCTATACATCAGGAAGAGAGCCTTCCCTCGAAACCAAATCTGCCGACATCTCGATCTTAGACTTCCCTGCTTCCAGGACTGTGAGAAAGGAAATTTCTGCTGTTTAAGTCACCCAGTCTGTGGTATTTTATTATGGCAGCCCAAGCTGACGAGTACGACAAACAACACAAAACTTGGTAGTACAAGTGTATTTTAGTTGGAAACCTATCACTACAGCAGGATTCCTGGAGCAAGCACAAAGTACACTGGGATTCGGGAAGGAAAAGTAACCCAAAATCACGTCAGCACCTTTAGTCTTTAAGGATTATCGCTATTTCTTGCTGCAACGGTATGGTTTGCAATAGCCACACAATTAAATGTGATATTTAGCTCCCACCATATATGGTCTAAGTTACAACAAAACATAAGGATAGAACCGTAAATTCATTATATCTAGAGTCAGTTTTTTAGCCATCAAAGGCAATGTTTAATACATCCTTTTTGCAACGCAAAATAAAGGTGATGGACAATTCACAAAACAAAATTAGATGTGGCCTAAGAATTTTAGAGGCGCTTTGAATACTCTCTTCCAATACAGTTTTCTCATTTTAAAAATAAGAAAGACCAGGAGCACCTGGTTAGCTCAGTTGGGGGAGCATGTGACTCTTGATCTCGGGGTCATGGGTTCGAGCTCCACGTTGGGTGTGGAGATTAAATAAATAAACTTAAGAAAATTAGAAAGACCAAAGAGTAGAAACAACCTAAATGTCCATCAACTTGTGAATAGACAAATAAAATGTCGTCTAACTATGCAATGGGAGATTCTTCAGTAATAAAAAGGAGCCAACTGCTGAAATACACAACACGATGAACGTTGAAAACATTATTCTAAGTGAAAGAAGCCGGCTACAAAGGATCATACATTGTATGATTGCATGGATAGGAAATGTCCACAAAAGGCAAATTCACAGAAACAGAAGGTAGATTAGCTGGTCTGTCAATTTCCTAAACTTATTGAATTGTACACCTAAAATGCATGCATTTTGTGGATGTAAATTATATCTCAATAAAGCTGTTTTATAAAAAATGAAGACAGAGGGGCTTCGGAATGCCAAGAAACACTCCCACGGCCCCCCATTTGCCTTAAATGAAAACCCAGGCCAAACTTTGGTTCGGTTTGGTAGCATCCCATGAGGTCAAAACCTCAGAAGACTCAAATCTGCAATCAGACTTGTCAAAACTTTCGACAGATTTGGACCTAATCCACTAACACGCATTCTTTGTCTTTCCACTTTTCAAAGGGAAACTGAGTAAAGGGGAAACGACACAGTAGTCTTCACTGAGGAACTCTGGCCTATGTAAGATCGACTTTTTTTTTCCTAAATGACAGTGAACATTTTCTTTTACATACGGCAACATTGGGATGAGGGTGTTCTATTAGATTACGGATAGAGATTGATGATCATTTTGACAAATAATGTACTGTACCTTGTTTTAAGATTCCAAGACTCTGAATAATTTGTGGAGAGCTTAGTGTTTTCAAATATGCATTATCCCTAGCATGAAAACCGATGCGACTTGTGTTTGTTTCTCTTCATTTTAATAAAAAAAAAATGCTTTTAATGTTATATTTTTTTTGAGACAGAGAGAGAGGGAGAGAGAGAGAGGGCACACACAGGCATGCACGTGCAGGGGAGAAGCAGAGAGAGAGGGCGACAGAGGATCCGAAGCGGGCTCTGTGTTGACAGCAGGGAGCCCGATGTAGGGCTCGAACTCGTAAACCGTGAGATCATGACTTGAGCTGAAGTCCGACGCTTAACTGACTGAGCCACCCAGGCAACCCCGATTTTAATTTTTTTTTCAAGTTTATTTACTTATTTTGAGAGAGACAGAGACAGCACAAGCAGAAGAGGGGCAGAGAGACAGGGAGAGAGAGAATCCCAAGCCAGGCTCCATGCTGTTAGCGTGCGAACTCACGAATCATGAGATCGTGACCTGAGTCGAAACCAAGGGTCAGACGCTTCACCGACTGAGCCACCCAGGCGCCCCGTGTTTATTTCCACTGAGATGACACCAAAGTGCTCATAGTGTGGTCTTACCTCCTTCCAGTGTGTGTGCATGTGCATCTGTGTGAACATGCTACGTCTCACACTGACTTTACCTTTAAACCTCGGCTTACCCTTCCGCCTTGAAGAAAAGAACTACCTGCTCCCCACCTCACATTCGTCCTTCTTTCCAGGGAAACCTGCCCTTTCAGTCTCAGGTATGATATTGCCTTTTCTGGAACTCCTGCTCCTTTTTCCCACCGACAAGTTCACTTTTCTTCTTCTTGGCATGTTAAACACCCACCTCTGGGGACATGTCCCTCTAGCTGTACTACTCACATTAGACTATGAGTACATATGGGGCTGTCTCTGCCTCTAGATTGGAAGGCACGAAGCTAATAAGGTCTTACGTACGTATCCCTAGGGTCCAGGGCCAAGCTTAACATACAGGGTGGGAAGGGAGAAAAGAGAAAAAGAAGGAAAGGGAATGGTAGGGAAAGGAAGGGAAGAGAAAGAAGGGATGGAAGGATGGAAGGATAGAAGGAAGAAGGAAGGAAGGAAGGAAGGACTGAATAGTTAATGTGCAAACAGTTATTGGCGATTACGGTCTTCAGAATTCCCTCTATCAGAGCACTTACTTGTGCACAGTTTAGCTCACTAAGCAGAAAAGAAGAGAATGTCAGGACACCACAACCTTTCCAGCTCAGCCTCTTCTCCTGCCGTAGCCCTGATGAGCCTCAAACCAGTGTCACCCTTCACCTTGGGACCATTTCTCCTGTCAGTGAAGAGAAGAGATTAATGACTCTGAGGGAGAGTGCCATCAGGGTGAGTCACATCTCCAGAGATTCTGTCCATCTGCTCACCCTGAACATGCTTCAGAATCTTCCCAACTTATGCAACGAAAGCGCTCTGAAGTTTGGGCCAGGGAGAGAGATAGCCGGGTATTGGAGGCTATGAGGGTGGCAGGGAAGGTGAACTTCAGATTCTTTAGCACATCCTGATTTTAGCCCAACTCCCCTAGACCCTAAGGGACAACCCCGGCAGGGTGGAGAGTCCTGATCAGCACCACAGCAGTAATTAGCATAATAGTAATACGATGGTATAATTGTAATGGTAATAGTAATACAGATTATGGAATGCTTTCACGATCCTACCTCGCTGGGTCACCCAGAATAAACACAATCTTTGGTACAATTTGTTCTCATTTTAATTCGTTTTCATTTTTACATTTATTTTAGAGAGAGAGAGAGAGAGAAGAGAGCAAGCGGGGGCGGGGGGCGGGGGGGGAGACAGAGTGAGAGAGAGAGAGAGAATCTTTTTTAAAAAATATTTTTTAATGTTTATTTTTGAGAGAGAGACAGAGCACGAATGGGGGAGGGGCAGAGGGAGAGAGAGGGAGACACAGAGCCCGATGCGGGGCTCGGACTCACGGGCCGCGAGATCATGACCCAAGCTGAAGTCGGAGGCTTAACTGACTGAGCCACCCAGGTGCCCAATTTGTTCTCATTTTAAAGAAGAAGATTCAGGTAGGAGACGTAACCTGCCCGAGGTAATAGATTCAGCAAGGGATACTGGCAACCCTCTTTCCCCAGACATCTGCCCCGTCTCCCACTTTCCTTCAGATCTTCTCGATTGTCTCCTTTCTGTGAGGCCTCCCCTGACCTTCATGTTTAAAACTGCAGCCTCCCCCAAACCCCTTCCTTTTAAACTTTTTCATTGCACTGACCCCCTTCTAACTGCTACAGAGCATATGCGTTTATTTTTATAGTGTCTACCCGTCAACATTGCCTTCCTCAAGATATAACTTTCACAAGGACAGCCATTTTCTGTCTCTTTCTCTGTTGAGGGTTCTATCTCTGCCACCTAGACCGGTGCCTGGCATACGGAAAATTCTCATCAATAGCTGTTGAGCCAATAAATGATTCAACAAGGGCTCTGATGCCTGGGTCCGTGACTTCTCAACTATTTTTCCAAAAGATGCTATACCGTTTCATATTCCACTTGTTAATTATATTCTCCTTTCTGGCTTTCACCAGTTTCAACTGTTGAATGTAAGTATCCTACAAAGAAGTTCACTAAAGACAATAGTGCCTCCAGAGTGTTAACTTTGCAGAGAACAGCATAAAAATCATTGTTAAAGCTTCACATAATATTAAATATTATAGATGCATGTGTTCTATCAAATCTGGATTTTCCCTTTTCTGAGAGTTAGAAATGTGACATACTTATTCTAACTAAAATAAATAACCCTCTATATATGTGATCATATATTAGGAACTACCACTGTTGAAAAGCGATGTGCTTGCTTAGCGATAACTACATCTCTATTTTAGGCACAATGATCCGGTACCCTCTGTGTCTAGACTGAATAAAAGTGAAGAGACCTCTGAAGGGTAGAAACAGTTGCCCCACAAGTTTTGCCAAACGCAGCAGCTTCGAAAGAATGTTTCCTTGAGATGATTCCCATTAAGAATGTCAGGAGACCAAGGACATTTGCCATCATAAAGCCTCTGAGATGTCCTGTATAAAGATACCTGTATAACTTTTTTCAAGTATTCCTTTAATTTATGTGAACACGGGGCCCGCTGCGTGTGGACATCTGGAATAACACTTTGAGAAAGCCGCCTAAAAGCAATTACTTAAAATTCCTTTATTACATCCTATACCAAATACAGTATTTAAAATACTGTATTTATATTTACAGTATTTAAAATACAGTTTACAATAAGATAAAGCTTTGCCCATAATGATTTCTTCTTTCCTTTTGGTGCGTTCAAAGTAGTTCCTTTTTCAGGGAGCCTGGTTGGCTCAGTCCACACAATGTGAGACTCTTGAACTTGGGGTTGTGCGTTCCAGCCCCACGTTGGGTAGAGAGATTACTTAAAAATAAACTCATTAGGGGTGCCTGAGTGGCTCACTTTGTTAGACGTCTGACTCTTAATATAGGCTCAGGTCATGATCCCAGGGTCGTGGGATTGAGTCCTGTGTCGGGTTCTGCTGAGTGCTGAGTGTGGAGCCTGCTTGAGATTCTCTCTCTCTCTCTCTCTCTCTCTCTCTCTCTCTCTCTCTCTCTCTTCCCCCTCTTCTATCCCTCCCCTGCTTGTGCTCTTTCTCTCTCAAAAAAATAAAATACTAAAAAAATGTTAAAAATGTTAAAATTTTCTTTTAAAATCAGTACATACAGGCTAAATGCCAGGTTTATTTCGTCTCCGAGGTCCGACGAACGGGAATGAGATTTATCCTAACATAAGCCACTAAAACAAATCTATCGCCAAAACATCTCTTAAATGTATTTTGGGGAGCTGTTGCAATATAACTTTTGTTGAAAGACTAGTTGTACCAGAAGCACATGGTGCTAGTCTTATGGGAAAAGAAAACGTAAACAGAATGCTTTCAAACCAGTGCCTAGTGAAATATTTCGCCCACCCCCTTTCTCCACCTGGCACCTTGTCCACTGGGCACGGTAACCTTTCCATCTGCCACCTCACTTTCTGGAGTGGTCACAGAGTCTTTCCTAACGATTTCTACTGTAGTTCTTCTACTTAATTGTGACATTTAAAAAGTACATTTAGTGCTAAGCTTAAATTATTTAATTTAATTTAATTTTAACTTTAATGTATTTAAATCAAATATTATTACAAATTATGTCATTAGCAGGTCAAAATTTTCTTATGAATTTTTTTCTGAAGAAAAACATCTTTCGGGGCGCCTGGGCGGCTCAGTCGGTTAAGCGTCCGACTTCGGCTCAGGTCACGATCTCGCGGTCTGTGAGTTCGAGCCCCGCGTCGGGCTCTGGGCTGATGGCTCAGAGCCTGGAGCCCGCTTCCGATTCTCTGTCTCCCTCTCTCTCTCTGCCGCTCCCCTGCTCATATTCTGTCTCTATCTCCTTCAAAAATAAATAAACATTTAAACAATTTTTAAAAAGGGAAAAAAGAAAAGAAAAACACCATTCAGTGAGAGTCCAGGGCCTATCACTGTGCTACCCGATGTGGTGGCTATTAGCAAAGCGTCCAAGGAAATGGCCACAATGGCTTCCCAACACTTCCCAACACTGCCATCACCAGTAGCCCTGCCTCCCTGCCTTTATGAGCCTCCAGACCCTTGTAATTGTTGTGATTTGGTTTTGTGAAGCCCGCAACACTCCATCAAGCTGACGTAGCATGTGATTATCAGTAAAAGTTACAACAGAGCCCACATGTCATTGTACCGACAAATATTGTTAAAAAAAAGGAGACGAGAAATATTAAACTCAATGGCTGAGAGAAAGAAAGGAAGAAAGAAAGGAAAGATTATAATCACCTAGCCTCCTTTCCTTTACAATTTTTTGTTTTGACTCTCAAAACATTGTTGAATTTAATTTGCTAAATCTTGTTAAGCATTAGATGGATGTTGGATAAGCTTTAACAGGAAATTTGAGGCTTTATTAAATCCCTTTGTTACTATGAAATCAATATGCGTTTCATAGCACTCGGGGGAGGGGGGGACTTTTTTGCATCCTAAAAATTGAGACGGCATGAAAACTGGATCTAGGCAAGTCAACTTGACTGCTCCCAGGCAGTATGGCAGTAGGTTTGCTCGGAGGCATCCATACTACACTTGCCAGGAGCCCTGGGTCGGGTATTACCACAAAAGAAACAGAATATAGTACATGATTACAAGAAACTTAGAACCCAGTAGATAAAACAGGGTGGGCACAAAGTTGAATACAGGCATCTCTCTTTTCTAGTAAATCTCACATTCGCAACTTTGACTTTCAAGCAACGGTACAATATGGGACCAAAGATTTGATAACCTTCTGAATGTGTTGGCCACGGTACATTATACGTTAGGTAAAAACTCCGGAAAGTGGGATGTTGCCACTTAGCTCAGTGAACACGGTCAATACCACACAAAAGGAGCTTTGTAAAGCTGAAGGAGATCACCTTCACATCCTCTGAGTTTATGGAAGGCAGTGGAGTTTTGGGAGTTTTGTAAAGAAGCCAGTGTGCTGTGATGGAGAGAGCCTGGGCTTTGGGTCCTCATGATTCCCACGTTGTTGTGGGCAGGTCGCTTGACATCTCTAAAGCCCCGTTTCCTCTCCTGTGACACGGAAGCAAAAAGCCCTACTCCACGGACATTGTCGAGGGGATGAAATGAGATGGTGTACCTCCTTCCCCTGGCACAAGATAAAAGCACAGGAAGCCGTTAATAATCATTATTATTATGTTATTATATTATATTATTATATTATTATTATAAATAATAAATTATTATTAAACGTTAATGATTATTGAGGGCATCTTGGCCACTTTGCTGAGCATTCTGTGTTCTTCATCTCATTTGATCTTTGCAACTGCTCCGTGAAGGTGCAACTATTATTCTCCCCACTTTGCAGAGGAGGAGACTGAGACCTAGAAAGGCAGGGGAAGTTGCTTAAGAGCGCTTTCCTACTGAGCAGGAGAAGCTAAGATTTTCCTCCAAATCCCGCCAAGTACGGCCCCGCCCACTGACTGCTCATTGGGAGGGACTCAGTGCATTTATTCACTGGGCAAATTCTACTAAGTGCTCATTATGTTTCAGGCACTGTGCAGGTTACCGAAGACACAGCAGTGGATAACACGGACATGGCACTAACCCTCCCGGATCCCACGACCTAACCAGGCTTTCCCAACTTCGGTGCTGTTGGCATTTGGAGCCGGACAGCTCTTTGCTCTGGACGGCCATGTGGTGCACTGTAGGATGTTACGTGGTGTCCCTGGCCTCCACCCACTAGATGCCAGGAGCATGGCACCCCCTCCCCCCACCTCAATTTGTGACAACCGGCAATGTCTCCAGACATTGTCACATGTCTTCTGGGGAGGAAACTTCCCTGAATAAGAACACTGCTCTTGTGAATACAACATCAAGGTCTTATGCTTAAGGGGCGCCTGGGTGGCTCAGTCGGTTGAGCATCTGACTCTTGATTTCAGCTCAGGTCATGATCCCAGGGTTGTGGGATCAGAGCCCACTTTGGACTCTGAGCTGAGTGTGGAGCCTGCTGAAGATTCTCTCTCTTCCTCTCTCTCTGCCCCTCTCCCGTGCTCTCACTTTTCCTTAAAAAAAAAGAAAGCTTTCTTGGTAGAAACATCTCTACTTCGGAAAAGGAAGTCAATCAAATTTTCTCTATAGAAATACGTATTATAGTCAACTCACCCAAAACAGGGTGTACCATAAATTACTATGCTTTCAAACAAAATTAAAGGGATATAAAGACATAGTGCCTAATACCATAGTGGGGGCTAATTACCCTTCTCTAACTGGGTGGGGAAGGAAAGCAATGACTTTCGGGAACCTAGAATCAAGGGTTGCTGGGTCCAACATTTCCAGGTTTATCACGTATTTTCAGGTTGCTGGTGGATTAGTCCTGGTAGGTTAACTGTTGCAATCCAGAAATTACACAACAGTCCCACAAAGGTGATCCTGGGTATTCTGGACTTCTGGGATGCTTCTCTCTACATTGGGACTCAGAGATCCAGGCTTTAACAACCTTACGGCTCTGCTTCCTTTTAGGTGTTTGGAATTTTCACCTTCACCAGTGAAAAGGGGAAAGGGAGAATACACAGATTGCAATGGGGGGGGGGGGCGGTTTACAGATCGTAACCAGAATCCTGCTCTTCCGTTGATAAGAACTCAGCTTCATGACTACTGCCAGCTATAAGGGAGGCTAGAAATGAAATCCAGCTACGTGTCCAGGAGGAAAAAGAGAATTGTTTGAACATATAGCCATACTTCGCCAATATGGTCAAAGTCATTTTCATTGTCCAAGAGCCATACATTGCCTAATTTTCTGGTTTATAAAATCAGGATATTATATACTTTATCAAGATTCTGTGAAGACCAACGAGAGATTTGTGAGCTACATTCTTCCCAAAGACTTTGTGCTATGTAAGTATCTGATATCTGGAGAATAATACACCATGCTAATTTATAGCCCCATTAAGAATAGACACATTCTTAATCCCTGGCAGACATCCTGATGTGGTCAATCCGTTATCATTCATTAAGAAAAGGCAAATGTGCTATGCACTACAAGTTCATGTCCCCCAGCGATGGTGTAATATTTTCTTTTGCTCTCAATGTGTGAATTATTAAAAATAAGCTAGCTACAATGTCATCAGTTTTGATTATATCAAAAATGAAGGCAGAGACAGGACTGCTTCCAATCTTGAAGTTATTTAGCATTTAATATTCCCTTTGGGAAATCAATATGGTTTGGGGGAGATTATTTATATACCACCAGTCAAGTGTGGTTTAAATAAATGCACCGTATTGCTAGAGTTATATGAATGAATCTTTCAATGTCAAGACCTTACTATTGAATAAAGAGATATAATCATAAATCAGCTAATGGGACAATGGTTGGTAGAAATTATCTGGTCATTTTACTGATATAGATGAATACCGTAGGTTCTGTTTTCTAGTATTTATTCAAATCATAAATATGAATGCCTGGGCATTCTGTGTCAAGAATTTAACATTTATTTTAAGATGTATATTCTGTGATATTAATTTTATTTCGGGGGTGAAATGTGGGCTGGTGGTTCAGGCATGTATAAATAATTCATGTTTTTAAAAACCGGTTAGGTAGAAAAATAAGTAATTAAATCATGGCAAAGTAATTCCTACTCTTAAGTAGTCAGTTCCTTCCAAGCTCGATGGAGGTTTGGAGCACAGGAGGATGGTCAGCAGGTCAGAAAGAAAAAGGGAAATGAACAGAGAAGTCTAGGGTGTCTGAGCTAACCCAGACCGGTCAATTTCTCCTTAGGTCACTTGACTCTTACTAGAGAGAAAAATCGATGTTCCTGGGAGAAACGAGAAGAAAGTGCAACTAAAAAGACTGACTTCTCCGAAGCCAACCTGGGAGAGAGAACCTGCAAACCTCACTTCGAACAGAGGACCACCACCGGATGTCCTTTTCTGCACTTAGCTATTTCTCAGACAACACATATGCCCTGCTTTTAATGAACAGAACATGGAACCAGAGGGATAAATCCAGGTGTCATTGTGAAATTTACAAAGGGAGCCCACACTTCACCCCAACGTTCACAATAAAATGTATTTAACTAGTGACTTCTCCCTGGAGCCAGTGAAAAACCCTTTTCAGTTGAATCGAAATTATTTTCACATATTTAGCCTGATCACGATGAAATTGTCAATATCTGACCATTCTGACGGGCAAAATGGCAATTTTCTAAGGTTAGCCTTAAGGTTTAGCTTTCTAGGAGCCTCGCCTTTGTACAAAGTAAGTATCGAGCGCACAATGAACTGCCTGGTCAGTAACGTAGAGTTCTGGGTCTTTAATATCGGGGAAAGACAGAACAGCAGGCTGCAGGCAGGTTAGGGGAGTTTCGCCCTTTCTGGCTCATTCGTCTAAGAAAGAATTTGGTGACTTGACAAGTTTCTGAAAGTGGAGGAAAATGATTTGAGCGAAAGCAGCCAGAGGCAGTTAGCAAATTCTGACCACCATCATCGTTGTCACCCACCGAAATTCAAACTCGAGTCCAAATTTATACAAGTGGATTCACTTACGTGGTACAGAATTCACATGCTATTTATTAACCATCACTGGGTCCTTTCTTGGGAATCCTGTACATTTCTGGATGGCATGACATTTTGGAAGCTGTAATCCTCTTGTGATAGGTTATAAGAGCCAGGTAAAACTTTCTTATTTTGTTCTAACTCAGCACGCTCATCTTTAACTGCAATAGCGTGTTTGATTCAAAAGGCAAACTTCAGGAAAGGAAGTGAAAAAGTCAGAAAGTCTGGAGAAAGTTGGAGGAGGGAGCATGTGTGGGATGTGGGGAGTGAGGAAGACAGCAGATTTTTCCTTTTTTTTTTTTTTTAAGAGTGATTATTCACTTCGAAATGAGACAGCTCAATTTAACTGCCCCGAATTTATGGGTCTAACCATTGGGGAAGATTATGTGTCTGGAGTCCTCTGGAGAAAGAAGCTACCTGGCGGTCCAACATTCATGGTCAATTGTTATTACAGGTGTGGGAACTCGTTGCTGGCAGCGAGAGAGTTCCTAGGGCAGGAAATTCAGGTGGGGTTCACTGATGAGGTGGTTGGGAGACAGCCAAAGCTGTATGCCAGTGAAGGGTTTGGGTAGCTACTGGAGCTAGTATTTTCTGCTGTGTACTTTAGAAGAATGAAGCAGTCTATTATTTGCGTCTTTGTAGAAATGTCTGACCAATTTTATGTGTCCACAGACTTTATCTTGCCCCGACGCTGCACTAAACTAAGAAGCAGTCAACTTTTTACTCTTTCTGGAGTGATAAGATGACATATTGCATTGTAAGAGTTAATAAGTTACATAAATTTCATAATCATGTCATTAATAAGTTGTATAAATTAATAAGTACGTTAGTTATTGAGCAACGATAATGTCTTTGCAGCCAAAACCCGTGTATAGTGAAATGCCATATCTAAAAATGCAGGAGTCCCTTAGAATGACTCTTGAGGAAAGGCTCTTACTATATAAACCAGTTAGTGATCAGGATAAGTGGATGAGGTAGATACCTCATGATTGAATTATTATTGTTATTTATTTAAAAGTAAGCTCTATGCCCAACGTGGGGCTCGAACTCACAACCCTGAGATCAAGAGTCACATGTTGTACTGACTGAGCCAGCCAGGTGCCCTGTGATGGAATCATTTTTAAAATACTTTTTCTTTTTAAAAAATTACTCAAGTAATTCATGGTCATCGCTGAACCATTAGAAAATCCAGGGAAGTAAATCAAAACAAGTTATGAGCCAGCCTACCTTCCAGAGTCAGCCACGGGTAGCAATTACTGTGCAAGTTTTTCCTTTGTTAATATAATATATAATCTATATTTTAAGTGGGATTATTCTATGCAGATCACATGATAATCTGCCCTTTTAATATTTTAACGGCCATATAATACTTCACTGTATGGATGTACCAAACATTAATTCCTTGGACCCACTTTTGCTGGTCCTTTACGTCATTTACCATGTTTTGGCTCAAATGTAGATTACTATCAAAATCATTTTTTATACTCATGTTAGCAGATGTGCCCAATTACTTCCTTAGGATAAATTCCTAGATGTAGAATTGATTGGTAGTAGGACATAATTTGGGGGGGAGGTTTTAATACAGATGATGAACTACTTTCCTTAAAACTTGTATTTATTTGCAATCCCACCAACCATACGAGAGCTATTAGCTTGTTTTAAGAGTTTCCAGCCAGGCCATTCCCTACTTTGGAGGAGAAGAGGGCATATTTCTCAACTTCCTTCCTTCCTCCCTCCCTCCCTCCCTCTGACAAACATTGATCCATAAGCTACTGCGTTCAGGCAGTGGACACAAAGTCTCTGATCACATTAGCCAGCATGTGTGGGAGAGCCATGATTTTGTATGTTCTCTGCTTTTGTCCTCTTATGTAATCCACGTAAATATCACGGACAATTCCAACATGTTGACTTCCAAACCCCCTCTCCCAGATGCTTTTCACATCTGGAAGTGACACAAATTCTTGGGTCAGACCATGCTCCTTGATTTTGCTCTGGAAATATTGTCATCATAACTGTGAGAGACAGAACTACCAGCTCTGTCCCATCTCCAGGCTGACTGTTGAATTCATTACGCAGCTATTCCTACTTTTCCTCCTCAGTGACAGTACTATGGCGCCTCCTCTACACCTCCCCACCCCTTAACCCCAGGTCCAAAGAAGTGGAGAGACGGGAGCGCATGGGTTATTCCAGTGCCCTTCCTCCCTTACGTCTGACTCTCTATTGTATTAACAAGCTATTCTCATGATGCTCTTAGAAGCCAGGATGAACAACAGTCTTCTTGCCAAGGAAAGTGACAGTCAATTAATGAGAGTTTTCTTTATTGTTGTGAGTAGGAAGCCCCTGAATAGCTTTTAAATTAGTGAGAGGCACTTTAGATGTCACCCTAGCCTCAGAATGGTCTGACAAGTTTCAAATCATTAATGGACTTCTTTCAAGCCCCTGTAATGTTTGGGCCTTTTCTGTGACTACGAGAGGCAAACAAACCAGTCCAATAATTATAAATTAATAAAACACCTTTAGATGGATGTGATGTGAAACATGATTAAAATACTCCCAGCCATATTGATTCATTTATTCTATTCTATTCTATTCTATTCTATTCTAGAGAGATAGAGCGAAAGTGGAGGAGAAAGAGAATCTTTAAGCAGGCTCCACGCTCAGTGCAGAGCCTAATGCGGGGCTCGATCCCAGGACCCTGGGATCATGACCTGAGCTGAAATCAAGTCAGATACTCAACCGACTGAGCCGCCCAGGCGCCCCACGAAAAGAGAAGAAAACCACAACTGAAATACAACTGACTCTTGAACAACATAGTTTTGAACTCCATGGGTTCTCTTATACATGGACTTTTTTTTTTTTTTGGATAAATACAGTACAGTACTGTAAATGTATTTTTCCTTATGATTTTCTTAATAACATTTCTTTCCTCTAGCTTACCTCATTGTAAGAATACAGTATATATGCATAAAACATTCAAAATACGTGTTAATCGACTGTTTATGTTACCTATAAGGTTTCCAGTCAACATTAGGCTATTAGTGGTTAAGCTTTAGGGGAGTCAGAAATTATACACAGATTTTCAGCTGAGTGGGCCGTCAGTGCCCCTAACCCCCATGTTCTTCAAGAGTCAACTGTATTTCAGTTGTCGTTTTCTTCTCTTTTCATGTATTCCCCTCTTGGACAGAAAGAGAAGGAACAAAAGTTAGGGTCCAGTTCGTGAGTCAAAGGGTCAAGATGCAACAGACAGCGTAGAAAGGTTTGCGCTGGCCAAATGCTGAAAGTGCAGTTCAAGGGAACTATGGTAGCATGCTCTTATAAATGTACTTTGTAATTCATTCTACGTGTCAGTGACCTTGTGAACGATTGAATGCGGCGGTTCCTGACCAAGGGTGATTTTGCCCTATGGGGGACATTTGACAATGTTTGGAATATTTTTGGTTGTCACAACTGGGGTGGGGGTCTGGCCTCCAGTGAGCAGAGATGGGAATGCTGCTAAACGTCCCGTAATACCTAAGACAACCTCCCACCCCAAAGAATTACTGGCCCTAGATGCCAATAGTGCCAAGGTTGAGAAACCCTGCTTTAATGTACTTCAAATTCAGCTTGTTGGGTTCAAAGTTGACACTTGAATAATCATTTCAAGCATATCAGCCGTGGCAACACGAGATGTTAACAAGCTTCAGCTCTAGCCTGGGTCATGGGTAGAAGTCTTCATCTCTGCAACCGGAACTTCTACATGGGGTAGTGCCTCAGCGACACCTGAGTTCTTCTTAAGGATAGTAGTTGAGGAAAGAAACTATGAAGAGGAACCACTGGATACATCTTTGGGTTCTAGAAGAAGTCATGAAAACTTGGACTGCTTTCCTTTGTAAGCTCTCTCTAATGATCAGATGAGGGGTAAGGAGGATTCCTGCTGAAATTAGTTCCTTCAGACTGGCCAACATCTTCCACAAAACCTGGAAAGAATAAGACACTGCTATCTGATGAGCCTGTAGCCCAGTGGTTCTCTAAGCGTGGTCTCCAGATCAGCAGCATCAGCATTACCTGGCAACTTGTTAAAAATGTAAATTCTGGGGGCACCTGGGTGGCTCAGTTGGTTAAGCATCTGACTTCAGCTCAGGTCATGATCTCAAGGTTCCTGAGTTCGAGCCCCATATTGGGCTCTGTGCTGACAGCTCAGAGCCTGGAGCCTGCTTTGGATTCTTTGTCTCCCTCTCTCTCTGCCCCTCCCCCACTCATGCGTGTGCTCTCTGTCTCTGTCTCTGTCTCAAAAGTAAATAAACATAGGGACGCCTGGGTGGCTTAGCCGGTTGAGCATCTGACTTGGCCTCAGGTCATGATCTCATGGCTCGTGGGTTCGAGCCCTGCGTTGGGCTCTGTGCTGACAGATCAGAGCCTGGAGCCTGCTTGGGATTCTTTGTCTCCTTCTGTATATGCCCTTCCCCCACTCACGCTCTGTCTCTCTCTGTCTCTCAAAGGTGAATAAATGTTAAAAAAACGTAGATAAACATAAACAAATTAAAAAAAATGCAAATGCTGAGGCTTCGTCCCCGACCTGACTGAATCCGAAATCCTGACCACGGGCTCATTGGGCTTTACCAAGTCTTCTAGGGAATGCTGATAATATGACCAAGTTCAAAACCATTGCTGGGGAGTGGGGTGGAGGGGATGGGGAAAATGGGTGAAGGGGAATGAGAGATACAGACTCTCATTTATGGAATGAATGTCACGGGGATGAAAGGTGACAACACGGGGAATACAGTCAACGATACTGTCTTAGCATTGTATGGTGACAGATGGTACCGACACTTGTCGTGAACATAGCATAATGTATAGAGTTGTTCACCTGAAACCAATGTAACGTCGTATGCCAACTATACTAAAACAACACAAAATAAACCACTGCTTTAGCTACAAAATGGTGGAGAGATAGAGAAAGAGGGAGGGAGAATTTCCTAAGGAAGTTTTCAGTTTGGGTAACTCAAGAACGAATCAAGATATTCCCTTTAACGCAACCATTTACACTAAAAATAGAAAATCTGGGTTGGGATTTTCACTTAGCATCTCATTTCCTGTGCAGCCCGTGATCTCTTGGAGATGTAGGCTTAAAGCCCACTAGTTGAGATGGTTCAAAGGTCTTTGGAGCAGAAGCGTTGACATTTAGTCAGTTTCGGGCGGGGGGCGGCGGGTCACCTCTCCCGCTGTTCCCTGGGCATGCTCAGTCACGTCGTGTTAATGCCTCCTATCTCCTCTGCACTCATCTCCATTGCAAGCTTTGAAAAACACGTCATCATGTTGGCATTTTCATGCCCTGTGACAAGGGGATCCAGAATGCGGAGGAAAGAAAACACGCTGTTTCCAGTTACTATTATAGCGTCTCCCTGGCTTAATCATTTATTCTTTCCAGGGGCACCACTATACTTGGAGCACTTGGAATTGCACCCACTGGCAGTGTTCTCTCTCACACACTCCGTGGCAAGATGCTTTCTCTTTGCATTTTGGAAGGACTACTCTTCTTTGGAAACTTTTTCACGTTTATTTATTTTTGAGAGGCAGAGAGAGGCAGAGCACGAACAGGGGAGGGGCAGAGAGGGAGGGAGACACAGAATCCGAAGCGGGCTCCAGGCTCCGAGCTCTCAGCCCAGAGCCCGACGCGGGGCTCGAACCCACGAACCGTGAGATCGTGACCTGAGCCGAAGCCGGACGCTTTCCGACTGAGCCACCCAGGCGCCCCTGAAGAGACTACTCTTAAAAGAAAAGGAAGATGCAATGAAAGGGTGAGGGAGAGCCTCCTTGGGGGACAGTCCTTGGGCACCCAGAACCCAGCAGAAACGTTCACTGGCAGGCCAGCAGACCAGGCCCTGGGAAGAAGCATGTCTTCCTGGAGCACAGCTTAAAGTGAAGGCCCAGTTGAAGTTGAATGGGAGAGGGCCCAGCACACCTCTTCTAAAGGAACACCTCCTCGTTGGCAGTTGCTCATATTGCGCGGAACTAGCACAGCCTCTTTAAAATCTGCGAGCAATCGCTTTTCGTTAATCAAATCTGGAACGCTCTACCCTGGTTTTGTTTCCATTGTTATTAGTGCTATTGCTTATTTAACCGCAGCTCATGCTTCCAGATAGCCATGGATAAAAGTAAGTCACTCCAAACATCATAAAAAGGGAATGGAAATGAGGCCATGTCTGGTAGGGCTTGAAAAGATTTTACATCCAAGGAGCCCGCCAAGATGTTAACACGAGGGAACAATATCATCGGACAAAAGGAAAAAAAAAATTTACCAAAGCAATTAGTGATAACACAGAGAATGCCAAGCTTTGTGTAAGTAAAACAAAATTCTATCATGAAAATATGACGACTAAAGAAAAAGCGTTTACTACTGTTCTACTTTCGTCCTAATCAAGGCGTAATATTCTGTTTTGTATACTGCACGTATTGCTGTTTTTAAAGGGATGATTCAACTGGAGTGCATTAGGAGGTTGGTCTTTTCGCAAAGACGAAGCGAGGTGTTAAGAGGTTTTCTTGTGTGAAACAGGACATTTGCCCATACGCGTGTGTGCACCCGAACGAAAGGCCAGCTCTCTGCCGCGCGAATTCAGGGGCAATTCATCCAACCCCATATCCACGGGGCTGGGGAGTAACAGCTGGAACAGGTTTGCATGTTTCAAACTCAGACAAATTCATATAAAGTATAATTTTGTGAGTTTCGGGCTTATCAGATCTAAAGAGACAGCATTCTTTGCTAATGCTTCGGCGGCATCAATCAGCAAATACTTTCCGTGGTCATTTTGTGCCCAAAACACAGGATCCGATTTCCCCTCACCCAAAGTTCAACTTGGAACATAAGGACCGTGGGGGCAAAAGACTTCCTTAGTGTGCGAGCAAAAACACCAAGTGTTTTCTTGGGCAAAGGAGATGAAATCTAAAAACACAGCGCTCTGAAAATTAAGGCCAAATCAATAGTTCTGCACTCACAACAGAATACTTTCTTTTAGAACACAAGCTTGCTATTTGGAGGATTATGCACGGAAATACTTCCAAATTGCCACCCACACGGTTCTCTGGCCATCTCCTTATATGACTGAGTCAACGCGTGGTTAGAAAAAAACCTTTTGATGTCATCCTATGCCAAGTATAATTTTAAAAAGAAGTCAATTGCTGCACAAAAATCACATCATGGATGACGCTTCTTGTCCAGAGTCGGGAGACAGGGGGTGTAAATTTCTCAGAACCTCCTTCTGGTTCTAACAGTTTCTTTTGCCATGTAAGCGGATCCACCTCCCTGGCTTAACCCACCGAAGTACGTGTTGTTATTATGAATACCAAACAGATAATACAAACGCATGCGAATTTGGATTCTCAATCCCTTTAAGTACGGATGATATGATCCGGATATTTAGCACTGCTGACCCCTTAGTTATTATTGAGCAACTGGAGATGATAAATCTTCAAAGAAAGAGGACACAAATGACCATTCCCATAGGGGGAAAACAAAAACCGAAGACAAACAGGAACTAGGGATTAAGTCCATTGCTTTCCCCTACCAAATCGGCCATGAAAGCATACAAATACCTTCCTGTTCTTTAAGTCTCAGACTTAATGAATATTAGCCCTCAAGAGGAAAGCTGACTTTTTAAAATTATTATTATTATCATGCTAGGCTTAATCAATTGCCTATTTACTGATTTAAGCAGAAAAAGAACTTCTGAGGGGATTGGAGATCCAGCTCAGGAAGGAGACAGGAACAAAGGGAGGCCAGCCAGTCCGAAACCCAGCCCAAATCCTGTCTTAGAATTCAGTTGTCCCAAGGAGAAGGCCCACAGCAAGTTCTGACGCTGACGGCCTGTTAGAACTGCAGAAGCTGTTGCCTCTGGAAAGTGTCACTGTCTTTTTCTTGCCGGTTCCCCCTACTCTCTTATCAGAGAGATTGTGTGTCCACGTTGAGGATCTAAAGAACCTCTCTGAGGCGTTTGCTGAAGTTATGGGGGACCTCAGGAACGGAAGGAGGTGTAATGGTGCCCTCTGCTGGCAAAAATCAGTAATGCTGCCCAGTAAGTTTTCTGCTGGGGCTGGAGTAAAATTTCATTTCATTTCATTTTTTCTTTTTCTTTTTCTTTTCTTTCCTCCTTCTTCTTTTTCTCTTTTTTCTCTCTTTTCTTTTTTGGCTCGAGGGTGTTTCTGGAACAAAAAGTCCTGAGAAGTACTCTGCAAAAAAGTAGTTGCAAAACCCCAAACCACATGAAATTAGCTTGATTCTGAGTTGACAGTGGAATTTGAAACCAGCTGTATTTCATCCTAAGATGTTAGCGCCATAAACCCTTCATCAAACCTGGAGACAATTATTTTCTCACTATCTGGACAAGACCACATTTCTAGCGGCTGGATTTTTCCAGGGCGGACTTTGCTCTCCCGGTTTCCTTTTGTAGAACCCCCCCCCCCTCACTCCGACTTGCATAAACACGCCTCATTCAAGAATGAAGGATGCCACCCTCCATTATTCCGCTAGTAAAACATCATAAAAGGAATTTGTCACAGAAAGCACACGTGCCATTTGCATTCTCAGGCTTCTTAGAAATACGCTCTAAGGCCAAAAATTAGTTTTAAAACATCATTTGAGACAGTTCAGAAAAACAGGGGTATTTCATTCAAGGTGTAGTTTCTTTATTTCAGTTACCGGTTCTGGACCCACAGTTGAAATATTTAAACCACCTATAACTTAAAACAGCTAAAGATAACTAAGGGGCAGTAAAAGGAGACTGTCAATATGCATTGCATGCTGGCAGGAGCTCTTGGTAAAAAGCTGGATCATCTTCAATGGGGTCTACTAACCTATGAGATATTAAGGAAACATCTGTTTATATAAAAGTCATGAGTAAAAGAGACAAAATATAATTGCCTCAAGGAATCAAAAAATTTGGCTCCTGGCTGGTGTGTGTGTGTGTGTGTGTGTTAAGTTTTATTTACTTAAGTAACATCTATATCCAATGTGGGGCTCAAACTCACGACCCCAAGATCGAGAGTCGCACGCCCTCCCCACTGAGCCTGCCAGATGTCCCCAGGCTGGTGTGTTTTTTTGTTGTTGTTGTTGCTGCTGTCGCTTGTTTTTAAACCCGAGTCCTGGCCAGACAAGAGAAGCCATGGCTTTCGTTGGGTAAGTGAATGACTGATGGACTCATTCGTTTGTTTACCCACTGTAGCCTCACGGGAGCCCAAGCTCAGAAGGGCCCCACGCTTGGAGGAATGGTCTGCCGCTGACATCTTGAAATTCTTAGGAATTTTGATTTAAAAAAAATTTTTTTTACATTTATGTATTTATTTCTGAGAGACAGAGAGAGACAGAGCGTGAGTGGGGGAGGGGCAGAGAGAGAGAGGGAGACACAGAATCCGAAGCAGGCTCCAGGCTCCGAGCCGTCAGCACAGAGCCCGATGTGGGGCTCGAACTCACAGACCATGAGATCATGACCTGAGCCGAAGTCGGACGCTCAACTGACGGAGCCACCCAGGCGCCCCGGAATTCTTAGGAATTTTTAGACAAAGGGCCCCATGTTTCATTTTGCACCAGACTCTGTAAATCATGTCGCCCGGCCCGTACATGTGCCTATTCAGCGCGCACTTCCAAGCACCGTCAGAGTAAGACGCCGGCCTTCCTAGGTGCTCTGTAGTTCAGAGGACGATGGTAAGATCATTTCCAGCTGGGAAAACCTGCAACGCTTCATGAATGGGGTGTCATTTGAGTGGGGACCTTCACATGGAGTCTTTAGTACTTATTTTTCTGCAGGAAAATAAAAAACAAGGAAAACAAATAGGGGAGTTCTTCCCCCACCAAGTGGGTCAATCCTATCACGTCACTACACCACAACACTTTTTCCTCTGAGGGACGACACCGCCATGACACTGAGGGTGCCAACCCCCCCCCCCCATCTGGAAATCCCACTATGTCCACTTCAGAGCCCCGAAATGAGCTCGATCAACAAAGCAGGCACCAAGGCTCTAACTCGTTGTACCCAGACGTCCAGATTGCATCTCTCTCGACCTCCACGAGTGCCTTCCCGGCAAACGCTCTGCTTAAGAGAGATTTGGTTTTGAGGAAAGCAAAGAGAATATGAGAGTATTCCCTAAGATCCGATGTAAAAATTATAAAGGTATTCTACTCGATAGGGATAAAGCTGCATGTAGCCATTTTTTAAAAAACTATTTTTAAGATATATTGGCCATGTTAAATATTCAATATTAAAATAACAGTTCTTTAAAAAAAATCTTTGTACATTAATGGGCATAAAAACACACCATTCTTAGGGTCAATATCCTTAGAAAAAGAACGTATTGCGCAAAAGATGTAAAACAGCCAACGAACTTTGCAGAGTACTCAAAGACATTTTTCTTTCCAGCACTCTCATAGTTACTCTGTTTTTTTTTTTAAAAAGTAATTTCTATACCCAACGTGGGTCTCCAACTCATGATCCTGCGATCAAGAGTCACATGTTCTTATCACCTGAGCCAGCCAGGTGCCCCACCTTATAGTTACTCTTAATATGCTATTTCTGGAATTTTGCCTCCTTAATTCTTTTTTTTTTTTAAGTGTTTTAAAAGTTTATTTACTTTTGAGAGAGACAGAGACAGAGCGTGAGCTGAGCAGGGGCAGAGAGAGAGAGGGAGACACAGAATCCAAAGCAGGCTCCAGGCTCCAAGCTGTCAGCACAGAGCCCGACGCGGGGCTCGAACCCACGGACCGTGAGATCGTGACCTGAGCTGAAGTTCGGTGCTTAACCAACTGAGCCACCCAGGCTCCCCGACGCCTCCTCAATTCTTAATGGAACGAGGTAGAAGTTTAAAAAAATCCACCATGTGCTTTGAAGTCTCTGACTGTGGATAAAGCTACGTAAGCAAGGTATTCGAGAAATTACGTGTTTTGAGATTTTTCTTTTAGCCCGATTTCTCACTAGATATTTAAACCAGAACCAGCAAGCAGATACTCTCTGGGTATCAACGAAGCAACATTTGCCATTTCGTAGAGATCGGTAATACAATGAATACCAAGGCCATATTATTGGAAGAAGCTGTTCATCTAATTCCCCACGAGGGAAAAACAGTACACACTCAAATCAAATTATTTACTTGAGCTTTGTGACCAAATTAAAACAGAAAAGGAGGCATTTCTAACACTATGGGTTTTATGACTCAGGTGAAGATTGGAGTCTGGGATACAAAATTGAGCTGAGTGTTCTTTCTCTAAGAACGGAGTCATAAAGATGCAGTTGACTCAAATCCAACAGCCAAGCCTGGTTGCATGAAACCACCGTCTGGCAGAATTTATGAGAGAAAAATAAAATTGTGTAAGCGGCAGTTGGCTTCAGAAAGGGGTGGGATAACAGAACCAAATCCAAGAACAGCAGAGTTTACCTCTGCCCTCGTGTCCCATCTTAAGAACTGGGCCGGCATCACATGTCTCCAGCTCGAGCGTTCTGGTCCTTATAACCACCACTATACTCCGGCATTCTGGCCAGACCCTGACCCACTCCCTGGTCAGACTCCCTGACCCACATTTGTGGCGGCCAAACTGGGGTTAGTGTGGGCAAAGGAGCCAGGAACTGCTGACTGAACTCTTTCTGAAGCTTGTGGCCACACGGGAACCAGTAGGCAGGGGTTGGATCCCTCTTCTGGGCCTGGAGCACATGACAAAGTGGGACTGGGAAGGGATACAATTAGTAAATGTTACAAGACTACTTTCTTGATCCCAGTGGAATGCTCAGAAGGGCTAAAGAACTAAGTCTGCGATCCAATCTCCATTTATGTAATGTCTCTGTTATGCGGCAGAGGGAGGATTCATGCTGTTTCTATTTCATCGTTATTATTTTTAAACTCTGCCTTTTGAATTATGAAGGACCGGCTCATCAGAGCCATGTGCAGATAGAGATTCAGCGAAAATTGGTCCGAATTCTGCTAACGGAGAGGGGATTTTGCAACTTCTCGGAAGACTCGAGAGCATCGCCATTTCTGCTCAAAGCAGGGGTTCTCAACGTCTGGCCCCTCGACCAGCAGCATGAGCATGGGGGGAAGGAGAGACTGATAGAAATGCCGATTCTCAGGCTCCATCTCAGACGACCGAATCACAACTCTGAGGCTGGGTCCCGGCAATCTGCGTCCGTGAGATTCTGCCGTGTTCTCACTTTGAGAACCACCGATTTAAGGAACCATTAAGGACTTCTATGAGATAACCCGTGTCTGCCTCCCCTGCTAGGGTGCTACCACCGACACTTCAACTTGGTATTTGGTCCGTGAGATCAGACGACTCTAGTTTGCTTTCTAGTTTAGTCTGATTTAGTTTCTAGTTGCTGGTTTTGTCGAGGTTGTAGAAGGAAACGAGCCATCGTCTCCCTCCAATTCTATTATTCGCCTTGTTCACATTTGAATTCTCCAAGATTTTCCTAAAACCCCAAAGCACGAAATAGAATTCGTATTCTTGAACAGCGACTCCTTGGACCATTCACTGGGTATTGTAATTAGTTTCTGTACGAGTGAAATGTTTGTTTTCTCCTTGAAAGAAGTTTTTCAGAATTTAGAGGCTCAAAGAATTTTAGAGTTGCAATGGTTCTTTAAAAGCCATGCACAGGGGCGCCTGGGTGGCGCAGTCGGTTAAGCATCCGACTTCAGCCAGGTCACGATCTCGCGGTCCGTGAGTTCGAGCCCCGCGTCAGGCTCTGGGCTGATGGCTCGGAGCCTGGAGCCTGTTTCCGATTCTGTGTCTCCCTCTCTCTCTGCCCCTCCCCCGTTCATGCTGTCTCTCTCTGTCCCAGAAATAAATAAAAACGTTGAAAAAAAAATTTTTTAAAAAGCCATGCACAAAGAGGCGCCTGGGTGGCTCAGTCGGTTAAGCGTTCATGATCTCACAGTTCATGAGTTCGAGCCCCGCGTCGGACTCTGGGCTGCCCGGGTGGAGCCTGCTTGGGATTCTCTCTCTCTCCCTCCCTCCCTCCCTCCCTCCCTCCCTCTCTGCCCCTATCCCAGCCATACTTTCTCTCTTTCAAAAATAGATAAATAAACTTACAAAGAATAAAATAAAAGCCATCCACATCTATTTTTTTTTTTAACCCAGGGAGAAACGCAGGCCACAAGATGCTGATCATAGGGGTAAGCAGAGAAATCATGGGTCACATGGAGGCAGGTGGCCGGCTGCTAAGCCCTGGATCCCTCCACTGGATCCAGTACGAAATGAAGGACTGCTCCTATGGGGCGGGGGCCGGGGGGGGGGATGGCATTTGCTTCCGGTCCACCAGAAGGGATGAGTGAAGCTCCCAACCTAGAAGCCTCTGATGTTAGAAAATGGATTCTAGTAACAAGAGGCCCAGGACAACGGACGGGAATGATCAGGCCTGTGATCTGTTGGAAAGGCTGCGGGGAGATGTTTGGGTAGCGCATGCTCATTACCGTGTCTGGCCCGAGCCAGTTTTATTTAGCCCCATAAAAACAGACTTAGCTTATGATATTTTAAGCATCTCAAACAAAGCAAGATTTATGCTATTGGGCGCGACTTGGGACCTTCCCTTGTACCAGGGTTTCCACAGGTCTGGAGAGGCAAGAAACTGTTTCTTTATGCATTACAAGCACAGAGTAAGAAGCCCCCTCCTTCTCTCTTCTAATATCATCAGGAATGAATAGGCAGCGTGTTTCCCATAATTCAGCAATAACTGGGCTATTATTCTTTAATGCTTCAGTTTATTAATGTAACCACTGTGTCATTCCTACTGTGCCCATGTAATTAAATTACCCGACAGACATTTGATATGAAGCTCTCAATCCCCACAAAAGCTCAGAATTTCTATGCCCCTTTGTGAGTCCCTAATGAATGAGTGGCACAGACACTTCTGTCACCCATGTTCACTCACTGTCCTCTCTGACTGCTCTCCTGTGTCATAGGGGCTCGCTCCTGCAGAGAAACTGGGAACCGTTCAAAAGTGAAGGGTCACGTTTCCAAGAACAACAAGCACTAGGCTATGCTATCACCTTCCTCTCTCTTTGTCTGGCTAAACCAGAGGCTGACCAAATTCAATTCCAAAACCGCGTCTGGGTGGACCAACGGTACATTCTTAAACCTTAGCTACTGAACGCTAATCCTTCCTTAACTCATGAGTATAAAGGGAAGATAAACTGAAAAAAAAAAAAAAAATTAAAGCCGTCATTGTGTCCATCCAAATGTATGTCATCCTGTGACTTTCTGAGAAGGAAAAAAATATGATTTGCATTTAAAAATTAAGTCTTTAACTTTTAAAATCTGTAAGTGGAGCTGATATTAGTGAGGCTAATAATGAACCTCAGCCAGACGCTTTCCCAACCCTGCTCATGGAAAGGTACCCGTGATTACTAACCAAATAATGGACTTTTTTCTAAACCACTCAACTGTTCTTTCAAGCTGTTCATTTCAAGCTACAACTTGCTCTAAATGTTGTAGAACTTGGACGTGAACTCTTTAAAATAATTATTTCTAGCAATGACACTTTAGAGACTCAAAACGTTTCCAAAGATTTTCAAAAAGCTTATATTTCACATTTAACAAAATGTGATACAATCGGCCTAGTATATATTTGCTATGAGGGTAGAGTGCAGATTTGAATGCGATCCTCGACATCCGATCTTTATTTTTTATTTTTTATTTTTGACACCTGATTTTTACATATTTAAATCACATGCCT
Source organism: Prionailurus bengalensis (assembly GCF_016509475.1). Taxonomy (NCBI): domain Eukaryota; kingdom Metazoa; phylum Chordata; class Mammalia; order Carnivora; family Felidae; genus Prionailurus; species Prionailurus bengalensis. The sequence goes on from NC_057361.1 coordinate 7,794,731, forward strand.
TACACATGGCAGGAATATAAGGAAAAGGAAGTGTACGGGAAGAAAAACTGAGATCTAATCTCAAAAACAATTACTTTGCTTTTACAAGAAAAAGCATCAAGTCAAAGCATATGATGCCCAGACCAAGGCCACTGAAAATGTCTCCAACCACCCAACTAACCAACCAGATTTTTAGATCAGACACTTGAGAGAAGAAATCACATCTTATTGGAATCTAGATAATTTAAGTACGGCTAAAACCTAAACAATAATTACTCTATTACTATGACTGCCCTTTAACACTGCAATTTATGTTATCTACATATGATGAACATAATTTTGGTACGTGATGCCTCAAGTGCACAGGTGCACAGAAAAAATATTGGTTTTAAATCCTGAAATGATTTGAGATGAAAAGCATCTTTAGAATTATTAGTAACAATTCTGCTAGTCTCAAAAGAAAGCAATAAACACATAAGAAAGCATCTAAAACAGAGGGAACAAAGAGCAGACCTAATCTTAACAATGCCAATAATTGTATTAAATATAAAGGGACCAAGCACTCCAATTAAAAGGCAGTGTCGAAGGGGGTTCAAAAAAATAAAAGAACTAATTATATGCTGTGGAGAAGAGACGGACTTTAAGTATAAAAACACAAGTAGGTTAAATGTAAAAAGAGAGAAAAGATATGCCGTGCAAATACTCCACATAAAAAAACTGGCAGGGCTATATTAATGTCAGGTAAGATAGTCAATGAATGTTGCCAGAGACAAATAGGAACATTTTCTAATGACATAAAGGCAAGTGTATTTAATGACCGAGAAAAACTTCCAGGACTAAAGAAGAAAAAAGACTAATTCATGCTTATAGTTAGACTTTTATATGTCCTTTTAAGTAACAAATAAAACAACTAGTGGAAAACAAACAAACAAACCCAAAACCCAGGTCTTTAAAAAAGCCCCAAATATCTGAAAAGTACACACTGCTGAACGATCCATGAGTAAAAGAAAAAAATCACAAGAAACATTTGAACATAATTTGAATTGAAAGAAATCATCGATCTAAGTATACACCTCAGGCAGCTGGAAAAAAAAAAAAGAGCAAATTAAACCCAAGGTCAAAGAAGGAAGGAAAAATAAAGATAAAAGCAGCAAACAAAGAAAGAGAAAGCAAATAAGGAATAGATATTTAACAAAGCCAAAAGTGGATTCTTTGAGCTTATTAATAAAATCGAGATACTCTTGGCAACAGTGATCAAAGAAAAAGAGAGAAAATATGAATCACCTGTATCAGGATATAACATATTCTGCAGGCATCAAAGACAGAAGGAAATACTATGAACAGTTTTATTCCAGTGATTTCAACAAGCTAGTTGGAAGGCACCAATTTGCAGAAAAACACGTTACCAAAATTGACACAAGGCAAAAATGGAAAATCTTATTAATGTTAGATGGATTAAAGAAATTGAATTGAAATGAAAATTCTTCCCCGAAAGAAAACATCAGACCCAGAGGGTTTTACCATACGTTTAAAGAAAAAAAAAATACTGCCAATTTTATACAGATTTTTTTTCAGAAAACAGAGGAGGGAGAAATGTTTTCCCAACTCATTTTATCTGATAACAAAATCTGATGAAGCAAATACAGCATAAAAAAAGAAACTCGTGGGGCTCTGGGGTGGCTCAGTCAGTTAAGCACCTGACTCTTGATTTTGGCTCAGGTCATGATGTCACGGTTCGTGAGTTTGGGCCCTACGTTTGCCTCCATGCTGACAGCGCACAGCCTGCTTGGGATTCTCTCTCTCTCCCCCCCCCCCTCTGCCCCTCCTCCACTTGCGCGCACTCTCTCAAAAGAAATAAACAAACATTAAAAAAAGAAAAGAAAATCACAAATCAATATCCCTGATGAAGACAGACAGGAACGTAACTAAATGTTAGCAAATCAGGTCCAGCAGCATATATAAGAAGCATGAGATATCATGACCAGGAAGATAAGGTTAATTTAACGTTCAAAATCCATCAACCGATATAATTTATCACATTAATAGCGAAAAGGAATCAAACTGTATGAGCATGCCATTAAAGGCAGAAAAGGAATTTTATAAAATTCAACATCCATCCAATGATATAAAACCCCGTACATTGGGAACTGAAAGCAATTTAATCAGCCTAATGAAAAGCATCAACGGAAAACTCCACCATACTTTGTTGTGAAATATTGAACACTTCCCCCAAGATCAGGAACAAGGCGATGATGTCTGCTCTAAGCAGTGACAGTCAACATTGTACCGGGCGGTGCAGCAAGAGCAATAAAACAAAAAAAAAGCAAATCAACGACACAAAGGTTTAAAAGGAAGTAAACCTCTCCTTTTTTAAAAAAATTCACGATTGCTGAGACTGATAATTACGTTAAACGGTGTTACAGGATGCAAGATGAGTGTATGAAAATCAATTGTATTTTTATATAATTACAGCAGGATAAAATACTGGGGAACTGATTTAGCTAAAGACGTGCAAACCTAGATGGAAACCTAGAGGATATTGCAGGGGAAGAAAATGTAAACGTTAGAAACAAATGGAGATGTACCATGATTATGGCTTGGAAGATTCAATATTGTGAGCTGTGAATTCTCATCAAATTGATCTATAGATTCGACACAGTTCCCATGAAAAGCCTCACAGGCTGTTCAGTATAAACAGATAAGTTGAAGGGCGCCTGGGTGGATCAGTTGGTTGAGCATCCGACTCTCGGTGTCGGCTCAGGTCATGATCTCGCGGTTCATGGGGTCGAGCCCCACCATCTGGCTCCCCGCGATGACAGTGAGGAGCCTGTTTGAGATTCTCTCTCTGCCCCGCCCCTGCTCTCTCTCTCTCTCAAAATAAATAGAGAAACTTAAAAAAAAAAAAAACAAGACATAGACAAGCTGATTCCAATATAGACATAGAAATGCAAAGGAACTAGAACAGCCAGACAATCTTTAGAAGAATGACAACGTTGGGGAACCCGCCTTACTTCATTTAAATACTAACTATAAGGCTACGGTAGTCAACACAACTTGTCAGTGTGTTGTCAGTCACTGCCTGCATATCTGAAATTCAACACAGCAAGCTCAGGGGTCAACTGCTAATTAAGGCCACTTCTGTTTGGTATTTCTTCCCCTCTGTTTTCCACCAAGAGTCCACTTACAACATAGATTCTCTGTCTTTATTGTTTCTCCTGTTTGTCCTCCTGCAGTCCTATCTGTTCTCCAGGAACAAAGTTAAGAAGTGTTGTTGAATTTTATGTGCAGGTGAGTATCGAGTTGAAGTTCTGTGTAAACTTATCCTTCAAACTTCACAACATCCTGCCTTTCGAGACCAGACACACTAATTTATGACTTTTGATACAGGTATATTGTCAGGGTGCATTACCTTCTAATATCTTTCTAACTTCTACCACGGAGTGAGGATTGTAAATTAATCAAAGTCAGTTGTTAAGGGTTAGCTGTGATGGCTTCCATCTAAAATTGTTGTGTGTACTCTAATTACAATTGTCACACTGAGTGTGAAATCAGGGGGTCTTTCGAAGAGGAAGGGAGGGCTTGTTTTTAAAAGCAACACTCTTCACGATGACTCTATTATTGAGTAGTTCTCTGGAAAGAGCAGAGAAACGTTTTGCACGTGACGTTCCTGAGCCATTTTTTATTTATTATTTTTATTTATTTTTTAATGTTCATTTTTGAGAGAGAGAGGGAGCGAGGGAGGGGCAGAGAGAGGGAGACAAAGAATCCGAAGCAGGCTCTGAGCTGTCCGCACAGAGCCCGACCCGGGATTCAAACCCACGAGAACCGTGAGATCATGACCTGGCGCCGAAGTTGGACACCCAGCCACCTGAGCCCCCCAGGCGCCGCAGCCATTTTGTTTTTAAATTCAAGGCTCCAACTCCAAAACCCTCTCCCAAAGAGAACCAAAGATGCCTGTTCACACGTGTTCGGGTTTGCTGATGGAGGTGGAGGTCTTCAGCCCTTGGACACGTGGCAGAAAGCAAAAGAGACACATTGACGCGTGGACCTAGTCCATTCATGACCAGAATGTCAAACTTGTGAATTCTGAGTTTTGCTTCGGCCAGGCTTGCCTTCCTCTCCCTGTTATCAAAGGATTCTTTTTTTTTTTTTTTTTTTAAATAATTTTGAAGCTTATTTTTTTTTTTTCAACGTTTATTTATTTTTGGGACAGAGAGAGACAGAGCATGAACGGGGGAGGGGCAGAGAGAGAGGGAGACACAGAATCGGAAACAGGCTCCAGGCTCTGAGCCATCAGCCCAGAGCCCGACGCGGGGCTCGAACCCACGGACTGTGAAATCGTGACCTGGCTGAAGTCGGACGCTTAACCGACTGCGCCACCCAGGCGCCCCCTCAAAGGATTCTTTAAGGGAGGGCTCATTTCCTTTCACACTTATTTGTGAGAGCTACTTAAGATTTCTTTTTTTTTTTTTATGAGAGCGCTTAAACCTCATTTAAACTTCAACCAAGAAGCGGCATAGTATCTTTAAAATCGGAAACCCCAAATGCCTCATGCTTTCATCGCTCACCATGGTCCGTGACATCGTCCTATACAGTCTTCTTATATAATCGGGTATTTATATGCAACCACAGGCTTTAGAGGATTTGTATGTAGATGTGTGCATGGTATAGATTCACATTCAGATACAGTTTAAATACATAAAGTATATTTTGAGGGAAATACATGTATAGGGTTATCAGAGTTGCATTGTGTGTATACATATGCACGCACACACACACACACACACACTCAGACAAATACATATGCACATTCTTATTTCAAAATAGTCTCTGCATTTCCCCTCCAGATTTGGGAAAGAAAGAGTCTTAGAATATTGCTTTTTCGTTCTCAACAAAGAACTTGGAAAGAGCTTATGAAAACCTTATTTTGATCCCTTCAAAAATATGCTTAGGAACAAACATAAGCTCCAAGGATAAGAGTGATTTGACAGATTTTCTCAGAATTCTTGCAAAACTGGTTTCTGCAGAGCCAAGCCAACGCAGCGCGCGCGCGCGCGCGCACACACACACACACACACACACACACACCCACCAGGCTCTTGTAAATGAGGCCCTATCAGCTCTCCGAGGCTAGAAAAGACCCGACTTTGTTTCAGGAAATCTGCCCCGTGGATGGATCCTGCAGCCCAATTAAGCAGGTCCCGCGTGTAGGTTTGGGCCAGCCCTGTGCCGAATGTGTCACTGTGGCCAGAGGCAGAGCCTGCAAGGACAGACGTCACAGGAAGTCCCAGCTCAGAAATGCCACCTCTGTAGTGTGGCACCAGTGGGAACGCGGGAGAGGGCTGGGAAAGGGGAAGAAAAGGACGAAGGGGGCGAGAGTGGGAGGAAGGGGCAGAGGAAGAAGAAGGGCGGGATGGACAGGAAGAAAGGAGGAAAGAAGGAGTCACCGAGTGGGGGAGGGGGCATGAGCGCGGGAGAAGAAAATGGAGAAAAGGCTGGCAGGATGGCAGGGGAGGTGACCACTGAGAGACAGAAAGCGCAGAGGGATGGGGAGAAAGGACACCCTTAAAGGAGAGGGAGAGAGAAAGATAAAGGGGAGAAGAGGTACAGACTGGCAGAGACAAAGTGGGGGATAGAAAAGGAGCAGGAGGGGCCGCGGTGCCCATCGATGGCTGGCTGGGAGTGGTACCGGCCCGGCCCGGCTGTGTGGCCGGACACCCCTGTGGTCTATCCCTGTGGCTCCTTCTCTCGTGAAATGCAAATCTCAGAGGGAGCTCGGTGGGCGGGGGGGGGGGGGGTCGCCTCTCCAATCATCAGGCGTCCCGATCCTGCACACACATAGATGCCACCGTGCTGGGCTCGATGTCTTGAGTTACAAGAGGCATTCTCTTTTCCTTCCCCGGTTAGGGCTCCGAGAAAAAAGACCATCTGCAGGGCAGGAATCCCACAGTAGAGCCAGGGGCGGCTGGAGTACGGAAGCAGACGTTGTAACCCTAAAGTGGAACCACTCACAGCGGTTCTCACTGCTTTTCACAAGGTCAGCATCATCTCCATTGGTAAGCAGAGGGAGGCCCTGCCCAGGAAGGAGCAAGACCCAGACCGAAAAGCAAATGACAACGGCTCTGGTGTCGGGGCTCTCTGTCTGGAACCTTCTTTCTCCAGGAAGTCCGTGGGTCCATCAGACACAACGACCAGGTTCAGCCAACACACAAACAGACGTTCGAGTTCAATAATGATTTTCGGATAAACCATGAATCATGTTTTGGTAGAAGAACTATATTCCATGCAGGAAGAAGGAGTGAGAGACAGAACACTTGGAAAGGGGGGAGGGTAGAGGGGGAAGGGGCGGGACAGACACAGAGTGGCAGAGAAAAGAGATAAATGCAATTTTGGGGGGCATACTGCTAGTACTGACGTTTGTTTACCTGAGATACAAATTGAAGTGGGCATCCTGTATTTGAGCCGACAACCTTAGTTTCAGGTCTGCTATTCTCCCCTAAGTTATTTTCCCAACTTAGTTCCACTGACTAATTCCACTCTCGCATCTCCCCTTTTTTGTATCTATTGGTTAATCACGGATATCAGGATATACCCTCAGAAGATAGCAATTTTCGCCAGATGCAAAAACTTTCCTAAACTTCTGTCCCACGAGCCAGGTGTTTGGGGGTCTCGTTTCGCGTTCTTTTGCTTTTAATCCTAGTAACACGCTCGCTTTTTCAAAGAGCGGAAAACCTGGTACGTGTGGGGAACAGGGTCAATTGGTTGGATATGTTGTGGAGTGAAGATCGAGGGCACAGAAATAAGATTGAGGGGGGCAGTTGAGGAGATGGAATTTCACAGTTAGACATCCTGTTCCTGTGTGTGGGTAGCACGGATCCTCTGTCCAGGAGCTATATTACTGCCTTCCTGTAGGAGTGGTGGGCGGGACGTGAGAATAAATGAACTCTAAGATCCCGTCTACGCCTGACTTTTCCGGCACTGATCTCCAAACTGGGCCCGTGTGTATTCTGAAGAGACTTCTCCCCGCTGCAATGAAAAGCTCTCTCATGGAGCCTCGTCGGTTTTGTGAGCCACGTCCTGTTTGCCTGCAGAAGGAATTAGCGTAGGAAACGGGGCAGAAAAAACCGATTCAGTTAAGAGGTTCTCCTTCCCATCAAATCTTCTCGGAGAATGAGAGTACAAAATGAACACTGCAAACAATAACTGGGGCCAAGACCACTCTGGCCACGGGGGAACAGCGAACCTATTCAAACTGAGTGGGGCGTTATTTGACGTGGAGTCCAGGGCGTGCCTCTGCGCCCCCCTCACCCTAACCCCACGCACACTCTCTTCTCTGAGCATGTAGCCACAGCATTTGAGAACTCAGGAAAGAATTAGCTGGAGGCTAGACCTTAGAGGAGCAGCTGCATGTGTTTCGAATACTTTTGTGCCCCATGTGTGGGCAGTGACCTCCTGTCAGAGAGGGCTCTGAAGTGCAAGCCAAGAAGATGTGTTGGTCTAGAAAATGTTCATACAAATGCTTACACACTTGAAAGTGAACCCTCTGTGCCTTTGGCACATAAGTGAAAGATATTCTAGAACCCTATCACCATCCCATACCGTATGGCATGTGAGGGAAAGGGAAAAGGAGTCTCTTTACACGGGGCTCAGGACTGGCTACACGTTCACATGGGACCCTCCCAACACTGCTACGAGGTAGGAATTACTGAAGGCATCTTTGAGAGAAGGAAACAATAGCTCAAGAAGTGAAGGCCCAGCCAGGGACCAGGATCAGGGCTTCTGATCTCCCAGTCCCACCACCAGAGAGGACTTCCACAATGCCATATGATTGATACCAAGGGCGCTGACCTTTGGGACCTTTATTTGTGCTCATACACCTTACAGAGTTTCCTGGAAAGGTGAAAGAAGTGTAGACAAGTAGTTAATTACAGAGTCCTGGAATCAAATCCCCATTCTATCATTTACCAGTGGCGTGTTCACAGACAAGTTTCTTTCCTTTCTCAGCCTCCATCTTTCTGACTGCAGAATGCCTTTAATGATGTTTTCTCCACCTTGAAACACGAAGGATTTCATTGTGAAGAACTTCACCATGGTTTCGGTGTTTGTCGTTGTGAGGATTACATTCATATATGTAAAGTTCTTCGCATAGAAAAATGCCCCCACCTTCTTACTATTGTTAGTATCATTATTATCTCATGGTGTGGATTGTAACTCTTCCCTCCAGTGTCGACGTGCACATCAGTCTAAAATGTTCCTTGTGGACTTTTGTGGGCTCGTTCTAAGAGCATCAGGCGTTTTGAAAGAAGAGACTAAGAATTTCACTTAAAAAATAACTTACCTTAAAGTCTGGTCAAAGCAACCCATAGATATATTCCTAACCATTTTTCAGAAGTGGGCAAAAGTATCAGAAATCAAGTGTGAGATATGGAGCCATGCATGGTAGTAACCGATGAAGGTTGGCTTGGAGGAAATGCACCCCAAAGGGAAAATGTTCCCTGTGATCTTGCAAAGGAGTATCTGTGCTTTGTCAACATGACTTTAGCTTAAATGCTTCCAAACTTCTAAAGCCCAGAAGATAACCTTGGACTTTGAAAGCTACGATGTTGCTGATAGGATATTAGAAGGTGAAGCGTTTCATGACACTGTTACTCAGTTTGGAGAGAAAAGATACACTTTGGAAATAAATTAAGACTACCAATTTCAACACAAAGAGGGCCAAAGTATGGAGGAATTCTGGAAATGTTTTGAAATGGTGTGCAGACAGGATGTGAAGATCAAGACAATAGCCTTGGGCTCTTGGCTGAATCCCGAATTAATGTAAGTGATAACAAGGTCGGGCAAAGACATGCTTTCTTATTTTTTTTTCCAATACATTCTTTTCTTCTGAGGTGAAAAAAAGGTTTCAGTCCTTGAAAATAATCTTTGTTCCTTTTACAGCTACTAAGAATCTAGAGAAAGGTAGTTCTTCCAAGCCTGCCCACTGGGGGAAGGAGACGATTGTTCGTAATTCGCTGAGCTTGCAGTAGGAACACCATAAAATAAAACCAAACGGAAGACTGATTCCGTTGTTGGGGGTGGGGAGGCGTTCTATTAAAGGAGCAGCCTCTAAAAGGAATCATGTAAAATCATGTCTCAAGAAGAAAGGCAGTTTGAGAGGAAAAATAATGAGTGACATTTAATTTGGATGCTTTGTCTTTCTAAAAAAATTTCTTTTATGAGTGTTTATAACTTTAGAACTTTTAGAACTTTAAATGCCAGGGTTTCAGGCTCTCACCTGAGATCAGAAATTAATGGAGGGAGAAAAGGAAGGCACGGGGCCATAGAGAAGGATGGCAGGCCATGAGGGAGGGTCTGTGGTAGCAACGTGAACCAAAAAGGGGAAAAAAGAACCAAGCTGGAAGACGGAGGCCTCAGTATCAAATTTGTCTCATTTCAAAATGTTTCCTTGGTTTGCTTATTCTTACTGGCTTTTGTTATCGAGAGCTTTTTCTATCTCTTTGAATAAAGCTAGTTTTAGCCACCTGTTCCTCTGGATGCTCCACTTCATTGTAACCCCAAGTACCATTTATTCATAAACTAAGTTATCAAACCGATAGGAGAGTACCATATTCTACCTCCCCTTTTCCAGAATTGCATTTTAATAGGGATGAAAGATTAATGCTAAAGTAATAATTTTCCATAGCATTCAAGACTGTGGCCAGAGAGTAGGAAGATGTATAAAGAAGGGTCTTCATGAAAACACACTACATTAAAAAAAAAAATCCCTCTGTACATACTTCTTTATTTATTAAACCAAATTGTTTTAATGCTTATTTATTTTTGAGAGAGAGAGAGAGAGAGAGAGAGAATGTGAGTGGGGGAGGGGCAGAGAGAGGGGGAGACACAGAATCTGAAACAGGCTCCGAGCTGTCAGCACAGAGCCGGATGTGGGGCTCGAACTCACGGACCACGAGATCATGACCTGAGCCGAAGTCGGGCGCTTAACCCACTGAGCCACCCAGGCACCCCTCTCTCTACGTATTTAAACCATTGAACTGCCAAGGCACTATGTGCTTACTGCGGAAGGTAGAGTTTAGCCCTTCTACCGACCAACCCAACGAAATCCGCTTTTCTTAAACAGCAAAGAAAGGGAATTTTCCACAATACCTTATTATGACTTTTAGTACCTTAAGAACACTTCAAATGGTGAAAGACAAATCGCTTGTGGTTTAAACATCCAGAGGGCAAGACACTTTATCCCTGACTTCTTGATTTCTTTAACTAATTACAAATTATCCTCAGTAGAAAAATGAGACTTGTTTTCTTCACAAGTCTATGAGATTTTCATGTCCCTATCCTCACATGAGCGGCCCTGTGGCATTTCAGATCTCCAGTCGTTGGAACAATCGGTTGATTTGGGCAGTCTCTATGACTAATACGTTAACTCCAACCTATCAAATGAACTAAAACCGAGTGTGTTTGAATATTTGGTCTACAGATAAGCCTATTGGGGGCATTCAACCAAATGAGGTAAACTTGACTTTTCTGGTCCTTTCAGATTACCTCCAGGGGAAAGGTTACACAAGAGTTCAGTAGAGCCAAGCCCAAAACATCCATTCCAAAAGTCTTGCTTTAAACAATGTACTTGTCTTTGCATTTCACTAAATTTTGTTACTTGGAATTAAAAGCTTATTAGAAGCAAGTCTTCCCTGCAAACTGACATATTCAATTACAGTCATCTGTTCTAGAGAACAGACTGCGTCTAGACAGAAGAATACCACTGTGGCTTAGAAGGAACATGATGCGTTACAGCGGCTGCTTCTGGGGCTGGGTGACCGCTTTTATGATCTGCGTCGGGAACACCGTCTGATAAACTATTTCGCAGCTTCCCCAGAGCGTGTAGGTACAAATGACCTGAGTGACGACAGCTGAGAACAAAAACCGAAATGAGATGACATCATGGAGATGTGGTGGTGTCGGAAGGAGAACACATAAGCCAAAGGCAAATACGAAACAGCGGCACTAAAAATGCCAAAGAAAACCAAACAAATAAAACCAGATTAATATAAATTAAAGCCAAGATTCCAAGCTTTGTGAGCAAAAGAAGTCTAGTCTTTGTTCCATGTTCCAGGATCCTAACAACTGTGTTTAGGGCGGGGGCGTGTGTGTGTTGGGGCGGGGGGGGGGGCGGTATTTGTTCACATGTACGTGGACTCAGAACAATCACTTGGCTCGCTTGTAAGAAATTAAGCATCTGTCTTGGGAAGCTTCCTGTCAAACAGAGCCATACTGAGTGCGTACCATATGAAAAGGAAGAGGCTAGTGGAACTGGCTGTTCTTGCTGGAAACCTGTAAGAAAGCGGTCTTCGTGTTTTGAAATGTTGAGCCTCAAATGCACGTGTAGCACTTCAGCGAGTTACAACGCAGTAGACATGTTTGATCTCAGGAGGAATCTCCGGTTGGAATCAGTTTCCCTAAAGATGAGTTTATGCATGCCGTAAGTCACACGTGCTTTGCAAAGCCATTGCCAACACGGGAGAAAAGGATTCTGCTCGCCCACCCCCAGCCCGTGAAACTGGTCATCGTTGTGAGAGACTGAAAATGCAATCGTTGCCAATTTTCTGGTTTCCATGGCTTAGAAAGCTGAGAAGGCGGGGGGTCCGTTTCTTACTACATTTGCCCCCTAGGTTGGAGAAGGAAGACGCAAATGAAAGGCGAGGACGTGACGTATGGCGGTTGCTAAGAAACGTGCAAGTGCACACAGGCTGCCACTTAATAATGGCCAGAGGGGGTGTGAGCTGTGATAACATCAGCCCTGATAGCTCGGCCTCTCAGCCCAGCAGGGGCCACTGCTGTGGGGAAAATGAAAAGGAAGGCAGCCTTGTTAGGGAAAATGTAAGAAGATCTGGAAAGGGAAATGAAAGCCTGAGGCCCTTCTCAGACGGAGACGGTACTGTGGGCGCCCTGTGGGAAAAGGTAGGCTTTGTGTTATTTTCTACTAGTAATGAAGGTGGATGGGATTAGGACTGATCCACACTCCCCGACTTGCTCACCTGGTAGCCCATGGCTCTTCTTTGAAAGACCCGGGTGCTAGGAGTTCATTTCTCAGGACTCAGTGAGGCAACCCACATCCCTGACTGGATCAGCCCCCTCAAAAGGAGACAGGGACTTTAACCCGGAGCTAACCAGCCAGCTAGCTCTAAATAACCATCTTAAGGTAGACATTTTGCAACTGGCATGATCAGCACAGCCCACAGGTCCAGAGTGTAGCCTCTGGGGTCAGGCTATCCAAATTCCGATCCTCCTGCCTGGTGACCTCGGGCGAGTTACAGAAACCCCTGAAGCCTCGGGGTCTTCCTTGTGTTCAATAGGAACATCATACTGGAACCCCGACGCGCGCACGCTTGTTTTCAGCCCAGCGCCACTTCCCCTTTTTCCTGGGAACAGACTCCCCCCTCCTCGTTATTTTGGGAGAATCCCCAGCCAACATAGGCTCTAGGGGGGTTACAGAGAAGAATACCAACACCCCCAATCCCACCTCCTCCTCAGCTACAGTAATTGGTCCAGCCATTTGGGCAGTGACTCAAACCAGGCTGCCTAGAATCCTGCCGTTGTTGTTGGTTGTTGTTGTTGTTGTTGTTGTTGTTGTTTTAAATGAGGTCAGGGTATGGGTTCACACGCATTCAGGGCAAGACCCTTTCTTTCCAGTGGTGAAGCTGGCAGGACTACCGGCAGTCACGTTTTCATCATGTGGATAAAGCTGGTCTCCTGAGGAAGAGAACGCCATTGACGGGCAAAGACAGGCAGAGAGGAGGCCAGGAAAGTCCCCAGATCATCCGAATGCCTGGCTCTGGCTCCTGAGTTCCCTGAGACCGCCCTGGCTCCCACCTCCCAAAAATCTAGGTGACACTTAGATGAGAAGATGCATGTAAAGCCTTTAGCACCACGCCTGACACAGAGTGTTTGATAAATATTTATATTATTCTCTCGAATGGGGAAGAATCGTTCTCCCTCTCTCCTGCTTGGCTGAAGAAGTTTGTTGGAACAGCTGCTTTTCATCCCACTTGGTAACTGAGTCCCATGGCAAGTGGCCCGTCTGGGATGGAGGAAAAGGGACGCGATGGGACTGCAGAGCGAGGACCTGCCGTCGAGCGGCCCTGCTGACGGACATCGCCCCCACCGCGTCCCCTGACTCACTGAACGAGCTGCTGCAACCGCGTGGATGTCCTGCCTCCACATGGACTTATTGTCAGTGGCAAAGACTTCCTGGGTTTCACTAAGTTAAATGCAAACAGCGAAATAGAAAGGGCTGGACAGAAACATTCTAAAGACTGGGTCCTGGCCCTCATTCTGCCACTTGAAAGTTTAAGGCTAAGCATCACTTTGGGAAGGGGTAGAGATTGAGTTACCCTATGTATCTACAGCCCTATTGAGATCTTCTCTTTTGACAAGTATACACTCTAGAGAGCTTGAGAATGTACGGAAGAATGATTAATATTTCCCTAGAGGGCAAGAGAAGAGTTGGCACTGTGACCAAGGCCACTTGTACACTCTATCTATCTATCTATCTATTTATTTTGAGAGACAGAGCAAGAACAGAGAAGGGGCAGAGGAAGAGGGAGCAAGAGAATCTTAAACAGGCTCCACGCCTAGCACAGAGACCGACGCAGGGCTCGATCGCAGGACTCTGGGATCATGACCTGAGCTGAAATCTAGAGTCGGATGCTTAACCGACAGAGCCACCCAGGTGCCCTTACACCTCTTTTTAAAAAGTAACCTCTGTGGCGGCACCTGGGTGGCTCAGTCGGTTAAGCGTCTGACTTCGGCTCAGGTCATGATCTCGTGGTTCGTGAGTTTGAGCCCCGCATCGGGCTCTGTGCTGACAGCTCGGAGCCTGGAGCCTGCTTCGCGTTCTGTGTCTCCAACTCCCCCTGACCCTTCCCTGTTTGTGCTCTGTCTCTCTCTTTCTCTCTCAAAAATAAATAAACATTAAAAAAAGAAGTAATCTCTATGCCCAATGTGGGACTCGAACTCATGACCCCAAGATCAAGAGTAGTGTGCTCTACCGACTGAGCCAGCCAGGTGGCCCCCTAGAGATTACTTTTAAAAAAAGAAAGAGTTGAAGCAAAGATTTACCCATCAATTAACGTACTGGGCATTTTCTCTGTGTTTACAATGAGGTTAGAGCAATAAAATACCACTGTTGATCTTACGGTGTTCACAGCCTGTCAGTGAAACAGACCTGGAGACAAGGACTAAGAGAGCAGTGAATTCCCAGAGGAAGAGGCAGCGATTTATGTCTGGGAGGAGGCCACAGAAGGAGACCCCAAAGCGAGAATATTTGCTCTAAGCTTTGATGTTCACCAGGCAGAGAAGAGCTGGGAGGTGGTCCTGAGCAGAGAGAACTGTCATGGAGTCAGGGCGGCGGGACAGTGCACAGCATGCTGGGAAAGAACTAAAGAGGCATTGAGGACTGTGACTAGAACATCAGATATACCGGCGCAGCAGCCTTAATCTTTTCTGATACGATCTACATGTAGCTGAGGGTCATTATGTCCCTAGAGACCTCAGCATGATTGACCTGACATCCCATGGCCATGCTCACTACCAACTTTTAGGATTGTATATATCTGAAGCCAAGGTTTCTGGGAATTCCCCGCAGGTGACCATTTCTGAGATTGTTTAGCCTCCTGGATCCCACACATTTGACCACCGCCGCTTTGATTTGTGCATCAGATTCTGCCCATTCGGTCTCCATTCCGACAAAATCGGTCACACATCTAAACTCACATCCCTGAGTTTAGGACTCTTTTCTGAAGGTTCTGGTTGGTCAACCCACATAGCCGTCTACCACCTTCCTAGCCACACATTCTCTCTACTGTTACAGAGTTCTTTGGGAATCCAAATCATTCTTCCTGTATGAGGCACAGCAGTGATCTCCCTCCGTTTAGGGACAAAACCTATTCTTCTGCTTGTCACATGCCCAGTGGTTTAGAGATCAAATTTTGTTGCTTGAACAGGTATTTTGGATTTCACTGTTCACCCTATGTAGCCAATTAAAAATACTTCTCTATGGAGAAGCATGAAGAAGTCTGATGCCAGCTACAAAGGTAACAATACATTTTTTGTTACTCTCCAGACAAGTCATAAATTATGAAATGAACATAACGTGAGCTGCTAGGGAGAGGGTGAGAGCTGAAAGAGAGAGGGAAGAAAGGGCTTGAGTCGCACTGTCAGTGCCACTGATCATCCAGCCAAGCAAATGGAGGGGAGCCATTGATGGGGAGCTTGTGAGTTAGGTGCTCGATCTGGGTGTCTGTGGGGTCGGTCTGCCGACAGGGTAGAGAGTGGATGTGTTGGGGGAGAGCCTAGACGAAGGATGGGAGTATTCTTAGCTGAGGCCATCATACTAGTTGAGGACAGAGTGGATGAGGGTTAACGTGCCAGTGACAGGTACCGCAGGGGCAGCCAGGATGTGACATCTAGGAGTCAGGGGATTCAGAAACATCCACAGCCGATTTTAAAACTCAAATACTTGTGAAGTTCAACAGAGAGCAACTCTTCAAATTTCACAGCCTTGCGGCCTCATTAACTGATGTGTAAATTTTCCTAATTAAGGCAAAGGATATGGGTAATAAGAAAATAATGCGATGGGTTATTCAAAACCCAGTTGATGGGTTTTGAAATCCATTTTGAACATTATTTCACATGCTTTAATTTCTTCAGAAGCCTATCTGGTTTGATCATTTGGGATAGTCACTAAAATCTTCTTAGGTCTTTTTGTGGTCTCCACGTATCTATCTATCTATTTATTTATTTATTTATTTATTTATTTATTTATTTTTACAATATTTATTTATTTTGAAAGAGAGAGAGAGACAGAGACAGAGACCACGAGCAGGGGAAGGGCAGAGAGAGACAGAGAGAGAGAACATCCCAAGCAGGCTCTGCACCGTCAGTATGGAGCCCGATGTGGTGCTCGAACCCACAAACCGTTGAGTTCACGACTTGAGCTGAAACCAAGAGCCAGACGCTCAACTGACTGAGCCACCCAGGCACCCCTCAATGCATCTTTTTAAAATAAAATTTTAAAGCTTATTTATTATTTGTTTTTAGTAATCTGTACACCCAACGTGGGGCTCGATCTTCACAGCCCCGAGATCAAGAGTTGCATGCTCTTCCGACTGACATAGCCAGGTGCCCCTTACTGCCTCTTTGTTTTGGCCATTTAATTTACTGAAGATATACCTTACCATTTACCTAACAAATGATCATTTGTGTGCACGTGTTTCAATTTTTTTTTCCTCTAGGCCTTCCACTCATTTCTTCATGGAAGGCTTCCTATCTCATTAATTCCCTCGTTGTGTGTATCTGGAGGCTACCCATGAAATGTTTCTTTTGAACCCCAAATTTGTGAGAGTTATTTTACCAGAAGACTCATTTATGCATTTAAGATCCACACACACCTTCCAAAAATTGTTCACATACTACCTATGCTCCTTCAAAACCCGAAGCTATAAACATTAGGCCTAATCTTGCAGAGGAAAGAGGGGGAAATTTTAAGGTGTGTCAATTCTTTTATTTATTTATTTATTTATTTTTGAGAGCGAAAGTGAGAGAGAGAGGGAGAGAGAGAGAGAGCGAGCTTGAGCAGGGGAGGAGCAGAGAGAGAGAGGGAGACACAGCCTCTGAAGCAGACTCCAGGTTCTGAGCTGTCAGCACAGAGCCCCACTCAAGGGCTCCAACTCAGGAACTGTGAGATCATGATCTGAGCCAAAGTTGGACCCTTCACCGACCGAGCCACCCGGGCGCCCCCGGAATTTACACAGTCTTGATGCCCCGGGAAATCATATATTTCTGTTGACAACTGGCTCCAGCTTCTCCCACCGGGTTGGCCTCTCCCCCGCTTGTCTGAGGGGCCTCCCTTCAAATAGTCCTATCCTTCCCCCACCCCACCCATCTAGTAGGCCGTCCCTGTGCTAAGACACAGCAGGGCCAAGGCTCTGCTGTCCCAGGTCCAGGTTCAATTTACAGCACTCCCCCACGGTACAGAAAACAATTAAATGTGAAAACTCACCTTTGATTTATTAGGTGCGCTTGGTGAAGTCTGGAATGAAACAACAAGCGAGACAAGACAGTGCAAGTCGATATTGCCGGCGTTGGAGATTTCTGTGCTACCCCGAAAAAACTCAAAAGGAGGTCTGAGTTATAAATAAATGCTTATTTATAAGGTATTGATGCCTCCACATTGAGACAACTGTTCTCTTTATCTGTATGAATTGACTAGAATGTTGGGTAGTTATCACTTGAGTAATTTATTGTTATGAATTAACCCATCCCCCAAAGCTAGTGGGAACTATAATCACTACAATAAAGTGAATGAACAGAAAACAAAGTAGGGTTCAGGGAGCTGTAAAGCTAGTTTCAAGGTTATCAATACACGTGTTGGTGGTCATGTAACACGTATGTGATGTTGCCCCAAAGAAGAATGGCCTCATCCACAGCGTGCAGGAGACGGTAGGTTATAAGCTAAGTAGGGCCTGACCCTGGGTACTTTTGCCTCATTAATTTTGTCAGAGAAACGTGTCACGGGGCATATGGGTGCCATGGAGGGCGGGTAGGGAGGAACGCTCAGGTGCTGGCAGAAGGCAAGATAGTCTTTTCCTTTGCTATGGCAAGGATCCCTTCTTTCCACTGCTCCTCTGTAGTCAGCTCTGGGGTCATGCATATTTTTCATTTTTGCAGAGCAGATTATTTCTGGAAGGTCCTAAGGCTATCCCTGTGCATAGACACACTATGTAATTTGGAGCGTTTTGCATATCTTCACTGCCCTAAATGACTCTGCTGATAGTCCACAATTTCCCCACGTCTCTTTCATCTTTCTCCGAATGTCCGTCACAGGGGTCCCTCCTCGATGTTTGACTAGGTCTGAAAGAGCTTTGTCTCTACAGGACACTGATAAATTGCAGGCATTATGTGGAAGAGGAAGGCACAAAGGGTACAGGCAGAGACGTCATCACCAGAAAGGAACAGCCTGCAGAGTAGACCAGGACTTCGCTACTCAAAGTGCAGTCCGTGGACCAGCAGCATTGGCTTCTGGGAGCTTAATGCAGAATCTCAGGCCCCCACCCCAGACCTGCTGAGTCGGAGTCTGCATTTTCACAGGCTTATTTGTGTGCATATTACAGTTTGCGCCGAAGAGAGAAGAGCAGTGCTGTTAGGAACAAGGATGGCCAAACCCCAAGATCGACTGAAAAGATGACTGAAGATAAGCTGGCTATTTTGCCAAGGACACTTCTGGAGCAACGTTTTATTCACTGATTCCCAAAGCAGGTTGGGCATCTGCCTCACTATTTACAAATACATATTTCCAGATCATACCCCAGAGATGCCACTGATTCTGCCAATCTGAGGAGGGGCCCAAGAACCTCCATGTTTAGCAAGCACCTAGATGATTCTCCTGAAGCTGGTTGTTACGTGCATCTCCTCTAGATCACTCTGTCCCAGCTAGCTCCCGCTACCACTGGTTCTATGCTGCCATCATCATTTCATGTCAGGATCGGATTGCCGAGTAGCCCGGTGACATTCTTGAATCCACGGCCACCTTCAGACCTACTGACTACGAAGACTTGAAATTATAGACCTACATTACATTCGGCGTTTCCTCAAAAGGGCCAACCAAAGGAGAACAGTGCAGGGACCAAGACTGTGAATTCTCCAGCCAAACCGCCTACTTCGAATCCTACCAGCCCCTTGCAAACGATGAGACCTTGGGCGAGCTAACCAGAGTCCCTGTGTCTCGGGTTGCCACATAGAAAACTGGATGATCGTAACACCTATGCCAAATAGCTGTTGAGGGGATTAAATGAGAAAATCCAGGGTTGCGTATCTAGTAGATAGCATTGTCAATCTGCTCCCCAAATAGTCCCTCTACCTAGAAACCTGCAAGGGAGCACGCGGAGGCCCAACTGCCCAGACCCCGTCCTCCTTGGCCTCCTGGGTACCCGGGTTTCTTCACTCTCTGCAGAGGAATTGGCATCCAAGCGGGGACACTGTTCTGGAGCATAGCCCATTCGATGAGGATGTGTTTTTCTGCTTCTTCCTGCTAACCTCATCTTTCAGGATCTAGAATGCACTACAGTTTTGTCCATTTTCTTTCCAAAAGGAAATCTTGCCAGGACTCTGACATGCCCACAATCAAACGTGACCTGAACTTCCAATGGTCCTGCCCTTCCCTGCCCCTGCCCGAGCCCCCTCTCGTCTGGTAGTCTCTGACCTAGAACCCGTCGGGATGGGTCTTCCTCCTTGGTAAGTCCTGTCCCCTTCTGCAGATGCCTGCCGGATCTCTTGCCCCTCACATGGCTTTTGTGGCATTAAGGGGGAAACGGGAGCAGGACGTGCAGTGGGGAGGGGATGGTGGAAATCGAATCTTTTTTTTCTTTTGAAATTTTTAAGTGTCTTATTATTTATTTATTTAATTTTATTTTCGATTTTTTAAAACTTATATCCAAATTAGTTAGCATAATGTGCAACACCGATTTCAGGAGTAGATTCCTTAGTGCCCCTTCCCCATTTAGCCCATCCCCCTTTCTTTTTTTTTTTTTAATTTTTTTTTTTAACGTTTATTTATTTTGGAGACAGAGAGAGACAGAGCATGAACGGGGGAGGGGCAGAGAGAGAGGGACACAGAATCCGAAACAGGCCCCAGGCTCCGAGCGGTCAGCACAGAGCCCGACGCGGGGCTCGAACTCACGGACCGTGAGATCGTGACCTGAGCCGAAGTTGGACGCCCAACCGACCAAGCCACCCAGGCGCCCCAGCCCATCCCCCTTTCACAACCCCTCCCGTAACTCTCAGTTTGTTCTCCATATTTAAGAGTCTCTTCTGTTTTGTGCCCCTCCCTGTTTTTACATTATTTTTGCTTCCCTTCCCTTACGTTCATCTGTTTTGTCTCTTAAAGTCCTCATATGAGTGAAGTCATAGGATTTTTGTCTTTCTCTGACTGACTCGTTTCACTTAGCGTAATACCCTCCAGTTCCATCCACGTAGCTGCAAATGGCAAGATTTCATTCTTTTTGATTGCTAATACTCCACTGTATATATATACCACACCTTCTTTCTTTTAAATTTTTTTTCTTAACATTTTATTTATTTTTGAGACAGGGAGAGACAGAGCATGAACGGGGGAGGGTCAGAGAGAGAGGGAGACACAGAATCTGAAACAGGCTCCAGGCTCTGAGCTGTCAGCACAGAGCCCGACGCGGGGCTCGAACTCACGGACAACAAGATCATGACCTGAGCCGAAGTTGGACGCTCAACCGACTGAGCCACCCAGGCGCCCCCACATCTTCTTTATCCATTCATCCATTCGATGGCCATTTGGGCTCTTTCCATACTTTGGCTATTGTGGATAGTGCTGCTAGAAACATGGGGGTGCACACATCCCTTCGAAACAGCACACCTGTATCCCGTGGATACATGCCTAGTAGTGCCATTGCTGGGTCGTAGGGTAGTTCTATTTTTAGTTTTTTGAGGAACCTCCATACTGTTTTCCAGAGTGGCTGCGCCAGCTTGCATTCCCAACGTTTTATTTATTTTTGAGAGAGACAGAGACAGGGTGTGAGTGGGGGAGGGGCAGAGAGAGAGGGAGTCACAGAATCAGAAGCAGGCTCCAGGCTCCGAGCTGTCAGCACAGAGCCCGACGTGGGGCTCGAACTCACGAACCGTGAGATGGTGACCTGAGCCGAAGTCGGAGGCTTCACCGACGGAGCCACCCAGGCGCCCCAGAATTCGAATCTTAAAAGACAGAACAAACGAGCACTGAGCCCCCATCTTCTCCACGAAACATCCATGGGAGTCTCGAGATTGCAGAACGGTGGCGGTCGTCTGCTAACTGGGAGGGTGAGTGGTATACTGTGTGCTGCTTTGCCTGAAAAGACTGTCTTCCCCAGTAAGCAAATTATTGATTATAAACTGTTATGATTCCTTTGGAGCCATTGTGGCCAACTGTATTATTCCATCTGCCTTAAATGTCTGCTGTGTTCCCATGCCAAAACCCTTATGAAATTTCCACTAGAAAAAAAAATGAGTAGCAAATTCGGGTCTCAGGGCTCATATATAATTTCAGATTTCATTAATGGTTATTAAATATATGCCCCGAGGAAGGATAAAGTTCCTCGTATGAATGGAAGGAGAATTGAATTTATAAATAAGGTGATTCTGTTTTCAAGGACTATTCATTAGACATATCGAGGACACCCTTAAAAAAAAAACTTTTAAATGGAAGGCGTTTAAAATCTCAAAGGATATGGGGTGCCTGGGTGGCGCAGTCGGTTAAGCGTCCGACTTCAGCCAGGTCACGATCTCGCGGTCCATGAGTTCGAGCCCCACGTCGGGCTCTGGGCTGATGGCTCAGAGCCTGGAGCCTGTTTCCGATTCTGTGTCTCCCTCTCTCTCTGCCCCTCCCCCGTTCATGCTCTGTCTCTCTCTGTCCCAAAAATAAATAAAAAAACATTGAAAAAAAAATTAAAAAAAAAAATAAATAAAATCTCAAAGGATAAAAATGCAATGTTGGGAAAATATAGCCCTCCTTAAAAAATCTCTAAAAACCCCTAAGTCTGAAACATTTTACTTGACCTGGAACTTGAAAATGAATCCTAGGGAAAATTTTTAGAAGTTGTAAAAATATTTTCATATTGCGGTCAAAGGATATCCACATTTAGAAAATATAGATGTACCTATTGGCGGGTAGAAAATTGGTTGCCAAAAAGAATGTTGAAAAATGTTTCTTTTTTTTTTAAAAAAAAAATTTTTTTTTTCAACGTTTATTTATTTTTGGGACAGAGAGAGACAGAGCATGGGCGGGGGAGGGGCAGAGAGAGAGGGAGACACAGAATCGGAAACAGGCTCCAGGCTCTGAGCCATCAGCCCAGAGCCTGACGCGGGGCTCGAACTCCCGGACCGCGAGATCGTGACCTGGCTGAAGTCGGACGCTTAACCGACTGCGCCACCCAGGCGCCCCGAAAAATGTTTCTTAATCTCCTTTTAAGAACCAAAATTATAAAAAGACTAAAAGAGGCCATTTAAGTAATTTTGACTCAGCAAACCTTTTGATGTTTTAGGCTACCAAGCCCCATCCCATAACCTGCACAGTATATTCTTAATAGGAGTTGTCAAAAGTCTGAATAAGAAATTCAGATCTTTTTCAAACCTGTTGCAAATCCCCCCCCAAAGCTGTACAAATGGTATAGTTTTAGCTTCATGAGAATAAGTAGTTGGAGCATGTTTTAAAAAGAGCAAAGTTGCCAAAAGAAGCAAGTAGTATCTTCCTTCCTTCCTTCCTTCCTTCCTTCCTTCCTTCCTTCCTTTCTTTTTCTTTCTTTCTTTCTTTCTTTCTTTCTTTCTTTCTTTCTTTCTTTCTTTCTTTCTTTTCCTTCCTTCCTTCCTTCCTTCCTTTCTTTTTCTTTCTTTCTTTCTTTCTTTCTTTCTTTCTTTCTTTCTTTCTTTCTTTTCTTCCTTTCTAAATATTATGAGGGCAAGTGAAATATTTGCCCGAATCCTGAATCCCTAAGGAGAGAGTTGAACCCGAGACACTTTTGTATCAGGTGAGTATTCTGACATCTATTTACAGTGAATTGTCTTAGAAGAAGAGACATGATAATTTTGTTGCCACCTGCTGGCCCGTGGCTGTGACATGAGCCACTGTTAGAGAATCTTTTTAGGGGAGTGAGTTCCAATTTCAGCTTTTCTCACTAGGAAATGAACTTGGCGATATTTTTTTAGCAAAACCAAACAAAACTTACCTAAATAACCTTAACACAAATAAGCTGTGAAAGCACGGAAGACAGTTTTCCTATGTGAGTTTTATCTCGTTAAGACCCCCTAAAATGGAATTTTACCTTTGAAAACAATTCTCAAACAGAGAGGGGCTGAGAAGACCCAAAGCTCTCTCCTGCCCTGTCTTGTATTCCCTCCCCAAGCGAGGTGCGCTGTGTGACAGAGCAGATGTGATTAGCCTGACCTGTAGGAGCAGAAGGTCATTTTCTACTGACCCTGTAATCTCCAGGATAAGTCTCAGATCCAGGGAGCATTTCCCTCGGAAAGTTCACATCATTGCGAATGAAAAGTCTCATTATTCAAAGGCAGTAAACATTCAGTTGCAGAACACATCAAACGTAAGTTGTCTTTTGATTGTTTTCTAGGCTTCCAAATTCAAAGACGTTGGCCCCAAACATATGAAAACGCTGAGTTTAACATTAGCCTAAGAATATTTTGTCTTGGCAGTTTCATTCTCAGACATGTGCTTTTTTACCAGGCTGTTTCTCGTACCAAAAACACGATGCCAGAGAACTTGTGGGCCACGTTTGAAAAAGCCATCCTAAAGTGATATTTACATTAGGGGAAAAGCATGAAAATGCTGCTGTGAATCCTGTTCAGCTGGTTATAAGGTGGACCGTGGCTGGAGTTTGAACCTTGATGATTTAAACAGAGATGCTTGAGAAAAGCAAGCAAAAAGCGATGTGAATCCAAAGGTGGCCCCCATTTAGGCTACGGAGCAGTAAAGGGGATTCATAGGACAGAGTGTAGAAAACAAAAGTCTACTTCCCTCCCTGAAACGGTAATGAAAAGTAGACAGAATGAATATTGAGTCACTTCCATCGTCCAGCGTCCAGACGGTTTTCAAGAGTCGCTAATGGGAACCGACGAACGAAACATCAAACGATGCTTTCATGAGGCAAGGGGAGTTACCTGTCATTTCACAGCCAGCATGAGAAAAAGAACAGATTTATCCATTTCTTAGCAAAGACGTTTGGTAAAAGGCAGACTATGTAGCCTTGCCGAACCAGAATCTCAGCAGCCCCCAAGCCAAGGGTCCTTATCGACAGCCTAAACGCCCAGGTGGCAGCTGTGGAATTTCAGATGAACTAATAAATATAAGAGCGAGCCAGCAGAGTTCAGCCGGAAAGAATGTCAGCAATTTACTAGCGGACGCCTAGGAGAGCCTTGTGAGCCCATCTCGTCAGGGTTTTCAGAGAAACGGAGTTCCAGAAATTTCAGGCTGGCAGAGATGGTCAACTGAAGCAAAGAAATTCAAGGAGGAAACTGGGCTGTGTGACACGGCTTGTTTCATTCTTTGTCGCGAAACGCTTCCCCACGTTCGCATCCCACACACCCACGACTTACGACGAGGAAGCCCACAAAGAACGTGTACTTTGTCAAAAAAAAAAAAACCTAATGAATAGAATTATGCACTCTGATGTGAATCTGGCGCTATTTTTCTTGGTCATATGATACCACTTTAAGAAATGAACAAGATATCGAGGCAATAACCTATTTATGCACACATGCACACATCCAGGCTTGCACGGAGAAGCAAAATTAAAAGCAGATAGCAAACAACCATTTACAACACAGAAGGTTCCTGTAGTCCATATAAATTAAGCCCCTTTAGAAGGAAAAGAAATCCAACGCGGTTTATTTATGCAAGTGCTTTCAAACAAGTTTCTCAGATTATTTGATGGTGTGATGTAATCATTTATAAGCGAGCAGTGAAATTAAAAGATCAGGACATTGTGTGTTGGGAGCTGAGTAGAGAAATTTCATAAGGAGGTTTTAATTCTGGGAGGAATATTTTGTACAGAGTATTAAGATTGATTGTATCTAATTAAAATGCTAAATCATACAGTGAACAAAGAAAGACAAGCAAAAACACGTAGGGTCTGCGGACTCCTATGGAGGGCCCTGGGGAGTCCCCAGACCAAGTCCCTCCCTTCACAGACGACGAGCCTGAGATCCCGGACATTCCTACCATGTGAAGTCACACGCACAAGCTTGGGTCAAGGCTATGTGTCTGGTCACTTATGCATATATCAAACGGGGAGATACACACACACTGAAGCACACAGAGCGAGAGAGGGTTCAAACACACCGCAGCTCCCAGGGGCGGCAACGGATGGTCCTCCGGGGACAAAACGCACATCGCATGGAAGAGAAATTCATCAAATATGAAGTCGAGCCTTCCTGGTGTGAACTGAAAGCTTGGGTGGCAGATGTGGACTTTTAGGTGGAGTACAAATGATGAGGAGGCCCAGCTGGCTTGTAGAGCACACCAGCCAACTTGTCAGAGGACTGGACCCCAGTTGTGGAGATCTCTCACCCCGTTTAAAAACCACGTCCTCCCGGGGCACCTGGGTGGCTCAGTCATTTGAGCTTCCGACTCTTTGATTTCGGCTCAGGTCGTGATCCCAGGGTCGTGGGATCAAGCCCCGAGTTGGGCTCCGTGCTGAGCGTGGAGCCTGGTTAAGATTCTCTCTCTCCCTCTGCCCCTCTCCCCGCGCTTGTGCTCTCTTTCTCTCTAAAATGAAGTAAAAAAAAACCCCAAAACCAAAAAACTCCCTGCCCCCATCTGCCCCACTCCGTCTGTCCCAGTGAAAAGCATCTCTTTGCCACGACTACCTGGCGCATTCGGTCTCACTCCTAACATGGCCATTGCCTCCTGTGCGAACCAGGCACCTAGCACGGTGCTCCTCATACTTGAGCGTGCCTCAGTCCACGTCGCCTGGAGGGCTTAAGACAGGTTGCTGGGTTCTACCTCCAGAGTTCCTGACTCAGTGAGGGGGTCCCGGCTGGGGCCCAAGAACTTGCATTTCTACCAAATGTCCGTGTGATCTTGAGGCTGCCGGCACACAGACCACACTTGCATCCAGTACACTGCGCTGCGTCCAAGTTGAAGTTGCCGCCGCCGGATTGCTGAAGCGATGGATGAAAACGATGCTCTTTTATTGGGCCGCACCGAGTATGGTGCGTGTGCCCGCAGCACCTGCAGATGAAAGCAGCGACGAACACGGAGGTTTCTAGAACTGCCATCAGGAAAATATCGACACGCACCCGTTACAAAAATTTTCCAAAGACGGGTTTAAATGGTCTCCGTATGCGAGATCAATGGGATGGAACTTAAAGAAAAACAAAGCTGTCTTGGTAATAAAAGCTAAATGTCATTACTGTAATTGTGGCGGTTGCATGCATGCAAGAAGTGTGGGGGAATTTTTATAAGTCATTTTGGGGGGCTAAATGAAATATTTTTGAAACTACCTCCCGAGAAAAGAACTTTTTAAGTATTGCAACTTTACATCTGCCCTCTTCCTTTGTCAAGAGAGGTACTACATAGCTCGTATTGGTATTATTGGATTTTACTTTTCCGCAGAAAATGAAACGCTATCGAAATGAGGAAATAAAGGCTCTACTCCAGCCTGCTCTTCAAAGCAATGTGGTTATTTATAAAGCAGTGTTTCTACTTTGACTGACTCAATGTGGACAAAAGAAAAAATAATCATTTCAATATAGATTGGAAGGCAACTCCCAATCTTAATGATTAACCCTGGTAATGGTTTCAAACCCTGTAAGCGTAGATGAATTGCTCTCATAATTCCTCCTATCAAGACAAAATACAAATCTTCTTTGTTCTAAATTCATTTATTTATTCTCATTCTTACCCCTCTAGACAATCGGCAAAAAGTTTTGTCAGGGGGCGCCTGGGCGGCTCAGTCGGTTGGGCGTCCGACCTCGACTCAGGTTGTGATCTCGCGGTTCATAGGTTTGAGCCCCATGTCCGGCTCTCTGCTGTCAGCACAGACCCTGCTTCAGATCCTCTGTCCCTCTCTCTCTGCCCCCCCCCCCCACTCTCTCTCTTTCTGTCTCTCAAAAATAAATAAAAACATTAAAAACCAAGTTTTGTCAGGTCTCCGAGTGGCTCTGTGCCTTCTGGAAAATGACCTTTAATAGTCCTCTTTACTATGTCACTCCCCTCCAAATGTAATTGAAATAGATTCAGCATTTTGTTTCTCAAGCTTTAAGAAAAGCTGCAAAAATTGAAAAAATTCAAAGGACAAAGTCTATCTATATAGCAAGCAGATGAAGTGAACTATTTAAAATCTGAATGCAGTTGACGTTGCGCTAGGAGGCAAATTATTACAGATGTTCCCCACACGTAACCTTTCCTGTTTTGCATCTTTTATCCAGTAAAACACCATTTCTTTCTCAGGAGCTCCCAGATAGAAAATACTCCATTTTCGAGGGGCGTTGATCACAGGTATCTCCATTCTCCTAACTGTGCACTCGTGAAGGCGGCCGAAATCATGCGATTTCTCTAGGAATTTGACCTGGGAGGTAGGTGAGGAGACGTTCCCATGGGGCCAGCCTCTGAAACATTTCCTCCTAAGTGCTGCTGTTCCATCTTGCACCACAGCTGAACACTGGAAGGAGGTCGAGGGGGCAGGCTGGACTTGCGTGTGCCACCTCCAGGCCTGGAACACGGGGCTCTAACGATTTTCAGAACTTTCTCCTGTAGTGCGAAGGGGTTGGAAACCCAGGCACACCAAATCTGGTTTCTGAGGTGATGGGCGATAAGGAAGGCTTCTGGGGATCTACACCCCGCCTCCCGTGTCCCCTGCAAGCTACCCTGAGTCACTTCCTTCCCTGCCTTGTGAAGTCATCTTGCTTTCCCTCCTCCCCTGGGAGCACCTGGACAGGGTCCCTACGCCAGAGAGTGCCCCGGCCTTGGCCTCGCTTTCCCCTGCCTCCCCCGTCTGCCCCGGGTTTTCCCTCATCACCGAGTCGCTGGCTACTCTTGTCTGCATTTTGTAGGCACAAGTTCCCGTTTTCAATCCTCTCTCCCGGGCCAACTGGGCCCTCAGTTTCCTGGCATCAGAAATGGCCGCGTGGCCGGTAAAGCACAGGTTGAGGGCAGATATAAAAACTATTCTAAGTCAAGTGAATTCAGCTGCTGCATGGATTCGGCGAGAGGAGGCCCAATGGGAATCTGGGCTCGATCTGTCACTCGACTGCCCCGGTGGCCTCCTGGCCCGTCCCCTCCTCACACACTCTCCCTGCTGGCTGCTCCTTCACACAGGCCTCCCACCTTTCCCGGAAGCACTTTTCCAAACCAATCTGCGCTCTGAGTTGCATGCTTTGCATCAAGTCAACCAGCAACCACACCTCTCACGGATCAGTGCTCAGCATAGGACAATGACGCGAGTCCTGGATAGTCAAGGGCACGGGAAGGCTTTCTTGGGGGCAGATAAAAGCATATACGGTACTGTCTTTTACGAACGTACCATCGCACCATTTCCGCCGGAAATGCCGCGTACCCTTCCCTTTATACTCTTCTTCTGGCTGACCCAGTGATGGCGCCCTCCCTAAAGATATAAGAAGAATGTGTTATTACATTCTTCCTATGTGTTAGAATGTAATAGCACTCACATTCTTCTTCCAAAACTGTAAAATGACTTATTTTCTTCACTATGCCTCAGACAGCAAAGAAAATGAAAAAAAAAATTTACATTTCCTTTTTATACTCTCCCCATAACATCTCATAAATTGTGTGTGCTTTTGTGGCTGTATTATTTTGCGGGGGGGGGGGGATGCAAATATGTTTCTTTGTCTTGTCGAAAAAGAAAACAAAACAAAAAAGAAGACTGCACTCATCTTGAAAAAACCGTGTTGCCCAAAGCTTCCGTTAATCACTGAGAAAAGTCCACAATCGTCTTGCCTGCTCTTCCAGCATGAGAAGAATCTATAGAATATTCACGCCAATCAACACCTCCTGCCTGGAAACTAATTGTCTAAGCTTCACGATCACTTTTATTTTATTTTATTTTATTTTATTTTCTATTAATGACAGCAGAAACAACTGAGAACAGCAGGAAGTTATCACATCGCTGGAATCAACCGTTATCTCGTCCTCAGAACAATGGACAGTAAGGAAATGATTCCTTTTACCAACACGTGGACTAGTACTTTTAAATGAAATGTTAGAAGAGTCTAATTATGTGGAAACTGTGTTCAGTTCCTTCATTTCTTACACACACACACACGCATGCATGCATGCACACCCCCCCCCCCCAACACACACCCCTGTGCACTTCAGAATCTTCTTTAGGTAAAGATGCTGCTTTCTTTAATTGGCAAAGACTTCCTTACGTAATCAACGGTAACGTACTCCACCAGGCGCCAACAGGAACTTCTTTCCTCACCAGGTACACGGAAGTGCTGGCTACTCTTGGGACAGAGTTTAGTATAAGACGGGACTCAGCTGGTTGAAAGGGTCCAGGATCCTCCACGAGGACCTCAGACGCTGCTCTCGTGAAGGCTTGGTGGAGAACAACAGTTGGCTGCCTCTTTGGTTACAGGGTAATCACAATGGAAAAGAAGCATAACTCTGGGCCTGCCTCTCAGATAATTCAAACTTTGAACACTTGGAATAAAGTCGTTTTAATTGTAACCAATTGATGAGTGGAAGATTGGCTCCAGCCCTTTGCCATAGTACACTGTGGGCAAGGTGTACTTCTCTGCCTCTTGACTTGGCTGCATGACTTGTTTGATCCATGGAATGAGGCAGAAGTGACAGTGTGCCAGTCTTAAGCCCAGGATTCAAGAGGCCTTGTGTGTTTCCGCTTGCTTTCTTCAACTCTGCTTTTGCCATGAGAATGATAGGCCTGGGCTTGCCTGCTGGTCCCTGAGAAGGATGAGAGGTACTTGCAGCAGAACCCTCCCCAAGCCAAGACCAGAGAACACCCCGCTGGTCAGCAGACTTGGAAGACATAATCAATCATAATTGTTCTAAGCCACTACGTATGGGGTGGTTTGTTAGGTGGCATTAACTAACTGATACATCATGAAATCACTATTAGGCAGGTTTGCTTTATAGGACTGACTGGTCCATTTGATTAACTTATTTTTAATGTGATAGAACAATGCAATAATGTTACTCAAATCATTTTAAGAGAATCCCGATATAAAGAGATTGGCTTTTGAGTCAGATGGCTCTAAATTCATACAGAGGAGGAAATTCTCTAGTCTTCCAGAGCCTCGATTTGTGCATCTGTAAAATAAGAATTACCACATTTACCTTGAAGAGTATGAATTAATGGGTAAAGTATGTAATATACCCAGCATATGGGAGAACAAAAAATGTTTGCATTATCTTTATTTAATATGATGTGCAATCTCAAAAGTCTATTTCTACTTGAGTCATTATTTGCATTCCGTGATTTTTTTCTTCTTCTTTTAATTTTCTGCTCATCTTCCTCTGGTTTCACTTACATAACTCCTATCTTTTCCTTGCCTTAGGTCTTTTGCAAAATCCAAGTATAAAGTCTGCCATTCATTTTTCCCAGTGCCCACAGGGGATGATTTACCACAGGTGGTAAGTCCCACTGAGCTACTTATATTGCTCGGGACACAAGTTTCATGTTTAGGACAAATTTTCAAACATAAAGTTCTTTTGAAAGAAAATCAAGCATGGCAGATCATTCAATGTCTTTCTTTAAAAGTGAGTGTTCGGGGTGCCTGGGTGGCTCAGTCGGTTAAGCATCCGACTTCAGCTCAGGTCACGATCTCATGGTCCAGTCCGTGAGTTCGAGCCCCGCGTCGGGCTCTGGGCTGATGGCTCAGAGCCTGGAGCCTGCTTCCGATTCTGTGTCTCCCTCTTTCTCTGCCCCTCCCCCGTTCATGCTCTGTCTCTGTCTCAAAAACAAATAAACGTTAAAAAAAAAAATTAAAAAAAAAAATAAAAGTGAGTGTTCTTTTCCCTCCCCTGTCTTCTATCAACTCCCTCAATTACGTATTGGATGTAATTGGGATGTTTTCTAGTGAAACCCATGACCCAGTGTGTATGAAGCAACGACAAACACACAATGATTGCCTTCCCTTCTGTTGTGGCTACATGAGTGATCGTAGTTTGGAAGGGACTGGCAAATGATTTTTCCAGGATGATCAACCTTTTTCTGAAAAGGGCAGATAGTACATATTTCCAGCTTTGGGGGCCATACGGTCTCCATTGGGCCACAGTTTGCGGATAGCTCCTATAAACAATAAACTGTAAGACCAAAGTCATGGTGATATTAATGCAAAATTAGTCACGCTGCAGCTCAAATACGTTCTTTCATATAAATTCCACACTATATGTAAATATCTCTTGGGCTTGATTATAACTTTTGTAAAGTGCTGTGTAGGACAATCATAAGGTTGGGTTTTATTCTAAATTTATTGTTTATTTACTCTATGCTCATGGCCCGAAGTTTCCCAACGTTTGTGGGACAGAATTTCTTAGTACAAGTCTTGCCAGCAGGCTGATTTAATTCAATTTCTATCTAATCATTCTGTTCAGGACATTTATTCTGTGATTTCCGCATACATCAACATTGGGTCTGTGTGGCGCTAATTGAGTACTATTTCCATCTATTTGCATGGTGCTCGATCCTGTTTTGATGGTGACCATATTGGACAATACATTTTTTTTTTTTCCAAATAGGAGTCAACAGGAATATCAAAGGAAATACATAACTTCCCAAGGACTTTCAGGTGGAATCTCTCTTTGGCTTCCGAAAGCTCACCGTTACCAGGTACTCGTTAATGTTAACAGGATCTCGCCCAGATCCAATAATCACCGTGGCTCACCCTGGGGAAGACTGGCTAACTGACTCAGCCCAGAAGAGACGTGTTAGAGGCAGGCACGCACGTCGGCCGAGTTTGCACGAGCCCAGCTGCCCTGACGCGCTGGGGAGGCATTGGTGTGCAAGCTAAGTTTGGTGTGCAGATGTTGGTGAAGGGTTCCTGGAGACCTCCGTGATAACATCAAGCCTGTGGCAGAGTAGGCTCGTTGAAGGTGATTTTTTCCCCCCAGCTTTCCATTGTTAAGAATGGGTTACCGAGATGGGTTTCCGCAGTCGCACGGTGTGACATTCATTTTATCGAGCGGTTTAATCTGTCCTTAATTTCAAAGGGCGGAATCCTGAGGTAAGACTAGATTGCGCGGTATATTCCTCTTGTGAGGCAAGATGCGGGTTGCCCTCGTCCTCAAGAAGAAGTGATATATCGTGGAGCCTGTGGCAGAACAAGCCACAGGCTTCCCTTTCATCTCTCAGCCTGTCTGTATTCCCACGTTTTTAAGACTCTGTATTTTCTTTTATTGCCCAGATTTTGATTATTTTTTGGTTTCAAACCGTCATAACCAAAAATGTTGCCGTGTGGGCTTAAAAAAAAAAAAAGATTCCAGTTCATCACTGTTAATGTAAAGAAGG
The DNA here is from genome assembly GCF_016509475.1 of Prionailurus bengalensis. Lineage (NCBI taxonomy): Eukaryota > Metazoa > Chordata > Mammalia > Carnivora > Felidae > Prionailurus > Prionailurus bengalensis. The sequence continues at coordinate 7,826,767 of NC_057361.1, forward strand.
ATAGAGACAGGAAATTCATGTGAAACCGGAGTCCTGGCTTGGACAATGAGTATGTGTAGAAACACGGGTGTTTTAAAAAGCTCGCTTCCTGATGCCATATGAAAATAAACGGATGTTTTTAATAGCAGAACTTAGGTAACAATTGTTAACACAAAGCTAAGAGCTGACACAGAGCTCTTTTATCTAGGAAGCGTACTGTCTAATGTCACGGAGGCCGAAAGATAAAGACAAAAACAAATAAAAAACCAGAGAACTGTGCTCAGTTCCCCAAAGCTGAGCATCCTGCCTTAGGGTCTGAGTGGGGCTCATACGCTCAAATATCCAAGGGGAGACAGGCGGGGGAAGCTGACCTGAAGGCACCGACGGGTTGTGAGACACAGAACAAGACAATCGTGCCACAAATGTCTCCGTCGGTCTCCATCTGTTTTTGGTATACGCTTGGGTGCCCCGAGCTAGTGGGTCTCAAAGTGTGTGGACTGGGGAGGAGGGGTGATTTGGCTCACCAGAGGACATCGGGTGAGGTCTAGAGGCATTTTTAGTTGTCACACTTGGGGGGAGGGTGCTGCTACTGGCGTCTCGTGGACAGAGGATGTGTAGAAGGCTGCTGCACATCCTACAGTGCCCAGGGCAGCCCCACGACAAAGAGTTATCTGGTCCCAAATGCCAGTGGTGCAGAGGCTGAGAAACCCTGTCTGGCCCACGAGGGGTTTACGGGGACCGTAGAGCATCGGCTCTCTCTCGGGGCAGCGGTTTGGAGGTTCCTGCCGATGTGAGCATGTGGGAACCTTCCATGCGGGAACAGAACCAAACAAAGGATTGAGACTTACTCAGGATATGATGGAATGGCTTCAAGTTATCTTTAGAGCCAGATGAGAAGAATTAAAATATCTTTAGAGTTTTTGCCAGAAAGACAATACAAAGAAAGCCGACGTCTTTCAACCCAAATCAGATTACAGAATTGGGTAAAGAAATGGATTTAGAGTCACATGTTCACATGGCGATTCTGAAAAACGGATGTCTTCTGCAGCTCAGAGCACCCCCCCCCCCCATGACACCAGTCTCTGTGTCCCACATCCTGGGTCAAATCTCGAACCCATAAGCCGCCATGTTAGCACCCCCAGTCAACCCAACAGAAACCCAATTGAGTTACTAAATGAATTTTATAGGGTTAATTCTCTTGTTTTAAATTTAGGAAAACATTTAGTAATTGTAGTGAGAATCTGGGTATGTAATTGAAAACACTTTGAATGTTTAAGAGTATTTTGGCACGTTAGCAAATGGTCGTATTCGCCTAGTCAGTAAATATTTGTCAAATGATTAAATGTATTAGCCTTTTGATTCCAATTTTATTTTATTTAAAAAATTTTTTTTTTAACTTTTATTTATTTTTGAGACAGAGAGGGACAGAGCACGAACAGGGGAGGTCAGAGAGAGAGGGAGACACAGAATCGGAAACAGGCTCCAGGCTCTGAGCTGTCGGCACAGAGCCCGATGCGGGGCTCAAACTCACAGACCGAGAGATCACGACCTGAGCCAAAGTCGGAGGCTCAACGGGCTGAGCCACCCAGGCGCCCCTTTTGATTCCAATTTTGATTTTAGACTTGCGATTATAAATTGAAAAGTGTAACAGAATTTAAGTGTTTGGTAAATAGTGCTGGACTTTTCAGGTGAACTTCATTCTCTAAATAAGTATGGATATTCTAAATATTTAATAAGCTTAAATATTGAAAAGTTTTGACGGCAATAAGTTGAAATATTTAAAGTTTAAATTGTAATAAACTTAAATATACACATTTGTTGAATACATGAGTGCATGTATTAGATTTATAAAAGTTGTTTAAGTTTTTAAAAAGGTTTTGCCTCTTAGGGCTGTAAGTTTGCCAGTAAGATAGATACTTGAACGGTTAAACAGAAAACAGAATATAAGAACTTTATAAACGTAGATTAAAATATATAAAGAATTTTAGCTAATTAAGTTTAGAAATGAGAGCAATTGTTTGAGTTTAGATTATTCAACTTAAATTGATTCAACACTAATCAAAACCCTCTGTGAAACTATTTGTTCTTATTATATACAAAAAAGTTACTAGCATTATAAGCAGAAAAATAGGATTTGTAAGTTGAACTTAAAAGCTTGAGGAATATTTTGATTTTTGTAACTTCAGTAAGGTAATGTAATTTTAAAGCCTACATAACTGTAAATATCCCTTTCTACACAGAAAGAAAGAAAAAGAAAGAAAGAAAGAAAGAAAGAAAGAGAAAAAGAAAATGCCAGCCTTAGGCATTTAAAAAATCATTAATAACGTCCACACTTGTCTTTTAGCAAAGAAGACATAATGTTCCCATTGAGCAAAGGGGATGTGTTAGAAAGGCACATCACTTTCCAGGTTTCAGAGCTGGGCAGATAAGACAATGGTGCTGAATATAGTCCCTTGTGAGACTATTAAATAGACTATAAGAATGTTAGTTCTGGAAAGACCCTTGGAGATCACGGTCCTCACTTCCCCCCCCAGAGGTGAAATGGCCAGGACCAGTCCTCTGGAGCAAGGCCAAATTTCCACCCAGGGCACCAACCTTAGAGGACGTTCCCAACAGGGTTACTCATACATTCTCCCCACTCTGTTAATTTGTTAGGGCTCATTCTGCAATATTTGCCAATTTTTATATAGTAATGGCTACAAACTTCCATGAGTTCCTTTTCTGTGTCAGCAGATGAGCAATGGGGTGCCATGAAACAAAGCGTATGGGGACAAAACATTTCTGAGAACTGCCTGACAGTGATGCGTGGGTGGGGGTGGGGGTGGGGGTGGGGGTGGGGAGTGCATGTGTATGCGTGCGGGAGAGGAAAGTGAAGGCTGGCATCTCCTTTTTCCTCTGATTTCCTATCATTTTCAAAAAGTTTAAAATGCTACCAGGGCTGTGCTCTATAATATCATGGCATGCATTTGCTAAAAGAGGCATATTATTTTATTTTCCCTTTTATCCCGCCCTGATGGTAGAAAATATATCCAAATGACCTGTGATGACACTTTAAGATAGCTAGAACTGGTATGCAGACTGACCTTATGACAGGCTAATAAGTTGAAAATGAAAGCGAAATCCTCTTTATCCCACTTAAAAAAAAAACAAAAACAAAACCAGGAGGCTCTTCTTAGCGCTAAACCAAATAGCGCCATCTGCTGGCTGTTTGCTAGTAGGTGTTATCTAATCAGGGCCACCAAACAAAGGTGATCCATAGGAGAAAAGGGAGAAGCAGGCTCTGTCCTCACTCTTGCCTCTGTGTCCAGGGGACTCCCTGTCACACAACCTCTGAAACACAAAGATGACAAGGCTTCTTTCTACGATAAAACATTCGCATTTCCCCAGGAACCCATGTTCCCCCCACCCCCCACCCCTTTCTTTGAAAGAAGCGCCCGAGAACTGAACACACCTTGGATTCAGCTTGGCCGTCAGCAAACACATTTCTTACAAACAAAGATTACCTTTAACTCTCTCATTTTCTGTTTCTACTCCCGTTCTTCTCAATAAAGAGATTAACTACAAGCTTGCCAACCAATCACTGCAAATACATGGAGACTTTGAATCTTCTGCCCAAGCTCCCCCAGGACGGACAGAAGGAAGCAAAGATAACAGTCACAACTACTCTAGCATGAAGCTGTGCTGTTTGTTTCTACTCACTGGCTTCATGTTGCAATTCGCGACATCAGGGCAAACCCATTTTTTTGTGTAAACTCTTAGCTGAGAGGATAGAGCTGGGCGTTTGACTGTCTCGCCATTTCCATAGATGGGTTGGCATGAAAAATATTTATATTTTAATCAAGTACAATTACACATGAAACTGGCTTTTGAGGAATTTCTTTTCCTGTGTAACAAAGTGAAATGAGGGAAAACACTGAACTGACTAAATCGGCTCCACCACTCCAAAGACGCTCAAATGTCATCACTATGGCAACATGGCAGCTAGAGTCCACCCTGGTCTCTTCCCTCCGATTGGAAATCGTGCGCATTGTCCTTGCCAATTAATTAACATGGCAGACACATGGAAAACAGTGAGTTTTGGCTATGAGGAAGGGTCTTAAGACTGATTTCATTCATGAAACACTCTATCCTATTTTTAGTTTTCTTTCTCCAAATTTAATTAGCCTCTGAGGACCTGCTTGACACAAAGGATTTGCTCATTTGCTGGCTCCCTCTCGGCTTTCAGAGGGATCCCATGTTGTTGAGCCCTTTGTTCTGGGAAGTGACAGGGGTCACTTATACTTTGGCCCCCAACGGGACAAATCTCAGGTGATACAATGCAAAGGGGGAGGCTAGTGTATCCACTAGGGGGTCAATTTTAACATATTAAGAAGGTATGCAAAAGATTCTCTGTTCCTTAGAAGATCCCTTATTGAAAAACCTGCGTAAGTCTGACTGAACACTTCCAAGGCCGGTGTTTAGAGAGGCAACCGATTAGTTTCAGAACTCAGGAGAAACGTCCCTTTCAATCAGTGGTGTGCCTGACAGTCATGTTCTTCAGGAGAGAAGATTGATGTGAACAGCTAGTCCAAATCCTTTGTTTTCTCATAAGTGACCATTTCTGTTGATCTATCCTTAAAATTGTAGAAAATGGCCCAAAACTATCTTCCTCGAGATTCTTTTCATACCTCATAAACTTAAATTAGGATCTCACCTAGCTTTCACACAACGAGGCCAATTGGCCCAAAGCTCATTTTCCCAGAAGCCCAATACACCACATTTATTTATTGTAGGTTTAGTTACTCTAATAGTTTTAAGCGGAATGTTGGATTTTAGTGACTGACACGTATTTTTGGAAAGTGAAGCAAACTAAGGGTGGCATGAGAATCCTAAAAATGCCAAAAGTCAGGCAGAAGAGAAGTAAATGTACACTTCGTATGGAAAACTATTTTTTTAAAGAGATTGAGAACATGCGTGACCCGGCGAGAAAGGCAGCGGGTGGGAGGGAGAGAAAGATAGAGCGCGCGAGAAAATCCCAAGCAGGCTCCACACTCAGCTCAGAGTCCAATGTGGGGCTTGATCCCATGACCCTGAGATCATGACCTGAACTGAAAGGAAGAACTGGACGCTCAATTGACCGAGCCACCCAGGCGCCCCTGGAAAACAATTTTTAATTAAAAAATTGGTATTTTATTTGCAACAGGACTGTTTCAGCTCCTTCTGATTTCAGTCTGGATGCTTTTAAATGACACTTCCTGTTTTTTTCTAATTTAAACCGTTTAGCTCATTTTGTAATGGACTATCAGTCTTTTCCTACTATAGCTAGCAACTCAAAACATTTTAAAATTTAAATGTAAAGAAATTAAACTAAGTTTTAAATAAGTACAATTGTAAACACACATTAAAAAAACAGACTGGATCAATCAACGTTTCAAATTAGGAATTAAGCTAAAATTTAATTCGAAGGAAGCATTGAAATTTAAATCCGAAAGCAAGCGTTCATAAACTGCCCAAACAATTCCATCTTATGGTTTGCCTATATCTGTATCAACACATCGATATCCATATATCTATGTAGCTTAAAGAGTTGAGATTTACTGAAGGATTTGAGAGGTAAAATCATATAAAGGAGTAGAAAGGGAACATGGCAGCCCAGCAGGGACATATCAAGAGTTCACTGAATGGCAGCTCAATTTTGAAACACCTTAACTCTAAGCATATAATTGCATATGAAGCAGTGCAAAAATAAATTGACAAAAACAACTGAAATTGCTGAAAGGTGACTATAAAACCAAAGTACATTAAAGAGTATTTAATTTAAACAGCCAATTCTGATAGTTTGACTACTAAGAATGAAATAATGTATTTCTAAATATATCTAATGGGCTTTCTTAATTATTAAATTGCATAGAGAAGGCGCATGTAATGCATCATCAGATATTCAGGCGGAATAGTCCTGCTAACGCTCCTCGGAGTACTCTAATGCCATTTTTTAATAAATCAGGAAATTTACACATTAGCTTTTGGTGAACTGACTGAGAGCCACAGTGTGTGTGCGCACATGCGTGTGTGTGTGTGTATACGTGTGTGTGTTTTAAATCTGGCTATTTTATACCTCTTCTCTCTTAATCATTGTGTTCTGACCAGTGCAGAGAACAGCGGGTCTAATGGTGTGTTCATTTTAGATGCTACGATTCTATTGATGCAGCCTCAGGATACATTATTTGATCCCTGAGTCATGCTGTGCCTTATATTAGAGCTTTTAGTCAAACGATATGCCCAAGTATTTTTTTTTTTTTTTTTTGGCCAGAACTGATGTAAATTCAAATCTCCCTGATTCTGCTGTCGTGCCGTTGACCCTTTCTGAACTTAAGGATGCGATTTTTTTTTTTCCTGGTGATGTTTTGTCCTGTTTCACACACTACGTTGTATTGTTTGTTGTGTACTAGTTAACTCTGCTGAGGTTTAGTGGAAACCTCTTGTCGAATCAAGGATGTGGCTTCTACCACACCAGCCCCCCCCCGCCCCCAATTCTCTGCTCCATTCTGGCACAAGGTAGGCTATGTAACCAATCCTTCACTGAGGACTGATATGTATTTGCTGAACATACGTGTCCTGTCCCCAGAGCTAATACCTCCAATATCTTCCAAGATTCCGTTCACCCAGACCTTTAAAATTAGTATTTTCCATTTCTCCTGCCCTCACTTCTTTGAAGTTGAATTACCGAAGTGCAACAAAGTGCACTTACAAATGGCATTTAAGTAAAAAGTTAATTAATCAACAGATCAGGCCAAATTAATTAAAAATTGAGATGAAAACAATCTGATAAAATCATTAATCTTCCAGGAAGTGTTTAATTAAAACATAAAGCAGATCTTCATTAACACAACTGCCATAAATATCTTAGTTATAGTGATATCTACATAATCAACTCTAAGTTTTAGGCAGGTATCTAAAATAACAGAAAAAGGGGCGCCTGGGTGGCTCAGTCGGTTGAGCGTCCAACTTCAGCTCAGGTCATGATCTCACAGTTTGTGAGTTTGAGCCCCTGCATTGGGCTCTGTGCTGACAGCTCAGAGTCTGGAGCCTGCTTCGGATTCCGTGTCTCCCTCTCTCTCTGCCTCTCTGCCACTCGTGCTCTCTCTCTCTCTCTCTCTCTCTCTCTCTCTCTCAAAAATAAATAAGCATTTAAAAATAAAACAAAATAATAGAAAGTTAAAACTACTTATATTTTATTGGGGATTTGGATGTATTTCAATAGTGCATACATCCAGCATAACTCAAAAGATAATAATAATCAAACAGTAAAGAGAAGAAACCCTCAACTTCAAAACCTCAGCAATAAAGAGGAGAAGCCCTCTCTTACTCAATTTTTGAATAAGAGAAGAAATCAAAAGTTTTAAGTGAACTTCTCCATATGGAACTCAGAATTTTAAAGGATACCAAGACACCACGGATTTACTGGTAAATTCTTCTCAACTCTCCTATGTTGGCAAAATCTTTCTTGGAGATAATTACGGCCTCAATTCTAAAACCTGATAAACCTAACAAAACATTTTAGTAATAAGTAGAATGTAGTGAGGCTTTAAAAAAATCCCAAATCCGGGATGATTTATTTCAGAAATATTATGATGACTCAATTAATAGAAATCCATTAACATAGCATTCTATAGTCTAATGAGAAAGAGCATATGACTGTTTCAAGATATAACAAAAGATATTTGATAAAATGAATGCGTTAAAAAATTTGTTTAATGTTTATTTTTGAGAGAGAGAGAGAGAGAGAGAGCGTGCAAAAGGGGGAGGGGCAGAGAGAGAGGGAGACACAGAATCCGAAGCAGGCTCCAGGCTCTGAGCTGTCAGCACAGAGCCCGACGTGGGGCTCGAACCTGTGAACCATGAGATCATGACTGAGCCAAAGTCGGATGCTCAACTGACCGAGCCACTCAGGTGCCCCATGAACGCGTACTTTCTTAAAGAAGTAAGTAAGAATAGAAACAGTGCCGTTGCATATGTCATAGCAAACCCAGCTTACACCGAAATCTAACAGGAACATTCTAGCCCATTGCCGTTCAGTAGCTACTTATGGCTGAGCACTTGACATGTGGCTGTTGTGACTGCAGAACTGAATTTTAAGTTTTATTCAATTTTTATTCATTTAAATTAAAAAAGCCACATGTGGCTAATGGCCATTATTAAGCACAGTATAGCCCTAGAGGGCGTTTCTTTCTTTTTTTTTTTCTTTTAAATTTATATTTATGTTTGAGAGAGAAAAAGAGAGAGAGAGAGAGAGAGAGAGAGAGAGAGAGATCATGAGTGGGGGAGGGGCAGAGAGAGAGAGGGAGAGACAGGATCCCAAGCAGGCTCCAAGCTGTCAGTGCAGAGCCCGACACGGGCTTGATCCCATGAACCGTGAGATCGTGACCTGAGCCAAAACGCTTAACCCCTTAACCAACTGAGCCACCCAGGCACCCCTGGGCATTTTTTAACTCAAGGTAGGAGGGAGGGCAATGATGTGCATTTTAACTTTTATTTTTGATGGTGAAGCAGTTGCTGATATCAATTATTAAGAAATTCTTAAAAAGACAAAGAATGAAAAATTTAGAAAGTTACGTAGATATTATAATTTTCTACCTAGACCATCAAAAGGAGTTACCTTTAAAAAGTCGTCTAGGGGCGCCTGGGTGGCTCAGTCGGTTAAGCGTCCGACTTCGGCTCAGGTCATGATCTCGCGGTCTGTGAGTTCGAGCCCCACGTCGGGCTCTGACAGCTCAGAACCTGGAGCCCGCTTCTGATTCTGTGTCTCCCTCTCTCTCTGATCCTCCCCCCATTCATGCTCTGTCTCTCTCTGTCTCAAAAATAAATAAACGTTAAAAAAAATAATAAAAAGTCGTCTAAATTAGGATTGCGTAAAGGGGAGAGAAAAAAAGTGACTTCACAAAAGTCAATGGCACGAATGCCCAAAAGCAGTACTGACATTCTGAAAACAGTGAAAAGATAATGCCACTCACAATAGCAACCAGGAAAAATAAAAACGATCTCTAGCTATTAGATTACATGAAAATAATATAATATGGCTTATCTAGGAAATGATAGCATAAGTCTATCAAAGAATATCATACACATGTCTTAGGGGGCTTTTCTTCCAGCTTCTCAGACTAATACTAGTCTTTCATGCTGCAGAAGAAGAAAGCTAACATTTAGTTATGGAAACCCGATGCGAGATGTTTTGCTATCTCAGCTTGTTATAGCCGAACAATTGGATTAATGAGTCATTTTCCATCCCATTTTTGTAAGTAAGGAAACTGAGGCACAGGGAGGTGAAGTAAAATTGCCCAAGACGCAGAGCTAATAAATGGCCACCTTGGGCCCTCACTCTCCAAAGCCAGTACCCAGGGCGTTAAAACATCTGTCTGTTTATTTCCTTTCTCACCCATTTTTCCTCCATATCTGTCCTCTTTAGTTCAGGTATCTGCATATCTGATTTAAAACCCCTCATTTGGGGTCACAGAGGGCGTGAAGGCATAAAATCAAAAGAAACTCCTGATAAATGTTGCAAAAATTAGCTGAACAGAAGAGTTTAGAGTCGATACAAGATAGATATAAGCTGGCCTGGTTTACACACAGGCCAGTGGCCCATGTTGAAGTTACGTGTTTGGAGCATGAAGCACATGTTCTATGAAACACACATAATAATAAGGACACAGAACTCCAGGAGTGATTGTTAATGTACATGCTGGAATCTACACATCTACATGAACGTTAGTCCTTAGAAAGAGCCATCTTGGAAGCTCAAATGTAGATTCTAATTAACCTAAACTTGTTCAGGGCTTTCCGAATCGCCCTTTCAAAAGTTCCTCCAGAGCCAGTTTACAAGTAACAGTAAATTAGCCTTATAAATTTTTGAGAAACTTGCAAAACCAATATTGTGAAAAACAGAAAAACAAAATGTATTAGGGTTGCTTTTAAACATGGCCTTAACTTGAATTCTGGTACTCCAGAAAAAACAGCTTTGATGATGAGAGAGCATGGAGACAGTCAAAGGCTTTCATCGAATTCTGAAGGGGCCTCTTTGTTACTTCTAAGTCCACTTCAAATCTCAACAACATTTATTTTCTTGGCTGAAGTGGTACAGTTCTAATTCTTCTGTTTCACATGGATGATCTGGACGCCATCTTTGAGCTCTAAAATGCTTTGTATCTTATCAAGAAGCAAATCGCAATGGGTTATTTTGGAGGTCCTGAATGGTACTGGGTATTGGGGGAGGGGGTGGGGATGGGAGAAGGAAAATGGGGGAGAGAGAGAGTGAGTGTGTGAGAGAGAGGACACCGGTGGAGGTTTCACCCAGGTCACCAGGCAGGAGTTGGGAGCGAGAGAGGATAGAGAATGGGAATTATACAGCGCGTGAAGAAGAAGAGATGATCTACAATTAACTGGGCCGCAAGACGGGCTAGTTGGGTGGTAAGGGAAGAGCAAAGCAGATTGGCAAGAACGGGGGAAGAAGGTCAAGAAATCTTACGTTGGACATTTCTCCACGTTGGACACCATAGACCATATACGATTCAGATGTGCTTTGGCCCCTCCCTAGCAGAGGGAAAGGAGGGGAGGGCGGGCAAGGAAGCAGGGAGTATCCATGCATTTTTATATACCGTCAAGTCCAACGTTCACTAACTGAGTCACGAATGAATGATTTGTTTTGAGATATCACATTGAGAAGCCGCATGACGGAAGCATAGCACTGAGCGTTATAAAACAGAATAATGCAGGCATTAATGAAGCCCCTGCATCAGACACAGACACTGTGAGTTTCTACCTGTCAAAGGATTGTAGCGTGTGGGATCCTGCAAGCCAGCCGTGGCCTCCCTGAAGACTGCCAGCCTGTATATACAGGTTGATTCAAAACCAGGTGATGCTAGGGAGAAAGGTATTTCTTCTGCTCATTTAATCAGCGATAGCGTCAATGGTTCTTAAACTTCAGGCTCCTACACAAACAGCTCCTGACAGGTAGATAGGGGAGGAAGCTTGTTCTCTTTTGAATCGTCATGAGCTACCGGGGCCAGATGGAGAGAAGAGATTGAATTCCTAAGGTCACTGTCCAGATTACATGAAGGCATTAAGGCCTGCCTTCTATTCCTTCTCCATCAGCATGAAGGCTTCCCGAGAGCCTTCACCTACGAGACAAAGCCAAACACCGTTTTTTTTTCCCAAGGCAGACTCCTAACCATAAGTTGCAGTCATATAGCGGTCTGTGCCTTTTTTTGCGATGCTTTCTACGCTCCTGTTTGATCTTGATAATATTGTGAAGCAGGGGCAGGTAAGTTTTCAAAATGAGGACACAGAAGCTCTAAAAGCTGAAGTGATTAACCTCAAGCCACTGCAAACAAGTTAGTTACAGAATCCAGGCGGAGCTTAGGACGGTTGATGTCTATTCCAGTATTCATGACAGCCAGAATATCTAGTTTCAGTATTCTCATCTGAATTAAAATTTTATTTCACTTGATTTGAATTAATTTCTTACAACAGTGATGAAAGAAAAGCCTCCAATTCAAGTCCATACAAGTATTGAGCACCTAGAATAGTACTCGGGATGCTATGTTTGTGGTCAGGTTACAATAGACTAGACATGGTTCCTGGCTTTAAGCATATTGCTCTGCACGAGAGACAAGAAGACAGAAAAAAAAAAAAAACAACCCAATTAAACGAGTTAGGTTTTCCCTGGTGGAGAAGGTGGCAATGGGCACACCAGTCTGTTCATTTATTTTCAGTTGTTTATTCAATACATATACGTTAGGCAGCGACTATGTGCCTTGCACTGCACTGCCATGTGCTGGGGACACACAGATGGGAAGGTACATGATTCTTTGTCTCCAGAATCTCTAAGAAATAAATACATATGTAATAGCCAAATGCCAGGCAACGAGGTTACTTCTAGGGCAAAGAGATGTGTATACAGGAAACAGTGGGATCACAAAGAAAGGAGCTAAACGTCAACCTGGGGAAGGAGAGAAGTTTCCACTGAGCACGCAGATGTGAAGAGATTATCTATAATTAACGGAGCGGCAAGAAGGGCTAGCTGGGTGGGGAGGGAAGAACAAGGAAAATTAGAAGGGAAGAAGGAAGAGGGAGAATTTGGGATCTGATTAGAAAAGTTACATCACACCTCGTATGGCCCTTATGAAACTTGCCACATAGCCAGAACAATAGCCATATGAACAGAGAGCTACAATAAACTGGTAAGCGCTGCTGTGTTTATGAACACGGACTGCTGTGCCAGCCCAACCTCTAGCAACGTGAGCACGTGAGGAAGCGTCACAGAGCTGAGGACTGAGCTGGCCCTTGAAGCATGAACAAAAGTCTCTGGGGTAGAGAAGGGAGAAAGCCATTCCGGGTAGATGGGAACATACGAACAAAGTCGCAAAAACATGGACGTGCACGGTAATCGGAACTGAGGAACACAGAGACCTGGAGTTTGGAAACAGGATCTGAAATTCACTGGGACAGAAGAACAGGTTAGGAGTCAGGAAAGCAAATTTGGATGGTGTTTAATAAGTCCAGGGTAGAAAAGTAGAGGTTCTAAATGGAGGCAGTAATGATTAGGATGAAAAGATTATATATTTACAAGGAGGTTCAGATGTTGAACACATGGGACCTAAAAAACTTACAAGGTAATGGATGAGAGAGAGGAATGGAAGATGGCTCGGAAGTTTCCAACTTCACTGGCTGAGTCACTGGAAAAACATTCACTGAGATACAGACAGAGAGAGGAATGGTTTGGGGGTGTGGCAGGCAGAATAATGTCCCCAAAGATGTCCATGTTCTCATCTCTAGAAACTAAAACTAATACCTGAAGGCAAAGGGGTGATTGTAGATGTGGTTAAGTTTAGGATCTTAACATAAAATTTTTTTAATGTTTACTTATTTTTGAGAGAGAGAGAGAGAGAGAAAGACAGAGCATGAGTGGGGGAGGGGCAGAGAGAGAGAGGGAGACACAGAATCGGAAGCAGGCTCCAGGCTCTGAGCTGTCAGCACAGAGCCCCACACGGGGTTCAAGCTCACGAACCGTGAGATCATGACCTGAGCTGAAGTCAGACACTTAACCGACTGAGCCATCCAGGCGCCCCAAGTTTAGGATCTTGAAGTACGGAGATCATTCTGATTCTGGAGATTATCCAGGTGGGCCCAACATAACCACAAAGATCTTGTAAGAGACAGGAGGGTCAGAGGTAGAGAAGGAGCTGTGATAATAGATGGACGAAGGGGTCATGAGCTAGGAATCCAAATGGAAACGGCAAGGAAATATTCTCCTCTACAGTCACCAGAAGAAAGGCAGTAATGCTGGACCATTTTGGACTTTTTGCATTGTTTTAAGCCACTAAGTCTGTGGCAATCTCATATGCTATAAACTTACGTTATATCGTCAGTAGGAAACTAATACAGGGGACAAACAGGGAAATGAAGAATTCAATTTTATGTGTGTTGAATTTGAGTGCCTGTGGTGCATCCACTTGGAATTCAGACCAGAGCTGGAGCAAATAGGTTGCGCTGGGTGTCTGAAGTATAGTATATAGATGATGGCGATGCCAACGGGCCAAAGGGGTGAGCACTAGGAACAAGAACCAGAAAGCGGCCAGCGTTACACCCCAGAAAACAACGACTTTGGGGGATTTCACAAAGGAAAGGGGACCGGCAAAAGAAATGAGAAGGAGGTGGGAGGAAACCTTTGAGAAGCCTGTGCCACAAACACCTGGGTGAGATGACTAGGCCAAGTGGGAAGAGCTGGCGAAAGAGTGAATGGGAGGTGAGGAAGTAGAGACCACGACAGTCCATGATTTCTAGAAGATTCTCTTGAAAGCTGAGTGGACAACAGGGAGAGAATTGGGTTGGTTGAGGGAGAAGTATTTGAGTAGTTGTTCGCTAATTTTGAAGTTGTATGTTATCTGAACGTGTTGTAGGCTGAGGAGTAATGATATTAAAGTAAGAGACAAGAGGGAGTGTCGAGAAAGGCTGGATTCCCTGGAAGCTTCAGTTTTAAAAGTAACAGTTTTAAGGGAGCCCATCTTTATGGGGTTTACGTGTGAACACATAACATGAGACTAGTTACCAATAGCCTTTCAAGTGTCCATTAGCTGAGAAAGTGGTTTTCACGACTTGTCTCATTAATTTCTATCCATCAGGAGGGTGCTAATTGTGGGTGTGGAGGGGAGGAGACCCGAAAGTCAGGATTGTATTTGTAGAAGTTGCAGGGAGCATCAGAAAGAATTAAAAAACTTAATCCAGGCACTTGGTCCTAAATAGAGAGATAAATCTTTTAATCTGTTATGGGAGTTAAACTAAACTAATTGTTGAAACATTCATTTCGGCCAGGAGCATGTTTTTAAAAACAACTTGGGAGGAGGAAAGCAATGAATCCAACCAGAGTCATAGAAACATGGATGAAGGAAGTGACAATGAATTCCTGAGTTCCACTGGGTTGAATGTTTGCATTTTAAGCTGAGGATTGATTATTGAAATGGCCTAGACAAATCAGAAAAAAAAAAGAAAAAATGAGTTTTTGCTTGGGTTGATCAAAACAACTTTTTAATATCAAACTCCTTTAGTTTGTGTACATAAGAATTCTCAGTGATGTAGGAAATAACACATTTTCCACTTTTTGAAAAGTGTAAGAAGTGAGAGTTATATCTGAGAATGAAATTTCCTTTCCTGGCATCATGAAAAATTTCCCCAAATACCGAAGACAGTGATATCTTTAGTGTATACCCTGTGATGTTCAGGTCCATGGAAAATAGTATTCTCAAGATGGCCACACTGCTGTTTGTAGGTTTAAATGTGATGGATGTGTTATGGATATTGAACAAGAAAGAAAACCATCAAATTCTTTTTGGTGACCTGAGCAGATTTCCCAGAGCCTTTCTAGTGTGTTATTTGACATTAATTTGTTGTTGCTAAAATCCCCAAATATTCCATAACTCTTGTTATATTCAAAGGTAACTTTATGATTCACTGTTGCAGGTTTAAAACAGTACCTGCTAATTACTTCCATCACTAGATCTCCATATGTGAATGGTATTTAGGAACCTCTTTTTAAGATTTTATTTTTAAGTAATCTCCACACTCAACGTGGGGCTCAAACTCACAATCTGGGGTCAAAAGTCGCATGCTCTACAGACTGAGCCAGCCAGGCACCTATAAATGGTAGCTAGAATGATCTTTTGAATAATAAGTAATACATTGTAATAAGTTTGATCAGGTTGTCCATTGTTTTGGGGGATGTGATTTTTATTTATAAAACAATACATTTTTCTAAATATCAAGAGATTAAGTTGTTGTATAAAGCTCTCAAGGTGTTTTAAGAACTCTAGGCCAATCCTAAATCTGCAAGCTGTATGGTACTTTTCCTAGGTCTTTGTATTACTAGACTATTATTTATCTGTCATTTTTTTCTTATTCCCTATGTTGTACTTTTCAGCTCTGTAACTTAGTTGTTTTACGACTGGAAGTTTGTACCTCTTAATACCTTTCATGTATTTTGCCCAGACCCTCACCTACCTCCTCTCTGGCAACCACCACTTTGTACTCTGTATTTAAGAGTCTGTTTGGGGGCGCCTGGGTGGCTCAGTCGGTTAAGCGTCCGACTTCGGCTCAGGTCACGATCTCGTGGTCTGTGAGTTCCAGCCCCGCGTCGGGCTCTGTGCTGACAGCTCAGAGCCCGGAGCCTGTTTCAGATTCTGTGTCTCCCTCTCTCTGACCCTCCGCCGTTCATGCTTTGTCTCTCTCTGTCTCAAAAATAAATAAACGTTAAAAAAATTGAAAAAAAAAAAAGAGTCTGGCCATTTCTTCCCACTCAAGTAAAAAGCCATCATCAGGAGTAAGCAAATTAGGAAAGGAAAAAGTTGCACAGGAAAATGCAAACATACCATAAAAGTAGTAGATGAATGACATAAAACCAGGAAGGAGGTTAGAGCACAAAAGCAGTAAAATCAATTATATCTATAAAAAGCAGTCAAGGGATTCACAAAACAAAAGGATGTAAAGTATTACTTCATATACAAAAATGTGGGAAGGGGAGAGTGAAAATTTAGTGCTTTTAGAATGGGTTCAAACTTAAGTTACCATCAGTGTAATATAGACTGCTATATGCATGAGATGTTACATACGAATCTAAAGGCAACCACAGATCAAAAACTTGTTCCAGATACACAAAAAATAAAGAGAAAGGAATCCAAGCATATCGCTAAAGAAAGCCATCAAACCACGAAGGAAGAGAACAAGAGAAGAAGAAAAGATCAGAGAAAAACTATAAAAACAACCATTAAACAAGCAACAAAATGGCAATAAGTACTTACTATCAAGAGTTACCTTGAATGTAAATGGACTAAATGCTCCAAACAAAAACAGAGGGTTACTGAACAAGTGAAAAAGCAAGACCTATCTATATGCTGCCGACAAGAGACTCACTTCAGATCTAAAGACACATGCAGACTGACAGTGAAGGGATGGAAAAACATTTCCTGTGCGAATGGAAGTGAGAAGGAAGCTGGGTAGCGATATTTATATTGGACAAAATAGACCTTAAAACAAAGACTATAACAAGAGACAAAGAAGGCCACTACTTAATGATAAAGGGAACAATCCAACAAGAGGGTATAACAATTGTAAATATTTATGCACCAACATGGGGACACCTAAATACATAAAGCAACTATTAATCAACATGAAGGAAGAAACGGACAGTAATACAATAATAGTAGGGGACTTTAACACCCCACTTACATCAATGGATAGATCATCCAGACATAAAATCAACAAGGAAACAGTGGCTTTGAATTGGACCAGATGGGCCTAACAGATATATTCAGAACATTCCATCCAGAAACAGCAGACTATGCATTCTTTTCAAGTGCACATAGAACATTATCCAGAATAGATCACATATTGGGTCACAAAACAAGTATCAATTAATTTAGAAAGATTGGAATCATATCATACATCTTTTCTTTTTTTTAATTTTATTTTAGAAAGAGAGTGAGTAGTGGAGAAGGGCAGAATGAGAGAGAGAGAGAGACAGAGAGAGAGAATGAGAATCTCAAGCAGACTCCATGCTCAAGTGTGGAGCCTGACAAGGGGCTTCATCCCATGACCCTGGGATCATGACCTGAGCAGAAATCAAGAGTCAGATGCTCAACTGACTCAGCCACCCGGGTGCCCCTACTACCATGCATCTTTTCTCACCACAACATTCTGAAACTAGAAATCAAACATAAGAAAAAACCTGCAAATAACACAAATACATGGAGGCTAAATAACATGCTGTTAAACAATAAATGGATCAACCAATAAATCAAAGAGGAAATAAAAAAATACATGGAGACAAATGAAAATAAAACACAAGGGTCCAAAATCTTTGGGATGCAGCAAAAGCTGTCCTAAGAGGGAAGGTTATAGCAATACAGGCCTACCTCAAGAAACAAGAAAAATTTCAAATAAACAACCTAACCTTACACCTAAAGGAGCTTAGAAGAAGAAGAATAAAGCCCCCAACAAACTGGACAACCTAGAAGAAATGTATAAATTCCTAGAAACATATACCCTTCCAAAACTGAATCAGGAAGAAATAGAAAAATTAGACAGATTCCTAGCAATGAAATTGAATCAGTAATCAAAAAACTCCCCACAGACCAAAGTCTGGGAGCAATAGCTTCCCAGGTGAATTCTACCACACATTAATAGAAGAGTTAATACAATTCTTCTCAAACTATTTCAAAAAATAGAAGAGGAAGGAAAGTTTCCAAATTCATTCTATGAGGCCAGCATTATTCTGATACCAAAGTCAGACAAAGGCACTACAAAAAAAAAAAAAAAAAGAGAGAGAAAACTACAGGCCAATACCTCTGATGAACATAGATGCAAAAATCCTCAACAAAATATTAGCAAATTGAATCCAACAATACATTAAAAAAAATCATTCCCTGCGATCAAGTGGCATTCATTCCAGAAATGCAAGGGTGATTTACTATTTGCAAATCAATCAATGTGATACATCACATTAATAAGAGGAAAGAAAAAATCACATGATGATCTCAATAGATGCAGAAAAGCATTTGATGAAGTACAATATCCTTTCATGATGAAAAGCCTCAACAAAGTACGTTAAGAGGGAACATACCTCAACCTTAATAAGGCCATATATGAAAAACCTACAGTCAAAATCATCCTCAATGGTGAAAAACCGAGAGCTCTTCCCCTAAAATCAGGAATAAAACAAGGATGTCCACTCTTACCACTTTTATTCAACATAGTACCAGAAGTCCTAGCCACAGCAATCAGACAACAAAAAGAAATAAAAGGCATCCAAATTGATAAGGAAGGAGTAAACCTTTCACTATCTGCAGATGACATGATATTGTATATAGAATATCCTAAAGACTCCACCAAAAACTACTAGAACTGATAAATGAGTTCAGTAAAGTTGCAGGATACAAAATTAACATACGGAAATCCGTTGCATTTCTACACACCAATAATGAAGCAGCAAAAAGAGAAATTAAGAAAACAATACCATTTATGATTGCACCAAAAAGACTAAAATACCTAGGGATAAATGTAACCAAGGACGTGAAAGATCTATATTCTGAAAACTATAAAATATTGATGAGAGAAATTGATGATGACACAAACAAGTGGAAAGATATTCCATGCACATGGATGGGAAAAACAAACATTGTTAAAATGTCCACACTACCCAAAACAATCTACAGATTTAATGCAATCCCTATCAAAATACCAACAACATTTTTTCACAGAACTAGATCAAATACTCCTAGAATTTGTATGGAACCAGAATAGCCAAAGAAATATTTTTTAAAAATGTTTATTTATTTATTTGAGAAAAAGAGAGAGAGAGAGTGGGGGGGGGGGAGGAGCAGAGAGAAAGGGAGAGAGAGAGAATCCCAAGCAGGCTCCGTGCTGTCAGTGAAGAGCCCACCATGGGGTTCGATCTCGCAAACCATGAGATCATGACCTGAGCTGAAATCCAGAGTCAGACACCTAACTGACTGAGCCATCCAGGCGTCCCACCAAAGAAATCTTGAGGAAGAATGAAACTGGAGGTATCACAATCCCAGATTTCAAGATATATTACAAAGCTGTAGTAACCAAAAGAGTATGGTACTGGCACAAAAATCACACATCACTGACACATAGATCAGCAGAACAGAATAGAGAGCCTGGAAATAAACCCATGCTTATATGGTCAATTAATCTACAGCAAAGGAGGCAAGCATATACAGTAGGGAAGATGTCATCTCTTTAACAAACGGTGCTGGGAAAACTGGACAGCTACATGCAAAAGAATGAAACGGGGCCATTTTCTTATGCCATACACAAAAATAAACTCGAAGTGCTTTAAAGACCTAATTGTGAGACCTGAAACCATAAAACTCCTAGAAGAAAACACAAGCAATAAACCTTTTGACATTGGCTGTAGAAACGTTTTTCTAGATACGTCTCCTGAGGCAAGGGAAACAAAAAACTAAATTCTTGGGACTATAAAAAATGAAAAGCTATTGTACAGCAAAGGAACCCACCAACAAAACAAAAAGACAACCTACTGAATGGGAGAAGATATTTGCAAATGATATAACTGATAAGGGGTTAATATCCAAAATATATAAAGAACTTATACAACTCAACACTAAAAAATCCCAAATAATCCAATTCAAAAAATGGGCAGAGGACCTGAATAGACGTTTTTCCAAAAAAGACATCCAGATGGTCAGCAGACGTATGAAAAGATGCTCAACATCACTAATCATCAGGGAAATGAAAATCAAAACCACCATGAAATGTCGCCTTATATCTGTCAGAATGGCTAAAATAAAAAAGACAAGAAATAACAAGTGTTGGTGAGGATGTGGAGATTAAAGGAACACTTGTGCACCGTTGGTGGGAATGCAGACTGGTAAAGACACTGTGGAAAACAGCATGGGGGTTCCTCAAAAAATTAACAGAATTACCATATCCTCTAGTAATTTCACTACTGGGTATTTACCCAAAGAAAATGAAAACACTAATTCAAATAGATACATGACCCCCTAAGTTTGCCGCAGCATTATTTACAGTAGCCAAGACATGGAAACAACCTAAGCGTCCATTGGTAGAGAAATGGATAAAGGAATGGATATGTGTTGTGTGACACCACACACACACACACACACACACTGACATATTGCTCAGGCATAAAAAAGAATGGGATCTTGCCATTTACAACAACACCATTGGATGGTTGGACCTAGGAGGTATAATGCTAAGTGAAATGTCAGAGAAAGACAAATACCATATGACTTCATTCAGATGTGGAATTTAAGAAAAGAAAGAAAGAAAGAAAGAAAGAAAGAACCAAAAAACATACTCTTAACTCCAGAGAACAAACTGGTGGTTGCCAGAAGGAAGGAGGGTGGGAGAGGGTGAGTGAAATAAATAAAGGGTATTAAGAGTACACTTATCTTTAAGTTTATTTATTTATTTTGAGAGAGAGAGAGTGGGGGAGGGCCAGAGAGAGAGGGAGAGAGAGTTCCAAGCCGGCTCTGCACTGTCAGCACAGAGACTGATGCGGAGCTCGGAATCACGAACTGGGAGATCATGACCTGAGCTGAAACCAAGAGCTGGATGCTTAACTGACCGAGCCACCCAGGTGCCCAAGAGTACGCTTATCTTGATGAACACTGAGTGATTTATAGAATTGTTGAATCATACTTTACACCTTAAACTACTGTAACACTGTATGTTAATTATGCTTTAAAAAGAAACAAAAGCCTTTTTTGGTTTGTTCATTTGTTTTGTCTTTTGGATTCCACATAGAAGTGAAATTGTATGGCATTTGTCTTTCTCTGACTTATGTCACTTAGCGTAATAGCCTCTGGGTTCATCCATTTGCCATCGCAGATGGCAAGATTTCATTCTTTTTTTTTTTTTTATCTGCACCATTTTAAATGTCCAGTCTCCCATGCAAATAATTTTCATATGAGTTGCTCACCCAACAGGATGCTTTTCTGATGTGTGTACTAATGACCTATGAAGTACGCCCCTGAAACAAGAGTCCACTAACATCCGAAAGGAAAACCACACAGAGGAGTGAAGCTTAAATCTGATCTTAGGGATAACCGCTCCTCACCATAAACTGATTCAGGTGCCTCTCGTGTTTCCTACTTTGGCGAATGCCACGGCTGCCCTTCTGGTCGCACAGGATCGAAACCTCAAAGTCATCATTACCTCTCTCGTCTTCCTCACACCCCACATCCAATTAACTGCCCAAGCCTGCTGATTCTATGACCTCAACATGGTTGGCATCTGACTCCTCCTGTCTGCCTCCCTTAGTTCCTTCTGCCTGGATCTTGTCATGGCCTTGGAACTGGTCTCCCCAGCTCTGGCAGCCTCCTTTCTCCATCACTCCTCTCCATCGCTACCACATTACCCTTCCTAAGACTTGGCTTATGTAATTTCTTTGTTCAAAAGCTGTGAAGAATCGCTATTATTATTATTTTTTGAGAGAGAGAGAGAGCACAAGTGAGCAAGGGTCAGAGAGAGAGAGAGACAGAGACAGAGACAGAGAGAGACAGAGAATCCCACAAGGGGCGGGGAGAGAGAGAAAGAGAGAGAGAGAGAAGCAGGGCTCAGCTGGGGCTTGTGTTTTACCTGAAGCAGGGCTCAAGGTCACCTGATGTGGGACTCCAACTCACGAACTGTGAGATCATGACCTAAGCCGAAGTCAGATGCTTAATGACGGGGCCACCCAGGCGCCCAAGAATCGCTATCATACGCAGCATGAAATGCAAGATCCTCAAGCCGATATTCAAACTATAATAGTTTGAATTGTATTCAATTCAATTCAATTCAATTCAATTCAATTCAAGAGAGAGAGAGACACAGAGAGAGAGAGACAGAGAGAGACAGAGACAGAGAGCGGTCCGTGGACCAATGTGGTCCATGAACCCCTTGGTGTGGTTCCCCATGGAGATACATAGAGAAATACGGAGTAACCACTTAGAACCCTTCTTGATATTCTTTCTTTTTTCTCCTATTTGTTCTGATTATATTCATTGAAATGTAATTACACAGCTGTCAAATCTGCTAATAGAGCTACAATTTTGTAAGTTACATATATTAAATTTTTTGTTTAATATTTGTTTTTGAGAGAGAGACAGACAGAGTGTGAGCAGGAGAGGGACAGAGAGAGAGGGAGACAGAATCCAAAGAAGGCTCCAGGCTCTGAGCCAGCAGCACAGAGCCGGACGTGGGGCTCGAACCCACAAGCCGCGAGATCATGACCCGAGCCCAAGTCGAACGCTTCACTGACTGAGCCACCCAGGCGCCCCATGTAAGTTAAATATTTTAATATCCTTATTGTAGTAATTCATCTTTACTGTTGAACAGATATGTATCAGTATACCACATTTTGGAAATTCATACAGTGACCATTTGTGAATCACTGTTCTAGAACAGTGCTACGCCAAGTGCGGTCCACAGACTGCCAGCATCCACATCACTCGGGAGCTTGTTAGAGAAGCAGACTCTCCGGGCCCACCCCAGACCTACTGACTCAGAGTCTCTGAGAGTGGGTCTTAGCAATCTGTATTTTAACAAGCCCTCTAGGTTCTAGCTAGCGTTTGAGATACGCTGTTTAACAATTTTTCCACCCCTCCTTAAAACCTTTGTAGCCCATGATGTCTATTAAGCACTTGAAACATGGCTGGTATGACTGAGAATATTTTAAACTTTATCTGGCTTCATTTAAATCTAAACAGTCACACGCTGAAAACTAAAATAATATTATATGTCAATTATATCTCAATTAAAAAATAAAATAGCTACCAACAAAGAACCATTAGCTGAAGAACAAAATCTAAACATCTAAACAACATGGCTGGTGGTGTCCATATTGGATAGACATGTTGGTCTGTTCCCTATACTATACCCTTAAATAGACAGCCACAGTGTCATCTCTACGCTGTATTTTAAGCTTCCCGGTCCACTTAGGAATATTTATTTTCCAACGCCAGCACTCTCCTAGTAATCTATTAAGTTCCATCATTTTTCAATGTGTTCACCTCTTCCAAGAAGACCTCCAGGATGTTCCTTATTTAACTTTCCTCCTTGTTTTTCTTTTACACTGTTTCTTCTCATTCTCTTACAGAACTCATTACGTTCTGCTTTGTACCCAAGTTACTTAGGGATGAGTTTGCCCCCTTGCCGCCCCACCAGATGGAGACCTGTTGATTTAATCATGTGTTATCTCATGATAGCACCTCTCTGATACTTTGCAAATGGGAGGCATTTATCAACCATGCAATTGAATTAAGCCTACATGAAAGCAGAAAGAAAAGTCTTCAACACCAAGAATGCATCCTAGTGTTCTTAGAAGTCGAGACAGATCAAAATGTTAACATACACAATTTAGTTTAGAATAGGAAACAATGTTAAAGCCATGGTGAAACATTTGTCACAGGATCAAAATACATTGTTATAAAAATAAACACAGTGCCTGCCTCATCATTTCTTTAGCAGCAGGAAAGCATTTTCCTTTGGCAATCCTCTACCTCCATCAGAATTGTTCCTTAACTAAATTTGAAATTAAAAACAGACTTGTAGCTTTTTTATTTTTTAAATAGCACTCCTATTGGAGAAACACGGTTTTTTTGGTGATAGAAAAGCCGTTTTCCCGTCAATTTCGTGAAAGATATTAGACTTCTGAATGGACTGACATTTTGCTACAAATAAAAACAAATAATGTTTATTTTTACAGAAAAGGTGAGAAGAAAACACAATTCATTCTGCTTTATCTCAGAGCTCTATACTAGGTCCTGTTTTTACAAAGCTATAAATTAAAATACATGAAATTAACCACACCAAACCAAACATTAAGGTGGCTAATAATTAAGTATATTCTGCCATCAATGTAATAAACCTCATTAGATTTTTATAGGGATTACATATTCACGCTGACTCACAAATACAGCACTCTAAAGAACTTACACTTCACAATGCCTTCACACAAAAGTCAATGGGAAACGTATGTTACTTTCCAACAATGGGCAATGGCAGCATTCATATGAGATTTGAAAAGCTGAATGTCAAATACAACTGACAGTTTTCTGTGTGCCTGTCATTATGGGAACTCACCAACTAACATTAGTGCCAACTCCCCTTAGAAGTTGTATTTCCAAAATTTTTAGGTTGTCTGATCGTGCCATGGTGGAAAAGCACACTATTCAACCAGTTCTAAGTGTCCACACGTGACACATTTGATGTTTTAAATCTGTTCTGAGAAGCTTGGAAAGATGCAGTTTTCTAGGCAATACTTTCTACTATATTTATCTCATAAATGCACCATTTATTAGAACATAATAGCAAAACGATTTTTAAGACATATGGATAACTGAATAAAAAAGATGACACGCATATATAATTCTAGTTATGTAAAAAATAAAGTAAATATATGTGAAAGCAGAAAAAGAACTTGAACACCAAATTGTTAAAACTGGTTACCGTTGAGTGAGTAACGATGGTAGGGGTAATGAGGAATATATTTTTAATAAATCTACTTTAGGTATTTTTGCTAGTGTGAATCTTTTATAACCAGAATGTTTCCATGTACTACTTGTGAAACCGAAAGCAAGAATTATTCTAAGAAAAAAAAACGTTCTCTTGAAAGAAAAGCCAAAGAAATATTTTTTTTCCCCTGACAAAGGATTTTTTTTCAGGAAAACCTAATAAAATATAATAATATAAAAATATAATAAAATAAACAGGCCTCCCTAATGACCTCTGATTAACTCTCATTAATGATAATGAATATTTGTATTGTACTTTATAGTTTAGAAACTACACTTTACATTCGTTATCATGTGTATGGATTTAACAGTGAGATAGATTTCACCACCATGATTTTACAGATTCGGATTCCAAAGCTCAAGTGTCAACCCCTACATTCCCTCAGCTCAGTCAAGGGCAGCTCGGAGAAACTGATTCACTGACTCTGGCTAGAGAAGTTAAACAACCCAATCTAGACCATTAATGACTTTGTAAAGTTTAATGGTTTCATTTGACGCAATTATGTATGACATAGTAATGTCTTACAGAGCCTGGGAGGTCTCTAATGACTTCCCTTCACGCTCTTTCTAGCGATCCTTTCTTTAATGAGAAGAGCCAGCAGTGGGAGAGAATGACTTAAGTCTCCTCGAGTCTCAATCGCACACTTGTATCACACATAAGGGCCACTCATTGTTCATTCACTCGTTCCACAAATACGTATTCACCTCCCAACATGTTGCTTATTGTGCGCATAGGAAAAGAATGAGGCATCCTCTCTGCTTTCCGGGAACCCCACATCCCTGGGAAAATAGGTGGAAAATTAGAATCCCAAATGGAAGAAAGAAGAACACCACCACAGTATGTGCTAAGCTGGAGTGGGTCTCGATCAGGGGTGACTGTACCACCCAGGAGGAATGTTCGACAGTATCTGGAGACGTGCTGGTTGTCACAACTTAGGGTGGGGTGGCAGGAAGTGGCCTGAGATGTTACCGAACAGCCTACAAGCCACAGGACAGCTTCCACAGCAAAGATTATCTGGGCCGAAATGCTAAGAAATCCTTTGCTGAGGCGTATCACTCCCCCAGATTTTAAACGAGAAAATTTACACCAGGCAAACAAGGGGAATTTACCGTTCCACGATAACGAGTAGATCAAAAATGTAAGTAATGTACTCTTGGGTAAATGCTCTCATCTTATTTTTAGCTGTCTGTGAGATTAAAACAAAAATATAACTCTTTTAGAGCTCCCATCATCTCTCCCTTCCCAGACTGCTGCACACCAAGGCCAGGTTGTCTCCAGTCCAGTATTCTTAATACATTCCCACTGCACTGGGGATAACATTCAACCTTGCTTCAAAGCCAACAAGGTGCCCATAACCTAGACCCTGCTGCCTCATATCCTTACCTTGTTCACCCTGCTTTAGCCACAACGATCCCTAAGTTCTTTTCCCAACTCAGAAGCTTTACACATTCTGTTTCCTCTAACATGGAAATCTCCTTCCCGCTCCCTGCTCCCTAAATCCTCACATTCTATCTCATGACCTACATATCATGCCCTAGAAAAGGCCACCTCTAACATCCGCTTTCCTTTCACCCCCTGCTTCCTTATCCATTCTCCACCCTTCAAGCCTTGCTCTGTGCCTCTGATCCCTGTGTGATCTCTGAGTTAAGAGATTTGAGGGCTGGAGGAGAGGGACATCCAGGCATTGCCACCCCAATTCCTACCTGCGTTCCATTTTTTTAAATTTTTTTAAAAAGTTTATTTATTGAAAGAGAGTGTGTGTGAGAGAGAGAGTGAGAGAGAGAGAGAGAGAGAGAGAGAGCACATGCGAGTGGGGGAGGGGCAGAGAGAGGGAGAGAGAGGATCCCACTCAGGCTCTGCCCTGTCAGCACGGAGCCCGATGTGGGGCTCAAACTCACGAACCTCGATCCCACAAACATGGGATCGTGACCTGAGCCAAAATCACGAGCTGGCCGCTCAACCAGCCGAGTCACCCAAGCGCCCCTACCTGGACTCCGTTCTGGTGCTCGTGGGAAGAAGTTTCTCCCAGAATGGAGCCCAGGTGCCATATCCTGTCCCCTTGTCCCTCCAGTTCATGCTAGTTTTAGGTGAAGTTGGCATCTCTCCTGCGTTGCCTCAAGTCTGCCCCCACCTCTGGAAGTGACCCCTTCAGTAACGCATTTTTATGTGACCCACCCAAAGTAAATTGTGTTTCTGGCCAGCGATTTGGCATTCACACTCCTCATCCCAGTTGGTATAGATTCTTCACAGTCTCCAATTATGTTTCCTCTGAGCTCTTATGGCATTTTATAAACGTGTGTGCTTGTGTTTGTATTTTGGTTCTTTGTGTAATATCTGTCACCTGCCCCAGCACGGTTATGTTCCCCAGGGATCGTGGCTGTTTGGTTAATGGCAGTTGCATGGATGGATTAAAGGGCAGACAATGGCTTTGTTGAGGACAGACACCTCCTCCCTTCATGAAATAAATCATGACCCACTCTATTAATATGACATGTGCTCAGACCTTCATCAGGCATTTGGAGCAGAGGCATGGAAAGGAAACAGTCCCTTTTCTCAAAGGCTCACAGAGCAGAGGAGAGATGGGAATGTAAAGACAACGGGGCAGACGAGATACTTGAGCCAGGGGCACAAGGGGGTCAGGAAAGAGACTGCTATCAAAGTGGGAAGATATACAAGAGAGGCGTCTGGAAATGAAAAAAAAAAAATACAAGAGCATGATTCCCTGTTGTTAAAAAAACAATGATTAATCGTAATTGGTTGTAATTGTAAATTCTTCGCTGTTTCTCAAATTCAGAGAGGAAACGATGGACGCAACGCCCGTGCCAAATATATTGCTTCGGGGTAACGTCTCAGCCCAGATAAAAGAGTCCAGTCGGGATTGGCAGGTAAAGAGGCAATGATGTGAAAATTTCCCGGGTTTTACTATAAGAGCCCAGACCCGTGAGTCCAGATGGTAATGGAAGCCTGTCAAGTTTGATACACATGTTGGTACAATGAGTGTCTGTGATTACAATACGACATTTATAATCCTCAAGGTAACAGTTACGTTCACCGACGTTCTTTCTGCCTGGCGATATTAAGAAATATTCGAACATCTTTTTTCATTGAAATAATATTTTTTTAACCCTCCAGTGTAGAGGAAAACAGTCATTTCAACAAATGCTTTTATCATCTTCCTAGTTTTGTCAACGAGCTGCCCCCGTGCAGAGAGGTCACAATGAGTCACAAATCATTCCGATTGGAACCAAATAAGCACGGAGGTCCGGTCCTCAGCCAGACATTAGACCAGGGGTTGGCAAACTTTCGCCAGAAAGGCCAGCTAGTAAGTATTCTAGGCTTCGTGAGCCAGATGGTCTCTCTCGCAACAAGTCGACGTCGTTGTCATAATGTGAACGCAGTCAGGGACGATATGTAAATGAGCAGGCATAGTCATGTGTAATCAAACTCTGGTTACAAAAATAGACGGCAGGCCAGATTTGGCCTGTGGGCTCTAGTATGCCGGCCCTGCACCAGACTATAAAGAAGGATAGGGAAGAAACGAACTGGGAACAAGGGAAGCGAATGCGAAGAAAGAAAATCACCCATGGCAACACTGCGGTGGTACAGAAAGGAGAATATTCTAGTTGTATGAGATGCTAAGGAAGCGACAAGAAATCAATAAACTGTGAATAACTGAACACACATTCTGCCTTGTGATGAAATGAAAGCCACTGGTAGAATTTCCCATCAGCTGTGGCTACTATGTTAAACAGTTCCTGTTTTGAAAAATACAAATGCATACATAGTTCAGAAACGGGAGCTAACGGTGACATAGATGAGCTTTGAAAACATGATGCTATGTGAACGAAGCCAGAAAGCAAAGGCCACGTATTTTATGATTCCACTTGTATGAAATGTCCAGAAGAGGCAAATCCATAGAGACAGAAAGCAGATTAGTGGTTGTGGGGGGCTGGGGAGGAAGTAGGGAATGGCTGCTAATGGGTACAGGGTTTCTTTTGGGGGTCATGAGAATGTTCTGAATTAGACAGTGGTGCTGTCCGCACAGAGCCGGGCGCAGGGCCCGAACTCACGAACTGTGAGATCGTGACCTGAGCCGAAGTCGGACGCTCACCCGACTGAGCCACCCAGGTGCCCCTGAATTGTACACTTTAAAAGGGTGCATTTCATGGCACGTGAATTATATCTCAATTTAAAAAAAGGGGGTAGGACATTCCCATACAATGTTTCCATCCTTCTGGAAGGTGATTTGAGGCAATGTATATTAATGTATTAACAGTCCTATAAATGTGGGAGGGAAGCAAAGGAGAAATAGGATCTAAGAAGATGCGGAAACTGAAGAGCGGAAGGAAGGAAGGAAGGAAGGAAGGAAGGAAGGAAGGAAATGATTTCTGTAGCTGGGATAGTTCTGTATACATCAGTTCGAACACCAAAGGGGCTCTATCACGTCCTAGAGCAATTCAAAGGTAATACTTTACCTTCCCATATCCCTGGAAAATGCCCACAGATACCTGATCTGTTTATATGAGTTAACAGATTTGTCTGGACATGAAAGGGTTATCGCTGGGCACTGTGCTGGGAGCTTTTCACGTCTGTAGACCTTTTCCGCAGTTCCGCAGGGTGTGCATTATAAATCCTATTTTACAGAGGAGCAAACTGATTGTCAAAGGTCCTGTTCTTTCCCCCGTCCCCGATCTCACGCATCTCAGGCTGCCTGCACCTCACTCGCTTCACGTTCCTCAGCTGCGTTCTTTCCTCCAAACGGGACGCATGGGAGGCACCCCCATGACAGGGGAGGCCCTGCGCACAGGATCTTGACGTGGCCCATCTGGATTTCAGCAGCAGTCTCTCAGCTGCCCTCCCTGCTCCTTCCCCGGCTCACCACCACCAGAGGGATCTATTTAAAACTTCACTCACTCATACACTCACGCCCC
Organism: Prionailurus bengalensis; assembly: GCF_016509475.1. NCBI lineage: Eukaryota > Metazoa > Chordata > Mammalia > Carnivora > Felidae > Prionailurus > Prionailurus bengalensis. The sequence goes on from NC_057361.1 coordinate 7,856,262, forward strand.
ACTCCCCCTTAAAAAGTCAGCCTCCTCACCCGGATTAGAGGGGCCTGGGTGCCCTGGTTCATTGGCGAGCAGCCTGCCCTTCCCCCTCCTCCGTCAGCCCATGAGCCTTCCTTCACATCCACCCTAGCTGGTCCCTCTGCCTGGCATGCCCGTCAGTCACATGGCTGACTCCTTACGCAGGTCACCTCCCGCAGAGACGGTCCTTGTCTGCCCTCCTAGAATAGCGACAATTCACTCTATTTTAATCCTCGGCAAAGCCCTTCCCATCCGATATTTTCTCTTCCCTCCCTCTCTTCTATCCTTCATCCCTCCCTCTTTCTTCTTTCCTCCCCCCTTCCTTCCGTCTCCTCTCCCTTCCCCCTTCCTCTAGAACACAAGCCCTACAAGAACACGAGCCCTCGTGCTGTTTACTGAAGGATCACCTGCCCCTGGTCCATTTCAGGCACTCTAATGGATTAATGAATGCGGATGGAACTTGGCCGAGTCTCCTAGGTCTAGCTAAATGATTCAAGATCTTAATCCCACGGCTCGCGGTCTTGGCTCTGCAGAGGGCTAGCCAATAAATGGGACTTCTAATAACCACAAACTTCAGAAGGTCCTAACCAACACTGACCATTTACTACGGCCCCCACCCCCAAAGTTCCATGTCTGAGACAAGTTTCTGCCTGGAGAGAGTTTTTATTACCTACTCATGTGGTTTACAGGGCAAGTGCTAATGCGGTCATAATTATATTGGTGCGAACACATTGTCATAGAAATGCAGCAAACATAGACACAGGCATTTAAGAGAAACCAGCGGCTCTCAACACGACATCAACCGTCACAGAGAAACCAGTGAGCAGGCACACAGCTCAGGAACTTGAGCCGACGGACTGAAAGTGACACGCCCTGTGACTCGCAGAGTCAAATGACAGTTTGCACCAGCGCCTCGGGGGGACCGCCTCACTGCCGGGAGAGCAATGCATCCGGGGGCAATCTATAATCGAGACAGGGATACCACCTTGCCCAAGACGGTGACTGCTATTCATTGCTGTTTAATTAACCCGAGCACAAAATAAGCAGAAACTTCAGTCTGTGGGTGATTTCCTGTCTTTTCTCTTTGGAAGCAGATCAAGAAACAAGAAGGGACATGACTTCATTATAAATTCAGCGCTTACCTAGGCTTCTTTTCCTTTTTAATCTTTGAAATAACAGTTGATCCATTAAGAGACTTGAAGGTGAAAAATGTCAAGTCTTTGACCTTTCCTTAATTCACACATACTTACTGAGCCAAGGAAAACATACTCACCCCCCCCCCACTCCGTCTCCCCATAATTAGTGCTCTCCATGGACTCAGTGATGATTCTAACGCAAAGTTTCCCAGCCTAGGCACTGCTGACATTTTGGATCAGGTAGGGGCTGTCCTGTGCATTGAAGGATGTGTCTCCCCCTCTCTCTGCCCCTCCCCTGCTCATGCTCTGTCTGTCTCTCAAAAATAAATAAATGTTAAAAAAAAAAAATTGCAGGAAGACACCTTGCAATCCACCGCAGAATTGTATGCCTTCGTCAAGAGTTGCATGCCAAGATTACGCTTTTTAAAAACAACAAGGGCCTGTAAATGCCTCTGCAACCCCGCAATATTTGTAGTTGGTGGAAGGATCTTAAAACTGGTTTCAAACCAGACATGTCAGGATCACAATATTTGTACGGAGTGCTCTTGAAGGAGAAAGAAGAGGGCCGGTTTTAGTTTGAAATCAATGAAAAAACAAGTCGTCTGTCTCTGCCTTTTGCTAAAGTGACGAACCTCTCTTAACGAGGACGTATTTAGATTAACAACAGAAAGGGCAGAACTGGTCTCCGAATCGGCCTTGCAAGATTTTACAATTCTGAAAAGGCCATTAATCAGCACACAATCTATACACGTAAAGCTGACACGGATTTAGAAAAAGCTTTTCTTCAGGGTTTTCATAAATTTTACTGTTTGCCCGGAACAACGTATTCTAGTTTAAAAGAGTGCATTTTAAAAGCTGTTGACAATCGCACATGGGTTATTTCACATCGCACAGGAAGCTGACCACTGTAACATTCCTATGCCATAGTCACAGTATCGTCTGATTTCGTTTGCTTTCAGGATTTTCTTGTATGATATTTTATGGTTTTTGACTTAGCACCAGATGCACATTTGGCACGAATGGTATAATTTCCTTAAAAGGCTGTTTACAGAGAGATGAAAAGTTGAATAGTATTATTTTGAATCTTTTTTTTTTTCCTGATGGGTTTATGACTTGCTTTGTGCAAGGCCCACATGTTTGTTTGGCTGAAGAGAAAACTATTTGACATCGTCCGCCTCAGCCTAACTTGTGATCCATTTAATACCTTGCTTTTCTTATTAACAAAACTCGAAGTAGGCCACGTTCAGGGTGATCAGCAGGAGAGAACGTGGCTCATCAGAGAGGGTGGGCGTGTACCCAGCATTCTTCTCCAAGAACAGTGGCTCACCACAGATGGAAGAGGGGAGGTGTTTGGGAAGTCTGGGCCCCTTGTCTAACTTTTGATTAGGGGCCTTCTGAGCTTTTATTGATTTATTTTTAAGTTTATTTATTTATTTTGAGAGAAACAGAGACAGTGTGAGTGGGGAGGGGCGGAGAGAGGGGGGAGAGAGCGAATCCCAAGCGGGCTCCGCACTGCCAGTGCAGAGCCTGACATGGGGCTCGAACCTGAGAACCACGAGGTCAGGACCCGAGCTGAAACCAAGAGTCGGATGCTTAACTGAGTCACCCAGGCGCCCCACCCTGAGCTTTTATTAAGGACAATTTAAAACACCCTTCCTGGGGCGCCTGGTGGCTCGGTCGGTTAAGCATCCGACTTCGGCTCAGGTCATGATCTCGCGGTCCGTGAGTTCGAGCCCCGCGTCGGGCTCTGTGCTGACAGCTCAGAGCCTGGAGCCTGTTTCAGATTCTATGTCTCCCTCTCTCTCTGACCCTCCCCCGTTCATGCTGTCTCTACCTGTCTCAAAAATAAATAAACGTTAAAAAAATACAAAAAAAATAAAACACCCTTCCTTTCTATAGGTGTCCCACCAACTAATTCAACGGCTGCTTGTGGGGCAAAATGGCATTGTGGACTCAGTGTCAGAGAAGGACTCTAAATGCTTCTGAATAACCTTCATGTAATTTCTAAAATAACTGATCATGAATAGCAAGCATCTTGTAGTGATGAGTCAAGGAAATTGATGACGCGACTACTACCTGAATAAGAGAGTGCTAGTGTTTTCCCTTTCATTCCCCCTGTCCAGGAAAGACATACCTATCAATGTACCCTCTTTGAAAAACTTTGGCTGCTAATCTTAAGGTGATCTAACACCAATTAATCCACTCAGCTTCCTGAACTCTCAAGGTGCAATTCACGGGAGAATCTAGCTCGACGCCAGATCGGACGTACGTTTGCTAGGACACTAATGCGTGAAGGGCCTCAGCGGTCAACGTTAGCACTCACTGCTGAGTATTGTTCCCTTCCGTTACTCCCTCGCTGAGACGAACAAATGGCAGAATTGCTACTCCTTAAAAATCTCACCAGCACGGTCTAGTCACCTCCTGCTTTCTTCTCCGTGCTTTGCCAATCAGCCATTCCTTATTCTGTTACCTCTTTAAATCGACAGAGAGTAGGCACTGAGTGGGAGGCTGGCCTTTGAAGGCGCCTTGAGTACAATATGGGAGCTGCAAACTGGAGCCCTGTGTTCTGAAACAGTAGGGGTGCCTGGGTGGCTCAGTCAGTCAAGCATCAGGCTTCGGCTCAGGTCATGATCTTGTGTTCATGAGTTTGAGCCCTGCGTCAGGCTCTGTGCTGACAGCTCAGAGCCTGGAGCTTCCAAATTGGTGACTCCCTCTCTCTCTCTCTCTCTCTCTCTCTCTCTCTGCCCCTCTACCGCTCACACTCTGTCTCTCAAAAAACAAATAAATGTTTAAAAAAAACAAACAACCCCCAAAATGTGTCCTGACTAGTCCGTGAGGACTTGGAGCCCCTCACAAGCAGATACGCTGCTCATGATTTTGGATTGCCTAAGGGTCTAGCACCCATGCCTGGCATGCCTTGATGCTCCCCTCCCCTATTTTCGTTTATATCCTCTGAAAGTTCGCATCTGAATTCTTTATTTTTTTAAATGCTGATTTATTTTTAAGAGAGAGAGAGATAGAGCACGAGTGGGGGAGGGGCGGGGAGAGAGAGGAAGACACAGAATCAGGAGGGGCTCCAGGCTCTGAGCCATCAGCACAGAGCCCGATGCGGGGCTCGAAACCACGGACCACGAGATCGTGGCCTGAGCCGAAGTCGGACGCTCAACCGACGGAGCCACCCAGGCGCCCCTCATCTGAATTCTTTAAATTTCATTGATGCAAGTATCTACCCAGCTTTACAATAGCAATTTACCGCCTTGACTCCTCACTCCGCTTTGCTTCTATTAGTGATTTATCGTCCCTTAGATTTCTAGCGCAAGTCAGAAAAGTGAAGAAGAAACACTGCAGACTTGGGAGTCACTAGCTAGCTATGTGGCAAGGGGTGTCCATAATCATGCGGAACTTATTCGTATTTCTAAGGAGAGAGTTGAGTGGGTTAGAAGGGAGAAAAGGATAGAAAGGAAGGAAGGAAAAGAAGAAAAAAAAGCAAGAAAGTTCAGTCTTATATGGTGGTTGCAGAAATTTTCGAGACTGCGTTTTATAAGCACCTGGCATTTAACGGTCGTTTATTTGATGGCAGCCATCCATTTTTGTGTTTCTGAGTCTAAATGTGAATACTCTAAGGCCAAATTCAAGATACACCACATATCAGAGTAAAAGAAGATGTGCCTTTAATTTTTTTGTGTCACCATGATGGTATCTGTGGGTGGATTTTCTTGTTGTGTTTGTTCAGTCTCACTGGACTTTTTATTTATAGAGTGAATTCATATTACATTTAGTTCTTACTGGTGTTCAGATCAACCTTCTAAACTGTGTAATATTAGCAACCAGCACTGAGTTGAGGTCACCAGATCAACCCTCTCACTCGCCAGGCCACCATTACTAACATTGCTGTGCTGTGGCCTCTCCACCTTGGTTTCTGCTCTTTAATACACATTTTATTCATTCTTCTTCCTCCCCACTCCCTCAAGCAAATGTTAGTGGGAATAATGGGCAAGCAGACTTAACATTTTCTAAATACATAACAGGCCCTTAAAACATTGTTTTAGAGATAATTGTATTGAGTTTGGGCAAAATGATCAATTATTGGCCAGCCTACCGAGTACAGCAAGAAACAACAAATACTGTAGAGCTTATAGAAACCTTAGGTTTCTAATTGTGCATATAGGCCATGGCATGAAGGTAGCAGAAAAAAATCTTATGACAGTATAAGGCCAGAAGTGGGTCCCTTGGGGTATTTTATAAAAATATCCTGATTGGAAACCATCATTATGGAAAAGTATTCATTACTGAATGCTTGGAAGGCTGTTCTTCCCCAGTCAAGCCTCCAGATGAGATACCAGCCTCAGTGGACTCCTTGATCATAGTCAGTAAGGCCCTAAGCAGAGGATTCAGCTGAGCTATGCCTGGATTCTTGACCCACAAAACCTGTGAGATAATAAATGTGTATTGTTTTAAGCCTCTAAGTTCTGCGGTAATCTGTTAGGCAGCAATAGGTCAGTGATGCAAGGACCTCATGGAATGGCCCAATAAAACCAACTGGCTAGCCACCAGTCTGAGATCCATGGAAGACAGCGATGCTAGTTTTCAAAGTGATAGATACTGCAACTCCTCCACTGCATCAGACCCAGAAAACAGGCGAAAAACAATATGGTAAACACATTGCCACCCGGGCCTAATACGTTTGCTTAACTTCCATGTCAAAAACAGAAAGGATGCAACCATTAGGCAGGGATAGAGTCAACTAATACACAGATGTAACAAATCAGTACAAAGGAGCAAAGAACAAGTACATACTGACTGATAGGAGTTTTAGAGACCACTTGATTTAGCCAGGCTACAGCTAGAGAGAATTCGAACCTAAGGTGAGATTTAAAACTAGAGAGTGGCTGAGTCCCTCCCTCAGGAAGCATTTTGGTATCCTGGTTGGTTAGGCTAGCTCTGTGTGGCTTCCTCATCAGGGAATAGTCTTTCAGAGGAGAACGTTTCCATCTTTTACAGAGCTTTTATTTAAAATAAATAGACAGTCAAGACTCGAATGCAACAAATGTCTGGCCCAATTACATCTAGTAATATGAGAAAATTATGGTATTTCCCCTGGCTTTTAAAAATCAGTCAAAGCTCATTTAGAATTTTAAGAATTCCTGCTATTTGTTTGATACTGTTTTTCTCTTCGTTTACAGATTGGCCTTTATGTTCAATATCAGCTCCTTTGTATGGACATTGGAAGTGACAATATACGTTTGATGATTTCTACACTAATGGGAAACCACGGCTCTAAACTTTATTAACAAAATGCAGAAATTTAGAACTTTCTGTTCTGAGGTGAACACTTACTATTTCTTAGTACTTAGTACACAGCTTTTGGGGTTAAGTAGTCCTGACTTTGAATTCTGGCCAAATTCACTTCTTAACCAGGTGGCTTTAACATCGCTGACCCTCAGTTTTATAATCTGTAAAGGGGGATAGATATAAAATCCTTGAGATGGAGGTTTCCATGTAAAGGAAATGACATAATGTATGTGAAATGTTTACATTGTGCTTGGCACGTAATAAGTAGCTGCTACTATGTTTTAGGGATTTTTGTCTTCGGTTTTCTGCAATTTAAATATGATATGGCTAGGTGTACACTTTTTGGTATTCATCCTGCTTGGTGGTTTTTGAACTTCCTGGATTTACGGTTTGGTTTCTGTCATTAATTTTGGAAAATTCTCAGCCATTATTACTTCAATTATTTTTTCCGCCCCTTTCTCTCTTTCTTTTTCTCGTATTCCCATTAGGTATTTGCCTTTTGTAATGATCTCACAGTCCTTGGATATTCTGTTGTTTTTTTTGTTTTCTTTCCTTTTGTCTCTTTGCATTTCAGCTTGAGAAGTTTCATTGGCATACTTGCAGCTCACTGATTCTTTCTTTGGCTACATACAATCTCCTAATGAGCCCATCAAAGGCATTCTTCATTTCTGTTCCTATATTTTTGATTTCCAGCGTTTCCTTTTCATTTCTTTCTTAGAGTTTCCATTTCTCTGCTCTGTTACCTGTCTGTTCTTGCGTGTTGTCCATTTTTTTTTTTTTCCATTAGAGCTATTAGCAAAGTAATTGTAGTTATCTTAAATTCCTAGTTTGGTAATTTCAAATTCTCTACCATATCTGAGTCTGGTTATGATGTAGGAAATTCTTTTCCTATTTAGAACTGAAAGAAAAATGTTTTATTAGCATACTCATTTAAAAAAAATCAATACTGGGAACTTCTAAAGAAAGACAGTGACGAATGATATATTAGTTTTCTATTGCTGCATAACAATTACAACACATTTAGTGAATTAAAAAGACACTTTATTAGCTCACAGTTCTGTAGGTTTGAAATCTGGATGGGCTCTATTGGGTTCTATGCTCAGGGTCTCACAAGGTTGAAATTAAAGTGTTTTCAGCCAGGGCTCTTTTCTGAAGGCTCTGGGAAAGAATTTACTTCCAAGATCACTCGGATTGTTGACCGATTTTAGTTCCTTGTGGTTGTAGAATTAAGGTCCCTGTTTCCTTGCTAGCTGTCAGTAGAGGGCTGCTTAGCTCCCATAGGCTGCTCTTCCATTCTTGCATATGGCTCCTTCCATCTTCAAAGCCAGAAATGGTGCGTCAAATCTTTTTTGTGCTTCAAGTCTCTCTGTCTTCCCCCTCTGCCACCAGCCAGAAAATGTTCTTTGCTTTTAAGAACTCATGGGACCATATCATGCCCACCCAGATAATATCCTTAAGGTCAACTGTACCATATAACATAACGTAGTCATGGGAGTGATATTCCACAATATTCACAGCTTCCAGGGCTTAGGGAAGGAGATATATAGAATCCTGCCTACCACAGATGGGTATCTAAAGGACTTTCAGGATGGGAGGAAGTCAGGAGAATTTAGCACATGAGAAATTTTTCTAAAAACTGGGCCAATTCAGTCTGCAAAAAAAGAAACGGGCAATAGGTTTTACATTTTTCAATAGCTTCATACAGAAAAAATGGTATACATATATTCATTCCACAAACAAGATTAGGTACCTATTATGTGCCAAAGTGTGCATTCGATGTTAGAAATGTAAAGATGAATAATGCATGCTCTTGCTCTCAGGGAGCTCACAATTTGGTGTCCAGAGAGGAGAAGCTTACATGAAAACCTCCAAGATGTTCCTGTCTGATAGACTTCTCTAGGATGGTCCTATGTTGCTTCCCTCTATGATGACGTTATATGCGATAACCATCAAACCTCCTTCCTGTGAAGTCCATCTCTGTAAGACCTTCTATGAAGTCCCTTATTATGATGCCCTTCTTTGTGATGAGCCTGTCTATGATGCAGTCTATGATACCCCTCTCTGTACTGTCCCTCCCTATAGTGTCCCCCCAACAGTTATCCTCCTCATTATGCCTCTCTGTGAAGCCATCATCCTCCCAGATTGAAATTCTGTATACATTAAATAATAATTAAATTATAACTACCCATTTCCTCCTTCCCCTCCAGACCCTGGTCATCTCTATTCTCCTTTCTTATTTTTTCATTTTGTTTTATAAAGTTATTATGCTTCTTTTTGCTTCCCCTGCCTTCCAGCTATATTGAGGTATAGCTGACAGATAAAATTGTGCATATTTAAAGTATACGGCATGATGAGTTTTTGTGTGTATACACACTGAAATGACTACCATGCTCAGGTTAATTGACCCACCCATCACCTCATACAGTGAGTAACCTTTTGTGTGTGTGTGTGCGTGTGTGTGTGTGTGTGTGTGTGTTGAGAATACTTGAGATTTATTCTCTTAGTAAATTTTAAGTATACAATACAGTATTATTAACTACAGTCACCATACTGTGAATTAGATCCTCAGAACTTACTATCTCATAACCAAAAGTATGTGCTCTTTGGGCAACATCTGTTTATTTCCCCTGCCCCCAGGTGCTGGCAACCATCATTCTCCTTTCTGTTTCTATTGAGTTTGACTGTTAGATTCCACATACAAGTGATACCACGAAGTACTTTTCTTTCTTTGTTTGGCTTATTTCGGTTATAATAACGTCCTCCAGGTTCATTCATTCATCTTGTGAATTGTAGGATTTCCTTCTTTTTAATGGTTGAATAATATTCCATTTCTCTCTCTCTCTTATTCGATCTTTATCTATAGTGTCACATTTTCTTTATTCATCCATCAACAGGTACTTAGACTACTTCCATATTTTGGAATCATATGGAAGTTGAATTTTTAATCTTTTGAGAAAAAATTATTATCATATTATTTTCCGTAATGGCTGTACCAATTTACATTCCCACCAACACTGAACAAAAGATTCCCTTTCTTCCACATCCCCACCAACATTTGTTATCTCTTGTCTTTTTGATAACAGTCATTCTAACAGGTGTGAGGTGATAATTCAGTTTTGATTGGCATTTCCCTGATAATTAGTGACGTTGAGCACTTTTCCATATACTCATTGGCCATCTGTATGTCTTCTTTGGAAAAATGTCTCTTCAGGTTTTTAGCCAGTTTTTAAACATATTATTTATTATTTTGCTATTCTGTTGTAGGAGTTCTTTATGTATTTTAGAAATTAACCTCTTATCAGATATATGGTTTGCAAATATTTTCTCCCATTCTCTAGGTTGCTTCTTTCATTTTGTCGATTGTTTCTTTTCCTGGCAAGGAACACATCTTTTTTCTTTGACGTAGTCCCACTTGTTGACTTTTGCTTTTGTTTCCTCTGCTTTTGGTGTGATGTCCAAAAAGTCATTACCAAGACTAACGTCAAGGAGCTTTTTCCCTATGCGTTTTTCTAGGAGTTTTATGGTTTTAGATCTCACATTTAAGTCTTTAATCCATTTAGAGCTAATTTTTGTGAGTGGTGTAAGAAAGGGGTCCAGTTTCATTCTTTTGCATGTGAATATTCAGCTTTCCCAACACCATTTACTAAAGAGACTGTCCTTTCTTGATTGTGTGTTCTTGGTGCCGTTATCAAGGATTAGTTGACTGGATATATGTGGGTTTATTTCTGGGCTCTCCAGTCTGTTCTGTTGAACTGTGTGTCTGTTTTCATTTTGGTACCATACTGTTTTGATGAGTACAGTTTGGTAATATAGTTTGAAATCAGAAAGTAAGATGCCTTCAACTTTGTTTTCTTTCTCAAGTTTTGTTGACATTTTCTATTGTTTTTCTGGTTTCTATTTCATATATTTCTGCTCTGATCTTTGTTATTTCCTTCCCTCTGCTAACTTTGGACTTACTTTTTTCTTCTTTTTCTAGTTCCTGGAGGTATAAAGTTAGGTTTTTCATTTTAGATCTTTCTTTTTTCTTTTTCTTTTTTAATTTTTTTAAATGTTAATTTATTTTTGAGAGAGAGAGAGACAGGGCACAAGCAGGGAAGGGGCAGAGAGAGAGGGGGACACAGAATCTGAAGCAGGCTCCAGGCTCCAAGCTGTCAGCACAGAGCCTGACACTCTTGAACTCAAGAGCCATGAGATCATGACCTGAGCTGAAGTCAGATGCTAACCAACTGAGCCACCCTGGTGTCCTGATCTTTCTTCTTCCTTAATGTCAACATTTATTGATTTATCCTTTGATTTTTGTTAAGTTTATTTATTATGAGGGAGAGAGAGAGAGAGAGAGAGAGAGAGAGAGAGAGGGAGGGAGAGAGAGAGAGTGAGAGAATGGGAGGAACAGAGAGAGGGAGAGAGAGAATCCCAAGCAGGCTCCCCACTGCCAGTGCAGAACCCGAACTGTGAGATCCTGACCTGAGCTGAAACCAAGAATCGGATGCTTAACTGAGTGAGTCACCCAGGAGCCCCCTTTTGATTTCATCTTTGACCCACTGGTTTTTCAGGAGGGTGTTGTTTAATTCCTACATTATTCGTGGATTTTCTAGCTTTCCTCCTGTTACTGATTTTTTTAGTTTCATGCCATTGTGGTCATAAAGGTACTTGATATGATCTCAGTTTTTAAAATTTGTTAAGACTTGTTTTGCGATTTAACGTATGGTTTATCCTGGAGAATGTGCTGTGCACATGAAAAAGAATGTGTATTTTGCTGTTGTTATATGTAATGTTCTATGTACTTCTGTTAGGTGCATTTGGTCTAAAGTGTAATTACAAAGTATGCCCATTATTTTCTTAGTGATTTTCTGTGATCACTAAGATCACTTAGTGATGATCTATCCATTGTGGACAGTGGAGTGTTAAATCTCCTACTTTTATTGTATTGCTGTCTGTGTTTGTCTTTAGATATATTAATATGTACTCAATATATTTAGATGCTTCAATGTTGTGTTCATATATATTTACAATTGTTTTATCTTCTTGATAAATTGACATCTTTATCACTATATAATGACCTTCTTTGTTTCTTGCTACAGTTTTTCACTTAAAGTCTATCTTGTCTGGTGTAAATATAGTTGTCCGAGCTCTCTTTTGGTTTCCATTTGCATGGAATATATTTTTCTATCCATTCATTTGAGCCTATGTGTGTCTTCAAGGTGAAGTGAGTCTCAGATCTCTTCTATGGATGCATCTATTTCACACTTCTTGTTCCCTCTTGGGTGAGAGATTCTTAAGATTGTAGGCCTTCTCTTGATCCTGCAAATCCGGGTTGGATGCTGAGAGCCTCACAATTGTTTTCCTTATGGCAGTGCCCTGAAATGCTCAAGTTTGTGAATGTGCTTCCAGTCCCACAGAGTTGAGTAGGCTTTCTGTGCTTGCTCACCAGCTGTTTGTAAAGGCTTGCGTTTGTCATTTGTGGGAGCATGTGCTGGCACCTGGCCACAGCTGGGGAAAGAGAGTGTGTGTGAGGTGTGTGGATTGTTGTGAGTACCCATGGGCCAGTTGGTAGGAGCCTGCAGTCAACATGTCCCCAGTGGCTTATGGGCAGACTTCCTGATAGAGTCTGTGGATTCATTAATGGGAAGAAGTGTATAACAGTTACTAGTGTTCCTTTGATGAGTTCCAAGCCCGGGCTGTTGTGAATTTAGTCTCTCCTAACTCCTCAGTCTTGCAGATCACCTCAGTAATACAAGTGAGTGAAAAAGAAGTGGGTCTCTTAGACGGCTGGGAAAGCTAGGTGGCCACTCACACACTCTCACTTTCCCCCATGCGTGAGATGGTCTGTCCTGGAATTGAGTTGTGCTGCCTTGGGGGAAACCACAGAAGTTGAGAAATTTGTCCAAATTAACATAGCTGATAAGTGGGGAAGCTAGAATTCAAACCCAGGAAGTCTGGCTCAGAATCTATGCTCTCAGGCATTGAGTTGTAAAGTCAACAAATGTTTTATGAAGATTGACCATATGCCAGCTACAAGATATAGATATAGTTCTTGTGCTTACTAAGGATTCAAGTCCAGAGAGGGAGAGAGGCTTCCAATGATAGTGATTCTGACACACAGAATGCATGTATGTGAGTGGTGAAAAGTATGGTTGGGAAAGTAGGCAAGGGCTAGATTGGGAAGAAGAGTTTTGCCATGGGTATTGGAAGTTGGAACTATGGGGGATCAGACTAGGATTGATTCATGATGAAGTTTCCAATGAGGAATGTGAAATGAAGAAAATGTAGACAGTTTAATAATTTCTTAATAAGGTTAAATGTATTTACTATAAAAATTCTCTATTCTAAGATTTGTCCTACTTGTATTTTTTGATGGTAAGATATCCATTTTTTTTATATTTTGTAAGTTTTCTTTGTTATGTAATTAGTGGCAAAATTTAAAGTCATATTGGTCCCCTGCCTTTTAAAAAAAATACTGGTCCCCCTAGCAGCACGACAGCATCATGGTGTGGATATACCCACTTTTAATGTGGCTATAATTGGCATGATATCCCATACCAAAATGTCTTTTGAGCAGAAGAAATAGAGGTGAACTATAAAGTGAGAGCCAGTTTCCTCTCTACTCTGCAATCTAGAAGAAAAAGCTTTTGCCCAAGGACAAATCAGCCAGATCAACACTAAATCATCTTACACACCTAGAAAACTGATTTGAGGATTAACACAACAATCTGCACAACCTGAACCACAGAACTCAGCAGGTATGCAGCGTGGAGAAGTGAACTGGCGGAGAGAGATGCTGCAGAGGGCAGGAGGGCAGGGAGCTATTTTTGCTTGTGGAGAGAGGACAGAGGTGGGGGGAATGTATGGGAAAGTCCCCCTGCCCTGCCCCCCCCCCCCTGCTGAAAGCAGCTGGACAGAAAAGGAAGAGTACGTAAGGGACTGAACAAAAAAGGGAGAAAGGAGAAAGGAGAGGATTTAAATTCCATTAAGACACTATGAACATTGGGGGGGGGCAGAGAGTCTGAAACTCTGCAGCTCAATACCTGGTGGTGCTCTGGTGGGAAGAGCAAATCCCCAAGATCAGAGAGCAAGGTGCAAGGGGTCCTCAGGCCACATGGGGAGAGGCAGTTCCCTTGCTGGGAGGACATTTGGTAGAGACGGTGTGGCCTCCCCACAGGCAAAGGTCCCAGCAGACCCCGGAGAACAACCACATTTGCTGGCATTGAAACAAGGACATTAAGGGTGAAGCCTGGTGCCAGATGTGGGTTGTGATTTTCCATAATCCTTGAAACGCTGCTGCTACAAGATCGCGTGAACATTTTCTGGGGTAGGCTGGCACCCAGCGGCAGTCTCTGGGCATCAGCAACAGCACAGTCTCATGAATGTTCCTGGGGGCAGGTGGGCATCCAGCCATTGTTCAGTGAGACCCTCCCCCAGAAGGTCTGAGTGGGTCAAAGCTGCAGTCCTTCAGAAGTGAGGGGTTGGGAAACACAGCTGTATCTGAGATAAAACTCAGGAGGGAGGTGCCTCCTGGTAGCCTGACGGCTTGGTCATGGGTGGTGTAAAAGTGGGGAGTAGAGGGAAGCTGGAGACAAAGGAGGGGTGCTTGATTGCTGGTCAGGGAGAGCATAGAGTTCTGATACCAGAGACGGGGTAGCTGGGTGATGCCATTTTCACCACTCCCGTGCATGCGCATACATACCTACACACGCCACAACAATCCACCCCAGGAAGCTAAGCAGCGCCATCTAGTGGAGAACAGAGCCGTTACACTAAGCCCCAGCCAACAGGGCCAACCACGCTCTTGAGGACCACCACAAGTCTCTTTGCCTGCTTAGTTTACAGACTATAACGTGCTTCATAGTTTGACTTCTAGGGGAAACCAATGTAATTTCAATCTTATTTCAGTCTGTTTGCTGGCCCATGTATATTCAATTTTCTCTTCCTTTCTTATTCTTGAATACAAGAGAAAAAATTTATTTTTATTTTCCATTTTTATTACAAAGATTTTTCTTTAATTTTTTTCTACTATATTTTTTACTTTAGTGTAAATTTCTTAAATTCTATTTTACTTCCATCATTTCATTTTATTCTATTTTTTTGTACTCATTTTTTCAAATTTTCAAACGTTTTTCTTTTTTTTCCTTTTTTCCTTTTTTTCCCCTTTTCTTATCTTACCATTTTTTTCTCTAATCTGTCAAGCTCCTTTCAACAACCAGACCAAAACACACCTAAGATATAGCATCCTTTATTTAATTTTGGGGGGTTGTTTTTAATTTTCTAATTTTTATTTTTTTACTTTATTAATTCCTTTTCTTCCTTCAAAATGACAAAATGAAGGAATTCACCCCAAAAGAAAGAATAGAAAGAAATGACAGCCAGGGACTTCATCAACACAGAGACCAGCAAGATGTCTGAACCAGAATTTAGAATCATGATAATAAGAATACTAGCTGGGATTGAACACAGATTAGAATCCCTTTCTGTAGAGATAAAAGAAGTAAAAGCTAGTCAGGATAAAATAAAAAAATGCTATAACTGAGCTGCAATCTCGAATGGATGCCACGGTGGCAAGGATGGATGAAGCAGAGCAGCGAATCAAGATATAGAGGACAAACTTATGGAGAACAATGAAGCAGAGGGAGACTAAGGTAAAAGAGAATGATTTAAGAATTAGAGAACTCAGTGACTCATTAAAAAGAAATAACATCAGAATCATAGGGGTCTCAGAAGATGAAGAGAGAGAAAAAGGGGTAGAAGGTTTATGTGAGCAAATCATAGCAGAAAACTTTCCTAGCCTGGGGAAAGACACAGACATCAAAATCCAGGAACCACAGAGGACTCCCAGTAGATTCAATAAAAACTGACCATCAACAAGGCATATCATAGTCAAAATCACAAAATACTCAGGTAAGGAAAGAATCATGAAAGCAGCAAGGGAAAAATAAGTCCTGAACCTATAAGGGAAGACAGATCAGGTTTGCGGCAGACCTATCCTCAGAAACATGGCAGGACAGAAAGGAGAGGCAGGATATATTCAATGTGCTGAACTGGAAAAAAATATGCAGCCAAGAATTCTTTATCCAGCAAGGCTGTCATTCAAAATACAAGGAGAGATTAAAAGTTTCCCAAACAAAAATTAAAAATTAAGAGTTCGTGACCACTAAACCAGCCCTGCAAGAAATTTTAAGGGGGACTCTCTGAGGGGAGAAAAGACAAACAAAACAAAACAAAACAAAAAGACCAAAAGCAACAAAGACTAGAAAGGACCAGAGAACATCACCAGAAACTCCAACTCTACAGGCAACATAATGGCAATAAATTTGTACTCACTGTGAATATCAATGGACTAAATGCTCCAACCAAAATACATAGGGTAACAGAATGGATAAGAAAACAAGATTCATGTATATGCTGTTTACAAGAGACCCATTTTAGACCTAAAGACACCTTCAGATTGAAAGTAAGGGGATGGAGATCCATCTATCATGCTAATGGTCACCAAAAGAAAGACAGAGTAGCCATACTTATATCAGACAATCTAGACTTTAAAATAAAGACTGTACTAAGAGATGAAGAAGGGCATTATATCATAATTAAGGGGTCTATCCACCGAGAAGATCTAACAATTGACACATTTATGCTCTAAACGTGAAAGCACCCAAATATATAGATCAATTAATCACAAACATAAAGAAACTCATTGATAATAATACCATAATAGTAGGGGACTTCAACACCCCACTTACAGCAATGGACAGATCATCTAAACAGAAAATCAACAAGGAAACAATGGCTTTGAATGACACACTGGACCAGATGGACTTAACAGATATATTCAGAACATTTCATCCTAAAGCAAAGGAATGCACATTCTTCTCCAGAGCACATGGAACATTCTCCAGAAAAGAACACATACTGGGACAAAAATCAGCCCTCAACAAGTACAGAAAGACTGAGATCATACTGTACATATTTTCAGATCACAATGCCATGAAACTCTAAATCAACCACAAGAAAAAATGTGGAAAGATAACAAATACTTGGGGACTAAAGAACATCCTAGTAAAGAATGAATAGGCTAACCAAGAAGTTAAAGAGGAAATTAAAAGGTACATGGAAGCCAATGAAAATGATAACACCACAGCCCAAAACCTCTGGGACACAGCAAAAGCAGTCATAAGAGGGAAGCATACAGCAAACCAGGCCTTTCTAAAGAAGGAAGAAAGGTCTCAGATACACAACCTAGCCTTATACCTTAAAAAGCTGTAAAAAGAACAGCAAATACAACCCCAAACCAGCAGAAGACAGGAAATAATAAAGATTAGAGCAGAAATCAATGCTATCAAAACAAAACAAAAACAAACAAAAACAAAAACAAAAAGCAAAACAAAACAAAACAAAACAAAAAAACCCCAGAACACATCAATGAAACCAGAAGCTGGTTCTTTGAAAGAATTAACAAAATTGGTAAACCCCTAGCCAGTTTGATCAAAAAGAAAAAGGAAATGAACCAAATAAATAAAATCAAGAGTGAAAGAGGACAGATCACAATCAACACAGCAGAAACACAAACAATAATAAGAGAATATTATGAGCAATTATACACCAATAAAATGGGCAATTTGGAAGGAATGGACAAATTCCTAGAAACATATAAACTACCAAAACTGAAATGGGAAGAAATAGAAAATTTGAACAGACCCATAACCAGTAAAGAAATATAATTAGTAATCAAAAATCTCCCAAAAACCAAGAGTCCAGGGCCAGATGGCTTTCCAGGGGAATTCTACCAAACATTTAAGGAAGAGTTAACACCTATTCTCTTGAAGCTGTTCCCAAAAAATAGAAAGAGAAGGGGAACTTCTAAACTCTTTCTATGAAGCCAGCACTACCTTGATTCCAAAACCAGACAAAGACCCCACTAAAAAGGAGAACTGTAGACCATTTCCCTGATGAACACGGACGCAAAAATCCTCAACAAGGTACTAGCCAATGGTATCCAACAATGCATGAAAAGAATTATTCACCACAACCAAGTGGGATTTATACCTGGGATGCAGGGCTGGTTCAATGTCTGCAAAGCAATCAGTGTGATACATCACATCGATAAAAAAAAAGGACAAGCACCACATGATCCTTTCAACAGATGCAGAGAAAGCATTTGGCAAAACACAGCATCCTTTCTTGATAAAAAAAAGCCCTCAAGAAAGTACAGATAAAAAGATCATAACTCAAGATCATAAAAGCCAAATATGAAAGACCCACTGCTAATATCATCCTCAATAGGGAAAAAACGAGAGCTTTCCCCCTAAGGTCAGGAACACGACAGGGATGTCCACTCTCGCCACTGTTATTCAACATAGTATTGGAAGTCTTAGCCTCAGCAATCAGACAACACAAAGGAATAAAAGGCATCGAAATCGACCAGGAGGAAGTCAAACTTTCACTCTTTGTGGATGACATGATACTCTATATGGAAAACCCAAAAGATTCCAGCAACAAACTGCTAGAACTGATCCATGAATTCAGCACAGTCACAGGATATGAAATCAATGCACAGAAATTGGTTGCATTCCTATACACCAACAATGAAGCAACAGAAAGAGAAATTAAGGAATCGATCCCATTTACAATTGCACCAAAAAACATAAAATACCTAGGAATAAATCTAACCAAAGAGGTGAAAAATCTATACACTGAAAGCTATAGAAAGCTTATGAAAGAAATTGAAGAAGATACAAAAAAATGCAAAAATATTCCATGCTCCTGGATAGGAAGAATAAATATTGTTAAAATGTCAATACTACCCAAAGCAATCTACATGTTCAGGGCAATCCCTATCAAAATAACACCAGCATTCTTCACAGAGATAGAACAAACAATCCTAAAATTTGTATGGAAGCAGAAAAGACCCTGAATAGCCAAAGTAATCTTGAAAAAGAAAACCAAAGCAGGAGGCATCACAATCCCGGACTTGAAGCTGTATTACAAAGCTGTAATCATCAAGACAGTATGGTACTGGCACAAAAACAGACACTCAGATCAATGGAACAGAATAGAGAACCCAGAAATGGACCCACAAACGTATGGCCAACTCATCTTTGACAAAGCAGGAAAGAATATCCAGTGGAATAAAGACAGTTTCTTCAGCAAACGGTGCTGTTAAAACTGGACAGCAACATGCAGAAAAATGAACCTGGACCACTTTCTTACACCATACATAAAAATAAACTCAAAATGGATGAAAGACCTAAATGTAACACAGGAAGCCATCAAAATCCTCGAGGAGAAAGCAGGCAAAAACCTCTTTAACCTCGGCTGCAGCAATTTCTTACTCAACATGTCTCCAGAGGCAAGGGAAACAAAGCAAAAATGAACTATTGGGACCTCATCAAAATAAAAAGCTTCTGCACAGAGAAGAAAACCATCAGCAAAACTAAAAGGCAACCGACGGAATGGGAGAAGATAATTGCAAATGACATATCACATAAAGGGTTAGCATCTAAAATCTATAAAGAACTTACCAAACTCAACACCCAAAAATAAATAATCCAGTGAAGAAATGGGCAACAGACATGAATAGACACTTCTCCAAAGAAGACATTCAGATGGCCAATCGACCCATGAAAAAATGCTCAACATCACTCATCATCAGGGAAATACAAATCAAAACCACAATGAGATACCACCTCATACTTGTCAGAATGGCTAACATTAACAACTCAGCCAACAACAGATGTTGGCAAGGATGCGGAGAAAGAGGATCTCTTTTGGACAGTTGGTGGGAATGCAAAGTGGTGCAGCTACGCTCTGGAAAACGGTATGGAGGTTCCTCAAAAAATTAAAAATAGAACTACCCTGCGACCCAGCAATTGCACTACTAGGCATTTATCCACGGGATATAGGTGTGCTGTTTTGAAGGGGCACATGCACCCTAATGTTATAGCAGCGCTATTGACAACAGCCAAAGTATGGAAAGAGCCCAAATGTCCACTGACAGATGACTGGATAAAGAAGATGTGGTGTATATATATATATATATATATACATACAATGGAGTATTACTCAGCAATCAAAAAGAATGAAATCTTGCCATTTGCAGCTACGTGGATGGAACTAGAGGGTATTATGCTAAGCAAAATTAGCCAGTCAGAGAAAGACAAATATCATGTGACTTCACTCATATGACGACTTTAAGACACAGAACAGATGAACATCAGGGAAGGGAAGCAAAAATAATATAAAAACAGGGAGGGGGACAAAACAGAAGAGACTCATAAATATGGAGAACAAACTGAGGGTTGCTGGAGGGGTTGTTGGGGGGGGGATGGGCTAAATGGGTAAATAGATAAGGGGCATTAAGGAATCTACTCCTGAAATCATTGTTGTACTATATGCTAACTTGGATGTAAATTTAAAAATAAATTAATTAATTAAATTAAAAAAATATTGGTCCCTGAAATTTGAACATCTGGGAAGCAGTGCATTAGCAATGTCAGAACAAACGATATAAAGTGTCACAGAGGTCAAATACAGTAAGGGCAAAAGCACTAAATGGATTAGGCCAAGAGGAGATGATCAGTGACATTATTTGGGGGCAGTTTTGACAGACTGATGGGGGTGAGAGGCAGGCTGCTGTGCAGATAGAGAATTCTCATTTATCTCTAGGCAGCAAAACTTGAGTGGCCACACAGAAAAAAAAAAAACTATATTGGCTCATTTCATACATGTAGTTGCGTTCTGCCGGGGGATACAAAGAGACTAAGTAATTTAAGCTATAGCTCTAAGCAAAAAGATTGACAAACTCCAAAATACCCATTTGACTCAATAAGAAAACCCAACCCTTCATCAGCTTTTTTGCCCCCATCGCTCCAGAGAGAGAAAGGCCAGACACAGATGAGAGCAAGCAGGGCCACCTGCCATGCCAATAGCCTCTGAGACCGGAAGCCAGGTAAACACCAGCACGCTAAAAACCTCCTCTCTGAGCATCTACGACAGGTCAAAGTGATGATTGGGGACACACGTGCCCGGCAGCATTTGAGTCACTGTCGTCCTGCTCTGCCTGGCCCAGAGTGGGGAGGGCAGCTGAGACTGGGGTTTGTGTCCTTCCCAGTGCGTGTAAGGCACGCAACGCAGGCCTCTCAGCCACCAGGCTGTTTTGCCCTGGGAGAAGGTGTGTGGGACGCACACCCGAGTCCCTGCTGAACCAACGCAGAGAGTTAATCACAAGCCAGGGCACTTTGGATTGAACATTTGCCTGTGATGAGCTGCGAAGCTGGTCTCCTGCACGCTTCCCTGCAGACTGTACGATTTCACTGAGAAGGTTGTCTTTATAGCCTGAAGGCTTGGAAACATTTTCAACCCTGAATTGGCCTATTCCTGGAGACTAGTGTGAGCCTACTGGGATAACATCAATCTGCAGGTTTCCCCCAGCACAGAAGACATATTTCATCCTATAATTGAAAACTAGATTTGATTTATATTCCATTGTGTCGGAGCCTATACTTGGCTTTCTCAGTGGAGAGGTCTGGGCAACAGGGAGATGATCTAGTTTTGAAAAAAGATACTCCACAGACAGTGGTGTAGAACGCTGCAAAAAAGGAATCAGAGTGATGTTTGACAAAGCATTCCGATGCCTCTTTGTAGATTCTGGGGTCAGACTGAGGGATGTCAGGCATGGGGAACCCAGACTAGTGGCCTTCTGTACCAGAACTAGCATTTGTTGAGTCCCACTACATGCCAGATGCTGACATATGGGTTCACTGAATCCTCTCAACATCCCAGAGACTGGGTATCATTAGCTTTCTTTTTTTTTTTTTTTAATGATTATTTTTTCTGAGAGAGAGAGGGAGGGAGAGGGAGGGGTAGAGAGAGAGAGAGAATCCCAAGCAGGCTCCAGGCTTGTCAGCACAGAACCTGACTCAGGGATCGAACCCACGAACTGTGAGATCTTGACCTCAGCCCAAATCGAGAGTCGGACACTCAACCAACTGAGCCACCCGGGCACCCCTCATTAGCTTTCTTTTAAAGAAGAGTGAAGAAAGCCCAGAAAGATGGGTCATGTAGCTGGCAAATGACTGAATGCCGACTTGAACTTGAACCCAAGTCTGTCTCGCTCTGAAGCCACATTCTTTCCTGTGCACCACAAGAAACCCTGCTCTTTCTAAACAGATGCCTGTTGTCCTATGGGCTGGGTTTGTAAAGTGTAATGTTTCTGCCAGAGGGGTAGAGTAAGCACGCGATATAACCCAAGATTACGTGCTATTGACTCAGGCAATGACACTGGGGACATTTTCCTATGGAGCTGATGTTGTGAACTGTTAGCATTATTTTCCTCATTTTTCTCAGGGACTGCCTGGAAAACACATGTCTCTTGTCAGGACTACCTTAGGAAACTTAAGCGACAAAGGGAAGCCAGCACAGACTAGCAAATCCTGGGCAATTGTCTCTCTAGTGCAGAGGTGAACAAACTTTTTCCGTAAAGGGTCGGCTAGTCAGTGTTTTAGGCTGCATGAGTCAGACGCTCTCTGTCGCAACTACTCAACTGTGCTGTTGTAGCCCCAAAGCTGCCAGGGACAGTACATAAATGAATGAGGGTGGCTGTGTGCCAATAAAACTATTTATGGAGGCAATTTTGAATTTCATATAGTTTTCACCTGTCACAGTATATTATTTTTCTTTTGAATATTTTTTGAATTAAGAAATGTGAAATCCATCCTCAGCTCATGGGCTGTACCAAAGCAGGTGGCAACATGGGTCTGGCCTGTGGGCCACAGTTTGCCCCTCCTTGCTGTAGAGGATCATTCTTTGTTTTATTTTTTCATGTGTGGCTTACTTTCACAAAGTTTATAAAAGTAGAAGAGAAAATCCATTGGTGAATAATTAGTAAAAGCTACTGAGCATAACTTGACATTTTACGTGTGTATGTATGTATGTATGTATGTATTTTTTAAATGTCTCTTTATTTTGAGCGAGACAGATCGAAAGCCAGTGGGGGAGGGGCACAGAGAGAGGGAGACAGAGAATCCCAAGCAGGCTCTGCACTGTCTGCACAGAGCCCGACCTGGGGCTCGAACTCATGAACTGTGAGATCATGACCTGAGCCCAAACCAAGAGTCAGATGCTTACCTGACTGCGCCACCCAGGCACCCCATAACTTGACATTTTAAATAATAAAAACACCAAGTTTTGCTTACCACGGAGTGACCCACACAAAACAATTCTGTATTACTTTTTAAAAAACCTTTCTAAATTGGACTTTCTATTGTGATCATTGTAGATTCACAGGCAGTTGTAAGACATAGCACAAAGAAATCCCTCACACACTTTGCCTAATATCCTCCCACGATAACAATCTTTAAAACTATAGTGTAATATCACAACCAGGATATTGATGTTGATACAACCTACTGATCTTATTCAGATTTCCCCAGTTTTGCATGTACTGGTGTGTGTACCTGTGTGTGTATTTAGTTCTACAGGATCTTTTCACACATACAGATCTGTCTATCTACCACCAGGATCAAGATACAAAAATAATTTCATCACCACGTGGATTCCTTGTGTTACCCTTTTATAACTATATTCCCCTTCCTCCCTTTCCCCCAGTCCTAACCCCTGGCAGCCACTAGCCCGTTGTTCATTTATAAAATTTTGTTATTTCAAGAATGTTATAGAAATAAAATCATATAGTAGATTGGCTTTTTTGACTCAGAATTCCTCACAGATTCCTTCAGGTTGTTGCATGTATCAATAATTCATTCCTTTTATTGCCGTGTGGTATTCCATGGTGTAGATGTACCGTAGCTTCTTTAACCTTCTACTTGTTGACGGAAATTTGGGTTCTTTCCAGGTTCAGGCTAACACAAATAAAGCTTCTAGGGATGTTCAGGTACAGGTTTTTATGTGAACATTTCACTTCTCTAGGATAAATGGCCAGGAGTGCAATTTCTGGGCTATGTGGCAAGTTCATACTTACCACTTACAAAAAATTCCCATTACACCTATTTCAAAATAAGCCCGTTAACCTTATCACAGAAACACTTGATAACAAACAATGCCATAGAAAAGGCCTTTTAAAAATTCCCAAGGGGCGCCTGGGTGGCTCAGTCGGTTAAGCGGCCGACTTCGGCTCAGGTCATGATCTCGCAGTCCGTGAGTTCAAGCCCCGCGTCGGGCTCTTTGCTGACAGCTCAGAGCCTGGAGCCTGTTTCAGATTCTGTGTCTCCATCTCTCTGACCCTCCCCCGTTCATGCTCTGTCTCTCTCTGTCTCAAAAATAAATAAACGTTAAAAAAAAAATTAAAAAAAAAATTCCCTGCCATCCTACTGGGTATTTATCCAGAGATACAGGAGTGCTGATTCGAAGGGGCACATGCACCCCAATGTTTATAGCAGCACTATCGACAATAGCCAAAGTATGGAAAGAGTCCAAATGTCCATTGACTGATGAGTGGATAAAGAAGATGTGGTGCCTATACAATGGAATACTACTCAGCGATCAAAAAGGATGAAATCTTGCCATTTGCAACAACGTGGATGGAACTAGAGTGTATGATGCTAAGCAAAACAGTCAGAGAAAGACAAATATATGATTTCACTAATAGGTGGCATTTAAGAAACAAAACAGATGAACAGAGGGGAAGAGAAGCAAAAACAAGATAAAAACAGAGAGAGAGAGACCAACCATAAGAGACTCTGAAATACAGAGAACAAACTGAGGGGTGCTGGCTGGGTGTTGGGTGGGGGGATGGGCTGAATGGGCGAAGGGCATTAAGGAGGACACTTGTTGGGATGAGCACTGGATGTTGTATGTAAGTGATGAATCACTAAATTCTATTCCTGAAATCATTATTACACTATATGTTAACTAACTTGGATTTAAACTAAAAAAATAAAATAAAAATAAACAAATAACAATAGGAAATGATATGCTTTGGAAATCAGAAAAAAAAATTCCCTGCCATCTTACATTGGCATTGGAGAGACCCAGGAACTCCAGACTAGAGAACTGAACTGACCCCAAAGGGCCTCAAGTCACAGAACGGGCAGTGTGGGTTGAGTGAGGACAAGAAATCCAATCACTTCTTCCATCTCACCATAAATTGCTCTCACGCTAACATGCTGCACCAGTAAAATTACAGATGGAAACAACCAAAGACAGGGTGTTCCTCCTCATGGAAGAAGGGACATGACTTACTTGGCTCTCAGGGACGCCGTGAGCTCACATCCAACCATCTGTCCTTGCCACTGCCTCACGGCATGGGCAAGCGATCAGGGACGGCAAAGCGCAAACGTGCAAACAACATTTAATCATGCTCCTGAGTGTGTATGTGAACTGGAAAGTCTAAAGCTCTGTGACCACATCAAACAAATCCTTTTCATCAGGCCCCTGGGGGTTATACAGCTGCCTGGTTAACAAGTGGACTGTATTGACTAGAGAGGGCTGAACTCGTTTTGAGAATTACAGTTCCTCAAATCTAAAGTCCTACCAGACAAGTGCTGAGGTCCTGAATGATCCAAGGAAGAATTGATTTCCTTACTACATTAGAGTAAGCAATTGGTTTTTTCATTCCACTGGCCATGACCAGAAGTGCAGATTTCCCACCATCTTTCACTGTCTCAGAATCTACAAGGCACTGCAACGTGCGTCTCGATCTTAAACCGGTTCTACTCAAAATAGGGTCTTTGGACCAGCAGCAGCAGCAGCAGCAGCAGCAGCACTGGCAAACTCAATAGAAATGCAGACTCTCAGGTCCCACCCCAAGACCAGTAGACTCAGAATGTCTGCAGTCTTTCCTAGCTCTGGCCTGGAGATTCCGAAGCTCATTAAAGCTGGAGCGCTGTCTTCAACCCTTTCAGAGCTATTTCCGGTAGACAATGGAAATGTAAGTACTGGCTTGCAAATGAGTTAAAAGAAAAACGAGCCAACAAAACAGCTCCGGTCCTTTTCTGTCAATTACACAGTCTTTATGAGGTCAACATTGATATATGTATAAGCCAGAGTTTTTATTTCTGACATTCGACAGATCATAGCTTTCTTCACACGTGCTGTATTTAAGTTATGTTTCTAATGAAAATGTTAAGTTTGTGCTTCTACTTAGCACCTATTTAAAATTCTTTATCAAACTGTAATTTCCTTGAGGGCAGGAAATGTGTGTCTCCATAGCCTAATAACTAGGTGCCTAATAAATGGTTGTTGAACAAATGAATGGCTTGTGTTTTATATTATAGTTGCTTCGTCCTCCACCAAACAGTGCGCTTTAAGGTCGTAGAAGATGATGGATTATTGAAAATATTCTGGCTATCCCGAAGTATCCAGCAGACTTCCCAGAACACAATAGGTTCACCAAAATCGTTGAATGGACAATAGCCACCAACTAAAGTGTATCTTTGGTGCTACTCCATAGACTCCAAATAATTTTACTATCAACATTATTTCCATTATTTCCACAGCACATGGGAAAAGGGGATTTCACACGTGCCATTTTGAATACGGTTTAACAAATATCATTACCTACAAATGGAACTTGAGAGCATGTTTGGGGAGGCTCGTGGGGAAACAGAGGTATCTGTGACAGAAGGACCTTCCTTCAGGAGGGTCCCTCATGGAACAATAAAGGAGAAAGCTTCTTCTGCTTCGACCACTGATTTTCTAGTTAAGAACCCAAATGACACAGTTTCACCAGACGATCCAAGTTCTGGCATTAAGGTAGGGATGTCTCAAGCCCTTCGAAGTTGATCTTTTAGGTTTGCCTGCCTTCTTGGTTATTCTAGAAGACTGAGAGTAACCGACAATTCCATGGAAAGGTATTACGACAAATAAGCGCTCTTGAAGGATCGGACATGCGTGACGGCAAAAAACACATCTCTGCTCAGGGATCTAAGTTAACTTAGCAAGGGCCTAAGGTAAGACAACTGTCCTCTTGAATTTTCATACGGCTCATGTGAAGGACAGGAACTTCTAAGTGTTTTCCTCAGTGTGTTATAAAATACTACAGAGGGGTACAAGTTTCATAATCTACCTTGCAGTAAAACAAGCAAATAAATCATTCATCTGTGCCTCGGAATCGAAGACGAGGAAAAAGTAAAATTAAGTGTTTGTGATAAGTAGAATTTAGCCATGAAGTACTTTGGAAAACTTCTACAGTTATTAATAATCTTAGGAAATCTTCAACGTGGGTTTCAAAAGAATGTCTCCTTGAGAGTGACAGGAAGAGGAAATGACTACAGATATTAACTTCTTTCATTCAATATTGCTGCCATTTTGGCATATTTATAGAACTAGCGTTTTGTTGTTGATTAGGGTTTTCGTCCCCTTGAAATGTGTCTACAGGGCATGCATATTTCTTTAAAAAATTTTTTTAAACGTTTATTTACTTTTGAGTGAGTGAGAGAGACAGAGAGACAAAGGGATGAGCGGGGGAGGGGCAGAGAGAGAGGGAGACACAGAATCCGAAGCAGGCTCCAGGCTCTGAGCTGTCAGCACAGAGCCCGACAGGGGGCTCGATCTCACGGGCCGCGAGATCGTGATCTGAGCCAAAGTCGGACGCTCAACCGACTGAGCCACGAAGGTGCCCCAAGACATGCATATTTCTGAAAGGACCTAACATGTTTCTGATCCAAGAGGGAATACAAAACCAGTCTGGGTAAAACATCATCTTCCAAACAAATTTTAGCTTTGTATTTAATTTGTTCAAGCATTTCACAGAGAATTTGTCTCCAGGCAAAATTCTTAAAAGCTCGTTTTGAGCCAACATATGTTACGATGGTTGCCTGCAATCACTTGAATATTTTAGTAACATTAGTCCAAATTTATTTGAACAATGTTTTATATGCAAAACTTCAGGCTGATCAGTCTCAGAAAGATCCTTTAAAGGTATAAAGCTGTGCATTGTGAACTGAATGGAGAGGGTGATAAAAAAAAATGAATGTCTACCTTCCAACTGTGGCAAGTCACTGTCTCGACATGCTATCAATCCTTGGCATTAACTGTATTAACAAAAAGATCCTAAGTCCCGCTTAAGTCCGCAGACCTCTGAAGGAAGTCTAAACAATTCTGAGTGATTCGGAGTAAAAGCAGCATTAACCAACAAATACAAAAACTTTTTAGTGGGAACCCTCTCACCCAGCAGCAATGTGTTTTGTATGACTTGTCCTTGAGAGTGACAGCTCCATAGCTCACATACTTATCAAATATTGGGCCATCACTCTCAAGGAACTTAGCAGGGGTGATACTAGCCAGCATTTACGGAGCACTTAGTCTGTGCAGAATACCGCATTTCTATCTTCTGATTTACTCTTAGCAAATGACCCTGGGAGGCAGGTGATAAGAGAAACCAAGGCCAGGGAGCTAAATGTTAAGAAGGGAAAGCCTAGCTAGCAAGTGGCATGGCAGAGATTCTAATCCAGGTTTTCATGGCTCGAGAGTCTGCTCTCCTAACTTCTATGCCACTCTGCACGCCTTTACAGGGCATCGAACAGCTGGCGATGGTGGCCGTGGAAAACCGAGGGTTGGGAAAACAAAGTGAGTTCTTTTTCACATCTTTCCTCAGCTACAGTGGGAAGCAACACATACATATTAATTTTATTTTGGTTAATTTATGGAGGGATAATCTGCATTGCGTGCGTGTGTGTGTGTGTGTGTGTGTGCACGTGTAAGCGAGCTGTGTGAGGAGGGGGAGGGGGAGTATTTAGAAGTACTGGAAAAGTTTGAAGACCACCCATCTAGTCTTTTCAACGAATTACACAAAATTAGTTTGGACTGAAGTTCATCTCCCTTACTCACACCCCCTACTTGTGACCTATAGAGTAAGTCTTAAATGCCACATTGTAGTGGTTACATTTACTCTGTGCAATGACCTCAAATTTTCCCCATCCCCTCATCCTTTTCTTCTTCTCTGCCCACTCATGAGGCAGTGGGTATTCCTCCCTTCCGTTTTCATAAATTCAGCATTTGGAACCCAGGGAGAGCAAGAAATATACAGATGTTAAGTGGAGAGAAATCATTACAACCCAACATTTCCACATTCGCTCTGTCTGGTTTCTCAGAGTTCCTAATTAGTCCTTATCTTAATTCTTTGGCCCGCTTCAGGAGCTCTTACAATCCTCCAATTAGCATCTTCCAATATTCTTCCCTGGGGAATTTCACGGAAGCCTCCTCCCTCAGTGCAATCCTAGGATCTGAGTAAGGGCCCTATTTTATAGAATCCCATGAGAGTACTCTTGCAGATGCGCTCTGTTGTCACATTCTACAAGTTATAGGACCCAGCGTGTACAGATATGCCTTCCCAAGCTTTTCTGATCAGCGGGCGAAGGAGAGCCATTTTATTATCCATTAGACCTTATGCCAATCTTTTCTGAAATCTGGAATCACAATCGATGGGGTTGGTTTTTCCCATAGGTAGAGCCTTTGTTTCATGGCTCTTGTTTTCTTGAGCAGTCCCATTGGCTTCAAACCCTTACTTACCATAAAAGTAAGATAAAATTCCCAACAAGAGGCCCTGGAATACAGCCAGTCGTTGGAACTAAAGTGACGGTCCTTGGTGCCCTGAAGCTTTTCTGTACGGACGTGCACACAGCCTGTAGGGCAAACAGACTGCCCAGCAGTTGCCAGTGGAGGAGAAATACGCAGGGAAGGAAACAGCAAAGACTTGCAGGGCAAACTGAAGCAGGCAGATCCTCAGAGCTATGGTTAGCGAGCAAAAAGTCGTCAGGTCGACTGTCCCATACTCAGGAAACGGAAGCGTGAGGTTTCTTTTGACCTAACGCGCTAACATGGACCTACGATTCGCACAGCCCCCCAAAGACAACAAATTCCACAGCAGTCCAGGGCACTTTAGTCATAATGTCATCCTTGAAAAGGCTCAGGAAAGTAGAAAATGTGATCTCGATAATTTCTGTGTACCTAAAGGGCCAATTATCTATTAAACAATTGAAAGGAGTGATCGTTTCAGGGAAACACTAAAAGAGACTTTAAAAATAGTTGATTCCAGTGATTTACGTCATCAAGAAACAGACCATCTTAAGTAACACATGGGCAATAAAAGCAAGCAGATGTTTGCATTCTAACCAGGGCACTAATGGAGGTGCAATGGCATCGTATCAAAGTGAAGTTTGCCATCTTCCGAATTGCCCACTGGAGTTTTAAATGCAGCTGCGTAGCTTTGAGTCAACAACCGGTAAGCTTTCCCCAATTACCCTGAGTATCATTGCCCGCTGCAGGTAAGAATTAATAATTCACCATTAACATGCCGCGTCAAACTCGTTTCCTGAACTGGGCCTTGAAACGTGTGATTGACTGCAAGATCCGAATTTGCCATAAAAACAATTCCTCGGGTTGCTGAATTGCAAACATAAGTTATTATGAGCGAAATCACAGTAAAAATAAACGAGCAAGCCCAAACCCACAAGAGACAGGACTGGGAGTTTCACGTGCAGGCTCTGAGCCTGGCAGTTACAGAGTCAGGCATTGGGCACTCGGGTGAAGCTTGGCAGCGGGTTCAGATGTAACAGCCTCTCCCTCCTCTCCCCCCCTCTCCCCTTCCGAAATTCAAAGTGTTTAATAAATATCAAGCCAGGTACTGCTGGCCCAATAAATGACTCCTGGGAGTATGGAAGGCATTTGGAGGATTAACTCTTCAGGCCACCAAGCTATCACTCGCTGCTCCAGAATAATCCTCGGTTAGATGGGGAAATAGGCAACCCACTGTGGAGCACCGTATGGCCTAGAAGATGGGGACTCTGGCTACACCAGCCTCATCGAGTAGGGACATTGACACAGTAAATTGCATTCACACGACTGCTGCAGCACAGGACTAATTACAGAGACTAGACCAGCCCTGCCATCTTCGGGGGGCAGTTTCACCGGGATGAACCCACCCAGGGCATTACTATGCAGCCACTCTCCGGGACCTGGCACTTGGCTGAGCTAAGTTGCCCTCTTCACCTTATTCTCACCTTCCTCCTGCTGTCTTTTTGCCTTCATTTCTGTGCTGTCTACTCCTCCTTTCATCAAGACGCCCAGAGAACAACCACCAACCATCCACCAACTCAAGCACAGTGGCCATCTCTGTCTCCTTCCACACTTCCTGAGTTTTTCCTGTGACCTCCTCATTTCCTACTTTCTTCTGTGTTTCCTTTTGGCTCATCTGCTTTCACTGTGCAAGTATTTCCCCCACCATTCTGTCCTCACCCTTTCTTTTGTTCGCTCTCTCTCTTTTGGTCTCCAACGCTTTCGAGCAATTTGTGTCTTGCCCCTTCTTTTCTTCATGCCTTAGTCTGTCTGCTGGGCTTCTGTTTATACAGGGACAGTGCGCTTGGCTGCGGAAGGGAGAGCAGATTTTTGTTGCTTTGGGACCTCCCTTCCTCTCTCATCTCTTGCTTCTCTTTTCTTTCCTTTTCTTCTCCCCTGCCTCCCAACCCCTTTTGGACTTCCATTTGTCTTCTATATAATTATATGTGGTCTTAAAAACTTGTGACATTTTCTCCCTCTCTTTTTTTTTTTATCTTTCACGTGACTTTGAAAAAATATCAGTAAACAATGGTGACAGCTCACCCTCCTTCATAAAGAGAAACTTTCAAATGGGTTCATACATGTGCATATAGATAATGTATATAGAAATGTACACAGATACATATGTATCATTGCTTTATCATTGATAGTGACTCTGGATGTACTAACACTTGTAAGTGGAAATAATTTACTAGAACTGGATAAGCCCTGAAAAGTTCTTGGAAGCAGCAATAAAAATTAAGTTGATGAAAAAATAAATATATTTTGGCAGATAACAACATACATCACTAGTATTATATACTGAAATCTACAGTTTACTTTGAAATTCCCAATCAACGGTAATAAATTATATACCACACACACACACACACACACACACACACACACCCCACTGTTATTTTCTCCACAGAAGGCAGGTCATTTATAAATAAACTTTTGTACAATCTAAAACTCATATATTGACTTACGCTACCAAAATACAGCCTGGAGTAAGCAGAGAAACAAATCAACTGGACAAGTATGTATAAAATAGGCTGTTTCAGAGATAACACAGGACAGATTTTATTAACTAATTTATGACCTACAATCTGTTGGCAGAGGCCCTTCCTTCCCCCCATTTTCAGTCTTTCCGAGCAGGATAAACACACCAGAAGGCTTGATGGTGTGCAAAGCTCACAGCTTTATCTTTGCGAGAACTTTATTTGGGGGCTTGAAAACAGAGGTTTTCACCGTTTTTTTCGTGTGATGTGTTTTCTCTTTGCCGCGACCTTCATTCGGGATCCTTCTCCCAGTTTCCTTCATGATCTTTGAACTATCGGCACATTATTTGTTGGCACGTTCATAGGGCAAAGTGAACTCTTTCTCTGCTGGCTTTCTGATACTGTGCTGTGAATTGTAACCCATCCAGATGCGGAGGGAGTACTCACACACTCACACATGCTAATGGCAAGTTTCTGTGGAATGCTCCTGCCTTGAGCTCAGCAAAACTAAAGCCAAGTGGGTCTTTACGAAGTGAAATGGCAGCCCCTCCGGAGACACAATTCAGATTTAGAGTTGCCTTTTTAAACTGCCCTTGTATCTTGGAATGCATGTGCGCCAAAGTGGGTTGCGTAGGAAAAAAAAAAAAAAAAGTGAAGGCAGGGAAAGCTAGAAGAAAGGGGAAGCTCTTAAAAACGCGTCTACGACTTCTATTCCAGATAACAGCTTCCACTCCGCTTCCCTCCCCGCGCCTCCCCCACACCCAACCCCCAGGCCGGGTGGAGATGGTAAAATCTCAAGTGTCCGGATGGAGAACCAAGCTGGTTGTCTGGAAGTTCACATGAGCGTTCCAGCATCTTCCACGCAAACGTGGCGCAAGTGAGACGGCCAAAGAGAAAGCCTCTCACTCTCTCCCGTGTGCTTTTCCGGATGAAAACAAGTGTTTCTTGCGTGGCAAAAGAACTGAACGGTCGTGGTGGGAACGTTAATCTTCCTGATAATTACTGAGAGAGGACTGTGGCTCTAAAATATCGAGACTTAATAGTGTGTATCAGGAACAAAGGGAAAGAAATGGAACGAGGCAACTGGAGGCGCATTTTGGTGGCGACTCGGATCCTACAATTCCCAGAACACCTGTGGAGAGGGAGGCTAATACCTGGATTCCACAGGGCTTAACCCCCTCCTCCCCTTCACCTGCCCCTTACAAGGTTTTCCTAACGCTGCCTAACGGCTCCCTTTAATGAGAGCATATTTGGAAGCCGGAAAGGAATTCGCTGAGGTCACTCGAGGGCAGTAGAATTACACATGTCATATAAAATGCTCTCGCTAAATCGAGGCTAGAAAAACAGAATGGTAAAACCTTCACCCAAACACTACAGGGAGCGTGAAGTTAATCGAGTGTGCTCATCTGTTAGTGCAAACTCTCGGGTTACATTTTCCTAAATCCTATAGTCCTCTTACAAGTGATAAGGGATCTCAGCTGAGAAAAGGAACGGAGCTGATTCCTACAGGGGCTCCCTTAATCCAGGCTGAGGAAGCGAGGAGGAGAGGGGGCTGGGATGAAATAAGAAGGAATCTGTACATTATCAACAAGGGGAAAACTGCACTTCGGTAAACTTACCAAGTGTTGAGATCTCAGCTGTCCAAATTCGGACACCCCACCCGACTCCCTCGCCCCCAGGAAGGTGGCGAAAATAGTCCTTCCTCCTCGACGCTTCACTGCTGGCCAATCGGGTGGAGTAAGAACGGTAACTCATGCGTGCAGGACCTCTGACCATTTATGAAGTTATTTCGATTGTCCCAGCAACCCCGTGAGGTAGACGTTTATCCCTTTTTTCTCAAGATGCGAGAACTGAGCCTCAGAGAAACTGAGCATCACACAGCCAGTAAATGGATGGGCTGGGACTTGAACCCACGGCAATGCTCTCAGCCCTAAAGCTCGTGCACTTTCCACTCCATCGGGCTACAAAGGATACCCCTCCCTACCCCCAGAACAGGTCAGCTTTAATATTCCCTAAATCTTTAATGATGCCAATACCCCTCCAGTGAGGGGAACAAACTTCCTGGGAGTCTGCCTTGACGCGTCCTCGCCCCTTGCCATCGCCCCTGTCCCATTCATCGCCCACTCCTGTCTATTTCACCTCCGAAATAGAACTAAACTCCATCCACGTCTCTTCATCTCTACCACCGCGATATTAGCACAAGTAGACATCACCTGGTGCGCCTGGGTGGCTCAGTCAGTTAAGCGTCTGACTTCAGCTCAGGTCATGATCTCCTGGTTCGTGAGTTCGAGGCCCGCATCGGGCTGTGTGCTGACGGCTCAGAGCCTGGAGCCTGCTTCGGATTCTGTGTCTCCCTTTCTTCTGCCCTTCCCCCACTGTCTCTCTCTCTCTCTCTCAAAAATAAATAAACATGAAGAACTTTTTAAAAAAAGTAGGCATCACCTTTCCCTGCACCCCTCTCTTAGGCTCCTGTTTGGTTCACCCACATTCACTCTGACGCCCCCTCTGATTTCTTCTCTATGTTGCTGCCCAGGTGGCCTTTCCAAAAGACAAATGTCATCCCTTGTTGAAAACTCCCTAACACAGTCTGCCCACTTCCTACCCCTCCGAACCCACCGACTCACATCCTTTCCTACTAGCTCTCTGTATGAGCATCTCTTTCTTGGGGAAACTTTCTCTGACTTCCATCCTCTGATGGAAGCTAAAGCGCCCCTCTGCCCCAGTACAATCTCATGGCAGCATATAGCTAGGCTTCATAGCTTTTGTTCCAGGTGCATCTTTCCCCTTGTTTGTGGGCTATTTATTTCATCAGTGTTTGTCTCCTGCAGCACACCGTTATCCACTTGAGTGCCTCAGCATGTAGGGCGATGCCTGGTTCGGAGCAGGAATTTGATAAATACCATGGAAGCTTCTCTTTTTTGTTTTTCTCTTTTTCCGTCCTCTCTCCATTCCTGTATCCTCATCCCTATATCACCCCTTGTCCCACTTTCATGGGATCTTGTTCTCCTACTTAGTTTTAATTGGAAAGAAATCCATGCCAAAGACAATGAAATCATTCTCTAATGCCGAGATTTTAGACATCCCTATGGGATGGGGGAGTTTCACTCCATTTCATGGGTTCTCAGGGGGACATCCTCTCCCATTTAGCATAGTTGGTATTGGGATGTATCTTACACGTGTTGCTGCCTAGGTCGCAGTCGTGACATAATTGTCATTGCCTGCCCATGGACTTTCTTGGTCACAGAAGTTCATGTTATGTTCACTACTGCTGAGTTCTGTTGAGTTCTCGGCATTATTTGAAACAAGCTGCACCCAATGGCTCACATGCCTGGCAAAGCCGGTCAAAGAAATGGAGAGGAGGAAGGGTG
This sequence comes from Prionailurus bengalensis, assembly GCF_016509475.1. Classification (NCBI taxonomy): domain Eukaryota; kingdom Metazoa; phylum Chordata; class Mammalia; order Carnivora; family Felidae; genus Prionailurus; species Prionailurus bengalensis. The sequence goes on from NC_057361.1 coordinate 7,891,050, forward strand.
TCCCCCAGGCCAGAGAAAGATCCTCTCAGGGCTCAGGTGGGACCGGAGGGAAGTGGTCTGGACAGATACCCAGGAGATCTATGGAATCCACCGAGCACGCTGGTTCTTAATGCATTTGTAGACATGTGATAGAAAGGTTAAGGAATTAGCTCACAGAGGAGTGTAGTAACTTGGTGGATGTTCCTGGAGGTGTGAATGGACAAGTCCATTCCCAGGTAGGACCATGTGAGGAAGGAATATAGTTCTGGTATAGTTCTGGGAGTGGGGAGGGCCGCACAATCCAGTCCACAGCAGTGGCTTCGTCGAAATGTCGATGCCTATCACGATGAGCATTGGGTGATGTATAGAAGTGTTGAAGTGTTATACTATACACCTGAAACTAATAAACCAGTGTATGTTAACTAACTGGAATTAAAATAAAAATTAAAAAAGTGTAGGTCCCGGGGCGCCTGGGTGGCTCAGTCGGTTAAGCGTCCGACTTCGGTTCAGTCATGATCTCACGGTTCATGAGTTCGAGCCCCGCGTCGGGCTCTGTGCTGACAGCTCGGAGCCTGGTGCCTGCTTCGGATTCTGTGTCTCCCTCTCTCTCTGCCCCTCCCCCGCTCACGCTCTGCCTCTGTCTCTCAAAAATAAATAAACGTTAAAAAACATTAATAAGAAAAGTGTAGATCCCCTATTTCTGACTTATTTTCATTGAACTTGAGATAAGATACAACACTAAGAAAGAAAAAAAATCTTCCAATTCGACTATAAAACAATGTTTTCTTCGCATTTAAATATTTTATGCTGTGTTTATTGAAAGAGTCCTTTTAGGCTGATTTAGACCAATTTGTATAAAAAAATACGTTCCTCCTGTATGTGCATAAATGGGAAATATAGGCAAGATAAACTTTGTAAGATTCCAACTTTTCTAAATCACTTTTCAGTTGGAGTTGTCACGTGCATGCTTTGTGCCAGAATATAACAATTATTTTAAAAGAGCTTCTCTACTGTTTTTGGGTTTCTACCAAAAAGCAGAGGGATGTAGTAGGTGGGGGGTGGGAGAAAGAGAGTGGGGTCTGAGGGTAACTTTGGGGGCACGACACCTTTCGAGAGGTCCATCTCCAAGACTCCTGGAAAACTGTTATAAATTGAAGCCAGGGAAATGTTCTAACTTGTTAATAAAACAAGTGGCTTTTATCAATGGATTTACTAGCCCAGTCTCCCCCCACTGCCATCGGAAAAGCTTTCAAGCTGTCAGATTAGTAAGCGCGGAAGTGAATATTTTTGTTTTGTTTATAAAACGCGTTACTTTTCAGAAAACACCTTAAACGGAGGAAACCTGTGGTTGAGATAACATAGATCGCCCCAGAAGGCAGAAGGCTTTCAAACAAGCGTCTCACACACAAAAACCTATGGGGGACAAGCAGGTGAACACAAATAAGCAAAGAGAACCTGGAACAGGACATCAGAAAGTATATCATGCCTCACTGAAAAGCAGATTGGAAGTCACTGCGTGGGCAAAGTCGCACCCAGGCCCCCAGTGTGTGTGTACTTCCTCGATCCCTTAATTGTTTCCTTGAAGACGCCCATTTCAGCTCCAACTAGTACTTATCGATTGGCCTCATGCCCAGCATCTCACTAGGTGCTTTCACAGACATGACCGTTTTCAATATTCATAACCACCCAATGACTTGTGTATTTGTGTCTCCATTGATAGATGAGGAAAATCGAATCCCAGAGAAGTTTAAGATGACTTGGCCAAACCCACCATCCACTGCTTTGTTTCTTAACTTTAAGCCAAGTATATCAGTTCGAGTAAACTTGTGATCCGTTCTCTATAGTTTATATACTGTTTCGTTCCCCAAGGCCATACATGATGAGTGCGTCAGGACAGATCTAAATAACTGTACAATTAGATACTCAGGGGGGGAAATAATTTTGGTTTAAATAACCAAGGCCTCGGTTGCGGAACGATACCTATAAATAATGCAGCATTTCCTGGCTCCAGCTCTTCAACCGAAATTCCAATTCTGTCACGTGTTAAAACTCAAACTGCCAAATTGAGGGGGTTCTGCTTAATTTCATCTCTGTCTCAAGTTCAGACAAGTGAAGGGCAACTCACAAGAGAGCGAACCGATGAGGACATACAGTTAGAGCCATTCTTTATGTAGAGCCAGCTAGTAAGTACCATGCCCATTGGAGAATGCTATGTTCCGCAAAGCACTGCCATCCATTTTTATTTTCCTTTTAAATAAAAAATAAAATTAACCGAACCCTTGGCAATAATATAGAACGTAACTTAATTTCTCTGCCACGTTCACTCGCAGAAGATTCCCTTCTATGTGATTGCAAGCGATTAATTAAAATATGGAAATGTACTTTTACATTTAACTAGAAACCCTAGTCTCGTCTATCACCTCGCCAGCTAACCTTTCTTCAAATATAAATATATTCTAAATTGGTTTTGCCAATGCCCTAGGTACTTGGAGAATCCTACCGACACAAACCAGTTATTAATTCATGCTCCCTCGTTCTAAGCCTGAGACACACAACCTCAGAAGTAACGGCGGCTCTCGGTCACTTACAGATGCGCCGCAGCGAGCCAGGTGGCACCTTTCTTCTGTAAGTACAGCCACGTCCGCTGGCGCCTCCCTGACGTGTTCTGACATGGAAATCATCTGGTCACTGACAGCACGACCATCATGACCTGTGTGTCACCTGCTTTATGCCCACCAGTTGGGAAGCTCTGCCTTAAAGAACGTCCCTTGGGATGATCAGCGAAAAAGGAAGCGGTCAAGTGCGTTTGTCACCATTCACATCTCATGAAGATTTGGTTTCAATTCATCTGTGTCTTATATACCCGCTTTCCCTCCAGAGTACTTAGCACAGAACTTCAAAAGGCACTCAATAAATATTTGCTGAATGGATGTAACAGGAATTAATAACGCCAAATGTTTTTGAAAAGGTAATTGATGTCAAATGGTAGGCAGAGAAAGCCAGAGAAAGTTCACCAGGGATAGGAATGCTGTGTACAAATCTGGTACGGTGTCCAAGGAAAGAATTTACATTTAATAAATCACTTTTGAAACCAGGTTCTTTTATGTCATTGCCTCTGGACTAGGCCACACTGGCAGCAGTGGAATCCCGGGCAAACAAACCCTGATAGCAGTTTGAGGCAGGGAAGTGTAAAGCATAACTAAACATTAGAAAGGATCCCATGGGGAAATGCTTTGTCATCAGGTTTTTTTTAGGAGATCTTTAAGAATAGAACAACACACACACACGCACACACACATCCCTCTTTAAATTCTTTAGGGAATAAAGAGGGCAAACTGGATAACTTATGGAGGGCCTTGACATCCCCACCACGGCATGAAAAACGGTAAGAGCGAGGGTATTTTCCTTCACATTTAGCCCCAAGGCCCAAGTTAACACAGTGTAGCAGAATTTTGACTTGCTCGATCTGTATTCTGGGCCTGGGCCGTCAGACACTTTCCTAACGTTTACACATCATGTCGGATACAGAAATTGATCCTATCTGCACGTTGCCCTGGGGCCAAATGGGGAAGCTGCGTGGCCCAGAGATAAATTTCAGGGGGATACACCCGGCCCAGGCACGGCTTGATGGCCCAGATGACAAACGAGGCCAACATCCGGGCAGGTCTGTGACCCATTCATTGTCTACCAGTGCTCTGTGGCCCAGCCACTGGGAAACTCTGCCCAAAAGAATATGCATTAGGTGATCAGGCAAAAAACAAGCCATCAGTCCAGTTTGCAGCAAACCACACCTCTGACGTTACACGTGCTCAGGGAGTCCCAACACATACTAGCGAACGGGCATGGTAAGGCTCTGAGAAGACCTGCTTCTCTTTGGTTGTTTCCCCCCAAGTGTTTTCAGTCTCCTTTAACCAAGACCCCTCCTAACATCTCACAGATCTAAAGAGGCTGCCGGATGGCTGTGCCCTCCACACAACACACTAGCGGTGGCTCGAAAAGGGCTAAGGCGACAACACAGCATCCCAGCGCCTTTCACTGCAGGATCGGTTCAGACCCTGAGATAACTTGCATCTTCGAGAAGGAATCCTCCTCAAACTCTATTAACACCAAGGTGTTAAGTTAAATACATTCATCACCATTCTTGCCCCCAAACGAGCTGCCGAGCAGCCAAGGATGAGTAGGTTGTGGAGACAAGACCCCTAGTCGTCCGCGGTCACGTTGTCACAAGACTCGGAACCCCGACGTCTACCCGAGGCCCTCCGCACCCCAAGAGACTTATCTATCTTTCTGGTTATGTATTCCCCTGGCTGTCGATGTAATTAGTATATAATAACTGTGTACATATGAACTCGCAGGAAAAACAGCGGACGTGCTGGTTGATTTGGCCTGGGGCCATCGCATCGGCAGGGCGAGACAACCCGGTATAAACATCTGTTATTAACCGTGTATTTTCAAATAGTGTTTTGTGTCTCCTGGGTTACTGATTCCCGTTGGGAAACTGGCTCGAAAACGTCTGCCTGTGTCTTCCAAGTTTTGCTGCTTTCGCTATTAAGAATTGTATGTACCAAAACGTCTACTCTACCACACATACAGCTTTTCGAGGTTTCCTTCCCCTGGACGTGAGCAGGTTTCATTTAAACTATGTTACTGTGGAGAGTTACGCTTTCTCAAGTCAAGGACCCTACATAAAACTGGCCATAGCTTTTGTTTTTCTGAGCAGGTAGCTGCTGGTCCCCATATTTAATCAGTAGCCTCCTAGAGAATGGGTGATCACTTGCGATTTTTTTTTTTTTTTTTTTAAAAAGCGATCACCCTCTCCTATCTGTTCACACTGATTACTTTTCTGGAAGTTAGTTTCGGAATGGGACGACCCAGAAACCGGGTCCTTAACTCGCCGCGGTCACAGCTCACTCAATTAGGAAAACCCCCTTGCCGTGAAAAAATAAAAAAATAAAACTTTGTACCGGATTCCAAATCCCTTTTGACAGCGCTCCTATAAGGAAATTCACTTTCTTTTCCAAAGTTTTACCTATGCCCCAGAACTCAGTTGGAATAGTTTTTTCTTCTTCCGCAGTTGTGTCTCACAATGGGCTGTTCCCAAGTATAATACAATTCCCCTGGAAGTCTGGTAAACACTTTCACGTTTCCGTGTTTAATTACATTCAGATTGAGACTTTTGTATACGTAGAGAGTATAGCCAAATTCCAACTTAATCGACCGCAATGCCTTTGACATGAAGCCCTTGTTCATCGTTCTCGCCTCATATATAAATAGACACCCGCTACTTGTCAAAATGCACGAGTGATCTTTACATTGTCTAGAACAAAGAGCCCAGCCTGGCTTCTTTCTTTCCTCGGTGTCTCAGAAGGTGTCCTTTACTGCAATGTGCAGGACGCAAAGAGTTTGCTGCTGCATGAATGAAAAATGATACCTTCAGACTGCCTTTTTAGTGACAAATTGCCCTTCTGCAGAATATCACACTGCCTGTGGTTTTAAGAACCCACTTAGATTTACTATTACTTCCTTGGGGACTCAGCCTTCTCGCAAAGCACCCCAAGGCTCACTTGCACTGTTTCAGCGTGCAAAAAAGATGAGAAAGTTTGCTCATCGCGACGGTCTACAAACTCTTGGCTAGTAAAAACACTCTCTGCAATGTCTCAGGTGCTAAAGTCATTGCCTCTGTGAATTCTCGGTGTACGAACCAGGCAGGAAAAGTTGTGTGGAGGTATTTGCGGAGCATTGTGTTTGTTCGCGAAGGAGCTGCGGGGTTGGACCCTGAGCTACGCCTCTCCCTTCGCTTCCTGGGTGAGAGCATCGAGACGCGCCACTTAGCTGAAGCAAGCAGAGAGAGATCGGTAAGACTCACCGGCTTCCCCATCTTTCCCAGGACGGGGGTTTTTGGTCCTCAGCTGTGATCTGGAAGAGACAAACAAACCTGTGGGTCCTCCGAGCAGGCTGCCTCGGAACAGCTGAATGGCCGGGGCGTTCAGGAAGCTTGCTCTGTCCAGCTCCGAATCACTCCCCTTTCCAGGCTGTGTGCTTACACGCCTCCCCGTCAGCGCAAAAATCTGCCAAACTCAGGTCAGCCTAACAGGTTTCCTTATATAGGTAAACATGAATTGCATTCCTGGTGAAAGAAGTTAACTAGGAATCCCGGTAACCTGGTTAACTCTATGCATGCCAGAACGGCTCAGAGTCCGCCAGCCTGCCTGGGCTCTGGTTGCAGCACAAAGGGATTTGTGCGATTTAATTAAAATCATCTTTATCCTGGCGGTCTGTGAAACTGGCCCTTCTGGTCGAACTGTGAGTCAACAGCTCGTATTTTATATCGGGACCTGGGACCGACCTCAGAGCGTCCGAAGGCACTGGCAGGGGCAAAACCAAAGGACGGGATGGTATCATTTGCCTTCTAGGTTTTTACACCCAGGTGAACTCGTCTTGAAATGGTTTTCAAAGACGCAAACAGGAGATGCGCTGGGACGAGAGCGTGACTACACGTCCACCAAGTAAGGCTCAAATGCCTTACGTGAGCGGGGGAGCTCCTTGTTATTCAACTTTCCCGGGGCCCTCAGTAGATAATGCAATTGGATCATTTGGAGTGTACTCCCTTGACAAGGCAGTAATTGCTACTGTATTTTCTGATGGGCGAAATGACACGTAATGACATCTATTTATTCGCCGTAATAACCCTCCCGAGCCCACAGAGTGACGTGTTATTTGATGGTTTCAGGAAGGAAATCTAAGGCATGTGAATTTGCATAATTGCACGGAAAAACATTTTCAACAGCTTCCTGGACTTAAGAGGATAAGACAATCCACCCTTAAGAGAACTCCTGGAAGGCCCGACTCTGGGCTCGAACTGTAGCTTTTAAATGCAAGCGTGTGACAGAGCAATTGTCTAATGACTGGCTCTTCCCCCCTTATGTTTATGCACCGCCAAGTCCAGTAATAATTCCGTGTAAGTCTAACCAAGTCGGCGGCAAGTCTTCCTGTGACTCAGTAGAGACTCGAGACTCTGCAGCGCCCGGCCGGGTGTTGGAGGTGGAGACTGCCTGCTAAAGAAAACCTCTCTTCAGATGAATCATCTGTATTTCATCCACTGGGTGTCCCCTCTTCGCGGAGCATCCGTCTTAGTAAAAACAGCTCGGCGCTGCGTCTTAGGCCTCTGCTCGGGAAAGGGGAGAGGATGTTTACACAGCACCTAAGCCAGCACCGGCACAAACCAACTGCGAAGAGCTTCTGCTGGGGGCGCTCCTGGCGCCGCCTCACTCCGATCCACGTTGGCTCGGATCAACTCTTGAAAGTTGTGAGCTTCTGTTGAGAGCGGTGAAGCGCAAAAGTCGCACTGTCAGGACGGGGGACTAATCTCTGAACAGCATTTTCGGCGGGGCGAAGATGCTCCACACGGTGTTTCTTCTCATCTCCACGGGAGCGCAGAGATCAAGCGATCGCTCTCGAGTCTCATGACCAGCCTGTGGCAGGCCCCCAGTCCCAGATCTTCTAGATTTGAACTTCCAAGAGAATTCCCCAAAATAGAACCAACTTGAAGGGACAGAAGAACATTAAAATGGCAGCTTTCCATGTTCACATCTAATTTTTAATAATCGTACGCCCGGAGAGTTTAAATGCAATATACAAGCGGATTAAAATGCTCTTTCTCTAGTCATAACTTACTGCTAAAACGACTGGCCTTTAAATGACTCCAGAAAGATCATAAAATGAGATAGGAAGTATATTTTTATTGAAGACGAATTCGGGTTATAAAATGTTATGAAGATATAACTGCAAATATTGCACACATTTTTTCTGTTCATGGTACACACGTTTCCACTGCATCAAGTTAGGACTCATCTCGACTCCCCCACAGGAAGGAATATTAGTGTTTTCTACTTATTGGGTTCTCATTAGTCTTCAGTAAAACTCTCTGTTCCATGCCACGTAAATGCCTTACACTACTAGAGTCCATTTATGATCGTGCACCCTTTGTGTTCTCATAATTCCCGCTGAAGCAAGTTCTGTTTATGCAGGAACGTTAGACTTTATTAACATGTTGATGCAAGACAAAGAATGCATTTTTTTTTTTTTTTTCCCAGGGCAGGCTAAACCTTTAAGTGCCTTAATCTGGCCTCCAAATTTGTTCTTACAATTCTAAGCAAACACTCATTTAGGTTTTAAACATAAAATATCTTAGGCTATAATTATTGAATTGGAAGGTCAAAATGAAATTTGGATCTCAAAGTAGCAGATCTCAAAGAAGGAATATAACCCTCTGCTAAATCCATCTTGGACGCCTCAAGAAATGGTTTGGGAAAGGCTGGCTCACTGACACAGCATGAATTCAGCCTAACCATAGAGGCCCCCAAAGAGGGAGTCCTTACGGCGGAATAATTACACCGTGCCCCCAAAATAGCACTTATGGGAAACTAAATAAAATGTAAGACCTACTCGAAGGGGAGAAAATATCATAGTGGTTTAAGGAAAACATCAGGGGATAGATTTTAGAACTTCCCAATGACATACAACTAATGAGTAGTTGAGCGGTAATTCAAATCTCAGTCCGTCAGACTCCAGGACGCTTGCTATTTCTACGGCACCCTGGGTGTACCACGCTAACCCAAGGAGGGGCAGGTGCCTTGGAGTCAGAAGGTGCTTTCATTCTGATTCCATGTCTTGGTTGTGTGACCTTTGGTAAGTTACTTATAATGTTTTGACGTTTCACCTCTCGAGGGAAAATAAAGATGGCCACGCACCTCACAGATTACTGCAAGTACCTACTGGGTTTGTTTTTTTTTTTTTTTTTTCAATCATTCCCAATACATTCATTGATGCTTCACATGGTCCAGGAGTTCTTCTAGGTCCTGGGAATACTGCCACAAGCAAGTTGGGCACGCCTGCACCATCACAGAGCTAACGATCTTCCAGGAAAGGCTGTGTACATCCATGTTATGGAATGTGAAACTCTCACGTTGCCCTGGATTTCTCATAACACAAGAATGTTTAACTGAGTTCCACAACAATATAGAAAGATGAATAGACAAATGTCCAAGCTTAACACTTTCACTGTAGTCAGTGGCCTCTCTAAGGCCAGAGGCCGGCCTTCCCACGATCAGACTTGGTGGGCCTGGGCTGAGCCAAATAAGGTGAATATTGGGGAAAGGTAACATTTGATGTGTCTGTCCTATCATGAAACCTCCTTCGACCAATTGAGGAGGACCGGCACATTCAATTGCACGACATCTTGGAGATGCTCGGGAACCTGGATGCACAAGGAGTTATTCTCGTTAATTCTGTTTGTAAAGAAGTGACGGAAAAGCCTAACACTGCAGCCTGATATCTGTCCGCTAATCTATTTTGAGTTCATTTCCACTCAATAAGCATTTAATTGGTACGTACTATGGAGAAGGGTCTGTGCGGGGTACTAATCGTAAAGGACACACAGAAAAAGAATGGTCCCTAGTTTTAGTGGAGCTTTCTAGAAGAATGTTGTGGTGCTGTATCAGGCAGGATGGGTGAGGTTATGCTCTGTTAACAAGGAACCCCTGGATCTCAGTGGCTTGTAACAACAAAGGTGTTTGTTTCACTCAGGCCAAATGTTTATAGAGATCAACGGGGAAGGTTCTCCATTCACAGCCACTCGGGAGCCCAGGCTGATGAAAGTTCCTTTCAACACAGACTTCCACGGCTGCTGAGGCAGGAAACGGGGACCCGGTGAATCATGCTCTGCCTTTCAAAACTTCACTTCATAAGGGACACTTAACTTCTGCTCACCCTTCATTGGCCACAGCAAGTCCTCTGGCCCCGCTTAACTTCAAAGCAAGAGACAGAACTAGAATACACGACGAATGGACACATGGCAGATACGGCAGACCATGTAGCTGGAGGAAAGCATCAATTAGGCAGGCATCTTCAATACCCCTTGTGGCCTAAAGACTGGCCATTTCAGTTCGGAAGTTACTGACCAGCTCCGGTGTCCGTGAGAGTGCTTGCTGAAAGGTGGACTCCGATTATCGGTGGCTCTGCCTGAACCTTGGGGGAAACAGTGACATTTAAAAAGGATATCCCGAGGCAGGCTCTTCTTAATATTTCTATCAGTTACTTGAGTGATGAAATAAAAGACAAGTTGATTTAATTTGCAGATGGTGCTAAATTGGATAGCTAACACCTCAGGGGATTGTATTATAATTCAAAATGACCTTGAAGAGTAGGGGGGCGGGGAATGACGGTAAAAAAGCAGCTTATGTCCAACAGGGACAAAAGGAGGATTAGAATGAATGGTCCACAAAATACATGCTAGAAAACCTATATTCAGCAAATATAAGCCTGTAAGTTGAATATACACTGGCAGCTTAGCCCTCTTACTTGTAAAGCCCTTGGCATGGGGGCATTAAGTGAGCCTCATCTCAAGAAATAAGAAATCAGAGCAAATTTAGAAGCAAGAGCTGACATTTCCAAAAGACCAAGTACCCTAGCTCAGACAGTCGCATACTTTCTCTGCAAAGGGCCAGATAGTGAATATTTTTGACTTTGCCACGCATAAGTCTCCCTGCTACAACTACTCAACCCCGCTGTCGTGGCTCAAAACAGCCACAGATAATATGTAAGTGAACGGGTATGGCTGGGTACCAATAAAACTTTATTGACGAAACTAGGCAGCCAAGCTTGGGCGCAACTGTGCAGAGCCCTGCTCTCTACATTATAAGAAGTGTCCCAGAATGGCAAGGCACTAAAGTTGACTGCAAACGCCTAGAAGGCAAGAGGAGCTGTATTTTGGCCGTTTTCTATTGTTCAAGTTCCTTTAACAGTACTTTCCACACAGGTGCTAGTGAATAAATTGGTGAAATAGATTAAATGAAATTAGCCAGAAGTGTTACTACACCAGCCACCTTATTAAATACTCAGAAAGAATTAGAATATGCCATTCTTTTTGTGTGCTTGTTTTTTTATTTTATTTTTTAAAATTTACATCCAAGCTAGTTAGCATATGGTGCAACACTGATTTCAGGAGTAGATTCCTTAGTGCCCCTTCCCCATTTAGCCCATCCCCCCTCCCACACCCCCTCCAGCGACCCTCTGTTCTCCATATTTAAGAGTCTTTTCTGTTTTGTCCCCCTCCCTGTTTTTATCTTATTTTTGCTTCCCCTCCCTTATGTTCATCTGTTTTGGATCTGAAAGTCCTCATATGAGTGAAGTCATGATTTTTGTCTTTTTCTGACTAATTTCGCTTAGCATAATACCCTCTAGAGTTCCATTCACGTAGTTGCAAATGGCAAGATTTCATTCTTTTTGATTGCTGAGTAATACTCCACTGTGTGGAGATATCTATATCTATATCTATCACATCTTCTTTATCCATTCATCCAGTGATGGACATAGAATATGTAATTCTTGAGGACGTCATGGGAATAAAATCCAAAATATAATTTACTGTCTTACTTTATCAAGTATTTATCAACTATATTGCCTTTCGGCTACAAAAATATTAATGAGGAAAAAAATGTAAGAAAACCTAGAAGGATTACAACGAGGAAATTAAAGGAAACACAAATTTGCGACAGAATATACGCACACAGCACTTTTAAGTTTTTCCCCCAAGTTCCTCATAGCTAGCTGAAGTCAATGAAGCAAATGTTGTCCTTATTAGACAAAGGTGAGAAGGGAGACAAGGAGAGGTTAAGTCAATTGTCTCATGTCAACAAGCTAGTGGTGATGGAGAAGGAAATAGTACCCAGGTTCCCTGGGTTTACAATTCGAGACCACGATAAACACCATGTGCACAGAGGCTGGGAGAATAGAGCCAATATGAAGTGCAACGGAAACCCTGTGGTGTATCTTTTCGGGCGCGTCGAGGAAAGCCCAGCACTCCAAACACCATCTGTCTTTTCCTCCCCCACGTACACCTGCACCCCATCCCTCTCCAAAGCACGCTGGTTTGCAGCCAGCCCCATAGCCTCCCCCTCCTTTGATAAAGCCCTGAAAGCTAAAGCCTGGCTATGGGTGAGTCTTTGTCTCACTGCCCCTGAATCCTGAAACTGACTGCTCGTTGCCATCGCCTCTGACTCTTCCAGTCCAAGTCAGTGTCGTCTCGGGCCTGGATCGGTTTCTCAGCCTCAGCACGATTGGCCTGGATCATTCTTTGTGATGGGGCGGTCCTATGCTCTGCGGGAGGCACAGCAGCATCTCTGACCTCCTCCCACTAGATGCCAGGAGCACTTTCTCTCCCCTTACCGTCCAGGTCACAGCAACCAAAAGTATCTTCAGGCATTGTTGAATGTTCCTGCAGCTGCGGTGATGGGGGAGGGCATGACATTACCCCTTTTGGAGAACCTCTGAACTCGATGATTGTAATTGCTTCTTTTTTTTTAAATTTTTTTTTCGACGTTTTTTATTTATTTTTGGGACAGAGAGAGAGCATGAATGGGGGAGGGGCAGAGAGAGAGGGAGACACAGAATCGGAAACAGGCTCCAGGCTCCGAGCCATCAGCCCAGAGCCCGACGCGGGGCTCGAACTCACAGACCGCGAGATCGTGACCTGGCTGAAGTCGGACGCTTAACCGACTGCGCCACCCAGGCGCCCCACCTAATTGCTTCTTAATTGTTCTCCCTACCTCTGCTCTTGCCTCTCTGAAGTCTATTCTTCACAGAGCAGCCCAAACCATCTTTTTAAAACATACATCAGATCATGCTACTTCTCTGCTTAAAACCTCTAGCGGTATCTTCGTCTAATTAGAATACAATGTAGTTATCAGACCACGGCTCCCAGAGTTCTCCACAGTCCACACTGGCCTTCTTTCTCCTTCCCCAACATACCCACCTTGCTCAGACCTCGGGACCTTTGTATAGGTTATCCCCACCGCCTGGAACGCTCCTCCTGGTGTGGAAGGCCGCATGGTGGTAGCCTTCCAAAGATGTCCACATCTGAATTTCTGGAACTTTGTGAATAGGCTATGTTAAATGGCAATGGGGAATTAATGTTGCAGATGGAATTAAGGTTGCTAATGGGCTGACTTTAAGATAAGAAGATTATCCTGGATTATCGGGGGGGGGGGCCCATTGTAATCACAGGGGCCATACAGTGGAAGAGGGAGGCAGAAGGATCAGTGTCAGGGCAATGCCAGGTGAAAGACTGGGCTAGCTATTGGTGGCTTTGCGAATGGAGGAAGGAGACCATGATCCAAGGGATGTGGGCAGCCTCTAGAAGCTGGGAACAGATTCCCCCCTAGAGCCTCCAGAAGGAAAGCAACCCAGTGGACACCCTGACTTCAGCCCAGTGAGAACTGCATTGGACTTCTGACCTCCACAACTGTAAGATAATAAATGTGGGCTCTTTTAAGCCACTACGCTGGCGGTAATTTGTTACAACAGCAATAGGAAGCCAACGCACCTGGCATCTTCACCGCTAGCCCCTAAGCCCTCAGAATGTATGCAGACTTCTTCTTGTCCAGGAGGAGGCCACCCATGATAACCAGGACTCACTGTCACACCCGTCTCGCCTCCAGTGTTTCTACATCAACTTCCCCATTTGATTTCCTTCATGGTTCTTGGTCGCCACCTGGCATTACCATAGTTCATTCATCGCAAAGCCAAAAAACAAACAAAACAAAAGGCCCACCTTGACAAAAAGTAGACAACAACGACAAACTTGAAAAAAGAAACCCAGCGGTCATTTCATGTGTCTCAGAACAGGAACGTTGGAGAAAGGGCCAGGTTTGGATTAAGTAGAGAACGTTTACGTTGGATGAAAAGACATTCTGGACGGTAGTTGGAGTAATCGTGCAATGAAACCGGCTGCCAAGAAGGGCCACGGAGGCCTCGATTGCGGCAACACTCACGAAAGAGATTAGATAAGTCAAGTCAGGAGAATAAGCGGAGCCCAGCCTAGAGCATTTACGCGGTGACCTGCGTGTTCCTCCTCCAGCTTGAAAACGTGTGCCGCACAAAGCAACGGGTCACAGCACAACATCTGCATGTAATTGCATTTCTGTTCCAATAATAAATGTTTCAACTGCTATGCTATTTACCAAAGCTGTTATCATAAAGAGCCAAGTGGGGGAAATTTGAAACACAAATGCTTATCTTAAGAAACCTTTCCTTTGCAATTCCCGGTCCGAGTACTGAAACAGCAACTTTGCTGTAGGATATGAATCGTCCTGAGGAGTTAATTTTTGATGTTCTACTTGAGACTGATTTATAGGTGTCTGATTCCCTGTAAAAGCCCCTTCTGTCACTCGTGGTTTTCTTGGCAGTTTTTGAACCCAAAGAGGAGCAGAGGCTAGAAATTGTCCAGGTTTTCCTCACAGACCTATCATCCGATCTGGGGGCCATTGTCAATGAGGGAGAAAAGGTGCCTTTTCTCTTTTAGTCAAGAATGTTTATTCTCAAAACAGAAGACGAGAATTATAGATTTCCCCCACCCATCCTACTCCCATAAACTACCCCCACCCCGGGGATTTTTGGCCTTTAAATTGCTTGCAAAATGCCAGGACATTTAACAATTATTAACAGCTAATGTAGAAAAGACGAGAAAATCAAAGAAACTCTTCTTTCCTCGGGTCAGCCTCGTCCTCCCACCTCCCCACAGCGGGAGATAATTTTTCTGTACGCCTTGGCGCAAGAGAAGCTGACTTCCCTGCAAAACCACCAGTGACACCAGCAAAGGCGAGCAATTATTTTGGCCTTTTAAACTCGACTCTGAGGGGACGCATGTTCCGCAAAATAAAGCAGGTTGAATTCTTAAGCAATTCGCTTAACTTTGCGTCGTTTGATTGCGTCTGTTGGCCACTCAAAACTTCACCGCTTTGAGTCAAGTATGAAGACTCCCATCAAGCTACAGAGAAAATAAAACCACAGCTCTTAAAAGGCTGCCTCTCTCCATTTGGCTAGGCAGGTGTTTCAAGACCATGTCGTTGAGAGTTTCCCTTTTAATGAGATGGCAAATAACCACGCGGGAGGGCCAATCCTCAAAGGGCAATGAAAACAAGCAATTTTACAGCAATCATGCTAACCCACCTCCCCGTTTCCCAAGGTCTGTATTTCTTCACTCCTAGATGCTTACTTCTCACTTCATTAGCACCGTTTAAAACACCACAGTTGAATATCAAAACCAAATGAAAATTTAGAACATTCTTTTAGGAAGATGAAAATACATCACGGTTTTCCAAAGTGATTTTTAACTAACGCTTTAAAACCCAGATCGATGGCAGTGGTTGGACTATCAGATGGCCAGCATCTAGGCTGCCTACAGTTTCTCCTTTTCCCACCCGGGGCCCCTGGCCCATAGTATAGGTGACGATGGAGACAGACGTAGAGGGATTCATTCATTTGCCAAGTAATAGCGGGTAATGTGTCAGCCATGTGTCCAGATATTAGGGTAGATAACAGCAACTTAATTAAAGGTTGGAAGAATGTCAAAAGTTATGTTTTAGTGAAGCATATAAAACACCCCTGTTACGACGTCACGAGAAGGACACTTCACTTCACCTCTGTGCTATTTTTCCCCAAACCCATAGAAGGGGCGTGAAGTCCAATACCAGGAGGCCGGCATGGCTGGGTGAGCGCCCTCTTCTGGGTCACAGATTTCATGCCGTTCCTTCACAAGGTGGTCGGGGCCAGGGAGCTCTCTGCTGGGTCTCTTTCATAAGTGCATTAATCCTCACGACCTAGTCACCTCCCAAAGACCTCACTTCCCAATATCATCACGACGTGGGTTAAGACTTCAACATATGAATTTGGGGGGCACACGAACTTTCAGATCGGAGCAGCTAAATTGAGAGTGACATTCTACAAAATACCTGACCAGCACTCCTCAAAACTGTGAGTCTTGAAAAGGAAAGACGGAGAAACTCATAGCCCAGGGGATCTCAAGGAGACATAATGACTAAATGCACTGAGTCCTGTGGATGGGATCCTAGAACAGAAAGAAGACATTTGTGAAAAAAAACTAGAGAAATCCAAATGAAGTCTGGACTTCAGTTAAGAGTAAGGTACGATGTTGGTTTCTCAGTTTTGACAGGATTACCATGGTCATGGAAGACATTAACGTTAGGGAAAACCAGGCCAAGTGTATACAGCATGTCTCTGTACTTTCTTGGAAACTTTTTTGTTGATCCCAAATTATGTAAAAATAAACGAGTAAAAAAGTTAAAACAATTTTAAATATTTAAACATGTTTTTAAACGCCTCCCCCCCCCCAAACAAGAATAACACATTAGTCTTATACTGTAGCCAGAGAAGGAAAGACAAGAGGAAGAAAAGAGCCATCCAAGAAGGACAGGGACGGAGGCAGGAACATGCAAAGGAAACAGACAGATATGGAAATAGACTCCGTATCCCTCTGGTGGACTCCAGCAGTTCGAGCTCCCCGGCCTGGCTAGGTGGCCCCCTGCTATTATTCTCTTAAGCTACAGGGATCAGAAGAAAGGATTAGTCTTTAAAAGAACTGAGAGATTTGACATAGATTGGAAACATATTGGAGTACTGAGAAACTTCTCTGCCTTTTTCTATTTTCAAATGTTAGGTTTTTTTTTTCTATGTGATTTTGAAGGCAGATGTGTCAATGAATAGCTCTGGTTTAGCAAGTTTTTCAGGAACCTTGGAGAGAGAGACTGATCAGCAAGCTTTTGACACTGAAAGCTGTCATGTCTTAGAGGGCTGTTCTTTGAGAATCCCATACTGTCTAGTGTCCCAATGCTGAAAGGATACATTTAGGATTGACCTTGGCTTCATCCTAATGGGTACTTCTATTTAGAAATCAATCTAGTTTTTGGTCTACCTGGGAATAGATATAATGGGAAGCCAAAAAAAAAAAAAAGTCAAAATCCCTAAGGTTAGGTTAAGTTTTCACAATTGCACATATGAAGTCTTTGGGGTTCTCTTCTTCAAAGGAGTCCCAGCATTTCACAGACGTTTCCCTGATCATTTAACCTCACAGTTAATCTGCAATTAATGCGTGCTTCGAATTTCTGTAGACCAGTGTGCATTCACTTACACGTTCCATGGTGTTTTTCTAAAAAGGACTTGAAACAGTAGTAACTATAAGTCAGGATAGTCTTGACAAGGTTAAGTGTGAGATATTAACAGCCAATCAAAAGTATTTGATTAGTGAGGCACCTGGATGGCTCAGTCGGTTAAGCGATCAACTCTTGATTTCTGCTCAGGTCATGATCTCAGGGTTCGAGAGTGTGGTGGGAGGCGGGAGAGGGGCGCCTCAGGCTCTGTGCTCATAGCAGGGAGCCTGCTTGGGATCCTCTCTCTCCCTCTCTGCCCCTCCCCCATCTGCACTCACTCTCTGTGTCCCTCTCAAAATAAAAAAATAAACTTAAAAAAAGTGTTTGATTAGCGTGTGCCCTAAATCAGTCCAAACATGTATTTCCTGGATGGGCTACTCGCACCCAGGGCTCCAAATCTTTTATTGATGTTTCTGATGTCCCAGAATCCACAAGTCATATTAGATGCAAGAAATCTCTGTCTAGAAACTGATTGAGATTTTGGTAATGGTTGGCATATTCGAAGTGGGAGAACAGGGACAGAGATCTGCAAAGACATCTCAGGGGACTGCATAGTTCATCTTGAATTAGTTTTATATCATAAATGTGAAGTTATTGTGAGCTTGGATTTAAACTTTAATGCAGCAAATTACATAAAATCCTTAACAAGAGCCAAAGTTCCAAAGTGCCCTCTTACATTTGTTTTCCTTTTCCACTGAAACAGCATACCAAATCTGAATCTGATTAAGCCGGCTGAATTTGTTATCAGCGCTAGGAACTATGTATGCTATACAAAAAATTACCTTCACCTAGAAACGCATGTTTAGGTGGTTTGACTCCTAAAAGGATGCTGATTAGAAAGATGTCAAATCCTGGGAGAGGAGACACTTTCTTTTTCCCCAAAAAGAACCGGGTTCGTACTTAGGCTGGAAACAAGGCTGGGATGTTGAGGTGTGAAAACGCACAATGACTGTACAATAAGTTATGTTGTCAGTGAGGGATGCCCTGATCATTGTCTGCCAAGCACAATGTCTGGCACTTAGCATACAACTAGCTTTATTCCTGTGTATCTGTGTATCTACCTATGTATCTAGCTATCTTTGTATCTATCTCAAAGTGTCTCAGCCTCAGCACAATTGACATTTTGGATCAGAAAGTTCTTTGGTGTGTGTGTGTGTGTGTGTGTGTGTGTGTGTGTGTGTGTGTATGGGGGAGAGGGGCTCTCCTGTGCACTGTAGGGTGTTGAGCAGCATCCCTGGCCTCCACCCACTGGATACCAGTATATTCTCTTTCCCAGCTGTGACAACCAAATACATGTCTGGATATTGCCAAATGTTCCCTGGCATGTGTGTGTGTGTGTGTGTGTGTGTGTGTGTGTGTCCCTCAGAAATTTCCCCCAGGGAAGAACCACTGATGACCTCCACCTCTACCTCTACCTCTAATGTCCAATTTCTAATCTCTAATGTCTAAACACCTACATACCTACAGAAGACATACATAAATGAACAGATTTTATGGTAACACCTCCAGGCTTCAACCTGGCATGATCAACTGAGAAAGTGTGCAAGATTAATGGGATTTACTGCATATGATAATTTGTATCTATGATAATAATGAACTATCATACTATGGTAATAAATGCAAGGGAATTTGGGGGGAATCCCCTGTGCTTGTCTCCCCTAAGCCTTCTTATTTGTTACTTTTCTTTTACATACCAGGTAGAGACAAACTTCTTGAGTGCACACTGCTTTCAGATACTGCATAGAACACATAATTCGACTGTTTTTGCCGCATCAGGTTAGTAAACTCATAGCAAATCATAACGATCCCAAAACAAAGCTCATTTGATACATAAAAAGTAGGCTTCTTGAGGGGGAAAATGGGATTTTTTAATTTAAAAGGTTTTTCTTTAAATATCAAGAGCCAGAGCCCCAGCTAATTCTGACCATAGGAATTTTTAAAAAGGACCAGAGAGATTTGATTTTTGAAAGCAAAGAGAGTTGGGTCCTACTTCCCATCTGGAATATGAGGAAAAGGCAGCTTTGTGGGGTGCACTGCCCCATGAACCCAGGGGCTTATATAGAGTTGATACTCAATTATTACCATCTACGATAAATCAGGGTACATATTTAAGAATACTTAACTGGTGTCACTTCATATTAAACTTTAGTCACAAACAAGATCATAATTCGCACAACTTTGGTCACTTTCTTTGAATCGAAATCCCCACGTCTGCTTTCTCATTATGTATCAGACTCCCATGCACCACAACGGAGTAGAACACAGCCAATTCAACTAGGAAGTAGACAGATGGCCTTTGGTAGGCCATTAAAACTCTTTGAAGCTCTTTGGTTCCGTCATCTGTAAAAAGGGAGGGATACTAATTTCTATCTCTTAGGTTTTCTCTAAGGATGAAATCATGCTCGGAGGACCCACAGGTTTGTCTCTTCCAGATCACAGCTGAGGAACAAAAACCCTGTCCTGGGAAAGTTGGGGAAGCCGGTGAGTCTTACCAATCTCTCTCTACTTGCTTCAGCTAAGTGGCGCGTGTTTGATGCCCCTGGAGACTCTCTTCCATGGTCAACAGATATGAATACAGTAGCAAAATTAATTTTCCCCCGAGCTTGAATCAAGAATGTATATGTGAAAACCTGCTGAAAAGTGTAAAACACGATAAAAATGTAGGTAAAGCAGCGGGACAGTATGCCCTACTCTCCTTAAACTCATCCTATCTCTCTTTAAACAGGAGCAGGATGCACTTAAAAATATCGGATTCCCTTTTAACCTTGATCACTGTTTAAGGGCATCCAGGCCACCTGATCCCAGGAGGCAGACAGAGTGAAGACCAGCTTCAGCCTGAAGTCAGGGCCGAAGTGTTTGTCCAGAGCTGCCATGGCTCACCTGGCTTACTGACCCTTGTCTAACTCCCAAACATGGTGGACTTGACTGTTCCATCCCGGGCTGGGTGACCTCCATTAACTTGACCCCTCATTTACTCCCTCCTCATTCATTCACTCATTCTTCTCTGATGAACCATATTCAAATTATAGTAAAACAGTGAGAGCGAATGAATGTGAACACACACACACACACACACACACACACACACACACACACGCACACACACATTAAATACAGACGTTATGGGATATTAGAAGAATCCAGCTAAAATGGTCCTAGAATTTAATGAAAAAAAAAGATTACAAGGATGAAGCTTATGCAAGTCTTTGTGGAAGAGCATCTAATCTGGTCTTTGAGGTATGGACAGAATTTGGGCATAAGGAGAGAGTGGCTATGTAGGTGTTCATTTTATAAAAATTTATTAAGCTGAACATATATGCTTAACTTCAAAACATTTTGGCAGACACTTTAATAATCATGTTTCTAAAGTTTGCACTCCATTTTCTGCTCCTCTGACCATTCCAAAATATGGAATCTGAAATCTATATTTTAATTAGGCTAACAAAATTATTTTGTCAAACCACTGCTAACAATAATTGGGGTGTACTGATGAAATGGAAAACTAGGATTGGGATTCATCCATCTAAGTCATCTAAAACCCTGAAACTGAGATAATTTTCCCAAAGAAATAGAATCTATAGCTCTCTTTGCCTTCTTTGACTCAATATTTCCTCTTGTAACATATGGATAATATTATTTGTCTCCCTGAGGTGTGTGGCTATTATGGGAGTTACTAGGGCAATTTGTTCAAGTACTTTAATGAGCCCAGTGTATTTGAGATCAGTTCAGAAGATCTTTCTTCCATGGGCAGGCTGACCAAGGGTTCAGAGACTAGTTCATCCATCACAAAATAAAGGGCCTTCGCAGAATCTACCCAATGGGTGGAGACTGAACTACTCACTCACAGTCCCTTGGGGAAAATTGACAACTAGATTGGTGAGTGGCTTGGAGGTCCAGAGATGTCTGTGGGAAGGACAAAGAAGGAGTATTAGAGTGAGATATAGAAGGGAGAAAGTCCAGGTATCAAGTGAGAAAATGTTTCACTCGGTGCTGACCTTGGAGGGCAAGAGATTGGGAATCAGAGGATCTAAGGGTTAAGCTTAAATATGGGGATTTGTATATTCTAGTTATGTTTCAAAATCAACTTATAATAGGTGACACAGACAAAACAGAGCTGCTAAAATAAGAATAAAAGAGTAAGAACAAAATAATGAACCAAGGGCAGCAGTTGGATAAGAAAGCGAGTCAGCAGACTTATTACAATTGGACACAACTATTAGCTCCAAGAGCACCGGTAGCCAGGGAAGAAATGGAAACCAGGCAAATTACAAAGTTTGTGTGCTATAAAGAAAGAGACAAACACTTTACCAGCATCAAGACATAGATATTTTATTCAATGGATCTTGTGGTAAGCAAAATAATGGTCCCCCAAAGATGTTCATGTCCTAAACCCCAGGCCTGTGAATGTCACCTTACATAGCAAAAGGGACCTTGCAGACATTATCAAGTTAAGCAGCTTGACATAGAGAGATTCTCCTTAATTATCCTGGTGGGCCCAACAGAATCACAAAGGGCCTTAGATGAAAAACCATAGGTGGCAGGGGCATAGTCAGAGGGAGATGTGATGACAGAAGCAGAGGTCTCAGTGATACCATTGCTAGAAGGGAGCCATGAATCAAAGGCAAGGAAACCAATTCTCCCCTAGAACCTCCATAAAGCATCACCACAGCGGAAACCTTGATTTTAGCCTAGTGAGATCTAATTTTGGACTTCTGACCTCCAAAACTGTAAGATTATAAATGTATAGTTTTTCAAGCCACGAAACTTATGGTAATTTGTTACAGCCGCAATAGAAAATAAGTGTGTATGTTTCAATAATGGACCGAGAGAAAAATCACTGAAATGTAACTTCTACGTCACTTCTGTTGGGAGTAAAAATAATACTGCTGAGTTATAGAACTTTCTGCTGAGGATGACTAGATATAAGAATAAAGAGGAGAGAATTTGGAGTGATTTCTAAACCAAGTACTTCAGAATCCATCTGAGGTGATGGCGAACACCTTGGGATTCCTAAGTCCGTCTCCAGTCCTGCTAAACAGATTCTGTGGCCAGGGCCTGGGAATCTGTATTTTCAACAAACAACTATATTCGTTATCATTGCTGCAGACAAATGATCACACACTGAGCAGCTCAAAGCAATACCCATTTATTACTCCACAGCCTTAGATGGTACCTCTGCTGTAGGGTCTTACAAGGCTGTAGTCAATCCGCCAGTTGGAGATGGGATCGCATCTGAAGGTCCGACGGAGGAAGGATTCACTTCTAAGCTCATGCAGGTTGTTAACAAAATTCAGTTATTTAAGGGCCGTTTGACTAAAGTCCTAGGTTCCTTGCTGGCTATTGGTTGGAGGATGCCCTCAGTACCTTTTCAGATGGGCCTCTCCAACATGGCAGCTTGCCTTATCAAGGCCAGCAAGAGAGAGAGCCCACTAGTGAGATATGGGTTACAATCTTGGTAATGTGATCATGGAAGTGACATCCCATTACCTTTGCCATATTGTTTGGGCTAAAAGCAAGTCCCAGGTCCCACCCACATTAAAGGGAGAGGATTACACAACGGGAGGAGGGGGAGTACCAGAAAAAGAAATTCATTGGGGGAGGGTGGTCTTAGAATCTGTCCACCATGGCATCCCAGATGATTCTTGCATACAACCAACTGGCGCAGCACTAACTTAGGAGAGCAAATTCGATTAGAACGAGTCGAGCATTTCACAGCTGGGCTTTTGACAGGAAGTGGATGTGAGAATTTCAAGGCTGGTGATGTCTGAGCTGTGTCTTTTCTGTAACAAATGCTATGGGTTAGCATAGTGTCCGGACCTTAAAAACAGCCCGGATCATTACTTCCAGGCCCCTCTGTGCTGCCAGCTCAGTTGCTCACTGTCTCTGAGCCGACCTCAACATCTCCGGGTAACAGCCCAAGCTGCAGGAAGAGTGGGGAAGGAACAAAGGGGGATAAACTGACAGGGTAAGAGCGGGTTTCTGAAATTCATGAGTTTTGATTATTTTTACTTTCTCGTCAAAGAAATGTAAATTTTGCCCTGCCAGACTATAAAGAGAATCCATTTCACAATTTATGCAGCTGATTTCAAATACTATCCTATTTCAAGCTCCATCACATTTCCCTCAGATACTGAAATGATATCCTGGCAGAAACACTGGCATGTGCTTGCCAATCCCTCCTGGGCACAAAACTAAACACTTCCCAGCCCCTTACAGTTAAGTGAGGCCAGGGAATAGAGCTGGCCTGGGGCAAGTCGCCTGCCTCCTAAAACCTTCTGCGTAGTCTTTGAAATTCTCTCTTCAGTCACCTCTTGGCCAGATGTTGAGAACATCGCGAAGGTCCCTAAGGCTCTGGTGGTGACAGAGCCGCTCGACTGAAAGAACCTGGGTCCCTGGACACCTTTTCCACTGTCACCGGTCAACCACACTGGAGTGAAATGTGTGTGAGAAACACACGGTTGTGGACAGTCACTGTTCATTACAACAGCTGACATTAGTTATCCTGACTGGAACAGCTGTCTTATTTTCTTTGTGGGACAGATGTCACCTGCTGGTGCTAGACACCAGTTCTCTCTCTGTGGAGACTGAGGTCTTTTCTTAGTGTGTCTGTATGACAGAGTGGAACTTCCCATTCTACCTCAAACGCTGATTCCAAAGGGGTCGATTGCCTGGAGTCGCCATACTCTCACCCACGTGACTTGACATCGTAACACCGCCAACCTGCGCCCCCAGTCTCAGCTGCAGGGGGCCTCGTAGGACATTTGACAGCATCCCTGGTCTCTGCTCACTAGATTCCAGTAGACTTTCCTCCAGCTGTGACAACCAAAAATGTCTCCATTCATGGCCAGATGCCGGGGGTGGGGTGGGGGGCGGGTAGGATCAGGACATTGATCTTGCTTTCTATCTTAGTTGGCTCCAGGCCTCTTGTTTACCAGGTATTCTGAAACTGACCAATGACCTAGCCCAACGTATGCGCCCAATTTTTTTTTTAATTTTTAATTGTTCAAATTGTGAAACAATTGACCGTTTAAGGTATACGATGTATTGATCTGATACATTTATATATTACGATATGATTCCCACTGTAGCCTTAGCTAACACCTCTCTCAAGTCACATAATTACCACTTCTTTTTTGTGATGAGAACTAAGGTCTAGCCTCTCGGGCAGCTTTGAAGTTTATAATATTGCCACTACGCAGTGCATTTGATTCCCAGGACTTCTTTATGTACTAGTGGGAGGTCTGTACCCTTCAACAACCTCTCCCCATTCCCTCACCCCAGGCCCTGGTAACCACCATTCTATTTTCTGTTTTTATGAGTTCAGCTGTTTTAGATTCCACATATAAGTGAGATCGTACGGTATTTGTTTTTCTCTATCTGGCTTCTCTCACTTAGCAGAATGCCTTCGATGTCCACCCATGTGGTTGAAAAAGGCAAGATTTTCTTCTTTCGAGGCTGAATAATATTCCGTTGTGTATATACACCACATTCATCTGCTGATAGACACTTAGGTTATTTCTGTACCTTGGCTATTGTGAATAATGTTGCAGTAAACGGGTGCAGATATTTCTTCAATATCCTGTTTTCATTTCTTTTGGATATGTACCCAGAAATGGAGTTGCTGGATTTTAAGGTAGATCTATTCTTAATTTTTTGAGGAATCTACGTACTGTTTCCCATAGTGGCCAAAGCAATTTATATTCCTACCCACCCAGTTTGAACTCTGGCCATATGGAGAGGACTTTTTTTTTCCTCATCAGAACAACTAAAGTTTAAAGTTTAATCCTCACCTAACTGTCTTGGGATCTGGAAGAGGTACTTCAAAAAGAATGTGCTGTTATATGGGCTACGTGTTAACAATATAGGCTATTTTCAAATCCCTTAGACTGGAACAGATATTAAACATGATGCATTTCACTGACTTGACAGTGACAGCTATATAGATAAAACAAAACAAAACAAAACAAAACAAAACCCAATGAGGGGCACCTGGGTGGCTCAGTCGGTTGAGCGACCGACTTCGGCTCAGGTCATGATCTCGCAGTTTGTGAGTCTGAGCCCCGCGTCGGGCTCTGTGCTGACGGCTCAGAGTCTGGAGCCTGCTTCGGATTCTGTGTCTCCCTCTCTCTCTGCCCCTTCCCCACTCATGCTCTGTCTCTCTTTGTCTCTCAAAAATGAATAAACGTTTAAAAAAAATTTAAAAAAACCCAATGAGCGTACGTGATTACACACATCTTCTTTCTCAACAGAATCTCCCAAGTAAAAACAATCTCTTTTGTCTACATTTAAATGAGCTTTTAATAATGTTTCATTAAGATCCCCATATGATTTGTATCAATATTTACATTTTGTTTTCAGTGCTGTAGAAATCAACTGTTTTTTTTCTCGGGGAAACCAAAGCTTCCCCAAACACCTTACTGCTTAAGGGAAACAGCCACAAATGTTAAAGGTTAACATTTTGGCCCAAAGGTAAACTGAACAACCTCTCTTATCCTCAGAAACAAATGGAGCTAATTTCTGAATTTGCTACCAAAAACATGGTTTCGCTGATGCTCCCCGTGAGTTAAAACAAGCCCACAAAGTAAAAGCATTATGCGGGCAAGTGAGCAGGTTCAAAGCTTTAAACGAAGAAACACAAACAATTATGCCTCTTCACAAAAAGGAAAGTTCTCCAAGTCACTCTCCAGTGTCGCCTCACCGTGACTCAAGTTTCTTTATGTTTCTGTATCCAGATTTGCAAATGCTATTGTCAACAAAGTCCTCACAAAACCAGAACATAACGTTCTAGGCTCCTTCTCTCTTGGTAATTGTCCAGTAAAGTGTATTTGGAACCAAGGTATGTTATTTCAAGGTCTTCAACACAGCATGAGAAATCTGGGTTGTCTTTCATCCACTTCTTAAATCTTTTCTCTTAATAATGATACAGTAATCCATTTTTATTTTTATTTATTTAAATGTTTTATTTGTTTTCGAGACAGAGACAGAGCATGAGTGGGGATGGGGCAGAGAGAGAGGGAGACACAGAATCTGAAGCAGGCTCCAGGCTCTGGGCCGTCAGCACAGAGCCCGACGCGGGGCTCGAACCCACGAACTGTGAGATCATGACCTGAGCCCAAGTCGGACGCTCAACCAACTGAGCCGCCCGGGCGCCCCTACGGCAATCCAATTTGAGCTTGCATTTTACTCAGTGCTCTTTCAGGCAGTACAGAATTCGGTTTGCTCACTTGCTTCCCAAGCACTCGGGCTGAAAAAGTGTTATTGTCACAGCGAATGATGTGATTTGAAGACTTAAAAGGAATTACAAGGATAAAAAAGAAAACGAGGCCCTACCCTGTCAATAAGTCATCTCTCCGATTTTATGACTAAAAGGGCAGCGGAACATGACTTTGTTTTCAATACAAAGTAGAACTCAGGAAAACCTTCTGCAAATAAGGAACTTTCTCAGGTGCTCCGAGGGTGGCTTTGAAGCCTACAGGAATAGAATGGGATGTGGCCCACAGGATGTACTGATCAATAGTTAAGGCGCAAACTTCTTCTTGTCACACCCACTTGCCCATGTTAAGCCTCACAGCTCAGACCACATAGGAAGCCAGCATATATTCGGCCCTCTATGCACAAAATTCTTAGCTTATATCGCCGGCCCAGATCACCTCCCCCAAGGTATTTTAACCAGAAGAACTATTTTGCTTTAAATCAAGTGGCCCAGATCTCAGCTTAAAATCAGAGAGGCAAGTAACTTCCATCTCTTAGAAGAGAAAAGGCAACCCGGAGAAAAGCTGAAACCAGAGCAGGGAACTTCCCCTTCTCACCGTGTCCTAGACATCTTCACCCCCCATCCCAGGTTTTCAAAAGTCACCCTACAATTCAGAACTCCAAGCTTAGGCTTCTCATGTTCTTGTCATGGCTTCTGACCTTTCAGCTGACCCCCTGATAACCCAGCAGAAGAGAGATTAACTTACCATACGCTGAAAGGTTCGACCATCCCTTAGGGGATATTGAACTACATGGAGAACTCGGCGTCCTGGCAGGGGAAACACAGTCTAACCCAATTTTCTTACCACTGCATGCATTTCACGGGCCTGGGAAAAATGGATCTTCTTACTTGTTTTACCAAACTCCATCAAAACATGACTAGGTGTCGCCCAAACAACTAATCAGACCCTGGATTTTATTGTGGCTCGAGGGGAAAGCAGAAGGATCATTGACATTTTCTTGGCTCTAAAGCTACATTAGGGGACCTCACAACCCAAGCATTCCTCAAGGGATACCAAATGTCACATGATGTGGAAAGAGGTATTAACTCAAGAACCCAGATATCCTCATTCTTGTTTTGGAAACCTGACTGACACATATGAGGGCAGTCATCCACAAAGACATGGTGCTATGCTTGTTCTCAGTACCTTCTTAGAGTTTAGTCCAAAATATTTGGCTAATTCTTAAAGTCTCCCTTCTCATGCCAGAAAATGTGTATTCAAGAGTTCTATGCATTATCATCAGCAGAGAGCTACTGCTCAATCCAAAGGTATTGCCTGCTGGGTAATCTCCCTTCCATAGCCGCAGATCTCTGTCTTCGCTCACAGACATCCATCACCAGGATGGCAAAGATCCATAGTCTCTTTCTCAAAGCATCTGGGTCAAGGTACATAAAATTTTCAGTCATCTCTCCTGACCATAGGTGGCATTATCAGTTTCAATGACTTCTCTACTTTTCATCTCCACTGCCCCTACTTTGGTTCAGGCCACCATCTTGTCTTCCTTGTGTTATCAAAACAACCTGTCTTGTTTTGTTGTTTTGTAAAAGTTATTGAGATATAGTTTACATATCATAAAATTTATCCCTTATGTGTGCATCTCAATGATTTTTAGTAAGTTCATGGGGTTGTACAACCATTACTAGAATCTGGTTTTAGTACATTTCCATCACCCCAAAGAGATCCCTCTCCACTGTTTTCAATTAATCCTTGCTCACACCTCTAGTCCTTGACAACCTCTAATCTTTGTCTTTTTGACAGATCTACCTTTTCTGGACATTTCACATAAAGGAACCATATAATATGTGACCCTTTGTGATCGGCTCCTTTCACTTAGCGCAACGTGTTCGAGGCTTAGCCACGCAGTAGCATGAATCAACACTTAATTCCTTTTTTATGGCTGAATAATAGTCCATTGTATGGATAGATCATATATGGTTTATCAATTTACCCGCTAATGGACATTAGAGCTTTTTTTCATTTTTGAGTTATTATGAATGATGTTGCTATGAACATTCATATACAAATCTCCCAAGTGGAGATAAATTTCATTTCTAGGATTGGAATTACTGAGCTGCAGAGTAAATTTTGCACGGTGCACTCATAGTGGTTCTACTTATCTCACATCTTGACCCACTTTAATACCTTCTCCCTACTACAGGTAGAATGTTATGAAAGTGCAAATCTAGAAATTGTTTTTCCCAGTTAAAACACTCTACAGAAGCTTCGCATTGTTTTTAGGTTAAAACCAAAACTTTGCGAGGTGCCTGGGTGGCTCGATTGGCTAAGCATCTGACTTCGGCTCAGGTCACGATCTCACGGTTCGTGAGTTCGAGCCCTGCATCGGGCTCTCTGCTATCAGCACAGAGCCCGTTTCAGATCCTCTGTCCCCCCCACCTCTCTCTTCCCCTCCCCTGCTCACGCTTTCTCTCACAAAAATAAGTAAACAGTAAGAACAAAACAATACTTTGCTACATTGTTTACGGAGCCCTGCATGATGTGTTTTCACTTCCGCAGCCTCTAATCCTATTGATCTCTCAAGCCCTTAGCTTGGGATTTTCCCTCTACTTTGAACTCTCCTTACTTGTAGGGTAATGGTTTAAGAGGCAGCTCTGGAGCTAGATACCTGAATTCACCAATTAAAGCTGTGTGACGTTGGCCAAGTCATGTCCCTATGCATCAAATTCTCCATCTTTAAGCTAGGTAATAATAGGGACGCCTGCGTGGTTCAGTCGGTTGGGCACCTGACTTTGGCTCATGTCACGATCTCACGGTTCGTGAATTCGAGCCCCGTGTCGGGCTCTGTGCTGACAACTTGGAGCCTGAAGCCTGCTTTGAGTTCTGTGTCTCCTTCTCTCTGCCCCTCCCGACTGCTTGCACTCTGTCTCTGTCTCTCAAAAATAAATAAACATTAAAAAATGAAAAACAAATTTTTTAAATAAAAAAGAATTGGGTAGTGATGTATCCTGAGTCATAGGTTCCTTGGAAGGATTGAATGCGTTACGTGTAAAGCCCTTAGAACAGTCCTTGCTGAAAGCCAGTGATGGCCAATGAATTCATATTTTGGCTTCGATTTGACTCCCTTTTAGAAACCTTCACTGACCTCGTATGTATAGGCTTGTTCCTTTAAGTGTTTCCATAATACTCTGTTCTTTTTGTGTCATAGTATCATCGCCATCATCTCATCATTTATTTTTGTGTCTTCCCCTGGCAGTCTGTGAGTTTTGTAAGGCAAACTAAACCACTTCTCTCACCTCTACCATGTGCATCTCACAGAGCATGGCTCACAGTAGGTACTCGTTATAGTATCTGCTGAATTGAAAAACTGCTACATATTCTTGTGTTCCATTCATTCTTATCTTGCTTTGTCCAGTTGTCTCTCCCAAAGAGACACCCACGGACTGTATCACCCAGACGACTGACCAGCTGCAATTTGGGTGGCATTGGCCAAGGGGAGGCTCTTGCAAGAGACAGATGGGTGGGTAGAAGGTGACTTCATGGTAATTGCCCTTCCCACTTCCTCCCTGCTGTGGTTCTGCCAGTGGTTGCCTTCTGCTGTGGGAACGGCTCCTGTCAGGACATCCTACTTAGACAGCTCTAGTCTCTGGTACCAGAAAGAACATTCCTTTCCTTTGCCCCTCCAGATATAGGAGTGGTACCAGCAGCTTCCCCCTATTGCTGATCCTTTGGTGCCTATGATCACTCCATCAGTCTTTCAATCCTGTCCAATCCTCTGTAAAAAGTTCGTCAATGACTGTCTATGTAAACTCACTTGGACGTGTCATCTGCTTCCTATAGGGACCCTAACTGGTACAATGACAGCCATTACTGCACGATTCACATTCTTTCTGGGTGGCTCAGGTGGCAGAGGCGGGCCGGGGTACTCTTTGCTGTGTTTTGTTGGAGAGGTGGTGGTGGGGAAGGATATGATTTCACTATTGAAATAGCTTGCGATGTTTACAGTTCTTATTTTTATATGTATACATGTCACTTGCCATATGCTAGGCTATGCTATTGCCAATGGTTTCCATATGGATTGTTCTTAAAGCAATTTACTGGTGGATCTCGCTCTCCAGGGCACTGTGTAGGGAAGACTGGGTAGCAGCACTTAATCTGACTACTGGAAAATCATAGTCCACCCAGGGTGCTAAGACTCATCAAGTATCACGATTGTTTCCAGTTCCGGCTAATGGTACATTTCCCAGGCCATTATTTCTAGTTCTATTTGAGAAACAATACTGGATATGTGATCCCATCGGTTCCATTAGAGGAATGGGTTGTAGACAGCCAAGTATCAGACTCTGAAACCACGGAAGATCTGTAGGTCTGAAGACCACCTCCCAGCCATCTGTGTCTCTTGACAACATTTCTCGAGCACCTACTCCTGCTCAATTCCCGAGAAACAGAAGGCTTGGACTGAACATTCAGATAGTTTACGGTATAGCTATTGCTTTCTGTCCAATAGGTGTCTTTTTACATAAGAACTGAGTTATAAATAATCACCCACACAAACTTGGCATTATTACCTAATTTGCATGATTTAAAATTATATTCTAATATGATAAAATCTCAGATTTCAAAACTCTAACTAAACTATTTTGTTGAAGCCATCAAAATTTGTCATGGGCTGAATGTGAGAGGCTACACAGAGGAATTGATGAACTTTTTAAAAGTGCGTATTTGAAAAAGATGGCTGTATTAGTTTCGTGCTGCTGTTCTAACAAATTACCGCAAATTTAGTGGGTTAAAACAAAACCAATTTCTTATTTTATCGTGTTGGAGGTCAGAAGTCCAGACTGAGTCTCACTGGACTAAAACCAAGGTGTCAGCCGGGCTCTGTTCTTTCTGGAGGCTCTGCAGGGGGATTCTGTTTCCCTGTCTCTTCCAGCTTCTAGAAGCTGCCTGCATTCCTTGGCTCACGGCCTTTTTTCCATCTTCAAAGCTAGCAGTGGCCATCTGAGTCTTTCTCACACCACATCGCCATGACACTGCTTCCATCCTCACATCTCTGCCCCTCCTGCCTCTCTTTCTTTCACTTAGAGGAGCCTTCTGATTACAGCGAACCTACCTGGATTATCCAAGATAATCTCCCCCGCTCAAGATCCTTCACTGAATCACATCTGCAAAGTCCCATTTGCCATGTAAGGTAACATACTCAGAACTGCAGAGATTAGAATGTGGACATCTTTAGGGGCGCCTGGGTGGCTCAGTCAGTTAAGTGTCTGACTTTGGCTCGGGTCATGATCTCAAGGCTTGTCGGTCGGAGCCCCGCATCGGGCTCCATGCTGACAGCTCGGCACCCGGGGCCTGCTTCCGATTCTGTGCCTCCCTCTCTTTCTACGCCTCCCCCACTCGTGCTCTCTCAAAAAGAAATAAATGTTAAAAAAAATTAAAAAAAAAAGAACGTGGGCATCTTTGGAGGCCATTATTCTGCCTGCCACAACATCCATTAAATACTTATTTAAAATTTTAGAAATGTTTGTCTTTGCCGTTATAAATAATGGAAAATGGTGGAAATAAAAACTATTTTATGAGTGTTTTTTGTTTTTCCCTAAGACTTAAAAAAAAAAAAAACCCTAAGTACATTCTGTTGTCTTGATGTCTACATATTAAATGAGAATAAAAATAACCACTATAAATGGTTTAAATTTTTGAATTTTAAATTACGAATACTGGGGCGCCTGGGTGGCGCAGTCGGTTGAGCGTCCGACTTCAGCCAGGTCACGATCTCCCAGTCCGGGAGTTCGAGCCCCGCGTCGGGCTCTGGGCTGATGGCTCGGAGTCTGGAGCCTGTTTCCGATTCTGTGTCTCCCTCTCTCTCTGCCCCTCCCCCGTTCATGCTCTGTCTCTCTCTGTCCCAAAAATAAATAAACGTTGAAAAAATAAATAAATAAATTGCGAATACTGGTAAAATTACTGACATAGAGGAAGTGCTCGAAACGGTCTCCTATTCACTGCGTGCCATTTTTACACATATTCTTTTCCCTGAGTTAGGAAACAAATATTTAAATAGTAATAATTATAATCATTTAGGTTTCAGATGTCATTTTGTGACCTGGAAAGGCTCCGTGAAATAATTTCAAAGTTTGTAGCCTCTCGTCTTCAAAGTTAATACAGAGGAAACAGAGTTTTTGAGCCTCCATGTAAGTTTCACTTAAGTAGTCTGGGTTTGGAATTCTACAAGATAGGAACTGGAAACATTTTTGGTTTCTGTGGTAGAAGCTAGGAATTCTTCTCCAACTTCACAGGCTAACCATCATATGTGATGATCCATTTCAGCACAGGAGAAGGTAACTGGAACATGCGACTAAGGCCAGGCTGTACTTCTTAGCGCTGTAAAGGTATCATAGTCGTGCCACTGTATTGAGGAGAGTGGAGTAAATGGTACCCACGGAAATTATATCAACATCACAATTACATTAATCAAAGGTTTAATGGATCATCCAGTCAAGGGACAAGGAGGTGTAAACAGACAGGATACCCACTTCGATATAATTCCAACAAGGGTGTGATAACGGTATGCTGGGCTCTATTTGTGCCAGAAGGGAAGCTACGCTAAGGAAAGATGTCTCCGGAGAGGGGACATTGGAGCTGTCATTTGATGACAGACAGTTCATGCTGTGGATTCTTAAGAGCCTAGATGACTATGGCCCCTCTCTTCATCTCCAAAGTGAGGTAGATATACTACAGAAGATAAGCAAGATAATCAACAGGAAGAAGAGATTAGAACTTATATTTGCATTTACTTTTAATCTGGAAAATAAGAAAGAAGTTACGTTTTGCCAATATCTATTTTTTTTAATTTTTTTTTTAACGTTTATTTATTTTTGAGACAGAGAGAGACAGAGCATGAACGGGGGAGGGTCAGAGAGAGGGAGACACAGAATCTGAAACAGGCTCCGGGCTCTGAGCTGTCAGCACAGGGGCCCGATGCGGGGCTCGAACTCACGGACCGCGAGATCGTGACCTGAGCCGAAGTCGGCGCTCAACCGACTGAGCCACCCAGGCGCCCCACGTTTTGCCAATATTTAAATTTTTTACACCGGCGCCCTACACTCGGTCCTTATGACAGACCCCTGGAGAATTGCAATGAGAACCTTGTTAAGTGAATTGAAAGATTATATTACCCAATTTTAACTAGAATAAACCTCAAATAATGGACCAACGGCTTGAAAATTTGTCTGTAAGGAAACCATGGGTTGAGGTAATACTATTATTGCAATCTCAAGTTAATAAGAAAATGTCAGAAGTAACTCTTTTCCTCTGCCAAGTTGGCCATCATCAGCCACTTTACGGCCTCTATTCATAGCTGAAGAAAACTCAGCCACACATATTTAACATTATCAAGAAATCCATATAAAACATGAATTGACAACCACTTCCATTATAGATCAGTCTTTCCTAGCCTTTCCATAGGATGAAGCCATCACAGTGAACAACACATTTAAAAATATCAGTTATTTACCTCATCTTTATTCCATTATGTATGTTTTATAATATACAAAATGTATGGTTACTGATTCATGTATATAATTTATAAATTGACATACATATATTTAGGATCGTGTGTATTTATTTTGACTTCTAGGCTTGCATAATCAAACATGCTTTGTGATCGCTGTTCTAAGCTATTTGATAGTTTATGGCCCTTGTCAGCGACTGTCAGCAACCATGTACGGGACAACCCAGCTCTGAACTCTGAAACGGATTTTCAAGATGGTGTGAAGTTTTGAGTATAATTAAGGTGCCAAGAATCACATCATCCAGCAGAATCTGGGTGGAGCGGCAATTCTCCAGTGCTTTGGAAGGAACATTCCAGTTCCAGCTAGAAGCTGCAGGGAATCTAAGCTGATACCTGAGGCAGCACTACAATTCCTGTCTCTTTGGTTCATACAGGATGTTGGCCAAGATTCCTCTGCAAATCCATTCCTCAGAAATAGACTTCCAGGAGGCCATACAGGGTCTGATCAGTGACAAGTTTTATGTGAGTGTGTGTATGTGCACTAACGTGACCCTCAGTGAGTTTTCCTTTGGTCCCTTGTCATTTCATCAAACACCCTCGAGATGCTTTGATGCGTGCCATATCTTAACAATAAAGTATTTCATAAAAGAGACTTACTTTCGGTAGTCAGTGGCCAAGAAAATCCAAACTATAACTGTGGGCACATTTAGAATTAAGAGTTAAATTGGGGCGCCTGGGTGGCGCAGTCGGTTAAGCGTCCGACTTCAGCCAGGTCACGATCTCGCGGTCCGTGAGTTCGAGCCCCGCGTCGGGCTCTGGGCTGATGGCTCAGAGCCTGGAGCCTGTTTCTGATTCTGTGTCTCCCTCTCTCTCTGCCCCTCCCCCGTTCATGCTCTGTCTCTCTCTGTCCCAAAAATAAATAAACGTTGAAAAAAAAAATTAAAAAAAAAATAGAATTAAGAGTTAAATGTATTTTTTAAGTGAATGTGTGGCATTGATGAAATAATTTGCAATTGTGTTTGCCCTTAAGCATAGGCATTAAATGCATCAAGTTTTCAGACACTCTAACATAATCAATTGCCTGTGGTAAAAAGCAACTGGTAATCTGTAAGGATTTCTTAGTGGTTCGATTGTGGATGCTTCAACATGCATGACAGAATGCATTCCCGGGAGAAAAAGGACACTAGAAACTCAAAGGTGCTCCAGGTAGGTCTTCCATGTGCTATATTCCACACTCATCAATGTAACAACTGTCCTGTCAACAGGTTTTTCTCTCACTCTCTTCTCCTGCTCCCTTTGTCCCCCTCTTCAGCGAGGCACACCCACCCACTTCTTGGAACACAGACGAAATCATCCCGGAACAGAGACTAACTCATCCAGGGTAGAGTTACCCGAGGCTCAGCCAATGACCGGTATTTTCAGAGATTTGATG
The DNA here is from genome assembly GCF_016509475.1 of Prionailurus bengalensis. NCBI lineage: Eukaryota > Metazoa > Chordata > Mammalia > Carnivora > Felidae > Prionailurus > Prionailurus bengalensis. The sequence continues at coordinate 7,926,177 of NC_057361.1, forward strand.
CATTTCTCATCTATATCTGTGCCATCCCATGCTTTGAAGTGTAATAATTGTTCCATCAAGAACATTAACGAGAGCATCTTGTGTAGGTAAATATATGTGCGAGTGTGCATGTTTAGGTTATGGTGCCCAACATCTCTGAGGAGACATGTAATGTCATGCAAGTTTTCCTAGGAGTCACCGCTCTAGGCATTTGAGCTGTGGTGGTGGTGGTGGTGGTGGTGGTGGTGGTGGTGGTGTGTGTGCACGTGCATACACATTGGAAGAGGGTGGGGGAACAGGCTTTCACAGAAAACTCTTTCCCCTACTGTGGGAAAGAAGATAGGGTCAAATCCTCTTGAATTTCTAAACAAATACTACTTGAGGGCCCCTATCAGGCATATTAAACTTAGGAAAGAGGCTAAAGATCCATGAGAACCCTGCACTTGGACTTGATTATTTGTTCCTTAGAAAACCTCTTCTATCCCTTTCTTCTTCCTCTTCTTCTTCTTCTTCTTCTTCCCCTCCTCCTCCTCATCCTCCTCCTCGTCCTCCTCCTCATCCTCCTTCTCCTTTTTAAAATCAAATATACCCTGAAGGTAGATTCTGGATTTAAGAATCAGGGAATCTGTGAGCTCCAAATTTATTTTAATTAAAATGTTTTTTTCAGTTCTAAGCACATCGGGGGGCAGTGGCAAACTAGCCCCTGTCTGAGTGAGGTGATAAGTTTAGAGTGGGACCCCACAGATCTGATCAGCCTTGAGAAGGAACGGCGTGGGGGTGGAACCTCCCAATCGTTTTGGCTGACACTTTCTTCTCTGCAGAGACCTACTTAGTCACTTCAGCCTTTGAATATTGAGGTCCTAGTGGATTTCCTCTGCAGAGGACGATGTCCCAGGGGGCTTTGGAAGTCTGATGGCCTAAACCAAAAACACAGAAATCCAAGCACCTCCCTCTCTGTCATCACAATAAACATGTACCACAATAGGATGGTTTAATTCATTTTCCATGTGGAAGATTTTATTAAGTTTAAAGTAGACTGGGTACACACTTCTTTCCTGCAGCTGCAGTTTATGACGAGGGTAACCCAAAACACATGACCACATGATGAAACAATGTAATGCAGGGCTTCAAGAATGCCGAGTGGACAGAAGGTTGGAAAAGTGATCCTTTGTGTAAATAAGAGTTGGCCTCACATAATGGTAGATGCTTGTAGATGTTAAAATCCAAAGAAACACGCACTTTCCCCAGGATGTCATTCTCGGCATAATAAACATGATTCCAAATGCTTTACACAAATATCGTCACATGAAGAGCCTGGAAGTCAGTCATCCGCCAGCACCATCTATTTGGAAAAAATATCAATCTGGAAATCTCTGGAGAGGCTTTTTCTGTTTATGAAAGTCAATTCAAAAAAGATTACAGCATTTCTCTTCCTCTTGATTCTGCTGTCAGGTCACCAACCAACTTCCTTCCTTCTGATGTTAGCCCAAGTGGAAGAAACTTCTTAGATGACTTACAAGTTCCTCATTTCCCTGCAGCCTATTGCCTCTTCTCTGGGCCAGTCTAGATACTTGCTTCCCCCGCCCCCCCCCCCCCCCACCAGTGATCTGCTCTAGCAGTTAGGAAGATTTGCAGAAAATTTGCGAGGACATATTTTGGATGATATTCAGGATTGCACTAGGCACAAAATGGTGTGATTTACTGAAAAGAGGATATGCTTCTCAGTTAGAAGGCTTGATTCACAGTACTCCTTAGGCCAATCACCACCTGGAGCATTTGGCCTCCCTAAGTCTCACAATCCTCTTAATCTTAAAAGGGACCAAGAATATCTCTCTTACCTATGCACAAGGTGTTTGTAAGAATTGGATTCTTTGGAAAGGGCTACCCTTGGGTTACTTATTGGTATACAACGATTGGTTACTGTGAAGAAAGTTAGAACAAAGAGGTATCGGAGATGATCTTGTAAAACGAGTTCATTTTCTAGATGAGTGATCTGAGGCACAGAGAAGACACTCAAAGTTCATTATGGTTGCACAGTGATGTGTTTTCAGGATACATAAGAATGACACAAACAGTTGTGTTGGGCTGCGTACTCACTCATTATAATAATTTCCATGGTATCTTTATGGAACTGGTTTACAGAACATGACAAGAATATTTCTTCTCCAACCACTCCATTCAAACATTCTCTGTCCAGCTCCCTTTTTCCTTCCTTAAAGATATCCCAGCTAGATTTTTTAGTTCCTGATTAGTCTTCTATTTGAAAATGCCCAGGTCAGTGCAGTTTGAAACTTCGATCTCCTCTTCAGTTTATCATGAACTCTTCCTCTAGGCCTCCAGTGCTGGGCCTGGGCCTGAGGGGTTGTGAATAAGGGAGAGGTTTTTCGGATGTCTTCTATACTGCTCTCTTCTGGGTTCTTTCTTCCCACTTTGTACCGGAGCTCAGGGAGATACAGTAGGGGTGGTGGTACTTGGGGCAGACATCTCTGATAGAAGAGGCACCTTTGTAGTCTTATGTGTTGACTACTACTGCTCCTCCCCAGAAGCCTTGTGTGTGCGTGAACATAAATGCTCCCTCTGACCTGAGGCTTGTAGACATATTTTTTCAGAGGTTCCTTGGATGGCTCTTCCCACTGTACAGTTCTTATATATAAAAGATGTAAGATGTACGTCAGTTTGAACCCACTTCAAATACTGCCTTTAGTGGTATACCACATAGCATCTTATTGCCAGGAGCCCTTTGCCCAATAGGCAGCCATCATGGGTGAGGTGAGGACTCAAGCCCAAGTGTCATTCTTTGTATCTGTTTGACTCCTGGGAAACTCACATATCTTGGCTTCACCCAGAATAAATGCTCTTTGATCTCTGTCTTGCTATTTCTCTCCAAATGACTATCCTGCCCCTTGGTCCCATAGAAGAAATCAGCAAATCTGTTACATAGGCAAGTAGCCAATGATAGAATGAGATGCCACCCTCCATCTCTAATAATGATTCTTTAGAACCTTCCCTCACTTGACTTAAAATTTATAGCTGTTCTCTGATGATTCTCCAATGCATTCGCAGACTTTTACCACTATAGGTAGAGAGAGGTGGCGAGGAGACTGAAGCTATGTTGAGCCTCCCAACTCTCATTAAGTTCAATGGAATTTGTGAATACAATGTGGAAACATTTGGTGCCTGATGTTTTCATCTGGTATCTTTATCTGCTCAAATCCTCTGTTGAGCCCCTCTAGTGAATCTTTCCTTTCAGTTGTTGTACTTTTCAATTCCAGAATTTCTTTTTGGCTCTTTTTAAGGAAGCGTTTATTTATTTTTGAGAGGGGGAGAGGGGCAGAGAAAGAGGGAGACAGAGAATCTGAAGCAGGCTCCATGCTGACAGCAGCAAGCCCAATGCAGGGCTCAAACTCACAAACTGTGAGATTGTGACCTGAGCTGAAATCAAGAATTGGACGCTCAACTGACTGAGCCACCCATGCACCCCGGTCTGGGCTGTTGGTATTTTGATAGGGATTGCATTAAATGTGTAGATTGCTTTAGGTAGTATAGACATTTTAACAATATTTGTTCTTACAATCCATGAGCATGGGATGTTTTTCCTTTTTTTTAGTGTCTTCTTCAATTTCTCTCATCAGTGTTGTTTTCAGAGTATAGGTCTTTCACTTCTTTGATTAGGTTTATTCCTAGGTATCTTATTGTTTTTGGTGCAATTATAAATGGGATTGATTCCTTAACTTCTCTTTCTGCTGCTTCATTATTGGTGTATAGAAATGCAACAGATTTCTGTACATTGATTTTGTATACTGTGACTTTACTGAATTCATTTATCAGTTCTAGTGGTTTTTTGGTGAAGTCTTTTGGGTTTTCTATGCACAGTATAATATCATCTGCAAATAATGAAAGTTTTATTTCTTCCTTGCCAATTTAGATGCCTTTTGTTTCTTTTTGTTGTCTGATTGCTGTAGCTAGAACTTCCAGTACTATGTTAAATAACAGTGGTGAGAGTGGACATCCCTGTCTTGTTCCATAGAGGAAAAGCTCTCAGTTTTTCCCCATTTAGGATGATATTAGCTGTGGGTTTTTCATATATGGCCTTTATTAGGTTGAGGTATGTTCCTTTTAAACCTACTTTGTTGAGAGTTTTTACCATGAATGGATGTTGTACTTTGTCGAATGCTTTTTCTGCATCTATTGAAATGATCATATGGTTCTTATCCTTTCTTTTATTAATGTGGTGTATCACGTTGATTTATTTGTGAATATTGAACCACTCATGCAACCCAGAAATAAATCCTACTTGATCTCGATGAATGATTTTTTGTAATGTATTGCTGGATTCAGTTTGCCAGTATTTTATTGAGAATTTTTGCATCCATGTTCATCAGGGATATTGGCCTGTAGTTCTCTTTTTTAGTGGAGTCTTTATCTGGTTTTGGTATCAGGGTAATTCTGGCTTCACAGAATGAATTTGGAAGTTTTCCTTCTTTCTCTATTGTTTGGCATAGTTTGAGAAGAATAGGCATTAACTCTTCTTTAAATGTTTGGTAGAATTTGCTTGTGAAGCCATCTGGTCCTGGATTTCTCTTTGTTGGGAATTTTTGAAAAAAATTTTTTTTAAGTTTATTTATTTATTTTGAGAGAGCAAGAGCACAAGAGCAAGGGAGGGGCAGAGAGAGAGAGAGAGAGAGTGAGCAAGAGAGAATCCCAAGCAGGCTCTCACACTGCCAGTGCAGAGCCTGACATGGGGCACGAACCCACAAACCGTGAGATTATGACCTGAACTGAAATCAAGAGTCAGACTCTTAACCATCTGAGCCACCCAGGTGCCTCAGGAGTTTTTTGCTTACTGATTCAATGTCTTTGATGGTTTTTAGTCTGTTCATGTTTTCTAATTCTTCCTATTTGAGTTTTGGTAGTTTATATGTTTCTAGGAATTTGTCCATTTCTTCCAGGTTGTCCAATTGGTTGGCATATAGTTTTTCATAATGTTCTCTTACAATTGTTTGTATTTCTGTGACGTTGGTTGTTATTTCTCCTCTCTCATTTGAGATTTTATTTATTTGGATCCTTTCTCTTTTCTTTTAAATAAGTCTGATTAGAGGTTTATCAATTTTATTAATTTTTTCAAAGAACCAGCTCCTGGTTTCGTTCATCTGCTCTATTGGACTTTTAGTTTCTATATCATTTATTTCTGCTCTAATAATTATTTTTCCTTCTTTCTGCTGGCTTTTGCCTTTTTCTTGTTGTTCTTTTTCTATGTCCTTTAGGTGTAAGCTAAGGTTGTTTATTTGAGATTTTTCTTGCTTCTTGAGGTAGGCCTGTATTGCTATATACTTCCCTGTTAGAGCTGCTTTTGCGGTATCCCAAAGGTACTTGACCGTTGTGTTTTATTTTCATTTATTTCCATGTATATTTAAAATTTTTTTCTTTGATTTCTTGGTTGACTCATTCATCGTTTAGTAGCATATTGTTTAACCTCCATGTATTTGGTGGTCTTTCCAATTTTTTTCTTGGGTTGACTTCTAGTTTAATAGCATAATGTTCAGAAAAGGTGCATGGTATGATTTCAATCTTTTTGTATTTGTTGAATCCTGTTTTGTGACTTAACATGTGATCTCTTCTGGAGAATGTTCCATGTGCACTTGAAAACAATGTGTATTCTGCTGTTTCTGGATGGAATGTTCTGAATATATCTGCTAAGTCCAACTGTTTCAGTGTGTCATTCAAAGCCATTGTTTCCTTGTTGTTTTTCTGTTTAGATGGTCTGTCCATTGATATAAGGGAGCATGTTAAAGTCCCTTCTATTATTGTGTTATTATCAATCAGTTCTTTTATGTTTGTTATGTTTCATTTATCTGGGTGCTTCCATGTTTGGTGTATATATATTTACAATTGCTATATCTTCTTGTTGGACGTCCCCCTTTATGATTATATAATGCCCTTGTCTCTTTTTACAGTGTTTGTTTTAAAATGTAATTTTTCCAATATAAGTATTGTTACTCTGGCTTTCTTTTGATATCCATTTGTATGATAAATGTTTCTCCACTCCTCACTTTCAATCTGTAGGTCTGCAATGAGTCTCTTGTAGGCAGCAAATGATGGATTTTGCTTTTTTATCCATTCTGACAACCTCTGTCTTTTGACTGGAGCATTTAGTCCATTTACATTCAAAGTAATTATAGATAGATAGATAGATAGATAGATAGATAGATATTGCCATTTTATTACTGGTTTTGTTGTTTTTGAAGATTTTCTCTGATCCTTTTATGTCTTTGTCATTTTTGGTCTCTCCTTTGCACTCAAAGAGTCCTCTTTAATAGTTACTGCAGGGCTGATTTAGTGCTCACAAACTCCTTTTAGTTTGGGAAACTCTTTATCTCTCCTTCTATGTTGAATGACAGCCTTGCTAGATAAAGTATTCTTGGCCGCAGATTTTTCCCATTCAGCACTTTGTATTTCTTTTTTAAAATTTTTAAGTTTATTTATCTTTGAAAGAGAGAGAGAGAGAGGGTGAGAGAGAGCGAGAAGGGAGATGCAGAGAGAGACACACACACAAAATCCATAGCAGAACTCCAGGCTCTGAGCTGTCAGCACAGAGTCCAAAGCAGGGCTTAAACTCACAAACTATGAGATCATGACCTGAGCTGAAGTCAGATGCTTAACTGACTGAGCCACCCAGGCACCCCTCCCCCCACTCAGCACTGTGAATATATCATGCCATTTTCTTCTGGACTGCCAAATTTCTGTTGAGAAATCTCCAGCTAGCCTTATGGGTTTTCCTTTGTCAGTTAAGGACTTTTTGTCCTGCCGCTTTTGTTTTTTTCTTTGTCGCATTTTTTTTTTTGCAAATTTAATTACAATATGTCTTGGTGTTGGCCTGCTTTTGTTGATTTTGATGGGAGTTCTCTGTGCCTTCTGGATCTAGATGTCTGTTGCCTTCCCCAGATTAGGGACGTTTTCTGCTATTCTTTCTATTTTTTAATGTTTATTTATTTTTGAGAGAGAGAGAAAGACAGAGTGTGAGTGGAGGAGGGGCAGAGAGAGAGAGAGAGAGAGAGAGAGAGAGGGAGAGAGAGGGAGGGAGGGAGACCAGAATCCGAAGCAGGCTCCATGCTCTGAGCTGTCAGCACAGATCCTGACACAGGGCTTGAACTCGTGAACAAAGATCAATATCTGAGCCGAAGTCGGATGCTTAACTGACTGAGCCACCCAGGCACCACTCTATTATTTCTTAAAATAAGTTTTCTGCCCCCTTTTCTCTCTCTTCTTCTTCTGGGACTCCTATAATATGAATGTTATTACATTTGATGGAGTCACTGAGTTCCTTATATCTATTCTTGTGTCACATAATTCTTTGTCTCTTTTGTTTAGTGTCATTATTTTCCATTATTTTGTCTTCTAGGTCACTATATCGTTACTCTGCTTCTTCCAACCTGCTGTTCATTGCATCAAGCCTATTTCCAATCTCGTTTATTGCGTTCTTAATCTCTGATTCTTTTTTTTAGCTCTTTTATCTCTGTGTTAAGGGTCTCACTGATGTCTTCTAGTCTTCTCTCAAGACCAGTGAGTATCCTTATAATTGTTCCCTTAAATTCTCCACCAGGCATGTTACTTTTATCTGTTTTAGATCTCTGGCTGTGGCCCTCTCTTGTTCTTTCATTTGGGATACATTCCTCCATCTTGGCATTTTGCTTAAGTTTCTGCCTTTTTCTCTGTGTTAGAAAAGCCAATTATATCTCCTGCTTCTGAAATTAATGGCCTTATGAAGAAGATGTCATGTAGTGGCCAGGGCCTGAAACTTAAGAGTGTGTCTCCAGTGTGTGTTGCATGTGCTCTGCTGTTGTGTTTTGGCTGCTCTATGCTTCAGGCAAGTCGTTTGTAGAGGCTCTACTTGCCTGCTGTGGGCAGTGTTTGGTCCCTGACCTGAATGTGGCAAATTTAATTAGGTGTGCTCTGGTCTGCTTGTGAAATGAGGCCTGACACCAACTCCACCAGAACTGAGGCCCTGCAGGACTCTCTGGTTTGGAGACATGGTGTGGGCAGGGGTTTGTGCTGGTCTTCTGGGGCAGGGGCCCACCACACTGGGACTGAGGCAAGCTTGACTGAGAAGCATAGTGCTGCCAGAGAGCAGGGGGGTGGGGCTTGGTGTAAGCAAGGTAAGCAGCCAGTGTCTGGCACTGCTGGCTGCTTCCCATACGTGGCTCTGTGTTTATGCTGAGGGGCGGGAGAAGAAAATAGTGCCAGCCAGATCCTTTGTTCCTGGAGAGGCATCTCTGTGAATGCTGCCTCTCAGGGACATGCTCTGAGAAGAGCAAAGAATATCCCCACTGTGTGCCCCAGGCAGTCACTCTTCAGATCACTGTTTCTACATGGTGTGCCCCCAGGTTATTTGCCTGCCTTCTCTCCAGGAGCAGTGCAGTGCCCTCTGGGCTCTGTTGCAGCCAATCCTGCTGACCTTTAAAACTTCAGGTTTTAAGCCCTGCTGGTTGCAATAACTCACAAATTTCAGCCCCTCTTGTTTTCCAAGCCAGTGGCTTTGGGGAAATGTTCTCTTTGTGCATTCCCCTGTGTGCTCCTCTCTCTCTTGCCCTTCTCTGCAACTGTGGCTCCCTCCCCTCTGCAACACCACAATCTGTTTCTCACCTAAACCATGTCTCTGTATTTCCTAACTTCTTTGATGTGGCCTCTTTTCTCTCTTTAGTCATGGAGTTTATTCTGTCAGTCTTCAGGTCGATTTCTGGGGTATTTGGGACAATTTGACAGTTATCTAGTTGTGTTCATGGGACAAGATAAGTCGAGGGTCCTCCTACTCTGCCGCCATCTTCCTCTCCTCTCTCTTTCTGCTCCAAGACCCATATTTACGTTAGGTCCTGGAGGATGAATCCAAGGTGGAAAGATCACACGGGCTGTCAAGCCATCAGATCTCAGCTCACTATTCTTCCTGCCTGCCTTTGCTTTCATTCTGATGATAGTGACTTCTGTTCGGGCATATCTGGGTCTCCTCTCCCTTAGAACTATGGGAGGATATACACTTAACAAACTTCCTTGACATTGGACCGAGTCATGTAACTGGTAATAGCCAATAGGCTGTTGACAGAAGTAACTTGTGTCATTTCCCAGCTGGGGAATTTCATTGCCATTGTGAGACCCTGCAGCACTCTCTTTCCACTGCTGTCATGACTGGTGATGTTCCACATGTTGGTATCTCTATTAGCCTGGGTTCCAGAGGTAGAATGACATAGAGAAGCACCCTTCAAAGACATCTGCTATTTATCAAGTGTGATAAAAAAAAAAATAAACCTCATTGTGTTACATGACTAGGATTTTGGGGTTGTTTGTTAATGCATCATAATCTGTGCTATCCCAACTAGCATCCTATTTTGTTTCATGATTTTAAGCTTGACCCACCAACAGTCCTCTGTCTTGGCCATCTGCACCATTTTAACCACACAGGTCACATTCATCAGCATCCTCATGCTTATTTGAGACAATAAAGGGAGGCAAGAGGCTCATAATTCTTTTCCTTTCCTCTGAGCCTCCCACTAACATATGAAGCTATGACACAAACCATGACAAACCACAGTCTGTTCTATATTTAAATCACATTCTCTCTCACTCTCTTTCTAAGATGGATTTGACATGGAACTCAACTATCAAAAAATTAACTGATGAGAATATACACAATACTCAGAGTTCCAATGCCTCTTTATAACTTGAGCAAACCACCATCATCTTAGGTTTCCTTTTGCTGCTCTGAAAAGCAAGGACAAGAGTGATATTTCCCAAGGTGGTTATGAGAATGAGTGTGTGCGGGTGTGTGGGGGAGTGTTAGGGGAAATGTGGTGTATTTTGCATAAAGTGAGCTATAATTGAAAAAGGCACTCCATTTCAAGGGAGCAGTCAGGAGAACTATAGGCCTCCAGAGCATGCTGGAATCTGTTTTCTATTTTCCCACGTTTGTTACATGCTAAACTCTTTGGGTCCCCATTCCCCATGGAGATACTTGGCCTCAGCAAAACATGGACTTGCTACACTTATTTACTGATTTAAGAATAGTAGCCAATCCAATAATACGAAGATGATTCTTGTACGAGGGGGATAATAAAAATCGGGTTTTTGCAAATTCTAAATTTTTAACTTTTCCTTATTTTGTCTATAAAATAACTGGTCGTTTTTCATTAAAACATTAATACATTTATACAATGCTAAGGTAATTATTCAGTCTTCTAAAATGATATGCAGGGAAAACCACATTTAATTCTCATCCCCCCTCCCCTGTATCCAGCTTGCAGTCCTTCCCAGAAGCAACTCTTACTATTATGTATTCTACGCATATACTAATATAATACATGATACACACAATGTACAAAATCTGCCTCTGCCCCATATTTATCAACATAAATGGGAGCAGAGCGCACACTGCTCTCAATGTTCTCCAGGCCATTGTTCCTCTTCATAGACTCACCCATTTTTTCTAATGGCTAAATGACATTTCATCATACATTTAGGACTTGACTTAATGGTGCAGTGGGCCAAACTGGAGGGGTGAGAAGGGTCTAGTTCAAAACCATAAGATGCAGTAGAATATCTGTTCTGATAGTGCAGGCTATGCTGCATTAACAGACAATCCCCAGATGATGGACATGTATGTTGTTTTCAGTCTAAGGCTATTGTAGACGATGTCGTGAAGATCTTATCTTACCTTTGCATACATGTGCAAGGATATCTAAAGGATAGAGTCCTAGGAATAGAGTTGCAGGCATAAAGGGTATGTACGTCTTATTTTTAATAAACTTTATTTACATATGATCAAAAGCACCCTCTTAAAGTGTGAAGTTTGTATATACCCATGTTACCGCCAACACAACTAAGAAACAGAACATTTGTTTTAATAAGCTTTATTATTGTTGAGGAAAGGTAAGGCGATGACAGATCAGGAGATGACTGTCATTGAAAGGGTGGTCTGTTACACTCACAGTTTCCAAGCGAGGGAGTACATGTCAATGAGAATCACCAAAGGTAAGGTATCAAAGTTGGTGGGCAAGAGAGAGAGGAACTGTGTGTCCAGGCCTTTATTGTGGTTTTTGCAGGAAGCACAGGGGAGAGAAGGGACCTTTACTGGTGATTACAGAGGAGGGCATAGACTTTAGATTGGTTGGTTTCTATTTGAGATGACTCAAATCAGGCTGTCTAGAACAAGGTGTGTCTGGCATCTGCATATAGGGCAGATGTCAAGCATCAAGGTTACTGAATCTAGAAATATGGCTAATACAATTTCCATTACTGCAATAGCTCCCTCACAACCCTTTACAGAAAATCCCCCCCCCCACAACCTCTGGTTCCAGGCGACCATTTTTCTGTTTCCTATCACCATAGTTTCTTTTGCTGGTTGTAGAATTTCGTATAAATGAGATCGAACAATATGCATGCCTTTGTGCCTGACTTCCGTTGCTCAGGATAATGTTTCTGAAATTCATTCAAGTTGTTTTGTATACCAATGGTTCTTTATTTTTGTAATTGTTGAGCACTATTCCATTGTACGCATATATTACAATTTGTTTATTCATTCATCTTTGATAGGCATTTATTTCTAGTTTGGAGCTATTATGAACATTGCTTCCTTGAGTATCCTTGCAAATGTGTTTCATGGGCACAGATGTACATTTCCCTTGGGAAGATAACCAGGGGTGGAGTTTCTAGGTGTATGTTCACCTTTATAAGAGGCTGCCACATGGTTTTGCCAAGTGGTTGTGCCATTTTCTACTTATGGAAGTGTATGAGCGTTCCAGTTGCTTCACATCCCTGCCGATACTTTATATGGTCAGTTGGCATGTGCATTTTGATACATATTGTTCTCCAGATGTGTAGCAGACACTGCAAGTTGTCTGAAGCAACAACTGCTCCCACCTTCTTTCTCTTTCACTTCCCATCATTAGGCTAAGACTTTCCCAGTTTCCCTTACAGCTATGTGTGTTCAATATATCATAGTTCCCACCAGTAGGGTGTAAATGAAAGTGTGCTTATCTAGGTAAACTTTTGTTTACCTAATAAAGGAACAGATGTACCAGCGTCGATCCCACCCTCCCTCCTTGCTCTTTACTGACTTGATTGCAGACACGGTACCTGGTGCTATGGTAGGCATCCTGACATATCACAACCCAGAGCCCCTGAACCAGCAGCCACTTCCCTCCAAACTTCAAATTATATGAGAAAAGTAAACATGGACTTACTTAAGCCATTGTGCTCCGTGTATTCTCTTATTTGCAAAAGATCAGGCTAACATGTCTCACATTCTTTATCATTCATTTAAGCAATACCAAAGGAGATCACCAGTTGACATGACTAATCTGAGAATGCCTATTTCCCTATATTTCTCCTAACTCATGGCGTGGTTTTAATTTTTAGTATTTTGGTGTTTTAATATATACCTACTTAATCATGGCTGAAGTGGGAACTTCATTTTCTTAAAAGCTGTTCATTGCTTTTTCTGTGACTTGCCTATATATGTCTTTTGGGTATTGATTTGTAAAAACTCTTTATATCTATAAAAACTCTTTATATCAGCTCTTTATCTGCTGTACTTCTCATTTGTTTTGTGTATGATAGGTTTTCTGCAGGTCAGAAATTTTCAGTTTTTATATAAGGTATTTTGAAGTGAGATGTCCTGTATTCAAATTCTATTGATCCCGGGGCTATTCCACACTCAATTATCTATCTTTGCTTTATTTTGTATATCTCTAAGTTGTGCTGGGACTTGAACCTAGGTCTACCTGACTCTGAAGTTCATGATCTTTTTACTATGAAGCAAAGTACTTTATTTGTTAAAATTTGTTTTAATACGAAATTTATTGTCAAATTGGTTTCCATACGACACCCAGTGCTCATCCCAACAGGTGCCCTCCTCAATGCCCATCACCCACCCTCTCCTCCCTTCCACCCCCATCAACCCTCAGTTTATTCTCAGTTTTTAAGAGTCTCATATGGTTTGGCTCCCTCCTTCTCTAACTTTTGTTTTCCTTTCCCTCCCCCATGGTCTTCTGTTAAGTTTCTCAGGATCCACATAAGAGTGAAAACATATAGTATCTGTCTTTCTCTGTATGACTTATTTCACTTAGCATAACACTCTCCAGTTCCATCCACGTTGCTACAAAAGGCCATATTTCATTCTTTCTCATTGCCAAGTAGTATTCCATTGTGTATATAAACCACAATTTCTTTATCCATTCATCAGGTGATGGAAATTTAGGCTCTTTCCATAATTTGGCTATTGTTGAAAGTGCTGCTATAAACATTAGGGTATGTGTGCCCCTATGCATCAGCACTTCTGTATCCCTTGGGTAAATTCCTAGCAGTGCTATTGCTGGGTCATAGGGTAGATCTATTTTTCATTTTTTGAGGAACCTCCACACTGTTTTCCAGAGTGGCTGCACCAGTTTGCATTCCCACCAACAGTGCAAGAGGGTTCCCATTTCTCCACATCCTCGCCAACATCTATAGTCTCCTGATTTGTTCATTTTAGCCACTTCGACTGGCGTGAGGTGGTATCTCAGTGTGGTTTTGATTTATATTTCCCTGATGAGGAGCGACGCTGAGCATCTTTTCCTGTGCCTGTTGGCCATATGGATGTCTTCTTTAGAGAAGTGTCTATTCATGTTTTCTGCCCATTTCTTCACTGGATTGTTTGTTTTTTGGGTGTGGAGTTTGATGATCTCTTTATAGATTTTGGATACTAGCCCTTTGTCCGATGTCATTTGCATATACATTTTCCCATTCTGTTGGTTTGCTTTTAGTTTTGTTGATTGTTTCCTTTGCAGTGCAGAAGCTTCTTATCTTCATGAGGTCCCAATAGTTCATTTTTGCTTTTAATTCCCTTGCCTGTGGAGATGTGTCAAGTTAAGGAATTGCTGCAGCTGAGGTCAGAGAGGTTTTTTTCCTGCTTTCTCCTCTAGGGTTTTGATGGTTTCCTGTCTCACATTCAGGTCCTTTATCCATTTTGAGTTTATTTTTGTGAATGGCGTAAGAAAGTGGTCTAGTTTTATCCTTCTGCATGTTGCTGTCCAGTTCTCCCAGCACCATTTGTTAAAGAGACTGTCTTTTTTCCATTGGATATTCTTTCCTGCTTTGTCAAAGATTAGTTGGCCGTACTTTTGTGGGTCCAATTCTGGAGTCTCTATTCTATTCCATTGGTCTATGTGTCTGTTTTTGTGCCAATACCATGCTGTCTTGATGATTACAGCTTTGTAGTAGAGGCTACAGTCTGGGATTGTGATGCCTCTCGCTTTGGTCTTCTTCTTCAATATTACTTTGGCTATTTGGGGTCTTTTGTGGTTCCATAAAAATTTTAGAATTGCTTGTTCTAGTGAAGCAAAGTACTGTAAATCCTATAGATTATAGTCTGTCTCAGCCCATTGGCATGCACAGTCATCATTCTAAGGGAATCATACCTGAAGTCAGAGAGAAGACTGGCTTTTTTTTTTAAATTAAAGTTTATTTAATTGAGAAAGGTGGAGGCAGAGAGAGAGGGAAGCAGAAGATCTGAAGCAGGTTCTGTGCTCACAGCAGAGAGCCCAATGTGGGACTCAAACTCACAAACTGCAAGATCATGACCTGAGCCAAAGTCAGATGTTTAACCAACTGAGCCACCCAGGAGTCCCGAGAAGACTGGCTTTCGTAATTATGAGTACTTCCAATCTTTGTAAAAATGTGGCACCCTATGCCTTCATCTGTAGGTTATGAATGCGGGTCATCTTTCTAAGAGAGATCATACCTAAAGCACTGAAAAAACCCTGACTTTATTTGGTTTATGAAAAGGTTGTACTCATACTTCCAATATTTTATAAAAATGTGCCTCCTCTATGATTTCATATGTTGGGTATGTATAGATATGTTGTAGGTCCAAGTTGATCTCCCAAGATCAAATCATATCTCCGTTTTGATGATCTCTGCCAAAATAATTTCTTTTAGTTCATGAAATCATCCAATGCCATTATCAATTGAGCCCCCAAATGTTATCAACAATTTATATTATTATTAACATAAAAATTTAAGAACCGTGGACAATCAGCTTAGCGTGGGCTTGTCTTTCCCTCTATGGCTATATAAGGGTGGGCGTTTCATGTTTTTAAACCTACATGAAATTAGAATTTTACAGTGCATGCCAAACAAAATCAGCCTTTTCCTCAATCCCATTTCCATTTTAGACTGTGATTTTGCTTTGGCTTACGTTTTAATCAAGTTGGCGTTTTTACCTCTCTGCATCTGGAGATTCCCAATTGGCTTTGTCACACTGTCAACTGAAATAGTAATTCAATTGGACTGAATTGCTTTGAGGAATAAACCACCCCTTTTTACATTTTTCTTCCTTATGATTTCTTGATTTGCAATATATGCCATGAAATATATACATGTATGTATATATTTATCTACACGTGTGTGTGTGTGTGTGTGTGTGTGTGTGTACACACCCACACAAACTGAACTTTAAAAAGGACAAGAGTTGCATGCATGGCTCAGTTTACTGTTAATTTGATTTCTTCATTTAGGGCAGCCCCAAGGAGTAGGAAGCTGAATAAAAGGAAACTCAAAAGAGAAGACAAACAATAAATACATATGAAGATGGTTGAAAATGCAATTGTGTCCATCCCTTTATTGCTTTTGGAAAATAAGAGGTATTTTTAACGTGTTCGGTATTAAATTTTATGAAGAACATATTCCGATACAGTAATGAGTACAGGTAAATGCACTAGATATCCTACGCCATTGTAACTCTTAAATGTTTGCAATAATGTGACAGCAATCAAAGATGTCTATAGGGGTCCTGCCTTTGCACCACCTTGGAAAGTAAACAGGAATGTAACCTGCAGGCCGAGAATGGCCACCCTGCTGATAGAACTTTCTTATTTTGTTTGAGGACAAGAGCTGGCTAGGATGACCAACCCTCCCCAGACCTGGGGAGTTTCCCAAGATGTGGGACTTCCAGTGCCCAGAAAAGTCCTGGGAAGCCATGATGAGTTGGTCAGCCTAGAGCAGGGAAACCGGTCACGGGTGTTGCAAACTGCACCCATCTGGGTTTGATATTGAGACACATGACTGTCCTTCATGTGCCCAGAACTGAGATCATCCCTGGAAATGCTCGTGGTATCTAAATGGAAGAAAAAATTCGGAAGCCAGAATAAAACCTTAAATGTTTTAGAAGTGCAAAATGAGTGTGGCTTGGAGCTTAATATCTCCAGAGTAATCAGGGTAGTGATAATAAACACGATATTCTCTAAAACAAATTCAGGTAAAGAAAAGCAATCCTCCCTAAGCTGTATGTCAAGTCCCAGGTGCACATAAACTTCGTGTGTTGCTATGAGGGGAAGAGGGACATTTACAGTACGGGCGCAAGTGTGATGTTAGGTCCAGAAAATAATTTAGAAATTAGCTTCCTTTATCGTTAACAGCACTGAATTCTCCAAGATAATGCAGTGTCCATTTCACATGAAAAAGTCCCCAGTCGCTAATAGTCTGGCGGCAACTTTCAGAAATGCTGTACCTGAATCTGCCACTGCTGTCCACAGTCAGCTATGCCCAGAATTAGGGGGCACGGCTAAATGAATCTGGTGTGAAGCAAAGACCTCTGAAAAGGAGATACAGTGGCCCGTTGAACAACACGAGGGTTAGGGGTACAGACCCCCTGGTGCGGTCAAAAATCCGTATATAACTCTTGATTCTCCAAAACATGAACTACTAATAGACTACTGTTGACCAGAAGCTCTACCAATAACAAACAGCTGATTAACACACACTGAGGATGTTATATGTATTACATGCTGTATTCTTACAATCAAGTAAGCCAGAGAAACAAGAACGTTATGAAGAAAATCATAAGGAGAATACATTTACAATACTGTTCGGCATTTATTGAACAAAGCACCCGTGTATAAGCGGATCCACACGGTCGAAGCCTGTGCTGTTCAATGGTCAACTGCGTTTACACGCATAGATTAAATGTTACGAATGTTAAAAACAACTAGACACCTCTCTCCTCTCTCCTTCATAACCGGTCATTTCATAGCAGGTGTTTTGGTGTCGAGACTCTGCTGTAGCGACTCTTCCAAGGACTCACAGGGGTTGGCCGGGCCTTGGACTTCTACTCGTTTCTGACCGCAATTCCTGCTCCTGATGAATCAGTTCAGTGTTTGGACCACTTCGCCGTTCGGAGCTTATCCCTTTTGGTGGCTCTGGGGTTGCTCAGATCTCTCTTTCAGGAGAATTTCCAGCTAGGAATGTGGTTAGCAGACCCAACGCTATGCCAACGCTACCCTGCCTCAAGGCTGCTCCCGACCAAGAACTGAGCACGGGAGGGAACTAGATCCAGGCCCCTGTCTGATTATCCAACTGGCAAGCTCTGCTCAGAGGTTCCCCATCAGCCAGGCCATAATGGGCCTAGAGCTGCACTGCAGGCTAGGAGGCTTCTGTCCCAATCTTCCTTCCTTGTCTCCTCTCATAGGTATTAGAGTTGAATCATGGATTAAGGGCTCTTCCTGCCTCCTCCCGCTCTCTCTCGCCCTTAACTTTCATTGGCCTTTTCTCCATCTGTGTATCTGCTTCTCAGGGGTCCTGAATGGACATAGTTCTTATGGCCTTACACTAGATGCCACTCAAAGTACCAATGACACGAGGCTCTGGGTGTAGCAGCTTTTTGGTGAAGGTTGGAGGCAAAGGAATTACCTTATAGCATACAAATGTCAAATTGAATCTTTAGCATCTTTCTCCTTAAAACCTTTTTTTTCCCCACACTCTTGTGTTAGAATTTCCCATAAACTCTTTTTCCACAGGCTCCAACCTCTTGCCCCATCTCTCACATTCCCAGTCTTGCCCCATTTCTTTGATCTCTACTCTGCACTCAGTATTCGTTGTGCCCCCTAGATCTTCATTAACATCCACCTTTACAGACCAGGTCATTGGGATATCACCTGCGACCACGTAATTCGTTATTATTTTTCTTCCTGAGAAGAACTGTCGGGCCAAGGCAAAGGTAACATTTTTTTTCAAGCCCACTCTGCAAATATTCTCATATTTACAGATAAAAAAGAGGTATCTTGGGGTGCTTGGGTGGCTCAGTTGGTTGAGCGTCCAACTCTTGATTTTGGCTCAGGTCATGATCCCAGGGCCATGCAATAGAGCCCCCCGTCGGGCTCTGTGCAGTGTGAGCCTGCTTAGGATTCTGTCTCTTTCTCCCTCTGCCCCTCTCCCCCACTTGTGTTCACTCTGTGTCTCTAAAATTAAAAAAAAGAGAGAGAGAGAGAGATCTCCATAATTTTACCCAACCAAAAGAGTTTTTCTTTACCCCTATGAAGACATGAGGAAAAAGGGAAGGGAAAAAAGCTAAATTAGGTGGTACTGTGGTAATGATTTTATACGTTTGGGATTTACTATAGAATATTCTTATTTGCCATAAAACCACCTTTAGGTGTCTACGGATAGTCACCAAATGTAATAATGCAGAATGTGGAAGAGATTAATAGCCGTTTGCTAAACCCGCTTTCCTCGTTTCTCGGGTATGACTACCCATGTATGACTACACGACTGGATTGTAGCCAATGAAACGTGGGCCGGAAGTGATGTGTATACCACACACCCCCAGGTCTGGCTCATAAAATTCCCAGTTTATGGACCTTTCATGTAATCCTACATGACGGAAGGATCCTGGGTCTGTGAAGTCAGGCATGGAGAAAGCATCCTATCTATCAAGAATTTTGCCAGTTTCTGAATGGGTGGCTGGTTTCCTCATTAAGTTTTAAGAGTTATTTACACGTTCTGGATACGAGTCCTTTATCAGACATATGATTTGTAAATATTTTATCCTACTCTGTGCTTGTCTTTTGATTCCTCAACTGTGACTTTCAAAGAACAGATTTATTTTTATTTTGATAAAGTCCGTATTAATCAATGTGTCCTTTTATAGATCATATTTTGGTGTTGTATCTAAGTAGTCTTTGCCTAATCCAAGATGAAAAGTTTCTCTTATGCTTTCTTACAGAAGTTTTATGGTTTTAGGCTTTACATTGGATTACAGATCACATATGCTGTATATGTGATATGAGGTATAGATCAAAGTTTCATTTTTCTTTTCTTTTTTTTTTGAGTATGGACATTCAATTGTTCCATCACTATTTTTTGAGACTATGATTTGTCTATTTTTTTCCACCTATGTCAAAATTCAGTTGTCCATATATATCTGGGTCTATTGCTGGATTCTCTATCCTATTCCATTGATATATTTATCTATATTTATGTCAATATCACACTATCTCGATTATAGCGGCTTAATTATAAGTCTTGAAGTTAGGTAGTGTTAGCCTACCTTTGCTCTACTTTTTAAATGTTGTTTTGATTATTCTAGGTTCTATGCATTTCCATATGAATTTTAGAATCAGTTTGTCTTCTATAAAAAAACACACTACGATTTTGATTAGGATTGCATTGAATCTATTAGCCAACTTGTGGGGAATGACATCTTAACAATATTGATTGAGACTTCTGGTACTAGAATAAGGCATATCTGACTATTTATGTGGGTAATTATTTCATTTCTCTCAGGAATGTTTTATAGCTGTAACTGTAAGTTTCTTTTATATATCTTTTCCAATGTATCCCTAAGCATGTCTTACTTTCATGCTATTGTAAATGATATTTTAATTTCAACTTCCTATCGTTCCATGCCAGTTATGAAAGTACAATTATTTTTGTGTATTGATCTTGTTTCTTGCAATTTTGCTAAACTCATTTATTTAGTTCCAGCAGCTTTTTTTATATGTAGATCCATCCGATTTTTCACATGGGCTATGATGTCATCTGTGAATATAGACAGCTTTACTTTTTTCTTTCCAATCTTTCTTTTATTTAAGTAATTTCTCTGGTTAGAATCTCCAGTACAATGTTAAATAGAGGTGATGAAATAGACATGTTGATCTTCGTTCTGATTTTAGAGAGAAAGCCTCAGTCTTTCACCAGAAGGATGATGTTAGCTGTGGGTTCTTCATAGATGCCCTTTATCAGGTTGAGGAACTTCTCTCCTATTCCTACTTGCTGAGAGGCTTTGTCAGGAATGGACACTGGATTTTGACAAATGCTTTCTCTGTGTCTATTACGGTTAGCATATAGCTTTTTTACTTCTTTTGTTAGTTTGCTAATACAGTGAATTAGATTGGCTGATGCATTCCTGAGATTAACCCCACATGATCACAACGTGTTATCCTTTTTCATATATTGTTGGATTGGACTCACTCAGATTTTATTTAGAATTTATCTGAGAAGCACTGGTCTAGCACACATTAAATATTAAAAAATTTTTTAAATGTTAGCGACCCCTCCCATCAAGTGTACATACCTCTTCTATAATTGTTATTTCTCTGGAATATGATGAACAGAAGTCCAAAAACATATGCCCAGTAGTGCATTTAAGCACCTGGGTAAATTTAACTAACCTGTGAAGAGTTGTCATAGGAATTTAGATCACATTTAAACTTGGGGCACCTGGGTGGCTCAGATGGTTAAGCATCTGACTTCGGCTCAAGTTCGTGAGTTTGAGCCCCACGTCGGGCTCTGTGCTGACAGCTTGGAGCCTGGAGCCTGCTTGGGATCCTGTGTCTCCCTCTCTCTCTGCCCCTCCCCCAATCGCACTCTGTCTCTCTCTCTCTCTCTCTCTCAAAAATAAATAAACATTAAAAAAAATTGTTTTTAAATAAATTACATTTAAACTTAAGTCGAACTTCTATTTCTCAGCTACATGAGAATAACGAGCACATGTCCCTTGTCGTTTGTAACAAAGGGTTTACGTGCAATCTCAAATTTCTTCCTGGCTTTCTATTTCCAGTTTCTATATACTGCCTTTCAAAACCATGGCTAATGGGGTGCCTTTACATCCCCACAGAATAGTAGGGTCAGGCTTCCCGTAGAGAGAACTGGGGCACCCATCCAAACACATTATGTTCTGTGAAACCTCACACTTGAGGTCCATTCACCCTCGAGCACACAATATGTCCAATTCACATTCTACGTAAGCAGGGTTGTTACACAGATTGACACAATTCCAATGCTTGTAATCCTCTACCTCACTCTTACACGTCACGCAAAACCGGGAACAACCAGATGCAAGGGTAGACAATCGGTCTTCAGATCGAGTCCCTTGTGTCATCACCTTCCAACATTTTCTTGGTCGGTGTCATGGGCTACTCAACACAGCCTTTCTTTTTTTTTTTTTTTAATTTTTTTTTCAACGTTTATTTATTTTTGGGACAGAGAGAGACAGAGCATGAACGGGGGAGGGGCAGAGAGAGAGGGAGACACAGAATCGGAAACAGGCTCCAGGCTCTGAGCCGTCAGCCCAGAGCCTGACGCGGGGCTCGAACCCACGGACCGCGAGATCGTGACCTGGCTGAAGTCGGACGCTTAACCGACTGCGCCACCCAGGCGCCCCTCAACACAGCCGTTCAAGCTGCCCAAGCCAAAAGGACAAACAGCCCTCTCTGTTACCAACCACAGACTGTTTACAGAAGAGCTGGACAGACCCCTGGGCAGTAGCTATTAGGAGGCCTGGGAGAAGGGAGACAGCAAAAGAATCAGCAAATGTTTGTGGGGACAGGTGGGGCTGTCTGCTGTCCCATTACGCATGATGTGGTAAAATCTGAAAATCTCTGCATAGAAAACAAGGTTTAAGCTCGGCACATTTACGTCTAAGGACCTTGAACGTTTATAGTTACATGTGATAGCAGGCTGAAGCATTCAGGGTGTGAGAGAATTTAATCTCAGTGGTCTCAAGTACCCGCAGGACAGGCTTGGTTGGTATCCCAGTTTGTCTTCTGACCGTCTTCTGAACGAGCCCACTGGGGGTTCAAAAGAGTCTATAATTTAATCTAATGATCTGTAATCAACTTTAGACATGGTTGAGTGTAAATACGTTTCTAAAATGAACCATGGCCCTGATGTTTGCTTAATTCTCTTTTTCCGCCTCTTAGTCTCTATTTGCTATTACTATATTCTAGGCAAAGATGAGATGGTAAATTACTCAAAGTTTTGCTGAGTGGGACATATGGCTAAGAAAGCTCTGAGCTATTTTTCGTGGGCAAACATTTCTAAATTTATGTCGTTTTTGGCATTCGGTGAAAATGAAGCATTCTTTCCTCCATTTCTTATGACCAACATAATTTGAATGCATGTTCTTTCATTCAACTTTACTTTTTGAATGCTATCTCGGTGCCCGATGCAAAGTTTCTGTTTTTAAGATAGTGAGGCCCCTGTTTGCAGAGATAATCTCTTATACTTATTTTTTAGACGTCAGTATACCTAAGACAGTACAAGGCATATTATAAAATGTTCATAAATACTTCTAAAGAATTTGAAAAGTCGTGTATTTAGAGCAACACTTTTTGTGGCTTGGTCCAATGGTTTCCTTAACTCTTTCTTATTTTCTGTGATTTTTATCATAGACAAATCCCGTTTTCACTCTGGCAAGAAGTAGGTTTTCTTTTAAATAAGCAAATCAATACCGAAATAAATACACATTTTTAATAAATGTATATATTAGATATTTCTATATTTCTGTATTTGTGTATTGATGTATTTATTTCCTTCTGAAAACATATTTGGCCATAGTCAGGAAAGAAGGTCATTGCCAGAGACCCCCCCCTCTGCGCGTTGAACATGACTTTGGCAAGACTTTCTCAGCGATGCCCTCCCCGGAAGGAGGAAGCACAGAGCGGCGGAAATGCTGGGCCGACACTACTAATGATCATGCCCCTTGTACTTGAAAGGCAGGCTGAACCGTGAGAACACATATCCTCAACCAGAACAGTCTGGCTATGAAAAGCCTTAGGATGGCCTGCAGCCCTTCCTCGGCAAAGGAGGTTTGAAACGGAGGATTTCGGGACAAGTAACCCGCACACCTTGTCCAGTGCCTCAGGCCAGGGTTTAAAACACCCCTGGTGTGTAAAGTGTGAATGTTTGGAAGGTCAAAAGGCTCACATTTAAATTTCATTGCAAAGAAAGCACTCAGAAGCCACAGGCAAATCTCATGTTTAGGTGGCAGGATTATCTGGGCCTCTGCTTCTCTCCAGTCCATAGTTAATAAAGTGCAAAGAGAAGTAATACCCCGCCCGTATTCACCCAAACACTGCCCCTCTCTTTGCATTATTTATTATCATCCGAAGCAACACGATGCCGCCAATCTTCCCGCTCTATACAGCCTGACCAGTTCCCTGGGAAATATCGCTGGGGCCCAAGACAGCAGAGGGTAAAGCAGATATAGGCATGCTTGCTAGAAACTCAAAGCGGGAAGGAAAGCCGAGAAGCATCTGCTGGAATTGCTGGAGGGAGACACCAAATACAATGACAAAAAGAATGACAGGCGCCAGGAAGAACAATTCAGGTTGAAAAGGAAGAATAATGTCGGAGATTCCCAGGAGGAACAGAGCTGGCGTCACCGGTCAGGAGGAAAGAGAAAAGAATGCTTAAAGTCTTGAGAGAAAACAGAACTCAGGGTCGACCTGGGACTCGAGTCCCTCAGCCCGTCTACGTCTCAACAAATCCCTTTGTGCTCCATCCCAGGGAATTAGGCTGAAACATTCTGATGTCTAAGAGTCTAGGAATTGAAGTACATGCATGTATATTTTTAATGACATCGGCGCTTTATCCAAACTCTAAATTTAACATGGCATCCTTTAAAGCCACTGGAATATTCTGATGTCCAAGAGTCTAGGAACCGAAGTATATACATGTATATTTTTAACGACATCGGTGCTTTATCCAAACTCTAAATTTAACACGGCATTGTTTAAAGTCACACCCCTTGTGTTTCATTTCACTAGTTTCTTTATGAAAAAAAAATTCGTTTGGAAACCAACTAGTAAGCATAAAATAAAATGAATGTGGTGAGAGTTGCCAGTATGTGTCAAGAGGGGGTGAAAGGGATTGTCTGATTTGTTAACACCTCATTTTGGGATCAGCCCCTCCATAAATACTCTTCTCACACCTCAGAAAGAACAGGAACAGAATATATTTAAGCTGGGCTTACTGGATGAGTCCAAAGCCTTGTCAGGAGATCTGAAACCTCGAAACCGTAAGTTCTCAGTATGTGAGTACAGTGACATTTACATTTATCCCAACCCTGTAGTCTGTTATTTAAAGAAACCACATTCTTATCTCTCCTTGGTTTTCCTTGTTTGTTTTGTTTTGTTTTGTTTCAATTCATTGAATTTTCTTAACATCTGGCAAATGTCTGTAACGGTAGAAGGGAGAGGGAAGGAGATGGAACAGGAAGAAGGAAATAAACTTGGGATGGGTGGGGGGGGGGGGGAGTCCCAGAAATACTTTCCATGCAAGTTTCCATACCGAGGCAATGGTAATGAGAATTTGCTACATGCCAGGCATTGGGTGAGGCATACAAGGCACCATGCTAGATGGACATCAAAGAGAGAGCAAAGAAACACAACAGCTTGGCAGCCACACTGACTTAAAAACCCATTTGCACAGGCTTGAGAGAGCCTGTTGTCTCCCAGGGAGGCTTTGGCATGGCCAGAAGAAAACATCAAAGACACTCCAGACTTCAAATCCCTTCCAAGGGCGTGATCAGCAGGACAGGAAATGGGAAAGTCATCCTGAAAGGAATCTGGAAGGGAAGGGGCTTAGGCGAGGACACCCCTGGTCCTGCACATGAGCTCTCACCCCACGTACATTCAACAGACGTGATATGGCGAACAGCTTGGCACCCAGTCAGTAGCAAGTCTTGCCCCAGCCTCCCCCCCGGCCAAGAAACTGCGGGGAATAAGGCGGCACGAGAAAAGATAATTCAATAAGAGTCTTTTGTCATCGTCACGGTCGACTTAATATTTTGAAAGGACCCCATGGTACGAGAAAGCCTGCCTTCTAAAACAACAGAACAGCAAACAAGCATTCAAAGATAGAAGCCCAAAGGGATGGGAGAAGACCAAACTTAACCAACAGAAAATGAACGAGTAGGATTTGCCCGAAATAATATCTAGTATGCTCGACTAAAACTCCTGGTAACGCGGCAGGGTCGCCTCATGCTTACAGTACCTCAGTATGACTGAGGAACCAAAGGTTGCCAACAAACACAAGGAAAGGCCTTTCATTCCACGCCGCTGGGGAATAACGACAGACTACGAAATGTGCCATGTGCAGAGTCCAAACGAGATCGAAATTTCACATGCGACCTTGTCACTAAAGTTGGATGGCAAAAATGAACTCGGCCAAAACAAGCTTTTTTACAAAACGGAAAGTTCCTACAAAAGCAAGGGGTAGGAGCCTCCTCGAAGAGATAGGAACGTTCACGCAAATGTATAAGACACACGGATGTATATTGGTTGCATTATTGTGTGTATGTTGGCTACATACTTTCAAAAACATTTATTTTAGGGGGAATAAAGCTGAGATTCACAGAAAATGCAGAATTTTTAGATGAGCCCCCAAGTCCAGTAATCCTTCCTTCTGCATGCCCAGTAAGCAAGGACCCACGCATGCCGTCTGGAGGCCCTGTAGCCTAATGGTCAAGCTTGGAGTTTCTAGAGTGAAATCTTCAGGCCTTAGATGCCAGCTTTACTACTAATTACCAGTGCGACTTAGAAAAGTTCCTAATCCGGGGGCACAGTCGGTTAAGCATCCGACTCTTGATATCGGCTCAGGTCACGATCAAATGATTCGTGGGATCGAGCCCTGTGTCGGGGTCTGCTCCGACAGCGTGGAGCCTGCTTGGGATTCTCTCTCTCTCCCTCTCTCTCTGCCCCTCCCCCACTTGCTCTCTCACTCTCTCTCTCTCTAAATCAATCAATCAATCAATATTTTTTAAAAATTAAAAAAGAAGTTCTTAATCCAGAAAGCATGGGCATAATATTGGTACTTACTTTACATGGCTATTGTGGGAACTGAGTGAGATAATAGATGTAAAGCATTAGACTGGATGCTAGCACATATTAGGAACTCAATAAACACTCTCTATTAATACCACAAATCTATTATAAACTCTGCAAACCATATCCCTTGGGAGTGTCCACAGCAACCAACAGAGCAGAGTAACCAGTAGTATTCAGCGCATGCCTCTTGCTCAATTTAGAAATTAGACTTCCATAACTTGTTTGATTTCCTAAACCCCACAATATAAACAGATCTATAAAACGAAAAATTTCTCTTCTTTTTTCCATGCGGTTATTTCCACCCGCTACTAAACAAGTGCATTGTTTTCAGTGTACTTAATTTTCTGTTTAATTTCGTCTTAGAACAGAGTAAATGCCTATTCCTTGTCACCAGCGTTAAATCCCATAAAATAATTCTAGATGTCAGCACCATATTAGTACCTCAGGACAAGGTTCCTCAAGATTTCTCTGAGGGGCAGATTCTCTGGTGTGAAGAGGTCCTCCTATTAGGGGAAAAAAAAAAGAATTCTATGTTAATTTGAAAAATGTGAATTAAACAATGTCAACCAGGCATGCAGGATTTATCAGAGCTTTAAATGTGCTAATATGTGCGATGGCTCTCCAGATGAATATAAAATGCCAAGCTGCCCCAAACCATTTGTCCACAGAAGTTCATTTTTCATGGAGTTACCTCTTTCACAGCACTATGACCCTCAGACAGAACTAGTGCTCTATGATCCGCACTTTGGGATACCCTATCTTAGAGGGATGGCCTGAAATCTGCTGACTTTATCCTGGAATGTCGGGTCACAATCCCATGAGAACACAATCATTTTTCTACCCAGAAGGGCTGCATGTAAAGCCACAGTGGCTATACAATGTCAGTGCTGAGCCCTAGGGTCGATCCTGATGATTTTGCTGGTCGGGAAGGTGTCTCCTTTTCCTTACGCCACCGCCTCCTGCCTCTGGAAGGTCAGAAAAGCCCAATTCTTCAAAAGATGAATGTAGTACTATTTTCAGCCGAGGCCGTCACTTGTTTTAGAAATGTGTTACGCTAAATGCGTCATCAGTGAATACAGCGAAAGGTAACACAATCTACATTTCTATTGTACTTGCCAGTTATTTAAGCCTGCCTTCCAATTTTGTCTCTTGATCAGCACTTCCCAAACTTTAGGGTCATAATAATCACCCACGGAATTTGAGATACACAGTGATTCCCGGGTTCCACCAACCCACGTATTTTGAAATGCTTCCCTGGTGAGGCTAATGATCAAGCATCCCTGGGAAATTCAAACTTGCCTGCCCCTAAACAAAACCTACTGAATCAGAATCTCCAAAAGTGCAGCAGTTACCCGTTATTGTTCTTTGAACCTCTGACACATTTGCAGAGTCAGTTCTCTGTGGGGAACCATGGCTCTACACCTCAAGTTCATCTACCGACAGCTCTAGAGATAGAAGTGCAAGGCGGCTC
This sequence comes from Prionailurus bengalensis, assembly GCF_016509475.1. NCBI lineage: Eukaryota > Metazoa > Chordata > Mammalia > Carnivora > Felidae > Prionailurus > Prionailurus bengalensis. The sequence continues at coordinate 7,953,534 of NC_057361.1, forward strand.
CTCTAACATGAAGTCCCAGGCTTCTCTCCGGGATCAGTTAATATTGGCCACAAGGTACTGACCAGCACGATGCCCTACACAGTGGTGAATCCCAAATACATACTGAATGAGGAAGGAAGGAATGTCATAGTAGAATCCAAAAATAAATAACTTTCTTTGAAAACTGGCAGAATTGAGAGCAGGAAATTTGTCCCCAAAGCCCCAGTGTGGTTTGATCAAGAGGCTCTTCTTTAGATCAGTCTACTTTACCTTTCAGTATTTTCTAGGATGTAAAATAGCTCCTTAGGCTTTCTGTTCATGACATGAAAGACGTTCCCAAAGTTCACCAAGCAGTTTTCTGACTGGTGATGTGGTTGCCCTATATGGTATTTCTGTTTCTGTCTGGTCACCCACCACCTTGAGCCTGGGTCTGTTTAGAATGAGCGTCTACAAGGGCTGTCCTTCTGAGTGGAAAATGAATTGCCCCTTGCTAAAAAGGAGAAGACTCATAACTGGCTTTTGGGTGCTGGACACTTCATGCTAGAGGAAAGAAGCAATCTTAACACAGGTTATGGGACTACATCATTCGGTCAACCTTGGGAATCTTTTATTTGGAGAATTAGCAAAAATAGTAGAAGTAATTGAGAAGTCAAAAAGGATTAAAAGGAAACTTCCGGAGCTAATTTTGTTACATGATTCCCACAAGACACCCCTCAGGAACTAAGATGCAATTTCTTTTTAACAGCTCATCTTTTCTTTTGGAGATATTTGTAGACTTAGGGAAGAGTTTCAAAGATAGCACAGAGAGTTCCCATATGCCCTTCACCCAGCTTCCCCTAAGAAATTAACTTTAGCATAATGCTATTAGCAAAAGTACAGAACTTATTCAGATTTCACCAGTTTCCCCACCAGTGTCCTTAAATTTTTTTTTAATGTTTATTTATTTTTGAGAGAGAGACAGACAGAGCATGAGCGGGGCAGGCACAGAGAGAGGGAGACACAGAATCTGAAGCAGGGTCCAGGCTCTGAGCTGTCGGCACAGAGCCTGACGCGGGGCTCGAACCCATGAACCGTGAGATCATGACCTGATCTCAGGTTGGATGCTGAAGTTGGACGCTTAACTGACTGAGCCACCCAGATGCCCCATAATGTCCCCCCAACTTTTTTTTGGTTCCAGGATCCCATCTAGGATTCCACATTGTGTTAAATTATCTCATCTCCTTAGTCTCTTCTGGTTAGTAAGAGTTTCTCTTTCTTTCCAGATCTTGACACTTTTGAAGAGTACTGGTTGCTTCTCTTGTAGAATGCCCATCAACTTGGGTTGGATGTGTTCTCATGATCAGACTGAGGTTATGCATTTGGGGCGAGAACAAAATACTGCAGAAGCGATGAGCTCTTCCTGGTGTCACATACCTGGAGGTGCGTCATGTCTGTAGGTATGACTGATGATATGAACTTTGATCACCTGGCTAAGGTGGTGTCTACCAGGATTCTCCACTGTCCACTTACTATTTGTCTCCCTTGGTAATTACTAGATATCTCGAGAGAGATACTCTTTAAGCAAACATCCTGTTTCTTCTTCAACTATCATCCACTCATTTTAACATCCACTGGTGGATTGTTTTCTGAGGTCATTATTGTGGTTTTCTAACTCTATGTAGAACTATTTTCTTTAGAAATTGTATTTTTTATTTCCATCATTCTTTCTACTCGTATTAATTGGAATTCTTCTGTAAGGAAGAGTTGGCATTTCTCCCCCATTTAAAATAAGAGATTCAAAGGATAGAAACAGGCTACCTGATTTTTAGGTAGGCCAGTAAGATGGCATGTAGAGTTGATTTGGTCTTCAGAACATGATGCTATACCACCATTCCCTGATGGTATTCTACCCCAAAGACAACAAAATACACACTAGGCATGGACAATTCTAGAGTTTAAACCTAAACATAGAGCTAGAGCAAGGATGGCGGGGTGGTGATGATGTGAGAAGTCATTATTCCTGGTGGTGTCCATCCGAAGAAGATGGAAATGCCAGTCAGGAACAAAAGAATGTCTGGGGTTCATAGAGTATAGGCAGAAAAGGTTAAACAGATTGGTGGCAGTTGGATACTTGGTCAAAAAACAAGTCACTATCAAGAGTTCAGACAAAAGGTGGCAGGGCGAGTAAAGAAATTCTAGAAAGAACATAGATGTCAAGGCGATTAAGACTGGGCACTGAGGAGTCTGGGTGAAATCATGGAGACCAGGCAAAATGTGATGGACCTGGAAAACAGGAAAGATTGGCTGGCAGGTCAGAATTACTCTCCGTGGAGGGCCAGGGAATATACGTTTTGGGCTTGTGGACTGTACGGTCTCTTTCCCACAACTCAATTCTGCAACTAGTGTGAAGGCAGCCACGGACAGTATGTAAGGGAATGTCCATGCCAGAATTTGGTTTGTGGTGAATCAAATTTGGCCTGTGGATTGTATTTCCCTATTCTGAAGCAAATAAAGCCAACAGTACACCCAGGACCAAAATGTCCTTTGGGCTCTACATACAGTGCCTTTTGGTTGGTCTTGACTTAAAGACATCCCTAAGGGGCAGAGGATTTAAAAAAAGACTACGGTCACTTCAAATAAAGTATACGATGTTGGCGATTCTTGATAATGAGGGATCCTGGAGTTACTCGTTGCTCTATATCTAGATATAGATTGTTTAAAATACATTCCTCCAAATTAGATATATTGTACACTTTTGTCTGGAGGTCAAATTTTACAAGTACTTTATGTTGAAGTTTCTTGAGATATTTTGAACCAAAATGGAATATAAGCCACTATTATTAAATGGTCTCGTCACTTGGAACTTTATGGTATCGGTAATGTGAACCAAGTTCGTGCCTTAAATTATTTCATTAAGTTGAAATAAAGGAAACACTAACATTCTCTCCATCCTCTGATCCGGCGTTTTGTTTAATGTTCTTCTTAAACATTATGCCTTTGAAATATAAGCTTGTAGAGCATAATGGTGGCTAAATAGAGGACGATGAACTAAAGCAGAACTTCAGATCGTTTTGCCGTAGGAGAGTCAGAATATATCAAAAGCATTTAAGTAACCCTTTTAGGAGTGAGATATCAATTCTATTTTTATCACACCCTCTGGGCTTTTCTTCAATCTCTGAAATCCTTTCTCTATACCTGGGATTCTGTGAAGATATTCTGTATATTTATCCTCAAGGAGCATGAAAACATTTTGGAATTCTTTGCTAAATGAATTTTATGATAGTTTACAATTTTAACAGGCTTGGAAGTTACGGAGATGCAAACATAATGCAAGATAGGTAACGTGCACTGCCACTCATCTTGAGGATGAATAAGGAGAGAAAAAAAATCCCTTTCAGCATTATCAGTTTCCATAATGTCTTATTCATTCTCTGGAAATTTAATTTTGAAGCTGGGTCATACTTAAAAGATTTGATTTGAAGTAAAAAAAAAAAAGCCAATTTCAGCAAAATATTAAGAAGCTGTTCTCACGTTTTAAATTTCATTAGACTGATTTTTGGTGTAAGACATACATAGATCCATGTGTCAATCTACTCTGTAAGTTGAGTTACTCTAATTATTGAGTATTAATAATTCAGTTATTAAGCATATTGTTTTCCAGGTGAGAAACTTGTCAGCGATTTGCTTTTATCTCGTGAAAAAAATAAAATAATCGTTTCCTACCCAAACACTAGTAAGCAGACTATAGAATAACGTGAGTTTCAGGGCTACGGATATTCTGATTATTATATTCATGCATTCCTTTGGGCATAAATTAAGTCGGCCACAGGGCGGCCGGAGGGTGACCACAACTTGACAAACCTTACGGTTCAGCAGATGTGGTTGTAAGATACGGCTTCACTGAAAAATATTTCCCACTAAGCAATTTTAGGACTCTACTCTGAGGTTTTCATTTAAAAACTTGGAATTTCCAACAGAAAAGTGGGTGGTACCATCATATTGGTCTTAGGATACAGAAATATTTAGTCGCCTCAAGTAAGCGGTAATGTGAATCAACAATATCTCAAATTGCAATATTTCTCTCTTTTTTGAAATTTTGTAACGTTTATTCATTTTTTTGGGGGGGGGAGGGGCAGAGAAAGAGGGAGACAGAGAATCTGAAGCAGGCTCCAGGCTCTGAGCTGTCAGCACAGAGTCCGATGTGCAGCTCGAATTCCCAAACCGTGAGATACTGACCTGAACTGAAGTCGGACGCTCAACTGACTGAGCCACCCAGGCGCCCCCAAATTGCAATATTTCTACAAATATGCAAGTCATGAGCTGGAAACGTTTTTCAGCACGTGCAATGACCTTATTCAGTTTCTTTTTGTTGATTTCCAGACCCCAGGGGCTTTTCTTGGCGTATATATTGGAAACCTTCATGTGGGTCATTCACTTTGAAAGATCAGCTCAATATTTGAGTGAATTATTTGAACAGTGTTATTCTCTGATTTAGAAAATAACATGTATTTCCAAGCAAGTGTAGAATTATTGAAATGTTCCAAGGTTTTAGAGGAAATATCACATATACAGTCATTTCCTGGGCTGTGGAGCTGAACACTAGCATTTATAGTATACATTGAGAGATTCCATAAAATCACGAAATGCGCAGGACTCAAGTAAGTACCTAGATGTGTGGGAGAATAGGGACTAAGGAGCTTCAGAAATAACCTAATGTCAACCTCATGCTTCAAAGTTTTGGGTTAATAAAAATTGAGTAAGACCAGCAGTACGACTTTGATCTAGATCAAAACTTCCCCGTCTTGGCTGTAAGAGGAAAGTGAATTTCCAGATTTCTCTTTGTAAAGGAAAAAAAAAAATGTGAAAGATGCTGACATAATTCCTCAATGGTTCTAAAACTTGTGGTTAAAACAGGAGTGGGGCGGGGGGGGGAGGCTGATGAAACTAACATGTCCAAAAGTTACAAAGGAAACCTCTAAGATAAGGCTGGATTGCAGTATCTTTTCCTTAATGGGTTCTGGTTCTACAGCGGGGGGATAATTCCTTCTGGGTGAAATACTTAGTCCACAAGACTCTTGATTGGTTCCATTTTCTCACTTCCCTTCCCACTGAATATTCAGAGTATCACTTCCTGGCTTTATTAGTCAGAACTCTTTGGTTGCCCAATCATGACAAGATTTATTTTAAAATATTCTTATTTACTTGTAGTGGCTTTGAAAATGACCATGTAAAACATCACTGCACTCACTCACACAGATGAATGAAGACTAAGAAAAAGAAAAGTTGTGTTCCTAGTGCCTAAGAAGCAGGCAGTGTTCCCTCACTAGACTGTAAACTCTGTGAGGGTAGGGGTATTAAATGTTTATTCTTCCGGGTGTCATCACCCCAAGCACGGTGGTTTGCACATATTATAGCAACTCAATAAATATTTCAGTCTGATTTACCACATCTGCGGTTATCAGCTCGTGTGCATTGTGTTTCCTCTGTTTATTGTCAATTACGCTTCACAACGACTTGCTAGTTAGGCAGTATTCTCTTCATTTCATCAAATCCCAAGGTCACATAGCAGGAAAGCAAAAGACCTGGGATTAGAACCCAAGCTTTCTTATTCCAAGTTTATTACTCCCACCCACATCAGATGCCTGAAACAGTTCAATGGAGAGAAGCAGTTTCAAAATCTTTTCTTATCCCAACAAATAAAGGATAATATTTGATTCCTCTCATCTTTACCTGAATATCTATCTGATATAGGAATCTTTCCTTAACTACAGAAAAGGTAGAGTTTTCAATCTACTATTTCTTCCAATTTTGAAGGAACAGAAAGGTCTTCAGTTAATTATTTCGAGAAAAAGCTTCCCAATTCCCATTTCAATATTTTCCTAATCACATTTCGGTTTGGAACACAGGCACTGGATTTGGAACCTGAAGCCCATTTCCTGTCTAAAATGGTTTTCATTCATTGAATGTGAACACTTGTTTTTTATTGCAAAGTTGTTTACAAAGCCGAGCTGCTGGAATTCATTTCTTTTAATGAACAAAAGAGTGATGGAATATTTAGCTGGAAGGAATTCACAGAGGGTTGCGTGCAACTGGCCAAGAGTTTTAAGGAAAAGTTTTCAGTTCTAATGGAGGTTCCTTGGTCCAAAGTGAAAGAACATTCAGGTAAAATTCCTCCAGTGAAAGAACTGAATAAATGAGAAAAGGAAGTTTGATAACCTCTTTAAACTAAACAGAGATGGTTCTCGTCCAAAAGAATCATGCGTTCAGGAAATATTCATACACATAAAATCCTTCCTACATACCCAGTCACCGGGATCCAAAGCTCACGAGGACTTTGTGATTTGTACCCATAAAAGATAACCGATAATTTTATGATTTTGTGCAGTGTGCCAAATGACTACTGTTCTTAAAATAAAACTCATCGTTTTAAAGTGAACGGTTCAGTGGTTTTTAGTACATTTACAGACTTGTGCAGTCATCATGACTATCTAATTCCGGAACAGTTTTTATCACTCCAGGAAGAAACCCTGTGCCCACGAGCAGTCACTTGCTATTCTCTCCTCCTCCCAGGCCTGGCAATCTTCATGGACATTTGACATAAACGGAATCACGCAATATGTGGTCTTTTTGTGATTAACTCCTTTCACGCAGCATAATGTTTTCGAGGTTCCTCCACATTGTGGCATGATTCACGTTGTTCCTCTCTAGCTGAATCGTACGCCATTTCATGGATAAACTGTAGTCTGTCCATCTGTTGGTTGATGGACATTTGGGTTGCTTTTACCTTCTGGCTGTTGTGGAATACTTTTGCAGTGAACATTCACGTGCATGTTTTTGCGGAAACATGTTCCTTTGATATGGTCGACTTAGAAACAAAGAGACGCAAGACTCAGAAAGGTGCCCAGCACCGTGCCAAAGACAGCACACGCATCAGTAGCTTGTTCCCGTTGTTGGTGAACAGCATTCCACTGTATGAAGACACCATTGTTTATTTGTTTACCGGTTGTAGGATGTTTGGGTTGTTTCCAGCTTTGGGTAATTATGAATAAAGCCACTGTAAACGTTCACATACAGATTTTAGAGTGAATATAAATGTTAATTTCTCTTGGGTAAATACCTGGGGGTAGGATTGCTGCATCGTTTGATTCTATGTTTAACTTTATAAGAAACCGCTAAGCTCTTTTCAAGGAGACCTGACCGTTTTGCATTTCCACCAGCAGTGGGTGAGTTCCCATTGTTCCACACCCTTGTCAACACTTGATATCGCCAGATTTTGTTTACCTGTTTCTTTCGTTTTGAACCATTGTAATACATGTGCAGTGATATCTCACTGTGAGTCCTTTAAGTTTTGATGCTCTAAATTATCCTTGGTGGGGTTTTGTACATTGCTTTTTATCCAGCAAGTAACCTGTTTTTATTGTTGTTTTCTAGCATTTTTAAAAACTTGCACAGGAGTAGAGAGAATAGTATAATCGTAAATCTGCATAAACTGGCCACCCACCTTCAATGATTATCAACATTTTGCCAATTTGTTTCATCAAGCACCACCACTATTTTCTGGTTTGTTCTTTCTGGGGTCCTTTTAAGCAAATCTCATACTTCATGTCATTTCACTATTAAATAATTCAATATGAATCCCTTCAATAACTTTAAAAATAAAACAAAATGTAATCAGGGCACCTGGGTGGCTCAGTGGGTTAAGTATCTGACTCTTGATTTCAGCTCAGGTCATGATCTCAGGTTGTGAGATCGAGCCCCGCGTCGGGCTCTGCTTGCTCGGGATGGAACAGGCATGGAGTCTCCTTGGGATTCTCTCTCTCTCCCTCTCCCTCTGCTCCTCCCCTGCTCATGTGCTCTCTCTCTCTCTCTCTCTCTCTCTCTCTCTCTCTCTCACTCTCTCCCTCTCTCTTCCTTTCTATCTCCCTCTCTCTCAAAATAAATAAACATTAAAAAAAATAAAATAAAGGGGAGCCTGGGTGGCTCGGTCAGTTAAGCATCTGACTTTGGCTGTGGTCATGATCTCGCAGTTGGTGAGTTCAAGCCCCACGCTGGGCTCTGTGCTGTCAGTGAAGAGCCTGCTTCTGATCCTCTGTCCCCCTCTCTCTCTGCCCTTCCCCACTTCACAATGCCCTCTCTCTCAAAAAGAAACATTAAAAAATCAAAATAAAAAGGATTTCTTAAAAAAAAACACAAAATGTAATCGCAAGTAACAAAATTAATGATAATTCCTTACTGTCCTCTAATATTTAGTCTGCTCAAATATCTCCAATTGCTTCAAAAGTGCCTTTTTAAAAGTTGCTTTATTTAAATTTAACTTGCTTATGACATGAGGTGGAAGCTAAAAAATCTGAGGTCCTCCTTCCAAACGATTGAGGTTCTACTCAGTTTTCAGAATCATTTTAAAGTTAGTTCAGGCTTTACCCAAGTTATAGTTTAACTATTCCAAATTATATTTTTATGACACAGCAGCAATTGGGAGATTATAAGGCAGGTATTAAGGATACAGAGTCGGCATATCATTTAACCCACAGATCAAAGCACTTAAAAGATGACTGCCACAATTAGAGAGTGCAGCCAATTGATTTTACTGGCAGTGAATGCACAGGTTGGCATTGTTCATAGTAGGCCCTCAACACAATTGAGAATTAAGAAAACATCCTATCAAGAGGTGTTGTGCGTGTGCGTGTGCGTGTGTGTGTGTGTGTGTGTGTTGCATTAGCGTCTTCAGCCAAATGAAATTTTGGTTTGGCAATAAAACCCAAATAAGGAAGTTTTTGCCACGCCAGTGTAACTTTTACTTTATTTAGAAACGGGTAAGACTTTATTTTGAATTAGCCCCGTTGTAGTTTGCAGTCGAGTCGGACAAAAATCCAGAAAATTAATATGTAGGTTTAAAGACAAGCAACTTGGTTGTGTTCTGCTCTAATTTTGAAATTAACATCTCAGTTTAAATTCCTGGTTGTAACAAGACTTCCCTTCAATCCGAACTACAGTGCTGTGTTCTACGGTTCCCTCCAGCCCCTGAGCTGTTTTTCAACATTTGCACAAATGTATTTGCTCGCTCTATTACCATTTAGTCCAGATAACAAGGCTCAAGTAAATGTAGCCTGCGCAATAAGAATATAATCACTGTTTAAAATCAAACTTCAGAGTAGGTCAACATGGCATCATGTCCTGCCTAAGTGATCTGTAATTCACCTCTCCAGATAGTCATCTTGGCCCTGGAGTAGTTTAAGGGGTAGCAGCTGCCAAAAATTGTTAACCATTAAACAAGGGTTTACTTTTCTTTTGTGTGGCAGGAACAAAGGTGCACTTCTAAATCTGTGTCTAAAAAATGTGTAGGTTTTGAAGAATTCAATCCACTCGACAACTCTTGCTCTCACCGTTCAGAACAAACCTTTTAAAAGTTTTGGGGGTTTTGGTTTGTTTTCTTGTTTTTTTATTTTGCCTTGATTGGGTGACCTGAGCCACAGTGTATGTGTATTTCTGGGGGTGCACGTTGACGTAAAGAAAGCTTGGAAAGCCCGAGACAGTCCTAAAAGCAAGGTGTATTACACTGAAATGTGTTCCGTCAATTGCCAGAGTATTTAAGAACAATGAGTCATCATCATGGGTAATGCCCCCTTCATGAGGGCAAAAATGAGTTTTCATCATGGAGAATATTCATCTCTCTTGCTGAACCATGGTGCAATTACCTTTCATGGCAGCTCAAAAGTTAACATTAGCATTTTGGCTCACTGTTCAACTTCAGAAAGTTAGCCCACCGCATTACTTCCAGCTTCAAAGAATTCTATAGTTGCATTCTCAAGACAACTCTAGAAGACATGGCATTTTAAGCACTAGGAGACTCGAGACTCATACACACGCAGCCTCTCATGGATTCAATTAGTCACCATTAGAACCTGAAGATCTAAGTTTCTACTTCGTTGACTGTGCTCAAGGCAGGTTTCTCCCAGAGCGTTGTGTCTTTTCACAACTACATTTGGTTTCTGCCAAGTTCTCCTTTTGGAACTTAGAATGTCTTTTTAGACCCCTCCCAGTGGAAGGACAATGCCAGGTTTTTCATTAGTGTAACGAGCCCATTCACCAGAGCCAATGGGGTATCTTGTTACTTTTCAAATTCCGTAGAGTAAAAATGTTGGCAAAGTCATTGCTATCTTCTACCTATTACAATTTTTTTTTTTTTTACTGCCAGATAAAAGACACGAGATACTTGAAGTGATATTTTATAACCAGGGTTTTTCAACCTCCCTGGCACTGTGAACATTTGGGGTCAGATAATTCTTTGTGTGTGTGGGGGGGGCTCACTGTAGGATGCTTACCAGTATCCCTGGCCTACACCCACTAGACGTTAGTAGCTTCCTCACCCCAGTCATGACGACAAATGTCTCCAGACATTGCCAAATGTCCCCTAGGGGACAAAATCACCCCCTGTTGAGAACCCTGGTTTTATAACCAGCCAGACAGGTATTCATTGTCAGTCTTTTAGATTAATTATTTATTAACACATTCCACAGTCAACTACTATTTAAGGAGTGCCACTGGACACAAGGTGGTACTAGACCAGATCCTTACATGATGCTTGTCCTCACAGAGTTTATGGACTAGCCCGGGAAGCCCACAGTCGAACCTTATTCCTAACATCTCCATAGCAAGAGTCCTGAACCATGGTCAGTATAGGCTAGGATCCACTCTGTAACTCACATCTTGCCTTGGCTCATGACCCCCAAATCTCCAAACCAGAGCATCTATGTGACCTCGGTGGTCACTCCAAAGGATGATCCCGTTCTCTTTTGAGTCCTTTCATGGCACCGAGTTGGTGCCATTCATTACCTACTTCCTGGTTTATAGATGCTGTGTGTAGCTCATCATTTTCTTATTCCTAGTGACTAGCACCTCCTGAAGATAGATGTCTGGCTGATTGCCTGGACAGATGAGTTGGGTCAGTTACTGCTGAGTACCTTGGCATCCCAACTGGAGCTTGGAGACAATTGTGGGTTTTTTTTTTCTTTTTTCTTTTTCTGTATGAGAATGACACGATCAAAGCAATTACCTATAAATATCATCTGTGTGACACTGTGCTGGAAAGACTGGAGAAAGGAAAACCTGAAGCCATGGAGACAGTGATGAAATGATTTTATATGCTTCCCATAGATGAATTAAGTACATTAGTAGAATAATGGCAATGTGAATGAGGAACAAATGAACAAAAAGGAGAACCATTTCAAGGAAAAAGTAAATAAGAGTTTGGAAGAGGAAGTGATTATTATAAAGAAAATGAAAGTCAAAGTATTCAAACTCTGAAGGTTGGAGTGTGGGGATCTAAAATATGGTTTTTCCATTAAAGACAAATAGAAGTTCTGAGATGATTCAAAGATGTTAGGACATACTGAGATCATCATTCTTCATGTAAGTCTCCTCTTTTGAAAGCAATATTCTTATACATTTCCTACTCTTACATTAAGTTTAGCAGTAATCTAAGAGCAACCAAATTAGGGAGTCAGATGATTGACTTTGTGAACAACATCACGTGGAAAACAGTGATGAGGAAAGTGACACTTTACAGATAAAAGAGGAGTTATAGGATCCCTTCACCATTTTGAGAACAGACCGTGGTGGGGCTAGGGTAGAAGCTGAGGAATATCATTTAGGAATCTATTACATGAAACCCCAGTGTCAGGGGTGAGAACCATGAGAAGCGGACAGATTAGGGATACATCACAAAGACTGAGCTAACAGAATTTGTAAGTGAAATCAGTACTAAAAAAATGACTCAAAAAAGACCCCAAGGTTTATGGTGAATTACTGAGGTGAGGAACTTAGGGAAGCAGCCAGTTTGAGAGCCTATCAAAAACTCATTTGTTAACATGGCAACACTGAGGAACTCTTTAGCTATCTAAGCATAGACATCAAGTAGCCATTTGGAAATATGTATTTAAAGTTAGGTGCTTGGCTGAAAATAAAAACTTGGGAGTAGTACAGCACAGGTTTCTTAATGGAAGACAACAGAACTCACCCTAGCCAGCTTAAATAGACATGGGATGCCACAATATATGCACTCTTACGTTTACTACAGCATTACTTAAAATAGCCAACATATGGAGGCAACCTAAGTCTCCACTGATTGATAAATGGATAAAGAAAATGTAGTGTATATATATAGAATGGAATATTACTCTGCCATAAAAAGGATGAGATTCTGTTTTTTATGACAACATGGAGGGGCTTAGATGGTATTACGCTCAGTGAAATAATTCAGACTGAGAAAGACAAATACCTTATGATTTCACTCACACGTGGAATCGAACAAACAAACAAACAAACAAAAGAATAAGCGAACACACAAAAAGCAGAATCAAACCGATAAATACAGAGAACAAACTGATGGTTGCAAAAGGGGAGAAGGGTGGAGGCGTGGGCAAAATGGGTGAAGGGGCGTGGGAGATATGGACTTCCAGCTACGGAATGAATAAGCCACAGGAATAAAAGGTACAGCATAGTGAATATGGTCAATGATATTGTAGTAGCATTGTATGGTGACAGATGGTCCCTGCACTTGTGGTAAGCATAGTATACTGTATAGAGATGTTGAATCACTATATTGTACACCTGAAACTAATGTAAAATTGTGTGTCAACTATACTCAAAAAATAAAAATAAAAACCGTAACGACTAAAAAAAAAGAAGTAACACCTTCAGCTCTACCTGGAATTGCAACAAAAGTGAAAGTAAAAGTTACCTCTGATGTAGATGTTCCATATTAAAAATGTAGGACTATAATAATCCTTAATCAGTAAATGCTGGGAAAACAGTTGTACTGCCCCTACTTTTATTCTGTATTATGCATTTAGGCTAAATCAAAGTACAAAAATGTGCTGAATAAGGGAGTGCTCAGCTGGCTTAGTCAGGAGGGCATGCAAGTCTGGATCTCGGGGTTTTAAGTTCAAGCCCCACGTTGGTTATAGAGATTACTTTAAAAAATGGAATCTGAATGAAATGTGCTAAATGAAATATTTTTAATTTGTGTAGAATTGTATAGCCTGGTCAAATAAAGAAAACTCAATAAAAAGAAAAGAAATGGAGTATTACTTAGTTCCAAGAATTTCTGGATGGGTTGGAACAAGACCTAAATGTGATGCGGCCAAATACAATGAAGCCAGGGCAAATGTCCAGCCACACCATGGGAAAGCTCTAATAGAAACACCACTGTTGGTACTACCCACTGTGACATGAGGGACTGGGCATTGGAAATCTGACTTCCCTCAGACAAAGCAGATGCCTTAGTCGTGAAAGGCGACCCTATCTCTCTTAGTCCTGTGCACCCAGATTTTGCACCTGTGCATATGAGTTGAAGAAATTCAGACACATGTCTCTACTCCAGCTATAAGAAAAACATGCAATTTTAGCTATACAACCTCTCTAGTATTAGAAAGAAAGCTAGAGGGGTTTGAAATGAGTGTTGAATAAGTAAACTTGCTGCATTTGCTTCGGGAAGCCAGTGGTGTATAGATAGTATTTACAGTTATGGTGTTAGGTGAGGCCACTTTGGGAGAGAAAAGAGACGGTGGCTGGACTGAGTCCTTGAGCACCCCAATACTTAGATATCCAGGAAGGAAGCTGAGAACAATCAGGTAGTGAGAAGAAAAACCAGGAAAGTATCATGTCCTAGAAGCTCAAGGAGTAAGGGATCAACTGTAGTGAATGGTGCTTTGCGATAGATTAAGAACAGAGAGCTGACCATTGGATTTGAACACATGTAGCTCATTCATAACTTTGACAAGAGGTATTTCAGTGGAGTGATTAGAATGGGTGCATAAGAGATTTGGAAAGGATGAGATGGAGACAATGTGTATAAAGGGGCAAAGATATGGTGATGGGAGTTGGAGCAGAAAATGGGACCAAGGGAAGGTCTTCTTTCAAATGGGAGACGCTTAAAAATTAAGGATGAAAAGGCATAACACAGCCACATGTCTAAACAACCCAACCCACTGGTATGTTTTAAATTCTCTTTCACAAAAACTGATTTACTGCCTGATCAGTGCAAATACTGTGTTTTTAAACAGTTTTTCCTAACGTGTTGGAATGTCCCAATGGGGGATGTCAAGGGCTTTCTGTTTTTCATCTCACTGGGCTCTGAGTCTTGACACAGTCATCCTTTCACAACTGAAGAATGAACTCTCTGATCTTGTTCACACTTTTCCTGAAGCATGCCTCATTTCAGCTTTCTCTACCTTTAACAAAAAGGTTCATCAGAAAATATTACCCTTGTGTTATCCAGAAGAGGAAGGCATGTACTTTAGAAAGTGCTAGAATATGAAGGTCGAATCATATAGTATGCAGCCATTGGAGACTGTCTTCCTTTACTCAGTTCAATGTTTTTAAGATTCATCTGTGTTGTTGTATCAATAGATGCTTCCTTTTTATTGCTGAGTAGTATTCTATTTTATGGATATACCACCATTTCTTTATCCATTCAATTGGTGAACATGTGAGCTATTTCCCAAATTAAGAATGAAACTGCTATCCAAAACTATACTATGTACGTTATAAATATACAATAAAACACATTGATTATTAAAAAAAGAATAAAACTGTGATATGGCATATATATATACAATGGAATATTACTCAGCCATAAGAAGAATGAAATCTTGCCATTTGCAAAGACGTGGATGGACTTAGTATTATGCTAAGCTAAGTAAGTCAGTCAGAGAAAGACAAATACCATATGATTTCACTCATATGTGGAATTTAATAAACAAAACAGATAAACATAGGGGGGAAAAAAGAGAGGCAAACCAGAAAACAGACCCTTAACAACAGAGAACAAACAGGGTTACTGGAGGGGAGGTGGGAGGGGAGTTGAGGTAAATGGGTGATGGGTACTAAGGAGGGCACTTGTGATGAGCACTGGGTGTTGCACATAAGTGATGAATCACTAAATTCTACTCCTGAAACAAATATTACATTGTATGTTAACTAACTGGAATTTAAATAAAAACTTGATGAAAAAGAAGACTAAAACTTCTAAATATATTCACATTTAGTCTTTTTGTGTGGACACATAAAGAAAAATGTCTTCAATGTCGTCATTTCTCTTGGGTAAGTATGGAGTGGAACTGCTAAATCATAAAATAAGTGTATGGTTAACTTTAATCTATACTGGAGGTGGTAACCATTTTATATTCCAACCAGCAATTTATCTGGCATCCTAAAAACTTGCTAAACTCACTTATTAGTTCTAATAGATTTTTTTGTAAAATCTTTGGGATTTTCTGCATAGTCAATCATGTTGCTGAAGAAAAAAGGCAAGTTTTCTTTACTCCTTTCCAATCTGTGCCTTAAAGAAAAACTGCCATATTTCACTGGCTAGAACCTCCCAGTAGGATGTTGACTGGAAGTGGCAAGAATAAAAATCCTTGCCTTATTCCTAATCTTGGAAAGAAAATATTCAGCCTTAAATAGGAAAGTATGATGTTAGCTGTAGCTGTTTTTGTTGATGCCCTTTATCAGAATGAAGAAGCTCCTTTTTTTTCTAGAGGGTTTGCCTGATGAATAGATGTTGAATTTTGTCAAATGAGTTTCCTGCATCTATCAAATTGATCACGATGAATTTCATTGATCTTTGAATGTTGAACCAAACTTGCATTCCTAGGTTAGGTCCCACTTGGTCATAATACAATTTAATTCCTGCATTTCATTTGCTAATATTTTGTTAAGAATTTTTGTGTTTATACTCCTGAGGGATATTGGCCTGTAATTTTCTCTCCTTTAAATGTCTTTGTCTGGTCTTGGAATCAGGGTAATGCTGGCCTCATAATTTGAGGAAGAATGTGTTTCATGTTCCTCTATTTTCAGGAAAAGTTTATATAAAATTGTCTTCCTTTATTGTTTGGTAAAATTTGGCAGTGACGTTATCAGAGCCCAGAGTTTTCTTTTTTGGAAGATGTTTAACTACAAATGTAATTTCATTATTTGGCATAGGATTATTCAGGTTACCTGTTTCTTCTTGAGTGAGCTTGAGTGGTAGGCTTATGACTTTTGAGCAATTTTTTCCACTGTATCTAAGCTATCAAATTTATTAGCATAAAGTTGTTCATAATAGTCCCTTATGTCCCTTTTAATGTCCTTAGGATCTTTAGTGATGTTTCCTCTTTCATCCCTGACACTATTAATTTGTGAGTTCTTTCTTCTTTCTTTAGCAGTTCAGCTAAAATTTTTTATCAACTTTATTGATTTTTTTCAAAGAAATAGATTTTGCTTTCATTAATTTTCTCTTTTCTCTGTTTGTAATTCCATTGATTTCTGGCCTCATCTTTATTGCTTAATCTTTTATCTATTGCTTTTAAATTTGTTCATTTTTCTAATTTATTCAGGTAGAAGTTTAGGAAATTGGTTTGAGACCTTTGTCTTTAAACATTTAATGCTATAAATTTTCCTCGTAGTGTTGCTTTAGCTGAATTCCACAAATTTTATATGTTGTCTATTTAATTCATTAAAATCTTTTCTAACTTCCTTGTGACTTTCTCTTTGACTAATGGGTTATTTGAAAATGTGTTATTTCATTTCCAAACACTTGGACGATTTTCTAGATAACTTCTCATTATTGATTTCTACTCTACTTTTTAGTCAGACACAGAATTTTCGTATTTTCAATTATTTTAAATCTGTTAGGCTTAATTTATGGCTCAGAACATGGTCTGTTCATCTTCTATGTTTATCGTGCTTAGTTTCACATGCTTCACTACAGAATATTCATATGATTGACTTCCTGGGGTTTCCATAATACACAGTATATGCAACACATAAGCTTCCTAAAATCTGAAAACTTGTGAATTCTAAAACGCAACTGGCTTCAGGGATTCAGTATAATTGTGGACTGATTTCTTGGTTACATTATCATACATGTGATCCAGCATATGTTTATATTATTTTTAGATCATCATTGACATAAAAACACATACATTTAAAAATTCATCGAAGAACTTTAAGATTCTAAAGAATATTTTCCTAGACCATGGAGACCATGGCTCCTAGCCAGAAAACTTAGCAATGATGAATTTATGGTATAACAGTGTTGAGTTTTCTTTGGCTGCAGCTGCTTTTCTTAGAAGAGACCTCCTTTGAAACGCTAAACTATCTGACAGGCAAATTCGGGTGGCACCTTTTGTTTTGGATTTTCTGAGACATGATCAGAATTGCCAAAGGCAATTTTACTGCTTTTCTGTGATGAGTCCTAAAAATTCCAAGGACATCCCTGAGGAGATAGAGAAGATAAACAGCTCATGACAAATATCAACCTCATTCTAGATCAGAACTATCTTGCTCCTTGAAATCCTATAATTATTGTCCATTAAAACTAAGAAAAATTGGGGCGCCTGGGTGGCGCAGTCGGTTAAGCGACCGACTTCAGCCAGGTCACGATCTCGCGGTCCGTGAGTTCGAGCCCCGCGTCAGGCTCTGGGCTGATGGCTCAGAGCCTGGAGCCTGTTTCCGATTCTGTGTCTCCCTCTCTCTCTGCCCCTCCCCCATTCATGCTCTGTCTCTCTCTGTCCCAAAAATAAATAAACGTTGAAAAAAAAAATTAAAACTAAGAAAAATTGCTTATGAAACCAAGAAAGTTGGCAGTTTTAGAATAAATTCTTACTAACACTGTTTCCCAAACCCGTAGTAATGAACCAGAGGAAAAGAGTACATTTAAGTGTCCTTACAATTGCAAACCTTAGCACAGATTTAAATGCCAATCTTTATTAAAAAATATTGTTGAATGGAGGGGTGCCTGGGTGGCTCAGTCGGTTGAGCTTCCGACTTCGGCTCAGGTCATGATCTCGCAGATTGTGAGTTCGAGCCCCGAAGTCGGGCTCGGTGCTGACAGCTCAGAGCCTGGAGCCTGCTTCGGATTCTGTGTCTCCCTCTCTCTCTCCCCTCCCCTGCTCATGCTCTGTCTCTCTCTGTCTCAAAAATAAATAAAAACATTAAAAGAAAGTTAAAAAAAATATTGTTGAATGGAAATGATAACTCAAGGGGGCCTCAATTTTGTAGAATTAGGGGAAAAGCCTCAAAATCAGCAAGTAGTTCAATTAGCAGATTCAATAGAAAACATGTAGGTCAGCCAGACCCATGGGTAGGAGGCAGACGATGCAGGAAGAGAAAGAAGGCAAAGCTATGACACAGTTTGCATTCTTTTAACCACAAGAATTTGAGGAATCAAGAGAATTGTGGGAAACTGACTAGATATCCTAAAGATTGATGCCACAACTGCTCTGCACATTTTCCACTCTTTGCTGCCCCGGATATAAGACCCTACCTTATTTCAATAACATTATAAAGAGAAATTCATATGATAATGAGGAAAACAGTAATCGGGGTGGAGCAGAAGATCATCTGGTTGGTTCTATCCTGACAAATCTCGATCACGAGGTTAGGTTTGATGTCATTAAGGAAAAGAATATTAAAAATTACTTTTAACTGGGTGTCACTAATGTATTGTTTCCTCTCACACAGTCTGGGTGGACTCCATGTTAAATAATAAAAGCGAGATGGTTATGTGCTCAATTTGAATGCCATTATCTGCTCTTAGATGCCTGCTTCCAAGAAAAAGTTTAGGAAGCCAAGATTCGGGACTAGAACCTGATGGATGCCTCATTTCCTGGTGCTCTGTGCAGGGCAGGGGATGGGCGTCAGGGACTCTATTGCTAGAATAGCCCTATCTTTTTATGCTTGGGCTGGGAAGAGGGGGGTGGCACGCAGAAAGTCAGAGTCTACACAGCATTCTTGATGGGACACTCATTTTTCACTTATATTTCACCCTATTTCTTAAAAAAGAAAAAAAACCAGATCAGGACTTTTCAAAAACAAGTTACTAAACTCAACCTTAGTAGGGATGTGACTTAGTAAGTCCTCTTCTGATTCCACTTCCATTTCAAGTTTAGGAAACATGCACACTTGTCTGTGTCAGTCTCCTCCATTTTATGAATTAAACTTCTGGTGCAGAATGGGAGTTTGCTTAAGTAAAAGGTAGGAATGCATAGAATGCTTTGAAGAGAGAAAAAGGCCAAGTCAGGGCTGCAGGCAGTCATGACTAGAATTCTTAAGCCCTGTGAGAAATCAAGCCGTGCAGGATTCTGTTCAAGCACTGGCTACTCTTGGTTGCATTAAGTGGCCACGTCGAGCGAAAGCAAATTTCAGCTTTCCGAGCTGAGCTGTATACCTGGATGCTTTGGAAACTTGTCTTCATTTTATTTTCCTTCAAAACCCTTACAGCCTGCTGACCAGGTAAAATAATGGAACATATGGTCTTTATTTAATTCCTTCGTGCTTACCGCCAAGACAAGAGGAGGCTGAAGGGTGAAGATCTCTTGGCTGTCTCCGACGCTTTGCTTTAATCTTACTTTATTTACTAAGAGCTAATAAAAAATCTGAAGTGCTTAACTCTCAAGTGTTGTTTTTCTTCTGGGCACTGGTATTTGATTTGTTCCTTGGCCTGAACACCCCCCTCTTTTCACTGCTGACTGTGCCATTGTGAACCTCTTTTTTTTTTTTTTTTGTGAACCTCTTTTTTAATGCTGCATTCATTCTCCTTTCTTTGATATATTTTTAGCTCCTAAAAGTGTTTTTTCCATTCTTATTCAAATTACTTTAAATTATTTTGAAATATAATCACATTGGATTTATAGAGTAAAATAATTTAATTATAAAAATAATATTTATATGAAAAATTTTGGAAAAAAGGGAAAAAAAATCCCTTCTCTTGCTGCCCAATTGCAATAGCTCTTTATGATTCTCTCTCTTTTTTAAAACATTTATTTATTTTTGAGACATAGAGAGACAGAGCACGAACGGGGGAGGGTCAGAGAGAGAGGGAGACACAGAATCTGAAACAGGCTCCAGGCTCTGAGCTGTCAGCACAGAGCCCGACGCGGGGCTCGAACTCACAGACCGCGAGATCATGACCTGAGCTGAAGTCGGCCGCTTAACCGACTGAGCCACCCAGGTGCCCCTATTATTCTCTTTTAATACAAGTATTGCATTTTGCATACTGACAGAGTGCATAGAATTCTGCCCAAATGTCTTTCAGGTCACATTATCCTCTCATTGTGGTTCCATGTTTGCTAATTCTGCAGATTACTAGGGAAGATATTCATGTGACATTGCCTCGACTGACGTAGCCATTCTGCTATCGATAGGACATTTAGGGGGGGCGCCTGGGTGGCTCAGTCGGTTAACTGTCTGACCTTGGCTCAGGTCATGATCTCACGGTTCGTGGGTTCCAGCCCTGCATCGGGCTCTGTGCTGACAGCTCAGAGTCTGGAGCCTGTTGCAGATTCTGTGTCTCCCTCTGTCTCTGCCCCTCCCCAACTCGCGCTCTGTCTCCCTCTGTCTCAAAAATAAACACTAAAACAAATTTAAAAAAAAAATAGGACATTTAGATAGATAATAGCCACTTCTAAGGCTGTGCTCCCAAGGGCAGGAACTTTTTAAAACAATCAAACCTGCAACAAATTAACATATAAGGGCTAATAAAGTGTGGGGCTTTGGATATGAAAATGACAAGTTATAAAAACTTTGTGACAAATAATTCAACAAGAACAATTCTCCTTGGTTACTTTCAGGACATATAACTGTGGACTGGGGAAGTGAGCACAGATTATGACAGGAGTATCCGCATCCGTAAAAAAAATACTAATGTGATTATCTATCCTCATAGAATCAATTTCCTGGCATATCTTTTCTGAAATATATCCCTGAAAATGTGGTTCTTGGTATATCCAACTTGCAGGTGCAACTAATCATGCTGATATCAAAACCTTTACTATTTGTACAAGATAAATATTTCCTCATCCATTACATAGTGAGTAGCCTTTTTCATGTCTTCCCACATTTTATATTCACACACTCGGATATTTTATTTGGAGCTTTAAAAAAATCGGATTGCTCTTCTAAGAGGTTTGCATTTCTCTACAGACAATAAAAACTGAAAATAAGAACTTGATAAGTCTGAATGCATCATTACTATCAAGCCTCATCACCTTGTTTTGGATAACCAGGAAACTGTAACAAAGACAAAAACATGCTTTTAGCTCTTTGTAAATTACTCACTGCACGACCTCTTTTTCAATATTGTGCTTCTTAGTCTCAATATCAATTTTCTTTCTCTTGGAAATTCTTTTAATTTGTTAATAAAATACTTAAAAATATAGAGATCTTTGAGATTCTTGATATGGTCAACTCCCAGTCAAACACATTTTATCAATATCAAAACCCTTTAATAGTGTTATGAATTAATTACTTTTTCCTTACTCATTCCATTTTAATATCTTTTTTCTCTTTTAATACATTTTCTTAAACTCTATTTTATTTTTTTTTTTAATTTTTTTTCCACGTTTTTTTAAATTTATTTTTGGGACAGAGAGAGACAGAGCATGAACGGGGGAGGGGGAGACACAGAATCGGAAACAGGCTCTAGGCTCTGAGCCATCAGCCCAGAGCCCGACACGGGGCTCGAACTCACAGACGGCAAGATCGTGACCTGGCTGAAGTCGGACGCTCAACCGACTGCGCCACCCAGGCGCCCCAAACTCTATTTTATAATACATGAATCTGCCTGTTTTGTTTTTGTAAATTGGTGTTTCCTTGCGTATCTTTAAAAAAATCCCTTTATTCTAAAATATTCTGTTATTTGGGGCACCTGGGTGGCTCAGTCAGTTAAACGTCTGACTTCGGCTCAGGTTATGATCTCACGGTTTGTGAGTTCGAGCCCTGGGTCGGGCTCTGTGCTGACAGCTCGGAGCCTGGAGCCTGCTTCGGATTCTGTGTCTCCCTCTCTCTCTGCCTCTCTCTCTCAAAAATAAATTAAGATTAAAAATAGTAAGATTCAGATCTTTCTCCAATGTAGATATTTTCCAGCTATCATAACAACCGGTTCCTCCGTTCTCAGCTTCTCGCTTTTCTGACACCACCCCAAAAGGATTGGAGGGGGGGGGTGCTGTGGTACCTCGTTACAGCCTGGTAAGGTGGAAGGCTAAGCCCTCACCCTGTCTTTGCTGGTGGCGGTAGGGGTGAGGCTGCAATCTCTTCGGCGGTGTTGGGCTATAGTAGAGTGGTTCGTGTCTAAAGGTTCTTTATGTTGTCAGTTTGCCCTCTTCCTGGTCCTTTGGCTAGAGAGAGGCTTTTCTCAGGCTTTTTTAAAATCTGTGCCTGCTGGCATTTCCAGGCATCCAGGCTGATGCAAAAAGAAAGCCTCAGGTTCCGAGGTCCCTAGTCAGTCTGCCTTCTTTTCTGTACTTTGCAAGGACTTTTCAAAGTATTGTTATGTTTGTTTTCTGTGTAACGTCCTGAGTTTTTAGTTCTATTTGCCTGGAGAAATAGGGAAAAGAATGTCTACTCTGTTTTCCTGGAAAGGCAACCTATGTATCTAGTCTTTGTCAGGCTTCTCTATAAATTATTTTTAAGCGGGAAGAGCTTAAATATTGACCTAATTATTATTTTTGGCTATGTTCTTTGCATCAGATTTCTTCACTTGTCTTTACATTTTGATTTGCAAGCTCATTTGGAGAGGGAGATTTTATGTCTCTTGGATGATGGGTTGAAGTAAAGGGGGAGGTAAGAGAAGTGCATAATTATATATCAAACTGGCTAATAAATAGATGGTGTCACTTAAAAAGAACTGGTACTATCATGAAACTAACCTGATCAGAGCTAACTTTGGATTTTGGAGTTTGTTATCTTACATACGCTATTTCCGCCAAGTGTTTCCAAAACATGTTTAAGAAAGTAATTTTGTTGCTTCTTTCTCCAGATCCTGGACTACAACTCTAGAACCAGGTTTAGAATGTAATTTAGGGCCTATGCCCTTTGCGGTGAGATAGAGTTATCACAGACCTGGGCCCTAACACATTCGGTAATTTGGTTAAGCTTCTAGTTAGCCAACTATGCCTGAGTTCTTCCACTGGCTTGGCCCACAGGTAATTATGAGTTGTGGCCCCGGGCAGTATATGGCAGAAAGGTTTTACGTCTCCTTTCATTAGTCAGGGGAGAGGAAGTCCCATATCAGCCCTAGCTGTAAGCAACGAGCCTATCTTAGTGCATCTCAAGTGGAGATAGAGGACCAGAGAGTCCTTTAAGTGTCCCTTAATTGCAGAAGTTCAACTGTCCACTATCAGACCGATTCTAAGAGGTCTCTTGCTTCACCTCTGCCTACCATTTTGCTTTTCTGTTATATTTCTGGACCATGGAAATGGTACTTATCACATGCTCTTTCATTTTTATTTTTTTTTTAATTTTTTTAATGTTTATTTATTTTTGGGAGAGAGGGAGACAGAGTGTGAGCCGGCGAGGGACAGAGAGAGAGGGAGACACAGAATCGAAGCAGGCTCCGGGCTCTGAGCTGTCAGCACAGAGCCCGACGCGGGGCTCGAACCCACGAACTGTGAGATCATGACCTGAGCCGAAGTCGGACACTTAACCGACTGAGCCACCCAGGTGCCCCTCATTTTTATTTTTTTAAATCTTTTTGGAATCTGATTGCCATGTGCTGGGAATAGAAACTGCACCAAAGCATGAATTTACTAGACCATCTAGATGGAAAACATACACCTTTCTTTAAAAAAAATTTTTTTTTTTTACAACGTTTATTCATTTTTGGGACAGAGAGAGACAGAGCATGAACGGGCGAGGGGCAGAGAGAGAGGGAGACACAGAATCGGAAACAGGCTCCAGGCTCTGAGCCATCAGCCCAGAGCCTGACGCGGGGCTCGAACTCACGGACCGCGAGATCGTGACCTGGCTGAAGGCGGACGCTTAACCGACTGCGCCACCCAGGCGCCCCTATACACCTTTCTTAAACACGTTTTGGAAGCACTTGGTGGGGGGAATAGTTTATATAAGATAAAAAACTCCCAAGTTAGCTCTGATCAGGTTAGTTTCATAACAGAACTAGTTCCTTTTAAGTGACACCATGTATTTATCAGCCCGTTTGATATATAATTATGCACTTCTCTTGCATCTCCCTTTACTTCAACCCATCATCCAAATATGGGTAGACGATAACTTTCGGCTAAGTTGTTCTTCAGTATTATTGGGTACATGTAAGCCAAATGTTTACTATGATTAAATTTCTTGTAAACTTTTTTTCCCAGTGTTAATAATGGTCCTATTTTCCTTGGCTTAGTTGTGCTCTTGCCCATGGTTAAATCCTTCCAATACAGTATAATATTATGGCAATCCAGATTTCCATGCAATCGAATCTCTCTGTTCACATATCAGTTACTTTTTTCTCCTTTATGACTTCCCGTCTAGTACCCTGCATCTTTATGTTCCAGTGGGACCAGTTACTTTCTTGGACTTCTGACTGCTGCCTTCTTTGAAAGTTCTCTTTACCATCAACTTTCTCCTCTTTCTTGTGTTGTATCTCTTGCCTTCCAGGAGTCCACTTTTTTCTTAGTTCACTGTAGCGTGACCCTGCTACAGGAAGTTCCTAAGAAAAGATGCACTAGAGGGGCGCCTGGGTGGCTCAGTCGGTTGGATGACCGACTTCGGCTCAGGTCATGATCTCGCGGTTCGTGGGTTCGAGCCCCGCGTCGGGCTCTGTGCTGACGGCTCGGAGCCTGGAGCCTGCTTCGGATTCCATGTCTCCTCTTTCTGCCCCTCCCCTGCTTGTGCTCTGTCTCGCTCTGTCTCTCAAAAATAAATAAATGTAAAAAAAAAAAAAAAGGTTTTTTTAAAAGAAAAGAAAAGAAAAGAAAAGAAAAGAAAAGAAAAGATGCACTGGAGACACCTTTTTAAAAATCTTTGTTTTGCTTTCATTTCAAATGGGTAGTTTGGCTAGTACAACATTCTAGGTTGGAAATTATCTTCCCCTAGAATTTCTGGAAGTTACTGCTCCTTTTTCTTCCAGCTACTGAAGTTTCCAAAAGAGTTTTCATTCCTGATCTTTCATTTAGGACCCAGCTTTTCTCCCTGGAATATTTTAGGATCTTCTTATCATTTATGTTCTGTAATTTCACAATGATGTACTGGGGTGTGGGTCTTTTTTTAGTCTTTCAATTATACTCTTAGTGGGGTTTTTCAATCTGGAGATTCATGTACTTGAGTTCTATGATTTTTTTTCTTGAATTATGTGGCACAGATAGCTAAACTCCCATTGGAATTTTGTTTTCCTTCTTTGCTGTGGTCTAAATGTTTGTGTCCCTTCAATTTTCATATTTGAAATCCTAGTCCCTGAGGTGACGATATTAGGAGGTGGCACCTTTGGGAAGTGATTAGGTCATGAGAGGAGTCTGCATGGATGGGATTTGTGTCTATTAAAGACACTCCAGAGTGCCTGTTGGCCCCTTCCACCACATGAGGACATAGCAAGAAGTTTTTAGTCTGCAACCTGAAAGAGAGCCTTCACCAGAACCTGACCATACTGGTACTCAGATGTTGGACTTCTAACCTCCAGGACTGTGAGCAATACCTTTCTGCTGTTTAGAAATCACCTAGTCTGTGGTATTTTTGTTATGGTAATCCGAACGGAATGATGAGAGGAAAATGGAATTGTGTTTTTCCTATTCTAGAGGGAAGCAGGGCAGGGCTGGCTGATTGGGATGGTCCACACTACCAGAGTTTTATAGGTCACGTGATGTGTCAGTAATTCCTCTGGCCAAGATGTGAGGAACCTAAGAAAGATTGTAAGTGGGGTCCTGTCCAATTGGTCTTCCTACAGAGTAAAAGGATCCCATCAAAAGATAACCTGGATTACCAGGGCATCTCACTTTGGGGTTTTCCTGAAAAAAAGAGCCTGGGATCATGACTTCAGTGGGGTTCATTTCAGAGGTGACATTTGGAACAGAAGTGAGGGAACGAGGAAAGTGAAACAGGGAAGGGAGAAAAAGCCACAAAAGAATGAGTTACTGAGTTGGTAAACTGTGTAGACAACTAGGGCACAAACCTGTTAAGAAGATGCAGGGTGTGTGTGTGTGTGTGTGTGTGTGTGTGTGTGTGCGCGTGTGCGCAAAGGACTATTACTCAGCCATCAAAAAGAATGAAATCTTTCCATTTGCAACCACGTGGATGGAGCTAGAATATATTATGCTATGCAAAATAAGTCAGATAAAGACAAACAATACGGTTTTATTCATATGTGGAATTTAAGAAACAAAACAGATAAACATATGGAAGGGGGAAAGAGAGAGAGGGAAATAAACCATAAGAGACTTTTTTTTTTAAATATAATTTATTGTCAAATTGGTTTCCATACAGCACCCAGTGCTCATCCCCACAGGTGCCATCCTCAATGCCCATCACCCACTTTCCCTTCCCTCCCACCCCCCATCAACCCTCAGTTTGTTCTCAGTATTTAAGAGTCTCTTATGGTTTGCCTCCTTCCCTCTCTGTAACTTTTTTCCCCTCCCCCCCCGCCATGGTCTTTTGTTGAATTTCTCACGATCCACATATGAGTGAAAACATATGGTACCTTGTCTTTCTCTGACTGACTTATTTCACTTAGCATAATACCTTCCAGTTCCATCCATGTTGTTGCAAATGGCCAGATTTCATTCTTTCTCATTGTCAAGTAGTATTCCATTGTGTATATAAACCACAATTTCTTTATCCATTCGTCAGTTGATGGACATTTAGGCTCTTTCCATAATTTGGCTATTGTTGAAAGCGCTGTTATAAACATTGGAGTACAAGTGCCCCTATGCATCAGCCCTCCTGTATCCCCTGGGTAAATTCCTAGCAGTGCTATTGCTGGGTCATAGGGTAGGTCTATTTTTAATTTTTTGAGGAACCTCCACACTGTTTTCCAGAGCGGCTGCACCAGTTTGCATTCCCACCAACAGTGCAAGAGGGTTCCCGTTTCTCCACATCCTCGCCAGCATCTGTAGTCTCCTGATTCGTTCATTTTAGCCACTCTGACCGGCGTGAGGTGGCATCTCAGTGTGGTTTTGATTTGTATTTCCCTGATGAGGAGTGATGTTGAGCATGTTTTCACGTGTCTGTTGGCCATCTAAACCATATGAGAGTCTTAAAGATACAGAACAAACTGGGGGTTGATGGAGGGAGGTTGGTGGGGGAGGGGCTAAATGGGTGATGGGGGTTAAGGACACTTGTGACGAGGGGCACTGGGTGTGGTATGTAAGTGATGAATCACTAAATTCTACTCCTGAAACCAACACTGCCATATATGTTAACTACAATTTAAATAAAAATGAAAAAAAGACCATCTGGGCAAGTAGTAGAACAGCTCCCACAAATGTTACATCAAGTGAAATGGAAGTAAAGCCAAAACCAAGGAAGCAAAGCAATTTTTCTACTAATTCTCACTGCCCCTTTTATGAGGGTCACCTCTGGGAGCATTAACATCCCCTTACCCTTCAGGGAAGTGGCTGTTCAAGGCCCAAAGTGTCTCTCTCCCTCTCTCTCTGCCTTGGCGAGAGCCCCTAGCGGTCCAACAAGGCGGTGCTGAGACTGAGATGTGGCGCGCTGGCAGGATGCAGGGAATGTTTATCCCAGCTTCCGGGAAGGCAGTCAGACTGAGAGCACGGAGTGGAAGATACCGCGAGGATATGATACACAGCACTGCTACAAGGACATGACGTCAGTGACCAAGCAGAAGAGAGATGCACCTGCCTAACTCAAGGGCATCAAGGTCCCAGGGTTCAAGCAGAGATCCTCCAAGGAGTCCTCAAAAAGGCCCACGTGACAACCCCCCCCCCCAAAACAAAACCGCTTTAAACATCTGCCAGACATGGAGAGAGCAAAGCCAGCATTTCTTTCCCCTTCCCTTTGCTCTTTCCCCGTATGCCCAGATCCCTGAGCCATCTGGCCAACATGCTAGGGAACCGCAGAAGGGGACAGATCCGAGCCTGTGCCCCCTTTCTCCGCTGGAGGCTTCGAGCCTGGGAAAGTGACGAAGTGCTGCCTCTAAATCAAAGTTCAGCGCTTTCATTAATATCCTGGATTGGACACTGATTTGCAAACCAAGACTGTTTGTAACTCCATAACCATAAGAGCTACATGTTACCTAATAACGAGCAGAGACGGCTTTTATCTGGGGGCAGGAGGCATTCAAGTTTTCAAATCAAGTGTGGGAGACGAATACAGTCGCACTTTGATGGCAGCATCGGCTGTCCTCATTTGATCCACATGTGTCAGGCCATCTTAATGAAATGAAATATATCTTTGTGGCCAGCCTAACGGTGGTGCTCCGTCCTTCCTAGCACCTGTCACTACCATCTTTCCTTGTTTACTTTGCGCTGCACTCTGTGCCCTCACTCACTACCACAATCTCTGTAAGATACAGTCATTCTGGTTCCCATCTGCAGCTCCAGAAGCTAGCACAGCGCTAGGCACGAGGTGGGAATGCCTGTCAAATGAAATAATTTGTACGTATATGTTCGTAAAAGATCTGACAAATGTACACAAGTGAAGCCATAAATTTTTGAAAACCTCAGCTTTGCAGAAAAGAATCAAATGATAAGACTTTGGGGCCATCCTGGGAAAGTCAGGAATTATGGGGGCTCTATATTCCTAATGACAGTGTTTCTCAAGAGTGTGGTCCCTAGAGCAGCAGCATCACTGGGAAGCCTGTCAGAAATGCAAATTCTCAGCACCTCCCCACTTTCAGAAACTCTGAAGGGGGGAGTCCAACATCTGTGTTTAACAAGCCCTCCAGGGCCTGCTCAAGTTTGAGAACCACTGCCCTAATATTGGAAATGCCCCTCCCTGCAAAGTGCTGAAGTCATATTTGGAAGGAGGAGATGATGTCTATTAAAGACCCCTGAAAACCAAGACCCATATGATCTCCTTCTTCTTGATGCCATTGAAGTTAACCATCCAAACTAAAGACCGTCCAACACAACCCATTACCAGAGGATTCAGCTGGAAAGGATTACAGCCAAGCAGCACTGTCAACATCTACAAACGGGGTCCAGGTGCATGCATCTGGTACTCCTGGCTAGGAAATCGCTGGATTACTTGCTTCATTTAGTTCTACGTTTTAATGGTCTGACATTTTAAACTGCATGGCTGGGTTTTTAATCAGACGGGCCCATCTCTGTACCTATCTTGGCATGACAACTTACTTTGTGGGAGAGTTGAATTAGCAAGGGTGCTAAGCCTCAGGTTGGGCCAAAGGGAGAGGAAGTGATACTTGAAATGTGTGGCCAATCCATACGTGACCTCAAAATGTGAGGTCAAGACCTCCAGGTGGACAAGAACAGCGAAGAGCCACATAGAAACCATCCAAAACCTTCAGGGAGTATGCTGATCCCTTCACCCACGGAGGCTGGATATTCTTAAAACCCCATCAGGTTCAGGGAGATGAAGGTCTGGTATGTTAGACAGATTCTATTGGGTCTGTGAGGGTCACCAACAGGACCAATGGGACAGACCAAGGCACAGGAAGGAAAATGTCTTTCAATGGAGTATTGTAAGTATGTATGTATGCATGAATAAACAAACCAAAACACAAACAAGAAGTGAAACAAGAGCCAAGGAAAGGAAGGAAAAAGAGTGAAAATGTTCAGTTCGGGTTAACAAAAAAACAAATAATAAATAAACAAATAACGTACCAGACACTATGTTGGGGAGGAAAAAAAGACAGAAGGGTAAAAATGCTCACCATCTAAGTGCCAAAGACGATCTACTTGTCCTCTAGACCGTCCACTAAGGAAGCTGGTAGCTACATGAGGCTACGTAAATGAAAAGCAACTACCATCACCCGGAGGGCGCTTGTTGGGCTGAGCACTGGGTGTTGTACGTAAGCGATGAACCACGGGAATCTACCCCAAAAACCAAGAGCACACTTTACACACTGTACGTTAGCCAATTTGACAATAAATTATATTCTTAAAAAAAACAAAATAAAAAAAAATAAAAACCACAAAATGAGGATGCTAATAAAAAAATTAAAACTTACTACAAAAAAAAGCAATTAAAAGTAAATCCGATTAAAAAATCAGTGCCTCTGTACACAAGCCACATTTCAGCTGCTTGGTAGTCCCACGTGGCTACCATATTGAACACCAGGGATTAGAACACTCCCATCATCCTAGAAAGTTTTCTTGGACAGTGCTGCTCTACAACTTACTCTAAGATCAGACTTGTACTTTTTTCCATCTTTCCAGGAATATCGAAACTCATAGAATATGGTAAACCAAAAGGTGTATGGCCAAGGACACAAGTAATTTTGCTCTGTTGACGAATTAGCCTTCTCCCTGAAATTCCGCACAAACGTGGCCTGATTTGTTTGTCTACACATATCTCAAGCACACACACTCAACATGATTCAACACAACAAATGTTAACCTGAATGCCTTCTCTGGGCAAGACATTGCCCTGGGCACCACCTGAAGAGTAAAGATGCATAGAATGTAGTCCCTGTTCTCCAAGGGACATATTTGACAGAAGATGTAAGACCAGGACATAATCATGAGACAGGAAAAATGGGGATGTTGGGAGAGGTATGAACCAAGCTGTGGGTCCCCCAGCGCACAGTCCCCCCACAGGGCTGCTGTGCATATAATAGCCTTGTTAAAAATACAGGTGCTCTGTATTTATAGGTCTCCTTTTGCTTTTTGTTTGTTTGCTTATTTTTTTGGTCTTTTAGATTCCACATGTGAGTGAAACAATACGGTATGTGTCTTTGTCAGTGTGACTTATTTCATTTAGCATAACATCCTCTTAAGTCCAAACTGATGGTTGCCAGAGGGAAGGTGGGACGGGAGATGGGAAAAAGTGGGTGGAGGGGAGTGGGAGATACAGGCTTCCAAGACGGAATAAGTAAGTCAGGGGAAAAGAAAGTACATAGGGAGTACAGTCAATGATGCTGTAATAGCATTGTATGATGTCAGATGGTAGCTTTATTCGTGGTGAGCATAGCATAATGTATAGACACGCTGAATCACTATGTTGTACACCGGAAACTAACGGGATGTTGTGTATCAACTGTACTTACATTTTAAGAACTAAAAAAAAAAAAATACAGATGCTCCAGCCCCATCTGAAGAGAGGGATATTCTTTGGCTCTGGGAGAGGCTTCTGGCAACAGGCATGTGCCTCCCTCATGGAGGCAGACACCTGCAAGATGGCCTTTGGGTATGAAGAGGACAGTATAGGAGAATGAGCATTCTCTTATAGGTCAAGAGAAGGAGGATTCGCAACCTAGTTTTGGCACAAATACTCGTGTGTTGTTGATCAAGCCACTTTGGCAATTTAACTGGTGACTCTTGTCAAAATGTCCCCGTCCTGATTTGTCTTTGAATCTCCAAAAGCCAAAGGAAGAGTTTAAATTCTTGAGTAGGTGGGGTGTCTGGGTAGCTCAGTTGGTTAAGTGTCTGACTCTTGATTTCAGCTCAGGTCATAGCTCCCAGTCGTGAGACTGAGCCCAGCGCCAGGCTCTGCGCTGGGTAGGAAATGAACTCAGGAGTTAGTGAGATCTGAATGGAATTAACAGAGAAACAAAGTCTTGAAGTCACTAGAATTATTCAAAGGCCCTAAGCCAAGCTAGAAGACAATATAGCCAATCCTTTAGTGACAGATGAATCATCTACTATACTTATCAAGCTATTAATTAATATGGGGGGGGGTCAGCAATCCTTAAGGGAAAGATCACACTTTTTATAGATAGAATAACTTTGGAATATAGGAAAGCATTCTTGGGGATTGAAATATGTAAAGCTAAGAGCAGCTGGCAAATATTATGTCCCAAGATACTGCACTTATCAGATGACAAAAATGCTGAGATTCTTAGGCAGTAACTAACTTGCTGAGGCCACATTGTCAAGAGATATCTCTTGGCTCATCCCTTGGCAATAAGTGCTTCAACATCAATGGCTGATTGACTTGGGCCAGTGAGATGGACACTCTCCTGTGTTTGAGCAGAACCAGGGAAATCAGCATTAAGTTTGTAGTTGATTTTGATAACATCATAGCCTAAAAAGCACATCTGTATTGCAACTTAACTTTCTATTCCCATCCTGGGTTTCATTTTGTCCATCTATTCTGGGATATTCCAAACTCATCCTTTCTTTTTTTTTTCTTTTCCTTCCTTCCTTCCTTCCTTCCTTCCTTCCTTCCTTCCTTCCCTTCTTCTTCCTTCTTATCTTTCTTTCTTCCTTTTTTCTTTATTTTTTAAAGGTTGGAGATGAAAGGGATTGCTTTTTCTTACCAGGGTAAGGCAGGTAAAGAACAAGAATGGTGATTCACTCAAGGCTGTCTTAATTTCCTTTGTTTGAATGTATCCCGTCACCACCACCAGAATGCCTTCTTTAATGACAAACAATTTCCTGCTATACCAGATTCCAAGACTTTAATCCTTGTGAAGGGCCATGCAAATGTTAGATTTGTAAGTCATATGCAATTGTTCCAAGGAATTTTTATTGAGTTTCATTGGACATGCAGGCTAAAATGCAATTTCTGGCTTTTATTAGACTTTACAAGTCTATGTTTCAACTAACTCAACAAAGGAAAATTTGGGTGCAATACATAGCAGATGGGAGGCAAGACCATCATGTAACACTGTACCGGTGGGACATTGTTCAACTCTAGGGAGAGCCACTCACAAAGTCTTCAAAATGAATTGTGTCCCTGGAAGTTGTACCTGCTCCACAGTTCAAGATATTCTTAGCTGAAAGCTTTCTATAGAATTATTACAGGTAAAGGACACCTGGGTGGCTCAGTCGTTTGAGTGTCCAAGTCTTGATTTCGGCTCAGGTCATGATCTCACGGCTTGTGGGATTGAGCCCTGCGTCGGGCTCTGGGCTGACAATGCGGACCCTGCTTAGGATTCTCTCTCCCTCTCTCTCTCTGCCCCTCTCCTGCTCGCAGTCTCTGTCTCTCTCTCAAAATAAATAGGTAAACATTTAAAAAACTTTAAGAAAGAATTATCATAGGCTATTTGTTCACTCAATTAAGTGTTTGGGTGCATATCATATACAGTTTCCATACTAGACCGTAGTGAGCAAGACTGATTAAGTCTCTGTCCTCATGGAGCTAATACTATATTAGGAGTCTCAAAAAACCAAGCAAGCACTCATAATCAAAGCATGACAAGTACTGTGATACAAGAAATAAAGGGTGCCATAAAGCACAGAGGAGAGAGTCCCTTTGGGAAGGGATCGGGGAGATTCCTAAAGGAATTGGTGGTTATTTTGAAATATTAGCAATGAATAGGAATTAGGCCAAGTGAGTGGATACGGTTGGGATGGGGTAGAGGTAGGGGATACTGTGCCAGGAAGGACATTGGGCATGCAAAGGACTGAATGATGTGTGGTGCACTGAGTCATCAGCTACTTCCTGATGCCAGTTTTGTTGGAACCAAGGGCACCTGTTCAAGTGCCCGTGGCAGAGCCAAGTTATGGATCCTGCCTGGGGAAGATGTCCTCTCCATGCAGTCACCTGGACAGTTGTTCCCTGCCTCTGTTTGGTGACACTTGCCTCTGATCTTATGCTTTGTTCGAAAATAATCAGGGTACTTTGCTCCCTACCCGACAGTGAGAGCCCGCTGAGAACGGAGACTGTCTTCTCTCCCACTGTCCTGTTGTTCTGTCTCTGCATGTGGTAGGTGTCCGATAAATATTGAGAGAAAATAATTAAACCATCATCTACCTTATGGTAAATCAATGTGAGGTAAGGACTTGGGAATTTTATTTTTCCTTTTTCCAACCTTTCCATTAAGTTAAACTAACATAGATATTTAACCCAGGCAGACATTGAGCCTGGTTTGTCTGATTTCAGTTGTGCTATTAGTGAACACATAAAGAGTAGTTTCCTGATATTGTAATATGACAGAAAAGAACATTTAAACAAATAATGATATTTGCAGCAAAAGACTCATGATCTCATGTTTTGATTCCAATCTTATAAACACTTGAAAGTAGCTTTATAGGTGTCTTGGGCTAATTCTGAGAGAGCGTATAGTTCTTGTGCAGCCATTGGAAAGAAAACACAGTATCCTGTTCCAATAAAATTTTCAGACACGGCAGTAAATCAGGCTCGCCTTTCAGAATGCAACATTAGGCCATCGGTTTGGGCATAACATTTGGTAATATCATTGAGACACTGAAGGCACTTGTCATAACCCACACATATCCAATGTTCCAAGGGCAGCTTTATGTTGAAGCCAGAACATGACAATGGCATGTTTTTGTTTTTGTTTTTGTTTTTTTACCTGGTATGGAGGAGACCATAGAGACAGATAGCCTGAAACCCATTAATAAGATTAGCCTTGGCCTTGACAGTAGGGGAATACTTTTCTGAAAGCTCATAAAATATTTTCGTATCTCCGCTGATAAGTTTGCAGTGACGGGAGGGGGGGAGTTCTCAATGTATTTTATTCAGCTGAAAAAGTTTTTAATATGTTAGATTGCAAATATGTGCACTGACCTAAGTCAACTGCTCTGATTAGCGGCAATGTGGTCAGCCCCAGTGCGGATAAGTGACCTCAAAAAGGTGGGCTTTTAGAATTCTGCTTATATTTTCAGCTTGCATTCAAATTAGGAGATTTTACTTCCAATTTTCTCCTGGTTTTCAGACTACTTTAATTTCTCACAAGGTCTGGTTCCAGAACTGCTATGCCAAATTTTGGTCATCCATAACGACAGTGGTATATGTTAGAGATATATTAGCCTCCAGATTTCTTTGGAGAACACATTCGGATCTGATGCTGCCAATACCCCATATTTCTTGGGAGAGATACACTAGAATCTTTGATTTTATCTATAGGGATATTCAATAAAAATGAATAAAGTTACCCATGTAAAAGCCTCTCGTTTACTGGTATATTCTCATTACTTTAAATTCTGATGACCTTGGATTACATTGGGCTTTTTCAACACTTAATTTTTCATGGTTCCTTGAGACTTTCAACAAAGCAAATCCGCTTTTCAGGTGCAAGTAATTGACATGTTACAGCACAGATATAAATATCTTTACGACTGAGCATCTTTCCACCTTTGCTTTGTCAGAGTTGTCCAGTGAATATTTTTTGAGTAAAAGAAGGAATAGCTTCAAAAATATTTCTCCGTATCAATCAGCCAAAAACGTTAAGGCCAGCCCAGCTCCCAGGAACGGTCAGCAAAGTGCTGGTCTATCGTGCTCTGCAGGACCCTCCGTAGCTCCACTCTCTCCCATGGCTGAGCCCTCAGGCTTCTTACAAAAAGACCTTCTCACCTCTTGGGCTCAGTCTGTATCTCAGTGATCGCAATGAGCTCAGCTTCCTTAGGAAAGTACGGTCTTCATCCCTTTCTAGGTACCTGATGGCGCTGGAGGGCTGTATTCTCTTACTCTCCATCAGTTCAGGGAAGAACATTCCTGAAATCTGCCTCCCGGCTGCTGAGATTGCTGGACATCCCCACTGGTTCCTGAATCTCCTGCTAATGTGCTTCTCCCATTTGTCAGGCACCCCACTGGATCTCCTAACCCCTGCTCTCTGCAGCTACGGTGGCTGGGTACTGTGATCTACCCCTGTGTTAGCTCATATCCTCTGAGAAACACAGGATCGAGAGTACAAGGATTTCATTAGGGGGATGTGCCGGAGTGCAGGGAACTACGATGGGAAATGGAGAAGGCTGAGAGGCCATTCAGATCGTGATGCACAATGTCACAGCGAAGGAGAGAAGGGGAGAAGGTGGAAGCTCCTAGTCTGCCCTGTCGTCTTAGGAAGGTTCGGGAAAGCTGTCGTGAGAGCGTATCAACCAAAGTCACCCATCGAAGGGAGACTATGTGTCTCGGGAAGGGGCCTGCCTTAGTATCTCCTCATCCTTTAGCCAGCGGAAGGGCGCAGCCTGTGGGAGGGGACATTCGGCGTAAACCCCACGAGCGACTACACCGCAGCAGCTGGGCCCCTCGGTCTATTTATGTGCCCCGCAGTCATGGGTCTGCCAGGCGCATGCTCGTGGCCTTCACAACCTGTCAGGCTGCAGTTTCTTCCAGCACCTGTAGCTAGGCCTGCAGCCTGGAGCTGGACCCACCCCGCAAGCATGCTGTTTTGCGTCCAGGTCCCATTGTCTCCCAGCCTGCTCCATCCAGCCGGAGTCGACGGCCAGCCGGGCCATGCCTTGTCACGGGCTGTAGTTTCACCGTGTGTTTCATGTGTCAGTTCCTACCTGGCGCTTCTCAGGGAGTCTATGTGTGTCTCTCGAACCCCAATCCGACAAAAAATTTGTTAACACGTGAAGGAAATGAGAAAAGATGTTATGGGTTCTCCTCCAAGAATTAAAATGGAACAATCAGAGGACAAGGTCAGCATTTCAGGAACCGGCACAGGAGCACGGAAAAGTGGTCGTGAGCCTTGTTTGTAGCTGTGGCCATGTTATATATGTGTGTTCTTTGTAAAGAAAATATACAGAAATGACTTTACATGCACAGTATATTTTACACAAATCATATGATTGGCGTTCAAGAAATGACGAGTTTTCAGAGCCAGGTAAGTCCTTTAGTTGACGAATTTCTTTTTTTTTTTAATTTTTTTTTTTTTAATGTTTATTTATTTTTGAGACAGAGACAGAGCATGAACGGGGAGGGTCAGAGAGAGAGGGAGACACAGAATCTGAAGCAGGCTCCAGGCTCCGAGCCATCAGCCCAGAGCCCGACGCGGGGCTCGAACTCACGGACCGCGAGATCGTGACCTGGCTGATGTCGGACGCCCAACCGACTGCGCCACCCAGGCGCCCCTAGTTGACGAATTTCATGTCTGGCTCTGGGTAGTAGTATTGTTAACCTTCTAAGGAGACCTAAATGTAAAGTTATTCAGATACTACCCAGGAACATTTGTCAGCATTTTCCAGGGTTTG
Organism: Prionailurus bengalensis; assembly: GCF_016509475.1. Lineage (NCBI taxonomy): Eukaryota > Metazoa > Chordata > Mammalia > Carnivora > Felidae > Prionailurus > Prionailurus bengalensis. The sequence continues at coordinate 7,990,271 of NC_057361.1, forward strand.
AATATTTGTGAGAAGCCACAATTCTTTTCAAATAATGCTAATCTGAAAAGTCTCCGTTCATTAAATGATGTATAATATCCATAATACTTGAATAAAACGCTTGGAAAATGCTGGAAGTAGCTTCACAAGGATGCATAACAGAGAATAGCTTATGAAATCCCCCAGAGTTCTAATGTCTCATTCCAAGTCCTGAAGATTGGAAACACTGAGAGGTAAAGCTGGGGAATTCTCCAGAACTGAGCAGAGAAACGTCAACAACTAACTCGAGCGTGCTGCTGTCTCCTTATGCGACCAGAATTCAACCCCCTTAGCCAAGCAGAACGTGAATCTCACTGCTCCGTGAACCTCATTTAGCTGCTTGCTCCCTTACAATAAGGAAAAGGATCATGTCATATGGGCTCCAGTTGTGCATCTTCCCATTTTAGAAAAAGATAATACAATTTTCTTTTAAATTATTTGTCTTCTATAGGGTTTGGCAAGCACATGGCTAAAATGGAACGAGACACCACAATTTCAGAAAATCATGTCATCTTATCCGTGATATTGCTGCCAAAGTTTTCATGCACTTGACCTTTGATGAATGTGTCATCTCTCCAAAGAGCCATCTCTGATTTTACTCCATGTCTTAGTTTGCTTGGACTGCCATAACAAAATATCATAAATTGAGTGGCTTAAACAACAGACATTTATTTCGCGTAGTTCTGGAGGCTGGAGCAGTGCAACATTAAGGTGCCGGCCAGTTTGGTTCTGGGGGAAGGCTCTCTTGCTGGCTGTGTCTCTTGTAAAAGCACTTTTTCCATCATGAGGGTCCCACCCTCCTGACCTCATCCAACCCTAATCGCCTCCCGTCTCAAATACCATCATGCTGGGAGTGAAGGCTACAAACATTCAGTGTGCAAACATCCAGCAATGACCTTCCCGAGATTAGCACCAGCTTATAAAGAAGGAGCCCGATCGGGGAAGGGTGACTGGGCAGTCCTCGCTCTTTTGCTTGGTGCTCTTTATTCCCCTGTGGCCACCAGTCCCTTAGTGTCCTGACGGGGCCCCTCTCTGGAATTTAGGCAGGGAGGGAAGGGGGCAGTGCACTCTCACGTGTCGAGGGCAGACCACGTGCAGGGGCTCCACAAACATCATCAACTTTCATCTTTCCAACATTCCTGGTGGGAGCTCTCCTCTGTTTTATAGAAGAGAGACACTGGGGGTTCAAACAGTTTCAGTAATTCAGATGCCCAGGTTGCACAAACAGTAAGGAACAGACCCAGTTTTTAAAAAGGTAGAATTCACACACCACAAAATTCACCCTTTTAAAGCGTACAGTTCGGGTTTTGGGGTTTTGTGTTTTGTTTTTTCGTTTTTGTATGTTCACAAGGTTGTGCAATCATCATCATTATAAAATTCTGGAACATGTCATCACCCCTTTCCCCCCCAAACCCCATGCCCAATAGCAGTCCCTCCTCATTTTCCCCTACCCCAAGCCCCTGGAAAGTGCCAATCTGCTTACTGTCTCTATGGAATGGCCTATTCTGGACATTTCATATAAATGGAGTCATACGATATGTTGTCTTTTGTGCCTGGTGTGTTTCACTGAGGGTAAGATTTTCAAGGTTCAACCAAGTGGTAGCATGAATCATTACTTCATTCTTCTTTATGGCTGAATAATATTCCACTGTGTGGATCAACCATATTTTATTTATCCCATTCATCAGCTGATAGACACCTGGGTTGTTTCCACTTTTGGACTCTTACGAATAGTGCTGCTGATCACATTCACGTATAAGTTTCGGTGTTGATATACGCTTTTACTTTTCTTGGGTACATACTGCAGAGTTGAACTGTTGGGTCATATGGCAATGCTATCTTTCAGTTTCTGAGGAACTTCCAAGAGATCTAGTTTTGAAGTGCCTCGTTTGGGTGTAATTTCCTCCCACCACGTCGAGGAATTATCACAATTTCTCTCAACCTTTGCTACACATTCTAAGTACCTGGGGGCCTGAGAAAATATACTGAATCCCAAGTGTCCTCCTGCAGGAGACTCTGACTTAATTTGTCTGGGGTGGGGCTCAGACGCCGAGTCTTACTAAAGTTGAGGGGATTCTACTAGGGAGCCAAGGTTGAGAATGATCACGTTACGCTTTACGTAGTCTGTCTGTGGACCTTTCGGCTGACGGTCAGCCTCCTTCCCGTTGGTAATGAGAAATAACTGGCTAAACCAGTCTGGGAAACGGTTGCTTCTCTCTCAGCCACATGATGCTTTAAGAGAGTAAAGACGCACAGAGCCCCGAGAGATGATCAGTTGGGCCCCGGAAGCATGGCGAGACCATGGCAGGGCAGCAGGCCCCTTGGGGCCCAGCGCGCATCCATGCGTGGAAGCAAATACCCCCTTCTTGAGCTCTAGGATGATGTTGTTGTCTGTTAACCTCACAATAGCACTCTGAGGTGGCGGTGGCCAGGGTGCCCGTTTTATAGACAAAAACGCTGAGGCTTGAAGAGTTAGAGCACGTACCTAAGGCCCTCAAGTGGTAGAGCTGGGATTGGAATGGAGGGCGTCTGGCTCCGGAGTCCTTACCCTTAACTGCTTTGTGATGCTGACTCTATTCTAACAAACAACTTTAACAATGACAAGAAATATCTCTTCACCTTACTCACGGCAAAAAATATCACCAAACACAGCACTCTATATGACCCAAACCTAAACACTGGTGAGAAATGAACCAAAGCGTTGGAAATTTGGCTAACGGCGCTGAGAAAATAAATACCGGTATCAGAAAGGTTCAGACATTCTAGATTCCAAACTTGTGTACCTGACCCTAGGGCACAAGTTGTTTTTTCTCTGTACCCATGATGGACACATTTAATGTTTCTTTTCTACTCTGAGGATGGGATTCTGATAATGAGCCATACATGATAACATCACCCTGAGTCTGGGGGGAGTTTGGAAGGTTGAAAAGCTTGCTAAAAGTGAACCCGCACAGTGCAGCCTGGGCGGCTGCCTCCTTCCACCAACGGAACCGTATCAGTTTCAAAACTGTCTCTCTCAGTAGCCTCTGGTTTTATTTAATTTACTGCACTTGGAATTTGATAAGTTCCTGGCTAGCTTTTGCATTCTTTCGCATCCTCGTAATTCACATATTATCTTTCAGCTTTCAGTTCTTTGAATCTTCCAGTTACTCCTGGAGAAAAGCTGCTTTAGCGTTTTATCCAGTTAATGCCTCAAAAACGTAGTCAGAGTCAAACACACGGATATATTCTTACTCAGAAACGGCACTGTGGTCCAGACAGTTCTCAATGTCTGACATTTTGGGAGGTCCAAGTTTTCTCAGGGGCCCCACCAGGGATCTACAGATGAAAGAGTGTCCCAACCCTACAGGAGCTCATATTTTTGTGGGAAGGACAGACAACAGCCAGTTACAAAACACCATAAGCACTCCAACAGAGGTATATGCATGGCGTCGTCCATGCCCACGACTGAGGCAGCTTGCACAGACTGTGGAAGCTTTTAACTGGAGCTTGTGGGACATGATAAGTAAAGAAGAGGGACAGCTGTATTCCAGGAGACAGGAGGGCATCCCCAAAGCATCAGCTCTGGGAGTGCATGTGACCTGAGCATAGATTTAGGGGCATGGTGAAGAGATCTAAAAAATGGTTGATCTTTATACAGTCTTTTTTTTTTTAATTTTTTTTAACGTTTATTTATTTTTGAGACAGAGAGAGACACAGCATGAACGGGGGAGGGGCAGAGAGAGAGGGAGACACAGAATCGGAAGCAGGCTCCAGGCTCCGAGCCATCGTCCCAGAGCCCGACGCGGGGCTCGAACTCACGGACCGCGAGATCGTGACCTGAGCTGAAGTCAGACGCTTAACCGACTGAGCCACCCAGGCGCCCCAGATCTTTATACAGTCTTAACACATGCCATGCATAGTTCTTCCTGCTTAATGCCTCCTAGTAACCCTCACAGCACTGGAGAGGCAGGGATTACTATTTACCCGGTTTAGAGATGAGGAAACTGAGGCCGAGAGAGGTCACAGTGCCCAATGAGGGATGAAGCTAGGATTCATACCCAGGTAACCTGGCATCAGAGTCCACAGTTTAATTCTCCCGGGCTGGTGTGCAACGTATGGGTCAGATCCTGAGCGACTGAGAGTTTATCCCATTCATTCGTTCCTTTGTTCATTCATTCGTTCAACACATATTCACAGAATGCTAGTATATGCCAGGCATGATGACAGGCTTGAAGACAAAAGAGAGAAGGACCTTGAATTCAACCCTTAAGGTGATGGTGTGAGCAGGGCAGCCACTTCGTTAAGATGCCATGGAATAGTAAGATACTCCCTTCTGGGTGCTAGAGTCCAACAAGAGGCTATACAAACAGGAACTACTCCAGCAAATAATTCACTCAAAATCATGAAAAGAAAGTTTAGGCTCAGCATTGGACCTTATGAAGGTAAATCTCATAATGTAGAGGTAGGTAAAGATTGGTAAAGAACATATTGTTGCACGCAAGACAGGAGGAATACAGTCCAGAAGGAGCTGATGCCAATGGCAAGGGAAGACTTTGATATAAAGGGTTCAATGGAGCAGACGGCAAGGCAGGCTCGCTGGGCCGGGAAGTGGCACCTGAGGCGCCGTGAACATCACCTGGGTCTCTATCCAAATCCATCATGGCTTTCCTGGAACATTCGAAGATGTTGCCAGCGCAAAGAAGCACCTGGGGGCCAGCTTCAAAAATCTCTTCGGCTGACCGACAGAAGCGCTGACCTAAGAGAATATAGTTCTGAATTGTTCCGGGAACACGCCCAGTCAGAATCCTCCAGTCTCAAGTGATAACGACTTCAGCAGACTGGCCTAAGACACGAGATCGCCTCAACTCCCAACTGACTGACTTGCCCCAGAGTGAACCACACCCCCCCCCACCCCGCCTCCCCTGTCCCCTCCAGAATTTGCCCCCTGAAGGAGAAGGGAAACTATCGAGCTTAGAAAGTTTTCCTCTAAAGTTCCTTCTTGAACCAAAGCAAGGACAGCACTTTGGGACAATCTTTCCAAAGCGGTTTTTTTTTGTTGTTGTTTTTTCTGCTTGGCCAAAGGTAGAAGCTTTTCTCCAGGAAGTTCAGGCACCTCCTGCTGGTGTAATCGCGTTTCCCTGGGAAGAAGCCGCTGCCCCCTGGGTGGTCACTGCTGCTGAAAAATTGAACACAGATGTTTGGCGGGTCGATTCCCCATGCATCCCGCTCTTTGTGTGTTTCCTCTTAGAGAGATGGGATGGGTTCAGCTCGTCCCCAGCGCCACGTCCTCATCAACATGGCCGTGCGGTTTGCTCTTAGACAAGCCTCTGAAATTCACTGACCGTCCAGTGAATCCGCCAGTCACCTCCCGTATGGTTTACCCACTCTCCCGGCCGCTGTCACGGCAGTTATAGCTCTTCTTATTTGAGGAACGAGCATGGGAAAACTCACAAATGTGTGAAATGCAGATTTTGAAAGCTCTGTTTTAATTTATTATTGTGAGAAGCAAATGTCGACGATTTTAACCTTCCAAAGGAAGGGGAAAAGAAAGGGCCATGCTTGCTTTCCTAACATGGGGCTCTTAGGTGAGAGTGATGGATGCTGATTTGCTCGTGCATTCACCTATTAATAATAATTTCTGAGAAATTATGAGTAAAGAAAGGAATAAGTTAGGGGTGCCTCGGTGGTTCAGTCGGTGAGGCATCTGACTTCGGCCCAGGGCATGACCTTGTGGTTCGTGGGTTCGAGCCCCACATTGGGCTCTGTGCTGACAGCTCAGAACCTGGAGCCTGCTTCGGATTCTGTCTGTCTGTCTGTCTGTCTCTGCCTCTCTCCCGCTCGCGCTCTGTCTCTCTCTCTCAAAAATAAACATTAAAAAAATTTTTTTGTAAGAAAGGAATAAGTTAAACTTTTAAAACTTACATGTACGAGTACCCTACTATTTCTTCTATTTAAATAAAAACATATTTATTCCAGTCCCCTCCAGCTACCCCATGCCTTATTTCCTGTCATTTATAACACAGCTCCGCTAAAGAAGTGTCTGTACTCTGAGAACGATTTCTCTTTTCCTATGTGTTTCTGCTACATCAATTTCTTTCTCTCACTATAAAACCTATTCGCACGAACACCTCCCGAACACAAAACAAGTCGGCTCTGCTTCCGGGCTGAATGTCATTGTTAGGACCGTGCTCTAATCAGGCGTGTGCATCAGTTCAAGGCTGGCTTCTTGGACTGGCTCATGGCTATGCTCTTCCCCGGTGGGGCCTCAGACAGGTCAGTAAAATTAGAGTGAAAACACTGTCTACGACTTCATTCCGCAGCACAAATATTAACCTATTGTCAGCTATTATTTGCAGGCAGCAGTATTTTCTAGTATCAACAAGCCCGTCCGCATCTGGCGCGGTGCCCAAAAAAAAGCAGCATGCTACACGAGTAACACAGCGCGTTTCCGCTCCTTTGAGTCAGGGCCAGTAAATGGAGTGCGTCCCCACGTGTGTGCTGTGTACCCTTTAAGTATACAAATGTCACTTAGTCATCTTGCACTTCTATAATTGTGCTCCCTGAACGTGTTTCTTCCCGGAGTGATCATAGCAGGCTAGGGGGACGGATCAGTTTGCAAGTACATCCACTCCCCAGCGGTAAACCCTGCCAGCCACTTCTGAGTAATTGTGGGGTGGAGAGAGGGAGAAGTCAAAGGTTTTTAAAATCACTTTCAAAACATGCAGTTATCTCTCCCATCACCCAATCCTTCTCCAGATACGGCCCCGTTTCTTGACTTCTTTTAACAACAAGAGCCCTTCCGAGTTCTGTCTCTATTTCCTGTTTCTGATTTCCCGCCTCCCAATCTTAGGAATTTCCTCCGATCAAGCTTTTGCGGGCACCACACACAGAGGCTGCTCTAACTGACGTTTCACTGGTTACTTCCACATTACTAAATCCGGCCTCAACGCTCAGTCCTCATCAAGCCTGGCTCAGTGGCACCATTTTACAGAGCTCATCACTCCCTCCTTGAAACTCTTTCTATACCTGGTGGCCAGGACACCACACTATTCTGATTTTCCTTCTGCCCCTCTGGCTGCTTCTTCTCCACCTCTTTTGTTGGCCTCTTCTCCTCTCCCTGACTTTTTTTTTTCTTTTCATGGGGTGAAATCTACATAACATAGAACGATCCACTTTAAAGTGAACAACTCAAAGGCATTTAGTACAGTCACAATGCTGCGCACCCGCCCCCTCTATCCAGTTCCAAAACATTCCCATCACGCAACACAGGGACACCTGTACCGCTGGAGAAGAGCTGTCAGCGCAGAGCTTGACGCGGGGCTCCAACTCATGAACTGAGATCATGACCTGAGCCAAAGTCGGACGCTTAACCGACTGAGCCACCCAGGCGCCCCAGCATAGTGTTTCGAAGTCTACCCATGTTGTAGCATGTCAGTACTCCATTTCTTTTTATGGCTTATTAATACTCCATTGTGTGGATAGATCACAACTTGTTTCATCTGCTGATGGACATTTGGGTTGTTCACACCTTTTGACTATTGTGTACCTGACCTTCTGTTATCAGAGTGTCTGGGGACTCAGTCCTCCTGCCTCTTCTTTCTTCCTTTCCCTATCACTCTTTAGCGGATCTCTTCCGGTCATGTGACTTTACGTACTGTCTGTATGCAGTACATCTCCAGCTCGGACTTCTCTCCCTAGCTCCGTACTCTTATCCCTGAACTGCCTGCTCGACAGCCATTGGTGCGTGCCTAACAGGCATGGCAGGTGTCACACGTCCCATGTGGAGCTTTTAATATTCCCCAACTTGCCCTTTGCTGCCAATCCTGCTCCTCCCACCCTTTGCATCTCGGTTAATGACAACCCCATCCATCTCTATGCTTTGGCCAAAGAGCTTAGGGACATCCTCAACTCCTCCCGTATTCACGTTTAATTCATCAGAAAATCAGATCACCTGCTCTCATCCAATCCACTTTGGCCGTCTAGGTTCAAATGGCCTGGGCCGGCCGCTTGTAGGTCATGACAGTGGTGCCCCGGCTGATCTCTCAGCTTCCGGCAAAACTGGGTTACAATACACACACACACACACTTATACATACATAAACATATTACATACATATATATACATCAACTCCTTAGGACTCTCCCTTTTTGAATGTTTTCACAAACTGCTAGCTTGCATCTGATTATAATAAGTTTCTTGGGCAACAGCATAATGATCTTCCAGGAGAAGTTTAAATCTATCCATTATCATCTGGTGAGAACATTCTTAACTGAAATAAGTATGGAAGAAATGACTGATTTATTTGTTTTTAAACGTTCTTGTGTTCTGGCTTTATTTTCTTCGTTTCCAACTCTTAGGAGAAAAACATCAACATAAATTAAGTTTCTTAGGTCCACTCCAAGGGAAAGAAACAAGTTCTTCTTTGTGCAATTTCTAGGGTAATCTCCCTCCACCCATTTTAATATATGGACTAACTCCCGATTCCCTGCCCGGGCTTCAATTCCACATATGTGAATTAATTCCATGTTGCCTAACAATTTAAAAGGGCAGTAAATTAACTCTATTGAACCCCATTCACAAGCAGAGAACAGCATAGCGGCTCTAAAAACTTAAAGCAGGATTCAATTAGAGTCAAACTATTTTTACTCCTCAAATATATAATTACACCAGTAGTATTTTCAAGAAAACAAAATTTGTGATATAGTATCACTGTCAACTTATCTTGTTATAAAGCTGTTGCTTTCAACTGGGGGCAATTTTGCCCTCCAGGGGACATCTGGCAATGGGTGGAAACAGTTTTGGTTGTCACGATGGGGAAGGGTGTGCCAGTGGCATCTAGTGGGCAGAGGCTGGGGACGCTGCTCAACGTCCTGCAATGCACAGGGCAGCCCCTCACGACCAAGAATTACCTGGCCCCAAACGTCCACAGTGCCACGTTCGAGACACTCTGATTTAAAGTGAAAATGTTTATTATTCCCTGGGACCATGGGGGTATAAATCCAATTTTAAAAGATGCAAATTGTATGAGCAGTTTTTTTGGCTTTCAGACTTTGGTGCCTTTCGTTGAAGGCACGGCTTTTATGTTTTCATTTCTCCGTAAATTAGCATGTGTCGCCTTTATCGTCACCCATGTGGCGCTAAACCAACTTCTGGAAACACTCTGAAAAAAACTCAGTAGCAGCTAATTTCCTGAAACACTGACCTGGCACCAAACTAATGCTCCAGAGATGAATACAAAAGCATGAAGCAAAGCGCATTGCACATAGTAGGTGCTGACAATATCTAGTGATTTACTGATTCTAATTCAGAGTGTGCTTGCGATTCAAGTTTCAGGACAGTTTATTAGCATCTACCTGTTGCTGTTCATCAGCCTGATGTAGTATTCAAATCCTTCTGGACCCAGTAGGGTCCCACAATTTCTATAAAGGAAGGTGGGGTGTGGGATGACTTTTAGATTTTATTTCAAAACGTTCGAATCAACCTCTTTCTGTTACGAGAGTAGGCATAGGCATAGGCGTAGGCATAGGCGTAACTCTGTAACCACTGGGGACATCTTAAGTCAGAAATCCCACATGTGTTGTATTCTCTGCCTTAAGAGGCTAACAAACACGTTATTAGCTTCCAGAACATAACTACTTGAAGGACTAATGGGTATCTAGTGCAACCACTCCTGTTTTATTACAAATGAGGAAAGAGAAGCTCCCAGAGGTTATAAGACTTTTCCAAGGCCACAGAGCTGGTTAGTGGCCAATCCGGAACAAAAGCTCTTCTCTTCTGTCAGAGCACTCTGGGGTCTTCCCAATAGACCAATCTTTCTTTGCTTGACTTGCTTGGAATCAAACTTTCCAAAATTGCTGTGTAAAGTTGCCTAATTTATTATAAACTTGGTCTAAGTCCCTGAGCAAGTTATTTATTCCCATCCTTTTATCTAAAATTAAAATTCTTCCACTAGGCATACAGCACAATTCTTTAAAGTGAGCTGAAAATTATTGTCATACAGCCTTACTAAATGCAATATATAATACTTCATATATAATAACTGTGCAGTTAATGACTTTTTTTTTTTGCCATAGCAGCTTTCAAAGAGTTATATCACTTTGGGGACAATTCTTTTTTTCCCCTCAGAATATCAACTTTTTCCCCCCCAAAACACGCTATATAAATAAACTGTAAGAAGTGATATGTCAACATTATTAATTTAGGCAATGACATACTCACCAATTTACTTTGACACAACAATTGCTAGTCAGAGAATACAATAATATGGAACTGATTTCATGTATACCATATTCAAATAAACCTAAAGAATCTTGCTCGGTCCTTACACCAACCAAGAGGGATGGACAGGTGGGTGGCTATCGCTCACATGTGCCATTTCGACATTTTGAAGCACAATCGTATTTAAACTTAATACTTCTCTAAAAGTATATTTCTGTGCCACAACTTTATTTGTACATTTACTATGAATATAACGCAACCGCGAGCCTCAAAAGGTTTGGAAACTGGTATGGAAAATGTGTCAGAAAAAAAAAATAACAACAAATCTCCCTAACATAATTTTAGGTAAAAAGTCTACTTACGTATTTATCTATTTAGTATCTATTTCATCTAATTAATGAAAACGTTTTCATTTAATGATTTCTGGAAGTGAATTAAAGTAGTTAAGCACAGAACAGAGTTGAAAGTGATTTGGGATTTTTATTACGAAGCCAAAGAGTCAAGCGCCTTCCATACTCAGAATTGTACAAGTCACGTTTCCCTGTCTCCCAGTAGAACTGATTATTAGAACATTTGATTCCAGATTTTCTCTTTACCTATCTTCTCTTTATATCTTTTCCTGCCAGATAAATACCGAAGTGTTGTAACAGACACTTCAAAAATGCCCAGAGTCAGGCATGTGACTTTAATAGGGAGCTCTGGCTAGAGCTTTTTGCAATGAAAATCAAATAATTCTGTGTTCAAATGGAAATGGAAATATTTCATCCTGAATTATCTTTACAAGATGATTCCAGCTTTTACATATGAAAATAACAGTTGAGATTTTTATCTGTGAATTTCTCAGGAGCTCCATTTTCAGACTCTGTGGTCTATTTTAAACACACCATATGGATCATGTACTCTAAGAACTACTCTGGACTAAAAAAAAAAAAAAAAAAAAAAACTGTGCAAACACAAACCACCCAGTTCTAAAGTCCCAGCTGGCACTTCTGTTACCCATAAGTGCTCTTTTCTGTTTATGTTTCTTACACCCACATGTATATATGTTTGCAGTTGGAATCCTTCACCCTTGTCTCTTAAAAATTCCTTGAGCAACAAGGCGGCTGAGAATGGGGCTTTGCTCCTTTTCTGTAGGTCAGCATTTGGCCCAGCAGTGGGAAAAAGGCCAAGGCTGCAGGCAGGGGGCTGCCAGGAGAATGCGTGGTCCAGAATCTTCTCCCCCTTTTCCATTCAAAATTGCTTGCCTGCCGTTCCAGTCCCTCGAGGCTCAACTTTTCGCTTTTGCGGATGCCCCCAACCTGATGAAGCAGCATTTCCCAAAGCCACATGCCTTAGAGGCCGTTAAACAGAGTCCCGTGGAAAGAAGAGTCCTGTGGCTAAGATGCGGGGAGCCAAAACTTCTCAAAACCTTTTATTTCCAGAGCTTTCCATGTGAATGGTCACTGTAAATATCTTAGATGGGTCAGCGGAGTACAAAGTTTTTTGTGTGTGATGTGTTTAAATACAGAACGCTTCCTTTTCTCCTCAGTGTCCACAGAGCTCAATTTGGGAACTATTACTAATGTGAGGAGCTTAAAGGAACTGCTCGAGTCCTAATCCTTGGTTCCAAGGCATGAGTCTCAAGTAGGACATGCAGGCCTCCCACGTGGCTGCTGGAGAGGCTATTTTTAAATAAGTGGAGCTCTTGGTACATGTCAGGACCCACCGCACAAGTGGTTGCATATTTCAGCCCTGATAATGTACTCCCCTGTGACACGGTCACATTGTCACACATCTAGGAGTGACAGTAATGATTTCAGGGATGATGAGACATGAGAGGCAATGCAGAAAGTGGATAGAACATTTTAACTTGTCCCTGGTTGTTGCCCTGGGCTCTACTAATATAAGGTCTGCACATTTGTGCACTCAATGAATATTTGCAGAGTGACTCAAAGAGGACTAAATCCAGACATTCTGTTCAGTTTTCATATTTCTCCTTTCATTTCTGCACTGCAAATCCCCATTTTTTATTAGACAATTTTTTTAATGTTTATTTATTTTTTTGAGATACAGAGAGAGAGCACAAGCAGGGGAGGGGCAGAGAGAGAAGGGGAGACACAGAATCCGAAGCAGGCTCCAGGCTCCGAGCTGTCAGCACAGAGCCCGACGCGGGGCTCGAACTCGGGAACCGTGAGATCATGACCTGAGCCGGAGTCGGACGCTTACCCGACTGAGTCACCCAGGCTCCCTCTCCAGTCCCCATCTTTAGAGACGATCATGGGAATCTGTAGATAGGGGAATCCTAGAGGACACCCCGTTGTTTGTTCCCAGTCTGAAAGCTACCTACATTGGTGAAGGATCAACTCTCTGGTATTCGAAAAGTCTAGTAAAACTGGCTGCAAGGCATCCTTACTATTCTGTTCCCCAGCGGCATGGCATTCATGGCTAGAGAAATCATCATCAATCACATATTCTATCTTGTGCCACCTGTCTAAAAGGCACTCGAGGGATGGTGGCCATTTCCCTGTCAGTGTCAAGTTCAACCATACTTTGCCCTAAACACTTGGGCAAAACCACCAAAGATTTTTCTTGCCATATAAGTAGATGAAGGACATTCTCTAGAATCTTAGTTCCATTCTATCTTTAAAAAATACACAAATCTATCTGTATGCGTGTGTGTGTATTTATACAGGTGTGTGTGTGTGTGTGTGTATGTGTGTGTGTGTATGAACATCACCTGCCTAATTATACACTTTCAAGACTTTAGCCATTTTCATGTCCTCCTTCTCCCGTGAACTTGGTTCATTTAATTAGCCACTGAACCTGACTCATGCTGTTCCTGAAATGGCACAGGCACTGGATCCTCTCCAAATTTCTACCATTTAGTTCCTGCCTTCCTTCTCTTTCATTTAGATTGTACAGTAGGCTCCAAACCAGTAGAGAGAGATTTACAAACTCTCCATCCAGTATTGTATTTGTATGGCCCATTACAACTGCTAAGATGTCTTCCAATATATTTCGAATGCTTGTAACAATTTGTGGACCAGGCACTGTGGCCTCTGTGTGCAGATAAGGTCACAATGAATGGTAAACAGTCAGCTCAGTGTCCCACTGCCAGTGATTCATTTGTCAACAAATCATGCTTCCCCTCACCCCATGGACCTTAGATATTTTTTAAACCACAATTAAAAACCATTTTTAACAGACTGCTAAACGGTCACTTATCAAACAGGAAAAAACAAATTTGTCTTCAAAATATCATTAATAAAGTTCTTAGCCATTAAAACCTCAAAATAAGTATTTGCTGATCAAAACCACATCCTACTTAAAACTAGTTAATTTACACTATGGAAAAATGATGAGATACTTTTTTGTTAATTCTTAAGGGCGTGTGAAAAGAGGTATATTGCCATAAAAGGGTTCAGATATTCCCGAATTGTTGGGATTTGCAGATCCTGCCAAGTAGAACTATCTGCTGGGTGCAGACAGTGTATTTGTCTATGCTTTCCTCCCAGCACGGATGACTCCTGCCAGTATCCCCAACCTGCCCATCTCTGCCCAGCTTCCAAGCTCCTAGGCTATCCCCACCCCCAAGCCTTCTCTGCTACCCTGCTTGTTGTTCATAACTCTCTCAGGGTATTCATTCATTCATTCATTCATTCATCCATTCATTCACTGATTCAACAAATAGCCTTTCAGCGTAGCTACCACGCCAAACACTATTCCGGGCTCTGAACAGAGAGAGTAATAAGAAATGAATTCCGCCTCAAGGGTACAATCTTGTGCAAGCACCTGCCATCTCCGTTAGGCCACACGTATCGATGACCAGTGCTGCTGCGGCCGGTCCAGCGTGTCTGAGTGCAGACTCCAGTTTGCAGAGTGCTGTTTACTCTTGCACCGTAAATCCATCACAGAGAAATCCTGCATTTCAGCCTTGCATTTAGTGTCTAAGAGCTGACTGCGCTTCAAACAGAATGGTGCTTCTATTGAGAGACAGGCATCCCTTACATGAACCCAGCATTCCATCAGCCAATGAAAGTGCTGTTTAGACAGCCATTTCTCCCAGAATTCTTCTCTTAATTACTTACGTAGCTCAGAGTCGTAATAGTAGTGGAGAAATCTGTCACGGCCAGAGTTCTTTCCTCCCGATGAACTAATTGGAACTTTTTAAAATGTTTATATTTATATACAAGAGTGAGCTCACTTTGCAAAGTGTACTGAGTTCAGTAGTGATGAGGAGGGTCCGTGGCACCCTTGAACAGTTACGAACAATTGTTTCAATGCTTTGGTGCTGATTTTAATTGTCAGTTCATCATTTATATAATAAACTCTTCTGAGAGCCTCTTTCCACAACCAGTATCAACACACTAAGGAAAACAAAGAGAAACTAAGAGAACAAAGGGAAAACAAATTCCAGAACTTTCAGTAGGTCCTAGAAATTACAGACTCCGTTATTACTTTGTATGGTGGCCAATTCTTTCAAAGCAAGATTTGAGACAGTTCTCAAGTGAGTACATAAATTCCAAATAAAAATAGGAAATTGAGGCCATGGAAGGAAGTAGAAAGAAAATGTACACTCATATATTTGATGGAAGTAAACAAGTGTAGTTCTGAGCTTCCTGTTGGCCGAGGCAAAAAGAGAATAATGACCAGTAACAGAGTTCTCCATAGCAGAATGGACAACATACATACATCTTCTCCTCGGCTGCACTGCTCAATTGGAGACTGGACAGTGGCATATTCATCTCTGCCTTCCAGTTTGTTAAATTGGATCTGCCTTTCCAAGTGGAGGTCTGGGCTCCATTAAATTTTACTAAGTTTCCTCTATAACTGAATATAGTAGGATGTTAATAGCTTATAATTCGGACGCCTGACTTCCCTCCTGACCCCCTATAATCCATTCCTCAGAGGAAAGCTAGAGCGACCCCTCACGAACGTATCAAGGCTTGTCTCTCTCATGCTCGCCATCTTTCCAAGGCTTTCAGTCACCTGTAGCATAGAATAGACTCCGGTCCTCTGGCACTCGTGACCCTACAAGGTCTGCTCACTGCCTCAGCTCCCACCTCCCTTCCGCTCTTCCAATTCTACTTGAGGCACTGTGGTCGTCTCTCTATTGCTTGAACACACCCAGCTCATTTCCTCCTCTGGGTCTTAGCTTTTGCTGTTCCTTCTGCTTGGAAAAGCTCTTGCCCCTGATTTTCACATACTTGTGCCTCCGTTCACTCACATTTCATGGCAGTGTTAAATTCTCAGGAAGCACTTCCCTTATCATCACAGAACCAGTACCTCACTTTTTAACACGTCACTAGGTTTGGGGGCATCTGGCTGTCTCAGTCCGTAGGGCATGTGATACTTGATTTCGGGGTTGTAAGTTTGAGCCCCACATTGGGTGTGGAGATTACTTAAAAATAAAGTCTTTTAAAAAACCACATCACTAGGTCTTACTTTCTTCACCACACCTACCATCTGAAGTAATCTTGGTGCCCGCCTTTGCTTGCTTGCTTGTCTGTGTCACCACACAAGCATGGAAATCCACAAAAGAAGCCTGTCATCTTGTTTTCCCTCTCCATACTCAAAGCCCAGAGCCATGCATGGCACACGATGCGATGAACGAATCAATAAATGAAAACGAGTACACTATAAACTGATTTTATTATAAAACGTATAAAATATAAGAGAAACGCAAATATATGATAGCTAATTCCCTTCTAAAACTATCTAGTTCTAGCCCAAATCAGCATATTCATCTGACATAGGAGTGAGAAAACTTTTCTGTAAGGAGCAGAGGATAAATATTTTAGGTTTTACGGGAGCTACAGTCTCTGTGTCAACTAGTCAACTTGGTCTTTAAATATGAAAGCCACCATACATAGTACATAAACAAATGTGTGTGGCTGTGCTCCCTTAAAACTTTATTTACAGAAATAGGCAGCTGTTAACATCCTACTCAATGGTGAAAAGCTGAGAGCTCTTCCTCTAAGATCACGAACAATACAAGGATGCCCACTCTCACCACTTTTATTCAACGCAGCACTGGAAGTCCTAGCCACAGCAGTCAGACAACAAAAAGAAATAAGAGGCATCTATATAAAGAAGAAGCTAAACTGTCACTATTTGCAGACATGTGATACTACTGTGCATAGAAAATCCTAAAGATGCCACCAAAAAACTACAAGAAGTAATAAACGAATTCAATAAAGTGGCAGGGCACAAAATTAATACCCAGAAATGGGTAGCATTTCTATAAACTAATAACAAAGCAGCAGGAAAAGAAATTAAGAGTACCATTTACAATTGCACCAAAAAGAACAAAATATCTAGGAATATACTTAGCCAAAGAGGTGAAATAAGTGTGCTCCAAAAACTATGAAACACCAATGAGAGAAATGGAAGATGACACCCAACAATGGAAAGATATTCCATGCTCGTGGATTGGAAGAATATCGTTAAAATGTCCACATTGTCCAAAACAATCTACAGATTAAACATCATCTCTATCAAAATACCATCAGCATTTTTCACAAAACTAGAACAAATCAAGCCTAAATTTTTTACAGAACCGCAGAAGACCCCAAATAGCCAAATCGATCTTGAGAAGGAAGAACAAAGCTAGAAGTATCACAATTCCAGGTTTCAAGATATACTACAAAGCTGTAGTCATCAAAACAGTATGGTACTGGCACAAAAAGAGCCACAGATCAATGGAATAGAGAGCCCAGAAAGAAACTCGTGCTTACATGGCCAATTAATTTATGATAAAGGAGGTAAGAATTTACAATGGAGAAAAGACAGCCTCTACGATAAACTTGGTGCTGGGAAAACTGGACAGCCACATGCCAGAGAATGAAACTGGACCACTTTCTTACACCCTACACAAAAATAACTCAAAATGGATGAAAGACTCACATGTGAGACCTGAAGCCATAAAATTCCTAGAAGAGAACACAGGCAGTAATTTCTCTGAGATTAGCCACAGCAACATTTTTCTAGAAAAGTCTTCTAAGGCAAGAAAAACAAAAGCAAAAAATAAACTATTGGGACTACATCAAAATAAAAAACTTTTGCACGGTGAAGGAGACCACTGACCAAACAAAACAAAAACAACCTAATGAATAGGAGAAGATACTTGCAAACGATATATCTGATAAGGCGTTAACACCCAAAGTATATAAAGAACTTATATAACTCAACACGAAAAAAACCCAAAAAACAAATAACCCAATTAAAAAATAGGTCAAAGACATGAAAAGACATTTCTCCAAAGAAGACATCCAGCTGGCCAACAGACACATGAAAAGATGTTCAACGTCGCTCAGCATCAGGGAAATGCAACTCAAAACCACAGGGAGGTATCACTGTGCACCTGTCAGAAGGGCTAAAATCAAAATGACAAGAAATAACAAGTGCTGGCGAGGATGTAGAGAAGGAGGAACCTTTGGACACTCTCGGTGGGAATGTAAATTGGTACAGCCGCTGCGGACACAGTCTGGAGGGTCCTCAAAATGTTAAAATAGAAATGCCATATGATCTAATACTTCCACTACTGGGTATTTACCCAAAGAAAAGGAAAACACTAAGTCAAAGAGATATACGCACCCCTATGTCCATTGCAGTATTATTTGCAATAGCCAAGACACGGAAACAACCTAAGTGTCCATTGATAGACAAATGCATAAGGAAAATGTGGTATATACACACAATGGAATATTACACAGCCATTAAAAGGATGGGATCATGCCTTTGAAAGAACACGAATGGGGGTGCCTGGGTGGCTCAGTCAGTTAGGTGTCTGACTTCAGCTCGGGTCATGATATCACAGTCTGTGGGCTCGAGCTGGGTGTCCAGCTCAGAGCCTGGAGTCTGCTTTGGATTCTGGCTCTCCCTGTCTCTCTGCCCCTCCCCTGCTTGCATTCTGTTTCTCTCTCTCAAAATAATAAATGAACATTAACATTTTTTTTAAAAAGAAAGAACACGGATGGATCTAGAGGGTACGACGCTGAGTGAAATAAGTCAAACTGAAAAAGACAAATTCCATATGACTCTACTCATAAGTGGAATCTAAAAAAAACAAATGAATGAATAAAAAAACAAAAAAAATAAACAATCAGAAAGCTGAATCAGACCTATAAATACAGAGAAGAAACTGGTGGTTGCCAGACAGGAAAGAGGTGAGGGGAATGAGCAAAAGGGGTGAAGGGGGGAGGGGGAGATACAGGCCTCCAGTTAGGGGATGAGTAGTTCACGGGAATGAAAAGCGGAGCCTAAGGAAGGCAGTCAATGGCGTTGTAATAGTGACGTAATGGGACGGACGGTAGCTGTACTTGTGACGAACACAGCATAACGTATAAACTTGTCAAATCACTCAGCTCTACACCTGAAACCAATGCGACGCTGTGTGTCCACTAAACTCAAGTAAAAACAAAAAATTAGGCGGCTGTTGGATTTGGCCCACAAGGTGTGGTTTACCAACTGCAGTATGACATGTAGCTCACAATGAGTATTGGGAAAATGATAGTTGCTGTTGAACGCGAAAACGAACAGAAAAATTCCAGGTTAAAAAAATCCGGAAACACTACAGCGAAGATGTTTATGTCTAGGAAAAGCAAGGAAAGCAAGAAGTAAATTCATAGAACACAGAGAAGAAAGATCAAATACTAGCAGCGTCGACAGCCATGTTATGGTTTAGGCCACACTCACAGGCTTCACTCCGTGGTTGTGAAGAGATGACCCTCTCTCTAGAAGATGTTGATGAGCTCACGCTTGGAAAAAATGTAGACAGGTCCGGGCACTTAATTATGAAGAAAATGGAAAAAAACGTCCCCAAATTGGAAAGCTTTCGTAGTCACTGGCGCGTGTTCAGAGGCACACAGCCAGAAAGAGAGCTTGGGAAGCTAATGGTTGGAGAATGATTCAAAAGACCCCAAGAAACGTAACAAAGTAGGATAAATGAAGACTGCAGAGGACGTATACAAATATTCATGTAAGAATACTGGAAATACCATAGAAGGAAGAGAATACGCTGGTCATCTAGCTGGAGATTTGAAAACATGAAATAGAATAAAATTTGGAAAATGCTATTTAAGCTATATTTCTCCTACCAGGGCTTAGGGTAAAAAAAATTAACGTCCATATTTAAAAAATCTCTTCCCGTGATTCCCAAAAATGTTTCCCCAAATTTAGGTATTTACGTGTATTTAACGCTTGACAGCTTTCAAGGTTCATTTGGACACCCCACTGTAATTGGATCAATGAGGCAGGCAGGCAGAATTCTATTATCCCCATTTTGTAGATGAAGAGACAGAGGTTCAGAGAAGTTAGTAACTAGCTTAGTAAGGGGTAGTAAAAAGCCCAAGCTTTGGAGATCTGAATTCAAAATATTCAAATTATGATTCGGCTACTTACTAGTTTAAGAAAGACGGTTCTCTCAACATCTACATCTTCAGGGACTCATAGCATGTTCCACTTGCAGAATTTCTGGCTATACATTAGATTTAGCCAGGGCTGATTTTTTAAAAATAAATCTAGCAATGCCTGGGCCCCATCCCAGGTCAGTTAAACAAAATTTCTGGGAGTGGGATTCAGACATCAGTGATTTTTAACTGTTCTAAGGTACCACCAACGTTGAGGAGCACTGATCTAGTATAGAGGTCAGCAAATGTTCTCTGTAAAGGGCTGGATTGTAAATATTTGAGGCTTTGCTGGCCACACGGTCTGTGTCACAACCACTTAACTCGGCCATTGCCTGGTGAAGGCAGCTATAGACCGCATGTAAAGGAATGGGCATGGCTGTGCTCCAATAAAACTTTATTTGCCAAAACAAAACAAAACAAAACAAAACGAGTGACAGGCCACATTTGGTGCAAGGGCCCATGGTTTGCCGACCCCTGATCTAGTAGAACCTTCGTGTGGAAGAGAGGCCCGGGGATGTTAAATATTTTACCCAAGGCCTCATAGTTCGTCAACGACAAACTCAAGGCTGGGGTTCTCCTCTTCCGCCCATTGGCCTGCTGTGATCCCACTACCAGCTCTCTCTTGGATTCTCTTTGGGAATGCTAGGCTTGGCTTCCACAGGCTTAAAGCATCGCTTTCAGAATAGCGTAGCAATCAGTTAGTGGGAAGGGGGCTGTCTTTGGATACAGAGAACTATGGTTTTGAGTTCCAGCTCTTCTGCTAACTCGTAGGGGAACCCTCAGCAGTTCTCTCAAAACCTGAGTCTGAGCGTCTGAGTTATAACCCAGGGATGAGTTGCTCCACAGAGAATTTCTGTGTGGATTAAATGCAGGGGAAAAAAAATGACCCGGCACCATGCTTGGTACACAGTAAGAGCCCATAAATAATGATTCCACAATCTGTGGACATCTACTGGGTTTTTTTTTTTAATTTACTGTTTTCAGATTCACTTTGTACGTGTGGGGAAAAATTTTTGAAAGAACTAGAATATTAGGAAAAGGTAAATGTTTCGCCCAAGTGTACTCTCATTATCAGAGAGAAAAGCAGGGACGTAGTGGAAAGGGGGTGAGAAGAAAGGTAAAGGATGTATGTCAAGAAGCTCCCCCAAAAGATTCTGATGGCTACGGTCCTGCCCAGCCACGCTACCGACTGAGAATCACTAGCCTAATTTTTGAATCATTTCCCACTATCCCAGAAGTTGAGCTGAGATGGAGAGTGTGATTACATTTTTAATTTGGAGAGAGAAGAAAAAGAGTGTGGGTTTGTTCACTCCATCTTCCTAAACTCGGGTGCTTGAATATAAACGTAAATCTCCGAATTCATTCTTTTCCAATGAATATAAGAGACAGGGTTAGCCACCTTATGACTCCAGGATTTAGCTGGTGTGATAGGATTGATTTATATTGACACTATTAGTGAATTTACTGACTTTGCAAATAATCTGGGATGACCATCAATGGGCCATCAGTGAATTATTTTTCCACGGAGGTTCAGAAGGATCCCAGGTCACATATTTTGAAACACTGGGATGATCTATCTATTAGCGGAAATGGTTAGTTAACTACACAATATGCATCCCCTTGCTTCCTTGCAAAGGGATCACCCTTTCATTCAAACCTCCCTTCCTCCCAGGCCATCACGTGTCTCATGCTAGGGAGGCTGAATCTATTTTTTAGCTCCACGCACAGATCTGATTGATCTGGAGTAATATATCAGTTTCCTCACCGGTGACCGGATAGAGAATGGGTATATGACCTTATTACAGCCAATGAGAGAGGAGACACTTCTGGGAAAGGTTTCCTCATTCTTCTGACAGAGCAACAGGAGAAACTGTTTCTCTATTCTCTCTAGAAAGCTCTGTGTCTGTAGGTGATGCCTGGAGCCCCTGCTGCCATCTGATCTGAAGTTTGACCCATCATGAAGATGCCCCAGGCAAGTAGGATCCTTGCTGACATCATTAAGTCACAGAATTAAACACCCTGAGCACGCTCCATCTACGGATGTTTCTATATGTGAGCTAATACTTCTCTTTGCGGTTTAGGTCAGCCGCTGAGAACATCCCGATTCTGAATGCATGCCATTAAGCCCTTTTATCTGATGCTACTTCCTGGATGCATTCATCTTCCATCTCTTCTAAGATCAGTTTTCAAATTACTCTTTCAAAATACAGAAAAAAAAAAAAAAGCTTGGAGTAGCTGTACTGTTACATTTGGTAACCTGATGCTCCGAAAGGAAAGCAAATAGTCTTACATTTTGAAGATTTTAGAAGAGAAATGTCCTTTATTAACAAATTTCTGCAGGCAAACCTCACAGCTGGATGGCAATACACCCAGAGATGATATCCATGCATCCTTGGGGAAAGCAATGTCTTTAGAGCTCAGACCACTTGAATGCACACATATTTGCCAATCTTGCACACGATTCCAGGAAATGTTGTCTTTAATCCATCATTTCTAATTACAATCAAATGTTCACCAGGGCAACCTAACAAATGACAGACACTTGCATACGTGGCTTCAAAACAATAATACATTATAAATGATTTCTCTCATCTCAGTGTCTGAACTTCCTGTACTTATCTATCCCACAAATATTTATTGAGCTCCTAATATGTGCTGGATGTAGGGAATATAGACATAAAAAGGGCAAAATCAATCCTTTAAGGGGATCAGAGGCTATCAACACTGTCCAACAGAACTTTCCGCAATGATGAAAGTGTTTTATATCTGGACTGTCCAATATAGGAGCCACTAGCTGCCTGTGGCTAACGAGTACTTGAAATGTGGCTATGGCACCTTGGGGATAGAATTCTTAATTTATTTTTAATGAATTTAAATTTACATGGCCTCATGGACCTAGCGGTACCATATTATACAGCACAAGTCTAGATGGTAAAGCAGGCAAGAAAATCGAAAATGAGGACAGACTGTGATCAGTACCACGAAAAGGGATGCACGTAGTCCTATAAAGGTAGGTCTCCACGAAGACAGCACTCCAGTAACGCAGCCCGTGGCTAGAAAGTAGGACAAGAAAATGTATCCAATGAAAGTTGACCCTTGAATCGAGTCCTAAAGGACAAAGAGAAGTTAATGACAGTCCACTTTCTGTTTCTCTGATGTTAAAAATTGTATTAGGATAATCTACTTTGTCACGCAATCCACATATTCCATTTTAGCAACCTATCTCCCATTCACGAGTTCACACCAGACATTCACTTCTTTATAACAAACATGGTCGCCGTATCCAGAGAGCTTTCCTGAATCACTCCACATTTGATCCAGAGGGATTTATTTATAATCAACATTTTTATGTTAAACATGTAGTACAAAAACACCCATATGCCAGTTTGAATTGGAGATCTGCTAACTCGCTGCTGAGTGAAAACTACCAAAATAATTTTACGCGACCCCACTCTACGTGTGTTTTGCTCTGCTAGCTATTCTAAAGATTGATTTTCAATTTACTATTCAAAATACATATGTGACAGCATTATATCTCCAGTTATAGAAACGGTACGTGTGTGCAGATTCATTTTGCTTCCTGCCTCCCGTGGTTTGCGGAGATAGTTGTTTCTGACCCTTCCTTGAGCTTTTTCTGCAGCCATTAGGCCCACTTGCCTTCTGGACTGGCAGAGAGGGCCAACGTCTGTGAACTGATGTTCGGTTCTATCACATCTTCCCTAAAAACAATCTTCTGTCTGTCTCTAAGGAGAGAAGTTGGGAATATCTGAGTTTCTGAGTACAGCAGGCTTCAGAAGGGTAATGGATACAGAGTGGAGAGGACAGATGGGGGCAGAGATACTGTTGCCTGGTGAACAGAAACACTGGGAGGTCCTGCCAGTGAGGAAACGGGGGGTTAGTAAGTGTTGGAACTCGGGTGACAGCGGCAAGAATGGAAAGCCTGAGGCAGAGGTGAGGAGGCCACTGGAGGGAGGACTATCAAGTTGGAAGCACACGGAATGCTGGAGGACAGAGAGGACCAAGGCTGTAAAGCAGACGACTGGACAAAGAGTATAGTCACTGGCGTAAAAAAATGTGGAGGAAGAGGCGGCTTCTTTCAGGGGCGGGCTGGGGTTTTGTTGGATTTTAGGAAATGTGGGAAATGTAAATTTCGCTGAACTGAGCGAGCTTTTTGCCGAATGTCTGACGTTTTATGTCCTCTTCATATTTCCTCGCCTGAAAACCTATTCCCCATGTAATAGTCCATATTCTTTTGGAATGTGCGGCATGATAGCCCTCCCCTCCTTCTAGCAACCTGTCTTCTATGATATATACCATTTCATCCCTTTAGCAACTGGGAGATGCATTTCTAGAAGCCAGTCTCTTGGCAACTGATGCATCATTTTTCCATTAAAGAGAGTGCTGGTGCATTCACAAAGAATCACAGGTTTAAAGTGTTTGGTAATGACCTCTGGCTGCTTGTCAAGCAGAACCTCTCTCTGAACGTGGAAATACAACATTAATATGATTTGCAACCCTTTCACTGGGTTCCTAGTTTCCTCCAGCAACACACGGTGATTTTTCCCCAAGCTTAAAATCCATTACAGGTGCTTACTGCATTTGGTCTCCTTTGGAGGTACATCTTCTAAATCTGACCCGGGAAACAGTTAAAAATGTCCTAAATGAGTAATCCCCCTACCCTGCAATCTTTTAACTCTGATTTATTCCTACGCTGAAAGTATTCATCACTAGTTGAGCTAAAATAAACTAACTCTTAGGACATGTAATTAAATTACAGGCAGAAATAAAATTTAAAATTCCTTCACAGTACTTCACATAAACATCAGCAGAATAAGTGAGCTGAGGTAAAAGATTTTGTTGAAAGGCCCAAAAAAAAAAAAAAAAAAGTCACCTGAAAGAATTTGTTTCTTTAATCTCTGACAATGTTTAATTCTCTTTTCATGATAATTACAGAAAAACATTTCACTTGTGTGTCAGCATCCCACTTCGGCTCAGGTCATGATCTCACAGTTCGTGGGCTCGAGCCCCGCGTCGGGCTCTGTGCTGACAGCTCAGAGCCTGGAGCCTGTTTCGGATGCTGTGTCTCCCTCTCTCTCTGCCCCTCCCCTGTTCACGCTCTGTCTCTGTCTCAAGAATAAATAAACATCAAAAAAAACCCCATTAGGAAACATGTTTAAACTTTTAGCTAAATGATAGCCTCTCTAAGTCTGGCTACAAGAAATTATACATTCACTCAGTATTCACAACTTCTAAATTAAAATTCTAGAAAGAGGGAGTGTCATAGTTCCATAATGGCTACCTGATTTTCCTTTCAGCTGGCCCCCAAAAAGACTCAATTATTTCAAAGACTTTATAACCAGGGCACATTAACTTGAGGAAATAGTCTTGAGGAACACACACACACACACACACACACACCACACACACACACACACACACACACACACACACACACACCCCACTCAATCACTAAGCAGATTTGTCCATTCAAGAACTTGCAAGAAGGAATTCAGCTCTGTTTTGCTTGGGAGTCTGTCCTGTCTTTCTGTTATGTGAAACTCCAAAATGATGCAGTCATCTCGGAATCCAGAATTGTAGTATCCATACCACATGGAAAAAATTTAAGCCAACTCTTTCAGGATTCACCACAAAATGAACAACAAATCAACACAACAGTGGTTCACAAGGCAGTACATTTTTCCTCTAAGATTCTACGGTATCATTTTCATCTTTACTTCTAAGTTTTAAAATTTCTTTAAACTGCCTCCTCCCTTTTTTCTGTTGAACAGCAATTTTTAAATTATCTGGTGGTTTAATAAACTTCCCTTATTTTTCTCACACTCCCTTCAATGGTGCCAGTATTTTTCAGGCCACTCTCCTTTCGAGATGCAAATAAAAAAAAGAAAGAAAGAAAGAAAGCAAAAAGAAAGAAAGAAAGATTAGACTTGTACCAGAAAAATTGGGGAATCAACCCAATTCTGCCATTTTTTTTTTAGCCACATGGACCGTGGCTGGTCCTGTAGTCCCTCTGAGCGCAGTGGGCCTATCTGTTAAACAATGCCAGAAATATCTAGAGCACAAGTAGAGGATTTAAAGAAATGGTATAGTTTGTGAAGAAGCTTTGTAAATGTCAAGATGCTGCACGTAGGTATTTTTTATTCAGATGCAGCTGTGTGATGGGAAATACTTGGCCAAAAAAAAAAATGTTCTGGCCTTCTCCTTCTAGGAAGAAAAGGCACTGTCTCAAGTATCAGCACTCAGTACAAAAAGAGAAACGTCTACCCACTGTAATCTCCACAAAATTATCCTGGCCCTCCAGAATTATCCTAGTCCCAGTCCCCAGAAGATTATTCCACTCCTATCCTTATGGAGCCCACAGTCTACTGATAACATATCCCTAAAACTTCACCTGACATTTCCAAAGGAAGATAGGTTGCTCCTTGTCACACTTCCCATGGCTCAGGGATGGTTAGAATGACGAGAAGGCAATGGAACATTCCTTACCCTCCTCTGCAGCTTCTAGGCTCCTGCCTCACCATCAACATGCAATCATATTCCTAGATTTTAAGTCTTTTACCATATGCTTACACATCCCTTCTTTGCCACTCACTGTTGTCACATCCCAGGACACTTTGCCAGGTCCTTTAAGGCACCGGGCATTTACCACAGCCTTCCCTTTCAGTGGCCATCACCCTTTAAGGTTTCAACAACTCTGTTGAAGCCCTTTCTGATACCACACCTCACAGATCCTTGTACTTCCATCTTGAAGTGGAAGAAGGCTCCTGGACTATCCTGGCGGGCCCAATGTCATCATGAAGGTTTTTAGAAGAGGGAGGTGGGAGGACCACAGTCAGAGACTGGAGAGGTGGAGCCATGAGCCCATGAATGTTAGCAGCCTCCAGAAGCCAGAAGAGGCAAGAAACAGATTATCCCTTGGAGCATCCAGAGGAACTAGGCCTGCCACCACCATGATTTCAGCCCAGTGAAACTCACTCTAGACTTCTGACTTCCAGAACTGTAAGCTAATAAATTCGTTTTCATTGAATTCACTAAGTTTGTGGTAATTTGTTACAGCAGGGAGCGGAAACTAATACACCTCCCATGTAGCTGAATGGCCTCTTGACCCAGTTTTGAGGGGGCCCGTAGTCAGTGATTTCAACTTTGCCCGTATCTTCACCCTAGAATTCCTCCCATTAGGCACCTTCCTGGATTCCTGCCTTGCCAGTCCCCACTCTTGATTGACTTCTATTCCAATAAAGGATTTTCTCATTCCTGCTCATCAGCTTGAGTGAGGTTGGAGCAAATCCCAAACAAGTTAGCTAGGAACATTTATAACTCTCCGGATTTTAGTTTTGTCCTTTAAGATTTCTCACTAGTGGCTTAGTAGAAGATGCTACAATTATCTCTACTGTGTCTACCCACTTTACTCTTTGTTGAAGCTACCTTTTCTGAGAAGACGGGATCTTCAAGAAAGATCTACAGTCTCTCAACTGTGCTTCCATCTTTAGCTACCTCTTTTATTCCCTCTTGATTCAAAATCAGTGCCCTTTCTCCTCAAATTCACATCCTTTCCACGTCCCCCGGATCCCATGCCATTGGGATATCCCTCCACCTCAGTCCATTAGTTTCTGTCATTGTAGCACATGAAGAGGGACCATAAACTCCACTCCGGCATGCAAGGACACGCCATCTAAGTTACCCAGGACAAATCACCCTCTAGTTTTTCATTTGGATCTGTAGATCTCCAAAGCTAAAAATTCCTATCTTCTCTGATCTCCTCTCATAGTGTTTCCCTGCCTTCGAAATCAAGATGTTCTCAAGTGGGAGAGGATGTTCAGCTGTTCTGCCTTTTAGAGGCACACAGGACGCATAATAGATATAATGATATTAACAGGAATCCTCTGAGATCAGGCAGATTCCAAATACTCTATACTAGTGTCTTCGTAAATATAAAATTATTTTTTGTTTGGTTTTGGAAAATAAAGTCACTCTTCCCACAAATCCCAAAGAACTGTGTCATTTATGTAATAGGTGCTCACTAAATGTTTATTGAGTCTTAATGGTGTAAGCAGCTCACCGAAATGGAAATTTTTCATGAGCTGACCATCACAGGCCATGGAACTCTCACCCCAAATAGCTGGATCCACCTTCAGGTAATAATCTCTCCATCTCTGTCTCCATAAGTTGGTTACAAAATACTACTTTACTCAGTGTATAACCTTTATCATATGGCTTCCCATTATTGAAAACAGAATTATGTGACTCCTACTGCTGACACTTGTTATAGGCTTCAAAAGCCTCACATAATATTCCCAACAATTTTTGCTGGCAATTGAGGTCCATGGATAAAGAGAAAGAAGCATGATGGGGAAAAGTTACTTAAACAAAGAAACCTGACTTTGTGTAGCTGGTAAAGACATCGACATTTTGGGGGGGGGGGAATCTTGCCTACTTAAAAATATTTAACATTATTCTAGCCAAATAAATATAGAACTAAGCTCTTTAAGAAAGGTAATCCTTGTGAAAAAGATAGCTTTTCTTTTCATATAGCTATTTACTTTTTGCTTAAATTAATTGCATGTGCATGTAAAGCACACAGATCTATATTTTAAAAACATATTAAATATATTAACCTCAAAATTTATATTTGCAATCTATGAATTTACATGCATGTGAAATATGCAAGCCATTTCTTTTTTTTTTATTTTTATTTAAAAAAAATTTTTTTTCAACGTTTATTTATTTTTGGGACAGAGAGAGACAGAGCATGAACGGGGGAGAGGCAGAGAGAGAGGGAGACACAGAATCGGAAACAGGCTCCAGGCTCTGAGCCATCAGCCCAGAGCCCGACGTGGGGCTCGAACTCACGGACCGCGAGATCGTGACCTGGCTGAAGTCGGACGCTTAACCGACTGCGCCACCCAGGCGCCCCGCAAGCCATTTCAATGATACTGCCAGATTACATTTAAAGTCCCGATTTATGAAAATATCGTAAAGAAATCATGAAGAAGTTAAAATGAGACAAGCATTATGGAGTAGCACGGAGAAAGTACATGCATGAGTCAGGACAACCTAGATTTGAATCTTTGTTGCTCACTATACAACATTTAACAGGTTCAATCCATTTATACCAAAAATTGGATATAACAAATTCAGACAATATGAATGAATGACAGACATCATTCAGCAGGGTGAATGTCCAAGTGTTTGATATCAAGAACACTTCTAAATGTATCTCGCCACAGTTATAAATCAAAGAGAAAAGATCATTGCTCAGGAGATGTCGGGGAAACAAAGAATTCCTAATAAAACTCTAACATAACAGGAAAATGGATCGAAAGGGCTAGGTCAGTAGTGCTATTGATATAAAACATAGATTATCAATGTGTTTGCCTTAAAATAATTTGGGCTAAAAAGGAAGCTGTGCTCCTAAAGTGAAATGTGAGTATATTTTAATATCTTACTCTGTCATCATTATTATATGGCATTTGAAGAGAAAAAAAGGATACCTAATTTGGAAATAAAGCAATAATTTTTTTTTAAGTTTGAGAAAATAATAATGTAATTCTCATCTCCCGGGGCTATTGTGGGGCTAAAATAAGTCACAGCCTCTCCAAAACATAGCTTTCCCTTCTTCCTTCTGTTCAAGGACTGTGTCTAATTCTTTATTCCCCAAGAGTGCCTAATACAATGCTTTGAACGCAGTAGACGTTCAGTAAATATTTGCTAAATAAACCGATATCTTGGAAATCATTTAATGATGCACATTATCTGTTTTCCTCCACACTGAGAAAGAACCCTCCCCCCAAATCAATCAAGTTAATCATTTCCCTTCACATCAAAACTGCATCTCCATTTCTTTTGGAGAACCTTACCATTTTGAGTTTCTGAGAGTTTCTTTTAAATTATTTGTCTGATATGGTTGGCAACCACATGGCTAAAAAGGAAACAGATGCCAAAATTTAAGAAAAAGTAAAGCATAGCATTTTAGTCCTGCTGTTGCTGCAAAAGATTTCATACACTTGACCTCTGATGAGTGTGTCATCTCTCCAAAGAGCTATTCCTGACTCTACTCCGGCGTGGCATTTCCAAGACCAGAACCAGCTCATGGAAAATAAGAGTGCAACAAGGGAAGGGTGACAGGGCAGTTCTCCGCCCTTTTCCTTGGTGCTCCTCACTCCCCTGAGGGTACCAGCCTCGTAGTGTCCTCAGGGGGCCCCTCTCTGGAATTTGGGCAGGGAGCGAGGGGGCAGTGCACTGCCCGTTTCCCCCCCATATGGGCTGGAGGCAAACCACACGCAAGGGCTCCACGGACGTCAACTTTCATCCTTCCAACATTCCTGGTGTGCACTCTTCTCAGTTTTATAGAAGAGAGACATTTGGGGTTCAAAACACTTTCAATAGTTCACATCCCCACGTCACACAGACAATAAGGACTAGACCTGTCACTTCCAAGATGTAACTTATGTACCATAAAATTCACCCTTTAAAAGCACAAGTCAGGATTTTCAGCAGATTTACAATGCTGTGCAACCATCGCCACTATCTAATTCGAGAACCTTTTAATTCCTCTAAAAAGAAACCCCATACACATTAGTAGACGCTTCTCACGTTCCCTCTAGCCCTAGGCAACCACTAATGTACTTTTTGTCTCTGTGGATTTGCCTATCTTGTACTTTTCATATAAATGGAATCATACAATATATGGTCCTTTGTGACTGGCTTCTTTCACTAAGCATAATGCTTTCAAGGTCATTCATGTTGTCTGTGTCACTACTTTGTTCCTTTTTTCTAGCTGAATAATATTCTAGTATAAGAAAAATATACTTTTATTTTACATTTATTTTTTTTTTTAATTTTTTTTTTTCAACGTTTTTTATTTATTTTTGGGACAGAGAGAAACAGAGCATGAACGGGGGAGGGGCAGAGAGAGAGGGAGACACAGCATCAGAAACAGGCTCCAGGCTCCGAGCCATCAGCCCGGAGCCCGATGCGGGGCTCGAACTCACGGACCGCGAGATCGTGACCTGGCTGAAGTCGGACGCTTAACCGACTGCGCCACCCAGGCGCCCCTATTTTACATTTATTTTAAGAGAGACAGAGACAACGTGAGTGGGGGAGGGGCAGAGCGCGAGAGGAAGAGAGAGAATCCCAAGCAGGCTCCGTGTTGCCAGTGCAGAACCTGACACAGGGCTGGAACTCACGAAATTATGAGATCATGACCTGAGCCGAGCCCAAGAGTCGGACGCTTAACCAGCTGGGCCACCCAGGTGCCCCAGAAAAACACACTTTCAAAGCATTACAGTGTTAGACAAAACACATCTGGGGTGACAAAGTTCAAATACGCTGTAGCAAGACATACAAATGGAAACACGAGTTTTCAACTATCAGATTGGCACCAATCTATAAGTCTTAACAATACTCTGTGCTAGTGAAGTTGTACAAAAGCACCACTCAAGTATTTCTGGGGCAAAGGAGGGTGAGTTGGTTCATTCTTTTGGGGAGGGCGATTTGATAGTATCTATTAACATTACCAATTCCCTTTCTGGGAATTCATTCTACAAGTACATCAGCACATACGGGAAATAATGCACTTGTTTCAACATGATTTGCCAGAGCAAAAGACAGGAAACCACCCTATGGTCCACGACTAGTGAACTGGTTAAATACAACACGGTTGAATACCTGACAGCTGAGAAACAGAATGAAGAAGTTCTGTCCATACCAATATGGCAAGTTCTCTAAGATACAGTCCTACTTGAAAGAATAAGGTGAAGAATGCTATGCGTAGAAGGCTACACCTTATAAAAGAAGGGAGTCAAGTAGAATGTTTATGTTTATACTCTATGTGCACAAAAAAACTGGAAGGATCACAAGAAACTAGTAATGGTGCTTCCCTGTTTGGCGACTGCGAATGAGTCGGAGAAGACTTTTGGCCGCACAGGCATATACACCTGTGCTGTGGTGGGCAAGAGTCCAGAGGGTCCCTTCAAGCCTCCAGTCTCCTGGTCACTCACTCAAGCACTACTCAGTCTACCTACTGTTGTGAAAGGACGTTGCAGATGGAATGAAGGCTGTGAATCAGCTCGTCTTAAAGTAGGGAGAGAGATCTGAATGGGCCAGCGTGTCACGCGAGCCCTTGAAAGCGGTCACCAAATCGGATCAACAACCAGAAGGAGAGCCCAGGTGACTAACACCTAGATCCCAGCCCTGTGAGCCCCTGAGCAGAGAAAGCAGCCGAGCCAGCTGAGACTTCTGACCTGCAGCGCTGTGACGGTTTGTGCCATCTGAAGCCGTTCCATTTGTGGTGATATGTTACAGCGGCAATAGAAAACGAATTCATAGCTGGCTGTCTTGCTTGTCTTGGTCTTACGAATAAAGATTTAAAGTTAACGGAAATCCAAACGGACCTCACTAAGATCACTGAACGTAAGGTTAATTTTCCAGGAGCGTAACTCTCTAGTCAAAAGTTCATGGTAGTTTTCTTTGTTTTGTGTGCCTACGCTTAAACAGTTTTAGTCAGAAAACTGCAATTTTGATAAAGATCCCCTGGGAAGCAAGTCTGTCTTGTAAAACCTGAATAGCTGTCTTGTTTTCCCAAGGCTCTCTGTGTCCTAAATTTAGAGTCTTCTCTAAAGACTAAAATACCAGGATATAAACACAGTTTATTTAATTCTTAGAAAGTTAGTTAAAACTGATAAAATTAAATTGATAGACACCAAAGAGGCAGACACTTGGCTTAAAGGAGAATGTTTGCCTTGTCTAATTGAAATGTCTAGAGGTTAAGCCTGTGCTTTGTCTAACCTTTAACTATGCGATTCTTCCCTTTGTTATTGGGTATGTTCCAGAGCTTTGCAAAAGGAGTTTATTGTTCTTACATGGAAAAAAAATGGTCAAATAAGTGATCTTTAATACAGAATTAAGATGAAAGTTCTAAGGATACCATTTCTCTTTATTATCCTCTAGCTATTTGTAGCCAAAAAAACTGTGTATGAAAACAAAAGCCTTCCAAAATTAACAGACTTGTGTGAGAAAAAGCAAAAATGTATTTCCTTTCTAATTTGTTGAAAAAGTTAAATTAATCTCACCGTTGAAAAAAAAAATCTACCAATTAATCTCATTGTTAGGTAAAATCCATTTCGTTTCAAAACCATCTTTCCCCTTCCAAGACCTGTGTCCACTTCTTGCTAAGGACCGCTGGTCAATATCTATCTCAGTGGTTCTCAACTGGGGGTGACTTTGTCCCATGGGGCAACATTTGGAGCTATTCTGGGATGCTACAACTAGGAAAGTGATACTGGCATTTAGTGGGTAGAGGTCAGGGGTGTCGTTGAACCTCTTACGGTGCCCAAGACAGCCCCACAACAAAGAATTATCTGGCTCCCAAATGTCAATAGTGCCAGTGTTGAGAAACCCTGGTCTAGATGGATCTAAAAGGATGGGTCAGTAATGAGTAAACAGGTGACGTTCTCTGATTAGGAGAAGTAGTGAAAGCCATGTTAGTATAGTATTGTTTTTAAAGAGAGAAAGACAAGAAAAGGAAGGAATGAAGCTCCTTCTTTCAAAGTTCCCCAATAACTGAATTGAGTATGTTTTAAAATGTAAATTTATTAAAAGAAAGTAAAATTTAACGTTGAGTTTCTCAATCCCATGAGCCACATTTCAAGAGATCAGAAGCCACATATGACAAGTGACTACCAGGTTGGGAGCATGAATTCAGACAATATTCCTGGGACCCAGATAACATTTAATACACAGGAAGGAAGAAAGGTAGGGAGGAATTGACAAATGACTACATTAAGCCAATGTAAAGAAGAGGCAAAACCAAGTGATCAGAGAGGTGAGATGACAAGGAAAACAGAGAATCACAAAGATAAATAGACAGTCCTAAGGAAGACTTAATCAGCAAGGTTGACTGCTATGGAGCAGATGCACCGAGTGATCATTAGGGAAAGTAGTGTATCATGGGTGACGTCCAAGATGTAAGCTTTAAGTGAACAGGTGAGTTTTAAGGAAGATCTCAAGGTTTGAGGGAGTAGGAACAGATTTTTGCTTTTATTTATTTAGGTTTATTTTATTCGTTATTTCTTACTTTTTTTTTGTTTGTTTATGACAGGAGAACTAGAGAATGTGATTATGGTGATAAAATGACCACCAAGCAGTCTCAAAAAGATCATTGTGCAAAAACAGCCTCCTCTGAAATACTCAGAATTGCGAATATAATTTTAGAAAATGTTCACAATTTCAAGCAATCGCATTTAAAGAGGCATTTGTCATGTATGACATTTAAAGTGAGGTATGAACTGCCTCATTAAAAAAAAAGGAAAAATAATCTAGTACAATGGAGACACTTGTAAAGTCCAGTTCATGAAATATACAAAAAACCAAAAGGCAATCCAATCTAAACAATGAGTCAACTGAGGTGAGGGGAATGTGGAAAGGAGAGAGTTTTAGTTAAATTGGTGTCTGGCATGAAGAGAATCAATTGGTAAACTTTTTTTTTTTTTTTTTTTTTACTTCTCAGATACTTTTTCTGAATGGAATAAAGAGCTTAAATCTGATTTTCCCATTTGAAACCAAAATGGATTTGACACCACAACTATTTCTTTAACTAAACCATAGAAAAATAATTAATCCAACTGCTTGCTTCCTTCATCCTGGACTGTTGGTTACCCACACTGGACTGTGAACTGTCACGCCCAGCCTGAGAAGCCACTCCTTCACGCGGAACCTGGGCCACTCCTGCGGCCCCACACAGCCCTGGAGTGGCCTGCTCTGCGGCTCCGTGGAATGAAACTGAAAGCTGGACGGTCAGCACGGGGCAGCAGACGTGAGCTGCTCATGCAACAACTTCTCCCTTCTGGAAAGTACAACTACCAGAAACAATAACAGATTTCAAATTTCTGGGATGGAATCTTCTCAACCCGTCTCTAAAAAAGGGAACACTTTTGCCCAGACCCTTGATATAATTTGGTTCTAGCATTCTCTTGGCTTTCGGTTAGAGAATCTAGCTGAGTAAGATCTAACAAACAGCATAATGCATGCACTTTCAAGTCTCTGACATTGATTTTGTACCCTGCGACTTTGCTGAATTCATGTATCAGTTCTCTTTTGGTGGAGTCCTTCAGGTTTTCCATGTAGAGTATCATGTCATCTGTGAAAAGTGAAAGCTTGACATCATCAATGCCAATTTTGATGCCTTTGATTTCCTTTTGTTGTCTGATTGCTGGCGCTAGAACTTCCAACACTATGTTAAACAACAGCGGTGAGAGTGGGCATCCCTGTCGTGTTCCTGATCTCAGGGAAAAAGCTCTCAGTTTTTGCCCATTGAGGATGATGTTAGCTGTGGGCTTTTCATATATGGTTTTTATGATGTTTAAGTATGTCCCTTCTATCTCGACTTTCTTGAGGGTTTCTATTAAGAAAGGATGTTGTATTTTGTCAAAAGGTTTTTCTGCGTCTATTGACAGGAGCCTAAATGTCCAGCCGATGAATGGATAAAGAAGACGTGGTTTATATATACAATGGAATACTACTTGGCAATGAGAAAGAATGAAATCATGTCATTTGCAGCAACGTGGATGGAAGTGGAGGGTACTATGCTGAGTGAAATAAGTCAGTCAGAGAAAGACAGGCATCAAATGTTTTCACTCCTATGTGGATCTCGAGAAACTTAACAGAAGACCATGGGGGAAGGGAAGGGAGAAAAATAGTTACAGAGAGGGAGGGAGGCAAACCATAAGAGACTCTGAAATACAGAGAACACACTGAGGGTGGATGGGGGGGTGAGGGAGAAAGTGGGGGATGGGCATTGAGGAGGGCGCTTGTTGGGATGAGCACTGAGTGTTGTATGGAAGCCAATTTGACAATAAATTATATTAAAGCAAATAAATAAAAATTAAGAGACGAAAGGCCAAAAATAAGTCTCTGACATGCCAGCTTGGGGGCTAGAACTGAAGCCCGATTGCAGATGCATTTCAGCCTCTGCGAGTCGGTTAGCTTTGCCCTGTGTTATAGTGTCTCATCCTAAATAAGCCGACCCGGAGGGGTGTGGACGGCTCAGAATAGTCTTTGTAACTACTGGGAACTAAATAAAGACATCACCCTCGTGTCGTGTGGCCTATGGTATCTTCCATGTAAAGGGAGAACGTTCTATTATTCTTGGTGATAAAAGTAGACACCACATAGAAGCCAGTCACATAAACAATTCTACTTCTACCTCATTAGTAGCTGAATGCCCCCACCATGCTATGCTTTCCCACTGATTTTGCAAGTCAACAACCCTCAGTCTGTCTATCCACTCCCCTCCCACTCCTTCTTCAAGACTTTGACTTGACACATACTTGTGTCTCTCTAATCCCTCCCTACCCACTACCTTGTCCAACATTTCAGAAGGACACTGCAGGGTCTTGGCATTTAACTTGTGAAAAGTCACCAGGCCTAACTGTATCAATGCCCCTACTGAATGCTCACACAATGAAATTATAGTTTAGTATGAAAAACCCCATCGCTTTTGTAAATGCTGCGACAACACTCATTACATCAATACAGAGCAAAAGAAAGGAGCTCAGACTTAATCCGTTTTAATCTCAGTTATTTCCTAATATAAAAGACTGTGGGCCTTTTCACATTCTTTTGGAAGGATTAGCGAAGGCCAACATGAATAACAAATTGACATTTCTGAGTTCTGAAAGAGCCAAAAGCAATACAAAAGGAAGGCAGACAGATCAAATTTCTGAACAGAATTATTTTTCTAAGCAGAGTTTAAAAGTTAACATTAGGAACAAATGTTAAACAGCTCTGCACAGTTATTTTTCTTTACCTGGAATGCTTTTTGCCAAACAGTTAAACTGACAAGTTAGAAAGACACATCTTGAAGTTACAGAGACAAAGAAACTTTGTCTATGTGACAAGCATAATAAGAGATTTTTTTTAAAAGAAGAGTTTCTTGCATAACAATTTTTATGTTCCTCTAGTCCTTTCATTTTTAGAGATACTCTAAAACTAATGGCGTCAATTATTGTTTAGGGAGGAATATGTTGATTCCGAACAACTCACTGATTGTTGGTGTTAAAAGAGAGTTTAAATTATCTACTTTGGCCTCCTCACTTTATGAATGAGGAAAACAAGATCTAGAGTCTCCAAGCCATCCATCCACTGCCACAAAGTCAGACATCCATGACAATTCAGGACGAGGACCTTGGTTTCCGACGACGCACACAACGATCTTTTCGTTTATCGCTGTCCCGCTCCTCTACAAGATTATATTTTCTTATTATATAGTATTAATTTGCTCCCCCATTAAAACCCCATTGCAGTTTGCTTTGATGTGTCTTGAATCAAAACAGGAAGAACAGAGTAATTCTTGTTGGCCCACTTGTCTTAATGCCACACAAAGTCATTGAGAAATGCTGGAAGGATCTACCCAAACCCTTTGACAGCAATTCGTATCTAACCAATAGTATTATAAAATGAACATATCCCTATGAGACTAGTTCCACGATGGGATGCTGGATCCTAACACGCTTCACCTTTACCCTTGATCCCAGATGTGGGCTTCAGGAGAAACCAGGATTTTTCAACCTCAGCACTAGTGACTTTGGGGGCTGAATGATGCCAGTAGCCCCCAGGCCCTGAGCTGGGATAACCAAAAATGCCTTCGGACATTCCGGATGCCCCTTGGGGTTAAATCGCCCCAGATGGAGAACCACTGGTCTAAATCCTTCAGCACCTATGTATAAACCTTGACACAAAATAGGAACAAAAGCAGAGACGAAAAGTACGACAAAAAGGAACTCACTGGCACTTTTGACTATGACCCTTCCTTGGCTCTAAAGCCATTTCAGTGTTTTGGGGAAAAAAAAGGAAAGTTGTTTTCATGAAGCATATGCCTTTCCTCACTCCCACCACACTTTTGCCTTCAAGTGTGTTTTTGTTGCCGTGAAAACACAGCCTGCCTGTTTGTAATTATAATATTATTCCATAGCACATTTTGCAAAGACCCAATTGGTGCACGTCCAGTCTCCAATTCTCTCTCCCCCCTCTTCTCCCTTCCTCAGCCAGGAGCTTGGAGAGAGGGAAGGAGCGAGAGAAGGATGCCTCGTGTGCGCCACGGCTCTGACTTGGTTCTGATGCGTGCACTCGGCACTGACCTCTCAGGTTTCCAGGACCTGCCAACCGAACCTTCAAACATGGCCTTGGCTCTGCCTCGACTTCATGCCACAGCAAAGGTCTCATTTGCTCGGTGGTTTCACCTAAGACCACAGACTTTGGGGAGAGCCAGTCGGGACTCAACAAGAGTGATGCGGTGAAGGGAGGGAGGGAAGAAGTCGTTACCTGTTCTTAAAATTTTTTTTAGTGCTTATTTATTTTTGAGAGACAGAGAGAGGCAGACTGTGAGCAGGGGAGGGGCAGAATCCAAAGCATGTTCCGGGCTCCGAGCTGTCAGCACAGAGCCCAACGTGGGGCTCGAACTCATAAACCCTGAGATCATGACCTGAGCCAAAGTCAGACGCTTAACTGACTGAGGCACCCAGGCCCCCCTGCCTATTCTTAATCAGAATGAGTTATGATCTTTTACTCACAGCTTGGGCTACTTCTCTGGATAGGTCAGTGATGGCCATGCCAGAGAAATTTCATAGAAATGTTTAATAGATGTGGTTCTTATACAATTTCTTCACTTTTTATAGACTGAGATGTAAATAATAAAATGCTCAAATCTGAAGCATAAAGCTCCACGAATTTTTACATATGTATACATTCGTGCAACTGCCTCCCAGATGAAGATACAGAATATTTCCATTACCCTAGAAGGCTTCCCTGCCTCCACCCAGTCAATACCCATCCCTCACCTTCCAAGACAAGCGCTATTCTGCTTTCTATCAGTGAAGATCGGCTTTGTCCACTTTTTTTTTTTTGGCTTATAAATTAAGTTGCACAATATGTACTCTCTGTGCCTTTTTGTCACACAATACATTTTAAGTTCATGCATAGAGTTTTGTGTGCCAGTGGTTTGTTCTTTTTTGTTGCTGTATAGTATTCCCCCATGTAAATATACCACAGGCCCTGTTAATGGATATTTGTGGGGTTAAAATTTATTTAGGGACTATCACGAATAACACAGGCAGAGAAAATGCATGTAAGTCACTGTTTGGATACATCCACTTGTTTCCCTTGGGTGTTTAACTAGCAATGGAATTCTAATATTAACAAACAGGAAATATCAATCATTAAACTGAAATTTTTATATCAGTGGAAAGACTTAAAGGATGCAATGACTATCACCCATTTATTTGGCATAATGGAAAAACAGATGAAACCTTTTCTATTCATAAATCAGGAAAAACATACTAATGCAGCTAACAGTAGAGTGAGCACAGAATTTGTCCTGAAAGTGGGACACTTTCAGAGTAAAGGGGGAACTATTAATACCTGCATTGGGACCATGTAACCTGGACTCTCCTGAGAAAACCTGAATCACATGGTCACTCAAGCAAATTCTGACTCAGGAGACGGATGCTAGGGCCACGTATAGAACACCAACTTCAGAATTAACTTCCTTTTTGACCTTGGCTAACTTGTTTCAACGCTCGTTCTTTAATCATGACATTGGTCAGAATCTTCTCCACCGCCATGTTATAAATACTCCATAAGTGGCAAATCATAAAGCATAAACGCCAAATGCAATCGAGCCGTCTAGGAAGGATCGAGGGCTGGAACGCAGACATCCTGGGCTGAGACATAGGCTTTCAAGAGCTTGGCTACACCTGCTTCTAAAGTGCCACTCAATTAATTTATGAGGTTCTCTCTCCCCTTTCAGTTTCTCTTCCACTTCTGAATACATTGTGACTTCAGAATAAGTTTAGGCTAGCCACATATGCTCTATGTTATTTTACTGAAAAGAAGTGAGCTGCAAATTACATCAACTGTTGTGACACATTTGGCAATATCTTCCTTCTTTATGCTTCAGGCACTGGACTCACTGTGTGATGAGAATCCCAGAAGCCCGGTGTGACAGTGCCTGAAATCTTCACTAAATTGAATCCCATAAAACTGTTTCATCAAGCTGATTCTCGATGCTGGGCGGAAGGGGGTTGGAGTCACCCTATGGAAGCTGATGTTCTCAGGCTTAGATGAGAGAACGATTTCTACCACGTTGAGAAGTTTGAAAACAACACGAGACAATAAAGTTGCAATGCATTCTGAATATGAGTGGCTGCCCGTTTTCACGGGCATTTAAAACTACATGTGTCAAAAAACAGGTAGAAAACTGAAAGTTAAAATAGTGTTCCTTGGAAGAAGAAACAGTATATACTGGTTACATGTAGAACATACTCAGATTCACTGCACGGAAATGATTAGTTGCATGGAAAGCAGCCATTCCAATGAATTCACTGGGAGTCACAGACTGTTAACAAAATTAGAGGTGAGGACGAGGACTAGAAACATAGTCCGAGAGTAGAAAACTACAATAATATTTACAACATGAATTCTTTGTGGACAAATCCTTATAAAAGTCACCATTATCTTAATGCTAAGTTCGCGTTTTCTAAGAAGGTATGAAATGTGTTTGACTGAGTCTGTACCTTCTAGCTGGTATTGAAAAATTAACCAGTGTGGTCATATTTTTGTATTTTAAAAAATCTGTATCTACACTAACATACGACCCAGTAATCATAGCCCTACGCATCTATCTCGGAGAAATGAAAATTTATGTCCACATAGAAACCTGAATGCAAATATTCACAGCAGCTTTGTTTATACTAGTGAAAAAGTAAAAACAACCCAAACATCAGCAACTGATGAATAAACACACTAGCACGGCCATACCATGGAATACCACTGAGCAATCATCATCATCTCTTGATATGTGCAACAATTTAGATGGGTCTGAGATAATCTAAGTGGAAAAAAACATTATCTCAAGAGGCCACGTACTGTATGATCTCATTTATATAAAATTATCAAAAGTGCAAAATTATAGAGATGGCGAACAGATTAGTGGTTGCCAAAGGTTAGAGATGGGGACGGGGAGTGGGTAGCATGAAGGAGCCTTATGGTCATGGAACGGTTTTGTATCTTGATTGTGGTGGTGATTACACAAATTTCTGTATGTGATACAATGGAACAGAACTTTACGCTGTACCAATGTCAATTGCATGACTTTGACATCATAGTGTATTTACCTAAGATATAACCATTGGAGGAAACTGGGCACACAGCACATGGGATGTCTGTATTACTTACAGCTGCCTGTAAATCTAGTTATTTCAAAGTAAAAATATATTTAAAAAGCAACAGCCACATCTATGTCTGAACGTACACACACGGAAGTCTTGCCATCTACCTTTTGAGGGACGTTACCTCCCAGAAAAAAATCCTTCCTAGGTGAATTTTCGTAAGTAAAAAATAAAATCATCATTAATAGCAAAGGGAAAAGTTAACGGGACACCCGGGTGGCTCAGACAGTTAAGCATGTGACTTCAGCTCAGGTCATGATCTCACAGTTCATGGGTTCGAGCCCCGCATCAGGCTCTGTGCTGATGGCTCAGAGCCTGGAGCCTGCTTCAGATTCTGTGTCTCCCTCTCGCTCTGTTCCTCCCCCACCTGTGCTCTGTCTCTCAAAAATAAATAAACGTTAAAAAATTATAAAACAGCAAAGGGAAAAGTTTTGATGTATTTCTCACAATCAAATTTAACCTATTTATGCTAAAGCAACACCAAGTCATATTAAAATGAACCCAGTCATGTCAATATTTAACACAGGTTGTTACAACATAATAAGAAAATGTCTTTTAATTCCTAAAAGCATTGTCTGTTTGTACATTTCCACTCTTTCCTAGCAGTTGTGTATTGCGCATTGAAGCCTGTAACTATAACACAGGCAGTTTTGCTCACTGTTCAAGTAATTGCACATTTAATTAAAAAATAAGATGGGGGGGCGCCTGGGTGGCTCAGTTGGTTAAGCGGCTGGCTCTTGGTTTCGGCTCAGGTCATGATCTCAGGGTTCGTGAGTTCCACCTCCACAGTGGAGCTTCACTATCAGTGCAGAGTCTGCTTGGGATTCATTCTCTCTCTCTCTCTCTCTCTCTTTCTCTCTCTCTCTCGCCCCCCCCCCCCCCCGCTCTCTCTCAAAATAAATAAATAAAAGTTAAAAAAAATAAAAAATAAAAAGAAGAACAATGACAAAACTACCAGCGATGACTACACAGGTGGAACCTGAAATCATCATTACTCCAAACTAGACACCCAGGCATTTTCTTGGAGGAAGAGACAGCAAAAGTCACCAAAGGTCACGTGCCTGCTCATCTCCCACGGTATGCGGCTACCTGGAAGGCGGGGTGAATCTAGCCCAGCCTTCTCGAGTGTCAGGAAATGTTCATAAGTGTAAGAGAAATATTACACCACACTCCCCTGAAAAGCCCAATTCTTGTAACCTAAATGGCAGAAATTAGAAAGAAGATAGGCTGGGATGGCAGAGACCGAAATCTTCGAGGTAACTTGCAACTGGATGCTGAAATTATGATGAAGTTTGTTCTTCATATATTTTTATAGTCAATGTTCCTACTTTACTTATAAAATCACTTTTAAAAATATATACATGCCCACACACGTATGTACGTATGTGCGTACGCACCTGTAACTGGTAATGCTCACCGTGGGGCCTTGATCTGAGATGATCTTGTGATAGGCAGTTTTGCTCCTTCCGGATCCCCTGAGGTCCTTTTCAGTCTGTACAGGCCGCCTCCCCGGGTTCTGGGACATTTTGACCTCCGGGGACTCGACCTGGCGCTGCCCTTGGGCTACGGGAGCAACTCTGGCTGCGCCACAACCGGGCATACCCGGGAGCTGACACTTAGCTCATGACTAACAGGGGCGGAGCATGAGAAGGTGGCCCCCTGGCACCAGAGGGGGTGGCGACCTCTGAGGCATAACTTGTTCTCCGGGTCTACTCTGGGGGGTTTAGGGGGAGGGAGAGGGGAGGGTTTTGCTGGACGGCGCATGCCTGCTTGGCTTTCGGCCTCGCTGCCTGCTCTACTTCCTTGACCTACCCCACCTGGGAGCATTTTTTTTTTCTTTTCTTTTCTTTTCTTTTCTTTTCTTTTCTTTTCTTTTCTTTTCTTTCTCTCTTTCTTTTCTTGTTTATTTCTTCTTTCTTTTTTTCTCTTCCTTCCTTCCTTCCTTCCTTCCTCCCTCTCTCTCTCTCTTTCTCCCTCTCCCTTTCTTTCTTTCTTTCCTTTCTTTCTCTTTCTTTCTTTCTTTCTTTCCTTTTCTTTTTTTCTTTCTTTCTTTCCTTTTCTTTCTTTCTTTTATTTCTCTCTTTCCTTTCTTTCCTTTCTTTCTTTCTTTCTTTCTTCCTTTATTTCTTTCTTTCTGTTTTACTTTATTTTTGAGAGAGAGAGAACACGTGAGTAAATGAGCAGGGGAGGGGCAGAGAGAGAGGGAAACACAGAATCTGAAGCAGGCTCCAGGCTCTGAGCTGTCAGCACAGAGTCCGACGCGGGGCTTGAACTCATGAGCGGTGAGATCATGACCTGAGCCGAGGTCGGATGCTTCACCAACTGCACCACCCAGGTGCCCCCAAAACACACTTTTGTTCCCAGAAAAAAATTTATAACATAGCACATTGATGTATTCTACCTCATTTTCTAGTATTTATGTAAAAGTAATAATACTGAGTAATATCTTTGTGAAATACACATTGTTAGTTATTTGTAAGTATGCAAGAATAAATTTTATATTGAATTACAGTAAATGGATAAAAATTAAATTCACTAAACAGCTGGTGGCTCCCACCACATAAAATTGAACTACAGTTTCAACAAGCAAATTAATCACGGCTTACGTTGCCATTGCTAACATTATAGAAAGTTAGCAATATCTTCTTTTTTTTTTTTTTAGGTAACTTCAGTCCTTTATTTATTTATTTTTAATATGAAATTTATTGTCCAGTTGGTTTCCATACAACACCCAGTGCTCATCCCAACAGGTGCCCTCCTCAATGCCCATCCCCCAC
This sequence comes from Prionailurus bengalensis, assembly GCF_016509475.1. NCBI lineage: Eukaryota > Metazoa > Chordata > Mammalia > Carnivora > Felidae > Prionailurus > Prionailurus bengalensis. Next base: position 8,033,895 of record NC_057361.1, read on the forward strand.
TTTCCCCTCCCTCCCACCCCCCCATCATTCTTAATCGTCATGTGTAAATTCATTTCAGAGCTTCTGGGGACCGAACGAAAAACAAATCTTTTTTTCCCACATCAAAAATTTTCTGAGGTCAAGGAGTATCTTACAATTGATATGAACATTTAATGCAGCTTTTGTTCCGGAAAAATGTATTATGAAATTATAATTTTATTTTAAAATTTATTATTATCAGCTTATAAGCTATGTAAGGGCAATGTGGGTCTATTTTATTCTCCAGTGTGCATCTAAGGCTCCACATGTTGTCTCATACGTATTTTACTCAATAAATTTTGGTCAAATTAATGGATTGAAAAAATACAGTGTTTTAAAAAATGTTTTTAATGTTTTTTTAATTTATTTTTGAGAGGGTGAGACAGAGTGCGAGTGGGAGAGGGGCAGAGAGGGAAGGAGACACAGAATCTGACGCAGGCTCCAGGCTCTGAGCTGTCAGCGCACAGCCTGACGGGGAGCTTGAACCCGCAAACCGTGAGATCATGACCTGAGCCCAAGGTGGATGCTTATCCAACTGAGCCGCCCTGGCGCCCCCCCCCCACGCCAAAATATAGTTTTATAATTTGTCTTGTATTATAATGCAAATTATGAATTTCCTTGGTGGTAGGGCATGAATCATGCCTGTAGTTCTATTTTCCATAATATTTAACACAAAGTCATGTCCAAATTCAGCACCAAGAAATGTTGACTATAATTGAAACACAGATGCAAATAATTTTGCAAAGGAAAAAATAACTATAAAGGAAAAGAAGAGCAGAGAGAAAAAAAGGAAGGGGAAAGAAGAGATTGGAGATAAGAGGGGAAAGGAGCCTGTGAGAGAGGCTGGATGGTGGATGCTGGTCAAGTTTCAAGGGACAATGAAGAGATTACAAACACTATAATGGCTGGGAACAAGATGTGAACAGGAGGCATCTGATGTACATTGAATTTGAGCAGGAAGGGTACATGCACTTTTCGAGACCAGCAAATTAAGATCTGGAATGTATCTCCCATAGTGTGCAAAATTCTCCATCCAGCAACTATAGACAGGGAGTATGAAGCCACGGTAACACAATGGTTTGCACAGCTCACCACACCACCAAGGACTTCAGATGCAACCACAACACGGGAAGACCCCAAAAGGCAAGGTAGAAACATTGGTCATCCATATTCTTTGGGCCATCCAATGAGCACTCAAATGCCTTTCCATCTGTCCTCTACCAAGACCACTTATCAGGACTGAGTCATCTTTCTCTAGTATTCTTTAAAGATAGCCAAGCAGACACAGGGGTGCTATTTGCAGTTTGGTGAGGACCTGATCAAAGGTAAGGGGACTTTTGAAACTGTCCTGCATGAAGAGGTGTCCAGATAAGACAATAGAGTAGAGGAACAAAAATACACCGTTTCAGTGGGAGCAAAAGTATCGTTATCTGTGTTTGTGTTAAAGTACATATGTGTGCATGTGTGCTGTGATGTGTCTAATCACAGTTGGCAAGTATTGCTGTGGAATTTGCAGAGTTAAGAGAGTCAGTGTTATTGGAAGGGAATGACGTAAAGGATATGATGCTTCCTTTGACACACGGACTTCGACTCACCCCAGTGAGTCTCTCCTTTTACCTGAAATGCCCAAACTCCCCCTGGAAGGGGCAGAGAGCAGGGAAATGGTGAAGGAAACAAGAAACACTGGGCAGGAGAATACAGCAATCTGAGACAAAAATTCGTCCATTCAGGAGGGAGGAAGCATTGAAGATCCCTGAAGCATCAGCCTGTCCTACTCAGGGGCTCTCCCTCTCCATCCCCACCTGGCCCATCTCTTCTCTTTTAGAGCCATCATTGTCACCCAGCCTCTGCCTGGAGCCCAGGTGGCCCACTCAGCCCAGCTCACTTTAGGCACAGGTATCTATGTCCTCATCTAAGAAGAGCCAGCCGTTGGTATGGCAGATGTGGCTAGGGTGAGTAACGAGCAAGTGTTAAGGGAGGTGAGCAGAGAAGTTGAGTCACCTAAGAAGAGATGCCTTACAGTGGGAACTTCTGAATTAGCGGTTCTCCACCAGGGACAATTTGGCCCCTCATGCAACATTGAGCAATGTCTGGAGATGCTTTCTGGTGATCACAACTGGGGGCAGGAATGCTGTTGGTTCCTAGTGAACAGAAGCCAGGGATGTTGCTAAACATCCCATAACGCTAGGTCAGCCTCCCATAGCCAAGAATTATGTGACCCCAAATATCACTGGCACAGTGGTTGAGAAACCCTGGCCTAGAAGAAGCCACTCCTAAGGGTCGGCTTGGTGATGCAGAAGCAGCCAGATTACGTGGCCAAGAAGGACACAGTTGGATAGAGCCAGGTGTGTGGCATCTCCGGGCTTCAGAAGAACTTCTAACTCGGGGCGATGAACAAACAGGAACTCAGAATTGTGTAGTTGAAACGTCAAGGTCTTCGTAGTCAGAAGCCAGAACCTGCCTCTTCCCAACTGCGTGAGCTCAGGCAATTACTAAATGCTTCTCCATCTCAATTTCTTCATCTATAAGTTCAGGGTCCTAATAACTGCTCTATAGGAATCTGTAGGGGGTAGAGAAGATATTAAACCTGAAGTACTTCTCAACAGGCGCTCAACAAAGAGCACTTCTTTTCCCTTTTTTTCTCGCTCTGGATGATTTCTGGAATGAACATCATAGAGGTAGAGGGAGGAAGGAGATAGTCTGATCCTCTCCCCACAGCCCGACATTTTCAGGGTTCCTCGATCCTCCTTCATGTCTTTTCTTTTTTTCTTTCTTCTCTACCTCCTTTTGACAATTGAGATTTCCCACCCTTCGGTGATCACAGACTCAGGCAGAGGCTTGAGCTACCACTTTTTTTTTTTTACCTCATGACTCAAGAAGATATAGCAGAGTGAAATCGCCAGGTATCTATGCACAGAGGAGACCAAGAAGCCTCTTGGGAAATTACTCATCCTAAGAGAACAAAGCGTTAATAGCAAAAGTGTGTTTCAAAGACAACAGGTGAGTTTGAAAGATGGGGGTCATTCTGAGCACAGCATACATCCTGTATCAGAATCGTTCCTTTCAATCGTTGTGGATTCACCCTGCGTCTCTGGACAAGGAGACTAATAAAGCTCGACTGGAAACCAAAACTGTTTCTGTAATATTTCCAAGGGCTGCAGAAAGCGTGAAGGATCAGAGGTTCTGTGACAGTGGAGGATCTGGCAGCGGCCGCGGCACCGATGGCAGTGGCCGCTCCATTTTGATCATGTAGGTGACACGGTGGCCCCTAGCCACACTCTTGACAGAGGGCACTGGTTGCCACTGCAGGCAGCAATGCCCTCGAGAGCAATCAGTGGTGGAAACAGTTCCTGTGGGGCCTTTGACAGCAATCAAACTCCTCTGCACAGAGACCCAGAGCAGGGGAGGAAAGAGACAGCATGTAGTCCCACACCATCAGAGAGAGCCACTGTGGGAGTAGGGGGCACACCCCCTGGAAGGCCCCAGCGCTCCGGAGAGGCAACTCAAGCAGTGGAGGTAGAACAGCCAGCCAAACACAAGCTTGGTATCTTTCGGTTGTCATTGGCATCTTTTTCTCTTTTTTCCAGAGATAGAAATATAGTTTAATAACTTTCTGACGATAAAAGTAACACCTCCTTTAGAAAGATTGGAGACTTCAACAACAAAGAAGAAAAGGGCAATTGTCAGTCATGCCACTGCTCAGAGCCATGCACTTTCTTTGGTCTTTTCTTAGCTGTGGGTGTTTTTACATTGTTGGGAATATGGACGAAATCAATGGACATTGTTGGATGGATGGATGTCCATTTCCATGCCTGTCTTTTTTCTAGCTCACATTGCAGCGATCCAATAAGTTGATGTTGCAGGAGATCCTGCCATGGCCCCTGACCACCCAGCTCCATGAGGGGTGGGGGGAGTTCACTGTACCCTACTTCCCCACTTCAGTGAAGAAAATATACTAAGCGCAGATCTTCCCCGTAGGGTGAGGGAAAGTGAAGGGTAGTTTGCTTTGCCTTGAAGCATATTAGGAGACAAAGGAGGACCCAGGATCTTTCTGTCACCCAGATGATCACCATGCATGGTCTCCCCCTGAGATGGCCTGGAACACATACAGTGTAAATAAAGACCTAAGGAGGAAATCAAAGCCTAGCTCGATAGGATATATTAGAGGAATGCAAAATATTAGACCTCAGGCATTTGCATTGAATCCCTCACATTCCATTATTGGTATTCGAAGCTCCTTTTCTTGTCCTTTATGGTCTTTTTTTTTTTTTTTTTTGGACAGGATATTAATCCTAAATCAAGGCTGTAAAACTAAACCATTTAAAATATATGCGTGCTTAGCAAAAGGATCCTAGGGTTTAAGAATCATTTTTAAAATTAGATTTTTCAATTGGATTCAATAAACATGTATTGAATATCAGCCCTGAAGTCTACAACTCCATTCATTTGTAGGTACTAAAGACCCCCAAGAGGCAAGCCCACTCTAGACCAATCCCAATTAATCCAGCCTCCAACCATTAATACACTTATTTTCATTGAGTGCTTCCTATGTGCTGGAGGCACCGGGCAAAGAGTTGTTTGAGGTCTGTATGCAATATGTCTGAAATCAATATACATTTCCCTCTTTACTATAGACAGCAAATGTTTCACTTTCCTCTTAACTCTCCTATATGTGTATATGTATAAATGTGTAATCCTCCTATATACACATACATTTTACAAATACATCATGGTAAATGGCACCTAAAGTATGGCTTCAATATTGGGAGGTGATAAGAAATACAGGAGTCGGTGATGACACAGAGTGCTCATTGTCTACCTAAGGAAGACAGTCACCACTGATCCTAGCTGATTGACGCTTGAGGGTTTGTGGGGCCAACGTCAAGTTTTTCAAGAAAACACAAGAATTCGAAATTTTAATTTAAGTCTCCCTTTCCTAAAAATTAACTTTTGAAAAATGCTGTGTAGGTCAAACAAAAAATAACTAAAAGGAGGAACATACTCTTACATATTATGAGAATGTGCATGAATTGGTTCAAACTCTATGGAGGGCAATTTGGAAATATCTGTCAACATTAAAAATGTACATTCTTTCAGGAATTCCTGGGTGGCTCAGTTGGTTAAGCGTCCAACTCTTGATTTCAGCTCAGGTCATGAACTCAGGGTCGTGAGATAGAGTCCTGTGTCAAGCTCCGTGTTAGGCTCCATACTGGGCATGGAACCTGCTTAAGATTTTCTCTCTTCCTCTCCCTCCGCCCCTCCTGTGCTCTCTCTCTCCCTGTCTCTCTTTCTCAGGAAGGAAGGAAGGAAGGAAGGAAGGAAGGAAGGAAGGGAAAGAAAGAAAGAAAGAAAGAAAGAAAGAAAGAAAGAAAGAAAGAAAGAAAGAAAGAAAAAACAAGCATTCTTTCTGAGTCTATATTCCAGTTCTAAGTATTTATTCTGGTATTTTCACGTGTGTGAAATAATGTGTGTTCAATGTTTGTTGCAGTATTGCAACGCTGCAAATCATATACTTGCCCACCGATGTAAGGCTAAGTATTGCAACACACCCATACAAAAGAACTCTATGCCATTATTTTCAAATTAAAGCAGCTTTATATAGAGTGATTTCACTGATAGAGTGCCAAGTTAAGGATAAAAACAAGCACAAAACACAAAAAAGCAAGTCGCCCTTTGTGTAAAAAAGTAAATACAAGGATGCGTACAAATGTAATTGCCTATGCCTCAAGATGGCCAAGGGCCACTGACTGTCCCTCAGACTTGGATGAGAGAAAGAAAAAATCTGTATGACTCTGGACTCAAGGTTTTGGGCCACTCCGCCATTGTCTTGAGGCAATTCTTAGGAGCACCACACTTGTCCCCTACCATTATCTTCCAGTCCCTATTTCCAGATGGGCATTCCAATTTCTTAGTGTGGCAGTAGCCCTGCCTCAAAGAGCTAACAGAAGCTGTGATCACCAGAGTTTACCATTTCTCTTTCCTCGGGTGGGATTCTGCCTCTGGTCTCCCCTGCTGCTAGACACTGCCTGAAATATTGGCAACCCACCCAGAATGAGCCCTTCCTTTGCCATGCTTCTACAGGCATCAGGGAATGGGCTGCTGTCTCCTTCTTCTGAACCAAGTCCTTCTATTTAGAGCACCTTCTAATTGGCGCACCAAGCCCACGTGGCACGAGGGGTCCATGGAGCACAAGAACCTCATTACTTAGATGGTTAAATAAATCTAACAAATGCTACATACACTTACATATTCACAAGCACGCTAGCATAATAATGACTCTGAAGACTGCAGTGCAGAAAGACAGTTGCCCTTTTTTACTCCACAGTTGCCCAAGATTGTTTGACTAACGAATCGCCCCTCTTTGTTGTATGCTTGTGGACACAGTGCAAAACTAGTGTTTTCCAACTGTAACACACTGGGGAAAATCCATCCCAACCGAAACCTAGCGTCCATGCTTTTCTCCAGCTTGCCCCTTATAAAAGAGACTCCAGTAAACTTCCTGAACAAACCCTTAAGGGTTATGACAAACTGCAAAAAAAAAAAAAAAAAAAGACACTAAATAAAAGAAGGAGAGAAATCCAATAAGGAGGGAAAACTTAAAATTAAATGTCTAATTCTATTATTTGGTGGTTATGGTCATCTCAGGCAGAGAAAATGAACCTGATCATGGAAAATAATAAATCAGAAACTAGAAGGCAAGCAGGCAGGAGAAAAGACAGGAAATGTTGAAGGTCACAGCAGGCAATGGGTTATAAATCAGTAACTATGAGAACACAAATGCCTAAGAGGAGGTCAAGGTCAATGGTTCCACTCTAGGCAGCCCATCAGAAACCATTAAAAAGCCACTGGCATGAGATGGTTATAGACTCTTCCCCAACAGAAGCTTCAAAGATTACTACCTGAGGTTTGATCTGAATCCACAGGGGCCAGTACAGTTGCGCGTGTGGTACGTGTAAGGGGAACCATTAACGAGGCAGATGCTGTAGATTTATGTATTTATTGCCATAATTTTCCGGCAGACTTTTTCTAGCAAAATTTTTAGATCATGACGATCTAGAAATAGATTACATTTCTAACCCATGTGAAGGTGCCATAAGAGAGAGCAGTAGCCCTTCTCCAAATGTCTACTCGGTCCACAGAAGGCCATGGGCATATGGCAGAATGCTAGCCATTAAAATAAGGTGATCTGCACCCTACACTTGACTCCACTGGACAGTTTTCTTCACTCACCCAAGTCTGAATATACTCATTGGCTAAATGAACTCTGGTTCTGGAGGACCTTTCAGTTATTGGAATACACTGCATATGTTCTCACCTCTGATGTTTCACACATGCTTTGCTTCTACTTGAAATGCTCACCCTTCACTTACCACCAGGCTGACCCTCCAAATCCTTCAGGTCTCAGCATAAATGCTAAATATTCTGGAAGGCCTTCACTTCTACCATGGCTAGGTCCCCTACTGAAAGCTTCTATAGACCATCTGTATCATCCACCATCATAGTTCACAACAAATTTTAGCATAATTATTTTAGCGTTTGTCTTTCCCAGTAGACTTTAAGCAGCACCAGGACAGGAAACATCTCACTTGTTCAGGCCTATCTCTTCACGGCTAAGCATACAGAAGGAAGTCAATAAATATTTATTAGAGGAAGACATGAATGACCTCAAAATTTATATAGAAACCAACAAGTCTCATTTTTTTATTTTTTTATTTTTATTTATTTATTTTTTCAATATATGAAATTTATTGTCAAATTGGTTTCCATCCAACACCCAGTGCTCATCCCAAAAGGTGCCCTCCTCAATACCCATCACCCACCCTCCTCTCCCTCCCACCCCCCATCAACCCTCAGTTTGTTCTCAGTTTTTAAGAGTCTCTTATGCTTTGGCTCTCTCCCACTCTAACCTCTTTTTTTTTTTTTCCTTCCCCTCCTCCATGGGTTTCTGTTAAGTTTCTCAGGATCCACATAAGAGTGAAAACATATGGTATCTGTCTTTCTCTGTATGGCTTATTTCACTTAGCATCACACTCTCCAGTTCCATCCAAGTTGCTACAAAGGGCCATATTTCGTTCTTTCTCATTGCCATGTAGTACTCCATTGTGTATATAAACCACAATTTCTTTATCCATTCATCAGTTGATGGACATATAGGCTCTTTCCATAATTTGGCTATTGTTGAGAGTGCTGCTATAAACATTGGGGTACAAGTGCCCCTATGCATCAGTACTCCTGTATCCCTTGGGTAAATTCCTAGCAGTGCTATTGCTGGGTCATAGGGTAGGTCTATTTTTAATTTTCTGAGGAACCTCTACACTGCTTTCCAGAGTGGCTGCACCAGTTTGCATTCCCACCAACAGTGCAAGAGGGTTCCCGTTTCTCCACATCCTCTCCAGCATCTATAGTCTCCTGATTTGTTCATTTTGGCCACTCTGACTGGCGTGAGGTGATATCTGAGTGTGGTTTTGATTTGTATTTCCCTGATGAGGAGCGACGAAAAGCCCACAGCTAACATCATCCTCAATGGGGAAAAACTGAGAGCTTTTTCCCTGAGATCAGGAACACGACAGGGATGCCCACTCTCACCGCTGTTGTTTAACATAGTGTTGGAGGTTCTAGCGTCAGCAATCAGACAACAAAAGGAAATCAAAGGCATCAAAATTGGCAAAGATGAAGTCAAGCTTTTGCTTTTTGCAGATGACATGATATTACACATGGAAAATCCGATAGACTCCACCAAAAGTCTGCTAGAACTGATACATGAATTCAGCAAAGTTGCAGGATACAAAATCAATGTACAGAAATCAGTTGCATTCTTATACACTAACAATGAAGCAACAGAAAGACAAATAAAGAAACTGATCCCATTCACAATTGCACCAAGAAGCATAAAATACCTAGGAATAAATCTAACCAAAGATGTAAAAGATCTGTATGCTGAAAACTATAGAAAGCTTATGAAGGTAATTGAAGAAGATTTAAAGAAATGGAAAGACATTCCCTGCTCATGGATTGGAAGAATAAATATTGTCAAAATGTCAATACTACCCAAAGCTATCTACACATTCAATGCAATCCCAATCAAAATTGCACCAGCATTCTTCTTGAAACTAGAACAAGCAATTCTAAAATTCATATGGAACCACAAAAGGCCCCGAATAGCCAAAGTAATTTTGAAGAAGAAGACCAAAGCAGGAGGCATCACAATCCCAGACTTTAGCCTCTACTACAAAGCTGTCATCATCAAGACAGCATGGTATTGGCACAAAAACAGACACATAGACCAATGGAATAGAATAGAAACCCCAGAACTAGACCCACAAACGTATGGCCAACTCATCTTTGACAAAGCAGGAAAGAACATCCAATGGAAAAAAGACAGTCTCTTTAACAAATGGTGCTGGGAGAACTGGACAGCAACATGCAGAAGGTTGAAACTAGACCACTTTCTCACACCATTCACAAAAATAAACTCAAAATGGATAAACGACCTGAATGTGAGACAGGAAACCATCAAAACCCTAGAGGAGAAAGCAGGAAAAGACCTCTCTGACCTCAGCCGTAGCAATCTCTTACTCGACACATCCCCAAAGGCAAGGGAATTAAAAGCAAAAATGAATTACTGGGACCTTATGAAGATAAAAAGCTTCTGCACAGCAAAGGAAACAACCAACAAAACTAAAAGGCAACCAACGGAATGGGAAAAGATATTTGCAAATGACATATCGGACAAAGGGCTAGTATCCAAAATCTATAAAGAGCTCACCAAACTCCACACCCGAAAAACAAATAACCCAGTGAAGAAATGGGCAGAAAACATGAATAGACACTTCTCTAAAGAAGACATCCGGATGGTCAACAGGCACATGAAAAGTCTCATTTTTTTAAAAGTTTATTTATTTGTTTTGAGAGAGACAGAGACAGCGCAAGTGGGGGAGGGGCAGAGAGAGAGAGAGAGACAGGGAGACAGAGAATCCCAAGCAGGTTCTGCACCGTTAGCTTGAAGCCTGATGTGGGGCTCAAACTCATGAATCCATGAGATCATGACCTGAGCTGAAAGGAAGAGTCAGACGTTTAACCCCTTGAGCCACCCAGGTGCCCCAACAAGTCTCATTTTTAAAGATTTGTTTCCAGAACTAGTATATCTGTTCATTTAATTTTATCAAAATAAGCCAAATTCACGTGTCTCACGCTTTAAAAAGTCAATTCTTAAATCCTGATATCTTATCTCCACATATTTTTAAAATTATTGAAATATTTACTTATATGAGAGAGAGTGCACGCAAGTGGGGGAGGGGCAGAAAGAGAGGGAGACACAGAATCCGAAGCAGGCTCCAGGCGCTGAGCTGTCAGCACAGAGCTCGACACGGGGCTCGATCTCACGAACCAGGACCTCATGACCTGAGCCAAAGTCGGACGCTTAACCAACTGAGCCACCCAGGTGCCCCATCTACATATTTCTTAAAGAATAAAGTGCTATCCAGGTACAAATATATTCCTGTGAAGTTGTATATATTGTGAGTACATGAAAATGGTCCCTATTTTAATTGTACTCAGCAGCTCAAGTGGAATGGAGTCATCTTATGAAGAAACACCACCCCCCCCCCATCCCAGTTTACCTGTTCCGTTCATTCAGATTAATTAGGACTATTTTTACTTTAAAGGAGTGGGATCTTGATATTAAAAGGGAGAGGGGTATTGAAGAAAGCTCTCTTACTGTTGATATAAAAAGGTTTCAGTCATTTTCTTCAATGAAAAAGCAAGACAGAGAACACCGTCAGCGTTATTGGCATGAGGTCCCGCTGCGGCCTCTTCCGCTGTTCTCCCAGAGGATTTGGTGCTTGGTGCTTCTCATGCGTGGGGAAGCCACAATGATCCTGTCCCACAAGCAGGGAGTAGAAAGATGAGATCACCTGGATCTTAACGGGAGCAGGGGCAGAGTTCAAGGGAGATGACATATATCCCTGCGTGAGGGAGAATTTACTACTGGGGAGCAAGAATTTTCACACGTGCACACCTTCGGCACAGACCCTGAAGATGGACTGCCTGCGTTTAAATCCTAGCTCTGCCACAACTCCCTGGGGAAACTTGTATAAATTACTTAACCTCGTGGTGCCTAGTCCCCTCGTCTGTAAAATGGGAATTGTTTGGGGGAACTACATATTGGGGTAACTGCATGCAGGTAAAACGATTCAATGGACTGGAGCCCTTGGAAAAATGGCCACCATACTAAGTACTCAATATACGTTAGATAGGACTTTTATTATCTTTGCTCTCCATTCATGGGCAGGGACCAGGAGGGAGCTGCTTTGGTAAGGTACACAGTACACCATGGTTCTCCAGCCTAGCGTGAGGCAACTGACAGAAACTGAAATGGCAAAAATTTCTTTGGGAGTGCCCAAAAGAGCCGAGATCATTTACAGGCCAGACCAGAATCGCTTGGGATTCTCCACATTCTCTGATTTGGTGTGGGCAGTGGTCGCAAGGGAGAAGACAGAAGGCAGGGTGAAAACACCAGTGCTACAGGGAGGGTGATGGAATTAGGTAACAGTGGTCAAGAAACAGATATGGAAAATGCCAGGAGACAAAGATCATTAGCCTCCCTGGTCAAATGTCTCCGGGCTTTCCTTTTTAGGTGCCTTCTGACAGAGTAAGAAATGCCTCATGGTAGGAGGCATCCGTAGCCCAAAACCTGTAGAGTTGTCCTTCAGTTTTTTAAATCATCAGGGAAAAATTTCATTGGACAACACAGAGGCACTAAGCTGGGAGTTCAAAGAGTAAGTTTATCCATCAATAAATAATTTGTTAGCTTATGGTTCTCACTTTATAGTGTTGTACCATTTCCTGCCATTAAATATCAGAAACTAGTTTTTGCCTAAAATTACAAAAAGCTTTACACTTTTGCATTTTTTAAGTCTCTGTTAAATTCCAGTTAGTTAACATACTGTGTAATACTAAGTTCAGGTGTACAATCTAGTGATTCAACATCTGTATACAATACCCAGTGCTCATCACAAGTGCCCCCCCCATCCCCATCACCTATTTCACCCATCCCCTCACCCACCTCCTCTCTGTTACCCATCAGTTTGTTCTCTACAGTTAAGAGTCAGTTTCTTGGCCCACCTCTCTGTCTTTTCTCCCCCTTTGCTCATTTGTTTTGTTTCTTAAATTCCACATATGTGTGAAATCATACGGTATTTGTCTTTTTCTGATTGACTTATTTCACTTAGCATAATACTCTCTAGCTCTATCCATGTCATCGCAAACGGGAAGATTTCATTCTTTTTGATGGCTCAGTAATATTCCATTGTATATATATTCCATTGTGTGTGTGTATATATATATGTGTATATATATGTATACAATATATATATACTCCCCTGTATACACATATATACAGTCCACATCTTCTTTATCCATTCATCAGTTGATGGACACTTGGGCTGTTTCCATAGTTTGGCTATTGTATATAATGCTGCCTACATACTTTGGCTATTGTAGATAATGCATCAGGGTGCATGTATCCCTCTGGATTAGTATTTTTGTATTCTTTGGGTATATACCTAGTAGGGCAATTGCTCGATCATAGAGTAGTTCTATTTTTAACTTTTGAGGAACCTCCATACTGTTTTCCACAGTGGCTACACCAGTTTGCATTCCTACCAACAGTGCAAGAGGGTTCCCCTTTCTCCACATCTTCGCCAACACCTGTTGTTTCTTGTGTTGTTGATTTTAGCCATTCTGACAAGTGTGAGGTGACACTTCATTGTAGTTTTGACTTGTATTTCACTGATGATCAGTGATGTTGGGCATCTTTACATGTGTCCGTTGGCCAGCTGGATGTCTTCTTTGGAAAAAATGTCTACTCACGTCTTCTGCCCATTTTTTTAATTGGACCATTCATTCTTTGGGTGTTGAGTTTTATAAGTTCTTTATATATTTTGGATACTAACCTTTTATCAGATAGGTCATTTGCAAATATCTTCTCCCATTCCGTAGGTTGCCTTTTAGTTTTGTTGACTGTTTCTTTCATTGTGAAGAAGTTTCTTATTTTGATGAAGTCCCAACAGATTGTTTTTGCTTTTGTTTCCTTTGCCGCAGGAGCTATATCTAGAAAGAGTAGCTATGGCCCATGTCAAAGAGGTTACATACTGCCTGTGTTCTCTAGGATTTGTATGGTTTCAGGTCTCACATTTAGGTCTTTCATCCATTTTGAATTTATTTTGTGTTCAGTGTAAGAAAGTGGTCCAGTTTTCCCAGCTCCATTTGTTGAAGAGACATTCTTTTTCCCATTGGATATTCTTTCCTGTTTTATTGAAGATTAGTTGACCATATAGTCGTGGCTTCATTTCTGGGTTTTCTATTCTGTTTCTATTGATCTATGTGTCTATTTTTGTGCCAGTGCCATAGTGTTTTTTTTTTAACATTTATTTATTTTTGAGACAGAGAGAGACAGAGCATGAAGCGGGGAGGGTCAGAGAGAGAGACACACAGAATCTGAGACAGGTTTCAGGCTCTGAGCTGTCAGCACAGAGCCCGACGTGGGGCTCGAACTCACGGACTGCGAGATCATGACCTGAGCCGAAGTCAGACGCTTAACCGACAGAGCCACCCAGGCAGTCCAGTGCCATAGTGTTTTGATCACTACCGCTTTGTAATATAACTTGAAATCTGGAATTGTGATGCCTCCTGCTTTGGGTTTCTTTTTCAAGATCGCTTTGTCTATTCGGGGTCTTTTGTGGTTCCATACAAACTTTAGGATTGTTTGTTCTAGCTCTGTGAAGAATGCTGTTGGTATTTTGATAGGGATCACATTGAATGTTTGGATTGCTTTGGGTAATGTAAACATTTTAACAATATTTGTCCTTCCAACCCATGAGCATGGGATGTCTGTCCATTTCTTTGTGTCCTTTTCAATTTCTCTCAGCAGTGTTTGGTAGTTTTCAGAGTACAGGTCTTTCACATCCTTGTTTAGGTTAGTTCGTAGGTACCTCTATACACCAATAATGAAGCATCAGAAAGAGAAACTAAGGAATCAATCCTATTTACAACTGCACCAAATACACTTTTGCATTTAGAGACTACGGATTCATCACTAAGTTGCCAGGAATTTTATATATACATACATATATGTATGTATGTATATATATACACACACATGTATATGTATATGTATATGTATACGTATACGTATATGTATATGTATATGTATATGTATATGTATATGTATATATATCTCCCTCTCTCACGAGGTCATTTAGAAGAAAAAGAACACAATCATTAACTTCATTTATAACAGTTGGTTTATTAGAATCTGGTCGTTCCTTTCACAAGGCGTCCGTGACACTGTTGGAACTTGTCATTGAGTCCCTTGGCAGCAGGATCTGCCTCTAATCGTCGGGGCACTGGCTTCTTACTGCCCGGTATTCTCACCCACCTCCACATGCTGGAACTGAAAAACTATGGCTGGGCTTGCTTATGTAATTAGAGTTGTGCCTCCTTGCCAGGTGGTTTCTCCCTCCTCTACTAATTAGCCCAGCTCTCCCGTGAAGACACGTAGGGACGATCAGTTAAGTCAAATGAAAACAATAGGCCCGGTGATGTCAGTTTCAGAAACTGTTGATTACTTGCCATGTTCTATCATACGGCCGTGAGGATTACTCGGCACTTACGGGTAAACTGTTCAGCTACTCATTAGCTCCATCCAGACACATCACGGCTTGTCCTGGTTAACTAACCTTTTAGGCCACGTGACACAGGAAAAACAAGTCCTTCTCCAGGAGGTGTTAAGCGGAATATCATACTAGGACCTTACTTTCCTGGTGGCTTTTGTAGTCAATTTTCTCCCAGTACAACAGTTCCAAGACAAGGAGCGGAACCAAAAAACAACAAAAATAGTGGCATCTTGAGTATCTCTTAAGAAGCTAGAGTCGTATTTTGCAAATATATTACTGGTGCATTTTTCAAGCATCCTGACAAGGTAATGACAGAGTTAGCAAGTTCCGGGTATCAGGACAGGCTGTTCCAACTCTTCCGACATAGCAAGTGCGCAAGTTACCCTGGCACAACGAAGAGTAGCTTCGGACGTTGGCTACGGGGCATTTGGTAGATACTCTTATTTCCTTCTCCAAGGGTTCTCAAACACTGTGCTCCAGGAACCAGCAACATTAGGATCACCGGGGAACTCGTTATAGAGGCAAATTCTTGGGACTCACTCCAGACACTCTGGATGCGAAGTTTCTGAATCAGAAACTCTGCCAGAGGTAGGCAGCAATCTCAGTCTTCATGGACTGTCTGGGAGATGCACCAGCATCACTCAGAGCTCCACTGGTCAGTCATATGGCCGAGCAGAAATGGGCAAAGCCAGTTTGTACAGATTTGGGTGGAATGGAATCCTTAAAGCTCATCCTGTTACTACGAGTCTTAGATCACAGAAAACAGTGTCAGGATCATTGTTAGTTCGATGAAGAAAAGGAAGAAGGAAAAAATGCGCCAATTTCCTGGTAAATTTCCCCAATGGTTTTAACAATCCTTACCATATGCAAAGCGTAATGTTCTCAAAGATTAAATACCACTCTTGGGACTTAAAGAAAAGAGGAATAGAAGACCATACTTGGGAAAAGAAATTTCTCTCTTTCCTGCTATGGAAGAAATATAACACTCGTTAGGTCATTCCAAAATCTATTACATTGGTTTCTAAGACAAAGAGAACTTTTAAGACAGTGTGGCTAAGATGAATCCGAATACCTTTCTGTAGTGATTTCTCCAGTGCTGACACACAACGTCTATCAAGAAATTTTTCCTAAAGAGATTAACCTAATTACTAAAGTTCTCTTTGCTCCAGTCACAAGGGAAAGGGAGGTGAGTTCAGGTGAAATTGCCTTGAAATCAGAGCCCCAGACTTGTGCACATTCCTCACATTTGTGGCATTCTTGAGGCCATCAGACCACCCCTGGTGACAAAGAAAAGAAGACTGACTGGAGGCACAAACAGCAATTATTAAAGCCATTTCCAAGTGGATATCTCAGGAAAACACATTTCTTTATAGCCATTAAGTGACAGTGAGGATAAGGGAGGGCATGGCAGCTAATGGAAGAGCATGAACTGAGCAAGATCCTTCCTGGACTTATCAGCAGGAGAAGGCTTTTGAGGGGATGGAGACGCCTGGGCACTGAGGTCACCTGAGTTCAATCAGCCACCCTACCACTTCCTGGTCTTGTCTAAATCCAATTGCTTATTTTTGGATTAGCTCTGCCACTTGATGATAGATGCTTTAAGGAAATCAAAATAATTTAGTGTGCTAAGTGCAATTATATGACTAGGACTAGCTGGGCAATTTAACGTGGAGGCATAGCCACTTTGTTCATTAGCAGGGATTGATCTTGGTCAAATTGTCAAATCCCTCATTGGGCCAGTGACCTCATGAGTCCAGTGGGAATATTCTCACCAACTCATTACTAGACAACTCCTAAGAGAAATGGATGAAAACAGTTGGGTAGTGCTGGGCTGTATCCCGTAATTTTCTATGTATTTTTATTTTTATCTTGAAGAACAAATTAGAAATAGTCCGTATTCCAAGCCCCTGTCACTGAAATCGAATGAGGAAATCACTGAGCCGGCAGGCCAGCATCGTATTTTGCACAATATTGAACATTAAAAGGAGACCAATCAAATGTTTCTATTAACAGAGGAGCTTTTCTTCATTCAGTGTGTGTGTGTGTGTGTGTGTGTGTGTGTGTGTAGGAAACAGTTCTTTAAGCCAACTACAATGCTGGACTGTCAAGAGCGCCTAGGAGTCTGAGAAGTTTGAGATAAGCGAGAGGGACACAAACACTATGAGCATTGATTCTTTTTGAATACATATAAACTAAGTTTTCAAACGAGGAAGTCACTGAGCCAGTAGAAGAGATGCCCCGTTCTTGGCCATCAAGGTGGCCCGACATTCACTATCTGCCTACTGATGGCATTTCTTTGAGCTCCCTCTGAACCTCTCCCTAAGCAGCACCAGTCCTTCAGGCTTAGCCAGCCGGGGTTGTGGTGCCACGGCCCAAGGGCAGGCCAATTAAGATTCATTATGTCACGTCAAGGAAAGAATCCCAAACACTGGGCCCTCCACCAAGAATGAAGCATCCTCAGCCTCCCACGTCAAGCCCTGAGATGTTTTCAGTAAAAATAACCTTAGCTAATCATAACTGCTAGGGAGGCTAGAGATAATCTCAGTGAGGTCACAGGGGGCTAAAAAAGGCTTTAGAGATCAAAGAGTTATACTAAGAAGGGGTCAGGAAATTCAGGATGTAATGACTCATCTTATATCCTCTGTTCTTTCTGAGCCTCAGCTGGGGCTGGGACGCTGCGCTGGGAAGCAGGGTGAAGCCTTACATTGACTCAATCCCTAGTCCCACGCTGAAGAGACCCCGTTTTACCGTCTCAAATAAATTAGCAGTATGCACCTAAATAACACTCAAAACAGAGAAAGTCATCATTGTGACGGACTCATAAAAGGCGGTTGCAGGAAATTGCACAAAAGACGCAGAACAAGTATCACCGGAGTGAACTGGGTGCTTACGACAACCACCTGACACTCCAACTTCCTTTCAAATTTCACTTTTCCTCCCCTCTCTTTTTTTTTGCCAGATGAATGTACTTCCAGCTGGGCTTCGGAGAAGCAATGGTGTCAAACAACGACTTGCTAAGAAATACACACCTGTCATAAATGCAAGACTCTCTCAGGGGATATATTGAATTGCGTTCCCTGCTTCCTAAGAAAAGGTGCAATGAAAAAATGAATTAGCTATCAACTACCAGATGTTTCTAGCATCTCTATTAGTTTGGGAAAGATGAAACAATTGCTGCATTGTACAGATGTATACCTCACATAAACATAAGCATTTAGGATGTGGGAAGAAGGCTCAACTGAACGTGTCTGGAGAATAATTGATCTTTTCTTCTTGGCAACGCTTTGTAATAACAGGAAGAAATCTCCTCCTCTCCTTGAATTGACACATTTTACGCCAACACAAAAAAACAAATGGGCGTTTTTTCTAAGGGGACGGTCGTATGGATGTGCATTTTTACTTTCACTTGGCTTCAATGAGTCAGTTGTAATGATCTTGGACTTCCGGGTGATTCTCATCCACGTACATTTCATAATTTGAACGCTTTCTAGTTACAGAAGGTGCTAAGTACTGTAAATCCCATTTTCCGAATAACGCAAATGGATTCCAGTAAGGAGAGATGATGCGGTCAACGGTATGGGAAGTACAGGGCTGTCCGCACTTTAAAAATATCAAGGAAGGGGACGCCTGGGTGGCTCGGTCGGTTAAGCACCTGACTTCGTGATCTCAGCTCAGGTCTTGATCTCAGGGTCATGAGTTCACGCCCCGTGTTGGGCTCCACACTGGGTGTGGAACCTACTTAAAAACAATTAAGGAAGAATATACACCACACACTTGGGTTACTTTTGACTACATAATATAATGCTCACTGTTCAAGTATATGGAGCAGTCATCAACATGTGCCATTCAAGAAAAGGGACAGGAGCATATTGTGGCAGTAGCCTCAATCTCTGCCTCTGGCTCCATATTATCGTGTCTCCCAAGTGACTGTGCTTTGAATTTAGCCCGTGTCATCTCACTTCCAGAGGAGAACCGTGGAATGGAAAGCGGGGGAGGGGGGAGGGGGGACATCACTTTGTACCACGTACTACAGGGCTCACAAACAGGCTTTACCGAGATTCAGCTCATGTGTCGGATCCGATGGGTTTTCCCCAGTGGCTGCCTTGGTCTTTTCTGAAGGATTCTGAGATCCTATCTGGGTTTAGGCAGAAGGAAGGTAGGAGTCTATTAAAAACATTTGCCAGTACTCCAGAATGGGAGGGCGTCAGCTCATGGGGAGACATTTTCCAGCTTGGGGCTTGGTGGTGGTTAAGAGAGTGGGCTTTGTGATCAACAAGACCTCAGTTCAAAAACGCAAGTTCAGATGCACTGGAGAAATTTACTTAACTTCCCTAAGATTGTTTCTTCTTCTCTTGAGTAGGGCTAATAATGGAAACTCCCCAAAAAGGCTATTGTAAGTATTAAATGAGATAACGTGTGTAAAGAGTTTTGCCTATTTCACGCCACAGAGTAAGAGCTACAAGAATGACAACTGTGGCCGTGGTATGGATTGGAGACAAAAACTAATGTGAAAGGGGGGCGGGGAGCGAGAGCAAGAGAGAGAGCGTGTGTGTGAGCGAGAGAGGCATTCTGACTAGCCACGTAAACTGGAACCAAACCATCGCTGGAGATCGTGGCCCAAGGGCAATCGTCCTTTGATGGAAGTGACCCCCTGAGCTCCAGAGAGGTTTACCCTTCTCTCATGGGTGCTTCCAGTAATGTGACATGTGCCACATCTATTGCACCAGAAGTATGCCAGTACTCCTGAGCTCAATGTTGTGGTTTGAACTGAGTAAAGTGACTACCGGCCAAGAAAGAAAGAAGGCAATGATAGATGGTCAGGGGCTACTGAAAAATCTTTAAGAGGCAGAGAAAACAGAAACAGAGGGAAAGCCACCATCCCTTGAGCTGGTCCCTCATCCCCTTGGTACCAGCTCTTGAAACTGCATTTTTTCAGCAGCAACCAGATGTAAGTTATCAGGTGACTTGGAGAGTTGAGGGCATGTGTGGATGAGTAAAAACAGGAGCTGGTGAGCAGGTGAATGCTCAGAACAGGGGTGGGCACTATGTTCCCTCTGGATACTGGAGCCCCTAACTGTAGTGGAGCGGGTCTGAGAGGGTCAAAGATTGTGGGTGTTTTACAAAGGCTGTATGCTCCCTTAGAAGTGTGGTTCGATTTGTTAGAGGAATAATGGCTACCTTCCAGATCAATAGTGAAGAAAGAACAAATTCAGAGGGAAGAGTTTACAAGAATTTTAAAGAGCACTCTTGGTGAAATAACAAAGGAATAGCAGCTTACAGATCATAGACTTTTATTCCTGGAATAAGCCTTTGAGATCATTTAATCTAATCCCATTGTTTATAGATGAAGAAATGCATGTCTTATGGATAACAGACTTGTGGAAATAACATATTAAAACCAGGAGTCATTGTACTAGAAAGAGGTAGAGAGTTCAGAAACGGACATTCAGACTTCGGAGTTGTCTAGGTTCATGCAGTAAGTGACGTCATATATGAGGATACAGTTCTCCCTAGCAGAGCGAAGAGGTGCGTTTCGGCTTCCAAGCAAAGCATGTAGAGAGTGACACGCCCATAGTGAAATGGCCAAATGGACACCACCCAAACGTAGACGACCGTATGGTACAAACCATGTGAATAAATGCAGAAAGTTGGACATGTATAGTTTACATGATGTGGCATATCAACCCAACTCTAATTACTGTTTACTCGTGGGATGGACCTTTCTGCTTTTCAAAGACAGTTAAGGAAATAAATGCAGATTCAAAATGTACACAGTGTGATACTGTTTGGCTAAAAGCTGTAAATACGTGAACTAAAAACAATATAAGAAAGGTTTAAAAGGTCTGTTGGTAAACACTGAAAACACTTAGATTCGAGGTGAGTCAAATGCTTACATTACATATTTGCAAACATAATTGCTCGTTCCTGATAGCAAACGTACATGAGTTAAAACAGTTTCAGTACCAATTAATGTGTCTCTATCATCTCAGATACTTCCAGCAAGAATCACGAAATGTGTGTACAAAGAGGAAGGAGAAATAAAAACAAGCCTAATGACCTCATCTTCCGTGGGATTCAAACAACTGTATTTCCTTTATGAAATTGACAATTAGAGATTTAGAAGCAGGATTTTTAAATTTAATGCTAAGTCTTACAATGCAAATGTATTCAGGGTTTCTAGAGGAGAAGAGCCCAGGAATGAACTAATGAGAGTTATGAACACTTACTATGTACCAGGCATGTTCAAGATATTTATTTCCACAGCCCTCTTAACGCTGTGAAATGAGCACTATTTTTATACCAATTTTACCAATTTTGTAAATGAGGACATTTAGGTACAAAGAACTTGGGAGCTATTGATTCTTGAAATGTTGAAATGGATCCAAGCTCAGACAGGCGTATGCCTGAGCTAATGGTCTTAACAAATATTCACTCGTATGTGGGATTTAAGAAGCAAAACAAATGATCAAAGGGAAAAGAAAACAAGGAGAGAAAGGGAAGCAAACCCTAAGAGACTCTTAAAGACAGAGAACAAACTGAGGGTTGCTGGAGGGGAGGGTTGCTGGAGGGGGATGGGCTAATTGGGTGATGGGTATTAAGGAAGGCACTTGTTGGGATGAGCACTGGGTGTTCATACGTAATCGGTCAATCACTGAATTCCACACCTAAAATCAATTTTGCCATATATGTTAACTAACTGGAATTTAAATAAAAATTGAATAGGGGCGCCTGGGTGGCTCAGTCGGTTAAGCGGCCGACTTCGGCTCAGGTCATGATCTTGCGGTCCGTGAGTTCCAGCCCCGTGTCGGGCTCTGTGCTGACAGCTCAGAGCCTGGAGCCTATTTCGGATTCTGTGTCTCCCTCTCTCTCTGACCCTCCCCCGTTCATGCTCTATCTTTCTCTGTCTCAAAAATAAATAAACGTTAAAAAAAAATTGAATAAAAGATGGAAACTGACAGGGACAACAGAAAAAAAGTTTTAAAAAACATAAATCAAGATGTTAGATGATCAAACAAACATAAAAGTATAAAAATAAACATAAATTTGTTAGGCTCATTTAAAAATATTTAAGTAATAGAACTATACATTATTTAAAAGAGACCCAATGTATAGAATGGGATGATGTAGAAATATTAAAAATAAAGGGGAGCAAATATGTATCAAGCAATTAAAAGAAAACATGGAAAGCATTAAATTCAGAATATACCAGAATATAACAATCTAACACTGATCAAAAGTATAATCCACAATAAAATATAATAGTCTAGATCAGTGCTAATAGAACTTTCTATGACAATGGAAATGATCTCCAGTTGTGTGGTCCGATATGGTAGACTCTAGCCAATTGTGGCTACTGAGCCCTTGAAATACAGCTAGAGTAGCAGACAGAATTATTAATTTTAATCAATTAAAAGTTAAATTTAAAAAGCCACATGTGGTGAGTGACTACAATATTGAACAGCACATGGCTGGGTTTCAGTATATGTGAAGTAGATGTTACTAAAATTAAAAGGAAAGTTTAAAAGGAGCATGTTTTAATGTAAGATTACAAAGCAATTTTGAATTATTAAATAGACCAAAACCAAATAAGAATATAGATAATCTGAATGATTTAATTACTAAAATTACCTAATAGTTACATATAGAACTTTGCCCTCTATAAAGAATGTGTATTCATGTTCATGAATGTTTACAAATATCGGCGACAAAAAAGCTCCTATTTTTAGATTTCCCCAAAGTGGAAATTTTCCTGGCTACAATGCAACCAACTAGAAATCCATAACAAAATTTTAATTAAGTACATACAAAATTCAGCAAATTGGAAATTTTAAAGCACTAATCTAAATCTGTATACAATTTATAATGGAAATAAGCTCGGCAATTCAAGCTAATCACAACCTACCACGGTATACAGGCTGGGTCAAAATTATACCCAAAGGTAAGTTCACAGATTTTACTGCTATTAATAAAAGAAGACAATGGAAATGAATGAGCTAACTCAATTAAGAAGCAAACAAGAAGGGAGGTGGGTGGGGGTGATGGGGATTAAGGAGGAGCACCTTATGATGAGCACCTTGTGATGAGCACCGGGTGATGTATGGACGTGTTGAATCACCATATTGTACACCTGAAACTGACTGGAATTTATATTTATAACTGACTGGAATTAATTAATAATTAATATTAATATTAAGATATTAAGTATCAAACACAAAACCATGAAAATGGTAAAAGGAATACATAACAATCACAGAGATACTTTTTAAAATATTAAAATATTAATTATATGCTAACACATTTAAAAATCGTAATAAATGGGTTATTTCTAGCAAAGTAGAAATTACCAAACTGACAAAGGAAGAAATAGAACAGTTCTGGTCACAACAAAAACTTAAAATTTCTTTTATGGTTATCAAGAATTCTTTCCCCAAAGTTCCACCACGTGTAAAGAGTTCTACACTACAAATGAGTTCCACCAAATCTTCAAGAGACAGAATACTGATGTTCTAGAAACATTTCAGACCATAAGAAATATGGAAACATAAGGCTGATTAAACACTTGACAAGAACAGATTATAGAGAAAATTGTAGCCTTAACTATTCTCTTTTTTTTTTTGGGGGGGGGGGACAGAGAGAGACAGAGCACGAACGGGGGAGGGGCAGAGAGAGAGGGAGACACAGAATCGGAAGCAGGCTCCAGGCTCCGAGCCGTCAGCTCAGAGCCCGACGCGGGGCTCGAACTCACGGACCGCGAGATCGTGACCTGGCCGAAGTCGGACGCTTAACCGACTGCGCCACCCAGGCGCCCCTAGCCTTAACTATTCTCAAGTCCACTGGCAAAAATCAACATTGAATAAAAGTAAATCAAAAGAGTGTACAAAAACAACTGTTGCATGTTTTTAGAACGACACACTTTGAAACCATGGGATTTATCTAAGATTTACTACTAGGAATTGTGTTACCTTGATTAAACATTTGAACACGTCAAAGGAGAAAAATACTATTTCAAATCGACGTTAAAGGAGTATTTTGTTAAATTCAACACTTGTTTCCAATTTTTAAAAATCCTAGAATCCAGAAATACAGGACTGTTTCTGTAACATAATAATTAATATCTCCGTTAGCAAAACAGTGTGTTTCACGCTTAACTATAAGCACAAATGCATTCTCATGGAAGTCAAGAGCAATTCGGGATGTCCAATAGCACCACATTTTCTAAAAGTGTCACAGAAGCTGTAGCCTATGTACTAAGACATAAAAGAAATTAATACTTACAGCTATTCCCATAGAGAGGGAAAATTTTCACTTTGTGACTGATTTTATCCACCTAGAAAATGCTTGGAATCTCTTTATTTTAGGTTCAAATCATGTTTCAAGGTGCTCATTGAAGAAACACCTTCAAGTAGATTAAAGCTCAAAAACTATACTCTCATATGTTACATGACATCATTTATGTGAAATTCTAGAAAAGGCAAATTTTTAATGACAGATCTGTTGTCTGGGGCCAGGGGTGGAGAGAGGGGATTGATTCACTCTGAAAGAGCATTGGGAAACTTTCTGACTGGGGTGGTAACAACTGATTATATACAATACCACCATTCATTATATTGCATACTTAACATGGGTGAATTTTATCACATGTAAACAATACCATTTAAAAATTTGTTTGTTAAAAAGAAAGAAAAAACACATAACCACCCTGTAGTCTCACTACTGAGATGCAACCACGATTAATATATTGGTGTGTTTCCCCATGTTTATCGTAGGCGTTTTTTCTTCGTTTGTAAACATAAATGGGATCATATAGCCTTTTTGTAGCTTCTTTTACGACAATATAAGCATTTTCTTTATTACGTGGTCTTCAAAAATCACCATTTTCATTGGCTACCTAATATTCAATCAAGTGACAGGAATTACTCCATGGTTAAAACTATTTAACATGTATCTCTTGTCAGGCATACTGATTGTCACCAATTAGTTACGTACGCAAACCTTACTGAGAAGAAATTTTCTACATAAAGTTCTTTCTTCAAAATCAGAAATATTTTTAAGGATATACCCCCAGAAGTATAATATTGAGCCAAAGAGTATAAACATTTTTAAGGCTCTTGCCAAACTCTAGATTCTTACCAAAAGAGCCATACAAATTCATACTGCCTCCAGCAACGCTTAATGCCTTTTCACCCCTCTAGAATTGGATACCATCATTTTTAAAATCTTAAAGACTTCCTTATGGCCTCTCCCCATAGCTGTTCGGCTGTAATTAATTCCTCGAATTTCTGGTGTGTCGAGCTGTTCAAAAGTTTTTCTTTTTGTTTCTGTCTTCGTCCCCCTCTTTTCTCTTCCTCCTTCCCCCCTGTTCCCTCTCTTCCCGCCCAAATGGTTTCTACTGTAACTGATGTTTTTCTTCTTTATCGAGTGGCATGCTCATTATAATATAAATATGGGAAGGAAGGTTTCACCTAGGCCAAAGCAGAATAAGGCGTGAGAACAGCAGCTCTTCCCTGGAACGTAGTACAGAAAACAGAAGAATCAAATGCGTTTCAGAGACTGGAGTGTCAGAGGCCAAAGACAACAAGACCATCTTAGGCCTAGGGGATAGGGAGTCTGGGAAAGCAGAGAGTCAAAGAGTCAGGCTTGAAGGCTGTTGTCTTCTTTCTTCAATCCTTCCTTTAAAAAAAAATGCAAAAATCTGGGGGTACAAGAGTCGCTGGGCCCTGGTGAGAAACGGGCATACCATAATCAGCTAGAGGAATAACTAAGTTTGTAAAGTGCCCTTTCCAACTTGGATCCCAGGGTCAGTCATTTCTTTGGCTCTCCTGGAAGCATTCAATTTGTCCACTACTGTCCAATGCTGTCAACCTCCGCCTGTAGCAGTCCTTTGCTTTCCCCATCCTTGGGTTTACACCAAAGGCTGCTAAAAAATGACCTAAGTGTTCCTGGTTACCATTACACACCTATAGCAATCAGGGTAATTCTGCTTGGGATTCTTTGTATAATCTACCAGGAGAAACACCAAGTAAATGTAGGATGGAGGGATATGGGATGTGATATTGGTGGCGATTTCTTACATCAGCAAATGGGGTAAGGGTCCCCTTCCTTGTCAGATCTAGGGGTCAGAGGGAGAGTGTAGAGATGATTCCAGGTAAGAAGGGACAAAATGGTAACAGCACATTAAAGGAATGGAGGATGTTTTCCTCCTCCTGGCATTCTCCAAGATGAAGAAATGAGCGCCAGGAGGAGAGTCTGGGAAATTGAGCATTCAAAAATCACAGACGAGGAGTCCATGTACTCAAGAGCTAAACATCTAAAAATAGGAAGTAAGCTAACTCTGGTCCTTTGAAGCTATTGCCAGTGTTGAAAGTCACTAGAAGGACCGTGATTAAAATTTCCTGGTTAGAAAATACAATTGCTAACTTCAATCAAGTTACGTCAAGAAAGGTTTCTGTACACGTGCTAAATGTTTCAAATCATGCGAACATGTATACTCGAATGTTATTTAGATCACCCGTTGAGAGCTTGAATTCACGTGTCTGGACTATCAGTATGATGTTGGTTTGGTTGCTTTTCCAAAAATAGTTGAGGGTAGCACTTACATAAGGAAACTTTTCAGGGCATCTGCTGTCATTGATCATAAAGAATTGTTTGTGGATTTAACTGTTTAGAAATCTGCAAGCGGAAATGGAGACTGCCTGTTTTCTGCAGAGGAGACCCTCTATAAAAATTCTCTTGGTAGGAAATCCACATCATAAATGAAACACTAATAAGTAACCCAAAAACTTTCCAGTAGGTATACCAGTCGGGTGCCTATATGTCTAACTCTCTTTTTTCTAAGTGCAACCTTTTTCCCCATGGGAATTGGTCTAAGACTCAGCAGGGTGATCATCTACTGGATCCAAGATGGGTCCACGATTCAGTGGAGTTAATCCTCCCATGTGGCTTACCATGAAAAAGAGAGCCAAACCAATCAGATACCTGTCCCCTGGAAATTTAAATTAGGAAATGCAAACAGAAGTGTTAGGTTTTTCTTCCTGCTCCTCCTTAGGAATGATCAAAAGCCTAAGCTAAAAGGCAGTCAGGTAGAAGAAGGGCCACAGGTAAGGACCCTCAGAGTTGTGCAGTGCAGAACCTGGGCAATCCTACTTGACGACCTTGGCAATGGACATGGAAGCTGTGATTAGGAGGATACACACGTCATAAGTAAGCTGAAGCAATGAGGTAAGGAGAAGATTGATAAGCCGGAGAAAAAGGATGAACCAGCCATAGTGGCTTCAGGGGAGCAGTCCGTGCTGAATGCAGATAAAAGGGGGGACATTATAGATAATCTAAAAAGAATACTAAAACTGGCTAAAAGGTGGTCTTGTTTTCATTATTACCATGCACCTGTGATTATAAACAATGTCAGTGATAAAATATGATTAATCCCCCTGGCCCCTGATTTTGGTACACCACTGGTCAGTGAGTAGCGAAAGGAACAGAAATCCAGAGTGAGAGTGAGACTCCATAAGAAAAGGACCATGTAGGGTACGTGTGTGTATGTGTGTGTGTGGGGGGGGGGGCACTGGGTCCTAGAGTTGTCTCAATTCTAGATCGTTTTTCACTCCTTTTTTTGGTCTATTTAATTTGTACCTTGTTAGTACCCACCCCCCCACCTCCCACCCCTGCAATGCTCGAGGTAAATGAAAGAGGCTCAATTGCTTGCAGTCAAAAGGCTAAGTGAACACTCATTACCAATCTCAGGACACCCACAATGTGCTTAATGCTCGCTCTATTGTACGTATTTGATGCACATTACACCTTCTTCTAAAACCCTGAATACGGTGTTTTCAGGATGAATTACTAGCTGATAGTCCAATGTATGCTATGTGGAATCTTCCAGCGAAAAGAAAATATAAGATAATACAGCCTTCATGTTAAGGTCAGACAAAATAAAGAGGTCGATTTCAAACAACTAAAAGACTCAAGTCTGTCTGAGCATCTCTTCTGGTTTTCTTTCTACCTTGCTGATGGGCCTTCCCCAGTTTTCTGTCTCCTTTATTGGTTCCTTTCTACCCCTGAAGATGACACCTCCCCAGCTCCCTACTCAGATCACTGCTCCTTTGTCCCTGAACACTCTTGTTCACTCTATCCAAGCCCATGACTCCAACTACCACTTAATTACTAATGGTTCCAAATTTTAGCTACATTAACGGCTCTAAAGATCTCCCAACTATGTTTCTCTTTTCAAGTACTTAATATTCACTATCTCTAAAGCCAAATTCATGTCAGGGCTTGCTTGTTCCACTCTATTTGCCATCTCAATAAATTTCATTACCATCCACCTAGTAACTTAAATTAGAAAACTTTAGTTACCTTTATGTTCCCTCGTTATCCATCGCTTTCAATGTCATAAAGCTCTACTGATTGTCCCCCTAACGATTTCACAGCTCCACCCCCATTCTATTCTTCACTGTAACTGTCACATTAGGGCCGCATTATCTCTCACTTGAACGATGCTATCAACTTCCAAACTGGTTTTCCCATCAGGAACAACTCTTCACTTCTGCTACCTCCCACTGCCACCAGGGCTCTCAGTTGAAAATACAGACATCAAAATATTTTTGTCAGCTTTCCAGTTAAATCTTCTAGAGTTCCCTATTTCCTATGAGGGAAAGTCTAGATTAATCAGAACTATATCCTAATTTCCCCAAAGCCTGATATTAACTTCCTTTAATTTCATGTGATCTCTCTCCCTACTCCAGCCTTACCACCAATATCCAATGGAAACTATCCTTATCATATACCAACCTTGATCTACTTCTTGTACCTCCTTTCCTTGGAAATTCTTCTTCCGTCCGTCTTGTCTGGACCATGAATACCTATCTCTATCATTCAAGATCCTTGGGTCCACACCGTAACTGCTCTACCAAAATATACATTTATTATTATAGGATGTTAGTCACTCATGCGCTCTACTGAGTGGTATGGGGAAAATTTACAGAATCTTCAGGAAAGCCGGGCCAGCTTATTTACTCTGAAGCCAAAAACAATACCTAATTGCTCTACTCTCCTCCGAGTGACACCCACATCACAGCTTCCCCCACTCCCACATAGCTCAACACCAAAACTCTACTCCGGTCTCCAGAAGACAAATCCCACACACACTCGCTACTTCCATTGCTCACGTCTGTACCAATGTCTCCCGTAGGCACCTCTGGCTGCTGAAATCTAGGTCATGGGCAAGTGTCTGGCACCAAATGAGGCTACAGCAGAGGTTTTTCTTGCCTTCTGTTTTGGGAGGCAAAGAGTTTTCCAATTATTACAGGAGTGTTTAAATGGATTTAGGCAGCAACCACCAAGTATGTCCTTTCTTCTCGATGGCTGAATTCATATTCTCCTTCCAAGACTCATCACCACATTCCGTCAGGCATTGGGTTCCCAATTTCATGGAGCATACCTGGGCCATGGCATGCTATATTGGAGTTGCGTGTTTGTATGTCTCCCACTTCTGAACTCCGTAAGACCCTTGAGTGTCACGGGTGTGCTTGGACCTTTTTTGCATTATTCTCTTCTCCCTATTTAACACGTAGCCAATGTCTGGCATATGGTAAGCACTTAATAAATGTTCTTTCTGGGAGAAAGAGTAAAAATTGGAGAAGTCCTAATTCAAATGTTCTTTGTCTGCAAACATTCTAGCTATACCCCTTTAGCTGAATTCTTTTACTGAATACCCTCAGTTCCAGGGAATATTTTAAACTCTGATGCAATAATATAGCCTTGTAATGCACAACGTGTCTAACCAATATTAAAAACCTTTTAAATAGTTTCTGGCTTTCTAATATACCCAAGGGAAATTGGAACTCTAACGTGAGTCTTCCCAAGATTTAGCAAAGTGCAAGCAATCTGAAATCAGAATCCCATGATATTATTACCAGAGATGTGACTTTGAAATGGAAACATAGTAGTGGGGAAGAGTCCAGAGAGGGGACCTCAACTGTAAAAGTCATTTTCAACGAGTTCTGTTTGTTTTGTTAATAACCGTGGGATTTGTATCAATGTTACTTTGCCTTCACTTTGACATCATAAAGTGGTCTCCATGGGCTTGCTGACAGCTTCATGAGCTGATAGTGACAACAGTCTATGTCCAATGAGAAGGAATAGGCAAGTAGGGAGTACATATTTTTATAAGGGAACACAAAGAGAACAGTAAATAAGCAAGTTTCCTTTCTTTCTTTGAAATGTATATGCTTAAATTTAAAAAAAAAAATCTTAAACATTTATTTATAATTGAGAGAGAGAGACAGAGCATGAGCAGGGGAGGGGCAGAGAAGGGGAGACACAGAATCCGAAGTAGGCTCCAGGCTCCGAGCTGTCAGCACAGAGCCCGACGCGGGACTCGAACTCACAAACCCGCGAGATCGTGACCTGAGCCAGTCAGACGCTGAACCGACTGAGCCACCCGGGCGCCCCTACGCTTAAATTAAAAAAAAAAAAAAAATTGGTCATTGGAACCAATTGAAGGTATTTAACATCGATCACTGATAGCCACTTGGTCGAAATTAACTTTTATGAATCAGTTCCATGAGACAATTCATACAGGGCCCAAATGGTGGCTTCCCACCCCCGGCCCCCAAGTTGTGCAATTGGTCGGCCCTGCAGTCTTGTATTGTGGGTGGGAGATGCGTGCTTATTCAACGAAACCACTATTTTCTCCGTCTGTTTCCACAGCGTGTGAAGAAGGCTTCTGGCCATCAAATGAGGAAAAGAGAACACTGCAGAAATGTCTGTACTTGCAAATATTAGGCTGAAATTCAAACACTGCTCCTAATAAATTCTGACAGTGTTTATACGTGTTTTTAATCTAATCGTTTATATATTCTTTTCTCTTCTACAGTGATTAATCTGTTAGTGCCTGTGGCTTTGGCAAATAGCAGAATTGTGTTTTTACAGCCATGGTCGCGCCAGTCTATACATTGTTAGGCCTTCTCTTTTTTCCTACAGTACTTGTGTATTAGATTTCTCTCCCTCACCCTCTCATCCATCACCCTCTCTTTGTTCTACTGTCCTTCCTATTTCTGTTTGGATTCCCCTCTTCTGTCTTTCTCCATTATATGCTGTAGTAATGTAGAGCTGTATTTTGATTTATGAACTATGCCAGATAAAATGGAAATACTGGTATCAACTTCATCGGGTTCTTGTGAGGATACATGCAAAATGCTTGGGACGGTGCTGGGGACAGGGGAAAAGGTATATGCATAGAAGTTAGCAAAAACCACCTTAACTTTTGGTAGATATTGTATACAATTCTGTAATCCTTGTTCTCAATTTAAAAAGCAGATGAGCGTAGGGGCTGCTGGGTGGCTCAGTCGGTGGCGTGTCCAACTTCGGCTCAGGTCATGATCTCACGTTTCGTGAGCTGGGGCCCCACCTCGGGCTCTCTGCTGTCAGGGCAGAGCCCGCTTCGGATCCTCTGTCCCCCCGCCCCTCTCTCTGCCCCTCCTCCGCTTGCTCTCTCTCAAAAATAAAATAAACGTTAAAAAAAATAAAAGCAGATGAGTGTGAAGTAGGTAATGAGGATGGAGGAGGCCACTTGTGAGGTCTGAAGTATGGACTTTCGATAAAAATGTTTAGAAAATAAAAGCAGACGAGTGAACTATCTGGCATTTCTCTTATAAAAGCAACCTGAATAACGTTCTCTTTATTTGCTCTTCGCGGTTCTCTCCTGCTCTTACGAAGTCCTAGCATCCCCAACTCTTCATCTCCTGGGGATGGCCACGGCAGGTCTGGCCTTCGTTCCAGAAAACCGCCGGTGCACACAACATTTTGCACACTATTCCACGCTCCACAGGAGTCCACATCGTTAGTTCATCTATTGGCCACGTAGTTGTCCATCAACTATCTTGGAACCCCCGCTCCAGAGAAAAGGTTTGCCTACTCTGCCCAGTACCAGACTACACAAATGAAAAACAAAACATGTAGTTAGGACAACACCAAAGCAGCACACAGAGAGAGGGAGGGAGGGGAAAGGTGGGGAAGGGTTCTTCGAAAATACGTGGTTCCTGGTATTTCCATAAGAGCTAAACAAAATCGTTACCTCGGGAAAAATGTAAAACATCATGGGACATCTTTGCGCTTACGTTAGGGGTTGGCATTATTTTATTTTGCATCACGTTGGAGGGGTTCGCCTTTTCGGGTGTCAGAGCCATGGCCCATCCATGCCCTGCCTGAGGACTGCAAACAGGGTGGCCAAGTGGAGAGAGCAGAGATTCTGGAAGTTGGTATTCCGGTTCTCTTTCATTTCCTTGCTTTGGACAAGATAATTACGTTTCTCAGAAGACCTGCTTCCTCGGTTCTAAGAAGGTAATATTACCTTCCTCTTAGGCTCACTGGGGAGGATACAAGATTGGCATGTGAAGGTTCATAGTACTCGTAGACCTCCTCGTTCTCTCTTTTTTAACACTAGAAGTTTGCTGAATGAATAGATGACGGTGAAGCTTGCTGCCCTCATTATTTTAAGAGCCACTTCAGAGCTGTCACACCGTGATTCCTGTGGCTTACTGATCCTGGATGAATGGCAGGTTCACCTTTTCTTTTCTTTCTTTCTTGTTCTTCCTTTCTTTTTTTTTTTTTTTACCATATAATTTGAAGTTAGAAACATTGTTGTGGCAGAGTGCTACTCGGAGAACCCGCCATCCTTAAACGACAGAGGGGAAACTGGGTGCTAATTTGCTTAGACTTTAGACGGGAAGGTGTAGAGACATAAAATGGGAAAGGGAACAAAAGTGAAATGGTAAAAATGAGTATAATATAGCTACATTCCTTTACATATTTTATAGTAGGGAAGAGCACAATTTGCATGAACCCTCTGATAGTTTTCCATTTTTATTTTATTTTATTTTATTTTATTTATTTTTTTTTTAAACATTTATTTATTTTTGAGACAGAGAGAGACACAGCATGAACAGGGGAGTGTCAGAGAGAGGGAGACACAGAATCCGAAACAGGCTCCAGGCTCTGAGCTGTCAGCACAGAGCCCGACACGGGGCTCGAACTCACAGCCCTCACGGACCGCGAGATCATGACCTGAGCCGAAGTCGGCCGCCCAACCGACTGAGCCACCCAGGCGCCCCTTCCATTTTTATTTTAAAGACCAATTTTCATCCTTTTACCCTGATTCATGGTTTCTACTTGCTTCATAATCTAAGAGCTGAAGAAATAAAATATCACATCTGGCAACGGTTTTTCATGGCAACGTTTTGTTTGTGGTATAAACTTCTTCACACTGTTGAACTAAGAATTCCACACAAATTCCATCTGCTTATGCTGGGTGCAATAATTAATCTATTGTAAATAGGCAACTTTTTATCTTATAAAAGAATTTCCACTGAAAGGCAAAAACTGTTATTTTCTTAAGCCTTTGTCATCCACACCTTAGGCCAAAAGTGCACTTATTTCTTATGTACTCAAATATTTCTACAAAATTCATCGATCAAATACTCAGAAAACCTAAATATTGAGATTGGTAGCTCAGAACCGTAATCTAATTTCCTTTTGAATGTCCATTCTCTCGGGCATTGGACAAATGTATAAAGTTAGAGACAGACACTTGAGCAGCACGTGATTGTCCTTTGGGGGACAGAAGCCCGCTGTAGAGGTTGGACAGTGCAAATAGGGTAGCATCTTGGAAAATCATCCCCACAAATCTATGTCTAGGGATTTTGTTCTTCCTTTCCAAACCCTGCCTAACCTTGATGGTTACTGGACTTCTCTTCTCCCCATCTTTCCCTTGACAAAACCAAAGGAGACACTTGCTCTCTAATATTTCCCCGTCTCAAGTATGCTAAAAGAGACACGTAAGTTTTCCCTTTTCTTTTATTTTCCTTCTTTTGTGTTTCTTCCTGCGGTGGGAGGGCAGCTGTTAAATGATTTTTGTTGGAGACACTGAATTTACAAACACATGCAATTTACGTGAAATGCCAACTATTTCCACCAATAAACATTCACTGAGCATTTGTTATGCATACATCAACATTAGGCACTGGGAACACAAACATGGGGCAGGTATAATTGGTACCCTTCACAGAGATGCTTAAATAAGTTATTATAAAATGAATATCCTCTCTAAATCACATATGTGCCCAGGAGTCTGCTGGCACAGAGGGTGACATGATGAATTCTGGCTAGAAGCGATGGGTGTCCAAAATATAATCTCATAAAGGAGGAACGTGGAAATGAATCTTAAAAGGTGAAGGGTTCCAGGAATGACAGACTAGATCACGGGAACCACCCATCCCCCTATGAAAAAGCTGGACAGGATATAAAAACAGCTGATTTAACTCATTAAACAGCTTACAAAGGAGTAAACAATTTTAAGGTCAAGGAACTGGAAACAGAACCGCAGAGAGGTAAGCCTGCCATTTGGATGCTCCTTCTTCCTTAGGGAGAGTTGTCAAGTCCAAAAGAAGGGACCGAGAAAGGCTGAGAAGTTGAGAAGAACTTGGGACACTTTCCTAAATCTAAGGGAACAAAACTGGGAGTCCAGGATCACCAAATGAGTGAGAACCTGCTCACCATGTCAGGCTGTGGCACGGGTCTCTGAGGAGGGAGCTGCAGTGTTAAGAGTCAGGGTAAGTAGGAAAAACACCATCCATCACGGACTAATCCACATGTCAGGCACATGGTAATATGCAATAAATAACTGTTGAACGGCTGATTAACTGGTCAGATCTGTGAGGTGCCAGGGTGGCTCAGTTAGTTGATCGTCTGACTTCGGCTCAGGTCACGAGCTCATCAGTTCATGGGTTCGAGGCCCGTGTTGGGCTCTGTGCTGACAGCTTAGAGTGTGCTTTGGATTATCTCTCCCTCTCTCTCTGCCCTTCCCCCTCTCACTCTCCCTCCCTCTCTCTCTCTCTCTCTCTCTCTCTCTCTCTCTCTCTCCCTGACTCTCTCTCTTAAAAATAAATAAACTTAAAAAACGATCTGATCTGTGATTCAAGGAGGTGATGTCCCCTTGTTTTGCCAGCTGTGCCATCAGAGAGCATATAGAGCCTGGACGGCCATGTGGCAGAATGTGAATCCACAGAGCGGAG
The DNA here is from genome assembly GCF_016509475.1 of Prionailurus bengalensis. Lineage (NCBI taxonomy): Eukaryota > Metazoa > Chordata > Mammalia > Carnivora > Felidae > Prionailurus > Prionailurus bengalensis. Next base: position 8,068,657 of record NC_057361.1, read on the forward strand.
GTTCTGAAATAGGAAGATTTAGACGAGAAAAGAAAAGAGGCTGGAAGGTACCTGTCGCTGTGACCATCATCTCTAGAAGGGAGTGAGGATGTGAGAACAGAACTCAGTTAAGAAACAGGAAAAAAAACCCCACTCTATTAGATAGCAATCATAGTTTCCTGCGGTTGTACAGAAAATGTATCCCTTAAATCCACGATGATATTAACTATGTGAATATCAATTTCACTTTGTACCACACTGGAACTAGTTTTATTTTAACTGTGGTTTATGGGAATCTCTGATCTCTCTTGATTCCCAATCCCCCTGTAGATCCCCAGTATTTAAGGGTTTGAATCTTCAAATTGAACTGTTTCCTTATCCTGCTAAGATTTTTTTTCCAACATCTAAAAACTTAGGGTTTCATGTTGACTGTTCACAAGAAGGGGGAGTTGTTCAAATCTGTGCACGTTTTCTTGAAAAATTAGAGTTGCGAGTGAACAAAGGCCAAGTTTCCATTTTGTAGCTGAATGATAAATGAGGCAAGGCTAGCACAGCTTTTCCAAGATACAAAATCAAGATCTGTCTTTTTCCTTCTCTCATCATGCTTAAAAGGACAAGCTGACGGCCCCAAAAAGTGTATTTACTCACACAGCAAGCCTGGCTTTACTAAACTGTTTTCTGGTAGATGCCATGTGCTTATAAATATCTTTATCCGCAGTTTCTTCCTCTTCTGTCAAGTTGACATTCTGTATGGTATGCATTAATGCAAAATTGTTTAAAGGGTGAAAAATCAAAAGTCAGGAAATGCCTAGTTAAGGATCTTGGGAGCAACGAGAACTTGGCGAAATTACATACCCTGGGCAAATTCTGACACAGTTTTTACCACATGAACAGAACGGCATTGAAGGTATAAATTTACAAGGGAACGAGGGATAGAAAAATTACATTCAGGCCACAACACCCACGTAATTGGGCTGTAGAACCTTTGGAATTTCCTGACAACTGTTCTAAAATTTGGACGTTGCACATAGATATCGTGGTAACAGAATCTGCATTTAGTTTCCATGGGCTTACTAAAGGAAGAAAGCATTCTAGAGAAATCTTCAACTTATTAGTCTCTACTCCAAAGCTTTTCATTCATGTATCTTTATGGGACTGCAATGGAACAAGAAAAAATCAGAACAAAAGATTAATGTCTTCATGGGCTTTTATTCTTTACATTTGCGTGGAGAATTTGCCTTGAGAAATGATGACCGTTCTGCTAAAATCAATTTTTAAGAATGTATCACTCAGAAATATGAAAGAACAGATATTTATGCTTTCAAATTTGTCTTTCAGCAAGAAATAAATGGGTACAAGTGATTGAAAAAGTCTGAACTGGGAAACTATCATTCTCTCATTTTTTTTTTTTCCTGACCAAAGCCTTAATGACTGAAGGATCAAGTTTGCATAAAAACACATCTTTAGAAAAGTCACATTTTTTATGGATAAATGTGCCCCTGACATCAAAATCTCCTTTCAACTGCACGGATTCAAATGGACACCAAAAAAGAGGATATGAATACCATGCTTTGTAAGTTTGGGTTTCAGAAAAAGGGGAGAAGTGGGCTAATTTTCCATTTACCTCTTGGAGGGGGTGTGAAAATTCCATATACAGAATTGAAAAGTTCTTATTGGGTTAAAGATGGAATTTCATCGTTACGTTTATTAAATGTGACTCTAAATGCTTATTCGTGACAATGTGTCCTCTTGAATAACAATAACAAGTAATGCTTGTTGATTTCTCACTTTGTGCTAAGCCCTTTGCCTACTTTTTTTTTTAATTTTTTTTAATGTTTATTCACTTTTGAGAGACAGAGAGAGACAGAGCACGAGCGGGGGAGGGGCAGAGAGAGAGGGAGGCACAGAATCCGAAGCAGCCTCCAGGCTCTGAGCCATCAGCACGGAGCCCGACGCGGGGCTCGAACTCACAAACTGCGAGATCCTGACCTGAGCCGAAGTCGGATGCTCAACCCACTGAGCCACCCAGGTGCCCCGCCCTTTGCCTACTTACTACCTCATTTCAGTGGTCCTTTGTACAGAGACGGAAATAACCGCTTCACACAGTTTAGGAACTTCCATGGCACGTGGCTGTAATGGCAAATGGTGCACATGGCTGACGCACACGAAATTCTGGTGCCGAGCTAGTGAATACCATTCAATAGAAAATGCAGAAGCCATCGCAACACATCTCCTTCTTGATCCAGCTAAATCATAGCTTCTGCAGGGTGGAGAGTGTGAGAAACACGAAATTTAGATTCCCACTACTCCAAATGAGAAGGTGACTGTCGAAGAAGCAAACACTCAAATGTTTGATCTTTCACCAGGCAGAGGGTGTTAATATATCACAAATATTTTAATTACTCCCAGGAACGGAATGGTAAGCAGAAACAATCTTCTCACTCTGTGCTGTGCTAAAAATTGAGAAGTAGCAGCTCTTGTTTATTTGCTTAAGTTGGCTTCCTGAAGGTCATTTTTCAAGGGAAATGTACATGACTGGGAAAAAGAAAGTCTTTTCTTTTGTGGCATTTGTTCACACATGGAAGAAGTTAATTGCATTTTACCACTTATAAACTTGTTCATTTATAAATAGCCCAGAAAGGGGAGGGATTTGAAAATGCAATGAAGTGAAAATGTCATTTCAAGAACCAATCTTAGCTATCTTTATTCTATCGAACGTTCAATTCTTTGCTTTAGATTTGTTTTCACATTTGTGCAATGAATACATTCACATACTTTAAAAAGTCAAGTACTTCCCCAAGGTTTTAACAAGGTCCATAATAACGATTGATTCCAAAAGTCACCTGCCCTCCTGATTCCAATGTTTCCCTTCCCACAGGCACTGGGATAGACACAATCTTGCTACTCCTAAATTTTCCAGTCCTGGTCATTAGCTATTACTTCCAGTATGGAAGGTGATGATTTTTGTTCTTGTTCCGTCTCACTGCCACCGCTACTCCAACATACGATTCCCATCCCCACCCCTCCAATGCATTGACAGGGTTTAGGACATGCTACCCTAAAATGTAGCACCTCGCCATACTGACCATTTCCAGCCGAAGGAATCTGAGAAAAGGCACGTGCAGGAAGAACGGTGATCTTTCCCTGAGGTTGGTCAGAGAACCATGGGACAAGGGCCCTTCCCATACTTGGGGGAAAGGAGTAGCTTTATCTGTGAAGACGAAGGGTCACGAGAGGAATCTGAACAAACAGGACTTGCTAAGCTTTCCTCAGTTCGAACATTTAGCGCACACCCCTTTAAGTCCTCTCACATTTTTTCCACGACTTCGCCAAAGCTAGCGTGAAAACACTCAGGCTCAAGCATTTCTTTGGGTCTTCCTTTCCTTATAAAGGCCCTGTGTCACCTAAAACTTACATTACATAAGTTTGTAAGCTGTTATGTTAATCTGTCTTTGTCAATGTGATTTTCGCACCCAGCCAGGGACCCAAAAAGGATCAAGGAACTTTTTCGTCCTCTACGGTACTTATTGTGTAATTTTGCTTAGGATGGCATCGGGTTTTACATTATTATGACTTTGTAAATCCTATTTATAACTGAGTCATGTTACATACCATGAAATTTGGTTTTTCTTCAAGTTACCGTTGGTCTTGTGTCTTGTGTATACTAATACCAACGTGTTTTCCAATTATCCTCACGTTGTGCACATCATTCAAAACATTAGGAAAATTTAACACCTTTGGATAAATCCCTCCAGTGTCCCGAGCTGCTCCCATCTGGACTGGCTGTTTTCTGCACCTGCATTAGTTATCTACTGATACAAATTTAGTGGTTTAAAACAATACATATTTATTATCTGTTTCCCTGGGCCAGAGGTCTAGGCTTGGCACAACTTGTTCTCTATCCAGGGTCTCACTGGGCTGAAATCAAGGTGATGGCCAGGGCCATTTCTCTACATTTCTCACTGGGCTGAAATCAAGGTGATGATCATGTGGCTCTTCAGTTCCTTGTGGTTATAGAACTGAGGCCACCCGCCATTGCCTGCCAGGTGATGGTCTCCACAAAGTGGCTGTCTGCTTCTTTAAGGCCAACAGGACAGAAATTCTGCTGTTTCAAATCTCTCTGACTTCTTTATGATCTCCAGCTCCTCTTTTAAAGGACTTACCCAATTAGGTCAGACCCACCCAGGATAATCTCCCTTCTGATTCACTTCGAATTAACTGGTGAGGGGCCTTAATTACATCGTCGAAGTCCCCTTGCCTTCATTATCAACATAATTTAATCATGGAAGTGCACCCAGTTGTGTTCACAGGTCCTGCCCAGACTCAGGGGCGGGGATTATTCAGGATATGTATATCAACAGGTGGGAATTCCAGGGACCACCTTAGAAGAATTCTGCCCACTACTACACCTAATAACTAGAAGCCATCCAGAAACCTCCCTTCATTACCATCATGGGAATCCCCTTAGCCTTTCTCTCAGGTTGGAGTCCCTGTTTCCTGAGCCCTACGTCTCTTCTTTCTTGATTAACTCCATAATTTTGTAGAAGCACATCTCAGCTTCCTAAAACGGGCTGCATGGGAAGTAAGTTTTGTTTCTTAGGAACTGAATGTGGGATTCTCTGTCTGAAGGCGTTTTTCTTCAGAATTTTGAGTGTGATTTCTCCATTGCTTTCTAGCTTCTGCTATCGCTAAGGCTGATGTCATCTAACACTTGATACTTTGTATGAACCTGGTTGTTGTTGTTTGTTTTTTTTTTTTCTCCCTGAGAGCTTGCAGAATCTCTTTTCTGTCCCTGGCTTACTGACATTTCTTGATAACGTGACTCGGTATTGGCCTACTTCAGCCACTATTCTGGACATTTAGTAATCCCTTTCAGTCAGGACATTCATGCTCTTCAATTCTGGGAAATCTTTTTTGAATTATTTTATTGATGATTTCCTTACTTTGTTAGCTCTATCCTCTAGTCATAGAACATAAGTATTCTAGAACATTCTAGACGGGTCTCTTTTTTTTTTAATCTTATGTTTCTTATTTTCTTCTCTGGCTTCTATTCTACTTTCTAGGGGGTTCCCTTGAGTATATCTTCCAACAGATTGTGCTATCATATTTTTAATTTCTAAGGTTTGGGGTTCACTGAATATTTCTTTTTTACAGTATCCACTTCTTGTTTCATAGCTCGATATCTTCTCTGAAGATATTAATAATGGTTATTATAGATTTTTACATTTCCGTTTGTATTGGTATTTCAACTTAAAAAAAAAATGCCTGGCAGTCCTTAGCCATCTGGTCATTTTTAAGAATGGGGCACTAAAAGGATGAGTAGGAGCTCTTGGGGAGGATGCTTGTCAGCTTTGAGTATTTTGTGCTCATTTCCCTTGGAAGTTGGGTTTCCAGAAAGAAGCTTCTGACCTCTTGCCTAGAAGGTACATGTCTGGCTGCCAAAATTCTTGAGTCATAAGAGGGAAGAAGGCTCAAGATCTCAAGTCCCATATATAAGGTTTATCTTAATCCTCATGTTTTCTAGTTAGTCTCTCTGTCTTAGCTGGGCCTGGTATTGTGTTCAAAGATCATCTGCTTATCCTCTTTACGGAATAAGCCCCGGGTGTCCTGCCAGAATGGGGGAAAGATGTTTGCTCAGCTGCCTAAATTTGGAATGGAGATATGAGGGACTAAATTCTTAAACAGATTTTCAACCAATTCTTCCACCTGCCAAATCCGTCTCCTTTGGAGGATTCTGCAATGTACATTAGGCTATTTCTCCCCTTTCCCAACTTCCAGTTTAGGATTCGGCTTTCTCATGTCTGTTAAGTCATTTAACTCTATCTGCCTACCAACTTCCAAAATGTTGTCACTGTTGTCTCCTATCTTGTTCTTTGCCCTTGTCTATTTATATTGTCTTTAGACGTTCCTTTGCCCTCATTTAATGGGATTCTGAGACGAAGAGGAGTTGAGGTACTTGTGTATTCAATCTGCCATTATTCATTATTTTTCTGCAAGACGATCACAATCAAAGCCCCAGTGGGTTTTGGGGGGGGGGTAATCTCACCAAATGATTTGAGAGCCTGCTTGGAGGAATACACTTGTGAGAAAGCCAAGAAACTTCTGGGAAAAAAATAAAGATGAGACATTTCTCTACAAGATATTGAAATATAAATATATAATTACTAACATGGAATCACATTGGCGGTTATAGAAATATTAATGGAACAAAACAGCAAAACCAAATACATAAAGATATTTGGTATATGATAACATGATATTTCAAACTGGTAAGAAAAGGATTAACTAGCAAGTCGGCCAGTTGATAAATAATATCATAACAAACGACGAAGAATCTTCATATATCTATACACATACGGTTGTAACTCGGCCATCTCTCTTTGCTCTGCCTCTGATGGCCCATCTGAAGGCAGCTGGCTTTCCTGGCACCCTCTTCCCTGCCCCCCACACCCCACTAGGGATCATGACAGCCATTACTACCACTCCCAAGATCTCTGAGCTTAGCATTCGGTCCACAGGCCTGCACGCTGCCAGCCCTGTCAGAAGCCTGCCTCTTCTTCACGGCCCAGTTGGGAGTCCACTGCTCTCAGAACCCCCTCATGTCATCCATGGGGCTTAGGAATTGTACTCTTAGAGGCTGGGCTGATGCCTTACTTCTTCAACTCTTTGAGCTCTGATCTGGCTCTCCCTGACTTTTGAAAATGAGGGCCTCCTATCTGTCCCTGGAAGCAAAAGAAAAATGATACACACCATGAGAACAGGAAGCCCTGAGGTTACGGTTCTCTCGTCCTGATTAAGAAGGCATCCCAAAACTTTGCACCTTAAGCAACGACGACACTTCGTTTGCTCAAAACTCTGCAATTTGGGGCTGCTCGCAGGATGAGGACTGGGATGTGGAATTATCTGGAAGCTAGTACACTAACATTTCTGGCGGCTGATACTGGCTGCCAATAGGGAATCTCAGCTAATGTTATCGGTCAGGAATGAACACATGGTGTCCTCATGTGTCCGAGGCTTCTTCACAGCTTGGTGAGCGTCCCAAAGAAAGAGCAGATACAAGCATAACACTACGTATGACCTGGCCTCAGAAATCATGCAGTGGCATTTCTACTGCGTTCTATTTGGTGAGCCAGTCCCAAAGTTCCACTCAGGTTCAAAGGAAGAGAACTAGATTCTACCTCTTGGTAGGAGCACGGCATGCTTCTGGAAGAACGTGTGGCATTGGATATATTGCTGAGGCAATTCTCAGAAAAATGTAATCTGCCACACCTAGCTTCCTACATTAAAAAGAGGAGGAAGAAAGAAAAAAAAAATTTAATTTGTGTGTGTTAAAACCCCACAGGCAAGAAAAGACACAGTTGATTTCTCAGTTAGGTTACCTTGCCCGTCTGGTTTTGTGGTTGAGATACAAGTGCTAACAGAATCCTCTGCGACGTCAGTTAACTCTGCTTTGCTTCAAGGTCATGGAATGGGTCCTTAACCTGAGCCAATCACCTTGACAATAAACGATACTGCTAACAAGGGCATCCAAACCGAACAAAGCCAACGACAAAAAAAGAACGTCTCCGTGTAAATCCGTTTCTGTTAGCACATGATCTACCAAAGATACGCTGGGACTTCTTTGCCCAAATGAGGGTGGCCCATAAACACTTATGACAGGAGTACGAAATTATTTTCTGTTTTCTCTTCAAATAAATCATTTGTACATTACTGCTCCATTGAACTCATTTACAGAAGACCAGATCACGTTTTTGTTTTTGTTTTAACTAAGAATAAGTCATGTTACTGCTAAAATGCAACATTACTGTCTTGGCAGCTACATTTGGCTAAGTCTTTGTGGAGACTCTATTGTTTGATTTTCTATCATGACTATACTTTTAAAAAATGCACCCATGAACAGTTAGTGATTGCTTATCACAGCGTTTCTTTTTCCTTTAGGAACTGGGCAATCTCCTTAGGATTTCTAACATTTGGAACAAACTGCATTTCCTTTATATTGTATTGTAAACATTTGATAATCCAAACCAAATTCCAGGTTAGCCTTACTAAATGACATGCCAAAAAGTTACCTGAGCGAAGCTTCTATAATTCATAGGTGATGTATTTGTACCTAGAGTTAAAAGAGGAAGAAAGTCTGATTTGCTTATATTCTTTCTTGTTCCAAATAAGTAATCAAGCTTTGTCCCAGGTACTGAGAGTCTTTCTTAATAAATCAGTCAGAAAATAATTTGATGATGACCTCAAATCTACTGTGAACCAGAGACGTGGCCTATTTAATCCTCAATCTGACTTTGACCAATAGAATTTCCTGGGAAACTTGTTAGAAATACAGATTCCTACTAGGAATTTATCCAAAGGATATAGGAGTGGTGATTCATAGGGGCACATGTACCCCAATGTTTATAGCACCACTTTCAACAACAGCCAAATTATGGAAAGAGCCTAAATGTCCGTCAACTGATGAATGGATAAAGATGTGGTTTATATATACAATGGAATACTACTTGGCAACGAGAAAGAATGAAATCTTGCCATTTGCAGCAACGTGGATGGAACTGGAGGGTATTAAGCTGAGTGAAATAAGTCAGTCTGAGAAAGACAGACATCATATGTTTTCACTCCTATGTGGATCTTGAGAAACTTAACAGAAGACCATGGGGGAAGGGAAGGGGAAAAAATAGTTACAAACAGAGAGGGAGGGAGGCAAACCATAAGAGACTCTTAAATACAGAGAACAAACTGAGGGTAGATGGGGGGTGGGAGGGAGGGGAGGGGAGGTGATGGGCACTGAGGAGGGCACTTGTTGGGATGAGCACTGGGTGTTGTACGTAAGCGATGAATCACGGGGATCTACCACAAAAACTAAGACCAAACTGTATACACTGTATGTTAGCCAATTAAAAAAATTTTTTTTTTCAACATTTATTTATTTTTGGGACAGAGAGAGACAGAGCATGAACGGGGGAGGGGCAGAGAGAGAGGGAGACACAGAATCGGAAACAGGCTCCAGGCTCTGAGCCATCAGCCCAGAGCCTGACGCGGGGCTCGAACTCACAGACCGCGAGATCGTGACCTGGCTGAAGTCGGACGCTTAACCGACTGCGCCACCCAGGCGCCCCTGTTAGCCAATTTGACAATGAATTATATTAAAAGAAAAAAAGAAATACAGATTCCTGGGGTTACCCTTAAGAATTTGAATAAGTCTGGGGTGACAACCCAGAATCTGCATTTTAAACAATGCCCCTATTAGGGACTGATATAAATGGATCCACTAAGCTAGATGAAGTTTTATTTTTAGTTTTCGCAATGTAATAGAGAACTCTTACTTTATACCAGCCATGGTTCAAAATGCTTTACAAATATTAACTCATTTAATCCTCATAACAAACTAATGATGTATAAACTCTTGTTCTCAAGCTAAAGATGAGGAAACTAAACCACAGAGAGGTCCATTAACTTGTCCAAGGGCCCACAGCTGAACCCAGGCAGTCTGGCTCCAGAGTCTGTGCTCATATCAGCCATGCTTTGCTGAGTTTTGAAAGGCTTAAGCACACACACATAAAAATAAAGTACTTAAGGTTATGGGACTATAGGATTAAAGACCAACAGATTGGAAGTCGTCGGCTTTCCTCCTTCTCAGCCCTTTGTAACTGAGACTGTCGTAGGCTGAAGGCCATCAAGCTTAAGACAATGTGGCCATGGAGTGCCACATCCTATCACCAGGAGGAAACAGTGCTACCCAACTGTTGGCCATCATAATGCCCATTGTAGCATTCATCTTTATCCTCTGGGTAGGCCTGGACCTCTCCCATGATCCCTACCCTCTCCCAACTCTTGCCAACTTTGTCCCTTGAGTGATGGGTGCCATTTCTCATAGACCCAGCAGCCAGATCCCATTACCTTGGACATAGCCACCATTCAGAACCAAACCCACATCTTTCCTAGACTTGCTGTCCTCAGCCTCACACTAGAGCATGCTTCAGAGTGTTGATATCCAGAAATAAGATACACAGTTCCCCAGTACGCTTTATATGGTATTCTACAACCTAATATCTGGCAATAAGTTGACATCTCATATAACCATACTTACAACTTGTTATTGTATCTAGAATAACCCATTCCTTCTCTGAAAATGAGGACAAGCCAAAAATGAGACTTCAAAATTTTTAACTTACATATAAATAACTTATGATGGTTTTAAATGAGACATTTTCAACTTTGCCTTAAAAATATGGGATCTGTCAGGTCCCATAATCTGGTTGTGGAAGTTTAACTCCATGAATTGACTTTATATAAAATATTTATAAACATTAGAGATGTGTTACAGAAGATAAGCTCATTATGGTCCTTTTTTAGCTCATCAAGAGGTACATTAGAAAACTAGGACTTGTTCTTGGATGCTAATGCATTATGAATAAGTATAAGGCTAAATTTTTCATTCCTAAGCATTTGGGTCATACATAATCAATCTTGTTTTCTTGGTTTTATTTATTTATTTATTTATTTATTTATTTATTTATTTATTTATTTTTTAACGTTTATTCAGTTTTAAGAGACACAGAGAGACAGAGCACAAGTAGGGTAGGGGCAGAGAGAGAGGGAGACACAGAATCCGAAGCAGACTCCAGGCTCTGAGTTGTCTGCACGGAACACAGCACGGGTTTCGAATTCACCAACTGTGAGATCACGACCTGAGCCAAAATCGGCCACTTAACTGACTGAACCACCCAGGCGCCCATTATTTCTGAATTCTATTTATGTACTATAGGAGGCAGCAAAAAAGAAAGTATGGCAACTATCCATTCATATAAAGCAAAATGTAAAGAGAAAAATGACTTGTCAAGGTAGCATAGTATGGTAAAAATATTATTGGCAATGGAGTCAGACCAAACAGGGCTCAAATTCAACTCTGCACCTTCCGGGTTACTTGCCTTTTCAAAGTGAAGTAAAGGGTCATGGCCATATTGCCATACTAGAAATAGTTCCCAGTAGAGAAGCTACTACAGTGAAACAGGACTCACTGAAGAAAATTAACTGGTTTCTTTAAAAAGGGCTTTGAACCCTAGAAAAGAATGGAAGCAGGTACATATCAACCCCCACCGTGTGCCTTTTCCAAATTTTTGAATTCTATCGTCTGATTAAGTTGTTTCAGGGATCTGATAAGTTGAATCGGGTGGTTTTAATATTTGAGGTAGGATTAGCTAAGCAAAAGGGAACAGCTATTGTACTGTAGACGCTAAATGAAAGGGTTATAGAAGATGAGTTCAACTCCTCTCCCATTTCCTGGCCCCATACCCCATCAGGAGGTCAGTCGGTAGAGGACAAGCCACGTTGGGCATGAACTGCCCGCTGAACCAATTCACTGGCACTGAAGTTGTCCCACCTAGCTGAGAGAGCTTCAGATGAGGGTCACGGAGAAGCACCAGGAATACTAAACTGAAGGGGTCATCAAGGGACAAATGCAGGGGAATCCTTATCCTTCTGGCAGAAATCAACAACAAAATAAGGAGCCCATGATGAATAGACAGAGGAATCTCATTTTTGCTGTGATTTTGAGTTTTTCCTCTTGTAAGCTCCTGGCTTTTCAACAATTTAAATCTACATAAATAACCGACCTTCCATCACAGGTCACCCGTGAAATCTGGCCACCACGCTCAACAACTTGTTTCAACCTTTTCTTCTTTAGGTTCTACAGGGTTTGCCCCTGCTGGACACATCTTCTTTCCCAATGTGATGTCATGATTTCAGAACAGGTTGAGTTTTGTTGTTGTTGTTGTTGTTGTTGTTGTTGTTTCTGGTGTTCCTACTTCCTTTCTGTTTCTTAACTGTTTTATTCCTTTTTTATTTCCCTCCCAGGTCTTCTAAACAAAGTCATACTTCAGAGCTTGGTTTTTGGCCTTCTTTTAATATTTACTCTCTTTCGGTTAGTCCACTCACTTCTTTGGCTCCTACTTTTCTATGTCGATCCTTGATTGACTTCTTAAGCATGGCTCACAATTTCTAAACTGCTTGTACACATCTCTAACAGATGATCCACTGACCCCTGAAACTTTGCATCGTACTTCCCTTTTTATGTTCCCTGCTCCCATAACCCCAAGTTCCCCAACACAGCTCCTCTTTGCTGCTCAGACTCGCAAACTTGAGGTCACCTAGACATCTCCTTCTCATTCACCCTTGCACCTTAACAGGTGCTAACTATTACAGATTTCCAACCCCCCTCCCTTCACCAATTCATCCAGGTCTGTGCCACTCCTCTCCTTACCCACTGACATTGTGTTTCACACTCCCACCCCCACCCACCCCCACCCCCATTACCTCCTGCCTAGAGTTAGCACATCTCGAGAGAAATACGAGTGTTCCAGTTGTTCAAAGGAGATTATGAAATTTTAAATGGATTAATCATGTTATTGTTCCAAACAGCATAAGGCAAAAAACACTGAGTGATTATCACTTCATGGAAAATAAGCCAAAAGGCTACTGAAAGACTAAAATGAATGTTACGTCTTTAAAGAGAAGCTAACTGTTGTAACAAGAATTGATATTTACAAGGGGTGGGGTTCTTTAAAATAAACAAAGCAAGGGTAAAAATCCAGAGTTTGTTCCCTCCCCTAACCAGTCAATGTATGTTACTGATATTATGGCAACATAAGAACGTATATCAGATTTTCCCAAGTGTTTTTTATAGATCATCTGAATCAGAATCATCTGGAGTATCTGTTAAAATGCTGCTTCCCAGGCCCCATCCTGTACCCTTCTTTTGTAGTGAATGTAGAACATGGTTTATAAACAAGTTATCCCTGTGATTCTTACGCACATTAAAGTTGGGGAGTCACTAAAATATAAGCAAAGAGAACGGCTATAAAATTTACATAAAATATTATAAATCACATTAATTTTCTTTATATTTGTTTCTTTTTTCAAATTTTATAGTTATATAAGAAAAGTAATAAGTGTGATTTTAAAACAAACTTTGTAGACCATCTCTGAATTTTGCCTACATATATTAGGCAATAACTCACAGATAAATTCTTTGAAAATGTTAAAAAGATTCTGTAAGAGAAGAGATTTGAAACAGATCTTTTCCATATACTCTCAAAACTACAATTAAACTAAAAAATGACTTAAATAATCTAATGGGATTTTTTTTTTATTCAAAAAGTTTTCAAAATTCCAGATGTGTAGGAAAAAGATAATAAAATTATAATACCATTGTTCTTTTTTAAAAACTCAAGTTCTCTTGCTAATAGTTAAGGATACTGATTTATTTAAAACATAACATGTTTCTGCTTCATAACAACATCTGTATTATTTTACATTTTTATTGGCAACTTTCACCGTACCCTGGTGATTTCTAAAAATCCTCATACTTCCCTGCTGGTCAAAGTTTCCAAAAAATAATAAACAAATGATTATTAACTATGATCTTTTTATTCCATGACCATATATTCCATAAGAAACACTTGAAAAAGCCGAACTATTAACTTTGGGGAAAATAGGGTTCATATACCAGATCTCAACTGTGGAGATCTTTTGCGAAGTGGACAGATCCTCAAGAATAGAGAGTAAAACGCCCACCACAAGTGTATTATTCTCAGGAGAAAGAGTGAGCATCTGGGCTTCCATCAGCATTAAACACACTCCTAACTTTTTCACCTCACAAAAGTAATGTCCTCTGCTCATAGAGAAGCTGCTATCACGGCAAGTGTTGCCTATTGCTAAGGTTTCCAGCCAAGTTGTTCTCAACTGGGAAGGACTTAGACCCCCCAGCGGACATTTGGCAAGATCTGGACATTTTTTTGGTTGTCAGAGCTGGGCAGTGGGGGGGGGGGGGGGGGCGGTGAGCCACTGGCGTCCAGTGGGCAGAAGCCAGGGATATTGCTCAACATCTACAAAGCACGGGACACTGAAAGCATAGTAGGTTGACCTGTCTGGTGGCAGAGACAATGCTATGAACTTACCAAACTCCATTCCTTACCCCCCGGGCTCCGTGTTACAGATTTCCCAGCCTCCCCTGCAACCCCACCAGGCCATCTGACTGAATTCTTGCCCACATCATGTCGGTGGCCGTGATGTCTGCCAGTACCGGGCCAGGTTCCTAAATCCACACCCCCCACCCACCCCCTGGCCCTACACAGGTGTCCGTGCATTCTTTCTTCTTTCTTCTACCATTTGGTGGCACACGATCCCATCAAATTCTCAGGCCTTAGGCAAGGGTAAAGCCGTAACATTTACAGAATCTGGGCCTCCGAATATCTGGATGCAGTCCCCACACCGTGTCAACCATGTTTGGTTACCTTAATACACTGGCTGCAGCTACATTTGAATGCAGCTCTAAGAGCTACATTTGTGAGAAAACTCCTCGCTATTTGCGGAACCCTGTCTCCGAGAGGCCCTCTACACAATAACAATATCCTAGAAAATTCAGGAAAAAAGAAAAGACTTCTACGCCATTATAGGCATCGCTAGCTGAGATAATTTAATCAAAGGCGTAACCACTTACAAACCAGGAATCAACTGCCGTCCCGCATTTAGCTATGGAAGATACAAACGGATCATGTAATCGCACTCACCCGAACACATTATACACATCATTGATTGTGCGTTAATGTGTTTAAGTCTTGTTTCAAAAACAAAATAGCCTGCCGGCAAGCTCTGAGTAAACAGGCTCTTAGAAACAAATGATTCACAATGTCTGCGAAGGAAGAAGGAAAACTTGAGGAGAATGGACTAGGATTTTCACACTAACGTGACAACTTGGAAAAGACATAAGGCTGCCTGGGTAAATATAGAAATTAGAGAAACCAGGAATTTAAGAAATGGGCATCTGAAAAGCCAAGATAAACAAAACGTGATGAAGATTAACTCACAGTTGCCTTGCTTTCTAGATTCCATATTTGGAAGAGAAAATAACCCAAGTCAAACAGGATGATTTGCTTTTCTCTTTTAAGTGACTATTCTATTCTATGTTGAGGGATTTGGCTACACTTCAGTTCTCTGGAGGGACTCTATTTCTAAAAGAGACTTAGATTGTTATCTTTGAAACCATCTTCACAAAGGGCTCAAATTTAAAGTAGTAAGAAACTTTGGTTTCAAACCTACAAACGCATCTGATTTCATTTTATTTTAAATTTTATCCTCAAGGAGCACATTACGTATTTTAAGTCCCTGTGGAAGGGGGCTTCCAAAAATCTTTCAGTTCACAGAAGTATTCACTAGACTGCAACATTTTCATCCACTTACTAATGTCTGAGCGCTTCTAACTTCCATACTGGTCCGGTCCGCACCGCACGCTCGTGCGCGCGCGCGCGCGTGTGTGTGTGTGTGTGTGTGTGTGTGTGTGTCTTTGCGCGCACAGGCATGCTTCGGGTCATTTTGTTGCATCAGAGGCAGTTTTGTGCCTCTTTGAATTTGGAATCCCACACCACTTCAGGGAAAACACTGCATTAGACAAGCTAATATACAATGAATGGATATTTAAGCAGCTACATAGAGTCAAACTCAAGTGTATGCTTCTGGGAGTAGAGGTCTGTGCAACTATCAACGCAACCTTTTGATAAACTATACTTCTCTTGATGTCTGTAAAAATGCAAAAAAGTGTGATGCATTTATAATGATATTTGCAGCATTACTGAGCATACTTCTGACTGGGAAGGATTCCTAGTTTAACCAGTCACCAATGAGAACCAAATCTGAAGCGTGTAACTTTCCACATCTGCTGGTTGGGAAAACTGTTCATAGACCGGCCTCTGGCTTCACACATTTCAAGCCTTGTTTTTCCCCTCCTACCTACATACTTTTGTGCCAGGTGCCCCGGGGCACACTCGTACTGCAATACAATCTGTGGTCCTCTGCCTCAAGTCACCATACAGAGTCAGCAGCCTGGAGAGAAGAAATCTTCCTGAAAGCCACTCCCCCATCAGCACAACGGACCAGTGCCAATGTACGCAGGAGAGGCTGATAGTAAATCAGTATTTCCACCAACAACCATGGGGGCGGGGGTCAAAGCGCATGTCTCTGCTGGGAGTTTGAAAGCTGCATCCTTCATCCGTATGTAAAGGTATCGGAAGTTGACTATTTGCATCCTCAACTCGACTTTCTCTTAGCTAGACCCCTCGAAAGCCCACAGCCTCTCAGACACCTTCACCACGAAGGGAAGTGTCATGGAGGGGATTCTGAAACGGGAAGAGACAGCAGTCCTAGCCCACTGTGGTTCAATTATCTCATTTTTGCAAATTTTCCAAAATAAAACCACGTAAACATTTGAAAACACCACAGGGGCTATTCCCACCGTTCCAGGAGGGACCCGTTCAGTGGTGGGTCCTCAAGCTGAAGTTTCATCGGCTTAAGGATGTTTCTACTTCTACGTAGGATTTCTTTTTTTCGTTGTAAAAACATCGTTATATGGAAACGTTCAAACATATGCAAAAGTCGGAATATATAATGAGCCACCAAGTACCCATCGCTGAGTTTCAGCAGCTATCAACTCAGGGCCTTATGTCCTCCACACCCCGCCCACTTCTCCACCCCCTCTCTTACCCCAGATTGTTACCATTTCACCTATCATCATTTCCGTACATACATATATTTTTAAAGTTTATATTTCTCATGTGAGATTTCATGCCAAATTTCTCAGTGGCCCTAATTAAATGAATATATTTTTTTATTTCTGCAAGGAGAATTACATTTATTTCTACTATTTTCATAACAGGGGCTGGGTCTGTTCAACACTACTCATTTTTAACATTTACAATGAAGACAAGATTTCATTTGACCTTAAACTTACACAATGTTATATGTCAATTATATCTCAATAAAGCTGGGGGGGAAAGATTTCATTTGAACCGACAATGACCTTTCCTTCACAATCGAGCCACGAATGAACTTCTGCTTCACGAACTCCCACACGGTCCATTTTTCTTATCGTTCATAATAGTCATTAATCCGTCATCATATATACATACATACAAATACACACAGAGAGGCACATGTAATTTTTCTTCTATATCACATTTTTCTAGCCTAAACTAAACCAGATTTTTTCAATCATGGGGAAAACCTGTAAATAAGGCATTAGAAAAAGAAATAAGAAAAACACATGAAAAGCCATCTAACATGTTAACAGTTAAGAGAGACAAGGCCACACCCCATGCCACACAAGTGCAGATTCTCATATCACAGTTTATACCATAGTTATGTGTAATTCCATATGAACAGGTCTAAAGCATGCCTAAAATAAAAGTATTTGGAACTGTCGTTACCAGCGTTTTACTCAAGGTCAAGAGAAGGAATTTAACTTGGTACCCTTAGTTCAAGGAGAAATTTCTAAGATTTTTACTGTTCTCACTAGTTAAAGCCTGTTGGGATATACCACCTTGGGGAATTTTCCTTGAGAGACGTCAATGTTCTTGCATGAGACAGACAGCATATTAGTATGTTAGTGTTGGTTCGCACCTTGGCTCGAGAACTGCTCTAATATTAGAGTTGTGATGAATTCCTTATGATTTGAAATTATAATCCTGGGCTGGAATCCAAGGATTCTGAGGCAAAGAAGACGAGCACAGTCCCTACCCTCACAGAGCTTGTAATTTACTGAAATAGATGACTACCCGGGGAGTCACAATCAAGTGTGACACTTGTTCCAACAGAAGAAATTACAGAGGCTTCAGGAGGGCAGAGGAAGGGAGTTGAAACCCGGGATGGCCTGGGGAAGTGCGTTTAAGCTGAGACTCACAGTATTCTCTTTGGTGCAATTTTCTTTATTGAAAGTATGGTCCCGGGCGCCTGGGGGGCTCAGCTGGTTAAGTGTCTGACTCTGGATTTCGGCTGAGGTCATGATCTCATTGAGCCTCCCCTCTGGCTGGGTGCTGATGGCGTGGAGCCCGCTTGGGATTCTCTCTCTCCCGCTCTCTCTCTCTGCCCCTCCTCACTTGCGTGTGCGCTCTCTCAAAATAAATAAATGAACTTAAAAAAAAAAAAAAGTTAGGCCCTACGCAAAATGTCTATTTCAGTTGATTCTCCAGAGACAGACCAACATCACGAACGAGAGCTTGGCCCTGCAATTCATGAAATTTTAAGGAATGTGTACGCATGGTGTAACGACTACTGTAATTTACTAGTACTGCTTTGTGCCTTAAAGAAGGGAAGCAAGCATACCTTTGTGTGTTCAGAATGTTAATTGAATTACCTTTGACTTTAGTTTATGTTCCTTAAGTACAAACTCTTAGGTCAGGCAAAAGGGATCATAGTTATGTAGTACCATACTTAACTGCCCTTTTTATAAGCGAGGATTTTTATGCCAAAAATAAACAGAGGCACACAGACATAAACCCATAAATTACGTGCGTTAGTGCTTTAAAGGACCGTGTATTTGCGCAAGGACCAGGAGAGCCTTCCTAAAAGGGACTAGGTCCTGGGAATTCTCTCTAAAAGTGATTTATTTCTGTCAACATTCTTCTAAAGTTTAAACACATGCTTTCACATATATTTAAATTTCTCCAGACATTTGACTTTAAAGCTTTACTTCTGATGTCCTGAGTAAATACCTTTAGCAAAGAAACAATAAAATAAGTTAAGGCAGCTCTTCTCCTTGAATCTATCCTTCTTGTAAAATCTTCCTCTAAACAACAAAACATTATTTGCTAATGTTTCTTTAGAGATATTTCCCGTAAAGTATTTATATATTTATACGTATAATGTATGTAATACATATCTTACATACATACATTACCAACTATTCAAATGTTTCTGATTGCTTTGAATTTCTTCTTACAGAAGGGTTCTTTTTTTAAAAAACTTTTTTTAAAGTGCATTTATTTATTTTGAGAGAGAGAAAGAGAAAACAAACAAGCAGGGAGGGGGAGGGAGAGAGAGAGAGAGAGAGAGAGAGAGAGAGAGAGAATCCCAAGCATGCTCTGCACTGCAAGTGCGAAGCCTGACACGGGACTCGAACTCACAAACTGCGAGATCATCACCTGAGCCTAAGCTGGACACTTAACCAACTGAGCCACCCGGGTGCTCCCAGAAGGGTTCTTGTCAGCTTTCCGACAACGTAGATTTCAAACTTTTTAAGTGTACTTATAAAATCACTTTCAACAAACTTATTTATTTATTTAGAACTGGCACGAGCACGCATGGGCGAGGAAGAGAGAGAATCCCAGGCACAGGCTTCACACTGAGTGTGGGGCCCGAGGTGGGACTCCATCTCATGACCTTGAGATCATGACCTGAGTCGAAATCAAGAGGCAGACATTTAACTGACTGAGCCTCCCGGGCGCCCCGCGACAAACATTTCTTAAACATCTGCTCTGTGCAGATACTCCAGATGATTCTGATTCAGATGGTCTATTTCTTTAGACCGTTGACCTATTATGGTCTACGTAGTAGGTCAACGGTCTAAAGAAATCAGACGACTTTAACCAGTAAGTAATAACGTGAAACAAGTCTACAGCCGCAAGTAGAAACAGACCCATGCAACCATATTCTACCTTTGTAGCTTATCAAGGGGACAAGTGGAAACAAAAACAAGCTTTTGGTCCCTGGTCATCATAACAGGAATTATCCGTTCTCCACCCCAGAATCCCGATGATCACCTTCAACAAGAGAATGTTGCACATGGCCGATGGTACATGGTAAATTATTTCACAACCCAAGTTATTACTGAGTTCCCAGAAAGCCTCCACATTATTTATGTTTTCTGTAAAATAATCCTCAGTTCCAAGTAGGAGGGAACTTTGCATTAAATGATGATACTGCACTTTGGGACATGTATCCTATTAGCATGTATCATATTAGTATATTATCCCTAATACAAAAATCTCGTCTGTTAGCTGCAAAGCTTTACTTTCTCCTCACTTATAACTTACAGAAAGACATGTTGAACAAGTTAGTTATGTCAATACATGTCTGTTAAGCCCATGAGCTGAATTCCAAAAGGACTGGAAAAAAACTTTTAAATGCTCTGCTTAGCCGCCGCCGTGTTAATATTGCTGACCCAATTAAAAACATACACGGACAATTCTGTATTGGTAACATTTTATATGATTTACATGACACGGTACCTTAAAGGGGAGCCAAAATACGTGTTTTGATGTTTCAGCAGTGATTCTGGCAGAGCGAGTAGGATCCTCAAGCTAATCAGAGAGCGAGCCGTCTTTAAATCTGGACTGGGAGATTCTCGGCGTAAGAAAGAGAACGAGCACAAAAGTTCGGAACGCGGTGAATTTCGGTGATGTCCTTCACACCTTGGGGTACCAAGGAATCTTGCTAGTGTGAAGACTGATACGTCCAAAGAGAAACTGCCCCAGGGAGTTGCTGACTTGACCTTGCGACTTTCAGCCAGACGGCCCACCAAACAGCTGCACCGAATAAGACCGCGCTTTGGCTCTCCCTTTGCTACACGAGGAAACCTCACGGACAGACCCTCTTATCTCGTTCCAGGGCTTGTTCCTTAGTTCCTGCTCCATCCCTGCCTTTACTCGGCTTCAGACTTTTCAGCTCTGTTTCCTGTTTTCCTGCTGCCAGTCCCACACCTGCACTGTGGACAGATTTGGACACTTGAATACTTGGCACTTCGTCTCAGATACAGTTTGAACTCACTCTCTGGTACGCGTGCCTTTGGCTACCCTCCATCCAACCTCTGGTCTCTAGGAGTTCTCTGCTTGGCCAGTGCATCCGCTAGACTCAGTCCTGCCCAACCACAGCAAAGCACAGTCGGGACTATAACGTGCAGGTGCTGTAGCAGTCACTCAAGGGGGGCTCAGTGATGCTTACGTAAGCAGCGGCCTCAAACGCTCTGTGTTCTAAAGCAAACATTTGTTTTTTGGCTTAGTCTACACGCCCATCATAGGCCTGCCATGACTCTGCTCCAAATCACCCTCATTCAGAGGCTATCCCTCGTTCCGGTGGCTGGGTGAAGAAAGCATGTTGCACTGCAAACAAGCTCTTAAAGACTTGCCCAGAAGTCACGCATTTCAGTCATATCTCATTGCCCGATGTAAGTCATATAGCCCTGCCCCAGGTCAAGGGGGCACGAAGGTACAATCCCACCCAAAGGCGGGGGGGCAAAGATATTGCTAAATAATATTAACTGTAACCATAGGCACCATTTTTTAAATGTTTGTTTTGCAGAGAGAGAGAGAGAGAGAGAGAGAGCAAGAGCAGGAGAGGGGTTCCCTTTTGAGAGACAGAGGCAGACAGAGGATCTACAAAGCAGGCTCCGTGCTGTCAGCAGAGAGCCCGACGTGGGGCTCAAAGTCACGAACCACGAGATCTTGACATGAGTTGAAGTGGGATGCTAAACCGACTGAGCCACCCAGGCACCCCCAAAGGCACCATTCTTAAGCCACAATTTTCTGATCTATTGGTTCATGGAACTGGAATATTGACTATAGTGTTGGTTGGCAATATCTGCTAACTCTTACTAACCCCCAGAGAAAGCTTTGACTTAAGGTTTAATCAACACATGAAGGGATTGACTGAGAAGAGCTAGGTCCTTAATAAAGGAACTTTTTATGCTATAACTACTGTCGTTAGTAGAGACGTATTATTAATAACAGCTAGTGTTTCATTTATCAGGCATACTATGTGCCTTAGAAGTATGCTTCTAAACTCCTTACGTATATTTGTTGAGTCCTTTAGTAACACTGTGGTGCAAGTTCTTTTTATTCCCTTTTTGTAGACAAGGAAACGGAGTCACAGTGATGTTTAGCAGTGTGCTCAGGGTCGACAGCTATCATGCTTTACCAGATGCTAATTTAACCTTTAACTTGTTAACACAGGGGCGCCTAGGTGGCTCAGTTAAGCGTCCGACTTTGGCTCAGGTCACGATTGGCAGTCCAAGAGTTCAAGCCCTGCGTCGGGCTCTGTGCTGACAGCTCGGAGCCTGGAGCCCGCTTTGGATTCCGTGTCACCCTCTCTCTCTCTGCCCCTCCCCTGCTCGCACTCTGTCTCTCTCTCATAAATAAATAAACGTTAAAAAAAATTTTAGATTGTTAACATAAGAGTATAATATAGTTTGAGTCTTCCACTAACTCCAGGGTTTCCATGCTGGTTTACCATGAACCCTTCGGCTTGTTATGTCTAAAGCAGTATCTGTCTCTAGGTTTTAGTCCAGAGAGCATTTCTGGCACATGGCATGAAGGAATGGAGTGTGTGTGTGTCGGTGGGGGGATGGACAGGACTTGGCTTCTGGCGAGAGTGTAGAAAAGTCAAAAGAGGGCATCATTCTCACCCTCACCACCCAAACAAGCCTGAGCAGCTACAAAATCAAAGTTGTATACAATCCATCTAAGAATGGGGAGTGCAAAGCAACCTAGATGAACCAATGTCCAGAGGACAATTTGCAGGTGAGGAGAGAGCTATAGCCTCTCTTTCAGAGCAGAATGATGGGGGGAGAGGAAATCCAGATCAAGAGGGATGAGGAGAAACTAGCCAGGGTTGTAGTGGGAGTTCAATGGCCACTCGTGGTCTGGCGAGACAGACAATGCCAAGGAGCTCAGTCACAGAGTCAGTCAGCACGGACCCGTCAGACCATTCCCACGGTTTGTCACCCAGTGTTCAGGGGTATTACGTCAAAGGGCTGGGACAGGGCCAAAGAAGGATTTTCCCGAGGTGACCAGGGCCTCTCCCAAGGGCAAGGCAGCCATCTCCATAAGCAGAAGTGAGAAAAAGGCATCAGAGGCACTCTGGGCTGAGATACTGAAGGCAAGGGGCTTGGCACATAAGTCGAAAGGAATCTGTCTGTGACGCTCCCACACATCGACAGTTAACAAAACAAAACAAAACAAAACAAAACAAAACAAAACAAACAAAAAAAACCTCAGTAAAATTGAGCAAAAGAGCTGCCCGAACAGACCCTTCACAAATGAAGATTATATGAGAAGCAAGTAAGTACGTGAAATAGTGTCCCACGCCATTAGTTACCCAGGAAATGCAAATTAAAGGAGAACTTGAGAGACTGACATCAAATATTGGCGAGGATACGGACAGCTAGAATTCTCATACATTTCTAGCCCGAGTGTAAAATAGTACAACCACTTTGAAGGGCTGTTTGGCAGTTCCTAATAGTTAAATGTACGTCTGTCCTAAGAACCAGCCAATTCCACTCCTATGTAATTAGCTAAGGTGAATGAAAATACGTGTCCACAGAAAGACTTGTTCACAAATGATCAAATAACTCTTATCAATTAGCTCAAACCTGGAGACTCCCTATATGTTCATCAACAGGTAAGGGGCTAAAGTTTGTTACGTTCCCACAACACAGTCCTACTGAGCTATAAACGATGTGATATGTAATAACCAACATGGATGATTCGCAAAAAACATTACGCTGAGTAAATGAAGCTCAAAAATGGGCAAAATAATGTACGGCGATGAAAATCAAACTAGTAGAGGACAGTAGTTGAATTAACCAGAAAGGGGCACAAGGGAACTCTCCAGGATGATGGAAATGTTCTATGTTTTGTTTTGGATGGTTAACACATGCAACCGTTACTTAACTGAAACGAAGATTTGTGCAACTTATTGTGGCTTAGTTATACTGCCTTTTAAAATAGACCAGGTCAAATATCATTATTTCTGAACACTGAGAATGAGTCGGCTCCAAAGTCAGTCCATGATACAAGAGTTAAAAGCCAGGTCCTGTAGGCCACCCAAGGTCAACAGAAAACAATCACAGCACTTCTCTTATTCATAGCACTTAACAGTCAGGTGCAGACACGACAGGACTTGCTACAAAAAAAAGGCACAACCCCACACCTAATGAGTGATCGTATCCTTCCATCTGTCTCTAGCCAGAGTTATCTCCTGCTGATTCACCCAAAACCTACAGATGAGTCACTGCCCTAATCTCTGTGTCAGCCTGTAATTGTCCAGGGTCAGCCCTTAAAGCACTGGGGATTCCCGCTCTAACCACACAGAGCTTATCAACTGCGTGGCTTGCTAGAACTCTACCATTAACTGCTCGGTTATCTCATTATTGCCCTTTCTGGTCTTAACTTCTCTATGCAAGTCCGTGCAAAGGCTTTCCTGCGAGGCTCCTTGGAAACTCTCAGAAACAACTATGGGCACAGTGACGGGGAGGGATAGGATGCGATGGGGTGACTCTAGAGGAGAACATACGCACCTTCCAGTCGAAATTCTGCCTAAGATAGACTTCTCGTGCTTCAGTGTGCGTAGGAATCACCAAGGAGTATTGTTAAAATGCAGATTCTGATTCGGTAGGTCTGGAGTGGAGCCCAAGATTCTGCATTCCTAACAGGCTTCCAGATTATAGGGTTTTGCTGGTCCATGGTCCACACTGAGCTGTAAAGACCAGGTCTTATTTTCTCTGTGGTTATGTACTCTGTTTCTAGAAGGTACCTCTCTCTGTGTGTGCATTCTCAGTCCAGGCTTCAATATTCGACTGCTTTAGATTCAAAAACATGCAAGCTAGAGTCCCAGGAATGGACAAAGCATAGTTCTCGGAATCTAAGCGTTCCGGAAAGGCATTCTAATTTTCATTTATTAGCTCAAAATCAATGTATTAAATCAAAATCATGCATCTTCTCTGATGTATTCACATCATCAATTTGTGGGACTCCCACTGACCAGCAGCTCCCACAGAGCAGGCAGCAGACCTTCCAGAATCATCTGGGACCAGAGCAATGGACCACATGCAACACCTCTCAACACTTCAGCTCACCTTGGTTAGCAGGAGCACTCTGCCTGACGGTCTGGGAAGGAAGGAAGAATGGAGGTCGCTGAGTCCCTCCCTGGAATGGGCGAGAGCCTACTTCCATAGTCAGGTGGGGGAAAACAGCCTCTTTCCCAGTGACTGCTGGGTACAATGTTGCTCCTCAGACAGATACAGAAGAAAACAGATTTTTGCCCCAAAGTGACCTTTGGGCAACAGCATTACAAGAGATAGTAAAATTATGCTAGTATATTTGGCCTTCCATGGGGACAGATTTTGAGTCTTAAATCTTCTTTTCTTTAAATATTTTTAAATTTATTTTGAGAGAGAGAGCGAGAAAGAGAGCGTGCACACAAGCGGGGAGGGGCAGAGAGAGAGGGAGAGACAGAATCTCAAGCAGGCTGTGCACCATCAGCACAGAGCCCAATGGGGGGCCAGGGCTCGAACTCACAAACTGTGAGATCATGACCTGAGCTGAGGTCAAGAGTCAGATGCTTAACTAGCTGAGCCACCCAGGAGCCCCTTAAATATTTTTTTAAAAATTTAAGTTAATGGGGTGCCTGGGTGGCTCAGTCGGTTAAGCGTCTGACTTCCGCTTGGGTCATGGTTCGTGGGTTCGAGCCCCGCATCGGGCTCTGTGCTGACAGCTCAGAGCCTGGAGCCTGCTTTGGATTCTGGGTCTCCCTCTACTCTCTGCCCCTCCCCTGCCCATGCACTGTCTCTCTCAAAAATAAAATAAAATAAAATAAAATAAAATAAAATAAAATAAAATAAAATAAAATAAAATAATTTAAGTTAAAATATTATCTCTCTGCAAGAGTTCCAGACCTTCTTTAGAAAAACACACTTGAATCACTGAATCTAAAGAATTCGGAATATTCATAATCTCTCCAACCATTTTATTTAAGCATGTGTTTTCTCATTCAGAATGAAACTTTATATGTAAAAGAAGAAATACCAATACTGAATGTGATATGATATTCAAGAGTCACTGCAATTGATCTGGTGCATCGCCAATCGGATCGCTGGCATTACTCCTTGGGCACACAAATACTTTGCCAAAGAAACACAAACAACTAAAACGTCCATGCAACACACAACATGGCAGCAAGAGCAGTCCCTAATCTGCCCATAGTGTTACGAGTTTAAGGGGATGAGCCAGTCACGGTGAGATGAAGGTTAGGAGTTTTAGGTTTTGCATAACCAGCTGAAAATGCGAAAATGAAGTCTAAACGGAGGAAGCCAGCCACATACTCCCTGCAGGCTTCAGGGACCCACGTGAACAGCACGTACAGGACATACGCACGGCAGTCTGGGTATTTATCAGGAAGCAGGGGCATTGAGGAGTTTAGCTGAGACATTTTATGACAGCCGTTCGAGACTGTGGGAGTTCCTGCTCCTAAAAAGAAATTCAACGCTACCCAACCTCGCAACACAAGCATTCACCTAGGACCGGCCCAATCTTTTGGCGGTGATTACAAAATGTATACTCTCAGGCAAGCCTGATTTTCCTAACATGGAGTTGAGCTGAAGAGTCAGTATTTCTCTCCACACTCGAAGTGAGAAGCCATAAAACTGAGAGGTGATCATGGATCTGAGGATAATCAGAGCTGAACTGAACTCGGACAGAGAAGCCCTGGGCTTCTTTGCAATATAGCGTGACCACCACCACCACTGTCATCACCGCACCCCATCGCTGTCACCACCAGAACCACCACCATCACCATTATCGCCACCGTCCTATGCTACTGCTGTACAGAAAATCGTAGAAGCTTTATTGAAAGGAATTTTGGCAGGAACTGTTAAATCTTAAAAATTCATATCCCATTTGAATCATCGATTTCTCTCTGAGGTATCTGTCCTGCAGAAATACTTATACAAAAAAAAATGCATGGAAAAAAAGCTCAATATTACAAAAATGTCAATCCTTGCCAATAAAATTCTAATCAAAGTCCCAATAGGATTGATTTTGGGCAATTTGACAAACTGACTCTAAAATTGAAATAGAAACATTGTTTGAAACAAGGAAAAATTACGAACACTCTAAGGAATTTCAAAGACAAATTTGTTTAACGAATGTTTATCAAATACCTATTATGTGCCAGGTACAATTTTAGCCAAAGGGATAAGCGAATAAAACCTCACCATGCTCTTTCTAGGGAACACTGCGCTGCATATGATAAGAATAAAATACAACTAATTAACTGATGTGGAAAAACCTACAAGATATACTGGGAAGGTTACAAAAGTCACGGAACAGTACGTGCAGCAGAACGCTGTTTTCTAAAATTCATCTGGAGCTGAGCATGTAAATATATGAATGCACAGAAGATAATCTAGGGAGGTATCTTACTGAGAGGCGATGGATGATTACTTCTAGAAAGGAAAGCAGGATTGAGTAAATCATGGACAATGTTGGCTTTGTGTAATATCTGGATTTCTTCAGGTAGAATGTGTTTATTGCCTGCATACCTAAACTATACCAGGTTACCTGAAAAATACTGACGAAGCATTCCTTGTCACAATCTGGCCTAGAATATATTATACTTAATAGAATGTTTACAAATACCTTCTCATTTTTGTTGGCCAT
The DNA here is from genome assembly GCF_016509475.1 of Prionailurus bengalensis. NCBI lineage: Eukaryota > Metazoa > Chordata > Mammalia > Carnivora > Felidae > Prionailurus > Prionailurus bengalensis. The sequence goes on from NC_057361.1 coordinate 8,095,896, forward strand.
TTTCTAGGACTTCAATTTCTGTAGGCTGATGGTAGACGAAGTGGACTTTTGATAAAAGAAAAGGAAGGAAGGCAAGTGGCAGGTGGTTAAGAAAGAGAGAGAACAAACCAGGATGCTGCTTGTCACCAGTCAGACTTGGGGGTTAGTCCCTGTTGTGGTACCTGATAAACCTGTGTGTTCTCGGAATGTATACTTTTCATAGCAAGTAACAGGATGTCTAGCAAAAAGTCGCTTCAACGATAGAGATTTGTTAACGCACACAACTAGAAATCCAGGAGCAGAACAGTGGCCGGCAGGACAACCCCTACAGCTCTCCTTTGGCATTTTCCTCATGGTTGCAAGATGGCTGCTTCTGCTCCAACAAAGCACCACACCCTTACAAGATGGCAGTCCAGTGTAAGAAGGAATGAGGTCTTTTATTTGTACAGGTCTCTACTTTATCAGGGAGGATAGGTTTTCACAGCATTCCCCACAAATTTCCCCTTTCATTTAATTGGCCAGAACCATGTCACACGACCACCCCTCAAATCAGTTACTGGAAAAGAGGTAGAATAATCAGGTTCGACTTAAGTCCAGTCACATTTCATATCACGAGACTGAGTCCTCCTTCCCTGAGCATATAACTTTACCTGATACCCACGATAATTCTGGGTTCTGCCCTTAATGAAAGAGAAAAAAAGACTGGAGTGCCTGGGTGGTGCCTCAGTTAACATCTGACTTCGGCTCAGGTCATGATCTCAAGGTTCATGAGTCTGAGCCCCGCATCAGGCTCTCTGCTGTCAGCATAGAGCCTGGACCCTGCTTCAGATTCTGTATCTCCCTCTCTCTCTCTGCCTCTTTCCCGTTCTCTATCTCTCTCAGAAATAAACATTTTTTTAAAAAAGATAAAAAAGAAATCACTATTGGGGCGCCTGGGTGGCTCAATCGGTTGAGTGTCCGACTTCGGCTCAGGTCATGATCTCACAGTTCGTGAGTTCGAGCCCCGCGTCGGGCTCTGTGCTGACAGTTCAGAGCCTGGAGCCTGCTTCAGATTCTGTGCCTCCCTCTCTCTCTGCTCCTCCCCTGCTCGCACGCTGTCTTCTCTCAAAAATAAATAAAGATTAAAAAAAAATTTTTTTAATATAAAAAAACTAAAAAAAAGAAATCACTATCGAACAGCCAATGAACTGCTACAATAAGTCATTAAAGGTTCAGTTTGTTTATCTGTAAATTGGGCAAAATGACCTATCCTCATAATTGTTTGAAATCCTAAATGAGAGAGTGTATGGCAAACCCTTGGCTTATCCTAGCTGTTCAATAAATGTCAGTTTTTTCCTGAACGTCCTCCATCAATAATTATAGCATGATTTCCATAAGGAGATTTTTAAAAACTAGGCAACAAAGCAAGCGAGAAGGCTGAGTGTCTAGTTGTAGCTTTCCCTTCTTTGCATTTAGGCACTCCCATGTATGTAATACATTTGTATTCAGAAACCACAAGTGTCGCTATGTGCCTGACGACTGTTACCTAAGATGCCAAATTAGTTTCTGGAAAGAGTCCCGTACCAAGGAACACAACTAAGCGACAGAAGCCATTAGAGGAGACATAATCTCAGGGAAAGCTATTTTCAATATTAATTTCAAGTTTATCTCTTGAAGAAAAAAGGGATACGAATAGGTAGCACTACTTGGACGCTATAAGCTCACACGGCAGAAGGACAGAGGAAGGTCTCTGGGGCCTCTTTTATAAGGGGCACTGATCCCGGACTACCGCTCCCCTCTTTACAACTATGGATAACCACATTTACCTTCTTGTGGAAAAACACGTCCCTGCAAATTCCAAATAACACCAGAAGCCCCTTGCACATGATGGCCATCAATTTAAAATTATTCCACCACAAACTATTTGCTGACAAATTTGGTATCTGGATTTCAGCCACAGCAGGAGGAGGAAGACTAAAGGGGACTCAGGGTTGGGCTTCTCTACACCCAGGTAGACAGGTTTCCCTGGAACAGTGGTTCTCAAACTTGAGCGTGCATTCGATTCATCTGGAAGGCTGTTTAAATCACAGATTTCTGGGTCCCACCCCCAGGAGGTCTAGGGTGGACTCCAAGAATTGACGGTTCTCACACGCTCCCAGGTGATGCCGATGATGCTGTTCGGGACCACTGTTGGGGACCCACTGCTCCAGAGTGACGCGGGAGCCCTGAGCGTGAGCGATGGCATCGGTCACTCCCCGCATCCCCACCTGTGAACCCAGGCTCAACCCCAGTCAAATGACATTGCAGAGCAGAGCTGTGAAATGTATAACATTTCTGAATAGTTTCAAATTCTTTCCAGGTTGCGGAACTCGAGACCGGAAGACTCCATCTGGGGAGAGACCCCTTCAAGGAAGCCTGAAAGGAGAAGAGGAAGGGCCACCTACCAAAACAAGCCAGCTTCCCACCGTCTTACCTGCCAACTTTCCAACAAAGGGAGAACAAAATAACACTCAAATCCTGAATGCTTTCAAGGGTTTGCAAGCATTTCAAGTAAATTATCCTTCCTCTCTTTTATGCCCGATAAAACTATTTAAACAGAGACCTCAAGAATGTAGGGCGCTTTTGCATCTTTGCCAAAGGACAATTCCTTGATTGGGCTCCATGACAAAATTCAAGAGCGTGGCCCAGACGAACTGGCTGCATGAGCCTGCTGTCGGCTGCTTTGCCAGCAATGGACCAAAGAACTGGATTAGAAAAAAGCATTTTCTGTCATTTGATGCAACAGATTTTTGAAAACAATATTTGAATTTGCATACCAAGCCAAATTCCCGCACGGTGATGTCAGGGCTCAGTGAGCCATGCTCTTTCTGCGAGTCCTTTTCTTGCCATTAAGGTTCCTATTATAAAATTTTAACCACTTCAGAATCAAGCAAGATGTGGCAAATCTTTCTGTTACCGTTTCCGCAAAACTGAAAGAGACACGGCTGTCAGCAACTGCCTCGAGCACAATTATTTTATGAGTTTTCCCTCTTGGTATGAATAGGGTTTCTGAAATCTGTCTTCACCTCCCAGGACTTTCTTCTCTCAGGAATACTGATTTGGGTAGTTTATTTTTGCCAGCTTTTAATGTTTGGGGAGCAGTCTGATTGTTTGCTAAAATGACAGGAGGCACTTCAGGGCTCTAAGACAAAATTCTAGTAGGGATTTTGAGGTTAATGGGAAACACACTGGGCATTTCGCTAGTTCAGGGAATATTGGGGCACAGGGAAGATTAAGGACAAAATGTACTCTAACACATAAATGACATAAAATGGCAGGGAGATTTTGGCAAAGAGCCTCTTCCTATGATTACTTGGAAAAAACACCAGGTAAGAAAAATTGCAGTACGATGTCTGTGTGTCTGCTGTCTGTCTATCCATCTATCTATCTCATCTATCTGCATACAAATCCCCAAAACTTTAAGATTAAAGAAAAAATTGGATTTCCATTTGAACTCTAACAATGTGCTTTTTTTTAATTGGGAAAAGCTTGAAAAAAATATAGACCCGTGAAGAAAACAACACAGTACCAACCAGATGAAATTAAACAACTGTTCACATTTAGTCATTTTAAGTGAGCTAATTTTGAAAACTTTAAAAACAGGGGTGCCTGGCTGGCTCAGTCGGTGGAGCATGTGACTCTTGATCTCGGGGTCATGAGTTCGAGCCCCACTTTGGGTGTAGAGATTACTTAAATAAATAAATCTTTTTTTAAATGGGAAAAAAGGAGCAGAATGGAAAAAAATGAAATCTCCTTGATTTTTTTCCCTTGTCCCATTTGCCTCAACTATTTAATTTGTTGGGAACCCATCTGGCATATGGTTTTATACTTTTATTTTATACACATATACCCTAAACCACTGCTGAACACAGTCATGTATGTTTTCTAATATGTAAATAAATGCCATCAATTCAGCACTTAAGATACCACAACTTGATCTTTTTTTCATTCAGTGTTATACTTTGGAGCCCATCTACTCTGATACCTATAGATCGAGATCAGTTTTAACGGTGGCATCACATTTCATTCTAGAAATACACTTTAATTTATCTTTTAGCCAGTGACGAAACCTTCAGGGGCTTTCCATTTTTCACAATTACCAACAATGCCACAAAGAACAGTCTTGCCCGTGTTTCCCGAGGCTAGAGTAGAAGAGGTTTTCCTGGGACTCTATGGAGGCAGAGCTGCTGGGACAAAATGTCTGCACGTTTTCGGCCACGCTAGATATCCTCAAGATGTTCTCCCAAGAGGTCACATAGCATTAGTATTCCAATCAGCAGCATTACCAGTGTATTTTCCCTCATTCTTGTCAAAACTCCAACTATGTCATTCTTAAATTATTTCACTCGTCCAAAGGTCCCTGATAAACAGCAAAGATGAGTTTTCTGCCCACATCAGGAATGAGACTGCAGTGGACATCTCTTACCTTTGCCTGCTGGCATCTAGAAGTATCTAGAAGCTGAGCCTCCCTTTTCTGTAGAGACCTGCCCTCCCACTCAGTGGGCTGTTAATCACACAGTCATGAAGGAGCTTTTCCCTAGGTAGAGTGACCCATCCAAAGGTAGATAACAGAATACGGACAATCAGAATTTCTCTTCAGGGGTTAATATAGACAATGGGAGAGAAAATCTCTCCCATCTTTGAGGAACTTAAGGAGTAAGGAACAAACTGTCTTTGTCTACCTGAGGATAAAGCCACAGAGAGGAAGGAGGAATCAAGAGTAGATAGAAATTCCACCCCAGCTATATTCCAGAAGAACTGAAAACAGGGACTCCAACAGATATTTGTATGCCAATGTTTGTCCCAGCAGTATTCACAAGAGCCAAAAGATGGAAACAACCCAAATGTCCATCAACAGATGAATGGATAAACAAAATGTGGACTATCCGTATGATGGAATAGTATTCAGCGATGAATAAATTACTGATACCTGCTAGGACACGGATGAACCTTGAAAATATTATGCTAAGTGAAATAAGCCAGAAACAAAAGAACAAATGTTGTATGACTCCACTGACATGAACTATGTAGTACAGGCAAACTGATAAAGACAGAAAGTAGATTAGAGGTTACCAGGGGCTGGGGGAGAGGGGAGTGGGGACTTACTGCTTTGTGATTGGTTACAGAGATTCCATTTAGGGTGATGGAGAAGATTTGCAAACAAACGGTTAATGTGGTGAATGCCAGTGAATTGTACACTTAACATGGTGAAAATGGCATATTTTATGTGATATATATTTTATCACAATGAAAAGTATCAAAACCTACAAGACCATTGAAGATGAAAAAAGAAAAGATTAGATCGACAAAAAGAAAGACACACATATGTATCTCCTAATGACATCATTTGAGTCCCTGGATCCTACCATGCCTGAAGAACGAATTCTTTTCTCTTAGTTACATAAAGCAATACACTCTGGGTTTTTTTCTTTATCTAGTTTGAATTGGCTTTCTGTCACTAGGAACGGAAATAATCCTAAATCAGGCATAATAGTATATAATCCAGAAGGAAAAAAAAAATGTGATCTTAATATCCACTTAGGTCCTAAACATTTTTTTTTAAAGGCTAGGCTTTTATTTTTAATTTTTTTTTTAACATTTATTTATTTTTGAGACAGAGAGAGACAGAGCATGAACAGGGGAGGAGCAGAGAGAGAGGGAGACACAGAATCGGAAGCAGGCTCCAGGCTCTGAGCCATCAGCCCAGAGCCTGACGCAGGGCTCGAACTCACGGACCGTGAGATCGTGACCTGAGCCGAAGTCGGACGCTCAACCGACTGAGCCACCCAGGCGCCCCGGTCCTAAACATTCTGTTTGAACCTCTGCCGTTTGCAGGCAGGCAGGCAGTCAACTCTTACTTCAACTGAGTATGTGTGTGTGTTATTAGGAGCTGGTAATAACTTGAATAAACACGATAATCCCCTAATTTCATTTCACTGCTTGATACAAGGTCTATCCCAACTAAATTTTTTCCAGATACACTTCTCCTCTAGTTAATGCGCTAAAGAGAAGTGAGTGACACACTGAAAGGGACAGAAAAGCAAGTCCACGACAACGAGAAGATGGATGTTAAAAGCGATTCTTTCACTCTACTACCAAACAGGAAAAGAAATGATCCAAAATCCTAAGGCAAAACTAATTCTCACATTTTATGCATTTATGCTGGTCTGGAGAGTGGGTCCTCCCTTTGAGAGACTCACCCTCCCTTCTCAGAGGAACTAGGCAACCCCCCTCTTTTTTTTTTTTTTTTTTTTTAGAAAGGCAGCTAATGATTCCTGCCTTGATTTGACCTGCCCTTTAGTAATAGAACTGGCAAAGCATACGGGGCACCTGGGGGGCTCGGTCAGTTACTTGTCCGACTCTTGATTTCGGCTCCGGTCATGATCTTACAGTTTGTGAGATGGAGCCCCAGGTCGAGCTCTGGGCTGATGGCACGGAAGCTACTTGGGATTCTCTCTCTCTGCCCCTCCCCCTGCTTGCATGCATGCTCTCTCTCTCTCTCTCTCTCTCTCACTCAAAATAAATATTTTTTAAAAAGTAACTGGCAAAGCCTAAGTGGCAAAAGAGAAGGTGGGGAGAGGAAGGAAACTCCTTGATTTTCCTCTTTGTTTCATCTGATGTTTTGATCTTTGCATAAATTTAGCAACAGACAAAATAAATACAGCTAGATGAAAATGACTGAAGATGCACAAAACAAAATAGGTAAGTTTAGCCCTTAACAAAATTCATGGGAACAATTATACTGGGAATCCAACAGTTTCCCCTTCCTCAGAAATTACATATATGGCAAACCTGGCTAATTTGCCTGTGACCTGGCTCATAATAGGATTTAAAATGAAGCATAAAATAAAATAAAATAATAAAATAAAATAAAATAAAATAAAATAAAATAATAAAATAAAATAAAATAAAATAAAATAAAATAAAATAAAATAAAATGAATCCATTTGCAAAGAGACAGGCTATAGATGAAAAGTATTACTTATTGCAGAATCTCCTTAAGGACTGAAATATGAGTGGTGGGCAACAAAATTGTGAAAGTTTCCAAAGTCAGTAATAAGAGTGAAACTAATCCCAGAAGTGCCATAGTCTTCAGGACAGGCAAGAAAGTGGGAGGGATCTGCTTGCGTGGAGTAGGGGAAGGGAAGGCACGCCCAACAGGAAATGGCAGACGTTAGTGATAGCGACAGGCAAGATCCGAACGTCAGTAATAGGTTACATTATTTTATAAAAAGTTTTCACAGTGGCCAAGTGCTGAAAATGCAAATTCATAAGGAAATTAGGCAAAATACAACAGAAACTATTTGTTCAACATGAAAAGAAAAACACAAAGACAGGAAAGGACAGGAAAGGAATACTACAACATTATGAAAACTGAAATGTCACCTTTCTCCCATGTTTCTTTTCCTTTTTCCCTTTCTTTCTTTCTTTCTTTCTTTCTTTCTTTCTTTCTTTCTTTTTTTGTTTTGGCTCTAAAATGACTCCAGAGGGATTAGGAGGAGCGGAGCGGCAAAAGAACCAGGGAATCTCCTTTGGAAAAACAAACAGGATTTCCCAAATTCATTTATGCTTCTCTTCATCCAGTTTAGTCTGCTTCTTTCCTTTCTAAATGCTTACGTGCATGCTTTCTCTGCCTGGTATTCATAAGCGAGACATTTTTGAAATATATAGCTTCATACCAGTAATGGGGTGGGGTGGGGTAGGATAGCACACAAAGGAGTTTGCATTTCAAATATTAGCACAAAGAACTCCTTCTTGAAACATGTAACATTTCCGACTCCAGGAAAGCACAATTGGCTTCATGTGTCGGTGGTACATAAGACCTTCCAAAAGGACGCAACACGAATGGTCTACCACGTGTAGTCCATAGCTCATCGTAACACAATCCAAAATATGAGCTGGTGTTTCCACCTCTGACACTGTGTGAGTTTTCAGTCTGCTTCCCATTCATGGGGGTTCTGTTGAATGAATAAGACCATACTTAGGGGGAAAAATTATTTGGCAGAACAGAAGGACAAGGAGGGGATAGAAGGAGTAATTGACATGGAAAGTCATTTGATATTACCGGTTAGGCTCCAGAATTGGGGTTTTGAGGATAATTCCAAACAAAATCCCAGACATTGGTTTGGAAACTGTTTCTCTCTTAATCTGTGTTCTACTTTTGTGAAGTTCCAACGAATGACATCCCCAAATTATAAATGTTTTCTTCAAACCGAATTTCCTATGAATTGGCAACAATTCGTTTAATTGGATTGAAGGAAATAAGATTACTATTGAGAAGGATATGTTTGCTCTGAATGTCCCCGAGGAAAATCTATTCTGTTTTGGTAAACGTATGAACCATGGTTATAAATAATTCATTATACAACGCAGTTCTATGATAAATTTGAGGGCTCACTTAAATACTGACATATTCTCTGTAATATCAGCTATGGTTCAATGTATTACGGGGAATGGCCTTCTTCTCTAACATTTTTAATTCCAGTTAGTCAACAAACAGTATCATATTAGTTTCGGGTGTACGACACAGTGATTCAACACTTCCATACATCACCTGGTGCTCATCAAAGGTGCTTTCCTTAACCCCCCTCACCTAGTTCATCCATCCCCCGGCCCCCTCCCCTCTGGTGACCATGAAGTTTGTTCTCTATAGTTAAGAGTCCGTTTCTTGGCTTCTCTCTCCCTCCCTCCCTCTCCCCCTCTCTCTCTCCCCTTTGCTTGTTTTGTTTCTTAAATTCCACATATGAGTGAAATCCTTTGGTATTTGTCTTTCCCTGCCAGACGTCTTTCACTCTCACCAGCATCTTCACAATTTCTCCTCTTGTCCTCATTTATGCAAGTATTTCATCGCATCGACTCATCGGCTCCCTCTTTAGAAACAGAAAACTATGAAATTTTTGCTTAAGTATGTTAATGACTATCATTTACTAAACAGGCGCTCGAGCTCCTTTATATATTCTGTCGTTTAACCCTCGCGACAACGTTCTCCCCCCTGGTTCAGAGATGAGAAAGCCGAGTTCCTGAAGTGTTGGATAACTTGAGCGAGGCTGCATTCAAACCCACACCTAACACCAGCCTGAGCAGTTTTCACTAACGCTGCGTTGTCTCCACCAGAAAGAAGATGGAAAGCGAACTACGTAAAACTACCAACTAAGTGTTCACTGAGGATGACTAGGACAAACCATATCAGGCAAAATACCTCTTCCAAAAGATTCGCTAAAAAGAGCTTTAAAAAAATGTCCTCGTCCCCTTAATCCTAAATCATTACATTTAAATTACTGGAGATTTAATGGGTAGTGTTTTAGACCCTAATTGAGTGCTTGTTAGCATCTTCATAAATAGAGCATTTACAACTTGTTAATAAAAATTCACAGCACCTACAAACTTTGATTTCTCAATACAATACTTACATCGGGCGTAAAGTCTCTTTTCTATAAGAAATTGGCCACCTTCTCCTCAACCAGCCTTGGGCTTGTTTTCCTCTGTTCTACTGAGAAGGCTTGGCAAGTTATCATAGGACAAAACACAGAGTGTTTTGTGGCAGAGAACATTTTAGTTGAGTGACCTTATGTGGCTACTACGTTGGATCACCAAATCGGAGACGCTGCATTCGCCACTGACCCTTCTTTCTGGCATTTCACAGAGGTGAAATGTGAAAATGAGATGTCCTTGGACCAGACACGGGTGAAGAGGAGAGGACTCGTACACCAACTTAAGAATCTGACAAAAATCGATTTTTACTGAACGGGGAGATATGGAAACATGTAGAAATAACACTTTCTTATGTGACTTTACCAGACAGTTACACATATTTGAAATAAGCCTCTCCAAAGCTAATGTGACCGACATCAATGTAAGAATGAAGGTCTGTTATGAGTTCCATCCTGCATGTTTCCCCCTAACAGAGCCCCAACGATAATTTGCAGCAATACACAGAGCTTACAGTAGACAAAATAAAGTGGAATGAAGTCCAAGTACTTTTTATGTACGCCCAAATCCACCCCTCCGTGTGTGTGTGTGTGTGTGTGTGTGTGTGTGTGTGTGCGATTTAAATTATTTCAACAGATCTCAGAATACAAAATAAGGTAACATATAATCATTGTACGAAATCATGTAACACTAAGCTATATAAGTAAAAGTAATATTCTAACTCTTCCCAAATCCCACAATTTTGTTAGCAGTTTGTACATATCCTTCTACATCTTTCTTAGGCTCGTTGTGATATGTGCCTATTTCCTTTTAACTTTTTTTTCAAAACAGTATTACAGTGCTGCACAATTTGCTTTTATCATTTACCAATACATCACTGATGTTCTTTGGATGAATGCACGAAGACACTCGCTCTGTGTACACAGTCATGCAGTGCTAACTAAAATGATCAGTAGAAATAAATGCTAAAGCCCCTAGATCTGGGCCTCTAATTCCAATCCCTACTGCAAGGTATTAGAGTTTCTCGGGAAAAGGGCCACTTGCAGATCTCGTTCGGTGGCAGAGAAGACACAAGATGAGCCTGAGACATCACGTAGTGCCAGAAATCAAGGAAGGTGTCAAAGATAAAGTCATTTCAAAAGGACACTGGAAGCAGCTTAAAGAGGTTCCTTCCTGGTCAAATCGATGACGATCCGAGCAGCAGACAGAGTAAGTGCAGTCAAGTGCGCCCACTTTATACGCAGTCGCCGTAGAGACTCAGCGTGCGGGCAGGCAAGTACTGTGTGCAGTAAGCCAGCATCTGCACCAGTAAGAAGTACTCAATATGGAATAGGAGCTTTTGTGACTCCAAAGCCAAGCTTCTACTGCACACCATGCTTCCTGATCAAAGCAACGTTTACCCGAAAAGTGCTGAAGGGAGGAGGATAAAGAGACAGCTAGGAAGAGGCAGGTAAGGAAACCTGAGTTTAACTTGCACCGGAGCGGAGTTTCTCCAAAGTGGCCCCAATTCAACAACACACGCAACACCCAAGGCTGACTCCGGATATGTAAGCAGTGGCCGGATAGGATGGCGTTTAGAGAAACCACTGCAGTCCCTCCAGGATGGATGTTCAGATGAGCCGAGTGCTCCTCCTTCGTGGCGGCCCCTCCCACGGATGTGCCCGAAACGGTGGCAAAGCCCCACCTCACGCCACAGCGTCTTCTCCAGCCCACGTCTCTGGGATGGAGATTCCTACAGACGAGACTATTCCTTCACTTCACCCTGGTGCCCTGTGGCTACTGGAATTCGGCGCTTACTGCCTCCCGGCCTTGCCCGGCCTTGCCCAGCTGCGTCAAGAGCTTTGTCCCCGGTAGGGATGCTGCCCACCCCCCCTTTGGTTTCACAGAGCACTGCTCACACCATATAATTTCATGATATAAATGTAACTTCGGAAGTATGTAACTTCTCATATAATTTGACAAAATTGTACTGACCACACGAGGCTAAAAGGAAAGGACTGTAACGCAGAAACGCAAATGTGAAACGACACAAAATGGTGTAGCTCCCGGTGTCGACCAGGCCGCAGAGTAGAGCCCTCCTCCCACTACCCACTCACCCTGGCAGGGTTTTGACCATTGTCTCCCCTATCCCCAAACTCTCTTGGGACCTAGAGAGAGGTAACAATAGTTTATCCTTCATCACCAGCCCCAGGTTCCCCTCCTGGGAGGGTACGATTCTGGCCTCCAATGAAGAATTATGCAGATGGGTTAGAGTTACAGCTTCCCTTTGGCATAACCAAAAGGTTTGCTGTGGTCATTTTTCTTCCCCACAACTGAGGGGCAATCGCCCTCAAAGGACAATCAAGCATCCATCTCTAAGCAACAAAATAAACCGCATCAACATTAGTGTCTTTGCCTCCCCAGGCTTAAACATCCCAGCCCTTCCTCGGGCTCGCTGTTCCCAGTACCCTCTTGGCTTCCGCCACCAGCAATATGCACGCGTGTCCCCTAATGCTGAGGGTACCCTTGCCTCGTGTGATGGCCATTGAGATGTGTTATCCAGAACCCCCTCCCAGGATGGTTGGCCACAGTAACGGTAGAAAATCCGTGCCATCTGGCCCCAAGAGGGATCATTATGATGGGCCATTTCACACTGGAGCTACCCACGGGGATGGCCAAGGCTGACGTGGCCTGAACTGCAGCCCAGCTTCTCCCTCTACCCAATCCCGCTTCCTTCTTCTCCCCTTCCCAGCCGCTGACCCCTTTTCGACATGCGCGCACCGAACTCCTTCCCACGGCATACTTCCGGGAGAAACCGACTTGCAACAAACACCCTGCTACAAGATCCCTGTTAAAACAACTGTGGGCCAATATTCCCATCACGTACTCCACGTAAGGTCTCCTGAATCCATGCAACCCTGGAGGGAGGGCAGTTTCCTTCCAGAAAGAGGCCCCTCCCTCTGATCATAGGACATCCGGGCTTCACCAGGTGAGTCAGGCACCAGCCTTCTAGGCTCCTCAGATGCAAGGAACAGACTTCACATGTCTCAGCTCGGTCTCGCTGACACACTCCCCCCAGTAGGCCAGGGGTTAGGGATAAGAGTCCCCCTGCCTTCATTCTTGCGGGGGAAGGAGCAGTGGGACCCTCAGTGCCATTTCCCACAAGGGAAACCCCTCCCCACAAGCGCCTCTGAACTCTTACCCTCCATGTCGGTGACTCCTCTCTTCAGGTTTTCCACAGTCTACTGAGAATGACTGTCCTGGTGGTATCTTGGAATGTGGCGGTCATTGTGTTCATTCCTCAGCCAAAAGTGACCCTAGAAGAGCCCCATTTTAACAACGTGTTACATGATGGAAATGCTTGAATATGGCAAGAATACCTTTTGGAAGAACTCTAGCAGTGGTCTCCTCCGAGGAAGGAAATGGAGGGGTAGGGGAGAAGGAAAGGACTGAGGCCTACTTTTCACTCTCTTTTGTGCTTTGCGATTTTTGTACCACGTACACGCATGTTACACCCATTAGACTGAACCCCATGTACCAATATTTGACCGATAGACTGTACCAATATTTGACCATTTTTACTCATTTTTAAAAATATTTTATTGTTAGGTCATCTCTGCACACCACGTGCAACTCAAACTTACAACGAGATCAACAGTCACAAGCTCTGCCCACCAGCCGGGCGCCCAATACTTGGCCATTTTTGGTCTACGGTTTTCTTATTATCTTGTCTACCCTCAGCATAGTCAATTATAGGACACAAGAGGTGGACCACTTGATGTTTCCCCTACCATCAGATTATAAGAGCTACAAGTGGCCCAAACTATCCCTTATCTCTTCCTCTCAAACCCTGACCCTGCTATATCATTTTCTTGCTTACATCTCTCACGCTCTTAAAGTTTGTTTCCCGAAGCTGAACAGAAGCACGACGCAACCTACGGAAGATAAGCAGTGACACTCCCGCTCTGTCCCTACCCTGTGTCCAGTACTCTCCCCAAAGCCCCAGATAAATAACCCTCTTTCGGGACTCCGCTAAGACACCATCTTCTCAAAGTCTCTAGTCTTTTCTGAATTTCTTCTTGCTGTCTACAGCCCACTGAAGAGAGATTGACCGTTCTGCAGTGCAGATGTCTATCAGAGGCTCTATCGCAGTATTGGCCTTATGCACAGACACATCTGGCTCCTTCATTAGACGAATCTTTTTAAAGAAAAAAAGTTCAGGTCTTCGTATCCCAAATTAGAACGCCACCAAGATTGGACCAGTAGGTTCTGACGGAACAGGATCGAGAAACCATTGCCAAACGAAGGAATGGCCTCGTTGTAAATGCGGGCATCGTTCATAGCACAAATGAATTCAACAAATACTTTATGCTGCACACTCCTTATTTGGGTTTGAGTGCAATATTCCGTCTGAGCGTGCAGTGGGTTACAACTGTGAATCATTAGCTTATGCGGACTTGTACTCAATGATCCGTATATGATAGATGTCTTGGATACACAGTCCTAGCACACAGAAATGCACTCTTTCTGAAAACATACCTTGACAAAGGAGGGTAGCCAGTAAGACCCTGGCTCTTACAGACGATAATTCTGTTATGCTTCATAGCCTCCAAATTTCTATCTCGCTTCGAAGTGATGAAGAATTTCGAGTCTCCAAGGAGGACAAATAACATGAGAAAACTTTGTCAGGAAACTACAGGCCCTCAGGGCCAGAGTTTAGAAAACACTTATGCAGGTGAGGCTGCTTTCAAGAAGTTTCGACTATATAAATTCCTCTTTGTCAGAGTCACCGTGTATTAGTCTAAGACAGCTATTATATTTTCTTATTATAAGCATGCACTGTGTCCCGCATCTGGAGCACTTGCCAAATTGTAGATTTATTCCTATTTCTATACATCTGTGAAAAGAATGTGTGTTCTGTTTCATCAGGGAGTTACTTGAAGTCACAGGTTGCTAATTCCAAATGAATAGAAACAGTGATTAATCTGGGAGATACGAGCTCGCCACTATTCCTGTAACAGATGTCCATTATGATGAGCTACACATTTGTTCCGTGTTTACACTAGAATTCAAAAAAAGGAGGGTCTGACCATTTTGTGAAAGAAAGAAAGAAAGAAAGAAGAAAAAAGAAGGAAGGAAGGAAGGAAGGAAGGAAGGAAGAAGAGAGAGAGAGGAAGGGAGGGAGGGAGGGAGGGAAGCAGGGAGGGAGAGAAAGAGAGAGAAAGGAAGAGAAAGAAAGGAAGGAAGGAAGAAAGGAAAGGAAGGAAGGAAAAGGAAAGGAAGAAAGGGAAGAGAAGGGAGAAAGGAAAGGAAAGGAAAGGAGAGGAGAAGAGAGGAGAGGAGAGGGGAGGGGAGGCAAAGGGAGGGGAGGTGGGAAGGGGGCATTAGAAAACACTATGAAAATGTTTATTCAGGTGCCAGGTTAGATGCGTGGAGATGTGCGGTACGTCTGCAGGGTGGCAGATAAAGAGTAGGGGTGCGGGGGTACAGAATGAGGGGAGAGAGGGGGGAACCCGGGGGTAAATGTTCCTGGCTTCATTTCAGGGTGTGGATATTAACTCCGTGCATCTCACTTGGCTGACAGAAGCACTAATGCCAAAACCGGCAATTTCATCAGCATCAGCTACACAGAAGATGGGATTTCAGAGGGAGGCACAAGAAAAGGGAGAATGATGTATGTAATTTTATTCAAATAATTAAAAACAAAGTTGGCAGTCTATCTTCCTGTCAAGAAGAATAAATGTCAGACTATGGAGTTGGAAAGGGGAGTCCAAGGGGCTTCCTGCTGCTCCACATTAACTCTGGTCCAATACAAACTTTATAGTTGACTCTTCACAAAAACATCCATTTAAAAGGACCCTCCTATGCTTTTTTGGCGGTCATTCTGTGAGCAGAGCTAACTAACACGGCTCTAGAGGACACAGGCCAGGAGTAAGGGTGGAGGAGGCCGCCTGCCGGAGCCACACTAGAGCCACGAGCTTCACAGCCACAGACACGGGGTTTGTACGACCGAGCTACTTCTCCCGAAGGAGAGGCGTGTGAGGTTTTCCAGAACTTTCCTTTCTCTCCTTATTTACCTCCTGTCCTCCCATGCCCAAAAACCGCAGCAGGGCCCGGCCTATGGCAGGAGCCAAATAAATAAACACATACGGACACATATACACACACACACGCGTACTTTCTGAATGGATTAAAAAACTTGATAACTGACCTGTGGACATGAATGCATAATATTTACCAATACATTCATTATCTTCTGCATTTGTAGGCTCCCTGGGTTATAACAGATGCAATATCATAGCCAAACGTTAAAGAATCCTCTCTGAATGTCACAACGTGGCTGTTACGTGTCCTAAACTATACCTTTCCAGAGTTTTTCAACAGCAACTGTTTAGAGGGGGCCAGCTCCATTTCGTGACTGACAAAGAGAAAGGATTCGCACGGCCAAGTGACAAAAAATAGAGTTCAAACACGCTCAGTGAGGGTTTTGCTTCGAAAGCATTTTAAGCCCTCTTCCTCTAGATTTCCGGTAATGTGTCAAATCGCTCTTCCGCTGCTTCTAAAATGTTGAATTTCGGACACAAAATGCTCCCCTTCCTGCAACACTTCCCGGTCCATGTGGGAACTGGGCCTCTGTGGGAACGGCACGGCACGACCATGGGAACAGCAGATTGGTCTACTTTTCGCAAGGCAGGGAGCAAAATGCTGCAAAGGTAGCCAAAATGATCAAGGGGGATGCAGTTAATGAAACATGACACGTTGCTATGCCAAGTTAGAAGTGTTGGTAAGTGGGTACTTTCAGACAGCTGAAAGGTTCCTCCTTCTGGCATCCGAAATGGCTTTGCCAAAGCCTTAGTATTTTAGTCTAATCCCGCTGAGTGAGCCAAGGTGATGATGACAGAGACAAAACCCTTACGTTTTGAAGGAAGCGGGAATGAGGACAACACGGGAGTCGGCAAACGTTTGCTGTAAAAAGGCAAATAGCAAATATCCTTGGCCTTGTGTGCCGCCTGGTCTCTGCTGCAAATACTCAAATCTGGCTCTACGGTTCAGCACAGTGGCCATCGACAGTACGGAAACAAATGGGCACAGCTGTGTCCCGATCAGGGGCTTTTATCTATAAAAGCAGGTGACAGTCTGGATTTGACTCACAGGCCATAGTTCGCTGACCCCTGAGATACGATGCAAATGGCTCTCCAACAGACTGAAACCTAAGGAAGGACGCAGATCTCAAGGTCAGATTGAAAGTCTTAGTGCTTTTTAATTCTAAAATATACATGGTATATTTTACCATGTACTTAGCAGCACTTCTCATTCCTGTGCGGATCGGATGCTGTTTGCCTTCCAACAGCATTTCCCTTAAAGGCATCGAGATGCACATCTTTTATCAAACTGTTGGCATAAGCTGAGACAACAGGGTCATTCTGAACATTCCAGGAATAAAGCATTTAATATAATAATCAGGGCTTCCGTCGGAATCCATTAGCACAGCCGGGTCAGGAGAATCACTAGGAAAGACCAGGGACGCAGACACTGACGATCTCGGCCTGGCATAGCCGTGTGGGTGCTTGCCCGAGCTCTACGGGAGTCTACTCCCAGAGAACCTCGGAGAAACCTCGGTCTGCACCAGCAAAGCACCTGGTTGTGTCCATCTCTCCCGGCAAGGCCGCCGTGAGCCTCCCGCCTGCCGAGCCTCCCGCCTGCCCAACATCCCGCTGCAAACAGCCCTGAGCGGAACGGCTTCCGCTCCTCTGTCACCTGAAAAAAAAGGCCCCCCCCCCACCATCCTCGGCAACCCTCACGTGGGACACTACGGGGAAGGGGACTGTAAGAGGGTCAGTCCCCTACTTCCCTTCAGGAACTCAGAAGGCACCTCGGAAGGGTGGTAGTTGTAGCGATGCACACTCCACCCCTTTGTCCGGGCAGCATGCACTCCTTTCACCCGTTTTTAACTTTCAAATAAGTAAACAACATGATGCTTCTGTCCTGCTTCCTGCAGCCTGAATTGCCTCGCGCTTTCCCCCAAAGTGGAGCTACGAAGTAAGTATTGAGTCGTATCACAACAGGAAGAAGTTATGTCCTCACCATCCTCATTCCTACGACTGGCCACGTGACCGCTGTTAGCTTCTATACCTTTCTTCCACCTACTGTTCACGGGGATCGCGGACACCCAGCACGCTCAGGTGGGATCGCCATCCGTCCCGAACACCGAGCGGGGATCGGCCACCCCCTGGCCATCATCAGCGACCCCACCCCATTCTGGGCAGCAGTCCAATCCAGATCTCCCCAACCCCGGACCCCCCAGGACAGCCCAAGGCCTCGCCTGTCCTAGTCGTTTACCTCTTGGCAGCTGCCTGGCTCACGGGAGGTAAAGAGATTAGAGTAGGAGTGGGGAGGGGGGAAGCACAGTCTGCCCACACTGCCAAGCTCCCGTCTCCACACGCTCCCCCCACCTCCCATCTCCACATTTTAACCTTTTAATCTGGCCCCTGGTCCTCTGATGGGTACAAATTTAACATGCCTTCAATTAATGTAATCTCCTATTCTCTCTCTCTCCCTCTCTCTGAAACCCAATAGATTTTAGACTATCTTTCATGCAAATTACACCTAAAAGGCATGTATTAACTCTCTTGCATTGAAGCTGGGTAGCTGAGCTGATTACAGACTGGGGTTCGTGGATTTAGACTCTGCATGAACACATTTTGCTTTGTACCAAGGAAAAGTCTGTTTCACAACTTCAAAGTCTAACCCCCTGGCCAGCTAGTTTTCAAATATGTGCTGGTGGTCAAGGGCAAGGATAATGTGTGTGATGGTTCAGTGCAAACCCTACCTCCCATTCCTAAGCAACCAGTAGACTAGACTTCTCTTTTAATGATGGATGTTTAATAGGCAAGGGATGAGATTTTTCTTTAAAAAAAAAAAAAGGAAAAAATGGTCAAAATGTTGTCACCATCTGAATAAGCTTTGTCAGTAACAGCCCCCAAAACTTCCAGGTTAGAATACCAGTTTCCAGGGGCTCAGTCAGTTAAGCATCCGACTTCAGCTCGGATCATGATCTCATGGTTCGTGGGTTCGAGTCCTGGGTCGGGCTCTGTACCGCCAGCCCAGAGCCTGGAACCTGCTTCAGATTCTGTCTCCCTCTCTCTCTGCCCTTCCCCTGCTCACGCTCTGTCTCTCTCAGAAATAAACATTTTAAGAATTAAAAAAAAAAAAAGAACACTGGTTTCCAAATCCTTTCCCCTGCCACACGTACATGTACACACACACACACACACACACACACACACACACAGGGGGGGAGAGAGAGAGAGAGAGAGAGAGAGAGAGAGAATTTTATAAACCAGATCAAAATGGATTTCACCTAGTTTAAGAGACTAGGCTGCAGTGTCAGAAGCACAGGGCTCCAGTTTTGCTCAGTCCCTGCAAAGACTCCGTTATCACCTAATTTAACATCTCTAAGCATCCTCATTGTTAAAATAAGTATAGCTTTGTTAAGAACACGTCCCAACTTTGAATGAGGTGAAATGGCCCGAGGTGTGACCTTTCAAAATCTCCCTAGGGCACTCACCTACCGACCTAAGAGTTACATCATTACCTAGGGAATGCACTTGTTTGACTGTCTATTTTTTATTTGGTTAGAATTCAGATGCTCTATAGTTACATGTTAATTCATAGATTTCTGTCCAATTGAAAAGATAACCGCAAAGGTTGTGGCTTTAGTGCCCTATTAATCAGTTTTGAATCTATCCTGGAAATCTTATTCCAACACTTTTTTTTCCCCTCAAAATGCCTACAAATACCAAGTTCCTCAAAATGCTTTTGGAATCAGTTGAACCCTCTTATGGTCCTCTCGTTAATGAGTTGAATAAATTCTTGACAGGTTTTCGTTCTGTGTTTTTACAAGATTATGTTTTTAGTTCTTTAAAAATTATACTAACAGTACCTATGTTATGAAGTTGTTATGAGAATTAAATAAAATAAAGCAAATAAGGTAATTAATAGGGCCCTGACATATATTAAGCAGTTAATGTGGCGCCTGGGTGGCTCAGTCGGTTAAGCATCCAGCTCTTGATTTCAGCTCCGGTCCTGATCTCACAGTTTGTGAGTTCAAGCCCCATGTCGGGCTCCACGCTGAAAATGCAGAGCCTGCTCGGGATTCTCTTTCTCCCTCTCTCTCTGCCCCACCCCAACTTGTGCGTGCGCCGCGCGCGCACGCTCTCTCTCTCAAAATAAACTTTTTAAAAAAGCAGTTAATGAATGTTAGCTATTATTATTAGCTATTATCTTTTAATGTTTGTTTATTATGAGAGAGATCGCGCATGAACGACAGCGCAGAGCCTGACACAGGGCTCCATCTCATGAACTGTGGCCTGAGCCGACATCAAGAGTCAGTTGCTTAACCAACTGAGCCACCCAGGTGCCTCTATTATTAGCTATTATTAAATGCAACGTGATCCACAGGAAATAAAAAATGTAGCATATCCAAACTTCACCCAGAGACACCTATGCAGCTAAAACAAATGAAATAAAATTAAGAGACTATTCATGCTGAGCCCTAGCTTGATTTCCCTGGAGATTTTTGAACCCTCCGGAATTCAGCCCAATGAACGAAGCTTTTGAATTAGCGGCCATTTTCATGGATGGTGTCAGATCTTATAATTATTGGAATCTATAACTGTACACAGAATAAGGATTGTGTCCCATAAAGAAAAAGATACGCAATTGTTTCCACCACACAGAGCCAATAACAGATAATAAAATTAAAATTGAGATTAAAGTAAAAATTAACATTTTTACCCTCCATCCTGCTTTGATATACCTAATTGTTATCCCTCATTTTATTTCCTTCCACTTTAGTGGAAGGCTGGGTTATTCCCTGTTTTTTCTCGAAAAGTCTTCATGTCTTCCTTTGTCGGATTCCAGTAACTGCCAAAAATAATGGTGATTTCCCATGGAAAGCTTGTCCCCTAAAAGAAACTGAAGGATAATAAAAGGAGCATGACCAATTTCTCCAATTTCACTTTGATTTGGGTGGCTATTTATGCCCCAATAACTTTCTCATAAATCCTGACAAAGAGAACTCTGTCAATTTTAGTTTTTGTTTTTGAATTTGGGGGGCGGGGAGAGGCGGTGTTTGTTTTTCAGAACCTGGCGTAGGAGTTAAACCAGCTTTGGATCAGAGGAACCAAGTGAATTGAATAGTTGAGTAGATGCTGGAATAATTAGAAGTAATTCACAACCTTTCCATACCGATGTCTAAAGAAGAATGAAAAAGCGTCTATAGAAACACAAATAATGGGGCATAAAATTTCCCCACACAAGTACAAGGGAACCAGATGGGACTGGAGGTTACTCTGCACAGTTCACAAAACCACAGAGAGGGGGGCCATCAAATACTTTTTAAATACCTTCAAACGTTGAAATACAATGAAGGAACCTACTGCACGCATTTGAAAAAGCAAACACATATAGGGACTTAAATCCAGATTCAACATTCAGCTGCTGTTCAGTTCCAGGGACCAAAGAAGAGTAAGTTGAATTTAAAATAAAGTGAAGAAGGGGCGCCTGGGTGGCCCAGTCGGTTATGCGTCCGACTCTGGATTTCGGCTCAGGTCGTGACCTCGCAGTTGGGGAGTTCAAGCCCTGTGTGAGGCTCTGTGCTGACAGTTCTGAGCCTGCTTCGGATTCTTTGTCTCCCTCGCTCTCTGCCCCTCCCCTGCTCGCTCTCTTTCTCTCTCTCTCAAGAGTAAATAAAAAGTGAAGACACAGAACACCTCTAGTCATGAAGTGTTCTCTGTATTTGCAGAGCTTACGTATCTACACAAGTTCAGACACATGCACATATTCAGCTGCATACACATACACATGCACGTATGGATATACACATGTGTGTTTTATATATATTCACACGATCACATGCACATCTGCTAGCCTTTAAAATGAGAGAACACCACTGAGCAAGTAGAGAAATCAAAACTGAGGTAGCCCTCCTTCAAGGTCACTGCAGTCCCCTGCTACTCAAAATGTGGTCCCTAGACCAGCAGCATCGGCGTCACGTGGGAGCTTGTTCAAAAGGCGGACTCCTAGGCTCCACCCCAGATCTCCCGAATCAGAACCTAGCTTTTAAGCAGACTGCCGGGTGATCTGATGCCCCCATTAAAGTCTGAGAAGCACTGGCCCTGCAGCGGGGCCATCCATCTCCAACGCTGCCAGCCACCCGTGTCTATTCGGTAACTGGGATGTGATTAGTGAGCTTCACAAACTGAGTTCCTCGTTTTGGTTACAATTAAAACGAAAATTGAGAAAATAAGACCCGATTCAGCTGCTGGACTACTCTTAGGTTAAACACGTTCGGAACAACTCAGTTGCGTCAATCTAAATACGGATCAAGTATTTCTGATAAAAACTGAGCAGCTGAGCTGTGAAGTACTGTAAGTATAAAATGCACACAGATTTCACAGACTTGGAATGAAAACAAATGTGTGTAAAACGTGTAATTGATCATTTTGGTAAAGAGACGTTAAAAAGATAAAACTTCAGATACACTGCGTTAACTGTCATGTGATCTTAAAGTCCACGTGGTAAATAACGGCCTCGGAAGGACCTGATATCTTTTGGGAGCTCCCATCATCCCTCAACAAAACTGTCGAGTTGGGAAAGGAATGCCCAGTTCTTACCCAAAGAGTGAACAAGAATCCCCACTGATGTCATCTGGGCTGAAGGCTGGGTGATTGTTTTTTTCTCTCAACTTCATACAGAATCAAAGATACCCGGATGAAAATCAGTGTGTTCTCAGTATCTCTAGAAACCCGCCACCAGTTCCTCCAGGAAATCTCTCCCGTATCTGATGTAGCGGCTCTCCGGCTTCTGTATGTTTAGGGCCCTCTCCCGGGTAGTTTGTTTAAAAGCAATTCACAGGAGCTCGGTGCTAGGGTGACCGACCGCCCTGGTTTGCCTGGGACAGTCCCAGTTTCGGTTTTATTTTTTATTTTATTTATTTTTTTTTTTAATTTTTTTTTTTTTTTTTTTTTTACGTTTATTTATTTTTGAGACAGAGAGAGGCAGAGCATGAACGGGGGAGGGTCAGAGAGAGAGGGAGACACAGAATCAGAAGCAGGCTCCAGGCTCTGGGCCATCATCAGCCCAGAGCCCGACGCGGGGCCCGAACTCACGGACCGTGAGATCGTGACCTGAGCTGAAGTCGGACGCTTAACCGACTGAGCCACCCAGGCGCCCCCCAGTTTCGGTTTTAGCACAGAAGGTCCCGCATCCTGGGAGCTGGTCAGTTCTGGGACAGTCGGTCAACCTACCCCAGGGAGGTGCATGTTTACCGAGCAGCCCAGGTGATGCTTGTGGACCCCAGGTGAGCACAGTTTGAGAGCCACTGGAAATACAGGTTCTTGAAGACTGGTTGGCCGTGTTCTCTCTGAATTAACCAACTGCCCCAAGAAGACAGCCACTGAAGGAAGCTACACGAATCATCAGTTCCGCAAATAAGCGATAGGGGAAATTGCTCTAATTTAATTAAACACATTAGTAAATTGTTTAAAACTATGTGAGGGGAACTGCAAAAGAAATCACCCGACAGCCTTGAAGGGAACTCTTTTGTTGTCAGGAATTCAGCAGATCGGGGCTGAGGCAGGGGGAGGGCAGAGTAAATGCGTGGCGTAGTTCATGTCAATCTTGAGTTTGAATCATTGTTTCTGTCATTTGCTAGCTGTGCAACCGTAGGCAAGTTCCTTAACCTCTCTGGGCCTGAGTGCTTTCATCTGTAATAATGAAATCGATAATTTCTATTCACACTGAAGATTAGCCGTTAAGAATAAGAAATAATGCATTGCATCAGACAAATCCCAGTTCGGGAGTGTTCTACAACATACCTGACCAGGGCTCCTCAAAACTGTCAAGGTCATCAAAACTAAGGAAAGTCTGAGAAACCGTCACAGCCCGTAACGTGGCATCCTGGAAGCGATCCTGGAACACAAAAAGAACATTAAGGTAAAAACTAATGAAATTCAAGCAAAGAATGGATCTTAGTTAGTATCAATGTATCCAAGTTGGTTTATTGCTTGTGACAAATGTACCAAAAAATGCCTAGCAGAGTAGTGCCCAGGCCAGAAGCACATGTTAATAAGAGCTGTGACGATTACTGCGAACCGTATATGAGGAATGATCCCAACGAGAAGACCACCATCTTGATTCAACATTTGCAGGAGATACTAGGAGCTGGAAAGCCTTGGGGATTGGGCTTGAGGGGAGGGAAGATGATGAAAGGGGAGGTAAAGAGGCCATGGCCACTGCGGATATTGTCTCCAGCACACCCATGCCTGTAACTTCTGCCGTGTGGCCCAGTTGGTTTTCTTTTTTGATGTTGTTCCGAGTCTGTAATTATTTTCCTCATTCAATGGTTCTCTGTTCTGAGCCCAACCTCCTCTCCCCTTCTGCCGGCGTGCGTACACGCACATGCGCGCGCACACGCGGCCCAAGCCTTTATCTGATTTCTCCTTTCTGTATCCACCGTACCCAGCACAGCACCTGACATAGAATAGAAACTGTATCTGTATTTACTGAATGAAGGACGCGATACCACTGACCGTCAAAGAATGGAGGGGAAACACTCTGTTTGGACTAGAACCAGAATCCTCTCATACATGTTTTCTCTTCCTAGCTTCCTTATAACTCCCCTACTGCTCAAAAAAGGAGAGCGCCCAAGCAGATAAACACAGACACCACTCCATCGCCCAAGTCACCTCGTGTGGGGGGCAGGAGGGAAGGGCATTTGGGACCAGATTTGCAACTACAGGTGATAGACCTTACACGGAAATACCTTAGTGATAGCTTGTGCTATATTGTACCTTATGTTTTCTATTTAATTTAAGCCTCACGCAAATTTTGTTAGATAAGCAGGGCAGATGTTTCTAGCTCCATTTGAGAGACATAAACACTTATGGAAAGGAAGGAGGGAGGGGAGGAAAGGAGGAGGAAGAAAGGAGGAGGGAGGGGGAAAGAGAAGAAGGCAATGTAAGGCAGCCACAGCATTGATAAGTCAATTACTGGGTCACTGTATTAGTCTGCTGGGGCCGCCATAACAAAACACCACACGTGGGGTGGCTTAAACAACAGATACTTCTTTTCCCACAGTTCTGAAGGCTGGGAGTCTGAGGTCAAGGTGCCATCAGCGTTGCTGCCGCGCTGTGTCCTCATATAGCGGAGAGAGCGAGCTCTGGTGTCTCTTCCTCTGATAATGACATCAGCCCATCAGATTAACGCCCCACTCTTAGGGCTTCATTTAACTGTAATGACCTCCTCAAAGGCCCCATCTCCAAGAAGAGTCACATCTGAGGGTAAGGCTTCAACTTGTGAATTTGGTGGGGGCACAACGGAGTCCACAGAAGGATGTTCTCTGACCAGGGGCAAGAGGATTAACAGGACCAGGAGGGAGGAATAATTAGTGGACCAGAGGTCAGCAAACTGGGGCCCGAAGGTCTCAGTCGAAAGCCACCTTTATTTTGTGAACAAACTTTTACTGGTGCACAGCCACACCCCACCCTGGCCACATTGCCCAGGCGGCTTCCGCTAGGAGGCAGAGCTGAGTAGCTGGCACAGAGACTGGCACACGAAGTCCCAGATATTTACTCTTCACCCTTCACGGAAGTGTGCTGACTCCTGGGCTAGGCCCGTACGGGATTGCTTGTTTCATCTGCAAAGCAACTCCCTAGGTCAGTATTCTTGCCACTTCACCGATGAGGCAGTGGAGGCTCTAAGACGAGAAGTGACGGTCACCTTCACGGCCAGCAAGCCCGGAGGAGAACTTGAACATTCGGAAAGGTACCCTTTACAGGCCACCCCACCACAGAGACTTGGGTTTTCTTCTAGACCTCAGAATTGTGTGGGGGTGTGGCTGCCAGGCCTGTGGCACCTTTATTTTAGATATAAAAGCCACCTTTAAATTGCTAAATCGGGGCACCTGGGTGGCTCAGTGGGTTAAACGTCTGACTCTTGATTTCAGCTCAAGTCATGATCTCGTGGTCGTGGGATCAAGCCCCACATCAGGCTCCTTGCTGAAGGCCTGGAGCCTACTTGGGATTCTCTGTCTCCCTCTCTCTCTGCCCCTCCCCACTCGCTCTCTCTCTCTCTCTCTCTCCCTTCTCTCTCAAACTAAATAAACTTTAAAAAATCGGGAAATCATCCCGTCACACAATTGGCTTCCTTCTCCATGTCACAGACTGTTGTCACTCAGGCCCGAACGTCCCACTGTCTCCGGTCACACCTTACTAGTTTTTGTTTATAGCTATTTTAGGTCCTCGGTTTCTTGAAATTCTATTTCATTTCAGTTTGTTGTGTTTCAGGGCATGTGTTTTATATGATTAGCGTTTACATAGAAAGCAGATCACTTGCATTAAGGGAGCCTTGCAAATAATTATGTAGACCTTGCGGGGTTTCCAGGAATAATTTCGGGACTGTTGGTCCTAAATGCAACGGCCTGTCCTTTGCATTATTAGACAGTGTGTTCCCTTGTCAGCATCCGGTATTGAACGCAGGGTGTTTTCCTTATTGTATTTATTACAACTCGGGTTCCTGTTTATAGAGACATTTGTCAATAGAATACAGTTCTTAGATCCTCTCTGAATTAGTAGAGACGTTCCTCAAATGATTTGCACAAGAATCCAGAGCCTTTTCGTTAGGCCTGTGGTGGAATTTAAGGAAGCAAACCTGCAATTGTGATTAATATTACTATTGGCTAATGGATCTCTTGGTAGGGCTTGGCTTCTTGATCTTTCTGTCCATACAAAGGATCTGCATGCAGATTCGCGCTGCCTTAGCATGTCCAGCATCGTTTCGTTGGGGGAGCGCCCTCTTTCCCCCTTCGTGTGGTCCTAGGTGGGCTGTGAGTTACAACGCTCCAGGCCCCAGCAAATCACATTGCCCCATTCCACCCTGAGACACAGCGGCTGGTCCAAGGGAAAGTATGTGACCGATAGGAGCTAATTCCCCAGAATGTTAAAGAGGTTGAGAGAGAGGCCATCAAACAAAGGAACACTGTGCTGAGAGAGGGAGGCAGAGCCCCCAGATCGAGCCCCTCTTGAGGTCTTACCCACCCCTGGACTTCCCAGGGATGTGAACCAATAAATTCGTCTTTCTGCTTAACTAATCCAAGTTGGACTTCTCACTCAAAACCCAAAATGTCCTCACTGACATAACATATTTCCAGATTCTCTGAGTGTCCTCAGAAACATGCATCAGCAACTCCCAGAGGGCACAGGGGACTGGGTCCTGGGATCCACGGGTCCTCCTCCTAGCTGCAATCTTAGAACGCCTCGGCCATCCCTCTGCCAGGTTGGAGGGACTTAGAAATGGACAGCCTCGGGGCACCTGGGTGGCTCAGTCGGTTAAGTGTCCGACTTCGGCTCAGGTTATGATCTCACGGTTCATGGGTTCAAGCCCCGCGTCGGGCTCTGTGCTGACAGCTCAGAGCCTGGAGCCTGCTTCAGATTCTGTGCCTCCCTCTCTCTCTGTCCTTTCCCCGCTCATACTGTCTCTCTCTGCCTCTCAAAAAATAAATAAATGCTAAAAAAAAAAAAATTTAAAAAAAAGAAAGGGACAGCCTCATTTCGAAGGAGCACATGCACCCCAAAGTTTACAGAAGCACTATCAACAATAGCCAAAGTATGGATCGAGCCCAAATGTCCATCGATGGATGAATGGATAAAGAAGATGTGGTATATATACAACAGAGTATTACTCAGCAATCAAAAAGAATGAAATCTTGCCATTTGCAACTACGTGGATGGAACTAGAGGGTATTGTACTAAGCGAAATTAGTCAGAGAAAGACAAATATCATATGACTTCACTCATGAGGGTATTGTGCTAATCGAAATTAGAGAAAGACAAATATCATATGACTTCACTCATATGAGGACTTTAAGACAGAACAGATGAACACAAGGGAAGGGAAGCAAAAATAATATAAAAACAGGGAGGGGGACAAGACATAAGAAACTCTTCAATATGGAGAACAAACAGAGGGTTACTGGAGAGGTTGTGGGAGGGGGGATGGGCTACATGGGGAAGGGGCATTAAGGAATCTACTCCTGAAATCACTGTTGCACTATATGCTAACTAACTTGGATATAAATTTAAAAATAAAATGAAACTTAAAAAAAAGAAATGGACAGCCTCTAGGACATGGGATGCCACGTCATTTCTTGGATGTGTGTATGCTGTTACGCATTCCTGAGTTCTACAACTCCAGGTCCTTTGACCCATCTTGGAGTAAACGCAAGACAAAAGCCTTATGCTGGGACACTGATGGGATTGATTGGGGGGGGGGGGGGGGGGGGGGGGGGGGGGGGGGGGGGGGGGGGGGGGGGGGGGGGGGGGGGGGGGGGGGGGGGGGGGGGGGGGTGGGGAGAAGACCAAGTAGGATTAGTGGCTGGGCCCACCACATTGACGATGCTGGACAGACTGAGCTAGCCACAGTCTGGGGCCACGGATGGACCCCAAACCTACCAGTGGTCCCAAGCACGGCTGACATAATCAGGAAGGAGAAATCAAGCCCCACATACACTACCAAGTGGCTGCAAAAATTATCACTTTGGTGAAGACACATTGTTTTCCTCCTTTGTCTTCCAAAAGATACCTCTCCGGACCTAAACTCTGCCTCACTAAATTCCTCAAGTGTCACCTGAAGTGTAAGCTATGACTCAGAGTTTCCTGAGATAAACTCCACAACCTTCCCCCTCCCCAGAGGAAAGGTCCTGACTGAGGCCGGCCCGCACCAGCCAAAACTCAGAGCCAGATGGCGGGCGATGCCTTAAGGCCAAGGGCACTGTGCGTTTCCATGTGTTTGCAGGTAATGATAAACAAGCATGCTTCTTCGCTGGCTCAGTTCTTTGCAGTTTAACTTGGCTTCCTCTGTTTCAGACTGATGGGAACCCAAGTCCATTCCTAAGACCCACAAGGAAGGAAAGCTCTTTGTGTTAAAGGCGGTCCGCCAAGGTGCTAATTCCATCTTCGGTAGGTTTTTCCCAGGACTGCGTTCCTCATCCAGGAATTTCTCTGAGCTCCGTGGTTCTCACGTCCAAATTCCAACTTTGAATAAATAAACCAGCTAAAGTGCTCGGTTGCCCCAGGGAATAGCCGGGCGGTTGCTGAACCTCCATCGCCCCCAAGTGGCCATTTCTTTTTGTCTAGGATTTTCTTAAGCCAGAAGGTTTAGGATTCTTCCCTCCGAAACTATTTAAAAAAAAAAAAATTTTTTTTTAAATTCTGACACTGAAGATTATGAAACGTTTGTGTGGAGGCCTGTTAGTAATGTCAAACTAAGAGCTGCTGGGTCACAGGGTCACAGATTCATGCAACTGACAAGAAGCATGCAATTGGACAGATCTCACCAATTGGGGGGCCCCTTGTAAAAAATTCCTGCAAAGTCTAATATGAAAGTGATTACCTCAAATATGTTTTTTTTTTTTTAATTTAGAGGATCCAGACCTGGGGTTCCATTTGTCTGGTCCAATTAAACCACTACTGGGGGGCCTGGATGGCTCAGTTGGTTAAGCATCCAACTTTGGCTCAGGTCATGATCTCACGGTTCATGGGTTTGGGCCCCGCATGGGGCTCTGTGCTGACAGCTCAGAGCCTGGAGCCTGCTTCGGATTCTGTGTCTCCCTCTCTCTCTCTTTCTCCCCCTCTCGTTTTCTCTCTCTCTCAAATAAATAAAACACTAAAAAATAATTTAAACAATAAATCACTATTAATAACTATAATTTTTAACTTGTATTATCCCTTTGTAAACTCTTCCACCATAAAATGTCTTGTAACATTGTCCAAGGTGATGAGAAAACACTCAACGCCAACAAAAATGAAGGTTTATAAACCACGCGTGGACAACTTTGCAAAAGCCAGCATTAAACCGGCACAAGGTACATAGAAACATCACTGCTGGGTTGGCAAAACTTTCAGCAGATCATACACGAAGAGACAGCATCAAATGAATAAAAGTTGTAGTGATTTCAAACTTCAACACGATGGAAACTCAAAAATAGCTGACAGAGTTGCCCTAAGTCATCAGAGTTTAAGGACATTAAATCGTCTCACTGGTCCGTAGGGACTGATGTACGCGCCTTAATTCATCACCCGCCCAACCACCCACCTACCATCCCCCCCTCTCATCCCACCCCCACCCCCCTGGTTGGTTCGCCCAACCACCCATCCGCCCATCCTCCCACCTATCCCCTTTAGGTTAAGAAAGGTATCCTATGGTAAACAAAAGAGAAAGAATGTGTCTTCAGAACAGGGATAATTTTGCAGCCACTTGGTAGTGTGCTGTGGGCTTTGTTTCTCCTTCCTGATCACCCGCATCCGTCCATTGCTACGTTAGGCATGGGGCAGACACCGGGTGAGGTTCCAAGGAGAAAAGATGGTTAAGATGCAACGCCCGCTTTCATGGTTCTGGAAGCAAAAGAGAGTTTCCAGGTGTTTCAATCTGCTCTCTAGTCTGAGGGTCCATTCCCAGAGAAGGTGGAAATAACCAGGACCAACTCACTACATCCAGAAAAGACCCTCAGTGGGTAGCATCCAGATGGCCTGGAGACCTAGTTGGCCTAGGCTGCACAGAGTAGACACGAGAATGCATCCCGCCACAGCCATTGAATGGAGTAGACACGAGAACGCATCCAGCCACAGCCATTGAATGTTTTCTCTGAAAAACAAAAGGTGGG
This sequence comes from Prionailurus bengalensis, assembly GCF_016509475.1. NCBI lineage: Eukaryota > Metazoa > Chordata > Mammalia > Carnivora > Felidae > Prionailurus > Prionailurus bengalensis. Next base: position 8,126,023 of record NC_057361.1, read on the forward strand.
CTATCTGGGATCCCAAACATATGAACTATTTTGAGGGCGTGAACACGCGTTACATGTGAAACAGCCAAGGAACACTTTCATAGCATAATAAGCTCACAAAATTGCGTTAAATACAGTCAGTGCTTTTTATGGCTGGCATAAAGTATTTCGCCGTGTTTCCTAGAAAAGGAGGAGCTAGAATTGAGGAAAGCAAATATGGACTGAAGAGGCTTACCTTCAACTCAGAAAAGGGAAGATTCTTGCCTCCCTATGCCTAATGAAGTTCGTATTTCAACACAGTTGTCACATCACGGTGAATTATTTTGGTTCACCACCTGCTATGCCTCGGTCCCGTGCTCCTTTTCGATTAGAGGCCAGGCTCATGGTCCTGTAAATAATACTAACCTGGTGCTAAGCTCCTACACACCAAGCATTCCTGCCACTCCTAAATCCTGAGCGGAAGTGCCTGTCTTTCCTTTACTCACATCTTGTTTCCTTTCTGGCCGGAACGTTCTCCTCCAACGGCCACCCTTCTATTCCCCTGTCTTTGAAGGATAAACTTCAACAAATCCCTTTTATTTATTTATTTTTCAAAATAAATTTCTCTTATTTTTTAAGTTTATTTATTTACTTCTGGGGGGGAGGAGGGAGGGGGCACGCATGCGCACATGTGTACATGGGGGAAGGGGCAGAGAGAGAGGAAGACAAAATCTCAAGCAGGCTCTGCGCCATCAGCACAGAGCCTGGTAAGGGGCTCAAACCCAAGGACGGTGAGATCATGACCTGAGCTGAAATCAAGAGTAGGGTGCTTAACCGACTGAGCCACCTGGGTGCCCCTCAAATCTCTTTTAGATCCCAGTGGCCTGGGGGCCTCATTATTAGTGCCAAAGCACATCTTTTTGTGTGTGTCTAGCATGTCTTACACATAGTAGGTGCTCAATAATTTGCTAAAAGCAAGGGAAAGGGGAATGGTGGGGAGAGAAGGCTTGAAGGAAGAAAGAAGAACAGGAGGAAGGGAGAGACAGGGGAAAGAGCCGATAAGAAAGAAAGAAAGGAAAGGTAGAGAAAAGAATTATTTTACAACAGCCCAACGTTGCCTCTAATAAACACTACCCAACAATGCAATACTCACTGGTCCCGCTTTGCAAATCACCTAAGCATGCAGCTAAGGTTTCTTTTCAGGGACCAAACTTTCATAAAACAAATTCATCTATTGGAGTTAAAGGTTTAAAGTGATGGTTTCTATGGGGCGCCTGGGTGGCTCAGTCGGTTGGGCGTCTCACTTCGGCTCAGGTCATGATCTCACAGTCCGTGAGTTTGGGCCCCGCGTCGGGCTCTGTGCTGACAGCCCAGAGCCTGGAGCCTGTTTCAGATTCTGTGCCTCCCTCTCTCTCTACCCCTCCTCCACTCATGCTCTGTCTCTCTCTGTCTCAAAAATAAATAAACGTTAAAAAAAATTAAAGTGATGGTTTCCAGTGTTTTCTTATAGTTTGGGGGCAGACTGAGCCGTTCACCGTGAAAATAAAATAATTAACCACTGGTATAAGATGCAGTCTATTCTACTTCACCTGACACAATAAAATATGTATTGCACGGCGCTCACGAGGACTGCCACATTTCCACGTTAGCAGCCACTCCTCACTGCGGCACTGCAGAAAGGCTCACCTGGGGACAAGCGTGTTCGCACAGGGAAGCTCTTATAGGTGGGCCTCAAACCACATCAGTGCACACGCTCCCTTCTCACTTCGGGTGGGTCAGCGCTCAGCGCTGCAATACCACAAAAAGCAATGAATTAAACGATGCGGCCGCTTTGTGCAATACTCGAGGAATTTTTAAAAAAAAATCAATCGAGCATATTATTATTACTGAAATTATGTAAATAAAGGTAGGGGCACTGGCATCACCTGGGCACTTGTGAGGACTAGAAACAGATTCTCACGCTCCACCTAGACTTACTGAATCAGAATCCACATTTTCCCATGATCCCAGAGGGATGTGTATGCACACTCAAGTATGAGAAGCGTTGGTCCAAACTATAAAATCAAAAGCCCAGGCGTGCAGGCATACACATATGATTTTAAGACCACAGAACGTTTTATTATCAACTCACCACGTTTTATATAATAGGTATTTAATAAATTCACCCTTAAACAAAGTTGAAGCCATTGGCAGCTAGGCCTGGCCTCCCTATCCCCTGGAGCTCAAGATCTGATTCACTTGAATCTCCAGATCCATAGAAGATCAAGTTTCCCTAAGTTATATGATACTTCCCAGGGACTCATGTTCCCGTGGTCACCTCTGCCTCTGGGCTCCTCTTTCTGGCTGTGCCGGCTCAGTTCACATCAACTTAGATCGGAAACAACCCCTTTATCCTCTCCTGTGGAAGTCCATTCACCAAAGCATTTGTTGATTGTGTTACATCTCATAGTAAAACAGAGACATATGCATTCTTTGCGCACATGATTTAAGAAAACTCTATTTATGCCAATCTAAAAGTTAACACGATGTTTAATGGATAAGTAATGCGAGAAGCGTTCCCATAAAATGTTGAAGTGTCCACCACCACTTCTATTATTTCATATTTTGCTGGAAATCCCAAGCCCGTGCAACAGAGAAATGACAGGCCTGAGAATTGGAAATGAGGAAGTAAAATTATTATTAGTGGAGATGCTATGAAAGAATTCCCAGAAGATCCAAGATCAACAAAAAATAAGACAAAAGGCAATAAGAGAATTCAAAACACCGCAGAACATAAGGTGAGCGTAGCCAAAAGCTTGCCTAAATATACCAGCTCTAAGTCTGAAGACCTAAGGAAAGAAAAGATTTCCCTTCCGTTGCAACCACTAGTTTAAATACCAAGAAATAATCTCAGCAAAATAATATCTAAGATTTGAAAAAACACTTTAAAGTGATACTGAGGAACACAAAAGGACTCAACATTCGGGAAGGTGCTGCACCTTCCTGTATAGGATGACTCATTTTTCTAAAGAGTTCTAGTCTTTTTAAATTAATATATAACTTTAACATAATCCTCACGAAATTACCATCCAGGTTTAAAAAAAAACTTGACCAGCCAACTACAAATTTCATTGAGAAATATAAACAAACACAAGTATCAAGAAAAAACCTGAAAAAGAAGTGAATGAGAGGCTACTGATTTGCCAGATGGCCCCAACACTTCAACTAACGTTCACCGGTGCAACAATGGCTCAGGGTAAAGTCCAAAAATTGGTCCAAGAACTCACGGGGATTTAGCGTCATAATAATGAGGAGACATCCCAAATCTAGTATATGTGAAGGGGTATCTGGGGGCATAGTTTATTGGATAAATCATCCAGGGACAATTGAGTAAATGTCTGAAAAATATAGAGGGATTGGAACTGTAACTTATTCCTTACACCGGGATAAATTTCAAATATATTGATGTTTGAAAATAAAAAGTGAAAACTTTAAAAAAATTGAGAAAAAAAATATGAAAGGATTTATTTAAGGCTTAAAAGAGTACTTTGAACTATGCTCCAATACCCAGAAACCATAAAAGACTGAAAATGAAGGTGCACAAAAATTACTCAAAGCAAAACTTACCACAAGCGAAAACACAAGAAAAATGACAAACAGAAAATATGTCCACCTCCTTGCGATGGACCGAATTGTGTCCCACTCAAAATCCTCACGTTCAAGCCCTAACCCCAAATATCACTTCAGGGACAGTAATCTTTAGGGAGGTAACCGCAGTTAAATGAAATCATATGGAATTAGACAAATACCGTATGATTTCACTTACACGTGAAATCTGAAAAACAAGCAAACAAACAAAACAAAAGCCATGGATCCAGAGAACAGACTGGTGGTTATCAGAGGGGAAGGCGGGTTCAGGATGATGATGGATGGTAACCAGCCTTATTGTGGCGATCACTTGGTAGTGTATACAAATACTGAATTATTGTGTTGTACATCTGAAACTGCTATCATGCTATATACCAATTTTAGTGAAAAAATAAACAAAGACAGTTAAATGAGGTCATAAAGGTGAGCTCCTGCTCTGATAGGACTGGCGTCCTTACAGGAAGACATACGAGAGAGCTCCCTCTCTGCACGTGCAGAGAGGAGAAGTGAGGACACAGCGAGACAGTGGCCATCTATAAGGCCAGGAAGACAGCCCTGATGGCAGGCTGATAGTCACTGGACTTCCAGCCTCCAGAACTATGAGAAAATAAATTTCTGTAGTTTAATCTACACAGTCTATGTTTTCCTGTTATATGGCAGCCCAAACAGACTAATACACTCATATTTTAGAAAAAGAGTTGATTTCTTTTTTTTTTTAATGTTTCTTTTGTTTTTGAGACAGACAGAGAGAGAGAGAGAGAGAGAGTGAGCATGAAGGGGGGGGGGGGAGGCAGAGAGAGAGGGAGACACAGACTCCGAAGCAGGCTCCAGGCTCCGAGCTGTCAGCATAGAGCCTGACACAGGACTTGAACTCATGAACCACAAGATCATGACCTGAGCCGAAGTCAGACACTTAACCGACTGAGCCACCCAGGCGCCCCTGCCTTTAACTTTTTAAGGTATAAACCACACTTAAGGATCTCTCAACATGATTTTTCTTTTAGAGGGGAAGAACGTAGTAGACTATACTAGTTATCTGAAGTCACCATCTTACTGTATAAAGAGAAAACTAAGCTGTAGAAAGCAAGTAGACAGGGAGTAAAAGAAATGGCTGCTGGTTTAGGAGGGCAAGACGAGTTCAGGGTCGGACATACCGCAGTTGTGATGACAACGGTTATCTAGGCAGTGAAATCCAAGAAGCAATTCGGAACACAGAACTGAAACTCAGGAAAGCGAGAGCCGGTTGCAAACAAAGAAATGTAAATCATCAGGTATGGTTGGATGTTAAAGCCACAAGTATGAATGATGACATCCACCAAGGCTTTTGTTTTTCTCTGCTATCATTCTACATTTACCAAAGAATCTTCTGACGTTAGTTGGGTTTCACTACTAGGAAGAGAATGCTTGACTAGCCAACCTATATATATATATATACTCCTGCTTCTTTGGTAGTTTCATTTCTTGTTGGAGGCAGTGTGAGTTAATACAGAGAAGTAAAAATGGGGGGGAATCAAGAAGGTGAGGTAGGAGCGGATGTAGAGGAAGAATGAGAAGGCTCTCTTAAGTAATTTGGACTCACTCAAAAGTGGGATTGAAGAGGGGGACCTTGGCTCAGTAGGTTAAGCCTCCAACTCTTGATTTCGGCTCAGGTCATGATCTCATGGTTCGAGGGATCGAGCCCCACATCGGGCTCTGCTCTGACAGAGCAGAGCCTGCGTGGGATTGTTTCTCTCCCTCTCTCTGCGTCTCCTCTGCCCACACTCTCTCTCTCTCTCTCTCTCTCTCTCTCTCTCAAGATAAATAAATTTTTTTTTAAAGTGGCATTGAAGAATTAAAGCCACAAAAGACAAGGTGATAAACCATTCTCTATCACCACCACATCAGACATACTTTTCCAAGAAATATGCTTTAGGGGATATCAAAATTCATATTTTAACTCTTGAATCCTAATAGGTATAGATATTTGTGATACTATCTTATTGCATGGTCTCCTTACGCAATGAAAACCAAAGATACACACACACACATATAATTAATTCATTTTTAGAGGTTATGTTAAAAGACCCCAGACTCATAAAAAGAAAACAAAAGCTTGAAACTTACTGCTTGGCAATAGTATGTCCTCTGAAGCTATGACAATGGTATTGAAAATACTAAACAGAATGATAACCTCTAGCAATCCAATCTGACTGGCAACAAATCCCGTTGAAGAAAAGTAGCATTTGTTTCAATGAGTGAGAGGCAGCCCTGGCCCTTGATATAGACGTGAGATAGACATGGTGCCTCTGAGTACAGAAGGTGGGCCCTGATGAATAAGGAACCCTGAGCTATAAGGGGAGGTGGGGGCTGGCGGTGTCTTAGAACTGTGTCTTGGGAACTTGCTTCATTCATTCAGGCCTTAGCAAAGACTGTGCAATTCATTGCCAGTGTTGGCAAGGAGCCAAGTGAAGGTCTCCAGGCATATAAGCACAGTGGTGAAGAGCAAAGTTGAGAATACAAATTCTTCCTATTGTCGGGTCGAATAACTTCTTTTCAAAATCCTTCTATGGGGGAGCCTGGGTGGCTCAGTTAAGCCTCCAACTTCAGCTCAGGTCATGATCTCAGTGGCTCCTGAGTTCAAGTCCCTGGTCGGGCTCTGTGCTGACAGCTCAGAGCCTGGAACCTGCTTTGGATTCTGTGTCTTCCTCTCTCTCTCTCTGGCCCTTCCCTGCTTGCAAGCTCTCTGTCTCTCAAAAATAAATAAAAATTTAAAAAATAATAATAAAATAAAATCCTTCTATGGCTTCATAGAAAAGGGGGAATTGTGGGAAAGAATGGGGAATTGTGGGATGCAGAAGTAATTGTGGGAGAGAACAGAGAATTTTGGGGCACCAGAGGGATTGTGGCAGAGAAGAGGGAATGGTGGGAAACAAGGGGAACTGTGGGAGAGAAACAAGAATGGTGGGAAACGAGAGGAATTGTGGGAGAAAACGGGGAATTCTGGGAGGTAACAGACAATGGTGGGGAATGAGCAGAATTGTAGGAGAGAACAGAGAATTGTGGGGGACCAGTGGGAGATAAGAGAAAGTGGTGGGAAACAAAGGAAATTATGGGAGAGAACAGAGAATTGTTGAGCACCAGATAGATTGTGGGAGAGTACAGAGAATGGTGGGAAATGAGGGGAACTATGGGAGAGAACAGGGGATGGTGGGAAACAAGGGGAATTGTAGGAGATAACAGAGGATGATGGGAAACGAGAGGAATTGTGGGAGAGAACAGGGAATCGTGGGAAGTAACACAGGAAGCCAGGGGAACTGTGGGAGAGAATGGAGAATTGTGGGGGACCAGATGGATTGTGGGAGAGAATAGAAAATGGTGGGATATGAGAGGAATCATGGGAGAGAACAGGGAATTGTGGGGGACCAGAGGACTTGTGGGAGGGAACAGAGGATGGTGGGATAGGAAGGGAATCATGGGAGAGAACAGGGAATTGTGGGAGACCAGATGGATTATGGGAGAGAATAGAGAATGGTGGGATAGGAGGGGAATCATGGGAGAGAACAGGGAATTGTGGGGGACCAGAGGAATTGTGGGAGAGAACAGAGAATGACGGAAAAGGAGGGGAAACATAGGAGAGAGCACAGAATTATGGGGGACGAGAGGAATTGTGGGAGGGAACAGAGGATAGTGGGAAATGAGGGGAACTTTGGGAGAGAACAGGGGATGGTGGGAAACAAGGGGAATTGTGGGAGAACACAGAGGATGGTGGGAAATGAGAGGAATTGTGGGAGAGAACAGGGAATTGTGGGAAGTAACAGAGGATGGTGGGAAGCCAGGGGAACTGTGGGAGAGAACACGGAATTGTGGGGGACCAGAAGACTGGTGGGAGAGAACAGAGGGTGGTGGGATAGGAGGGGAATCATGGGAGAGAACAGGGAATTGTGGGGGACCAGAGGAATTGTGGGAGAGAACAGAGAATGATGGGAAATGAGGGGAAACATGGGAGAGAGCACAGAATTATGGGGGACCAGAGGACTTGTGGGAGGGAACAGAGGATAGTGGGAAATGAGGGGAACTATGGGAGAGAACAGGGGATGGTGGGAAACAAGGGGAATTGTGGGAGATAACAGAGGATGATGGGAAACGAGAGGAATTGTGGGAGAGAACAGGGAATTGTGGGAAGTAACAGAGGATGGTGGGAAGCCAGGGGAACTGTGGGAGAGAATGGAGAATTGTGGGGGACCAGATGGATTGTGGGAGAGAACAGAGAATGATGGGAAATAAGGGGAATCATGGGAGAGATCACGGAATTATGGGGGACCAGAGGACTTGTGGGAGGGAACAGAGGATGCTGGGAAACGAGGGGAACTGTGGGAGAGAATGGAGAATTGAGGGGGACCTGATGGATTGTGGGAGAAAATATAGAATGGTGGGATAGGAGGGGAATCATGGAGGAGAATGGAGAATTGTGGGGGACCAGATGGATTATGGGAGAGAACAGAGAATGGTGGGATAGGAGGGGAATCATGGAAGAGAACAGGGAATTGTGGGAGAGAACAGAGGATGATGGGAAACGAGAGGAATTGTGGGAGAGAACAGGGAATTGTGGGAAGTAACAGAGGATGGTGGGAAGCCAGGGGAACTGTGGGAGAGAATGGAGAATTGTGGGGGACCAGATGGATTATGGGAGAGAACAGAGGATGGTGGGATAGGAAGGGAATCATGGAGAGAACAGGGAATTGTGGGGGACCAGAGGAATTGTGGGAGAGAAGAGAGGATGGTGGGATAGAAAGGGAATCATGGGAGAGAACAGGGAATTGTGGGGGACCAGAGGACTTGTTGGAGGGAACAGAGGATGATGGGAAATGAGGGGAACTGTGGGAGAGAATGGAGAATTGTGGGAGACCAGATGGATTATGGGAGAGAACAGAGGGTGGTGGGATAGGAGGGGAATCATGGGAGAGAACAGGGAATTGTGGGGGACCAGAGGACTTGTAGGAGGGAACAGAGGATAGTGGGAAATGAGGGGAACTATGGGAGAGAATAGGGGATGGTGGGAAACAAGAGGAATTGTGGGAGATAACAGAGGATGGTGGGAAACGAGAGGAATTGTGGGAGAGAACAGGGAATTGTGGGAAGTAACAGAGGATGGTGGGAAGCCAGGGGAACTGTGGGAGAGAATGGAGAATTGTGGGGGACCAGATGGATTGTGGGAGAGAACAGAGAATGATGGGAAGTAAGGGGAATCATGGGAGAGATCACGGAATTATGGGGGACCAGAGGACTTGTGGGAGGGAACAGAGGATGGTGGGAAGCCAAGGGAAATGTGGGAGAGAATGGAGAATTGTGAGGGGACCAGATGAATTATGGGAGAGAACAGAGGATGGTGGGAAATGAGGGAAAATGTGAGAGAGAACAGGGAATTGTGGGAGACCAAAGGAATTGTGGGAGGGAACAGAGGATGGTGGGAAATGAGAGGAATTGTGGGAGACAACAGGGAATTGTGGGAAGTAACAGAGAATGGTGGAAAAGGAGGGGAATTGTGGGAGAGAATAGAGGATGGTGGGAAATGCAGAGAATTGTGGAAGAGAACAGAGAATTGTCGGGGGCCGGAGGAATTGTGGGACAGAACAGAGAACTGTGGGAGATAAGGGGAATTGTGGGAGAGAACAGAGAATTGTAAGAAGAAAAAAAGATAATTGTGAGAACAAGAATTGTGGGAGAAAAGAGAGTATTATGGGAAAAGAGAATTGTGAGAGATAATGGTGTATTGGGTAAGAGACTAAAGAATTGTAGGAAATTAAGGGAATTGTGAGAGAAACAATTACAGGAAATAAGAGACCTGTGGGAGAGAATAAAGAATTGTGCTTGAGAGGGAATTGTTGGGAAGAACAGAATTGTACTTGAGAGAGGGAATTTTAGGAAAGAACAGGGAATGTGGGGCAAAAGGGAATTGTTGGAGCGACAGGGAAATGTGGGAGTCACAAGGAAGTGAGGCAGGAAAGGGAGAATTGTGGGGAAAACAGAATTGTGGGAGACAAGAGGAAATTGAGGAAAAAAGAATTGTTGGAAAGAATGGGGAATTATAGGAAACAAGGGGAATTCTGTGAAAGAATGGGGAATCGTGGAAAACAATAGGGAATTGTGGATGTGATAGAGGATTTTGGGAGACACATGGAATTATGAGAGGGAGAGGAGAATTGTAGGAGAGATGGAGAATTGTGGCAGAGAATTATCATTGTGGAGAAAAAATAGAAATGTGGAATAAAAGGGCAATTCTGGGGAATAAGAGAATTGTTGGAGAGATGTGGAATTGTGGGAGAGAACAGAAAATTGTGGGAAAGAATAGAGAATTGTGCTTGAGACAGGAAATTGTAGGGAAATCAATTTCATTTCCATACACTAATAATGAACTATCAGTGAGAGAAAGTAAGAAAATAATTCATTTACAATTGCATCAAGAAGAATAAAATATCTAGGAATAAATTCAACCAAAATGGTGAAAGACATGTATATTAAAAACTATAAGATATTAATGAAAGACATAGAAGAGGACACAAATAAATGGAAAGATATTCCATACTCATGGATTGGAAGAATCAATATTGTTGAAAGGTCCATACTACCCAAAGCATTCTACAGACTAAATGCAATCCCTACCAAAATTCTACTGGCATTTTTCACAGAAATAGAACAAACACTCCTAAAATGTGTATGGATCCACAAAAGATCTTGAATAGCCAAAGCGATCTTGAGAAAGAACAAAGCTGGGGGCATTATACCTTCTGATTCCAAACTACGTTACAAAGCTATAGTAATCAAAACAGTATGGTACTGGCATAAAGACAGACATCTAGAAAAATAGAACAGCATCGAGACCGCAGAAATAAACCCATGCATACATGGTCAGTTGAGTTATGACAAAGGAGCTAAGACTAAGGGAAAAGACCGTCTTTTCAATAAATGGTCCTGGGAATACTGGACAGCCGCATGCAAAAGAATGAAACTGGACCACTTTCTTACATCATACACGAAAATTAACTCAAAATGAACATAAGACCTGAGATCATAAAACTCCTAGGAGAAAACATAGGCAGTAAGCTCCTCGACGTCAGTCTTGGAGATGATGTTTTTGATTTGACGCCATAAGCAAAAGCAACAAAAGTAAAAATAAACAAGTAACAATGAACATCAAACTAAATAGCTTCTGTGCAGCAAAGGAAAACATCAACAAAATACAAAGGCAACTTACCAAATGGGAGAAATATTTGTGAATCATGTATCTGATAAGGTGTTAACAGCCAAAATATATAAAGCACTCATACGACTCAATAAGAAACAAAAATCCGTGAAAAACTGGGCAGAAGAACTGAATAGACATTTTCCTAAAGACATACAGATGGTCAACAGGTACCGGAAAAGGTGCTGAACATCAGTGATCATCAGGGAAATGCAAATCAACCCGTGAGATTTCACTTCACATCTATCTATTGGAAAGATTACTCTCAAAAAACCCAGAGATAACATGTTGGATGTGGAGAAAAGGGGACCCTTGTGAACTGCTGAATGTAAACTAATGTAGCCACTATGGAAAACATTATGGGGGTGTCTCAGAAAATTCAAAATAGAACTTCACTATGATCCAGCAATTCCGATGCGTATTTATCCAAAGGAAATGACTAACTCAAAAAGATATATGCACTCCTCTGTTCACTGCAGCATTATTTACAATAGCCAAAACATGACAGCAACCCAGGCATCCATCAATGGACAAATGGGTAAAAAAAAATATGACACACACATACACACATGCACTGTAATACTGTTCAGCCATATAAAAGAAGGCAATCCTGCAATTTGTGACAACGTGGATAAACCTTAAGGGCGTTTTGCAGAGTGAAATAAGTCCGACAGAGAAATACAAATACTGTATGATCCCACTTATATGTGAAAGCTACAAATAAAAAACTCATAGATGGAACAGCTTGGTGGTTGCCAGAGACTGGATGTGGGGATGGGATGAAACAGACAAAAGTGGTCAAAAGGGATGAACTTGTAGTTATAAAATAAATGAAGTGCTGGGGATGTAATGTACAGCATGGTGACTACCGTTAACAATACTGTCTTGTATTCTTGAAGTTGCTAAGAAAGGTCTCAGAAGGTCTCATCAGAAGCAAAAAAAAGTTTATAACTGTGTGGTGATGGATGTTAGCTAGACTTATTGTGGTGAACATTTCACAGTATTTACATATATCCAATCACTATGTTGTACACCTGAAACTAATATAACATTATCTGTCAATTATATCGCAATTAAAAAAAATTTTTTAAAAACCTGCCACAAAAATTGTGGGCAAGACAGGGAGTTATGGAATAAAGAGAGAATTCCGGGAAACAACAGAGAATTGTGTGAGACGGGAAATTGTGGGAGATCATAAAAAATTGTGGGAGGCATGGAAGACGGGGAATTCTGGGAAAGGGCAGAATTGTTGCAGAGGGAATTGTGGACAAACTGGGGAATTGTGAAAAGGAGGAAGATTATGAGAGGGCAGAGAATCAGGGAGAGTAGAGAATTGTGGGAGAGATGAAGAATTATAAAGGAATCAGGGAATTATGGGGAAAAAGGAGAATCGGGCACAAGACAGAGAACTGTGGGAGCTCTAAGAACTATAAAAGCAACACTTCGTAAACATAAGCAACTGTAGGTTTGGAAAGGAGATTTAGTTTACTACAACCAGTCATAAATTCAGTTTGTAATTTCCAACGAGCTTCAGTTTTTCCTCTCCGCTAAACCCTTGGGTCTGACAGCAGGAGTTCATATCACATTACCATGGATTGGCAAACCCACAGGCGCTGCCTTGTAGAGGCGGACGTACACACACAGGCACATACACACACATATATACTCACACACATGCTTGTACATACACAAAAGCACACACATATACACACATGTGCACACACGTCTTGGACATTTCAAACATGGGAACAGAAATAAACTAGAATTTATGGTTGGACAAAATTTTAAGCCTTATAAAAAATAAAACAAGACGAAAAAATGATAGGATAACATAAGAAAATTAGAGTGTCAGCTAGGAATCCAACATACGAGTGACAGAGGTTCCTTCAAAGAAAGGATGAAGAGAGTAAGAGTGGAGCAAAGTTAAAAGAAAATTAATCATCTGAGAAAATATCCCCAATGTGAAGGTTATAGGTTTCCAGAATGAATGGTCCCATCAAGTGCCAAGCCAAGGAAAGCAAAGAGGTCTATATCAAGGCACATCTTTTCCAGCCACTGGAAGAAAGAAAGTTAAAAATAATGTTGACAGAAAGAAAAGAAATGACATTTGACTTTTCAACCTCAACCATGGAAACTAAAAGACAATGAAGTAACCGCTTAACAGTTCTGAGAGAAATGCTTCCAAACCTAGAATTGTATTTCCAAACTACCAATCAATTGGAAGGGTAAAGCAGTTTCTGATTTTCAAGACCTCAAAAACCGATGTGCTCCCAAAACAATGCCAAGAAGAATACATGGTATCCAAGAGCCCGAGATCCAGCAAAGGATAAGAAAGGGCAGAAAGAAAATCCCAAGAAGACGAAGGGGGGCAGAAGTCATTTCCAGTTTAGAATTGAGCAGCTGCGGCAGCAGTGAGGTGCTTATCTGTGAGATATTTCCCTTATCTCCAAGAGGAAAAAGGAAACATACATTAGTTGATATATTTAAATGCACTGAGAGGAGATTCACAATGCAGACAAGAAACTTAGGGATAACCTAAAAATCAAAAAAGACAACGGGGCGGGGAGGCAAGAAGTGAATTCCATTGAAAAAGTACAAGGAAAAAAAATCATCTTTGGTCATAACAAATATTTCCATAGTCACAGTAATGTAAATACGAAACTGTGACGTATCCCAAACCACATAACTTATTGGCATAGGGGAGGGACCCGTGTGTGTGTGTGTCGGCGTGTTGTTTGGAACATGGACGGAAAACTAGAAGAAACAGCTAAAGAGCAGTAAGTCTTTGCCTGGGGAGAGTGGGCGCTGCGGTTGAAAGTGTCCCCCCAGTCTCTCCACCCACCTACAGCTCTCCTTAATGCCCTGTTTGGTAGCTCCTTGTCTATAAAGCATCCTTGTTACTTTCCTTCCTAAGCACTTCCGGCACGTCACCCTTTAACAGTCACTTCTTCCTTTTTCCTCCACCAGTCGGAGCATACACGTACTGACACGTAAATATGGTTATTTGTGTGCCCGTCTCTCCCATTACCAGGGGTTTTTGGCCTTGTGGTGCCAATATGCCCCTTGGGACTGTGAAGTCTATGAGTATTTTCGCAGAATAATATTCTTACGTGCATAAAACAAACTACAAGAAATTAAAGAAATCAATGATAGTGGAATATAGTTACCGTCAGATTTTAGAAAAACAGATCTTGATTGCTAAAGATCTGGCTCCCCAGGAAATATGCACGGATATAATACAGTTTTTAATATGCTGTCTTGAGCCAGTTTTGAAGCCCCAGCTAGAGGCTGGTCAACTCCCCTTCTTGAGCAGCTAAGTCCACACCTGCCGACCAAGTGTCATTGGGCTCCCATACTCTGAGCCACCAGACACCCGCCCCCATCAGCCCAGGGCCAGGTCCCACCCAGCCCCGTGCTCCAACTCGCTGAGATTATTCAAATTAACCAGTCCTGAATCTGCTTACCCCACCTCACCTATTTCTTCCCATGAACACCATAATAAAGGCTTCTGCCCCCCAGGTCCCCCCTCTCCCTCTGGCTCAAGAAAGACTCTAGTGCTCACACGTGTGGCACCCCCGGTGTGATATGTACTCCCTCTCTCGGAGTCTCTGAGTATAATAAGCTATATTTTCAATGGCAGTTGTTTCCTGATCTGCTGACCTCACCAAATCTAAATAATAATAATAACGAAGCTGATTAAAACAGCTGAGACTCCAAGATTTGGGCCAGGAATGCTCTCGCAACCCGCAGTGAGAGAGTGACAGAAGGTCTGGGCAAAGGGGAGAAGTTGAATGCGAGGCAGCCACAATGGAAACCTCAGCCACTGAAGCTGGGATGGCCCTTCCAAGTTATTCCCCTTGAGGCTAGGACCTGGGCCTCCCGGACCCTTGCAGACACCACTCAAAGGCTGCAGCCCATCCCCAAGGGAGGGGATGTGATTTTTTTTTTTTTTTTTTTTTTTTTTGCCGGAGGCAGCTCAGCTCTTTTTGGCCCAGGGCTATTGCTGGAGAGAGACCCAGCCTAGTGGCTGCAGCTGCTAACACCCCCAGCACCCAGGAGATGGCCTGCCCCGCCCTGAAGGCGGGGTGACACGGATAGACAGATGCTTCTTATTAACACTTTTTAAGTAACAAGATAAAATGATCTTAATTTCAAAGTAGCGATGAATAGTATTTTAAGACAGAAACCCCCGTTATTTAGGACATAATTTCTCTGTGATTTCTATTAGTGCACATACAGCTAACGCTACTAGGATTTGTTGCCTGCATTCCTGATGGAAAAAAAATACTAAATTTTCTCTTAGAGGTAAGTGAAAATACAGACCTTCAAGTCCACACTCAGTTAAGAAGGCCTTGGGAGCTGGAACCTTGATTTGTTCATTTTGGGATCTCCGGAGTCGGCCACCTACTGATGCTACTTGAGTCATTACTATAACTCAAACTGACGGGATACAATTTAAAAGCCGGAAATTTTAAAACTAACTCCTCCAAAGCAACCCCTCTGCGGCTTAAAGGAGCCATGGGCAACCTCACCCTAGGGAAGTCTCTGGCCCAGCCAGAACTCTCCCGGCCCGCGCTGGTTAGGAGGGGCGGGGCCAGGGAGCGACCCTCGCGCTTATAGGTCGAGGCGGGAAGGGGCGGGGTCCGCTCCTCCGTGATCGACGGAAGCCGTTCCTCCTCAGCCCGCGCCCCGCCTCCCGCGCGCCCGGAAGTCCCGCCTTCGGAAAAGGAAGTAGCGGTGCGCTCGAACGCCAGCGGTGACCGCGAAGGCAACGGTGACCGAGAGAGGAGAAGGCGGCGGTGGCGGGCTAGCGGTTAGAGGCGGGGCCGGCTCCTCGGAGCGGCCCGGGACTGGAGTCAGGTGCGGAGGGGCAGGCTGGCCGAGGCCGGTGGGTTTTGGGGTCCCGGGACGGGGGTCCCAGGTGAGACACGCAGGGACCGCGTGAAGAAGACTCTGGCCGCGTCCTCCCGTCCGCGGTCCTTTCCTTCCTCCTCGAATCCCTTTTCTGCCCCGTACCCTTCCCTCATTCCCAGTCCTTGGTTAAGCCCGGGTCTGGGGTTCTGGTCTGGGCTGCCCTCTCCCATCTGGATCACCACTTTGAGGACCCCCTGCTCCCTAGACCTACACCCCCCTCTCTGTGGTGTAGTTTCTCAGGGGCGCCCTCACCTCACCCCCAGAATCCGGACATCTTAGAAACGTGCGTCTAAAGAGTGGCGTGGTGTAGATTTCGCACTAGTATTTCCTAAAGGGGTTAATGTATTAAAGCTATCCCTCAAAGTGGGATATACCCTGCCCTGTAGGTTTACAACAGGATGACAAGGGGGAGGAACAAGGGTTGGGCAGATTAAGAATACCAAGGGAGTGGTCAGAGGCCAGGCATCAGCATTAATCGGTTTCTTTGCTTTTTGGCGCGTGTGAGTTTAGAATTGTTTGGATTCGGCCTCGCGGTTCCAACCATGGGTTTGTCTGCGTCTACGCCTGCTGTTGCAGTTCAGACCTCAACTGCTTCTGATCATCAGACAGCATCCCCGCCTCCAGGATGCCCCATGCATGAAGGGAAAATGAAAGGTAATCGACCCTTTGTCTAGAAAACAAAAACAAAAGGGAATTCCCAAAAGGATTAGGATAGTGCGTGAGAGTGAAAGTGATGGCTCCATACCTTAGCTCTTACCCCCCAAAGTTTGCCATCGGCCGTTCTCAGCCTGGGTGGCCACCCCTCCACCCCCCCCCCCAGGGGACATGTGGCGGTGTCTGGAAGCATTTTGGTTTGTCAAAACTGAGAGGACGTGGTGCATGTAGTGAGTAGAAGGCAGGAGCCCCGCTAAACACCCTGGAGTGCACAGCACACGCCTGCAACAAAGAATCACCTGGCCCCGCATGTCAAGAGTGCTATACTGCCTTTCCCCTCTACCATTCAAAGTGTCAATCTTTTCTGGGTCGCTGATCCCAGCTGGCTGTTAGAAAACACCTGCTTCGTCTGCATCTGTCTCCATTCTTCTTATATGGAGAAACCCTGGAAGAGCACTGTGTCTATAAACGTGTGGCCTGAAAAACGCTTGCTTGCCTTGTAGTCTTTCATTGCCTTGGTCAGTCAGCAAGAATTTACCCACCGCCCACTCTTCGCCAAGCACTGGTGGGTTTTGTTTGTTTTTGCACTGAGAGAACAGCAACATACAGAACACAAAAAACTTCTGCCTAATGGAGTTCACATTCTCATCTTCATAATCCTGTGGGGTAGGTTTTCTCCCTATTTTATGGTTTAGGAAACTGAGAAGTCTCACAGCTAATAAGCGGCAGAGCCAGCAGAAACTCCGTGACCTGGGGCAGATCATAGAGCCCTAAACAGGCTTTGATTTCATTTACCGTGTATCCAAAAGAGCTGTCGGCCCGATTTGTTTGCATTAGTAAAGAATGCGGGTATTTGTAGGTGACTAAAGGGGCTACTGGTATTTTCTAACAGCCAGCTGGGATCAGTGACCCAGAAAAGATTGGCACTTTGAATGGTAGAGAGGAAAGGCAGTATAGCAGTCTCTGTTCAGCCCTCAACTGGACAGCTATACAAGGTCCTAGTGAGAATGAGGGTCTAGGAGGAGAATCGGAGGACAGGAAGTGAAAGGAAACTTGTCTTTGGTGTGTAGGTCATCCAGAGTATTCTTGGTGTTACTGCTGCTTCCTGACACAGGGATTCCTTACTCGGGCAGCTGTCTTCCCGGGCCATGGCTCTCCTGGTGCCTGCGCCTCTCCTGAGTCTGAGACCAGCTTCTCAGTCCCCACACTTGCTTCCATTAGCACCCTGGAACCTTGGGCATCAACTGCCCTTCTCACTGCTGCTCTTATAGGTTCAGACCTTCCCTTTGAAGTGGCATCTGGGTGCTATGCGGATCGTGGACCGTTTTCTTTAATATATGCCTTTTGTTGCTAAATGTTTGCTATCTACCCATGAGGAATAGAACCTTGGCCAAGGAGTAGTTTTCTGTGCCTTGTTTCCATCCTAGAGCAAACACAAGCAGGGTGCCATTCAGACTTTTCTCCAGGAGCCTTTTTGAGGGCTCCTTTGTTCATTTTCATCTCCTGTGTTCAGTACCTGAGAGAAGGTATCAGGAAGCCGGGCCTCTGGTGTCCTGATCGGGGCTGGGCCTTTTCTGGAACTTGTGAATAGAAAGGAAGATTTGGTAAAACGTGGCTGATCCCCCCACTTAGGTTCCTCTGCAACAGCTCGCTGCTGGGAGCCCAAGCAGGTACCTTCTAGCCCATTACTAAAACCATGGAACGAACAATATGTTCCTCTGCAAGTGTTGAGATTTTTTTTTTTGTATAGTTGTGCTGAGGGCATGGCACAATAAGGGAGTGTGTACCCATTTCTCTTTCAAGGGGAGAATAAATATCTAGAACCCTCTCCTGGTCTTTAGGATCTTAGAATGTTAGCTAGCTTAGCTCTTGGCAGCTTGAAACAGTGGTAACAGTGTTACCACAAAGTAACACTTTTTCAGTACCCTTCCAAGTTATTCCCCCTTTGATGGTGATCCCTGGTCAGAAATCTAGCTCTTTAGGGCCCGGATTGAGAGAGCTAGATGTCCTGCCTTTGTGGTCACACTGTTTTTACACTTCGTTTACTTCAGGCTGTCCAGTGAGTGCGGAGCCACCTGAGCCAACTTGTGAGACCAAAACGAGCTCTGTGCCCACCCACCAGGACCGTGCATATGAGTACGTGGAGTGCCCTGTCACCGGCGCCGTGGCCGGCAGTAAGGAGGACCTGGACCCTTCTAACCTGGTAATTCACGTTCGGCCCCCCTCCCCACAGCTTGTTATACAGAGATGCCTTTGTGGACTCCCAGGACAAACCGCTGGCTGCTAGGATTGATTCTCTCTTCCTCTTAAGATACAGAAGTCTCATATTCCATCCACACTGAAAATCTAGAAGGCATTTCTAAGTATCGTTTCAGAGGGTGCCAGAAAAGGAAAACCGTGACCACCAAGTGCCAGAGTAGGTTGACTGGAAAGAAGCCACGCCACAGGAGTAGTTCCTTTGGGGATAAGTGGAAGGCAGGAAGTCCCATGAGGAGTGCAGTTAGGATTGGTAAAGGTGTTTCTGGTCTTGGGAAACCTCATAGGCGTGAGGCTGATGAGGGCACTTTTTCCGGCCCAGCTGGGTGCCAGCCTGCGTGAGAGTCACTGGTGTGGTACAGCGTCCCGTGGCAGCCACCAGTGGGATGGCGTGACAAAGCAAGGCTAAGACTAGCACGGCCTCACTACATTTTGCGATAGTGCGGGAGGTGGGGGCTTCCTGTTTGGAATCCCATTTTAATGGAGAGACAGACAGACTCAGATCTGTAGTTTAGAAGGCCAGAACAGGGTTCTTAGAAGGCCATGGTTACCAAAAGTATTTAGAAATCTTGGCCAACGTTTGAAGGAACTAGAAATACTTAGTCTGGAAGAGAAGGGCTGTGATATATATGTGTGTGTGTTCGTGTGTGTGTATGTTATGTATGTAACAATACCAGCAACTAAGTGGCTTGTACAGACATTTATTCTCACAGTTCCAGAGGTTGAGAAGTCCTCTTGGAAGGTGCCAGCAGCTTCAGTCAATTTGGAGGGACACAGACATTCAGCCTCAGCACTCAGTAATGACCCTGCCAAACTCTAAGGACGCTGCTGTGTTGAGGAGGAAAGTGGACAAGGTCAGGGCTTCTCTGCCTTAGCACCGTTGACATTGAGGCTGGTGGGTTCCTTGCGGTGGGGGCTGTCCTGTGCTCCATAGGATATTTAGCGGCTTCCCTAGTCTTTACCCACCAGTTGCCAGTGGGACCCTCTTTACTCGGTCATGACAACCTAATGTGTCTCCTGACATTTCTAAAAGTGCCCTCGTTAGACTACTGTTCCAGGTAACAGTAGTTACTAGGGAACAGTACTGCTGTTAGGGAACAGCCTAGTGGTTCAGAACATGGGCCTTTTGGAATCCCACAGACCTAGACTCTTACCCCATGGGATCGTTACACGTAGTAAGAGTGTGAATAACAGCCGGCGTTTCTTTTAGTCGCATCCGTAGCCCTCACGCTAAGCACCATACACGCTTTTGAGTAATTCTCGTAACCACCCTGTGCAGCCAGTAGTGTCAGCGTCCCCGTTTTTAGAGCGGAAGCGACTGAGAATGATCAAGCGTGCGGTTTGGCCCGCATCGCTCAGCCAGCATGTGGCAGATCCCAGACTGAATCCCACCTGCCTCTGATGCGAGTCCTTAAACCCACTGTGGTGACCGTGCACATCATTCTAACCAGGGGCCACGTTGTGACTTAATAATAAATGCGGATCTGCTCGAAAATCCCGCATACTTCCAACACAGAAAAAGTTCTGTGCCAGGGGTTCTCAGCCTGGCTTGATGTTTGCCCTCGGGAGGACCCTGGTTGTCACGACGCGGGAGGAGGGGTACTGTTGGGTAGAGACCAGGGAGGTTGCCAAATACCCTACAGTGCTCGGAACAGACCCCCGTAACCAAAAGTTGTCCGGCCCCAAATGGCAGTGGTGCCCGGGGCGAGAGCCCCTGGTCCAGGGCAAGTGTTTGCACAGCACTGTTGCCGCCCTTATGTCTGGGAGGAAGGATTCTTCCCCTCCTTCCAGTCCGCCAGCGTGCCGGCGTCACTGCTCCTCTCTAATGTGTTCAGCCCAAAGACGGAAAGCATCAGCAGGATCGTAAAAGCAAAGGACATGTAAAAAGAAAGTGGTGGTCTACATGTACCTTCTGAGACTCTTCCTCAGAAGACCAGGCGTTTTTGAAGAGCCCGTCATCGAAAGGGCTTTAGAAATGTCTGCAGTCACAGTGATCATTTTTACTTCTTAATCCTTGGGGAGAAAGAGACAGAAAATGTCGCCACAGTGTGTACCTAGCGTTTGTGAGAACTCCTTAACAAGGAAAAACAACTTTAGAACTAGAACTCTTCAGAACAACCAAATCAGCTGGCAGGTCTGAAATCGTGACGTCACTGGCTTGGTAGGGAACCTGTGCCTCATGTGTGATGCTGCACCGCTTTCCAGAATGTCGTCGATTATATTGTTCGTGTCCACTTTGTGTCTATCTCCAACATTTAAAAACCCGCTCACCTTGTTTAGATGCCGCCACCCAACCAGATGCCGGCCCCGGATCAGCCATTTGCGCTGTCTACGGTGAGGGAGGAGTCATCCATTCCGAGAGCAGATTCAGACAAAAAGTGGGTTTATCCTTCTGAACAGATGTTCTGGAACGCGATGTTACGCAAAGGGTGAGTGAGCATGTTAGGGTATAAATTTGCTCATCAAGTTCATCTAAGAATGAAATGTTAAAGAGGTTTTTATCCCCAAAACATATAGTAAATTTTCATAAGCTAGACAGTATATAACAATCAGCCAATTTTTCAGACCTACGAGAACGTCAGTACAAAGGCCAGCGTATCAGTCAGGATTCTCTGGAGAAACAGAACTAACGGGGTGTGTGTCTTTACAGATGTAAAGAGATTTACTGTAAGGGATTGACTTCACGTGATCATGGAGGCTGAGAAGTCCCACGATCTGCAGTCAGCAGGCTGGAGACCCAGGACAGCTGATGTGTAGTTTGAGTCTAAAAGCTGGCAGGCTGGAGACCCAAGAACTGTTGTTTTCATTCCAGTCCAAAGGCCCGAAAAAAACCATATCCCGGCTCGCAGGCAGTCAGGCAGGAAAAGTTCCCTGTTATTTGCAAGAGGCTCATTCTTTTATTTAGACCTTCAACTGATCAGATGAGGCCCACCCACATTAGGGAGGGCACTCTGTTTTACCCATTTAAAGCTTATTTTCCTCCAAAATGCTCTCACAGACACACCCAGAGTAATGTTTGACCAAACATCTGGGCCCCCCATGGCCCAGTCAACTTGACACACGAGATTAACTTATTATAGCCAGTAATAGATGTTTAAAAATTCTATTACATGAAGTACTTAGAAAAAGTTAAATCAGTGGTACTGACTGAAAAAGTGTTACTTTACGGTTCCTTGATCTGTGTGCAAATGGTTTTGGTGACTTGGTGAAACGAATATGTGGGTTGATTTTATGGCATGATCAGTAATGTCCCCAAGTTCTACCAAATGTCCTTTCCTAGGTGGAAGTGGAAGGATGACGATATTAGTCAGAGAGATATGTACAATATCATCAAAATTCACAATCAGAATAACGAGCAAGCCTGGAAGGAGATTTTGAAGTGGGAAGCCCTTCATGCTGCGTAAGTATGTCTGAGAGCTTAAAAAAAAAACGTTTTTCCGACATCTTTCTTATTTGGGCTCGCTTTCTAGAGTTTTAACGTTGTATTCAAACAGTGTGCCGTTGTAATACAACATTTTAGGTGGTAGGTCTGTTTCGGTGACAGTTGCGTGACAGACCCGCTCCCACCCAGCTGCGTGAAACGGCAACCATTTTATTATGCTTGTGGATTCATTGGGTCCCGAGCGCAGAAAGGACAGAGCAAGGGTGGCTCCTCTCTGCTCACAACGCCTAGGGCCGCAGCCAGGCTCTGATCGGGGATGGGCTTGACGGCCGTGGGCCGGGATCCTCTGCAGGCTGGACCATTTCCTCACCTGGTGACTGGTGTCGGCTGTCAGCCAGGACACCTGCCCCTGGCTGCTTCGGCTTCCTCACGCCATGGTGACTGGGTTCCGAGACCTAGTGTTCCGGAAAACTCCAGGGAAGCTACATCTCTCTTGATGACCTGGCCTCGGCAGTCCGGGAGCATCACAAGCCTGCCCTGGTTCAGGGGAAGGGGCCGTGGTGCCCGCCTCTCAGTGGGAGGAATGTCACAGTACACGGAAGGCACATGGGGTGGGAGATGGCCCCGTGCTGTGCCCCAAGGGTGAGGAGAAGAGCAGTTCCGTTCCCTCAGCATCACTGAACCCCCATCAGGACCAGACCTCAGGAGAGGTCTCAGCAGTGGGCCTTTCCCTCGGGGGAACAGGTGCAGCAGTCACGTGTTTGTTGGCAGTGGTGGGCCGGAGGTCTGTGGGAGCCGGGGCCCCTAGCCCCAGGGATTCTAATTCAGTAGGTCTGGGATGAGGCCCAGACTTGGCATTTCTAGAAAGACATAGATGCCGCCGGTCTGCAGAGTCCACCTCAAGAACCATAGGGGTAGGGGATGTCTGCACAGAAAGCCAGATTGTATCATCATTGGGGGATTACGTTTTAAATTTGTGATAAAATGGGATTAACTTCTTGGCTTAAGTCCACTTAATGATTTCGTTAAGGTATCCCAGTTTTTAAATATTTGAACTCTGAGATTCATTAGTAGCCCTCCGTGGGTGTCACTGCTGGACACCAGGCCTGGGAGGGGTCCGTGCGAGGAGGGAACGGCAGGGCACCCAGGACTCCCCTCAGCGACCCGAGACCAGCAGGAGCCATGTTCCCAGCTCACCGATGAAGCCACCCACAGGTGTCTGCAGTGACTAAAAGCCCACTGTAATGAAAGCCACCCGCCAAGTACTTGCAGTGTGACTTTGGAGCAGAGAGAGACCAGGAGAAGTCTACTTTGTCAGTTTCACCCCTTTCCTAGTCATTTTCCGGGGTCCCTCAAAATTGGCCCTTTAAAGACACATACTACAGCCTCCAGGAGAAAGCTTGCCTGGGTCGAGTTTACTTCTCTGCTGGCGACCCTCTTGAGATGCTAGCGAATGGCTCGTAAAGGAAGTACAGGAAGTCCGAGGGGCCTCGGGTAGGGCTCGGTTACACTGGGGCTGGTTTTCTCCCCCCGCCCCGTCATTAGGGCCGCCAAGGCTGAAGCCTGTCCTCAGGGTGACAGCAGCTAACAAGACAGGCGGCCTCGTATATCCTGACGTGAAGAGCCGGCCCGTCGCTGATTTCGTTTGTTCCTAGGGATTCAGCCAGCATTTTCTTCATAAAGGCTTTGTTCACTGGTTTCAAATGAAAGAACAGTAGGATTTTCTTCTGTTCGTCTTAAAAAACCCAGCTGCAGCATGTGAAAGAAGTGTCATGCCCGCTACTTAACCTTTTATCTTTTTCCTAAGAACCTTTCCCTTTCCACCAAATGTAAAGTCCATTTCCTCACTCCTGGAAAGAAACAGCGCAGATATTTGGAATGAAGTGGATGGAGTGGAACAGACTTGACCCCGAAATAAAGAGCACTATTTTTAACGAAAAGGGTTATTTCTCCGAATTGTTTTCGAAGTTCTCTCACTCTGTAAATGTGATACATAAAACGCACACAGAAAAACGTGGGTTGTTGAAAAACTGCAACATCGCATTTCTCAGAGGGGGGACAATATTTTAATAGGCTTTTCTTGTTGGCGAATTTCTAGGGAGTGTCCTTGTGGTCCATCGTTGATCCGGTTCGGAGGTAAAGCGAAAGAGTACTCACCGAGGGCAAGAATCCGTTCCTGGATGGGGTGAGTGGCGGCGCACACATGTTATTTTACACGCCTCGGGTCAGGATCAGCTTTCTCTTGGCACCTAAAGCAGACAGCCTCAGGACTGCAGTTCCGTCTTGCAAAACTCAGTGTTCAGCTGCAGGTTTCTTCCTCTCCCTCAAGTGTGCCCAGTGGTGGGCAGATTTATTAGGGTTTTGTGACTTGTCCCCTGTCTGATTATCGTAGCACGGAATCCACTTGTCCTCCGTGTTCTCGGATCTGTCCTCTCGCTCCTTCCCGTGGTCTCTGTGCATCTGAACGCTCCGCGTCCCTCTCTGTTCCTCCAGCGTAGACAGACTCCGCTCACGCTTGGATCGCTGCAGCGCCTCCTGGGACCTCCCCGGCCCGGGTCTCTTTTCTCTCGACTGTTGCTCTGCAGACAAACGGGCCGTCATCTGACCTGGGCTGGGCTCATCGCGGCTCTTCAGCAGCGTCTCCCTTCAGCGCAGCAGACCGATCCTCTGAGGCTCACCTCCCCGGTTGGGCGTGTGACCCCGAGAGCGAGCGCTTTCACGCTCACGAGCATGTTTTCGTTTCAGGTACGAGTTGCCTTTTGACAGGCACGACTGGATCATCAACCGCTGTGGGACAGAAGTCAGGTATGTCATCGACTACTACGACGGCGGTGAAGTTAACCAGGACTACCAGTTCACCATCCTGGACGTCCGGCCCGCTTTGGATTCTTTTTCGGCGGTGTGGGACAGGATGAAGGTCGCGTGGTGGCGCTGGACCTCGTAACCACCGCTCCGTTAGCGATGGGAAAATACGAGCTATTTTTTTCCTGAGCGATACATTAAACTCTTCCCCAAACCGAATTGCTCTCGTGATGTAATGGGAATGTCAAGTGGGTCGTGACACTGTATACCTAGTGAGGGTCCCATGCACCGTGTTCTTTTGTTTTCACCTCATAGTTTATGCCAGATCATTCTAGGTTTCCTTCCCACTTGGCCTCAGTGGGAAGCAGTCCCTTGGGTTTTCCTTTCACCGCAGTATTGCCTGTGCATTTAATCTAGAAGAGTGAACAACCTCACGTGTTCATGAGGAAGAGTAAGGATAAAAGGGGCTCCCTTCCAATTTTAAGAAAGATTCTTTTCCGGAGGTTGTGCCGTCATCCGTACGGTTTAGGAGCGCACCCTTAGGAAAACGCAGAGGTGTGCCCTGGGAACGCGCTCAGCAAAACTAAGGCGCGTCTCAGCTCCACGAAGTCTCGGTTGTGAGAATCTCTCAGGTTGGGCCTTGTTAGAGAATAGTTTCAAGACCCGCATGATTTGATGATGCTCCTGCATTGGTGTATATGTTTTCACTTTTCAAATATGTCCATTTCGATTCCTGCCATCCTGGTACAGAACTCCGCTCCCGCAAGCAGGTCTCGTTGCCCGTGACATTGGACGTGTTCTCCCCGCTCCGAGTCCCATGTCTTCTCCTGCCTGAAGCCCTCCCTCCGGTCAGCCTAACCCGAACTTTAGAGATTGGGTACAAGTCACAGCGCCAGGACAGTCCCTCTCGAAGACAGGATCCTATTCTGTTGAGTGTTAGAATTCACAAGAAGAGTATTTTCCCAGATACGGAATGTTTGTATCAACTCACTGTCTCGGTGCAGATTTTTTTTTGCAGGGAGCTCTAAGTTTGCCGTTGAAATGCTTTTCTGCCCGTGATTCCTAAACTGGCTGTTCTGCTTAGAGCAGCACGTTACTGTTCTCTTAAGCATTGCCAATGTTAACCCGTTTGATGTACCTTGAATCTGTAATGTTAGGTTAGTGGAAGGAACTGGCAGTTTGCAGCGATTCACGTGACATTGGATTTCTTGGTTGTGTCGGTATTGTGTGGTGTTTTCAAAATCCGACAGCTCTGAACTCTTCTACGTGTCAAAATATTTGTGTATTTTAAAATAAAATAAAGCTGATAGTTAACAGGTTTTGATGTTAAGAGTAACTTCACATCTCCCGGCCATTTCTCCAGACAGAAATCACCTGTGCAGAAGTGACACCGTAGTCTCCCTGGTAGCAGCCGTTTTGTCATCCGTGAGTCACATTGGTAAACTCTTGAGAAAAGTAATACTCAATGGCACGTAGGGCCAAAAAAACTGCCAGTGGTTGAGTGTAGGATAAGGTGTTGTTACGAGAAAGTGTTGTAACACTGCGCCACAGGCAGGGGCTCTCCCCTGTTGACAGACCTACACTGTTTCTCAAGAAAAACCTCATCCACAGTAAACTGTCCATCGAGGCTGAATGCAGGATCGATGTAGTCCAGCCTTCCACCGCCCCTGGGAGAGGTCATAGCCCACTGGATGTCAGAGCGGCTGTGTGCCTAGATCATACCTGCTCATATCTGGGGGCCAACACTTCTGTGCTCTGACAGGAGATGCATTTGGAACATGAACTCCATTTTGGATGTTCTCTGAGGTTTTAAATTAAGTCTTCTCTCTCCAGTATTCACACTATTCAGAAGCAGAACAAACTCCTGTCATTAGGGCAAGTATTAGTGAACAAGGCGGGGTTGGAACCGGGCTCGTATATCTCCCTGGAATATTCCCTAGCAATTCCCTGTGTCTAGGGAGCTATGCCCTCCGCGTCATCCCGGGAACACGACAGACAAAAGGGGCAGCCCCGATCAGCACTCAGTCTTTCAAGGGACAGTCTATAAGTGAAAGGGTGGTAAGTTCTAGATTTCCAATTTTTTTTTTTTTTCAACGTTTATTTTTGGGACAGAGACAGAGCATGAACGGGGGAGGGGCAGAGAGAGAGGGAGACACAGAATCGGAAACAGGCTCCAGGCTCTGAGCCATCAGCCCGGAGCCCCACGCGGGGCTCGAACTCACGGACCGCGAGATCGTGACCTGGCTGAAGTCGGACACTTAACCGACTGCGCCACCCAGGCGCCCCTAGATTTCCAATTTAAAGATAGGCTGTGGTAATCTAGGGGGACACGAGTTCACCTAAGTATTTTTGAATATATACTAAATGTATAGTTAACCGATTACTGAGTCACCAATACAGTTAATTCTCTAGCAGAGCTATTCCTTCCTAGCTGAAATGAGATGCAGAATTCATGCCTCACCTCTGCAGTGACTATGGGACTTGTACTGTGGATCATCTGTGTCTTCGTAGGCTTGAGGCCATGTGTGGTGATGAATGCATGTCCCCCAAAAGACATCTGTGCCCCCATGTCGACGGCAGCATTATTTCCAATAGCCAAGACATGGCAACAACCTAAGTGTCCACCGACAGATGAGCGAGTAAAGAAAATACGGTATAGATGGACGACGGACTGTCAGCTTAAAAAAGGAAATCTTGCCGTCTGTGACAACACGGATGGGCCTTGAGGGCATTGTGCTAAGTGAAATAAGAGACAAATGGCATATGATGTCACTTGTATGTGGAATCTGAAAAAACAAAAATGGAGCTCGATACAGAGGAATAGATTAGTGGTTGCCGAACATGGGGGTGGGGGTGAAATCTGTGAAAGGGCTCGAGAGGTCCAAGTCTGTTATAAACAAAAGTCCTAAGGGTACAGTGTAACTGCGGTGATGGATGTTAAGGAGACTTAACTGTGGCGATCATCTCCAATAGATACAAACACCAATCCTTACAGTGTAGCCCTGAAACTAATGGCGTGTGTTATACTTCAGTTTCCAAAAAAAAGCGAGTCTCGAAAGCAGATGGCTGGCTTAGAGTCGCAGCTCAGCCCCTTCACTTGCTGTGCGATCTTAACATCTCTGGGCCTCAGCTTTCTCAGCCTTAAAAAGAATAATAAACCTGTTTGGGCCTGTTCGGCCTGCTGTTAACCGAATGCCATTGACCGGGCGACTGAGAAACAACAGAAATTTACCACTCACGCTTTGGGAGGCTGGAGGTCGGAGATCAAGGCGCCACAGACTCGCTGGCTTCCTGGTTCACAGCAGGCCATCTTCACGTGGGTCCTCACAGGAAGGGGCAAGAGTGCAGGCTGGAGTCTCCTTTAGAAGGACCCGATCCCCTCACAAGGCTCCACCCTCCTGACCTCAGCGCCCCCCAAAGGCCCCACCTCCTGATACCATCGCGTTGGGAGCGAGAAGTCAACACTTGAATCTGGGGTGGGGGCCACAGGCATTCAGAAATCAACAAAGAAAGGGTGGTGTGAGGGAGAAGCGGGGCATCTGAGATACGATAGGTAGCCGCCCGCCGCCCTCCCTCTCCCAAGGAGAATCTGCTGGGGGAACAGCAGGGTCTCCTCCTGATCCGGGTTCATGGGACAAGGCAGGGAGCAGTCTCTGACCTTTTGAAAACTAGAAACGGGGCAGGGGGACATGGTGTATGTAATATGCAAGTCCCGCTGGAGAAAAATAAAGATTATAACTGGGCTCCTGTGCTCCCTGGTCTAAAATGTAGCTCACCGCATCTCTGGGATCCCAAAGGTATCCCCCCTCCGTGAAAATTTAATCTGTATCCAGACTCAAAACATATTACAAGGGCGCCTGGGTGGCTCAGTCGGTTGAGCGTCCGTCTGACTGTGGTTGAGGTCACGATCTCACGGTTCATGAGTTTGAGCCCCACGTCGGGCTCTGCGCGGACAGCCTGAGATTCTCCCTCTCTCTCTGCCCCTGCCCCACTCACACTCTCTCTCAAAAGAAACTAAAAAAACAAAACCAAAAAAACACAAAAACAGATAATACAAGGTTATGTTTTCTGCAAATAAAATTACATAATGTTTCATAATTTCTTAAACCTACAGCATATTCAAGTGATACATATTATTCCTTCCCCCATGACAGACAGAATACACTTACTGCTGTGGCACAGGTACCTTAAGAAAATTCCAGGCCATTTGTATAAGCGGTAAAACATCTACCTCATGCTCCCGTACGCTCCTCCCTTGGTTTGAAGGTGACAGCGCTTCCTGCCAAGTGTTCACCCTGGCGTCACCTCCCATAGCAAGCGTTCCCGTGTTTTTGTGGGATCGTAGCCGCTGCTGGTGCGGACGTTAAAGCTTCTAAGACAAGGTCCTTCTCGGGACGCCTATGTCTACTCGGGGGATGAGGCGTGGACACGTGGGAGCCGTCTTGGATTTATAATTGTTTCCTTAATGCTTTCCCACACGCAGGGTCACGTGTGACCAGGGCCACGGAAACGACTGAGTGCTACAACGGGGGAACCGTGTGAAGACAGAGACGTCACAACAGGAGCTGAGTGGAGTCCTGAAGGGCAGAATCATCATTTAAACACTTTGCTTTTCCTTCTACATTTTCGGGTAAGTTCACGCGGCTAGTTCCCGGCCCTTCAATGGCTTGGCATGGAAGATGATCAGGACGTTTTTGGCGGCAAGTACCAGAGGCCTTGCTGGGACTCGTCACCACAGGTGCACGGCTGAGTGTGCACCTGGTCGATTCCAGCGCCCCGGATGCCGTTCCCTTCATGCTTCATTTCAGCTTCGTCCCGATAGGGCGAACTCCCTTCACCATCCTCCTGAGTGGGTGAATTGTACTGTGTGTAGTTACAGCCCAAGAGAGCTATTTTGAAAAAAGAAAAAAAAAAATGTGCTGGCTGATCCCTACAGCCCCCCTCTGCTATTAATTGAGAAGTCAGTTTACCAAGAGGCAAACCATAAGAGACTCTTGACTCTGGAGAACAAACTGAGGGCCGCTGGCAGGAGGCGGGTGGGGGATGGGCTAGACGGTGATGGGCATGAAGGAGGGCACCTGTTGTGATGAGCACCGGGTGCGGTATGTAAGTGCTGAATCACTAAATCCTGCTCCTGAAGCCGATACTAGCCTCGATGTTAACTAACTTGGATTGAAAGAAAATCTTGGAAGAAAAAAAAAGAGCCAGTAACTCAATTAAGCAAAAGAAAAGACAACGCAATATAAACACATAAACCAAGTCTATACATACTAACAAACGGCTAAGAAGGTTTTTGAAGGAGAATCACTAAAAATGTTTCCCTGAAACCGCAAAGGGTTGGGAAAATAGTCACAAATGATGTACGTTTATGTGTTTCTGGCTACACTATAACAGGTAATCATGTTATGATTTCCGGCTTCATCTAACTTTTAAAAAAACAGACGATTCGATATCAGTCAGGCGAAGTATTGCATTAGAGCAGCAGTCTGGCTCTTGCTGCCCATCCCTCCCTCCAGCTGTCTCCCTTTTGTGGCTTCCCAGCTTGATGCTTCTCAAACTTCCCTGCAGATCAGAATAGCCTGGAAGGCTTGTTAAAACAGAGGGAGGGGGGCAGCCCCAGGATTCCTGATTCAGCAAGTCAGGGAGGATTTGCATTCCTAACGGAGCTCCCAGGAGACTGGGATGCTGGGAGGAGGTGGGGGGGCCTGCGATCTCGGCCCCACTTTCCTCCAGGTCCTTGAAATCCTGCACACTGCTACCCGTCCCCGCCCCCGGCTCTGCCTGGCGCCGGCCGAAGTCCCAAGTAGGAAAGCGTGTTCAATGTAAATGCCGCTTGGCCAATTTTGCGTGTCTCCGTCTCCTCCTTCCAGCCCACCCGCTCCCCTCTGTTTTGAATGTCGCACAATTTCACCTTTGTTTTGTGTCAATAATGAAAATCTATCCTTTGTTAGGTTTTTTTTTGAGTTTATTTTGAGAGAGAGAGTGCGAGAGCGAGTGGGGGAGGGGCAGAGAGAGAAGGCGACCAGGAGATCATGACCTGAGCCGAAATGAAGAGCCAGAGGCTTGGGGCGCCTGGGTGACTCAGTCGGTTAGGCGTCCGACTTCGGCTCAGGTCATGATCTCTTGGGTCGTGGGCTCGAGCCCCGCGTCGGGCTCTGTGCTGACAGCTCGGAGCCTGGAGCCTGCTTCAGATTCTATGTCTCCCTCTCTCTCTCTGCCCCTCCCCCGCTCGTGCTCGCGCTCTCTCTCAAAAGTAAATAAATCATTAAAAAAAAAAAGTCAGATACTTAACCGACTGAGCCACCCAGGTGCCCTGGAAATCTGCCCTTCCTCTGAAAGTTCATCTGCTCCCACGACTTCTGTAGGTGATGGCGAGTTAGCAATGAGGTGAAGACAGTGTCCCCAGCGGGCACACAGAAAACCCCTCTTCTGCGAGCTGCTCCTGCGTGAATCGTGGTCTCAGAGGGAAAACGCATCATCTGGGTTATCTCTGCTACTTGAGCTTTGCTCACCGTATTCGTTGGCAAGGGCACAGCAAAGCACCACGAACTGAGTGGTTTACACCACAGCAAGGCATTCTCTCGAGTTCTGGAAGCGACAAGTAAGATCAGAGTGCAGAGCCAGGCCCCTGGGGAAAATGGGCTCCAGGCCTCTCTTGCCGGCTTCCGGTAGTTCCTTGGCCTGTGGCAGAACCCCAGTCTCCACATGGATGGGGGGCTGTGTCTGCACCCAAATTTCCCCCTTTTATTAGGACACCCAGCCACACTGGGTTTGTGCCCTCACTAATAATGACCTCATCTTACGTCGATCATTTGCAAAGACCCCGTTTGCAAATAAGATCACGTCCACAGGTAATGTGACTTCAGCATCTTTTGGGGGGACACAACTCAACCCCAAACATTCACATTTGCGGAACGGCTTACCCAGGGCCCGTCCAGCCTCTCCCTCTGGCGTCTGCACTCTGTCCCTGCCGAAGGGCTCCGCCGTCTTTGCACATTTCGCTCAGCAGCGACATTGCAAACCAGCACTGGCTTGGTCCCTCGCGGATCTTCGCCCTTCTGCCAAGCTTGGATGTGCTCAAGGCCGAGGCGGCAACCGCCCCTCCCCAGATGGCTAAGCAGACTGGTCCTTGATCTTGGAGCCAGCGAAGTAACCGGACTTTAAGGAGGCTCTGAGCACCCACTCGCCCTGTTTGTCTCCTGTAGGAAAAAGCATGTCTCTAATTCCTTTTCTAATGCATTTTACCTTTGTGGAAACCCACTCACAACCCCAGAGCTGGCCCAGAGATGATTTTAAGCTGAACACATTTGAGAAGTTTTATGGTCCTGAAGGAGACGGGAAAATCACTCATACCTGTATAGACTCACATTATCGCAAACTTCCTTTTCTGCTGTCTGCTCTCCTAAAAGCCCATGTGTCTTTCTTACATAAACCTATTTGTTTTTCTCAAAGAAGCCGTCTCTCCCCACTCCCTTTTCTCTCCTAAGACAGATAAACCTTTAACTTCAACCATTTAAGGGGCCAGCTACTCTTTGGCTGGCTCCCATTATGGGAATGAAATACACCCTTTTCTCCTGTTAAGCTGTCTTTTGCTAGTTTAATTCACAGGCCCTGGGTAGAACACTTAAGAGGGTAGGACACTTAAGAGGGTAGGAGGAAATTTTTTTTTTTTCCTCCTTCAGTTTCCGAGCAAACGTGGGCATATTATCTGTATGGAAACACCGGAAGGTCTGTCCAACATGTCGCCCAAGAACCACAGAGCACAATTGGATGGCCTGCCACCACATCCTGGCTCTGCCGCCCTGTAGTTGTGTGACCTTGGGCGACTCGTGTGATGTCACTCCGAGTCATCTGTGCCCTCTGCCAACAGAGGACAGCTGTGGTTCCTGTCTACTGCTTGTGGAGGTTAGAGGAGTTAATGAGTGAAACACCTCCGTTCGAGCAGATGTTGTTAATAGATGCTAGTTACAGGACCTGCCCTTTGCAGCAGAGGGTCCCAGGTTGTATCTTCTAAAGCGATCGCACGTGGGATGCCAATTTGCGGCAATTTGTTGACTACTTAGTGTATGGCCGGCCGCTGCTCTAGGTAGTTTCTCGCTTAACCCTCAGAACAGTCCTGAAGGTCGGGTGTTATTATGCCCTGATGACTCTGAGGTCACCCGGCTAGTGAATGACAAAGCCGGGAGTCAAACCCTGTTCTCTCTGACCCCGAAGGCCACACTTCGAGAGGTCATTGTTTCTCCAATATTAGCAAGCGAGCACCAAGCAGGGAGCAGGCAAATATACATTTACTTGCCATGCCTACGACTAGATTTTTACTCTTAAGAATGGAAAGATAACACATCCAAGCCACCCGCCCTGCCTGTTGCAGATAGTACAGAGCTGGGCAACGTGTCTTCGTGGAGCATGGCTGGCGAGGACACAGGGTCCCTGTGCTCGCCATGCGCTTCTCCCCAGACTGTCCTGCCGTTTCTTCCAAAGTCTTTTAATTTGGAAAACATACCTCCATCTCTGTGTTTGCGGGGAGGCCACGGACTTGTGTGTTTGGTCCATCACATGGTAAATTGCTCGATCACATTTACACGCATATGCTCGGCCAACAATTTATCAAATGCCGACCGTATGTTGGGTCTCTGCCCAGTCCTGAGCACATAGTGCCTGCCTTCGAGGGCAGAGTGGGAATGATCTCGAGATGCAACATACAGCGGTACTGATAAGGCACAGCAACGCTCGTGAAAATGGCCACGTGGGCCAAGTACCTGTGTAAGTTGTGATTCAGCACGTGTGTGCGACAGGAGGTGTCAAGCCAACTTTATAAGGAAATAATAGCCTTTGAGTAGGAAATGCAGGGAAGAGCAGTCGAGACCCTTGGAACAGAAGTGCATCCTGCGTGTGGGGATGGGGTGTCTCCCAGATGTGGCCAGAGGAGCGCATAGCGCTGTGGGGAGACACCGGGGGTGGAAGGTGGATTGAGGTTGGACTCTGGAGCGTTTGGATGTTATCACCGGGCGTGTGGACTTTGTCTTGGAGGCCATCGGTGGTTTTAAAGCAGGGACACGCCTGTGACAAGGTGTGGATTGTAAACTACACCCAGGGCGGTGACGCGGAGGAACGAAGGAGATGGTGAGGGCAGACGCACAGAAGACACTTGCGAGACAGGCCGTGAGGGTGGGATCCCAGGGAGGCTGGGATCCCGGGGAGGCTGGGGGTAAGACGCCCTGGACCAGGGGGTGGCTGGTGGCTAGAGAGAATGTGGCTGCACGTGGCAGGCATGCAGCTGGTCCTTCAGGGCTGGGGAGGCCCCGTGCAACATTCAGTGAAGATGTCAAGCCACTGGGGACTGAGTGGGGTACCATGGCTGCAGATGAGGGTGACCAGACTTAGCAAGAGACACTCAGTTCAATTGAATGTCAGGTAACCAGTGAGTGGCTCTCTAACAGAAGTACGTCCCGTGTCGTATCTGGGACAAGAAATCTGTGTTCAGTATAATTACATCTCAGACACGGCACGCGAGGTGCCTCTACTAAAACGTGACCATTGAGGCAGGGCCCTGGTTTCTTTTTTTTATCACGAAAGCTGGGATGTCCCCATCAAACTGGGACGAGTCGGTCACTCTAGGCTGAACGGATGTCGCCTGAATTGAATTTCGAGAATCTCCTGACCCTTTTGCAACCTCCGTGGGGTCTTCGGTTGGGGTGGGTGCTGCGCGCACCTCGGTGCGCGGGGGGGCCTCACCGGGCCAGGGGTGCGCACCCCAGGGACCACTATCCGCAGTCGCCCGTCTCCGCCACGCCATCTGTCGCCTCGACTGCGCCGAAGACTCTCCACCTTTTTTGGCATTCGCCTTTGGTTTGCATTTTTTTTCTCTCGAACATTTGCTGCCCGTTTAGTCCCGTTTCAAAAATCCGTCCGGCCGAGCCGTGGTCCCGTCTCTCGTCCACCCCCTGCCGTCCGCCTGCCCGAAGCCTGCGCCACAGGCCTGGACTTTGTTCCGGCGGCTCCTTACGTTTAATCCCAACGCTGTCCCCCTGCCAAGCAGGTGTGTAGTGAAACGCGCATGAGAAAAGAAGCAAGCCGGGCTTATCTAGATGTTTCCTCAACTTGCGCAAATTCCACCGGTGGGAGAGGTTTGGGTCTTCTGTGACAAACCACAACGCGCGGACGTTAACAGCCACTTAGATGGATCAAGAGAAATTCACGTTCGGCCATTTCTGCCATCATCTTTCTGGCCCTGTTGCCAGAGACACACAAGCAGTGCTCATGTTCACAGACGCAGAGACACGTGCGACATCGCTTCTTTGCTCCAACTTGAAAGCGTCTGAGCTCTATTTGTTTCTTGTCAGGCGTTCTGTCATTTACAAGGTGTTACAAATTACTTCAGTTTCCACTCCGGTCCTTGGGTCCCGTGTGTGTATTTTAAAACAACTTATTTTCAATGTGATAAGGGTATCTAAAAACCCAGCTTTCACTCGCTATGCTAAAGATACGGCCGCTGGGCTTAAATCACACAAAGAGAGAGGGAGAGTGAATATTGTTTCTCTCTGTCTCTCTCTTTCACACACACACACACACACACACACTCAGTTTGATTATTTAAAATACATGCTGAGCCCTGTTTCCTGGACCAGCTATTCTAGATCTGACTATCAACAGATGGAGAGACTTTTCATTACCCTTTGTGTCACAGACGTCCACCGCCAGAGCCATTTGGTCTGGAAGCTTTAAAACATAAAACTCTTTGGGCAAGAGCCTGGCAGGCAGAGGGCCCGATGCACGAGGCAGTTCAGTCCAGAATGGAGGGAAACAACTGGCCGGGTCACAGTCACGCTCAAAGCCTGGAAAACACAGGGTCAGTAGGAGGAGACGGGGTGGCACGGAAAAGCAACTTGCCATCCACAATCAAGTAGCGTTTGCTCGGAGCCTCGTTCACAACTTTCCGCTGCGTGGGGGCACCCGGGAAGATCCGGATACTGGCGGCCAAATCCTTCCTGAGTCCCAGCCGGCCGCTGAAACGAATGAAGCATCTAAGGCCCTTAGGACGGATGTACCTTACAGGGATTGTGTTGGCAACACCTGTCCAGCAGGCGGAAACCCGGCCTGTGGCTAAACACAGCCTCCACTCGCGAGAAATGATTGTTGTAAACTTCTAAGTGTGTCAGTGTTCCCAAACCGTCTGATAATTTTTTACCAGCTCTTTAGCTGCATATGCATAGTAGCGCTGCTGTCTATTGCACTTGGACTTGTGGATAGTGAAGGGGAGGTCTGGAATGGCGGGTGAGTTCATTCATCAGATTTAATGCCAGGGAACAAAGTCTCTGTTTAACTTTTTATTCATCATGGCACAAGATAGAACATGAAGAAACACCACGGAAAATTTCATTGCCAACATGAAGATTAAGAGTAGCATGTTCCATAAAAAAAAAAAAATTCCTTTTCTATAATACACATTCCCTTATGAAGTGAAAAAAAAAAAAAATCTCAGAAAATACTGAAGCGAATCGCCACCTGCTGGTCAAAAATGGTTTTGCGGTTGAAAAACTTCAAACTGAAGTGTGGCAGGAGCATTTTATGATACACACAAAATTCCTGAAGGAAACATTTCCTCAGCCTTTGGCACGACGTCAATACAAAGCTGTAGTTTTTTTTTTTTCCAAACATGATTTACTTTACAAAGCACTGCGTATAATTTGGTTAATACTGATTATGGGGCAGAAGGAAAAACTGCGTTCTGTAATTTGAATACTCCATTTGGATTCTTAAACACTTTATAGTTGGATTCCAGTTTGTAGTTTTGAAAAATACATAAAAATTATACATTATAAATATATATTATATATGGTCTATATAAAACTGAATTTGATCTAAACTGGGAAGGACAACTTAATTATTCTTTCTTTGTTAGGCACGGCCTTTCTCTTGTTTGATCAACTGAAACCTTTCTAAACAGATTCTAAAAATATATTCCATAATGTATCAAATTTAATATTCTCCTTAAAACATATTCAATATGAAAAAGCATTCGGTGACTACATTTTTTTGGTATCTCACTACTATATAAAAATATGGCTTGGCATATTCTATTTTGTTTTGCTGTGTTAGCGTTTTTTCTTAGGCATCGAAGGAAGGGCTATCCCCAGTTAAAAAGCTATGGCAAAAGCACAGAAACCTGCTTGTGCATATTCTAGAACATTCTATGGAATCTCATTCCTTAGTATGCGTGAAGTGATTTAAAAAAAAAATGGTTCCTTCTGTTTCTGTGAATATATCATATATGATTATCATACATAATCTGTTACAGAATATACAACAGTCAGAACGGAAGTCACATAAATACAATTAAGCGATATCAAAGCAAGACTTTTATCTTATACAGAGCCAAAGTGAGTAATTTTTCGATTGGATATCGCCATCCGGTTTTGTTTTTGTTTTCTCCTAAGGCTGGCTATGCAATAGAACGTTATTATCAATGGCAAGGGTAGTGCTCTATATCTTTGAGTGAACTCGGTTTCTCCTGTGTTATTTTTTTAAAGTGTAAAAGAAGACAAATAAGTAGAAGTGTCCAATTGTCCCACACCACCTTTTTTCCCTACTGAGTGAAAGAAGGCTGTTTGGGACGTGGGGGCGCGAACTCGGGCGGGCTCAGACCAGCGTTTCCGGGAGGGCGTCGGGGTTGTCGGTGGACAAGAGCTCCCAGATTTGCCACCGCTCTCTCTGCCAGTCGAGCCAGTCGGGGTCGCCCAAAGTCTTGCTGTTCTGATCGCCGGTGGGACCGGAGTAGGCAGTGCTCGGGTTTTGCTCAGTGGCCCGAGGCTCTTCCGAAGCTGTTCTGGAACCTTCTTCGGGCCTCTGAGGCCTCCACAGCAGTGACTCGGCAGGCTGGTGGGCTGACGCCAAAGCTTGCTTCCCTGGACCAGGATAAGGAGGAGGAGGCCTCTTGTCACGCTTCTCGCCCTCTCGAGGTCTCTGGTGCCAGGGCTTGGCTCTGCTCTGCGGCCAGGCGGTGCCTGGCTCGCTCTGGGTGAGGTCTTCGGCACTGCCCAGAGTCAAATACCTCCCTGCTTTGGGCATGGCCTGCTCGGGTCTCCTGCCGCCGCCCTGGATGTGGGGCGTGCTGCAGACCCGCGACACGGGAGGGCAGGCCGTGCACTCCACCACGGTGGCCGTGGTCCGAGTCCTCCGAATGACCTGCCGGCCACGTTCCAGTTCTGTGGGGCTCCCGTGCCACTGAGGCCAATTCGGGGACAGGTTCCCCTGAGAAAGGGAACATGGCCCCGGTCGCAGGGAGCTACTTTCAAAAATGTCTCCATAGGAACCTGGAGGCCAGAGAGAGGGGCAAGAGAGGGAATTAGTTTGCAGAATCCCCGTTGGGAGGTCCCGTCATTTCCTTCCCACTGGCAGCTTCAAAACCCGAAAAAGCCCAGTTGGCTCTTAGCTGCCGCTGCCTCAAGTAAAATATTTCCTAGTAAAAGAAATGACACGTGACGTTTTGGTCACCGGCACAGTGCACGTTGCAGCTCCAAAGACAGACGTTAGCTGTCAAACTAGATCGTCCTGGCCACTGATTTATTTCAGGAAAGGCCCCTTCCACGTGGCTATGAACACTTTTCCGAGCGTGGAAGGTAAAGGAAGCGTTCTCTTCTTGTTCGGGGCAATTTGCAGTCCTGGGGAGACACAAATT
Source organism: Prionailurus bengalensis (assembly GCF_016509475.1). Lineage (NCBI taxonomy): Eukaryota > Metazoa > Chordata > Mammalia > Carnivora > Felidae > Prionailurus > Prionailurus bengalensis. Next base: position 8,164,513 of record NC_057361.1, read on the forward strand.
CGAATGCTTTCGTGTCTCTACGACGTCAGTAAAAGCCATTGGAATAAATGAACTGAATCTAAACTGGCCCCGTGGGAAGGACTGGTTGACATTTCCCAGCCTGCCTTGCATTTAGGAGGGCCACATAACTGAGGCCTGGCCAGCCAGGGTGCAGAGATGTGACGTCAGCCATTTCTAGGCCTGGTCCAATAAAAACACACACGCCTGTGAGTCTTCCGGGCTCACCCCTTCCGCCCACTACTAGGCTGGGATGGAGACACCCCCGGGGAGCCACCCCCGGGGAGCTCGGGCTGGGTGGGGCCCGAGCCCCTGAATGGCTGTGTGGACCAGAGCTCCCCCGCCCCTCCTCGCCCTGCACGATCCACACTGTGACGTGATGTGAGGGAGAGATCAACCTGTGACAGGTTAAGGCTCGAGGAAACTGAAGGGAGGGCAAAAGACTGCATTTCGCGAACAAACGGGTTCTTGGCGCCTATGTCCCCAGACCACCATTGGCCCGTTCTCTCATTTACTAAAAAGTAGGCGGGGAAAGAGAAGACGATCACTGGGGCAAGAGACAGCAGCGTTTACGCAGGGACTGATCAGAGTTGAAATAGCACGGGGAATTGGAGCGGAACATCTGGGACTAGTTTATCCTTGAGGCAAAAGGTAGTAAAGCACCTCATAGGATACAACGGGATGTAGTTAGATAAAGGACCCGTTCGCAATTCAGCTGGATCAGATGCCACTAAATTAAAGATGCACTATAGACACACTCACATGTACACACACACACACACACACGTATTTGGAACAAAAAACCAAAACAGTTTACACACTTCATGCTGTGTATTAACATACGTTCCACATGGATGAAAGAATTAAGGGCTAAAATAATGAAATACTATGAAAGAGGAAAGCATATACATGATTAATGCTTAAGTAAAGATCAGTTTGGTGGAAGAATTCACAAAAACGAAGAGCCATAGACTAGATTATGTGAAACGTAACAATTCCAGATATCCAAAGGGGGACAAAACTGTAAGGGATGAAAGAAATGCAAATGAAACTAATAAATACAACTGTGGTTTCGAATGAGCAAAAATGCAAACTAGTGACTGCACCTCTGGATGTTTGGGAAGGTTCTTAATTTTGACTCGCTGCCCTATTCTGGATTTATGACTTGCTTTCCCAAATTCTGTGAATCTGTTCTTCATTGAAAATACAGAACAAAATGCGCAAGAAAGAAGTTCCCGACAGCATCACTTATTACAACGATAACCAAAAAATGGGTTGTAAACCAGGCGTATGCAGTCTGGAACACTACGTGGCCCTTCACAATAATAATGGCAAATAACCGGAAAATGGAAGTGAAACAGATAATAGAAAGTTGCACAGACAGAATGATTGTAACTATGTTTAAAAACTCTTGGGGCGCCTGGGTGGCGCAGTCGGTTAAGCGTCCGACTTCAGCCAGGTCACGATCTCGCGGTCCGTGAGTTCGAGCCCCGCGTCGGGCTCTGGGCTGATGGCTCGGAGCCTGGAGCCTGTTTCCGATTCTGTGTCTCCCTCTCTCTCTGCCCCTCGCCCGTTCATGCTCTGTCTCTCTCTGTCCCAAAAATAAATAAACGTTGAAAAAAAAAAAAAAAAACTCTTGCAAAGGGGGTGCCTGGGTGGCTGAGTCCGTTGAGTGTCGGACTTCAGCTCAGGCCATGATCTCACAGCTTGTGAGCTCGAGCCCCGCGTTGGGCTCTGTGCCGACAGCTCAGGACCTGGAGCCCGCTTCGGATTCTGTGTCTCCCTCTCTCTCTGCCCTTCCCCCATTCACGCGCTATCTCTCTGTGTCTCTCAAAAAGGAATAAACCTTAAAAAAATAATAAAAAACTCTTGCAAAGGAAATGAAATGAAATATAGTCAAAGGTTGACATACCTTGGCAGAAAGGCTAAGTATAGCTTTATATGGTTTTCCCCCTATTTTCAGCATTTTCCAGATAACATCTGAAAAGTACTTAATATGATAGTAGGAAAAAAAAGCAAAGAAACTTAATTTAGAAAGCAAGTGCAATAAACAGCCTTTAAAAGATAGTATGTCACCTGTCATTCCCGGGTCTTTGGATCCACTTTTTAATGTTGAATGCCAAGTTCCCCAGATATTGAAAGGCTCCTCTGCCATATCTAGGAAAAAGTGTAAAGAGAAAGGTATGTGACTCACAATGGAAATCGACGAGCAAAAAGTCAATCAACAAACATTTTTGTAACATGGTATCACATTGGAGATCGTGCCGGATACAAGACAGAACAAGGTGCGTACCTGCCTTTCAGGAGGCTTAGTCCGTTGGGGATTTACAAAAAGGCTTTCTATATAATGGTCGTGGTACACAGAATAAGGGCCCCCAAAGATGTCTGTGTCATGATCCTCAGAACCTGTAAAGATGTCATACGCCAAAGGGACTGCAGGTCGGATTAAATTATGAGTCTTGAGACGAGACGATGATCTGGATTAGCTGGACGGGTAGACCCGATGCGATCACAAGGGTCCTTATGAGGGGGAGGCAGAAAAGGTGCTATATTTTTGGAGGAAGGGCCACGAGCCAGAGAACACAGGTGGCCTCTCGGAGCCTGGAGCCTCCAGGAGTAACACAGCCCTGAGGACCCCTTTGGATTGGTGAAGTCCAGAAGTGTGAGATGATACACGTGTGTGTCGTTTTCAACCACTAACCTGTCAGACGCTGCTAGAGCAGCGATGGGGAGTGAATACAATGGTGACGGATGACAACAGCTCTGACGGCAGTTACTGAGACCGAGGAACGTAAAATAGTCACCGTCCCCCTGCTGGTGCTACCCTCCGCCATACCCCGCTGCTGACATCAACAGGTTCACCCCTGCCTGTATCCATTCACAAGCTGGCAGAGGAAGGCGCCGTATGGGGCGTTCTCTCCATCTCAGAGTCCCCGCTACGACCCTGTGATGTGATCCTAATGAGTATTTCTTTTCTTTTTTTAATATGAAATTTATTGTGAAATTGGTTTCCATACGACACCCAGTGCTCGTCCCAACAGGTGCCCCATAATGAGTATTTCTTGAAGCAAGTGTCTACCGGGTGCTTCCCTGGGGCAGCCGTTCGGATGCCTTGTGACCTTGTCGAGCGCTCACTGCGCGCCAGGTTCTGTGTTGAGGACTTTACGTGGGCGAGCGAATGGAACGCTCAGAGTTACTGCTCCTGTCTTTCTTAGTTTCCATAGGAGGAGGGGAGAGGACTCCGAAAGGCTCCGTCTCTCCTGCAGGCTGCGCGTGGCAGAACAGGTTACCGACGCCAAGTCTCGTGCTCTGGTCATGGGACACCAACACGACTTGTTTCTAATTCCCTCGGGGTGGGGTTGTTTGCAGGGAGACAGTTACAGAGTGGACAGGATTGCTTAGCCCCCGCACCAGTGACACCGGGGGCCGAATCCTTCTCTGCGGGGAGCGGTCCCGCATGCCGCGGGATGTTCAGCCCTGGGCTCTACAGTCTGGACCCCAGTAGCAACCCCTCCCAAGTCGTGATAACCCCAAATGACTACAGACATCGTCACCTGTCCCCCGGTGCGCAAAATTGAGGACCACAGTGCCAGAGTTTGCCAAGATAGCCAACAGACAGAACTAGTAGTGAGTGCCTCAGTCTACCTGCTAACAAATCAGAGCTTTCCCAGTGGGAAGTTGTCGAATAACATCTCTCTGAATCTGTATTTAGAAACCCGAATATGCCGGGCCTCTTACAACGGCCAGATTCTCTTCAGAGCACGTTCCTGTGTTGTTGTTGCAGAGAATGTTACGTATAGAAAATCTGTCACTAATTTAAAAGAGCAAATATTAGAGATCATTTATATACGTCAGAAAGGGAATAGTAAATCTATGATGCATCGATATCATGGCCATGAAGAATGTGAGCAAAATGGAAAATGCTAAATGATATGATTTTAAGTGAGATACGCTTAATTCAAAAGGAGCTATACTTTGGAAAACAAAGCTGTAAAGTTAGGTATACATCTGGACAAGGACTATGAAAACTAAAGTTTTACATTTAAAAAATAAATTTTATGCTTGAAGGGAACATGGGTTACTGTTTTCTTTTTTTTTTTTTAATTTTTATAATGTTTATTTATTTTTGAAGGAGAGAGAGACAGAGTGTGAGCAGGAGAGGGGCAGAGAGAGAGAGGGGGACACAGAATCCGAAGCGGGCTCCAGGCTCCGAGCCGTCAGCACAGAGCCCGACACGGGGCTCAGACCCACGAACCATGAGATCATGACCTGAGCCCAAGTCGGACGCTTCACCAACTGAGCCACCGGGCGCCCCAGGTTACTGTTTTCATTACGAATTTTCTCAATTATTTTTTGACATGATTATTTATAAAATAAAAATAAACATACTATGCTTTAAACACACACGCACGCACGCACACACACAACAAACAAACGAACAAACAAAGCCCTTTCAGGGTGTTTCTGTGGCTTAAATTATAAATGTAGGATAAAATGTGTCTTCCATTTACTACTCAGAGCGTCCTGCTGAGCCCTGGCACTGAGGGATTACTCTGTGGAGGAAGAGAACAGAAGCAAACATTCGGTGGTCAAATAAATTTGGGGAAAACTGTAAACCACACTCTCTTTTCCACTTTAAAGAGTTTGAGAAATTGTACAATAGAGAAACCATTAGCTCGGTTAGCCCAGCATTCCCCAAACATAGTTGACCATGGAATGCTTATTTTGCCAAACAAATCTTCCTCTCCCACGGAGACCTCTTTGGCACACGACGTCTCCTTATATAGTGGGTTCAGCTTCCTCTCTTTGGAAAAGTAACAGCAATAATCAGGTGACATCTTAGACATGCAAACATGCTCCCAAACTCAGGGGCGAGGACACATCAAGTCCCTCGGATGCTCGAGGGGAACAATCAGTGGGAGTACCGGGGGCTCTCTGGGCATGAGACTGCTTGCCACATGCCGGGGTCTGCAGGGACCCTCCCAGACCAGGACTGGGCCCTCCATCCCCTCCTCTTCCCAGAGCCGGAACTCGGCCAATCCCACAGAAGTACAGGAACATGAAACAAGGAAGGGATGAAGAGAAGGTCCAGGTGCCCACGCCATGCCACGTGCCATCAGGGTCACCGATCTGGCCGGCGCCGGCCGGGTTCCAGTTACCTTTGCCAAGCCTTGGTCCAGGAGAACTCTCCCTTGATTTCGACGATGGCAAGTGGCTCACCAGCACGTACTGCTCCGGCCCTTTGTAAAGCTTCTCTGAGCCCCCCGGGGCCGCGTCCTCTTGCATAGCCAGCAAGGAGCGCTCGGACAGCACTGGGGAGTTGTTGTCATAAGGGGAGAGGTCTCCGCTGGAGGCCTTGTTGGAGTCGGTGGATGAGTGCCTTCCTCCCACAGAAAATGAAACTTCCGACCGCAGCATGTCAGGGCTTCTGGTGCAAGGAGACAATAGCAAGCGCGTGAGTGTGTTAACACTTAGTGACCAGATTCAAAAGATACGACCGTGACACAAACGGCAGGAGGAGAACGCATGGATGGGCACAGGGGCCGAAACCAAAAGACAATTCGGAGCGAACACTTGTACAGCGATAATGCGAAAGCGTTTCCACGACACGGCCAGCAGAGGGCAGTGAAACCCAACAGTCGTTACAGGAACTGTCCGGGCCAGGGAGGCGGGGACGATGAAACAGACATGGACCCCTGTATTCTCCAGGGGGCATCGCTCAAATGCCTGTTGCATTAATCTCGCTGCCACTGGAAAATCAAAGTCTGATGCTCACTATCTGTTAAGTAAGGAAAAACTGGCAGAGAACCCTGCGACGTTCCTTAATATCCTCAATTGAATATAATTCACATAAAACGATGAAACTTTTTACGTGAAGTTCACGATGGCTTTATGGACAACGTTTCTTCCCCCACCCGAACGCTCAGTGTGAGTAAATCCATCTTTCCTGTGACAGTGACGACAACGACGACGACGACGATGATGCTTCTGGTGGGAAGAATAGATTCACGTATGAAGAGGCGAAACACATGACAAATACATGACCGCCACTACAGTTCATGGGATTTTAACACTCCGAAAATGAGCCTACGAGGCACGAGTGCTTTTACAAATGGATGCAAAACATGCTAATCAGCATATCCATGATGTCTTATCGGTGCATAAGTTGTCACAGCAACAGAAATAACAGCGAACGTGTGAGAGGGGCAGGAAAATGAGACCGTCAAGAACATGAAGAGAGTGTTGGAAGGCTTACCTGGGAGCATCTGTATTTTCTACCTTCCTCAAAACAGTGGCCCTGACATCTTGAAGGGAAATGATGACAGATTAAAAGTTCCAGAACCTACTTCTGTCGCCCCCCACCCCCAACCCCACTTTGCTCCTCTTTAACTAGTCTTTGCTTTCTTCTGGTTTAATTTTGCAAAACAAATCCTTTGGGATCTTAAAGAAGGTAAACACACGCCCGAGCAATCTTTTCCTAACTAAAGGGCTGTGTGCACGCAGGACGGAGGACGTGCCCTCACAGGGGGATCTAGCTCAGTCTCGGGTTTCCAGCCGGGGTTAGCGTCCAGGAGAAAAGCCATCTCCGTATCTATGACGTGCCTCGCCTGTCACTGACATGGCCAGGAGCTCGAGCACTTTTTTGCCGAGGAAGTTTCTTATCCACATGGAATAAATCAGTCCTTTCCTTGCCTCCTCTTTAAACCGATGATAGATAATCTTATGGGAAAGAGCCAGAGGACAACCACGAGGATGATTTTCCAGAAACGTGAGGCCTCCCGTGAAATGAAGGAAAAATAAAAGAAACTTATTTTATTTCTGCTGGAAATGGGGGGGGGGCAACTATTTAACCTCCATATCTAATGGGGCGGAATTCTCCCAAATTCTAGCAGGGGAAAAAACAAAGCAAAACAAATGGACACTGCTGTGTCATCACGAATTTGACTCCGGCTGAGGAAACTTTGCTATGAAAATGAGAAAAACTGAATGGGTTGAACATGGAGCTGAGCTTACAATCGGGGTTCTGACCAGGGCTAGAAATTAGAGTACGGGGCCAATTTCCGTGGTTTTCCCTGTTTAGTTGACAGCTTCCCCCGTCGTTAATGAAAATGTCTTAGGTCTCCTCGGCAAGAATAAGTCAGCGAGGACCAAAGCCTGATCTTGTGGGATGTTTGAAGAGAGCCCAGTGCATTCATTAGCCCAAACGCAATAACCATCAGGGCCACGAATGCTTTTTTGCCCCCTCACGTTGGGAGGAAAATGTTGGAACGGTGGCATTTTAGCTCATGGGGATCCCAACTATTCTGTCTCGCGTCTTGCTCATCTGTCTTAAAACACATAGAGAAGAGAATACATTCAGCCAAATATGATAAGCTGCAGATCCAGCCAACGGTTGCGTGCATAAAGAAAGGTGCCCTACGGGGGCGCCTGGGGGTGGCTCAGTCGGCTGAGCGTCCGACTCCGGCTCAGGTCATGATCTCACGGTTCGTGAGTTCGGGACCCGCATCGGGCTCTGTGCGGACAGCTCAGAGCCTGGAGCCTGCTGTGGATTCTGTGTCTCCCCCTCTCTCTGCGCCTCCCCCAAGTGTGCTCTGTCTCTGTCTCTGTCTCTCTCTCTGCCTCTCAAAAATAAAGAAAAATAATTAAAAAAAAAAAAAAGAAAGAAAGGTGCCCTATGGAAGAAACGTAGCGGGTCTCAGCACTAGGAACACTTCGGTTTCCGCCCAGCGAGGAGGTTACTTTGGCCCTATGGAAGCATGCATCAAGTTGCCGTCCCGAGGCCTGTGGTCACCTCTGTGTGTCCCCACCCCGGCCTCGTCTTACCTTATGGCTCTTCCCATCGTTTCCCTCTCCCTAGCCTCTCAAATTACTCACTACAACGTTGTTCCACTTGCATAGTTTTGCAAGCTGCTGCAGTAAGCTCTTTGGGGACTGTACAGACGGGAAAATCACACTCACATTAATTATTGGGTGTACGGAAAAGGCTTCATGAGAAGATTTCGTTTGCTTAACCGAAACAGAATAAAACAGAGAACAGTGGTGACAATAACAAAAATAACCGAGCTGCCACACCGTTTCCCTTCCATTTTCATGGCTGTGATTGGAGCCGATGGAGGAGAGGTGAGAGAGGAGGAGATGAAGGGCCACTGACCACTTCCTCTGTTCTTTGGGGAACATCACCCGGGAACTTGTTGGAAATGCGAGTTCTCAAGCCTCGCTCTGGACCTACTGTCTGGACTGGCTATAACATGGGAGGCCCCCGGTGGGAAAAAAAATTAAGAATTTGCAGGTGGCGATAGCAGATCATCGAGCCAAGTGTGGGCCTCTTCTCGATGGAGGCCCTGTGCAGCTGCACAGGTTGCAGACTGTGAACTGGCTTTGCCTATTGAAAGGGCATCTGGGAGTCGGGCTAGCAAACTGTGTTTTAAAAAGCCCTCCAGGTATCTGTGACGCAGGGGCAAGTCTGAGAACCTCGAGGCCAAACTACCTTCCCTCCCTCATCCATAGCTAGGACGGTGGGCTAAGGATCTGTTGGGTCGAATCAGGAAGGACAGCACAGAGAGTGGCCCAGACGTCAGCGCTGGTTGGCCGAGGGGGTTAATGTGGCGGTCCCGACCTGGAGGTGGCTGGGGCCACAGCTGAATAAAGGGGGGGGAGGTGCGCCCATCCTAGCCACTCGTCAACGGCATCCAGATAACCCAATGCGTTGGGGTTGCGGATCAGAATCGGTAAGGTGCGAGGGAACGGGAGAAGCCAACCTGCCTTTCTCTGCTCTTCAGGTTCATTCTCCTAAGTCAAGCCACCAAAGTGACTACAGCCGGGGCCCCAACCAGGGGAGAAACTGAAGGAGGCGGCCAAAGCTAAACCCTGCGGGTAGAGACGCAAGCAGGTCTCACAGCGGACACAGGCTGTGAACCTGAGGGTGGCTGGGCTCACGGCCAGGGACGCGAGCAGAAATGCACTCGTGCAAAGCGACCCCTTTGTAAAAGTGGGTGCTCACACAGGGTTCCCTGGGTGGCGGGCAGGGCACTAATCTCCTGCCAACGACTCTCCTAGAGGAAACGAGGAGGTCACACGTCTCTCTAGCAGTGGAGGCAGTAGGGCTTGAGACCCTTCTAAAATGTATTTGAGAAACGGTATCCAGCATTAGTAACCCACCAATAGTCAAATGCTGTGTTTACACTTGGGGTCAATGGCCCTCTTAAGTGTTTAAGGCGGTTTCCACCCATCACTTCGTTTTCTCAGCAGAGGTCAGTAAGGCGGTGGCCAAATGTGCCCAACAACCCACGTGCGAGGAGTGCCTTTGCACGTGGGAGTCCGCCAGTTGGTAAACGAAACGAAACCATTTTATTCGCTTCTCAGGACTCCCACGTCCCGCACGGGCAGTGCGGAGGCTAAAAGAAACTTCGGTGTCATCCCATTGCTTTATCATCGAATCTACCTGGAGACAAATCCGGAACCCCCACCGCCATCGCCTTTGCTAACATTTGCCTCTAAGATGATTCAGGTCTATGGAATTGAGGGGACAGGTTGCCCGTCGACACGGGTTTGCCTCCACGAGACCTGAACGCACAGTGGGCACGGCCGGTCTCAGCTAACCAAATACGCACGAGATAGATATGGAGAGTGAAGCGCTTTCTCACCCTTAGCTGGTCCCTCCAGGTCAGGGTGTTAACACGCCGCTGGCAGGGGACTGTGGGCAGGCCTGCACTGCAGCTGGAGGCACAGAACTCGTTCTGCGGATAAATGGAAAACTCTGGTTCAATCACCGGATGTGGCAGCCCAGCCCCCTGCTGAGCTGTTCCCCAGCGAGAAACATCCTCGGAGATTTCAAGCACGCGTCGGCTTCTTCCTTGGCTTCGTCGCTCAACTGATAACGCTCAGTCTGCTGGGACTCAGAGCACATACCCATCTCACGCGCTATTAATCGCACGGGGACATTCGAACTTACCCAGGGCTCGGGTGAAATTTCTCCCCTCATTTTTAGCTCTTGCTAACTCCCTCCTGATAGCCATGGCACACGAAGGCATTTATGACAGGCGCAGAGAAAACAACGCTGACTCCCGTCCCTTTTTGTACAGTGTGCCTCATAAGACATCTTCCAGTTAGTATTCTGCAAGTTTATAAAAGAAGTTGCGAATCATCGTAAAGGCGTTCGGAGAAAGAGGTGATGCGATCGATTCTCCCTTCGTTTTGAATTGGCTTTCCGTAGAAGGCACATTCACGCTTTTTGGAATTTTTCATTCTGGAATTTCCTATTCCACATGCATTTCTCCTGAAGTTGTCTGGCTGAAAAGGCTTTCTTTTTTTCTATTTTTTTTTTAATGTGTATTTAGTTTTGAGAGACAGAGAAACAGAACCTGAGTGGGGGAGGAGCAGAGAGAGAGGGAGACACAGAATCTGAAGCAGGCTCCAGGCCCGATGCGGGGCTCGAACTCACGAACTTTGAGATCATGACCTGAGCCGAAGTCGGATGCTTAACCAACTGAGCCACCCAGGCGCCCCTGAAAAGGTTTTCTTGAACGGAGTGTGCATGGGGGGGGGGGGGCGGGGGCGGGTTAATGCTTCATTCATTTCCAAGGAGCTGGAACAGAATGACAGCTGAGGCTACACTACGGCCAGTCAGTAGGGTTCATTGCTGTTATACTATACTGAGAAAGTCTGATTTCTCGTCTCTCAGAATTTCCTGAGAACTTTTTGACCTTACAAATCCTAGGAAAAGGAAAACTGAAATCATAGCCCATCTTGTAGCACTCCATGGTTTTGTGGAGGAAGGCATTCTCAAGGACAGTCTTGGGAAGGTTAAATGAAATTATCTACATGATATTTATTTGATAATTTCAATGTGACGCCTTGAATTATGAGAAAGCCTAACGCTCCTCCATCATGAAGAAGGTAGATTTTTTTTTTTATTCAACAGGAGGAGAATCTGGTTCAAGAAAACAATTACCTTTCACTCCCAAACGCAGTGAAATTTGTTTTCTTTCCATTTTGCTTCCAGAATATAGTAGGAAAATGCTATATTTAGCCTTGCATACCACATAGGTATGCATGGTTGTTTGTGATTTTTTAATGGTTAGCTTTTTCCCCCAGAACATTAAAGCAGCTGAAAGCTATTGAAAAATTGAAAAGTTGGCACATTAGGACTTACATCATTATATTAGGGTGAAATGCTTTATTTGCGCCCAAACAGAATTGTACGATTTAGTTCAGCTTAACTTAATTAAAACTTATTTAGGATTGTTACTTGCTCAGGAGAAACTGTCAAACAGCAGTTCTCCTGGTTGAAAAATAAGATAAGCAAAGAAGTATTTTCAAAGCATCACTGATGGGTTTGCTTCCATTTAGGCCAGCATACACATTTTCCCTTTGGCTTTGGGGTCCACGGTGGCTCAGCGCGGCAGTGGCCTTTAAAAAAGTTTGTTTAACATTTTGCTCATCGTAGATTTTGGTGTTAACTTTGATTTTAAAAAATATGACAGGTCCACATCGTTCATTTTGATGCCTGAATTTTTATTTATTTATTTATTGTAAATGCGTTACTATTTATTTTTGAGAGAGAGAGCGTGAGAGAGGGAGGGGCAGAGAGGCAGGGAGAATGGATCGGAAGCAGGCTCTGCACTGAGAGCGCGGAGCCCGGCGTGGGGCTCGAACTCGCGAACCGTGAGATCATGACTGGAGCTGAAAGCAAGAGTCGGACGCTCAACCGACTGCGCCACCCCGGCGCCCCAACACCTGACTCTGTAGCACACCCTCCACTTGGGCACCGACGTGAGTGCCTCACTCTCCTAGCCCTGCTCTGGGCCCTGCTTCGGTTCTTTTCTTCTGTTGCAAATGCCGGAGTCCCACATGCCTCGTCCTCTTTGATTTGCCTTCCATTCTCATCCCCTACCTCCTTACATCCCTAAATCAAAGGAAGGGGATCTATTTTGAGTGTCTTTGAAGAAAAGAGCATGTAATTCTAATAAATATTCCAGACAAGCAATGAAAATACTGGAAGTCTTGCATTGTTACTAATATAAATCTCTTCTAATCTCCCTTTGGTATTCCGTTTTGGTTGAAGCCAAAAATCTAAGTAGACAAGCACGAGAAAAAATCACGAGTCCTCCTTCCGTCGCCCCAATGCTGTCGTCACAGAAGAAGAGAAAAGCTCAAACCAGAACAAAACATTCAATTCCCAAATATCACTAAATGTTTGCTCCTCCAAAACAGAAATTATCGTAAATATGTTCTTGTTCTTGGTTCTGCACTCTTTTGAAAACTCGTTTTTTTCACTCCCCATCCCATCTTGTGCAGTCTCCACGCGGGGCACAGGAGTCCACAGCTTTATCTAGGTATGTGGGCTGATGGCACAGAACAGAGGCTTCGGGTCACCTTCCCACTTGTGTGTCTTTTCACCCTCACCCCTCTCTCTGTTCCAGAACCAACACCGCCATCCCGATGCCGACTGGATCAGGCCGGTACTGGTGGGCTTTGCCTTTAGACACCGCTGCAATTTAAAGCGGATGGCTTCCTTTTGCATCATATTGCCTTCAGTGGTTGCTGTCTCGTGGATAGAAAGGTAGAAAGCAGTGACACCCAAGTCTTTGGTAAGTGGTTGCAAATGAACAAAATGGTGAGATGCGAAGTAACATGGTAGCAATCATTGACATTTATTAAGCATTCGTTAGAAATCAGATACTCTTCTAATAGCACAACAACTCTGTTTTACCTCTGCTTTACAGATGAGGGGACCGAGACAGAGAGAGACGAATCTATTTACCCAAGACCACATAGCTAAGAGCAATCTCCTGTCACTGTAATTCGTTGCCATCACTTCTTAATTTAAGTGCCACCCCAAGCCTGCCGTTGAAGGGCTTCTGTGCTCTGTGCCGGCCAACAGTTTTCCTTAATCACGCCCACAGCCAGTTGACGGAGGTATTATGTCCAGGCCCTGGTTCAAGCTTCCCAAATGTCCAGGTCTCTTGACACCTCTCCGGTCTTCAAAGTTCACTGCAAATCCTTGCTCTTCTCAGAAGCCATCGCTGAGACGATAGGTCACATCTCTTTCTCTTCTCCAAACTCCAGGTGGATTTATGGTCCGGAGTGTTGGTTCCCTTCCTTCGTCAATGCAAAGCCCCCCTTTTAATGTCAGAAAATCACCTGCCTCAAATATAGTACCGTGTGATGGCAAATACGTAGTATCTAACGTGGCAGAACAGTAGAACCACAGGGGAGATTTAAAAAATTCCTAATGTCCAGACTGTACCCTAGAACAAACGAATCCAATCTCTAGGGGTGGCGCTCAGGTATGGTCATTCTCAGGCTCCCCAGGGCATTCAAATGGGTAGGCAAGTCTGAGAACCAATGAGCCAGCACATATCATTCCACACTCTGTGACACACTTCCTAACATGATTCGCATTATTTTTATCCTTGAAGGCCTCCTTCAACGAGTCTGTAGGCACCTAAAGTTAGGAATATGCCTGATATTTTAAGCTTTTGGTATTGAAAGTGTGGATCACAGACCAGCAGCAGCACATCTGGGAGCTTGCTAGAAATGCAGATGCTCAGACTCCCTCCCCAAGATCTACTGATTCAGATCACCAGGAGGGCTTTGTAACAAGATCTCCTGCTGATCTCTATACACAGTGAGGCTTGAGAAGCGTGTTTAAGGTATGAAGACACTCTCTACAGCTCAAGGGTGGGACTCTCAAACCTCAAAAGACAACCAGGATGAAATAAGTATTTATTTACGTATTTTTACTTCACGACATCATTATCAACCCTTCTGGGCTTCTCCTTGGCCTGTACCTAGAGGAAAACAAACACTCTCTCTCTCCCTTACTAGGAAAGTCATCTCCAAATGTTTTCTGTTCAACGATGCTAGTCTCTGACATCCACGGAGCACCAGTGAGCTCACCTCCCTTCCCTTGAACCCCTGACACACACCTATGATCATGGCCTAGGGTCGGCTTGCCTTGACCTTACAATTCTTATTCTTATAGGGATAGGGAACGGGAGAGGCTAGATAACTATGCAGCTTGGGATGGGCCTAACACATACGCTGCTTCCTTTCCCTAAGAGTAGAGAAAGAAAAGTTCACTTCTTGGCCTTTATATGCAAAGAACATACCTGAAAACCACATAAAAATAACTTTCATCTACCATTCTTCAAAGCACAATATTTATACATTTAAACACACCATCTAAAAGCGGAAATCTGGCAAGTCAACATCAGTGGTTTTTTTAGGTGTGTGTTGTCCAGCTTTCCCACAGAGTACCCATGACACGTCATACGTGCAGCTTAACGAGGGACTCACGAACAGAAATGCCACCATGTCTGTTTTCTGGCGCGGGGAAGGAAAGGAGTGAGTTCATTAAAATTCCGGTGGTACGAGATCTGCTGTGAACAAAAGCCATTTGCGTTAGTTTAAATTAGAACTTACACCTTGATGATGGTTAGAAATCTAGGAAAAATTTAAGAAGAGCAAGACCATGAAATACCAGCCCATTAAGACAATTTGAATATATTTTTAGTCACTCGTCGCTCTTGGGGCTTGACTCCAGGCAAAGTGTCTTACTCGAACCAGAATTTGGCCTGATCATCAGTGGCACAAGGAGGATTTTTTGAAAAGTGCACGTGAAATAGTTTCAAATGAAAATTCATCTATCGAATTCAACATCAACATAAAGGGACAACTCAACACGTGCTGGTATTTGTAAGACACCATTGAATAGGACATACCATTATTTTATACAGGGCCGAGAAAGGAAAAAATGCTATGGATTACATCAGGACACGCCATTGACTGTCAGATGACTCTCAGTTTCAGAGACGATAAAACGTGGGAAGAAATGTGTCTTAGAGTTGTTGCAATTCGGTATATTAAAAGCATAACATAAATGGCATTTTCATGAGAGGATGACAACTTTTCATGCCACAGATTTAAGGTTTGGTGTCATGGCAGCAACATCGCTCCTGGATAACGATGCAAAACTACCCTCTTAACTGGCTTTGCCAAATGCTCAGCATCCCCATACGTGGTGCCTTTCTACCAAATAGTTGGGATTAATCCTAAAATCTGACTAATGTAAAAAAGCCAACGCTCTTCCTTTGGAGGCAAAATGGCGGCAAATCACAGCCTACGGCACGGCATTCATTTTACTCATTGCAAACATGGCAGCATGTGGAGAGCAGTGTGCGTTTTTACCAAAAGGACGTCAACTGCGAAGAGGGGAAGAGTCAGGAGGGCGCACACCTCTAATTTCAAACGGGAACCCAGGCCTTGGTAGCGGCTTGTCTTGTGGTTTGCTAACGTGTCACGTGCGCTGAGAAATGACACAAGTAAGATGCGTCCAGGCGTAGCCTGAGGGGCACGTAAGTACAGCTATCAGGATTCTAGAAGGAGAAACACTGAGGTGCATCACAGTCCTTTGAGCTTCTTGCCAGTGATTTAGTTCTTTTTCCCCAGTAAACACAGTCAAAAAGACCTTGAGGGGCTAGAAAAAGCCAAAAATGAAACAGAAAGCTCCCATAAGGCACGTACTAATTTAATAAGTGGATTAGTCATACTGAAGCACTTTTCTGGACAGGTGGACTGACAAGATTCCCCAGGAAGTTGCCAAAATTCCACTTCAAGTCACCCTGCATGGAGTTACATAAACCTCTTGAATTCTCTAGAAAAGGACAGAGGAATCCCCACGGCAGCTTTGGAAGAGGGGGTGAGTGGCATACTCACGATGACTGGGAGGCCTTTCTTCTGAGTAAATAGTCCACCACGTCGGGGTCGGTCTCCAACAGGCTGATCAGGACTTCGTTCTGGAGATCTGGCGGAACCTGGAGGGGCCAGACGTTGAGGTGTCAGTCAAACCATTCCAGAAGGGGGAGAACTAGTGTCACTGGCGACTTTACGGTAACATAAAACAGAGCCTAAAAGGTCGTAACAGAGCAGAGTGGCTCACCAGTTAAAACCAAACCTATACCAACCCATAAAGCCAGTTTAATTCTTAGGACAAAGTGGATGATTGCCAAAAAGTCTTACTCAATCCACATTGTCACACGTCCTATGACTGGAGATATAGCCTACTCACTTGGATACCTCTGTGCTTAGACTAGATTTTCTTGGCTTTGAATAAGCAAGACATCATGGTCAAGAGGGATGGTGTTCCTAATTTATCGTCCAAATTATGCCAAGACAACGGACATAGATTATAATTGTTTTGGGCAGTTCTGGAACATGGGTTTATTAAGAGGGCGGCCCTTGAGCCAGACCGTGTTTGAGTCCTAGTTCCGTTTATTAGCTGTGGGACCTTCGGCAAGGTACGAGACCTTTCTAGGTCTCCGTGTCCTCATCTGCAACATGGAGAGAATGAGGTCCTCGCCACAAACGGTTGCTGGGGCGATCAAATGACTTACTACGTGTCGAGAACTTAGAACAGCACCTGGCAGAGACCAAACATGCGAAAACATGCCGATGACTACATCTGCACATGTCATTTTGTCACTCGAAGCCTGCACTTCCCCCCCTCCTCGCATCCTGGCCCATGGACAATGAAAAGGCTCTCGCTTTGGAATCTGACAAGGCATTCACTAGAATTCTGTGGGTGAGCGCCCCGTGTTTCCCTAGGCTAGTCCACAGCGTGTTAGAAGACGGCCTTACCATGTTAAACCGCCTGTGTGAAAATGTTGTGTGAGGAAAGTCTGAACTCCACTCCACTGGGTTTTCTACTCTATAGACGCTGGGAGCTCAACTAACGGAAACTCAAGTTATTGAGAGAAAATAAAATTTCCATCTGGTTCTCGCATACGAGGTCTCAGCGACCAGGCTCTTCAAAACTGCAGGGACAAGTGTTCACAGAATAAGGGGGCTGGTGGAGGAGTTTGCCTCCTGCCTCTTGCAGAACTCAACTCTTCTTGAGCTCTGAGAAGCTGGAAACAATTTTATTAATAAAAACAGGGATGACAAAGCAACGAAACGCTTTCCTTCTCTCATAAATCTGTCCCTCCCACTTCCTCCCGAATCTTCATTAATCACAGTGCCAAACCCTACTCACACAAACTCAAAATCTGGGTTGCGTTCAAGCTTCTCTGTGTCCTTTCCCCTCCCTGTGCAGAACCAGGAGATCTATTCGATTTCGTCTCTGTGAGGCCTGTTCCTACCTTCCCCTCTCTTCCATTCCATTGCAGTCATCCAAGTTTGAGCCCTCATGACCCCTTTGCAGCGGGCACCTGTTGGCCATTACCAGCTTCCATTTCCCTCTTGTTATAGCAGTTATGCCCCAAGTCCCCCAACCCTTAGCTCAGGGGTGATGCGTAAGCTGGTCTAAGGCCGCCATCATTCCCTTCCCAGACTACCACAGCTGCCTGTGGGATGGGTGTGCGGCCCCAATGGAGGTCACAAAAAGCCGGGAGGGTTTCCCTGAGGCATCTGAGGAGGCAATGTGGGGCCAGAAGCCCCAGAGGGCCTCAAGACTGTGCTGACGGTCCAAGAAACAACACCAAGAAATGGAAAGAAAGAAAAGGGTCTGTTGACAGCATTTGAGTCCTAGGTACAGCTCTGCCTGGAGCCATATTTGCCTGTGGATTGTTCAGCTGTGTGGGCCTCAAGTTCCTTGCAGCACTTAAAAGTTTTTAGTCGGAAAGAAAGATACGTCCTCGATGAACCCGCGACGCAGCAACTTGCTAACCTGTGTACCCTCTGTTCCCTTCACCTCCGGCATCAAGTTTCTTCTCTGTGGGGTTGTGGCAGAGCTCTAATCGAGGCGCCTGCTCAGAAACCTTTTTATCCCCACTGCCGACGCCCTCGACTTGCTTGCTCGTCTTTGCCATTTTGTCCCCCGGCAGTCATCCTCACACACTCTCCATTGGCACCCCTGCACTTCTCCCCCGGGCCTCTCCCCACCCCGTTCCTTTAATTCATCACATAAATATTTGGCGAATGCCTCTCTTGAGTGCCAGGAGCTGGATGCTGGAACTCAGCTGCAAACCAAACAGACAGGAATCCCGGTCTCCTTGAAACTGACAACAAATATGGAAAGACCGGCATTCAACAAATAAAGAAAACATAGCACGGGTCGCACGGAGAGAAACGAAGCAGAGGAGGGCGATGGAGAGGGGGGTGGGGCGGGGCAGGGAAGTGCAATTTAAGTAGGATGTCAGGTCACAGAGAAACTGACATCTTAACAGAGAACTGAAGTTGATGAAGGACTTGGAGAAAATCACTCCAAGCAGAAGGAAGAGAACAATCTCAGGATCGTGAGTCACGAGCAGAGAGGAGGCCCCGCGAGGCTGGAAAGAATGAGGAAGGAGGCGAGCGGTAGGAAGTGGATCAGGTGGCCAAGGCCAGATGCTGAGGAGTCTTACGGGTCACGAGAAGGACATCTGCTCTCAATCTAGGCGGTGGGGGAGTCACTGGGGGTTTCGAGCAGAGGACTAACGTGAACTGTCGTCACTGGCTGCCGCATTGAGAGTAGGTTGCGGGGGAGCAAGGGGTGAAGCAGGGAGCGCAGAGAGGGGCCGTCGACCTCTCCAGAAGAGAGGGACGGAGGGCTGAACCAGGATGCTGAGCCGATGAGAGATCTTGGGATCTTGGCGACAGTGAAGATAGAGATGATAGCGTTAGCTAATTTGCCGGCTGGAGGGAGAAAGACGGAGGGAGAGGGCGAACAAGAAAGGTGCCTGGAAGCACGGGGCTGCCACGGAGGCTGACTGGTCTACAGAAGCAGCAGCCAGAAGAGGCTGGAGGTCACGGCTAGGAGGGTGGCTTCGCTAGGGTAAGGGGGACTGGCCTGTGGGACACCCGAATGAAAGACAGATCTAGTAGGCAACTGGGAAGAGCAACTTGGGAGATATATACCGATGGCATTTAAAGCTCTGCGACCGAGCCTAATGGCCTGGGAAGGAGAAGAGAAGGGACAAGCCTTTGAGGTCAAGGCTGAGGGATTCTGTCCTCTTTATTGCATACATTAAAAAAATAAAAAGACCGATAGGGGTGCCTGGTTGCTCAGTCGGTTGAGCACCCGACTCTTGCTCTCAGCTCAGGTCTTGATCTCGGGGTCGTGAGTTCAAGCCCCCCCTGGGGCCCCACGCTGGAGGTGAAGCCTACTTAAAAGAAAAAAAAAAAGACGGATCATTTTTACTGTAAGTTTTTGAAACAGCACGGCCCAACAGATACACAGTATTATATCAATTTGTCAAAGAGTGATGCCTAAAGGATAAAAATGAGAGGAGAGCTCCTGTTTAAAAGATGAACAGAAAGCGAAAACTAATATAAGCCCACAATGTATATCCTGAGCACTTTCTGAAAGAAATTCCCATGAGCAAATGAGGAAAAACATTTGCTTTCCATGCCGTTAGTTTAATTAAAAATTTTCCATCCTTAGACACGTAATAAGAAGTTTTGCTCCAAGCCCTCATTCATTCCCACTGAGGAATCGACAGCCTTCATGCATATCCTTCGGGGTGATGCAAGCATCACAATATTAATTCTTTGAGAGCGTATGGTGTGCCTAATGATAAATTATTAACTTGGATACGCTATTAGAATAGGTTACGGGGAGCATCATTATTGAAAGCATAACTTTCCATAACATTCTGTTAAAGCATTCTGTAATGCAGAGTTTTTACTTGTTCAACCGGGCTTGGTTCCCAACCAATCATAATCACTGAGGTTTATTTTGCGTAGCACGCACGGCTTTTACTTGGTAACAAATGCAAATAGAAAGGGTCAGTGTTATACATCTATCTATAGTTTCTTTTTAAAAGACCCCCAATGCCATTTTGGCTCGGGGACAGTATTTGCAAGTAAGTAAAAAGATACCATTTAAAAATGTGGATCCACGTGTTGTAGGAAGGATAGGGAAAATTCTCCTATGTTTTATGTAAGACTGACTACCCTGTACATGAGCCATTATTTTAATTCGTTTATTTGTATCCCATCTTGTTACAAAACGATATAAAGCAGCTTTAAAAATTCATTTGATAACGCCGCATTTGTTTGTTTGTCATTAAGGAATGGTACAGAAAATTGGGGCCCGTGGGAAAAAGAGGACAGAGAATTGGAAAGGATGCCTGGCACGGACTTTTCATATTCGTACAACAGCCTCTGGTGCTGTTTTCTCAATAATCCCTCCAATCTTTGCCCCTATTTGTGTATTTAATTTGCTATTATTTAATGAAACTGTCAAACTACTGGCTCAGTTCAGTTGGATGAGCATGCGTTTTCGGTGAAGTTCCAGACTTCAGAGAGAAACAAAAGTTGAGGGAATGAACGGACAGGAAACAGGAGCTTACGTAAGTCAGAAATATCCAGACGGACCATTCCTGGTTGCGCTCCACTGCAGGAATCGGGACGTTGTCAGAAGAATGTCTGAGTGAGATTCGACAGCCCCTGAGGTCCCGTTTTTATAAGCTTCGTTGCGTATTATCAATTAGTGTAAACTTGGATACATCCATGATCTTCTTTCGGATTCTGTTCCCGCATCTCAAAGTCCAGGCATATCCTATGTGTCCCATTTGCCTTTATGGGAGTGTGTGAGGATCAGAAAGGCTGACGGAGTTGAAAGCACCTTACCAATTGCCAAGAGGCTTAGAATAAAAGATTCTCTTCGAAACAGACAAAATAATTAATAAACTAAACACTTAGAAGAAAAAAATAAAAGCGGATAACATGGAGATGGCCTATATTTGTTCTGCGACTTTTTTCTAGACTAACAGGCCTCCACCTCTGCCTCTTTTCCCGTCCACTCACAGAGAAGCATCACTCTCTTCTCCTCTGCTTAACACTCGGGTGGGTGACCAAGTGGTGGGATTTCCTCTTGATATGTCTCTACTCCTGAACCCCACCCCCTCCCCCCCCAAACTGCTAGAGTTTAAGTTTGTGACCAGTTGGCCGCTCATCTGCAATCGTCTTGAAGCCGACTCCACGTAGCTTCTCTCTTCTGGTTCCTTCTCTTCTGCCAGACCTCAAGACATCATTAGAAGGTAAGTTGCCTGAAGGCAGGGGTGGTCGGACTTGTCTGCCCAGAAGTGATACAGGCTCCCAGGGTTGTAATTCTCTTTCAGCCAGCCCCTTTCTCGGAGAGGGCAAGCACATGCCTGCCAATCCTGGCCAAGATACCCCAAGTGGGGGTCTTGAAACATCTCTTTTCATCACGGGATGTGATGATGGCTGCGAGAGACACTGGAAATAACTGTGTCTTCTTTTTCCTCTTTGCTGCCTGTTCTTTTTTCTCCTGAAGCTCCTACCTGCACACCCATGACCGTTCACCTACTTACTCAAGTCAGTATTATTACGCTCTTCCAGAACACCAGCTCGGGTGGTGTTTTCTACCCAATGGATGCTCAAAAAACGTTGTCGGAATGGCTACAAATAATAAGCAAAAGAACCCAGAATTATTGGTCTTTATGGTATACACTTCTTCTGTTAGCTTTGTATGGACGCTTCTCTCTGCTTATAAGAGAGTACCAATGTCACGTTCTAGCAAAATACCCTTGCTATTCATTTCTAGAGTTGGCAAACAAACTTCCGTTCCCAACTGAGGATCGTGAGAAATTTTCTGACACGTATGCAAACTACTGTTCCCAGTCATATAAAAATGAGGGGTGCCCGGCTGGCTCAGTCAGTAGAGCATGCAACCCTTGATTTCCGGGTCATGAGTTCGAGACCCACGCTGGGCACAGAGATAACTTTAAAAAATGAAAAATGAAACGTATGACTCCATATTCAAACACATTTTATCGTTTTTCTTCTGGGATTCTGTATACAGCCAAACGGAGACTAAGGAGGAGGATTGCGAAGAACACATTAGTTTTGAAAATCAACCAGTTCTGCACATGTGAATGAAGAAACAAAACCCAGCCCCAGTGGCTTCTTCACTTACAATGTATTGTTTCACATCAAAATCTCTACTGGGTTTTAGTCAACTATTCAGTAAGTTTAGATATATTCCAAGGGCACCATTTATGGTTGTGTTTATCCGGAGACTCAACTCCTTAGCTTTTCATGTGTTCCTTCAGAGCAGAATGCTATTTCAAAAATCAAAAGAACTTTGGACTCTCCTGCTTCAGCGGAAAAATGTAAACAGTGCACATATGAAGGGATAAAACTGTCACGATCAGAATCTACCCGATCAAATTAAAAATGAAACCTTGAACGACTGCCTAGGGCATAACTGCCATGGTGTAGTTTATTCTATAAACCACAGAGAGGGGAAAATGGTTCAAGTTCTCTCCATTTACTAAGTCACTACAACAAACCATTAGGGGCTTCTCGAAGAGCAATTCCCAGGACACAGCCCTATCGTACTTGCCTCTGGGTGTTCCAAACCAATATCCGTCCCTTTGCGCTGGACCACGAACGATGCTTTGGCATTTAAAACTGCAACACTTTCCAGCAAAAGTAAATATCACTGGAAGTCATGGTGACATTTTTTTAAGTTAACAAACACACTGAAAGCAATCACTTGAGCTGTTTATGGGAGCCAAAGCTCAAACGTGGGCAGGCCCAGCCTAGAATCTTCTGTGTCACTGTGGTGGAGGATGGATTCCTATTATGTAAGGGGCTCTGGGTGCATCTGGAGGGTCAGAATGCATTTAAGTTCAACACATTTTTCTTCAGTGCCCGATACAGGCGTGTTTGGCAACTAGGGCACGTTACTGAACAAACAGAGTCGAGGAGCCCAGGACCCGTGGAGATGGGGAAGGTGGGGGGAGATGCCAGGAAGGATGACGAAGAAAAACCGGCAGTCCGTGCTCCACGGCCACAGGGTAAAGGCGGAGAAACCCACTAGGGCCTCCGCCCCTCCCTGCCTGTGTGTCGCCAGGGGTGCCTGCGTTCTGTCACTGTGGGCAGGGACCAGGTGAACAGGCTCCAGAAGGAATGGGAGCTGGCTCTCGCAGCCACCTGCTGGCCTGGACATCCAGCGGGGCGGTGTTACGATTCGTCCAGAGGGATGAATGCGGTTAAAAGCACTCTGCTCCCCGTTTTCAAACAGGCTAAAATTGCCTCTCTCTTCCTCCTCCAAATGGACTCCACATGCGAGACACCATATTAATGCACCTTGTCTTTGGGGGGCCTCATGCTGTAGAAATAATTCACTTAGCTGCCGCGTCACTTGGGCAAACTCTCTTGGCTTGCTCCTCATGACACGGTGCTGCTGAGGTACACAAAGACCGGCCTGAGCCCTGGGACATAAGCAGTGGTTATTTAAAAAAGAAGTAAAAAAAAAACTACCCAGGGGCGCCTGGGTGGCTCAGTCGGTTAAGCGTCCAACTTCGGCTCAGGTCATGATCTCGTGGTTTGTGAGTTCGAGCCCCGCGTCGGGCTCTGTGCTGACAGCTCACAGCCTGGAGCCTGCTTCAGATTCTGTGTCTCCCTCTCTGTCTCTGCCTCTCCCCAGCTTGCACTCTGTCTATCTCTCAAAAAAAAAAAAAAAAAACCAAAAAACAAAAAACCCAAAACGTTAAGAAAAAAAAAAAGCAACAGTGGTTGTATGAAAAAGGAAATGGAAATCATATAGAATTCTCCAGATACGTTGGGAGGGGGTGGTTTCCCATTTGATGACCCGGATCACTGTTTGACTCCCTTGGACTTGGCACGCAAAAGCGGTTTTAAGAAAATGCAATTTGCATCGGGGAATGGAGAGAACACAAAGCGGGGCTTGGCCTCCGAGCCTAGAATCCTCGTGTCGGCCTGTGACCCTTGCTCCGGGTTGTTCTCAGTTGAAAATTCCCATGTGCGCGGGGCTGGTCCCCAGCTCCGGCTGACGAAGCAGCGGGGTGGGAGTGCGCTGGCGTTCCCACGTCTCCGCTGCACGCTGGGCTCTTCACGGGCCTAGAAGGGGGTGCTGGCTCCACTTTCCCTCTCTCCGAAAAGGAGCCCGGGGAGGAATCAGTTAGTATCGGCCCTCAGAATGGGCTGACAGTTCTCTCCACTCTGCTCTGAAGCTCTTACTGATTCCAGGAGCAGCAGTGACTTTTCTCTGGAGTTGCCAGCCTCGGTTATGTTATGTATGTCTGAGCAACGACTCTCAGAACGATGCACGCGCCAATGATTTAGTCGGGGAATGCTTTCTGCCTTACAGAGATACCAGAGACTGTTTCTGGATATGCATGACCCTTCTCTTTTATTTCCAGTGTTCCCAGAGAGCATCATTTCACGTTATCCAGTTATTCAACTGTTGATGTGCGAAACACAGGGTCATAATTTAAAGGCGAGGGGATCTAAGGGGTATGGGCACTGAACCAGAAACAAACAAACAGACAAACAACAGAAATGCGTATTTTTCTGGCAATATATTGTTGCACTTATTCAACCAACAATATATTATTTGCCTTTTGGAGCACCAGTGGACAAAAGAAATGAGAATCCCTGCCTTCAGAAAGTTTGCACGTTCTATCGGGTTTCAACAGGCACAATAAATAAGTAAGCTATACAGTGAGTTAACAGGTGACGGGTGCTAGGGACTCTGTACATGTGGGAGCAGGTCGTGCTGCTACAGAGCCGGCAGGGTGGGCTTTGCCACAGAGGCGACCCCTTTAAAAGTGCTGTGATAGGGCAGCATCTTATCAATTTCATGTAAGAAGAGCAGTGATCTTTCTTTTTTGCGTGCCTAGTCTATGTCAGTTCTTGTCCCAAGCGTCTTAAAGTGTCATTTCTCATTCTCAAAATGATCCTATAAATTAGGTGACTTCATCTCGCTTTTGTACTACGGGAGAACGAAGGCTTAGTGACGTCGAGCATGGGCCCGAGATCCCACGGCAAATATACAGCCGAGCACGGATTTGAATTCTGGTAGCGCCTTCCCAAGCTCATGGTCTTTCCCGCCTCTTGGGGATTCCCCAAGATGTGGTTTCCCAAGGTGTGGTTCAGAGATGACCAGAACGGCCAGGAGGCGTTCATGAGAAAGTGTGGATTCCTGGGCCCCATCCCAGCGCTACCCCATCTGATTCTCTGGAGTGTGGCGCAGGAATCTGAAGGTTGGGCAAATTTCCTTGCCACCCTGCTGCACGCTCAAGTTTGAGAACGACTGTTACCATCTGCTGCCCTGAGTTTTGATAGCGTGCTCATGATGGCTGTTATCAGGACCTCTCTCCAGCTCTAGCATTTCCGAGCCAGCGTCCGAGAAGCAAACAACTGGTGTGCTAGCCTGTCCTAGCCAGACTCTGGAACCGTGCGTCAGCCTCTGGATCGAGGCGCCTGTTGTGTATGATGAGACAAAGCCAGGTTCTGCTCCGCGTCCTCTCATTAACTCACATACTGGCCATGTGGGAGAGGCAGTCCCAACATCAGAAAATGAAGGACATTACTAACACTCAGAACAAACCCTGGGTCCTCGCCAGGCCTCTGCGGGTCTCTCTAGCCCTTCTATCCATTCTTCGAAGGAAGCGCTGCCTCCAGGCAGGTGCATTCTGCCTTCACGGACAAACTCGCAGCCACCTTTTCTGACAGGTCTTCCTGTCTAATGCCAACGGGGAACAAAGCCTTCCTTTCGGAGCTCGTAAATCCTTCCGAAAGCTGTGAAACGGCACAACGGCTAACAGACTCCAACCATCAGGCTTCAGCCTTCCTTGTTTGGAATTATTGTACTAATTCCGAAAGCTTCTTTAAAAACACAAAACAAAATGTGTCCGCCCACGCAGAGCAGCTGTGCCAACGCAGCCGTCGGCTTTGGTATAACCAACTAGATTCTGAAATGCCAAATATGCCAAGACAGCGTACAAAGTGATGGGATTCTTTTGTGCTTTGTAGAAATAAAAGAGGCAAAATCAGTGTGAGGGCATAGAGCCATGTAGAGTTTAGAACTAGAAGGGAGCCTGGATCTTGTTCGTTCTAACCTCGTCCTTTGATCACTAAAGAGATGGAAATCTCAGAAGGTGACGTCACAAAGTTAACGTGTGGCAAAGACGGGGCTATAGCCAAGTTCTCTGACTCCAGAGTCGGTTTGCTTTTTACGGGCCCTGGCCTGGGGTCTCTGGCCCACCCCTCCCCCTACCTCACAATTTTTTTTCCTCAATACACAATTCCCATCATCTGTCTAAAGAAATCAAGAATGATGGGGCGCCTGGGTGGCGCAGTTGGTTAAGCGTCCGACTTCAGCCAGGTCACGATCTCGCAGTCCGTGAGTTCGAGCCCCGCGTCGGGCTCTGGGCTGATGGCTCGGAGCCTGGAGCCTGTTTCCGATTCTGTGTCTCCCTCTCTCTCTGCCCCTCCCCCGTTCATGCTCTGTCTCTCTCTGTCCCCAAAATAAATAAAAACGTTGAAAAAAAAATTAAAATAAATAAATAAATAAATAAATAAAAAGAAATCAAGAATGCTTATAGTAATGGCTCACATACTCTGACAAAGGTGTCCTTAATTCCCCTACGTTTAAACCTTTTGATATGCATAAGGAGTAAAGATTAACAATAGGGAAATCATATGTCCCAGAACTACCATGGAGTCACTCATTAATTCAACCACTATCGCTTGGGTTTCTTCCATGTGTCAGGCACGGGGATAATGCTGTAAAGGAAGTAGATGGTAAAGGCCACACATTCATCCTGTCATGGAGCTTGTGTTGTAGTGGGGCAACACGCAACAAACAAGAGAAATGAGTACAAACCCTGTGTTAGTAGTGATGAGTGTACGTGGTGGGCGGGGGGAGGGGCTGTGTCCGAGACAAGGTGGCCAGGAAAGGCCTCACTGAGAAGTAAAGACCACAACTGGGGAGCACAAGTAGGAGCTACTACCCGAGAAGACTCTCAATATCAATCTCTACTGAGAACAGCAAGCGAAAAGCATGCTTGGAAAATGCTGGAAAAGGTGGAAGACTGTGTTCTTCCGCTGTTTGTAGTAGTCCGGGTGGCAGGAAATGGGAAGGAGGGGAATGATACAATGAAAATGGCGGCAACCGTGCTTTCAAGGAGGCCGAGACTGGCTGTGTTAGCATCCGACTGGATGAGAAATGCCCGATGGCTTGTGGTTTTAGCTAAAGAACTTTGCTTAGAATAGAGAATTTAGAGAACGGAATTAAGATTGGCAAGAGGTATTCTTTTGTTAAAAAAAAAAAAACCCAGAGAGCATGAAGTAATGCCAAAATGACTTGGCAAGATGATATGTGACTTAAAACTCGAAGAAAATGTTGAGAAGTTCAGATATTTGACTCATCCCAACATGTAATTAATGATGAGCATTTTGGCTGAAGTGTGAAACTTATATACAAGCAATGACTAATTCTACATTTTTTTGAGAGCTTATTGTGTGCAACACAGGGACGGCGCTTCAGAGAGTCAAAGACGAGCAAGAGCCCGCTCTGCCTCAGCGAACTTTTCATTGTGTGGAAATCCCTTTTCTCTTCTTCCTGGGCACCCAGCAGGAATCCATTTCCCAGCTTCCCTTGCAGTTAAGTACGGCTTGCGCGATGGGATTTGAGTAGCCATGATGGATGGCCCCTCTGGGTTCTCCCATAAAATCCTAGGGGGTCGCAGGGTCTCAAGATGCAAGGAGCTAAAGTCCCTAAGTTGGTAGCGGCAAGGCCGTCTGACAAACATCTGATTAAACTTTATGTCAACAAGGTATTTACGTTTGTTGTGCCAAAATACTGAGACTTGAGCCAGCTCACGTGGCCCGACTGATACAATTATTAATTAACGTTTGCACAGAATTTTACAGTCTGCAGAATGTTTTCACATATCAAATGATTCTGGGCACCACCCTGGGAAATAGGCCGTATTTTTATTTTTTTCCCACTTCACGGAAGCTGAAATCGATGCTTATTGAGCGCTGAGTTACTGGGTCACGATCACACAGGTAAGACACGGAGGGCAAAGATTCTAAAGCACTGGCTCTCAAATGTACAAAAAAAATATATAATAATTGGTGTAAGACAAGCATGGAAGTAAATCTTATGCGAGGCATTTGATAAATGTAGACGAAATACTAAGGAGATTCAAAAGAGGGAACCAGCATACTCGGGAAGAAGCCACACGAGGCTCTAGCAGAACAGGTAAGATTTATGATGAGTGCTTGCAAGTTGACAGGAGAGATGGGAGAGGAAACATGGAGAAAGTTCCTGTACGTTCTGATATGCGATAGGAGTGGTGACCAGAAATAGAAGCGAGTTGGCATTTGTTCTAATGTTTCAAGGGAAGTGGGAGTGAGCGGGGTGGTGGTTTGAAGCAAAACAGGAACTGGTAATTCAATACAAATAAAAGAGAATATTTATTGAGTGCCTGCCAGATGGAGGGCCTTCCAAAAGTGCACAGAGGATACGGAGAGGAGATAACAAGGGCACAGCCCGTGTTTCAAATGCATTTATAAACTACTAAGGGAAATAGTCATAAATGACTGTAACACAATGTTGAGTAGGATAAACATCAATAAGAACAGTAATGGAGTTCACGGGACAGAGAAGTGACGTGAGAAGGACATGGGAGAGAGAGGTGAGGCTTCGTGGAGCAGCTAGAACGTCAAGATGGACCTTGCAGGCGGTGCCGTTGATGGAGACGGTCGTGAATTACATGAATTCATGAGGGCCACACATAATTCCCCAAAGAAGGGTTTTATCAATACTTCTGAGCAAGGACATTGCTACCTGAATAATTAAATGACTCCAAATTGTGACCGTTGCTTAGGGGCCGACGGAATGAAATTTGTAACCTGGGCAGGTTTGTTTAAACACGGAATCGCAAATTTCCAGTGGCATCACAGCTATGTGAATTTCTACGTCTACTGAAACTGTCTGGTTGCCAACGACTTCAGGCAACGACCGGCACTCTAGAGCAGAACACGGTGTGCCTGGGTCTCATTACGCCACTAAAGAGAATTAATAGGCCATTTACTGAGATGTCGTGCAAAAGAAGAGCCACTTACCATGAACAGGGCTTCATAATTTTCAATCATCTTCTGTACCACAGCGATGATGGCTGTGCTCTCCTCAGCCCGGGCTGAACTCTGGACCGAGAATTCTTTGTCTGAGGATTTCTGCTTGTGCAGCAGGTTGGGTCCAAATATGGTGGCCAAGTTTAGAGATGTCATTTTGTTCCCAGTGACCTACAGGAGCGGGGAATACAAGGATTGATGTTATTTTTGCTTTTCAAACTGCTGGGTGGTTCGGTAATCGAAGGAACCTTTTCCCCTTTCTTTTCTGCAAGGACTGTATCATTTCTGGGAGAATCCGTGAGGAGCACTGTCATTTTCCTTTTGCTTCGTATCTTGGATTGACTCTCATAGCTCCCTGGTCATTTCAGT
Source organism: Prionailurus bengalensis (assembly GCF_016509475.1). Taxonomy (NCBI): domain Eukaryota; kingdom Metazoa; phylum Chordata; class Mammalia; order Carnivora; family Felidae; genus Prionailurus; species Prionailurus bengalensis. Next base: position 8,193,721 of record NC_057361.1, read on the forward strand.
AGCATATTAAGCACAATTTTACGTCTCTAAGGTATTCGTTGTGAAACCGGAACTCTATAAATGTCTACCCTGTCTGCTTTTAAAAACTACTGATGTCCGTCCATCCATCCATCTAACCAACCATCCATCCATCTATCCGCCAGCCAGCCCTCCATCTATCCCTGCATCCATCCACTCATCATCTCTCTATTAAATCACCCACTAAGCACCTACCATAGGCTATACAGTTTTCATGGATTCTCACTATTTAAACAATTTTCAACAATGATGACACTACAGTCCTTATTTTAAAGAGTTCACTTTCTAGAGGGGAAACAGACATATCAGGCCCAAGTGGTGAGTACAAAGTATGAAGCTATCAGCTCTGGAGGCCCCAGGGACACTCCAAAGAGGTGGCAATATTTGCACAACACCATGAAGGAAGAAGCGGAGGGGCTGGGGCAAGGGACAATTCCACTGCAGGAAGAACGCTGGATGGGAAAACAGAAACACGTAGAACACATCGAGGCATGCCAGTGCGGCAAAGGGCGCTGCAGGAGAGGCAGCCAAGGCCATTGCGGCGAGTCCCCCGGGGGGCTAGACTGCCCTTGAGCGAGAACCACCGATCCAGGCACATGTTTATTTCTCTTGTTGATACGAGTTGAAAATCGAGCAATGCAGGGCTACATCCGGGAACCGTGGCTGCTCAGCCTGGGAAGATGCGCCCAACCTTCGAGGGGCACCCGGGCACACAGAGCAGAATTCAAGAGTCCGGGTTCACAGCCACGAGAGAGACTCCTGGTCTGACCCTTGTCCTGGGGAGCCCCGAGCTTGCGGCTACCCGGCCCTGCCATCCCTGCGTGGCCCCGAGTGGCACACAGTGGGTGCTATTTTTGGAAGGGGAGCCTGTTTTCAGGTTTCCTGCCAAGTGAAATGCTTTTGAGTGGTCAACACTGGGAATTTTCAAGGAAGTGCTCTTTGTGTAGGACGGTTCAACTATTTTGTCTCTGTTTTATTTCATTCATACAAACCCTGCCATGTTTTTTCCCTTTATTTTTCATTTCTCTTCCTGGAAGTTTATGGCTAAGGATAAACTGAAATAGGTGTCATTTTCAAATTCATCCCTTGAGAGCTCAGGCATCTCGAGGGCCTCCCCTCCCCTCCTCTTAAAGTCCTCCTCTTAAAGGGTTTTCCCTGATTTTTTTTTTTAACATTAACAAACAGAAGATTTTGTTTTCTTTTAAAAGAATGTTTAGTACAAGGACGATCCAGAACTCGGTTTCCGTTCCCTTCTTCTCCTGTTGCTATTCTGGGAATGCAATTCAATCCGTCTGTAAAATTGTACATAGATCCCAGCTGCAGACCATGCTGCTGGGGCTTGTTAACGCATTTTTGTTTTGTTTTGATCTGTCTTTGGTTTACTGCTTTTGAACCTGGAAAGGAGACTGTTCACAGACAGCCTTCACTCATGTGCTCGTGTGTCAGCATCTACGTATCCATATGTCCAGGTCATAACCATGTGCGCTTGGGGGCAGTTCGCTAGTTAATGATTAGCCAGCCAATTAAAGGAACAATTTTCTCTTTACCCAATAAGCATCCTAGATCGTTTCTAAACAGAATATGACTCGCTCACATGTATTACAAGTTTGGCACGTACAGTCACCGGAGTAGGAACTTCCCACGGGCTGTTTCAATTCTTTTGCACTATAAGCTCATGAAGCAGCTGGGCTGTTGTCCTTTTTCGACAGACAGGGAAGTGATGCCCGGAGCCCAGACCCGAGAAGCCACCCTGCATCTTTGTCCCGACCCTGCGCCTCCCGCCCGTCACCCTTGCATGGTGGCCCCCGGCCCCTGTCACAGAATATGGGGCAATGGGAACACTAGCTTTAAAGGGTCGGGGGAGCTGGACTCAGGGTAGGGAGAGCGAGGCAGTGGGCCTGCTCCGGTTCCAAAGCCAACCTCCCACTTTGTAGAGGTATGCACCTCCTCAAAGATCACTAATGTCAGCTTTATGTTGGTGGCTCATGACTCCTTTTGTGCCTCGTAGACCCTTTGAAGAAATGAGGCCAGCCATGGACTCTCTCACCCAAACGGTGCATGGTTATACCACATTTTCCGTGCGATGCCGGAGGGTTCCTGGACAACCTGGGAACCCACGGCTCAAGAGGTCTCAGTTATGTTCCTGCACTATTCTTTCTAAAATAAATGAAATCTTTCGTACATTTGGGAATTTCTCTTCTCCCCCAAGGAGCAAAGCAGATAGTAAACAAAACGGAATGAGACAAAGCAAACACTGATAGCTAAACACCCTGATTTGCTAAAATATCATTCTTTTCCCCAAGGAAAGCACTGACAGACGAGCCAACAATTTTCCCCAGGTCCGTCTTTTCAAAATCTGTAAGATCCTAGCAGTTAGGGATGCAGTAAATTTTAGGTGCCAGTTCGAAAGGAAATATTATGTTCATTTTATCGAGGAGAAAAATGACCTCCCCCACCCAACTCTGTACGTTTCCCTCTTCCTCTGTTTTACAGAAACAAGTTCATGTGGCAAGGCGCTGGCTAGACCCTGTGTGAGCCTCCAAGCTGCTAGATGTGCTGGCCCCCCTTCTTCATGCTCCGAGCCATAACAACTATCCAACAAATAGATAACGCACCTAACCCAAACCACCAAACAGGGAAGAGGAAAAGTCGAAAACTGCTTTGTTTCTTGACGGTAGTTTACAGTTTGATTTTTGCCTCCCTCCACTGCGCTCGGCCTGTATTCTCTACCACCAAACATTAAGCCAACAACCTCTCTCTAGTTCCTCTCCGTCCGCTCCTACTTCGACCAGAGGGGTTTTTCGCTAATTCCCATCCCTGAGCGGAGCTGACATTCGATCCCTACACGCCTGCTGATGCGCGGTTTAAACTCAGTCTCCTCGGTGATGCCCCTCTTAACTTTTCTGGACCACGCATGCCACTTTTTCTCTGCAGCTCCGGAGTGAGTCCTCACTGCATTCCCTAATTCTCTCTTTGCCTTGTGTCCTTGCCTCTGCCACCTCCCAGAGGCCACAGCATCCGAGGAAGAGTAATACGAAAATTGCTGAACAACACTCACTCGTTTAGAGGAACTCAGATAGGTGCTCAGGACGTACGCGATTCAAATGCCAAGGCCACTGTTACATGGAGACATTTACAACGTGAACTGCTGGTTTCCATATTGCCATTTATACAAAAGCCGCCCCACTTGCTCTCTCCCTGCTTGTAACCAATCTACAGCGTGGGTGATACTACCTTAGTGGAATCCTTCCAGAGATTCAGGGCTTAAAAGAATTAAGCACCTATTCCCTTACAAAGGCATTCAGCACTCTACAAACACAGCCCAATTTCCCCTCAAACCTCACCAGGACCTTCCCACTCTATGGCCTTTACTCGAATCCAAGATGGCTGCGTGGGCCACCTGTTTTCCCACGACTTCGAACCAATTCACAGAAACAACACTCTCCTCATATTTCCCCTGCTGCTTTAACGTTTGATTCCTAGCCCTTCGTTTTGATTCAAGGTTTAGGCCAAGGGTGTCTAGAAACCCTTGCAAACTCTTGACTCCGTGTACAACCTTGCTGTTACTGGGATATCTGCATATTCCTTAGAGTAAACCACTCTTCTCAACCGCTGTGCGGTGCCGGTTGAAGAAATTTTATCCCCAAAGCTCAGAACTCGGGTTTAGGAAGGTTAATAGATTTCTCCAAGAACACATGGTCACTTAGTTATAAAAGCTACCGAGTGTTCTCAACCAGGGGTGACTTTTCCCCCCTCTCCCGGCTCCCACAGGATCCTTGGTAATGTCTAGAGATGCTTTCGGTTGGTCACACCTGGGGCATGGCGGGGAGCTGCTACCGGCATCAGGTGGGCCGAGGCCAGAGATGCTACTAAGCATTCCAGAATTCACAGGGTAGCCCCTACAACAATTCCCTGCTCCCAAACATCAGTCGCACGGGAGCTGGAAGACGTTGAACTAGACTCCCAGGGGAGGGTTTTTCCTAATTTCTATTCTAGATTTCTGCTCTTAGTAAGCTAGACCACTTTGGGTTTGAGCCACCGCTGTAACTACTAGTCACTGGACCGCCCCGCCCCCTCTTCAATATGACAACTTTGCGTGAATTGGAAGAAGGAGCCCCTTCCTCAAGATATTTTCGTGCCACCTTCTGGGCTATTGTCTTACTAACTCTGCAAATCCACAGCGACTGTGGGGTGCACGGTGCCCTCCCCCAGAGTTGTGAAATGCACAAGTAAGCAACGCGCACAGCCGTAAGTGGAGCTCCCTGTGGGCCACGAGGTAAGTTACTTAGCCCCTCTAGGCCCCGGTTTCTACCTCTGAAACACAGAGGCAACTATTTCTGTCTTGCGTAGGGGAGGATGCGCTGTAACGTATGGAGCCCCTGGAGCACAGCCAGCACGAGGTGGGAGATACATCAATGGAAACATGCTAAGTTTCATTGGGACCTGTCTAGGAGTATTTTCTTCTTTCGGGCATAAGTAATGGAGGCCTGTTCCGCCTTTGGACGGAGCGTCTGAAAATGAATTCTAAAAAACGTGAGAGTGACTTCAATTGGACTTTCTGCTTTCCTCGCTGCCTCCTTAATCACACAGACAGGGTCCTGCCTCTACCCAATGATTAGGCAGAGGAGTCTACGGTTTCTGTTACATCAGGAGCTGATAAAGGACGACACCCAGACGGGTAATATAACTACTTAACAATTATGGGAATTACAGCATATCCCCAGAAGAGCTGTGTCTGCTGAAATCAGGTGTCAGTGCCATATTATGAAGCCTGAAGTCAGCAGAGGGTTCACTAACTATCACTACTATAGAGATAAATGGCTAACTCAGGAAAGTTCTGTCCTTATGCCAACTGGAGGGTTGAAGATAAGAACTGCAAAATTGTCGTTCTGGATTAAAGTGAAAACATATATATGTTTATATATATATATGTATATATATATATATATATATACACACATACCTCCATGATTTTTAGCAAAGAAATTTGACAAACAGAACAGAATCCATGATAGAGCTGAGTTCTGCTTAACAAGGATTGAAGAGAAAAGTTTCTGTGTTTAAATAAATTTGGAATGCCTTTGGCCTCTTCTCATCTGATTTGTAACGAGTGTCAGCGTGGTAAAGGGTCTGAGATCACCTGAGGAATCCAAGGTCAAGAAGTATGACGGCATGGTATCCAACAGGGAAACAGATCTCTTGGTAAGGTCAAGATTAAACAGGATGCTGGCTAAATGGTCACCTGAAATTGAAGCCGGCATCTCCTTTGCCCAAGGGTGAAACCAAAAAACACCTCGAAGCATATGAGTGTGACCAAAGAGAACCAGAGCCCAGGACTTCAAATGGGCAGAGGGTGGGGTCACACTAGGGCCCGAGTGGGGACCGGGCTCAACAAGAACATCCCAAAAGGGCCCACAGGACCGTGCAGTTCCTTCACCTGGTTTGGAAGCAGGACTGACCCTCCGTTGCATTGAGCCGGCCTGTCTTGGCGGGACGGTTTAAGGAGAGAAAGGACACCAGACTTGTAACTATCGGGCAGATGGGAGCTTGAGGGACAAACCGGAAGAATAACGTGGCCTCATATTTGGGCTTCAAGTGAAAGAAGCAGATCGAATTAATTACAAAGACAGCAATCTTCCCCCATCCCCATGACTCCGTGTTGTTCATGATCCTAAGCCCCTCCGTAGCTCATTTGTTTGTCTTCTTCACACCAACGGAGATTCAAGGTCTTGAGCAAAGCACCGGCAGGGAAAATGACAGCCTCGTTTGGAAGCCGTCTTGAAACACAGGAGGTCAAGGGCCCGTGCGCTCTTAGGAACTGTCCCGCCGGAGAAAACACTAGTTCTCGTTCAACATGGACAGCTAGGGCAGGAAAGGGCAGGCGTCCTTTCCTCCAGGTGAAACACTTAACCGAACTGATGCCCACTCTTCTGCAAGGGGACAAAGGACGAGTCCCAGCATGCAGGGCGGCGGCGGGGGGGTGGGGTGCCTACCTCTTGCCCATCTTTGCTGACGTTGTCGTTGGCGTGCCTGGCCACCATGGAGAGGAACTGGAGGAGTCGGTGGAGCGTGTCGCAGTTGCAGGGAGGTAGAAGGTAGATGAGAAGCTGCAAGGTACCCAGTTGTTCCTCTGGCTCCAACACTAAGCAAGGCAAAAGGAGGCATTCTAAGTCAGTTAAAGGGGGAGCTCCCACCATTGGGGCTCGGAGAAGGGGCCCCTCCTGACGGCTTTCCGAAAGGGATTAGCAAGGCAAGTCACATTCCACTCCACCCAATGGGAGCCCTGGCTTAGCAATTTAGCACGAGGTTCTATGAAGGCCGTGAAGATAAACCAGACCCAGGGAGCTGCAACATCGAGAGAAAGCATTCTAGTCCATGGTAGAAAGATAACTTAATTTCGCTTACTTTCTTCTCCCTCCTTCCCCTGGCATTACCCATCATTTACTTTGGGGATCGCAGTCTCTCGTTTTCAGTAAATATTTATTAATGATGACTGGGAATCGGTGAACACTCGCCATGTTGAGTTTATAGCAGATGTGAGGCCCTTTTCCGTCGAGCAATGCACAAGGAATTGCCTTTTTGTTGGCAGTAGCCAAGACACGGCACAATGACTGTCTTCTCTCTCTTTCGTGATCCTATTTTAATGGTAGCGTTGGAGGAAGAAATGTATGGAGGCTGACACAGCTCTGGCCTGTCCCTCCTCCCTCCCTTCCTTTACGCCTCCACGGGATCTGCATCTATAGCCCCGGGGCAGCCATATTGAAAATTCCGGCACTGGACTATGCCATCCTGCTTTCCCTGGAATGTCGCCTGCTGCCTTTTCTCACTCTGGGTTTCTGTGGCTCCCTCCTTCCTCCTACCAGTCATGCGAACTCATTTTTAGGCACAGACTCAACGGGAACTCTTGCTGTTACTTCAAAGCATCAATATATAGCACTCTCTACTGAGCTGGGGTCATTTGAAAGCATCCCAAATTCTTCTTTGTTCTATCGCAACTTTCTTCTTGCTAACTGTCCCCAGGGGAAATCTCACAAAATTCCCCCAAATAGCCCACTCATTAGAGACCAATAAATAAGAACAAAAGGAGGTACTGGGAAACGCATGCACACGGTTTGATGAGTGAGTTCGACATCCCAGGACTCCCGGGACACATTCCTGCAAATGTGTGTATTACGCACAGAGAGTATTGATGAAGGCCGTGTACAGCTCCCTGGTGAGAAGGGGGTCCGGCATGTCCCTCAGGAACTCCTTCAACAGGGCAGCCACATCATGAACGCTGTGTTCTTCCTCCAGAGAGACATCGACCCCGCGGTCAAATTCCTCACGTAACTGGAAAAATAATGGTTCAAGTGGCAGCCTTATAACACCATACCTCAATGTTCAGTGTCCAGCAACATAAAAAAAGGAAGTGCTGTGACATGCAGTATGTGGTATTAGGCTTATGCAGACACAGGAAAGGAGAAGAAAACATGTCACCTTGATCGACAAAGTCTATGCATCCAGTCATGAATATATATATATATACACACACACACACACATATATATGCACATATATACATATATACACATATACATACATATATGTATACATATACATATATACATATATACAATATATACATATATGCATACTACATATATACATATATGCACACTACATATATACATAATGCATTAATAATAATAATAAAGAATATATATATATTTACATGCATTATTAAATAAAAGTATCTGTAGGTTTGAAGTTAATGATGCAGGCAGAAAAGCTTGATAACACCATCCAGAAGGTTGGGAGGAAGAGCTAAGGGGTTAGGTCAACAGTAAATGTGGGAGGGAGGAACGAACCGATTGCACAGCAGTTTTGTGTGTCAGCAATCCTACTAGGTTGGAATTTTGACCTTTTACAGAAATACTCAACAAGAAAGCAAGGGTTTTTTTTTTTTTTCTTGCAAACAACGAAATGAAAAAACCCTCATAAGCCGTTTGTGACTAAGGCTTGAAAGATGACAATTACTAAACAAAATGTGCCTTCGGGATGTCAGAGTAGCCTCATTAACAATTCCCAAAGGGATTTCCTGCCTTCATCATTATACTCGGTTTATTAGCATTTACAACAACAGGAAAACCCAATAGCGAGAGGAAGGGAGTCATAACCCTACACCCTACTTCCATGACCGACAGCCTAACTTCCCTTATGTACTGTTTCCTCCTGTGGAAACAATTTTGTGAGTTCGTGAATCACCTCTATGCAGTGAGCTTCCATAAGAATCTATTTGTTCAATCATTCATTCATCCGTTCAATTTCCCATGTACCAGGCCTCGGTACAGGCTCTCAAAGCACGGTAGGGAATAAAGAGGCAACGTCCTTTTCCACCCTCAGCTCTCAGACTGATACAGAGTCTGGCGATAAACTGGTAATCCCCCAAATGATTAATGAGCTCTTAATATTGTGACAACCGTTCTCAGTAAAAAATGCAGGGCGCTAAGACGTGATGTTCAAAATAAAATGCGGAGTTAAGGCATATTTCACACTAGAATCTAAGTCTAAATAACCACAATTATATTGTTATTGGATAATCCTTAGATGAATCTCCCTGCAGAGGTTTTTCCCCTTTGATGGATCCAGATAGAACTGAGGAACCATTTCTGACACCAGCCTCCTCTCCACCCGAGCAGAACGCGCGTTAGTGTCCCGAATTGCTCATCGATTCCAGCCAAGTTGTCATTAGTGCGCAGCAGGCTGCCAGAACGACAAAGGCTTCCACTGGTATCACTCCTACTTGCGATCATTTAAACACGTCACGTTTCCTTCCTGAGCGCACGCACGTGCAGAAAGAACGGACCTCGGAAAGAGCTTAATCCAAATTGTGTGATCTTGGGTTTAACACCGATCTTGAATTGAGCACAGATCAAACTGTGTGATCTTGAATTAAGTTTCTTAGTCTCTCTAAGCCTCAAAGGAAGTGGGTGAAGGAAGGGGCTCCTCTCAGAGCTGGTGGGTGGAGTCAATAAGGTAATGTTTTGAAAGTGTTCTCCAGGTCCGCATAGGTGAGCGGCCCCAAAATGTTACTATACCATCTTCCTTCTTGCAAGTCCTGTTGTGAAATGTTAAAAGCTGTTCAATAGTCTCTTGTGTGACTATGGAAAATAGAGACAATACTCCTTTCGGAAGCCCCTTTTGTTTTGACAAAAAAAAAAGAGGCATTTATTTCAGTTAGTTTTATTAATATGAACAAATACTTATTCGGCTTCATCAATTAAAAATTACTTTCCGTTGCCTCCATTTCTGAGTTGCTGAGTTCCTTCTTTCTGTCGGAACCAAGAGAGGAGACTTAACATTTTAATTTTCTCTTGGCCAACAAATGAATTCCTTTTTCAAAGGATGGCTTTTGCCTCTTTGGGAAGCCATCAGGAGCACAAATGCCTTCCTGATCATAGGCATCGATTCCTGACAGTCCCCCTTCTGTTGAGGGAATGTGGCACAGCGCTGAAGGAAACCAAGGGGTGCGTGCGGTCCCCACGTGCAAAATGAATTGGGGATCGAGGGTTTCACGGAAACTTACTAAGAACTGTTTATTTTTGAGAAGGTACAACCATCAAAAATAGCATCTTATATGAAGAGAATGTCAATGGCATTATTCATATTGCATTTTAGTAAAAACAAGTACTATACAAGAGTCTTCTGCTTATCATCACTTACTGTTTTAGGTGCTCTCTGGATCTCCTGCTTTTATCATTTCCACAAGATGTTTATGAATTAGTTTTGCTTGGTTGTATGTGCCATGGACACATCCAAATGTTTTGCTTTCAAGTGTTGGAGCCTCACTCTATCACAACCTTTCTGAGCCTTTTACCTCTTGGGAGTCAATTATACTCTAATTGGTGGGAGGATACCGCAGAGATATTGAGAAATGAATTTGCATACGCTTGAACTTTGCATGAGGTAATTCATTTGAAAGTCATGTGAAACGTACAACGCGGTCTTGCCTTTTCACTTACTTGTCTCACTCTCTTTTTTGAGCTTCCAACTCGGAATATCCCCACTGTCTGGAGGCCTGCAAAGAAGCAAACAAAATCAACAGTCCGGTTTTACGGCTCGAAACTCTGGAGGAAATCACCGTAGACCCAGAATAGGATGCCAGCACCCAGCTGCAACTCACAGAGCAGTAACAGCACAATCGCATGCACTAACGGTTCTTCATCCCACTCTATGGTCTGCGGGCACCTCCAGCTTAACTCTGCAGGCACCAGGGGCGTGCCATGTTAAACGTTTGTGTGATGAAAAATTTGTCACGTGATAGTGTGTATTTCCACATCTTCTCCATATGAAAAAAGTGACCTTTTCTTTGTTATTCGGAACGATTACTTAAACATAAAGTCTATACGAATTTTTAGCTCTCCCTCAGTTGTAAAACTAGATATTTCTTGTTTCACTGATTACAACGAACACAAGCACTTATCAACGAAAATCTAGAAAGTGCAGAAAAAGGTAAAAGGTAATGTACTTCTCAAAATAACGGATGCAGAAATAACCACAATGAATATTTTGGCTTATTTCTGTCCAGCCTTTACTCGGTGTGTGCGTGCGTGCGCGTGTGTGTTCTTTTTACATAGCTGAGCCAGAGTTTTTGTCGCTTCAGGTTTGATTCTGGGGGGCAGGAGTACTCCCTAAGAAGTATCATGTACTTCAGGGGCACAGAATGTCTGAACAGCTCTCCTTTTCCTATGCAAGCCATTAATCACCAGCACTGCTGATCTCCATCTCCATTTATTTTTTTCATTGGTGGCTCATTTTCTCTTCATTTGGGATCATCAGTTATGAGGGCGATGGTGGGTTCGGAGCTGCCAATGGACATTTGGCAGCCACGTGAAGAGAGTTGGTCTGAGAGGAAAGCCACCAAACAGGCTCGTGCTCTCATGCCATCATTTGATTCCTGGATCCAGTTGTGCCTGAGTTTAGATACAATACTGAGACTTCCATATGTAAATAGGATTGGGGGAGGGGGGTGGTGGTGCTTTGCCTGATCGAGTTTTATCTGGGTTCCTCTCTCTTGCCACTGAAAAGGTTCTGACTAGTACAACGTATAATTACATTGGAAAGAATTTCAATCTTTATAACATTATTTCTTTCATCCAGAAGCAAAGTAAACATCTTAATTTGCTTAAGTCACGTTTTAGATTTGTTGGTAGAGCTTTGCCGTTTTCTTTACAGAACTTTCTTGGCTTCTTATTACAGATATTCTGGGTATATTTTTGGTATTAGTATGAGTGAATTATTTTATTGTGATGGTATCTAACTGATTATTGCTCTTACATAGGAAAGGGGTATCTTTTTGTAGACATATTTTATGGTCTTGCCACATGATGCATTAGGTATAAGCCCTTTTTGGTTGGTTTTCCAGGGTTTTTTAGTTAGAAGAGATAGCATCTATAATTACAAATCCATTTATAAATATAATTATGAATCCATACATCCCATTTATCAGTTCTATATCTTATAAATGGTATCCTGAATTTCCAGACTAATTTGAGAGAATCATGGTGAGAGGCCAATTATTGCTGATTTGCATCATCACATCTTTGTGCCCTTGGTGGGATTTTGCTCTGCGTCTGTTTGCAAAAGACTCCTGTACCTTCTTTGTCGCTTCTGTCGGTGTGTCTGCCTCCTAAGTGAGTCCAACCCCTAGCTTAATTTATTGTTCCTACCTCTCTGTGAGCTTAAAAACAGGGTAATTGAGCTATTTAGAATCACGCCAGAATTAAATTTCACATCTGCAAAAGGAGTATAAATATCCACCTGAAAAGTTATGCAACGATTCAATTAATTAATGCATATAAAGGGCTTAGAATCACATCTGGCATCTGCCGTTATAAAGAGAGAAACAGACCCTGATTGAATGGGATGAGTCTCCTTTGTGCAAAATAGAAAACCTTAATATAATAGCAGGTGTTAGCAAATGTTCGTTTTGGCTGCATTTGCTCTCCGATTTTCTGATGGCTTCTGAATAGCTGAAATTTCTACAGAAATATCACATAAGGGCATTTTCTACACAAGCGGGACTATTCATTTGGTTGAATCCCTCCAGACTCTTCAGAAATGCCCATTTCCATGACATTATTTCCTCAATTATAGTACTTTTTCACTTGGCAAAAATGACTGTAATTTTAAAAAATGACTAGTTACTGATCAAGTGCCAGAATTCCTATGTACCTCAATTGATTATAATCTGATTTAAGTTTCTAAAATATTTGTTTGTTTGCTTACTTATCGGTAGAGCAAATGGCAGCTTGCAGGCAGTCAATGCCATTCTCTGACACAAGCTATGCCGTGACTCTCCTTCAAAGAAAACATGCAGTCTAGGCATTTAGTAACCCCGACTTAAGGTAGTCACTGAAAAAACAGGTGTACATCAAAAAAGGCATAGATCTGGCAAAGGACCGTGACTTTGCTGGGGCCTGTCCCAGAAATCGACATGATCACCTTTCTCTCCTTTTCATCAGAAACTAGAATGGAAACTTGACCCAGAGCACCTGGACCTCAGGCTTAGGAAGTATCAAGTAAAGAGGGCAGGCATGGTAAGCCTCAAAATCAGCCTAAATCCCAGAAAGGTAATAGCACTTGAGTCTCCATTATACTGTCTGTGTTTTTGTTGTTGTCATTGTTTTGAAAGCTGTGCTTCTGGGAAATTGAGGATGCTTAGGGAATTCTTTTTTTTTTTTTTTTTGATACGAAATTTATTGTCAAATTGGTTTCCATACAGCCCCAACAGGTGCCCTCCTCAATGCCCATCACCCACTTTCCCCTCCCCCCCAACCCCCATCAACCCTCAGTTTATTCTCAGTATTTAAGAGTCTCTTATGGTTTGCCTCCTTCCCTCTCTGTAACTTTTTTTTCCCCCTTCTCCTCCCCCCTGGTCTTCTGTTGGGTTTCTCAGGATCCACATATGAGTGAAAACATATGGTATCTGTCTTTCTCTGACTGACTGATTTCACTTAGCATAATACCTTCCAGTTCCATCCATGTTGTTGCAAATGGCCAGATTTCATTCTTTCTCATTGTCAAGTAGTATTCCATTGTGTATATAAACCACAATTTCTTTATCCATTCGTCAGTTGATGGACATTTAGGCTCTTTCCATAATTTGGCTATTGTTGAAAGCGCTGTTATAAACATTGGGCTACGAGTGCCCCTATGCATCAGCACTCCTGTATCCCCTGGGTCAATTCCTAGCAGTGCTATTGCTGGGTCATAGGGTAGGTCTATTTTTAATTTTCTGAGGAACCTCCACACTGTTTTCCAGAGCGGCTGCACCAGTTTGCATTCCCACCAACAGTGCAAGAGGGTTCCCGTTTCTCCACATCCTCGCCAGCATCTGTAGTCTCCTGATTTGTTCATTTTAGCCACTCTGACCGGCGTGAGGTGGTATCTCAGTGTGGTTTTGATTTGTATTTCCCCGATGAGGAGTGACGTCTGAGCATATAGTATAGAAAGCATCTGGGCGCAAGGGAAAGGGTGGCGCACACAGACATGGATGGAGTCAAGGTCATTGTCCAAGCCCAATTTCGGAGGGAATGAATAGATCTTTGACAAAAGTTTATAAGGCTAAAGTGGATCATACTCTCTGCTACCCATTTCCCAAACTGGCAGATAGAGTCTTATGAAAGAATCGTGTTTATGGTTTGCTCTTTTTTTCATTGGTTTTAAGGGACCAAGATTAATATCCGTTTGCATCTGAACACGTCTCTTTTCTGGAGCTAAACACCATGGAAACCAGAAACGGAATCAGGGCCTTGAGAGATCACCCAGGATAATCTTGTCTCTTTTAGGCCCTACGCTGCATGTTAACTATTCCAAAAAAGGAAGCCCTGTCCAGTTTTTTAGTAAGCTTAAAGGAAAGGCTATTTTTCAAATTATAATTCATGACAATTTATTTTAAAAAACAAAATAGAAAAACAAAGTTTTCTTTCTTTCACATAAGCCGTTACTCAACCTGGCCCTAGATTTTAAATGATTGGAGTACAATTCTCACTTAGGACTCTTTAAAATGCTTACAGTTCACTCTCGATGCTTTTTACAGGTGAAAACTATAATTATAAAAGTATGAGTCGCTTTTTCTACCTCCTAGTGAAATTTTGGCTGAATTTGCATATTTGCTGTACTGAATTCTTTAGTTGCTAAGCTATTTTTAAAAATAATTCCACGCAAGTAATATTTATTGGACACCTACATTGTATTAACCGTGATAGTAAGTGCTGGGAATTCAAAATGACTAAGAAATTTTCCTTGACCTCCAGCTTACCTTCCCAGGAGAAGAGACATACGGACACACACACACACACACACACACACACACACACACACGTACATATAAAAATTCTGTATAGACAAAGAAAGCTTCAATATGTATCAGTTTTATTAAGTCATCCATATGTTACCTAGTGATTAAGACATTTAGAAATCCCCTTAATAATTTTTTTATAAAGTCCCAGTTTTACTGGAAACAGTGAACTTATCTCATGTCCACAAAACGCATGTGAACACTACAGGAAACACATTCAGATTATGGAGATGGCAGTTCAATGGGCCAAAAGCCTACATTTCAGAAAAATTTTTGAAGAGGGCTATATTGTTTTTAAGTCAACATATTACCTGGAGTTGAGTTGCCAAAAGGGTCATTGTGAAGGATTTGAAGTGGACATCTTCCCACAAAAACACAAATAGCCATATAGAAAGCTGTTGCCCAAAACCATGTATTTTCTATTCATGTAAGGAATGGTTTGCAAATCTTTTTGTTTGTTTGTTTCTTTGTTTGCTTGTTTGAAGCCGGACTCTTATTTTTTTTTAAGGAAGCCTTGTTAGTAACCTCAATGCACGAAAAAGATAAAAGTGGCTGTGCTCTGTTTGAAGGGAGGCTTGGGGACAGACCCAGCCCAACAGATCTTGGCCTCCCCTAAGATACTTGGCCTCCAGGTTCACTTCTGAGGACCACTGGGCGTTGGGCGGCCTCAACACTGTCAAGTTGATTTTTGTCCCCCACAACCTTGTTTAGCCCAGTACCCTTTTAGGCACACACTCAGATCTGTAAGGAAACGTCAGCCCAGAGTCTGATCAGACGACTAAAGCGCTGAACGTGGGCGCTTAAATCCAAGACGCTTGAATAAATGAAAGTCTCTCATACATGATCACTGACAGACAAGTCTGCTTACCGTGTTTTTCTAGATGCTGACAGCAGCTGTCCACCAGCCTGGGGACCTGTCTGTAAATGGGATTCAGACTCAGTTTCTTATCTCTGGCTTTCTCTTTTTTACTATGAGCCTCCGCAGGCAAGGAGAGTTGTAAAGCTTCTAGTAGTCGAGACTGACTGTCGTCAAGATCTGTGATAGAATCCACTGACATCGCACCCTGCAAATTATACACAGCCGTGAACAAAGAGTGCAAATGGAAGACACTTCATGCCTTGGAACAAGCGAAGAGTCACATACTCGACGAATGAGGTCAAGTGAGAGGAGCCTTGGGAGTAAAAAGAAGATCGCAACAATGACTCTAGGGGGTAGAGTTTTAAAACTGGATTCCATGGGATGGTCTTAGCGTTGTGTCCCCCCAGAAATGGCATAAAGGGCTTTATCAGGGAAGTGGTTCCCGGAGATGGCTGCAGGGGTGAGGAAATGAGAGCGGGAAGGGAGGGCGGTGGATGAGAAGCGCCACTAAGCCTATGACGAGCCCGGGGGCAGCTCGTGCCCCAGGCCCTGGGGACGACCGGGAGACCATGGAGGTCAAGCATCTCAGAGGTAACCATGCTAGGGAGCGAGTGAGCTGGGCTATTTATACCACAAGCCTCAAGAGTCATTGATTAAGGGCAACTCCCGGTAGGGGCAGGGAGGCGACGTTGACGTCTCGGCACTTGCAGCCTGTCATCTGCATGGGTGGGTGCCTCTGGCCATCAGAGAGAGCCTTTGGCGGAGATGGGGTGCTGGCGGGTGGGAGGAGGGCCACCATGTTGGGAAGGGTGAGGGCTGAGCATAAGGGAGTAGCACACCAGCCACGTCGGTACAGCCCCCCGGCCTTCGATGAAGCACAGAGGAAGGAGTCCGCAGCCGGTGTCCCGGCAAGGCCTGGACAGAGGAGAGGGCATCGGGCAGGCCCGTTGCCGGGGCCCCAGATTCCCCGAAAGTTCCAACGTGGAGCTCAGGTGTTACTGCCACCCAACATGCAATCCGAGAGACAGTGATAAAGCTGGGAGAACGGCAATGGTGTCATTGCCTCATCTGCAAACGTAGCTGGAGCCTTGAGAACAGCAAAGGCCCAGGCACCCCCTTGATCTTGGAGAGGTCTCGAACGTGGATTTTAAGTGGGGAGTGTTGGGGCTTTTACCGAGGGCAGCAGTGAGTGGCTGGGGGTGGCGCACGTTTGGGGTCTCCAGGCAAGAGGAAAAGGGGAGACCTCCCGGTGACCGGTGACCCAGGGAATTCTAGAGATGCTTATCAACGGACCCAGCCAATCACCAACCGGTTGGCCTGGACACTCAGCTTCCCTGGATCGAAACATGAAGTTTGAAGCCCCAAACAACAGCACAGTGCCTAGAACACAGCTGCCAATTAATAAATGGCACCCTGTTGTTACAGTACTGATTGGAGAGGACATATGTTCTCTCTCTCTCTATATATATATATATATGTATAGTGAAAAAAGTTCCATTGATGAAACAGAATCTCATTGTTTCTGAAGACTGGTAGCCAAGCCACTGGGCCAAGTGGGTTCTTGGACTAGAGACCAAGAGAGTAACCAGAACACCTGGCCCTGCCCCCAAGCCCCACAGTCTCAAGGGCAAGTCCGGTAGTACAGCAGCAGATCACACTAGAGCACGGTCAACAGTGACACTGTGGAATGTTCAGGATCTCATGGGGCACACGGGTAACCAAGGAAGGGCCCCCCCACAGCTCTGAGAGGGGTCAGGAAAAGGCTCCAAGGGTGCGCCCGGTGCCCTACGGCCAGCGCAAATTGTCCCCGAGTGGGGCCGTTGACAGATACCTGGACTACATTTCCAGTTTTCACATGAGCAAAGACTCCAAGAATAACGCTCTGGTTGTTTCAGCAGTGGTGTCAGAGAAAGCACCGGCCAACTCACCCTCCTCCTGGCCCGAGGAGCCGGTTCTGGGGTGTTCGGGGACGTTGACTCATTTGGTGTTTCCGAGGTGGAGCTGAGAGATGAGTTACTGCTTGAGAGTTCTTTGTTTTGTCTTTTATTTCCAAATGGGAGGAGGGAAGCCACGAAATCGGACGCATCCTTTTGTTCGTCCCTCTGTGAGTCCTGCTTGAGTTTATAGGCCCGGTCATTTGCAATGACCTGGGATAAGGGCATTCCAAATGCCTGTGGGATGAATTCTGGAACCAAAAAACAAACATTCACTTTCAGCCATGACCGGACCAGGGAAGGCCCTCACTCGTGTTTTAGACCTAAGAGCAGACATATTCGAATGCCTGTTTCTCGAAGAACTGATTCATCAATCAAAATACAGAGGTGGCTTTTGTATTTATCAGAGTGGCCAACATTTCTATTTCTATCAAGCAGGCCAGTATGGTTTTAGAAATCTAGGCCTCTGGTCTTCCCCCCTCCCCCCCCCCGGCCGCCCCACCCCACTGCCAACATATCTCAAGTATGTTTTAAAGGCAAAAACTTTGGGGCACCTGGGTGGCTCAGTCGGTTAAGCGTCTGACTTCAGCTCAGGTCATGATCTCACGGTTTGTGGGTTCGAGCCCCCCATCAGGCTCCGTGCTAACAGCTCGGAGCCTGGGGCCTGCTTCGGATTCTGTGTCTCCCTCTCTCTCTGCCCCTTCCCCGCTCATGCCAAAAATAAATAAACATTAAAAAAAAATTTAAAGGACCAGACCTTTTGTTCTTCGATTTATGGGTCTCCAGAGCCCCCGGAACATACAAGGCATGAAAAGGCTGCATGTATCCATTTATTCAGCAGGGAGTGTAAGGCTAACAAAAGGTCTGGTCCTTGCTCTTGAAGGATTCAGAGTCGGGGAGGGGGTCAGATATGTAAATAGCTACAGAGGTGTGTCTGCCACGTGCTATAAAGCAGAGATGCACGGAAGCAAAGACTGAAGTTCAATTAAGTGGATCTACTTTGAGGTTCCCCGTAAACGAGCCAGTAGGCAAAATGAGAACCCGAGAGGGGGCGGAACAGCTCGGGAGCAAGTCTTCTCTCTTCCCTTTGTGTTCCTTGTCCCCACATTCTGCCTCCAGTTGCTGGCTGGGGCTGTCACTCTTATGATCTATGCTCCAGCCTTTCTGCTGGCCACACGCACAAGTGGGCTCTCATCGCTAACTGACCAGTGACGGGCCCAGGATACAACGTGTTAAATCCTCTCATAAGGACAATTTGGGGGGGAAGGAGCATAATGCAGAGATCTACGGCTTTATTTGGAGATGTACACACGGTTGTTTTCTGGATCACGGTAGTAAATCCATATGTATGTGTGTCTGTTGTAAGCACACGAATCCTTAGGGCCAGGCATTTTACTGGCAATATTTTAGATTTATGCCAAAAAGCATTAATAATTAAGTTAAATGCATTATTTCTTTTAGAGTCAAAATTACATCTCCTAGCAGCGGAATATTGGAGTCTAGGCTCTCCCTTGTTTTTATAACCCCTACGAATAAAACCAGAATGATCAAGAGAAAACAGTTGTAAGACTTGTTTGTTCTTTGAAAGGAAAAGCTAACATTAAATCAGGTGGAAAGAGGCTTTGGAAGGTTTTCTTCCTTGATCTATAGCCAGTGATTTTTAACATCACGGGGCTAATGACCAAGTCTACATCAAAAGCAGAAATGGGGGGTGCCTAGGTGGCTCGGTGGGCTGAACCTGGGACTCTTGACTTCGGCTCAGGTCATGATCTCACAGTTTGTGAGTTCAAGCCCCACATCGAGATCCACACTGAAAGATCGGAGCCTGCTTGGGATTCTCTCTCTCCCTCTCTCTCTGCCTCTCCCTTGCTTGCTCTCTCTCTCTCCCTCCTTTTCGAAATAAATAAATAAACAAAAAAATTATCTAAAAAAAGCAGAAATGGTACTTGAGAAGCCTGCACCCTTGGTTCCATCAAAACATGAATCTGTTTTAAAGCGAAAAATCAAAACGTCACCATTTGGGGATTTTCAGAGGATGTTTTTACCATTCTCCATCATTCTCAACAAACTAGGTGGCATATGATAACACACAAAAAATTAGGCATGTTTTTGAGTGACTGATGTAGACAAGTGCAGCAAGACGCAATGCTCACTATTGATAAAAGGCCACGTCCACCAACTAGCAAAATTAGAAAGCAAAGGGGAAAATACCAGACCACTGGCTGTGCACGCCAGGATTTATCGCGTAAATCAGCGCTGTCTTGTGTATGGGAATAACCAAATCGTCTTACTTCAAAACAACCGGGGAGGGGCGCCCGGGTGTCTCAGTTGGTCAAGTGGCCGACTTAGGCTCAGGTCAGGATCTCACAGCTTGTGAGTTCGAGCTCCGCATGGGGCTCTCTGCTGTCGGCACGGAGCCTGCTTCGGATCCTCTGTCTCCTCTCTCTGCCCCTCCCCAGGTTGTTCTCTCTATCTCAAAGATGGGGCTACGGACTCCTCTCTTAGCCAGTTTTTCCACATAAGGAAAACCAACCAGACTCGTTTAGAGTTGCTGATATCCCTAGAAAAATGGTTTCCTTTGGTATCCATCGTTTTTAATGTCCAAACCTCTGTCACCCTGCTTGCAAATTGGAATAATTGAATACCAATTAAACAGATGGAATACAAGCCTCTCCATTTTTATTTCTCTTTTATTCTTACTCAAGAGCTGATCCTCTAACAGAGTTTTATTTTTCCCTAACAGGCTTTCTTTCCTGGCTGAGTTTATTTATCCTCTCAGTGACAGAGTTTTAATGTAGTCTCTGGTTTCTTGTCATTGTCTCTTGAGAACCCTTACAAGCTTCAGGAAGGAGGCCTCTCCATGCTCTAAACTTGTGTCACAGTGTCTACAGTCCCTGGAAAATTCTAAGCAGGATTTTTGAATATTTCTGCTTCTCCAAATGTGGCTATTGTCAAATTGAGGACTCATCACAAATCTATTGAGCAAAACCTTCGTCGGTTGTAAATAAAATGTTGGGTGCACATGCTCGTCTGTGGATTCAAAACGCTTCTCTTAGGGGGGAAAACCCTAGAGACTCAGTGTTGATAGTGGCTAATACAGCTGATAATAGGTTTTTAAAACCAGATGGACATTTCCCAAGACTCACTGTTCTGGGGCCAGGGACAGTGTGTGTCATGTTCTAATCTACAGTATGTGTTTGCTAGGAACACTGCCTTCCCTGCTGGGTTCGTTAGTAGCAACTGTGAACTTTCCCGCCCGGTGAACCTTGGCTCCCAACTGCCACTTCCGTATCTGTGCCTTCCCGCCATGTGGCAGAAGCCTGCCTGTGCGAGGTTCCGCTTGCCTCCTGCTCGCGGCTCTCTTCTATTGTCACTGACTGTGACTCGTGGTCAGACCCCTGATCTACCCTCACTGTTGGTGGCTTGGATGTCTACCTAAAGGGCCCATCTAATTCTCCGTCCTCACATCTCCCGACCTTCTCCTCTCCTCTTACTTTTTCCTTCCTGCCACCTTGTCCAACCACTCGCTCGGTCCCACCCTGGACCATGTCCTCACCAGAAGTGATTCCGCCTCTAGATTCAGGCTTCCTCCCTCCACTCGTGTCCTACTCCCATCCCAAGTTCACGTGTTACACTGCAGTGTGGCAATCTGTTTAAGCACACCATTAAGATGTCCCTTCTCCTTCATACGCTTTGATGGCGCCTCAGTGTTCTCGGCATGCAGACCAAACATTGTGCTGGGGCCCACACGGTCCCGTGCGAGGTGGCCCCTTCTTACTCTGCCCTGCGACCACCACCACTGCCCCCGCCCCGACCTCTGGTTCTCTCAGTTCTGGCAACAGCACTCAAAGACAGCGTCTCGTGCGTTCCCTTCGCGAAGTGCCACGTGGTGATAACCGATACTTGATTTTTCTACTTGGCGTGATACCAGTTTGGCACAAAGAAAGGTGCCACGCCTAAATTATCGCCAGATTTTATATCCATAAATATACGGCATAATCTGAAAATATCCTGTGGAGAGGGGACCTGCCTCGCAGACTTAGGCCACAAAAAAACCTACTCCCCCTGTGCTCTGATTAGGAACCACATTAACTGGAACAAAGTAGCTATTTTAAAATCCTTTTCCCCCAAATGATTTCTTTCTTGACACAAGAAAGAAACTTTCTGAAGTTCTGAAAGTCTAAAAAATGCTTTTGGGTTGCCAAGTAATTTAACTAAGAGAAATTAAGGACTGGGGAAGCATTCTGTATGAAAATATGTTTTCCGACCCAGCATCAATCTTGAATTAGTTTCCATATGGAATTCAAAAGTCATATGGGCAGGAGGGACACAGCAGTGTCACACGATCTGCTGTGTTTCATGTCCAGGCAATTAAATAAAATGCAGGACGTAATTCATTCTGATTGAATCAATTAATCTAGCAGCATATCCAACACTTAATGAATCACTCTTTATTGGGAGAGCAATTCGATTCTAAAAAGCTGCCCCTATTTATTTTTAGATGACCTAACCCAAGAGGTCACTTAGAGTTTCCTGTTTTCCTTCTTTCACTCTTGGATTCAAATGATTATCATTTTCCACATGTGCAGCTGTTAGGAACCCCAATGTTAATATTCAAGTGGAAGAAAATCATGTGAACCATTACCACCATGTAAGACCTACATGCTACCCCCTCACGCTCTGGTCCCCAGGTTGTTCAGAAAACATGCCATTTAATTAAGAGCTACTTTAAAAGAGAAAAAAAAAAACCCTCTTTTGCCATGAAGCCTAATATTTCTCCCTTTAGTTGGATGGGCGATGTGTCTTTTCTTTTTTTTTTTTAATATTTTTTTAAGTTTATTCATTTATTTTGAGAGAGACAGAGACAGCGCAAGTGGGGGAAGGGCAGAGAGAGAGAGAGAGGGAGAGAGAGAATCCCAAGCAGGCTAGCTGCCAGCGCAGAGCCCGACGTGGGGCTCGAACCCACGAAACCGTGAGATCATGACCTGAGCTGAAACCAAGAGTCTGACGCTTCACCGACTGAGCCACCTAGGCGCCCTGATGCGTCTTTGGAGCACCAGGACTTGCCTGCCTTTTCCCAGCCAGCTCCCTGGGCAGCCTTATAGAACTCCGCCAAATTTTCACCGGGCCTATGTAATTCCTAAGTACGATTTGGTCTGCAAAATGTATAATGGCTCAGTACATATTGGTCAATTACTTCCCCTGGCCCTTCCTTTTCTGCTCATTCACATCCTTGCTTCCTGTTGTTCTGGAATATAAGGAAGCACACACACACATCTCCCTCTGTTGAGGGAACTCAGTCGTCTCCCGCAGAAAATGCTCATTCTGCTCAGTCTAGCCTGAATGGGCACTCGTGAAGAATCACTTGAAAGTCTGCATTCTGAGTATTCAAATCCTAGTATTCATATCATCATCCTAGAATAAACCAACTTTAAAGGTACACATTCCTAATGCAAGTCTGTGTGGTCCCATTAATTCACTTTATAAACACTGAGAATTACTCTAATCTAGTGAGGCAAAGGTCATCAGTGGCAAGAACAGAAGAAGCAAAACCTCGAGTTTAAAAAAGCTATCCTGGTTACTAATAGCCATTGAAAAATAAGGGTAAGAGCATATGAACCGATTAAAAAGAACACAACTTATCAGACTGCGATAGGTAGCTGGACAAGAATTAAGGCCCTTTGCCCTGATTATACCAGCAGCAGATTCTGCTGTGACACGATGTGCCCTGGTGAGTATGCTAGTCAGTATGGACCGGAATTCGCATGTTAGAAGCCGCACATTCATAGTTTATCGAAGCCCTCCTGTCCGGTACCCTTACAGACCGGTGGAATTATACTTTCTGGGGTGGGGGTCTGGGCACTGGGCATTTTAAAGGGTGCACACAGTTTTATTCTACTGTGCAGCCAGAGGTAGGGAATCACTCATATTTTCATCTCCTTTTCTCCAGCGTGAGGTAAACATTTGAAATGTCTGGAGACATCCTGGTGGGGGGCGGTGCTACTGGCATCTAGTGGTAGGGGCCAGAGATGCCGCTGAGCGTCTCACGCAATGGACAGGACAGCCTCCATAACAAAGAATGATCCAGCCTAAAACGTCAGTAGACCCAGGTTGAGAAATCCCGCTCTAAGGGAAGTAAAACATTGATTCTCCATTCTTTAGGACTTTTCAAATCTCCTTTGAGTCCAAAGAACCAAATGTCGTGACACTTTAGGCACAGTTCAAGACATGGGTGGAGAGTCTGGGATCTTTTCAAGCAGAAATTCAATCATTATAGAAAAGAACTCCGAGGTGAGACATATGGGTCTCCTCACTCAACACTCATTCATTGTGTCACATAAAATGGAAATACATTCATACGACGGCACTCTTCCGCGGTCATTTCATATGGGCCCATACAAACAAGCCACAGAAAGTTGTACTGTGCTAATGGGGCCCAGGTGCCCATTAGGCAGGCTCAGTGAATATTAGTTAAAAATGACCACAAATACCTCTCAAAGAGTGGCTAATGTGTCAGCTCCCTAAATAGACACAGAAGGGACACAGAACAGTATGAAGACAGTCAACAATCCCCAAAACATATAGGGCAAAACATAAGCCTGCTGTGATCTAACACAGAAATGCGGAGAATGGCCCATCTCCAGTAGCTCATGAGGATGAGACTGTTTCTTTCCAGTAGTCATGGTAGGCAAATCCAAACTTTTTCTCATTCAACTAGCCCTGCCTAACTATCTGGCCTTGCCAGACAGCTGGTTAGCGTTAGAGATGCTGTCCATGGCTACTCAACCCAGGTTCCTCTTATGCGTTGCTGATTGGCCAGCATCATAATTGGAACCATAAACTTGGCCGAGGTCACACTTTGCTCAAACCAGTTGAATTCATCAACTCAGTACAGGGCCACTCAAACACAAAAGAGTAGACCAAAACAGGCTTTAATGACATTCTGTTGTAGAAAGCCAGTTTACATAATAGAGTTGAACTGCATAAATCTATGCAATTCAAAAACCCCACCAAATTCAACCATTATGCTCCACGGAGGACGCATCCGCTGTGGTTCCTTCTGTCCTTTACCTCGGTCTTTGTTTTTCTCCTTTCCTAGTGAATCCAGTTTCTTTCTCAAAGATTTCTTTCTCTTCTGCCCATCTGCAAATATTAAAAGAATGACAAATTGTAAACACAAGCTATACATGTGACATCTTACACTATCAGTGACTACATTTGAGCAAAAGCATGACTTCTTGCTTACTTCACTTATAATATGGCATTTTAAACAGAGTAATGGCTCTGAAAACACATGAAAATCCCTGACGCGGGCAGTACGCACAGCCAGAATCTTGATGTACGCTCCTAAATTTTGTTTCAATCATGGAAAGTACAGGAAACTTACCTCCTTCAGAATTAACTTAGTGGTGACACTTAGATATGTTTGCTATTACTATTACATGAGTCTCTTCTATTCTTCACGTTTACGCAAACCAATGTCATCTGGAATCAAACGTCCAGGAGAGGAAAGTCAACAGTACATATTATTCTGACATTTATAAGCTGGTAGAGTGTAACTGGATAAGGAAATGAATCTAGAGGTCCAGAGAACTCAGACAAGCTATTGCTGCACCATCTACTAACTGTGTGACTGTGGACAAGTCTCATTGTCCTCCTCTGTAAAATGTGTGAACTAAATGAAACGACGCATCTAAAGGGCTTCAGGGGGACCCCGACACATGTGCATAAATTCAGCTCTACTTTCTTTTTGGTGCTTGCATCGTATTCCATAGCGTAGCTGTGCCATAATTTAATTAGCCATTCCCCCACCCAGGGACCGTTGGGTCATTTCTAATTTTTCACTATCATCAGTAAGGCATAATATCCTTTTAGCGTCTTGTCCTCACAACAAACGTACTTGCACATCTGGCTCGCTCGCCAAATAATAAAGACACCGCTCATATCAGTAGGCAGCTGCAGTCGGATTCCTGGGATGTCACGGCAAGAATGCATTTCAGGATTACGCAACCATCAATTGAACACGCGGGAGGTGCAAATTGGAAATCCGCACTACCATCAAATAAGGGAAGTGTAGCCCGTGCCGTGAAGAACCTTATGTTTAAAATTTTTTTTTTTCGACATTTATTTATTTTTGGGACAGAGAGAGACAGAGCATGAACGGGGGAGGGGCAGAGAGAGAGGGAGACACAGAATCGGAAACAGGCTCCAGGCTCCGAGCCATCATCAGCCCAGAGCCCGACGCGGGGCTCGAACTCCCGGACCGCGAGATCGTGACCTGGCTGAAGTCGGACGCTTAACCGACTGCGCCACCCAGGCGCCCCAAGAACCTTATGTTTAAAAGGGGGATTACGAATTGTTCTCTTACAGGACACACTAAAAAGTGTAGTGCAGAGAGAGACTCAGACACTCTCCAATAAAATTTAAAAGCAAGACTCTGATATCAGGAAAAGACAGCATGCACATTCTTAAACAGAAACGAGCGTTCCTGGGATCCTCTCGGGGCTACAGATGTTCCCAACTCCTTCTCTCTGAATTTTTGGAGGCAAAAGACATCACACGGTAGTCGACAGACACATCCGATCCGTCCTCTTTCAAAAAGCAAAGAAATATTTCAAAAATGAGTCTCCTCCCACAAGATAGAAATCGTTCCTAAGAGTCTTTACCTTTGCGGTCGTGAGATTTGTATAGGGGAAATTTAAGTAAGTCAGTTGTAATGTGGTAGAGAGCCATCAGTCTCTTTCATTACAGGTATGTTCTTATCTCCAGTGTCTAAAAGATGATTAACGATATGGCCTCCCATAACTTATTATACCTGTACCACAATAAACATACTAACAACCCAAGATTCAAATCCATTCTCCAAACAGGCTTTTACTTTGTAACACTTTATTCACTAGTTCACATCACCACATGTATTTGACTGTAACAAGAGTATATGTCCTTAAAAAATTCTATCATTCCTTCATTTTTTATTAGTTGACCCAGAAGAATAACTAAACCAAATAGTAAAGCTTAAGAGACTTGGTTTTTATAACCAGCGGGCAGATGCTAAAATTCAAGCGAGTTGTCAAAGAACCACAATACATATAGGATAGGGGACATTTTCTTTTAAGATAGAAGGAATTCCTTAAACTTCTTTTTAATTGGAAGATGTAAAATACGTAAAGATGTGTATAAATATAAATATACAGTTTAAATAATATTGAGGAGGCCAACTCCCACACAACCAACAGTCAAGTTCAGAGGTAGACTATTCCCTGTACCCAAGTCTCCTGTGTGCCTACCTCCCCCTCACCCAGGGTAATCATTGCTCTGATCAGTCATCTAATAATCTATATCTAATAATAATAATAATAATAATAATAATAATAATAATAATCTAATAATCATCTGCTTTTCTTTACAGTTTTACTATCTATGTATCCATTTATAAAGAATATAGTTCCTTTTTCCTGCTTTCGACTTCACACAGATGGAATCACGCTCTAAGTATTCTTTCTTGCCTCATTTATTTCATTCATCGACATTTCTGAAATTCATCCTGTTGAGGCAGGTGGCTGTAGGTCACTCATTTTGATTCCTGTGCACTGTCTTCTGGTATGAATATACCATGGTTAATTTCCCCCATTGGACTATTGATGGAGATTTGAGTTGTTTCTAGCTTGGGACTGTCGGGAACAGTGTTTTTGAAAAATTTTGTGCATGTCTTCCTATGTACATGTCCAAGAATCACTCTGTGGTCCTTTGAGTGTGGTTCTAGGACCACTGGCATCAGTACCGCCCCGGGAAATTGGAACTTGTTAGAGCTGCAAAGTTTATGGTCCCATCCCCAAAACTAGTGACTCAGGAACTCTGGGGTGGGACCCGGCAGCGTGTGCTTTAACATACACTCCAGGGGGGTTATTCTGGTTCTCACTGAAATCTAAGCACCACTGTTCTAGGGTAGATAAGTACAAGCTGCATTGCCAGGTCAGCACGTATGCAATCTTAGGCTTTACTCCCGAACATCGAACGCTTTCCGTGTCGTTCTGCTAATTGCTATTCGCACCGGCATGAGAGTTTACAGAGTCCCACAAGGATAACATGTACTTCAAACTCCAAAATTCCAAACAATATCTTGAAGCCTCCTGATAGGAAAAAAAAATGTGTGATCTTTGTGAATAGTGACCTATGATTAAAAAAATGCTTAGCTGGGGGGTACCTGTGTAGCCTTGGCTCTAGTGACATTTGGGGCCAGAGAGCTCTTGGCTGTGAGGAACTGCCCTGTGCACAGTAGGATATCTAGCAGCATCCCTGGCCTCGGTTTACTAGATGCCAGAACACCCACCCATTCCCTGTTGTGACGACCAATAATGTCTCTGGACATCGCCAAATGTCCCACGGGGGCAGAATCACTCCGGTTAAGAAGCATCGGTCTGTGTGTAACTCTACCTAGAGAGCAGCTGTGGGCTTGGACCATGTGACACATTCACATTTTCCCACTTGTCACAATGCCCAGGTTACACCCGGTGTCAGCTTCTGTTTTAGACAGAAGAATATAAAAATGTTTATAAATCGTTGAGCTTTTACGTATCAGGCTGAATAACAATTTCTTTCAGTTTCTAAAGAATGTGAGTCTGCCTATAGCTATGTTTCTGCCAGATTCCTGACTACATGTAGGGGAATGAAGCAGGTTCTGTGAATAAGCAGCCTTCTATGTCTTCGTACGAAGTGTCTTGTCCTCATTTAGATCAGATGTAGAAGGACATTCGACGGTGAACAGCTGTATGAATAGATGGTGGATGGATGAAGAGACCTCCTGGCTAGTCCACCCCTGGCCAGAGCAAGGAAACCTTGCTCTGTGCAAACCTGTGCAAAGACAGGTTTCTCAGCAAATGGCGCTGTTCAGCAGTGGAATGAGCTCCCTCAAAAAAAAAAAAAAAAAAAAGGCACCTTTCACTGTGGCCCTCCATCCTGTTTGCTCCCTCCGTCTTGCATCCCTCACTCTGGGGGAAGCCACATGACAAGTAACCCTATGCAGAGGGCCACGTGGTAGGGAACTGGTGTCTCCAGCCAGCAGCCACGTGAGTGGGCCCAGACCCTGATCCTCCTGCCCCAGTCGAGCCTTCAGATGGTTGCACTCCCAGGGGAGCTTGGGGGCAAACCTCATGAACCAGAACCTGAACCAGAACAACGACACTGGGATATTTCCAGAAACCCTGTGAGATAGGAAATATTTGTTAGTTTTAAAAAAAAGGGAGAAAAGAAAAGAAAAAAAAAGATGCCCAGCTAAATGCATGCGGTATCCTAGATGGGATCTTGGGTCGGAAAAAGGATATTAGTGGGGAAACTGGTGAAATCTGAACAAAGTCTGTAGTTTGGCTGATAGCAATGGACCAATGTTGGTTTCCTCGTTGTGATAAGCATGCCAAGGTTACATAAGATGTTATCATTAGGGGAGATTGGCTGAGGGGCATAAGGGAACTCTGTGTTATCTTTATAACTTTTCTATAAATCTAAAATTATTCTAAAACAAAGTTGTTGCTTTTAAAATTTTTTAATGTTCATTTTTTAAAAAAAATTTTTAAATATTTACTTATTTTTGAGAAAGAGAGAGAGAAGAGAGAGGGACAGAGACAGAGATAGGGTATGCGCAGGGGCGGGGCAGAGAGAGACAGAGAGAGGGAGGCACAGAATCCCAAGCAGGCTCCAGGCTCTGAGCTGTCGGCACAGAGCCCGACGCAGGGCTCGAACCCACGAACCGCGAGATCATGACCTGAGCCGAAGCCAGACACCTTGCCAAGCATGTTGTTTTTTAAAAAGCCCTTTCTCCCACGTCCTGGACGTATTCAGGCAAAAGGTTGAAACCTCATTTGTCAAGCATGTGAGAAGGTGGAGGCTTACACGGCTCACCGAAGCGCTTTGAAACATACAGACTTGGGAGCGCAACTCTATGGCAACAGGTGACTCAAGAGCCAGAGTTTCTGGCCTGGCTGAAACTACTGAGATAATCTTCCTATTCACACGTCCCTGATCTGAAGGAAAACGTGTGTGTTAGGTCACTATAAAGCATCAGTTATATCTGCCTTTCTGGCGTACCATGTTTTCTGGAAAGGGAGTGGACAGATGAGAGACTTGACCAGATTTATTTTTATGGCCCCAGTGACGTTTTCATAGGTGGCTGATTAGATTGTCTTATGATACTGCCTATTTCTTAGGTTCCCTAAATCCCTCTTCTCGGTGTAAGTTATCCAGACTTGGTGCTTGACATTTGCATCCAAGAACACTGATCAGCGTATCAATCTGTTTGCTTTTTAAGTTCCCATGCCTGTTCTGATAAACCAAAATACAGTTTTTAAATTATATGTATGAATGTGGAGAAGGCGAGCTATACAATCTGCGCACGTCTTATAAAAATGTTGGCTAAAACTATACCCTTCGCTAAAACTCAAATTCATCCTTTGGTCTCATCCTTCCCCTTTTGAGGGCTCTCAAGCCACAGACCTCCCAACACTAAGGCAAGAGAAAGACTAAACCAGATACTTCATTTCCAGTTTGGGACAGGAGGTCTGTCAAAGAAGTTGTAATATTATTAACAGCCCCAGGGGCGCCCGGGTGGTTCAGTCGGCTAAGCGTCCGACTTCAGCTCAGGTCACGATCTCGCAGTTCGTGGGTTTGAGCCCCGCATCGGGCTCTGTGCTGACAGCTCAGAGCCTGGAGCCTGCTTGGGATCCTGTGTCTCCCTCTCTCTCTGCCCCTCCCCTGCTCATACTCTGTCTCTCTCTGCCTCAAAAATAAACATTAAAAATTTTTTTAAAAAAATATTAACAGCCCCTGGCACTTGAGGCCCATTCATCGAGCCCACACTCTGTGTCTAGTGCTTTCCAATGGTTAATGTCAGCGCTGTAAGTTCCTTTCGTAAGTGAACGCGGAAAACACAGTGGAACTGATGAGAGCTGGGCCACCAGAACCCCAAAATCACACCCCGGGAAAAGTCAGCTGGGCATTGGAGACAGTCCCTGCCATTGCTCAGTAACGATGCTCATTAGAATGGATTCAAAATAGCCCCTGCTACTTTGAGTTGCCATTCAAAGTCCATCCTGAGAAATGGAAGGGAGGGCAGCCCTGGCAAAAGGGGGTGGGGGGAGTAGTTAGCAGGAAAGCGGCTACCTCTGCCTCTCGGCAGGAAACGTGGCAGCAAGTCCAGGACAGGGGACCCAATGGGACCAGTGCAATGCTCCATCCAGTCGGAGAGCTGAACTAGGCTTAGCCCCAGAGGATTAGGTAAAGAGCCAAAGCAGCAATCTGGCCTCTGTTCGCAAACAAGTGCTCTCTGTCCAGGGATGTTGCACCACAGAACGTGACGAATCTCCTTGGCTTCAGACTTTATTTACACTCTAACGGTTATCTGTTTAAACGGCATCTTCCCCCCAGAAAACGGTCTCATCCCCCATACTCTGACCCGTCCCCGCTCTGTCCACCCCTCCGTCCAACGCTGACGAAGCACACGTTGTAGGGGAGACCGAGCTAGGCACTATGACCCCAGGTGAATGAACGCCATCTCTGCCTTTGAGAAACTCAGAGTTCAGTGCCAAAGACAGACACACGGTAACTTCATGAAAGGAAAATGAAGAAAAGCGGCGGTGGGGGCATTTAGCAGGCGAGAGGTCCGAAGCGAGAAGGCAGTCTCCAGCGCTTCGGAAGGCTAATGTTTGCTTGCGTTCAGTCTTAAAGGACGAAGCGACGCTTCGCACGGGGCCTTTGAATTGTGGTGGGGGTTTCCTCCCAATAGATCACATGGTGACTGTTTAGTCTAGGAGATCCTTTCTCATCATACACCTGCCGATGTTTTATTCCTAGTAATCCAACCCTTTACCAAGCAAAAATTCTGTTGGTGAGAAAAGATGAGAAAATTGCTAATTCAGGAGGGAAATGACAGTTTCTTAGGTGGGAACTAGGGCTTACGAGAGTGACAAATAAGAATCTGGAACAAAACAATCTACATAGAAAAAGCGGAAAACAACGCACTCAAGCCCAAACCGGTCCCACTGTTCAGTCAGCTTCGGATCTCACTACATATATATTTTTTCATGTTATTTTCAAGAAACCTTCCATTCTATAGCCTCTCAGTAATTTAATCAAACCTATAGGTTCTTCCATTGACCTTGATGGAAATAGGAGGCAGGCAGAAACAGGGTGATTGAGTCATCTTGCTTGGTATAAACCGCGATGAATTAAACATTGTTTCTTTATCCTTCAGGCACCTTGTGCATTAGATTTTCTTAAGATCTGCTTCCAAAGTGTCTATTTCTCAGGGAAGAAAATATTTATGGCATTCTTAAGCAATACAGATGCCACTCCTTGGGGCCAAGGCTCCCCCAAGTACTTGTGAAATGTACCAGTCCTCACAGTTTACATGTGGAAGTGGTGGTGAAATGATCAAAGCTGCGGTCAGAAAATGAGAACATTCTGTGAATCTCTCACTGTTGTAAAGGGAGGCAGCTCTTGGGGGTCACCATGCTTCCAGGTAAATGCTAAGAGACCTTTTCCATTTCATGTCAATTATTTTGGCAACGTAATAACTGGTCATGATCAAATGATGCCCCAGAAGGATCTTTTACTTGCTGTCATTTTTTCCATATTCAAATGTTACGAGTAAAGAAAAAAAAAAAAAAGCTATAAGCTCATGTTCCAAAGGGGCAGCCTGGGCAGTGACTTTTCCTAAGCTAGGAGCTGGTCTGTCTCTCCTGGCATCTGAACTTGCATGTCTTATCACACATTCCTTAAATCAAAAACAATGTTTTTAACTTAGCCTAGGTAGGCATTATATTCACAGAGACAGAAGTTTCCAAATATCAGAGCAAGAAAAATGGCTTTTGGCAAGTCTTTTCCTTGAGCCATATTTCTTTCCTTGGAGCATAAGGGAAAGAAAGCAGGCAGGACAACAAAAAGACAGAAGTCGCTTAACCCAAAGAAATACCCTGGATTGTTAAGGAAATTAAACTCCAAATTACAGAAGTTTCGTCATTAGTCGATTTAAAGCGAGAGCCTGTAGTTTGAGTTGAAAAGGTAGATAGAGTCAGACAAGGGTATCGACACATGGTATGATTTTTGACCTGTGTGAGAGTCCGTTATTATTTACTTTCTTTTCGCAGATACTGTTTTATAGTGAACAAGTAAGAAGGGAATCAAATGTCTTTACCTCTTTGGTTAGATTTATTCCTAGGTGTTTTATGGTTTTTGGTGGGAATCAAATATCTTTAAACCATAAACTTGAAGCCTTGGGAACTCTTCCAAATCTCTGCCAGTAGCTCTCTGAAAACAGCTCTTACAGATTCAATAACTGGATAAACGATGGAATTAGATGAAAACTATTAGGCTCTTCATCCTTTCCTTTTCCATCCTTGCTTTTGATTATTCTTTGAGCCATACGAAACAATTCTTTACGATATGGAAACGGTATCTGAAACATGATGAGATACTATGATTGAATCTTAACTCCCGTCCCTTCCATTTCTCAAATCCTTCCTGAGCCACAGGTCTATGCAAAGGGCCGTGCTAGATACTAAAGCAAATAAATGTGTCTAGGCTTCCTCCCTTGCGACCTGGGATGAGTACTCACCCCGGGGTCACGAAAGGAATCTGAGGTTAAGCCAATTCTGGTGATGTCTTTCTGCCTGCCAGTATGGACGGGGGCACTGGCAGATGCTGCAGTTCTGGGGATGAAGAACGGAGAAAAGTCCACTGGGAAGCAGCAGGGAAAATACTTCTCTATTATGGACAAGATACCTGATGAGGAGTCTCTGCTTCTTCACGCTGCCAGAGAGGAAGTGACGCTGGTGGCTGCTGTAGTCATTTTGCGACAAGGGAGGCCAGCCAAAGAAGAAAGTGACCCACTGCTTACGGTCGAGAAATGCACGAGTACCGGGACTAGCCTACCTGTGGGCTCCGTATAAAGTCATACAATCGGGGCGCCTGGGTGGCGCAGTCGGTTAAGCGTCCGACTTCAGCCAGGTCACGATCTCGCGGTCCGGGAGTTCGAGCCCCGCGTCGGGCTCTGGGCTGATGGCTCGGAGCCTGGAGCCTGTTTCCGATTCTGTGTCTCCCTCTCTCTCTGCCCCTCCCCCGTTCATGCTCTGTCTCTCTCTGTCCCCAAAATAAATAAACGTTAAAAAAAAATAAAAAAAAAATAAAGTCATACAATCCATCTCTTTATTATTTAAGCCACTTTGGGTTTGGTGTCCCTAATTTACAGCCAAAGCATCTTAGCAGTGGACAATCCAAAACTCTGCTGTGGGATGTGTTTTTCAACTTCTATTTGTACCATCCTCGTCCTGTAATGCCAGGTATCCCTAAGAAAGACATCCTTGAAAGGTTTGAATTTGTGTGTGTTGGGTGGGATCGAAGATAAAGAGGCTAAGAGGAGGGAGATCAGATTACAAGGATCCCTCAATCTGTAAATAAGTCTGGTCCTTAAAGAGAAATATTGCTAAATTCTCGGTTATCAAAGCAGAGAGCAGTAACAAAGCTAATAACCAACCCACACTGGAGATTGACTTATTATTGAAGTCGCCCATTTAATGTGTAACCTACATTCCTATAAACTGCATGATGGCATCAGTTATTTAAGCAACTCAGAAAAACACCTAACTTTTCTTTCTTGTTCAGCGCCACCAAGAGAATCGGTTACCCACTTTGAAAAACTATCTGATCGATCTAATATAATGTAAACATTTAAATATAGCTATCTACATTTACATTTAAAATACCAATATAATATAAACACTTTAAGTTAATATAAACACGTAAAACATCTGAGAGTTACAAAAAGCCACATTGTTAAAAAAACACTCTTATTGCAAAATAAGGTTAAGATAGTGAAGAAATTGAAACGAACAGAATAGTATACTTGATCAGTGGCAAAGATAATAACTATAAATTATTATATGCAATTAATATGACTGTCTTAAAACAGAGGTCAAGAAGCCTTTTCTGTAAAGGTCGAGATAGTGAATATCTTCAGCGTTGTGGGCCATATGGTCTCTGCTAAAAGCAACCTTGGACCATATAGCAACAAACCAGTGTGCTTGTGTTTTAAGAACACTTTATTCATAAAAATAGGCAGTGGGCTGGATTTGGCATTTGGGCTGCAGTTTGTCCACTCCTGTCTTAAGTGAAGACTGCTTAAGCTGCTTTTTCAGAGCTTTGCATTTGTAACAGTTTTATAAATGCCCGGTAATTCAATTGTTAAATCATCTTGAGGGCTCGATTTCAAATTATCTAGAAAGCCTGGTTGGTTTCAAAAACCCCTTGGTATTTAATTTCAATGAATACTTATTTGCCTCTGTTTCACCCATGGGGAAACAAAGAAAAAAGCAAAAATGGGAGCTCCTATTCATATTTCCGGGATGAGACATTCTTTGTAATTATCAAGTTTACTTTTGGGCCATGCTCCCAACAGAGAGAATAGCGTAGTCTTGAAGTCTTTGAAAGGTGCCAGAATATTCCAGAAACTGCAGTGACAAAAGTTTTGTTCAAAATGCCAACACCTTGTGCAATAATCGTTGCTGCTCCAAAAAAGATAGATAAATATGTACAAATGTGACCAGTAGGGACAAGACGTTGGATAGAAAACTTTTGTCTGAGAACATAAAGGGAGCCATTTGTGAATACAAAGGCACATAGCATATGGCTTAAAGAAACACATACTATCCTACCGGGCTGCCCGCTCAGCGCCAGAACAGAATGGAACAGCAGCATACATTTGAGAACTTGACATGGTAAAAGCCCTGGGGTACAGAGGAGAGCATCCAAGAAGAAAATTACAGAAGAGCCTGCAGAGAAATCTCTCCGTCATTCCTGGCTTTTGCTGGAATAGGTAGACAAGGCAGCTTGTATCTGTAAGGGTCACCAGTGGTAACTTGGATAAATGCCATCCACTGTTCTATCTTTTAATAGAATTGATGTACTCATGCATTCTCCATTGACTGACTAGGAAACCCTTGAGGATGGGGACTGCTTTTGACATGATATTATAGCCTCCATTAAAGGCTTCTACCTCTTAAGAACCTAAAGCCCCACATATCTACTTCCTCCAGGTTGTACATCTAGCTTGGTATTGAGAGGGAGAGAGAAGGAGAGGGAGAGAGAGCAAGAGGGGGGGAGGGAGAGAGAGCGAGAGCGCAGGGAAGCTGTACCAGAAGGCCTCCCAGATGGCACTCTACAGCCGGGCTCTAGACAGAGAAGGCACTAGATGCTTAGGCCAAGGGTCTAACCTAGGCTCGTTTCTGTGGCCCTACGGAAATAATGCCCCATCTACCTTACCAAGGCCCTAATGGATTTAGGTGTGGTGGGCAGAGTGGGAGAGAAGCCCTAGATTGAGGAAAGCAGGGGGGGGCCTCTGGCTACAGTTAAGGTGAGACGGCCGTGAGACACAGTGATATGGCGCCGATGGCAATGGTGGCACGTAAGGTTTGTCGAGAGTGTATACAACCTCAGGGGATGTTTTCAGCTCACGTTGCTTACTGCGCTTAAATCTCACATCAACCCTACGAGACCATCAGTCAGAGTTGGGGACTGGGCATGGGGTGACGTGGTAGGGAGACACTGACATGTCAAAATCATTCCTGGGGATCCTGGGGGAAATGAGAGAAAGGCGTGGATGATGCTCTTTAGAGAGACAGGGAAGAGGAGAGGAAGGAGTTTAATTTGAAAGGACACGCGCATGCGTGCGTGCGTGCATTCATCGACTTCCAAGGATTTGCTGAAGGGCAGTGGAATGGGGTGGAGACCTGGGCAGTGTAGCCGGTGCTCCAGATTCAAAGAGAAGTGAGACTTGGCCTTGCCCTGGGGCAATCCCAGTCCCCGGGGAGGTCCCAGAAAAGGTGAGTGGTGGCACAGGAAAGATAGCACGGGCTCTGCCACTCATACCACAGAGATACGCGTTGAGGGCCTCTGAGCCCGGCGGTCCCACATTATTCTTTGATCACCCTATTGGGTGACGTTTGCTTCCTCTCAGCATTTCTACCTAAGGTGGGGTTTGCAGGTTTTCCCCCGGGGTTCAATTTCAATTTTTACTTACACAAAAGGCTTTGACAAAGAGTTCTAGCACATCACCTCTTCACCTGGGCCACGCCAGCAAGAATAATACAGAAAGAGGATAGATAGATTTTCTGTCTAGGGCTGTTACATAAACACCCAAGCTCATGTTCCTGGCCCGTCAGGTCGCCCTCATTTGTTTGAATCACCACCTACACCACCAGTCGCATTTAAATCCCCAAGACAGCTTCAGGGGGACCCTACCCCAAAATATCATTTTCTCGCTTTCACGGAGTTGTTTACTCGGGTTTTACACCGCCTGAGAGACCACGGTGAGGGACCACTTCATAAGGAAGCCATATAATTGCGCGATTTTGAGGCATACTCTTTCCCTAGACCATTGGGCACAATTTTCTTAGACCGTCGACTATTCCTCAGTCCATGACACTGTTTGCAAAATACGTAAACGAAGCCTTTCTCAGCTGTGATATCAGAAACTAACTGAAGGGAGAGGGGGGAAACAAGAGGACTAAAGAAAACAGGAATGTGCACTTCTGTCTCGTGGAACCATTCAGCTTTAGAAACTTGCCTTTACAACATAATGAGGTTAAGCCATAGCGCCTGCACTAACATGCTTTACTGATTGTGGCAGAAATCAGTCATTTCCTTTCGTGTTACCTTAGACAGCAAATTTTTCCTGTAAAGGGCCAGATAGTAAACACTTGAGCCTGCGAGACATATGGGCTGTCACAGCTCCTCAATTCTGCCTTCGTTACGTGACAGATCTGTAGACGGCATGTAAATGAATAAGCATGGCTGCGTTCCAGGAAGATTTGATTTACCAAAACAGATGGTGAGCTGGGTTTGACCAGCAGGCCAGTTGCTAACCCCTGCTTAGACCATTTGTATTAAATGTTACCAAAATCGTATGAATTGAGCCTAACATACTATCTGATGCATAAATAGTACTTTGTTGGCGTGTTTTGAATAAACGAGAAGTCCATGCAGGTCATACGGTCCCGTTTAATTTCTTGACCGTGCTTCTCCGCATTTGTCTCCTGGTTCTGCTGTTCAGGACTGGGACAGTTACACGCTAGAAAGACTCGTCCTGAAGCCCATGCCAAGAGCAGCCTTCCACCAGGAGGAAGCATTCCATGGTTGTCTCCACGGGGCGAGCTCAGGCTCACAGGGGAAACTCACAGATCTGATCCCTCCCGCTGAAAGGCCTCCCAAAGATTTCTCTAGCTTCTGTAGAGCATCTTCCAAAGTCCCTCTGCGAAATGGCTTAAGTTTAGAAGAGACCACAAATTAAGCTTCTCAGTCATTTTATAAGGTTTATGTAAATATTACCAGTTTTTAGTTTGTGTGTCTCCTGGCTAAGTGGATACAGAGGAGGAAGGAGCCACAAGGCGTGAGAAGCTCAGGTCCCTGAACAAATGCATGGAGCAGAGTCCACTCTCTTGGCCCCCATGGCCATCTTCCACGGGAGAAATGTCTGGGTGAGGAAGAAACCGTTGTCCTGTTAGGGCACTGAGTGGTGAGCCTACCTCAATTAACACAAGAGTGTATCTTTTTAAAAAAAATTTTGTTTTTAACGTTTATTCATCTTGGAGAAACAGAGAGAGAGAGACAGAGCATGAGTGGGGAAGGGGTAGAGAGACGGAGACACAGAATCCGCAGCGGGCTCCAGGCTCCGAGCCGTCAGCACAGAGCCCGACGCGGGGCTTGAACTCACGGACCGCGAGATCATGACCTGAGCCGAAGTCGGACGCTCAAACGACTGAGCCACCCAGGTGCCCCCACAAGAGGATCTGTGAGATACAGTCTTAGAAGGAGGGTTGCTGGGCCATTTGAGAGTTAGATGTTGCCCAACCACGTTGTAAGTTGCTGCAACAATGAAATTCCTACCAATGGTATGAAAAGTGTCTGCCTTCCCATAAAGTATATTACCCAACTTTTGGAGCCCTTCCGATCTAGGAGGAAGAAAAAACCCCTTTGTGTTTAGCGTGCATTTCTTGAATACACACGTGGGTGCTTCCTGTAATTTGTGTATATATCAATTATTTTTCCTTTTCACATTAGTTTGTAATAAAGCTTTATATGGTACAGAAGTGAGCCTTTAGCTGGTCAAATGTGCTGTCAATTTCTATTGAATTATTTTTTTTCCACACAGATGATTCTATTTTTTGTCCTTCAATGCAGTGAAATGCGTCATTATCTTTATGTTTTCTGGGTAATGCCTTCCCCAATGTAAAAATATCTAAATATGCAGCTATGTTTTATTTCGGTGCACTTATAGTTTCATTAAAAAAAAATCCTCAAATATTTCTTCCATATCAGTTTATTTCGATATAAGGGGTAAGGTCAGAATCCAGCCTTTTCTCCTCAGTGGTCGTCTCACTGTCACAAATATTTAATCCATCATTTTCCCCCTGAACAAAAAAAAAGCAACATTTATCATGTCATAAGTTGCCATATTTATTTTTGTTCGTTTCTAAACTCTATTGTCTTCTATTGATCTGCCTGTTGCGAAACAGTGTAATCCTCTTTTTTTTTTCAACGTTTTTAATCTATTTTTGGGACAGAGAGAGAGACAGAGCATGAACGGGGGAGGGGCAGAGAGAGAGGGAGACACAGAATCGGAAACAGGCTCCAGGCTCCGAGCCATCAGCCCAGAGCCCGACGCGGGGCTTGAACTCACGGACCGCGAGACCGTGACCTGGCTGAAGTCGGACGCTCAACCGACTGCGCCACCCAGGCGCCCCAGTATAATCCTCTTTTAATTGCTGTAGTTGCCTGGCATTTTAATAAATGGAGAGGGGTTCTCTCCACTTGACCTCTTTTTCAGATTTCCCCTGCCTACTCTCACGTAGTTATTTGTCTAGACGATGCTTAGATCAACTTAGGGGTATCACAAAAACAAATCCTGTTGGTGTGTTTTCTGGAATCACATTCAGCTCACAGATCATTAACAACATAATTGACATCTATGTATTACTGATTCTTCTTGTTCAGGAAAAAAATATAGACTGTTATATCTATTCCTAACTTCTCTTCTTTCCCAACTGAGATTCCAACGTCTGGGATTACAATCATTCCCGTGGATACTGTACTAATTGGTTTCCTATCAGGTCTGTAACAAACGACCATAAACTTAGTTGCTTAAACAACTCAGGTTTATTACCTGACATTTCTGGAGGTCAGAAGTCTGAAATGGGTCTCACTGGGTTTACACCAAGGCATCAGCAGGGTCGTATTCCTCTCTAGGGTTCTAGGGAGAATCTGTGTCCTTGCCTTTTCCAGCTCTCAGAGGCTGCCTTCGTCCCTTGGCTGGTGGCCCTTCCTTCACCTTCAAAGCCAGCAAGGTTGCATCTCTCGACTATTCCTCCATAGTCCTCTCTCTCTCTGACTCAGCGGTAGCTGGGAAAGTGTCTCTGCCTTTCAGCAGCCATGTGATTAGCTTGGGCCCTCCCAGCTAATCCAGGATAATCTCGCTATGCGCAGGACCTTGATTGCTCCCATCTGCAAAGATGTTGGGGCCTGTGAGGTAACACTGGCAGGTTCCGGGGACTAGGACACGGCCCTCTTTGGGAGTGCAGTATTCTGCCTACCGCAGATGTACTCTCAATGGCCATGTCCCTCGCTACCATCCCTGAACTCACCTAGAAGATCCTAACTCTAGTGAGAGGAGAGTGGATTAAGGGCTAGGAAATTTAAAGTACAAAATGGCATGGTTTGCTTTGGCCGTGTTTGGCTGCCGGGATGTTTGCTGTGCAAGTCAAGCTCCCAGCTACTAGCCTCAGATGGACCGTTTGGGCTGCCCTGTCATCTTGCAACACCGCTGGTCCGCCAGCTTCCCTCTCTTCCCCTCTTTGCCTCTTTCCTCAAACCTCCTGGACCTCCTTCCCATCCTGGCTCCCAGCAGATGAAATTGCTTCCTATTTCGCCGACGATGGAGAGGCAGTCTCGGCTGAATCCACATGTTTGCCCACTGGCTTCTAATCTGGCTGTATCTGCGCTCACATAACTGATGTCCCCTTATCATTACAGCTCGAGAGGACGTCAGACTCTGCTGGTGCTCTGATCCCACTCCTACGGTCCACTCTAGGAAGCCACCTCAGTAACTTCCCAACCCCCACTCCTCAAGTCTTCCCCTTCTACGGTGAGTCCCAGCAGCCGATGAATATGTCAGATTATCATTCACCCGAGCCCTGGAAACACTAGTTTCACAGAGGAAGAGGGGTCCCCAAACAGATACCCACAAACAAATCCCTACATCATTCTAAAGTGACAGAGAACAGAAGTATGAGCTTGAGTATATTTCCATTTCATTATACCCACTATCTCATTAGGTTTGCTGCCATTTATTTAGGGTCTAGGCCATGGCCACTGTATTTATTTTCTTGAATAAATTATTCACACTGTGAATTGACCCTGTTTAAAACCTCCACTTGGGGGTTTGCATGGACCCAAGTTGCCACCCTCAGACCAAAGCTGCCATCACAGCTCTCAGCACTGGCCCTGTATCTGAAGGATCTGGGTAAACATTCGATGTCTATAATCATGTGCCCCAAACAAATGCTTCAGAACTCTTGGGTGAGGTCTGTTTCTCTCCTCCCAGGCACACGATTCCTTCTCTCCTCCATAAGTAAATTACTTGTAAATCATTAGTTCCTACTTTGATAGAAAATAAAAAAAATAAGTCCTATAGCTCAAACATCTTTGAACATCTCAATAGAGCAAGTATTTCCCTGAAGAGGCTGGGAACTACATAGTCTCAGAAACAAGCAATGGAGGGGTGCCTGGGTGGCTCGGTCTGTTAAGTGTCTGACTTGGGCTCATGTCACGATCTCACGGTTTGTGAGTTCAAGTCCTACACCGGGCTCTGTGCTGACAGCTCAGAGCCTGGAGCCTGCTGCAGATTCTGTGTCTCCCTCTCTGTCAGTCGCTCCCCACTCATGCTCTGTCTCTGTCTCTCTCTCTCTCTTGCTCTCAAAAATAAACATTGAAAAAAAATTAAAAAAAAAAAAGAAACAAGTAACAGAGATAGCTTCTAGCAGACAATTTTTATAAAACTGTTTGGTAAAGGTTATTTATTTAGTGGACTCTTTAAAAAGCAGGAACAAAGAGGAACACCAAATTAACTGGAGTTAAAAACAAAGCTACAAAAGAATGTTTGTTCCACGATATCTTATCTGATATGTATCCAATCTGAGTGTCACAGAACTTTTTTGAGTCATCATTCCCTTTGCTACAATTGGGTTTGCCAACAACATTTCTAAGTTGTTCTAGAAACTGAAAGAACAACAAATCGCCTTTCTGTTACACGCTTTTACAGATTAGGAAGTATCCTTATGGAAGATAGGAAACATTCAGAAACAGAATTGACAGATGAAAGGATTTCAGATTCACGCTTCTCATCTTTACCAGAATCAGGACCTGTATTTGCTAAAACGTCAGATACACCAGGTGAAAGATGATAAAAATGACTTAACGTGAGTAGAATCCCTGATTCTGGGTTAGCATAAGGTCAAATGACGAGTTTAATAGATTGTGAAAACATTCTTTTCAACTGATTATTTTGATATCACGTTGCTACCCACACGGTCTTAGTTCGAGCCCTTGAGGTTGACCTTTCTGAAAGTTCTTTTTAATGGATTGTTCGGAAGCCATGCAGGCTGCTGAGATACACATGGCTTTCCCCTTCACTACCTCAAGCTGACCTTCCCCAAGCGGACCTTCCCTTTAAACATATTGGTTGACACGTCCACTGTCCCCCTTGAACATGTCCTTCAGGATGGACAATGATGCCAGCCAACAACCAAGAAGCTATAGTTTCCTTCCCGTGTTAATGTTAGGTGCGAGAGGTGTTTCCAGCCTGTGGCTTTGGCGAAGCAGATGTTCGACTCTCAGCGTTTCCCCGGGGGAATGGCAGGCGTGGTCTTACCTTTGGGAATGGTGATTGGACAGCTCAGGTCACAGTCCTGCTGCAACTGATAGAAAGCCACTTCCTGCAGCCGGGCCCGCTCCAGCTCAGAGAGACTCTGGATGGGAACTGATCTCAGCCGCACACTGCGGCCCGACATGCTGTTCCAGGTGAAATCACCCTGCACCAAGGGGGAAAACATCAAGAGTTAAACACAGTTCATGTATGCCTCACGAACCTCATCCTTTCTCTTAGTCGGTAATAAAGTCAAGCAAACTTCATCTCTGGGTGCCACCATCGGCTCTTCAGCCCTAAAATCAAAGCTACTCTCAGGTAATCGTGAATTTTCTCAGTCAGGGGCGAATGCCAAAAATCTCTAGTATCTGCTGGGTCACTTGGTCCCGTATAATGATTTACATGTAGCCAAAGAAAACCACGGGAAAGAGACTTTAAAGGTCCTACTTCCTCTCTTTTACGGGAACACATGGGAACCTTTTCGGTCGTGTAGCTCAGTGAAAGGAAAAAGTGCCGCCAGTTGCCATCACGCACACTAGATTTGAGCAAACCGGGTTTGAACGGCACAAGTCTGCTTATACACAGATATTTTGGGGCAAATACAGTACGGTACTATAAATGCATGTTCTCTTCCTTACGATTTCCTTAATCACATTTTCTTTTCTCTAGCTTACTTTATTCTAAGAATATAGTCTGTAACACGTACAACATACAAAATAGGTGCTAATAGGCTTTATGTTACTGGTAATTACGACTTCCACTCAAGTAGGCTGTTGGTAGTTAAGTTTCTGGGGAATCAAAAATTAAATGCAGATCTTTGATTGTGTTGGGGGTTGGTGCCCTAACTCCCACAATGTTCAAAGGTAAACTGTATAATACTTAATAATACATTACATGAGAATACAATCTAGTATAACATATATGCTCATATGATAAATACTTATGGTACATAATTATATGTATGATACATTGTATTAATATTACAGTAATTTACAGCGTATGTAAATACAATATAATAGAGGTGAAATTGAGCCTTACAGAAGTTAAGTAATTTTCCTCAAATCATAAAACTTATAAGATTTGGAACCAACCAGAACTCAAGCTAAAAACATGTGCCCTTAAACTGTCTGCTAAATCAACCATTGAGTTTCTATTTACAGCACTCTGAGTTATTTTGGTCAACAGGTACAGAAATATGATCAATCACAACTACACATATTTCTAGACACATCTGATGTTAAAATACTCCATAGCAAAGAATCAAAGCAAAGATTCCCCCACTCCTGAGTATGTTCTTGTGTGCACATACATCCACGTGGACTGAATAGCCCTGCCCTTGGTGTGGACAGTGAGAATGTGATGGCCTAAGAGATGATACGCCACGATCCTCTGAAACCCAGTGTCCCCTTACTGAGGAGGGTTTCCCGTGAACCACAGACATCAGCCACAGCGCAAGAGCTTTGAACAGGTATCTACAATTTCTTTAGCAATCAAAAAAAGTTCCAGGAGGAAGGAATCTCATAAGACTTTGCCATCCTTATCACTCGCCTTAAAGAAGAGAGACAAGAACGATCGTCCCCAGCAGCTACCAAAACACCTCTGTGCCCTCGCGGTAGCAAATTCCTGCCTAGAATGTTCACTCCAAGAGTGAATGGCACTAGGCTAATTTGTCGATATTTTTTCCTTTGTATGTGGGGCTTCATGTATTTATTCATTCATTTAACAGATGGAGATATTATACTCTGGTCGGGGCAGACAACAAACAAGGCAAGTATAGGGTACACATATGAATTTGCATCCAGTGCCTAATGGTAAAAACAGGAGCCCAGGAGGGGTTCAGGGGGCATGATGGGGGGATAGTCTCGGCACGGGAGTGAGTGAGCAAATCCAGGCAAAGTGGGTAGATTGCCATCGTTTGATGAACTGAAAAAAATTCTTCCAGGCCCAGTATATTTTTGCATTTTTTCCTTCCTTTTCCGTTTTTGGTATAATTGGCCTAAGCACAAGTTTAGACAGGAGTTGAGGACTCAGGCCTTGAGTATAACTCTTACTCACAGTCTTTAAGCTTAGGGTACCATGAGGTATAATATCAGTGAATTGCTCTTTTTTCCTCCCAAACGAAAGTTCCAGATGAGTTGGCAACTTTTATTTTTTAATTTTTATGTATTTTTGAGCGAAAGAGAGAGACAGCGTGAGCAGGGGAGGGGCAGAAAGAGAGAGAGAGAGAGAGAATGAGAGAGAGAGAGAGAGAGGCACAGAATCTGAGGCAGCCTCCAGGTTCCGAGCTGTCAGCACAGAGCCCAACGCAGGGCTCGAACCCACGAACCTCGAGATCATGACCTGAGCCGAAGTTGGACCCTTAACCGACTGAGCCACCCCCAGAGGAGTTGGCAACTTTTAAATATGAAGTTTAGGTATCTAAGAAAGCCCATTGCTATTTGAAGTGTCAAAACGGAATTGCATACCTATTCATTAAAAGCACTTAAGAATGTGACCTCCAGTTGGCTCAATTATCTATAGTAGGGGTTGACCATCTTTTGCTGTAAAAGTCCAGATAGTAAATATTTCAGGCTCGACAGGCCATGTGGTCTCCGTCAAACCACTCAAATACACCTTTGTGGCAGAAAGCAGCCATGGACAATTCATAAATGAATGAGTGTGGCCATGTTCCAATAAAACTTCATTTATAAAAACAGGCGGAAG
Organism: Prionailurus bengalensis; assembly: GCF_016509475.1. Classification (NCBI taxonomy): domain Eukaryota; kingdom Metazoa; phylum Chordata; class Mammalia; order Carnivora; family Felidae; genus Prionailurus; species Prionailurus bengalensis. The sequence goes on from NC_057361.1 coordinate 8,238,537, forward strand.
GCTGCATTTTTCCATTGGGCTATATAGTTCACCAACCTCTGGACCACAGCTTATGACTGAAATAAACCAATCCCTATAATAAACATTTTATTTTTATTTGCTATGTCCTCCTGGTTAATTAATTCAAACAAAATTTAAGGGGCACCTATTACATGCCGAGAATGGTACTAGGCTTGGGATAATCAAAGTGACAGCGGAGTCCTTGTTCTTAAGGAGTTAAACTTCAAGGGGCGCCTGGGTGGCTCAGTCGGTTGAGCATCCGACTTCGACTCAGGGTATGATCTCGCAGTCTGTGAGTTCGAGCCCCGTGTCGGGCTCTGTGCTGACAGCTCAGGGCCTGGAGCCTGCTTCGGATTCTGTGTCTCCCTCTCTCTGCCCCTCCCATGCTCACACTCTGTCTCTCTCTGTCTTTCAATAATAAATAAATGCTAAAAAAATTTCAACTTCAATAGGAAGAGCACATACGACCCATAAAATACAGAGATTGTGATACTGGAATTAAGTACCAGATGCAATGGGGTACCTAGGGGAAAAGGTTTGGACATCTGTCTGGGGGATCGGAGAAAGCTTTCTAGAGAAGGCGGTGTTTCAATGGAGACTCGAAAGCTGAGTAAGAGGAGGGAGAGTTTGCCCAGGAGAAATGCAACACTGGAAAAACAGTGGGTGCCAAGGCAAATGAATTCGGGACAACTAGCTTGGTTTGGGAAATTACAGGGCTGGAAGGAGGGAAATTGCAGGAGGCGAAGCCATGTAGGAGTCAGGGCCAGATCCTGGAGGGCTTTTACTGCAGGCATTGCGAGGTAGATTGGACTCTACTCAGTAGTAGGTGATGCCTAGTCATGAAGGGACCTTGAACGAGAGAGGAGCGTGATCAGATCCACATATGGGAAAAATGGAAAGAAATTTCAAAAGAAAGTGAGGGAGGGAGCAAGTCAAAGATATAGAGATCAGCAAAAATGTTGGGCTAGGTATGATGCTGATTCAAATTTGAACAAGTGGAGCCACACTCTCTAAGTCTCTAAGAGAGACACCTAGAACCTAGACACCTATATTATTCTTGTGATTTTTTTCAACCATTTAAAAATGTAAATACCATTCTTCGCTGGAAGGTAGTATAAAACAGCAGGCAGTGAGCTGGATTTGGCCCACGGGCTGTAGTTTGCAGACACTGGATACAAAGAGATTAGGGTCTTTTAATATGCCGCACAGATTTATTTAACATCTACTACCATGTACCAGAGACCCTGTCCTGCATCATGAGCTATATACATCAGCTAGATTCAGGAGGGCAAGAAACTCGCCTGGTTTATCTGCCTTGGTGTCCCCGGTGTCCAAGGCAGAACCTGGCACGTAACCGTCACTGAATAAATATTTGTCAATCCACAGACTAAATGAATCAGGTACGTCACCAGTTCAATAAGAAACTGGAAACTAACCACCCATGTAATGCTGTATCTAGGTGGGAGATGTCCTGTGGATTTGAATAAACTGCTAAGAAACAGTGTTTTGAAAGAGAGCCTGTGGATGAGCCAAAAAATGCTGGTACATGAGGACAGAAAATAAACGTAGTAATATCAGACCCGAAGAAAAACAAATCCATGACACCTACACTCACCCATCAGAACTCCTATGAGCACAAGGACATGAAACACAAAGGTCGATATTGCCTTGTGATCCTCATGGGAGGTGCCCAGAAGAGGGCCACAGCCCAATAGCACGGCCTAGAATGTGCCTCTGGCTGTTCCTCAAGTCTCAATTGTGCTCCAGGGCAGCATGTTTCTTTGGTGACTGTTCATCTACTAAACGGGTGACTCATTTTAAGGCTCTCTGGATCTAGTCTCCTGAGTGGTTGCCACAGGATGGTTTTTTTTTCCCCCCAAATTGAAAGTGGATGATTTCAAATTTGTTTCAATACTATAAATGTAAGTGAAGTTGAAACTGACCCAATGTTTCTGGATAGCCTAAAGGCCTTGATAGTTGTAAAACTATCCTTTAAATCTGGAGCACTACTGGACGGCATCAATAAAGGATAACAATGATACAAAAAGATACAGCACAGTGGTTTTTGAGGGTGATTTTTGCCCCCCTCAGGAGACATCTGGCAATGGCGGGAAACATTTTTGGCTGTCGTAAGTCTGGGGAGGGGTTCGCTACTGGCATCTAGTGGGTGAAGGTCAGGGATCTGTTCAACATCCTACAACACCCAACACAGCCCCCCACGATAAAGAAATTTCTCGCCCCATACGTTCATAGAGCAGAGGTTCAGAAACCTTGGCATAGCATACCTTAGGTCTGCTATTAGGCCCAGATTACATAGAATCTCCTTAAAACAATGGTGTCAGGAACTATTAATAATCATTGATGAGTTTGGTGTAATATCAAATGCATGCACTATGTATCGTTAAGTATATTATACATTATTATGTATATTACATATGTATAAATCTGTGTATTATGTAAACAAACAGAATTACGGAAGCTATTTAAAACTAGCATTAAGAAATACAAACAGCACAAACCAATTTAAAAGGAACAAACAAACACAAACAAGGTCTCAATACAATAGAGTGTTGATCAACCGGACAACAACTCCCCAAAAGCATGAACCAAAGAGATTTCCTTCCTCTACCAGAAGTATATGTCTCCACATTTAGAGAAAAGAAGAAGCAAAAGACAAACTGAAAAACCAACAATCTAATATCTGTGATCTATTCAGAAGGGTCATTCTTTTGAGCAAAATTGCATCTTTACAAACAGACTTGATTTTCCCATGAAATAAAATTGATTGAAATCATTTTGGTTTTGGTCTATACCACATTGTTTTCTTATGTCCTTGAGACTAGTCTCTAATTGTGGCATCTCTCTAACCTCATCCAACTGTAAACTTCCAAAGGCCAAGGGAGCCAGCAAGGAGTGATTCAGGGCTGTTCAAAATTCAGCCTGCAGACCCAGGACAGTGGAGTTACCTGGGCAGATGATTCTTGTTAAATATGCGGGTTTCTGGGCTTTAAGGCAGATTTGGGGAATTAGGGTCACAAGGAATTAGGGTCAAGCACCTTCATCACGAGCCAGCATCCCCAGATGAGCCCTATTTTTGCACAATAAAGGTTGAGACCCACTGGTATGGTGGTGGAGACTTGGGTTCACACACAGATGAGCTCTTTGGTAAGATTCAGAACATCCCTGAGCCTCGGTGTCCGCATCAAGAAGATGGAGCAAAGAACAAGCCACCTCTCAGGTTTGTAGCGATCAGATGAGACAATGCCAGTGAATTTCTGTGGGGGAGGGCTTATTAGCTCCCAGCAAGCCCTGAATATGTGGTAATTAAAGTCATAATTAGCATTAATCATCATTCCTCTAAATTAGCATCCCCTTTTTAAACCTGGCAGTTTTAGTGACACCGAAAACTCCTAAGAACCGTGCACTGGGGGCGCCTGGGTGGTGCAGTCGGTTAAGCGTCCGACTTCAGCCAGGTCATGATCTCGCGGTCCGTGAGTTCGAGCCCCGCATCAGGCTCTGGGCTGACGGCTCGGAGCCTGGAGCCTGTTTCCGATTCTGTGTCTCCCTCTCTCTCTCTGTTCCTCCCCCGTTCATGCTCTGTCTCTCTCTCTGTCCCAAAAATAAAATAAACGTTGAAAAAAAAAATTTAAAAAAAATTAAAAAAAAAAGAACCATGCACTGACTTCATGAATAAATGGTTCCTCTATGTGCAAGATGCCTTTTCTAGGTGTTTACAAGCCAGCCAGCTGGATTGTGGCTCCATATGGGCAAGAAACAGAAGAAAATACCAGATCGGTAAGTTAAGGCCTGAAAAATGGCATGCCATGTAGAGAAACCACACCAGGAGCTGAATTTCTTTTTAACTGTTTTCTGTTTCGGCCAGCCGTCATTTGTACAGCCAAGGTTCCCAGATAATCGCAATGTGTTGTTGAAACATGGCATAAGTTTAAATACCAGGCTCGCGACCAACATTTTTGAAAAGGGCTGCCTGGTTCTTTATAACTCCAAAATAAACACATCACCAATGACAAGGAACCCCCTTCTTCATGAGCTTCCGGGCAAAGCTGAGCGTATTTGTGTAGCTGTCACACTGCTGTTTGGACTCTTAAAAGAGGTTATTCCTCTAGGAACTCAACAGAATATTCATCTGTCCAGTCACTTTCTTCTCTGGATTCCTCAGCCACTCCTTCTCAAAAGATCTTGTTCTATTCATCGATTCTGGTCTGTCGCCTAAGAGAAGGAATTTTAGAAAATTCTGAACACTTTGGTGGGTATGGCAGTCCACTTTGTTACCTTTGCTTTGGTAGTAGCTATTTATTGCTACAAGGAGTGTTACAATGTCACCGAAGCGTAATGGAAATGTACACTTAACTCATTCAACAAGTACTTAATGAGCAGCTTCCACAGGCCAGGCAGTGTTCTAGGTCCTGTGGATTCACTGGCGAACAAAACAAAGCACCTGCACTCAACAAGCTTCCAGGTTAGTGAAGGAAACTGATAAGAAACAAAGATAATACATGAGTAAATTACATAACAATTTACAAGGCGATAAACCCTAGGAGGAAAAGAAGGTAGAGCCCGGTGAGAGGAATCAGGAGCGCTGGCGGGGAGGGGTGTCCAGGGCAACCTTATTGAGACGTGATCTTTGAGTCAACCCTCAAGTAAGGAGGTGAGATGATGCGCCCGCCAGATCCTAGGAGATGAGAATCCCAGGCAGAGATGAATTGACACAAAGGCAGTTGGGGTAGTGGCTAAAAGCAAGGGCTGGCAAGCTAGGCTGTTGGGTTTTTCATTTTGGGTCTGCCACTTTCCAGTCATGTGGCTTTTAGCAAGCTATTTTCTCTCCTGTGCTTTGTTTTCCTAACCTGTGACACGGGGGTGATGACTAGCCAGGGTTTGGCACACAAGAGCCTGTGGACCAAATCCTGCCTCCTGATTGCTTTTGTAAATAAAGTTTTATTGGAACACAGCTGCACTCATTCACTTAGGTATTGTCTCCTGCTGCTTTCACCGACTGGCAAAGCTGAAACTGTTTGCTATCTGGCCCTCTACAGAAAAAGTTTGCTGACTCCTGGACGACACTAAAAGTAAAGGCACATCTATGATGAGGATTTGTCTTTGGGGTCACCATTTTCCTCCTCTGCTAAGATTTTCTCCGGGCAACATCCCAAAGAGCCTGTAAAGAAATCACACAACATAGGAAGAATTGGGGATATTGGAAAGTATGTAAAAGTCGGGGTGGTATAAAAGTGGTTATCTGCAAATGGCCCATTCATCTAAATTACTGATAAACCAAAGAAGGAGAAATGAACATCGTCAAGCCCAGTGCTGTGCTAACACCATTCAAAAACAACAACAACAACAACAACAACAACAACAACCCAAAAAGTCAACATGTCTTAGTTCACTGACATTAGAAAGGCAGACCTCCGGACATGGATTGGACCGTGAAGATCCTGCTAACACTCATGGATGGTTCACTTTCTGCTAGTTATTGCCCCGAGCCCTTTATCTGTGTTAGCTCATTTATTTCTTACACCAGCTCTAAGGACCATGTTACCATTATTATTCCCGTACTTCCGATGAGGAAACCTAGGCACGAGTCTTAAGTAACTTGTCAAGCTGGCACACCCAGTGAGCGGCGGAGTTGGGATCTGAAGCCAGGCTGTGGGCTCCAGAATGTAGACCCCAAAGCACTATACGTATTTCATCCCTTCTCATGATAAATCAATCCAAACCCCTGCCTTTACAAAGGAGGAAAGAAAGGTCCAAGGAAGTCAGATGACTCCTACAGAAGCAGAGTGGCATCTGGGACGTAAGGGACACATTCGGCCTCTTCCCCGCACCGGGTCTTTTCATTACGGGACACAGCCTTAGAGTAAGGAGAGCCAGACAGTGTCCAAAAATCCAGGAGCTTAAGGTTTTCCCCTTTTGTAAAACAGAGCCCATCAGATTTATTATTAGCCTTATCTAATATCCCAGTTGTTCTCCAAAGGCCGGGTTCAAGACGTCCAGCGGAGAAAATAAGCCACTTTATTGTTTCAGAACTCAAAACAGCCCGTGCCGAATCTTCTGCAGAAAGCAGCCCAGTTATGCTGTCGCATTTCATTACGGCATGCGCCTCTCTGCTCCCGTTTGCTCACTGCAAGCTGCTGTAACATTATCAACCGATCTAAAAATAACATTCTCATAAATCTCTACTGGCACAGATAAGTACTTAGCTGTCGCACATCTCAGACACTGATCCATCCACTTTTCCTCCCAAATCACAAGATAGATGTGGAAGAATCGCAACACTTTATCACCATAATCTTCTCAAAAAGAAGTATAAGCAGAGACATATCCGTTGCTTACCCAGGAATTCTATTCAGCCGTGTCTTTGCTGTCCTAATGTAACAGAACTACGCTTGGAGTAGGAACTGGAGTCTGCTTTTTTTTTTTTTTAATTATTCTTTTGGTGAAAAATGGATCCTGCAATGGCAGATTACATCGAGTATCTGAGAAAAGGCCCAGCTGGCATAGCAGCGATTCTCAGGATACTTTGTGTTGCCAGAGACCTCTGCTACCGTGAATCTTGGGACCAAAAAATGCAATCTTGTCATTGGACCATTGAGAAGTTCCTGTCCCTTCGGAATGGAGGCAGGCTGTGTCACTGAGTGAGCGTGTGAGTGAGTCGGTGTGTGTGTGTGCGTGTGTGTGTGTGTGTAGAAAGGGGGGGAGGGACAAAAAGAATGCAGAGAAATTAAAAGTGGTTTTCCTGATTTTTATTTTAATAAGGCTATTTAAAAAAAATTTTTTTTAAACATGTATTCATTTTTGAGAGACAGAGAGAGACAGAGCATGAGCGGGGAAGGGGCAGAGAGAGGGGGACACAGAATCCGAAGCAGGCTCCAGGCTCCGAGCTGTCAGCACAGAGCCCGATGCGGGGCTCGAACCCATGAACCACGAGATTGTGACCTGAGCCGAAGTCGGACGCTCAACCCACTGAGCCACCCAGGAGCCCCATTAATAAGGCTATTTTGAAGAGATATTCTGCAGTGAGGAAAGGATTCCTCTTTTAAAAAAATCCTCTTTTCCACAGGGATCTACAAATGGTAATTGGATTGTAACTGTGCAAAGTGTCCTTATTAGGAATCAAGCAAAGAATGTTGGAAGCCTCGGGTAAAATCCCTGAGAGCATGATAAAGCACACAGGACGCTTTCTTTGTGTAGGACAAATCCTTAATTCTTAAATTATATTTTAAAACCACTGGCTTGTTCATTTTCCTAAGACCAGAAAAAAAGCATTTAAAAAGGAAAAGATTTCTTTCTCTTTTATACCGAAGCATAACACATGCTCTGAATTTTATGCTCTTTGTGAAACAATAGTCCTTGAGAAGTTGTTCATTTCCTGAACAGGAGGGTGTGGAGGGCGGCATGGACATAACCACGTGGCCATGTTTAAGAGGGTGCAGGTGGGAGTTGGGGCTGACGAAGAGAACTCCACGAAGAGCAGAAAGAAAAGGAAAGACTAAAAACATACCCCGATCACTAATTACCTTGATCTCCATGTATACCACATAGCACTGAAGCAAACACAATTCAAAAAGACATTTTTGTTTTCCAGTCGATACGAAGTTATAGTTCTCCTGCGGTCTAGAGTGAATTCCAACCAAAGAATTGCTGTGATTATAACCGACAACCTGAGAAATGATTTCACGGATGATCTTACCCAAAACTTCGAGATTTGGTATGTTTTTTGCTAGGATTCTGTGAGGTTAATCATCACTTGATAGAAGCCACACACAGCTTCTGCTGCTGCTGGGATTTATTTAGCAAGAGAAAGGAATTTGAAAACAATAAAACACATCAGATGGTTTTCTTTCCCAGAACGATTACACGTAAAGAGAAATTCAGAGTCAAGATTTACACACCTCCATATCCACTACCCCCGACGTGCAGATGTTGAAAATAGTCATCATTCCAGCAGATACTGAATACGGTTTGTGCAATCTGGACACTCGCAAATGGAAATCAGATCCTCATTTAAATTTATTTAATATAATATTTCGCATGAAATTGATAAGTACGCAATTCACTTGTCATGGTTAGGCCAGTGATCTTTTAGTTCTCATGTAGTTCTCACTGTGAGCTTACTAAGCGCTGGACATTTTCCTAAGCATTTTATTCATTAACTGCTAAAGGAATTATAAAAAGTGGGTTACATCACATCCCATATTACAGATGAGGAAACAGAAGTTCAGAGAGGTTAAGTACTATGTCCAAAGATTCACAGCTCATAAGTACCACAGCTGTGATCCCAACCACTACGAGGCTTACAAATGAACTGGAAGACAAAGCCACAGGCCACAACCCGCACCGGTCAGGGCCATGTCTCAACTGTCTAATGAGAAATAGACACGGCAATTTAATAAGAATGATAACCAAAGACTGGAGTGGCTTGTTAAATCAGCTACTTAATGGAGTCATACACTGTCAGGTCAACGCACGTTTCATAAGAAGGCGACTATTTCTTTAAATGAATAATCTCAACCTCAAGAGACAATGTCTTGAGAAATCCCTGGTCTGTTTTCAGAGTGGAACCAAGTTTGGCCTGGAGAGGCAATGCAGAGCAATGGAGAAGCTGTGTATCTGGCATTCTTTGGAAAAACGCACTCAAGCCAGAAAAACAAAGGGCGAAGATAAAGAACCTTCTTTTTATTTAAATATCCAGTCTTTAAGTAGAACCAATAAGAGAACCAATAAGAGGCCCAAAGTCACCCAAACAGCCTGAGAAATAAATATCAGGAAGCAATTAAAAGGTCCATTCCATGGGAGAGCTTGCTAACCACAAAAATGCTAGAACACAACTGTGATCTTTTATCCATTTGACTCTTCACTAGCCAAGAGTACCAAGCAACAACTATGCATTAAGTATTCACTCCACCTTCTTCTTTGGCTCTTCTGGATTATTTCTGCTCATGCTGTTGGGGACATTTTGCACATTCAGGGCAAAAATATTATAGAACCACTATGTCAAATTTGGGGGGCTGGTGAATACATTTCTGATTACAACACTCTTGCCTAAAACCCTTTGATGTTTCCTCTTCAGCTCCCGGACAAAGCCCACGTTCCTGCGCATGGCATCCGCTGCCATGTGTTTTGATTTAACTGGAATAAAATCAAGTAGTCGCTGCACAAAGCAAACAGTAACAATGATGATGATAAGAGAAATTCACTGAGCATGTATTAAGTACTAAGCCGTGTACATGTGTCATGCATTCACTCCCTTCCACCACTCTATTTTACAGAGGCAGAGGGATGGAGGAAAAGACTGACTGGCTGCTCCCGGACTCTCTTTCTCTTGGGCACTCAGCTCAACTCTACTTCCCAGCCTCCTCCGCAGGTAGCAGCAGTCATATCGCTAAGCTCTAGCCAATGGACTGTGGGAGAAAGTGACAAGCTTCACTGCTAGCCCTGACCCATAAAGCCTGGAGACAACAGTTCTCAAACCACGCTTCTCAACGGTCACATCCTAGTGCCCCCCGCCCTTTGATCTTGGGCCAGCCATGTTGCATCCGTGGGACCCTTGAAGCACCATGTCTTAAGTCTGGCTACTGTACTGGAGAGAGATGTGTAGAGGCCACATGGAGAGTGGGAAAAAGCTTAGCGGTCCCAGCATCTCAGCTAAATCCAGCCTCCAGCCAACCTCCTAGTTGAATAAAGCCTCAGGAGTGACCACCGTCAAGGCCAGCAGAAATGTTCAGCTGAGCCCAGCTCAGATGGAAGAACCATGAGCAAATAACACGGCTGTTGTTTTAAGCACTAAGGTTTGGGGTGGTTGTTATGCAGCCACAAATAACCGAATCAACATCTTCTCGTGTTGAAGACAGCAGAGCCTGGGTCCTTGAATCCCTGCTTGGAGCAAGGCATCCCACCAGTCGCGGACACTCTGACCCCATGAGTGAGGAGTAAACTTGTACAGTGGGATTTTAGGATATATGTGATGTAGCAGCTAACCTCACCTTCCTATATTCCTCTGTACACATAGATAACAAATCTGAAGAGCCTGAATGTGGAGTCCTAGCCCCTGGAACCTCTCCTGTACCTCTCCCCACTGAACCACATAACAGCCCATTCCTTGACTGTCTACATTTTCACATGGAAAGAAAGCAGTTGGTCAGCTGGATGATAAAATAAAAACTAATCATTATAAATCATTTTGTGGGATATGAAGAAAGTCTTTTATGGGCAAGAAGGTAAATATATGTCTAATGGCATCCTTCAGTTTCTAAATAATATATCGTCAACATTTAGAAACAGGTGATGCTTTTGTCTTTCAGAATTAGGACCCACTATGATAAAATGGCATAGTGAAATTTCATTTAGATGACATTCGTGACTGGTACAATAGTGACTTCATTGGTCCAATTAACCTCTCTCGACCAATACCATAGAATCGGCAAATGAAGGTCTTAATATTCTTTCTGATTATACATAAAAAATGTAAATTGTGAAGGACATTTCAGTCCTTTTGCTACCTTAAAGAGCGCAATAAAAATGTGGTATCTTTTAGTTTAATTATCCATCAGACTCTACCGCTGGATGGATCAGGGCTTGCAGAAGTGAGGTGACAAGTCCTTAACCGCAGCTATCTGTCCTCCCCCCATGCCCCAGCACTTGACCTTGGTCTCATTTCTATCCTCCTCCTGCTACTACTGTGACCCATTTTCAGGGAGAGTGGGAGAGTGAATTTTAGATCCTTCAGATCTAAAACTCTACCATCAAAGCCAAAGCCGGGTATTGGGAAGCGGGAAAGTTACTTGAGGCCATGGATCTGAAAGAGTCAAAACTGTAATAAAGAACATCTAACATGTAGTCCGTGCTTATTCCCTCCGTGGATACTGGCTATACTCTAGAGGCAGATACGTAGGATTTTCCCGGTTTTGCATACAAGAAAACAGAGACACAGGGTGCTTGAGTAACTTGCACAACTAGGGAGTAAGCAGTTCAAACCCAGGGGTCTGTTTCCAGATGCCACGCGTTTAACCCCTAGGCTATATCAAGCCGGTGACCTTTTTCTCAACGAATCCCTTATGGACCCAGTGCCCAAAGCCCTGATGGATAGAGGCACAGAAATGTGTGCGAACAGAGGCCAGGGCAGCAGGAGGAAGCAGAACAGAAAACTGATGAGGCCATCACCTCCAGGAATAAGGGGAGGGACTGTGTTCAAGGGAAGAGAGGCAGGCATTTTAGAAAACCTTGGGAGTGTCGTACCATGTACCAGTAGGAAGACGCACTTCACGATTTGGGGGAGAGGTGGAACACGAGGAAAGGGCCGTTTTAGGAAAGGTGAACGAGGCAGAGTGGTGCGGAACAGATAGGAAGGGGATAGTGAGAGCAAGCAAACCCTGAGGTCTACGGTGTGCGTGGTAAACAGAGGCGCCGTGCATGACATCAACTGACAAAAAGAGGCTTTTGGCAACAATAGCACAGGCGCCCCTTAGGGATGCTCTCTTTATGAGAGTCTCTCAATGTTTCCAGTAAATACGGATCCCCAGGGAGGCAGGTCCAATATCCTACCTGGAGAAGTACCTTTGGGGGAGAGTGAGAAACTCGCATGTCATTTTACGTGTTGGGGAGAGTAGATCGGGAAAAGATCATTCTCTTCCGGTTCTCATAGAGACACCTGGATTTGAGGTCACTGGCTTTAATGTGCTGCAGAGTGGGGCATTTCTTTTTCAGGCTGCTCCTTCTACCCACATTGCGAGGAAAGCTGAGTTATAAGAATGAATGCTTCAGGTTTCACCCAGAAAAGGATGCGCAGATGAGAGGACACTCATTACTGGTAAGATGTCATGTGGACGCTCTGCGGAGTGGGTCATTTATTCGGACAGGGGCAGACCCACTGCTCAAGGGACAAGGAGTGAATTTGGAACAAGATTATCTAAAAGATACAGGGATGTTGAAGCAGCGTTGTCCCACACTGGAAAGCTCAATCCCCTATCAGATATTTCTAAATCAGCAGGAAGTAAAGCAAGCCTTAAGCAGAGATGATTATCATATTTAGAAGGGGGAAAACTCTACACTGGAAACCGACAGGCAAAACAAAACAGGCAACAGCAACAACAAATACCAAAGTGAATTCCTCTCCCGTTTCTCCTTTCAATGCTACGCTTGACAACATTTCGTTTCATCAACTGCATTTAACACTCCGCAGTCTCCTCTCGATGAGGTTTTTCTCTAATGGGGAAGGAAAACAATTCCCTACAAATGACCTTAGACTTAATCAACTTATTGCCCGAATGAATTAGTTTCGAGTATCACCAAACATGCAAACGTCAGTCACCTCGAATCTGTTGCCCAAAACGTGAGCTGCGCACGATCGGCCCCTCGGTCTCAGTTTAAGATAACGTATCTTATTAAACTCGCTCAATACCTAGTACATTTCAATCGAAGGCTCGTCGTTAGCTCATCTAAACCCTTTGTTGTTGAGCAAATGAGCAAACACGCTATTTTAAATAAAGGTATATGCCTCTGCGTTACTACACTGCAGAAAAAAACCTAGCTTTAATACTATTCTTGGAGTATTTGCTTCAAAAGCAAAATTCGTTCTGATGCAAGTGGTGACAAATCTTTGAACACACTCTGTCAGGACCAGTAGTTCCCTAACCTGGTTGCACGTTAGACTTACTTGGTGCCTATCTCAACTGAAAGAAAGAAAGAAGGAAAGAAAGAAAGAAAGAAAGAAAGAAAGAAAGAAAGAAAGAAAGAAAGAAAGAAGAAAAAGAAAGAAAGAAAAAAGAAGGAAGAAAGGAAGGAAGAAAGAAAGAAAAAGAAAAAAGAAGGAAGAAAGAAAGAAAGAAAAAAGAAGGAAGGAAGAAAGGAAGGAAGAAAGAAAGGAGGAAAGAAAGAAAAAAAGAAAGAAGGAAAGAAAGAAAGAAAGAAAGAAAGAAAGAAGAAAGAAGGAAGGAAGAAAGAAAGAAAGAAAGAAAGAAAGAAAGAAAAAGAAAAAGAAAAAAGAAGGAAGGAAGAAAGGAAGGAAGAAAGAAAGAAAAAAAGAAGGAAGAAAGAAAGAAAGAAAAAAGAAGGAAGGAAGAAAGGAAGGAAGAAAGAAAGGAGGAAAGAAAGAAAGAAAAAGGAAAGAAAGAAAGAAAGAAAGAAAGAAAGAAAGAAAGAAAGAGAGAAAAAGAAAAGAATTACTCAATGAAGTTTTCAAAACCACCCATGCCCGCACACCCCTCCAGACCAGCAAGGTCCGACAGACCTTTCTGTGATGATGGAAATGTTTGTTACCTGTACTGTCGGATATGGTGGCCACGAGCCACCCATGGCTGATGAGCACTTGAGATGAGGCTAGTGGAATGGAACCATTTCATTTTTAGTTTTATTAAAGCTTCCTCGATTGAAATGTACATAGCCACAGTGGCTAGGAGCTACCACCCTGGACAGCACAAGTAGAGATCAAATCAGCTAGACTCTTTAGGGTTGGGGCTCGGGCTGTGGTAGGTTTACAGGGCTCTCTGGGGGATTCTAATGGGCAGTTCAAGACGAGAACCACTGCAATGGCCTGGGATTTAGAAAACTATCGGGTAGCAAATGCCTTGCCCTTCTTCCTTTTTCTCCAAATTCCACGAAGCATTTGCCGTGCATCTGGCCTCTCTCCCTCGTGCTTCCGCCCCTCCCTTCTAGCACCCCTTCATACTCCGCCGTGATAGGTGTGCTATGTCTACATTCCTTTATCCCCTGATCCTGCCAGACTTCTCTGACACCAAGGGCAGGTGGTTTATTTCTGCTATAAAACCTAACAGTACTACCGATTGGGAATTAAATCCCCAAACACGCGCCCCCGTGATTTAAAGTTGTTTTTCACTTGTACAGGCTTCACACAGATGCCACTTTTTATGATGTCGGCCGTGGTCGCCGTGGGGAATATTTCTAACGGTGGTTTGGTTTGCGGGCAGTGTGATAAGCAGGTCTCACGTGCAGCTGTTTCCTTCCAATGGGACACAGTGTTACAACACAGCAGCTGCACAGGGGGCCCCGTGACCCGACCCGACTGCCAGCCTTTAAATTCCAGCTCAGCCCACAGCTGGCCACGGGAGTATCTGAGCATTCTAGCCTCAGTTATCTGCTCTGGGAAATGGAGATAAAGAACCGTCCTCTGGGGAGAGGGGAGCGACGCATGTAATTTGCATGATGAATGAGACGTGTGAGACACACACACTGTCCTGGACCCAGATTTTGATTCCCCATATGCTTGCGGACGCGCGCGTGCGCGCGCGCGCGCGCGCGCACACACACACACACACACACACACACACACACACGATTTTGTGGTGAGTAAAATAAATAGCAGGGCACGCTTTTTAGGAGGAAGTCATGGAATTCACAAAAGCATGTTCTCAGCACATGATTCATTAACGTGGCAATGCGAAGACCATTTGGAAAGTGGCTAATGAGGAAGAAAAATAATACGCTAATGCGGTTTTTTAAAAATACTGAACTTAGTTATTTTAATGAGCCTTCACTTTTATCGACCCATTACCAGTTAATATTAATGGAACACGGAAGTGTGTGCAAACAAACATAGATAAACATCACCTGATTCATAAAAATGGTAGGACTTGGAACCCCAGAGCTCAGTGATCCCAACAGAAAGAGCAAACCGCACAACTGTCAGGCACATAACACTTTGTCGACTTTTTGGTAATCTCAGTTGCTATAGCCTAATGTGCTCCAATGTTGATTTCACTCACAAGGCGCCACTGATGCACGTTCACGTTTTCGACACTGAGTTTCGCTACCTTCTCCCTTGTTAAATATCCAGCTGTGGTAGAATGACATTTTAATGTAAGAAAATACGAAATGACACCCCGTTAGCACCACAAGAGTTTGTAGTCAACACAACTGTTAATGGTAAGGCTTGCTCATCGGTGACTCACGGCACAGATAAGCTAAGCTGGGAGCTATGTCCTGTCCCCAGGGGATTCAGAGACGTGAGGAATAACTAACATTTCTTGTGAATGTACATATGTACCCATTATTATTCCTAGCCCTAATTATGTACTCCCTGCTTTAATCATGAAATCACTTTATGAGTTATGTACCCATTTCACAGATGAAGACATCAAGCACCAGGAGGTTAAGTAACTTGCCCAAAGCAATAGGATGCAAGCGACAGAGCTGGGATTCAAAGTCATAGGCCTTAACCCCAGAGTTTGGGGTCTTAACCACCACCCTACACTACCTCCCTGTGAGTACCATACCTTTCTCTCACGGTATGGCAAACTCTGACTCAAGAAAGCACATCAGAAATGACCAGAAGTGTGAGGCGGTCCCAGGCTCACCGCAAACCCTCTCTTATTTTGTTCTCCTACAAAGTAAAATTCTAAAGTTGTTGAATTATTACTTCTAACACATTGATTGAGGCATGGCTTGACCTTGAGGTGGCAACTGTTGACCTAGAGCAGGGATGGACAAGTTACAGCTCAAGCCATATCTGGCCTCCGGCCTGTTTTTAAAAACTAGAGCCCAGGCAGGCCCGGTGATTTCCATCTTGGGGAGGGTTTGTCCTGATACAACAGCAGAGTCGAGTGGTTGCCTACAATGTCTATGATCTGGCCCTTTACAGAAAAAGTTTGCTGACCTTGTTCTGGACCCACTGAAAAGAAATCACCAGACAGGTAGTACAGGAAATGATGGAGTCTCCTACAGCGTTTCACTATTTCAAACAGCAAAGGAACTGCCACCTTTTACAACCATTATTACAACATACACGTACGTCCGGATGAGCGGATGGGTCCATAGAGATCGCTCAACAGCTTATTTTTCCTACATGTTTCTTGTAAGGACCTAAATGACCTATGCACTTAAGATGTGTAGGAATCACTTGTGATGTCTCACTAAGGGAAGCAAGGGGAGGACTGGGGATGTTTAAATGTCAGTTATTTTCCCAGAAAACGTTAACTGTCTATGATACTTCCCTCTTATGTAACCATCACACATCACCTCCCCACCCTTCATATTTCAGCTATTTTCTTGACTCTGATTTAAACATTGATTCTCTGCACTTGTGCCTTTTCTCCCTCACTAGGCGGTACGTTCCGGAAGGATAGACACAGCACTTAGAAGAGACAGCACTTGAGTTTTATACTTTTGCATATCTGTTGGTTGAAAGAAAGCTCTTGGGAAAGTACGCTTCTGCATCTGTACAGAAAGCCATTTGTGTCTATTAGCATGGAAACAAGGCCAGCGGGTAGTATTTATATTTAGGACATTTGTTCTAAAGTAGCGAAAATCACTTCCAGTAAAATTGAAAAAAATCTTGCTTCCTGGCTTTTACTATTAAGTGTCAAAACACGTAAAAGGGGCAAGTGAACAGAGAGAAGCTATTTGCAGAATGACACAAAATGCGAGGTATGACATAAAAACAAATCATCTGAACTTACTGGCACAGACCTGACTTGTTAGTTGCTACGTTTCGGACATTTTTTTCCGGAAATGTTTTCTTCTAAATATATTATTTTTAAAATGATACGTTAAAAACTGTTTCAAAGGCCTAGCTAAATGTTTTTGCGTAAGGAAAATAATGCTTCCTTTGAGCATTGAAACGTACAGAAACTGAAGGGTGTTTTGTTGTTGTTGTTGTTGTTGTTGTTTTGGTTTGGTTTTTCTTTTATTTTAGAGAGAGTGGGGAGAGGGGCAGAGGGAGAAAGAGAGACTCCCAAGCAGACTCCATGCTCAGTGCAGAGCCCCATGTGGGGCTCGATGCCACTACCCTGGGATCATGACCTGAGCTGAAATCAAGACTCAGATGCTCAGCCGACTGAGCCACCCAGGTGCCCCAAAACGGAAAGTTCTAAAAATACATCATACTAATATATTATGGGGGCTTGGGGAGTTATAATTAATGGGTGCATTTTTAACCGCCTTTATTTTTTAGGGCAGTTTCAGTTTCACAGCAAACTTGAGTAGAAGGTGCAGGCATTTCCCAAATTTCCCCTGCTCCTACGCACAGCCTCCCCCACTATCCACGTCCCCCAACCAAAGGGGACATTTGTTACAACTGGTGAACCTACACTGACACATCATCATCACCCAGAGTCCATAGTTTACATCAGGGCTCACACTTGGTGTTGTATGTTCTATTGGACTGGAAAAACGTATAATGACATGCACTCATAATCAGAGTATCATATAGAGTATTTTCACTGCCCTAAAAATCCTCCGGGCTCCGCCTATTCATCCCTCTCTCACTTATAACCCCTGGCAACCACTGATCTTTTTATGGTCTCCATAGTTTTGCCTTTTCCAGAATATCAGATAGTTGGAACCAGGCAGTATGTAGCCTTTTCAGATAGGCTTCTTTCATTTAGTGCATTTAAGGTTTCTTCACGTTTTTGCATGGCTCGATCGCTCATTTCTTTTTCGCACCAAATAATATTCCATTGTCTGGATGTACCACAGTTTATTTCTCCGTTCACCCACTGATGGACATCTTGGTGGCTTCCAGGTTTTGGCAATTATGAATAAACATCCATGTGCAGGTTTTTGTGTGGATGTAGGTTTTCAGTTCCTTTGGGTAAGTACTAAGGAGTGTGATTGCTGGATAGTATAGAAAGAGTATATTTAGTTTTGTAGAAACTGCCATACTGTCTTCCAAAGTGGCCGTACCATTTTGTATGTTCCCCAGCAATGTATGAGAGATCTTGTTGGTCGGTGTCCTCACCAGACTTGATGTTGTCAGTGTTCCGGGTTTGGACCTTTATAGTAGGTACATGGTGGTATCGCACTGTTACTTTAACTTGCATTTCCATGATCACATATTACGTGGAACATCTTCTCAGGTAGTTATTTGCCATCTGTGTATCTTCTTCAGTGACGTGGCTATTAAAGTATTTGGCCCATATTTTATCACGTTGTTTGTTTTCTTGTTGTTGAATTTTAAGAGTTCTTTGTATACTTTGGACAGCAGTCCTTTAGCAGATGTATATTTTGTGAATATTTTCTCCCTGTCTGTGACTTGTCTTCTCATTCTTTTGCCATCGTGTTTCATGAGCAGAAGATTTTAGTTTTAGTGAAGTCCAGCTTATCAATTATTTCTTTCATGGACTGTGCCTTTGGTATTGTATCTAGAAAGTCATCACCATACCCAAGGTCATCTGGGTTTTCTCCTGTGTTATCTTTCAAGAGTTTTATGGTTTTGCATTTTACATTTAGGTCTGTGATCCATTTTAAGTTAATTTTTGTGGAGGGCATGAAGTTTATGTCTAGATTCATCTTTATTTTTTTGTGGGTATCTATTGTTGTTCCAGCACTACTTGTTGGAAAGACCATCTTTGCTCCATTGTATTGCCTTTGCTCCTTTCTCAAAGATCCCTGACTATACTTATGTGGGTCTATTTCTGGGTGTTCTATTCTGTTCCACTGATCTATTTGTTCTCCTGCCAATACCACATTGTCTTGATGACTGCCATTTTATACTAAGTCTTCAAGTCAGGCAGTGTCATGTCCAACTTTATTCTTCTCCTTTGTTATTATGTTGGCTATTCTGGGTCTTTTGCCTCCTCATATAGACTTTAGAATAAGTTTGCCAATGTCCACAAAACAGCTTGCTGGGATTTTGATTGGAATTGCCTTGAATCTATAGATCAAGTTCAGAAGAACTGACATCTTGACAATATTGAATCTTCCTATCCATGAACATAGGATCTCTCTCCGTTCATTTAGCTCTTTGTTTTTATTCATCAGAGTTGTGTGGTTTTCCTCATATAGATGTTGTACATATTTTGTTAACTTTATACCTAAGTATTTCATTTTTGGGGGTACCAGTGTAAATGGTATTGTTTTAACTTCAAATTCTACTTGTTCATTGCTGGTATATAGAAAAGCGATTGAATTTTGTATGTTAACTTTGTATACAACCTTGCTACAATTGCTTATCAGCTCCAGGAGGTTTTTTGCCAATTCTTTTAGATTTTTTACCAAGTTAATCTCATCATTTGTTAACCTGGTGGAGATCCAGGAGATAAAACCCACAAAATTATAAGGGCCTGCTGATGACTGGGTCTCCCTGGAGTTTTTAACTCTTAGAGTTGTCCACACCAAGCCTCCAGCAATTCATCAATTACAGTTCAGGTTTCCCTACCCCAGCACTGGTTCCCTTGGAGATTGCTGCTCCAATAAGTTTAACTCTCTGTATTCACCTGTTGGTCTCTCCCAATATTTGGAGGCAGCAGTTTGCCCTGTGATCTCACTTCTCCTATGGATCTAAGAAGAGCTGTTGATTTTTCAGTTGGTTCAGACTTGTACTTGTTAGAGGAAGTGGTGACTTCTAAGCTTCTTACATGCCAGACCAAATAACCAAAGTTCTGATGCAATTTTTTTAGATAAAATTTACATGCCATAAAATTTACCATTTCAAAGTATAGGATTCAGTGGGTTTGTTTGTTTTTTTTTTAGTATATTCACAGATATAGGCAAGCATTACCATTATTTAATTCCAGAATATTTTCATCACCCCCCAAAGAAACCCTAAACTCATTAGCACCCCAGGCCCTGACTATCACTAATCTATGGAGTTGCCTATTTTTTACTTTTAATATAAGGGGAATTTTAGAATATGTGGCTTTTTATTCCCAGTTTATTTCTCTTAGCATGTTTTCAGGGTTCATGCATGTTGTAGCACATATTAGTACTTTGCTCCTTTTTATGGTCAAATAATATTCATTATTTGGATATACCAAATTTTGTTTTAGCATTCATTAGTCGATGGACATTTGGATTGTTTCCACATTTTGGCCATTATGACTAAAACAGCTGTAAACATTCATGTATAAATTTTCATGTGACTATATGTTTTCAATTCTCTTGGGTATATGCCTAGGAGTGGAATTGCTGGGTCATACAATGACTCTATAAATAGCCCAACAAAAACAACAACAAAACCTTAACAACATGAGTTGAAACACTAAGATCTAAAAATATTCTTTACTGTGAAACTCATTTTCCACCTCGTTCCTTTCATGACAGAGAAAATATCAACAGCCATAAGCAAACCCATGCAATGTTTCCACTTTGTATAGATTGGCTCTCAGAGCTTTTACCAAGCAGTGAGAAGAAACACAGTCCTTCAGTTTCTTTTCTTTTCACAGGATGGTGATCATGAGTATCTTGAAAAATTTAAACAATGTGGTAGCATTCGTCTTTTAATTTTTGATTTAAAGCTGATTTTTAGAAATTAGCCAGGTAATGGCTCTACCAAAAAAAAGTAAACTCTTTTAATCCCCCTATGTTCATCTTTTAATTTCAATGACTAAGTGTTAATATCTAGTCTGGTAATTTGCCATAAAATGAAGTACAGTTCCGAGCCTAGTTCATTTCAAGGAGATATTCTTTTTTTTTTTTAATTTTTTTTTCAACGTTTTTTATTTATTTTTGGGACAGAGAGAGACAGAGCACGAACGGGGGAGGGGCAGAGAGAGAGGGAGACACAGAATCGGAAACAGGCTCCAGGCTCTGAGCCATCCACCCAGAGCCTGACGCGGGGCTCGAACTCACGGACCGCGAGATCGTGACCTGGCTGAAGTCGGACGCCTAACCGACTGTGCCACCCAGGCGCCCCTCAAGGAGATATTCTTGTCTCTATCAGGAGAGAAGCTAAGAATAAAATGTTGCACTGCTTAGTTCAATAGCTTTGTTTTCATTGCTCCCGTGTTCTTTAATATCATTGCTCTTGGGGGGAGGAGCCAGAAGAACTTACTACCTCTCGCAAGATAATCATTCTCTGCTACAAGAGAGGAAGCAAAGAAATGAGGAAGACAAGCACCTGAGCTTCTTTCTGGCTCTACACATCGAGAAATAGAGAAGCCACTGGGACGGACAGAGTGGTTGGCAGAATAACGGACCCCCAAAGATGTTCACACTCTAATTTAGAAATCTAGAAATATGTGGCCTCACATGGGAAGAGAAACCTTGCTGATGTGATTAAGTTAACGGGGAGCGTCTCCTGGATTGTCCAGGCGGGCCCAGTGCAAACACATGGATCCTTAAAATAGGAGACTGTTGCCTCCCTGATCTCACTCCAGTGAGACCTGTGTCAGATTTCTCACCTACAGGGCGGTAAGATAATAGGTGTGTGTAGTTTTAAGCCACGAAGTTCATGGTGCTTTGTCATACCAGTGAAAGAAAATGAATACAGAAGGAAGCAGGACATTTGTGTCTACAAGGGACTCATAAATCATCTAAAGCAGGATTTCCTAAATGGTTTCATGATCAAGTAAGTTTGAGAAAGTTGTTCATGTTAGTCCCATCTTAAACAGTCACATTAAACAATAACTAAAGAAAACTTGAGAGGTCCTGCAGAGGGAGAATTGTAACACAGAGTGTCTTCTCACCTCCTTTTCTTTTCCTTTTTTTTTTTTTCTTTCAGAACATCTCTTCACGTCCCTCGGAGCGCTCAGAGCACAGATGGGAAATGCTGAACTAATCCCACCTGCTCAATTGAAAATCTGAGACCCAAAGGGAAGAAGAGACTCGCCAAGAAGCACTTTGGCAACACCAAGTATAGCCTTGGCCTCACATTCCTCCTCTGGAACCCTGTCTAGGATGCCACTCTTTCCCACTGAGAAGAGGACACCGTTTTCTGGCACCCAAGTTGATCTAAGTTAGACCTCTGGTGGGAAGAAAGGATATCAGGTGAAAATCAATCCAACAAAGCTCATAACGGATAAAATTCTCTACTCAATAATAACAAGGCCAATGTGGCTGCTTTAGCACGGAACATATTTTATTGTTTAAAATGAAAGCATTTAACCAACTATTGAAAATTTACTAATTTCATATTAACGAGAAGAATGCCATAAAATATTTCCCCACGGGCCTCAAAGTGCCCAGTTCTGCTGCCAAAGTCCATTTTCCACAAATGCTGGTTTCCACAAATGCTAATTTGAGAAGGAACAGAGGTACAACAAAATGTCGTTGTTTTCCTTTGCAGCACTTAAATAATGCTTTCTCCACATTTCCCACTGCCTGTTCCAAGAGCTGTGAACCCACTGTCCTTTGATGTTTTTCAAATACACATAAGCCACATCCTTTTCCAGAAAGTGAATACTGTTTTTCCACCACCTCAGATTTTAGATGATGATGATGATGATGATGATGATGATAATAATAATAATAAAGATTTTGACTAACATGGCAAACAACTTTGAATACCTATTTTAGGCTGAACACTGTACTACATGCATCACAAGAGGAATCTCATTTAATCTTTATAAAAAAACGATTAAGGAAAGTATTACTATTAACATATGTATGTATGAGCCAACCAAGGTACAGAGAGTTTAGGTACCTTGCCCAAGGTCACAGAACAAAAAGTGATGGAGCCAGAATCTGAACATAATCTGATTTAGAGCCAGTCTTCTGTAAGCAGTAGGCCAGTGGTCCTCAACTGGGGTGATTCTACCTCCCAGGGACATCTGGCAATGCCTGGAGGCATTTTCTATCCTCACAGATGAGAGGTGGGGTGTTCCTGGCATGTAGTGGGAGGAGGCCGAGGGTGCTGCTAAGCATCCTTCCGTGCACAGGACAGACCCCCCACAACAAAGAATGATCCCACCCTAAATGTCAAGAGTTTCAACGTTAGGAAACACTACTCTAGTCTCATGCCTCCCAAAGACCGCCATTTTGAATGGGCCATTTGGGCCATTTGTTTGAATGGGCCATTGTTGTTTGGTAAGATATGTGGTTCTCATTTCCGGGTTAGAAAGCTCGGGCTCCACCTGGGAAATGAGGTTATCTTGTAGCATCAATTTGCTCAAGCATCGCAGTTGGCAGTTTTACACTACACCCTGGCATCCTGGGACATTAGGTCATTTTAGTTTTTGCCTTTCACTGGACACATGAGAGAGGCACTAGCCCAGTAGGGAGTGTCTGAGAGGGGCCAGGAAGAAGATTCTGGTTCTCATTAGCTTTGCCTTGTAGTCCAGAAAGCACGACAGCAGCATCTGCGTCACAGATAATGGCAACAGCAAAGGGACACAGCCACAGTGGGTTGCCTGGGGTGCAGACCGAGCTCAAAAGTCAAAATATTTTCAGAGAACAGTTCTGCCATATCTACTCAAAACGTAATTGTTCATACCATTTGACCCAGCAATTCTAAGAATGCATTTGATAGAAATATTTACAAAATGTGCAAGACACAGCCACAGAAACGCATTTCAACACCATCCCTGATAGCAAAGCAGAGTAAAAACAATAGAAATGCATGCATAGGTTCACCAAAAGATGTGTGCTCCAATGTTCACGATAGCATGATTTTCAACTGCTAAACTCTGTGAACTAGCCAAATGTCCATCAAAGGAGAATAGATAAATTGCAATATAACCACACAATGGAATACTACATAGCGGGGAGAATGAATAAACAAACTCCAACCATCTACAATGATATGAATGAATCTCACAGACACCACGTGGAGCAAAAGAAATCTGGCACAAAAGAGAATGTGCCGTATGAAATCATGAATACCAAGTATAAAACCAGGCAAAACCAATCTGTGCTATGAAAAACAGATTAGAAGTTACTCTTGGAGGGAAGTGACTCGAAGGGAGTCCAAGGGGGCCTCTTGGGTACTGGTCATGTTCCTTCCTCATCTTCCGCACAGTCGTGTTCGCCTTGTGGAAACTCATTAAGTGGTAGGCTTGTGCAGCTTTCTACACGCGCGTTATATATGTAAGCATCAACAACCTAAATGTCCATCACCGGATGGTTGGCTAGATATACTATGAGGTGGGATGTCTACTCAATAGAATTCTGTTCAGCCATCCAGAAAAATGAAGTCACCCACTCTGTATAAACGTGGAAAGGTGACCGCTATATATGAAATTAAATAAGGATGTGGTAGAACGGCATGATAATGTGTCTACTATGATTTCTACAGGAAATACGTGTTAGTGTAAGCACAGAAAGTTCCAGAAATTATATCCTCAAATGGTTAATAGTAGCTGTCCACTTGAGGATGGGATTCCCAGGGACTTTGACATTCTGCCTAATGCATACCTATATTGTTGAATTTATTTGTAAATACATTTTATGTTTGTACTCAGAAAAAAAAGGATAAGTAGAAAGTTAAGGTGAACAAAATACGCCTTAAGTTTGAAACTGTCATTATTTCATCGTTCAGGAAGATGAGGGTTGTTGATGGATGGAAGGAAATGATAATGAACTAAACCCAGTTCCTCGCCTGCAGGGTTGCTAATTGAACCCAGTGGTGGAGGTCACGTTGGTTTTTGTGCTGGCAATCTGAACAATTGATTCAAATTAGCACTTGTGTGCTGGGTTGCTCCACATTCAAATCTAGTTATGGCGTGGCCACCGCAAACGGGATTCTTGGCCACACAAAGAATGTGTCTACAAAACGGCCAAACGACTGGCTCTGTTTGATTACATGAACAAAACCATATAGTCAGAGGAAGGAAAAATCAAAACAGCTGCACCCAAAGTAACCCACTCGGATGGGTGGTTCATGAAATGTACCCATTCATTGAATCAACATTTTAGCAGCCTCATGCAGACTCCGTGAAAGATCCAGTCTGAAACGAAATACTCATGAAAAAACCAAGAGACCATATGAAACACTTTTTTGGCCCACCGTCAGCAAACGTTTGCTGAGTGCTCACTGCGGTCTGCCATCATGATAAAACTGTGGGTCTGATTCTACTATTTTATAATCGATTGCAAATGTCATCGTGTTGCGTGTTCTTAATTCCCTCCATGGCACTGAATGGAAGTTCACTTAAAAGAAAAAAAAAAAAACGCCGATACGGGCAAAGTTGATAAAACTACAACTTTTCAAATATAGTAAAGGTCTAAGAGACATATAGGACAGGCGGGGAGATCGTATCCCACGGATCTCAACCCTGGCTCCCCATCAGACTCAACTGAAACATGGTGTCCGGAGATGTTCCTAGCCATCGACGTTTTTGAAAGGTCCCCAGGTGATTCAAAACTACAGTGAGAGCTGGAACCGAGGCTCAGACCAATTGACTCAGAAGCCAGGTGTAATGGGACCCAGACATGAGTACTATTGAAAAGCTACACGAGTAGTTCTAAAGTATAGTCTGCAGTGAAACCAATTTTTTCTAAATTAACATTAAAGAAGTCAGAGGTGGCCTTCCCAGAAGCATTTTGCAAAGAGACCCCATATTACTTGCTCTCAGATTGTGAAGTATTGCTAGGAAAATGATCACATGAAATTCTACCATGATATGGCTTCAGATGTTTCACCATTATTCATATATATATATATATAGAGAGAGAGAGAGAGAGAGAGAGAGAGATCGTTATAAAATCTTGAAAACATGTTTAGAACATGTATTTTTAAATAAATTTTTAAATGTTTATTTTTATTTTATTTTTCAGAGAGAGAGCGAGCGAGCAGGGGAGGGGCAGAGAGAGAGGGAGAGAGAATCCCTAGCAGGCTCTGCGCTCGAACTCACCAACCGTGGGATCACGATCTGAGCCAAAATCAAAAGTCGGACACTTAACCGACCGAGCCACCCAGGCGCCCCTAAATACATTTAAGTCGGCGTGAGTTTAAGGCACGCAATTATATCCCTGATATAAACAAAAGCTAAAAGCAACATTGTGTAATTGTATTTATAGAGAAGACACCGTGTAACGGCAACCTATTTGTAAACACAATCCGAGTGAATTAACTAGCCTGCTATCACTGCCATACACAGGGTGTCAAGTCCTAGATGGTCAAGGTTGCACAGCCTAAGGCAGACTGAGAAAACACTTCCTTAAAGTTGAGAGCAGGAAACCTGCCAGTGACTACCTCAAGGCTTTTAAGAGTCCCAGTCTGAGCAGGGCACATCTTGAGAACGAGAATGGACGGAAGGCATGATTTAGCCCATTCATTTATAAATGAGTTACCAGGGAGGATGAGGGCCTCCTCCACTCATGCATTTCGGAACAGAAAAAAGGTCACGCTTATAAAGTGATTTTTTCTGAAATTTACGTATTTCTGAAGCCCACACACTTCCTCTCTTTCCTCCATTCCTTAGACTATGTTAGATTAATAAGATATGACTAAACTATGATTGCCCACTTGTTTTCATTAGCCACAGTATAAATCAAATCTCATGCTTCTTTTTGCTTGCTCAAGGGGTCAATTTTAGCACTGAGTTAAACAAAACTCCTTGGGAACCATTAATACACCTTTACGGTTCTAACATAGACCATGCAAAATTTAAATTGTATACTTTTTCAATTATTAGCAGCACGCATGGTTCCAACCCTTTATAATGAAGAAGACCACTGGCATATTCCATTTACTTTTATTTTTTTCATAATCATTTCAATGCTTTTTAAATAATCTGAAAAATGGGTGATTTTTCCCCACTGGATATTTTTTGAACAATAATTTCATCCAAATACCTATTGTGCTGCTTTCCCTATTCGACCCATTATCATTTTTCTTTTCTTAAAAACTTTTAATGTTTATTTATTTATTTTGAGAGAGAGAGAGCACACAAGCAGGGGAGGGGTATAGAGAGAGGGAGAGAGAGATTCCTAAGCAGGCTGCACACTGCCAACGCAGAGCCCGACGTGGGGATCGAACTCATGGATCGTGAGATCATGACCTGAGCCAAAATCAAGAGTCAGACGCTTAACTAACTGAGCCACCCAGGCGCCCCTCTTTACCATTTCTAAAAGGAATGACAGAATTTTAGAACTGGGGGCTCAATGTTTGGACCTAAAAGGACCCTGAAACACCGGTCTTTCCACAACTGCATGCTGGGTCCAGGTACTGACTCCACTTCCTGTACCTCTACACCCAGTTCAATTCTCTGGTAACTGTGGGTCTGTGGTTCTCCACTGGGAGCAATTTTGTTCCCTTCTCCCTTAGGGAACATGTGGCTATGTCTGGAGACACTACTGGCTGTCACGACTTGGGGAGGAGGTGCTATGGGCATCTAGTGGGTGGAGCCCAGGGAGGCTGTTCAACACCCTACAGTGCACAGGACAGCCCCACCACAATAAAGAATTATCTAGCCCCAGGGGCGCCTGGGTGGCTCAGTCGGTTCGCCATCCAACTTTGGCTCAGGTCATGATCTCACAGTTCCTGAGTTCCAGCCCCGCATCGGGCTCTGTGCTGACCGCTCGGAGCCTGGAGCCTGCTTCGGATTCTGTCTCCCCCTCTCTCTCTGCCCTTCCCTCACTCGTTCTCTCTCTCTCTCTCTCTCTCTCTCTCTCTCTCAAAAATAAACAAATGTTAAAATAATAATAATAATAAAAAAGAATTATCTAGCCCCAAATGCCAAGAGTGCTAATGTTGAGAAACCCTCCAGCACAGGTTCTCAGAGCTCCACTTTCCAGCCACGTGTTCTATGATTCCATTTACACAAAGTGTCCAGAAGAGGCAAATCCACACAGACAGAGACTAGACTGTGGTGGTCTAGGGCTTGGGGAAAGGGAAACACGAAGAGACTGCTACGGAGCATGGGATTTCTTTTCAGGTGATGAAAACGTTCTGGAATTAGACTGTGGGGAAGGTTGCAAACTTTGCAAAGATACAGAAAATATATTAAAACTCACTCAATTGTACATTCTAAGTGGGAACTTTATGATATGTAAATTCTGTATCAATAAAATGATTAAAATTCTTTTCATAGATCTTTTAATAATTTCTTTTTTTAACATTTATTTATATTTGAGGGGGGGGGAAGGGGCAGAGAGAGGGAGATACAGAATCCGAAGCAGGCTCCAGGCTCTGAGCTGTCAGCACAGAGCCTGACATGGGGCTCGAACCCACGGACCGTGAGATCATGACCTGAGCCCATATCAAGAGTCAGAGGCTTAATCGACTGAGCCACCCAGGTGCCCCAACACTTCATTC
Organism: Prionailurus bengalensis; assembly: GCF_016509475.1. NCBI lineage: Eukaryota > Metazoa > Chordata > Mammalia > Carnivora > Felidae > Prionailurus > Prionailurus bengalensis. The sequence goes on from NC_057361.1 coordinate 8,266,423, forward strand.
CTTTTTATGGCTGAATACTATTCCATCAGATGGATACCGTGCCATATATTTATATGTGTCCTACACCTTGGATGTTACAGATACTCAATAAATACTTTATACTAATGCTTTAAAAATTCTACAGATGTGTGAAATGCTATTGAGAATAAACTTAGCACGTGACTATGATTCTCCTGAGAGCATGATGATGATACAGATGATGCACTAGGTAAGACCAAAAAAAAAAAAAAATGGAGATTTTGTGACTATTTTTGTAAAACTATGTTAGCATTATCCTGGGGGAGATGTTGTCTACAATTAGAACAGACTTGCACTTACTCCACAGATTTCTGTGACAGACTAGTGCATCTGTTTAATTTCATTTCAAGTAAAAATTGCCTGTAATAAAATGTATGTGAGTAGAATTAAATTAATTTCGGGTCTTCTTCCTGATTTATTTCATTCCGCTGAATTATGTCAGCTTCAAATCTAGTTAGTATCCCAAGCAGACATACCACTCATGATGCGATTTTTTTTTTTTTCTTAAACAGGCTAGGCTATCACTGGATCTTGACATAAGTTAGGGATGTGAGGAAGAAGATGCTTGCTGGACGGCTGCTCAGGGCTCTGTCCGTGTTCGAGGGGCCAGGAGCTAAAACAATAACTGGAGTGGTTACCAGGAGTGACAACACATCGCTGATACTTAGGTCCCACCACATAGCTATCTCTTGTTTCCTGTAGAATGGGCAGATCGCATAAGAATCATATTCTGACATTTTGTATTTATATCCCTGTGGGCAGTTCCTGAAGAGACGGAGATGAAACGTATGCCACTAAAGTGTAACGATATAAGAATGTTCTGTCCAAGAACAATAGGGGAAACTCTGCAGAGCACATATGTGAGAACGATCATTTCCAACCTTTTAGGCGGTGACTTATTTCCTATGCTGCATTAAATTTGCTCCTTTCTGGGGCGCCTGGGTGGCTCAGTCGGCTGCAAGTCCGACTTTGGCTCAGGTCGTGGGTTCGAGCCCTGCATCGATCGGGCTCTGTGCTGACCGCTCGGAGCCTGGAGCCTGCTTCGGATTCTGTGTCTCCCTCTCTCGGCCCCTAACCCACTCGCATTCTGTCTCTGTCTCTCTCAAAAATAAATAAACGTTAAAAAAAATAATTAAAAAAAATTTGCTCCTTTCTCCCCTTACTGATGTCGTCCCATTTTCCGGGCAGTAAGGTAAGCGTGCCAAAGAGTCAGGAACACTGGCTGAGGTCAGGCGTCACGGGCCAGTGACCCGGCCACAATTTTGAGCTAGGCTGTCCTCCCAAAGAAAAGTTCTCTCCACCATCGCATGTTGCTTTCGTTCAGAAAACACCAGTCTGTGCTTGCGTATGCTGAACCCCGGTAGGTAAATGCAACTTACTCTGGTGTACTTTGCCCAATAGGCAGAAATCAAAATGCTTGTTTTTACGTTACCGTGTTATCTCTGTTAACACAGATGTAATGTTTTCGCTCCCGACAGTTACCAGTTAATTATAACCCACCAGATATTTAGCAAATGTTTACATATCTTTCAAATTACAAGCGGTATGAGCCCTTTCGGTGCATGCTTGTATTATTAGGCTATTTTCTACTACTAATCTAAAAGGGGCCCTGTCGCTTTAAAAAGTCATGTTTTTGTCTTTGAGTTTATGTTCGGCTTTTTGTTTTTTCCCTCCGGGAATGAATATTATATAAACCCAGGGCCTATGGGAAACAGAGCCCTGTCACTCATCACTCTTACTGAGCACAAATGAGAAATTATACCCCAAACCTCTTGTGTCTCCCCTGCGTTCTTTCTACTCATGGATTATTTAGAATAAATAAAATAAAATCTTGGCTTCCCAGAGACTTTCAGAAATGAGACTCTTAGATAAGCATTGTTAATATTTTGGTGACGATCTCCTCAAATGGAGAAAAAGGAAGAGCGGGAGGGAGGGAGGGAGGGAGGGAAAAGAAGGAAGAAGAGGAGAAAGAATTGTTTTAGAGAAAGCGAACTCTGAATATTTTTTTCACTTAACTACATGTCACAAACAATTTTCTATGTCAACAAATAGAGACTAACACCCTCCCTCTGACTATTACATGTACCATCGTTGATTTGAGCAGCCCCCTGTTGGTAGACATTTTGTTCTCAATGTTAGTTCGTCGTGAAAACAGCAGGCACTGCCTATAATTAACTCTTCCCCCGATGACTCAGTGTGTGTGTATCGGTGAATACACAATCACTGCGAAAGCAGAAAGTGGAGGACTACAGGCTGAAAGACTGAAGTGGTCTTATTACAATTAATACCTTTTGGTGTCACTACTCTCCCTCTGCTCCCCCGTCACCCCTTTCTCATCCTCGGACACGCAAGCACAGAATGTGTTAGTTTCCTGAAGCCAAGACGGATGGTTTGTTCCAACACCCACTCCCAGAATTCTCTGGAGAATTCCAGAGGCCGTGAGTAGTTTGAGAACTGGACCACTGTCCTATTCACATTTGTACTCCAAGGCCGATGACTGCATTAGGCATATACTAAGTGCTTGATAGTGGCTGCTGAAGTCATATCATAATTTTGGCCTTTGAGAGTTATGTTCCGAGCTTGTGACCAAGGGCCATGTCCCTTTCCTGTGTAGCTGTTTTATTTCCTACTGCTTCATTTATAAGTGTCACCTTTTCTTTTCAGGACACCTGTGGCTTGCTAAGCCTGTCACCAACTTTGATCACCACTTTGAATTACCCACCCCAATGCATTTCCCTCTTCTTCTTAAATTTTTTAAGTTTATTTATTCGTTTATTTTGAGAGTGAGCGAGCGGAAGGGGAGGGATATGTATATATATATAGAGAGAGATCGGGAAAGAGAATCCCAAGCAGGCTCTGGGCTGTCAGCACAGATGCTGACATGGGGCTCGAACAGTGAGACCATGACCTGAGCAGAAATCAAGAGTCAGACACCTAACCAACTTCCCCCATTTCTCTCTTCCTACTTGTGCCCTTTTGCTTTCTGGTTCCTTACCTCTGTTATTGCTTGTCTTATGTTCCCTGTCCCAAGTCTACACACTTATTAAATGCTGTTAGCCAGTAGAAGATCCCTCTTTTTTTTTTTTTTTCATAGCTTCAAACAACCAGGCAAAAAAACACAGCGAATTCCAGGGCATTCTGGAATAGGTACTAGTGGGTTGCAATCAATAAAGTATATGAATGTGAGCCAGAGAGGGTATTTTGTTGTTATTCTTTTCAAATTGCTCCTTGGGCTGAAGTCATTCTAGAAGCTTAAGATAATAATAATAATAATGACTTTATTATATTAAGCAAACAAACTCAGTGACAAGTAAGAAAAGATCAAGCAGATCTATCATAGTATATGTGCTTATAGTGTACTCCAGTTTGAACTAACAGATCACAGCCAAATATAATAAGGGGGCTAGGATAACGGATTCTAAACCTTTTACAGTATCTCCCTTTTTAAGTTCTTATTAAAGTGCATTTGCTGGAAAGTCTATAGGAAGCATTGACAGCAATGCTGAGTTATCCATCTTAGCTGTTTAAAAGGCCCATCAAAATCAATGAATCAAGAAATCAAGGGCACCTGGCTGGCTCAGTTAGTAGAGTACGCAACTCTTGATCTTAGGGTCATGAGTTCGAGCTCATGTTGGGTGTAGAGATTACTTGAAAATAAAATTAAAAAAAAAAAAGCAATCTTGGCTTCTTTGTCTATGGAGAATCCACGTAGGTTAAGTACTTTTTTTTTATATTTTCATAGTGTCATGAAGAACCCTACACCTTCTTCAATCGATCAACACATCCATCTAGCACCTGGCTTGTAAAAGAGACTTTTCTAGGTAACAAAGAGCTCCCAGGGAAGTACAAGACACAATATCTGACTTCCCAGGGTTGCAAAGGGAAGTCACTGTGTCTACTGGAATCACTTAGTGGTGGTGTACCTGAGTTCTGAAGAAGGTACGACTACACTCCAGCAAAAAAACCAGCCTAGAGAACAATATTTTCTCACAAGTGAATAGCAACAGAAGAAACGTTTTAAAAGTCGACTTGGGCTCCAGTTACTTCAGAATACTCACTCGTGAAATTATTCCAGAATATTGGACAATCTGGGACCTGCTTTAAAAGAAGATTTAAGAGTTGAGCTCAGATAGATTAAAAAAGGCTTCTGGATCTCCTACTACCCGACTTCTCCAAAGAGCAGCCACCATACCTCAATGCCCACTAAAAACCAGGAAGTTCATTAAAACCCCCAAACAAAACAAAACATCCTCCCGGCAGCCAAAAGTCAACACCACAAGGCTGAAATGCTTGAGCTTTTCTCACACGTGAGCCTCCGGAGCCAACACCACTCGGAGCATCTCTTTACCTGCAGTCCACACAGAGTTCTAACAAGCTCGGACATAAGATTTTCCCAGCACACTATGAATTAGGAGCAGCAAGTTAGAAGGGGAGAAGTCGTTAGCATAAGCAACATGGAAAGAGCAAAATGGGATGAGTTGTAAGTCAAGGGAAAGAATAACTATAAAAGCTGTTGTTGTTGTTGTTGTTGTTGTTGTTGTTGTTGAGTGCATACGATTTAGCCGGACATTGCAGGAGGTGAAGACATTTAAAATATGCTTCCTCTCAGAGCTCAAGACTGCTGGAGCTCTTGACTACCATGGTCTTTCTTCATTAAACATATTCAGTTGGGCCAAAATGAGGAGACATGATAGTGGTGCGTCAGATTCTTGCTGCCTGGGATTAACGCATGCTTTCCCATCTCTGACCAGTGGCAGGCAGAAATCATCTGGGTTTTGATTTGCGCCCAAAAGAGTAGACGGCCTCCCAGCCTGAGGTCCTTCCACATGAGTTGCCTGTTTTGTGGCCCTGCTTAATCCTACAGGTCTCAGGAAGGATTTAGGGCAGCTGCTTCTGGACCAGAAGATGTCCCAAATGTGATTTTTGTATAACCCTTTCTTGGATGTTCCTCCTTTCCACTAAGCAAGAATGAGAACCTATAGGGGAGCCTGGGTGGCTCAGTCAGTGAAACGTCCGACTTCGGCTCAGGTCATGAGCTCACAGTTCGTGAGTTCGAGCCCCGCATCGGGCTCTGTGCTGACGGCTCACAGCCTGGAGCCTTCTTCAGATTCTGTGTCTCCCTCTCTCTCTGCCTGCCCCCCAACTCGCAGTCTGTCTCTCTGTCTCTCAAAAATAAATAAACGTTTAAAAAAATTAAAAAAGGAATGGGAACCTATAATTCATAAGGGTGTATATTCACTCATCAGTTTGGAGGAAAGCTGGAATGAATGAATAAGTGAATGAAGACACATTCTGGAGTCATCTTGTTATAGCTGTTCCAGGGATGATGCCATAGAAAAAAATATTTTATGCTTATGATCCATTGTTTAAAATAGTGATTTTTTTTTAAAAGAGAAGACAATATTTGATATCAAAGTGCAAGGAAAACAAGAACACAAATGCTTTGGAAATGTTATAGCCTCTACATAACAAAACAAGCAGTCAATCTAGTAAATTCTGTTTTCTTTTTTGACAAACTCAACTTATTGAAATAATTGCTATCGAAAAAAATTTTAATTGAAATTTTGTTTTTTCCCCCAAATATTAACTTTTAAACTGCATTTGTGGGACCTAAATTAGTGGAAGGAATTTCAAGCAGAGAGATCCATATTTTAATACCCCATGACTCAGAATGTGCAGTGGGAGAAAATAAACAGAAAGAACCACATAATTTCTATTGTATTTGCCATCAAAGCCTGAACAACTGTCCATAGTGAATTGGCTATAACTCACTATGCAGTGGACCAGAGAAATTAATGCCACAATGGGGGATCTTTCTGTTGATCCTTGTCAACAAATATGAGTCCCTCATTTTTGAAACGTGACAGAAAGGAATGAGATAAACTTGGTAAAACTACAAGACCACTAATAGCTCACCAATGACCCTATTAATAGAGATTAACCACAAATTTGCAGGAAAAACAATGTCCTGAATCCTATCAGACACCAATATACGTAATTAAATAAACTAGAAAAACAAAGATTGAAAAAGAACGCGATGTGATTCTACATTACCCTTCCTCTCCCTCCTCCTTTCCCTTACCACCTTGTTGCACAACCCCCCGCCCCCAACCTCTTCCTCTTCTAAGTAAGCGGATGCCAATCCTCTTACAGAATTCATCAGTAAACATATTCACAAGTAAACGCAAACCTGGACACAAATGGCTTTTAGGACTATATTCTATATTGACTTTCCTTCAGACCTTTCTCCTGTTACAATCTTCCACTTCCTTCTTTGCAATCTCTCTCTGTCTCTCCCTCTGTCTCTCTCCCCGATTGAAACCCCGATTGAAAGAGCTACCTTTCTTCACCGTGGTTATTCATTCCCTACTAATTCATCTGTGAAGATCAACTTAGAATCTTATTTATTAGCACGTTTTAAACATTTATTGCACGCCAAGTGATGGGGTTGGGGAGGATGATAACTTTCCATTTCCCCCAGAGATGCTTGTCATTTAGTTTTCAACTAACCCTTGTAGGTAGATTCTATAATTATCCCCATTTCACTGATGAGGAAACCGAGGCTCGAATAGGCTAAACCTCTTGTCAGTGGTCCCTCAACCCTTGGTGAAGCTGGGGTCAGTACCCACGTAAGTCTGAGATCTAGTTCTTAATAGTACTACATTGCCTTTCATGGGTATTTTATCCTTGAATTTAATTCAGCCAATGCGGAGCATGTTTATAAAAACATACGCACATGTACAAACTTTAAAAATATGACTAAAGTAGTAAAAGAGATCTGGCTATACTGCCAGTGGTGTCTGGGTATATACTCAGCATTTCCTTTACTGATCTAATGTTGATAGACAACTCATCAGCTACCTCTTATCACCAGTTACAGATTTGCTTTTTAACCGATCGGATCCTAGAGTAAAAGACAAAAATCCATGTGCTTTACTAAGGTAGAAGGGTAAAAGACATATGAAATTAATAGCTAGATCATAGATCCTCTCAGCGGCAGAAGGGCTCCGGTTTTTGTTGTTTAGGCAAAGGAGAGGCTGCTGAGAACATGGGAACAATGGCACCTAAAGGGGAAGTCAAGAGGCTCTGAAAAAGAAAGGAATTTGGAATTGCTTGTAAGAGAAAGTGGGATCGGGCCAGAAGGACGTGGGCACAAAAGACCATCATCCTGCGAGATTGTTGTGTGGGAGGGGGGCACCAGAGCAATGTCCCACACACAATGCTTAAGTGTGCAGTCTGGTGGGTGACGTTTCTCGCCTCGTCCTTCGGATCATCAGGAAAAGTCTGCTACTGTGATCATCTTGAGTTCGTGGTTCCTTGGGGGGGCAGGTGGGTTGTAGGATGGGGCCAAGGAGAAGTAACTTTGTCCCCTCTTTCAGTGGACACCGGAGTGGTGATAGAGGAATGGGCACAGGCGACAGAGAAAATGCATTCAATGTTAGTAGAAAATAGAGCAGTGGGGATCCCGAACTTAGAATCCCTCAAATACTGGGGAGAGCTTTGGGGTTTTACCAGAATGGGGGTTTTAATCAACTTATCCTGATCTGAAAGGGATGACGAACCCTAGGGGACATGTTGATTACACTATAGAGACTCAACTATCTAACTTTTTGGGTAAAGAACAATGTTACGTTTGCCAGAACCAGGGAACAGACAATGACATAGCTCTTCTTGAACGTAACTTTGAATGTATCAGCATGTGCAGTCAACTTATTTGCTGACTTACAAACAACCCGATGAATTTTTTTGCCAGTTAAACCTATTATTGCCCATAATGAAAGACTCTAAATGCACTAATCACCACATGCAGCCTTCTGTTTGATCACAGTTTTTAAAACTTCCTGATACAGGGGTTTTTAGGTATACTCAACACATTTTCCTTCAGAAATCTGATTGGTTGTTCTAGATGCTGTGAATGATATAAATTGAGCTCTCAGTTGGAAGAAATCTAAAGGATCAAGCATCCCTGAGTTCCAGACAGAAACTTCCTCTGAACACACATATTCAAAGGTATGTGGATTTTATTCATAATTTGGTATCCTTTCTGTTGTATTCATTTCCTTCGCTGCATTTCATGTACGAAAAGATGCAAACGTATTCTGCATTTCTAATATTGTATGCTGTCATATTCAGTTACTTCTTCAGTCGGACCATAATTAAATTAGACTCTGATTACTTAGATGGATTATTTTACTCTCTAATGCAGCAACGTGTCTGTCTGTATTTCACTAAGTTTTACTTCCAGAATCCCAAAGCACTTTTGGGGGCCAAATTTCACAGTAGAATATTTATTTTCATTACTTGCCAATTAAGATAAAAATGCTTTTTCACAGGCGGTGATCTGTCTACGACTTTAAAAGCCATCTTGTTTAATTACATCAAATAGAACCACCAACTAAACGTGGGGTTTTTTTCCTCATTAATTCAAACTTTAAAAAAACAGATTTAGGAGGTAGAATGCGTCAGCGCACTTTTTACAGCCGGCATTATTACACAGGAGACTCACTTTCTTTGCAAAATTCAAGACCTTGCTTCTGACAGTTTTCATAGTCAATAATTTGTCCCACAAAGCAATGTGCGTATTTTAGGATGGCCTGTTCCGCTTCATGTCCCAAGGGTCATAAAGTGTGTAATTACGGTACAGTGCCAAACAAAAAGAAGATGTCATTGACTAAACATGGACTCTTTCAAGCGGAAGTCATTCAAAAGTCGTGGCATGATCGCACAATATTAGCACTGTCCTCTCCCTTCCATTCAACCACATCTTTTGTTCCCGATCTGGAGCTCAGAGATGCCACCTGAGGGTCTTGCCTGAAGGCCTACCAGTTGAAACACCTGGAACTTCACTCCACTCCTTCCTTACTCTATTTTGGTAAATTCCTTAAGGCCTTTTCGCAGACAATCAGTCTTTGTTTTTAACAGCAGCAATGCTCAGGTGCACCGTACAAAAAAAACCCTTTTTTGTGCGTCCTGGTTCTGAAAGTATCCAATACTGTGCACCTGGAAGGTCTCCTCAGCTTTTAGAGCCAACTCTGTTCTTTAGGATCGTTAATCATATGCTACGTTTAGCTTCTATGAATCCACAGGCTACACAGGTATAGGAGAGTAGCAACCAAATCGTGTAGTGATAGATTGACATCTCTACAATTTGTTCTTCTCTCAACCTAAGTGAGAAGCATCCTTGTCACTCTCGTCATTCCAAAAGCAATGAAATGAGCTGAAAACTGGAAATCGCATGTGAATGAAGTAACCTCACAAAGAATGGTCCCATCCTCTTTACTAGCGACAGACTAATATGGCTTATGTGGGTTTTATGGAGTATGAATTGTGTCCATATTTGCGAAGAGATTTAGCTGTCAACTTACATTTCAGGGCCAGCAAGAAATGGGGACCTGGATTTTGTTTGCCTGCCTCCTGGGAGCAGCCTTTGCTATGCCCGTGAGTAAAACACCCCTGCATAAGTCAATATCCAATTTCACAAGCTTGGAAATAAAAATCTGCCCCACAGTTGGTAAACTTTAGGGCTCAAGACAGTGCAAGATCAGATGTCCTCAAATGTCTCTGTGTTTCAGAAACACTTTGAAGAGCTTGTTATAAAAAAAAAATATTCAGATGCCTCCACCCAAGATTCTGATTCAGTACAGCTGGAGTGGGGGTGGTGCCCAGGACTCTGCATTTTAACAAGCACCTCAGGAGATTCTGTGGAAACAATTAGCTTGTAAATATCATCGCCCATCTCTAGATGGAGGAAACTTTTGGAAGGAACCCTTGAAAGGCCTCCAGAGAAAATGCTTAATCAGCCTTAGCCACATATTACAAAAATGCCAGTTTTCTCTAAAACCCAATTTCTTACAAGTGCCCAACTCTCTTCCTGCCCTTCACACTCCACTGCTGTTATCCTTCAGAGGGTAAGATTTCTGTGTTAGGAATTTCTTTCTTGAACCCTCTCCCTGCTGTCAGAGGCCGCATCCCTTTGGGTGCACCTGCTAAGTACACGGGTGCTTCCGTGTGGTTGTCCAGAATCCTACCTCTGCCCAATGCATGTGGATATATTTCACATTCAAAGGTACCAAGGACCAGGACGTCTGACCCACTCTCTTTAGACATAAGCACATCAGGTCAGAGAGCTTAGATCACTATCAGGCAAAGCAGGACCCAACTGCTTTTCGGTGGCATAAGGAACAGTTGATACAACCAGAAGCCAGCCAAGCTTGCATATCTGCCTCCTCTCTTCCTCTCTCACCCACAAGACCAAGATTCTGTGCGCTGCCTTCCTAAAATCCTGCATTGTGGCAATTTCTAGTCCCCGGAGGGGCCCCTGCATTACAAATTGAGCCCTTTTTCCACTCCTCAAGTCAGCACCCCTATTCCCTGAGGGCTTACTTATATCAAGAAAGTACAGGAAAGGCAGTTCCCTAACGAAAAGTAGTTCACACTCAGACGAGAGCAAATAAACCTTCTAAAATACGAGCATTTAAAACTAATAGAGCCTTAATTAGCTCCATGTCTGAGGGAGATGTTCTGCATGATCCTGTCTCCTCTCCCTCTCCCCCACTCCAGGGCCAACCAGAATTGTACAATGCAGTCATCAGTCACACGGCCTCCACTTTTGACAGGCCAGCCAGTCCTGGTTTAGATCATTATTCAGGCTGATTTTTATTTTGAACTTTCCATTTTTTCTTCCATAAAAAACTGGGACAGAATAATAAAAAGAAGCAGTCGAAATCAACTCTCCCACTTTCCATGGGATTTGTAACGTTTCCACCTTACCTCCCCATCTCCTCATGTTCCTCAATAATTCACAGGCAGTTGTTTCCTTAGTTGTTGTTGCTGTGCTTTGCACACCAATTGTGAGGAATCTCTGGGATACTTAAGCACTTCTCCACCTCCTGATCTATAAGGGAAGGTTTGGGAAACAGTTCTCGTGGGTACTTCAGAATTGTGTAGGAGAAACACATCTCTCTTTCCAACATGGAGTGAGTTGCATTAAGACATAAAATGGCGGATGGGATAGAGCAGGATTAGTTGACAACATGGACGGGGGAGGGTGTCAAAGATCACTGGAGGATAAATGTGTCTGGTTTTTGCTTCTGGGTCTTGGGAAAGTCATTTAGTTGTTCTGGACGTCTTTAAAATAAGAGGGCTCCTCTCCTACACAGCGTACATGTTCAGACTAAACGTAGACCTCAAATATATTCTGCACCATGTAGATTTTTTAAAAAAGTAGCTTCAGTCTCCCTTAATGTGAACAATTGCATATTGACTTAATCTCTTCCTCTCTCTCTCTCCCTCTCTCTCTCTTCCCCCCTTCTCTCCCTCTCCCTCTTTCTTTTTCTTCTCCTTTCCCCTCTATAAAAGCTACCACCTCATCCTGGGCACCCTGGTTATATCAACTTCAGCTATGAGGTAATTTTTCTCTTTACTAATTTTGACCATTGTTTGACTTAACAATGCCCTGGGCTCTGTAAAGAGTAGCGTGTTGATTCTTTGTTCAAGATGTTTCTCAGTCCCGCTTTTTCAGTTCCCATTACCAGCTTCCTGGTTTAAGCCCTGATGGGTTGCCTGAAGCCCGCATTGCCCCCAGCACACTCCTACTCGGCCTCTCTGACTCAGTTTCTCCTCCTTATATGGCTATAAAATTATCCAGCAGGAACTACCACTCGGGGTGGGGCTGCATGGTAGGGCAGAAAGTGAACAGCAAAGCTGTTCAGCCTGTAAAAGTTGGGGGAGTCAGCTGTTTTTTAAGATCCTTTCCAGCTAGAAACTCCTAATTCTAAGATGTTCACACTCTATGTGTCTCCTTTGTTTGTCTTTGCTGAGAGATCAATGATCAGTGACCAAGTGGTCTATGAGACATTCTGCAGAGCAATGGAAAGCATGAGATTTCTGGAAATCAGGTTTGAGGCTCTCCTCAACCCCATTCTAATCATGTGACCTTTGGCAAATCATTTTCTCTCTTTAAAACTTTGGTTTCCTCATCTGGAGAAGGGAAATAAGTATAATACCCACACTTCAAAGTATGGTTGAGGAGCAAAATGGTTATGCAATATAAAAGGTGTTCTGTCAAGTGTAATTTGAGCAAGGTCAATAATGTGTTTGTTGTATTGATATCAAATGCTGTACTACTACTATGTGAAGGAGTCCCCAGAACTGAGGTTGCAACCAAGTATATACTGTTGAAAAAGGAATGAAACTCCTACTTCTTTGGTGGGCTCAGACGACAATCTGTGAATCTGTTTACTCACATGTAACCTGAGGAAAAGTGTTACCAAGAAGAATTTGAGGCAACGTTTTCTATTAAACCTTAAGAGGTTGATATATTTGACCAGAAAATCTGTGTTTCTAGGATGAGGGACAGTTCTTCCACCTCCTTTATTTTTGCATTGTGACGTCAGATCAACAAAAGACACGACTCATGTTATATCACATTAATTTTTTTGTTTTGTTTTGCTCTGGCAAAGAAGAGCAGGAGCTGGGGAACTGAACAGAATTACTACTTTTGTGACCTCAGTCAAGCTCATAAGCTTCTTTAACTCCCCATGACCTTGTCCGTAAAAGTGAGTGTGATGATACTTGCCTCAGAGTATGTGAGAAAACATGAAAAATGTGTGTGATGGATGTAATGTAGTGCATAACACATAGGAAGCACCTGACAAATGTTTACCTTATTCTTTGATCTGTAGAACTCACACTTTCAGGCTATCGATATTGACAGGACTGCAGCATCAGTGAGTGTACTTCATGTAACTGAACTAAAGCAAATGTATTCTAATGTCTCTTTTTCTTAAGGTGCTCACTCCTCTGAAGTGGTACCAGAACATGATAAGGCATCCGGTATGTACATTTTTTGTTCTTTATTCCCTTAAAATATTAAGCATGTGTTTCAATTCCCTTTTAAGTGAAATAACATATCTATGCCACATACAGACACTAATGGAAAATCCAGTTTGTAGAAGGTCATATCTGTGTACACAGTTAGAAATTCTTGCACAGGAAAAATGCATAAATATTCATAGTCATAATGACAAAGACAACATGACTACTTCTCCAGTTGGAAGTCAATGGAGCCAATGGTAAACCTGACTCTTTGTTTCTCACCAGTACCCTTCCTATGGTTACGAACCCATGGGTGGATGGCTGCACCACCAAATCATTCCCGTGCTGTCCCAGCAGAACCCCCCGAATCACGCCCTGCAGCCTCATCACCACATCCCCATGGTGCCAGCTCAGCAGCCCGTGGTCCCCCAGCAACCAATGATGCCAGTTCCTGGCCAACACTCCATGACTCCAACCCAACACCACCAGCCAAACCTCCCTCTGCCTGCCCAGCAGCCCTTCCAGCCCCAGCCCGTCCAGCCGCAGCCTCACCAGCCCATCCAGCCCCAGCCACCCGTGCACCCCATCCAGCCCCTGCCGCCACAGCCACCTCTGCCTCCGATGTTCCCCATACAGCCCCTGCCCCCCATGCTTCCTGACCTGCCTCTGGAAGCTTGGCCAGCAACAGACAAGACCAAGCGGGAAGAAGTGGTGAGTATCCCTTGAAGCCACAACAACATCTGTGAAAATGTTGTAAAGCAAAATTGGCCCCCAGAGTTCTAAGTTCTCAAACAAACCACGATCTAGAGTTTCAGTAGCTACAGGTCAATGACTCTATTAGTCTGAGTGTGTGTTGTAACTTCATATTATAAACAAGTTTATCTATGAGGCATAGTTTTTATGGTGGGTTTAAGTTCTATGATTATTTTGAACTTCTAGAATATGTATTACTGAAACCCATTAATTTTAAGGATAGCAGTATAAGGGAATATCAGTTTTTCTTATATTTCAAGGGTTTAACTAGCAAGAATAGGCTAGATTTGCACTGAAGATAAAAAAAAAGGGGGGGGGTAAGTTTTGAGAGTGGGGAGGATGCAAATAATTGAACAGGCTACAAAAGGTGGGTGGGAAATCTCTTTGAGGACCCTTTGAATCTCTTTAAAGGAAGATTACCCGTCTAGAGCGGTTTTTTAATCTACCTTAGAGGAAGCTAGATAGTCTATCAGATTCCTTTTCAGGGCTGGGTTCTATAGGTTAATCTTTTAGCAAGAAGTTTTCACAATTAAGCACAAAATTAATTGCATTACAGAAAACTCTTCCAAATGAGTGGGAAATAGCCAATAAAATAAGTGACTCATATCCCTATTCCCAAACCCTTATTCTGTGTATATGAGATTATATAATTCTACTGCATGTATGCATGCAAATGTGATTCCATGTTATAAATGCTACTGAGGATTTTCTCCTGAGAAGCAGCGAGGGGTGAGATGGAAATGACCTGGATGGGGAGCTAGCATACCCAGGTTCCAGTTCTGGCTCTGCTTCCAAAGAGGAAACAGTATTGTACAAGTTATTTCAAATTCATGGGTGTTTTCCCTTTTTGAAAATAAGAGAAAGTGACTAACTCAGATATTTCAAGCCTCTGTCCAAGCACAACTACCACAGTTTCCCAACAAAAAGTTATACTATCTGACAAATGTGTCTTCACAATTATGAGCATATCTATGGCGAGTATGGGACAGAATATTTGAAATTGTATCCCAAATAATTTGGTGCCTATAGTTGATTACCAGCCTAAGGTAATGTTCCCTCTGTATAGAAAATGCATTTATTTATCTCTTTATTAATGATTAAAGCCATGAACTTTATAATGTGTTCACATCTTGGCAGAGCTATTTATGGAAAGGTGACTTTGGGCAGGTAGTCTGAACTCTTTAAAACTCCTGTGTAAGATCGGAGTATAAATATTGATAGCTTCTTAGGGTTGTTTTACAGAAAATAAAATCAAGTGATGAGCTCAGAGCCTGGCGTGCAGGAAGAATTCAGTAAAGGGTAGCTACTGTTATTTTATTATTAATTAATAGCTGTAGGTGTCCTGAAGGCAAGGTCGTCCATTCTGGATACCTCCTACCTAATGACAAGGAGATAACGAAGAAACTTTGAATACGACAGAATTCAACTTAAATGGTTATACATTGCTTTGGCAGAACTGAAGCCACACATGTGATGTAAGTGATACTCGCTAGGAATATTTGTAAATTATTTTGATTCTTCCTTTTGTTGTTATTTTTCAGGATTAAGAGGTCAGAAAATGGGAAGAGAACTGAAGGAAACACTTCAGATGCTTTCAGAATGACACAAGAAAACGAGTTTCGCCTGCCATCACTTCGCTTAGTAAAAGCTGTAACTAAAAATCAGTACCACTAGCAAACAATAAAATGGTTTAAAAATCATCCATATGTTTGTGCTGAATTATGCGTCAAATTTCGTGTCACCTCAGGGAACTTATTATAAATGGCTACTCTTGAATAAGGTGGGAACTGCTCATTTACACGTGCAAAGTTGACCATTCTGCAGGCAGATGAGGACTGTTTTCCCTTTTAGAGAGAATTTATACAATCTCAAAACATTAAAAAAAAAAAAACCCAGACATTCATACAGTAGTTAGAACAGTAGATAAAGTGAAAAATTGTGAACATGTATAGTCACTGAACCTGAACCAGATGAAAGTAAGTTTATATGAAGAATTCTTCAAATTGAAAAAAATAAGCTCTTGAGAAATGTTTATATTACAGAACAGATAGAAGACTTGGAACACTGACTTTATACTTCACACCATATTAGTAACCAAAGTCTGATCTTTTGATCTCACTCTATGGAAAAAGATTTTTTTAAATGAAATTATATGATATGTACAATGATGTACTGAATTTTAAATTATTGGGGTAATTAGTTTTCCTAAGAAAACTTGTATTAAATGGAGCTTCAAATAGAGAATCGCGGTGATTTTGTATACAAGTCGTTCCTTTCACTTAATAATTTTTAAGATGATAAACTGTACTGTATAGTCTTCAAAATGTTAACAGATTCCTCCTACACCCACACAGAATTGTAAACAATCTTTTTAGGGTTTACATTACACAGCACCCACAGTAACTTCATTCCAGTACCTTTATGATCAAGGCTCCTTAATCATTTTCTGGAATGAATAAACATAACTTTACTGGGAGGGTCTTGATATTTAAACAACAACAACAACAACAAAAAACTTGACTTAAAAGAATTTAGATCCCATAAAAAATTAAGAAAACTTTTCATCAATTCTCATGAGCGAATTCCAATCAACATAGTAAATATTTATTTATCACCCTTTAGGATAAGGCACAATTCCAGACCCTGGTAAAAACAGTAAGTTCCCATCCTTAAGGAACCCAGAACATACCAAAGGGATAAAAGAAGCTCAGAAATACCGATTAGAGGAGGCCGAGCAGCACTGACACCATGACAGAATTATAGGCAAAATGCCCTGGCAAAAATGGCAGACTTCCTCAGCTAGCTGCACAACAGCTTTCCTCACCCCTCATTCCTTGTTGGCAAAGCTGGAATTATACCCAGCATCTGGCCTTTCACAAACTCAGGACAGATGAGGCCGTACCCTGGCTCAGGGAATGAGTGTTCACTCCTCCATGCCAATTATGGCATTAATTACAATAACATACCATATCCAACAATACCAAATATGGCATCTATTCCCTTTGCTAGTGACCGGTTTAGGAATGGGTTGTGATGGAACCTGAACAACGAATGGGGCCAGAAGGAAAGGAGAGGAAGAACTTCTGGGGAAAAAGATTACTTTCCAATTAAACACACACACACACACACACACACACACACACACACACACACGTGGTCTTCTGTCCTTGGATCTACTTGTTTGAGGATACGATGCCTGGAACTGTGCCATATTATGACCAGAAGGGGTAAGTGGAAAGATGTAGAGCCCTTACGTCTTTGGTGGCATCATTGTGTCCCTGAATTAACCAGCCCTGGAATCATCTAGATGGATGACACACTCTATTTCCATGCTAGTGTTTTTCAACTGTGGGTCACAAATGATTAGTGGGTCATGATATCAATATCAGAAGCCCCATCATTTATATCATGTCAGCAAACTCTCTTCCAATAATGTAAAGCTTATATGTCCAGAACGAAGAATTATTTTGTCAATGATTTTCCTGAAAAAAAAATCCAATAGATAGATAGAGATATATATCCTGGTATAGTCTCCAAAATCTATGCCTCTCTGCACACTTTGTCTTTCACGGTTCATGAACATATTGCCGTTACATTTATCTCTTCTGAGAAACATTTTAAGGGTGTAAAGGATGATGTCACTTGGAGACTATGTGGAAAAAACACAAACCTTGGAGTCAGATTGGAGTTGCTTTCAATTCTTCGGATATAAGAGGATTCTCTGGAAAAGTCATTGACAAAATAATTCTCTTTTTATAATAAGTCAACTGACACACATACCTACACACATATTCAAATCACATTTTGAATTACAGGGAAAAAGTCAAGCTTTGGACTCTGAAGACTATTCACTATGGAATGAGATGTACTGCATAAGTTAATTTTATGAGATATAGAAACTTGTATATTCAGTTCAATCCCAAACATGTGTTTTAATGTCATCATTTTCATGGTAGGCCACAATGGACATTATTCCACCGCACTAAACAATGTATATTAACCACAACATAGCATTTCCCTGATGGGCTAGAATGAGACTTACGAACACCCATCAGTGAGGTGTGTTGCCTTTGGCATTTTAGAGATCATAAAGCTCTTACGCCTGTTTTAAAATTTTTTTTTTCAACGTTTATTTATTTTTGGGACAGAGAGAGACAGAGCATGAACGGGGGAGGGGCAGAGAGAGAGGGAGACACAGAATCGGAAACAGGCTCCAGGCTCCAAGCCATCAGCCCAGAGCCCGACGCGGGGCTCGAACTCACGGACCGCGAGATCGTGACCTGGCTGAAGTCGGACGCTTAACCGACTGCGCCACCCAGGCGCCCCTCTTACGCCTGTTTTAAATTGCCCTCTCATTGTAACAGTTCCTTTCCGCTCTCAGTTACCACTTCTTTTTGTTAACGTATATATATATATACAGCTTTTAATATGTAGCTTACTTTGTATACATATTCTCCATAACAAAATGAAGTACATTGGCCTCAGGATTGTTACTCTCAAAGTTCCACGATCACTTTGAGACTATTTAATTCCCTGACTCCCCAACTGTGGCAGATGGCTGCAACTGACAAAATTCTGACACGTAGATGTATGTGGCTGTCACCACATAGTGTAACATAGCTGAGGTAAACTGAAGAAAACAGAGCCTTTCTAATTCATTAAGACTCGGGCTTAGTCAGCTGCCCAACGTTGTATGTATTTGAGTAAAATAGGGAAGAAATTCACTAGATGCTAATGACCAAGACTCAAAAGTACAGTCTGAAACAAATAGCAGTCCTAACCATGAATGCACGAATAAACCCAAACTTACACCCAAAGAATTCTCACATCAGGAAAAAAGCAAAAGTAGACTATCTACAAAGCTGTGCTCTGTCTTTGAGATCGAGCTGAAGAGTCCGATGAAGTCAAGGAAACCACCTCAAGGAAACTCTTATCTCACCGGAACCACTCCCATGTCACTAAGAAATCTGAAATCTGCTCTCCACTCATTCACTCTTTGTTGGTGAGGACTTCAATATGCACTGCGAATACACGTCTAGGAATTACCTAAGAGAGTCATCAAAATGCATGAAAAGATACGTGCAAAGATGTTGATTACAACATTATTTATACCATGAGAAAGTGTACCTCACTTAAATTTTCTTACATCTAGCTGAAGGAATAACGGAAAAAAGTATGCCTTAGAAGAAACTTTAGTGGCGGAGCAAATGTTATAAACTAAAATTCAGGACCAAGATCATCTATCATATGTGCATATTACACACGACCATAACACAGAGGTAATTTAAACATATACACATAAATATGCATAGACAAAAACCAGGAAGGGGATGCAGATGTGTGTACAAAGATGCGATTTTTCCCACGATAAACATAAGTTGCTTCTGTAATCAGAATCACATTAAATTATTTAAAATTTTTTCTCCTTTTCTTTTGCTTCAATCCAGACACATCTCCTTCCTTCAGTTCCCTTTGATGTGACCTTTGGATCTTGGTGGGTCCCCTTCAGGTAAATTCCAAGTAGAAATGACTTCACGTGTACTTGATTTTTCAGAGAAATATTTTGACCAAAGAAGGGCAAAGGGAAAGGAACTAGGGGTTTTAGCAGGAAACGACCAACAACAACCAAAAAAAAAACCCCAAAAAACCCGAAAATGAACAACAAGACCAAACAACAGAAAAGAGATGAGCATTATAGGATGAAGACAGAAAAAAAAACCAGAAAAATGACCATCAAAGTAGCTCCTGCTGAAATCCCGCCAAAGGTTAACTGGGTTCAAAGAGCAGGCAGGTCAAAGGTCAAACAATATCTAAGCCCTAAACCCTTAAGGAGGTAGGTGCTTGCAGTGACTTTTCACGTTAATGGGTCTCCTTTTGATTCAAATAATGCCTGAACTATTCTGACTTAAAACTCATCCATTATCTCATTTCGCTTTTGGGCTTCAACTGGCTATAATGGACTTTTTTGTGCTTAATGACATCAGGTCTGGATCATCTGAAGAGCTCAACCTCAATTAATAACAACTCCAATTAACCAGAAAATGCTCACAGCTCACACACTAGAAAGGGCAAAGGAAAATGCAACCTAACAAACTAATTTTCAGGCTGTATTTCCAGAACCACCTATCTTGATGGCCTGCACTGAAGATAGAGGTTGAGAGGGTTACCCGGAAGTAATCTTCACTTTGTCAGAGACAGGGAACAGATCAAAATTCACATTTTGTAGGATAATAATACCATGGAATATTTGAAATCAGAGACATACACTAAGTGCTAATTATACTCTATATTTGCCCTGTTCAGTACGTATCCCCACGTGGCTATTCCAATTTAAAATAATTAAAAGTAACTAAAACTTACATTTCAGTTCCCCAGTCACGCTAGACATATTTTAAGGGCTAAAAGGCCACGTGGGGCCAGTGGCTACCATACTGGACAGCAGGGACACAGAACATTCCCATCACCACCGAGAGTTTTATTAGACAGCGCTGTTCTATACACTATTTCCTGAGGTGGAAGAACAAGTCGTATTAATTCAAAGATTTTAAACAAAAGATGAGACAAAACAGACTTGCTGCTTAAAACTGAACATCCCAACTATCCATAACAAGTCATTTCCCCAGGATTCCAGGAATCGTGATCACGTATGGCAATTTTTTAAGAACTGTAGAAGTGCCATTCTCTTCCTCAGGTCAAATCGCACAGACCACAACGCTCTCCCCTCCAGTTTTCTTTTACAACAGATGAATTCCGAGTTCAACTAGATTATTTTTTCTACTCGTAAGAAAAACTATTTTAGTTCCAAAGGAATAGCTCTTCATTTTCAGACCGCTACCAGCCATATCCACGATGGAGGTAGAAGGCTGGGGCTGCCCTTGACCTGGGGCTTCACTGGGAATAGGCCAAAGTTGAAGCTGATGGAAAGATAAAAGTAAGAAAAAAAACCCCACAAACTTTTGTCCGTCCCTAAGGGTGGCTGACTGCCTGGAAACATCAGAAAATATTTACATTCTTTTCTGTTCTGTGGTTCAAAGCAACAGCAACATAGGACAAATGGGTGCACACACACATGCACACACACGCACATGCACACACATGCACACACACACACATGCATACCGCCCACTAAGTTTACCGGCAGTAAAAGGACATGTGTGAAGACACACACTATTTGAGAAAGTTCTTCCCATTCTAATCATTTAGAGACTATATGGCTATTGTATCAATTATCATCACGAAGGCACATTATATGTCTTCCAGTATAAGATTCTATCAAGAAAAAAGATCAAGTTTCTTATTTACAAGCAGGGTCAAGTTGACAACCTCCTCTCCCAACTCCACATAAAATGAAAACACTGACTTTTCCCATAAATCTGAACTTTGCCTCTTATCAGTAAACAATTGCTGAAAATAACAAGATTGAATTGAAGGCCAAGACTTTAAAAAGAAGACAAAATAGCTAACAACTGTATTAATTAGGAAAACATCCCAAAGAGATACGACTGTGAGGAGCTTAACATGGGAATCACAAGAGAAAAATAATTTCAACCAATTTCCCACGTTTCCAGAACACAGTGATCTCTAGTTGTGTTCCATATTGCTTTAATAAAACAGTCATCAGCTTATGTTTGTTGTGAAATTCTTGTTAATTGGAGTTTTTACTTATTGTTTCGTGATTTGGCTTATAATTCCTTTTGCCCTGACTGGTCTAGAGCCTTATCAGCAGGGATCATTGGCTGACATTTAGTTATCCAAAAATACTTCCTTGCTGGGAAGAATTCATCTTGGCCTCATCTAAAACACCTGACTCTTCTAGAAGATAAATAATACTTGAGGAATAAGATTGGGCTGGGAGTGGTGAGAAGTGAAGAGGTTGAGAAGAAAGGAATGGTCATTTGGGTCCCGAAACATTTGCCTTGATAAATCACATCTGAATAATCTATTAAAAAAATAACCAAGATCAATGAAGCTCCCTTACAAACAACACTGCCCTGTGGTCAACGAAAAATAGCCCAAGTTCCAGTATTTACTTTCTTTTGATAAGTAATAAAAAAATTTTAAACAATGTGAAAAATTGCCTCAAAATAGCCAAATCTTGTCGTCCTCTCCAAAAAAAATTTTCCATGCTTCAAATCTGTGGAAGGTGGGGGCTCCCAGGCAAGTCAAATGTACACACAAGGGCAAAGATGGCTTCCCAGTATGGTGGTGGGCTTTGTGGGTTCCACAACCAGACTGTCTTAGGTTCACAATCACGAACTTTGCCTATCTCCTATGGGAATGTGGACAAGTTTCTTTAGCTTCTCTGTACCTCAGTTTCCTCATCTATAAAATGTAGTGTCTATCTCTGAGTCCTTTCATGTCGACGAGCCTCAAGCTCAATAAATGTTGGCTATGGTACTTATATCCAGAAAGGGAGCCTTCTCCGGGTTCTCCAGATCCCCCAAAAGGAACACTACACAGTTGGAATTGGAGATGATGTAGATTTTGGACCTAACACAGAAGCTTTCTATGCCAAACTCCAAAGTTGAACACATCCGTCATTTACCAATATGCCATCTCTGACATACAAGCAGCTGAACCCCTCCCTTACTGACTGCTACCCTACACGATCCCTGCCTCCTATCCAAAATCACCAGAGGCTGTTCTTTGCCACACCTAAGGTCACCCTATGACCTTAGGTAATATGAGAGTAAAACCACCAGGAGGGAGTCACGGGTTGCATAAGGCTCATTGGAGGCCAGAGCGTTAGACCTTCTCCCTCTGAATGTCTTCTTTTCACCTTCTTTGGAAGGCCAGGTTGCCGCATCTAGTGAATTCCAATTCCAACCCTTCCCTTGTGGCTCTGGCATTGGTCACAGTTCAGCTAATTCCACCTTAGGGCTTTCTTTACCCAACTCTTTTTCTCTAGAGCAGTGTTCTCGACCAAGGCAGCTGTGCCCACTAGAGGGCACTGGGCAATGTCTGGAGTCACAATGGCGGGGGTAGGGGGTGGGTGGGAATGAGAGTTGAAGTGGTACTATTGGTATCTAGTGGGTGGAGACCAGAGGTGCTGTTAATCATCCCACAATGCACAGGACAGGCCCCACAACAAAGAATGATCCAGCCTTGAATGTCAACACCACTGAAGTTGGGAACCCTACTCTAGAAAACAAGGCCAATATTGAATCACACTGTGTGTTCAGAACTTAACATACAGAAACAATGAACAAATGTGGAAGTCTGAGTGCATTTAAAAAACTTTTTTGATGTCTATTTATTTTTGAGAGAGAGACAGAGACAGAGCATGAGCAGGGGAGGGGCAGAGAGAGAGGGAGACACAGAATCCAAAGCAGCCTCCAGGCTCCGAGCTGTCAGTGTAGAGCTCGACGTGGGGCTTGAACTCACAAACAGCGAGATCATGACCTGAGCCAAAGTCAGACGCTTAACTGACTGAGCCCCCCAGGTGCCCCAAGTCTGTGTGCAGTTTTAAAACATAATTGAGAAAGATGGGGCACCTGGGTGGCTCAGTTAGTTAAGCGTCTGACTTTGGCTCAGGTCATGATCTCGCTGTTTGTGAGATCAAGCCCTGCATCGGGCTCTGCACTGATAGCTCAGAGCCTGCTTGGGATTCTTTCTCTCCCCCTCTTTCTCTCTGCCCCTCCCCCACTCATTCTCTCTCTCTCTCTCTCTCTCTCTCTCTCTCTCTCTCTCTCAAAAATAAATACATAAAAATATTTAAAACATAATTGAGGAAGAAAAACCTAGAGGTCAAATCTTAAGGTTAATAAACTTGATGTAGGACCTCCTACAGTAGGCTTTTCACTTCTTACACAAACTACATCAGCAAAATCCAAACAGCTTGGGGGGTGACCAAGATGTTAAAGAAAATTTGCAAGAGGAAGAGATAGCTGCCCCAGGATTAAGGGAGCTGGTGTCTCGAAATCAAAACCACTCTGCAGAAATTAGAATAGTTCTTTATTTCTTCAGAAGTTATTTAAAAGTGAGTGCGTTCGTTGTTTCTCGGGAGGTTGCTTAACCGCCATTGTGTTGTCTCTGTAATAAAGAGGAGAAAAATAACCAGACCATTGGTATAACTGCTGAATTAGAACTCATTTAGTTTGTCTGGGAAGAGTCCTGTTTTGGGATTTGCTTGAATTTGGCAGAATAATGAGGAGAACTAAGTGGGCAGGGATTTCAGATGCCATAATGCTCGCGATTCTCAGAACCATCACCGCCCATGTATTCAGTGATGAATATAATCGAGTTTTTCTTACCAAATTATTGCCCAAAAGCTTCTGACAGCTATGCAGAGTGTAGAGAAAACACAGTTTTCTTGAGTGCAGACTTTGGGCAACCTACTATATTTGATGGATTCGGGACACGAGACATCCTATCTATCTGCCCAAGTACCAAACCCAAGATGCTCCTCTAAGTGTCCGTCCGGCCCCCATATGCCACACAGCAGGAGAACGGCCATAAATGAGCATCAGTTCAATGCCTGCTCCTTTGGAGACCTTCTTTTACTGGTCCACATGGGCTGGAGTGCTCGGGCCTCGAGCTTTCCCAGGATATGCTGGGCACGCTTCTATTTCAAGCAACTACTTGTTTCTACTTTGGTCTCCCCACTAGCCTGTAACCTCCTTGAGGAGAATTTGGAATAACACGTAGAAACCGGTCAGTGTGCTTCATATCTGCTCAAGGAACCATTATTAGCATCAAAAAGCTGCCATACTGTAATATAAAACTAAAGATAATAGTAACATTGAACATTTACTGGGCTCTTATTATATTCCAGGCATTGTTCTAAGCGCATGACATATATTAGCTCACTTAATTCTCACAACCTACAGAGGAAAAGCTGTCTCTGTCCCCAATTTACAGATGAGGAGTTGTCTAAACTTTCAACTTTAAAAAGAAATGCACTTAAAACAGACACACACCCTACCCCCTTTTGGATGAATGCAATTTGAAAGGTAAACTAATTTGCCATCCGCCTCTAGGATCCTAACTAAAATAATCTCTATCTCTTTCTAACAGTAAATACGAATTCAGCTCGATGGGACTCATGAAGCTCGTCTCCTTGGTCACCGAATTTCTCCTACCCATTTGACCTCCCCAGGATGCACTTAGGAGCTAATTGTAAAGAAACTAAAGAAGCCCCAGGCTGATAACTTCTCTGCCGCTGTAGTAAACCACTACAGATGGGTAGGGGGCCTCTGTAAATATGGGGAGGTATCACCACACCAGGACAGCACCGCCCTGGCGACCGTCCCAGCTGCGGTGTGCACCTGAGCAGGAATGGCCCTCACTCCTTCCTTGGTTCCAGAAGATGGACTGAAAACAAATAAATGCAAGTCTGGTTCTCACAGGAACCGCAAGGTGCTTTCTCACTGACTCGTTCAGAGCAGGCTACAGTGGGAACCGACCAGGTCTTGTTAAAACAGGCAGGCCTCGGCCCTCCAGTACCTCCTTTCCCAAGTAGCCCACTAAACCCATACTCAGCACCTACGGAGCGTCCGTCTCAAGTGACATTCCGAAGTTCACGGACACTGACCAGAATAGAAAGGCTGCGGATATATCTCCAGCAGGACACTGACCCAGAGCTAATTGGCTGGCATACTCCCTCTACCTACCACTCCACGACCAGATTCAAATAGATGAAAAGGTTCAGGGGCGCCTGGGGGGCTCAGTCGGTCCAGCGCCTGACTCTTGATTTTGACTCAGGTCAGGATCTCACGGTTTCGGGGGATCGAGCCCCACATCGGGTTCTGTGCTGACAGCATGGAGGATGCTTGGGATTCTCTCCTTCCCTCTCTCTCTCTCTCTCTCTCTGCTCCTCCCCCACTCACTTTCTCTCTCTGTCAAAACAAATCATGAATGAAAAGATTCAAATACCTCACTAGCTCCCGGCATTGCAGCTTCCACAAATGTGAGCTATCAAGGTGACAGTCCAAACTGCTCCTCCCGCAGGGTTCCCACTAGAGAAGGACATGTTTGCAAATTTGTACAGGTGCGCACAGTACCGAATGCAGGCTCGGAAGGCTTACAAAAATCCCATTTTCGCCCTGGATGCGGAACTTGGGCTCCACCTGGTTTCCACAAATGACCTTTTTCTGAACCTGAAGACGGGCACCACAGAGTGACTTCAAAATCGATTTCTTTTCCAAGACAGCGGTGGAGTTTGAAGGTACTTACCGCCTGAATGTGCAGTTCCTGTCGGCAGGATTTACAAAGACGGTTGGAAAATAAAGGGGGATTTACTGCCTTTGTGGCTCATTTTCCCACAAACAAAACACAAATGTTCCCGAGGAACGGTGATAGGTGTCGAGGAACCTACGATCGCTACAACCTGAGTTGACTGATCTTCTAGTTACTATTACTGTGGCACTATTCCAAGTTAATAAGAAGAAAAGATGGATTCTGAGGTTCTTTCTGTGAAATCATAAAAAACCGGAAGCGTAAAAATCTAAGATTTGCACCAGAGACCACAAGCAGCAAATCCAAGGCTTTCCGATTTTCTGAACCAATCATCTGCCTTTGCCTCATGCAGCGGCCACAAGGGAAGAGTCACCCCACGTTTTGTGGTTTCACATGAGTACCTGTGTTGCTTGTCAATGTCGTAGAATCTGGCTCCTTTGTCCTAGTGAGGAAAAGGACAACGTTTGCCCTTGTCCCAAATGTCTGTCATTATAGGGTATCCACTAAACCAGAGACAGAGAGGGGCTCAAAAGCACTGCACAGGAGACCACTGAGACCTGCTGAATAACAGCGTAAGTCGGGGTGCATCATTAAAGTCAAAGTGCGTCAATTTAACAATACTGAAAACGACAGCCCAAAGGGAAGGCGCAGAAGAAATGACGGGTTCTTACTGAGATCTGTTCTAAGCTTGCAATAAAAATACGAGTGTCTTGGCAATCATAGGTAACATTCCAGTCATCCTGGCTCAGAGGCTCCGAACCTTCTCCTAAAGCAACAGTCAGAGACATCGTAAGCGTCTTTTGAACCGTCTGAACTTTGAAGCTGAAAGAGACTTGAGAGCTGGAACGAGCAGAGAGAATCCCTCCAAAGCTATTGCCTCTCTCACTCTTTCTTGCTTGTGGCCACCTTCCCCCAGCGCCGCTCCAGGATTATCAGCCCCATGACGTCTTTCGCATCTGCCTCACTTGAAGCAGGAGGCTCCAGGCACAGAGCCCGAAGCGCATGCATCTTCTCACCTCCCCAGGGCCCTTACACCTCAGCAGTAGCAGCAGCTCCAGGCAGAACTGACCCCCCATCCTCTCCACGCAGAGCCCCCGTCCCGTGTGGGAACAGAGAAGGAGGCTGGAGACAGGGCCACCGCTCAAAGAGCCGGAGTCGGGCAGGCAGGCTCCCCGGCTGGAATGCACAGCTAGAGGCCCTGGGAGGGAGGAGACCTGGGGTCACCGTGATCCTCTGAGTCAGACACCCTGGGGAGCTCTCAGCTCCGAAAGGTCTCCTTCAGCACACAAGGCAGAGAGGCACCACGCACTTGCAGGGGGAAGAATCTGGAAGCTACAACGTGGAGCTAAATGCTTACATAGACATATGCCAGTTTATAGTCAACGGTAGAGATACAACAGGGATGTCGGAGGGAACCAATCATTCGAATGAAATGCTCACTCACTCACATATGTGATGGGGGACTTGTATGTGTCCAGATATATAAAGGACTCTTACAACCCAATAATAAAAAGACAAATAACCTGATTTAAAAGTGGGCAAAGGCTCTGAACAGCCATTTCTCTGAAGATCATACACAAATGGCCAATCGGCATATGAAAAGATTCTCGACATCATCAGCCATCAGGGGAATGCAGATCAAAACCACAACAAGATACTAGATCACACTCACTAGGATCGGTAAAAAGAACTGTTGGCCAGGAGGCAGAGAAATTAGAACTCTCACGTGTTGCTGGTGGCAACGTAAAATGCTTTGTAAAACGATTGGCTGGTTTCCAAAATATTAAAACTAGAGCTATCTTACCATAGGATCCAACAATTCCCCTCCCAGCCATATCCCCGAGAGAACTGAAAATACACGTTCACACAAAGCTGCTGCACAAAATTGTTCACGGCAGCACGATTCACGATAGCCAAAAGGTGGAAATAAACCAGTCACAGAAGACCACATATTGTAGGATTCCATTTATATGAAATGCCCAGAATCCATCGAGTGGCAAATCCATAGAGTGGCAAAAGGTTAGTGGTTGCCAGGGGTTGAGGGGGACGGGAAGATTGTGGGCAGTGATGACTAAGGATTGCAGGCTTTCTTTTGGGGGTGATGAAACTGTTCTAAAATTGATTGTGGTGACGGGTGTACAACTCTATGAATATACCATTAAACTGTACACTTAAAGTGAGTGAACTGTATGGTATGTGAACTATATCTCAACAAAACTGCGACATTAAAAATGAAATGCTAACCCTTATTCCCTTGCCACAGCCCTTCCCCGGTTACACTGGGCTCTTCTGAAGTCACCATGAGTCCTGTCGGTTCACCAATGCGGCTTGGCAAGGGCCATGGTGAGAGAGGGCCTCCATCAAGCAGGGAGTGACACATGCTGGCCCCTGGCACATCAGGCCCCTTCTCCTCAACTTCATTTCGAGGCCACTGATGACAAGGATCCTGCTCCAGCTTCTTGTTTAGCCCCGCTTTCCCCCGACACCTTCACTCCCGAGTGGTGACTCCCTTCCCGACATGCCCGTGGTTCCCATCTGTGAGAGTCCTTTTGAACTTACAGTTGCCCTTGTATCCCACGTGGCTGCCCTCCCCAAATAGATTACATGTGACTTGAGCACAGTGACCTCACAGCTCAGTGACTTTCTCATAGCTGAACTTCAGTAGTTAATCGTGATCCTTCAACTCACGGAAGTTTATGGATCCTTCCATATCCGTTAACTTTCCAAACGATTTTGGGGCACAGTGGACCAATTCCCATGAATATTATTTTCTTCGCGATAGCTGGTTCCATCCTGCCCCCTGCTCAAGATTTTGCTCAAATCAGTGCATTCTATTAGAACCAAAGTCTCAAGAGAAAGGTTTGCCAGTGACGCCGGGTCACTCTAATGCACGGTGTCCGCAATTTATCACCTTTCGGACCGACATGGAATTTCTGCCTATTCCGGATTTGCCTTCAAATGTTTTAACCCTTAAAAGTTCCTTATGTTATTCATTTTTACGAGTTGGTACCATTGCCCTCAGAAGGATGTCCAGGGAACTACCAAGGAGTAGTCCTTCCCACTGGAGGATAAGCAAGCCTGCAAATGAATGTTCCCAAAAGACCCCGCCTGTGTTCACTCTGTGCTGCAGTGTCCACACAGGCTTTTTCTCAAACACATTTGGGTGCTGTGGGTAATAGATGTCAAATCATAAACCTCAGAGGCACACGCTACGTTACTTTTTAAGGGAAAAAAAGTGGGGGGAATCAAAGGGTTTAACAATTTTATTCACTGGCTTACATTCAGTGACTCTGACAATTTGGCCACTGCTCAGGTTTGTGAATTTCTATGGAAAATGAACTGTGTTTGGCAAGCCCGATGAAATATGAGGCTGATAAACAAATGTTTCATGCTTTCTCAAGACCTTATGCCACTAACTGTGTGGGATTGGAAAAACTGTTCAAATGTCAATTTAAATGTCAATCGAAGCACTGTAAATACACGATTTTCTATACCCATACGAATTGATATAATTCTGTTGACTTCAAGACCATAACTTGAACTAAAGTTTCTTAGCATTTTAATCACGAAATGTTTCACAGGGAATGCAAACTTCAGGTTAGGCAAGTTGAGTCGGTAGGGCTCTGTTTCAGAGTCAGAAATGTCAACGCGGTACTTTATTGTACGCTACGGAGAATCGACTGAAAAGTCAATTGACATAAAGGTTGTTAGGAAGCAGGTCTTGAACTCAAAAAAAGGCTTGGGCCAAAAGTAATAAAACACTATTGTAACAGCCCAAATCATTACATAAAAGAACACTGTGGTGAATTCCGTTGCAAAGTTCATGACTCGTGAATATTATCTCCAAACCAGTCATCTCTGAGTTTTATAGAGTCGGCTATCCAGCTGCCTTTTTGACCCTTCCATCTGGTATCTCAGGGTCATCTCAAACTTCACTTATCCAACGCTGAACTCTTGACTTTCCCTTCTGGCAAATGTCTTTGTACCTAAGCCTCCTACATCTCAAGAGGTGTTGATAAAGCATTTATCTCAGTGGCTGGCATGCACGCCCGCTCAATAAATGTTGCTGCTGCTGCTATTGATGATGATTGATGACGATGATTTTTATGCACCCAATTAGTCGAGCCAGAAACCAAATAGCTTTTCTTTATTCTTCCCTTCACCTCACGTCCCACATTTAATCCATTCCCAGGTTCTGTCAACTCTGCCCCCCAAATAAATCGGGAGTCCGAACCCTCCTCTCCAACTCTGCTTTCATCACCCCACCTCCAGCCTCCATCATATTTCTCCTGAACAAACGCGACAGCCTCCTTGGCTTCTAAGAGGCCAAGCTGGAATTCACACCGAAGCAGTCCGGCTCCGAGCTGAGTGCCGCTGCACAAAGTACCACGCCACACCCAAGCTTTGACGAATAACAAGCAAGCAGAGATGGCACTTCGCTTCCATTGCCCTTAAGGTAAAATCCATCTGCATAGGAATTCCCTATGCAGACCCGAAGGGTCTGGGCCTACTTCCTCCCTCCCCTCTCTGCCTCTCGCTTTCCTCCCGTTCTCCTGACACTCTTGGACAAGGCAAGCTTGGTCCAGTGTAGGCGGTTTTACCCATGCTGTTCCCAGTGCCTGAAATGCTCTACCCAGGGCTGGCTACTCCTTCTTTATTCCTTAATCCCACTCCCTCAGAAAAGCCTTCCCTGGCCTCCCCTGTCTGCAGTCGATGTCCCCTGGCTTCTTGATGTCAACGCCCTGTTGGTTTTTTCCCCAGCATCATCTGAACTTGTATTTGCTTTCATATGCTTGCCCATTTGTCTACTGACTGTCTCTCCCACTCGCCTGGAAGTTTCACAATGATAAATATTGTTTACCACTATAGTTCTCCCACCCAGCGTCATGCCTGCACAGAGTAGATGGTGAGAAACTCTGATAAATGATTGGGTGCAGGCAAGAACGCTCTGGCGATATGAAACGACCATCTAGACCTTACGTTCTCTAAGTGTGACTGCAGGAGCAGAACCAGATTCACCTGAAGATGCGTTTTATCAAAAGTAGAGTTGGGGCGCCTGGGGGGCTCAGTCAGTTGAGTGTCTGACTTCGGCTCAGGTCATGATCTCGCAGTTTGTGGGTTCGAGCCCCGAGTCGGGCTCTGTGCTGACAGCTCAGAGCCCGGAGCCTGCTTTGGATTCTGGGTCTCTCTCTCTTTCTCTCTGCCCCTCCCTCCATTTATTCTCCACACCCCCCCCCCAAAATAAGTAAATAAATATTTTTAAAAAGTAGAGTCCCAGGACTCTGTGTTAAACACTTCCTTTTGAGGCCTATCACTTTATTTTCTAAAGAATTTTTATCATTTTGATTTTGACATGACTTGGCAATGAGTAACTCCTAGAATTATTGTTTGGCTGTGATTTTAAGTAATCATTGTTCACTTTCAGCAACACTCGCTAAAAGAGAAAAACATGTAAGTTGCTTTCGCATGTGATAAGATTATTTAAAAGAGTCACTGACGATGAAATTGATATATACTATGGTTTTAGAGATATAGATAAGCATTTGCATAATTACCTTGGGAGCCAATAACTTCCTTTTAAGCTTGCAGACATTTGTGTGGGCTCCTGGAAAGCTTGTGGTTCTTGGGCCCTGTAATCAGATAATGATGTGTAATGGAGTCCAGTCCCAAAATGACCACAGTGAGCCTTCTGGGGCTCAGGAATCTGCATTTTTAAGAAACTTTCCAGGAAATTCTTGTGCAAATAAAATTTGAGAGCTATTTTGTCTACCTAGACTATATACACTGTTTTAGAAAAATATACCACAGAGATCCAGTGTCCGCTCTTTAAATCTGTGGTTTAATTCTGAGAAATCCAAGGTAACATTTCACCTGGAGGAAAAACATACACTATTAATTGATCTTCAGCTCACTAAGTGCCCATGAATGCAAATTATCAGTAACCTTTTTGGTAAAATAAATCATCTCTGCTAAATATCTTTTATAGCCTGCATACACACAGGGAAAGAAAGAAGACATTTCCCACCTTGGAGGGGAAGGATGAACCATGTGGCCAGATAAAAAGAATAATAAGGTAGGTGCTTTAGCCCATAACTTGATTATGTTTTAGGCTATACGTGGACGGTGCCAAGGAAATTAAAATTGAAGGCAGAAGGAGCTTCCTGGCTCGCTCAAATGACAAAAGTGGCTGTTTTTTTTCCTGAATTGTCCGAGTTCTTCAACTTCCTCCCAACCGGCTCCTCTCTGGTCTCCCCCAGCTAAGTCAATGGCAAGTTCGTCCTTCCAGTGACTCAGGCTGAAACCTTGACTCCCTAACATACTCCATGGCCAATCCATTAGTAAAACCTGTTGGCTCTATCTTCAAAACATGCCCGAATCTGACCTCTTCTCATCATTTCCACTGCTCCACGCTAGTCCAGGCTAACATCATCTCTCACCTCAATTAATAACAAAATTGCTAAATGACGCAGCATAGAGACTGGTTTTGTAAAACCGTCTCTAAAATAGTCACTTCTCCTCCGTGAAGACAACCCCTTGAAAAAAAGCTTTGGATTGTCAATGAACCACTTCCTGTCATATCTTTTTCTACAAAGGTATGAATGCAGAGGACCCAGAAAAAACATATAGGTGCAGAAGAACTTCCCCAAATCCCGCAGTGAGAACTTGAATCGCCGTGGAGAATGTGTCTATTCTTTAGCAGTTCACAGGATTCTTAATATCTGGGGGCGTGCTGAGCCGATCTTGGAGGTATCAGCCCTCCTGCCCATGACTGACCCTGGAACCCAGACTGAAAGCTGTCGGCCTTCCTTACAGCCAGGGCACGTGAGGGAAAGGTGGCCTGAGGCTTCTGCAAAATGCTTCTTTGAACGTTAAGCAAGAGACGCAGGAAAAGAAAACATTTTCTTCCTGTATGCCAGGGTTTCTCAACCTCAGCACTACTGACATTTTGGATTGGGTCATTCACTGTTGTGGGGGACTGTCCTGTTCACTGCAGGATGTTTAGCAGTGACGCAGGCCTCTACCCACTAGATGCCAGGAACAGCTCTTCAGTTGTGACAAACAAAAATGTCTCCAGACATTGCCAGGTGTCCCTTGGTGGTGGTGGTGGTGGGAGGTTACCCCAAGTTGGGAACCACTGGCCTAAAACATCATCGGATTTATCTCAACTGCCCCAGGTTCTCTCAATACTAGCTTAGAGATGCTGAGGGGAACATCAAGTGAAGAGAATTACAGGAAAAAGATCCAGAGTCACTGGATGAAGCCCACCGTACCTGTGATTATCTAGAATTCCCAACCATGGAAGCTGATTTAAGTGGGTTTTGGTGTTATTATGTGCCAGGAGCATCAAGGGGATCCGGGGCCCACCAGCACAGTTCATAGGACACTGCTTTATTCTGGGGCATCCCACAGCTTGCAGAAACCACCTAGGTCCCACCCTGAGATAAGACCCTATGGGTTCAGTTTTATGTGTAGGACAAAAATAAAATGGCTCATTTCCCCATCTGTTAATTGCCGCTTATCCACACTCGCCATGGAACTGTAGAATTTCAGAGCAGAAAGAGTTACAGGGAAAGGGAATTCAGCAAAAACCAATGCCCATGTTTATCTTCAGAGGAAGGCTTTCAAAAGAGGATTAAGCCACGTGACTCCAAATATCAGGAAAAGAGTCATTATCCACTTTGCGTAAAAAGCAAAGGGAGACATTTTCTTGTGCCCACATACACTCAAATATTCCCTTCTCCCTAAGAGGAGATGCTACATGGTTTCAATGACTAAATCAATTACCTATTTGCGGTGGACTTCCTGTCATTTCTGTGGGAAGAACTGTCATTTAATTTCACCATCTAGCAGCATTTTCTGCCAATGTGAAAACTGATGAGGAAATAGAGCTGGCACAGTTGAGAGATTCTTGAATTCAAGGTGTAATGGGGACGGGAGGAAGATAAAATTGTAATCCATTTCTCTTATCATTTTTACTGCCTTGTATATATTGATTTATAATATTATCTTTGCCTACTATAAAAGCAATGCAAGCCTATAACCAAAAACATCAGAACTATAGAAATAAGCAAAATGAGTAACAGTAAAATACTCTATAATCCAAGAATCAATCACTGATTACGTCTTAGTGGGTATTCTCCCAAATAGTTGCCTTGCATATTGAGAATTTCCTTCCAAATAGTACCATATTTTTTTGAAACCTACTACAATGTATTTTAAAATGTCCTTTTATCGGGGCGCCTGAGTGGCACAGTCGGTTAAGCAGCAGACTCTTGATTTCAGCTCAGGTCATGGTGTCACGGTTCGTGAGCTCGAGCCCCGCATCGTGCTCCATGTGGACAGTGTGGAGCCTGCTTCTGATTCTCTCTCTCCATCTCTCTCTGCCCCTCCCCAGCTCATGCTCGCGCTCTCTCTCAAAAATAAATAAACTTTAAAAAATTCCCTTTTATCACATCTTTAAGTTGTTCTAGTTCATCACTACAAATGGTGCCTCGTATGAATGGCTGACTGGAAATAAGTTATGCACGCTCAAGAACAAAAATGCAAAGGGCAGACACAAGCAAAAAGAAGCCTGAAATACAGACCAACGTTTGTGATATTATTGGCTTCCAACTTCTGTTCCCATTCACTTGTAGATCCAAACACAAAAAGCGACCTCAAAGAGGGTAAAGGGAAGAGCAAGCAGTCTTACAGGGAAGGGAAGACCCCAGGACGACAGGCCCGATAGAGCACACGCTGCAGGAACGTCATGGAGAAACATTCAACAAATGCAGATTTTCTCTCTAAGTCACAGAGCCGTTGCCTTGAAAAAGAAAAGGTTGACCCGGGGCACCTGGGGGGCTCGATCACTTTAGCGTCCTACTCTTGATTTCAGCTCAGGTCATGATCTCAAGGTTCGTGAATTCGAGCCCCACGTGGAGCTCTGCACTGACGGCGGGGAGCCTGCTTAGGATTCTCTCCCTCTCTCTCTGCCCGTCCTGTGTTCATGCTCTCTCTCTCTCAAAATAAATAAATAAACTTAAAAAAAAGAAAGGCTTTACCCAGTCACTTAGGACAATGAAATAATTTGCTCCCCGGCAAAACCTCTGTGATGGCAACTCCAAAGACCTATATTTACATATATATCCACACATCTGTATGCATATCTATATCTGTGTTTGTAATCGTATGTGTATTTCAACCTATACCTATGTCTGTACCTACGCACGTATTATAACCGTCCCTGCACATCCATCCACCCATGTACACGTCAGTGGTTCTCAAACTTGAACAGGCACCAGAATCCTCCGGAGGGCTTGGTAAAACACAGATCTGCCCCCCCACCACCACACACCCCCTCCCGAGTTTCTGATTCAGCTCACAGTGCACAATTTGCATTTCTGATAGGCTCCCAGGTGCTGCAGACACTGCTGGGGTGGAGACTACCCTTTGAGAAGCGCCACCTACATGGGCACCTCTATGGTCACCTCTGTGTCATCACCAATCTGGATTTTAGGCAACATATGGCTACCTTCACATACTCTAATTTCCATTATCATCGGCCGTCAAATGTATTTACATTTTAACAATTCAGGTTTATTTTCCAAATGGTGAGACGAGACAGGGACGACCCAAGGGCTGCTTCATTTTGAAATTGGCCCAGCTTTTGGAAACAAGCTCTTGACAAAGCAATTTCTAATTCTCTAAACACTTGCGAGAAAATACCACACAGAACAGCAGATGCTGTTCTCTTAACTTCTTCTTTTCAGGTCCAGAGCCATTGTCTGCAGTAGCAAACCAACCACATTACTTCCAGTCAATTTTCGCTTTGCTGGATGTCAACCCTGTTAGCCATATTCGAGGTGTGGTTCAAAGAACAAAGCTTCTCAGAGACAGCTCCGCGGCCTGCTTCCTCACGTTAGTTTGACAGCGCTTGATGTAAGGGTTATGTTGGCTCATGTCTGCAGCATGCGATGGGAACACAGTTCCCCAGATTGCCAACCTTAACCTAAATAAAAGCTAGGCCTGCATCTCCTCAGGGTCAAGTTAAAAGAGTGTGGGCTGTGCTGTCTCAGACCTCAGCGGGTACCAATTAGTGGGAGACAAGACATGTACACAAGGAAATGTAATCGGTAATTTTAGTGGGTAAACAGTTGCAAGATTGAGGGAAAAGAAAAAAGTCACTCTGTGCTGGTGCAGTTGGGAAAAACTTCATATTCCATTTGTTCAAATCCTTGAGAAACAAAGGTTGTTTTCGTCCAGAAAGTGAAATGCAGACATTGAAAAGGGAGGCATATTTTTACAGATGAGGTCAAAGTAAAGACTGGAGCAAGGAGTTAATGTGTGTGATGAACAGGGAATAATCCCAAGAATGACGAATTTCACTACTGAGAAGGATTATAAATTATGGCCACCTGCAACCCATCACAAATGTCTTTCACGATGGGAGAATAGGAAAAAACTTGTGCCCTGATAGAGAAAAAGAAGTGTGTTTTGGCCAGTTCAGAGAAAATATCTCTTTTCTCTGACAGACAGACAGACAGACAGACAGATAGAAAGATAGATAGATAGATAGATAGATAGATGCACATGCGTACGCACACACTCTCAGATTTTATGAAAAAATTCCAACTTATATATAAGATCCCCTTGTTCCATCAAACATTCCACATGCCCCTAATTGCAAATGTTTCAGCAAATAGCCACTGAATAAATGATGTAGTCAGAAAACATCGAAATAAAGCTGTCATTTAAAAAAATCACAAAATGAAGAACTCCTAGGCCATAGTAACAAAAAAAAATCTGCATTTTAACATCTGCAGCTGTAGACACACGTAAGTGGTGGCTTTTTCTTTTTTGTTGTTAAAGATACATCCAATATAAAAGGATAACTTGTCACAAATTGTGCTGTGGAGAGAGTTTATTGGAAGCATTGCAGTAGAAGAAATGTGACTGTTCTTGAGAGTATTCAGATGCAACAATTGGCCTGTGGTTTCAATTTGTTTAAAAACTGTTTGAGTAGGCACAAATTTAGTTGCAAAATGGTATTTTGAAGCAAAAAGTCAGTAGAAAAGACAGGAAACGCGAACGTTTTCCAAAAGTAATATCCTTTCGAAAGAAATGTAATATTTTATATGTAAAAAACAGTGAGATAAATGCTACTCACAAGTAACTTCTCAATACAATGAATGAATGAAAACAGCAATGCATTTTAAAAATCTGTTGGTTCTGGGGCGCCTGGGTGGCTCAGTCGGTCGAGCCTCCGACTTTGGCTCAGGTCATGATCTCAGGGTCTGTGAGTTTGAGCCCCGTGTCGGGCTCTGTGCTGACAGCTCAGAGCCTGAAGCCTGCTTCGGATTCTGTGTCTCCCTCTCTCTCTGACTCTCCCCGCTCATGCTCTGTCTCTGTCTCAAAAATAAATAAACATTAAAAACATTTTTAAATAAAATAAAAATAAAAATCTGTTGGTTCTTCAATCTTAGCTCCCAGAACTTACACATGCGCGCGCGCGCGCACACACACACACACACACACACACACACACATTGACTCATTTTCAAATTAAATGTAATCCTATTAAAAACATCAGAAATGCAAAGACATTTGTCACAGGAATGGAGTAAAACTTTTTACGCCCATCATTAACATAAACGGACCATAAGGATTAAAGCTCCTTGTATCTGAGAAATCTTTCTGAAGGAATTGCAGTTAGGTTAAAATGACAGCTCTGGTAAAGGAAATAAGGGACCTATTAAGAGATTATCTTTTCTTTGTACTGTGATGGGACATACATGAGTGAGACAGTTGGCATGCCCACCGAGACACTGAGGCCAGCTTTAAAGTTGCAAAATGTCCCAGGTCTGAGGAACATCTCAGGAAGTTGTTGGAAAATGAAGAAAAATATTTTCATGAATCATCTATAGTACAGCGTGTCTCAACCTTGGTATTCTTGACATTTGAGGCCAGGTCATTCTTTGTTGTAGCAGACTGCCCTGTGCATTAAGGATGTTTAGCAGCGTCCTGGTCTTCACCCACTACATGCCAGTAGCAAACCACCCCCTCTCAATTGTGACAACAAAAATGTCTCCGGACATTGGCACGTGTCCTGGGGGGCCAAATTCCCCCAGTGAAAAGCACTGAGAGCACACGTTTAAATAAAGCTTTTGATCAAGTGATGTCTTAAATATTATAAAACTCTCCAAAATGTTATATTCATGCAGAACTCATTTTGTGAATTTTACCCGTGTGGTACGCAAATTTTCATATTTAATCACAACAGATTGGCAAATCTGGAATGACTGTGTCTTAGGAAGAAACGTGTAAAGAAATGCACTAAAATGCTTTTGATAATTTTATGAAAATCCCCAAGGATCCTCATCCAGAATTTGTGATTTGGGGCTTACATCGCAACGTTAACACTGTTCTGCATAATGCTCTCTTCAGAATCGAAGCACAGATTGTGTTAGCATTGGAAAGTGTATGGGAACCGTGTTGCTTATTGTTACACTTCACACGAAGGAAAACAATCTGTTTCTCCTGTTTAAATAGAATCTTGGAGTAATATTGCTGAGGATGGTATATCCTGAGATTCTAAAGATTTTGATATTAGTTATCGGATGTATCTTAGGCAAATATTAATAGTTCGTATCAATTACTCAGTAATCAGCTAGGGGAAAAAAACCTCCCTGGTGAGATTATTACAGACATCCCCAACTGCAATAACCACTTAAGTGAGATTTTTGCCCTTAAAATTTGTTTTAGCAGAACTCGCTAGTAAAATGAACAAAGAGAAAGTGTGTTCAAGCCAAAGGCTGTTGACTCTACTTACAGTTTTTTAACCTGAGGAATTAATATTCCAGATAAAGAAAACAGGCAAACATCCTTGGCTAGGTTTATTTAAAATTATGTGATGACATTATTTAATGACAATAAATCTGGAGATCAAAATGCTTATCAATAACTATTAAAATTAGAATCCATTCACTGGCAATGAAGAGGAATGACTCAAAATTGACAAGAAATGCTGTGCATTTTGAAGAATAATTTTTATTGAGCTATAATTGACATACGTATGGTGATGGATGTTAACTAGATTTACTGTAGTGATCATTTTTCAGTGTATACAAATATCAGGTCATTACATCGTACACTTGAAATTAATATGTTTTATATCAATTACAGCTCAATAAAAATTAATAAAATTAATTTTAATAGTTACTGATAAGCATTCTTTTTGTATCTATGTGCTTTGTTTTTTTGAGCAAGTCAAGTGGTGACCAAATGCCTCCTTCACTAATAAAGGGGAAAATATGAAAGCTGTAATATTTTTCTAAAGTGCTCCTTTCTTCCTCATTTCTTTTTATAATTTTCTCATGAACATGATTCGTTTGCCCCTAAATATAATCGTATTATCATATCATTAAAAGACATTTCACATAATTAAACACACAAGTCAGAAAGAAATCTTGGTTCGTCTGTACATATAAATTATTTGTCCAGAAAATACTGTCACTATGTTATTCACATTCCCACACAAATAAACATCTCAAACCTAAATTTTGGCTTCTGTAACTATTTGACATTTATTGTTGAAATGATAATGATCTGAATGAAACCTCATTTGAAAGAGGAAAGCATCCTAGATCAAAGTTCTTTTAAAAAAAAAAAAAAGCTAGGGGCGCTAGGGTGGCTCGGTCAGTTGAGTGTCTGTCTGACTCGATTTCAGCTCAGGTCAGGATCCCAGCATCATGGGATCAAGCCTCGCATCGGGCTCCGCATTCAGCACAGAGCCTGCTTAAGATTCTCTCTCTCTCTCTGCCCCTCTACTCCCCTTGCTCTCTCTCTCTTCCTCAAAAAACAAATAGCTATATTTCTCTTGCTAGATTAGTGGTTCTCAGCTGCGGTGCCTTTGCACCTCACGGGACATTTGGAAACATCTGGAGACATTTATGGATGTCACAAAGGGGAGGGGACACTACTGGCATCTAGTAGGTAGAGACCAGGGATGCTGTTTAACACCCTACAAAGCATAGGACAGCCCTTCATAAGTGGTGAGCATTGTGTATACAATTGTGGATCACTATGTCATACACCTGAAATAAATAGAACATTGTATGTCAACTGTATTTCAGTAAAAAAAATAATAAAGATTGGTCCCAAATGTCCATCAATAATGCTGAGGTTGGGAAACCCTGGTTTTACCTGTGCAACAAAGCAAGAAACACCTAACTGAAGATACTGTGATGAGAATCCCTCTTTGGAGAGCATGTGATACCTTACCGAAGAGATTTTTCTTCTTGCATGGCAGGTGGAATTTTAACTATCCCTTCTTGCTGTTGTTGGCATTTTACAGAGCAGGAAACAAAATGGAAGACTGAGGGGACAGTCGAAGCGGCCTCGAGTGGGCAGTCCTTGCACTGTTGTCCTCTAATCGAATACATCTTACATGAGCCACAAGTATGCACTTGGATACTGAGGCAAAGCAATGCCTTCCCTGTAAAGCAGGACTCACTTGACGTGCTAAGAAAAACACATCGTAAAAATCCATACAGCTAAAGCGTAAGTAACGAGTTTGAATAACTGTCCTTTTTACCCCCTGATGTCAGCCATAAGCGATATCCTGTGCTGCTCAGGAGATGCTATTAAAATCAAACTTTTAACAGCCCTAAGTAAACATCTTCGTTTTCCACGAAACTGAAGTGATGACAGAGTAAGATGATTGCTTACAGCTGCAGATGCCTCATCATGAACTAAATAAAGACTTGTGAAACTTTGACAACAATTTCTCTTCAGTGGGTCATGCTATCTTTTCCAAATCAAGTCATTTTTTAATTAATTCAACAAATAATGCCATGGTAGACCCTGTGATCTAATCACAGGATAGGCTTGACACAAATAATCTTTTGCTTACACAATAAATATGCAATAAGTAAAGAAAATGCTCCTAAATATAAATTACTTTATAATTTTACATTAGAGACTAGTGCTGTGTAAATTACTCATGTTATACCCTACCCAAAGGAAAGAAAAATAGAAAACTTCATGCTGGGAAGGGAAAAAATGTTTCCTGTGTGTTTACTTTTCTTGAGTGTCTACGGTATTCTTTAGATTACGGGTCATCAACATCTCAGGAAACAGGTCTCAAGTTTCTGAATGGGTAAGGAGTGAGAAGCTGAGGGGCTGGCATTCACTCCTCCAAAGAAAGAAACAAGATCTTGTTCACACATTCCACTGCAAAGACTTGAAAGGAAAAACAAAAGTTCCTCTTGAATTTCAAATAGTCCAAGGCAAAATATATCACTGTGTCGTGTCTCTATAGGGTTCGTGACTGTAATGAGCTTCTTTTGTTTTAAGGCCAAACTGAGAGCAGCCCTTTAAAGGTTGGGAGAGAGCTGACGTTCCTGGATGTTTCGCACGGTACCAGATAATTTTGAAATGGTAAACACCTCAGAGAAGGGCACAGCAAGTGAGTACCATAATCCAGAGGGCCACTACTGATGAGTATAGAGGCACTTGGATACCAAAAGCAAGGAACATCACTCCACCAAAACAGATACTGTGGGTTCATTTAGTGACTACTTACCAGTCCCACTAGGTGCCAGGAAAGTGGGTGCTGGGATAAAAAGATATGAATAGTTGAATCTGAGCCTAACTTCACAATGGTACCGAAGCATTTTGAGTCAAACACAACTTGCTTTTGAGTGTAATCTTGTGCTCGAGAGGGAAATAGGATGTGTTTATCAAAATACAAAGACTGGGTCTTCTTTTACAACAGGCTTTGCAACTGCAGAAGTTACCCCAAATCTTTGGTCGATCTGCTCCGTTAGAAAAGCACTTTACAGGGATGGCCAAAAGCATCGACACAGCCCTTGCTGATTTAGTCAGCACTTGGCCGGCTTCTCTGGACATGCATCAATGTGGCACCCATTCAAACAACAATCAGTGATAGTTTATAGTGGATCCCTTACATTACAAGAAAATCACTTTTCTTTTGTAAATGCTGTTGTTTTCTGATTAGATTAGCGGGAATGTTCTCATTTTCCTGAAGGAAGAATAAAAGAGCGCCCCAAATCATTTCCAAACCTTGCACATTTATCCCCGAACATCAGAGCCTTATTATTCTGTGTGTCGGTATAGCTATTTTACAGGAACACATCCCAATGACTTAGTGGACCAGCATAAGACTGGTTCGGATGGATTGGGGGGAGTACACAATCTTTTTAATAAAACCTAGTCTCCAAATGTAGAGTTATCTGAGGTTGCCAAAAGGCACCTGAGGCTTTGGAGTACAACAATTCTCATTTTAATCCCATTTTCAATGCATTCAATCCAAAGAATATTAACCTACAGCGAGACTGTTTTTCAGATCAAATAACTGAATGTTCTAATCAAATTCTCCCAAGGCTAGAGAACAGCTAATTCTGTGAAAGAAAACCAACTCAGTAATCATAGAGGCATTAAGGTGACTCATTAAAACAGGCAAGTGTTAGAAACGGGCTTTTCCTCTAAATGGCACCTCTAGCTTTTTGTAATTCAACTAATCCCAATGCACCTACACAGGGACAGGTTCCGTACTTCAGTAATGGACTTAACTTCACGAAGGCTGATAACACCGGGCAATGCTGACACCAGGGTTATGAGATCATTATGGGAAGTTCCTGGAACCGATGTCAGGGGAGTGATTCATTCATTTTGTCCATAATGGTAAAGCTTTTATGGATCGACATTGGAGTGGTCATTTTGCAACATTTCACGAATCTGGTTTGAGTATTCAATAATCTAACATTCTTACCATCAGCAGCTGTTTGTTTAGCTAGGAAGGACGGCGAATTGGAAAACTGAAGCCATCTGCCCCCTCACGGCACTGAAATTAACGGTTGTTTTAATGAATTGATTAACTTCGTGATTAAATAGCCCAACTACCCAACCCTTACTCCTGTCATCTGTCCCATCTCCTCCCAAGACAAATTGTTTGAGAGTTGGATCTGTGTTCAAGAACAGTCACAAGCAGACTCGGGCCATCATTTTGCAACTGTCACCACCACCGCCACGGCAATGACGACAACAAAAGCTAACAATTACTGAGCACTGGCTCTGGGTCAGCTACTGCGATCAGCAC
This sequence comes from Prionailurus bengalensis, assembly GCF_016509475.1. NCBI lineage: Eukaryota > Metazoa > Chordata > Mammalia > Carnivora > Felidae > Prionailurus > Prionailurus bengalensis. Next base: position 8,309,285 of record NC_057361.1, read on the forward strand.
GGTTCAAAGTGTCCACAGGACTCCACCATGCTGCTTCAGAATCCTAAGGGGACCCACCAAATCTCTCAAGGGTTAATGAGGTACGCATGGGTCTTAGAATTCCAGAAAGCATAGCGACTATGCTCTTGGCATCTCTGAATAGAATGATCTTATGGTGGAAAACACAGAAACGTGATCCTTCAGACATTTCACAAGTATTAACTGAGGGTCTCCTGTGTGCCAGGCACTGAGCTGCTATGCTCCAGATACGTTCCTCATTTAGCCATCACAACAACACCTCTGTTTCCGTTGCCCAGGCAGACAGGTGCACGAACTTGCCCACGGACCCAGAGCTGGTAAGCGGCAGAGACAAATGAAGAGTCACTCGGTTAGTCATCTGAGTCACTTGGCACACGGTGGCACTATTCATCTGGGCCCTCAGGCTGGAAACTTCAAGATCTCTCCCCCGTTATCTCCACGAAACTGGCCAGTTCTCCTGAGTGACTTCTCAGACCTCTCCCTAATTCCCCTCCATTCCCACATGCTTGCGCTGGCCCAGGCCCACCTTGGCTTTCTTGTGTTGTTTTGTTTCTTCTTGTTGAGGTGAAATTCATAGAATGTAAAATTAGTCACTTTAAAGTGTATTGTCCAGTGGCACTCAGGACATTCACGGTGTTGTGTAATCACCACCTCTGTCTACTTCCAAACAGTTTTACCAACCCTAGAGGAAAGCCAGTACCCTTTAAGTAGTGTCTCCCCATTTCCCCTCCCTCCAGCCCCTGAAAACCACGAATGTATTTTTTGTTTGTTTTTTTCTCTGGATTTGCCTATTCTGGATCTTCCCTACAAACGGAACCAGACATTATGTGACCTAATGTTCTGGGCTTTCACCCATGCTGTGGCATGAACCAGTGCTTCGTTCCTTTTTTTAAATTAAAAAAAAATTTGTTAACGTTTATTTATTTTTGAGAGACAGAGAGAGACAAAGCACGAGCCAGGGAGGGGCAGAGAGAGAGGGAGGCACAGAATCCACAGCAGGCTCGCACCAGGCTTTGAGCTATCAGCACAGAGCCCGATGTGGGGCTCGAACTCACAAACTGTGAGATCACAACCTGAGCTGAAGTTGGACGCTTAACCGACTGAGCCACTCAGGCACCCCACTGCTTTGTTCCTTTCTACTGACAAATAACCCATTGTAAAGACAGACCATGTTTTGTTTGCCCATTCATCTGTTAACGGATATTTGGGTTGTTTTCACTTTTCTGGCTATTGTGAATACAGCTGCAATGAACACTCATGTACAAGTGTGTGTGTGTGTGTGTGTGTGTGTGTGTGTGTGCATACTTTTTAAATACCTGTTTTCAATTCTTTTGAAACACATACCTAGGAGTGGAATTGCTTCTTTAAAGCACACACCTAGGAATTGGATTGCTGGGTCATATGGTGATTCTATGTTTAATTTTTGATGAACCCCTCATAAGCTTCTGCACGGACTCATTTGACAGGATGGTCTCCCCTTTCCTAATCCCTCTTGTTCACTGCGAGCTGGAGCCTACTGGTGTCACTCCACTGCTGATACACTTTCTTTTTTTTTTTAAATTTTTTTTTTCAACGTTTATTTATTTTTTTTTGGGACAGAGAGAGACAGAGCATGAACGGGGGAGGGGCAGAGAGAGAGGGAGACACAGAATTGGAAGCAGGCTCCAGGCTCTGAGCCATCAGCCCAGAGCCTGACGCGGGGCTCGAACTCACGGACCGTGAGATCGTGACCTGGCTGAAGTCGGACGCTTAACCGACTGCGCCACCCAGGCGCCCCAACTGCTGATACACTTTCAATAGCTCCCCAAAATGGACAAGGACACCCGGCAACCCCTCAGGGCTTTGGACGGCCCAAACGGGCTGGTCCCGGCATCCTGGCCTCAACCTATCCCTCGGCATAGTCCCCATTTTCCTTAGACTTCCCCATCCTCCCCGCCAAGCCACTACCAGAGTCTCCAATCCTGGAGCTTACACTCCCTTTCAGGAATGTGTCCCTAGTAGACCAGCTCGCTGAAATTCCCTCCCACGTATCAACACTCTGCCTCTTTTGGAGATCGGCTCAAATACCATCTCTTCCAGGCCAACTTCAGGGATGCTCCCTTCCTTCCCCAGCTGGAGACAATCTTTGCTTTATCTGCTCCCCACTAGACGTTTCATCTGGGCCACTGTCAGGACACTTGCCCCCAAAGGCCGTTCATCCAAAAGAACTTGAGTACAAGTCTCATCTCCCACACAGTATGTACATTCTGTGAGAACCAAGATCATATTTTGTCTGCCCTGTCCACCATAATCTTTCGAATACGGCTGGCATTTAAAAGACATTTGATGAAGGATGGAATGAAGGCATGAACAGATACAGCATATCAGATGTAAGTACCTCCTCTGCTTTTTCAATTGGCTTCAGCAATCATGCCTGCCCAGGACTCTAGCCGAACAGAGGTTAATGGCTCGACCATAGAGACTGGTGCCTAGAGGTGAATCTCAAAGGAAATCATACTTGACTAGCTGGGTGATGGTGGGCAACTTACTTAGCCTTTCTGTGCCTCGCTTCCTCATTTTCAGAGTGCAAATAAGCTAGGTTTGCTTTGAGTATTAAAAATGAACTAATATTTCTGAAGCTCTTAGAATAGCTCCTGGCACATGACCAGCATTTTAGAAGAGTCTGTTAAATAAAATAGGAGAAATGAGCTAACTGCTTATGGTCTCAATGACAAAACTGTGATTAAGACAGGCAGAATGGATACAAGGCTCTTTGAGCTGCAAAGTAAAGGTAAAGGTTTGAGGGTCTGGGGCCATCACAGAGAAGCACTTTTGGTCTAAACCCGATATGCCGCCTCGTCCAAGGTTGTCATGGGTAAGGTAAGTGACAACTATTTGTCGATTGGACTTCCCTGGGCAAATGCAACTGATTACCAAGAAACCATAGCCAGGTATGGCTGTGGCTTACGTTGAGACTGTGAAGATAGGTAGAACAACAAACAAAACTGAGCACATCGCTAAATCAATGAGAGCCAAGTACCTAAGTACATTTCCAAACGATATGTTTCCTCCTCATTCTAATCTACTCATTTCAGCTCCTTTAACAGATTTTGCATTCTCACAAGAACTAGACCCATGGCGTACGCTCCGCGACCCTTTCTGCTACTGCTATCCTCATTAACAAACTCCTCTTAGAAATATGCCTTGTCGGAAAAAACTCAGATTCTCCAGTTGTTTTGTTTATTTCCCATGACAGAGCCTCCCCATGGCATCCGGTTTACTCCTACATTTAAGAGCTGGTGAATCTCAAGAGATGTACACATGTACTCACCTTCCTTTGCAAATGCTAATGATGCAAACAAACACAAGGCAAACTAAAATGTTCCAAAGGGTGCATGCATTCCCTCGTCCACAGAGCAGAAACCCCACCCCCTGACATACGTGTGGTGTGGCTTGCTGGTGATATCAGAGGACCCCCCCCCCCATCTGATATCTAGTGGTGTGAATATGTAAGGAGCGATTTCAACAATTTTGAGAAAATGCATTTTTTAAATTGAACTTTTTATTTTGAGATGATTACAGATTCACATTCAGCTGTAAGAAATAATACAGAGAGCTCTCCTGTACCCGTCCCCCAGCTTCCCCCAGGGGAACTTCTTGCATAACTGTAGTACAATGTCACAGCCAGGAAACGGACATTGATACCATCCAAAGACATTATTCCGATTTCACCAGTTTTACGTGCACTCATTTGGGTGTGTGGATGTGTGTGCGTGTCTAATTCCATGCAATTCTGTCATGTGTAGATTTACATGACTACCCCAACAGTCAAGACATAGAACATTCCATTGTTGCAAGGATCCCTCATGCTACCCCCTTAGAGCTACTCTCACCTCCCTCTCAACCTAACACCTTCTTAAATCTGGCAACCACTAATCGGTCTTCCGTTTCTATAATTTCGTCATTTCGAGAATGTTATATAAATGGAATCATACAGCATGGAGCCTTTTTTGACCAGCTTTATTCACTCAGCATAATGCCCTTGAGCTCCATCCAAATTGTTGAGTGTATCGATAGTTCATTCCTTTTTATGATCAAATTGTATTCTATGGTATGACTATACCACAGTTTAACCAGAAATGCTTTTTGATTCAATGCAATTTTATTCGCTGCACTCACGCTAGTCAACGCAATATGACTTTGTGGGGAATTACATAAACTACCTTGTTTTTTTTATGACAATACCCCCACAGTGAAGTAAAAATGAAGTCGATTTTCTGTATATTTTAAATTAAAGCTTGCACAGGTGTTTCACTCAGCTAAATATTTTAGCTGGGACTATTTTAGCTCTGAATTATCCAAATAATCATCTTAAAAATATTTAATTTAATTTAGCTTGCAAAGAACACCTCGCTGTGAAGTAAGTGGTGGTAAGTTAAAGTAACTAATGATCATGATTATTGCGATTTAGTCTTCTGGCCATTTTCTACTTTGGAATTTACAGGGAGCCAATGAAAGTTCAAACACACTGTATTTTTGGCAAAGGACCCTCATGCTTTGTCTGCATTTTACTGCTTCCTTTGCACCTGGGAGCAGCTATTTTAGGACTGTCTAGACAATCACTCCAGATTTAAAGGTCTTTTCCTTTCCTTTCAAATAATCACCAAGCATGGAAGGTAATAAATAGATGATGCCGCAGTCTCTCATCCAAGATACCCTTCAAATAGAGTTGGGAATGAGAATGCCTTTGGTCTGGCTCACAAAATTGAGAGGCCTTAACATATCCTTCCGGACTTCTACCAACGCATGAAGCTTTAAACCAACAAGAAGGTCTCCCACTATCCATACCTCTTCACTTACGGTGTTGGGATCACACTTTTTGGCTGAACCGTATGAAATGGCCAGCATGTCACCATTTGGGGACCTATAAAAATGGCAGTTTCAAGTGACCCAACCAAAGAGATTTGGGAAGGAATCTGGGAGTGAATCTCTTTGTCTTTCAAGACATGACAGACAGCATCCAAGCTTTCCACAAGACTCCGGGAGCCCACCGTCCTTAGGCGCCATATGTATATGTGTATGAATGATACCTAACGATAATTGGTACATTTTATTTGCTTCCTTGTGTTTTACCATTACTGCATTTATTTTTCAATAAAATAAGATACACACATTGTTTTTCTGCTCACACACTACCATTTCTACCATCACGTTCAAGTACTTTCTCCGCCCTTACTCTGTTTATCGTAACCATCTTCTCCACTGTGGATACGTGTGCCCGAATTAGCTTGGGTGTCTGGGATCAAAAGCATTTCTCCTGAATACCAACGGAAGCATCGGAAATAAAAGCAGCTCAAGAAGGTGGAACCAAGGGTCCACTCACGATGGAGAACTCTGCCTGTGCCAGACGCTGGGCTCAATGAAGTGAGGGGGGTGGGGGGCAGATCAAAAGTGGATGAATACTCGGTCTCTACGTGAACAGATTACAAATCTGTAGAGGAATAAAATTATAACACCAAATGAAGCAAACACAGCACAGAACCGAGTCAAAAGACGTGAATTCCACATCCAGGGGCCACAGCTTACTAGCAGTGCAAGTTGCTTGACTTCCCCTAATTCCTCCCTTGACAATCAATTAATAATTCTGATCTTACTCTTGCTTTCACTTGATATTTAATAAGTTCCTTAATGAGAAGTTTATATCATGTGTAAATTATAATAGATAACACTCTACCAATGCGAGTCATTACTTTTTAAAAAATTCTTTAAGTGTTTTTATTTATTTTTGATACAGAGAGAGAGACAGAGCATGAGTGGGAGAGGGGCAGAGAGAGAGGGAGACACAGAATTTGAAGCAGGCTCCAGGCTCTGAGCTGTCAGCACAGAGCCTGACGCGGGGCTCGAACTCACGGACTGCGAGATCATGACCTGAGCCGAAGTCAGATGCTCAACCGACTGAGCCACCCAGGCGCCCCGGGAGCTGTTACTTTTAGTGAGTATTCACTGCGTGCACAGATTACCCCAGTTCATCCTCACTAATCTCAATCTTGGGCTTTCCTCCTATAAAATGGGCAAATTAGGCTAAGAGAAGTTGATTAACCTCATCACTGCCACAAGTCTCTCCCGCAGGACAGTAATGAAGCCCCAAGCTGAAGGCAAATTTCTCCAGATTCATCAGTCATTTTTTGCTTTCTAATTGCCAATATCTACTCACTTTACCATGTTTCGCTTCTCGGTCACTCATTAATCAGACTCAGTCTGTTTTCTACTGCCACTATTAAGATAAAACTGGTTTGGTCGAGATCACCATGTTGCAACATTCAGGGGGACTGTTCTGCCTCCACTCTACCTGATGCCTCAGCAGAATTAGACTGAGCTGACCGTCATCTTGCATCTGTTTCCCCCCTAGCTTTGGCAAAGACATCACTTTCCTCACTTCTGCCTTCACTAGCCACTTGATCTAGCCTCTTTGCTGCTGCCCTTCCCTTTTTCAAGCTCTAAATGATGGCATGTCTCATGGCTCTGTTCTAGGCTAATGCCTCAAGTCAAACCTTCTCAAGGTTGTGCTCAGGATCTACAAACCTCCAGATTCAGACTCACCAGAAATAAGTTCCATCAGGGAATGCAACTTTTTGACATTAACTGCCGAATTCCCAGAACCTGAAAGAGTCCCAGGCATACCTTGGTGGTCAATGAATATTTGTTGAAGAAATGAATTGCCTGAAGTGCTTGTGAAAATCTGGGCTGCATTCCTGGACTTCTAAATTGGAATCCCCGTAGATCTGACATCTGAGAACCAAAATCTCTGGTCTTCTGTCACATGATCTTTCATCCATGCTCTTTCTTTGACCCAATACTCTCCCCTCTTCCCCATCCTGCAGTGCTGGGGAAGGCTTTCCTAAACCTTGCCTTTCCCAGTGCCACCCAAACTAAATCAAATCTCTCTACTGTCCCCCCTCACAGAATGCTTGCCTTTGTGGAATTTAATGTCACTCAAATTTTACACATACGTGTGTGACTCTTTAAAAAGTCCTATCTCTCCTGCCAGCCTGCCTCGGATCATGTAGGTTTCTCTTTATCATCATATTTCCCTTTCTCCATCTAAACCTTACTCATTGTGAGCCCTCAAGAAGTATCAGTGAATAAATCAATATATATGCTATGGATTGAAATTACATTACTATAGCAAAAGTATGTTAATAATATATAAAATATATTTCATTATATATTAATGATATGATAAATAATTAAGAGTTACACGATGGCATACATTTCTCTCTCCAGCTTCTAGCTCTCCTCGGAATTCTAAAGTCATATCTCCATTTGGGGGCTTCATATCTCCATGTGGCTATTTAATGGGTCTGTCTACTTAAAACTGTCCAGGAACTAAACTTAATTCCTCCCACCCCACAGTCATTGACCCAGGTGCTCAAGCAAGAACTTGGGAGTTGCATTTGATTCCTTCTTTTCCTATATCAGCCTCCTGTCCTGCAGCCCTCTGCCTCTAGAACACATTGCGAACCCCTCCTTTCTCCATCTCCACAGCTGCTCCCCAAACCCGGTCCTCTATCAACAGTCAACTGGATGATCGCCATGGCCCCAATGACCAGCCTGCATCCATTCGTGCTTCCCAGCAATCAATTGTCTACACATCACTCAAAACAGCTATCACATCTTCCCTAAATAAAGACGCATCCCAAGCCAGTGGCTTCCTGCTGCAATGAAGTATACACACTTGAGCTAGGCCTAGCTGCTTCTTCTGCCTGGAATGACTGTCCCATGTGCCTTCACCCCCTGCCCATTTCACACAGCTGGCTTCTTCTTCTCTTTCGGTCCCCAGATTAAATGCCACCTTCTCAGAGCAACATTCTCTAACACTCTACCTAAAATGAGATTCCGTATTCTGATGTCTGTTATAGCAGAAATCTGTTTTCTACACAGCCCTTAGCACAACTTAGAGTTACAGATTTCCTATCGTTTACCATCTTGTGTCTGCAGGAAAAGCTCCACGTCAGTCTTGTCTGCCACTTCATCCCTAGCACCTCAAAGTCCAGAACATCGTTCTCTCAATAAATGGTTGTTGCATGAATGAAGAAGAGAAACCCGGTCAAAATAGAATGGCCTCAACAGATAAGTGGCTGCCAGGACCCGGGGGGGGGGGGGTAAGGGAGGGGGTGATGATAAAGAGGTAGCATGAAGGAATTTGCAGGGGGGTGGGGGTGACAGAACTCTTCTGTATCCTGGTTGTAGTGGTAGTTATACAAATTTATGTAATTATCAAAACTCATAGAACTGTACTCCCCAAAAGAAGAAGTTTACTGTATGTAAATCGGAAAATAAATGATTAAAATTATGATGTTTCCAAAACCCAAGTCAACTCGGAGCAAACCTAAGAATCCAAGCTTCACCAGTTTGGAGCTCTTTTGGGAGGCGGGGGTGGGGGGGGTCAGTTAACTTCCCGTGTTCATGGTTAAGTACTGACTCAAACCATACTTCCTCATTTCTCATTTATCAGTGCAAAGAAAGGAAACAAAATAAAGATGTGGAGGATAAACAATACGAGCAAAGACAGTGGTAAAATAATATTTAAAATAATCATGTGATAAAATGTCAGCATTTGAGACACTTGGCTCTGTTTGTATTGGCTCACCCCTGTGGTGCAGAGGCTGTGGACTGATTTCATAATGGTGCCTCCCACATATACACCCACAGCTGACCTCTGCTTTGTGCAGTTGATAATGACTAAACTTCACATATTATGCTGGCAAAATCTATCCCTTCCCTGGAGGGCTGTTGCACACAGAGAATTATAGTTTCACAGCTGGACAACGTTTCTTTCTCAAAATATTATCACGATCAGCTTTCATTAGAATGAAGTTATATAGGCTGATAAATTGTTGCCTTTTGCCAAATTATTACTCATCATTGTATATTCACCCAACATATGCCACTGAGAAACTCCATTCTATCGAATTCACAATATTAATAGATTCTTTAGGCATGAACTGTACACTCTAAAATAAGCACATGGCATACGTTTTTTATCTTGTGACCATTCCCCCAACCCCCACTATTGACTTTTATCCATTAGGACATGTTGATGGATATACCATTTCAAAATGAAATATTTGGATATCTGACTCCGATTTGGGGAAAGGGAAATGGTGAGCTAATTTCCTCTTTTATCGAGCTGAATCACTGAGCTCGTTCTGTTGCTATGCACGCATGAGTCAATGCCATAGCAACCTCCCAATTTGCTCTTAAACACACAACAGCAGTATGATGCTAATAGGTATGGGTTTTTTTTTCAATCCTTAGATTTTATGTGTTCTCTCAGTAGTTTTAATGTTATGCTATAACATTATGCTATATGCTATATTGCATATATATGCATACATGCTATATTTTACAATACAGGGTTATCTAGTTATCCTTTGGAAGTCTTATCACTGCTGACTGTCATATATATCATCAATACCAGGGCAAAGGAGTGCTTACTTCTTGGAAAATTCTCCCATAGTTTCCCTTGATTTTTCCTAATCCTTTGCTCACAATGAAAAGTTTGCATTTTGGACAGTAAGGACTGGAACTAAAATATATTATTTGACATTCATGAAATACAGAAATGCACAGACTTCTTGTATACCCATTTAAGTAAATGCAACGAACATGTAATTATCACTCGCTATGCACTAGGAAATGTGCCAGGTTCTAGGAAGAAATAAAAAAAAATCTTCACTATCAAGGGATTCAGAAAATATGTAAGAGGCAAAGATAAGAGGATATTATAGTTGCCTTGAGCTCTTGCTGTAGAAAATAAGGCACGGGTACTCTTGAATTCTGCCACTTTGGGGTTTAGATTTTTTAGCTACAAACTATGCTATAGTATCTGACTTTAGGCTAGTTTAAGAAAGTCACAAAACACCCCATCTCAATCCCTGCTGTCTGTAAAGTGTCACTGGCCAATGGACTGGAAAATAACTGACTTGTTCCTGAAACACGCAAAATAGGTTTCTAATTCCACACTTTAAAATTATTTGGCCACCCGTGCTAATATTCTAATTATTTTAGGTGTGTTATTTTGTAGATGGGCAATACATTTGGCTGAAATTTTAGCTATCTATCCACCCTTCCACGATCGTATGTCAAGGAATCGGAAGTGAAGGAAAAAATTGGTTCAGGTCATTTTTGTTTTCATCTAAGCATCTACTTATAATTTGAAGAAGGTGTATCAGGTACCTTCGGAAACATGCTAATTTTTCCTAATCCTTTAGCCAGATGCATTGGGAAATGTCTCACCGAACTGGCATCTTTTCATTTCTGATCAGGTGGAGAGTTGCGTGTTCGTAACATTATGCACATTCTTCGCACGAAGTTCACTGTAGCCAGCTCCTGTTGATCTTAGAAGTGGGAGCAGGGGCGCCTGGGGGGCTCAGTTGGTTGAGCATCCAACTTGTGATTTCGGCTCAGATCACCATCTCAGTTCATGGCATAGAGCCCAGCATAGGGCTCTGCGCTGACAGTGTGGAGCCTGCTTGGGATTCTCTCTCCCTCTCTCTCAGCCCTTCCCCCCACAAATAAAAAAATAAAACCTTAAAAAAAAAAAAAGAAGTGTGGGGGGGTGCCCAGGTGGCTCAGTCAGTTAAGCGTCCAACTTTGGCTCAGGTTGTGATCTCACAGCTGGTGAGTTCGAGCCCCGCGTCGGGCTCTGTTCTGACAGCTCAGAGCCTGGAGCCTGCTTCCGATTCTGTGTCTCCCTCTCTCTCTGCCCCTCCCCTGCTCATGCCCTCCCTCCCTCTCTCTCTCAAAAATAAATAAAAACATTTTAAAAAGTAAAAAAAAAAAATTCAAGTGCTTGAAACCCACCCCCGATCTACAGAATCAGACACTCCAGGGAGTGGGGGTCCGGGAGTCTGTTTTCACACACCTACCCACCCCCCCCCGGGGATTGACCCCATGCTCAAGTCTGATAATCACTCCTTCAATACACATTTCTTATTTAGGATCAAACATACATACACTTAAATTGGGAAATAGCTCTTCTCTTCTTTTGGATGCTGTGAAGGGTTTTTATTGGTCAGTTTTGTGTTACTTTTGGTATTCTAACAAAAGTAGGATTTCTGCGGATCCTGGTGTAGTTCTCACACAAGATCACCCAGTTCCTGAGAAACTAAAGTCATCATAAACATTTTAGCTTCCAAGAACAACCTACTTAAAATATAAGCTATTGGTAGCAGTAATGGGAAGACGACTAATTTGAATGACCTAGCAGCTTGGGTCTGAAGAGAGAGCAATGGCTTAGAGTCAGAGACACTTTAGTCCAGCACGTACAGGTTAAATGGGGGTTTCTCAGCCTCAGGGCTATTGGCATTCAGGGCCAGATAGTACTCCGTTGGAGGCGGGCTGCAGGATGTTTTAGCAGTCGCCCTGCTCTCTATCCACTAGATGCCAGTCGCCCCGCCCCGCCCCGCCCCGCCCCCCAAAGCTGTGGCAATCACAAATGTCCCATTATCAAATGTCCCCGGGGAGGGGTAAGTAGTCCCCAGTTGAGAACCGTAGGGTTAAATGATTTGGACCTGTTCTACTGGTCCACTGGGAACTCTCCACTTTGGCTGCACGGTGGAATCCATTAAAAATACTGAGGCCACGGTCCATCCCGGCCTGGTGGTATCAGATCTCTGGGTAGGGCTCAGGAATCTCTAGGTACTTTTTCAAAGCTCACTAGGTGCTGCTGAGGTGCAGCTGAGACCTACAAACACTGTACTGACATCACCGTGCCTTAATTTCTTTCCCTGGGAGATGGGTGCAATACTATCTGTTCTAAGCCTCACATAGGATGTCCCAAGGATCGAAGGGAGAATATTTGTAAAAGCACTTGTTCCTCAAAGCACTAAGTGTGTTAAGGGCAGCAGAGAAAAACAATGCGCTTGAAAAAGTGGCCATTGAAATGGAAAGCTGTATCCAGTCTCCTATTATGAACCGGGATGATTTATCTTTACTGTCTCTGGAACGCACACCTCATTTACAATAGGCAAGAGGTGTGGGGAATCTGCAAAGTCTGTCTTGAGAGTAAACCAGGAGTGCCATTTAGTTCTGGATGGACAGAGAACCATATCAGATCAGATCAAACTAGTCCCACCATGCACCAACAATAATGTGCACATCTAAAAGAGAATCACTAATATTCCTAGCCTCTTGGCTCTCGATAACTCATTTTAATAAGTAAGAGAGGATTCAAATTCATCTGAAAATAAATTGCCCCTTTGAAAAGTGTTAGCATGTAGACGAATCATATACATTAGAAATGTGGTATCGGCTTCAACTGCGTCCACATGTATTATTTCTTTTTTGAAAAAAAAAAAAAAAAGATCAAAATACCCAAAGCAAGCAATACCAAATGTTAATGGTTATCAAATCTGAACAACAAATATACAGATGTTTTTTTAGTTTTTATACTTCTCAGTGTTTGAGATATTTGATTGAAACTAAGAGTATGTTAAAGTCAGTTTGGACAAAGCACCGGAGAATTCTCTGGAGGAGAAATAAAGATAACATAGGGAAGGAGAGGCCAGCTGGAGGCAAAGGGGTCCCACCTCACAGTGCCTGGCTCTGTGTACATTGCTGGCATTTTGCAGGGAGGGGACACCAGGCCTTTGACATTCAAGACCAGTGTTGAGCTTGCCCAGCGTGTAAGGAGATCTTACTCGTTTATTTTCGTCAAACGTTCTTCCAGCTTTTAAACAAAGCAAACTTCTCCCCTCCTGTACTTTTCTCCATCTCTAGAAACCAATGTGGTAGCAGCTGTGACATTTTATACAAAAGGGAGTATGAGGACAGCCCTGTAGGCACATCTTGTAAAAGTACCAATTTGTAGGGGTGCTTGGGTGGCTCAGTGGGTTAAGCGTCTGACTTCGGCTCAGGTCATGAATTCACGGTTCGTGGGCTTGAGCCCCGCGTCGGGCTCTGTGCTGACAGCTCGGAGCCTGCAGCCTGCTTCGGATTCTGCGTCTCCCTCTCTCTCTCTGCCCCGCCTCCACTCATGCCCTCTCTCTCTCTCTTTCTCTCTCAAAAATAAACATTAAAAAAATTAAAAAAATAAAGGTACCAATTTGCTTAAAGCACTAGACTCACGTGTGGGTTGTAATCAGATAAGTAAGGAGAATAATTTTTCTCCTGGTGGGGGATTTGGCAAACTACAACCTGCGGGCCAAATTCAGTCTGCTGTTTCTGTAAATACAGTAATAATTTAACACAGCCTGGTCTGTTCCTTTACGTATCGTCTCTGGACGCTTTCAGCTACAATATCAGAGGTCAGTAGTTACAACAAAACCCATACGGTCCCCCTGCCAAAAGTCTCAAATATTTACCATCTGGCTCTTTACAAAAAAAACTTTCTGAACTTCTGTCCTAGGGTATTAACATATAAAATCTTCCCATAGAAGCTTAATCATAAGTGATTTGACAAAATAAAAAATTTTAATGACTTTTTGTATTGCAGTCAAATGATAATATACATGTATTCTATATTTTCTTTTAACACCAATAAGCCAATTATAATATTGAAATATTAATTACCACTTTTTGTCTTTTAAAAAATTGAGGTAGTGGCGCCTGGGTAGCTCAGTCGGTTAAGCGTCCGACTGGCTCAGGTCATGATCTCGTGGTTCGTGAGTTCGAGCCCCATGTCAGGCTCTGTGCTGACAGCTCAGAGCCTGGAGCCTGCTTCGGATTCTGTGTCTCCTCCTCCCTCTGTCCCTCCCCCACTCATGCTTTGTCTGTCTCTCAAAAATGAATAAATGAAAAATAAATAAAAAAATACATAATTGAGGTAGCCTACAAAGGAAACCTGACAGAGGATGTATTGACGATCTATAATTTAACATGTTAAACTGTTACTGTGTGACAGTCTCTCAAACTGGCCCTTTCCTAGAGTAAAACTATTTTAATTGTACAGCTATTTGTAGTTGAACAACTGCATTACATGTGAAAGTACCTATGGAAATTTATTGACCAAGAATCCTTCCCTTTTTAAAGAAATATAGAAGTCATAGCTGTATGCTAGAGAGAAATATAAAAATGATTTCTTTTAGTCCTTTACAAATAATTACCTTTATAGAGAGTAAAGATGACATTTATGTTTCAACATAAGTAATAGCCCATTTTTACTTCATTTCACATGCCTGGACTTTCCAGTGCTTGGAGAAATTTGAAGAAAAGAAGGTACTTTTGTAGCTGCGTAAAGCTGTACCATTCCCAGCAGCCTCATAAATTGAAAATGAGACCCTACTGATACTATTTCCTTTGTTTCTCCTCAAAATGATCACAAAATAGGAAAACAGTAAGTAATAAAACAAAGAGAGTGTCGAGCTATGGTTGCCAAGGCAACCAGAATCCTATTTCCTTTGAACTTCGGTGGAGCATCCACTGTAGTTCGATCGGAGTTCGTGTTTCCTTAGGAAGCTGATATAGATTCAAAGTCTTTATTATCCACAGCAGTATCATTCTAATCAAGCAGGTGAAGACGAGAATACAGAACAGGAACTGAAATGCCCATGGCATTCCTGTTATGGGGAAAAGATGGGGAAATGACCCTTGCTAGCATACCCAATGGCCAAGGGAGCAATTGCCTCCACTCCACTCCATCCAAGCATTTGGGGTACCAGCCGGCCACTGCCACATATGGAAATGTGAGCCCCACCCCTAGATAATGGAATAACCACACACTCACTGAGCTGCAATCCTCTCGGAGATCCCCCTGGACCCGGAGAACTATGAGAAATGACAGAATGGCTGGTAGGCACACTCCACGGATTAGCATCTGGGACCTTTCTCTTCAAGGGAGAGATTCATAAACATCAAGTTTGTCTTCATAGTGAAAGAAAGAAAATGTTTCCATATAATTATGAGGAAGCTATCGCTACTCAGTGGTGTCCCATTGGCCGCTGCCTTCAGGACTGATGAGGCTATTGTCTACTTGAAGCGCAGAGTGGGAAATATAAAGATAAATGGGAACGCCATTCTCATTCGTCTAAGAGCCTGGAAAACAGAGAAGTTCTCCATCATGGTATAGGAGAAAGAGCACCGGGGAGGGGTCAGAGGTCCCTTTATGTGCCTTTAGACCAGAGACCATCTCCTGTGAGTCCTGTCGAATCTCCTGGGTCCAGTTGAGACTTAGTCTCCTACCCTGTAAATATGAATTAGATGCTTGAGAAAAGTAGAGCAGGCACTATGCTCGTCCTGCTCCCTATTCACAGCGCCCTTAGATTTGTGGGCAATTCATTTTATTCCTGTTTTTTTGTACTACAGAGATAACAATGATTGCCACAAGGGGCGGGGGGACGGAAAGATGTATCATGAGGATGGTGACAGAGACCACTGGTGGGGATTGGAGTATCATGGTTTTGGAAAGGAATTCTCTGGAAAAAAAAAAAAAAACAACAGACACTAGCATTTTTCACTGAACCAATAATGTGATAACAAATACTTCCCAAATTCACTCTCTCTGTGAGTGAATTCACCTCATCTTTCTGGTGTCTCCATTCCCTGATATTGCACCTTATTTCTTTATTTTTTGTTTCTAGGACAGTGACCTCATCTCACTTACTTTATTTTCTGCTCTTTGTTGGCTATCCCCTGACACCGCAGAATGAAAGTATCAGCCGGGACACGGATGTGTGCCTATTTTATTCAGAGCTGTACCTCCAAAGCCTAGGATGCTCATATTATGAGCAGTGAACGAATCACCAAATGAGAGAAAAAAGTACATTCTTCTTTAGATCTAAATAGAGAGGAGTTAGACATTTCAAAGTATACATTTTCCAAGCAAGAAAACGAAGCGGTAATTGAAGACAAATCTTGGAATATTATTAAATCCAGTAGGAGAAGGATAATCCTTTTTGTCAGAAACAGTAAGGTAAGGAGACCAAATATCCCAGACTACTACCCATCAAATTCAGTAACCAGAGTGGGTGCTCAAATACAGATGCTCTTGATATACATAAACATGTATATAGAATGGATGCTGCCTGTATTTTAGGCTATACGGAGGCCTGGGAACTAGGACACGATGGGGACACAAGACCTTGGGAAGCAGGAGCTGTGCATTCGAATTCTTTCTCTGCCTTTTACTGCCTATTGACTTTGAGCAGGTAGAGAATCCCCCACGTTTCGGTTTTCTCCTTGCTAAAACTGGAATATGGCCCAGTGCCTTGCAAGGCTGTTGTGAGGGTGAAGTGAAGAGGTGTCAGCAAACTCAGGAGACAACTTTCAACAGCCAATAACTTCCCCAGCATTACCTCCCATCACCCGCCCAGCTCCGCCCTCACTAGCAGGAGCCTTGCCCCAGTCACTGAACCCCTTGGTCTCCGCTTCCCCTTCCTACAAGATGAGCGATTAGGTTAGAATGATTCCAAATAGATCTGCCACTCTGAAAATCCTGTGCACCCACTTTTACTTCCCCAAATATGTACTTATGGGGCTGCATGAAATAAAGAGATATGGTAGAGATAATCTAGACTTATCTACAGACGACTGTTAAGTATTGTGAATTGTTTGTGTTATACTTCTATACTCGTAACGCTAACATGTAATTTTTCCTCAACAAGTCTTCTGGAAGAAGAGTTCTGCTCCGTGTCTCAGCAGTTCAAACTCCCGAGAGTTTTTCAATGTTTGGCAGAGGGGTGGGGGTGGGTGGGGGGGGTGCTGAAGAGGCCCAATATTTTCAAGATGTATGTAATTTTTGTGCTAAAATCTTCCTTTTGCACTTATTTTTCTTAAGTTTATTTATTTTGAGAGAGAGGGAGAGCCAGAGAGAGAGGGAGAGAGAATCCCAAGCAGGCTCCACACTGTCAGCGCAGAGCCTGGTGGGGAGGCTCGAAACCACGAACCATGAGATCGTGACCCAAAACCACGAACCGTGAGATCGTGACCTGAGCCAAAACCAAGAGTCAGACAGACACTTAACGGACTGAGCCACCCAGGCGCCCCCTTCCTTTTGCATTTATGATTGTGTCCCACAATCGTGGAATCCCAGAATAAAGAAGTGTGGTTCAGATATATCAAGAGACCTCCTAAGAACCCGCCAAGTTTGCCTACACATTTCAGTTGATTTATGCTTTAAAATTGTTATTCGTTTACGAGTTCCCACATTTATACTGCCCAAACAGGATGAATCTGACAATCTGTGAATAATGAAAAAAAGGAAGAAAATCAAGTTACCAAACACATTAGTTTCCCTTTGGGTCCTATGCACCCAGAAGACACCTTGGCTACGGCACAGAAATATTTACTTGGGATTAACAGAAAATAAGTTACCAGTTGCCATTTAGTCTTTAAAAATCCATTTTAAAATTTATATATTCAAAGAGCTCCGAGGGGAGGAAAATCTTCTAATTTGAATACCTTTGAAGAAAAACAACGGCCTGAAATATTTCCAAATACACTAGTGAAAAAGAGCCCCCTTGAGTACAACCACGATTTTTAATTCCTTAAGGTTTGTCTCGGTCATATTCAGTTCACACACCTTTGAGTCAATTCCAATCTCACACACATTTCTCCTGTTTCCTCCTACAGCCAGAAAATGGGATGTTTTACTGCAACCACACACACCCTTCAATTTGCAGAAAAATAATGACTTTTAACCCACTAAAGAAGCATAAGATCATACTCGGGGCTGAAGTTAGTCAAAACGAATAAAAGTTTTTCCAGTAAAAATACATCCTCAAATTCTAAATTAACATTGCCTGGATAAACAGCTACCAGGTTAAAATCGATACCTATGTCACATAATGAAATACAGGTGACCTAGAAACCCCCAACTTACAAATATCCTGTACGTGGGAACAGCCAGCCCAAGCGAGTCGGACCAGGACTAGGGCGGGCTCTCCCCAGGTCTGAAGGCGGGAGAAGGATTCCCCTTGGTCTCTTCCTGTTGGACACCGGTGTTGGTAGTATTAGAGCAGGTGGGAGAAGTGGGAAGCCATGATTCTCGTGCCTCCACAGTAGTCCCTTCCCGCCACGCTCACCAAGGAATCCATTTCCCATAAATGAAACCAAGAGTGCCTTGGTTCCCAGGCGGGTCCATCAGAAGTCCGCTGGGCCCACAGTGCAGCTGGAACTGTGCTATTAATACTAGGCTGACTTCCCACTTGGAAGCCAACTCCAGCCCTGACAGTGTTCATCAGCTCTGTTATGGTTAAATGAATTTGTGGGCGGTCCTGGGAGCCTGCCAGTTAGAACATCCTTTCTGTGGGAAAATTCCTGCCGAGGCCCAAACAACTCACTGACAAACACGGTTGTGGACCACACGTTGGGAGACCCTTAGACATTGACAGATCAATCCTCACCTTTCCATTCTGGAAATACTTGGGTGATTGTCATAATAAACCGTCGCACAGATAAACGTACGGCAGGTGCAACACTCAGCACACGACCATGGTAACTAATGGTAACTAATAACTAATACCATCATCATTAATGTAGTAACAGACCTACCTCTCCCCTGACTCACATACACATGTACACACTCATTAGGACACTTTATACATTTCTTCTAAGTTTATGTATTTATTTTTGAGAGAGAGCGAGAGCGAGAGCGAGAGAGAGAGAGAGCATGCACATGTGCCTGAGCAGGGGAGGGGCAGAGAGAGAGGAAGACAGAATCCCAAGCAGGCTCTGTGCTGTCAGTGTGGAGCGCGATGTGGGGTTCGAACCCACAAACCATGAGATCATGACCTGCGCCAGATGTTCAACCGACGGAGCCACCCAGATGCCCCTAGGACACTTTAGACACATCACACACATGCCCCACCATACGATGTTCTATGCGAATATGTTTTCATCTATGCAGAAGTGTCTTTGTCTTTTCTTGGGGAAAAGATGAACCACGATCCAGGCTTGAACTGTGTCCTTTAACTGTTGTTCTCTTGCTCTGGGGATTGATTTGTACTTGTTCATCTACATTCTTAACCGGCCCTCCCCAGGCCAAAAATACAACTGTAGGACAACCAGCCAAAACATGGAGATGCCCAGCCATGGGACAGAAAGTGAAAGCGTTGTAATCAAGATTAGAGCTGGGACCTAAGTGACATCATATTCAAATCGAGAGACTCTCAAACCGAGAGACTCTCTATTACATAACAGTCCTCTTGGATTAGTGAAACTTATACGTGCAAAAGTTACTGTCCTCATCAATGGCAAAGAGAATTGGTAAAAGCTGAGGAATTACAGACCCGAATAGTTTCTACACGCACATACAGAGCTACCATTGCGACAAAAGAGATGTAATCTGCGAGGAGATGAAAAATATTCACTGCCTAGGAGCCTTAAAAATGCACAGTGTTTACCAGTCCCAGTGAAGCAATGGCAACGCAGAAGCAGGTACATTCAATACGCCTTCAGCACAGGGACCACTGGAGACCAGAGCGGTACATGAAAGAGCAGAGGGTTTCCCAAATCTGATACCTTCTTAAGTCAGTTGATCAATTTTTCACCAAAGGGCAGGGGCAGAGACAAAGGCCAAGCTCAGTACAGTGACCTGTCCTCCAGGGAGAGGACCGGAAGAGATTCCAGCACACCTGAATGATCTCCAGTACAGGGTCATTAATGACACGTCAGCTTTAGTGTTACATCTTTCTTACTTCATCATCTGCAAGGATAAAATATCCTAGCACCCACGGGGAATCTGAAATGAAGTAAGAGCAGATTTGGGTTTATTTCTTATAATAAATGCCTGAGGACGATCTTTTAGTTGTTATATAATAGACATAAATATCAACCAGTCGCTAATTTTATACTATGTATCCATATCATGTTCATCTAGATTGGTGTAGATACACTGTGTACATGTGTAGATAGACATACTGCTTTTTCATACAGTTTGGATGCTAACTGACCTTTCAAAATGTCTTCAAAGTGTGTTATCAAGTTCAAGCACACTCAGCACCACCTCCATCTGGGGTAGCTTAGAAACTACTGCCTCACTGGCATGTTTCCAACCTGAAAGTTGCAAGGACGCACATCTGTATTGGTTGTTAAAAGCATCATCCTTTGCGCTATTGCAGAAGTTGCAACAAAAATCCACTCCTGGGGTAGCCACAGCTCCTTGGACTGTTCAGTCTGATCAATACACAGAGGTAAGCCCCAGAAGAAAGTATTCTCTAACAGGCATTTGGAAAGAAGGCAAAAAATAATTTCTCCATCCAAGTTAGGTTAACCTGCATGGTGCGGTGGAAAACAGAAGAAGGTGTTGACTCCACACGGTACTCTCTCCCGGGCAAAAGCATTTTAAAATAAAAACAGCTAATTTAAGAAGTTTGAATTTCAAGTCACCCCAAGAACTAAACTCCTTCCTTTCCGGGACTTTGCCAATCCTGACCAGTGCTTCGAAGTCTTTAGTGTTGATGTATCTGTTAGGCTATACTTGTTTGACCAGAAGCAATCTGTCTTGGTCAGCAATAAAGCTAGAGTATACCACCCCCCTGCCAAAAAAAAGGATGGCAGATATGTTAATCTGGGCTAAGTTGTCCCATGGGCCACACCTATTTCTTGGTAGCTGATCAAACCCAGTTTAGGATAAGGCGTTTGCACACGTGGCAAGCGGCCCAAATGAATTTTTGCCAGATCCCTCCTTGTTTCAATTCCTTCTTCCCTAATTGCGCTGCTTCCTCTCAGGACTTTCTGATCACTCTCTCTGACCCCATCACTGGAGAGGGTGTGCTCGTAAAGTGGGTGCAGTCATATTCTAGACAAGTCGCTGCCTGGGATTTCTAAAGAGCCGACAATCTTTTAGGACTGCATCAGGCAAACTTTCCATGCAAAGAGATGCTTGTAATACCCGAAAAGGACAGAGAATCTAACTTTTTAGTTTTTGGTGCCAAGTTAACAAGAGAGGTTGGATTTTTGGTGCCTGATGGCTAATAAATGGTTATACGTATGGGAGAATTCGGTCTTTCGTAAAACCTGATAGGGATACGATGGAGCACTAGTTAAGCCTTACCACCATGAACTTCTTTAATGGCTTCCACAATCTACCAAAGAGCACCTAATGGTTGTGAATGTCCAAACTAGTCAGGGTCAGTGTGCAATATCTATCCCACAAGATTATTGTCATGATCGTGTGAAATGATCATTGGAAAGCATTTAAGACAGAGCCTGGCACCTTAAGACAGATATATAGACACATAAATTATAGATATATATAGAGAGAGAGATGTTCACCACCACCACCATCATGATCATGATCATCATCATCATTATCATCATCATCGGCATCCGTTGTGGTGAAATAAGGACTACTAACCATAGAATTTTAGTTAGGAAGGGAATGTGATCTATCATAGAGCAAAGTCATAGGTAAACACAGTAATATACAGTTCTTTCAAATAGAAGGGTGTCCCAATAGTTCATCAGTCTCAATATATTTCACCTCAACAGACCATCTATCACCTTTTCTCCCATTACCATGGAGCCAGAAGGCTTACATAAATGATCAATTTCAGTCAAGTACTGGGCAAATTTTTCTGGAACATTTGTGACCAGCCGGTAGAATGCAGCAGAAATGCTTGTACATTCACGTGAACTGAAGAAGAAATTACCAAAGAGGACAAAACTACAATGGCAGAAACTTGGCCCCATCTTGCTCAACATCTTCATCAAAAACTTACATGAAAATATAGATCATGCTTATCCAATTCGCAGGTGGCACTAAGCTAGGAAAAATAGATAAGATAATAAAAGAGAGAATTAGGGTTTTTAATATAGTTTCCATTTATGTATAATAATTTAATTAGATCCAAATGTTTAGGATGAGACTAACACAAAAAGATTCAAACACAATAGAGAAGTTTGCATTTAGATTATAACAAAAATTAATCAGAGAGACAGAAGCGACTTGAAAAAGAGGTAGAGCTCTTCGATTGTCCACTAGGCCCAAAGGAAGTCTGACAAAAATGCTAAAGCAGGTAGAGGAAACTTGAGTTGCATGAAAAGAACTTGAAGATCCAACTCAAGAAAAGTGATAATGCACTGGGCTCCATTCAGACCAGAGAACTCCTGGAGCAGCAAACTGTTCTTTTTTAAAATTTTTTAACGTTTATTTTTGAGACAGAGAGAGACAGAGCATGAACAGGGGAGGGTCAGAGAGAGAGGGAGACACAGAATCCGAAACAGGCTCCAGACTCTGAGCTGTCAGCACAGAGCCCGACGCGGGGCTCGAACTCACGGACTGTGAGATCATGACCTGAGCCGAAGTCGGACGCTTAACCGACTGAGCCACCCAGGCACCCCAACAAACTGTTCTGAAGTCTAAAGACACTGATGCATCCAGCAAGCCCTGAATAAGGCAGTGTGGATGGGAGGGGAAGGTTCCGGAAAGTCACTTAATAAAACTTTAAGGCCCACTAAAGGAATTGAGGCTGTTTAGTCTGTCTGGAGTTGGGATACAAGAAATGCTGACTGGCTATCGGTCGAATTCAGTAGTAGATCTGGCCTATCTTTCCAGAGAGAAGATGTCAAATGACTGAATGGGAATTACAGGGAGTAGGCCTGGCCTTTCCCAAGGAGATCCTTTCTAAAGAAAATGTTGGCGCAAGGCTAAGTGACTTAGGGGTGAGGGGAACTCTTAACGCTCAGAGGTTCATGCAGATAACTATTGGCTCACCCATCCCCAGTGTGGAGAAAAGGATTCTTGCTTTGGGTGAAAGACCAAACAAATGATCTTTGAGGTCCCACTGCTGTGATTCAATTCTCCCACATCAGTTTTAGGAGAGGTATGAACAAGATGCAGGGGTTCGTTACGAGAGAAGGAGATACTTAGAAATGGGAGATAAGAAGTCTTCTGATGGCTCAGGGTAGCTGAGGAGTATAGCAGGTGGCATAGCCTCCTTGATAAATAGGTCCATGCTAATTAATGAATAAAGGCCTGGACCAAACTTTATTTTTTTTAAACATTTATTTTAGAAACAGAGAGAGAGAGAGACAGAGAGAGACAGAGAGAGAACATGAGTGGGGAAGAGGGGCATAGGGAGAGAGAATCTCAAGCAGGCCCCACGCACAGCACAGAGCCCAATGCAAGCTCAATCCCATGCCACTGGGATCATGACCCGAGCCGAAATCAGGAGTCCGATGCTCAATGGACTGAGCCACCCAGGTGCCCCTGGACCAAACTTTTTTTTTTAGAATTTCACGTAAGGCTGATCCTACTCTGAAGATGATAGAGTAGAAGACAGGTTTTCCAGCACCCTACAGGCTATCCATGCCCTCTGAAGAATGAGATGATGCCTCGTGTGCTCTCACATCCCCCACAACACCTTAGATACTAGGCCTCCAGCAGGAGCTCCGTAGCCACTTGCTGCTTGGTTAACTTTCTACTTTTTCTCCAGGGGATTCAGGTTAAAGAATGAGGAATGACTCATCAACAGTGGAAAGTCTAGTTAGGCCAAGTGGCTATTTGCTTGACTGCTTTTACTGGGGTATATGATCCTAACCTAACTGGAAGTATTTTGACATCAGGGTGATAAAAACATGGTTTGGGCTGTTTTGTGGCAAAATAGCATAGTAGTGTGTCAACGTGGGTTTTTTTTCCTTAAATCTTTTGATCGCTGTTAATTTTTTCACTTGTCTTTTCAAAAATACACTTTTCTTATGTCTGATGGGACATTAATGAATTTTGTTAGACTGCACTTCAACACTATAATGATTTGATATAATTATTTGATATAATATTGTAAGACATTTTAATATAGGTATCTTTTAATAACTAACCAAACTTTCTAGAACAGTCACATCCATTTAATCACTGTACAGTTAAATGACACCAAAGCAACTTGAGAATTTATCGCATAATGAAATAACACAAAATATCCACATTGCCTTGACCCAGAAAGGAGGAAAGTGGTGCTACAGAGTTAGAGCAAGGTTAGGACATACTGTAGGGCATACTTGTTGGAGGGACTACATTTTCAAATATCTACTTTAGCTCTTCGTTGCCATTGGTTACACACTTAGTACTAACTGAGCCTGTGCCTCCCACTAACTCGTTTTCACCTTTTATTGCCAGGAGATGATACTTTGGGTCAATTGAGAATGCCACAGCTTTTGCTCGTGCAGTCTCTGAGCATTTCATTGTGAATTTTAATTACCATGTTGTTGTGCTTTAGGAGCCACCCCCAAACTGCGTTGAACGGGGAAGTCATTTTCTTCTAGATACCTTTTTAATTAATATCAAAATGACAGACACATACACAATGCGTCATTCTTTACAGACACTGGTTCATCATTGGACTTAATCACTTCCAGAGCAACGCAGATGGATGAAATCCAAGGGGCTCTGATTCACAGGATTCCTGGCTTTTCTCCCATTCAGTTGGTGGGAAATTCTTTCTCTTTTTTAAGTTAGATGAGGGGTGGAGTTAGAGAAATCTGTATCCTACACTCTCATGATTTGGCTCATGCCTTTATTGGTCTCCAAATCTGATATGTTTTTTGGGCAGTTGATCAGACTCCTAATTCTACCCATTGCATTCAAACAGCTGTAGTGTTTTTCTTCTCCTTTCTTCCCCCAGCGTTGCAGCACTTTTCAAACACGGGCCCTCTCTAGCGGGCCGCACAGATCCGCCTGAGCGACGCACAGCATCTCTGCTCTGTGCTAAGTCACTTACAGCCCAGGGATCATCTTGGGTGTCTTACAAGTCATGACCAGCAGTGTGCTAGGGACCTAGCGATTTTCTTAATACACGTCTGCTATGACTGAGCCAGAATTACCAACCAGGTCTGCTGTCTCTCAAACGGTGCCTGAGCTATCACTTAAAAGCATTGAGATATCACTCACATACCATAAAATTCACCATTTTAAATTTTTTTTTCAACGTTTATTTATTTTTGGGACAGAGAGAGACAGAGCATGAACGGGGGAGGGGCAGAGAGAGAGGGAGACACAGAATCGGAAACAGGCTCCAGGCTCTGAGCCATCAGCCCAGAGCCCGACGCGGGGCTCGAACTCACGGACCGCGAGATCGTGACCTGGCTGAAGTCGGACGCTTAACCGACTGCGCCACCCAGGCGCCCCTAAAATTCACCATTTTAAAGTCTGCAGTCCAGTGGGTTTTAGCACACTCAGAGAATTGTGCAACCAGCGCATCAGCTGTAAAATGTTTTCCTCACCACCACCCCCCCCCCCCCCGCCCAAATCCATATCCAATAACAGTCGTTCCCCACTCTGCTTTTCCCCAGTCTCAGCAACCATGAATTTGCTTTCTGTCTCTATGTATTTGCCTATCCTGGGCATTTCATATAAATGCGATCATA
Organism: Prionailurus bengalensis; assembly: GCF_016509475.1. NCBI lineage: Eukaryota > Metazoa > Chordata > Mammalia > Carnivora > Felidae > Prionailurus > Prionailurus bengalensis. The sequence continues at coordinate 8,334,584 of NC_057361.1, forward strand.
CAGTATGGGCCTGTAGTGTCTGGATTCTTTACTTAGCATCATGTGTCCAAGGTTCGCCCATAGTGAAGCATTTACCATTCTTTTCTTTAATGTTTTAAATTTATATTTTAGTTAGTTAACATACAGTGCAATATTGGTTCCAGCAGTAGAATTCAGGGACTCATCGCTTCCATACAACACCCAGAGCTCATTACAAGTGCCCTTCTTAATACCCATCCCCCACCTAGCCCATCCCCCACCCACCTCCCTCCAGCTGCCCTCAGTTTGTTCTCCTTTTTAGGGCTGAACAGTATTCTATTGTATGCATGAATCGCATTTGCTTACCTATACGTCAGTTGATGGACATTTTGATCGTTTCCCACTTTTTGGCCATTGCAAGTAATGTTGCCATAAACATTCACGTACATGTTTCTGTGCGGATGCAGGTTTTCGTTTCTCTTAGGAAGACATTTAGGAATGGAATTCCTAGGTCATATAACTCTACTCTTAACTGTAGCCTAATTGTTTTCCTCAGGTAGCCACGAGTGATCTCAATTCTTCTGTAAATTCTCCTATAATTTGACTCTATCAGCTTTATAATAGAAAAACCAGTTTGGGATATTTCATTCAATCTTCATCGTAAAGGTCATCCATTCATGTCTATGAACAGTTCAATGTAAAGTTCTACAGCAAGTCGAAATTAAATCTGAGGCAATTATCTTCTTAAAAATAAATTCATCTTATTTAGAAGACTTTTGTATGTAACAGAACAGGTAAATTCTCCATTGAGTAGTAATACTGTCTTAAATTAGTATCTGCTATAGCATTTCCTTAAAAGAGCAAACGGTTCAGGTACTAGGTATGAGAAGTCATTTCTTCCTTATGTCAACGTCAAGTCCTTCAACAGCTGTTCACCCCCAAACCGGGTAGTGTCACATTCATCTTCCGTGAGACAAATGGCCCAACCTGAATTAGTGATGTCAGCAAAAAACTAACTTTTTATATGCAACCTTCTTTTTTTTATATTCCGGAACACATAATTACTCAGAATAACAGAAGAATACATTTCACTAGATAGTAAGAGAAACTTATTTACAATTGACAAATTAGTTCCGTAAATGGCCCTTACAGGAACATTAAATATAATCAGTCTTGTCTATAAGTATTGTCAGTATACCCTCCAAATCACATACAACCTATAACAAAAGACTTGCCCAAAATGCGTATCGGTACCAAACTTCCTACCACCAGGTTCCAGTGTATTCAAAATTCCTAATTGTCTTAACATAAGCGTTATTAAACACTGACTTTATATTGTCTTGCTTCACACTTAGAAAAATATCCCTTCACTTAGTTTCTAAGAAAATGCTTCTCCAGGGATCTTGCAGCCTTCAGATTTGCTTTCATTCTCCTGCCTCCTGCAGCATCAGTGAAATCATTCTGTAAAATCCACCGGGACTGAAGGCCATTAGCAATTTATTAGTCAGTCGCATAGATAAAATTTGCCTTCGAATCTTATGCAAATGCTGCCTGCAAACACAAAATGTTTCTCCCACCTTTTCGGTCGGCTAAGAGAAATCACTCTAGATACAGGTATATAATAACAAAGGCACTATTTCCCTCTGATACTTCACTTTGAAGGCCCTCTTAAAACAAGAAGAAAGTGGTGAAGCCACATAAGATCAAGTTGCGTTACAGGATTTTGCGGCAGTCTCATTCTTACTGGTTTTGCTTTTTTGAGATGGCTACTGAGTTCCACAAATTGCTAATGAGGCCACCACCCTTGCAATCCAAGGGCTATGCCACATCCCCAAATGGAGCCACAGTATGTTTAAGGGAAGTGAAACTTCCAGGGTCAGCAGCAGGATGGTGTTGACAAGAAAACCCATGGGCACGGTGCAGTGCAGGTTGTTTTTCGAATGATCTCAAACTTCGAAAAGCCCACAAACATACAAGTGGGATGGCTCCCTCCTACCACTTGAAATAATCCCAGCTCATCTCAACCCCCACCCCCCCCCCCGCCTCCCCGTTCACATGCTAGGGAAACACACGCTATTTCAACAGTTGGCTCAGGCAAACGACATCAGCAAGGCACGTTTTCCTTCCATTACTACCCATGGCCGAGTATGCCTGCTGTTTTGCTACGTGAGCGGAACATTCCCTACATGTATCTATCTGGTTCCCACCAGTGCAGAAGTAACTGCTGACCTTTCGTATCTTTCAGCATACCAATGGCAAATTGTCAGCTAAACTCAGCCGGTAAACGTAGGTCCACTGAACTTGCTTTTCGACAACCTAAGCTGGAATTTCTCTTCTACCGATAGTTAGCCATGTGACCTTGGGAAAGCTACTCAACTTTGTTAGCGGCCCCTGTTAGTTGCCTACCTAGCAGTCACTTCCCCTGCCCTCCTCCTTCCACAGGTCTGGCATTGTTTAGCTCTGCAACCCTCCCCCACGTGATGAAGGGTAACCGACCCATCCCTGGTTCCAGTGATAGATCCTCATTTAAGAAGGGAAACGGATATCAGACTAAGTTCAGTTGCATAACAAGCACAAAAAGAGCAAGAAAGAAAAATAACGGTGGCTTTAAATACGATGTAAGGAGAATCCCCTGTTGGAGGAAGAAGTCAGGTGTCAGGCAACCTGGGGCACTGCGATGGCCTCGATGGCATCGGGGAGGAGGCCCCCACCAGCTTACTTGTCTGTCATCTTGCTGCCCTGTCTCCGGCCCAGCGGGGCTGCTTGAGCGCTGGGAAACACATCTGTACTTCAGCCAACCGGAAGCCCTTATGGGTCACGTGGCCACAGTGAGCTGTACGGGACACAGTGAAAGGCGGGCATGGGGAAGGGGCAGCCACCAGCAGTCATTGCCACAGCATGCAACCCAATTCCAGCCGATGAGGCCTCAAGAGGATTCTAGGCAAGGCCCCTGCTAAGAAGGAGAAAGGAAGACATGGCCTGTACTTCTCTCTCCGGTCCCTGTCAGAGAGCGATGTGACGCTTGGAATTGACGCGGCCATCCTGTGCCTAACCTGAGAGTAAAGCCAACGTACGGAGCAGGACAGAGCCTGCGCAGAGAAACACCTTAAGCCACTCCGGATTTCTTATTATGTTTCTAGTTCATTCCACCCATCCAATAGGCCTTCCAAGTCTCAAGACCGTTATCTCTCCCTCTTGGTCTGTATTATATCACAAGCTAAAAATTCTAGAGACACCAAAGACCAACCAATTACTGTTTTAATCACTATTACCAAAATATACCTTGGTTACTGTTTGTTTTATTTAAAAATGAATGTAAAAAAAAAAAACCATACAGCATGTTCATTTACTCAGGTATTCAAATATTTCCTTAAAAGCATAACAGTTTTAAAATCCTGGCTTCGCCATTTCCGGCACTGGGATCTAGCCCAAGTAATTTAGTCTATGAGAGCCATAGATTCCTTCTATGCAAAGGAAGGGAAAATACCATCACTTTCTAGGAGTGTGTGAAGTTCAGAAATATATGTAAATGACATAATGTCAGATATATAATAGGGGCTCGGTAACTGGAAACCATTATATCACGCGCAGCCACTGAAGACACAAAGATGAAATTAGATCTGGTTCAAAGCTGCATTCATTTATTTTCTTCTTTCCTCCATTCACTTATACATATATACGTGCATAAATATATATTCCACCTACTTCCAGAAGGCACTGAAAGCAGCCAGAAGGCAAACAGGGAAATTATAGCAATGTTTTAAGTTCTAGAATAAAGTGTATATACCAAGGAATTATGAATAGTCAAAGAAAGAGTAGAAACCAAGAGGCAAAAGAGAAGGAAAGGCAAGAGAAGGCATTTGAGAGTAGAGGGAAGAAATGGGTCAAGAAAAGAGGGGCGTTGAGGCCAGAAGGTAAGACCTGGGTCAGGGGTGGGGAGGAGAGAAACTGGAAGAGAGAGTGAGCGATGCCGAACCTACAGCCTGGTAAGTGTCTAGCATCACTAAAGACTCGCATTTTGCACAGCGAGGAGTTTCTTCTGAGTCCTGCCTGGATGAGTGCACCAGTTCTCCCAAGGATCAAGATGCCTTATTCCTCTTACCTTCCTTGCCTTGTAACTTTATAATGAATCCGTGCCATCTGAAATAATCGAGCATGTCTCTGTTCCCTGCAACACAAAAGCTCCTAAAACAACGTAAGGGGTAGCTGAAGCCATGGGATTGAAAAAAGAGTGAGAGGAAATCAAGAGAAGGAAAGGAGCTGTGGGACACAGAGGAAAAGAGGTTGCCAAGGAGAAACCGAGCTGGGTTCAAAGGCCAGCGCATTTCAATGCAATAAGGACTCGTCCTCCAGAATTCGCCGACGAGGTCTTCTATAACCTTGAATAAAGGAGATTCGAGAGCGCTGGCAGAATGAACAGAGATGAACATGTGAATCAGCTTTGAGTGTAAACTATTGTCATGTGAGGTTTAGCTGTAAAAGAAAGAAGAGATGGCTTTCGGGAGGGGTTTGCTTGCGGAGGAGTTTTGACATGAGGAGATAATGGGGGGCGTAGAGAAGCTGAAGCTGGAGGAGAGCGAAATGATCCTATTTGGAGCGGACCACAAGGAAGCAGCAAGATCGCACGGCATTTGAACAGGAAGACAGAGGTCTTTACCTCAGAGATGGGAAGAAAAGGGGTCTGGGCTCCTTCTGTGAATTTCATGTGTGACAGATCTTTCACCACAGGACAAACTGACCTGTACTTCCATGTGGAACCAGCTGTAAGAAAGGAATATTTCAGGTTTTAAATGAGCTGGTTTTAAGCCCACGAAGTAATATGTGTGAACGATATAGCTGTCTATAATTTGCCAATTACTGTTACTTGCCCTCGATATAAGCCCATTTCACAAGAGCACTGATGGGGTTGGGTTTCTGGAAGTGATGAATCTAGGAGTGGTGGCTGGCCAATGAATCACCCAGGAAATTTGAGAGACCAGGATGTTGTTACCTCCAGATCTTGGGGCTTCCAGCCTTCCGCCCTATCGGGCAGGCACATCTGCTTCTCCAAATGAAGGAAACAAAACCAGAATAGAAGAGACAGTTGGCAAAGCCACAAGGTCAATCGTGGCCCTCCCCTTCCTGGTTTCCTGCACTGAACTCGGACTATCTACGTGAGCTGCCTCGGAGCAATTGTGCACTCGGCGAAAAGAACGAAAATAGGAACAACGAATACTGCTTTCCTTATTCGGCATCTCTGAAATACCATCTGATTCACTGACTTGTCCCGCAAATTGTAATTGATTTCCTACTATGTGCTAGAATCTGTTCTAGGCCCTGGAAAGGAGTGGTGGTCATCAAATAATTTTCCTGTGTAGGATACAAGGCCACGGGGCTTGCATAAGGTCTCATTATTAATAAGGATTCTCACTGTTTATCTAAACGGATGCATCTGTAAATCTCACTAAGCATATTGCATTACTATTTACAAAAGATGAGGTTGATGTTTATTTTTCAGCATGGAAAATGCACATGCTGTACTTTTCATTTACGAGATACGGCTTAGGGTGGACAAACCCTTAGGATAAATACTCCATTCTACAACCCACGAAGGACCACGAACTCCAAAGCTTATACGTGTTCCAATTTTCGTCATGGCCCATTTGGCCCAGGGTTCCGTATGTGTCGGAAGATCCAGGTGACACATTAGAGAAAGGCAAGTTAATTTTGTAATCATCCCAAATAACTTTCTTATCCCTCCTCCAATGCTAACTTCCTAACTTGCCTTGATGATCACTTCTGGATTCATCTTCCATGAACTTATCTAAAATTGTTTTACAAGTCCTACATTTAAAAACGTTAGACTATATCACTTTCTTAAAAATACAGGATTAAAAATAGAACAAACATGCTTTCATTTTATGACTGCCACAAGCTTGACTGTTATTCTATAATCGTGTTTCTTAATATTGCTTAAAGGGTATTATCTAGTCCTGTTAAGTTCTATTGTATTATGTCCACCTCTGTATTCCCTTGAGCCTATAAAATACCCGACAAAGAAGGAAAGGGCTTAATAAATATTTGTGAAATAAAATAATTTAATTAACAAGTAATTGGCGCCCCCTTTTTTTAAAATTTAACGTTTTTTTTAATTTATTTATTTTTGAGACAGAGAGAGACAGAGCATGAACAGGGGAGGGGCAGAGAGAGGGGGAGACACAGAATCCGAATCAGGCTCCAGGCTCTGAGCTGTCAGCACAGAGCCCGATGCGGGGCTCGAACTCATGGACCGTGAGATCATGACCTGAGCTGAAGTCGGACGCTCAACCGACTGAGCCACCCAGGCGCCCCAGTGCCCCTTTCAACTTGTAGGCTCTAACCTTCCCATCTCTCCGCCTTCATCTTTTTACAGGCTAGAGAATGCTAATATTTTCAGGGATTCTCACCAGACAAGGCTTAGGTGCTATAACTGAGGTGACCATATGTCCCAGTTCCCTTAAGGCAGTCTCAGTTTTTGCCTAATGTCCCAGTATCATTATGACTAGTGACCCTTCCCTTTTCAAAAGTGTCCTGGTTTGAATGAACTTATATCCACTATTCCCTTAGGGTCCCTTAAGCCCCTCTATGATATTTTACACATGGATTTCAGGGGCACATGAACACCTGCTTGTACAGTGCAGTAGTTTCTGTTTGCTTTGTTTCCCAGTTGCCTTCCTGATGATAAAGTGTTTCTGTGAGCCTTTGAACTATTGGGTAGGAGATGCCGAAGAAAAATCTAGGCGAGTGCTTTTCACATTTTAACATGCATATGTATCACCTAGGGCTGTTGTGAAAATTCTGGCTCTATTCAGCAGGTCTGGAATGGGAACACAGACTTTGCATTTAAAAAATTTTTTTTAATGTTTTATTATTTATTTTTGAGACAGAGAGAGACAGAACATGAACGGGGGAGGGTCAGAGAGAGAGGGAGACACAGAATCTGAAGCAGGCTCCAGGCTCCGAGCTGTCAGCACAGGGCCTGATGCGGGGCTCAAACTCACGGACAGCGAGATCGTGACCTGAGCCGAAGTCGGACGCTTAACCGACTGAGCCACCCAGGGGTCCCCAGACTTTGCTCCCAGGTGATACTGATATTGTTGGTGTGGGGGCCACACTTTGCATAGCAAGAGTCTGCAGGTGTTCCTAATTAGCCACAACTTAGAGACCAGCCATTATGATACAGTACCGCTTGGTACTTATGAGTGCACACTTTGGGCACCACAGCATTTGAAACTTTGTCTCCTCTTTTTCATAACTGGGTGTCAGCAGGCAAAATTCCCAGTATTTCAGTTTTACTTTCTTTCCTTTAGTCTTTCAAAAGCCACATACCCGGAACCTTTGTTTTAACTATCATAAGCTGATAGGATTGAAATAGCATTTTGTAAACAATAACTTGCTATTTCAACCTATGGGTTCACAATCATTGTTGTAGTCACCAAAATTTCTCTTTCCTCTGATGTCAGTCCTAATGCAGGACCAGTGTTCTCTCTCCGGGTAGAGTCAACAATGCAAGGGGAAAACTGAGATCAGAAACTTGGATAATTGTCTCAGAGAAAATTAATCTCTAATTTAGTCATTGCAAAACTAGACGCCGAGTTTGAAGTCACGACATGCTGTATTTTCACCCCCTACAATTGAAAGTGCCCTGTAGATTATAATTTTCCATCAGTTCGCTTATTAACATTTATTTCACACCTGACTTGACCACAGCACCTACAGCATGAAGAACGTAAGAAAACGGCTCCTGCACTGAGAGCTCACAGATCTACCAGAACATGTTTCCTGAAGCCCATCGCTATGTACAAGCTAAACACGCTCCATCCTGGAGCCATGGCAGGTCACTTTCAAAGGACATCTAAGTGCGTTCATTCACAGTACAATAGAAAATATATCCAGAAGCGAAGATTGGCCCAACTATCAGGATGACGGCAAAAGAGGGTCTGCTTACTGAGAAAATAAGTAGAAATAATTTATATTTTTTCCTCTTGTCACTGTCAGATCTCATTTGGTGCATAAATCTCAAAACTTCATTAAGATAATCTCCATGAATCCAGGGAGAGAAATCTCCAGCACGTTTCCGCTATCTGATTGGAGAGATGGCTGGTCACTAGAGAACGGGCAGCCAGGACAAGGGCAGCATCAACATCGACACGGTCATTCAAGTGTTTCTCTCGCCAAAGTGGTTCTACAGGTCCACGGCTGTTTCTCCTCTAAGCCAGAGGTTGGCAAACTGTGACCCAAAGACCAAATCTAGCCCATTGCCTCTTAGTGTAAATAAAGTTTTATTGGAACCAACCACGCACACTCATTTATGTATTGTTTATGGCTGTTTTTATGCTAAGACAGCAGGGTTGTAACACAGACCACATGGCCAGCAAAACCTAAGATATTTACGATCTGGCCCTAACTAACTAAAATACTACGTACTTCACACACACACACAAAAAAAGTAAGCTTGCTCTGACAAATAATTGAGTTTGAAGAATTCATATATATGTTTAATAATTCACAATAATTGTAAGCCTTCATGAAGATAATAAAAAGCTAGCATGAAGAAGTTTTAGCAATAATTTCTATACCAATATCCCTTTGGTATATAGTTAACCACTAACAAATGAACCAAATATTATTTGTGAAAAAGATAATGCCTAGTTTTACACATTAAACTCAAGTGGGAGAAGGCAGATAATAACATAGTCAGTATCTTTGATTTCTACAGATACATGATAAAGTAAAAACTAGTACTTGAGGTTATGCTCATATCCTAAGCATCTACATAATAATCGGAGATAGACAAGTTCATCTGAAAGATTCCCCTGTTGAGTAACACAGGAAATATCCCTATAGAAGTATAGTATCATCTCAATTTAGATTCAATGAACTTCAATGCAAATGTGTAATTATTTGAAGACTGAGAGCCAGTAAGGGGAAATTATATTCAAGATTTTTATTTATTTTTATTTTATTTTTTTGAGAGAGCGTGCACAAGCAGGGGAGGGGCAGAGGGAGAGGGAAGGAGAGAATCTTAAGCAGGCTCCACACTCTTCACAGAGACCGACCTGGGGCTCGATCTCACGACTGTGAGATCATGACCTGAGCCAAAATCAAGAGCTGGATGCTCAACCAACTGAGCCACCCAGGCGCCCCAAGGGGAAATTATATTTAAATGGAGAAGAGAGTTATCCTTGTATCCTGCTTTAGTTAATTATATGGCGTGAATACTTATATTCCATATAACAAAAGGAGAGAGAAGATCATCTTCCATAAATAATTTGCAACTTTGGTCCAGACTTTTTTTATATATAAATAACCAATATATTTTATTTGATTTTTATTTTTTCATTAATTTATACATTTTTATTTAAATTCCAGTTAGTTAATATACAGTGTAATATTAGTCTGAGGTGTAGAACGCAGTGATTCTTTGCTTACATACAACACCCAGTGCTCAGCACAAGTGCTTAATGCCCATCACGCATTTAACTCACCCCCCCCTTCCCCCCTCCCCCCCCCCCCCCCCCGGCAGCAACCTTCAGTTGGTCTAAGGCCCTCAAGTAGCTGCTATGGCTTTATTTTCACAGTATCTAGATGTGTCATTATCATCAGATGAAAAAGTCAACAAAATTATATTTTTTCTCAGGAAATGAAGTACATAATTAAGATCTATGTCTATTATCCATTTTTTATTACTTGATGCCAGTATGTGCAATTAGACATTATTTTTCTTACTGCAAATATTTTCTGATCAGTGAATCAGTGATGAACTATTTACTAAGCGAGTAGTGATAAAGAATGATTTTATTTATAAAAATCTCAGGGCGCCTGAGTGGCTCAGTTGGTTAAATGTCCGACTTCGGCTCAGGTCATGATCTCGTGGTTCATGAGTTTGACCTCCATGTCAGGCTCTGGGCTGACAGCTCGGAGCCTGGAGCCTGCTTCGGATTCTGTGTCTCCCTCTCTCTCTTCCCCTCCCTCACTTGGGCTCTCTCTCTCTCTCTCTCTCTCTCAAAAATAAATGAGCATTAAAAAAATTTTAAATCTCCATGTTTATAGAGTATTGATCTCAATTCCTCATTTCATGTGCATCATATACAATAGTTAAAAAATTATCAATAACTTAGTTGGGATAATGGTTTACAATTCTGATTATGCTGAAAGGCTAAGGAAAGACTTTGGAAATTCAAAAGTCAAGACAATTGATGTTGCTTTACTCCTGCCTTCCTTATCAGGTACAAAGAAATTACTCAAAAAATGCTTACAATATGGAGATACTCAAATAAAAATTATTTTTAAAAAATCATACAAATTCCTAAACATAAAACTAACATATTCTAATAATGTCAAATTGTTACAGGGATGTTTTCTAATTTTTTGACTTCTATATATTTTTACAATTAGAATACTAACTCTCTGCCCATCAGTATCAGCCTTTTATTCTTATTTATTCTTTTTAAATTTATTTATTTAGCGGTAGAGGGACAGAGAGACAGAGAGAGAGAGGGAGAGAGAGAGGAGAATCCCAAGCAGGCTCTGCACTGTCAGCACAGAGCCAAACACGAGGCTCGATCTCGGGAACCCTGAGATCATGACCTGAACCAAAATCAAGAGTTGGAGACTTAACCGACTGAGCGCCCCAGGCACCCCAGTAACAGCCTTTTAAAGAGCTTGCGGTAGCCAACTGTCAATCCCAGGACACACGGGTGTTAGCAGGTAAGAAACCAACCCAACAAATTTCTGCTTGGGAAGTAAGATAAAAAGCAAAACGTAAAATAAGATAATCTTGTTTTGTCTACTTTGGGAGGAAAAAAACACATCACCAGTCCTCTCAAGTTTATAATAAACACGTGTGTGCATGCAAAACGAAAGCAAGAAAGCAAGAGAAAGAAAGAAAGAAAGAAAGAAAGAAAGAAAGAAAGAAAGAAAGAAAAGGAAAAAGGCAAGCAAGATAGAGAAAGCAAGAAAGAAAGCAAGAAAGAAAGCAAGAAAGAAAGCAAATGGAAAGGAAAGGAAAGGAAAGGAAAGGAAAGGAAAGGAAAGGAAAGGAAAGGAAAAGGAAAAGGGAGGGAAGAGACAAGATGAGACGACAATCTTTAGCCAGATCTCTAAAGCACAAAGGCTAAAATTTGACCCAAAAAACTCCTAACTTTTGAAAATTAAATTATTGCCTCTGTGGACTGGGAAAACGGAAAGTTTGCATTTCAAACACATAAATAACATAAAGGAATTGTGCCTCCACTTTGAAAGCTATTCAAATACAAAAAAAAAAGCGACATTCTGCAGGGCGCACTTTGAAGATGAAATTTAAGCAAAGGGCACAGGTTCAGCTTAATCTGCTTTTCTCGAGTGGGCCGCACTGGGCTGGGGTCACTGGACAGTTGTGAACGCCTCAGTAACTTGGGCCCAGGTGGCATCAGCAAGGTGAATTTGATGGGTGATTTGTTTCTTTCGGAGGGGGACTCTGAATGATGACAAATAAAACATAGTACTTGTACCCAAACTTTTCTTTCCTCTAGGAAGCACAGCTAGGATTAAGTTGATTGGCACTCTGTAGAAATAGCAGCAACCCCCCTTCTGATTAATATTCCAATGTAGATGCAATTTCTTGTTATTGAGGCTGGGCAATTATCTGCCTTTCAGGAGATAGAAAATAAATAATGAAATAAAATAAAATAAAATAAAATAAAATAAAATAAAATAAAATAAAATAAAACAAAATAAAACAAAACAACACAAAACAAAACAAAACAAAATAAAATAAAATAAAACAACAGAATCAAGACCCATAAGCCATGGAAATTATCCAAAGGTAGACGCACGAGCCTGAGGAGACATGTCTACAGCTTGGCCTGCTGAGGCGAAGAGCTGGGGTTTCACAAGGGACGTTTCCTCCTTCACAGAATCACCCCAGTGTAGGCACCCTGTCTGCGGTACCAGGCAAGGAGTGACCCAAAACGGAGCAGTTTTAAAATTCAAAACTGGCTCCGGGAAGACTGTAGCTTACTGGGCCAGGCACCTGAGAGCCGCCATTTAGATCTTCAGGAGGCCAGTCTCGCAGAGGGTAGAGATTCAGTCTTTCTGGCCCTTGGGGGCATTTCAAACAACCAAGGCTTGGTGAGTCCAAAAGAACGCCTATAAAATAGTTCCAGCATTACAGAACTTTCAATTGGACGATGCTATATATCTAGATGCTGTAAACATTTAAAGTGTCAGCTTTTTAAAATTTCCTTTTCAAGACTGATCTGCAACGACAGCTTCTCTCAGTTCCCCAGAAGTGGGCAACCTAACCCTGTCCTTGGAGCTACAGTTTCAGTGGATAATCGTATGTTTGCTTGGTCAAATTGGAAAGCCAAATAAATTTGACAAAGCGTCTTCCCTGGAACGTGTTCATTTCTAGTTACTCGTGGCTATGTGTAGGAATTTAAACTAAAACCTGTTTTTCACATTAGCAGACAAAAAGGGCTTTGTCTGACTATCTAAATTGACTTCCCACACAGGAACATAAGTGATAGCAAGCTGTTATAATGGTTGACTCATCCTTTAAATACCAGCTCCCCCATTATGTCATATCTCTGATTAAATATCACCTTCTGAGAAAGCTTCCCTTACCATCCGACCAACTCTGCTCCACTGTTCTGTCCTCTTATTACTGCCTGGCATATTATATATTACTGATGTCTTGTCACGCCCCATTCTACAATGCAGTCTCTATAAAAAGAACTATTTTAACTATTTTACTTACGGATGTATCTATCCATCCTGCCTAGAGCACTAGCTCTGTTTTGCTCACTTTATATCTGCTCAGTAAATACTTGAAGGATGAATTTATGAATGGAACCTTCTGAAAATGGATACAAAATTGTGTGCGTGTGCGTTCCTCTGGAGAAGAAAGGTATAACTCAGATCTTATTCTGTATGGATCAGGCCCGTGGTCTAATAAGACTAAGAACTTCAGTTATACGTGCGTAACCCCATTTCATCATCAGTAACATCATCACTGGCAATGTCCGTAGAGGAAAATTCTGCAACTGATCAAATGCTCGCGGTACTGGAATCATAAATAAAGAAGCACACACTGAGAAAGCAATGACGTGGGGAACGTTTCTATTTTAAAGACTTGTTGTTGTAAATGTAGCAAAATTTACAGCCCAAAATAATTTCACCCGTACTTCAATCATTCAGATCACTCCAAATCCTATTCTGACCTTTCTTATGGAACACACGTCTATATTCACATATGTGTCATCAATGACTGTGTACATTTGGTTCATCAAGGCTCTCCTAAGAGATTTCAGCAGACGTTTGGATGCAGAACTTGGGGCATTCCAAGGCAGACCCGTACACGCCTCGATCGTGATTAACGGCACGGATGGCTTCCCCCTGTTTTGTCTGGTTCCCCTCCTCCCCTGTTTGCTAAAATATGCACCACACAGTCAGGGCTGAAGGAGCAACAAAAGTGAAACCATGTGTATGTGTGGAGATAAGAAGTCTGGATGAGAGCAAGGGTTAGGAGAGGAAGTCGAAGGACAGAAAAAGAGACTGGGTCGATGCTGTGTAAAACCGGAGACCAAGTGGGCTCAAAGGGAAGCAAGTGATAAGGAAACTGAATTAGAAAAGAACAGGAAGAGAATACAAGTTCAGAACAGCCATAAATAGTTAAATGAGTAAGAAACACAAGCAAAACGGGGGATGAGAACTGTAAGGAAAGAACAAAGAAACATGTAGCAGAGGGGAAAGAGAATGTGCAAATGGGATCGGTAGTGATACGTCATGAAAAGAGAATACCAAAACAGGGTATAACTAGAGAAGGCAGAAAATAAAGAGACAATCACGCGCGCGCACTCACAGACCCAGCGGAGTGGAGTCGGGGGAGAGTCGTGCCCAAAACTCATCTGCGAACCGTCACGGTGGGGTGAACGTAGTCACAGCCCCCCAAAGAGGCCCGCACATTAACCGCTAGAGCCTGTGACTCAGTTACCCTACACAATGAGGGGGACTTTACAGATGTGATTAAGAGCACGGGCCTGGAGAGTAGCTGGGATTGTCCGGGTGGGCCCGATCTCATCCCATGGGTCATTAGAGCAAGAAGCTTCCCCAGCCAGAGGTTGTCAGAGAGAGAGACGTGGGGGTGGAAGAAAGGCACGAAGGCACAGACAGACGCAACATTGCTACTTGGCTGACTTTGAACCCCAAATTCACGTTGTGTTCTCCTACTTCTTGCCTTGCCTTCAACCTTGATCCCTGCCTCCCATGAAGCTCCAACCCCCAGCTTTAAAATCATGTTAAGACCATCTTCATTTAAGATTGAAAAGGAAGGGCGCCCAGGTGGCTCAGTGGGTCGAGCGTCCGACTCACTCAGGTCATGATCTCAGGGTCCATGCGTTTGAGCCCCCACGTTAGGCTCCGTGCTGAGAGCAGGGAGCCTGCATGCGATTCTCTCTCTCCCTCTCTCTGCCTCTCCCCGGCTCTTGCTCTCTCTCCTCAAATAAATAAACTTAAAAAAAACAAGACTGAAAAGAAGGAAACAAATATTACAAACACCAGACATCTTAAAAAACAAAAACGAAACCAGTAGATCAGAGAATTGAAAGTATGTTGAAGTACGCCTTTTGTTTTTAAGGTTCCTGAAAGTGAGCATAAAAAGGAATCAAAGGCTTTCCTTCTTATCTCGGCTTTGTCACTTACTAGATGGTGTGATCTCGGTAAATCCTTCAATCTCTTTCTTCCATAAACCGTTGCTAATAATAATATCACTGCTACGTAACAGAGTCTATAAACTCCACAGTCCTGTACAAATGTAAAACCTTGCTACTAATCATTGGGTCTAGGTCACTCACTGTCCTACTGTCTTCAGTTACAACACTCAGAGCCACTGTACCTTTATTTCGCTAAGCGCTGCTAATATTCCTACCTTCCAAACTTGACACAAATGAGTTGTTGCTCTTCAGTGAGTTACTTAAGGATCAAGGGGGAAAATGTGTCCTTGAAAAAAAAAGTCGGTGATTCTTTTCAGTAACACAAAACATCCATCTTTGTAATCAGTTTGGGATTCCATGAATTATCTTTCTTAAAACAGGTCCCATCTGAATACAAGTGACCTAAAACAATGGCCCCTGTCTTGGTGCTTGTGATAAATTTCATTTTACATGTTGGAGAGCCTCTGAACATATAAGATGAGCCTCTGAACATAAAATCTCATGGAGGAGTCCTGTTTCATTAACATGAGAGCTCCCCTCTCCCACCCCACAATGTGTTGTTCTGCACTGGAGCCATGACCCGAGCAGACGAGCTCTTAACAATATTCCGTGTTTTTCTTTGCTCTGTCACTTGGGCTCCCTGGCATTGTCTCTTAGTGGCTATTGTGTTTGGCACAGGAAAAGATAAAGTATCCCAGAATCCGGAGGCTACTGGAACCCATCAAAGATGACAAGGAGGAATCTGCAAAGAAATTACCTTCTTGAAGAACATACGGTTCTATGAATTCTCAACAGAAATAAAAATATATCCCATGAGATTCAGCAAATAAAATCCTTTAACAACAAATAGCAATATTTATCCCTTCAGGCCCTTGGGAAAAATATGACAGAAATGCCTCCACTTATTTGTTTGTCATTTAGGGGCTTGAACTACCCAGAATAGAATCTTAAATCGGGAAGTAAGCTCAAAGCCTTCCAATGAACTTTCCTCTCAAGATAGGGAAGCACCGAGAACCCCCCTCTGGCCACAGTTGACGAGTTTCATATTGGGTTTATAACTAAGGTTATTTAATGAGCGTGGTTATCTGGTTTCCTGTGACAGCCTTAAATTCAGCCCTCAGAGCCAAGAGGTTGGAAGACAGTGATGGATAAAGGGAAAGAAGGAAACCAGTTAGAGTTGCTGGACTGTCCAGAGCCGGTGGAACCAGGCAAACATTCCCACATGTCTCAAGACTCTCCGAAGAACCCCCCCCCCCACCATTTCGGCAGATCTCCTTTGTGAGTAACACCCACAGTGGAGAATCAGATGCATGGAGACCAGAGACACGACTTTCAGAGGCCACCTGATGTGTCCCCTTGTTCTATATGCTCACCCAGAGCGTGCGCTGTCCCACAATCTGCCACTCTGTGATGAGTGGCTCCTAGCCCAGTCTCATCCTCAGAGCATGGAGCTCTCGAGCACTGGAAGTGTGTGTCTTAGTCCCTGCTCGACACATTCTAGACTGAATTCGTCAGCAATGCTGCTATCCCTAAATTCTCAGCCTGCAACCGGGTTTGGCCTGTTTTTTTGTTTTTTTGTTTTTTTCCACTTCACAAAGTCCTAGGAACCTGGCACAGAGGTGATACAAATGGCTTAGGGAAACTAATTGTTTAAATTCTTATTAAACTTCTACATATATGTTAGCCTGTGGGATCACTGGTTTATGTTTCCGATTACTTAACCACAGGATAGAATATTTACAGCAAAACATTCTGCCACCCAAACCATGACCATAACTAAGATACATCGGTACGATTCCCTCACATTAGGAAATTATTAATGCTGGAAACTCACGCTCCAGTGCTAACTACTATACTTGGTTGTTGTTAAAAATATTGTTTCGGAGCTTCCCAGCTACCTAATCTGGGCCCCAGCAGAAAGGGATCAGGGAATCTATCACACCAGATGATTCTAGTGCAGCCGTCCTTGTGGAGAATACTTTACAAGAATATTCATTTTTTCTAGCCACCGTATAGACGGTGGGGAAAAAAACAGACAAGTTAGAAAGCTTTCTTTAGGTTTTACAAGAAGTTTAATCTTCTGAAGTCAAAGGGGTCAATCAATATAATGGCTCTAAATTAAGGAATATTGTTTTTGTTCAACTTTTTAAAATATATTTTTTTAATTTTTTTAGTGTTTATTGAATTTTAAGAGAGAGAGAGAGGGAGACAGAGCATGAGCAGGGGAGAGACAGAGAGGGAGGGAGACACGGAACCTGAAGCAGGTTCCAGGCTCTGAGCGGTCAGCACAGAGCCCGACGTGGGGCTCGAACTCACGAGGTGTGAGATCATGACCTGAGCTGAAGTCAGATGCTTAACCGACCGAGCCATCCAGGTGCCCCAACTTTTAAACATGTTTTATTGTTTAGGCTCCAGTGGCTTAAGGAACGAGGCAGAGAACGGCATGGTGTCACAGCACAAGCTACCTGTACCTGGGTGCTGTCTGACATTTTTGTTCTTTACAACTCGTCCTCGCCTATAATATGTTCCCCCCCGCACACACACACAGAATCACATAAAATACCAAGTGACGAGCAAGTTTTGAAGAGAGACTCAGATCAAAATAGTTATACCCCTGGTTCTCCACAAGACAATTCGTGACTCAAAAAACGCACATACAGAATGCGAGATTTCCTCGGGGACTGTCAGGGTTCGAAATTGCAAATGACAAACCTCAAACCAAACCAATGCATGTGTTGACTCTTTTTTAAACCTGGACTGAGTCTCCAAGGCTTCTCTCCTTAGGCAGAGAAAAAAAAAAAAAAAGAGCCCCCTCGATTTTTTAGTCGGGCGTGGTTCCTGAATTTGCAGTCATGCTGATTTCCCCATGAGTCATGCTTGTTCCTAGTATATGCCAGACTTTCCCCTTTTGGATGCCTCAAGAGGAACTTCTATTTGACAATGGAACACTGGAAAGTGATGAAGAAACCACACAATTGTGTCCGGCTCAAAAAGGCACACAAGGGCCCGGCGTTTTAAAGCACAGCTTCTCCTAGCTGAGTGTGCGGGAAGGACCGAGGGGGCTCGTGAAAACCCGCGTTTCTGGGCCCCACCCCCAGAGTCTTCAGCTCACGTGGTCTGGGATGGGGCCTGTCATCCTGCACTTCTAACCAGCTTCCAAGTGATGGTTCATGGACCACATTTTGAGTAGCACGGGTTGAGAGCAAGGTTTCTCTGCCTCGCCGCCACTGACACGAGCGGCTGGAGCATTCTTGTTGTAGGGGCTGCTGGGCGCATCGTAGGATGTTGAACGGCATCCCTGACCTCCAGTCACTGGAGGTCAGCAGCACCTCCCCAGGCGTGACGGCCAAAAATGTCTCCGGACACTGCTAAGTGTCCTCAGGGTACCGAATTGTCCCCGTTGAGAACCACTGGCTTGGAGGATATGATCGGAACAAACCAGATCTGAGTTGGAGTCTGGCTGCGGCACTTCACTACCCACGCGATTCGGGGTAGCGGTGCCCAAATGGTTAAATCAAGAGGATGATTTTGCATCTCCCATAGAGCTGTTCTAAGGACGGATTAAATGAGGGTATCTTTGCTCAGGTAGCCCGGGGCTGGCCCCAAAGCAGGGCTCAGGAAGGGGCAGCGTGTGGTTCTGTTTGTTTGGCTGTGTGTTCCAACACCCTCCAAACTCTGTTTACCACAGAAGGGTAGGTTTCTGTCTACCGAGTTAGAGAAAATAGAGCGTTCAGAGGCAATAACAATAAAATAAGCCCCAGATCTATTTCTGTGGTCACGAGGCTTAAAACTTGGTTCTGTGACTAATATGCTGAACATACTGTTGTGATTCTGAAATAGTCTTGATTTAAGACATAGATATGTTTCTCAAGTTGTCTCTAAAGCAAAATGTTATGCCAGCTTGTCAAGTCTCCTTCATCCCCCTGACCCTAGAAGATAAAAATCGGTCGTTGTCCAAAGAACAAAAGCAACCAAAGGAGCTGAGATACGAATGTCACAAGAGATTGGCCAAAAGGGCAAAGCAACATTTGCACATCTAATAGCCTATCCCTGCTCTCCCGGAAGGAGCACTATTGTTAGTTTTCTCTTTCGCCACCAGGGGGAGTACCAAACTCTCACAGGCTCGCAAGCCTTTGTCAGATGTGCGGTACAGAGGCTGGCGGACCAGAGTCGAAGAAATTCAGTTGCTTCCTAACAGGATAAAAATACCTCCTGGCATGAATTCAGCAGAGAAGTCTGCACGAACCACTTCTGTGTATAAGGTTCTTTTAAGCTTTTCTATTCCAAACACCGCAACCATAGCTATTTTTGTTCCTGGGAGGCAAGACACGACAGAGTTAACTGTCTCTTAGTGCGCTTTCTGTCTCTACGTTTAAGACGAAGCATTAGGAGTAAGGCAAGTAAAAATTAGTGTTCCTTGAGAGAAAGTTTTGCAACCTGGAGGTGGGACAGCGCATGACCAGTGGCCAGTAACTTATTACGGGGAAGAGGGCAGAGAGAAGTGAGTGGAGAGAACAGAGAGAAACAGCCATCCTTCAGCACCCCTGAGCGACGTGTTAAGGACAAGGCCATTCACTTCCCTGCCCAGGTCTGCGCATTCTCATCTAGCCCGTCAGCAAGCAGTGGACACGTTATCACTGTCTTGACAATTCTGTGTGTGAAACTCTCCTGACCTTTGTTTTTACAGTATGGCTTCATATACTGCCAACTGGTATGGCTTTGCAATTCATAACGAAGTCTGCCAAGATGTAACAACAAACTTTCAAGTCCCTGAACCAAAATGGTTTTCAGAGGGTTCCTACGTCCACAGAGTCATTTGAAATGGCTCGGAATATCTCTGCCTGCTGAAGATACAACAGTAAGACGGGCGATGCTGCCGATGGCAGCGATGGCGATGGTGGTGGGGGTGACGGTGGAAATGAGGAAGAGGGTGGTAACGGTGATGAAGGTGATGGGGATCTCAGCTAAATTCCGCGAAAGCCTGCCACCACAGGACAAATACTGGGTGAGGCAATTGACGTTCGTAGCTAATCAAAGCCTCTCTCCCACCCTAAGAGGAAAGCATGGAGCTTTCTCCGTTTCCGTATTTTAAAGTCAGGCATCCAGGGGCGCCTGGGTGGCGTAGTCGGTTAAGCGTCCGACTTCAGCCAGGTCACGATCTCGCGGTCCGGGAGTTCGAGCCCCGCGTCGGGCTCTGGGCTGATGGCTCAGAGCCTGGAGCCTGTTTCCGATTCTGTGTCTCCCTCTCTCTCTGCCCCTCCCCCGTTCATGCTCTGTCTCTCTCTGTCCCAAAAATAAATAAACGTTGAAAAAAAAATTTTTTTTTTAAAATAAAGTCAGGCATCCAGATCATTCTCGAAAACTTTTCAATGCCCCCAAACACAAAGGTAAACAAGTAAATAGATATAAAGGTTATTGTTAACTAAACACTAAATCAATGATTATCACATACAGAATGCTCTTATGTTCAGATAAAACTCCATAGAGCTGTATTTGTAAAGGCTGGCTCTTCACCTGATGAGTTTTGGGCCCATTTTCATTTATGTCCCTATAAAGGCAAAAATACACACACGGTATGGGGCCTGCCATATACACAGAATGTTTTCTTACTACAACCCACTCTTTATAATTTCCTCTACAGTTGAGAGAACTTTACAATGAGAATATATTATACGTATGACCAAAATCAACACAGCTATGCCATCTTTGGACGGAAGATGTAGTTTCCAAGGATATTCTCAGAATACTTGCACGTAGAAGTCTGAAACATGGGTATGCATGTTTATTGAACTGTTTCCTAAGTCACTAAAGTCACCAAAGTTTTGCCCAAATAAGTCAAAGTATAACTGAAACCCACGACAACAACAAAACACAATTGAAAATGCACCTGCAATAGAATTCAAAAAGAGTAAGGCCAAAGACGCTTATATTTATGTCAAATACTATGGCATCTGTAGTCATATTATCCGTAACAATAATTGTTATTTTGTGTCTGAATATGTACACTTTACATTATTTGTTAGATACTCTATTTCCTCTTGGCCAAAATCATTGTGGGTCTTGTACCAAAGCCACCCTTAAGTAAAGGGCATCAGTCAAATTAGCATTTACCAGAACATTCCAAAATCAATAAGGCATGTATTTTTAAGAGCCTTTTTTTTTTTTTCTGGCTATCTTTAGGTCAGCAAAGGAAGGAGTTCTAAAGAACCAGAACTGGGAGTTCCACAAATAAACAGCCTGCTTCACGGTTCCTTGTGCAGAAAAATCTGGAAACTCTCAGCGGGACTTTATTGCTGATCTAAAGTTACTTGACAAAACTCAGGATCTCAAATGAGGGAAATCCTTTGGATAGTGAGGGTTTGCCCACCGTCTTCTCAGACTGAATTCTGAAATTAAGATCTACTCTAAGTCAGGAAGATTGCTTAAGGACCTTGTTAGATATGTTACCTCTCTCTTCTTTCACCTTCCCTATAAAACACCCAGACGGAGTCTACAACTCACTAAAAATAACATTCATGTGATTTGTATTATTAATCCTTGCTCTGTGGCCCCTGCCATTTGTGGCTGTGCCGTTCTGATACCAAATTTCTGACCCATATCCTGAACCCATGACCTCAGATACAAACGATCGGCCAATGTGATGATGGAGAAAGTGGTTCTGCTCGTTCATCTCCACTTCTTAAAATAGTATCAAAATAGCCACTTCCTTTCACTGCAGAGGAAAGTCTACTTTCCAGTTGATGCATAAAACTCAGCTGGCTATGGCTTATGAACAAATAGGCTAAGGAGTGACGAAACTTCAGGAAATTATCAAACTATAAAAGGAAATCGAATTTGGGCCTGGAAAAGAGAACAGTGTGTTTCCTCTTGCCTCTGAGCATAAACCAGAAAATACACAGAGACCGTTCACATATTTTTCCTGCTTCAAACACAGCTGAAATTTGAAAAGAGAGTAAATAAAGAAGGGAGAGCATTTTAATGCTTGAGAAAGTACCAAGAACGTTGTAATAGTGGTTTGTAGAGAAAAAAAAGATAAAGTAGAGATTAAAAAAAAAAAAAAAACAAACCTACAGGATAGCCAATGGGATGCACAAGAACCACATGAGAGAATTAAGGATTTCAACTAGAGGTAAGGTCATGGGTCCAACATCTACCTGCTATTAGTACTTACATAAAACAACTCCATGTGCACCCCTACAGCCAAGATTTTGTCTCTAAAACTCCCCCCCCCCACCACCACTAAAAAGAACCAGGGATCCTTGGAGAGTAGTCAAATTCAGGTCTTGCAGCAGAAGAATCAGGATAGACCCAGTACACTTTGTTGTCACCAGGAAGCACAAACGCTTTCAAGGATGTGTGAAGAGGACAAAGGAGCCAGCTGAAAGGAGTTCTCTAATGAAGATATGCCAAATTAAGCATCAAAAAGGAAAACAAAAAGTGCAAAAAGCCAGGAGAACACGACGATATGCCAAAGCAACAGATACCACGGTAGCTCAAGAAAGGGGTACATTATCTCTCTTCGGGATATTCACTGGAAATAGCACATGCTTGTCCAATTCAAGATGAGCTGAATCGCATCAGGTCACAGTGAGCTTCATGAAATGTTGTGCCAGGTGTTTCCGGCTAGGTAAAGACTACAGAAAAGTGGGTCTCAGCCCTGGCTCCATGTGAAAATCACTCGGGGAGATTTTTTTTTTTTTTTTTTTACATATCAGAGCTTGGGAACTACTCCAGACCAATTAAATCAGAATCTCTGGAGGTGGAACTAGAGAGAATTGAGGACCACTGGTTTAGACTCCAGGGTGCCCAGCCATCCCGGGGACTTTCCTGGTTTTAGCACTGAAAATCCTATGTCTCAGAAAACCCCTCGGTCCTGGGCAAACAAAGATGTCTGGTTACCCTCTTCAGCCAGGTAATACAAAGCTGTCACAGAAATTTCCAGGGGAGATCAGATAAGAAAATCCTGTGAAAGCATGGGATATAGGCACTAATTTATGATTTTAATGAATATACTTGGGGTTTAGTGATTTACATTTGTCACTGCTGTTCAAATGTTGAAAGGAATACGAGGTATTAAATCTGGAAAGGTAGGGGTGTCTGGCCGCCTCAGTCAGTGGAGCGTGCGACTCTTGATCTCGGGGTTGTGGGTTTGAGCCCCACGTTGGGTGTTAAGACTACTTAAAAATAAACCTGGGAATGTTTAAACCTGGAAATACAGACCTCTAAGGAGTCTTTAGATGCTCAGCGAAACTTAAGGGTTGGGTTTGATGTGATGCGATGCTTCTGGAACCGGTATGCTGTTGTGGGCTCAAAGGAGACAAGAAGACAAAGACAATTGCTGGGAAATTAGAAAAGGGAAAAGGGCAGAGAAAGGCACAGTGAATCCATTCTTAAGTTTGAGTGACAGGGCCCAAGGGGACCCACACGTTCATTGTACTGTGGGAGCCTCGACTGCAAAATCACTGAGGCGGATGCAAGGGGCCTCTGTGCAGCCGTTCAGATACTAGAGTTGACAGCGTGTGACAGAAGTCTCAGCAGTGAAACAGCATATGATTTATTTTGGGAGAATATGTGAAGAAGCAAGGTGAAAGCTGCTGGTGGGGCTTAGCAGAAATACTCTCCGGCAAGCCAAGGATAAAGACTGTTTAGGTATCATTTAGAAGCGCCCAGGCCGCGAGAGACAACAGGCTTTAAGGGGATGCTGGCTACATGGTTATAAGGCAGCCGAGCCTGTCCTGCGGGAAGGGGAGAGGTGAATCTAGACGTGACGAGACGCCTGAGGCCTGGGATGGTGGGCCTGGCCCAGAGCCACCAGCCATAATGGGAACCTGGGAGCCCTGCAGACATGAGGTGTCGCATTTAAGTGTTCAGGTGGGGCAAATAGGGACCTAAGAGCATACATTTTAAGTAACGAACGCACAAACAAAACACGCCGGTCTCGAGTTTAAAATAACAGGCAGGTGAGGATCAAAACAGCAAAGGGGAGATACTGTCCCGCCATCCTGAAACATCCCGAAGAACTCGCAAGATGTGCGCGTGTCATCTAAGGATGGCAAAATGAGTACGAGCGAACACGAAGAAAAGAAAGAAAATTAAGCTCTGGAGAGCAGAAAGGAGACAAAACAATCGACGCAGCTGAGGATGGAAAACATACATGGGAATCGGGGGTAACGAACTGCGGGCAGAGGCAGGAAAACACCTTTGAAACCCATAAAGGCCCTTCAGGTGGAATGGGGTGAACAGTTGAAGGGAAGGCGGGGAAGGAAGGTCACGGATTGAGCGGACTAGGTCGAGCCAGCAGTTTCCTTCCAAGTCCAAGCAAAGGAAAAACGCTTGAAACAAACCATTCGGTTAACAAAACAAAACAAAACAAAACAAAACAAAAAAACAAGTACTAAATCGGCAAAAGAGTTGGGCCAGCACTTTGCAGACAGGAAGCAAGCAGGCCCCAGGCGAATGCGGGAAAGTGATCGATGAAGGACAGGCAGTGAAGTTTTATCTCCGTCGTCAGCGTCAGCAGGTGTCAACCCTGGGCGGCCGGAAGAAATACCCGGGCCCCACTCTGGCCAACGGCATTGGAGCCCCTGGGGGTTGCGGCCGGAGATGCCTACGGCTCCCACGTGACTCCAGTGTGCAGCCAGGGTCGAGACCCGCTGCTCTGCATGTAACCGAGTGAACGCGTGACAGCCCATGCCTCCGGATTATCAGGCCAAAATAGCCACTTGCACCTGAAGCACTCCAATAACTGCGGCCAAAGTCATTTCCTTATTTGAACTTGGCAGATAAATGGCTTGATTTTCCACTTGACTTCAGGAGCTTTAAAATTCAGGGGCCAGAAAGTCAGAAAGTTTTCTCAACTAATTATTTGGAATATTTGTAATCACTTCTCACTAGCAATCCGACGCACCGGTGCCCTTCACACGGATAACAATTCACCCGGACACAACTTAGAAACTAGCAACACTGAGAAATCGTCTTATTTAAATCAGAAAATATCGATGGATTCTCAACTCGGGGCAATTTGGTCTCCTTAGGGGACATTTAGCACTGCCTCAGACATTTTTGATGGTCCTAACTAGGGACCATGTTACTGGTATCCATTGAGCAGAACTCAGGGAGGGCAATAAACAGCGTATGATGCACAGGACAGCCCCCCAGCACAACAGAGAATGGTCCGGCCCCAAATGTCAATGGTGCCGAGGTGGAAATACCCGGCTCTAAATAACACAGCCAACGTTTCCACCGGTAACAGCTGATATTCGCTGCCTTCCAATCTCAGTGCAAATAAAATAAGTTTGAACATGTACAAATGATATGCCAAATTAAAGGAAAATAAAAAAGGCCTCCCACAGAAAATTAAACCACTAGGAAAATTATTTTGTGGGCTTAGCACAATGAGAGATTAAGGACTGGGGGATCAGAGCCCTGGCCAACCAGTACACTAAAGTGAAAACGGAATTTCAAATCGAGTTTGATTGTTGGAGTTGAGTTTACATTCAGACAAATTGAGAGTGTTTTTAATGAAGACTTCTACAAAGCATGCTTTATCATCAATATTTAATAAGTGATGCCTAAGAGAAAGTATTCATGTTGAATATTACATTCCAAACTCCCCAGTGTATGCGTTTGTAGAAAAAAAAATGTTTTTTTTAAGCCATACACTTATATTCATTTCTCCCAAACCACTCAAAAAACGTACTCATTTTATGGAACTCACAATGAAAGCGAGATATTACGATGTTTTTTCGGGATCGCAAAGCAAGTAGACAGTGACCAATGACACGACCCCTAAATATGAGAAAGCAGGTGTGCTTAATGCTGGAGAAAGAGTCTCGTTTGGGCTAAAAGACAAAGAAAACTAATCATTCATCTCCAGCCTCCGATCTGTAATAACAGTAAAGTTAAATGGGAACTCAAAGACTATTTTAGGGGAAGATTTACATACGATTATTTACTATCGGCCCCAAAACATTAAAACATGACTTGGAGTTCTGAAACAGGCCGTTTAAATAGCTAGTGAAACCCATTTCCAAGTGCTTGCTAGTTATTGAGTCAGTTATTGACAGCGTGTGAGTGAGAAGGACCAAGCCAGAGGCTACCTAACTCGGCCGTACGTTTTATCGTGATCGATTGCGGACGGGGGGCTTCTCTTAATGATGCCTAGGCTCCTCCCCAGACCAAATAAATCAAAATCTCCAGGGGAAGGGCCTGGCCTTTGGGATGAGATTGCATAGCACATCTTAAATTTGGATTTGTCTACAGATTGCCTGGGGATCTTTCTAAAATGCAGATTCTGATCGTGTGGGTCTAGGTGTGCCCGTGATCTTGCATTTCTTGATACCAACATTGCTGGTCCAAGAGCCCCATGTTGAGTAGGGAGTGTCAAAAGCTTCCTGGATGATTCTAACGTGCAGCTGGCACTGAGAACCGTCAACGGTTGAGCCCTGGCTTTGCGCTGGGTACCATGTGGGCGTAGAAATGGAACAGAAAGGGTGAAAACGCATTCCTCAAGTAAGGAATTACCCTACCCCAAATCAGAGCTTTCCTGTCACGCAACCCGCAGACCACTGTCTCAACTGTCAAAAGTAAAAGCGAAGGTCAATTTGTTTCTAAAGGGAACACATTCCAATGTAGCCCAAATCAAGGGCAGTCACTCCTTTGGAAGAGTGGTAGATAACTTTACATGACAGAATCATCACCCTCCTCCATCCTTGCAGTTAACATTTAGTGAACATTTACTGTGCCGAGCATGATGTTCAATGCATTGCGTGACTTCTTTCGCTCTCACGGCAATTCCCTGAGGTAGGGCCTAACATTATTTTGTGGTCTAGTTTAGAAAACCGAACCTTGGACAAATTGAGTTGCTTATTTTTAAGGTAACAGCTTTGAGCGGTAGGGTTAGGGTTTCGACTGAGGGCCGCCCGAGTCCAGAGCCTGACTTCAAATCCATGGTATTTTCATTTTATTTGTTTTTATGCTGTGTAAAGTATCTTTTTTAACATTGATGAACATCGACTCAAAAAAAGCTTCTTTGCAGCTGTCAGAATACCTTTGTGAGTGACAATTCCAGAAAGTATACTTGGTAATAACTGAGTTCAGTTACCAGGCGCGTGTAGACCTTCAGAAATAGCATATAATTTTTCTCAGGATGGGGCGTGAATGGTTGATCTGGAAGGTGCCAAAATGGTATATGGGTAGACGCTGAAAATGGGTATCTTCTGGAATGTACTGGGGTTACCTTTTCAATCTAAATGGGACTTTGGAGTAAAATGAACGTGTACTCACAAAGCGGGTGATTATCATTCCTCCTGCACAAATTTCACACATCCCATGAATCTTTGCCTAATGAAGCGAATTGCAAAAGGACACGTATTGTGTGATTCCCTCTGTATGAAATGTCCATAAAAGGCAAATCGTCTGAGAAACACAGTGGTTGAGTGGTTTGCCAAGGGCTAGGGATGGAAACAGGGCAGCACTGGCAACGGGCATAAGCAATCACACTGGGTGACTGAAATGTCCTGAAACACACTGCGGGGATGTCTGCACAGCTGTGCCAATTCATGACAAATCATTGCATCGTATACATAAACTGGATGGATTGCAAGATATGTAACTAATACATCAATGAGATTATTTTAGAAGCATGCATTAACAAGAAAATCAAAAAGCGCTTCCTTGCAAATGGAGGCCTGAAAGCAATCTTACACACTCAGACTTAAAATACGTTAGTAGCATTACGGCCTATCTTTTCCCTTTCTAGGCCACCTTCTTAGAAAAATCAAAATATAATAAAGGAGAACAAACACCATTTTTCTTAAACTCCTCACTCAGGATTCAGAGTGATCTGACCAAGCATCCATCTGCGGTTAATATAGAAACATCCCACTGATCTAGACGCCAGACTTCTAAGAAATTGGACTTTCTAAAATCAGAAGCAAAGAAGACATCTGAACAACTATCAGGATTGCCTACATAATGGATGGGGCCCTGAGCAAAATGAAAACACAGGTCCTCTTGGTCAAAAAGTATTCAGCATTTCAAGATGTTGTGACGGCAGAACATTAAACCATGCATGAGGCCCTTCTGAGCACGGGCAGCGGGTGACTGCCCAGGGCTAACGCCCATAAAGTCAGTCCTGGCAACCAAACTGGCCCGTCACAAAAGCTCTGGGCCAAGGCTATGCACTTTATTCGAGAACTTTCTTCTGTAATAGAACTCCTCAAACTCTCATTTGTTTTTCTTCTATATGCATACCTAGAGGGCTTGGCTCGCCAAATCCTGGGCTGTGGGCAATCAGAGTGAACAAATGAGAAGTGAGTAAAGGCTTTCAGAAGGAAGACGCCTCCCTCTGATGGGAAATATGGAGAAAGAGAGACTAAAAAGCAGATCCAGGTATAGGAATGATTATAACGAGGCAAAGAAAGAGTGACCTTTTCCATTACACCCACTGCTTACAAAGAGGGCGACATATCACATATTTTAGAGAATACGGATCAAAAGGACTGAAGACTGAGTGTGGCAGCAGTGTGCTGGAGAAATACTTAATAGCTGACCCCCTGGAGGAGAGCCCGATTTGCAGCCTTCGCCAATTTCCATGGTGTAAATACTCCCATTGTGGCAGATTTCAAGGTACCAAGGTGGGGACTGGAACATGGGGTCGGAAAGAGAAGCGCACAATCGGTTCTCCATCCAGCGCAAGCCAGGTCCAGCCCACTGCCGAAATGGGGAAAACATTAGGTGCTACAGGCAGTGGAAATACAAGACAGGCCCGAGGCCCAGGAGCAGAAATAAAATTCAGTCCTGTCTCCTAATAAAACATTTTGTTCCAGGGGTTAGCAAAGACAGAAGGTAACTGTTGCTATTTGCTAACATGGGATTTTAATTCCAGTGGCAAAATCATCATGGATAATCAAAAGTTGACTACAAAACTATTTTCCCTTGTCATTTTCCTTCCAAAAGTAATTATCTCTGAATGATTTCATAGTTAAAGATTGTGTGCTTAAAGAGCAACCAATTGTGAAAAGAACTGAACACTATGCCAGTGATACGGTTTTTAAAAAAAATTGTAGTATTTGTTTTTAAAAAGGAGGGCTTAGCCAAGTAAAAATATTTCCTCTTTTCTGTTCTAATGGTTTAACCTATGAATCACCCTGTAGGAGTACTATCATGCCAGAGACATGGAACCCTTACTCTTCAGAGTGAAAGCATGGAGACTTCACCATCCGGTTTAGTTGTTTCTAGTAGAAATGAGGGTACATGGCAGGCTGAAATGTAAGCACTCCAAGTCACCACAGGCTGTGTTGAGGATCGCTAACCCACACCACAGCTCCCACCTCACGAGAACTTTAAAACCTCTGAAAAGTCAAGCAGTCAACCAAATTCTGGCTCTGGGCACGATGCCGCATGAGACGCTTCCCAGATGGTGTGTAAAGAGGCAGCCATCTTGCTACCCAGCGCGCCTGCGTTTCCCCAGCCCTTCCTCCATTGTATTTCTTTTACCCAGAGGCAACAGAGAGAGAGATCTGGGGTGATTGCCCCCTCTCAGAGTAGCTGCTCCCTCCTCCCAAGTGGTCAGGGGTTTAAGTTACCTTCTTCTATTTCCTGGTAAAACTGTAGTCAATCCACTTATTTTTTTTCAAAAGTATTTATTAAATGCTTATTGCATACAGGCACTGTTCTGAGATGCATGGTTTTGTTATTCTTATTAGGTACTGGTCCAAATTCTGACACAGTACTTGGAAGGCAAGGCAATATACTGTGCACATAGCAGCCCATTTAAAAATAAGTTCTGGCATGAATGCCAAGATGAGAAACACTGACTTAGATTAAAGAAGCCTATACAACTATGACTCTCCTCATCACATCTGTTTAATGTAAGCTCTATTTAAAAAAAAAAAAAAACCTCAGAGCCTATAAGGAGATTATTAGCTTTAATCCAGTGGCTTCCCTGCCTTTGTAACTAACTTGCTGTTATAAGCACATGCAACATCCTACCTAATTTGAGATCCTCTTGGCATGGAACAATAGAAGGTTTGTTAACACTCATTATTTTGGACTATTTAAACACACACACACACACACACACACACACACACACGCACGCACACATACCCTAAATGATTAGACATGGGGGACCTACTGCTGGTAAATGGGGCCCGTCTTTGAGAAGTCACTGACCAGTACATGAATACAAGTTTGCCATTCTTGGGAGTAGCTGATATTACAAGCAACTGCCATGAGATGTCCCTGCATGTAAGAACGATGCCAAGAAACTCATTTTTGTGAAAGGTGCCCCAGAGCAGAAAAGTTAGTGTCGCACTGCCAAGCTGCGGACATGCCCGAGGTCTTTGGACCTCTCTTCCATAATCTAACCTTGGTGTCCGAAGACAGATGGATACTGTGGACCCTTCAATATCCTTCTCACCGCAAAGAAAGACTAATAGCTTCCAAGAATACTAGCAGTCTGCAGTTCTTGAAAGTCTGAGAAGGGAGGACCAAGGATGGAGAGCCCACATGATTATCGAGGCCATGGAGACACAGAGGGAAGGGGAGCCTGCAAGGGGTAAGGCATCTATGCATGTGTACAATATACAGATGTACATGTACATATGTATAACATGAATATATGTGATAGGGAAATGTAGTATAATATATAGAATCTGTAATGTATAATACACGGCATGAATAATGCATTATATAGACCACAGAAAATATTGGTTACAAAGCATAAAATATTTTATCTCCCACACTTATTTCATTGCTCTCCTGGGCTATGCGAAAAATCCTGCAGCCAATCGCCCTGTGAAACCTGGAATGATGTCAAGCCAACAGAATCCCCACGTTGGTATAACTCAGTGATTGCATTCTTTGAGAGATGGGCTAGAGCAGGCACTCTGGTGTCAAATTGCATGGGATTACACTAACTACTTGGGTGGCCTTACACAAGTCACTGAAACTCTCAGTTTCCATATCTGGAAAATGGGGATAATAATTGTACACATTCCCTAGGCTTACAACGAAGATTAAAGAAGTCAGTATTCGTAAAAATCCTAAAGCAGCGCTTGGTAAATTAGTAAGTGCTCTGTAAGTGCTTATAAAATATCGAACCCATGGGAGAATCTTATTATTTTTCTATGTTCACAGAGTCAATAAAGATTTTACCCATCTATATCTAATACGAACACACAAATCGCTGTTAATTTCTTATTCTTTTCTATACACAAATCTCTTTTCGGAGTTCAAATAAATCACAGAAGAATTTGTTAGTTCACTGTTAAAATTGATATGGTTTACAAATTGGAATAAAAGTGTCGTTCTCTTTCCTATCGGATGATCGATCAGGTGATCAATGACTTTTTCCTAAATACAAGAAATTCCTTTCTGCCTCTGCTCTGGCACTGCAAACATTGACCTTTTCCATCAGGTAATTAAGAACTCAGATGAAAACAATTTGATGCTATTGTTAAGTCACTTAAAGGCACAATATGAAACCTATTTTAACGATCATATGCCTATGTTTGGATAATCATACCTTCATATGGCATAATAATGCTCTCATTTCGACAGTTTATACTTGGATTCTTTTCATTCTTGACACCATTCACGGATTCCAAATACCTTCATTTCTCTTGACCACGGACGGGTAGTTGAAGCAAGACAAACACAAAACCAGACTGACTGCAGGTGAAAGCAACATATGGACAATGTATTTTTGAGTCCAAAGGAATGAAAATTTTAGAAGGTTCCTTTTGTCTCCTTAGCCTAGAGTCTCAAGCAGCTTTTATACTTACAAGTCAACAGATTAACATTCTTGATGATTCACTGTTTCAAAATAACTCACATTGTACTTCCAAAGTGACGGCTAGAAATACTGCTGGCATTTATTTCCTTAAGCATATTCGCTAAGTGGTACTGAAATGCAAATACCCAAGAGAAAAATCAGAGTTTCTACATTTGGACTAAAAGGAGGACACACACAGAGATCTGTTCCTTCTCTGAAATAGAATGTGTTCAATAGTAGGCTTAGGCGGTGTTTGTAAGTATGGCATTGTGGGAGGGAGGCAACAAAATGAATTCTGGGAAGCGAAGGCCGTTCCTTGAATAGGTGCTCATGACTGCACCTGTCGCCCAGAAATGGGCTGATATGATTGCATGTGCCTCCGCCACCAAACAGAACGTTTTCATCTTCGCAGCCTGACCATGTGGTTCCTGGCACATGGCAGGCAATCAAGACCCATTTGGTAGGATGAAGACCACACAATGGATCACCATCTTAAATAGTTTGCGGTTGAACTGGGGAAGTGCAACTAACACGTGGGAGATAATTCATCCTGAAGACAAATAATAATATCAACCGACTTGTGCCGATCCAGATGTCAAAGAGGACGTGGGAAACTGAGAGCCTTTATGCACTGCTGGTGGGAATGCAAACGAGCGCCGTCTGGCGGTTCCTCAAATGGAGAAACAGAGAGTTGCTCTATGACCCAGCAACTCCACTCTTAGGTAGGTTCCGTCTCGAGAGCCATGAAAACACATGCCTGCACAAAACCCTGCACGTGAACGCTCACGGCAGCATCATTCATAATAGCCAAAAAGTGGAAACAACCCAAACGCCCACCAACTGATGAATGGCTAAGCAAAATGTGGTCGACCCATACGATGGAAGGCTATTTGGCCATAAAAAAGGAACGAAGTTCTGATACGCGCTACAACATGGAGACCCTTGAAAACAGGCTAAGGGAAAACAAGCCAGAAAAGGCAAATCTATAGAGGCAGAAAGTAGATTAGTGGTTGTCAGGGGAGGGGGTGCCGGAGGGCCTCCGGAGATGCTGGAAAACGTTCTAACACATGTGGTGATGGACGCACAGCTCTGTGAATGTACGGAAACCCACTGAGCGGTACACTTTGAACTGGTGACTCTTACGCGATATGAGTTCTATCCCAGTTTTACAAAAAGATGCCCAAGAGGCAGAGGGGCAGGAGTTCGGCAGAGAGGGCGATGTTACCGCAGCTGGAGGAGGGCGTGGGGACGGAGTGAGGTCTTCAGGAACGCACCGCGTCCGGGTGTGAGGAGAGAAGGCATTGCGGATGACAGGAAGAAGGTGACAAAGTGAGGCTGCTCACTGTCCCGGTCACGAAAAGAAAGGCTACCACGCGTGCACCCTCCTCTGCTAAAAAGCGCCCCTGCCTCTGCTTCCAGGGGACGTCGCCAAAATGCCACTCCTGGAGCTCCCCATTTTCCCTTTAAAACACTAACTTTCAGAATTCCTCTCTAGCAGATAATGCCAAAAGAAGTCCCAGACATCTTATCATTTCGTCCAGAAATATTTCAGTATTAGACTCCTAATGTTTAACCTTCACCTAGCTTGACCTTCTGCTGTTATCATGACACTCGTCCTATGACTGCACAGCATTCTATGTCTTTCCCGATATTTGAGGGTCCGAATTTCAAGAAGGGGGATGTCCATGTGTCTCAGGGGACAGCAGGGGCAGCATGTGGTCATGTGAATAGATTTGGAAACCTCTAGAGTTGTTGGTCTTCATAGGTTCTCGAGAGTTTACTATTAGACATTAGAGGTCATGCCTCCACTTGGACTCAGCTCCATTGAGGAGACTGTATTGTGGTGTTGCACAGCAGAATGCTATTTAAAAATAACATTCTCAGCACATTCATCAACTTTCCAAAAATACTCTGCTTGGCTCTAATGGCAGGATCTGAGAACAGGCTGGTCATGATGACCACAAACTTTGGGAAGGATTCTTGCTGAAACATGGCTCTGTGGGGCGAAAGAGAAGAAGCATAGAACGCTTGGGCTCGGAGAGACATCCCAGGGTAGCTAATCCAGCCTCCCACCCAAGAAACGAATTCCCCTTGACAACCCTCCCGGGTAGGTATCACCTTGACCTGAACACGCACGGCTTTATGTCCAGCCAGCCTAGGAGAGGGCAGTTTTTACCTAGATGATCCTAATAGCCTGGTCAAACCTTAAATGAAGAGCGACAATATAAACTCTAGAAAAATACATAATATCTACAGCAGGTTCTCTATCTCACACTGTTGTTTAGGGCTCGATAATTCTTTGTGGTGGGAGGTGTCCTGTACACTGTGGATATTTAGGAGTACCGCTGGTCTCTACCCGCTAGATGCCAGGGGCACCATCACCCCCACTCCATCTGTGAAAACCAAAAACGTCTCCAGACATCACCAAATGTCTCCTGGGGGCAAAACCTCCTGGGTGCGAACCAATGAGTTCAGGGGAGCACATTTACCAGAGGATATCTATTAGGCATGCGTGACTAATGCTTGACTGATTATTCTGACACTTTACATTTGTTGGTGGCTTTTCAGGTATTTCTTTCCAAGTTGGCATACTACACAATGCTGATGCTCTCTAAGACCACAACCGGAAACAGTTTCTATAAAAAAGACTGCGTCGGCTGCAAAAAGGCAAAGCAATGATCAATCATTTAAACCTACACACGGTGAAATTATTATCATGTTTTTTGTCCCATCTGTACACATGAATACTGACACGATGGGTAGTCACTATGAATAAGATGATAGTCAACGGGCAACCCCCACTGACAGATGGGTGAAAATTTTTTCATTCATTTTTCCTTTTTACTTATTTATTTTTCAATCAGTTCTTAAGAAACTCAATAAACACCTTCTCTTAAAAACCGTAAGGCTACCATTGTTCTAGCTAACCTAAAAAAATCTATTTAACCCAGGGCACCTGGGTGGCTCAGTCGGTTAAGTGTTCAACTTTGGCTTAGGTCATGATTTCACGTTTCGTGGGTTCGAGCCCCACGTCGGGCTCTGTGCTGACAGCTCGGAGCCTGGAGCCTGCTTCAGATTCTGTGTCTCCCTCTGTCTCTGCCCCTCCCCTGCTTGTGCGCTCTGTCTCTCTGTCTCTCTGTCTGTCTCTCTCTCAAAAATAAATAAACATTAAAAAAATTCTTTTAAATCTACTCAACCCACATTTCAGCTGAAACGTATACACATATAGTGAAGAACCAAAGAAAGCAATAATGCTGCTTGATAACATAAAACAGAAGGACAGCGCTGATTAAGACTACTGTGTTTACCCTGAAACCTGATGCCTCAGGACAAACAGATTTAACAAGAGAAAGATCAGAAAAGAGATAGAAGGCTGGGGTGGATACAGTTCCTACAGGGACTTTCTGGCAATTTCAAGGGCTTCGAAGTTGATGGATATTGGTCTTAATATGGTGCTTCACTAACAGCATACCTTTGATTATAAACAAAGTCATTTTTTTTCCCTAAATATAAAACAGAAAGAGCAGGAGTCAAACAACATACGTTTTTAAAAATAACTCACCAACATTTGGAATAAGGGGAAGGAAGGAGGAGAGAGGAGAGGCAGGAAGGCATTAGTTGTGTGAAACGTGTGCCCTCCCTGGTCGTCAGGTGGTGTTGTCCACTGGCCATCTGGAGTGTGTACTTTTGTACAACAGGAATGGGAGTAGAGAGGGGCAGGCCAAATCCAGGGTGTCTTAACCTTGGCATTATTGACATTTAGAGCTAAACAATTCTTTGTGGTGGAGGCTCTCCTCTGCACTGTAAGACTGTTGAACATCCCTGGCCTCTATCCACTAGATGCCATTTGCACCCTTCCCCCAGCTGTGACAACCAAAAATGTCTGCAGACCTTGCCAAATGTCCTTGGGCGGGGGGGGGGGGGCAAAAGTGCCCCCAGTTGAGGACCACAGGGCCACGGGCATTACGTTCTAAGAGCCACAGGAAGGAAGCTGTGACCTAACAGCCATTCATGTACAGGATGTTAGGATACTCAAAACTTGACAATAATGTACACCTCATCACCCAACAGTAAATTCTTTGACATAACCCAAACTCAGCAAATGTTTGTTGACTTGAATAAAAATATATCATTGGACACATTTCCTGTTTTGGAATAAAAATAATTAGGTTTAAAAGCTAGTACGTTATACATTCTCATTACACACACACACACACACACACACACACACACACACACACACAATTGAAAGACATCTGACAACATGTTAACTTTTACAACTGAGTAGTTACCATTTATTCAGGGTGTACTTTGTCCTGATCACTGTCCAAGCACTTCATGTACATCCTCCTCCATAGTTCTGACTCCAGCCTTGTGAGATAATTTTGCTGATCCAATTAAAAAATAATACTGAGGCTCACAGAGAACTTTCTCAAAGTCACCCAGTTAGTTAAGTTCCAGAGTCAGAATCTGAAGCGATGCCCGATTCCAAATACAAACTCAAAGGATGACATTGCCCAGAAATTTAGGGTCTCGTTCCCAAGCTCTTGGCCACACGATTGCACTCTACCTAAACATCTAAAGATTGTCTCGTTTTAAAGAAATCTGTAAACGCTAACATACGAGAACAACTCAAATAAGCATACAAATTTTCCATCCATTTTGGTTGCATCTTCTCTGAACGTTTTCCAAACATTAGAGACTGCCAGTGAGTCACACTTTGAGCCCATTCCTAATTTAAGCAAAGCTTTATATAGCAGATTAATTAATAAATAGAAGAGTGTGCTCCCCGTTTTGCGTGAG
The DNA here is from genome assembly GCF_016509475.1 of Prionailurus bengalensis. Lineage (NCBI taxonomy): Eukaryota > Metazoa > Chordata > Mammalia > Carnivora > Felidae > Prionailurus > Prionailurus bengalensis. Next base: position 8,370,836 of record NC_057361.1, read on the forward strand.
GAAACGCATCGTAACGACTCGGGCTTTAACTCCCAGGAGTCCCCTCTCTTCTAGGATGGCTTGGTCCATGACTGTGCTGGTATCAGTAGGTCCAGCAATCGCTGGCTGTCTGTGTGAGTATCAGCTCCAAGACGCTGCCCTGGCAACACCAAGCCCTGCTTGCAATGTAACAAACCCCGAAACTGGAAGCAAAAAGCGTCTTGCACCTAAATGCCAGATCCACACATTTCGCACATGAGCGGTGTTTGACACATTCATTCCACTTTTGCCTGCCACTTCCCCTCTTCCCAGGACCTTATTACATAAAGTCTTAGGTGTTCTGGGGAATAATTGGGCATCAATTGTGGCAGGGTGTGGGAGGATGCCTAGGTTACCTCCCGTATTACACACTCTATTTAGGAGGTGGGCAATTCCTATTTATATAACCCCGATGAAGATACACCCCAGCAATTCGGGAGGGAGGATTGCCAAAACCACTAGGTAATTTCACTTGAACACCTTGTACTAAGTACAAATCTGATTACTGCCTTCATCTTCTCAGAAAGGAACAGGTATCACTGCAAACAATCATTTGCGTTGGCTGCCCAGTGTGGGAAAGCCAAGGGGCTGGAATTCAAAGCCGAGTGGCACGCCGGCAGAGAACAGCAGCTGCATTTTACCATGCAACACGAAAACATGGTCCCATACCCGTATCACCTACAGAGATACAAAATCCGGACTATTTCAGTGGAAAACGCGGTCCTGGGGTGCCGAGGGCTGGGGCACAGGCATGGGGGAGAGTGGAAAATCGCACTGATTGACATAAAAGCTTCCTCAGCAGAGAACTGAATCAGATATATCACCTTTTGTCTCCCAGTCCAGTCCTCTAAAGCCCTGGTGTCCAATATGGCAGCCACTAGCCACGGGGGCCACAGAGCGCTCGAAACGTGGCCAGTTAAAATTAGGATGTGGTATGAATACAAAACACAGGCCGCATTTCAGGGACTTGGAATGAAAAAAATATATACAATAATATACCTCCCCACTAATCTTTCTGATTGCATACCACAATGAAACTATTTCGGATATGTCAGGTAAAATATACTGTTGTTGCTCTCTGTCTCTTTTACTCTTTAAACATTTCTCTTAGAGCATTCACAAGTACCCATGTGGTTTGGGTTACATTTCTACTGGACAGCGCTGGTCTGAAGGCCGAATGCTACGTTAAGTCACGATTCATGTAGAGCTCAAAGATGCTTTCGTAAGAAAGTGTTGCTTGACTGAGCTTGGCTCTCTATCACCAAACGTTAACTTCAAACATAACTGGAAAACTGAAATTTCATTCACTGCCTTCTTGGCGAAATCTGTTGGCTAAACAAATCTGCTGTTTCGCGACATGAAAAGGGACGGTTAACAATGTAAGTAAATGTTCTTCCTTCGCAGACATACTTAAACCATGTTAAGGCAGAGATGAAACAGACTCATAATTAGGTGCTGATGTCGAATATCCTGCAATGCTTCAAAAAGACACAGAGATGGAGAAAGGCCAGGCCTGCACAAGGCAACTGGGGAGAAAAGGCTGAATATAGGAACACAAACGTGGTGCATACAGAGACCCGAGCTCCGCTACCCTGTGCTCGGCTGCTTCTAGTTCTTTTCCACATCTCCTGTCCATCTTCTACTGTCACCAGCACCCGATTGAGTCATGCCCGGCTCAGAGGCAAAAGCTACCTTCCTCGTCTCTCTGATGAGCCTCTCCACCCGTTCTATCTCCTATTGCTAATCTGTCCTGCACCCCACCATCGTAAACCATCCGAACTACCTTTGGGCTCCAGAACTCTGCTCCAGAAGGCAGAGTAGCAAGGTGCCTTCAGGTTGGAAACAATGTTATCCATGCACCAAAGCCTTGAAGTCCACATAAGCCACACGAGCGAGATTCCAAAGACGAGTGTTAGACTCATTCAGTGTCTAGTCTTCCATTCTGTTCAAGTTCATCTGCAGTCTTCTTAATTCAACATATAAATCAAAAAAGAAAAGCAACCCTTTTGCTTTGCATTTGGTTCACCTAAAAACTATCCCATGTAATTAGAACTCAATGAAAGGAACAGCGCCTGCCAACAGGAACCACATTTTCTATTCAGTTCATAAGTTTTATGCCCCTGAAAGCCTCATCTTAAGAAATGTCGTGTTTGTGGGTGGCTATAGATTGTTTTTTCTCTAATCTAGAGCTCAAAGCAAATGTGGTCAAAGGATACTGCTGTGGGTAACCTCAGGAAGGAAAAATGTCTCCAAAAATATTTTTTAAAAAGAGCAGGTTACAGTTCTTAAGGCCCAGTACAGTAAATCCTCAGCGACCCTGGATCATCTAGGAATGAGTCATTCTAGATAAGCACACATCCTGGAGAGCCCAAAGTTTATGCACTAACCATCTTACTGTAAGAGTTTTTATTTTTCTAATGGAGATATTTTCTTGTCTTTAAAAGCCATTGAACCAGTTAGTCATATAGGTACAATTAGAGGTGAAAATACCGATCAAATTCAGAGCCGAATGAGCCCGTCACGGTTTTACCACCGGAAGTGAATGTGTCTCCAATCATCCTTAGTGACAATCCATTATGACTGATAGCATCTCTTCAATGTGGCACTCAGCTCGGCATCCTCATGGGTCAGGGGTCAGGGGCTGCTGGCTGCCTCTCTGAATGCTCGAGCAGTTCTTGGTTCTTCGTCTTCATTGCTCTCTCTCCTTCCCACTGTCAACAGTATGGGCACATTGCTATCCCACCATTGCTTTTCACCTCTACCCCCAAGGGGTCATGGGTGCCCACCCAAGTCCCAGGTGACCAGCTGGCTGCTACCAGTCAAGCCCTACCACTCTAGCTCCCTTTTTGCTTTTCCTTCATTGTCTACAACTGCTTCTTCACACTTTCCAGCTCTGAAGATGAGCTTCTCATGAGCCTATCACCAATGGGCGACCAATGTCTTTCCTTCTATAAGACAAATCCATAATGGATGACATCACTGGGTAAAAGCATGTGCCCACTGGATCCCAGCTCTCTTTCTCAGGAGAGTTTCCGCTTTCTTCTTCTTTTTTTTTTTTCCTTCATCATTAATTATTCTGCAGGCTGCTATCCTAAAACCTAAGGGTTTACTATATGATTTTATATTTTCACAGGAAAAAAGCCAACTAATTTTAGAATTTGAATGGCTAAGGTCTGGCATGGAAATCAGAAATCCTTGGTTCCTGGTCTATGGACTGAATTGCTGTATAATCAATTTCTACTCAAATAATTAATTTCTGTTTCAGTTTTATTAATGATTATGATTAGGTCAACAGCAAAACAGTAAAGGGTGTCATCTCTCCTTGGAAAGACAAAAAGCAGCTTACCCTGAAGGAGTCTGGAGATGTTCTTTTGAATCAGCTAACATGCGTGCAAAACCCAATTCTATCATTTAGTATCTCTTTGACCTTGAGAAAGTTACTTGGCATCTACAAGCCCCAGTTCCCCATCAGTAAGATGGGACAAATAAACGCCATTAGACTAAGGAAACCAGGCCTCAGCTGGGAAAAGCAATCCTTGAACAATGGAGAGCACGCAAGAATACATTTTCAAAGATACTGATCGTTCTTCCTTTTCAGAGGCTCATCGCACAATTTGGCCTAGGGCATTCTGACCGAGCTTGCTATAAACACACGCACACACAATGTAAACACACATAACACCACCACCACCACACCGGTTAAACAGATTATGCTACATTTGTCTACAAATGTCCACATAAAATGCACCCTAGTTTCCTGTGGTTGGCAGTCCTGGTTGCTCCCAGCATGTTGGCCCTGATGAATGTGTGGGGTATGTGGGTGGTTTGGGGCATTACAATATATCCCAGTCTCCGGCAAAAGGCCAGACTGTGCTCACATAAACAGTCCTCGGCTCATGCTGTTTCTGTTTCCCATGACATAAAATAAACTGGCTGCCACATATATATTGTAAGTAAACTGAGAACTTTCTTAAGTACATATATGGCCAAGTAACACATAAATAGATAACTGAGGAGCTTTTGTTTCGCAAGTAAATGTGCCTAGACAATTACTGTACAGTGGACTATACCATTCAAGTCTAGCATTGGTTGGCTTTTTTTTTTTTTGCTTATTTTTATAACCACTTCATTGAGATATAATTCACGTACTATATAACTCACGCGTTTGAGATGTTCGATTCAATGGTTTCTGGTATATTCAGAGAGTTTTGTAACCATCGGCATGACCAATTTGACAACACTTTTATCACTTCAAAAAGACACCCATACCTACTAGCAATCACTCCCCACTACTTTCTCTCTCTCTATGGATTTGCCTATTCTAGACATTTCATATAAGTGAAATCACACAATATGTGACCCTTTGTGGCTGGCTTCTTTCACTCAGCACAGTGTTTTCAAGCATGACCCATGCTACTCAGTATGTATCGGTACTTCATCCTTTTTATTGCTGAATAATATTCCGCCGTATGGGTATATCATATTTTACTTACCCATTCATCAGTTGAAGGGCATTTGGGTTCTTTCAACTTTTGGGCTATTATGAATAATGTCGCTGTGAATGTTCGAGTTTGTATGTGGACACATACTTCCTTTCTTTTAGGTATATACCTAGAAGTGGAATTGGTGAGTCATATGATACCTAAATGCCAGACTGCTTTCCAAAGTGTCTGCACCATATTCTGTTCCCACCAGCATTGTATGAGGGTTCCAATTGTCCGGTCTTCTTGCCAACACTTGTTATTGTCTGACATTTTTATTGTTACCATTCTAGAGGGTATCAAGTGGTATTTCCTGGTAGTTTTGATTTGCATTTCTCTGATGGCTAATGATTTCGAGTATCTTCCATGTCCTTATTGGTCAACTGTATGTATGTTATATATGCTTACTGGCCATTTGGAGGTGAACAGGTCGGAGGTATGTGATGGAACTCAACACAGTCATGGAGGAATCAGATAGAGGAATGTTATCCTACAGTTCTTTTTTTTTGTTTTTTAATTTCTGCTAGCACAATGAGTGTCCTAAGGAATTTCTGAGTAACTTTAATCTTGAGACTGGAATTTGTGAGCCAGCCATAAATCACTTAACCAAAACACGATGAAACGCTATTCAACAAAACGTTGGAAGGAGCAGTAAGATTAATAACTAAAAAAAACAAATGACTTCAATACCATAACTTTAAAAAAAAACTATGAAAATAGAACAAAAAGTCATCTGTCCATTGGTCAAAGGTGTTATCATTGGCTCCTGTGTCAAAGATTAAGACCCCAGCCTGGTATCCTGTCAAGCAGAGTCTACTGAGATGATGTATGTATGTGTGTGCGGGTGAGTGGAATAGGATGGTCGGTAAGAAAAATGGCAACCAACTTCTCAGTGTACACTATGGGACAAGCGTTGTCGTAAACGGTGTGGGAAGCACTGTATAAGTGTCACCTATAATATCTGTTATCCTTGCAAGATATTTATTATTGTTGCTCTTGGCAGTGGTTTGTTTGTTGTTACAGAGAAGGGTAACAACGTCCTATCCTTGCCCACAGCTGCCTCCTGCTGAGGCTAGCAGCCATTGTGGGCTCCTTAGGCACAAAACTCCATGCAGGTACTACAGACCAACACTGAGCCATAGCTAATTGGCCTGGGGTGGAGACTGATCCAACAGTGACCCAACTGGCAGAAATCTGTGAGGAGGCAGAGCAAGAGAGTCTTCCCAGCATAGATGCCACTGCCCAAACTAAACCAATGGGACTCTCTCTGTTGCTAGTTAGCAGGGAGATGTAGTAATTGGTGTTCAGTGGGTGTCAGAGAAGCCAGGATCAGAGTGAAGCAGATTTTAAAATAGTAGGATCCCACAGTAGCCATCCGTGAATTCTTCCTATCAAGGTTGACAAAAACCTGAGACTGGAGAGCCTGTGGGTGCCATGGGAATAAAGGACCTCCTATCTCGAGTGTTCAAAGGCTGTAACACAATTTCATCATGTCCTTTTTATGGATGAGGAAATTGATCATAACACACACATGCGCATGAGCGTGCACACACACACACACACACACACACACCGTCACAAGGCTTAAAATGTTTCAATAGCTTCCTCTTGTTCCTAGGTTACGATCCAATACCTTTAACTCTGTGGCATACAAGACCCCACAATTCTTCCTGCTCAGTCTGACTCATTTCTCCAAATGCCTCTTATGCCATTCTCCCTCCAACTCACTTTGGACTTTCTTCATTCAGTTCCTTGAACCTGTTATGCTCTTTGTTTTTCGGAGTCTTTGTGCAAACTAGTCCTTCTTTCTGGAGTGTTTTCTCCTTCTCTTTGCCACCTAATGCCTGTCCAGCCTGGATGGTTTTTTTTTGGTTTTTTTTTTTTATTTTTTTTTTCAACGTTTATTTATTTTTGGGACAGAGAGAGACAGAGCATGAACGGGGGAGGGGCAGAGAGAGAGGGAGACACAGAATCGGAAACAGGCTCCAGGCTCTGAGCCATCAGCCCAGAGCCTGACGCGGGGCTCGAACTCATGGACCGTGAGATCATGACCTGAGCTGAAGTCGGACGCTTAACCGACTGCGCCACCCAGGCGCCCCTGGCCTGGATGTTTTAACCTAAACGTCACTTCTGCAGGTGTGACAGATACAAGGAGGGCCCCAGCCAGGTCAATCTGGTTCCACAGCCCTCAGAGAAGGCAGAGGGAGGTCTCTGAATTGCACCCCACGGTTCACTGGATATCTATGCCAAGGGTTCACTCAGGAGCACAGGCAGGGGCCTGTGGCCACACGCCCTCTGGCCTTCTCGGAGTCTTGCTGCCAAGAGAGCTGTTGAGCTGGGGGACCCCTGCCGTGTCCCGGGACAACCGCAAAGGTGGTGCAGGGCCTCCATGCTCAAGGAGACCCAGTCCTCCGCAAGGACAGGAGGATGGGGATTTGTGTGCACTTTGCTTTTCGTAATGGATACTGCTGGAATGTGCAGCCTGTGGTGAGCTATTTCTTTTAAAGGACACTGTTTTAATTATACGGGTAGTTTTGTGATTTTAAAAAGAGCACTACAGAAAATTGTGTTGTAAAGCAAATAATCGCCTTCTTTTGTGCGTTTGCTTAAACCTACAAAACTGAGATAGCACTTCACACCGACTAGGATAGCTATGATCAAAAAGGCAGACGATAACAAGTGTTGATGAGTAGATGTGGAGAAATTGGAACCTTCATACCCTGCTGGTGGGACTGTGAAATGGCGCGGCCATTTGAAAGCAGTGTGGTAGCTCCTCAAATGGCTAAACACAGAATTGCCACAGTGACCCATAAATTCCACTCCTAGGCATATACCCGAGAGAAATGAAAAGATACATCCATATGAAACTTATACATGAGTGCCCATGGCCGTTATTATTCATAACAGGGGAAAAGTGGAAACAATCCAAACGTCCATCAAGTCATGAGTGGATAAATACAAGGTGTTTCCATAGGATGAAATACCATATGGCAATAAAACGTACTGATACACCCGACACAAGTGAGCCTTGAGCACATTATGTTAAGTGAAAGGAGACGGTCGCAAAGGACCACGATAGCGCATGATTCCATTTGTACGAAATGTCCAGAATAAGCAAATTCATAGAGACAGAAAGCAGACTGGTGGCAATCGGGGCTGGAGGGCGGTGGAGTTGAATGGAACGTGGCTGCCAGTGCATACGGGCTTTCTTTTAGGGGGGACACAATATTCTGAAATTAGCTACTGGTGATGCTTGCACCGTCCTGTGGATATACCAAAACCCACCAGATTGAGCACGTTCAGTGTATGATGTATATTTAAATGTGTGAATTATACAGAGGTATTACACAAATGATGCTATACTGTAGGTTTACAGAGGAAGGCGTCCCTACCCAACTGCATGTGTCTGTCTGTGCTGGACCATCTAACAGGCAGGTCCCTCAGGTTAACGCACACATCTCCAGCTATCACGGGACCATTTTCCTAACTGCTGTGAAAGAAAAAGCCCATCTGAATGGAATCACGGGGTATGAATGACCTTGATCACAAGAGCAAGGGAATGATAAATAGAAAAAAAAAAGGAGGAAAGAAAAGAAGGTAATGTTGGAATGGGATATTTCCATTGTGCTAGAAAATAAAGGGGAAAAAATAAGTGAAAAGTTGTTTCCAGTAGAATCTCTTTCAACTAGGGTAATAATTTCAACAGCCTCAAGGAAACCTCAGGGTCACACAGTCAAGGCCAAATGTTGATGAGGAGGAGAAGAGTACGAGCCTGTGGTGGTGACTTCATTATATGGAACGCAGGCATTGGACCTATGTCACCAAAGGAATTCTATGTATATATTCACATTTACATTTATGAAGTTAACTTTATCAGAGTAGAATTGATGCATCGTAAAACTCACCCACTTTAAACGTACAATTCAATGACTTTTAGCCAATTACCCAATTGTGCAACCATAACCATCATCCAGTCTTAAACATTTTCATCAAATTATGTAGACAATTATGATGGTTGCTCAGATGCCTTTTTGGCTTTGGATTTGAGAAAGTCAAATTTCTTAGAAGTCTGGTGTTTAGTTCAGCAAGATGTTTCTGTATCATCCACAAATGTATAGTAAAAAATGGTGCTTTTTGTCATTTATTACATTTTAATTTTTCTAAGAGGGTGGCCTAGAAGCGAAAACAGTAGGCTGTAATGCTAGTAATAAATACTTTTCGATTCTCTAGTCAGTGCATACTCTTTAAAATCAACTTTATTGACGTGAAATTTACATGCCATGAAATTCACCTGTAAATTTACTGAGTTGCGCAATATCCAATATCAGAACATTTCCATCGCCCTAATAGCGACCCTGGTGCCCATTAGCGCTCACCCCCTTTCCAACTCCCAGCCTTAGACAACGATTCATCTGCCTTCTGTCACCATAGATTTGTAGAAATCATTATATTTTCATACACACACACAAAATATAGATCAAAAACATTTCTCCTTTAACAGAATCCTACTTCTTCTATACAAAGATTTTGGTGTCTGTAATATTTAAAATTGTTTAGGTAACAAATAAGCCAAAGGTTGCGAAGAGACCTCTGAATATCCGTCTTACAAACAAGTTTTCTCCACTGGAGAATAAAAAGCTGGTGACAACCAACCAATAGACCGCATTTTTCCATCATGCAATATTTCCTCATTAAAGTCAAAAGTGTCCATTTTATCCACTTCCAGCATCCCTTCCCACAAAAAAAGCACAAAGTCTAACAGGTTAAAACAGTTTACAGCACACATTCTTTATTTTATTTGCAGAAGAAACCCTGAAGAGGTTTCGTCTCCTCCAAATTTGGATCACAGTCTGAATCAAGCAAACAAAACTTTCCCAAATGACATTCAGTTCCACAGCTTTTTAAGGGCTTTGGTAAAGTTTCTAGACATTAAACTCTCTTTAAAAATATTCTGGAAAGTTGTGACTAGTCAAAAAGCCACCAGCTTTCTTGGCAACCTGGTAACGTTGTGAGCACTTCCCAGTTAATCATAGATCTGTTATTTTAGGGAACGCTCCTTGAGATCTTCTAATTTAATTCACAAAGGGATATTATATAGCTTCTACAAAATAACAAGATTCTTATCACGGTGAGTTAGAGGTTGCCCCCGCCAGCCATATATACATACACTATAGTTCTCAAGAAAATATTGTTCCCACATTGCCTTTCTCTTTTAATGAATTGACCATTGGTTAACATGACAAATATACGAAACTGAGTCATTTCCGCACTACCCTCCAGCCCAGCACAACTGTGAAAGTAGATAAATCATGTTTCGCTCTGGGTTTGTACCACCCAATCGCCACCATAAAACACAACGCCCTTATTCAGGCCAATCCATGGACTTCTGATAGCAGCCTTCACGGGCCACAGGTTGCCGGTTTCTGAGGCTGGTACACTCGCCCTCACAAGGGTGCTGACCTGGTTTCTCTTTTCAACTGGAATTTCCTCCTCTGGGGTCATGTGATCCCCACCCTGAGGGGCATTTTCCTGGTACTCTGATCAGTGCCCCACCTTGCCCCTCGCTTTGGAACTGAAGAGAATTCCAGGCTCACCCTCCTGCAGAGTCCAATGAGAAGGCGACTCACGGACATCAGGCCTCATATCTGGTGGGAACCAGGTTTTGCGGGCCTCCCAAGCTCCTCTTAGGAGACACCAAGGTGACATTTAGTCAGGAAGCTGCTGAGATCTAAGACAAGACCTGCAGGAAATGATAGCAGGAGGCCATGTTGTAGGCCGAAAGCTGTACAGACATCTCCATTCAAAGGGTCACAAGAATGTGGACGAGTCAGCCAAAAGAAACATCACAGAGCATAAGATGGGGCCACATCCCTTGGCAAAACACAGGCTGCACTGGCAGGACTGAAAGCTCTCTCACCACACACCTCTTGTAGCTAAGCATGCAGCAAGCACTACAGAGTTTAATGAACAGGGCAGTGGTGTTTTAAGGGTCAGCCCTTGGAGGCCCTTTACATTCTTTCCTCTGAGGGAGTTCGGGATATACTAATGTAAACATCGCAAATGCAAAACAAGAGGAACCAGCATTTTTCAACCAATGAGAAAATGCCATTTTTCAGAGTTCAATTCTCAACTGTCAACTGGTAAGAATAGGAATGCTCATGAAAATTATTCTGCCTAGAATATTTACAAAAGAAGCTATGCAAAAAAAAAAAAAAAAGATATTAGGCTCAACTTAAAAATTCCAAAGGGTTTTCTGGTGACTTAGAGAATTAGACAAGGCAGATAGGTTTCAGACACTATGACCTATGTGTGGATGCATCTTACTTTTTATCCAAAGGAAGCCTGAGAGTAGAAACTAGGTATTATCTTTTCGAAATTCTCCTTTAGTGCTGGACACATACCCAGTTCTCCACACCTACTGCCAAATAAATGAATGTTCAATGGTATTTTGCCCTTATCTGCATGTTCCCAGAATTCCCTTCTACTCAAACGATGTGCATCTCCTTTCTTCTGCCTGTGTTCGTACGTAGCACTAGACCTATCTACAGGGTCTGTGGTAACACGCAGCATAATTTTAGACCAGAGATCCACAAACTTTTTCAGTAAATGGCCAGACAGTAAATAGTTTAGGTGTCTCACGCCATCCAGTCCATTGCAATCACTCAACTGTGGCGTCATAGCGTGAAAGCAGCCAGAGTCAATATATAAATGATGGGTGTGGCTGTTTCCAATAAAACTGGATTTATGGATGCTAAAATTTGTATTGCATATAATTTTCACATGTTATGAAACAGGCTTCTTTTGATTTTTTTTCCCCAGTGTTTAAAAATGTAATGTTTATTCTTAGCTTGTAGGCTGTAAAAAAGCAGGCGGCAGTCTGGATTTGGTCCATGGGCCATGGTTTGCTGACCCCTGATTTAGACAACCGAATGACTGAAATCTAGCAGGTGCTCTACTAGGTGAGATCAACTACAGAGCAAACTTGGGGGTGGGGGGAGAAAACCACCAGGATTTGGCAACTGTTCAAACAATTGATACAGTGGAAGAAGACAGGGCAAAGGTTTTAAACTTCAGAGAGGAGATTTTGCGTGTGTGCATTATTTTTAATTTAGCTTATCCATTTACATGTCGAAATTGATCAAATTAACCATCTAATTTCCAAAGGCCGGCTCTGATTTGTTTGAACCAAAGGATTAAATATACTTTTCTTCCAATTAGAAACGACCTCATCTACAATTCTTCTAGGTTTTAAAACAGGAGCTAAATTTATAAATCTTTTTGAAGTGACACCAGTATATCCCAGCAGATTAAAAAAATCTCCTGGGAGGTCATTCGGAATGTTTTCCTTTTGTTGGGTTGAGGAGCCAGGGCCGCGAAGCACAAGGAAACCGGGGAAGATGGTGATGATTCTGTTTAAATGTTGATACTATTCATTCTATTTCTATAATAGTCCCTTGATCTCTGTTCAGTCTCTATCCAATAGATGCAGATTTGTGGGGACGGTTATCAGTGGGGAGGCCCCGCCATCTTGCCTTTGTTGTCTAATTAGGTCTAAGGAAATACATGTTGATATCCATGACAGAAAGAGCTCATTGACCAAATGGGGGAAAAAATGAGATGGATCGATTTGCACCTTCTTGAAAACATCAGTATTTCCAGAAGAATCTGATTGCATGCTGTGGTCAGGTAAATGATTTGCCCCCGTTTCTCACCCCTCTCTGCACTCACAAACTTCCCAGGGCCCCATCAAGGAGGAAGCGTTATTTCCCTATCCTCTGACATCAGGCTTGGACATGTGACTCGCCTTGGCCAACGGCAGGTAGGCAGACATGAGCCTGTGCCAGAGTCCCACCCGTGCATTAAGAATCCTTAGTTCCCGCTGTCCTGTTGTGCCTCCGCACTTTGGCAGGTGGCTGCTGCCGCACTGACCCCGGCCCCAGAATAAACGCCACATGGAACAGAACCAACTGAGAAATCAAGCCCTGCGGGACGAGCAGATTGGCCTCGGGTCAAGCAGCTGAGCTCTGCCCAAATTAAGCCAGCCCCAGTGGGCCCACAGATGCACGGCAACAAGTGATGGCTGTCTTACGGGACTGAATTTCCAAGTAGTTTGTCATGTCGCATTATTAGTGTAGCAACAGCTAACCAGGACAAAGAGCCGAGTCCACGTTTCAGACGACAGAATCATAGAGTGAAGCACCATTTCGTGTGTCTGTATGCATCCACACGCCAGGAGTTCGGGATTTCATTTCTTTTTAAGACAGCCAAAATTAAAAAGTGTCCTCCAGTGCAGAAATCTCACAGAGGGCCCCCATTTCTTCAAATCCAGGTTCTCCTTAGCGCCCCCCCCCGGTGACATGACGTGCCTACAGGGCAATGATGGCATTATCTGCCTACCTAATGGAAAGCAGTAAGTTGGCCTACTCCATTTCTTTTTTTTTTTTTTTAATTTTTTTTCAACGTTTTTTATTTATTTTTGGGACAGAGAGAGACAGAGCATGAACGGGGGAGGGGCAGAGAGAGAGGGAGACACAGAATCGGAAACAGGCTCCAGGCTCTGAGCCATCAGCCCAGAGCCTGACGCGGGGCTCGAACTCACGGACCGCGAGATCGTGACCTGGCCGAAGTCGGACGCTTAACCGACTGCGCCACCCAGGCGCCCCTGGCCTACTCCATTTCTAATAAAGATCCAGGCAAATCATACAGTAAAAGTTTGCAATCATTCAAGTATCCAATAAGAGCATGCCTATGTTTGCAGACTCAGACAGCATCAGCGCGTTTTACACCTTTTTTTAAGTAGTGGGAACCAAAGAAATGCAGGAAGTCTTTCTAACTGTGTCCCGATGATAAGGTTTCACTCCGCGGCCATCCTGAATAAAAACAGCTATTAAGGTTTTGTTTTGGTTTGGTTTTTTTTTTTTTTTTTTTGAAACAGCTAATCTTGATAAGGTTCAAACTTCTCCCCAAGGGAGGTCTATGAACTGCCACTCCCTTTGAAATGAATGAATAAAAATGCATGTGTATCACAAATGCCAGGGTTTACATAAGCCTGTGCCGCCCAGAGCGTGGCTCCCGCAAACACATGCGGGACTTACGTCTATCCTTGCTCATAAACACTTTGGGAGGGCAGAGCGCCAGCTCCCATGTCCCTTTTCCGGGCTGCTGCAAGTTCAGCCGCACGGCTGCCGTTCCTGAAATGGACGCTCCATCGGAACAGCCATGCAGAGAGGGAGCGTGGAGCAGCCACGCAGAAGCTAAAAAAGTCTGTGGTGTTTCCATCAAAAGCACTCGGCGAGAGAAAACACACGAGCGGGGCTTATAAAATTACCACAACACTCAGCTAAAAATACCAAACGGGATGTTCTTGATTTGTGATTGTGTGTGTTACTAACAACAAGGATACAAAAATCCTCTCTGATCCCATTATCAGTTCACCTTACTTTCTCCCGTTACGTTTCTGGATGTTTTCGGCAAAAATGATGAGCGACGACAGGTATGCTGCCATTGTGCTGGAAGGACAGACGGAGTCACTTACAAGGGGTCGTTTTACGGAGAACAGGTGAGTGGGGGCCTGGATTAGAGATGGGGGGAGGGAGTAAGGGAGAGCCTTCAAAGGGGCGGCGTGAAGGAGTTCTTTTGTGGCAGTGGGACAGTTCTGGGTCTTGAATGTGGTGGCAGATATGCCAATCTATACGCGGGGGGTGGGGGGGGAACGGCATGGAACTGCTCACGTGCGCGCGTACACAAGGGAATGCATATAAAACACCTGTCGGACGTCAACAGGGTCTGCAGACACGTTCATAGCGCCGTACCAGTGTCAGCGTCCTGGTTTTGATACTGTACTATCGTCACGTAAGAAGCTATCACCGAGGGACGCCGGGCAAAGGATAGCCGAGATCTTTCGGTGGTATTTTTGCAACTTCCTTTGAGTCTACGATTATTACAAAATGAAAGTTTTACAAGCCTCATCTCCAAGGTATCATCTCAAACCACTTCCCTTTTAACCATCGGCCACTGTGTGGTGGGCCAAGCACTGAAACTCGGCAAACAGACAAGGATTCCGATCCTAGACCCCCTACTGCCAGGTCCCCCTACGACCTGGAAACATCCAAACGCAGCGCCTCCGTTTCCTCACCTTTTCAACAGAGGTGACATTAGGACCTACCTCACAGGCTTCTTTTGAGAACTAAATAACGTAGGATGTCGAGGGCTCGTGGAAAGCACTCAATAAATATCGGCTGGTATTTTTACTGTCAGTCTGCCTAATTATTTCTAAGAGCTCTAAGCTATTAATTAATTTTGCTGGCATTCAAGCACACACGAAGCGTCAGGTACAGGCCACACGCGGCCACGGACACGGAGTCCAGCTACGCCCCCGGCTCTGGCCTCTGCCCCTTTGGATTTTTCAGTTCTGTAGCGAATATGGTGTTTAAAGAAGCAATTACAAGCAAGATGGACATGACGAAAGTGGGTAGGAGGAGGCCTCGAGAGGGAACTAACTCAGGAATGAGAGGCACTTTCTGCAGTCCAGGTTGAAACGGGAGTTTTCTCTCTGCCACGTTCCTCGGAGTTAACAGGGTGTTTACACTGCAGTCCTCACTCGCAACCACTCCTTCACCAACGGAGATGCAAGTGAGAATAACTTTTCACGGAAGTTATTTTGTGTAGAGGCAGAAGGTTAAGGATGCTTCCTTTTTCATTGTTTGGGAAATCAATTACATGAGACTATTCTAAAGGGCAGAGGGGGGGGGAACCCCATTAGAGTTAAAATTTATAGTCATAAATTTAGACCAAAGCATGTTTGAATGAAGCATGGGGCTCCTCAAGGTGCAATTCATTACAATGCATGTGTAAAACATATCATGGTATAATAAGTGAAAAGTCACTGGTGAATAGGCTGGAAATATGAATAGTTTTCAAAGACGTGCACATCACATACGGATGGAGCTGGCATAACACATTACTAGCTTAACTGTGCTCGTTGCAAGAACCCACAGGGGAGAGAAAAGAGACATTCTAAGCAATCTGAACGTCTCCTACATCCTCCGGGATTTAGGGTCGTTCATAATGTAAGTAAGCCCTAAAGAAACCCGAACATGCATAGGAGGTGTTTCGTGTTTGCAAACTTTCCCCCGCTTCTGCCAAAACAAAACAAAAACTTCCGCCCTTCCCCGGGCTGGCCCGAGTCCTGGGAGCCTCATCTCAGGGGACCACATTCTGCCCTCACTGCAGTCCTCTCGGGGTACATTTCCAGGGTCGCTTTGCCTGGGGTTGGAAGTCACCGCGTTCTGGTAACACCGGCCCCTCCCTGTGCCCGTGTGGTAACAGCCTCCCCACGTTGCTAAGGCTTCAGGCTGCACCACCCCTCCTGGGCTCCCTGACACTTACCGGCGCGTCAGGGATGGTTCGTTCCCAAAGTTAAGGCTTTCTGAGTGTTCCACCTTCTACCTGCTGTCGGTCAGCAGCTAAGGCGGGGAGAATGCCTCATCTTTTGCGATCGACGTTAAGGCTATGCTTTACATGTTGCTCAGGCCATCAAAGTGACATCAGAATGGGACTGTCGAAGGTCATACGCATAAATAAATACTTAACAAAAATAATATTCTCCAATCCTTCCAGCAAACTCGACATTCCGTTTTCTAGCTAAACCATTATTACCCTGTGGATCTAATTACAACGGCAGCGACACGGCCAAGTGAGGAATCCAGAGGAAGCCCTGCCCCGGGCGGGGCGGCACCCACCTGGCATGGGGGAGCTCCGCGGATGCAGAGCAGAGGTGCCCCACATGCCGGCGAGCAACTTTTAGCCTCTTTATTTTACTTGGACTGACTTATACGTTTCTTTCCCAGATATTTCAGTCAGCTGCAGAAAGGGGTCATTCAAAAATATTTTTAAAGTTTATTCATCTGAACGTCTTCTGCTGTTCCCATGGCAACCCTTCCCCAAAGCCACAACTCCAAATTCTTCTGAAAACTTCATTTCAGAAATCTAATTTAGCCGACACTCCACACGCTCAAATCATACTCTACAAAATACTTAAGTTGGAAGAGTTCGAAGGATGTGTCAAATAACCAGAGAAGAGGGGAGAAAATCCTGAGCGGTTTTCATTTCCAAGGGCCATAACGTCTTTAAAGGAAAGAGCCTTCAGTAACGATGATCATATTTGAATGAACAGATTAGTCTGATACTTTGTGCAGAACTCATCCAAACCGAGAAGTAGCCCTTATTTGCATCGAAGCCGTGACTATAAAGACCGAGAAAGCGGTACCATGTAATGATTGCCGGGAGTCCTTGTTGTTTTATTTGGTCTTCATCTTTCAAGTTTTTAAGTATTCAGAATGTATTTCAAAATGAAAGAAATCAGAAAGGTTGATCTTCAGAAAATAAGGTTAGAACCAGAAAACCTAAGAAGCTACATTAAAGGATATTAAATTCACTGCATTCGTTTGTAAACACTGTGGATTTTTGTCCAAAATTTTACAAGAATTTTACTCCCATCATTTTGGAGCTTACAGTCTGAAACGGGCTGTGCTAATTAACGTTCAGTGACGGGGCCAGGACTTAAGAAAGGGCTCTGCAGTCCCTGTCAATGGCAAGCTGGACGGATCACCAACTACCTGCCAGCTGGGCTGCTCGGGTAGACTTCCAACCTGGATGGGACTGAGAATGAAAAGCTGGGGCGAGAGGCGGGGTGGGGGGGGCGCCTGGGTGGCTCAGTCGGTTAAGTGCCCAACTCTTGGTTTCAGCTCAAGTCATGATCCCATGGTTTGTGAGTTCGAGCCCCGCATTGGGCTCTGCGCTGACAGCACGGAGCCCGCTCGGGATTCTCTCTCTCCCTCCTTTGCCTCTCTCTCTCTCTCTCTCTCTCTCAGCTAGAGGGAGCCATCTCCCTCCTCCTTCCTTTTGCATTTTCCCCGGAGCAGGCCTGTCCCTATCACATCCTCAGTGAGTGCTTACTGGACAGAGGTGGGCCTTAGCTCCTCACTCACATACAGTCACAGATCCAATGTCCGTGCATGGAGGCTTTCTGAGAGTTCAGAGATTATGATTTCTAATTTTAGACCTGGGACCAACTAACAGATTTAATAAACTGGTCTTTCAGTGAAATCAGAATAGGGGTATTTAGACAAGGCTGTTAGACCCGAATAAATCAAGAAGTCAGCTAAAGTCTGACGAGGAGAAAAGCCAGGAAATGTTTACAAAATAAGGCCCGAGAGTACCAAGGGCATCATCCACTCCCGGATAGTTATTGGGTGCCTACCCTGTGCCGGGCCCACCCGAGGCAGTGGGGCCATCGTGGGAAAAGAATGACTGCGTCCCTGCCCTGAAACAGGGAGTGAACACAAAGGCGGCGGCTAGTGTGACAGAATCAGGGGTGATTGAGTGGGGTCAGAAGCACTTTGGAAAGAGCCGTCAGGAAGGTGACATTTTCTTCTGCAATTCGGAGGGCACCATAAAAGCCTGCCACACAAAGAACATCCCAGGCTGAAGGGACAGCACGGGGAGACGCCTCAGGTGGGAACAAGCTGGTCACATGTGAGGAACAGAAGGGACACTAATGTGGCTGGGCAGGGGTAAGGCGAGGGAGGGTCGTGGAGGAGGACTCGGAAGGCCAAGGTCAAGGAGGAAGAGATCAGGCTAAGCGTAATGGAAACCAACTGGTGAGCTTTGCTCACTGAAATGTCACAACTTCATTTGCTTTTTAAAAGATCTCACTGGTCCCATGATCCGACTATAGGGTCACCGTGTTGTCTTGGCGTGGACGACCGGTGCTTCGGTTTACGTGACAGCAGCAGAGATGGAAAGGAGAGGATGAATTTGGAGAGTGCTGTGAAACAGACCTGGCGGGGCTGACCCCGGGGTGTTCTGGCGTGGGCAGCTCCCGGAGCGGGCAGCCACTTAGTGGGGCGGGGAAGGCCGAGAGAAATCGGAAAGCCACTGAAGACGGCATATGACTAGACGATAGCATCACAACCAAGGTGAGACTCAAGTGCATGTGGTCCAGGGTCATCACAACGTGGGGAACGGGAAGAGTAAATGACAGAACCCTCTAGTCAGAAAGGACTAGGCAAAGAGTACTATTTGTTTTCCGACGGTTGGCAGACGCGCAGTAGGAAGTGGCTTAAAGGGTGGGAGACGTGGCTTCCTAAGATGACGGGTGGCGGTGGGGGTGGAAAAGGTAGCCACAATGAGACGAGCTGTTAATTAAGGGGATGCAATAATCTCCCATTTATTTGTAACGTGCGAGACGTTTGCCTTTGTGAGGAGACAGGCGACAAGCTGACAGCTACAGAAGTAAATTCCGGGCCGTGCGGCGGCCCAGTGCCCTCCTGCGCAATTTCCTAAGATGTCTACACCAGCGGCGCTGATGGGCGATAACCGATTCGTATCAGCTCAGCCCTGCAACGGTGCCCAGCTCGGGGTGACTTGAGAATCGCCAAAGAGTGTCCCCTCATCAGCGCCACTGAATTATTAAGTGAACTCACTGGCTTCAAAGTCGTTGGAAACCAAATGTTCCTAGAGAGCACATTTGGAAACTTTGCTGTGAAGACCTGAACCATTTGTGGTAAAGAGAGGCCCCCTCCCAGGGTAGGCAGGTCAGCCCTTCCACTGGCTTCCTCAAGGGGGGGGGTGAACTAGAGCCAGGGAACAGTCAGCATTGAACGCTGAGGCTGTGGTCGAGAGCAGAGACGGTGGGGCGACCGCACCAAACAGGAAGTGAGGTCAGCCACAGTGGAGTTCAGAAGTAGACCGGTCCACGGGACGGACATGGCTGCACCTTGACAGCTGGGCTCCACAGGCATCGGTCCCGGGTCAGAGTCTAATGCCCCTGCTTCCTGTCACTCTGCAGTGAACAGAACACGTGTCACCCCATACATAGATTTATGTTAGCCGGAGGCATCATGAAACTTTCTTCCTGTTCCCCTTTCACAGAAGGGGGATGAAAGTAAGTGTGTGCCCCCAGGGGGTTGTTTCGGATAAAAGTACTCGTGGGCTTCTCCTAAGTGCCTCTGATCATCTGTTCGAAAACTAAGGCTCGGCCCAGTAATTCTACTGAAGGAGTCACCATACTTGATTGTATGACTTGGCAGGAAATTCGACCTGTGCTGCATGATCTTGGCAGACAGGCAAGGTTTGTAGTATTTTGTTTGTGGTTAATGGAAGAAAGCATATGAGGATTGTTGGGGAAGGTAGGCTAACGTCATCTTTAACCCAGGCCGCGCCACCTAACTCCGGGGGGGGGGGGGTCACCAAAAGCAGGAGGACACCGTTAAGGCCGTGATCGCTGAAAAGGAGCGAGTGACCCATTACTCTGTCCCCAGCACTTGTGCTGTGTTGAGCCTCTCTCTGAGCCTCTGCATCGGCCTCTCTCCGAAGTTCTGCATGTTCGCTGAACAGTATATATAATATTCATCATATGTACCATGTCTTTTCAGATCTTCTTACTACACAGTAATTGTCACCTCTTCTTTTATTTTTTTAAATTTTTTACTGTTTTGTTTATTTTGAGAGCGAGAGAACGAGAATGAATGGAGGAGGGGCAGAGAGAGAGGGAGACCCAGAATCTGAAGCAGGCTCCTGGCTCTGAGCTGTCAGCACAGACTTCCACGTGGGGCTCGATCTTGTGAACCATAAGATCACGACCTGAGCCGAAGTTGGAAGCTTAACCAACTGCGCCACCCAGGCGCCCCAATTGTCACCTCTTCTTAAAAACACGCACGAAAATCACACGCACCAGTGGCTCTCAAGTGGGAGCGACTTTGTCCCCCAGGGGACATCTGGCAATATCTGGAGACATTTTTGGTTGTCACAACTGGGGAGGGGGTGCTATGCTACTGGCATTTAATAGGTAGGGGCCAAGGATGCTGCTAAACATCCTACAGTGCACAGGACAGCCCCCACCACAAAAAATTATCCTGTCCAAAAATGTTCATTTTGCTGAGGCTGGGAAACACTGAGAAAGACATAAAGACATGGCACTGAACTCGATAGACACCTTAAAACTTGGCTTTTGTCTGTATCTGTTATCCGCCCAATGAAAGAGTTATTTGGCCATGCAATTCCCCAGTGTGGACGGTCACATGAAGTCCCTGAAGGTACAATATTTGATTGTCGGTTTATTATGGTGACAGCACGGGGAGGGGGAAGGACGACTCGGCTCATCCATCTCAACTGCCTAAATGAGTCAGAAGGGCTCTACGGTATCAGGGCACTTGTGCAGAGCACTCCATTCTGTCACCAGCTACCCCTGTGCCACCTTGACCCCCACCGCTCTAGGCTTGGATTTCTGCAGCCACAAAATAGAGAACCTGTCTAAGCCACCAGCTGGATTTGACACAGACTGTGTCCCAACACTTTGCGACTTGTATAAAGACAATAATAACGAGGGGATTGTTGTCATGACTGGCTGGTCCGATGTCCTAAGTGTCTCTCCAATATGCGAACTGCTTTCCACCTCCGGTCCAGCTGCCATCCTATGTAGGCCATCCCTCTCTCATCTCTCTCTGGCCCAAATACCAGGATCCACTCCGGCTCCTCCTCGCGCTCCCCTCCATCCTGGGCTCAAAGCAGGCGCTTCAAAATGCAAATCTGGTCCAGTCGCCAAAAGGCATCAAGGACAGCACCCGGCTGGCAGGATGGAGCCACCGTAAACTGAATGTGGGCTATGCTTTGGAAAAGCGTAACACTATATAAATGTAGGATGCTCTTGTCTACTCAAGTGTTTGGGTTTCTCTCCTTGTGACCATTATCACCATTGAAAAGGAGGAGTGAAGAGTCCACAGCAACTCTTAACATTCTCACTATTTTATCATCTCTTTGGAAGGCTGGCCAAATAGCTGGCACACAATAGGCACTCTACAAATGTTTGGCGAGTGAACAGAATGTGAACCACCAGTTTCTTGCAGGCAGTCTCACCCCGGACGGACGAAGAAGCACTGAAGGGAGAACATTAAATGCTTGCCGTGTGGATGATATCTCAGAGTAGGCAAGAGGTACTGAGAACACACAAAGGGTAATTCTTTTTCAGGAAGACAAAGGCCAGAAAAGAAGAAGAAAAAAAAAAAGCCTCCAAGCCCCAGGACAATACCCAGTGGGGCAGAACCATGTGGAGCGAAGCAAGTGGAACATTTGTGCTAAAAGGCAAAACAAGCTTTTGAAATTAACCTAAACCACTATGGGGGCAGCGGACGAAAGGAGCAGTGCTAGAAGAGATATTAAGCCATAGAGGGTATTGTTAATATGGAAAGTGATGGGTCACACTTAATAAAGAACATCCTTTTGACTTGTGACTGGTACATCTCCCTGAAGTAAGCACGAAAAACTTCAGAGGAGCTGGGTGACTTCTTCCAACCTGAAAGCCAACAAATTCCCTCTGGAATCTTCTTTTTTATAGTCCTAAATCAGAAAATATGCATGTGGGGATCTGCGCTAGAATAAAGGGCTGTCTCATCAGCAAATCTTCAGAGTGCACGAGATGTTAGCATTAGCTTGACTCTAAGTTCCTGCTTTTAGCAGAATGAAACAACTGAATGAAAATAATTTTTAAATTGTAGTGGGATGCATTTGCATAATTGAGGCAATAATCATTCATAGAATGAATAGATTTTTTTAAGTTTATTTATTTTTGAGGGGGGGGAGGGAGGGGCAGAGAGAGAGGGAGGCAGAGAATCCCAAGCAGGCTCTGCAATGTCAGCACAGAGCCCGACATGGGGCTTGAACCCACAAACCCCGGGATCATGACCTGAGTCAAAATCAAGAGTCGGATGCTTAACCAACTGAACCACCCAGGTGGCCCTGAATAGATTTTGTTTTTAAGGAACCAGTTCTCACCTTTCCTCCTCTACCTTGTAAGTGGCATAGGGACCTCAGACTGAAAATCAAAGGGCATCAGCATAAGGAGCAGACTCCAGATCCTTCAGTGTAAAGGAACCTCTGCCGAAAATGGATGAACCTTAATATGACTTTAAAAGGAAAACCACTGAGCTGCTAGTGTCTCCAAAAAAATGAACGAGGGTTAGTAACTTACTAGTGTCTCCCCTGGCATTTCAAGGCAAGTAACTGGCAAAAACAGAGAAAGCCATCATAAGCTTCCTAGCATGTTTGCCTGGTAGGGACCTTAATAATTTTCTAATTCAGGCCCTCTTCCCCCGCCCCACCCCAGCCCAGCAAAGTTAAAGGGCAGAGCTTCAAGGTTAGCCCAATAGTCCCCTAGCTGATGGAGGACCCAGAACCTCTGTACCTGTCCCTCCTGTCCACCTGCACTCCTTTCTTTAAATATATATATATGGGTTTTTTTTAATGTGACGAGTGCATTTTAGAGGACAGGAATTCCAGATAGATATCTGTCAGCCTGATTATAAATACTGATGATTCTTGTCTTAACTTTTTGCCTGCCTCTCTCCAATTTGAAAGCAGCATGTACAATCTCAGCAGTGGAAATCATGTCAAGGAAAGCTCAGTAAAGTAGCAGATGGCAGAACAGTCCCAATGGCCCGTCTCAAAACATCACAAGTCACAATTGGAAACTAAATGTCGGAAGACCCGAGTAAGCTAACACAGCTGTCTGCCTGCTTCAAGCAGGCAGCAATCAGAACCTTCTTCAGTAGTACTGGTTCCTCAGAAACACTCTCTTTTCTCTTTCTCAAAAATAACCCCCCTCTAGAATCTGGATTTGGTCAGTCGGTCATTAACCTGGAAACCTCGACTCCTTCTTTAAAGGGGGAAAAGCCCACGAGCTTTTAGTCTGTTGCGCCCTGAGGCCCCCGGTGCCCAGCGCAGTGCCTAGCGCACAGTAGGTCCCCAATAAGTATTTGTTGCGAATTTGACTCGACAGGGGGGAGAGGCGCCACTGGCAGACCCCCTCGCATCCTCCTGTATTAACCAGATAATGATTACAAACTCCGTTCTGCTACAGACTCTGAGGGAAATGCACACCCTTTTTTCCCCAGAAGCAAACGGGCTGCACCCGAAAGTGCCCCGCAGCATTTTCTCCGGAGAGTCAGCTCGGCTCGCTACACGCCCCGATCAGGGAGCAGCCCTGCTTCCCGTCCAGTTCTATTCTCGCTCTTGCAGCATATCTGCTGGAAGGCTGAATGGGCGGACGTGGGCTCGGCCCCAGGAGCCCCATTTCTCAGCCCTGGCCAGCGAGGCTGCAGCCCGGCCCGGCTTCTGGCCCCGAACGCGGTGCCCACCGCGCGGGGCAAAGGAACGCGGGCTTCCGGGGTGGGGGGTCCCATTCTAAGGTGCAGCCGAGTTTCTATGCAGGTGACGCTTGGGGGTGACGGACGCGACACCCTGCAGCCCCTAACCCCGAGAGAGGACCTCCGGGGAGACACGGATCCATCAACCCCGCTCTGTCCCTTCCCAGGCCGGCCGAGTGGCGCCCCCTGTCGCCTCTGCGCGCGCCGGGACACTCACCGCGTAGTGCAGCTGCGGTTTCTCTCGGTATACCGGGTCCCCCATGTCGCCAGCGAGGAGTGGCGGGCCCCCGAGCGCAGCCTGGGGTCGCGGCGCCTCTCCGAGGTCCCCCTATTTCACCGCCATCCCGGGGCAGCCCCCGGACGCGAGCCCCGTTCTCTGCCCCGAGCGCCGTGCAAAGCCCGCAGGCACCAGCGTCCCGCCGGGAAGCCGACAGGGACCGGGTGGAGGTGGCGGCAGCAGCAAAGGGGAAGGCGAAGGAGGAGGAGGAGGACGGGGAGGAGGAGGAAGGGAAGGAGGGGAGGAGGGGGAGGAGGAGGGGAGGAGGACGGAGAGGAGGAGGAGGAAGAAGAGGAGGGGGAGGAGGAGGAGGGGGAGGAGGAGAGGGGAGAGGCCGAGTCAGATGGGATGGGCGGGCGCTTAATTCCTTCCGCTCCTGGAGGGCTCCTGTCGCTGCCGCCGCCGCCAGCTGTTGGGGGCTGCAGCGACCTAGCGCGCCCACGACAGGTGTCGGGGCGGCCGGCGCTCCCACCTCCCGCCACTCCGCCCCTGCCAGGCCCGTGGGACCCGGGCTGCCAGGGCTGGGGCTGCTAAAGCCTCCAGCGCCAGCGAGAGGGCGAGCTTGGGTTTCCAAGAAAGAGCGACTTTCGCTAACTTTGAAAGGGGTGTGGGCCTGACGCTGGAAGGCGATTCGGAACCGCTCCGGCGAGGGCGGAGTTTCGGTGTTTGCAAAGCCCTCCTTGGGGAGAGTCAGGCACCCGGGGCGGGGGGGGGGGGGGGGGGGGGGGGCAAGTAATGCTGCGCGGGGGAACTGCGGACTGGAGGAAGGCTGGGCTGGATGCTGGCCTGACCGCGCCTATTTGGGTAAACTGAGTCCCGGAGGGTTTGCAGGACCCGGGCACGTCCGGGGAACCCCGCTGGAAGCGGGAGTCCTGAAGAATCTTCTGGAAGGCCAGGACTGGTGTCGGTGCCAGGCTGAACCTTAGTTGGGGGTGAGGGCAGTGCCCGGAGCTCCGCTATGTCTCAGTTCTTAGGTGCAATTCGGAAAAGGACGCAGCGAGAATTCGGAAACAGAAGAAACGCACACTCCTGGCAAACGCTGCCAGATGGACCAGGTAATTTTTAGCACGCATTGGAGGTTCACAACACCACCGAAAACTGGCCTCTGCTCTACAATTCCTCGTGGAAGCGTGCACTTTGGAACATCCTGGATGAGGGCGCTGAGGGCCCTCCCCGGGGGCCTGGCACTCTGGGACTCCTGTGCGGCTTCCCACAAGCGAAGTCCAGACAGAGGCAGGGGCCGGGGCCGAGTGGAGACTCCAGACCCAGTGAAATCAATCAACCCAAGCCCAAGAGGGCTAGAAATCCAGTGGAGGGTGGGCTCGTGGGCGGCTCGTCTCAGTTCTTCAGGGTCCCACCGCACTGGACTTGCTGAGTGGCCCTTCCCCTGCTCTGTGTAGGCAGAAGGGGTGGGGAGAAGGGAAACGAGATGTGTCCCCCATGTTGGAGCCCTTACAATTTAGTTGGATGGACTACCCAACTAACACGACATTACTATATAATATTTTGAAAACAACCGGCAACAGAATTGTCAAGATGGACAGTGAAAAAAACTGGGAGGGTAAAGCCAGGGGTACTGGTATCCTGAGGAATCTACTGCTAGACAATCCCTTGAACAGTTCATCTTTCTGGAAAACTCTAAGATTATGTCTACTAAAGCTGATTATACGCCTGCCCTCTGATCCAGGAGCTGCACTCCTAGAGACATAGAAAAATGGGTGCCCGTGGCCTCCTCACGTACATGCTGCGTGATGAGCCATCGGTGGTCTATCCATACGAGGGTATTACTCAGCAGTGAAAGGAAAGTAGTACCGATGCGTAGAATGATGTGGATTCTTCCCACAAACGTTGAGAGAGAGAGAGAGAGAAATCACACACAAAATAGGACACAAGGTATGATTCTACCTATTTGTTGCAGAATTGAGATTCAAATGTTGAATTGAAATAGGCAAGTGTGACCTATGGTGATAGAAGCCAGAACAGCGATTACCAAGATAGGGAGCTGCAGCTGACTGGAAAGGGGGTACAAGGGAACCTTTGGGGACACTGGAAATGTTCTGTATCTTGATGTGTATGACAGTGACCCAAGTGCACCCACATATAAAAATTCAATTGAGCAGTACAGTTCAGACTTGTGTAATGTACACCCTTCACTATGTATATTTTATCCTGCAATAACAGAAAAATGTCCCCTGCCTCAAACAGGAACATGTCACCAGGGTGCTGCCAGTCTTAAGAGGTCAATTTCACCGTTCACCCCAGCCCCCCCGCCAGCACGCCCTTTCCCTCTGCGAGGTGGGAGCACAGAGCCCATTCACCTTGGAGGCCCTCCCTGCTCCCTGACACATCCAGGCAGAGCTGGACAAATGACATGCTAAAGTCCCCCCTTCGCTTTCACTCTGCTCTGCTGCTGAAAGCACCCTTTAGAGCTATGTCATCAAAGACCCTTAGAAGAAGGCAAAGAATTAGCATAAGCTTCACCATATGGCATCTTTCAGAGAATGCACCCAGGACCAATTCAGGGACCTTTGCTTCACTGTGGTCTATGTAGAAAGATGACCTCACCAGCTTTGGGATTTCTTTCTCTGTCATACCTGCCATTAAACCTCCAGAGCTACAAATCCCTTTCCCTACAGAAACTGTTTCATTGTATGTATAAGGAAACACACACACACACACACGCGCGCGCGCGCACGCACACACACACACACACACACACACACACACACGGTGGGTCCCTGGATTTAAAAAACCTTATTAACCATAGCCCTTTGATCATTACCCCTGAATAAGCCGCCTCCGTGTTGAGTCACCTTACTCTGTTTGTGTGCCACCTTTGAAAAATGTATTGTCACTAAACAACATTATCCTAAGCCAGAAATGATCCGTCATTCCCAAACTGTGTACTTACATTCTAGGAATGACGTTTGCCTGCAAAGAATATTTCTTGCTACATTGCCATTGCTAAGTCAGAGTTAAATTCTTAAGTGCAATAGGACTGTTTTCCTGTGTTTGAAAGGTCTGGGGAGATAAGACAAAGCATTTTAAGAAACGAAATGATCGATTCATGCTGCAAGACTCTTGAATTCCCTTCAGTGTGAATCCTACACCTTTTCAATTCTCAGTCCACTCGTTCAAGACTCAAGAAGGGGGACGCCTGGGTGGCTCAGTCAGTTAAGCGTCCACCTCTTAACTTCGGCTCAGGTCACGATCTCACAGTTTGTGGGTTTGAGCCCCATGTCAGGCTCTGCATTGATAGTGCGGAGCCTGCTTGGGTTTCTCTCTCTGCCCCTCCCCTGCTCGCTCTCTTTTTCTGTCTTTCTCTCAAAATAAATAAACTTTTTAAAAACACACACACCAAAAAAAAAAAAAAAAGACTCAAGAAGGGACCTAGGAGACTGGGCAGAACTCTGGAAGTTCTATTCAATCTGAAACCATTTGAATTCCACACATTATTTCTATCTGAGTATATTTCAAGGTATATTTTAAACACCGCTCTAATCAAAATGTCTTATTTGCACATCTCTACTCCTAATTATCCTTCCCATGTTGTTTATTTATTCACTCGGTCACTTAGATTTAATAAATATTTTTTTAATTTTTTTATTATGTTTCTTTATTTTTGAGAGGCAGAGAGTGACAGAGCACGAGTGGGGGAGGGGCAGAGAGAGGGGGAGACACGGAATCTGAAGCAGGCTCCAGGCTCTGAGCTCTCAGCACAGATCCCGATGTGGGGCTTGAACTCATGAACCGTGAGAGCATGACCTGAGCCGAAGTCGGACACTTAACTGACTGAACCACCCAGGCGTCCCATTCAATAAATATTTTTAAGCACATACAATTTGCAGGTATTGTTCTAGGTCATTTAAACTATATGTTAACATGGCAGGTGGCTTTGAAATTCAAGTTTTGCCTGTTGGGTGACAGAGGGAGCTGTAAGGGAGAACGTGAAATCTCCCCCAGAGAAGGCTGAAGTTCATCCCATTCCCTCATTAGATTAAGAGCCTGCTTGGCTAATGTTCTCTTTTGATTAGTCACTCTTTCAAAAAGTAATAAATTTCTCTGATGTTTATCATTTCCCCCAGAGAGGACGCAAAAATGATCTCTAGGAGTTCCTCTAACAGCATCATTTTGAAGAAAAAATGTGTCACGCTCACAGTGGAATTTCCTCATCTCCCTGCCCCCAAATGTTACAGCATTTCCAGGACTGAAGGCTGCCCTTGCCACCAGGACCCTGAAATACAAATCTTTGTTTGCATTTACTCTGCCTGCCTATAAGCTGAGTCGACATTTTCCACATTTAGTGCCAGCCCAGGGGTGATTGCTTTTTCAGGAAAACTTTACCATGAATTGACCATGGAAGCAAATGCAACCTCAGAGTTTAGGAGGAGCTGAGGGCACATCTGAGCACTAAAACCTATTTAGGATAGGACGACAAGGCCCAGCCAGGAGGCCCAGCCCTGCCACAGAGTAGCTCTAAGATCCTTTTGGGTGGGGGCCTCTTCCCTACAACCCAATGCCTACACTCTTCCATTCTATTGTCCTGTCAATCCACCTGCTAGAATATTTTTCAAATTCTAAAATAAACAACTGATAATATATAATGTGCAGCTTAATGAATTATTGCAAAACATATGCCCGTCATAACCATCACTGAGGTCAACAGATAGAGACTGCGGGTGTCCCAGAGAGCCCCATGTCCCGCGGCGACATTGTAACACCTTCCCCGGATCCCAGTGACAGACACTGCCCTATATTTTATGGACTTTACTTCTCAGCTTCCCTTTTATAGCAGGGTTTCTCAACCCTAACACTGTTGGCATCTGGGGACCAATAATTCCCCACTCCCCCACCAGCTTTATTGAGCTACAACTGACATATGACATTGTGTAAGTTTAAAGTGTACCATGAGATAATTTGACACACATAGTCACCATATTTTGTGCGTGTGGTGAGAACATTTTAAGATCTATCTCTTAGGAACTTTCCAGTATACAATATAGTACACTAGATGCCCAGAACTTATTCATCTTATAACTGGAAGTTTGTACCACCCCAGGCAAGCACCATTCCACTCTGTTTTTATGAATTTGGGGGGTTTTCTTTTTTAGATTCCACATAGAAGTGATATCATATAGCATTCGTCTTTCTTGACTTATTTCACTTAACATAATGCCCTCAAGGTCCAAGGTCCATCCATGTTGTCGCCAGTGGTAGGATTCCCTTTTGTTGTGGCTGACACGTGTGGCTGAAATGTGTGTCAAATAGAGGGAGAAAGCGACAGATGGCGGGGGGGGGGGGAGAGGGAGAGGTGTCACATTTTCTTTATTCATTTATCTGTAGATAGACACTTAGGGTGCTTTCATGTCTTGGCTGTTGTAAATAATGCTACAATAAACACAGGAGGGCAGATATCTCTTTAAGATCCTAATTCCAATCTGTTGGGACATACACCCAAAAGTGGGATTGTTGGATCATACAGTAGTTCTATTTCTACTTTTTAACCTGGTAAGGAACCTCTATACCATTTTCCATAATGGCTGCCCCAACTTACAGTCCCACCAACAGTGCACTAGGGTTTCCTTTTGCCCACATCCCCACCAACCCTTGTTACATCTTGTCTTTTCAATAAAAGCCATCCTGACAGGTGAGGTGATAGCTCATTGTGGTTTCGATTTGCATCTCCCTGACGATCAGTGACGTTGAGCACTTTTCATGTGTCTGTTGGCCATTGTACGTCTTCTTTGGGAAAATGTCTATTCAGGTCCTTTGCCTATTTTTAAATCGGATGATTTGGTTTTTTTGCTATTGAGTTATTTAGATATAGGCCCTTCATCAGATACATGCTTTACAGGTATTTTCTCCCACTCCTTTTGCCTTGTCATTTTGCCGATTGCTTCTTTTGCTGTGGAGAAGCTTTTTCGTTTGATGTAGCCCCACTTGTTTGCTTTTGCTTTTGTTTCTTGTAGTTTTGGCACCCTACTGACAATTCTTCACTGTGGAGGCCGTCCTGTGGGTTGTAGGATGTGTAGCAGCATCCCTGGAACCTACCCACTAGATGCCGGTAGTACCTCCCTCCCCCAACTGTGACAACCAAAAATGTCTCCAGACATTGACAAATACCCCCTGGGGTGGCAGCAAGATCCCCCCTGTTTTGAGAACCGCTGCTCTTTAGGAAGTTGCACATCCATAAATATTAGACCTTGGCGTTACCTGTCTCCTTACTTTATATAAATGATTCCTGAGTATGTTTTATTACATGTGGCTTCTTTTACTCAACATTATGTTTTTAAGGTTCTCCCATGTTGTCGTATGCAGCCCTGGTTCATTCATTTGCACTGCTGTCCAGTATTTCATCGTATGTGCTTAACACGATTTATCTTTTCAACTGAGATGGACATCTGTGTCCTTTCCAGTTTGGGACTACCGAAAACCATCCTGCTTGAACATCATTATACACATCTCCTCGTGCAAAGTACATGCATTTTTATCGGGTGCAAACCCAGAAACAAAACTGCTAGGTCATAGGTATGCATGTCTTTAACTTTACTGGACAATGCCCAATAATTTTCTGAACTGATTGTACCAATTAGAATCTTTGTTTACACTACAGTATAAATAGACTGAACATAGTTTATATAAAGACTGAACATAGTTTAGAGTTGTCTCTCTTCTAGGCTTTCTCACGGGGCTACAAAGATAAAATTCAGGAAATCAAACTCAACGATCAAGAAGGAGAGATGGGGAAGAAGCTTGAGATCCTCTTTGTCCCAAATCACATGTCTCCTGTAAGTGAAGAACTTGCCAGCCCTGCTGGGGTCCTGGCATTTGAAAGGCCATTGCTGACTCCAACCACAAGTACAGGTAGAAGCAAGGGTTACATCACTTATGCCTTTGAGGGAAGACATTTTATTGTGCAGAAGTTCAGAGTCCTGGGGGGAAATACCTCAGCAACCCAAACGTAAACCTAAATGCCACTTATGGAATCACCATTTTGTTCCATAGCCATAATTTCTCCCCTTCTTCTGAACTCTAACAATGATATGGAGATGAGAGGGATCCAAGGAAGAATAAAGTGTCCCATTCCTTTCTCCAGGTAAGTTAGAGAGAGACACTCCCCAGTCTGAAGACAGATCTGCTCCAAAGGCCAGTGAATGAGGAATTCCTGGGGGTGCCAAGAATGGTATCTGGAGCTGTGGTGACATAGGACAGAGGGGAAAGAGAAGAATTCCCTGGCATCAGCCGGTACTATTGCCCTTAGCCTTGATTCCAACTACAAAGAGTATCGAGAAGTTATATATCAACCGGAACTGATGACGTGATGATTTGTGAATGCAGGGGGGAAAGACAAGGGAGGGTAGTTGACAATAAACCGACCATGACAGTAGGTTCAGCTTGGCATCGCTGGCTTGTCCTTTTCTTGCCAGTTTTGATGTTTTCACCGAAGCACTGCTACTCAATGTCAGGGAGCCAGGGAGAGTGCCCTTCAAAAGTATCCACAGAGCCATGTTTCTAAAACAAATTTTCTATTCAAGGGTCATTAGGCAAAAAGAAGAGGTTGCAATCCCTCTAGTTATGACCTTCCCGAAAAACAGGTCGAGAGTCAGGACACTGCTTCTCATTATACCCATAATCTAACATTAGTCTATTGCCTCTGCACAACTAACGATAATGTCCTTTCCTCGGCATGGTGTTGCGAGCGTGTGAAGCCTGCAGAATGCTCATGGCGACACCAGTGCTGCAGGTGCTAGAATTATTATTTGAGACAATAACAACTCCACTAATTATCGAACGTGCACATCACCGGTCCCTTGTTCAACTAGATGCTTTTCAAATAGCAAATCTGGTCCTCGGAATAAGAGTGCGAGGAAAGTACGATCATCCCCATTTTATTCATGAGGGCAATTAATTTGCTTTGCACATCGTGTAAGTGGTGGAGTTGAGCTGGAAAGTTGGGTCCATGTCTCTTTGCAGGCCATCCAGTCCATTCCCAAGTAGAGACTCTTTTTGATAAGTCAGACTCATCTATTAGATTTCTATGGTGCCTTCTCGTAAAACAGGGTCAGATACTACCAGTGCCCCATCCACATCTCCTGGGCTAGTAGTTCTCAGTGGGAACAGAGGGACACTTGGCAATGTCTGGAGACGTTTTGTGGTTGTCACAAAATATGGGGGGGGGATGGGTTGCACTTGTATCTAGTGGGTAGAAGCCAGGGATGTGCTAAACATCCCCCAAGGTGCAGGACAGCCGCCCCCGGCCCCCAACAGAGAACTACCCTGCCAAAAATGTCAAGAGTGCCAAGGCTGAGAAACCCTTCGTAGACGTAAGAAATTCGTCCTGTAATAATTCCCACTTAGAAGTGTATCCCACACCAACAATGAACTTTCTTTTAGTGGGGTGGGTTTTGCTTTCCTCGAGAAAACAAGGACAGCTATCCTCAGAGCAGAGGCATAGGGCCGAGCAGTGGGACTTACACACAAGTGGGCCTCCCTCCACGCCAACACAGCACGCCGAAAGGCTGACAGGTAGGGTAAAAACTGGACATTTGTGTGACCCAAACTGACAGCTCTAGAGTCCTTTGGAGCGCTTGGCTAGTCACCCAACGACACCACTGTTACAACCTCAACATCCCCTCGTTTCGGAGGCTCAGCAATATTATAAATGATGGCACGTGGCACTGCTCTGGTGCCTGCAGCTTTCAAACCAATTTCACCTGTAACAGTGCCCATCCCCATCCCTAATCTATTTTGTGGTTATGATTTTCATTTGTCATAGGGAACAGGGACATATAAGGCAAACATCAAGAATTTGTTGCCAGAAGTGCAATAAAAGGAGAATGAAACAGTGTCCTTTGCTTGCCAAGTCACCTACCCTGTCTGTATCCCATTAATGCATCAAGTAGAGAGGATGGGCCAGAGAGTTCCAGATCTCCAAGAAATTCCTGGTACATGAAGGTTGAGCACCACCGGTCCAGCACGGACCTCATTGCCTTGCTGTGCAATGAGAGCCAACCAAAGAAAACTGTTCCAAGCTTCGTTTCTTGATTTGTTTTCTTTTGTACCATGCTTTATAAACGTGTTTTTCAACTGGGGGTAACTTTGTCCCTCGGGGGAAAAAAAAAAATATATATATATACACACACACACACACACACACACACATATATACACACACATAATCAATATATATATTTGGTCACAAGTTGGGATGGGGCATGAAGTGCTTAGTATTTACTGGATAGATGCCAGGGATGCTGCTAAAGAGCCCACCATGAACAAGAGACACTGCCCGCCCCCCCCCCATCCCACCAACTCTCTCTCTCTCTCTCTCTCTCACACACACACACACACACACACACACACACACACAGAGCAAAGAATGTTCTGGCCCTAAATGCCAGTAGGGCTAAGGTTGAGAAACTCTATAGATAAAATTGTTCTGGTCAAAAAAAATCCTAATATATCAGAATCTAAGCATCAGAGTAGAACTTTTTCATTATTTCAGTTTTCGTTGTCATCCTTCTGCACGTTCATAAACACAGCATCTATGGAAAGATGACCTGGAGAGATTGAGAGATTCGTCCTCCCTTTCGGCAGAAGACAGGACAAAAGGGATAGGGATCAGAAATAAATGGCCAATCAGCATTTCTGAAAGTATGGTCTTTAAGTCCACACACATCAAAATCACTTGGCAGGGCGTATTTTAAAAAATAGATCATGAGGACGTCCCCAAAACACAATGAATGAGAATCTCTTGGAGCACCACCTCGGGGTTCACATGTTTAGCAAGAACGAATGCCTAGGAAGGCCAAATAACTCGTTCAAGGTCAGGCAGCTAGCATGAGACAATGCAGAACTCACCCTGCCCTCTGGATTGAATGTTGAAGTAAGGTAGAAAACATTCTGAACTCTCTAACAAGCCAGAATCAGATCCATTTGTAGTTATTAAAATGTAAATGAACATAACATTTGGCCCAGTTCAGCACAACCTAGCACCTGCTAAGTGACTTGCTATATTTTCCTGTGGTTTTGTCAAGTTTTCTCCCCATTGTCTTTGTGACTAAGGGTAAAAAGAATGCTACACAGGACTTCTTTCAAAGCTCTCAGGATAACTGATCTCCACGAAACTTTGTTTTTCAAAACCACAGAATTCCTTTTTCTCACATTAACATGTCAAAAAGTGATAAATGTGCATAAATTACGCAAATTATTAGTCCTTTTAGATTTTCCAAAGGGAAAATCCCTTCAGAGTCTATTGAAAATCCTTCCCACCTAGAAATAATTCCTGGTCTCCCATCTTAGCAAAATACAGTTGCCAGCCACTATTTCTCTGTGGTTGATGGGAAAGTCTGAGATTTGGAACAAAGGAATGCTGGTTTGTACATCACAGCAGACAATGTGACAACTTCAAGGCTATCAGTTTGCACTTCTGTAAGTCCCATTTTTACAGTGGAATGATGGAAAGAACAAAGAAAACTCAGTCTGTGAAAGCTGAAGAAGGCCACGAAGACAAATGACGAATGGTTTGAAGGGACATCATGTGTGTAAGAAAGGAAAACCTTGTCAGTTTTCTCCAGAAAGCTGGACCAGAATCAAGAGTGGAAATTATGACGACGTGGATTTTGGCTCAACATAAGAAACCACATTCTACATTTGACCTGGCAATTCCACTCCTAGGTATATAACAAAAGGAATTAAAACATATGTCCACACAAAAACGTGCATACGTATGTTCATAGTACCACTATTCCTAACAGCCTAAAATGGAAACAACTCAAATGTCCATCAACTGATTAGTAAATAAACAAAATGTGGCCTATCCATACAATGGAAAATTATTTGGCCATAAAAAGGAATGAAATTCTGGTATATAATAAAACATGGATGAACCTTGAAAACATTACGCTAAGTGAAAGAAGCCAGTCACAAAGGACCACATATATTATATGATTCCATTGATTAGAAATGTCCAGAATAGGCAAATCCACAGAGACAAAAAGTAGATCTGTGGTTGTCTAGGGCTGGGGAGATAAGAGGATGGTGACGAAAGCAGGTGATAGCTAAAAAGTACAGGGTTTCTTTTCAGGGTGATGAAAATGTTCTAAAATTGATTGTGGGGATAGTTGCACAACTCTGAATATACTAAAAACCATTTCATTGTTCACTTTAAATGGGTTGCATTGTATGAAATGTGAATCTGATCTCCATAAAGCTATTAGAAAGAGAGAGAGAGAGAGAGAGGAAGGAAGGAAGGAAGGAAGGAAGGAAGGAGTAAGTGAGGGAGGGAGGAAGGGAGGGAGGAAGAAAGTAGAAGGAAGGAAGGAACAAACAAAGGAACAGAGAAACAAAGGAATGGAGGGAGGAAGGAAGGTCTTCATAATAAACTGAGTGGTGCCAGACAAGACAGGCAGCTATCCCGGGACGTGGTGCCTTCTTGCTGGCAAAATCTAACAGCCTGAGCCCGGATGCCCATCAGCTGGAGAGGCTACACTGTGTGGGCAGCTTCACTATTGGGCGTGCAACTCTAAAATGTCAGAGGCGATGTTTCATCACTTTCCTGTTTCCCTGACTGACGGAATGGCTCAAGGCTAAAGACAGGCTTCTGTTAGCTCATTCAGTCCATTCTTTCATCCATTGTGTCAATGCTAACTGAAGGCAAGGCCTTGTGCCACTTCTCTCTTCATGATATAGTGCCTTCTTGCCTCAGGCAGAGTTCCCCAGAAACAGACGAGAGGATAAGCGTGCATGTGCAAGTGATTTATTAAGGGCTCGTTCCCAGGAGAGACTGGTAAGGGGTAAGCGTCACAGGGGAGGAAAGGGGAGGAATCCAAGTAAAGGTGTGATGTCTGGCAGAGCCCCGGTCTCCGCCTGACCCTGGGGGAGGGGTGGGGGGGGGGTTCTGGAGTATAAATCCTATCTCAGAGCTGTCCCATCTCAGACCAAAGGAGCTAGGCTTTAACGTTCTCACACCTGCCAGTCAGGGGCTATGGGATGCCCCAGGGTGATGTAAAGTCCCAGGCACTTCCTGCTCTTTGTGGCTTTAGGGAAACTGCTCGAGAATCCCAAGGGAGGTCCTCTGAAAAAGTTCACAGATGTTGGTCATTAGAAGCAAACCACACAGAAGCTGGGGGATGGGTCAAGCACACAGAACTGATAACAGATCTGAGATAATCTGGGCAAAGCACCAATAGCAAGCGGCCACTACACTTTCTGGTTGAAAATTTGTTAAGCCCTAAAGGCCGTTTATGACTCTGCTCCTACGTTCAGAGGTCCTGAGCGGGGTAAAAGCCTGTAGCCGCCAAAGTGCTTCCATCAAGGTGAAGTGTGAGCCGCTCTCCCGAGGCCTGGCCCTCCAGCTTATCCTCTTCCTGGCTCAGAAATGCTTCATCTGCCATCTCTGTCCACATCAGACCTATTTCATGGCTTATACTGAGGTGGTGAATCTGTCCACGAGCACCGCAGAGAATCTCTCAGCAGCTTCGGCATCCCCGGTTGCCGTCTGGCCACTGACTTTAAGTTCGGGTCAGTTCCGAAAGAGGCCAACCCAGGGAACCATCCGTGACTGGGTTACTGCACTTACCAGACTCATTTCCTTTCGCTGAATTACAGACCATCACAAATATGTCTAAGATGCGGCCACCTAACAACACAGTTCAAAGTTCCCCGTTTCATCCATCATTTGTTGATTACCATCCTTTTGGGGGTGGTGGTGGGAATCATTCTAGCGTGTGAGTGTGTGAGTGTGTGCGTGCGTGTGTGTGTACGCGCAGAGAGAGAGAGAAGTTAGAACAGTGCCAGGAACATATAAGCTCTATATCAATGTTCGCTATCATCACACAGGTACAGAACTTGTCTCAGGGTGCAAGGTGAGGTCTTTGTCTTCCAAATTGTTCTTCTGCTAAACAACAGGCAACAATTTTGCTGACCTATTTCAATTCTGAAAAATTGTTTCTAGTTCGCCTTCCCTTCTGCTACTTCGTATCAGCACCTTCTTCTCCCGCTTCCTCTGAGGTTACCATACAAGATGGGGTTAATGGTCAAACTCCTCAGTACCAAAGAGAAGTATAGTAAATATTAGGTAGGCTGAAAAACAAGGGGTGGGGGGTGGGGGGTGGGCAGGGCAGAAACAAAACCAGCTCCCAGAAACTCTCAACGCATATTTTTGGCAGTGAGGAGACAGCCAGAGGGCTTTTCTCCAGAGTTTGGTTTTGTTTGTATCTATGAAAGTGCACAAGTTGAAATTCCATAAATAGAGGCGCTTCTGTACCACTTTCTACTGCTAATATTTTCTTTTCCTCTGACGTCTGTCCCCAGCATTTCAGTTCATGGTGAGCACTTAATAAATGTGTGACGACTGATGTTAGAAAGTGTTACCGGGGCCCAAAGCATCCTAGCAGGGGCACAGAGCATTCTAGAAAAATCTAAGAAAATACCAAACGTGAAAAGTCACCATTCAATTCATTTACACAAAAGCCTGAAAAAGAAAGCCTGTTGCACTTCAACATGACTTGTTTGCTTTGGTTTGTTCTAAAAGAACAAGTGACGGGAGATGTTTGTCTCCAATCTGGCATAGGTTTTTACGTTTCTACATGGTTGAAAGACAAATCAAAAGCAGAATAAGGTTTCATGACACGTGCAAATTACCAAAACCCTCAAATTTCGGCATTCATAAATAAGGCCTTGTCCGTGGCTGCTTTCGACAGCCTGACGTACCTGGTCTTTTACAGAAAATGCTCACCGACCTCCGAATCAGAAAACTAAAATAGTATTTTGCCTTGTTTGATTTCTTTTTTTCTACTTTTGGCTTGCATTTTCTCCCTTCTGGAGTTTTACAAGTCCAAAGAAAAAACATCTTCTACATACTCGTTTCTATTAACGTCTCAATTATTTTGTGTCGTTTATAGCCTTGAAGCAGACAGACAACTTGCCAAAGATAAACCAGCCTGTTTAGGTCAGGCAGACTTCCAAACTGGATTCTGTTGCGCTGTGTATCGGAGCTCTTAGAGACACATTTCTGCTATTTCTAGAGGTCTCAGGTAAATGTATGTGAGATTCATTTGGTCTGTAGATGGCATCCCACCAACGTATCTTCCAGAACAATATAGACCCTAACTAAAAAACCGACCTTCCCTTGTTGCATTTGTATTTATTATTCTCAAATCATTTGTCAAAGTATTTCTCTCTCACCCACTGGGATTTTCTAAGTCCATCCAAAGGAAAGATTTCCCTGTGCGCTCATCTGGCAAGTTTGGTCCTGATTTTGGACACATGCTGTTCCTTGGTAATCCCCCCATCCAATCTTGAAGTGGGTCTGTTACTCATCTGCACTGGATTCAATTACATACCATGCCGTGCCACACCACATGCTCTGAGACCAGAAAAACAGAAGATTCTAAAACACACTTGTCTATATTTGGAGCCAGACCATTTTGCCCTGTCTCAAAAACCCTGGTCCGTTCAGAGGAAGTAACCTCAAATTGTTATTTATTTTCATGGCATAAGCTTTTTATTAGGCTGTGACTTCTAGGTCATGCCATGCTGCACAAAAATTTGTGTATCTAAAATTTTCAGACCAGTCAAGACTCTGGAAGGTAACCAGAATCCAACCCATTTTCTACAACTACCTTCTTTGGCATCTTGCCCGGGGAGATGACCTTTGAAATTCTAGGTCACACGTTGAACACGAGTCCTTTGTCTTCAAGGGGTAAAACCCTTCCGCCTGTAACACCCTTCTTCCTACATCACATCCATCACCACCTTCCCCCCACCCTCTCCATTTCCCCTTTGCCCATAGAACTCCCACTAGCCTCTCTGGGTTTCCTGAACCTTACGGGCCCATCCCACCACCACCACCCCTCAGGAGGTCCCGCAGGCCTTGTGTTCAGACCACTGATAGGACACTCATCTTGTCTGTTTCCTCCTAAAACACTGTTTTCCCTCAAGACAGGGGCTGTCATTGTCATCTTTCTACCTCGAGAGCCTGGTTCCATGCCTCCGATACAGCAACCACTGAAGAAATATTTGTTGAATGCTGTTACTAAGTAAGATTCCAGAAGATGAGAACAATCAGCATTTGGTGATTACCGCACCAGCGAGCCCAGAAAGAAGCTGAACCGGAATCAACTACAGTGGCAACGATGGCTGCCTGGAGTAACCCGGTGATTTATTCAACAGAATCATCTCCTTGGGCCAGTCTTGACGCCCCTGCCCTGATGTTCCATGTCGCAGACAGCTCTCAATTAGCATTAGGACACTGTGATGTGGTACGCAGGAGCAAAACCTTTCAAAACCATAATTCTGATTTCCAGGAAGGAATATACCACTTCCCCAGAAAGGTAAGGGCCACGGGAACTTACAGGGACATCATCCAATCTCAGGGCCACCATCTTAAGTTACAGGAGAAATATATTCAAGAGCCTCCCACAGGGGAATTCAGCAGGGCCAAGAGGTAAATGCAGCCCACAGAACGGGGGAGCTTCCCAAGGACACATCAGTCGATGTAGGATTTCGGAGGTAGGGTCTGCTTTGGTTTCTCATGAAACAAGGGGAATTCTGCTCAAAATCCTGCGAAAAGGCAGGGTTTTTTTTTTTTTTTTCTTTTAAAGGGCTCTGTCAGCAGAGAGCCTGACGCAGGGCTCTAACTCACGAGCAGCAAGATCATGACCTGAGCTGAAGTCGGACGCTTAACTGACTGAGCCACCCGGACGCCCCAAGGATAGTAATTTAAAAAATCTCACAAATGTCTACATGTATGTATTCAAATATACATACACATATATGTGGTAATATGTATTTTTATGCACATATATCATCATGAGTCTCTTAGAACATATGAAAATGATGTTCTATTTTTAAGTTAAAGATTTTGGATAATTATGAAATATGAGAAGAAGTACATCTTGTATCTGTACCAGAACTCTGGATTGAATAGCTAGGTTTATTGACTATTATTCAATCGTTTAAATTTAGTTTATAGCAGCGCCTTTTTTTTTTTAAGTACGGCCATCAATTACTGCTTGGATTATTACATCCCCTTTATTCATTTTTAGCATTTAACACTTTTCTTTCTTTTAGAACATCTCACTTGCACCCACGGGAGAAACAAGTTTAACTCAATACATCAGCCCAAAATTGGGGTGATTCTTTTAAAACACCTGGCTATTTGGGGGCTCCTGGGTGGCTCAGTCGGTTAGGCGTCAGACTTCGGCTCAAATCACGATCTCACGGTTCATGAGTTCAAGCCTCGCATCGGGCTCTGTGCTGACAGCTCAGAGCCTGGAGCCTGCTTCCAATTCTGTCTCCCTCTCTCCCTCTGCCCCTTCCCTGCTCATACTCTGTCTCTCTCTCTCTAAAAAAAAGAAAAAAAACACCTGGCTATTTCTTCTGACCTTCTCCTTTAAAACCTGCCTCAGTTACATGGCTTTAGAGAAGTAATACTTTAATCCTTTTTGAAAATCGAAAATTGATGTTTTGGAGACATGCACATATCTTACCCAGCCTCCCACACAAGACTGGGCATCCAGCCCAGATACAAGAGTGCAATTGAGTCAGACAACACTTAGCACACAAACAGTTCCCTCGGTCTCCAGCGCCTCTTTACAATTTCACCAAGTTAAGACTAAACATAAATGAAAAAAAAAAATCCCTCCTTCCAAATTGCCTTCTTAGGATCCATAAATTCCACATTCAGCCGGCCTTGCAGCCTTCACTTTCTCCTTTGGCCAGAGAGCCCAGGGACACGGGGTCTGCTCCGTGGGTTAATCTGCTGCGGCGAGACACAGCCTTCTTATCCTGGCTGCGAGGTGGGGCCGCTTGGAGCTGAGACCACCTGGAAGGCCACGCTACTGAGACTGGAATGCGAACACAGTCTCAAACAAAGGGCCGGGCCTGATGTGTCGCCTGGTGTGGTCGTCTTATGAGGAAGACATCACCGTGGGCAATGTTTTTCTGCAACAACTTTTCTTACTTATTTTTCCAGCTTCATTGAGATAAAATTGACGTACAACATTGCGTAAGTTTAAGGCGCCCGAAATGTTGATTCCCTCCACGTTTCATCTTCTTTAGTTGAAGTAGAGTTGACATCCAGTCTGATGTTAGTTTCAGGTATACGACATAGAGATTCAACATTTATGGACGTTATGAAGTGATCGCCTCAATAAATCTAGCTACCACCTGTCAGCATGCAAAGTGGTTACTTACTATTAACTATTTTCTCGGTGTCGTACTTTGTAATCCCCTTGTCTTCTTTGTAACTGGAAGTCTGCACCTTTTAATCCCCTTCCCCTATTTTGCCCATTCCCACCTCCATCCCCACCCCGCACAACCACCAGACTGTTCTTGAAGTCTGTTTCCATGTTGAGTTTTGTTGTTGTTTTTGCTGTTGTTCATTTGTTTTGCTGTTTTAGATTCGGCAAAATATAAGTGAAATCATATGGTATTCGTCTTTCTCTGACTTATTTCACTTAACCTATTAGGCAATACTTTTTTTTTTTAATTTTTTTATCAACGTTTATTTATTTTGGGGACAGAGAGAGACAGAGCATGAACGGGGGAGGGGCAGAGAGAGAGGGAGACACAGAATCGGAAACAGGCTCCAGGCTCTGAGCCATCAGCCCAGAGCCCGACGCGGGGCTCGAACTCCCGGACCGTGAGATCGTGACCTGGCTGAAGTCGGACGCTTAACCGACTGCGCCACCCAGGCGCCCCTAGGCAATACTTTTTAAAAATTTTTAATGTTTATTTTTTTGAGGGCGGGGGGTAAGACACAGAGTGCAAGCAGGAGAGAAGAGAGAGGGAGACAAAGAATGTGAAGCAGGCTCCAGGCTCTGCGCTGTCAGCACAGAGCCTGATGTGGGGCTCGATCTCATGAGCCACAAGGTCATGACCTGAGACAAAGTCAGACGCTTAACGGACTGAGCCACCCAGGAGCCCCTAGGCAATATTTTTAATAGAAAACTGGCTGAGAGTAGCACTTCTAGGTTTCCCTCGTTAAAGAGATGTGTATTCATTTTCTTTGGGGGGGGGCTTATTGAACTAAAAAATATAAGCCAAACAGTACTGAATTCACAAGTGCACAACTCAGCGCACTTTGCCAAAGTGAACCCGCTTGTATAATGACTACCCAGAACAAGAAAACGCCCCCTCCCAATCTTTACCACCAAAAGTAACCACTATCCTGACCAGCCACACCATAGGTTTCATTTTGTTCATTTCATTTGCCCGTTTCTGAACTGTAGATCATAGAATCCCACAATGGACAGTCTTTTTCTTTGGCGGGGGGGGGGGGCGGGCGGGGGCAGGGGGAGGGTGTTCTGGCTTCTTTCGTCGCCCTTCATCTTCTTTGCTGAGAAGTACTCCACTGTACGAATAAAACACGGTTGTTTTCCTTCTCTACTGCTGAGAGACATTTTGCCAGAATAGTGCTGATGTGAACATTCTAGTCCGTGCCTTTTTGGGGGAGCGTAGGTAGGCATTTCTGTTGGGTATATACCTGGGAGTAGAGCTGCTGTATTACAGGGAGCACATATGCTCTGTTTTAGTACATACCGCTCCATGGTTTCCCAACGTATCTGTACCAGTCTACACTGCCACGAGTGACGCGTCAGCATTGCACTTGTCCCATACTGATGCAATAGTTGCTATGGTCGGTTTTCTCTCTCTTGCTAAACTACAGACATCTGATGGGCAAGGAGTGGTGGCACACTGTGTTTCAATGAACATTTCCCTGGTGACTAATGAGTTGGAACACTCTTCACATGTGTGTTGGTCTTCGGAGATCCCTTTTGCAAAGTGTCTGTTT
Organism: Prionailurus bengalensis; assembly: GCF_016509475.1. NCBI lineage: Eukaryota > Metazoa > Chordata > Mammalia > Carnivora > Felidae > Prionailurus > Prionailurus bengalensis. The sequence continues at coordinate 8,413,613 of NC_057361.1, forward strand.
CTAGTCTTTTGCCCCTTTTTCTACTAAGTTGTCAGTCGAGAACGGGGTTGGCAACGTTTTCAGGTAAAGGGCCACAGGCTGTATATTAATGAATGGGAATGACTGAGTCCCAATAAGGTTTTATTCACCAAAACAGCCAGTAGGCTGAATTTAGTCCGCAGGCCATGGTGTGCCGGCCTCTACTTTATCAGATGTGTGTGGTTTTGCCTTTTGGTGTTTAAATATTGACCAGAGCTTGCTTACTGTCTATCCAACATCCACTCTTCTTACTGGTAACATGACACTGGAGGGGGTGCCGTAATACCTGGCTAAAAAAATTGCAGATGTCAGAGACCAAGTGTTGTGTAAAGGGCTTCTAGGAAGTAGTTAAAGGGAAGCCGTCTCAGTAAGGATTACCCCTTGGGCTCCTCTCGTCCTTATTCTTTCTAGCTGAGACACGGGCGTGCCGGCCGGATGTATAGCAGCCCTCTTGTGACCGTGAGACAACGTAGAACGTGACAGCTGGTGCTAAGAATGGCCAAACAAAAAGAAAAATTACTGCCCACCTGTTTAAGATGCTCTTACTTCAGTCCTGCCATTGGAAGCCCAGTGTAATTTGTAATAGATAAAAGAAAACTCCCATCCTGTTGAATTATATTTTTATCCCTCCTAACTCCTTCCTGAAATTTCAGCCTTCGGTTTTATTGTTTAACTATGTCATCCATCACCACTGAACACTTAGCACATGCTTTTGATCTTTTTGTGCTTTCTGTGTGTGTGTTTCTGTCTTGTTTTCCCCCTTAGTCACACACTTTTTCATGAAGAAGAAATATCACGTATTTCTCTGTGTCCAGAGCAAGTTCATCATGTGGAGTCAGCGCTTCAAAAAATAATTCTTTGGGAGGATAATGCTTATGTTCAAATGGTGAGGAACATACTTCCGTAGGCAGAAGGACAGTACATTTTTGGTCAGAAAGACAGGGAAAGAAAGGCAACCTTGGGGTCTACAGACAAAGGGCAGGGTTGCGTAGCCTCTTCCAAGGCATGCAGCTCTGTAATACTAACAATCTAAATTCAGGCGAATCAAAATTACGCTCCTTGGGGCACTGTTCAGCCTTCAGGCATACTAGCATGGATTGATTTCTTATATTTTGAGCGCACTTAAGCTGAGGTTCAGGTGATCACATGATGCTTTCTTTTAAGGCAGGGGAGCAGTTGCCGTCCCTCGCAGTTGTGGAGAGCCAAACTCACACCCTCCCAAAATACTATATCCTGAGACAGTTTTCTGTAGAATTTGAAAAAGTATAAAACATACTTTCCAGAGCATAATCCACTTCAACAATTTTCAAACAGCCCCTTCTCTCACACACTGCATAGTTGGCTTCCCTTAGTTTACACGGGGCTACTCTTTGGGGCTGACTGCCAATTTTGGAGTTGACTGTTTCCATGGAAGGCTACCACAGGAAATACCTGCAGACTCTACTGAAATCCATCGAAGACAAAGACACAACCTTCCTTGCGGTGTCAGAGATGATATCTACTACAAGTTAACGCCGGGTATACCCAGAGAGAAAATATCACAATGTGAAGACAGAGGAGTTGTCATTGTTTGCTGTCTGGGATCTGAAACGTTGGCCCTCCAGAGGCACTGGGTTTCATCTGAGTCAACGACAAGATGAAGACGCTAGGAGACTGACAAAAGAAGAAAGGTATGGGGAAGGAGGGAGATGATGTGAGTAATATCTCATGGATTCCATGAATTTCCATCACTTTAAAAACCAAATCTCAGCTGGTGCTGAGTTGCAGATAACCAAATTAATGTCGACCTTTTGAACGGAGTGATCTCACGTAATTATCTTGCCTTCATTATGGGCTGAAAATCTTGTCTTCATATTTCCAGGTAGGAGGCTGATTCTGATTACAGGTTAGAGTGCATATTACTACCTGGAGATGTGTGTGTGTGTGTGTGTGTGTGTGTGTGTGTGTGAGCAAAAGTACATGCCAGGAACCACACAGTCCAAACGTCCACTCACAGCTTTAATAAGCATCTGTTCTACATGTGACAGGGTTTACTAAGGGAGACAAAAATCTTTTTTCCTTATTCTTTAGACCAAAGGGATGATTGCTTCTCAACCCACCTCTGATTTCAACTCTCTTCTATTGTAGCCCAGTCTGTTTTAAACTCGTTCTCTTCTGTCTGAAGTATAGCAAAGCACTTTTCCAAGCGGGAAGCCTGACCCCAGTAATAGTGTAATTGTAAAAGCCAACATAAACTCAGGAGCAACACCTTCTCACTTAGAATCTTAAACACTCTTTCTACTGAGAGAAGAACGTTCTTTTAAAAGCACTGTTCTTTTCCCTAATGTCTGAGCTCACTTTGCCCACTTAGTCAAAAACCGAAGTTTTGAGGAGTTAAGGCTCAGGACTTGGGTATGCAGTCCATATAGGCATGAAAGAGTTCAACTTCCAGGCTCCTAAAACCGGACAGGAAGGAGTATAACACCTCTGCAGAGGACAAAAGCCTTTTGAGATCGTAGGCGCTCTTAAAACTCTTTGCCATTCTCCAACGCCAAAATGCCCTGATTGCAAGGGGAACGGGTACTTTTCACCCTGACTCGGGCACTCTTTACACTGGTGCTACTTAACAATTGCATGCAGGCTACAGACCAAAATCTGACTGTCCTGGACAAATCGAGATGTGTGGACACCCTACACATGTAGCCCCTTCCCTCCACCACTCAATGCAAAGCTGGTATCAAATGTACAGAGAGAAACCCAGAGTGCCGTGGGGGTGTGGCCAATGCTGTTTGGAACATCACTTTGATACAAAACCTGGGGCCGAGCAATGTCAAGTCGAGCTCAACCAGGGCAACTCTCCTCCCAGGGGGCACTGGGCCATGTCTGGAGGCACTTTGGTTGTCATAATGGGAAAGGATGAGAGAGGTGCAGGAGTGCTATTGGCACTTAATGGGTGGAGGCCAGGGATACTCCTGATATCCTCCATTGCCTTTGACAGCTCCCACAAAAAAAGGATCATCTGGCCCCAAACAAGGGTGCTAAGGCTAAGAACCGCTGAGTTGGAGCAAGCAGAAGCTAGAACAGTCCCTACGAAGGGTCATGGCCATTTCAAAGCACACTGGCATGAGTGTGCAGTCTGCACCATTGAATGGTGCAGAAGGGAGCTCTAGTCACAAGTTGGGCACAGTTAACTGTCCATCACACCACATTCAGGGGCCCCCAGATGCTTCACACAGGGGGATTAGAAGTTAGCATCAGACTCTTCTTACTGTGTATGTATATTCAAGCAGCATTTCTAAATACACTGTAAATCTAGTGTATCCCATCCAGAGGTTAATCATTCTTAATGAATTCTTTCTGTTTTTGCTCTACAACCTGAAATAAAAGAATCCCTTCAGATATTATTCCCTGAAGTTGCCTCAGCTGGCCAGTCTAATGAGAAGTTCCATGCCCAGAGTGAGGCAAGCAGATCATGCTTTCTCATATCTTCTTTCTGAAGGAGGTCTGAACAAGGCATACTCTATCTGGGCACATCCCAAATGAAATATTCAGGAATTACGCTTTAAAAAGAAAGAAAAAAAAAAGGTACCCAGTGATGCTACTTGGTACCCATTTTCCAAGAGGAATGGGACCAATACAGATATAAGGAGTTGTTTTTTTCCCTCCTTAATTGCTTTCACTCCTCCCTTCGATGCCCTCCTCAGATAAATTCTTCATGTGACTCACACTGAAAAGAAAAAATTGAGAACTCTTCTTTTAGCCACAAGAATCATCGGCAGAAAGCTGACATTCCATTCCTTTCCTGTCCTACCAACATGCCCACATTTAACTCCAAAGAATGACTGATGAAAAGTAGCCCTTCTGAGCCATGACTGAAACATCAAACCACCTTAGAGAGTGGCAACTGTAGTAGACGATATTTAATAGGTCTTAGTAATAGGTATTTAAATCCTTTAAAGGGGCAATGAAACCACATCTCTCTGGTTGAGATCTTAAGAACCCTTTATTTGTGGACAAGAACCCTCCCCTATCACTCAGTCTTCTAAATCACAAGAGCAACGTTGAGTCTTGACATTTTGTCAGAGGCATTTTTGGAAAGGTGTATTTTACTATCCAAACAAAACAAAAACAAAAACAAAAACAAAAAACGGTGCTTATTAATGAAGAGTTTCTAAGAGCTAGGAATAGATTTTCAGTCCAGTGTTAGTCTTCCTAGAAGACACTGAGTTTCCATGAGGAAACATTTTAGAATATAGACATCAGTACAGCAAACACTGAATTATAGTGCTTCATTCGCACCGACTGATCACGTGGTTGAAGGAAATGGTGTGCAGCGTCAGACCATTTAGAACCTCTGGTCTCTTTCTTCAAGACCAGAGAGGACATGCTTGGGCGTGCAAGGAAGTACATTAGGATACCAAACCCGGTGACTATCTACACCAGACGATCACGACCTATTGGGTCTCCACAAACCCATCTGTAGTCAGAACCTTCCACGTGTCACCATCATTTACAAGTTACTTCATTTCTATAAAGTCATAACGAACTACAGTATAAATGTTTGTAGAAAGTCAAAATTGGAAAGTCAATCCAGTTAAAATATGAACTTGAGGAGACTTTCCCACAAAATTACACAACCTGCTGGAGTCTTTTATTAGACGAGGAGTCAGCAAACTACAGACTGTGGGCCAAATCTAGCCCATAGCTTGTTTGTGTAAATAAAGTTTTATTGGAACACAGCCACAAATCATTCATGTATTGTCTCTGTCTGCTTTTGGCCTACAAAGGCAAGGTCAAGTGGTTGTGACAGAGACCTTCTGGTCTGCAGAGCCAAAATTATTTACTCGCTGGCCCTATACAGAAACAGTTTGATGACCTCTGCCTTAGATTTCTGGCCTCTTCCAAGTGGACACTTTCACAGAGAGGTATTTGTGTGTATAATTAATAATCTTCAAGAAAGAATGCTATCTACAGACTTAGCAACAAAATATGCAAACAATTATAAATCAGGAAGACAAGGTTCTAGAAAGGTAGGTGTTTCTAAAAGATGCTGACTCTGAAGGCATTGCTTGAAGCAATGCAATTTTCATAAACAATTCATGATTGACATGGAGAGTTTGGCTGACATGTACATTTCCCAGTGTAAGGGTGAGAGTTTTTGATTTGCTGCGGTGACTGTTCCTAAATAATGGAGATATAATATATCTACTTTATAGAATACAGCTGTGCTAAAACCCTCCATAGTCACTGCGCGATAGCCCTTAGGTTACGGAAATTGGCGATAGTCAAGAAGAAGAAGAGGAAACTACAAGTCCCCCTTAATTGCACTAGTCTGGAATCTCAAAATCAAATATTCTAGCTTTGGAGCATTGCCTCTGATCCTTCCTCTTCTTCTGACATTTTTCCACATAATCAGCCCCCTCTCAACTTCAGCATCTTCCTTATCCAGCTTGGGTCAGCTGCAGAAACTTCTGCCCTTCCTTTGTCTTCTTGTCGTGACTCAGCAAAGTCCACTCCTGAGTAGCTGGACCACACCCCCGCCCTCAAGTTGGACAGTAGGTACATTGAGAGAAAAAAAAAACGCACAAATGTGGAGACTGCATTAGGCTAAGTGAAGTAAGTCAGACAGAGGAAGACAAATACTGTATGATCTCACTTACATGTGGAATCTAACACATAAACAAACAAATAAACAAACCCAAACTGAGCTCACAGATACAGAGACCAGAGTGGCGCTTGCCAGAGATAGGGGTTGGGGGGGGGGGGCGGTGAGTGAAACGGGTGAAGGGAATCAAAAGGTACAAGCTTTCAGTTACACAACAAATTAGCCATGGGGATGTCATGAAGGTGACTCTAGTTAATACACCGCTGCATATTTTAAAGTTGCTAAGAGAGTAAGTCTTCAAAGTTCTCATCACAAGAAAAAAAATCCTGTAACCACGTGTGGTGACCAATGTTAATTGGATTTACCAGGGTGATCATCTCGCAATGTATACAAATCAAATAAGTTTCTACCCAAACTTGCACCATGACTCACGCCCCTGTCCCACCCTAAAGTGTCTGTTTCAGGTAGAAGCCTTACCTTTACTCAATTTTCCATGACAAGGGGCCAGTGATACCTCCAGAATTTTGTGCACAGCACTTTGGTTTGGCGTGGGAGGCTGGAAGCAAGCTGTTTCTGATGTGGTTTCTCTGCTTACCTGGGGCGGTTGGGAGCAGGATGCTGTAGAAATTATGAGAACCCCTGCTCTTCTTACTTATCTTTCATGGCTCAACTCTAAAGCCAGGCCTCGTCTATGAAGCCTCCTCTGACAACCACAGGCCAACACAGCCCTCCTCCCTGGGCTCCTCCTGTCCCTGTACATGCTTTCTCTTGGATTAAAATTCCTCATTTATTTTCCACAGGCACCTTCCTCCCCTGAGTTCTCCTGAGAGCGGAGGTCACACCTTCCTGATTTCTAGATCTGCACCCTTGAGCCCAGGGTCTGGCAGGAGATGCGGTAATAAAGGCTGAGTGAGCTGATACAAGAAAGTCCCGGGGTTCAGAAGGATTCCAGGACGATTGGTGTCTGACTGCCGTCAGTGGCCACAAATGCCTTGGGCTCATGTGTGAGTAGATGCGCACAGGCTGACACGTCTGGAAAGTCTAGGCTTGGGGAAAAAATGACAGGCTGTAAACATCCACAGTGCTGCTGGGGACACGCAAAGACACTTACACAGATGTGATATTATTTCTCTGCGACAGGTGAGGTAGTCACCCCGAGAGCCCTGGCTGATGAGACAGCACATTCCAGAGCCGTGTGCCCTCACTCAGGTTATCAGAACAGTCCCCAGATACCAACACGGCACAGAGTTTTCCGGCACAACAATTAGGCCAACGCATCGTTGGCATTTGCGCAGAGCTTGATAAATGATTTACACTCGAAATCCCCTTTCTAGAGCAAAGAACTGGCATGCGTGTATGTGCACAAGTGTTCGTGTGCATGTGCGTGTGTGTGTGTGTGTGTGTGTTCTTTTGCCATCTCCTGTGTGTTTGATCCCAGACGGACGGGAAGGGTGATGAATGAAACTCTCTGGAAAACAGCTCTTGCAGCCATTTGAACATATGGTGCTTGAGCGAAGCACAACAGGCGTGTCATTCCCACGTGCTCCGCGACCTACGTGAAAGCCTAAACAAGTAGTAACAGCATGAGGCAAGACAGATCTGATTTCTGGAATCGAGCACCTGAGCCTCTCAGGCTTCTGAGTCACGTGAGCCTCAAGACTGTGTGCACGTTCTTCCCGGGCGGGGTGTCGCTGATGGCCCCTGACGAGCCACAGAAAACGCACCCTGGAGAAATCCATTTCATGGCATCAGATTTAGACCCTGACCCTGCTGCTACTTCCTGAATGCCAGCCATTCCAAAATCACCACCTCCATGGCCTAAAGCAGGGTTTCTCAGCCGGGGCACCGTGACCATTTGTGGCCAGACAGGACGGGGCCTGACCTGTGCATTGCAGGATGGTCAGCAGCATCCCTGGCTTCTACCCACCAGATGCCATCTGCACACCCTCTCCGCAAGACGTGACCACCAAAAACGCCCCCAGACACCGCCAGTGTCTCCGGCATGGAGGGCAAAATTACCCGCCCCTTCCCTCATTGAGAACCCCTGGTCCAAAGAGATAGCATCTCGCTGGGGAATCAAGGGGGCCTGTTAGTACAGACCCCAGGTGACAGGTACAAACCTCCCTACTTGTGGATCCAGGGGACAAGGGAACAACGCCACAGCTTGCCCAGCTCTGTGTTAGCCACGCCCCCACAAGCCCAAGTCACAGGGAGCCTCAGGGAAGACTCATCAACAACAGTTGCCTCTTTCAAAAGTTCATTCCGATACCTTTAGTAGTAGCAGGAATATATTTTAGCTGTTAAATGCAAGGGCAAACACTAAGACATTGCCTTTATTTCTTTCTCATTGCTTTTTTTTTTTCATAATGAGCCCCAAGAGAAAATGTTATCCCTGTGGCCTCCTCGAAACCCAGAAGCTGGAGAACTACTTGTTGCCATAGCGACAGAGCCAAGGTGCAGGTCCCGTAACCCTTTGAGTTCATAGTGCAGGCGCCTGGGGCCATGTGATTGGATTTTCTAATTGCTCTAAAATAGGAACACACTCACACATTACAATTCAAGAAATAAAACGTCAGTCACAAGTGATGACGAGCATCCGCGTATGTGGTTCCTCCAGCTGCAAAGGGGCTTTATATTTGAAGAATATTCCTAGAGGAAACGCCAGTCCTGGAGGCCCTTTACAGGCTGCTGCCCCCACTTCTGGGTGAGCACAGAACTGGGAAGCACAAGCAAACGATCTGAAGAGCAGAATTCCGGCGACTCCCCACCCGACTAGCTTCTCCTCTCAGCCCTGCTTTTGTGGGGACCTCTGTCCACAGTGCCTTCTGTGCCCTGCACAGATGTCACCTCCCAGATTCCCCAGGCTAAGATGATGCCCCTTCTCCATGAGCCCGTAGCACCTGTTCAGAGTCTGCTCCATTGCAGTGATGTCCTTTTACATGTCTCATGTCTGAATTCACTGCTAGACCGGAGACTCCTTGAAGCTAGGGATGATGTCTTCCCTGGCATTTACTACAGGTCTCATAAATGTCTGCTAACCCGAGAGGGCCCTTTTACATTTGACACTTCAAGAAAAGATGAAAACCACAGGATAACAAAAGAAACTCAGAAAAGAACTTGGAAAAACAAGAAAAAGCACAAATAACGACCCAGCCCCCCCACCTCAAGACATCTGGCAGAAGATTTAGAGTATAGATGCAATCTGGAATTCTAAATATTCCGTCGATGGGTTGAGGGTACATATGCCATTCATTCAAGGAATATCCACTGAATGCCTACTATGTGCTAGGCAGTCGACAGGTGAGAATAGTAATGTTTTATAGCAATATAAGGTTATATGGTGTATATAACGGTTTTATCCACATGATCTAATCAGAGTGATATCCAGAAACTCATGGATCGTGTGTCCTAAGATGATACAAAACGAAAGATCCACCTCTCCTGACTGCTGTTAGGCTTACAGCTCTTTTGACAACCACTTCTATTCAGAATAACACCTCTGAAGAACTTTATGCTTCTCAGTAAACAAATAATTAAAAACTCCCAACCTTTAAATTTTGACATTCAGCTCACACAAGAAGCACGTTAGTTAATCAGAGTTTTAGCCTAAGGAGATTGGTCACAGAAGCAGCGCAAAAGAATCTCTCTCTGTGGCAAAGTCCCCTTGGGCTTTGTCCAGAGGAAGCACACTCACTTAATTATTAAGATAAATAGCAAAGGGCAGTCAAGCAGAAGCTAAATGATCTCTACAATTTTTCTTAGCCTTGCAGAGCTGTCAAGTTCTCCAAAACTACTCCTCCCCAGTATGCTCAGAAAGGGTGACCTAGAGACAACTGGACACGGGCATTTATAAAAGCCCCTGTTCAAAATAAGGTAATGCTCACGGACATAATCAGATACACGTGGGTGACACAGAACCTAGAAATGGGAAAGCTACAAGTTCACTGGGGACGTATTAAATTTATTTGCTGCAATTTTATGTGGGATAGGCCACGTTTGTTTGTTTGTTTGTTTGTTTGTTTGTTTTTACAAATGTTTAAGAATGTTCTTACATACTCCCCTCCCCAACATGCTAAAGATCATCTGGCTTGTCCAGCTTCCGTGAGGGCCCACCCTGGCATCCAAGGGGGACTGAGTCTCCCAGAACTGCTTCTTGAGCTTTTGAGCACTTGAGACCATGAGAACAGCGGATGGGTGAGGAAGAAAGGCACCAAGCAGCAGTTCTGGATATTAAATATTTGATTAGTTCCCAGCAGTTCATGTAGGTTAACGGGGTTATTTCAAAATTACTTCTGGTTATACCAACGGTATTTTTTTTTTGACTCTTCCAAAACTAAGCCAAACATGAGTTACATGACATATCCCCAGCCCTCTGAAGGTATATTATTGCCCAGCAAGGCTCATAAGAGCTCATCATTCTACATTTTTGTTTCAGTGTTTCCAAAAAAAAAAAAAAAAGAGTAAGCAGAGTATCGGGTAGAACATACATGTCCGCTCTCATTTTAGGTGTTATTCCATTTTCACATGCTTTAATAGCCTATCCTCCCAAGCGATTGTGGTTTTGCACCTCAGGTGTGTTTCATCATCCTTCCTTGGCTTTGTCTCATGCTGTCCCAGAAACGAGAAAAAGGACCCATCTCAGAGGTGAGCTGTTTCTTGAAGGCTCATTTCTGAAATGAGTGGGCTCTTAAAGAACCCTCCATGGTGGAGTTCTTTTTTGATAAAATCACACTTCTGAAATACGAGCTCTAAAATACTTTGCTTGAAGCATTCAGGGTACAGAAAAAGAGAAAGGATGTCTAATTTGCAGGCCCTGAAATAAAACCAAGGGAATCTTTTTTAAAGAAGGTAACTGCCTGCATAAGAGGGATTTATTGTTTCTTAAGGAGGCTTTCCAACAATCTGGAATTTGAATTCGCTGGAGTATTTCCTATAGTAAGTTTCCATATGGAGCTGCATTGGCGGGAACCAAGGAGTGTGGTTTTCGGGTCTTGGAGATGATTAGGCTGACGCCGTGCTCCGCTTACTGATTGTGCAGCCGGCCCAGCCTTGCCTTGTGTGAGTCAGCGCTGCAAGTCCTGCTTACAGATTCTCAATCAACACTTCCATGGTTCATCTGGGGAACTTAAGAAGGAGTCCTTGGTCCACACTGAGCACCTCAGAGAGCATATGGCAGGGGAAGGCCTTCATGACATAGGCCGCAGACTACGCAAGCTATTTGTTACTCAGGACATGCGCCTCAATCCAGTTTGGCCTCATGACTGGAATTACTGCTGACTACGGACCAATACTGTACTACCTTGGGATAGGAGCTGTTTGGCGTTATAACCAAACACGGTTTTTTCAAGCACAACTTGGGGAGATGCCAGATCTTTATTATAAACATGGAAACCGACACTTAATCTTTCATGCGTTTTCCCGGACTCTATTTCCTTATTATTCAACGGGCAGATTCCAATATATCTACTTGACATTGGAGAGGAAACATATTCTCCAAGGTGGTGGAAGAAATTCCTATATTTACCAAATGGAAATTCCTCCACTTGCTTTCCAGGCGTCTTTTGAAAATAACCACAGGAAGAAATGGGATATACTCTTACAGAATCCAAACTTTAAAGTACTTTTGCAGATTCTTCAGAGTAAAGACAACAGAAGAAAGCGTGACCTTCCACTTGGAATACTGGTTAGGATGATATAAACATGGCTAGACTCCCCGGTGACATCTTTGTCATTCTCTAAAGCATTAGCAGAGGCAGGACAGTTAGTGATACCAGCTCCTTGCCATTTGTGTTACTGCAGCCGAGGACTTCATTACCTCAGTAGTATTGGGACAAAACTGAAATGTTGACATTCAGAAACATAGCAATGACATTAAACCTTGCAAACTGGAAAAAAAAGCAAAGGAGTCTGTAAGTTCCTCTGGTCAGTAAATCAAGACTTGGCGGCAAATTCATGATATTTTGATGTTCCCATGGTAACTGAAATTGTTTTCCTCTTTTCCATCTACCTTCATTATCTGTGACTTCGCTCTGATTGCAACTTTCCTCTCCTTTGACGGTGAGTGATTTCAGAAGACATCATATCATATTGAAATAAGAGGACTAGAGACTAGATTCTTCCACTCCAGTCACTTGGTACCTATGACAGGTCACTTAAAATCTTTGGGTCTACTTTCTCGTTTCTAAGATGGGGATAATAATATTTGCTCTGGGAGAATCAGATACACATAAAAGTGTGTGAACATTGTAGCCTGCTGTCATAATCTGCAAATGACACAACTGCCTACACAGGTAACTGGAAAGACTCTACAGATAAATTATTAGAATTAACAGGCAGGTTCAGCAAAGCGGCTGCAATAATTTCAACATACAGAGACAAACCTGCAGCCAGCAGTTATCAGCAGTAATATTAAAAGATGTGCCATTTATAATTGTAAAATAATGTATAATGTACTCAAAACGTATGAAATGTGACAGACACGTGGAGGTTAATCTTTCAACAGAGGTCACGTGTCGACAGTTTCCTATGTTCAGATGGCTTCCTTTGTCTGCCCCAGGATAGTCTCTGGCCACGGGGGTGTCCTGAATCACTCACCCAGGGCAGAGTGGAAATACAGAGAAGTCGAGGGCCCAGGAAAGAGTCCAGATGATGGCACACATACTCCTGCTCCATCACCCCCTGTCAGGACATTTCTCAAGTGTGTTCTACACAGTCTTTCGGCGGAATTCGGCCCCAGGTTCCTACAGCAGTAGTCAGCTTATTAACACATTATTTATTGGCTTTCCTCCTTTCCCTGTATCACCCCTGTACTCCCCCCACTGTGCTCCTAGAGTTACGTCTCAAATAAACTACCTTCACTCAATTCCCGGTCTGAGAGTCCGGATTCAGAAAGCACATAGCGACACAGAACAAAGAAATAAATGCACAGTGAATTTGCAGTGTCCAAAACTGACGTCTTTACTTTGTGACGTGAAGACACGGCCTCAAAAACGAAAGGAAGTCATACTTCAAAACCAATCGTCTCCTCCAATAGGATGGTTCCTGATTCACAGAGTTACCATGATGACTCAAATCTTAATTTTCCTGAGTTGCTAGTTGTAGTAAAGCAAGATAATCCTAAGCTTGATGGAGTCCAACCTTCTGCAATAGATTTACTGAAAACTTTGGCAGGGCGGCAGGCCAAGGAATGAGCTAATCCCTCAGAAATATGCCTTTGCCTCTTGCCACTCCAGTATTTTGAAATGCGGCAGGGCAAGCATAAAGAATTGGCTTGGCATAAGCCAGTGTATCTGAAACCCAATGTGTACAAACATACAAATTGCTTGTGGGTTCCTAGAGTGGGCAATAATGCCTGCCTCATCGTGTGTGCCCCTGGGCTCCTCCACACTCCTTCACATGGCACACTATGGCGAAAAGAGCCTGTTTGGGGGTTGTACCAACTAAACCATGCATCTTTTGGCAAGCTACCACATCTCTCTAGTGTGTGCTTTCTTCATTTATTAAATGTGGTGGTAACACCTACCTCTCATTATATGCAATAATATATAAAATTCACACCATGGGTGCCCATTTCTTTCATTCGGCAAGAATTTACTGAGTGTTGTTTATGTGCTAGGCATTGTTTTAAAAGGCTGGGATGCATCAACGGGCAAAACAATTTTTTGTCCTAGGGGAACTTATGTTCTAGCAAGAAATGATAAATTATAAGCAGGAAATATAATACACAAGCAAATTATTTAGGATGCTATATGGTGGTCAATGCTAGGAAAAAATGAAAAGTACAGCAGGGTAGAAAAGCATCAGGAGGGAAGGAGTGGGGTGGGTCAGTTTGCAGTATCAGATAAGGCGGTCAGGGTTCTCATCAAGAGGCTGCGATTAGAGAAAATACCAGAAGGAGAGGAGGAAGTTGAAGCATTGATATTTAGAGAAAGAGTGCTCTAGGCAGAGGCATAAATACACTTTAGTGTACATTAAATATCTTCTGCTAGCCATCTTTACAGTGGCTTTATAATTGAATTAAACAATATTGACAATAACAGTAACAGAAACATGGTAAACCTTTATTTAGCACCCATCATGTGCCAAGTGCTATTTGGGCTTCTTGTATATTAACTAAATTGATTCTCTTTGTTATAGGTACCACCCTTGAGAGAGGTACTAGCTTATTTTGAGCTAACAAATCTGAGACATAAAAAATTAGTTAACTTTTCAAGGTCACACAGCAAGTAAGTGAGGAAGAGAGGAATCAAAGAAAGCATTCTGGCTCAATACTGAGCACTCGACCACGACACCATACTGCCTTTCTTTAATTAAAGGGACAGTTACAGGGTGTTAGATTGCCTGGCGTGAAAGTTGCACGGGGGTGGAGGGAGGTCTGGACTGTAAAGGGGAGTGGAGGGTCTCTTGGGGGCTGATGAAAATATTTTGCTATTTTTTAGTGGTAGTCCTTTCACAATTGTCAAAACTTACCAAACTGTATACTTAAAATGGGTACAATTTCTTATACACAAATTAATTATTCCTCGATAAAACTGGCTTTTAAAAAAGGCGCTGGAAAGCTTGCATTGCCTATCTTGAAATCGCCAATTCCGTTCACCCCGGTTACCCTACAGAATGTTTCCATTCAGCCATGTCTGTAATGCGTGGGCTAAGTGTGATTTATGTATTTTCTCTTGATTCCCTTATGTTTCCTTGAGATGAGACTTACATGGACTATTAACTTTGAGTCTCTCCACAGACTCCAGGGCTGGGTTCTGCATTTAAAGAGTGAGTAGCCAATGAATTTGATGGACTCAAGAAAAGTATACCAGTTTCTCTTTGTTCATTGCTGTGATAGGCAGAATTCTAAGATGATATGCAAGCTTCCCACCACCTCGAAATCACTCTATAACCTTCTCCCCTTGAGTGTGGGCAGGACCTGGGAATATAATGCAGAATATACGGTAACATTTGATTAGGTGAACTTATATGGCAAAGATGATGGGCTGCCACTCCCATGATCACATTACATTATGTAAGATTCCACAGTAGCTGACCAGAGAAAGACTCTCTCTTGCTGTCTTAAAGAAGTGAGCTGCCATGTTGGCAGAGGGCCTGTGAAAAGGCCACATGGCAAGGAACTGTGAGAGGCCTCGAGAAATGACAGCAGCCCCTGGCTGACAGCCAGCAAGAAAGAGGAACCTCGGCTCTGCATTGACAAGAAACCAGATTCTGCCAACAACATGAGCCTGGAAGAGGATCCTGAGCTCAAGATGATACCTTCCCCACAGCCTTGTGTGATCCTGAGTGGAAGATCCAGTTAGGTGGGCCTAGACTCCTGGTCCACAGAAACCGTGAGATAATCAATGGGTGCTATTTCAAGCACTGCATTTGCAGTACTTTGTTACCCAGCCAAAGACATTGAACATACTGCTCCTTAAAAAGATGCACTCAGGCGCCTGGGTGGCGCAGTCGGTTAAGCGTCCGACTTCAGCCAGGTCACGATCTCGCGGTCTGTGAGTTCGAGCCCCGCGTCGGGCTCTGGGCTGATGGCTCGGAGCCTGGAGCCTGTTTCCGATTCTGTGTCTCCCTCTCTCTCTGCCCCTCCCCCGTTCATGCTCTGTCTCTCTCTGTCCCAAAAATAAAAATAAACGTTGAAAAAAAAAAATTAAAATGGTATTTAAAAAAAAAAAAAAAAAAAAAAGATGCACTCACTCACTGAACATTTGTTGAGCCCTTGCTATATGTACTGCCCCAGAACAGCTCCCTCGGGCCAGAAATTTCGTCATTATATTGAAGTGTTTTCCTCCGTGTTCCTTGTGCAGCTTACCATAGGGGTTAGAGCACAGTACTAGGAGCCAAACTACTTGGCTCCAATCTCAGTCCTGCCTACTAGCTATGTGAACTTAGGTAAATTATTACCTCTTTGTGTCTCAGTTTCCTCATTTCTAATGGCAGATAATAGTTTCTTCACCGTTCACATAGGTCATATTAGTCACAGTAGGTTAGGTTACACTGGGGCAACAAATTAACCATGGAATCCCATGCTAGGCATTCAATTTGGGTTTTCGGGGGGCTCTGCTTCTTATAGTTACTGATGGACTCCTGCTGGTGGCAGGTCCTCCAAATTGAGGTGCCACCCTCTTGACATATGGCCCAGAGAGAGCTGGAGGGCATTTACCACCTTGGCTATGAACAACACGTGTTACTTCCGCCCACAGTGCATGCTTTAAAACCAGTCATAGCCCCACCTAACTCCAGTTGTTCAGGAAGTGGCTTGATCGAAGAAGGAGCCCACCACGTGGAGATCTTTCCAGGTAGAGAGAAGAACCGGGCTCTGAAGAAGGAATGACTGACATATTCAAGAAGCCCACTGTGACGGCTGTGTGGTGACTAAGGACAAGAGTTGCAGAAGAAATCACTGGAGAGGCAGCAGGGAGTAAGACGAGGCAGGGTCTTGCCATGATCCACACAGCAGCAGCTTGTGCTTCAGAAACAAAGCTCCATCTCCGAAAGTTTCTGTTGACTGTCCAATCTAAAACAGCATCCCCCCCTTCCTTAGTCTGATCTAACTTCCTCATTGCACTCAGATGTAATTGTACCATGTATTTATCATTCCTTCCCTACAGTCGCCTGTACCAGAGAGTAAAATCCATAAAGGCAGAAGTTCCTGTCTTATTCACTGTATCCCCACCACCTACTATGGCAGATGCACAAAATATTAATGAATGCTCGCTGATGGACTAAGTGAATGAATGAGTATTTGGCTTTCCTTCTACACACCAAATTTGATGAGTTCGGTTAAGGACTGCATTGTCCACCTCAAGGGCCATTCCGAGACAAATGTTCCATTTAGATTCTGTAGGATTCAACCACCAGGGAGAGCATTAGTTCATCATCAGAGCTGATGGCAGGAAACACACCTGCAACTTACTCTTGAAAACCACAGTGCTTCCAGTCCAGACAAAGGAACAGGCCTGCATAGGAATGTCACTTGGCTCTTTCGATCAGTGGTCTCTAATAATACCTAGTATGGAGGATCTCTGAAGACAGGAGCAGTTCTGGAAGCCATACCCGTCCTCAGGCAGGCTTGCCCTCAACAAAAAGTAGATCCCATCTCCCTTGAGGATTTGGAAATCCAAACTTTCTTCCCCTGGAGTCATTCACACTGAGAGTTGCCTGAATAAAGCCAGACTCCCTAGGATCAGCTGAGTTTAAATTCAGTTCCCTAGAGTAGAATTTATGTATTTTTCAAAGATATTTTATGAAATAATCTTTAAAAGTCTTTTTCTGAAACCCTTGCATACTTTTAGTTTTTCCAATAGGTTTTATTGTTTAGTAAGACAGAATTGACATATACTAGCTTCAGGTGTACAACATCAGGGTTTGATATTTGTGTATATTGTGAAATGATCACCACGATAAGTCTAGTGAACATCCATCACCATAGTTACAATCTTTTTCTTGTGATGAGAACTTTTTAAAAAATTTTTTGAATGTTTATTTAGTTTTGAGAGACAGAGCTAGAGCACGAGTGGAGGAGGGGCAGAGAGAGAGAGGGAGACACAGAATCCGAAGCAGGCTCCAGGCTCTGAGCTGTCAGCACAGAGCCTGATGCAGGGCTCGAACTCACGAAGCGTGAGATCATGACCTGAGCTGAAGTCGGACGCTTAACCGACGGGACCACCCAGGCACCCCTTGTGATGAGAACCTTTAAGATCGATTCTCTGAACGTTCAAATATGCAATACAGTATTATTAACTATAGTCACCATGCTGTACATTAAATCCTTGAATATTATATATGGGTCAGGCAATTGGAAACATTGAAATTCATTCTCATGATAATACTGACTATAGATATTACCATCATCATGCTATAGATAAGGAAACAGAGAGCCAGAGAGGTACAGTCATTTGCCCTGAGTTCATCAAATTACTAAGGAAAGAATGTGAACGTGTATTTTCAAATTTGCAGTTCAGTGCTTACCCTATGTTCCATGACCAGAGGTAATAAAATACAGCATGCCTTCTAGATTAAATCTTGCTGCTCTTAACTCACTTTGTTATAAATACTTGTTTGAATAGCTGTGTCTCACCCAGCAATTCCACCTCTGGGTATCTATATGATAAATTTAAATGCATGCCTTCTCAAAGACTGGTACACAGATGTTCAGAGCATGATTATTCCTAAGAGCCAAAAGACAGAAACAATCCAAATGTCCCCCAACTGGTGAATGGATAAACAAAATGTGGCATATCTGGACAATGAAATTCTTCAGGAATAAAAAGCAATGATGCACTGATACATGCTACAACACGAGGAGCCTCAAAACTTATGGGAAGTGGAAGAAGAAGCCAGACAGAAAAGGATCACGTGTTGTGTGTAGGATTCCACTTATAGGAAATGTCCAAAATAGGCAAATCTTTAGAGACAAAGTAGATGAGTGGTTTCCAGGGGCTGGGGACAGGTGGATGGAGGGAATGGGGCGTGACTCCTACTGAGCATAGGGGTGTTACTGGGCAGATGGAAATGATCGAAAGCTGGATTGCGATGGTTACACAATTCTGTAAATTTTCTAACAATTATTGAATCGTACCCTTAAAAGGAGCAAATTTCAAGGTATGTAGGTCACACCCCAATAAAGCTGTTCGAAAAGTCACTGAGAAAAAGCAAGAGAATGAGCGCAGGGGGAGCGCAAGAGGGAGGGACAAAGACCTGTGTTACGTCTTAGACTATTAGCTATCTGAATGCAGGAGGCTCCTGTAATGTTCACTCCTGGACTCCGAGAACCTGGCACATTTGCTATGAATGAGGCGGTGGGTTTGACAGATTTGCCTCACTGCATTTTTTTTTCTCCAGATTCATCCGAGGCACAGACTTCTTCTTAACCATCACAAGCAGGCTTTGCAAACACACCTCCAGGATGATGAAAGATTTGTTTCTTGTGTACAGGACAGCTCAGCAGAACGTTATCAAGGAAACTACATTCCTATCTTGGAGGCTAAGGATGGAGTCAGAAGACGTGACTGAAGCTCAGACTGCTTGAAGGCAGTGACGCTTCCCTGCCGAAAGCTCTGGTGGCTGAGACCCAGGGGCCCCTGTTAAGGAGAAACGGATCGGCCTGACCAGGAACCGGCCAGACAGGACACCCTGCAGACTGCCCAGAAGCCAGGGCTAGGAGGGAGTCTGGAGGAGGGACTATAGTGTCTCTGGAAGTCAAAATATTTTCTTTCACCCAGTTGCCAACTTGGAGGGAAGGAAATTAAAGCAAAGCTGCTTTCCTAATTTAGGGCAAGGATATTTTCCATATTTTTGCAGAAATCTTTTATTTATAAGACACAAAAGGAAGCAGGGCCATACAGAAAGCAAGTGTCTACCAGCCTTTTAGCACACGGTAGGCTGCCCATTTCCTTTTTGTGCTTTTAAAAATGGTTGGAGAAGAGTGCCACTTGTAACATCGCACACATCTAATTTTCTCTGAAATTTAGGCCAAGAGATAGGACCTGAGCTGAGTCACATCTGAGTCAAGGCAAACTGCCCCGTCTCTCCTCCACCCACGACAGTGCCCTCTTCATAAAAAAAAAATAAAATAAAATAAAATAAAAAATCAAACCATGTTTGCCTCCGATTAATATCAAACCTTGAGATGATGTGGGAAAGTGACCTTTTGCTTTATTTGTATGGTGTAGTAATGGCATCCTTGTGTTTCCTCCTTCCCAACCCTCTGAAAACACTCTCTGAGTTTATTTTCAGCTCTGGTCAAGGAATGACACGATAGGAATACAGCAGTAACCGCGTCGTGTTCGTGACTCGGTCGAAAAAACAAGCATCACCACCAGGCCGTGTTTGAAAATTCGTTCCAAACTGATTCATCAAACTTTTATGAGATTTGATATGACATTCTGACGTCCCAAATCTTAGAAAGCAGCCATTTCTTTCCATAAAGGCTGTACCAGGATGGTATTCCAATGCACAGTTTTGTGTGGTGGGCACCCCACAATGCATTTTCTTTCGCTTCCTAGAGCCCCAGGGTGACACAACAGAAGATAACGCACAGCACCGCCAAGAGCTGGACTCTCCTAGGTCGACTGAAATGGCTTTTTAAATGTAGCGGTGAGGTCCTTTAAAGTATTTGAGAACATTCTTCCATCTCTCGCCTCCTGTGTGCCCCATGATGGAGAAATTCAGTCTGTCTCAGCCTGAAATCTGGGCAGCCAACCTGCTACTGTGTTAGGGCAGCATTTCATGTGTGTCTCCTCCGTGGCATTGGTGGACTTCTCTCTCTACATTCACTGCAGGATTGCAGCACCCACAAGACGCCTGAGCAAGGCGGAAGGTAGTGTTGGAGGAGTGGGGATACAGGTAGGAGTTACATAGCATGTCGACGTATTTGCCTTGAGTTCAAGCATGGGTGCTCTTCAAGATGTGAGTGGGGCATGTGGAGAGGGGTGTAAGGGAAAGAAAGAAGGGATAGAAGCCATGAGAAAGCACAATCATCATTTAACTATGGATTCTACACCACTTTCCACTCGATGAGTGGATCCCTCCAGGAGTGCAGATAATTTAGAAAACATCACTGCTCCAAAGTCAGAACTGACTTTGTTCCACTGGTGTCTGTCTCTGCGTGCCTCCCCCAGAGGGGGCAGCTCCCCATGCTGAGTTGGATTTAATGTTCAAAGTCACCCATTTTTAAATACAACAGTGCCTTCAATCGGAAGCCGACTGATTCGGACAGTGCTCAACCAAAGGACCTGAGATGAGCCCCACTGCCAGAAAATAAACTAGTAGAGTCGTTAGAAGTAGAGGGGACCAAAAACTCCATGTGGGCCAGGCAGACCAGGACTGGTTGCAAGTAGACTGGACATGCTGAGCAGTCACTGATCTGAGAAAGGATGTGACCAGCACTCACATGGGCAGCTTGTGCTCAGGGGGTTCAGTTATAAGGGTCATAAGTAATTGATGCAGAAGAGATGGGTGGCTGTTCATTCTCCCCCTGCTTCCTTGGTTAGAGAACCCCACTGTCTTTTGAGTAGGGCAAAGTGTTCAGCTAAAATATCGATTCTCCAGTCTCTCTTCCCCGTGCATTACACAGTCACTAGGTGCTGGGCAGTGAAACAGTATGAGTAGATTTCTTGGAAGGTCCCTAGCCAGACCACTCATTCATTCATTCATTCATTCATTCATTCATTCATTCATCCATGCATGTGTTCAGAAAACATCTACAGACCACTTATTGTGATCTAGACACTTGGGACAAGGAGCTGGGAAAGAAGACTGAGATGTGGCGCTTACCCCCTAATCTAGTGGGAAAGGCAAATTAAAAAAAAGTAAACAGGCAATCATGGTACAATATGATGACAGTTACCCAGCACAGGGGTGAGTACGAGGTGCTGTGCGAAGAGGAAGGGCATGGACCCAGGCGGGCGTCAGCAGGTCAGCCGAGCTGGTGACAGGGGGGCAAGCCCAGCAGGATGAATGGCACATCTTATGGCCTTCGGTGTCCTGCAGGCACTTCAGTTTTCACTGTGTCCTTAATTCTGTGGCACCCAAGATCACTAGATCAGCAAAGGACTTAGAAGTTAATAAAGGCTTGGAACAAATGGTCAAGTTCAACTATTGAACACTAGAAGAGGACAGGGAATCGACCCTCTTTAAAACCATCTATCCATGTGGCTGCACATCCATCTGGCCCACCGCTTCTAACCGCTGCGTCGTGTTTCACAGTGTGTGTCTACCACATGTAACTTCGCTCCCCCAGGGCCGGACGCTTGATTGCCTGAAACTCCCTACTGCCACAAAAGGCTGTGATGAACATCTCCTGTGCTGCCCTTTATGGACCTAGGTAGGATTTCCTCTGGGCCACATTTACTCAGGAGCAGAAGTGCTGGGTCATAGGATAAGGTGCTTCAATCTCACCAAGTACTTCAAGATTGGCTTCCAGCATGTCTGCACCTGTGTATATGCTGACAGTGCATGAAGAGTCCCAGATCCCCCATGTTCTCATCAATACTAAGCATTTTTCAGCTTTCTGACTTTGGCCAGTGGCAGTCATCTTAGACCATGAAGCGCCCTTGAGGAGAAAGATATGTGTTGAAAAGACGGAGGGAGACCGAAGGAACCTGAGCCTCAGGTAGATGTGGGGCCACCATGCCAGCCTCCTTTAAATAAGAAAACACTGATCTCCTATCATCTTAAACAATCGTTAGTTTCAGTTTTCTGATACACGCAGCCAAATCTCTCATCTTTATTTATACACTGTTTACACGTAAAATGAATTCCACCTTGAGATATGACCTCTTTCTGGCCAAAGATAGACCACAGTGGAACTGTCTTGCAAGGAGGAACATTTACAAGCTTTACTGTTCGACCTCCAGGTAAGGCAAGATTGTTTACTTTTATTTTAACAGAAATCACTGTGTATTCACCTCAAATGTTTCTTGCTGGGCTTTTCTTGTTCAGCATTTTAAGCTCATGTGATTAATTTTACTGACAGTCTAAAGCACACAGACATGAAAACTGAAACTAAATCGCAGATAAACAAGGGGTACACATAACAATGTATTAAAAGGCCAAGAGACAGGTGTCCTAAAACCCAAACAATTATTCATAAACTATAATTAGAAGGGACGAGGCACAGGATGTTCCTACCTGTTTATAAAAGTTAACCAATCTCAGCCAAACCCTCCTTCTTTTCTTTATCTCCAATTATTGCCGAGCAGGTTCAACTGCAAAGCTAAAGAATTTGCCAACCCCTTCTTTCACAAGTTCATTCCTCTTTGTATACACTGTTCGTTTTCTTCACTATTTCATCTGAAGTCCCTCAGACCTACCTTGAGATACATCGTGGCTTTTTACTTGACCACAACGAGCCTCGGGTACAAAGCAAAACCAACACTTATGGACAAGTTACCTTCTACCTCTTTCCACCCAAGTAAACGACTGGCCCCAAAGGAATATCATTCTGCAGATGCAGAAAAGAGGCCTGGCGGGCGGGCTGCGTCCCACCTTCATCCAGGCTGTTCACGGCCAAGTCAAAGCTGGCTTCCAAGCCTAGAACAATCCCCCGGTTCCACGGCGTGCATCCCTCACCTGCCATCTCTTTTCAGCCTTCTCAATCCCATTGGCTGCTCTGCCACACAGAGCTCGTCATTGCCTACTGATCGTTAGGGTTTTGATCCTTAGAACTGCTCATACCCGTTACGTATTTTATAAAAGCAGGAAGTCTCTGTGTTTCCTCCCTTTTCTGCAACTTGGTTCCCTTCCACTTTATCTCTTGAAAGATAAGAACAATGACAGCTGGGTATCGAACCAGGTGCTCCCGTGTTTACATGGGCTTTGCCTGCAAATCTAATTTCGCCCTCTCACTACCTGGACAAGGTAGGAACCATAGGCAATAAGGAAACTTGGGCTCAGAGAAGTTTCTGTGCCAACCTTCTGCCTCGAGGAGCACTGCCCCATAGAAACATGATACGAGCCACATATGTAGTTTTAAGTGTTTTGGCAGTCAGATTAAAAAAGTAAAGATAGACAGGTGAAACCGATTATAACTATATATTTTATCTCGCCCCAATACCCCAAAGAGTATCATTTCTATACACGATCAATGTAAGCATAATTGTTGATAAGACATTTTACATTGCTACAGCATATCTCAGTTTGGACCACAAATTTTCACGAGAAATACTTGGTCTGGATTTAGATTTCATAAAATATACAGTTGAAAACGTAGGCTGACATAACCAAGTTTCACCCAGCGTCTCTAAAGGCTTTCCCAAAACCGAAATGGCGTAGTGTTTTTAGTGAAGTTCAAATTTAACGTCAGGATAATTACGTAAAATTAAAATTAGTTGCCAGTCGCAATAGCCACGTAAGCATCAAGTGTCGAGTGCTTATCAGCTACATGGAGTCAGTGTTTCTGGTCTATGTATGTCCCTACAGGCAACTCACAGAGGCGTTCCCATCCAAGCTCACGCAGCGCGCGTGTCTGCTCCCGCACCGTGAGCACCTTTCCGCGCTGCCCATCCCCTGCGGCCCGGCTCAGACCTTCCTGATGCACAAAAATAATCCCAAACTCCACTCCTCCTGCAAACTTAGCACCGTCTCTGGCCTACCTCAAAACTGTGTAAAGAGCAGCTCCTCGAAAAGCAATTTTTTTTTTGCCTGTATCACTCAAAATGATTGTGAAGGAAGTATCAAAAAGAAATAAGTCCAAATCTTTGAAGTGGACCTATTTGCCCTCCACAAAAAGAAGAGGAGAACAACGTGAGTAAAAAACACTACAATCTCTTGCATAAGTTGAGAAATATTAGGGTACGTCATCTTTCGTAAGTTTTATAACAGATACACTGGTCTCACAGACCAAGGGGCCTTTTAAAAGTACCTATTTATATAGGTTTCTCACAGTAAGGCATGATAAATATCCAGACAACCTTCCATGGAAAACGACTAGGAATGCTGGATGACATATTTTAAAACTATTAATGATATGTATGAGTAGGCAAGAAAGTAAGAAACGCTTAGGTCTCAAAATCATCAGAAGGGACGCTGCAGTCCTATAGCCGGGGATTGCCTGCAAGGCATTTGTTGAACCAGGTGAACCCAAATTCTAGTTTTCCCGGCCTGACAGGATTTAGGGGACACAACGCAAACTGCAGCCACCAAAACAAGGTGGCAAGTTGAACAGGACATTCGTTCCCGTCATGCTGGGACTCTAACAGGATAAATCCTGGCAGTACGGAAGACACCCCTCCCTCTAATCATAAGCAGGAAAAGTCCTGCCTCAAAACTGGAGAATGGGTAGCTTGTGATATAGACGCAGTAGATACAGATGAATGCCTCGTTGTGGATGGACTCACATATATAACGATAAGCAAAAGAATCAGACACAAAACAGTACATCCTGCACGATTCCATTTATATAAAGTACAAGATGAGGCCAGCCAATCTATGGTCATAGACATCAGAATGTTCATTACCTTTGGAGAGGCTGGGTTAGGGACCGTGATTATTTAGCAACCTTCAGCAGCACCGTATTTTGAAACGTGAGGACACGATGTCCACGTGTAGTATTTGTTCATATACGTGTGTGTTTATATATACTACACATTAATTATAAATACATGTAATTTATATTTTAACTTTATTTCTATAGTAATATATAATTATATCTATTTAGTTTTATACAGTTATATATCAAAAACTGTGTAATATAATCATATATGTAATGATAAACATATATATTTACCTTATGCTCAGAGCCTCTCCATAGCGTGCTGATAGAGTCTCCTAAGCAGTCTCTTGCCTCAGATCTCTTACAGGCCTCCAGTAAGCCTAATCCTCAAGAACACAGCCCAAAATTCTGAGCGAGGGACCCGTCTGCAACCCCCGGAACTAAGGTCCGAGGGTGGCAGGATGTAAATACACCAGCTGCACACAGCGCACACACACGGGGAAGGGAATGGTGGCGAGTGAAAGGCTTCCCCCGATGTCATTCTCAGTGGCCATCTGCCATTTGCTCTCTGAGATGTCAGTTTGCAGAAGCCAGTGCGGCACCAGAGACAGGAGAGAGAGATGGGCGCACGTCTCCCATCTGATGGGACCCTGGAGGAGAAAGCAGCCCCAGAACCAGAGTACCTCTTCTGACCTGATGAATGGGACCCAAGCGCAGAAGGGAGCGTGAGCCACACCGCAGGCGTGTGTGCACACACACACAGCTACCTGGCCAGCCCAGCTAAGCAAATACTACAAGTGGACATCATGCCCTCAAAGTTCAAAATACAATGCTGCGGAAGATTGATAAATAAATGAAGCAAAACCAATTTCCAGTTGTGTATTTCCCAGATACTTTCAAAATCCCAGCTTACCAAGAGCTTTCATAGTTCATTTCCTCACTGGCACTTCTGTGATTTCATCAGAAAAGACTGGCTGATGGGTTCCCTTGTGAAAGTGCCCCACTTGGACAAACTAAATGAGTAAACCTAGTTGAATATATATATATTTATCAAGAGCCTCTGGGCATAAGGTATGATTTCCAAGAACCCAAGCATTCTTGGCTACTTGTAAGTGTTACTGGAAGGCACTCAACACCAACACTCCATTTGCCTGATCTTCAGCAAAGAAAATATCAGCCTGTGGGAGCTAATGTGCATGTCGTTTTTGAATTAGCTTTGCTGCCATTTCAGGGTAGGTAATACCATTGTCCTCACCTCAAAGCCTTTGAACTGACATTTAGCAGGTGAGCAAGCTGCAAAGCTTGTGACTTTGAGTGTGGTTCTAGACAAACTCACCCAAGAGTAGATTCAGCTTGGTCACGCAGAAGACATTCCTTGACTTACTAGGTATCTGGCTGATGGGGGACGTTGAAACATTGGTAGGAACGGCAAGGGCTGTCTTCATGGGTGTGCAACCTGGGCAGTCGCTGGGGCTTTGCATTGCAAAGTTCCCCACAAGCAGTTTAATACTCTGCTGTCGCCATCTCAAAATCCTGAAGTCTTGAGCAAAGGGGCTCTGCATTGTCACTTTGTACTGGGCCTCCCAAAGTATGTGACGATCCCGGAGAATATGAAAAGACAGCATCAGAGGCCACGGAGGCTGGGTGCACAGTCTATAGGAGCTCTCTGTACAGTCTTTGCAACTTTTCTATACATCTAAGCTGATTTCCAAATAAAAGGTCAGCTCATCGTAAACTTACAAAGTAAAATTAATATTTTTAAAAGCACGCTTGTACAAAATCAAACCCCAAAACAAAGAGACCAGCCTCTCACATCTGAAAACTAAAAATGAAAAAGCAATAACATTCAAAAAAATGACCAGATCAAAGAAAAATGAAAAATGGAAACTATAAACTTGACAATAAATGCTGATGTTGTTTTCAGAACTATTAACCTCAGTAAAGCTTTAAAATGTTTTTATTTAAAAAAAAAGAGCTATGAATCAGCTAAGTAAGATGTTTGCATTAACAATATATGTGTGTGTGTGAATGGGCTATAAAATTACAGGAGGCCTGAAGAAATGAAGACCCATTCCCTATTCCTGGATGGAAAGATTTAATTTTGTAAAGATACCAGTCTTCCCTGAATTAATACATGAAAATAAATTCTTCTGGTAGTCTGCAAAATAATGATGATGATGATGATGATGATGATGATGATGATGATAAGGAAAAGAAAAATCTTTATATCGCCTCAAGGTGGGTCAGGAAAGCATCGTGGGGGTGGGGGTAGCAAAAGGTCACAGTGTGACCCCTGAGATCCAGAGACACAGAGGCTGCCTAAGACGAGGGCTGAACAGTAGCTTGATTCACTGAGAGCCATGTGAGTGTCTCTTGTGTGAGCACGCTCTAAGAAAGATGTTACAGTTTACGGCAGGTACACCATGGTCAGTTTACAGTTTAACAGTACAACCTAGCAGCCAAGGAAGGATACTTCAAGGGTGATTTTTCTAGTGCAGATGCTTATAATGGGTTGTACTGTATCCCCCCGCCCCCCCCCCAAATATATTCAAGTCCTAACCCCCAGTGCCTGTGAATGTGACCTTATTTGGAAATAGGTCTTTGCAGATGTGGTTAGTTAAAGTAATCACATCGGATTAGGGTGGGCCCGAAATCCAATGACTGGTGTCCTTACAACAAGAGAAGAGGACACATACAGACACAGACACAGACACACCAAGGGAAGAGGGCCACGTGACAAGGGAGGCAGAGGTTGGAGTGATGAATCTACAAGCTAAGGAACTCCAGGGATTTCCGGGAGCCACTGGAAGCCAGAAGAAGCAAGAAAGGATCCTGCCCTACAGCCTTCAGAAGGAACATGGCCCTGCTGACACATTGATTTTGGACTTCTGCCCTCCAGAACTGAGAAGAGTAAGTTTCTGTTATTTTAAACCACCCAGTTTGTGGTCATTTGTTTTGGCGGCCCTAAAAGACAAATAAAACGCTCATTTGGACAATTTAGGCCCAAAGATACATTTTATCTACAAATGAATTTTCTGCTGAAAAGCTGTAACAGTATTTGAAAGATGAAGGTTAATGAGATCAAGAACTCCAGCAGAGTTTGACCTTCAGAGTTTGGCTGGCACTGTGTCCCTGTGCCCCGCACTTCACCAGATCCAGGCTCCTGGAGCCCAGGGCCCTCATTCTGGGTTCTTCACACAGTGAAATTCAATGTGTATCCTCGGGGCCCCGAAGCCCAAGTACCATGGGGAGAAGCACCTCAGTAAAGGTTGAACAAGTCTTTGCCCGTTCTGATTACTCTTTCCCACAAGCCAGAAGCTTGACATAGGCCCACACCTCTCCAAAAGACCTGAGCACAGTCTTCGAGGAGCGTCACCCTTGCACCACACCTGAGTTGGCTTGGGCAAAATGCCAGGCTTCATCCCCAAGTCTATTTACAGCCTCACCGACTGGTGCCCCTCTGGGTCTGCATACCTCCTTCCCTACATCAGCTAAGTGTTTCTTGTTCACGTCTACGTCCATCTCCATCCAGTGGGAATGGAAGTGGATATATAAATCTCCCCAAATTATAACTGACCCAAGGCATTGTGGCTCCAGTGGCAGAACAGCGGGCAATAAGAGAAATGATTTAGATGGAAACACTTCTCTGTCATGCTTTCAGCTTGCAGGCAGGGAACTAGGTAGGCCCCTTTGCCTAGTCATACAGAAGAATAAAGGTATAGTCTCAAAGGAACAAATTTAAAGCCTAAAAGCAGCAAAGAGATGTCAAATTTCAGACATTTTATAGCATGCTACAAAAGTTCTCATTGTAACACATTCCCTTCCCTCACACTTCCCATTCTTCTAGAGTCAAAATTTTAAATATGTTGTTTTTCGTGGAATACACGTGCATTGTAAAGACTTCAGACACACAAGTAAGCACGACACCTCAAGGGTAAGAATGGGGGCATTTACATGTGTGCACACAGATCAAAAAGCAATCAACTCACAAGCCCAGTTTCATAATTTGTCTTTCGCTTAAAAATGTATATGAACACCATCCATAGGACTTAATATTCTACAGCATTAAACAGTGTTCCATAACAGTGGTATATGATCATTTAAACAATCTGCTATGGTAGACTGTTTCCATTCTTTCTTTGTCCTGATTTAAAAAAAAAAAAAAAGCTGTGATAACACATCCTTGAAGCTAAATTTTGGCACACACTCAGGATTATTCCCACAGAATAAATTTCTGGATATGGATCCATGTGGTCTTGGGAATTAACATTTTTTTAAGCTTTTGGTTTCTACTGCAGAATTGCCCCTGTCCACACCAAAAAACTGCATGTATTTGTACCTCCGGCAGCCATATCTCAGTGTTCCTTTCCCTACCCAATTACCAACATCATGTATTATACATTTTTAATATTTTTCAAGTTTACCAATTAAAAATGGTAAGAAGACATTTGAATGTTATGTGAAAGAAACCATATATGTGTGTGTGTGTGTATACAGATATATGTGTATATATATACCTGCATATATACACATTTATATATCTGCATATATACACACACATATATCTTTTTAAAAATAAAGAATCATAGATCTAATTGTAGTAATTATAAAAACTAAAACTTAAAAGCTTGTAGAAGAAAGCATAGGAGAATATGTTCCTGACTTGGGGGTAGGCAAATATTTCCTAGGACATAAAATTTGATTAATTTGGCTTCATCAAATTAAAAAAAAAACTTTTGCTCATTAAAAAAAGACACCATTGCAGAAGTAAAAAAAGACAAGCCACAGAGTAAGAGAAATATGTATACAACATATATCCAAAAAAGGACTTACATTCAGATAAATATTTTAAAAGTCCTACAAATAAATAATGCAAAGAAACAACCTAATAACAAACAGAAAACAGATAAGAACAGTCAAGTCTCAAAATAAAACAAATGGTCAAAGAACATATGAAAAGGAGTTCAACAAGGAAATGTATATAAAGCCATAGTGAGATTAACTACAAGATCCCAGACAGTAAGTACTACAAGGCAACTTATTGCGTAAAGACCTATAGAACAATGGATCAGAATAGAAAATCCTCAGACACACACATAATACAATCAATTGATTTTCAACAAAAGTGTCAGAAGATAATTCAATGGGCAAGAATAGAATTTCAAAACATATTCCTCAAGCAACGTTTTTTAATAAAATGAAACTGGCCCACCTCATGGCACATGCACACACACACACACACACACACACACGCTGGAATATAGACATAAATGTACATGTTAAAACTATAAAACATTTTGAAGAAATACAAAAGAAAATCTGTGATCTTGTGGTAGACAGATATAAAAAGTCACAAGCATAGATAAAAATGTTAAAAATTGGACTCCATCAAAATTTAAAACCTCTGCCCTTTGAAAGATATTATTAAGAAACGAAAAGGCAAGACATAGACTAGGAGAAAATGTCCATAATACTTAAGTCTGACAAACAACTTGTCCCCAGAATACATCAAGAGTTCTTACAACTCAAAAATAAGGTGACGAACCGATTTTTCAAAGGCAAAAGATTTTGAAACTTTGCAAAGGAAGATACATAAATGATTGGTAAGCACATGGTAAGATATTTATCATCATTAGTCATCAGAGAGATGCCAATCAAACCACAATGAGGTACCCCTATAAACCTACTAAAATTGAAAACATAGTTTGATTAGGCTATGAAAAACATACATCAACAAGAAGTTAGAACACCTGGAACTCTCATACCTCACCAATGGGAGTGTAACAATGTGACAATCTTTTAGAGAACTGCATGGTAGTATCTTTTTTTTAATTAATTTATTTAAATTCAAGTTAGTTAACACACAGTATAGTATTGGTTTCAGGGGTAGAACCCAGTGGTCCATCACTTACGCAAAACACTCAGTGCTCATCCCAACAAGCGCCCTCCTTAATGCCCTTCACCTGTCTAACCGATCCCCCTACCCACCTCTCCTCCAGCAGCCCTCAGTTTGTTCTCTGTATTTAAGAGCCTCTTATGGTTTGCTTCCCTCTCTGTTTTGATCTTATTTTTCCTTATAAAATTAAATGCACATTTACCATATGATCTGGCCATTTTACTTCTCATTATTTACCCAAGACAAACGAAAAAATATGCCCCCAAAAGAATCATACACGATGTTTATAGTAGCTATATTCACAATAGCCCAAAACTGAAAATAACTCAAATGTTTATCAACAGTTGAATAGATAAAACATATTGGGATATGTCCATACAATGGAATATGAGTCAACAATAAAAAGAAACAAACTACTGATATACACAAGAACATGCACGAATCTCAAAAATGTGTTGAGCAAAAGAAGCTAAGCAAAAAAAAAATTCACATACCATGTGATTCCAATTATAAGAGATTTTGGAACAAAGACTAATCTATAGAGTCAGAAAGTAGATCAGAAGTTGCCTGGTACATGGGAATGCAAGCTGGTGCAGCCACTCTGGAAAACAGGATGGAGGTTCCTCAAAAAACTAAAAATAGAACTACCCTATAACCCAGCAATGGCACTACTAGGCATTTATCCACGGGATACAGGTGTGCTGTTTCGAAAGGACACAGGCACCCCCATGTTTATAGCAGCACTATCCACAATAGCCAAAGTGTGGAAAGAGCCCAAATGTCCATCGATGGATGAATGGATAAAGAAGACGTGGTCTATACATACACAAAGGAGTATTACTCGGCAATCAAAACGAATGAAATCTTGACATTTGCAACTACGTGGATGGAACTGGAGGGTATCATGCTAAGTGAAATGAATCAGTCAGAGAAAGACAAAAATCATATGACTTCACTCATCTGAGGACTTTAAGACACAGAACAGATGAACATAAGGGAAGGGAAAGAAAAATAACATAAAAACAGGGAGGGGGACAAAACAGAAGAGACTCTTAAATATGGAGAACAAACTGAGGGTTACTGGAGGGGTTGTGGGAGGGGGGATGGGCTAAATGGGGAAGGGGCACTAAGGAATCTACTCTTCAAGTCATTGTTGCACTATATTCTAACTAATTTGGATGTAAATTTTTAAAAATAAGAAATAAAATTTTAAAAAAACTTAAAAAAAAAAAAGTTGCCTGGTACAAGGGGAGAAGCACTGACTGAGAAGGGCCATGAAGGGACTCTTTGCGGTGATAGAAATAGTTGATATCTTGATTGTTGGAGTGGTTACATGGGTGTGCGTGTATGTGTGGTAGTTACAGGTATATACGTATATATTTGTCATATCTCATCAACCTAAACAGTTAAAATGGCACATTTTCTTAAACGCTAATCATACTTCAATAAAGTTGATTTTAAGAAAAATTCAGAATGAGATACAATTACATACCCACCAGTATACTTACATTACAAAAGATGGCACGACCAGGTATTGACAAAAAATATGAAGCAATTGGAACTCTTGTGCATTGACGGAAAACTTTTTTGGCAGTTAAGTTTAAATAAACAGCTTTCTTATGACCCGGCAATTCCACTCCTAGCTTTATACTCAAGAGCAATTAATACATATGTCCAGAAAAACATTTGTACAAGAATGTTCATAGAGGCTTCATTTGCAACAGCCAAATATTGGGAACCATCCAAATATCCATCAACAGGAGAAGAGATAAACAAATTGTGGTGTGTTAATACAATGGAAAAGGAATCAGCAATAAAGGAACAAACAATCTGGACAAATCTCAACAGCATGCGTTAAATCAAAGGCACATAAACGTACACAGTATGACTCCATCTATAATGTTTACAGCAGTGCTCTCAACAATAGCCAAATTATGGACAGAGCCTAAATGTCCATCAAGTGATGAATGGATGAAGAAGATGTGGTTTATATATACAATGGAATACTACTTGGCAATGAGAAAGAATGAAATCATGCCATTTGGAGCAATGTGGATGGAACTGGAGGGTATTATGCTGAGTGAAATAAGTCAGTCTGAGAAGGATATCATATGTTTTTGCTCATATGTGGAACTTGAGAAACTTAACAGAAGACCATGGGGGAGGGGAAGGGGACAACCATAGTTACAGAGAGGGAGGGAGGGAGGGCAGCAAACCATAAGAGACTCTTAAATACAGAGAACGAACTGAGGGTTGATGGAGTGGGGGAGAGGGGAAAATGGGTGATGGGCATTGAGGAGGGCGCTTGTTGGGATGAGCACTAGGTGCTGTATGTAAGCGATGAACCACGGGAATCTACCCCCAAAACCAAGAGCACACTTTACACACTGTATGTTAGCCAATTTGACAGTAAATTATATATTAAAAAAATAAAACACAGGAAGCACTAATCTATATGGATAGAAATCAGAATGGTGGCTGCCTCTGGGCAGGGGAACTAACTGGGAGAGAGCACGAGGAAATTTTCTGGCATGATGATGTTAACTATCCTAATCTGGGCAACGAGTATATGTGCGTTTCTCAAAATCCATCAAGCTGTACAATTCAATAGGTAAATTTTGCTGCATATAAATTACACCCTGATGAAGCATTGAAAAAGACAAAAATGAAATCTGAAGCCAGAACAATGGGGGGGGGGCAGAGTGTTCTTCAGAGCTCGTGTTCATTTGTACTTATTTTTTCATTTTCTTAGAGATTCCAAAGATGCTACATGTCAAGAATATTCTTCATAAACAACAAAATTCCTCTGAGAGCAAAGTGACACAGAGCTCCAGGCCTCTGAGGACCCAAAGAAACAAAAACAGGAGCCTGCTGAGAGACGCGGAAGCCCAAAATGTTTGAACTCCCAGAAGAAGGAATTCTAAATTGAGAAGCCAAACATTTTCTGTTTCCTGGCAGAAACACTCAGGCGTGCAAAAGCTTCGGGCAGGCAACGAGGCTACTGACACAGCAATCCGGTCAGCACAGAGGTCTTCAAATGCACTCAGGATCAACTCAGTGCCCACGCTAAACAAATGCAGCTTTCTCCCAGAGTTACTCATAACAACCCATGCACTCTGCGGTCACAGTTAATCTGAGCTTGAGAGCTGTGTGGGTCACAAGGTTTGTCACAGGCCTTTGGACAAACAGTTCTTGCCACACAAGAAGCGATGCATCGCTCATGGCGTTTTACTGTTGCTGCCAGGGACGTGGAGCTGTGTGACCGCACAATCAGCAAGGGCCCTCCCGTACCAGGGTGACCGCCCAGCCCAGCTCAGCACCTCCAAAGACTCAGCCAAAGGGATTTCATATTGGAGACACCTGGCTGTGCACTCATTTCTGAAGGGTAGCACCCCTCTAATCAACTGGTCAAGGGGTAAATTCAGTTGCTTAGGAGGCGGCTGCAGATGTATGATTCTGATTGCAGGCTGGCACGGTGTGCAGATGTAATCTATAAATTCTCAAATTTAGAAAATCTCTAATCAGGGCCAGCTTCACGGGTGTACGACGTGTGCACGGGGCTCCGTACTCAGGAGGGCTCTGAATTTGGTTGAATGCTTGGTTGTTACCATCTCGAGAGTCTTAACAACTTTTTTCAAAGGGAGTCTTGTGTTTTTATTTTGCACCGGATCCAGGGCAACTCAACACCAAATGGGTCATAAATGTAAATGTAACAGCCAAAACTAGACAACTCTTAGAAGAAAACATAAGAACAATTTTGATAACCTTGGGTCAGGCAAAGACTTCTTAGATATAACGCCAAAAGCATAAGCAACAAAAGAAAAAAATAACTTGGACTTCAACAAAATTAAAAACTTTTGTGGTTCAAAGGACACCGCCAAGAAAGCAAAAATGTAACCCAAATAATGGGATAAAAATATCTGTAAATCCTATATCTGATAAAGAACTTGTGTCCAGAATATAAGGAATTCTTGCAATGCTATAATAAAAAGACAATCCAATTTACAAGCGTGCAAAGGCTCTAACAGACATTTGCCCAGAGAAGATATACAAATCGTTGATAAGCACATGAAAAGAGTCTCAATATCATTAGCCATCAAGGAAACGCAAAGCAAAACCGCCATGAGATATCACGTCACCCCTACCAAGAGGGCTATCACCAAAAAGATAGATAATAACAAGTGTTGGCAGGAAGGTGGGCAAATTAGAACCCTTATGCACAGCTAATGAGAACACAAAATGGTACACTTTGGAAGATAGTTTGATAGTTCCTCGCCAAATATTAAACCACGTGATTCAGCAATTTCACTCCTAGGTATGTACCCAAGAGAAATGAAAACACATGTCCGCACAAAAACTTGTACATGAATGTTCACAGTAGCTTTATGCATAATAGCCCCAATGGGAAAACAATACAAATGGCCATCAACTGGTGAATGTATAGGCAAGTTGTGGTAGAGATAATCAAATATCATCCAGCAATGAAAAGATTGAAGTATTGATACCTACTACAATGTGGGTGAACCTTGAAAACATCCAGAAACAGACAAAACACTTATTGTATGAGTCCATTTATATGATATATCCAGAGTAGGCAAGCCCATGGAGACAGATAGTAGATTAATGGTTGCCCAAGACTGGAGGCGAAAGTGGGGAAACCGGGAAACAGTGGCTAATGCTTGTGGGGTTTCCTTTTGGCGTGATAAAAATGTTCTAATTGAGGGGCGCCTGGGTGGCGCAGTCGGTTAAGCGTCCGACTTCAGCCAGGTCACGATCTCGCGGTCTGTGAGTTCGAGCCCCGCATCAGACTCTGGGCTGATGCCTCGGAGCCTGGAGCCTGTTTCCGATTCTGTGTCTCCCTCTCTCTCTGCCCCTCACCCGTTCATGCTCTGTCTCTCTCTGTCCCAAAAATAAATAAACGTTGAAAAAAAAAATTTAAAAAAAAATGTTCTAATTGATTGTGGTAATGGTTGTACAACTCTGTAAATCTACTAAAACCCACTTAATTGTGAACTTTTGAGGCAGAAGTTTATGGTGTGTGAGTTATGTCTCAATAAGGTTGTTTTTTTTTTAATAATGTCAAGTAATTATTGAAGTTTTAGCATGTTCGCTGCTTTTTTTCCTTGCATTTTTTGGGGGTTGAATGAAGCAAGACCCTCAAAAAGAAATCCGCAACACACTAGAACCCACGCCCAATTCCCCTGGGCCGTGACAGATACAGAAACGTGAATTATCTGAGTGTCTTTGTCCTCAGCTATAGTTCCCTAAGGCACCGAACGCTCACCCCTGTCCTTCTAACACAGGGTAAGCACATTTTCAAGAGATGATAAGCAACCTTTTTTCCTTATTTTTTTTGATTGCCTTTATCTAAACAACTCACGATTCAACTGCTCTTTGAGGCCATGATAGTATTAGCAACCAAACTCTTTTAGAAAAATCATCCAAAGAATCAACAACATATCAAAGGTTAACTGCATCTGTTCTTAAAAAATACAAACTACTAGGACGTCCCTTGGAGTGTTATTATTTACAGAGGATTTTTTCCTTCTGCCTCTAATATTTTCACGGCTGTGCTGACCGGAGGCTTTCAGAACAGGGGCTACTGTGGAATGCTGGAGAATTCCTTCCCCAAGATCCTCTGTGGCTGTATTACTCATTTATTCCATTCCCATGAGCTTCTCTTAGGGACGGTGATTGTCTTGTTCTCACACCCATGCACATCCACACACAAATGCATCAGGCCTTGAACGTCCAAGTCCATACAATGAATTTGGGGAAAGACACAAGGGCTGAAGAAAGCGAGGACTATGGGAGCAGCAGCAATGCTTAAAGCGCTGTGACGTAAATAGTCTAAGTGGTGAGTATGTGAGTGGTGGAAGAGTATAAACTGCTCAGCCTACAGAGCAGGGATTCCATGGTAGAAGGTAAGCTGAGTGCACCAGCCATTAGTAATGGTGGGCATTTCCGTGGTGAAGTCCCTGGAGGAATAATCCATTTCAAGTCCAGCTGCCAGATGAAATACAAGATGCCTAGTTACATTTGAATGTCAGATAAAGAACACATACTTTGGTAGTATATTTCAAATATTACACAGGATAGCTACATTAAAAATATTTGTTGTTTGCTTTTTTCTTTTACTTATTGCTTTCTGAAATTCAAATTTATTTGATTAATCCAGCAATTCTAATTCCAAAGGAGGAAAGCCTCAGCTAGGGTAATACCAAATAAGGGTGAGAGGGCAGAGAAGATTCTGAATGGGCCACAGCATTCTCCCCCTAACACAGGAAAACCGAGACACAAATACCAAATTAACTCACTAAGTAATAAAGAATAAAAGAATTGCTGCACTAAATCTGACAAATTCCCACAAAGGTCACAGAGTTCCATCACCTGGAGGACTTTTTCCCAAGTTTGGCAGGTGAAAACCTAAAAGCCAGAGTTCCAGAAGGCCATTGTTCTAAGCCAGGGGTTCTCAACCTGGGACAATTTTGACAAGGTCTGGAGGACACCTGTCACAATGGAAGGAAGGAGCAGTAGTGGTACTGGCATCAAGTGGGTAAAGGCCAGAAAAGCTGCCAAATATTCTACAATTCATAGGACAGCTCCCCACAATGAAGAATGATCTGGCCCCAAATATCAGTAGTGCTTGGGGCTGAGAAACCCTACCCTCGTCCTAGTTTGCTTGGCAACCATCAAGTAATGTCCACCCACTCCCTGGTTCTGGGATGTAGCCTTGATGCAAGTCTGGACTCTCATGGACCATATAAGAGATGTTCTCTAGGCTCTGCTCGTATCTGTTCCAATCCCTTTCCCAGTATTTCCTCAGTAGCCCTAGAGTGCTCTTACTCCAAACAGCCAGCGTTGTACCTCCTGCTTGGAAAATCACACTCAGATTTCCAGAACCATTTTTGCCTGCACACGTGGAGAGCATGAAGCACCTAGAAATTTACATTCCCTTCTCCACAGGGTGGCAGGGGCAATCCTAATGGGGACAACAGCACTGAGTGGGATCTACACTGACCCCTGAGTTCCTCTGTGGGGTTAAACTTAAGTTACTCTCTGAAGAGGACTTGGTGAAACCTTGAATCTTTGTGGAGCCTACTTTCCTTCCTCATTTCACTTCCCTTACCATTTTTTTCCTGAGAGTATTTCCTGATCAATCCCTTTCATATTAATCCTAGTCTCAGAGTCTGCAACTCAGGAATGCAACCAAACACAAAACTCATCCACCATCCTCAACAGATTTGAGGGATGGATATGTGACCCAAATGGGCTGTGGCAGACTTTGGCCAACAACCATCCGCACATATGCCTCCTCCTGCCCTGCCCAAAGAACCTGCAATGTATTCAGGTGGCATGCCAAGAACCCTTGAACCTCAGGGAAAACTGTCACCTCCCTTAGCCTCAGAGTCTGAGCCATGATTGCTCCAAGCTACCCATGGTTACCCAACGTTCTGTACCAGTGACTGGTCTCAGAGTGGACATGTGACCCACTTCTGGCCAATGGAATATAAAAAGAAGTCTGCTGAGGTTTTATAGAGTAGAGGTTTCTTACTCCCCAAAATAAGAGTGTTATAGAAGGAAAACCCCCTTTACTATCCTTCCTGTCTCCCTATGACACTGAGGTGAAGAAGTGACGCTTGAAACACCAAATGAGTCACCAAATCAACCTGAGAACCCCTTCCCTTCCTACTTCTAGATCTATGAAATAGTCAAACATTTTCTTTTCACTTAAGCCACTACCGATTACTCTTTTGCTTACCAATGAAAATAGCCTGAGATGAAATGCAATCATAGCCCTCCCATGAGATTAGTGAAGAAACTGGATGCTTTCATAGAGAGAGTTCCAGTATCTTTGGGACCATGAGCTATAAGGATAGCTGTTTCTGTTGGCCAGTGATCATTTTTCCATGACTATAGAGAGAAAGACATCTGTAGTAGGAGAAAGCAGACCAATCAGGGAAGGAAACAGAGCTGAAAGACTGCAACTATGACAAAGTTCATTCTTGTACTGATACTGGCTTCAGTCTCCTTTTCTGTAAAGGGGGAATAATGATTCTTACCATGCAGGACGGCCATGAGAATGATTTGAATGAACATTTGTAAAGTGCCTGGTTCCACTTCCCCTAAATTTAAAAACCTTGGATAATGAAGTATTCCAGCATTATCTGCAAAGAAGCTTAATACTGTTATTTGATAGCATTTGGGTTGCATCCTAGCAGTCAGCGTGCCTGAGCTTGAAAACTGGCTTCCCTTGAAAAAGACTTTGGCATCTCATCCAATTTTGCCTCAGTTTGTGCAGCAGCTGTGCTCAGACATGGCAAAAGAGATGGGGCGGAGGGAGGGAGGAAGGAAGGGAAGGAGAAAGAGATGAGAAAGAGAAAAAGAAGAGGGAGGATGAAGAGTTGGGTAGGGTGGGGAGCTGTATACTTGGTTGAAATTCCAAAAAGCTTCATGGATCTTTCATCCAAGGATGTGTTGAGCTCCACTCCATTAAAAAAAAATGCTAAAATGTACTGACTGCTTCCTATCATATACACCCTCTTCACCATTTAATTTTCAATATTATATTAAGCACTCAAAAAGAAAAAGAAAAACTATTAAATAGAGGATTTTGTTACTTCTACTTTGCATTTAAGAAAACAGGAGCCCAGACAGATTTATATAAATTGCCCAAAGTCACACAGCTAAGTACGTGAATGGGGATTCAGCCCAGGTGTGTCTAAGTCTATAGTCCTGCTCTTAGCCACTTTTACACCAAATGCCAATGAAGGCATTTAAATGTATTAAAGGCACTAAAGATGAAAATAAATGTAACATGCCACTCAGAGGGTCATGAGCTAGCCAGTGTCATTATCTCAATTCTATACACTTGAGATCCTCAACATGGACAAAATAAAACAAAATGAAATGCAACATCTCCCTGTCTGAAAGTTTGCAGCCTATGGTAGATACAGAACATAAATACATAACTTCGACTCATGATAATTGTTCGAATCAATTCACTGGAGAGCCACTGGAAGTTTCACAGAGAAAATGTTCTTCATTACAGGCTGAGTGAGGACTTATCAGGGAAAGGTCTTAAAAGAGAAGGGGGAGGGAAGAACCAAGCCTTCCAAAAAGGCACGCAAGGCACAAGATGTTTTGAAAGAGGTGAGCAGTTGAATGCATTAGAAGTAAAACTGTACCAAATGCCATTTAACTTCTAAAAATATTCTGACTACATAATAATCTTCCTTCTCAGCCCCTGAGGCAATTCTTAGTCATGAAATAAACATTATTTTTAAAGGTCCATATACCTTTTCTCTCTTCCACATACATAAGTAAAATAAACTTTGAAACTGTACAATATTTTGTAGTATTTTTATGTGATTTTAAAGAAAATCCATTATAGGGGTGCCTGGGTGGCTCAGTCGGTTAAGCAACCCACTCTTGATTTCGGCTCAGGTCTTGATCTCACGGTTCGTGAGTTCAAGCCTCACATTGGGCTTTGTGCCAACACCATGGAGCCTGCTTGGGATAATCTCCTCCTCTCTCTGCCCTTCCCCTGTTCTCTCTCTCTCTCTCTCTCTCTCTCTCTCTCTCTCCCTCTCCCTCTCTCTCAAAAAATAATAAGTAAAATAAACTTTAAAAATAAATCATTTAAAAATAAAATCAGTTATAATACATGCTAAATGAAAATATAATTTTATAAATTGCAATGCCTGTTCACATTGCTGACGTTCCTTCTGATGAACTGGGGTGGAGGCAATGAACCAGCTGCTATATCTCCCCAGTTTTCAGGTTTAAGAGGAAGGGATTTTCCCATGAGAATTAAGCTAGCTGGTGAAAGGATGAGAACACCACCTCCTGACCCGCAGGTACATCTGGATGGTGCCTTACTGTCCTATCTCTCCAACTCCTTATTCATACCAATCACAGAAGTGATCCTCAGTTCTTTCTTTTTATGTGTAGAAGTAGCTTTACTGAGCAGATGTCTTATTTGATAACATTTTCATTCTGAGACAGAAGTAGCAATTGATTTTGATCTCTGTACATTGAAATCACCATTAGGCATACTGTTAAGTCTACATAGGGGATGAGAGCAGAAGTCTGGGAGGCATAAAATGTGAGCCCAAAGCAAACACACAAGCCACCTCCTAATAAGGAAAAATGATGTTTTGGCCATTCTCTTGCAAGGATAAAAAGGCTGGGTTATAGTGACCTGAAAATAAACTTGCCCAGATGTCATGTTAAGTCAAGTAGGAAACCCAAAACAACCACTGGGTTACCATGGGTGAATTCTACATCAAAAGTCAAATGAGCTCAAAAGACAAAAGAAATTTTTAAGGGTGTTAGGATTTACTGGGGGAGGATGGACAAACTTTAGGTCTCCATGTATTCATTGTTCATTCATTCGCTCACTTATTCATTCAGTGGGCAATCTTTGAGTGTCCATTACAGAGCCGAAAACTGTTCTAGGTCTTGGTAATATACCATTGAATGAGCCAGGTTAAGAATGGGAAACAAACAATGAAAGAGTAAATCAATTATAATTTTACATAATGAGAAATGCATGAATAGCTTCCTGCCCTCCTTCCTTCCTTTCAAAATAATCCAATCCAAGAGCCATGAGATGAGCTGTGCAGGGTAGGGATGAATCTGCATGCTAGGGTAAACAGGACATTGCTCAAAGTGGCCTGCTGCTGGAGGTTAGAACCCAAGTCGCATGAGGAAGGCATCCACACAGAGGGGCGATGGTACTGGCCTGGTATGAGCTTGAGGCACCTGAAAGGGATGAATAGGGTATCCATGTGCCACATGCAGGAAATGACAGTGGCAACAGCTTGGCATGTGGTTTTGGAGCTTGAGACAGCGAGAGGCAGGCCACCGTGAGATGTGGTAGCCCAAGAGAAGTGAGAAAGACATCGATGTGTAGGTGTAAGAGTTGGTGGTGACAATGCAAGACTGGGTACATATAATGGGGATTGATTGATTGATCCACTATGGTTATATTGATGGGGGGAGGACTCAAATTCCTCATGGTCAGAGAAGTGAAGGGAGAAAACTACAACTAGCCATGTGGTATTGGATTGGAATTGGAAATATAGGTATGCAGTCGTGATTTTCAACATGTAAAAATAATTGTATACGTTAACAATAAATTTTCTCAAAAAGAAATAAAGAAATTTATCCCGTTTATAATAGCATCAAAAATAATACTTAGGCATACATGTAACTAAGGAGGAGAAAGATCTCTACTCTGAAAACCACCAGGCATTGATGAAAGAAACTGAAAAAGATGCGTATAAATGCAAAGGTATCCCATTTTCATGGATTGGAAAGACTAATATTATTAAAATGTCAATACTGCCAGAAGCCATCTATAGATTCAATGCAGTCCCTGTCAGGATTCCAATGGCACTTTTTTGTTTTTACAGAAGTAGAACAAAACACTCTTAAAATTTACATAGAACCACAAGGCAGGAGGCATTACACTTCCTGATTTTGAGCTATACCACAAAGCTATAGTCATTAGAACAGTATTGTATTGGCATAAAAACAGTCA
Source organism: Prionailurus bengalensis (assembly GCF_016509475.1). Lineage (NCBI taxonomy): Eukaryota > Metazoa > Chordata > Mammalia > Carnivora > Felidae > Prionailurus > Prionailurus bengalensis. Next base: position 8,455,590 of record NC_057361.1, read on the forward strand.
AACAGACCAATAAAACAGAATCCAGTGCTCAGAAATAAATCCAAGCATATATGGTCAACTAATATTTCACAAGGGAGCTAAGAACACTCAATGGAGAAAAGACACTCTTTTCAAAAAATGATGCTGGGATAATTCAATATTCACATGTGAAAGAATGAAACTGGACTCATATATTACACCACTCACAAAGATAAACTCGAGATGGATTAAACACTTAAATGTAAGACCTGAAGGCATGCAACTCCTAGAAGAATACATAGGAATAAAGCTCTTTGACATGGGTCTTGGTAATGATTTTTTAGATATGACACCTAAAGCACAAGCAACAAACTCAAAAACAAGTGGGACTGCACCAAACTAAAAGCCTCTGCACGGCAAAAGAAACCATCCACAAAGTGAAAAAAAGACCTACAAAATAGGAAAAATATATTTGCAAACCATATCTCTGATAAGAGGTTAATACCCAAAATATATAAAGAACTCATACAACTCAAGAGAATAATAATAGTAGTGGTAGTAATAACAACACAATTAAAAAGTGGGCAAAGGACGTAAATAGAGATTTATCCAAAGATATATGAGAGGCCAACAGGTACATAAAAATATGCTCAACATAACTAATCATTAAGGAAATATAAATTAAAACCACAATGGGATACCTCACACCCATTGGGATGGCCATCATCCAAAAGATAAGAGATGACAAATGCTGATGTGGATGTGGAGAAAAGGGAACCCTTGTGCACTGCTGGTAGGATTGTAAATTGGTACAGCCACGATGGAAAACAGTATGGAGCGTGCTCAAAAAATTAAAAATAGAACTACCATTTAATCCAGCAATTCCACTTCTGGGAATATATCCAAAGGAAACAAAAACATTAACTCAAAAAGAGATCTGCATGTTCATGTCCTAGCAGCATTATTTACAATAGTAAACACATGGAAACAACTTAAATGTCCATCGATAGATGAATGGATAAAGAAATTGTATACACACACACACACACACAATGGAAAATTATTTAGTCATAAAAAAACAAGGAAATCCTACCATTTGTGACAACATGGATGGACCCTGAAAACATTATGCTAAGTGAAATAAGTAAGAGAATGATAAATACTATATCCACTTATATGTATAATTTGAAAATAAAACGAACAAACAAAACTCCCCAAACCTTTAGAAAAAGAGATCAGACTTGTGGTTATCAGAGGTTGAGGAGAGGGGGGGAGGGAACTGGAGGAAGATGGTCAAAAGATACACACTTGCAATTATAAGATATGTAAGTACTAGGAATATAATGTACAACATGATGACTATAACTAACACTGCAGTATGATATATAGCTAAATTATTAAGGGATTAAATTTTAAGGGTTCTCATCACAAAGAAAAATAATTTGCTTTTTTTCTCTCTTTATTCGATTTCTATGAAAAGACGTACATTGGCTGAACCTATTATGGCAATCATTTCACAATATATGTAAATCAAACCGTCATGTTATATGCCTTAAACCTAGGCAGTAACGTATGTCAGTTATTTCTCGAGAAAACTGGGACGCCTGGGTGGTTCAGTCAGTTAAGTGTCCAACTCTTGGTTTTGGCTCAGGTCAGGATCTCACTGTTCGTGAGACTGAGCCCGCGTCGGGCTCTGCGCTAACAGCAAATCCTGCTTGGGATTCTCTCTCTCCCTCTCTCTCCGCCCCTGCCCGCCCCCCTCCCCCAAACACATGTGTACTCTCACTGTCAAAAAATAAATAAACTTCCAAAAAAGCTGGGAGAAAACTAGATACAGAAATAAATACATATGCAGATGTAAGTAGGTGTATCTATATGTGTATGCAGAATCATACATATATTCCCTGGATCTGTCCACTGAAGAGGTCTAAGAGTTATGACACTCAATAGCAATGAGTATACTTTGTGTTGAGATCTTAGTTTCTAAATACCATTTTACACTAAACAGAACCAGTGGCTGGTTCAGGTGCCGGGGCAAGAAAAGTACAAGATGATCCTGGAATATCTTGTTAGGCCAGAAAGCAAGTGCTCAAAGAATGATGGGGACTACTGGAAGGACACCAAAAGCATCTTGAAGGGGCTCCCACTGTAGGTTTGCCAGATTCAGCAAATCAAAGTAGAGAATGGCTGGTTAAATATTAGATAAACAGAGAAATATGCCCATGCAGTATTTCAGACATACTTGTATTAAAAAATTATTCATTGTTTATCTGAAATACAAATTTGGCTGAGTGTCTTGTATTTAATCTGGCAACCCCATCCCATCACTAAATGTGGGACTCTTTGAGCATCAAAATAAATAATATTTATTTAATAGGAATCCATGAGACCATCGGGATATAAATAAACTAATAGGAAGAGCAGAAAGCTGTTCCCTAAGATGGAATGCCAAATAGTATTTGTTGAAGGAGTGATGGAGTAGAAAATTATCATCTGGCAATTATCACAGTAATAACTTAGTCAAGGAACGTCCATGGATGCTGAAACTAGTGGGCAAAAGTTTGATGAAGAATGGGATATTTATGTTTCCTCAAATGTGATATTCCTGACAAAAATGAATAGCCTGAATCTAATCATGAGGAATCATCAGACAAACACAAATTTAGGGACATTTTACAAAACAACTGGCCTGTATACTCTTCAAAAATATCAAGGTCGGGGCGCCTGGGTGGCGCAGTCGGTTAAGCGTCCGACTTCAGCCAGGTCACGATCTCGCGGTCCGTGAGTTCGAGCCCCGCGTCGGGCTCTGGGCTGATGGCTCAGAGCCTGGAGCCTGTTTCCGATTCTGTGTCTCCCTCTCTCTGCCCCTCCCCCATTCATGCTCTGTCTCTCTCTGTCCCAAAATTAAATAAACGTTGAAAAAAAAAATTTTTTTTTAAATAAAAAAAATTAAAAAAAATCAAGGTCGTGTAAATAAAAAAAAAAAGAAAAAGACTGAGCAATTGTTTCAGATTAAAAGAGATTAAAGACACATGACAATGAAATCCATCTCATGATCCTGGCCTGGATCTTTTGATACAGGGGAGATTATCGGGACACTTGGTAAAACTTGCAAAGGGTCTATGGACTGAATAAAAGTAGTGTATCAATGCTAATTTCTTGATTTGGGTGATTATATTGTGGGCATTGTTTGCAGAAATGACACGCTAAAGTACCAAGAGAGATGGGGTACCATGATGACAACTTGTTCTCAAGTTTGCATATATTTATTTTTTTTAATCACCACCATTCAAAATACATAAAATGAAGCAGAGCTTTATTCTTTGGAATAGTACAGCAGTTTGTCCCACAGGCCTATCAACAATGCATACTCGCTATATGCCTCTTTGTCCAGCTCAACCTACTGCTTAAGCATTTTATCAGATGCAAGGTACATGACACGGCTCTTGGGTGTGTGCCGTGATCTTACACTCTACAAAGGATCTAGGGCTCATGTGGGGTAAGAGAAAACTACTGAATCTGGACAATTTATGTGAAGTGCTAAATGAGTCACATACTCAGCACAGACAAAACGGGGTAGTCTCTGAGCTAGTGTTCGCTGTCGGCCTGCCTGGGGAAGATGGGCTTCCATTGAAGAACACAGGGAAAGAGAGAGAGAAAAAAAGAACTTGGAACCAGAGAGGGAAGAGCCTTAGGTACTCAAACAATAGCAATCTATTAAAAGCCTCAAAGGAGAGGAGCCTTAATTAGCTGCTGGGTTCCAATTAGAGATGACTGTGTCTATTCGGTTGTATGATAACAAGAGAGTCAACTAGTGTGAATAGTGGCAGAAGGAATAAAATGGATAGAATGGAGGCTACCGGAATTTTAAACGAAAAACCAAAAACAAAAACAAGCGTGGTCCTCTTTAGTCTAGAGCACAGGTCGGCAAATGTTTTCTGTAAAGAGCCAGTTAGTAAATATTTTCAGCTTTGTAGGTCAGTCTCTATAGCAACTACCCAACTCTGCCATTATTATAAAAGAACAACCATAGACTATACTGAGAAAAATAGGCATAGCTGTGCTCCCATAAAACTTTATAATAACAGGCAGGTGGATCAGATTTGGCCCATAGGCCATAGTTTGCTGACCCCTGGTAGAGGGCTCTGATCCACAAAACATTTTCAAAGCCAGCAAGGAGAGTCTCTTGCTCCAGCCTTCTAGGATGGAACCTTATACAATGGAACATAACTATGAGAGTTGCATCCCATCATCTTTGTCATATTCAATTGGCTTAAAGTGAAGCCCAGGTTCTGGCCACACTCAAGGGGAGTGGATTATACAAGAGTGTGACTCATTTAGGGGTCATCTGAGGGTGTGTCTGCCACACTGCTTTTATGGTTTAACTCACTGCCTTCTCTCCATTTTACCTCTAGTGCCCATTCAATGCCTTTCTGATGCATGGTTTCAAACTCCCACCTGTCTGGTCCACACATTATCTGGATGGATTCTCATCTACTTCCTGATCACTTTTCACCCTGCATTTTCAACACTTCCACAAAATATATCCCTCTACCTGTTTCTATGACCTCTTCTCTATGGTCAAATCGCTGATCCCTTGACTCCACAGCCCCTCCTTTTAGCATTCAAATGCAATACAGGTAAAATGAAACTGATACTGTTATGTTGAACACCACCTCCCTTTGGCTTTTCTACTCATACCAGTGATCTGACCATTCCTCAAGCCACCAGAAGTAAAAAATCAGAGAGTTACCTTGAATCGAATTCTGCCAAAAACCACATTAGTTGGAAGAAAACCCTGAGCCCCAGAAAGGAACACAGCTGGGCCAACACATTTACAGATTTGTGAAACCCTGAGCAGGGGACTCAGTTAAGCTGTGCCTGAACTCTTGACCTAGGGAAACTGAACTAATGAATGTGTGTTGTTTTAGGCCTCTAACTTCGTGGTAATATGTTATTCAGCAATAGGAAATTAATACAAATGATTAGGAACAAGGTGTCCCAGATGTTGGTGTTGTTTCAGATGGCAACTGGTGTCCAGATCTGTTTGTTTGCCAGCTTATGTCTACTCATAGTGTTTAAAAGACTCAAACATAGAAATGCCTCAGATATTACTAGCTTTTTACATTCTCTTCTTGCTTTTCAAATAATGGGTGGAAGGTAGAGGGAAACCATACTAAAATTGTTTTTACTTAAGCTCAAATTTGACTTAATTGTGGTCAATAGGACTATTTATAGTCTATCAAAGCCGTAGACCAAAAAAACCCTAACAATCTTTCAAAAGGAAAAATATCTAATGTGGAAACTGTAATGCCAAAGATGAAACAGTGAAGGGTGGGAATAAAACAAAGTCAGAATTGAAACAGGCTTAGTATTATGCTTTAGCCATCCTCTCCTCTGCTGACGTATGTCAACAGTGTCAAAGCAAGCCAGCAACAGACTTCGGAGGAATTTAGACTTGTCTCCAGTTCTTAGGAAATGGAATACAATGTACTGTATATCATCTTAATTACCCTGGTTATTTAATGGTGCAACAATAAACAGAACAAATGAACAACTCTTTCATATATAATTTTAGAAAATTACAAACTAAACATTCTATATCAGAATGCAAGGTTTCATACTAGAAAAGAAGGGCTGAAAAAAGGAAACCCTACCAGTCACTCAAAAAGCACTAATATATATTGGCCAAGTTCTATATATGCTGAACACTAAATCAACAGTTAAACAGACTGAAAGGCTCGAAAGAGTGATTTCACGGGGGGAAAAGTATACACTTGCCTCATGAGAGTCAAGAATATATAATCCATGCATTTAAGTTTTAATATAGTTGCTTTTAAAACAGAGGCATCTTTAAATCAGGATTTCTCAACAGTATAGACCTCTCGGGTCAGATCATTTTTTGTTGTGAGGATGGTACCATCCTGCACATTGTAGAATATTTATCAGCATTCCTGGGATGTATCCACTAGATGCCAATAGCACGCCTTCCCTCCCCCATTGTGACAACTAAAAATGTCTCCAGACATTGCCATATATTCCCTGAGTGCCCATATATCCTTTCCTCCCACCCAGGCTGAGAACAACTGCTTTAAGTGAACTAATAGAAATCATTGCTTTCCTTCTACTCTGTTCCCTTTTGAAATCCCAGAAAATGGTCAGACCATTTGGGACATAACTGAGCACTGGCTCAGTCAATTAATGTGCCTGGACATGCTTTTAAAATTTGTGGCTGGCACGATGCTGAGCATTACAGTAATTAAGGGAGATTACAGAAGATGGATTCAGAAGGTCACAGCAAATGGACCTAATAAATATGACTCCATTTCAACATGATAAATATAAGCTTATTCACTTGAGTCCAGACCACCAACAGCAAATTATAGGATGGGCAGAGACATGATTTAGCTTCTGCAAGGGTGAAAGGAAGTTCTGCAAGAGCAAACTGCAACATGACTAGCCAAAGGAGTGGTACTCAGCAGTCATTTTGTGCAAATTCCCGGTGGTTGTCTATGTTGGCTGGTCATAGGCTCACCTGTGCAAGATTTTTCTGTAACCAACCCAACCTTTGTGTACTTATCTGGGGCCTTTAGCTGAAGAGGTAGGAACTGAGGGTAGATCAAAGACTCATGCTATTGCCTATTTTTCTTTTAATAATTCTCTTTGCATGACTAAAGAAATGACTTCAATGATTACAAGTTAATGGTCCATGAAAGAACCAGTAATTTTTGTGTGAAGTGCAAAAAAAAAAAAATAGATAAATATTTACAGATGAGGACTCTGAGAATAAAGATTTTATAACTAGCTTAGTAATTTTATTTAGGAAACACTGGGATAAAAATAATCATAACAATAATAGGGAACATTGGGCAGCTTCAGAACCTATATTTGCATTTGTTGGTACAACATTCGAGTCAGGTAAAAACTGAATGATATCATAGCTCACTGTATGAATAAATGTCTCAAGCAAGGAGAACAGACAAAAGAGGGAATTCAGCCAGCATGTGATATAGGGGAGTACAGATACATGCCCCTGAAAGAGCCTGTCCCTTAGTATATGGTACCTGTAGCAGATGCTTACTGATTTCTCAACAGCAAGTCCCCAACTCCTGCATCTTGCTTGCCTTTGCTCCCTAGCAGAGACTTGTCTCCTACTAAGGGCGAAAATGCCAAATACTCACACCTGCTTTCCCAGACTCCTTTGCAATGTAAATATGGGCACATGACTCAATGCTGACAAATGAGACCTAAGGGGAAGCCTGTCAGGAGACTTCTGGGAATGTCTTTCTTTAAAAATAACAAACATGTAAATGCCCTCTTTTATTCACTGAGTGGGTCCTGAGAAGCCCATATGGCAAGGAACTGAGGGTGGCGTCTTGCAATTGCCAGTGAAAAACTGAGGCCCTTGCTTCAATATCCCTTGAGAAACTGAATTCTGCCAACAACCAGGATGAGCTTATAAATGGATCCTTCTCCAGTTGAGCCGTCAGATGATACCCCAGCTCCGGCTGTCACTGACTGTAGCCTCATAAAAGACCCTGAAGTAGAGAAATCAGCTAAGTTGTGTCTGGACTCCTGACCTATAGAAACTGTGAGATAATAAATCTATATTGTTTTAAGTCACTACATTAGTGATATATAGTAATACTACAATCTGTTATATAGTAATAGATAATGAATACAATGCCTGTGTGAGATAAAAAATATCCTTACTGTGTACAGAATTTTCAGTCATGTATTCTGTTACATGCAGCCAAAAGCAGCCTGGCTGACACACAGGGAAATTTCTTGTGCAGATACTGTCTTTTTGTACTTTTAATAGTTCATTAGCATAATAGCAAGCTATTGCTTAGTATAAGATTTGTTATGCCATCTCTGCTATTATAACATTCAAAAAAGCTACCGTGCTAACTTCATATTCAAAGTTGCTTACTCAAACGAGTAAGAGTCACAGAATTATCATGGATTCTTCATTAGCACTGACATAAGAGAGTGATTCATCATAGTTAAATGCCTTCTGATTATCTTGAACTAGCAAAAAAAATTATTGTATTTATTAATATCATTTTATAGCACTCTTATGCAAACAGGCATCTTCTACATTTGTATTGTTGAAATCAAAGCACAGGACTGGATCTAGGTCCACTGGGGGTGTCAGAATAGAAAAACCATAAGACACAGTGGAAGACTTGTCTACTCTCCCTGCCTCAAGATCTTACTAGTCATTGAGGATTTCGTGGAAAGGAAATAGAACCAAGACCCATGGACGTGGGGCCCAATCAGCCTTCAGAGCCCTGCCAGCTCAGGAATAAAGATCGGGAGGATTGAGGATGGCACCCCCATTCCCTCCAATAGCACCCAAAGGAAGGGGGGTCACCGTGGTCATCGTCTGTGAACAGAATTCCTCAAGTTGTTTTTCTGTTAATAAGTTGTCTTTGTGTAAGATTAAAAACAAACAAAGAGATCTTACTTGTCATTTCACCTCTCTGAACTTCAATTTCATCATAACTATATAGTAGATTAACACTCACCTCACTGAATATATGGTAAAAGGTAAACCAAAGTTTGATTACATTGAAGCATGTGGGGGAGAGTGGGGTCTTAAAAAGGATAATATTATTGTCCCGGTTTATAAAGACTATTTCGTTGTTGTTGAAATAAAGCTATATACACATAGAAAAGGTGACCCCAATTATTTCTGGCCATGTTTTGAAGTCATTTGTTAAAACAGCATTTCCTGGAAACATTTTAAGTTTATTTATTTATTTAGAGAGAGGGAGGGAGGGATGAGGAGGGGGAGAGAGAGAGAGAGAGAGAGAGAGAGAGAGAGAGAGAGAGAGAGAGAGAGATTGGGAGAGGGGCAGAGAGAGGGGGAGAGAATCCCAAGCAGCCTCCATGTTGACAGTGCAGGGGTCAACACGGGGCTCGATCTCATGAACCGGGAAATCATGACCTGAGCTAAAACCAAGAGCCAAACACTCAACCAACTGAGCCACCAGGGTGTCCCTGGAAGCATTTTAAAATGAGCATATTTAGCTGCATTTGGTCAGGATCTTAGCAACTTCTGATAAAGATTTTAAGAACCAAGGGCACCCATCAACTGAGTAATATCTAGGAAAGCACTTGTCCTTTTCCTTGTCCCAGTAACTAAAACAACATCTTGGAAGGAGATATTTCTGTTGTTGTAATATTTTATGGTTGTGTCTACGGGATGCCAAAACAAGTAAAAACTAAAACATTCAGGCAAAGCAGGTACTTGGCACTTTAAGAATTGGTTGTCTTATTGACTTAATCTTTTCTCCCCCTACTGCACTGAGTCGAGCCGACTTTTGTGTGTAGACAACCTTGGTGTTTATAGTTGAACTTGGGGGGCCATTCATCTTTCCTTAGTCAGTCATGCATTTGACCTGAAGATATTTGTGAAGTTTACATTTATGAAAATGTTTTCTTGACTTCATCAAGTAGTTTTTCTTCCTCCTAATCACATCATAGGTCTCTCTTTTTCTATTAATCTATTTATCTTCAAAATAGTAGTCCTGTGTTTCTTCACTTCTTTCCTCTCTTAAAGAAAATGGCGTCTCCTCTTTTTCCTTCTCAATGTCCTCAGAGAGCACAGGGGGGCCTCGGAGAGCACAGATCTTCGAAAATTTCTTGCAGTAATTCCTCTCCAGAGAGCAAAGTTTGCTCCAATTTCCAGGTGTTTACAAAATGACCTGTTTTCTCACATCTCCTTGCCACCCTGGGATCCAGGTGCCCTGACCTCTGGTTCCCAGTATTAATGTTCTCATTTCTCATCCATCTCATTCTTACTGCCTGAAGGAACTCTGATCTCAGCCATTCCCAAGCATCGCTGGGTGCAAATGGGGAAAGGAAGGAACCAAGTGAAGGTCTGCCCCTGGACAAAGGCCATCTTTACATTCTGAGGCATCTGGCTTTGCCAAGCGTGACTTCAGCTGGAAACAATCTAGAAGCAGGAAGACTTAGCGAGCTGGATTTTGCAGTTTATGCACACACCAGCTTTCTTCTCAAAGACTGGCTCACCCCTAGGTTGTTATGGGTTGTTTTATTTATTTGCTGAATTTTCTCACTGAAAAGAGTAACACTATTTTCCAACAAAGTCTTTAGCATAGGAGGATATCTGAGGAAGGGAGAAAGTTGTCCAGTCATATGTAAAAACTTTCCTGTATGTGATTTTATAAAATGAAAGAACTTGAAAGGGCATTAAGAGTCATCTGATCCACATTTTCTTCTTTGTATTCAGATAAGAAATATTTATTGGGCTCTTTCTTTCTTCGGCAGGTACTTCCCAAGATGCTCCTTCATCGTCGTTGCCCCTCCCCACTGTCTAACTGATAGTCTGTGACACTGTATCCCCGAGAATAAGATAGCCTTTTCCCAAGCACATTGGGAAACGCTTTTCATTACATCCCACAACTTAAGATTCAGAAGGAAAGTATTTTTTTTTCAAAATGAAATTATTAGTATATCATTTAGAAAAATCATATAAAATAATGAAGTCTTTTTTTGGTGTCATGGGGAGGATATTTAAAGAACCTCCAGTTGGGCTCAACATTTAACCACAATGACAGATGTCTCCTATAAGCCTTAATTGTAACATACACAAAGATGTCAGCAAGAAAATGTACGTTAATACCATAACATGATACATGATCCCGACCAGAACACTCGTTAAGAAGAGCTAACATGAAACAACAGATGGTGCAAGTGTTGGCAAGGTTGGGAAACTCTTGGAAATCTAGTACAGGAGTTAGAAAACTTGTTCCATAAAGGACCAGATAGTAGATATTTTCAGCTTTGCGGGCCATGCAGTCTCTTCCGCCACTACTCAGCTCTGCCCTTACTATGCAAAAGTAGACAACAATAAAAAATGAGTGAGGTTCTGTTCAAATAAAACTTTACCTGAAAAAACAGGCCTTCAGGCCATAGTTTGCAGGTTCTTGCTCTAATATATTGTCAGCAATAATGTGAATTTGTACAAGCAGTCTGTAAAGCTGAAGATATGTGTGTGTATGTATGTATGTATATATATATATAATATATATATAACATTGCAATACATATTACATGTTACAATGTACATATTTACATTATACATCTACATATTACAATATATATATTACACTATATACACATTATTACATATATTATACTATATATGTTATCGTATATATATATATATATATATGTATATATATATAACCTCAGCAATTCTATGTCTAAGTATATATACATGGAAGTACATGAATATGGTCAATAAAAAGCATGTACAAAAATGTACATGAAAACACAAATTGTAATAGTCAAAGACCAGAAATAAGACACATGTTCAATGGTAGAACAGATAAGCTGTGGTATATTCATAGAATGAAATACTACCCAGCGATGAAAACTAATGAACTACAACTACATGTGACAACCTAGACACGTCTCGCAAAATAATTTTAAAGCAAGACACAAAATAACATATAACATATGATTATGTTTATATAAAGCGCAAAACTAAGCTATGTGGTTACAAGTTGGGACAGTGGTTGCCTTTGGCAAATGGGGGCAGATAATGGAGTATGAGGGGGTTGTGGGGTTCTATTTCTGGTGATGCTCTACTTTTTAATTGGGTTCTGGTTACATGGGTGGGTCCACTTTGTAAAAATAGATCCAGGTGTACATTATGATTTATACACTTTTCTACGTGTATTTTATACATCAATTAAATGCTTACTAATAAAACCTGTGAAAACCTCTTTAAAAACTCCCACAGTTCAAATCTCACTTCCTCACTGAATCCTTCCCTGCAGCCCTGGGACAAAATTAATCACTTTCTCCTCTGAGTTCCTATGGCACACTGCACATTCCTCTACTATGTGCACTAACTCATGATTCATGTATCGGCTCTAGCATGATTATTTATACATCTTCTTGCTAGGGCTAGACTCTTTGCTGTCTGATAACAGGAAGCACCAAAGACTAAGACATTGGATGATCCAAAGTAGGCCAAAACTAAATGCTACGGAATGAGCTTCAGCAAACACTATGGGTGTTCATCAGACAACTCCTCTACGAGCTGATTACCCATTGGCCCTTAACAGCAACTCTCTGAAGTCATTTGATAATCCAGATAGAGTTCTAGAGTCTGATGGAAATGTCAACCATCTCTCTCTCTCAGATCTTCAGAGAACTCTATTCCTTATTTGTAGTATCACAAGCAAGTACAATACCCAGATCAGATTTGCTCAGCTCCTCAAAACAAATTCCTTTAATTTCCCAAGACCTAATGTTATACCTTCTGCTACTTTTTGGCAAAGTGTTGAGACCAGAAATATCCATTTACATGCATGCACGTGCACGTGAGCGCGCGCACACACACACACACACACACACAATCGGTGTCTTTTGCAAAATCACAGTTGAAAATATGTCTATTTGGGGACTCCTGGGTGGTTCAGTTGGTTAAGCATCCGACTTCAGCTCAGGTCATGATTTTGCGGTTCGTGAGTTGGTGCCCTGTGTTGGGCTCTGTGCTGACAGGTCAGAGCCTGGAGCCTGCTTCGGATTCTCTATCTCCGTCTCTCTCTCTGCCCCTCCCCTGCTCACACTGTGTGTCTCTCTCTCTCAAAAATAAATAAACATTAAAAATATTGAAAACTAAGATGTCTATTTTATTACACGTCTCATATATAAACCCCTACCAGATATATTTCACCTTGAATTCAGTACTGGGTGGGGGAGGTCGTTTTTACTGATAAACTTATATATTAAAGTTGCTTTGGGGGAACTCAATACCTATGTTTTGTTTTCTTTCTTCCTTTCTTTCTTTCTTTCTTTCTTTTTTTTTTTTTTTTTTTTTTTGGTTGTCAGGAAATTCCAAATTCAATCAAATGTTCAACCCTACTGATTAAGTCACTTCAGGACCTTGGTGACATCTATGCCCTTGCTCCTTTTATTTTGTTGCAGTTCTACTTTTGTTCATAATGGCTCTTTATTATGTTTAATTTGGTAAGCCTCCTTGGAAAGCAGATAGAATACAAACCTTAAATCAGGGTTTCTCAATCTCAGTACTATTTACATTTGGGGCTAGATAATTAGTTGTTGCGGGGCTATCCTGGACATTGTAGGATGTTAAGCAGCATCCATGACCTCTATCCACTAGACAACAATAGCAACCCCATCAGTTGTGACCCCATCAGTTGTGACCACCAGAAAGGTCTCCAGACATTGCCAAATGCCCCCTGTCGGGCATAATATCTCCCAGATAAGAACTACTGTCTTAAATATATAAATATTTTTATATTTATTATATATTTATATTTATTATATATTTTTATATATTTATTATGTATATATTATGTTCCCCTTTCTCACCAATACTTGTTGTTTCTTGTGTACACATCTTTAAAACTAGAAACATCTGTTCAGATGACAGGGACATTTATCCCTTGAAACTCCACTATTTTTATGGCATGGGAATTTGCATTCCTGTCTTTAAAAATCACAGCATAATTATTTCCATACATACTTTCACTTATATGAATTTTTAATCCTTCAGGGTACCCATATGTTAGGGATTTTAATCTCCATTTTGTAGATGAGAAACTGAGGCTTATAAAGTTTGAGGACTTCCCTAAAGTCACTCCAACAATGACAGAGCAGGCCATCCAATTCTCAATATAGGGCAATGGGTCTCAACTAGGGGCAATTATGCCCTTCAGGGGACATGTGGCAATGCCTAGAGTCGGTTTGGGTTGCCATAGCTGGTGTGTGAAGAGGGAGCGATACTGGCATCTAGTTGGTAGAGAGCAGAGATGCTGTGAAATATTCTGCAGCATACAAAGCAGTCCTGAGTGTCAATAGCATTGATGCTGAACAACCCTGGTCTAGATCTCAATCAATCTCTCTCTCTCTCTCTCTCTCTCTCTCTCTCTCTCTCTCTCTCTCCACACACACACACACACACACACACACACACACACTCATAATTTGGAGCACATTGCATTCTACTGCTGCAACCACAGCCTGTAGAGTCGTCTGGAAGATCCACAAATCCAGATTAAGTCTTAAGGCTGCATGGCCCCCCCAGCCAATGCTGGCCACTGTGTGAAGCAAGGAGTGTGGAATAAACAGGAGTGTTAACCAATACTTCTCTAAAAGGTTCTCAAATTCTTTCACTCTATGATAGTGGCCACCATTCTCCCAGTCTTTAAATCTCTGAATATAGACAGTCAGGTTAGGAGTATTTTTCTACCAGGAGCAGCTACAAAAATGTCATTAGACAAATCTCAGTGACTTAAAACTTATTTACCCCGTGCTTAATGCTCAGCACCGAAACCACCCTGGAACACTTCAAGCTTGTGGGTACCAATACCTCCTTACATTTTCTCGCATTTTTCACTTTCCTTCCCTCTTAAAATATTTGGGATCATTTATTCTTTGCTCATGGTGTGTCACATGCTGTCCTAGGTGCCTTACAAATATTAATGCACTTACTCCACATACAACCCTGAGGTAGACGATGATTTCCCCTTTTACAGACCAGGCACACAGAGTTGCCAACATCACACAGCCAGTGGAAAGGAGCTCAGGGACCTAACTACCCTGGGCTCTGGCTCCAGGGATCCCCCTCTGTCAACCACCATGCCGCCCCTCGAGGGTTTTTAACATACCACGAGAAGTCTTACCAGAGCTGTGGCTGTAAATATCATCTAGATCAAAAAGAAAAGTATACTTTCTGCTGGATTTGTTCTGAGTGTGACAGACCAGTATTCTGTTCATGAAGGTTATTTACGTTCATGACTGTATGTGAGTTTAATTACGAGAATGATAATGTTAGGGGAATGTCACCCGTCCTCTTTTCGTGTGCATGGAGGGAATGGGCGACCTCTCTTGTGTCTCTTCTTATAAGGATACTAATCCTATCAGATCAGGTCCCACCCTTAAGATCTCATTTAACCTTCATTACTTCCGTACTGCAATACGGAACCACACTGGGAGTTAGGGCCTCAACATACAAACTTGGGGGAGACACATCCAGTCTATGAGAAACTCCTCAAAGACTCGCGTCATCTTAACCAGAAAAAGGAAATAAAATTTGAGATTTGGGTAGCTAGGACCAAGAAGGGTTGAGGAGAGCCAAGAAAAGGAGGGGAGAGTCTGGGAGCTCAAGAATAATGTTTTTTGGGGGGCTAATATATAGCCCATATCCAGGTGATAAAAATAACTTCCTGGAACTCTATCTCAAATTCTACACAGCATTCCAGTTTTGCGTTTTGTGGCACCTCAGAATCATGCAATTTCCAAGGTGCAAGTCACTTTTATTTTTGAGATACAAACGCAGGTCCTGCAAAGCTAAATGGACCTTGCAGCCTGATAGGTGAACTCTACATAGTCTCAGTCCTCTCAGATGTTTTGCTGCTCATTGATTTATTGTTTTTAAAATTCAGGGTGCATGCTAAAAAAAAAAAGTGGTGTTATTTTGAGAAATGTTCTATTCAGGAATTCAAAGTCATGACTCTAAAACCCAGAAGGTTATCAGGAAAGAAATTCAGAAAGTGAGAAAGGTTGGAAAAACATAAGACACTCTGTCCTGTGTTAAAAGTTGCATCAACAAATGGCGAAGTGGAAGGAATGTGGCTAAAGGCACAAAAAGCTACGTGAAACAGTCCTCAGTCAATGACGTGGGTCCAGCCGTTGGAGGAAACGGTCCAGTGGTTTCATAGGCCCCACTTCCAGGAATTAACTCCTCTCACCTCCCCGTGTGCGGAACAAGAGGGCCTCTTGGGTAACGGGGAACCTTCAGAAGCTAAACGAAGACTATTCACAGATAGAAGTTGATGGTTTGAAATGCTCCCACAGAAAACATTTAGTTGACCTTTTGTGTATCAGATTAGGCTATGGAATGCCCAGTCAAAAACACGTAATGTGTACTTTCCAGTAAAAGAGATAGTGAATGAAGGCAAAATTATAAATGGCATTTTCCTGCAAATGACTAAGAATGGTCATACGAAGCTATTCTCCCCAGGAAGAATATAAAACGGATGATTTATTCCCTTCTCTTCTGTCTTGAAGAAAGTTGGAGGAAGGAAAAGATGGAAACCATTACATTTTTCAGTGCAGGAAAGGGAAGGTGAGTGTGGCAGGTGGCAATAATGGCCCCTATGCTTCACAGTCCCTGAATTCCCACATAGGGAGTCCCACTCGCTAAGGAGTACATTTTCCTGCCTGTTGATTTCCGATTCCACCATGTGATTTGCCCCAGTCAAGGGAAGTTAGCCTGCAGGAATGCACTTTGGTGACTGGGCTTGCTGGCTCTCTTGCGCATGTGCCGTGACCATGAGAAGAGCCTCCCCCGGGAGCCGCTGCCACTCAGCCTGAGCCCTGGAATGAACACACACACGCACACGAAGGCGCTATCCCCCACCCGGTGAAAAGGCAAGACCAGCTGGATCCAGAGCCTGAGCCTAAGCTTACGTGGGCCCACTGCACCCCACCCGACCCTTCAAAACTCTTTCCCAACCTGAAGACGAGCAGACTAAACCCAGCTACTGCCTAACTCACCCACCAGCCAGCTATTAACGGAGTTTACATGTTTAAAGGGCAGAACAACACATAAGAAGATCTTCCACCCATAAAAATTATGTGAAAGTCAAACGCAGTGTCCATATAAAGTTTGACTGGAACACAGCCACTCTCATCCATTTATGTATTGCCTGTGGCTGCTTTAGCACTACAATGGCAGAAATGAATAGTTGAGATACAGACCCTGTGGCCCACAAAGCTGAAAGTACTTACTGTCTAGCCATTTCCAGAAAAAGGTTCTCACCCCTATCGGAAGCCACTGAGTTGTGTAGCAATATATATGCAGGTGATTTTTCCCCTGACAGTAAACTAGTAACTAACTAGTAGTAATTGTATCAAAGGAAATGAACATACTTGAGATAACACAAAAGTAGCAGAACTAGAGGATCTACTGAAATGAGCTATACGTGCCTTGTATTGCTTCATATTGTCAGGATTTTTAAGTAAATTATTTTTCCTGTGCCCCTGTGGATCACTCTGTGTCCAATGCAGCGTCTAAAACAGAGGAAGAACGCTCTGCCATGTTTGCAACCCAGGAAGAGATTGGCACTCGCCTCCTTACACTGGGTTAGACTTGGCACCCAGAGAAGAGATCAGAATAGGTGGATGAGAGTCCCTTCCCTACCCCCTGGGAGGACAGGGGCCAGGCCTCATATGTCCTGTACATTATCCTCAGCGTTTTGCGTATTTCAAGGCAAACAGTGGGTACTTGATAAACACACATTGATTGGAGACATATCTTTGAAGATAATACGGTTTCGTGGAAATGCATGGGACTGAGAGTTAAGAGGCTTTCATATCTGACCCTCCACCTAAGTGGTGGGGATCCCTGGACCTATTATTATCTCAATCCATTGCAGAGCCTCGTAACCAGCCCACCCCGCTGGTGGGCTATAGGAGTGTGGAGATGGGAAGCCATCAGGCCAGCCAGATGAGACCCGGGGAAACCGGAGCCCGCAAGGCTGGTTCCCTTAC
This sequence comes from Prionailurus bengalensis, assembly GCF_016509475.1. NCBI lineage: Eukaryota > Metazoa > Chordata > Mammalia > Carnivora > Felidae > Prionailurus > Prionailurus bengalensis. The sequence continues at coordinate 8,473,113 of NC_057361.1, forward strand.
TGCAGGCAGCCTTGCTCTTTTGCCCTAGAGTGCCACAAAACCACAACTATTTTCTCTATATACCATAACATGAACATAGTTAGGGTACACTTGGGGCAAACTGAGCCAGGATTTAACATACAAGGAGGTTAGTTTGGTCTGATAGCTATTTATTTTTAAAGTACAGGGAAGACACCAGGCCTTCTTAGTTAATTCTTCACTGATCAAGAGAAATAAAAATGACCTTGACATTATTCTAAGAATCTCATCAAATACTGTGGAGATCAGGATGCTCAAAAGTGAATAAAACAAGCTTAATGTTCTCTTTCCATGCTACATAATAACCTCCTTCCAGACCGTGATGGACTGATTTTATTTGATGGGACCAACAAATACTCTACTCTCTCCACATCCACACCCTTTGAAATGTGATGTTGCAACTAGATCCATTAAGAGTTGGGTCTATTTCCCCACCTTGAATATAAGCTGGTCCTGTACATTGCTTTGGTTCATAAGCGGTGGCAGAAGTAATGGGACTTCAGTTTTGACCCTAGACTTTGAGAGGTCTTGAATGCTTCCACTCTCCCTCAGATCCTTGCCTTCGCCATGGGAAAAGCCCAGGAGAGTCTGACGGAAGATCAAAAACCATACAAAAATGAGCCCAGTTTCGTCACATGACCACCCTAGACCAGCCAATGTCCCAACATAGAAGAGAAGCAGCAGAACCACCTTCAGGACCCACGGCTGACTACGTGCACACAAGATGGCCTAGGCAAGACCAGGAGGACCACTCAGCTGACTCCTAGGTATTTGACCCATTATAAATGTTTATTGTTGGAAGGTCTGAGTTGGTTTCTTACTCATCAATAGCTGATACGTGGATATATCAGCATCGGGTTTCTTCCCATACTAGTGAAAGGAAAAATTATTCTTTTCCTCATTTCTAATGTTCAGGTATACATTGACCCATGCATTCAAAAAAAATATTAGTAATCATCTATATTGCGTCAGGTTCTGAACCGGGTTCCAAGGATACAGCCATGCAATCCACTCTGCTGATAGTTGCCTGCACAACTACATCTCTAATGCTGTACTCTTACCTAATGTTTTAGGGCCCAGTTCCACTAGAATGTTTTCCCATGACTGAAAACTCATCATGTTCTAAATCTTAACTCATTATTCTCTCCTCCAGCAGGCCCCCGCATAAAACAAGCAAACCAACAATGAAAACAACAAAGGCTTTGTTCCTGCCTCCTTTATTTCTACACATCCATTTTTTCATGCATGGAACATGGACCATGAACTGCCCGAGTGAGTCCAGACTTCAAACAGACATAAGACTCAAGACTATCTTCAAGGAGACCCAGTTGGGAACAGCACATAATGACATCTCCCAGCCGCCGTGCACATAGGTGGGGCATATGACTAGCTCTCGCCAAAAAGATGTGAGTGGAAATGATGGGTCACTTTCAGTCCAGTGCACATAAGGACAAATGTGACTTCTCTACAAGCACACTCTCCTTCCCCTTCTATGGCTACCTTGGCACCTACATATTAAAGACAGTGGCTTTACACAATGAAAGGTGCCTGGATCCTAATGACTACTTGAAGGAGAACTCCCAGGATTTCCAGCTAACTTTGCTTTAGTCTTTGCATGAGCAAGGCAGATATTTGTTAACTCTCTGTGATTTAGGGTTATTTTTTAATAGCAATTGGCTTACATCCGTGTTTTCAAGCTCAACACTACTGACATTTACGGCAGGAAAGTTCATTGTTGTGGGGAACCATACTATGCATCACATGATGTCTAGCAGCATCCCTGGCCTCGACCATCAGACACCGATAGAACCACCTCTTCCACTAGTTGGGACAACCCAACAATGTTTCTAGAAATTACAAATGTCCCCTGGGTGGCCGTATTGCCTCCATTTGGAACCACTGTCCTATACTGCTGAATATACCCTATTTCTGATCTATTTGGTGTGCACAGGCTTCTCTATTTCAGTATATCAAACAGGTCTCCATTGTTATCACTGGAAATCTAAAGTCTTCTGTGTGATTTTCGATAACTTCTACATCTGAACAAAGTTAAACCTATTTTCTAAAGTTTTTTTTTAAAGATTCCACATGTAAATGAGACAGGCAGTACTGTCATTTTCTGCCTGGCTCATTCTACTTGGCACAGTGCCTTTCAGGTTCATCCATGCTGTCACAATAGAAGAATTTTCTTCTTTTTTAAGGCCAAATAATATTCCGGTGTGTGTGTGTGTGTGTGTGTGTGTGTGTGTGTGTGTGTTTGCATATAACACGTATTCTTGATCCATTTATGCATTGGTGGGCACTTAGGTTGTTTCCATACCTTGGCTTTGTGAATAATGCTGCAGTGAAAATGGGAGTACAGATATCTCTTTGAGATATCAGTTTCATTTCCTTTGCATAAATACCCAGAAGTGGGATTGCTGGGATCACATGGTAGTTCTATTTTTAATTTCTTGAGAAACCTCCGCATTCTTTCTCACCAAAGTTCTTGGCAGTTACCACCCAACACATCAAGTGAGTCTCTTCAATCTTGCTTTCTTCTCCTCTGGGTATGTGTTGCACACACTCATGCACTCACCCCATGTACTTCCACTTCTGGGTAAGTGCTCCTACCATCCATTCCCATGAGACTTTCAGTCCCAGCCTCACTGATTTCTCTACTCCATAAATTCCCATAAGCTCATAGGTATGGAGTGAACAATGAGTCTTACCTCACGGGTAAACTATAACTAATTCACAGCGGCTGCTTGGAGCATGGCGATGGGAAGGCAAGGCTGCTATACAGATTCAGCAACAGCACGTTGTGATCAATTAGTAATGTCCCCCATGGACCTGAAACAAAATGGTGGTATCCGGGCTATCCTACATAGACTGTCTCACATGGTACTGTTGACTTTTCCTAGTCCCATTATAATTTCCTAAAATACAGGACCAGTGTTTCACACAGGAAGAAAACCTCTCTCAGATACTCAGACAATAAAATATTGGTTTATAGGTCCCTAAGAGTATAGAGAACTTTTGAAATTATTCTTAAACCTTTTATTAATACATTAATCAAGAGGGAAAACTTGCATTCTGATGCAGTCATTCCCTAGGCTCACACTGTCATATTAGGGAGCTTTATTTTGATTTCTTCAAATTATCAGTTTGAGTAGCATCTACGTACTATATACTTATTGGGGCATAAAAAATATACCCCCTCTTTTTTGATCACCAAAGCCCCCTCTCAATAATCTTGCCCAAATATCTGAACGTGGATAAAAAGCTCTTAGGCCACGGAAAGTTATACCTTGTCAGATATTTTGAGGACATTTGCCTTCAAAACGTTTCCCTTTTATTTTTCTTTTGGAACATATTTTGTATTAAAAGAACCAAATGTACCATTAGTGAGGGCACAAACTCATCCTGTTTATTAAAAAGTGACTCATACAAATTAGAAATAGAAGAAATCTGTCCTCTTCCAGGAGCAGTAAACAATTTATTTGCTCAAAACATTCTCTAAAATCTAGTTGAGCTTTATCTCAAAACTTCATGTGGTTAATGAAATTTTATTGGTATTTCTAAAATAAGAGAACTAAATTATTGAGATGGAATCAAAAGACTCCATAAGCCTCTGCATTGCCGGACCACCCCCAAACATGAAATCCCCAACGGAAACTAACAATGTCCTTGTTAAAGTTGATTGTTTGAGAGGAGACATAGACCATCCAGGTTTCCTGTCAGTCTTATGTGGCTATTTCTAAACCTATTTCTGGAGAACTCTGAACTCTCTCCACACTCACATTTTTATTTGCAAAAAGAGTTTTTGAGCACTTACCATGTTTCAGATCTAATACTTACTGGTTGAGATGCTGTCCTCAACCAGATGGGTGGATACTACATCTCTTATATCTTCCTGCTTCTTTCCCAATCCTGCTACCATCACCCTGGTCCAGCATCTCTCAACTTCTACCCATGCCTCTGCTTCCCTGTGTTGATTGCCAGAGAGGAAGTGGGAAGAGGAGTGGGTGAAAGATTTGGGTTCAGTAGAAGGACTATCAGCCAGAATACTCAAGGATAAAACAAGAATGATAGTACAATGAGTAGAGTTCAGGTTTTACCATCAGGCAGTCTGGGTTCCTAACTGGACATTGACACTTACTAGTTGTATACTTTGGAGAAATTATTTAACCTCTCATATTTCTGTTTCCTGAAATGTAAAACAAAAATAATAACAGGATGGGCCCCATTAGGCAACTGGGAGAACTGAATGGATTAATACATGTAAAATATACACAAATTCATAAAATAAATGAGTAGGTATTCAACAACTAAAGTATTATTATCACTCTCCTTTTTATAATAAAGGAAGTGATACAGTTACCCATTAGGGCAGAGAGTGGTAATCAGCAATATTCTTTCCTCTTTTTTCTGGGTAAATGACTAGTTCGTATTTCCCAACCTCCCTTGCAGTTAGGAGTGGCCATTTTGATCTCTAGCCAATGGAATGTGAGGGGAAGGGCTGTGTATTACTGTCAGGTTTGGCCCAAATAAACCTCCCACACATGCTCCTCCATACTGCTTCCCTGTTCCATCAGGCTGGAATGGAGGGACCCTGGTGTGGCCCTGGAGACAATACGCTGAAAATGAAAAGAGCACCATCACGTGGTATCTGTGCATGGAGAAGAGCTGGGTCTATCCCCCTTGATTCTCACAAATCCATCCTCATCTAGCTTGAAGCATCCTAGACTGTTACATAAGAAAAAAAAATAATTTCTATTCCTTTGAGCCATTAGATGCTTTGGTCTATTTATTACCTTATTCTAGGCAAGGATTTCTCAACCTTGGTACCAATGATATTCGGAGCTACATAATTCTTGGTTGTGGGGCACTGTCTTGCACACCATAAGATGTTTAGAAGCACTCCTACTAGGTGCCACTAGCACTCCTTCTCTCCAGTTGTGACAGCCAAAAGTGTCTCTAGATATTGCCAAATGTCCCCTGGAGAGAAACAAAGAATCATCCTGGCTAAGAACCACTCTTCTAGCCTATCCTACCATGCTGCATGCATGGCCTCCTTCCAAGGGTGGCTGAGCAGAAAAAAAGGTTTGAGAGATGCTGAAGTCTGCCCGTGATCTAGGATCCCTTTCAATGTTGTGATTTACACTGGGGATTTTATTCTTGGAAAAGATCATACACATTTACTGGCGGATAGACTCTTGGAGATAATTTGGTCCCTAAGGAAAAGGGGAAACCTGGAGAGGTTATAGGATTTCCCAAGGTGAATCAGGAATCCCAATTCTCAGTTTAATTTTGCTTTTACTACCCCATACTGCCTGACATGAGACTGAGTGGATACATCTGTTTCCTTACACAACTTTCTTACCAAATAAAATCATCTGATTTATCTCTCATAGATTAGTTCAAAGAAAATGCCTAAAAAAGATGTACGAGGGACGCAATGAAGGACATCGGTTATTCACGATGTGCCGTATACAAAAACCTGGCAATTCTTTATGTACAACGACCAAAATTTACAGAGGAAAAGAATCTACGCAAGAATAATTAATTGACGTCAGGCTCTATTTACACATGTTGTTAGTAGCTACATGGGCCCCTCTGTCAAGAATTGATATTAACCAGGCTCACCAACCTAAATCTCAAAAGGTTAGGCTCATTGTAAAGGCACTGAGTATAAGAAAAAAGAACGAAGAGCTAATCTTTTACCTATGGCAGATTCTGAAAATAAAAAAAAAAAAGTCTTAATCCTTATCTTAACCTTGGGTTACCCCAGAAGACATAATGTGATGAGAATTTGTAGGCAAGTAGTCCAATTGGGAAGAGGTCCCAAAAAGCATTTGGAAGGGAGGAGAGAAATGAGACCAGGAGGAGAAGGCAGCCAAATCAGAGGACATTAATGAGCAGGTGATTACTGTGGGCAGCTGGGACCCAATCCTGCTGGGCCCCCTGGGACACTGTGTAGCGTTTGATTCAGTCTTCCCCTCATAGGAGGCAAAGAAGCTGGTTGTGTCAAGGACTGCTTCCTGGGCAGAGCTCCCTGCCATTTCCAGATGCCTTGCTATAGGCTGAACACAAAGAGTAGGGAGGGGGAGCAGAGAAAGGCTACTGGTAAAGAGTTTGAGGTGTTCACAGTATAAAGTCTGCAGGCGGATGTGCGACGTGCACCAGAAGCACCTGCTGTGGTCCACAACTAAATAACTGACCCTCCACTCCCTTGCCCCTTGCATTTCTACCCAACTCCGGTAGTCTGTCAGTCTCTTTTCCTTCGAGCTCATTTCTGCATTCAGGGATAGGAGGCTCATTCGCTTGGGGTCTATCTCTAAGATTTAATTTCTTCAATCTAGAGATTTCCAACCAGTAGGACATAGACACTTAGAGGTGAAAGTGGGGAGAGCCTCAAATTATATAAGGGAGTCTTCAAATCTCTTTTCACACCAGGCATAATTTCTAGAATAATTTATATCAAGGTATCTATTTTACTGCTTTTTATATGTGGTTTGATGCTACTGTGAAAAATCCTACGAATTCATTTTCAAGCATGACCTAACATGCTAGTTTCTGTCATTGTGTCATAATTAGTCATTTGAACCATGAGAGATTAAAGTGGGTGGTGGGGGCGGGGGGAACCTCCATAAAAAGTTTGGAAGCCATTGATTAAATGGCTGGAGAACACTAAAGGAGAATTCATCCCAATGATGCTTTGCTGATTTGGGGGGGGGGGGAGGTGTTTCTTTTAGCCCATCTGCTTCCAAAGTATTACAAAATGCCACTTAGACTAACTACACCGATGTGTTTAAGAGTCCAGACTGCAGGGGCGCCTGGGTGGCGCAGTCGGTTGAGCGTCCGACTTCAGCCAGGTCACGATCTCGCGGTCCGTGAGTTCGAGCCCCGCGTCAGGCTCTGGGCTGATGGCTCGGAGCCTGCAGCCTGTTTCCGATTCTGTGTCTCCCTCTCTCTCTGCCCCTCCCCCGTTCATGCTCTGTCTCTCTCTGTCCCAAAAATAAATAAAAAACGTTGAAAAAAAAATTAAAAAAAAAGAGTCCAGACTGCAAAGTTAAATGTGAGCTTGAATCCCAGCTCTGTAACTTGGTAGCCCTTTGACCCCCGCCAAGTGACTTAGCTTCTCCAAGCCTGAGTTTCCACATCTGTAGAATAAGGTTTTTAATGATATGCCTTTCTTCTATGAGTGCTGTGAGATTTAAATGAGATATATGTATAAAACTCTCAATTCAAAACCTGGTACGCAGTGAATACTGAGTGCATGATAGTTGTCTTAGCTTAACCACTCTTCTGCTGCTGTTCCCACATCTTTTTATTGATGACAATAGGTAAATTTGAATTTCAAAAATTCAAGTAATATTTTCTGTATAAGTATGCCCAAATGTTGCATGGTTCTAGATGGACTGGGGTCAGTATGCTTTTTAGAAGCCCTGGAATTCAAACCTTACTACCCACCGTGGTGTTTTCAAAGTATTGCATAGGACATACTTAAACTAAATACCGAATGTCGCATTGGGATATACTTACACCAAAAAAAAATTCACTGTTTTACTGTAATCCGTATAACTGGGTGTCCTATATTTTTATTTACTAAATCTGGCAATGCTGTAGCACATGAATACGAATGATCACAAGGGCACAAAAGCCTTAAGCATTTGTGGATACAAGTTTCGGTTCAGCTTTATGATTTCTATTAAAATGTTTAGGAAGCGGGGCGCCTGGGTGGCGCAGTCGGTTAAGCGTCCGACTTCAGCCAGGTCACGATCTCACGGTCCGTGAGTTCGAGCCCCGCGTCGGGCTCTGGGCTGATGGCTCAGAGCCTGGAGCCTGTTTCCGATCTTGTCTCCCTCTCTCTCTGCCCCTCCCCTGTTCATGCTCTGTCTCTCTCTGTCCCAAAAATAAATAAACGTTGAAAAAAAAATTAAAAAAAAAATGTTTAGGAAGCATGGCCGGATTTCTTTCAGGGGCCATAGTCTAACGATTCATGTCCTTGGAGGAGGAATCACTGGAGAACCAGGACCTCGAATCCTGAATCCCTATTTGAGAAGAGACAGCCTATTCGGCTGTTTATTCTAGTAATAGACGGTGTTTACGGTGCCTTCCTGTGACGCGTTCATATAAAATATTTGCTAACCTTTCAGCAGAGAGTGAGACGAAACCCTGTTGGTGAAATCCAGCCTATCTAAGGCCCATCTTCCCATTCCATCACAATGAGGTTGTGAAATCTAGGCACAGACTGAACTGAACCACGTACAGAACTGAACCAGGCGCAGCAAGATCTACACGCAACAGGGCTCGTATTCTGGACACTGATGGCTTTGTCTCTGGGTCAAGTATGCTAGGCTTCCTAGAGCAGAAGTCACTATGACACTTTTGAGTTTTCCACCAGGTCTCCAAGGCATGCATAAACAAACAAGTAACCTGAAACTCTTAGCCTTTCCTGCACCCGTGTATGAATTTAATGGTTTCAGGTCTCAAAATGTTCCTAAAACCACCCAGTAATTAAAGAGAATGAATGTACAAATCAGCATAACTGTCAGTGGAGTGGTTGACAGTCTAGACTGCGATAGGAAAATATTATTCCTAGAAGAAGTCTGGCTGGCATCGACCAAGAAACACGCCTGTGATTCGGATGGCACCCTTCCCCCGCAGCCATATCTACCTTTACTTGTCTCCACCCCTTGCCCTCAAGATCTTTTGAGTCTCTAGCATAATGCCTGGAACACGGTAAGTGCTTGATAAATAAATGCCAGCTCTCAGCACCGTTGACAGGTACTGCCACCTGCCTGAAGTTTCAGGCTACAGAACTCCACGCTGAATTGTCAGTGTCCTCTGTAGTTCAGGTTTTGTGGGACTAAAGGCAGCACAAATCACACTCGAGAGAGAGCCATGTTCCTCAAGCGACCTGTACTGAAAGACCAGGGTTCTGTTCTGTTTCATTTTGTTTTGACCCAGCGCAGCCTCACACTTTTGTAAAATGTAGTAAATATAAAATAAATTACTCAAAAATGGGAGAAAGGCATGTAAAACACAAGCCCAATTTTTGAGTTTATTTTTAAATGTATTTATTTTAATTAAAATATAATTAACATACAACGGTACGTTAGTTTCAGGTGTACAATATAATGATTCGCCGATTCAGTTCTGTACATTGCTCAGTGTTCATCATGATGAGTGTCCCCTTAATCCCCTTTATCTATTTCACCCATCCTCCCCCCCCCCCACCTCCTCTCTAGCAACCACCAGTTTGTTCTCCGTATTTAAGAGTCTGGGTTTTTTGGCTCTTTTTTTCTTTGTTTGGTTGCTCATTTTCTTCAATTGCACATATGAGTGAAATCATATGGTATTTGTCTTTCTCTGCCTGACTTACTTCACTTAGCATTATACCCTCTAGGTTCATCCATGTCGTGGCAAATGACAGGATCTCATTCTTTTTGTGGCTGAGCAATATTCCACTGTATGTATGTATGTGTGTGTGTGTGTGTGTGTATACATATGTGTGTGTGTGTGTGTGTGTGTGTGTATAACCTCTTCTTTATCCATTCATCTATTGGTGGACACTTGGGCTGCTTCCATATGTTGGCTATTGTAAATGATGCTGCAATAAACATAGCGGTGCATATACCTTTTTGAATTAGTGTTTTTGTTTCCTTTGGATCAATGCTCAGTAGTGGAATGACTGGATCATATGGTAGTTCTATCTTTAATTTTTCGAGGAAACTTCATACTGTTTTCCAGAGTGGTTACACCAATTTGCACTCCCACAAACAGTTCACGAGTGTTCATTTTTGTCCACATCTTTGTCAATAGTTGTTATTTCTTGTCTTTTTCAGTCTAACCATTCTGACAGGTGTAAGGTTATATCTCATCGTGGCTTTCATTTGCATTTCCTTGATGATTAGTGATGCTGAGCATCTTCTCATGTGTCTGTTGGCCATCTGTATGTCTTCTTTGCAAAAATGTCTATTCAGGTCCTTTCCCCATTTTTAATCAGGTTGTTTTTCTGGTGTTGAGGTTTATAAGTTCTTTATAGATTTTGAATACTAACCCTTAATTGGATATATCAATTTGCAAGTATCTTCTCCCATTCGATAGATCGCCTTATTGTTTTGTTGATGGTTTCCTTTGCTGTGCAAAAGCTTTTCATTTTGTTATAGTCCCAGTTATTTATTGTTACTTTGTTTCCCTTGCCTGAGGAGACATATCTAGAAAAACATTTCTACAGCCCATATCAAAGAAATTACTGTCTATGTTTTCTTCTAAGACTTGTATGGTCTCTGGTCTCACATGTAGGTCTTTAATCCATTTTAAGTTTATTTTTGTGTATGGTATGAGGATGTGATCTGGTTTCATTCTTTTGCACGTAGTTGTCCGGTTTTTCCAGCATCATCTGTCGAAGAGATCATCTTTTCCCCATTGTATATTCTTATCTCTTTTGTCATAGATTAACTGACCATATAAGCATGGGTTCCTTTCTGGGCTCTCTACTCTATTCCATTGATCTATATGTCTATATTTGTGCCAGTACCATACAGTTTTGATTATTATAGCTTTCTAGCATATCTTGAAATCTGGGATTGTGATGCCCCCGGCTTTGTTCTTCTCTTTCAAGATTGCTCTGGCTATTCAGGGTCTCTTATAAGGTTCCATAGAAATTACAGGATTATTTGCTCTAATTCTGTGAAAAATGCTATTGGTATTTTGAGAAGGATTGCATTAAATCTGTAGATTACTTTGAGTAGTAATCAAAGTACTGTTAAAACAATACTTTAATATCGGTTCTTCCAAATCAGGAGCATGGGATATCTTTCCATCTACTTGTGCTGTCTTCAATTTCTTCCATCAGTGTTTTATAGTTTTCAGAGTACATACAGGTCTTTCCCCTCCTTGGTTAAGTTAATTCTTAGGTATTTTATTCTTTTTGGTGCAACTGTAAATGGGACTGTTTCCTTAATTTTTCTTTCTGCCACTTCATTATTAGTGTATAGAATGCGACAGAGTCCTCTATATTAATGTTGTATCCTGTGACTTGATTGAATTCAGTTCTAGTAGTTTTTCGGTGAAGTTTAAGGGTTATCTATAACTAGTATCATGTCGTGTCCACAACCTCAATTTTTAAAATTAGATTCAATAGATACAAAATTATACTGTCAAATTTCTATGGAAGTTTCTAAATGTGTACTTTCACTTGATTTCCTTATCTCATCATAGACCTGCAAGGATGATCCAAGAACCAGCACTGGTCCAGGGACCACACTTCGAGTAGCACAGATCTTGCATATACATTTCAGTACTGAAAACATAGACTCTTGCACTACAAGCCTATTATCATTTTAATCAACGAGTTGACATTTGGTTCTTTCATTAATGAGAGAGAAAAAGAACTGTGATAAGCCAAAGAAACGTGTTGGGTTTGAGATATTATCTAACAATATTTTCCCTGGGAGATTACATTTCTAATTATATATAGTATTTAGGCTAAAGTTAAAACCTGTATTTTGCTGAGCACTTAAGACTGTAAACAGATGGAAGGTGTCTGCCCAGGGAATACAACTTATTTTTGTTTAAAAAAATGTACTGTGAATAATACAGTATGTATACAGTCAATAACATTCCTCAAAGAAGAGAAATAAACGATTTACGACTTTACCAGGATACATCACTCTCAAGTTTACAAGCCTGTTTCACTAAACCATGCTGTTTTCCTGCTTGGAATAGCTTTCCCACCCCCACCTATTAAGTAAAATTCTGCATACCTTATAAGATCCAGATCAAGACTTCTCAAGTGCTTTTCAAAATTCATCCACTCACTCACTCATCATCCATTCCTCCAACAAAAGCATATTGCCAGGCACCCTTCGAGAGGCTGGAGATACAACACTGAAAAAACCACAGCTCCTCTCTTCTTGGAGCTTGCGTTTTAATGAGGAAAAAGGAAAGAAAAATAAATTAACAAATATATTCATCATACTATCTGGTAAGTGACAAGCCGTATGAAGAAACTAAAACACAGACTCAACTTGGCTTTCCGCAACAGAACACGGAAAGAGATTTGGGAGACTATGTTCTCAATTTCCCCCAAAGACGATGCATAGCCATTTCCGTGTTAGATCCATAGGAGGGAATTTAATTCAGTACATACGACAAATGCCTTAAGGAATGGGGTCTCAATTCTCAGACTGAGGGAGAGTGAACTAGAGAGTAACTGAGATGCTACATCAGCTAATGTGCTCAGGGCCACCTCTCTAAGGACCGTACAGGTGAGTAGCGATTTAAAAAGAATCCCTAAGAGCGAGCCATGTGGATAAGTAAGGGAAAAGCAGAGGAGGCAAGGAAGAGCAAACGCAAATCCCTAAGGAAGTAGGGAACCTGAGTCTGAAGGAGAGCTGGGAGGCGTGTGTGACCAGAACAAAGCGAGTGAAGAGGAGAGCCACGGGAGACAGGGACAACACATCACGGTTATTAAGGACAGAGGTGCTCCCAGTTAACCTCGTTGGCCTAGCACTTTGTCTGTTCCTACTCAGCAATGCGCTGTTTGAAGGAAAATCCGCGCCATGTTCAGCTTTGTTGCTCGGCACCCAGCACTGCGGCGCGTTCAGGCTCAAACGTGTGGACTGAATAAGTGAGCAGATGAATGAACAGATCGACAAAGGACAGGGCTTTCACAAGCATTGGCTTTGTTAATCGCCCCTCTTCGAGGAAGCGGGTTTGGTATCGTTACATCCATTTTACAGACACAAAAGTCTTCTAGGACGTTCGGAAACTTGTTTGCAGCCACACAATTGCTAAGATCCGGGGCAAGGACGTTCCAAGTTCAGATTTGTTTGTATGACTCCTGGTTTAGTGCCCTTCATATGCATTAAGCTTCCAATGACGGTCCACAGAATGGGCAGTAGATGTGAGCCTTAAAAAATATCTCCTGGTAGCACAACACTTGCTGAAAACGCTAAGTGCGAGCTTGAAAGTTTAACATGTTAGCTTGTTTCCAGTCTGGGGACTGGCTGCCCTCTCCTGGCAACGTGAAAAATAAGATGAAATAAAAAATCTGCATTCTCAAGTTGGTCCGGGACATCCCACCTCACCCCACATCATTCTTCCGTCACTGTTTCCTTTCTTTCCTGGACATACTTTTCAGTCATGTTTGTCAAGTTCATCTACCGAAAGGAGTTACGTTTTTGTGTCGTAAGATTTATCTTTTTTTTTTTAATTTTTTTTAACGTTTTTTATTTTATTTTTTTGGGACAGAGAGAGACAGAGCATGAACGGGGGAGGGGCAGAGAGAGAGGGAGACACAGAATCGGAAACAGGCTCCAGGCTCCGAGCCATCAGCCCAGAGCCTGACGCGGGGCTCGAACTCACGGACCGCGAGATCGTGACCTGGCTGAAGTCGGACGCTTAACCGACTGCGCCACCCAGGTGCCCCAAGATTTATCTTTAAATCTAAACTGCATAGATACTCAATTCCCATTTGTTTTCCATTTGCTGCTTTAAAATTTGTTATAATTCAAAATTATTTGAATATGTAGAAACATCTTACGTTTTCATTTCATTCTATTTTTATATGAAAGAGATCTTACATTAACTTTTCCTTTCAGTTATAAGTTCACAATGTACACAGACCTTCTCGTATGCATATAAAAGTTGTATCCACTATGATCATGTGTGTCTTTATTAATTTCATGGGCTGAGAGTATGACTTCAGTATTATAGCTTTTGGCTAGAAATTATTTTTAATTTCCATTAATATTATTAGGTGTTGGTAAATACACTTAGATGAACATTAAGAGAAAATCATTCCCCAAAAATATATGACAAACTCGGAATATTGTTAGGATTTTAACAATTTATTAGGTTTTCTAGCCCATCTGAAAATGCCTACATTTCAACTAAAAACATCTGAAGTGGTTCCCCAAAGACCAAGTTAATTATTTATAGACACAAGAAAGTGTGATGTAGGAAAATCCATTCCTTTTCTGTTATTTTTTAATTGAAGTATAAGTAACATACAGTGCTATATAATTCTTGGAAAAGGTCTAACTACTACAGATTATGGTAACCAATGAAATGTGCAAATACAGCAAATATCTAAATGCTCATTTCGTGGGGTACTAACGCTACAATACAAAATAGTTTTTGTTTTTCAAATGTCCCAAGCTAACATCACCAGAGAAATGCAAAGCATTTCATTAATTCTGCCTGACAATTTCAGTGGCATTAAGTTGGGCTGTGCTTTTATTTATTTATTTGATGTTTATTTATTTTTGAAAGAGAGAGAGAGAGAGAGATTGAGAGCAGGGGAGAGGCACAGAGAGAGGGAGACACAGAATCAGAAGCAGGCTCCAGGCTCCGAGCTGGCAGCACAGAACCTGATGTGGGGCTCAAACCCATGAACCATGAGATCATGACCCCAGCTGAAGGTGGACGCTTAACTGAGACACCCAGGTGCCCCATGGGCTGCACTTTAAAAACTTTATAAGGCAGCACGAAAAAGGCAAACAAAGGACTGCTGTTTCTCTGACAAAAAGCATAGTGACAGCTATCCCAAGCTTCAGGTTTCAATTCACACTCCCCTTTGATTCCCATTTTGTCCAAAATCCCGACAGCTGCCTGTGGTCCCAGCCACTAAAGCCAAAATCATGTAAGATTGCTGAAATGAAAAAGAGAGAGAGAGAGAGAGAGAGAGAGAGAGAGAGAGAGAAACAAACAAACAAACAAACTGGTCCTGCCCTTATGGGCATAGTTCTCTTCCTACTCAAAGTGTGGCCCCGGACCAGAAGCACCAGCAGCACTGATATTAAAGATGACAAAGCTCAGGCTGCCTGCAGTCACCCAGTGACTGGATGTATGCACACCCACTTTTCACCACCCCATCAGACACTATGAGAACAGGGACCTGCATCGAGCTGGTGTACAGAAGGATTACAGAAGCATTTGGTAAGGACGTGGCAGTGTAGACACAATTTCTAATGGAGTTCATGATGCTTCTTTCAAAATACAATTTTCTGGGCGCCTGGGTGGCTCAGTCGCTTAAGCGTCCAACTTCAGCTCAGGTCGTGATCTCGCAGTCCATGAGTTCGGGCCCCGCATCGGGCTCTATGCTGACAGCCCAGAGCCTGGAGCCTGCTTCGGATTCTGTGTCTCCCTCTCTCTCTGCCCCTCCCCTGCTCACAGTCTGTCTCTCTCAAAAATAAATAAACATTTAAAGAAAATTTTTTAATAAAAATAAAAATACCATTTTCTTCCATTCACTCATTCTTTATTTGTTGATGTCATTTCTCAGCCATGTTCCTTTGGTATTTATAATAACATAAACATGTTCCTGAACATATCTGCTTTAAGACTTTTGGCCTTTATAGTCAATACATATAAAAGGATTATGAAGAACATGGGTAACACACACACCAAATGTTTTTTTGATGCCTAAGGCAGGGGGCAGGAGCAGACAGACTAGTGATCCGCATAAAGCAGATGTAAGAATGCATATTTTTAAGGATATGCATGTTTTGTTGTTGTTGTTGTTGTTGTTGTTGTTGTTGTTGTTTGCTTTATATTTATAGGTCTTAAGTCATGCTGAGGCTACCAGGATGAAGAGAACAAATATTCAGTAGTAATACGTTTTTAAATATATTGTGTGATATATCACCTCATTCCCACTAGGTGGCACTTAAGAGCCTTTATACTTTCAAAACTATTTCAGGAAGTTCACAAGGTTGCAACTGAACTAATAGCTACTGTCTAGAGAAGCCTACTGTATATTACTACCGCTGGAGATACAGAAAAAGGTATGTCAGAGCCCCTCTCTACAAAGTACTGTTCATTTTTAGATTTAAAGTAAAACAAATTTGCTGATTTAGGGTAAAAAAAAAATGTTTAAAGTAAAACCTAAATCGTCCTATATAACTCCCAAATTAGTCTTCTCACGCCAATAAATTTGTTGCTGGTTTAATAATTATTTAAATACTTTGGGACGCCTGGGTGGCTCAGTCGGTTCAGTGTCTGACTTCAGCTCAAGTCATGATCTCACGGTTCGTGGGTTCGAGCCCCGCGTCAGTCTCTGTGCCGACAGCTCAGAGCCTGGAACCTGTTTCGGATTCTGTGCCTCTTTCTCTCTGCCCCTCTCCCTCTCGTGTGCACGCGTGCGCGTGCTCTCTCTCTCTCTCAAAAATAAATAAATGTTAATTTTTTTTTAAATTTTCTAAGTGTATTTTCACCCAAATGGTCATGGCTCCCACTCTACACAAGCAAAATCGCCAAATCTTTGCTCACAGAGAGACATGACAAAACGTGTCCTCAAGATACATTTCTATTAATGACAGTCACCCGCGGAACACTGTGCAGTTATATTTGGATCCTTACCATACTTAGCCCAAAATACATCATGCATCGTGAAGAAAAATTTATTGAATCCAAATCATAGTTCCTGGGCCATGACAAACAGTGTGGTCTGTATCTTCGGTGTAAAGAAATATTAAAAGGTTTGGGTTTGGGGGAAAGATCACTGTGATGTGGAGAAAAGAAATGGAAGACTGAAGTGGTCAACACTAGAAACCAGTTAGGTGGCCTAGAGCAGGGTAGTGGGCCTGTCCATGGAATCAAAGGAATGGAATCCGAAGACCTGAACTTGAAGCAGATGCAGTCCTTGTCTCTGGGGTGACTAAGGCTCATGCGCTAGAGTTAAGTGGCTGTGAATCAGGTCCACCTCCCCACTTCCTAAGTGTGGTAGCTCAGCCAAGTTCCTTGAGCCCTACGAACTGCAGGCGATTTGATCAGTAAAATGAAAATACTGCCCAGCTCACAGTGCTGGGACCGGGATTAAACAACATCAACAGAAGGTGCTTGATGTACTGCCTGGCAATTCACAAATAAGCAGCACAGATGTTATTATGGGTCTCACCGTCTCCACTCTAGAGAAAACCTTTACTACCCTCACAGCTATTGTGATACTATAGCCCACTATTACGTCTCCCAGCACCCTGTAGTGATGGTGTAGGGCAGGATTGCTCAGCCTTGGCACCGATGACATTTGGGACTGGCTCACTCTTCTTTGTAGGGGGCTGTCCAGTGCTTCTTCGAGTTGTTGGCATTTAGTGAGACAATATGAGCAAAATAGTTTTGCATCATCTAGAGTCTCTCAAATGCACTATTGACATTCAGACTTAGACAATTCCTTGCTGGGGGGGGGGGCTGTCTCTTGCACTGTAGGACGTTTGGAAGCATCCCTAGCCTCTACCCATTAGGTGTCAGCAACACCCTCTCGCCTCTAGCCGTGACAACCAAAAATGTTTCCAGACATTGCCAGATGTCCTGTGGAGGACAGGAATCACCCTCATTTGAGACGCGCTGGTGTAAGACATGGTAGAGAACAGCCCTATCCAATAGAAATGTAATGTGAACCACAATTGAGGGCCACCTCGTAACTTAAAAATTTCTAGTAGCCACATTAAAAGAAAGAAAAGGAAACAAATGAAATTAATTTTTAAACTATGTTCTACTTAACCCAATATAACCAAGCTATTATCATTTCAACCCATAATCTTCATGAAAGTTATCAATGATATATGGTACTTTTTTTTTCATATTAGTCTTTGAAATCCAGGGCGCCTACTTAACTCTTCATTTGGACTCACCACCTTTCAAGTGCTCAAAAGCTACGTGTGGTTAGAGGCTACTGTACTGGATAATATAGGTACAGGATGTTACAGCGTGCAGTTTTATACACTGACAGCCTCTTATTTTCTTCATCCTTGTTTCCTCTTCACCCCCCTCAATCTAGTAGCTTTATTGGAGACGTTCTGTAAGTATCACATAGCTCCTTTTTTACTGCAGGGAAGGGTGGCAAAAATAATATCAACAAGTGGCCCTTCTAGTTTCTCCATCATGTGACCACTGCGACCCTCACTGGCCTAAAACACAAATTTAGTTGTGTCATTCTCCTCCCCACGTACCTCTGATGCACTCCCCGCACTCACTGTCCATAGACGTCTTTATGCCTCCTTCATCATGCCCATCTGATCGCTGACCAACACTTGCTTTCTAGAACCATTACCACTGACATGTAGACTCCAGCTGTACTGTCTCCTTGAGCAAATTCCTTAAATCTTCTATGGAATGGGTCGGCAAGCTTAACGTGATGTTCTGCAAACAATGTGGACACTACCAATATCTGCTGAAACCAGGCCACAGAGGCCCACCTTGGGACTTTTCTCCTCACTGGTCAACAGCTTCTCTGTACTATAAAAGGAAGCTTTGTGGGCATCTGCCCACCATATTGTTTTTCCACATTCCACATCCACCCACCTCCTCTCATTTCCATGCCCATCTGTGTTGAAGCAGACACTGATTCTGGGGCGGCATTCCAGACGCTCATTAACAGACGCCTGGCTTACATCTGAGAGTAAGTATGGTGCAAAGATGTCCCTGATTAACATCCTAGAGAGGAGGAGTCTGATATGTTCAAGTCAAACAAGGGCGAAGACATTCAATTTCCCATTGTTGCTCTGCAGATCTCCTTTGGGCTGGAATTTAAAACTGTATTGCAATGGCTCTCGCAAACTAGTTTCATATTTTTGGTAAAGTATGCGTCTTCCTGGGCATCGAGTTGATGAAAGTTGTTTATTTATTCATTATGTAAGGATTTTTGTCAGCAACCTTTTGAGGTCATGCGTCAGCTGGCTTTCCTTTGCTCAGTCAACCTCAATAATCCCACAATATAACATACAACAAGGCTGTTTGGCCAGAGCCTGGTGAGTGAGCCGAGCCAACTAACCAACTTAGAGGGTGAAGCAGGTGCAGTCGATGGCCCCTCATGTCCTCTGAGCATTCACTTGAGTGGCATCCTCCTGCACACGTGTGCAGCTCTCTGCCTAAGACTTCCTCTTGACTAGAGGACAAGGGCCAGGCCAGAAGTGTTGGGGAGCTCGTGCTCCAGCATGTAGCCCTGAGCCAGTGGCACATGGGATACCCCAACATACTTGCCCTTGGATGTGGGCTGGCTCTGAGACCCGTTCTACACCAGCACCCAGGTATCCTGATGGGATTGTAGCTCATTGGCTAATGTGGGGATTTGTTTGGTAATACACTCTTTATTGGATTCCTTCCTTCTCTGTCTCATCTGCTTCTTTACTTCTCTACCTGTGTTCCCCAATTCACCCCCTTGAACCTGAATCCTAGAATCAGATCCTATTTCTTAGACAACCTACCCAAATGATGCTCACTTTCATTAAGAGAGAAATATTTTGTTTCTTGTGAACAATAACCATCAAAAGAGAGGATAAAAGTTGAAAAATAATTTAGCTTGTG
This sequence comes from Prionailurus bengalensis, assembly GCF_016509475.1. Classification (NCBI taxonomy): domain Eukaryota; kingdom Metazoa; phylum Chordata; class Mammalia; order Carnivora; family Felidae; genus Prionailurus; species Prionailurus bengalensis. The sequence goes on from NC_057361.1 coordinate 8,492,430, forward strand.
GTGTGAAAATATGCACAAAATATGCACAAAACAATTTAGATGACGAAAGCTGAAAAATAATTTAGCTTATGGTGTGAAAATATGCACAAAAAATTTCCGGACTGAAATGTGACTGGGAGAAAGCAAAGAGCCTGTATGATTATTTTCATATTTGTTTCTAATATTTGAACTTTGCCCTGTACAATATCTACCAGGGATAAATGGTATGTTTGAACTTTCCCAGATAACAGAATAGGATTTGCATAAAAGAAAATTACCAGTTAGAAGTTTTTCAATGGAAGGGCCTCCAAATTTCTAGACCTAAATACATCAGTACAATCCAGTGACTTGTTTTTGTCTTAAGTTGCTAGAATGCGCTATCACAATCACAAATATTTCAGGCCTGACTTCTCCTTTCATACATGATGGAGACTTGGGGCTGTCCCCAGTACTTGTTGTTCCTCTGTCTGCCACAGTAATAAAGAATCCAATTTTAACTGGCATATATCCAACTGGCATAAATACTATGTTACCCTCCCTCCTTTACCGTTAGGAATGGCCAGGTGACTAAATTCTGGACAGTGGGATGTAAGGAGAAATGTCCTGTTGTAACAGAGAATTGCCTTAAGAGATAGTTCTTCTCAATTGTAGTGATTTGCCACCCAGGGGATATTTGGAAATGTCTCGAGACATTTTTGGTTATCACACGGGGAGGTTGTTACTGACATCAAATGGGTAGAGATCAGGAATGCTGCTAAACATCCTACAGTGAACAGGACGGCCCCCACAACAAAGAGTGATCCTGCCCAAAATGTCAATAGCACTGAGATGTTGAAACTCTGGATTAGACATTTGAATTTGGATTAGACAATAGACATCTGGATTAGACAAGAGAATTTGAAGCAACAGCTCGGAGACAACTGCTTCTGGTACTTTCAAGCTCTGCACAGGATCCAAGTGCCTTTCACTTCCCTGATAGCTACAAAGGAATAAGAAATGGTGCTGGCTTATGCCTTAGCCATGGTATTTGAAGGATTCTTAGTCCTGAATTTTTGTTTCACCCAATTCGTGTTCTCTATAATTCACGAAAAACAGAGGTTCTCATAACTTTCTGGTCTCAGGACCCCTTTAAGCTCTTACAAATTATTGAGGGTTCCAAATGTTTGATGTGGTTTTTGTGTTGCCGCTTATCAAATTAGTAATTAAAACTGAGAAAATTTTAGAACATAAGCACACATTCCTATCAGCATGATGATATCATCATATACCACGTGATCTCAGGAAAATTCTATTGTACATTCCTGAGACTATGAGAGTGAACACACAAATAAGATCTTCATATCACTATGAACATAGTTTTAACCTCAAGAAACTCCTAAGACTCAGAAACCCCCAAAGTTTCCTCAGACCATACTTTGAGAAACATAAGACTAAAGAACCCACTTTAAAGATGTGGGTTTTAATATTCTAGTATCCTTTGTGACAGAAGGGGGTCGTTCTCCTTGTAAATATATGCTCATCATTTCTAAAAGGTACAGATAGCTTTCTTTTTTTTTTTTTTTACTTTTCACTTAAAAATATTTATGAAAATAAAGATTAAACCTGAAAAAGAAGAATTACTAGAATGCAGCCCTTTGCCTAATAGTTCAAGAATAAGAAAAGAAAGGAAAAGAAAAGAAATTCCTCTCTGTTCTTCCCGGAGAGCTGGGTAAAGGGAAGCCTGCCCACCCTCACCCAAGCCAGCAGCCTGCACTGAGAGAGCTGTGGAAGGTACCCACCACAGCAGAGGCCCAAGAGTCACAGACACCAAACCCAGAGAATAGATTTTCCCAAAGGTACGTAAACCAGGAATTTGATTGGAGAACTGGAAATGGGAACCGTATTTTGAAAATCTGCAAAGTCTGAAGGGGCAGAGGCCACGCCCAGGAGCCTCGAACTGCCCTTGGGCACCAAGATCTGCTGGATGTAGTTGACAACACTGCTGTGGAGCTGGAGGGCAGTGGCCGTGAAGGTTGCCTTGGCAAGGGTCTGGGCCCCCTGGCCGCTACCCATCATCACATGGTACGGCAGAACAGTACAATTCTGCTTCCCCTGGCTCTGCAGGAAATCCTTCACTTTCCAGAAATCCTTAAGGATTATCTGGCGCCATCACAGCCAGATCTCCACATTCTGGGAGTTTGGGCTAAGATAGCTCTTTCTTATAGCTTCTCTAAAGCCCAAAGTATATACACATGAGAGAGAAAAAAAAATTAGCTGTACCGTAAGAGTGACTTTTGATATTTTCAATATTGAATACGTGCATTAAACTGGCTCATTGGTCTTGGAGATCATTTGAGAAAAAGGATCCGTTGTTCTAAATTTCCTCTAATCTGAGACATCTGGAACTATCAGAGGATCGTGGTTTCATGTTTTAAAGGTCCAAGCCCAATCAAATCTGGTAATGAAAGGGACTCTGAGATCTTGAATTAGATTTCTCTTTACTTTTGTCCTAGCCCTTCTCAGTTGAGCACCTCCCAATAAAACTTCTCTTTAGGAGAACAACACACACACTGTACCTCCCAAGAAAATCAACTGCCCAGAGAACAGACCCAGAATGGCTTTTTCCTTATGAAGATTTCAGGAGAATTCAATATTTTGGTAACTTTTTTTCTTTATTTGATGAAGAATTAACTCCTAGGATGTGTACAATTAAAACCAATTCCTGAATTTCTCACAGAGCTAGGTATGGTCTCAGTATTACAACATCAGTAAATACAAAGCAGTTGACTTTTCAGAACATGTTTCTCATTTTTAAAACATTAAAGCGTATCCTTTTTAAATAATGATTTTCTCCATTTCTTAATTTTCCGGACACAGGTGTTCTGTGTAAATACAGATCATGATTTCTCAAATTTGGCACTATTGACATTTGAAACCAGGCATTTCTTTGTTATGGGGGTACCCTATGCATTGTGGGATATTTAATAATATCCCTGACTTCCACCTACCAGATTCCAGTAGCACTCCCTGAGTTGTGACAGCCAAAAATGTCTCCAGACACTCCAAAATTGTCCTCAGTGGAGAACCACTGATAGACATACACAGATTTACCAATCAACTGTGTGATACATTGGTTATTGAGACAATTAACTTACTCATCACAAGCAAATTTAGAAGATTCGGGAAAATGACTCTACTTTCTTGACAGGATCCACATCAGACCTTTGTTCCATTACTATCAAATTAACTTAAAACTATTCCATTGATTTCAAGAAAGTTCACTTCTCTGTGATTGGGCTGAGCCGCCTACCCTGCTGAACAGATGACTCCTTAGCCATCCACATGGACATAAACCCAGGCACTTGGGGGTAAACGTTTTCCTTTCATCCTCTCAGGAAATGTCTCCCAGAGGCCCAGACCACTTCTCCCAAATGGATAAACTCAACACTGTCCTAAGTGATCTAACATCAAGAAATACCCTCATCCAATAAGTGTTAGCAGAGTGCCCAATCACTGCCCAGCACTGTTTTAGGTGAAGATCCAAAAAGGAATGTGACTTTATCTTCACACTGGAGAAAAACACAGACTTCCAATCAGAGTGCCCATTATCTCCATGTTTCCCCTACATTCTGTTCCCAGCCACTGAGCCCTTAAGTGAGTCTATAAGCAGTTCTTGTAAACATATGTAGGATGTGCAATCCCTATCAAAATAACACCAGCATTCTTCACACAGCCAGAACGAACAATCCTAAAATTTGGATGGAACCAGAAAAGACCCCGAATAGCCAAAGCAATCTTGAAAAAGAAAACCAAAGCAGGAGGCATCACAATCCTGGACTTCAAGTTGTATTACAAAGCTGTAGTCATCAAGACAGTATGGTACTGGCCCTAGAACAGACAGTCAGATCAATGGAACAGAATAGAGAACCCAGAAATGGACCCACAAACATATGGCCAACTAATCTTTGACAAAGCAGGAAAAAATATCCAATGGAATAAAGACAGTCTCTTCGGCAAATGGTGCTGGGAAAACTGGACAGTGACATGCAGAAAAATGAACCTGGACCACTTTCTTACACCACGCACAAAAATAAACTCAAAATGGATGAATGACCTAAACGTAAGACAGGAAGCCATCGAAATCCTCGAGGAGAAAGCAGGCAAAAAACCTCTTTGACCTCGGCCGCAGCAACTTCTTACTCAACACGTGTCCAGAGGCAAGGGAAACAAAAGCAAAAATGAACTATGAGAACTCGTCAAAATAAAAAGCTTCTGCACAGCGAAGGAAACAATCAGCAAAACCAAAAGGCAAACCAACAGAATGGGAGAAGATATTTGCAAACGACATATCAGAAAAAGGGTTAGTATCCAAAATCTACAAAAAACTTACCAAACTCAACACCCAGAAAGCAAATACTCCAGTGAAGAAATGGGCAGAAGACATGAACAGACACTTCTCCAAAGAAGACATCCAGATGGCCAACTGACACATGAAAAAATGCTCCACATCACTCGTCATCAGGGAAAAAGAAATCAAAACCACAATGAGATACCACCTCATACCTGTCAGAATGGCAAACATTAACAACTCAGGCAACAACAGATGTTGGCAAGGATGTGGAGAAAGAGGATCTCTTTTGCACTGCTGGTGGGAATGCAAACTGGTGCAGCCACTCTGGAAAACAGGATGGAGGTTCCTCAAAAAATTAAAAATAGGACTATCCTATGACCCAGCAATTGAACTACTAGGTATTTATCCAAGGGATACAGGTGTGCTGTTTCGAAGGGGCACATACATCCCAATGCTTATAGCTGCACTATCAGCTTTGACAATAGCCAAAGTATGGGAAGAACCCAAATGTCCATCGATGGATGAATGGATAAAGAAGATGTGGTATATACATATATACACAATGGAGTATTACTCGGCAATCAACAAGAATGAAATCTTGCTATTTGCAACTACATGGATGGAACTAGAGGAGCTTATGCTAAGCGAAATTAGAGAAAGACAAATATATGATTTCACTCATATGAGGACTTTAAGAGACAAAACAGATGAACATAAGGGAAGGGAAGTAAAAGTAATATAAAAACAGGGTGGGGGACAAAACATAAGAGACTCTTAAATATGGAGAACAAACAGAGGGTTACTAGAGAGGTTGTGGGAGGGGGGATGGGCTAAATGGGTCAGGGACATTAAGGAATCTACTCTTGAAATCACTGTTGCACTATATGCTAACTAACTCGGATGTAAATTAAAAATAAATTAATTTTAAAAAACCTCTGCAGGATGAAAACCATTAAGTTTAGTGGCGATAACTAACCAAGGTAGACCAGTTAAATCTGAGCTTATTGGACAGCAAGGGGCAAAAAACCAAAAAGTGCAATATTTAAAGGAATTAAACTAGAAAAATTACCATGAGGATCAATATTTTTAAGGGACCCTCAGCTACAAGGGACTCCAAATTTCCTCCTATTCTTTCACCCACTTTTAGAATCTTCTTTTCAACAATCATGGTTGTACGGGCTGCAATCTATGAACAGTATGCAAGTCGCTTACGTAACAGTATGCAAGTCGCCTGCTGCACAAGCCAGGCCAGTGGGGGCATCAAACAGCTGCTGTGGGCCAGCCGGGGCACAGGAGCTGCATTTCGTGGCACAGTGTGGCATAGTTGCGAGTGGCCTGAAAACAGTGTCTAGCTGTGCTCCTTTCCTGGGGGCCTGTATGGAGCTCCACCAGCACACGACTGTTGTGACATGTACGTTTTATTATTATACGTGTATGGTGAGGCCAAGAGATCAGGAGACAACTGCCATTGAAAAGATAGCTTATTACTGACAGTTCCAAGAGGAGGGGGCACACCGTGCCACTCAGGTCCATGTGGGGGACATACTGGGGCCCGTCAGGAGGCGGAGGGCAGGAGGAAGCCGTGGCCAAGAGCCTTGATTGTGGTTTCCACGGGAAACAATGGGAGAGGCAGGTGAGAAGGCTTTAGATTGGCTAGTGTGAATAATTTCAGCAGGCTCAGGGATGTGTCTAGTGCTTGGTGCCCTAGGGTGATTAGGGCAGGGGAAGAGTGGCCTGGAGTATGAGAGCCCTATAAAAGAGGTAGTTGGGGTAGGGACTGCGGATTGGCTAGCTTGCATATGAAAAGTAAGCCTGCAGGTCCCTAGGCATTGGATAAACCTGGGAGGGCATTTCCCTCTAGGGTCAGCAAGGCTCCAGAGGTCAAATCATCAGAAATACAGAAAACTAAAAAGGCATGATTAACAGCACTGCCCCACTCCATCACAGGACTAACAATTTAGAGGTCTCCCCCACAAAACTCTAGGCGTTTAGGCTTTTCACTTCGTTGTCGAGGACTTCGCACATCTGACAGCTGCTCAATAAACCTGACACCACTTACTAGCCTCATGACCTTTGGCAAAAGACTTATCCCTCTGCACTTCAGCTTCCTTATCAGTGGAGGGAGAATATTAGTAATAAAGGATAATAGCAGTATCAACCACATACGACCGATATGAGAATCGAATGATTGGTTACTATTTATAAAATGTACCGTCAGCACCACGTAAGTGTTGGGTTCTGAAAACGTCAACTGAACTGAAGGCATATCAATTTTGTATTCTGGAATGGGAATGATGAGCTTTTTGTGCATGACCTCGGACTTCTAGGGTTGCGTTTGGTTTTTTTGCCATTAGATTTCGACTGTAGTTGTTTCTTGAAACTGTAAATAATGGTTGGGCAAATCACTAATTTACTTTTTTGCTCTCTCCCAAAGGGAAAAGATAGCTCTGCCCAAATAAATCCTATTCTTGTCAGCTCGTTCTTTCAAAGTGGGTCCTCCTGGCAATGGAACCAAAGGAAGGAGAAGGGGCAGGGGGGCAAGTAACCTTCTGTGGTTTATGGGTAGGTCATGCCCAGGTCCCACCGCCAGTCGCCTAGTTCAAGCAACGTGCCCAACGTTAAGTCTGAGTTTGGGATTCAGCCTTCAGAAAGGTGTGATGGAAGGGCGTGAGAGCTGACTCCCTTTCCTGGAAACGGTGTGCTTTCTCCCCTCCTCACTCACTTCCACCCCAAGCAAAAACAATCCATCACATCTTTGGCCTTAACTTAAGGCTGCTATGGAAAGACTCTCTTTGAGGTCGAAGAGTCTATGAATCTAAGATGCAAAGTTAGGAGGGCTTGCTGGAGGGCAATCCCAAGGATCAGCTGGCATACATCAATCTTTTGAGCAACCACTTTATGCCAAAAGTCAATACACAGACACGTGAGGCTATGGGGTGGAAAGGGTCTCCTTCAGGCAGCAAAAAAAAAAAAAAAAATCATGTATCTGGGGGTAATCAAAAAGAAAAGTTTTTACTACCCGGGGTTCCAGATGAGAAATGAAACAATGACTTGAGAAATGGAGTTGGCAGAGTTTACATAATGATTCATTTCGGATACTAATGGAACTTCAGGAAGGCAAGGAAGACAGACGGGAGGCCCCTCGAGCTCCTTAAGGGGCTTGTGAGCGCTGCAGCTCCACGCAGGTTCTTCGTTCAAATGGCCTTAGTGATCTGATTCATTTCAAGGTTCCTTCTCTTCAGAGTCTGAGAATGTTTAACAATTACTTTGCTTTATCAAAACGGGGGGCATTTCGTGTAATTTTAGAGCCGTGGTTCTCAACCTGGGGCAGTTTTGCCCCAGAGAGGATATGTGACAATGTCTTGAAACATTTTTGGCTGTCACAACAGGGGGAGGGGAGCCTCTAGGGGGTGGAGACCGGGATGCTGTAAACACCTGCAGTACACAAGACAGCCCCTCACAACAAAGAATTATCCAGCTCCGAGTGTCGTAAGTGCAGAATTTAAGAGACTCTAGTTTAGAAGATGCAAGAGTATTTTGCTCAAATTATCTCACTAAATCCTAACAACCCCAAGAGGGAAGTATTATCCTTTCCACTTTGCCACTCACTTGAGGATGGAAACCTGCCAGTTTCAAAAGTGAGCATGACAAAGCCAAGTGTAGACAAGACTGCCTGGTTCCAAAGTGAGTGCTCCTAAACAGTACGCTGTATGCATGGCCCAGAAACCCTACGAATAATTACGTGTGTGTATAGAAAAAGGGAAGGAGATAGTTTCAAATTCTAGTGCCAATTTTGGACATTTGCTTAATTTTTGAAATCTGTGTTGACGTCAAGAATCCCTAAGAAACAGAACAACGCAGTCAAGGCCATACATTGGTAGATGGATTACCAATTTTCAAGGAAACTGCCTTCATGCTAAAACCATATATCAAATATAATTCAATCTTGGATGATTTCGAAGGTCACTTGGGCCTCAGGGTTTCCAACAACTCTTTCCTTGCATCCAGGTCGGTTTAAAGACTTTTAGACATTTGGGATTATTATGAAACATACAAAGTGAAACACAAAACACGCAACATGTGAAAGGTGCACTGCCCATGCAACAGATAATCCTCAGTAAGAGATGAAGAGAAACCATTTTAATGTTTATTTCTTTTTGAGAGAGAGAGAGAGAGAGAGAGAGAGAGAGAGCGCATGAGCAGGGGAGGAGCAGAGAAAGAGGGAGACACGGAATCCAAAGCAGGCTCCAGGCTATGAGCTGTCAGCACAGAACCTGACGTGGGGCTCAAACTCACAAACTGTGAGACCATGACCTGAGCAGAAGTCGGACGCTTAACCAACTGAGCCACCCAGGCGCCCCAGAAGAGAAACCATTTTAAATATGAATGGATGACTACAGGATCCACATCAACAGCAGGTGCCTGTAAGTCTAATTATTGTTTATTTAAGAGAACACAGAATGTTTGAATCCATGTACGGGAAAATTCCACCAGCCAGACTTTAGTTAGGAGTCAAAGATTTACTATATGCGGGGCAAGCTGGCAACGATTTAAGCCATGCTAAAACTTGAGCGGCCTTAAGAATATGGCAAAGGTTCTAACCAACCCTAGGGGCTGGGTTATGCCTGCCATTTTGAAACTGGCTTCATGACCACTTTACTGTTGAGGTTAGAAACTCTGGCTACCCAGGACAAGGGTCTTTTAAGTCTTCGTTACAGTTGTTGATGCCCTATTTGGAACAGGGTTCACTCTGTCGTCCATCTTGTTTGCTTGTTTCGAGCAAGGGCTAATCCTACTATCATTAGTTCTCTGGTGGAACTGAATTTTACATTGACATCTTGACCATCTGAACAGTGTGATTTCGGTCTTGTGAATAACTTGATTGTCGACTGGCCTTTCTGCTTTCTGAACCCAGCCTGTTCCTATGCAATGGTAAGATCAAACCTTTCAACAAATAGAGGAAATGATAAATATTTTATGCCAGACTTACATAATCCAAGTCTTCCAATAGGGCTGAAGCTATTTGGCAGAAATCAAGACACCTCAAACAAACAAGACCTCTGAAGAAATGATCTCGTCACTCTGAAACCCCTTACCAAAAAAAAAATACGTAGATAGCTCATGATTCCATTTATTGTTCAGCTGGAGATCCATCCCAGTGTGAACTAGTCAACTTCTCAGGCTTCGCTCGGCTCAGACACTAGCAAGCTGTGTGACCTGGGGCAAATGCTTTTCCTTCTCTGATTTATTCATCTATAAAATGAAGGAGGAGGAAAGTGCTCTACATGAAACAGGAAGTGATTCTTAGCAACTACAAAAGGCCCATGGCCCTATTATATAATTCTCGGAAACAACAAGAATCTTATTTGGCAAACCAATCAATGTTCAGTTCTCCAAACAATAATGCTTTTCAACAATGTTGGGTTCAAGTAGATATCATGCTTCTTATTTGTAAATATTAGATTGAATAACAGCTCTGTTAATTTCAATAACCCTTAAATTTGCAATACAAAAATTCAGGTAGCTATGTAATTTATTTCCTTCAAAATTTTGTACAGAAGGAGGTAATTCCCTCAGATAAAGCTCTTGGACTTTCGGTTTTTTACATATTTGGGTTTCAAAGTGGCCCATCGAGTATCACTTCTAGATTACAAAACACACCACGTGCGAGCTAACATTTAGAAGTGTAAGCATGGGGGTCAGGTGGACACCCTGACTCGATCCTTCATTTCTAGTGGAGATTTGGAGAAAATTATACCTTAAACTTTAGTCTCAAACGAGAACAAGAGTCCTTAGTTCAGAAGCTGCTCTGAAGGCTGCGTGAGCTGATGTTGGCTCGAGGTAACACCTCCAAATGCAGTTACAAAATGTGAATAATTGTATTTCACTCACAGAGTATCTTACCATCAATGACATGTTTCCTACCAGTTTAAAAAACCGAAATGGAACAAAATAATAACGGATCACGTTTTTGTGAAGCGATGTAAGCATTCCCAATTTAGGAAGGTAAACACGGGTGACGCCCATGTGGATACGCAAGAATGGAGCCACTGTGATTTGCCCTGCAGCCGACCTTCTGTTTTTATTTCTTTTGAAGTCCTGCCTTCAACATAATAAAGAAAAACATGAAAAATGAGCCTGCTCCTACTGGGAGAATTAAGAAATAAACTATGATTTAAGTGTTATTTCATTGTCCTCTGTGGCACTCCTGATTTATATATTGTTTTTGCTTTTTAGGCTGGGACATTATCTCGTTTATATTCATATTTATATCCCTAATGCCTGGCAATTATTGGGCTTGTGATAAAAGGTTACTAACTAGATGTAAATATCCTTCTCCATCCAATAAGCCCTTCTCCATCATCATAGTGGGAAGAATTTAAGTATGATAGCAAGAATTTGTAAAGTACGAATCTGTGAAATTCTATAAAATATAAGTGTGAGGATTAGGGAAGTGTTACGCCCAACCTCACATCTGCTCTTTCCCAAGTTCCATCAGGGTGCTGTTTGCTGTTCAGAGGGTCACAAAGCAAGGGATAATGATGCACATTTGGAAACCCCTTTCAACTAATTCTATTAGGCTTAAGTAATTTCCTTCTCCCATGGCCATTTTTTTTTTTCTTTGAAGGACCGTGTTTTGCTGTTTGTTTTTGGCATTGCTCTTCCCGTCTCCAAGGACTGCCTCAGGTGGCTGCCTGCTTATTTGTGAATTACTTCCCTGCAGCGTCCAAACTCATCTAACAAAAATGGAGGCAACTCGAATGTCCACCACCCCTTCTCTTTTCCGGGTCTACATCCAATGTTCCTTATCTCAAGCCCCAAGAAAAATTTGAGATGGAGATGACCATCTGATTAAATGTTGCGCGTGTCGAATCAATTTCTGGTTCTCTCTCTCTGATAAAGCAGTGCCAGGAAACATAACATGTTTTGGTAAATGAAGAGCGGGGAAAGGACAGCCTCCTAAGTGGGACACCAAATATGTGGGCTTCTTTAGTTAATAAAACAAGGCAGAACTCAAAAGGAAACACCCAAGACGGTTTTTGAAAAGCAAGGGTTACAAGAAAATCTGAGACGTATCAGCCGCCTCGTGTTCTCTGGAGTCATTTGGGCAGCAGAATCCTTGGCCCGTCCAGAGAGGCTAAAAATAGCTTATGGCTCTACACGATGGCATCTCGGTAGTGACTTTCCAATAGAACATGTCACAACAGTTACACTGCAGTGTGAACATGGACGTGAAGAATGCCCTTTGGGGCAAGTCCATCTTCCATGGCAGCAAAAGGTACAGGGGAATTGCAAAGGGGTTCCGGAAAGAAAACGCCCTCACTTCTCAAACTTTAATGGGCACCACGATCACCTGGGAATCTTGCTGATCCTGCGAGTCTGGTGGAGGCCCGAGGTTCTGCACTTGTAGCAATCTCTGAGGTGGTGCTAATGCCACTGGCCCACGGGCCACACTTGGAGGAAGATAACGGAGTATTTCTAAGTGGGGTTGGAGCTCCAGTCCCTTTTCTTTGAAACTTCAGAAACTTTTATAGCAATTTGACATTGCTAAGACAACCAAGTGCCTAATTTTCTATTTTACAAAATGAAAAAAGCTGGTCCTTGCCCAGGCAATCTATGAAGTACAAGCCTAGGGGAAAATCTCCTCCACCAACACAATTTGAGGGCAGGAATCACATCTTATTATCCACTGAACGCCCTGGACCGGGCCATAAAGGGAACTTAGCAAATGTTGTCGAATGAAAGAAATACTGGCCACCTGGTTGTGGTTAGGGATAGGTTCCAAAAGGAGACAGGTCTAAGCTTATGTGGACTTAGACATGCTTAGAAAAAGGCTAGAAGGTTGATGGTAGGCTGACATTTAACTTGGTTTCAAACATTTGCTGAGAACCTCTGCACTATACTTGGGAGACACGAAATTAGGCAAAATGTGGTCCCGGACCTCAGAAAGCTCTATTTATCACCCTGCTACTCACAGTGTAGACCAGCAGCATCACTAGTGGTTAGAAATGCAGAACCCTGGCTGGCCATTACCACACACATGAGAAATGGAGACCTACTGCCCTCCATAGGTGGTTCTCAGCCTTGGCTGAATATTAGAATCACTTAGGGGGCTTTTAAACAATCCCGACACATAGGCCACACCCCAAAGCAATGAAACCAGAACCTCTGGGAGTGGGATCCAGGCATCAGTAGTTCGTAAATCTCCCCCCGTGGCTTCAATGTGCAGTCAGGGCTGAGAACTACTGGTTTGGAGCTCTATCAGGTATATGAAGGTAAAACGTCAGGCTGACGAGTTTGCACTCAATGAATGGATGTTGAACAGCAAACTGCATTTTCAGAATCATACATCAGAAAGGTGATTTGGATCATTGTACCTTAGTTGAGTCAGATGAGGCAGAGAACAGCCATGGGCAAAGTCATCCCGAATGCTATCACAACACTTACACCTTGGAGATGACGGTATAGTCTCTTGTCAAATTCCCTACTTCGGGAGAAACTAAGGGGGTGCACTGTGTGTGCTGGTGACTGGATCTTGTTGGCAGTAGTAGCTGATGTCAAGGGGCTGGCTAGGGTGGTCCCTCTAACAGCTGGATTAAAATCAGGGAAAGCCAGGAGAACACATCTAAGACAAATTCTTTAGGGGAGGGGGAGCGGTGAAATCCAGAGAACAAATGCAAATGTCCAATAGCAGGAGAGAGAAGCAAGATTCGGGAGCTGGAGGAGCGATTCGAACAAGGAAGAAGGGCCTGAGGTAAAAGTCACGGACAACATCAGGGTATAGACTTTTGCCGTAATGGGCAGGCATATGGGTTTATGAGTTGGAATGTGGGCCTGGGGAAGGGTAGGAGGTCAGGATGGGAAACTATGAGCTGAACGGGGAGACTGTTAATCATTAAAATTTCAATTTTGTATATTCTACTGGAGGAATCAGAGGTGACACCTCACAATGTCATGTACACGTTAATTCTCAAGTAAATTAGAAAAGTCCATCTTGTTAGAGCATTTCTTCTGAATCAGGTAAAGCTTGACTATATCTAGAGTTAAAATTAAAGACTTGATAGGGGTGCCTGGGTGGCACAGTTGATTAAGCATCCAATTCTTGATCTCGGCCCAGGTCATGACTTCACAGTTTGTTGAGTTCCAGTCCCGCATCGGGCTCTGCGCTGATGGTGTAGAGCCTGCTTGGGATTCTGTCTCTCCTTCCGTCTGCCCTTCCCGTGCTTGTTCTCTCTCTCTCTCTCTCTCTCTCTCTCTCTCTCTCTCTCTCTCTCAAAATAAATAAACTTTAAAAATAAAAATTAAATAAAATAAAAAATAAAGCCTTGATAGAGTGGAAAATGGGTTCCTTTTGGTCAACCCCAGAGCTTCAGATTTCAGAAGATGCATGTTAATGGGTTGTACTAAGATATCTTGGAACTCTTACCCCCAGGGCCTCAGAACGTGACCTTATTTAGAGATGGGGTCTTTACAGAGGTATTCAAGTTAAAATGACATCATTAGGGTGGGTCCTAATCCAATATGACTACTGGTGGTCTTATAAAATGAGGAAATTTGGACACAGGGGTAGAAACCTCCGAGGAAGAACACCGTGTGAAGAAGATGAAGGCGGACATGAGCTGATGCTTTCACAAGCCCAAGAGATGCCAAACATTGCCAGCAAAGCACCAGAAGCTAGGAGAGAGCCCTAGAACAGGCCTCCTCCAAAAGAATCAGCCTGCAGACACCTCGATCTTGGACTTCCAGCCACCAGAACTGGGAGACAACACATTTCGGTTGTGTCAGCCCTCAGTTCGTGCTACTTTGTTACAGCAACCCTAGCAGACTAATGCCATGAGCTATAGAAGACGATGAAGACACAGTCAAGAGCTGGGAAGTTTCCGTGCTCTAAGATGAAGACAACGTCACCAACGAAAACGATAACTGTTAGTTCAGAATGTGTTTTGTGAGGAAGGACGTGAGAAAGTGTTTTTTAAGCTTCCTTTGTGACGAATCTGACTCAAGTGAGTAGAAAATCCAATCTTGAACAAACAAAATACTTGCTTGAAACTTGTTTAAAGAAGAGCTATGACAGAATGAGATGCTCAAGAAATACGGAAAACAGTCCTTTCTGATTAGAAATGGAGAGCACTTTTACCCTTGAGGCAGTTTACAATTAAGTTTACTAAAGCAGATAATAGATTCCAAAAAGCCAAGGGGGAGGGAATAGAAGGAGTCAGGAAAGGAGGAAGGAGCCAAATGGATGAATAAGGGAAGGAAGAACACAGAATATCAACATGTATTGCACAACCCGTTCTTGAAAAATGTGTCAGCAAGTACCAGGCCAGTTTCAATTGGCAAGTAACTGGCCAGGCTCCTTTGGGTGAGGGGAGCAGTGACACTGAGTTCCATGTGAGCATCGACATGAGTTTAACTATTTCAGAAAGAGGTTTCAAGGGCAGTGAGTGTGTGAAAATGTACTATATTCAGAAGCTACAAAAAAATGCTAAAAAGTATGGCAAAAATCTAAATACATTGGCCTAAATTTAATCGGCTAGAAGTTCCTTCTAAGAATCGTCCTATTTGATCTTTTAAAGTTAGGAATTTGGGGTGCTTTTCGTTTTGTTTTTACAGAGCAACTTCATTTCATCAAAAATAGAAACTAATCTCTCATAATCTTCTTCGTAGTTGGTCTTTGATGGAGTGTATGAATAATGCAAAATTAAGCCTGAGTCCACCACGTTTATCTAAGAGTGGAGGGACCAATGCTTTTGTATAATCTCCCTTCCCGTGGAAATCTACAACGAAAGAAAGTATGATGACACGTAAAAACATAGAAAGGAAAACAAGGCGATGGGAATATGTGGGGAAGCAGGACAGGGGAGGGCAATCCTCATAAGCTGGGCCTTTTGGGTGATCTACTGATACGTATTTACTGAACAGCTACTCTGTGAACGAGACTGTGCTGGGCTCTATTTGGGACGTCGAAACTTTCTGATGGGATCTCTGTACTGAAAGGGCTCATACAGCTGAGAGAGTGATGACAAGGACAAACTTACAAAGATACCTAGAAATACAAGCCAGTTTGAGAATGTGTCCTCTGATGGCATAAACAATTCATTAATTCATTTCAAAGTCACTCATCGATATTTACAGATCTATGCCCATGTACCATGCGTGTTCTAGGTTCTGGGGAAATGGCTTTCGAGAAACAAAGCAGTTGCCCTCATGTAGTGTAGAGTCAGTGGAGACAGAGTGGGAGAAGAGAGGTGGTGATAAATGAACGCATAAATAATGCATAATATGTGAACACTACAAAGAAAAATAAAGCCAGATATCTTAGCCAGTTTGGGCTGCTGTAACAAATACAATAGACTGGGTGGCTTAAATAATAAACATTTATTTCTCACATTATGGGGCCAGAGCACAAAATATGGCTGTTATGCTGATGAAATGAAAGTCCACTGGAGGATGTTGAACGAGGAGGGTAGCGTGCTCTGCATTACCTTTTTTTTTTTTTTTAGTTTTTTTTTTTTTTTTAAGTAATCTCTACATTCAATGTGGGGCTCAAACTCACAACCCTGAGACGCACCACCTGAGCCAGCCAGAAGCCCCTCTACGTTACCTTTTATTTTTTTAAGTTTTTTTATTTTTGAGAGAGAGCGTGTGCATGTGAGTGGGGGAGGGGCACAGAGAGAGGGAGAGAGAAAATCCCAAGCAGGCTCCATGCCCAGCCTGGTCCCACGACCCCGAGATCATGACCTGAGCCAAAAGCAAGTATCAGAAGCTTGACCAACCGAACCACCCAGGGGCCCCTCTGCATTACCTTTTAAGAGGGAAACTAACCCTTCACTCCATCCTTCAACAAACATTTTGAAATCCCTCCTCTGTGCCAAATATAGGCATATCAGACACAGTCCCTGCCTAGTATTATTGCTATCACCCGTCCTTATCATCGAGATTGCCAGCAGCAGCCCTATCAACACCATTATGATCACCACCATCATCAGCAACATCACTCTCCTCCTCCCCCTCCTCCTCCTCAAAATTCTGTTACTTATCATATAACCGGTGCTTGGTGCACTTTCCCAAGTAATAGGCCTAGACCAAACACCTTTCTTGGCAGGAAAGCTGGGGGCATGGGGTCAGTTAGAAATAGGTCTGACTTCCAAGTAGTTCTCAGAGCTCACAAGGTGACTTGAGTCTCAAGGAAGAGCCAAGGGGCCAGGCCATGTGCCAGTGCAAACTGGCCAACCTGTGCCATACCACAGCACGGCTGCCCTCTGACTAGCCAACACTCAGTTGGGCGACTTCCTGCAACAGACCCATTCTTTGTAGACAATAGAGCTTCTCCAAAAGCTAACACTGCCCTCCGCCCCTGCAGACTTACAGTTTCTTGTTTGGGGTCTCCCATGAAAGTACGGCTCCTTGAGGACCAAGGGAAAGAAATTCTCCCAGGACAGGAGATGAGTTACTATTAGGGTGACAAACTATGGCTAACGTGTTACGGTATGATTCTACGGTTGCCCTTATTTCCAGGGATTTAATTTCGGAACCTCAATTTCTTCTCCAAGAAATAAAAATGACTCTGCTTTCGAGTCTTTAGTGCTTCTAGAATATCCTGTTTATTGCTTCCTCTACTGTACTATATTATGCTATTGATCCTAAAATTCCCAAAGAGGGAGACTATGTCTTATCCGCAGCTGTACTCCAATAACTCACTCAGGGTCTGGCACATAGCAAGTGTTCATTAAACGTTTGCAAGAATACATTGTTCTTCCTGCTTCTCCCCCCACAACAATCACATTTTCTGCCCTAGGACATTGCTATTGAAGAATACAAAGACACGGTCATAAAAAGGAAACATAAAGTTATTGCACATCAAGCTTTGCTGATAGAAAAAGAGAAGAAAGAAAAGGAAGAGGAAAGAAGAGAAGTTAGTACCTGTTATTCAGTTGACAGTTTCCTCTATAAATCCTATCACTCACGGAAAAGTTCTCTCTGGAAGCAGATTAAAAGTTTTGAAATTACACTGTCAGAGGCAGTAAGACAACTATGAATAGAACGTAGCATGAATGCTAGATTACTCACAGTGAGAAAGCCCCAACACGGCCACAGAGATAAAACTCTAGGCGTCTGCAGGGGTTACAAATGACACCAAGAGACTGCAAGTTTTTGCCCCACAGCCACAAGAATCTCCTGCATCTTAACAGTTTTGTCTTTGCTTTTACTGTAGTGCAAAACGTATATGGGAAAAGACCCAAAAAATAAAAAATTCACAAAAGAAATGAATAGCGACATTATAAGGAGCCCAAGCATAAATGACATTATTTTAGTGATAATCCTTTAAAACATTGGATGAGCCTCGTGATTCAGCCTAGTGTTACTTATCATGGAAAGACCTGTAAGCACATGGGACTTCATCCTTAAATAGAAAAATGTCATAGGTGCCACCACAGAAACTGGGGATTTGGGATCACGTCACAAGAAAGGACGTTTCTTACCTCCGCCTCGCTAATCAAACCCAGGCTTGTTTTTGAGCAAATCTGAACTCACAAGTTATACATAAGGCTAATATGGCCTCCAAAGGCTTCCACAGATGAGGAAGGACCCAAACTGGGAGCCTACTCTCTAAATCATTCTAGACAGAAATGGCTTGTTGACCCACCACAGCGCGCACTCAAATCACCAAGTTAAAGAAAGCTGGTATGGAACCATCACCAGGAATTATCCGGATGGAGCTACCATTCCTGAGGCCATATGCTCCACATTATTTGCTGCCAAAATTAAAATCCAAGCAATCTGCCTGGGGAATGATGAAGCCTGATCATCAGGCCACTTTAGAGAGAGCCACAGCATGACCTTGAGGCACTATTTATTATTAGTATTTGCTTATTTTCCCCCCAAAGGCTGTGGTTTATCCACAACATCTGGGCTTCATCGTGGACTGGAAAGCTTATGAGAGCCCTCGTGCCGAGTGAGGCAATGGAAACAGAAAATGATGTCGAAGGATTGTCAACAGGCCTTTGGACATTGCCAAATGGCATGTTCTTTTCCAAAGAACATTCAGGATGCAAATAAAAATCAAATAACACTTCTTCTTGGCAAAAGAATGGGCTTAATTTGCTTTTGTTTTCCTCTCTTGCTTTTAACTTGAACTGGTCTGTAGAGGGTTATCAAGTCTAGTTGCCCTCCCAATACAAAGAGCTTTAGCCAGAGTTTGAAAAGGAGAATTGTTACTCCCAAAAAGATGCCCCCTCCCCATGGAGAATTCCAGAGGGAAGTCACGTAAACTCCCTCTGCCTCCAGATTAACTATTTCGGGGCTTTATTGGGTCGTTCCGCCTCTGGCAACTTGTCTGCTTTGGCCATAGTCACTTTTCAGCTGAAGTGACAGGTGCTCACCCTCCCTTCCTCTGAAGAGATCAGACACAAGGGCTCTTCCAGAACTTCGGAGTCCTGCATGCTCCAGCGATTTCAAGGTCATGATCCCCTGATGGCCCATGGTGGAATGAAAAGGGGAGGCAATGCTTTCACCTTACTCTTATATCATTCACGCCCTTGGTCGTCTATGATGAGGCTCTTTTCCTTCTCTGTCACTTCTTCTATTTCCTCAGGTGATTCAAAGTGGTCTAAGGCCTCAGCACTTTTGTACATATTACGTGTGCCCCCTTTCTGCCCTCTGTGCCTTTTGCCTCCTTCTTTGTCCAACTCCAACTCAGCCGTCAAAACGTAGCTCAAACTTCACCTTCCTGCATAAAGAAGACTTCTCTTTCCTTCAGGACAGTATACAGGGCTCTTCCTCCCATAGTAGTCCCTTCACACCTCTGTCACTCACCATAACCACTGATTTACTGATCTGTATCTACCATTAGCACCAAGTATTTTAGGACAGAAAATCAATCTCATCTGCCTTTGTATTCCCAGGCTTGAGCATAACGGGTGTTCGATAACTGTCCGCTCAACAAATTAGGAGTTCACTGTGTTGAAGAAACAAATCAATAGAACAACCAGGCCTGCTCCTTAAAAGCTAAGGAAGAGGCCTGTTTCAAGGTCTCTGTCTTGAAAAATCAGAATGGATCCCTGTAACTTCAGAGCAGAGAGCACCAAATTCTCCAAGTTGGGAGATGAAGAGTACAATATAAAAGGGGTTGGCAAACTTTTTCCTATAAAGGGCCACGGTAGTAAATACCTTTGGCTATGTGAGTTTTAAGGTCGCTGCCTCAGTTTCTCGGGTCTGCTGCTGTAACAGGAAAGAAGCCACAGGCAATACACAAACAAATGGGTGTGGCTGTGTTCCAATAAAACTGTACTGTGCTTCTCTTTTTATTAGATGCTAAATTGAGAGTTACAAAGATGAAAAAGCCAGGGAGGCCATTCAGAAGAGGACATTATGGAGATGATACTCATTTTCGAGAAGATACACTCATCATTCGAAAACAAATGGTTTTGGGGCGCCTGGGTGGCTCAGTCAGTTAAGCGTCCGACTTCGGCTCAGGTCACGATCTTGCGGTCCGTGAGTTCGAGCCCCGCGTCAGGCTCTGGGCTGATGGCTCAGAGCCTGGAGCCTGCTTCTGATTCTGTGTCTTCCTCTCTCTCTGCCCCTCCCCTGTTCATGCTCTGTCTCTCTCTGTCCCAAAAATAAATAAACGTTAAAAAAATTTTTTTTTAATTTTTCAAAAACCAATGGTTTTAATGACCATGAACCAAGTCCCTGTACCCAGTTCTGTGGGTTATTTTAAGTTTGTTGGTGAGACGGAGGGCCTACAGGACAGGAACTGAAATTTTACAGGGCAATACTGCTAGGAAGACCCAGATCAGTCTTTCTTCCACTACGTAATTGTCACATTCCTGTTTATCACACTTAAACAAGAAGTCAAAGCATCACCTGAAAAAAATGTTTTGGGGGCACCTGGGTGGCTCCATCAGTTGGGCGTCCGACTTCGGCTCAGGTCATGATCTCGCGGCTCGTGGGATTGAGCCCCACGTCGGGCGCTGTGCTGCCAGCTCGGAGCCTGGAGCCTGCTTTCAGATTCTGTGTCTCCCTCTTTTTCTGCCCCTCCCCTGCTTGCACTCTGTCTCTCTCTCTCTCTCTGTCTCAAAAATAAGCATTTAAAAAAAATGTTTTTAATACCAAAACGTAGAAAGCTCTGAAGGTCATGCATTTTCCATTTCATTCTTTTTCGATACCAATATGTCCTGTTCAAGTCGTTCATTGTTTAGCATTCTTCTTACGTCTACTACAAATTTCCACCTAAACCACCTATCAGTCAACAAATATCTGTTGAACACTTGCTACAGGCCAGTCACAGTGTCAGATGCAATGACAGTGCTTCTCAAAATTGATCATCCCGAGCAGGGGCCAAATCTCGCCTGCTGCCTGTTTTTGTAAATAAAATGTTATTGGAACGCAGCCACGCCCATTCATTTACATACCTTCTAGGGCTGCTCCGGTGACAGGAGGGCATTGGCTGGGCAGTTGCAACAGAGACTACATGGCCTACAAAGCCTAAAATATTTATGATTTGGCCTCTACAGAAAGTGTTCATCAATCCCTGACCCAAAGTAAAGGACCCAAAACAACATAAATGTCCATCAGTAGGGGACAGGTTAAATAAAATAAGGGACTGCTAGTCTATAATTAATTTCCATATTGTTAGATACTACGAAGCCCTTGAAGAGAAGAAACTTAAAGCCCTTTCATACCCAGAGGTATGAAACTATCGCCATGCTCTGTTAAGTGTAAGCAACTCTGTCCGGATAGCATACTACAGTTTGTATATATCTGGGGGGGGGGGGGGGGGGGGGGGGGGGCGGGTCGGTGGTGAAAGGGACAGGAAGAGAGAGAGAGAGATGCATGCTTACAGATGCATATGATATCAAGGAAGAATAAAAACATATGCAAGAATTTGGTATCAGCGGTGGACTCTGGGTAAGTAAACGTTGGACTCCAGATCGAGAGGGGAGGCACATCTGTTTTGGACCATCTGAATTTTTTAATTGTGTGCACTTATGATCTGTTTAACATCAATAAGCACACAAAAATGAAATAAGTTTTCTTAAGATTTTATTTTTACGTACTCTCTACACCCAACGTGGGACTCGAACTTACAACCCCGAGATTAAGAGTTGCATGTTCTACCGATTGAGCCAGCCAGGCACCCCTGAAATAGTATTTTTAAAAATTAATACATTAAATAAAATCAAGGCTGGCTATTACCTCCAAGAAAATAAAGTTATGTTTGGCCAACCCAAATTTCCAACCAGCTCTGGACAAAAAATGGGCCAGCCCTTCCAACTTTCCCCACCCCCATCCACTTTTCATTCAAAGAAAGGGCGCTGCGGGAGGCCGTGGCCTCCTTGGCTGTCCCTCATGAAAACCGGGGGTACAACATGTGGATGTCCATGCACGTCCAGAGGGCTGACAAGCTCAGGTGAAGGCCGGTGGCAATAGCCACTGGAAGACGGAAGCACTGAAGGGCCAGAGAAGGGATCAGGAGCTCTGAGGGAAGGCCAGGAAGTAAGGAAAACAGGGGTAATGCATCATTACCTCGACTGACCTTCACAACAGCACCCAGAACAAAATGGATAACGGCCACACTGGGGGAATCAGCAAAAAAGCGTGCATGTCAGCCTTTTTCAGAACATGCCAGAAATTATATAAAATGAAAACTGTCTTTTAAAACAGTGGAACTACTGTACGACTTTGGGGAACTGCCCACAGATCTCCAAATCTTTGGATTTGAAAACCAGTCTTGCAGCGTGAAACACCAACGGAAATGGCATGATCCTTCATTCATACATTCTTCAAATGCTCGTGCACAATTTTTTTTTTATTTTTCTTAACTTTTTTTTATTATTCATTTTTGAGAGACAGAGAGAGACAGAGCATGTGCGGGGGAGGGACAGAGAGAAAGGGAAACACAGAATCCGAAGCAGGCTCCAGGCTCTGAGATGTCAGCACAGAGCCCGACGTGGGGCTCGAACCCACAAAACCATGAGATCATGACCTGAGCCCAAGTCAGAAGCTTAACCGACTGAGCCACCCAGGCACCCCACATGTGCACAAATTTTTAAAGCCTGTTAGCATATAACTGATATATCAAGAAAGCACAAAGCTTAGAGCCAACGATCTCACACCATGGGAATACTATTTGGAATTGATTCTCTTTAAAATGAAAAAAAAAACAAACCTTTATCCTTACTTGAATGTTAGGAAAATATAAACAGCATGGAAAACTCAACAAAAATAAAGTTTTAAAAGCCATCCAAATTTCCAGATCCAGGGATCGTTTTATAAATCATTTGATAATCCACACACACAAAATAATTTCTTTACAGTACTAGGTAAAGATTTCAAAGTAGAGCGGCATGTACTAGCCTAGGTGATTTCGAAGTGAAATCTCTGCCCTTTTGGCACTCCAATACCGACAGCGACCTTCCCTCTGGCCCCCACCTTTGAAATGCAATGTCACTCAAGGTTCTCTGGCTATTTTGAGAATAAGCAAATCTCATTACTCGAGACTTTTGCAAACTCATGCCACCCAGAAAAAAGTTAATGCCTTTATGTTAATTTGATTCACTTTCTATTTTTGGAACTTTATTACTTTGAACACATGCCAGTTGTCATTTTTCTAATTTAATTGCCTAATTGTGAAATCTCAAGGCCATGTGTATTTGGACTAATTTCTGCTTTAGGGAGAAAACCCACCACAAATAAGTTATTTAAAAAAAAACACAATGACCCTTGAGCACCTGGAACACATGGATCCTTAAGACCGCATATTAATACCATTTTTAAAAGGCACTGAGCTGAAAATAAAGAAAATACTTTTTATTAGAAAACTCATAAGAAAACAAAAGACATTAAATGAATATATTATTTGAAATAAGTGTTTTCAAGATGTTAAAATTCCTTGAATGATTTAATTACTGACTGTAATTCAGTGATGAAGAGTTGAAATACCCACTTATGAAAAAAAAATCAGGAGGTATCACAATTCCAGACTTCGGGTCACATTACAAAGCTGTAGTCATCAAAACAGTATGGTAGTGGCACAAAAAAAGACACATAGATCAATAGACCAGAATAAAAAACCCCAAAATGAACCCACAACTATATGGTCAATTAACCTTCAACAAAGCAGGAAAGAATATCCACTGAGAAAAAGAGAGTCTCTTCAACAAATGGCGTTGGGAAAACTGGTCAGCTACATGCAAAAGAAAGAAACTGGACCACCTCCTTACATCATACACAAAAACAAACTCAAAATGGATTAAGGACCTAAATGTGAGACCTGAAACCTTAAAAATCCCAGAAGAGAGCAAGGCAGTAATTTCTCTGACATCAGCCACAGGAACATTTTTCTAGATAAGTCCCCTGAGGCAAGAGAAAAAAAGCAAAAATAAACTAATGGACTACAGCAAAATAAAAAGCTTCTGCACAGTGAAAGAAACACCCCACAAAACTAAAAGGCAACTTACAGGATGCGAGAAGATATTTGCAAATGACATACCCAATAAAGGGTCAGTGTCCAGAAGATAGAAAGAACGTAGACAACCCAACACCCCCCAAAATCAAATAATCCAATAAAAAATGGGCAGAAGACACCAACAGACATTTTTCCAAAGAAGACATCCCGATGGCCAACAGACACACGAAAAGAACATCATCAGGGAGATGCAAATTAAAACCATAATGAGATATCACCTCACACCTGTCAGAATGGCTACACGAAAAACGCGAGAAAAAAATAAGTGGCGCCAAGGGTGTGGAGAGAGGGGAACCGGTTCCTCTTGCACTGTCGGTGGGAATGAATGCCAACTGGTGCAGCCGCTATGGAAAACAGTATCAAAGTTCCTCACAAAGTTAAAAACAGAACTGCCCTACACTCCAGTAATCGCACTAACAGGTATTTGCCCAGAAAGTATGAAAACGCCAATTCAAAAAGATATATGCACCCCTATGTTTATAGCAGCATTACGTACAATGGCCAAATCATGGAAGCAGCTCAAGTGTCCATCGATAAAGAAATGGCTAAAGAAGACGCGGTATGTACAAACATATATGCATATATATTTGATGGAATACTAGTCAGTCATTTAAAAAGAATGAAATCTTGCCATTTGCAATGACATGGATGGATAGAACTAGAGAGTATTATGCTAAGCGAAATAAGTCAGTCAAAGACATACCGTATGATTACGCTCATATGTGGAATTTAACAAACAACACAAATGAGCAAAGGAAAGAGAGAGAGAGGGAAACCGAGAAACAGACTCTTGACGATAGAGAATAAACCAATGGTTACCAGAGGGGAGGTGGGTGGGGGGATGGGGGAAATATGTGGTGGAGATTAAGGAGTGCACTTTTATGAAACCCCACAAGATGTATATAATCAGAAGCACATTAATCAAGAGTAAGCATTTCTCTCTTCCAGGCAAGCACACACATAGAAGTACGTATCCACTGGTTAATCAGAAAAATACTCCAATGAGCCAGAACGTTAATGCGTTTATACAAAGACTGGAAATATACTTTGCATATCTTCATCATTTGTAAGAATCAGGAACTTGATCACAGCTACCAGTTCCTCATTCCGTATCACAATTTAAGTCTAGAAGGAACTGGCATAATTTCACATTCATGTTTATACATTAAATCAAGGTGAAGTGAAGTTCTGGAACAAATTCCAGTATTCTTGGAGTCTCCTAGAACTGAAACATTATACCCTTTGATAAGTTATTGTTGATTCGCTTAGAATGATTTCCTGCAGGCCTTATTTTCCAGAACATGTCTCTTAGCATTCTTAGTCTTCATGTCTCATCTTTATATCTGTCTAGGGGTCTAACATATCATACGTGAAAGGTCACAGAGAGTCAGATGCAGCCCCAAAACTACTCTGTTGTAAAACATCTTGCTGACATGTTGCCATTGTCAACAGAAAAATCCTATGAAGAGCCTTTACTTCATGAAAACAAAATGAGAGACAGCAAGAAGAAACAATAAGCCAGTGTTTAGTGCAAGTAAAGGACAATTCAATATAGAGCAAGAAAAGAGTACAGCTTCCAGTTAATTAACTACCTACTTTGGAAAATGATCTTAAAATTTAATATTTTCATTATTAAGTTCTTATGCCCTTCCGTTTGCTTGCTAATCATTATCAAAGAAACAAAATTTTAATAGTAGGTACATCTCTACTTTCCAACCAGAATTTTTTTAATCTTTAGAATAATATCGATTAGAATTCCAACACAAATTTCTCAGAAGAAATAAATTAGAACTATCAGTTATTGAAGTCTTAAAAAAATTGAAGTTAATATTTCAGTTAGATTAATTCAAGAGTCCCTAGGTGCTTAGGTAGAACACCTTTTATTTGGCTTATCCAAAAGAACAACTGGCTTTACTGAGTTCTGGTTTTATGAAATGTTCTTGAGGGGAAAAAAAATACATCACGGCTTCATATTTACTATTAATTAATCTACTAAACAGAGTAAAATTTCCTTCCCAATACCTAATCATGAATATACAAAGACTATTTCACTTTGCGATGAAAAGAAACCTGATTCTTAGCATTCTATGAGGAGTAAATCAGACTTCATGACTGTAAGAAGCAGTAACATTTTTAAACAGCATTAGGTCAATTTCATGGTTGCTTCAGCCTTTTAGTCTTGTACCCAGGCCAAAAGCACAGCTTCTGGAAGCAAATGTTGTGAATCAGATGACAAGTATAATATGCCACTAAAAGCAACAGCCACAGTGGTGTTAGCACTCAGCCAAGTCCCATGCCCTGGACGACTATGTGATGGAGCAGGTATTCAGGGATGACCCACTGGCCAGTCCCCACTGCCTCCTGGGGACTTTTTCCAAGACTCGTCTCTGGAGGAGCAGACTTAGCCCAAAACGTATCCAAGACTGTGACCGTGGCATACAGGAGTAGAACAGACACTGAGTCAGCTGACTAAAGTGTGGTACATATTTTACCAGGAAATAAGGAAATCTCAGGGTACAACTATACTGCGCAGAGTAAGGGTGTGGGTACAGAGAGTTGTCCAATTTTCCTGGTAGTTCTGCTTGGACTAGTCAGTAAGCCTCCAACTCTTGTTTCAAATCACTTGATACAAGTGATTCACATCCACTATTAGAACCATTACAGAATCTTTGGTTGGTGTTATTGTTGCTGTTTAGTTTTTCTTTCATTATCATAAACATAACTCCACAATCCAGCTAGACTTGGAGGGGAGTGTTAGGAAAATATGGAACCCACAGAACTGCAGCGAGAGCACAGAGATTATAGGATATTTCCAGCAGATGGGGGTGAAGGGGTGCCTTCATGAGCTACACAAGCAATGGTCTGGTAGTTAAGATAAAACACAAGTCAAGTGTTGGTCAGCAATAGTGGTCTTCCTGTTGGCCTTGGCATTCCTGGAGCCAAAGCCCTCCACGGCTTCTGCAATATTCCTTCCCTCTTTCACCTTGCCAGAGGCCACATGCTTGCCATCCAACCACTCAGTCTTGGCAGTGGGGATGAAAACCTGGGAAGCATTTGTGTTGGGTCCAGCGTGTGCCATGGACAAGATGCCAGGACCCGTGTGCTTCAGGATGAAATTCTCATCGTCAGATTTCTCCCCATAGATGGACTAGCCACCAGTGCCATTATGGCATGTGCTGGCACAGTCCTGGCACAGAAATTCCCAAATAATCCTGCGAAAGCAGGAACCTTTATCACCAAATCCTTTCTCCCCATTGCTCCGAGCACGAAAGTTTTCTGCTGTCTTTGGAACTTTGTCTGCAACCGGCTCAAAGGAGACATGGCCCAAGGGCTTGCCATCCACGGTGACGTTGAAGAACACGGTGGGGTCGACGGTGGCTGGACAGCACCAGAGCTTCCGGGGCAGTGGCATCTGCAAGGCCACCGTTACAGAGCTCCAGATAAGAAATGTTTTTCTTAGCATCTTTGACTTTGGAGGAGCAACACTGTCCTCTTTAAGTGTCCTACTTATAGGCTCAATACTCAGCTTCAGAAAATTTCTAGAGACAGGATATAGCCTGTACTATCAGTAGCTACTCAGCACTATGTTCTTTCTTTTACGCTGTTCCCAGTATCTCTGAGGCTAGAAGTGTGTGAGCTACCTTCTCCAGGCTTTGTGTCACCGCGGTTCAGAGTGAGGCCACACAAACAGGACACACTCACGGGGCAGGAGAGAAGCCAATGCCCAGCGTGGTGGTGGCAGGCAGGTGTGTGGGCTCTGGCAGATGAGCGATGGGAGGTGTCGCCAGGTGCTTCTGGCCACGGCAGGTAGCTGAGATCACCGGTGGTTCTTTCTTTATGTTACTATCCGCCCCATTTCGATAAAGGTGGCTGCCGGCCTCTCCAGTTCCTTAGTAAGCCTCCAACTCTTGTATCAAATCACTTTCTTCTCGAAATAGCTAAAGGTTTTGTTTTCCAAATAAATCCTGGTTAGTGCAGAATGCCTTAGTCATGACTCAGGTTCATTGTTGGTAGAAGGACCCAGAGGAGGTTATCGGGTTGGGTTCCCATAGGAGCAACCCCGGTACCGACACTGGGCAACAGGCAAAGGCTTAAGAAATCAGACTGAGCTCAGTCTCAGGGATGGCAACTGTCAGTGGGGACTCTGAGGCCGGGCTGGGTACCAGAGGTAAGATTCCAGTCCTTGGCAGGAACAGAACCAATTTGCTTCGGACCTCGCCTCAAAATCCAACGTCGACGTTTGAAACAGTCGTGTACTTCCTCTTCTTGCCAGGCACAACCTTAGCACAAGCAAGATAAAGACTTGCACTAGATTGTGTGAACCGACACAGGGGTGCCATGCTCTCCTAGCTGCTGCCGCAGGAAAGATGGACCACAGCTTTCATGGTGCTGAGAGGTCGCTGGAGACTGGCGGCAACAGTGAAGATTTCCTGGAAGGTCAGAAAAGCACCTGGGGACATGCTGCTATAGTCTCTGACTCACTCGTGTTCATTTTCTCCGCGTGCTAGCTGCTGCTGAGGGCTGTGTCCTCTCCTCCCCATGTTTCCCCACATCCTACAGCTCTACACCCCTTGGAGAGCATGTGGTCCTTCTTTGCGGTCTTTGAAGAACCACTGATCACATTGATGAAAGTTTTACGTTAATTCGTGACTAGTTAAAAGTGCTAAACAGAAACTCACTTAAACTTTCTGGAACTTGGCTTTCTCTTTCATTAAAGCGTGATGCTAATCCTATCACCCCAGATTTGGGTGAGGATTAAATGAAACATTCTATGTTATAAGGGCTTTAGAATGTAAAGTATTACCAGGAAAATTCACTGTAATCACATCTGTATAAAAATGTCTACCAAATACTTCCATGAGCCTTCTGCAAAGCCACGCACTAAACAAAGGAAGTAAAGGCCCTCAGAGCAGAAAAGGATTGCAAAGCATAACAAAAGCCAGAATTAAAAACAAAACAAGACTGTTTTGTTTCTTTAAAAATAATATCACCAGCCAAAACTGTTTGACTTTCAAAGTCACAGCTTAGAGCATGCTCAAACAATTTCTAAAATGTGGAAACATTTGTGGAACTTGTGGGAAAACACAATTTCCAAGAGCTTTAGTCAGAACAAACCCACGAGAAATAACAATGTCCACATCGGCGCAGACACACAGCAGCGCGCACCCATCCCCAGCGTGGCCCGGCCCACCCAGGATGTAGGCCTTAGAGCACTTGGTGACAACACTGATCAATGGCGTTTCATGGACAAATCTTAGAGAACTGGCTCAAGGTTTCTCCAGACATCCCGAATTGCAATGTTTGGAACACGGAGTCTCAGCTCGCGTTCCCCTACAAGTGGACCCTGAGACAAGGATGTGAATGTATACAGTTTATTTGGGAGGGGAGTCAGCGAAGGGGCAGACATCGGTAGAGGTGCGTTATCAAACAAGTCACTTCTGTGGCCACTGGGGCCCGATCCCATCAGAGAGTGCTGGGAGACAGTGTGGACCACGCCGCACATTTGCCCCAGCTCTCCGGCGCCTCCCCATCCAACACTTGCCCAGGGCTCCTTTCATAGGCGTTAACTCCCTAGCACTGCCCCTCATCCGAAGAAAAACCAAAAAGAGCCCTCAGGAGCAGGGCTTCAGGTGTTCCTGCTGAAGGCTCTCTGGGTGTGGAGCAAATGCCGAGGGAAAACAAAGAATGACCCGGCCCCAAATGGCCGAGGGTCACGGTGGAGAAACCGTGACTTAGACGATGAGAATGCTAAAAGGCTAACACGGAAAGCAAAAGACGCGCATCACCTTGTAAAGGACGCCGCAGGCGGCTGGGTTAAATGCGGGGGCGGGGGGGGGGTGTAGCAGAGCCAGAAGGCTTTCACAAGGTTTTGTTCACTAGAAATTTCTCTCCTCTCCCTACGTTTGAATAATACATAGAACTGATGTAAGGTGATTAAATCCAAAGCTCGGACTGCAGCTCCAACCGCAACACTACCATACCATGGAACGTTTCCACTGCTGATTTCTAGAGGCTGCGGTGGGCGGAGGAGTGTCTACACCACGGTGGCCTCTCCCACCCACACTCCCCCATCCTAACGGAGGTCTGGGCAGCCCCACGTTTTCTTCAGCGTATGCTGCTTAGAACCAGTCCCGGGGGTTCCTCCTACCACCTCTGTCCTTCATACTTCTTCGCTCAAATCTCTGCTTAAACCATCCAGGGGTCTCCAGCTTCCTCCCACAGAGGACTCAACAGGCACTTCCGTTGGTCGCCACTAAGCCTTCATTCCATGACATTTCGTTTTCTCACATTGAAAAAGTTGGCTTCACAGCAGCCTAGGAATGTGGTGCAAATGCAGAAAGAGAAAAGATCTGAATAAAATGCAGAGCAAAAATACTAAAAATAAATTTCTTGTTTACAGCAAGCTCGAGTCTGGAGTAAAAGTAAAATGAAACATATGTTAGAGACCTTCCAATAATGGGTCTTGGATCAAGAGGGAAAAGGAGGAGGACACGTTGAGAGGAGGGCCCTGAAAGTGACACAAGGGCTCGTGAATTGTGACATGAAACTTATATCCATGTAAGTGACCAGCAGAATCGGAAGCAAGCAGACAAACGCTCAGTTACATGAGTGGCACAGAAAAAATCCTCCCCTTTTATTCCTGAGTCTCCAAGAGATGGAAAAACCAGCAAGTCTTACACTTATTAATCCACAGCTGAGGTTTTCAGAAGCAAAGTCAAGTCAGCAATGAGATCGGGGGCATAAGAGTTTTTCCTCCCATTTGACAAATGCACGTGATTTGTCTTACATGTTATCATACGGGATATAAATACTTGATACACTTAATATGCACTTGCCGTCTGGGCTGATGGCCGGCGAGGACCACAACACGACGATGAGGATAATGCTGGCGGAGGTGATGGTTAACAACTGAGTGCTTACTGTGTGCCAGGAATTATGAAAAACATTTATAAGTGTCACTGCTTCAGTCTCTCATGATGCAACTGTAAGATACTATTATTATCCCACTATACAGTGCTGAAACTGAGGCTTGGCATTTCAGAATGAATAAACGGTGGCTCTTAGAATTTATCCAGATCTGTCTGGGGAGCCCACAAGCATACCATCTCTCCGGTGGTGGCATTTGGAAAAGAGTATTACTTTGATGCACAATTTAAAAAATGTTAAATCTATAACTTTTAATGTAGGAATTATTTAAATTCTATGCCTCTAGGTTAGGAACTGGGGCTGGACATTCTCTTCAGGTATTGCTCACCACTCCTTTCTGCAAGAAGGGCAACCTGATAGACAGAAAAGGGACTAATGCCGGGTACATTTGGTTTCCAAAGCTTGCTTTCCAACTCTCTAGCTGTGCCAATTGAGGCAAGTTAGTTACTGGGGCAGGCAGAATTCTAAACATGGCCCCCACAAGATTCCCATCCTCTGGTTAATCAAACACTAATCGAGGTACTGTTACAAAGGGATTTTGTAGATGTAATTAAAGTCCCAAGTCACCTAACCTTAGGATATGGAGATTATCCGGCTGTGCCCTTTAAAAGGCAGAAGTCTGGGTGAAATATGTGATAGGAATTAAAGAGTACACTTCTCAGAATGAGCACTGAGTAATGAATAGAATTGGTGAACCATGATATTGTATACCTGAAACTAATATAACACTGTATGTTACCTATACTGGAATTAAAATTAAAGAAAAAAAAAAACTTTTAAAAAGGCGGAAGTCAGAGAGATTGCAACCATGAGAAGGATTTGACACAGCATTTGTGGCTTTAAAGATAGAGGGACCATGAGCCAAGGAAGGCTGGTGACCTCTCCAAGCTGAGAAAGAGCCCAAGCCTACAGCCAGCAAGGCAGCAGAGACCTCAGTCCTACAGCCACAAGGAACTGAGTTCTGCCAACAACCTGAACGAGCTCACAGTTGATTCTCCCCCAAGAGCCTCTAGTACAGAACACAGTCACTAAGTTTGTAGTAATTTGCCACAAAAGTAATAGAAAAGTAGCATAGTTACGCTCTCCGAGTTGGTTTTCTCAATAATCAAATAGAGGTAATCATGCATACCTTGCAGCATTACCAGGAGGATTAAAATGAGAATGTACTTACAGCGTACCTGACATAGAGTAGGCAACAAGTGTCACCAGTGACTCTGGAAGTCAAGGCTGAGAGGCAACTGCACCTTATCGCTAATACAGACAAGATGTAAACCTAGCATAAAATCACAAACTAAATTTACATGGAATCAAACTGTGATCAAGCAGAAATCGAATCAAAATGAACACACACTCTACAAAGCTGGTAGAGGAAGCCACTAACTTATGAAATAAGTTCCAAGAGCCTATTTTTAGGCCAGTAGTTTGGAACTGGGTAGGCATTCCCCATAAGAGCAATGTTAGGACCTGGTGATGACGGCTCAAGTCATTAACTTATTAGGTGCCCAACCGTGTTCAGGAGAACCCAGTCATAACATGTAACAAGCTTGCTTTCAGGGGGAAAAAAAATCCTTTTCGTTTATAGCACAATTTTGCTCTAAAAGGAACTTACGTCTATTTTGCATTTTTAACCCACATAGCAACATTTTGAGAGAAGCACAGCGAGGAAGAAATGGCAAGCTGATGACAAAGGATTTATGCTAAGCCAGGAGTCCACATTCCCCTTGCAGCTAGGACCGGGCCATATGATGGAGTCCTGGTCAACAGAATGCAAGCAGGAGTGATGCGTGTCCCCTGCAGGTCAGGCTCGTGGGACGTGCCACATTCTCACCCCACTCCACGGAGCACACGGATTGGACCTGGAGGAGCCACGAGACGGGAGAAGCCTGAGTCCTTGAATGCCCACACGGAAGTGTGCCCTTCAAACCCCTGATGTCATTCCAATGCTACCAAAAAAAAAAAAAAATTAAGTTCTAATGCGTTAAGCCACGGAAAACATTCAGACTGTTCCAGCAATTAGCTTTGTGTTGCAGCCAGACACTTGCTGAAGTTTTCACCTGGGACGACCCAGAAGGCAGACCCCACACCTTTAGGATTAAACTGTTAGCACATGTTGGGTACTCCTGACTGGAATTAGAGCGAGGGACTGCAGAAAAAAGGGGGAAGCCTGGGAGAGGATTTCAGTCCTGCCAGCAGAAATGAATGGAAGAGGGACTCCAGAATTAGAGCCCAGAAGGTTGAAGAGGTTTACTCTTCTAGATGCCCAACTCCGTAAAATAGCGAAAGGCTTGGAACACGAGCGCGTGCTGGCCTCCATTGGCCAAACGACCTTAGAGGCTGACATCACCGTGGTTGGTTAACAGATGCAGTTCAGAGCGGTTACATTTTTGCCTGAGGTCACATGACTGTATGAAGTAATGGATCCAGAATTCGAACTCATATCTTGTGAATCTGACTTCAACCTTCCTTCAGTATGTTTCGCAGCCAAATGCGGCAGTAAATTATAATTTTTAAAAATGTGTTGATGGTTCAGGAGCTAAACAACAGTGAATTTCCTTGGGAACAAAATAAACTTTCCGTGCTTTTTATGGGAACCGGGGGGTGAAAGCAGTGCTTCGATTTCCCTAAAATGGGATCCCTGAATTGTTTTCACTTAGAACTCCTTGTTCTCCTTTTATTTTAGAGACAAAATGAGTTTGGCCTCTTTTAGGCCATTACTGTCATTTTATTAAAAAATTAGATTTGAGAATTTCCTTTTTTGTTGGCAGAGACTATGGCATATATTTATACACCCTATTGATCTGATCAATGTTCACAGTGGAAGCTTAATAAATACTTACAGTTACGTGACTCAGTGCTAAAAAGCACTGAATAGCACAAGGCGCATGCTAGAATTATCTGTGGCTTATTTCCGTGGTTCGATGGTAAACTCTACACAGGGAAGAAGTGAGTTTATTCCCTCTTTCTGACTAGCTTTAGAGCAACATCAAGCATATCGAAGTACACAATAACCAACTGCTACGGACAATTAAAAAGCATTGATATCTTAAGCGACATAGAAATAAACACACAATGTCAGACTGGGAAGTGTCTTAATTTGGGTCCCCCCAGAAGCAGATGCTGAAGCAAAGATTCGCGGACAAATAGTTGCTTTAGGAGGGGTGTTAGTTTCATGCTGCTGCCGTGATCAATTACCACAAATTTAGGGGCTCAAAACAAAAAACTTGATTATCTTTGAGTTCTGGAGGTCAGAAGTGCAAAATGGGACACACTGGGCTAGAACCGACGTGTTGGCGGGGGCTGGGTTCCTCTTAGGGACTCTAAGGGAACCCATTTCCTTGCCTCTTCTAGCTTCGAGAAGCCACCTGCATTTCCTTGTTTGTGGCCTCTTCCTCCATCTTCAAAGGCAGCACTGGAGCATTTTCCAATCTCTCCCTTCTGGCTGCCTCCCTTTTTCACCTCTGAGTGATGACACTGGGCCCACCTGGATAATCCAGGCTCATCTCTCCAGCTAGAGATTCTTCATTGAACCCACATGTGTAAAGTCCCTTCCGCCACGTAAGGTTCTGGGATCGGGACACGGACATCTCTTGGACATCTCTTAGGAGCCAATATTCTGCCTACCACAGGAGGTGACCCCAGAAAACGCTGGCAGGGGAGTGGCGAAGTGGGACAGAGAAGGGAAAGAAGTCAATGAATGTGAGTTAACAAGGCAGCCATCGCCCAGGGCAACTGCCCATCCATCGCCATGTGAGGGCTGCTCTCGCGGTCACTAACTCCGACACACTGGCTTTCCCGGTGATGCCAGTGGGCACCCATGACCAGAAAGAGAGTGCCGGGGAGACCGCTTCAGGGGTTCTGCTCAAGCACTTGCCACCAGGGAGAAGGGGCTTCCGGAATCATCTTAACTGACCATATTCCCTTTTCTTTGCAGAAGAGCAGAAGCCCAGAATGTCGAAGGGATTGCCCAAGATCATGTGACCAAAGAAACCCACCGAGGGCCGCTTCCACACTGTACCAAGGGTGTGACATGTGCTTCCACATTTAATCTTCATGGTCACCCTTATGATGTGAGTATAAATGTGGTCCTAACAAACTTAGCCAAAATTACACACCTAGGAGTCGTGTTAGATGTAATAAGTGGCTGTCTGGCACAACAGAAGTCTATGGAGCATGGGTAGGCCAAATCCAGCCTGCCCCCCCCATTTTTGTACAGCTCATGAGCTAAGACCTAAATGCATTATTCTAATTGTAGTCTTGACCCACCTATAACACAACAGGACTATCACCTCCCTAATTCTAGACGCTATACTTCTATTGACGCAATCCAAGAAAACGTTTATTTTTTGGAAATTGCCCCAATAAGTTAGCGTATACTGACAACCGATTCTTAGTTAAAACACATACACCTAATTTTAAGTTGTGTCCCCTCTATCCAGGATTCATACAGGTGGTTTTTCTGCATTTACCTTTATGAATTTTTATTTATCCTTGTTACAATCCATTTTGTTAGATTCAATTCATTTTGTTATTTCTTCTTCTTGTTTTTTTTTTTAGTCTTTCCATGCCTTTCTGGGTCTTTATTTTTTTTTCCAATATGTGAAATTTATTGTCAAATTGGTTTCCATACAACACCCAGTGCTCATCCCAAAAGGTGCCCTCCTCAATACCCATCACCCACCTTCCCCTCCCTGCCCCCCCATCAACCCGCAGTCATTTTGTCAACCCCTCTTCTCAGCTCTACAGCTACCTATGAGGCACCTCGATTTGAATGGCCCCCCGGCTCTGAAAATCACACAGCCAAAAGGGAACTCATCCTCCTTCCGCCCAAGCCTGTACTCCCCCCTTTACGGTCCCCAGCCTACAACTGTGCAAAGGCTGCCCTTACCATGGGCATCGTCTCAAGGGGACACTATGTTCTAATGTCTGGCACCTTCTCTAGCATGCAAGAGTGAGCTCACTAAATTTCAAAGGATAAAAAGGAAAGAAGGGAAGGAGAGGAGGGATGGGGAGGAAGGGACGGAGAATGGGGCATTTCTACACTTTTTAAAGAACAGTAAAGGGATAGAGGCTCAGCATGAAAAAGATGTAAAGGCAGCATTGCTGTGCTCGGGACAGAGTGGATCCCAGGGTCCCCGGTGGCCAGGCACGGGCACCCCGACTGCCATCTCCTAAGGCCAGCCAGCGAACAGCAAGGTGGAAACTCCACCATCTCAGGAACGGGATATTGTTTCTCCGGGTTATCGCCCAAGTCGGTGCACGTGGAGGGTCTTTTTGGCTTTCGTGATCGAAGATGCTGCTTTCACTCAAGGGGACTTTCCTCAGAGAAACACTTGGAGAAGCACACACCCACTTGGAAAAAGTAAACAACTTCGAGGACAGATTATGAAGCACCTCCACTTGCCTTCTGAACTAAGAAATAAAGATTACAAATCCTTAGCCTCACGGCGTGATCTGTATGGCGATGCTACAGCATTGCTGTATTATGACTTTATAAATTAATTTTGTTATTTCAGCAAAATTTTAAAGTTACAGTCATATTACTTTAGGGTGAATATTTTCCAATTTCATCAATATGTGTGCAAAACTTAATTATTCCAAGTCCCAGAAATAAGACCTTGATGAAATAACTCGACAAGTGAACCCATCTCCCACAGTCCCCCTCTCCTTAGGCTACGGCAAATTCCCTAAGGGTCACCTATCTGGGGGCAGAGATCTCCAGCCTGCCTAACTTCCCCAAAGCTAAGATCCAGAAAATTCCCAGTGCTTCCAGCTGCCCAAAAGGTATCTCTAAATGAATTATTATAATTCCTCACAGCTTGTGGGTTTAGCTGTATTTTCAGAGAGAAATCTCTGAAAGGAGATGACTTCATCTGGGCAAATATTTTACTGTAAAAGGTACGAGACTCGGGACTTATGAAAGTCTCATTCAAAACTGCGTCAGGAGACAAAATCTCCCCCAAGGAGGGGCAGAGGAGAAGATGTTGACAGGTCCACTATGAGCTCTAACCATGTATGTGCATCCCGAGAGAAATCATTTCTGGCCTCATATTTTCCATTTTAATGTCTCAACAGCAGAACATAAAGCACCTCCAAATTATATCAGCAGCCACTGCAACGAGGCTCAACTATGGCCAGGACTCATTAAAGGCCAGAAAGATCCCTCCAGAAGTGAAATAATATATCCTGGAGGGCAGGTGAGGAAACTATGAGTGATGGCCACCAAAAAAAGCAACTCGTTTGAACAAACCCCTGGTGTTCACAATTAACCTCGTTAAATTGCATTTTTCATTTCCAGCCTCTTTTCTGAACGTGTGTTTCCTGCGGATCCTTCACACTGTGGGGGAAATTAAGCCCCTGCAAATAATATAATTTTGTTTTATACTTTAGTAGGGTCCCTGAACAGCCGCACTATTGGGAAATGCAGAATCTCAGGCCCCACCCTGAACCTTGTGAAGCAGAATCTGCATTTTAACCAGGGCCCCAGAGGACCTATGTGCACAGACACATGA
This sequence comes from Prionailurus bengalensis, assembly GCF_016509475.1. Lineage (NCBI taxonomy): Eukaryota > Metazoa > Chordata > Mammalia > Carnivora > Felidae > Prionailurus > Prionailurus bengalensis. The sequence continues at coordinate 8,529,646 of NC_057361.1, forward strand.
GCAGCACTGGCCCGCCAGAGAGTAGCTCAATGATAATGACCGGTATTGCAGCTCAATACTTAAAAAGACAGCCCAATTTAAAAATTGGATCTAAATAGACATTTTCCCAAAGAAGACCTACAAATGGCCAATAAACACATGAAAAGATGCATGGAATCATTACTCATTAGGGAAATTAAAGTCAGAACCACAATGAGACACCACTCCATACCTATTAGGATGGCTATAATTAAAAAGAAAGACAATAACAAGTGATGGCGAGGAGGTAGAGAAACTGGAACCTTCACACACTTCTGGTGGGAATGTTAAAACGGTGCGGCCACTTTGGAAAATGGTCTGACAATTCCTCATATGGGATATGAACCAATAACTCTGTTCCTAGGTACATACTCAAGAGAATTGAACACATATGCCCATGCAAAAACGTGTACGTGAATTGAACACATATGCCCATGCAAAAACGTGTACGTGAATTGAACATATATGCCCATGCAAAAACTTGTACATGAATGGTCACTGCAGCCATTATTCCTATTGGTCAAAAGGTAAAAAGACCAAATTGTCCATGAGTGGATCAGGGATAAACAAAATGTGTTCTATGAATCCAGTGGAATATCATTCAGCCATAAAAAAGGATCATGCACTGATACCTGCTACAACACAAATGAAGCATGGAAACATTAAACTACATGAAAGAAGCCAGTCACAAAGGACTAAATATTGTAGAATTCCATTTATATGAAAGGTCCAGAATAGGCAAAACCATGGAGACAGAAAGGAAATTAATGGTTGCTTAGGGCTAGCAAGGAGGGTGGGGTGTGTGTGGAGGGAGGTGAGAGCTAAAAGGTGTGAGGTTTCTTTTTGAAGGGACCTGAGTGTTCTCAAATTGACTGGGGTGATGGTTGCACACAGCTGTGAATACTGTGAATATACTAAAAACCCACTGAGTTGTTTCAAAAATGAAAGGCAGTGAATTCCTCTGTCATCGAATTTTCACGTAGAACATGCTGCCCAGCTAGAGATATGACCTGCAGGCTAGAATAAAGATCACAGACAATAAATGCTTTGTGCTAAATGATACACCACTGATGGACCACTTCCTGTGTGCTGGGTCCTATGTTGGCCCCGAACAGGGATTTTCTCTTAAAAATTCTCCCCAAAGTTCTAGGAGTTAATTAGTATCATTGCCATTTTACAGATGAGAAAACTGAAGCGTTGGAAACCTATCGAAGGTCAACTGGCTGGTGAGCAGTGGTGAAGCTCAGCTCTGAACCCATGGAGTCTGGGAGCAGAGCCCACACACAATCTCCCTCTCCATCTTGAGTCCCCCTATAAGCGACTTCAGCTAACTGCTAACTCTCCTAGTCAACACGCAGGTAGCAGAAGAGCCCCACGGGGCGCAGTGAGAGGTGGGGGTCACCGCTTGCCACTCAACTCATATTCTCCAAGTCCCACTGCTTGTTGACTACAGGCAACCAACGTTAAATGATTTTTCTCTTCGCATCAGGAGACAGATTGGCCTATTCCGATAATCAGCTCAATCTCATCCTTCTGAGTTTCCCCAAACGTAAAATATTTTGGAAAAATAAGCCAGCCCCCCCCTTTTTTTTTTAACTGGAAAAACACTTAGTCAAACAAAACTGCCTATTTTCAGAAATGCCCTGAATGAGTAAAGGACTAGTCAAATTCCACATGGGATGTGTTTCCATGAGTCATATATAAGAAAAAATATTTCATGTGTGATCACAAGACAATGGTGTCTATAACAAAACTCCTGCCAAATTAACAACTCCAATTTGATTATTTAAAATCACAGCTAACACATATATAATACTTACTATGCCCTGGGTACTATTCTAAGTGCTTTCTATTTACTCATTTAATATCTACGGTAGCTCACAAGGTATTTTAATAGTCCCATTCTAAAAATGATGAAACTGAGAATTAAGGTTTTGGCAGCCAGAGCTGGAGGGTGAAACCGGACAATTTATACTCTGAACTGCAGTCTACTAACTGCTCTTGACAACTGATGGAAGAAAAAGCTGTAGCCTCTGCAACCACTGAAATCAACAAAATTTCATGGTTGTAGTAACTTCCACAAGCTCCAAAAAGAGTTTTGTCAGCATGTGATGGTTGTGGCAGCTTAGGTGCATTTGACCAGGTTGTTTAAACATACAAACTAAGCCAGAAGGCTACTCAATGTTAGAGACCAGATGAATTACCAGAAAAAAAATAGGGTCTATCCAGCCAAGAAGGCATTTCTCTTGAAGATGAAATCCCATTGCTCATGTCTGCATGGAATGGAATTACTCAAAAGAAAGAAAGAAAGAAAGAAAGAAAGAAAGAAAGAAAGAAGAGAGAGAGAGAGAGAGAGAAAGAAAGAAAGAAAAGAAAAGAAAAGAAAAGAAAAGAAAAGAAAAGAAAAAAATGCAAACAGTATAGCCAACTAGTCTATTTGTATTCCCTACCATAATTTCAAACAACTTCATGGTTCATTAGGTATTTTGGCATACTCGGTAAGTATTTTTTAATGGAGAATGATCACAAAGCTTTAAAGTAAATTAAAAGCTCCATAATAATCAATCATTATCAAGTAGGCTTTATCCCAGGGATTCAAGGAGGTTCAACATCAGGACAGCTATTGATGGAATTCTCTACGTGTTTACATTAAAGGAGGAGGAAAATAACATTGTCATCTCAACAGATGCTAAAATATATTTCACAAAATTTCAAAGGCCTGCACATTAAGGAAAAGCATAACTATTAATAAATCAAGATAGAAAGAACTGCTTCATCTTAGTCACGGGGTATCTACCAGAAAGTGATAGAAAGCATCCTTGTTTAACAGTAGAAACTGAGAAGTGGCCCCATTATAGTCAGTAGCAAGACAAACATGCCCACATTCAACATCATACCCGAAGATCTCATCAATACATATGACAAGAAGATGAAAAGAAACCTTAAATAAAAAAGACTATCGCCCCCACCCCCTAAAAAAAGATTATCCCAAACTATTGTTATTGGGAGATAAATGATTTCCTAGCTACAACTCCAACCGTGTTAATTTAAAATTTATTAGAACTAAGACAAAAGCAGTAAGGTCAACATACAAGTTAATAGATTTCCTACATGCCAACAATAACCATGTTGAAGACATAATGGAAAACTAGATTTCATCCAGGAAAGCAAAACAGCCATGAAAGAAACAAAAATAAATCTGTAAAGTGCTAAGGAATAAAATTAACAAGAAATGTGCCAGACCTATATGAGAATTTTGCAAAAATGAAAATCTGCTCATTGCAGGCATCACTTTGATGAATAATTATCATCAAATGGGAGCATGTCAGCTCCTAAAACCTCACGAGAGGGAGATGCTGAATTATTCACGTTGGCTGCCCAGGTCCATTTTGCCAAGTAACGGATGCTTTGCCAGTGTGGCCAGCTTCAGAGCCAAAAGCATAGCCCAGCCCTTGGGTATTTATCTTCCCCTTCTTGAATGTTTATAAGGCCCCTCAAGAGTACAGGGCCCCACTGATGCCTTCCTGGCCAGCCTTCTGTCATACCCTGCACAGTGCCCTGAAGGGGAGGGTCTGCACACAGCAAATGGGAAAGAGTAAAATTTATTTAATAGACTAAATCCTTATAGTACCATGATTTGCAGTGGCTTGATGTTTTCTGTTTATTTAAACCTTCTCCCCGATTTCCAACGTGATACATATTCATTGAAGGAATAATTAATAGTTTTCATGGCGAAAAACAGAAGTGTGACTTTTACAGATGTATTTTGCCATTTAGGGAATGACCTTTGAGATGTTCAGAGTCTGAGGCAGACATGCCCATTACCCAGGTCCCAGGCCCCTGCCTTCCATCTCGGTTACCGGACGTTCTTAAAGGAATCTGAAAAGGCCTCGCTTCTGTGATGATCCAACATTTTGACAATTGCAGGCATGGTTTATTAGTTTAGGTAGATTTTTAGAGCTCTCTGGGCCACCATTTCCTGATCTACAAATATAATCATCACTTCCCATGATTACTGTGAGTTTAAGAGAGTGTAGCCATTTTGTAACACAGAGCTACCGTATGACCCAGCAATTCTACTCCTAGGAATACACCCAACAGGAGTGAAAACTTACTGTCCATACAAGAACTTGTACATGGAATGCTCGTAGCAGCACTGGCCAAAAAAGTGAAACAACCCAACTGTCTGCCAAATGATGAACAGATAGACAAAATGCGGTCTCTCCATGCAATGGAAGACTGTTCAGCAACAAAAGGGAGTGAAGTACGGACACACGCCACAGCATGGATGAATCTTGGAAACGTCATGCTAAGTGAAAGAAGTCGGTCACAAAAAGATGATACATTGTATGATTCCACTGATATGAAATGTCCAGAATAAGCAGATCCAGAGAGACATAAAGTAGATTAGTGGTCTCCCAAGGCTGGGGGGAAGGGAGGAACGAGTGACTGCTGAACGACACTGGATGTCTTTTGGGGGTAATGAAAATGTCCCAGAATTAGACAGTGATGATAGTTACAAATAAGGAAGTTAGTAAATAAGTACAAAACCCTTATTCATACCCCTGAAAAGGGTGAATTTTGAGTATATCGATCATATCTCAATAAAGCTATTATTAAAAAATAATCGTGGGGGTGCCTGGGAGGCTCAGTCGGTTAAGCACCTGATGTCTACTCAGGTCACGATCTCACAGTTTGTGAGTTCGAGCCCCGCATCGGGCTCTGTGCTGACAGCTCAGAGCCTGGAGCCTGCTTCGGGTTCTGTGTCTCCCTCTCTCTGTCTGTCCCTGCCCCACTCACGCTCTGTTTCTGTCTCTCAAAAACAAATAAACGTTAAAACAAATCCCATATTCTGTTGTTTGTTCTATAATCCTATTGTCTATATCTGTACATAGGAAAATGAGATACAGTCACTTGCTGCACTGGAATTTATATTGGTTTGTTCTCCTACACTTTTAAATAATGAGGAATTTTATAACCATTCTTAAAGCTCCTTATGCATGAATATCAGGCAGAAGATTGCAGAGAAGGAGACACACTATGTTTCTAGGAGTTTGTGAGATTATACAGAACCTGGGAAAATATACCCATTAATAAAGCCTGCCTTTGAGAAGTATTTCAGCAAGATCTTCTTGTTTTCTATAAAAACAGGGAGCTTCTCTGAGCAAAGGGAAGGAGGTGTTTGGCTACTGCCTGCTGAAATGCTGAGTCCTAACAAAATTATCTCATGAGGAACCTGATAAGCTCGTTTGGAGGGGAAACGTTGATACATGAGAGTGACAAAATCCAGACCAGCCTACTCATGTGGTGCTGTCTCATTAAGCGACTTGCAGAAGAAAATTTACCTCACTGCAAGCACTTTTGCTCTCACGTCCCAAGTCCCCCTTCCTCTGTGTAACCTGGTAACTTCTCGCTAGCTTATGAGAAGCCAGTACATCAGCCTGCAGCTCAGCGATGAGACACATTCAAAATGCTCCAATTAAGAAACGGGAACCCTCTTGCACTGTTGGTGGGAATGCAAACTGGTGCAGCCGCTCTGGAAAACAGTGTGGATGTTCCTCAAAAAATTAAAGATAGAACTACACTACAACCCAGCAATATCACTGCTAGGAATTTACCCCAGGGATACAGGAGTGCTGATGCATAGGTGCACTTGTACCCCAATGTTTATAGCAGCACCTTCAACAATAGCCAAACTATGGAAAGAGCCTAAATGTCCATCAACTGACGAATGGATAAAGAAGACGTGGTTTATATATACAATGGAATACTACTTGGCAATGAGAAAGAATGAAATCCTGCCATTTGCAGCAACGTGGATGGAACTGGAGGGTATTATGCTGAGTGACATAAGTCAGTCAGAGAAGGACAGATATCATATGTTTTCACTCATATGTGGATCCTGAGAAACTTAACAGAAGACCGTGGGGGAGAGGAAGGAAAAAAGTAGTTACAAACACAGAGGGAGGGAGGCAAGCCATAAAAGACTCTTCAATACGGAGAACAAACTGAGGGTTGATGGAGGGGGGGAGAGGGGAAAATGGGTGATGGGCATGGAGGAGGGCACTTGTTGGGATGAGCACTGGGTGCTGTATGTGAGCGATGAACCACGGGAATCTATCCCAAAAACCAAAAGCACACTTTACACACTGTATGTTAGCCAATTTGACAATACATTATATTTTTTAAAATGCTCCCTGGGGCTCCTGGGTGGCTCAGTCTGTTGAGCGTCCAACTTCGGCTCAGGTCATGATCTCACGGTTTGTGAGTTCAAGCCCCGCATCGGGCTCTGTGCTAACAGCTCAGAGCCTGGAGCCTGGAGCCTGCTTCCGATTCTGTCTCCTTCTCTCTCTGCCACTCCCCACTTGTGCTCTGTCTCTCTGTCTCTCAAAAATAAATAAATGTCAAAAAAAAAATTTAATAAAAATAAAAAAATTCTCCCATTAAAATCGAAAAAGTACTTGGTCAGCTGCTGTTAAGAAGGTAAAAGAAAGACAAGACTGATTAGGCATGCTTAATCGAATATACAGAGGGGTTGAGAGAGAAGACGGAGTGACAGGGCAGAGTGAAGACAGATACAATAAACAAAGACGCAAATTATACAGGCTTTCTGAGTTCTGAGGTTTCTGTGGACCTGAATGGGGATCAGATATTTTTAAGATGTATTGCCAAGACTACAGTGTATGTTAACTAACTTGAATTTAAATAAAAATAATAAAATAAAATAAAAAATAAAATGTACTGCAATTGTAACAAAGAAGTTTAAAAAATCCATTCAGATTTGAGAAAAACTTAGATCACAACTCTACAAATATAGTCTCCCAGACATCAATTACTATATTACAATTCTTTGCAAGGATATAGAGAAACTAGAACCCTCATCTATCGATGGACTGTAAAAGGGTCCAGTCACTTTGCAAAACATTCGGGCAATTCCTCAAAAACTTAAACATAGAGTTACAATATGACCCAGAATCACACTCTTAGGTAATCTATCTAAGAGAACTGGCCAAGCAAAGACTTATACATGAATGTTCATAACAGCCTTATTCATCATAAGTCCAAAAAGTGAAAACAAGCCAAACGTCCACCAAGTGATCAATAAACAAAAGGTAGTGTGTCCATACAATGGAATAGTATTGGGCAGTGAAAAAGAATAAAGAACTGATACATAATGCAACATGGCTGAACCTCAAAAACACTACATGAAACTAAGGAAGACACAAGAGACCGCATATTTCATGATACCATTTATATAAAATGCCAGAATGGGTAAATCTATAGAGACAGAAAGTAGATTAGTGGTTGCCAGGGGCTGGGGTGAAGGAAAATGAGGATGAATGCCATTTAAATGGGTATCATGGGTCTGCTTGGGGTAACAAAACAGTTCTAAGATTTGCGGTCCCGGATGGACAACTTTGCAAAATTTACTAAAAACTAATCAGAATATATACTTGAAAGGGTGAATTATATGATATGCAAAATATGCCTCAATAAATTGTTTATTAATTCATAGAAAAAGACAGATGGTGGGTGCCTTGGGGGTGGAGAATGGTGTGTGATCTCTTTCTTGTTCTTTTTTTTTTTTTACACTTTATAATGATTTGCAAATTTTCTACATGAGGGAATTCTTATGCTAGGTTCCCCGGAAGTAGACCTGAGGTGAGGAATTGTATGAAAGTGATTCATAGGAAGAATTCCCAGGATGAACCTGAAGCAAAGTAGGAAAGTGAGACTGGGAAAGTAAGGATACCAAGAAAAGATGTAGCATCAGGTAAAGATCCTAGGAAGGTTAACTATGGCTCAATCCATACAGGTGGAGGGTGCTGGGGAGAGGGTGCAGGATCCACATTGGTGATCTGATAAGGAAGCTGGGATATTTATAACCACACACACACACACACACACACACACACGGCACCACAAAACCAGCCATTTCCACTGGAGTGTGTGTGTGTCCTCTAGCCCTCTGAAGCTGCTGCCTCCTGCAAAACCTCATGTTCCCATGATTATTCCAGCATGAGTAGAAATGTGATCCTTGGCTCTTATAGAATGGCCTGTAGAATCATCCGAAGCTGGACAGCGGGAAAGAAAAAAAAATCAGCGAGAAGAAGCTAACTGAAAAGGCTACATACTATATGATTCCAACTGTACGACGTTATGGAAAAGGCAAAACTGTGGAGACGGTAGAAAGATCAGTGATTGTCAGGGGTTAAAGGCAGTGAAACTACTGTGTGTGACCTGCAACGGTGGATGCGCGTCGTTACACACGTGTCCGAGCCCACAGACCGTACAACGATGGGCTTTGAGTGATGATAATGTGTCAACGTAGGTTTGTCACTTTTAACAAACGTACCACTTTGGTGGGGGATGTTGATAGAGGAGGAGGCCGTGCACCCACGTAGAGGTATGGGAAATCTCCACATCTTCCCCTGAATTGTGTTGTAAACCTAAACTGCTCTGAAAAATAAAGTCTCTTAAAAAAAAAAAAAAAGCAGGGGCTCCTGGGTGGCTCAGTCGGTTAAGCATCCAACTCTTGATTTCAGCTCAGGTCATGATCTCACGGTTCATGAGTTCGAGCCCCACGTCAGGCTCTGTGCTGACAGTGCAGAGCCTGCTTGGAATTTTCTCTCTCCTTCTCTCTCTGCCCCTCCCCCACTTGAACTCACTCTCTCTCTCTCTCAAAATAAATAAACATTAAAAAAAGCAAAGCCTGCAATGATGCAGTCTTCTGGATGAACACAATTTCCTGCCAATTTCTCCATTCTCTTAAAAATGAAAGATCAAGACAAGGCTTAGACTACTCCTTCAAAAACATTACTTTTATTATATCATAATGTCAGTCACAGATGGCCAAAATTTTCCAAATTATCCAAAATTAGCACCCTAGCACTCAGCAGATAAGGTCTACCCCTCCTCCCACCCCCACTCCGGGCTTGGAATTTGGAAGATGTTTGAATTTGGCCTCTTAATTTTCTGATCTCCTGACCTACACTTGTCTTCAAGCCTTGTAAACTAGTTCTTGAGGTAGTCTTTATGGTTTCACACCATGTTGTCTTTGATCATGCTATGTTCTTGGATTGTGAGTGCCTTCATATCTCTTCTCTGCCCACCTGATCCAAACATTTAATATGGGGCGCCTGGGCAGCTGAGCCAGTTAAGTATCCCACTCTTGATTTCGATTCAGGTCAGGCCGCCATCTCACCGTTTGGGAGATCAAACCTCTGCACTGTCAGTGCAGAGCCTTCTTGGGATTCTCTCTCTCTCTCTCTCTCTCTCTCCCTCCCTCCCTCCCTCCCTCCCTCCCTCCCTCCCTCTCCCTCTCCCTCTCCCTCTCCCTCTCCCTCTCCCTCTGCCACTACCCTACTCACCCTCTCCCTCTCTCAAAATAAACATATAAAAAATAAAATAAATCATTTTTTGTTAAAACTAATTGTATAGTTTTCCATAAAATGACTCACGATATGAACCTATTCCATGATAAGTAACTAGGGTGATCAAACCATCCCGGTTTGCTGGGGACTTTCCACCTTTACCACTGAAAGTCCTGTATGTATCGTAGGAACCCCACTCCATCCCCCAAGACCCAGGCAAACAGGGATGGCTGGCCATCCTGCAAAATTTGATGTAAAGTATGAGCTTATCTGTGTTTTCCACAGGCTTAACACAGGGCTCTGAGCATAATTTTTGCAAAACAATATTTCTGATTAATTTTAATTGCATGCATTTGTGTCAGTGTTTTTAAGCAGGCATTTTCACAAGTGATTTTCTATGAATTCCTCATAAGGTCCAAGTACTGTTATAATTAGACAAAATGGTCCATTCCTGGCATCCTAGACATGAAGAGAAAAAGAAAATTTCACAGCCAAAATGTTAATAGCGTTTAAAAATATGGTAGAGCTAGGAAAAACCTTGTTAACGGAGTCTACAGCTTATCTCTGACCACCAAGAAATCCTTGAGTAGGATTAAAGTTTATGACCAATTACCACAGCTGATTAACATCTGTTCTATCACCTTTATTTTTTTTTAAGTAAGCTCTACACCCAACGTGGGGCTTGAACTCATGACCCCGAAGTCAAGAGTCACATGTTCTACCGACTGAGCCAGCTGGGCGCCCTTCTACTACGTGTATTCTTGATAGCGACAGTAAGGTATTGAATCTGCCCTTTTATCCTTGTCAAATATATTCCATTAAAAATTACTTTGAATCCCTATGAGGGAAGCAAATATCACTCTGTGAGCTGTAAAGAATTACAGAGTGTATCACTGTTAATATAAAAGGCAAAGCCAAAGTCAACATTTTTAATCAAAAAGTGACATCAGGTCAGGCCTTGAACTTGGCTCTTGAGAACAGCAAGCAATCAAGAGTAAGTGATAATGTTCCAGGCAGAGGGAAGAGCACCACGAGGCGCATTCAAGGAGCTGAAAGAGTTTATTTTGTTTGAGACAGAATTTGAGAAGGGGACAGATAGTGATAGACTAGTGATGAAGAAGTGGAGAGGTGGATTCAGATCCCAGAGGGTCTTACAAACAAGGTCACGGACTCTGTACTGGATTCAAAGAGCAATGGAAAGACATCAAAGTATTTCAGTAGCGAAGTACATGTCAGAGTTTCATTTTCTGACAAACCACTCAAGTAACAGAAGGAGAGACTACATTGGGGATGGGTCAAGTTGGAGGCAAAACGTCCACTCCTGAGGCTGTCACGGGCCGTGGTGCGGTGGAATATAGGGCAGTGGGGATGGAGAGAGGGAGATGGGAGAGATGTTTAAGAAGTAGAAGACATGTCACTTGATAACTGATCGGATGTGGGATGGGGACATGGGAGAGGGAAGGGCTGAAACTTACCTTTGAGAGTCTGGCTTCAGCAACCAGTGGACCCGGAAGAGGGTTGGGTAGGGGCGGAGCGACAACGAATTCAGCTGCTTTACACATTGACTCCTAAGCTGACAAAAATTTACAAACCCCAGCATACAGTGTCATGTTTATAATCCAAAGAGCTGTTTTCATTTAAGAAACACAGCCCAAGAACCAAACACAGTTTCAAAACCAATGTTTCCCCTGTGAAAAAAAAAAAAAAAAGAAAAAAAAAAAGAAAAAGAAATGCAGAAAGTAGATGGAACAGGGGTGCCAATGTGTAATAGGTCTAGTCTTTCAACGATAAAATGCCCTGTGCTCTAGGGCAGCTTTTTCTTGCTGTACAGTTTCTCATAGGTGAGTGGCTCTGTGGTGACAGCCAAGATACCATGCGGCACTCTCAAAAGCAATTTGACCAGAACATAGGCCGCTGTGCTGCCCGTGCGAGAATTCCTGAGAATCCGAGGGAAGTCAAGGGGAAATGGTAACCAGAAGGATAGTTGTACTTTTGACTACAGAAGAATCCCAAAGCATATCTGGATGATAACACAGCAGCTCAGTAAGATTGTCAGGGAACCAGATGCTCTCAATGTTTAACACAGAGGAAAACAGTCTGGCCTTCTAGTTCAAGACTCCCGGCCCAGAAACAGGTAGTAAAAACCTCGATGTTGCAGCAATGTAACAAATCTCGTACAGAATCTAAACACGTAGAGCAGATGTTGTTGACGCCCCACCCTTGACCTTCACCTTTGCCGGTTGAAGGCTGCCTACCAGGAACACCGGTAAATCTCTGCCGAAGGGCCTTTTTTTCTGGCTGAAGGAGCAAGTCTTCCTTACACAGGGCAAGCTGGAAATACCGGAAAGTTAATGCCCCTGGAAGCAGACCTTACGGAAGACAAATGAGGTGTAGGTGGGCAAATACACCAATCTCCTGGGCCCCCAGTCCAGATAACTCTGAGGGGGGTTCTACAGTCTTCTGGAAGGACTGAGCCCAGTGACACATAGTGGGCAAATGCTTGCGTGCATGTAGTTTATTTTGGAGGGGTTCCGAGGAAACCGGTAGAGTGTATACAACATGCCTCGGAGTTCGCCTGACACAGCTAAGAAAGCTGGCATATTTATGTCCCGATCACCACCGGTCATAGGCTAAGTCGATCCTAGAAGACGCGGCCTGCGTGACGCTTTCAGCCTGCGGCCAGGCCGGCTGCAGTGTCCAGAGAGGTAGGGACCGTGGGCTGGTCGACAGAAGCCCGTGGGTCAGCGTGCACAGCGGTGATGCTAAGGGGCACCGGCAGCATCTACTGCAGAGAGGCACGAGCTCCACAGAAGGGCGCTGGCAAGCAGTTCCCAATGACTGACCGAGGTTAAGTCCTGAAGGGCAAGTAGGAGCCAGTAGGGTTTGCGGGGCAGGCCGCGCCGCTGTGGCAGACGGACAGGACAGTAGGTGGGAGCGGAGTCGGTCTGAAGGAGGCCGTTAAATGAGAGGCGACCCATCCGCAAGAGAACCGCACCGTCCGTTATGCCAGGGACACAGAAAAACACACCATTTATGCCCCAGAGTAAACATCATGATTTAATTGTTTTTAACCGGTTGAGTTTGAAACCTACGGGGAATCCCAGGAGAGAGATGCTGTGGACATTACTGGTCAGGAACTCAGAAGCAATCTGTGCCTATCATCAGAATATAGGCAGCAAAATTAATTCCGCAAAGATTTTGTTTTCATATCCATTATGTGCCAGGCACCATGTTGGTCCCTAAAGGTATGTAATGGTGACTATGAAGGAAGAGATCTCTTCCCTGTTGGAACTTTCGATACAGTGCAGTGGTGGCTGATAAGATATCCAGGAAGAATGTGAACACTGGGAACAGAAGAACCCTAGGCCATTCCAATGTCTAAAGGTCAGCAAGCAGAAGGAAAGCATCTGAAAGAAACCAAGAACAAATGGCCAGTGGAGTAGAAAAAAAAATACAAAGGATACAAAGACTGAAAAGAACTTACAATGACCACGTGGTTTTACAGGTCATAGTGGTACTATATGTATTGAGCTGGAGGGCAGTGCTGAGCAAAAACGTAAATGTAGAGATATTTATATCATAAATGTGGACATCACAAATAATCCCGACCGCCAGACATTTTGCTATAACATTAAAATGTAATTGACATCTTTTTTAAAAGTCTAATCTCTGATCCTTCGTCTGACTCATCCCTTAAGTTATGACCTATCTCCATCAGACAAGCCATACCTCACATTAGTAAAGGGCTTTAAAGTTTATCAGATAACACATATGTCTGGGGATCTGCCAGGATTCTTAGTTGCAAGCAACAGAAACCGGACTGACTTAAAAAGAAAAGGAACGCATCACAATTATGTTGGAAGAATATCAGTGTTTTCTGGGGAGTCGAGCTTGAAAAATGTACAGGAACGAAGGGAGGCTAGGTAACAAAAATGTTCTGCCCTGGATGCCCGCCACTGCCACAGTGCCCGTGCAGCGTCCCTGCCAGGGGACCCAGTATTACGCCACCTTGCCGCCATCTCCAGGCCTCTGTCTCTGCATCACACACTCAAGGGAACCAATTGAGGCCAAAGAATCTGATTGGCTGAGTCTAGGCCACGGGCCCTCACTGTGCCTACCTGGGAGTGGGAGAGGGAATAATTTCCCCATTAGCCTCCTGCTTGGGATTCTCTCTCTCCCTCTCTCTCTGCCCCTTTCCTGTTCACAGGTGCGCGCGCGCGCTCTCTCTCTCTCTCTCTCCTTCTCTCTCAAAATAAATGAATAAACTTAAAAAAATTCCTCAAGATTAAGAACCACGGAACTGGCTCATCTGACTTTATGATTATTCTCAAGTCACAGAGATTGTCGTGATGCGCCTTCATTATAGACTTGACTGGGGCCGTGTGCTCAAGAAATGGCCAAGAAGGTGATCTTAGTTGTGACACGTGGAGTGAAGTTCCTCCCTCAGAATTTAACACCAGGGTTGTCTAGCCCATTCCACTGGTAGCGGCTCTCAAGCAGCATTTAGACCCTGGGAAGAAATTGTGAAATTTCTAATTAGTTCTCAGGTATTTCAATCCACCAAGGGCATAATTTTTACACTGGAAAATAGTAAATGCTATTCAGATGAAAAGGACCTACAGATGTGAACAATCCAGTCCTATTTTTTTTAATTTACCAGGCTTTGATATGGAAGTTTTCTTGTTTCTCACGCTAAACAGAGTATAAAATAATGCTGTGGCTTCCTTTCCAACAGGGGCCGACCCAATGGCTCCCACAAAGAAGACTATCAACAAGGGCCATTCTGCCATCAATGAGGTAGCGACCAGAGAATACACCATCCACATTCAGAAGCGCATCCATGAGTGGGTTTCAAGAAGCGTGACCCTCAGGTACTCAAAGAAATCTGGAAATTTGCCATGAAGGAGACGGGAACTCCAGTCGTGCCCCTCGACACCAGGCTCAACAAAACAGTCTGGGTCAAAGGAATAAGGAATGTTCCATACCGTGTCTGTGTGTGGTTGTCCAGAAAATGTAACGAGGATGAAGGTTCACCAAATCAGCTCTACACGTTGGTTACCTTTGTACCTGTCACCACTTTCAAAAATCTGCGGTTGATGTGGAAGAGAACAAACTGCTGATTGTCAGATAAAGGTAAAAAACCGCAAAAAATAATAGTAATAATGTTCTGGAATATATTTTACCCTCAGCCAATTGCTGCTCTGATGTACAAATACTTGTGTGTGCAATATTTATAGACCCTGTGTGTGGGTGTGTGGGTGTGTGTGTGTGTGCATGCGCACGCACACAGTGGGGGATGCTTTAAATACATCGGACTTGAAACATCATAGGACCAGTGGTTTCTGTGAATTCTAATACTAGATGTTGTTTGATTTATTAATAGGGCTTTTTTGTTGTTGTTGCCTTATTCACATAGCAGGGAAAGAGGGGATTACGTATCTGAACATAGTTTACCAAGAAAAGTAACATAATTCATGCTTAAAGAAAAAAACGGGATTGTGGACAGAGAACTTAGGTTTATGCATAAAGAACAAAACCTTCTTAAAGGCGTACTTTTCTAGTCCATATACATACTGCCTTAGTCCGTTCAGCCTGCTATAACAACAATACCACACAGTGAGTGGATTATAAGCAACAAGCATGTTACTTCTCACAGTTCTGAAGACGCTGTGACCAGGGAGCTCTCTGGGGTCTCCTTTATAAAGGCACTAATCCCACTCATCTGTCCTCATGACTTAATCACTGCCCAAAGGCCACGTCCTGGTATGACCACCTTGAGGATCGGGATGTCAACATATGAATTTGGAGGGAACCTTGACATTTTGTCCACTGCACATATCCGATATTATGTGCCTCGGGTTTAACCAGATAAAAGAGTATACTAAATCAAAATGGAAATGAAACGTATTTATAATTATTTTAGGTAAATTGCTAACCTAAATTGGTGAGTTGCAGCTATGGCCTGGCAGTGACCAGCCTCATCCAATCCCCATAATGATCTTAAAGGATGGGCTCCTGTCTTGGAAAGTAGCACCGAGGTCCTCTGGCCCATTCCATTACTAGTTAGCTCTCAAATAGCCTTTAAACTCTGAGAAGTTGTGAAATTCCCAAATCAGTCCTCAAGCAATTTAATCCACTGACAGAAAAAAATTTTATCTTGGGAAATACTAAATGCAATTCAGATTAAGAGGATCTATACCAATGAATATTTGATGTGAACGTGGTCCTCTTTTCCCCTTTTGACTGAGACCCACAGGTTAAGGAGGCTTGCCTGAGCTTACAAGGTTCATTTTCCTTTTTTGCAATATCTCCTCATTTCCCAGTTTGAGATTAAAATCAAAGGGAAAAATGTGTTTTTTTTTTTTTCCTCGAATGCTTTTCCACCTTCTTACTTTGCATCAGCCACTCCGGCTACCAACCAACGTTCTTTCGTGTTAAAAGAACTCTAACCAATTGGGATGGGTGCGAACATTTCCCAGACTTCACAGGGTGACTGCGGGAATGAGAAGTCCAGGGGTTTTCAGCTACCATTCTTGACACCTGCCACATCCCCAACCCCCCTCCACACAAATGGGACAGAGGAGGGGCCTGGTACCAAGGAAGGACCCTTAAATCCAGGGTGCTGCCCAGCCCCTAGCTGGGACTGACAGGCCTATATAGATATGAGCAGGGACCCTAAAGCAGCTCACATCAGCAGCTGCCATCGACACGAACCTCAAGCTCCAGAAACCTCTGCCCTCTCCACCCTTTGAGACTAACCCTAACACTCCAATTCAAAGCCTAAGATAGCATCTTGGCGCTTCAAACGCATGGCTCCTCTCTGTGACCCCTGCCCAAGCACATAGCTTAATCAGGCTACTTCACCAACAATAAAGCTCAGCCCCTGGTGACCCATCCTGGTCAGGCTTCAGATTGTGAGTCCCTAGGTATTTACCTCCGGTTTCTCCACCTTTTGATCATGCCAATATCTCTTTGTGCTACTCTGTGATGAATGGTTGCCTCCAGGACTAGACTATAAACTCTATAACAGGGATCTTGACTGCTTTGCTTACCACCGTATTCCTCAGTGCCTAGCACACACCAGGGGCTTATTGGGTGTTTACTGAATCACGGGACCTAAAATATTCCTTATCTTCCCTGACTCGCTCGGGGGTCACTTCCTGCATGAAACTCTCAGACTATGCCAACCAAGAGGACTTTCTCCTTTATTCCTTTTTTTACGCCACATGCACCACCAGCTAAGTACATGAAAGCACAACAGGGAGGAATGGGGCTTTCTGGTCGCGGAGGCACTCCGAAAACGAACGAAGGAGATGAGAACACAAAGTGCAGAAGAGGAAAGGGACAAAACGAGAGAAAGATGGCAGCCCTGATTCAGGTGAACTAATCTGAAGAATGCGAAACCACAGGTCAAAATCTAATGATCTGTGTTAGTCAACTATAGCTGCAATAAAATTACATAACAAAATGGCTCACAAAAAAGCAGCGTTGTTTTCTTGCTCAGACATCTTAGTGGCTCTATTTCGGGCTACAGTCAACTGGGTTTGGCTCTAGGCTTCAGGATGGGTCCAGATCTGTTTCCTGAAGCCTAGGTTGAAAGCGTAGCTGCATGGGGCAGGCTCTAATCACTGCCCCATTATGAGGCGAGAGGCCGAGCCTAACCATGTGAGCATATGGAAGGCTTCTACTAGATGAAGGACTTCACATCTGCTACACTTCTATTGGCTACAGCAAGTCACGTGGCCACGCCCAACATCAAAAAGGGGTCTGAAAATATACCCTACCCACCCTGGGACAGTGCGAGATCACCCTGCATGAGGGAATGAAGAATCGAGGACACAAGCTATCGCACTGTACCCAGAGCCCATCACTATCACCCAAACAACAAAAGCATGCAAGCACTCAAAGAACATTCTGACGAGGAACAGTTTTTTTGGAGAAGCTAGAAAGGGATGACTTATTCACTGAGTTCACCAAAAGCAGGAGACCGCTGCTTAAGTCACAAAGTAGTCCAGGGTTTAAAAACAGGATTGCCTGTTCGTAGCTCTGATTTGGGATCTGCTCCTCTCCACCTGGAAGTCAGTGGGAGGCGGGCAGGTGCTGGAGAGAGAGGTGGAGTGAGGGCCTGGTGGCGCATGTGTGGCAGAGCCCTGGACCCCCCACTCTCTCCACCTATCGGCCCCTCTGGCCTTGACTCAGCTCCCAGCTTCAAGCCCAGGAACACTCTGAGCGATACCGCAGCCCCCACCCCTCTGCCTGGAGATGATGTGAGTTAGGAAACCGGTTCTACAGACATCTAGAAATTTCCAGTGTTCACATGAAATCTACATTCTCCATGCAAAATACAGCTGTTACGTATTGTGTGACCGAGCTCAAACCTAGCATATTTGGAGCCTCGCCTGCCCGCAAGTTCTCCAACCTCACCAAATAGTAGCATCTGTGGTGGTAGTCTTAGGATTCGTTTCTCTGGGAAAACATTATGAGCCAGGGAGTTGCATGCAGAGACTTTTTAGAGAATCCTCGGAGAGATAAACCTATAAGGAAGTGAGGCCAGAAGGATCAGGCACAGGGAGGAGCCCTGCAATGCAGTTGCATCAGAGGCCTCTGCTGAGCAAAGAGCTCTGGAGCTCCGGTGGCCCTTCGGAGGCAAGGAGGCCTGGCCTTTATAACTGCAAATCGGCTAGTCAATGGCTACGGATCGCCCCCTCAGAAGCAGCATAACCTTGAGAAAGTCGTTGCCACGGGGCAGAGGACAATTCCAGTGACGGGCACAGCTGTGAGCCTTCAGAAGGTGGCTTTCCCAGCAGCTGGGGTTTAGTGGGGTTTAGATCCTGGAAAGGGGCCTCGGCAGAGCACCACAGCACCTACCACAGGTGGTATCCACTGATCTGCTGGGGAACTTCTGCTAAATAACTGGGGGAGGAGAGGAGAGTTGGTGATTGCACATTAGGGACAGGAGAAGGGAGGAGAATGAGAGGAATGTTCTCCATCTGGTCCCTAGGATTGGGTTTGAGTTGTGTGGTTAAGGCCTTTCACTTCCATGAGAGACTCCACACCCAAGCTTCAGATCAAAGTGACAAAGGCTGACCCAGAGCTAGGGAGCTGTCCACTCTTCCCCTCTTGTGCGCGGAAACCAGTAGCATGCTTGGAGAGTACAGGGTCTGGCCTTTGTACTGATCTGGGAAATGGGTAGAAAGGTAAACTGAAAGAAGACCAGAGGAGACAGCCTGAGCTATATGACAGCCAGGAGCAAGCCCACCCCAGGCCGAAAAGAACAGTTACAGAAAGGAAGGGGGCTGGGGCAGTGCGGTGAAAGAGACAAGATCCTGAGCAGGCCGAGTAGGGAGAGGAAAAGGAAGAGAGGGGAGGGAGCAGAGGAGACACAGAAATTATGCAAAGACGGTCACCAGGCTGTAGAGTAGGATTTAGGGATTGAGATCACCGAAGATTTTCTCTGTGCCATGCAATTTAATTTCACTTTAATTCTTTGGAGTGCAACCAATTCTTTAAAGTGTAACTTACTTCTTTGACTGCAACACCCAGCTGGACTCGACAGGAAGTGGCTTGGCTCTATCCGCGTCATACAGAAGAAATGAGAGAATAAACATTTGTTGGGATGGAGGTACACTTAATGGGATGTCCTTGGGATGGTTCTCAAAGGGCTGTCTTGTACTTTATGCTGCTCCTGGCTGTGTCGTTGACTTTTGAGAACCCCAAGAAGGGGCTGCGATCTCTACTTATGCATAGCCTGGCAGGTCCTCAGAGAGCACAAAATCAGTGAAGGAGACCCAGAGAAGGAATGGGTGGATCTGGATGGGGTCACACCATCAACTAAAGTGGAAATGATGTCAATGGCCAGGATCCCCCTGAGGCCTAATCCAGGGAATATTTGAGAAAGCGCAGTGGGAGCATCTTAGTGTGACGGACACCATTTCCCAGAATGCTTTTAGATCTCTGGAGGCTCATTTTCACTTTTTAAAATCTTTAAAACTCCATCTGGACCCCATAGTGGGTTTAACCATTCTATCATGTGGGTGCCACTTTCACCTTTAAATGAAACCTATCCATCATTAGTAGTCGAATAGCTTAAGTATGTTAGGAAGACACTTAGCAAAACATAAATGTTGCTCAACATGTAGTGATTAAAAGTCCCACGTTGTGAAATCACCTCAGTCAATGCTTAACTCTCCAATGTGTTTCTGATTTCCTCTGATCTTATTTCCCATAACATGATGCTCAAATACTTCTTCCTCAGTAAGCATTCCTTTGACTAAGTGGGATTTTGTTCTTACAGTTGCCAATTTGCGAGCTATATTCACATTCCTGTAAGTTTTCTTTTTAAAAATTTTTTTTAATGTTTATTTATTCCTGAGAGAGAGACAGAGCATGAGTGGGGGAGGGGCAGAGAAAGAGGGAGACACAGAATCTGAAGCAGGCTCCAGGCTCTGAGCTGTCAGCACAGAGCCCAATACACAAACTCACAAACCGCAAGATCGTGACCTGAGCCGAAGTCGGACGCTCAACCGACCGAGCCACCCAGGCGGCCCTTCCTGTAAGTTTTCTGCATTACACATAAAACACTGGGAGCACCTTCGTCAGCATCCTTCGATGCTTAGCTACCACTTGCGGACAGCCAAGATTACCATCTGGATGGATGTGTTCCTCACAGACTATGCTTTTCTGCCCCTTTGCATTTCGACAACGTACAATGCTCAGTTCTCTCTGCATTCAATGCTGCCTTACAAAGAACACTATTTCTCTTATCGTGGTTTCCACCATCTCAAGAGGTAACATCAACAAAAGTCTAAAGAGACGGCAGACAGTGACTACGCACAATTTACACAGCTCATTCACAGGTGGCGTTTTCTGGCCAGGGTTCCCTGAAAAAGCCAGATGTGGAACTAAGTGGATATAGAAGGAGTATCACCGGCGGTGATTATATCACAATCATTGGTGCCACACTCTTTGTTTAATTAAAAGCAAGCTAAGAAAGTATTCCCAGCAGTATTTCGCACGCAGAGACAGGTCAGGGGAGGTTTGACTTGCCCAGAAGAAAAATCCATGAAGCTAACAGAACTAGAATTACAGTCAAAGTAACTGTCGATGGAGGTGATGTTCGGGGTTTTAAACTCCATCTTCCTTCATAAATACATATTTGAAATACAGCTATGAAGGAATGGAATCTAGCTCTTATTGCTGGCTACTTGGTTACTGTTAAATGAGACCGTGTAGAAAAGGAGAACTTGCCACAGTGACCTTCTATTCCACTTTAAATTTATGTTTAGGTGTAGCCAAAAAGCTGGGCCTGGCACATAACTTGCGATCTTCTGGCTTCTCTCAACCAAGCTTTGAGTGAACCAGTGCAAAAGCATAACAATAAAAAATCAGGGAAAACAATCACATTTTGGTTCTTCTCAGGGTGTTTGCTTCAAAAACACCAATTTAAGAATTAAATCAGCAATCTGTACGAAATTATATATCTTGTGGATAAAACAGGCTATGATTTAAAGACGTTTTGTCCTCCCTGCTGGGAAACAATAGATAAGCCTGGTTCTCGTTAATCTCCCATTTTCTACCATTTCAGAAATGCATTTCAGTTTTATGAAGTGATAGTTCACAGCTACACCACTAGAGAAAGTAACGGATTATTGTGCAAAACTGGCAGGATTGTGTGAGCACAGTGACCGAAATGACAGTCTTCCTACAGATACCAATAAATTTAAGCGACAGAACAAGGTTATAAATAGGCAAACAAAGACGGTTCTGGTGCAGTTTAGTGCTCAAAACAAAAAGAGACTTACTTTCTTTTCTGTAACGTTGAACTGTGGCATGTATTAAATATGAGAACACGGCTCTGGTACATTGCACGCTGATGGGCTAGGGAACTCTGGCCACCGAAACCACCGGCACCGCGGAGAAGATAGGGCGCTGGAGAAGGGACCCGGGCTTCAGAGCGGGACAAATCTGGCTGTGACACCTTATGATTTCCTGTCCTTTCAGCTGTGTGGTCTCTGCCCACTAGGGCACGGCTGGACATGTATGTGGCATCAGGAACGGCCGATCCCATCCGAACTCCTGGCCTGTCATAGGAGGCATGGCAATGGCCGAAGACAGACAGAACGTTCTGTGGCCGGATAAACCTGGGCTGCGAAGCTGGCTCCACCTATTCTGGCCAGTGGGCCTGGGGCAAGTTCTCCAACTCCTCCCAAACCGTAGTTTGCACATTTACAAGCTGGTCACCCACACGTGAGTTCCGGCAAGAGAGGACCCCGAAGAACGATGGGGGTGCGGGTAGCTTATGCAGGAAACGATCGCGGGAAGCCGTAGGGAGGGGGTGGGGACAGTGAGGTGGAGAAGGCAGCAGAGGCAGCGTCAGGCGCGTCTCTGAGTGGGTTCCGGCTCTGACCAGGTGGGGCTCGAGACTGTCACAGGCGCCTCGGGATCCCGCACTACAAGCAGGGAGGCTGTGGCACGTTTCTACTTGCTCCCGCCCACCACCATCCGCTGAGGGCCGCCCCGTGGTTGTCAATCCCCCTCGGCACTTCCAGGACCCCGTGAGGATCCGAGATGGGAACGTAACGTGCTTGTCCGTAACAAGGACTCAGCACATGCGAGCGACGGTGGCCACTAGGCCCTCCTCGAGGAGGATGGGCGCTACGAGACTGCAGAGCCTGCCAGTAACCTGGTCTGGCCACTGCAGAGCTCCTCCTCGCCTGCGGGTGGGGCCCGCCAGCCGGGTGCAGATATGTGGCTCTGCACAGGCCACCTGCACTGCAGATAAACTGCTCGTGCCGTTTAAAATTTTTTTCATGTTTGTTTACATTGTGAGAGAGAGATTGACAGAGGGTGAGCAGGGGAGGGGCAGAGAGAGAGAGGGAGACCCAGAATCCGAAGCAGGCTCCAGGCTCCGAGCTGTCAGCACAGAGCCCGACGCGGGGCTCGAACCCACAAACCGTGAGATCGCACCTGAACCGGAGTTGGGGGCTCCAGCGACTGAGTCACCCGGGCGCCCCATGCTCATGCCATTTTAAACGAGGTTCTCATTGAGTTTGCAGAGCAAAAACACAGGCTCAACCTATGTCGCTGAGTTGCCACATCTAAGCACGCGTGATACCTTCCACGGGCATAAGGCACATTGGCCTTCATGGGCCCCTTCCTCCATAAAAAATGTGTTAAAAAAATTCTATGACTATGTCAGTATAAAGATGAACATGTTAATATTATCCATTGAGACACTTTTTCTTGGACCTAAAAGTTCATGTTTTTGATCTGAATTCAAAAGAAACTAAAACATTTTTTAGGCCCCAGGCACTACGCCTCCTATGCCTAATGGATCAGTAGATTTACATATATTATTTCACTTAATTCTTATAAGAAACATGAAAAAGTGATTTCTTATCCTCATTTCTCAGATATGGAACTGAGGCTAAGAACGGTGAAATGGCCCATCCAAATTCACACAGTCAATGGCAGAGCCCAGCGTTCTTAGATACATTCTGAATTCTTCTGGCAGTCCTATGGGACAAAAGAGCCCACCTTGATTCTTGCTGTATTTGCTCAAATCGGAAACATCACAAATATGTGTAAATATATGTACACAGAAACATACATACACCCACACTCAGAAATATGCCCCCGCCTGAGTGGCTCAGTCGGTCAAATGTCTCACTTTGGCTCAGGTCATGATCTTGCGGTTCGTGGGTTCGAGCCCCATGTTGGGCTCTGTGCTGACAGCTCGGAGCCTGGAGCCTGCTTCGGATCCTGCTTCGGATTCTCTCTCTTTGCTCCTCCCCCGCTCACACTCTGTTTCTCCCTCTCTCAAAAATAAATAAACATTTAAAAAATTTAAATATGTATTAGTTTTTTCAACATTCATTTGTTTTTGAGAAACAGAGAGAGACAGAGCACGAGCAGGGATAGGACAGAGAAAGAGGGAGACACAGAATCCGAAGCAGGCTCCAGGCTCCGAGCTGTCAGCACAGAGCCCGACATGGGGCTCGAACCCACGAACCGCAAGATCATGACCTGAGCCGAAGTTGGATGCCTAACCGACCGAGCCACCCAGGCTCCCCTAAATATACGTTATTTTCCATCAGATTGTTTTCATATAATCCATCATAGCCTAAGGATGATCCCCAGAACTAGGGCCTTAAGAAACAACTTTTCTAACAAACAAAGGGAACCATTAACAAGAATCCATAAGAGAAGACACTTTATAAGAGAAGAGAAAACCTTTACAAGGGAACAAAATACCTTCCAAAGAAACAGCAAGAAGCCAGGGCATAATGTACTTACTGAAACGGAGTAAGGATACATTTCTGAACATAATAATGAGAAACAGTTATTCAACATCTTTGCTCCTGACATAGCACACGATAAGGATGAGGAATAAATAAATAGGATTCTTCCCCTTCAGGTGAAAGGTGTAGTTGCTAAAGCTTATCATTCCAAAGGAATCATTTAGGACCTAATAACAATCTAACCATTTATGTGTGCTGGCCTAACATTCACCCAGAAGCTAAAGAAAAATTTTCCAGCGGAACCTTCCGGAATGAAGTGTCCAGCGACTTTTCTCCATTCAAACCAACAACGTTACATCCCCTGTTTACACCATCTCCTTTCACTTCTGGCCCCCCACCTTCCACCTAAGACTCATCCCATACCACTGAGTGCTCAGGACGCCCAATAACCTGTGCCAAACACAGCGTTCAGTCCTGGGAACAGAAAAATACTAAACACAGACAAGGCCCATACCTTCAAGCAACTTAGGTCCTTCTGAAAAAGAGGGAGGTGAATCAGTCAGTACACAAATAATCAAAAACATTTCACATATAGAGATATGAACACACTCTTTTGGTTGTAAATCAAAAAAAAAAATTCAGTTCTGACTAGCTTAATCCTCCGAATACAACCACTGGAAAGATATTGTGGTGTCTCAATCTCACAGAACTAGAAGGGCCACACGTACTGCTCTTGGGAGGAAGTAAAAGCCATCATAATTCCACGCGAGTGTTCATCTGCACATGGCTGCACATAAATGCTTGCCAAAACGCAAGCGTTGATGGGAGCAATAACCTGTCTCTTGCTCAACACTACACCTAACCTCTACCTTCTGGCACATTTTGTGCCACGCAAACCGACTAGCGTCTCCCAGTTTCGATTCTAAATTTCAGAAGAGGAAAACAGATCGGCCATCTTGGGTCAGGTGTCTACTTCTGATCTAATGAGCTGTCACTACACATACTGCAAATGTGTCTTGGGTCCCATGCCTTGAGGCGGGAAGAAAAGAACGGTTCTCACAGAGGAGAATTCTACCATAACTCAGTATCCATAGAGATGGCATTTCAGCGTTCTTCTTTCAGTAAGTAGTGTTACCCAGCTAATCTTTCTGCATTCTTTCTCCCCAGGTAATTGAGATATAATTGACATATACATATTGTGTAAGTGTGAAGCGTACAATGTGTTGATTTGCTACACTTACATATCGCACTTTAAAGTGATTACCATTGGGGCGCCTGAGTGGCGCAGTCGGTTAAGCGTCCGACTTCAGCCGGGTCACGATCTCGCGGTCCGTGAGTTCGAGCCCCGCGTCGGGCTCTGGGCTGATGGCTTGATGGCTCAGAGCCTGGAGCCTGTTTCCGATTCTGTGTCTCCCTCTCTCTCTGCCCTTCCCCTGTTCATGCTCTGTCTCTCTCTGTCCCAAAAATAAATAAACGTTGAAATAAATAAATAAATAAATAAATAAATAAAGTGATTACCATCACCGCGTTAGCTAGCGCCTCACATAATTACCATCTCTTTTTGGTGGTGAGTACATTTAAGATCTACTCACTTGTTAACTTTTAAGTATATAGTACAGAATTATTACCTACAATCACCATGCTGTACATGAGATCCCCAGAACGTATCCATCTTACAACTGAAAATTTGTACTCTTTGACCGACATGTCCCCAGACCGGCCACATGCCCTGGTGATCACCACTCTACTCTGTTCCTAATCCTTGTGCATTCTTACTCACCCCCTTTGGATCTACAGTAGATATTTATAAGAATTCTGGCTTAAGAATTAAGAATAAAGTCTGTAACACCTCCTGGGTTAACCCTCTGACTTCGGCTCAGGACGTGATCTCACGGTTCATGGTCTCGAGCCCCATGTTGGGCTCTGTGCTGACAACTCAGAGACTGTAGCCTACTTCAGATTCTGTGTGTGTGTGTGTGTCTGCCACTCCCCCGCTCATGATCTCTCTAGCTCTCAAAAATAAATAAAGCTTGGAGCACCTCGGTGGCTCAGTGCATTGAGCGACTGACTTCAGCTCAGGTCATGACCTCCCGGTTCAGGAGTTCAAGACCCACATCGGGTGCTGCGCGGACAGCTCAGAGCCTGGAACCTTGCTTTGGATTCTGT
Organism: Prionailurus bengalensis; assembly: GCF_016509475.1. Lineage (NCBI taxonomy): Eukaryota > Metazoa > Chordata > Mammalia > Carnivora > Felidae > Prionailurus > Prionailurus bengalensis. Next base: position 8,555,444 of record NC_057361.1, read on the forward strand.
GTCTCCCTCTCTCTCTCTTCCCTGCCCCTGCTCACACTCTGTCTCTCTTTCTCTCAAAAATAAACAAATATTTTTTAAAAATATTTAAAAATAAATAAACCTTAAAAAATTTTGTTAAAAAAAGAATAAAGTCTGAAAATTAAACTCAAATCAAGTTATTATTCCTTGGTTATATCGCAACCAACTAAGCCTACCAGCCATAGACTTAAACCAAGGTAAGAACACCGTTTAAACACTAAAGCTTCCATTGTTCAAAATGCCCGTGATTCCCTGCAATTGAATGGTTTATCCCAGGTGGGGAAATCTGTGATCGCTGTCTGTGGCAGGTACCTTCGGAAGCCAACAATGCATTGTGATTTTCTCTGGGCCCACAGTCTGCTCACCCGCCCACCTCACTCCCGCTCCAGGGCTGCCCTCCAGCAGCTGAGCCTGCTCCGCTCCAGCTGGCTGAACCAGAGCATTCACCCAGCCTCAGCAAGACCGATCATATTCTTGCATCTGGGAACAAGGACTGGAAGGCTGAAGGGCTGTCAGCGGCTCGTGTGGGGAGCAGGGCCCATTCGTTACACCCCCTGAGAGTAGATGACCTTTCGGCCACCGTGGGAGCCAAGAACCTGAAAAGGACTGTAAGCGGGAGGAAATGAATAAAGCCGATGCACAGCAATTTGAGAATCCAGAATAATACGTGTATAATTTGAATTTCAGGTCCAGCCCTCTCCTGAGATCTGCCGATATCCCTGCTTTGGGGATACACAACCATCCCCACATCCTTTTACAAAACGTCCGTTAGCTAGCTCAGTTGGCGTAGCTCACCGACAACCAAAGCCCTAACTAGCACATCAAGTTATTGATGCCCTAACAGAGCTTCTCACAGAGGGTGATAAAGGACAAATCTGAGCGCTCCCCAACATTTCTTAGCTCATATTTCACAATCTATAATGAAACTATAAGCCTTCTGAGGGTCAATCCCAACATACTTCTGGCACTATAATTTGTGTCCAAGTTGCCATTCTTTGGGAAAGAGGAAACGAAATCCACACTTTTAGGAAGGGGGGTGTTTGGTAGCTCTGGGCTAAATCCTGCCTGCCATCTACCTCTATCCCCCACCTCTAGGCTTCTGAGAAGACTCCATGCATAAAGAAAAAGAGCAAAAGTAAAAACAAGATTCTACATTATTTTTAGCTGAGCCTGTTTGTAATAAAGCCAGATGAAGCCAAGAGTACTTGGCAGGAAACAGGAAGGGTTCTGGTCTCCAGGCCATTATGGCGCCTCATCCGGGGCTCCGTGCGCCACGGGCACACACGGTCCGTCTGAGCCGGGCAACTTTGCCAGTAGCACCCACCTCCCTATGTGTAGAATTCAGCAAACCGGCCCTCCTCCATGGCCCACACAGCCATCCACCCCATTCCCTACCTCAAGGACTTCCTAGCCAGACACATGGCACACAAGCAGGATCATAGGCCCTGCACTCCTCAGAATCTCCAATTCCGGTCTCTTCCCTCGAGGGTTGAGAAGGTGGTTGTTTTCGGGCCAGCCCCTGAAGCACAAAATTATTCTTTAGGCCTTTATCAGTCAAGGGAACTGAGGACAAGAACACAACTCATGAGTGATGGGCTTAGTGCATACATTCTCAAGGGGGTGATATTGCCACCAAAGGAGTGAAAATTGACTCTTGGGAGAGAAGAAAACTTATTCTTTTTTATGTATGAAGTACAGATATACATGCACTACATCTGTGCTATTGAAATTTCATGGGGGTGGTGATAACTGTGGAAAAAATGTCTCCAAAAGGCTCCTTAAGGAAAAAGGATGAGTGGCATCTGGGGGACTCAGTCGGTTAAGCGTCTGACCTTTGGTTTCAGCTGCGGTCATGGTCTCACGGTTCATGAGTTCAAGCCCCGCATCAGGCTCCGTGTTGACAGCTCAGAGCCTGCTTGGGATCCTCTGTCTCGCTCTCTCTCTCTGTCCCTCCCCTACTTGTGCGCTCTCTCTCTCTCTCAAAATAAACTGAAAGGAAGGAAGGAAGGAAGGAAGGAAGGAAGGAAGGAAGGAAGGAGGGAAGGAAGGAAGGAAGGAAGGAAGGAAGGAAGGAAGGAAGGAAGGAAGGAAGGAAGAAAGAAAGAAAGAAAGAAAGACAGACACACACACACACTGCACACACTGGAACACCTGTAAGGTGGATTTTGTGGTGCGCCTTCCAGGCTCTCACACCCCTGATGGACCCATTGCCAGCTCTGTGCACACTAGCTGCTAAGGACTCCTTAGCAGGACTCCTTCTGCCAAGGATTGCCCTTTGCAGAAGGGGACTCAACTTTTCCCAGGAAGGTTATGCTCACACTTTCCCCTTTTCTCTTTCTCTCCTCCATGCTATGCTCCATTTCTGTGAATGTCGAGCCCGTTCAGGCACTTTTTCATTCTGCATCCTTCTCAGACCTTCCCCCAAGCAACCCTTTGTTTTGCAAACTGAACCTTCTCTTTACATTCCCCTCTTTCCAAGCATCACTTCCGTTCGGAATAGTCTCTGTTAGTGCCAATGCCCTTTCTCCTGTGACCTTTGTAAGCACTCTGAGAGAGAGAGAACCTTGCCTCATTCTCCTTTCCACTCCCAGGACCTAGCACGGCTCCTGGCAGGAACAGATGTTCAGTAACTGTTAGACCAGTCAAAGTAGTTTATAGGACATCCTTGCAAGTCTTTGGCTAAGCTTCACCCTACAAGAGGTGAGAAGGCCACGAAGCAGTTCCTAGTTATTTCAAAGTTGGTCCATTCACTGCGAAGACCCAGCCCTACTTACTTTTGCACTCACACAAGCGCCAACAGCCAAGAAAACAAACTACCGAAACCATCCTGTCCAAAATATAATCCAATCGTCATAAATAGAACTTTTTTAGAACAAGTCAAAAATTCTGAGAAAGTACATCTCTACTGAAATAGCTGTACTTAAATTCAAGTGCTAAATGTAAATAAAATATAAATAATACCAATTTCCTCTTGCAGACTACATATAGTTTATAGTTATTTTATTTGCATTCTTTTGAGGCTCAATCTAGATAATGTTTTATCCATTTTAAAAAGGATGAAAGTATTTGAACAAGTTCAAGTGGCTCCCTCAAGGTTGCAGAGTAATGTGTGGAGAACTGAATTCAAACCCAAGCCCTCCATACCCAGTCCAGTGGTTCCCAGTGAGGGGCAATTTCACCCCCCCCCCCCCGGAGATTTTTGGCAATATGAAAAGACATTTTTTGGTTGTCACAAGCAGGGGAGAGGTGCTACTGGCATCTACTGCGAAAGATCAGGAATGTTCCTAAACATTCTACTATATACAGAACAGCCCTCCACAACCCAGAATTACCTAGCCCAGAATGTCAACAGTGCTAAAGTTGAGAAAGCCTGATCTGGTCCAATGTGTTCACCATCACATCACATTGTCTTAGAGTAGACAACTTGGCTTGTGAATGGGGGGGGGGGTGAATTATAAAAACTTTGGGCACAGGGCTGTGCTTTCCAATACAAGAGCCACGAGCCATGTATCGAGTGCATGAAGTGTGTGTAGTCCAAACAGAGAGAACTCTGGGTTTTGAAGACAGTGTCAAAGAAAGCATATAAGTTCCATCAATATTTTTATATTGATTGCAGGCTGACATGACAATATTTCAGATCTACTGTATTGAATAAAATATGTAACTAAAATCACTTTCACTTCTTTTCACTTTTTTTTAACGTGGCTATGAGAAAATTCAAAATTCCAAGGGAAATAAGTCAGAGAAAGCCAAATATATCATTTCACTCATATGTGGAATTTAAGAAACACAACATATGAACATAGGGGAAAGGAAGGAAAAATAAGATAAAAACACAGAGGGAGGCAAATCATAAGAGACTCTTAAATACAGAGAACAAACTGAGGGCTGCTGAAGGGGAAGTGGGTGGGGGGATGGGCCAGATGGGTGATGGGCATTCAGGAGGGCACTTGTTGGGATGAGCACTGAGTGTTTTACGTAAGTGATGGATCACTGGGTCCTACTCTTGAAACCAACACTATACTGTATGTTAACTAACTTGAATTTAAATACATACGTACATACATACATACATACATACAATCTATATGTGGCTCACACTTGTGGCTTGCATTATATTTCTTTGGATACTGGTGCTACACAGATTGTTGATGTGGAAAATATCTAGTGGAAACAATGTATGGGGCCCCCTCGGTGGCTGTTGGTTAAGCCTCCGACTTCAGGTCAGGTCATGATCTCGCAGTTTGTGAGTTCGAGCCCCACGTCGGGCTCTGTGCTGACAGCTCAGAGCCTGGAGCCTGCTTTGAATTCTGTGTCTCCCTCTCTCTCTGCTCCTCCTCCACTCATGCTCTGCCTCTGTCTCTCTCTGTCCCAAAAATAAATTTATTTTTTTTAATAAAAATTAAAAAAAAAATTTTAAAGAAACAGTGTATGTCATATCCATTATGCAAAGCAGCATGAGAACAGGCTATTTCAAAATAGTCTTCCAGTTGGTGATAGGTGAAATAATAGCCCCCACAAAGATGTCTATATCCTCTTACCAGCAACCAGTGACTATGTCATCTTACATGGCAAAAGAGTCCGGACTTTGCAGATGTGATTAAGGACCCTGAGATAGGGAGATGATCCAGGACTACCTGGGTAGGCTCAAAATAATCACAAGGATCCCTATAAGGAAAAGAGGGAGGCAGGAAGGTCAGAGAAGGAGGTGTGATGACAGAAGCAGTGTCCGAGAGAAACTGAACGATGCTATGCCGCTGGCTTTGAAAATTAAGAAAGGGGCCACAAACCAAGGATGCGGGTAGCTTCTAGAAGGTGGAACGGGCAAAAGAATGACTTCTCCTCTAGAGCTTCCAGAAGGAACATAGCATTGCCGGCACTTCAGTTTTTGCCCATTGATAGCCATTTCAGACATCTGACCTCCAGAACTGTAAGATAATAAATCTGCGCTGTCTTAAACCGCTAAGTCTGTGGTAATCTGTTGCAGGGGCATAGGAAACATATACAGCATTATGCACACAGAGATGGATTACATTGCACATCAGCTTTCCTTCAAAATGGAAAATTCTACCAAATATATGACTCCATTTTAGGAAGCAGAAATCTATCTGGCTTCGATTAAGCACACTCACTGAGAGCTGCCATATTCTGGGGGTCATTTATAATGCAGTGCACTGACCAAAACTGCTGCACCTAATGAATTACTGCAAATTGTACAAATTGTACACGGATAATTGATTGGTAAAAAATACATGGTGTCACAAGTAGAAATCACTAAAGAGAAAAAGAATGGGAAGCTGAAAAATAAAAAAGTGATTGTCGTATACAACATACGTATTCATACACAATACCACGTCCCGTGGATAGATGGTCATTACCAAGCCCATGCTATTGAGATTCCAACATAAAAGCAAACTGCTGTAAGTGAACAGCAATTATATATACAAAGAAGATGACATTTTAGCTAAACACCTAAGTGAAGTGCAAGCACAGTCACTGTAAGCCTCTCTACCTTTCTATAATACCTAAGCTCATGTGATCACCAGGCAAATAAAGATTTTTAAAATGCAGACCATCCCTATTCACAAGCCTCTGTGTTTGCGGGAATAGCTGGAGCGTTAATCCTTTGGATAATATCGCTTTTCAAGGAAGGTGGGCTTGAGTTAAAAAAAAAAAGTTAAATAGGAGGGATTAATAATACACTAATCTCCTTAGTAACTGAAGCTAATTTATGAGAGCTATAAACTTTAATCTATTTCCAACTTTAAAAGCAGAGAACATAAGTCAACCAGAAAAGTATTTATGGCTAGCTACCAGAATTAAAATCGAGTCTCTTTTGGGCAGAAGTGGCAAGAGCTCTGATTGGGGGAAGACAAAGGATGCAGTCCCTGTTCGGAAACCCTGGTACTAGGCAGCTTGAAGCAAGTCCCTTGGGCTCTCCTCGCCCAATTTTGTTTTTCTCCTTCACAGTATTAAAATATTAGACCAGCTGTGCGTCTCTATGGCTCTTTACAGCTCAAAACCCATCTATGCTTAAGCATTCCCGCGGGACTGTTTTGTTAATTTCACTTTTTGTTAACATCTAAAAGCTTAACGTATAAAGACTCTTAAAGCTCAGGTTGTGTCCATGACACTGCACGTCTGTGACTCAACGAAAAGACAGCAGCAGGCCTTGTCCTATAGTTTACTCAGTGTCGAGGGGCTTGATGTCTTCACTTGGCTTGTAGTGAAAATGTTGACACAGATTACTGCCCTCTAATAAAAATAATTTTCATTACATTTGGCCAGAAGTATGTGCGCAGGAAGGGTAAGATCCAAACAACAGGTCAGCATATCAGCTTCTGCGGCTTTGCCTCCTCCCTTCCTCCCGGCAGGCCCCTCCCCCTTCTCCTATCACCGTCCAACATCATTAATCAAAAGCAAGGCTTAACTATAAATAGGCGCTGGAATTGACTTAACTAACTTTAACATGGAGGGAAAGGGCTGGGGTGGGTTCCAACTTGGCTACATTTCGCTTCATTCCTGAAGATTTTCCAGCAAGGTCTAACCCTCCTGCTGCCCTCTTCTCCCTCAGAGTCTTCACTGTCCTTCTGCATTAAAACTACAGGCAGCACTTTCCCTTATGGCTTACTTCGTAGGACAATCTCCTTGTCTTCATTTGCAACACGCGAGGCCTGTGCTCGGCCACAGAGATAATACATGAAGTCACAGATGTCTGTCTAAGTCGTTTGAAAATATCTCGAGGTTTTCTTGAAAAAAATGTCTAGGGGTTTTGGAGTTTAGAGTTAGCCTGATCAATATTACAAATACAGAATCTGGCTAAAAATAAAGCAGGTTTATGGAGGTTTTGCTGCAAATACAAAAAAAAAAGGTAGAACCAAATCGTAATCAAACTGGGGCAAGAGGGTAATAAGAAAGTATCTAAAGGAATTGAACTATAGGCATACCTCATTTTATTGCATTTCACTGTATTGTACTTCACGATGTGTTTTGGTTTTTTTTTTTTGGTTTTTTTTTTTGGTTTTTTTTTTTACAAATTGAAGGTCTGTGGCAACCCTGCATCGAGCAAGCCTATTGGTGCAATTTCTCCAACAGCACTTGCTCACTTTGTGTCTGTGTCATACTTTGGTAATTCTTGTGGTATTTCCATCTTTCCCATTATTATTACATTTTTTCTGGCGATCTGTGAGCAGCGATCTTTGACAGTACTATTGTAGTTGTTTTGGGGCGCCACGAACCACGCCGATATAAGATGGCAGATGGAACTGGTTAAGTGTGTGTGTTCTGACCGCTCCACCGACTGGCCATTCCACTATCTCTCTCCCTCGCCTTGGGCCGCTCTATTCCCTGAGACACAACAGTACTGCAATCAGGCCAATGACTAGCCCCACAGTGGCCTCTAAGTGCTCAAGTGAAAGGAAGAGTCGCACGTCTCGCGTTCAATCAAAAGCTAAACAAGACCAGGGTCAGTAAGAAGGAACGTTGAGAGCCCAGATAGGCCAAAATCTGGGCCTCTGGTACCAGACAGCCAAATTGTGAATGTGAGTGAAAAGCTCTTGAAGGAACTTCAAACTGCTATTCCAGTAACCGCACAAAGGACCAGAGAGTGAACCGGCCTCATGGCTGATACGGAGAAAGTTTTAGTGGTCTGCATAGAAGATCAAACCAGCCACTGCATTCCCTCAAGGCAAAGCCTAATCCAGGGCAAGGCCCTATTGATCTTCAGACGTGAGGAAGCTGCAGAAGGGAAGTTGGAAGCTGGCAGAGATTGGTTCACGAGGTCTAAGGAAAGAGGCCGACTCCATAACACCAAAGTGTAAGGCGAGGCTGCCGGTGCTGATGTTGAATCTGCAGCCAGCGACCCGGAAGATCTGGCTAAGGTAACCAATGAAGGAGGCTCCTCTAAACAAGACATTTTCAGTGTAGATGGAACAGCCTTGTACTGGAAGAAGATGCTACCTAGGACGTTCACAGCTAGAGAGGAGAAGTCAATGCCTGGCTTCAACGTTTCAAAACACAGGCTGACTCTCTTATTAGAGGCTAATGCAGCTGGTGACTTTAGGCTGAAGGGTCATGCTCATTTGCCATTTTGAAGATCCTAGGGCCCCCAAATATTATGCTAAATCTGCTCTGCCTGTGCTCTCTAAATGGAACAACAAAGCCTGGATGGCAGCACACCCGTTTACAGCAGGGTTTACTGAATGTTTTAATCCCACTGTTGAGACCTATTGCTCAGAAAAAGAAATTCCTTTCAAAGTATTACTGTTCATTAACAATGCCCCTAGTCACCCAAGAGCCCTGATGGAGATGTACAGTGACATTAATGTTATTTTCAAGACTGCTAGCCCAACATCCATCCTGCAGTCATGGATCAAGGAGGCATTCTGACTTTCAAGTCTTATTATTTAAGAAATACATTTCATAGGTTATAGCTGCCATACACAGTGACTTTTCTGATGGATCTGGGCAAAGGCAATCGACAACCTTCTGGAAGGAATTCACCATTCTAGATGCCATTAAGACCATTCACGATTCATGGCAAGAAGTCAAAATCCCCACATTAATTGGGAGTTTGGAAGAAGCGGATTCCAACCCTCGTGGAAACCTTTGACAGGTTTAAGACTTCAGGGAGGAACTAAGTACAGATGTGGCAGAAACAGCAAGACAACTAGAATGAGAAGTGGAGTCTGACCGCATTGCTACAACCTTACAGTACAACTTGAACGGATGAGGGGTTGCTTCTTCTGGATGAGGAAAGAAAGTGGTCTCTTAAGACAGAATCTAGGGGCGCCTGGGTGGCGCAGTCGGTTAAGCGTCCGACTTCAGCTCAGGTCACGATCTCGCGGTCCGTGAGTTCGAGCCCCGCGTCGGGCTCTGGGCTGATAGCTCAGAGCCTGGAGCCTGTTTCCGATTCTGTGTCTCCCTCTCTCTCTGCCCCTCCCCCGTTCATGCTCTGTCTCTCTCTGTCTCAAAAATAAATAAACGTTAAAAAAAATTAAGACAGAATCTACTCCTACTGAAGCTACCGTGAAGGTTGTTGGGATGACAACGGAGGTTTTAGGTTAGTGTATAAACTTAGTCGATAAAGCAGCGGCAGGGTTTGAGAGGACTAACTCCAGTTTTGAAAGCAGTTCTGCTGTGGGTGAAATGCTATCAACAGCATTGCAGGCCGCAGAGAAGTCATCTGTGAAAGGAAGAGTCGATCTTTGCTGCAAACTTCATTGTCATCTTATTTTAAGAAATTGCCACAGCCACCCCAACCTTCGGCAACCACCACCCTGATCAGTCAGCAGCCCTCAATGTCGAGGCAAGACCCTCCACCAGCAAAAAGATCACAACTGGCCTAGATCTCAAACGGTGGTTAACATTTTTTTTTTAGCAACAAAGGATTTTTAATTAAGGTATGTACATTTTTTAGACATAATGCTATTGCACTAATAGACTATAGTGAAAACATAAATTATAAATGCACTGGGAAACCAAAAAATTCATTTGACTCACAGTATTGCAACATTCACTCTATTGCAGTGGTCTGGAACTGAACTCACCATATCTCCAAAACATGCCTGTGCCAAGGAAAAAAGACACTCAAACATTTTTTGTAAAACTTTCCTCTACGATGTCAACAGAAGAAAGCTTTAAGTTCGAGCTGTATAGTGTCCCCTCTGCTCCAAAATATAGTTATGATCAGTGAAATATCAAAAGAGAACACCAAAAGACAACAGCAAAATACAAACTAAGATATATATCCTCACCAGTAGTGGTGAGCATGAAGTCACAGTCTGCTGGGTGCTGGGCCCTTAAACGGCCAGCAGGAGGTGGAAATTTCTTTCCAGTGGGGGATTAAAAGTCCTCTACTTAATATGAAGGACAGAATCCAGGCTCTAGGCTTAAAGCTGGATAGGATTTAGAACCACCTGCTTATTAAAGGAAGGTAAAATAAATGATTACCAATTGATTCCTGGATTTACAAGTTATACCATTGGTTATACCTTGGTTATCAAGGGGGAGGACATGACTTTGCTTCTGAGGGAGCATTTGGCAATATCGGGAGACATTTGGGGGCTGTCATAACTAGAGAGAAAGATGTGCTACTGGTACATAATGAGTAGAGGCCAAGGATGCTGCTAAACATCCTATCATACACAATACAGTCCCTCGCAACAAAGAATCATCCGGTCCAAGATGTCAAGAGTTTCCCTATTAAGAAATCCTGGGTTAAGTGAAGCTGAAGACGTATGGAAGCAGGAGGCGTCAACACAGCCAGTCTACACCAAAATCTGAATCAGGCTGCTACTGGTTTAGAGACTGGCTCCGTACTATTTCTAATTTCACTATGGGACAGGAGCTAAAGACCATCATACAAGATGTGATTCTGTCCTGTGGGCCCAGGTAGAAGTCAGCTGAAAGATCTGAGACATGAAGAGATGCCCATTAAAAGAGAGACAGAGAAGGGGGTACCTGGGTGGCTCAGTTGGTTGAGCATCTGACTCTTGGTTTCAGCTCAGATCATGATCTCATGGTTCATGGGATCAAGCCCCGTGTCAGGCACTGCACCGATGGCACAAAGCCCGCTTGGGATTCTTTCTCTCCCTCTCTCTCTTCCCCTCCCCTTCTCTCTCTCTCAAAATAAAGAAATGTACTTTAGATTTTTTTAATATTAAAAAAAAGAGAGAGATAGAGTAAAGAGAATGAAAATGCAAAAACAAACGAACAAGAGAGAGCTTTAAAAACACAAACAAAAAATTTCACTCAAAATTAGCCTAGGAACCCAAATTACAAAACCTGTGAAGAAATATAACACAGAAAAAGACAGCTAATAATATAAATATTCGTAAATGAGTTTACTCCAGTGAAAATAATTTTACAAAAGAGCTTGCCAAAAAGTTGAAAAGAAGTGTGTTTAAAATGTTCAGGAATATAAAAGATCACATCTACAAAAATAGAAGAAATTATGACACAAAATCAGGCAGAAGGATCAACTGATGAACGGAAAAGAAGATGTGGTTTATGGATACAATGGAGTACTACTTAGCAATGAGAAAGAATGAAATCATGCCATTTGCAGCAACATGGACGGAACTGGAAGGTATTATGCTAAGTGACATAAGTCAGTCAGAGAAGGACAGATAGCATATGTTTTCACTCATATGTGGAACTTGAGAAACTTAACAGAAGACCATGGGGGAGGGGAAGGGGAAAAAATAGTTACAAACAAAGAGGGAGGGAGGCGAATGATAAGAGAACAAACTGAGGGGTGGAGAGGTGGGGAGAGGGGAAAATGGGTGGTGGGCACTGAGGAGGGCACTTGTTGGGATGAGCACTGGGTGTTGTATGTAAGCGATGAACCACGGGAATCTACCGCCAAAACCAAGAGCACATTTAATACACTGTATGTTAACCAATTTGACAATAAATTATTTGAAAAAAATAAAAAATAAATAAACAAGAAAACAAAATCAAGCAGAAGGGAGGAAGAAACAAGAAAATAAAGTAAATTTAAAATTAGAAAAACACTATTGGTTTTAAAGTTAAAAATTCAAAGGACAGGATAATCTCTAAACCTGTAAAAGCTGAAAAGTGAATTAGCAAATTAGATTTTGGTGCCAAAAAATCTGCCCAGAAGGCAGCAAAAGGAGAAAAAGAACTTTAAAATTGTTAAAGAGCATTGAAGAATCAGGGGGGATGGCTTGAGAGTCTCCAACTCTAGAAGTTTATCAGAGATCCAGAACCTCTTATTAGAGATTTCTAAAAATAGAAGTCTGGGCACCCAGGGGGCTTAGCCGGTTGAACATCTGACTCTTGACTTTGGCCATGATCTCACGGTTCATGGGTTTGAGCCCCACATCGGGCTCTGTGCTGGCAGTGTGGAGCCTGCTTGGGATTCTCTCTCTCCCTCTCTCCGCCCCTCCCCCATTCATTCTCTCTTTCTCCCTCTGTCTCTCAAAAGTAAATACATTTTTAAAAAAAATAACAGAAGTCTGAAACAACTAAAGAGAAGTATTTGTACATAAATACACAACAGTTCTTTTCCATTATCAAAGAAAACTGAAAATCCTCAGTTGAAAGTACGCTATCGGTATTCAGCAGCATAAAGCCAAATAAATCCCACACATGGACATATTTTAGTAAAACTGAAAAATCAGCATTAAAAGCCAGCAGAGACAACTGGTAGCTTAACCTAAAAAGAAGTGACTGTCACACTCACAGCCAATTTCTGATGCTTTAAAATGTGGCAAAAAGTAGCTGTCAATACAGAATTTTATTTCTGGACAAACTGCCATGCGACATTGAGGGCAAAATAATGATAGTATAAAACATTAAGCATGTTTAGCACTCCCAGGCACTCACTAAAAGAACTATTAAAGGACTTATTTCAGCAAGAAGAAATGTGAATTCAGAGGAAAGGCCTGGGGCAAAAGAAATGCTCTTACTTCAATAATATTAATGTTTTCCTGAATAATCCCTCCATTAATATATTGCTTTTAATTCACTAAAGGGTAAAATTCTACTTTCAAGTACAGAGACAAAAGAAAAATATTTGGCAAGAACAAGCATGTAGAAACTTAGAATGACGAGAATAAATCAATTATAGACAGAAACAGTGTACCAAAGACACAAACAAACTCTTCAAAGAAATAGTTACCAAACATTAGGGAGAAAGTAAAGAGAATAAAACCACCAAAAAATTGAGAATGGGGAGAACTGTTGTATCCTGGACAAAACTGAGATCGCTTCAACCACTTTATCTACAAGACAAGGAGATGTTATTAATCTAAAAGACCATTTTAAGGTATCTTTCTGCTCAATTACTTAGCAAAAATTATGTAGCAGTCACAAGTACAAAATCTTAGACTTGAAATAGATATGGATTAAAGTTTTAGTGGTTCCCAGAAACTATGCTGCATTTTCTCCATGGATCTATGCCAAGTTTTTCAAACTAGATATTCGATAAAGAGAATGGAACCAAAACATAGCATTTATCAACAGCCCAGGTAAAATCTTAATATCTACAAGCCAGAGAAATACTTTCTATGCTAACTTTAACATTTGTTGATAAAATTGCAAAGGAGCCATTTAACCATGACCTACACAATTTCTAGTAACTCCTGAAGTTTTATACTAATTGTATGCCAAATATCCCAACAGTGCTGGGTCTGTAATATGTTCTCAATACACTTTCGTGGATAAATAAAAGAAAATTACATGAAAAAAAACGGAATAAAGAGAAAAGCAAAGAAATTGATGAGCTAGAAAATAATATACAATAAAAGATATATAAAACCAAAACCTACTTTTTTACTAAAAAACAGATAAAATGGAAAACCTTAAGATATACCTAGAGAAAATATACATGTACACAGTATTAATAACACAAAACATACAAATACAGCAAAGATTTGAAATCATAAAAAAATAACATAATGCAACAAATTTTAAAACTTGAGTAAAATGAAAAGTTTTAAAGAAACATCTGTATTACAAAAATTGGTCATGAGGAAACAGAAAACCGAAATAAATAACCATTAAAGAAATTTAGTTGGTAAATTAGAAGTATGCCCATGAGGGGCGCCTAGGTGGCTCAGTGGATTGAGCATCCGACTTCGGCTCAGGTCATGAACTCGCAGCTCCTGAGTTAAAGCCCCACATCCGGCTCCCTACTGTCAGCACAGAGCCCACATCAGATCCTCTGTCCCTCTCTCTCTACCCTTCCCCCACTTACACTCTCTCAAAAATAGATAAACATTAAAAAAAAGTATGCCCTTGAAAATGACAACCAGGCCCAGATGGTTTTACAGTTTGTTCAAAGGACTTCAAAAAATGTTACAAAAAATCACCCAATGCTCTGAGGCTACAATGTTCTTCATCCCAATTTAATAAGGACTGTGTATAAAAAATGAAAATTGGCGACCTATCTGACAATAAAGATAAGTGCCGAGGTTTAAAAGAAAATATAGCAGAACGTTTTTTAAATCTACTATGTATATCAGTAAAGCAAGAATGTTTCAAGCTTAAAAGAATCTAAAAATTTATTACACTACATTAATATATTAAAGATGAAAAACTGTATCTGCATCTCCTTGTATTCAGGGGGAAAATCCCTAAAATTCATCACTTATTCATTACTTTAAAAACTCTTAGCAAATAAGAATTGTAAAAGATCCTCTGAACTTGATAAGCATTTTTAAAAACCTAAGACAAAATATTAGATGACCACTTTTACTCCAACCTTTCTGGAAGGCCAGAACCAATGTAAACAAAACAAAGCAAAAATAAAAGAGTTAAGAGGTATATGAATTATAATGGAAGAGATTAAACAGCCCATACTAGTGAAGATATGATGATCTCCCACAGAAAATCTGAAGAATGTACAGAAAACTGTTAGAACAAATAAGAGAATCCAGCAAGGTTGCTGAATCAAGACCCACACACAGTAATTGATAGCCTTACCATACACCAGTAACAGCCAATCAGGAAGAAAATACAACACACAAAATATCAATGACAACTATAAGATCTCTAGGAATACATATAATAAAATTAGTACAAGTTAAGTTGAGAAAATTGTAAAATATCGCTAATAACATAAAATGGTAAGTAACATAACATAAACATAATGGTAAGTAACATAACATAACCTAAAACGGTAGGTAAATGGAGACCTGTACCATTTCATGATAGGAAGGCTCAATATCATACACACATCAATTTTCCTAAATTAATACATAAGTTCAAAGCAATTCCAAACAAAATTCTGACATGATTGCTCAGGCACTTACTAAGCGTATCATAAAATTTATATGAAAGGAGAGTCCAAGAATAGCCAAGAAAATTTTGAAGAATACCCTGTTCATTAACACGAAAAGAGATAAATGAATTGATATTATACTCATAAAATAGAACCCTATGTAACAGATAACATGAATAATTAGAATTCTGATGAGCAAAGAAAACATGTTGTAGAATGATACCTATAAAATCATAATACCACTTACAGAGATTTTTTTTTTACACATGCAAAAATGCCAAGTTCAGCCATAAGTATACAGTTCACAATAAACTGCCTTTATTATCATGTTTCTCCCAGTTGGAATGAATAATAACAACGCAGCGGTAGTGACAATGTAATGAGGTCAACGTGCTTAGAACACAAACCTGGCTTCAAGTCTTGCCTCTAACCTTATCGGCTTTGTGACTTTGAGTATATTATCTAACCTCCGGGCCTCAGTTTCCTCACCTGTGAGGGAAGATGGACAGAGTGTGCATAAGACTAATGGGAGGATAAAACAAAGCACTGACCTAATTCACTAAATACCTGGTCTCATTAGTAATAATCCCTCATCAAGTGATGATTGTTACTGTGGTTGTAGAAACCACTTCCCGCATGCAGTTCAGAGATTGGCATTTGCAACGTCGGACGGAGCCTTTGGGTAGCACGCACCATTCAGAACAAAGCCACTGTTGCCCCAAAATTCAACTTCTAAAGGTTACTTTTGCAGTCAACTCATCGTCTTTTGTTTCTATTTTTAGACCCACAGGTAAACTTCCATTAACCATGTGCTATGGAAGCGTACTGAATGTCACCGTAAACTTGAAGGAGAAAAAACGTGAAATGAAGATGAGCCATGTTCTTTGCGATAAATCATTTTGCTATCCAATTGTTTATTAAGCCGCAACTCTGAAAAGGACTGGCTTGTGTAATATTTGAGATGGTAGAGGAAAACAAAATGTACTAGGTGGATCCGAGTGTCACCTAAAATGTTTGACATAGGGGAAAATATTTATGATTTTGCTGTCATGGCTAAGCTTCTGAAATAGAAATCACAAAATGATTCCACAGACAATTATGCGAAAGCTACAGAGAAAATCATATTACCGTTACCCTGAAAAGGCAACTGTCCGCCAACATCATCTTCTGACGCAATAAAGATACAAACGAAGCTGTGAAAAGAAAACTGCATTATTATCCACTGTTGAGAATTTAAAGGATCCCTTATTGAAAGATGACAAATCTCTTATTACAAAAGCTTCCTTTTGAAACACCTATCTTCTTTGTTTATTCTGTACCTGGGCCCAGAGTAGCACGTACTCTTGTGTGGTCCTCTACAGCAAGTTGATTATGAGACTGTGAAGAAATTCTAACCCGCTCCCCCACCACACACACACACACACACACACACACACACACACACATTCTAAATTCTCACCATACACAATTTTAGGTAGCACCTGTCTAGTGGGAAAATGATAACCACTTCCTCCAGAGCTGCCCTGAAGATGCCATCAAAAACCTGCTACATCGAAGCAAGCAGGCAATGAACAGATCAACTCCTCTTCCCTAACATGGAACCTTTTCCACCAAATGGATAGAAGGATAGGACGGCAAAGCTAGAATTGTTCTCTCCCTGCTTGAATACTTCAGACATATATGAATATTTCCTGTTTTGCTAGCAGCAGGAAATAATCGTGGGAACTAATCATTCCACAGCTCCCAAACATGGCTAATTTGGGTCATTTGCCTACAATGAGTGTTGATTGTGGTCACGTGATCACCTCAGCTGTTTCAGAGCCTACATGCTTCAGATGGAGATTTTATACATCTACACAAAATTACTTAATTCATCCCAAAAGGGAGCTAGGAAAGGAAGGGACTTGCCTACTTTCCTCCACCTCCACCTCCTTCTTCTGCCATTCCCTGTAGTGACTTCAGCATCAATGAAGCCCGTTCCCTCGTGGTTCTCAATATTCTCAGGTGCACAGAACTTTGCATTTCTTCCATGGTTGCCATTCACGAGGCTGCTCATCTCACCTTGGATACTTGCCATCATTTGGAAGTAGCTGACCTAGGCACGTGCTCCAACTAGAAACCCTTACTCTTTCTGCAGAAAGAGAGGGAGACAGAGAATCCAAAGCAGGCTCCAGGCTCTGAGCTGTCAGCACAGAGCCCGACGTGGGGCTCGAACCCATGAACTGTGAGATTATGACCTGAGCCGAACTCAGATGCTTAACCAACTGAGCCGCCCAGGCCCCCCAGCTTGCTAAACATTTTAATAAAAATAGTTATGTATACAGCTGAAATCACTATATCTACAAATATATATATACACTCTTTCTAAACCTTCTCTTCCTTGTCATTTAGAACTCGTTCATTCATTCCACAAATATTTATCATTTACGCAGTGCCAGGCACTGCACTTGGAGCTGGGGTATAGTAATGAACAAGACCGACATGGCCCCTGACCTAACAAAGCAATTAGGAATATGGATATCACATATATCCTCATTCTGGGGGAAAAAATGTGCCACAGTCACTCCTAACTCCCAAAGGCAGCATTCCATTATTAAAGCACATACTCCCACAAATTGGAAGACAGAGTCATTCTTTCTGTGCCCAGGAATAAGCTGTTCCCCAAGGCTGAGGTTCCCCTTCACACACCCTTAAGAGATCCCTGCCAAATCTGACCTCATGTTTCAACCACAAACACACAGCTAATAATAGCTTGTGCTCTTAACTTACAAAATACAATTCTTAAAGGCAATGTTTGAGAACCAGCCAAACGTCTGAAAGGAAAATTTAGAGCCTAACCAGTAACTACTACCAAAACAAAACTTCTCTGAGCGGCCACACGGCACTTTCGAGCTCCACCGGCAAAGTCCTTTGAAAAGAATCCGAGGCTCCCCCAACCAGTATGTGTGTCTATTCACCTGAGTTCAAATCTATTAATTACTCCCTGCTAGCTTCTGTTCTCTCAAATAACAGATAAAAACCCTTAGAGATAGGATCAAGAAAAATATATAACCAAATGTTTTATTTATATATAAATAAGTATGCGTTTATAGAGAGAAAAATATGCAAACATTATATATATATATATATATATATATATATATATATATATGCTTATATAACGAGACAGTTGGTAGTAAGATTTGGCATGTGTTTGGTAGCCCTGAAAAACATGTATCAAGTGTTACACCTCGTTAAAAATAAAGCTGATGTCTGGTATATTCTTCATCCTTCAATTAGAAAATCAAATTATAAGATTTTCATTCCCCTCTTCGGTCTACTTGTGAAAGCAAAATATCCAAGCAATCCAATTCAAGTGACTTCTGAAAGGGCCGACTGTGAGCCATGCAGACATTGAACTCCACATGTGATGGGGATGCCTGGGCCCTAAAGATCTGTGGGCAAATAAAATTCACCCTCCACGTGCCTATGGCAGGTAAAAACCGACTATGATGCCTCTGAGGGGCAGGGACGATGTCTCTTCCGCTTGAAACTGTACGCCTAATGTTTGAAGTCAGGTGAATTCAAGTATAGATCCTGTATCAATCAGCTACACAATGTTAGGCAAATAATGTCACCTTTGTGGACTCATTTCCTCATCACTAAAATTGAAAAGTAAAATTCATTTGCGTTGTTGAGACGATGAAATGAAATAACAAGGAAAGAGCCCACTAGACTATCTGACACCGTGTTTTTAAATGCTGGAGAGAACTGTATTGAAGAGTCGATAATCACCTTTGGGCTAAAGGACATGCAGGGAACAGAGATGACACTTCAAATAAGTCAGGCTCCTGGAAATCTACGATTACTTCAAATATGCACAGATAAAAGATCTTGCATTACGGCTGTGCTGTAGCATTATGGCTTTAAGTGAAATGCTCAAGAGAAACTGTCCTCTCTTCCTTAAAAAGGTAAAATGAACTTTCTTTTCACCACTGTGTGATTCCCCATGTTTTGTGTGTCCTAGTATTGTTTTAAAAGATCACAAAGTGTGGGCAAAGGGAGGTGCAAAAGTCTACAGCAGGAAAAAAAAAGTCCAGAGCAGGGGGCAACAGTTTCCATAAAGATCAAAATAGTAACTCTTTTAGGCTGTGAGGGTCATGTGCTGTCACAACTGCTCAGCTGTGGCATTAGAGCACAGAAGCAGCCAGAGATAATACATAAATAAATGGGTATGTCTGTATTCCAATAAAACTTTATGTGAGGGCGCTGGAATGTGAATTTCATGTAATTTTCACGTGCCACAAAATATTCTTCTGGGCCATAAAGTGAAATGTGTGAAAGGCTGAATTGGGCCCACGGACCATCGTTTACGGACTTCCGGAGCAAGCCATTACTTTGATATTTGACTGGAGTCTTTCAATGAATCGGGAGTATTGGCTTTAAATGTGATGCTGATGATCTCCTGATGACCCAATGTTAATGACTAAAAAGTTTTACTACTTAATCTTTTATTTAGAAATGAAGCACTGCTATCAAGCTACTCTGTTAGTGACGTTTGGTAAGACTTAAAACATGCACACATTTGCTGCTGTACACAGATTAGCGAGCATCGATATTTCCTAGCAAAAAGAAAAGTAGGAAAACACAATTTTCTTCTGGTTTCTGCTTAATCAATTGTCGAAGTGTGTTTTAGGGTGATGACAATTGGAAAGGCACATTTCATTTTCTAATATAATAAATAATACATAACGATTTCCTATCCTGCTGTTAGAAAGCTTCTGGGACTACTATTTCTAGGACTTATTAAAACCTGCCTTTGGCGACAGAATTGAAATGCCCCAACCATAGCTTAACTATTACCATTTGCAAAGCTCCAGCTTGATTTGAACATGAACTCTCTAAGTTAGAGA
Organism: Prionailurus bengalensis; assembly: GCF_016509475.1. Classification (NCBI taxonomy): domain Eukaryota; kingdom Metazoa; phylum Chordata; class Mammalia; order Carnivora; family Felidae; genus Prionailurus; species Prionailurus bengalensis. The sequence continues at coordinate 8,575,103 of NC_057361.1, forward strand.
CTTGGAATTATTTGTCATCTTCTTTATTTCCCCTTAGAAAATTGCATTTTTAATTGATCTAAATCTAACTCCCACAGGTTTGGCATAAATGGTTACAGTGTAAAAAACTTAATATGACTTCTCTACTTCTGTTTGGTACGTTAAGACTCAGCAGGAACTGCTCAACCAACAAATAAAAACTCTTTCCAGTTTTCACAAATACATGGGGGCAATATTTAAGTGGATACAATTTGTTCTCTTGATCCATTGTAGCCATGGGCTAATGTTTGTCTCCCCAACCCCCAAATTCATATGTGGAAGTTTTAACCCCCAATGTGATGGTATTAGGCAGTACCTTTTGGGAGGCAATTAGGTTTAGATGAGGTCATGAAGGCAGGGCCTAAAGGACAGGATTAATGTCCTTATAAAAAGAGGAGGGGCACCTGAGTGGCTCAGTCAGTTAAATGTCCTACTCTTGATTTTGGCTCATGCCGTGATCTCACGGTTCTATGGGTTCGAGCCCCGCGTCGTGCTCCAACACACTGACGGAAGAGCCTGCTTGGGATTCTCCCTCTCCTCTCTCTCTGCCCCTCCCCCACTCACACTCTCTCTGTCTCTCTCAAAATAAATAAATAAACTTAAAAAATAAAGAGGAAAAACCTGGTGAAGTCATGCAAGAAAGTAGCCATCTGCAAGCCACGAGAAAAGTTCTCACCAGGAACCAAATCTGCTCGCGCCTCGATCTTGGACTTCTCAGCCTCCAAAACTGTGAGAACTGAAGTGTCTGTTGCTTAAGCTACCCATTCTATGGTATTTTGTTGTAGCAGCTCTAGCTGACTAAGACAACTGCGCTTCTAGGTAGTTTAAAAGCATGTTTTCCTTAGCTGTGCTGCCCTCAGCAAGTTGTTCTTTGCCTGCTTTCAGTAAAATAAGGATTACGGTGGTACCTGACTTCGAGTTGCCATGAGGGTGAATTCAGTTACTATCTGTAAAGCAAATAAGGAGCACCTGATAAACGTGCACTTATAAACATCCTCAAATTTATATATTTACAGGCGCCTGGGTGGCTCCGTTGGTTAAGCATCCGACTTCAGCTCAGGTCATGATCTCATGGTTCGTGAGTTCGAACTCCAAATTAGGCTCCTTGCCATCAATGTGGAGCCTGCTTTAGATCCTCTGTTCCTCTCTCTCTCTCTCTCTGCCCCTCACTGCCCCCCTCTCAAAAATAAATAAACATTATATATATATATATATATATATATATATATATATATATGTATACATACTTGTAGATCTAGTGATTTCAGCTACATACATAACTATTTTTATTAAAATGTTTAGCAAGCTGGGGGGCCTGGGCGGCTCAGTTGGTTAAGCATCTGAGTTTGGCTCAGGTCATAATCTCACAGTTCATGGGTTCGAGCCCCACGTCGGGCTCTGTGCTGACAGCTCAGAGCCTGGAGCCTGCTTTGGATTCTCTGTCTCCCTCTCTTTCTGCCCCTACCCCAATCATATTCTCTCTCTCTCTCAAAAATAAATATTTTAAAAAATTTTTTAAATAAAAAAAAGCAATGTTTAGCAAGGTTTAACCAATTCAAAAATATGAGCGAAATAAGAATCACAATAACAAGGAGATACTATTTCTCAAGTTGGCTAATTTTTTTTAACTATTCAGTGTTGGCAAGTAAAATACTCAGCAGCATGTTAAATGGCCTAACTTTTCTGGAAAGTAATTTTGCAATATTCCTAAATCCTCAACGTTATTCATACCCCTTGAGTCACTGACTCCTCTTTTAGTAATGAATCTTAGTGGAATAATAAGATGTGTGGTCAAAGACAGATGCATGAGAAGATTTACTATAACATTATGATAGTAGCCGGTAACTAGAAATAATTTCAATATCCAACATTATAAGAATAATTAAAATATGGCATATCCTTACTGTGTGATTCTTTGCAGCCATAAAAAAAATCACATTTGCATTAATTTTTAATGACATGGGAGATTTTTTAAGAGAATGTCACATAAAAATACTAAAAACCCTACTAAAAATACTGAAAAACTCTAAATGAGATATTCCCTAATTATATTAGTCATCTATCAGTATCCAACAAATTACCTCAAAACTAAGAAGCTTAAACAACACATGTTTATTATCTGACAGGTTTTGTGGGTCATGAACACAGGCACAGCCTGGCTGGGTCCTCCACTTAGGGTTTCACAAGGCTATGATCAAGCAGTCCACTGAAGCGGGGGTCTCATCTGGAAGCTTGACTGGGGAAGGATATACTTCCCAGTTCACTCATGTGACTGTTGGCAGGATCCAACAGATCTAATAGTTATTAGCCAGAGGTCTCCCTCAGTTCCTTGCCATGTGGGCTTCCTCAAATTCATAATCTTTTGTGGCCTAATCATGGAAGTGACATCTCCTCAAAGTTGCCATATTCTATTGATTAGAAGCAAGTGACTCACAGGGAGGCAATTACACAAGACTGTGAATACAGAAGGCAGGGATCAGTGGGGGCTATCTTAGGGACTGCCCACCACATATATACACATCTATGCACTGCTGTAATATATAAATACACAGGAAAAAATACTGCAAAGAAATATGCCAAAATGTTCCAAGTAATTATCTCTAAAATAAAAGAGTATGGGTGATTTTAGCTTTGTCACGACACTTTCCTATATTAGTATTTTTTTTACAATGAGCATATATTACTTTTATAATTAGAGAAATACGTTTTACCTTTTTAATTAGTACTTAGTAAAACTTAAGTATAAATTTGCTCAGAATGCGAAAATGTCATTATTCTCAAATGATCCTTTCTGTGACAAAATATATCCTATAAAGGTCTGGTTATAGTTAAGATGTCTAAATCCAGATGAATACTTTCTAACCTTGTAACTAAATAGGTACTTGGATCATGATTCTCTATATTTGGCTTAATTTTAACCCTTTCTACTGTATAAGATTACAAATCCGGGAGAAATATCTTCAAATAATCATTTTCTCACACCAGCACCCATGCTTTTAGTCACAACCATATAGAGGCACGTTTCTATGAAGGGGTGTCAAAAACCCAACAAGAATTTCCTCCCTCTTCACTTTGGGCACTGCAATGTCCTCTGTGCTTCAGGGAGATATAGTCCTTGTGCTCATGAGGGTCACGTTCTAATTGCTAAGAGAGAACAAATACCCAACAAATAATAGCACATAATTCTTTACTTGAGGTAAATAAAACATCCTAATTTCCAACATGATTGCACCACTGATATCTTAAAAATTCAGATAAAAGAAGGCCAAAGTACTCCAAAGATCCTTCTTGGAGACTTGATCTGGGCCTTCCAAAGTGGGTAGCACTTATCTGTGGAAGGGAGAAAAACAAGACATTCCATGTGATGTTTGACCAGTACAATCTCAGGGTATGCTTGTTACTCTGGTGTAATAATTAATAGCACTCCTTTTCACATTCCAAAGTGTCCCAATCTTGAAATAAATGATACGAACACCCTAAGTAAATATTCCCTAGTAGGGGCCGTGATGTTCACTAAGTTGAGTCAACGTATTCAAAAGGTAATCTTCCTTACCAGCACCAGCAAAAGAACATTTACTAATTTGGATTATTTGTTCATTTATTCAACATGAATTTAACTTAAAAGGGTGATCTGTTTTATCCTGTTTTACTATTGTCGCAGAATACTAGCCAATTAGAGACATGGACTGGAAATGAGAATGTATTTTTGTACATAGTTTTTCCCCCTTTTTTCCTTCTATACAGTTATCAGGATACTAGAGGAGATACCAGAAAGACACCTAAAGTTTCATGGTTACAGGCATATCCAGAGTTTACAGAGTGAACAAAGGTCCCCAGTGGCTTTGGAAGAGTATTATATAGATTTTCTAGGATTCTCCAGGATAGGGATTGAGATGAAGTTTGTTTTCCCCCAGCTTTCTCTTCAGAACTACAGTTTAAAGCTCACAGAATCAAAGGACTTGCTTGTCCAGGGGCGCCTGGGTGACTCAGTCACTTAAGCGTCCAACTCTTGATTTCAGCTCAGGTCATGATCTCGTGGTTCGTGGGATAGAGCCCTGCATTGGGCTCTGCACTGACAGCACGGAGCCTGCTTGGGATTCTCTGCCTCTCTCCCTCATTCATTCTCTGTCTCTGTGTCTGTCTCTGTCTCTCCCTCTCCCTCTCTCAAAAATAAATAAACTTTTAAAAAAGGACTTGCTTGCCTGAAATCAAGTGAGATTTGGGGGAGAGGTTGCCATCTCCATGGTCATCAGATCGAACCTAAGATGGGCATCATCATTTCTCAGCACGGCATTCTTGCCATCACAAGAAAATCACAACCGCTTACAGAGTTCACTCGTAACCATGGAATATGAAATCCAAGTTTTGGTCAGGCCAAATGTAACAATACCTTCAGTCAACCAAATAAGTTACAGAAAAATTTAAGCCATGATCAGTTTGATAAAAATATCTGTGTAATTTCACTCTGTGCAAAGTAAAATTAAAAGGCTCTATGATATCAAGGTTGAACTACCTTCCAACAAGAATGCTGCTTCAAGGTACTTCCTTATTAATTAATTTATAAGCTATAAATTTAAGAGAGAAATTTGACCCAATGAGAAAAAAATAACCTATTAAGCCATATGCAATTAACAGCAAGATGGAGATTTTGTCTAAAGAAGAGCCATTTCTTAAAAGTCCTTACTGCACAGCATTCATTACTTAGCACATCATGGGTTTTACCGTGGTCTGATTGTACTGTCAGGAAATCGCAAACATAAGAGTTGGAATGGTCAAGTTGATGTTTAGGGCAGGGAATTCTGTTAAAATCTGGCAAAAGGCACCAATGACAAAATCTGGCACCAAATCCTGCCATTATCCAAGACTCTGCTGGGACCACATCAATTAATTTTAATAATACCTGAACTTTAAAAAAAAATTATTCTACATTTTGCTTTCACTTTCGTTCCATCTGGATCGTTCTTCTAATAATGTATGAAAGCAAAATACATTAGCCTAATTATTTAAATTCCAATTCAAGAGTAAAGCTTACTTACACTGATAGAAAATGAAGACAAAACTTTTGACAATAAGTAGTTTTAATTCCAGTGTCTCTGTGAAAAGCTCAAAACATCACCTCACTGGGTTTAAATAAGTTTCTCTTTCCCAAGTTCTTCCCAAACCTAATTAAATTTTTCTGTAATTGCTTCTACCCTCTGAAGTGTTAGCTATAATAAACGCAAACTTTGGTAATGTTCTCATTGGCACTTAAAAATATTCCTAGTTACCAGTGGCTGGGTGGCTTAAATTAAAATGATTCTTTTGGGACTCTCTGAAATTCGTTTTTGAGGAGTTTCATCAATGTTCGGGTGATAAACAGTGACGAATCTCTCCTTACGGAGAAAGAAAATGAGAAAAGATGTTCAATGATACAAATAGGTTGTTTTCCTGTCAAAACAAGATGGTCAGGGCTAAAAGGATGACAATTTTCAATGATAACAGGAGAACTTCTATTTTTAATCTCCTTTAGGAAGCAAATCAGAGGATTAGGCAGGTAGACAGCTAATAGTACAAGTTTGCCATATATTGGTGGGACACCTTTTGAAAGCAGAATACAAACAACTATCACCAGAAGAAGCAAAAACAGGAGGAAGAGGCTGTTTTTAGGCATTTGGTATCCAGGACTGTCTCTTCCAGTGCAAACTAAATTCTGAATAATGTTTACAGTTGGACTGAAGAAAATGGGAAAGCCAAAAAAGAGCAAGAGTAATACTGAAAAATGTAGACAGAAGCAATGGAAATGCATTGGTCTGAGGTAAATCTATCAGAACTAATCTCTGAAAGTTGTTTACAAGTTAGCATACATCAAAAACCGAAGCTTGAAATAACGTTCAGTTTCCGTGTGCAAATAACCCAATTCCAGGTGTTGAGATTGATCTGTCTACATGACCCTACAACTCACCTGACTGAACTGTTTAGAGATTTTTAGTGATTACTGTCATCTAAAATTCATTCCATACCTCCATTAAAATGTCCACTTGTTTTCAGTTGCAATCGTTAATTACTCCTGGTATCTACCCAGGGAACAAGGAGTAGGCTTGTATACAGAGAAAACAGGGCCAAATTACTACTCTCCCCATATGAAATTCAAGTTTTAGCCTGCAACCCTAAAGAAAATATTAATTTCCAGCAGATGAAAAAAAATCATATGTAGCTCCAGACTAACAAGTAATACAAAGACTTAAATTCTGTAACTTAAAAATGTCATTAGTAAAAAAGAAAAGTTAAAGTATGAATTGTGTATATTAGAATGAATGAGATCTAATGGATACAAAGACTATTTTTAGACAACTGTTAGGCTGCAAAGGAACGTAACACTTGCCAGTGCGCGAGCTTATACTTTGGCGAATCTGAAAGTCAGAGGTTTCAGGAAGCATGAACTGACAGTCTCATCTGAAGGGATTTCAGACTGACAAAAATCAGGAATGGACACTGAATGTGAAAGAGTCTAAGAAATGTGAAGTGGTGAAAGAGAAAAACGTCAAGGCGGAAACAAAATAGGGGCACTGGGACAGGTTATGAAAAGAACATGAATTATTTTGAAAATACTCCTTCTGGAGTAGACAACCATATGGATGCTGTGGCTTCGTAATAAATTTTTACAGGATTTCATCTTCGTCACATAGCTGAGAGAGAGAGAGAGAGACTGAGAGATCATCACCAGCCTGCTTTCCTACCGAACTCCCAACCCCCATACTCCTCGCCTTAACCACGGAGGGATTAAGTAAAAGTAGATGAGAACCACATTTAACATTTTTGAAGTTTCCGTTTAAGTCAGTGCTTCTTAAAATCTTCAGTGATTTTTAGTAAGCAAGGTCATCCTACAGCTATGATTCTACGCCAGAAAAAAGTACATGTTTGGATGACTGCTGATGTTCACAGAGTAATGAATCCTGTCTCCACTCTCCTATTCAGCGTGTTCTCTTACGGTAATATTTTTTTTTAATTTTTTTTTCAACGTTTATTTTATTTTGGGGACAGAGAGAGACAGAGCATGAACGGGGGAGGGGCAGAGAGAGAGGGAGACACAGAATCGGAAACAGGCTCCAGGCTCTGAGCCATCAGCCCAGAGCCTGACGCGGGGCTCGAACTCCCGGACCGCGAGATCGTGACCTGGCTGAAGTCGGACGCTTAACCGACTGCGCCACCCAGGCGCCCCATCTTACGGTAATATTTTTGATAAGCTTCTGATTCCATAGTTTTAAAATCTCATAAAATGTAAATGAGACATAAGAGTAATGTCGCGGGGAAGTGAACATGAATATTCTAAAGTTGTTGATTCCACATCCATTGTTCAAGAATACATAGACTTGGCATTGGCATTATCTTCTAGGCTTGCATCCACATTTTTCTTCCCATAACAAAAACCCCCAATTACTGGGGTGCCTGGGTGGCTCAGTCAGTGAAGCATCCGACTTCGGCTCAGGTCACGATCTCGCGGTTTGTGAGTTCAAAGTCCGCGTCGGGCTGTGTGCTGACAGCTCGGAGCCTGGAGCCTGCTTCGGATTCTGGGTCTCCTTCTCTCTCTGCCCCTCCCCCACTCGTGCTCTGTCTCTATCAAAAATAAATACATGTAAAAAAAATTTTTTTAATAAAAAAAAAAACCCAATTACTAATCTTGTCAATGAACGGAAGAAGGAAAATTCTCCCACACTGGAATTGGGTGTTCATCCTCACTCTGCTTTTGTATGCTTCCCAACGCCATAGGGTTTTAAAAATCAAACACATAAATGCAAACCTAGTGAAGAATAGTGCTGCCCTCGCCTTAAAGGACCTTCTATTGCCAAGTATGCAATGGGGCAAACAAGAATACGTCAGGAAAGTAAGAAGTTTGCTCAGATGCTTAAAAACTAGCTTCTGGTTTTGCTGCTTTGCCCTCTGGGGCTCCAGTCGCACTGTCACACACGCAGTGATGGCTTCTTCCTTGGAGCTGTCAGCCGGAGTCTCTCTGTCAGAACTATTGTTCCTATTTCTGCCCCAGCCTCAAATGCCTCCAAGTTCCCACTTCGTACGTTGTTGATGTGCTTTCTACCTCCAGGGCCAGCTCAAAGTCCCCCTTCTGTGAGGTCTTCTTTGGTCACTCCCCATCCTCCCCAATTCTCCCTCCTCTCAATCTAGAGGGAATTATCAGGCATCTCAACAGTTGTATCTCAATTTCATACTTCCATGTTATTCCCTAATGTTTCCTGTGTGCTATCCAACTAGAATGGTAGAATGAAGGCTAAGGCATTTTTACACGACACGATTTTGGGCAGTAACAGGGATATGGATATTTGACAAAATACTTGCGGTAGATGGACGGATGGATCAATTCTTTTCCTGGCTGGGAAGTGGGAGAAGCCATAGGGAAACTCGTCCTTGGGACAAGCAGTCACCTAATTATCTGATTTTCCAAGGGGTCACAGTATAAGCATCGTTTTCTGCCTCGAGGGAAGCGCGGGCTAAATGTGGCCTCTTGCTTTGACATTCACGACATCCTTCAAGTTGGCAGGCCCCTGAATTAACAGTGACAAGGACTTGCCAAAACTATACTCACAGGGAGAGGGGAGAGTCAAATCTATTCCCTCCCGTGGAAGAAGGGGACATTTGTGGTTCCAAGAAGATTGCCCAGAGGGGAGAAAATTTCTTCCAAAGACATTTATCTTATCAATGGCAGCACCGTAGCCTGGGATTCGGCACACCGACAATTATGGCGAGTCGCTCAAAGTCTCAACGTTAATGAAAGGGGAGAACCTTTCATTGTGACATGCTCCATGGTTACTTTCAGACTCAAGATGGTCACACCACATGTGACGTCTTGTAAAGTCACAGATGATGCAACAAATGTGGTCATACAGACACTGAAAAGCTGGCGAGAAAAATAAAAATTTTAAAAGCATGCATGTAAACTATGTGAGTCAACTGACTAAGACGTGTCCATCGTAAGTATTTCCACAACCTGTCTTTGGAGCATTTCAGCACACCCTGCATTTTGCATGCTTGGATGGACTCTATAGTCAGAAAAAGGCAATATTCTCCTTGTGAAAATGCTCTTAGGCTGAAGAATTTTAACAGCCCACAGGGAGGAAAGCCTAGAAACTGCTTAAGCAAATTCTAAGCATGCCCACATGGTTTCTGCTCAGCTGCAGGTAATTATCAATCATATCATTCTGGCAAAAGCTTGAAGACATCACTTGCTTTCCCATCTTTTTTTCTCATTATGCTTTTCTCCCTATAGAAAAATACCATTTGGAAAAAAAACAAAAACAAAAAAACCTCCAGATTTCTCCATGCTGCTTGACAGACCAATGAATAGTTTATAACTTTACTTCTTCCTTTGCTCATGCTCATTCCGTGGGCACAGAGCCATTTCATCTTTTCCAATTTGCCATGTATGCATGGTGATAAACTATATGCAATATGCCATATATTCAATATTAAATATAAGGTTTCTTTTTGTATGTATATATATATATACACATATATATACATACATATATATACGTATATATGTGTATATATACATATATATATGTATATATATATATATATATATACACGTATATATATGTATATATATATATAGTACATCTTGGAAACAAGCAGAAAGTTACACAATAACTTTAAAATACTCACCTAAGATGCCAAGGACCTATTCCAACTTTGCTGCTATTGCTTAAAAGTACACACAGAGCTGCATTTTGGAAGCACTTCTCAGGTATTCACACAGAACGTGTATTAGAGTCACACCCTGGTTGGGCCAAAAGATTATATTCCCAGCAAAACCAACTACCATATTTGCCAAATGAGCCTAAGCAATGAATTTGTTTAAACCTTAGTGTACTCAGAAATTCCACTCCTGGGCATATATACCCAAGAGAATTTAAAACATATGTCCAGACAAAGACTTGTACAAGAGTTCAAAACAGCATTATTCATAGTAGCCAAAAAGTGGAAACAGCCCAAATGTCCGTCAACTAATAAGTGGATAAACAAGGTGTTGTCTATCCATGCAATGCAATAGTACTCAGCAACCAGATAAAACAAAGTCCTGATACATGCTACAATGTGCGGATGAACTTCCAAAAATTTGTGCTAAGTCAAAGAAGCCAAAGACAAAATGCTACATATTGTATGATTGCATTTCTCTGAAATGTCTGGACGAGACAAATGCAAAGGGAGAGAAAGAGAGAGCAGATTAGCGGTTGCCAGGGGCTAGGGCAGGAAGAATGGACAAGTGACTGCTTCATGGGAACAGGGTTTCTTCTTGGGGTGATAAAAATGTTCGAAAATTGATAGTTGCGCAAGTCTGTGCCAATACCAGAAATCATTAAATTCTATACTTCAGATGGGTGAATTGCATGGTGTATCAATTAATCTCAATAAAGTTTTTTTTTTAATTAAAGGGAATAATGGCTGTAACTGAAATCTACTGGATAAATGGGTTCTCCAAAAGCACTTTCCCACTTTTCTTTTTTGTGAAGAATACCTTTGAGATCTTCCAGAAAGCACTAGGGAAGAAAAGCAATTTTCTTAGCCACTGCCTCATCCATGGACCCACCATCATGCTGTCCACCCAACAACAAACAGTCCATACCACAAAATTCCTTCTCACACATGGTTCCAGGGCCGCAAATTTACGAGCTGACACTAAAAGGTCTCATCTTCTACGCCCTTCTTGGCACACAGCTATTGTGAAAAAGAAGAATAAAAACTCTAAAAGCTTGGTTAAAAAGCAGGGATTCCGGGGTGCCTGGGTGGTTCAGTCAGTTAAGTGTCTGAGTCTTGATTTTTGCTCGGGTCGTGATCTCATGGTTCGTGAGTTCAAGCCCCGTGTCAGGCTCTTGCCCTGGCGGTGCAGGGCCTGTTTGAGATTCTCTCTCTCTCTCTCTCTCTCTCTCTCTCTCTCTCTCTCTGCCCCTCCCCTGCTCACATTCTCACTCTCTGTCTCAAAATAAATAATATATTTTTTAAAAAAAGAGCAGAGGTTCCCATCCTGAAAAAATGCATTTTACATTTTATACCTCCTCAAAAAATTCTAAGCAAGTTCACCCCCCCAGAATTTACCATTCTTGCTATTTGCAAAGAAATATTAGTGCCTTCCTCACAGACCGAAGTAACCACTCCCTCTTATTTGACTTATACAAGTAATACCTGTTTATTTCCGAAGAAATGAAAAAACAAAAATGCAAAATGAGGACTTAAATTCATCAACAATATATAATTTAATGTTTGGATGTATTTCCTCCTGGATTCTCTTTTTATACACACTCACTTCAAAATTCTAAGTCCCTCATACATAAAATAGATTGATTAGTGAACTGGGCCCTTGCAATGTGGCAGAAATTTCCATCAGTAGGTGGAGTCTATGACCCCATCCTTTGAATTTGAGCTGGCTATGGGACTTGAACGCTAGGAGACAGCAGAAGTGACAATGTAGTTTCTAGGCTCTGCCTCAAGAGGCTTCGGAGGATCTTCTCGCACCCCGTACCCACCAGGAGTACAAGCCTATGCCAGTGTGCCGGAGAATGAGAGACCACGTAGAAGCAACATGAATACCCTTTAACCAACATTCTACACGACAGCACAGGCACGAGCAAGTCCAGTAGAGATCAGCGAAATTCTGCCCACATCAACAGAACTACTCCACCAACCCACAGAAGGGTGTGCAAAAATAATTATTCATTGTTTGAATGAAGCGAAGTTTTATGGTCATTTGTTACACATGACTACTTGTAGTCATACATAAGTGAGGCAGTATATCATTCTTGTCTAAGGTCTTAGAAGCTGACTCCATCTAATCAGAAAGGCCGTTGAGAAGACATTGGGCAGCTCAGAGGATCACGGAGATGCTCAGGACCAAGTCTCTCAAAACAATTGCCCAAATCACATCATGGACTGACCTGATGATTAAATTGCGTTTGGCCCTCCTCAAGGGCTGCAATTTATGTTGCCTCCAAAACCTTGACTTTGCTACAACCACACTGCCACCAAACAGATGCTACTCTCACTAGAAACTCAACCTTTCTGACACTGCTGCCCCCGAAAGCTAAAAGCTTGTACCTCCACTGTTGCTTAAGAAACGAATGCCTTCGGGGGTGCCTGGGTGGCACAGTCAGTTAAGCGTCCGACTTCAGCCAGGTCACGATCTCGCGGCCCGTGAGTTCGAGCCCCGCGTCGGGCTCTGGGCTGACGGCTCAGAGCCTGGAGCCTGTTTCCGATTCTGTGTCTCCCTCTCTCTCTGCCCCTCCCCCGTTCATGCTCTGTCTCTCTCTGTCCCAAAAATAAATAAATGTTGAAAGAAACGAATGCCTTCATTATGCTCTTACCCAGAGAAATCTAGGAAGTATTTTCTCTTGTAAAAATTAAATCTATCTGATTAAAAAATGGGCAAAAGATCTGAACAGGCACTTTACCAAAGAGGACATAAGGAGGGCCAGTAAGCACATAAAAAAAGATGGAACACCATTAGCTGTCAGGGAAATGCCAATCAAAACCACAATGAGCTACCATAACACCCCTCTTAGAATGGATAAAACAGAAACCACTGACAATCCCAAGTGCTGACAAGGATGTGGAACAACTGGAATTCTCACAGATTTCTGGCACGAGTGCAAAAAGGTACAGCCACTCTAGGGGAGAGTTTTGACAGTTAAACATACACTCACCATGTGACCCAGAAATCCAACTCCTGGCATTCAGCCTGGAGAAATGAAAACTCGCGTTCACACAGAAACCTCTACATAGGTATGTTGATAGCAGCTCTAGTCACCATCACCAAAAACTGGAAATCGCCCACATTTCATTAACAGGTCAATATATAAACTATGGTGCATCCATACCATGGAATTTACTACTCATCCATAAAAGAAACAAACTATTGTAACACATGATGATTGTAGGCAGAGTCTATATGACAGACGACATTTTATCTTGATGGTGACAGGACTCCATGACAAGAACTTAAATGATGATACTAGGTGTTAAGGAAGAAGAATGCAGGGGTCAAAATGAGAAAAACCTGTCATCCAGGCAACTAGGTATAAGGCCCAGCATGAGAAATGAGGGTCAGTGCCAGGATGGACAGAAAGAAAAAGAAAAATAAGAGCATTATATAGAAATAAGGATAAGCTATCCCCCATATGGGGGCCATATGAACACAGAATATAAAAAAGAAGGAATAATCAAAGTATTTTCAGGGTTCCAAGGCTGTGAAGATGGTTATCACGGAAGCAAACAGGAAAGTTTAGAAAAGAAGCTGGTTGTGGTTTATTCATTTACTTACTTTTCCTTCTTGCAGAGAAAAGATCATTAGTTGTTTTGAACAGTTAGAATTTGAAACGATGGTGAAACCTACGAAAAGAACCATCCTGTAGAGAAATGGAAATACGGGACTAGGATTCAACCCAGGAGGGAAATAATCATTTGCACCTGTAATGGATACACGTGCGAGTTGAAACCAAAGCCAAGTGAACAAAATTGTTGGGAAAACCCATTTCTTCCATTTGCCTAAAATTATTTCTGATAAATGCAAATATCCAATTTAATCTACAATCATTTTCTACCATGAAAGTACATTATGAACACCTGCTTTAGTACCAATCAGTTTCAAAAGATACCTTATGTCAGACTTACCTTCTAAAAGACATTTAATTACTGGGTATCATAGGGACTAATCACATCAACTTTTGTAAACCAAGAGAAATATTTTCAGTTACAATCAGGCTCAAAGATAACAAGATCAGCATATTCAAGGAATGCAGATTAAACCAGGCATATTTTGCTTCTCTGTGCAAAGCACCTCCCAAATCCATACTTTGTTCCCTAGAGATATTAACGTAATCGCTGAGGATGCTGGCCAATGGTATTTCCTCCAACGGTATTTATTATAAAACAATCTTGGCAAGTGAAAGAAAACAGCACACACTGCTAATATTTTGGTAGAATTCTGTGTTTATTCTAGCACTGTTAACAAGAGAGAAGCAAGCATCCAGAGTGCACAGAGGAATGCTGCTGATGTAAATGAATATTTACTCAAAGTCCAGCTCTTCCTCCCCACTCCCCAACATTGAGCAATGACAAAGCGCACTTGGATTTTGGACTTCGCCCAGCCTCACACACCAACAAACGCAGCACCCAAAGAAAGGCTTGTTGATAGCACAGTGTGGCGGTAAGTGCAGACTGAGCGGTATCCTATGGCAGAGCTTCTCACGTGATGGAGAAGGATGGGCAAATCCAAGTTACTGACAGGGAAGAGGGCCAATCAGGTCAACTGGTTGTTCGCGAGGTCACTGTTACGGGGTGGCTTTCTTCAGTCCCCTAGCCACAGTCTAAACCCTCAATACCGCAACTGCTCTACAAGCATCCGGCCGTGCTACCTCGCAGACAGGCCAGGAGCAGCTGGGTCATTGGGTAAAAAGTATCACCATTAATAGACACGTTATATTTTACTAATGTCGATAAACAGTGACAACTGTGGTCAGATATGCTGCCTGTATTCTTCCCATCACTGGGCTCTAATCAGGAGAAACATCAGACCGAAATTGAGAAACATTCCACGAAGTGGAAAGGTCATGAAAGACTGATCGGAAGAGACAAAGAAGCAACGTTAACTAAATGCAAAATGGGTTCCTGAATGGGATCTGTAACTGAAAAAGAACCATAGTAGAAAACCTGGTGACTCCAGGGAAGTTCTTTATTTCAGGTCAAAGTACTGCACTTACCCAGCATCGCCAAGATTACCTTGGTACTTGTTACCAAGGATTATTTCTCAGTTTTTATACACCTGTCACGGTTATATGAGATGTTAACATTAAGCAAGTTATTGTTTATTTGTTGTTTCTCCTGTTCTTTGGATCTTAAAGGCTGGTTGGGTATGAGATTAACTCATATGCAAAACCACTCCCCAATTCTTGGCCCACCTTCCACTCATATCAGACAACTTTTAGTTTCCACACTACTGCACCCTGCTTACTAAGTTTCCCATACCTTTGCTCATTCTGTTTCTTCTCCTTGCCTTCTTCCTCATCCTTGTTCCCAGGACATATTCCTTATTTTAATGTTGACTTCAGGGGCACCTGGGTGGCTCAGTCAGTTGAGCGTCCAACTCCTGATTTCGGCTCAGATCATGATCTCACCATTTGTGGGATCGAGCCCTGCATCAGGCTCTGTGCTGACAGCATGGAGCCTGCTTGGGATTTTCTCTCTGTCTCTCTCTCTCTGCCTCTCCCCTGCTTGCACATGCATGCACTCTCTCTCTCAAAAAAATAAACATTTAAAAAATTGACTTCAAATATCTTCTCACCTGGCTTTCCCAAGCAGAGTGTGACTTTCCAGCCTTAAAGTCCCTTCTACAAATCTGTTTTATAGCTACCATCTTTTCAAGTTTATTTATTTTGAGAGAGAGAGAGAGAGAGAGGTAACAGGGGCAGGGCAGAGAGAGGGGCAGAGATATAGAATCCCAAGCAGGCTCTGCACTGTCTGCATAGAGCCTGACACGGGGCTCGAAATCATGACCCATGAGATCATGACCTGAGCCAAAATCAAGAGTCAGACACTTAACTGGCTGAGCCGCCCAGGTGCCCACAAATCTGTTTTAGCTCATAGGAAAAGGTACTGAATCTACACTATGTGGAGTGACGGTTACAAGCAACAGATCTAAAACCAGGCTATCTGGATTTAAATCCTGACCCAATCCTTTACCAGCAGTATAACCTTGAACAAATTACTTAATTCTCTGTGTCTAAATTTCCTTGTCTAGAAAATGGGGCTAATAATAATAATTCATGGAGTTGATAGGAGAACTAAATGAATTCATGCAAATAAAGTAACTCAAGAGTGTTTGACTAGGCAAGTGATCAATAACTATTAGCTATTATTACGGTTATACATGTCTCTCTGGACTGAGGACCTTCCGAACAAGGACCATATGTATTTACTTTGCTGGATTCAAATCCTACCTTCCTTATTTACTGGCTTTAGACTTCCTTCAATTATTGTGAGGACTTAATGATCCAATGCCTTTAGGGGCGCCTGGGTGGCGCAGTCGGTTAAGCGTCCGACTTCAGCCAGGTCACGATCTTGCGGTCCGTGAGTTCGGGCCCCGCGTCAGGCTCTGGGCTGATGGCTCAGAGCCTGGAGCCTGCTTCCGATTCTGTGTCTCCCTCTCTCTCTGCCCCTCCCCCGTTCATGCTCTGTCTCTCTCTGTCCCAAAAATAAATAAACGTTGAAAAAAAAAAAAAAAAAATTTAAAAAAAAAAAAAAAATGATCCAATGCCTTTAAAGGCATTTAAGAGGATAATTCGCTCAAGGCAAGCATTCAGTAAATATTATTCTGCTAAACCCAGAGCTTGATGAGATATGCTGAATTATTTGATGAATGAATGAGTGAATAAACTGGGGTAAGAATAATTACCAAAGGATAATGCTTCAGTAGCTGATACGGATTGTCATTATCGACTAATGATAGAAAAAATTTAATTTCTTCATTTGCCCCCCCCATGCCTCCAAGCTTTAGAATGCCAGTTTTTTTTTACCAAAGATACCCGTTTGTTTTGCTCTGTTTTGTCAACATCCAGTCATTTGGAAGGATCTCCGTGGAGTAGAACAAAAAGTTCTACGAGCAAGTAGTTTCGCGCAAGGAGACTCTTATAGCCAATGGGGGTTATGTGCGAATTCCCTAAGGGCAGCAGATAAATCAATACAATAACTTATCGAATAAACAACTGCTATAAGTTTGGAGGGACAGTCTTAAATAACTTCTTTGCCCCTACTTTGACTATAATAAAGGGGGGAGGGCTTATTTTGCCATTTACTTATGGGAATGCGCATTTGACATTTGACAAAAACCTAACTGAATTACTTTTGATGCAATTTAAAATATAGTACACAGGGGTATCTGTGTGGCTCAGCTGGTTAGGTGTCCAACTCCCGATATCGGCTCAGATCATGATTTCACAGTCATGGGATCAAGCCCTGCATCAGGCTCTGTGCTAAGTGCTGACTGTGGAGCCTGCCTGGGATTTTCTCTCTCTCTCTGTGTCTCTCTCTCTCTCTCTCTCTCTCTCTCTCTCTCTCTGCCCGTACCCCACATGTGCTCTCTCTCACTCTCTCTCAAAATACACGAATAAACGTTTTTTTAAAAATTAAAAACTACGGGTGCCTGGGTGGCTCAGTCAGTTAAGCATCCGACTGCAGCTCAGGTCACGATCTCATGGTTCGTGAGTTGGAGCCCCGCATCGGGCTCTGTGCTGTCAGTGCAGAGCCCGCTTCAGATCCTCTGTCTCCCTCTCTCTCTGCCCCTCCCCCACTCGTGCTCCCTCTCTCTCAAAAATAAGCATTAAATAAATGAGGTATGTACACAAATCTTAAGAGTTAAAATGTAGAAGGAAAAGTACACCATCTCATAGTTCTTTACTACGTATTTCCTTTACAGTTTAAAAAGCCTAAAATTGCCTCTTACAATTGTTATTGACATTTCCCATAGTACTGTTGCCTTGTTTCCCCTGAAGGCACTAGAAAATCTTTCATCTGCATCTGCCTGTGATGTAAAGCATTTCAGAATGAAGTAGACTGAGCCATCAACAACAGACACTGCTGCATAATACCTTGCACTGCATGGGTCCTAAGTGCACTCATCAGTGCTTTCCCACCGCCTACAAAGAAAATACAATTATACTCTCTGTAAAGGTGAAGAAACCGAAATTCATAGCTCACAAATAGTGGCCTGGGATTTGACCCCGGGCTTAGACACCTCCAAAGTCTAGTCATGTTGTCCTTCAGTTGTGCTTTCGGTTAGCTAAGATTGCGAGTGACTAGTTCTAAATGCCACTCCCCACGAGCCTATACTAACAGTTTTGAATCCAGCTGGAACTGTGCTGGGAATTTCTGTGCAAGCTCACACTGATCCTGTGCTGCCAGTGATCTATCTCTAGTAAACCCATAGTCATGTGCAAGAAGTCACCAGGTAAGTTAAAAACCCTGGAAGGAATCTGAACCAATGGAGGATGGAAACCAATGGAGACATTTCCCAGATCCCAGATCCCAACTTGTAGCTTGTGACAGATCAAAGAAGGCCACATGGTCTTTGTCGCTTCTCACGTCCACTTCCCTTATCCTCGAATCTGGGCGGACCCTGTGACTCACTTTGACCAAATATCATGAGATCACCATGCAGTGAGGAAGCCCAAGCTAACCACGTGGAGACAAAGGAGCCACACGGGGGAATACCAAGGAACGAGACATGTCAATGAAGGCATCCTGAATTCTCTAGGCATCCGAGACACCAGCTGAAAGCAGCCGAGTGAGTGAACTCAGCTGATGCCATGTGGAGTAGAACAGCCCAGCTCAGCCCTGAATTAATTCCTGACTCACAGAATCATGCCACTAAGTTTTGCAGGTGGCAATAGGTAACTGAAACACAGATGGATCATCCTGAGGAGCGTTCTACGTGTTTTCCAGCAATCCTGGTGGAACCTCGGTTATCCCATCGTCCACAGCTACAACTTCCAAGACACAACTTACAAAGGCATTTCATTCTCCCTTAGTTTTCACTCCTGCTTGCTGGGATCACCTCCCAGATCAACTGCACTCACCGTGGCCCTGACCTTGGAGATACTCACACTAAGACACGGAGCTTTTTGCCCCTTTTACATTTTTATCATGGAGTTTTAAAGCTTATATTTTCATAAAAATAATTCATCCACATTGTTCCGATTATGCATAGTACTAACCGTTCGTTTTTATTTCTAAAGATAGATGTTATTATGAAATTAAAAGTTACATGTAGAGATATATACAGAGACAAATTACACTAACAGATCATGATCTAAAATTCCCCAAGAAGTCTTTTGACACAAATAAATGGAAACATATCCCACACTCATGGACTGGAAGAGCAAATATTGTTAAAATGTCCACATTACCCAAAGCAATCTAGAGATTTAATGCCACCTCTATCAAAATACCAATAGCATTTTTCACAGAATTAAACCATCCTAAAATGTGTGTGGAGCCACAAAGGACCCCAAAGAACCAAAGCAATCTTGAAGAAGAGAATCAAAGCCGGAAGTATCACGACTCCAGATTTCAAGCTAGACTGCAAAGCTGTAGTCATCAAAACACCAGGATGCTGGCACAAAAAAAAGACACACAGATCAATGGAACAGAATAGAAAGCCCAGAAATAAACCCACAATTATATGGTCAATTCATCTTTGACAAAGCAGGAAAGAATACCCAGTGGGAAAGAGTCTCTTCGACAAACAACGTTGGGAAGACTGGACAGCCACATGCAAAAGAATGAAACTGGACTACCTTCTTACACCAAACACAAAAATTAACTCAAAATGGATTAAGGACCTAAATGTGAGACCTGAAAGCATAAAAATTCCAGAAGAGAGCTCAAACAGTAATTTCTCTGGCCTCGGCTACAGTAACATTTTTCTAGATATGTCTCCTGAGGCAAGGGAGACAAAAGCAAAAATAAACTGGGACTGCGTCAAAAAAAAAAAAATCTTCTGCACAGCGAAGGAAACAATCAACAAAACTAAAAGACAACGTACTGAATGGGAAAAGATACTTGAAAATGACATATCCAATAAAAGATTAGTATCCAAAATATATAAAGAACTTAGACAACTCAACACCAAAACAAACCCCCAAATAATCCTATTTAAAAATGGGCAGAAGACATGAACAGACACTGCTCCAAAGAAAACATACAGATGGTCCACAGACACATGAAAAGATGCTCAACATCACAAATGATCAGGGAAACGCAAATCAAAACCATAGTGAGATATCACCTCACACCTGTCAGAATGGCTGAAACCAAAAACTCAAGAATCAACAAGTATTGGCGAGGATGTGGAGGAAAAGGAACCCTGGTGACCTGTTGGCGGGAATGCAGACTGGTGCCATCACTGTGGAAAACACTCTGGAGGTTCCTCAAAACATTAAAAATAGAATTACCATGTGAGCCAGTAATTCTACTACTGGGTATTTACCCAAAGAATGTGAAAACACTAATTCAAAAAGATATATCTACCCCTATGTTCATTGCAGCGCTATTTACAATAGCCCAATTATTAAAGCAGCCCAAGTGTTCATCGATAGATGAGTGGATAAAGAAGATGTGGTAGACATGTACAAGAGAGTATTATTTGTCCATAAAAACGAATGAAATTGTTCCATTTGCAACAACAAGTGAAGTCAGTCAGTCAGAGAATGACAAGTACCATATGATTTCACCCCTATGTGGAAGAAACCAAACAAAGGAACAAAGGAAAAATAAAGAGGCAAACCAAAAAACAGATTCTTAACCACAGAAAACAAACTGGTAGTTGCCAGAGCGGGGAGGACGGGTGAAATAGGTGATGGGGATTAAAGAGTACACTTATCTTGATGAGCACCGAGTAACGTACAGAATTGTTGAATCACTGTATTGTACACTTGAAACTAACATAACACTCCATGTTAACTGTACTGGAATTAAAATTTTTTAAACATTAAAAATAGAAATACCAAACAACCTAGTAATTCCACTTCTGGGTATTTACCCAACGGAAACAAAAACACTAATTCAAAAAATATATGCACCCCTATGTTGATTGCAGCATTATGTATAATAGCCAAGATACAGAGGCAACACAAGTGTCCGTCAATAGATGAATGGATAAAGAAGAGATGTTAGGTATATACACAATGGAATACTACTCAGCTATAAAACAAACAAACAAAAAGAATGAAATCTTGCCATTTGTGACCACATGGATGGATCTTGAGGGTATTAGGCTAGGTGAAATAAGTCAGACAGAGAAAGGCAAATATCATATGATTTCACTTATGTGTGGCATCTAAAAAATGAAACAAACTAAGAACAACAACAAAGAGAAACAGACTCATAAATATAGAGAAGAAACTAACGGTTTTGGGTGGGAAGTGGTATGGAAGGCAAAATAGGCCAAGAGGATTCAGAGATACAAACTTCCAGTCATGAAATAAATAAATCATGGGGATGAAAAGTACAGCACAGGGAATATAGGCAGCAATAGTGTAACAACTTTATATAGTGATGAACAGTAACTCTTCATCACCAGTAATGGTGAACATTTCGTCATATATATGTGTTGACTCACTATGCTGTACAATTGGAACTAATATATTATAGGTCAACTATACTTAAATTAAAAATTTTTTAAAAGGGCACCTGGATGGCTCAGTTGGTTAAGCATCCGACTCTTGATTTCGGCTCAGGTCATGATCTCATGGTTCATGGGATCCTCATGTCGGGTTGTGCCCTGCCAGCGTGTAGCTTGCTTGGGATTCTCTCTCCCTCTCTCTCTGCCCCTCCCCTGCTTGTGCTCGCACTCTCTCTCTCTCTCTCTCTCTCAAAATAAATAAATAAACATGAATAAAAATTAAGAAATAAAAATTAAAAATAAAAAAATATAAAATTTAAAAGATGTAACGATAAATAAAACTCTGCAAGAAGTCTTTCCAAGTAAAAGAAAAAAATCAACCTTTCTGCACTATAAAAATATTGCCTAGGAGCAATTAATGACATGAAGAAAATCTTTTTTTATTTTTTTAATGTTTATTTATTTTGAGAGAGAGAGGGAGAGAGAGCGCGAGCACATGAGCAGGGCTGGGGCAGACAGAGAGGGAGAAAGAGAATCCCAAGCAGGCTCCACACTGTCAGCACAGAGCCCGACATGGGACTAGATCTCACAAAGCATGAGATCACCACCAGAGCTGAAATCAAGAGTCAGAGGTTCAACTGACCGAGCCACTCAAGTGCCCCTCGGAGAAAATCTTTGTAGGTATACTAAGTTAATTTCCTTCTTGACTATTCAATCTTCTCATTCAATGAATATTAAAAGAATAACTTTTCTTTTTTTAGAATGGTTTTAGATTTCAGTGAATATTTACATAAGGTATATCTACCATATTTTTATATAGATTAGAAATGATAATTTTTGAGGACAGTAAAATGCTTAGCAGGATTTTAAACATTTCATATAACAGAGATATTTCTAGATAAGGAGACGCAAACTTGACATCACAACCCATTGACTCTTCTGAATCTAGCTTCCTCCTGGGAGGCCAAAAGCCAGGATAATATTGCAAAGGGGAATGAACGATTTCATTTGTTTACAACTTGTAACTCTGAATAACCTATTTCCACTAAAAGAACCCTGAACAAGAACCTAAATATTTGATCACTTCCATAACATTTTACCAATCTTTAACAGTGTGCTCTCAGCTATATAAGGAAAAGTAATGGATTTCCAGTATAATTATAAATTAAAAGATTATTAAAGATAAAAGATGCCACTGCAGCAGAACGACTATCTATTTGCTGAGTTCACAACTCGGTGCTTCTGAAGTTAGTCTGAGACCCATATCGCACTTGTTGACCTTCGAGTGGGCTTACCATCTCCGCAACGCCTTTCCTGCTTATTTTCTTGGCATTTTGACAAATACATTCTGACAACACATTAACATTGGAATCCAGATTTAACACACCTCTTTGGGGGCTTGCTGAAAGACCCACAACAATACTCTGTGATGTAATATGAAAACTGCACCTGTCTTTGAACTCACCTATAAATCATGAAAAGAAGAAACCTGACACACTGGATCTAGCAGCAAAAACCTGGACACAGCAAGTTCTAATCCTGGATTTTTTGTTGTTGTTGTTGTTACAGAGAGAGAGAGAGAGAGGGAGAGAGTGCACTTGCAAACGTGTTGGCGGCAGGGGGTGGGGGGAAACAGAGGAGGAGTGAGAATCTTAAGCCGGTTCCAAGCTCGGTGCAGAGCCCAATGCAGGACTCAATCCCATGATCCTGGGATCGTGACCTGAGCCAAAATCAAAATCAAGAGTCAGGTGCTCAACTGACTGAGCCACCCAGGTGCCCCCTAATCCTGGATTTCTATAAGTAGTTTGCAAGATAACTTTGGGTCAATAGTATCCTCCAATTTGGGTCAATATATCCTCCAATTATAGTTTGATATATGCACAATTCTTATCTGCCAAAAAGACAATACGAGCAAACTTTGTGTTGACACTGAGAAAGAAAGCAAGCCAACCTGTACTTCTTTCCCAATGAGGATAATACAATATTGGCGATTAGCTGCAGAACAGGAGAGGCAGAATTCATTTGTAGCATGGTAAAAGTACCAGGGAGGCTGGTTTTTAACACAATTTCAGGAAGGATTTCCATTTCCATCAGAATCTAAAGGCAGAACTGTGAAGGTCTTCATCTGGGGCGGGGGGGGGGGGGGTCTGGACACAGACTGGGGAAGCCATAGATAGGATTTAAGTATCAGATGGATGCCCGGACTACATAGAAAACTTTTCAAAACTTCTCCCCTCCTAAGATTCTGTTTTGCTCCCAGACTTCTGAAGTCAATCTGGAAATGTTAACGCAAGTTACAGTTAGAATTCAAGGGGGGCAAAAGCATCTGAATGTAGATGGTGTAACCACAATTTAGAGATGCTGCCTCGTTTGCCTGGAAAGATGTTGGCAAGATGAACCACGAAAAGAAGTCAGCTGGCTCTCACGTGGCCATAGTGGTTTGAGGAGGTGAGAAAAACATCAGGCTTGAGGTGAGAAAGCAGCCTGCCGCTTACCACCTAGAGAGGCAGGGCTGGACTGGGAGCCATCCAGTTGCCAACGTTCTACGTATTCTTCAAACACAAAGTGACGGACGCGATGAAGCTACTATGACGAGAGCGTGGGAATGAAGGTTATTACCCCTGGGCCTGTTGGCATGTTGGGTTATAGCAAATCCACCTGTTGATCACCTGAGCCCTCTTCAATCGCCACGGTGGAAAGACCAAGCTTCGCGGCATGCAGTAGGTGCAGAATACATACTTTTCACTAAAGTAATATTTTAATCCAAGTCCTACCTCCGTTGCCTGGACACATCTTCCATTTATTTAATCTTGTTCTCCTCAGCAACTTTTAGTGCTTCCTATGTGCTGGGCACTTTGCAAGTAACTAAGTCATGAGGTCCTCACAAAAACCCCTGGAGGTTCATCAACTTGATCACCATCGGACAGACGAGGAAACTGAGGCAGAAATACGCTTTGTAATTGCCTTAAGGTTGCAAGGCAGAGCCGGGATCTGGACCCAGGCGGTGTGGTTCAGAGTCCAGCTCTAACCCATTCACTTCATTTCATCTCCGACTGGGCGTGGCTACCTCTTAATCGGAGTCTCAGTGCCCTCGCGTACAAAATAAATGCCGATACGATCATCCCAGAGAATTGCTGTAATAACAAAAGATTGCTGAGCACTTCATAAATACTCATAGTTGTTTCACTTATCATTATCATCAACACCTGTTAACTAAAATAAGCGCGCAGGGAATCCATTGGAAACTTCAATGTGAGTAGAGTGATACTTTGCTCAAAAGCCAGAAAACCGGGTAGCCCATTTCGGGATTTCTCTGGACCAAATTAGTAGCCAGAGCAGAGGCCTTGTTACAACAAAGCCCGAGGCAACGTGGCTGTTGTTGCCTAAAGCTTCTGTTTCCCTTTCCCCAAGTGCATTTAGGTCTCAGAGTATCAGCCTGCCTACTTTCTCAACCCCTGAGAGATGAAACTGTCAGCAGCGCAAGCACTGACCCAATGCTTATTCACACTTGGGCTCCTATAGGTGGTTAGGGATTCACCTGTTTCGATGAGCTGTCCAGGTATACAAAAACGAAAACGTGCCCTTTTCCTTGACCCGCGGGCCATCCGACTCAGTTCACTTCCAGTTCCTCCACGGACATGACTATTCCGGGCTCAGCCTCTTCTTGGGCTCATCAGCACATCGCTTGATGGGTGGTCTCTCAAGCTGCTTTTAATGCTAATGGCTCCCGAAAATCTTTGGCTACTTAATAGTTCTAGTGTGATATGGCTGGACAGTTTTTCAAGATTATAGGTAGTTCTTAAAGTCCCTGTGTGTTGTGAAAAACAACCTTTTTAATCGCTTGCTTTCAAGGCCTAATAATCAGGACACAGAATCTCCACGGTAACCAATCTCAGAAAATCCCAGCCTGGCTGTCGATTCTTCCATTGCGTCGCCAAGGACAGCATTTAATATACATTAGGCCTAGGCCAACTGCATGACTCTGCTCCTCATTTATGTTTATGTTTTCTTGAAAAGATGACATAGTAACAATGTTGGTATATTTTCTAAAAAGCTATAAACACCATTCTTTTTTAATTGACATTAAAATTCATCCTTTTACAGTGCACAACTCGGCAATTTTTAGGGAATTCAACCAGGTTGTGCAACCATCACCTCTATCTAGTTCCCAAACCTTTTCAACATCCCAAAAAGAAACCCAGTAGCCATTGGCAGTCACTCCCCACCCCTCGCTACTGCCAGCCTCTGGCACCCACTAATCTGTTTTCTGTCTGTCTAGATTTGCCTACTCTGGACATTTCATATAAACAGAATCATATAATATGTGGCCCTTTGTGACTAGCTTCTTTCACTTAGCATGTTTCCAAGATTCATCCATGTTGTAGCATCTATCAGTACTTCATGCCTTTTTATTGCTGAATAATCTTGCATTGTAGGGGCGCCCGGGTGGCTCAGTCGGTTGAGCATCCGACTTCGGCTCAGGTCATGATCTCAAGGTCTGTGAGTTCGAGCCCCGCGCTGGGCTCTGTGCGGACAGCTCGGAGCCTGGAGCCTGCTTCGGATTCTGAGTCTCCCTCTCTCTCTGCCCCTCCCCCACTCATGCTCGCTCGCTCTCTCTCTCTCTCTCTCTCTCTGTCAAAAATAAATAAACATTAAAAAACTTTTTTTAAAAATCTTGCATTGTAGACCACACTTTGTTTATCCATTCATCTACTGATGGGCGCTTGGTTACTTCCACCATTTTGCCTATTATGAATGAATAATGATGCTATGAATATTCATGTACAAGTTTTTGCATGGACATACTTTCACTTCCCTTGGGTATGTGCCCTAGAGGTGGAAATACGGGGTCACATGGGAACTCTATGTTTAATTTTTTGAGAAACTGCCAAAGGTTTTCGAACCCGCTACACCATTTTGCATTGTCACCGGGAGTGTGTAAGAGTTTCAAATTCTCGACATTCTTGCCAACACCTGTTATTATCCTCCTGATTCCAGTCATCCTAGTGGGTATGAAGTGGTGCGTCACTGTGGGTTGGGTTTGCATTTCCCTAATAGCTAATGAAAACATCATTCTTTACCTGCTAACGTAATGAGTAATTTCATTTTTTCACAGGTTACATTCTGCCTCTTTTGCTGTATTGTAACATAGTTGCAATTATAGTCTCACTCTCTTTTTCATAAGCAGTGGCCCAGAGAGGATGCCGTAAATTTTATTAGAACAATATGGGGGCGCCTGGGTGGCGCAGTCGGTTAAGCGTCCGACTTCAGCCAGGTCACGATCTCGCGGTCCGGGAGTTCGAGCCCCGCGTCGGGCTCTGGGCTGATGGCTCAGAGCCTGGAGCCAGTTTCCGATTCTGTGTCTCCCTCTCTCTCTGCCCCTCCCCCGTTCATGCTCTGCCTCTCTCTGTCCCAAAAATAAATAAACGTTGAAAAAAAATTAAAAAAAAAAAAAAAAAAAAAAGAACAATATGTCGTGCCCCCAATGGTGGGTCTCCAGGATTTGAGAAAACTGCTGTCAGAATACAGACTCCCTCTGCCATTGACTGGATTCTGATATGAAACACACTTTCCCTTATGCCGGCACCAGACTGGAAGAATCAGAATCCCGCTACGGAAAAAGGAGTGCACAATTCTGCAAATCCTGATTCTGTCTTGACGTGTACCATACTCAAAGCTTATTTATTCAGAGATGGCATCTGGTTGAGGCAAAATGTGGAAATGGAGCCTTTTCAGATATATATGGGACCAGGTGACCAAAAACAAAGTAAGAAGAGATATCTCTGCAGAAATATGTACATTAAATAATAAAATCTGGGGGTGCCTGGGTGGCTCAGTCGGTTAAGCATCCGACTTCAGCTCGGGTCATGATCTCAGAGTTCATGGGTTCGAGCCCCGCGTCGGCTCCATGCTGACAGCTCAGAGCCTGGAGCCTGCTTCAGATTCTGTGTCTCCCTCTCTCTCTGCCTCTCCCTTGCTTGCATATTCTCTCTCTCTCTCTCTCTCTCTCTCTCTCTCTCTCTCAAAAATAAACATTAAAAAATTTTAATGATAAAATCTGTATCATGAAGCTCAAAGACCAGTTAGACTTACTCTCAGCCATGTCTCACTCTCATACTCCATTCCAGTTGGATTTCTCGAAGCTCCTGAAACATACTATGTCCCTTCTGAACTACAGGCTGTCCCTTCTAGCCAGAATGCCGCCTGCCTTCCTTTTTGTTTGGCAAAAGCCTTCTCATCCACTGGTTTCAGCATAAACATCCCAGACTCCCTTGGTCCTTGTATCAGTTTCCTATAGCCGCTGTAACAAATTCCCGCAAACACTGCAGCTTGAAACAACACACAGTTACGGTTCTGGAGGCCAGAAGTCCCACTGGACTAAGATAAAGCTGTTGGCAGGGCTGAGATCCTTCTGAAGGTTCTAGGGGAGAATCTATTTCCTGGCCTTTTTCAGCTTCCAGGGGCTGCTCCATTCCTTGGCACATGACTCCTTCCTCCATTTTCAAAGCCAGCAGTACAGCATCTTCAAAACCAACTTGTCCCTCCCCTTCCTCCCTCCCTTCGTCTCTCCCACCGTCTGTCCTTCCCTCTCTCACTCATTCTGTCCCCATATCTGCTTCTCTGACTCAAACCCACCTGCCTCCCTCTTGCAACATCTCTTGTAATGACACTGACTCACCCAGGTAATTGAAGATCACCTCCCACCTCATGATCCTTAACTGTTAACTGAATCACATCTGCACAGGCCCTTTTGCCATGCAAGGTAGCATATCCATGGGTTCTGGGAATTGGGATGTGGATGTTTGGGGGGCCATTGTTCTGTCTACAGTAGTCCTCCGGTGGTAACGGCACAGCATTCTGAACAGTATAGGGACCTATTATTTGAAAGTATTGTTTTCATAAAAGGCTAAGCACCTTGTGGGGTCACACCTGTTTGTTTCACATACATCCCCCACGTCAAGTGCATAGCCGGTATTCGATAAATATTTGATGACTGGCTGGGTGGCCACTTTAGCTTCCATGCACCAGAGTTCCCTGGGAAGGGGAGGAAGGAAGCTAAGATTATACTGTAAAAGGCTTTGAAATGACTGCCTTAAGCAGTTTGGATTTCATTCTGTACGTACGGAGTCCCAGCAAAGATTTTGCTCAGGAAGTTAACGTGATTACAATGTGTCTTTGGAGTAAAAGGCCCATAAGTGAGATGGGAAGAGGGACAAAGCGAAGACGGGTGGCTACCCAGGAGGACACAGCCACTGAGGACCCAGACTAGGCAGCAGCAATGGGAAGGAACCGCCGGAGAGAGACGTAGGAACTGGGATACATTCCACTTCAAATCCTTTTTAGAACGGAGCAGATGAGAAGTGAACACCAGGGGACTAGACGCCTCCTCTGACAAGACGGGAGAGCCGGAGGCGTCTGCAACCTGGTAAAAGCCCGCCAGAACCCGCACTGTGGGCAGTGAACCCGGCTCCGAGGAAGGGGGCTGAGCTGCTGGGCTTCGGACACGTGGAATGTGAGGAGTCCAGCTGACGCTGTGAGCACATGTCCGGGAAGAAATCAGAAACGTCAGCAACTCAAACACAAGACTAGAGCCAGACATGGTTACGAGTGTCCCCGAGAGGGGTGATGGCTCAAGTGGCAAGAGTGAATGAGATCATCACGGGAGAATGATTTGAAGGAAAAACACAGGACCATGGAGATGGGCGGACAAAGGCAAGCACAGAAACAGAAGAGCAGGAAGAGACACTGGAGATGGACAGGCAGCAACTGAGACTCGGTGGTGGGGACGCGGGGGGCGGGGGTGGGTAGGGGAAGTGCTGTGGGTTCTGCTCAGAAGTCTAGCCAGAAGAAGCCGAAGAAGATCGCAGTACCCTCGAGAGAACCGTTTCAGTAAGTAATAGGCATAGAAAAGAGATTGCCAAGGTGTAAGGTGCTTGTGGCCGCTGACTTCTTCTAGAAATTTGGCAGTTTATATTGAGATTCCAGAAGAATTTCCGGGGAGCTCTGCCCTTAGCGCGTCTGAATTTGAGCTTAATCCTTGCAGTCTGTCTCTTGAGCTCCTTCCTGGGTCTAAAAATCCCTCTTTCCCACCCTCAGATCTCGAAATTCTGGTGAAAGCTCAATTCCCAGGCATCTGAGGAGTTACCTTCACATTATTTTCTATTTAAGTTCAGAATTGCTTTAGAGATGAATTCTAGCAGAGGGATACTCAGAGAGAGCATATAAAAGCTGAGTAACTGTTTTCCTAATTTATAAATTCTTCTGGAATGCTGATTTCAGACCTAATTCCTTGTAAAATGCCCTCTGTCACTTTCATGTCTGAGGCCATCTTACTCGAATTACTTCCTCTTTGGTGACATCAGTGAGCCTCTATTTTTAATCACAATATTCATCTCTCCCCACGTTTTAAATTTTAATGCCAGTTTCCATCATTATATATTTACCACTCAATTTTTCCCTACACATATCTGTAGACATATATGCCCCATATTTTTTTCCTTTCCTCAATACCTTTTGGAAAGGGTTTTTTTTTTTTTTCCAATTCAGAACCTTGGTTGACACATAGCAGAAAAGAAGAAGAAAAGGACAGAGACTGAAGGCAGACACATGAGAGAAAATAGTACTGGAAAGCAGAACCCAGGACTCCGTTTTTTATATAAAGCAGCACATTACACAGGGTACCTCAACTTCAGTGCTACTGCAATTTTGAGCAGGATAATTCTTTGTTGTGGCGGGCTATCCTCCATGTTTCAGGACGATCAGCAGCATCACTGACCTCTACCCACCAGGTGCCAGTAGCAACCCCCCGCCCCAGCTCTGCAGCCAAAAATGCTGCCAGCTATCGCCAAGTGTGCTCAGGGCGCAAACTCAGCCACAGGGGAGAACCACTAGCCTATAGAGAGCAACCTAGCAGCGGTTCAACAATGCAAGAAAACGATTTGCTAAAATGGCAAAGTAAGAAATACAGAAGTATTATGTGTATATGCCAACTCCCATCTGTTTGTAGGATGCCTGCCATGGTTTCCCCATGCCTGCCTCCTCTGAATATCTGCCCCGCTGCATGTTTCACTCTAAGGCATCGTCCCCCACCCCCACTCCCAGACACCGGAGGGATCTCTCTAAAACACATGTCTGATCATGTCACACCCTCGTGCTAAAAAATCACCAGTTTCCCCCATTCTCTACCACAGGGTTTCTCCACCTGGGCACTCCCAACACTGAGGGCCAGAGAATTCTTTGCTGTGGAGCTGCCCTGTACGTTGTAGAACGATCAGCAGCATCTCTGGCTTCTCCCTGACTAGATGCCAGTGGTACCTCCTCCAGTAGTAAACAGAATAATGTCCCACGGGAGATGTCCACGCCCTAGTCTCTGGAACCTGTGAATATGTTAGGTTACAATGGCAAAGGGGAATTAAAGGTTGCTAATCGGGGCGCCTGGGTGGCTCCGTCGGTTAAGGGTCCGACTTCAGCTCAGGTCATGATCTCGCGGTTCGTGGGTTCGAGCCCCACGTCTGGCTCTGTGGTGACAGCTCGGAGCCTAGAGACTGCTTCGGATTCTGCATCTCCCTCTCTCTCTGCCCCTCCCTGCTCGCACTCTGTCTCTGTCTCTCTCAAAGATAAATTTTTTTTTAAAGTTTAAAAAAAGTTTAAAAAAATAAATAAAAATAAAGGCTGCTCATCAACTGATCTTAAAATAATGAGATTAGCCTGGATTATCCAGGTGAACCCACTGCAACCACAACGGTCCTTAAGAGAGTCAGAGGGAGAAATGACCATGGAAGAGAGTCAAGGCTGGCTTTGAATATGGAAGACGGAGGCCACTGCAAAAGCAAAGGAAACCGACCCTAGAGCATTCAGAAAGAACACAGTCCTGCCAACAACATGACTTTAGCCCCGTGAGACCCATTTCAGACTTCTGACCTCCAGAACTATAAGGTAGTAAACTTATGTGGCTCTAAGCCACTAAGTCTGGGGTAATTTGTTCTGGCAGCAATAGGAAACTAATGTATCACCACCCCCAGCTGTGACAACCAAAACTGTCTTCAGACATTGCCAAATGTCCCCTGGGGACAAAGTCGCCTCCAGGCCGAGAACCACTACTCCACAAAATGTTGAGCCCAAACTCCTGAGAGGTGCACAGTGGGCCTCTTCATAAGGAAGGCTACCCAAACTTTTGACTTTATGTACTTTGACCTCTCTGTAGATTTAATGACAAGAGGTGCTCTGGAGGGCGGGCCACATGCTTTGGCCCTCGTGCCATTTGCATCCATGCCCATAGCTAGTTATTATCCCCCAAATGTGTGTGTGGTTTCTGGTCTCATTAGGTTACTGTACAGACAGCCAGGTGGTTGCTACACACATTAACCCCCAGAGCTCCCAACCTCCTCCTCCAGACAAATGCTGCACTTGAGCCCCTGTGAGCCCTCTGGGGTGGACACTCTGGCGTCACCAACACCTCTGTGCCTTTGCATGTCCACTCCTTTCTCTTTCATCAAAGGACCACCTCCCTTCTTCTTCTAAATGCTAGGCATCCTTGCAGATCAAGTTCAAGTGCTCTCTGCACCGTGACGCCTTCCAAAATTCTCCAGAGCACAATGGCACATCACCCCCCCCCACCCCGCACCGCCCCGTCCCTCATTGTGCTGACCCTTCTGCACTGTACCTACTGGTCAACTCCTCTGTCCTCCTCACTAGACCGTGGGCTCCTTAAGCGCCAACACCATTTGGCAGCCTCCCTGCATTTCCGGTGCCTAGAGAAATCGTGTGCTCAAGACGTGCTTATGGCATGAATGAAGAAAAGAAGTCATGGATAGAGAGAGATCATTTTACTTATGGATTGTCAAAGCTGGCAAACTCCAAGTCAGCAATGAGCATAATCCCGGCTCTGATCCATGAGAATTAGGAGAATTCTAGGGTTGGAAGGAGACCTTACTCCTTTGTCTGGGAGCAGAATCAGGGACAGAGTTTGACCTCTAAGAATACAAGTTGAGAAGCGTATACCAACTGTGCGTCACGACGCACGGTTTATCCCTTTGTTTACTCAGTAGGCACTCTACCTCACACGCCCATGAATCCGATTTTGTTTAAGCGATCCTGAGACACATAGTAAGGAAATATTAATAGAGTTGTAACTGACTTTGTTTAATACCTCCTGCTTTTAGGCCATAAAATGGTCATTTGGGAGCTGTGAGTGAGTACAAGGCATAGAGCTGCAGGCATTTATGAGAGTCTTGGGAGCGGGGGGCCACTGTGTGAACAATTTAGTTGAAAACCAGAGAATCTGCTCAAAGAACTAAGCAGAAACAAATGTGATCCATCACTGGCTAAACCTGAACGAAGGTGAATTGTCAGCTTTGGCTATGGATTCAGGGGAAGAGAAACAGAATAGCTGAACAAACCATAGGACGCATGCATGACTCAAGAGAGATCCACCTGGTGTGGAATTGGACAAAAGCCCCAGGGAAACTTGGTGCCAGCTGAAACACTTCTGTGGGCACAGGCAGCTGGCTTGACGTGCTACATTCAACTCACGGGTGCAGTGGTTCTCAACTAGAGCGATTTTGGCCCCCAGGGAACATTCGGCAGTGTCTGTAGACACGTGTCATTGTCACACTGGTAAAGAAGAGTGCTCCTGGCATCTAGTGGGTAGAAGCCCAGGATGCTACTAAACATCCCACAATGCACAGGGCAGCCTCTCCCACAAAGAATCATTTGGCCACAACTGTGAATAGTGCCAAGGCTGAGGAACCCAGGGTAACCAGGAAAAGCACAAGAACCAAAATGCTCTTCTAGAGCCCACTTTAAGTAACCTTGCAAGATGTCCATTTGTTGGACTTTTGACATTATTAATACAGATTCTCTTTTAGGAGAAAGGATCCAGCTTGTTGGCAAGTGAGGACAAGCAGCACTCAACTGGATGAATTTCCTTGGTTGTTTGAGAAGATTCCAGGGCATTAAACCTTTGAAAGGTAACCTAGGCCATTAAATTCCAGACCCAGGGGTTATGATAGGATATGTGGGCCCCTACTAAACAAAACCAGCCTTGAACCTTCATTCCACTCCTCGTCTGCCTCAAGAACAAAGAAATTACACACACACACACACACACACACACACACACACACACACACATTTTATGAGAAAATGTTGCTTTTGCGCTAGATGGCTACATGCTAAGTTTTAACCATTGCAAAGAGGAAAATCATGGTAGATGACCTTGCAGACTGCCCAAATACTGCATAGAACAGTCAAAAGCCACCAGTATCGCTGCAATTCAGATACTTGTCTGTTGATTATGAGATTTCAGTGACTAAGAAGATAATTTCTAACCGGCCATGATCATCTACACTAGAATACCTTTGGGTCATAACAGCAGCAGCATCTGTGTATTCCAGGTATGTACAGTTGTTAAGAAAAGCAGAGACATTCTCAACGAGGCTGTTGGGTTTAAACGTGAACGTCGGTGGCTATCGAATCCAAGAACTTGGCTTGCCTTCGCATTTCTCTCTCCTCTCAGCTCACACAGATTATTCTGATAATGCATACTTCTTTTTTTTTAATGTTTATTTATTTTTGAGACAGAGAGAGACAGAGCATGAACGGGGGAGGGTCAGAGAGAGAGGGAGACACAGAACTCGAAGCAGGCTCCAGGCTCTGAGCTGTCAGCACAGAGCCCGACGCGGGGCTTGAACCCACAGACCGTGAGATCATGACCTGAGCCGAAGTCGGAAGCTCAACCGACTGAGCCACCCAGGCGCCCCTGCGTACTT
Source organism: Prionailurus bengalensis (assembly GCF_016509475.1). NCBI lineage: Eukaryota > Metazoa > Chordata > Mammalia > Carnivora > Felidae > Prionailurus > Prionailurus bengalensis. The sequence continues at coordinate 8,609,048 of NC_057361.1, forward strand.
CTGATATATAGTGCGAATTCAGCCCCTTCTAAAGACCAAGAGAAATTCAACATCCAGATTTTTCATACTCTTTCGAATGCTGAGTTTCCTGGTTTGGAGAGGATCTCTTGTTCTCTGGCTTGACTTTTCGCTCCACTGCCTACCTTCCTCAAGAAAACAGGCAGAACAGTCAGCAATGTTTGTTAGTTTTTGTAATCCATACTCAACATCCAAACCCAACAGCAAGTTACTTTGACATCATAACTAATACTGTATTCGTATATGATACTAATATTTCTGATTAATACTGCTGATTTTTCTCAGGCGGTCCATTAAAAGCCAAAATTTCATAGTTATCTCATGTTAACAGAGGGAGGTATGATCTTGGATGCTATTTTCAAACTGTTTTTCTTGGTTGTGTTCCCTTTATTTAGTCCAAATCTCTAGCAATTACATGGTATTTCATTTCATTTCTGTAATTCTAACTGCACTTTAAAATATTTAATTACAACTGATGGAATCTCCTTTTCCTTATGGAAACAGATCCAAGGCAAATCTATAGAATTTGTGAACTGAAAGAGACCAGAGTTGCTCATTTCCAAAACAACTACTATTTATTCTCTAAAAGCATGTTGCTTTCCAAGTACCCAGCAACCACAGTTTCCCAAGAACTCTGTTCTCCATTCTTCTTTCCAGACAGCAAACATTTCAAAGGTACCAAATAGCTCCGTCTGAGTTCCCTATTTATTAAGGATTCCTGATTCACATATATTTCACGAACTACTAGTTGTCCTTAGTGCAACTGGGGCATGTTTCCATGGTATTTCATAGCCTGAAGCAGAGATTCTTTTTCTCCTAGATTAAACTAGTACTCACTACCATAGTTTTCTGAAATTAGATCTTTAGGGAGAAGAAAAGATCCAAACTAGAGAATTCTAGTAGTGACTCCCTATACCACCCAAACACACACACCTCCACACATAATCAACAACACCGTCCAGAATGTTTCTGAATTCTCCGTAGAACAACCGGATGGCAGACATATTTCAAAATACATTACATCCAATCCTTACAAGAGCATAGGAATTAGATCATTTGAGTTCAGAAAAACACCCACATTGGATGAAGGGATAAGATGACCCTTGGAGATCGCCTGCAGCACAAACAGGAAAGCAGAACATCGTATCTCCCTCCAGTTCCCACCACTACTCCAAAGTGGAGCCAAGAAGTCCTAATAAGACACACATGGGTGGCCACTAGGGACGTCCCATTTCCAGGCATCATTTAATCGGCGAAAGAACAGCCACACGGTGGAAACCTCTCAGCGGGCCCCTGGCTCTGTAAGTGTTAACGGCATTAAACAACTGCCCAGGTGTCCAGCCTTGGGCGGTGAGAACGCGCAGCACCGGACCCTACCTACCTCGGACTTCCACACAACGTAGGGGTGGCTGTGGCTGTTGGGGGGGGACTGGAACTTTCTCTGCTGGAGCCACCTCCGGGGAGAAGCGAAGATGCCATTGGGGCCACCCCCCGAGGAGCAGAGGATGGCGCTGCGGCCACTGCTGGGCCCGGCCAGGACTGAGGGCAAGTCCCAGGCCATGCTCTTCTTGAGGCCGCCGCGACCCAGAGGGACCTCATAGTCAAAGTGGAAGCTGCCAGACGGCGACTTCTCCTGAGGGGTGCTGGGCGTGGAGTGGGATGAGCAGAGGGGTCTAGGGGGCGGGAGTCGGCTGGCCCGGGGGTGTGGGCCCCGAGGAGAGGACGCCGAGCGCGGGCTGAGACCCTCGGCCGGGGGCAGCGCGGAGCACAGGCGGCCCCCGGTGGCGCCCCGCGAGCTGCCCTCCACGCCCGCCTCGCCCCCACAGCCGCCGATCAGGGCCGGGTCCAAGCTGCGGGTCTGGCGCAGCTTCCTCTTGGAGAAGCCCTTGGCCGAGGCCGCGCCGCCCGAGGCCGGCGAGGAGCAGGAGAAGACACTGTGGAGTAGGCTCTGCGCGGACATCTCGGCGGGACTGTGCTTGAGGGCCACCCTCTTCCCGCTCTCGGGACGCTGGCGATTTGGAGCCGGGAAAGGAAGGGGACTCAGGCTAGGCTGACAGGCGGGGCTGGCCCGAGGCTCGCCGAGGGCTGTGGAGGGCAGTGCCCGGCTCACGCGCCGCCAGCGCGCTCCAAGTGCCCCAGCGGGTGCAGAAGCAGAAGATCCATCGCTAGCCTTCTAGGAAAAGAGGTCGGGTGGCCTCCTGCGGCCGCTAGGACCTTCCCCCCTGAGCCCGAGTCGCGAATGCGGGGAGGAAGAGAAGGAGGAAGGTCAGGCGCTCGCTGGAGTCCCAACTCCAGCCCACCAGCGCCACTCCCCCTTCCCAGCCGAAGCAGGAGAGGCCGCGCTCCCGCTCGCTGGCTCCTCCGGACAGCCTCGAAGTCTCCAGCAAGCTCCTCCTCGCGCCCTAAGGACTGTCCCGAGGGCTGGGGAGGAGGCCTCCTGGGCGTGCGCCCAGGGCGCGTCGTCGCGCTCCCCGCGCCGCGAGGGGGACTTCCTCCGGCTCCGGTGTTGGGCGCCCGAGCCGCGCCTGGGCTGCACCGCTGCTGTGTCCCGGGCCCTGAAGCTGCGCGGCTGGCCTCCACTTGGCTGTTGCGCCCCCTCCTCCGACTGGCTAGGTGCAAGTGTGTCTCCAAACTCCACGTTCCCGCGAGGTGCTAGCCCTGCTACGAAGTGGGGACCCAGAGCGCGCTGCGCCTAGGGCCTCCCAAGGGCTGAGTGGCCACGGGCGGGAGAGAATTCCTGGCTGCGCTCAGGGAGCTAAGGAGAGAGCCCTAGGGGCGAGCGCCCAAGCCCCACGGCAGAAGGGCTCTGGATATTCGCAGCCCAGCCGTGGGCCCAGCGCAGGAGCGGAGCTGTCCCCGCACGCTCAAGCTAGAGACAGCGGGAAGGGGGTGGGCGGGACGGAAGCCAGGTCTGGAGCTGGGGAGGAGCCAAAAGCAGGAGAAAGCAGAACGTGGAGTTTTCCAAGCGCCAAACCTGGGAGGCGCGGAGCGCGAGCGCAGCTCGCCACCGATACCGGGTCTCCAGGGGGGAAAGCCGTGAGGACGGAAGTGCGGACCTTCTCTCGGTCTCCCCTCCCCCAGACCGAGGGGGCGCCAGCTCCACTCACGTTTCTGGACAGGAAAGGAAGTGTCAGATTGCACCCCACCCACTGGTGTCAGATGGGCAGCCCAGGACGGTTGCTCTCAAGTTGGAGTTAAATCTCATGCCTTCCTTTTTCTACCCACTACTGTTTTTGTGTTTTGTTTTGTTTTGTTGTTGTTGAAGGAAGGCTAGAGATTCGGTTCCAAAGCAGTGGCCGCAAATGAATGGGCTGGAGATGGGGACCTACTATGGGGAGGTGGTGGGAGTCCTGGCCCAGTAAGGGTCCTGTATAAATATACTCGAGGAGGAGGGGTGAGTGAGGCCGGGCGGGAGGCAGGCGCCGAACGCGGCGTCAGCTCAGAGGCTGCGGAGATTGGCGCTCACACGCGAGAGCTCTCCGGGTTCGGCCCTGGGACGCCTCTGGGCGAAGCGCGCCGCGGCCACATTCCTGGGAAAATGGACAACGCTGGCGATGTCAATGTTCCGCACTTGGAAACGAGTCTGGGAGCAGCTTTTCCCCGCTACTGTCCGACCCCAGGAATCTAAAAAGCGCCAAGCCTCCCGCCTCTCGGACAGCTTTGTGATGTGACATTTAAGTTTTGCAACTCATCTGACGACCTTCTCAGCAGGGGAGTAGAAAGAATGTTGGAAATGCCTGCGTACTGTATCTAGCCGTGTTCGGGAGTCCCCTTGTACCACTTCACGGTGAAAAGAGTTGTATACGAACGTAAAGGGGACTTGCCTTTACCATTTCTTTCATTAAGGAAAAAAAAAAACCTACAATGAACTTATAACTACAGGTGTTTGGCACGAACGTTCCGTGTATATCAGAATTGTCCGACTTTGACTTTAGAATACTTCTTTTATTCCCCAGGATCTCTGATGCACACATTTTTGTAAATGTGGCGGACAGACTGCACCGAAGGAGTCCCTTCTGGTAACTTTCTGACCGACCTGCTGCCCGAAGACAGAATGAGTTACGAATTTCCCAGCACTCTCACCGCTGTCCATCTCTCAGCACCCTGAGACTTAAGTGTTTTCATTCACTGTCTGACGATTAAGTGAGCTATGGAGAGGCACAGCGTTTAAAATCACCTACTTCCCTGCCTGACCACACAAGCCACATTACATGGGGGGGGGGGGGGGTTGGCATTTGCTTTCCTCCCTCCTCAAACAAGTCAAAGTCACTGTTGGAAGTAAAAGAGGGCGGGTCTCGCCTGCCCTTTCCTTACTCAACAATACCCTGTAACTTGTCACTAGTAATGAAAACACTTAACGTCTCTAATACCATTGCATGGAATTGGTTACGCTTCATGGGATTTTGGCATTTGGAGTAGATGGTTAACAAAGTCACACAAAATAGGACCTCTTATAACTCAAGGTGGTTGAGCAAATGTAATTTATGGCTCATATACATTCTATTTCTCTAAACCCCTATGATGACCACGGGGTTGAAAATGCAACCCTGCCATGGTTATGTAAGGCTAATAAGAATGCCCTCTGGGTACGAAGTCATACATTCCTGGTTATGGCTGTGGGAGAGCCAATGAGCAGAAGGACTCCTCTATTGCCACTTGGGGCTTGGGGCTTGGAGCAGCCAAATCCAGTTAATTCATCATCTTGTTTCCAATGGGTCTTGACCCTCTATTAGTCTGAGGCTTGCCTCACTGTTGGGAACTGTGAATAAATTGTTTTAAATATTCATAAAATTAAGTTTGGACTCCTTTTTTAAAACCCAGTATAAGTATGTGAGCTTTTAAACCATAGACGAAAGGGGCGCCTGGGTGGCTCAGTCAGTTAAGCGTCTGGCTCAGGTCATGATCTCACCACTTGTGGGTTTCAGCCCCACGTCGGGCTCTGTGCTGACAGCTCAGAGCCTGGAGCCTGCTTCAGCTTCTGTGTCTCCCTCGCTCTCTGCCCCTCCCCCCCACTCTCTCTCTCTCTCTCTCTCTCTCTCTCTCTCAAAAATAAATAAACATTAAAAAAATTAAAACACGGGGTGCAATGTAGTGGTATTTCTGGAAAGAAAGCATTCACAAGAAAATTATTTGGATTTTTTAATGATATTTTTTAAACTATTTTGATTTCCAACCTGACTGCTATTAGGTTTATTTTACAGTCATTGTGGTTTGTGGCATATTTATTCATTCCTAGTGAAGGCATCCTATTTTACTCTCGTTTGTTATATAATCCCTTTGCTTATATAGACCCAAATCACATTGGCCTTTCTGATTGACTGCCATTTTACACCAAACTTGATTAAGGAAGATCTGGGTTTCATTTACCAATTTCGAAAATCACTGGTTCTGTTACATCGATCCTAAGAATCTTTCTTACAATTCATCAGCCTGCTTCATAAGCAATATAACTAGTAGTCTAGAAATAAATAGGCTTTGAATATATATACTTTAAAAATCAGATCTCTAAGATGTTGCTCCTTTATGAGGGCATTTGCTAGTGAAAAGTGGGGTCCAGGGACGCCTGGCTGGCTCAGCCGGTAGGGCATCCAACTCCTGATGTCAGGGTTGTGAGTTCAAGCCCCATGTTGGGCGTGGAGCCTCCTTAAAAGTAGTGTCCGTACTTGTTTATTTTTCCCCCTCAGAATCAAAGATGATCAAAACCTTAGAATATCTTTTATTAAAGGCAGAACAGTGTGTTCACTATTCATTCCCCATTATAATGATCCTAGAAATTCAGGATACAAAAATATATAGTCCATCTGGTCATGGCACAAGAATATTCTAATGAAAGTTCTAGAGTCCTTGATCTGACATCAAGGCATCCTCTTATCAAAAGATACTAGAAAACTCATCAGTTTTCTTTCTACTCCCTTGAGATGCTATTCTACAAACACATACATCTTACTACCAAAGGATATATTCTGTTAAACCTAAATTTCCCTTTTCTTAACTTTACCCCTTGAAATTTTTCTCATCTCCAGCCAAAATTCCTCTTTCCTCTTGGTGTTCAGACCCTCAAGCTATTTGTAGATTTTTATCATCCCCCTTGGGTCTGACTGTGGTTTGGCTACACTATAAAGTTCATATTTTGCTTTAAAACCATCACTGTAGATGATCTCCTCTGCGTTCCCTCCAGTTGCTTATTTTAGTCCTGATGTCTAATATTCTAGGTTGGGGCATCTTAGTTTGCCCTTGTTTGTCATATAATCCCATTGCTTATATAGTCCCAAACCACATTAAACTTCCTGATTGATTGCCATATAATATTTCAGAGTTCTATCTGATCGGCTCCCAACTCTTAGTCAGCATCTCTGATCTTTCTTTCATTCTGCCTGTGTCTCTCAAACCGATTGTGATCCGTCTGATATCATTTCTACATTTTCAGTGGTATCTGGGGTAAACAGTTCACAGCATCTCACTCTCCCATAGAAGTAGTCAAGGGTTCTGCCTTAAGCTCCTGAAACATGAATGGGGGACAGGTTTTTAATCTGTGTGATGTGGAATATAAAAGAGAAACGTGCAGAGAACTTTGCAGGACTTAAGAATGCTAATTACATTGAATAGTCAGGCTGCCCCATGCTCAAACTACTTCTTGATTTTTAAGGTAGGATTTTTTTTTTTTTTTTTTTTTGCAGGTGAACTAAGACTCTTTCTTCTGATTCCTATTCTAGGACCTCCCTGAATGAATATAATTGCCAAGGCACTTAAACTACAATTGATGGATGTTAGTGGAGGTAAATCTAGAATCGCAGGATAATTGCATATGGGCAAGATTAGCAAAAGCTTGCTTGCTTAAACACTAACCTAACATTGAGGAACAGTAATCATTTTCCAAAGACAAAAATATTGTCATCATCATTCTCTAGAAGGCAATCATCATTATAGATGATTTGCAAGATATAAGGGTATTTGAGAGCTTGAGTCATAATCTGTACTGTGATATGAGAAGACTAAGATAGAAGTTCCACTCTCCACCTTAGAGAACAATTTAATATTATAATACCAAAAGAGATATTCAGGGAAAAAATCTTTATGCAAACACTATAGGGGAAAGAGCACCGAACACGACTATACCCTTTGTTAACTTGAATTTAGTGTTGTATTCAAGAGCTTCTATTCAAACAGCCTGGTCCTGACCTTTACTGAGAACAATATAATAACTAACACTTGTTGGACCTTACTATACGGCAGGGGCTGGGCTGAAATCATGCATGTGCTGTCCAAATCAAGTCAGTCACACACACACACACACACACACACACACACACACACACACACAGAGAGTTAGAATACTTTACTCCCCATTTCATCCATGAAGAAAACCGAGACCTAGAGCAGTCCCCACAGGACACCCCCTGGTTAAGTGGCAAAGCTAATATTCAGGTCCACATCATCGAGCCTCGCTCCCTAACTCTCTCAGGACTGGAATTGCAGATTAAGGAGCCCTTCATTTTGGAGGTGCTTTGGGACCCTCTCCGGATGGATTTCAGTATGTTGATTTCCCAGGTAGCTGTGTGACCTTGGGCACAGCATTCTCCAGCTCTCATTCTCGCTTCCCCATCTACGAGATCCCATCCCCTTCAGAAAGCTTTAGCGATGAGTACAGAATCTAATGCATGCAGCATGCTTAGCAAAGAGCTTTCCAGAGAGAGCAAGCACAGTGACCACAGTCACTAGTATCATCTGTACAAAATCTATGCATTTTCAATTACTTTATGAATCCAGACATATTGAACGACCGACCATCCCTAATGTGAGCTCGCCTGGTCTGACACCCGAGAGACCTATTCAAACCTTTCCAATTTGCTGATGAATCATTTAATATTATTTGAAAAAGCCCTGTGGTTGACTCAGTGAGCAGTCATACCACTGCAGGAATTTCCACCACTCCCCCCAAGTTTTGTGAGATGCTGTCAATACCAACTAAATAATACCAACATAGTCTTTCAAGGCAGGGCACTTTTTTTTGAGTCAAATGAAGGGCAGTTTGGGATTCTCTATAGTCAGAGAGGAGGGTAGGAAACGTTTTGCTTCCTACTGCATTTATATACCAACAGGCCAGTTTTTTGGCTCAATTTCACACTGCCCAGAATGAGAAGCAGGAGCCCCCTTTTTAAAGGAGGCACGCAGTTGAGGTTTTCATAGGCATCTAGTTCATATCAAGATCTGACCATTTCTTCTGACGTTATATTCAGAAGTCAAAATGAGTACTCGTAGCCATCTTTCTCACTTTCTCCCCACTCCACGTGTCTAATTTTACCATCCCTCACCAATCATGGTCTTAAAAAACTCAAAATCAATTAAGAGAAAAAAAAAAGTCCTGTTTCCATGTCAGCATCTGCACTGAACACACAAAAAAGCCACTTGCAACACTGTCCCTTCTCTCATTTTCTGGGTGAGTGTTAGCAGTGAGTTCTATGTTTTCTAGTATTTGATCTTTGTCTGTTCAACTTTAAAAAGCAGTCTTGGGGGCGCCTGGGTGGTTAATCGTCCAACATCAGCTCAGGTCATGATCTCACGGTTTGTGAGATCTGTACTGACAATGTGGAGCCTGCTTGGGATTTTTCTCTCTCCCCCTCTCTCTCTCTGCCCCTCCCCCACGGGCGCTCGCTCTCTGAAATAAGCTTTAAAAAGTAAAAATAAAAAGCAGTCTTGCACAGGCACATTGTTCTACCCTTTCACTTACATGTTTATTCCTCAAGCTGGTATGAATACAGTATTTCTAAATAACCCTTATGTTTTCAGGGTACCTGGTGGTGAGTCAGGTGAAAAAGCAAGGTTGTATAAAAATCTTAAGGCAAGTTCCAGTACGGGTGTGCTTAGCAGAGCACCAGGGGCCACACATGAAACAAACAATTGTCATTTACCTACAGCCAGCATTTGAAAGAATCTTCCAACATCAAACCCTAAATGTATGACCATCACCACTTTTAGCTTTGGCTTTGAAACTTGATCTCAAGAGACTTTTTAAAAATGCTCATTTACTATATTTTTGAGAGAGGGAGGGAGGGAGGGAGGGAGAGAGAAAGAGGGAGAGAGGGAGAGAGAGAGAGAGAACTAATAAGCGAATAAGCAGGGAAGGGGCAGAGAGAGGGAGTAAGAGAGAATCCCAAGCAGGCTCCATGCTGTCAGCACAGAGCCCAATATGGAGCTCGATCCCATGAACCGTGAGATCATGACCTGAGCTGAAACCAAGAGTTTGATGCTCTGCTGACTGAGCCACCCAGGCGCCCCTCAAGAGACTTTTTAATAATAATACAAGTTGGCTGACAACCAAGTTTGATTTCGGTTTATAAACATGTTTGAACACGTGCTGTGTGCCAACGGCATTCCTTCTTTGTTTTACTTTCTCCTGTCTTTGCAGATGAAGGTGCACTTGGAGTCTCAAAGTAAATTAATTTTACCTAAACCTGGTGTATGGTTCAGATGTACTTAGTTACTTAAAGTAGTTTGTAACATCTTCCCATAACATGTTAAACACTAAACTACTTTGGAGAGTGAAGAATTAGGTGATAATGTAAATGATTTTTCATGTTTTGTCACTCTAAAATTTTCATAATCTAAGCATTTTTCAGTATTTTTAATTTTGAAAAGTAAATAATGTGGAATATTTTCCTCTGGAATTTTCATTTTTTCCCCCAGAATCCTGACTTCTCTACATCGAATGGGGACAGGAAAACCTATTTGCCCAACATTGTTTCTAGTGGCAAGATAGAGTCGGGCATAGAAGGGAATAAGGGAAGAACAACGGGTACTGTGCCTAGGTAGGGTATAGCATTTGTTCCCATCTACTTTACTGAGGAATACTCTACATACAATAAACTGTACCAAGGAGTTTTGACAGCCGTGGATACCTATGAAACAACCAGCACAATCGAATCCAGAACATTCCCATCACCTCCTGGGTTTGCTTTTATTAACGTTCCATGAACACTGACAATGCGATTTTGCCCCATGTAATGGTTGAATTGTGCCTTCAGTCTATATATAAAGGGAGGGAGGAAGGACCAAAATAGAGAACAGAGCTTTTTACTTCTCACAGTGGGCTGAATTATGTGCCTGCAAAAGACATGTCCAAGTCCTAACCCCTGGTACCAAGGAATGTGACCTTATCTGGAAATAGGGTCCTTACAGATGTGATCAAGTTAAGATTAGGTCAGACTGGATTAGGGTGGGACCTAAATCCAATGACTGATGCCTTTATAAGAGAAAACAGAAGGAGATTTGGGGATACACACACACACACACACACACACACACGAAAAGGCCATGTGAAAATGGAGGTTCAGACTGGAGTGATACATCTACAAGCCAGGAAACACCAAAGTAGCGGCAACCACCAGAACCTGGGAGAGGCATGAAACAGATTCTCCCGTAAAGCCTCCAGAAGAAACCAATCCTCCCAACACCTTGATTTTGGACTTCTGGTATTCTTAACTGTGACAGAATAAAGTTCTGCTGTTTTAAGCCACCTACTTTGTAATAATTGGTTATATTTCTTAAGTCACAGCTTGGTTCTCGTTGTAACAATTTAATAAAACCCAGAACCAAGGAATTCACTGAGCAAAAAGCAATCACAGAGAATTTAAAAATAAGGCAAGAGAATGGCTAATGAATGGTTCTAAGTACAGTGACCTCATTGTCATAGCAGCAGCTAAGCTACAGCTGGTCCCCACGCCTGGTTCTAACCCTCCTTTCAGGATGGAGTTCACCTTTCCTGTTGGGAACCTTCTGTCCTTCCAGGCATTTGTTTCGAGTAAGGTGTTTGGCACTTGGTTCTGTAATTGATCAGCAACACACAGAAGTGCATATCACTAGTGCAAGCCAAAAAGAGACGCTCAAATTCGGAGGGCTGTGATGCTTCAGTTTACCTTCTTTGGTGTTTATTGCACTCTGCATTCAAGGGGCGGAGCAGACACCTGGGATGCAAACGAGTTCAAATGCCAGAACAGGCTTGAGAGAAAGGACTTTAAAAGGACCGGTGGGCGCTGATCAAATAAATGTTTCAAACAGGCATGGAGAACCAGAGCTCAGTACGGTTTTCTCTAGAGAGAACCTCCAGGGATCCAGTCGAAAAAGCAGAGCTGGTCAGGTTCATAGCTGCATGCCCTTCATTTGCCTCCTGTAGGATTTATTGGGAATTCCTTGGGTAGTTTTCACAGTTCACTGCTTTGTGGCATGACACAGATTAGAGACATACCAAAGAACTCCCACCCCCTTTAAAGATATAGAAAAGAAAATGAGACACTCACAGATTACAGTAAGCAGGCTGTGAGTCAGAGAGCTAAACTGAAGGGGGGTTCCCCCTTTTTAAATGGAAATGGCTTCATAAAGCAGTGCCGTGGAGCTGGCAAATGCAAACTGCTGGACCTTGTTGAAGGTTTACACAGCAGTGGGGAAAAGCCAGGAATGAGAATCATGGATCTAACTAGCCCGCTCAGCTAACCTTGTGCAAAATAAATCCCTGCTTACCTTCAAAGTCACTCTCCTGCTTGCTCTCCCTTCCTAGTACCCCCCCCCCCCCCCCGCCTCAGCTAAGTTAGGTCCCTGGTACGTGCTCTTTTACTCGCAGGCTTCTCCTTCCTCATGGCACTTACCAGAATGATAATTACGTGGTATTCATTAGTGCAGTTGTGTACGTTCAAGCTCTAACATCCCCAAGCTCATGAGTTTCATGAAGCAAAAGACATGACTGATTGGTTTTCCCTTGTATCCCCAGTGCTGGAACAGCTCATATCACATAAGAAAAAGGACTCAAACCATAAATCGATCTGTCGGCCCCTGTCCCCTCATCTGGATTTTGGCTCTTTTGGCCCCTGATGGCTCTTGCCTTCTGTGCCTCAGAAAACTTGGAATTACCCTGAGGCAACAGAGGGAGGTGTCTTTGTTGATGTGACCTGTTGTGAAAGGACTGAAATGAGCAAGAATGATGTAGGCATGTTCATCAAAACTGTTATTTAACGCATGACCTTTGAGTTGAACATCTCCAAGTTTGAATCCCAGGTGTGTGTAGGTGGGGCATGTGTGTGTGTGTGTGCGTGTGTGTGTGTGTGTGTGTGTGAGAGAGAGAGAGAGAGACAGAGAGACAGAGAGAGACAGAGAGAGACAGAGACAGAGACTGAGTACCTTGAGTAAAGTTATTTAATTCTTCACGGACTCAGTGTTTCCTCTAATACAAGGAGTTTACATAACTATATGACATAAAGCATTTAATATATTTTCTGACATAGAACACACACATAACAGTTAACGATTAATAAAATTTACTAGCATGTATTATAGAAATAAGACACATAGAATTGCTTATCTAGGCTTGTCTATCTGATGTACCATCACAAAATCAAATACCTAATAACAGTAATGTTAATAATAGCCAACCCTCAATATACACTAAGTACTTTGCCAAGTACTTTACATGGGCTCTATTTAATCCTCATAACTTGATGAGGTACTTATCATCTTCATTGCCCAATGAGGAAATTGAGTCACTAAGATGTTACAAATGTGCCTAAGTGAGCGAGTAAATGGTAAAGCCAGGATTTGCCCAACTCAGCAGGTCAACGATGGAGCCCATAAGTTCCTCTCAAACAGACAATGCTAATTAGGTTTATAAAACATGTTTTCTTGGAAGATGCATGACAAAGGGAAAAGTCATGCTAACCTCCCCATTCACACGATCTGGACCACATAGGATTGGGGGGATCTGGGTGTGGGGGTCAGGTATGGAGGAAGGGTAGAAGGCAGGCTTAACATTTCCCAAACACCTGTTCTGTGCCAAAAACCTTACACAGATTCCTACACAAGTTTGCCATGATGTAAATATTCTTATTCCCATCTACTATGGTGAAATCACCATAAATCAGTGATTCACACACATCTGTCAAAAACCACTTACTTCCCACTATACTTCATGAATATCAAATCTGGCTAAAAAAGACCGTGGTCATCATAAAACCTGAACAGGAATGTCATTTCCCTAACTCAGACTTGCCCTTCATACTTTCTAAATGCATATGGAAATTACACAGCCATTGTTCTGTGTTTCTTATGCATACTTTCACTTATTAAAAGAGTTCTAGCCTTCTTTCCTCCGGGATCAGTCTTCAATTTTTTTTTCTGGTATCACTACCGTGCTCTAAGCATGTTCTTTTGGACATTTTTCACTTACTGCATATTCCTCTTAAATTGTCAAAACCCATATTGGACACCGTGCTCTTATAAGGGACCTATTCAAGCTGTGTTTAGTTTGATTCACGTATGCCAAATAAGAAGTTGGGGAGAAAGCTTTTATTCACATTTTGTGATCTGCCTCATATGTGAGGGTGGTGGAAAGTCCATCAAATTCTTGTTATCTATAAAGTAAAGGAAGGTCAATCCTGCCAAATTGGGTTTTAAGGTTGTGAGAAGTTACTAAACTCCCTTTTATTATTCAGAACAGCTCCTTTTGCCCAAATGAGTTCTCATCAATGGAAAGTCAGTCTACTCGAGCCAGATGATCCTTGTGGCATTTCCAAATTGCATGCTGTCGCAAAAAGTGTCTTTCTAAATGGAGACTGATCTGACGGAGCAGAGGGTCAAGAAAGGATCTATTTGGCTAAGGCATGTGACACAACGTGGGTCATTAAGATAATGGAAAAAGTGTGTTTAAACTTCAGAGCCTGATTTGAGGAAATGTGATTGCATGAACCTTTTATTCAGAAGCCCTGAACTTAAAAAAAAAAAAAAGACACAACCTTTATTGATAGTAAGCACTTACATCTCAGCAACTGCTAAGGCAGCCTTGTGTGCATGCAATATGTCCTCAGGTCTGTGCCCATCTCTTGGACCGAGTTTGTTAGCCCTTCCACCAACAATGAGACTCATATAAGTAAGAGACACACAGCATCTAGTCCACTTACTTAAGAAATGGAAAAATCTGGGGCACAGAAATGGCAGGTGACATGCCCGTGATATGAGAGACCTGAGAGACTGTTTTCCATTCATTTTTTTTTGATCCCTAGAATATTCCACAATGGCTGATAAAAGATAGGCACTCATTAAAATGAAAAAATGAATGAGTGAGTGAATGAATGAGAGATTACTGGAGGTGGAGCTAGAGATCGATGGAGAGGACTTGCCGTCTGCCACACCAAGATCACCATTTATGGTTTATTGAGTCACATACCATAAAATTCACCCATTTTCAGCTCAGTTCACTTTCACTCAATTTACCTAAGCAGTGTAAAATTGTACGTGTTTACTCAAAGGCTGCTTCAAGATTTGTTGGGAGCCTATCTTTTGATTTATTTGCTAAAGCATCCCTCGAGACCACCAACTGACAAATGAAAACTAAAAACTACGAGACACTGATAAAACAAATTGAAGAGCACAAACAGAAAGACGTTCCATGCTCATTGACTGGAAGAATCAACATTGTTAAAATGTTCATACTACCAAAGTAATCTACACATTCAATGCAATCCCTATGAAAATTCCAGTGGCATTGTTAACAGGGCTAGAACTAATAATTCTTTTTTAAAAAGTTTTAGTGTTAATTTATTTTTGAGAGAGAGACATAGTGTCAGTGGGGGAGGGGCAGAGAAAGGGAGACCCAGAATCCGAACGAAGCAGGCTCCAGGCTCTAAGCTGTCAGCACAGAGCCCAACGTGGGGCTCGAACTCACAAACAATGAGATCATGACCTGAGCCCAAGTCAGACACTTAACCGACTGAGCCGCTAGAACAAATAATTCTAAAATTTAGATGGATCCACAAAAGATCCCGAATCACCAAAGTGATCTTGAGAAAGAATAACTAAGCAGGGGTATCATGCTCCCTGATTTCAAACTATACAGCAAAGCTATGGTAATCAAGACAGTATGATATCGGCATAAAAACAGACACGTAAATCAATGGAACAGAATAGAGAGCCCCCAAATAAGCCCACACATATACGGTCAATTAATTTACTAGAAAGGAGGCAAGACTATACAATAGGAAAGGACAGTCTCTTCAATAAATGGTGGTGGGGAAACTGGACAGCCACATGCAGAAGAATCAAACTGCACCACTATTTTACATCATACACAAAAATCAACTCAAAATGGATTAAAGACTTGAATGTAAGACCTGACGCTGTAAAATTCCTAGGGGAAAACATAGGCAGTAAGAGATCGGTAAGACATCATTCTTAGCAATGTTTTTTTTGGATTTGACTCCAAACGCAAGGAAAACAAAAGCAAAAATGAACAAATGGGACTACATCAAACTTAAAAGCTTTTGCACAGCAAAGGAAACCATCAACAAAATAAAAGGGCAACCTACTGAATGGAGGAAGATATTTACAAATCATACACCCAATAAGGAGGTAATATCTCAAATATATAAAGAACTTATACAGCTCGATGACAAAAAAAACCAACAACCCAATTAAAGATGGGCAGAGGATCTGAATAGATTTTTTTCCAAAGAAGACATATAGATGGCCGAGAGACGCATGAAAAGATGTTTAACATCACTAATTATCAGAGAAATGCAAATCGAAACCACAAGGAGATATCACCTCACACCTGTTAGAATGGCTATTATCAAAAGACAAGAAATAACAAGTGTTGGCGAGGATGTGGAGAAAAGGGAACTCTTGTGCACTGTCGGTGAGGATGCGAACTGTTGCAACCACTATGGAAAATGGTATGGAGATTCCTCGAAAAATTAAAAGTATGATTCAGCCATTCCACTTTTGGGTATTCATCTGAGGAATACAAAAACCCGAATTCAAAAAGATATACCCACCCCTATATTTACTGCAGCATTATTTTTTTAATGTTTTATTTATTTTTGAGAAAGACAGAAAGACACAGCATGAGCAGGGAAGGGGCAGAGAGAGAGGAAGACAAGGAATCTGAAGCAGGCTCCAGGCTCTGAGCTGTTAGGGCAGAGTCCGACGCGGGACTCGAACTCGTGAACTGCAAGATCATGACCAGAGCCAAAGTTGGACGCTTAACTGACTGAGCCACCCAGGTGCTCTGCAGCATTGTTTACAATAGCCAAGATATGAAAATCACCTAAGTGTCCAATGATGGATGAATGGACGAAGATGTAATACACACACACACCTCTCAATACTACTCAGCCACGGAAAAGAAGGAAAGGTTGCCATTTGCGACAACGGGGATGGACCTTGAGGGTATTATGCTAAGTGAAATAAGTCAAATGAAGAAAGACAAACACTGTAGGATTTCATTTATATGTAACATCTAAAAAACAAAACAAATGAACAAACAAAACAAAAACAAATTCATAGATATGGAGAACAGATTGGTGGTTATCAGAGAGGAAGGAGGTTAGAGCATGGGCCAAATGGGTGAAGGGGCTCAATTGTATAGTGATGAATGATAACTACACTTCTAGCGATGAGCACTTTGTAGTGTATGCAAACATCGAATTATAATGTTGTATACTTGAAACTTATATAATGTTATATATCAATTTTACTTCAGTAAAAAAAAAGAGAGAGTGTGTTTTGCAAAATATATATTGGCTATAACAAAAAGAGGTTACTCTGTGCATTTTTAACTTAGCGGAGAAATCATTACAGTGATGAGGAGATTGCCTTTTTTAAGTCAGAATCTTGCTTGGAAAAAGGAGCTTCCAAAAGAGAATCATCAGATTTTCAGATGATTGACCAGGTCCAGAGGGTAAGACCTCTAAGGAGAAGCCAAATGGATTATTACAGATTTTCAGCAAGATAAAGTATTTGCTTTCACAGATTGCTTTAGTGTCCTGGATTGACATTTGCTGATGGTATAAAAGACAAATTAAAAACACTGGTAATGAGAAGGCCAGATAAAATATAATCCCAAACTACCCTAGAGGGACAGAGGAATTGATAAAGGTGACCCGGAGCCCCCTTCTCCTGCCCTGGACAGCCCAGGGCCCCAAGGACTATTGGGTTGGTGCCTCTCTTGATCATGGTCAACCAGCTTCTTTCTTTTCTAGGAGCTCAAATTATTATTCTAAGGCAGAACATCATCAGCTTTTTCAAGGAAGAAATTGAACTCAATGAGACTTTCCTCTGATAAGATTGAAAGACAAATGAAAGTAATTTTTTTTTTTTGGTCAGCTTTATTGCTAAAGGAAATGAAACTTCTCCCAATATGTAGCCCCCTTCAACAGGACATCTTGGAAATACTGATTTTCACACATGACCTTTCTAAAGAAAGAAACTGTGGCACAGATCTTTTGACTAACCTGACTCAAATTAGATAGTTATTAGTAGCTGGGTTTGAACCTCTGATCTGTAGTCAAATACAATTTGTAGTCAAATGTCTTGACATAGGGTGATCATGGCTTTATACCTCTACTCAGTCGACAAACATTTAGTGAGCAACCACTTGTGCACTGGAAATTCTCCTCTGTGCTGGATATAGCAGTAAACAGGAAATAAAGTGTCCCTGCCTTCAAAGAGCTTACCAACTTGTAAAGGGAGGCACATGCAAACACATAAACAAATCAATATGTACTTTTAAGAAATAATACATGCCATACAGAGTGGAAAACAGAGGAAACAGTGGGTTGCTTTAGCTACGGTGGTGAAAAAAAGACCTTTCTGAGGAGTTGGTAACAGATTTGATTTCTATTTGTGTGTAGAGAACTCAGACTAAGACGATAACCCAAAAGGCAAAGGGTGGTGACCTTAAATACCTTGGGCAAGCAACGCAAATGTAAAGGGTGAGTCTCATTACCCTGAAATGGTCCCAAAGGCTTGTTTCACTGTCCTTCTGAGAAAAGCAAAGTCTGGCTTCTCTTAAGACACCAGTTAGAGGCTTTAAATAATCACTTGCTCTGGGGTGGCTCACCTTTAGGAGGCCAGGTGTTCTAATTCAACCCACAGATCTATAATCTCTCTGTAGAGACAGCACTTCTGCAATTTTTTTTTTAAAAGGGGGCTTTATAAAAATACTTTGCTTACACTCGAAATATAGTTTCCAGAACTAAATATAGTTCTGGCACTCTGGCCATTGGCTGACTTCCCCGCATTACATTCGCCTTTAAGGGCATGTTCACTTTCTAGCTCTCATGCTTCCAGACACGGCTGTCAGGCGGGTTCACAGCCCTGCAGGGGCAGTGTTTCAATGACCTCCCATGTTTTCATTAATTCTTAAAAAACTTCACACGAACATTTCTGCTCATATGAGGTTTTTCAAACCTTTGCCCTTGTGCTTTTTTTTTTTTCTTTCACAAAATCCTAAATTTGGTGCTTAGACTAATTGGACCTCAAAGTATATCATCTTTTAAATAAATATAAGACTTTGACAAGATCCAGAAACCAGTGCTGAAATGAAGTCAGGATCCTCTCCAGTTTTCTGAGGCCAGGTCAACAGAGCCACAATTCTCCCAATAGCTCCAGGGGAAAATAAAACACTCTATTTTGGGGAAGGAAGATAAACAAACATTCAAGGGGATTATCTATTTTGGGGGGAATCTACAAGAGAGATCTCACTGAGTGGTACCTGAATTCTTTATCTGCCCAACTCTTTGGAGGTCTTTTCTGGACTCTATCTCACCCTGGGCTCCTGACTCCCGACTAACCATAGCACTGTGGTCAATTTTCTAAACACTTGCAGCCCCTTGGCCTGCTAGTCCACTGGTGAGGAAGGTGACAGAAGTCCCCTGCTGTATCAGGCATCATGGTGCACTCGCTTGACCACCGTGAGCGAGCACGGGATGAATGTCAAAGCCAATGCTGCAGTAGTAGAATCAGTTTTTAAAAGAAAATAAACATGTGTCTTACAAAGCAAAGCTTAAACATATAACTTTCATTACTTGTTAGGCTTTGAAGGGAAATTTGTAGAACACAATTTCTAAGCCATTTGCTTCATTATTTCCACAGAAACCACAAGGGGAATTAAATAGGAGAGCTGAGCAGTTATAGGAATAACTCACATGGAAAAAACAGCAGCTTTTTAATGAATTCCCTGAGTATTGCAACACTGTAGAGATGATGGAAGAATGCTTTTTTAAAGTGGGGCTGAACTGAGCAAGATTAATTAAGACACTGGCTCTTGGGTGCGTCTGAGTGAATTCATCCTAGGGCCAGGTTCTTTAGTCCAATTATCTAGGAGATTCAGAGAAAAACTCACAGTTCCCAGGAAGCTAATTGTTTAGAATAAAGACTGAGAGCTGAGAGGAGGGTATGTGGGGGGGGGGGATGAAATTCCATCAACCCATATTATTTCTTCTCTACCCAACTAGGCTTTTAGGAATAGAAACATGGGAAGGGAAGGGAATAAATAGGGTGGTGGGTCAGAAATTGCAGGCTGACAGGTTGCAAAGGGGTCCGAACCCTCTCAGTGGGGGAGGCAGAGGCAAGCAATGCGAGATGACAAACGAGAACACCCTCTCGGTTCCCGGTTACAAGCATCACTGGCTGTCCAGTACTGCAATGCTGGACAGTTTGCGTTGTCGTCTTTAAGGCCCACCACTGGCAAATCAGACAAACAGCAAAAGCATTTCAGAGAGGCAACAGAGTAAAGGCCGCGGAGCATGAAATGTGGAATCAGAGCCGGGTCCGAATTCAGGCTCTGCTCCTTACCAACTCCGTGCCTCCATTTCCTCCACCGAAAAATGGGACAATCGTCATCTTTGCTCCTGGGCTACTATGAGAATTCAGTGAGTTCGTATTTGCAAAATGCTTAGACACATGGTGAACACTCAATGAGTTTTTAAATTACTAAGTACAATTATACCTGGAATGCTTTATGCTGTGTTTCGGTAGGTTTATCAGCTAATAGAAAAGGGGAAATATTTTTGATTGCTCATAATTCATACTTCAAGTTCTATCTTTCCAAGAGTTTCTGTTTATAAAGAGCACCTTGTTATAATATTTCCATTTATTTTTACAATTTTTACAGTTCTGGAAAAATTCTCTAATGGGAATTTCCACCAAAAAAACCTTTTTTCTGAAATGAAACTGGTCTTCAGAAAGTTGATTAATTCCATGATGGCCACCTAATATTTTTCCCCTGCATAGCATGTATATATATTGCATTATAGGTACTGGGGAGTTTTTTCTCCTCTGCGAACCGCCTTGACTTTCTTTCACACTGGGGCTTTCAAAGAATCCATTTGTGATTTTATGGAAACTTTTCTAATGAATGGTGCTGCTTTTGAAGTTGAATACACTCATTCCGTGGAAAATATAAGTAACACTTGGCATAGAGAAGAGCAGGAAAATTCTGAGAAGTAAACCAAAATATTTATATATTGGTCCACAAAAGATGTGCACCAGTGATCTTAGAATATATAGGAAAATGAGCTTTGCCTTCGATGCTAAGACCTACATCCATTTGCAACAACAACATAAAAGATGCCATAAGCTTTCCCTTTGTTACTGGGTCACCACAAGAATGTAACTTGGGTGAACTGAGTGCGTTCTCAGCACTACCTTTAGCATCTAGTCTGGTGGGCCTTGGTGGAGCCAGACTTCTCTTGTTAACTCAAAACTGTTTTTGGCAAAATGTAAAAAAGCTGTCTTCTTGGTCTGCATATTTCAGAAAAGATAGTTTTGAGTTAATACTGCTCTTTGAATTTATTCTGTTTCTTACACTACTTTGCTTTTATCTAGTTGCCTAGCATTCTTGCATATTCAGTTTGAATATTCTGTAAATGATTTGTATTTGATGAATTTTATTTCCTCCAACATATTTCAATGCCAATTTTCTCCACAAAGAAAGTAGTTTGAATGGAATTATACTAAATTTCAACAAAGGAACTGAACAAGATAGTCCCACTATAATAATTTCTTATAGATTTACTTCTAGGCTACTGGTTAATTTAAAGGAAAAGGAAAAAATAGGTTTCTAAAGAATAATCTATAATGTGTTCCAATTATTTTTATAAACACATAGGTATACACATACGTACATAGATATACACATATATGCACATGTGGACACACAGATGTTATAGATCTGCCTACGTAGCTTTCTTTCATATATAATGTTTCCATAATGGTTGGTAAGGTGAAGTAATTCTCTTCAGTGAATTATGTCAGGAAACCTTGAACACAGGCACTTTAAAATATCCCTCCTCCATGGGGTGCCTGGGTGGTGCAGTCGGTTAAGCGTCCGACTTCAGCCAGGTCACGATCTCGCGGTCCGGGAGTTCGAGCCCTGCGTCGGGCTCTGGGCTGATGGCTCGGAGCCTGGAGCCTGTTTCTGATTCTGTGTCTCCCTCTCTCTCTGCCCCTCCCCCTTTCATGCTCTGTCTCTCTCTGTCCCAAAAATAAATAAACGTTGGAAAAAAAAAATTTTTTTTAAATAAAAAATAAAAAATAAAAAAATTAAAAAAATATATCCCTCCTCAGCTATCAACAAGATAAGTACCCAGTGATCATGTCCAAAGGCCATAAGATACAAAAGCAGGTCACAAATAAAAGTGCTCATTTAACTACCATTTCCCCCACTAAGCAGGGCATATTTTAGCATATTACGTTACAGAAAACATCAAGCCTGCTGGGAAAGCTGTTATAAGCAGGGCCAAAGAAAGCAAGCTAAGGTGTATCCACTAGCCAAACACTCTTTCTCCTGAGGTGTGTTTGCCTATTAGGAGTTAGTGCACGCTCATGGTTACAAATGCACTTTTCTCCAGGCAACTGTATTCCAGGCGTGCACCTGTGGCCAAGAATCAGGTGCATGCAACGCAAGAAATCACGTCACACAGGTCCTTGACACCGAGTTCCCCAGGAACACTCTTCCAAGGACACAACAAGCAGCCTTCCTTTGCTCACGGGAGGTCACACTTGTGCCGATCGACACTAACGTGGCTTCTTACCGAGCTCGCCATTCTCTTTTTTTGTTTTTGTAGAATTCGTTCCAATGGTCCCATCTCAGCTCAGGCTGCTGTACAAAGTACCACAGACTGGGTGGCTTCTAAATGACAGAAATTTATTTCTCATAATTCTGGAGGCTGGAAATCTTCGATCATGGTGCCTGCACGGTCAAGTTCCGTTGATGGCCTTCTTTCAGAGTGCAGATGGCTGTCTTCTCAGTGTATCCTCAATGGCAGAAAGAATGCAAGGGTGCATTCTGAAGTTTCTTTCACAGGGGCACAAATCCCAACCATGAAGGTCCTCCTAATACCATCACAATGGGGAGTAAGATTTCAACCTGTGAATTTGGGGAAGAACACATCCGGTCCACTGAAATTACAAACTGCATTTTCAGGGTGCAAGTGGATTGATTTGGATCTTGAGTTTTGACTAGATGTGTTCCATTGTTTCTATTTTCAGAGGGGCCCTTTGACCACTCATCAGTGCCTATAGCAACGGTTGCATTCTAGGGAATATAACTACTGAGAATTACAGATGTTAAATAAAATTATATGTTTTTCTACCGTTGGCTGGAAATATATAAGCAAATACTTCTCCTCTACAACTATTTTTTTTTTCATTTTAGAAAAAGAAATAGAATATACTCTGCCCATCTCGCTTCTGGCACAGTAAGAAAAGACCCAAGCTTCATAATTCAAGTTACTTTGAGAACAATGTCAAGTCCAGAGTTGGGAAAAAAGCAGTAATCCCAAAGGGCTGGCGGGGAAGTAAGGGATCAGCCTCCAGAAGGTGCTTAGGAATTTCAAGATTGTCATAGAGGATCATGATTCATTTAAAATGCAACTGATGGGGGAGGTATGCTCTTTATCTAGAACTTACAAGGCCCTGGTCTATGCAGAAACACATACCTCCCCTGGCAAAAGGAGAACTAAATCCCTTCCAGCTATGAAGTGAGTAATTTAAGTCATTTTGAAATTTTAAAAAAGGCAGTATTGCCTTTTATGTGGTTGCACACAAATTTGAACTGAGTGAAGATTCTGGGTGTTAATTAGGCACATTCCCCCATTTAAGTGAAATAAAAACATCAAAGAGGGAATGAGAAGGAAAACACCAAGAGAACACATTTGACAGTCGGGTACAATATGGTGAACCAACGAACCAAAACACACACACACACACACACACACACACACACACACACACACACCACAAAACAAAACTCTGAAGGCCATTTGCAAGACTCACCATGTCAGTCAGCACTTAAAGCAGATGAACAAGCAGGTTAGCTTAGCATATGAGATTGCAGAACCGGAAGCTATCTTGGATCCAGTGTAACCCATCTTCCCTCAGTCGCTGAGGGAACTGAAGCCACACCAAGTCACGTGAGCTGGACTTAGACACCTTGTAGGGAGGGTTCTGGTCTACGTGATTTGTTTATCTGTAAGTGGAGTGCCCAAGTCTGACCTGACACCCTTCCCCTGGCATCCAAATACAGTAACTCATGTCCACCAGGGTCTCCTCCAGTTCATACCATATCCCTTTAGCACTCTCCAGTTTTCAGGATTTCTGGCTGTGTCTACACCGTGGTGGATAATGTGGCAGACACCGCAACTCCTGCTCCCTACTATCCCCAGTGACCTCTCCAGGCCTCTTGCTACCTTTGCCTTTAAACCACTTTGCCCCAGGTTGGAAGCACAGAGTCTCTTCTTCACTGCCAAGGTGCAATGCAAAGAGGTGTGTGTTATGTAGCAAAGTCTACCAAAGACTGAAAACTGGGGAGAGGAATTGCCGCACAGTCCCCAAAATCCCTTGAAATTGGGCACCAACAGTCTCCTGGGTTTCCTCAGCTACAGCTATTATGGAGAAAGCTATTATTGACTCTCTTTCCATAGGTTTCCATCTCCCTCCTCTGTCCTCGGTTCTAAGACTTCCAATCTATTGCTTTGAGGGCACAAAGCCCATCTTCCTCAAACCCCTAATGTGTGACTAGGTCCAGGGGCAGAGCTTTGCCCATTTCGGTGTTTTCCTAAACCAAAGAGAAGTTGTTTTCCTGAGTTTTATCTCTTAGCATACATACATTACTGCAATTTTAAAACACAGCACCATTCTTTCTTAGGTCATGGCCACATTAAACAAAATGAAACTCAGGCACATCGAAATCATCAATCCAGAGGCCCCCTGCTCAACTTCCAGAGCCACTGGTGGTTTACAAATTAATTTCGTCCCCTGGACACCTCTCTAACCCATCCCCCATCCCTTCATCTGCATCACCACTGCCACTGCTATGGACCAAGCCCTCACCATCTCACCCTTGACCCTGACCACTGCCTCCTAAATTTGTCTCCCTGACACCAGCCTCCTCCTCTTCCAATTGCATTCACCAGGCCACCAAAGTTTTGTCTCAAAAATTCAAACTTTATCAGGACACTCTCCCAGTTAAGTACCACAGTCACCATCACCGGCACTCAGGAGCACGTATGGTCTTACTCAGTCACGACGTAACCCTAACTTAACATTCTATCCTCACACCCTTCCGTTCTCCTAATGACATTGCCTGGCTGCTATTAAAGCACACCTTCCCTTTTCACACCTTGGTATCTTAAAGAAGGCTTTTCCTTTTCAGAATGTGACCTATAACCTCTTAAAAATATCTACCACACCTGCTTCAAGAATCAAGGCCCAGCTTGAACATCACTTCTATGAAGTCTCCCTCTTGGTTCTCATAATCTTTGGCACAAGTCCTCATTATTGCATTTTCCACATGATATTATTAATGAAAGTGATTTCCCTACCGGACTGCGAGGTAAAAAGGAACACTTGTTCTAATTCAACTCAGCTCTCTACTACTTAGTGCAATACTTAGCTCTGAGTATGTAGATACTTAGGGTACCATGTTAAGCATTTTAAATTAATTTCAACTTAAATTTCTATAAAATAAGGGAAGAGAGAGGACCCTGACTTATTTCATTCAAAATCAATGACAATGTTTCCTGGACAATGGTGGGAAAATTGACTCTATTTATGAAGAAAAAGAATTTGTATTGCTATCTCAAATCATTGTGTAAAAGTGACTTCAGAATGACTTAAATACCCAAAAATGAAAGTCTCCCATTAAAACAAAGTGGTGATCGGAAGCAATGAACTAAAAGTGCACAAAAATGGACAGATCTTAGAGACAGAGTTAAGTAAAATCAAGAAATAGGATCAGACCTAGAATACAACAGCATTTATGTAAATTAAAATCATAAATATAAAAATACAAAACCACAATACATATTTTTCCAGGATACATTCTCTTCCAAAGACATATATCGACCATGGCCGGGTGTAGGCCTAAAGCAGAGTATAGAATGAAGAAGAGAATTAACAAAATCAGACAGAAAAAAAGACATTGCATGAAATGATGATAGTGGGCTCTGAAAGAAGATTGTTTTTATATGTAAAGACACTGTTGGCCCTTGAATAAGACCAGTTTGAACTGCATGGGTCCACTAATACATGGATTTTTTTCAATACAGTACAGTACTTTATATCTTCTCTTCCTAATTAGTCAGAGAAAGACAAATATCATATGCTTTCATTCATATGAGGACTTTAAGATACAAAACAAATGAACATAAGGGAAGGGAAGCAAAAATAATATAAAAACAGGGAGGGGGACAAAACAGAAGAGACTCCTAAATACGGAGAACAAACTAAGGGTTACTGGAGGGGTTGTGGGAGGGGGGATGGGCTAAATGAGGAAGGGGCATTAAGGAATCTACTCCTGAAATCACTGTTGCACTATATGCTCACTAACTTGGATGTAAATTAAAAATAAATAAATAAATAAATAAATAAATAAATAAATAAATCTTCTTTATGATTTTCTTAGTAACTTTTTTCCTCTAGCTTGTTTTATTATAAGAATACAGTACATAATACATATAACACACAAAATATGTGTTGATTGTGTTATCAGTAAGGCTTCCAATCCACAGTAGGCTGTCAGTAGTTATATTCTGGGGGAGTAAAAAGTTATACATGGATTTTTGACTATGTAGGGGGGGGGGGTCAGAGCCCCTGACTCCTGCATTGTTCAAAGGTCAACTGTATATTGAACCTATTAAAATGGTGTAGCATGAGAGGAAAATATGGGGGGAAAATAAAAAATTTTAAATAGGTGATGTAGAGGATAGTACATTATGCACTGGGCAACATAAGTAACTCAACTGTGGATCTAATGTCTAAATAATGAAATTAAAAGCTTAAACAAATGCAAGAGAATATTCAAAGTTTGGTGTCATAAAACAATGAGCATGTAGGGCACCAGAGCATCTGTCTTCAAGGTGTGATGTCACATTCTGGCATCTGAACATCAGCTGGTGGCTCCTTTCCGAAAGCAGTGATGTAGAACAGGCCGGGGTCTGACAGAAGACTTCAGTTCCTGCTCTGTCTGGGACTTGCTGGGCGATCCCAACAGGCCACCCACTATTCCTGGGCCTGCTTCCTTATCAGAATGACACAGATAACAAAACCCATGCTTTGCCAGAGAGCGTGAGAGACCCAAGCAGGAGGGAATGCACCTTACAAATGCCTCATTTCCCTCCGGATACTGAAGACATTAAACAAACAGAGGGGACTCCAGCTCCCAGGTGGTCAGTGGTGCCCACCACCCATTGTCAGAAGCCTGTAGCTATTGTATTAGAATGTGGGAGGGAGAGTGAGAGCTGAGGAACAGAAATGGCCCACCCACCAAACCCACCTAGCTGTTGTCTATTAGTTTGGGTTCTGTTGAGGATCACTTAGCCATCTGTGTGTCTTTGGGGGATCATCCAGATTCTAGGGATCTATGGTCAGTATGAACCAGACCTTCTCAATGACTGGACACACTTGGCCCCCATTTCATCTCTGGAGAAGGGGGTCAGGTGGAAGTTACATGATAACAGCCTGAGGCCTACATTTCAAGGACGGGAGGACAAGATGGTTCCCATGCAAGAGGGCTGAACTCGAGATTTCCTTCCTGTTTTGATTAAATAGAAACCATTAACTGCATTTGCAGGACCAAATGCAAAGTTCACCTGTTTTACTTATCTGCCAACATAATCAAGGAAAATCCTCATTCTTTCACACAAAATAGCTCATCTGAGTTTATTAAATATTATTGTTTTTTGACACAATGTATAGTTAGTATGTCTTACAATTTAGACTGAAGGCAAATATTTACAAAATGTGGGAAATTAATTTTCAAAAAGCTCCCAAATTACTTACGTTCAGGCAAAGAGAACAATGACTTTTTTAACCACTAATGGTTGAATCAGCTGTGTTAAAGACATGAACTCTCCCAGAAGTAAACTGAAGACAACTTATACTGAACTCCTTTCATGAGCTACCACTGCCTATTGCCCTATTCTGTAGCTTTCTTCCTGGGAACCTGGCACTGTTTTCACACCATACCTCACACAGCTGCATAACATGCTATGGGACAGGTGAGTGACCAGCGGAAACAGTCTCGAAGGAAAGAGAACATTGACTGTTGAAATTACTCACAAGAATTACAGTCTTGTGGGCCTAGAACTCAAGCCTCTGACTTAATCTTAGAAACCTGAATTGATCTTGACTTCTAGGGGAAATGGTGGAGTAGGGGGACGCTAGGCTCACCTCATCCCCTCAATACACCTCCATAACACCCTCATCAGTGTAAATAACCCAGAAAATCACCTCAAGACCGGCAGAACAGACTCCACAGCTCAATGTAGAGGAGGGGCCGCATCAAAGAGATGCAGTGGGGAGCTAAACAGACCTGCAAAGGCTGTCCCCTGGAAGGAGGGAGGGAGCCACAGGCGTGAAGAGGGGAGAGAAACAGACTCACGCCAAGGAGTCCACAAGGGGAAGACGAATCCACATAATTTTGGCTTTCAAAACTAGAGGGGCCAAATTTCATGTGTTCTTCTTACAATCAGTGGGACTTAACACCTGGAACTTTAAAACTCAGCAGGTTTGGCTCTGGGAGAGCCAGGAGGGTGAGAGGAAACTGAGTCTGCACAACAAACAGCCCTACAGAGATACAGCATAAAAACAGCAGTTTGGGAAATGTCTGGGGTTTATGGGAGGGAGATTCATTTACTAATCTCAGACCATGTGCTGGAGAGGCATGCACCATTGGGAGACTTCTCAACAAAAAAGGAGCTGGCAGGTGCCATTTCCCTCCCCGACCCCCCAGCATACACACACGGAAACCTGCAGAAACCAGCACGGTGCTGACACTAACTTGCTAACACCGTGCATCCCACCCTGCTCACTTTTGCAGTGGGCCTCTTCCAACCCAGCCTGCCTCAGTCCCTGAGGCTGCAGGTCCCCTCCTGCAGCCGACCAGTGAAAACCTTGCTCATACCACCTGCCCTGCCTCACTGCAGTCCTGCCCGCTCCACTATGCTCTTGGCTGGAGCCCATCTGCAGCAGTGCCACAAGCCTGGCAAAGTGCAAGCAGCCCCAACAGGGATCAGCAACACTCCAAAGTGACCCCTGCCCTGGGGAGAGGGGAAGATAACACAGACACCGGTCCCACAGGTGCCCCAGCAGTGGGCTAGGGGCAGATAGCTGATCTGGCTACAGGCCCCACTCACCAACAGAAGCTTCTCAGGAGACAACACAGGGAAGTACCCTGCAGCTCAGTGCTATGGCATCTTTGGCAAATGCCTGGTCTGACTCAACTCAAGCCCAAGGCGGCCTCAGACTGGCCCACTAACAACATACGGACTGACCCCTGCCCACAACAGGCAAAGAGAGACACTGAAGACAATTGGGCTGAAAGAAAAGCCAGTTCAGCCAAAACAGAGGATGCACACAACACACACAGGAGACACCTCTGAAGCGCCAGTTTCTGGTGAACAGGGGACATGGCACCACAGGGCACTACAGGACCTCCTCTTCATAAAGCCACTACTTTCAAGAGCAAGAGATGTAAATGACTTTCCTAACACATAAAAACAGACACAGAGAGTTAGACAAAATGAGGAGACAGAGGAATATGTCCCAAATGAAAAACCAGGACAAAATCACAACAGACCTAAATGAAACAGAGATAAAGTGATATGCCTGAGAGGGAATTTATGTAATAGTCATAAAGATACTCACTGGACTTGAGAAAAGAGTGGAGGATCTCAGTGACACCCTCAACGAGACAGAAAACACAATAAAGAACCAATCAGAGATGAAGAACTTAATAACTGAAATTAAAAATATACTAGGGAGGGGCACCTGGGTAGCTCAGTTGGTTAAGCCTCTGACCTTGGTTTTGGCTCAGGTCATGATCTCACAACTCTTGAGATCGAGCCCTGAGACGGGCTCTGTGTTGACAGCACAGAGTCCACTTGGAATTCTCCCTCCCTCTCTCTCTGCCCCTCCCCTGCTTTCTCTCTAAATAAATAAATAAATAAACAAACTTAAAAAAGTACACTAGAGAAGGGATGCCTGGCTGGCTCATTTGGTCGAGTATGCAACTCTTGATCTTGGAGTAGTGACTTTAAGCCCCATGGAGGGCATTGAACCTACTTTAAAAATATGCTAAAGAAAATAGACTAGAGGAAGCAGGACAATGGATCAGCAACATGGAGGATAGACTAAAATGGAAGCAACCATTTAGGAGCAACCTGTCTCCTCCTGAACAGGAGAGAGAAAAAATAATCATACAAAATGAATACAGACTTAGTGAACTCAGCAACACCATCAAGAGTAATAACATTTCCATTATAAGGATCACAGAAGAAAATAGAAGAGAAGAGGGTGGAAAATTTATTGGAAGAAATAACAGCTGAAAACTGCCCAAATCTGGGGAAGGAAACCTAAATCCAGATCCAGGAGGGAGAGAGGACCCATAAACAAAATCCACACCAAGGAAGTCCACATCAAGACATATAATAATTAAAATGACAAAAAGTAGTGATAAAGAGAGAATTTTGAACGCAGCAAAAGAAAACAAGATGGTTATATACAAGGGAAACACCATAAGGCTATCAGCTGTTTTTTCAGCATAAAGTTTACAGGCCAGAAGGCAGTAGCATGATATAGTCAAAATCCTGAAAGGAAAAAAACCTGCAGCCAGTAATACTCTATCCAGCAAGACTATCATCCAGAATAGAAGGAGAGATAAAGAGTTTCCCAGACAAACAAAAGTTAAAGGAATTCGTCACCACTAAACCAGCCCTACAAGAGATGTTAAAGGGGACTCTTTGGGTGAAAAGGAAAGACCACAAGTAGAAATAAGAAAAGGAGGAAGCACAAAAGCAGTAAAAATAAGTATATCTATAAAAACCAGTCAAAGGACTCACAAAATAAAAGGATGTAAAGTATGACATCATATACCTAAAACATGGGAGGGGAGAGAAGTAAAGAATGGGTTCAAACTTAAGTGGCCAGCAACTTAATACAGACTGCTATATGCAGAAAATGTTACATACTAACCTAAGGGTAACGTAAGGGTAACCACAAATCAAAAACCAGTAATAGGTAGGTGTACCTGGGTGATTCAGTCACTTCAGTGTCCAACTCTTGATTTTGGCTCAGGTCATGATCTCACGGTTCATGGGTTTGAGCCCCAAGTCGGGCTCTGTGATGACAGGGCAGAACCTGTTTGGGATTGGATTCTCTCTCTCTCTCTCTCCCTCCCTCCCCCCCCCTGCCCCTCTGCCCCTCCCCTGCTCACTCACACATGTACTCTCTTTCTCTCTCTCTCAAAAATAAATAAGCTTTTAAAAAAAAAACAGTAGTAGGTATGCTAAAAGCAAAGAGAAATGAATCCAACCAAATCACTAAAAACAAAAGCCAACAAACCGTGAGAGAAGAGAGGAAGAGAAGGAACAGAGAAGAACTATAAAAACAACCATAAAACAAGTAACAAAATGGCAATAAGTACATATCTATCAATAATTACATTGAATGTAAGTAGATTAAATGCTCCAATCGAAAAAATATAGAGGGTGATGGAATGGATAAAAATGAAACATATGAGATTCCTGGGTGGCCCAGTCAGTTAAGCATGCAACTTTTGATTTCAGCTCAGGTCATGATCTCATGGTTGTGAGATAGAGCCCCATGTTGGGCTCTGTGCTGTGTGTGGAGCCTGCTTAAGATTGTCTCTCTCCCTCTCCCTCTGCCCTCCCCTGCTCACTCTTGCTTTCTCTCTAAAAAAAAATAATGCAAGATCTATCCATATGCTGCCTACAAGAGAATAATTTCAGACCAAAAGACACATGTAGATTGAAAGTGGAGGGATGAGGGGTGCCCGGTAGCTCAGTGGGTTAAGCATGTTACTCTTTATTTAGGCTCAGGTCATGATCTCACAGTTTGTGAGTCCAAGCCCTGCGTTGGGCTCTGTGCTGACAGTTCAGAGCCTGCTTGGGACTCTCTCTCTCTCTCCCTCCCTCCCCCACTCATGCTTTCTTCTCTCTCTCTCTCTCTCTCTCTCTCTCAAAATAGATGAATAAGCATTTGAAGGGGGCCACCTGGGTGGCTCAGTCAGTTAAGCATTCAACTCTTGATCTCAGCTCAGGTTACGATGCCATGGTTCGTGAAATTGAGTCCGGGGTCAGGCTTTGCACAGACAGCAGGGAGTCTGCTTGGGATTCTTTCTCTGCATCTCTCTCTGACCCTCCCCCACTTGTACATGTGTGTTCTCTCTCTCTCAAAATAAATATTTTTTAATTAAAATAAAAGAAGAAAATTCTCAAATAAACAACCTAACCTCACACATAGAGGAGCTAGAAAAAGAAGAATAAACAAAACCCCAAAACAGTAGAAGGAAGGAAATTATAAGGATTAGAATAGAAATAAACAAAATAGAAACTAACACACACACACACACACACACACACACACACACACACACAGAATAGGACAGATCAATGAAACCATTTCAAATGGTTCATTTGAAAAGATCAGTGGGGCTCCTGGGTGGCTCAGTAAGTTAAGCATCCAACTTTTGCTCAGGTCATGATCTCGCAGTTTGTGAGTTTGAGCCCCACATCAGGCTCTGTGCTGACAGTGCAGAGCCTGCTTGGAATTCTCTCCTTATCCCTCTGTCCCTCCCTGCTTGTGCTCTCTCTCTCAAAATAAATGAATAAACTTTAAAAAAAGATAAACAAAATTGATAAACCTTTAGCCAGACTCATCAAGAGAGAGAAGTAGGGATAGACTCACATAAACAAAATAAGAAACAAAAGAGGAGAAATAACAACCAATACCAGAGAAATACAAAAGATTAAAAGAGAATATTATGAAGAAGTATATTGCAACAAATTGGACAACCTAGGAGAAAAAATGCATAAATTCCTAGAAACACATAACCTCCCACAACTAAATCAGGAAGACACAGAAAATGTGAACAGACTGATTACCAACAATGAAAGTGAGTCACCAAGCAATTTTAAAATTTGTATGGAACCACAAAAGACCCCAAACAGCCAAAGCAATCTTGAAAAAGAAGAACAAAACTGGAGGTATCACAATTCCAGACTTCAAGCTAGACTACAAAGCTGTAATAATCAAAACAGTATGGTACCACCACAAAAACAGACACAGAGATCAAGAAAACAGAATAGAAAGCCCAGAAATAAACCCACAATTATATGGCCAATTAATCTTTGACAAAGCAGGAAAGAATATGCAATAGGAAAAAGACAGTCTCTTCAACGAATAGTGCTGGGAAAGCTGGACAGCTACATGCAAAAAATGAAACTGGACCACTTTCTTTCACCGTACACAAAAATCAATTCAAAATGGATTATGGACCTAAATGTGAGACCTGAAACCATAAAAATCCCAAAAGAGACCACAGGCAGTAATTTCTCTGATGTCAGCCACAGCAACATTTTTTTAAATATGTCTCCTGAGGCAATAAAAACAAAAGGAAAAATAAATTATTGAGACCACACTAAAATAAAAACCTTCTGCACAATCAACAAAAGTAAAAGACAACCTACTAAATGGGAGAAGATATTTGCAAATAACATATCCAATAAAAGGTTAGTAACCAAAATATATAAAGAATGTAGACAACTCAACACCAAAAAACACAAATAATCCAATTAAAAAATGGGCAGTGGTGCCTGGGTGGCTCAGTCAATTGAGCATCCAACTCTTGCATTTGGTACAGGTCATGATCCCAGGAATGTGGGATCAAGCCCACATCAGGCTCCGCATGGAGCGTGGAGCCTGCTTAGGAATATCTCTCTCTCTCTCTCTCCCTCCCTCTGCCACTCTCCCCTGCTCACACACACACTCTCTCTCTCTCTTTAAAAAAAAAATGGAAGACACAAACACACATTTCTCCAAAGAAAATATACAGATGGCCAACAGACACATGAACAGTTGCTCGACATCACTAATGATCAGGGAAATGTAAATCGAAACCACAACAAGATATCACCTCACACCTGTCAGAATGGCTAAAATCAAAAACACAAGAAAAAACAACTGTTGGCGAGGATGTGGAGAAAAAGGAACCCTCCTGCACTGTTGGTGGGAATGCAAACTGGTGCAGTCACCGTGGAAGACAGTATGGAGCTTCCTCAAAAAATTTAAAATAGAATTACCATATGATCCAGTAATTCTACTACTAGGTATTCACCAAAAGAATATGAAAACACTAATTCAAAGGAATATTTGCACCTTTACATTTATTGCAGCATTATTTACAATAGCCAAGTTATGTAAGCAGCCCAAGTGTCCATCAACAGATGAATGGATAAAGAGATAGTGTGTACACACACACACACACACACACACACACACACAGAGAGAGGGGGGGGGGAATATTATTCAGCCATTAAAAAGAATGAGAACTTGCCACTGGAAACAACATGGATGGATCTAGACAGTATAATGTTAAGTGAAATAAGTCAGAGAAAGACAAATACATTATGATTTGACTCATGCACAGAATTTAAGAAACAAAACAAAGAGAGACAAACCAAAAACCAGACTCTTAACTGTAGAGAACTGATGGTTAACAGAGGGGAGGTGGGTGCAGGGATGGGTGAAATAGGTGAAGGGGATTAAGAGTACGCTCATCATGGAGCGCCTGGATGGCTCAGTCAGTTGAGAGTCTGACTCTTGATTTTGGCTCAGGTCATGATTTCACGGTTAGTGGGGTCGAGCCCTACTTCAGGCTCTGTGCTGACAGCATGGAGCCTTCTTCAGATTCTCTCTTTCTATCACTCTCTGCCCCTCCCCCAGCCCCACCCCCACACATGCTCACACTCCCTCTCTCAAAATAAGTAAACATTTTTTAAAAAGAGTACGGGGTGCCTGGGGGCTCAGTTAGTTAGGCATCCTACTCTTGATTTCGGCTCAGGTCATGATCTCGTGGTTCATGAGATCGAGCTCCATAACCGAGCTCTGTGCTGACAGTGTGGCGCCTGCTTGGGATTCTCTCTCTCTCCTCCCTCTCTCTTCCCCTCCCCCCAGTCATGCTCTCTCTCAAAATGAATAAATTTTTTAAAAAAGTACATTCATCATGATGAGCACTGAGTAATGTATAGAATTGTTGGATCACTATATTGCACACCTGAAACTCATATAACACTGCATGTTAACTATACAGGGATTAAAATGTTTTAAAAAAGGAAACTTGCGTTGATCTTGTTGCTTTGTGATAGCAATTATTCTGTCCACGCAGGAACAAAAAAAGGCATATTTTTCTTGATGCAAAAATTCCTGACTTTGGGCTAAAATGAAAGATTGGTGCTCTCTGTAGCAGCAGACAGAGAGGCGAGTTGCAAAGAGCTTGCTCGCATTTTGTCATTGAGTATGTGTGTGCTGTGATGCAGTTCAACATTGTTCACATGAAGATAAAGTAAGCGAAGAGGAGGGGGCTAGCAAGAGAAGAGAAGTAACTTTATCTGTGCCCTATTGAGCAGCTTTTTGAAACCTGAGTCATCAGTTCGGGGCTGTCCCGTGGGAAATGGCCAGGAAGTGATAAACAAAAGAAATGATGGAATCCAAATGGAAAAACACTGCTCTGTGAGCTATTGGCGGCACAAAGAGGAAAATGAGATAGAAGGTGTTTATCCTACCAACATGCATACAGTGCTCGGACAGATCAGTTTCCAGACTGAAATGTATAGTCATGTCATGTTCTGTTCATTTTTTTCTGTGCATAAGCCTCATGATGTCATAAACTTAAAGTAATAAAACTGCTACTTTCTATTCAATTTACATGGGTACAGCCCAATAGCAGAAGAGATATTTGCACTGGAAAGGAACAGTGGTGACAGAAATGGAATTAGAAAAACCTGATGGCTCAGTACCACTGATGTTAATTACTTGCTTGCCATCAATATGAGGAAAACTAAATCCCCAGTTCCCATTGTATTCAATTCAACTCATCAGCAAGATGTCACCCCAATCTGGGAGGACAAGCACAGAAAAAGCTCATAATAAAGAAGAGTGGGATTAATCATCTATTGGACATGGAGAATCTTTTATGATTATTATAGTTGTATACCATTTCTATAAATATCAGGTACAAAATCTTAAATATTGCTACCTATTTAATGGATTGTTAAGAAATATACTCTTCAGAGTAGGAACCATGTTTTAACATATAAAATATATTAAAGATATTAAACACTGATATAATACTACCATTTATTGAGTACCTATGACATATTAATATGACATATTATGACATATGACATACGACATAATATGACATATGTAGATTTATTAATCTGCTTCCTCAATACAAAAGCCATTAAATAAACAATTATCATGAGCAAGGTAATCTAGCTCTCTTTAAAAACGTGCCTGGGTGGCTCAGTCGGTTAAGCATCCGACTTCGGCTCAGGTCATGATCCCACGGTCCATGAGTTCGAGCCCCGCGTCGGGTTTTGTGCTGACAGCTCAGAGCCTGGAGCCTGCTTTGGGTTCTGTGTGTGTGTGTCTGTGTGTGTGTGTGTGTGTGTGTGTGTGTGTGTGTCTGCCCCTCCCCCACCCATGCTCTCTCTTTCTGTCAAAAATAAATAAACATTAAAAAAAAAAAACCTGCCAGCTGAGTGAGTTCTCCAACGGAACTCTCTCTGGAGGTAGTGCATGTTATGCTGTTATTGCTTAACATATGTGAAAATCCTTTACACAAAGGGTCTCCAATGTCAGTTTATTTTTTTTTGTTGTTCTTTTTTTTTTTAATATATGAAATTTATTGACAAATTGGTTTCCATACAACACCCAGTGCTCATCCCAAAAGGTGCCCTCCTCAATACCCATCACCCACCCTCTCCTCCCTCCCACCCCCCATCAACCCTCAGTTTGTTCTCAGTTTTTAACAGTCTCTTATGCTTTGGCTCTCTCCCACTCTAACCTCTTTTTTTTTTTTCCTTCCCCTCCCCCATGGGTTCCTGGTAAGTTTCTCAGGATCCACATAAGAGTGAAACCATATGGTATCTGTCTTTCTCTGTATGGCTTATTTCACTTAGCATCACACTCTCCAGTTCCATCCACATTGCTACAAAAGGCCATATTTCATTTTTTCTCATTGCCACGTAGTATTCCATTGTGTATATAAACCACATTTTCTTTATCCATTCATCAGTTGATGGACATTTAGGCTCTTTCCATAATTTGGCTATTGTTGAGAGTGCTGCTATGAACATTGGGGTACAAGTGGCCCTATGCATCAGTACTCCTGTATCCCTTGGATAAATTCCTAGCAGTGCTATTGCTGGGTCATAGGGTAGGTCTATTTTTAATTTTCTGAGGAACCCCCACACTGTTTTCCAGAGCGGCTGCACCAATTTGCATTCCCACCAACAGTGCAAGAGGGTTCCCGTTTCTCCACATCCTCTCCAGCATCTATAGTCTCCTGATTTGTTCATTTTGGCCACTCTGACTGGCGTGAGGTGATATCTGAGTGTGGTTTTGATTTGTATTTCCCTGATAAGGAGCGACGCTGAACATCTTTTCATGTGCCTGTTGGCCATCCGGATGTCTTCTTTAGAGAAGTGTCTATTCATGTTTTCTGCCCATTTCTTCACTGGGTTATTTGTTTTTCGGGTGTGGAGTTTGGTGAGCTCTTTATAGATTTTGGATACCAGCCCTTTGTCCGATATGTCATTTGCGAATATCTTTTCCCATTCCGTTGGTTGCCTTTTAGTTTTGTTGGTTGTTTCCTTTGCTGTGCAGAAGCTTTTTATCTTCATAAGGTCCCAGTAATTCACTTTTGCTTTTAATTCCCTTGCCTTTGGGGATGTGTCGAGTAAGAGATTGCTACGGCTGAGGTCAGAGAGGTCTTTTCCTGCTTTCTCCTCTAAGGTTTTGATGGTTTCCTGTCTCACATTCAGGTCCTTTATCCATTTTGAGTTTATTTTTGTGAATGGTGTGAGAAAGTGGTCTAGTTTCAACCTTCTGCATGTTGCTGTCCAGTTCTCCCAGCACCATTTGTTAAAGAGACTGTCTTTTTTCCTTGGATGTTCTTTCCTGCTTTGTCAAAGATGAGTTGGCCATACGTTTGTGGGTCTAGTTCTGGGGTTTCTATTCTATTCCATTGGTCTATGTGTCTGTTTTTGTGCCAATACCATGCTGTCTTGATGATGACAGCTTTGTAGTAGAGGCTAAAGTCTGGGATTGTGATGCCTCCTGCTTTGGTCTTCTTCTTCAAAATTCCTTTGGCTATTCGGGGTCCAATGTCAGTTTAGAATCAAACAACACTTGCGTCTTTAAAAGTTATGTATTATTAAAATAAATGAATAAATAAAAGTTATGTATTAATTTGATTCAAAATATATGTGTCTCACCTTGACTCATCTTTCTTATCAGGGGCGATCCAAGTGGCTTTTATCTAAGTCAAAACATTAAACACATTCGCAAAGCACTCACTGCTACTGTACTAAGCGCAATTTCCTAAGACAGGTTGCCCAAGTACTCTGGGCGAAGGCATCATCGCTGCTACATTTAACGCCTCCCAAGTCTTTGTCAAAGGGAATACCTGTGCTTCTTTTATGGGAGAAAATTCTGGTGAGGATGCATAAAAAGATCGGTCACAGGATGGTTAAGGAGTTGTAACTCCCTATCTGCCCTCGTCATTCTCATCTGAGGTCCCTGTGTCTTGTTTCACGGAGAAAATCAGAAGGCTTCTTCCTTTTTTCTCAGCACTAAATCTAAGCCATGCACCTTCTTTCCAACTGTTCCTCTGGAAGAGCTGCCCACATTCTAATCCAGTGTTTTCCGCTAGCTTTTAAATCTCTGTGGCAACTGAAGTTAGCCCTTTTTATATTCCTAATAGTGGGTTGTGTGTGTTTGCCTTCTCTAGTTTATGCGTTGTGTCAGTTGTCACTACTGTTAGTCTTTTAAAAAATAACTTGGCTTTTATTTTAATCTACTCCTTCTTTTAACTCACCTTTATTGCTCTCATCCCTCTACATTCTTTGAACTTATTCTGTTTCTTTTCTAACTTCTTAGAGGTTTCATTTATTTTTAGCCTTCTTTTCAATATAAGCATCAGAGTCTATAAACTCCCTGTTAAATCCCTCAAATTTCATATTATTTTTAATATCTTTAAATTATAAGTATTTTCAAATGTCCAATGTGATTTCCCCTTTCAACTGTACATACATTTTAATGTTTCTTCGTTTCCCAAAGTGTGTGGTATGTTTTTGTTTTCTACTATTTGCTTGTTCTTGATTTCTAATGTGGTTGTGATCAGAAAAGAGAAGATACATGATCGTGGTTTTTTGACACTTGCTTAGATTATTTTATGTTCCAGTACATAGTCACTTGTTGTGAAGTTCCACATGTGCTTGAAAAGAATACATACTGTCTAGTTCTGTATAGTAGGCATGCCCCCTCGCCTCTCTCTCTCTCTACACACACACACACACACACACACACAGGCACACACACACATACATATATATATGACAAGCCTGTATATAAGATCTTCCATATCATAATGCTTTCCTTCATCTATGAATTGCTGAGAAGAAAAAGTGAAAATGATCCCGATCATTGTAAGTTTGCTATTTCTGCTTATAATCCCATCAATAGATGTTTTACAGATTTTGAAGCTATGTTATGAGGCAATCTAAGCTTCAAATTGTCAGAATTCCTTGTCCATTATGAATCACTAGATTGCACCCCTAAAACTACTATTACACTGTATGTTAACTAACTAGAATTTAAATTAAAACTTCCAAAAAAAAAAAAGAAAAAATTCTCATGCATGAAACCAATTAATGAAAATTAATATTTAACAGCCCTCTTAGTAATATATTTTGCCTTAAAGCCTATTTTGTGTGATATTACCCTGGACATACCAACTTTCCCTTGCTTAATATTTTTCTGATATAACCTTTCCCATCATCTTATTTTCAACATTTCTGTGCTGTTTCGAGAGGTGCTTCTTATAAACAATATAACTTAGTGGGGCGCCTGGCTGGTTCAGTTGGTAGAGTACGTGACTCTTGACCTTGGAGTTGTAAATTCGAGCCCCACATTGAGTGTAGAGATTACTTACAAATAAAATCTTTAAAATTATATATACATATAAATTAGAAAAAAGTTTTTTTTTAATTCAGGCTGCTGGTCATTACTTTTTAACTAGAGAGTTATTATTGTGGAGCACTCGGGTGGCTCAGACAGTTAAGTGTCTGACCCTTGATTTCGGCTCAGGTCATGATCTCAGCAAGGAGTGTGAAGCCTGCTTAGGATTCTCACTCTCTCCCTCTCTCTGTCTCTCCCCCATTTGTGCTTGCTCTCACTCTCTAAATAAATAAATAAATAAACTTTTAAAAAATTATTGCAATTGTTAACTACTTGGGTTCATTTTTCAATCTTGGTGTATGCTTTTCCTTTGTCCCAATCTTTCTTTTCTCTTTTTCTCTTCCTCCATTCCTGCTGTCGATTGGATTAAGTTTCCTCTCTATTTTTCTCCTCTCCTAGGGTATATCTGGTCCTGCCAGATTGCTCCGCACTGCCCTAGAGACCTGCTCACTGGCTACTGCTTCTGTTTCCCTGAGTTTTGCCCCAAGAAACAGTTCTCCAGCAGGCCTGGGGCACATCTGCTTCGATAGCTGCTCACGTTTGCATAACAGCAACTCTAGGTAGTTAGAGAGATATCTGACTCATTTTCATTCAGATGGATAAGTAGGCCCAATCTAAATTTCTGTTTTGAGGATATTTCAACTGCCATGAATGCGATCAGCTGGTATATTCTCTAGATTTCTCAGATGAAGCCTACTTTATCTTAGTTCACTAAACCAATGAGGCAAAAGTATTTGCTAATTATACAGCTCAGAAAATGTCGGCTGCTTTCATGTGGTACAGAAATGTAAATCTCTACTATGCCTGCTCTTGGCAAGTGGAAACTCCATCTGGGAAGAAGAACAAATAAGAGAAAGGTCTATGATTAAGGGCTAAGCTGGGTGCCAGAAGGCCGTAACTACAGACATTCAGAAATGGGAACCGTGAGCTAGAGCAGGCAGGAATGGCTTCGTAGGAGAAGTAGAAGCTGATCCCAATGAGCAGCACTTGCCCGGCACACTTCTCTATTGCATAATATACCATTCTCTTAAGAGGTAGCTATTTATCTATCATTGTTTACCCTGAAGTATTTCTCAGAATATGAATCACCTGGGAGTCTTGTTAAAAGGCAGATTCTGGTTCACTATGTCTGTTGCATTTGTAGAAAGCGATGGTGATGTTGACCCTGCTGTTCCACAGACTGCCCTTTGAGTAGCAAGGTGATGGATTATTAGTTCTCTGAGGCAGGGACCAGGTTTCACTCACGTTCGCATTCCCCAAGCCCAGCACACTGCATGGCACACAGTAGGCTCAATAAATGCTGAATGAACTCCAGAATGAATGAGAATGAAGAAGGGGCATCACTCCAGCGAAGGATATTGAGAAAGGCGACGGGAAAGGGCAATGCCGGGAGGACAAAGAGTTAACGTGACAGTTGTAGAGAACTGGGTCAATGAGGAGTAAATGATGACACTCCATGAAAACCAAGTCTAGAATTTTGTATTTAAAAAGTCTTAAAATGTGCAATCAGTAAGGACTCTGGACAGAAGAGTGATGAGAGAGAGTTTTAAAGATAGATTTGTCATGAAGGCATAAAACAGATTTCTTCCACAAGTCACTGCCATAATTGCACATCCAATACTAATCATATTCCTCAGTTATGGGATTTCTGTGAGATGGGCGCTCACCAACTCATGCTCTTTTATATACAACCAAGTCTTTAGCACCAGGGCTGGCCTACACATGCTCCCTTACTCTACATTATCTGAAACATTAAAGCAAACCCACATCCCATAGGAAGCATAATTCACTGCTGTGTAAAAAAAAAAAAGTTAAGGACTTTATAATTATGTTTTATGATATTTGGCTACAAGTAACTTTTGATTCATGAATTGGTTATAATTTCTCAGCAGTCATCATGCATACACATCAGCTCCCGCAAAGTGAGAAAATATAGCTTACAGATGGTTTTCAAATGTCATGAAATGTTTATGGATACTAACTGTATTAATTATTGAAACTGACATAGTGTCAGGCTTTGTGGACATTTAATTAAACATTTATTATTCATTTCTATTTTACAGTTTTCACTTTGCATTTTTAAGCCCATAAATTTGATTGCAAGTCTCAAATATTTTTTAAATCCCTAAAAAGCTCCAAAGCCTTAATTATATGCTTACAGGATGTACTGAATAAATTGGCCCTACCTCCACCCCACACCTGCTTTAATCCTATATCAAGAATGTGATCAACCAGGGGCACCTCGGTGGCTCAGTCAGCTGACTGTCCAACTTCAGCTCAGGTCATGATATCGCGGTTCATGAGTTCAAGCCCCACATCGGGCTCTCTGCTGTCAATGCAGAGCCAGCTTCGGATAATTTGTCTCCCTCTCTCTCTGCCCCTCCCCCACTCTTGCATACATTCTCTCTCTCTCTCTCTCTCTCTCTCTCTCAAAAATAAACACTTTTAATAAATAACTAAAACTGTCATCCAAAAAAGATGTGATCAACCAGATGGTAACTATAATTACCGTTATCACTTCACAGTGTATATAAATAGCCAATCATGTTGTACGCCTAAAACCAATATATGGCAGTTATACCTCAACAAAAAAATATAATCAATCATTTTTATGACCTTAGAAACAATTGGCAACGATGATCACTGTATCACAGATACAGTGTCAATTAGTTTACAGCCTCTAGCAGACTTAAGATCCCATGCACATTGGCTGATTCAAGTTGGTAAAAATGTCAATATAGTCTTGAATAACCGAAATCTGATTTTATCGATATTTAATATTGATCAAAATTTAATATTGATATGAATTTTGTTTCTCAACCATTTCCAAAGGGTTTTACAAAAAGGTACTTTCTTTGCTCGCTTGTCTTTTTCATGGTAAGAATTATTTTTCATGCAATTTTATTAGACATCGACTCATTTATTTGCCACTAGTTAAATATATTACTGCAACATGCATGATTTCTTAAAATAGGAGCTAGAGTTATTTTCACTAAAATAATTTCTCCTTAGGAGCCCCATTTGCAAAAGTCTATTTTAGGCATGCCTTTTGAACTTAATTTTGATCTGTGTTTACTGTGTATCACTAGTCTTCTATTTATAGCCAGGGGATTAACATTCCCATGTTCCCTTTGACCTATTATTCCCAACATCTAATTCCTCCACCAAGACCTAATTAAATGTAAATTAAAGTATTTAAGAGTCCAAATTACTTAAGTGAAATTATGTGGCCTGTGTCTGTAAGAACTTGAACATTTTCTTAAATAACTGAAAGCTGACTTTATTTACCCACAGTTATGTTTTCGTGATATTGAAGATCATATTAGCCTTGTGTGATGATATAAAAGCTCTAAAAAACAACTGACCCATTAGGGCAGCTACGTAAATTTTCAAAGGGTTCCTGTCTCCGCCCTTTCGGGTTACTATCGCAGAATACCACACACTAGATGGCTTACAAACAGCACACACTTATTTCTCACAGTTCTGGAGGCTGCGAAGTCCAAGATCAAAGTACCGGCAGGTTCAGTGTCTGGCCAGAGCCTGCTTCCTGGTTCGTAAATGGCTGTCTTCTTGCATCTTCACATGGTGGAAGGGACAAGCAAGCTCTCTGGGGTCTCTTTAACAGGAACACTAATCTCATTCATAAGGACCTCTGTCCTCATAACCTAATCACTTCCCAAAGGCCCACCTCCAAATACCATCATATTGGGGGTTAGCTTTCAACTTAAGAATTTGGGTGGTATGGGGCACCTGGGTGGCTCAGTCAGTTGAGCATCTGACTCTTGATTTCAGCTCAGGTCATGATCCCAGAGTCATGGGATTGGACCCCATGTTGGGTTCCACACTGAGCGTGAAGCCTGCTCGAGATTCTCTCTCTCTTTCCCTTTGCCCCCTCCCTTGCTCACTACCTCTTTCTCTCTCTCTCTAAAATAAATAATTTAATTAATTAATTAAATGGGGGGGTGCACCATCTATAGCAGTTACTACGTGTTTTTAAGTATATAACACGAGGCTAGGTATCAGAGGAAAGCGATAAGAAATGATTTAACAAAGGAAGGATGAACCTAGATAGAGGAGACTCTGCCAGCCACCTACTCAATAACCCAATATTTCAGGACACCTCAGTGGCTCAGTCGGTTAAGCATCCAACTCTTGATATCAGCT
Source organism: Prionailurus bengalensis (assembly GCF_016509475.1). Taxonomy (NCBI): domain Eukaryota; kingdom Metazoa; phylum Chordata; class Mammalia; order Carnivora; family Felidae; genus Prionailurus; species Prionailurus bengalensis. The sequence continues at coordinate 8,652,596 of NC_057361.1, forward strand.
CAGGTCATGATCCTGCAGTTTGTGAGTTAGAGCCCTGCACTGGGCTCCACGCTGAACGTGCAGAGCCTGCTTGGGGTTCTCTCTCTCCCTCTCTGTCCCTCCCTCCCTCCCTCTCTCTGTCTCGCTCAAAATAAATAAATAAATTTAAAAAGAAAAAAAAAAAAACAATCTCTCAATTCTTCCCAGAAGATGCATTTTCCAAGTCTGTCTTGGAGTGAGTGCTGGCCATGTGATACCAAGACGATACATGGAACATAAGCCAAAGCTTTCAGAGGGTTTTGAAGAAGCTTCTGCACCCATGATTAAAGAAAACAGCTAGCATGGGCCTTCTCCCTTCTTATGGCCTTGAACATAAAAATGAAGTATGAAACCGCAGCACCCATTCTGTGGCCATTTACCAACACGCATGAGGAAAAAGGAAGCAAATCTAAGCAATGCTGGGCTTGATATCATGGAGTCATACAACCAATGCTAATGGCCAGCTGCCATTTCTAGATTTCTTGATGTGTGAGAACAAATGCTGTGAAGACACTCTTAGCTGTTACGTCACATGCAACTAAATGCATTCCTAACAATACACTTGTGAACTTCCCATCTAAGAATATGCCACTCAAAGTGTGGTCCATGAACCAGCAGCCTAAGTACCACCTGAGAGTTTGTTAGAAATGCAGAATCTAGGCCCACCTCAGACTCGGAATCAGAACCTGTATTTTTTAGAAGACCTCCAAGTGATGTGTATGCATGTTAAAGTTTGAAAATCATGTTTCTAAGATATTCTGCAAATAGGGAGAGAAAAATATACTCTTTGTACATATATAAAATCAAAGTAATTTTTTCCAAACAAGGAATTTATGGGGGGGTGGGGAGGGAGGCAAGGGACTTAGTTTCAAATATGTGTCTGCATATCACCTTCTATGTGCCAGGCATTTTGTTTATTCATACATACACAGCTCAGTTTAAATTCACTATATGACTTAAGCCTCGGATATGGCAGTCATTTAGTCATTCATCCACATGTTATAGATGAGGGAATACGGCTTTAAAAAGTGCAGGGATTTCTAGAACCATCCAGACAGAGCTGCTTTTTGAACCTAGGTCTTCCTGACTTCAATGCCTTCCCTCTCTTTCTGCTATACTACACTGAATTTCTGGCTACACATTGAAAGGAGGTGGAAAATGAATAAAACTTTTGAACAGAGGGAAGACGTGCTTTAAGGTGAGGGACCAATAGAACCAACTGTTAGGGTCTGTGTCTCTGGGCAGAATTTGAGAGATTAGGGAGATCAAAGGCTCCTGGAGGAAAAGAGAACAAGATGGGAAAAGATAGAGGAGAGAGGAGTTTACACTGTGAATGGCAAATTCCAGGCACACACTTAATTCAGATGAAAAAACGAAAGCTGTTAAGGATGAAGAAGCAACCAACGTTATGAAATTGAATTGTTTCAGAAATCCTCAGCCAGAATTCTAAACTCACATAGTTGTTTTCTGGCATGAAGTCCTGGAGACCATTTCTTATCTGAAACATATTCATTTTTGTTCATATTCATAGGCAGTTCTGCTGACCATGTTGTTGGCTTAGCATTGCACATCTGGTCAGGGGGCCTCCTTTGGGCAAATCTGAACTGCCTAAAATTGTGTTGATTCACATAACCTGTGAAAACAGAGACTGGAACCAACAAGCTTTAGGATATATTTATTTTTCCTTAAGAATGATAATGTTCATTGGAAATGGCCATGAGGGAACATGGACAGTCACTGACACTGTATGGATCAAGGGGAGGCCCTCTTTCCAAAAATCATGGCTCCCTCCTTCAGCAACATCATCATGAATAAAAGCCAAGAAAGAAACTTCCTGTTGACCTGCTTTGGGAAGGTGATAACTTGACTTGAATTCATCACTTTTCTACTTGGATCAAAATCTCTGTCATTAGAGATTCTCTTTTTTAACTTAGAAAGTAAACTTGATGAATTGTCCACAGAAAAGCTACGCTCGGTAAATGTGTTATAAAACTCAGAAGAGGAGAGGCAGCCCGGAAACTACTCCTTCCCATTAAGGGGATGAGTGGTTACTGAGCCAAGATAAACAGAACTTCCTAAGATGTGATTTTGATAGTGTTATTTCCTTGTTTAAAAAAATATATGTGATTCAAATGTGTCCCTAGCCCCCAGTCATCACCTTTCTCATCATCCTGTTTTATTATTTTCACCATGATGGTCATTATCCAAAATGATCATCTTAAATTGGTTTCTGGCTTCTCTTCTGTCTTCCCCTTCTACATTGAAGACTCCGGGGCGACAGAGACTCTGAGCATCTTAGTCATTACTGCATGATCAGCTCCAGGAATTAATCATGTCCACTACAGAAAAGATAAACTCCAAACCCATCTGTACTTTCACATTCAAGACTTGTCCTGACTCCAGCCTCGGCTTCCCAGGCTTGCTCTTTCCCTCCTTTCACTGACCCCAGCCACACCAGCCCTGTCATTGGTCCCCAAATAGAAGAACTTCCGCCTGACCCAGGTTTCTTACTGAGTATCCCCGTGACCAGGGACCCTCCCTATGCTCTGCTCACCCAAATTCTGTCCACCGCCGGTTGATGTTTTTCCTTCTTTGTGAAACCGCTCACGCTACTCCTGCCCATACACACCATGCTCTCCTCTGCACGCACATGGTGTCTGCTCAGTCCAGGTACTGGACAGTCATGTATGGTCTGCCTACATTCTGCTTCTCCTCTCCTACAGGTATACTTCATATTATCTGCTTCATATGTCCTTTGAAATTTTTTTTAATGTTTATTTATTTTTGAGAGAAAGAGACAGAGCATGAGTGGGAGAACGGCAGAGAAAGAGGGAGACAGAGATTGGAAGCAGGCTTCAGGCTCTGAACTGTCAGCACAGAGCCCGACGCGGGGCTCAAACTCACAAGCAGTGAGATCCTGACCTGAACCGAAGTCGGATGCCCAACCGACTGAGCCACCCAGGTGCCCCTCTGCTTCATATGTTCTTAAATTTTCATGTGTTTCTATTTTGTTAGACTACATATATACTAGGCAACTACATTTTTTCACTTTACTTCTCAAAGAGCAAGTTGTATAGGGCTTTTCATATCGTAGACTTTCTCAAAAGATATTAATTGAATGGATTGAATTAGCTAATTAACACTTAAAATGTACAGTTATAAGAATTTGAGAAGTTCCTTCTGATATGGGGAATGCTGAGAACAATAAAGGAGGAACTGTCTTTTGACTGGTATTACCCTATAGACCAGGAAGAGAAAATACATTTTCATTCAAAGGCCACATTGAAAGACAATTCTCAAAAAGCAACTTCCTGGGGAGCCTGGCTGGTTGGGGAGCCTTGGCTTGGAAGAACATGCAACTCTTGGTCTCCGAGGGTAAATTCGAGCCCCACATTGGGTGCAGAGATTACATATATGTATACATACATACATACACTTTAAAAAGCAATTTCCCATGCCATTTTTCTAGAAGAAGCAAAATCAATCGCATTGAAAAATCATGCTTGTTTTTAAATGGGGCTGTCTTGGTGACTATCAGTCATACATGCCATGCTTGGCCCTCAAGACGTCCCAACGTATAATGCGTGGAAAACAACAAACACTCAGTGGGAGTGTGAAAGATTCACTTATGATTGTCTCACCCATTAGTTTGTTGGGAGATGTTTTTTTAATTACAGACAATAGCTCTCCACACCAGTGTTAGTTTAGCCCAGTCATTAAAAGCTACCTAACAAATTATCTGAACCAATCGTTCTTCCTGGTACATCATCTAATGATTGCTCCCCACAGTTCGTTATTTGCTACACAGCAGAACAGCATTTCTAAATGTACACATGATCAAAGTCACTCCTTTTTTATCAAGATGAATAGGAAAAGAAGGTCATGTGCTGACTGAGAAACTCTTGGCATATTTGCATAGGTTAACGTTTATATCTCAGCTTTTGAACGCATGAAAAACTGTTCACTGTATTTTTTAAACTGTAGATTTTTAAAATCGAGGATTGAGAATTCCTTGGAATAAAACTTCAAAAATTAAGTTTACTATCCACGAAAGGTTTTTGCTTGTTTTCCTGTTAAATGTGAAAGTACAAAATTAGCTCCTTTTGCATCATTTGAACCTTCATCTGATGTTGAATATTTGTGTTTTGCTGCAATCTATGAAAGCATGCTGCCTGTGTTTTCAAAATTCTGATATAAACACAGAGTAACTCTGAATAAAACTTCAAAAAATAAATTTTCTATCACAAAAGGCTTTTAGTTGATTTATTATCAGTGTAAAATTACAGAATTAGCCCCACTATGTGAACTTTTAATAAACTTTAAAAAGAAATGCATCCTCATTTAAAATACTGAAAAATAATTCCTCTATGCACGTTGATTTTTTCTTTTCTGAAGCTGATTAAGTGTGTTGATTCCAGGTGAGTTTTCTATAGGATAGTTTCTATAAATGATTATTTTGGAACCTATAAATAAGAAGTTTCTTTTCTCTCTTCATTCCTGTAGGGCAAAATATTTGAAACCATATGTCTGTGTGAGTTGTGTATGTGTGTTCTTTATCCACTGACATTTTGAAATTCTGTTTAATGATGTCTTCGTATTTAAAAACTCAGATGAGGGGCGCCTGGGTGGCTCGGTCGGCTAAGCGTCCGACTTCGGCTCAGGTCATGATCTCGTGGTCCGTGAGTTCGAGCCCCGCGTCGGGCTCTGTGCTGACAGCTCAGAGCCTGGAGCCTGTTTCAGATTCTGTGTCTCCCTCTCTCTGACCCTCCCCCGTTCATGCTCTGTCTCTCTCTGTCTCAAAAATAAATAAACGTTAAAAAATTTTTAAAAAATTAAATAAATAAATAAATAAATAAAATGAAAACTCAGATGAAACACGGACCTGATTAAATCAATCATCTTGCTTCTGCTAACGGATACTATGCAACTGTACATCCTATGGTCAGGAAGTTCACTACGTTCCAATGTGGGAAGATGCCCATGTTACACTTTGAAAAATGCAAGGCATATAACACTGTATATAGAACAGCACCTTTTGTGAAGAAAAGGTGGGAAATAAGAATAAATATGCATAAAACTTTTCAAGGAATAGTGTTTCATGTATTTTGCCTTTTGAACCAGGTAAATCTATGAGCTATTCAAATAAAATGAAATAAAATAAAATCTATTAAAAATCAGGTGAAACATGAGGTGCCTGGCTGGCTCAGTCAGTAGAGCATGGGACTCTTGATCTCAGGATTGTCAGTTCAAGCCCCACGCTGGGCTTAGAGCCTACTAAAAAAAAAACAAACAAATCAAGTGAAACGGTTTTATGATTTCACTAACAGAAGATGAGATGACAACTGAGGGGGGCCTGGGTGGCTCAGTCAGTTGAGCATCTGACTTAAGCTCAGGTCATGATCATGGTCATGGCTTCGAGCCCCACGTCTGGCTCTGTGCTCTCAGAGCCTGGAGCCTGCTTCAGATTCTGTGTCTTCCTCTTTCTCCCTCTCTCTCTGCCCCTCCCCTGCTCATGCTCTGTCTCTCTCTCTCAAAAATAAACATTAAATAAATAAATAAATAAATAATTCAAAGAATAAACATATGGGAATGCAAACTGATACAGCCACTCTGGAAAACAGTATGGAGGTTCCTCAAAAAACTAAAAATGAAACTACCTTATGACCCAGCAATTGCACTACTAGGCATTTATCCATGGGATACAGGTGTGGTCTTTCGAAGGGACACATGCACCCCCATGTTTCTAGCAGCACTATCAACAATAGCCAAAGTATGGAAAGAGCCCAAATGGCCATCGATGGATGAATGGATAAAGAAGATGTGGTATATATATACAATGGAGTATTACTCAGCAATCAAAAACAATGAAACCTTGCCATTTGCAACAACATGGATGGAACTAGAGGATATTATGCAAAGTGAAATTAGAGAAAGACAAAAATCATGACTTCACTCATATGAGGACTTTAAGATACAAAACAGATGAACATAAGGGAAGGGAAGCAAAAATAATATTAAAAAGGGAGGGGGACTAAACATAAGAGACTCTTTTTTTTTTAATTTTTTTTTCAACGTTTATTTATTTTTGCGACAGAGAGAGACAGAGCATGAACGGGGGAGGGGCAGAGAGAGAGGGAGACACAGAATCGGAAACAGGCTCCAGGCTCTGAGCCATCAGCCCAGAGCCCGACGCAGGGCTCGAACTCCCGGACCGCGAGATCGTGACCTGGCTGAAGTCGGACGCTTAACCGACTGCGCCACCCAGGCGCCCCAAGAGACTCTTAAATATGGAGAACAAACAGGGTTCCTGGAGGGGTTGTGGGAGGGGGGATGGGCTAAATGGTAAGGGGCATTAAGGAATCTACTCCTGAAATCATTGTTGCACTATATGCTAACTTGGATGTAAATTTTAAAAAATAAATTTAATTTAAAAAACGGAGTTGTCGAAGGAGGTGAAGAAATATTATCCAAAATATAATACAAGAAAATTTCCTAGAAAAAAAGAGGCTCTATGCTAAAAACATTGGCTGTGAATTCCAAGTCAAACAGTTTTTTTTTTTTTAAAGTCTACTCCTAATCACATCACTGTTAAGTTTCTAAACTTTAAGGATAAAGAAAGTTCTGAAAAGCTTCCAGAAAGATACAAAGACAGGTTACATCTAAAGAAATTAACGATCAGGAAGATACTGGATTACTCGAAAGTACTGGCACTGTAAGACTATGGAGCAATGTCCTCAAAATTATGAGGACCAATGAGTTCTAACCCAGAATTCCATACCTTTGAAATCTATCAATTAAAACGAGGATCAAATCAAGTTATTTTAGACGTGCCCAGACTGAAGAAAATGACCTTCAACAAAACTTTTCTCTGGCAGCTAAAAGAGTATATGTCCTAAAATAACATATCAAACCTACAGAGAATATAGGTCAGACTCGAGAAAAAAGGAGGCTTCAAGAAAAGACAGAAAGTGGGAACAGATAAATCACTGATAATTTATTTGATGTTTTTGACCATTTGGGAAAACTACTGAGAGCCATGACAAATGTTCTAAAATATTTTTTTTTTAATAATTGATACATAGTCAAATAAAAGCTAGCGGGAAAAAATTCATAGGCAATTTTTAACTCTAGGAAAAATAAAAAAATGGTAGAAGGAAAAAATATATAGTTATAATGATACAGTCACTGTAAATGTAATGTTGATTACTAATGCAACCCCCAATTGTGAAATGGCTATATTGAGATTATGGGGTAAAAAGATGAAAGAGGGGCACCTGGGTGGCTCAGTCGGTTAAGCGTCCGACTTCAGCTCAGGTCACGATCTCACCGTCCGTGAGTTCAAGCCCCGCGTCTGGCTCTGGGCTGATGGCTCAGAGCCTGGAGCCTGCTTCAGATTCTGTGTCTCCCTCTCTATCTGCCCCTCCCCCGTTCATGCTCTGTCTCTCTCTGTGTCTCAAAAATAAATAAACGTTAAAAAAAATTTTTTAAAGATGAAAGAGAGATAAATACTAATTAACATGTATTCAACAAAATCTGTCTAAAATTGATCAATCCGTAAAGAGCAGCTAAAGTGAATTATTTTAAAATATAGTAGACATACGGACTATAAACTCAAATAAATAAATTAATTAAACATGAAATAAAATTGTTTTTAAAACATGACAACTGAAACAGGAACTAAAGCCACTAGCCAAATTTCTTTGTTTACAATTCAGTGGTTTTGGGTATGTTCACACATCGTGCAGCTATCACACTAATTGCAAAGCTTTTCCGTCACCCCCGGGAATAGCCCTGTGCGTGAGCAGTCGCTTCCCACGCCCTCGGGTATTTGTTGTTTAATTACAAAACATTCAAGCACAACATAAATTCCCAGCAAAAACTCAAAAATGCTTTTTAAATAGCACTTGTTAAAGTCGCGCCTGTGGACAGTATCCACTACTGAGCTCAGAATCTGCTTCTACTTCCATACTCCTCCTCGTTCTTCCCTGTTCTCTATTAGGATCAGGGTTCTCACTCTGAGGCCACTTGAGGGGCCTCGAAAGCACGGTGCTCACATTCACACACTGGGGCCAGGCCTGCCCGCTCCCATGAAGCCTTCTCCGCTCAGCTCTTCTCATATTGTCTTCGGCGAGCGGCATACTTGGGGATTTGCACATTCGTTGTGATAAACGCCAAAAACTCTGCAGTCTATTTGGTTTTGGTGTTTACGTTTTAATTAGAATGTCAGAGCGAACTTGCAAAAAAGAAAAAAAACGGGAGAAAAAGGAAAGAAGAGAAAAACAGTGGCCCCGATTTCAGTTGTGTCCATATTTTATGGGTCATGAATTATCCAGGTCTATGATACAAATTGAAATGTTTTACAGAAAGCCAAAGTTTTAGAAACTGTTTTTAAATAGGCTCCGCACCCAAATGTGGGGCTTGAACTCACAACCCTGAGATCAAGAGTCAGATGCTTTACCGACTGAGCCAGCCAAGCGCCCTCAAAACAAAGGTAAAAAATTTTTCTCTCTAAAACAGACGTGTGAGAATAGCAATTGAAGATGGTTAGCCTGATTAAGGAAATCACTCAATAAATATTTACTGACATGACAAGGCGTGGCAAGCACTTAATGGAAAGAGGGCCACTGCAGGACAAGAGAGAAGTCAAAACTGCCCCCCGCCATGTCTGTAGTTCTCATTGTACCAAGAATGTTCCGGGGCACCTGGGTGGCTCAGCCGGTTGAGCGTCCGACTTCGGCTCAGGTCAGGATCTCGCGTGAGTTCGAGCCCCGAGTCGGGCTCTGTGCTAATAGCTCAGAGCCTGGAGCCTGCTTCGGATTCTGTGTCTCCCTCTCTCTCTCTGTACCCCTAAGCCACTCGCATTCTGTCTCTGCCTCTCTCAAAAATAAATAAACATTAAAAAAAAGAATCTTTCATTCAGTTGTCATCTCCCGCCTCTCCTAGTTTCTGAGTGCTCCCTGAACTTTTTTATTAGAATACTGGACGTCTTGGCATCTCCTTTTCTCTGCCTCCACAGACATCGTTTTAATTCAGGGTCTTACCTTCTCTCACGTGGGTCTCACACTGCTTCTATCCTTCTCCTCCAAACCACCCTCTTCATGGCTACCAGAAACATGTTTCCAAAGCACAAAGCTATCCCCGTCGATTCCCCAATTAAAATCATCCCTGTAGCTGTGGGAATCAGTTCTACTCTTTAGCATGGCACGTAATTCCTTCGAACCTAGCCATAGCCCACGTGTCTAGCATGAACAATCATGGATACTCCATCACCCAGGTCTGGGGCTACCTCTCCAACTAGTTTCCCACAGAGGATTCCCCCAAACAGGCCAGAGAGTCCCCCGGTCCAACCCTCTGGCCTCCGCTTCACGCTCTGTCCCCCCTACAACACTTCCTCTCATCCCCTAAGACCCAACACAAATGAGATCTTATCTCTGATGCCCTCTTTGGTACAAACATGCCACCATCACAGATACAACCCTTTTTGAAGGATTCAAGACTCACAGAATGTATTAAGTATCTCCTTCCAGAGTCCGATGTTCAAGAGCAGTGTTGGGCTACGCTGTGAGGATAACAAGTTTTTCTTTTATGTCTGCTTGTTCTAGATTTTGTTTAATGTTTATTTATTTCTGAGACAGAGAGAGACAGAGCATGAGTGGGGGAGGGGCAGAGAGAGAGGGAGATACAGAATCCGAAGCAGGCTCCGGGCCCTGAGCTGTCCGCACAGAGCCCGAAGCAGGGCCCGGACTCACGAACTGTGAGATCATGACCTGAGCCGACGTCGGTCGCTCAACCGACTGAGCCACCCAGGCACCCCTCTGTCTGCTTGTTCTAGATAATAGGGAAGAATGGATGGGCCCCTTGTGATGTAGGATAACATAATCATGGCTGCCTATCTTTTATCAACCACGGGAAGCATCTGAGGGGCCTGAAAAGGAAGTGGAGAGTGACACCAGAAACTGCCCATTGGTCTGCACAGTCCAAAGGAAGTCTGTCCAGAGGTTCTCAGTGGTCAAACAGAATGCCATTCCACCCATGTGGCATTATTTTAAGTCAGCCTAAAGAAATCAGGTATAAAACAGCAGCGTATGAACAACGCTGTGTGTAGCTTTGCCTATTTTCTGGCTAACTTTCTAGAAGGTTTGTTTTATAACATTATTTACTAGTTTTGTTTTTTACTGAAGTTCAAGCACAGTTGAAAGGTTTTTTTCTTCCTAATATTTTAGATGAGGACAAACAACTGTACTGTGGTAATATTTTGCCAAAGGCTTAACTTTTCCATCAGGGTCCAGTCAGGAGAAGAAAAATCATACCAGGTATTTTAACAGAGATTGTGACATGAGGAATCTGGTTGATCACGTATGAGAGTACTGAAGAGACACAAAGGACCCACTGAGGTAAGGCAGACACAGTAACTGCAAGAAGTGGCTGCTACCCTCGGGCTGAGGAAACAATGCAGAGAGTTTGGGGTTATCAGAGTTTAGGAGCTCAGGGGAGGGGCCGCATCAGACTGGAAGCCAGGCCCCTGAAGAACGGGCATCGAAGGGCTGGTGCTGGTATCTCTGAGGCAGTGCGGTGAGGACGGTTCTGGGAATATGAAAAAAACAAAAAAACAAAAAACCAGCTCTGGAAACTTGAAACAAGGACACTGCCAGGTGAAGAGCCGTTTCCATGGGAACACTGACAGGAACAGGAAGCGAACAGTAAAGAGTAGGCCCTTCTGCCCCCTCCAGCCTCATAGACTTCCTGCGGCCCTCCCCTCCAGCCTCCCCACCCCCGCCTTTGTCCAACCCCGACAGGGAGCCAGGTGGCCAAAGAGAAACGAAGTTTGCAGCCTCTCAGTCCCAACGACTGAGAGAAGAGTGTAGAAGACTGGGTTTGATTTGAGAGACAATAGCTTAGTGATCAGCACATTTCCTAACTCAGTACCGTCTAGGTTCATATTTAAGAAAACATTTAAGCTCGAAAACCTACGAGCTTTTACAATTATAAATCACGTAGTTTGCGTGTGTTAATGTCCTGGATTCGTGATTTCAGGGCTCCTGTCAATTAACTCTCAGTAACAGAGGTCTGAAAACTTCTAAATCCAAGTTGGAAATAGGGTCAACATCAATGAGATGTGCATCTACTGGACACACATTTCAAAGTTAGCATCTCTGGCCTCTACCCACAAGACGCCGGTAATGCCTTCACCTCCAAGCTGCGACAACAGAAAAAACGTCCTCGGGCTTTGCCAAATGTCCTGTGGGGGCCCAAATCACCCTGGTTGACAACCACTGGTCTACCACCACGTGAGCACAATGTGAATTAAATGCTCCTGATAATGATAAAGAGAAATGAGAAATGAATCTCTGATTTTTACGATCCCTAACTGGAATAGCCTCTGTGCTAACTCAGTGTGAAATCTGTAACTGGTTTTCAAAATCCTGTCAGCTTCATCTTGGAAAAAAATGTTTCTCATCTTTGGGGAGACCATTCCCATATTTGGGCCAGAATCTTTTCATCTATGCTTGTAACTGAGCAGAGAAGATTCCTGAATCTGAGTGTGCCTTGTTGCATTCCCAAGTACAAAGCTCAAAATACTGAGCTATGTTTTTTAACTGCTTCATACTATTTATCTTAGGCTTTTGTGGTCAAAGCCAGAGTTCTAAGATATCTGAGTTGTGAAAGCTCTCAAATTGGATCTAAAAAGAAAAGACAAAAAAAAAAAAGGTAGGTGAAAGTAGAAAATAGTTTCTCTCAACAATCAGTTTTTGGACTCATTAGTAAAGGAAACATTAAATACAAGTACTAAAGACATAAGAATTATTTCTCTATTTAGCCAAATACCTTAGAATGTTTGAACTAACTGTAGTTATGTGAAATGTTTCTCTCTTTTTCATATGCTTTCAGGAGAAAACCCAACAAAAATAAATACAGCACAAAGAAAATGAAGGCTTTCAAACCACATTTGGTTAGGTGAACTGATAACTAATTTTGCCTAAATTTCCTTAAACACGCGAAGAGGATGATTTATCCCACCAGAGCTATCCCACACAATTAATGAATACTCCATACGATTAACTAATTCCATACAATTAATGAAGCTAATTTTAACAGTCATAAATAGTGCAATCAAAAGCATGTCTTGGGGCACCTGGGTGGCTCAGTTGGTTGAGCATCTGACTCTTGATTTTGGCTCAGGTCATGATCCCAGGGTCGTGGGATCGAGCCCACGTTGGGCTCCGTGCAGAGTATAGAGCCTGCTTCAGATTCTCTCTCTCCCTTTGCCCCTTCTCCCTGCTCACTTGTTCTCTCTCTCAAAAAAAAAACAAACGTATATATATATATATTAAAAATTATCAAAAGCATGTCTCTTTGTTCACTGATCATGTTAAAGTACTCCTGTCCAAGGAGATTTAGTGTCCTCTTATTTTTCCTCCCTTCCTCTCTTTATAGTGTATAATACACGCTCACTGTGGAAAACTTACAAAATAATCAAATAAGGCAGCTAATCTCAGAATCCAGACAGCATGCTTATGTATTTCATTCATTACAGCATGTTTTCTCTACCTGTTTTTGTTCAATGTATTCATTTGTCAAAAAAAAGCACAGGTGCGACAAGATCATCCTTTAAGTTTTATAGCTGAATTTTTTATTGAATGTTACATCGTGCACAGGTTCTCCTAGGCTAAACATTCTTTGAAAAGATAAAGTATTCTCAACTTGTTCATGTTGAAGTAATAGTATGCTTGTGTTTATTCTTTTTTTCTACAAGTATTAGCACTCGTGGAATTAAGCTTATTTGATGATTTATTAATTATTTCTAGAATTTTTAGATTAAGTTCTAAATTTACTACTTTAAAAAACCTCTAGGGGAGCCTGGGTGGCTCAGTCGATTCAGCACCTGACTCTCGATTTTGGCTCAGGTCCGAATCACATCGTTCATGGGTTTGAGCCCCGCATGGGGCTCTGTGCTGACAGCGCAGAGCCTGCTTGGGATTCTCTCTCTCCCCCTCTCTCTGCCCCTCCCCCACTCACATGCGTGCATGCACTCTCTCAAAATAAGTAAATTCAAAAAAATAAAAAATAAAAAGCCTCTAATTTTCTGTTTCTCAAATTCCCATCTTTATTTTCTGCATCAAAAACATAACTGAGATTTGGGAATTTGTATATCACTCCTTGCCTTGTATCACTGATGTAAGTCTCTCCTACTTATGCAAAGCAGTGCTTGGCACATAGTCAGATTTCAGTGAAAGTCAGGATTATTTTTAGAATTCTCACGATTGTTCTATTTGAAACTTCAGCTTTGAGAAGAAAACGAATTTCATAAAAGGATAACCTAAATATGAATTATTTTCACATGTGTTACTATAGGTCAGGGCTTCTCAACCCCAGCGTGACTGAAATTTAAAACTAGATAATTCTCTGTTGGGGGACTGACCTGTACATCGTACAATGTTTAGCAGCGTCCCTGGTCTCTACGTAGTAAATGCCAGTGACGCTCCCCTCCCCACCCCCAACAGTTGTCACAACCGAACATGGCCCCGAACACTGTCAGCCTCCCCCTGGCAGGCATAACTGCCCAAGGTGGAAAAACTCTGCTCTAGGTAAATTGGTGCAAACCAGAAATATTCCTTTATAAAGACCTTCTGCCACCTTCAAGCCTTCAGCATGAGTGTTCTATTCTAAAATTTATATATAAGGTGAAGCCACCTTTTCTCCTGAGAAGTCTCTTAAGCTTCCTCATGTCCTTGAGATCTCAGAATGTGGATGGTGCCGGAACCAGTCACCAGAGACACCTGAGCCAACAGGATTGAACACAGACTCACATAATGAAGCTCTGTGGCCGAGAGTCCACGCATCTGGAAATTAAATCACCCTTTCGTCCTCATCCAAAAGCCAGGGTGATGTTGGAATGATGAATGAAAACACCCATGAAGATAACATACCACTGTCTCCTCCATCACCTTAATTGTCTCCTTACCTGCGCAATATAAAGACTGTGAACAACTTCATTATTAATGGCAATGTAAAAGCCAAAAATTAGTTTGAAATCACTAATATCTCTGGAATACATTAGAACTTTTCACTTTGGAGGAAACAGTATATAATATCTATCCCTATAGTGGATCTAAAGTTGAGATAATACATATTTTTTTTGTTTTCCTTCCCTCATTAGCTGAAAATCGTATTGGAGCTTAAAGGTGTATCTAGCAGAATATCAACCTCTGTGAGGATATGATGAAAGGAAAGCCTAATGCGAATTGAATGGCTACGCTTGACAGGACAGAGGTTTAGTTCTCACTCCCGTAACAGACCGATTTGGATATTTCTGGTCACTGGGCAGGCAGTTTTCCTCCATGGGGATCTGCCATTTTCTAAAGCCTCAGGTAAAGAGAATAGGAACGGTACTAGCCTTTGAAGCCCCATGTGAACTGACAAACTGAATTCGATCCGCATTTCATTGTTGCGAAGTAGCCGCACGGTCACATCAGAAGCAAGGACGGCTGAAAAACACAGTGCCTTTTGGTGGTCACACCTCCTGATGCAAGGGGGCACAGTTGTTGGTGGACAGCTAGCATGCTGCCATAATGAATACACTTCTTTAACTCAAAGCAGTTTGAAAAAAATAAAAGGCCTAGTAATTGTTACTGGTTGAATTTTGTCCCCCCAAAGAAACGATGGTGTTCCAACCCCGGGGCCTCAGAATGTAACCTTATTTAGAAATAATGTCCTGACGGATATAATCAGTCAAGATGAGGTCATACTGGAGTAGGGTGGGCCCTTAATCCAATATGACGGCTTTCAGGACCTGCTTCTCTTTCCGGCCTCCTCATAATTTCTATGGCACCTCCCTCATAGGACCTCTGCTGCCTTCTGTCTGCTGCGTCATTTTCCGTGTCCTGACCGGACAGTGCTCACTGTATTTTCCCACCCAGACTTCACCAAGAGCTAGTCTCATCAGCTTAGCTAGTTCCCCCTGTCCTATTATGCGAAACCTTTGCACCAGGTCATCTTGGAGAAGTCCCCAACCTGTGGAGACTCTGTGCTTTGCCCTTGGGCCACCCCTGAGCTAAGAACAGGACACTGCCATCTCCCCATCAGGGTGCTGTGTATGGGCTGTGGCCAACTAGAGGGGACCTCTGCACTTTGCTGGTTAATCCACCTCATTTGTCTGACACAGACCCAACATACGTTCTGTTAGTCTTTCCTCCATCTTCATTGCTTATTCCCGATGCACATCATTTTATCTTTTGAAATGGCCTGGTCGCTCAACATGAGCAAAGGTACAAAAGGAGAGCATAAAACCTTCATGGGCTATCTTGGTGGCTGTGTGATGGGAGCAATATGGCTGGTACTAACTCTTACAGAGAACTTTCTAAGAAGCAGGCAGTCCTCTAAACACGTCACGTATATTAACTCAATGTTAACAACCCTCTGAGGTGGATGCCATTAATATCCCCATTTTAACTAAGGAAATGAAGGCAAAGAGAGATCAAGCAACATGCCCATCCTGCCGATAAGTTTGAACACCTGCCCATGAAGAAGGCCACAAGGTTCCTATTTCCCATTGTACCTTGTAATTTGGACTATCAGCCACCCTTCTAATCTGGCCTAGAGACAAGGAATCTCCCAAAATTGCTATTTTTAAATCCGCTGTCCTCAGACCACCTGCATCAGAAATAAATGTACTGCTGGTAAAAAAAAAAAAAAAATTCACTAACAGTGTGTCTTGGGGGTAAAAGATACCTTTTAGCAAGTATTCTAGATTCTTCTTTGTACATTACAGTTTGTGACCATTGCCTTAGGTCAGACATAGATTACTTACTCCTGGCGTGCTCCCACCTTCCCCAAAGCGAAGATTTGGGTCTCATCCTGTTTCCCCAAAGAGACTACTTTGAGTCTGGCATGATTTAGCTGGTATCTAAATACAGACTGTTCACAGCGTTCGTCTTTTTAAATAATGCATAAGGTATATCTGTAACTAAATGTTGAGGAACCTCTGAACCATCATTGGACTCGCCATCTGGTGGTCACAGTAGGTAGTGGCCTGTTTTCCTGAGAGGAAATGATAGGCAAATTTGTAAAAGTAGGTTTTGTTATTTTGTTTTTAATTTGTTCCCGGTAGAGTTGACACACAGTGCTACGTTAGTTTCAGGTGTTAGTTTCTCTATATGTTAT
This sequence comes from Prionailurus bengalensis, assembly GCF_016509475.1. NCBI lineage: Eukaryota > Metazoa > Chordata > Mammalia > Carnivora > Felidae > Prionailurus > Prionailurus bengalensis. Next base: position 8,668,775 of record NC_057361.1, read on the forward strand.
GCTGTGCTCACAAGTGTAGTCACCATCTGTCACCCTACAGTGCTATTACAGTCCCTGTGCTGTGCCTTCTATTAAAACTGGAGGAGTTTGAAATATTTCCCTGGTATCTTACGGGACTGACGATCACAGTCTTCTTTGTCTTGTGTGCTCCGAGCTTTTCTTTGTATCAGCAGAGAATTTGGACACACAGCTACGGAGCGGACTTTCACTTTCAAAGCGAAATGATTTCAATTAGATGATCTAGCCCAGCAAACTTTTTCTGGAAAAGGCCAGATAATAAATATTTTAGGTGTCGTGGGCCATATGGTGTGTGTTGCAATTACTCAACTCTGCCAGAGTAGGATAAGAGCAGCCACAGGCAATATGTACACAAATGGATGTGGTATGTTCCAATAACTCTTTGTTTATGGACACTGAAATTTGAATTTCATGTCATTTTCACGTCATGAAGTATCATTTGTATTTTTTTTTAACCATTTAAAAATGCCACAACCATTCTTAGCTCATGGGCCCTGAGAAAACAGGCAGCAGGCGGGATTTGGCCCATTGGCCATAGTGTGCGGACTTGTGGTCTAGCCCACAGACTGCCCTATTCGGGGCCTTCCTTCAGGATGACTGTGAAGGCTATCTACTGCATGTGTGCACCGGCTGTCTTTTGGGTCTCCACCTGGCAAAGAAAAGCAGGGCTATGAGACAAACGTCCCATTTGAAACTTCAAACCCTGGGGAGCCCTGACAAAGACAACCATGAAAAGCAAATAAGAAGCTGAGTAAAGGATCCCTATAGAAGATCACTTTTTCTAAGATGAGCTCACAGACGTAATTGATAAAGCATGTGAGGAAATCAAATGCCATGAGAAATAACAAGGATCGATAGATGAATCTGATTTGATCATTAAAATAACAGCGTTGTGGATCAGAAGAGAGATCTAAAGAAAAGACCAAATCGTACTGTCAAAGACAGACAAAATGGGGAGCTCCAACATACAATTAACAGAAATTACAGCTGGAAGGACGGAGAGGGGATGTGGCAATAATTGTAGGGATAACGGCAGAGATATTTCCAGGAAGAATTTTTGCAGGCATGTGTAGATTTAATTTTGGTACAGCGGGAGGCTTGAAAATGCGGACTTGGGAACCTGACAGATTTGGGCTTGATCGTGGTTCCATCATTTCCAACTGGAGATCTTGAGCAAATCGCGGAAGCCTTGATTTTCTCACCTGGCAATCCACCTTCCACAGGAAGATTGTGACAACTGATGCAGGGGAGACTTGACCACAGGGAACGGCTTTTGTTAGCGGGCACTATTACCGTAACTGGGGAGCACTTGACAGATCTCAACGACACTGTGGAACTGATTTGGGAACTAGGGCGGCGGTGTGGATGTCCTCACTTCAGCTCTTGAAGCGTTGTTCTTCTCATCCGCAAAGTTCTTCCATAAATCATTTTGTTTTAACTTCTCTCTCTTTGCAGAGGAGGGGGGAGTATTTTGTGTTCTTTTTCCTTTTCCTGCCATCTCCCACAGAATCCTCACCACAGCCAGTTTCCGTGGTAAACGCTGTCCCTGTATCATTATTGATGTATTCCATTTGGATCTTCCAACAGCACGAGGATATCTGGCATTGCATATGTACGTTGAGTTCTTTTTATTTGTTATCATTTTGTCCTGAAGTTAGAGCCTCCTGGAACCTGTAACAAATGAGAAGCCTATGCCACTTAGCCATCCCTGGGACAGCAATTAAAAATAAAAATAGATTTCTTTGAACACACCGAGTGGTGTCTCACTCTTAAGGGACTTTCCTATTTATTTTCTTTTTATGAAGCTTGGGATGACAACTCCTCTATCTTCTCATGGATTTCAGAAGAAAAAGACGCCTAATTCAAGGGAGGAACTGCTCCTAGATTAGCACGTCTGCTTCGAACCTTCGTGTTCACCCCCACCTCGACACCAATGTCTTCTATCAATTGAGATTATTCTTTTACAAAAAAAGAAAAAATCAAGTAAATTTTCATAGAATGATAATTCAAAAACATCTCTGTGCTGGGAGAGCCCAATTTCAGCTGATAATGGGGACATCGGTTTGGGTAAAACCGAAGCCAGTAAAAACTTTTGTTCATTATTGAGAACCAAAGCAGTCAAAGCAGCTTTGGGAGAATCAAAAGCTGGCTTTGGTCGATTTGGCAATCATTCTCCGTGGCTTCACTTCGCCTCATACAGAGTTAAAACTGGAGACCTGAAAGTCGTGGCGTCTTCGTTCCTTGCTTGGCAATGCCAGCAGAGGTCCAGACGGATAAAGCGAGCAGCGCCTCCAAACTCATCCCCTCTGCACCTCTGCTCCTGTCTTCTCCTCTGAAGACAGCATATTGAGGTATTTCATCAGTGAAGGGTGTGATTTGGGATGGCAAGATACTGATTTACTTTCATTTCTTCGCTTTGACAGCTGTGGATTGTGGGGTCCACTGAAACGACGTGGATTACGATGGCAAGTACATTCCCTTCCTGTGACCACTATCACACATCGCTGCAAAGTCAGTGATGTAAAACGAATTTATCTCACAGTGGTGGAGGTCAGAAGTCCAAAATGGGTCAGCAGGACTGCCCCCCTTCTGGAGGCTCTCGGGGAGAATTTGTTTGCTTCTTCCAGGTTCTAGAGGTCATCTCAGTTCCTTGGCTTGTGGCCCTGCCTTACTCTGATCAACTTCCTCCCGTCTCCTTTTCTGCCTCTGACCCTCCGGTCTGCATCCTAGAAAGACTCTTGCGACGCCACTGGACCCACCCAGATAATCCAAGATAATCTCTCCATCTCAGGCGCCTTCATTGACTCACACTCTTCAAGTGCCTGTCACACATCTTCCATTAATGTCTTGGTGTATAAGTAAAACATTTTTTGCCATCTCACTTATTCAACTCTATGTAATAATATAGTTTCCTTGTGGAAAGAGAATGTTTCTTGGGCACCTTTCATCCCCTCCAAGGTCACAATTTCATACGTGCTGGTTGCTTGGTAATACTGATGCACCACATTTGATTTTATGTAAGAGTATACTATGTTAGAGGATGATCCAGCTGTAGGTCCCTGATATTTTCCTCCATGAAGTGTATCCATCAATTCCAAAAAAATTTATAAAGGTTAGTGCTAATAGCACATGTACAAATGTAGATAAAGAAAAAGGCATATAATATTTAATCTTCCTTAGTAAGCTGCTTGAAATCTGTAATTCTCCTTGCTTCATTCTTATGTGTTTTCTATATACTTCCTATGAATAGTTGACTCTAAATCATGAGTCAATCCCTTATATGTGGAAAGTTAATTACTGCCTTCAATAACGAAGCTTATGTGATGCTTTATGGTGACGATGATGTATGACCAAAATGTAATATGACAGTCACATATGCAAACTGGGCACCTTCTATTCGTGATGTTTCCACCTTATCAATATGACTCATTACTCCATTAAGCATCCACAAGGAAACAGAAGTCATTGAAAATGGCCCAAAGCATGTGCATATGCAAAAGAGATTTCTGAACAAACCCCTCGTATTTGGAAAGCCAGTGAGGTACTGTCATCCCTAGGACACCACAATATCTCACTTCTCCCGTTTTGATAAAACTACATGCAGCAGTTACAAGACAGACTAGCATCTAGATAAATTAGTGGCTATTCAATGTTAGGGGCTGGTAGCTACTCACACGGACCATCTATCTCCTTTGAGAACTATTTTTGGTATGTTACATATTATAAGATGTCCTCCTCTTTGTAAACAGAGATGCTTTTACTGACCCTGTCACCAAAGGATCACTTGAAGGTAGGTAGTGGCACTGATTCACCATTGTCTTCTTGCTCCTTTCCATATGTGAGCGAAGATATGGATTTTTCAAGGCTAAGCTGGGATCTACATGTAAGGACTAAAAAACAAACAAACAAACAAAGGCCAGGTATACCTGGCCTACCTGATATCAGATACAGACCTTTAAATTCATTAACACCCTGGGGCATCTGGGTGGCTCAGGGGGTTAAGCATCCGGCTCCTGATTTCAGCTCAGGTCATGATCTCACGGTTCATGAGACTGAGCCCTGAGTCAGGCTCTGCACTGCCTGCTTGGGATTCTCTCCCTCCCTCTCTCTCTCTTTGCCCCTCCCCTGCTCACAGTCTCCCAAACATAAAAAAACATAAAACACAAAAAAATAAATTCATTAACACCCTCACAAACTGTAAAATAGAACATTAACAAAGGGATGAAAATAGTGCTCAAAGTCATCTGTTAATGTATGTAGCGTGTGTATGTGTATGTTAACATGCACATACACATCTCACAAACCAATTCAAAAAATAAATGATTACGTTACCGAGTTCTATCAGTCTTGGTAAATAATGCAACCAAAAACGGTGACAATGGTGCTGAAACTCAATACCATCTGTGTGAATATCTGTGCAGATAAATGGGCTTAGTTGCAGAGTCCTGCTCAAGTTGCTTCAAGGGTCCCAGCTCTGGCATGACATTATTCAACACGACCCATTAATTTTCTGACGAACCCTTTCATTTTAGGATACCAGCCCAGGCTCCTGGGCAGTATATTACATCTCCTAAACGGAATTAGCCAGAAGTCAATAAGTGCCATTTTGATAGCCAAGGACCTGTCACAGGTATGTTTTGCTTTCTGTTAAATTAGAGGGAATTCTGAATGACTCAAGGCCCTGCCTTCCTACAAACAAGGCCAAATTTTGAGGAAAATGCAAATGAAAGCAGTTTTTTCTGCTATCTATTCTCAGCCAGATTTCTTTTCTCCTTGGGACTCTTCATTTTCCAAGCTGTGTTCCATTCTGGTTCATCTTCCATGTTAACTAACAGAGTTATTAACTGAGTAAGTTGCTTAAGAAGGAACCTTGAATAGAAAGTTTATGCCACAACAGGAGAGAAAGCTTCAGAAGAAGGAAGCTATTATTGTGAAATGACAAGAGGTAGGGTGGACAACAGGACCTGAGGGCCTCCCCAGAACCCCCAAGACTAACCCATGTATACCATAACTTTCTAGAACGCAGTTATATAGACTGGACTGGTTTGTTTTTGTTTTTGTTTTTGTTTTTGTTTTGTTAATGTACCTCCAGGAAAATCCAGTTAGAAGTACTACTTTCTTCTCTGACTTGGATCTCGGGAAGAAAAGGAAGATAAGCAGTGTCATACATTTCTGAAAGTTTTAGAATTTTTTATTCCAACTATCATCCTTCATTCTCTCACTGGATCTACCTTTTTTCTCTAAAAGAAAATGATGTCTGAGGACTCCCGAGCCGCCATATATAGACTCAAACATCTGGGTGCCAGACTGGAACAGATGTTTTTTTATGGATCCTGCTCTGTAGCAAGCTCCAGGCTAATTCATTTGAAGTGAATTGAGCAGAAGACCCATGAGGAAAGGGGGTGAAGGGGGACGCAAAAGTTCACAGCAGAGGGTAAATATCTTTGTCCTGTGTTCTCATTTTCTCCTCAAATTTCCATGGTTCTTCAGCCTCTCCTCCTTAATCCTGTTTCTAGTTTTACATCACCATATTATAGTTTAGTGAAGAGGAATATTTCATTCCACAAAGCATAGTTATTTTCTCAGACAAATGCTTCCTATAGAATATTCTTACCTTATGAATTTCTTCCCCCTGTTCACACTTTAGGGAATGATGATTTAGTACAGTGTTTCTAAACTTTGGCAGTGTTGACATTTGGGGCTGCAAAATGCTGTTAAAGGGGTGGCCTATGCACTGTATGACATTCAGCAGCATCTCCGGCCTCCTCCCCACCCCACCCCCGCCCAGCAAGATGTGACAACCAGGGGCGCCTGGGTGGCGCAGTCGGTTAAGCGTCCGACTTCAGCCAGGTCACGATCTCGCGGTCCGTGAGTTCGAGCCCCGTGTCAGGCTCTGGGCTGATGGCTCAGAGCCTGGAGCCTGTTTCCGATTCTGTGTCTCCCTCTCTCTCTGCCCCTCCCCCGTTCATGCTCTGTCTCTCTCTGTCCCAAAAATAAATAAACGTTGAAAAAAAAAATTAAAAAAAAAAAAAAAAAAAAGATGTGACAACCAAAGATGTCTTTAGACATCACCAAATATCTCCTGGGGGACAAAACTGCCCCCTCCCCCCGCGTTGAGAAGCACTGCTTTAAAGGAATATGCATTTCTTATTTCCCCAGAGTTACAATAAACAGAATTGAAAACACAAAAATCTCCAAGTCTCGTGCTGCAGCTCGACATTTTTATTCTTAAATCAGAACTGATTTCATACCATTTTGAGTATCCTTGACAGTCTTTCTAACCTAAAAAGTAAGTAGCCCTTCTAATGTGAAGAGAATGCCACAAAAAGTTTAGGTCACCATCGAGCTGAATGCTCACGTACGGGAGAGCCACGTACACCAACCTATACCACAATCACAGTGGTGACATCTGGACCTCTCCCCCTGCTCTTTGAATGTAACCCCATCTTCTATCTATTTTCTCTCCTGTCTCATTCTAAACTTTTTGTTTTGTTCTCTAGCCAGTTTCTCCTTTTTCCCAGGGTTCCATCAAGAATCCCTGCTGTCTTGGGTTGAAGCAGCCCATTAGATGGAACAGTATCAAAGGCTTTCTGAAAATTGAGATTATCCATGTTGTGTGCATTACTGTTTTCCAGTGTGTCTGTAAGCTGCTCCAAAGTATACAAAAGAGCCAGTGAAGTTAGATAGATAACATCTTTCTACATAAAACCCCCTCCCTCGGTCTTCTTAAGGCCAAAACGCCCATCCGAAAGGGAGAAAGATGCTTGTCGAATATGTTTTGAATGCAGTCCAAACATCTGAATGCTTGGCATCATGTCGACAGCCATCTGGAAGGCTGATAAAATTTTTCTTCTAGATACTGTGGTGGTATGTGGCCAGAACTTCTGAGTCTTCTTGGAATACTAGCAACTGTGGCTGGCTCAGAGTTAACTAACACTTACTGGGCCCTTCCCAAATATCGCACATACAATAACTATTCAATCCTGGTGAACACCCTGTAAGGTATGTGCTCTTGTTCCTATTCAACAAATAAGAGAAACAAGTCTCAAAAGACTGAGGTCACAAAACAGGTGGCCGACTCAAATTTGAACCGGACAGTTCTGGCTCTTCCGCCAGTCCCTCTCCTCTACAACACAGAGGAAAAGCACAGATACAAGTTAGGTTTTACATACAAGTTAGGTTTTAATCCTCATTGAGTAACTCTCCATCATCACCAATCCAAATGCGATCCTTGGACCAGCAATGTCAGCAACGTCTATGAGCTTCTTAGAAATGCAGAATCGGGGCTCCACTGCAGACCCAGAGAATCAGAATCTGCATTTCAACAAGAACCCCAGCTAATTTCTATGTACAATAAATTTTAGGAAGGACTGCTCTTCGGCCCTATGATTCATTGGAAAGACGATCGCCTAGTTAGTCACTATGCTACGTCCCTTTGCGACACCAGGTTGACCCGCTACTCAGCCTCTTCCTGTTGTCCCTGCATACCTTCCTCCACCATGGTACTCTTACATCCTCCTGCACATAGCATTCTTCCTCATATTCTAGGCTAGAAAAGAGCAAGAGGTTTCAACTCTTCCTTCCATTTCTTTCAATAACGCTCTAGTCACTTGCAATAAGATGCATTTTTAAGGTAATAGAAGAAGGTTGGTCTGCAAGTACACTGTGGGGTTTTTTTTCCTTTTCAACATTATTATTATTATTATTATTACTATTACTATTATTTTTAGTAATCTCTACGCCCACCGTGGGGCTCAAAGTCACGACCCAAGACCAAGAGTCCCATGCTCTTCCAACTGAGCCAGCCAGATGCTTTTTTTAACTTTATAAAATGTATCCTATTAAGATGGGCTTGGATACTGTATTCTCTGGACCTGTGATACCAACAGTTATGATACCAGTGAATTTGTTAAACTGCTGGAGCTACACTGTTGCTGCCTTCTCCGTGGTATACTATGTATTTGTTTCCTATTGCTACTATAACAAATTATTAAAAACTTAGTAGCTTAAAATAAGACAAATGTATTCTCTTATAGTTCTGGAAGTCAAAAGTCCTAAATAAGTCTTAAAGGGCTAAAATGAAAGCCCCTTCGGCAAGGCTAATTCCTTCTGTAGGCTCCAGGGGAGAACCCATTTCCTTGTTTCTTCCAGCTTCTAGAGGCCATCTGTGTTCCTTGGTTGGCCCCCTCCTGCATCTTCAAAGGTTACCCGAACCTCTGCTTCTATCATTCCATCTCCTTCTTTGCCCTGCTTGCCTCTCTTATGTAAGGACCCTTATGATTACATTGGGTCCATCTAGTCTGCTACGCCCAATCTGGAGGTCAAGAGAAAGATCTGACTGGACACTTGGGAGTCCTGAAGATACAGAAAGCAAATGAAGCCATATCGGAGGACAGAACACTGTATGGGGCAATGGTTTTTAATCCTCTTTGAGAATCTAATGGATCCTACAGATCTTTGCTTCAGAAAAATGAAAATCCATATGCAACTTCACAGTAATTTCAGTTTAAGGGCTCTATAAGCAATCATGAATGTCAGGTTAGGAACCCTTGTTGTATAGCCATCTAGGATAACTATTCAGTTGGATTCTTTCTTCACACCTCTCACCAAAATACATTCTGATGGATCAAAGATTTGGTTATCACAAAAGGAAACTTGAGAGTTTTAAAAATGGTATCAAGGTGATAAAGGTCTTTCTAAATACAAGACAAAAATCACCAACCCGTGAAAGAAAAGACTAACAAATTCAACCACATAGGAAGACGTGGGTGTATTTTGTGTGGAAATTAAACCATGAACAAATCACAAGGCAAATGACATAGTGTAAGAAATATCTGCAACTCACATCAAAGACAAAGAGCTCATTTTCTCAATATTAAACACATTCTTAAGTTGATAATACCGAGAACTCAATAGATGTGAAAAGTTCCCAGAAGTTTATATAAAAATCATTCTAATATCTGAAAAGATGCTCAGTTTCATAGTAAATAGATGCATTTTCAAATATGAAATTGGAAAATATCAAGAAGACAGAGTACAGCCTTGGCGAAGGTAGAGAGAATATCATACATATACTGCTCCTGGGAATGCAATATATACCACATCCAGCCCAGGGCTTCTCAAACTGAAATGTGCACACAAATCACTTGGGGACCTTGTGAAAATGCAGATTATGGTTCAGTGGGTTAGGCCTGAAATCTTGTATTTCCAACCAGCTCCCAGATGAGGCCAACACTGCTGATCCACGGATCACACCCTGTGTTACAAGACCTAGTGATGTGATAACACTTTAAAATGTTTTCAATGCACATACCTCTTAAACCACAACACAATTTCTAGGAAATCATCCTACTTATATTCTTGCATATGTGGGAAAGGCGTGTGCACAAAGATTTCCCTTGTGAGATTGAGTGTAATGACAAAAAACAGTAAGCAACATTAAGGCGTGTCGTCTTAAGCATGCTAGCACAGAACCTTCCCACCCAATTCTTTGTTCCAACTTTGCACCCACAGGGCTTTAGAAAACTAAAACCTGCACTGGCAACTCTCGTGCACTAGGATTTGTGACCTGATCTAGAGTTCATCAATGAGCTGTTAGTGTATGAAATTTAAAATTAAAACAAAACATCTTCCCGATGCTCCGGAGCCTGAAAAGGAAAGTGGGGTAGACATGAGGATTTGCAACAGCTGTCCCTCTCGCTCTCCCTCCTCTCTCCCTTCCTCTCGAGAGGGTCTGCTCGCTAGCTCCAGGAGGAAGAGGCCCGCTTGGGGGGCAGTAGTGAGAGCAGCAGTGGCAGCTTCCTGACTTCATAATCACACCAATTACGGTGTGACCTTTAAACAATTAGCCCGGTGGTCACCCCCGAATTGAATTCCTGACGTGCTTCCAATGACTTTTCAAGCACCTAATTTTCTGTAGTAAATCCCTTTCTACTTGAAATACCTACAGTGGTTGGTTGCGTTGTGTTTTCTGCCACGTACTCTGACTACAACAGCATTTGGCACGAAGACCAGTTTGGTTTTTGAGGCAGTGACAACTCCATGACCATACTGACTTATATCATCCCACCATATAAATCACCCTCTCCAGGTGAAATACTATTCAAAGGCAAAAAGAACACGGAATGCTACATGAACAAAAATATTGCAAATATCAGGTGCAACCTCATGATTAGTTGTCAAATTGAGGAAGAGCTACTTATATGTTTTTCCTTGCCATTTTATGTATATACCTTTATATAGTAGCCAAATTCCTTTTTTCCCTTATCCTTTCTATTCTTATATTACTTGTTTTTAAGTTTGTTCATTTATTTTGAGACAGAGAGAGAAGGAGGGAGGGAGCATGATCGGGGAAGGGGCAGAGACAGAATCCCAAGCAAGGTCCATGCTGTCAGCGCAGAGGCCCATGCAGAGGCCCACGCAGGGCTCGAACCTACTTACTATGAGATCATGACCCAAGCCGAAATCAAGAGTCGGACACTTAACTGACTGGGTCACCCAAGCGCCCCTACTCTTACGTTATACCAAGACAGTCTTCCCAATGAGCGAAGGCTAAAGGAGTTCATCACTACTAAACCAGCCTTCAAAGGACTATTAAGAGGACTCTTTAAGCTGAAAATAAATGACACTAATTAACAGTAAGAAAACATATGAACGTAAAAATCTCACTGGAAAATATAAATATATAGTAAAGTTTGTGGATTATTCACTCACAAAGCTACTAAGGTTAAAAGACAAAAGTAGTAAAATTAAAACTACCATTAGTTAAGGGATATATAAAATTAAAAGATCTAAAAAGTGACATCAAAAACACAAAATGTAGTGGAGGGAATCAAAATGTAGAGTTTTAGAATGTGCTCAAGTTTAAGTTGCTACCAACTTTAAATAAACCGTTATATACAAAGGATGATATATGTGAACCTCATGGTAACCACAAAGCAAAAACTTATAGTAAATACACAAAAGAAAATGAGTCTGCTTGGGATTCTCTCTCTCTCCCTCTCACTGCCCCTCCCCTACTCGTGTGCACTCTCTAAACAAACAAACAGTAAAAAACAAACAAACAAAAAACACTACACAGGACGCCTGGGTGACTCAGTCGGTTAAGCATCTGACTTTGGCTCAGGTCATGATCTTGCAGTTTGTGAGTTCGAGCCCCGCATTGGCCTCTGTGCAGCTGGCAGCTTGGAGCCTGCTTTGGATCCTCTGTCTCCCTCTCTCCCTGGCCCTCCCCCACTTGTGAGCACGCTCGCTCTCTCTCTCTGTCTCTCTCTCTCTCTCTCAAAATATTAAAGAAAAAAGAAAAAGAAAACATTCTTTATAAAAAAAAAAAACTACAAAAACAGCCAGAAAACCAAGAATAGCAATACGTACATGCCCATCAATAAGTACTTTAAATGAAATGGACTAAATTCTCCAATCAAAAGACACAGAGCAGCTGAATTAGATTTAAAAAAGAAAACATCTATATACTGCCTATAAGAGATGCACTTTAGAAATAAAAATGCAGAAAAGACTGAAAGTGAAGGGATGGAAAAAGATATTCCATGCAAGTGAAAATGGAAAGAAAGCTGATGTAGCTATGCCAATATCAGACAAAATAGACTTTAAGACAAAAACTGCAATAAAAGACAAATAGGGGCACTACACAATAATAAAGGGCTCATTCCAGCAAGAAGATAAAGCATTCAAAAATACAAAAATATATATGCACCCTCAAAAAAATACATATATATTTATATATATATATATGTATATATATATATATACACACATATATGTATACACACACACACATATATATACATGTACCCAACACAGAAGCACCAAAATATATAAAGCAAATATTAACAGACCCAAAGGGAGCAAATGACAGTAATATAATGTTAGTAGGGGATTTTATCACCCCATTTACATCAATGGATGGATCATCAAAACAGAAAAATAAATAAGAAAACATCAGCCTTAACACATTAGACCAGGTGGACTTAACAGACATATACAGAACATTTCATCCCAAAACAGTGGAATACACATTGTTGTCAAGTGCACATGGAAGATTCTCCAGGATAGATTACATGTTAAGCCACAAAACATGTCTCAATAAATTCAAGACGACTGAAATCATATCAAGCATCTTTTCCAACCACTCATGGACTGCAAAATCATGACCTGAGCTGAAATAGTCCATGAGTTTAAGCCCCACATCGGGCTCTGTGCTGACAGAACGGAGCCTGCTTAGGATTCTCTCTCTCCCTCTATCTCTCCCCTCCCTTGCTCTCTTTCTCTCTCAAAATAAATAAACTTTTTATTTAAAAAAAATATCCCAACACAGAAAAGCCCAGGACCAGATGGTTTCACTGGTAAATTCTACCAAACATTTAAAGAAGAATTTTGGCTAATGCTTCTCAAACTCTTCCTTAAAACTAAAAAGGGGTAGGGGAAGCTTCCAAACTCATTTTATGAGGTCAGCATTATTCTGTATATGTGTTGCTGAAGCGAGCAGAGGCCAGCATTATTCTGATACCAAAACCAGACAAGGACACCACACACACAAAAAAGAAAATTACAGGGGAAACCTGGATAGCTCAGTCAGTTGAGTGTCCGACTTGGGCTCAGGTCATGATCTCATGGTTTGTGAGTTCAAGCTCTGCGTGGGGCTCTGTGCCGACAGCTCAGAGCCTGGAGCCTGCTTCGGATTCTGTGTCTCCCTCTCTCTCTCTGCCCCTCCCCTGCTTGCAGTCTGCCTCTCTCTCAAAAATAAATAATAAACATTAATAAAAGAAAAAATAAAATTACAAGTCAACATCACTGATGAACACAGATGCAAATACGCTCAACAAAATATTAGCAAACCTAATTCAACAATACATGAAAACGGTCATACACCATGATCATGTGGGAGTCATTCCAGGGATACAAGGATGATTCAATATTCACAAATCAATCAATGCTAATAAAAGATAAAAGTCATATGAAGATCTCAATAGATGCAGAAAAAGTATTTGACAAAAGTCAACATCCATTTATTATAAAAATTCTCAACAAAGCGGGTACAGAGGGAACAAACCTCAACATAAGAAAGGCCACAGATGACAAACCCACAGCTAATATCATACACAATGGTGAAAAGCTGAAAGCTTTTCCTCTAAGATCAGGAATAAGATGGATACCCACTATCCCCCCTTTATTCAACATAGTGCTGGAAGTCCTAGGCACAGCAATTAGGCAAGAAAAAGAAATAAAAAGCATACAACTTGGAAAGGAAGAAGTAAAACTGTCACTATTTGCAGATGACATGATAATATATATGGAAAACCTAAGACTCCACCAAAAAACTGTTAGAATAAATGAACTCAGTAAAGTTGCAGGATACAAAATTAAAAGGCAAAAACCTGTCCATACACTATTCCTATAGAGTATATTTCTACACACTAATTTCTATATGCTATTTCTATACACTAATAACACTGATACCAATACACTAATAACTATCAGAGAAATGAAGAAAACAATCCCATTTATAAGTGCATCATAAAGAATAAAATACCTAGAAACAAATTTAACCAAAGCAATCTACAGATTCAGTGAAATCCTATCAAAATTCCAATGACATTTTTCACAGAGCCAGAACAAATCGTGTTAAAATTTGTATGGAATCAAAAAAGACCCCAAACTGCCAAAACAGTCTTGAGAAAGAACAAACCTTTCTCAAGGTATCATGCTCCCTGATTTCAAAGGATATTGCACAGCTATAGTAAACAGCATGGAATTGGCATAAAAACAAACACATTGATCTATGGAACAGAACAGAGAACCCAGAAATAAATCCACACATACCTGGTCAATTAATTCACTACAAAGGAGGCAAGAATATACAATGCAGAGGGCTCCTGGCTGGCTCAGTCAGTAGAACATGTGACTCTTGATATCGGGGTCATGAGTTCAAGCCCATGTTGGGTGTGGAGCCTACTTAAACATATACATATATACAACGGGGAAAGGATAGTCACTTCAGTAAGTGGTGGTGGGAACCTGTCAGAATGGCTAAAATTAACAACTCAGGCAACAACAGATGCTGGCAAGGATGGGGAGAAACGGGAACCCTCTTGCACTGTTGGTGGGAATGCAAACTGGTTCAGGCCACTCTGGAGAACAGTATGGAGGTTCCTCAAAAAACTAAAAGTAGAACTACCCTATGACCCAGCTACTGCACTACTAGGTATTTATCCAAAGGATACAAAAATGCAGATTTGAAGGGGCACATGCACCCCAATGTTTATAGTAGCACTATCAACAATAGCCAAATAATGGACAGAGCCCAAATGTCCATCAACTGATGAATGGTTAAAGACGAGACGTATATATACACACACAGTGGAATATTGGCGATCAAAAAGAATGAAATCTTGCCATCTTCAATGACATGGATGGAGCTAGAATGTATTATGCAAAGCGAAATAAGTCACTCAGAGAAAGATGAATATCATGTGATTTCACTCATATGTGGAATTTAAGAAACACAACAGATGAACATAGGGGAAGGGAAGGAAAAATAAGATAAAAACAGAGAGGGAGGCAAACCATCAGAGACTCTTAAATACAGAGAACAAACTGAGGGTTGCTGGAGGGAGGTGGGTGGGAGGATGGGCTAAATGGGTGATGGGCATTAAGGAGGGAGCTTAGTGGGATGAGCGCTGGGTGTTGTATGTAAGTGATGAATCACTGGGCTCTACTCCTGAAACCGATACTACACTGTATGTTAACTAACTTGAATTTAAATTAAAAAAAAAAGTGGTGGTGAGAAAACTGAGCCACTATATTACATCATGTATAAAAATTAGGTCAAAATGGATTAAGGACTTGAATGTAAGACCTGAAACCATAACACCCCTAGAAAAAATATAGGTAGTAAGCTCTTTGACATCAGCCTTGTTAATATTTTTTTAGATGTGACTCCAAAGGCAAGGAAATTGGAAGGAAAAATAAATGGGACTATATCAAACTACAAAGCTTCTGCACAGCAAAGGAAACCATTAACAAATGAAAAAGGCAACCTACTGAATGAGAGAAGATATTTGCAAATCATACAGATTAGGGGTTAATGTCCAAAGTATATAAAGAACTCATATAACTCAATAGAAACAACAATCTGCTTTTAAAAATGGGCAGAGGATCTGAATAGATATTTTTAGAAAGACAACATACAGATTATCAACAGGCACATAAAATAATGCTCAACATCACTAATCATCAGGGAAATGCAAATCAAAACCACAACGAGAGGGGTACCTGCCTGGCTCAGCCAGAAGAGCATACGACTCTTGATCTCAGGGTTGTGAGTTCAAGCCCATGTTGGGTGTAGAAATTACACCCAATAAGCTTTAAAAAAAAAAATGAGAGGACAAATTTTAAACAAACAAAAAAACCCACAACGAGATGTCACCCTACACCTGTCAGAATGGCTAGAATCAAAACGACAAGAAATAAAAAGTGCTAGAGAGGATGTGGAGAAAAAGGAACCCTCACGCAGTGTTGGTGGGAATGCAAATTAGTGCGACCACCACTGAGAACACTATGGAGTTTCCTCAAACAATGAAAAATGGGACTACCATATGACCCACCAACCACACTACTGGGCATCTGTCTGAAAGAAATGTTAATGGGATGCACGCTTCATCTCTTTGAAGAACACAGAGAGGTCAGTGGATTCAAAGAAGAGACACAAGTGTACTTTTTTCCAAAGTTGTATTGCTTGTTGAAATGCTGAGTCAATTCAGAGGGATTCTAAAGATTCAAATCATTTTGGAGACCCCTCCATACGGCCTCTGCATACAAACCGCCGTTATTAAAAAACCTGCAGAGGGGCGCCTGGGTGGCGCAGTCGGTTGAGCGTCCGACTTCAGCCAGGTCACGATCTCGCGGTCCGGGAGTTCGAGCCCCACGTCAGGCTCTGGGCTGATGGCTCAGAGCCTGGAACCTGTTTCCGATTCTGTGTCTCCCTCTCTCTCTGCCCCTCCCCCGTTCATGCTCTGTCTCTCTCTGTCCCAAAAATAAATAAACGTTGAAAAAAAAATTAAAAAAAAAAAAAAAACCTGCAGAGCAGTCATTCAGTTGAGATTTAGAACATACCTGCTAATGTAACTTCCTAGGACACAGCTTGCTTCTCCAGTGTTTTCTGGCCTTTTATCTCCAAATTACAACTCTAGTCCTTTACTATGCCTTTATAAAGTCTTTAAGAGGTTGATGATTGCTATAATTTGGAGGGTAACATGCAAGGCTACTTTCAGTTTGTATATGAAAATGAGATTCAAAGGATTAAAGTGTTCTCAAGACTAAAGATAGGGCCATTAGGAGGAAACAGTGATGTCATGGTTTTGAGATTTATTTTATTTTGATTTCTTCCACTAAATTCATGTTAAAGCCCGCTATCTTCATTTGTCTTCCAGAATAATTTGATAGCTCAGAGTAACTTATTAGCCACGTTGGGTTTTTTGTGGGTTTTTTTTGTTTTTTTTTTTTGTGTGTTTTTTTTTTTTTTTTTTTTTTTTGCTGTTGTTCCTTGGAACTTAAAACCTAGTTTAAACAATGTTGACAAAGTGGTGCCAGCTGGCTCAGTCGGTAGAGCATGCGACTCTTGATCTTGGGGTTGTGAGTTCGAGTCCCATGTTGGGTGAAGAGATTACTTGAAAATAAAATCTCTAAAAAAATTTTTTTAATGTTGATATGGACAATCAATGGTGCGGGCAGAATACAGTCTAATCATACGTAAACTGAAAAAAATACATATGTAATATATATTTCAGTCCATATATTTCATTCTGTAGTTATGAAACAACTTAAAAGTCCAAATACTCTACATTCCGTTGTTTTCATGCTCTTGTTTCAAGGTCTATTGGTCTCAAGTCTGTAAGAGACCAATCTGCAAAATAACCAGCTGTCATGATAAAATCGCCTGGAAAATGTCATTGAAGCTAATAGAAGTGAATTAATGCTTAGACCTGGTTGAAATAACACAGTTTAAACAGTGAGTAAAGAATGCATGACAACATCATCCTTGTCTTGCAGCACAAGTATCTCCTCCAGAAAACCCTCCGCTGACCTTCCAACATGAAGTTGCCTGCTTCTCTGTGCTCCTCTAAGCGCTCTCTACTTCCTTTATCGTTATACTTTTTTTTTCTTTACTGAGTTTGTAAATTTGTCCATCAGGCAAGTCCCTCGTTTCCTGAGGCCAGGGATAAGCATTTGTGCTGTCACCTCCTCAGTTTCTCCTCTAGTATCCAGGACATACTAAGTACTTTTTGGCTGAGTTACTGATCAACAGGACCACGGCGCACAATCCTCTCTTCACTAGTCTTGCTGCCTCTCGGTCACTGTTTCTCCTGCTGGGACACACCTCTCAAAATGCAAAATACACATTACAGATTCATTGCAGTATAAATGTTTCCCCTTGGTGTAAAAGTACCACTGGGTAGAAAGGGTGAAGGTCTCTTTATGACTCTTGATTTCTGAATTGTGCCCACTGTACACTTTTATGTGTTCATCTCAGTATTCCATCGATCGGGGAAAGTTCACATGTCTTGTTTGACACATTGTTTACGAGTTTGCCCGCCCGTACATTCCTACCGAAAAGGAAAGCCTTCAAAATAGTGTTCAGGTCTATGTCTGGGGGTTACATTTGACAGGGGGGAGGGTCGGGAGGGAGGAGGAGAAACAGGGCAAAGGAAAGCAAACAATTCTACTTGCCGGGCACTGTTCTAAGTACTTTATAATACGCTACCATTCAATCTTTGCAGTAACCCTAGTTGTTAGAGAGGAATCTCTTAATTGCCACATATGGAAATTGGGATAGGTGCACACACATGGCGTGCACGTGCACACATTACGCAGAATACGGAACCAGCTCAACCCTAGGTGGAATAAAGTCTCCACCACCTGCTGCTTCTGTGTGCCTCTTAGAATAGAAGCCAGCAGAGGCTTCCCGGGTGCTGCCCCAGCTGTGTTCCTGCAGGGCTCAGTTTGGTTACATAAGCTTTCACTTTACAATAATTTGTAAGCTATATATTTACATTGTATGCAGTTTTTGTATGAATGCAATTCCTTGCAATTAAAAAAAAGTTTGAAAGACAAAAGGAAGGAAAGAAGGGAATAAGGAGGGGAGATGGAGAAAAAGAGTGACAGGGAGGGAGCGGGACAGGAAGACCCCGACAAAGGGAGCATTACGTAATTGTTAGCTATTATTGTCTGAAAACAACTCACTATGCTTTTGGATGCATTTTTGAATGTAGGAACAAGATACTGATCTGTAAGATGTATCGAGTGAAGTATCATGGGCACAAGTAGCTCTTTTGTGGAGGGGGTTCTACTTTTGTTTGAAAACAGCACAGTGTTTCACCTCTTCTTCCTGTGTAACTTTTTATTGTAAAATATTACAAACAGAGAAAGTTGAGAATAACAACTATGTGCATACTTACCACACAGCTTTATCAATTCTTTATCTTGTATCCTGTGTCAGTTATTTTAAGTACAAAATAATTAGCTATACAATTATGCAAGTGGAACAACCCCTCCCCAACATGTGCATCTTCCCCCCTCCTGTTTGTCTTCTTTCGGATGGGCATCATCATGAATTTATTGTTTACTGCTGCTGTGCATTTATTAAATTTTTTTAAAATTTTTATTTACTTTTGAGAGCGAGACAGAGAGAGAGAGCAGGGGAGGGGCAGAGAAAGAGGGAGAGAGAGAGAACCTGAGCAGGCTCTGCACTGTCGGTGCAGAGACCGGTGCGGGGCTCGAACTCACAAACCGTGAGATCATGATCTGAGCCGAAATCAAGAGTTGGGACACTTAACTGACTGAGCCACCCAGGTGCCCCTGCTGTGCAGTTTTACACAAATATCATACATCATATATACTGTTTTGCATGTTTTTAAAATTATGTTTTACTCATTGTTATGGTTTTAATACAATGTTTCTGCTATCTTATTTGCTGTATAGTGCTCTATTGTATGAACATGACACATATTTATCCGTTCTCCATCTGTTATGTATTTAGATCATTTTCATATACTTTTTAAATTTCTTTAATGTTTACTTATTTTTGAGACAGAGCGCGAGCAGGGGAGGGGCAGAAAGAGAGGGAGACACAGAATCTGAAACAGGTTCTAGGCTCTGAGCTGTCACCACAGAGCCCAACACGGAGCTCAAACTCATGAACCGTGAGATCATTACCTGAGCCGAAGTCAGACGCTCAACTGACTGAGCCACCCCAATCATTTTCACATATTTCTTTTTTACAACAAGCAATGCTAGAAAAAACATTCTCATACTTGTCTCCTGTTACATAAAGTTAAGAATTTTCTAGATAGATTCCTCAAAATGGAATTACAGTACATCTTCAGCTTTACCATCTAAGGCCAAATTGTTCTCCAAACCAGATTTGTCCATTTGCACTCCCACTAAAAGCATATAAGAATTCTCCCCAACTGGTATCTTTTCCAGAACTTTGCATTACGTAGCCTTTACATTTTCGCCAATTTGACAATGTGAAACTGGTATTGTGGTTTGAAGATATATTTCCCTAAACGCTAAAGAAGTGATACATATTTTAAAATGCTTCTGCCATTTCAATTTTCTCCCATGTTGACTGCCTACTTTTGTTTTAGGTCATTAATCTTCTATTTATTAATTCCTAAGCACTCCCTAAAAATTCATCTCTGGTATCTCTTTCCTCTCTGGTAAGCAAATTCTTCAGGCAATTTTTTAAATTGACATATATACACACAGAAAAATACACAAATGGGGCACTGGGTGGCTCAGTCAGTTGAGGGTCCGACTCTTGACTTCAGCTCAGGTCATGACCTCACAGTTTGTGGGCTCAAGCCCCGCATCAGGCTCTGTGCTGACAGCGCAGAGCCTGGAGCCTGCTTCAGATTCTGTGTCTCCCTCTCTCTCTGCCCCTCCCCTGATCATGCATGCGCACATGCGCTCATTCGCCCTCTAAGATAAATAAACTTAAAAAAAAAAAACCTTATTAAAAAAAGAAAAATACACAAATAGTAAGTGCACAGGTCAGTAAACTTTCACAAAGGTAACCAAGTGGCCACAGCACAAAATAGGACATTACCAGCACCCAGAATATCCTCTTTTGTTCCTTCTCACAAGGATAAACACTAGCTCAATTCTTAATACTCTGCGTTATTTTTGCCTGTTTTTGAACTTCATGTAAATAGAATTACCCAGTACTTACTGCCTAGCGTGTGTGGCTTCCATTCAATAATATTAGCGAGAGATGCATCTGTTTGTTCTCTGTGATTATATTGTATTGTATTGTATCAATGTATCACAATTTATGTATTCAGTCTACAGTTGAAGGCTATTTAGACAGCTGACAGTCTAGGAGCTCTTTGCAACTTGGGATTATCGGTCTTTTCCGTTTAAGGCATTCTAGTGAGCATGAAATGATTATCTTGGCAATGTGCATCTCCCTGCTGAAGTTCATCACTTTCCAAATATCCTCTCCCACACCGTGACTTGCTTTTCCACTATTTTTATGCTGCCCTTTGATGAACAGAAGTTCTTAATTTCAATGTAGTACACTTTTTTCTTTTTAATTAGTGCTTGTAGGTGGCAATATTTTGCTACCTCCGAAGTCAGTAAGACATCCTCCTATGCTTTCTTCTAAATGTTTTGTTGTTGTTTTTTTTTTTTTTTTAATTTTTTTTTTCAACGTTTATTTATTTTTGGGACAGAGAGAGACAGAGCATGAACGGGGGAGGGGCAGAGAGAGAGGGAGACATAGAATCGGAAACAGGCTCCAGGCTCTGAGCCGTCAGCCCAGAGCCTGACGCGGGGCTCGAACTCACGGACCGCGAGATCGTGACCTGGCTGAAGTCGGATGCTCAACCGACTGCGCCACCCAGGCGCCCCTGTTTTGTTGTTTTTACCATTCACATATACATCTACAATCCATCTGAGATTGATTTTGGCGTATGGCTGAGTGAGAGGGTCAAGATACCTTTTTCATATGGGCATGGAGTTGACTTAGCATCACTTATTTAAAAGACCATCCCTGGGGCACCTGGCTGGCTCAGTTGGTCGAGCATGTGACTCTTGATTTCAGGGTTGTGAGCTCAAGCCCCACATTGGATGTAGAGATCACTTAAAACTAAAATCTTAAGGGGCACCTGGGTGGTTCAGTCTGTTAAGCATCCTATTCTTGGTTTCAGCTCAGGTCACGATCTCATAGCTTGTGGGTTTGAGCCCCATGTTGGGCTCTGTGCTGACAGCGCGAAGCCTGCTTGGGGTTCTCTCTCTCTGTTCCTCCCCCGCTCACATGCATGCTTTCTCTCTCAAAATAAATAAATAACCTTTAAAAGTTTTGAAAATAAACTAAAATCTTAAAAGAAAAAAGACCACTCTTGCCCAACCACACTGAAGCTATCCCTTTCTCATAATTCAAGTGACATGTGTGGGTCTATTTCTGGACTCTCTTTTCTGTTCAGTTTGTCTATTTTTCTATTCTTTTTTAAAGTTTAATTATTTTGAGAGAGAAAGAGAGAGAGTGTGGGAGGGGCAGAGAGAGAGAGAAAGGGAGAGAGAGAATTGAAAGCAGGCTCCACACTGTCTGCGCAGAGCCCAACGCAGGGCTGGAAATCATGAATCATGAGATCGTGACCTGAGCTGAAACCAAGTCGGCCACTTAACCGACTGAGCCCCCCAGGCGCACCTCTATTTTTCTGTTCTTATGTTCATACCACAGTATCTTAAATCCTGCAGCTTTATAACACGCCATGATATCTGACAATATAAATCCTCCAGGTTTGTCCTTGCTCTTCAAAGTTTTCTCTACAATTGCTGATCCTTTTCTTTCACACAAATTTTAGAATGCGTTTGTCAATTTTTAAAAACCTGCCAGAACTGCACTATTCCTCCATTTACTTAGGTCTTTTTCATTTCTCTCAATAACGATGCACTTTTTGCATCTTTTATTAGATTTATTCCAGGTGTCTGACATTTTTTTATGCTGTTGAAAATGGTATTTCAAATTTCATTTTCTACTTGATTATTGCTGGCATACAGAAATACAACTATCGGGGCACCTGGGTGGCGCAGTCGGTTAAGCGTCCGGCTTCAGCCAGGTCACGATCTCGCGGTCCGTGAGTTCGAGCCCCGCGCCGGGCTCTGGGCTGATGGCTCGGAGCCTGGAGCCTGTTTCCGATTCTGTGTCTCCCTCTCTCTCTGCCCCTCCCCCATTCATGCTCTGTCGTCTCTCTCTGTCCCAAAAATAAATAAACGTTAAAAAAAAATTAAAAAAAAAAAAAAAGAAATACAACTATCTTTCTGTGCCACAACCTTACTAAATGTACTTATTAATCCTTGTAGTTTATCTACAGATAGAGCTTTGGAATTTTTTTTTTTTAACATAGACAATGGTGTCATTTGAGAATAATGATGGTTTTCTGCCCTTGATCATTTGCCCTTGCCTTACCGTTCTGGCTCAGACCTCAGTACTGAATAGGACTGAGGTACAGTCGGCATCCTGGTCTCATTCCCCACCTCAGAGGAAAAACTTTCCTAATTCACTGCTAAGGGCAATGTTCCACAATGACCTTTTTCTGCAATGACTTTTTACGCTTAGATCTTTAGTATTCACTAGATGGCTAGTTTGCTGCATTTAAGGTGTTTTTATAAAATGTAGCCTTGGGTTTTTTGTTTTAGAAGTCAATACCTGGGGGTACCTGGGTGGCTCACTAGGCTCAGGTCATGATCTCACAGTTTGTGAGTTCAAGCCCCCCATTAGGCTCTCTGCTGTCAGCACAGAGCCTGCTTCAGATCCTCCATGCCCTTCCCTCTCTCTCTCTGTCTCTCTCTCTTTCTCTCTTTCTCTCTCAAAATAAATAAACTTCAAGAAAAAATAAACAAAAGTCACCACCTGATAAATTTCTCACATGTGATTTCCATTTTGAGTGTCTATTAAGAAATCTTAACAGGATTTATTTTTTGTTGTCTGGGTATTATCTTTTTACTGTATTTTGAGAAATAAAAGGAAAATTAAAATGTATAGATTTGGATTTATATCAAAGCTATTCAGGCCACTTATCCATGTTTTTAATTTAAATTGAAATCAAGAGGAGTTTTGAAGGCACCGGAGACAGAGTTCCCCTCAAAGAGGTCCTATTACACAGGGAGAGACTGAGACACAGATACCAATCACATGGCATGGGAAGTTCACTGACATATACACGCACATGGTCACACACAGAGGGGCAGTTGACATCTGTGAAGACTGCATAAGAGGTGGTGCCTGAACTGAAGCTTAAAAGACAAATATAAGTTAATTAAGCAAAAGGGATGTAGAAGTAAAAATATTGCATCAGGAGTAAAAGGCCAAAAGTAAGCAAACAAAACAGCATCATTCATTCATCTTCATCAACAAAAACTTACTGAAGTTTTCTTCTGTCACAGACGTTGCACGGGGCACAAGGTACTGGTAAGTAAAAATAGATCTAGTCCCTGTTCTCCTATGTAGCTCTAACATAAAGGGTAAGAGGCATTCATAAATGATATATAAGCCTTTTGCCTAAATATCTATTCATTTCTAAACACTTTCTTATAATATAGTCTGTATGCTGTTGTATTACTAAGACAAAAGTTAATAACAGGTGTATTGAATAGCTATAATTTAAGAGTTTCTAATTTTTTTACTGGGAGGTCTCAGAAACTCATTTACAGTTTGGTGGTTCTTAAACAATATTTTCTAAATGAAACTATATTATAAATGATGCTTATCAGGTTTACCCACTGGTCCCCCAAGCCTACTTAATGCCTATTACACATGCTGTAAAGCATTAATAGTCCTATTTCAAATATACTGAATCACCATTATGTCAAGTGAGTGGAAAACTGGAAGGCTCTAGGAATACGCTGTAAAAGAAAAGACCTGCATCTCATAGAAGGTACAATTTAAAAAAAAAAAAAAGAAGGTACAATTTAGTGAGAGACAAATCACTATACAAATGAATGTATAATGATAATCTCAGATGAACGCTAAGATAAAACGAAGGGACCAGTGGACATATAATGAGCCTACTCCTGAGCTCTGGGAAGACCAACCTGGCAACCAGGCAAAGGGGTGTAGGAATTAATGTTTTCATTTGCGGGGGGGGGGGGGGGAGATCCTCAGTAGTGGAATCAATGGATCATATGGTAGTTCTAGCTTTAATTGTTTCAGGAACCTCCATGGTGTCTTCCACAGCGGCTGCACCAGTTTGCATTTCCACCAACAGTGCATCAGGGTGCCTTTGTCTCCACATTCTCGCCAACACTTGTTTCTTATGTTGTTGATATTAGCCATTCTGACAGGTGTGAGGTGATATCTCATTACGTTTTGCTTTGTTTTGTGACAGAAAGAGAGAACGCGACAGCACGAGCAGGGGAGAGGGGCAGGGCAGAGGAGAGAGGTAGAGTAAGGCAGAATTTTAAGCAGGCTCCACACTCAGTGCAGAGCCCAATGCGGGGCTTGATCCCATGACCCTGGGATCATGACTTGAGCTGAAATCAAGAGTCGGATGCTCGACCAACTGAGCCACCCAGGTGCCCCGTCCTCGGCACATTTTCAATTGTATTTTTTCCCTGGTGCTGAGCTGTGTAAGTTCCTTGTATATTCTGGATATTAACCCCTTATCAAGTAATGTACGGAATTGTTGAATCATTACATTGTATACCTAAAACTAATATAGCACTGTATGTTATTTACACTTCGATAAAAAAAAAAAAAAAACAAGGGTGACTAAAGAACATTGTGGATAGGATGTTAAAGGAACAGGGACAAGAACAGCATACATAATGTAAGAAAGGAGTAGAGTACCATGAGAAAGACCATATCCAGACGACACAGAGTCTTGTGAACCATGTCATTTTTTTCTAAGAGCAAAGGGAAGCCCCTGAGAGATCAAAAACAATGGAGTATCATGGCAGATTTACATATTAAACACCCCATCTCATCTGCACCATGGAGAAAAGACTGTACAGAGTCCAGACTAGAAGCAAGGCATCCGGTTACAAGGTTACCATGCTGATCCAGGAGAGGGGTAGCAGTGGCTCAGACCACTGTGGCAATAGCAGAGATGGAAAAAAATAAAATAAGTTGGACAAGTGTTTAGGTGACAGAACTTGGTGTAGGATTAGTGAGAGGGCAGAGAGAAAGGGGGTGTGAAGGATGACCACAAATTTTTAGAGTTGTTTAGGAAGAACTGATTGAACGGTGAAAGTGAGGAAGAAAAGTGAATAGGTGTTATCCAGACGTATGACATGAATGATAGAATGTATAATGACTTAGCCATTGAAATTTACTAAGACACAGCAGCAAGTTTAGGGAGAAAGGTGATGAGTTTCATTTTGGACTCACTGCATTTGAGATATTTTGGGTATTCCATGGGTACAAGACAAGCAGGTAGTTTGAAGACCAGGGTCTGACACTGTGAGTAGAGTGTCTGGAGTAGAGACAAAGGTTTGGGATTCCTGATTTTGCAGGTTACAGTTGGCCCCCTCAGTGGGATTGAGATGGGACTCTGGGGGAATACTACCATTAAGAATTAGGATTGCTGCGGTGCCTGGGTGGCTCAGTCGGTTGAGCATCCAACTCGATGTCCACTCAGGTCATGATTCCAGGGTCGTGAGATCAAGCCCTGCGTAGGACTCCGTGCTAAGCATGGAGCCTGCTTAAGATCATCTCTCTCTCCAACTCTGCCCCTCTCCCTGCCTCGCACTCAGTCGGAGGAGTGTGTGACTCTTGATCTCGGGGTTATGGGTTCAAGCCCCACATTTGGTGTAGAGATTAGTTAAAAATAAGATATTTTTTAAAAAAGAATTAGGGCTGCAGGTCTTACAATCTCTTAAATTAGAACCCAACCTCTTTTCAGCCACATGTTTATACAGTCCCTAAGTAAATCATATCTTGTCTGTGCAAACTCCTCAGGTTTAATTACAACCCTTCCTGGCTGGGTGCTAGTCATTGAGAATCTGATTGAGAATCAGATACACTATTTTCCTCCAATGGAAACCAAGTGCTGAGTAAAGAAAAGCAGAAGAATTTAACATTTTCACCTCTTTCTGTTCCTATATGAGAACTGGTCTTTCTCCATCCTCTCTAGCCTCTTCATGCAACAAACCAACATTCATGAGACCGTATGCACAAGCCAGGCTTGTGCGTGCCACGCTCAGAAAACCATGTGCAAACCGGGGATGTGATTTATCATTATACAGAATAATTATTTGCTATTAAACTTTAATTGCACACCCATACAATGAAAAATTAAATTTGGTATAAGGCTTGTTTGTGGACAACCTTGCACCACGCCAGTACCACCTTTGGTACAATCTTTTATATTTCACATCGTCACAGTGGGATATCGGGAAAAGTTTTCAATTAGCAATAATCACAGCTCAGATAAACCTCATTGACTACGATCCTGCCCCTGTACAAGGCTACAATCCTCTACATTTCAAACGTCATAACAAACGTATTTCAAACGTCTAAAATAATTTGGCTCACTTTCCTGCTTTTGCTACATACAAAAATGGTGGCCCTGTCAGCAGGTATTCAGTATGTTGACTATTACATTCATTAGGACTCCTGGTTGCAAGCGGCAAAAACCCATCTGAAACCAACTTCGAGAAAAAAGAACTATTGCCCTTGATAGCCAGGTAGCTCAATGAACCTAAGCAAAAGCCGCAGAATCTGAAAAATCAGGGAACACCACTACCAAGACGCTTTACCCATTGGGATTTCAACTTGTTTCTGCTTCTCTTTATAAGTTAGTTTCACACATTGTTATTGTACATCATCCTCTCCATGGGGTGGGAAAGATGTCACCCCAGTCAGGTTTTGGCTGCTTCCTTTCCACTCAGGTTGCTTTCTCCCCATGTTCAGGTAGCAAGAACAAGGAATGATTCTGTTTGGTGGGGAGACACGATATTTCACTGGGCCAGACCTGGGCCAGAGAGAGATTTGCCACCACAATAAAGAATGTGGCAACTCTTTTGAGGTCTATCAAAGAAAATCATTACCATACAATCCAGTCATTACCATACAATCCACACAACAGTGATGTTGAAAATCTAATCTTTTGGGTGGCATGAAACAAGCTGTGGCAATACCTCAGAATCATCCTTCTGAATGTGAATTCTCATTGGGGAGTATTGTGCGCATAGACAGAGTAAGATTGGGGGTGGAAGCCTCAATGTCCCCGAGCATCCCTAAAATATCATATTTGTAGTAAATGTCAACCTCTAAAAAATGAGATATGAAAATCATTTTCAGTTACTTTTGAACCCAAACTTGCCAAGTTTAGTCTAGATTTTACTACATGCAAGACAAGTTTAATAAAGAGTAATCTAAACCGGTAACTTTTAATTTGGTGAACCAGCTAATTTTTTCATGATCCATTAATCACATACCCATATGGTATTCTCTTCACAAGATTCTGTTTTTTAAAAACAACATCAGCATGACATCTTATAAACATTAATTACAGATTTGAGTAAAGAGGAAGTATACCTCTAGCCATGATTCCTGGGAGAACTGAAAACTAATGAACATTTACTGTAGCTCAATTCTCTTTACCGGGCCTTCTTCAAAAACAAAAAATTAATTATAGAGACCAAAAAGCCATTTTCCAAACATGATAAAACCAAACAACACTGTTTGCAAGATTCACTTACTGGAATGGGAACACTTAAGTGATCAAGAAACTAATATATTTCATAATATGGTTAACAGCAAAATGTACAGCTTATGTGAATTTTGTTTCCCAGTCAAGGTTCACCAGGAATTCAAAATATGCAATTAGTTTTATTATTCACATTACAAAGTCATTTTTATGTAAAACTAGCCTAGAATATGTTTTACGCCGAAATGTCATCTGAGTCTTAAGTAAAGCAAATTTGAGATGAATAAGACATTCAGTGCTCCCTTTAAAATTATTGCACCAAACTTCAATTAGGCTTTAATATTCCAGAGGCCTTGGCATGTGGACTCTATTATGTAAGTCAATTTTTTTAAACACTGATTTGATATTTTGGACCTCGTATAAAACTATTTTCTATAAATTTCTCTGGAATTCCAACTCTAAGGAGACTTTTTATTTATTTATTTTACTTTTTAAAATTTATTTGAGAGACAGAGTGTGTGTGTGTGTGTGTGTGTGTGCGTGCGCGCGCGCACGCGCCAGTGGGGGAGAAGGGCATAGAAAGAGGGAGAGAGAATCTTGAGCAGACTCCACGCCCAGCATGAGCCCAATGCAGGGCTTGATCCCATGACCTGAGTCGAAATCAAGACTGGGACACTCAACCAACTCCTAGGCGCCCCTCTAAGGAGACTCTGAATCTGGTCATTGTAGCTGATCTGACTCTCAATATCATGAAGACTGAAACAATTCTCTGACTGTAAGCTCCGTGTCCTTTTCTCATGCAAACGATATTCTTTGCAAGTGTGCATTTGATATATCACAGGTGCAGAGAGCATAGATGACATGGTAGTGTAAAGACGGACATTTGAAACCCCTTTAGATTTGTGCATGCCTTTTTTCAAGCTTGTAAAACTTGCTGGAATGTTAACAAGTAAACTGAGAAAGTAGCAGGACATGGGAACTGCAATCAGAATGACACAATCATTGACGTGTCTCCTTGGACAAGTCCTTCACTGTCCCCGTGCCTTAGTTTTGTTTTTAAGTGGAGATGATAGTAGTTACATCAGAGGCTTGTTTGTGGCAATAAATAAAATGATGAATGAAAAACCTGGCATGTAGCCACTTCATAAATAGTTACTGTTATTATTTGGTACTGTTACAAGGAGTAAGCCTCAGCTTTGAGCATTTAATATTAATTTTGGTTGAGAAACAAAAGTTATTTTTTGGATTTATCACTAGGGACAAACCTAATGCCAACAGTGACTTTACTCAAACTTGCCAATGGATGTATATAAATGTAAAATGTCCAGAAGGAATGTTAAATAGCCATGTCCCACAGTTCTGGATTCCTGAGAACCCAATTCCATGCTGGGTGTTGGCCATTAATATTCTTGATCACACAACAGGAAAGTCTGATGAGCATCTGCCTCGGTTTACCCCTCAAAATGCTAGGCTTAGCCTGTGCAATAAGAGTTCAAATTCCTCAGGTGCCTGGATGGCTCAGTTGGTTAAGCGTTTGGCTCTCAATTTCAGCTTAGGTCATGATCTCACAGTTCATGGTTTTGAACTCATCATCAGGCTCTGTGTTAACAGCGCAGAGCCTGCTTGGGATTCTCTATCTCCCTCTCTCTCTCTCTCTTTGCCCCTCCCCACGCAAACACATGAGCTCTCTCTCTCAAAAATAAATAAACATTAAAAAATAAAAAGTTCCTCAGGTGAGCAGAAATCCAAATTGTGTTTTGTAATGCCTTTTGTTGCTACTGTATCATTAGCAGTTTTTCCATGTCAATAAGTATCATTTTACAACATAATTTTAAATGGATTCACAATATAGACGTGCTGCTATAATTTGTTTCAGATTTGTGCTTGGCTTCTAGTTCAGGCAAGGCACCTTGTATATCCTTGCTACTTTGTAAGTAGCAAGTGACCTTGACTTGAGTCTTAATGCCTAGGCACAGCCTTCTTATGGTTTTGTAGACCTGACTGGTTAAGACATCGTGGGCTCTGACGTCAGTCTGAACTCACACCCCAACCTTGGAAAAGTTGGTTAGCAACGCCGGTGCCGGTTTGTACATCTGTTAAATAAGGATGATCGTAATGCCACCTCATAAGATGGGGGTGATTCAACCTGAATATGTAAAGTACTTAGCACAGTGCCTAGCACAACAAAAACACTCAATAAATCTTAACTATTGACAAAAAAAAAAAAAAGAAGAAGAAGAAGAAAGCAGCCTTTGGCACCCATAAGCTAGCCAGGCCTTCCCAGCTGCTTCTGGCTGTTTTCCTACTCACCATAAACGATGTCACAGAGTATTAGACAAGCCCACTTTAGTGACCGCGGCCAGTAGGTGACCCACTCTATAATCCTGCCTGAACATGGACAAAACACAAACGTTGTCCAAACCACAAACGAGGAAACAACCCTTCTCCCAGGCAATGAGCGGCTGCTGCTTCCTTGCCCGTTAGAGCCTCAGCATTACTCTGGTGTCCTCCTAGGTAAGATGTCCTCAAATATCCAACCAGAAAAATCCCTTCTTGTTGGCAGCATCCAATGCAAAGCCAAGCCCCAGTTCCTTACCTCCTCCCCGAATAACCTAACACAAGCCCAAATTCTCTAATAAGCCCTTTCTAACCTCCTCACCGAGGGAGACGCCTCACAGCTCCGCAAGGTATACATTCTCCCTGGCCGCAGCGCACGATAAACCCACCTTGTTCCACTCAAGCTGAACGAGTGTGTTCCCGGTGGTCCTCAGCTGGACGGCACTGCTGGTATTATTCTGGAACCCTTTCTTCATAATGGAACTACAACGTAGGAAGCTTGTTTTCACCTTGGAACTACATCCGTGTATCATTTGGAAAAGCAGAGGTAGGAGCCAAGAAGCAAAGGTCATCTCCACTTGACTTGAGAGAAGCATCAACACAGATTAGGGATTAAGAAGCACTGCAACCTTTGGGCGCCTGGCTGGTTCAGTCGGTGGAGCATGCGACTTGATCTCGGGGTTGTGGGTTCGAGTCCCACGTTGGGTGTAGAGACTAAACATAAAATCTTTAGAAAAAAGAAGAAGCATTGCAACTTTTGTAAAAGGGTCACAACTTTTTATCAGAATATTATTTAACCACAAAACAGACTGTTAGAATGTTGGCCTGCATATTACTCAAGACTAAAAAGTTTTAAGTGAATTCACTTAAAGTTCGTTGGTAACAGAGCTTCCAATTTAAACCATATCATAAATGATCATTAGGTTTACTGTCCATCCCCAAAGCCTATTTATTCCTGAATACACGTGAAGTACTATTTCAAATGCCCCATCATTTATGCCTTACTGTCCAGGTAAAAATGCATTCTCACTGTGGGACTTCCGTCTCACCAATATAGCCAAAAATAGCAGTGTATATCATGCTAGGTGCCAGTAACCTAAGTTCCTACAAATGTAGAAACGGTATGCCCAGGACAGGGTTTATCAGAGTGCATAGCAAGAACCTTGGAGTTAAAGCGGCAGGGATGGTTAATTCGGTGAGTCGGGAGCTGAAAAATGTATCAAGGAGTCGAGTGAGCGAGCCCACCCCTAGCTCTCTGCCCTTGTAAGAGTATCATGGCGGGCTGCCGCGCTTAGCCACGTTCCAGCACAGACAATAAAGCCCAGAGAGGAAGACGAGACTTTATGCCAGAGCGATCCCTTCCTGAGGCAGGGGAACCTTCTCTTAGAGAAGTGCTCCCCCCTCCTACAATTTCCGTCACCGTGCAAATTTCTCTCATTGGCCCAGGAGTGTATCACATGACCATGCTGAAACTGACCACCGCAAGAGGTAAAGTTCTCAGAATCACCTGGGAGCTGTGGAAACAAAATTCCAATTCTCAGCAACAGTAGGTTTTAAAAGTTCCCCAGCTGTTCCAAGAGTATACTTAGAAGCCAGGCCTACTGCCCTAGCCTCATCAAGTTTCACCCCTGCCTGGGCTTTGGGGCTCTGCCAGCAGTCATGGCGCAGGGAACAGCTAAGGCCATGGGTGACCCATGAACTACACCCAGCACGCGGACACACCTTTTGCTATAGCTAAGAAAAGGGGTGTCTGCAGCTCGGTCCCCCCGCTAGAAGAAGAAAGTAAAAAGATTTGTTAGAAGAGATCTGACGCCTATCTTAATCCTTAATCCCCTGGAAAAAGTGGAAAATGAAGAAAATACCTTATAAACTTCCACTCCTGAGTGTTGTTCAACATACAAGCCTGTAGACCGAGGTGGCTGTAAGGCTGTGACACCTTACGGAAGCAAAGCAAAATCTAAGTCTCTAAATGCCTCAAGGTTATGAACTCAAAACGCTACGAACAACCAATCACAAACAGCCAACGAGGCTTGAAGCGGTAGCCCATCCACCATCTCCTGGCTTTGCTTCTGCCTTTCCTCCAGAAAATCTCTCGCCGGAGCTCCGGTCCGCGGAGCCCACCCAACCACTTCCGGTTCGGTGCTGCCACATTCAAAAGGACTTCGGCTCAAATAAACCCTTAAGGTTTTTCATATGCCACCGTTTATGTTTGGAGAGTTCTCATCTCAGAGCAGGGAGCCGGAGGAGGCCCCCCACAGCCCCCAGCAGCCCTGTAGGGATGGCGGGCAACCCCCTCGGATCCGGGTTCTGGCTCTGCAGCGGCACCTGCAGCTTCCCGCCTCATGAGCTTTCAGGCGTTAATGGCTTATTTGAGCATTTCTTTTTCCACACGGCTCCAGAAAGCGGCTGGCGTTGGACTGGGTCCGACTTCAAAACCAGACCGGGTCCCGGGCGGACGGGTTCCGCCCTAGAAACTGGTCCCGGAAAAGACTGGGTCCGCCTTAGAAACTGGGCCGGGTCCTGTGGGAGACCTCAGCTGGATAAAATTTTGTCTTAAGGCGGAACAAGTAATAAAGATAATCTTCAGTTACAGTGGCCAGCCACAGTGAAGAACTTTTAACCATCTTAGATAATATTATCAATTTACAAGATACCCTAAAGAAAAAGGGGGCTTCACACTCACTGTAAAGGGGAGACAGAGGGGTGCCCGGAGGCTCAGTTAAGCATCTGACGCTTGATTTCCACTCAGGTCATGATCTCAGGGTTCATGAGTCCGAACCCTATGTTGGGGCTCTGCGATGGCATGATGCAGCCTGCTTGGGATTCTCTCTCCCCCTCTCTCTCTGCCCCTCCCCTGCTAGCCCTCTCACTCAAAAATAAATGAATAAACTTAAAAATAAAGACAAAATTCTTTTCCTCCTCTACACTTTCTGGCGACCAGCCTAAGACCCGCAGGGCCACCCCACTCACTCTGGAGCGTACAGACAGCATCGTGGGAAAACTGGCACAAGCCAGCAAAGGGTAAGAATTCTTACCAAAGTCAACTCTCCCAGACCTCTGTTGCCTGGTTGAGAGAAAGTAAATTTCATGTTTTCCCTTCCTTTCCAAATTCAGATTGGCAGAAAATATATCAGTTATTCATCCTTTCTCTCCCAGCGACAGGTATTGTGGCCAGATAAGGCTGGGCAGAAATGCGGATGGCATTCCATTTGCAGCTAGGGTCCTACCAACTGTTACAATACCCCAGCAATTGCGGCTCTCAGGGGGACTGTCCAGATCTTTCTCTCTATTGGGTATTTTTCACAGTGGCTCTGGATCTTGGGTAACTAGTATCATCTGCACCTCTTTGAGAACCCCTCTTAGCTCCATGGGGTGGTTCAATACTGCCAGAAATATTTACTGTTTGCTCCAGCTGAAACCTGACAAGATACTCAAAAGGATTTTTTTAAGTAGCTCTGTGGTCATAAATTAGCCAAATTGGAAGCTGATATTCAGAGCCTGATAAGAACTTTTTCAGGCCTTCTCCCCTAAGCTAAAACAAAAATGTTTGGCCAGAAGAAAGAAAAGCATTCTAAAGGCACTGTGGAAGGATTTACTAAAATGTTGTAAAGAAACCCAGCTGTAAATCTAGAACATACAAATCGTTTGATTTGTTGCAGATCTTCTCCCTGATACAAAGAAGCAAATGGAGGCTCCCACACTTCCATGGCTGGGTCAGTGGCTACATATTCAGATTGCAACCTTATTCTTTGAAGAATTAAAAACAAATGCACTACAGTATCAGTCTTTCTAAGAACAGAAATGCAGCTCTAGAAACAATACAAGGCCCACCTATCCTCTCTACCAATCCCAAATCCTCCCCTATTCATCTCAAAAGGCTTGCACATATTGTAAAAGATCTGGCTTTAAGAAACAAAAGCTCCTCTTGGAGAAACATTTTTTCTCTGTGCCTTTCAGATGCAAATGTTCTACCTAGTTTTCTCTAGGAACTCAGAGCCATCTCTTGAAGTACTGACTTCGGGGAGATAATTCTAACCAGAAAAACAAAAAGAAGCTATTTGGAAATTAGGTGAATGAATCCAGAAATATTAATAAAAGCTCTAGCCATCTGAGCAAGTAACCTTAACTTATTCTATCTGCCAGAAACACAATTTAGATACAACCATTCTTTTTAAACTAGTGAGTTTTGGGGTACCTGGGTGGCTCAGTTGGTTGAGCGTCCAAAATAAATAAATAAACATTAAAAAAAATAAAAGCTAGTTTAAGTTTGTCGGTTTAATTAAAACAGGCATTAAACAGAATACTTCAATTCTACCTAGGTTTACTAAAAGTCAAATAAGCTAATATGTTATCTGTGTTACATAATATGTCAGCAAGAACGGTTAACTGGGGCTCAGTCAGTTAAGCATCCAACTCTTGATCCCAGCTCAGGTCTTGATCTCAGGGTCGTGAGTTCAATGAGAATGAAATGGAAATGAAGCCTAGTTAAAAAAAAAAAAAAAAAACAATGGTTAGCTGTTTAACATCTCATGAAATTTTCATAAGCACAGTAATCTAAATATAATTGTTAAGAACAAGTGAATTAAATAAATGTAAGTGAAAGTTTTAAAAGATATTTTTCAACAATATATATGGTTTGTGGTAGGTCTACTTAAGATAGTTGCCAAAATCTTGAGAACTTGAAACCTTAGTTATACTGAGATAAGTTAAATGAGGGCTATTCACTGACTATCTTAGTCATTCCAAATATGATAAAATACTAAAACAGCAAATACTGAACATGGGTTTATCCACTTTTGCCTTTCTTTTACAGAGGAACTAAATATATTGGGATCTATTAGTAAATACCTTTTGTGCCACACTGAAAATTTTACTATGAGAAAGAAGGTACTTCTAGAAATTGTGAAATGTATTTATAAATTTCCCGAATCCATAGAATGCTAGTGTAACAGACAGTCACATCGCTGACTTCTTAGTTTTCACAAGGAATAAAGGATCCTAAGGGGTAAGAATTCTAATCAACATAATTAGTAATTACAACTACTTAGGAATAATAAGGGTGCAAGGAAACCACTGGGTCTGTCTGTAACCTGAACCGGGCCCTGAACTCTCCTAGTTTCCTCAAATGTCTGGCTACAACCCTCCAGACTGACATTTCCCATTTTCTCCCACCCTTCTGACTTGGAATCACTAAGCACAAAGACTGCCCTGGAATCTCCCTGGAAGAAACCATCCCAGGTCCTTCTCACTGCCGACACCACAGCCAAACTTCAGGGACTGGAACCCTGGGTCCACATCTCCCCATTAAAAAGGGCTCCCCCAGACTCCTGGAACCACACACCGGCTGCAGACCTAGAATTAAAGTTGATTAGGGAGGTTCCTCCCCAGAAGCAGATGGCATCTTGAGGTGGACAGTTCCTCCAAGATCATGGCTCAAGAAGATCTTCAGCTCCAATATGAAACCTTTATTCCTTTTGCCTTTCTGCTACTTGCCTCTCCTCCCTGTGAATGCACAGGAAGATGATGCTCTTTAACTCTGGCAACGATCACTGAACGTACTGCTAAGGCCATAGCTACACAACAAAGTCTCTGGACTTTCTTGCTAAGATGGTTTCAGATAATAGAACTGCTTTAGCTTACTTCTTGGCTGAAAAAGGAGGAGCTTGTGCCACAGCAAATACCTCCCACAAGACCTGGATCAACACCTCTGGTGTTGCAGCAAATATGATAAATTAACACATCAGCCACTTGGCTAAAGCAGGTTGATGTCCCTTCTTTGATGTATCTGATACCAATTGGCTTGGCTCATGGGGGCCCTGGCTAAGGCTTCTCTATAGTTGTCATCGTAATGTCCCTTGTACACTATGTTCTCTCAAATGCCTTAAATGCATGTTCACAGCCGTCAGCAGTACATACATCGAATGGTCTCGCTGGGCTTGGAGAACCAGAAACAAGATAAACGAGGAGATGAACAGGAAAAACATTTTTTCCATGGATCTGACATCATAACCTAGGAGTTTCACAGTGAGACAAAGAGCAACTTTGATGGTGGCCGAGAACGGCACTAATACCAAAGTTCTGGTCACTCCTTCACGTAGAAGATGACCAAAAGGGGGGAATGGTTAATTCAACAAGGAGGCTGTTAGACTGAGGTAAGTCTAATGCCTTGGCAGCCTGAAACGTAAGCCTGTGAATGTCTCAATGTTATGAAATAAAATACTAAGGATAGCCAATCACAAACGGCCAACCAGTCTTTACACTGTAGCCAATCAGTAACTTCCTTATTTCTGCCTTTTCTCTATAAAGTCTCCCTCTGAGCTCCTGACACTGAAGTGCTCTGAGTGCTTCTGGTTTGGCACTGATTCCGACTGATTTTTGCCTGAATTCTTCAAGATTTTTAATATGTTTCAGTGTATTATTTAACAAGGGAGACTTCCTCTCTGGAGTCTTTTCTGACACTCTCCCTCCTCATAGGGAGATGTAAGCACCTGTGTCTGCTCTCTTCCGTCCTGCTCTGTCAGAGAGCATGTGTGACGTTTGCATTTATTTGTATGCTGCTGCGCCCCTCCTGAAATGTGTCTTCTTCAAGGCCAGGGTTAATATCTGCATTCTACTTTGTGCGTCTAGCACCCAGTACACAGGAGGCGTCATAAATCTTTGTTGAGTGGGGCCTCCTGGCTGGCTCAGCAGGTAGAGCATGTGACTTGATCTCAGGGTTCTGAGTTCAAGCCCTCACACCGGGCATAGAGATTACTTAAAAAAAAAAATACATTTGTTGAATGAATGAATTAGGTCGAGGAGAAATGGCCAAGAAGGTCCTAATATTAATGGCAAGCGTTTATCCAAAACCTATTATATGCTAGGCCCTATGCAAATGCAAGTACATGGAGTAGATTTAATCCTGAAACAACCCGATGAGGTAGGAGCCACTATTACCTTTAAATGTAAGAGAACTGCATCTCACAGAGACTAATCACTTGTCTAAGGTCACAAACTAGAAGTGACAGGTGTGGCACTGGATCACAGAGCCCACCAAGTCCTTTACCTTTACACTCAAGAGGGAGAAGGATGCTTCACCCACATTAAAGGAGAAGGCTTCTATAGTGGTTCCTAATCTAGAGAAGGCCTGCAGAGGGGACTGTCATTGGTGGGATTTGTAGCTTTGGGGATCCTGGAGGCTTCTGCATTCTTGGATTGTTTAGGGGGAACAGGGAAGAAGGTGTGGCTCAAGGACATAAGAAGGGGTGGAAATGGAGAGACAAGAAAGGATCTAAAGTCTTGCCCTGCAAGGTTAGAATCTGAAGAGGAAACCTCCATTCTCCCACAAGAAACATTTTTTTAAAAAGCTAATATTCAGTTGTGGTTTAGCCACGGCAATTACTTGTGCCCTGGAGCTTCCCCTGTCATTTATGGGGAACATCACCATCAAGGGCTCATTCCTAATAAGCCACAACCTGAAGAATCACAGCTCCAGTTCTGGTCCACCACTGTATTGTCATTATAGACATCGGTCACTATCTGTCCATTTTTCCCCAACCTGTCCCTCTCACGGCCCTTATTCTGGCCAATGGATCTATTGCTTACTCAAATCATTAGGCCAGAAAATCTGGACCTCTCGAGATTTCTCCTTTCCTCTCCCCCGTCACATCCCATGGGTGACTTGAGTTTTGGGGATTCTATTTCATAAATCTGTAACCTGTTTATTTGTTAAACATTTATTGTGTGCCAGGAATGTGCAGTAATGAACTGGATGAGATTCATCCAGTTCCCCGCAGCTCTGCCCTCCCAGCTTCAAAGAGATGGGCATCTTATGGAGGATATTTTGCAAACGAACAGCCCCTTGTACTGCGGAGTACAGTAAACACAAGAAACGGAGAAGTAGAGGGCTGGGAAGGGGTATGCAATTCACCTGGGGAAGCCCGAGGGTTGTTCTCCTGACAGTATCCAAATTGAAATGTGAAGGATGTCTACCAGGAAACCCAGTGAAGCGGAGGACAAGTGCAAATTTCTGGAGGCCAGAACAGAGCCCAGAGTGTGGAGAACCGGCAGTTCACCATGACATCAGAGTCTCAAAGCTGGTCTCTAGGCCGCTCTCAATCCAGTAACTACACTACCCACTTTCCACCCCTCAAAGAAAGCAAAAAACCCAGCACCGTCCTTCCTGTGCCTGCAGGTTTGCCCTTCAAGAGTCTCGGAGCACTTGCCATAGGTTCATCAAAGATGTCCTGAGCACCCCCTCAGCGCAGGTACCTTCCAGGACCAGCCTCACAGTACTTTCCCCCTTTAGGGAGTATTCAATGTATTGCACCAGACCTCGAGGGAGGAACTCTTGAGTGCTGGGGGTTGAAAGACCACGCTGGAAGCGGGACTTAAGATGTTAATGACCAGGCAAGGACTCATGGGCCTCACTGCTCACCCGCTGTCACTGGAGGGCTCCAGGTCTGCCACTACCTTGTCCCAACCCAGGTATGCCCCAGTGCTTTCTTCACTCCCCCTTCCTTCGCATATCTACACCCGACTCCGGCCAGACGTCCTCCTCGCGTAGCCACACTCGGCGGCGCGCAGCTCCGCTAAGATGGCCCACGCGGCGCGGCCAGTGGCTGCTGGAGGGCAGCGGCCGGCAAACCTGCCCGCCGCCAGTGCCCACCCCAGTGAGGCTGTCTCCTGGGCGCCTGCCACCCCCGGGCCAGCCACCTTTCCCACGAGGGCGGGAGGGGCCGTTCTGCCGAAAGACCACCGCCGAGGGCAGCGATCCCCGCCGCAGCCTTCACCGGGCCCGGCGGGGACTCGCGGAGACGCGCTCCGGCGGGAGCGCGCGCGCCCGGAGGCTCCGAGGTCCGGCCGCGGCGCGGGGCGGGCCGAGGCGGGACTGAGGGCGGGGCGGCCGCAGCCTCCGCCATTCCCCGCTCCCTCCCCCCACCCCCGCCGAGGCGCGCCACCTCCCCGCCCCCACCCCCCTCCCCCACCGCGCGCGCTCCGCCCGCCCCGGAGCCTCGCCCTCCGCCACGATGAGCAAATGAGCGCGAGCGAGGGCATGAAATTTAAATTCCACTCAGGGGAGAAAGTGCTGTGCTTCGAGCCTGACCCCACCAAGGCGCGAGTGCTGTACGATGCCAAGGTGCCGCCGCGGAGGGACAGGGAGGAGGCGCGGGCCGGGGACCCCGGGACGGGTGGCGGAGGCGGATGCGGGTGCGGACCGCGGCGCGGCGC
The DNA here is from genome assembly GCF_016509475.1 of Prionailurus bengalensis. NCBI lineage: Eukaryota > Metazoa > Chordata > Mammalia > Carnivora > Felidae > Prionailurus > Prionailurus bengalensis. The sequence goes on from NC_057361.1 coordinate 8,708,011, forward strand.
AGGGGAAGTGGCGGGGCCCGGCGCTCCATGCCGGCTGCTGCTCGGCTTGCGCTGCGCCGTGCGTTCAGCAGGGGGCGCTCGCGGGACGCTGCGCGGGGGAGTCGGGGCCCGGGCGGTTCCGCTTCCGCCGGCGCGGGGCCGCGCACGCGCTTTCGGAAACGAAACTTCGCGCGTGCAGTGTCGTGAGGCCGGGGCCGCGACGTCGGTTTGCGCACGCGACGCCAGCGAGGGCTGCGCGTCGAGGAGGCCGTTTGCCGGCGGCCTCTACCTTCGTGTTAACACACCGTTCTGCGCGGTGCATCGTTGCGTGGGCTCCCGTGCGGCACCCTGACTGACCGAGCCAGGTCCTAAACTGTAGCGCCAGAGCACTGGCCATCGACCAGCGACCTCGTTGCTCTGGAGCACCAATCGTGTCGGGGCCCGATACCTCCCGGGACCCCTCCCGGGGCCCCCCTGCCCCACCCGAGGGCAGTGTTGACCCGGAGCTTTGATTCCTCAGCGTCTTGCAGCATTTAGGTTTTCGATCCCCGACTCGCGCCCCGTGCCATCTAAGTTTCGGGGGCTGGGGGAAGGTGGGGGGCGGGGGGGAAAGTGAGCCATAACTGCAGCTCCTGGGCGACGCCGGCCTTGGGGGAATTCCCGAAGCCTCCGGGCTTTGTGAGTTCCGTGTTCCGGCTCCTACCGCCGCAGCCTTGGCCTTTTGCTATCCCACCTCCCTCCCCGCCTCGAGTCTCCCCAGGGGTGACACGCCCCATCGTTTGCCCCAGGTGTTCCCTCTGGGGACTCCGCTGGGAGGGAGGGCGTAATCCTCTGCCGTCCTGGCCCTGGACGCAGCGGAGCTGAGGAGACTACAACTCCCAGAGGTCTCAGGGCTGCAGCTCTCTTGTGTGGCCTGGACTCTTGTGTTAGTGACAAGTCGGTCGGCCAATGGCTTCAGGAGCTGAACTCAGTCTCGGTGTCCGAGGCCAATCGTGGGTCGGTTGGAGGGATGTTTCCTATTTTGAGGCATCCACTCAGGAAAAAAAATGGAATTGAAAGGGAAAATGTTTCAACCCAGCTTTCAGTCTAAAAAAGGAGAGGATGCGTTCTTTTCTTTTAAAAAGAGATCTGTGATCTAGTTTTCCTGATCTAGCTTGCACTAGTCTGTGTGTTCTGTCATTTGTGGACAATATTTCCTGGTTTCAGATTGTCGATGTTATTGTTGGGAAAGACGAAAAAGGCAGAAAGATTCCAGAATATCTGATCCATTTTAATGGTTGGAACAGAAGGTGAGTGTATTTGTTAAACGGGATTGAAAATTGGTCATCTTTGCAGCACAAGAACATTGCAAACTTAAGTTTTAGAAACACTTGTAGAGAAGCTTCACTTCCTGTTTCTGCTTTTTTATCAAACCTTTCCTATTCTGAAGAATGATTACTTTCAAGTCAATTGTGTTTGGATTCTGGAAACCCTAGTTATTTCTGTGCCTGAATGAGTTCCTTTTCCAGTTTATTTGCATCTTTTTTGTGTGAATTTAAAATATTTCAATAGCGTTCTAAAACTTCAGTACTTTTGGGACACTTCTGCTTCTGTGAGGTGCTTTTAGTATTTGTTCACACCAAACTAAAATACTGAATTTTATATCCTTTTCTCTTTTTTTTGTTTGATTAGCTGGGATAGATGGGCAGCTGAAGATCATGTCCTTCGTGACACCGATGAAAATCGGAGATTACAGCGTAAATTGGCAAGGAAAGCTGTAGCTCGCCTGTAAGAATACAAAAGTCATGAAATGAATGTTATTTAGTGTGCTTTCTCTTAATGTTTCGAATTTTTTAAATCTGGAAGTAAAAATCCGATAGACCTGGTTTGTTAAATAGTCTTATATGTTTAAAGCGTGTTAATGAGGAGTTGCTATTGTATTCGAACTGCCGTGTTTTCAGAGAGGTTACTATGGAATCTTCTGAGGTGGAGGTTAACATTTATGTTCTAGGATTCAATGATTTTTAGGTCCCTAAGAATCGTTGCTGTTATATCTTGTTTGTACCTCCGGACCCATATCAGGTGGCATCGGAATTTATTTCAGCGGCGTTTGGTTTTCTTTCAGAAGAAGCACAGGAAGAAAGAAGAAACGCTGCAGGTTGCCTGGTGTTGACTCTGTCTTAAAAAGCCTCCCTGTTGAAGACAAGGATGAAAATGATGAAAACTGTGAGTGGCTTGACTTCGTTTTCTCTGGCTGAAAGAACTTTTACCTCGTCCTTTTATGCCACAGGATTGAGGGGAGGATTCGCTGCAATTACAGACAGGGAACCAGTTCAAGCTCGAGCTCGTTGTTACGTGTAATGTCTACCCGTTTTGTTTTTGACAGTAGCAGCCCATAGTATCTCATCAGTCTTGCCTGTGACCACTGCCTTCTCAGCCAGTGTCTTTCTTTGTACGAACCCCTTATGTTTCCTTCTTGCCACTTCCTGGGCCTTGACCCCAGTTACGAATGCAACAGAGAACCACAGGCTCTCCTAGGTGACCAAACACGTTTAGATCATGAACTTGTGTGGTTTTTACCCTCACTGAAATCGGTGTTATATTTCTCAAAATAAATTTCTTTTCCAAAAGGTCCAGTATTTGTGTTCAGCATATAAAACATATGCAGGGTTGGGGCGCCTGGGTGGCTCAGTCGGTTAAGTGGCCGACTTCGGCTCCGGTCATGATCTCACAGTGTGTGAGTTCGAGCCCTGCGTGGGGCTCTGTGCTGTCGGCTCGGAGCCTGCTTTGGATTCTGTGTGTCCCTCTCTCCCTGCCCCTCCCCTACCTGCAATCTGCCTGTCTCTGTCTCTCAAAAACAGACAAATGTAAAAATAAAATTTTAAATGTATGCAGTACAGTTAATTATTGCCAGCGGCAGGACACACGTGCCACCTTAGCGAATTATAAGTGTAAAGGTTAAGGAAGTATATGATGCCGGTTTGCCTGATATTTTCTGTTTTACCTAGCAATAAGCAGTTCCTCTGATGACAGTAGTGAAGAAAAGGATGAAGAAATAAGTGAAGAAAGTGATATTGAAGAAAAGACGGAAGTGGTATGAAGTTTTTATTGTAAAATCTCTGTCTTAGGTATATATTTAGTGGTAAAATTATGTGATAAAATTCTCCACTTGTGGATCATTTTCTAAAAATGCATTTGTTTAACCAGATATTATAGAACTGTACTTGATTTTTATGGGAAAATAACCTTTATTTGTATTTACAGTCACCGTATGAACCTCTTGGTGGCTCTTTTTACCCATAAACTGTTTGCATGAATCATGGTTACTTCTTTCTTTCCAATGAAATCATGAACTTTATTTCTGTGATGGTGATTAGTGTTTAAATGTATCAGAGTTTAAGTGTATCAGAGTTCCGTATCTTCCGCCTGCCTTCAAAGTTAACATGTGTCTCACTGCCAACGCTGAAAGCAGAGAGAAACAAAGTAAGCATTTGCAACATGCTCAGTGCCCTAAAACCCGTAAACCTTGGACCTTTCATGTGCTTTTCTCTAGGACATGTGGCATCACCACTGGTATGAATGTTGAGGATTAACTGCGTTTGTTTCATAGTAGCCTCTCATGTGTTTGTCTTTGGATTTGCCCCCTCCCCCCCCCCCCCGCCATTATAAGTAGTTAAAGATGCAATTGTGACATTGCAGAAGGAAGGACCGGAGCCACACACAAGAAGGGAAATGGAAGAAAGGACAATAACGATAGAAATCCCAGAAGTTCTGAAGAAGAAGCTCGAGGACGATTGTTACTATATCAACAGGAGGAAACGGGTATACAGGGAGAATACATAAAACGTGGATTTGTAATAGAGCTTTCATTTAGCCATATTTTGCAATCACAGACTCAAATAATTAAAAACCTTGTAAGAATGAAATTCATATTTTAAGTTTTGTACTGAGTCAGGTTCTAAAGTTCCCTGACTGTGGCATTCTTGCTGATTGCATTAAGGCGTGCAGTCTTTCCCAGCCCTGGTTGTCCATTAGAACCATCTAGGGAGCTTTGCCAAACTCCTTATGCCTGGGCTTCATTCAAGAGGTTAAGACGTAATTGATCTGTCATGGAGGCTGACTGCGAACATAGTCTCCCCAGGTGGCCCTAATTGATCACTAAGATGTGAGTCACTGCTTACATTTATTTTGAAAACTTACACTGTGATCTTCATGGGGATATGATTAGTAGAAGCAATCAAGGAGCCTCAAAGTATATTTAAAAGATTCTCCTCAAGCAGAATTGGCTTTATTTTTTTAAGATTTTATTCTTCAGTGATCTCTACACCCAATGTGGGGCATGAACTCACAGCCAAGGTCAAGAGTCGAATGCTCTACTGACTGAGCCAGCCAGGCACCCTGAGAACTGGCTTTATTTTTGAGTTAAAAAGTTTATAGAGACAAGAGCACTGTTTCTTGGAATGTATGATTTACACAGTGAGATGTGTGCATCAGATGTCTATGTTTTCATTAACAGTTAGTGAAGCTTCCGTGCCAGACCAACATCATAACTATTTTGGAGTCCTACGTGAAGCATTTTGCTATCAATGCAGCCTTTTCAGCCAATGAGAGGCCTCGGCACCATCATGCTATGCCACATGCCAATATGAACGTGCACTATATTCCAGCAGAAAAGAAGTGAGTAGTGGGGAGGGGGGGATTGGTGGCTCAGTGGCTCGCTCTCTCTGTGTATTAGAGAAGTGACTTCCATTTAGGATAGGTGACACTCTCCTTTTCTCTAATTTGGAATTCATTTAATACATCACTTAAGAATTAACTAATAATTCATTTAGTAACAAATTTAATATCAAAATATCCCTGTTTCAAAATGCCCAATAACTTTTTAGGTGTCTGGTGTGGATACATTGAGCATATGCACTGCCTCAACACCCAAGACCTGGTTTTCTCAGTGATACAATATAGGGAGATAACTCTTTTTCCTCGAGAAGCACCAGAATGGGGGATAACATTTTGCAAACAGCTTGTTTGCAAACAGGTTTTTATTCCAGTCAGGATTATTATGTTCATGGCCTGTGTTCTACATGTGGCCCAGCTCGATTAGAGTCCGACAGGCAGAGTATTGGATTTGAAACCAGTATTAGGAGTAGTGCATCAGGCTTGCCCCCTTCAGCTCCCGGTAATTGGGTTCTGTCCACCGTCTGCAGCGCAGGCTGCTTGGGCTGCTCATGTGACACTGAACATAGTCATTTGTGTTCAGTGTGATGTTAAAATCACTAGTGTACTTTTTTCACTTTGTATTATAGTTTTGTGTTTGTGCTTAATTTTCTGTTGACAACATCTATAAACTCTTTATACATATAGGTGTAATGTATAGTGTTTAAAACATCGCCTTCTTAAAAATGTGCAACTTGATTCTGATATTTTGGAAAGTATTTACTGCATCTCTAGTCTCTTACTCTCCTAGCGTTGATCTTTGTAAGGAGATGGTGGATGGATTAAGAATAACTTTTGATTACACGCTCCCACTGGTTTTGCTCTATCCGTATGAACAAGTTCAGTATAAAAAGGTGACTTCATCCAAGTTTTTTCTTCCGATTAAGGAAAGTGCCACAAACACTAACAGGTAAGTTAGCCTGCAGTCTGACTGATGTCAGCAAATAGTTGACTCTGTCTTTGAAGATTTCTATCTGATGCTATGGGGCCAATAGGTTTGGAGGAAGAGATTGAAAGGTGGAGTTTTTTCCTGAGTTAGCCAAGTCGTTCACTTTCAAATGGCTCTGAAAGATTTTACCAAGTGAAGATTCCAGTGTGAGAACTTGGTTGGATTTTGAGCAGCTAACTTGTCTTCCCAAAGACAAGTGGGGTGAAGACACAGGGCTGAGAAGGGCGGAAGATGTGGGTTTGAATTTAGCTCCTTTACTTGCTGGTTGTGTGACGTGTGGAAACGCCTTCTGAGCCTCTTCCTTTTGCCTCTGTTCAATGGAAAGAGCGTTTGCCTCCTCGAGTAGTTATTATTAAATGAGAAAGTTCTCCAAGGGCTGGCCACCTTTTGCTTTGAAGTAAAGGTTAGTTCCTCTGCTGTGTCACCACTTTCTTTCCTCAGTCACCAAGCGTGCCCAAATCTCTATTGTTTGGTTGAGAGAGGAGGGTCGGAGATCTCACCCTGAAGTCTGTACCTTCACTGGACAAGCTACTTCCCTATCTTCCTGGGCCTCTTTTCCTGGGAGAGCGGCGTGTTCTCATGATTTCCGCACCTCCATCTCCGCTCGCCTACCTACCGTCTGCCTCTGTCTACCGCTGCCCCTGCTCACTCTGCTTCCCCAAGAGAGGGTGCTGACAGCTGCCCGCTCGCCAGACGCCATGCTCTGCTCTGGCTACCTTTCCCTTCCATCCCCTTCCTTCCCTTCGTGGCTCCTCGTTCCTGGTTTTCTGCCTGCCTCACGATCATCTCTTTTCAGCCTGCCTGCCTGCCTCCCTGCCTCTCCCATTGGTTTCACCCTACGTGAGAGGCCTCTGCAACTCCTTGGGGACCTGTGTTGATGTCCCCATGCCCTGCTTCAAACCTCAGGGTGGACTGTGTGTTCCACAAAGCTTGGCGGATGCTTGTGGCTTTTCTTTCTAGTCTTGTAGTAGTTACAGCGTAACGGAACGACACGGTATTCCTACGCCTTTTAAAACAAAATCTATTGGGGCGCCTGGGTGGCGCAGTCGGTTAAGCGTCCGACTTCAGCCAGGTCACGATCTCGCGGCCCGTGAGTTCGAGCCCCGCGTCGGGCTCTGGGCTGATGGCTCAGAGCCTGGAGCCTGTTTCCGATTCTGTGTCTCCCTCTCTCTCTGCCCCTCCCCCGTTCATGCTCTGTCTCTCTCTGTCCCAAAAATAAATAAACGTTGAAAAAAAAAAAATTTAAAACAAAATCTATTGAAGTATAGCAGACCCAGTGTTACATTACTTTGAGACGAACAGCACAGTGATTGGACAGTTCCATACGTTATGCTGTGTTGCCCACCACAAGCACAGCTGCCGTAGTATTCTTACTCTCTTGAGCAGGGTTTCTCAACCTTGGCCCTATTGACGTTTTGAACAAGATCATTCTCTGTGGTGGGGCTTTCTTGTGCCCTGTGGGATGTTGAGTGGCAGCCTTGGCCTCTCTCCATTAGATGCCAGTAGCGCTCTGCCGGTGGTGACAGCCGAAACGGTGCTGTCTCCAGATAGTGCCAGTGTCCCCTGGCAGGGCGAGACGACGTCCGATTGAGAACCATCGGTATAATATATAAAAGGGGCATCAGGCTTTAATGCCAACATGCCTTGCAGAGTTATCAAGGGGATGTAAATGATTTATTAGGTCTGGTTACTCCCTTTTTTTTTTTTTTTATCTTTTCTTATATTTATTTATTTTTGAGAGAGAGAGAAAGAGCGTGAGTGGGGGAGGCACAGAGAGAGAGGGAGACAGAATCCGAAGCAGGCTCCAGGCTCTGAGCTGTCAGAGCCCGAATGTGGGGCTCAAACCCACGAACCGTGAGATCATGACCTGAGCCGAAGTCAGACGCTTAATCCACTGAGCCAGCCAGGCGCCCCAATCCGTTTGGTTACTCCTTAAGAAAACATTTGTTTTGTCACACTTGAAAGTAAAAGTTTATAAGCCTCCTGGAGGAGAGGCAAGAGTGTTTTCAGTGTGAAGGAGGACATGTAAGAACCGCTCCGGGTTTTGCAGAGGTTATGTGTGCCAGTGTGTGCGATGCTCTCTCTTCTTCCGTAGGAACCAGGAGGAGCTCTCTCCGAGCCCGCCTTTGCTGAATCCGTCCACACCGCAGTCCACGGAAAGTCAGCCCACCTCCGGTGAACCAGCCACCCCCAAGAGGCGCAAGGCCGAGCCGGAAGCCTTGCAGTCTCTGAGGCGGTCCACGCGCCACTCTGCCAACTGTGACAGGCTGTCTGAGAGCAGTGCCTCTCCTCAGCCCAAGCGCCGGCAGCAGGACACGTCCGCCAGCATGCCTAAGCTCTTCCTGCACCTGGAAAAGAGTAGGTCCATTCCCAGGCGCAGGGCAGCCGTTCACTTGTGCTTGGCCCGTGCCGGCCGCTGCTGTCCTGAAAGGAAGCTGGCCGGCAAGGGGGGCGGGGAGGGGAGTGGGGGCGAGCGCCCAGTCACAGCCACGTTCGCCCGCTCGCCTGTGGGAGCTCCGCTCAGGAGCTGGCTCCAACCGAGGCTCATGAAGCATTTTGCCTGTGGCCGGGAGAGAGAGGAGCCCCCACGCCTGAGCCCTGCAGTCGGATGCTTGGCACCTGCTGGTGTAGCTGGGTCTCGTGGGTCTGGTAGCGGTAGCTCCCCGTTGCCTCCCCCCAGCCCTAATCCAGCAGCCTGGGTGACCACTGCTTACTTCCCGTCCGGATGGATTTGCCTCTTCCAGGCCTCAATTCCTGTCAATGCGGGTAACGCAGTAAGTGGTCTTTTGTCTGTGGCGTCTTTCGCTCAACGTAATACTTTCAAGGTTCATCACATTGTAACGTACATCAGCACTTGATTTTTTTCCCCAGATAATCGAGGTACCGGCTTTTGTGGTAGCAAAGTCTTCCCGTTAAAGATGAATAACTTCTCTGCCGTTGGTAATGGTCTTCCGGCAGTCTTTGGTTCAGTTCCTGTGACTTACGAGTGAATAATTAACACCTCTTCCTTTCAAAGAGACACCTGTGCACAGCAGATCATCCTCACCTGTCCCGCTGACCCCTAGCAAGGAAGGCAGCGCAGTGTTTGCTGGCTTTGAAGGCAGAAGAACTAACGAAATAAACGAGGTAAAGCGTTGGCATTACTGCTCGGCCTCCTATGGCTGCTTGAGTCCTGTGGAAGGAAGTCGGGTTTCCTGAGAGACAGGATGTCGCTCCTGCTGTGGGTATTAACAAAATGCTTCAGATGATGATGCTGAATGTTGGTTTTGGTTTCTAAAATGAGAAAATCATTAGGATTCCAGCCCTGTGCTTCTGCTCATCTCTCAAGTAAGCACGACTGTTGAAATATGAGTACTTTCATTTTCTGGAACAAGCATCAGCACGCTTGTTGTGCAAAAGGCCAGAGAGTAAGTATTGGAGGCTTTGTGGGCCACGTGGTCTCCTTCAAGAGTACCTGATTCCAAAAGCATCTGTAGACACTATGTAAATGAATGGGCGTGCTGTGTTCCAATAAAACTTTATTTAGAGACACCGAAATTTGAATACTTCATTTTCGTGTTATGAAACATGGTTATTCTTGTGTTTTTCCAGTCATTTAAAAATTAAAAAATTCGTTCTTAATAGTAATATTAGTAGCCATCCCTTTGAGGGCATGCTGTATGTCAGCACCGTGCCAGGCACTTGACCTAAATCACCTCAGATTTTCTAGAACAACCTTGCCACCAGGTTTTCATTTTACAATAGGGAAACTTTTCATTTAAAAATTCTGTTTTTAAGACCGGTTAACTGATGTGTAGGTAGTGAGTGTTTCAGGGGTTCAGGAGGCGTCTTAGTCTACTGGCATATTTTGTGAATCTCACTTAAGTAGGATTTCCTTGTTTCTGTGCACGACTTTACTAGGCAAGGAGAACACTAAGTGATGAAGGTTGGCAAACTTTTTCTGGAAAGGGTCAGATTGTAAACATTTTCAGGGTTGTGTACCATACGGTCTCTTTCGAGGTTAGCCAGCTCTAGTGTCGTGTGAGAGGGCTACAGACCACTCGTAAGTGAAGGGGTATGTCTGTGTGCCCCCACAATTCATTCATGGACACTGGTAATTGAATTTCATATCATTTACACGTCCTGAAATACTATTCGTGTGATTTTACTAGCCATTTAAAAATACGACAACCATTTTTAGCACAAGGGCGTTTGGGCTGGATTTGGCACAAGGCCTTACCTAGTTGGCTGGCCCTTGATAGAAAAACTGGAAAACTTAGTTTGTTTTACGATGACATTGAGGGAAGATTAGGAAATTCCTAGGATGAGCAGTCCCTGACATCCTGTTCCTCAGACACGGCCCTGCAGGTGTTATTCAGGAGAGTCCTGTTTCTCGGAAAAGGCAGGGGAATATTCAGGCAAGGCCATTCCCACTCAGGTGAGCAGTGCGAGCCCACCATCTAGTGGTCACAGGTCCAGCCGCAGGCCCTAGTAGAACAGGATTTCTAGTAAATGGTTGGAGGGTGCAACAGGCTCCCAACAGTGACTCCTGAGGCCTTAGTGAACTCCCCCCTCGTAAGTGCCTCCATCTTCGTGTGTTGTAACGAAAGCCCTGCATCCGCCTCCCCTGAGACTCTCTGCCATTGCCGTTTGCTGGCCTGCATCGGGGGAGAGTCTGGATGCACACCTTTCTCATCAGTACTCACGGGTGGTTCTCTGTACGCCCCTGTGGAGACTGCCTCTGCTAGAAACCTGTTGTCCTCTGTGAGACTTACCTTCAGTTAATAGGAGGTGATACGCTGCATTGAAACGTGCAGTTGAGCGAGTGAGGCCGACTGCCCGCTGACCAGCCGAATGGCCTGCTGTCGTACACACGTGCGTTTCATGGTTCCGGCGATTGCAGATTCCTCCACGTTAACTTTAGGTGTCACTGTCAAGACAGTTGCCGAGTTTCAGGTTGAGGTGCCGGGCGTGGAAGAATGATGCCGAAACCAAATTGCCACCCTCAGTGATCTGCGCCACGGATGGGTGGGGTGGGTGGGTGAGGCCAAAGCCGAAGCTAGGACCTTAGCATGGAGTGCCGCGGAGCCGTGGCGAGACTCACTAGCTTCTCCAGTTTCATCGTGTTAAATTGAGTACATCAGCCTTTCTGGGGTCGTTTGGGCATCCTTCTGCTTTGTCTTGTGGAGGATTTCCTTTGGCTCTACTGTTTCCAGATTAAACTTGATAGATCCCAAAAGGCAAAGCAGCAACTCAGGAGAATAGATCTATAATTTGCTGAAGTATTTCTGTGGAATCTCATCAGAGCGCTTTTATTTATTTATTTTTTTTAATGTTTATTGTTTTTGAGAGAGGGGGAGAAGGAGACAGAGGGTCTGAAGCAGGCTCTATGCTGACAGTAGAGAGCCCGACACGGGGCTTGATCTCACAAAGCATGAGATCATGACCTTAGCTCAAGTTGAACGCTCAACCAACTGAGCCCCCCCCCGGGCGCTCCTCATCAGAGGGTTTTTAAATACAGCTCTGACTTTAACAAAACCTTATATCCATCCCCAGTTCTGAAATTGAAAAAGAAGGAAAAGAAATCAATTCCCAGGGTTTCAGTCTATTTTCACTTGATTCAGTGGGTCAGATTAGTTTCCAAAGTCAATCAAATATATCAGGAGATTAGAAAAACCTTGAAACGTGTCTGGGTTACTTTTTACCACTTCATTCTCTAATATGGCATGATTTTCAAGAAAGGAAAGGAGACGAAATGACCAGAACAGTTACAGCTAATTTATAGGTAGTAGCTGTTGGAATCTCACTTAAGTAGGATTTCCTTGTTTCTGTGAACGACTTCACTAGGCAAGGAGAACATTAAGTGATGAAGGTTGGCAAACTTTTTCTGGAAAGGGTCAGATTGTAAACATTTTCAGGGTTGTTGTAGGAAATCAAATAAATTTATTGTTAGAATTTTTAGGTGATTAGAAGTATCTCCATGTTGCCAAGGAAGGTGGGTCCTCGTGTGCTTGGTTTAAAAGGCAAAAATATTTTGAAAAAGTTGCCGTAGGAAACTATAAGATACATGCTGACACGTAATCCATGTGGGAAACACGTGCCTTTTTCCTCCCCAACCCCCTAAATCATAATTCCACCAATAAGACATGAGCATTGAACATTTTGGTATGTACTTCTACTTGGTAATTTTTCTGTATTTACATAATCATACACATCATATTGTGTATTTTTTGCAAGCGTTCTTTTGAACTTTGTTATTTTGTAGTTTTTGATTCTCTTCAACATAAAGCATTATACTGGCCTACATGCTGAGATCATGCCCTTAAATGGCTTTGTGGGAAAGCTAGAGGAGTGGCTTTCAAACTTCTGCATTGGTTTGTTGTTATTGTTTACTCCCATTTTCTGGTCCAGCTGTGAAGCAACTCATGAGGCACCACAAGGACAGGAAGCTTGGGAGTGAGAATGTCACACTGCATGCGAGACTGAGAACCTCACAGCATGTGTATTTCTGCTGCGATTCCAGATTTTGAGATCTCTTGGTAACAGTGTTAAGATGCAACAATTCATGCAACTCATGCTTTTCCCAGGTCCTCTCCTGGAAACTGGTACCGGACAGTTACCCCCCAAGTGACCAGCCGCCTCCACCCTCTTACATTTATGGGGCACAACACTTGCTACGATTGTTTGGTGAGAAGTCCCTGGCCCCTGCTTTCTTCTTCCTTTTTTTTTCCACTTTGGGTTTTTTTTTTAAGGTTATTTTTTTTTTTTTAATAATCAAACTCGTGACCCCAAGATCAAGAGTCGCACATTCTTCCAACTGAGCCAGCCAGGTGCCCCTCCAGTTTGGTTTTCACACCCTTGTTCTTTTATGTACAGCTTGTAATTTTGAGGGTCTAAGAAAAAGCATTGAAAAATGACCTCTTTAAAAAAGGCACTGAATGAATCTTAAATTTCATAAAAATGGTGTTTGTATCATTTGTACCACTACCCTGTGTTCAGTAAGACTTTTTGGTTTTATCTGATAACGTAGATGTTAATTTCAGCTTGAGCAGGATAAATAAGGACCCTCAGTATGTCCTACTCATTGCCAGAGTCTGCTGATTGTAAATGGTTTGGGTTTTATTTTTAATGCAGTGAAACTTCCAGAAATCCTTGGAAAGATGTCCTTTTCTGAGAAGAATCTGAAGGCTTTACTGAAGCACTTTGATCTCTTTCTTAGGTATTTTTATTTCTTTTTTTATTAATTTATCTTTTATATATCTTTTCTGAACTTCTCCGTAACAGCGGTGGAAGCTAATAATCTGTGTGGTATTTTTAATAGTCGCAGTATTACCGAAGTATGATTGGTTCTAACTGTAATCGTAACATAGGGGGGTTTTGGCAATTTTTTTTCTGTAATTTATCTGTGTTCTGAGTCCAGGATGTTCGTTGTATTGAGGTAAAATTTTTTGTGTCACACTAGAAGAATCCAGTTGGGTAACTGTGAATAGAAAATTAAATTTTTACAGTAGAAGTGATTAAGATCGATAGTAATTTAGTTTTACATTTTTTCTTTACAAGTACCTTAAGTATTAGACTTTTTGTTGTGTGTACATAAACCTAAATATTAGCATTTACAGGTTGGGTTTTTGTGTTTATTTTTTTTTTAAGTTTGTTTATTTTTGAGAGAGCAGGCGCGTGAGAAAGAGAATCCCAAGAGAATCTCCACGCTGTCAGCACAGAGCTCAACGCGGGGCTTGACCTCACGTACTGTGAGATCATGACCTGAGCCAAAATCAAGAGTCAGATACTCTACCGACTGAGCCACCCTGGTGCCCCTATCGTTTGTTTTTATAACATGAAAATGTAGAAGTGGTCAGAACCCTTTTTTGCATGAAGCGTTTGTATAAGGCAGCCTGCCACCTAGTGGAGTTTAGGTTGTTTCTATTTGTACACTTGATAGTGGAAGGGTTCTGATGAAATGGTAATTACTGCAGAAGCCAGATACGTGCAATGAAAGTAATCTGTATATAGAAATCAAAATCACGTTCATTTTTTTTCTTTGGAATACCGAGAAGGGGTGAAATGTTAGAGTGCTTGCAAGTTAAAATTTTGCTTGCTGGTGTTCCGCCCTCGCTGTAATGATCATCGGGGCAATGTTTTTCTTCTTCCAGGTTTTTGGCAGAATACCACGATGACTTCTTCCCAGAGTCTGCCTATGTTGCTGCCTGTGAGGCACACTATAGCACCAAGAACCCCAGGGCGATTTATTAAAGGTTTGATGGTTCTGGAAGAACATCTTGTCTGTCTAGCTTTGTGCTCTAGGTTCGCAGTGAAGAGTGAAGGTCTGGGGAGATGGTGGGCCTTCTTTACAGGGATGAGACAACAGCCACCCCCGGGGCTCTGGCGGAGGTGGGCCCGTTTGTTTGAGTCGCTTACATCCTGTAGTTATTCTGTAAAGGTTTACTTCCTGGGTGCCTGAACGGCCTCCAACATCTGACCCTTGCCACTGTATGCGTCGTCTGTGACAGCAGTTAAAGAACAGCTGTGTTCACAGTGAAACATTAATGGAAGTATGTATAGGTTAGGCTGTTTTAGTAGATGTTGGAATTGTTTGTTAGCAATGACCACGTTTTTTAGTTACTCATTAGCATTAAGCAAAATTGTTTTCCAAACTGTTTTCATTCTTGTGACGAGGCTCAACAGCTCTGTCCACCAAATTTCAGTTTTGCTTGGAAATCACAAAATAGTCCCAAAATATTTTAGAGGGAATTGATATCGATGGCAAAAGAAAATTTGCAGCCCCACACTTGCTTGTTATAGTTCCTTTCGTCCAAAACCTTATTTTTGGTGATCTAAATAAAGCATTGCCTCTCTTGTTTGAGATTTTACAGCTATACTTTGTTGTGTAATGTTATGGTTCCCTTTCTGTAAAACCTTATTTTTGGTGATCTAAATAAAGTGTTGCCCATCTTGTTGCAAAGAAGCAGGAGTTTTCACTCTGGTCTTGGCCTCTTTGTTGCAGAGGGAGAGTGAGGTCACCTCTTGACTAATAACTTTTTGTTGTACTTTTGTGCCTGCTTTGTTAAGGCCTTTTGTTTTCTATCCCTCTGTGATTTTGCCCCACTTGATGGCTTGACCAGAAGGTGACTACTGGGAGATGCTGCACGCTGGGCTGGGCCAACACGTTTCTCCTCCATCGTTACCAGCTGACAGTCTCTGAAGACACCTTTCTAATCCTCATTATAGTCTCTCGTGTGCCTCCCTCTCCCCCAGGATGCTTCACAAAGTTGTAATTCAATTAAAGGGGTACCAGTACCATACTAGCCTTGACTGTGGTGCCTGCCTATTCTTACAGCTCAGTTCAGTGGACCTTAACTTCCAAAGACCACTGCTCATGAATGACAAAGGCCACAGGGAATTTTTTTAAGAATCTAAAATGGCTCAATGATTCCATCAAAGAGATTTCTGCATGTACTGACCAGTGAGATTCAGAACCTATAAACCAGAGTAAACATCACCTTAGTGCAGTTAGTTGCTGAGTAAGACTCAAGTCTTTGGTGTCTAATCTGGACTAGAACTATACTTCCTACTGTGTTTCATCCCATTTGGTTTATGCAGTGCCTGTTTAAATCTGGTGTACCTGTAGTGTGCTTGAATTGTTAGAAAACTTTAATCTGTAATTGTGGCCCAGAAAAGAAAAAAGATTTTTCCCTTACAAGAATCTCCTTATTAAGTGTCCCCAGTGAAATGAACACACACTATCTGTTGGAACATTTTTTTAATGTTTATTTTATTTTTGACAGAGTGAGAGCAGGGGAGAGGCAGAGAGAGAAGGGGACACAGAATCTGAAGCAGGCTCCAAGTTCTGAGCTGTCAGCACAGAGCCTGACATGGGGCTCAAACTCACGAACCATGAGATCATGACCTGAGCTGAAGTCGGATGCTTAAGTAACTGAGCCACCCAGGCGCCCCAAGGAACGTTTTTTTTACTATGAATCTAATTTATTGTCAAATTGACTTACATACAACACCCAGTGTTCATCCCAGCAAGCGCCCTCCTCAGTGCCCATCACCCATTTTCCCCTCTCCTCACCGCCCCCATCCCCCCTCAGTTTGTTCTCTGTATTTGTAGAGTCTCCTGATTTGCCTCCCTCCCTCTCTGTTTGTAACTATTTTTTCTCCTTCCCTTCCCCATGGTCTTCTGTTAAGTTTCTCAAGATCCACATATGAGTGAAAACGTGATAATATCTGTCCTTCTCTGACTGACTTATTTCACTTAGCACAATAGCTTCTGGTTCCATCCACATTGCTGCAAATGACAAGGTTTCATTCTTTCTCATTGCCAAGTAGTAGTCCATTGTATATATAAACCACGTCTTCTTTATCCATTCATCAGTTGATGGACATTTAGGCTCTTTCCATAATTTGGCTATTGTTGAGAGCGCTGCTGTAAACATTGAGATACACAATCATTCTCAATGCAGAAAAACTGAGAGCTCTCCCCCCTGAGATCAGGAACACGACAGGGATGTCTGCTCTCAGCGCCGTTGTTTAACATAGTGTTGGAAGTCCTAGCACCAGCAATCAGACAACAAAAGGAAATCAAAGGCATCAAAATTGGCAAAGAAGAAGTCAAACTTTCACTTTCGCAGACAACATGATACTCTACATGGAAAACCCGAAAGACTCCACCAAAAGACTCCGAGAACTGATACATGAATTCAGCAGAGTCACAAGGAACAAAATCAATGTGCAGAAATCAGCTGCATTTTGGGGCGCCTGGGTGGCTCAGTCGGTTAAGCGGCCGACTTCGGCTCACGTCATGATCTCACGGTCCGTGAGTTCGAGCCCCGCGTCGGGCTCTGTGCTGCCAGCTCAGACCCTGGAGCCTGTTTCAGATTCTGTGTCTCTCTCTCTCTGACCCTCCCCTGTTCATGCTCTTGTCTCTCCCTGTCTCAAAAATAAATAAAGTGTTAAAAAATTAAAAAATAAAAAAAAGAAATCAGCTGCATTTTTATACACTAATAATGAAGCAAGAGACAGAGAAATAAACTGATCTCATTTACAATTGCACCAAGGAACATTTTTTTTAATGTTTATTTTTGAGAGAGGGAGAGGGTGCTTGCGAGCCGGGGAGAGGCCTAGAAAGAGGGACACAGAGGACCTGAAGCAGGCTTTGAGCTATCAGTGCAGAGCCCGACACAGGGCTCAAACTCACAAACTGAGATCATGACCTGAACTGAAGTCAGATACTTAGCCTTCTGAGCTGCCCAGGTGACCCTCTCTTGGAACATTGCAATAATTACACACCTTGAGTTTACGATTTATTCTGTTTCTAGTAATGAGATACTATTTTCTTCCCACAAGGCATTTCCTAACCATAACTTCCTTTAAGCTAATTTTTTGGAGCTTGGGTTGATTTAAATATCTTCAAAATGTCCCTTGATTGTATATTACTGATAATTTTTCAAATAATTCATCACTTAAAAATATGATTTGAATGTCTGGACAGTTCTCATCAGAATTATACTTCATCCTCTTGTCAATTTTTAAATTGTTACTTGCCTAAACTGCCAAACCTTGCCATTAAGTATCATGTTCATCATGTTAATGTTTTCAAGTCCTTTAAAGATGTATTGAAAATAATATTTTAGCAACTTGTGTATCAGGTCCTTGTACTACCAGGCCCTTGGACTTTGAAAAGGACATTCAAGAACAACGACAAAAACAAAAACACTCCTGAACAGAAGTAGATTTATAAATCATTTCACAGAACAGTGTACACAAAAACAAAAGAAAAAATTATCAGGGCGCCTGCCTGGCTCAGTCGTAAAGCATGTGACTCTTAATTTCAGGGTCGTGAGTTCAAGCCCCACATTGGGTGTGGAGCCTACTTAAAATGTAAAAAAACATTTTAAAAAGTATCAATTTATAAAAGTTGACGTCTGTCATAAGACTTTATTATCAACTCTGTAAACATTTGAGGAAGTGAAGTCACCCAGTTTTTCCATTATTGTTTTAATAAGTCGGTGGCCTCTGCCTTTTAATATTTAGCTTGTCAAATAAGTTTATCAACATTTATTGACAACCACCTCCTGGGATACCAAAAACTGTGCGAGGTATTGGAAACATAAGGGCAAATGAGATATGATCTGGGGCGTCTGGGTGGCTCAGTCGCTTAAGTGAATGACTCTTGGTTTCGACTCAGGTCATGATCTCATGGTTCACGAGTTCGAGCCCCACATCAGGCTCCACACTGCCAGTACGGAGCCTGCTTGGGATTCTCTCTCTCTGCCCCTGCCCTGTGCTCGTTCTCTCTCTCTCGCTATCTCTCTTGCTCTTTCTCTCCCTCCCTCCCCCTCTCAAAATAAGTAAACTTTTAAAAATTTTCAAATAAATAAGATACAATCCTTGCTGGGGAATATACTTAAGATTGATTCCTCCTTAACTTCTATATCAAGGAAGTGTGTCACTTTAACCAGTTCTTGATTTTAAAGAGTATAATGTAACCATAAATGGCAACATTTTCCAAAATTAACCTTCCCATTGTACAAGAAAGAATGGATAATTCTCTTAATTAATTGGTATGTGGATGTCAGTTTAGGTAGGTTTGATTATTAAGTTTTCACTATTGAAAAATCTGGCAAGATGATGTTAAGGGACTTGATATCCATTGGGGAAAGGAGTTTCAACAGATTAAAATTAAAAGCAGTTGGGGCACCTGGGTGGCTCAGTCGGTTGAGCATCTGACTTCGGCTCAGGTCGTGATCTCACGGTTCATGAGTTTGAGCCCTGTGTCGGGCTCTGTGCGGACAGTTCGGAGCCTGGAGCCTGCTTCCGATTCTGTGTTTCCCTCTCTCTCTGCCCCTTCCCTGCTCATGCTCTGTTTCTCTCTATCAAAAATAAATAAACAATAAAAAAAATTAAAATTAAAAGCAGTAATTTGGGGAGATTGTGTTTACTTCACAATGAGAAAAGACTCCTCAATAAACCAATTAAATCTTTTTTTTTTTTTTTTAAGCAATGCAATTGGAAAGACAC
This sequence comes from Prionailurus bengalensis, assembly GCF_016509475.1. NCBI lineage: Eukaryota > Metazoa > Chordata > Mammalia > Carnivora > Felidae > Prionailurus > Prionailurus bengalensis. Next base: position 8,726,633 of record NC_057361.1, read on the forward strand.
CCTTTTACTCTAGCTTCTTTTTGTCTTAACGCTTGTGCCAAATTCTTCCTGATGCTCACCTGGGACAAATCCTTAGTGCATATTTAAGCTAATTGAGTTGGGTCGTTTTTACCTAGTTTCAGTAAAAAGAGAATGCTACTTCCTGCCTCTCTGTTCTGTGGAATCCACCCAAACTCCAACTGACTTTGCAAATGGCCATTTCTTTGCCTCAGCTTTTCCTCTGATTGATGAGCAGAATGTAAGTGCCCTGTGAACGTCCACAAGGCCTGGGATGAAGCTCCTCTCTAGCCCAGATCATCTTCTCAAGATTCTTCTACATGTTGCCGATGTGCCTCGCGCATTAAAAGCATACATGTTGTATCTGTCCTCACACAGCAAGGGCTACAATTAGCATCAGTGGGTGAATAAGCAAGTGTTCACGTGGTGGTAGACAGTTGGCTGTGAACTCGGGAGAGTGGAGATTTCTGAGGACAAAAGGAAGAGAAAAGCGGCCAAGGGCCTGCTTTACAAAATTGGGGTGTTTGGGCTGGATAGTGCGTGGTGGAAGCCTCCCCCCTAAAGCTCTGTAAGATAACTCTGCTGAAATGTCGACCATTCACTTAAAGCTTGAGGAAATGGAGTTGTGGTCTTGACCCTCTGTGGAGATGGGTTGTCAGGCTGAGACTGACCTCTAGGCAGGAGGGGCAAGAGCCACAGCGCCCCAAGAGTTGGTTCATATGTTCTGTCACTTATCAAAAGGGTTCTAGGAGAAGGCAGGCACAAAAGGTCACATATTATATGATTCCATTTCTACAAAATGTCCAGACTAGGCACACCATTGGGACAGAAGGTAGACCAGTGGTCGTTAGAGGTTGGGGAGAGAAGGGGATTGGAACTGACCGCTAATAGTTCTGATGTCTCCTCGGGGTGGTAGAATATTCTGGAATTAGTCGTGATTGTGTACCACTCTGTGAATTCACTAGAAACCACTGGATTGTCTGCTTTTAAAAGGTGATTTTTACAGTATATGAATTATATCTCAGTTGAAACAGGGAGATCCAGGGATTGGCTGTGCCTGCAACTCAAGAAAAATCCACCATGAAAATGCATTTTTGAGAACTGCAAAGCTGTTTGCTCCAATACTTCAGCATGGCTTCTTTAACGCACCGTTGCCCCGCGCAGGCCAACGTTCCTTTTCTCACTCCACTGAGTTCACTCTTCACCTGAAGGTCAGACAACCAGTGCTGTGCCTTCATACGATTTCCTTTGTGAGCAAATACGGAGTTGACAGGTCTTCAAACTTCCCTGACCTCCAAATTCTGCATGGCAGGGCGGAGGGAGTAAGTAAATACTGATATTATGACATAAGCAAAAAAGGTGCACAAGCAGCAGAGGTTAGTAACCGCAAAAATAGTATGCATTGAGAATAATGCCAGTACGCGTTCACCAGTCTTCATGTTTCGGAATTTCTTTGCAACGTCAATCTTTATCCTTCCAGAAGGTCGTGAAAAATCATAGGTAGTAAAGCGTTCGACTGTGTTTTTCTATTGATTGTACTTTTCTCACTCAGATTTACAACTTTCGGTGGAATGATTTAATAAGTCATTTAGAGATCTGCTTTGGCACAAGGTAAATTACACCAGCCTGCTGATTCTATTTACTGCTCTGTCTTCACTATTGTAAAGGTGACTTCTGAGACCATTACTCTCCAGAAAATGATTTGGGGTGAGATGACTTGTGAGCTGTATAGAAACACACCTATTAATGTTAGAGGAGAAAGGCTGTTCCAGTGTGTTCGGGCAGTACGTAAGACGAAGTCTAAAGACCAAAAATGCTCTATTGGAGGGAAGCCTAGTAAGATTTTCCTTTGATTTACAATAATTCATCTTATCGTTTATATTCCGTAGCATGTAAAGCTTAACCAATCATAGCATTAAAACCCTTTGTTAATTTTGTGGTCCAGAAGAAGCCATGGTGTGGTAGGTAGATTGAAAAATGTTTCCAAATCTTTACACACAAACACACACACAAACGTGTCTCTATCCTTCATCTTTCAAAGGCCAATTTTTAGTTTCTCTTATCAAGAGTTAGGATCTATTTTCCTTCCCCTTGAATTTGGTCTGGCTTTTATTTCTCTTGGGCTGATGGCTGACTTTCAATAGATCACAGCGAGAGGAGTGTTCTGCCCAGTACAAAACCCAGATTAGTCTGGCCTGGGGATTTGCTCTAGCCAAGAAAATAGGGCGGGAGTGCTTCCCTTCCCTTCTCTCCCTCGGAACCTTGCTGAGATGTGAAACGACCCCGGGCTAACCTGCTGGACGATAAGAGACATCTTGCCTAGTTATTCTCTTCTCATCACCCAACCAACTACCGGCCAACTGCCCCACACGCGAATGAAACCCTTTCAGACCAGCCAACCCCCAGCCTACCTACGAGTCCGCTATAGATGCGTACATAAGCCACCCCAAATCTGCCAGACCTGGCCTAGGTTAGCAGAACCACCCGGTTGGCCTCTACATTGTTGATCAATAATGAACACTTACTGTTTTAAGCCACTGTGTTTTGGGGCGGTTTGCTATACAGCAATATAGCTGTATCTTTGTGGTGTATATGTTTTGCATCCTATGTATGGAAGAGCGCGAGCTTCATTGCCTTAGCTGAAAGAGCTGAAATTCTGGTATGTTCAGAGGCCATCAGCTAACCAAGGGACCATGTACCTGCTCCTGCTCCCGCTCAGGTAACAAGGAAGAAATGGATAGAGACCGCAACCTATCTTTGGGATTTGGTAGCTAGCACAACGTGGGTTTTATTCTGTAAGAAATTTAGTTTGCAGAAAACTAAAGAGGACATAGAATATGTTTTCACCATAAAATTAACAAGTATTATTATTTTGTAAGATTTGTTTCCAGCCACTGTTTTAAAACCAAATGAAACATTTGTTGCTGCCTGGATCTCAATCCCCAGCCCTTCTCCCAGAGGTGATAATTCCCTGAGTTTGGTGTAGTGTGGACTTGTATTGTGCACATGGGATTTCTCGGTCTCGTACTCTACACCTTGTTCCTGACATGTATTGATGCGTATTTACACATATACATGTACGTATAACAGAAATATGTGTGTATGTAAGTACATCAACCTGTGTTTTTACATATATACGTATTTAATTTAATCCTGTTAACTGCCGCAGAAGATGATCACATGGATATAAAACCTTTTATTAATTACCTTACCATTGTTGGACGTTCGGATTGCTTCTGAGTCCCCCTTTTACTAACAGTGCTGCAAAGAACAGTGCTTGTACGCAGGTCCTTGTATTCAAACACCAGTCATTCTGTGGGTCATACGCCCAGAATTGCTGGGTGCTCAGACACATGCTTTTTCACATTTTCTAGAGTCTAGAGTTACCCTGTTGGACAGGGAGCTGGCTTTATCAGAGTTTCTGGGTGTTCAGTTTCAGGGCGGTTGTCTTGTGGGACAGATTTATAACACTGGGAGCTAAAAAGAAACTTGAAAACTTGAAATCTCGGAAACATTCTCCACGTTGCCTCATCTCATATCGCCCGCTCCCCCCTGCCCTGTGTTTTTGTGTAGTGTTGGGGATTATTTGGTGGCCTCATAGAAATTAGAAATAAATAACTTCATGGTGGTACAAAGCAGGGTAGGAGTTGATGATCTGCTACTTTGCTCACAGGGCAACTGTCAATGACACCGTGGAAAGGAGTTGATTGGCCATGTGAGGAATATTTCAAATATTGCATGGAACGGGGCAAATGCACCACATCAGGTCATTTCTGAGGGGTATCAGGTTCATTATTCAATAAGGCAAACCAGGGGCTCTTGGGTGGCCCAGTCGGTTAAGCAGCCAACTTTTGGTTTCGGCTCAGGTATTTCTCTCTGCCCCTTCCTCCCCACCCCCCACCGCTTGTGCTCCATCTTTCAAAGATAAATAAACTTTTTTTTTTAAGAATAAGGCAAACCAGTTCTTTTGGCTTTCTCAATCGCGAGGTCAAGTCTAAAACCCTGCATTTTCACATTCCAAGACATGAGATGGTAAACATACTATGCCAGGATCAAGGTTAGGTCAAACAATATCGTCTCTGTAAGGGAGAGAAAATCATTCTTGTTGTTTAAGGAGTAAATGGCTGAATGTTCTTAGATTTTACACATCCCCTGTCAAAAGTGAATTAGAACATAAGAAGCCTGTCCTCATAATAAATGTGCTTCTCAACCAATTGTGTGTGCCCTTTGTCCTTTGGGTTCAGTCCAGACCAGCTGATCATAATAGGATGATGTCAACCTCACCTTATTGCTTTCAGTGTGTAACCGTATCCGAGAGCTGCCTGAAGTTTCTCGATTTATGTCAGGTTACATTATAGGTGCTCTGTAACGCAGCTGCTCTTAGTTTAAAAATTTTATAACTGGCGATAAGAATTTCGGGCTAGTGGAAGTAATACTCTATCGTGACTTTTGTATAGCAGAATGAGGAGAAATAAATCTATTGAAAAACTACATCCTTGGGGTGCCTGGGTGGCTCAGTCGGTTGGGTGGCCGACTTCGGCTCAGGTCACGATCTCGCGGTCCGTGAGTTCGAGCCCCGCGTCGGGCTCTGTGCTGACAGCTCAGAGCCTGGAGCCTGTTTCGGATTCTGTGTCTCCCTCTCGCTGACCCTCCCCTGTTCATGCTCTGTCTCTGTCTCAAAAATAAATAAAACATTAAAAAAATTAAAAAAAAAAAAGAAAAACTACATCCTTGTCCTCAAATTTCCAAGCTAGGCGGATCACAAAATCATGATTAAAATGAGCAAGAAGATAATATTAATGAAGTAAACTGCGTGCTCCCAGAAAGCACTCTAATAGGAACATCTGGGGACGCCTGGCTGGCTCACTCGGTACAGCACAGCAAGCGACTCTTGATCTCGAGGTGGGGGGGGGGGGGGAGGTGGTGAGTTCAAGCCCCACATAAGCCGTAGAGCTTCCTTAAACGGAGCAATACACAATAATAAGAGGAACATCTGATGCTCGTTTTCTAGTTCCGTTCTTTAAGATTTTTGGAAACAAGGCTCTGGTTTGGGAAATAGCCAGCGTATTGTGCACACCTGAGGGAAATTTTATAAAGAGGTTTCAGGTGCTGGCCCGTTTTTCGGTGATGAGCTGGCCGCCCCAAATCCACCGCTCTGGGCTGGGCTCCGTGTTTGCGAAAACGCGACGGTGCAAAGCAAGCTCCGGTGACGCGGGCTTGCTTCCCGTTTCTGCCAGGGGAGGGCGCCCGAGAGCAAGGAAGAGCGGGTGGGCTCGCGTCTCCCCGCCCCGACGCTAGGGCAGCTGGCCCCCCGCGCGCCCGCGGCCCGCCTGCAGCCCACACCTGCCCTCGGTCCTTCCAGAAGCAGCCTCCTGGGAGGCGCCCCTTCCTCAGAAGCCCCTGCTCTGAAGCCCTGGTCCCAGCAGCGGCCGGGCAGCAGCGCCCCTTCCTGCACAGGTAGCCACATGTCTAAAGGCTTTTAAAGTTCTTGATACATTTGCAAATTGCTTTCCAGATGAGTTCCTATGATTTACACCCTCGCTGGTTATGTGTGAAGATACTTCTGGAAAGCTCTCTCCCACACTATTGGTAAGGAACTCATCACGGTCTTCTGCTGATGTTTTACATTTAACTCTTGAATTCAGAGGTTCCCAAATGCCGGCGGAAATTGAGGGGGTGCGACAGAGACCTATGGCCCGCAAAGCCTAAGCTATGTATTGTCGGGTCCCTGACAGTTCAAGTTCGCCAAACCCGATCTAGATTTTCGAAAACATGACGATTGTGCCTGACTAGTTCGTACATTTCCAAGGCTACTTTTCAGTAGCTGTTCTTAAGGTCCAGTTGAACGCTCAGAATGTCTTTTGGAGGCATTTTCTTTTTTATGGATTACATGTGTCAAAGGCCGTCACTTCCTTTTTTTTTGTTTTTGAAGAAATTTGCTCTTGGATTTATAAATAATGCCGTATTTTGGTTTTCTAACGTATTTATTTTTATGTTTTATTTTCTTCTAAATACGTAGACTTAAAAAACCATTTCCTAAAACCTTAACGATTTTATTTATTTATTTATTTATTTATTTATTTAAATTCAAGTTAGTTAGCATACAGTGTAGTATTGGTTTCAGGAGTAGAACCCAGTGATTCATCTCTTACATACAATACCCAGTACTCATCCCAAAAGTACCCTCCTTAATGCCCATCACCCATCTAGCCCATCCCCAAACCCACCTCCCCTCCAGCAACCCTGTTTGTTCTCTGTATTTGTCTCTTAGATTTGCCTCCCTCTTTGTTTTTGTCTTATTTTGCCTTCCCTTACCCTATGTTCATCTGTTTTGTCTCTTAAAGTCCTCATGTGAATGAAAGTCATAGGATATTTGTCTTTCTCTGACTGACTCATTTCACTTAGCATAATACCCTCCAGTTCCATCCACGTAGTTGCAAATGGCAAGATTTCATTCTTTTTGATTGCCGAGTAATATTCCATTGTGTATATATACCACATCTTCTTTATCCATTCATCTATCAATGGACATTCCGGCTCTTTCCACACGTTGGCTACTGTCGCTAGTGCTGCTCTAAACATTGGGGTTCATGTGGCCCTTCAAAACAACACACCTGTATCCCTTGGGTAAATACCTAGTAGTGCCATTGCTGGGTCCTAGGGTAGTTCTATTTTTAATTTTTTGAGGAACCTTCACACTGTTTTGCAGAATGGCTGCACCAGTTTGCATTGCCACCAACAGTGCAAAAGTATTCCCCTTTTTCCACACCCTTGCTAATATCTGTTGTTTCCTGAGTTATTAATATTAGCCATTCTGACCGGTGTGAGGTGGTATCTCATTGCAGTTTTGATTTGTTATTTCCCTGATGATGAGTGATGTTGAGCATTTTTCATGTGTCTGTTAGCCCTCTGGATGTCTTCTTTGGAAAAGTGTCTATTCCTGTCTTCTGCCCATTTCTTCACTGGATTATTTGCTTTTTTTCGGGGGGGGGGTATTGAGTTTGGTAAGTTCTTTATAGATTTTGGAGACTAACCTTTTTATGTCATTTGCAAATATCTTCTCCTGTTCCGTCAGTTGCCTTTTAGTTTTGTTGATTGTTTCCTTTTCTGTGCAGAAACTTTTATCTTTTAGTTTTGTTGATTGTTTCCTTTTCTGTGCAGAAACTTTTTATCTTGATGAGGTCCCAATAGTTCATTGTTGCTTTTATTTCCCTTGCCTCCAGAGCCATGTCAGGTAAGAAGTTGCTGTGGCCGAGGTCAAAGAAGTTGTTGCCTGTTTTCTTCTGTAGGATTTTGATGGTTTCCTGTCTCATGCTTAGGTTTTTCATCCATTTTGAGTTTATTTTTGTGTATGGGGTAAGAAAGTGGTCCAGGTTCATTCTTCTTCATGCTGCTGTCCAGTTCTCCCAGCACCATTTGCTGAAAAGACTTTTTTCCATTGGATATTCTCTCCTGCTTTGTCAAAGATTAGTTGGCCATATATTTATTTGGGGGTCCATTTCTGGGTTCTCTGTTCTGTTGATCTATGTGTCTGTTTTTGTGCAAGTACCACACTGTCTTGATGATTACAGCTTTGTAATATAGCTTGAAGTTCGGAATTGTGATGCCTCCTGCTTTGGTTTTCTTTGTCAACATTACTTTGGCTATTCGGGGTCTTTTGTGGTTCCATACAAATTTTAGGATGGTTTGTTCTAGCTCTGTGAAGAATGCTGGTGTTATTTTGATAGGGGTTACATTGGATGTATAGATTGCTTTGGGTAGTATCGATGTTTTAACAATATGTGTTCTTTCAATCCATGAGCATGGAATGTTTTTCCATTTCTTTGTGTGTCTTCTTCAATTTCTTTCATAAGCTTTCTATAGTTTTCAGGGTACAGATCTTTTACCTCTTTGGTTAGGCTTATTCCTAGGTATCTTATGGTTTTTGGTGCACTTATAAATGGGATCAATTCCCTCATATCTCTTTCCGTTGCTTCCTTATTGGTGTATAGAAATACAACCGATTTCTGTACATTGATTTTATATCCTGCGACTTTGCTGAATTCATGTATCAGCTCTAGCAGTTTTTTTGGTGGAGTCTTTCAGGATTTCCATGTAGAGTATCATGTCATCTGCCCTCAAGAAGGTCGGGATAGAACGATCATACCTCGACATCATAAAAGCCAGATATGAAAGTCCCACAGCTAATACCATCCTCAATGGGGAAGAACTGAGAGCTTTCCCTCTGAGATCAGGAACACGACAGGGGTGTCCACTCTCACCACTGTTGTTCATCATAGGAAGTCCTAGCCTCAGCAATCAGACAACACAAAGAAATAAAAGGCATCCAAGCTGGCAAGGAGGAAGACAAACTTTCACTCTTCACAGATGACATATAACCATTAAGGTTGGTATCATTATTATTCAGCCGAGCAACCCCCATTTCTCTTAAAACCACGATACTAACATGTTCGACCCCCAAAGTAGCACTGGGTTTAACAACTAAAAGGCACCAACATCAAAGCACAATTTAAAAAAAGGAAAAAAACAAAAAAACAAAAACACCCCTTTCCCCCACCGCCATAGCCACTTGCCATAATCATTTTGGAGGTTTTTTCTTCTAGTCTCCTCTCTGAGGCTCATGCGTTTCAAGGGTCAGTTGGTCACTCTGTCCTCTGAGATTTAAATTCAGTTTGCCTGAGTCCCATTTCCACACCCCATGGGGAATCGAATCCCCTGCTCGAAGTTTCTGTGACTACAAGGGGACTTTTATTCTCTCATCTGTATCAATTTCTTCTCTCATTGCCTTTCTCTCCTTGACCATCCTCTCTTTTTTTTTGTGGGAGTAGTGATCAACTTTAATCCTTTGATCACTAGTCAATTACAATCACCTCTCATCAGCAGACTTGAATTCAGCAGCTATGTTTTTTGTTTCCATGATGTCTTTCCTTCTCCTGACCTGTTTTCTGTTTAATAAGACAAGTGGAATGGAGGGGGAAAAAATGCTTTCTTCAAAGATGAGATTCTGAAATCCCTGACACTGAGACGGTAGATTTAAAACGATCTTTCCAGAGTTTAAAGTGTGATTGTATTTTGTGTCTGATGCTGTTGCTCAGTGATTTTTCTCTTTCTTAAACAATTCTCCATGTCTTACCTATAGTTTAGTAGAAGCGTTTTTCATCCAACCTGCTCACACTGCCATCTGAACAGAATGATGTTTCTTGCTTTTAAGTTATAAAAGAAGATGATGGGGTTGGCTTGTTTTAGAACTGTTTTTAAATATCTTAAAGAAAGTTTTGAAATACTAAATGGGACATCACAACCTTAAGTTGAGTTCATTTAGTGCTGCATAATGACAAAGCTTGGTAGTTTCAAACAACAATTCCTTCTTACCGCTCCCTTATTGCCTAGACAGAGCTAGGCAATTCTGCCCCATAAGGCTGTAGCCCTCCTGTGGTGGCATTCAGCTGGGAGCTCGTCTGGGGTGGGAACATCCAAGATGGCTTCACTCAAGACTTGGCACTTCCACTGGGCACTGGCTATGTCTGGGGACTGGCAGGACCCCTCTCTCTAGCAGAGGAGGCAGACTTTCAACGTGGTGACTTGGGGCACCCAGGGCAAAGCAAAAGCCACCAAGCATCGTTTGTCATATTCCGCTATCAAAATAAGTCACGGGGCTGCTGCATATTCAAGGGGAGAGAAAACAAACTTCATATCTTAATCGAGAGAGCAGAATGCAACGCGGTGAGCGGAGGACTCTTTGGCGGCCATATTTGAGGATAATCTACCCGAACCTAATGTAAATCCCATTATGTACATTCAGGAAAACAGCACATTACATATTGAAAATTTACATATCTGGTATTTATTGTGCCATGGGGACACTGGGGATAAATAATTAAATGTCTAACGCATTGATTGGTAGAGGGCCAGATAATAAATAATGTAGGCTTTGTGGGCCATACAGTCTCTGCTGCAAGCCAACCTCTGCTATTAGAGTGTGAAAGCAGCCATAGACAATATATAAAAAATAGGCAGAGCTGGGCTGGCGGACAGGATTTGTCCTGTGGGCTGTACCTTGGTGCCCCTGAGTCTAGAGAAATAGTGCTTTTTCTGCATCTAAAGGAATTCAAGGGGCACCTGGCTGGCTCAGTAGAGCGTGTGACTCGTGATCTCAGGGTCATGAGTTCAAGCCCCACGTCGGGCGTGGGGCCGACTTAAAAAAAAAAAAAACTAAAATAAAAACAAATAAAATAAAGGAATTTAAAATTAACCACGTAGGAAGGAGATTTCAGATTCTAGTAATACCCACATAAATGATCTGAAACCACCTGAAGTTAATATAATAATCAACACGTAGTGAGCTTGTACTTGTTATTTTTGTATCAATAACATCACCCCATGCTAATTGCATTGCGCACCATGTGTGGAGCCATTTATTACTTGAGCGTGACACATAGCAGCACATCGTTTTTCCTTACTTGATTACCGCTGCCTTTTACATTCTACAAAATCACTCAGTGTTCTTAGAGAATGTTTGATCCCGTGAGATCCTATTTGGTAAGCAAAAGGCAAACAGTGGGACAGTTGCTATTTTCAAAATACATTTCCTAGCTTTATGTTCTCACAACTCCAAATATACGAGTTCTTCAGTTCTTAATAATGAAGCGCTAGGCAAGGCATGATTGCAGAACCCTCTTGACCACTTCTGTAGTGAATGATTTTTTTGACTTCTGCACTTTTCTGTAACGCCCTCGCCATCTCATATTTTATCCATGGCACGTTAGTGCTTTATGAGGTCATAGTTTGTTGTCTTTGTTCATACGCACACATGTCCATATGTGGGTGGAAGTTGCAGAGAGCTTTTCGTCAGTGTGCATACCATTTAAAAGTACAAGACTGGGGGCCGCCCGCGTGGCTCAGCCTGTTAAGCGTCGGACTCTTGATTTCGGCTCAGGTCATGATCTCACGGTTTGTGGGTTTGAGCCCCACATCAGGCTCTGTGCTGGCAGCAAGGAGCCTGCTTGGAATTCTCTCTCTCTCTCTCTCTCTCTCTCTCTCTCTCTCTCTCTGCCCTTCCCCTGCTCACACACACACACACTCTCTCTCTCAAAATAAATAAATAAACTTAAAAAAAAAAGTACAAGGGGGGTCGCCTGGCTGGCTCAGTCAGTGGAACATGTGACTCTTGGTCTCGGGGTTGTGAGTTCAAGCCCCACGGTAGGTGTGGAGATTACTGAAAAAATAAATAAATAAAGTCTTTAAAAGTGCGAGAGATCCCAGGGAAAATCATTTCCATCCTCAGCACCAAAGATACTTCTTTACATACATTTTTATGTACACACATTATATAAATCAAATATCCCATTCTTTTCCTCGCTACAATATGGCTTACATTAAATCCACAGAGAAGTATTCCTTTTTGAAATTCAAATAGGGAAGCTAAGAATATGCAGTCTATTAAAAAGCAAATATTGTAAATGTTTCTCAGAACTGTAGTCATATTATTGCCCTTGACAGCTCTCAGATATTACAGTGCAGTTTTGCTCTTAGTATAGTTTCTTCTCTTTTTTTTAAGTTTACATATTATTTTTTTCCCCATAATCTCTACACCCGATGTGGGGCTCGAACTCACGACCCTGAGATCAAGAGTCGCATGCTTCACCGACTGAGCCAGCCAGGCGTCCTTTGCGTAGTTTATTTTCTGCCTGCAAGTGAGACCCCGGAGTAGAAAAGCTCTTCCTTCCCGCCTGGAAGAGCTAATGCGAAAATGCTGTCTTTTGTGGCTGTGTTGTCATATTTTCCAGCGTGCCACCTGGGCCAGGCGGTCACCAGGAGCCCCAGCCCCAGGCTGCAGGCGAAGGGGCTCCGGGCACAGTGGAAAGTGACAAAGCCCCACTTCCCTACAGCCTGGCTTTCTGCTGAGTGCCTGTTTTGTAAGTGCCGCACCCTTGTCTGTGGAGCTCATGTCTGAAACAGTGTCGGCCATCGGGTGGCTTTACGCGGACGACAGGTGAAGTGCTTTGGACTGAAAATGTATACACGACTAGAATAGCGTTTCCTGCCTGGGCTTCTCCTGCCCCTGCCGCAGAAGGTTCCTCCTCTCAGCTCCTCTGCCCACCGCGAGTCTCTCCAGGAACTGCCTCGGAAAGGAAATAAACATAAATAGAATCCGTTCCTAACACCTTCCTGGAGACGCGGGTTTTGCCTCCCTCTTCAGCCCTTTCCAGCCCATACTTCCTTTGTATTATCTTTTCCTTTGGTGATTTTACCCTTCAACCCTGAGCACTTAGCCTGAGGGCTGGCTCCTCCCCTCTGGCTCCTTGGGACCAGGCTTCTAGAACCCAGCACAGAGCCTGGGTCTCTGGGCAGAGCCATTTTTCTTTTATGCTCCCTTCAGGAAAATCATTCCACAGCGTGGCACAGACTTTATTCTAGTCCATCCACCAGCCGGCTGACTGGCACTTTTTAAATACATATGAAGTTTCCATGCATTAGGTTAGTTTCTCTAAGCTTCCTTTTGGAACCATCTCCTTCGATTCTTGTCTTATTTCCTTTTCCACCATCTGTTAAACTATCTTTTTTAGAGATACCGAAATTGAGGCATTAAATACGTTTGTGAGGCTGCTGGCTGATGTTGGAGATTTAAGGCTTGAGAGGGCAGTCGGAGATCCACTCTGAAACAGAAACCTCTTTTTCCTATTTTCCAAAAGGCCCACAGTAGTTTGAAAGTGCCAGTAATGAGCTTTTTGAAGGCTTAGAAATGACAGTTATTTCGTTTTGATTTCCTAGATTACTGTGTAAATTGCCACCTCATAAGGATCCGGGCTTTGGCAGGTGCAAAATGAACACTTTATAACATGCCATTCGCTTTTCAGCCTAGCTGCCTTCGTAGAAAGTTCTGTATGCTTTCCTTGGGCACATCACAGTACATGTTTCTGAGAAATGATTCTTCCAATAGGCTGTCCGGTCCTTCTAAACTGATTATTTTATCTTTAATGTCTCATTGTAAACAATAATCTGAAGAAGGACATTCTTTTCCCGTGTATATATTCCTGCTTCCCAGATTTTCCGTCTAAGTGAACCAAATCTAGTATCTTTCCCTGTGATGCACTGCAAAATTAGCTTGTTATCAGGATATGCAAAGAGAGTGATGTGATGCAAATTAGGTTTTCATGTTGATGACCGAGTTGCGTATTTGGATCAAGTCAACCAAAGAGCATCTGAGCATATTTGAGTTACCTTAAAATATGGAATTATTTAAGACAGCATTACACAGATAATACCTCGTAATTAGTGGCAATCACGTGCTTTTTGCTGCAGACTTGCCTCCAGTCAGGTTGAAAAACGTTTGCATGCGCCCTGGGCCCGTGATGGCCAGGTTGACAAACAATACGTGCTTGGGCCCCTCTGACTGCAACACTGTGTTTCGTAGTTGGCTACTCTGTGGCGAATCTGTCAATGGAGTCTGCTCGAAATTGTATTAAATTAAATGGTTTAACTTAGGCATTGCTACATGATTCTGTAATTTTCTTTTTGCATCGATGTAATAGGGAGATTACAAAACCAAAATCTAAAACAAACAAATACGTCTATCTTTTTTATGGTACCTCTTGAATAGAGGACAAAGAGAGGTTTTGTCTGACCAATGAAATGTGTTTCATATGTTTTATAACAGGAAAGGAGGGTGTAATGATTTTTTTCAACTAAAACGAAAACTACAAATGCATCATTTTTTTTTTAATTTGGCTTAAATTTATGAAAGGAATGTATCAAATATGTTTATTTTTAAACTTTTTCTTTTTTAAAAATTTTTTTAGGGGCGCCTGGGTGGCGCAGTCGGTTGAGCGTCCGGCTTCAGCTCAGGTCACGATCTCGCGGTCCGTGAGTTCGAGCCCCGCGTCGGGCTCTGGGCTGATGGCTCAGAGCCTGGAGCCTGCTTCCGATTCTGTGTCTCCCTCTCTCTCTGCCCCTCCCCCGTTCATGCTCTGTCTCTCTCTGTCCCAAAAATAAATAAACGTTGAAAAAAAATTTAATAAAAAAAACGTTTTAACGTTTATTTATTTTTGAGACAGAGAGAGACAGAGCATGAACGGGGGAGGGGCAGAGAGAGAGGGAGACACAGAATCGGAAGCAGGCTCCAGGCTCTGAGCCATCAGCCCAGAGCCCGACGCGGGGCTCGAACTCACGGACCGCGAGATCGTGACCTGAGCTGAAGCCGGACGCTCAACCGACTGAGCCACCCAGGCGCCCCTTTTAAACTTTTTCTTATGAGAGATGTTGAACATGTACAGATGTCGCCGCAGTAGACAGTTGCAACCATTATTGATTCATAGCCAATCGTGTTTTATTCACACTTTCCCCACTTCTTATATAGTTCTCAAATTATTTTGAAGTACATTCTAGATATCATATCATGTAAAAGTATTATGTCTACATATTTCAAGAAATGGAGTGACATCTGGCCTTGACCACATGTCTTTCCTAAAAGCAATCGCCATGGTGGCCAAGGGTCTATGGGGAGCTAAATGTCAACCTTATGGCAGAAAACCAGACTCACAAAATAATGAATGAGGTAAAACTTGAGAGCCAGTCCAATTGAAATATTCTAATTGGGGGCAGCAAATATTTTTTGTGTGTATGTACATATTTATATATGTATATTAAAAATTTAAACAATCACTGCCATTTTCATCTTGGTTGCTCAGAGTAGTGAGATTTTTGTTTCTTTATGCATTTCCTTGTTTTACAGATTTCCTCCAATGGCATTTATTGCTTCCGAAATGATTTGGAAAGTATTGAAAATGACTTTGCCTGTGTGCAAGCTATTGTACAAAGTGCCAGGGGGAGGTAGAAAGATACTGTTAGATTATTTCTTGTTCCCAGTTCATGATTAGTTTGGGTTGGGCCAGCTCTATGGAAAGCCAGTGTGGCAGATGTTTTTGCTTTTTGCTCTTGTCTTTGTTCCCTCTTCTTTGCATTTCCTGTGGGGAGCACACTTTCCTCCCCCCAGTGCCTGTGACTTGTATGTGAGGCGGGAGGCTTCCACCCCAGCTCCAAGACTGGGCACAGAATATAGACTGGCCAGGCAGCTCCCCATAGACCCTCGGCCACCATGGTGATTGGTTTTAGGAGAGACATGTGGCCAAGGCCAGTCAGTCCAATAAGAGCTCGTGTGGATTAGACACCAGGAAAATGTGTGGGGCAGGTACTCAAAAAGTTAAACATAGAGTTATTATATGACCCCGCAATTCCACTCCTAGGTATATACCCAAGAGAACTGAAAATGTACGTCCACACAATAATTTGCACACAGATGTTCATAGCAGCATTCTTTATTCATAATAGCCAAAAAGCATGGAATATTATTTGGCCATAAAAAGGAATGAAGTACTGATAGATGCTATGTACATGGATAAACCTTGAAAACATACTATGTGAAAGAAGCCAGTCACAAAAGGCCATAAAGATTATACGATTCTTTTTATATGAAATATCCAGAGTAGGCAAACCCATAGAGACAGAAAATAGATTAAAGGTTGCGTAGGGTGATGAGGAGGCCACAGATAGTGGGGGCTCCAGGAAGGGAAGACTAATGGGGACAGGATTTCTTTGTGGGGGTGATGAAATTGTTCTAGAATTGGATAGTGATGACAGTTGCACAACTTTGTGAATAAGCTAACAACCGCTGAGTTGTATACCTTAAAGGGGTAGATTTAATCACGTGTGAATCATACCTTGATCTAAAAAATGCTATGAAAAAAATGCTATGGAAATAAGAATAATCATACCATAAGAAGGGAGATAGATCCACTTTGCCACTAAAAGCTTGAATGGTTAAGGCAGGGATGTTAATCATTATTGTAAAATGGCGAAGCGTTTTAAACGCATCTAATATAAAATTAGAGATGCCTGGCTGGCTCAGTTGGTAAAGCATGCCACTCTTGATCTTGGGGTCGTGGGTTCAAGCCCCATGTTGGGCATAGAGCTTACTTAAAAGAAATTTTTAAGAATTAAAGAAAAATCTAATACAAAATTAAACAGTGAAAGGAAGATATGAGAATTTATTTGATGTTTTCTGCCCAAGTCAAATTCCAGATTATTAGGCTCAATAATTTTTATTTTTATTATGTTTTCAAGTTTTACTTATTTAAGTAATCTCCACACCCAGTGTGGGGCTCACAACTCTGAGATCAAGAGTTGCATGCTCTTCCAACTGAGCCAGCCAGGCACCCCAGGCTCAATATCAATTTTCATTTTGCTGCATTTTTGAACACTGGATATTAAGCATAATATAACCTTTTCTATTTTGGTCCAGGGTAATTACCACATGCCTTGGTCATGGTAGGTACTCAAGAAGCCTTGGTTAATTGCATGGGTAAATGAGTGTTTTTACTATGTTTTCTTAAGATATTGGGTGTGTAAGACTCTCTTCCCCCTGAAAATGAATGATTTCAGAATGTCATATTTTGTACTTGTCTGCTTTAAAGTTTTTCCTTTACATTTATGTACTTAGTCTTCTTTTTCACAATTTGTTTGGATCAGAATTGAAATAATATTTAAGCATTGTAATTATTGATCTGTCCTTTAGTCTTTAATCTGTAGGCTCTCTCCCTCCTTTTTGTTTTTAATCCTCTTGCAATTTATTTTTTTAAGAAATTCGTTCTTTGTCTTGTAAAATTGCTCATAGGCTGGATTTTGCTAATTGTATTGGCATGATATTGGTTAGCATGTCCGTTTGTCCTCTCTAGTTCCTTTACATTACTAGACAGAACCAGAGGCTTAATCAGATTCAAGTTCAAATTTCTTGGCAAGACTACTTCATAGCTGCTGTTGTTACTTATATCAAGTGGCACTCCCGGTCTGGTTGTCTCCTTGTTGTGATGTCAGCAGCCATTGGTGATGATGGTATAGATCCATTCACTCATTGGGAGTTGGAAGATGGTGTCTGTTGTAGCCAGCCTCTAAGACCCTCCCCCGCCCCCCAGTGTTCCCTGCCTCCTTGTATTCCTGCCCTTAAGTGATATCCTCCCGCATTGTATCAGGGAGGATTGTAGTGAATGACCAATAGAATATGAGAAAAGGAACAGTATGCCATTTTTGAGGTGAAGTCGTCAAAAGCAGTGTAGCTTCTGCCCCCCTCTTACTTGGGCCACTTTGAGCAAAGCCGGCAGCCATGTCATGAGGACCATGTGGGAAGGAACTGAGGCCTTCTGCCAATAGCCCCTTGGAAGTCAAGTCTTCAGATGGCTGTAGCTCCAGCTGGCATCTTGACTGCACCCCCTGGAAGGTCCAGAGCCAGAACCCCTAGCTCAGCCACTCCTGAATTCTTGATCCACAGAAACTGTGTTGTTTTAAGCCTCCATGTTCTGGGGTAATTTGTTAACTCAACAAAGGTGACTCATTCAGTGTTATTCTAATTCTTTCATTCGATCTTCATATATTAGCTGGGATACTTCTTTTTTTTTTTAATTTTTAAATGTTTATTTATTTTTGAGACAGAGACAGAACATGAACAGGGGAGGGGCAGAGAGAGAGAGGGAGACACAGAATCTGAAGCAGGCTCCAGACTCTGAGCTGTCAGCACAGAGCCTGATGCAGGGCTCGAACCCACAAACTGAGATCATGACCTGAGCTGAAGTTGGACGCTTAACCGACTGGGCCACTCAGGTGCCCCTAGCTGGGATACTTCTATAAAGAGAAACTTTTCGGGGCGCCTGGGTGGCGCAGTCGGTTAAGTGTCCGACTTCAGCCAGGTCATGATCTCGTGGTCCGTGAGTTCGAGCCCCGCGTCGGGCTCTGGGCTGATGGCTCAGAGCCTGGAGCCTGTTTCCGATTCTGTGTCTCCCTCTCTCTCTGCCCCTCCCCCGTTCATGCTCTGTCTCTCTCTGTCCCAAAAATAAATAAATGTTGAAAAAAAAAAATTAAAAAAAAAAAAAGAGAAACTTTTCTTTAACAGCTATTTAATTACTCTGTGGTACAGTTGGTATAGGAAATAATAGTCATTCTTTATACTTAGAATTATAATCCTATCATATGTAGGCTTTTGTATACATATATACATTCATGCACATATGTATACATATGTGTACAGATAGATGGATGAGTGGAGATAAGTATGAAAACTTTGGAGCATTTTCTTATACTTTTACTAGTTGTCCTGAACATCATGTTACTGGTTGTGTAATATTCCACTGAGTTCATGTGACCATTCTTTGTTGGAAATTTGATTTTTTACAATGTTACTCCCAATAGCCTGTCAATTGGAAATATTTTTGCAATAAGCCTTTTTATGGCTTTAAGACTATTTTTTTAAGTTTATTTATTTATTTTGAGAGAGAGCGAGAGAGTGCGCACACAAGTGGGGGAGGGGCAGAGAGAGAGAGAGAGAGAGAGAGAGAATCCCAAGCAGGCTCTGTGCTGTCAGTGCAGAGCCAGATGTGGGGCTTGAACTCGTGAACCCTGAGATCATGACCTGAGCCGAAGTCAGATGCTTAACTGACTGAGCCACCCATGTGCCCCAAGACTATTTAAAAAAAATTTTTTTTAATTTTTAACTTAAAAAAATGTTTATTTATTTTGAGAGAGTATGCATACATCGAGGAAGGGAGAGGCAGAGAGAGAAGGAGAGAGAATCCCAAGCAAGCTCCTCACTATTAGCACAGAGACCAACATGGGGCTCAATCTCACAAACCGACCGTGAGATCATAACCTGAGCTGAGATCAAGAGTTGGACGCTCAACTGACTGGGCCACTATTTTTTAGATCAGATTCATAAAACTATAATTGCTGAATCCAAAATTATGGGCATTTTTAAGCCTTGATATATTTTTCTAAATCGCTTGCCAAAAAGAATATGTAGGGCCACCTGACTGGCTCAATCAGGGGAGCATGAGACTTGATCTTGGGGTTGTGAGTTTGAGCCCCACATTGGGTATCGAGATTACTAAAAAATACAATGTTTAATAAAAAAAGGAAGGAAGGAAGGCAGGAAGGAAAGGAAGAAAATGATTTCTCCTGGCAACAGTAAAGTCTGGTCACCATTTGACTGGATTCCTGTCAGAGATCTGTGTTATTTATCCATTCAATACTTGTACGACAAACATTCGTGATGTGCCTACTATGTGTTAGGTGCTGTTCATAAAAAAAACTCAACTTTTTTTTTTTTTTTTTGGTCCGGTCCAATAGTACCTCAGAATATTTTGAAAATTTTAGGTCTACTTTAAAAACAATTCTTGATACGTCTTCTTCTCTACCCTCTGGGTCAGGCAGCCATTGGTTTCCCTCTGCTCACCACCACCACCACCAGCCTTACAGTCTACATCTCCGAACCTTCTCTCTCCATCCGTCTCCTATTTTACTTCTTTTATCTCTTTAAAAGAAAATTGTTTTTAATGTTTATTTTTGAGACAGAGAGAGACAGAGCACGAGCAGGAGAGGGGCAGAGAGAGAGGGAGACACAGAATCCGAAGCAGGCTCTGGGCTCTGAACTGTCAGCACAGAGTCCGACGCGGGGCTCAAACTCACAAACCGCGAGGTCATGACCTGAGCTGAAGTCGGGAGGCTTAACCAACAGAGCCACCCAGGCGCCCCTGCTCCTTTTGTTTCTTGTAGGCTGGGAAGGCAGATAACCATACTTGTTAGGACAATGAATTAAATGAGGTGACTTTGATTCATCTACAGCCACCATCCATTCTCGTAAATGGAAGTATAAATCCATTTGTAGGCCATATTTTATTTAGCTTGATTTATTATTTCTCACAAGGATAGTTTTCCCTGAAAGTCCTAGAGGGAAAGCAACCTTGTAAAGATGCAACAAGACATTTTCTAAGGAAGACTCTTTGTAACAGAGACTGTCACCTTCTAAACTGAAGAGACATGCACTGGTTTTGCTTTTGGCAACATTTAGGGTGATAAATTGAGAGCAGAGATTAGGCTTCCCTTAAAGTCGGCATCCCATAGATTACATCTTTAAAGGAACCAGTGGTTAATTCCAGACCAAATCATCAAGTAGATTTGTTTCTTTTGAGGGGCAACTATTTGGGTGGCTTCAAGTTCATTTGAGATAACCATCATCCCCCACTCCGCTCTAAGGGTAACGTAGGAAATTTGCAGTCAGAATAGTAAAAAGAAAATAGCCATTGCCTACAGCCCTGCCACCCAGATGTGATCACAGCACTATTTCAGCTTACATCTGTCATGCAGGTATTACCTTTGGCTGCCTATGGGTCATCCGTCAAGATTTGGAATAGATTATATGTTACATAGTATGAAGTAAGAAAAGAGATGAGAGGCACGGGCACCCCATCCTCCCAATATTCCACAGAAGGGAATGTTCAAGTTAAGGCTTCTTGCTGTCTATGCATCGGATCCACGTTCTAGTGGAACTGCCCTGCCCCTCGTGAGTTTTCGTTCTTCCGGGAGAGTGTGAGAGCGAGCGTGTCAAGGGTGGAGTAATCCAGAGGTTGGCACTGGGAAGTCTAGATTTGATAGCCAGATGTTTGCAGGACTTGTCTGGAAACGCTAGCTACCTGGGACCTGAGGCTTCTGGAGTCCATGGCAACTTCAGTGGGCCTATGGGAAGCTGAGTCGAGGTGACGCCCCTTTCACTGGGAGAAAGAGCAGAAGCATCCTTTTTCCGTAAACCGTGATCCCAACCACTTCATAGTCCAGGTGACCCAGATGGGAGTGGGGGTGGGTTCCTGGGTCATCCTTGTACCCTAATTTTTTTTAACTGATTACGTGTATATGTGCCTATTAATCTCTCTTTCTCTCTCTCTCCACCCCGCACTCCCCCCCCCACAGACATGTTTTCTATTACATGGTTTCTATTTTTTAAAAATTTTTAATGTTTTTATTTATTTTTGAGACAGAGGCAGAGCATGAGCACGGGAGGGACGGAGAGAAAGGGAGACACAGAATCTGAAGCAGGCTCCAGGCTCCGAGCTGTCAGCACAGAGCCCAAAACGGGGCTCGAACTCATGAACTGTAAGATCATGACCAGAGCCGAAGTCAGATGCTCAACTGACTGAGCCACTCAGGCGCCCCACATTTGCACAGTTTCTAAAGTGAATTCTGCAGGCGGGGGGCGGGCACCAGGGTGGCTCAGTCGGTTAAGCGTCTGACTCTTGGTTTCAGCTCAGGTCATGATCTCATGGTTCGTGAGTTTGAGCCCTGCCTTGGGCTCCATGATGACAGTGTGGAGCCCTGCTTGGGATTCTCTCCCTCTCTGCCCCTCCTGTTCACGTGCATTCCTTCTCTAAGTCAATCAATCAATTAATCAATCAATCAATAAAGTGAATTCTAGTTCACTTTCTGACTAGAGTTCTTCATAGTATTTCCATAGCTGTAAAGCTTCCTATCAATTCTGCTTTATTTTTAGTATGCTTTTAACTTGAATGGTTTTGTTAGTGTTATATTCCTGTTTTTTAATTAAAACAGCAAATAATCATCTTTAAGTGTATAAGCTTTTGTGTGTATTTGAAAGGTAAACACAGTTTGATGGATGAAAACTTGATTTCTTTGCACCTTTCTAGGGACAGAGTTTTTATGTCAATCACACTATACATTGTGTTAATTTCTATTTGTCTTGTCAAGTCTGGCTACCTCTCCACTGTTGGGGATAAAAATAAGAAAGGGTGAGGTCCAGGCTGTGGCTTATTCGTTTACCTCAATTTATTTCTTTTAAAAAAAAGTTTTTTTTAATGTCTTATTTATTTTTGAGGCAGAGAGAGACAGAGCATGAACGGGGGAGGGTCAAAGAGAGAGGGAGACACAGAATCTGAAGCAGGCTCCAGGCTCTGAGCTGTCAGCCCAGAGCCCGACGTGGGGCTCGAACTCACTACTGTGAGATCATGCCCTGAGCCGAAGTCAGACGCTTAACCGACTGCGCCACCCAGGCGCCCCAACCTCAATTTATTTCTGTCAAAATTGGGATTTTTCCACAGAGAAGCCCCAGGTAGCTAGCTCTGAGACCATAATATGATTCCTGTTTAATCCCTCGCCCAGAGAGAACAAAGCAAGGAGGAGAGTTTTAGAAGCTTAGAACAAGGTCAAGGTGCAAATCTTGATGAAGTGGCCCCTGGAATGTCTGCCGATGCCATCTGACTGGGAGCTTGTATGGAGAGAATGGGAGGAGAGAACTGCCGTCAGTTTAGCACGTGCTGAGCCACAGCCTAACACGCATGCTCATTTCAGCCTTCCAACAACTCCTGGAGGGATCTCTGTTCCCATTTAGCAGATGAAGAGATTGAGACACAGGCATGAATACCACGGATAACAATAAGGGGAAAGCAGGAATTTCAACCAGATCTGTCTGTCTCCCAAAGACCATGTATTTTCCACTGCCACAGCTGATGATGCCCTGATGAACCCCATCCTCTGGAAAAAAAAAAAGTGTATATATATACATATATATGTACATATTAACAATTATTATATTTTACCATCATTTTGACATAAAGACATATATAATCCAGGCTGGATTTATTATTATAGGTACATTACTATATATTTTTTCTTCCTATTTTTAAAAATATTTTATCTTTAAGTAATCTCTACACCCAACGTGGGGCTTGAACTCACAACTCTGAGACCAAGAATCACATGCTTCACCAACTAACTGAGCTAGCCAGGTGCCCCCCATTTTTTTAAGTGAGCTCCACACCCATTGTGGGGCTTGAATTCACCACACTGAGGTCTAGAGTCACATGCTCTACCGACTGAGCCGGCCAGGTGTCCCTCTTCTGTTTTCGAAATCAATTAAAATAATTTTCACGGACCTCTAAACATATTGTGGGCCCTGGACTTACTGTGGCTATTGAAGAAGTTGGTCCTGTCCACTCCAACATGATTCCTCCTTCAATTTTTTTGTTTTATAGGGGAGGGAAAGCTAAGGGAAGCCAGAGCTGTAAGGTCAAGAGAAGTAAAATGAGTCACAGCAGCAGAGAATGTCTAGCACTGAGCAGTTTTAAAATCATCATGAATAATTATTTTTCAAAATGTTTCTCTAGTGTTAGAACTCTTTGTGGTAAAACGATGAATTCTTACAGGCAGAGTCAATGTATAAAACTGGGCAAAGCGGGCAGATACTGGAGCTCCCATTACTGACCCCCCTCTCATCCCAAGGGGCCCCTAAGGGACCCTCGCTGACCCTTAAGGCACACTGGAATATAATCTGAAACCTCACCTCATTCTCAGGGGAGGGCGGTGAGACCCAGAGAAGGTGGGCGGCTCACAATTGCTCAGCAGATCAATAATTGCACTTGGACCCAGTCTGGTGTTCCCTGGTCCCCAGGCTGGGGCTCTTTGCACTGGCCCTCTCTTCTACCTATGCCTGCCTGAGTCCAAAGACATATCCAGTTTTGAAGCCTCTAAATGTGATTCAACAGGAAGATATGTGAAAATAATGATGGTTACCAACCTTCCCTCCATCATCCAATGACTTTTTAAGCTTTAGTTGCATGTTCCCTTGACGTATTGTTTGGGGACCAGGAAGTTGTGCTGTCAAGTGGAGGGATCCCAGCCACCCCGCTGTCCTTGCTGTGTCCTGTGCAGTGGGGGCTCGTGGACAGAAGCTGAGCCCAGCCCTGCTGTCAGCCCTCCTATCTGTCTTCTTTCCCTGAGGCCCAGCATTCCGAGCGCAGGCACTATCTGCTTGTGATGTGAGAGTCACACATAGGAACAGAGTCCCCCAGATGATAGGTTTTGCTTGGTAGCTGATTCATTAATACTTGAAAATGAATAAAAGAATGCATGGGGAAGACTTTCACACACTGGGAAACATTTGGAATTTCTTTGTGAAGTCTCCTTTGGGCTTGAGCCTCAGGCCTTCAGTCCCCGTTATCCTCCCCGTTACCTTCTGAGATTTGCTACTGAAGATCCTGGGGAAAAATAAAAGGCTGGCAAGGAAGACACTTCATCTGGGGAAAGGCGGAAGACTCTAGAATGTGTCTCCCTTCTCTCAGTGCTAGTTCTTCTCTGGGCTTCATTCTCTTCTGTATCTAGAAGTTTCTAAGGAGAAAGTAAGGTGGGAACTTCAGAAAATACAGACATTTGAATGCTAGCTTTGCTGGGTAACCTTGGGCCAAGTACATAATCCCTCGAAGCTTTGGTTTCCCTGTCTCCCGTGGAAAGCAATGATGCCTAGCTCACATCACCTCTTAGAAGATCTATTGTGATAATATCTGAAATAGCACTGAGTAATCTCTCCCCTGGATGTATGTCTCGCGGAAATTCTCCCGCAGATACATAAGGAGCATTTTAGAAGATGTTTCTTATGACATTTGTAGTAGAGGAGCATTGGAAATGCCACCATTGGCGTTGCGTGGGTGGGGGGGGGCGTTATTAGTAAACCATGATGAAAGTATAGTCTGGAATACCTCTTAGCAGTCAGGACCACGCTGGATTTGCACACAGCAACATGGGTAGATCTTAAAACCAATGCTGCGTGAAAAAAAAAAGTCAGAGAATGTTCTGGGTCTAGATCCCAATGCAGCGCATGTAACATAAAATACATGTACACAAACACACTGCTGGATAAGGTCATATGCGAAATACAAAGGATACACATCACATACATTAGAATGGTGGAATAGGGGAAGGGGGATAGAAAATAAATAAAATGAGGCCTTGTAAAGTTCGATGATGAAAATGTGCCATACACTGGGGAAGTTGCTTAATTCAACCCTCTGCATCTAAAATCCCAAAATCAGATTGCTTAGCAGTGAGCCAGTGACACAGTAGGCCTAGTTGTCCCTCACTAGTTATACGGACACTAGAGCAGAGTTTCTCAGACTCAGCACTACTGGCATTTTGGACGGGATCATTCTTTGTCATGGCGGGCTGGCCTACGCATAGTAGGAAATTTAGCCGCATCTGTGGCCTCTAATAAATACATGCTAATAGCATCCCTCCCCCAGTTGGGTCAATCCAAAATATCTCCAGACATTGCCAAACGTCCCTAGCAGTACAGGGTCAGCCCTGACCGAGAACCACCGACTGACCCAGTGGCCGTAGTGACGCTGAGACTGGGCTACCCAAAGCAGTAACATTAGCCTCCTGCTATGTGCTGGGTGAAGTTCTAGGTCAAAAATCTCTATTTGGTCTGAGAAATAGGTCCAGGCAGAGAAGCAAAGAAAGAAAAGAGAAGAACAAAGCATTAACAATCGTCAGACCTCTGTACGGCTAGCAAACCAGAGTTCCCTTTCCGAGGGCACTCACACTGGAAGACACTCGCATATTTCATCCGTATTGAAATTAAGCAAAAGCACTTTGTCATTATTAAGATGTGTGTGTATTTATACACATACACACACACACACACACACGCATGCCCACATATATGATTCTTCTTTCATTCATAAGAAGATAGTATCCTGAATATTCTTGTTTCTTCCCCTGTTGGTTCTGAGCGTGGTGACATATTATACTTTTATTTTGAGTCATCTTCTCAACAGGCAGACCATAATTTGACAGAGTGAAAGCATATTAATTCTTCAGGACAAATTTGGGAACTTTATATCATGCAGTGGGTGCTCAGTAAATACCCACTAGACAATATCTCTCATGATTTTGTCTGCCGTGTGCTACGTGTTTTAATGCGTTCTCGTGTACCTTGTTTTCTGTCACTTGTAATTTATGTCCCTTTGGAAAGGCAGACCTTAGGTTTAAATATATTATTAGCATCCCTTGAAAACATCTGTTTTGTAAACATCCCATCAATTCTGTTTCCACGACATGTTTATGATCAAATTGGAAGATGTTAGAAGAGGTAAAGAAAAGGGGAATAAGGATGTTACAGCTTTCTGAAACTCTGGCTGGTGCTAATTGAAAATGAAGGCACTTTTATTCCCCTTGTCATTTTGATGTATCTCTGAATTTTTGTAAACGGATTTTCTTTTAAGCTTCAGAGATTACGCGCTATGCAGTATTCCACCTCAGCTGGTGTAATTGATTAGCCACATCTTCCATTTTAACAGTGCAGCGGCTAGGGTGAAAAGTAATAGATTATAGTCCCAGCCTTCTAAATTGAACTTCAGTCTGTTACATTTCAGCCTGGGACAAAAGACTTTCCTTAGAGTGTCTAAGTTTCTCTTCAACATCAGCGTTTTCAAGTGTGATGCATACTTAATTTTGCAGAAACTATTCTTTCTACTTCAGTCTATGAAGATGTGCTACTTGGCTTTTCTATAAGCTAAAGTTAGTTCCTAAACTCAGATGGGTAGAAGACCAAAACAGGGCCTCTTCCTTTTTATTTATTAAAAAATATTTTTTTAATGTTTATTTATTTTTGAGAGAGACAGTGTGAGCAGAGGAGGGGCAGAGAGAGGGGGAGACACAGAATCCGAAGCAGGCTCCAGGCTCCGAGCTGTCAGCACAGAGCCCGACGTGATGCTCGAACCCACAAACCACGAGATCATGACCTGAGCCGAAGTTGGACGCTTATCCGACCGAGCCACCCAGGTACCCCAGGGCCTCTTTATTTTTAGACAGTAAGTTGGTTCAGGGTCAATAAATGTATCTGAAAGAAAATGCTTTTATCAGATAACAGAAAAACTTGTCGTCTTCCTGATCTAGTACACTATTTATGAAAATGCATTATTATCTCCTAAGCTTGAGTGTGTAGAATTGTAGCAGTTTAAAGGAAATTTCCATGGGGTGCCTGGCTGGCTCAGTCGGTAGAGCATGTGACTCTTGATCTCAGGGTCATGAGTTCAAGCCCCGTATTGGGCGTGGAGCCTACTTAAAAAAAAAAAATTGTAAAGAAAATTTCCATTCAGAAATACACCTCAAAAAACCAAATTGAGAAATGAAGAGATTTCAGTGTATCAAAACTCCAGTATGCCCAAATTGTTATGTAAGGTACGAATTTTTTCAACTGCTTTTAAAAATATGAAAAAGTGATTTATAAACCTGCTAACCTTTCAGTTCTTTGAACCGTTCCCAAATATTAGCTTTCTCATCACTGTGTTCCTGCTCGTTACACATCATCTCTCAACTTCTGTCCAGAGTGATGGGTGGTAGTGAAGTGTTGGTCCCCTACAGACGGGGGTTTGGAATCTGTGGGGTGGAACATGGGATGCTGAGAGCCACATGGTTTATTTAAGGTCCAAGCCAACGTGGAAGCAGCTGAGGTTCAAACTCCTTGAAGTTGCCCTTCAGTAGCAGGGCCAAAGGGTTAGAGGTGGGCTGGGGAGAGGTCAAGACTTCACAGTTCAGAGACCAGTGAGGATAAGATTAGGGATTTGGGACTAGGCAGAATAGAGAGACCATTGTAAGCAGAGTTCCTTGCATGCTCTCAACTGTCCCCCCCCCCCCCATTGCGGTTCATGGACATATGTCACAGTTCTGGGGAGAGGGGACCAAAAGTAGGAGTCTTTTTTGTAAGTGATGGAATGCACCCATGTGCTGCTTGAGGCCTGTTGGGATTGTCCAAAGAGGGGGTCACTGGAGAGGCTTAGGGAACCACAGAGCCAACAACATTTTCAGAGGGGACCATGGCCACCTGGCCACAGAGCCCCACAGCAGGTGATGGAGAGCTGTGCAGCTGTCACGATAGAACACAGATGTAAGACATGTGGGGCTGGTGAGACCACATTGATGAGTACAGGTGAGCTGCAGAGAACGCTGTCTGCTCTTCCTTGTGTGACCTTGTGCCTGCTACTCTCCATGTTATTAGACCCCGCAGAAATAGTGGAAAATGCTAGCCACTTCTTACGACATCTGGCCTCTTTCATGGAAAGTAAATGTTAGTAAAACAGTGCTAGAACACTTGCTGTAGTTTCTTAGGATATTGCTCTATGTGGAACCTTTGGGGGAAAAAATCTAACTTACATTCTATAATCTTAACTCTAAGATTCTGGAAAATTTCTTATGAGTGGGGAAAACATGGAAGCAGCAATGTATGTTACCCATGAGGAAGACATTTCTACTGAGGCATGATGTGCAGGCAGTGAAATGCAAAGATCTTAAGTGCACAGTTCACTGAGTTTTGACAAAGGAATGCATCCATGTACCCATATCCTCAGTCAAGATGGGGAGGGAATATTTCTGTCTCCCCAGAAAGTTCCCTCATGTCCCTTTCCATCCAGATCTACCTCCAAGCTTTCTGCCTCCAATCCTAGGTGACCACTGTTTGATTTCTTCACTATAGAAGCTTTGTCTGTCCTAGAACTTGATGTAAAAAGAACCATACTATATGTACTCTTTCACATCTGGCTTTGTTCACTCGGCATACCGATTTTGAAATTCATTCGTGTTGTCGCGTGTATCATTAGTTTGTTCCTTTTTATTTCTGACTAACATAACATGGTATGAATATACTGCAATTTGATCATCTCATTTGTTGATGGAAGTTAGTTTCCAGTTTTTGGCTACCACGAGTAAAGTTCCTGTGAACATTTACATATGTCTTTGTGTAAACATATGTTTTCATTTCAACTGCAAAACTACCTAGGAGTGGAATACTTTGGAGTAAGAGCATGGAAGATTTATAAGAAAGTGTGAAAACTGGGGCCCCTGAGTGGCCCAGTCGATTTAGTGTCTGACTCTTGATTTCCGCTCAGGTCATGAAAAAAGAAAGCATCAAGACTGTTTTCCAAATATATCACACGCCATTTTTCACCCCCACCAACAATATGTGCGAATTCCTGTTGCTCCACACCCTAGCTATCACTATTATTAATGCTAATCTTTTCATTTAAGCCATTTAATTGAGTTTATAGCAGTAACTCATTGTGCTTTTAATTTGCATCTCCTAATGACTAATAATGCTGAGTATCTTTTCATATGCTTATTGGCCATCTATTATCTTTTCTTGTGAGGTGTATTTAAAATATTAAGTTGTTTGTCTTTTTGTTATTGATTTGTAGGCGCTGTTTTTATCATGTAGATTCACATACTTCCTCACGGATTACTATTACAAATCTGATCAAAGTTTGTGGCTTGCCTTTTCATTTTCTTTAAGGTGACTTTTGGTGAGCAGAGGCAGTTAATTTTGATGAAGCGCATTTATCACTTTTTGTTTTCTGGGTAATGCTTTTTGGGTCCTGTTTAAAGAAGTCTTTGCTTGCTACAAGGTCAAGAAGATATTTTCTTTTGATTTCTCAAAAACTTATGGTTTTTGCTTTTAGGCCTATGATTCTATGAAGGTATTTCTTATTTACTACTTACATACAAATCTGTCAGCGACATGAAAAACAATTTATATGACAAAACAGTTCTTTGTGAAAATAATGGCATGCAAAACATATGTCCTAAAAATAAGCTATTCAGAGTGGCCTATTAAATTGCAATCATGTATTAGTAAGCAAGTGATTTGGAAAATCAGCTGCCTTTCATTCTGTTGGGAGAGCTTGCTAATTAATGTAAAACCCGCTTTGTAATAATATGGGAAAGATTATCTATCTAGCTGAATTCAGTTTTGCTAACAAAAGAATGTGCAGGTTTTTACATGCATTTCTTTTACACAGATGCATTTCGCAATTTGAAATAATTTCTTATCAATGGCATATTGTCTCTGGAAATAGTTCCGGTTTTGGAAATCTCTTCCCTCAGCTTCTATGCAGAACTCATCAGCCCTTTTCTTTTATGAGTGGCACATGGTGAACCCTCCAAGAGGTGCTGAGAACGGTCTTTATCAGCAGCAAGGCCAGCTGTTATAGATGACTTCCATCTCTATTTCCAAGCAGAAACTCCAGAAAAGTTCGGTTTGCACATGGAAATTCCTTCCTCTATTCTTCCTTCTGTCCTTCATCAGAAAGAATTATGAAGTAGGGGCGCCTGGGTGGCTCAGTCGGTTCAGCGTCCGACTTCGGCTCAGGTCATGATGTCACAGTTCGTGAGTTCGAGCCCCGCGACGGGCTCTGTGCTGACCGCTTGGAGCCTGGAGCCTGCTTCGGATTCTGTGTCTCCCTTTCTCTCTGCCCCTCCCCCGCTCGTGCTCTCTCTTTCTCAAAAATAAATAAACATTAAAAAAATTTTTTTTAAATAAAGCTATAGAAAAAAAGAGGAGCACCAAGGATATTCTCATTCATTAAATGTAATTTTCTTCTTAATTTTTACCTACATGATATATGTGAATAAGTAGCTATATTGGTCAGGTTTTCTAGAAAAACAGAACCAATAGGGTATATGTGTATGTATATGTATATGTGTGTGTCTATATGTGTACGTACATACATACATACATACATTTAAAAACTTTATTTTAGGGGCACCTGAGTGACTCAGTCAGTTGAGCATCTGACTCTTGATTTCAGCTCAGGTCATGATCCCACGGTCATGGGATCAAGTCCCGCATCAGGCTCCGTGCTGAGCGTGGAGCCTGCTGAAGATTCTCTCACTCCTTCTCTATCTGCCCCTCTCTCTGGCTCGTGCTCTCTCTCTCTTTCAAATAAAAAATAAAAATTTTTATTGTAAGAAGTTGGCCCGTGTGATTGTAGGGTTTGGCAAATCTGAAATCTATAGGGCAGGCTGGAAACTCAGAAGTTGATGTTGTAGTCCTAAGTTCTAAATGCGTATGGCAGACTAGCAGGCTGGAAACTCAGGCAAGACTGCTCTATTACAGTCTTAAGGCAGAATTCCATCTCTGGGAAACCTGTTTTTGGTCTTAATGCCTTCAACTGATTGGATAAGGCCCACCCACATATTGGAGAGTAATCTCCTTTACTTAAAGACAGCCGATTGTAGATGTTAATCACATGTACAAAATACCTTCACTAAACTAGCGTTTGACCATTCCACCGACAATAGCCTAGACAAGTTGACACATAAAATTTAACCATCACAATAATATTGAGCAGGTATTTGACAATTAGGTTATTTGGAACCAATATGTTTTATAATAAAGTCTAATTTTTCAAAAGTAATACCATTTATCACAAATCTTGTCATAAATAACTATATATATTCAATGCTCCGTATAATGAAAATACCTACTCCTGCTTACTTGAAGATAAACAATGTCTACCATATGCCATAGGCATAAAGTTATGGCTTAGTTTCAATAGAAATGATAAAGAGGGAATGGGAGTCTTTCGCTTAGATCCAGGCAGCAAATATACCTAGTGGTGTGATGTGAAAATGTTGAGGTTCAGAGCAAATGGTCAAGAAAGAATTCTTGAGACATCTTCGGTGCAAAAGGGTGGTTTCATTAAAGCATGGGGACAGGACCCCTAGGCAGAAAGAGCTGCACTGGTGTTGTGAGGGGTGGCTGATTATGTACTTTCAGGTTGAGAGGAGGTTAAGGATAGTGTAAGTCTCTAAAGAATTTGGAAACAAAGTTTCTGGGACCTTGAGGGCTTAGCTGTTGTTAGGAAAAGGTCATTTATTACCGTTTAGTAAAACCTCAGCCATGAGACCCTTCAGATGTATATCAGTGGGCCATATGCTTGGGGTATGATTGCTAACATACATCTTGTGCGGGGGTTGGGGGGTGCGGGGAGTAGAAATAAAGGGAGTTTCCAAAGGAATTTCTATATGTTAAAGGAGACTTACAGGATCCTGGAGGTTGGGATAATGTTAAGATTGCCTTTTGCCATTAGTAGAGTGTCAACCTCGAGGCAGTTGAGTTCCTAGAGGAAGGTTCCTCTGCCTGTTTCAAGGACTTGTCAATGGGCTGTAAGTTGTGAGGAAATTTAATTTTTTCCTTTGCCTTTGTTCTCCACATCATGGTGGATAACCCAAGTCTTGTCTTTTCCATGCTCAGCGCAAAGCCTGATGTGGGGCTCGAACCCACGACCCTGGGATCATGACCTGAGCTGAAATCAAGAGTCAGATGCCCAATCGACTGAGCCACCCAGGCACCCCACCTTATGTGATGATTTAAAATATGTCCACAAACTCTTTGACACATTATTCAATAAGTGGAGTCTAATTCCTCTCCCCTTGAGTGTGGCCTTGACTAAGTGTCTTGCTTCTAATAGATAAAGGTGTAAGTGATGATACATGACTTCTGAGACTACATCATAAAAGGCATGTGGGTAAAAGATGCTCAACATCACTCATCATCAGGGAAATGCAAATCAAAACTACAATGAGGTATCACACCTGTCAGAATGGCTAAAATCAAAAGCTCAAGAAACAACAAGTGTTTGGTGAGGATGTGGAGAAGGAACCTTTGTGCATATTTGGAGGGAAAGCAAACCTGTGTAGCTGCTGTAGAAGACAGTATGAAGGTTCCTCAAAAATTTAAAAATGGAACTACCCTATGATCTACTAATCACCCTACTGGGTATTTATCCCAAGAATACAGAAACACTAATTCAAAGGAATATATGCACCCTATGTTTATTAGCAGCATTATTTACAATAGCCATATATATATATATATATATATATATATATATATATATAACCTCTTTATCCATTTGTGTATCAATGGACACTTGGGCTGCTTCTATCTATCTATCTATCTATCTATCTATCTATCTATCTATCTATATTATATATGTAGCATATAGATAGGTCTCAAGCATGCAGCTCTTGATCTTGGGGTTGTGAGTTCAAGCCCCACACTGGGTGTAGAGCTTACTTTAAAAAGGGGGGGTGGGGTGCCCAGCTGGCTTAATCAGTAGAGTGTGCAACTCCTGATCTCAGGGCTGTGAGTTCAAGCCCCATGTTGGGTATAGATTACTTAAGAATAAAAAAAAAATCTAAAATATATAAAAGCATAAAAAAAAGAGCACACTTATGATGAACACTGGGAAATAAATGGAATTGTTGAATCACTATATTATACACTTGAAACTAATACAATATCATATGTTAACTATACTGGAACTAAAATAATTAATGAGTTAATTAATTAAATGGCCTGAGGCTTCCTCCTTGCCCACTCTTAAATTGCTCATTCTGGAGAAAGGCAACTGTCATGTCATAAGGGCATGGAAGCAGCCCTTTGAAGAAGTTCATGTAGCAAGGAACTGAGGCCTCCTACCAGTTGCCAGCATCAACTTGTCTACCATATAAGCCTTTTTGGAAATAGATCCTTCAGCCCCAGTGAAACTTTCAGATGACTGTATGACTATATCCCAACTAATATCATGACCGCAGTCTCATGAGAGACCTTGAACCAGAACCAGTCCCCTAAGTTGCTTCCAAGTTCCTTACTCACAGAAACTGTAAGATAATAAACATTTTTAAACTGCTTATTTTTAGGGTAATTTCTTATGTAGCAATAGATACCTAATACACTTTCCTTGGTTGAATCCCAATTTGGGCATTTCCACATCCTCATTCCTTAATAAGTCTTCATCCTGACTCACTCAAGGTTCCTAGGAGCATATCTGCAGTTCCCATTACCTTCGAACATCTCATAGTTAAAATAATATTCGTTTCACAAATTCCCTTAAGTTATGCCTTGGATTGATTCTCACATGATCAGTGTTATATTTTCTTCTGGTATTAAGGCTTTACACAATGAAGCATGTTGTTGGAATTCTTCCTCATTCTTCAGAGAGGAATTCCCGTAAGTTGGGGATAGTTTTAATGTATTATGTCTATTCCACATTTTCCTTCCGGATATTAAGAATTCAGTGATATGACTTCATTCATCCTTTGGACATGAAGGAGACACATCCTCCTACTTTGTGGTCTGTGGTTAAGAAATATAACACATATGCTAAAATTTTACAGCATTAGTTCTCAACCCTAGCTACACATTAGAATAACCTGATGAGGGATGCCTGGCTGGCTCAGTTGGTAGAGAGTGCAACTTTTGATCTCAGGGTTCTGAGTTCGAGCATCACATTTGGTGTAGAGATTACTTAAAAATAAAATCTTAAAAAAAATGGAATCACCTGGCAGTCTTCATAAAAATTTACATCAGAATCTCTGTTGGGGTGGGGACAGGAATTTGTATTTTAATAGGCTTCCATGTGCCTCTATTAGGCAGCCAAAGTTGGGACCACGCTTTGGATCATACCCAGCATAGAATTTAGTCCTTTAGTACCAGCTCTAAAGAAAGCACAGTGCTGGTGGTTCTGCTACTATTTAGCTGTGTCATCTTTGGAAAGTCAATCTACCTCCTGGACATCTGTTTTCTAAAATAGAGCAATGGTTCTAAATCTTGATTATAGTACTGGGGAGATTTAAAAACACTAATGTTTTGAGTCCTACCCCTAGAGATTCTAATATAACTGTTTTGGGATGTGCACTGGACATCAAGATTTTGAAAAGTCCCCCTTGGTGATTCCAAATATTCGGTCAAGGTTGAGAACTAGTAAAGAGATAATTCCTAAGATCCTTTCCAACTCTGTTTTTATTTTCAATGCCAATGATTTTGGTGGCCACAGTCCATAATATGAAAATGTTTGACACTCATGGGGAGAAGGCATTCTCAAGCGACATAGCTGACTCTTGACATATAGATACCATTATTCATGAGTTATTTGAAGTTATTCAATGAATAGAGTGGTTGGAACTGGAGAGGGTTAATCATGGAACACTTTCAGAGGAGTTGAGATTTTAGCAAAGTTGGGAAGTCAGGGAAGACTATGTAACAACTAAGAGGAGGTTTCATGGATTGTGCATGAACAAAGACAAAAGGCCAACTTGCAAACATTTCCCTAAACTACACACTGACTGATGTTTCCATGGTTGCTCCCCTAACAACCCTAGTTGTTTTTTTTTTTTTAACTCTAACAACCTTATTGTCTTGATATGGCACCATGACAACAAATAAAGTACACATCTTTTCTTTTTATTCCTTGAATGGTGTGACAGAAGAGTAGTTGTGCTTTCATTTTTAGAAGCAGGAATGGAAACAGTAATTTCAGTAAGAGATATCTGTAGTAGGTGGTCTCTAAGATGTCTTCAATGATCTCCAGCTCCTGGTGGTCATGCCTTTGTGTAAGTTCCTCCCTTTGAGTATGGGCTGAACCTAGTGATATGCTTCTAACCAACAGAATACAGCAAAAGTGACTGGATGTCCTTCTGGTATTATAAGACTTATTTACAAAATAGTCACACTCTCTTTGACTCACCTCATGGGCCATCTCTGAATGAAGCAAACTGGATGAGGCCAAAGTGGCAAGGAACAAAGGGTGACCTCTGGCCAACTGCCACTGATGACCTGAGGCTCTCCGTCCAACAGCCCTTGAGGAGGTAAATCTTGTCAACAATCACTTGAGTAAGCTTGGAGGTGGATTCTTCCCCATCAAGCCTTCAGATGGGAGAGGCTCCTGGCAATTACGTCACTGGTTCAGACCCTAACCTGTGTTTTCCTAAATATGAATTTTCCAGTATGCCAGGCTGCATTTATAACCAATCATTGTGATCTGGATGGGTTATTCCCACCTCCATTTACTGCCACACAAATATAAAAAATGACCCCTCTCCCCCTTAATACACACCAAGGTTTGCGGAGTTATCACCATCACCATCATCATCATGTCTATCATTTCTGTGGAGAGAGCAATAAGCAATGCAACCCCTTCTTTTACTTCTAGTTCCAACTTCAGTTGCCAAAGAACAAAAATCCAATGGAGTAAATTTGAAGACCCATTTGGCTTTATGAAACCATTCACGAATGGGGCAGCATCCCATCCAGCAAATAGAGGGGTTGCTCTGAAGAGATGTACAAAATGGAAGGTTTCTTTCTTTGTTACTTTCTTTTTTAATTTTCATCCAAATTAGTTAGCATATAGTGCAAGAATGATTTCAGGAGTAGATTCCTTAGTGCCCTTTAGCCATTTAGCCCACGCCTCCAACTCACAACCCCTCCAGCAACCCTCAATTTGTTCTCTGTATTTAAGAGTCTCATGTTTTGTCCCCCTCCTTGTTTTTATATTTTTGCTTTCCTTCTCTTATGTTCATCTGTTTTGTATCTTAAATTCCTCATGAGTGAAGTCATATGGTATTTGTCTTTCTCTAATTTCGCTTAGCATAATATCCTCTAGTTCCATCCACGTAGCTGCAAATGGCAAGATTTCATTCTTTTTGATTGCTGAATAATACTCCATTGGGTGTATGTATGTATATGTGTATACATATGCATATATGTATATATGTATATGGTATATGGTATGTATATGTATACATATATATGGTGTGTGTGTGTGTGTGTATATATATACACACCCCACAGATACCACATCTTCTTTATCCATTCATCTGTCGATGAACATTTGGGCTCTTTCCATACTTTGGCTATTGTCGATAGCACTGCTATAAACATGGGGGTGCATGTGTCCCTTTGAAGCAGCACACCTGTATCCCGTGGATAAATGCCTAGTAGTGCAATTGTTGGGTCGTAGGGTAGTTCTACAAGATGGAAGGTGTCTATGGAAAAGAAGGTGAGGCAAGGAAATTATTGGCAAAACAAACAAAAAAACATTATTCCAGGCAAGGCTACTTTCTCTTAGGGTTAAGACCAGAAGATATTAGCATGTAGATTACCTGCTGTATCTTTGGTGGGGGATGAAGAGGGCCATGTGACAGATTACCTCATTGGTGCTTATGGGGAAATTTCCCGACTGACCAGTTTTGGACTACATTTCTGGGGAAGGTGGAAATTGCAATTAGGTTAGGTACTAAGCCATGGTTTAGTGTTTGGGCCTAAGTGGCTCCATTTGGGGCCTGTGATTTTCCTTTTAATATTTGGAAATAGGTTTCGTTTTGTTGCATCCACACAACTCTTGAAACAGAATGCTACGGGCACCAGTGACAGTCACAACAAAGTTTATTGCAATGAGAGGCAAGGCCGACCCACACTCTTGATCAGAGTGTGGCCTGGAACAGCTGGGGTACAGAGTTTTTATAGCCGACCACATTGTCTTATCATCACCTGGGAACAAAGAAATAGTTCCCAGATGGGGGTGGAAACAGTTCAGACATGCCCTTGCCCCAATCCAATCAAACACTAATCCAGTTGATTTTCCTTGAACTTTTGTTCCCTTGATTGATAGGACAAGGCTGTTAATCTCTTAACCTAGTGTCAAAACAAAGCTGTTATTTCTCAAGGCTACAGGTTAGCCCTACACTACAATTTAACCCTTACAGTTTTCTTTGCCAATGTTAATTGTTTCGTAGTTGTTGCTGGAACTCAGTGTTGAGAAGGATCCTAAGGAGGCCAAGTCTAGGCTCTGTTACAGGCAAAAAGAGTTGTGATCAGTTAGAGATTAGTCGGGGGTAGGGTATACTTGACAAGAATCGTTCTCTCTAGTAAACGTGATGACGGGGTTTTGGAGTGGTGTTGGGGGGTGGGGGTCCAGAGCTGATGGCCATGAAAGAATTCTTGAGACATCTTTGGTGCAAAAATGTGATTGTATTAAAGCGTGGGGACAGGACCCGTAAGTAGAAAGAGCAGCCCTGGAGTCGTGAAGAATGACTGGTTATATACTATGAGTTTGGGGAGAGATAAAGGCAAAAGGGAGGCCTCCAAAAGGACCTTGATATGCTAAAGAGGATTCCTATAGCTACCTGAGGCCTCACTATTGTCAGGCTAAGGTTGTTTTCCCTCTGGTAAGGTATTAACATTGTAACAGTAAGGAACTCCTGGAAGGCTGTTACACTCGGCCTATCTCAAGTATCTGTCAATGGGCTGCAGGTTGTAAGGAAATTTAATTTAACCTACCACTTCCTTCTGGCCTTTGTTCCCGACATCACTGTGGAGGGGAGGGTGATGCTAGGGCTCAGGAAACTGAGTCTGTAGGTTTCTGGAGATTAGGCTATTGATAAGATTGTCTTCTTCTTATAACTTACTAAGATATTTGTAAACGGATGGAGACTCCTGGCCTGCACGACTGAGATCTTTATCAGTTAACCGTTGGTTTTTCCCTTTCCTTTGTTCCTGGGCGGCCAGGAATACCTGAGGAATGTGAATGCTGGCGGGCGGTGGGGGGCTGCTGCTGGCAGGGTGTCAGCTTGCCTTTTGCTCCCTGACTACTGACTGTCAGGCATCTAGGTTGGAGGACCAATTCTTCCTGGTTTTGTCTGGAACTTTCCTGGTTTTAGCAAGGAAAACCAGGAACACCATCCTGGCACCACCCTCAATCCCAGGCAAAGCGGAACGGCTGATCACCCTATACCCAGGTATCTTTCTCAAAGCCAGGAACACTGGGAATTGGGTGTACTGCAATACCTTGCTACTCAAACGTGATCCAGGGACCAACTGTATCAGTATCCTCTGGGAGTTTATTTACAATGCACAATCTTCGGCCCCACCCCAGACTTACTGAAGCAGAACCTGCACTTTTACAAGGTCTCCTGGGGATATGCCCATTAAAGTCTGAGCAGCTGCCCTGCTGGAGGATCACTGTTTATGGATCAGTGGCTCCCAATCCCTTTTCACTTGGAGCACCCAAAATTGATCACATCACCCATGTGACATAATCTCACATACACACTCCATGCTCTGAAGTGGCCAATGGCACACCTCTTTCCCAGATTTATACGAACAGGAGAGGAGGGAGAAGTGAGGCTATATTACACAGCTATGGTGAAACTGCTCTAATATTTTAGTGACACAGCAGTATGTGGGGGTGCTGTAGAGGGGAACTGCTGCTTGACACTTGCTCCAACAGCATGTTGGCCCTGAGAGAAGGGGAGGTTCATTTGTCCTCTCTTGCTCCGTGTTCACCCTTTGGCCATGGGGTCGGTGGCGTCTGTCCCAAGATCCCCCTTCTAGATACTGGTTGGGGGAGACAGGAATTGGATTTGTGAAGGCTCGGGGTCCTTAGACCAGTGGTTCTCAAACTTGAGCATGCATCGGAATCACCTGGAAGGCTTATAAAAGAGATTAGCGGGGAGCGAGAGTTGCGGGGGCCGCCTGCTGAGCGAGCAGGCGCTCTACGGAGAGAGAAAGAGGAACGCACGGAAGGAGAGAGAAGCCGGAAGATCTCACACCGAAAAGCAACAGTGTAGGAAGCTAGGAAAGAGGAGGTGCCGGCGCTCCCTAAGGCCGCTCACCCCAGTTCCCACGCGCCGGTTTCCCAGGAAGAGGGAGGGGGGCCAGGGGGCGAGCTGGCTGGGTTGATGAGGCGGGGCGGAGCACGCGCGTTTGGAAGCTGCCCGGAAAGCTAAAGCGCGGGTTGGCGGGGCGGTCTCGGGGGGCGGCTCCTTGGGACCGGAGCGCGAGCTTCTGAAGGAGGGATAACCTCGCGAGCTCTGGTGGCGAAATGCCTTTTAGTAATAGTTAATCTTTTACGATTCTCGAGTTTTACTAGGGCCCGTCTCTCACTATTGGGCGAGGGGTCCTTTAAGGGGGGAAAAAAAGAGAAGCCAATTGCGGAAGTCTCTTGCAGCTCCTCCCCTCCAGCCGGCGCGCGCAGCACGGGCGGGCACGTCCTTGCTGCGCCGGATACGTCATCACGGCCTGCGCCCGGGGCGGAGCGGGGCGGAGCCTCTGGGTCAAGGACGAGCCTGCGCAGAGCGTGGGAAAGGCATGCGTTGTGGCGTCTGACGTATCCGTGGAGACATCTTAAGTTTCCCTCAGTGGGCACGAAAAAAAGCAAGTGTAGGTCTGCTTCTCTCCCCGCCTGCATTCCCAGCCGGGCTCTGCAGCCGGCTCCTTGTTTCCGGCGACGGGAATTTCCCGGCGCGATCCCTGAGGGTCCCTGAGGAGCAGCAGGCGCCCCCGCTCCGCCCCCTCGCCGCCCCCTCGCCCCCGCCTTCCGGGTTCCGGCCGGCCCCGCGGGCCCCCGAACCCTTTCTGTGGCGGTAGCCTTGGGGAGCCGTGGGCGCCTGGCGCTCCACACGGTCAGTTTAGGTCGGATTCACGCCACACTGAGAAAAAAAAAAGAGGAAAAAAAAAAAAACCCAACCCTCAGAAATATTGAAGTACGGCGCCCCGCTCTGGTATAAGTTTTAGGGGACCTGGACTCTAGCAGTAGCTGCGAATATATAATTACAACGCATTTTGTTACTTTAGCGCTACAGTAGTTAAAATGGGAGTAGTTGTTATTTTGAGGAACAAGTAATTCTTGACACGGTATTCATCATCTGGGCCTTAACTGAGTTAATTTTAGGGATACAACAATGGTTTTTAGAAGACCCTAGTAACTGGCATGTAGATCAGCTCTACTGACGCTGAATGAGAAGGATCTATATTGGATTATCAAAATCGATTATCTGTATGGTTGTCCACAGCTATTTGATTGTAAAAGGGAGGGCCATCCTTTTGAGAAGCCCTGTTGAGGTTAATGTTGTGTCCTTCGTGATGGAAGGATTCAAACTTTGAGAACAACCTTAGGACATCTGGATAATATATCAAAATTTAAAGTGATTTTTAATGTGATTTGAATGATATCTCAGTGAATATAGATGGGAAGATTTAGTGTTCAAAGCCTTGTACAAAGTGACTAAGAAACTTGGCTGCTACAACTGAAGATTTTCTGCCATGTTGGGCAGTAGGTTGATTTAATCTGCCTTCAGGCACCTCAAAACTCCAGACCTTGTGAAGTTATGAGCAGAAACTTAGATGAGGATTTCGTTAAAAAAAAAAAAAAAGAAGAAGAAGAGTTTGGTGTAATTGGTCTGGAGATGTCAGCTCTGGTAAATGCTACTGAATTGCAAACTAAGCGACTTTCTTACCCCTAACATCTTTTCTACCTGTTCTGTAGTTAGGTTCAATTAATATTAGATAACTTATGTGGAACCGCTTTAAGACAATAAAAGCACTACATACATTTGTATTTTTTGGCTAGAATGAATTATTCCATTGGCATTCTTGCCAGTAAACTGAGCTGAGAGAATTAGGGCTTAGTGAGACACTATTTAGGTGAGTGTAACAGGTTTAAGGAAAAGATGTATGGAAAAGTTCTTTGGACTTCTTAAACTATTCTGTTTCCAGGGGCTCCTGGGTGGCTCAGTCCGTTAAGTGTCTGACTTCTGTTCAGGTCATGATCTCACGTTCAGTGAGTTCAAGCCCCGCCTAGGGCTTGCTCTCTCTCTCTCTCTCTCTCTCAAAAATAGACAAACATTAAAAATTTTTTTAAAAAACTAGTCTTCCAAACCTTTGGAATTGAATAGGTGTTATTTGGAGAGTGGAAGTAAAAAAGGGTTACTAGTCTATACAAATTGAATCTTGAAAAATATTTGCTTTGTATCTAAATATTTTACATTTGTTGAAAAGCCCTGATACTTTTTTTCATTTCAGTTTTCTACATTTTTGTCAAGAAGGTAGCCTTCAAGAACTTAATACGTTCCTCAAGGGGGGAAAAAGGATTAGAGCCATAGGAGATAAACTCAAGAGTGTTTTAAAGTACTTTATTAGGGTTTCAAAAAAAGACTAGTAAGTGAATGTCAATGTACCTTACCCACCTAATTTTTAAAATCAGGATGCTTTTGGTTAATGGATTTGAAGCTAACATTTAAAGTTCTTCCCATAAGTTTAAATAATGGCAAATAACATAATTTCCAGTGCATTATAAAATGTTATTTTACCCTCTTGCGTAAATGTATGCAACGGAATTATTTTCATACCTGTCAACCACTTAAAAAAAGCGA
The DNA here is from genome assembly GCF_016509475.1 of Prionailurus bengalensis. Taxonomy (NCBI): domain Eukaryota; kingdom Metazoa; phylum Chordata; class Mammalia; order Carnivora; family Felidae; genus Prionailurus; species Prionailurus bengalensis. Next base: position 8,768,057 of record NC_057361.1, read on the forward strand.
ACTAGCTCTTTGATAGTCAAAGCTTTATATTGTATTGCTATTCTATCCTTTATAGCAGTGGTTCTGATTCAGGGACTAGTGCTTCCTGGGGGACATTTGGCAATATCTGAAGACATTTTTGGTGTCATAACTACGGGGTGGAGGCTACTGGCATCTAGTGGGAAGAGGCCAGGGGTATTGCAAAACATCCTACAGTGCATAAGGCAACCCCCAACAACAAGGAATTAACCAGCCCAAAACGTTCTTAGTGCTGTGCTGAGAAGCCCTGACCTACAGAATTCTACTCTTATGTAGTGTGGTTTCAGGAATGAAAGTCTTACTGGTTATCATTCTTTCCTGCAGCAAAAATGTGTGTGTATTTAAATTTATTGCATATCTTGCGGTCGTAAAGTTCTAAATGTTAAGTCAATCCAGAGAAACATTTTTTTTGTAATCATTACAAGTATCCTCTGCTTTTTGAAAGTGTGCGTTATGCCACTTTGCTTTTCAAAAGACCTACATTAGCACTTGTTTTTGCTAACCGAAAGAAATCCCAAGAGGATTTTTGCTTTTACTAATAAGGTGAAAAGAGAAAATAGCCTCAGCTGCCCGCCCCCAGCAGGGTTCATGCCGAGGGAGAGTGGCGCCACCAGGCTCCTTCCCCAGGAATAACACTCAGCATCTCAGCATCAAGCAGCCATAGCTTTTGAATAGCAACTCTGCTATATCTTCATCTATTTTGTGCATCTATTGGCGAGATATGTTCTAAGGTATCAGAAAAGCCTAAGAGAAGTGGTTGTTTTGGGTCTGGGCACACTCACAAGTTTTTCAATGTAAATTAATGGTAATTGCTTCTTCACTTTATGCCCTTTCGGCTTATGAAAGTTTCATAGGAATGCTCTACTTTCGGATAGTGAGGGAAACCTGTATAACTATTACTAGTATATAGCTAATTAAAAGTATAAATATCCCAATTTTGAATAACTATGAAAGTAATATTTGATTACAATGTATTTCTTAATGAGATGGGGCTTTTTATCATTTAGCTTAAGTTTCCATGGATAGATAGTATTCATTGCTAGAATCTGACAAGAGTTCAACATCAGTTCTTTCTCTTTTATTTTTATTTATTTAAAAAATATTTTAAATATTTATTTGTTTTTTGAGAGAGAGAGACAGAGTGCGAGCAGGGTGGGAGCAGAGAGAGAGGAAGACAGTATCTGAAGCAGGCTCCAGGCTCTGAGCTGTCAGCACAGACCCCAGTGTGGGGCTCAAACTCACCAACTGTGAAATCATGACCTGAGCCAAAGCCAGATGCTTAACCAACTGAGCCCCCCAGGCGCCCCTATTTTTATTTATTTTTTTAATATTTACTTATTTTGAGAGAGAAAGAGCAGGCATGTGAGGGCATGCGTGAGCAGGGGAGGGGCAGAAAGAGAGAAGGAGAGGGAGAGAGAGAATCCCAAGCAGGCTCCCTGCTGTCAACACAGAGCCCAACATGGGGTTCTATCTCATGAACCCTGAGATCATGACCTGAGCTGAAATCAAGAGTCAGATGCTTAACCGACTGAGCCACCAAGGTGCCCCTCTTTTATTTTTAGTTATGTAAAGGGCAGAACATCTTGTTCATTCAAGTTGATAGGAGCAAAAAGAATTTTAATATAGTAATGTCATCCAATTCTTTTTATTCCTTCTGAGTTCTATGTCAAAAACCATTTAGAGTGATCTATCAGGATAACTTAATGACATATCAGTGACATGCTCCAATTTAATCTGGTTTAGAAGTAAAGTACTAGAATCCCAACTTGAAAAATGATTCTACCTAGCCATCAATTTTCTCAGTATTGACTGTTTAGCACCTGGCAGTTATGTCCTAGAACAATGCACCATAGGAAGATTCGGGATGGGTCAGAAATAATTCCTCTTGTAAAGGCCAAAAGGGCAATCTCTGTGTACCTAAGTACCCAAATGTCTGATTTAAGTGATTGTTTATCAGTAGCTGTTGGACCGGTGGATGGATGAACATTTGAACGAATGAATACTTTAGGATTAAATATTATGGTAATAATCCAAGCTAGAATCATGAGTGATAGCAAGAAAGTTGGGGAGAACATTCTGGGTATACTCTGAAGACAGACGTGACAGAATTTTCTCAAGGTTTGGATGCGAGAGAAGGGGAAGCATCAGCAATCGCTGCATGTTTTTTGTCCTAAACCCCGGGGAGTTACCATTTACTGAGCTGGGGAGAAGGAGGAGGGAAGAACAGGGCAGCTACAAGTGCAGTCCCCTGTGCGTTTTCTCGGTGCCACAGTTGTGTTTCCCAGCTTAACCGAGCTGTTGAAACCTGTGGGTTCTCTATCAAAATACATGTTGTATCGTTACTTCTGGTCTAATTAAAAGACTGATGCAATTGTTTTCCCGCAAAATGATGGAGCCTTTCCCCTTGTTTCGAATTCGGGTGCCTCAAATTCTAACACTTGACAGTATTGTTAACTGTGTTACTAAGTGATGTTAATTATTTGATTTATGTATATTAGATGTTCCTTAAGGACAAGTTTTGTAGTTTAAAGTTGTTAAGTGTTTTAATAGATTATTTTAAAGATTTTATGTTTTGGGGATGCCTGGTGGCTCAATCGGTTGGGCGTCCGACTTCAGCTCAGGTCATGATCTCACGGTCCGGGAGTTTGAGCCCCACCTCGGGCTCTGTGCTGACAGCTCAGGGCCTGGATGGAGCCTCCTTCCGATTCTGTGTCTCCCTCTCTCTCTTCCCCTCCCCCACTCACACTCTGTCTCTCAAAAATGAATACATGTTAAAAAATTTAAACATTTTATGTTTTTAAGTAATCTCTACACCCAGCAAGGGGCTCGAACCCACAACCCTGAGATCAAGAGTCACATGCTCCACTGACTGAGCCAGTCAGGTGGCCCATAGAATTTTAAACATGAATTTTAAATTAATTAATTAATTAATTAATTAATTTAGAGTGTGTGTGTGTGTGTGTGTATGTGTGTGTGTGAGAGAGAGAGAGAGAGAGAAGGAGAGGGGGAGAGATAGAGGGAGAGAGAGAATCCCAAGCAGGGTCCACACTGTCAGTACAGAGCCTGATGCGGGGCTCAAACTCACAAATTGTGAGATCATGACCTAAGCCAAGATCAAGTTGGCTTAACCAACATAGCCACCCAGGCGGTCCCTGTACTGTATTTTAAATCAGTCATCCTCTACAGAGGTATTGTTTAGGACAGATTTAATAGTCAGCAATTGGCTCTTTTGGATATAAAATAGATTTCTCAAACTCCTAAACAGGAGAGCCATGATTTTGCTTCACATAACGGAATCCCAGCTTTCTGACTAGGTCAGAGTAATGCAAATTAGCTCAAATGCAAATGCAACTTGTAATTTATGATTTACGTTGACGCAGATGAACATGCAATGTTGCATAGAGTTTTCCACCTTGACAGGCGAATCCAGAGAGACACGTTTTTCTCTTAGTAAATGTTGAATACTTGTTTGTTTTTTTCCCAGTTTGTTTCAGCAGAGAAAATAGTATATGCAAAGACAAAAAAATTAACACCATTTCAACGGGAGGGCACTTACATACCCAGTTGTTAAGACCTTTTGAAAAGTGAACTGGAAATGTGTTTACCTGTGTAATGTTTTCAATACCTATTTTATGGATTGGCATACATACTGAGAATGCTCCTTATTCAGTTCCACCCACGTACAAGATTCTGAGGATGTGGGTTCTTAGAGTTCGAAGGGGGAGACAGATGCATGCGTACCAACTTTATTACCATGTTGGTGGTAAATATGGAAATTGTAAGCAAATATTAAGGAGCATAAACAAGGAAGAAATTCCTGTAGCTACAGATGCCATCTTTGCATCGATCATGCTCCTCTTGGGAGAGGGGTTTGTGCGCACTAAGATAATTTTCCCTGTTTCTGCTGTTTCCCTCCTAAGCCTTGCCTCCCGTGTCTCCTACCTCTCGGCATCTCCGGGCTTGTGCAGGGGTGGTCCTGCTGCCTCTGCAGGATGACGGCACCCGCAGCCCCCGCCGTCCTGTCTGAGAGAGTGTGTCAGAAAGCTCCGAGGTCCGCAGCTGCCCTTTCAGAGCAAAAACATCCTCTGGGTAGCTGAAGCTTGGACTTCTTTCTAAGCAAGGTATGTTTTACCAGGATCCCTTCATGGAAGCCACATATATCCATAAAAGACCTGTCATAGACGTCAGCCTAATGGCTGTGCCAATTATGAGGACCAGCCACAGCCGAGGGAGGCCTTTTATGTTTTGCACTCGGGTATCAAACAGAATGTATAGTTAGTGCTCGAAATTAAATGGTTGAGACGTGTCGATTTTTGTTTTTGTTATTTCCTTACAAAAGGGCTTATAAACCCTGTAGGTAAATAATTAAGATTTCCCATTTGGGGGAATTAAAGATTCTGGTCACCAAAATAAACAAACAAGCAAAAACCCAAAATGCCTCTGGGGATGTTCCTGATTCTGTAGGTTGGAGGTGGGACATGAATCTTTGTAGCTCTTGCTCATTCCCAGGCGACCTTGCTGTTCAGAGTGTGGTCCATGGGCCGACAGCATCGGCATCAGCTGGTAGTTTGTTAACAGTGCAGACTCTCACAGATTCTCAGGCCCACGGCAGGCCTCTGTATCAGAATCTGCATTTTAACATGGTGCCAGCTGACGGCTGCACCGTGGCCCCCGGGCCACCAACTGTGAATAGCAAAGGTCGGATAGCCCTGAGAGGTTGTTTCTCCTGTTCCGGTCTTGTCGGAGGTGATGGCGGCCGTTAGAGCTGGCTCCCCCCTGAGCCTTGACTTGCTGGTTGGTCCCTGCCAGTCAGTGACCTGCTCTGTGCCGTCCCCTGCCCCAGTGTGACTTGCCTGCCTTGAAATATTCCTCTGTACATCCCTGAATGGAAATACTACTTGGCTCTGCTCCAGAACATTCGTTCTGAAAAAATGTAAAGAAGGCGAATGCCTAAACATCTGCTTACCTTCCTGCTTCCCTGCTTCCCACTCACTTCCCTCAGCTCCCACCTTGGCTAGCTCTCTTCCTCAGCGTCTTCTGGCAAACATGTGGGAGGCCAGAGCATCACCTCTGCACAGCACCGTGACAGGAAGGCTCCACACAGAGATTTAATGGCCCAGAAGAATGAATGGCGGGCGCGTGCCCGTGCTGGGTATAGTGGGACGTTATTTGGCAAGAGTCGCTGACCACCCTGATGGGTCAGGGCTGCACCTGGTGGTCCCGGACCGAGAGGAATCTACAAACATTCAGAAAGAAAGCAAGGACTGCAGCAATGTAATACATGTTAATGTGCTAGCCCAGCACCACACTGGCTGAAATTGAGCCAATCTTTCTCAGATTTTGCCCCCATCAGCCACCACTCGTTTGTCTGCAAAAGATTATAGAGGCGCCTGGGTGGCACAGTCGGTGAAGCGGCTGACTTCAGCTCAGGTTATGATCTCACAGTTTGTGAGTTCGAGCCCTGCATCATTCTCGGTGCTGACGACTCAGAGCCTCAAGCCTGCTTTGGATTCTCTGTCTCCCTCTCTGCCCCTCCCCTGCTCATGCTGTCTGTCTCTCTCTCAAAAATGAATAAACATTAAAAAAAATTAAAAAGAAGATTATAGAAGTATTATTAAACAATATAAAGGGTTTGGAAAATAGAATAGCAAATATTCACCCACCATCCCACTGCCCTATTATATAGTTATATTTATATATGTATATTTTTCTACCTGTTGAAAACCATATGTGATTGGCGGAATAATGGACTCTCAAAGATGTTCATGTCCTAATTCCTTGAGACTGGTAATTTGTCAGGTGACATAAAAATTTGGAAATTAATGTTGCAGCAGGAAAAAGTCTGCTTATTGTTGACTTTAAATATGGAGATTATCCGGGATTATCTGGGTGGGTCCAGTGTAATCACAAGAGTCCTTTAAAGTGGAAGAAAGAGGCAGGAGACTCTGAGGGAAATGTGACTGGAGGGAAGTCAGAGCAATTTGACGGGAATACTCAACTGGCCTTTGCTGACTTTGAAGGAGGGCAGGGCCGCGGGCCAACGAATGTGCGTGCCCTCCAGAGGTTGTGAAAAGCCAATGGATTCTCTTGTGCAGTCTCCAGAAGAGAAGGTAGCCTGGCTGGATACCTTGACTTTAGCTCAGTAGGACCTGTGTCGTCTAAAGTCCAAAATAGTAAGCTAATAAATATGTGTCATTTCAAGCAGCAGAGTTGTGGTAATGTGTTGCAGAAGCGACAGAAAACTAATACGTCATATTTCTCATAGTATATCATGCCTAAATATTTTTTATGTTGCTATAGCTTTTATAATTATTTGAATGGGCATATCTTATTCTCTGGGGCTGAAGTACTGTCATTCCTTAACTCCACCTTCATTTGAACATCAGATGTGTGAAATGCTTTCTGTATTTTCCCTTTTTCATAGGTTTCATTATTTTCTAAGGCTATTGTATCAGAAATTACATTCGGACTTTGAATTTCTTCAAATTTTTTTGTAGTTAACTTAAAAAAAAATCTCCTAAGTCCACATGAAATTTAACTTGATAGCTGACGCAAAATAAGAATATACTTTTTTCCTAATCTATTTTTTCCAACAGCATATGTGACATGATTTTTTCTCTTCTGTTGTTTTTCATGCATTATTAAATCTTCAATTAAAAAATAAGCTCGTTTTTGGGCTACTGATTCTCCTCTTGTATTAATTAACTTTTGTCTGTTCTTGAACCACTGCTGCACTACTTGAATTCTTGTTGCTTTATAATACATTTAAGTTCCTGTGAGGACTAGTCTTCTCCCTTATTATACTTAAAAAAATAATTTTTTTTGTTAAAGATTTTATTTATTTATTTATTTAAGTTCAGAAACGAGTCTATTTTTTTTGTTATGCATCAACTCCTCTACTTTTTATTTATTTGTTTAATTTTATTTTTTTAAATTTACATCCAAATTAGTTAGCATCTAATGCAACAATGATTTCAGAAGTAGATTTCTTAGTGCCCCTTCCCCATTTAGCCCATCCCCCCTCTCACACCCCCTCCAGTAGCCCTCTGTTCTCCATATTTATGAGTCTCTTCTGTTTTGTCCCCCTCCCTGTTTTTATATTATTTTTGTTTCCCTTCCCTTATGTTCATCTGTTCTGTCTCTTAAAGTCCTCATGTGAGTGAAGTCATAGGATATTTGTCTTTCTCTGACTGACTAATTTCGCTAAGCATAATACCCTCTAGTTCCATCCACATAGCTGCAAATGGCAAGATTTCATTCTTTTTGATTGCTGAGTAATACTCCATTGTGTGTGTGTGTGTGTGTGTGTGTGTGTGTGTACCACATCTTTTTTATCCATTCATTCATTAATGGCCATTTGGGCTCTTCCCATACTTTGGCTATTGTCGATAGTGCTGTTATAAACATGGGGGTGCATGTGTCCCTTCGAAACAGCACACCTGTATCCCTTAGATAAATGCCTTGTAGTGCAATTGCTGGGTCGTAGGGTGATTCTATTTTTAGTTTTTTGAGGAACCTCCATACTGTTTTCCAGAGTGGCTACACCAGCTTGCATTCCAATTTATTTATTTTGAATGTTTATTTATTTTTGAGAGAGACAGAATGTGAGGAAGGGGAGGGGCAGAGAGAGAGGGAGACACAGAATCTGAAGCAGGATCCAGGCTCTGAGCTGTCAGCACAGAGCCCGACATGGACCTCGAACTCCCAAACTGTGAGATCATGACCTGAGCCGAAATCAAGAGTCAGGTGCTTAACCCACTGAGCCACCAGGTGCCCCTAAAGATTTTATTTTTAAGTAATCTCTACACCCCGCATGGGGCTCAAACTCACAACCCTGAGATCAAGAGTTGCATGCTCTACTGACTCAGCCAGCCAGGTGCACCTACACTATTTTTTAAAATAGTACATACTTTAAACATTTAAACTTTTTAAAAAAAAATTTGTTTTTCCTTTGAGGTATAGTTGACATATAACTTTATATTAGTTCTTGGACTTACTGTACTTTCACTTATTTTTTTAATTAATATTTTCAGATGAGTCTTAATTTATTGTTTCTAGCTCCTGGGGAAATCCCATTGAGAGTTTTTGGTGTCTGTTGCCTTGGAAAAGCCCTTCAAAACCCATAGGCATGCGGTCAAAGCCCTCAATCTTGTGGTCCCACTTTTCCTATTTCCATTTTTCACCAACTTAAGTTATAACATTAGGCTATGTTTTCTCATAGCTTGATTGTTTTTGATCTTAAGTCTTTGTGTGTCCTTTTCCCAGTCCAGGTTGCACTTTTCACAGTGACGTGATGTGTGATTTGTCTTACAAGCTTTTCCTCAGCAGCTTGGTATGCAAAGACCGTGAGCTTTGGAATCGGACAGCCCTGGGCTTGAATCTCAGCTCTGCTTCTCACTAGCTGGATGGCCTGGAGTGAGTCACTCGTCTCCTTGAGCATCACTTTCCTCTTTGGAACGAAGTCAACAGTTTTCTTTGCATGGTTGTCAGTTGGATTATAGCTGATGTATACAAAGAATCTAGGAAGATCCCTGCTACTTAGTAGGCCATCAATTGAATATCACTGTTCATCTTAGGACTTTTTTGGTCTACCCTCATTAAACCATAAATTCTTTTTTTTTTTTAATATATGAAATTTATTGTCAAATTGGTTTCCATACAACACCCAGTGCTCATCCCAAAAGGTGCCCTCCTCAATACCCATCACCCACCCTCCTCTCCCTCCCACCCCCAAACCATAAATTCTTTAAACATAATGACGGTTCATTCTTTTTAAATGTATACCCTATGGAGCCTAGGATATAATAGGTGCTTACTAAACATTTACTATTTCGACCTCATCCTCCCATTCATTTTCCCAGGTTCCTGTTGCAGCCCCATCTCCTTTGTGACTCATCCTCACCACCTTTACCACACTTAACCTGGGTGAGTGAGTACAGTTGATGTAAAATGGAGGATACGGGAGAAAAATAGTGGTTCGTGGAGATGATCCATTGGATCCCTTTTAGCTCTAACTTTTTATGTGATTTTGGAATTTTCTGGGGAAGGAGTTATTACTGAGCTCTTGTTAATGTGCCCAAATGTTCCACATATGCTAGGGCTTGTTGTGCCATTTAAAACTCAACCCAGAATGAGAAAATATTTGCAAAAGACATATCTGATAAAGGACTGCTATCCAAAATATACAAAGAACTCTTAAAACTCAACAATAAGAAAACAACCCAATTAAAAAATGGGCCAAGGACCTTAACAGACACATCACTGGAGACAGTGTGCAGATGGTGAACTAAACATATAAAAAGATGCTCTACATCGTATGTCATCAGGGAAATACAAATGAAAAGAACAACAGGCCTCTTTGGCCAAAATCTGGAACAGTGGCAACACCAAATGCTGGCAAGAATGTGGAGCAACAGGAGCTTTCTCATTCATTACTGGTAGGGATGTGAAGGGCTGTAGCTACTTTGGAAGACAGTTTGGCAGTTTCTTATAAAATCAAGTATACTCTTACCATATGATCCAGCACTTGCATTTGTTGGTATTTATGCAAAGGAGTTGAAAGCTTATGTCCACACGAAAACCTGCAACCACATATAGACAGCAGCTTTATTTGTAATTGCCCAAACTTGGAAGCAACCAAAACGTCTTTCAGTAGGCAAATGGATAAACAAACAGCAGTCCATGCAGACAATAGAATATTATTCAGCACTAGAAAGAAATGAGCTATCAAGCCATGAGAAGCTATGGAGGAATCTTCAATGCACGTTACTAAGTGAAAGAAGCTGATCTGTAAAGGGTCCATACTGTAGGATTCCAACTATATGACACTCTGGAAAAGGCAAAACTATAGAGACAGTAAAAAAAAAAAAGTCAGTGTTTGCCAGGGAGTGGGGCAGAGGGGGTGGGGAACGAATAGGCAGAGCACAGAGAACTTTTAGGATAGTGGAACTACTCTGTATGATACTATAGTAATAGATACGTGTCATTATACATTTGTCAAAACCTATAGAATGTCCGACACCAAGGGTGAACTGTGTGGTAAACTATGGACTTTGGGTGACGACGATGTGTCAGTGTAAGTTCATCATCTGTAACAAATGTACCACTCTGGTGGGGATGTTAAAAATGAGGGAGGCTGTGCGTGTGTGGGGCAGAGGATATAAGGGAATTCTTTATACCGTCCTCTCAATTTTGCTGTGAACCTACAACTACTCTAAAAAAATCTTCAAAGAAGATCCCCAAAACTCAACCCAACACTTACCATATTATATGCATTTTTAGAATAAGGAAAGGGAAAGACAGAGGTTAAGTGGCAGAAGCAGGACTTTCACCTCGATTTCTCTACTTCCAAAGCCTGCGGTCTTTCTACCCTATCAATCAAAATGGTGCAACACTGACAGTGCCTTGTCCACAACCTCTTGGTTCTCACTCTTCCCATACGTGGCATACATGCCTACAGATTCCTATTGAGAGCCCCTTTGCTTCTCCACCTTCTCAGACTGCAGAGGTGTTCTTGGCCCATGTGCCAGGTAGTCTAGAAAGACCAGGAGTCAATATCTGGGGGATCAGCCCTTGAAAATGGTGGGTGGGTATCAGTGGATAACTGTTCCAACCTCCTCACCCGGTAAGAAAGACAGTGGGCAGTTTTTAAGAATTAGTTCATCATGGGAGTTTGAGAAACGCTATTCTATGGCAAGGAGTTGATAAACTATAGCCGTTGGGGTGGCTGCCTGGTTTTGTAACTAATGTTTTATTGGAACACCGCCATACCCATTCGTTTATGTATTATCCATGCTTTTGGTCTACAGTGGCAGAATTGAGCCTTTGTGACAGACAATGTGTGGCTCCCAAAGCCTGAAATATTCACTCTCTGCCCTTACAGGGAAAGTTGAGCCAAGCCCTGTTGTACTCTGTCTCCCCTGGTTCCCCAGCTGGCTTGAGCTCCACAGTGCTAGCTTGCTTGCTAACATACCTTCTATCAACTCTTTTCCCTTCCCTGTCTCATTCTTTCACTCCCTGCCAGTGTTTCCAAAATGTCCTAAAGAAATGACTTATACTCACATTCTTGACCCAAAGTGAAGTTTTGGGGGAGCCCACGCAATGCACACATCACATGCTTGTTTGTGCTGATCCCAGGACAGACTTACGAGCAGAGCAGGGACCACTTTCTAGCCATGTCAACTTAGGAACAACAATTCCCCTATCACATTCCTCCCACCCCCACCGTCCTGTCTCTTCTGTAGCACCATTTGATAATTCAACCTTGTGGGTATGACTTTTTCTGGTTCATATATTCTTTCTTATTGAATACCACTGCTGCACCAGGGATGGTGGAGGAGAGGGTAAGGAGCAGCAGGAGGAAAGAAAACCCCATATTGTCCTAGATAGGATGCTCCCTTTTTACAACAGAAGCCTGCTTGGAGCCGATCCCAAGGTGCCCATGCACCTGAGTCATGGCCAGTTGTTGTCAGCCTCCTAGGACATGGCCAAGTCATTGCTCACCCCCACTGTTATAGCTGCTGCTTTCATTTGTCTCTGTCTACCCCTCCTAATTACTTAGGTCACTTCAGACTTTAATTCTGTCTTCTAAAGTGTAACACAGCCATAATTAGGCCATATGTTAATTAGCAAAATGACGTCTTGTCACTCGTGAGAGATGTGGATCATCCCAGAAAGTACCATAGAAAGGGCAGTTCAGCAGGAAGAGAAAGTCTAAGGAGGCTGAAGTGACTATCTAGCTGAAACCACCTTAGAGAGCAGGGGAAAATGGCAGGATGCAAGAGGGCAAAAGGATGGGGTCGCACAAAGAAAAAGAGCTAGAATTGACCTCTTTTCCACTCCAGGAATGAGATGTAAGCCGGGAGACAAGCCTGAGGCCGAAAAGCCACCCGGGATGGCAGAATCTTCTGAAGGACTGGAGGCGGCCAGGGCTGAGGTCAAGGCCCCGATGGAGGCTACAGGCAAGGTGAGTGTCAGGCATGCTCCCGTCTGTTACTCCTGGAAGCGTGTGGGGATGCCAATCAAACATCAAGGCCGTTCTTTGTTTATGTGGCCACTCTGAGTGTCTTCCAGGAAATCTGGAAGAGTGGTGTTCTGGTAGCTTGGAGGCCGTTTCTACATGCTAATTACTTACTTAATGTTCCCCATTTTCTGTTAACTTATTTTGTGACATTCTTGGGAAGACAGAGTTGGAGAGAGGATTGGGCAGGTCATGATAATTTCCTTTTTCAGATAGTGTCACCTTTATCACTCAGGAGACAGTTTTCCAGGAAACTAATTACTCAGGGAATTCACGACTGGGTACAATGACATTTGAATTATTAAGATATTAACCTTCCTCCAGTTTGCTCTCAAAACATGATGTGATGAGAACTTGTTCTGTCACCACCCAACTAATGGATGAAAGGGACCAGGACAGCCGTTTCAAGTTGTGTATTTGCCTGGATTTTAGGAAAAGGCATTTGACATAGGAACTCAAAGCATATCAAAGGGAGAATTTTGAGGGGTAAAGTTTGTGTTAATATTGCTTCTTCTTCTTATTGGATTTATATAGTGGTTCCTACTATGCTCCAAACCTTTACAGGCATTACTTCTCATACTCCTGACAATCCTTAAAGGAAAGTATTATTATTCTCATTCAACGTGAGGCTCACACATGTTGGATCATATTCAAACATCACATTGCCAGCTGAGGTGAACTTGAAATCTATGTTATTTGTCTCTAAACTCTAAAATTTGAGCCCGTATCAGTATGCCGGGGTCAGCAAACTTTTTCAGTAAAGGGCCAGATAGTATTTTCAGTTTGTCGGCCACATGGTATGTGTTGCAACTACTCGTTTCTGCTGGTGGAGCACGTAGGTAGCCATAGACGATACGGCAACGAATGAATATGCCATGCTCTGATAAAACTTTATTTACGCCCACTAAGATTTGTTTTTAACATAATTTTCACATATCATGAGTTATCATTGTCCTTTGGAATTCCCCCCCCCCCCAACTATTCAAAAAATGGTAAAGTCATTCTGTTCACGGGCCATACATACTAAAGGCCCAAAGCAGGAGACAGCCCAGGTTTGGCCCATAGGCTGTAGTTGGCCGGGCCCTGCCCTCCACAAAAGTGTGTATCTAGCAATGACTTCTAAAAACAAGTAGAAGCAACTGAGCTGTGTCTTTTACCTGAGGAAGTCAAGTCATCTACAGGAAAGGTTATTAAATCCTTTAGGACACAGAAGCCGTAGGAAACGATACTCCTCATTCTGACTGTGCCATCAAGTTTAATGTAGACATGTAGGTACATCTCAAGAACTTCTGGGTCTCACTCGCCTCATCTCCTGAATGAGACATACCCCTAACAGCTCCACTGTTCTTTGATTCTACACATAGTATGCCTGCACCAAACGATTTCCATAAAATTGGGATTGAAATCTAAGACAATTCCTTGGACGATGCCATCGTCCACGTGGGGAAGACGGGGGGGGGAGAAGCACGTTCGTGTATGCCAGCAGTAGTTTGGTTGTGGACAAGTTAAGTTTGAGGCCGTAATAGACATAACCGGAGACAGTTGCATGTAAGAACCTGGGATTGGCAGGGCGAGGCAGGACTACAGATTGTATTTAGAAGTGGTTGGCATGTGCACTGATCTGGGTATATCATAGCATTGAGTAAGAGCTTTTAGGGCAAAATTTCATAACCTTGGCACTATTAACACCTGGGATGGGGATAATTCTTTGTCGTGGGGGCTGTCCCATCCTACGGTCTACAGCGTAGGGTGTCTAGCAGAATCCCTGGCCTCTACCCACCCCACCCCCAGCTGTGACTACCTAAAATGGCTCCAGACACTGCCACATGTCCCGTGGGGTGAAAATCACCCTTGGTTAAGAGAGAATCACTGTCTTAAGGAAAAGGCTGAGGGTGGTCCCAAAGGTCCACAGCTTTGGAGGTCAGAAAGAAGAGGACAAGACGGGAAAAGGGATTGAGAGGAATGGCCGGTGAAGTAGGAGAAAAACCCAGCTGTGAGTCCCCAGCTGTTTAGGCTGGACTTGGTGTAATAGTTGATGAAAGGCAGAGGTGGAGGTAATGGCCCATAGCTCAGGGCTGAGCCCCCCGCTGAGCTCCACCATGTTTCCTTCCTGGGACCCCCAGTGGTAGTAGAAGGGACAAGGGCACATGGAGCATTAAGGTCATACATTTTCTAACTGCACGGAGCCTGAAGACAGTGCGGTGGACAGAGTGTTTTCTGGTAGGGGAACTAAACTAAATAGCAGGTTAAAAGTAACATTTACAAACCAAAGATAGAGACCTTTCTGTGTTTCTTCTTCTTTCTGATTTTATTTTTAGAAATAATCCTCAGAGGATAAAAATGTTATTGTCTGGGTGCAGGAGAAAAGCAAGAACAGAAATAGAGTTGCTATGGTTTTGAGGGAAAGCAAAAGGGACTTAAGACCTGGGGCTTTTGCTGTCCTGAGGTGCAGGATGGATCCTCTTTGTTTTGTGATCTCTTCACTCATTTCGTGTCTAACGGTAGTAAAAAAAAAAAAAAAAAAGTGAAGACGTGTGAACTTGTGTGAACTTTCTTTTTATACATTTGAAAATTGAAGAGCTATGACTTAATGAAGGCCCAATATAAAGATTTTAAAAATCAGTCCCTCATACTGAAATTGATGTCATCAGACAAGAGTTCCCGTTAGGCACATGCCTGATGGTAAAGGACCAAAACAAGGGGAGATGTATGCTTTCTCCTTTTTTTTTATATGTGTTCTCATTCCAAAAAGGAGATCGTAAGTTTACGTCATGATGTTATTATGTAAAATTGCCTAACAGTGTCTAGTGCCTAGTTGGGCTTTCATAAATGTTTTAAAATAATAACATGTATCCTGGTTGTGGTGGTGGTTACACATGTCTAAACATGTAATAAAATTACATAGAACTAGACCCTGAATCCCCACCCCGAAAACAGGATAGCAAAAGAGTGAAATGCAATTAAGGTTATTAGTTAACAGTATTCTATCAATGTCAATTTCTGGTTTTGACAGTGTACTATAATTATGGAAGATGTTCTCATTTGGGGAAGCTGGCTGGCTGCAGGTACACAGAACTCTATATTGTTTTTGCAACTTCTTGTCTTAAACTATGTCAAATAAAAAAGTATTAAAACCCCAAAGAATGAGATTTTAAAATAGATTGAAAAGCGCCTGTTTGTGACTATTGCGCATCTCTGGATCCTTTTGTTTTGTCGTAGATTCATTTTTATTTTATTTTTTATTTCAATGGAGACTCCTATCACGAGTAAACCGAATTAGGAGGTTTTATTTATAAATGACCAAGCAGAATCAAATCACTGTATGTTTAGGCTAATGCAATAGGTTATAACCCAGATCGTGAACCTGAATTGATCTTAATAAATATGCAGTCATGCAGCCCAATGACAGGTGAAAGTCTGAAATTAAACAGGATTACCATTTAGCCTTTAGTCTTGGAATATTTTATTTTTGGATGGTCCAAGATTCATCTAAGTTTGCCAAAGACTGAAATTTTCACACAACACATCCTTAAATTCCCCGAGAAGTAGAAAGTAGAGGTGGCTTACGTACTTTTTTAGGTGAGAATTTCTACTTCAGCAGACTTTGGGGAAGGCAGGCCTCCTCTATCTTGCTGATATGCCTGAGATGTGATCTATTTATATTACAAACCATATGCAGAGCCTGGCAAGCCTTTCTGTAAATGAGCTCATCGGTTCTACCCTAAAATAGGAGGCTGAAAGGAGGGTGCCAAAGACATTAGGGACCTTTCACAACCATTACACCTCTTGGTGGTGATTGAGCAGGAAGGATAAACAAAATCTATGGGTTCTGATAGGAAGGATAAATAATAAATACCTGTCAAGGGGAACAACATGCTTTCCTTGCTCTTTGCCATCAAAGTCAAGTTCTTAAAGACTCGAGTGCTTTTTAATGGATTTTCCTTTTTTGTGTATCGTACAAATTGCAAGTAAAGATAATTTCAAATTTGTCATACTGATGGGCCTCCTTCAAAGTGTGATGAGTTTTATCTAGAGCTTCATTCAGAGCAACCAGTATTTATAGAACATTCCATCCAGTGTTAAGTAATTAGATTTATCTGTAAGGAAATAGAGAAGAGCAGTTGCTGACCTTAAAAGGCTCCCAGACAAGTAGGAAAGAGATGAGAAAACAAAGAAGTGCGTTACAAAATGGCAAGCACGGCGAGAGAGGCACATGCAAGGTTCAGAGAAAGGAGTAAGAGGGGGGTCATTAACCACGTAGGACAGCATGGCTCAAACTGGGCCTTCAAAAGCACGCATTCTTGGAGTGGGTCGTTTGCCACAAGAATGTAGAAAGGTTGTGTCTTCGTTAGGGGGAAATTATACGTATGCATATGCACACGTAAATATGTAATTTTTCTAGTTCTCTGGATGCGTGTGTATGAAAAAATTTCTTTTATTGCAGTAAGAACATCTAACATGAGATCCACCCTCTTAACAAATTTTGAAGTGCACGTTGCAGTAGTGTTGACTGTAGGCACAGTGTCGTACCGCAGGTCTCTAGAGCTCACTCATCTTGCAGAATCGAATCTTTATACCCGTTGAGTAGGATTTTGCCATTTCCCCCTCCCCCAGCCCCTGGCAACCACTCTTCTACTCTCTGCTTTTATGAGTTTAACTACTCTAAGTTCCTCATATAAGCGGAATCATAAAGTATTTGCCCTTCTGTGACTGGCTCATTTCACTTAGCAGAATGTCCTCCAGGTTCATTTATGTTGTAACAAATGGTAGAATTTCCTTCTTTTTAAAGGCTGAATAACATTCCATTGTATGGATCGACCACACTTTCTCTATCCATCCATCCATCCCTGGACATTTAGGTTGTTTCCATAGCTTTGGTATTGTGATTTGGATGAACCTGTATGTTATTGAATAGCCATGTCCACATGAACTATTCAGACAAGAGTTTTGCTTTCGTTTGGATAGAGGGAAGTGGATAAGAAAACTGACTTATTCCACAGCACAGGGTAGCTGGAAACATGGAATTAAAGAACCTGAACTAGGGGGTATCTGGGTGGCTCGGTTGGTTAAGCGTCTGACTCTTGATTTCAGCTCAGGTCATGATCTTACGATTCTTGAGATCAAGCCCCACCGGAGCTCGGGATTCTCTCTTTCTCTCTCTCTCTCTGCCCCTCCTCTGCTTGCACGTGCACCTGTGTGCTCTCTCTCTCTCTAGATACATAAAACTTAACGACAACAACAACAACAACAACAACAACAACAACAAAGAACCTGAACTAGAACATCAGTGGCAAATTGTGAGTTCCAGGGGATGTTCTGCAGAGACACCATCTTTATTTGTTCCAACTAGCAACCCTTCCTTAACAGGAAGTGTGGTAGTACCTATTCAGTGAAGAGTTAGTGTACTCCTGACCTCAACCACAACTGGTTAAGAAGTCCATTCAGTTTCTGAATAATGCCCCAGTGCTTACCCTTCCTTTAACTGAACAGGAAAGCTGTGCCTGTGACAGATCCTTTCCCCTCTCCATATTCTTGTAATAAGCAATTTTAATACTTTAATGAAAAGGCCAGAGGAGTTATAGGTACATTGACAGTATATGAATCAGAAATTGCATTCAGCCGCTAGTAATAAAATCCCATAAAAAGGTGGCTTAAAGTATGGCTGTATTAGTCCGGAGTGGGTTGTCTAAGACTGTTATGGTAGTTACATGATATAACTAGGGACCCATACTCCTTTTGACTCTATGCTTTGACATCCTTGTCCTCCTGTTCTCAAAAGGGCTGTCAGAATTCTAGCCGTCGTATGTTCATTTGGGGCATAAAGAAGGGGGAGAGCAAAGAGAAAAGAAGGTATATGCAAACCCCTAAAATTGCCTTCCTGGAAGTCCCCTTCAGTGACTTTTACTTACATCGCATTGACCAGGACTATCTCAAATACTCCTAGTTGTAAAGGAAACAGGAAATGTCATTTTTAGCTCGTCACATTATCCCTTCAAATAATCTCAGGGTTCAAGTAATACAGAAAAGAGAAAATAGATATTTGGTAGACAGCCAGTAGCCTCTGAACATTGAGATCTCATTGTCATTGGACTTTTTTTTTTTTAATTTTTTTTTCAACATTTATTTATTTTTGGGACAGAGAGAGACAGAGCATGAACGGGGGAGGGGCAGAGAGAGAGAGGGAGACACAGAATCGCAAACAGGCTCCAGGCTCTGAGCCGTCAGCCCAGAGCCTGACGCGGGGCTCAAACTCACGGGCCGCGAGATCGTGACCTGGCTGAAGTCGGACGCTTAACCGACTGCGCCACCCAGGCGCCCCTGGACTTTTGATCCAACTTGAGCAGCTACCTACTTCCAAACTTCTTGATTTATGAAAGGCAAAACCCCTATTCGTTAAAGGTACTGTTATTTAGATGTTTGTTATTTGCAGCTAAACATATTCCTAACTGAAACAAATGTAAACACTGCTTTCAATAACACTTAAAATTGACTCATTTAGGGGTGCCTGGTTGGCTCAGTCGGCTAAGCAGGCAACTCTTGATGTCAGGGTCTTGAGTTTGAGCCCCACATTGGGTGTAAAGATTACTCTCAAAAAAATT
The DNA here is from genome assembly GCF_016509475.1 of Prionailurus bengalensis. NCBI lineage: Eukaryota > Metazoa > Chordata > Mammalia > Carnivora > Felidae > Prionailurus > Prionailurus bengalensis. The sequence goes on from NC_057361.1 coordinate 8,786,693, forward strand.
TTTTTAAGGGGAGTGGCTCAGTTGGTTAAGCGTCTGACTTCGGCTCAGGTCATGATCTCACAGTTCATGAGTTCGAGCCCCACATTGGGCTCTCTGCTCTTAGCACAGAGCCTGCTTCAGATCCTCTGTCTCCCTTTCTCTCTGCCCCTTCTCTGATCGTTCTCTCTCTGTCTCTCTGTCTCTCTCCCTCCCTCTCTCTCTCAAAAATAAACATTAAAAATTTTTTTTTACTGGAAATTGACTACTTTACCAGGAATCACAAATTCAAATATATTCAGAGCTAGATAGGCAATGTGAGTGAGTGATGTTGGTTAGGAAAGAGCTCAAGACAACCTGGAGAGCAAGTAGCCAATTTAAAGTGAGCTGCTGCTGGACTAAGAGGGTTGTTTTCATACAGGATGACCGACCCCTGTTACCAGATAAAGACATTTCAAGAGAAGGAGAAAGCTGGATCTTTTTTTTTTTCTTTAGTAGATTTTATTTCTAAGTAATCTCTGCACCCAACGTGGGGCTTGAACTCACAATCCTGAGATCAGAAGTCACACGCTCCACCGACTGAGCCAGCCAGGCACTCCAGAAAGCTGGATCTTGATGTGTATCACAGGGTCAGAGAATCCCTTTCACACCACATTGTAGATATGAAGAAATTAAGCTTATTTATATAGTCCATAATTTTGGCCTCTCCCCACTTCCTTCCTCTCATTAGGGAAAAACCATAAGAAGATACCAGCAACACCTGAGCGTCAATCTTGTGTAAGTGTTACTGCACTCTGAAATTTTAGGAAATGTTGTTTTCTTCTTTTCTAAAGTATTAAGGTATAATTCAAATGCCATAAAATTCACCTTTGAAAGTTTATAATTCAGTGGTTTTTAGTATATTCCTAAAGTTGTACAACAATTGCCACCATCTAATTCTAGAACATTTCATCACCTCAAAAAAAAACAAAAACAAAAACAAAAAACCCATACCCATTAGTAGCCACTCTCCTCACCCCAGCGCCTGGCCACCACTAATCTACTTTCTGCGTCTATGGATTTGTGTGCCCTAGACATCTCCTATAAATGGAATCATGCGGTATGTGGCTCTTTGTGATTGGCTTCTTTCATTTAGTACAGTGTTTTTTAGCAATTATCCGTGTGTAACATGTATCAATACTTCATTCTTTTTTATGTCAGAATAGTATTGCATTGTATGTGGCTAGACCACATCCTGTTTACCTGTGAGTTGATGGACATTTGAGTTGTTTCCACTTTTTGGCTATTATGAATAATGCTGTTATGAATGTTCACGTATAAGTCTTTATGTAGACATACCTTTTTGCTTCTCTTAGGTATATACCTAGGAGTGAAATTGCTGGGTGAAATAGGAACTTTGTGTTTAACTTTTTGAGGAGCCGCCCAACTGTTTTTCAAAGCAGTTGTACCAATTAACATTCCCTTCAGCAGTGAATGAGGGTTCCAGTTTCTCCCCCTCTTTGCCAACTCTTGTCATTGTCTTTTTGATTATAGCCATCCTAGTGAGTATGAAGTGGTATCTTATTGTGGTTTTGATTTTTTTCCTTCATGGCTTAGGTTGAACATCTTCTTATGTGCTTATTGGCCATTTGTATATCTACTTTGGAGAAATGTCTATTTAAATCCTTTACCTACTTTTAAAAATGGGTTAGGTCTTTTTATTATTGAGTTGTAAGGTTTTTATATAGTTTGAAACATATGTTATTATCATATTTTATGGATGATTTCAACCATTTTAACAAATGGTTGAAAATTGGCAACTAATGTGGTTCTGGTTCAAACTAATATAAAAATACTCAGTCTCCTACTTCTTTTCTCCCTAGAATAGCACTGAGGTTGGTGGGGCAGGGTGTAACTTTTGTAACCTCCTGGCAGGAGGGAAGAGTCAGGCTCTTTGGATCTTCTTCTGGGCTCACTTCTTTGATGGGAAAATTGGTGATGTGGCCACTCTTGGCTCGTGAGGGTCTTGTGTGGCTCTGGCTGCTTTGGCCTTAGATCTCCCTCTGTTGTCACTGCAGATTCATCTGTGGTCTGACCCTGACTTTCATTTGGCCCTTAGTCCATTTGGGCTGCTCTAATAAAATACCAAAGACTGGGTATCTTATAACAACAAAAGTTTATTTCTCACAGTTCTGGGAACTGGAAGTCCAAGATACAGGTGCCAGTATGGTCACATGAGGGTCCTCTTCTGGGTCACAGACTTCTCATTGTATCCTCACATGGTAGCAGAGGCTAGGGAGCCCTGTGAGATCTCTTTATAAGGGCACTAATCTCATTCATAAAGGTTCCAGCCTCATGATCTAATCACCCCAAAGACCCTCCTAATACCATCACCTTTGGGGGTTGAGGTTTTAACATATGATTTGGGGGCAGGTCACAAACATTGAGACCGTAGCAGTCTTGACTTAAGTGGTCTTCTATAGAATCTCCAGTGGCTACCACCTTACCCCCACTACGGCCATTCTCTTTAGCAAACTCTACATCTAGATACTCCGCTGTTTTCCATGTTGGAACCCAGGGCAACTTGAGCAAGCTGAATTTCAGGGTCTTCTCTTGCATGACTTGGTTATCAGGCAAGGTGATATGATTGCACTGCAGAGTGGGGTGAGGAAGCTTCCTCTCAGACTTGTAGATTCTCTCTATTCTCCCACATTTGTCCATGATGTCTCTCCTTTGCCAGGCACAAGATAAAGAAGTCAGGAGACCGAACTCTGCACTTGGCTCTCCTGCTTTTTTCTCTCTTTCTTTCTCACAGTTCCTCAGATCACAAGGCAGGAGGGTGTAATAGTTAGGGTTCTTCAGGAAAACAGAACCAGTAGGGTGTATGTGTGTGTGTGTATGTGTGTGTGTGTGTGTGTGTGTGTGTGTGTGTGTGTAAAGGTATTTACTCTAAGGAGTTGTCTAATGCAATTATGGAGGCTGACAAATCCCAAGATCTATAGGGTGACTTGGCAGGCTAGAGACCCAGGAGAGACAATGATGTGGTTCAAGTCTGAATCCAAAGGACTAAGAATCAGGAGAATCAACAGTGTAGTTCCAGTCTGAAGGCTAGCAGGCTCAAGACCCAGGAAGAGCCAGTGTTTCAGTTAGAGTCCACAGCCGTGAAAAAGCCAATGTCCCGGTTTGAAAGCTATCAGGCCAGAAGAGTTCTCTCTTACTTGGGGAAGGGTCAGCCTTTTTGTTGTCTTCAAGCCTTGCATTGATTGGACAAGGCCTAACCACATTAAGGAGGGCCATCTGCTCTACTTAGTCTACCAGTTTAAGTGTTAACCTTGCTCCAAAACACCCTCCCAGAAATTCTGAGAATAGCGTTGGACCAAATAGCTGAACACCACGTGGCCCAGTCAAGTTGATGTATAAAATTAACCATCACAGAGGGCTGCCCCTTTACTTCCATTAGAACCAGGATGGCCCATAAAATGTATCACGTGACCTGGAACACATTTGAGAGTTGAAAGGAGGCACTGCGTGGGTGGGATGAATGGACAAGTGTAACCTGGGACTGTGCAAGCCAAACTGGGCTGTATAGTGACCCTCCTTGTAACGTCCTCTGACTGCCGTAGCGCGTGTCCAGCTGGCTGAGATGGATTGCCTACTGTCAGGCTACTGTAGAAGTCTGTGAGGCTCGGTCCTCAAAGCTTGATCCTTAGCAGACTAAAGAGGGACATAAAGTAATTTAGAAAATCGTCTCTCAAGCAAAGAGCTCGTTTTGGAGGATTAGTGTCCTGCTTTATAAGCCTGATTTTGAAGACCAGGAGATTAATATTTCCTTGGGTTTTCTCTTCAGATTTTTTCTTTAATGAATTCTAGTCTGTCTCCAGGCAGCTAGATGACTGAACAGGCCAAGGTGATGGTCATGAAATTCAGAAGGCAAAACAATGAAGCACAAAAGAAATAAGAAAATAGTACTTCAGTTACAGGTGAGATTCCTCAGCTTAAAATACTAGGAATCTAATTTATAAATTTCCATTTAAATTAAACGAAAAAACGTCTATGTCGTTGTTCACTCAGGGGCCAACAGTTTGCGACGCTTGCTGGGCAAATCACAGATGAGTTTTGTTATGGAATCAGGCTGGTGGGGACAGTGAAGGGTCAGCAGAGGGGAAAGGAGAGGGCGTTACTGCTTCTTTTACAGAATGAAGAGACAAGTGATGGGGCCTTTGGTGGACAGAACATGGAACAGAGAAACAGAAGTGTACTTACTAGCAGCACTGACCAGTGGAGGTCTCGATCTGGAGGTATAACCGCAATATATGCCCAGAGCTAAGTGGGCCCTGATTATAAGTGAAGACATCCTTCTCCCAAATGAGAGAGTTGAAAACAACTCTTTTTTTTTTCAACTTGAATATACAATATTTAAACATTTTTTTTATGTTTATTTACTTTTTTGAGAGAGAGAGCGAGCGAGCAAGCAGGGGAGGGGCAGAGAGAAAGGGAGACCCAGAATCCAAAGCAGGCTCCAGGCTCTGAGCTGTCAACACAGAGCCCGATGTAGGGCTTGAACTCACAAACCGTGGTGAGATCATGACCTGAGCCAAAATCAGATGCTCAACTAACTAAGTCGCGCAGGCGCCCCTTAACTTGAATATACAATAATCAGGGAAGGAGTTTAAATAGCCAAATGTCTACTGACAATATTTAATTGAACTTTAATTATATCTATATGTTTTAAATCTCATGCTATATAAAATATACAGAACTGTTCTTTTTCACTCACATTTCATGATACAATTTTTTTCAAACTCCACATATGCACATCGACATTCATTTCTCCTTCATCAAGAGCCACTTGAAGACAGTGCCATATTCGCCTCCACTCAGTTTGATAGCAGCGTTTTTTGAATCTGAGCATGATGCTGCCATTAGAGAGTTTATCATGATTCACACATACCCATTCATTGTAGTAAGCTTCACAACGTATGCATTTAATGTATTGTAATAAACTGATATTTTAAAAAGGCTTATACGCTGGGGTACCCAGAACTGTAGTTTGAAGTCATTTCTCCAGAAATGGTGACTCAATCTGTGTTAAATTTATTTACCTTCCCCCATCATGTCAAGTGACCTCTATAAGCATTGAAGCTGAGTTTGATTGAGGTCATTTCAGGTTAATGTATCTTCCCCAAATAGCACTTTGTTGTTCAAAAGTAAGTAATTGAGTAATTGAGAGACTGCCTACTGCCTGTAATATGAAAATCTTAATAGGGACTTGATTTTATTTTTTTAGGACTTTATTTATGATGGGATAATTTTGAGGAAAAATCTTGCCTTATATTTGGGTATGTACAGAATTTGGGGAAGAAGGGCTCCTGGAGATTTGGGAGTCAGAGAGATAGGTTAAATCTCATTTAGAGTAGCAGAAAATGAATAGAAATTTTATTTTGATAAACCAAGAAGTTGTGACATAAAGCATACTATCTAGAGATACTGTGGCAACTACCAGATGATCAAATACCTGTAATAGTTTCAGTTAGCAGCTTGTAGGGAGCTAGACTGGAACAGGATAAGATCGAGTGAAGAAATTTGTTTTGCATTATAAAAGCACTAAAACTGTAGTATAGTATAACGAAATATGTAAAACTTAAAGCAGGATGTTACAGTAGTCCCAAGCGAGAGACGATGAACCATGTTGTTGGTGATGAGGATGGGAGGAAGAGGCAGATTTTAGAACTGCCTGAAGATAGAGTTGATGGGACTTCATGCCTGGATTATGAAAGTTCATGGAGAGGGAGGAGTACAGGACGACTTCTGATTTCCCAGGTGTGGAGACTGGGTAAATATGGTGCCAAGTTGAAAATGCATGAACAGGGGAGTAAATGACAATGGGATCCATTGTGAGCACCCATACTCTTGGCATCCGTGCCCTGTTTAGGTAGAGGTGAATTGGGAGTGCAGGAGAGAAGCTCTTGGGGAGATAGGCATTTGGGATGCATCAACATGTAAGTGTAGATACAGGCATGGGAGTGGATAGATTGCTCAGCAAAGGTGTTTTATTAGCAAGGCTGGGGACTGGGCTTTGGGAAAACCACCACTGTTAGAAGGAAGGGGAGAGAATCCAGTGAAGGAGGTTGAGAGAAGATAGGCCGGAGACAAAGAAGGTCAAGACAAGGAAGGTGGGGCGGGGGGGGGGGGGGCACCTGGGTGGCTCAGTTTGTTGAGCATCTGACTTCTGCTCAGGTTATGATCTCACGGTTCGTGGGCTCGAGTCCCACGTCGAGCCTGCCCTGGATTCTGTGTCACCCTCTCTCTCTGCTCTACCCTGCTCGCACTCTGTCTGTCTGTCTCTCAAAAATAAATAAACATTAAGAGAATGTTTTTTTTAAGGCAAGGAAGAGGAAAGCATCAAAGCAAGAGTATTTAGTATAGATTTCTAAGGAATACCAAGCAAAATAAGGAATGAGCAGTATCCCCTTGATTTGGCAAAATTCTTTTATATTTTCTAAGTAAGGCTGTGAACTTGTTAGAAGATAGATCCTTCTGTCTATAATCAATTTAAAAGAACCTTTTGGAGAAGGAATGATACAGCAATGTTTAGTTGAAATAGGCTCAATAGTCGTCAATAGGACGATGACCCTCCCAAAGAACAAATGAATGTGCTCTTTGCCCATATTTGCCTGTGGCCCTACACAGTGATAACCTTACAAGCACCTAAAGTGAGGTCCTGCCTCTGTCCTTTAGGACCTCAAGGTCACTGTGAGTCTAGCTTGCTGTCTGGTTTTCCCTGATCCCTGCTTCATTTTCTTGAAAAGTCTACCTGTAAGGCAAGGGCTTCACATTTACTGGTGGGATTTCTGTTGAATAGATATTAGATTTGCCTCCAGACACTTACTGCTATCTTTCTGATTCCCGTTGATATATCTAAAGAGTGGGAATTATGGGGAGACAGGTTGGTTCAATGCTAAGATGACTCTCAGGGTGATTTGAGGAGGTATTGAAAGAGTTCATCAAAGAGGCACCAAATTTCCATTCTCTGAAGATCGTCCAGCATAGATTAGATGACCTTTCAGCAGTCATGCCACAGAGAAAAGAATTCATCCATTGGATGACCTTTAAAATCCCTTTTTGTCCTGAGAGTCAGTGGTCTCTCAATATCAAACAGGGCATAGAAATCAGGGAACCTCAGGGTTGGAAGGGACTTTAAGAGGTCATCTGGGGGCGCCTGGGTGGCACAGTCGGTTAAGCGTCCGACTTCAGCCAGGTCACGATCTCGCGGTCCGTGAGTTCGAGCCCCGCGTCAGGCTCTGGGCGGATGACTCAGAGCCTGGAGCCTGTTTCTGATTCTGTGTCTCCCTCTCTCTCTCTGCCCCTCCCCTGTTCATGCTCTGTCTCTCTCTGTCCCAAAAATAAATTAAAAAAAAAAAACGTTTAAAAAATAAAAAAATAAATAAATAAAAAAAAAGAGGTCGTCTGATTCACTTTGTACCGAATAAATACATCCCTTCTACTGCCTTATTGATGAAGAACATCCCTACTTTTTTTATTAATAAACTTTTCTGAGAGCCTTTTAGATTCACAGAAAAATTGAGGGGAAAGCACAGAGAATTCCCATATACCCCCTGCTTGCATACTTCTGTAGCATCACCCACTATCAACACCCCCCAACTAGAGTGGTACATTTGTTACAATTGATGAACCTATATTGATACATCATTATCACCCAGCTATAAAAAGCCATGGAAGAACCTCCTTTCATTTTAGTGCCAAGTAATATTCCATTGTCTGAATATACTACTGTTTATGGATCCATTCGCCTACCGAAGGCCATCTTGGTTGCTTCCAATTTTAGCAATTTTAGATAAAGCTGCTGTAAACATCTATGTGCAGGTTTTTGTATGGGCATAAGTTTTCGATTCATTTGGGTAAATACCAAGGAACACAATCGCTGGATTATATGGTAAGAGTATTTATAATTTTGTACGAAACTGCCAAGCTGTCTTCCAAAGTGGCTGTACCATTTTGCATTCCCACCAGCAATGAATGGGAGAGTTCCTGTTGCTCCACATCCTTGCCCACATGTGGTGTTGTCAGTGTTTTGGGTTTTGGCCATTTCCCAGCTTCTGTTTGAATGCTCAAACAATGGTAATCTACCATGTCAGAAATTCAGAACTTACTTAATGGCTGGCAAGGAAAGCCTTATAAGGTAATAAGCTGAGGTAAAGAATGTGTGTGGCATCTCTGCCTGGAAAGGGTTTTATCTCGGCTGTGGGCAGTGCACCCTCCAATAACTGAGCTCACTGAAGTCCATTTCCTTCCCTGCATTTCCTAGCCTCCCTCATAATTGGGCTGGAGCATATGACTAAGCTCCAAGGAGCTTAGGAGAAGAAGTGACGCCTCACTTTAGTTCTCGGTCACTTAAGAGTCCATGTGCTCCTGCCTTTTCCTGTTTCTTATATTCAGAGAAATTGGAGCCTCTGTGATACGGTGGAAGCAGCTATAAAGCATGAGACAGACCTCTGTGAGCCTGGACCTCAGAATTACTCTGGGAAACAGAGCTCCCTACCTACCTGCTTTGGAACATGTATTTTTTTGGTAACGTTTATTTATTTTGAGAGACACAGAGAGAGAGAGGGAGAGGGAGGGAGGGAGGGCAGGGCAGAGACCAGTCTCCATGCTGTCAGTACAGAGTCAGCGCAGAGCCCAATGCAGGGCTCGATCCCATGAACGTTGAGACTGTGACCTGAGCCGAAATCAAGAGTTGGATGCTTAACTGACTGAACCACCCAGGCACCCTAGAACGTGTATTTTGAGCAGAAAATAAACTTTGTTGTGTTAAACCACCAAGATTCCAGGGCTAATTTGTTACTTCCACATCGTCTAGCCTAACCTGGCCTCTCTTTGCCGACCCTTAAGTTTTCTCTTGGGGCTCAATCCCTTTCTCTCCATCCAGTTGCAGTTCCTTTCTCTGTTTATGCTAAACTTCAACTTCAGAACTCTTTAGTTATGTTGGGCAACTTGACCCTCTCACAAGGCTTTTGGAATCTGTCCATGTCAATAAGATTTCCCAGTCTCCCAATTCATTCTTTGTAACCAATCTTTGTCTTTGGGCTCTTTGGGAATCTCTTTGCTCACTCTTCTGTCCAGTCCTTCCATTGGCTCTCCGCTGATTTCTCAGAGTCTTACTAATATCGGCATTCTTGAGCTCTCTCAGTGACAATGCCCTTCACTTGACAATTATAAATGGGGTAGCCATTCTTTGTCTAAGAGGAACTAACTGATAGCAGATACCAAGTTTTTCCTTAAGTGAGTTTAATGTGCCTCATGAAAATTGTCTTCTATTTGTTCAGCCTGTATTCTCTGGGCTTGTCAAAATATCTTCTTCTTTTTCCATGGGGTAGACTTCTAGGTAACTGAAGATGGAAAGGTATCATGTTCTTTCTAATTTCTTCTCTTGCGTAGAAGATCTGTTTTTATCCAGATGTATACATATATATTTTTATGAAAGTGAAACCTTGATAATGTGAAAATGGAATGATAGAAGGATATATATTTCAGTACATAAGTATAATTAATATTATACATTTAACACAAGAGAGATGAACTTGTTTAAAAAAACCATAACATGTGTGTAGGCGGTATGATTATACCTATAATCCATCTGCTTTTTATATATCTTTCAGTTTTCTTGGTAAGATTTCACTTAGGGTTGAAACTTGGCAAAGCCTTAGTCTGACAGCAATTTTTAAAATACAAAATGTGAGAAAAGGAGAAAAGGATCTGTTATATTTTTCAATTACAAAAGTACTAGGGCAAGAAATAGCTTGCTTATCTTCTTTTCCTTTTTATGAACTCATAAAGTCAAAAAAAAAGGGAGGGTTGGAACAATAAAACCCTAGTGTCTTTTAACTTTTTGAAAAAAACTTGTTCTAGGTATTTAAATGAGAGAAGTAACCAATGACCTCTCAGAAGTCAAGGAGGCCACCATAATTTACAAGTACAGCTGACCCTTGAACAACACTCGTTTGAGCTGCATGGGTCCACTTATATGTAGATATTTTACAGTACAGTACTATAAATGTATTTTCCTTATGATTTTCTTAATAATGTTATCTTTTCTCTAGCTTGCTTTAGCTTAAGAATATAGTATACAGTACACATGAAAACTATGTGTTAATCAACATATGTTATCTGTAAGGCTCCTGGTCAACAGCAGGTTATTAGTAGTGAGTCAAAAGTTATCCGCAGATTTTCTACTGCATGGTGAGGGGTCAGTGCCTCTGATGCCCACATTGTTCAAGGGTCAACTGTGCATTCAAAAGAGCCCATTGTGCCATATTTTCCCAGTGTTTCTTGTCTTCGAAAGCCAGACGGGCTATATATTTCTTTCAAAGTTCGGAGGGGCTCTGGGAGCCTCTTATTGCCATCTTGTTCCATTTAACTCAAATGCCTTTTCCTATTTAATCTCCTCACTATTGGGCTTTCCCTCCCTCATCCTTTTTTCTCCTTATCAAAGCAGCCAGATTACACCAAGCCAGCAGGGTAAAGGGAACAGCTATATTTACACGTATATATATACGTATATGTATATGTATATGTATATTTCTAAAATCAGGGGATGAAAGTAGCATATACAAGGCAGCATTGTGGCATCTGAGGAAGTGGAGAGTGAGCTGGGGCTTTGGGAGGAGCAGAGCCCAGCCAGGGAGCTGGAGGGCCAGGTGGCTGGGGTAGGAAGCCACATGGGGTGAGCCCGGGGATTATTTTCTCTTCTTCCTGCCCTCCCTCTTCCTTTTCCCGCCTTCTTTCCTTTACTTCATTTTCTCTCTTTCCTTTCCCCTATTTCGTCCTTTCTCTGCTTTCCCCAGTTCTTACTATTCTTCTTTCCTGAAGCTTCTGCCCTCTTTTCCCAGTCTGTCACTTGCCATGTGTGCAGGAAGCCTGAGGCTGCCTTCTTTCCAAGGCTGGCCCTTGGCTGGCACCTGGGAACTTTGCGTTTGGGAACATTCTCAAGTGGTGGGCACGAAACACCTCCTCCCTTCTGGAAACCTGGCAGTTTGGCAGTTGTCCTGGGTCATTATGCTGATGTGGCAAACTCCCAAGAAGACCTTGAACTCTGAGTCTCAAGAAGACTTCACGGGGTGGGACACTGGGTACATGTCCCTGCATGCCATTGCTAGAGGAACACATTCCTTCCCGCTGCTGGGGGGTGAGCAGGAAACGTGGGCCCGGGTTTCTCTAGACACCTCCTGATGAGTCCTTCCCCCTTGGTGATTGCTGTAATACGCTATCACCCTGAGTGCAACTCTTTCTGAATCCTGTGAGTCCTTCTAGCAAATCACTGAAGGTATGAGTGGTCTTAGGACTCCTGAAACACATACCAAAGCTAATGTTTTATCTGGTCCATCTTTGTGGCCTTCAAAGTGGCATTTAAAACTCAGAAAAAGGACTGCTGATTTTTTTTCTATCTTGTAAAAATTATTACTCTTCCTCATTGGGAAGAAATTTGTGTTAAAAGAAGAGGCGAGGGGAGTGGATACTGCTATATAGCAGGCACTGTGCTAAGTTCTTTCTACATATTGTGTCATTTAATTAACATCCCTGTGAGGTAGTTCTATCATTCCTACTCTGTGCGAAGTTGACTCACTAAAGATCACAAAGATGGGAGCTGGAGAGGCAAAACATCAACGCTTTAGTTTTGCTTAATCAACACGTATTGAATAACTAATAGATACCAAGCATGTGTTCGGCACCACAGAGAAAGCGATAAATGAGACTAAGAACCGATTATAGAGTTGCTCACTGTTTAGGGAGGAGACAGATAAACCTAACAATTATGCTCCGGTGAAGGCTTAAGACAAATACACACCTGGTGGGCTGTGGAATTTAAAATTAGGCTTTTTCAAGTTCATTATTGCTATGGCCCTCCTTTCTTTCAAGGGACATACATATGAGGAAATGGAAAAGTTCTCTGTTCTTGAATAATTTTTACTAGGTTTTGAAACGTAAAAGAAGTATATGTGCATGACAAAAATGTCTGACAGTCCAAAAAAGCAAAGCAAAAAGTCGAAATCCACATCCATGTTTCAATAATATCCCCCATTCCATCCCTCAGAGAGAACCACTTTTCCATTTTTCTATTGTCCTACTCACTCCTTAATGCCAGGAGATGTCAAATAAAAAGATGTGAGCCCAACAATTCCTAACTTTAGTCCTTAAAATAATAAATGACTTTTCTCCCAGCCTTTCCGGGTACAATTAAAGCATCCTGCCAGCCCATGGCCATGTTGGACTGGATATACGTTTGTGACGATGAATTCTATTTCTGACTATAAATTCTATTTCTGACTATGAATTATATTTTAGTTTATCTTTGAGTTCATTTTTAAACTGAAAAAAAAAAGAGTTGTATTTCAATGCATTTCTGTTTTATTTTTAAAAAATCCTACTGGTTAATGCTTTACGTTAGGAATCTCAAATCTTTATGTCGATGTTGGATTTTGAGAAAGCTATTTTGAAATGTTCCTGGATTCAGCTTTTAAAAAGCTGAGATTTTGTGTCTTCTATTCTGGATTTGAAAAAAAAAATCTTACTTTCCTAAGGATTTATTCTTGGTAAAAGAATAGTGTGACAAAAATAGATTTATGCTCAGCTACTACAGAACTAGGTGATAATGGGTAGAAATGATAAATAATAGTCAGGAATAATAGGGGGTCATGATTTATGTTAGAACTGGAAGGAAGCGGGGCGCCTGGGTGGCGCAGTCGGTTAAGCGTCCGACTTCAGCCAGGTCACGATCTCGCGGTCCAGGAGTTCGAGCCCCACGTTGGGCTCTGGGCTGATGGCTCAGAGCCTGGACCCTGTTTCCGATTCTGTGTCTCCCTCTCTCTCTGACCCTCCCCCGTTCATGTTCTGTCTCTCTCCGTCCCAAAAATAAATAAACGTTGAAAAAAAATTAAAAAAAAAACTGGAAGGAAGCTTAGAGCTCATCTGGCACGTCCCCTCATTTTACATGTAGAACTCTCCATGCTGCTAATGATGAAAAGCAGAAATGAATATTAATCCACAATGAGATTACAGCTTGTGGTTTGGGGTTTTTTTTTTGTTTCTTTTTTTAACTTTATTTACTTATTTATTTAGAGAGAGAGAGAGAGAGAGAGAGAGAGGCAGAGAGGGAGAGCGAGATCCCAAGTAGGCTCTGTGCTGTCAGTGTGGAGCCTGACACGGGGCTCGATCCAACGAACCTTGAGATCATGATCGGAGCTGAAATCAAGAGTCGGATGCTTAACCTACTGAGCCACCCAGGCACCGGTTGTTTCTTGTTTTTATCCTAGAGTCTCCTTTTTGTTTGTCCCTGGATATAAGTATTCTTGTGTATGTTTGCAGAATTCTTCATGATACAAGCTGAGTCATTAAGGAGTAGAAAAGCCACTATGTTTGATCTGATTCAGGAGAATGGCTCGGTTTCACCACGCTTATTCTGATGAACTTAAACCAAGTAAGTTTAGTTCAAATTAACTCATCAATAATTTGTCACAAATTCTTGCCTCATATTTACTTCATCTTATGGGAAATAGGACCCTCAACATGAAAAGTTAGAAAGCAATATCAGAGTTCAAATACAAGACACAAAGCAAAGGTACTAGAAGGATATTCAGACATTTTTATGGGCTGAAGAAGGCAATTTTCTTATTTTTAAATAAAGATTTTGGATTAAATTGACCGAGTGGTTTTCTTTTAATTTTAGTAAATTTACAGAGTTGTATAACCATTATCCCAATCTTCTTTTAGGATTTTCCCATTACCCTCAACATTTTCCTTGAGCCCATTAGTAGGCAAGTCCTAGCCCTATGCCCCCACCCCCGCCCCAACCAGGCCCAGGCAAACACTGATCTGTCTTCTATCTCTAGAATGGAGTTGCCTTTCTGAAATTTCATATACACGGAATCATATAAGATACAGTCTTTTGCATCTTGCTTCTTTTATTTAGCATAATTTTTGAGTTTCATCCATATTGTAGCATGTGTCAGTAGTTTGTTTTTATCGCCAAGCACCACTCCATTGTGTGGGTGCATCACATTGTGTTCATGGAGTCAGCAGTTGATGGGCACTAATATATTTTGTGACTAGTATGAAGAACGCTGCTATGAACATTCACCTGCAAGTGTTTCTGTGGACATATGTTTTCATTTCTCTTGGGTAGATTCCTGGGAGTAGGCTTGCTGGTTTGTATGATAAATTTAATTTTTAAAGAAACTGCCAAACTGTTTTACAAAGTGGCTGTACCATTTTTTATCCTCCCCAGAAGTATATAAGTGTTCTAGTTTCTCCAAGTGACTGGTGATGTACATCCTTTCATGTGCTTATTATTTATTTGTGTGTCTTTCTTGGTAAAATGACTATTTATGTCTTTTACTCATTTTTACTTTGTTTAATGTTCTGTTTATTTATTTTGAGAGAGAGAGAGAGGGAGAGAGAGATCCCAAGCAGGCTCCATGTTGTCAGTACAGAGCTCAATACGGGGCTCTATCTCAAGAACCGTGAGATCATGACCTGAGCTGAGATCACGAGTTGGGTGCTTGGGGCGGTTAAGCGTCCGTCATCGGCTTAGGTCATAATCTCACAGTCTGTGAGTTCAAGCCCCGAGTCGGGCTCTGTGCTGACAGCTCGGAGCCTGGAGCCTGCTTCGGATTCTGTGTCTCCCTCTCTCTCTATGCCCCTCCCCCACTCCCACTCTCTCTTTCTCCCTCTCTCTCTCTCTCAAAAATAAATGAACATTAAAAAAATTTAAAAACAGAGTTGGACACTGAACTGACTGAGCCACCCATGTGCCTCTATCTTTCATTCAGTTTTTAAATTGACTTGTTTTTATTGAGTTGTAAGAGTTCTTTATGTATTCTGGATAGAAAGAACTAAAAAAATAAATATTTAATTTTTGAACTCTTCTTATGGATTTTGTTAACAAAGGATTTGGGGAAATACTTGGGTTTAGCTTAGGTATGATGACAGTAGAAATTTTCAAGAATGGCTAAACTCATACCTTGGAATGCAAATTATATATAGTTTACCTATAATAGCAGGTATAAATATATACAAAAAAAACCCCAATTCTAACAGATATACAGTAAGGTTCTGTTCTCAACTTCTGATTCTTTATCACAAGGAAGTTAATGAAATCCTTTCATCTGGTATGGCTAAGAAAAGAGTTGTTGTGGTCCAGTTGCAAGACTTCCTTCTTCATTGTGTATTAGCTGAAAATAAGAGGCCAGCCCAGTTGCCTGAAAAGTGGATATTCTCGTTTGGGCATTTCGTGCCATTTGGGGCACATAGTTATACCTTCTATTTGGGAATGACTTCTATATGAGTAGGAGGAATCACCAGGCTTCATTAGTAAAATGGACCCACTCCATTTTCTCAGAGTCTATGGTGAGAACACCATTTGTACACCTTCACACTTTTCAAATTTATTGTGACTTTAAAAACATTTTTTTATGTTTATTATTTTTGAGAGAGGGAGAGACAGAGTGCAAGCAGGGGAAGGGCAGAGAGAGAGGGAGACACAGTATCCGAAGCAGGCTCCAGGCTCTGAGCTGTCAGCACAGAGCCCGACGCGGGGCTTGAACTCACGAATGGTGAGACGGTGACCTGAGCCGAACGAAGTCAGACACCCAACCAACTGAGCCCTCCGGGTGCCCCTATTGTGACTTATTTGGTGGCCCAGTCTATAGTCTATCCTGTGGAATGTTTCATGTGTACTTTTTTTTCCATATGTACTTTAAAAGAATACTTACCAGGAAACTCTTATGAAGTTGATTCAGACTGTAAAGTAGCCTGTGAAATGTACTTTGAATGTTTATGATACCCTTGTGTAAATGAGGCTTCTTTCTATTCTCCTAAGGTAAATTTAACAAGGAGATGCATATTTATGATGCAGATTATTACGAAAGCAAATATTATACTTGCAGAAATCCTTAAAAATGTAGCTGTCAAAATAATTTATTTTTTCCTCTCCCTGGTTTTAATAAACAGTTGAAGGTATGAAAATATTATTTCTTCCTCAAAGTGTTCTTCAACATTTGTGTACACAACAGAGGCTTAGTAAGGCCATTCCCATGCCTGAACTAAGCTATTTGACATTTATTTAATTAAAAAATTATTCATTTACTGCACATGGGAAGTAAATGTGGCAGACTATACTGGCAGACAAGGACATAATTATCCAGGATATCAATTTTTATTCTCTGCAGTATGAAGTTGATAATAAGTAAAAGTAGGAAGCACAAAGAGGCAAAGCATAGCATTATGTAATGTTTTGAGGCTTTGTCATGCAGTGTTAAAAAGAAATTTCAGGTTTTCACATGACAAAATTTTGCAAAATATATTTACTTTTGTTCCTTTGAACTTGGAATTGATCATTTTGAGATTTGAACTTGGAATTGATCATTTTCAGAGAAAGTCTTGAGATGAGGTGGACATTTTCCATAGTAATTACAAAAAATAAAATCCATGTTAGGACAACAGAATTCCTTCATTTTGCATAAAGTAAGGAAGACCTCTTTATAAGACTTTGAATTTTTGCCTTTTAATGTTTTAGAAGCTAGATAGTTTAGACTGCTTTATTATTCAATTTATCACTTCTTTAGAAATAATGTTGAAGGTCAGGGAAGAATTACTAAAATTGTTTTCTCCATGTATTTTAAGAGTTTTGCTGGGGTGCCTGGGTAGCTCAGTCTGTTAAGCATTAGACTTTGACTCATGTCATGATCTTGTGGTCCGTGAGTTCCAGCCCTGCATCAGGCTCTCTGCTGTCAGCACAGAGCCCACTTCAGATCCTCTGTCTCCCTCTCTCTCTGCCCTTCCCATGCTCGCTCTCTCTCTCTCTCTCTCTCTCTCTCTCAAAATAAATAAACATTTTGGGGTGCCTGGGTGGCTCAGTCATCCAGCTGATGTTTCAGTGTCCAACTTCGGCTCCAGTCATGATCTCATGGTTTGTGAGTTTGAGCCCCACTTGGGGCCCTACACTGACAGTGCAGAGCCTGCTTCGGATCCTCTGTCTCTGTCTCTCTCTGCCCCTTTCCAATATGCACGCACGCTCTCTCTCTCCCAAAAATAAACATTGGAGAGAGAGAGAGACAGACACAGAGCACCAGCAGGGGACAGGTAGAGACAGAGGGAGACACAGAATCCGAAGCAGGCTCCAGGCTCCGAGCTGTCACCACAGAGCCCGACGCGGGGCTCGAACTCACGAGCTGTGAGATCGTGACCTGGGCCGAAGTCGGATGCTCAACCGACTGAGCCACCCAGGTGCCCCCATAATAAAATCTTTTTTTTTTTTTTTTTAAAAAGCAAAAATATGGGGCACCTGGGTGGCTCAGTCGGTTGGGCGTCAGACTTCGGCCCAGGTCACGATCTCACAGCTCGTGAGTTTGAGCCCCGCGTCGGGCTCTGTGGTGACAGCTCGGAGCCTGGAGCCTGCTTCGGATTCTGTGTCTCCCCTTATCTTTGCTTCTTGAGAACCATGCCCATGCTCTGTCTCTGTTTCTCAATAATAAATAAACGTTAAAAAAAATTAAAAACAAAACTCTTTGTTAAAAAATTATTTTTAATTTTTATTTACTTTTGAGAGAGAGACAGTGTGTGAGCAGGGGAGGAGAAGAGGGAGAGGGAGACACAGAATCTGAAGCAGGCTCCAGGCTCCGAGCTGGCAGCACAGAGCCTGATGCGGGGCTCAAACTCATGAACCGTGAGATCATGACCTGAGCCCAAGTCGGATGCTTAACCGACTGAGCCACCCAGGTGCCCCAGCAAAACTCCTTGTTTAAAATAAATGTTTATTGGGGTGCCTGGGTGGCTCAGTTGGTTGAGTGTTCAACTTCAGCTCAGGTCATGATCTTGCAGTTTGTTGGTTCAAGCCCTGTGTCCTGCTCTGTGCTGATAGCTTAGAGCCTGGACCCTGCTTTTGGATCCTGTCTCTGTCTCTCTTTCTCTCTCTCTCCCCCTTCCCCGCTCGTGCTCTCTCTCTCAGAAATAAATAAACCTTTAAAAAATTTTTTAAATAAATAAATAATAAAGATTTTATTTTTAAGCAATCTGTACACCCAACATGGGGCTCAAACATACAACCCCAAGATCAAGAGTCACATCCTCTACTGACTGCACCCTAAGAGTTTTGCTTTTGGAGTTATCTACCACACTGCGTCTGCCCTTGTTACATCAGCTGGCTTACCATCAAGTTTAGGCTAGCTGCTGCTGCTGCCACTTCAAATGAAATAATCCCTTCTGTTTCTTGATGTTTTCACTCTGACTGCGTCCTTCTCCTTCTTTGGAGATATATTCCTATCGTCTGTGTGCTTTGTCTGGTCTTTATATTCGAAAGGATTTGGACTGTCACTTCTATTGACTTTGCTTGACTTTTGCCTCCTGTGTTGCAAACTTCCAAGAATTATGGTTGACTTAATGACTCAAATTAGCAATTAAATGCAACAAGGATACTTCTTGGGACAGTGTAAAATTAAGAACACATTTGCCAGAGCACCTGACAGCTACAAGAATAGGCATATATTGTGGAAATAATAGTTTCTCAATTTATTGTTTTCTCTCCAAGAATGTGTTGCTGTAGTTCTGGGCTGTCTGTTTTATTCTGTGCAAACGTACTACATGTGGTTACTATTTCTCAGGTTGATCACCTTCTTGAGATTGAAGAACTTTCTGTTTGAGGATTTTCTATGGGATGTTGGTCTAAAGTTCAGCTTCTTCCAGAGTGTATCTGGACTGTGTGCTTGAACCACTCCATGCCTCAGGTGGTATTTGTAATCCTGATTCATCCCTTGCAAGCAGTATATTGATACCAGAGAATGTCGCCCGATAATCATCAATGTTCTGTTTGCTCAGACATACTTGGTTTTTCCAGGAAACAGAGTCGGCAACTTAGAGCCAGTTGGTACCTGACTAGCTAATGGTGATGTGTTCTTTTCCCTCAGTGTGTCAGTTCCCTAAGGGCTCTGTGACAATCACACTTGAATGATATTTAAAAAAGACGAATTTTCTTGGAGAAAACATTTCTGCCTTGAAAGCATCTTATGAGGTTCTTGAAACCTGATTATAAATGAACGCATGAAAGAGATAATTTTATAAAGCAGTTGGATTTTCTCTAAACCAAGTTAGGGATAGATGGTTTGTTCATTGCTTCAGGTATGGTGAGCTGAGTTTTAAGGGCTTTCTATTAAACTCAAATTCCTGGTTATCGGAAGGTAAGGTTATCTTGAAGGTAGGGATTGATTGATCTTCATTTACTACTGATTATTCTTTTATTGAAAAGTTTACAAGGTTCTCTATTTACAGAAGAGTAGAATTAATTTGGAGATTTTCTTTTGAGTCTGATACTCTTGAATTCAACTGAAATACTTTCTCAAAGGATTTAATTTTAAAAACAATACAACAACAGTTACATCTTTGCTTTGAGACTCTTAAGCAAATTCAAGCCATTTAATGATTTGATTTCTTTGTATTAATTGTGGATTTGGTACAAAGCTGAACAAGAGCCAAAGGCCCAACAGAAGATGGAGACTGAGAGCTAAGATGTGTGATATAGAGATAAAAAGGACATAGATAGCTGAAGGGGTTTTAGTAGGATTGTTCAAAGATAAACTGAGGCATATTAACAATTTTAAGACTTTGAGCAAACATCAGTTGGAATTGGGAAGCACCAAACTGAAAGTGGTTAGGAGCCCTTCGCCAACAGGAGCTTGCGGGGCGGGGTGGGGGGGGGGGCGGGGGTACTTCTGTAGAGCAAAGGAGGAAGCAACGTAGCAAAGTAAGGAAATTATTGAATGGCTGTACCTCAAAGCCTAGTGGCTGTTTGTGCTTGGTTATCCTTAGTGTTTTGGTTTTATAGGCCTAGATTTTGGTTTCCTTCCATAGCCTGCCACATTATGACAGCCACCTCAGTCTAATGACCTCCTTGTTTCATTAATTTAACAATTTCTCCTTTTGGTCATCCTCTCAGAATGACAGATTGAACATGTCTTGGTATTGGTGGTACTCTTTTTTTTTCTCGTTTTTAACATCTTTTTGAAGTAAACTCCACGCCCAACACGGGGCTCAAATCCACGAGCCCGAGAACAAGAGCCACATGCTCCACCAACTAGCCAGCCACGTGGTTCTCGGTATTAATGCTACTTTTTTTATATACAGTTTATTTATTTATCTTGAGAGAGGGGGTCAGGGGCAGAGAGAGAAAGAGAATCCCAAGCAGGCCCAGCGTTATCAGTGTGGAGCCCAACATGGGGCTCAAACTCACGAACTATGAGATCATGACCTGAGCCAAAATCAAGAGCCTGACAGTTACCTGACTGAGCCACCCAGGCGCCCCAGTATTAGTACTATTCTTAACCACCATCAGAGTTAAGTTGTTCTTGTCTCACTGTGAAACTCCTAGGTTATGATGTCAGATCCATGAAAGAAATGTTTTTGCTGTTCATCTCATTAATCATCTTGTTTCTGGTTCTCTAAGCCCAGTGAAACCATCTGATGTACTGCTGATGGCTGTGAACATGCATTTAAGATCTTAGAGAGAAAATAGCATACTAGAGGACTAAAATGATGACTTATTATAAGGATAATACCAAAAGATTGAAGTATACTCCTTACTAGGGCCCCCATGAGCCAAATCAATGGGTATCAGATAAATCAAAGAAGGGACATCAACCTGCTTTAGCCAAGTGGCTGATGTGTTAATTTATCATATTTGCTGCAACACCAGAGGTGTTGATCCAGGTCTTGTGGGAGGTATTTGCTGTGGCACAAGCTCCTCCTTTTTCAGCCAAGAAGTAAGCTAAAGCAGTTCTATTATCTGAAACCATCTTAGCAAGAAAGTCCAGAGACTTTGTTGTGTAGCTATGGCCTTAGCAGTACGTTCAGTGATCGTTGCCAGAGTTAAAGAGCATCATCTTCCTGTGCATTCACAGGGAGGAGAGGCAAGTAGCAGAAAGGCAAAAGGAATAAAGGTTTCATATTGGAGCTGAAGATCTTCTTGAGCCATGATCTTGGAGGAACTGTCCACCTCAAGATGCCATCTGCTTCTGGGGAGGAACCTCCCTAGTCAACTTTAATTCTAGGTCTGCAGCCGGTGTGTGGTTCCAGGAGTCTGGGGGAGCCCTTTTTAATGGGGAGATGTGGACCCAGGGTTCCAGTCCCTGAAGTTTGGCTGTGGTGTCGGCAGTGAGAAGGACCTAGGATGGTTTCTTCCAGGGAGATTCCAGGGCAGTCTTTGTGCTTAGTGATTCCAAGTCAGAAGGGTGGGAGAAAATGGGAAATGTCAGTCTGGAGGGTTGTAGCCAGACATTTGAGGAAACTAGGAGAGTTCAGGGCCCGGTTCAGGTTACAGACAGACCCAGTGGTTTCCTTGCACCCTTATTATTCCCAAGTAGTTGTAATTACTAATTATGTTGATTAGAATTCTTACCCCTTAGGATCCTTTATTCCTTGTGAAAACTAAGAAGTCAGCGATGTGACTGTCTGTTACACTAGCATTCTATGGATTCGGGAAATTTATAAATACATTTCACAATTTCTAGAAGTACCTTCTTTCTCATAGTAAAATTTTCAGTGTGGCACAAAAGGTATTTACTAATAGATCCCAATATATTTAGTTCCTCTGTAAAAGAAAGGCAAAAGTGGATAAACCCATGTTCAGTATTTGCTGTTTTAGTATTTTATCATATTTGGAATGACTAAGATAGTCAGTGAATAACCCTCATTTAGCTTATCTCAGTATAACCTTCAGGTTTCGAGTTACTAAAAAGATTTTGAAAACTATCTTTTTTGACCCCTCAAAATGTATTAATCATTCATAATCATAATATTAACAAAATCTACAGTGTTTTTTTTTAAGTTTATTTATTTATTTTTGAAAGAGAGAGAGAGAGAGAGCACAGATGGGGTATGGGCAGAGAGAAAGAGAGGGAGAAAGAATTCCAAGCAGGCTCCACTCGGTCAGTGTAGAGCCCGACGTGGGGCTCGAACCCACACACTGTGAGATCATGACCTGAGCTGAGATCCAGAACTGTACGCTCAACTGACTAAGCCACCCAGGTGCCTCAAATCTATAGTGTTTTTTATGTTCCAAGCACTTTATATTTAATTTTCATATTGAGTCTATGAAATATGTACTATTAGGGGTGCCTGTCTGGCTCAGTGGGTAGAGCATGTGACTCTTGGTCTCAGGGTCATGAGTTTGAGCCCCACGTTGGGTGTAAATAAATAAAAAAGAAATGTGTACCAATATATGTACACACAAATACATACGTGTATACACACACACACACACACATAACCCACAGAGAAACATACATATATAATTGCCAAGAATACATATATGGTAAAACCTTAGCTTTCAAGCATAATTTGTTTTGGAAACATGCTTGTAATCCAAAACACTTGTATATCAAAGTGAATTTCAAGAACCATTGGCCCAGTTGTGATCATGTGACATTCAGTGTCACATACTACTCGTATTGCAAGATATCGCTCATTTATTAAGTTAAAATTTATTAGAAATGTTTTCTTGTCTTGCAGAACACTCACAGAACAAGTTACAATCCAAGGTTTTACTGTATTATTGATAATTATATACATAATTTTACATTTGTTTTGTATCTTAAAAATAATTTTTTTCCACCACTAAAGTAATAGAACAGATGAGTTTTGGCAAATAAAAATATATACATAAAACACGTAACAAAATTGTACCACAATTCATACTATAAAAATGGCTTGTGGGGCGCTTGGGTGGCGCAGTCGGTTAAGCGTCCGACTTCAGCCAGGTCATGATCTCGCGGTCCGTGAGTTCGAGCCCCACGTCAGGCTTTGGGCTGATGGCTTGGAGCCTGGAGCCTGTTTCCGATTCTGTGTCTCCCTCTCTCTCTGCCCCTCCCCTGTTCATGCTCTGTCTCTCTCTATCCCAAAAATAAATAAACATTGAAAAAAAAAATTAAAAAAAAAATGGCTTGAGTTCTTCATTTCATTGTTTTCTTAATATACTATATAGATTTGTTTGCATTATCTTTTTATTTTTATTTATATTTATTTTTATTTTTATTTTTTTAACTGTTTATTTTTGAGAGAGAGATTGAGAGAGAGGGAGAGAGGGAGAGAGAGAGAATGAGTGGGGGAGGGGCAGAGAAAAAGGGAGACACAGAATTCGTAGCAGGCTCCAGGCCCTGAGCTGACAGCACAGAGCCCAATGCAGGGCTCGAACTCATGAGCCGCGAGATCATGACCTGAGCCAGAGTCAGCCGCCAAACTGACTGAGCCACCCAGGCACCCCATCTTTCTATTTTTATTTTTAATTGTACTGTTGGCAGGTAATATTAGTTTCAGGAGTACAACAGTGATTCAACAATAGTAACATTATGAAGTGCTCACCACAAGTGTAGTTACAATCTGTTGCCATACAAAATTATCACAATATTACTGGCTATATTTCCTATGCCATACTTTTCATCCCTGTGTCTTACTTTATAATTGGAAGTTTATACCTTTTAATCTCCTTCACCTGTTTTGCATATCCTCCCACCCCTTGGATTTGGGAAGCTGTTTTTTGGTAGATATATCATTAGGCATAATTATTATTGAAAAGTGCATTTATAAACCTTTATCTTCCTTACATATATTTAATTTACTTATTCTTAATTATGTTTAAATTACTTATGAAAATTTTATAAGGCATTAAACAGCTAAACATCATTCTTGCTGACATATTCTGTAACAGAACTAATATGAGCTTATTCACTTTTAGTAAACCTAGGTAGAACAAAAGTATTATATTTAATGCTGTTGACTCTAAAGGCGTGCTTATTTTAATTAAACTAACACACTTAAACTAATTTCTATTTACCAAAGATTATCCTAGATCACTTTGTACTTGAAAACCATTTGAGTTAGTTCCTATATTTCTGAGAGTATAATGATTTATGTAAATACCTTTTGACTTTAAGCCTATTAAAGAAAGCCCTTTACAAATTAATTTTGGCAATATCATCTGGAGGTAGAAAAATATCATATATCTGTAACATACATAGACATACACAGAAATCTTATAGCTTTCATTTTTAAAAATTTTAGCCATGAGACCAACAGACACATACAAAGATGCTCAACCTCACCAATCATTAGAGAAATTTGCAAATCAAAACCATAATGAGATATCACCTAACACCAGTCAGAATGGCTAGTCCCAAAAAGACAAGAAATAACAAACACTGGCAAGGATGTGGAGAAGAGGGAACCCTCATCCTCTGTTGGTGGGAATGTAAATTGGCACAGCTACTCTGGAAAACAGTATGGAGTTTCCATAAAAAACTAAAAATAAGACCTACCATATGGCCCAATAATTTCACTTCTGGGTATTTACCCAACGAAAATGAAAACACTAATTTGAAGAGATACATACACCTCTATGTTTATTGCAGCATTATTTATAATAGCCAAGATATGGAAGCAACCCAAGTATCCATTAAAACATGAATAGGGCGCCCGGCTGGCTCAGTCCATAGAGCATGTGACTCTTGATCTTGGGGTTGTAAGTTTGAGCCCCACATTGGGTGTAGATATTACTTTTAAAAATCTTTAAAAAAGTGAATAAAGAAGATATGGTGTATATACACAATGGAATATTACTCAGCCACAAAAAAAGAGTAAAGTACTGCCATTTATGGGGCACCAGGTTGGCTCAGTCGGTTGGGTGTCTGACTTCAGGCCAGGTCATGATCCCGTGCTTTGTGGGTTCAAGCCCCGCATCAGACTCTGTGCTGACAACTCGGGGCCTGGAGCCTGCTTCGGACTCTGTGTGTCCCTCTCTCTCTGCCCCTCCCCTGCTTGCACTCTGTCTCTCTGTCTCCCAAAAATAAGTAAACATTAAAAAAAAAATACTATCATTTGTGACAATATGGATGGACCTAGAGGGTATTGTGCTAAGGGAAATGTAAGAGAAAGACAAATACCATATGAAATCACTTGTATGTGGAATCTAAAAAACAAAACAAAGAAACAATAACAAAACAAAAATAGAAACAGATTCACAAATATAGAGAACAAACTGGTATTTGGCAGGAGGCAGGGAAGGAAATAGACGAAATAGGTACAGGAGATTAGGGGCTTCCAAGTTATAAAGCTTCCAGTTATAAAATAAATTAGTCATGAGGATAGAAAGTATGGGTACAGAATTTAGTCAATGTAATAACTTTGTATACTGACAGATGGTAACTGCACTTATTGTGGTGAGCATTTCATAATGTTCATAATTGTCATATCACTATGTTGTATACCTGAAATATTATATATCAGCTATACTTAAATTAAAAATACATGGGATACCTGGGTGGCTCAGTTGGTTGAGCATCTGACTTCAGCTCAGGTCATGATCTCACAGCTTGTGAATTAGAGCCCTGCGTTGGGCTCTGTGCTGAACCTGCTTCAGATTCTGTGTCTCCCTCTCTCTCTGCCTCTCCCCCACTTACACTGTGTCTCTTTCTCTCTTGAAAATAAATAAACATTAAAAATTTGTTTTTAAATACAGATAAATTTTGGGGCACCTGGCTGGCTCAGTTGGCAGAGTGTGTGACTCTTGATCTTGGGGTTGTAAGTTCAAGCTCCACGCTGGGTGTAGAAATTACTTAAAAAAAAAATCTTTTAAAAAATACAGAAAAATTTGAAACAATAAAAATAATAAAAGATGAAAAGAGGTGCTATAAAAATGTAAGATAACATTTTAGCAATTAGGTATGATAATGCAGAACTTTATAAAAGAATGGTTGTATATAAATTGTGTTTCTGGCAGATAGAATAAGTTTGCTTGCTCAGGTGGCTAAAGCTTTTACTAATATTTGTGAAAAAGACTTTTAAGATTTTTCATTTACCTAATTTTCAAATAGCTTCTTTTTTTTTTCAAATTTTTATTTAAATTCTAGTTAGTTAACCTACAGTGCAGTATTGGTTTCAGGATTAGAATTTAGTGATTCATCACTTACAGACAACACCCAATGCTCATCATAACAATTGTCCTCCTTAATACCCATTACCCATCTAGCCTATCCCCCACCCACCTCCCTCCATCAACCCTCAGTTTGTTCTCTATCTGTATTATTATTATTGTTATTAATGTTTATTTTTGAGAGACAGAGTCCAAGTGGGAGAGGGGCAGAGACAGAGGGAGACAGAGAATCCGAAGCAGGCTCCAGGCTCTGAGCTGTCAGCACAGAGCCCAACAGAGGGCTTGAACCCACGAACCACGAGATCATGACCTGAGCTGAAGTGGGACACTTAACCGACTGAGCCACCCAGGCGCCCCTGTTCTCTATCGTTAAGAGTCTCTTATGATTTGTTTCCCTCTCTCTCCCACCTCCCATGTTCATCTGTTTCTTACATTCCGCATATGAGTGAAATCACATGGTATTTGTCTTTCTCTGACTTATTTCACTTAACATAATACACTCTAGCTCCATCTATGTTGTTACAAATGGCAAGATTTCATTCTTTTTGATGGCTGAGTAATATTCAATTGTGTGTGTGTGCATGTGCACGTGCGCACCACATCTTTTTTTTTTTAATGTTTATTTATTTTGAGAGAGAGAGAGCACATGAGCTGGGGAGGGGGGCAGAGGGAGAGAAAGAGAAAATCCCAAGCAGGCCCCACATTCAGGGCAGAGCCCGACAGGGGGCTCCATGTCACAACTGTGAGATCACGACCCAAGTCAGCATCAAGAGTTGGATGCTTAACCAAGTGAGCCAACTAGGCTCACTGCTATTATACCACATCTTCTTTATCCATTCATCACTTGATAGACATCAAATAGCTTCTTCTTTTTTTCTTTAATTAGAATTATCTTCCTGAAGTTTGCATTTTAAGATGGCTCTGAGTTCCGGGGCACCTGGGTGGCTCAGTGGGTTGAGTGTCTGACTTAAGTTCAGGTATGATCTCGTAGTTCATGGGTTTGAGCCCTGGGTTGGGTGGGTTGTGTGCTGACGGCTCAGAGCCTGGAGCCTGCTTCAGATTCTGTGTCTCCCTCTCTCTCTGCCCCTCCTCCACTCATGCTCTCTCTCGCTCTGTCTCTCAGTAAATAAATAAACGTTAAAAAAGATGGCTCTGAGTTCCTAGAGAAAACCAGGTGGAACATCTACATCTCAAAGGCACAGAGAAAGGATGTAAGTTTCTCCAAGAAGGGCTTTTGCTGTCTGAATCCAAATCTTTTACAATATCTGCAAGCCTTTGAGATGGATAGAGGGGGATTGGTAGAGAGGATAGCTGGGCTTTGTATTGTTTCTAGAGCTGCATGTCTGTTCTTAGAAAGACTGATACTGTAAGATGAGTACATTTGTTTTTAATTCTTCAAAGAATAAGGTTGCAATCTGAATGTGTAGCCCCTGACCCAGCCATCAAAGTACGGGAGCCTCCATTTGCTTCTTTGTATCAGGGAGAAGATCTGCAACAAATCAAACGATTTGTATGTTCTAGATTTACAGCTGGGTTTCTTTACAACATTTTAGTAAATCCTTCCACAGTGCCTTTACAATGCTTTTCTTTCTTCTGGGTAAATAGTTTCGTTTTAGCTTAGGGGAGAAGGCCTAAAAAAAGTTCTTATCAGGCTCTGCATATCAGCTTCCAATTTGGCTAATTTATGACCACAGAGCTACCTAAAAAAATCCTTTTGAGTATCTTGTCAGGTTTCAGCTGGAGCAAACAGTAAATATTTCTGGCAGTATTGAACCACCCCATGGAGCTAAGAGGGGTTCTCAAAGAGGTGCAGATGATACTATTTACCCAAATCCAGAGCCACTGTGAAAAATACCCAATAGAGAGAAAGACCTGGACAGTCCCCCTGAGAGCCGCAATTGCTGGGGTATTGTAACAGTTGGTAGGACCCTAGCTGCAAATGGAATGCCATCTGCATTTCTGCCCAGCCTTATCTGGCCACAAATAGGGTGTAACACAGATTTATGTTCAGCCATCTTTTGGGGGCCCCTAATCTGACAGTTGCCTAGCTAAGTTCTCAGGGTACAAAATGAGACAAACAAGAAGGCAATAGTTATCCTTGTTTGAGAAAGGATGGATAACCCATGTTTTTTTTCTGCTGATCCAAATTTGGAAAGGAAGGGAAAATGTGAAATTTACCTTCTTATCTTGACCAGGCACCACAGACAGTCATCTGGGAGGGCTGACTTTGGTAAGAATTCTTACCTTGTGCTGACTTCTGCCAGTTTTCCCAGAATGCCTTCTTCATGGCTGCATTGCGAGTGAGGTGTCCCAGCTGGTCTTATCCTGGCCAGCAGAAATTATAGAGGAAGAAGAATAATTTTCCCTCTACTCTTTATAGCGAGTGTCTGGCTGAGACCCTTGTTATCAGGGCACCTTGTAAATTGATAAGATTACCTAAAATGGGTAAAAGTTTCCCACTGAAGCCAGTATAATTGAAGATTATCTTTGGTAAGGTTAACCTACTTGTTCAGTCTTAAAAGAAAGTTTTATTCACCTGAGGCCTCACGTGGGCACCGGTTCATTTAAGTCAGACCTAGTCTGACTCCAGACCCAGTCCAGTTTTTAAGTCCGACCCAGTCCATTTCCAGCAGTTTTGAACCCAGTCCGGAAGTAGAAATGTTGAAATAAAGTGGGAAAGCTCATAACGCGAAAGCTGTGGAACCTGGATCCAGGATCCGAGTAGGACTTGCTCACCGTCTCCACAGGCAGCAGGAAAGCAGCATGCTCCAGGGGCTCATGTTTGCTTTCCGTGTTTGGTTTCTCATTGCTCTGGAACTGGTAAAAGATAAACTGAGGCATATTAAAACACTGTAGAGTTTATCTGAGCAAAAATCAATTCGAATCGCGCTGCACCAAACTAGAAGTGGTTAGAAGCATTCTTTTCACAGGAGCTCGGGGAGAGATTTTTTGTGAAGAAAAGATGGAAGCAAAGTATGGAGATTATTGATGGGCTGTCACTCTAAGCCTAGGTGGCTGTTTGTGATGGGTTACCCTTAGCGTTTTGATTTTATAACTGTGAGGCATTTAGAGACTTAGATTTTGGTTTGCTTTTGTAGGCCATGGCATTAGAGCCTCCTCAGTTTAACAGCCTCCTTGTTTAATAAGATTTTATGTTTCAGTCTCACAAAATATTCATTTATTGGGTCAGTTTCCTATGTCAGCTAATTATACTGTGTGGATTCTCTATGACTACAGCAGTGCTGATGTCCTTTCCCAGGTAGTTGGGTTTTTTTTTGCCTTGAGTTTTAGAATCACTATTACCTTGGGTTTGATAGTTCCTGTTATCCTATAATTTTTTTTTTTTTAAAGTCAACACAAGGGATGGGCTAAATGGGTGATGGGTACTAAGGAGGGCACTTGTTGTGATGAGCCCTGGGTATTGTATATAAGTGAGGAATCACTAAATTCTACTCCTGAAACCAATACTACACTATATGTTAACTAACTTGGATTTAAATAAAATTAAAAATAAATAAATGAATAATCAATACAAACATGAAAATAAGAAATAAAAATGGTCTTTAGGCCTTATTTTTAGGCCTGGATCAATAGATATGCACCAGGCCAGAATTTGTCTGTCGTTAATTCATTTGCTTTTTTCAGTTTATCTTTTGCACAATAGTATGGGAAGACACACTTGAAATGTGGACATTCCTCCTTGGGATTTGCTATGGAGATAAAACTTGTAAGAACTAGAGCAAGTAGAAAGTGCTTAATACTCTAAGTACAAGAGTATATGAAGTTCCATGGATGTTCTAAGGAGGGAAAGAACGTTTCCACTAGGGTAGCAGTTAAGTAGATGGGGTGGAGGCAGGAGTTTTGAAGATGGTCTTAACGTTGGGTTGGCATTTCAGAATGACCTTACAGAGTAGGTAAGATCTTAAAAAGAGGTTTTGAGGTGGGAAAAGTATTACAGGGAGGAAATAGTATGAAGGAAAGCATTTTGGTCACCAGCGGGACTGATATGAAGACCAAGAGGTTGCTTAGACTAATGTGAAAGTGCCAACAAAGAAAGTGCCAGAAACTAAGGTTACACATGAGTTATGCGGAGATCAGGGAAACTTTGGGTGCCAAACTCAAGATTTCTTGCACAGGTATAAACTTTTGAATTTCTACGTAGCAGTGGTATACGAGCCCTGAGAATGCACCTCATAGGCCTCCTGCACGGGGGCAGGGGTGCGGGGGTGGGGGGGACAATTGTCCCAGGACCCCAGCCTCCGCCCTCTGGAATCCATTGTAGTTCTTGCCTCCCATGGGCTGCTCCCCAGCAATGACTGAGTGGGGACACTGAAGCATGCTGTTTCAGGACACAAACTCTTTTGTTGGTTGACCTTGGATTAAGAACTCCCAGACAGCTTTGCTGAAGCTTCCTTAGACAGTAAAGGTGGGTCTGTCAGCTCTCTTAACCTTGCCTGACCCCATCTGTTATTTCCCTTTGCGTGGCATTTCTATTAACAAAATGGTCATATATTTTCTTTAAAATTTTTTTTTAACGTTTATTTTTGAGACAGAGAGAGACAGAGCATGAATGGGGGAGGGGCAGAGAGAGAGGGAGACACAGAATCGGAAACAGGCTCCAGGCCCTGAGCCATCAGCCCAGAGCCCGACGCGGGGCTCGAACTCACGGACCACGAGATCGTGACCTGGCTGAAGTCGGCCGCTTAACCGACTGCGCCACCCAGGCGCCCCGAAAATGCTCATATATTTAATCTTGGCTTGATTCCTGCTCCTTAGATAAAGGACCAGGACTAAATCAAGGTGTTTAAGGGTAGCAACCTGGTTGGAGGTGTAGGACTTGGGAAATTGTCTCGAAGATGTGTTTGTATGGCAAGCACACTGCTTTTATTTAGATCACGTAGATATTTGAAGACCCTTTGATGGAACTGGTGGCAATTATAGAGGTCTGTTAGCACCCCCCTAGGTTACCCTGGGTGTTGGCAGCGAGAGTCACTTAATAGTTTTGACTTATTGGGGCACCGTGGTGGGTCAATCAGTTGAGCAGCCGACTCTTGGTTTCAGCTCAGGTCATGATCTCAACGACTCTTGGTTTCAGCTCAGGTCATGATCTCAACGGTTCGTGGGATTGAGACCTGCATCAGGCTCTGTGCTTACAGTGCAGAGCCTGCTTGGAATTTGCTCTCTCCCCCTCTCTCTCTGCCCTTCCTCAACTCATGCTTTCTCTCTCTCTCTCTCTCTCTCTCTCTCTCTCTCTCTCTCTCTCTCTCTCACAATGAATAAATAAACATTAAAAAAAACATTTTGACTTACAGGAATGGTGACACAGATTATTTCATAGTTCAGTCATTAACTATTATTACATAATAACACTAATTCTTGCCTCTAGTTCAGCGCTTCTGACTTAGAAAAAAAACTAACGTGTTAAGTGTTTGACAAAGACAGCTTAGAAATTATTTTCTCCATTATTTTTTCTCCTCGGTATCCTTTTAATACATTTTGTCAGGAATTATGGCATGGCTGTACAATTTCTTAATTTGTATGTTCTTTCTTTGTATAATTCATGAAAGAACTCTCGTGGTGGCCAAAAATTACTTTGACTCCATTCAGTATTAATAAAGACATGTGTTAAAGCATGCGCTCTGTTTGCCTGTTACTCAGCTTTGGGTTATGCTTGGTCTTGCATTGAAATAATTCTATGTTAAGGACCTCGCCGTTGGTTGCCTTGGATATCATGGTACTGTCACAACTTTAGGCTGTGACTTTGCTGCAGGTGCTAACAGGAGGAGACAATAGGCTGCCAAGCAGAGGCAGGGAGGGAAAACTGGATTCCCACACATACCGCGGCCTTGGCATGTTGCACACATTGCATGAGTCTGTGAAAATAACTTCTACTGGGAATATGTGCCATAAATAAACAAAGACTGCTCAGAAAGTTAACAAGAATGAAGGAATGAGGGAGGAAGAAGAGAGGAGTCTGGGAGAGGACTGACGGCCCTTGAAGGCCATTGCAGTGGCAGCGCTAAATGGGTGGTCAGACACAGCGGAAGGCCCAGGACGGAGGAAGCCATCTGCGGGACACTAGACCCCACAAGAATACGCCAAGACCATGAACAGGGTAAGTAGAAGTGAGGGGAAAATGGCCAGTTGTTTTTGAGTCGTGTGCACAACTGGAGAATTGGGAGCTTTTGGCCAAAGCAGCCAGGCCTATTGTCTTTGTATGCAAAACCATCCTGTCATTCTTTTGTTGCTCTGGGAACTTCATAGAGAATCAGTGCCTCATTTATCCATGGAGACTTCCATTCATCTGCTAATCCCCTAAGAACAAAGCTGCATTCCAGAATTGAAGAGTTTAATGGACATTTTCCATTGACCTTCTCACTCTGATTTTGTTGGCATTCTTAAGTTCTGTTTATAGTAAAATGTGTTTCCTTGGGTTGTAAAATGGACTTTTTCTCTAGTAAATGTCTGTGCCTGTGTAGAAAAATGTGGAAGAAACTTTATTATTCATTGTTACGAGTAGTTTCATAAAGTTAATCATTATTTAAATTTAGTAGAGATAGGAAAAGTCAAAAGAACATCTGTTTGTGACATTTTCAGGAGATGAGTTCTTGCCATGAGTAAAAGGGAGTGGATTATACTGTTCTTTAAAAATCTGTAACACATTTTGTATGAAGAAGATAATCAAAACCAGATATCATTTATCTCATAGGTGGATGGAAAAGAGACCAAGAAAAAAAAATAAGTGGCTTGGTGACCTAACTTTACCCAGAGAATGGAAAATAAAATGCAAGACTCCAAACCCTGCCCTTCTATTTCATCTTCATTTTGGAAAAATACAGGTGAGTATAGTCATTCTGAAAATTGATCTAGGGGCTGTGAAAACAAAGTCGCCAAGACAGCAGTGCAGATGTGAGTCAAAGAAGTTTTTGGTTTCCTTGCAAATATAATTAGAATGGTATTGTTTTCTTATTCATGAATGTGGAAATGTGCGACTTGATTATTTTTTATTTATTCATTTATTTATTTTTAGTTATTTGAAATTCAAGTTAACATATAGTGTAATGTTGATTTCAGGAAGAGAATTGAGTGATTCATCACTTATGTACAACACCCAGTGCTCCTCCCAACAAGCACCCTCCTTAATGCCCTTCACCTGTCTAGCCGAACCCCTTACCCACCTCTCCTCCAGCAGCCCTCAGTTTGTTCTCTGTATTTAAGAGTCTCTTATGGTTTGCCTCCCTCTCTGTTTTTATCTTATTTTTCCTTCCCTTCCCCTATGGTCATCTGCAGTGTTTCTTAAATTCCACATATGAGTGAAATCATAGGACATCTGTCTTTCGGTGACTGACTTATTTTGCTCGGGATAATACACTCGTTCCATCCGCTTTGTTGCAAGTGGCAAGATTTCATTCTTTTTGATTGCCGAGT
Source organism: Prionailurus bengalensis (assembly GCF_016509475.1). NCBI lineage: Eukaryota > Metazoa > Chordata > Mammalia > Carnivora > Felidae > Prionailurus > Prionailurus bengalensis. The sequence continues at coordinate 8,820,060 of NC_057361.1, forward strand.
AATATTCCAGTGTGTGTGTGTGGGGGGGGGATGGATATATGTATATACCACATCTTCTTTATCCGTTCATCAGCGACTTGATTACAAAGCACATCTATGTGCTTTGTAGTTGTACGGGACATATGAAGGTGTGCTAACACAGAACTCGGTCTGCATAGAAAAGGCGACTGTGACAACAGTAATGGTGACAGTCACAGCCTAGGGCGTACTCATTCTATGCTGAACATTGTACTAAGGTGTGCTCCATAGGTTTTCCAACCAATCCTTATAATAAGATTAATTATTTTCAGCATTTTATGAATATGGAAACTGAGGCATAGAGAGGTTAAGACACCGGCTGAGCTTCATGTATCTGGTATAACGAGTCCAGGTTTGTTATCTCTCTCCAAGGAAAATTCTCTTAACCAGGGCAGATTGTATAACTGGTGTACTGAGTGACGATTGGAAAACACCAGCTTCTTTCACACATTTGATTCTTCTGAAAGGATATCCAGATTGTAGAGGAAGCTGAATCAGAATGCGCTGATTCATACAAGGCTTTGGCATAGGAATGACTACTATGCGGCCTGGTCTTACGAGATCTTAGGTCCATCAACTACTTGCTTTTGGAAGAAGGACTTCACCAGGAAGGTTCAGTTTCTAGGCAAGTAGTTGGGAGTAATGAAGGACTGCAAACATTGAATTTAGGCGATAGCAGGAGAAGCAGGGTGAAAAGCGTAGTTCTCAGTTCATGGGTCCCGGAAATCCAGACAGCATCAAGTTTAGTAAAGTTTTGTAAAGTAATGGACTGAATGTTGTCTCATGGTTTTTTAAAAGTTTTAATTCCAATATACTTAACATACAGTGTTACATTAGTTCCAGGTGTGCAATATAGTGATTCGGCGATTCTGTGCATCGACCCAGTGTTCATCACAAGCGGACTCCTTAATCTGCATCGCCTGTTCCCCCATAGCACCTCCCCACCTGCTGCCCCCCTGGTGACCATCAGTGTGTTTTCTGTAGTTAAGAGGCTGTTTCTTGGTTTGTCTCTCTCTCTTTTTTTTCCTTTGTTCTGTTTCTTAAATTCCACATATGAGTAAAATCAGATGTTATTTGTCTTTCTCTGACTTATTTTGCTTAGTGTAACACTCTTTAGTTCTATTCATGTCTCATGTCATTGTAGACAGCAAGATTTCACTCCTTTTTTATGGCTGAGTAATATTCCCCCCACATCTTTATCCATTCATCTATCGATGGACACTTAGCCTGCTTCCTCATGGTTTTTATTTTTACTGAAAAAATATGCTAGTGGTGTGTTTTTATAGTCTGGATATTTAATTTTAAAAGATTTCACAAATTTTGATGACTTTGTGCCACCATTAGCCAATTTCTCAGGTAGAAATATACTTTTGTGGTGCGATTGATGGTTAACAGTAATGGATGTTAATTAATTCATATGTAGGGAGTCTTTTTAATTTTGATGTCCTGTAGCTGATTTCTCCTCAGATCTGATTGCATGAGTATTTTTCAAATACTGCATATCACAACCTATCGTGGGTTATAATAGTAATAGTAACTAATACCAGTTTTTAATAAAATAGAAGGGAAAATGTTAGAGTACGTAATTAAGAGGTATTGTTTTGAGAAACTCTTATCTCGTGTATATACCTATATCTCTATATTTGTAAATACTTACATGTCCATAGATACATATCTAAATACTGAATCAGTATGTGAAATGTGGCAGTCACACTTTTGAAAATATTGAATTAGATCATTATTTTTTACTCAGGACTTGTCATTGTTAAAGAGCTTATGCTAGGTGACAGAGAAAAGTAAACTATTTTCTCTTGTTTTTTAAAAAAAATTTTTAACATTTATTTATCTTGAGAGAGACAGAGAGACAGAGTGCGAGTGGGGGAGGGGCAGAGAGCGAGGGAGACACAGAATCTGAAACAGGCTCGAGCCAGTTTCAGCGCAGAGCCCGATGCAGGGCTCGAACTCAAGAACCGTGAGATCCTGACCAGAGCTGAAGTCGGACACTTAACCGACTGAGCCACCCAGGTGCCCCTATTTTCTTTTGTTTTTTTAATGTTTATTTATTTTTGAGAGAGAGACAGAGTGGGGGAGGGGCAAGCAGAGAGGGGGTCAGAGGATTGGAAGCTGGCTCTGCACTGACAGCAGAGAGCCCAATGTGGGGCTCAAACTCACAAACTGTGAAATCACAACCTGAGCTGAAGTTGGATGCTTAGCCGACTAAGCCACCCAGGCGCCCCAAACTCTATTTTCTTACTTTTCAATTATGCTTGTGTAATTTGCATTAGTGTCAGTCCTTGACAAGTAGAGAATATAATCTGTAAATTCACTTAGGTCCACGTTAGGACCTTAGGTCCGCTTAAGGTCCACATCAACGGCAACAGAACAAAAGTATTCCGGGTGCCTGACAGACCCCTTGATAACTCATTTCCCTCAGGAGAGTTCCAGCAACGTACCAGGTTCATGGCCTTTAGACATCCCCACTGAGAGAGAGTGCCACTGACAATCTTTATATGACCTGTTAGCAAAGCTTAATTTCTTTCCTATTATTTTAGACCAAAAAAATGCATTTAAATAAAAGTGCTGATATTTTTATCCTGCACCCCAGTGGATTGTGTTGGGCCACACCCTGTGGAGCACAGTCTCTGCTTTGTAGGCACGTTGTCCACTGGCAGCCACCCCTGCCTTCTGTTCTGACCTCATCTCACACAACTGTCCCTGCTCTGGCCTAATCACACTGAACACACCAAACAGATTCCTGTCTCAGGGCATTTGAACCAGTGGTTCTCTTTACCCGACATGATCCCTATGAGTCTAGCTCTTTGTCATGATGCAAGATTTGGTTCAAAGGATACCTTCTTGAAGAGGCCTTCCTGATTACTGTATTTCACAGAGCCCCCTCCTCTTTCTATAGCCCCCAGTTACTCTCTCTTCTCTTTCTGTTCTATTGCTCTCTTTGATTTATTTATTTTCACAGAACTTACCACTATCTGTTTAATCCCCCTCATACATTCTAAGCCCCTTAGAATGGGATCTTGTCTCTACAGTCCACCCCCCATATCCCCAGGATGTTTTGGGGGCTGGTAAATATTTATGGAGAGATTCAACATTTCTCCTGTCCCTCTGCGTCACTTGAACCTGTGCCTTTGGATCTAGTTTTTTCATTTGTGTCTGAAAACAGTTCCTCCCCATGACATCAGTTGGCAGAGACGCTGTATTAGGAAGGATGGGGTGGTTGATTGTAGGGTAAGCTGGATGCTGTGAGAACTCCCTGGAAGTAATACTTGTGACCTAAGGATTGGGTAGGGATGCTTGTCCTGGAAATCCTGATGACTTATTTCTGGTAATGAAGTGATTAGTCCACTTATGTGTCTGAGAACAGAGACCTTCACAACTGCAGGTGAATTATGCTCTTAGCTCTAAAGGAGATCAAATTTTTGTGTTCCATAGATAATTTCCACGATCAGAAACTTGATCTCCAACTGGAGATGTTTTCTTGAGACACAATTAATAGAGTCTGCTAAATTTTATCCCTGAAGACAAAATATTACACTCTGAATTTGGAGTTAACCAACTGTACCTAAATTCCCTACTATCCTGCCTTATGTCTGGTACTCAGTAGACCCTTAATAGGTATCAGTTAGATGAATAAATAAATAAACATAGTCATGGGGGTTGGGTCTGATCTGGCTCTGACATTATTCAGCTGTGCTACCTAGATCAGGGTCTGACAAACTGTGGTTCATAGGCCAAGTCCAGGCCACCACAGTTTTTATAAATAAAGTTTTATTGGAACACAGTCATGCTCATTTTTTTAAGTATTGCCTTTCACACTATAGTGGCAGAGTTGAGTAGGTGTGACAGAGATGAGATAGCCCACAAAGCTTAAAATATTTACCCTCTGGACATTTACAGGAAAAGTTTGCTGACCCCTGGGCTGGGGAATGCCACTTAACTTCTCCAGGCATTGATTTTGTCATTCATAAAATGAGTTGAATGGACTCAGTGATGTCCAAGGTCCTTCTCAAAGCTTATATCCACATTTTCTAGATTGTAAGATACTATGTTCCTAAAGAAACTCAAAGTGAATGGACTTAAGGTTACCCTCACTGTCTTCTTAGAAAACATGATTTCATGAAGCTGTGTTTTCATTAAATGGAGATACAGGTTTTGCCACATTTATCTGAAAGACATACGGAATGTTGCAGGTTGAGTTCATTTCTCTGGTTTGGTGTTTAAATGTTTGGAGGAGTAGATGTATTATGCTGCTTAGTACCTTCCCACCGCTTTTGCCAAGGGCTCTGCTGAAGTAAAAGTCAAGAGTTTGTAAAGAAACTGATAAGTGGGTTTGCTTACAATCTATAATGCTTTAAGTGGGGGTCTGGTATATTGAGCTAAGAAGTAAAAAATAACATTAAATATAACATTAAAATCTCAGCTTGGCTTACTGTGAGGTCTTTCATGGTCCAGATAAGAAAATTATTCACTGCTACATGTTGCAGGAGAACAATTCTGGTCTGGGAAGAAACAAAAATTGTCTTTGTTAAGTTAGAATCAATTACTCTATCTTGATTGGTTTTCTTGTTTGGGCTTAAATTATAAGTGCTTAAGTACATAAAAGCCTCGTGGATCCCTTTGAAAGATCATCAGCCCTGCAAAGATTTTGTTCAGGTCACGAAACTTGTAATGGGTATTTCTCCTCATACTTGCCTTCCGCTTGCCTTCCTCCAATTACTGTTGACTGCACGCTTCATCACAGATCACAGAAAATGAGCATCACCATCAGATCACGTAGTCAGGACTTTCTAACAGACTGAACAACAACAAAAATAGAATACATTGAACTTTTATGAGAGGATAAGCAATGAATTGCAATTCTGGGACTCTGTCCCTCCCTCTTTCAACATTTCCTGACCATGTACTATGTGGCAGTTCTATACCAGGAGCTGGAATATCTCAGGTATATGTTATCTTTCACAGATTGCACATCTATAGCAATTTAGAGATTTCACACCATGATCCCACTTGGTTCTCACACGAGACTTTGGGAGGGAATCAGAACAAGGATTCCATCTACCCCTAAGGTTTATGTGGGACCCCTCTGTGGGAATACTGGAGTGAGGGAATGGAGATGGGAGCTCAGCCTGACTGCCTGGAGAAACTCCGGCCTCCTCCATGTGAGGATTTTGTTTTGTTTTGTTTTGTTTTAGAAGGGATCTTGTTGTGCTCTGGCGAACGCCTGGCACCTCCATCTCACTGATCTGAGGGTAGGGAGCAGAAAAAGGTCAGTGACAAGGTACAAGGGCCCTAATTCCTAAGTTCCACCCTACTCTGTCTTCCAACCCCAAGCAGGAGGCTGGATTTTCAGCTCACAGTGAGAGTGGCCCTTCTGAGCCTGCAGAATTCCCAGATAACTCTGGTGCTTCCCCAACACCCCCTCTCCTAACCAAACTCAAAGAGCTCCTTCCTCCTTGGGTGTAGAGTGCTTGCACGGGCATCTCTGAAATGTGAAAATTCTTTGCACATCATCCACCAGTGCTTGATGGTGACCTGGCAATAATAGAAACCGCATCTTAGACCTGTCAATAGGTAACTCTGCCTTTGGGTAAGTGACTCTCTGAGCTTTAACGCCCTGATTTGTGAAATAGGGGAGTTGGACTAGATTATCTTTGAGGTCTTTCCCGGTTCTTGCTTGCCATGCTTTTTGGACTTACATTTGATTCCCAAATTAACTCAGTTTATATAGGGCTCCTGATCCAGAGATATCACTATAGCAGATGCTGTCACGGCAGTGCGTGTTCATATCCCCTTGGCACTCACCGTTTCTGCAGGCTTTCACTATCGCTCTGCCAGAGGCTTTCATCTGGCTGCCGAGACATGCTTGGCTGCAAATGCTGGGGAATTCAGATCCTCAGGAGTGGTCCTCAATTAATGCCAAATGCGAACTGAAGAAGGATATTGCAGCATCCTTTTTCCTTGGGGGAGACATCTCTCAAGCAGGTTCTTGCTTATCCACAAGCAGTAACTGGTTAGTTAATGTACACTGCATTGACTTCTTCCCTTCCTTCTGTTACATCACCTCCCAAATGAACCACTTGCAATCAGATCCTTAGCTCAGGGCTTGCTTCTGGGGGAATCCACCCTAAGATCAGTCCCAAGCAAGTCCTATTGTGATTCGTCTAGTAGCACATGCATTGGTTCACGGTGGTCAGTTCCTTGAGGAATGTGTCTTGTTTACCCGGACTAGGGTTACCAGATTTAGCAAATAGAAATACAGGAACTCTAGTTATTTCTCAATTTCAAATACTGTCAAATAATTGCTTAGTGCAAGTATATCCCATCTCAAGTATTACATAATGAATACTTATACTAAAAAAAATTCATTGTTTACTTGAAATTCAAATATAATGGGAGTCCTGTCTTTTATCGGTCATCCTTAATCCCAGTTCTCATTGGGAGCAGTGGGCATTGCACCTAGACCAACACCAGGGCTGAGGAAAGGAGGGTGATTGGGATTGGCTTAGAAGATATAGAGCATAGAGGGAGGGAGGGAGGCAGACCTGAATAGCAATGCTTAGAGATAAAGACATGTTGAGTACCAACTAGTAGATGGGTGTGAGGTGGTAGATAAGGAATGATCAATTCAAAGAGCTGGGGCAAGGAGGCAAGAACGGGGTACAAGAAAACTGCAAGTTGCAGTTTCAAACATTGTGGGGAAGGAGGTGCCAAAGTCAGCGAACTTGCCGAGACGTTATCGATTTCTCTAGCCCTATTGCCTCGCACAGTGCCTGGCTCACTCTGGGTGCTCAATAAACATTAAATGAATGATGGGGTAGAAAGATTGGTGGAAATAAGAAATTCTGCCATTGTGAGCTTTATGGAAAATGGTGCCCACTAAAAAATGCACAGGGCCTTTTAGAGCAATGACTTGCATCTGATTATAGAAGCATAGAAAATATGAATTGCTATGTGAATTCTAAGTAATGAGCTTTTCTAATCCTTTCCTCATTTTTCATTGCAGGTACAATTCAACTTAAATCTTTCATGGCTAGTCGGGTTTTTGAATGCCACTTGTATGTTCAAAGCTAATTTACTTAATAGCTAACTTATCTGAACCTTGACCAATATTATTGGAGCATTTAGATTGACAGAGAGTTTGGGATGAAAATTCCCTATTCAATTTCAGAAGATTGTAATCAATTTATGTTTTTAATGACATTTCCTTTTCTTTCTGCAGGAAGGATAAAATCTCATCCTAGGTCTATTATTTCTAGCTATAAGTTCAAAGTTGAAAAAGATTGGTTTTATCCTCAGCAAGCGATGTGATATTTCGTAACTCTTTGATAGAGAAAATGAAGAGAACTACAAAAATAAACGTCAGCATTTAGATAATAGGAAAGTAGTGCTAACGCATCCTCAATTGTCATTAAAGTCAGCTTTTATTGTTACTAGAGAAAAATGGTTTTTTAAAAATTTTTTTAATGTTTATTCAGTTTTGAAAGACAGAGAGAGACAGAGCACAAGCAGGGGTGGGGCAGAGTTGGGGGGCAGACACAGAATCCGAAGCAGGCTCCAGGCTCTGAGCTGTCAGCACCGTGAGATCATGACCTGAGCCGAAGTTGGATGCTCAACCGACTGAGCCCCCCAGGCGCCCCAAGAAAAACGTTTTTATGAAACAATAAGCAGGCTGGTCTCCAAAGGGTGGTTTCAACTTAAAATCATTTCTGCTGTAGATGATGTATCTTTAGAGTTAATATGCTCATTCTGTGTTAACTGTGTGTCAACCACACGAGAAGGGCAGAAATCTGTATATGGAGAAGTACTAAAAATGCACCTAGGAATTCAAAATAATATACATTTTAATGTAAAATTAAAGATGTACTTGTTCTAAGCTTTCTATCAAAAGTAAAAGTCTTCTCCGATGCTATAGAGAAAAGAAAGCAGAAAACCATAAACCCAAAACGGAGTCACTTGTGCTAGGCCCGTGTCACCAAATCAGGGCTTAATACCTAACATAACTGCAGTTTCCGACTTCCCTGGGAGTGTAGTCTTACCGGGTCAGTCTGGAGTTTTCTGGTTAGTACCAGTGAGGTAATCTGCCACATAGAGCCTCTTCTGTCCCCCAAAGGGAGGTGAGGTAATCTGCTCACTCTTTATCGCTGCTCCCTTCCGTCTATAAACGCCTTCCATTTTGTATAGCTCCTTGGGCTCCTTTCTACTTACTAGATGGGATGCTGCCCAATTCATGAATCGTTCAGTAAAGCCAATTAAATCGTCAAGTTTTACTCCACTGTATGTTTGGTATTTGAGGGAGCCGATGATGTTACTTTGAGGTGTATTACCAAATCTGTGTGGTACTCTCATGGAAGTTTGCAGAGGAAGTAAAAGGAGGTCTCCTCTTTCTGAGAGTGGCAGGGTCAGTTATTCAGACCAATTCTCTGGATGAAATCTTTTTAGAAAGCTTAAAATTACTGAAGAGCTGACCAAAGCACAAAAGTGAAGGAAAATGTAAAATATGGTGTAAAATGTGGTGAATTGAAACCCGCTGTGGCATCGCTGTGGGAATGAAAAATGGTGTAGCTGCCGTGGAAAACAGTTTGGCAGTTTCTCAAAAAGTTAAGCAGAGAAATACCATATGATCCAGCGATTTCGCTCCTAGGTGTATATTCAAAAGAACTGAAAGTAGGAACTCAAACATACTTGTACACCAATATTCATAGCAGCATCTGTCACGATATCCAAAAGATGGAAACAACCCAAGTGTCTGTCAGCAGATGAATGGATAAAAATGTGGTCTGTCCATACCGTGGAATATTATTCATCTACAAAAAGGAACGAGGGGGGCGCCTGGGTGGCTCCTTTGATTAAGGGTCTGACTTGGGCTCAGGTCGTGATCTCAAGGTTCAGGGGTTCGAGCCCCGCGTCGGGCTCTGTGCTGACAGCTCAGAGCCTTGAGCCTGCTTCGGATTCTGCATCTCCCTCTCTCTCCCTGCCCCTCCCCCGCGCACGCGCGCACACTCTCTCTCAAAAAAGAAATAAACATTAAAAAAAATGAAAAAGGAATGAAATTCTCATACATGTTACAACATGGATGAACTTTGAAGGCATTCTGTTGAGTAAAATAAGCCAAACACTAAAAAACAAATACTGTCTGGCTTCACTTATACCAGATCCCTAGAATAGGCTATTTCATAGAGACAGAAAGTAGAACAGAGAGGACCAGGGGCTGTGGGGAGGGGCAGTTGGGGAGTTGTTGCTTAAGGGGTACAGAGTTTCTTCTGGGGATGATGAAAAAGTTCTGGAAATGGATAGTGGTGATGGCTGCATGGCATTGTGAGTGTACTTAATGTCACTGAGTCGTCCATTTAAAAATGGTTAAAACAGCAAATTGAATATTGTGTATATTTAATCACAGAAAAAAAAGAAGGAAAAAAAAAATGAAGGAGAAACCTGACAGGTAAATGAGCACAGAAGCTGCTTTTGACCTGAAGGCATTTACCAATTTTCAGAAAATTAAGACCTGTTCTTCACAGCCTCCTGCAGCAGGAGACAGAAAGCAAAGCACAGAGTCTTTTTGTTGGGTTTTTAATATTCATCTCATTGATTTTATCCTGATTGTGTCCACGAAGTTTCTGAATCAGAGACAGACTGTCATTAGTGTTATTTACATAACAATCATTGCATTGACCGCCCCTTCTTGTCCCAGACCTTACTCCCTGGGGCCTCAAAATGAAAGTCAGGTGGAAAAATCTGTCCTGTGAGGGGCCAGATGATCCATAGGTGAGCAATGGAGAAGAATGGATTTTCTCTGCATACATACTGGAGAATGAAATAGCTGCCTCCTCGCTTCTCTCAAAAAGAGGGAATAAAATTTTGCCTCCTGGGGATGGGATGAAAGGATCCTGGGTTCTCACTCTAACCTTTTAGTATGTGATTAAATCTTTTTAAGGACCAGATAAGCCTGAATGTCGCTGGCTCTCCAAGGCCCTGAGCCTCATTTTTCCCTTGCAATGTTAACACATACCTCCAGAGTTAAGTGAATCTCTCCAGAGTTCTCTCTATCTATACAGTTCTAAATTACCTTCCCAAGGCTGCTCTTAGCTCTGGATCCCAAGTTTTCAGCAAGATTTATTCAGAAATCCCCACCTCTGCAGAAACACAAAAATATTTTCTCTGCACCCACACTGTTGAAGACCAGGCTTTAAAAATATTTCTTTGTTAAAGTCCTGTTTATCAGCTCTTTCTAAATTTTTTTTTCAACGTTTATTTATTTTTGGGACAGAGAGAGACAGAGCATGAATGGGGGAGGGGCAGAGAGAGAGGGAGACACAGAATCGGAAACAGGCTCCAGGCTCTGAGCCATCAGCCCAGAGCCTGACGCGGGGCTCGAACTCCCGGACCGCGAGATCGTGACCTGGCTGAAGTCAGACGCTTAACCGACTGCGCCACCGAGGCGCCCCTATCAGCTCTTTCTAGTACCTAAGAATGATTTCCCCTTCTCACCACTTCTATTCAACATTGCACTGGAGGTTCCAACAAGTACATTCAGACAAGAGGAAGAAGTGGGGAGAGAAGGACTCGGAGAGGAAGAAGCGAAATTGATTTCATGTGCAGGTTCCACAATCATCTATGTAGAAAATGCTAAAGCATCTACAAGAAGCCTACTAGAACGAACTATAAGTGAGTTTGGCAAAATTGTACACAAGTACCTCTAACCTACGGCAGAACGTGATAGCTGCTTTTATAGAGGTACTGTGTCCTTTAGAAGTACTGAAGTGGGACATTAATTCTCTTGGAGAAAGTAGAAGACATCATAGGAGGTAAGCTGTGAATCACATGTTTGAGGAAGGATTGATCTGGGTCAGGAAGAAGGCAGTTGGTGTTCTGATGGAGGACAGGGAAAAACACAAATGTTTGGAGGTGGAAAATCGTGGTGCTGAAATGCCAGACCTGGAATGTCAGACCCCAAATTAAGGACTTTATCTGAACGACTTGAAATAATTTTCCACACCTTCCTTAGAGTGTTATGTAATTATCTTCTCAACTATAAAATAGTAGGCTTACTTCTTTTTCTATTGGCTAGTCAAAAGAGATGATTATGTTCATAAGTAATTTAAATTGACCTTAGTATTTTGGGGCGCCTGGGTGGCGCAGTCGGTTAAGCGTCCGACTTCAGCCAGGTCACGATCTCGCGGTCCGTGAGTTCGAGCCCCGCATCGGGCTCTGGGCTGATGGCTCAGAGCCTGGAGCCTGTTTCCGATTCTGTGTCTCCCTCTCTCTCTGCCCCTCCCCCGTTCATGCTCTGTCTCTCTCTGTCGCAAAAATAAATAAACGTTGAAAAAAAAAAATTAAATTGACCTTAGTATTTTGAAGCAGGCAAAATAATCCAGTTTGATGTAAAAGCAAATGAAAACATGAAAGGAACATTTTCCAATCTGCTGCTCTTGGATATTTACCATCTTTCTACATAATCCTAGAATATAAGCTTTTCGAGGGTAGCACCATGTGATCTGAGTCTTTCACATTTGCCACCGTGCAGACCATTCAGTAGGCGTTTAATCCTTGCTCTCCAGCGATGATGTAAAACTGCAATAATCTAGGTGGTAACTCTTGACATTATTAAAAAATGAGTGCTTCCAAGAAAAGAAAAATCCACAGCACACAGCCAAACAATAAATATGGGAAATAGGCTAGAAATAGATTTATTTCTTAAAGCCCCTGCTTCTAGGACCCAGCGCGTAACTGGAGTGTCCTTCCCCCATCCAGGTCACATTGAGCAGCCTGGACATTTCCCAAGGCAGACAGCTTCCTCCTCCTGTAATCCAGTCCGTAGAGGAGGACGTGGTTTTCCCTGATTCCGAACACCATTCTGCTTTATTAAAAACTCTTTTTCTCCTTCCTATCCCAAAGCAGATGGGGCATGCACCTCTCTTTCCCTGCCTATTCAGTACTTTCTCATAGGAACCTCCGAGCACAAACCTGAGCCCTTCGGAGCCGACCCCTTCACACCAATTTCCAAAATAAGCCCTGGAGTGGACAGACAGCCGTGCAGACACAGTTGACCATGTGAGCAACTCGCCTTCCTTGGGATCACACCCGCTCCTACTCAGAAAGGAAATTCTGAGGCTCTGAACACTGTTCTTTCTCCCAAGACAACTTTCCGTCTGTAAGATTTCTCCCTTAGGCATGCCATTCTTAATGAGAAGATGTCCGCCATCGCCTGTGGACTTGAACTGCACTTTTGCTTTTGAAACCACGTGCCTCATTTTCTCAGTGTTGAATTTAAATAGACTGCTGTTATTGTATTTAGTTGAAAAGACTTTTTTTTTTTTGCACTAATATGAGGCTCATAAGGAAACATCCCAACTGGGTTGGTTAAGGTTACCCGAATAGGCAGGGAATCTATGTCCTCATTATCTCTGCCTTGATTTGGCTGTCAAAGATCTGCTCAGAATAGTTTGCCAGAACAAACCCTACTTGCAATGGGATGACAGAAACTGAGGTAAAATGAAGAATATGTAACAAAGGAGAAACTAGCATATTAAAAAAAATTTAATGTTTATTTATTTTTGAGAGAGAGTGCGCTAGTGGAGAAGGGGCAGAGAGAGAGGGAGACACAGAATCCCAAGCAGGCTCCAGGCTCTGAGCTGTCAGCACAGTGCCCGACGTGGGGCTTGAACCCACGGACCGTGACATCATGACCTGAGTCGAAGCTGGACGCTTAACTGACTAGACCACCCAGGCGCCCCTAGTGTATTTTAAACAGCAGGTTTGGGAGACTTGCAAACTATAGTAGTGTGTTGTTTCGAAACAGAACCAATAGAATACATCCACGCACACACACACATATATTTGGACAAGGGTTCATAGAGCTGTCTTATAAGGAATTGGTTCACACGATTATGGAGGCTGAGAAAACCCCATCATCTGCCATCTGTAAGCTGGAGACCCAAGAGAACCAATGGTATAAGTTCCAGTCAGAGTGCAGGCCCACCCACCCTGGCGAGGGAAATTCCTTTATTCCATCTACTGGTTCAAATGTTAACCCATTGAGATGCACACTCACAGGTACACGTAACATGATGTTTAACCAAATATCTGGGCACCCCACGGCCCAGTCAGGGAGACACAGAATTAATCATCACAGGTAGTGAGCAGTTTAGCGAAAGTCCATGGAGATTTGATATTCCCCACTTAAAATGTGTGTCAATTTGGACAAATCAAATTGGCCACCTGCATATGAGTCCTGTGGCTCACCCACTTTGACTTGACTTTGCCTGCCACCGGTCTTTGGCATGAGCCTATCTCAAATGTAAATGGCATCCCTCCTCTTTTGAACAACTTCACTAAAGCAATGGGTCTAGAACAGCAGTTTCAACCGGGGGTGATTCTACCTCAAGGGGATATTTGGCAGTGTCCAGAGACATTTCTGGTCATCACAACTGGGGAGATGCTATTGGCTTCTAGTGGTTGGAGGCCAGGGACGCTGCTAAACAACCTCCAGTGTGCAGGGCTGCCCTATAACAAAGAAGTATCCAGCCCAAAATGTCAATGATGCTGAGGCTGAGAAATCCTGTTCTAGAGAGAAAGAGACATTCCACACTGCTCAACACAATATGCCCCACATGTCCCCTGTCTTTGTCATGAGAAACCAATGCTTTCTGAAAGCTTTCTAGATCGGGATTTTTCCACTGAGTTTAAATTACTGGGTAGGATCTAGTGTTAAAATTGGCAACTTTGGAATAACTGCATTAAGGTAGACACGTTACATATCAAATTTGGATGAGATGCAGGAAAGCCACGAGAGAAGTTAAGCGGCACTTTGAAATCTAAGAGAACTGTGTGAATGGTGTGCAGGTGGCTTTATTCCAGCTCATAGCGCAAAATACCCCATAGTGAGTTCTCAGATGAGGAAGAGCAAATACTCATTTTCGTCAGAGGCAAATTGCTGAAACTGCAGTTATGACCTCTTCAGACCTTCAGAAGGTGCCAGTTCCTTCCCAGTATGACACCACTGTGATTCTAACTGCACTGGGTTGTCTTGAGCCAATAGGGGTCAGTGGGCAAAACTTCGGAAATCTTGTTTCTTGACTTGCCCGTTTGTGTGCTCTATTGCAAACCTGATTGCTTTTTTCTTAAATGGGTAACCTGTACATCTTTGCTCATGGTCAGGAAAAAAAAAAAGTCCCTGTTAATAATTTACAAAAGACAGAGCTCCTCCTCTCTTGCATCCTCAAATCTCTCAAAACACGTGATCGTCTAAGCATATCTGGTTTCCAAGTAGCTGAGTGAGGAAATATGATTGGCCTCTCAGCATTGATTCCTCCTCTCCTTCCTCTCTCACTCTTCTTGCCTAGCAGTTGTTTGCTACGAGACGGTCATTCTTCCTATAAACGAATAAAGAACAGAGTTCTTTCTTTCCATCCTTAGGAAAAGGTGGGCTTTTTTGCCTTCCTACCATGGACGAGGATCTTGAAGGAGAAACTTGGCAGACCTTTTCCATTCCCTGGGGCTTCGGCCAGGCAGTAGAGGATGAAGGAGGACATACATGCCAGTGAGTAACAGTCCTCAAGTACAAATAGCAGGGGTCCTGTCATTGCTTCCTGAGATTAGCTCCTGGTTTTCAGTAGGATGGATTTATTTGGACAAGGGTTGAAAACCATGTGTCAGAATTATACAAAAATGATGCCTTTGATAGAAAAGCGATGAGATCCTTCTGAGTTTTGTCTCAGTAACTGTAATTTTTACAAAAAGAATATTTGGAGGTGAGGCAGGAATATCCTGCAAAAGAAAAGCATAACGTCATACACTACTCTGGCTGTTTATTTCCTCACGGCTACATGTCCAGAGGCACGCTTTTGGGAAGAGAGAAACTGATTTTAGCTGCTCATCCTTATATATGGTATTCTAATCGGCTATCACTCACAGTAAACTTTTGACTGCACTTGTGCACTTTTTGCAAGAGAAATTGGGTTGTGCTGTGTTTATTTTCTTTTGAAAGTGGTGTCTTCTCAATGACAAATGTATCTATCAAGATGAAAACTTTTCATTGTTAAGCAGAAAATGCTATGTTGGCTATACAAATTAGTTTGTATTTAATTGCTTATCTTCAGTGGTCTTGATAAATAAGTGTTTCTCCCTTGGAAACCTATTTTACACAAAGTGCAGATCCTTGATGAGTGGCTGATGGTTTATAGAAATATGTAATTCTTTCTTGATTTCGTCTAAGTTTCAAGTATTTTGAGATTCTTGAAATTTGTCAGTGCTGCATGCATTTTGGAATGCAAATTGGAAAGTTTCCAGTCATTGTGCTATTCAGTGCTTTCTCATTAATCACTGGTACTTGTGAGTTTGTTTAAATGATATTCTTTCGGAAGATTCTGTGATTATCGAGTGTTGCAGCATTGCAATAAGAACGTTATGTGAAGGGGCACCTATAAAGGAACTGCCACAGGTTGAGAGAAGCTCTCCAAATGGGTAGAATTCATTACCCTGGACTTTTATCACTTGGGACTTTGAGCCAAATGTGTTTAGAGTTGCCATCATTTTCCATAATAGTAATCACTTGGTGGCACTATGTGTTTTAAAACAGTTTTGACAGTTTGCATGGGTGCAAATGAAACCTCTTTCCTTTCGTTGTAAGGAAAATTTAGAAAGTGACGTTGTCATTCTTTGGGACTAGAACATACGAAACAGCCTGATGTTTTGGAGCGAGCAACAGTGATCTCCCAAAAACTACTGTTTGCTTATGATGTAATTTCATTGGACAGCTTTTCTTTGTAGTGCACACATTTTCTTCCCGATTTCATACCTGAGAGATGAAATGATTGAATATACTTAGGCTAAAGAGAACAGCCGCTTAAGACAGGATCCTGAGATTTGTGGCTCTTGCTTGTCTGATTAGTACCATGAAACGAAATAGATTCGGCTCCGAGCTCACTGAAGCATGTTGTTTACAGGTTTGGGAGAAAATAGATAATGAAAGGGATAAGGAATATTTTAAATCAGAACACTAAAGACAAACCACTGAATTCCAGTTGGATAGTTTGTTGGCCATACTTTTAACTCCATGTACCCAGTGAAAAGTCTAGTGTGTCTCGTTTTATTAGAATTAGTGCTAGATACGTCTCTAAAGACTGAAGTTCCGTGTTATCCCTGGATGTGCTTAGTCATTAGATGATTCAAGTTAATATATTTTTAATTTTAATTTTATACATAAAATACTATTTTATTTTTATGACTCAACACAAAAAGCAACCATTATTATAACTTCAGCTCATTTCTGCAGTGGACGATGCTCTCAGGTATAGAACCATGTAAATGTGGTTCGAGATTCAGTAGGTGGGGACAGTCTTCGTAGAGCAACAAGTGAGGCTGGCCCAATTCCCTCAATCGAGTCTCATTTGAGCCTGCTGACTTTTCACAGGAGTACGATCTAAAATCCTTAGTCTGTCGTCCAGTCAGGCAGCGCAGGCTCCCTCGTCTGGGAGGTCCCTGCAGCCCTTCTCCACGTTGCTCATTGCTGATCCGAAGAAGCTATCATAAGGCTGAAGTGAGGACGAGAATGATTGACTTTCCTGAAGTTTGTAACCTTTAAAATTAAAGCGACTTGAGATTGTTTTTGTTGTTGATTAAAGAGCAACTGGTTGCCCAGTAGAGCAGCCACACAGAATGGTCAGGTTTCCGGAACGGGTCTGACCTGGCTGTGTGCCCTGGTGCCTTCATTTATTGCCTATATGGCTTTGGGCAAGTTTGTCAGTTTCATTAAGCCTCAGTCCTCATGTCTGTAAGATGAGGATAATGCCTACCTCATGGGGATGGAGGGCTAAGTTAGTTATTGTAGGAACATCTCCTAGCACAGTGCCTGCCTCAGCCAGTTATCTGATTACCGACGGTCATTCTTAGTATTCGTATTAGTAGCAGTGATAGCGGAGCCTTTCAAAAACAATCTGGATCACAGGCGTTCAGGTTCAGTTTAAGTTTGAGAGAAAGTTATAGGTTATTTGGCTATATCTTCTGGCAGGAAGATCCTAATCTTCTAGTAGGAAAAAGGATTCATTTGGAACCTCACCTACTAGAATGGCAAACAGGGATAACACTGAGAATGCCAAGTGCTAGCCAGGGTATGGAATGACCGGAACTCTCATGGATTGCCCGCACGATGTACCCGCAAAATGGTAGAGCCACTTTTGGAGAGCACTTGGTAACTTCTCCTAAAGCTAAATGTACATTTGCCGTAAAACCCCTACAGTCCCACTCGTGGATATTTCCCCTAGAGAAATGAAAACTCACGTTCACAGAAAAAAAACTATCACGAAAGTTTAGAGGAGCTGTATTCAGAATTGCCCTAAACCGGAAACACCGCAGATGTCCTTCAACGGATGCATGGATAAACGAACCGTGTTAAATCCTCACAATGAAATACCACTCGGCAAAAAAACCAGAACAAACTATTGATACACACAACAGTTTTGGATAAATGTCAGAGGCATTATGTTGAGTGCAGGAAGCCAGTTTCAAAAGGTTATATACTGTACGATTCCATTTATATGACATTCTCAAAAAGACAAAGCTATAGTGACAGAGAACAGATCGATGGGTGCCAGGGGTTAGGGGTTGGAGAAGTGTGTGAAAGTACCTTCTGTAATGGAGCTATTTTGTATCCTAATTTTGGTCATGGTTATAAGAACCTATACATGTGATAACATTTATATGGAACAGTATGTCGAAAAGTCAAATTTACTATGTGATAATTTAAAACATGAAAAATGAGAATACCAGCTTTTGGCCCTTGAGGAGTTCATAGGTGCACTGAGGGACAAACACAAATACTTGGGTGAATGCAGTGATCGCAGCACGCTGAGAGAAGAGCTAACACCTGGTGTGGCATGCCGTACTGGTCTGATGGGACTGGGTTACAAGCGTACCCAGATATTGCTGCGCAAGGATTGTGGGGTCCCGAGGCCCGGGCCAGTTGTTTATGGCCATGTGCAGCCTTGTCCCTGTACCCTCAACCGTCTTCTATGTGTACCAAGACCTGAAAAAGTCTGGGGGGGTCCTGGATTAGGGTATGATGAGACCCCTTGGCCTCGTCGCCTGGGAGGAGGAAGGTACCGAGAAACCTCCATAGGGGAGGTGGTGCCCGCAGTGCGAATAAAGGGTAAAAAAGAGAGAGCTAGGCAGAGGCAGCAAGGCACTCGTTGCCTGACAAAGGCACAGAGGAGAGAAAGTGAGTGCAAGTTGGGGGCCCTAGGGTATCCAAGATGACAAGAGTACGAAGTGTGAGGTGTGGCTGGAGAACCGAGACCGGGGACAGGTTTCTGGATAGCCTTGTATAATAAAAGGACATTTGGTTTTATGATAGTGGATTCTGGGCGTATTTAGAGGCACATGGGGGATGAGGCGGCAGAGACAGCAATTTGATGAAAGCGAGAAGAGGCTGCAGGGGTGGGATAATGGGAAGAAGTACAGGGTTTGATCTTAACTGTCAAGTGCTCGAGAACACACTTGTAGCATGTGTAGCATTAATGGCAGACTCTCCCTCCTGGGAAGATCTTTTCACTCATTCGTTCACCACCAATTCATTCAACAAATCATCCACCTGCCTGATAGGCACTATTTTAGGTCCCGGGGATCCAACAGTGAACAAAATCAAGTCCCAGCTCTTGTGGAGCTGATATTTTCAGGGCTAAATGAGCTAAGCTTTGGACAGTTTTGAAGTGTAAAGGGGCTCTGAGGTAATAATGCCTAGTAGACAGGTGCTATAAAGACCAGTCTGAGCTGAAAATTCAAATTGGTGGTCACTGGTACAAAGATAGATATCGGAGCCTTAGAAGTTGATTGAATAATCCATCTTTTGATACGTCAATAAAGCTGGAAAAAACCAATTTTTTTCACCCAAATTCTCAATGATTTGCCATTAAGACTTGTTTTTCTGTAAGAGGAGGGATCCATCTAGCTTATGCTGTAATCTCAAGGGTGCTCATCCACCCAGATTCCTTTTTTATGACATCCTGGCAAAGGGTTCTCTAACCTTTCTAGAAGAGACTGTGTTACAATGAACAGATGTGTCTGACGTGTGGAACATTATACTAAGCTCTAGGATGGGGAGGAGATGGAAAAGAAAGAGTAGACCTGGTCCCTCTTCTGAAAACACTGAAAGTCTACAGGGAGAGCTAGCTCCTTAACCCTCTGTAAGTACTTATGGTGCTTGAGAATGGCCATAAGCAAACAAATAGAAATTCTGGGTGGCTCAGGGTGCTGAATCTTACAGTACATATATATACACGGGCAGAGTTGTAAAGCAGTCATCAGTGACTTTGAAAAGAAGTATGTTCTTTTTTAAAAAATTTTTTTAATGTTTATTTAGTTTTGAGAGAGAGAGAGAGTGAGAGAGTACGAGGGGGGAGGGGCAGAGAGAGAGAGAGGAAGACACAGAATCTGAAGCAGGCTCCAGGCTGTGAGCTGTCAGCATTGTGCCTGACATGGGGCTCAAACTCATGGACTGTGAGATCATGGCCTGAGCCGAAGTTGGATGTTTAACCGACTGAGCCACCCAGGCGCCCCAAAAGGAGTATGTTCTGAAGCCAGTTATCGATGAACTGGCAATAATTGGAATGACATAGGCCAAATTCTTGGGTTTGACTTTGGACAGCATAAACGGGCACGTGGTATTTTGAAGGGATTCTTTTAATGAAATAGTTTTAACCCGGCTGTGTTGTTAAAGCTGCTGTGACTCAGGTACGTATTCATGCTACCATGAATACGTTGATGTGGCCCCCCAAACCAAAACATTAAAATTCCGACTGTTCTGACAACCAGGAAATAAACAAGTGGTTGTCCTTTCTCCATCATAAGGCCTCATCTCCCTGTGGTGGGTCTGGGATAAGGTGTGAGTCAAAAGTGGGGAGGCAAAAGGGTAGGTTCAGGTACCATCTGGCAGGCAAACTACCCATGACCGGGAATTGCGTGCTAACCATTGTCCACAGCTCATAAAGGACTTTTGGTCATTCTGAGCTGAGTGCCCACTCATTTTTGGAGCTGTCATGACAGCTTGGATGGTCTGCATCTCATGTCAATTAATTTCACCTTTAAAATTACAGTGGCTCTACTTGTTTACATATAACAAAGAATTACACGTACTCAACTAAAAATGTGACTTATTTCCTTTTCCATTTGATAATTCCGGGATACACACCTCTGCTATTTAAAGACTTCTTGAGTATACTCAGTTTTATTGACTGGTGTTATGTTAGACACTAAGAGTAAAGAGGAGGAAGAATGTGTTTGTCTTTATTCATTCTCAGCTCCATATTGCACAGCAAATCTTCAAATAAATTTCTAACAGATCTAATATATATTATATTACAATACATACATTCTTTGTATATAAAATTCATTTACTAATGAATTACTAATATTATAAAAATTTCCTTTGAATTGATGTCTTTTTTTTTAAGTTTATTTATTTATTTTGAGAAAGACCCCCTGGGTGGGGCAGAGAGAGAGAATCCCAAGCAGGTTCTGTGCTGTCAGTGCAGAGTCCAATGCAGGGCTTGAACTCACAAACTGTGAGATCATGACCTGAGCTGAAATCAAGAGTAAGATGTTTAACTGACTGAGCCACTCAGGCGCCCCCTGATGTAGATTCTTATCTATTTAAGAATTCTTCTGGGGGGGGGGGATTCTTCTCTGTTAAAGGGCCCATTGCTTTCTTCAGTTCTTCAAAGAGGCATATGACTTCGTCCCCGCCCAAAAAAGCTTAGAAGTGCTGCTCAATGAATTATCTCTATACAATAAACTTAATTATGTACAAAAGCAATTATTTCAAAGTTTTGAGTTGAATATATACCCAAATAAAGCAAAATCTTATTGAGGGACACTTGGCTGGCTCAGTCAGTAGAGCACACGACTCTTAATCTCAGAGTCATGAGTTCTAGCCCCATGTTGGGCGTGGAGCCTACTTTGAAAAAAAAAAAAAAAACATCTTATTGAGGCTCATTTACATGATTTATTATTCCATCTGAACTTTCAGCGGCTGGGATGAATTTATGGCCAAATGCTTATAAAACCAAAGTGCCCTTGTGAGATGCTCAGCTTAGAGGGTGCCTTACTCTACAGGATGCATACGTCCCTGAGGAATCATATTTGTTAGTTTCTCAGCTTTTCTCATGCACATCAAGAAGGTGTATCCAACAGTAATCAATGATTCAAACCCCACTGATTTGTACTCCCCATTCATAATTTTCCTCCAGTATGCACTTCTATTTTCTGAGGTTTTTAAAGATGGTAATTAGGGAGTCTTCTACTCTTTGAGTAAAGTGGATTTCTAGAAGGAAACAGCTGGGAAACATGTTGGAATTACAGAGAGGAGATCGATTTAGACAACCGCCCCCCCCCACTTTTATTCTGGTTACAAAGCACAGACAAACTCAGTGCTTTGAAAAGCAAACAGAGATGTCAGAAGGTCCTTCTCCAGGCAATTCAACATGTACTTGAAGGACCCTTCTCGGACAAGGACTGTGCTTTGCCCTTTCAGAGCCTACTCTCAGGTAAAGATGGTTATCCTGTATTACAGATAATTGCTGATGGGATTGAACACAATCCTCCCAGGAGACTGAGGCTAATGGGTTGGAAGTTCTGTGTGTTTAATATATTTGCTGGGGGGATACCGTCTCCCCTTTCTAATACAAAACTCAAAACCCCGAAGCAGGGAACGTGCACGCACACTCACACACAATGCCAGCTCCAGTAATCACATCTTTCATTTTTTGTTGTTTACTTTTTCTTTTTTGCTTATTCTATTTCTCTATTTTTAACTATTCTATTTCTCTATTTTTGTTGTCATGTGATAATCATTTCTTAATATCACCCTTCCTTTCTGACTCAGCATTTTGTGCAAATCGTTCCCTTCTCCCGGAATGTTTCATCATTCACGTCTGTGTTCACATGTCTCCTTTTTGGAGAAAGCATGCACACGTTGACATTCATTCATTTAATGACTCTATTTACTAACACTGTACCTGGCACTGATCTATATGCTAGTGGAGCCATAACATTATACCATTACTAAGCTGGTCTTCTCTTTGTGAAAATGTAGACACTTGACTAGGATTTTTTTTTAAGTTTATTTATTTATTTGGAGAAAGAGAGAGAGCACATGGGAGGTGCAGAGAGGGAGAGAGAGAATCCCAAGCAGGCTCTGGGCTGTCAGCACAGATCCTGATGTGAGGCTCAAACCGACAAACTTAGAGACCCTGACCCAGGCCGAAATCAAGAGTCAGATGCTCAACCTAGTGAGCCACCCAGGTGCCCCTCAACTATGATTTTTGATTGAAACTTTCATCTGTAATGGGTACTGTTCTGAGGTCTCACATTACTAGTGTATCAGGAGTGTTTTGTTCCCCTTGAGTTTTCATGGGGAAAGAGGTAGCAAAATGATAACGTAGATAAATGGAGTTTTGAGAAGTTGCCTACAAGATTAATTTCTTGTTCTAAAAAAGTAGATTGATTGATTGATTATCCAGTAAAGTTAAAACATGATTTGTAAGTGTATAATTTCCTTACAGGAAATGCTTATAAATATGATAAAAATAAGTATGATTTTATATTTTCTTGCATCTTATTCTTAAATATTAAACTCATTTTATTGGAATATTATTGGAAAATGTTAATTCTGAGGTTTCACATGACAAATAGCAACCATTTCATACAGCATATTTTCCCAAATGAAGCACATTATGACTGATATGTGGATGAGAGGCCTAAAGGTGATTACTACGTACATCAAATCCTTTATTTCCCAATTCTAGTGTGTGTACGCCTTTCACCTCAAAGTTCTATGTAGTCGTCTTTTGGCTTTACCACTACACCTTCACAATTTTTACCTCCATGACATCTCTGAAATTCTACTGTTTCTCTTTCTGGAGAATATATTCTATAATATCCTTGATCCTCCCAATTCACTAGGTTAGTGAAATAATATATGCCATGTGCCATAGCAATTCATAATTTTAAGAATCTATTTAAAATTGTCATCCTCTGTATAAAGGACTTGGAGAACTTTCTAGGATGTATTTATCGGTAGGGCTGACTTTTTTCAGTTTTCTCTACCAGATGTGATCACCATTGCTCAGTCATTACACACTTGTTTTTACTTCTCCATTTATCTATGTTTAAGTTGAACTTCCTCTATGGGACTGTTCCCTGATAACTCCAGAATATACTAACTGAACTTTTTCTAGGTGTCCATAGAATTTGTTTTTGTAATTTTTTAATGTTTATTTAGTTTTGAGGGAGAGAGAGACAGAATGTGAGCAGGGGAAGGGCAGAGAAACAGGGAGACACAGAATCCAAAGCAGGTTCCAGGCTCCCAGCTGTCAGCACAGAGCCCCACGCAGAGCTTGAACTCACAAACCATGAAGTCATGACCTGAGCCGAAGTTGGATGCTTAACTGACAGAGCTACCCAGGTGCCCCAGAATTTTGTTTTTGATGTTAAAATATTTTGATTCCCAAATATATGTTTAGTGCACTATTATTGATTGAAGCATATTTTCTAGTTGTTTTCTTTGTAAAATACTAGTATTCCCAAATCTATTGCAAGTTTCTTAGAATTATGTCTCCAACTTTTCTCACCTTATCCACCAGCTCTAAATAAATATGTATTAAATGGAATTGAATACAGAAAAGAGGTTTTCATGAAGAAGATCTACTCCAAATGTGTGAGTCAGATTTTGTATATATTCTGCCTTCTAGTTGGTAGGCATGTTTCTATATAGTTCTTTAAAAAAATTTTTTTAATGTGTATTATTTTTGAGAGACAGAGAGAGAGAGAGAGACAGAGTGTGAGTGAGGGAGGGGCAGAGAGAGAGGAAGACGCAAAATCTGAAGCAGGCTCCAGGCTCTGAGCTTTCAGCACGGAGCCCAACGCAGGCCTCAAATCCGTGAACTGCGAGATCATGACCTGAGCCGAAGTCGGACGCTTGACTGTCTG
Organism: Prionailurus bengalensis; assembly: GCF_016509475.1. Lineage (NCBI taxonomy): Eukaryota > Metazoa > Chordata > Mammalia > Carnivora > Felidae > Prionailurus > Prionailurus bengalensis. The sequence goes on from NC_057361.1 coordinate 8,844,069, forward strand.
AGCCACCCGGGCACCCCTCTGTAATAGTTCTTTCAAGTGTTTTGGCTTTTAAAATTTCTGTTATCTCCTATGCAAGCAGAACATGTATATTTGCTATCAATTGCTGTGTAATGAACCACCCAAAACGTAATAGCTTAAAACAGCAGAGACTTATTATTTTTTTGTAATTTCTGTGGACGGGGCTTAGCACGGTGGTTCATTGGCTGCAGGAGCTCTTATCTGGGGTCACTTGTGAAAGCCAGGAGGTCAGCTGGGGCTGGAATGTCCAAGATGGATACGCTCACATGCCTGGCATCTCAGCTACAGTGCCTAGAGCTGAGGGCTAACTAGTCCTCTCCCTCTTTCCCACTCAGCAGTCTGTCTCAGGCTTTTTTTTTTTTTTTTTAAGTTTATTTATTTATTTTGAGAGAAGTAGTGCAAATGGGGACAAGGCAGAGAGAGAGGGAGGAGAGAGAATTCCAAGCAGTCTCTACACTGGCAGTGGCAGTGTGGAGCCCAGTGTGGGGCTCGAACTCACAAACTGTGAGATCATGACCTGAGCTAAAATCAAGAGTCAGTCGCTTAACCGACTGAGCTACCCAGATGCCCTTGGCTCAACCTTGTTTACATGGCAGCTGGGTTCTAAGAAGACAAAAGAAAACTGCCAGGCTTCCTCAGTCCTAGACTTAGAAGTCACATAGCTTTACTTCTGCCACATTGTCATTGTCCGAACAGGTCACAGGACAAGTCAGATTTAAGGGGAGGGGCTCCACCTCTCACTGGGAGCAGCAGTAAAGTCACACCCCAGAAGGACAGGTAGGGAGGGGGGAACTGTTGGCAGCCATTTTTGCAGATAATCTGTCGCAACAGGATAGTGTGGTAGGAGTGTGAAATGATCCAGATACACTTTAAAATTTTTGCAGCTTAGAAAGCTGAAGCCTAGAGAAGTGAGATGGCTTGCCCAAGGTCCCATAGCTGTTTTCCCAGAACTTTGTTACACCAAGTGTGGCCCCTGGACCGACAGCATCAAAACCGGGAGCTCGCCGGAAATGCGGACTCTCAGGCTCCACCCCAGATTTGTTGAACCAGAATCTGCCTTTTCCCAGGATCCCCAGGGGCTCTGAATGCACATCAAATTGTGCTGAAAAGATCTTATGCGCCTTTTACTTCCAAAACTGAAAACAGAAGACCTAGTTATGAAATAAGAATGTCTTACCATCTGAGACTTGACTCAGCACGACAAAGGTTTTGTTTTACTTAATACCTGTTATATATATTTTTTGAAGCACTTCCCTTAGCTCTTTAAAATTATTATTGAATTTAATTCTCACAATAGCTCTGAAGGGTAATTATTATAATTTACATTTTATAAAAGAGCAGACTGATGCTTAGAGACCCACACTCGTCCATGGTGGGGCTGAATTAAAACCTAGGGTTTTCCGACTCCAAACTCCGTGCTCTTAATTACAGGACCGTATACACTGGCAAGTGCCGTATAGCAGCTGTGAAGGAGTCTAAGTGTTTAGAGGAAGAGATTGTTTGAGGGAAGCCGAGGCATGTGGCTCAGCTTGGTGAGCGGCTGCTTCTCTCCTGATGCCTCCCACTCCCACCTTGCCTAAAGTGAAGAGGCTGGCACGGGCATGTGACAGATGGCGAGACCCTGCTCTGCCGTATGTGCCCTGCTCCCTGTTCCTGGGCACACAGCTGCCTGACACAGACCTTGCCAGTTGGGCAGCTGCCTCTTGAAGTGTCTCCAAGGGCTGTTGCTCAGAGAGTGCAGTCCAGCATTTTTTCTGCTTTCCCTTTTAGACTTGTCTTCCCTCTGCTTCTAGGTCTCCACCCAGAGCAGAGAGTGCTCTTCGGGGACTGAAGGGGAGCCCGGGCCAGACCTTGAGCCGCACATAACAGGTGGCATGTGGACGAAGCTCATCCCGAGGCGGGCCAGCCAAAGCAAGGAGCAGGGGACAGGGCAGGGCTCCTCCTGGATTCCCGCGTCCGGGAGAGCTTGGCGCCTGCCGGAGCTCCTTTCCGACAGCTGTGCGTGGGATGGAAAGGCAATTTCCTCCTTGTTGTTCCCTTTCCAGGAATGAGGAGCAAGTGCAGGCAAGGGCACTCCTCTTCCTAGACCCGGGGGCTGAGGGAAGAAGGGGCCAAGGACAAAAGCTCCAGAATCTTTCCATCTTGGAGTAAAGAGAGCAATATTTATGTTTGCTTTGGCCCGGTCAGCACTTCGTGCCACCGCTGGGCAGGTTAACACTTGCCATCTGACGCTGACAGTGCAGTGTGAGCTAGCTTAGGTAGTGTGATTACCGTGTCTGGAGGAAAATCTACATGCTTTCGCTTTCTTTGGGTAAGTTACTTGATAAGTTTCAAGGTTGTCATCCGGAAACTGGGAATAATAATTTTCTGTCTTCATATGATTGCTGTGAGGGGTAAATGGGAAAATACGTGTAAAGGGATTCATAGCCCAATAACTGGCATTTAATACATATTTGATAAATATTATTTGGTAATGTTAGAATTTTTATGAGGGTAGAAACTGTCTTGTTCGCTGTCATATCCCCAGCTCCCAGAACAGTTTCTGGCACATAGTAGGTACTTGTTCATTATTTGATGAATGAAGGAATGAGTGAATGAATGGATGACTTAAGCGAATTAATGAATATATTCTATGACAGTCTAACAGTTATTTTTGTGCTTTATCAGAGGACTCGATGGCTTTAAGTGTAAACGGTTGAGTGTGATTGTGTTTGTGCACATGTATACATAGCAGGTGTATATATGTATGTATATGGGATAGAGATTTTTCAGATGCTGCCTAGTTAGTCAGAAATGACACGGCCCTTTTTTTCTGGAGCTGTAGCTATCTTCCTGTCCCCCTCTTCCCTTTGCATGCTTGCACACTTGTGTACTCTTGCCCTCACTCTCCCGTGCACTTGCTTCATCTTTTCTTTTCTCTTTTCTTTTCCTTTCCTCTTCTCTTCTCCTCTCTTCTCTTCCTTTCTTTTTCCTTTCCTTTCTTTTCCCTTCCTTCCTTTCCCTCCCTCCCTACCTGCCCCCTCTTTTTCTTTTTCTTTCTTTCTTTCTTTCTTTCTTTCTTTCTTTCTTTCTTTCTTATTTTGGCTTTGGTGTTAAAATCCTTCCTCAGAACCTATCGAAATATATAGCTTTCATACTCACAGTACACCCAAGGTCTTTGCCACGTGAAACAGTATAGCCTTTCTGCTCTGATGATGGTCTTTCAACAGTGTGCTCACTTGCTTTTGTTAAACAGAATTCAAACAAGTAAATTTGGAAATTTAATTGTTTTATTAAATGATTTGTGAATTGGTCAGCATCCCATTTAGCAAGTAGAGGATACCTCCACTGAGCTAAACAAAAGAAAGGTTTTTAAAGGCAGAGATAAGGCATTAAAAAAAAAAGAAATGTATTAGTGAGGAATGCATTGGTTAGGCAAGGTTGCCCTTCTAAGGGGAACGGAAGGGGTCTGTCAGTAAATTTCCAAGTACTGATTGGAATATTCCATGTTGACGGGTTAAAGGTTACATTCCTGGGGCGTGGGGGTTAAGACTGGACTTAGGTTAGGTATTAAGTCTCAGTTTACTGACTTGGGGCCTTAAGTGATACTATTTTGGGCCCATGATTTTCTTTTTACCGGTTGTAATTCAAGTGCCAGGGCAATCATTTTACAGTCCTCCTTGGGTGTGTGAGCCGTCTCCCAGTCTTGGCCTGTTGAAGGCCATGAGGCTCTGACAACCACCCGCTCCTTCACTCCCACATGAGTTGCAAGGAAGACAGGATAAGCACAAAGACACATGTGCACTAGGATACAACCAGAGCCGTAAGAATGAGTAAGTACATAAAAACCTGCTGTGCAGAGAATGGATTTACTCTGTTCAATAATTGAGTTCCGAGATGGTGAAACTGAAGGGACTTTTCACAGTTAAAGAAAGGGCAGGGGCACCTGGGTGGCTCAGTACGTTAAGCGGCCGACTTCAGCTCAGGTCATGATCTCACAGTTCCTGGGGTTGAGCCCCACGTCGGGCTCTGTGCTGACAGCTCAGAGCCTGGAGCCTGCTTTGGATTCTGTGTCTCCCTCTCTCTCTGCCTCTCCCCTGCTTGTGCTCTGTCTCTCTCAAAAATAAACATTAAAAAAAAAAAGAAAAAATTTTTTAAAAAAAGACAGTAATCACTAACTGAGTGCTATGAATGAGGTGCTGTCCTCAGTGAGTTGGATATGGTAATGCATTTAACTCTGTGATAGCTTTAGATGTGTCAACTTGGCTAGGCTCCACTATAGTCCAAGGGTTCCCTTCAAGGGAATTGTACTTCTGGTTAGGGCAGGCTACCAGGGGTATTCTCAAAGGCGTCAAAGGAAGAAAGGGACACAGTGACTGTTTTGTAGCACATAAGTCTTATCCCAGTTATTCAAACACTAGTCTCGATGCTGCAGTGAAAAGATTTTCAAGATGTGATCAAGACACACAATCAGTTGATTTTAAGTTAATCAAAGGGCAGTTATCCTGGGTGGGCCTGACTTAGCCACCTGGAAGGTCTTTTTTTTTTTTTTTCAACGTTTATTTATTTTTGGGACAGAGAGAGACAGAGCATGAACGGGGGAGGGGCAGAGAGAGAGGGAGACACAGAATCGGAAGCAGGCTCCAGGCTCCGAGCCATCAGCCCAGAGCCTGACGCGGGGCTCGAACTCACGGAGCGCGAGATCGTGACCTGGCTGAAGTCGGATGCTTAACCGACTGCGCCACCCAGGCGCCCCTGGAAGGTCTTTAAAAGAGAGCTTATGCTTCCCTGAGTCAGAGATGTTATGGACCAGCTGAAGCTTGTGCCCGTGGGCCTGCACCCTGCTTATGATCCTCCCTTCCTGACTGCCTACACTACAGACAGCGGGTCTCATAAGCAGCCTTCACAACTGCATAAACCAATTCCTTGTAAAATACACACACACACACACACACACACACACACACACACACACAAAATCTCCTACTGGCTCTGCTTCTCTGATTGAACCCTGACTGATGGGAAGCCTTCTCATATGAGGTAGTTATTCCCATGTGCATCTGGAGAAGCCGAAGCACGAAGAGATTAAATAACTTTTCCAGGATCACATAATCAGTAAATGACAGTTGGAATTCAAACCCAGGGAGTTTAATCCCCAAGCCAAGCTCTTGACTGCTACATTATACTGACATATATATCAGGTCTTCTACAGGTTGTGAAATGTATACAGTATACATATATACTGACATATATATCAGGTCTTCTACAGGTTGTGAAATGTATAATTGAAAGTAGTCAGTATCAACCATAAGAAGAATGATTAATCCAGAGTAGTGGTTCTCAACCTGGGCCAAACATTAGAATCTTATGGAAAGTTGTAGACATCCCAATGCCTGGCGTGAACCCCAGACTGATTACATCAGGCTCTGTGGAGGTGAAGCCCAAGCATCAGTGTTTTTAAAGTTCCCCACAAGATTCCAGTGCACGGCCAAATTCTAGAATCACTGCGCTAGCATAGAACGGCACATCTCAGACTTTGATGTGTGTGAGACTCCCCTGGGCATGGTGTTAAAATGGAGGTTCTAACTCAGTACACCTGGGTAGGGGTACAGCTTCTGCATCTTGTAAGAGGCTCTTCCCCGGGGATTATGATATTGTTGGTGCAGGGACTGCATTTGGGGAGCAGGGCTCTTAAGTGTGCTTCAAAGAGAAGGATATTTGAGAAGAGGAGAGGGACTAGAAAAGAGCAGGGTATTCTTGGCTGTGAATAGGTATGGAGCAGTCTAGATGGAGCATGTGAGAGAGGGCACTGGGGACAGACCAAGCAAGTGGAGTCACCTGTCTGATGGCTGGACCCAGGCTGGATGTGAGAGCTGGGGGCTCAGGGAGGTTCATTGGTGAAAGGTCTTAGAGCTTCCCCCCAGAAATATGAACTCAAAGGACTGCAAAGATTCCTGAATGGTTGATTTGGACAAGATGATTCTTGTCCTTGCTTGTATAACAGATTATAGTAGAGCGTGGTTTCTTAACAGCGGCACTAATTGATATTTAGGGACAGATGATTCTCTGCTGTGGGGCTGTCCTGTGCATTGGAGGATGTTGAATGGCATCCTTGGCTTCTGTCCTCTCCACACCTGTAGCACCCCCTAGTTGTAACGACCAAAAATGTCTCCAGACATTGCCAAATGTGCCCTGGCTGACAAAATTGCCTCTGGTTGGTGGAGATCCACTGGAATAGACTGAAAATTAGCACAGGGCTGTTGCACTAGGTTCCAAGATCCAGTATTTTCCAATGCCCTCTAATCAAGCTACCCTTCTGGTTTAGATGAATGCGTGAGAGCTGAAGGGTCCTCTCTTTTAGAGGAACTATTCCTTATTGATGCTCTTCGATGTGATTTCTCAATTTTGGACTTCCAGCCATTGGGTTCTGACTGATTTCCCTTGTGCAATTGCACAGATATCCTTCTTGAGCTCTTTAGGCTATTGGAGTTTAGATAATCCAATTAGCTTTCCCTGATCTCAGAGGCATATGTGTTTTTAAGAGAGAATTCAGGGGCGCCTGGGTGACTCAGTCGGTTAAGCATCTGACTTCAGCTCAGGTCATGATCTCACAGTCTGTGAGTTCGAGCCCCGCGTGGGGCTCTGTGCTGACAGCTCAGAGCCTGGAGCCTGTTTGGATTCTGTGTCTCCCTCTCTCCCTCTGTTCCTCCCCACCTCTCAAAAATAAATAAACATTAACAAATTTTTAAAAAGGGAATTCAAACTTGACTACATTCGTTCCTTTCTACTGCAGTATTCCCTCCTTGTCTTTCCACCTTCTAGTGCCAAACTGATGTCTGTAAAGAGGCCAAGCTGATATTAGGAGTCGTTGCTTAGTTTATGTCGAGTGACCAGCAGCAGTGAAATGTGCTCCAGCTGAACCCAGGCACAATAGCCAGAGTGCGACGTGACGACTGCATTACTGAGCCCCTCCTCCTAAGAGTATTTTAACAGGTGCTTCAAAAACCGGAAGGTGCTCACTAATTGCCTGGGCATTTTGTTAAAATGCAGATGCCCATTCAGTAAGTCTGGGACAGGACCTAGGACTCTGCATTTCTAGCAAGTTCCACAGGGATGCTGATGTTTTACCAGTCCCTGGGACAGACCACACTTGGAGTAGTGAGGATTTTTTTTTTTCAACGTTTATTTGTTTTTTTGGGACAGAGAGAGACAGAGCATGAACAGGGGAGGGGCAGAGAGAGAGGGAGACACAGAATCGGAAACAGGCTCCAGGCTCTGAGCCATCAGCTCAGAGCCCGACGCGGGGCTCGAACTCACGGACCGCGAGATCGTGACCTGGCTGAAATCGGACGCTTAACCGACCGCGCCACCCGGGCGCCCCTGGAGTAGCGAGGATTTAAACCGGTCTTGTGGTTGGAGATTTGGAAACTACTAAATTCAGTATTTGAATTAATCTGAGTATAAATTGTTTAATATTCACCCCACCTTACTTTCCTCAAAAACCTTGATAATTATTGTTGCAGCTTTCTACTTTAAGATATGGTATGAACCATGGAGGAACTGCAAAAACATTATGCTGAGCAAAGGAAGCTAGACACAAAAGAGAACATACAGTATGATTTTATTTACAGGAAATTCTAGAACAGATGAAGCTAATCTAGAGTGACATAAATTAGATCACTGGTTTCCTGGGGCTGGGGTTGGTAGTGATGGTGGGGTTGTCTAAATTTGTTGGAGGTGATAATGGTCCTTATATTTTAGAGGTAACACTGATATATTTACAAATGAATGATATGATTCCTGGGACCGGCTTTAAAATAATCTGCTGGGGGAAATGGGTGGAGGTGTATGTAAAACAAGAGTGGTCACGTGTTGATAATTGTTGAAGCTGGATATTGGGTATGTGGCCTTCAGTGTACTGTTGTTGACTTCTGTGCGTGTGTGTATATTACCAGAACACTTTTTTTTTTTTAAGGCAATTTTCTGTTGAGATGTTTCCTGTCATGATGAATGCCTTTTCCGAAGGTAAGAGATGTTATTATCTCCGGTGACTGCTTTCATTCATTCAACATAGATTCATTGGGCACCTGCTATGTTCCATGCGCTATGTTAGGCAATGGGAATACATCAATGAATGAAGCTCAAAAAAATTCCTACAGCCACATTACTTGTACTCTGGTGCAGAAGTCAGGCCATAAGTGATTAAGGTAATAAATATGTACATTGTTTAGTATGTTAGACTAAGTGCTGTGGGAAAACTAGAACAGAGTAAGGGGGGTCACAAGTGGTGGAAGGGCGAGAGGGTGAGAGAGACAGGTGAGGGCTCCTTGAGGAGTTGGGTGCTCAGGGTAGGCCTTCCTGAGAAGATTTCATTTGCATCAAGTCCTGAAGGAAGTGAAGGATTTAGCCCATGCAGATAATGGGAGAGAACATTCTAAGCAAAGAATAACCAGTGAGAAGGCCTCGGGGTGGAGCAGCCAGAGACTGAAGCAAAAAGGAAGAGGCCCTTGTGACTGAATGGGGGGTGGGGAGAGGGCACAGCAAGAAAGAAGATCAGGGTGGTGATAGGTCCAGATGAGTCATTGTAATGACTGACTTTCATTCTGAAATGGCAGCCTCCTGAGAGTTTGGAGCTATGAGTGATAGGACCCTGACTGCTGTCTTGAGAACAAACTCCCGGGGGCAGAGGTGGAAGAAAGAGAGGCTGGCAGGCAGGAGACTTCACTTGCTTGGTCTGTCCCCAGTGCTTTCTCTCACTTGCTGCATGTAGGGATGCTCTCCTCTTTTCTAGTCTCTCTCCTCCTCTCATATATCCTTCAGTTTGAAGCACACTCTAGAGCCTCAGTACCCAAGTGTGGTCCCTGGACCAGCAGCCTCGGCCTCTCCCGGGAGGAGCCTAAGAGATAACCATCACTAATCCAAGTGAGAGACTATGGGAGAGTCAGACAAGATGAAAGCTCCCAAGGTAGAGAGAAGAGTTGAATTCTGGAAATAAGTTGAAAGTAGGACCGACAGGATTTCCTGACCAAACGTATGTGGACTGTGAGAGTACCAGTGAGTGAAGGATGTCTCCAAGGTTGAAGCTTGAGTAAATAGGAAGATGGACTTGCCTTTGAAATGGGAAGACTGCTTTGGGTGTCCAAGTGAGGGTTTGAAGGTTGCTTGATATACCCTCCACTCTTTAGTGAATATAGCATCTAACTACCTTAAAGACTTATGTTTGTGCAATAGCCTCATAAAAACTACCAAGTGGCTTTTCCATCAAAACAAATTTGAAGAGGTTATTGAGGAATGCATGATGTGGGAACTATAAATTTGTGGGACATTTTGTGTGATGCTAGCAGCTAATGGCAATATACTCTACATTCCTCTCTGTAGCATCCTAATTTTTCATGCCTAGAATGCACTTGGGTGATTGAGACTGTATTTGCTTCTTTTCAGGATGTGACTGGTGACTGTAGCAAGAGGAACGTTGTAGAATAATTTGTTAGTACAGAGGAAAATGGTTGAAGGGTTTATTGTAGACTAAAACCTGGCATCAATCCTAATCTTATTTTCAATTGCTGTGACTCAGGAGCAATGTCGACTTGCAGCTGACGCTTTGTGGGGCCAGCCCTCCTTCTCTTTCTTGTTTTTGCCTTTTATTGCCACCCCACTTTCTCTTCTCATGAGAGTTAAGGACTAAGGTTTAAATGATAGGTAATAGAATAAATATTGGTTACTTAGCCATGATCACTGAGTTACCCAATAATACTTTCATATTTATAAGGAGTTTTGAATATAGGTACACATTCACTGAAATGGACTATCACGTGAAGGAATTTTTACACTGCCTACTGGGTCATTTTGCGCCAACAATAGAATGCCCAATTCTAAATGGACGGTATTCTTTCCTTCCCATCACTTTGTTATTCACTATCAGCATAGCATCATATTTCCTTGAATCATTTTCTCCTATTATCACAATCTCACAATAATATAAAAGTGTTGGGTATTAAAGAATTATCCAGATGCGTGGTCTTTGGAAAAATAGTCATTGATTCAGGGGTCCAGGTTTCTGAACAATTTTCTTTCAGGTCTGCCATGAGCTGAGTTCCTTGTTTCTCTTTTGCTTTTTCATCCAGTTGTAAGCAATACTATATGAAAGATGTAATAATTTGACAGAGTATCAAATTGCCTTTCAGTGAGATTTGTTACTTAACTCACCCCTCAGAAAAATACAATTCCTAGGAATCTGCTCTGTGGCTGCTGACACTTGGCATGGGAAATTATCTCTTAGAATGGAATTGGCATGGAAACGGTGGTAGCCTCTTACTTTCCTCTCACACTCAACCGTGAGGGAGAATTCCCAGAAGGAAAATGAATGGCTGAGCCAAGAGCAAAGGCGAGGAGGGCCAGAAGACTGGTTGGGAGGTTGTTGCAGTCACCCAGGGGAGTGCTGAGGCAGACTGGCACACCACTGTGCTTAGCTGGGGAGCTTACGGGAGATGGGTACATTCTGGACATGTTGTAAATACGGGGCTAATGGGATTTGCTGATGGGGTGAAGATATGGTGTGGGTCAAGGGTAACTCTGAAGTTTCGGGCCCGAGTTACGGGAAGAATGAAGTCAATAGGCAGGGTGTTCTTGGAGGCCTATAGAAAGGAAACTGAGAAAGGCAGGATTTGGAAGGATGAAGTGGCATTGGGCAGGAAGAGCTGCCATTTTTTATTTTGTCTACAGTCTTTGAGGGTGATTACTAGTCTTATCTACCACTGGCCACTTTCCAAAGCTTTCTAATAAATGAAAAATGCTGGGAAAGATAAGTGGTGCATGTTTATATGTCAGTATTGAGCATAGACTTCAACCCCAAAATGGAATATATTGCCCTAGTTTTCTAAACTGTGATATTTTTAACTTTAATATTTATGCTAATATATAATACTTTTTTGAAGAAAAATTGAATCAAACTTTGAAGAGCAAATTGAAGCAAACAATGCTTACATGTAGTCTAAAGTCCTTGAGCCAGAACATCCAGCAAATAATGAGGCTGATTAATAAACCACTTGGAAACCCACTCTTCATTTTTAAGGCCCTACCTCCTCCTCTCCGATTTAAATCCAAATCACAATTCCATTTTGTTCAAGTTCCACCTTTTAAGTTCCATGCTTTCTTGTTTGAAGTAAATAATTTTTTTAACGTTTATTTATTTTTAAGGGAGAGAGAGAGAGAGAGAGAGAGAGAGAGAGAGAGAGAGAGAGATTGAGAGAGCATGAGCAGGGGAGGGACAGAGAGAGAGAGGGAGACACAGGATCCAAAGCAGGCTCCAGGCTCTGAGCTGTCAGCACAGAGCCCGACGCGGGGCTCAAACTCACAGACTGTGAGATCATGACCTGAGCCAAAGTCGGATGCTTAACCGACTGAGCCATCCAGGCGCCCCAAGAAATGTTTAAGTTACAAATTTAAAAGTCATTATATTATATTAGAATCCCAATACTTGAATCATAGTTGTAAATTTAGAGTTTATGTTCTCCAGCCAAAATTCCATAGAATTTTCTTTGTAGCCCTACAAGTTGTCTTTTTAACAATTACTGTTATTTTAATTCCTATGCTATTTGAGTTTTAATATATCCTGCTGTTTTGAGTCCAATTTTGAGACTATTAAGTGAAACATCTGGATATTGCAGAAGCATTGTTCATTTATTTTGAAACGGTTACATTTATCCCCTCTGTCTTTCGTTTTCAAATAGGTGGATATAAATAGTCATCATCTGGCTTAAAGCATTGTCACTTTTATGTCTCACAGTGTCTTTCTAGAAAAAGCAGACAGAACCCTCCATCATGAAAGGTAGTCTTCATAAAGTGCTGCTTTACCCACTGAACTCAGGAAACTGAGGAGAGACTTTGCCACTAAGTTTGAGGTGAAGGAAGGGTATTTGTCTCTTTCACCAAATCCTGTTGATCCTTGACCTTTTCAATTGAAGGGCAAGGGACACTGTTAAAATGTTGGCTGCAAGGAAGATAAGAGCTTGATTTGGGTTTTAAATTTAGCATTCAATTCTGTCCAACCATCATTGAGTCAAGTGGTTTTTACACAATTAGCTGAAGTCAATATCGAATTTCCTGTCTTGGTCCTCACTTTCACCCTTCTCAGGAAGCAAGTTGGAATTGACTGCGTCAGCCTTGATTTCCCAGACCCATGGGAGGTCAATACTCATCAGCCACCTTTTAGGAATATCAACAATGACCTTTGATTACTGTGCTCACTTTAATGTTAGGATTCTGAAGTCTTGACCTTGTCCCCATAAGCTCTGGAGCTTTTATAATATGATTATTTTTAAAGATACAACGTAATATCGACATGTAGAGAATAAATCTATTTTTGGTGATAATGGAAGGAGCTCCTCAAATAGCAAGACTGTATTTTTTTCCTATTTCTTTCTGTGGCAAAGTTAGTTCTACCCATAATCACGTTTCCCCTTTCCTCTTGCCACCGGCAACTCGATTTTATTTAGGTGGCAATATACATTCCCACCCCCTGGAAGATGAATCTAAACCGGTGCTCTAAACTGGTGGTCTAAATAAGTGCATGGTCATTCCATTTCCCTTGGACAAATACTCCCTTTTCCACCCCCTCCTGCAAACTAGGCTGTTCGGTGACTTTTGGCCAAGCAGACAGTCTTACGGGGAAGACTGCTGAGGGATATCCAGGAGAGAGTCTACTGCCTGAAAAAAGAGAGTTTAGAAGAGCACCTCCTCGGCACTGCACTTTCCCCCTTCTTCCTGCCTTGAATGTGGTTATGTGATGCTTGGATTTGCAACATCCCTCTTGAAACTACGAGGTTACAAACTAAGGGAAAATGCTGAAGATTGTGAAATGGAAAAGTAACAATAATCCTGAGACCTTGGTGATTTTGTTGATTTAAGGCAGCAAACCAGCAACTCCCTGCCTTCCTTTATTTTGAGATAATAAAATATATTTGTTTTTCACATTGTTAATAATTCTTTTCCTTAATAAGAAACATTTCTTATTGGGGTTGCCTCGGTGGCTCAGTCAGTTGGGCTTCCGACTTCAGCTAAAGTCATGATCTCACGGTCTGTGAGTTCGAGCCCCATGTCAGGCTCTGTGCTGACAGCTCGGAGCCTGGATCCTGCTTCAGATTCTGTGTCTCCCTCTCTCTCTGCCCTTCCCCCATTCACGCTCTGTCTCTCTGTGTCTCTCAAAAATGAATAAACGTTTTAAAAAAATTAAAAAAAAAGAAACATTTCTTATTGATTCAGCTTCTGTTGTGTTCTTCAGGCAAATTACCCATATACTCCATTTTGCAGAAGCAAGTTTTGCCTACTAAAGAGAGCCCTGAATTAGCCCAGACTTGGTCTCTAGTCTTTTTTTTTTTTAATGTTTATTTATTTTTGAGACAGAGAGAGACAGAGTATGAACGGGAAAGGGTGAGAGAGAGAAGGGGAGACACAGAATCTGAAACAGGCTCCAGGCTCTGAGCTGTCAGCACAGAGCCCAACGTGGGGCTCAAACTCATGGACTGCGACATCATGACCTGAGCCGACACTTAACCGACTGAGCCACCCAGGCGCCCCTAGTCTTACAACACTTATATTTGAATGCTGACTATTCATCAGATTCTGTGCTACATATTGGGGATGTTAAGATTGATACTATGTGCTCTTAACCACAAAGGATCTTAGAAACAAGTAGGAGATATCGCCTTTAAATAGATAATTTTGATACAGTGAGTCAAGTATAACAACAGAGGTATCGACTAGAAGTTATTGGAGCAAAAGCTGGCATTATGGACTCTATTTTGTAAGGCACAGAGAAAGCTTCTGAATAGAAGCTGATTTTTCTTTTTAAATAAGTTTTATTAAGGTGTAATTTACAAACAAAATTCACCAATTTTAAATGTACATTTTATGTACAGTCATGTAACAGCCATCAAATTCAAGATACAGAGTATGTACATCACTCTGAAAGGTTCCTTGCAATTAATCCTGTCCCCCAATCCTCTGATCCTGGCAAACACTGGCTTTCAGTTTGTCCCCACGATCTTGCCTTTTCTGGAATGTCAAATCAATGTGGTTAGTTCCCTCTCATTTTGAAGGTTAATTTTGCCAAATTTGAATTCTTAGTTTATAGTTTTCTTTTTGTACTTTAAATATATTATCTCACTGCTTTCTAGTCTTCATTATTTATGATAAGAAGTCAGCTTTTTGTTATTTTATTCCTACTCTAGTGAGTTGTTTTTCTCTTGCCGCTTTCAAGATTTTTCTTCTTCTGTGGCCTTTAACAGTTTGACTATGGTGTGTTTAGGTACAGATCTCTTTGTCTGTTATCTGATTTGGGTTTTGTTCACCTTGTTGGGTCTCTAGATTAATGTGTATTTTCAACTTTGGGAAGGTTGCAATAATTACTTCTTCAAATATTCTATTTATTTCTCTCTTTCATTTCCTTCTGGTACTCCCATTCCATGTACATTGGTACACTTGATATTGTTCCACAAGTCTCTGATACTTGGCTAATTTTTTCTTCCATTTTTTTCTCTCTTTATTCAGATTGGATAATTCTACTGATCTATTTTCAAGTTTATTAATGCTTTCTTCTGCCATCTCAAGTCTGCTGCTAAGACCATCTAGCAAATTTATCATTTCTGTCATTGTACTTTTCAACTCCAGAGTTTTTATTTGGTTATTCTTAATATGATTTCTATTGCTATATTGATAATTCCCCATTTTTTGAGTCATAGTCATTACATTTTTGTTTAATTCTTAAATAAACATGGTTTTTCTTAATTCACTGAGCACATTTATAATAACTGCTTTGAAATCTTCACTGAATCTAGCATCTGGACCCAATCAGAGCCTCAACCCACCCACCCCCCTTTTTTTAAACTCCTTTTGTTTTCCTGTGTATGGGTTATACTTTCCTATTTCTTTGTAGGTCTCATTTTGTTGTTGTTGCAGCCTGGATTGGGAGCTAGATGTTTTAGGTAATATACTGTAGAAACTATGGGTTCCCTATTTTTTGCTCTTAGGGTTTTTGTTTTTGCTAATTTATCTTTTTTAGCTTTATTTTATTTAGTAACTTGCTTTGCTAAAGCAAAACTTTGCATTGCTGTGATCTGTGGAATCTTTTCCTCCCCTGTTATTTCCCTTGTTTGTGGCTGCAATGTCTCTGTTGTTTTGTTTTTTCACTTCTAAGTTTTATTTTTATTTTTATTTTTTAAACGTTTATTTATTTTTGAGAGAGAGACAGAGCATGAGCGGGGAAGGGGCAGAGTGAGAGGAAGACACAGAATCTGAAGCAGGCTCCAGGCTCTGAGCAGTCAGCACAGAACCTGACCCAGGGCTCGAACCCACTAACCATTACATCATGATCTGAGCCGAAGTCAGATGCTCAATTGGCTGAGCCACCCAGGCACCCCAGTTTTATTTTTATTTTTATTTTACTTTTTTAAAACTTTTATTTTCATTCCAATGTCATTAACATGTTATATTAGTTTCAGGTGTAAAATGTAGTGACTCAACAATTCCATACATCACTCAGTGCACTCCTTAATCCCCATCACCTATTGTGTCCATCCCACCACCTTCCTCCTCTGTGGTAACCATCAGTTCTCAATAGTTAAGAGTCTGTTTCTTGGCTTCTGTTACTCTTTTTTCCTTTGCTCGTTTGTTTTGGTTCTTATATTCTACATACAAGTGAAATCATATGGTATTTCTGTTTCTCTGACTGATTTATTTTGCTTAGCATTACACTCTGTAGCTCCATCCATGTTGTTGTAAATGGCAAGATTTCATTGTTTTTTTTATGGCTGAATAATATTCCATTGTGTATATGTACCACATCTTCTTTATCCATTCATCTATTGATGGGTGCTTCCATAATTTGGCTATTGTAAATAGCGCTGCTATAAATATAGAGGTGCATGTATCTCTTTGAATTAGTGTTTTTGAATGTTTTTAGTAAATACCCAGTAACATGGTTACTGTATCATGTGGTAATTCTATTTTTAACTTTTTGAGGAGCCTCCATACTGTTTTCCCCAGTGGCTGTCCCAGTTTGCATTCCCACCAACAGAACAGGAGGGTGCCTTTTTCTTCACATCCTCGCCAATGCTTGTCTATATTTTTGTATGTATGTATATATTTATTTATTTTATGCTCAATGTGGGGCTTGAACTCACAACCCTGACATCAAGAGTTGCATGCTCTATGGACACCCTTGGCACCCCATTTATTTTTAACTTGGCTTCCTATGAGTCACTCTTTTGTCTATATAGCTTTGCTTTCAGTCAGTGATTGGATAGAAATTGTGCTAGAACAACCTATGTCAGTAAGGATTCAACTTTCTGCTGATGGATATGTGTGCGTGTATGGAAACACTTTCAGAGTCTAGGTAGTTTTCAATCTTGTTTAATTTTTGGCCGGGTTCACTTAGGCCTTCTCTGCATGTGCAAGCAGCTTCCTGGTCATCTAGGGATGTATGGAGAGCTTAGACCCACTTAGATTGTCCCCGTGCTTGTACACAATTCTAGCCCCTCTACGCACCTTAATTTTTCGGATCTCTCCGTTAAATTTCTGGCTTTCCAGCTGGACTGTCACTCACTCTCAGTGGGTTTATAGGGTAATATAGCTGTGGACTTTCCGTCTTGGTTTCCTACCATACTTGTAATTTTTACTGACAATACCACTGTTGGTCATGGGTTTTCCACCTTCTGCTCCAGATCAAGGCAGCTCCATCTAGCAATAAGTGTTTTGTTTTATACAACCAAACCCACCTGATACTACTACAGTGTATTACTGTCTCGCTTAATAATCTGGGTGAGTAGATCGGGGTGTGTGTGATCCGTTCCAGGCAAGAATGCCAATGGCTCCTATTATTCTACTCAAAGTTTACCAGTTTCTCATGAATAAATATCTCTCAATTTTTTTTCCTTCCTTTGGCTGATTTTGAGAGCTTTGAAAATGGTTGTCCTGGGCAATTGTCCAGTTTTCTAATTGGATTTTGGGAGGAGATTTGCTGACTGCTTTACTGTGCTATCACTGAAGGTCTTGCTTTTACATTGATTAGTTTTTTTAATGTTAGATCTTACATTCCTAGAATAAACCCTACTTGGTCAAGATATGTTATACTTCTTTATATTGCTGTATTTGATTTACTAACATTTTATTAAGAATCTCCTATCTGTGTTCATAATATTGCGGAAACTGGTCTGGATCACCCGGCAGGAGAACCAAGTGGCGCTCGGAGATCTTGGAAGGAAGGAGGTTTATTTTACACCGGTGGGCTCAGAGGAGATCATTCTCTAGAGATCTGAGCCCCGAATGCAGGTGGGAAGGGTAATTTATAGCGTCATCTTCCTCATTCGTGGAGGCTTTCGCGCGTGGCAAACAGGGCAGGAAGAACCCGGAAGAGGAGTCTCTAAGCTGGGAACTAGAGCTGGTTTTAGTCCTGTCAGCCACCTTATGGTGCAGAACTTTACTTACTTTCCCAACAGTAGTAACTTGGTTCCTGAGGCAAACTGGGTGGGAACAAGAATCTGGAAGGGAAGTCTTCAGGCAGGGACTGAAATTCCCTTATCAGTCCTGTTGGCCATCATGTAACAGATTTTTCCCTAACAATAAGTGATATTTGTCTCTAGGGGTTTTTTTTTTTCTTGTACTATCTTTGTTTATTTTGGTATCAGAGTAATGTTAACCTCAAAAAGTTAGTTGGAAACATTCCCCTATCTTCTAGTTTTTGGAAAAGTTCATGTGTAATTGTCTTGTTTCTTCTCCAAGTGTTAGGTAGAAGTCACCATTGAAGCTATCTGGGTCTAGAGTTTATTTGGGGGGAAGGTTTCTTTAAAAAAAAACAAACAAGAGACAATCTAATTTCATAGGTATATGTGTGGGGAATCACACAGACATAAAATTCTGAATAAAATGAGGCAACTTGAGGCTTATATAAGCTAAGGAGAGGTGTAGTCAGAGTATACAAAGGGGAGTTAGGAAATTAACTGAAAGGTGAGAGATGTTTTACAAAACAAAGTTTGCCCTGTTATGCAGATAAGTCTCTTAGGTAAAGGAGAGAGTCTGTTAATAGCTGTCGTCCTAGCACAGGTTCTCCTTTCCAATGTAAATGTAGGCAGTTGAGGGGCAAGCAGAGAGCTTTTCCTGAATCTGCTGGGTTTTGATTACTTTCAATTTGGAATAATCTTTATGCCAAAGTGGCTCATCTTAGAGAAGCCTGCACTGGGCTCCTATAATTCCCTCCACTGAGGCTTTCTTTTTGGCAAAGGTTTTTAAACTACAAATTGCTCTTCCATTTCGTCTTGAGTGAGCTTTGGTAGTTTGTGTCTTTCAAGGGATTTTTCCATTTTATCCAAGTTTTGAAATATATTGCTATAACATTGGTCATGATAATCCTGTAATATCCTTTAATGTCTGTAGGATCTATGGTGATATCTCCTTTTTCATTCCTGATATTGTTAATATTTGTATTCCCTTATTGTCTTGATCAGTCTGGCTAACTTTTTTTCAATTTTATTTAACTTCTCAGTAATGGTTTCATTGAATTTATTTATTGTCTATTTTCTATTTAATTGATTTCCATTCTTTTTTAGTTTATTATTTCCTTTTACTTGCTTTGGGTTTCATTTGCTTTGCTCTGCCCCCCTCCCCCTCTACTGCCAGGTTTCCTGGAGTGGAAACTTACAATACTGATTTGAGATCTTTCTTCTTTTGTTAATGTATTTATTTAATGGTACAATTCTCCCTCTAATCACTGCTTTAGCTTCATCCCACAAATTTTGATATGTTGTATCTTCACTTTCAAAATTTAATTTAAAATATTTTCTGACCTCCATTGTGATTTTTTCCTTCAACCTACGAGTTATTTGGGATGGTGCTGCCTAACGAAATATGTGAGAGATTTTCCCAGTATCTATCTTATTGATTTCTAGTGTTGTTTTGTCATAGTCAGAGAACATACTTTTTAATCAATCATCTAAAAATTACTGAGACTTGTGTCCCAGAATATGGTCTATTTTGGTGAATATTCTTACATACTTTAAAAGTATGTGTATCCTTTTGTTGTTGGATGGAAGGTTCTATAAATGACCATCCTATCAAGTTGGTTGATAATGTTGGTCAAGGCTTTTATGTCACTACTGATTTTCTGCTTACCTGTTCAACTTCCAAGACAAAAAATTTCGAAACTTGGGACTGTAATTTTTGATATGTCCATTTCAAGAAATCTTAATATTAAAGATGTGAAGCTTCTCTTCTCATTAATTACATGATTGTAAACAAACCCCTTCAGCCCATGGGACTCAGTTTCTTCATGGTTAAAATGCTAATAATTCTCTTTCTTCCCACCTCAGAGGGTTGCTGTATTCACCAAAATGGATAAATCAGGAAGGAGCATTGTAAACCATATACCACTGTGTAAATGTATTATCTCATTAATACCCACCTTCCAACATTGCATAAGCATAAACACACAAATTTAATAATATAGTAATAGAACACACACCTTTGCATTTGTAATATGATACTCCTACCAAAGTATCAAGCCTTCTTCATAGGTATGCGACATGTTAAGACACAGGGTGATGCCTGGTAGGACTTAAGCGTTTGTCTTTTGTTATTTAATATTAAACATCCATAATAGACATTCAGAATCAACCATTTTCATCATTATTTTTAAAGCAATGTAGTTTATTTTGCTGTTAAAAAGAAGTGAAAATGTAGCCCTCAAATAAAGTCTGCCAAGAATCCCTGTAGAGGGACTGTCTGTTCTGTTTAAATGTTGTAACAGCATATTTTTGGCTTGTTGTTAGTCTAGCACAAGGGTCAGCAAACACTTCCTGTAAAGGGACAAATAGGAAATATGCTAGGCTTTACGGTCTCTCTCAACCAGTCAAGTCTGCTGCTGTAGTGCAAAAGCAACCATAGACAATATGTGGAGGAATAAGCACAGGTGTGTTCCGATACAACGTTATTTACAGAAACAGGTAGTAGGCCTGATTTGGCCTATTGGGCCATGGTTTGCCAGTCTCTGCTGTAGATAATAACATCGACTTTCCCCTCCCTCAATTCAAACACTGCCTTTGTGTATCTCCATACGTATATTTGGTAACAGAGAGGTAAGATATACTGTTCAGGGAGGGTGACAGGTAGAGAGGAAGAAGGATGAAAGAGGTTAGGATGGCAACTTGGGCTGGTTTTGAAATCCCTGCAGTGAAAGCAATATAGGTGCCAAGGCTAACAAAGTCATTCAAGTACTTTAGGAGACCCTGAGCCCAATTGCAGAAGCTTTGGGGTGCTAACTGCCAAAGTATGGCACCGTGTTGTGGCAAAGGACTTCTCTGTCCTTCTGAATGGACTCCAATTCCATTCTGGCACTTTGGAGAGCATCCAGAGAGAGACTGTGGTTTAATTTTGGTGGGGCCTGATATGTGCTGGCAGCAGGGAGACTTTTGGCGACAGGGGATGGAGACCAGGTTCACAAAAACAAGAAAGAAGGACGGGGTAGATATCTTAGTTGGATTATAGCTGGCAGACATTTTTGTGGACACAGGGGAAGCATCCTCTTGAGAACTGAGAGATACTGTGATGATAATGGTAGGAGAGAGGGCTGGGACTTCTGTCCAGTTGCTTTACGAGTGAGTGTTATTGAGCCAGGAGAAATGTAAGCCATAAGAGGAAAGAGCCAAGATGAGGCAAAGTGGTGCCACAGCCAGATTTGGCCAGAGAAGAGAAGATGGGCCGGGAAGACCTATATACTTTCCCTCAGGGTGCTTTGGTGGTAGCGCGGAGGAGATATTCGGGCTCCGTTTGTGGGTTTAACGGACTGGCTGGTTATCAGGAAGAGATTAACAGTACGGAGAGGGAAAAGCTTTCACTGGCTGTTTGAGCTGCAGAAGCTGATTTTTCTTCCTCCCAAAGAGGAAGAACATGCCCCTTGGCCTTCTCCATTGAAGCTGGTAGTTAGGGAGAAAGTGAGTTTCTGTGAGCTACTCCCAGATTCTTGTCTTACTCTTTGCTTCTTTGTTTCAAAGTTTTAATAAAACCAGATTGGCCTCACATCTTTCTTCGTAGTTTAGCCTTAAGATGTTACCCTCGAAAATGGAAACTCCTGCTTAACAAAAAGGACAAATTGTATTGTCCTTTTCTCAGAAATCAAAAAGGAGATCACTTACCAGAAATATATTTTCCTCCTTGTCTTCCCTCTAAATGACTGATACAATGAACAGATAATTTTAGTTTACTGCTGCTCTTGTAGGTTCCATAGCAAATGGCTTGTTGGGATAATAACACATAAAAGAAATATAAAGGCTCAGATTCTTCTGAGGACAAAAACGCCACTTGACAGATGAGTCCATTGGTCTGACAAGCTAGTGAACTTATTCTGACCTATGGAGAAAAAAAAATCCTATGTATACATGATGACAAAACAAGATTTGGGACTCTGCCTGAGGATTTCCTTTTGGTCGAACAGACTACTTTAAAATGCCCCATCAATTCTTGTAATATTTTTATATGTGGAGGTACTCTGTTATCCAATCACAATTGTAGGACATGACAACAAATTGCGTATTTTCTTTCTTTTTTTTTAATTCTTTTTTTTTTAATTTTTTGAATGTTAATTTATTTTTGAGAGAGACAGAGACAGAGACAGAGACAGAGACAGAGACAGAGACGGAGCATGAGCAGAAGAGGGGCAGAGAGAGGGAGACACAGAATCCGAAGCAGGCTCCAGGCTCCGAGCTGTCAGCACAGA
This sequence comes from Prionailurus bengalensis, assembly GCF_016509475.1. Taxonomy (NCBI): domain Eukaryota; kingdom Metazoa; phylum Chordata; class Mammalia; order Carnivora; family Felidae; genus Prionailurus; species Prionailurus bengalensis. The sequence continues at coordinate 8,865,826 of NC_057361.1, forward strand.
GGCCGCCGATGTGGGGCTCGAACTCACGAGCCGTGAGATCATGACCTGAGCCGAAGTCAGACGCTCAACCGACTGAGCCACCCAGGTGCCCCCAAATTGCTTATTTTCTGATATAGCAGAATAAATGAGATTACAAAACAAGAAGCTTCTGGGGCACCTAGCTGGCTCAGTTGGTAGAGCATGTGACTCTTGATCTCAGAGTCGTGAGTTCGAGCCCGATGTTGAGGGTAGAGTTTACTTTATTGTTTTTTTGTATGAAATTTATTGTCAAATTGATTTCCATACAACATCCAGTGCTCATCCCAACAGGTGCCCTCCTCAATGCCCATCACCCACTTTCCCCTCCTTCCCACCCCCCATCAACCCTCAGTTTATTCTCAGTTTTTAAGAGTCTCTTATGGTTTGCCTCCTTCCCTCTCTGTAACTTTTTTTCCCCTTTCCCCTCCCCCATGATCTTCTGTTAAGTTTCTCAGGATCCACATATGAGTGAAAACATATGGTATCTGTCTTTCTCTGCCTGACTTATTTCACTTAGCATAACAGTCTCCACTTCCATCCACCGTTGCTACAAAAGGCCACGTTTCATTCTTCCTCATTGCCAAATAGTATTCCATTGTGTATATAAACCACAACTTCTTAATCCATTCATCAATTGATGGACATTTAGGCTCTTTCCATAGTTTGGCTATTGTTGAAAGTGCTGCTATAAACATTGGGGTACAAGTGCCCCTATGCATCAGCACTCTTGTATCCCTTGGGTAAATTCCTAGCAGTGCTATTGCTGGGTCATAGGGTAGATCTGTTTTTAATTTTTTGAGGAACCTCCACCTGTTTTCCAGAGTGGCTGCACCAGTTTGCATTCCTGCCAACAGTGTAAGAGGGTTCTCATTTCTCCACATCCTCTCCAGCATCTATAGAGTTTACTTTAAAAAGAGGCTTCTTCTAGATAGTAGCAAAAGAGGGAAGGGAATTAATGGAACATGAACTCTGCCCCAGATATAGGACTGGATGCTATAGTGTTATTACTTCATATTATTTCATTTCTATCTGAAGTCATTACCACTACTCCATTTTAGAGATAAAGAAACTAGGGCACCTGGGTGGCTCGGTCATTTAAATGCCTGACTTGTGATTTTGGGCTCAGGTCATGATCTCATGGTTATGAGATTGAGTTCTGCATCAGGCTCTGTGCTGACAGCTCTCTCTCCATATGCCCCTCCCCCCTCAAAATAAATAAATAAACTTTAAAAAAAAAACAACTAATGCTAAAGGTTAAGAAACTGACACTTACAGGGGGCCCATGGCCAAGTTGGACTTAATATCTGTATCTGCCTCCAAAGCCAGTTGCCCTTGTAGTGCTGTACTTTTGTCTAGCCTGTGGCTCACAGTCTTTATTGGGCTTACATATTTCAGAGGGAGCTGGGAATATGCAGATTCCTGAACCCTGGCCCCAGAGATCCTAATTCTGTTGCTTTTTAGGGTGTACAGTCAGAAATTCCCATTTTCTAAGCATGCCCTATGATGGTAATGCTGACTGTCTGAACACAGTACTTGGAGGAGTGTTGGTTTGGACCTGAGGTCGTCCATGCTGGCTGCACACTGATCATGTAGGAAGTTGACAAAGTACCAGTGCTTGCCATCTTACCCCAGATTCTCTGGAGTGGGGCCCAGGCATTAGTATGTAAAAATAAAGTCCTGCCCCCTCTGGGTCATGGTCATTTTGACAGACGGTGAGGGTTGTGAATCTCTGGTCTAGGTGTTTCTAGAGTAATTTCATGATCACTGATAGTCCTTCCTCCTCTATAAGGTATTAGGCCGTGATGGTTAATTTTGTGTCAACTTGACTAGGCTAAGGGATACTCAGGTAGCTAATGAAACATTATTTTGAATTGCGTCTGTGGGGGTGTTTCTGGAAGAGATCTGCGTTGAAACCGGTATACTGAGTAAAGAAGATCTGCCTTCCTCAATGAGGGTGAGCATCATCCAATCCACTGGAGGCCTAAATGGAACAAAAAGGTGCAGCAAGAGCAAATTCTTGACCTCTATAACCACATGAGCCAATTCCTATTATAAATCTCCTCTTATATGTATCTCTCTATATCCTATTGGTTCTGTTTCTCTGGAGAACCCTGACTAATACATGGACTCTCCAACTTGAAGATCTCTTCCAGAAAACCAGGTCTTAGAGGAACACTAGTTGATATTGGATGCATTGTTCATCATTCAGTAAAACTTCCAAGTATACTATATATGGTTTTCTGGAATTAAAATTTTAAATATCATTTTCCTTTTGGCAAATAAGGAGAAATACAATATTTGCTGGTGAAATCTGATTTTGTTTCAATACTTCCTGTAGAATGAAGATCAAGAATTTTCTCAAAGATATGAAATAGAATGGGAGAAGAAGGACAGGGCCGAAGATGGTAGATAGAGTGAGTGAGCAGAGGCAGGGTGTGAACCCAGGTCAAGTTTCCCATTTCAATGGGATGCTCAACAAACTCTGGAGAAAAACATATATGGAGGAAAGAGAATGACAGTATTTTTAGATTTGGCAATTATAATCATTTTAACTACAGTAGATTATGAGAGCTGCTAATACACAGGTCTTGAAGAACACAGGTCTACACCTCCGTATCCCATAAATACAGCTCTGTAATCCATAAGTATTTCCTGGATGAACTAATTTCTCCAAGTTTATAAATGGTTCATAGATGCATAAAGGGAATGTGTCCTTTTTGTTTAAGGGATTAATACATCTACCATGGTAAAGTGAACAGCACATTGCACAGTGTCTTTCAATTATGATGTCATTTGAACATAACTAGGTAGGAATATGACATTTTGGAAAGTGCTTGAGCACTCTGAGTTCCTGTTGTGGAATGCTGCCTAACCCCGGGTTGCAAACTCCAGTGTCTATGGGGATCCAGGCAGGTAACGGAGATAGGAATACCAAGCAGATGTAAAAGAAGGGATAATGGGAACAATGGAATATTTGAACATGCAAGTCCTATCTGAAAGCATTCAAATATACATTTCTGAAAAAACATTGTGTAAGCAGAATAAAACACATTCAAGGGCCACCACTTTGCAACCCCTCATCTAAGCAAAACCAATTAGTATCCGGTCGTGGGCTTATATTGTATAGGTTTAAGACCGTAATCCCTTGAATTATTTGAAAATTCTTTACAACTTTGAACATACCACTTTGTTGCCAGGCTCTCTTCTCTCCCTGGGAAAGAAAACAAAACCCCAAACACACAAACAACCCCGTGTGTTCTTTAAACTGTAGCATCTGGTGACTAAACATATGGGAAAATTATTTCCATGGATATTATCATTCTCTGCACACTGTGCCAAATGGGGGAGAAAAATAAACTTTTTAAAAGGTATATGTTAAATAACATGACATAGACAAAATATATATTGCCTTTGTCACTTAGATATTTTACACTGAGTTGTGAATAATGTTCAGAAATTTATATTAATGTAACTTCTTGATACAGATATCTGCCAACGTTTTTAAGCATAAATCTACATAGGGCATATTTTTTTTATACTTTTTAAAAAGTTTATTTATTTTGAGAGAGAATGTGTGTGCATCTGCACGTGCACAAGAGGGGGAGGGATAGAGAGGGGGAGAGAGAATCCCAAGCAGGCTCCACGTTGTCAGCTCAGAGCATGATGCGGGGCTCAAACCCATGGAACTGTGAGATCATGACCTGAGCCAGAATCAAGAGTCAGATGCTTAACTGACTGAATCACCCAGGTGCCCCAGGATGCATGTTTTTTTTTTTTTAATGTTTATTTATTTTTGAGAGAGAGACACAGAGCACGAACAGAGGAGAGGCAGAGGGAGAGGGAGACACAGAATCTGAAGCAGGCTCCAGGCTCTGAGCTATCAGCTTAAAGCCCGACATGGGGCTCAAACTCACAAACTGTGAGATCATGACCTGAGTCAAAGTTGGACACTCAACTGACTGAGCCACCCAGGTGCCCCAGGATGTATGTATTTTTAGGGATAAAAGAAAAAAAGAGCTTTATAGCAACACAACACAAATAGCTTTTAAGATTTGCTTGTCTTTACTGTAGTTAACTTTTATTTCTTATTCTGAGGCACATTGTGCTGACATTATAAATGTTATTGTTGATCTATAAATATAACTAAGAATTGTCAATAAGTGGAATTGTATTTGTGAACACAGAGGTCAGATTCTTCTCTAAGCTGCATGAAGTTGCTTGTAATATCAAAAGTAATAAAACAATTTTTTGAGAAGCATTTTCAGTTAGAGTGGTTGAGCAGATTTTACAATAATAGGGATTGTTCCACATACGCTACAAAATGGGAACTCGGGAAAATGGTCTTGTCTCTCAGTTGTAGGGGTAGAAAAAACTGGCCTACATTTTTCTGGCCAAAAAGGAAATAGGCCTGTTTCAATCTAACAAACATCAAAAGTGGATTCTGAACAAGCTGTAGTCCCTGCCCTCATATGGAGATGAATATGATGTAGAACTGTGTTGTCCAGTATGGTAACCAAGAGCCACATGCGGCTGTTTACATGTAAATGAAATTAATTAAAATGAAATAAAATTAAGATTCCAGTTCCTTCATCACAATGGCCCCATTACAAGTGCTTAATAGCCACATGTGGTTAGTGGCTACCATGTTGGAGAACAGAGATATATATACCATGTCCATTATCACAGAGTTCCATTGGACAGCACTAGTGTAGAAATCATGAACTCATCTCTAGAGTCAGCCTAACTGGGTTTGAAACCAAGAAGAGTTCCTAAAGATCACTGTGCCTCAGCATCCCCATCTGTAAAATGGGGATAATAGTTATAAGAGGGCTGCTGTGAGGATTAAATGAGTTTATCATATGTAATTCTTTTATAAATACTTCACCCACAGGAAGTATACAATAGGAACCTCAGTAGAGGTTCAATGGAACTTTCTGAACTCCCCGAGGAGGCAGCAAATTCTGACACAGAGATTGAGAAAGCTTCATGGAAATGGTGGCAGTTAAGTTGGACCTAGAGTGATAAATTTTAACAAGTGAAGAAGGGAAGTGGATGGGGAGGCAGGGTATTCAGGCTGTGCAAAGGCACGGAGGCATGAAATTTTGTGCCACATTGAAGTAATGGCAAATTGCCCACCTTGTGTGTGGAAAAAGGGAAAGCAGAAGGTGAAATTAGGAAGGCAGGTGAAGAAAGACTGTGCAGTGTGCCTTGCATGCCACACTAAGGAGGCCAGATTTTATTTTATAAAAACAAATAAAGAGGGGGACCTGGGTGGCTCAGTCAGTTAAGCATCTGACTCCTGATTTCAGCTCAGGTCATGATGTCACAACTGTGAGGTGGAGCCTGGTGGCATCAGGCTCTATGCACTATCAGCACGGGGCCTGCTTGGGCTTCTCTCTCCCTCTCTCTCTGCTTCTCCCCTGCTCACACATGCACTCGCTCTCTCTCCCTCCCTCTCAAAATAAATAAATATTTTTAAAAAATAAGGAGCCAACAAAGGATTTTGACATCACATCTAAGTTTTGAAAAGATAAGTATGGTGATATTGTGGAAGATGAATTAAAGTGAGGGTCCAACAATCAGAAAGGGAAAAAGGAGATGATGTAATTGTGAACTAAGGCTGAAAGTCTGGAAGTAAAGGAGAGAGGGATGTTGATAAATCTTGGGGGTGAATCACATGTGGGGAGATGGGGGTCAGGCATGCATCTTCCAAGAAGCCTTCCTTAACCTCTCCAGATAGCACTGACTGCTCCTGTTTTGTGTTTCTCTTTCTCTCTCCTTCCTTCCTTCCTTCCTTCCTTCCTTCCTTCCTTCCTTCCTTCTTTTTTAAAGATTTTATTTTTAAGTAATCTCTACACCCAGTGTAGGGTTTGAACCCACAATCCCAAGGTCAAGAGTCGCACGCTCCACCAACTGAGCCAGCCAGGTACCCCTATTTTTTTTTATTTGTGTATAGTTGATGCACAATATTATATTAGTTTCAGGTATACGACTTAGCGATTTGATAGGTTTATACATCATTCTATGTTTACCACAAGTGTAGCTACCATCTGTCTGGAAATATTGCTATTACAATATCAGCTATATTTCTTATACTGTACCTTTTATTCCCATGATTTATTCATTCCATAACTGGAAGGCTGTAGTATCTCCCACTCCCCTTCATCTGTTTTGTCCAACCTCCCCTCCTACCCACCAGTGACCATCAGTTTGTTTTCTGTGTTTATAGGTCAGATTCTGCTTTGTTTATTCATTTTTTTCTGATTCTACTTATGAGTGAAATCATATGGTATTTGTCTTTCTCAGGCTGACTTATTTTACTTAGCATAATACCCTCTAGGTCCTTTCATGTCATCTCAAATGGCGTGTTCTCATCCTTTTTTATGGCTGTGTAACATTCCATTATATTTATATGTATATATGTAAATATATGTGTTTCTAAATTTTTTTTTCAACTTTTTATTTATTTTTGGGACAGAGAGAGAGAGTATGAACAGGGGAGGGGCAGAGAGAGAGGGAGACACAGAATCGGAAGCAGGCTCCAGGCTCTGAGCCATCAGCCCAGAGCCTGACGCGGGGCTCGAACTCACAGACCGCGAGATCGTGACCTGGCTGAAGTCGGACGCTTAACCGACTGCGCCACCCAGGCGCCCCAATATATGTGTATATACATACACATACCCCACATCTTTCTTATTCATTCATCTATTAATATTTATTTATTTTTGAGAGAGAGAGAGACAGAGTGTGAGCAGGGGAGGGGCAAAGAGAGAGGGAGACACAGAATCCAAAGCAGGCTCCAGGCTCTGAGCTGTCAACACAGAGCCTGACGTGGGACTCAAACCCATGAACTGTGAGATCATGACCTCAGCTGAAGTTGGACACTTCACCAACTGAGCCACCCAGGCACCCCTTTATCCATTCATCTATTTATGGACATTTAGGTTGCTTTCATATGTTAGCTATTGTAAATAATGGTGCAATAAACATAGGGATGCATATATCTTTTTGAATTAGCATTTTTATTTTGGAGAGGTAAATACTCAATAGTGTAATTATTGGATAATATGGTATTTCTGTTTTTATTTTTTTGAGGAACCTGCATACTGTTTTCCACCATGGCTGTACCAATTTATATTCCCACCAACAGTGCACAAGGGTTCCTTTTTCTCCACATCCTTGCCAACAATTTTTATTTCTTGTCTTTTCTAGTTTAGCTATTCTAACAGGTGTAAGGTGATAGCTCATTGTGGTTTTACCTGATGTGCATTTACCTGATGATTAGTGAGACTGAGCATCTTTTTGTGTGTCTGTTGGCCATCTGTATGTCTTCTTTTTTTTTTTTTTTCAACGTTTATTTATTTTTGGGACAGAGAGAGACAGAGCATGAACGGGGGAGGGGCAGAGAGAGAGGGAGACACAGAATCAGAAACAGGCTCCAGGCTCTGAGCCATCAGCCCAGAGCCCGATGCGGGGCTCGAACTCACAGACCGTGAGATCGTGACCTGGTTGAAGTCGGACGCTTAACCGACTGCGCCACCCAGGCGCCCCTGTATGTCTTCTTTAGAAAATGTCTATTTAGGTCCCCTGCCCACTTTTTAATCAGAATTTTTTTTTTTTTTTTGGTGTTGGGTTGTATAAATTCTTTATATATTTTTGAAATTAACCCCTTATCACGAATATCATTTGAAAATATCTTCTACCATTTAGTAGGTTGTCTTTTTGTCTTGTTTATTGTTTCCTTTGCTGTGCAAACACTTTTTATTTTGATGTAGTCTCAATAGTTTATTTTTGCTTTTATTTCCCTTGCCTTAGCAGACATATCTAGAAAGATGTTGCTATAGTCAATGTCAGAGAAATTACTGCCTGTGTTCTCTTCTAGGATTTTTGTGGTTTCAGATTGTACATTTAGGTCATTAATCCGTTTTGAGTTTGTTTTTTGAGTATAGTGTTAGATGCTCTCCAGTTTCATTCTTTTATATGTAGTTGTCCAGTTTTCCCAGCACCATTTATTGAAGAGACTGTCTTTTCCCCATTGTATACTCTTGACTTCTTTGTTATAGATTAATTGACCATATAAGCGTGGGTTTATTTCTTGGCTCTCTGTTCTGGTGAACTATGTGCATATTTTTTGCCAGTACCATACTGTTTTGATGATTACAGCTTTGTGGTATATCTGGAATTGTGATACCTCCAGCTTAGTTCTTTTTTCTGAAGATTGCTTTGGCTATTTGGGGTCTTCCGTGGTTCCATACAAATTTTAGTATTATTCCAGTTCTGTGAAAAATGCTATTTGGTATTTTGATAGGGACTGCGTTGAATCTGTAGATTGCTTTGGGTAGTATGGACATTTTAACAATATAAATTCTTCCAATCCATGAGCGTGGAATATCTTTCCATATGTTTGTGTCATCTTCCATTTCTTTCATCAATGTATTATAGTTTTCAGAGTATAGGTCTTTCACATTTTTGGTTTTTATTCCTAGGTATGTTATTCTTTTTGGTGCTATTGTAAATGGGATTGTTTTTCTTTCTTTCTTTCTTTTTTAAGTTTATTCATTTATTTATTTTTAGTAATCTCTACACCCATTGTGGGGCTTGAATTCATGACCCCAAAATCAAGAGGTGCATGTTCCTCCAACTGAGCCAGCTAGGTACCCCTGGGATTGTTTTCTTAATTTCTCTTTCTGCTACTTTGTTATTAGTTTATTGAAATGCTACCTATTTATGAGTATTAAATTTGTATCCTGTATCTTTACTGAATTCATTTATTACTTCTAGTAGTTTCTTGGTGGAGTCTAGGATTTTCTATGTATAGTATCACATCATCTGCATATAGTGACAGTTTAACTTCTTCATTACCAATATCGATGCCTTTTATTTCATTTTCTTGCCTGATTGCTGTGGGTAAGACTTCCAGTACTCTGTTGAATAAAGTTGGCAAGAGTGGATGTCCTTGTCTTATTCCTAATCTTAGAGAGAAAACTCTCCATTTTTCACCATTGAGTATGATGGTAGTTATGGGTCTTTCATATATGGCCTTTATTAGGTTGAGGTATGTTTCCTCTCACTCTACTTTGTTGAGAGTTTTTATCATGAATGCATGTTGAATTTTGTCAGAGGCTTTTTATGCATCTATTGAGATGATCATGTGATTTTTATCCTTTGTTTTGTTGATATGATGTATCATGTTGATTGATTTGTGAATCTTGAACTTTTTTTGTATCTCTGGAATAAATCCCACCTGATCATGGTGAATGATCTTTCTAATGTATTGTGTATGTGGTTTGGTGATATTCTGCTAAGGAATTTGCATCTGTGTTCATCAGGGATATTGGTCTATAGTTTCTTTTTTTGTGGTGTCTGTCTGGTTTTGGTATCAGGATGCTGTTGGCCTCGTAGAATGTAGCTTTCCTTTTCTATTTTTTGGTATAGTTTAAACAGAATAGGTATTAACTTTTCTTTATATGTTTGGTAGAATTCACCTGTGAATCTGTTTGGTTTTGGACTTTTATATTTTGGTACTTTTTTGATTACCAATTCAGTTTTGTTAGTTGTAATCAGTCTGTTCAAATTTTCTATTTCTTTCTAATGCACTTTTAGAAGATTGTATGTTTCTAGGAATTTATCCAATTCGTCTAGGTTGTCTAATTTTTTGGTATATAATTTTTCATAATATTCTCTTATACTTTGTATTTCTGTGATGTCAGTTATTATTTCCTCTCATTTCTAAAAATATTTATTAGGACCTTTTTTCTTTTTTTTCTTGGTAAGTCTTGTTAAGGGCTTTCATCTTTTCAACCAAGGTTTCATTAATTTTTATTTTTTTTTTTTAGTATCAATGTCATTTATTTCTGCTCTGATATTTATTATTTACTTTCTTCTATTTATCTTGGATTTGTTTGTTCTTTCTCTGGTTCATTTAGGTGTGTAAGATTAGATTGTTTAATTGAGCTTTTTCTTGTATTTTGAGGTAAGCCTGTATCACTATATACTTCCCTCTAAGTAATGCTTTTGCTGTGTCCCAAAGATTTTGGACTGTTATGTGTTATGTTTCCATTTTCATTTCTCTCCATGTATTTTTTTTTTTATTTCTTCTTTGATTGCTTCATTGGCCCGTTGGTTGTTTAGTGTCATGTTGTTTAGTCTCCATGTATTTGTGTTTTTTCCAGTTTTTTCTTGTGATTTATTTGTAGTTTCATACAATTATGTTCAGAAAAGATGCATATGATTTCTATCTTCTTAAATTTATTGAGGCTTGTTTTGTGGCCTAATATGTGATTTCTTCTGGAGAATGTTCCACGTGCACTTGAAAAGAATGTGTATTCTGTTGTTTTTGGATGAAATATTCCATATATATCTGTTATGTCCATCTGGTCCAGTGTGTCATTCAAAGACATGATTTCCTGTCTAGATAATCTATCCATTGATGTGAGTGGGGTGTTAAAGTTCCCTAAGTATTATTGTCTTACCATCATTTTCTCTCTTTATGTCTGTTAATATTTGTTTTATTTTTTAGGTTCTCTAGTGTTGGGTGCATAAATATTTACAATTGTAAATTGTACAATATTTACAATTTACCATGTCCTCCTGTTGGATTGATCCCTTTTTCATTATGTGATGCCCCTTTTGTTGTCTCTTGTTACAGTCTTTGTTTTAAAATCTATTTTGTCTGATATAAACATTGTCACCTTGACCTTTTTTTTTTTTTTTTTTTTTGCTTCCATTTGCATGGTGAAAGTTTTTCTTTCTCTTCACTTTTTAGTCTTTATGTGCCTTTAGGTCTGAGGTGGGTCTCCTGTAGGCAGCATATAGATGAGTCTTGTTTTTAATCCATTCTGCTACCCTGTGTCTTTTGATTGGAGCATTTAGGCCATTTACATTTAAATAAGTATTGAGGGTTGCCTTGGTGGCTTAGTCGGTTAAGCATCTGACTTCAGCTCAGGTCATAATTTCATGGTTCATGAGATCGAGCCCCACATCAGGCTCTGCACTGACAGTGCACAGTCTGCTTGGCATCCTCTCTCTCTCTGCCCCTCTCCAGCTTGCACTCTCTCTGTCTCAAATAAATAGACATTAAAAAAAATTATTGGTAAGTATGTACTTATCGTCATTTTGTTATGTGTTTTCTGGTTGTTTTTATAATTCTTTGTTCTTCTTTTCTTTCTTTCTTTGTGATTGATGAGTTTCTATAGTGTTATATTTGACTTTCTTTCTCTTTCTTTTTTGTGAATCTATTGTCGATTTTGGATTTGTGGTTACCATGTGGTTCGTATACAACATCCTAAGTAAATAGCAGTCTATATTAAATTGATGGTCATTTAAGTTCAAACACATTCTAAAAAAATAAATAAAAATAAGGACAGAAAAAACACAAGGAAAAAACATTTCTTTCTTTCTGTTTTTTTCTTCTTTTCCCTTTTTACTTTCTCCTCCACATTTTACGTATATGTTGTCATATTTTACATCTTTCCATTCACAGTTTTTTTTATGTCTAATTATGGACATTTCTTTTCCACTTAAGAAGTCCCTTTAATGTTTCTTTTAAGGCTGGTTTAGTGGTTTATTTGAGAAACTATTCTCTCTCTTTGGTTGTTCGGAAACTGTTCAGTCAGCTCTCAGCTCTTCTGCAGGAGGAATTGTTTTTTTATATAGGTGTACTTTGGTGTATTCTGTGGAGGAAGTGGTTTTAGAGTCTTCCTATATTGTCATGTTGGACCAAAACCCCCATCCTTACATTCTTTTTTAAATTTTTTTAATGTTTATTTACTTTTGAGACAGAGTGTCAGAGGACCAAAGCAGGTTCTGCACTGACAGAAGAGAGCCCAATGTGGGGCTTGAACTCCCGAACCATGAGATCGTGAGCTGAGCCAAAGTTGGACACATAACTGCCTAAGCTACCCAGGTGTCTCCACTCATCCTTACGTTCTAACTTTAATTGGCAGCTGCTGTCAGCCACCAGTGCTACCCTGTGCTAATCGGATTCTCTCTGCAATAGGCTGTGAGTTCCATGTAGAGAGGACCAGGCAGTGAAAGCACTGTCCTGTTCCGTCTTGTGGAACGTCCCACATTCTCTTTCTTGCTATATAACACACACCCTCCCACTAAAATACCAGATACCTGTGTTCCCAGCCTCTCTTGCCGCTAAGGCATGGACCTGGGCAAGTGATTCAGTCCTGGCCAGTGTGAACTGAGGGAACCATTGGAGCTGAGGCTGGGCAAAAACTTTCTTCTTTAACAGAGGAGAAAGTTTAACAGAGGAGAAAAACAGAATGCTTTAAGACATTATTCTGTGAAAATGTTACAGAGCTCTGGCCACCATACTGTCACAACGAGGCAAATCTGAATAGACCAAAGAAGTTGACTACCATGAAATTGTTGGTCCTGGATCAAACATGGCACTGCCCTTCTTCTCTCACCTCCTACCACTTTTTAAATCCCCTTTCAATTGGTGTTGTCTTACATATGTCCCCTTAGATGCCAACTCTCCCCCAGTTGAGGATCGCTGTTCCAGGCAAATGTTTTAGTTATATGGCAAAATCTCAAGAGCAAATAATCGAGACTACACAAATATCTGTTATGAATTACTGGTGAGTCCTTGAGAATCTATCAGTCTAATAGATTGGTTGGTGGGGAGGAGAGCCCCCATGGATGGTGGGAGGCTGTGCACAAGGGTCAGGCGGGCTGGGTGAGATCATGGGTGCTATGGAGGGAGGATTGGTCTGGCTGGAATGTTTCACAGAATTCTTAGGGAGTTAGAGTCAATAGTGGGCTCCATAAAATCATGCTTGACAGTTACCATTGCAGGGATCGATCCAACGACAATTCCTTCCTACTTCAAGAGTTGCATTTGGGGACGACTGTTCAGAGAAAATGCTACCCTCGTCAGGAATTTCACCATGAAAACTAGTTCATGTTTCTAATTCAAGGCTAGTCATTGAAGCCACATCACTCTAGTCAATTCTCTAGGTTTTAAAGCCTGAACAGAGAGAGCATCTTTTCAGACAGGCCTTCCATCCTCCTTGCTTCTCTTCAGAGATTATCTGTTCGTACATGGTACACAGCTCAGGATCCTTGATGGCTTTGCATACTTTCTGCAGGATACATATTAAACTCTTCCGGAATGAGCACTGAATGACTGAAGGACAATGTGGCGATGAAGAATAAGGAAATGGATATTTATTAGTGAGTAAATCTCTTTTTAGGCCTATAATTCCTGAATTAAAAACAATACAGCTGGCATCATTTTATGAAACATTACACAAACACACCAAACTCTCCTCCTTCCCACCATCTATATTCCTATAATTTCCAAAGCCACCCTCCTCTTTTTGTTTCTAATAAAAACAGAGTATTTTTCTTCTGGACCATTGAGATTCTGTATGGCTGAGACCAGCCGGAAAATAAGGGAGAGAAAAAAGCGAAGCATGTTTTCAGCTTTTGCAGTAGCTATGGGCTTCAATCACAATTGATGATTAATGCTAACATCTTTATTTAAATGCCAGTGTTGTTATGACAAGTAAACACCAGTCAGCTGCATAGTGGCCTATTAAATAAATGCAATGAACCTTTCTTCTTGCCTGAAGGTTGGCTCCAACAGCCTCCCTTCTTCCTTTCCCATCTCCACTCTCTCCAGTCCCCAAACAATTAATCACGGTATCTTCTGTACAGTAATTAGTCCTGTAAGATGAGCTCTGATTTGAAATAATGATTTATGGAACAAAGGAAAATGGCTCTTTTGATAAAACTGATACATATTAAGCTTTAAATTCCCTTCAGGATGGATTTCTTCAGTTCCTAAGAAGACTGTAGGAAGAGAGGAAAATAACATTTGCTGAAAACCTACTGTGTGGTAGGATTTTCTCTCATTTACCTTTCACAGCAACCCTGAGAAGCAGCATTATTCCTATTTGGCAAACACAATAGAACTCAATGAATTGAAATTAGGTTCCAGGGACAAAGTGCTATAGCTATGACACCCATCTCTTCCACTGGGACAGCAGCTCATTCTATAAGGTTTAGGAGCAGAGTCAGCCCTGGACAAATGGAGAAAAGAATGTTTTGCTGTTGGTGCCCCCCAAACTACCTTTCTCCATGTGTTGATCTGGACCTGTTGGGGCATTTGAAAAGTCAGGGTAATACTAACTCACTGCTTTAACAAACATCCCGTGATTTTAGTGGCATGATGTAGTAGATGGTTTAATTGTCCCCTATTGTTTGTTTAGTCTCCTACTTTGTAAGAAGACTGTCATGCTCATCCATCACCATGTAACTTGTAATGCCCCTCTGTGGGGGTGTTTTAGGTTGCTAGAGCCGCCACAACAAAATGCCACAGATTGAGTGGCTTAAACAACAGACATTTATTTGTTTCACAGTTCTGGAGGTTAGATGTCCAAGATCAAGGTGCTGGCAAGTTTGGGTTCCCCTGAGGCCTCTCTCATTTGTTTGCAAGTGGCCACCTTCTCACTGTGTCCTCATATGACCTACTCCTGGTGTCTCTGCCTGGTATAAGGGCACCCGTCTTACCAGATTAGGACCCTGCCTTTATGGCTTCATTTATCCTTAATTACCTCTTTAAAGGCCATAATAAAGGTCAAATAAAGTCACATCGATGGTTATGGCTTCAACCTATGAGTTTTGCGGGATGAGGGGTGAGTAGAGTTCCCACCCTCGTAACTGAGGCTGGGCCACATGAGCAGCTTTGGCCAATGGAATGCAAGCAAATGCAATGGCTGCCATATCTGAGCAGAAGGTTGAAGAGCCTTGCTTGGCAGCTCTGCTGTTGGCTCATTTTCTCCCAAATGGGAGTGGCTCCTTCAGCCTGGATTCTGAAATAAATAAAATGTAAGGAGCACCGCCATAGCCAAAAAGCAGTTATCATGTAATATGAAGTACAAATAAACATCTGTTGTCGTAAGCTACTGAGACTTTGGGAGCAGTTACCACAGCATAACCTAACAAAGCCTAGCTGATGCATGTAACAACATAAAAATGTATTTCTTGGGGTGCCTGGGTGGCTGTTGGTTAAATGTCCAACTCTTGATTTCAGTTCAGGTCATGATCTCACAGTCTGTGAGATCGAGCCCCACATTGGGCTTTGTGCTAACATTGCAGAGCCTGCTTGGGATTTTCTCTCTGTCTCTCTGCCCCTCCCCCATAGGCAAGCACGTGCAACCGAACACGTTCTCTCAAAATAAACAAATAAACTTAAAAAAATGTATTTCTTGTTCAGTTATAGTCTAATGCAGGTTGGATATCTCTCCTTTATGTTTCTCTTTCCAAATAGTGTCTCAGGAATCTGAGCTCCTTGCATCATAGAGTTCTGTGATCTTGTCCTCATTTCTAGCCATACAGATGGAGGCAAGAGAAAGCCAGTGGTTTCTTGGGAGAATTTAGTGGACAGACCTAGAAATGGAATATCTCACTCTTGTCTTCTTTTTTGTTGACGAGAATTAATCTCATGGTCCAAACTTAAATGTAAGGAAAGCTTAGAAATACGGTTTTCCAGAATGCCCAAAAAAGGGAATATTGGTGAGCATTTTGTCACCATCTGCTTAAGCATCTATCCTCAATGTCTACTTCCTGAGAGGGGTCCTCTCTCCCAGCTGTTAATAATACCCCCAGGGTATTAACTGACAGTGGCATAAAGTGTTAGATACATATCTGTTTTAAAAAAGGACTTTAAAGATTAGAAAGCCTTGTGAACCCCAAGGAATAAAATGCCAGTAACCTACCTGATAGATGGGTATAGAACCTACATGCATCCATTCATAAGCTAAGCTTGACCCAGCTAGTTCAGTAAGTATCTATTAAGCCCTTAGCTAGGACCACGTAAGACCCTGGACAATGTGCCGTGGAAAGTGAGGAGTGGCTAATTTTGCCTGTGAGGTATTAAGAAGATTGTATGGAAGAGGTGACATCTGAACTGGCCCCAAAGACTTTTTCTTCTGCCAAGGCATGTAGCCAATGGCATTCTAGTCAGAAGGGCACTGGCACGTTATTACTCTCATGTAGAAATGCAAATGAACACAGTGTGTCGTGGGAAGTCCAAGTGGCAAAGAGCGTCCAGATCACAGCATGCCCTGGGCCAGGGACAATGGAGAGAAAGAAATGACATGGGGAAGTGGCGTATAGTCGATTAAATGGTGCCCCCCCCCCAAAAGATATTTCCACCTGGAACATGTGGATCTGACCTTATTTGGAAAAGGGGTCTTTGCAGAAGTGAATAGATGAAGGATTTCAAAATGAGATTATATTGGATTACCCAGGTGGGTCCTACATCCAGTAATAAGGGTCCTTATAAGAAGCAGGGGCATGGGGGGAGGGTGGAAAAGTCAATAAATAAAAACGAAGAGGAGAACACAGACACACAGAAAAGGCCATGTGAAGACAGAGGCAGAGATTGGAGTGATGTAGCCACAAACTGAGGGATACCTGGAGATATCAGAAACTGGAAGAAGCAAGGAAAGATTCTCCCGTAGAAGGGTTCTCCCTTTACTTCAGACTCCTGGCCTCTGAAACTGAGAGAATACATTTCTGTTGTTTCAAGCCATAAAGTTTATGGTAATTTGTTGTGACCACCACAAGAAACTAATACATGAGGATATGAAAAGTCTGTTCTATCTTGCTGAGGAGCATGGAGCAGGGGGATGGGTAGAGGAGGCAATATTGATGATCTTGAAGATGGAAGTGATACAGTCTGATTTGTACGTCAGAAAGAAAGGCAACTCTGGTGGCTCTCTAGGGTATCGGGTGGTTATCATCGGTCTGGTTGTGTTTAGGGAGATGGATGGTGATGAGCTATGGGTGAGCCCTGCGGTGCAGTGGAGCTAAACCGGAAACATCTACCTCTAGAGACACTGGCTGTGCCTTGGCCATGACATTGCATGGCCTCTTCCCACCGAGTGAGTTGCCCCGGCGCCCTCTCAGGGGATATTTAATGGGCTGCCTTTGTCTAGCTCCCAGAATGACCAGTTCATGACTGGAGGGAGGGGAATGAATTCTTTTTAGTGCCTCTTTTCTGGAAAAAGGCAGGACCTTTGCAATCATCTGGCTGTACGTTGCCTCTTCTGGAAAATTGACCTCAGAAATATTCCGAGTGCAGTGTGTGTGTGGGAGTGTCCCATGGGTGAGCCCTCAAATTCCACTGAGACTTGTTTAGTTATGACTGTATAATAAGCTGTCCCTAAACATAGGGGCTTAAAACAGCAGCGCTTTCATTCTGTCTCAGTTCTTTGGGTTGACTGGGCTCAGGTATGCAGCTCTTCTGTGGGCCTTCCTTGGGAATTCTCATGGTTGTCGTCAGATAATGCCGAGCCTAGAGTCATCAGGAGGCTGAGCTGGAACACTGGACTGGGATTGCCAATTAGTTTCAGCACCTCTCCTCTCCAACTGCCTTCTCCAAGAAGTCTCTCCAGAAGAGGAGAGGGGCTTCATACATAGTGGTTTTGGGGTTCTAAGAGGGAGGAAATGGTAACTGGCAGTGCTCTGAAAAGCCAGGTCTGAAATTGGGAAAGCCTGGCTTCTGCTGCATTCTGTTGGTTAAAGCAGTCACAGTAAAGCAGACTCAAGGAAGGAGAAATAACCTCCATTAAAAAAAAAAATTTTTTTTTAATGTTTATTTATTTTTGAGACAGACAGAGACAGAATGTGAGTGGGTTAGGGGCAGAGAGAGACACACACACACACAGAATCCAAAGCAGGCTCCAGGCTCTGAACTGTCAGCACAGAGCCTGACACAGGGCTTGAACTCACAAGCTGTGAGATCATGACCTGAGCCGAAGTTGGACACTCAACCGACTGAGCCACCCAGGCGCCCCATAACCTCCATTTTTTGATGGGAGAAGACAAAGAATGGGCAGCCATCTTGAAGTCCATCTCAAGGCGATTTGCAAAAAGTTGTACTTATATCATTTTCCTTCAGCAGAACAGATGGGAGTGGAAGAGGCACGATGTAGGTATTCAATGAATATTTGATGACTAGACTGAATACATGAATACACACACGCAAAGTCAGCATGTTTCAGAATGTCTACGTTACTTTAAAAAGAGAATTTGATAATAACATGGGCATGGTACTGACATTGCCCAGAGGTATTGTTTGAGGGTTAGATTAGGAAAAAGAGAAAAGCTTCTTGTCTGGTTAAGAGTATAACGTCAGCATAGAGTGGTGTTATTTTTTTTTAATTTTTTAATGTTTATGTATTTTTGAGAGAGAGAGAGAGACAGACAGAGCATGAGTCGGGGAGCGGCAGGGAGAGGAGACACAGAATCTAAAGCAGGTTCTAGGCTCTGAGCTGGCAGCACGGAGCCTGATGTGAGTTCCAACTCACGAACCGCGAGATCATGACCTGAGCTGAAGTTGGACATTCGACTGACTGAGCCACCCAGGTGCCCCTAGAGTGGTGTTATTAATCAATTGTGTTGTTAATTACAGGAGGGGTGTATGTGTGTGTGTGTGTGTGTGTGTGTGTGTGTGTATTTACATACCACAATGCTAAGGCCCAGGAAGACACCGTTGCTTGCCCCTTACCATTTAGTCAAGATACTCATTATAAAGAAATACTAATGACATTTAGTTTCTTTTTATGAATTCTAATCTAGCAGATAAAACTGCTACAGCATGAATTAAGAAAGATGAGCTATTCACTTAAAAACTTCAAAAAATTAAAAAGCTTTTAAATCAATATATATGCATTTCATCTTGACTGAACAATTCTGCATTCATAAATCATATGTCCTTTGCTTACCTGTTTCTAATCTTTACCTGTTTCTCTTTCCTATGACAGGAATCCTGAAAGTCATACATTTTCTAACCTAAAATACTATGATTGCTTTACTATTATAAATTAAATACTACAGTTGTTTTTTTTTTTTTAATTTTTTAAGAGAGAGACAGAGTAGGGTGCCTGGGTGGCTCAGTCAGTTAAGTGTCCAACTTCTGCTTAGGTCACGATCTTGTGGTTTGTGGGTTCGAGTCCCGCATTGGACCTTGTGCTGATATGATGTGGAGTCTGCTTGGGATTCTCTCTCTCCCTGTCTCTCTGCCTCTGTCCCACTCTCTCTCTCTGTCTGTCTCTCTCTCTCAAAATGAATAAATAAACTTAAAAAAAAAGAGAGATAGAGAGAGACAGAGCATGAGCAGGGAAGGGGCAGAGAGAAAAGGAGACACAGAGAATTGGAAGCAGCTCTAGGCTCTGAGCTGTCAGCACAGAGCCTGACACGGGGCTTGAACTCATAGACCATGAGATCATGACCTGAGCCAAAGTCAGTCTTTTCACTGACTGAGCCACCCAGGCACCCCTAAATGGTACTGGTTATATTAATGATTCGGGCATCACACAAAAAAGTATACAAAATGCTGAGGGGAAAGTATCAATCAATAAGTTTTTTGGAAAATGTTATTAAAAGTAAGAGATCAGTCAGCTGTCCAAATGGCCGTGTCATTTTAATGGAGGAATCCCCAGCTGTATAATGTGCAATGAAATTCTTCAACATTCACTTCTTTGAGTTGGGCATCTCAAATCATGGACTAAGGTATTAAACACCCAAAGCAAATAGTGTTCTGTGTGAACAAAGGGAGGTCTTCAACGGCACTGAAGGATAAAATAAGAAACATTCCAAATTGCTTTGAACCCAAGAAGCACGTTCCTCAGTGTCTTTGCCTGGCCTACTCTTTCTCCAAATCCTCTTTTGCCTGGAAGTCACGTATTTGGCAGGACTTGCCCCTCGCTCCATTCAGCGGCCTGCTCACATTCCACCTCATTCACCAGGGTCACCTTTCCTGGCCACCCTTGCTAAAGTAGCATCCCCATTATCCTAAGTCTCGTTCATGGCATACACATGGAGTTGTTCGTTACTTTATAATCTGTCTCTCCCCTGAGCACAGAGACAGTGCTTTCTTCCCTGCCACCTTATGGTGCCTGGCACATAGCAGGTGTGCACCAAATACCTGTGGATTATTCATAAGATCAGGCCCCCAAATATCACTTAATATAATGCACACGAGTCGAGGGCTCACACGCTCCAGAAACAGGTACCCTTTTCCATGATAGGGAAAGATAAACACTGCCGATAGACGTGCCAGCCCCAGAGTCTAACGTGGAGACATCTGCACCAATTGTGGAAAAGGCTGCTGGTTCCAGATTGGCCTTGTTATTCATGGATCATAAAAAAGAATGGTTTCTTCCTCTTGGGAGATGGCTCATCATCAGCACTGATCATTTTGTACTAACCATACCCTTGTAATGCTCTTCATGAAGACGGGCTTCCTATCTTCCATGGTACTCCCCACCTGCTTCCACTGGCTGCCCTCCTTTTTGGTATTTAAGCTATGAACTATCTCAGCAACCTCAAATGATTCTTTGGAACTATCTTTCATTTGGATCAGTGAAAGTTTTCCAGATGCAAGGGATTGCAATAACTAGGAAAAAGCAGAAAATTCAAACGTTTTATTTTATTGTTGCAAAATGATTTTCAATCCTTCCTGCGCCCAAAGTGGTGCCCAGGAATTCCAAAGGATTAAAAATGGCACCATCTCGGGGCACCTGGGTGGCTCAGTCAGTTGACAGTCCCGACTCTTAAACTCGGCTCAGGTCATGAACTTATGGTTTGTCCCATCGAGCCCCATGTCAGGCTCCGCACTGATGGTGTGGAGCCTGCTTACGATTCTCTCTCTGCCCCTCCCCTGTTCACCTGTTCCCTCCCCCCACCCCTCAAAATAAATAAACTTAAAAAAAATGTCACTGTTCTCAGTGCCTGCACCATAAATTCTATTTCAGGAACCGGTTGTACCCACCCACTCTCAACCAGG
Organism: Prionailurus bengalensis; assembly: GCF_016509475.1. Taxonomy (NCBI): domain Eukaryota; kingdom Metazoa; phylum Chordata; class Mammalia; order Carnivora; family Felidae; genus Prionailurus; species Prionailurus bengalensis. The sequence goes on from NC_057361.1 coordinate 8,886,656, forward strand.
GAAAATAAATAAATCCATTTGTAGGAGTGAAACTGAGTTTCCAAAATACTTGGTGACGTTATTGAGGTTAGCTTTGTTTCTTTAGGGACGATCAATATCTCTCAAGAATAAATGTAGCATCAAATTGTATTATTTCAGTGGCAGGGCTTCTAATTATGATTCCGTTGATAAATCTGGTGCTAAATGCATGCAATAACCTTGCCTCTTCGTTTATGTTTGCCTCTGTGCTAATTTTCTTTTTAAATTAAACTCTTCAGAAGAGAGCTTAAGGTGTGGAATTTTTATTTCAGTTAAGTAGTCTTGGCTCATTCATGGCCTATACCCAGCTTTCCTGGTCCAGTGCTAGTCATACTTAAAGGGTGGGTGAGTTTATCAAGGTGGTTTGATAATGGCAGGCAACAAGTTTACTAGCTGATAATCTCAATTTCAGAGAATTTCAACCAAGGGGTGTGGACTTAGTTTACTGTGCTGGCTACATGGGGGTGGGGGGGACCACTTATTGGCTTACTGCATTGGGTGCAAGGACTTGATGTTGTTGAGGTTTTGTCTGCTTGCTTACCTTACTTGGGTCTCTGGAACTTTTAAACTAGGAAAGTGTGGCTGAGTTCTCATATAAGCAAGGTTCTGCCAAACCGCACGGCAGTTGGTCTACATAGAAACAGGGAGTTTGGGGCTGGAAGGAACATCCTCACCCCTACTTCTCCAAGCACAACACCGATACAGAAGTTACTGAGAAATGGGGAGCATCTCTCTGGCTGCTTGAGCTTCTAGTTACAGTGGCTTCTAGACTATGGCCCCTCCCGGGGAAGTCTCCATGGTAAGGGTGGTTTGTCTGAAGTTCCTAAGAGAGAAGACCCTCCTTATAAATGTAAAGGGAGCATTTGGGGGAACATTTTCTGTCCCTACACGAAGACAAAAGCTTCTTTTCTAAAATGATACCTTATTTCTGATTATAAGCTCTTTGAAGTTATGGACAATGTCTGTCTCTCCCACTGCTGTATTCCTAACCTGGGACAGGGTCTGATACCTGGCAGAATGTCAATAAATATTTATAGATTGAATGATGAAGGGATGAATGATATCCTTGAGGTTAATAGCAATTTACCGCCCAAGTTCATTTTTGTTGTTGTTGTTGAGCTTATTCTGTTTGTAGATGAAGAAGAACCTACGCCATATGATGTGAACAAAACACGGGCAAGACAGATTACATGCAGTTGGTGTTTTCTCGTGAATGTTGAAGGTCAAGTTCATATATACCAGTTTGTCAGTAAACTTTTGGCCTTTTGTGATACTGGATTTCTAGCAGTCCAATAAACTCTTGGTGAATTTTTTACAGTATTGTTGGGAGGTTTTAAGAGGTGATTATTATGAGAAATGCCATCTGTTTACCTGTAAGCCAGGCTGGTATCTGCTGGTAAGTGCGTTCCCCACAGCCCTCAGCACTTAGTGAAATAGAGAAGCACTCTGCCCTTCCTCCCCCACAGTTAGCCATATGCCACTTCGTATCTATAGGTAATTCTTCCACATCACTCCCTCTCGGGAAAGGAAAACAGCTCCCATATATGAAGGCCCATTCCAAAACGAGAAGCATGTACAATGTTTAATTTAAGGAATACTTCAGCCTCAAGTATTTAAAAGCTTAAAGGGAGCAGTACCTTTGTTGGAACAAATCCAGTGTTCAAAGTTTGAAAAAATCCAGTAGGTTTCAAACAAGCTTCTGGATTTATCCCCTACTTTGAAAGACTTAGGGAAGGGAGGTGAAGGCCCGGAAGTTATTTTTAGCACTATTGAAATCGTCGAGGGACACATTTATTGCTCTGCAAGTTGAGAAGGTTTTTCTGCTACGCTGAAAACAGGTGTGTTTCTTCCTTCCTAAGGCGATGCTAGCTTCTGATCCAGTGTGTGTAACAGAAGCCCTTGTTAATAATCATCAGTCCTCAACCGTCAGTGGTGACCAGGGGCTTCAGGAAGGACACGCAGTGGAGAGGTGAAGAAAACACATCACCCAGATGCATATGAATGCTAAAGCTTTGCGATGGACAAAGGCTAAACATTATTGCCGATTGGCTTCTGATTTTGATGCATATAAAATAGCAGGTAAAGGCCTTTCTACTGATCCCTCTCAGTAAACCTATCTTCGAAAGAGTTGTGCTTTCATGCGAATTTATGCTAGATTTTGCATTTTATTTTTTTTCTTAGCGATTTTATTTTTAAGTAATCTCTACATGCAATGTGGGGCTTGAACTCAAAACCCGAGAGATCAAGAGTCACACTCTCCACTGACTGATCCAGCCAGGCACCCCAGAGATTTTGCATTTTAATAGGAAGTTTGCTTCAAACTCTGACCCTGTGGAAGTTTTCTGAGCAATTATGTTGATTAGTAATTTAATTGTAAGATGCATTTTAAAATCTATCATTACTGTGGGGCACCTGGCTAGCTCAGTCAGTAGAGCATGCGCCTCTTGATCTTGGGGTTGTAAATTTGAGCCCCACGTTGGGTGCAGAGATGACTTAAAAACAAAATCTTAATGGGGCACCTGGGTGGCTCAGTCTGTTGAGCCTCCGACTTGGGCTCAGGTCATGATCTCGCGGTTGGTGGGCTCCAGCCGCTGCGCGCGCCGCCCCCCCCTCCCCCCCCAGGGCTCTGTGCTGACAGCTCAGAGCCTGGAGCCCGCTTCGGATTCTGTGTCTCCCTCTCTCTCTGCCCCTCCCCTGCTCGTGCTCTATCTCTCTCTGTCTCTCAAAACTGGATAAATGTTAAAAATTGTTTAAAAAATCTTAAAGATAAATAAAAACCTATCTTGACTTAAAGAAAAGTATTTAACTTAAAAAGTGTCAAAAATTAGGCACAGAGGAAGTACACATAACATTCTGGCTATGGTAGAATTAAGGGAGAAATAGTAACCTGCCACCTCATGTCAACCGAAATGAGTCAGTAGAAGTTTCACTGAAACGAATATAACACTGTACGTTAACTATACTGGAATTACATTTATTTTTTGGAATTAATTTTTTTTTAAAGAAAGTGGAAGTTTCCCCAAACATAGTGACATTTATTATAAATTTAGGACCAGATATTATGTCTGACAAAGGGGTGTTAGGGATTAGGTTGTCTTCTATAATATTGGTCTCTTATTTTTCAAATAAGTAAAAGGAAAGCACATGGGATCATTGTTTTTTTTACTGTGGTGAAACATATAAAATTCACCATTTTAACCATTTTAAAGCGTACAATTCAGAGGCATTTAGCGTATTCACAGGGTGGTGCAACCATCAGCACTAGTTAGTTCCCTAACATTTTCATCACCCCAAAAGAAAACCCTGTACCCATTAAACAGTCACTTCCTATTTCCGCCTCCTCCCAGCCCCTGCAACCAAGTATCAGACTTAGGCAATCAGTAAAATATGCTTTCTATCTCTTTGTATTTACCTATTCAAAATATTTTATATAAATGAGAGCAATTTGTTTTAAAGATTTTATTTTTAAGTAATCTCTACGCCCAACGTGGGGCTCAAACTCACAACCCCAAGATCAAGTGTTGCATGCTCCACTGACTGAGCCAGATAGGCGCCCCTGGGATCCATTTTTTAACAGGGGAAAATCCAAGCCAGCAATAGCCATTATTTGATAAGTGGGATATAAGCAAATGGTTGGATTTTACAATCTGGAAACCTTCCTTCTGCCAGCTGGCTACAGCAGAGCTGAAGGACAAGCTGGGGAATCTTGATAATTGAGCAGAAAGCAATGCTGGAATACCTAGGCACTGTAGATGAAAGTGTAGGATTTCGGGTGAATTCCCAGGTCTCCAAACCAGAAAATTTGGGCAGTATTCCATAGTAGAATCTCAAATTGCTACAGTGACCTAAGTCTGGTGTGAAATCACTAAACTGTGAGAACTCAACTTTCTCCACCTCTCCTACCCTTCCTTCCTTCTTTTGTTTTTCCTCCTCTTCCTCCCCCTCCCCCTTTCCCTCCTCTTCATCCTCTTCCTCCTCCTCCTCCTCTCCTTCTTTCTCCTTTCCCTTCCCTGTTCCCCTTCCTGTCCTCCTCATTCTCTTCCTCCTTCTCCTTCTTCTTCTCCTTCCCTCTCCTTCTCCTTATTCTTGTGCTCCTTCTTCTCCTTCTTCTTTTTTAAGTAAGCCCAGCATGGGGCTCAAACTAACAACCCCACGATCTCCACCAACTAAGCCGGCCAGGCACCCCCTGTTTTAAAACAAACCTTATTGAGGATGTAGTATGGTCAACACTCTGGAAACAATAGTGTACAAAGCAGGCATTATCTCTACATTCACAGAATGCACACTCATGTGAAGACAGACAATAAAATAAGTAGCCACACTGTGCTGTAGGTATTGAAGGAAGAGAACACCATATTATGTGTGAGAATATGGAAGCGGGAAGCTCCTTTAGACCAAATACTCAGGAGTGGCCTCTCTGAGAATGTCACGTTCAAGCTAGGAGCTGAAGGCTGCGAAGAAGGCAGCCACGTGAAAAGTAGGATACAAGGTTCCAGGTAGAAGAAACACCACGTATAGTGGCATTGCAGCAAGAAGGCGCATGGCACATTCTATCAAGAAAAGATCGGAAACCTAGTGAGTGAGGTGAGGCTGGAGAACTACCCAAGGGCCCAGTATGCACAACTTTATAGTCTGTGGTACAGATTTTTTTTATAAAAGCAATGGCCAGTCATCAGTATCAAGGAGGAGATTGACTTGAACCAATGTTTTTCACTTGCTGCTATGAGGAGATGGGAATAAGGGGACAAGAGTAGACTAAGGGAGACCAGTTAGAAGGGTAACGAAAAGGTCCAGGTGAAAGACAGTGGTGGCCGGACATAGTGGAGCTACATCTATTCATATCATGGTCACTTACGGAATCCTTTGGCTGTGCTAGGCAGAATGGACTGAGCATGGGTGTTCGCATTGGGATACTTGGTCCACGTAACATCCCTCTAGGGGAGTTGGGGACATAGAAAATGCAAACCAGGAGCCAAGTTGGTAATTGGTTGCAGTTTAATAAACATTTATTGAATACTTCTCTGTGCCAAACAGATGGCACCATTTTTCTTCAGAATTTTAAAGGCATTGCTCCCATGTTTATCTTCTTGGTCCCAGTAGTGCCATTGAGAAGGCCCAGATCCCTTGCTTTGATCTGGTTTTCCTCTCCAGAAGCCGGAGGGATCTTCTCTGTTCTGTTCTTTCACGATGACAGGTTTTAGCCTGGGTCTCTGATCATCCCTTGCGCTGGAAACTCACTGGGCCAATTCTGTGGCAACATTCATGCTTTTCAGTGCCTGAAATTTAAAAAATAATTGTATCAATGATTTGGTGTCTCCCATTTTCTTTTTACTTTCTCCATATCTTATTGTATCCAGATATTGAACCATTAGACTGGTCCTTTGTCTTTTTTTTTTTTTTTCTAATTTTGGAACATTTACTTAATTTTATCTTCTAACCCATCCATTGAGCTATTTATTTTTAATGCCTATGAACCCTCCTTTTATATATTTAATCTCTGGATGTTGCTTTTATACAGGATCTGAGAACCTGGAAATCTAATTGCTTCTTAAACATACTTTTAATCAACCTACTCCTTTTTTTTTTTATAACTCCATCTTCTCCCCAACTCCCTGAGGTACTCGACACTCCTGGTTACTGAGTCTTTGGAGTAATCTAGGCAGGGATCAGCAAACTTTTTCTCTAACGGGCCAGGTAGTTAATATTTTAGGCTTTGTGGACCGAGCAGCTGCTTGACTATCAAATCACATCTCCTCTCAACTGCCCAGCTCTGCTGCCGTGTCAGGAACGGAGCCGTAGACAACACCTACATGAATGGGCGTGCAACCTTCATTTACTCACCCCTGGTGCGTGATATGAATTGGGCCGCGTAGTGGCTTTCCCCGCTGCTGCGTCAGGGTTTCTGCTGCTCGTGGTCGGCTAACTCAGCAGCTCCCCATCCGTCCGCTTTCCAGCTTCCCAAATTTTGTCGCTGTCATTTGTTTCCCCTCTAATCCTTATTTTGAGATTGTATGTTTTTAATCCTTTTACAGTCCTTTCGCTGGAGTTTCAGGAGCAAAAGTAAGTAAATACCTTGTGTCTTCTGGCGTCTTGACCTGGGCGCTGCAGTTAAGCATGAGGTGTTAATAAAGGGTAACATAATAAAGGGGCAGCATGAGGTGTTTACATGACTTAGTTCTGTAATTTGACCCAACCACTGTAGGCCGTGTAAATGATTTTACTTGTCTCACCCTTTTGGGGGGCCCCACTAATTCGGGTTCTTCAATCTTTGTTTCTCTTTCCGGCGACACGAATTTTACTTTTATTTTAGCCTTGGTCAAGAAATCTATTTCCAGCAGTCGGCGGGATTTTAGCATTTGTAATTTCATGTGAAAGTCATACAACATAGATTTGAGGCAGCAGAGCAACACATGAGGGTAACTTGCACGGTAGGTCCGAAAAACAGCTCTCCCGAGGTGAGGCCGGCACCAGCCAAATGTGCTCAGGTATCCTGGAGACTGCTGCTTCCATGATCACCCACCACAAGCAGAACCGAGGCCCACAGGAGCCGTTGCTAAGCCTCCCATCCTAGAACCTTGAGCCATGGGAGCAAATCGAACAGGAAGCCACTCTCTGAACCAATACCTCCCGATAAGCTGTGTCTTCAAACCATGGCTAAGTTCCAGAATGCCTTCCCTTCCTCTCCTAGAGCAAAACACCAAGTTCTCAGTGTGCTATTGGCTGAGGAAAGAGGGCTGCAAAATAAACCCACTGTTTCTTCCGACTAGAGAATGCTGTTCCGTGTTGGAGGAAACGCCCTAGCAGCAGTGGCTTTCTAACATGATTACACAATGGTGTCACCTGGGGAGTTTTAGAAATCCTAATGCCCAGGCCTCACTCTAGATTATTTACATCAGACTCTGGGGGAGAGGGCGTGCTGGGCATTAGCATTTTCAAGCTCCTGTGTGAGGTCCTTGTACAGTTTGGGTATCACCCTTTATCAGAGATAGGGTTTGCAAATGCTTTCTCCCATTCTGTGAGTTGTCTTTTCATTTTGTTGATGGTTTCCTTTGCTGTGCAGAAACTTGTTTGTTTGACGTCACCCTGCTTGTCTGTTTTCCTTTTGTTGCCTGTGTCTTTGGTGTCATATCCAAGAAATCATTTCTAAATCTAATGTCATGAAGTTTCTCCCTATGTTTTCTTCTAGGAGTTTTATAGTTTCAGGTCTTACATTTAAGTCTTTAACTCTTTTTGAGTGGATTTTTGTATATGGTATAAGAGAAGGGTCCAATTTCATTCTTTTGCATGTGTATATTCAGTTTTCCCAGCATCATTTGTTGAAGAGACTATCCTTTCCCCATTGTGTATTTCTGGCTCCCGTGTGAAAAATCAGTCGACTGTATATATGCATGGGTTTATTTCTGGACTCTCTATTCTATTCCATTGGCTTATATTTGTGCCTTCACCATGCTGGTGGCCAAACGATTTGAATAGACATTTCTACAAAGAGGACATACAAATGGTTACCAAAACTATGGTATATGAAATGGTGCTCAACATCAGGGAAATGCAAATCAAAACTATAATGAGACATCACCTGGCACCTGTTAAAAAAGAAAAGATAACAAATGTTGGAGACAATGTAGAGAAAGCAGAACCCATGTACACTGTTGGTGGGAATATAAAATGGTGCAGCCACTGAGGAGAACAGTATGGAGTTTCCTTAAAAAATTAAAAATCGAACTCCTGTATGATTCAGCAATCCCACTTCTGGGTATACATCTAAAAGAATTGTAATCAGGATCCCAAAGAGATATGTGCACTCCCATGTTAATTGTAGCATTATTCATAATAAATAACCAAGATGTGGAAACAAGCTAAATATCCATCGATGAATGAATGCATAAGGAAGATGTGGTATATACATATATAATGGGATCTTATTCGGCCCTAAAAAAGAAGGAAACCTAGGGTCTGTCTCAGTCAGTTAAACATCTGCCTCTTTTTTTTTTTCTCAAGTTTTTAATGTTTATTTATATTTGAGACAGAGCGAGCATGTGTGAGCAGGTTAGGACACAGAATCTGAAGCAGACTCCAGGCTTTGAGCTGTCAGCACAGAGCCCGACGTGGGGTTTGAACCCACAAACCGTGAGATCATGAACTGAGCTGAAGTTGGACGCTTAACCAATTGAGCCACCCAGGCACCCCAGCATCCATCTCTTGATTTTGGCTCAGGTCATGATCTCAAGCTTCATGAGATCAATCCCTGCATTGGGCTCTGCACTGATGGCACGGAGCCTGCTCAGTATTCTCTCTTTCCCTCTCTCTCTGCCCCTCCCCTGCTCATGTGCACAAGTGCTCTCTCTCTCAAAATAAATGAACTTTTTTTTTTTTTTTTTTTACAGAATAGGGGCGCCTAGGTGGCTCAGTCAGTTAAGCATCCGACTTTGGCTCAGGTCATGATCTCACGGTTTGTGAGTTTGAGCCCCACATCGGGCTCTATGGTTACAGCTCAGAGCCTAGAGCCTGCTTCAGATTCTGTGTCTCCCTCTCTCTCTGCCCCTCCTTTCTCTCTCTCTCTCTCAAAAATAGACGTTAAAAAAATTAAAAATAAATAACAAATAAAAAAAATAAAAAAAGAATAAAACTCTGCCATGCACAACAACATAGATGAGCCTGGAGGACATTATGCTAAGTGAAATCAGCTAGACACAGAAGGGCAGATATGACATGATTCCACTTACACAAGGATTCTAAAATAGTTAAACCCATAGAAGCAGAGAGTAGAATGGTGGTGGCCAAGGGTCGGGGGGAGGGGGAGATGGGGAGTTGTTCAGTGGGTATAAAATTTCAGTTTTGCAAGGTGAATATGTTCTAGAGATCTGCTGTGCAACATGGCACCTATAGACAACAATGCTGTGCTGTACATTTAAAAACATTTGTGAAGAGGGCAGATCTCATGTTAAGTGTTCTTACCACAATAAGACAAAGTCATCAAAAATTAAAGAAAAAAATTAAAATTAAAATTAAAAAAACTATTCCCTGGGTGATTTCAGTGCATAGCCAGGTTGAGACCTCCTGTCTTAAAGCGCACCCTTTTTAGGGAATCTTTCTGCCGGAGTCTGTCTTCCCCACATGGCTGCCATTTTTCCCGTAATCCCAAGCATTCCCTTAGAGCAGTGGTTCTCAAAGTGTGGCCACCAGGCCAGCAGCTTCAGCTTCACCAGGAAACTTGTTAGATATGGAGAATCTTAGGCCCCGTCCGGCCCGCCCAACTGAATCAGAAACTGGAATGGGGCCCAGCTCTGGGAGTTTGAACAAGCCCTCCAGGTGATTGGATACAGAGGCATTTGAGAACCACCGCAAGCTATTTAAAAGTGCAACTGCCCCAGGGTGGGGGTGGGGGAGCACCACGTTTGCTTATCAGCTTCCTTTCCTTGGTGGTAAATTGACACCAGGATGTGACGCAGGACAAAGGAGTGTTTTGACTTGGGAGAGGAAGTGAGCAAACTGTGGAACATAATTTTGGTTTTAGAACATAAGATTTTTTTTTTAAAGTGTAAGAATATGAGAATTATGTCATATTTTTAGTTAATAATGAATAACAACTCAAATTTAGGCACTATTTTACGTACTTTCCACAAACTGTCTCGCATTATCCTCGCAGCAACCCTATGAGAGAAGTGTTGTCCTTTTTATATTTTTACCACTAAGGAAACTGAGGCACAGAGAGGTTAAGTGACTTGTCTAAGGTTACACACAGGAAGTGAGTAGCAGAGCTGGGAGTCCATCTCCAGGGTTCAAGGTCATGGTTACACTGCTTCCACATTTAGTTTTTAAGTGGATGATGTCTTTATGAAAAAGAATCAAATTATAATAAAATGAATATAAAACTGAGCAAAAGTACACATCCTTGAGCACAGCACAACTCCCTAATTTTTTATCTTAATTTTGAAATGCCCAAAGCTTGTAAAAGCAGACAGTTGTGAAGTTTGGTCCCCACACTCATTTGCCTGTAAGCCCTGAACTGATCAGATATGAGGTCATGCATAATGTCTTCTTACTCTTCGTAGAAATATTCACATTCTTGGTGCACAGTTACTGGGTTTTACTCCTCCTTGCTGTGGCACACTCTGCCGGGTTATCTAATATGTAGCTGTGGAAATCTAACGTGTTGTGTACCAAATATTTCCAGCTCTCCACTTCTGGGCACATTGTAGGGTTGTACCTCCCCTCTCCTTTGAAGTTAGGTAAGACCATGTGACTTGATTTGGCCAATGAACTGTGACCAGGTGGAATACCTGTCACTTCTGAGCTGAAGTTTTAGGAGGCAGTTTGCCATCAGCTTTAGCTGTCTTTCCCTCAGGAATTCTGACTAGCAGTGCTGCTTTCTTTCTTTCTTTCTTTCTTTCTTTCTTTCTTTCTTTCTTTTTTTTCTTTTTTAATTTTTTTTTTTAACGTTTATTTATTTTTGGGACAGAGAGAGACAGAGCATGAACGGGGGAGGGGCAGAGAGAGAGGGAGACACAGAATCGGAAACAGGCTCCAGGCTCCGAGCCATCAGCCCAGAGCCTGACGCGGGGCTCGAACTCACGGACTGCGAGATCGTGACCTGGCTGAAGTCGGACGCTTAACCGACTGTGCCACCCAGGCGCCCCTCTTTCTTTTTTTTTTTAATGTTTATTTATTTTTGAGAGAGAGACAGAGACAGAGCACAAACAGGGGAGGGGCAGAGAGAGAGACACACACACAGAATCCGAAACAGGCTCCAAGCTGTGAGCTGTCAGCACAGAGCCCAACGTGGGGCAGAAGTGGGAGAAGTGGGACGCTTAACCGACTGAGCCACCCAGGCGCCCCTGACTAGCAGTGCTTGTGATACTGTTTCCTGTGACCGTCTGAGCCCTGGAGGGGATGCAGAGCAGAGCCCCTCCCACCTGCATTTTGGAGATCTTTGTTACTAGAGCATACTCTAGCCTATTCTGACAGATACAATGATGTAAGTACCACCTTACCTTTCTAAAATCTGAAAGATTCCGAATTCTGAAACAGGTCCAGTACTGAGGATTTCAGATAAGAGATTGTGGATCTTTATTTGACTATATGAAATTAGCATTTTTTTTTCCCTGAGCAAATCCAAACTGTGTCGTTGTCTTGAGCATAGCCATTTCCTGAAAAGAGTAAACTAGCAGCTGAGCAATGTTCTCTGGACTGAGCTCTTGAAGTCAGGGACGGTCTCATTTATCTTGGTAGCCTCACTGCCTGATGTGGAGTGAACACTTGGTAAATAGGGGCTGAGACAGTTGGTACCACACAGACAGTTCCTGGAGCTCGAGGCTCCCGGGGAAAGAGCAAAAAGGGAATACATGAGGTGAAGGCAGGCGGCGCCTGGGTGGCTCCGTTGGTTAAGCGTCCCACCCTTGGTTTTGGCTCATGTCATGATCTCACGGTTTGTGAGATCAAGCCCCACATGGGGCTCTGCGCTGACGGTGCGGGGCCTGCTTGGGATTCTCTCTCTCCTCTCTCTCTCTGCCCCTCCCTCGCTTATGCTGTGTGTGTGTGTGTGTGTCTCTCTCTCTGTCCAATTAAGTAAAAAAATTTTTAAAAAGGTGGAGGCCGAAGTTCTCTATTTGATCTACTTTACAGTTTGGCCTTGTCCAAAGAATGAACTGAAAACAGAGCAAATCCCGTTTGACAGGACAATACAGGGGCTGGAAGTAAGTGCTCCTGTGTTGATAGCAAGATTAACTGAAGTAATTAGAGCAAGCAAGGCTCTTAGCATAGAATTGGCTTATAGTTAACTTGTGGTAATTCTAGCCATTGATATTAATAAAACAAAATAGGTAGCAATCCTTATGAAACTCTGTGTGAGAAGCTAGCACTATGGTTTCTGAAGTGTGCTTTACTGTGTTCCTTGGACTCGGAAGCACCTTTTAATGTCCCCATGGTGGCCAGTCTCGGAGCCCTGGGGATGCCAAGGGTGCGTGGGGCTGGAACCATCAGTGTCTGCTCCAACCTCAGCAGCTGTTCTTTACAGCCATCATGGGTTAGTTTCCACATAGGACTGTTTGCTTGAAGAAAGGATCCTATGGATGAAAATGACTTTGAAAGCCATTAGAATAATACATTTTATTTTATTTTTTTACTTTTTAGAGACAGAGCACAAGCAGTGGGGAGAGGAACAGAGGGGAGAGAAAGAGAGAGAGAGAGAGAGAGAGAGAGAGAGAGAGAGAGAGAATCTTAAGCAGACTCCATGCTGAGCGTGGAGACAGAGGCAGGGCTCGATCCCACAACCTTGGGATCATGACCCAAGCCGAAATCGAGAGTTGGACACTCAACTGACTGAACCACCCAGGCACCCCTAGAATAATACATTTTAGAGAGATTTTCAGCAGCAAGTGTTGAAAACCAAGGTTTTTTGATAAATTTCATTTTAGAATAAATGAATTAGGTATTCATAGTATGGTACTCTGGCTAATTAAGGCTGTAATGCAACATGTTGACATAACATTAAAAAAAATATTTAATGCTCCAGCAATCATAAGCATATGGATCCTCACATTTTCCCTGCCTCCTCAAAACCCAATGAATAGATTTGGAAATTTGTAGGTTAATCACATGAGAGTTCTGCTGTGTTAGAATTTTATGAGATGTTACTTGAAGCTCCTAAAATGTCCTCCTTGGCTCGTGAATTAGTGGCTCTGAAGGGCACACTATTAGTATTCTGATTTAAGGTAAAATCAGAGACTTTGAGAAAAGGCCATTGCGTGGATTCCATTTTCGAGGGCCCACTTATGTGATAAATGGGATGTCACTGAGTGACATTAGCTCAGTCTGGCTTATGAATTGTGTAGGGTGTTGGGGGTGGGTTATTTGTATGGTTCATGAGACTCTCCCCTCATGAGCTGACTGACCCATGAAGTCTCACAAAAGATGCTTTTCCCAGTCACCCTTCCTCACTGTTGGTACCTCAAGGATTCCTTTTTCAGGAGCCCATGTAGGGAAACAAAAAAGAGACTTGGAACTTTCAGAGAGTATTTGTTCAGAAGTGGAAGAGGAAGGAGGGCTGCTCACAACACTTAACCCATTAGAGACTTTCAGAAGGTGGCAGGTTTCCAAAAACAAATCTGATTGCTTGGAAATTTTGTCTTGAGAGAACCCTGCTGAAGTGTGTATGTGCGTGTCGGTGAGGAGTAGCTAGAAGCAGAATGGAATTTTCCTCTTTTCCTCTTGTTACCTATCCAGAATGTCTCTGATTTCCAGGATTCTCAAGTGAGACCAATATTATTAGAAGTCTCCTTGAGGTCAAGTGCAGGCTCAGCGAGGGCTGCTGTTAGCCCAGGACCATGATGGTCCTGAGCAACGTTATCAGAGGGTGTGGAAAAGTGCAACCTGGGCCCAAACTGGCTAAAATGGACTTTTGAACAAGCACTCAGCTCCATGCAGGAAGAAAATCAGTGACACAAATTTTCGCATCTCATGTAACGTAAGTCTCTTCGGTGGTCGTTATTTTTAATATTTTTAAAGATTTTATTTTTTTAAGTACTCTCTACACCCCATGTGGGGCTCGAACCTACAACCCTGAGATCATGAGTCACACGCTCCACCGACTCAGCCAGCCAGGCACCCCATTTCGTGGTAGTTATTAATATGCCCATTTAATAGTTGAAGAAACAGACTTTGTGAGTCTAAATGAGAAAACTTGAGTTCAAGCTAAAAATGTCTGATGCCAGATTCTGCCATTTTTCTCTCACTCATGGGAAAACCCTTCCTAGAATAGAACTGAAAATATTTCCTGTTAATTGTATTAATTTGGTTAGTGTTGTGTACAGAGCCTGATAACACCAAAATCAGGAATCCTCAGAGTGCAGAACTAATAAAATCAAGCAGACTTTTCATGCTTGATTGGTTTGGATGAACTGTCTTGACTATTATATCTACTGTGAGTTTTGTTCACTCTCCCACTCCAGGATTGACTGCTGAGTGGGTTTTTAAGAGGCTTCTGTGTGGTGCTTACTGGAGAAGAGATAGGAGGTAACTTTTAAGACATAGGTATAGCTACCAGTTAGGCTGTTTCTAAAAGGCTGGCAACCAGTTGCTTAAAGGGAAATCACACTCACACTGGCCCAGAGGTCCAAGTAGGGTGGGCTGTGGGTGGGCATACTTGCCTAAGAGTTGCCTGATGGCTTCCATAACATCATGTTCAACTTTTAGACTTCCAGAAGGTGCTAAGTTGTTTTTGTTTTTTTTCGGTGTGTTAATCATTAAAGGCAATTTTATTTCTTTTTTTGTAAAATATTTTTTTTAATTTTTTTTTTCAACGTTTATCTATTTTTTTGGGACAGAGAGAGACAGAGCATGAACGGGGGAGGGGCAGAGAGAGAGGGAGACACAGAATCGGAAACAGGCTCCAGGCTCTGAGCCATCAGCCCAGAGCCTGACGCGGGGCTCGAACCCACGGACCGCGAGATCGTGACCTGGCTGAAGTCGGACGCTTAACCGACTGCGCCACCCAGGCGCCCCTGTAAAATATTTTTTAATGTTTATTCTTGAGAGAGACAGAGACAGAGCACGAGCGGAGGTGGGGCAGAAAGAGAGGGAGACAAAGAATCTGAAGCAGGATCCAGGCTCCGAGCGGTCAGCACAGGGTCCGACGTGGGGCTCGAACCCACGAACCACCAGATCATGACCGGAGCTGAAGTTGGATGCTTAACCAGCTGAGCCACCCAGGTGTCCCTGCAATTTTATTTCTTTTTAAAAATTAATGTATAATTTATATACCACAAAATTCACCATCTTTAAAGTGTCCAATTCAGTGGTTCTTAGTATGTTCAGAAGATTGGGTCTAAGCTGCCTAGCCTCCTGTGTGTGGTGGATGAATTGGCTCTGCGTTCATGAGTATTCTAGTCACTGGTCAGTGATTTGAGTGGACCCAGGGCCCATGGGAGCTATTTCCCGCTTTAAGGGAATAATAGGATGCGGGTTTCTTCCCAGGCGAGCTAAACTTGGTGCTTTATTTTGTGAGGCTGCAAAATCGACACTTCTTGGAACATCAGATTAGGAGCATTAAATCACAGCTGGAAGGAAGGGAGGAGGAAGTAGGAGGGAAGTCCTGTTTATCAGGGTAACCTCCCCCTTAAGTTTATCTGAGATGCTGCAGTTTGCATCCCAGGAGAGCAAAACCTAATCTGCCTCTCCAGATCCCGGTTGGAGTCTTTGAAAGGCATGGGAATTGGCAGCTGTCCAGCCAATGTCTCCCTTGTCCTCCCATCACACGAGGTGGATGCTTGAGACTGAAGTGCTCAAAGCTCAAAAGAGTGCGTTTGAGGGACCCTGAGTTTTTGCATTTTCTCCTGTCCTGGAGTCTCTAGGAGGGTCAAAGCTAACCCTGGGGACATATTTGCAGCCATCACCCTATGCACATCCTATAGCGTCCTCCTGGAGACCAGTACCTCCCTTGGGGATGGCTGCCCTGGCCAGGGCAAAGGCCATCACCCTTTCACTGATGGTGGAATAATGAATAGACCAGTGGCACTCAAGGTGGGGTCCGTCAACACCATCAGCATCACCCTGAAGCTGGTTCAAAAAGCAAACTTTCAGGGGTGCCTGGGTGGCTCAGTCAGTTGAGCGTCCAACTCTTGATTTTGGCTCAGGTCATGATCTCCTTGTTCGTGAGCTAGAGCCCCACGTCAGGCTCTGTGCTGGTGGTACAGAGCCTGCTTGGGATGCTCTCTCTCTCTCTCTCTCTCTCTCTCTCGCTCTCTCTCTCTGCTCCTCACCTCCCCCTCCCCCGTCTCAAAATAAATAAATAAAATTTATTTAATTTTATTTATTTATTTATTTATTTATTTATTTATATATAAAATTTATTTAATTTAAAAAAATTAAAAAAAAAACAAAATTTCAGGCTCCACCAAAATCAGAAACTGAGGGTGATGTCCAGCAGTTGTGTTTTCACAGGCCTCCAGGAGATTCTTTTGCACGTTAGCATTTGAAATGTGCTGAGATGACCCTGATGAGGTGGGGCTCAGAGTGCTAGACATAATGAGGTGGCCCTGAAAGGCAGCGCAGAATCAACAAAAAGAAATCAGATGACCAACTCCAAACCTCTGAAGGTTGTATACACATGGCCACAACTATGCATGCATTGTTCCATTTTCATATAGGCCACAAATGAACGAGACTTCCTCTCTCCTATCTGTATCTGTTTTCTCATTTGGTAATATCCTTCTTCCTTCAAGAAGCTCTTTATTGTTGACTTCATTGCAAGGAGATTAAATTTGAAAAAGAAAAAAATAGTGGGGAGGGAGTGAAAAGAAGGGCTTTTTTTTTTTTTAATCCTGAGATACTTAGGAGTCTATGATTCCTAACAGTGGTTCTACTTAAAACTTTCACCTATGGCACAAAAACAGACACATAGACCAATGGAATAGAATAGAAACCCCAGAACTAGACCCACAAACGTATGGCCAACTCATCTTTGACAAAGCAGGAAAGAACATCCAATGGAAAAAAGACAGCCTCTTTAACAAATGGTGCTGGGAGAACTGGACAGCAACATGCAGAAGGTTGAAACTAGACCACTTTCTCACACCATTCACAAAAATAAACTCAAAATGGATAAAGGACCTAAATGTGAGACAGGAAACCATCAAAACCTTAGAGGAGAAAGCAGGAAAAGACCTCTCTGACCTCAGCCGTAGCAATCTCTTACTCGACACATCCCCAAAGGCAAGGGAATTAAAAGCAAAAGTGAATTACTGGGACCTTATGAAGATAAAAAGCTTCTGCACAGCAAAGGAAACAACCAACAAAACTAAAAGGCAACCAACAGAATGGGAAAAGATATTTGCAAATGACATATCGGACAAAGGGCTAGTATCCAAAATCTATAAAGAGCTCACCAAACTCCACACCCGAAAAACAAATAACCCAGTGAAGAAATGGGCAGAAAACATGAATAGACACTTCTCTCAAGAAGACATCCGGATGGCCAACAGGCACATGAAAAGATGTTCAGCGTCGCTCCTTATCAGGGAAATACAAATCAAAACCACACTCAGGTATCACCTCACGCCAGTCAGAGTGGCCAAAATGAACAAATCAGGAGACTATAGATGCTGGAGAGGATGTGGAGAAACGGGAACCCTCTTGCACTGTTGGTGGGAATGCAAATTGGTGCAGCCGCTCTGGAAAGCAGTGTGGAGGTTCCTCAGAAAATTAAAAATAGACCTACCCTATGACCCAGCAATAGCACTGCTAGGAATTTATCCAAGGGATACAGGAGTACTGATGCATAGGGCCACTTGTACCCCAATGTTCATAGCAGCACTCTCAACAATAGCCAAATTATGGAAAGAGCCTAAATGTCCATCAACTGATGAATGGATAAAGAAATTGTGGTTTATATACACAATGGAATATTACGTGGCAATGAGAAAAAATGAAATATGGCCTTTTGTAGCAACGTGGATGGAACTGGAGAGTGTGATGCTAAGTGAAATAAGCCATACAGAGAAAGACAGATACTATATGGTTTCACTCTTATGTGGATCCTGAGAAACTTAACAGGAACCCACGGGGGAGGGGAAGGAAAAAAAGAAAAAAGAGGTTAGAATGGGAGAGAGCCAAAGCATGAGAGACTGTTAAAAACTGAGAACAAACTGAGGGTTGATGGGGGGTGGGAGGGAGGAGAGGGTGGGTGATGGGTATTGAGGAGGGCACCTTTTGGGATGAGCACTGGGTGTTGTATGGAAACCAATTTGTCAATAAATTTCATAAAAAAAAAAAACTTTCACCTAGATTTCCATTGTCAAATAAAACCCAAATCTGGATTTCAGTAAGGCGAGACCTTATTCAAAAGGATTATTGCAACAAGGGGAGGGAACTTTGCAGCGGGCCGGGGGGGGGGGGGGGGGGGGGGAAGAGGAGTCTGACCATAAGGTCTGCAAGTATCTCAAAGGCCAGGCAGAAAGGAATTTTTTTTAAGTTTTCATTTATTTAAAATTTTTTAAAAATGTTTTACTTGTTTTTGAGGGAGAAAGACAGAATACAAGCAGGGGAGAGGCAGACACAGAGTCCCAAGCAGCTTCCAGACTCTGAGCTGTCAGCACAGAGCCCGACTCGGGGCCCGAACTCACGAACCACGGGATCATGACCTGAGCCAAAGTCAGACGCTTAACCGACTGAGCCATCCAGGTGCTCCTAAAGTTTGTATTTAAAATTCTAGTTAACATACAGTGTAGTATCGGTTTCAGGAGTAGAAATTCAGTGATTCATCACTTTACATACAACACCCAGTGCTCATCACAGCAAGTGCCCTCCTGTCACCCATCTAGGCCCTCCCCTGCCCACCTCCCCTCCAGCAACCCTCAGTTTGTTCTCTATAGTTAAGATTCTCGTATGGTTTGCCTCCTTCTCTCTCTTTCTCTCTCTCTTTCTCTTTTCCCCCTTCCTTAAGATTCATCTGTTTTGTTTCTTAAATTCTACATATGGGTGAAATCCTATGGTATTTGTCTTTCTCTGGGGAATTTTCTTTTATAAGGAGGGGTAAATAAGGCTAGAAAGAAGCAGAATGGGCTAGAGGGACGAGCAGGTGATAGCAAGAACAGCTGAGCAGGAAATGTCTTTCCTTGGGGTCAGCTGATTCTCATGAGTGGTCAGTAAAGAAGGGTTGGCTGTTGGGCATTTGGGTGCTGTTAGCAGGTGAAGCAGTCCTCTCTTATGGGCCATTTTGCTTTCCGTGGTCTCAGTCACCTGCTGTCAACTGCGGTCTGGGAGCAGAGGCTTCACCTCCTGACTTCTCGTCAGAAGGTCCGCGGTAGCCTAACACTACGTCACAAGCCTACATTACTCACCTCACTGCATCTCGCACATGGGTCGTATCATGTCACCTCATCGCAGGAAGGGTGAGTACGGAACAATGAGATTTTGAGAGAGACCCTGTTTACGTGAACTTTTATGACAGTATGGTGTTATACTTGTTCTATTTTATAATTAGTTACTCTTGTTCATGTCTTACTATATCATAAGGATGTGTGTGTAGGACAAAACAGTCTATATAAGGTTTGGTACCACCCCCGGTTGCAGGCACCCCTGGGAGGTCTTGGAACCTCTTTCCCGTGGATAAGAGGGGACGACCGTGTTTTGTCCAGACTGGTCAGTGGGTATAAGCAGTCCAGCTAATCATTTACGGCCATGAACAGGAATGTGGAGGGTCTGTATCTGGTGTTGAGCTGGAGGAATTCACAAGTCTTTTTGAAGTCCTATGGGAAAGATAGTTTTCTGTGGAAAGGAAGCTGTTTCCCCAGAATACAAAAAGAATGGAGAGATTTCATTTTTTTTTTTTAATGTTTATTTTTCAGACAGAGATTGCTTCTCGGCCTTTTGGCTAAGATCAAGTGTAGTATTTTTGAGACAGAGAAAGAGTGTGAGTGGGGGAGGGGCAGAGAGAGAGGGAGACACAGAATCTGAAGCAGGCTCTGGGCTCTGAGCTGTCAGCACAGAGCTGGATGCGGGGCTTGAACCCGTGAACCATGAGACCATGACCTGAGTTGAAGTCCGTCGCTTAACCGACTGAGCCACCCAGACGCCCCAGAACGCAGAATTTTCTTGACCATTGTTGTTTTCCAGGTCCCCAGGGCTCGGGTAAGGTTTAACGTTGTCACCTGTATCATTGAAACATTTTCAAACACAAACCTCTTAGCATTTCTCCAATAAAGCAATTCTCTTTAAAATAAAATACATTTGTTGACTTCATTTTGGTTCACCTGTGTGTTTTGTAATTAAAGAGAATTGGCTTTCTTGGGTAAATGCTAAACGTTTTTTAGGAGAGGAAACAGTAACCAAAGTTAGCAATAAACACATGCAAATATATAGCACAGATTTTTTAAAAGTACTTTGAGGATAGAGTTGACTGAACTATTTAAAGCTGGCTGCAGGACTTTCAACTGAAAAAGATACTTTTTTCCCCATGTCAGTAAACTGGTATACACAATGTATGACTTTGGTGAACAAAGAATGTCAATCATTACAATAATAAGAGAACAATGTGGCTAAGAGAATGTTCACAAGTTGTCCTATTAGCCCCTCTAAAAATGATCATCATGGCTGAAGTGCTTTTTTCATGCGGAAAGCTTAAAAATTACAGCAAAACAATTAAAAGTAGGAGACTCTTTAAGTCGAGGTGAGGGTGGAAAAAAGGTTAATTTTTTTTTTAATTTTTTTTTCAACGTTTTTTTTTTTTTTTTTTTTTTTTTTAATTTTTTTTAACGTTTATTTATTTTTGAGACAGAGAGAGACAGAGCATGAACGGGCGAGGGGCAGAGAGAGAGGGAGACACAGAATCCGAAACAGGCTCCAGGCTCTGAGCCATCAGCCCAGAGCCCGACGCGGGGCTCGAACTCACGGACCGCGAGATCGTGACCTGGCTGAAGTCGGACGCTTAACCGACTGCGCCACCCAGGCGCCCCAACGTTTTTTATTTATCTTTGGGACAGAGAGAGACAGAGCATGAACAGGGGAGGGGCAGAGAGAGAGGGAGACACAGAATCGGAAACAGGCTCCAGGCTCTGAGCCATCAGCCCAGAGCCTGACGCGGGGCTCGAACTCACGGACCGCGAGATCGTGACCTGGCTGAAGTCGGACGCTTAACCGACTGCGCCACCCAGGCGCCCCAAAAGGTTAATTTTTTAACCCAACATTTCTCAGTGCTGTGGTCCACTGTGACCCTCAGCTGACTGCAACGTCTATAAAATAATGCAAATCCTTTCTAAATATCATCCTGGGGTCTTGCCGTCAGTGTTCTACAGTTTGCGCCGCTGTTGTGTATCATTCTATCAGTATAAAATCATAAACGGGTTGTAGGAACTGCTGCTTTCTCGCTGAGGATTTGTTCTTGACCT
This sequence comes from Prionailurus bengalensis, assembly GCF_016509475.1. Classification (NCBI taxonomy): domain Eukaryota; kingdom Metazoa; phylum Chordata; class Mammalia; order Carnivora; family Felidae; genus Prionailurus; species Prionailurus bengalensis. The sequence goes on from NC_057361.1 coordinate 8,907,553, forward strand.
TGTTAGTGTCCTTGGGGGTATTTTAGCAGAGTAGAAAAGTCCTATCACCAGGGATTAGTCGAAAACTCCTTCAGAACAACCATACTGACAGCAATGACAGGAAAACCATTTATTAGGAATCAGCCAGACACTGTCTTAGGCAGTGATAAAGTGAATTCTTAAACTGGGACCACAAAACAGGAGGTCGCCCCAGCCCACATAGCAAATGTAAACGTAGGTCAGCCTGCACTTACAGGAAGCACCTCATTGTCAGGGAAACCTAATACCAAACGCCATCTTCCAGCTCTGCTTTAGCTAGCTTCCCTTACCCTAGAAAATAGAAGTTTATACATCTTATTTCATTTAAACCTCACAACTTATTAAGTGGATAGTGTTTGACTCCACAGATGGCAAAATTGAATTTCCAGATTAGTCTCAGTCTTTTCACTATGCTACAGGAAATTTCTAAAATGTATGACAAAGAAAGGGGTCATACATTTAAAAAAAGTGTTTTAGGGACCCCTGGGTGGCTCAGTTGGTTCAGCCTCCGACTTCGGCTCAGGTCATGATCTCACAGCTTGGGAGTTCGAGCCCCACATCGGGCTCTCTGCTGACAGCTCGGAGCCTGGAGCCTGCTTCGGATTCTGTGTCTCCCTCTCTCTCTGCCCCTAACCCACTCGCATTCTGTCTCTGTCTCTCTCAAAAATAAATAAACATTAAAAAAATTTTTTTTAAGTGTTTTATTTATTTTTGAGAGAGAGAGAGAGAATGTGTGTGTGTGTGTGTGTGTGTGTGTGTGTGTGCGTGTGCACATGAGCAGGGAGGGGACGAGAGAGAGGGAGACAGAGGATCCAAAAGGGCTCTATACTGATAGCAGAGAGCCCCATGCAGGGCTCAAACTCACGAACCGTGAGGTCAGTACTGAGCCACCCAGGTGCCCCAAGAGGTTCCCTTTTGAGCCCAGATTTCTGAAGGATGACCACGGGGGCTATGGAGGGAGTGGGAAGAGGTAGGCCTGCTCTTTCCAGCTCCTTTCAGCTGTGGGCCTTGGTGACTTTACATTTTAGGCTCCTCTTTGCCAAGTTGCAGACACCTGTAGGCAGTATGTTAATGGTTATGGGGTTCAGGATACACTACCCCCACATCTGGCACCTCAGCCTTTGAATATGTGAGGCTGAAGGGATCTGAGGAAAGGCAGGCACGCGAAGGGCTGTCTTCTCTTCCCTTGAAACCGATCAGAGAACCATGTGAGAGGTGCCCTCCTCCGGCCTGGAGGAAAGGGGGCATCCTTGTCTGGAAAGGTAGAGAGGTACTAAGACCCTGAAAGAATGGGCCTAGCTAGGTTTCCCCTGGATTACTAGCCTTAGCTTGTACCCTTCTGTCCTATCACATTTTTCCATTACTTTCAATTCTTTTTTTAAAAAAGTTTTTTGAAATGTTTATTTATTTATTTTGAGAGAGAGAGCATGCATGTGACCTGGAAAGGGGCTGAGAGAGAGAGAGAGAGAGAGAGAAAGGGGTCGAGAGAGAGAGAGAGAGAGAGAGAGAAAGAATCCCAAGCGAGCTTGGTGCTGTCAGCACAGAGCTCGATGTGGGTCTCGAACTCAGCGAACCCTGAGATCATGACCTGAACAGAAATCAAGAGTCCAGCGCTTAACCGACTGAGCTGCTCAGACGCCCCTCCATGACTCTCAATTCTTTTTTTTTTTAATTTTTTTTTTCAACGTTTATTTATTTTTGGGACAGAGAGAGACAGAGCATGAACAGGGGAGGGGCAGAGAGAGAGAGAGACACAGAATCGGAAACAGGCTCCAGGCTCTGAGCCATCAGCTCAGAGCCCGACGCGGGGCTCGAACTCACGGACTGCGAGATCGTGACCTGGCTAAAGTCGGACGCTTAACCGACTGCGCCACCCAGGCGCCCCATGACTCTCAATTCTTAAACCAAGTATGAGAGCACTCAGGTGTAACTGTTTCTCCAGGTCTTCATTTCATTATGGAGGCTCCCATATCATATAAAACTTGTATTACTTAATTTTGGATGCTTTTCTTTTGATAATCTGCTGTTTGGTATAGGGGCCTCAGCTGAGAACCTAGAAAGAAGGGTAGAGGAAACAGATATTTTCCCTCCGTGATGGCTCACACCCTCTGGAGTTCTCACTGCCTGCCTCATGCTTGATCATGTGTGTGACCTCAGAGCCAGAGCCTCCCCTCACCCCAGTCCCTGGCTTCCCCCTACCTGGAACTCGTTAGCCAGTTCCACTCAGTCTCCTTGTTGGCACACCATTTTCCTCACTGGGACCGGAGGCCACTCTGTTGTCTATTTCTTGCTTTCCACAAAGTGGGATTAGAATACATTCAGTTAAAGATGTATGTGAGGTTTGGAGGGGTGAGGACTACTTTAGAGAACATGAGCTACTCAAGCAGGATGTAGAGCCACTCCCTTAGAAAACACTGAATATAGAGACAAGAGGGGCTCACTTTCCTGTTAGTACATAGATTAACCCTTGGTGGGATTCACCGGTGCTATGGTCCCGTGATAACTGTGTATGCACTTTTTAAAAGACCCTCTAGTATAACCTAGTTCTTCCTTCCATGTAGAAAATTCTTTGAAACTTTCTTTTATATCAGTTTTAAATAGCATCTTTGTTCTCTCTTTTTCATTTTTGGCCTTTCAGAAAATAAACTTAGAGTGTTTCAAGAGCATTAGAATTTTTTTTTCCATGTTAAAGTTAGAAAACTGAGATAGAATTGTCACTGAATAGAAGCAGACAGGCTACTAACATATGTTCCAGAATTCGGCCCTCAGGTTTGGAGTTTCAAAAATGGGAATCGTGCGGTACTCAGAGTCAGTCAGCCTTCAACGTAGCCTAACCATACTCCTAGGAGGCTGGTTTATCATCTGTGTCAGAATTTGTTTACCCTGAAAAATCTAGTTTGCGGGAAGGCTAGAGTATCTATTGTATCTGATACTGCATTTTCCCCCTTACAGGAAAGCTGTGGGTTTTCGTAAACTGGAGGAATAAATAAGGAAAACCTGGATGAACTCACTGGCTGGCCCCCTTTCCCTCTAGATTCCTTGAATATTAACTTCCTTGATAAAACGTGTTAAGGGAGAATTTATAACAATAGGTAAACTCATGACTCTCATACAAATAGAAAATGAACACATAAAATATTTTATGTAGCTCATTAATTAAATGAGGGCCCCAGGAAGATGCTATAGCCAGTTCAAAGTCAAATTTGTATGAAGTAAAATGTTGAAATGAATTTACAAATGGACACAAAACTGGTTTTTCCTAAGGGATATGGTGTAGGGAGTCGATTGAACTGCCACCAGAAAATTTATTTGCATGTCTTGGGCAAGAATTATTTTACATTGCTATTACCTGCAATTTATAGAGTTGTAAAATACCTCAAAGAAAATGAAATGCTAGAATCAGCCCAGAAGATTGTGCTCTACACAACGCGTAGTTTTTCTTTTGGAGATACCCAATAATCTTTTTTGCTTATTCCAGGTGTTTTTTTTTTTTTTTTTTTTTTAATAAACTTGTCTGATCTCTTCTTCTGGTGGACAGTCATAACCTGGAAGGCCAATTGTAGAACTGCTTTCTCCTGGCCTTGAGACCCCTTTCTTCCCTCCCTTCTACCGTCACTGGCACTGAGACTCCTTAGCAACATGCCCCTAAGGAAGTAGCTTTTATGGTTTAAAGCATTCCTCAATTGGTCTTCTGTGCAGTTAAAGTTCAGCACTTAGTACATTTGATTCCCAAACCTGGTTGATCAGGATCATCTTGGATTTTCAGAAATACAGACACCCAGGTCCATCTCTGGATTTTCTGATCCGGCTTCTTCAGCATTGGAGCCTTGGGACATGCAAGTCTTTAACAAAAGCTCACATTAGGAGTCTGTGGATATACTCTGGGATAGAGATGAAGGGACCTGAAAGGAGGAAACGCGGGCCTTGCTGGAAATCGGGGTTGGGTTAGAGGAATATTTGAGGCGAAAATGGCAAGACTCAGTGACAACTAAATATTGTAGCGGATGGTGGGGGAGGAGCAGGAGTTTTCATGAGTTCAGGGTGACTTCCAGTCACTGAGCAACTTGTTGGATGGTGGTAAGGCTCATTATCATCTTTAGAATGTTTAAAGATGATATTAGTATAGCTTTTCCCTCCACCACCAATCTGGGATTAATTCCAGCAGTTACCATTACTTTAGAAAGTTGCATTTTGTGAGAAAATATGATTCTCTATATTGCATATGCTATTTTATAACAAAAAGCAATATGAAAATAAAAGACATGTTTGGTAGTTTTAGACTCCATTAAATTTAATTAAATGGGCATTAAAAAAAATCATGCAAAAAGGGGCACCTGGCTGGCTCAGGTGGTGGAGCATGAGACTGTTGATGTTGGGGTTGTGAGTTCAGGACTCATGTTGGGCATAGAGCTTACCTTAAAAAAAAAGATTATGGGGGCACCTGGGTGGCTCATTCGGTTTCTGCTCAAGTCATGATCTAATGGTTCCTGAGTTCGAGCCCCACATCAGACTCCTTGCTGACAGTGTGGACCCTGCTTGGGATTCTCTGTCTCTACCCCTCTCTGCGCCTCTGGTGCTCGCGCTCTCTCTCTCTCTCTCTCTCTCTCAAAATAAATAAACTTAAAACATTATTTTAAAAAATCATGTAAAAAAATCAAAATGTAGTTTATGTCCCAAAAATAATCTTAAGGGAAAACCCAAACTAGTATTGCAGGTTGTGTTTGTGGTATTGTGATGTTGGGGAGGAAAAAGTTTTCCTTGACCCTCTTAGGGTCCTTGGCTGGGTCTGAAAATTAAACTGACAGATGAACAGGAGAGAAGCATAACCACATGTATTGAATATAAGCTTTACATGATTCCAGAACCCTCATAAAGAAGTGAAGACCCAAAGAAACTTGGTCCTAAGAATTAAATGAGGGGGGCAGGGGCAAGAGGAGTTAGCAAGACCTCTCCATTCACATTCTCCTCGCTTTGTCTTGAGAGCTATGGACACGGCTTTGCTCCTGGAGTAGGGAGGCCCCCCTCTCACTTGAGGTTTTATGAGCTGTTTTAGGGCAGCATGGGATGGGGGCAGGGCCAAGAGTGACCTCCTTGCATCTGCTGTCTCCTCAAACTCCTTCGGCTTCAGTATGCCAAGATGCCATATTTTGCGGCATTGTGTTCGGATCCCATCAGTGATTTATAATAAAAAATATACATTTGATCTTCGTCCCATTCCTGGCCCAGAACTCCTGAAGTCCTAGTTGTTTCCTAAGTGATAGAGTGACAATGCCTTTTGTTATTCATAGCAAGTCCCTTTCAAACACTCCTGAGTTTGCTAATGAAGTAACTTTTGAAAAGCCCCAGGTATCCTAAGGATGGGGGCTGGTTGCCAGGGGAACCCATCTTGATTTGAGGGCTGGAACTTTCAGCGTCCCCTCCCCTCACCTCCGGGGAGGAGAAGAGGGCTGGAGGTTGAGTTAATCACAAACAGCCATTGATTTCACCAGTCATGCTGTGTAATGAAGTGTCCATGAAACCCCCAAAGTCCAGGGTTCCGAGAGCATCCATGTTGGTGAACAAGAAGCGTCCGTATGTAAGAAGAGTGACCTACCCCAAACTCCATGAAGACCGAAGCTCCTGTGCTTGGAAACTTCTGGAGCTACCCCTATGTATCTCTTCATCTGGTTGTTGGTGTGTTCTTTGAATATCTTCTGTGATAGGTCAGTGATCTAGTAAAATTGAGTTCTGTTCAATGAGCTGCTCTAGCAAATTAATTGAACTCAAGGAGGGAGTCCTAGAGACCTCCAGTCAATCAAAAGCACGGGTTGTAAGCTGGAGTTGTTATTGGTGTCTGCAGGGTGGAGGGCGTGTGTGTGTGTGTGTGTGTGTGTGTGTGTCTGTCTGTCTGTCTGTGATGGAGTGGGGGGGGGGGGGGCATGGCAGAACTGAGGCCCTTAACCCGTGGGATCTGATGTTACTCTAGGTAGATAGTGTCAGAATTGAATTGAAATATGGGACACTGAGCTGGTGTCACAGAATTTGTTCGTGTGTGGAAAACCCACACACCTGGTGTCAGAAGTGAAGCTGTGTCGTTGCAGAGTAGTGAGTCAAGGAGACACAGGAGTGTGTTTTCCTTTATAGCATTTCTTGAAGCACTTTCCATAAGTGAAGCAGACCTGCTTTGTTCTCAACACAACTACTTTCTATAAAGGACATGAAAGGCCTTAAGTAACATATGCTCTACATCCTAGGGGAAAAAAATCACCTCCGCAAACAGTAATTCTTGATGCCTCAGACAGTTCTGTTGGAGGTTCAAGCGTCTCCAATGATGGCGCATCATTCACCAAATTCAGGAAACCCTAATCCATCAGTGTTGAAAAGGAACAACATGCACAGAAAATAGCAGGTGTGTTAGCCTTTCAGCAGATGGGGCGTGCATCCAGAGCGGATCCGCTGTAGTACATACCCTGCGGTACTGGTTATTGCAGTGTTGGGGAATAATATATCGATATGCAGCTGCTTCCTTGTGGAGCGTTTAGGACTTCCTGTGATTCCCCTTTCTTTTCCTTCCTCCAGTTTTCCTTCCCAGCTGCTAGGTGTGTGTGGGCATTGCCAGGGACCATTTGGATTTTAAAGGCTGAAAAGGAAGTCAAGTTCTTTTTTCCCAGGGGTTGACCAGTTACCAGCGCTTCCTTCTTTTGGGTGTCCTTGCGTTCTGTCATTGGCAAGGCCACACATGGCCATCACAGAGACCTGAGAAGCAGTCTGCAGCTGAAATGCACTGATCCATATCAAGGACTTGTTAAAGACGGTTGCCAGTGATCTGTTTTGTGGCACAATTTTCCAGGGACTCTTATGGCTTTAAGCGTGGTTACAAATGTTGATGTCCACATAGGTACTTGAGGATGTAAATGTCCTACCATACAAAGATGGATGTGCCCTGTCTTTTTTGCAGATTTCTTTTGCCTTTATTCTGTAGTGTAATCCTGTGATTTACTCTTTAAAAAAATTTTTTTAATGTTTATTTATTTTTGAGAGGGCAAGACAGCATGAGCGGGGGAGGGGCAGAGAGGGAGACACACACACACACACACACAGAATCCAATGCAGGCTCCAGGCTCTGAACTGTCAGCACAGAACCTGATGTGGGGCTCGAAGCCGCAGACTGCAAGATGATGACCTGAGCCGAAATCGGACGCTTAAGTGACTGAGCCACCCAGGCGCCCCAACAGATTACTCTTGATGAAGCTCTGCCTTGTACATGCCATCCGCTTGGCACATCTTGATCGTAGCACTCATCACAGAGTATTGGAGCATGTTAAATTCATGTGTATATGTATCTGCTACCTCTATGGAACTACCTCCCATTCTATTCATTTTTATATCCTCGCTGTCTACACTGGTGCTCAATACTGTTTGAGTTAAATTTAATTTATTCCCTATTGCCTGAAAGGATGAAGTCCAAACTCTTTAGCCCGATAATCAAATCCTTATTTAACTTCTCACCTTACTGTCCTTTGATTACCTACTTATAACCGGTATGTGGAACAAGAAGGACTTAAGGGGTGGAATCCAAAAGCAACTTTCATTTTGCTTCCTTTCTCCCTTTAAGTCTGTTCTGTAAGGTTTTGTTTTACTCTTGTGCGGCAACTCTCGGGTAATACAGATTCCCATGGTCGCTTCAGTTTCACAAGACCATCTCAATCCGGTGATTCAGCTGTCTGGTGCCGCCAGACTTCGCGCCTGAGCTTAAACCTACTGCAGCCAGAGGATGCGTTTGACTTGACGTTTACTCTCTTTGCTCCTCTGAAGCTTCTCCTCCCCTCTCAGGTTGTTAACCATGGTTTCTGATTCTTCCAGAGTGGAAAGAGAGGCAGAAGAGGGGTAGGCAAGAAAACTGTGGGGAGGGGGGAGGGGGGAGAGAAGGAACTTATTTATTCAGAGTGTAACACCGTCTGCTTTGTAAGACTTGAAAAAGAACAAAATGGGATAAATACACAGCTAATACTAAAGATGTTTCAGAGACCTAGGCAGAACTTCCCTCGTAACCCTTTCACAAGTATAAAAAAGAAAAGTCAAAGAGAGTGGGGGCGGGGGGAGGGGCAGCGGTCAACCACCCATCGTCACCGTATTACTTTTCCACCGGCTGGGTACTGACAGCATGTGACCCATGAGAAGCCCTAGTATGCAGATGAGGACGTGACAGTGAGTTTGGAGTGACCATCAGCTCCGGAGGCCATAGAAGCACCAAACAGAAACTCGTAGAGAAGCTGAACGAAGCTAAAGCATTTTAAAACCTATTAAACAGGTATCACTTCTTATCTTGGAATGCTCTCAAGTATCAATCATGTCACTAGAGAACCTCGTTGGCTGGAAAGAGCAAGGCAGTTATAACCTGGGGACATGAACGACCCTGACGCACCCCGCGTCGACAGGAAGACCAGAAGTGGCTTGTTACAGGCCGTTATGGCACAGAGAACCGCAGTGGCAATGTGGATGTAAGACCGAAAAAAGATGACAGCGAGAGAGCATGGTGCCCCCTCAGCCTATCTTCCGGTCTCCACAGCCATCTGCTCCCCCAACTCCCACCTAAGGATTGTTGGGGCTGCGGGAATAAGATTTTTTTTTCCCCAACTTCCTTCCTCCTGGTGACTCCTCATGTCACCCTGAGGGCCGTGGTGACTATTTGTCTGGAGTAGGAATTCCTGTGATCTTCTTTTCTCCATCCTCTCTCCTGTACAAAATACAGTATTAAAATGGCCTCTACTGAATGTACTGTCATTTCCAAACGTATTTACATGGTAAGATAAAAATATTCTCTTTAAATATTAAAAAAGTGGGGGAGGTGCCTGGGTGGCTCAGCCGATTGAGTGTCTGACTTCGGCTCGGGTCCTGATCTTGCTGTCCATCAGTTCAAGCCCCACGTCGGAGCCTGGAGCTGGTTTCAGATCCTGTGTCTCCCTCTCTCTGACCCTCCCGGACTCCTGCTCTGTCTCTGTCTCTGTCTCTGTCTCTCTGTCAAAGATAAGTAAACATTAAAAAAAAAATAAAAATAAATATAAAGAAAAGTCCAAATTGATGAATAGAATAAATTCAAAAGAAAGATTTTTTTCTGCTGAAAAGGAGAACATTCACTTTGCACAGATGACGGTTCAGCCTACAGCAAGGTGCTTCTGGTCTTCCCGTAGACCCGGGGTGCATCGGGGTCGTTCATGTACCTGAGTCATAATTGTCTTCCTTTTTGCGGGCTTTTCAACACATCTGTGTGTTTCCCCAGTAAGTCCTGTAATTGTTCCGGGTTGCACCTAAAACTCTCTGGGGTGGGATTGGGGGTCTGTTCACTACATCTGAGGTCACCGAATATGTACGTCCGTACCTCTTACGAAGTTGATTGGTCTTTGTCTGCTATTCTAAATACCAGGAAATGTCAGCTAGGAGGGAGGGCTCTGCCCGTGCTGAAAGGATACAATGATAATTTTGTATGTCATATCCACTGAATAGCTTTCAGTGATTCCAGAAAGTTCTTACGTGCCTGGTACTGCCAGACAGGTCTAGCCTTGGTATCCTCACTAGGCAGGGATATAAAGTTTATTTGTTTTTGTTTTTGTATCTTGAGCATTTTCATCTGTTCTTGTTACTCATTTGTTAGCCCTGACAAATCTGGAAGTATCTCCAGTTTCTCTCTGCCAAGTCTATTTGCCCCTCCCGGTGGTCCTCTTCTATAGGATTAAAGCGACGCTGTGCCTTCTCACCTTCATTCAACAGCTGACATCTAGTCCTTGGGAAGCACTTCTGCATTATCCTTCCCGACTGACACTGGGAGCTCAGATCCACCCCAGGGTTGCCCTTCACCTTTCGCCCTTCAGATTTTTCAAGTGGGAGTTAGACACTCAAGCTGGAGGGCACTCCTCTTAACTCCCCTGAGGATTCCTTTTGGAGCTCTTTCCCCCAGGTGTCCCTCCACATTCCCCTCCTGATTTGTCTGTCCCGTCGGGAGGAAGAAAGCACACCGGCAGCGTGAACAGAGTATCGCTCTGAAACACTTAACGTTAGTCGTTGACTGCTGAAGAGCTACAAGGTGGCCCCTGGGAGGTAGCCATTGCTAAAAACTACTGCCATCTCTATGGGCTGACAGATCCGAGGGACCAGGTCGCAGGTAGGAGAATTTAGAACCTGAGAGGAAGAGCCTCCAAGAGCTGGCGTCTCTGTGACCCGTGCTTCTGGGAAGGGCACTGTTCAGCCACAGGAACAAACTTCTGCTGCGGTGAAGAGGCATTACTGAGCTCCCACTAGGGAAGTGCACGCCAATGGCTGACCTTCAGCAGAACGCGCGTGTCTTCCTGTTCCAGGCTTCCAGCCTCCCTCTGGTGCCCCTCTTGAAAGAGCCTATCGGGGAGAGGCTGGCAAAGCAGAAGCTGACACGGACATCCGGCATCGCAGAGCAGAGTATGGAAGAGTGGGTTTTTAGCCAGATGACGATGACTTTCTTGGCACAGCAACTCTTGGGGTGGAGCCAGACTCCGGGCACGTCAATAGCACACAGTCTCTTCAACGATCCTTGAAACCCCTCTCAATGAGGCTTGGGGTACCCCGCTGTTCCCCCTGGAGGGGCCCCGGGCTCTCGGCAGAGTTCCTGCCCCCTCCCCGATAGTCTGTGGGGGGGTGGGTGGGGTGGGGTGGGGTGAGGGTTAAGGGCCACGTAGCTGCTTTTTGGATATCTCTTTAAAAATTTTCTGTTACGTTTGGGGTGCCTGGGTGGCTCAGTCGGTTAAGTGTCTGACTCTTGATTTTGGCTCAGGTCATGATCTCACAGTTTGTGAGATCGAGCCCTGCAGAGGGCTCTGTGCTGCTAGTTCCGGAGACTGCTTGGGATTATCTACCTCCTCTCTGCCCCTCCCCCAACTCGTGCGTGCACATGCTCTCTCTCAATAGACGTTTAGAAAAAATTCTCTTATGGTCAAGCACTTTCCTTTAAAATATGATCTCTACTGTTTCTCTTTACCCCGTTTTATAGCTTTAACTAACTCCAGCTGCCTCTGTTTCCTCTATTCTCTCCGTCCTACGAGCCCCTCCCACCACCACCACTAAGCAAAATTTGTGCCTGTGTTCTTTCTTGCCTTATCTTCCTTATTTTTTATTTATCTCATTTCTTTCAATACCTGTACTAGGGTAGGTGAGATAAGAGAAAGGATAGAATTATTCGGGCATGAATCAGAGATCTTAATAATTTCTAAGATACAAATTGCGAGGCACAGACAGGGCTGGAACCGCTCAGTTATTGCATGTCTTCTTGTGTAGGATACAGTCTGTTAGAGACTTAACATGTGAGGCTCCAAAGCATGTATGCTGCTATATTGATTATACAGTAGGGCCACAAAACATTTATACTTAGTTACATGGCTTAGATTACCTTTCCAATGCCCTATAAATCAGTAGATTCCAGGCTGTTTGCCGTAAACCATCCTAGACCGATCAGGTATGTCTTGCTGAAAGAATTTTATAAATAAGGAATCTTGCACCAGCCATCAGTTTGCCAGGAGGTCTGTTGTTAGCATCATTTCACAAGGATTTATTCAAGTAAACTTTCTTTTAAGAAAGATGACGGATTGTAGGCCTGCCACCATTTCCTTTCCAATGACCATTTCCTTTGCAGCCAGTGAGATGGAACTGACGAGAATTAATACTAAATATGTTGACTGCAGACGAGCGGAACAGAAAGAACAGAGATGCATGGACAAGCTCATTTATGTTCCATCTGAGACGTGTTTTCCTTAAGAAGGTAGGGAGGGTCCAGGCCGCAATTGGTAAGCCTCAGGCAAGGAACTGGAGCAAAGCCAGTAACTCTCCACCCCCCCCCCCCCAGCCCCCGCCATGTGTATTTATTGTGAGAGAGAGAGAGCATGGTAGCAAGCTTGAGCATGGGAGGGGCGGAGAGAGGGAGGGAGAGAAGCTGGCTCTGCGCTGTCAGCATGGAGCCTGATGTGGGCTCCATCTCACATGACCTGAGCTGAAATCAAGAGCCTGACCGTCAACCTACTGAGCCACCCAGGCACCCCAAAACTGGTAACTCTTAACTGCATTAAGCAGATAGATTGCAAAGGAGGTTTGGGGGTGGGGGATGATAGGAGGCAGAGCCAGCTTTAAGTTTCCAGACTGCAGAGAGGGAAAAAGTCGCTAGCGATCCTAAAGCCCAAATAAACTGCACTGATGTGCTCCCAAGTTTTTCCAAGTTTGTTAGGTGCGTTGACAGGAGATCTCCTAGGAGGTGTTCCCCAAATTTGGCTGGTCATAAGATTCACCTAGGAGATGGGGAAGCTTTTAAAAACTGCAAAATCCCAGCTCCCACATCAGACCTACTTGGATCAGAATCCGGGGGTGGGGCTGGAATTCAGTATTTTTAAGATGCTCCTGAAGAATGTTCTAATGATCTTTGTGGTTGGGAGACCATTTCCCTGTACTACAGATCAAACACAGTGGGCCTTCCCATGTTGCCCTGTCTGGGAACTAAAACACCCAGTCAGTAAGATTCCAGGCCCTTTGGGAAAGTGAGCCTTTCCCTCAGGGCACCAATATCCTGTGAAACGTGTGGTTCCTACCATCTGGCACTAGGCAGTTACTACTGCAGATAGTTATTTTTCTGTTTATAATTACACTTGTGTTAATTTTCTATTGCTGCCGTGACAAATTACTGCAAACTTAGTGATTTAAAGAATGCACATTTACCGTCTTGGAGGTCAGAAATTGGAAATGGTTCTTATGAGGCTAAAATCTAAGTGTTGGTAGGGCTTCATTCCATTCTGGAGGCTTGAGGAGAGAATTTATCTTCCCATCCTTTCCAGCTTCTAATGGGCAACCCATATTCACTGGCTGGGTCTGCCTCCTGCCATCTGTGGAGCCAGCAACAGCAGGCTGGGTCCTCCCTGCACTACCATTTCTTTGGTTCTTCTCTGCCTCCCTCTTCTACTTTTAGGGATGACAACTACAGGAGTTCCCCCCCGCCCCTTACCAGCCCTGTCGCTTTCCACGGTTTCTGTTACTTGTAGCCCATCACAGTCTGCAAGCAGATGGTCCTTCTCCTGATGCATCATCAGAAGGTCACCAGTAAGGGCGCCTGGGTGGTTCAGTTGGTTAAGCGTCCGACTTTGGCTCAGGTCATGATCTTATATTTCATGGGTTTGAGCCTGCATCGGACTCTGTGCTGACAGCTCAGAGCCTGGAGCCCGCTTCAGATTCTGTGTCTCCTTCTCTCTCTGCCCCTCCCCCGCTCGCTCGCGCGCGCGCGCGCGCGCGCGCGCGCTCTCTCTCTCTCTCTCTCTCTCTCCCCCCTTCAAAAATAAACATTGAAAAAAAAAAGGTCGCCAGTAGCCTAACTCTTAGGCACAATGCCTACATCATTTACCTCCCTTCATCTTATCACATAGGCACCTTATGTCATGAGAAGGTCGAATATAGTACAATAAAATATTTTAAGAGACCACATTCGTGTAACTTTTGTTACATGTATATTGTAATTTTAGTTTATTATTAGTTGTTAATCTCTTACTGTGCCTAATTTATACACTAAACTATCATGGCTATGTATGTACAGGAAATCCATGACATATACAGATCTTCCCGGACTTATGACGGGGTTATATCCCGATAAATCCATTGTTTGTTGAAGATCTCGAAAGCTGAAATGCATTTAGCACGCCTAACCTGCCAGACATCATAGCTTAGGCTGCAGTTGGGCAAAGTCCTCTCACACAAAGCCTCTTTTATAATAGTGTTGACTATCTCATGTAATTTATTGAATACTGTACTGAAAGTGCCAAACAGATGGTTGTCTGGGTACAGAATGGTTGTCAGTGTATCGGTTGTTGACCCTCGTGATCGCGTGGCTGGCGGGGAACCGCGGCCGGTGCCGCTGCCTGGTATCACAGGAGAGGATCTTCTTGCATATTGTTAGCCCGGGAAAAGATCCAAATTCAAAATTCCAACTACCATTTCTACCAAATGAGTATTGCTTTCGCACCAGCGTAGTTGAAAAATCGTAAAATTGTAAAGCTGGGAACCATCTGTACAGGGTTTTTGGCACTACAGTGGTTTCCGGCATCCACCAGGGGTCTTAGAAGGCGTCCCTCAGGGATGAGGGGGGACTACTGTATTGTGATTGCATTGGGCTCACCTGGAAAACCCAGGCCACTCTCCCATTGTAAAGTAAGCTGATTACTGCCCTGCAACCTTAAGTCCCTTTGCCATCTAATGGAACACAGTCACAGGTTCTAGGATTAGGGTGTGCACATCTTCCGGGGGGGGGGGGGGGGGGGAAGGGGGGCGTTATTCTGCCTCCGTCATATCCTGTTTTCCAAATTAGATTCCTAGGAGGACAGGACCACATGCTATCTTAACTAGAAGGGTGTTGTGCCAGAGTAATCATTCAATAATTGATGGTTGAATGGTTGGATGAATTTGAGCTAAATGCTGAATGAAAGTGCCTCCATTTCCAAGTTGTAGTTTTCTGCAGAGGATTCCTTCACGTTACTGAGCTTATACACCAGAATAATTTCATGAAGTACATTGTAATCGGGAATAGAACTCATCAATACGCTAGAACTTATCTCAGTGTCCAAAAAGGTATTACTTCTGCCTGTTTAGATCAATACACGTGCTCCCAAAGCTGTTGTCATTTCTCCAGGATCACCCGCTTCTCCCATTGTTTGCGTAAATGTTTTGCTCCCTGAAGAGTCCCTGGAGTGTCTGGCAGGATGAGTCCAGCAAAATCATCTTCCTGTTTAGTCATGTTTTTGGGAACAGAAATCAGCATTCATTTGTCAGTAGTACATGGTTCCCGTAGGTTGCTTTCCATTCTCTCAGCATCTTAAATTTAAAAAGAAAAAGAAAAACAATACACGAATACAAAGGAAAATGGTGTTGCCCGTTCTCACCCCAGTATGGAACTTGAATAGTGTCTTGATTTGATTGTTATTTAGAAGCAACCTTCTTATGTTCCCAATCAAAAAGTTCTTTCCTTTCTAAAAAGGAGGAAATAATAGCTTTTGGATATCTCTCACAATATTGTCACACTTCCTGAACTCCATATTTTAAAATTCAATGAGTCAATAAGGGAGCATTTTGTAAGCACCGTGCTTGATAAAACACATCTAAGACAGAAACCTCACCTGAAAGAGGCTGAAAATCTAGTGGAAATCTATGCAAACCTGGAAGGAAAGAAGCCTTTATACAAAGAGTAGATTTAATTGAACCTTTTCTATGCCACGGAAACATTTGCATCTAATGATCATAATGTTATTTTAGCTGTAATAGCCTCAATTTGCTGTGCAACGAGTTGAAAAGATAGCATGGATATGTAACAATCCTCTATGATTTTTTAAATATTTTAACCAAGACTTAATTTTCTTACCAAATTTAATATTTTTCCAAAGTGAAATCAATAAGGAA
Organism: Prionailurus bengalensis; assembly: GCF_016509475.1. Taxonomy (NCBI): domain Eukaryota; kingdom Metazoa; phylum Chordata; class Mammalia; order Carnivora; family Felidae; genus Prionailurus; species Prionailurus bengalensis. The sequence continues at coordinate 8,922,994 of NC_057361.1, forward strand.
AACCAACTCGGTTGAATTTCACCTTCTCCTGTTTAACCTTTCCCGTAACGCCAAGCGACAATTCCTTTGATTCACACAGACTCTCACTTCGATCCAAAATCCTCCTGAATACTTCATCTCTTAAATCTCCAGTTTCACTTATATTTAAGTGCCCAACTTGTATGAATGCGGCTGATTTTTTTCAAGTAGGCTCGATTAAACTTTCCGAGTGGCCACACTTATCTGGATTACACTAGAAGATTCTCTTCTAATGATCCTCATTTCAGCCCCTACTTCCCCAGCCATCAGCGACTAGGTGGCTTGGGTGTGAGTTTTAACTGCTTATCTGAGTTTCTTTTATGCTTTTCGTGGCAAGAGGTAACAGCAATGAAAAATATGAACAATAAAATGAAAAAAGAGTATTATTGCCGTCCTGGCGTTGCAGCCTCAAAAACTTTAGATGTAAAGATACCTTAGGGGCGCCTGGGTGGCTCATTCAGTTAAGCATCTGACTCTTGATTTCAGCTCAGGTCATGATCTCACAGTTTTGTGGGTTTGAGCCCCAAATTGGGCTCTGTGTGGATGCCGTGGAGCCTGCTTGGGATTCTCCCTCTCCCCTCCCCTGCTAGTGCTCTCTCTGTCTCTCTCAAAATAAGTAAATAAACTTAAAAAAAAAAAAGATATCTTGCCCATGTCAGGGGCTTCTCCCCATTTCATTGCCTCAGAAAGAGGAGACACTGCCTCTCCCTGTTGTTACTACTGAAAACGTGCGAAGTAATGAACTGTTTTGCCCGGACAGCGCTGTTCTATGATGGTGGGTTGTGAGACCCTGACAGATGCGTTTTTGTTAAGTTGAACTTGAGAGTCCCAATTTACTGCCTCAATTAGAACTGTGCCTTCCAAGTTCCTGCTTGACTTGTATGTGCAAGATGCATTCAAAGCAATAAGCTTTTGAATTTGTACATTCTCAATGCCTTGAGCGCTCACCCTAGGCCCTGATCGTTTGCATTTTTGCAATGAACACCTGTTGCAAGTGACTCGGGCCTGCAGGGGCAGCGCACCAGCTTCCTTCAGCTTAGACGGGGACTGTCAGAGCCTGGGATACACTGAGAAGTGGAGGACTCCTCACCAAGTGTGGTAGCAGCTAGAGCAGGTTTGTTCCTTGTGGGTGCTCCTCTCACTGACCTGGTTTCCTCCGAGGAGAAACAGAAGGTCTGTAGGTATCTTCACTGAGGGACACGGCCAACTTCTAGAGTTCTGTATGCCCTTTTTCTTGTGACCACACAGGTCCACCAGTTCTTCCCATTCCATCTTCCTCTTGCTCTTCCATTCCCTTTTTGAGTGACCAGCTGGGGACCCCTGCACCCCCAACCCCCCTTGTTTGAGCCTTGGTTCTCGTTCACGAGAAAAGCTTTTATGTTTTGGGCCAGGCCCTGTGCTAATACCCTCAACAGCCCAATGAGGTGCTGTTATTGTGTAGTTGTTACAGGGAAGTATTTTTAAAAGGTGGCAGAGGGGCGCCTGGGTGGCGCAGTCGGTTAAGCGTCCGACTTCAGCCAGGTCACGATCTCGCGGTCCGTGAGTTCGAGCCCCGCGTCGGGCTCTGGGCTGATGGCTCAGAGCCTGGAGCCTGTTTCCGATTCTGTGTCTCCCTCTCTCTCTGCCCCTCCCCCGTTCATGCTCTGTCTCTCTCTGTCCCAAAAATAAATAAACGTTGAAAAAAAAATCTTTAAAAAAAAAAAAATAAAAGGTGGCAGATGGTCCCAAGGAAGACAAGACAAGCGTGAGTTTGCTGGCAGGGGGGAGGATGCCTCTGTTGTCTCATGAGGAAATTTAGGATTGTGGAAAACGGTTTTTCCCTGAAGGTTCTGATGATTCCCTAAGTCACTTGCTAGTTTTGAACTTACTGTGTTTTGGTCAAAAATGCCTGTCATTTATCTCTTATCACAGTAATTGAAGCAGAGAAATCTCTCCCAACCGAAAGTCTCCCAGAAGTTGGATCACGTTTTAGGGCAGTTCGTGGCCTCCAGGTTGTAAAGATACTTATAACAGGATGCTAGGGTGGGAAGACCGTGTGTGAGACCATTTCAGGCAAGGCTATTATTAAAGCAAAGCTTACAACCAGGCAGGCCATGGTTGAATATGAATTGGGGCCTGAACAGTCTGGATAATTGGATCTTGTCTCCAGTTGTATTGTGCCAGTGGAGACTAGACCAAAAACAGAGGCTATTTCTCATCAACGTTTCCTCTCTGCCACAGGACTGCTAAGAGGGACCTCTTGTTGGCTCTCTCTGTGGCAGAGTGCCTTGAAAGTCTTCTTGGGTGACACCTCTAGTATGGCCTCAATCCGTTTGCTGAAACCAGGCCGAGTTGCTGAACTTCCTCATCAATACTGATGACTTCAACTGTGGAGGCACATTACCAAGAACATTACTGATGGGGCAATGTCATCCCGGGGCGGGGAATCACCCGTGCATTTCCATGGGTTTAAACCTTCGATCTGAAAATAGGGAGCCTTTCATCAATGACTTGAAGAATGGAATAAAAGAATCATAGGTATTAAGATTCCAGATGGCCTTAAAGCAACTGTAGGGGGTTGTCCTGCAGCTTGGAATTAGGTCCAAGTTTAAAGCTGCCTTGGGGCGCCTGGCTGGCTCAGTTGGAAGAGGATGCAACTCTTGATCTCAGTCTCCCGGGTGAGTTCGAGCCCCACATTGGGTGTGGAGATTACTTAAACAAATAAACTGAAAAAAAAAAATTGCCTTGATGGCATTGGTCATCAAGATCACATAGGAGCCCAAGGCCACCTTGATGTAAACTCACTGATGAATTTAAGTGCAAAATGTTGCAGTCTGTGAAAAGCTGGCTAAATTTGAGATTCGGGAGATGCAGAAAGCCTGGAATCTACATGATTTAACAAAACAATGACTTTGCTGTTGAAAAATTTGTAACAAACATAGCAATTCATTCCTACATCTCTCAAGGTAATTAGTTTCATAGATTAAAAGGGTCTATTCTGCTGCTCCCTGCCTTTATTCCTGCCTCTCTACTCTCACAAATCCTCATTGGACTATCCAAAGCACAGGTAGTCTTGTTATGAGTTATAGTAATAAACCATTGCTAGTACATTCCTCCCCTACCCTCAGATCCAGTAGTTGTGGTATTTGGGGGGTTGCTAGGATCCTGTAGCAAAACCAGGGACAGGTATCATTTGCTGCATTTGGGAACGCTTTACTAATTTTGTGATGCCTCTTGGCACCAAGAGATTAGGCAATTTGAGTCTCTTGCCTAGTTCAAGGAAAGACACTTTTCCAAAGATGTATATTATTAAGGTGCCCTTTCAACTCTGTAACCCTCTGTGCAACCGTCTTGATCACTCTTTTGTGTCTCCATTGCCCACACCTTATGGCCTGTGGTCTGGTTAAATGCTTCATCTCACTGACTCTATCTAGAAAACAGAAGAGAAGGGCTTGGTCCCAGCACTAACCGACTGTGCCCAATCACAAAAATTAAAACTAAGAATGCTCTAAGCCAATGAGCTGGATCACCACTCTTCATAGATAGGAACTACCCCAAGAACCATCAGGGGAACAGAAAGAGTAGGTGTTTAAGCCAAGTCAGGAATAAAATTTCTGCTGACTGCAAGTCTCTGCCACTTTGGCTGGGTGAAATGATTTTTCCCGGAAGGTTTCAGTGATTGCCTAAAGCACTTGCTAGTTTTGCTAATGTGGTTTGACCTCACTGGGGCTCTCATCACAAATGCCTGTCATTTATCTCATGCTACACATAGCTGAGGCAGAGAATTTATTCCCAGCACCAAGAATCTCCTAGAAATTGGATAATCACCCCTTTGGTTCAATCCAATTTCATTTGATTGTCCCCTGGTTTAAGCCTCCTCTACGAATAAATATAGCATTGATCTGGTGGTCGGTTTGTGTAATTGGCAATTGTTCTTCCCCTCTTCCAGATCATTTGTTTGTCTCACATGGTTTACAATGGCTGGATTTGTCAGAGGTATTCCCATTGGGCCTTCTAGATTTCTGCAGGCCATGATCTGATCCCCAGGGTTTCTTTATTTCCTCCCTTCTGCAATCTGTGAGTCACTGTATGTGTCTTAGCCATGGGCCGGCCTGCCATCCTTATTCCAAAATCGGAATGTGAGTTGCTGCCTTGCTTGCACCAGATTTTGTTAGGAGCAGGGAGACCTGTTTGCTTTCACTTGCAGCGAAGAGTTTTGAGTGTGACATTCCATAGTACACATTAGCTATGGCCTTGACATTTCTTATATTTGATGGCTATTTGCTTATTTGCAGAGTATGACTCAGGAATGATTGCAGTATTGTAACTGTATTACTTATGTAGAGATGTGTGTGTGTGTCTATGTAATTTAACACTGTAAATATCAGCATAGGGTGTGAGCTGTTCCGTGGCTTTCATTTTGATGAATACATAAGTGAACGAATGAATGAATGATGTTGCACTGTGAGATTTTTCTCCTTAGTATGTAGCTAGTAACTTCACATTTCCATTGTCTTCCCAACAGTCGTCCCATCCTCTCTGATGGCAAAAAGCAGTAATGCATTTGGTGCAGGGTTTGGGGCCATTCCAGCTCTAGGGACCATTGTTGACTGGTCTTAGGCCTATTGCCCCAGCGTTAGATACCCAAAAGGGCACACTGGTTTAGGTACCACTGAGAAAAAGTGCAGAAAAACCTTGACAGAACTATACATCAACATGTAACAAAACATGTAACATGTACATCAAGGTGTATTTTACTTCAGAGCTCTTACAGCATGCAGAATATGCATCTTACAATGCGGGCAATATGGTGAGTTGGTTCAGAGTGAAGCTCAGAACTTTTGTTTGATACTTTGGGGAAGAGACACCCCCCCCCCTTCTCAAGTACAAGTGAGGAAGTAGTGTTCTGGCCACCAACATCCTATGACTCTGAGGAGGGCTGCCCCAGATGTGGCCAGTTGAAAAGAAACTGGGTTCTAGGAGCTCCTGGGTGGCTCAGGTGGTTAAGCATCTGACTTTGGCTCAGGTCACAATCTCACAGTCCATGGGTTCCAGCCCCGCATCAGACTCTGTGCTGACAGCTCAGAGCCTGGAGCCTGCTTTGGATTCTGTGTCTCCGTCTCTCTCTGCTCTTCCCCTGCTCACGCTCTGTTTCTCTTTCTCAAAAATGAATACACATTAAAAAAGAAAGAAAGAAAGAAAGAAGGAAGGAAGGAAACTGGGTTCCTGACACTGTCCTGTCTTGGCAGTGAGTTCTGCGGTTATGTGTATTAGGACATTTTCTTTATTATTGAAGCCAGTTCCAGTTGGTTTGTTTTTTAATTTGGAACCTAAAGCATCCTGTGTCAAGCATGACTTTTAATAAAGGATACTGAGCTCAAGAGGACGGACCATACACTGGGCAGCAATTAGAATCATAAAGAAAGAAACCCAAAGTGTAACACAGTGTAGGATGTGAAAGAAAGAATGACCTGTACATGGAGCAAAATATCCCTTCTGTGTCCTCACTTTTGCCTCGATTCTCTGATCACACCTGGCTCCTGTTCTTGAGTCCACTTGCAGGCCTTTTCATTAGAATTCCAGAGGAGTTTTCCAGGGAAAGTACATAAAAAAGTAAATGGGAATTATCCAGTTTGGGAGAAAAAAAAACAAACCCAAAACAAAAGAAGTAACAGAGAAGCAGGATAGCAAGTGGTTGAGAGTTTAGGGCTAGCGTTAGGTCCTGATTTCAAATCATGACTCTGTTGCTCACTCCTGAGCCACCTCACTGGCTCCTCCTTGTCTTCTCTCATCTGCCAAATGGGTCCAACCCTTGGCACTGTTAAGAGAATTAAACAAGGTTGATGCATGTAAAGATGTTAATGAATGCCTTACAGATGCTAATTTTTTTTTTTTTTTTTTTTTTGAGACAGAGACAGAGCATGAACGGGGGAGGGTCAGAGAGAGAGGGAGACACAGAATCTGAAACAGGCTCCAGGCTCTGAGTGCTGACCACTGACGCGGGGCTTGAACTCACGGACCGCGAGATCATGACCTGAGCCGAAGTCGGACGCTTAACCGACTGAGCCACCCAGGCGCCCCCAGATGCTAATTTTTAATACTGGCAAAACTTAGAAATCATTTTCAATTATATACAGTATCCAAAAGAGATTGTAATCCAGTGGCCTTAGCCTCATGAGTATGTAAGAATAAATAAAGACAACTCTTCAGCCAGTAATAGCTGCTAGGCCTCAAGATAGATAATAGACCAGTAAGGTTCTTCATTGTCTAGATTCAGTAAAGTCCTCTCTGGAGTTGTCACAGCACAATCTTTGGAACAGAAGGCTTGACTTTGCCTCCCTCTCCCATGGGCGCATGTCTTTGGGGTTCTTCCGTTCTTTCAGGTACAGACTTCAGTAGCTTTATTTTTGCCTGGTTGTCCAGTAACCTCCACTTCAGTGCCTCTTTTCTTTTGTTTTTTTGTTCTTTTTTAATGTTTGTTTATTTTGAGGGAGAGAGCGGCAGAGTGTGAGCGGGGGAGGGGCAGAGAGAGAGGGAGACACAGAATCTGAAGCAGGCTCCGGGCTCCGAGCTGTCAGCACAGAGCCTGAGGAGGGGCTCGAATTCACAAACCACCAGATCCGAGGTTGGATGCTTAATGGACTGAGCCACCCAAGGACCTCTCAGTGCCCCCTTTCTAATTCATACTTACTCTATCCATTTCCTCCCTTTGTTGAAAGAAACAACTTCTGTGTTCCCATCCATTGCTATGAATAAGGAAATCATTGTTCAAAAACATTGGGTTTTGTGTAAATGTATTTTAAGATGTGATGTTTCAAAGAAAAGGATTGTGGTCTGAATCACAGACTAGAGCTGTCTAATTTTGTGGGTATTGCTTAAGAAGGAGGTCAGGTTTGGGGCGCCTGGGTGGCTCAGTTGGTTATGTGTCCAACTTCTGCTCAGGGTCACGATCTTGTGGTTCGTGGGTTCTGGCCCCACGTCGGGCTCTGTGCTGACATCTTGGAGGCTGGAGCCTGCTTCAGATTCTGTGTCTCCCTTCCTCTCTGCCCCTCCCCTGCTCACTCTCTGTCTCTCAAAGATGAATAAACATTAAAAAAAAAAAAAACTAAGGTATCTTTTTTTTTTTTTTTATTTCAACGTTTATTTTTGGGACAGAGAGAGACAGAGCATGAACGGGGGAGGGGCAGAGAGAGAGGGAGACACAGAATCGGAAACAGGCTCCAGGCCCTGAGCCATCAGCCCAGAGCCCGACGCGGGGCTCGAACTCACGGACTGCGAGATCGTGACCTGGCTGAAGTCGGACGCCCAACCGACTGCGCCACCCAGGCGCCCCTAAGGTATCTTAATAGTAGATACTAAAAAAAAAAAGCCAGTTTTAAGTCCGTCTCCAGGTATGGGTGTATCTAGGGCTTTGCTGCTGAAAGTGTTGACCTTAATGTAGCCAGGACATCACATGGGAGCCTGTTAGAAATACAAAATCCCAGCACCCCTCCCCCACCTGCAAACCAGAATCCCTACATTCACGGGGACTTCAAATGACCTTGACACTGGAGGAACTCTGCTCTCAGAAGCAGAGTGGATGAGGGTAGAGAACGGACTGTGAGGCTCATCTTCTGATTGGAAGAAGGCCTTTGTGTGACTTTATGCTAAGTGTTCATTCTTTGTTTCTGTCTTTTGTATTATTCTCCTTTGTCATGAAGAGAGAAAGCTACTCATTTATTAAGAAAGAAACTACTTCAGAGACCAGCCGTGATAAGGGATGCCCTATAGCACTAGGGAATATGCAATCAAACATGGCCTCTGCCAGAGAAAGCTCAAAGGCTGTAAGGATGGCAGTTAATGAATTCCACTCAAGTCTTCAGGAGAATCAGGTTTAGATCCAGCAGCAGTTGGCAATGCTAAAAGATTCCTCTGTACCCTAAGATGAAAGGGGCTCAGGGGAAACAGACCCTGGTCACAGCTCAAGGGGGTGAGCGCAAAGAGTCAGGTCGCCGGAGGGGCTGCGAGCTAGGAGTCAGGCTTGAACTAGAGATCTGGACTGAGTGGTTTCCACTGGACTCTGGTCAGCCCAGAGTTGAAGAGTTGGCAGAGAGAAAAGGTCAAAGTCAAGAGAGAGGGTTATGCAAGTGGCATAGGAAAGAGCAAAGAAAAAGATTGAAAGTCCAAAGCAATAATCAGAAACCAGAAGTGCCCTGGGAGTTGAAGAGGTAGGCAGAAAGGAAAACAGGAGATCTGGGACATCAGCCCTTTGGACACTTTGCTGTTGGTGAGTGCTGGACATTGAGATTTGCCAGGAATCTAAGGTTATTACGAAATGGGGGCTCCTAGCTGGAGCGAGGAGAGAGGGTCATGGAGGGAGACAGGTAGTGACCAGGAGCTGTTGACCCAGGCAGACTTCTGTGCTGTGAGCGGCTGGGCAGGAAGGATGAAGTCCACGAGGTCGAAGATGCTCAAGTGAGAAAGGTTCATGGAGGAGCCCTGGTTTCTCCACTATGCCAGGCCAAGGAGCAAAAAGTTCCTGAAGGATTGTTGGGGGCAGGAAAACAACGGAAGGGCAGCCCAGGTCAAAGAGGCGAGAGGAGTGAGGCAAACAAGGCTGTTGACTGGCATGCCGAGATCTGCCTGTTGGCTCTCTGTGCTCTTTCGTAGAGCCTGATGGGCACAGATGACCCTGAGCATAAATCACAGCACAAAGGAGGGCAGAGGCTTGCGAAGAATGCAAGGTACCTCAAACCAGTAATGTTTGTACTTGGGTTCAGTATTTCAGTTGCTAAAGTCTTAATCCAAGGAAAAGGATATCATTTTGAATATAGGACCAAGCATGCCATCAAGAAAATGTGCAGGCGTTGCAATCAGACACATGGGGGCTTTGGAAAATTATCTTTGGGCTTTCGTTTCTGTATCTATAAAATTGAGAAAATGCTACCTTCTCTGTAGGGCTCCTGGAAAGGTTTAACACATGTGGAACACCTAACAAGGTAACACCAAATGCATAGCAGGGGGCTTGATGCAGCTGGGGAAGTGTGGGAAGGAGAAAGCATTCATGCTTGTCTGCCTGAGCCTTCTACCTGCTTTTGCTCATTATGGACGTTCCACTATTCCTTTTGTATTTGAGGGCTACTAATTTTTTGTTTTTGTTTTTGTTTTGCATTTGCTGCACGAAGAAGATGATAGTTCTATTTCTGGTAGGTACTGAAAGAGGACAAAAGTACTTAGTTTAAAATAGAATTGACCGAGGGAGAGTTGAACTCTACCTAGAAGCTACACACAGCGCAGCCCTAGGATAGACAGCTGCCATCTACTGCCTGCCTCCCTCCTGGTGGGCAGAGAACCTCAAGGAAAATAAGAGTCTTATAAGCGCTAACCCTGAAAGTCTAGGTCTGTAAAGGGAGGGCCAACATCTCAGCTTGTATCAAGCCAAAAGCTGCTATTTACTTGGTGAATTATGGAAAGGCCAGCTGCTTTCGAAGCTAGTGGGTGGGTATAGTTAGGTCACTACCCTTTCCAGACAGGACGTTGGCATTTTAACCGGGATCTTCAGCGAAAAATGCCACCATTCAAAGCAGTGACTCTTACACTAAGAAGTTTTGATGCTGTGGCAGATCCACTGGAGAAAAGTTGGGAGACAAGGAGACTTTAGGATATTTCTGTCCTTGGTGCTCCCAAACATTCTCTTTCCGGGTGAGCCTCTCTTCTTCCAAATTGATCCTAAACTTCCCTGATGTCGAGGTGGGGAATGGTTTCTTAAGCTGCTTCCTGGCCTTAGAGTATCTGAATAATGTAGAGCTTATCACACTCACACACACACACACACACACACACACACACACACACACACACACACTAAAGATAGATTCTCCATGAAAAAGTCAGCCAAAGAAGAAGGGCCTACTGGCCTTTTGATAGTGAAGACCACAGAGGATAAAAGTATTGCCTCTAAAAGATACTGTTTCTTTAAAGAAAAATCATGTAGCTCTGATGTGCTGGTGCTGTCTTTTCAAAACAAAACAAAACCCTTTAAAACACAAACACTGTTGATTACACACCATTCTCAGGTAAGCTGTGGCCTTGATCAATACATTGATTTTTGTTTAAAAGGAGAGGAAAACCTACTTTTTGGCAAGGGCGTCAATCTGGTTGACCCTTTAAATGTGTTAATTACAATTGTCAAAGCAATTGGGAAGACATAGCTTTTAAATATTAGATCAATTGATCAATTATAATGTGATTCCTCCGCTCACACACTCTGTTTTGTATCAAACAAGCCCTTGGCTGTTCAGAGAACAGAATTCATGCCAAACAAATTACCAGTGACTAGCCAATTTAAGAGATTAACCTTGCTTAAAAAGAGCCCCTGAATGGCTGTGATTCAGCGGTCTTCATTAGACTCAGTTCTTTCCTCCTTATTTGCCGTGACTCATCAGCTTTGATGGGACCAATTCTGTGATCATTTTCACTTTGTTTTGTCCTTTCTTGTAAATTGCATCAGATTTTTAAATTTTAATTTTCCATCACACAGGACCATATTTATGGTAGAAGGGCTTTTTCTTGTAAAACAAACGTATAAATTCTGGTTCACGGAAACATTGGAAACCGTACTACCTAGCAGGTGGTGTTTTTCTCATGTATAATGAGTAAAAAAATCTTAAGGCATTTAGATTGATAGATTTTGCTGCTGCTTCCTATTTAAAAAGTAGCTAAACAGTGGAAAATAAATGGAGCGAATGGCTGCATTTCTGTAAATTTGCTTTTCAGAATTACTCCAGCATGGTCCTGGGTCTCAGAAATGGAGTCTGTGTCCCAAGTGGAGTCCAGGGCATTGGCCAGCCCGTATGTTTTTATTCTCGGGTATTCTGATGGGTACTCAGAACGATCTGATGTCATGGTGGCTTCACAGTGGTCCTTCCTCCTAAAAAAGCAAAACCAAAAACAAAAACACCTTTCCAAGGCTGACATCCCCTGTGATTCAAAAGGGATTGGTTATCTTTTTCAAAAGACTACAGTATGTTACATGGTGTTAAGTAGAGGTGTGAGACTTAAATCTAAGAATCCTGCAGCATATCTACTTTAGCAAGATTGACATATATGGGGCATTTTGCCTGTTAAAAAAAAAAGACAAAACAAAATACATTTGGAATTGGAAACCAATTCAAAGAATATATGCTACCCATCTTTGAGGGGAAGAAAAAGAAATCCTTCTAGTAATTACTGCATGAGAAATCTAAACTGAATCACTGTATTAATGAAATGGTTATTATGAGCACTATAATTCAGTACTGGTAAGAAAATTGGAATCTTAATGAATAGAATGTGTTTGTAGAGAATAAATTGTGCCCCACAAATACAAAAATTTATTTTGAAGCAATTATAAAATTAGGGGACAAAACAAAAGAACATCTTTAAGATTTTAAATTTTTTCCAGCTTCATTGAGATATAATTGACAAAAGTTGTATATATTTAAGGTGTACAAAATGTTTTGATATGTGTACATTTTGAAACTATTACAACAATCAAGCCAATTAGTATATGCATCATCTCACATACGTGTGTGTGTGTGTGTGTGTGTGTGTGTGTGTGTGTGGTAAGGACACTTGAAATTTGCTACTAGAGAAGATCTTAAGGGGCATCTGGGTTGCTGTTTGGGTTGGGCTTCTGACTCTTGATTTAGGCTCAAGTCATGATCTCACAGTTTGTGAGTTTGAGGCCCATGTTGGGCTCTGCACTGACAGTGAGGAGCCTACTTGGGATTCTCTCTCTCTCTCTCTCTCTCTCTCTCTCTCAAATGTACAGTACAGTGTTACCTATAGTCAGCTTGCTGTGTATCGGCTCTCCAGAACTTATTCATCCCGCCTAACTGAAACTTTATACCCTTGGTCTAACATCTCCCCATTTCTCTCTGCTTTCATGAGTTCAACCTTTTAAGACTCTACATATAAGCGAGATCATGCAGTATTTGCCTTTCTGTGTCTGGTTTATTTCACTTAGCATACTGTCCCCTACGTTCATCCATGTTGTCACAAGTGGCAGGATTTCTTTCTTTTTTGAGGCTGAGTAATATTCACTGTGTGTGTGTGTGTGTGTGTGTGCGCGCGCGCGCGTGTGTATGGTACATTTCCTTTATCCATTCATCCATTGATAAGCACTTAGGTTGTTTCCATATTTTGGCATCTTAAAGATCTGAATTCACATCCAAGTGAGTGGTTTCTGTTGAAATCTGGCATATATGTAACTGTAGTATTCCTGGTCTTCTCTCCGTACCACCACTCTCCACTCTAACAACTTACCCTGGGATACATCCCTCTTTATTCCCATAGTACCTTGTTCTTTGTAGCACTAAGCACTTTTGTAATTACTACTATCTCCGAAAATTAATTATGGTGAACTATATCAACACCAGGAAGTGGGATTCACTGGGGGCCATCTTAGAGTCTGTCTGCTACAGGATCTAATCCTTAGTAGCATTTTATTTATTTATTTTTGAAATCTTTTTTTCTTTATTTTGAGACAGAAAGTGTGAGTGGGGGAGGGGCAGAGAGAGAGGGAGAGAGAATCCCAAGCAGGCCAGCACTGTTGGCTCAGAGCCCGACACAGGGCTCCCTCTCATGAAATGTGAGATCATGACCTGAGCCAAAATCAAGAGTCGGATGCTTAAGTGACTGAACCACCCAGACACTGCCTTAATAACATTTAAAAATAAGGTCCGATGTTTCAGACATAAACACTCTGAAGTTAGGATTCCATAAACTAATTGTCACGTAAAACAAGGAGCCAGCCTTTTACTGTTGCCTGTAAAGATTCCATGCCTCTGAATCTATTTTATCTTTTTCTGGAAGCAGACTTATATGATAAGATGCCTCGATAAAAGACACGTAGGTGCACACTAGAGCAGAGTTTCTAACTTGGTACCTCTATTCCAACAACAGACAGGGATTTAAATTTAGACCCTAATTGTAGTTGAATAGACTTTTAAAGTCAAGTTTAAGGATAGTGATTGCTTCTAAAACTCCCACCCATCTTACATCCACTTGAATCTGAAGTGTTTCTTCTGTGCTTTGAACAGTAAGAAAAATGATTTCCTTTAAATTTTAGTCATTTGCCTTAGTCCCCTGAAAACATTTCATAATTTGCTCCTCCAAACCAAAGAGCAGACAACCCTGTCTTTGACATTGATAAAGCATGTGTTTCAGTTGAGATCCATTATGAGAGTGCACAAGAGTTGATTTTAGGTTTCCTTGCCCTAATTGCAAAGAGTGGCAATTGAAATCATATTGAAGTTTTACCGCAAGTGCACTCACATCCAGATCACAGGGAACTGTTGTATTTTTATATCTAGACTACTATCCAATGATTTAGAAGATAGATATACTCTAATTTTATTCAGTGTGTTCTTTCTGAGTGCTATAATGGGCTTTTGTTTGCATGCGGGCACCTAATTAAGAGAGGGGGGAAAAAAATCCCTTGTTAAAATCAGCTGGGAATAATCAGAATGATCATTCTGTGGCTCATAAATATTACATGAGCAATATGGGTGCATCAGTAATATTTAACTGTTTTCCAATTCCACTTAAAACTTTTTGTTCTGAAAGTCTCCACGCCCAGGAGAAGATTGGTGCTTTAAATTCTTAATCTCAAGAAGAGCTCATGGGATTTCTATTTGCAGCAGTTTGGTTTATTTATACACTTTCAAGGATTACAAAAACCAACATGTTATTGCTGTGGCCACGTGTTTGGTTTCTCAGGCTGGGAATCTAGTGTGGCTTACGCTGAGTCCCAAGGGTGAGGTGCCTACATTTCCTGAGCTATTTCACCACCCATGTCTCATGCCTTAATATTTTGACTGCCCTTTTTTGTTTTGTTTGAATTCTACTGCCTTTAGAGAACTTGGAGAAATGGGACACGGTTATATAAATCTTCAAAAAAAAATTAGATCACCGTTGTCATTCAAAAATTTTAGCTATAATTCCAGAAAAGAGATGCAAAGAGAGAAATAGATGGTAAAGAAATTTACTTACAGAGGGAGGAAGATTTAAGCCCCATCTGAGTTCTCTTTACTGCCCATTTTTTGCCCCCACCTTCTAACATGGTGGCCTCCTTGTGCCCTCAGAAGGCCCTTCAAATGATTACCTGTCTGGGAGCTGCCTCCTCTTGGTAGAGGGCAAGGGGGTAGAGGTAGCTCTCCAGGGTGAGGAAGAGTCTTGAGCACCCTCTGGAGGTTCAAGTGCACAACCAACAGATACTGTGTTCCAACATAATCAATGATTTGTGACTTCTATTGCCATTTTTTTGTTTTTGTTTTTTTGCAAATGTTACAATTCATCCATTTAAAAATAGGATTTTAGGGGCTCCTGGGTGGCTCATTGGGTTAATGTCTGACTTTGGCTTGGGCCAGAATCTCGTGGTTCGTGAGTTCAAGCCCCACGCTGGACTCTCTGTTGTCATCTGGGAGCCTGCTTTGGATGCTCTGTCTCCCCTACCTCTGCCCCTCCCCCACTTGTGTGCATGCACGTGCACCTGCACACACACACTCTCAAAAATAAATAAGAATAGGATTTTGTTCCAACCATACTTGAAGTTTTTGTTTTCCCAAGAATGTTTTAACCAAAAAGAATAATGTTCTTGCTTTGTCTTCTCTTTCCAAAATACTGGATTTTTAAAGTTGATTTATTTATTTGGGTGGGGTGGGGAGAGAAGGAGGGGCAGAGAGAAAGGGAGAGAGAGAATCCCAAGCAGACTCCACACTGTCAGCACAGAGCCTGACACAGGGCTCGATCCCACAAACCGTGAGATCGTGACCTGAGCCAAAATCAAGAGTTGGCCACTTAACTGCTTGAGCCACCCAGGTGTTCCCAAAAGACCGGATTTTTCAGGTAACAGTTACATTGGGTACCTGCAATGGATATAACTCTATACTAAGCATCATGGACAGTAAACAAATGGAGAAGACGTGGGTACCATGCCTAGGTTGTAACCAAATCAGGGGTTATGAGTGAGTGTTCTAATTATGTGTCTAGACAGGGATTTCTCAGCCTTGGCACTATGGATAATTCTATGCATTGTGGGATATTTTCCAGCATCCCTGGTCTCCACCCACTGGCTGTCAGTTACACCCCCTCCCCTCACCCCTCACCCTGTGCCTCTGAGTTGTGATAACCAAAATATGTCTATAAACATTGACAATTGCCCCAGTTGCAAACCACTGGTCTTAGAAAACTATAGGGGATGGAGATGAGGAGTACAAAAATAGAAACAAAAATAAACATTCATTTTAAAATAGTATGTTCTATAGATTACTGTGTCGAACTTGAGCTAGAGACATGCCTCGTACAAGTCAGTGATGTAATATGAGAATTTTCATAAAAACAAAGTTTTTGGATGTTCTTAAAAGTTATTTTTCATTTTAACACTTTTTGTGGTGCAGTGATTTCAAGGGCTACAGTGAGTCTAAGGGAATATAGTCGGGTTTTTTGCCCTTTACATTTTCAAGTAGATATTTGTAAATCAGGCTGAGAGCAAAGAATGATGATGTACTGAGTCCTTGTTTGAGAATATTATTCATGTGTCAATTTTTCTTCAGTGAAACAAGAACAAAAGCTCTTGACTGGAGTCCAATTCTGCTAATTATTTTGTGACAAACAGGTTTCCTGTTTTGTTTTGTTTTGTTTTGTTTTTCCAAAGAGTGATTTATGTGCTAATAGCAACTGCACAAGAATAAACAACAAAATCTGAGGCAGTGAATTTAAGATTATTGGTGTTTGCAAGCGAGGCCTATCTTCATGTAGACTGGCAGTTCTTAACTGGTGATTTTGCTCCCCCAACCCCCCTCCCCCCCAAACATTTGACAATGTCTGGGAATTTTTTTTTTTTTTAAGTAGGTTTCATGCCCAGCTCAGAGCCCAACCTGGGGCTTGAACTCAAGACCATAAAATCAAGACCTGAGCTGAGATCAAGAGTGAGATGCTTAACTGACTGAACCACACAGGTGCCTCAGGATTTTTAATTTTCATAACTGAGTAAAAGGATGCTATTGACATCTAGCGGGTGGGAACCAGGGATTCTGCTGAACAGTACACATGGCGAGGAATTCTCCAGCCCCAAACTTCAATAGCGCCAAAGTTGAGAAACCCTGGCATATACATATGAGGAAGGAGGGTTTCAGAAGCACATAAGGAGACTTGAGCCTCAGAAAAGTTATTTATTTGCAGAAATTCCTCCCCTGTTGACCTAGGGGAGTTCATTCCTTTGAGTCTAGCATAGACTTCTCATTCCCTTCTTTTAAAAGGCAGATTGTCCTGGGAGAGCTAAACTATGGAGTTACTCAAACACAGTCAGAACCCTCCAGATGGTTTGTTCTTGTGGTAAGAAGACTGCAGGATAGAGCAAGTACAGCTGCTTTGGGGAGTGCATTTGGGAGTGGGGAGAAGTCTTTGAAATGAGGGAGAAGCTGCTGACTGGGTCTGCGGAGTCTGTGTGGTTCAACTCTAGCCTCGCTTCATTTCCTTATGGTTGGTTGTTTTCAGGAGCGTTCTTTTCTTTTAAGTTTTTACTTAGTTATTTTGAGAGAGAGACCGAGAGAGTGAGCAAGGGAGGGGCAGAGAGAGAGAGAGAATCCTGAGAAGGCTTTGCACTGTCAGTGCAGAGCCCGACGCAGGGCTCGAAACCACGAACCGTGAGATCGTGACCGGAGCTGAAACCAAGAGTCAGTCGCTCAACGGACTGAGCTCCCCAGGCGCCCCTTTTCAGGAGCATTATTAACGTTCATGAACACACCGAATGGCAAGCTCTTCGTTCAGGGGCGTGTGTGTTGGGGTTGTATTTTAGATTAAATCTAAATGACAATTCCTGTAAAATGAATGTCCCATAGTTTCTAATTCTTCAGCTAATGAGTGATAATGGAGCCTACTCACCCCAATAACTCAACTACTCCAAACTTTACATTTTGCTCAGAGACTTCTAGAAGACATCAATTCTGTTGGAAGCTCTCGGCTTAGTCCTTCATTCTAGCTCTGTGCCTATGCTCTCTCTTTTCACTGTTGCATATTTAATCCCACATGTCTGCTCTGAAGGAGGCCTAGAATAATTTGAAATACTGGTAACACTTTAAAAAGCCCTTTTTCCCCCGTCCCTTTTCCACCCAGGACTCCAAAATACTTGGAAAATCCTTGCAACCGCTCTCCTTTTTCTCTCAGAACAGCTTGAATCCGTGGTCCTTGGACCATTTCTTTTCCTCCCAGCTTATGTGTTCTGGGTACTGAAATGTTTCTGATTTTTAAATTGTAGTTATTTATCATGAGAGGTGGGTTTAATTAAGAGTTTAGCCGAAACTTTCAAAAGCGATCTGAAGACCAAAGACAGTCACACTAGAGTGTCCTACTTGGGGGCACAGCTTGCCCTACAATTTGGGTTTCCTGACATCTGGTTTTTCACAGTGGCATACTGTAGCACTTCATATTTTTTCAGTCACAGATCAGCTGGAAGAGGTCCCAGGGAAATTTAATTTTGTCATTCCATCTTTCCCACTCTTGCTTGGGGCCTGCTATCTTTATTTTCGCAGGTTTCCCATTTTAGTTGCCAATGAGCTGTAAATAGAGTTGAATATTCAACATTTCAGACTTCTTCTCCCACCAACAGGCACAAGGGAAGACTCTACTTTCCTTGGAAAACGCTCCTTAAAATTGAAAGATTGAAAATTGAAGATAATGAATTTTCTGATGCTCTTTCATCAGTTAGATTTTTAGGCATGCAGTTATTTAAAATATTAAGAGAAACTTACTTAAATTGTTAAAATCTCACTGTTAATGTCACCATAATTATTAATATTGTCCTTCTTGATCATTTGAAGACTTTCACCCGACAGGTATATCAGCCCCTCCCTATATTTGGCATCTGTCGTAGCCAGGACCATTGTGGATTTGGACTAAAAGCGTGGGCAAAATCATCTCCTTCCACAGTTGGTATCAGATTGCATTGGAATATCTAAGACTCCAGCTCGTAGGTTCATTAAATGTGAGTGAGATATTAGAGTCCGGAAGTGATCTTCAATCAAATTGTACCTTGGTAGACATGGGAAGGCTAATTTTCAGGATCTTGGGGCAATGTTACTTTACAATTCTGCTGTTGAGTTCTATTTCATAATCAACAATAGGACTTTATACCTATTAAATAAAGATAAATATATCTTTATTTAGATAGCTTCCCCATTTATAAAAAGAAAAAAAAAAGAGAAGACAGTGTCCGTAGAAAATGCCGTTCCATTAGTACGCTGCCTCTTTGATAAATTATGGAAGTTACTATCTTTCTGTCAGATGACAAAGGGGAAAATTAAGAAAATAGATTTAAATATTTGTTTCTGGTAAAGTGGAAAACTATAAATAGCGCGCTTTAGCAGAAGATTCCTTCCTCAATGCCCTTTCGGCCCTTCCTCACTGCATTGGCAAAGGAAATAAATAAGAATTGACAGTCACATTCCCAGAGTGGTGGCAGTTAGGTTAAGAAAATTCTCTGGGTAAGACATGATTGCGTCTTTAGGAAATGCATCTATAGTGCTCTGCTTCCATCTTCTTAGTCTGGTAATAGATAGAAATATTTAAAATATATGCAGCAAATAGAAGGAAATTCCTTCAAGGGAAAACAGTAATGCTTCCTTTTATATATTTATTTGTTGTTGTTATAAATTGTAAAGCCCTTGAGGCCATAGGTGATGGCTTATTCATCTTTTTTCAGCCATCATGTATCAGTGCCTGGGACATAGTAGGTGATTAATCCATACATATTGAACAAATGAAAGCCTATTTTGGGGTATCAAACAAACATCCATTGCCTTTTGTGTCCAGCCATTCTGCAAAGAACTTTGATGGGAAAGCCAGAGAGTGGAGTAAACTTTGATGTAGTTCTGGCTTTCGAAGAGATTTCAATTTTTTTTTTCGACGTTTATTTATTTTTGGGACAGAGAGAGACAGAGCATGAACAGGGGAGGGGCAGAGAGAGAGGGAGACACAGAATCGGAAACAGGCTCCAGGCTCTGAGCCATCAGCCCAGAGCCCGACGCGGGGCTCGAACTCACGGACCGCGAGATCGTGACCTGGCTGAAGTCGGACGCTTAACCGACTGCGCCACCCAGGCGCCCCTGGCTTTCGAAGAGATTTCAAGGTAGTTTGGAAGATGAGATATATACATATGCATACATACAAAGTCAGCTTGTAACTAGATGCTCCTGTGATACAGACTAAAAATGTCATAGGAGTGGTACAGTCCTTGCAGCTCTAAGAAGTCTTGGAAGGGTGATTACTACATGAAAGAAAGGTGGCTTAAAAAGAAGCTTTGTAGACGGGCTGAAAAGAAGGAAATAATATTCTAAATGGGGTTCAGGGGGAGAGGTTCTTCTGTCTGATCAAAGATATAGCATAAAGAATTACTCTGGGATGCAAATGGGGAAGAGATTAAAGTACTTGGTGTTTTTTGGAAACAAGGCAGATTTTGAACCTGAAATACGTGGCAACAGGAGACCCTGCAAATTGTGAGAGGAGATATGACGTCAAGGTGGCGTTTGAGAAGAATTGTTGAGACATAGACTTCAGGATGGATTATAACTGAGCAAAACCAGAGTCGGGAATATTGGTTAGGAGGCTGTTCTAGTAATCTAATTCTAAGGAAGGATTACAAGAATATCTCATTGGTGTTTTGGATTTGGAAGAAGGGGTATAAGGTTAGATGGGATGTAAAGATTGTTCTCATATTTCCTAACATGCATGTATTAGTCAGCTATTGCTACAGTAATGCTGTGTAACAAATCACTCCCAAACTAGTAGTTTATAACAACGAGCATTTTCTTTTCTTGCTCATAAGTCTTTGGGTTGGCTAAAGTGATTCTTTTTTAGGCTACAACTTGGTGGGGCTTGGTTCCAGGTTTTGGAATCCATGGATCAGGCTTTGAACTCCAGGCTTCACATCTGCAGCATGGGTGTTATTGTGGGGCTCAGGCTGAAGTGACAGAAGCTACCTAGAATATGCTCTCCTTGTGGTCATCACAGGAGGGCAAAGTATACTTAAAGGTACTATTAAGACTTACATTCCTTTGGTCAAAGTCAGTCACATGACAAAGCCCAAGTCAATGGGACAGGGATGTATATACTCCACCTCAAGTAGAAGGAAAGTTAAGTAAATATTTTCTGAGCAATAACCCAAACTTTTAACACTGATGTGTGTTTTTTGAAATGCATCTGGACATCATTCAAGTGGCTCCTTACTTGAGTATATGTCCAGCTTCTCAGTGAATAGAGTTCTTCACGATCTGCTCACATTCCCATCCCAGTTCTGCTATGTTCCCACCTCTGTCTTTCACTCTGATCATACTGAGCTATTTGCAGTTCACCATGAAATCTCACGCCTTCTTTTCACACATTGTTCCTTTTTGCCTGGAATGCTCCCCTTCTCCTTTGAATCTTTTCATTCTCAGGCTAAGTGTTGTCTTCTTTCAACGGACTTCCTGACCCTCCCCACCCCCCAAAGGCTGTGATTGATGCCACTTTTCTTTATTCCCTGAAACTTTATGCATTACTCTGTCATAATGCCTATCCTGGATGTTGGGCATGTGACTTGTTTTTCTATATCTCCCTTGCATGTGTTGACTGAATAAGGCTAGGATAATGGGGGAGTCTTTAGAAGGAGTTGAAAACTTGGGAAGGTTTTCTTGGCTTTGTTTTTGTGTTTTGTTTTTGTTTTTGCTGTTGTGTGGGTAGATGAAGGTTAAGAAAATGAAGTGTTCCCTTTGGGCCTTTTTAGCTTTGAGGTGAGGGTGGGATATCCAAGGGGCTCTCCATAGCCAAAAGTCTGGGACTGGAGCAAAGGTGAAAGAAAAGTCTGGAATAGGAAATCCAATTTGGCAACCATCTGCAGTAAAACTTGTAGTGAAATCTTGACTATGATAGTATAGTCTTTTCTGCCTAATTGTCATCTAAAATCCTGTTTTCGGAAGTTCTGCCATAAAAGGGGATTTTTTAAAACCTTTTTTTTTTTTTCTGGCAGTCAACCCCTAAATCATGCCTAAATAAATCATAGGAAATGTGTGATTGTTCATGCTTGGAGGGAAAATGATTGTTTCAACTTAACATATCCTACCTCCAAAACTTTTATTTCTAAACAGCTTACATCAGGAACAGCTGCATAGTTACTTAAAAGAACTAGTTGACTAAGTGCTTTTCAGTTTGTATGGGATGATGTTTTTCCTTTGCTTAATAAAAAAAATCTGCTTTGGTTTTTTAAAGCAGGAGTAGCTCAGGGTTGCTATGTAAATGGGCTGTTAGTCTTTGCATAATTTCATAGGTCTATGGGACACACAGTAAATAACAGTTGGTCATCTGACTGCTGGTGTATATGGATCTCATCTAGAAAGCCCTTCCATGTGCTACTTCCCAGAGAGGCCTTTGGAGATGGTCACCTATGGAACTACCCCACCTACCTCCTCGCTTTATCCTGGGTGCCCACATCCTGCCTATACTCACGTCCACGAGGCTCTCTTGACAGTCGCCATATTTGTCCATGACCTGCCACTCAATCCAAAAGCAATAAAGACATCACTATAAAGATCAAAATGGAAGAGGTCAATTTGCAACTTCTCAATGATAAATGTCTTAAAGAAACTTGAGGAAGAAAGAGATCCAGAAATGGCCCAACCCCACAAATTAACATAGAGTTTTAATAATGAAACACTAACATTAACAATTAAATCAGAAAACTTCCAAGTTAAATAATTTTTTTTTTTTTAGCAACTCTGACAAAAGTTCGTACATTAAGACAAATAACATGGGGTATGTTGCACTGATTCCCTCAAGATGTCGTTAAAACATGTTTGAAACTTGACGGGGGAAGTTACAGAAGTTACGAATTCAGCACGACAAGATGAATTGGCTCACGCAAAGTGACGTGTGCACCTGGAACAGTCACTCGGGAACTAGGTCTGTATCTCCCACTGCTCATCGCATCAGAGACTCTCAAAAGACAGAAAGCAAGTCTGAATGGGAGATTACAGAAAAACAGGCAGAGGAAGCAATTAGCAAATGGAGTGCTTCAGCTCCCCCAACTGAAAACCTCTTCTTAAAATGATTACGAGCATCTGTGCATGCTGTTGATGGCTGCGTCTGTCTTTGGAGCCCATCAGCGATATTCAAAAAGGGCTAAAGATGAGCCTTTCCTCGTCAACACACCAAGCACATCCTGAAAAGATGTTCTGTGCTTTGAATTCTCTTCTACTCTTTGAGGAAGAGCATTCAACTTAGAAATATGTTAAAAGCCCGTGTTTGAGAATTAAGCTTAAAGTGACAAAATGATAGACCTTCTCAGATTTGTTATTTTTTAATTACACAGAATCGTGTATTTCAATGATAGTTTTAAGAACTCACTTTTCTGCATCTTCCCTCCTTGACTTTTTCTGCCATCTCAGTTCCACCCTCTCTTTGCTCTTACCACGTTATATCTTTTCTGTAGGTTTTGGTACAAGCTTGGATTATTTTTACCCAGTTAATTTGGCATAGAGTAGG
This sequence comes from Prionailurus bengalensis, assembly GCF_016509475.1. Classification (NCBI taxonomy): domain Eukaryota; kingdom Metazoa; phylum Chordata; class Mammalia; order Carnivora; family Felidae; genus Prionailurus; species Prionailurus bengalensis. The sequence goes on from NC_057361.1 coordinate 8,945,524, forward strand.
GCTCTGAAAATACCTGTGAGGATTTTGACTTACGCGGAGGCAAGGTGCTACATAAGCCAAAGAAACATAAGCCAAAGAAAACAGCTCTTATTTTATTTATTTTCAAAATGTTATTTAAGTCCAAGTTAGTTAACATGTAGTATAATAATGGTTTTCTACTTGATCCAATTTGTAACTCATTGGATGCATCTTAAAAACTGACATAAATCCATTTTTAACCTTGGTTTGTCTTGCCCAGTGTGAACGTTCGTGCATTTAGCTGCTGGAATCTAAACGTGCTTGAATGTTAGGTGCTATTCTAGACCCTCCTGGTGGGTTATGTATTGCATGGTACATGCATTGCTCACCTTTCTAAAATCGGAAGAAAGAGGATGAGTTGAGGTATGCATATGACCCTAAGAGTTCCCGGTAGAGGCTGGCAGATCTCTCCGCGTGCACACCATTCCCTGGCCCAGTACCTATACTTAGTGGGCATTTGCATTAGTTAAGGTTGGCTGTGCTAGCTGCTGTAATAAAGACTGAGAGACAACCACATCCGTTATATGATTCCTAATATTCTTTTAAGGTGCACCACCTGGAATTGAACTGAGTTGAAAGTGCAAGGAGTTTCAGTTAGTTGCCTTTTCCTATGATTTACTTGACAATCACACGAGTGTAATTGAAAATAGAGGAAGGTGATAGATGATAGATAGTTTACATTAAGAAAGAAGGGACGATATGAATGACCATCTATTTGTCAGATATTTTATGAGTGTGGACAAATATTGATTTAAGGGAGCAATGTTGCCGTACCATGTACTCCAGCCCCGAGTGCCAGAAACACAAAGACACTGACGTTATTAAAAAAACAAACAAAGCAATCAAGTTATTGAAGAGGAGGGTGAAAGTTACCCCATCTAGTACACTCACAACACCAATTTTCACTTTGGAATTTTTCCTCTGAGAGGCTTGTTGGAATGACTTGACCTGCAACTCTGATGCATTTTTATCTTTGTAATGAAATGAGACTTTTGGAATTTTTCCCTGTACGTGAATCCTTCAGAATTGCCATTGAATTAATCCTCCCTCCCCCCTCACTTTTTTCCTGAAGACTATTGGTTTTGAGTAAAGCTTGACGTCCCTTACTTAACAGACTAGGACCAATGCCTAGGCTTTTAGAAAAAACGATCTAGAGTGGGCCATGAATGTATTGTCTGTGTGTAACCAGAATCTAGGAAGTAAATAATCATAACCGTGGTTCTCACTCATCCCAGGGGCCAGCAGAGCATCCATAGACACACAAAGCTCTGTGTTAAACACAGGATTAGGCGGCTCCTCAGAGGCTCATTCTCATAATGCTGGAAAGGAAGATTCAAAATGTGACCACAGAGCATTGGACTGTCTTCTCCGTGCATTCTGTAGAGCATTTATTACCTAAATTCTGGACAATGAAGGATGTGTTTTAATTAACTTTCTCTGTCTCTAGTGAGTTCTTGGACCCCTCACTCCGGTTTATGCGCCCGGAATGATATACAGGAGTAATAGCCTGCCTGCCTGCTTCTGCTCATGTGGGTATAGGGATCCGTTATTTTCCTAGGCTTATTCATAGGCAGGTGGCTTTGACTGTGTGTCAAGTCAGCGATTCGAAGAAACTTGAGAGCATCACTCCTAGAATTGTATTTCTAGTCACAGGACAATGCCACAGACTGATTTAAAGCAAGTATGCAACAGAAAAGCCAAGTAAAATTAAGTAATGTTAGCAGTCAAAAGCTATCATGCTATATTCTTATTCCTCTCTACCTTATGCCTAATTTTTAAGCCCTTAATTTGAGTGCAGTGGTGTTGACAACTGAGAGCCTTTGTGCTCATTGCTATAGCTCTGCTTCCTGGAATTGTGCATCAACTATTTGTTGAAGGAATAAAAAAAAAAAAGTCCCTTAGAAACTGGTGAAGGAATCCCCTGAGCGGTCATGCCTGCATTCATTCATTTTCACTCATTCAAAAGACTATTCTTTTTTTTTCAATATATGAAATTTATTGTCAAATTGGTTTCCGTACAACATCCAGTGCTCATCCCAAAAGGTGCCCTCCTCAATACCCATCTCCCACCCCCCATCAACCTTCAGTTTGTTCTCAGTTTTTAAGAGTCTCTTATGCTTTGGCTCTCTCCCACTCTAACCTTTTTTTTTCCCTTCCCCTCCCCCATGGGTTTCTGTTAAGTTTCTCAGGATCCACATAAGAGTGAAAACATATGGTATCTGTCTTTCTCTGTATGGCTTATTTCACTTAGCATCACACTCTCCAGTTCCATCCACGTTGCTACAAAGGGCCATATTAAGTTCTTTCTCATTGCCATGTAGTACTCCATTGTGTATATAAACCACAATTTCTTTATCCATTCATCAGTTGATGGACATTTCGGCTCTTTCCATTATTTGGCTATTGTTGAGAGTGCTGCTATAAACATTGGGGTACAAGTGCCCCTATGCATCAGTACTCCTGTATCCCTTGGGTAAATTCCTAGCAGTGCTATTGCTGGGTCATAGGGTAGGTCTATTTTTAATTTTTTGAGGAACCTCCACACTGTTTTCCAGAGTGGCTGCACCAGTTTGCATTCCCACCAACAGTGCAAGAGGGTTCCCGTTTCTCCACATCCTCTCCAGCATCTATAGTCTCCTGATTTGTTCATTTTGGCCACTGTGACTGGCATGAGGTGATATCTGAGTGTGGTTTTGATTTGTATTTCCCTGATGAGGAGCGTCGTTGAGCATCTTTTCATGTGCCTGTTGGCCATCCGGATGTCTTCTTGAGAGAAGTGTCTATTCATGTTTTCTGCCCATTTCTTCACTGGATTATTTGTTTCTCAGGTGTGGAGTTTGGTGAGCTCTTTATAGATTTTGGATACTAGCCCTTTGTCCGATTCAAAAGACTGTTCTTAAGTTACAATGCATCTCATAGTATTAGGTATTGGGGATGTAATGCTGGAGTTCCTTAAGCCTGGGAGGTAGGATTTGGAACATGTGGACACAGTGACAGAATATACTTTCCCAAGTTGCTGTGGTACGTTTCTGTACGTTTCTGTATTCCCACTGATAAAGGAAAGGATGGCGATTTCTCAAAGACTCAGGCTCTGAGACACTAATGGGTGGTTTTAGTAAAAGCAGGGACTGAGTAGGTGTCTACCATGTATTCTAAAAGCTGCTCTTACATTAAGCTCCTCTTATCAAGTCCCCACCCATTTAAGGAACTCAAACTCAAAAACGCAAACTACAATGACCCAGGGACAGCAGCTGCACTGAGCCGGGTCACCCCCTGGCATTCCTACCTGTTCTAGGCCAAGATAGTGGAAGGGGGTCTGAGGTCTGAGGGGATTGATTTGCAATGTTGCCTCTGCAAGTTGCTTTACACTTGTCTGATCCTTGATTTCTTTATCTGTAAAATAGAGATATAATAGGGTAATAGAGTCATGGGACTGAGGAAAGTGGGTCTATTGCACCTTACTAGAACCTGGCACATATACACCCATCAATTTCATTTGGTTTGACAACTACATACTGAGATTCTGCTGAGGAACTGTTCGTTCTCTTCCCCATTTGTCACCTGGTTCCTTTTGTTGGTTCCTCTTACTGTGCCTTTTTTATATACCCGTCATCACCCAAACATACATAATTAACGTTATGAAATGCACAGGTTTTTTTTTTTCCATCACACTTGATCTCAGGTTGTTGACAACCTATTGAGGGTGGATATTTCAGGCACATGGGCTCCCAACATAGTTAGCTCAACTGTGGTTCGTCACAGATCAGTCCCTTCCCTCCCTCGCTCTACCTCCCCAAAGACGGGCTGAGCCGAGACTGGCTCTTGATGGTTGGTTCTCTCCCCTTGGTTCTGAATGCTGGCTGCCTACTAGAATGATTTTTGGCGAGCTTCCTAAAACTACTTCTGGGTCCCACCTTCAGCCGTACAATTGATCTGAGCCTGGGCAACACCATGTATTAAAAGTGCCAGAGGTTGAGAACCACTGCCTGGGCCAGGGTCTGCCAGCCTGATTCAGGTGAATACTGCTTCTGAGTTCAAGCAGTCGGATCCTGATTCTGCTGCCTCTTGGGCTTGCTCAGTCGTTGTAGAATACACGGGTGAAGTTTCCTTGCTTTGGACACACCAGCGGTGTACTGAATTATGAGCATAGCCTCTGATTTGCATTATCACATTTAATTGCCACACAGTCCACATAGTACCTGTCTGGTTATGTTCACCACGAAGCCTGGCCTGGCCCATACCACACAATGAACCAGTACCTAATAAAGTTAGACCCCTAAATCCTTATATTGTTTATCACCTTGGTGTCGAGCCACTTAAAAATGGAAACAGATTGGAACAGGTTAGATTTTAAGCTGGTGATTTACTGTTTTGTCTTGCTGTCCGCTATCTACAGTTGTTCCCTTATATTTATGTGAACTCTCCAGCTCTGCTTCCTCTCACTGCCAGGGGTACATGTTCTGTCCAGCCCAGCTTGGCCCCTTGGCCTCTGTACTGAGAGCAGGAACCATGATCTGGCCCAGCACTCTGCCTGACTTCTTCCCTGTTTTGATCCTGACACCCCACATATGACTGTCATCATCATTTCCTGAAACGTGAAATACACCATCACTAATTTGGGGACAAATTATTTTAGCTGATCTATGAACTTGTCCAGTTTCATTGGTTAGCATTTATTCAGATTCTGTCAAACTCTAGGCAATCTTCTAAATAACTAAATGACAACGTGTATTAGGCCTCATTTTATTATACATTGTTTGGAATTAAGCCAGTTGTCTATTTTATTAGTTTTCCTTAGCCACATTCCGAATTGGGGCTTCTCACACTATAGCGTGCTTAAGAATCATCTGGAGAGCTACTTAACACACAGCTTGCTGGACCTCACCCCTAGAGATTCTGATGGAGTCAGGGATGGGGCCCAAGAATTTGCATTACCAACATGCCAGGTGATGCCAGTGCTGCTGATCCACGGACCGTACTTTGAGTAGCACTGGCCTAAATCACAGACATCCCATCTTGGGTTGGCAATTTATATTTGAACTTCAGCTTCACCATTACTGAGGCTCCCCAGCATGAAAAAGTTGTGACAAGATAATCCTTTGCTTGGTTCTCTTTGTTTTGCCATTATACGTTTTTGTAGTCTAGACAGAGTCCATTTCATTTCCAGTGTTTCCTTTAGGTCCTAAGAACCTGGAGATGCCGAACCATTCTGTAGAATTTTATTGTCCTAGTTTTTACCCTGATGAATCATCTTTTAACAGACATGTGAGCCTTCACTAAATGCATTATGTCATTCTTCTGAGCTCTGCGGAGAGAATTGATATGCCTTTGGGTCTGATGTGAAATGAAGGCTTCACTGAGTCCATCATGCAACAACTCTGACTTGAGGGGGTGGCCCAGAAATGTGACAGAAATCCCTGTGGCCAGTGCCAAGTGGGAAAGGGATGGCTTGTGACCCTGTTGCTCAAGCCTCCTACCTCCATGCTTGTGCGAGGAGGTCTGTCTCCTCCCAGGCTGCCACATCCAAAAGTGGGATTTATTTTTAGAGAAGAAATCATTAGTCATTAGACTCTCTCCTGCTTCTTTTTTCCCTTTGGGTAAATTTTAAGAACCTGATCTTTTAAGAAAATGTTCAGGCTGTTAGAAGAAATGGTAAAATGATTATAGCCTTGGAACGATCAACCTATTTGCCTCTCTTCCAGACAAAGGCAGTCTTCACACAGGAGCCCCCTGCTCATGGTCCCTACATCTAAACCAGCTTTATTGTTTAGCTTGATGTGAGAATCCCCCGGCTCTTTTGATTTTCTGGCCCCCTCAAACCTAGGATTTGAAAAACTAATTCTATCAGACACTTAACATTTGCTCTTTAGGCCCATTATAAAATCCATAGTGGAAGTTGAATCTTAGCATAATAGCCCTCTGGAATAGGTATGTACAAATTTTCACTTAAGAACAGAAGGATTTAATAGATACCTATATTGAAGCAGAAATAACTGAAAACAAGATTTCTCTAATATCTCTAAATTTGGGGTTGTATTCAAGAACTTTTTGCATGTTCCCACTGCCTCGGGCGAAATAAATGTCATGTTAATGGATTTACTACCAGAAGGCCACAAAAATAGCCAATTTTTTTAAGTTTATTTATTTACTTTGAGAGAGACAGAGAACGTGTGAGTGGGGGAGGCACAGAGAGAGAGAGGGAGAATCTCAAGTAGGTTCTGTGCTGTCCGTGAAGAGCCCGAGGCAGGGCTCGAACTCACAAAATGTGAGATTGTGACCTGAGCCAAAGTGAAGAGCCAGACACCCAACTGACTGAGCCACCCAGGCGCCCCACCAATTTTTGTTTTTAAATGCCATGTTAATGGTTTTACTACCAGGAAGCCACCAAAATAGCCAATTTTTGTTTTTAATTAACTTGTATCTATAAATATGGAGTTGGGAATGTCATCATTTTGAAGCATCTCAAAACTTCATCATCACCTGGTAGCTGATAGGCCAAGGATCCCCAGGGAGGGACACAGCACATATCATTATATCCTTCCCTCCCTCCCACAAATGTAACATTTTGTTTCTGCAGTTTAATCTTAGTGAGGCAGAGACCATCAATTTTAGGAAAAGCAGGAGGTAGATTTTGCAGAGGGATATGAGCAACCCAAAGTCCAAAGGGTTTCTGTGGTCTTGAGTCTTAGAGGAAGGACCATGTCACTATGAGGTAGCCAATTGGAACTCTACTTTGCTGAGATGATGGAGAAGGAGAGAGATGTTATTTGAGTATTAGTCTTCTCTTCTACTTTAAGGCAATTAAGTATAAGGGGCATCTGAGTTGGAAGAGCATATGACTGGATTTGGGGTTGTGAGTTTGAGCCCCATGTTGGGTGTGGAGATTACTTAAAAATAAAATCTTTTAGAAACCATGTGGCAAATTGAGACGGCCACACATTTTTTTGTGGTGCCTCTTATTGGAAGGTTCTCTGTCCCCTGCACTTGAATCTGGGTGGGCTTTGTGATGACTTGGACAATAGAATACAGTGGAGTGTTGCTGTGCCAGTTTTCCAGGCCCAAAACTTAAAAGACATGAAGTTTTTGCTTCCTGTCTCTTGTAACACCCATTCTTGAAACCCAGCCTCCATGTTGTGAGGAAGCCCAAGCAGCTCTGTGGACAGACCCACATGGAGAGGGACTGAGGCCAGCTTACAGTTGGCACCAACTTGCTAGTCACATGAATAAGCTGGGTTGGACTTGAATCCTCTGGCTTCAGTAGAACTGCCCCAGCTGCCACGTGTGATACAGAGACCAGCGTTCCTGCTAAGTCCTGCTCAGCTTGCAGATTTGGGAGCGATGTAAATGATGGTCATTATCTCAGACTGGTGCATTTTGAAGTCATTCTCTGTATAGCAGTAGACATCCAGGACAAAGAGCATCTCCTTTTTCTACTCTTTTCCACAATGAGGCATTGCTAAGACTACACAATAGCTCTCATGGCAGGGCCTCTCAGGCGGGGTCCGGCTGGAATTTCCAGAACACACGATACACATGAAACTGGTGTCTTAGTGCCCTCCCAGCTCTCGTTCCTGGCAAATGCTCTGTTCCAGACTGCTTCTCTGGACCAGCTCTGTCATCCGTGCACTGTTCCTCACTGTCATTCGGAGCCTGCTGGTTAACCAAGTAATGTGAGGTCAAAAGCAAGAAGTAGCCTGTGATTCCCAGCCTGCTGCTGGTTATCATACCAACAGAAAGCTTTTATGAAGGTTAAAATCTTCTCAGTCTTCTGTATCTGCTCCCTCTCCCCTCTTCCTTAGGTGACATAAATATGCCTTTACAGGTGTAGCTAAGATCTGTGACCTTAAATTCTGAGCAGGGGTTGATGACAATCGGGGAAGAGGAAAGACTGGTCTATTGGTGGCCACAGGATGGGACCCGCCCCCTGACGAGTGCCAGGAGGGTGGGGACACTCACCATTGAGAAGAGGAAGCAGAGATATACTGAAGAAAGAAACAGGAAATGTCGGGGGGCATCAGAAATACACTTAAGAGGTTTATCCCCGAGTCACTGCTTGCCAGGCTGGTGATGCAACAATGCCATGAGGAATACTCATGCTCCTTCTCTGCGATGTAGCCGCGCTTTCTTTGTGCCAGGCGATGTCCCAACTTCCTGTAGGAATCGAGGTGGGTGTTACTAGTATCCCTGACTTACGCCTGAGGAAACTGAGGCATTGGGAGGAGGGGCCATTTGGCCAGGGTCACATGGCACAGCAGTGCATAATCTGAGCCGGAACTTGCATTCAGTCCCAGGGGGCCTGGCTCTGTCATCTGTCACCGCTTACCTCAGGACTGTAGGTGCAGACTGCAGGGAGACCAGTTTGAGTTCCCGTTACACTTGCGTTACCCTTTGGCTCGTGTTGCACATCATGGCACATTCCTGTCACACAGGCAAAGAGATGCCTCATTTTTCTTATTTTAAACACACTTTAATCCCAAATATATCATGTGTCCCTTTGTAGGCTGTTTAACATTATCCCCAGAAGAAGATAGAGTGAAAATAAGCAAATACACAAATGTAGCAAAACTGATGTGAAAGGCAACAGAGTAGTTTGGTGTAATAAGAATGAAGATCTGGGGACCCAACCCATCGCCCAGTTAGCTCACTGGCCTTTACTGTGATAAACCAGGAAACCAGGTCACATTTGCATTAGGTAGGTACTCCTGAATTTACAGGCATTCTAATAACCCTTATTACAGTGACTCAAAAATATTAATCTTGGCTTTTAAATAAATAGATGTAGATTTATTTTAGTCTACAAATATTTATTGGTTGCCCACAGTGAGTTGAATGCACATTTGATGACATGTATTTTGCCAATAGGGTAGCCTCCAGCTCAGAGAACCACCTGCTTATATTGAAACCTTTCATTTGCATTAAATTGCATGCATAATTTAAGCTGACTGGAACACCTCAAAGAGGCTCAAAAACAAATCCATTCTTTCTCACTGGGCAGAAATAAGTAGATTCTCGGTAACTGTAAAGAACGTGACCCATTTCAGAGAAGGGGTTTGTTTTTTGTTTTTTTCAATCCTGCTTGTGTATCAAAACACAATGTAGTTATCTAATATAAATGCAAAGACATTACAAATATTTTTTAAACATTCATGAGTTTACTGTTTAATATATTCAGAATAAAGTCAGAATGTTTTTACAGGAAGACATAAAAACAATTGTCCTATATTCTCCCCGCTCTGCTTTTTCCAATGTTTCCTATCAGCTGTGTAAACAGTCGATACTGAATAGCAAAGAGGTGTTGCTGAGCAGATAATGGACTTAAATTAGACAAAGTTGGCTTGGACAGACTGAACATACCATGGGGGCATATTATTCTTATTTATGGTTTAATCTGATAGCTACTAACATGAAGTCAATAGCTTTACGATGTTGAATGAAAAAGAGAAAACAATTGCCTTTGTAAGGAGGAAAACGGATCAGGGAGAATCAGTGTGAGCAGGGTGGGAAATGTACATTTTCTGTATCTTTTGAAGTTTTGGAAAAAAAGTTCCCCTCATATTTTGTTTTGGGGGGGGGAAGTTATTATTTTTTTGCAAGGCTTTTCATATCTTAATTAAGTTGTAAATTTAATTTTAATTATTTTTTGAATTTAGAAACAAATGTATTTTAAACTGACTAGTTCTGGAAAAAAATGTTTCCATTTCGATGAAAAAGAGCCATGGTTTACCTGAGCCTTGATTATTAATATACTAAGTAGGTATAGATGCATCGTTATCGTTATTTGGGGTTCCATTGGCACCTTAGTTCAATGTAAGGGAAAGCTGGTAAGCACAGGGAGGCAGAATGAGGTAACTTGAAGCCAGAAATTGGAAGATCTGGGTTTATGACCCAGTTTTGCAACTCCTTGCTCGCTGTGTGACCATGTGCCTTAATTTTTCACAGTGTAAAAAGTAGATAATGAGACCTACTTTCTCTGTGTCAGGAAGTTATCTTGACTAGGAGATGGCAAAGTGGGTGGGATACTGTTTGCAAATAGCAAATTGATATACATAAGCAGACACTACTATTCCTTATCAACAAAAAATTCATGTAAAATATTTATGATGGTTCTGCCATATGTAGGGCAATGCTGTAGGTTTTGCGAAGATTAAAAAAATAAATAAATCAGATAATTCCTGTAGTCCACTCCAGAAGCTTATAGTAATAGAGGACCAGCAAACTTTCTGTGAAGAGCCAGAGAGGAAATATATGAGGCTTTGCAGGCCAGATGGTCTCTGTTGCTATTATGCAATTCTGCTGTTGTAGGGCAAAAGCAGCCATAGGTAATATGTAAAATAATGAACATGGCTGCGTTCCAATAAAACTTGATTTACAGGAGCATGAAGTGGGCCAGATTTAGTTTACAGACTGTAGTTTGCTGATCTTGGGTCTAATCAGAGATGATTGGCACATGTAACTGTAACATGCGGTCAGAGCACCAAATGTTACGAAATAAATGAAGAGTAAAGGACATCCGGCTGATGCATTACAGTCTTGCAGGAGATTGCAGATTTGAATTAGGCCTTGAAGGATGTGGTCATGTTTGATTTGTAAGGTGGAGGAAGACATTCCCGGCAGAAAAGAGTCCAAGGAAAGGTATAAAGGTGGAAATAAGAAGGAGGCATTTAAAGAAGAGTGAAGTTAGAAGCAAGAATTTACTGGAGTGGGTGTAAGAGAGGAAAAGCATAGATAGTCACTTAAATGTAAGGTTTATTATTTCTGACCTCACCCTGCCCCCTAATGAATACTAGGCTGTAGGTGTTAGGAAAGTATTTCTTATATTTTTGCTGGGTTAGAACTCTTACATGTTGCTGTGTTGCAGAATCATTTTAGGTATTTCGAAGGATAGGCTGCAGCTTGTAATTATTCCCAAGGGTGGTTCGTTCATGGTATTATCCCCCATCAGCCAATGAGGAACTCCACACAGGTTGGGTACTCCAGGGACAGAACCATGAGAAGGGATGTCTGATTCAGAGCAGAGACTGGCTCTCGAGGGATATACTGTCCAACACGGTGTCCACTGGCCTCATGTGGCTATTTAAATTTTCAACTTTAAGCTGTTCAGTCATACTAGCCTCATTTACAGTGTCCAATATCAACTTTTGCCTAGTGGTCATTGTATACTGAACTATATACTGAACTATTTTCAGCATTGTGGAAAATTTTATTGGACCATGCTGCTCTTAAGAGATAAGAAGCCGGGGCACCCGGGTGGCTCAGTCAGTTTACTGTCCAACTTCGGCTCAGCTCAGGATCTCACGGTTCATGGGTTCAAGCCCCGTGTTGGATTCTGTGCTGACAGCTTAGAACCTGAAGCCTGCTTCGGATTCTGTCTCTCTCTCTCTCTCTCTCTTTCTCCCTTTGCCCCTCTCCTGCTTGCGTTCTGGCTCTCAAAAATGAATAAACATTAAAAAAAATTAAAGACAAAAAAGAGAGATAAGAAGCCAAGCAACCATTATGCATTGGCTTAGGGTCCTGGGACTAGAGATCTGGATGACAGTGACATTTAGTGACTGCCGCTGTTAACAAGTCCAGGTTTCCCTGGCTATCCAAAAGTATAAAGCAGCGTAAAGTGTAAAGCAGAGACTTTCCCCTACTTTCCCAAAGTTTGCATTAGGCCACTATGCTTTTATGAAAGACCTATTTTAGTACAGTAATGGCTTTTTTGGTGAAAGTGAAAATTCTGTTTGGATTTCTTTTGATTAGCAAAAATAGGTATTCATGTAGGTCTTTTGTAAAAATCAAGTGGGTTAACACGATCTTTTGGGAAAGCAAGTGATACCTGTACATCAGTTTCTAAGTGGAGTTGACCCTTGGATAATGAGGGGATTAGGGACACCAACCTTCGGCACAGTCAAAAATCCATGTATAACTCTTGACTCCCCTAAAACTTAACTACTAGTAGCCTCTTGTTGGCTGGAAGTCTTATAGATAGCATGAACAGACGATCAATACATATTGGTATATGTATTATATACTATATTCTTACAATGAAATAAGCTGGACAAAAGAAAATGTTATTAAGACAATCGTAAGGAAGAGAAAATACACTTAACAGTACTATAATATGTAATATCGAAAAAACAAAACTTCACCTGTCAGTGGACCTGCACAGTTCAAACCTATGTTTTTCAAGGGTCAATTGTATTAGTTTTGTCATCTGTGATCTGGGTACTAATAGTCCTTATCTTACAGGTGGTTATGAGTATAAAATGATGCACAGCTCTTTGAATGCTGTGAAGTACTTTGTAAATATAAGACATTGCTATTATTTCAATGATACCATATCTGTGTCTTTAGTCAATTTCCATTATTTCCTTGTTTACTTTTTTTAATGTTGATTTATTTTTGAGAGACAGAGACAGACGGAGTGTGAGCAGGGGAGGGGCAGAGAGAGGGGGAGACACAGAATCCGAAGCAGGCTCCAGGCTCTGAGCTGTCAGCACAGAGCCCGACGTGGGGCTCAATCTCACAAACCATGAGATCATGACCTGAGCTGAAGTCAGTTGCCTAACCGATGGAGCCACCCAGGCGTCCCTCCGTGTGTACTTCTGTGGGCAAAATTATGTCCTTTGCAAATAGAGATAGTTTTGCTTTATTTCCTTTCCAGTTGGATGCCTTTTATTTCACTTTCTTGCCTAATTGCTCTGGCTAAAATTTCCAGTACAATGTTGAATGGAGTGGTTAGAGCAGACATTTGTATCTTATTCCTGATCTTACATGGAAAGTTTTCAGTCTTCTACCATTAAGTATGATCTTATCCATGGATTATTTGTAGATGCCCTTTATCAGGTTGAGGTAGGCCCTTTCTTTTTTTAGTCTCTTGAATTTGTTTTACTTTTTATCATGAAGATGTGTTAGTCCTTACTCCCTTCTGCTCATTCAGTTTATTTTTTTTTTTACTTTATATTAACTCCTTCACTTCTGTTTTTCCTCTCTTAGCTCCTTATGGGAGTGGAAACCAGCTGGGTAACTAGTTATACCAAGCATTCCCTAAAGAATTTTCTTTCCAGGAAGGCCACACCAGAGTATATGGAGGAGTTAGACAAATCTCTGGCACCTATGTTAATAAGGCTATTGCTAATGAATCAATGCAGAACTCATGTCCTACCACAGTGGGCGACAGATCTCTTGCCAAAGAACCATATACCCTTAGTGTTTGAAATTTATTATTTTCACATGGAAAACAATAGAACAAATAGAATTTGTTTCTTTTTTTTTCTTTAAAAAAATTTTTTTAACGTTCATTTATTTTTGAGAGAGACAGAGACAGAATGCGAGTGGGTTAGGGGCAGAAAGAGAGGGAGACACAGAAGCAGAAGCAGGCTCCAGGCTCTGAGCTGTCAGCACAGAGCCCGACACGGGGCTTGAACTCACGGACCTCGAGATCATGACCTGAGCCGAAGTCGGACGCCCAACCGACTGAGCCACCCAGGCACCCCAATAGAATTTGTTTCTTGATGTGATAATGTGGTGGTATGGGGAGAAGAAGATAGAAGATGAAGATTTGAAAAGTATAAGATGAAGCACAGGAAAGGAAGGGACTCTAAATTAGTGAAACTGCATGAACAAAGACAAGGAAGTAGAAATGGTCATAGAATATTCAAGGCCGAGTGAGTGATAAGACAGAGCTGATGTATATGAGTCAGGTGATTCCGCTGCATAAATAGGTAGCACGTGAGTCTGTCCATAAAGGTCCCCTCATAAAACTTTAATTTGTGGACAGATCTAATGAGCTCTGATCTGGAATCCCAGACTGTTGATAGCAGTCTCGTGGTTATGTCTTCCCAGAGTGCAAACATTTAAAAATACCAGGACAGCAAGGAGTGGTGTGGTAAGCAGCTTCTAACACAGTCCCCAGTGAACTCTTTCTCCTGGTAGTCACTCACTTGTGTGATTCCCATCCCTTAGTGTGGGATTAGTTTGGTGTCTTGCTTCTAATGAATAGAATTCAGCAAAGCGACAGAATGTCACTTTTTTGATTACATTACAAGTGATTATAACTTCTGTCTTGCTGGAGACACTATTGCTTTCTATCTTCTTTCTTTAAATGTTTATTTATTTATTTTGAGAGAGAGAGAGAGAAAGAGAGAGAGAGAAAGACAGAGAGAATCCCAAACAGGCTGCGCCCTGTCAGCACAGAGCCCAATGTGGGGGCTTGATCTCGCGAACTGTGAGATCATGACCTGATCTGAAATCAAGAGTCAGACGCTTAACTGACCGAGCCACTGGTGCCCCCTCTAATGCTTTCCTGATTGAATGCTTTGGTGAAGCAGGCTGGAGTGCTGGGGTTGGGGGGGGGACCCACATGGCAGGAACTGATAGCCGCCTTTGACCAAGAGCCAGTTAGTAACTGAGGCTCTCGATTTAACAGCATGCAAGGAACTGAATCCTATCAAGTTCTTGATGAGCTTGAAGTGGATCCTCCTCTAGTTGAACCTTCAGATGAATCCCCAGAGCTTGGGCTGACATTGTTGTTTCAGTCTCCTTAGAGATGAGGAAGCAGAGGACTCAGCCAGGTCATATCCAGATCCCTGACTCACAGAAGCTATGACATAATAAATGTGTTTTATTGTTTTAAATGGTACAGTGTTTAAGTCATTAAATTGGGAAGTGATTTGTTATGTAGCAATAAGTCATTAATACAAGTGGACAATACCTAATCCTGAGTAGTGACTTCCTAATGGTGAACTTCCAGATACCTAGAAGCAAGAAAGGCAATATTGTGGAGCAGGGGCTATCCCTGGTGCTGCCCCATGGACACTACTGCTAACTCTTCTTAAACATAATGTCATTTTTATTGGTAGCAGCTAACAACCTTACAGTGCCTAGTAATCAACTCTTTAGGATTTGTTTGGCTCAGTTTACGATTACCTGTAGTATATGAAGCTGACAGGCCAATTGCTGAGGTTATTAGTTTTTTCTTCCTTTATGATTTGACCTCGTTATTGTGTCAATTGACCTGCCCCAGGTTTGGACTCACATAGTTCTGCAACTTGTCAGAATTATTTCACCGGCTTCTCTTTAGCTGTCAGCCACATCCTCCCGCCCCACCCCCCAGCCCGCCCTTACCATTATTAAGAAAATACCTTGTGAGTTTTCTCTTTAAGCCCATTGCCTAAATCACACAGAAGCCATCATGGTCTGAGAACTAAGCTTTATGGAACCGATTTCATACAAATCACAAAATAGTACTTCTTTGAAAATGATCTTCATTCAAATTAGGTACATTATTTAAACTATGTTTTCGTAGCTTTTTTGCGAAGCAAGGACTGTGCTGATCAAAAGCCCAACTAGGCTCAGATCTCACTTTTCTCCTACATGTCCCCCAAGACGAGAATGGAAAGGTGTCTGCTGAGGCTTCCTCCACTCCTTCATCCAGACGACAACAGACAGATTTGGCAGTGCGAGTAATGGCTGTCAGCAATGCCTCGGTGTGTCCCTGATAGGAAGCAGCAAGAAAAAAACGGGGGTGGGAGCTTCGGAAGGTCTGTCACTCACTCTGCTCGACCGGAAAGGGGACAGCCACTGCCATGAAGCCTCAACCCACTGTCCTTCTAACTCATAGCAGTCATCATTCTGTTCAATGAGTAGTAATTGACCTGTTTTTGTACCATTTAGATTTTACAATGTCAGGTGAACGCTGCCTGACTTAATAGTTACAAGTTATTATTTTGGATGCTGTGTTCCAGTTGCTGTGGGCGTCTGGAAGCTTATTTCTACCAGCTCAAATGTTTGACTAGTTCTGACTTGTGTGATAGGATGTGAACATGTCTGTCTGCTCAGTGCCTGTTTTGCAGAATATTAAGCCAGGTGTTGTGGAAAGTAAGAAAGAGAGCAAAAGATAGTGTTCCTCCATCAGAGCCTTTACTGCTTTGAAAGGAAAGCACGGAATAAAAAAAAAAAAAGTCTATCATTGCAAAAATAGGAATCTGTACATACTTGATTATGTATGTGTAGAGTGTGGGTGTAGGTGTGTGTTTAAGGAATTCTAGAGAGACAGCTGTGCCTGAATAGCTGCTGAAAATACGCAGCATCAAGTGCTCCTTCGTGCTACTGAGTGTGGGCTTCCATGGAAGCAGTAACTGTACAAGGACGTAGAGGTGCAGTTGTGATGATTAAATTGCAAATCTCCCTCCATTTCCCACCAGATAACAGTGTAAAATAACATTCCAGACCGTAAAGGACAAATACGTTAGCTTGAGGAGGACTGTGTAGTTGGACCCAAGGATGTATGAAGAAGGGCAAGAGTGGGTGTCTTTGCTGCATTTCTGGAACTGGCAGCGCTAGGCTGGAGTTTGAAAAAAAGGAAAAACACATCTTGGCTTTTCTTTTTTTCTTTTTTTCCTTTTAATTCCAAGAGTGTGGTTAGACAAAGGGATTGATTTTTATGTAGACTAGCTCCGGCAAGATTGTCATGTACGAGTTTAGGAATTTTAAAAACTCCGCGTCTGCCATGTTATAGTTCATTCCATAGTAAATTTTAAGAGCTTGTTTCCAATTTTGGCTGTTTGGCTATCTCCCAGTTTGAAGGTAGCAAGGAGAAAACACATTGCCCCTAACCTAGTTCACTCCTATTTATTTCGGCGGTTCCACGTGTTAGTTTTTTGTGATCGTCTCATCTTAGCCACACTAGATCACATTGTCCCATTGTACCCTCTCCTGTCTGCTTGTACTTTTCCCATTGACCATTTATGAAAGCTTGTTACTGTATATTTTTGTCATTAGCTTCATGTCTCTCACCAGATAGGTGATATTTATTGCGCCCCCCCATTCTTTAAAAAATTTTTTTTGGGGGCACCTGGGTGGCTCAGTTGGTTGAGTGTCCGACTTCAGCTCAGGTCATGATTTCACAGTTCATGAGTTCGAACCCCGCGTCAGGCTCCGTGCTGACAGCTTGCTCAGAGGCTGGAGCCTGCTTTGGATTCTGTGTCTCCCCCTTTCTCTGCCCCTCCCATGCTTATGCTCACTTGCTCTCTCTCTCTCTCTCTCTCTCTCTCTCTCTCAATAATAAATAAATGCTAAGAAAAAAAATTTAAAAAAAATTAATAAATAAAAAATTGTTTTATGTTTATTTATTTTTGAGAGAGAGAGAGCATGCAAGCAGGGGAGGGGCAGAGTGAGAGGGACACAGAATCTGAAGCAGTTTCCAGGCTCTGAGCTGTCAGCACAGAGCCCGACGCAGGGCTTGAACCCACGAACTGTGAGATCATGACCGAGCCAAAATCGGACGCTTAACCGACTGAGCCACCCAGGCGCTTCTCCCCCAACCCATTCTTTATTGAGATATAATTGACATGTAACATTGTGTATGTTTAAGGTGTGCAACGTGTTGATATTGATACATTTATATGCTGCACTGTGATTACCCCCATAGCCTTAGGTACCATTGTCATCATGTCACGTAATTGCCATTTCTTCTTTGCTGTGAGAACATTTAAAATCTAGCCTCAAAGCAGCTCTGAAGTATATCGTACAGTACTGTTGACCAGACTCGCAATGCTGTGCATTAGATCTCTACAACATACACATCTTCTGGTCGCACGTTTGTGCCCTTTGACCAACATCCACCCAATCCCCCCTCCCCTCAGCCTCTGACAACTCCCATTTTACTCTGTTTCTACAAGTTCATCTTTTTTAGATTCCACATTTCAGTGAGATCCTGCAGTATTTGTCTTTCTCTGCTTTATCTCCCTCAGCAGAATGCCCTCAAGCTCCATCCGTGTTGTCACAAATGGCAGCATGGCCGCCTCTCTCATGGCTGAATAATATTCCGTCGTGTGTATATACAAACACCTTTTTATCCGTGTATCCGTTGACAGTTTATTTCCATCTCTTGGCTATTATGAATAATGCTGGAGTATGGCAGTGGAAATCTCTCTCCAATATCCTGTTTTTATTTCCTTTGGGTAAATACTCAGAAGTGGGATCGCTGGATCTTAGGGTAGTTCTATTTTTAATTTTTTGAGGAAACTCCATACTGTTTTTGACAGTGGCTGCACCAAGTTACATTGCTACCAAGAGTGCACCAGGACTGCCTTTTCTCCACATCCTCACTGTATTTGTTATCTTTTGTCTTTTTTGATGATAGCCATCCTAACAGATGTGAGATGATCTCTCATTGTGGTTTTCCATTTGCATTTCCCTGATGATTAATGGTGTTGAGCACCTTTTCATGTGCCTGTTGGCCATCTGGATGTCTTTTTTGGAAAAATGCCTATTCGAATCCTCCGCCCATTTTAAGTCCGATTGCTGTTGTTTTGCTATTGGGTTCTTTACACATTTTGGGTATTAATCCCTTGTCAGATATATGACTTGCAAATATTTTCTGCCATTCTGTAGGTCACCTTTTCAATTTGTTGATTGCTTCTTTTGCTGTGTAGCAGCTTTTTGGTTTAATGTAGTCCCACTTGTTGATTTTTGCTTTTGTTGCCTGTGTTATTGCCATTTGAATCCATCTAAAATGACTCTATTTTGTTTGAGGTGGAAAATTTTCTATGTAAAATCTACACTTCCTAGGCTCCTATGCATCTATAGCTGTTCACGGGACATAATTCAGACCATTAAGATGTAGGTAAAATTATACAATGAGGATTTGAGGAGTGCTCTTTTTTATTTATTTACATGTTTATTTACTTTTGAGAGAGAGAGAGAGAGAGAGAGAGAGAGAGAGAACACGGGAGGCAGAGAATCTGAAGCAGCCTCGGAGCTGCCAGCATGGAGCCCGACATGGGGCTCGAACCCACAAACCGTGAGATCGGGACCCGAGCCAAAGTTGGTCGCCCAAGTGACTGAGCCGCCCAGGTGCCCCAGGGAATGCTCTTTAAAATGGCAATAGACACCTTGGACCTGGGTGGCTTTTGCCTGTTAGGCTCCCTCTTCTCCTGCCTCAGGCGCAGTTGCAACTCTGGAAGGGGAGCTGCCGCTTTGCAAGCATGAGGCAGCAATCCGCTTGGCGGATTTTTTTTTTTAATTTTTTTTTCCAACGTTTATTTTTGGGACAGAGAGAGACAGAGCCTGAATGGGGGAGGGGCAGAGAGAGAGGGAGACACAGCATCGGAAACAGGCCCCAGGCTCCGAGCCATCAGCGCAGAGCCCAACGCGGGGCTCGAACTCCCGGACCGCGAGATCGTGACCTGGCTGAAGTCGGACGCTCAACCGACTGCGCCACCCAGGCGCCCCTGCTTGGCGGATTTTCATGGCTTTTTTTTTCCAGTCTCTTCTGTAGTGGTACGCAAGGGTAAACAAAGAAGGGATGCTATGGACTATGTTGCCTAGAGGAAGCTGGGTTTCCTAGACTGAGGAGCGATGTGAGGGAGTCCTCTCCCTTCCTGGGAACTCATGACTGAAGGAGTCAGTAGGGGAGAAGGCCGGGAGGGAGGGCAGCACCCCAATCCAGAAGGGGAAAGCGCTCGTTGAACGAGTTAAGTCAAAGGAAGTGGAGGGGAAGTTATGAGGGTCTGCGGTAAATCTAATGTTCCTGTTATGAAGTGTGGTTGAATCGGAGGAGAGAGGCTCCATGCGGTTAATACACTTATTATGTGCATTAAGCAGACCAGAGTGCATTAAATGTGGAGTGAATTGATTTTACACAACTGGCCACTGCCATCTTTTTAGAAAAATAATGACTAATGCAATCCTGCAAATGTGTTTCTCCGGAAAAGCTTTCGGGGAAGAGAGGCTTATTTTATCTAATCCCTTTCATCTGTGTTATAGATTACTTAGTGTGCTTATTTGACCTTGGGAACTATACTCCTGGCCATTAGGCAAAGGAAGGGTAGCCTAAAAAGGAAAATTACATTGAGCACTAGCCACACAAAATCAGCCATTAAAGTCAACTTTTTCCACCTGTCCTGAAATACAGAGTTCCCCTCCAATAGATGGAAAACTGCTTGTGGAAGGTGAGGTCTGCAGGCCAAAGCACAGTCTGTATCATGGAGCTCAAAACATGGCTTACTTTCTACTTCTCTGCACCACCCCGCCCCCCATTCCTTCCTCCAGACAGATTGTCCCCAATGACTCCAACCGTGGGCATCAGATTGTCCACACCAGGGAAAGGCCCAGACTTCCCACGAAGCAGGCCAAAGCCTCTCATTAGAGGCAAACTCTGGTCTCACTGCTCCAGAGCTTGTATCTGACCTCCTGAGTTTTGCACTGTTTCTCTATTTTCTCCCTTCGCTGGGCTATTGTTCGCCTTAGAATAGCGCTTGCCCCATATACCAGTACTATTTATATCCTCCCACTTCTTGCTGATTGACCTAGCTTTGGAATCCTTACTTGCCCTGATCTTGGATAGTTGTGTACGCTTCCTCACTGGCTCGTCTTGTGGCTTCTGATCCATTTCCTGCTCTGACTTCCAGTATTTGTTCAGTCAGCAACTAACACCCTGTGTCTGCCTCCCCGTTTCCTTGGCTGGGCCCTTGTAACTCGTTGAGTTCTTTTGTAGGATTAAATGCAGAGAAGCAGAAAGATGAACTGCTTGGCAGGAAACTCATAAGAGCCCATAACCTGCACATGTCCCATACAGTAGAAGCCAGGCTTCCTGCCTTCCACTGTGTTTATAGAATCCCTTCCTTGGCCAGTCAGGAACTTGTTAATTGCTGGAATCTGATTTTATGACCAGGCTTAATTTCAGATGTCCACATTTTCAGCACTTAGCTAACAATTCTTTTTGTTTTCTTCTTCTTCTTCTTTTTTTCTAACACTTTTATCTCAAAGGAACATCAAAGTCAACCCTTCATAAGAGAGCTTGTTCAGGCCAAATAAATGGTCAATGAAGAGTCAAGAGTCTATTGTTCAAAAATAAGGGAGAAATTTATGGCGCAAAACTATTTTCTCTTGCTTTTTTTTTCTTTTACATTTTTAAAATTAAGACTTTGGGTTTGTTTTAGAGCAATGTTAGTTTCACAGTTTTGCTGTGAAAGGGGAAAGTACAGAGATTTGTTATAATTGATGAATCTACATCGACACATCATTGTCACCCAAAGTCCACACTTTACATTATGGTTCAGTCTTGGTGTTACACATCCAATGGGTTTGAAACAATGTATAATGACATGTATCAATCATTGTAATATCATAGAGAGTATTTTCCCTGCCCTAAAAATCCTCTGTGCCCCACTGATTCATTCCTTCCCTTGTAGCCCCTAGAAACCACTGATCATTTTACTGTCTGCACAGTTTTGCCTTTCCCAGAATGTCATAGAGTTGAAATAATATAGTACATAGCCTTTTCACATTGGCTTCTTTCACTTAGTAATACGCTGATAAGGCTTTTCGTGGCTTCATCGTTCATTCCTTTTTGGCACCAAATAATAGTGCATTATGTATCACTATTTATGGATCACAGTTTATGTATGCATTTACCTATTGAAGGCCATCTTGCTTGCTTCCGAGTTTTGGCAACGATGAACACAGCTGGTATAAACATCCATGTACAGGTTTTTGTGTGGACGTAAGTTTTCAGCTCCTTTGGGTAAATACCAAGGAGCATGATTATTGGATCAGATGGTAACTGTATGTTTCGTTTGATAAGAAACTGCCAAACTGTTCCAAGGTGGCTGTGCTGTTCTTGCATTCTTCCCACCAAGGAAGGAGAGTTGCTGTTACTCCATACCCTCACCAGGGTTTAGTGTTACCACTCGTCCTGTGTTTGGCTATTCTAATAGTTGCGTAGCGTCCTATATATTGTTTTGTTTTGCAGTTTATTTCCTATTGACAGTGCTTCTGTTGTTCCTAGGGAACAGAAACTAGAGATTATGTGATTCTCTGTTGCTAGTTCAAATTCAAATCTGCCGGTCCTAATCCTTTCTCAAATGTTTAAATGAATAGAAATCGGTAAAGCAGTACATGTAAAGCATTTGGGAAAGTGTCTGGTACAATATAAGCACTGTACAATTGTTTGGTATTATTTTAAGTAACAGTCCATCTGTATTCATGAGAACTGCTGGCCGCATGCACACCATTAGCCCATTTGCTAGCACAGGAATTTTGCTGAGTTGAACCTTTGTTGGCAGCTAGGCCCATCCACTCGTTGCTGAAAAGACACACATCAAAGATATTCAATGCTGGGGCACCTGACTGGCTCAGTTGGTAGAGCGTGTGACTCTTGATCTTGGAGTTGTAGGTCCGATCCCCATGTTGGGGGTAGAGATTACTTAAAAATAAAATCTTTTTTTTTCCCACTCTCCCCACCCCCACTAAAAATAAAACCTTAAAAAAGACTTTCAATACCAGAATTTCTCTCAGAAATGGACTGGAAGATGAAATACTTACAGATTCACTCAGCACCTGATCTTCTCCCTTTACCAGGGGATGCTCACTCATGGGTCATTTCTGTGTTGTTCAGTCACCGCAGAGCTGGGCTGGGGCATGGCGCACCAGGCCTTCTCTGTCATGCTCAAGACATCATCAGCATCGTTATGTCTCTGAGAGCCCAGATCTAGATGTCTCCTTGGTCATCTCCCTTAGGACTCGGGCTCTCTCCTGTACTGATGCCTTTAATCATAGCGTTTGTTATAGTTTCTTCCAACCCAAGCAAGAGTTGGGCACCAACAATGTCTTTCTTCTTCTCTCGGTTCAGTCTTTCAGTAGGTTATTCAGTTCAAACTACTTACAAGACCAAATCAAAGTTGAGTAGGAGCCCCTGGGCTCTGGCCAGTGTGCAGCTGGCGGGATCACTCTGTCCCCCTCCCTCCCCTCCTTCCTCACCCACACTCACTGCTTTGATGCCACTATTGATGTGCCTTGAAGCTATCAGATCAAATTTAATCCTGTCCTTTATCCCTGTCGGAACTGGGAGTCACAAGAAGTTCAGACTCCCCCGAGTCATCCCTCATCTCCTGACTCTCCTCCTTACACGTGTCACATGTCATCTTATCAGTGAGTGTTCCTGGTGCTCACCTGCATTATTCTTCTAAATTACCATTGCCTGTCATTTCTCTCCTTGCTTATTGTCTGTGTCCTCCTGCTACAGTATCACCGTCATGAAAGCATTAACTTTGCCTTGTTCTCCATGTCTTTCTAGTGGCAAAAACAGTGCCTGGCGCATGGTAGGAACTTGAAAGACAAGTGTCAAGCAGCTCCCTACTGATAATGGGCACATGGCACTTGGGAATAGATGCTTATACTTCCTCATCCACCTCCAGTAATTCTCCGTTTGTTCTTTTCAGCATCAGCTCCTTTAAATTTGTGTTCAGAGTCTCTGAGCTTAGGTCGCCTCTCCCATCCTAAGTCATAACTACAATGACCATACTCTTGAGGCTCCAGCTTCAGCCTGTGTTTTCCTGGCTAAGCAGTTGCTGAAGAGATGCCCACTCTCTTTTTTTTTCCTTTATGCTTTTTTTTGGGAGGCCAGTGGTGGAAAGGGTAGGGCTAGAAGACGGCTTTCTTTTGAAAGTCACGCAACTACAGTCCAGCCATAAGGTTTGGCCAGCTTCTGAAGCTCTTTCCTCTCCTTGTTTCTTTGTACTAATACAGACTGATCCAAACACCACTTGGCAGTATTCCCTGCCATTTTCTTTCTCCTGCCATTTCTTTGATCAGTAATCTATACTCTAGCTAAGCTCTGAAAGATTGTCTTTTTTTTCAGCCCTCACTGTGAAGGTTGAATTATAGCTATCATTTGTTTATTGCCTGCAATACATCTAGCTATGTGTGCATTTATAGGTGTGTATTTGCATGTATGAATGTGTATGTGCATATACATGCATACACACACACACACACACATACACATGCATACCACTTTATAGATGAGGAAACTGAAGTTCAGAGAGGTTAGATAATGTCTTCAAGATCACTCAGAAGGTGAAGTAAACTTCTTAAAAGAATACACCCTTCATCAACTCTCTTAATTCCCGTATAATTAACATGCAGTGTTATATTAGTTTCAGGTGTACATTATACTGGTTCAACAATTCTGTATGTTACTCGGTGCTCATCATGATGAGTGTACTCATCATCCCCTTCACCTGTTTTGCCTCCCCCCACCCCCATAACTATCAGTTTCTTCTCTATAGTTAAGATAAAATCACTCTTAAAAGATTGCCAAATCTTGTCAGTCTCTGTTAATTTAAAATTTTCACTATGAAACATTTCAAACATATAGGCAAAAACAAAAAATAATATCAGGAATACTCCTGTTTTATCCTATATTTAATTCAAACTTTTAAAAGGAATAATACATTACAGATAAGCTGATGTCTATTATATACTTGTCCCTGATCACATGCCTCCACTTCCTCCCAGGTGTAACTGCTTTCATGAATTTTAAAAAATAATTCCTATCCTTGCTTTTACATTATTCCTATATACAAATGGGTCTATTAAAAAATACTTAGATTTAGATTTGTATTTTAACTTTTAAATGTTACCTCTTTGTAACAATTGCTTTTACTTAGCTCAACATTATGTTTTTGGAATTTTTCCATGTCGATGGGAGTGTCTTTCTCTTTCATTCATTTTAACTGCTCAGAGTATTCCATTGCATGAATGTGCCATAATTTATTTACCTGGCCTCCTGTTGATGTAGAATTAGACTGTTTCCATATTTTGACTTAAAAAAAATGGTGATGTCACTTTTCAGTCTTCATCTTATTCTGCCTCTCAGCAACATGTACCATAGTTAGCCATCTTTATTCTTCTACGTTTTTCTCTCTTGGTTCTGCAACACCAAGAATCTTTATTTTTCTCCATTTCTGCTCATGACTCCTTCTCAGTTTTCCTTCCCTTCCTGCCCTCTTCCATTTAACCTGAAATTTGGGGAGTTCCCTAAAAGTTGGTATTGGACCCTTTACTCTTCTCTCTCCCTCCCACCTCCTTCCTAGATGGTGTCATCTATTTTAGGACTTCAAACACTCACAGTGCTGTCTCCTGCCCACATCTCCCCTCTGAGCTCCAGGCATGAATCATGACAATTGTCTATTTGACACCTTTTCTTGGATATCTTCAGAGGCCACTCAAGTTGACACTTAAGACACCTTGAGAGAGAGAGAGAGAGAGAGAGAGAGACTCTTTATTTTTTTCTATCTAATCCTGTGGTAAAGCATTTCTACTATAGTTCTCAATGATCCGCCTCCTGGTATTCACATTTTCGTGTAATCTCCTCCCCCGAGTGTGGGCTGGACCTAGTGACTGCTTCTAATGAATAGAGGAGAGCAGTAGCCACGGGCTGTCACTTCCAAGAGTAGGTTAGAAAAGACTGCTATTTTGGGGTGCCTGGGTGGCTCAGTCAGGTAAGCGCCTGACTCTTGGTTTTGGCTCAGGTTGTGATCTCATGGTTTGCGAGTTCGAGCCCTGCTTTGGGCTCTGCACCGGCAGTGTGGAGCCTGCTTGGGATTCTCTCTTTCTCCCTCTCTCTCTGCCCCTCCCCTGCTTGTGCTTTCTCTGTCTCAAAATAAATACATTAAAAAAAAAGACTGCTATCTTGCTTGTACTCTCTCTAGCTCTCTTTAAGTTCTCACCCTGATGAAGACATTTGTCATGTTGTGAGCTGCTCAGGGGAGAGACCTACATGACAAGAAACTGAGAGGTGTCTCTGACTAACACAAATGAATAATTGCATTCTATCAACAACTCCATGAGTGTGAACTTGGAGGGTGTCCCTGCTGCAGTTGAGCCTTGTGATGGCTGCAGCCCCTGCTGATGCATGGACTGCACTCTTATGAGGCTCTGAGACCAAGGATCCAGCCAAGCCTCACTGGGATGCCTGACCCGCAGAAACTATGAGACAATAAACACTTGTTGCTCTAAGCTGCTAAGCATTGAAGTAGTTTGTTACACAGTGTTAGATAACTAATACAAATCCTCTTCACCTCCCATTGGTCCCCATATCAATAAACCATCCACTTGGTAACTCAGGTTGTAAACTAGCTTCTTCTTTGACTCATTCCTCTTCCTCATCCTCTATAGCAATCCATTTGTTAGTGCTATAGTGTCTGTCTTCAAAACCTAACATAAATACCTCTACTTATTTCTTTATTGATAGACACTAGGCCAAGTCATCATCATTTCTTATTTTGAGGAACAAAGAAGAGGTCTTTGAACAAGCTCCTTAGGGGATATTAAGGTCATTTTATCCTCCTGCCCTTTTATCTTATTGATTTATATGTTTGCCTATTTAATAGATTTTTATTACTGACCTCCTTTTAAGTTCCAGGGATGGTGATCAAAACCTAACATGGTCCCAGAGTCCTAGAGTTTGCAGTAAAACAAGGGGGACACATCTTATAAAATTAACAGAGAAATGTGAAAATTCTCTGAAGAAGAGATATCTGGCCCTGTGAGAATAAGATCCCAGTGTACTTGGGATTTCTCAAGAAGTTGGTATGGTGGATCATTCTTGATCAGAGGGGCATCCAAACTTGTTTGTTTGAGGCAGAACTGCAGAAAATGTTGGTTGGTAAAGCTATGCATGTACCATTATGTTCTATCATCTGACGAGTTATTCTCTTTCTTAATTCTCCTTCCCATAGATGAATCTCTAGGGACACGGCCTTAAATACCAGGAACTATGGTTGGGTGCGCTTCCCCACCTCTACCTTCAAAGAGTTTGGGCAAATTGGCAAGGTTGCATGATACCTAAGGAAAAAAGGCCTCAAGTTGTTCCTATAATACACAATGAGTGAGCGTTCCAATACAAGCATGTAATGGTGTAGGATGTCTCTTTAAATGATTACATCTTTTTTTCCTTTAGAATCATAAGAACTCTTAGACTTGAAATGGAGACTTGATTGGTCATTGGGTTGACTCCCCTGTGTTATGTAGGAATTTCCCTACAGTCTTCGTAACCGGTGATCTTCCAACCACTGCATAATCATTTCTAGTAATTGGCAACTCATTGTCACACAAAACATCCCATTTAATTGTTACAAAGATGAAATTGTTGTAACTTCTTAGATTAATTAGAATTTTCTTTGATTTATGTCTGTGGGGCCTGTTTACTTTGAGGAAAGCTGAGTAATTCTAACCTAGGGTCCATTGCAACTCTGTAGATTTATATCAAAAAGCTTCAACCCCTCATGACTAAGTCTTCTTAGGTGGCTTATTATTTCTGGGTCTCCAAAGTCAACTCCGTGTGTCCTTGCATCGGTTCAATGGATTCTGTATAGCAAGAGACAATCTCAGAACTTGAATTGTGTGAAACTATAATTTCCTCAATCACATAGATATTGGATGCAGTCATCTCATGTGAGTCAGCAATATATGTGAGGAAAACTAGAATCGGCCTGCAACAATTCCTTCCCGTTCCATGGAGGGTGACAGAATGAGCAGCAGAAGTCAATACTCATTCCTCAGTCTTGCTTTCTGAAAACAAATTTGCCTGGGGCACAAATAAGATAAGAGTAAATAAGTATGAAAGATAGTCCTAATTAAAAAAAAAAAAGTCAAACAGAAATATCTCAGCTCTTGCTTCCTGTAAATTGGATTTTGTGATGCATTTATAGATTTCTAATGCAATATTTTGAACTAAATTGTACCTTCTTTTTCTAGTCAAAAGTAAAGCTAATATCTGGGATACATTACCTGTGCAGATAAAGTTATTGCTGATAAGTGGTCAGTGTAGTCGTAACTGCATGAGAATCATCTGCTTATAAACTATTACATCTTTTTCTATTGTCGGTGTTTAAACATTGCCCATGCCTTGAGGCTTCCATAAGACGGAAGAAGCAAGTTAATTAAATACGTCACTGGTCTCCTGTTGCCAACCATTGGATTTCATATTTCAACAATTAAGGTTGCATTAGTTTTCAATTACTGCGTAGCAAATTGCCACAAACTTAGTGGCTTAAAAAGCATCCAGTTTATATGAGTCAGGAGTCTATGCATAGCTTCACTGGGCTCTGTGCTCAGTGTCTCACAAATTCGAAAGCAAAATGTTGAGTGGGCTGTGTTCATTTCCAGAGCTCAGTGTCCACTTCCAAGTTCATGTGGTTGTTGATGCAGTTCAGTTTCTTGCAGGTGTATGACTGGCATCCCCACTTGCTCTTGGCTGTCAGCCAAGGGCTGCAACAGCTTCTAGAGATCCCTGCAGTTCCTTGCCACTTGACTTTCTCACAATATGACAACTTTAGACATCTTCAGAGCCAGCAGGAGAATCTCTCTGATCTCTAAAGCCTCTTTTAAAGGGCTCACCTCTTTAGGTCAGAACCACCCAGGACAATCTCTCTTTTGATTAATTCAGTGTCAGATGATCAGAGATTTAATTATATCTGCAAAACCCCTCTACCCTTGACATATAATGTAACCTAATCATGGGAGTGACAGTCTCATGATATTCACAGGTGATGTCCACATCTAAAGGGAGGGGACTACATAGAGCATGTACACTAGGGCAGTGGAAATCTTGGGGATCATGTTAGAATTCAGCCTACTACATTCCATTTGCTTATTGCTGATCCTTCTGTCTCTGAGCCTCACTTTTATCGTCTATCAGGTGAGAATTGTTAGGCATTAGGACCTCACTCCTAGCAGCAACTCTGTGTTTCTCTTTATACTATTGTGGTAAAGATAGAAACTAGTCTGGCTTATCGAATCATAAGAAACTTCCCAGACTTCTTGAGGTACACTGGCATTTTGGAAGGAGAAGGAGAATATTATGTCTTCTAGATCATCTCAAAAGAACAGGCTTTCCAGAAAAGTTAATATCTACACTGTCGCATCTTTCATAGTCCTCTTCCAGTTCAGTGCCACTGCCATTAGCACAATACCCCATGATATGTCAGAGCGACATCCACAAACAGGATGGCAGAGTAAACCTCCAGATGAGACCTTTTCCCCCAGTGAGATCTGTTGGTGTTTGGATTCCTTTCTAGTTCTTTGAGGTGTCTTGACTATGGTCATCATCATGGAAAGTGTCATCTTGAGCTACTTAGTGAGGCCTTATTTCTTGACAGTTGAAATTTCTGCAAATCCAGCATCAATTGGTGAGATACGCAATGAACATGGCATATATTCTCTATGGCAAATCTGGGAAGCACAAGCATCTGACCATCGCTTAGTTCCACAAGGAATGCAGACCATTCGAAGACAAATGGACAGGAAGATTGTTAGAGAAGGCACTATCCTTGAGCACTAATATGGAGAAAAAAGGAAACCAAAAATCAAGTTAGAGCCAGCCATTGACTCACTAGAGATAAGGAAAGACAGAATGTTAGTTGAAACAAAGCAAAAGGGTGAGAAATCCAGCTATGCTTTGATAATAGACATTTTCCCTTCAGCTGAGTGCCCAGTAGGACCCCAAATGGAACTGAGCATTTCCTTTTCGAAGATTCCCTACCAGATGCCAGTAAATACCTCTATAAATGAGTTTGGGTGAGGAACACTGATAATGTTTGTAAAATACCTACCCTAATGCTGGCAGATAACGAATGCACATAGCAAAGGCTAACCTGTAGCAGTTGTAGAAGAAATGGTACGAGGAGTTGACAACACCAGTGTTCACAGTAATCATGGGAGGACTGCAGAGAGGAGGTGTGAATACAGCAAAGTATGTTTCAACATGCCTTGTCAGTTTTCAGTAACGGGAGTGGTTGTGCTTTCCCCCCGCGAGTTCAGTCTTCTGGTAGAAAGTGTAGAGAATAGAAACCTGTATCCTCTGTGTCCACATGATGACTGCTATTCAGAGGAAAGAATTCTTTATTAAGATCTTTTGAAATTAAGTCTGTAAGAGCTATTTGGCAGGTTAAGAAGAAATGTGGAGGAATAGAGGAATGTCAAGAACCGAAGCTCAAAATGTTGAAGAAGATCATGTCCATCGTGGTGAATTTCCCATGAGGCCAGTGGCAAGTGGAAGTGATCAGTGGACAGGAGGAAATGGAAGGGTAACAGCTGAGGAGTCATTTGCTTTCAATTGCTGTAGGCCACTGGTTTTCAACCAGCAGTGGGTATACGCATCAGGTGCCATTCAGCCATGTTTGGAGACGTTTTCAGTTGTCACAACTGGGTGAGGGGGTTGGGGGTGGGGGAGGAAAGGTGGCACTAGCATCTGGTGGGCAGAGGCCAGGCATGATGCTAAATATCCTACAATGCACAGCACTCTAGAGCAAAGAACTATGTGGCCCTAAAGGTCAATTGTGCCAATGCGTGAAACCCTGCTCTAGGGACTTTAATTCTATTATTGGCCACCACTAAAAATAAACATACAAAATGTAGCACCACATTTATGATTTTATTTTGTATGTATGTATGTAATCTCTACACCAAATGTGGGGCTCAAACTCATGACCCTGAGATGAAGAGCCACATGATCCTCTCACTGAGCCAGCCAGGCACCCCCATGACATTTATGATTTAAAAAAAGATAATGTTGGGGCGCCTGGGTGGCTCAGTCACTTAAGTGTCTGACTTCGACTCAGGTCATGATCTCACGGTTCATGAGTTCGAGCCCCGCGTCAGGCTCTGTGCTGACAGCTCGGAGCCTGGAGCCTGCTTCAGATTCTGTGTCTCCCTCTCTCTCTCTCTGCCCCTCCCCTGCTCATGCTCTGTCTGTCTGTCTCTTTAAAAAATAAATTAAAAAAAGATATTGTTCATGCCCAACATGAAGCATTTAATGTTAATTTCCTTGCTGATCAAAAAGAATACCCTTTGCTGAGGAATGTTCATACATTTCCTGTTTAATAAGATCCACGTAACAGATCTTCTTTCCCCTTTTGCCTTTAGTAAGTGGCCTTTAGTAAGTGGAACTTCAGGGCAAAACTTGAAACTCAATTGTGCTTTTTGCGCATTTGAACATGATAGCTAGAATAGTTTGTATCTGTATTTTCTTACATTTCCATTGAATTACTATTCATATAATATGCACATATGTGAATATTATACAGATATTATCTATTCACATATAATACCCGTTGTATGATTTTCTCATAATCAGAAAGAACCTCTCTTGCTTTATAGAGTTTCTCCTCATTGTTAACATGAACTACCTGAATTCTACGTAGGTTGTTACTGTGGGTCCCTTCCAAGCAATGTACATTCATGCAATTTTGTGCATTAAATGCATTCTTGGAGTGTCTTGGAATACATCCTTGCATCTCTCACAGTGCTGCTGTGAGAACTATAAGAGAGGTATGACCAGAGAAACACGAAGGATTGCCAGTCAAGGGAATTCTAAAGCCCCGTTAAGGCTGGCTGCCTTCAACGTGATGCCACAAATCCATTCTGTTTTAGATTCTCTGTAGCACTTGTCAGCATCTTAGTGAAGGCAGTGTCATTGTGGAGAGTTTTGTCTACTAGGGCCACGGTTTGGCTAACTGGATCTCAGAAAAGGGGAGTGAAGAAAGGGTGTTGTGGAATAAATGTCCATAAAAATAAATGAAATGGAGAAGGAAGTGAAGATGGGTTGGGGGGTGGCAGATAAGGAGAAAACAGTAGAACGACTAAAGAAACCAAGGTCCCCTCTAAGTGAAAGCATAGCTACATGAAAAAACTGGAGGCGGGGGAAGTCATGGTACGGGGTGGGGGGGCTATCCGAGTTTGAGATTTCGGACACGGAGGTGTTGTGAATGAAGACAAAATAAAAATAAAAATGGGAGAAGGCAGAGGTGAAGCAAAGATGAAGATAGTTGCAGGTGAGCAAGTCAAGGGCGTGAGAGACAAGGTTGTTGGGCGCGATATCCAAATTAATGTGGACTAGAGAGGTAGTCATTGTGGATTTTGAAAGGAGAATCACCTTCATGGAATACGGAGAGAGATTTAAAGGTAATGGCAAGGAGGATGCGAGAGGAAGGTGGTGCTGAGTGTCATCCACAGATGAGGTACTTTAACCAAGGATACAGGATCCGTGACTTCCAGAAGTAGGCTTGTAGCATGACGCGGCCCTGGATCTGTTTCTCTACCACACTGAGATGTGGAGACTCTGCAGATTTCGCTTGACGGACTTGGAGGGAACACATGGAGAAGAAGAAAAAATCAGCCATTATTTCACGGTCCTGAGCAATCACTGTTAACACCTTTTAAGGAGATCGCACTAGAGATGGTGTAAGAATTGGTCCTAGTGTTTGGGCGTGCCAGGCTGGCTCAGTCAGTAGGGAGTGTGATTCTTGATCTCGGGGTTGTGAATTTGAGCCCCACGTCAGGTGTAGAGATTACTTAAAAGTAAAATTAAAAAAAAAACACTGGTCAGAGTGGGGAGACACAACTCAGACAAAAAGGTAATGAAGTCTTTGATCTAGGGCCGTGGTTGTTGGGAGAGACAGATGGATACGAGCAAGATCAGAAAAGTTAATTTTCCTGCACTTCGATGCCAATTTCTGAACATTGTGTTCACAAGGGCCAGAAATTCTTTCCGTATTCCTCTTGCTTATCCTTCATTCTGAGCTCCAGTCCATCTAGCTCTTGCCTCCTGCTGCTGCTTTCCATTGAGAGTTGATTTAGCTGAAAACATTTTCATCCGGTTCATAATCCTCTTTTACACGAAGCTTCCGGGGAAGTCAGTATCTTTACCAGAGTTTATTTAGCACTTGCTTATAGAGCACCGATTATAATACAGCTGGACCATTTGCCTCCACCCTTTCTGGTTCTTTCACTGGGAAGGTCCACTCTGTCGCCATCCCTGTAGTTTATTCACGAATTGGATTAGATGTACTTATATAACAGCATGGAGGCATCACTTGAAGGGAATTCCACTGTGGTTAACTGATTTGTCGCTCTGCCAGAACCACAGTGTGTACGCACACACATGCGTGCGTGCGCACAACTGAGAAAAGCAGCCCGTGTTTGAGTGTTTGCTATAACCGTGTGTTCCGGTAGCTTCGGCATCACTGTAAAGAGGATGCGGTGGGGAGTCACCAAGCTGGCAGTGGTCCCTCTACTTCACTCCATGAAGTCAACATGGAGAGCAGTCAGTCTCTTGAGAGTTTATGCCTGGTTCCTAGGATCATTAAAATTCTGTTCTGTTCAGTGTCGCTTCATTTGTACCATCAAAATCTTCATTTTCAGACAAAGCAGTGAAAAGTCTTTAATAAATAGATTTTTACTTGACACCAAGTCTAAGTTGGAGGTTTCTTTCATGTGGGAAATAACAATGTAATTGTGTTTTGGGGGGCATTTCCCCCTCTTCGGCTAGCATTTGTAAGTGCTTTAGGGCTTCCAAAGCCCTTCAGTGCACAAGATGTTTTCTTTCTTTATACAGCCCCACAGAGGTAGTCCTGTGAGCCCTGATTTAAAGATGAGTAACTGGATTTTCAGAAAGGAAAAGTGGATTACCAAAAGCGAGCTTTGAGTAATGGATTTAAGGTAAAAACACCGTTTGTTGTAAACTCTAGGGACCTCTCACTTGTAACATGCTCACCTTCAGCAAGTGGAGTTTCTAGTGTGCTACCAGTTCGTATTGTGATAAAGTGTCTTCAACTTGGTCTCAAACTATATTTCAAGGTTAACACTTTATAAATGGAACTAAATCATTGGAGCTTAGGCCAGGGGCTGAAGGTTTATTTATTGATCTAGTCGGGCCTCTTGGGCTTCTCGATATTTGGTGAGGTGGTACATTTGTCAGTACATTGGAAAAGCATTTTGTTTCTTCCAGAATGAACAGCACCGCTCTTGAATTTTAAACAGAAGAAATGACTGTCCAACAGGGCCTATGGGCACGAAGCATGAACAACAAGCCTCACATTGGTACGGGAAGAAAATTGGCAATTTCTCTAGACCTCTTCTATCAACATATACTTAAATCTATGCCTTAAAAATCATAGAAATGTTATTGGGGCGCCTGGGTGGTTCAGTCAGTCAGGTGTCCGACTTCGGCTCAGGTCATGTTCTCACGGTTTGTGGTTCGAGCCCCGCGTCCGGCTCTGTGCTGACAGCTCAGAGCCTGGAGCCTGCTTCAGGTTCTGTGTCTTCCTCTCTTTGGCCCTCCGCTGCTCATGCTCCGTCTCACTCTCTCTCTCAAAAATAAATAAACATTAAAAAACAAAAAATAAATCATAGAAATGTTATGATAGTAAGTAAACAGATTTTTCAATCCTAAAACTATATCAGGTGAGGTTATTAGTGGTTCAATGTGTTTATTTTCAAAGATACACTTTATAATGTCATAGCATTTTAATATTACCATATATATAGGGGCTCTTGGATGGCTCGGTTGGTTGAGCGTCTGACTTCGGCTTGGGTCATGATCTCACAGTTCGTGGGTTTGAGCCCCGCTTCGGGCTCCGTGTCTCCCTCTGTCTCTGCCCTTCCCCCACTCATGCTCTGTCTCTCTCTCAAAAAGAAATATTTTAAAAAAGCGTTAATATTACATATATAATAGAACTAAATTGTGAATTATCATAGTATTTCTACGTGGATTACTTATCAACTACAAAGGGTGAAAGATCCCTTTAACATAGAGAAATCTGACAAACACCACCTACACCAAGTGATCTGAGTTCACAACTTCCAATACCAGGACAAATGATCATCATGTGCGTCCTGATGTGATGTGGGGTGAAGGACACAATATCACGACTTTAGGTACCTGCCTAAAATGCTTAACCGCAATCTAATCATGAAAAACATCGGACAAACCCAGACTGAGGGGCATTTTCCAAAAAAAACCAAAACACTGGCCTCTCCTCTTCAAAATGGAAATATCATGAAAGATAAAGGCAGAGGAACTGTTCCAGATTGAAGGAGTCTGAAGAGGTGTGACAACTAAATGCAATGAGTTTCATCTGGCTCAGAAAAACAAAACTGCTATAAAGGATATTATTAGGAGAATTTGCAAAATAAAAAGTTGAGCCAGGAAAAATAGCAGTATCTTTACAAATAATTGAGAACGTTTTGACATTTCTTTAGAAATAATATGAATTGATTTGAACATTATTTTGAAAGCAATCTAGAGCTAAGAAATGAACAGCTTGCAGAGAAGCCTCTGAGTTTGCTTCATGATTTCAAAATGCAATAAAATAAGAGATTCTGCCTATTTCAAATGAAACAAATTTATTACAGAACCTTGTTTCAGCTCAGGCATTACCTAACTTAGATCAATTTTACTTGAATGGAATTTTAAGATTTGGGTAGGGTTTCTTTATTTTCATTTGCTTATCTGTTTTCATCTTTACGTGAGTCATTTGAGAGGCATTTTGATCTTTATATATGATGCCTTTTAAAAACTGTTGATCTGTTTACTGGTTTTGGCAGTACAGTTATATGCGGAGATTCTAGAACAGCCATCCGGACACCATTGACACAGTAGTGTGGGGAATTAGATTAATTCATACATTCTTCCGTGTTCCTATTTCACTATTTAATATTCCTCCTTCACACTTGGAAGAGTTTCTGATTTTGGCAAAGTATCTTAGAAACCTTTATCTGTCCATTTGTTATACAGATATTGATCAAACTGCTATGAGATTATGGCCCTTTGCTGGAAAGCGGAACCCTACAGGTGAATTAGAACATGTCTGGGCACCTGGGTGGCTGAGGCGATTAAGTGTTCCACTCTTGGTTTTCCTTCAGGTCATGATCTCATGGTTTCATGAGTTCGAGGCCCACGTCAGGCTCCGTACTGATGGCGCGGAGCCTGCTTGAGATTGATTCTCTGTCTCCCTCTCTCTCTGCCCCTCCCCCACTCCCTGTCTCGGTCTCTCTCAACATAAATCAATAAACTAAAAAAAAAAAAAAAAAAAAAAAGAACCTGTCTATCTCCTCACACAGGCAATGCATTGACTTGTAGACCTTCTAGGTAGTTTTCCAGTGTCCTCAGCTGGATTATAGATAAATCTTTAGAGTTTTTAGCATGAGAGGATGAGGAAACCTACTTCTTTTTTTTCTTTTTTTTAGTTTTTGTTTATTTAAGTATTCTCCGTACTCAACATGGGGCTTGAACTCGTGACCCCAAGATCAAGAGTTGCAAGTTTCTGTGACTGAGCCAGCCAGGCGCTCTGGAGGAGACGTACTTCTAAACCTCTATTTTCTCATGAGGATTATACTTAACAATCCTCTTTTTTTCCCTTTTGTACCTATTCATTTAAGGTGCATTTCAACAAATGTATACATTCACGTAACCACCATCACAACCAAGATGTAATAGAACATTTCCATCACGCCCAGAAGTTCCCTCTCATTCTTTTACACCTATCCCCTCTTCCCCTCACCCCTGGCCCCTGTTCTGATTTCTGTCCTTACTGTTTTGCACATCGTAGGGTGTGATATAAATGGAAACACACAGTGTGTAAATTTTGGGGGCAGGCTTGTCTAACTTAGCATAGGATTTTTGAGATTCATCCGTGATTGTGTATCAGTAGATTGTTCCTTTTATTGCTAAATAGTATCTCATTGCATGGATGTACTATTTCTTTATCCATTCAAAGATCGATGGTATGTTTGCTTTTCTGGTTTTTGGTTATGAATAAACTTAGGAACGTTTATATGCCAGTCTTTTTTGACATATGATTTCATCTCTCTTGGGTAGTTACCTAGGAGTGGAATTTCTGGGATGTATATTAGATCTATATTTAAGTTTTTAATACATCTGAGATTGTTTTCCAAGGGGGCTGCACCACCTCATGTTCCCACTGACAATGTATGAGATTTCCAGTTATTCCGTATCTACCTTAGTACTTCATATTTTCAGTTCTTTTCACATTAACCATTCTAGGACGTGTGTAGGGGGGGTAACATTATGATCTTCATTTTCCATCCTCATATCCCTTTGTCAGCTCATTTACTTGAGTTGTAATAGTTCTTTATGTATTCAGCATACAAACCCTTTAAGAGATAGGTGTCTTGAAACCATTTCCTCTCAGATCAGTGGAGTGCCTGTTCATTTTCTTACGAGTGTCTTTGGTAGAGTAGAAATCTGATGAAGTCCAACTTACCAACTTCTGTTATAGTTTGTGCTTTTTATGTCTACATCCAATAAATCATTGCCTAACTTGAGTTCACAAAGGTATTCTCCAATGTTTTCTCCTAGGCGACTTCGTTTCCACTCTTGCGCTTGGGTCTGTCATCAAAATGTCTTCTTGAGAATTTGTCTGTTTCATCGAATTTGCATAATATGTTGGTATGAATCTGTTCATAATGCTTTCCTGTAATCCACTTAACTTCCCTAGAGTTGGTAGTGATATCTGTTCATTCGTGAGTTTGGTCATTTATTTCTTCTTTTTTGGCACAGGTTGAGTAGAAACTTGTCAATTTTAGTGATTGATTTTCTTTATTGTTTTTCTGTTTTCCATATGATTGATTTCCCCTATAAACTTTATGATTTTTTTCCTGCTGGCTTTGGATCGAATTTCTCTATTTTTCCCTAATTTCTCAAGGTGGAAACATTATTGGTTTGACACCTTTCTTTTTTTCTAATATAGGTCTTTAGAACTGTAACCCTAAGTACTACATTAGCTACATCTAATAAATTTTTTTTTTAATTTTTTTTTTCAACGTTTATTTATTTTTGGGACAGAGAGAGACAGAGCTTGACCGGGGGAGGGGCAGAGAGAGAGGGAGACACAGAATCGGAAACAGGCTCCAGGCTCTGAGCCATCAGCCCAGAGCCCGATGCGGGGCTCGAACTCCCGGACCGCGAGATCGTGACCTGGCTGAAGTCGGACGCTTAACCGACTGCGCCACCCAGGCGCCCCTAATAAATTTTAATATATGTGATTTTATTTTAATTCAGTTAAAATACTTGATAATACCCTTTGTGATTTTTTCTTTGCCTATATATACAGAATTTTTAAAAGCATTATTTAATTTCCAAATAATTAGTGATTTCCTAAATTCTATTGTGTTGTTGTTTTCTAACTTAATTCCATTGTGGTTGGAAAACATACTTTAAATCATCTCATAAGTCTAAATTCACTGAGTTTTTTTTTTTTTTTTGTGGTCTAGGACAAGGTCTATTCAGAGGAACATTTCATGCATGCTTGGGAAATGTATATTCTGCTTTTGAGTGGAGTGTTCTATAAATGTTAATCAGGTGTGTGTGGTCTTGGTCATTGCTCTTTCTGCGTGTTTTTCCCCCCCTCTAATTGTAATTTTGATCTTGGATATATCGATGCCACAGCTCTGTCTGCATAGCTGAACAGTCAGGCAATGATTGGGCAACGCTTGTGCCCAGACACCTCAGGCTGCCCATGAATGTGTGTGTGGGCTGGGAGCACATTCAAAGTTCAGGCAATTTGAAAGTCTGCCTTTGCTTTTACCTTCCACAGGGCCCTTTTGGCTCTCCCTGCCCATACACATCATTTTCCCAGTCAGCCAGGGATGTGTGGAGAGCCTCTCTTGCACTTCTGAGGCGATCTCATTTCCAGGACTACCTCCTTGTTGACATTTCTGCCTGGCTTCCCGTTTGCCCTCGAACGGGGACGCTGGCGGGGGTATGGGATTTCTCCTTTGGTTTCCTACTGACCGCTGCTACTCTTACTGACAACACTGCCGGGAATAGATGCTCAGCTCGCCTCCAGATCACGTCCTGGCTCTCAGGCGGTGAGGTGGCTGCTCTTCAATCCAGCGGCACACCTGTACGACGACCATTCTCGTCTACTGAACCAGGCAGGGGAGGTGGGAGCGCCCGGGGCCAGCAGGCCACAGACTCTCACAGCTCCAGCCTGTACTGGGAGCTTCTCATCAGTCGGGGCTGCTCTCTTTATCATTTGCCTTTGCTCGGTTTTTGGAGCTCTGATAATGGTTGTTTGTGACCATTTAAAAAAACATATTTTTTACTACTTATTTATTTTTGAGAGAGAGAGAGAGAGACAGACAGACAGACAGCACGCCAGCAGGGGAGGGGCAGAGAGAGAGACAGACACAGAATCCGAAGCAGGCTCCAGGCTGTGGGATGTCAGCACAGAGCCCGATGCGGGGCTCGATCTCATGAACCATTGAGATCACGACCTGAGCCGAAGTCAGAGTCTTAACTGACAAAGCCACCCAGGCGCCCCTGTTCATGACCATTTTATGCAGCTTTCTAGGTGTTTGTGGAGGAGAGAATTTGCCACAATCTCTACTCTGTCATAGATGGAAGTTCTGCCAATATATGGGTTTTCAAAGAAAAATGTATGGCTTTTTTTGTGGTGAAGGAAATGATATATGGCTAATTTAGTGAGGTAATGATGAAAACCAATAAATCAGACAAGAAGATAATTGGAATTGATAAAAATGTAAATTAGAAAGTAAATTCAGCATCAAGTTCACGAAAAGTGGAAAGCTTCTGAAAGAACTGTGTTGATGTGTCATGAGGCTTGCTATCTGGGGAGAGGCGTTTATTAGAGATGCAGAAAAAAAATTTTAATTAAGTTAAAAATTTCACGTTAAAAGAGACCTTGAATACTTTGTAATGCAGTAACCCCCAAAACGGTGGGCCATGGATTTTTAGGGCCTTTGGGGCCTGTGAAATTGTTTTCTCTAATCTGTAGCACAATTTAAAAAATACTAACGATTTAACACGCTTTCCATAAAGCTAAGTCTATTTGATTTAAAGGACTGCTTTTTAACTAAAATAACATTGTTTTACCATGTTTGGTATAACGTGTCCTGTCTCTTTTATGAAATGGTGGTGATAGAGGAATGTATATATCCCATTGTTGTTTAGCAACATTAAAATCGATCTATTGCATGTTATTCCCTAGCACTTTGAAATTTTACTGCAAGTCCTGAGATGTTAAATTCTTTTCTCAATTTCACTCAGACGGTTTTTTAAAAGGAGAAAATAATATCTTATGATATTATAATATGGTTTGTTCTTCATAAGAAAGGCTTTTATATAACTGACAGGAGAAATGAATTACTGCTTTCCCTTCTGTGTAATTTAGCTATTTGAGTTAATTTTTACCAATTTTCCGAATGATAAAATCTTATTTGGGCTTGGGACAAAATTCACCCACAGTTCTTAAGTCTTTCTTTGCTAAATCAATTTAGCAATGATTAGATGACTTTATAATCAGCAATCCAGAATCCTACTCATAGAATTTCATTAGGCTCTCATCACAACACTTGTATTCTGAAGATCCTGAGCTTTGCATTGGGATGCAAGAGATTTATATAGCACATCGTTCTTCTTGTGTTGTGTGATGAGCGACCAGCTCATTCTTACTCTTGCCACTTGGTCCTGTCTACTGGAAATGCATGAGCTGTGCTCTATGGAGACCACATTCATTTATGTAATAATCTTTGAATGAGCCATTCCCAGGTGTCGGCTTCACTGGTCTAGATACGAGAGAGAGGAAAGTCAACAAGGAACACTCAAGCGAGAGAAAAAAGCAAGTTTGCAGTGCACTGCTAAGTGCTACAGGGAGTACGTACGAAGGATAAAGTGAGTGCAGATGACAGAAGCATTAATGCTGGCCAGTCCGGGTGAAGGGTCAAGCAGGAGGTGACCAATTTGAGCTGGATTTTGAATGATGAGGAGGGTTCTCTGTGCCACTCTCCTGGTGTCAGACACTGATCAAGTGACTTGAGCATTTCAGTTCCCAGTTTCCTAAGACCTAGCTCTAAAGTTCTGCTTTCCCAGGTCAGTGCAGATCATCTTCTTTGATCAGTAAAGAGGGGGCTGTGGTCTCCTGTATGATGAGCTCTCTCACTTTGCTGTAAGTGGTACAATAAGAGCTTCCCTGGACTAGACTATCTGCTGGGAAACTTGGTATGAAAAGTATCCTTTTTTTCTTTTTTAGTTTGTTTGAGAGAGAGAGGGCACATGTGCACATGCAAGTAGGAGAGGTGCACAGAGAGAGAAAAAGAGAGAGAGAGAGAGAGAGAGAGAGAGAGAGAGAATCCCAAGCAGGCTCCACGCTCAGCAAGGAGCCCGATGTGGGGCTCACTCTCCTGAACCTGAGATCATGACCTGAGCTGAAATCAAGAGTCAGACGCTTAACCAACTGAACCATGCAGGTGCCCCCAAAAGTGTACTTTTTAAATTAGTGATTATTGATGCCTCTTAGTTTAATAGTAATAGCAAAGACAGACATTGTTCTCTATACAGTACAAAATATCCTACACCAGGGGTTGGCAAACTTTGGCCTGTGGGCTAATTCTGGTTGGCTGCCTGTTTTTAGACTGCCTAGAATTAGTAGTGCTTTTACATTTATAAATATTGAGAAAGAAATAATATTTATTGACATTGGAAATAACACAAAAGTCAGATTTCAGTGTTCATTAATAAACTCTTATTGGGATACAACTGTACTCATTTGATTATGAGTCGGAGTCCATGATGCTTTCGTCCACTCTATAACGGCCAAGCCAAGTAGTTGCAACAGAGACTATATGGTCCACGAAGCCTAAATCTAATACATGGTCCTTTATAGAAACATTTTTGCCAACCTGTATTCTAAACACATAATAAGGAATCTTTTGAAGGCCTAGGTTGAAGCTTATTTGTCTCCACATATGTTTGGATTCCTACCATTCACCAACGATATTTTTATTATTTCTTTCTTGGCTTGGGGTTTGCAAGGATGTTTTTTCTTCACTTCTAGGGGCATTATAAAGATGGAACCATTTTTAATTATGCTCTCTCTGGCTTAGAGAGTCTTACATCACATCAACATTGAACATATGAACCCCGAAGCCATGTGAGGGCTGGTCTGGGATTGCAAATTCAGAAGAAGCCTTCTCTTTGTTTTTCCCTGCAAGAGCCCATGTTGAGATGAACACGTTACCCTGTTTACTTTGGGGATTTTTTGTTAGTCTTGTCTTCATTGCTCACGTCTATAACCCTTCAAGGGTCCTTGGCAAGAAGGAAATTAAACTCAGAATTGAGATTTAAGAAGTAAAAATATCACTAGAAAGGTGGGTAAACCTCAATACTATCACTGTATGAGACAATGTATAAATTTTAAGGGCAAATAAGTGAGGGGGAAATAAATTAATGGGTTACAGTGACACACAAAATGGATGGGGCATTTGCGGAGTCAAATTGCTCTAAGGTTCCTTTATTCTTGAGAAAGACATAGTAATGTTGAGTAATTTGTGACAAAATATGCTTTAAGTTAAAAACCACTGTTGAGGATAAAGGGGGTCCTGACACAGTGGGAGACATCTACACATCAACCTAAAGATAGACACACTCTAAACTTTTTTTTTTTTTTGTAAGTCAGCTCTATGCTCAACGTGGAGCTTGAACTTGCAACCCTGAGATCAAGAGTCATATGCTTTGCCTACTGAGCCAGCCAGGTGTCCCCATTCTAAACTTCTTTGATAAAGTAAGAACATAAATGTATAAAAAGCAACTATTTACAGAATTGCAAGGAGAAACGAACAAATCCATAGTGGGAGATTTTAACACACAATTTATTCTCAGTAAGTGGAACATTTACAACACATGACCAAGAAATAGGTCTCAGCAAATTTCCAAATATCGGTATCATACAGACCCAGTTCTTCAACTATGATGCAGTAAAGTTAACAACAAAAGGGGCACCTGGGTGGCTCAGTTGGTTAAGCTTCCGACTTTGGCTCAGGTAGTGATCCCAAGGTTTGTGAGTTTGAGCCCCACGTTGGGCTCTGTGCTGACAGCTCAGAGTTTGGAGCCTGCTTCAGATTCTATGTCTCCCTCTCTTTCTGCCCCTTCCCTGCTTGTGCTCTCTCTCTTTCTAAAATAAATAAACATTAAAAAAATTTTTTTTTAATTTGCAAAAAAAAAAAAAAACCAAACAAACAAAAAAACCCCAAAAATACAACTGAAAAGTGCCTGTACGCTTGGAAATTTAAAAGCACATTTTATTTTTATTCATTTATTTTTTTTAATTTTATTTTTTATTTTTTTTAAATTTACATCCAAATTAGTTAGCATATAGTGCAACAATGATTTCAGGAGTAGATTCCTTAGTGCCCCTTATCTATTTAGCCCATTCCCCCTCCTGAAAAGCTCATTTTAAATTAACCCATGGGGGCACCTGGGTGGCTAAGTTGGTTTAGCATCCTACTCTTGATTTGGGCTTAGGTCATGTTCTCAGTTTGTGAGATCAAGCCCTTGATTGGGCTCTGTGCTAACAGTGTGGAGCCTGCTTGGGATTCTCTCTCTCCCTCTCTCTCTCTGCCCCTCCCCTGCACTCACTCTTTCTCTCAAAATAAATAAAAACATTAAAAAAAATAAACCCATGGATCAAAGAAAGTATAATGAAATTAGAAAACATTTGTAAGTAAGCAATGATAAAACAATGCTATATTTCATAACTTATGAGATGTAGCTGAAGTGAATATTGAAAATTAATAATCCTAAATTCTTTTCCTTTTTGTTTCAAAATTTCTTTTGTGTTTATTCAGTTTTCAGAGAGCGCGCGTGCGAGTGAGTGGGGGAGGGACAGAGAGAGAGGGAGACACAGCATCCAAAGCAGGCTCCAGGCTCCGAGCTGTCAGCACAGAGCCCGACACGGGGCTCGAACCCATAAACCGCGAGATCATGACCTGAGCCAAAGTTGGGCGCTTAACCGACTGAACCACCCAGGTACCCCCTAAATTCTTTTCTTAATAAAAAGAAGAAAGCTAGGAATTAAAGAGCTAAACATTTCTATTAAGATGTTAGAGTAAACCCAAAGAAATTAGAAAGAACTAATAAAGAGTAGCAATGAAATGGGAGACAACGATACAATAGGAGAACAAATTAACCAAAATTTCATTGTTTGAACACTGTACACATACACAAATTTATGTGTATATATTTTTATATAAGTGTGTACATATATTTGTGTATCTGTATATAATACACACATACATACTCATGCAAGATTGGTCACATCCAAGCAAACATTATTTCGAATTACACAATTTTTATAATGCAAGAAACAAAACTTTAAAATTTAAAATGTCTATAGGCACCTGGGTGGCTCAGTTGGTTAAACATCCAGCTTTGGCTCAGGTCAGGATCTCCTGGTTTGTTAGTTCCAGCCCTGCACTGGGCTCTGCACCGAACAGTGCAAAGCCTGCCTGGGATTTGCTCTATCCCTCTCTCTGCCCCTCCCCACCTCAAAAACAAAAACAACAGCAACAACCAACAACTGTAGCAGATTAAAAATAAATAAATAAATAAAATTTAAAAATTCTGTATTTTGAAGAAAATACAGGAGCATAATTTGAGACTTTAGGGAAAGATTTCTTAAATAAGATACAAAAAACA
This sequence comes from Prionailurus bengalensis, assembly GCF_016509475.1. NCBI lineage: Eukaryota > Metazoa > Chordata > Mammalia > Carnivora > Felidae > Prionailurus > Prionailurus bengalensis. Next base: position 8,989,610 of record NC_057361.1, read on the forward strand.
CAAACCATAAAGGAATAGAGAAATACATTAGCTGCATTAAATGTTATAAGCTTCTATGCATCTTGGGGCTCCTGGCTGGCTTAGTCAGTAGAGCTTGTGACTCTTGATCTCAGGGTTGTAAGTTCAAGCCAGCCCCATGTTGGGTGTAGAGATTACTTTAAATATATATATATGTGTGTGTGTGTGTGTGTGTGTGTATCTGTGTATATATGTACATATATATATATATGTACATATATATATATATGTACATATATATATATAAAATTAAAAAGCTTCTATGCATCAAAATACAGTGTAAAAAAGAAAAGTTAAGCCATAAACTTAGAGATGTTTATTATATATAAAACTGACAACAAATTATTTAGAATGTATTAATTAATATCAATAGGAAAAAACCCCACAAACAATGTAATTCAACTTAACCAAAAAATAGAAACAGCCAATTCACAAAAGGGGGGGCCTAAACAGACAACAGACATGATTATCCTTATTAATAATGAGATAATTACAAATTAAAATAAGATACCAGTATGTATCATTGAGATTAAGAAAAATGTTTTTTATTTATCTGAGAGAGACAGAGAGAGAGGGAGTCAGCAGGTGAGGGGCAGAGAGAGAGGGAGACACAGAGTCCAAAGCAGGCTCCAGGCTCTGAGCTGTCAGCACAGAGCCTGACATGGGGCTCGAACCCACAAACCATGAGATCACAACCTGAGCTGAAGTTGGAAGCTTAACTGACTGAGCTACCCAGGCACCCTGTGATCATGTGACTCTTAATCTCAGGGGTTGTGGGTTTGAGGACCACGTTGGGTGTAGAGATTACTTAAAAATAAAATCTTCACGGGGTGCCTGGGTGGCGCGGTCGGTTAAGCGTCAGACATCGGCTCAGGTCATGATCTCACGGTCAGTCTCTGTGCTAACAGCCTGCTCTGGATTCTGTGCTCCCTCCCTCTATGCCCCTCCCCTGCTTGCGTGGTCTCCTCTCTTGCGCCCGCTTTCTCTTTCTCTCTCTCTCTCTCAAAATAAATATTAAGAAAAAAAGTGCTACTTAAAAATACTTGAGGGGCAACTTGGTGGCTCAGTCGGTTAAGCCTCTGACTCTAGGTTTCAGCTCAGGTCATGATCTCACTGTTTGTGAGTTTGAGCCCCACATCAGGCTCTGTGCTGACAGCTTGGAGCCTTCTTGGGATTCTGTCTCCTTCTCTCTCTTCCCTTCCCCCACTTGCTCTCTGTATCTTTTTCAAAATAAATTAAAATAAACTTTAAATTTTAAAAAAATCTTTAAAAAAGGAAAATTAAAAGTTGATGATAATAAGTCTTGGTGAGGATTTGGAATGATCAGAACTTTCACATGTTGCTGGTGGGCATATAAATTGGTACAGTCACTTTGGAGAACAGTGTGGCAATATCTAGTAAAGCAGAGACATTCGTGTCCTATGACTGGGCCATTTCAGTACTCCCTAAACATTCACATTTGTGCACAAGTACAAGAAGACTTGTACACGATGTTCATATTAACATTGTGAGAGCTGAATCCTGTAAGCAACATAAATATCCACCAAGAGGAGAATGGATAAATAAGTTATGGTATATTACTACCGTGGAATACCACACAGCAGGAAATACGAATGAGCTAGAGCTATATGTATTAACATGGATAAATGCCATGTTGAAAGACAAAAAAAAAAGCATGTGCTATAATGATGTATATAGTATAATACCATTTCTGTGAAGTTTAAAATCATGTGAAACAATAGTATTTATGGTTTCGGGATACATGCCACATGGCAAAAAAGTAAAATGGGGGGTATGGAAATGGATAAGCAAGAAATTCAGAATATTGCAAACTTTAAGGTGTATAGGGAGAAGAGTACACAAAGAACTATAAATATATTTGTAATATTTTATTCAGATGGGTGATGGGTACAAAAGTATTTTTTATAATGTCATACTTTATTGGTTAGACTGGGTAGCAAAGGAAACCTTACTATAGAAGGTGTATACTAATTTAAAAGGACAACTTGGATAAAACATTGTATGGTGGTGGTGCTTACATGTTATAGATAGCACAACCATCCATCCATCCATCCATGAACTAAATAAATGCCCAATATTATACCAATCACCGGGATGGTTAAAGTGATGGAAAATAAAGAAACCATGTTCCATTTTTCCCAAGTCTAGCAGAAGCCGACCTAAGAAAGTAAATAGTTACATCACTTTATGAGTAGAGATATATTTCAAATGCTCCAGAAGTACAGAAGAGGGAAGTAATAACTTGGTCAGTGGAGCAGGTTTTCTGCTGTGTTGAGCGTAGAGAATATAAAACAGTTCTTTTCATTAAATGGAGTCTGCGATTTTGTTCATTAAACATTTAGACATATTTTATGGTGTACCTCAAGGATATTGGTCCAATGATACTCCGCCATTTTGATGTCTCATGCTAAATAAGGGTATCAAGATTTTACCAGGCTCCGTATTCTTCAGGTTATTTCTGCTAGTTGGAGGTAGATTCAAATGAGTCCTTTATAAATCACTGTGTCAGATTTATAGAGAAGGGAAGCTTGTAAAAGTGTTTCTTGTGGTCATTAAATGCCCTTTGTCTCCTGCCTAGCTTGGTATATTGATGGTCTAACCAACACATCAAAGAAATTTATGGGTTGTATCTTTGATCTCACTCTGAGAGAATAAGTAGGGAGTTGGGGAGGAGAGAGCATCTGAGTACTCAAATAATGTCTTTACAATATTTCTACAAATACAGTGTTTTTTGTTTGTTTTGGTGGGCAAAGGAATATATATTTTGACTCTCATCCAAAATGGGTGGAATAGAAAAGCCCTGAAGGGAAAACCAAGGAACATGAATTCTATTGTTTTGTTAGCTCTGTCACTTTGTGACATTGGGCAAATCAATTGGTCATTCCAAAGCCATCATAGAGTGTCCTAGGTCTCTTTATCTGCTTTATCCACAGCCACCCAATAACCATGTAGACAGGATTTCCTCCAGTATTAGGAATCCTTTCCAAGTCTCTTTAAACATTCTGTCAGTTAATTTATTTTAAACAACCAGCAACAACAAAAAGGCACCTATAATAAATTCCATATTATGGACAGTAATTCCATAATATTAATATTAATAAAACCCTTAAATGCCAATATTCAGGGCCAAGAACCAAGGTATCAAGGAAGGTAGAGGAGTGTTTCAGGGAAATAAAAAGACTAGTCTACAAGGGTAGTCAACATAAAGGTATTCTAAGCTTGGACCATATTTACTCTGGTTAAATCTATGACCTATTGGAAGATTTGGGATTTTTGTAAAACACTCTGAAGAACTGAACCAAAGGCACAGATTCAGGTGGGAAACAATCAAGGCCTACATATCACAAATGAAAAAGGTGAGAAGAAAATATTTCAGTCAACGACCGAACCATGGCCAGTTCTTAATTGTAAGTGTCTGCAAACTCCCTGGATGATGACACTTGGGAAACAAAGATGAATTGGCATTCAGTTCCAATAAAGGCCTCTGGGGTGAGAGGCCTGACTGTCTGTACTTGTGGAGCCACAGACAATGGTTTAAAGGACAAGCAGATGGAAATGGGTGACAGACAGATGTCTCCCTTCCCACAAGCCAGTACCCTCCCTCTGCAACTCGGACTTGCGATCAGGAGTTTGGTTAGCTTTTGATTTATCCTGGTTCCTCATAAGTTTGTTTAGTTTCTTCAAAGTCTAATGGACACATGCATACCCCCCCTCATTCTCATTTTCCATTTTTTCTCTTCCTATTCCCCTCCATAGAATTCACTGATTTATTAGGTCTGTTGTTTAAGCATTTGCCTCATCTCCCTAGAATGTAATCTTTATGAGCACATCCATCTTTATTCTGGTCACCAACTGGTCGAGAGAGATTTATTGAATAAAGCTTAATTAAATCTGATCAAATGTCGGTATTTTTAAAAATTCTAGAGGTGTGATGTGAAAAGTCCTAATTTATTAGTGTATAGATGTTTTCTGTCTCCCTACCTGAGCTCACTCCAAGGAGAGAAGACTTCCATCTCGTGGCAAAGAGTTTTCTTAGGTGTTTGGGGGTTAACCAGAGACAAACTGGAGGAAAATGAGGCCTACGTGCTTGAGGCATGAGGGCTGAGAGAGATATGGTTTAAGAAAAAAAAAAAGCTGCATCTACTTCATCCTGGTTGCCATTGGTCGTAAAAGGCCACAGAGCAGAGAGAAGGGCAGTGGACTGAGGGAAAAGGGGAAGGAAATAGGACTCGTGTCTCTGGGGGGTTCACACTTCAATCCAAAGTGATGTTTACAAGATGTGTAAGTAGACATTTTAGAAATTAGACATTAGAAATGAAGCATTTTCAACAATGATTGTTCTATGGGCGTGGACCCTGTGGGTTCAGGACTCAGAGGGGGTGTACTGAACAAAAGAAAAGAGAAATTCCCCAAGTCCTTCCTTCTACTTATGCCTTCTCCCTAAGGGTTATCTTCATTTAGCAGGTTATTTTTTAATCTTTGTTGTTTTATTTTTACACATCTTGTATTTTGAATTTTTTCTATGCACAAAATATAAATATACACATCATATTTTTAACATAAATGCCATCAAAAAATAAAACAAGGGGTGCCTGGGTGGCTCAGTCAGTTGGGCATCCAAGTCTTGATCTCAGCTCAGGTCATGATCTCTCGGTTTGTGAGTTCAAGCCCTGCACCAGGCTCTGTACTGACACCACGGAGCCTGCTTGGGATTCTCTCTCTCCCCCTCTCTCTCTGCCTCTCCCTCATGTGTTCTTGTGCTCGAGCTCTCTCTTTCTCTCAAAGTAAATAAACTTTAAAATAAAAGTGTCATCAAAATACATTACACATTTTTTCATTCAATGAAATATTATGCATATCCAGGTTAGTACATTCTGAGAAGCTTATTCTTTTTCATGGTCACATAGTATTTTATGATCTGAAGGTACCAAAATTTATTTAACAATCCTTGTATTGATGACTATGTGGGATGTTTCTATGTTTTATTAGAACAAATAATGTTGTAATGATCATCTCTATGTATTTTAGGAATTATGCAATTGAGTCTATTCCAATGACTCTTAAAATAGGTAAAAACTGTGGCACTTGGGTGGCTCAGTCAATTAAGTGTCCGACTTGAGCTCAGGTCATGATCTCGCAGTTTGTGAGTTCAGACCCTGCATTGGGTGGCTCTGTGCTGACATCTCAGAAGCTGGAGCATACTTCAGATTCTGTGTCTCTCTCGCTCTGCACCCCCCCCCCTTGCATTCTGTCTGTCTGTCTGTCTCTCTCTCTCTCAAAAATAAACAGTCAAAAAATGTTTTTAATAGTAGAAAACTTACTTGAGAGTAAATTATGTTTTCTTGTCTTTTTTTTTTTGCCACTGTGTAAGTTTAATTTCTAGTACTTATATTTTCTTTTATTTAGAAAAAAAATTTTTAATACTGTTTTAAAATAATTTTTTTAAATGTTTGTTTATTTTGAGAGAGAGCATGAGCAGGGGAGGGGCAGCGAGAGAGGGAGAGAGAGAATCCCAAGCAGGCTCTGTGCTGCCAGCACAGAGCCCGACATTGGGCTTGAACTCAAGAACTGTGAGATCATGACCTGGGCCGAAAACAAGTCAGACACTTAACTGACTGAGCCACCCAGGCACCCCTAATTTTACTTTTAAAGTTTATCTAAGCAATCTCTACATGCTACGTGGGGCTCGAACTCACGACCCCAAGATCAAGAGCTGCATGCTCAAACCAATTGAACCAGCCAGGCACCCTGCTAGTACTTATTTTTAGGAAAAAAAAATTGATATTATAAAATTCTCTGAAGCAAAGAATATAAACACCATTCACTAATTGTATGATAAATTTAATGTGTACATAATGAAGATAAGCATTTATTTTAATTACCCAAATTTTGGCAGATGTCCCTTCTGCTTTCATTTGTCAATTAGTTACATTACTGGTAATGGTGTTTTTGGACAGAGCACAATTAGTTTCATCAGCATCACTGAAAAGAATTAAAATCAGAATTACTATTTTTAGTTACTTCTCATGTCACTTCTTTTCTTTGTCATAAGTGGAATATACTTAAATATCTAGATCATGAATTTAGACTTGGATATGTTGTCCTGTGTTATGTATTAATGATATATTTCAAGAGGTGGTGAAATACAGAAAACTGTCCCCTTTACACTGAGCCTTGTTGGGGACTGAGGCTCAAATGGAATGGGTTTTCAGATAAAATAATTGAAGTTGACTTTTCAAGGGCTCAAATAATCTAAGCATTTTCACAAAAGTTATCCTACATCAGTATTAGTTACCTCCTATAGTATTAGTTTTCCTTTCCAGGTAGCTTAAAACAACATACATTTCTTAACTCACAATTTCTGTGCGTCAGGAGTCCAGGTGTGGGCTTGCTGGGTCCTCTGCTTGGGGCCCCCTCCAGGCGGCCACTGACACAGTACAGAGCATGGAGGCCACCTTACAATACTATCTTTTCAAACAGACCATATTATACTTCATTTGATGTTTCTGAAAAGGTACAAATAATAGCATGAATGTCCATTCATGTACCTTGTTACAGAAATTAGAATCGTGGTACAGTGCAATTAGTAGCTTTTGAGTTATAGTTACAATCAGTTCTTCTGGCTTGCCTTTTTCTCTTTGCTTTAGGGTTGGTTTCCAGAGGACTGAGTTTACTAGACTATCTATTACTAGGGAAGTAAGCAATTCTTGTTCTGGGCTGGTAGGAAAGAATGCCTACTTCCTCTCACAGTGGATCTATGCACCCTTTACGTTGCTATCCTCACACCATTTCAAATCTTCCAAAGCAGTGGGGTCAGGGCTAATAAATTAAAATTATACAGGGAACACAGAGGGTATCATCTGTCATTCAAAATTAGAAATTACTTCAAGAAATATTGTCATAAAACAGACGGATTATATTTCATATAAGACTCAGTCATCAAATAAAATGACTTCAAGTTCATTGAAGGGTAAGTAGGAAAAGAAATGCTAATAAATAAAAATAGTTCACTGTGAAGTGTTATGTCATTTTTCATGCACTGGTTTCATACATAATTTTTATCAAGTATCATACCACAGGGTTGCTTAGTGTTGGTGGCATAAAAACACATTTCCCCTGCGAACAAATTTGTCCTTTGATTCAGCATTTCTGGAAAGTGGACCACAGATATATTTAAAAAATGTTTATTATACCCTTTGACTGAATCATTCAGCCTGGGAGTTTATCCTAAGAAAATCATAAGTTATCCAAAGAATTTTGTGCGTTTCTTATTTATCATGAAACAAATTAAAAGGTAATCAAATGAAAATATCTAATTATATGTTAATATACGTTGTGATATTGTCAAATCATTAAAAGATGCATTTAGAGAATATTTCATGACAAAGGAGAATGTTCATCAGTTGACAAAGTCAGTGATTTTTCAACCTGGGGCCGTTTTGCATACCCTCCCCCCACTACCAGGAGGTATTTAGCAACGTCCAGAGACATTTTTAGTTGTCATCACTAGGAGACAGGGGTGCTTCTGGCATGTAGTGGGTAGGGATGAGGGTTGCTGGTCAATATTCTGCAGTGCACAGGACAGCCCCCCATAACAAATAATTATCCAACCGAATAGTAGCACCAGTCACTAGTGCTGGGGTTGAGAAATTCTGCACTAAGTGAAAGTAGTTTACTAGATTAAATGTGATTCCAGTAGAGTGAAAAGAGTCTGTCTAAGGATTTTCTAGGCTATGTCTATATCTTTAAAGAATGAAACTCTTTCCCCTTGTCTATAAGTTTAAGCAAAGAACATAAAAGTTGCTGCTAAGTGGATCATTGGCCAGGAATGAAAGAGTAAATCTATGAAGCCTCTAACTGCTTTGTTCTCACCCCTTTTCATCTGCTGTGTGTATTCCCTATTCCCCTTTCTCTGTTCATATAAAGTCTGTTTAAAAATAATGTGTTTTGGGGTCACCTGGGTGGCTCGGTTGGTTAAACCTCCGACTCTTGATTTCGGATCAGGTCATGATCTCAAGGCTCGTGAGTTCCAGCCCCATGTTGGGCTCTGTGCCCACAGCGCAGCCTGCTTGAGATTCTGTCTCCCTCTCTCTGCCCCTCCCCCACTTGCTCTGTCTCAAAAACAAACATTAAAAAAACTTTATAAGGGGCGCCTGGGTGGCTCAGTTGGTTAAGCCTCCAACTTGGACTCAGGTCATCATCTTGCCGTTCGTGACTTCGAGCCCCACGTTGGGCTCTGTGCTGACAGCTCAGAGCCTGGAACCTGCTTCAGATTCTGTGTCTCCCTCTCTCTTTCTCTGCCCTACCCCCAGTCGCACTCTGTTTCTCTCTCTCTCTCTCCAAAATAAATATTAAAAAATTTTTTAAAAACTTTGTAAGAATAATATATTTTTTAGGTATATCATGTAGTTTTATTTTTGTATTTATGTACAATGAGTCATGATTATATTGGTAATTTAATGTGCTATGTATCCAAATTGGCTGCTACACATTTTCCTGACTCCTTGCTGTTTGGGAATAATAATGACTCACATATTTTACTGCATAGTATTTGCCATGTGCCTCACTTAATCCTCATGTGTAATGGGGAAGATTATTATACCCATTTTTGAGATGAGGAAAGTAAGAAATAGAAATCAAGTTCACCAACTAGGAAGTAATGGAACTACAAGAGCCAAATGGGGTCCTACAATTAGGAGAAAAGACAAAAGTAGCAAACAAAAAGAAAAAAAATTAAAGCATGCTTAATTTATGATCACCAAAAGCAAGTGGTATTTTTTTTTGAAACCTGAAAATGAAGATTTCGCATTTTTATAGTAACAATACATGTAATGATAGTGATGTTTGTGCTAAAAAATCTATTAAGAAATAATTTACTGGGTATGCCTGGCTGGCTCAGTCAGTAGAGCATGTGACTCTTGATATCAGGGTCATGAGTTCAAGCCCCGTGTTGGGGATGGAGATTACACACACAAAAAAATTTTAATATCTTTATGTACTTTTTTGTTCTATTGTATTAAGGAACATTTTTTTGCTCCCAAAACTCAAAGTCTAACATATATTTATTATAAATCAAGGTGTAGTGAGCTGACAGATGAGGGAGATTTTGTTAAAATCTATTTTGTGGGACACGTGGGTGGCTCAGTCATGATCTCACAGTTCGTGGGTTCAAACCCCATGTCAGGCTCCGCACTGTCAGCCCCTCCAGTTCTTTAAAAAAATGGGGAAAGGAGTGCCTGTCTGGCTCAGGAAGTAGAGCATGCTAGTCTTGATCTCAGGGTTGTGAGTTTAAACCCCACATTAGGTGTAGAGCTTACTTAAAAAAAAAAAAGAGGGACACATGGGTGGCTCATTTGGTTGAGCATCAGACTCTTTTTTTAAAAATTGTTTTAAAATGTTTATTTATTTCTGAGACATAGAGAAACAGAGCACGAGACGGGGAGGGGCAGAGAGAGAGGGAGACACAGAATCCGAAGCAGGCTCCGGGCTCTGAGCTGTCAGCAGAGACCCGGATGCAGGGCTCAAACACACAAACTTTGAGATCATGACCTGAGCCAAAGTCGGATGCTTAACCGACTGAGCCACCCAGGTGCCCCAGCATTAGACTCTTGATTGGGACTCAGGTCATGATCTCTTGGTTCATGGGCTCCAGCCCCGCCCCGCATCAGGCTCTATGCTGACAGTGCAGAACCTGTGTGGGATTCTCTCTCTCCTCTCTCTGCCCATGCCCAGCTTGTGTTCTCTCACTCTCTCTCAAAACAAATAAACTTAAAAAAAAAAAAAGGAAATAGATCATAGGAATCCCTGAAAAGCTATACCAGAAGAAAATTTATTCTAGGGCTAGATAAAGTAGTTAGATGAGCCCTAAGAAAAATTGAAAACATGTTTATTTCAGTGGATTAGAATTACTTTTTAATAAAGATTACTAAAAATTCTCTGGTCTGGTTTAGCAAAAATGAGCTAATTTTTGGAGGAAGTTTATGGTTTGTACCCTTCAAGCTAGTAATAAATACATAGAATTCATATGGTTTTTAAATGTCAGTGTGCATAATTAATAACCCATACTTACTAAATGAAGAGGAGACATTTAACATGAAAATAGAGCAATTAGGCTTCTGTAGTTTGTAAAAGGATGCAAAGATTCCTATTTGCAAATACTATTGACTTTTAAATCATTCTCAATTGGCAAATTGAGTGGGTGTTGTGACTTTTGAGAACTCAGTGAATACTAGAAGGAAATAAATTATTAAGCCTTTAAACAGATTTCTGTGTGAGCTCCAGGTATTCGGATTTATACCTTTCTAACTTAGTTGTCCCTGGCCAGTCTCAGGTACTGATCGACGGAGAGAAGTAGGTATCTGGAAATGCAGTGACTTATAGTGGCGGAAGGCTTGAAAAGCAGAGTATGTGGGGGCACCTGGGTGGCTCAGTTGGTTAAGTGTCTGACTGGCGCAGGTCATGATCTCACTGTTTGTGGGTTCGAGCCCTGCATCGGACTCTGTGTTGACAGCTCAGAGCCTGGAGCCTACTTTGGATTCTGTCTCCCTCTCTCTCTACTGCTCCCCCGCTTGTGTGTGTGCTCTCTCTCTCTCTCTCTCAAAAAGAAACAGTAAAAAAATTTTTTTTAACAAATAAAAAATAAAGAGAAAAGAAAAAAAAGAAAAGGAGAGTATGTGTTCACCAGATGCCAAACACTGGCGACAAATTTCACTTTGTCATAAGGGAACTGAGGTTTATTCACATGCCCATTTCAGCACATAGGACAGTTCCATTCAAAGGGCATGAGCAGGTGGATTGGCTGTGTCTAGGTGGACCAGTATTGCTCCTTCCTCCCTCCCTCTCCACTTCCATATCAACCCTTGAGGTTACTTATTGAATGTAAGTGTCTCTTCTTTGTATATGTATTCCTGCAGCAATTTACCTACTGTGGCTGCTCTCATTTCTGCTTTTGGCTTTATTCTTCAAGGCTACCTTTGATGATTATTTTAAATAAAATATTCCCTGAATATGAATACTACAGCAAGAGTTGCAGACTTAGACACACCTTATGGTTTGCCCTTGGTTCTTATACCTTGAGGGATGGTTCTCTTTGTATCAAAGTGATTGTAATGTTTATATGTTTAGTAATCATACCTTGGGACTATGTGGGAGATTCTTCTTTTTTTTTTTTTTTCCAACCTGTATATATCTCATTTATGCTATGTCTCTAGTCCTACCCATTAAGGTTTAGAAATCAACCACAAGTGTTGAAACGTATAAATCTAACTGTATTCCTCCTCTGGGAGCTCTATTGTGTCACAGCTATTGGGTTAAACTATGAGGTATTTCATATGTTTTGGAAATTTAAATCATTTTGTTGGGACCCAAGATTAACCTGCTAGATAACAACATCCTGCAGTGAATTAAGTTTCGGCAAGTTTCCAATTTTGTTTCTTTCTCCTGCTATTTTTGTTAACTTAAATAAATTAAATTTCTTTCCAGAGAATAACATCCACCCCAGATCCTTCTTTTAGGATGTCTGCTCATGTCATCTTCTGTACCTGAAACTTATACTAGGCAGTTTCATGCTCTTTATCCATGTGTAGGAGCAAAATGATGAGGCACGGATACCAGATTTGAAGGGGTGTTACCTAGGAAACAAATCAAATTCTAAGACTGTGTTTTCTATAATTGTCCATGATTAGAGATGAACCCTTGAAATTGAACTTCCCAGGGATGTGCCTTTTTGTGAGCATGCTGTGCACAGAAACCAATGAAAGGATCAATTAAGCAAATATATTTGATGAGATATTCAGCATTTCTTTTCTGTCTTTTGCCCTTTAAACAGCTTAAGTTCTGTTTGCCCTGTAACAAATATAACTACTTTGGGCTTGCTGATGGGGAAAGAAAAATTTAATTATGGAGCACTGAGGTTTTTGAATATTTGGGATGCTTGAAGAGTAATAAAAAATACAGGATTCATATAGGCCACCTAAGTTCTTGATATAATGGTTTTTAAAAATTTTTTAACATGTATTTATTTTTGAGAGAGAGAGAGAGATCACGAGTGATGTTGGGGTGGGGGGCAGGGGGTGGACAGAGAGCCAGGGAGACAGAAAATCTGAAGCAGGCCCCAGGCTCAGAGCTGTCAGCACAGAGCCTGATGTGGGGCTTGAACTCATGAACTGTTGTTACAGAACCAGGCTGGACCTCTGGTGGAAAAACCAAGCGACACTTGGAAATCGTGGTGGATCAAAGTTTTATTTTACACCTGCAGGCTCAGGGGAGATCCTTTTCCAGAGATCTGAGCCGAACGCATGTGGGAGGGGTAATTTATAGCGTTATCTCTTCTGCATTCAGGGCGGTTTGCACGTGTGTGGAAAACAGAGCAAGAAGAACCCGGAAGAGGAGTCTCTAAGTTAGGAACTAGAGTTTATGTTACTCCCGTGGGCCATCTCATGGTGCAGAACTTTACTTATTTTCCCAACACTGTGAGATCATGACCTGAGCTGAAGTCAGCCTCTCAACCCACTGAGCCACCCAGGATCCCCTTGAAATAATGTTTTATTATAACTTTAAAACAAATTATGGATGATTTTATTTTTATAGAAACAGTATAAAGCAAGCATTATTGGGGGGGACACTATTATAAAACTCAAACTCTAGCTCCTATAGTTTATAACTCCAGATACCATAAAAACTGCAAAACAAAATATAGCAAGCCCAAGATTTTAAAGAAACGTTGACCTCCATGACAAGTCTCTTGGCACGGTGAACTTCTTTCACATGAGATGAGAAGATGGCCTGCACACCCTTGTTCCCAGCCCCCCCCCTACTGGCCTGCAGGCAGTGTCCAGGTCCCAGAAGTGCCCATGGCCGATCAGGGCTGTCAGTAGTCAGCCCTTCTGGCCTTGGTCACTCAAAGCCAAGCACTAACTACATGGATGATGTTTTATGTAAATAATTTGTATATTCTTGACTTCTGCTGTAGTTTTGGTATGCCTAAGTTGCTGATCCGATGGCTCAAAACAGTACACGTTAGGGAAGCATGGGGTTTAATTGGTTAAGCATCTGACTTCGGCTCAGGTCATGATCTCATTGGTTTGTGAGTTCGAGCCCTACGTTGGGCTCTGTGCTGACAGCCCAGAGCCTGGAGCCTGCTTCCGATTCTGTGTCTCCCTCTGTCTCTGCCCCTCCCCTGCTGGTGCTCTGTCTCTCTCTCTCAAAGATAAATAAACGTTAAAAAAAAAGAAAAAAATAGTATATCTTTTCCTTTTGGTCTCACAGTGAATGACTACTGTAGGCAGTATAATGCCCTTTCTCCAAAAATTTCCATGTCCCAGTCCTGAATGTTATCTCATGTTGGGGAGCAAGAATTCTTATGCCCTCAAAGGTTCTTCTAGCTGGACTAAGAATCAAATTGACACGAGAAAATCTAGTTTAATAGGCATACATATGTACAATAATCCACATAGACATGGGAATTCCAACGACAGACAAAATGAGGTATGTATGTCATTCTGAACTAAGGAGAATGGGTAGAGTTCTGGAATTTTAGAAAAAAGAAATAATGTGTGCTCTACCATACAGATAGGTCACTCAGATAAAGTTTATCTCTGCTAATAGCCCTTATTCTTGTGAAGACCCCCAATTTAGATTCTTCTGTGTAGTTAAGGGAAGGACAAAGGTTTCTTTTGAGCCTGCAGGGTGTCAAGTGCCTTCAGCTCAAAATAATCCATACGCCAAAGTGGCACATTCATCACATGCCAAGGAAACTCTGCAGATGTGATTAAATTAGGGATTTTGAGATGGGAAGATTCTCTTAGATTATCTGTATAGTTCCAATGTAAACACAAGGGTCCTTACAAGAGGGAGGCAGGAGGATCAGAATCAGAGAAGGAGCATAACAGAAGCAGAAGTTGGGGAGGGAGAGGGAGAAAGAGAAAGAGAAAGATTTGATGATGTGATTGTGCTGGCTTTGAAGATGGAGGAAGGGGCCATAAGCCAAGGGATGCAGACAGCCTGTAAAAGCTAGAAGAGGCAAGGAAACAGAGTCTTCCCTAGAACCCCAAGAAAGAACAGCTTTGATTTTAGCTATGTGGGATATATTTTGGACTTGTAGCCTCCAGAAATGTAACATAATAGGTTTGTGTTGCCTTAAGCCACTGAGTTTGTTACAGGAGCAATAGAAAACTAATGCAATGACATGTTCGTGTTTTTTTCGAATAGACCACTTTTTTTTTCTGATTATAATAATAAGCTTCGATATTCCAAAAATATTTACTCTTCAGAAAAGTATAAAAGGGGGTGCCTGGGTGGCTCACGCAGTGAAGCACCTGACTCTTGACTCCAGCTCAGGTCATGATGTCTGGATTCATGGCTTTGAGACCTGCATTGGGCTCCATGCTGAGTGTGGAACCTGCTTAGGATTCTCTCTCTCTTTCTCTGCTCCTCCCCCATGCTCACTCTCTCTCTCAAAATAAATATTTTTTTAAAATTCTCTTTAAAAAAGTATTGAGGGACAAAGGAAACCATGACTTAGAGAACACAGCAGTTCTGTTGAAGATTGATCTGTGTTGGGACCTTCTGACCCTCAACCCCTAACCCCTCCTTTCTTACTGTCAGAGTCTAATGAACACCTTATGCCATAAACTATGGAACTGGACTGCTTATTTTTTGAACTTTCCCCTTAAGTGTGAGATCTTAGAGCTCCGTTTTCTTCCATTGTGTTCCTGGCTTTTAGCAAAATTCTTAACACACAGTAGGTCCACAGTCAACAATTGCTGAACTCATTGATTAGTTGATTAACTGATGCAGTGCTATTAAAACAGTCCTTGTTAAATATTTCATTTGATACTTAGTAAATATTTAACATCTGTTGAGTATCTATTGTGTGTGAGGCTCAATCCTAGGCACTGTATAAAGAAGAAGTTCCTTCCCCTGAGGTGCTTATATTTGGAGGGGATGCACAGACAACAAAGAAACAAGAAAAACAAATGAATACACAGCTGTATCAGTGCTTTGAAGGAAAATAAATGGCTTGTGGAAAGGAGGGGGTTGGGTTGCTGATTAGATAGGGAAACAGAGAAGACCACTTGAAGAAGGTGACATTGGAGTAGAACCTGAAAGACATGAGGAAGTGGGCAGTGTTATTAATCCAACTAAGAGCAAGGGTCCTGAGTCGGGAGGATGCTTGGCATATTCAATGAGCCACAAAGTGATGCCTGCGGATAGAGCCCAGTAAATGAATGGCAGACTGTTGGCAGAGAGATTGGAGAGGTAAATTGGGCCGGTCCTGAGGGCCATGGTTAGGACATTGACTTCTACTCTGAGTAGCACAGGAGGCTTCAGGAGGCGTGATCTGATGGTCTATAAATACCACTCTGCCTGCTGCATGGAGATTAGGCTATAGGCAGAGAGAATAGGAGTCCAGGCAAGCGATAATGTTGGTTTAGATCCCAGTTGCTGTGGCAAAGGTGGTGCGAAGTCACCATATTTTGGATATATTTCTAAGCAAGTGCTAATCGGATTTTCTCATGAATTGGATGTGAGATAACAGGATATGAATCTGGAGTTCTGAGAAGAGGTCCAGGCTGAAGACCTGAATTTTGGAAGCATCAGTGGATAGATGGAAGAGATCTGGGCTCAGAGCACCACAATGTTTGCAGGTAAAGGAAATGAGGACACTGAGAGGGATTTTCATTGTTGACCTTGAATGAGCAGTTCAGATAGAATGGTGGAGAAAAACACCTGATTGCAGTAGGTCCAGGGAGAATAGGTAGGCAGGAGGTGGAGAAAGTGTAGGCCACCAATCTAGAAATTTAGCTACAAATGCAAACACTTAGGCAGTAGCTGGAGAATGATGTGGGACCACAGAAGGCCTTTTACTTTTAACACAGGAGATGTTACAGGATATTTGAATGCAGGTAGCGATGATCAAATAGAGGTGGGGGGGGGATTGAAGGTGCAGGAGGCGTGCGCGTCCTTGCTAAAGTGATCCACTTGAGTGATCAAAAAGTGGGGGTGGGGCCCAAGGGTCCTGTGAAAAGCTTGACCTTAAAAGTGATGAAGGAACAAATCACATATTTTGTGAAAAATTGACAGGGACATATATTTTAACAAAAGGATTTTTATGCCAGTTTTTAGTGTGAGAGGCTTTTCAAAATTTGTAGCTTTCATACAAAAAAGAGAAATACAGAAACTTGTGGAAATTTTCCTGATTTTGAGGGGATAACAGGATGTAACATGTTTTAAAAGCCTGGGCTTTCAGGGGTGCCTGGGTGGCTCAGTCGGCTAAGCGTCTGACTTCAGCTCAGGTCATGAGCTCATGGCTCATGAGTTTGAGCCCCATGTTGGGCTCTGTGCTGACAGCTTGTAGCCTGGAGCCTGCTTCACATTCTGTGTCTCCCTCTCCTGCTCAGCCCTGTCTATCTCTCTCTCAAAAATAAAGAAACATTAAAAAAATTTTTTTTTAAAGCCTGGGCTTTCAGAGGAAACCCCTATATACCGACACCTATCTAACTGTCAGTTATTATATCTGGTTTAGCTCATTTTGTTAGAATCGTAAGTTGAGGCCATGGTTCAAGGTTCCAATCCGATGTAGTTCTGTGGGCTTTGAACAGAGAAACAATTGTTCTGTAGCTGTGGATTGCACCACCAAAGCGAGCCATATAAATAAACGTTGGGGAGCTTGAGCACATGAGGCTGATTCATCTCAGGCTCCTCCAAGCCACTGGAAAAAATCCAGCTCCAGTGACAGTGCGTTAGCATCCTTATCTCATATAAAAGATGGCCCTCTGGGCCAAAAAATAGATATATATTGTGGAACTGATATTGTCAATGTAATGAAACAGCCTTTTCAAAGATGAGATACAAGTGAGCTAAATCATTTAAAGTTGTGAAACTTGGAGCTTCTTGGGCATTTGCATTGCAGACCACTCTGTTCCCTCGTCGCACTAGGCTCTATCGGTCACTGAGAATGTCCAGGGGAGCGTGTGCTCTGGATTTATTTTGGGGAGTCAATTTTTCATCTCAGAAAATTACTTTGCAGTATTTTTGAGAGACTGGTTAAATTATCTACACACTGCAGGTGACAATAATAAGATGGTTCAGTTACCTGCCCAGAGCCCATAAATAGTGCTGATAAGAATGGGTCTCTGAGACCTCGTCAAGATTTACCTTTGGAGGCAGGAGACAGGCTTCATTCCCTCCTTCCCTCCCCCTTTCCTCCTTCCCTCACTTCTTGCTTTTCTTCCCCCTTCATCTTTCTCTCCCTTCCCCCTTTGTCTCCCTTCTCCCTACCTCCTGCACTTTCCCTGCGTACCTCCCTTTTCTCTTTCCTTCCTTCCCTCCCTCTTGCCTCCCTCCCCTTTGTAAATCCCATGAACCATGACATACACCACACAGATCACTGGAAATGTTCTCACTAAGTTGCACAGTGCACAAAGCAGCTGGTAGAACAGCTACTATTTTTTACTGAACTTAACCCTTTCTAAAGCATGTTTGCAGAAAATTTCCTTGAAAACATTCCACAATCCTGTGGGTTAGATAGTACCCTTATTAGCTTACAGTTTCAGTCATTTGGCCTTGGAGAATACAAGATGCTCACCCAGGGTTGCACAGACAGCGAGTGGCAGCGCTGATAACAAAATCCAGGTTTCCTGGCTCCAAGAATCTTGCCCTAATGCTGCATAATCTCTCCTCCTCGTCGCCTCCTCATTAGTGAAGGCAAACAGGCACCATCGTGAGGCTGATAGAGCCTGACAGAATAGCCGTGCCTGCTGCTTTCTCCATAAAATTTCCGAGAGCGGTCAAAACTTTTCCAGGGCTCCACCTCCACCCTGACCAGCAAAAGGAAGGACCCACCAGGCAGTTGTTTGACCCAGCAGTGAGTGATTATACAGCAACATGAGTTTCCACGAACACTCGCTGGCACCAGCGAGCCTCAACCTGCCCGGCGGTAAAATAGATGGTGTAAGTTTCCCACCACGTCTGACATCGTTCTCATTAGTACTTAATCATGCTTCGTAGCTCTATCCTTCTCGACTTATAGCCGGGAAGAGCACATTGCTATTTCGTTTCCTGATACTGCTGTTGGAAACGGAGCTATTTTTCACTCACCGTGTCTGGGAAATGTACACTCTTTATTAACAGAGGGGTGATTGGGAAATGCGCACTCCCCACGAAATATATTGCTACTGAATCTCTTTTCCGTTTCCGTCTCTGTTCCAATATTCATAAAAGATTTGTCTAGGGTTTCAGCAATTATTTTGTCACCCATACCCTACGGTGTCACAGTAATTAGGTGGATGGTGGGAGAACACAGCTTTATGGACTATGTAATTAATCATGCCTGCTGGTGTGCATTGCCTAGTATCCAACAATGCAGGGCTGACACTAACCAAACCTCCCACCTGACTGCCTTCCCCCAGTGTTATGTAATTCAAAGGGCATTTACAGAAAAGGCTGTGGTCAGCTGAAAATGTGGACAATGGAAATAATAGCTATCGGGGTAATTTTGTAATTCTGAGATCATATTTTAAATTGCGAAAATAGTTCATACATTTCAAAGGTATGGATCACATTGCAGTAAACACACATACTCCCATAATAAATGTATTGTTTTTTAAAATTTGCTACCAGTACTTTTTTTTTTCTTTTCAAGGCAATAGAGCATTATAGATGCAGATGAAGGTCTCCATCCCATTGCCCTCTCCTCCTCTGCAGAAATAACTGGCATCCTCAGAGTGTTTATTTTTATACTTTTAGTCTCTCTTTATATATATACATATATATACATATCCATATACCATATATTGTATCATTTAAGGTTTTTCAGAATGTATCTAAATGGTTTTATCCTGTATTCTTTTGCAACATTTGCCCTGCATGCAGCATTGAGTATTTGAGGTTTGTCCAAATTGATACATGTAGGTCGATTATTTAAAACCTATTAGAGTTCATTGTATAAATAAACTAAGATTCATTTATCCAGTCACTTCTTTTTTTTTTTTTTAATTTTTTTTCAACATTTTAAATTTATTTTTGGGACAGAGAGAGACAGAGCATGAACGGGGGAGGGGCAGAGAGAGAGGGAGACACAGAATCGGAAACAGGCCCAGGCTCCGAGCCATCAGCCCAGAGCCTGACGCGGGGCTCGAACTCACGGACAGCGAGATCGTGACCTGGCTGATGTCGGACGCTTAGCCGACTGCGCCACCCAGGCGCCCCTATCCAGTCACTTCTTAATGAACGTTCGTATTACTTCAAGTTTCTTTCCAATACAAACAACACCCCAGTGAACACTCTCGCACACACATATGAGAGTTTCTCTACGGCCAGAGTCTACAATTTTTTTTTTTTCGTAAAGGACCAGATAGTAAATATTTTCACCTTTGCAGTTTTATGTCGCCTCTGTCACAACTACTAAACTCTGTCCTGGTAGCGTGAAAACACTATGGACATCATGTAAAGAAATGGGCATGGCTGTGCGCCAATGAAACTCTATTTATGGATGCTGACATGTGAATTTCGTATCATTTTCATGTGTCATTATTACGCATTTGATATCTGTCCTCGGCTACTTAAAAATGTTAAAAAACATTTTGAGGGTCACCTGGGTGGCTCAGTCAGTTAAGCATCCAACTTCGGCTCATGTCATGATCTCACGGCTCGTGAGTTTGAGCCCCTCGTCAGCCTCTCTGCTGTCAGCGCAGAGCCTGCTTTGGATCCTCTGTCTCTTTCTCTTTCTCTCTGCCCCTTCCCCACTAGCTCTCGCTCTCCTTCAAACATAAATAAACATTAAAAAATGTTTTGAGCTCATGGGCTATATAAAAACAGGCATTGGGCTGGATTTGGCCCAAATGATGATTTGCTTCCCCTTGCTCTAAGGAGTATGCCTAGAATGGGGCATTACTGTACCAAATGGCAAGTGGGGCTCCTTCTTTACTAGATAGTGCCAGATTAGTCTCTAAAATGGGTGTATTCATTTATCGTACTCTTGTCTACATTTTCCAATAGCCTCGTCTACACTTGTCATTATCAGACTTTTTGCGTATTGCCAATCACATGTGTGGGAAATTGTGTGTCCTTTTTGTTTTAATAGTTGTTTTCTACAAATGGGCATTTCCATCATTTTATTCAGGATTACTAGATAATACTTCATGTGTTCATTGACTTCTTAGTTTCTTTCCTTTTTTGTTTTATTGATTTGCCTGTTTCCTTTTCAAGTGTTTCACTGGGTTGTTGGCCTTTTTTAAAAAACCAATTTGTAGGACTCTATATACTCTGCATACGAATTCTTTGACACAAATAAATGCTGTATTGAAAATGTCTCAAGTTTGTGTACACTGGAATAGTTCACATGAAATTCATCAATATTTTATTCATAGGCTGTATTTTTTGTAAAAGAAACTTCCAGAGTAATTTACTTGCTTTAAAGTCATTGCTGTGTGCAGCTCCCACTCCAAAATCGAGAAGGAGGTGACACTTCTCTTAGCCGAGCCCATCCTCCCGACTTTTCTTCCTGTGTCTTCCCTCCAGCCCCCACCTCCCAGAACTGCCCCTTCCTCTCCTCCTTCTGTGCGCCTTCTGTGTCCAAGTAAATCCTGTTCTCAGGTCCTCACTTAGATACAAATCCCTCATGCCTGCGTAGAGATTTTTCCTAAGAGATCAATGTCTTCACCCAAAGTGATAATTGATGCAAAATTTCAAGGATCAGTCAGCTTAAAAAAAAAAAAAGGAGGATTTTCTCGATTCCCTGAAATCAAGCCAGTTAGACTGCAGTAGACCTGCCTTACTACTGCAAGATAGGTGAGATTATTCCTTCAATGCAGCATATTACTGATTTAACGTATGGTTCTTATATTCTACTAATGAAATTTGAGATATAAGAAGATGTAAGTGTTGCAAAAACGCATTGCATGTTTTTCTAGCTTTTCTCTAGTGACAAGAGATTGAAACCACTTTTACTCTGCATGGGTTTGCACGATGTAGAGTGCAAGAATTAAGATAACTTCTCTTTTTCTTAAGTTTATTTATTTTGAGAGAGACCATGAGCAGAGGGGAAAGAGAGAGGGAGAGAGAGAATCCCAAGCAGGCTCTGTGCTGTCTGTGGCTGGAACCCACAAACTGTGAGATCATGACCTGCGTTGAAACCAAGAGTTGGACGCTCAGCTGACTGAGCCCCCCCGGATGCCCATAAGATCATCTCTTTTATCCTGTAACTCTTACAACAGTGTTCAGAAACATTCTTCTCCAAATGTTTTATTTCTTTTTTCACCAAATGTTTTAATTTACGGTCTTTGTAAAGAGAAGTGCAGTGTTTGTGAAGGGAAGAAGGATCTTGCAGCCTCTGTAGGTGTAGAGGATTGTAACCAATGATAAAGAGGTTGAGAGAAAAAATTTTTTTAAAGGGGCACCTTGGTGGCTCAGTCAATTGAGCATCTGACTCTTGATTTCAGCTCAAGTCATGATCCCAGGGTTGTGGGATCGATCCCCGTGTTGCACTCCACATTTAGGGTGAAGCCTGCTTGAGATACACTCTCTCTCTCTCTCTCTGTCTCTCTCTCTCTCTCTCTCTCCCCCTCTCCCCCTCTCTCTCTCCCCCTCTCTCTCTCCCCCTCTCTCTCCCCCTCCCTCTCCCTCCGTCCGCCTCCATCCCCTCCCCTGTGTGCTCTCTCTCTTTCTATATATAAAATAAAATTTAAAAAAGAATTTAAATAAGTTGAGGAGTAATAAGCTTACAGGTGGAGGAAGGCAATTTACTTGGCCAGATCATGTCAGAAACAGGTGCGAGTGGGTCTGATGCCTATGAAGGCTATAATTTGAATCTACCCTTGAGCCCGGTGACTGAGCATGTCTACTACCTGGAGATATTCCACGGCTTTGCCTGGGCATAGAACAAACCAGGTAGTGCTTCATTTTGCTCTTTAATTTTTTAGATCGGAAATTATTATCTGTATATGCCTGTGTTCATTGAGCATGAGAGGTGGCCAGAGACCAAAAACTTTGGGCCAAATGTACTATCAATGCTATTGAAGTTTGGGAGGGCACGGGCTGTGGTGGAACATCTCATAAGTTGCTGCCTGGAGGTTTCTGGAAAGACCACAGGAATGGTGATGGTGACATTTGGGAAGAAGCCAAAGATACCTTTCAGAGAACTCTGGAAGTCATTTTCTTCCTACCTATAAGGAGAGAATAACGATACAACTCAGGACCACAGAGTAGAGGGAAGAAAGAGTGGAAGTCTGAAAAAAAAAACCCAGATCTAAACAGATTTTTTCCTCCTGGGTCAAGGATGTTCTAGATGCCACCAGGCAACGTCAGGGAATGAATGTACCAAGACTCTCCAGCCTGAGTCTTAGAAGGAAAGAGAAGGACAGTCAGCTCAGCAGCCTGGATTGAGGGATGTGCTCAAGATACAACTATTCATGGTAAAAATCCTGTATGAGGACCCAGGGAGGAAGAAGAGCCTTCCTTGCACTGGATGTCACAAGACAGAGAGAGAGAAACGGAAGCTTTTAACCTTCTCGAGATTTAACGTCTATATCCATTTCATAGTGGTGGGGGTGCTGGTGGGGATGTTGATGGTAACGATGGTAGTAAATGATGACTCCCAAGGGGGGATGGACAAGACCTCACCGCTACACACAGAATACAGTATTGGTGGGGCTGAGAGCTGAATAGTGCCCACAGGTCTCGAAGGTAAGACCTGTATTTGTGACCTGGGGATTTCATAAAAGGGATGGTCAACGCAAGTGCTATCATTAGATGCGACTTTGAAATGGAGACTTGACACTCCTTCACTGGAACCGAGCTTGCTTCCCCCTTCAGTCTATCTCAGTAGCCTTGGTTAAGAAACTAGGAGGGGAAGATAAACACCTGCTCTCTATGAACTCACCATCTCGAAGAGGAAAGAGAGAAACACGTAACGACAGTCCAGTGGACAGTGCTGTGCAAGGAGCTTGCCATTGGGCTGTAATGCCTCAGATTTCCCCTGCCCCTCTGTTCCAAACCACTTCTGTCCTCCCCATGTGCACCCATAGATGAAGTGGCTCTTTTCCTCATGGACCCTGCCAGTGACCAAAATAGCCAGGTCAAGAAGATAGATTGAGAGGTCTGGTGGTCTTTTTAAAAAGTCAATTGTGGGGCGTCTGGCTGGCTCATTTGGAAGAGCATGGGACTCTTGATCTTGGAGTCATGAGTTCGAGGCCCACTTTGGGTGTCGAGATAAATAAACTTTATTTAAAAAGTCAGTCATGGGGCGCCTGGGTGGTTGGTCGGTTAAGCGTCCGACTTCGGCTCAGGTCATGATCTCACGGTCTGTGAGTTTGAGCCCCACGTCGGGCTCTGTGCTGACAGCTCAGAGCCTAGAGCCTGTTTCAGATTCTGTGTCTCCCTCTCTCTCTGCCCCTCCCCTGTTCATGCTCTGTCTCTCTCTGTCTCAAAAATAAATAAACGTTAAAAAAATTTTTTTTAATTAAAAACCAAAGTCATGTTATCAACATAAACAATTAAATCTGTACATGATAACTTATATAAAAGGGTACTTATAATCTGCCAAACACCGTGTTGAGCACTGTACTTAGAGTATGTAATTTATTCCTCACAATGTAGGTTTTTAAAAAACAAAATTTTTTTTTTGGGAGAGAGAGCGAGTGCAAGTAGCGGGGAGAGGGGGCCGCGGGAGAGGGAGGTAGGGAATCCCAAGCAGGCTCCACACTCTGCCCCTTCACAACCGACTGTGAGACCATGACCTGAGCTGAAACCAAGAGTTGGACATGCAAGTTGCCCAGCCATCCAGGCGCCCCTTCTCACAATGTTTTAAAGCAGATGCAACACGGGGCATCTGGGTGGCTCGGTCGGTTGAGCGTCCGGCTTCTGCTCAGGTCATGATCTCGCGGTTTGTGAGTTCGAGCCCCGCATTGGGCTCTGTGCTGACAGCTCGGAGCCTGGAGCCTGCTTTGAATTCTGTGTCTCCCTCTCTCTCTGCTCCTCCCCCACTCATGCTTTGTCTCTCTCTCTCTCTCCTTCAAAAATAAAAACACTAAAAAAAATTTTTTTTTTAAATAAAGCAGATGCAACAGTGCCTCTTCACTTTATCCATCCTTCATGATCCTCTGTCTTTGAAAGGCAAGGAAAAAGAGGCTCAGTTTAAGAGGGCTGCTGAAAGAAACACAGCTAGTGCTGGTCACAGCCAAGGACCACAGTGGGTGCCGGATTAGTTTGCCTGAACGGAACTGAGCTTTCCGTGGGTCTGGAGTCAAAGAGCCCTGGGAAAATGAATCTGGAAATGCAAACTAAGACATTTCTCACTTGGCAAGTCCTTTCCTTCCCCTGCCCTGTTGTTAGCAGTGCCTGAACCCCAAATTCTGGCCTCTGCTTCATAATAAACACTTCATGAAATCATTCCGGGAGTTCTTTCCGAAATCGTTGCTTGCATTTTGTTTTGTTCTTTTGAAACAACTGTAATGAATGATTTTCGGTGCTTTCTTCCCTGTCTTGTGAGTAGACCCTTGGGATAGATGATTAAGAACATCTCTCCTTTCTATAGGAGGTTGACTAAAGCATATTAATGTATGAATAAAGCATTTGGCCCCTCTCACTGACTGTTAACCTCTACACAGTAGCACCAACTAGTGTTTTCCACTGGCAAGTTGGTAGTCCTTAGATGGCATAATACTGGAGAAAGCATCAACTGTAGCTTCAACCCTTTCCTGAGAGAGAGAGAGCGAGAGAGAGAGAGAGAGAAAGGGTGAAGGGTTGGAGAGAGGTATCCTGACCTATTGCCAGGATTCATAAGTGTGCCTGCAGTCTTGAGGCAGAAATCTTCTCTCAAAGAGTAAAAATTCCCTTCAAATCCTGAGGTTCATTTGTTAGAAGTAAGGATGGTTGAGAAACCACTCTCTTAGCAGCTTAAGTGCCCTATTCGAAAACTACAGGTGATCAGACATCTGCTGTTCCCCACTTTGATCTGGAAAGTTCAGATTTTCCCTTGGCAGCCCAGAGAGATCAAAGTCCCCGAGGGCAGAGCCGCTGAAGGCCCTCCGATTTTCCTTTCTCTCTGTAGAGAGAAAGTTTGCCCCACTTAGTCTACTTACTGATGACTTTTCCTTCGCACTTAACCCTGACTGTTCATGTATCCAGAAACTCCTTGCTCAAATTCCACAAAATGGCTCTATATTCATTCTCTCCCTGCTTCTCTGAGTAGACTTTTCTTCTTGGCTCCCCGCTCTCCCACATCTATGCTCCTCCTCCTCTTCCTCCTCCCCTTCCTCCTCCTCCCCTTCCTCCTCCTCCCCTTCCTCCTCCTCCCCTTCCTCCTCTTCCTCCTCTTCTTCCTCTTCCTCCTCCTCTTCCTCCTCTTCCTCCTCCTCTTCCTCCTCCTCCTCTTCCTCCTCCTCCTCCTCTTCCTCCTCCTCTTCCTCCTCCTCTTCCTCCTCTTCCTCCTCTTCCTCCTCCTCTTCCTCCTCCTCCTCTTCCTCCTCCTCCTCCTCTTCCTCCTCCTCCTCCTCTTTCTCCTCTTCCTCCTCCTCCTCCTCCTCCTCCTCTTCCTCCTCCTCCTCTTCCTCCTCCTCCTCCTCCTCTTCCTCCTCCTCCTCCTCTTCTTCCTCTTCCTCCTCTTTCTCCTCTTCCTCCTCCTCCTCCTCCTCTTCCTCCTCCTCTTCCTCCTCCTCCTCTTCCTCCTCCTCCTCCTCTTCTCCTCCTCTTCCTCCTCTTCTCCTCCTCTTCCTCCTCTTCTCCTCCTCTTCCTCCTCCTCCTCTTCCTCCTCCTCCTCCTCTTCTTCCTCTTCCTCCTCTTTCTCCTCTTCCTCCTCCTCCTCCTCCTCCTCTTCCTCCTCCTCTTCCTCCTCCTCTTCCTCCTCCTCCTCTTCCTCCTCCTCCTCTTCCTCCTCCTCTTCCTCCTCTTCTCCTCCTCTTCCTCCTCCTCCTCTTCCTCCTCCTCCTCCTCTTCCTCCTCTTCTCCTCCTCTTCCTCCTCTTCTCCTCCTCTTCCTCCTCCTCCTCTTCCTCCTCCTCCTCCTCTTCCTCCTCCTCCTCCTCTTCCTCCTCCTCCTCCTCTTCCTCCTCCTCTTCCTCTTCCTCCTCTTCCTCATCCTCCTCCTCCTCTTCCTCCTCTTCCTCCTCCTCCTCCTCTTCCTCCTCTTCCTCCTCCTCCTCCTCCTCCTCTTCCCCCTCCCTCACTGCTTCCAGACTTAGATAGATTCGTATCATCTAAGTCATATCAAGTTTATGTTACCTCAGTAAACTGGCCTCTACTTCTCTTTTAGTCACACCATGCATCATTTTTTCCTTAATTTGTTTCCTCAGCTCTACGAGCACCCTTCTCATTCTGTTCTTTTTTATTTTTATTATGAATTTTTCTTCTGGTTTTAGCCTGTCTTTTCTTTCATTTCTCTCAGCATTTGAATCGCTGAAAATGGTCTGTTGTTTCCTGGAATAAATCTTCCCCTGATTATTCACATCATCTGCCTTCTCCTTCCAAAAGGCACTCATTCCGTTACAAGCGCTTTTGTTTAGACCCCACATGTGTTTTTTATTGCTTTGTGGGCTTCGTGCTGGGCCAGTTCTGCTGGCACCCACCCCTTTTGCCTCCATAAGCAGCACCAACAGTTTCCTTGATTCACGTGTGTTGTTGCGTGAACACTATTCGAATCTTCCTCTTGGAACCCCACGTGGAGGGCTGGGGCCTGCTGTTTGTGTTCAGCCCCTCAGTTTCCTATAGGAATGAGGAGAGGGTGTGGGGCTTTTCAGCTGGAAACGGAGAATTCCATCTCCTTGAGATTTCCCTCCCTGCCTGTTAAAACTGCTCCGCCAGGGGGTTCCTGTGTCAGGCCACACAGCACGGTGCTCTTACTCACTTAGGGGTGATTAGTCACGTTGGAGAGAAAATGGGTGAGAGTGGAACCTGGAGGGTTTTCCATAATTTTGTTTGGTGAAACCGTGGAATTTTCTACGTGCAGCTTCCTTTATCCAGTGCTGTCAATTGGCCTCCAGGTGCCATTTTACAGTGATCCTAAGCCCATGCAACACCCCTGAACCTTCTTTCTCTCAGTCAGAAAGTCAGATCAATAAAGAAGAGTGGTGGATGGCTCCACGCATTTTCTTTAGCACCAGGGACACCGCTCTTCCATGCTGAGTTCATCCTGTCGCTGCGTAGCCAATGACCGGCTTAAAACAACACACTATGTCACCGTTCCTGTGGGTCATGTTCGAGCACAGCTTAACGAGGTCTTTGGCTTGGGGCCTCCCAGCCTGTGATTCTTGAATCAGCCAGGGCTGCAGTGTCATTTGCAGCTTGACCAGAGAAAGACCTTCTCCAAAATTTCCTCAGCTTTTCAGCAGATCATTTCCTGAGCTTTTAGGACTGAGGTTCCTGGCTTTTTATCGCCCATCAGCTGAAGGCTGTCCTTGGGCCCTAGACGTCTCTTAGAAGTTCCTAGACATGTGGCCCACTTCATAGTCAGCTCACAACATGACAGCTTACTTCTTCAAGGCCAGAAGGAGAATTTCTCATTTCAGTCTTCGGAGACTGAGTCTTCTGTAATGAAATATAATCGTGAGAGTAACATCCCATTGGCTTTTCCAAATTATATTAGTTAGAAGCAAGCTACAGGTCCCAGCCACACATAAGAGGACGGGACTCTGCAAGGTTGTGGCTCACTGGAGGTCATGTTAGGGTGTAAAGAATAAGAGGCTGGCCATTTTTTCTTACAGTCCCTCAGAATTTCCTCCCTTCTGGTGCCTGGGTGGCTCAGTTGGTGAAGTATCCAACTCTGGATTTCAGCTCAGGTCATGATCTCCCGGTTGGTGAGATCAAGCCCCATGTCGGGCTCTGCGCTGACAGCACAGAGCCTGCTTGGGATTCTCTCTCTCTCTCTTTCTCCCTCTCTCTCTCAATCTCTCTCTCTCTGCCCCGCCCCTCATGCATGAGGGTGTACACGTACACACTTTGTCAATAAATAAACATTAAAAAAAATACCCAATGGAGGTCTGTTAGCATAATGAGAACTTCTTAAAACCTTCTCTAGAACTGTTGTCTACCGTAGTTAGAGTGGGGGTCCATTGATCTTTTCCTTAGTGTTAGTTGCTTCTGAAAATCTGAATTAATATTTTATTGATGACTTAACCCTGCTCAAGTTCCCCTCATACTGTTTTAATTAATATCCTTATCTAAATTTATGCTGTTTTTTGTTCCTCTTTTGTATTCTTCTATTTTACCATCTAGCTTTAAAATTAGAAGCCTCCTATTTTAACTTCCCACCCATTCTAATTTGCCCACTTATTGAGTGTTTTTAATTTTTAATCCATCTTTATTTTTTTGTTTTTATTTTTTTAAAGTTTATTTTGAGGGAGACAGACACAGTGTGAGTGGAGGGGAGGGGCGCAGAGAGAGAGAGAGAGGGAGAGAGAGAATTCCAAGCAAATCCATGCTGCCAACACAGAGCCGGATGTGGAACTTGAACCCATGAAGCCATGAGATCATGACCTGAGCCGAAACCAAGTCTGATGCTTAGCCGACTGAGCCACCCAGGTGCCCCAGTCAATCTTTATTTTTAATATCAATCTGCTTCTTTAAATCTTAATTTATTTCATTAAAAAAATTCTTCTTGACATGAATAGACACTTTTCCAAAGAAGACATCTTTGTCTTCTTCCAAAGAAGACATGGCAAAGAGACACATGAAAAGATGCTCAACATCACTCATCATCTGGGAAATACAAATCAAAACCACACTGAGATACCACCTGACACCTGTCAGAATGGCTAACATTAACAACACAGGAAACAACAGATGTGGCAAGGCTGTGGAGAAAGGGGAACGCTCTTGCACTATTGGTGGGAATGCAAGCCACTCTGGAAAACAGTGTGGAGGTTCCTCAAAAAACTAAAAAGAAAATTACCCTACAACCCAGCAATTGCACTACTAGGAATTTATTGAAAGGATACAGGAGTGCTGATTTGAAGGGGCACATGCACCCCAATGTTTATAGTAGTGCTATCAACAATAGCCATGTTATGGAAAGAGCCCAATGTCCATCAACTAATGAATGGATTAAGAAGATGTGGTACTTAAATATATATATATATATATATAATATATATTATATTATATATATTTATATACACACGCATACACACACGTTTGTGTGTGTGTGCATGTGTAATGGAATACTATTTGGCAACGAAAAATAATGAAATCTTGCCATTTGCAACAACGTGGATGGAACTGGAGGGCATTATGCTAAGGGAAATAAGTCAGAGAAAGACAGATATATGGTTTCACTGATAGGTGGAATTTGAGAAACTTAACAGATGATCATAGGGGAAGGGTAGGAAAAATAAGCTAAAAACAGAGAAGGAGGCA
The DNA here is from genome assembly GCF_016509475.1 of Prionailurus bengalensis. Lineage (NCBI taxonomy): Eukaryota > Metazoa > Chordata > Mammalia > Carnivora > Felidae > Prionailurus > Prionailurus bengalensis. Next base: position 9,018,995 of record NC_057361.1, read on the forward strand.
AACCATAAGCGACTTTTAAATACAGAGAACAAACTGAGGGTTGATGAGTGTGGGAGGGTGAGGAAAATGAGTGATGGGCATTAAGGAGGGCACTTGTTGGGATGAGCACTGGGTGTTACGTGTAAGTGATGAATCACTGGAATCTACTCCTGAAGCCACGACCATACTGTATGTTAGCTAAATTGAGAATAAAAAAAAGTAATTGAAAAGAATTTCCTCCCTCCCTTCCTCTGCCAGAAACACCTTCTGAAGGTCCTGCGACACTTTGAATGGGGAGCATCAAACCTCAGCTGCAGTACATTCCCACAATCAGGAAACTAATTATAAAGGTATCTGATGTTACAGCCCATAGGCATCAACGTAAACTGGGTTGTATGAGTTATCAAATGGGTGGGTTCCATCCCAACAAAATCACTTGGAAGTAACAGGCTGATGCCTAGGATAGGATTTCTCAACCGCAACACTACTGACATTTGAGGCTGGGTAATTCTTTGTTGTTGGAGACCGTTCTGTGTATTGTAGGATCTTTAACAACACGCCTGGCCCTCCTCGCCTCCCAGGGATGTATCAACTAAAGATGTCTCCAGACATTGCCAAGTGTCCCTTGTAGGGATGGGCGCCTCATCGACCCCAGTTGAGATCCATTAAGCTAGGGTCTTTCCCCAGGTTGCCATTAAGGAGACAGTGGGCATCTCCTGATGGCAATAAAATCCATGCAGTGTAATTTCATGGGACCATAATTAGGATGGAATTGCTATGAATGTAGCTGTGAGTCCACCCTGCTGCATTACAGCTGATGATATGAGGTAGTGGGAAACTTAGAGCCGGGCTTCTGGCAGCCTAGTGGGGTCTAACGGGTTTTATTTCTCCTTTGGCCTGTGACTTCTCTAAACCCAGGTCACTTCACCTGTAGAATTGTCTACATTTCCGTAAAAGAAGGGCATTATAACCACAGAAATGGTACTTTCGTTTGGAAAGGGCTGCTGCATCTACTGACAATCCCCCCGCCCCCACCAAGATGCCTGGCAGTTGGAATAGCTGAAGTTACCATTTACAATCTCAGGGCGTTTCTTTTGATTGAGGAAAGAATGAAATTTCACAACTTACATAATTAAACAATGATAAAAAAACTCTTGTAAAGCCTCCAGTTTGCTTATTGAATCTCTGCACACGATCCATTTTCCAGACGTTTGCTTCTGTCCCCGTTTTTGCAGTTTAAGACTCCAATTTTCTAGCCCTTCAAATGATAATAAAATGTACAAAACAGGAAATGAACGTCCTCAGACACATGTTTGGCAATCCATTAGGAACTGCCGTTTGTATGGCTGACCCCGTAAATCTAAACTATTGGCACTCGTGAAGGAGCATTTCCATTTATTTTGTTTTATTATGTAATTTTTTTCATTCAAATTGAGGTTAGTAGTAAGTCCTGCCAGTTCTGTAGTCATACCCTGATGATTTCATTTATTTTGTAAATATCTGCAGTCTTGACCCACCTCTTCAGGTCATCCCGCTATTGGCAGCATTAATTGAAAAATATTCTGCAACCAAGGTCTTAAAATAGAGAAGGCCCATTTAATAATCTATAGTACAAATTGGCTAGAAACATGAATATCTCTTTGTATTCCAGAGTTTAAATAAAAAGTAAAATCAAAGATATATCATAACTTAATGTACCATTTGGATCATTTACACATTTGTGTAGAAATGAAGTTCTTCCATTTTGAAAATTGTCACTAAACCAATTACTTTTGGAAACTCGTGGAATTCAGGCACCATATCCTTTCAATCAGTAATGTGCTTTTTTCTCTGAGTACAAATAGAACGAGGACGTCCTCCCCAATGAGGAGAGAATGATAGCGTTACTTACCAAGGCCAGGACTTTCTCTGTTCTCATCTCCACAAGTTAACAAATTCTATTTCTTGCTTCACTTCAGTTACCCAGGGACAAATTCTCAATTTCTAACTTTAATACCTAGAATGGCCATACATCCCTGTTTGGCCAGAACAGTCCTGGTTTACATCTGTTTTCTGGGTGTCTTTATTTTCCAAATTTCCACTTGCTTTCACAAGCATTTTGGTTTAGACCGTAATGTACATGGTCCTGTTCCTAACCATCACTTCTTGAAGGAGTCTGGAGAAAAGGCTGTTCATGTTTCCTTTTCGGTGGTATTGCCATAGATGCCCACCAGGAGTACTCTTGTTTCTGGCTTACATCCCTCAGTCAGAGAAGGTTTTTTTCTCCTGGCAGGTCTTAAGAGAGAAGCTAACCCACGGATGTCTGTGAGAAGACATTAGCTGGGCACACAGCTCTCAGTAGAGCTTCTAAAAGTTGGAAGCAGAGGGGCGCCTGGCTGGCTCAGTGGGAATAGTATGCGATTCTTGATCTCGAGTTGTGAGTTTGAGCCCCATGTTGGGTGTGGAGATTACTAAGAAAATAAATAAACTGTAAAGGATCCTTTTCTCAAAGACGTTAAAAAAGATCAGAAGCAGAAAACAAAAGCAACGTCTACGTTAAAAACACCAGAAAATATCAGAGCCTAAAGAAGGGCTAGAAGACTGTTGTTGAGAAGAAATAATAAGAGGAAGCATCTAGAATTCGAGAAATTATGTTGTGATTATTTGGGAATTATAATTCAAAGAGAATGTATGGCCATGTCCCTTTCAGTAGTGATTACACCTGCTTTTCTAGGTAACTGTAGAAGGTCAATACAATATCATTATAGATTTTTTTTTTAGCAACTCAGCTAAATAATGCAAAGCTGAATTATTTCTTTATAAAGGCATCAATATCACATTTTATTATCTTCTGAAAATGTATCAGACTCAACTCCTGTGAATTATTTACCTATTTGTCTGTCTTTCCTCCTATTTAAATGGCTGCTGACTCAAAGCTACCCACTGGAAACTTGATCATGGCAAATCTTTCCTGACTTTCTCACTTTGGTTCTTTTCATGAGCTAAGTCACCTTAGAGTAATTTGCACATGACCAAAAATTAAGTTGTCCTGTTCTGCCATGGCTTGCTGCCCAACACAAAACCCTGGTCCTCCCATGGACTAAGACCACAAGAATGAAACTAAGCTTTCCTTTGTTGCCTTTATCTTTGTTTCGCTTGTAGATACAAGATAGGCATTAGGACTTGGTTGAGGTTCGTGCCAACAACATTTTCTTCCCATCTAGGATCATGGTATCTTTCTTTTTTCAACTAAGATTTGCCCAGAAGCTACACTGTAAGAGGACTGCACCTATTTTTGCTTACAGTTTAATACGAACAGAGTAGTCTTTGTCAGGCAGTCTTGAGGTCATGGTTTTGTAAGTAGTGAGCTTGTCATTACTTGTGATTTCTCTTTTGCCAGACCGCTTTCTCAGCTGTGAATTTGACCGTGGTCTTATATACTCTAAGTACTTAACTGGGAGGAAGGAAGCTCATAGATCTAGTAACAGGATGAAAACGAACAGCAAAGCTGCCCAGCCTTTCCTATGCCTGATGACACTTGAGTTGCTGTTTTTAGATTGCCAGTTTCTTCTATTTAATTCTTTGAGTATAATTTTAGATTCTAATGGGGAAGGAGAAATATATGACCATGGACTCTTGTAGGAGTTGTGCTTTTCATTTTTTACTACATTTGAAATCCCCTAATGTCACCAGAATTGACAGCTTCTACCTTCGAAAATTTCATCAGTATTCTATGCTGTGTATGAAACAAATTTCCTCGTTCCTGTGAAATTTATGATGCAAGGAAGGAACCACCATAAATATTCTTCCTTCTCACAGTGACATTATTCAGACACTCTGTGAGTTATACTTTCAAAATTGCCCGATATAGCCCGACTCATGATATTTTTAGTTTGTTTCTTCCAGGAATCAAGAGCAAGTCATTTTCTTTAGGAGACTAATTAATTTTTAAAGAAAATAAGTTTTTAACCAAGTGGGATGATAATGTAAGATACAGCTAATTCCTTATTTATTATTTATGGTTTCTTTGAGAACCTCTAATCATATTTATAGGTGCCTGTGTGAGTGTGTGTGCGCGTGCACACATTTTAAAGCACCCTTCATTTTGCAAAAAGCTTATATTTCACAATGAGTAAACATATGAAGTTATCGAGATGATTTCGGGGCTCTGAAGGAGTGATGGGGAATTTCTGATGTTAATATGGAGTCCTATTTGTGGCCATCAAAAGAGAGCTAGACATTTTGGTGGTTTCATTATCTAAAATAATGAATAATGTCCAACATGTCAGCAAAACCAGTAAGCATTGGATTTTCAAATTTCTTGCCTCTCTACTATGAATGAAAGCAGAATGGCATAATAGCTACTTAAAGTAATCTTCTTCTGGTGTAGGAAAGTGCCAGAAGAGAGAAGCCACATTGGGTGGAAGCTTTGGAAAGGCCATTGACTTGGGCGTGAGATCCCCTTGTGTGTGGGGGACTCAATGTCACACAGATTTGGTCAGGAGAATAAACAGAACTGCAACGCAAGCTCACATATGACATCCTGAATTTTGGTAGAGCCCAGAAATGTTGAGGAAAAATGTTGATGTTTGGATATCGTCAGGGGATCACAAATATTGGAAGAACAAATAAAATGCTTTTAGTCTGAACCTCGCTTATTTACAACTCAGTGCTCGGGATAAAAGAAATCATGAAACACTAATCTCAAATAATGAACTCTGATAATGGTATTTACTAATGCCCCATAATAGCAGATATATGCTATTACCATATTAGCAGATGGTTAATTTTAGCCAGTAAACGTGGCTTCAAAGAATTCAATTAAATGAAGTCTTTTTGTGAATCGACCATAGAGCAATTATTGCACTGAACGTGTGTATTTCAAATTTTAAAAATTGAAACATAATTTAAATGCATGAGGAGGTTAACCTTTTATAGGAACCTGTGGACATCTTTTGAATACTGATAAGAATTGATCGTATTGTCTTGAGAATAATCATCCCTTAATTAAATTAAATTAAAATAATTTCTGGGGGCACCTGGGTGGCTCAGTCGGTTAAGCATGCAACTCTTGATTTCAGCTCAGGTCATGATCTCACGGTTCGTGAGTTCAAGCCCCACGTCGAGCTCTGCGCTGACAGTGCAGAGCCTGCTTGGGATACTCTCTCTTTCTCTCTCTCTCTGCCCCTCCCCTGCTTGTTCTCTCTCTTTCAAAATAAATTAATTAAAAAAAATAATAATTCCTGGATCAAGATGGATACATGCTAGTTATTCTAATTTTTGTATCTTTTAAAAATGATTTGCAAACAATAAGAATCATAGAGGAGACAAGTAAATACCCGTATACTCATTGTTATATAATAACTACTGTTATAACTACTATTATTTATAGACATTCAATTTGAATATCTTCTAGTTATTTTTGTATGTGCGTGTCTGCCTGCCTGCCTGCCTGCCTGCCATCTGGGTTGGTGTCCTGTAAGATTCCACACACATACACACGAAAGCACACCCACTGAAAGGAGAAGGGAAATGGCCCTCTAGTCAAATACGCTACACAAATGCTATGTGCGTATCTCCTTTTGTGAACGCTCCAATTTCTTCAGAGTGTCCCAAGCTCTAAAACTCCTGCAGTAAAACAAAACAAAACAGCTTGGTTAACTTTGCTTTGCTCAGCATTTCCCAAACATGTGGGAACACAATTTCCCAAACACAGAATTGCTGTTGTTGTGTTTTGTGTTTTTCTATAATAATTCACAACTCAGGGAGCACATCTGGAAAAACCCTGAGGTTTTCTATTGAAAAGTTTATATTCCTGGGATGGATAGATGACAAGGTCACTAATGCTTAATTATTAATCAGTCTATCAGAGACAAACAATTCTCTTTAAGGTTCTGGAGAAACAAGCATTTCTCTTTCAGGCTCTGTTTGAGGACAGAGGTTTTCGTGAGAGCCTCTTTCAAAGTTTGGACGAAGATAGGGAGGTTTGGGTGCGTTGTGACAGGAGGGCCCAGAGAAGTCAAGCTAATCCTGGGAGCACTGGATTTGTTTTCTCCCCTGCCCCGCGCCAGCTTTCTCAAGATATAATTGGCCTATGACATTGTAGAAGTTTAAGCTGTGCCATGTGTTCATTTGATACATTCCCGTGTGCAACGTGGTTACCACTATAGCGTTAGCGAACCCATCCGTCCTGTCACATAATTACCATGTCTGCTTTGTGGTGAGTACATTTAAGGTTTACTCTTGTAGCAACTTTCAAGTACATAATACAACATTATTAGCTATCATCACCCTGCTGTGTATCAGATCCCCAGATCTGATAATCTTATAACAGAAGGTCTGTACCCTTTGACCATATCTCTCCATCTTGTCCACCAACCAGCCTCTGGTAGCTACTGTTCTACTTTCTGAGTTTGGCTTTTTCACATTTCACATACAAGTGTGATCATATAGTATTTGCCTTTCTCTGACTTATTTCACATAGCACAGTGCCCTCAAGTTTCATGTAAGTTGTCACGAACGGCAGGATTCTTTTTTTCTCATGGCTGATTAATATTTCACTCTGTATATGTATCTTCACATCTTCTTTATCCAGGCATCTGTGGATGGACACTTAGGTTGTTTCCAGATCTTGGCTGTTTTCAATCAATGCTGCTGTAAACAGGAGTATGCAAACATCTCTTGAGATCCTGCTTTCATTTGCCATGGATATATACCTAGAAGTGAAGTTGCTGGATCATATGATAGTTCTATTTTTACTTTTTTGAGGAACCTCCATACTGTTTTCCACAGTGGCTGCACCAGTTTGCATTCCCGCCAGCAGCGCATGAGGGTTTCTGTTTCTCCACATCCTCGCCAACGCTTGTTATCTTCTGGGTGTTTTTGATACTGGCCATTCTGACAGGTGTGAGGTGACGTCTCCTTGTGGATTTGATTTGTATTTCCCCGATGATTAATGTTGTCGAGCGTCTTGTTGGCCGTTGCATATTTTCTTTAGGAAAATGTCTATTCAGGCCCTTGGCCTAATTTTTAATTGGGTTGTTTGTGTTTTTGCTGTTGAGTTGTATGAGTTGTTTTTGTATTTGGGGTATTAACCCCCTGTCAGAAATACGATTTGCAAATGTTTCTCCCATTCTGTCGGTTGCCTTTTCATTCTGTTGATGGTTTCCTTGCTGTGCAGAAGCTTTTTAGTTTGATGTGGTTCCACTGGTTTACTTTTTGCTTCTGTTTCTTGTACCCTCGGTGCGATATCTAGGAAATCACTGCCAAGACCAATGTCAAAAAGTTTTTTCCCTGTGTTTTCTTCTAGGAATTTTTATGGTTTTAGATCTTATGTTGAAGTCTTTAATATCCATTTCAAATTATTTTGTGTGAGTTAGGTATAAGGATGGAGTCCAGTTTCATTCTTCTGCGTGTGGTTATTTAGTTTTCCCGGCACCATTTTTGGAAGAGACCACCTTTCGCCATTGAGTATTCTTGGGTCCCTTGTCAAATACTAGTTAACCATGTCCATGAAGATTTATTTCTGGGCTCTTGATTCTATTCCATTGTATTATGTGTCTGTTTTTATGCCAGCACCATACTGTTTTGATTACTGTTGCATTGTAATGGAGTTTGAAATCAGGAAGTGTGATGCCTCCAGCATTGCTCTTTTTTCTCAGGATTGCTTTGGCTCTTTGGGGTCTTTTGTGGCTCCATACGAATTTTACGACTCTTCTCTTTCTGAGAAAAATGTCATTGAAATTTTGAAAGGGATTGCATTGAATCTGTAGATGGCTTTGGGTAATATGGACATTTTAACAATATTAAGTCTTCTGATCTGTGAACATGAGATGTCTTCCCGTTTTTTTTGTGTCTCCTTCAGATTTTTGGTCGCACTCTTAAAGTTTGCAGTGTGCACATATTTTATCTGCTTGGTTAAATTTATTCCTAAGTATTTTATTGTTTTTGATCCTATATTGTGAATGGGATTGATTTTTTAAAATTTCTTTTCCAGATGTTTTGTTGTTAGCTATAGAAATGCAACTGTTTTCTGTATGTTGACTTCATATCCTGCAACTTTACTGAATTTGTTGATTATTTCTAGCAGTGTTTTGGTGGAATCTTTAGAAATTCCTCTATATAAAATCATATCATCTGCAATCAAGAACAATTCCACTTCTTCCTTTCCTGTTTGGATGCCTTTTACTTCTTTTTCTCACCTGATTGCTATGGCTAGGATTTCTAGTACCCTGTTGAATAGGAACACTGAGAATGGCCACCCTTGTCTTGTTCCTGGTCTTAGAGAGAAAGCTTTCAACCTTTCACCGCTGAACATGGTGTTAGCTGTCGCCTTGTCAAATATGGCCTTTATTATGTGCCTTCTATACCCAGTTTGTTGAGAGTTTTTTTTTTTTTTTTTTTATCATGAAAGATGTTGAATTTTATCACATCTCTTCTCCGCTGCTATGGAGATGATCATGCGATTTTTATCTTTCATTCTACTAATGTGATACATCGCATTTATTGATTTACGTATGTTGAAGCATCCCTTGCCTCCCGGGGGGGAAAATTCCACTTGATTGTGGGGTATGATCCTTTCAATGTGCTGTTGAATTCAGTTTGCTAATATTTTGTTGAGAATGTTTGCATCTGTATTCATCAAGGATATTTGTCTGTAGTTTTCTTGTAGTGTGTCCTTATCTTGTTTTAGTAACAAGGTGAATGTGGGCCTTGTAAAATTAGTTTGGCAGTATTCTCTCCTCTTCAGTTTTTGTTTGTTTGTTTGTTTTTGAAGAATTTGGGAAGGATTGGCCTTAATTCTTTAACTGTTGGGTATAATTCGTCAGTGAAAATGTCTTGTCCTAGGCTTTTCTATAGTGGGAGGATTTTGATTACTGGTTCAATTTACATACTCAGTATTGGTTTGTCGAGATTTTCTATCTCTTCTATCTACTCTGATTTCGTCTTGGTAGGCTGTGTTTCCAGGAGTTTATTCATTTCTTCTGGCTTATCTAGTTTGTTGGCATATAATTATTCATAGTAGTTTCTCCTGTATTTCCGCGGTATCGGTTGTAATAGGTCCTTTTTCACTTCTGATCTAATTTGAGTTCTCTCTCTTATCTGAGTTGGTCTAGCTAAAAGTTTGTTGATTGTGTTTATCTGTTAAAAAATTAGCTCTTAGTTTCACTGATCTATTGTATTGTGTTTCTGGTCACTATTTCATTTATTTCTGCTCTGAACTTTGTTATTTAATTCCTAGTGTTACCTTTGGGCTTAGTTTGTTTTTCTTTTCTGGTTCCTTGAGGTGTAAACTTAGGTTGTTTATTCGAGATTTCTTTCTTTCTCTCGTCCTTTCGCTCATCATTAGGTTTGCTTTATTTTTTATTCTATCCTATCACTATTGCCTCTCTCCTCAATAGAGATATATTTTATTTTTTTGAGATGTATTTCTTCATGTAGTCATTTACCACTATAAACTTCTCTTTTAGAACCGCTTTTGCAGCACCTCATGGGTTTTAATATGTTATGCTTCCATTTTTATTTGTTGCAAGATATTTCTTTATTTCCCTTTTGATTTATTCTCTGACCCATTGGTTGTTGAGGACCATGTGGTTTAATCTCCAGACATTTATGAAATTTCTCGCTTTCCTCCTGTTATTGTGTGTTTGTTTTCTGTTGCTCTGTAATAAGCTACCACAAACGTAGCAGCTTAAAACAACACATGTTTAGTGTCTTACGCTTTCGGTGGGTCAGGAGTACAGTCATGGCTGAGGTGGGTCCTCTGCTCCTCGTCTCACATGGCTGCCATCATGGTGTCAACTGGCCTGCCTTACTTTCCCGGATCCCCTTCCGAACTCACCCGCTTGTTGGCAGAACTGTGGCTTGGCATTGTGGAAGTGAGGTCCCTGCGTTTCTTTTTTTTTTTTTTTTTCTTTTTTTTTTAATGTTTATTTTTCAGAGCGAAAGAGAGAGAGAGACAGAGACAGTGTGTGGGGGAGGGGCAGAGAGAGAGGGAGACACAGAATCCAAAACAGGCTCCAGGCTCTGAGCCTACTGCAGGGCTCGAACTCACAGACTGTGAGATCATGACCCGAGCTGACGTCGGATGCTTAACCCGACTGAGCCACCCAGGCACCCTGAGGTCCCCACATATCTTGCCAGCTGTCAGCTGGAGCTGCTGTCACGCCTAGAGGATGCCTGCATTCCTCGCCATGAGGCCCTCTCACGACATGGCAGATTGCTTCTTCAGGGTCAGTCAGGGAGTCTGTCACTCCAGCCTCCTAAGATGGAGTCTTACGTAACATCCCCTCACCTTTGCCTTTGCTTAATCAGTGGAGTGACATCTACCATCTTTGTCATATTCTGTTGGTGACAAGCAGATTATACATCCTACTTGCACTGAAGAGGAAGGGATTATACATGGTATGACTCTTTGGGGGTCACCTCAGAGTATGTCCGAGGGCCTGGGGCGCCTGGGTGGCTCACTTGGTTAAGTGGCTGGCTCTTGATTGTGGCTCAGGTCACGATATCATGGTTCATGGGTTTGAGTCCGCATTGGGCTCTGCGCGGAGGATTCTCTCTGTCCCTCACTCTCTGCCTGTCCCCCACTCAGCTCTCTCTGTCTCAAAAAATAAATAAATAAACAAAAATAAAAAACTAATAAAAAAAAAAATAAAAGCCCTAGGGGCCTCAAGATGGGGGTGGGGAGGAGAGGTGGCAGCTGAGAGGTTAGGGGAAAATCAAAGAGAAGAGAGAAGTTCCGAATATGGCAACAACAGGCTTTCTCAGCCAACTTCCCCCCTCTTTCACAATTGGATTCCGTTCCATCCTGCTCTGCTGCCTGTATTTGATGTACAGGTTGATGCACTCAGCGCTCTCCTCTTAGAATTCCTTGCTCATTGTTGATATCACCCAGGGTCAGCATCGAGATGCAGGAAGCCTCCCAGGTAGCTAGGTTTGTTTCCCCGGGTAGGTTATGTAATACTTCGGCCTCTTTTGTAACCTCACCTCCTTCTCGGCATCAGTATGCATTAAGTAGAGAAAGAATACAAAAGCCTTGTGCAAGGAAGAATAAAAAAATATACTCACATCATTAATTTAAACGTGTTTTCCTTGAGTACAAAGCATAGATTTTTTTTTTTTTGCCTTCAGAATGACAAGGCAAATAACTGCCGCTTGCAAGACTTTCCTCTTTCTTCCCCCCAAAGCATGTAACAACCCTACAACACAATGTACCATATAATTATTAACCAAGTACTAGGTTGTGATTCTGCTGTTTAGCTACAGAAATTAGCACATACACAGAGTGTGCAAGAAACAGTTGGCCCCAAAGAAAATTAAGAAATGTATCCTCTTTGATTAAATTCGTGTCAAGTTTTCACAGAAAAGTGTGGTGACCGAGAGCTCGTGGTACCTTTGCAGCAGGCACAATATGTGTGTTGTGCTCCAAGGATAATCGGCCTCCCCAGGAGGGTGTAAACTGTGGACCTTTCCTGTGGAGCTTTGGTAATTCCTAGCAAACGGGAGGCAAGAGTGTAACTGGAGGCAGGCTTCTGGGACCTCACTCTTAGATGTGAATTCACTGCCTGGTCTCAGACTAACAACTTGGCTCTTAGAGTCTGTTTTCTAGTCTATAAAATGAAGTTCTTCCCAGTTCCCAGTGCTGAGTTCTGTGTAAAGAATGACAAGTACCAGTGTGTTTAGCAAAAGCCTGGAGGTGCTAAGTTGGTACTGGTGAATGGAAGGGTTTTAGTGAGCCTGTGAGTGCAGCATTATAGTTTGTTCTGCAGGGAATGGTGACTCTGGGACCCACGTACTATGTACAAAACAGAAAGTACCTGGAAGGAAAGGTGAATATTGCTAATTTACTCCTCATTAAATCAACCAGAGTAATTTAAATTTATATTGAAGGGGAGTCTACATGTAAAAAGTCTACATATTTTGGGGTGCATGGGTGGCTTAGTCAGTCAGCATCTGACTCTTGATTTCAGCTCAGGTCATGATCTCATGGTTCATGGGATCAACCCCCGTGTTGGGCTCTGTGCTGACAGCACGGAGCCTGCTTGGGATTCGCGCGCGTGCGCGCCCTCTCTCTCTCTCTCTCTCTCTCTCTCTCTCTCTCTCAAAATAAACATTAAAAAAATTTCTTAAAAAAAGGTACATATTTAATTTCACAACTCAATAAATTTTCACAAATTGAACACACCCATATAACCAACACTCAGATAAAAAACAAAATAGAACATTAGCACTCATCTGTGAGGAGATCTCTCATACCCCCTCTGCAAGAATAACCATTTTCTTAACTTGTAACACCATAGGTTTGTTCACTAGGTTTTGTACTCCATACAAACTGGATCATACACTATGTGCCCTTTTCTGTCTGAATTCTTTCGCTCAATATTAGGTTTGTGAAATTCATCTATACCCATGGGAATATTGGATATTGTTCCTCTTCTTTGCTGTATCAGATTCCATTAGAAGAATGTAGATATTTCTTTATTCATTCTACTTAATCAGCATTTAGGTGGTTTTTACCTTTTGGCAATTATGAACGGTATTACTATGAAAGTTCTAGTATTTAACTTTTAATGAACATATGCATGCATTTTTTGTGGAGAATAAACCAAGGAGTGGAATTGCTTATTCACAGGATGTGCTTATGTTGAGATAGGGCCACAGGAAGAAAAGTACCCATGCTGACACGTGGAGAATAGATGGGAATTAGAGAAGCAGAAACAACCCAAGCAAACGCTAGGGGATCGGCAAGAATCTAATTTGATCAACAGCGAGGTTCCGGGTCTAGTTGGGGTAGGCAGATTTCTGGTGAGGATATACAGTTGACCTTTGGACGATGTGGGGTTTGGAGGGCCCCGATCCTCCACATAGTCCAAAATCCACCGTATAACTGTTGACTCACCAAAAACTTAACTAACAGTCGTCACCTGTTGACCAGAAGCCTTATGGATAGCATAAACAATCGATGAACACATATTTTGTATGGTGTATGTATTATATACTGTATTGTTACAATAAAGTAACCTGCAGAAAAGAAGATGTGATTCTTAAGGAAGAGAAAATACATTTACAGTACTGGATAGTATTTATATAAAAAAAAAATCCTCGCATAAGTGGACCCACACAATTCAAGCCTATGTTGTCTGAGGGTCAACTGTATACACATGTAGGCCTACATAAATGTACATTATTACCTGAAAGCCTTTCCTTTATAGCAGTTTTTAAATGAGACAGTAAATGAAGAAAGCATAGACTTTCTGGATCTGAAATGGCCAGAAAGTACATAAAGCCCATATTAATTTCACTATAAATTTGTATTTCTCCTCTTGGGTTTTCCATCAGATAGTTTAAACTCATATTTTTCAAAGGCTTTTGATTCTCCCCTTCTTTCTTTGAAATTAGCACGTCAAATATTAGAAATGATCGGAGGGGAGAGATTAAGAAGTTGATTGGATGTGAGAAATTTTATTCTTTTCCCAGCAGATTTTATAGTTATATAAATCAGCTCCTTAAGTCGTAATATCAACATGTTTTCTTTGTTTCCCCTCGAAAAGCATAATGCATAGGGTGCCTGGGTGGCTCACTCTTGATGTCGGCTCAGGTCATGATCTCCCAGCTCATGAGGTCAAGCCCCGAGTAAGGCTCCATGCTGACAGGGCACAGCCTGCTCGGGATTCTTTCCCCCCAACCTCTCTCTGTACCTCCCGGGCTCCTGCGCATGCTCACTCGCTCTCTCACTCTCTCAAAATAAATAAACACAAAAAGTATCATCATGCGAACATGTATCAAGTACCTACACATCCCAGGGACTGTTCTGAACGCATCATATGTCTTTATTCACTGAATCCTCACAACAGTCTTGTGAGTTTGTCACCGTTACCATCAGCCCCATTGACTGATTAGTAAGCTGAAGCATCAGGAGGTTTTGAGGACCTTGCAGCAAAACATTGGTGATAATCAGCCGAACTAGGATTTAAAACCAAGCAGCCTACCTCCAGATCCTACGTGTGCTATAAACCAAGGATCGACCACGTCGGCTGAGAAGGGACAGGTAGTAAATATTGAAGGCTTGGTGGGTCATGCTAATTCTGTCTCAGCTACTCAAGTCTGCCTTTGTAGTGTGAAAGCAGCCATAGACAATAATGCAAACGATGCGCCTGTCTACGTTTCAGTAAAACTTTAGTCACAAAAACAAGTGGTGAGATGGATTTGACCTGTGCGCCGCCATGCGCTGACCTCTGCTGTAAATTGTAAAGACATACCCCCCCTTACGTGTGCAAAAGATTTAAGTCGCCTTTGTTTTTTACTGCCTTTGATCTCTTGTTTCCTGGTCAGACATCAGTGGTTCTCAACCTGGAGTGATTGAGCCTCCCAGGGGACGTTTGGCAATGTCTGGAGACATTTTTGTTTATCACAACTGGGCGGGGGAGGTTGCTACTGTATCTAGTGTGTATAGGTCATGAATCACGTTAAACATTTTACAGTGTGCAGGGCAGGACCCCTAGAGCAAAGAATTGCATGACCCCGATGTCAACTGTGCCACTTTTGCGTAACCCTCGACTAGTCGAACCAGATTCGTCTTTTCAACCTGTGGAGTGTCCCCTCTTCTCTCTTTCCCTCAGTGTGATGGGACTCTTCCCTCTTACTGCCTCTGAGGCAGATCAACCCTTCCAAGTGACAGTGATGATGATGGTGGTGGTAGTGACAGCTGACGTCCATCGAGTGCCCATTATAGACGGGATAGTTGTACATGATAGGATCCTGCTCTTAAAATATCCTGATTCATTCTAAAACAAATTCGTAAAGTAGGGATTATGATTTTGTTTCTTCGTATGAAGAAGTGAAAGTGCCTGTATCCAAGGTCTGGGTCTTCTCATTCTACCCTGCTGCCTCTTTCTTCTTGTTATAATGAATTATATCGTTGGACATAAGGACTTCACAAAGTTTGGACAATCCCCTTGTACACCATCTATGCCTAGGAAGCAGTGCCGGATTTGTGTATTAGAGTTTTATTTGTAAAGTTGCGTCTCTGACCATCATTAGCTCAAAAATAGCTTTTAAGAGAGTCTGGGATTGAAAATTTGATGTTTGCCTCCTTTTTCCACATCAAGAAATAAGGTCAATGGTCAACCCCATGCCTTCCCTGTTGATAATAGCTTTTGCCTTCTATTAATACATGCAGGCATTTTCCCTTTCTGTTGCGTTCCCTCCTGCTTAATTTGCCTTGGGATGGAGCTCCCACAGTCCTGAAAGAGAGAACAGAGTTTACCAAAGGAAAATCCACAGGAAGAACAGAGCAACTGTGGACTCTGGAGGAGGCCATGAACATTAGATTAGAGCAACAGCCCAAAGGCCAACCAGGAAAAGCAGTGGGGCTTGAGGCTCATGAGCCGAGCCTCACTCCCACCTCACCATGCTGCCTTAGTTGTGTTCATTCATCCAACAAACCTTCAGTGAGCCCCACGCTGCATTGCCTGGCAGTCTTGTGGGTGCAACGACATGGCAGTGATCGGGACCGGACAAAAATGCCAGCTGCGAGAGCCTGTAAACTCAAAGTAACCTTTATAGTATAATGAAAGGTGACGAGCACCACGGAGAAAAATCAGTCAACAGGACAGGGCGTGCCGGAAGGGAGACTGCAGACTGTCGATGAGGTGTTAGGATGGGTCTGCCTGCGAAGGTGACTTTGGGCAGATTTGAAGGAGGCGAAGAAGCGAGCCACCGGGATGGCTAGGGGGAGAAGTTCCAGGAGGAGGGAACCAGAGGGGTACAGACTCCCAAGGGCGGAAGGTATGTGGTAAATTGGAGGAGGAGGAAGGAGACACATGTGGCTAGACGGCAGTGAGCCACAGATAGAGGTCAGAGAGGTGGTTGGGCAAAAGGCCAGAGGGTACGGTGTCTGTAGGTCACAGGGAGGATTGTGGCTTTTGCTCTAGGCAGGATGGGGAATCATCTGGAAGGTTACAAACAGGGGAGCAATGAGAGCTTCCCTGTTTGAAAATGGAGCTTTCTGGATGCCAGCTTGAGAAGAGAATGTCTGTTCTGTGGGAAGAGGGATCTAGTCTTGTAAATTTATTTGTCCTTTGAGACTCCGTCTCCTTCCCCACTGCCCCCAGCAAACTAAGGAGCAGTCACCTGTATAAGAGTCTACTTGGGAATTAGAACAGTGGTCTTTGTCTAAATCTCAAGGCCAGAAGAGACGTTAATGACCATCTCTTCCTGTTCTCTCACTGTCCTGATAAGCAAACCAAGGATAGTTTATTGTTTATGGTTATTGCCTGTTTATTGGGAGCCCACACCTTGCCCAGCTTTGTAGTCATTACAGACGAGCTCATGACAAAAACAAATCGTGCCCTTTAGAAATGTCCATTTGCCAGATGGGCAAATCAACTATTTCAAACAGGCATGTGTGGTATGATAGAGGTGTGTGTGGTACTGCTGAGGCACAGAGGAGAGACCTCCAACTCTGCCTGCAAATCAGGGAAGGCCTCATAGACGAGGTGACCAAAAATCAGTGTCCTGCTTCCGTACTGAGCCGGGCCTCAGCTCTCCTGCCTTGTCCGTCCAGCTCCCGTCTTTCTCCTGCCTGCTGCCTCCTGGCAGGCAGAAGATAGCCTTCGTGCAAGGGAGTTCCTGCTCCGATCACTTAGAGAAAAGACAGCACAAGGACCCAAACTGGTCCTGTCATTCATTCCTCTGACAGAGTTGCAATTTGACAGAACTAGGAAAGAGATTTCAAAGATTGCAATCTTGTGGCTTTCCAGGTCTTTTCAGTCACAGTGGCCATTGTGCCTTGGCCTTTAGACTTGATTTTCTCAGGGTGGTAGGAATAGTTCTGAGAATAATTACTACACGGTTGCTTGTCTGCAAACCCACCCAAAGACCAGGAGAGTGAGCAGTTTAATAAATGCAAGAATAAGTACAAATCAGCCGTCCTGTTGTACTTCTTGGCTTGTTTGGTTCCATCTAAAGTCCTCCAGCCGTTTATGGGCAGTAGCTCATGAAGCTTGCAGCCTCGGGGGGTGGGTTTAGTACGGGGCTCGTGAGGCAGACTGAGCTCTGCTCCCAGCGCTTCCCTCTTGTGCGTGTGGCTGGGTTCCTAACAGCTCCGTCTCAGCTTTCATGGTGCACGCCTGCCTTCTAGGTTTGTTGATGGACCGAAAGGATATCCAGAAAAATGATTCTGGAGCCTGGCTGCCTGTGTTCAAATCCCAGTTCATCACTTTGTTGCTGTGAAACATTCTCTATGCTTTGGTCTCAATTAATGTGAGCCATAGTTAGAATTATTGGCTAAGAGCAGAGGAGTTCAAAAAGACACGCCTTGGGGCGCCAGGCTGGTTCTGTAGGTAGAGCATGCGACTCTTGATCTCAGACTTGTGAGTTTGAGTCCCACACTGGGTGTAGAGATTACTTAAAAATTAAACAAAAGTGGGGCGCCTGGGTGGCGCAGTCGGTTAAGCGTCCGACTTCAGCCAGGTCACGATCTCGCGGTCCGTGAGTTCGAGCCCCGCGTCGGGCTCTGGGCTGATGGTCAGAGCCTGTAGCCTGCTTCCGATTCTGTGTCTCCCTCTCTCTCTGCCCCTCCCCCGTTCATGCTCTGTCTCTCTCTGTCCCAAAAATAAATAAAGAGATTAAAAAAAAAAAATTAAACAAAAGAAAATACCCCCACAAACCTTTAAAAGGACACTCCTTGGGGCACCTGGGTGGCTTACTCGGTTGAGCACCCAACTTTGGCTCAGGTCATGATCTCACAGTTCATGGTTCGAGCCCCGCGTCGGGCTCTGTGCTGACAGCTCAGAGCCTGGAGCCTGCTTCAGATTCTGTGTCTCCCTCTCTCTCTGCCCCTCTCCCATTTGCACGTGCGCTCTCTCTCTCTCTCTCTCTCTCTCTCTCTCTCAAAAATAAATAAAATGTTAAAAAAAAAATTTTAAAGGACGCTCCTTGTCTCTCAGGTTTTCCTCAAGCTCAGAGTCATAAAACTCAAAGCAAACTCCATCTCATCAGGCACTGGGAAACGACATCCTGTCGGCTAAATCTGGCCCACTGCCTGTATGTTCACAGTCCACAGGCTAAGACTTGTTGGAGAAAAAAAATCGAAAGAATAATATTTCATGACACGTGAAGATTATATTAAATTCAAATTTCAGGGTCAATAAATGAAGTTTTATTGGCACACCGTCATGTTCATTGATTTCTGTATTAGCTGTGGTTCTTTCTTGGTACAGTGGTGCAGCTGAATAGTTGCAACAGACAATGTAGACTGAAAAGCCTAAAATGTTTCCCCTTTGGCCCTTATCAGGTCTGACACCTGATCTAGTCGAACACAAAGGTCACCGGCTCGGAGGCTTTTTGTGTTGGCCGATTACTTTATTAAGCCACCTCCTCTGTTGTCCAGGGAAGTTCTCACAAATATCCCCACAGAAAGTCTGCCTCCTGGGGCGCCCCGGGGGGCTCAGTCGGTTAAGCATCTGACTCTTGATTTCAGCTCAGGTCATGATCCCATGGTTCCTGAGTTCCAGCCCCCAAGTCGGTCTCTGTGCTACCAGTGCATGGCCTGCTTGGGATCCGCTCTCCCCCTCTCTCTCCTCCCCTCCCCCACTTGCCCTCTGTCTCAAAATAAATAAAATGAACCTTTAAAAAGAACATAAGAAAGTCTGCCTCCTTGGAATTTCTCCTTGTTGGTCCTAATTCTTTGAAATAACAAATATAAGAGTTGTTCTTTATCCACATAATGACACTTCAGCCACACCCCAAAAAATCTTCTCTTGTCTAAATTACCCATCCCTAGGTCTCTCAACTATGCCTTACTCTTTCCAGATCCCTACCCGCTGAGGTCACCTTCCTCTGAAGGAACGCCAAGGCTAGGGCCACCCTTATCTGCTCTCATTAGCTCTCCCCTCTTCCTTTGAATGCTGGTGATGACGGACTCAAAACCTGCCTTCACAAGGACCAAGACTTTGTTTCCTTGTGTTGTCCTATATTCCCAGTACCCAGCGTGGCGTCTGACACTGAGGCCTCAATTATTTGTTGAAGGCTGTTGAATGGCTACTCTGTAACATACCTCTTAAAATGCTACACTCAGAAATGGGTGTACTATTCCCAATGTCATCTGAATTTTGTGCTTCCAGTACTGCTGCTCACAACCATCATGTTATTTTTATAAATAAATGATATATCCAATTTATATGGAAATTGTTGGCATGTAAAACCCACTGACTTCTTTTAAGTGAGTGAGTGTGAATCTGGGTCTCCTTCATTGTGTTCATGTGAAATGGATTTATTGAACTTTTATATCTAATTTTAATTTTATTTTGTTTATTTCAGCGCTTCGTTCCAACTTATCAAGATACTTTTTAATCTTCTCTCTATTAGCTAATGTATTCTCTGCTCCTCCTAGTTTTGAGTAACAAATTGAATGAGGACCCTGGCTTCAGCAATGTTGATAACAGACATGGTCCTGTGGCAAGCCACAAGAATCTTCCCTCCAGCTTGATCAAAATCCATTAATCAAAACACTTTGTTTAGTATACATTTGACAGGAACTGTTAGAATCAACGCCTGAGCCAAAAAGAAGGGAGTTGGGGACAGAACAGCAAGGGGAACTCTGGGGGTATGAGGACTTCAAATGCTCCTGAATCCTCCAGAAAGTAGCTACCACCTACTCCACTGGAGTAAATTGATCTGGGATTCCATTATAATGTCACTGCAACAATGAAATCAGAACCTGTAAAACTTGGTATCTTCTCTGCCTCATTAAGTTTGAGGATGCAGAGGGATGCCTGGCATCGGTTAAGCGTCTGACTCTTGGTTTCAGCTCAGGTCATGATCTTGCAGTTTGTGAGTTCTAGCCCTGCCAGTGTGGATCCTGCTTGGGGTTCTCTGTCAATAAATAAATAAACTTAAAGCAATTTTTTTTGAGGATGCAGAGAATATTAGAATAGCAGGTGACGTAGAGACACGGGCAAATCTTTTATTGTTGAGGCTTATAGTTAGGCCTCATGAACGGAAGGACAGTAGAAGCTTACAGACTGTGTTTATAGCCTGGTAGGTGGACCTCCATTTTCATTCAGGAGAAGTTTCATCTAGCCCTGAGCAATAAATATTTTTAACAACTTTAATGAGATAGAAATTATAAATCATAGCTGGCGAGGTGTGGAGAAACGAGAACCCTCTTACACTGTTGGCGGGAATGCAAACTGGTGCAGCTGCTCTGGAAAACAGTGTGGAGGTTCCTCAAAAAATTAAAAATAGAAGTACCCCATGACCCAGCAATAGCACTGCTAGGAATTTATCCAAGGGATACAGGAGTGCTGATGCAGAGGGGCACGTGTACCCCAATGTTTATAGCAGCGCTCTCAACAATAGCCAAATTATGGAAAGAGCCTAAATGTCCGTCAACTGATGAATGGATAAAGAAGATGTGGTTTATGTATACAGTGGAATACTCGTTGGCAATGAGAAGGAATGAAATCCTGCCATTTGCAGCAATGTGGATGGAACTGGAAGGTATTATGCTGAGTGACATAAGTCAGTCAGAGAAGGACAGATACCATATGTTTTCACTCATATATGGATCCTGAGAAACTTAACAGAAGTCCATGGGGGAAGGGACGGGGGAAAAATAGTTACAGAGAGGGAGGGAGGGAAACTACCACAGAGAACAAACCGAGGGTTGATGGGGGTGTGGGGGAGAGGGGAAAGTGGGTGATGGGCATTGAGGAGGGCACCTGTTGGGATGAGCACTGGGTGTTATATGTAAGCCAATTTGACAATAAATTATATTAAAAAATAAAAAAAATACAAATCATAAAATTAACTCATTTAAAGTGTATAATTTAATAATTGTTAGTTTATTTACAAAATTGTGCAACCATCACTGTGTTCTAATTTTAGAACATTTTCATCAGCCTAAAAAGCTTAATACATATTGGGACCTGCTCCCCATCCTTACCCCCCACATGCATATCCAGCCCTGGCTAATAGAATTTCTGTCTCTAGAGATTTGCCTATTCTGGACATTTCCGATAAATGGTATCATACAGTGTGTGGCCTTTGTGTCTGGCTTCCTTCACTCAGCATTGGGTTTTCCAGGTTCATCCATGGTGTACAGGCGTCAGGACTTCGTTCCTTTCTACTGCTGAAGAATATTCCATTGTATGGATGCACCACATTTGGGTTCTGTTCACTTTTTGGCTATTATGAATAATGCTGTTCTTTGAGTCTAAGTCTTTGTGTCAACATTTGTTTTCCCTCTTCCTAGGTAGATACGTAAGAGCAGAATTGCTGGGTCTTGTGATAAATGACGTTTTAACTTTTTAAGAAACTGCCAACCTATTTTCAAAGTAGCTGCACCATTTTGCCATCCTGCTAACAATATATGACAGTTCCAATTTTTCTACATCTTGGCCAATGCTTGTTCTTGTCTAGACCTAGGTAGTATTTTAAATGATGCCAGAATGACATTTTGTCTGAGGACTGGTTACTTTTTATTATGTATTTCAGGTAATTGATTTTAGTTAGGGAAGGCTGGAGGTGATAGAAGTTTTAAAAGACGGTTATTATGGGGGTACCTGGGTGGCTCAGTCGGTTAAGCATCTAACTTCGGCTCAGGTCATGATCTCACGGTTCCTGGGTTCGAGCCCCACATCAGGCTCTGTGCTGACATCTCAGAGCCTGGAGTGTGCTTCCTATTCTATGTCTCCCCCTCTCTCTGCCCCTCCTCTACTCACACCCTGTCTCTCTCTCTCTCTCTCTCTCTCAAAAATAAATAAACATGAACAAAAGATGGTTATTATGAATTCCAAGATCATTTAAAATGTATAAAAAACAGGATGAAAAAGAAAAAAAATCAGGGAAAAAATGTTGATCCATTGAGCATTAATATTGACATAAAACCTATTATAGTGAGTGACAAGTGATATTTGATACTATAAAAAATATCAGGAAAGCATGTTAGTGCATACTTAAGATTTGCAAGGAGTTCAGAGCTACAACATAATGGCTACACTTGAGTAAAAAAGGTGAAGCTATGAGTGGGCCCATGGTCCTTAAATAAAGCAGAACAAAAGTGCTCTAACGAGAGCTTGCGTGGACTTTTCTTTGCCATTTTTTTGGATTGAGTGTTAAGGTAAAGCCAATGCCAGATGAGTTAGGTTCTGCCCCGGGCAACTTTGCCCGCCAGGGAACAGTTGGCAGTGTCTGCAGACATTTTCCATCGTCATGATTGGGGGTAGGCTATTACTGACATCTAGTGGGTAGAGGCCAGGCCTGCTGTCCCATGTCCTGCAATGCACAGGGCAACAACTCCCACAACAAAGATTTATCCAGCTTAGGAGTGTCAGTCGTGTTCAAGGGGAGAATCTCAGTATTAACCAATGCTTCTGAAGGTGAAATACTTAGAATCACTTCTTAAGTGTTTTTTTCCCCTTACTTTGCTTCCTAAGTGCAAGGGCCAAGTCATTTCCTGACCCTCCCTGGGGGGGTTGAAGCTTCAGCTGGTGGAGGTGAAGCCTGGATGGTATATTTGTGGTAGATATTTCCAGTTATTTCTGTCAGTGTCTCTTTCTCCGTTCCTTCTCCTTGCAACCCAATGGAAAACTACTACTCTTAGGTATTTTGTAAATGCCTGTGGCCCATCTTTAAAGGAAATTAACGTTAGCATACATAATTGGAAGAATGGATACTTTTTTTTCATTTTCATTTTATTTTTTTAATTTAAATCCAAGTTGGTTAACATACAGTGCAACAATGATTTCAGGAGTAGATTCCTTAATGCCCCTTATCCATTTACCCATTTAGCCCATCCCCCCCTCCCACAACCCCTCCAGGAAGAGTCTCTTATGTTCATCCCCCTCCCTGTTTTGGTATTATTTTTGCTTCCCTTCCCTTATGTTCATCTGTTCCATGTCTTAAAGTGCTCATATGAGTGAAGTCATATGATATTTGTCTTTCTCTGACTGACTCATTTCGCTTAGCCTAATACCCTCCAGTTCCATCCACGTAGTTGCAAATGGCAAGATTGCATTCTTTTTGATTGCCGAGTAATACTCCATTGTATGTATATACACCACATCTTCTTTATCCATTCATCCATCGATGGACATTTGGGCTCTTTCCATACTATGGCTATTGTTGGTAGTGCTGTGGGATACTTTTTTTCTTAAATGTGTATTTATTTAATTTGAGAGAAAGAGAGGGACAGAGAGCACAAGCAGGGGAGAGGCAGAGAGAGAGAGAGAGAGAGAGAGAGAGAGAGAGAGAGAGAGAGAATCCCAAGCAGGTTTCATGCTGTCAGCACAGAGCCCAACTCGGGGCTTGATCTTACAAACCGTGAGATCATGCCCTGAGCCAAAGTCAAGAGTCGGATACTTAACGGACTGAGCCACCCAGACGCCCCAAGAATGGATACTTTCTTATTCCTGTTTCTTATCCCACGAAGAACCAATCATTCAGTTCCTTTCTTTGTGGCAATGCCCTGGATTTTGGGGACGTATCTCTGGGTTATTGGAGCCCAAATAAGAAAACATTTATTTGTATTTTCAAGGAAATGCAAGTTAAAATTATTTTTTGACATGCATATAATAACTCTTCACTTGATTTTGGCAATACCAAGGTCTCACTAAAATAATACCAGCAAACTCTTCTGAGACTGCAAAGTTTACAGTGAGCGTGGGCCCTAGTAGAATCTTGATCTGTTCTACTTGAATTCTTTGGGCACCGTTTCTGTTCTGCAGCAATTGTGTATTTAGGTGAGTGGAATTTCTTCTCTGAACCATAAATCCTGTATTTAAATGACTGCAAAAGGTATAATGCCAATTAACACAACGCAGCGTGGAGGAAAGTACATGAGCTCTGGGACATATGGTTCTCAAACCCCAGGTCTGCCGCTTACGAGCTAAGTGACTGAGCATTGGTTGCTGGTAATAGGCGCGCGAGCGCTTTGAGCAATAGCTTTTTCATTTGTAATTTGGGAATACTATCCAGGTCAGAGGTCAACAAATTACTGCCCACAAGCCAAGTCTGGACTGCTTTGATAAATCAGGTTGTATGGGGACACAGTCATGCCCATTCATGTACATATTGCCTATAGTTGCTTTTGCACTACTGAGGCAGAATTCAGTAGTTTCAATAGAGAGTGTACATTTGTAAAGCCTAAAATCTTTACTGTTTGGCCCTTTGCAGAACAAGTGTCAAGTGAAGCTCTAGGTCAGAGATTTGATGGACTTGGGGCGCCTGGGTGGCTCAGTCGATTAAGTGTCTGCCTCTTGATATCCGTTCAGGTCATGATCTTGCAGTTCATGGCTTCAAGCCCTGCACAGGGCTCTGTGCCAGCCGATGGGCCTGCTTGGAACTCTCTCTCTCTCCTCTCTTTCTCCCTCTGCCTCTCTCTTTCTCTCAAAATAAGTACATAAACTTAAAAAAAAAAAAAAGATTTGATGGACTTAAGTAGAGTTAGTATATGTAAATCTCATCTCAGACAGGATCTCAGAAAAATATCCGTACCTATTCCTTTTTAGAGCCAATAAGCTATTTTTAACAATACCCATAATACCAAAGCCAGGATGTATTCAACACCTGTGAGTATGTACCTATATGTAAGAAAATATTTAATTCTTACAACAGCCTGGGTAAGTATAATCCTCATTTTGTATATGAAAAAGTGGAGTTTTGGAGAGATTAAGTAACTTCTTCCACATCATACAGCTAATTAGGGGAATTGATGATAAAATATAGGTGTTTTGGTTTTTCTTTCCCTTCTATTTAAACAACCCATTTATACCATGTAAGACCTTTTGCAGGACAGTTTTTTTAACGTTTATTTATTTTGAGAGAATGAGAGAGTGTGTGCCTCCATATTTTAGCAGGCGGAGAGAGAGAGAACAGGCTCCCTGCTGTCAGTGCAGAGCCTAACGTGGGGCTCAATCCTACAAACCTTAAGATCATGACCTGAGCCAAAATCGAGTCAGACGCTTAACCGACTGAGCCACCCAGGCGCCCCTGTAGGACAGTTTTTGAAGCATTTAAAAAAAGCAGCTGACTATTTAGGCAAGTGACTAAACCTCAAAGGCCAGACTGTAAATTTATTTTGAATGTTTGCCATCGGTTGTTTCCTACAAGCTTTCATATGTGTATTAATTTGTTGCTATGTTTCTCGTTCTCCATACTTTATCATCCCTTGTTTCTCCTCTTTGATCTTGTGTTTTCTTCTTTCTTGAAACTCTCCCCTTTCTTTCTTAATTGAAAGCATTTTTTAAAACTTTTTTTTTTAACGTTTATTTATTTTTGAAAGACAGAATGAGTGGGGGAGGGGCAAAGGGAGAGGCAGACACAGAATCCAAAACAGACTCCAGGCTCTGAGAGTCAGCACAGAGCCTGACGTGGGGGCTCAAACCCATGAACTGTGAGATCATGACCTGAGCCAAAGTTGGCCGCTTAACCGACTGAGCCACCCAGGCGCCCCAACTGAAAGCATTTTTTAAAGGGAGGGTCATGCGCGTCTCCTGCATCTGTGAAGCCATAAACCAAGTGCTTGAAAGGAACAGCTGAGCATTACCATGTGGCTCTTCTGAAGCTAATTGTCACCAGTGCTGTTGGATCCAAGGCATTCTTCATATTCATAAAACACTGCTGCCCCTACAGACAGGCTATTGGCTTTGTGGCTTATTATTTTAGGACATATCTCAAAGCTCCAAGGAATGTCTTTAAGGATGGAAAACCAACTTTATGGTCGCTTCTTATGATGGGTTGTGGGCAGGAAGGACATTCCGCATGGGCAGAGTCTGTCTTATATGGCCATTGGTACCTGGCTGTGTATTTGCATGTATGGTCGGTCATTCGGCATCTGGAGATGTGTTTCCACGCTGGTTGTCTAACATCTGGGGTTGTGTTTCTATAGATGGTCATCTGGGAGTGTGCGTCCACAGAGAGGGAGCTCTGTTAAGCTTTTTAGCACACTCTCATCTTGGGAAAGTATTTCTTTCTCGAAGTGAGCTTCAGTGAACCTCCCTTTACTTTTCTACCTATTGGTCCTTGGACAACTCTCTGAAGGTACCCCCAGACTAAAGTTTCATCCCTCCCCTACATAGCTGTTCATTAGTATATTTGGTGAAACTTACCTCATTCTCCAGAGCCTTCAGTATTTCCATGATCAAAATTGCACAGTCCTTCCAGTGTTTCTCATAAGACAAAATTCTGACCTTATCAGGGGGATGCTTATATTGATCCATTCTAGTGCATCGCTGTTTTTCTTTTCCCAATATAAGTTTTTTCTGACTTCAAAGAAAATGAATATTCATTATAAAAAACCTGGACAATGTATAACTCCAAAAGAAAGGAAGGAAGAAAAGGAAGGAAGGGAGAAAGGAAGAAAGTTGCCCTTTATCCCACTACCCCCAAAACACTCAAAAATTTGAGTCCTTGTTTTCCAGTCTGTGCATGTATGAGTGAATAGTGTGTGTGTTTACCACAGTATTCACGAACATTGTCCTCAAGACTACATTTCACTCTTTGTATAGATACACGAGAATTGCTCTATGCCCTTTTTGAAGTGTGACTGACAGAGGCCATCACAGTGTTCTAAGCTGAACTGACCTTGGCAGAGAGGCAGTGGGACTGGCCCCTGCCCTGCCCTGAGTCTACTTCTATTCTCATACACATAAATGGGGGTCTTGAAAGTAATTTAGTTTTCTTTGTTCTGAAGTCAAGCCTATCTTTGGCATCTAAGCATGTTTCACCCATCGATCTATAGGGGAGAGGCACATTTCCAACCGTGATGCATATATATATATATATAGGCTATAAAACATCCCAGAGACAGAGTAATAAATAGGAAAATAATAAAAAGGAATTTTAATAGGTCTTACCACTCCATTTTCAATCATCTTATTCTCTCTTCCTCCTCAGTATCTGTTCCTTTCAAAGTGATAACCTATATATTTAAATGTTGGCTTTTTCTGTTTTGTTCACGTAAATGTGAGCTTTTTAGAAAATTTAGTGGCACAGTTTATCTGCTGCATTACATGTTTCGGACTCCTGGGTTATTCTGTGTACTCGAAATAAGTAGGAAATACAGTGTTTGTGTGTGTGTGCATGTGTGCGTGTGTGTGTGTGTGTGTGTGTTTTAATGCTTTAAAGCAAGGGTTCTTAACCAAGGGTTTATAGATGCCTTAGAATCAATGGGTATTTGAGGAGCAATGGTTTATGAATCCTTGGAATTTTTACTCAAATTTGTGTATGCGCATTTTCCCCTTGAAATAGGGCCCTTACCAGAGTTTCTTGTGGCCCGTGATGATTGCTCCAAAGAGTAACTTAGCAAAACCGTCCTGAAAGGCTTAGTTGGTGTTCTCAGAGTGTTGCTGTCGTCTCAGGAAAACAATGGCTAAGATGAGGGTGTAATTTGAGAGTGCATTAAACTTTCAAAGTGGTGGCCTTTTTGTTTATATGACTTGTCTCATGGCATATCAGGTATCAGTGTGTATCTGAGAGTGTGCTGCCCGCATCCAACAAAGCCTTTTCTCTCAATTATTTCTGAGATTTTTCCAGGAGGTATCTTGAAAGCGTTGAGATAACCCCCACCCCCAGTTTGCCCAGAGGGCTAAACTTCAAGACAAACATTCGCGCTCCTGCCACCCTCGCCGCCTGTCGCAATGACAGCGTCTAATGCAAACACTCATCAACCGACCTTCCTCTGCCGAAGTCCTGGGGGGGTCTCACGTGCCTTCCTAGGCCGAGCGGAGAGGTGAAGGTGAGGGGCAGCTGGATGCACTAGGATAGGAAGGAGCCATCTACGCTGGGGTAGGAGGGGCACGCGCACTCACAGAAACTTTCATTCTAGTGTTTCGCACGCACTATGCCATCCAAAAACATAGCTATGGCAAGACATCATAGGTGGGCCAGGAGTTTGTGACTTGTGTCTTAAGGAAAACCATATTCTTGGCATATTCTTCAAGACGAAATGCCGCAACATAAAATCCTAAATTTTAGAAGACTGAGGTGTCTCAGAGGTCATGCAGTAGGGCTCCTTTTTAATTCCAGAGTTGGGCTGCTTGGTTAAGGGCACAAGGCCTGGAGCTTGGATTTCCTGGGTCTGTTCCTGTCAAATTCAACAAACGACATTGGACAAGGCACACTGACACCTCATCGATACTATGGAAATAATAATAGAATTTCCACTTCAGGGCTGTCATGGTAACTCAATTAGTTAATATTTGTAAACCACTTAGAATAGTGCCTGGTACGTAGTAAACACTCAGTAAAAATAAACCAACCTTCCTTCCTTCTCTGCCTGTCTCTTTCTTTAAATGACTTGTCCAAGCTATCGCATAGACAGTGGCCCATTTGTAATAAGTATTTCATAATGGGCAAGCCAGGCTTGAGAATTTGCTTCAGACTAACTCAGGGTCAACACATTCTAAAGAGCTAAATAGTCAATATTTTGGGCTTTGTGGGCCATGAAATCTCTTGTGACTCCTCAACTCTGCCTTTGTAGTGCCAAAGCAGCCCTGGACAATACACAAACAAAGGGGTGTGGCTGTGTTACAATAAAGCTTTATTTATAAAAGCAAGGAATGGACAGAATAGTTTGCAGGCTCTTTTTTTCCCCTCCTGCTTAGATCAAATAAGAAGATACTACTTAAATATCTTCTGTTCCATAATGTAGAAGTTACATATATATGTATATGTGTGTGTATACATATATATATATATATCATATATATATATATATATCATATATATATAGTAAGAATATACATAAAAGTTATATATAGGGGTACCTGGGTGACTCAGTTGGTTAAGCATCTGACTTCAGCTCAGGTCATGATCTCATGGTTTGTGAGTTCAAGCCCTATGTCAGGCTCTGTGCTGACAGCTCAGAGCCTGGAGCCTGCTTCAGATTCTATGTCTCCCTCTCTCTCTCTGCCCCTCCCCTGCTCACGCTCTGTCTCTCTCTCTCAAAAATAAATAAACATTTTTTAAAAAAGGAAAAAAAAAGGTTAGATATAGGGGGACGCCTGGGTGCATCAGTTGGTTAAGTGTCCGACTTCGACCCAGGTCATGATCTTGTGGTTCATGGGTTCGAACCCCGTGTCGGGTTCTGTGCTGACGGCTCAGAACCTGGAGCCTGCTTTGGATTCTGTGTCTCCATGTCTTTCTGTTCCTTCCCCACTTGTGCTCTGTCTCTGTCTCTCTCAAAAATAAACAAACATTAAAAAAAAATTTAAGTTATATATAGAAATTAAAATTTATAAATTAGCTACTAAAAATCTTGAAAAGTAAACATCACCTATATTCTGCCACCCAGAGATAACTAGAGTTCACATTTTGGTGAATAGTCAATGAATATTCTTTTTTAAAAGTTTTTATTTTTAAATAATTTCTACACCCAACATGGGGCTTGAACTCACAACCCCGAGATCAAAAGTCACGTGCTCCACCAACTGAGCCAGCCAGGGGCCCCAAAGAATATTTCTGTAGTAGAAAGAGGCTATTCTCAGGGCACCTGGGTAGCTCAGTCGGTGGAGCATCCAACTCTTGATTTTGGCCCAGGTCATGGCTCATGGTCATGAGATGGAGCTCCTGCCCGTGTCAGGCTCCACGCTGGGGATTCTCTCGGTCTCCCTCTGCCCCGCCCCTGCTCATGCACACTCTTTCTTAAAAACCAAAACAAAAAAGATGCTGTTCTCAAACGCTTCCGTCTGTACATCTCTGAGAACTTGGTTTATTTGTGATTGGCTTAACCTTAAGGTTTAAATCTGATAATTGGCAGGCAGGGCCACTGTCTGGGTCCAGTACCTGTGGCACTAAAGGCCAGGGGATGGGTGGAGAACTGAAAGATAATAGATTTACTCTTTTTGGAGTTGTCTTCTCTCTTCATTGAATAGCAGACTTCCTTAGGTGATTGTCATGCCGGTTGCTTCAAAACTATTTAATCGACGGGGCCTGGACCTATGTCAC
The DNA here is from genome assembly GCF_016509475.1 of Prionailurus bengalensis. NCBI lineage: Eukaryota > Metazoa > Chordata > Mammalia > Carnivora > Felidae > Prionailurus > Prionailurus bengalensis. The sequence goes on from NC_057361.1 coordinate 9,048,905, forward strand.
CATGTTACGTATCAGCGAAAACCTTTTGATCCTTGTCTCGCAAGTTTTATACATGCACACGATAGATAGTTGAATTTCTTAGCGATTTTACAAGTTCTTGTCATACTTCCACTCCTGAGACTCATTCATGATTTACTGAGCACTTGCTGTATGCTGGACAGCAGACTGAATACTTGGCGCGTGTCTTTCCCTTGCATCCTTCCCCCAACGTTATGATATATGCATACCGTTCTCATTTTACAGACCAGAAAGCTGAGGCTTCCATAGGTTGACTCACTTGCCCAGGACAACGCAGAGTCAGTGGCAACCGGGGATTGGCACTCGCGTCCATGGACTCCTTTTCGCTCTGCATACTCGCTCTAGCTTTGTCCGGTGCTAGTTATCCCCTTCGTTTTTGCTTCAGATGGTGGTCTTCTTTAGAGGAGGGCAAGTTAAAATTCCAGCTGTGAATTACTTCTGTCACTTGACGGGCAGAGATGCACTTAAGACAGAGTTCAGTTATTTGCATAGTTATTAGTATGCGGCTGAAGTCCCCTCCTTACACTTGTGATTCCTTCCATCACATTTGCCATTCCATTTCGCACAGGGGAAAAGCCGTCTCTCTCTCCTGGGCGAGGCGGACTTTTTGTCTCTGCTTTTGTTGATTGAGACGTCCCAGCCCTGCTTTCCTTGCTACTTTGCTCTCCAGTTATGGTGTTGGCACAAACCATAACTGCAGCATCATGTTACTCTCCTGTGCTAAAAATAACCGCGATCCTGGGTGAGACTTCATATATAATTCATGGTTTTGATTTATTAATCTCTCCATTAAGTCAGAAAATGACATTTTTGCTGGCGGCATTCTAATCTGCATTCTCTTAGACATTTAGAATTTGCATTAACTTGAATACCTTCCGTGTGTGTATTTACATGCATGTGTGTGTTTGTGGTTGGAGTAACATCAGAATCATTGCTGTGTATAATTCCTTTAATCTTTCACTTAACCCCTGACTTCAGATTCATAACATGAACGTAATATCAGAAAGAAGCAAGCGTCAAATGGATGTTGATGATAATAAAAATGCAGAAGCCGAATGGAAAAGGATAGTTGTGCCTTTTTGTATAGGCTTAAAGTCAAATCTATATTCGGCGAGCGAGAAAGGGCAACACTTTGAAGCCCATTTACTCATTCAGTGTGTGTTTATAGAGCTCCTCCTAAGTGCTGGGACCCGGTAGGCTGATCAAGAGGATGAAGGTGCTATAGTTAATAGATCAACTTTTCTACTACCCTCTAAGTCTTTCAAGTAGATTAAAAGCCTGTCCTACTCCTACTCATGCATCAGACTTGGTTTCATTCACCTGAGATTTTAAAAGATACCTCGAGGGGCCACTGGGTGATTCCCTCCGTTGAGCGTCTCCTCTCGATTTTGCCTCAGGTCATGATCTCACGGTTCATGAGTTCGAGCCCGGCATCGGGCTCTATGCTGACAGCTTGGAGCCTGCTTGGGATTCTCTCTCTCCCTCTCTCTGCCCTTTCCCCACTCACTTGCTGGATTGATCTCTCTCTCTCTCTCTCTCTCTCTTTCTCAAAATAAATTTTAAAACATTTAAAAAATAAATAAATTAAAGACACCTCGAAAAAAGTGAACACATTTTAATTGCTTTATGACACATCTCTGAGCGCTAGACCCCGACAGTTATTCCAGCGCCTTCCATGAAACCTTCGCCACTACCACCACTTTTCTTTGGGCGTGGCCAGGCTCTTCAAAGCAGGAAGGGAGGACACAGTGATAACAGATCAGTAAATGAAGGAGGAGACTCACTCATCAGAGAGTCCTGATGTTCTCCCATCTCATTCTACCAACCATCAACTCTTTGGAATTCTGACACCCTGCCATCCCAGGTGCCCTTTGAACAGTAGCCATGTCCCTACAGGGGCAGTCCCGCCTTGGATTGAAAACCATGACACTTAGATATAGCATTTTACTATGGTTTTACCTGTTATTTATGCAATAATTGCCCTTTTTGCTGCTGAGTTACCAAATTCACTTATTAACTTAGACCAAGCTAATTTTTTTAGGAGCCGTATCCATCATGGGGGTGATGGTGGATCAAGGGCATTAATGAAACCACACGTGAAATCAAAGTCTGGAATATTATTTTCATATTATAATAATGTTTTTAAAAAGTTAGAATCAGGGCACCTGGCTGGCTCAGTCAGTAGAGCAGGCAGCTCTTGATCTTGGAGTCATGAGTTCAAGTCCCATGTTAAAGGTAGAGTTTACTTAAAAAAAAAAAAAAAAAAATATATATATATATACATGTATATGTGTGTGTGTGTGTGTGTATGCACATACATACATATAGTCAATAGCCAAGAGAAGTGCATTAATAATGAATTTTTTGATCAAATACTGAATATGTACTTTTGAAATAGTATGTTTGTTCCCACTGGTAGCTATGATTCTCATTTCCTCAATATCCTTTCCTTTCCCCTCTCCTGTTAACAGCACTTTTCTTTCTTGTGGGGACCCAAGTCTATATGGTTTCTATGGGGCTGACCCTTCCCCATCCTCCTTGCTGCAAACACAAGAGTGAGAGGACCAAGACCTGGCAAATGAAAGTACTGCATACCCTGAGCTAAAGAATTAGTTCCAGGAAAAGGTGTGACCTCTTCCAAGCCAGTGAGATTCCCCCCTGGGCTTTTCTTTATTATGGTGGGGGGAAAGCTCTGGGTTTTCTTCTGGGGTTGTCAGGTTTAAGCAGGGCCACCACACGGTACAGCTCAAGCCTTGAACCACCTATGTTTATCTCTTCTATGACATGGGGAGGAACTGGCTGAAAATGAGACTGGCACAGAGGAAAGCCCTGTTTAGAGATCATTGTCATGGACAGGTTCACGTCAGTTGAACCACTGGATTGAAATGGGCTGGAAGTTAGCTGTACTCTTTGAACTGCCTGGTTACATGAGTGTATGAGTTTGTTCTTGCTGCTGTAACAACTAATCATACACTTAGTGGTTTTAGACAACACATATTCATTAGCTCATAATTTGGAGGCCAGAAATGTCAAACAGGTCTGCAGGGCTACGTTCTTTCTGGGGATTTTAGAGGAGAATCCATTTCCTTGCCTTTTCCACCTTCTAGGGACTGCTCACATGCCTTGGGTCCTCATCGCTTTGACCTCTGCTTCTTCCATCACGTCTTTCTCTTTCTCTGCTTCTGACTCTCCTGCTCGCCTCCCTGTTTTCCCTTATAAGGCCCCTACTGATTATATGGAACTTGCCCCAGATAATCCCAGATAATCATCTCCTCTCAAAACCCTTAACTTAGTCACATCAGGAAAATTCCCTTTGGCATCTAAGGAAGCATATTTTCAGATTCTGGGGATTAGGATATGGACACCTTTGGGAACTTACCATAATGAACCAATTCAGTCCTTTTTAGTTAAATATGGTCTGAGTTGGAATACTGTCATTGGCAATCAAGAGCCTTAAAAAGCACTATATTAAAGAAAATGAAATACTGGGGCAATTTAAGGACATTTATATAGATATTTGGAGTTAGGAAGCATTTTTTTTCCCCGGAAAGATGAAAGAATTGTACAGAACATTAAATTATACGTATAACTTTAAATGGCTCCAGTATTTTCCTGTCCTTTAATCTCTTTATATCTTTTTAGACCATCTTTTTCACTTCTTTTAAGCTACCAACTGGGAATTTTCTGTCACATGCTCTTGTTCTCATTCAAGTTCACCTTTAAAATGTCTTGCTTCCTATAGCCTGTTACATGCTACAGAGCCTTTCTGCAATATTTTTTCGTCCTGTTAGCCATTTTTCTTTTTCCTTCTCAACTATCTCTTCTCTCATTTTTCAGAATATTCATCTTTTCCTTTCTTAAATTTCAACAGTTTTCCCTTGTTCACTGTTTCTGCGAATATTTGTTTTCTGTATGTCTTTGAGGGTGGGAAATCGGCTCACAGGTTTTGGTTTGTTTGTCTTTTAAAGAAAATTGTATTCTTCTGTTGTTCCAGAAAATATTTTATGATAATTCTCTTGGCTGGTATCACAGAAACATGAATTCCCATTTCACAATAAATGAAGAAACAAATCTTTCTTCTCCACAATTGTTCTTATTCTTTCCTATTTCTGAGTAAATAATATAGCCCAGATTACTTTCCTGAAAAGCTTTTAAAATCATATTTTTAATCTTTACTTGTGCATATTTCAATTGCATCTTATTTTTTATTGAAATATTATTTTACCAGGCCATTTTGACTTTTTGCTCATTAGAATACATAAGGCAAGGAAAAGTTTTCCTGAGCCTTTTAGGGTCCTTGACTGGGTCTGAAAAGTAAACTGACAATGACAGGTTATCAGGAGAAAGCACACACATCAATTTAATGTAAGTTTTACGTGGCACAGGAGACTTGATGAGGAAATGAAGCCTCAAAGAAACAGCTTTGTGTATCGTGCTGAGTTTGATAACGAGGGGGCAGATGTGGAGAAATAGGTAGGTTAAGGAGGAGTGTAAGGCAAGTATAGGAACTGGGGGAGGCGAGGCCTCTTTGCTGGGATTCTTCTCAGTGTCCCTTTGTCTTTGGAGATCTGTATGCTCCTTTCCTCGGGGTATGCGGGTGGACCCTCGCACCTGAGGTCTCAGGGCCTGTTTCTGGGGAGAAGAGCAAGGAGGGGAGGAGTTCACATTGATCTCCCTGCTCCTGCTGTTCACTCAAGCTCCTTCAGCTCGGAAGAATTTGCCAAGGTGCCATATTTTGGGCAGTGGGTCCGGAGTCCCATCAAAGACATTACACAAACTCTTTCGTGATGCAGTGGAGTTTAACTACATTATCTCTGGCACTTTAATCCAACAAATGAAATTTGTTTTCTCATTGTCCTAATGTGTGAGAAATGACTGTTCTAGATTTTATTTTTAGTCACCATTTGACCATCTTCAAAATAAACAAATTATGAAATAGTAAAAATAAATGAATTTTTAAATGATCTTATTTATCTGTATGATTCTCTTCATTTAAGCTTTTTTATTTATTTAAGTAATCTCTGCCCCCACCTAGGGCTCGAACTCAACCCCGAGATCGAGAGTCACATGCTCTTCTGACTGAGCCAGCCAGGCCCCCCCCCCCATCGGTATGATTCTATGACTGCTTTCCACTTCTTGTTCTGGTACATTCATGTTTTTTTTTTCTTTTTCCTTTATTCGTGTAAATTTTTTGTATATCTATTTGGTCCACAGTGTACCATATTGTTACACATATGACCTGTAACTATATCCCAGCTTTGCTCACTTGTGAGGTGTCTTTTCTGGGTTTTTTTCTTCTGCTTTGTTTGTTTATGCAGTGGACAGTGCAACTATAACCAGTCTTAAATATATTTTTAAGTAATTCCTTGGAATATATTCCTAAAGGTAGTAGACCAGGCCAAACCATATGGTCATAATTAATTATGTCTAGTAGACTTTCAGTGCTGTCAGAGTAAATATCCCAGACAGTACATGAGATTTTGATGGAAGAAAGCTTACACAAAGAAGCAAGGAGACGACGTTATTCTTTGTCATATGAATAATATCGGAAGAAGTGTTTATTGTTTTTAAATGAGACTAGGATCTGAGGAATTTGAGGGGAAAAGAAATAAGATGTATCTCCTTGGGAGAATGTTTCTGGTCTTTGTGATTACTTTCTCTCTCTCTCTCTCTCTCTCTCTCTCTCTCTCTCTCTCTCTCCCTCCCTCCCTCCCTCCCTCCCCCTCCCTCTCTCCCTCCCCCTCCCTCCCTCCCTCCTTCCCTCCTTTTATTTTCACACTTTATTTTTAAGTAATCTGTCCACCCAACGTGGGGCTTGAACTCACAACCCTGAGATCAAGAGTCGCATGCTCCACCAACTGAGCCAGCCAGACACCCCTACTATCTCTTCTTTAAGTGTCCCTTTTCTCCAGTGTTGTATGCCACCCCCCCCCCAACACACACACCCATGGTGTTGCATCTCTGATACTCTCTTCCTGCCCCTCTGTCCCTCTGTTGGCTCCTTTCCTCACTGTATCCCCCAGTGCTTGTCTCTCCATTCTCTTCCTCATTCACTCTACACTGTGCCTTTATGTTTCACATATTGGGATAATTCTGTAGATCTGAGATCGACTCACAACCCTTCCCTTAGCCTTATTATCATTCCTACAATGTCTTCTCCTCCCCACTGCTGCTACCACTCCCTTTTTGCAAAACCTTATCATTTATCACCTAGGTGATTTAAATTCATTTCTGGATGGTTTCCTTGCTTCCTGGTGGTTTCAATCTTCACTCTTCCCTTGCAAGCTGTGCTTGTCTACACTAGTCACTTAACATTTTTGAGTCTTGATTTATGTACGTAGAGTCATGGATGAATAGCTCATTGCCCCTGACATGTCATATATATTTCGTCCTTTCCCTACTATTCTAGTCTTTCCTTCTTATAACTCATTCCCCATCAGTTTTCCTGTTGTGACAAATAAGCCTGATCATGTCACTCTTAAACTTTTCTAACTTCAGTGACTTTCCAGGATGTAGAGGGGTAAGGTCTAAGCTCTGTGAGAACATATCAGACCCTCCATGGCCTGTTCACATTTCGCACCGTATCATCTGCCCTCAACTGTTAGACTCACCATCCGCACCCAGCCTTATCACTCTTCTCGCCATTTCCCCAGCATGCCAAGCCCTTCCAGCCTCTGTCTTTGGACATGATGATCTTTATTTGAAAGACAATTCTACCCCCAATGTGGGACTCGAACTCACGACCCCAAGATCAACAGTCACTCTACCAACTCAGCAGGCCGGGCGCCCCCATGATGATCTCGTTTTTGCCAAACGTACAAAATTCCCTGTTTTTTTTTCAAGATCCATTTTAAAGCAACCCTGTTTAAAGCCTTCACAGATACTTGAACTCTCTCCATGTTCCTGGGACTGTAAATCTTGAGCAAGTAAAGCAATAAGTTCAGAACAAAGGCAGTGAGTAGTGGGTGGCGGAGACCATCTTGTTCTGGTGCCTTCTGCTCAGCCCCCAGACAACCTTTTTCATTTCTTCTTTTCCTTTTCTTTTTTTTTTAAGAGAGAGAGGGAGAGAGCACAAGCAGGGGAGAGGAGCAGAAGGAGAGAGAGAATATTAAGCAGGTGCCACACCCAGCATAGAGCCTGATCAGGGCTTGACCCCCTCACCCTGAGATCATGACCTGAGCCAAAATGAAGAGTCAGACTCTCAAACGACTGAGCCACCCACGTGCCCCCAGACCCTTTTTCAATTGGGGTGTCTCACCTAAGCCACAGAAAATGATTTGAGTGACAGTTTTCTCAGTTCTGCCAGAGATGGCACATAACTAGTATCATTTTATTACTTTTTTTCCTTTTAAGATTTTATTTTTAAGTAACCTCGGCACCCAACATGGGGCTTGAACTCCATGACCCCAAGATCGAGAGTCACATGCTCTACTGACTGAGCTGGCCAGGCGCCCCAACCACTACCATTTTAGATGCATAGGAGAGCAGTGAGGCCATTATACACAATGTGTGCGTTATATGTAACGGTTGAGCTTAATTTTCTCAAGGAACTCAGGTTGGAAAGACTGCTCCGGGGCATTTTTGGATCTGTCATCCTTTTAAGCCTCACCCTCCAAGCTCTCACTGATGGGGTGAGCACCTGGTATTAGGATAAATTAATTCCCTTGATGCCTAAGATAACTACATTCAGTTTGGGTTGCTAATAAATATGACCCTTTTCTGCTATAGCAGCATCAGAGAATATGTATTTGTTTGTGTTTATTGAATTCGATGGATACACCGTTGGAAGTCCTCCATTTTCTTTTTTCCCTGTACCAAGTCAGTCACCACACACATTACTCTTTATTTTCATTGTCACTCAGAGGCTACCTTTTCTTTTTGTTTCTACTACCACCATCCTTGTCTAGGTGTTTCTCATGTCGACCCGCATTCCCGCGGCCGCCTCCTGATGCCACCATTTACGTCTTTCACTCCCTCCCCTTCAACGATACTGAACTCATGTCAATTTTTCCCCCAAACAGAAGGCCATAATATCATTTCTCTCCCAAATACTATAGCGCTGGCTTTCACATTATGTTAAAACTCACAGGCCTGGCACTCAGGGTGTCCTATGAATTGGCCCCGTAAATGGAGTGCAGCTTGCTTCCTTCACTTCACTCTGAGAGGTTTCTCTGCTGTGAAGACTTGTCTGCTTATGGTGTACGACCATCCCTTCATTTCTGCAACCTCTATTAACATTTAAAAAATGTATCAGGGGCTCCTGGGTGGCTCAGTCGGTTAAGTGTCCAACTTCGGCTCAGGTCATGATCTCACAGTTCATGGGTCCGAGCCCCTTGTTGGGCTCTGTGCTGACAGCTCAGAGGCTGGAGCCTGCTTCGGATTCTGTGTCTCCCTCTCTCTCTGTGCCTCCCCCACTCATGCTCTGTCTGTCTCTCTCTCAAAAGTAAACATTAAAAAAAATTTTTTAAATCAGATTTGGGACACCTGGGTGTTTCAGTTGGTGGAGCATGTGACTCTTGGTCTCGAGGTTGTGAGTTCAGGCCCCACATTGGGTGTGAAGATTACTTAAAAATAAAATCTTAGGGGCACCTGGGTGGCTCAGTGGGTTGAGCCTCTGACTTCAGCTCAGGACATGATCTCCTTGTTTGTGGGTTTGAACCCCTTGTCGGGCTCTGTGCTTATAGCTTGGAGCCTGGAGCCTGCTTCTGATTCCGTGTCTCCCTCTCTCTTTGTCCCTCCCCCACTCATGCTCTGTCTCTCCCTCTCTCTCAAAAAATAAATAAACATTAAAAACAAAATAAAATCTTTAAAAAATTATCACATTTTACCAAATGATCTTCCCAATGTCCATGTTCCAACCATTTTGTCTTCTGAGCCTTATAACCTGTATTAATTGCTTCTTTTCTTTCTGATTTGCTTTTTATTTTTCTATTTTACATACATCATTTCATCTGGGTGATTCTTTTATGTTTAAAATTATTTTACTCAATATAACACACATACAGTGATTAGGAAAAATAAGCAAAGGATGAATTTTAGACTGTTCAAAAAATTTTTTTAAATCATTACTGCCTTCTAAAACACCTTAAAACCATGTCAAAATCTACCTCCTTCCCAAAGCCTACTTGACTCTTAGATCTAAATACTCACTCTTTACTAATTTTATTTCTTACACTCCATTATTGCCTTGTCTACATACTAGTAAGTGGAATTATCCACTGGAACTCTCTTCATCAAGAACCATTAATTAACCTGTTAAGTACTTAAGTGGACAGCAAAGAGGAGACTTTTCTGAAAGTGTTCAGAAGTATTCTTACCCCAGTTTCTTTTCTTTCTTGGAACAAATTTCTAAATACAGTAGTCCCCCTTTATTGGTGGTTTTGCTTCCTGTGGTTTCACTTACCCATGGTCAGCCATGGCCTAGAAGCAGATGATCCCCCTGATGAATCATCAAAAGGTCAGTAGTAGCCTTGTGCTGTCACATGCCTATGTAATTCATCTCACTTCATCTTGTCACACAGACATTTTATCTCCTATCATCATAGAAGAAGGGTTGTGTACAGGGCAGTATGATATTTTGAAAGAGAGACTGCATTCACATGACTTTTATTACACTATATTGTTATAATTGTTCCATTTAATTATTGTTGTTAATCTCTTATTGTGCCTAATTGATAAATTCTATCATAGATATGTATGGATAAGAAAAGAAAACATAGTGTGTGTGTATACACACACACACACACACACACACACACATCTCCATAGTTTTGGTACTATCCATGGTTTCAAGCACCTAGTGGAGGTCTTGGAATGTGTCCATCATGGATAAGTGGGGATTACTATACTTTTTCTGAAAGAAAGAAAGAAAGAAAGAAAGAAAGAAAGAAAGAGAAAGGAAGGAAGAAAATTAAAATCCACAACAGATCACTGCTGACTGTTAACAAATATAGTAACAGGCAAAACCATTTTCAAGTCACTGTTGGGTCATTGGTATTGTCAATGGAAACAAAAAGGCCTTCTGCGTGTGTGTAGGAGATTCAATGAGAACACCTTCTGCCACTGAAGAGTGAAGGTGGAGGCAGGATTGTCTTAGGTGTCCAGTGCTGTATCAGACTTGGAGCATCATGCATATCCTACCTAAGTTGTCTGGTGATGAAGATGGTCTTGGCTGGGGCTCATTTGGCTGCAAGAGTTAGAAATCTGCTCAAACTAGTTCATGGAAATAAGGGAGTTGTAGTATATTTACACTATGTAATCGCTCAGACACAGGAATCAAAGGTGGCCAAGCTTCTGGAGAATGGGAGAAGGGAAGGTCCTAGGACTGACTGACTCTGTCCCTCTTGAATACTTTGTTCAAGATTATAGGATCTCTTCCACTTCTGCTTCTCTTGGTCTCTGCTCTCCAACAATGTTGACCATTTATAAAGGGCTCAAAAGGGCCCAAGTTACATGACCTTACAGCTCTATGACCCTCCATTGGCTGACTGCAGTTTTGTGACTCTGAGTTCAACTTCTCAAGTGGCAGAATTTGGCTAATCTTTGGTGGTTGACCTTAGGCTAAGTGGTCATCATTGGTCCACCACCCTGTGTCTAGGATTGGGGCCACAGATTATAAAAATAAACACTTGGTCCTATACTTTCAAGGGAGATTTGAGTGGAGTCACACATAGTTTCCAAAGTTTCTACTATAAAAAGTTCAGTGTGGTATATGTATTTGCGATTGCTCGTTGAGTAATAATATAAAGGAATAATTTCTTTAAGACCCTATGGCTATTTCTTTGCCTTCTTCCAATTTTAGTAGCTAGTTCACTGTGATATAAGAGAGGAATTGTCAGTTTAATCTTAAAATTAACATGTTACTGATGACTGATATCATCAGTACAAAATGAAAACAATTATGAATTATTATAGTCACATGAGCTGTGTGTTACATGGTTAAAAATCAAACTTATTAGAGGCTGGGTACAATTTGGGCCTGCACATTTAAAAGAGAAGATGGAAGAATTGGAGGGAGTCTATGGAAAGCTAAGGAAAAGATGAAAGAAATTAAAATGTGAGTTTCAAATTAAGGAAGATGATAGGCTTATTTAGCCTGGAGAAGAGAAGACAGAGTAATGATGTGAGAATTTGCCCAAACATATGAAGGTGAAACAGGGATATATTGAGCTTGTCTCTATTGCCTTGATATAATATATACAAGAGAATATAGGTTTTAATGACAGCATAAACTCAACCTTTCAAACTGCATTGCTATGTGTGGAGAAATTCACGGGCTCTCTTTATGTATAAGATGTATAAATGTATCTGTAGGAGCAGAATGTGCTATCATAGTCACAGGTGTATAAATCAGACAATGACTTTGAGATTGCCTCAAGTTCTCTGAGGCTGAGGTCAGTTCTATGCTATTTAGCAGAAATGAAAGACAGAAGTAAAGAAATTTCGTAATCACGTTTTTCTTAATCAGTTATTCCAGGCATGGCCAAATGAATTGTGCTCTCTGAGGGGCATTCAAAGGAACAGTAAGAGTGACCGATCTCTGAAGTTTCTTTTGTAGAGTGGGAGTTATAAACTAAGGGTGATAGCTACATTTTCCGCCATAATAAAGTGGGATTCTAAGTGACTCTGTGAGAAGATAGAAAGGAGAGATGGAGTGACCAGAAATGGGGAAAAAGATGGTGGAAATTTCAGTTAGGGAAATTAACATACTTTCTCGTAAATAGTGTGTGGTATGAGTCATTTTTCTCCATCCCTCTCCCTTGAGAATTCTCATAAAATATTTGTCTGTTGGTTATTGAGTCATGGAGTTGAATCTGTGTTAGGATGCATAGAAGATGCTGAGTATGGCCTCAAGGTGGGATTGGATGAGAGCTGAGGTCACTTGTGGAAGGTCTGCTATATTCAGATTATCTGTTTTCATTAAATTAATAGTGGAGCACATGGATATTTCAGTATAGTATCTGGGCCAAGTAAGAATTTTGATTGGGTAGAAGGAAACCCAAGATTGGGATTCCAGAAAGATTCATTCTGTGACCTTGGGCGAAACCAGTAAACTCTTCATGCATGTTTCTTCTTCAAATGAAGATAATGTGGGATGCCTGGGTGGCTCAGTTGGTTAAGCATCTGACTTTGGTTCAGGTCATGATCTCACAGTTCACAAGTTCAAGCCCCGCGTCGGTCTCTGTGCTAATAGCTCAGAGCCTAGAGCCTGCTTCGGATTCTGCGTCTCCCTCTCTCTCTGCCCCTCCCCTGCTCGTGCTCTGTCTCTCTCAAAAATAAATAAACATTAAAAAATTTTTTTTAATAAAACAAATTAAGATAATGCGTATACCACATCTACCTCAGGATACAATAAGGTATGATCACTCAAAATAAAACACAGGCCATTAATACTACAAGTCTCATCCAATACAGAGAACCGTTTAGAAGTGAGCAAGCACTGGGCGCTGTGGCATGGTCCAGCGCTTCCATTTGAAATGTGTTCTGGGATCCTGAGGGTCCTTAAAACTCATTTGATGGTGAGGCACAGGGTCAAAATTACTTTTACAATAATATTAAGACTTTGCTCTTTTCAATGTCATTCTGTCATGAATGCCTGGTGGAATTTTCTGGAGCCTAAAGAATGATGGCGAACGATGTCTCCACAGATTGAGTGCAGAAGCAAATATGAGAATACAGCTGTCCTCTTTAAGCTAGATCTCAAAGAGATTTCAAAAATTTAAAACAGTGCTAGTCTACTTATTAATTTTTTTATTTTGAAAATATAGCTATTTATCATTAAAAATGTTACTTTTTTACTTTATGTTAACATGTAAAGGTTTCTTCTTATTTTTAAATAACTCGTAAATAAACATTTTCAGTTCTAATTTCTAGCATAGTAAATATCAATAGGTATTTCTCATGCAAAAAAAATTTTTTTGAGGTCTAGTATTTTTTTCATGTTTATTATTTTGAGAGAGAGAGAGAGAGAGAGTGAGTTGTGAGCAAGGATGGGGCAGAGAGAGAGAGGGAGATACAGAATCCAAAGCAGACTCCAAGCTCTGAGCTGTCAGCGCAGAGTCCGACATGGGGCTCGAACTCACAAACCGTGAGATCATGACCTGAGCTGAAGTCGGACGCTTAACGGACTGAGCCACCCTGGTGCCCCTTTTCTATTATTTTTAATGAAATGAAATTGTTGGAGAACCACTGCTCTACCAGTTCACCTTGGCAAAGTGACTTTGTGTAAGGTGACCCATGCACATTCTAACTTTCTCTCCTCCTCCCAAGGTCTTCTGCTGAGTGATGGGGGACCCTCAGGAGAATCCCTCAGAGAGTGCATACATTCGGGGTCCCTCTCCAGCTGACACAAAATGAAGCAAACGGTGTGCTTGGTTCCCTAGGCAATACCATCCTATCCAAACCTCACAAAATATCCCATTCTTGTGGTGTAGAGATTCTTCAAGGTTACTCTCCTCTGGGTGACAGAGATTGATGAAGAAAGGGTCCTGGGGAAGATCCGGGCTTGATGACAAAGCCTGGTCTTGTAACACTACCAGCCTTCCTCTGCACATCTCAGCATGTGCATCGTCAGAATGTTCAAGTGTCAGCCTCAGAATAGCTGTTATCGACACTCATGCCTTGAGAGACATTGTTCTAGGCAATTTCCATGTATTACATCTCACAACACGCTCAGGAGATAAGGATAATTATTACCTCAATTTTATGTACGAGGAAACTGAGGCCAACATTTAAGGAAATTTGCCTAAAGTCTCACAGCTAGAAAATAGCAGGAGTCAGATTCAAACATATTTGGGCTCCAGGTTTTATGGCGTTAAACACCATATTTTATTACCCTCCCTATAGATATGATGGGTATATAAGACCCCCCCCCCTTCGCAATGTACTAGGAAGGGTAGGCTAACTGCTATAACAACCAATCTAAATGTTACAAAAATCTAATACAACAGTTTTTCCTTTGTGTACTAGTACAAAGTGGGTTGGTGAGGGCTCCATATAGTCACTTGGAGAGCCACGATCTTTCCATCTTATGGCTCCATTTTTTTCTGCAGGCCCTTGGGGTTCTCTGTCTTCAGCCAGTTGATGGGTAAAGAGAGGATGCAAAACTTCACATAGGAGGTTTTTATAGGTCGAGCTGACACCTCCACTAATATTTCATGGCCTTAAATCACTCGTGTGGCTATACCCAATGGTGAGGGATGCTGGGAAATATAGTCTAGCTGCCCAGAAGGAAAAGGGAAGAGTTGAGCAAACAATTACATGAACATTCTGAAGGTTGTTGTTGTTGTTGTTGTTTGTAGTTTATTTATTTTGAGAGAGAGAGAGAACAGGTGCATGAGTGGTGGAGGGGTAGAGAAGGAGAGAGAAAATCCTGAACAGGCCCCTTACTGTCAGTGCAGAGCCCAGCACAGGGCTCGATCTCAGGAACTGTGAGATGATTACCTGAGCCCAAGTCAAGAGTCGGCTGCTTAACTGGCTGAGCCACCGAGGCTCCCTCTTCCTCTAATTTCTACTTATCTTTCAATGCACAGAACATATCATTTACTTCAGGAAAACTTGCCCTAACACTCTCCTCCTCCCAAGACAAAGTTAGGTCCTGAGTTCAATGCTCATTGAACATTCTGTGCATTCTCTTCCTCACTAATATTGTATTTGAAAATATATACAATATTGGATAATTAAGTATTTTCTCTATCACACTAAAAGGTACATTCCATGACAGGAGAGCCCATTGGGGTTGCCAGATCTATTACATGTGACCAAATACCAAGGGCCTATATATATATATAACTTAAATCACAGTAACAAATTGAATGTTTTATTCTGAATAAAATTCAATATAAATATTTTGAAAATCCTTTCAAGAATTGTATGGCAATGTCTATTTATTGTGTGATGAGGGTGCATTTTAATCTTTTGTTTTTAGTTAGTTAGCTGATTATTTACTTATTTATTTTGAGAGAGAGAGCACAAGGAAGGGCAGAGAGAGAGGGAGAGAGAGAATCCCAAGCAGGCTCTGCACCGTCAGCACAGAGCCTGACGCGGGGCTCAATCCCATGAGCCGTGAGATCACGACCTGAACCAAAATCAAGAGTTGGATGCTTAACCGACTGAGCCATCCAGGCGCCCAGCATTTCAATATTCTCGATACAGTGTGGGGTGGTTGTGGTGGCAGTGATGGAGCCCCAAAGCGGAGCATCTCCTAGAGGGTCAAGGTCCTAGAAGCTGCCTCTATTTATAGGTCACAGTTAGAACCAGAGAGTCTTATACAGTGCCTTCCATGCGGTAATTGGTCAATAAATATTTATTGAATGAAAGAATGAGTGAATCAACGAATCAGTGAATGCTCTTTACTGTCAAAACCCACTGCTCCAGTAATTTCTGCGTTGCATAGTTTGTTTTCCAGCTGAAAACAAATCAGCTGAAAACCTTTTCACCCTCATTTCTGTCAAGACACAGTGACCTGCCGGAACAGTCCCACAGCCTAGCTGGCTTCCTAAATCATCGTGTAAATGATGGGTCAGTGATACTGAGAGCATAGTTGGGGCCATAGGGCCTTTATAAAAGCTATGTCAGCTCTTACAGTGAGTCCATACTGAGGATCCAGATCTCTCCTCCACTGTGTTAACATCCTGACATATGGCCATAGCTTTTGTTTGTGTGCCAGTGTAGGTCATGCCAATTTTCCAGAAGATTCTCCTGGAGTCTAGTCATCCTGAGCTGTCAGACATCTGGAGTTAGAAGGATATCCCTAGGTTTTACAACACTGGAAAGAAATCATATCTGGAAGGCTTTCCAGGGGTATTATCAGAAAGAAAGTCATCTCGTTATTGGCTAATCTCAAATATATAGGAAGTCCAGAGGACAGTGCCCATTACTTTTGTCACTGAGGAATCTTTCCGGCTTGGCAGTCAGCCTCTGGTAGGTACTTGGGAGGTTTTCCCTCCCTGGTCTCCCTTCTCTGAATTCTTCTACCCCTGGTTCCTTTCTGGAGCCTTCCTGGCAAGCACGTTGGGATCAGGTGGGTAGAAGCTGTGTTTCCTATCTCTCTTCTGGAAGAGATCCAATATATCCCTCCATAGGTGAAGTCCTTCACAGGAATAGATTTACGTCCTTGTGTCCCTTCGAATAACCCTGAGTAGAATAACCCTGAGACAAACTTCCCACTTGCCACCATTGATAGCCTCTCATAACAAGAATACAAATGTTATTAAGCTTAAACGAACAGGCACAAAGTTTTCTCAGGGTGAGGAGGGCCAGGGCTGAGTAGGGTGAGGGGCCCGGAAAACCACCATGCCACACCAAACGACCCTGAAGAATCTAGCTTGGTGGCCCGTCTCCATTTCCCACACTTCTGTTCTCTCAGCTCTCCCCTCTTACCTAGTATTTTACTCCACCCCTCTCAGCTGACCCCTCCCCAGAATCCAAGGGCTTTCCCAAGATCAAGCATGCATGGGCGAATTCGCATCATTCCGTATACGAGTTCCCTAACAATTGCAATGACATTTTGCTAGATTACTTCTGGGTGATGACAGACAAGGCCTCAGTAATAATACCTTGCAAGTGTAACATGTCTGTAATTAGACTGTCCTGTAATTAGGGAGCTGACAACTTAGCCACTGCTTATCACTAGCCAGTGACACAGCAGGACACAGGAAGAACCATAGAGAAGGACATCTGTCTGACGATTGATGGTAAGGATCCCGAGGAAAGCCACAAGGAATAACATAATAATAACTGTAACAGAAAGCCATAGAGTGGAGAAGATCACATGTCTTGATTAGAGACAAAGCTTGTGCATCAGGAAGAATGAGGTCACGGATCTCCCTCTGTCCTCCCGCGATGAAGGATAATGTGTGAGAGGTAGATTTTAGTGTCTCACAGCCAGGCACACAGCTAAGGATGGGTCCAAAATTTTGGTGGTGACTTTGAGCAGTGTGAGAGAGAGGTTCCACGTTTGTGCACGTGGACCAATATCTCTGCCATTTCCCTGAACCTGCTTCTATTGAATTCTTTGAAGTCTCATTTGGTTTCTCCCTTCCACACCATCTCTCACACCCAGTAGGCAAGTCCAGCCACCATCCCAACTCCATCATCTCTTCCACTGTGGATGCCCATCACACACTCTGTTGTCACATCACCCTTCCTGGCTCCTGCTGTCTGGGCTCTCTTTTCTCCATCATGTACCCAGAGCTGTATTAGAAGAGCTCAGTCTTCTGTTGTGACCGCCCCTACAGTCTCTCTTCTAGCATTGCTGGTGGAGCCCCATTGCCTACTGAAATACACTCTTTGGCATGAAATTGAAGACCTGGTTTCAGAATTCTTGTGTCCATAATACCTTTTGTTTCCCTCGCTCTCCCTCTCGTTCTCTCCTCTCTCTCTCTCTCCCTCTCTCTGTCTTGTTCAGTATATTCTGCATCTTCCTTTTTTCATCTTTGTGACATTCTCTTTCTGTGGAGTAGTCTTTCCTCTGACATTTTCCTGAATTCCCATCCATCCTTTAAGGCCCAGCTCAAAAGGCATCGCTTCTTTAGGAGGGTCACCTTGTTTCACCACCTGATAAGTTTCCCCCTCTCAACATTGTCTACGCCTCTCTCCCCTCTTCCCTCCCTGCTCCCAGGGGTTCCTCAGGCCCCATGGCCATTGTGCTGACTGAAGTGGCTCCAGGCCGGCTGAAAGCTCCAGACACTCGAAACTGGGATACATCTGTTTGCAGGCCGCTGCTGCTTAGTTTGCTGGTCACGCAATCTCTAGCAAGTGGCTCAACCACATAGAACCCCAGTATTATCATTTACAGATTGGAGGTAATAATCCCTGCCTCACAGGATTGTTGTAAAACCTGAGATGATATGTAGAGAAACTTTATTTATTTATTTTGTTTGTTTGTTTATTTTCCCTTCCCTCTCTCCAGAAACCTTTTTTAGATTGGAAAGTATTATACCAATGTGGGATACCATAATGCTCTCTCTTCTAGTTATTTAGATAATTGCCTTATTGCATCTAAACACTATAGGTATTTGCGAAATTTGGCCTCCTTCTCCCACAACCAGTGTTAACTCCTGAATCAGTTAGTTAGGCATGCATTCGGCTCAAGGCTTGCAGACCTCATTGGGAGACTGGAAGCACTGTGGGGCTAGAGGGCTTACCGGTTCAGAGGTGGGCCCTCCCGTGGCCCTGAGATGGATTTCATTTCCATATGAAAAGAGAACTTGCCCGTAGAGTAGGCAACCGTGTCTACCACAGCCCTTGAAGACAGGAATCAGGTCTTAGTTCCTCTGACTTCCTCCCTACAGTGCCTGGTATATAGTAGGTGGCATGTGGAAGGTGTTCAATAAATATTAATTGAATGAATTAATAAGGAATCAATACATGCATGAGAATTCAAAAACCTGAAATAACTGGTCTCAGCTCAGCCATTTTTGCGCATACATCTTCCTTAAAGTTCACGCTCATAATAGCCTTCAGGATTAGAGCAATTTACCCTTCAAGCGGAAGTGCTGTTACTCAAAGTGATTTGATTCGTTTTTGTCTAGTCGGAGGCTAAGATGTAGGAACATTATGTTAGAAAGACAGCATAAAAGTGAGTCTGGATCTGAGAGGTTTAAAATGAGTCTGAAATATTAAAATATGTCTCAGACAACACGAACCTTTATGGTTTTCTTTTTATACGCTGTTGCATAGGAATTCAAAATATTGTTACAGGGTATATCACAGTAAGAATTTATATGCGGAAAATTGTACACCAGCAGAATCTTTTAAATGACCTCCTCCCTCCTTTTCTTTCCATACCTCATCAGACACGAGGAGATTCGTGGGAAAGCAGTAATTATAATCCTTGCCACATTGACAGACTTGTGGCATATGCCTGAGCAGAACGGTGAGAGAGGGTGGGGATAAAGATATAAAGGAAATTAGGTGACCTAATATGGCCTAGTGGAAGGTACATTTAGCAAATGTGGTTCTTATCCTTGAATAAAGTTCAGCGAAAAGGAGGGTAGACTAATAATTTCCTATTTTATTGATATATAAATGACTGGTAAAAATCTGATCTTGAATTTGTTCCTGTAGAACCTAGCCTTTTTAAAAATTTTATTTTTAAAAATTTGTATCTTAAAAAAATTGAGATGTAATTGACCTGTAACATTGTATTAGTTTTAAAGGTACAATGTCATGAGTTGATACATGTATATATTGTGAAATGATCACTATAATAAATTTAGTTAACTTAGTCATTGGATACAATAAGTTTAGTTAGGAGTTAGATAACTTAATAAGTCTATCATCATATAGACTTGCAACTTTTTGTGTGATGAGAACTTTTAGGATCTACCCTTTTCATAACTTTCAAATATACATTACAGTATTAACTGTAGTGATCGTGTTACACATTATATTCTCAGAACTTACTTATCTCATAACTGGAAGTGTGTACCTTCTAATGCCCTTCACCCATTTCACCCACCGCTGACGCCAGCCACAAGTGCTAATCTCTTCTCTGTATCTATGACTTAGTTCAGTTTCTTTGTTTGTTTGTTTTAGTCCCACATATAGGTGAGATCATAGAGTACTTGTCTTGCTCTGTTTGAATTACTTCACGTACCGTAATGCCTTCAAGATCCATCCAGGTTGTAGTAAATGGCAGGATTTCCTTCTTTTTATGACTGAAGAATATTGCATTCCATATATATGTGCACCACATTTTATTTATCCATTCATCCGTCAGTGGACCCTTAGGTTGTTTCCATGTCTTGGCTATTATAAATAATGCTGCGATGAACACAGGGCTGCACTATCTTTTCTTGATTACACAGTTACCAAAATACGTGGGATCTCAAAATATCTTCTAAATTTATTCTAACCCGCAAAGTTGACAGATGAGGAAGTTAACACCAAGAAAAGTTAAATAGTATCTCAAGGGTCGCTTGTATTTACACACTTGGGAATGGAACCAAGAAATCTTAGTGCCTTGTCTGTTGTCTTTTCTAATGCCTCATGTGACACCTTTACTTTTTGAGTCTGATGTGAGAGAATAAAACAAAAGAGGGAAAAAATGAGTTATACTGATAGAACTTGAGAGCTTTTTGTTCCATAAGTCTTGATTTAAAAGCTATTGTACTGAGGTGCCTGTGGGGCTCAGTCGGTTAGGCATCACATTCTTGATTTCAGCTCAGGTCATGATCTCACAGTCATGGGATCAAGCCCCTAGCTCAGTGCTGGGTGTGGAGTGTGCTTAAGATTCTCTCTCCTTCTGCCCTTCCTTCGCTTGTGCTCTCTCTTTCTGTCTCTAAAAAAAAAAGAAAGGAAAAAATGCTATCCTACTGGTATTAACTTATCCTCAGGAACCAATGCTTCTTATAATAATCCTCATACTTTGTAGAAATTATTATCATCACTGAGCTTTTCTGGTCTCACCTTTTGTCATAACTAAAATGGAATAATAATAACTTCTTGTGTAACTTGTAGGGCTATTTTAAAGACTAATGTAACAAAAGCATTTAGAAAAACAAAAACTTACAAATGTACAGCATGATTCTTGTCCTTATCACTAATAAGCATAATCATCTTTTTTATTAAGTAATCTCTACATCCAACGTTGGGCTTGAACTCATAACACTGAGGTCAAGAGTCACATGCTCTATGGACTGAGCCAGCCAGGCACCCCGAGTATAATAATGTTAAGGGGGGGCCTGGTGGCTCAGTTGGTTAAGCATCTGACTCTTGATTTCAGCTGAGGTCATGATCCCTCATGGGATTGAGCCCCGTGTCAGGCTCTGCTGAGTGTGGAGACTGCTTGAGATTCTCTTGCTCTCCCTCCTGCCCCTCTCCCTTGCTCACACTCACTCACTCTCTCTAAATAATAATAATAATAATAATAATAATAATGATGATGATGTTTAAAACCAGCTTGTCTTGGCTTCCAACCTCTAGCCTCATCCCTCACCCTTGTAGAATACTAAGATTTACATGCAAGGTCCAAAGTTAAAAATGAAAAGAAAGAAAGAAAATTAAAGTAATCCTTCTTTTGCTACTTTTGTTCATTTTTTTACTTCATTTCTCAAGAATCCCATTGTCTTTGTGTTTCTTTATTTTATTTATTTTTTATTATTCTTGAAGTACAGTTGACATATGTTAGTTTCAGGTATGCAACATAGTGATTCGACAACTCTATACATTACTCAGTGCTGACTACAGTAAGTGTAGTCACCATCTGTCACCATACAGTGTTATTACAATATCATTCACCGTTTTCCCTCTGCTGTATTTTCATCTCCATGACTTATTTATTCGATAACGGAAGTTTGTATGTCTTCATCTCCTTCACTCATTTCATTCATGTCCCCCCACCCCCTTCCCAAGCATCCCGCTGTCTTTAGATGCCTAGTTCATCTCTGAGAATGCGGCTTCATTATTCATACCCATTGTGAAAACGTTTGGCAGCTCACTGACATATCACAACTTCCCTTTAGGTTTAGACACGTACACATAACATCCTGTGGACATCACCCATTCAAATTCAGCAACACGTCACAAAGCGAACTTCTTGTCTTTCCCTTAAAGCTGTTTCTGAGGCACCCCTGGTCTCGGGAGCATCTCCAGTGGCACAGGCATCCAAGTTAGACACCTGGAGAGTTCCTCGACCCTCCCCCACTTGCTACTCCCATATACAATCACATATGTAGTCCTGGGATTTTTTTCCCCAACAGACTTCTCCATCCTTTGTGCCATAGACTCCTTAGATATTCTCTTAACTGACCTTCTTATGTCCATTCTTCTCACCATCTTAAGAAGGATCCAACTACAGTAACTCTCTGACCAGATCATCTACTTCATGCCAGTCAGTGACTCGTATCACTGGCACCATGGTTCTCACATGGGTTCATATGGAGCCCATGGGAATGCCTTGGTTGGAAAGCAGTAAGAAGGCAAAGGGGATGCTATTTGTGCTGGGGTCTACATTACCACTTCAAACAAGAAAATCCCACTCTGTATTTGCTTTCTGCATTGAGGTTCTTGAAAATAATTGCTTTGGGACAAGATACTTTGCTATTAAAGTTGGAAGCCCACTGACCATAAGGTACGGTCCATGTACCTGACCCCTGCCTGCTTCTTAAGCTTTATCTCTCTCCTCTCCCTTTTTCTCACTGTAGAATCAAGCAACATCAAACTGACCACACCTCCTGTATTTACAACACTGTTTCATACCTCTGTTTTATGGTGTTGTGCCCTCCACCGTGAGAGCCCTCTGTACCCACATCACTACCTTTAGGGTAACTAAATTTCATGTACCTTTCAAGGCACACTATTACCACCTTTGGAAAGCACTCCTTCTTCACCCCCATTTGCCGCTTCTCTCCCTAACAATCTATCCATTATGCACTAGTTGAGATATGAGAAGTATTAGATGGGATAGTACAAAGCACACTGGGTTCTTCTGATCTTCACTCTACTACTCACTATATGTAGGACTCTAAATAATTCACTTTATCTCTATGGAACATAGTTCATTCATTCATTCCTTCATTCATTCATCCAACAATGTATGTTGATTCCCTTTGCCACCTTTGTGGAGCTTACATTCTGTTAGGGGAAATAGGAAATTAAAAACAAATTAAAATTATCCTAGAGTATGGAAGCACTATGGAAAAAAATAAAGAGGAGTAGGGAGTTTGGAAGGTATCTCTATTTGAAATGGCATGTTACAAAAGAAAGACCTCTCTGATATCTGGGAGAAGAACTTTCCTGGCAGAGAGAACACGTGCAAATGCCTCATGGCCAACTAGTGTAGCAACTAAGTGGTTGGTATGAGCGAGGGAAAGAGGGACAGTTTTTGTGATTTTGTTTTGTTTCGTTTTTTAAATGTTTATTTTGAGAGCAAGAGAGGGAGAGAGAGATACATGCGAGCAGAGGGAGGGGCAGAGAGAGAGGAGAGAGAGAGAATCCCAAGCAGCCTCCGTGCTGTCAGCACAAAGCCTGATGAGGGCTCGGTATCACAGACCAGAGATCATGACCTGAGCCGAAATCAAGAGTTCAACACTTAACTGACTGAGCCACCCAGGCGTCCCAAGAGGGACAGTTTATGAAATCAGAAAGGAGCGAGGAACCATGTCACCTATGCCCTCGTGAGTGAGAAGGGGAAGCTATTGGAGGTTATAAGCAGAGAAATGGCATGATCTTCCTACTGTTTTTTTTAATTTTTTTTTTTCAACGTTTATTTATTTTGGGGACAGAGAGAGACAGAGCATGAACGGGGGAGGGGCAGAGAGAGAGGGAGACACAGAATCGGAAACAGGCTCCAGGCTCTGAGCCACCAGCCCAGAGCCCGACGCGGGGCTCGAACTCACGGACCGCGAGATCGTGACCTGGCTGAAGTCGGACGCTTAACCGACTACGCCACCCAGGCGCCCCTCTTCCTACTGTTTTGAGAGAAGCCTGCTAGTTATGGAGCGTAGGGGCTCTTGGGGGAGCAAGGAAACTACTTGGCAGGCCACTGCAATTATCCAGGAGAGTGATGGTGGCTTGGACTTAAGTGGTTGTGGTTGAATTTGTGAGATGTGTATATAGTGTGGATCTTTTTGAAGGTAGAATTGAAAGATGTGATGATGGGTTTGACGTGAAGTTTGAGGGAAAAAAGGCAAAGGTGGTGCCACGATTTTGGAAGTAAGCAACTAGAAAAGTAGAGTTGACATTAGTGAAGATGGAAATGACTGTAGGGAGGAGTCTCCCCTATGGGAATTAGTTTTCAGATATGTGAAGTTCGAGGTGCCAAGTAGACATCGGATGGAGATGTTAAGTAGGTGGTCTGGACTTGAGGGATAGGGGCCAGAGATGAAAATGTGAGGCTTGTCAGCATATAAGACATCATAAAACTCAATGTGATTACCTAGGAAGTAGGTGTAGACATTCAGAGGAAAGAAGGTCTAGGGCTAAATCCTGGGACGTTGCAATGTTTAGAGTTTGGCAAGATGGAGCACAGGGACAGAAGAGTAACAAAAGATATCGAGAAGGAGCAAGCAGCAAGGAAGGAAGAAAACCATCAAAGTGTGATGTCTGCCAAGCCAAGTGAAGAACATGTTTCACGAAAGAGGGAATGGTCAGCTGGGTCAAGTACTAGCACTAAACCATGAGTCGTTGGACCGAGCTCCACGATGGCCCTGATTATCTCAAGAAGAATCGTTTCAGTGAACTGGTGATTGTAAGAGTGATGAGAAAATGCAGGTGGAGTAGATTCAGGATGTACTGAGAGCACATAGAGACCGTTTTTTTGAGAACTTTCGCTGTAAGGACAAGCAGAAGAATGAGACTTGGCTGAAGGCGACTGGGGGTAGGTGTTGAGAGACTTGTTTAAAGGATGGGATGGGGGCGCTGGGGTGGCTCAGTCAGCTGAGTGTCCCAACTCATGGTTTCGGCTCAAGTCATGATTTGGCAGCTTTGTGGGTTCGAGCCCTGCATTGGGCTAAGATTTTTTTTTAAAAAGGAATGGTTATTCAGAGTATAAATCCGATTTTGCCACTTCATGCTGAAAACCCTCTAGTGGATCCCCATCCCACAATAAAAGGCCAATGACTTCCCGTGGCCTGTTGTGCCGCACGTGATTACGCCCCTGCCTACCCAGACAAATTCACCCACTCTCCGTCCATGTCACACCGCATCCTTCAGGCACACTGGCTCACTTCTGATTCTTCAAACATACAACAGTTCCTGACTCAGGGACTCTGTTACTGTTTTTCCCTCACTGACCGTCCTGTGTGGAATGTGTTTCCACATGAATGTCGAGTGGCAGTCTCCGTCCTGTTCATCATATCTCATTTTATTTATTTTTATGTTGTTAAACTGTGTTTGTTTTGAGAAAGAGAGAGAGAGTATGAATGAAGAGGGGCAGAGAATAGAGGGAGAGCAGAGAATCTGAAGCAGGTGCTGTGCTGTCAGTGCAGAACCTGATATGGGGCTTAAACCCGCAAACTGTGAGATCATGACCTAAGCCAAAATCAAGAGACACTTAACTGACTGAGCCACCCAGGTGCCCCATCATACCTCATTTTAAATGTCGCCCACATACAGGGGCACCTGGTTCCTTGGTCGGTGGAGCCTGTGACTCTTCATCTTGGGGTTATGAGTTTGAGTCCCACACTGGGTGTAGAGATTACTTAAAAATTGGGTGTAACTGGCGCACCTGGATGGCTCCGTCGGTTAAGCATCTGACTCTTGATTTCTACTCAGGTCATGATCTCATGGTTTGTGGATTTGAGCCCTTTCTTGGGCTGCACGCTGACAGTGCAGAGCCTGCTTGGGATTCTCTTTCTCTCTCTCTGCTGCTCTCCCTCTTCCTCTCCCTCTCTCTCCCTCAAACTCAATAAATAAACTTAAAAAGAATCTTTAGGGGCACCTGGGTGCTCAGTTGGTTAAATGTCTGACTTCAGCTCAGTTCGTGATCTTGCAGTTCGTGGGTTTGAGCCCCACGTCGGGCTCTGTGCTGACAGCTCAGAGCCTGGAGCCTGCCTCAAATTCTGTGTCTCCCTCTCTCACTGTCCCTCCTCCTCTTGTGCTCTGTCTCTGTCTCTCTCTCAAAAATCAATAAACATTATGTCACCTACATAGAGAGGTGTTCCTTGACCATCGGACCTTAGTCACCTAGTCACTCCCTTTCAATAGAAATAACTTTAATTCTCTGGAGGCGCCTGGGTGGCTCAGTTGGTTAAGCATCCAACTCTTGATTTGAGCTCAGGTCATGATCTCATGGTTTGTGAGTTCGAGCCCCCCGTCCAGCTCTGTGCTGACAGAGTGGAGCTTGCTTGAGGTTCTCTCCCTCTCTCTCTGCCCCTCCTTCTCTCTCTCTCAACATAAATAAATAAATAAGCATGTAAAAAATGATTTTAATTCTCTGCATATCACCATCTGCTATTCTTCTCTTATTTTACTATTTATCATCTGTCTTTCCATTTAGAACGTAAAGTCTGTGAGAGCAGAAACTTGTTGCCCAGTGTATTCTCCACTGCCTATAATAGCGCCTGGCTCATAGGGGAAGTTTCATGAATATTTGTTGAGTTAATAGATACATTGCTTTTGTTTACTCACTTCGGTTTTGAAGACTGTGATGAGATGGTCAGGATGTACCTGAAAAGTGCACGGGGCTCTATCTTCCAGAATTTGCAGCAAAAGAATGCTAAGCTGCCGTCCTGTACAGAACATCTGGCCCAATAGCAAATTCCTGACATCAGCTTGAGTTAGAGCCTTACTAGTGATGAAGAAATTCCTCCTTCTTTACCCTGAGCCCACAGAGCATAAAGGATGCTACTGCTCAGGGCTTTGGTGACTGGCTAGGCAACAATGAGGTTGATTTTTAGACAAAACAACCAACCTATGATCCATCAAAGCAAAGGTTTTCACCTTCAAAGTAGTGGTCTTAGCAGCTGAAACTTACCCTAATGGTCCAGATGGTCCCTGACTTAGGATGGTTTGACTTGAGATTTTTCAGCTTTACGACGGTACAGAAGTGATACTCAGTACAAACTGTATGTTGAATTTTGATCTTTTCCTGGGCTAGCGCTATGTGCTCCGATCCTCTCTTGTGATTCCGGGCAGTGGTACTGGGCCATGGCTCCCAGCCAGCCACAAGATCACGAGGGTCAACACCTCACCATTCTGTACCCAGGTCAGTTTTGGTACAGTATTCAATAAATTACATGAGACAGTCAACACTTTAGTATGAAATAGGCCTCGTGTGAGATGATTTTGCCCAACTGTCATCTAATGTAAATATTCTGAGCACATTTAAGGTTGGCTAAGTTAGGATATTTGGTGGGTTAGGCATACCCCATCATAAGTCGAGGAAGAAGTGGAAATCCTTGTGAGGTTAATATCCATGTGGCTCAGTTCACAACTATATGGCTCTGAATTGGTGTTCAACTTCAAGGGCTCATTCTTTGTTGTTGTTGTTTTTAATTTTTTTAATGTTTATTTATTTTTGAGAGAGACAGACAGAGTGTGAGAGGGGGAGGTGCAGAGAGAGAGGGAGACACAGAATCCGAAGCAGGCTCCAGGCTCTGAGCTGTCAGCACAGAGCCCGATGTGGGGCTTGAACTCATGGACTGTGAGATCATGACCTGAGCCGAAGTAGGACTCTCAGCCGACTGAGCCACCCAGGCACCCCTTCAAGAGCTCATTCTATGTAAGGTAGGAGTGTATTACCATCTCTATTATATAAGTGGAGAAACTGAGTCTCAGCAAGTTAAATGACTTGCTTTGGGTGTGCTGCCCCTGAGTCTCTTATTCACGAATACATTCAACAGTGTTTGAAAGTGTGTTTGGTTTTCAGAAATGACCAAATGTCACTTGGATCCAAGTGAAGCAAATTAAATAGATTCTCCAGGCTAGATAATACAGTTTCCAGTGAGTAAATCTCTACAAGTTCTAGAAGGGGCCTTAGAGAGTATCCAGGCTGAAAATAAAACTTCCGAAAATCACATATGTACTCAAATGCCACTCATTGGTTTTTGTTTGTCTTAGGCAGATCCATTTCACGCTAGATAAAGAAACCCATCCCAATCTCGGCCACACACACCTGGCACAGAGAGGGAACAGAGCTGAGAGACCAGCTACTCAGATCTTTGCCTCTCTGCCAGATGGGCTTAAAGATATAAACTGGCTGTGTTAGCATGTTTGGGGGGGGGGGGAGTGGATTCTTCCATTTGTATGTTAATGAAGAACAAAGGAGAGGGAGAATCTCTTTGCCTTAAAAAAAGACATCCGTCCGTTAGAAAACATAATAGGTAATTAATATTTCCAAGGAGTATAAAGACCTCGAGGAGCCAGTTGTTTCTCCTGGTAGCTGTTAGGCTGTGGAGTTGGCGTCTGCACCATTCATAACCGTAGTGCACGAATTGGCACAGATTGAAGCCCGAGCAGCAAGCTGTTCCAGGTAGACCAGATGTCTTAAAGGAAGGCTGTGTCTCTACAAGTAAACACAATGCCTGTTTCCTGTCATTTTCACCGTTGAATAGCTGGCTATTTGATAATAGGAATAATTCTTGATTGATAGCATTCTGTTTTCAAGAAGGGTAACCCAACTGTTCTCAGAAGGAAGCGGTTTTTCAAAACACATTCTCCACAGGCATGACTTTATCTCCCTTTCCCCATCAAGGGCTGGTCTCGTGCTGCTGGATGTTGACCCAGAGATGAGGGAAGGTGTTGGTGGCCACTGTCTTGGGGAACGGTAGAAACGGTGGAGGGGAAAGATAACTGGCGAATATGAGAGGGCCTCCACTGACGTCGTCAGCAATCGAAAGGAGGAAGAAGGGTGTTGGGGATGCGAGCAGTGGTGGGGACGTGGACAAATACCAGCGATGGGCTCAGAGAGGGAACGGTATCCAGCACCGGCTTGACTGTGAATCTAACAAGCCCAAAATGCATTCATTGAACACATATTTATTAAGGTCCTTCTATTCCCAAGGAGCTATTCTAGGCATTTGGGATCCATCTGTGACAAACAAACAAACAAACAAACAAATCCCTAGCCTTGTGGAGCTTTTATTCCAGAGAGGGCATCAGAGAGGAAATAAGAAACAGAAGACATAAAAACAAATTATACAAAGCATTAGTGGGTGATAAGTGCTATGGAAGCAAACAAAAACAAAAAAAAGTTAACGGGTCCTGGAATCCGGGGCATGGGGGCCTCACAATTTTACGTAGGCTTTTGAGGGGTGGCTTGCTAAAAGCGATATTGGTACGAACACTCGGTGTGGTGAAGAAGCCGTTCGGGCAATTATCTGAGGAAAGAGCGTTCCGGGCTGAGGCAACAACGATTGCGAAGAGCCAAACGTGGAAGGGTACCTGGAGAGTTTGAAGACCGGCCAGGAGGCCCAGGAAGTGTTGAGCGGGGATGGGGCAGCAGACGAGCGGGAGAAAGCGAGGTGGGGAGTAGCACGTCAGAGAGCCCACGGGCAGGGCAAGGCGCCTGGGCCCTTCTCGGTCATGTAGGAGTACAACTTTAGCTCAAAGGGCAATAGAGAGCTTTCGCAGAGTTTCGATTAGACAAATAACCTTATCTGACCCACATTTAAAACCCATCTCTCTCTAGTACATGGAGAATAGATTGTGGCATAAAAATAAAAGAATTCTCTTTTTTAAACATGCTGCCTTCTACGACAGGGTTGCTATGGGACTCAAATGCAAAAAATAAATAAGTAAATCAATAAAACGCTTTAAAGAAGATACAGGACAGTGCAGACCCAAACTATCATTATTTTACACAAACAACAGGGGGTTCAAAAGCCAGGGTCCCCCTTGCCTCCTCTGACCATGTGTGGTAACCCCGTTCGTGAAATGAAACTAGTCTGTCTGTAAGAAGCTAAAGGCAAATTGATTCTATTTTAAAGAATGTAATTTTATGCCTGAGTTTCACATCATTTAGATTTTTCAGACTGCTACTGATTTTATATTTAATTTTTAAAAGAAATGCCTTTAAAAAAAAGAAGTGGAAATCCTAGACTCGAATGCTGAAGACTTTAAATACAGCAACAGACCTGGAGAGGAGCAGAAGTCTGGGAACTTTAAACCTATTTCCTTTTCCCTAATCCCCTCAGAGAGCTAAAAGCGCACTGGCCAGATCCTCCAACATTTCGGGGGTGGCATCTTTTCTTTGCAGTGGCCCTGCCATCAGGTGAACGCTTCTGGGTGGGAGAACACACACTTTGTGCAACCATCTGACCTTCAGAGAGTCTGGGGAGAGATTTTAAAGGATTTCGGAGAAGAGGCCTTGAGACTCCAAGAGAAAGAACAGGAATAAGAGGCCCGGAGAAGCCTGAGCCTCCGGGGAGATGGAACTGAGTTAATGAAGAGGGGTGATTATCCAAGATAATTATGTAAAAGGGAAGGCTAGGAGTTCTACATGGCTGCAACTTGGAGTTTACTCTGCCTAAGGTGAGTGTTTATGTTTCCGTGTTTTTGTTTTTATGAGTAAGGTTTTTTGCTTTTTTTTTTTTTTCCTTTTTTACCGGCTGCTCAATTTGAGAAAGCATCTCAGCTGCCTTCCAGACCCCCATTCTCGTCCCTTCTCTTCCTTTAGATTCTGAACCCCGCTCATCATAGTCCCGTCCCCCCCCCCCCCCCCCCGCCGCCTCCACCCCCACGCCCCGCCACTGGCTCCTGGGACCCTCCTCTCCGTACCCCTGTAGTGAGGAGCAGCTCTGTGTACCCTCCGCCCCTCCAGACGCTTCCCGGTCTTATTTTCTGATTTCTCCAACGCTCCCCCTGTGCCGATGTCCAAAGACACACCTTCCCAGCCAGCCCAGCTGTCGCGGCTAGCTCCAGTGGTTGGGGGAAGCGGTGGGACCTCTGTGCTCTCCCAACCGAGCCCCGCTGTGCTGGGCACCTCCCTCCCCTTCCCCTTGACGGTCCACCCAGCCTGGATCATCCCTGCTCCTTCCCCATCGCTAGTTTTGTTTATGGCACATACCAAGGCTTTGGGCGACCTGCGGTTGCACGGCTCTCCTTTGGTTTGGGGAGGGAGGGGGTAACGTTCCCTGTCCCCGGTGTGCCCGAGACTGTGAGATCAATCTTTCGGATCTGGAGGCACACGCAGCTGGTGACAGGAGAGCCCCCCCCCCTCCCCGCGGGTGGGGGTGGGGAGAGGAGAAGGGACTCAGCTTGGGGAAGGAGGCAGGGAGGCAGCTGCAGTGCCGCGAGGGGTGCGTGTGCGTGTGCCAGGCTCGCCCGCCACCTCCCGGCTCAGTCTGCGCTCCTCCGCTCGCGGGGCAGCCGAGGCCGGCGGGCTGGGGAGCGGGAGCGAGCGCCCTTCGCCCGGGCCTCGCCTCCCCAGGGCGCCCGGCGGTCCCCGAGGCCGGGGCGCACCCGCCCGGGCCACGCGCCCCGCGCCCCCCGCCCCTTGCACCCTCCCCGGCCCCCTCTCCATTGAGTTTTCCAACACGGGCGCCCGTCAATGGTCCTGCTCTGGGATGCACACGCAGCTCGCGGCCGGAGGGGGGTAGCAGCCACCGCCTCCAGGTGCGGGCTCTCCAGGTCCGCCGCCGCCACCCACCGTCGCCGCCACTCGAGCCCCAGGGCGCGCTGAGGTCCCCGGCCGGCCATGGGGCTGCCGTTGCTGGCGTGAGAAGGGGCGCCGCAGCCTCCGTGCTTGGGGTGCCCGGCTGCCTGCATGGATGTCTTCAGCTTTGTGAAGATTGCAAAGCTCTCGAGGTAGGGGCTGCGCCGGTTCATTTGCACCCAGGGCCGCCGCAGCCGGCAACTTGGTGCTTTATTTTTCGGGAGGCTTGGGGACTAGCAGAAGCTGGAGAGAGCAGCGGGGCTTAAGAAAGGACTGAGACGAGGTGGCCAGGGGCTGCTGCGTTCAACTTCTCTCCCACTGGCCGGTGGGGCTCGTGCATCGGCGGGTGTAGACCACACACACACACACACACACACACACACACACTTCCTCAGGCACACACCAATATTCATGACAGTTTCTTTTCCCTTAGGAAAAGCCCCGGTGGTGCTTGGGGTCACATGTATAATTCAGGGCCACCAGAAGATGGTTGTAATTGCTACTGCAAGGGAAAGCCAGAAGTGCGTAGAGTTTGGGTCCGTGCTTTCCAAGCGGCAGCGATCAAAAGTGGCCCCCTGGCCCCCACCCCTAAATTAGACCTCTACACCCTGAAAATTCAGCTTGTAGGTTGACAGGGGTAAGTAACTGTTCTGTGTTCCCAGCAGTGACCTAGATGCTGAAGACAGGGAGCTGGAAGAGAAAGACCTTTAGCCTTTCCCTGGGTAACTGTGTAGTCCCAAGCCTTAAAGATTTAGGAATTTGCTTCCAAGTGGCCATGTTGTTAAAACAGAAGAAAAATCATCAATTCGGGCAGATTTCTCTGGCAGTGCGGGTAGAGGAAGAATATTTCCACTTTTTGGCCTCCTAGGTATCACCTGGTCAGAGCATTCGCCCTAGGTTTTCTGCCCTGCTTAGGCTTCCAAAGTCTTCCTGGAGCCCTGGGAGTAGGTTTGTGCTTCTTGCAGTGTGGCATTAACTGGGACGTGACTGGTATCAGAAGTCTTAGAGGACCGTGCTCCACCTTTTCCGCCCACGTCTTTGGAAGGAGGAGCATTCTGCCCCTTGAGCTCGGCTCTTTGTAACAGTTGCCACCATGACCTTAGGAGGTAGGCAGTAAGAGTTTTCCAGGATGCAGTTTAGACTCCTTTGCAATTACAAGAGAATAGTTCTAGGTTTTCCTTTATTGCTTAGTGTCAGGGTGGGATGTGTTGATTGCACCAGGCAAAGATGAGCAGCCTGGCATAGCCCCAATCAGAAAGGTATGTTGACTTTGCTTTGCTACATCACATTTGGGCCATTTCAGAAACATTCGGTTAGGACGTTGCTCTTCGGACGTGCCTTTGACCAACACCTACAGGTCTTTATTTGTTCTTCTTGCCCGTCTCCACCTTCCCTCTCTCCTTGCACGAGTCACTCTTAATGTCACAGCAGATTTTCCAGGGAAAGGGCTCCAGTGGAACTTGTCTGGGTAGACATGAGGTATAGAGCTGATGGGTAAATGTATCTGTCTTGGAGCAGCCCACGAAGAGGTGTTTCCCCGCACAGCAGAAGGCGAAGGCGGATATGTCAAAGGGTGGACGATTGTAGTGTGGCAAACTGTTCGGTTTCACGTCAATATCATAGAGGGCCGTGGCTTCACACCTCTGTTCTCTTAACTTCCTGCATGCTTCTGCCCATGGCTGGTTTGTAAACAGCTGTCAAGTCACAGACCATGGACGGTAAACGGCTGTGAGCAACAGTTAGTGATTGCCTGGTGCCATCTGTGTGATGGACAGAGATTGCCGAAGGGAAGGAGAAGTTCAACGGTACAGTTCAAAGTAACCAAGATAGATTTTGGTGGCCTCAAATGCTAAAAATGATAAATGTTAAAACCATCTAGAGCCTAGATTTAGTCCTTAAACTTTGGAGTTTGGGAGCGGAACAGTGCCGTACGTCCGTGAAAAGATGGTTTATGTTCCTTTTGCTAAATTCTAGGATGCCTTCATGATACCCACAAATCTGAGCTTTTGCAAAACCCAAGCCAGGCTGTGGGGGATTAGTATCTTATTTTAAAGAGAGGTTAGAATTTAGTAAATGAGTGTGAATTTCACTTTCTGTCCTCAACGTGATCCAAATCGAGTGTTTATTCTAAAGAGAGAAGCTGCACATGTTCTGAGCTTATGTGCCCATTAAGAAATCCTTCATCCATAGGCATTCTTCTTGTTGCTCAGGGTGAGCTCAGCGATGGTCCCCAAGCTGAAATAGCAGTGCGTGTAGAGGGTCAGCAGCGCGCAGAAACACATGTTTACAGCGGCTGCTTCCTGCCCTTGTAGGAATAAAGTCTTGGGTGTGTGTTTTAAACACTGTTACAGAAAGCAAGTTCTTTTCTCAGAGGTGAAGTATAAAAGTGCTTACAGTGCAGGATTTTCCTGATTTCAGAATGGATAATCTTCCTAAAGGATTTAGCTTTGATCAGCGTAGTTACTTGAGTGCTTAAAATTCTCGTGGTTTAGAGGTGAACACACAGTTACGCCGGGCCTTAGCCTTGTCTTTGGTTCCCAAGAACTGGAGTTCCTAAATGTTAATTCAGAAAGCGTCTGCTGTAGAAAGCATACCTTCTACTTGCTAAATGTCCTGTCTGTGAGTAAAGACAGTGGTAATTACAGAGGATTCTGAGAGAATATTAATCCACTTTTAACCACTTGTTCCCAGAATCGAGGCCCTCTTAGTCGTGTGAAAAATCAGAATTCAAACTGCCCCTCAAGAATTCGGTACCATCTTATGACCGGCATTAAAAAAAAAAAAAAAAAAAAAAAAAAAGATGCTGCTGAGTGTCAGAATAGCCGGCAAGTTCCGACCCTTTACACCTTTTTGACTTGTGACCCTTGATCGCGTCCGTCGTGGGTGGCATAGCGTATCCTGGTTCTGTCTGGAGCTGTTTTTTCTCGTTCTTCTAATTTTCTGGTTATTAAACTGTTTGATAGTTTACATGCAATTTTACTTCACTGTTTCCTTGGTAACAGTTATATATCATTTTTCATCCTTGTAGATGAGAGCATTACAGATGATTGCCTTATAAACCAGTAATAGTATAAAAATAGGCATATATTTTTATTGTTACTGCTCTTAGTATCGACGATTTCATTTGTAAAGCAGCTGCACTTTTTGAAATGTTTATAGAAGAATGCAGTTCAGTAGAAAAACATATGATTATGCCCCCTTCGCCTGAGGGAAGTGATTTGAAACCCAAAACACATAGGGGTGTTATTAAACTGAGGGATGCTTTCAGGGATTGAATAGCTTGACTTCATTTCGTCTCTTGATGCACAATGGCCCACTTTGAGATAACGATTGGGTCCCAATTATTAATACGGAGATTATTTCTTATAGTGGTAGGTAAACTTGTAGGCTGCTCTGTTTCACGTTGTCACGCAGTTGCATGGGCTATTTTGTGGCATATGGCAGTGACTGATATCTGTAATGATAATTTTGTTACAAGTGTCATACATTTGAGGAAGGATAAAAATACGTAGTTACGGCTTCCTCAGATTTTTATGTAAAACCTATTTAGAGACTATTGAACTTCTGTTTTTTACCTTTACTTTTTTCAGAATTCAGTATTTCCTGGGGGGAAAGGTAAGTTAAAGAAGCAACGCAAAAGGTCATATTCCTCGCATCTCTTCTCTTTTTACCCGAGTAATTGCATTAATATTGCTGATAATAGTGAGCTCTAGAGGCTAGCAACCAAAAAACCCCCAAAGACTCTGGATTTGAATTTTATTAAAAATGCTACTTGCTCGTCATCTGAGTCCTTTCTGAGTTCTGCTGATTTCCGTGGCTGTCAGGAGGTGAAATGATGAACAGTTTCATAACAGAACTAGATTCCTGTCTTAGGAATATTTAACTCGACTTTCCCAGGGGTTGGTGGTTTGCAGCTGTGAAAGTCTAGTTGGTAGCAATTCTGGGGGGAAGATGTCTAGTTCAGGCTATATAACATTTCAAGCATCTCTCTCTTTTCCTCCCTCCTCCCTCCTCCCTCCTCCCTCCTCCTTCCCCCCTCCTCCCTCCCTCTCCCTCTCCCTCTCCCTCTCCCTCTCCCTCTCCCTCTCCCTCTCCCTCTCCCTCTCCCTCCCTTTCTTTGGGGCCAGTGAATTTCACCTGCTTGCTCTCAGAATTTGATAGAGATTGTCACCTGCGGTGAAATTTACTTGTTTGTTAAATGCATGAGCTAAAAATTCTCACTTTCTGCTTATGGACCTTATAGATATTCATTCTTCTCTCTCTCTGTCTCTCTCTCACACACACATACACACATACGCACACACACACACACACACACATACAGATGCACTGTTCAACTTTATTACTTTATTATTCCATTTGGAGTTTTCCATGGAAGTTTAGCTGTGACAGAATATACATTATTGATGAGCTAGAAATTTATCTTTAATAATTGACTTAAAATCACTGATTTCGTAGTTGGCTTGAGAGGAAAAATGGAAAGCCAGAATACAGTTCCAAAATCTACTAACCTTACCATCAAATGATCTTGAGCTTTGGGAGCTGATCATAGCAAAGGAAGAAAAGTATAAATAGGTTAACCCAGGGGGTGGCAAACTAATGGCCTGTGGGCCAAATCTGGCTTGCTGACTGTTTTCATATAGAATGTGAGCTAAGAATGGTTCTTAAAATGAAAAATTGTTTTCGTGGTTAAGAGAAATCAAAGGGAGAATGGTATGGAATTCAAGTGGCAGCATCCATGAATAAAGTTTTATTACAACACAGCTCTGTTCCTGCATGTGGATATTGTCTGTGGCTACATTTGCTCTACAACAGCAAAGTTCAGTAGATGTACAAGACCTTATGGCCCACAAAACCTAAAGGATTTACTACCTGGTCTTTCATAGGAAGTTTGCCAACGCCTGGGCTAAATAATGCCTTTTCCTGTTTTTTCTTCTTTACATCACCAGCACGTGTGCGTGGGCACTGGTATAGCCAATTACACACTGCCAAAGAACAGCAAAAGCCAGGCACTACTTAAAGCAGTAAGGACAGATTTTCATCAGTAAGAAAAGTATTGTAATAGGGAAGAGTCCAGTGTAAATTCAACCCAACTTCAATTTGTACAGAGGTGACTGGGCATCTTAAAGGCACACTGAGGGAATAGGGAAGGGGGTGAGCTGGGACTCAGTAGAGGCAGGGAAGTGAACAAGTACCAAAACCGAAGGGGGAGTTGGTCCAGGCGAAACCCTCTGGGTTTGCTAACTGGCACTTATCCAAGGTAGGCTCCTACCCTCCCACAGAGGCTGGGAGACAGGGGCCCTGTCTTCAGGTGTTGACTGGAACAAACAGTACATTCTTTTGGCAGCCTTGAATTTTCTCAGGCAGGCACTTTAAAGGGGTGCTGGCAGGAGGGGATGGGGAGGCCGGAGTCATCCTAGGGATGTGCCCTTGAAATGTTCGAAACTAAGTTAGTGTTTGTTCAGCCTCGTTGAGAAAGGACTCAAAGGAGCCTGGCTAGAGTTTGGTTCAGGAGAGAAACTGTCAGCACAAAATTTAGCATATTGAATACATGAATTCAGTAACGTCCATTCACCATTAGTGTAGACCTCCTTTTTATTTAAACTTCTGATCTCAAATTATTTATTTCACTCTTGGGCACCAACCATTAGAAGTGAACAGAATTGCCCTTCTGGTATTTGTAGCACTGGGGACACTTTTGCATACTTACTCCTCGGTCACTAGGTTGGCCTGCTTTCTTTGTGTTGGGGAGTTACTTGTGAGAGTGACGCTTGCCTTCGGTAGGCCTTTACACTTCTGCTTTAACACGGATGGAAAATACAGTAGGACACCGACGTGCACCCGTGAGCTGATAAACAAGTCCGTGGGAGGATGCCTGGTATTTCCTTACAGTGTACTTGAGCCCTCCGGTCCCAATGGCCGATGACCTTCAGTAATCTTTTTCCAAATGGAAAGAAAACGAGATAAGTGCGTTTAGTTGTAGGCAGAAGACTGGAAGGAGGCTGCATTAATTTGGAGTTGAGTTTAACCCAACTTTCTTAGGATTTGATTGAGGGCATTGTAACGAAAGACCATAGGCCGCATTGGGCACGGCCAAAACATCTCAGAAGTATGCTGCCTTGCTTGTGAGCGATTTAGGTCATTATGTACTAATGCTGCGAAAATCATCTTGAAGAAATCTAAGCCTTCGTTTTAGATAACAAAGTTAACATTCCCATGTTTTCCTGGCAAAGAGATGAGAAGGGTTTCCTGCCTGAATTCTTGCTTTTGAAATACATTTTCAAGTGTGGTTTACGGGATTTGGCATACAATAAATACTCTCTACTAAATAATTAGTGAGTACAGTTCTACACGACCCATTCTAATACTTCGTGCAAGTAAATCCTCATAATTTGTTTAGCTGAACCATTATCATGATCAGTAACTCAGAAGTGTAAAGGAGTACACACATTAAAAATAAATGGACTGCTTTTGGACTAGGTCTTGGAGAATAAACTTTTATTTCTGTTTTGACCTTTGAAGCATTTTTTTTTTTTCTGCGATTGATGGTTAAAAAGTCACCAACTTGGACTGCTAAGAAATCTGCGTGTTACTGTTAACAGCTCCACAAGCAATGTTATGGTTGTGCTAAATGGGTTTTTATAGATGTCAGTATGTTTTTATTTTAGGAAGCCCTTTTTGAATGATAGGAAAATACTATCATTTTTATGAAAGAAATATTTCTCAAGTTTGAAAAGGAAAAGCACTTGCCCTACAATTACAGTTTACTGTAGGGTTTTAGTTTTTTACTTCAGTCATTTTCAGATGTTTCATAAATTGTGTGAGATTTGCTTAATTAAAAATAAGGACATGACAGGGGCGCCTGGGTGGCTCAGTCGGTTAAGCGTCTGACTTTGGCTCAGGTCATTCATGATCTCCCAGTTCATGGGGTCAAGCCTCATGTCAGGCTCTGTGCTGACAGCTTGGAGCCTGGAGCCTGCTTGGGATTCTCTCCCTGTCTCTCTGCCTCTGTCTCTTCTCTCTCTCTCTCTCGATAATAAACAAACATGAAAAAAAAAAGGTAAAAAAAAATAAAAACATGGTAATTTTCTGACAGAGATGAGCTTTAAAGAAACAATAGGCCAGAGATCCTAAAATTGTGAAACCGCCCGGCGCCTGTAGGAAGGAGTGTATTTATACGCTTAGCTGGCCGACTCTTGACTGGCGGGAGACTGCCGTGGTGGGGAACGTGAAGCCATCTGGCTAAGTCATGCCTCTTGTGTTGATGCTGCCTTGGCTCATCCATTTTACAACAGGGTGATTTTACAACGGGCCTTCTAACTCAAGTCCATGGTGCTGGTCGCTCCTGAAACTCCTTGTCGTAAGCCCCTCAGGTGACCAACTGAATCGCGGCCGGGGGCAGTATTTCCCTCTATGGCCCGGGCCACCTGATTTGTTTACCTTGCTTATATATATATTTTTTATTGCTTTTAATTTTTTTACCTTGCTTATATTTTTATTTGCTTATAAGAGCTTTGCTACCAATGTTTATGAATAAAGTTTTATTGAAACACAGCCATGCTCATCTGTTTCTATGCTGTCTGTGGTGGCTTTCAGCAGAGCTGAATAGTCGTGACAGAGACCACATGGCTGGCAAAGCCTACCCTTTCACCCACTGCCCTTCATAGGAGGATTTTACTCTTTTGCTCAGTCTGCACATTCCCTTCGGGGGGGCTCGAGGTGTGTCCCAGGCGTTTGCCCCAGGGTGTGTTGCTGGGATGGGGAAGGGTGGATGTGGTGGTGGGGGGGGTGACCCACACCCAGCTAACCTTGCCATCTTCTCTCTGGGGGTCTTCACCTCTCAGGACTCATGATACCAGTGGAGGGTGAATTTAGAAGTTTTCTCAACTACGGATCTATGCTATCTCCTCACTCCTCACTGCCTTTGGGGCAAACTCCCCATTCTTTATCTCCGCCCTTTTGGGGTTGGCCTTGTTTGCTCTGGCCACCTTACTTCTGGACATGTGTGAGTTTTCTTTCCCAGCCTTAACTTCCTACTCAATCGCCGAAGGCACATGTGCACGCGTGTTCACACATCAACACACACGTGCACACACAGACCCCACCTCTATGTTGAACTATTTATTTGTTTATTTATTTATTTGTATGCTGAATGTTAGAAGTCCTAAATGATATCACACCTCTGAGCCTTTGTATATACTCTTCATTTTGTCTAAAACGATCTTCACCTTGCCTCTTTTTCACCTGAAAAAGTACTATTTGTCTTTTATGTTTTAAGGTGTGTGTTTTTTGTTTTGTTTTGTATTTTTGGATGTTTTCATTTTCAATCTAAGATTGTTCCCTGTAGCCTTCTCCAACTTTCCAACCCTGGCTTAAATGACTTGCATCTTTTGTTAGTTTAGATAAGACCTGGAGCCCCAAACAGGTGCTCCTGATGGGAGGGACTCTGTGAGACTCATTCAGAGAACCTGCCCCATGGGGGCTCTTTCATCATCAGCTTGAGATTCAAGGTGGATCTGCCCATCAACATAGAGCTGACAGATGAGCAGGGAGAAATGGGGAAAGATTGGCTGGGAGGTTTTGAAAGGCCATGCCTGGAATTGAAATGTATCATTCTACCTGCACTCCATTAACCAAGACCCTGGTTACATCCAACTGCAAGGATCGCTAGGAAAATGTAGTCCACCTGTGTACACAGTGTGCTGGACATCTTGTGTCCTGACTTCGTTGTAACATTTCTTCACTATGTGGTAGATTGCTCCTTGTTCCCAATTCTCTCTCTCTCTCTCTCTTTTTTTTTTTTTTTGAGAGTGAGAGCAATGGGCAGGGGGCAAGACTCTTAAGCAGGCTCCATGCTCAGCACGGAGTCCAGGGTGGGGCTCGATCTCACAACGCTGGGATCATGACCTGAGCCAACATCAAGGGTCAGACGCTTAACAGCCTGAGCCACCCAGGTGCCCCAGTTGTTCCCAATTCTTAAACACTCCTAAGTCCAGGCCTCTTCTGTGTGACATACAGTTCCTCCTGCTGGAGGTGGAGTGACCTTGCCTGCCCCATTGCTGTTGGGCTTGTGACTTGTTTTGGCCAACAGAAGGTGGGCCAGGGTCACAGAGTGTCAATTTCGGTAGAAGGCCTTAAGAGGCAGTGTGCATTTCTTTTTTGCATCTAGCATTGCCATATAAAGAACTGCCTGGGGTAGCATGTTGGTCCCAGAAGCTAGATTCACATGGTGCAGCACCATCCTGCACACCTGTGAGCAGGAAAACGTGCTTATTGTTGGCTGACGCCGAGTTTCGGGCGTTTTGTTACACAGCATTACCGCGGCAATAGTTGACTAGCGCACAGTGTATTACAATTCACTGCAGTTTCGGATTATGTCCCCTGGGCTGTTTGAGGGAAGACCCCCTTTATGTGGCACCTCCTTGGTTCAGAGCAGATATTAAGTATTTGGTGAATCTCCAATGAGTCAGAGTGAAACCATGCTGTCCCATGGCGTCAGGTACGGATTATCGCAGTGATGGCTGCTTTCGTGCTTCATTCAGCAAAGCCTACTGCTCCTGACTTTGAGGGTCTGCCTCCAGTGCTTGCACTGTTGGACACTAAGCAGGGAACTCTGCCGACCGCTGTGGCTTCCACCAGAACCTCTCATTCTCGCATTTGTTTTCTTTCCTTTCCTTCTCCTAGTCTGCCCCAGTTACACACATTGTTCCTCTACTGCCACAGGAGAATTGTGCATAATGTTTGTAACATACTTAAAGATCTGATAATGAGACTTTTGTGTACTTACATGTCATATTAAAGAATCTAT
The DNA here is from genome assembly GCF_016509475.1 of Prionailurus bengalensis. Taxonomy (NCBI): domain Eukaryota; kingdom Metazoa; phylum Chordata; class Mammalia; order Carnivora; family Felidae; genus Prionailurus; species Prionailurus bengalensis. The sequence continues at coordinate 9,089,770 of NC_057361.1, forward strand.
GATCAGGGTATCTTGCATACAGTACATTGAGTAAACAAAATAAATGGAAAGGGGACTACTCACTATACCAAATGAAAGGCACTGTCTTGCTGAAGTGCACATATTTCGGGGCGCCTGGGTGGCTCGCTCGGTTAAGCATCCGACTTCAGCTCAGGTCATGATCTCGAGACTTGTGGGTTCAAGCCCTACCCATGTCGGGTTCTGTGCTGACAGCTCAGAGCCTGGAACCTGCTTTGGATTCTGTGTCTCCCTCTCTCTCTGCTCCTCCACCTCTCATGCTCTCTCTGTCTCTCAAAAATAAATAGACATTCAAAATTTTTTTTCAAATTTCCAGTGCACATATTTAGGGGCGCTTGGCTGGCTTAGGTGGTGGCACATACTACTCTTGGGGTTATGAGTTCCAGCCCCACGTTGGATGTAGAGATCACTTAAAAATCTTAAAAATAAATAAATAAAGTGCACATATTTGACCAACAGTTTTCATATCACCCTTTTATTTTATTGTATTAAGTTTATTTCTTTTGAGCGAGCGTGTGTGTGTGTGCAGTGAAGGGGCAGAGAGGGACAATCCCAAGCAGGCTCCATGCTGTCAGCATGGATCCCAAAGAAGGGTTCGATCCCATGCCCCGCATGAGGTCATGACCTGAGCGGAAATCATGAGTCGGTTGCTTAACCAACTGAGCCACCCCGGCGCCCCTATATTATTTTTTTAAATATCACACTCAATGAGGAAATTTTAGGAAACGAGTCTATGAGAACTTTGCTTAAAAAGAACATGAGGTACGGTGTAGCGGTGGGGAAAGACGCTTAACTGACTGAGCCACCAAGCGCCCCTATTTTATTTTATTTTTTTAAATAAGCTCTACGCTCAGTGTGGGCTTGTACGCACGACCCCAAGATCCGGAGTCACATGCTCCATTGACTGAGCCAGTCAGGCACCCATGTGCATTAAAGATCTTTGGATTCATTCATTCTTTTGTTCATTCATTCATTCATTTTTAATGCACACATTTTAGTTATTTTTAAACGTTTATTTATTTATTGAGAGACAGCGTGAACAGGGGAGGGGTGGACAGAGAGAGAGAATCTGAAGCAGGCTCTGCACTGTCAGCGTGGAACCCACTGCGGGGCTTGAACCCACAAAACACAACACCATGACCAGAGTCGAAATCAAGAGTCAGACGCTTAACTGACTGAGCCACCAGGCGCCCCTATTTTATTTTTTTAAATAAGCTCTACGCTCAGTGTGGGCTTGTACGCACGACCCCAAGATCCAGAGTCACATGCTCCATTGACTGAGCCAGTCAGGCACCCATGGCTATATTTATTGTTAGGTGAGAAGAGTAAGGTATAAAACTGTTTACAAATGAGGGAGGATTAAACATATATTTTTTCTTGTGTTTTGCTAAAAATGACTGGAAGGATACACAAAGACCAATAACAGAATGTAACTCTATAAATCCCGGATACAGGGGATTATATGCAAGAGGGACTGCTCCCCATGTCCCCATTCATACTTTATATTTTATTTTGATTTTTTAGCCCCAGGATGATATGAACTATTAACAAGTAACTTTGAATTGCAAAAAAGCTAATAGGATACTTACATAAATCCAAGGGTCCAGACAACTTCAGCAGGTATTTTAACATGTTTTTCTGATTGTAAAAGTGATGTAACCGTTTTGAAGAAAGTTTTGAGAATAGAGAATATATAAAGGAAAATATATATAAATATTTGAAATGTCACCAGCCAGATATGATCTCTGTTATCTATTTTCTTTAGCCTTTTCATCTATTTTACATAGTTAATATCACGTATATACAATTCCATATTTAACATTTTTATAAAATATTGTTTTTATATCATTGAAAATTCTTTACAAATATAAAATGCATAGCTACACATGCTACGGTTTACTGAATGACTTCCTATTTGATTAACATTTACATCATTTCTAGTGTTTTGCCTTGGATGAACACTGTGACATAATGAATATCTTTACAGCTAAGTCTTTGGATTATGGACATTTTTTATGACAATAATAGCATACTGAGTATTTCAAAACTCATAAAAATCAGAAGGTATTTTGAGATGCCATTAAATGATATTCAAATTTTATGCTAAAATTGTGGGCATTCTAGTTCCTCACAGGTATTAGAATGGACAAGCAGAATTTGTCCTGGACATGAGCCTCATGACAAGACACGGAGCAGGTGCTGTCGGGGAAAGCTTGACTAATGGTTGGAACTTCAGGTGGATTTTGAGCAAGTCAAGGCTTTGTTTCCTTACACTGTATAAAGGGGAAATTGTGTGATATCCTCTCTCTATTTAATTCGATTTGTAAAATGCCATCATTTTACCATAGAATAAGTAATTTCTAAGTCCATGTAGGAGAATTTACATTAAAATAGCATGAAACACTATGCAGTTGTAAAAAAGAACATTCTACGCAGTGATTTAAAATGATCTCCAGAATATATTTATTAAGTGAAAACAAAAAAAATTATACAGTAGTAAGCATGCTTGTATTTACATAAAAACAATGAAATGATACGTAAGAAAATACTAAAAATGTTATGAGAATGGGGGGAGGTAGGGGTGGCTCAGTCAGTAGAACATGCCACTCTGGATCTCAGGGTCGTGAGTTCAAGCCCCACGTTGGGCGTGGAGCCTACTTGAAAAACTAAAAAAGAAGCAGGGAGGTAGGGAGACAAAGTTTACTTGGACAAAAGAAAGAAATTGGGTAAATGTGATCCTTTCAAATAGGATAAAATGGTGAAAAATCTGCTCTGGATGAAAATATAAATTGCTAAGTCAGGCCATTCTAATCTAATAAGTTCCTAGTTTTCTGTATTCAGAACTTATGAAAATCAGAGCTATTTCAATACGTTAAGGATATATATCCAAAAAGTATCATAGAAATTTGAGATCTATAAAACTTTCATGGTAATTTTTGTTAGTAAATGCAGGTCAAGCTGGACGATGATATCATTTAAAAAGTGGTATCGTTTTGTATAGAACTGAGTACTCCGAGACAAAATTCCTTCAGTTTTTCTATCTGGACCAGCTTTTCTTGGATAGGAATATAAACAGAAAAATATTTTTCTTTTGTTCTGCACTTCCCAACAAGGGATGCTTATCTCATATGTTTTTAAACTTAAATTTTATTAGTTTTTGACAGCAATAGTCTCTTCTCTTCTCTTCTGATAATGTCACTCACCAAAAGGGACAACTTGGTGTGTTTTGGAGAACCACATTCTAGGGATGTATTGATGGATATTTCCTGTAGGACTCTGATTTGATTATGATGCCATTATTTCATAATTTGGCTTTCCGGTTGAGATCATGTTGACACACTGAAGAATAGAGGGCTATTTAACTAAGTAGATGGAATGCATGCAGGAGGCAATGAAGTGCCTAATCCTTCTCTACTGGTTAATTTTTTAGTTGACCTCACTGTAGTGCTGTTGCGGTCATGTATAACTCCCTAAACTTCCATTGATCTAGCATATAGAGACGTGTTCAATCAGATTGTTTATTACAGGTATATGTGTTAACGCTTGTAGAAGATAATCAGAACACAAGAAGATACATGCATAAAAGTAGACCGGGGGATGATTTCATAGTTTTATTTCTGACCGAGAAGTCATTTCTGATTTTTTTTTTTCCTGTGTCCCAGTTAGGGATCGGGGGGCTGGCCAGGTACAGCCTACGGACCAAATCCAGCTTGTTGCCTATGTTTGTGTAAAGCTAAGACTGATTTTTACATTTAAATGGTTCCCCCAAATCAAAAGGAGAATACTGTTTCATGACATGTGAAAAGTGTGTGAAAATCAAATTTAAGTGCCCATAAATAGTTTTCTCGGCACACAGCCATGCCCATTATGTATTGTCTGTGTCTGCTTCCCTGATACAATAGGAGAGCTAAATGGTTGCTATGAAAAGCATACATGATCCACAAAGCCTAAAATATCTGCCCCTCTACAGAAAGTTTGCTGAGTCTTGTACTACGTTATCGAATATCAAGTGGTGCTTGGTGAGAAGAGAATTAAAAACGAATATGTAGATGCAGATTTAGATATACAAATATTTCTATCTTTTTGAGGTTTTGGAAACTCTGCATAGGTGGGATGCTAGACAGTATCACTTTGCACTTACAGGTGACTCTACGTAGAAATGTTCTTACTGTGCACAATCCTGTCTCTTCTCCAGTAGATGTCCGATGCCTTGAATGGAAATCATCTTGTAAATAGTTAAATCCTCCTGCTGTGCTCACTTTCTTCCTCACGAAGCAGATGTAATAATCCACATGTGCGACGTAGCGAAGGATTCGAAGCAAAAGGCTGGCAGACTGTTTCCCCTTTGTTTATCGGTGGTTTTGCTACAACAGGTGGAGGCTTTGAAGGGAAGTGTAGGAACCACACTGGAAAAGTAGACATAGGAGGATAGAAGAAATAGAAGAGAACGTGCCCCTCTACCGCAGCCAGCCCCGCTCAGTTATCCTCCCACGTCTACTAACTAGGAATTGTACATCAAAACTCCACTACAACGTGGACCGTTTATTTAGGGACACCTGTACTTAGTAGTTCTTGTATAACCTAAATAGCTTCTATGTTTTAAGGTTAAAAATGTCATCCTTATTATGCTCTCTTGTTATGTGTATCAGTTAGGATATATATTTTTTAACATTTAAATTTACATCCGAGTTAGTTAGCATATAGTGCAACAATGATTTCAGGAGTAGGTTCCTTAATGCCCCTTACCATTTAGCCAATTCCCCCTCCCACAACCCTCCCCCCAGCAACCCCTTATTCTCTATATTTAAGAGTCACTTATATTTTGTCCCCCTCCCTGTTTTTATATTATTTTGGCATCCCTTCCCTTGTGTTCATCTGTTTTGTATTTTAAATTCCTCATATGAGTGAAGTCGTATGGTATTTGTCTTTCTCTGACTAATTTCGCTTAGCATAATACCCTCTATCCATGTAGTTGCAAATGGCACGATTTCATTCTTTTTGATTGCCGAGTAATACTCCATTGTATATATATATATACCACATCTTCTTTATCCATTCATCGTCAGTGGACATTTGGGCTCTTTCTATACTTTGGCTCTTGTCGATAGCGCTGCTATAAACATGGGGGTGCATGTGCCCCTTCGAAACAGCATATCCCTATCCCTTGGATAAATACCAAGTAGTGCAGTTGCTGGGTCATACGTTAGTTCTACCCTAGTTCAATTTTTGAGGAACCTCCATACTGTTTTCCATAGTGGCTGCACCAGTTTGCATTCCTACCAGCAGTGCAAAAGAAATCCTCTTTCTCCACATCCTCGCCAACATCTGTTGTTGCCTGAGTTGTTAATGTTAGCATTCTGACAGGTGTGAGGTGGTATCCCATTGTGGTTTTGATTTGTGTTTCCCTGATGATGAGTGATGTGGAGCATTTTTTCATGGGTCGGTTGGCCATCTGGATGTCTTCTTTGGAGAAGTGTCTATTCATGTCTTTTGCCCATTTCTTCACTGGATTATTCGTTTTTTGGGTGTTGAGTTTGATAAGTTCTTTATAGATTTTAGATGCTAACCCTTTATCTGATATGTCATTTGCAAATATCTTCTCCCATTCCGTCAGTTGCCTTTTAGTTTTTCTGATGGTTTCCTTCGCTGTGCAGAAGCTTTTTATTTTGATGAGGCCCCAATAGTTCATTTTTGCTTTTGTTTCCCTTGCCTCCGGAGACGTGTTGAGTAAGAAGTTGCTGTGGCCGAGGTCAAAGAGGTTTTTGCCTGCTTTCTCCTCAAGGATTTTGATGGCTTCCTGTGTTACATTGAGGTCTTTCATCCATTTTAAGTTTATCTTTGTGTATGGTGTAAGAAAGTGGTCCAGGTTCATTCTTGTGCATGTCGCTGTCCAGTTTTCCCAGCACCACTTGCTGAAGAGACTGTCTTTATTCCGTTGGATATTCTTTCCTGCTTTGTTAAAGATTAGTTGGCCATATGTTTGTGGGTCCATTTCTGGGTTCTCTATTCTGTTCCACTGATCTGAATGTCTGCTTTTGTGCCAGTACCATACTGTCTTGATGATTACAGCTTTGTAATACAGCTTGAAGTCTGGGATTGTGATGCCTCCAGCTTCGGGTTTCTTTTTCAAGATTGCTTTGGCTATTCGGGGTCTTTTCTGGTTCCGTGCAAATTTTAGTCAGGATATTTTAGCTGCAAGTAAAGGAATGCCTCACTAGAAATGGCTTACACGGTGTATTTCTAGAGGTAGGTGGTTCCTGGATTGGGCTCCATTGACTCAGGCTCTTTCCTTCTTTCTGCTCCACCAGCTTTATGCTTGTTACCTCATGTGTGTAAAGTGGTTGCCACAGCTCCAGGCATCATATCATCATATGACTGGGTCCAAAGGCAGGAAACAGGGTAGCTGGAGCATTGTGAACATCTTCCTTGTCTCTCTCTTGTATCATGGAAGAACATCTTCTGCAAAAGCTGAGGATCTTCCCTTACAGTGGCCTTCACCAGAATGGGTCCCATGGGCACACCTAGCAAAGGGCAATCAGATGTTCATTTCTGACTCATCTCTCTGGAGATCCTAACACTCAGAATCAGAGTTCTAATAGCATGGAAAAAGAAAGGAAGAGAAATTGAGAAAGCAATCGACATGCTATTCTTCTTCAATATTTCCTCTTTTATTCAGAGCTGCACTTGGAGAACAGCAACAAGGCCATTGTTTGCAGAAGAAACACTTGAATTTGGGGGATGGCTCTCAAATGTCCATTTGGACCCTATACTCATATTCTGGTAGAATTATGTGGCCCTTATTACAGTGTGATCAGACTATAAGTGTAGTATTTAGGATGCTGTCAGCAGCAAGTAGTAGACAACTTAACTCCAAGGAGCTTGAAGAAGAGGCCCATTTATTTTCTCACACAAGAATTGCAGAGGTAGGGGGCTCCTGGCTGGCTCCATCAGCAGAGGGTGCAACTCTTGATCTTAGGGTCATGAGTTTGAGTCCCACGTTGGGTGTGGAGATTACTGAAAAAAGAAAAGAGAGAGAAACAGAAGAAATCCCGAGGGAGGGCCATTTTAGGGTTGGTTAACTGGATTCAAGGGTTCTGGGTCTTGTCATCTTTTTCATGCACCATCTCAGCGTGTGGCCTGCATGTCTTGTGGTCACAGAGTGACTCTGAAACATCTCCAGCTATCCTATCTTCACACCTAAAGAAAACAAAGGTGATGGGGCGCCCGGCCGGCTCAGTCGGTGGAGCCTGCGCCTCTTGATCTCAGGGTTGTGAGTTCAGGTGCCATGCTGGGTGTAGAGATTCCTTTAAAATAAAATCTTAAAAAAAAATGACGAGAGGGGAGCAGCATATGTTGTTTCTCTGCCTCTCTTTTTGAGAGTGTGGAAAAATGTCCCTGAAACCTCATAGCAGAGTCCCTTGATCTTGCATTGTCTAGAATTGTCATTGTGTCTCATCTGTCTTACATCTGTCTGGTGAAGGGAATCACCGTGGCTGGTTTAGTCATGCAGACATTGACAAAGTGTGCTCTGAGGACCAAATGCATCCTATCACCTGTTTTTTGTAAATAAAGTTTTATTCGAATACAGCCATGCCCATTCATAGACTTACAACTTATGGCCACTTTTGCACTACCACAGTTGAGTTGAGTAGTTCCAACAGAGACCATATGGCCCACAAAGCTCAAAAGATTTACTCCGGGCCTTTAAAGAAAGAGTTTGCTGACTCCTAGTTTAGAGCACCAATGGTCTCAAATGGGGGACAGGTATTGGGCAATGCCCCTGAGCATTCCAGTTGTTTATAATGTTGGAGCCAGTGTTCCTAGGGGCATAGAGTGGGGAGGGACCAGGGATACAATGTATCCTAACATGAGCAGAATAGTTGTGTATGATGAAGAGCTGTCCCACTCAAAATAGCTGTGGTACCCCCACATTGACAAACACTGACTTATGTTAATTAAGAGTCAGTTTCTAGCGTGGGAGAGGGCCTCAGTTCCTGCTACCCCCATCTTACCCCCAGCCCGGTATATGGCCATCTGACACCTCTGCAAAATTGAGACTGGGAGGAAATGACTGCTGGTTATGCAACCAAAAGTGTTGGCTCTGGAGAGCAGAGAGGATTTGCTACATTGATACCCAGGAAGGGACACTTGCAGGGTACCTGGTAATTATGGACTGACTCATCAGTTGAGGACAGTGGTTGCCCTTGATGGGGAGCAGCTCATAGTGCTGGAGTTTTACATGAGTGGAAAATGTGCTTCCCTGCATCCCCTATACTACAGGATTGGAGTTTACGTGAACGGAAAAGGGCTTTTTTTTTTTTTTCTTTTCCATGCTGTTCTGTAATGAACACATTATTTCCAACAAGAATGTGTTAACCATATGATTGAAAGTAAGGTTTAAAAGATAATTATAAACAAGTAATTTAAAATAAATTTTCTTGGTGTTTATGATAAAACCAATTAATGTGTTAGACACTTTTCACTGAAAAGAAATTTACAGTTGTGCACTTCTTACCCCTAACAGTTTTGTCGTTGAGTGAATCAGGTGTAACAGTGCATAATAAAATGTCTCAAAAAAATGTCTCGGCTATACTTTTTTGTATATGTATAGCCATAATCACATTAGATGAAGGCATGGGGTTAGATATGAAACATATACAGAGTATTCCCATGAATAGGTAAGTGTAGATGCTTAAATGCTAAACAAATCTGATGTTTGATGATTGCCTAGAATATGGTAATACTCTGATTTGTTTTTGAAAAAAAATGTAATGTTTATTTTTTTTTTTAATTTTTTTTCAACGTTTTTAATTTATTTTTGGGACAGAGAGAGACAGAGCATGAACGGGGGAGGGGCAGAGAGAGAGGGAGACACAGAATCGGAAACAGGCTCCAGGCTCCGAGCCATCAGCCCAGAGCCTGACACAGGGCTCGAACTCCTGGACCGCGAGATCATGACCTGGCTGAAGTCGGACGCTTAACCGACTGCGCCACCCAGGTGCCCCAGTAATGTTTATTTTTGAGAGAGAGTGAGAGAGAGAGAGAGCGAGCAGGGAGGGTGCAGAGAGAGAAGGAGACAGAGAATCCGAAGCCAGCTCCAGGCTCCGAGCTGTTAGCACAGAACCCGACGCAGGCGCAAACCCATGAATCACGAGATCGTGACCCGAGCTGAAGTTGGGTGCTTGACTGAGCTACCCAAGTGCCCCAGTACTCTGATTTTGTTTTCAACCAAAACTCACAGTGAGAAACTTGTTTTCCATCGTTACCAGTACACGCAAATACCACACGTGTGCACACGAACACATACACACACAATTAAAACAAGTTTCACAAAATAATGATTTGGACACAATCTGACTCTGTTCTGTTTCATCATGTTTCATTTTTTTAATTCTGATTTGCAGCTCACTGAACTATAGTTGACCCTTCAACAATGCAAAGGTTAGTGGTGCCGACCCCCCATGCAGTCAGAAATCTGCCTACAACTTTGGACTCCCCAAAACTGAACTACTGACAACCACTGTTGGCCAAAAGTCTTACCAATAACATAAACAATTGATTAACACATATTTTGTATATGCTCTGTATTATATACTGCATTCTTAAAATAAGCTAGAGAAAACATGTTAAGAAAATCATAAATACATTTGTAGTACTGAATTTTTCGAAAAGAATCTGCATATGATTGGAGCCATGCAGTTCAAACCTGTGTTGTTGAAGGGTCAGCTGTAATTTCTTTTGTGCATATTCCTAGGAGAACTGCTAACTCTGTAACTGTCTTTTGTAGTCACTCCTGTTTCTCCTCTCGCTGGACTGTAAATTCTTTATTGGAGAGCCAGTCTTATTCACTCTCATCTAACCCCTACGCTTTTCAGAGAAGCTGTTGTACAGAGTGCACAGACTTCTTGAACGTTCTTGAAAAGGTCCTGCGTGAACCCTTTAGCATGTAAGCCAGGTAAGACAAAAGTGCTCAGGCAGGTTCTGGTGGCTAGCCCATCTGGACTTAATAAGGTAAAGCTGCTGTAACAAAATACGTCCAAATGCGTAATGCATCCAATACCAGAATCGTGTCTTGCTCTCATAAGGTCTCCTGCCAGGGGTGATACCGGAACCTCAGTTCCTTCTGTCTGTGGCTCCTTCAACTTCGGCCAATTTTGAAGGGAGGACAGAGTGGACAGGAAGGCCTGGGGCGCCTGGGTGGCTCAGTGAGTTAAGCCCCTGACTTCAGCTCAGGTCATGATCTCACTGTTTGTGGGCTCGAGTCCCGCAGAGGGCTCTGTGCCGACAGCTCGGAGCCTGGAGCCTGCTTCGGATTCGGTGTCTCCCTGTCTCTCTGCCCCTTCCCTGCTCATGCTCTGTCTCTCTTTCTCTCTCTCTCTCTCTCTCTCTCTCTCTCTCTCTCTGAAAAATAAACATTAAAATTTTTTTTAAAAGAAGGCTTAAGCATCACCTCTGCTTTCATCCATTAGTGAGAACTTGTTCTTAGGCTGTTCTAACCACACTGGTTGTGGGGAGATGCAGGGGATCGTAGTCTCGTGGGTATCCTAAACAAGAGAAACTGCTCTGGTGACCCGCTGGCCAGTCTCTGACACACAGTCCCCTCATGCTTATCTAAGAGCCTGTTTCCTTCCCAGTGCCCTCTCCTCCTCTGACGGGTGAGAGAAGGCTTGATCTTAAAGACCACCACAGTTTCCTTCTGACAGTTGCTCTGGGCCACCACAGTCTCCACCGCCTATAATCCTTTACAGAAGTTTGGCAGGTCACATTTCTGTCTTATGCTGGGGAAGATTTAGAAGATAGATGCGGCCAGTTCTGCTATAATGCAACATAGGCATTCTTGAAATTACAGCATGATTGCAAAGTCCTGTAATAAAACCACCAGGCTTGTAGGGAAAATGGGTGAAGGGCACGGCCCTTAAAATATGAAAAAACTCTATTAGTGACACAATTAAAACAAAAGACAGGGCCTAATAAAAATGGTAGCACAGTTCTCCACAAGTCAAGTGCTTAAGAGATACATGAGTGCGACAGTACACATGTCGCTTTCCCTTGAAAAGTCGTGGTTGGCTCGCCGAAGTGGAAGCAGGGAGGGCTGCGGCTTGCCTGCTACTGGGAAGGGGTGGAGGAGAGGGTGATCTCTGGAGGTTATAGCAGGAGGTGTGAACGGGTGGGGCTCCTAACACAGGCTGTGAACTGTAGAGCCTGAAGGGGGGGGGGGAGGATGTGTGTGTGCACGCGCACGCCGTGTGTATTCCAGTACAGCGTTCTTGGGCTGGATACAGCTTTCTCAGTCGAAAGTGCTTCTCCTAGATGAAATTGTGCGTCGGCCAACGGGAAATTTGTACCGCCCTCAAATCCTTCCCCGGTGTATCAACCCCAGTGAAACAAATTCACGCTTACAAAACAAGCGCCATACCAGAACGGACTGTACCAGGAGAGTGCAGGTGGCTCCAAGAAGACGTAAGGTGGCCTCTGTTCGTTGCAAGAAAGTTCCTGTTAGGACACATCTTCTTGTATGTGGATGTTTTTGCAGAATGTTTTTGACTGCCGTCATTCTCAAACCAGGTAGCTTGCTTCTAGGGAATCAGGAATTGTCTATAGTTTGAAAACTATTGCTGCTAGAGGAATATGCTGATGTCTTTGTTTCAGGTGTCTTCCTCTGTGTTCCTTTCAGAGTAGTGTTTTCTCCTCACTGGTAATCAACACAACTCATAAATAACCTTTACTGTAATGGTTCCTCTGTGGCTTTGATTCCCTTTAATCTGTGTGAAGATTGCTCTCTGTTTTCCTAATATTGCTCCAAGATACAATTATCTTCTTTGAGAAGAAGGCAATAGAGTATCACACTCTTTAAAATACCCCTGTGTTCAAAATAAATGATAATTTTGGGTACAAAATGGGTCAGTTTTACATTGCATTATTTTTATTGACTCTGTGATGGTTTTCAGGGCCGAAAATATTAGTATAATTATGAATACTGGTAATTTTAATATTGTTTGTGTTACTAATCACCAATGATACTATTAGAAATGGTACTATTAGGGTACCTGGGTGGCTCAGTCGGTTAAGTGTCCTGCTTCGGCTCAGGTCATGATCTCACGGCTCGTGGGTTCAAGCCCCACATCGGGCTCTGTGCTCACAGCTCAGAGCCTGGAGCTTGCTTCAGATTCCATGTCTCTCTCTGTCTCTGCCCCTCCCCCGTTCATGCTTTGTCTCTTTCTGTCTCTCAAAAATAAACACTAAAAAAAAAAAAAGGAAATGTTGCTATTAGCATTAATAAGAGTATTACTAATATTGCTACTAATATTAATATTAACATTAATATTGTTACTTAGCTCTGCAATTTTACTATTACAGTATTTTTTACTCTTTATTTTTTTTTTAAGGAAGGCTTCTTTTTTTTTTAAGTTTATTTATTTATTTTTGAGAGAGAGCAAGCACAGGCAGATGAGGGGCAGGGAGAAAGAGGGAGACACAGAATCCGAAGCAGGCTCCAGGCTCCGAGCTGGCAGTACAGAGCCCGATGCGGGGCTCAAGCTCACAAGCCGCGAGGATCACGACCTGAGCCGAAGTTGGCTCTTAACCAACTGAGCCACCCGGGCACCACGACTATTTATAGTAATTATTTTACCATTTCCAAAACCTATGGGTGATACCACTCCATCTGCTACCATGACTACCTAAAATGTATTGAGGGCTTATTATGTCCCAGGCACTTTGATAAGCATTTTATCAACAATAGCTCAAGTATCTCATCTTCATAACCACTCAGTGAGGTAGGTTCTATTGTTTTTCCCATTTTGTAGTCGATGACACTGGGGGACAGAGAAGGTAAATAACTTGGCCAAGGAAGAATAGCCAGCGTTGCAGCATCGTCACACAACGATTAAGAAAGAATTCTTGAGGGGCGCCTGGGTGGCTCAGTGGGTTGGGTAGCCGACTCTTGGTTGCAGTTCAGGTCATGATCTCTCGGTTCGTGAGATCGAGCCCTGCATCAGGCTCTGCACTGACAGCACGGAGCCTGCTTGGGGTTCTCTCTCTCCCTCTCTCTCTCTCTCTCTCTGCCCCTCCCCTGCTTGCTCTCTCTCTCTCTCTCTCTCTCTCTCTCAAAATAAATAAATAAACTTTAAAAAGAAAAGAAGTCTTTAGACGTCGTATGGTGCAGTTAGTAAGTTCATTTAAGTAGCCCTGGGACAGGACCCATGGGCAGAAAGAGCTGCATTTTTGCTCTATGGAGCTGGTGGTTATCTGCTTTGTGCTTAAGGGAGAGGGGACGTGCAGGGAGTATTAGATCATAAATGTCTTCAAATTTCTGCTTGTAAACTACTTTTGCAAGATTTCTCTGGCGCTTATCATTCAGTTCAGTATTAACTATCAGTGAGATTTACAGGCAGTCATGAGACCTTTTAAGAACGAAGCAAATTGGGTGCCTGGCTGGCTCAGTCAGAAGAGCATGTGGCTCTTGATCTCAGGGTCATGAGTTTGAGCCCCATGTTGGGTAGAGAAATAAAACTTAAAGAAAAAAAAAAAAGGAAGAAGAAGGTAGTAACCAGAATGTGTTTTATCCTTATCAGAACTGTGCAGGCTATAGGTCAGCCTTCTGGGCTAAGAGTGAACATTTTTCTGCTTCTGTCCCTCCTCATCCTGACCATTGCTGCAGAGTCCCTCCTTGGAACCACCATGCATGCTGAGTAAACTCATGCCACTTTGACGTAGGTCTCGTTTGCCTCCTATGATCACATGGAACTGCCTTTACAGATAATACTATATTATGGCAAAGAGAACATTTATAATATTCTTTGTCATATCTTAGTATTTCCAAAGCTATAGAATCAAAATAGTCTCATTTCCAACAGTGTGGCCATTAATGAAAATGGTTTCTTCCCTCTCTTTTTAAAAATATTTTTTAAAATGTTTATTTATTTTGAGAGAGAGAATCGCAAGCAGCCTCCATGCTGTGTGCGCAGAGCCTGATGCAGGGCTTGATCTCAAGAACTGCGAGATCATGACCTGAGCCGAAATCAAGAGTCAGACGCTTAACCGCCTGAGCCAGCCAGGTGCCCCTCTTCACTTCCTCTTAAAGCAGAATGGTTATCACTACCACCAAAGGACATAGAGCAGGTTGGCATTTCACAAATCCTTAGTAACCCTCTTTCTAGATAACCATGTCATTGTATATTCCCTACTTTCTTTTGAACCTATACTGCCTTTGTACATTTTGTATCTGAATTAGATGAATGCAGTCTACTCAAAAGAACCACAGCTATCATGAGATATCAGAGAATGTAAAGAAGCCTGCGCTGTGGAGGTAATCTAAAATTGTAGGTAAAACTGGTTATTTTCCTCCTGGAATAATTGTTGGAGGTTCTGATTAAGAATTCTTAGTGGCGTGTATAATTAACTCCAGGGTGGGAACAGGTTTCTCATATTTAACAATGTTTATCCAGTTGGGAACAATGTAGAACTCAGAATTAATTACGTGGAGTTGTGTGGTCCATTTTGGGCAGCACCATATCGAGTTGCTGGTGGTTTTTAAGAACAAGATAAAGAGCCTTGAAGGAACAGAGGCTTTGAAATTACTGCAGCAGCTTCTCATTGGAACAGATGTGGCTGCATGAGGCGTGTTCGTTGGAAGACCAGATTCCCCACTCTGAATGCAATAGTAAATTGAATCCAGACTGTTCTATAAGGAGATGGTTTTTTTTTTTTTTTTTGGTGACATTTATAATTAGTGCCCTTGAAACTGAGGACCACGAGTGCCAGGAAAAGTTCGTCTGTGTAGCACTGAGTCACAGTGGTGATAACATATGCCTTGGGATTCACTGCCCACCAAAGACACCCTGACGGGAGCATCTGGGATTGAGTCCCGGGCAAACCTGGGAAGACTCTTCTGCTTCTACCCCTAGTGGGTGGCATGTCCCCTCCCCTGGGGTGAACATGGCATTTTCAGGTCAGGGAGATTCCTTCTTGACCCAACACACGAGCTGCTTATGCTATTTGATAGATTTCTTTTCTCTCTAATTTCAAATGTCATGATGAGCGATAGACCTTATTCAACTACCTTTTTAAACTTTTGTGAATTTCTCTACCATTAAAAGGTCTGGATTGATGGAGAGTGAGGATTCTCCTTTCTCGCTCATAACGTATTTTGATGCCTACCCCTTAGGTCACGTCACGAAAGGAGGAGGATGGAGGGAAGAGAAGGCACATTTTTGTGTGTGCACAGGTAAAAATGAAATAGATGATTGCCAGAAGATGGTTTCCAAATGATAAATGGAGCTATTAGGTTCCAATTAGGGACTCTAACCTCCCCAGTGCATGGGTAACCCACAACAGAGATATCCAAGATCTAAGGATTTTTGTTGGTGACACTTTCCCGGGACTTTGAACAAGATAAACTATTCCAATTATTCCTTCTCCTTCTCTGGAGTGGTGTTTCTCCCTGTGTTTCCCACTCTTTGGGCCTAACATTATCACTATTATTATTTTCGCTTATATGCCCATTATTACTTGATCGTTCTGGATTGTCACAATTGGATTTATTGGCTCCAATGACCTTTGTGGAAAAAAAAAAGTGCTGCTTGAGAGCTTGGGATTTCAAAGTTTGGCTTCATGGGCAGCCTTTGTTCTAAGTCCTCTCAGCCAGGTGAATTGTAACCATTAGGGTTTTGGTGCCATACCAGGCGGTGTTTATTTACACTCAGTGCATTATGCCTTTCACCTCTACAATGGATGACTCCATGGGCTCCAATCTGTGCCAGTTGTAGGCAAAGCATTATTGGTTTAATTATACTACTCTTTCCTAAGCAACCAGTCAATGTTGGGAGGGGGAGGGGGAACACAAAAAGATGTAGGCCTGCCTTTGATTACTTTTAGCAGCTTTGCACCAGCAAGAGTGAGAGGTAATACTGTTTCAAGTGAATTAGGATCATAAAAGTAATTAAGGATCCCAACATTTGGCTTATAAGAACCATATTTACACTCTCGTGGCATTTGTTCTCACTTATAGAAGTGGTTTGGGCATAGATTATGGCCTTCCATTGGAGAGAAGATGGCAGGATAGTGGATTTTAAAGGGAAGAGGAATGTGGTACTCATTGGGATCTAGAAACACTCCAAGAGGAATCCATTTTACTCAGGCTTTTAAAGACTTTTTATGGGATTCATGGATGGAGGTTGTTCCTGCGGCCAATGGAATGGTTCTGAAATGCTTATGAAGTAATTCAAGGCAGGAAGAAAGGGCACCTGCTTCTTGTGGGAAGATAATATAATGGACTTTCCAGCTGAGCGCCTCGTGTCCAACAGCTTTTGGAATCACGTGCCATGTATACTACATGACCAAAGATAACCTGGCTTAATGTTAAAAAACCTTCTGAAATAAACATTACTAGTCCTTGAATCAATGGAACACATAATCTCTGATGAGTGGTAATGTTTTTGAGTAAGTCACTGGTTCTCACCGTTAGGTTGGGGGGAAGACTGTTGTGCCCCCAGGAGACCTTTACCAATGTCTGGAGATACCTTTTTTGTTTGTCACACCCTCGGGGAGGGGTGCTATTGGTACCTAGTGGATAGAGGCCAGGGATGCTGGTAAACACCTTATAATGCCAGGGACAGCTCCCTACACAAAAAACGACCAGGTCCCAAAAGTCAGCACCACCAATATTGAGAAATCCTTGCCTAAAAGGTTTAGAGGAGGGACGCCTGGGTGGCTCATTCTGTTAAGCATCTGACTCTTGATTTTGGTTCACATCATGAGATGGAGCCCCTCGTCTGCACTGACAGCACAGAGCCCGCTTGGGATTTTCTCTCTCGCTCTCTCTCTCTCCCCTTCCCCAACTCGCACTCGCTCACACACGTTCTCTCTCTCTCTCTTTTTCTCTCTTTCAAAGAAATATTTTAAAAAAGAAAATAAATTTTAAAAATAAATAAATTAAAAGTTTAGAGGAGGCGGAGCCCCCAGATGGAAGATGCCTGGGACCCTGAACAATAGTGTAGAGCAAAACACACCCACACACCTTGCCTACCTCTCTGTGATTTCACTAGACTAGTGAAAACTGACTTGGACTGAGTTCAACCACAGACACTTTGGGATTGTTCTGTGGTGGCAAATGGCCTCTCCTGCTAATAGCAATTCAAAGCTAGGTTGAAAAAAACATTCTCTCTAACCTGTCATGTGATCAAAATGCCATATGCATCAACTGATTTTTTTTTTTTGTAATGTTTGTTTATTTTTGAGAGAGAGAGTGTGAGCAGGGAAGTAGCAGAGAGAGAGAGAGAGAGAGAGAGAGAGAGAGACACAGAATCCAAAGCAGGCTCCAGGCTCCGAGCTGTCAGTAAAGAGCCTGACGTGGGGCTCAAACCCACGAATCGTGAGATTATGACCGAGCTGAAGTCAGACGCTCAACCCACAGCCACCCAGGAGCCCCGCCCACCATATGCATGCAACTTAGATGAACAACCTTGTTGTCATCAAAAACAAAAGAGTAGGGGCACCTGACTGGCTCAGTTGGTGGAGCGTGCAACTCTTGATCTCAGGGTTGTATGTTTGAGGCCCACATTGGGTATAGAGATTACTTAAAAATAAAATCTTTAAAAACAAAAGAGGAAAAGAAGAAAATTTAATAAGATTTGTAAATGCTCATGTCTGAAGCAGGAGAAACAGATTTTATTAGAGAATAAGGAAATGTAAGTTTCTGAGAGTTATTTTGCACCCTCTTGAGAATCTCAGGAGGTGAAGACATGAACTCTTTATTACCCCTATTTCACTTCAGAGTGTTTGTTTCATCTTGTTTGACAAAACACATCCTGACATGGCTACTGAAGTTATTATTCATGAGGATGCTCACATTTTGACTCACGTGGAGGTGGCTTTCTAATGCTACTAGACAAGAAGTTTAGAAGAAAGAGTAGTAAAGAGTCTAGGAATACGTACATGCACAAGGACGTTTGCTTTGTGATTAGTGAAATCTAGAAGAAAGGGAAGTATTTGGTATGTATGATCCCCCCAAATAGGAAGGAAAGAGGTGGTGGGAAATAAAGATGTAGGTTTTTTTCCTGGACTAGCCATAGTTGGTGACATTGGCATGTACCTCAAATTTTATGGAATACAAGAGTTCATCAATTGCTAGGCATCTTTTTGTGTGCACCGCTAGGAAATTAAGACATAATGTTTTAATACTTTGATCGTCGGTTTGCAAATTGGCCTGTGGGTCAAATCTGGCCCACTGCCTGTTTTTATAAATAAAGTGTTTGGGCACAGAGCCACACCCATTCATTTACATATCATCTAGGGCTGCTTTTCTGTTACAGTGGCAAATTAAGTTGCCACAAAAGAGATTGTATGACCTACAGAGCTCAAACTCTTTTCTATATGGTCATTTACAGAAAAAGTTTGACAAGCCCTTATACTTTTATTTTGTATTTCCTGAGCTCTTCGTTTTTTTTCTTTAAAAATTGGTTTTTAATGTTTGTTTTTAAGACAGAGAGACAGAGAGACAGAGAGAGAGCAGGGGAGGGGCAGAGAGAGAGGGGCAGAATCCGAAGCAGGCTCCAGGCTCTGAGCTGTCTACAACAGAGCCCTACATAGGGATCGAAATCACGAGCTGAGCCATGAACTCATGACCTGAGTCGAAGTCGGACGCTTAACTGACTGAGCCGCCCTGGTGCCCCTCTTAAAATTTTTTTATGCTTATTTTTGAGAGAGAGACAAAGTGAGGGGGTGCAGGCAGAGAGAGAGAGGTAAATAGAGAATCCCAAGCAGACTCCAACACTGTCTGAGCAGAGCTTGATGAACGGGCCTCTAGCTCACCATCGTGAGCCGAAATCAAGAGTGGGATGCTTAACCGACTAAGCAATCAGGCTCCCCGTTGAGCTTTTAGACGTAGGCATAGATTGTAATCGTATCATTCGAAAAGTGAAATATAAGCAAACAACTTAGTTAAGGTATTCCTCAGCCTTTTGTAGATGTAACTTAGAGAGCCTGACCCATTTGAATCACTCTTCAATGCAGTAAGTGGTATCCACGATTTTCCACAAAATGTTTTCCCCAGTGCCATGGACACCATCAGCGGTGCAGCATTTCTTGAACGCGTACTTCATTATTGCCTCGAAGATTTTCTTCCAAGTTGCCAAAACCAGTTCTACGATGTTTTGATGCAGACGCTTTCTTGATTTTCCCAGAAGTTTTCAACAATTATTTTTTCATTGACAACCAAGTCTTCTATTCCTTCCTCAAGTGGTCTTTCAATAGTCTGTTGGCCGGATCAGTGAGGAAATGTGGTTGTCCAGTCGTGACTCCAGAATTAACCAAACAATTGTGCGTGCTCCAGAAGGCCAGGGTTCAAAAATGCCATTCGTTGTAAGAGGAACCCAGGGACTGGGGCGCCTGGGTGGCTCACTCAGTTAAGCGTCCCACTCTTGATTTTGCTCAGGTCACGATCTCTTGGTTTGTGGGATTGAGCCCCGTGTTGGGCTCTGTGTTGACAGTGGGGAGCCTGCTTGGGATTCTCTCTGTGTGTCTCTCTCTCTGTCTCTCTTTCTCTCTCTCTCTCTTAAAATAGATAAACGTTAAAAAAAAAAAAGGAACCTGGAGACTTGACAATGTGAAAGGCATGTGCTTCTTATAATTCATAAAATACCTTAGCTTGTTTGTTTCCCAGCAGGTGGGCAACGGCTTAGTTTCTGGTTAATTGAGGGCAGGGAAGGAGAAAAGGCTCCAGTTTCGTGTTCCTGCAGGTCTTTTGTAAGCCAGGCACTATTTGTATACTTGAGATTATCTGTCCAGTCTTTGCTTTATTTTATCAAGCCAAATAGACTTCCTCCCCAGGCTCAAAGTGAAACCTCACGGAAATGGACGTTCTTCCTGAGCCTCGAGATTTTCCGCAGCCCCGCTCCCCTGGGGCCGCGGTGATTCAGATTGATTGCGGTGGAGCTTAGCGCTGCCACGGGGCTGGAGTCCCTCAGCTCAGGCAGCCTGGCCCTGGAGCCTCCATCAGGCTTCTGCCCGGGCAGCTGCGGGACCGGCGGTGAAAACTTGACAAGTTCCCTCAGCCCTCCTCGATTTCCTGTGTGGAGGGAGCATCAGTGTCCTGTGGAAGGTCTAGAAACCCCTTGTCGGGTTAACAGGGTGAGGTCATTCTTTGAGCGGCTCTCCATTCACTGGTGTGTTTAAAAAGAGTTGTGCCTCACGCACAGGTGTCCCCACTCTCTCTCTCTGAATTTCTAGCCGCTGGGGCCACACTTCAGAGAGGTTTCTCACAGGGAACGTTAGAAAGCATCTGAGGGTCTGTTAAGTTGTTTTTCTCAGGACACCCCAGCATGTGGGGGTCTACAAACCCCTTTTTAATTTCCCCGACGGCTGGGGTCATAATACTATGTAACCCCAAGCACAGTGGAGAGAGGGCTACCAATTTTCAGAACTCTCCCTGTGGAGGAGACCTTGCAAACTGAAGAGGTAAATGATCCAAGCCAATGGGAGGCCTCGTGAGCGGAGCCAGGTTTCAGATGCACCAGGTAAGGACCAGGGTTTGGTGCTCGGGCCTTTCTGCCGGTTGTGCGGTCCAGTGCGGTCTATACGTTCTTTTTTTTTTTTTTCCTTTATGCCAGCTATGGTTATGTGAGCAGCTTTCAAAATGAAAAATAAAGCCTTCGCTTTTCCTATACTCTGCTTTTGTGGGATCCTCAAGGCCTTTCAAAGAGCTGGGGCCGTTTCCACAGCCAAAGAACAGCAGAGAGATCAGTTGTACTTGAGAGCTTGGTGTGTGCGTCGCTAACTTGTTCGGGCTGAAGAGCTCCCTTACAACTTGGCAAGACAGGAGAGATAAAAGGCAGTGTTGCGGCACTGCGGTAGTTACAGATTCATTATTTTAGAGCCCAAAAGAGGCAGGCGAAAGCCGTCACAGACTCCGAAGCCAAAACCTGGTTGAGCTGTTCTCCTTGCAGGCGGGTGAGGCTGGGCCTTCGTGCCTCCCGGTCACCATGACTTGGTAGCCAAAGATTTCTTGGGTTCACCAACCGGTGGAAGCAAAGAAGGTCCTATCGACAGTTACCAGAGCCTTGGGGGTGAAAGAAGGGACTAACGGTAGGGAAAGCGAACCTGGCTATTGGTTAAGGCCATAAGCAGAAGTCCAGAGGCTGGCCCCAGAGGCTTTGTTTCTGATTGCCTCCAGAATTTGAATCCAAAAGCTGGGGACAAAGGGCAGCCAAGTCTGTCACAGATAAGAAACTTTTCTTGAAAACCAGCACGATCTGCAGGGATGCACCATTACCTCAGGTCGCCACCATGGCAGTCTTAGCGTTTCAAACTTCTCCCCGACTCGTTAGAGTCTCCATTTCACGTTTGCTTAACTAAGTGTTCCATGCAAGCACCTTTGGCCAAAAATAACGTAATTGTGTCTCCAAAGCATATATCCCCCTTCTACCCAGAAGAACCCCGAGTTGCCGTAGCTTTTGGTTCCAAAGATATAGAATCCGACCTTGGGGTCAGGCCTAAGCTCAAGGTCTCTGACTTTTTTTTCCGCCCCCCCCCCCCCCCCCCGGCCAGAAGTTTCTGGAAATGGGAAGGTTTTCTATGATGAGGAAGCCTTAAGTGACTTCTGCTTAAAATAGCTATGGTTGTCTGAGGCAGGTAATTGGAAGATATTAACAGATCCTGCACCCAGAGTGTAGTAGTAAATTAAATCTGGGCTGTTCTCCAGCAGATATATTTGGAGCAAGGCAGGGGTGCCTGGCAACCAACCCCAGTGGGGTGCGGTGCTGAGACCGAGGCCACAGGTGTGCTTACACATCTTGCTCCAGGGATCACCAGCTTTTCCCTCTGGCTGTGTGTCAGTAAGGCCAGAAAGAAAAATGGCTTTTAATATTCAAATTCAAGGAGAGCCAACCAAAGAGAAGGTCATCTGAAGTCTGAGCAGAGTGTGGGGGAAACTAAGGTGTATCAGGAAATTCCACATTTCTCTTTTGCTAAATCAAATTCTACCTGGCTTAGCCATCACCTGCCCTACAGGAGGAGTGCATAGTGGGGACAGAGTCCCTACTCCCGTACTTGGGCTTCTTAGGACCGTGCAGGTGGGGCCTCTGGTCTGTATTTCATCGTGACTGCTATTGTTGCGACACTCAGGGTCCAAGATGGTGTTGGAAGGCGGGTGGGTGCCTTTCCTGATGATGGCCTGCTCTCCCACCTGGTCACTTTGGCCTCTGAGCCTTCCCTGCAGCACACAAAGCCACAGATCCTGGTAGCCTTTCTCTGAGCCCTTGACCAGATGGTCCCAGGAAACACCTGCTGCCTCTGGGGCCCAGACAGGGGCTGAGACTAGGTTTCCGGGTCTCCGAGGGCTCCATTGTACATGGAAGCCACCAGTTGGCTGACCCAGGCTGGGGGACTCTAACTCTGCCTGGGGTCGGGTCCCTCCTTTCTCCCTTACCCTCTAGAGTCTTCTCTAGCTCCAGACTTTGACAGCCTTAGCCTTTAGAATGAGGGTCAGCAAACTGTTCTGTCAAGGACCAGCTTTGCTGGCCACAGTCGCAGGTGCGACTACTCAACTCTGCCACCGTCGCCTGAAAGCAGCCACAGACAATTTGTAAATGAATGAGTTTGCTGTGTTCCAATAAACCTTTTTCATGGACATCGAAATTTGAATTTCATGTAACTTTCATGCGTCACAAAATATTACTCTTTCATTTTTTCCAATCATTTAAAAATTTAAAACCATTTCAAAACCGTTGCCAAGCATTCAGAAACCATTCTTCCCTTGTACGTGGTACAAAAGCGGGTGGTAGGCCCGATTTGGCCAGTAGGCTGCAGTGTGCTGTTCCCTGCTTTAGAAAACCAAAGCTTTTTGACTTTCCTCGGGGGCAGTGGATGCCCAGATGGCCAGGAGGAGGTATGAATAATTCCTCAGTTTTTGGTTTCATTTACTTGTTTTTGTTTTGTTTTTTAAGATTTTATTGTTAACTAATCTCTAGACCCATTGTGGGGCGTGAACCCGCAACCCCGAGATCAAGTGTCGCAAATTCACGTCCTCTCTACTCCGGGTCTTCCTGCCATCAGGGACCCTTGATGCTGGTCTAGCACCTCATGTCTGGTGATGATACTGAGTCCGTGGTCCTCTGACTCTGGCGTCCCTCAGAATCACCTGGAGCACCAGGAAGGAACACAGAGGTCCCCAGAAAAGGCCTGAACATCTGTATTTTGACCAAGTTCCCCAAGTAATTCCCTCCTGATTTTGAGACAGCACCCCCCACCGCCTCGGCTTCAGTGTGGTTTCATACCATTCTGCTCTTAAACCAGCTGTTTGCTTTGCCTGGAATAGTTATCTCCATCCTTCCTCTGGTCCACTTTACCTACAGTTATTTTGTAAAAACAAACAGAAAACATATGTCAACTAGTAGTGCCTCTGGGCAGACTCCCTGATCCCCTATCTTAGTTTGAGCTCCTGAAACAAGCTGCGTATAACTTTTTGATGGCACAATTACCAGACCTTACTTTGAGCGGATGTGTATTTGCTTGTCTTCTCAATCACTGTGGAAGCTTCTAGACTGGACCTGGTCCCCTTCGATTTTTTTTTTTTATCTTTTATTTCTAACCTTATGTCATACCAGACATAATACAGACTCAGTAACCGATGGTGGAATGAATGTGTGAATACACTCAGAGAATGGACGGCAAGTGATAAGGAATGGGCAGGAGTTGAAAGGCGTGAATAGAGACTTCTAGTGTTTAGGTCTTATTCTCCAGCTTTTACTGTGAGCTGTGGTCTATCTGGGTTTCTTTTGCTGGATTTCTCCTCTCAATGGCTAGGATTAAGTGGTCCTCCAGTCAGTTCACACTCATTAAATGACCTACACCAGTGGTTCTTAAGATGTGGTCCCTGAACCAGTTTCACCAACCTCACCTGTGAGAACTGCAACTTTTGCAGCTGTACCCCAGATTCATGGAGTCAGAAACTCTATCGGTGTTTTAGCAAGCCCTCCAAGTGATTCTGATGAGCCCTCAGTAAGGACCACGGTGTCTGGATCAGTGGCTCTCAAATGTGGCCGAACATTGAAACCATCTAGAGAGCTTTAAAAACTGATGCCGTGGCGCCTGGGTGGCTCAGCCAGTTAAGCATCCGACTTCTGCTCAGGTCATGGTCTCGAAGTTCGTGGGTTCGAGCCCGACATCGGGCTCCTTGCTGCTCGCTCCGAGCCTGGAGCCTGCTTCAGATCCTCTGTCTCCCTCTCTGTCCCTCGCTCAGAAATCAACAAACATTAAAAAGAAAAAAAAAAGTACTGATGCCTGTGTCTGTGCCCCCATTCCACTGATGTGCCAGTAAGTGTTTCACAACGGACTCCCTGGAAAATAAAGAGCCCCAGTTTATAGTGTGTGCCCATTTCTGTAGTATAAATACTCCACCATTGCACTTTCAGGCTACTAACATTAACGTCACTGAATATAGGGTCGGGGAGCCATGCACGACTGGCTCTTGGGAGCTACTAGGAGCAAGCTGGCTTCAGCACACATTGGTTCCGTCCCCAGAGGTCCAGATTAATCGGTCCAGGTCATGACCTGGGTGTCAGGATGATTTAGAAATGCCCCAGGTGATCCCAATATGGAGCACAGTTTGAGCTCCAAGGCAGTAGAGTAGGTGTGAAGTAAATGAGTGAACCTGAGTCCTCTCACCCAGTCATGGGCAAAGCACTTACAGTCTTCTTAATTTCATCTTTTCCATACTATGACGAAACAGGTTTTGTAGGGAAGTCATTGATATTCATACCAAAAAAAAAAAAAAACCTCGTATAAAAACTATGCATTTCTCCAAATTTTCTTCTCAAAAGTGTGGAAATATAAGGCTAAATGTGGGTTAATCATCTGTATAATTACAATCAAATTTAGTTTACATTCAGTCATCTAAATCAAATTTTTTTGATCATCAAATACTATATTTTAAACAATGTTGTTGTTTTGTTTTGTTTTTAATTTTTTTTAACGTTTATTTATTTTTGAGACACAGAGAGACCGAGCATGAACAGGGGAGGGGCAGAGAGAGAGGGAGACACAGAATCTGAAACAGGCTCCAGGCTCTGAGCTGTCAGCCCAGAGCCCGACGCGGGGCTCGAACTCACGGACAGTGAGATCATGACCTGAGCTGAAGTCAGACGCTTAACCGACCAAGCCACCCAGGTGCCCCTACAATGTTGTTGTTTTGTAAACAAAACAGTAGCAACACTTTTATCTGTCTGTGCAAGTATAAAGTTGCAGTGAAAACCAGATATTTTGTGTTTTTAAATTCAGATTTTTTTAGAAGAGGAACATTTTAGGTCTTTTTTGAAAGTTTATGTATTTTTAAATTGTTTATTTTATTTTTGAGACAGAGAGTGTGCTTGTGAGCAGGGGAGGGGAAGAGAGGGGGACAGAGGATCTGAAGCAGGCTCTGTGCTGACAGCAGAGAGCCCAGCCTGGGGCTTGAACTCACGAACCACGAGATCAGGACCTGAACTGAAGTCAGATGCTTAACTGACTGAGCCACCCAGACACCCCAGTTTATTTATTTTTGAGAGAGAGAGAGAGAGAGAGAGAGAGAGCGAGCGTGTGCATGAGGGGAGAAAGGGCAGAGAAAGAGGAAGAGAGAGAATCTCAAGCAGGCTCTGTGCTGTGAGCACAGAGCCCTACTTGGGGCTTGATCCCTTGAACCATGAGATCATGACCTGAGTCGAAGTCAAGAGTCGGATGTTTAACCGATTGAGCCACCCAGATACCCCAGTTTCAAATATGCTAAACTTAGGCAAAATAGCAATATTTTGTATTCTGAACATTAGAATAAACCACAATCGGGATATATAGTTTGACTAAAAGGCACAGAAAATATAAAGATGTGGCATTTTGAAAAATCTAGTACTAGTAGAAAAGATAAGCCATAAGGTGATTTTCTTTTATGTGGCTTGTTGTAGTCATGTTTGAAAAATGCAATTTCTCAGATCCTCGGGAAGAAAAATGGCCATATATATATATATATATATATATATATATAATTGATTAAAATAAAGATGAATAATTTATTCTAGTGTGACATTTGGTTTTCTGTGCATGAATAAAAATAAAGGGTCATAATGCATGGGTTATTCCTCA
Source organism: Prionailurus bengalensis (assembly GCF_016509475.1). Classification (NCBI taxonomy): domain Eukaryota; kingdom Metazoa; phylum Chordata; class Mammalia; order Carnivora; family Felidae; genus Prionailurus; species Prionailurus bengalensis. The sequence goes on from NC_057361.1 coordinate 9,115,894, forward strand.
TATACTTAGATGAAGTCATCGCTAATGAAAAGATGCTCTTAATTAGTGTCCATTAAATACAAATAAATCTGGAAGCCTCACCTACTAGATTATAGGTGATAGTGATTAACTGGATCTTAAGCCAATTATTCATTCCAAAATACTCCTACAGTGTGAAAGGAGACAAAGTTGATATGGTTTTCATGAAACAAGATTGACCAAGAGTGGATGATTATTAAAGCAGAGTGGTAGTCACGTAGAGATTCATTAAATTATTCTCCACTTTTATGCATGTTTGAAATTTTCCATAGTAAAAGGTTTAAAATATTCATTTCCGTTTTATTGTTTATACCTGGTGTCCTAGGCAGAGGGGGGGGGGGGGAATACAGAAAGAACAAGGAACTGGGGCTGTACCATTGAATAAAGGAGACCAGAACCCCCGCCCTCATGGCATTTTTATTCCACTGGCTGTTGGTGTGTTTAGGTCAGGGTAGGTGAGAACTTTGAATAAGAAGATACACCACAGAGTTCCAAGTGCTGTACTTTTTCTGGCTGTTATGTCTGTTCTTTGTAGTTAATTTCATCGGTCTCCTTTCACCTTCTATGTTGTCACTTTTGTTACCTCTCAGCCTACTGGGATTTTTTTTTTTTTTTAATTAGTTGATGTAGGCTTTCTTGCCTAGCATTTGGGTCATTGCTATTGGAGTCTGCACGATATGATCACTAGATTAGTGATCTAGTAAGACACAGTAGATTTTGAGTGAATTCCTGAGTTGCAAGTGAGTGGCTCTTGCTTCTTGCCTTGCCGTCTTCTTCTCCACCCCCACCCCCCAATTATTTTTGTGTTTCTAGATAGCTGAGGTCCTTAAATACATGAGGCATTCGTTTGGCAGTTAATAGTTACTAAGCACCTACTATGTGCCAAATGCTATTCTAGGAGCTGGGGATACAGGATATAAAATATGAATGTGATATATGCCCTGAGAGCTAGGAGAAGGTACAAGAGTTTTTAATACGCTGTGCTAGACAGAAAAGCATTTGCAAAGGCACCTCACCAGGCTGGGTGTGGGGGCTTTAGGGAAGGGTGTGGAATCTGGAAGGGCATGAGGGCACGTCTCACTGTGAACTTGGAACGTTTATCGTGCTTCTGAGACGTGCAAGTGGAGACATCTGGGAGAGAGCTGGCATTCCTATTATCTCTCACCGTATAACAAACTGCCCTAAAACTTAATGGCTTCAAATAACAAGGTATTATTTCTCACAATTCATTGGGTTTTCTGGACAGTTCTACTGCTGGTTTCGCTTGAGCTCACTCATATGGCCGCATTCATCCCGGACAGCAGCTAGGCTGGAAGGACCAGTCGAGCCTCACATGCTTGTTTGGCAGTGGCTCCCTGCTTGGCTAGGGGACCTCGGTTCTTCTCCATGTGGTCTCTGATCCTGCGGGACACCAGATTGGCTTTCTTCCTTTCCTGGTCTCGGAGCAGCATTCCAAGGCTGTGGAAGCAGAAATGGCTAGGCTTCTTTGGGCCCAGCTTTGGAAGACCCATAATGTGATTTCAGCTACAGGCCGTTTTTCAAGACCAGCCCCGGGTTTCAGGGATTGGGAAATAGACTCATTTTCTTACAGGGAGGAGAAGCAAAGGCACTTGCAAAGGGTCATGGGAAGAAGTCATGGCCACATTTTGTGATCTATTGCAGTTGCATAGATGCCTCTGAAGCTCAAGTGATTTGGATGAAAGATAGAGATTTGGATGTTAACAATGTACATATTGAAGGCTTCAAAAAAATAAATAAATAAAGGCTTCTAAATCCTGGCTGCACATCAGATTCCCCTGTGGAACAGGGGCGGTTTTCCATATGCTCCACATGCAATAATGGTGATTCTTATGCAAGAAGGAGATGCCCCCCACCCCCACCCCCACTCCCACCCCGGGGCGCCTGGTTGGCTCAGTCGGTAGAATATGATGCGGCTCATGCGGCACCTGGGTGGCTCACTTGGTTAAGCGACCTACTTCGGCTCAGGTCATGATCTCACGGCTTGTGAGTTCGAGCCCCACATTGCACTCTGTGCTGACAGCTCAGAGCCTGGAGCCTGCTTCGGATTCTGTGTCTCCCTCTCTGTCTCTGCTCCTCCCCCACTTGTGCTCTGTCTCTCTCTCTCTCAAAAATGAATAAACATTAAAAAAATTAAAAAACAAATATGCAGCTCTTGATCTCGGGATCTTGAGTTCAAGCCCCACGTTGGGCATAGAGCTTCCTTAAAAAAAATAAAAGAGATACCCCAAAATGTTGGGTGGGAGAACACAGGACTTCTGAGAAAAAATGAAACTTACTAGATACCAAGAAGTAAAGAATTCAGTCTCGCTTCCCACAGTGATTCCGTGGAAACTAGGTTAACACAATTGGCTTTATTCCCTAGTCCTAACAACAAAGTTCAGTGCCCACACATGGCTTTATTGGGTTCAATAAGGATTTGTAATAAAATCAAAACTTAATGAATTCGTAAATAGTTTCTATCTTCTAGTATGCATGCTGTCTTGCCAACCTCACCTTAAAAAAAGAAAAATAGTGGGTTTGTTTTCTTTCCCAGAATCCATTCAGACATGAGCTGGGTTCTGAGCCCTTATTTGCCATTAACTATCTTTGACGAGATTGACGTTAGCCTACCAGTCATCTGTTGGTACTGGATACCAGAGAAATGAGGGAATTCTCTCAAGGTGGTTATAGGGAGAGTCTCTTAAGAGCCCTGAACAAGAAAATGTTGCTTAGAGAGAATGGAACTTTCTTAGTGTTTTTAACTCCCTAATGCTGTCATTTTCACTACAGTAGTACTAGCCACGTGTTCATATTCATATTAATTTTCAACTCACTGTCTTACATTAAATTAAAATGAGTTCCTCATTTGTACCAGCCATATATCTATATATCTATATCTATATCTGTATCTGTATCTATAGATACCTATATATCTATATATCTAGAGATATAGATAGATCTAGATCGATCTATATATAGATCTGTCTGTAGATAGATCTATAGATAGATATAGATCTATGTATAAAATATAGAGAGATATATATAAAATATCTATATCTATATATCTATAAAATATATTTTTATCTATATATATCTATACCTATATATATCTATATCTAGATATAGATATATCTAGATATAGATGTATAGATATAGATATAAAGAAAAAAGTAGGTTTCTGTATCCAACGTGGGGCTTAAACTCACAACCCTGAGATTAAGAGCTGCATGCGCTACTGATTGAGACAGCCAGGCGCCCCATACCAGTCATATTTCAAGTGCTCAATAGCTACATGTGGCCAGAGGGTACCATCTTGGACAGTGCAAATGGACATTTTCCATCAACGTGGAAAGTTTTACCAGACAGCACCTTTCTGACATGTCTAGTTAAGAATAAAACAGGTAATGCCATTGTTAGATCCCCATGTTGTGGATTGAAATTAAGGGTAAGGGTAATTTCCTATGTGATTAAAAATACCCATTGCAATGCATTATAGATCAATTAAAACATTTTAGGTGAAGACTGTGGATAAGGAATACAACATAATTATGTTTGAGACCATTTGTAGATTAAGAGTTAAAAATTTTTTTAATGTTTATTATTTTGACGGAGAGAGAGAGAGAGAGACAGAGTGCGAGCAGGGGAGGGGCAGAGAGAGGGAGACACAGAATCTGAGGCAGGCTTCAGGCTCTGAACTGTCAGCACAGAGCCTGATGAGGGGCTTGAACTCATGAACCGCGAGATGATGACCTGAGCCGAAGTCAGATGCTTAATCGACTGAGCCACCCAGGTGCCCCTAAAAGAGTTTAGATATAGGTTACATACTGATGGAATTAGAGAAAATCTAACTAAGCTGGAATGAAGGGCCCAAACTAACAAAATAAAACCTAACAAGGCTAAATTTATATTGTTGACTTAAGTCAGGGCTTGACAAATATTTTCTGTAAACAGCCAGTTAATAAATATTTTAGACTTTGCAAGCCTGCCAGTTTCTGTTGTAACTACTCCACTCTGATATAATAGCATGAATGCAACCATAGACAGTATGTAAACAATTGTACTGGGCTGTGTTCCAATAAAACTTTATTTACCAAGAAACAGTGGTGGGCCGGATTTGGTTTGCTGGCTGTAGTTTGTTGACCCCTGCACTTGGTCAGTTGTTCAAGTGCAAAATGAGGTGGTTTGGCCTGACAGCTATTCAGCTGACAGTGTCCTGGAGGTCTTTAGTTGGCTTGGGGTTTCGCTTGAGCCAGTTGCCTTAGGTAATGCCATTTGTCTGTGCTAATAGACGTGTTCCATCAAAGTCAGGGAATGAAGAATTCTACTGTAGTTTATAATGGGAGTTTGTATTCGGTTTGAATGTTGACAATCTGCATATCGCATGGGATGTTCAAGATTTGGAAACTGAATAGAAGGAGAATGGAAGGAACTGGGGCCTAACTTAACAATGGTGAATTATTGCTAGATGTGAGTATGCTGTCTTCAAGTATGTAGAGTTCTGCCGTGTGGCAGCAAGTGTTATTTATCTGAATAATTCTAGAGATTAGAAATAGAACCATGGTGGGCAGCGGGGGGGGGGGGTGGCGGTGCGCCTGGGTGTCTCAGTCAGTTGAGCATTCGAATCTTCATTTTTGTCTCAGGTCATGATCTCATGGTTTGTGGGGGCGAGCCCCACACAGGCTCAGTCCTGACCAGTGCGTAGCCTGCTTGGGATTCTCTCTCTCCCTCTCTCTGCCCCTCCCCAACTTGTGCTCACTCTCAGTATCTCTCTCAAAATAAAATTTAAAAAACAACAACCAATAGGCCCAAGTTTATAAAAGGGGAGCTTTAAGAATATTACAGTTGTTACAAAATGGGCTACCTTGCAAAGTAGTTACTTTTCCACCACAGAAAGTCTGTGGAACTGAGTTGATTAAAGAATTTGTTCTAGAATGGGGTGGAAGGTTGTAAAGATGGTCGTCTAAGTTGTTCTGCTATCAGAACTAAGTTGCATATAGAGAAATCTCAACCCGAGATGGTTAAAGAAAAAAGAAAATCTGTTGGCTCACACAACTCAAAGTTCCCAGGGCAGGTCTGACTTCAGACGTGGCTGGGTCCAGAGGTCTTACCAAAGTCTTGAGGTCAGACTGGCTCCACAATATGGGGGACCTAGTACAAAATAAAAAGGCAGGCTCCCTTGGTCAAAAAATAAGAATGTCAGAATGGTGATAGCACAGCGTTCAATCAAGGGCGAGGGCCTTTCCGAATGGAAGGGCCCTATGAACCGGCATAGTCTGCGTACCCAAGAGTCACTGCCTTCAGGTTATGGTCTCTCCATCTTTGCCTCTCACTTCTAGTTTTTTCTAGATTAGTCCCATTTTCAGCAGCTTTTCTTCACTGGCAGCTCAAGGCTTGCCTTTGTTTTAGCTGCAAAAGAGTGTTCCTCTCCCCTGGTAATAGCAGCAAATTATACCAGATAATTTCAAGTAAACTTTTCTTATCTCTGATTTCACATGCATGGCGGCGCTCCCTTTGACCACGACTGGGTGGCATGTTTAACCCTGAAGCTGAGAGTAGAGTCACCAGTACTCAAACCATATGGACCAAGAGAGAAAGGGATAGTTCCAAAATGAAAACTGTGGGGGCGCCTGGGTGGCTCAGTCCAACGTCTGACTTCAGCTCAGGTCATGGTCTCAAGGTTCATGGGCTTGAGCCCCACATCGGGACTACAGATCATCTGTCCCCCTTTCTCTCTGTCCCTCCTCCGCTCATTCTCTTTCTCTCTCTCTCAAAAAATAAACTTAAAAAAAAAAAAGAAAAGCATGGAGGAATTACTTGAAGAAAGGGTAATGAAGAAAAAGTACAGAATGCAGAGTAGTCCAATAATAAATGTCTGCCCTGTTTAGCAAACCATTGTGAGCAGTCATGAGTTGACTCAGAGGAAGGAAAAGTCTTAATTCAGAAATCTTGTCAATAATTGGACACATTCCTTTTACTCTAAAGAGTTTGCCAAATTTAAAAATTCTGTTTTCTCAGGTATGGAAGCAAGATTTTTCCTGTCTCATGTATATTCAGTATAACATTTGTATTCTTAGCCTGATTCTTACTTAAAAAACTGGCAACATTCTGAGATCCAACCCTTATTGCCCTGCCTTGAAATTATTTTAATCAATGACCATTCCCTGGGACGCTATTATGTTTCTCAAGCACACCTTTCATTCAAAACTTGGTTCAGGTTCTTAGAAGAGGAAATCTATTTATCTGTATGTATATACACATATGTGTCAGTCATTACTTTGTGTTGGTCAGTCCTGCTGCCGAACCAGCACATTGTTTAATAAGCTCTGCTCAGACCTTGACATTTTTGGTGAAATCGTGAGGCGAATGCCCGGAAGGGTGAAGAGAACCAGGTAGCACCAGGACCACGTACAGTTGGCATTATAATGGAGTCACCACACTTGCAAATCGGTTCAGCCCAGGTATCCAATCTAATCCCGTGATATCTGACTTTATCTTTCTCGTCACACCTGACACTTTTGGGCGTCTGACTTAACTAACAATTTTATTCCCGTCGGTTTGTCAGGAGAGGCAGGGGAGAATTGAGTACAGTCTGCCCCTGCTATAGTTCCAAGCAGCTCCTGGAGAACCCTTTCCTGAAGTCCGCTGTACCGAGGCAGAAGTTAAACACCAGGTATCTGGAGCTGGACCTCTGGGGTTTGATCCCCGGTCCTGCCATTCACAAGCTGTGTTTTCTCGGATGAATCTGCCTGAGCTTTCTTTGTCTTGTCTGTAGAAATGTCATTGTTGCTATCTATGTATCAGCCCACAGCATGAAAACATGAGAAAGAACTTGTTTCCCAGGTCTGCCACACCTGCTGAGATTCACAGGGTACATTTTTCTGGGTCATTCAACTAGGATGCTAGCATAGAAAATGAAATGGGAATGCCTTGATTTCCTCTTAATATAAATAAGTTACCAATTACTAATGTGCTTGGTGAAGCATCCATTGGCCTACATGTACATTGGTTGACTTCTGCCTAACATCTGTCCTGAATCAGCATGGTTCATCCTCCCCAAATCTGTGAGGCATAATTTACATTAATTGAAAGTTCAAGGAAGGCTTAATTTTCTGATCTCTAACCTGCACATTGAAATCTGGTCTAATCATTACATCAAATCATTTGCTCCCCAAATATATGGATTTTTCCACTCTACAGGTTTGTGCTTAGCTTTGGTTGACCTTAAAGATTTTTTTTAATGTTTTTTTTTTTATGTTTATTCATTTTTGAAAGACAGAGACAGAGCACAAGCAGGGGTGAGGCAGAGGGAGAGGGGGACACAGAATCTGAAGCAGGCTCCGGGCTCTGAGCTGGCAGCACAGAGCCCAACGTGGGGCTCGAACTCCACGAAGCGTGAGATCATGACCTGACCTGAAGTCAGTCGCTCAACCAGCTGAGCCACCCAGGTGTCCCTGGTCTTAAAGATTTTTAATATAAACTGTAGTGTATGGGTGTGGTCCCTTCCTTCTATCTTCCAAGGAGGTAACTTTAACATTTCTTTCTTCCCACCGATAGGCACACAGGGTCCACAGCCTTTTTTTTTTTTAATGTTTGTTTTTTGAGAGAGAAAGAGAGAGAGATGAGTGCACAAGCCGGGGAAGGGCAGAGAGAGAGGGAGACACAGAATCCCAAGCAGGCTCCAGGCCCTGAGCTGTCAGCACGGAGCCTGACGTGGGGCTCGAACCGACGAACTGTGAGATCGTGACCTGAACCGAAGTCGGATGTTCAACCGACTGAGCCACCCAGGTGTCCCACAGAGTTCATGGCTTTTTTAAGACCAGCACACCAGTCTAGTGTTTTTCAGAATATAAATAGAGACATTGAAAACACACTTGGAGCCTTCTAAAATGACTTCCCTGAACTAAGTTAGAAATTAAAGTTGGGGCTGAGGTGCCTGTTTTTGACTCATTAAGTCTTGTGTTTTCTCTGAAACGGCAGGTCTCCTGGGACCAATCGGCAAACTGTTCTCTTTAAATTCCCTGAAAATCAGAAGGCACAATTTTCTGATAATTTTTAATTATTCTTTACTAGGACTACATACTGAAAATGGAGCACATCACCTGGGTAGATAAAGGAGACACATGAAAGAAAGGAAAGAAGGAAAGAAACATTTCTGTGTGAATTCGCAAAGCAGTCTGCGGCACAGATTTTTTTAAAAGTCCCAAGCTACTGTCCTCTCTTTGCTAACAGAACTACACTGATTTAAAACATACCACAGCTTTAGGGAACGGGAATAAAAATCCTGCACATCAAACAAATGCACATCGGGGAGCAGCCTTTTGAAAAATATTTGCCTGACTAGACACACAGAGATGGCCCTGGGCTTCCCATGAATTCCTGGACATACCTGCATTGTGCAGGAGACCATCATCGAGTTTGATTTCAAAGTTCAAGTCACTGTCTCCAGTGGCCACTCACATACTGAAAGGGATAAATACCCCCACTACATGCTCAGCCTTGAAACAAATTATAATAAAAACCGTCACTCGTAGCTATAAAAATTACAAGAAGAGTTCTGCCAGTCCGTTTTGCGTCCATAAGCCAGGGAGCGAGTGCACCAAGGCACGTTTACCCCCGGAAGTGCTCATGTAAAACTAACGTTTGTCTTGTATAAGAATATTTCATGGCAAGCAGATGAGGCAACATGTAACTCCTCCCCTTCTACTGATACTCAGCATGGAAGCGGTTATGGACCACAGACAAGCAAAGGACTCACGTGTGGAGATTTTCTAGAGTATAGGTGCCCACCCCACATCCACCAAATCAGAATTCTGGGCATGGTGTTCTGGCCTGGGTACAAAGTTAACGCCCCGCAAGTGAATCTCATTAAGAATTACTGGCGCCAGATGAAGCCAAAAGAACCTTCTCGTCCACCATTAGACCTCATGCCAGGGCTGATGCTTCCAATGGTCCTTCTACATCCGTAATCACCCATCTCCCCCCCCCCCCCCCCCCCCCCCCCCCCGTCTTTCTTTTTTTTCCCTTGACTTACTCTTACAATTCCTGGAATGGAAAACACCTTAAAGGGGCAACCTGTTCACAGATCCATTTTTAAAATGTCATTGCAAATGGAAGCAGTTCTGGCCTCACATCAGTCACAAAGGGAAACAAATGGAGTGCTAATGGTGGTGATAGTTTAAGGAACTCAATTTGCTCCCAGGGGCTCCATGTATCAAGTCCCGCTATAGCTTTATTGCATATTCACCAGAAATCATTACATTTTGGTAGTTTTTGAATTACATTACCCGGGGTCATAAAATTCCCTCTAATAAGAAATCACGGCTGTCAAGTCCAGTCTGATTAAAGAGAATGACACATGATCTGCAGCCTTGCAGATGATGTTTTTGGCCGCCCAGTACTCCACATTTGAAAGATGATTAAGTGATTATAAAAGGAAACCCATAGGTACAATTACAGGGACCCCACACCATAAATAATTTTAAAGGTGAGTAATCTGTATTTTTCATGTCTTTTATTGTTTGCATACAGTTCCTTGAACTGCCTCCTATCCCAAGGCATTTCACTGCTATACTTCATGTAAGACACCTGTTAAAATTCTCATCAGCAATGCACACCATGACCAGAAGACTAGAATTAGTCTTCCCTGCTAATGATCTAGAATGCCTGTGTTTTGTGAAGCATGGCATACTCTTCAAACAAGAAAGCAGGGGTAGTCTCTTCTTCCTTCTTACTGTCTTTCTATTGTAGTACTTGAGAGTGGCTGGGATCTTTCATTTTAACAAGTGGCTCCATATAATTATTATTATTTTTTAAATGGAATCTCCCAGGGGCGCCCAAGTAGCTCAGGTTGAGCATCCGATTCGATTTTGGCTCAGGTCATGATCTCACGGGTTCTTGGGTTCAAGCCCCACATTGGGGTCTATGGTGACAGCATGGAGCCTGCTTGGGATTCTCTGTCTCCCTCTCTCTGCCTCTGTCCCACTCACGTGACCCCCTTCACTCAAAGTTAACTTTAAAAAATGGCTCCATGTAATTATTTTTTAAATGGAGTCTCCCAGGGGCACCTGGTTGGCTCAGTTGGTGAAACGTGCGACACTTGATCTCGGGGTTGTGAGTTTGAGCCCCACGTTGGGTATTTTACTTAAAAATAAAAATCTTTGAATGAAATCTCCCAAAGTGCTTGTTGGTGCTGTTTTCTGTTTTACTTACTGTATGTCATGTAATAATATGATAGTATCCCAAAGAAAGTACTTAAATAATTTTTGGTGATGATAGCAATAGTATATTTTGATACCTTGGCTATTCAAAATTGGTAACAATGACTCCTAACAAAATACTGAATAAAGCCAAGGCTCAAATGTGTCTTTGGTATGTGACATGATGATAGAGAATTTCATCAAGAGGAATATAAATAATAATGCTTTCATTCATAGAATGAAAACTGGGCTGTGAGTTCTGGGAAGGAAATAAAACTATGTTATAACTTTTTTTTAAATGGTATTTTCTCACTCTCTTCTACGTTGCACGATATCCTTTTTTCTCCAACTTTTAAGAGAAAGTTAGACGCATCCACAAACGCATCAATGCGTCTTCATATTTTCCTTGTAATCTTCTGTGTGTATCTCCTCAAACACCATGCACAGCAGGGGGGATTAGGGAGCTAAATTAAGGAGTTTTTGTGAGGGGCGTCTGGACAATCTGAATGTATCTTACCTGTATAGGAAAATGCAGCATAATTTTCTCTCCTCTGATCATTAAAAGAAGAGAATAGAGTGGAAAAGGTTGCAATAATGTAAGGAAGTAGGATTTTTGGAAAAACTGTTTTAGAAGACACAGACCACCTGATAATAAACAAGATGTATACCCAGGTTCTCATGCCTTGAATGCGTGCCCCCATTTGCCTCCATTCCTATTGGTCCTTCTCAACCAGATCCAGTGTTTTTTAGGGGGCCTTCCCCTACTCTTCCCTACTCTGATGTATTTTACAGTATCCCTTCATAAATGTTTCACATTATCAGCCGTGTCACACTGTGTTTTAGTTGTTTCCAAGGCAGTCTTCTCTAAACAAGTGGATGAAATTTACTTTCGTTTCCATAACAAAACCAGACTTGGCTTTTTTTTTTTTTTAACGTTTTACTTATTTTTGAGACAGAGCAGGAAGAGGAAGGGCAGAGAGAGAGAGAGGGAGACAGAGGGCCTGAAGCAGGTTCCCCACTGCTGACAACAGTGAGCCTGATGTGGAGCTTGAACTCACAAACTATGAGATCATGTCGTGAGCCAAAGTCAGACGCTAAACTGAGTGAGGCACCCAGGCGCCCCCAGAGTTGGTTCTTTGAAAATACCAGTAAAATCAATAAGCCTTCAGCTAGGCTAAGAAAAAAAAAGAGAAGATGCAAATTACTGATGTCAGAATTGAAAGAGGGTACATCACTACAGACCCATGGACATTAAAAGGATTATAAAAAATATTATGAAAACCTCTGTGCTGACAGATAGGTTAACCTCAATGAAATGGACCAATTTCTTGAAGGACACAATCTGCCAAATCTCACACAAGAAGAAATAATCCGAATAGGCCTATAACTATTAAAGATATTGAATCAATAATTAATAACCTTCCCAAATAGGAAGCACCAGGTCCAGATGAATGGTGAATCCCACTACCGAACATTTAAGGAAGAAATTAGACAGGTTCTCTACAATCCCTTCCAGAAGATAGAAGCAGAGGGAATGCTTCCCAACTCTTTCTGAAGCCAACATAGCCCTAATATAAAAACCAGACAAAGACATTGCAGGAGGGGCACCTGGGTGGCTCAGTCAGCTAAGCATCCAACTTCAGCCCAGGTCATGATCTCACAGTTTGTGAGTTCAAGTCCCACATCGGGTTCTGTGCTGTCAGCCCAGAGCCTGCTCCAGAGCCTCTGCCTCCCTCTCTCACTCTGTCCCTCCCCGCCCCCCACCCCTTCTCTCTCTCTCTCAGAAATAAATGAAAACATTAAAAAAAAAAAAGACATTGCAAGAAAACTAGAGGGGCACCTGGGTGGCTCAGTCGGTTGAGTGTCTGACTTCGGCTCAGGTCATGATCTCACGGTTCATGAGTTCGAGCCCCTCATCGGGCTCTGTGCTGTCAGGATGGAGCCCGTTTCGGATCCTCTGTCCCCTTCTCTCTCTGTACCTCCCCCGCTCACAATGGGATCTCTCTCTCTCTCTCAAAAATAAAAACATTAAAAAAAATAAAACTGTAGACTGATAACCCTCATGAACATAGATGCAAAAATACTCAACAAAATATTACCACATCAAATCTAACAGTGTATAAAAAGAATTATACACCATGACCAAGTGGGATTTATCCCAGGTAAGCAAGGCTGGTTCAACGTTCGAAAATCAATGTCGTCAATCACATCAACAGGCTTAAAACAGAAAACTCACATGACTGTTTCAATAGATTCAGAAAAAGCATTTCACAAAAACCAACACCCATTTATATAGGAACTCTCCATACCTTCTGCTCAATTTTGCTATAAACTGAAAACTACTCTAAAGACTATTAAAAAATTAATTAAACCAAAAATTGGGGCACCTGGCTGGCTTAGTCAGTGAAGCGTGCGATGCTTGGTCTGAGGGTTGTGGGTTCGAGCCCCATGCTGGGTGTAGAGATTACTTAAAAATAGTCTTTAAAAAGCATTGCTTATGAATCACCTCTTTCCTTACTAGAGAGCTTTCCCCTCAAGGTCTGCTTCGGGTTTCGTTTGAATGAGCTGTCTCTTCTGTGCTGGCTAAATCAACTTTATCACGTTTTGAAACACAACCAAAATTTCTGGGCACATTCTTCAAACTGGGGCTCAGAGCCCTGTGGTGGCACTGCTGTGACTGGCCTCCATGCCACTGGATGCCACGTGACCCCGACATCCACGATGATTTAATTAACCTGCCTTGGTTATTTCTGCACTGGTGTACAGGAGAGGTAGTAGCCTTTAGTTACCAACAGGTGTTTTGAAGCTTTGCCCGTAGCAAGCTGTAGGAGTGGCTGAGCACGGGGGAGCGTGTGCAAGATGGCAGCTGCATGGACACTGAAGCAGGGTCTGACACGGTGGCGGTGGCGGGAAGGATGTCGTGAATGTTGCGTGATCGCTTCTGCTTCGTTTACCAGTCAAGCCTGACAGACAATGATCCTCCTTATCATCTGCTTCTCCCCCCTCGACAAGATGACAGTTGGGGTACATCTGCAGTAAGTGTTTCCAAGTTTACCTAGGTGTGTGTCAAATGTTGAATAGTGATTTCCAAGCTTTAGTGTCCATCCGAATCACCTGCAGGGCTTTTTATAATCAGACCCTGGACCCATCCCCAGGGCCTCTGATTCATTAGGTGTGGGGTTGGGCCTGAGAATTTGCCTTTTACCAGTTTCCAAATGATGCTGATGCTGCTGGTCTAGGGACCACATCTTAAGAACTTCTGCTCTGGGGGGCACGTGGCCGGCTCAGTCGGTGGAGCGTGCGGCTCTTGATCTCGGGCTTGTGGTTTTGAGCCCCACGTTGGGTGTAGAGATTACTTAAAAATAAATAATAAACTCTTAAAAAAAAAAAAAAGAACATCTGCTCTAGAAGACGTTTACCTAGACAACAGAGGAAGAACTCAGTAGAAGGTGGTAAGACACCAGAAAGTAGCATCCGTGTTTATCTGACCTTTTGCTAATGGATAAGTAGCTCAGACCAGTTTGTCTTGAAAGAAAATATGAGTGTTCCAGATGAAAAAAATAGAGTGTGCATCTTCCTTTTAAGGCATGGGCAGAAATGGTATGAAATGAGAGCAAAGAGCCAGCAGGAGGTGGAGAGCCATGTCAAATGTGAAACATGAGAACTTTTGGTGCCTGGTTCCCAAATCAGTTCTTACGATTTTTTTACCTATTTGTCTCAGGATGGCTAGATGGTTTCCTCCGTTGTGCTACCTGCATGGCTTATCCGCAACACATAATAGGCTTCTAAAATAAATATGTTGACTTTGAAAACTTTTTCTGTCTGTCTTTCGGATTCATTTTTACGTAATCGCTACACCCAAGCCGGGGCTTGAACCCTCAACCCCGTGATCAAGAGTCACATGCTCTACTGACCGAGCCAGCCGCACCCACCCCCCCCCCCACCCCCCGCCTCCGTCATTTTCTGAATATGGCTTTTGATGAGCCGCTTGAATCCTTGGAAACCAGTTCCTAGTTTTCCTGCAAAAGATTATCAAACGTTCCTTTAATGTCAAAAATATCCAGGTGCTATATGTTGTTATTGTAACAGACATCTATGCCTTTCGGAGATCATAGGGCCCCGGGCCAGTGTCAAGTAGCAGGTGACGGAGTAGTTGTGAGAAGATTTATGCTAATTGGATAATTGGAGGGTGTTTGTTTCTTTGGTAAAAGTCTGACAAATAGAGGTAGGTGAGATCTCCATCTCTTTCTTCCATAACCCGGCATGTGGGTGGTGTGTTAGGATGCTAGAGTGAAAGCGAGTCTCAGATCAGCGTTTGTCTAGATATTAATTAGCTGGCAGAAAGAAAGAAAGAGAAAAAGGGAACAGATTTACTACCTCTTCCTGGCGAGGTTGGTGACAGCCCCGTGCAGTAGCCACCTAGAGTTCTCTTGGAAACAGGCCTGGCGTCAGGTGTCTAGCTGGACTGGGCGAGGAGCCCTCTGTCAAGTGAGAGGCGGGTGAGGGTGAGGGCTTGGGCGCAAGACCAGATGGTCTGGCAGAACTGAGAGTGTGGCTCATGGGCGTTCGGCCGCTGGTATTGCCCACTTCTTATTCTCGTCTCCCGCAAGGGCGGTGGAACCCGTGGAGTCGTCCTGGCGAGCCCGTTTCTGCCACGCCACCCATTTCTGCAGAGAACGGGGAGGTCTGACACCTCTTAGGCTGATTAGCAAACGCTCCGGTGCAGATTTGGATGACACATTTGGAGTGCTTGCCTCGGCTGCCTCTGAGGTGTGGATTCCCGACTAGGGGCCCTTCCATACGACCTGATCCGCTTTAGGATATGGGTGGAAATGAACTTAGGTGCTCACACAGATATCACTGTTTCATACCCATAAAAGAAAGCTAGAAGAGGTGAGGTATAAAGTTCTACAGGTTAATTACGGAGAGGCTTCAAAAATTTAGGAGGTGATGCCCCTGTATCAAGTGTACGTGTTATAGGGGTTGGAGGTAAAGAAGTTTGGGGACTGTTAGTGTTTACTAAAGTATCATTCTATAAAATTTGGATGTTTTGTGTATGATTTAGGTTACTATTTAAGAGAATGTTATAAAAGTGATCTTAGTGTATTTTCTCTCTCTCTTTTTTTTTAAGTAAACTCTACCCCCAACACGGGGCTCCAACTCACGACCCCAAGTTCTAGAGTCACATGCTCTACCAACTGAGCAAGCCAGGTGCCCCAATTTTAGGGTGTTTTAATTCCATCTTAAAGACCTAGGATTTTCGATTCTGTAAGGGAAAAAACAGCTAGCGAGAGCAAAGCCATGCTGAAAAAGCGGGATCTTTTCACATGTTTCTATTCCTAGCACAACACTTGGGTAATGCTGATAGCAAGCCCTGCATTTAATTATTGAAAACAATGCCAACACGAAATGAAGTTCCCAGTGCTGGCTTTTCCCCTTTATCTGAGATCATTTAATTTGCCAAATAACTTGAATGAAAGGCTGAGGTCGAAAGGTTAAGAAAAGACATGTCGCCCTTGGCTGAATTCTGTCTTTTCTCTTTATGCCATTTGATAGACAGCTTAAACTTATAAATTCAGTGACAGGACGATATGTATGTGTATGTGTGTCTATATACGTATGTGTGTATTTAAATACTGCTTAGATTTTCTGGTTTTTAAAAAACACTGAGCATACAGGCAGGTGAGTCAAAATTCAAATGAACTTGGAAAAGTAATTTATTTAACCTAATTTAAAATTTTATTTTATCTCAAACTTTCAAATTCACTGACTAGTTGTCTCCAACGGCATAATGTATAAATAAATACCGATCCAAATAGTAGACTATTGGGACAGTGCCATTGTTTTGGGGTCCAAAAGACTACCTGCATGGGGGTGACTGGCTGGCTCAGTAGAGCACGTGGCTTTTTTTTTTTAAGTTTATTTTATTTATTTTGAAAGAGAGAGCAAGTGCGAGCAGGGGAGGGGCAGAGACTGAGAATCCCAAGCAGGCTCTGTGTTATCAGCTCAGAGCCCAACACGGGGCTCGAACTCATGAACTGTGAAATCATGACCTACGCCGAAATCAAGAGTCAGATGCTCAACTGACTGAGTCACCGAGGCGCCCTGAACGTGTGGCTCTTGATCTCAGGGTTGTGAGTTCAAGACCAACGCTGTGTGTGGAGACTACTTAAAAAAAGGGGGGGGGGCAAAAGACTACATATTTGGCATTTTTCTATAAGGGCTCATCAGAAGATTCCTGCATATGGTTTAATTTATTTATTATTATTTTTATTTTTAATGTTTACTTATTTTTGAGAGAGAGAGAGAGCATGAGTGGGAGAGGACAGAGAGAGAGAGGGGGGAGGGAGACACAGAATCCGAAGCAGGCTCCAAGCTCTGAGCTGTCACCACAGAGCCCGACGTGAGGCTCGAACCCATGAACCGGGAGATCATGACCTGAGCCCAAGTCGAACACTTAACCAACTGAGCCACCCTGGCGCCCCTATTTATTTATTTATTTATCGCTGTTCCACAGCAAGGATGCACACTAGAACCAGTGAGAGGGGAAAGCACAGGCAGCTTCTTGCACTGTCCCTGAATGAGGTCACCCAGAGCCCTCTCTCCCCCAGCAGGACAGCGCACAAGTCCTGTACGATGTTTCTGCCGAGGAAAGGCCGTCTGAGCCTCGGTGCCTAGGGTTTTTATTGGTGTTTGGTCACGTCATCACAACGACCTGCCAGTATTTCTGAAAGTCGGGATTCCCCCAAGGAAAGCAGGTGTTTCGAGCCCCAGGTAGGCAAAACGAGCTGCTAGCTAAGGGAAGTCTTCCGAAGCTGAGACCCCAGAAGCCAGCCAAGGGCGAGCCCTACAGCTGACCTTCCTGAAGATAACAGCTCAGGCCTGCGAAGTTAACCCTTTCCTGCAGAGATGTGTGCTGTTTTGAGTACTATTGTAGTATTTTTCGTGTAATCTAGAAATGTGTGCTTGCTTGAATGAATACATCACACCGTCAGCTCCTTGAGGGCCGATGTCACAGCCTGTTTATCTGTGTTTCGGTGGCACCCAGCATGACAGACGTGAAGAGAAACCTGAAGGTTGTTTCTGGAAACATGAATGAATGCATCCGTGGAAAGTGGGGTTTTAGTCTTGTGTGTAAATTACAAGTTGGATATTTCTTAGATTGTAATTTAACTGTGGATATCATTTATAGATGATAAGATTCTTATTTTCTGAACAGAATTCTGGTAGTCTAGCCACAGTAATCTTTTTAAAAAAATTTTTTTAACATTTATTTATTTTTGAGACAGAGAGAGAGTATGAACAGGGGAGGGTCAGAGAGAGGGAGGCACAGAATCCAAAGCAGGCTCCAGACTCTGAGCTGTCAGCACAGTGCCCGACGCGGGGCTTGAACTCACGGACCGCGAGATCATGACCTGAGCCGAAGTCAGACGCTTAACTGACTAAGCCACCCAGGCGCCCCTAGCCACAGTAATCTTAATATGACCTCACTTCTAGACTCTCCAAGCTAACCACTAAGTACTTACGGTGTTGTGTATTTTCCAACTTTGGAGGGGTCATACAGCGCTGATCGCGAGCATCACGGGGGGGCCAGGATGGGTGCTGTACTTCTGTAGGTCACAGAGCTGCCTGCCTTGGCCCAGGTCCCTGTTGCCATCGTGTTTGGCCTCTGGCTTTGGATGGAGCAAACCATCATTGCAAGAAGAGCTTCCGTTTAGGACACAGTATCACAGTAATCACATCAGGGAGGAAGAAAGGAAATCGCAGAAGAGGATATGGCTGTTTACCCACCACATCTGGGCCAGTTGAAGCTCTGGACTGTTTGCAGGAGCCTGAAGCAGATTTAGTACAGACTTCTCATCCAGAACGTTTGTTGTGCCAAAAGAAGCTGTGTGTGTGTGTGTGTGTGCGCGCGCGCACACGTGCGGGTGTGTGTATACATACATGCTAAAAAGAACATGAAAGTGTGTGTGACCACTGAAGGATGGAGTACAAATTATTTATGACACAGAGCCTCTGAATAGGAAATTAAGACATTTGAATCTGTGTGTTTCTTTCCCTTTTTAAATTTAACTATGTAGGGGTGCCTGGTAGCTCAGTTGGCTGGGCTTCTGACTCTTGCTTTCGGTTCAGGTCATGATATCATGGTTCATGAGCTCGAGCCCCACATCGAGCTTTGTACTGACAGCATGGAGCCTGCTTGGGATTCTCTCTGCCCCACTCTCTGTGCCTCTCTCTCTCTCCCCCCCTCCTCTCTCTTTCCCTCCCCTGAGTGCAAGCGCACACTCTGTCTCGAAAGGAATAAACAAACTTTAAAAAAAAAAAAGATTTGACTGCCTAGAATGTAGATAGAAACACACTTAAAACGGAATTGAATTGTTAGGAAAGTTTGGAGTCTCTTTAACTTTCTAGCAACTGTCCTTACAGATGTGTTGGAAACACTATTATTGAGCCCCATCGTGATATGGAATGTTCTAGTGTTAAAAGGTAAACTGAGGCATATTACAACTCACTTCAAATTGGGTGGTACCAAACTGGAAGTGGTTAGGAGCATTCCTCGACAGGAGCCAGGGGAAGGAATTATCTAGAGAAGGCATGGAAGCAAATAAAGGAAATTGTGGATTGGCTCTAACTTGAAGCCTAGTTGGCTGTTTGTGATTGGTTGTCCTTAGATACTGATTTCATAACCTAGAGGCTTAGAGTTTGGCTTGTTGACATGGGCCACCACGGCATTAGAGCCGCCTCGCTCTAATGGCCTCCTTGTTTCATTAATTTAGCATTAGCTTATCCCATATTACAGTTTAGCAAAAGTTAGCATGTGTGTGTCACGTACATCGCCTGTTTTCAAATACATATATTTGTGTATTTTTTAAATTCAGGATTCCCGTTGGGGTTTTCTCTGAATGTATGTGGACTGTGGATGTCCAGGGGTAACAATAGGGCTCCGTCATGACGCTTTAAGCCTTCGTTTCCTCATCTACAAAATGGGGTTATACAGACCAAATAAAGCAAAGACTCCTAATTTACCAGCCGTGAAATACTGATATAAGGGATTCTTGCTGTTGTCATAGCACTATTAGTGAGACATTTGACAAGCCCAGAAATGTGTTCGCTCTCGGTCTTTTGCTTTGTTTCCATTGACTGCTTGTTGTATAGAAGCAGGAAAGCTGGGAGAAGGTGAAAGGGAAGCGGGGGCATGAGTTGAGTGGAAGCTCAAGGAGGCTGCCAACAAGGGTAAGCTTCCTCATGGCGCTTCTAGGTTCTCAAAGACGCTGGCTGCTGCAGCATCTGGCTGTAAACGTGATTTTGTTGTGTGTGTGTGTGTCGAGGTGACTTTGGTACATAGAAAAGATTATTTTATAAAGTCTTACTTTTTCATGTTTATTTATTTTTGAGACACAGCATGGGCAGGGGAGGGGCAGAGAGAGAGGGAGACACAAAATGTGAAGCAGGCTCCAGGCTCTGAGCGGTCAGCACAGAACCCGACGCGGGGCTCGAACCCCCGGACTGTGAGATCATGACCTGAGTCGAAGTCGGATGCTTAACCGACTGAGCCACCCAGGTGCCCCATAGAAAGATTATTTGAGGACAAGGTTTTGGACTAACTTGGTAACCAGTATATTCAACTTATGTATTCAAAATCCTGTTTCTTCCTTTAAAAAAATGTTTTAGGGGTTCCTGCATGGCTCAGTCGGTTAAGCACCCAACTTAGACTCAGGTCATGATCTCCCAGTTCACGAGTTTGAGTCCCACATCAGGCTCTGCACTGACAGTGTGGTGCCTGCTTGGGATTCTGTCTCTCTCCCTCGCTCTCTGCCCCTTCCCCACTTGCACGCACTCGCTGTCTCAAACTTTAAAAAATTTTTTTTTTAAAGTTTCAACCCGACAAAATTTCATAGTCACTTTTATGAAGACTTATAATGAAATTCTCTCATGCATTTAAAATGGCATTTCTGTATTTCTTTGACAGTCCTTCCGGTGTCTAACAAATCCTTCCGTGTATTTAAATTACTCTTATAAAGTTAATGTTTTAAGCTTCTAGATACAAGTGTTTCGTTCTCTTGAACGTTCCAGCCCCATTTACAAAATGTCATTTAACGTATAAATCCAAATCTCTTGAATGCACAACCCCAAGATGAAGAGTTGCGTGCTCTTCCCACTGAGCCAGCCGGGTGCCCCGCAAGTATACATTTTGAATTAGAATTCCAAGGCTAACCTTTTAGATATTCTCTATGCCAAATTCTCTTAAATAATATAAAGTATTTATAATGTGAAATATATGCAGATTAACTCTAAACTTAATGCGAGGGTATTAATGCTGTGGGATTGATTTACTCCCATCATTTCCATATTTGATTCTAAATCTTTCTGGGGTTAAAAGACATTCCAGGAAGGAAAAAAATTCATTCTCACCAAGGCAACTTGGGGTTCCCATCTCCATTCACCCAGCTTTTCATTCAGCGAGGGGGGCATAGGTCTGGGGTTGATTCATTCTCCTGCCCCTGATGAGAAATACCGATCACTGTTAATACCCCTAGTTCCTGACCACCGCTTCTCAATCTTTAACGTGCACACGAGTCCCCTGGGCGTCTCGTGGAAATGAAGCTTCTGATTCTGTTTTGCTTATTTATTTTTGTAATGTTTGTTTATTTTTGAGAGAGGGAGAGCATGAGCGGGGGAGGGGCAGAAAGAGGGATCCAAAGCGGGCTTTGCGCTGATGGCAGAGAGCCTGATGCGGGGCTCGAACGCACGATCCGATCCGTGAGATCATGCCCTTGAGCCCAAGTCGGGCGCCTCTGAAGCTTTCGGTTCTGAAGGTGTGGGCGGGTCTGGGATTCTGCATTTCTCACGGAGAAATCTACCTTCCCTCGCAGTGTGGTTGGTTTTCCGTTTCCTTGACTCTCTTGAGATGTTCAAATGTCATCCCCAGTAGACTCTGCAGACTTCTCCGGGCTTTGTGTCACTGTTGTCAGAAAATTAAAAGAACCTTGAAGAGTAAAATTACTCTGACTCATCTAGAAGGAAAAACTGTTGTGAAACGAATGCATAGAAATAATTCACTAGGAAAAAACAAATTAGAAAGAATGGGGATAATGTTGCCAGGGTGATAACGTGAACTCCCTTGAGTTTTAGAAATAGAAGGTAAAGCATTTTTAAAAGTTGGTTCCTGGAAAAAAAAAAAAGTTGGTTCCTGTATCTAAGTGATTTCTTAGATTGTTTTCAGACACTCTGTATTGATTGAAGATATTAATACAGATGTGGAGTTTGGGGGGTTTATTTGTTTTCACGTAATGGCTATGCCCGCTCTCCCCTCTCCGCTGGGTCCTTGTTTGATTGTCAAGGAATACAGCTTGCTCGGTGACTTTTTCTGTCTGTTATATGAGATGCAAGGCACCTCCAGAGCAAGCTCTTTATTTAAACTAGCTAATCCTGGGCCAAATTTCTCACTGACATTTCTTTACTCAATAAATTAGGCAATTTAAATTTTCAGAAAACTCTCTGTACGTGTGAGAGAGAGCGAGCGAGCGGGAGAGAGTGCGAGCCTGTGGTATTGAGAACTTGGGGGCAGGCAGTGAGCACACTTGAGATCCCATCACAGATCATCGCCATGGCCTTACCGAGGCCCGGGTAACATGTTCCTGCTGCCTGCCTGGCCTTTTGGGCAATTAAGTTTGCCACTCTACTAGAAATAGATCCACACAGGGTGTTCCACTTCTAGAAATCTGCCAGAAGAATTAATTGGACAGGTGTGCAGTTTTGTTCAAGGATGTTCATGGTGGTAGCGTTCGCCATAGCAAAATATTAGAAATTACCTAAAGGGCCATCAATAGGGAACATTCATGTAGTGGGAATAATCTGCATTCGTTACAAATCTATATTACCGTCATGGAAAAGCGCTTTGTTCAAAGACTAAAGCAGGCTACAACGAAGTAGTTAGAGTGGGATCACATTTTTCGTAAAAAATTAAATGCGTATTAAATTTTCCAAACCAAGTAAAATGACTCTTACACAAATATAGAATGAACGCGTGTTAAGCATTTTTATTTCACTCCTCATTCGTGAGGGAATCACTAGGATGTGCGAATGGTTGCGAAACTGGCCTCTTCAGCAGCAGGAAAGGGAGCCATTGCCCCTGCACCTTATAGCATTTATTTACTTGTCTATAGAAAAGTATTATTCCTCATTGCTTTCCGTCGTCTACGCCTTCCAGGGTCGCAAAATAGTTCAAAGGCAATCACAGGGGCAGAACCACCATGGAGTCAGAATCAACTTAGAAAGGCGGGTTCTAAAGTTCAGTGTCTAAACAGTGCGTAAGTTTTTCTTCAGATACACCTGTTTCCCATGTGTACGTATGTGTTCGAGTCTGAAATGAGAACGGAAAAATGTTGGTGTCCATGGATGGTAGGTTTTTCTGTACTGTCCCAGTATTTCTAAAAGAGCATGTAATATATTTTTTTATAATCAGAACAAAATGAACCCCTACTTCCATATTTCAGAACAACCAGAAACCCCCCTCTTAGGCCGTTGCTAAATCCTTCAGCAACCACAACAAGAGCCGCGGATGTGGCACCGCTGTGCTGGGATCAAGATGAAGCACAAGAGCGAGGGCAGGGAATGCGGGCTGGTCCACGATCCCCTTGCTGACCTGCTATTCCTCAGTGGTCCTCCGGTTGATGGCTTCGCCTCCCGTCCCCAAATACCCCCACTTACAGGACGTGGTGACGAAACCAGGGCGCACTGGCGTGTCAGAGGCTCTTCTGGCTTTACGTCGGTGAATAAAGTGCCAAGAAGCTGCGGACGTTTTCTGTCGAGTCAGGAAAAGCCCTGTTTGCTAACAAGCAACTTCCGGGCGGGAGAGGGGAGAAGGACAGTGGCTCCGCGTGGTCGTGGTGTGTCGGAAGGAAAGATGCTTCCCCTAACTGTGTGATGACATTTATTCACCAAGAGCTGTTTCTGACCGCATGCAGCCTCCTTCGGGTTAATGTGTTTATTTATAGAACTCATTTGAAAAATTAAACGGAGCTGTTTCTCTCCCCAGTTGTTGTGAAGACATAATAAACATGCTGGTGGCATATATTCTTTCGTAAGTATTTGCCTAGGTATCGACTATTGCCCAGAGATCTGTTGTCTTTCACTGCCCTGGGTGTTTTTTTCTTGTTTTCTCTTCTTCTCCCTCTCAGGCCACTGTGCTTCTGGCTGTAATCCTCATGTCCTTCCAGCCTGCCAAACGGCAGCTTCTTTTCGGTGCCAGGTTTTTCTTATAATCCTCATTCTGACTGATGGGAGATTTGCAGACAAGCTGGCCCACACATACAATACAGTGTGGATCTTACTGACGGCGCACACGGAACCTTTTGGATAACCCTAGAAGGTTACACTCATCGCCCGTTGTACGGAAGTGATTAAGATTGCGTCAGTAATTAAACGGCAGTCTCTTGTTCTTCTTGGGTTTAGCTCAGAGCTGTGTGCGTGTCGGTGCCAGAATATTTTTGTTGAATGAATGAACTGAATAATGTGTATGTATATCAAGTGCTGTGTCACCTTTCTGGAGCAGCACTGTGTCTGGCTGTGGAAGCGTCCTGCTCTTTACTTCGCCTATTCATTTCATTTCACTTGGAGGTTGAGTTGTAAAACCATTGCATTTGGTACAGTGCTGGGCAGACCTCCCATGATGCTCAGGGCACCACCCGTAGGGCGGGACTAGCCTTGGGAGAGAAGGAGCGAGAGGGGCTCGGAGGCCTCTACCGGAGGGAGGAGTGTCCTCCTAAGCTTCAGGTCCTGGTAACCATGAATATGACCTTACTTGGAAATGGATTCTTTGCAGAGGTCGTGAAATTAAGATGAGGTCGTGTTGGATTAGCGTGTGCCCTAATCTAATGACAGCGTAGGAGGGCATGTGAAGACACGGACGCAGACACAGAGACACCGAGAGAAGGTGACAGATGGACATAATGTAGCCGCAAACCAAGGGATGTCAAGGCTTGCGGGCAACTACTAGAAAATAGGAGGGAACAGGAAGGATTATTCATCTAGGACTTTTCCCTAGCCTTCAGAGGGAGCATGGCCCTGCCGATACCTTGATTTGAGACTTCTGGCTTCCAGACCGTGAGAGAACACATGTCTGTTGTTTTAAGACCCCCGATTTGGGGTCATTTATTATCCAGCCCTAGGAAACTAATACAGTGTCCCTACTTCCAGGCGGTGTCCCCCTTTCTTTCTTAGTGTCTGTCACTCCCCTGGTCTCCCACGCCCTTATCGTATAGCTTCACCCGTATAGGAGTCAGGATTCAATAAGGTAAGTGGAAACTACTCTAAAGTATATTGAGCAGGAAGGGATTGAATAGACCGAATTATCAGCTTGTGCCCTGTTGGAAGAATTAGGTATCAGAGGTCAGGGAAATCTTTCTAGTATCCAGAGGTTGGGAAGTACAGGGAAGACAAGAAACCACGACCTGGTATTTTAGCAGCCTTCTGCACTGAATGGGGTGATTCTCAGGAAGCTTCTTGGAAGATCCCAGCAAAACTCTACATTTATCATCTGCCCATGCCCACGCTTCTGCTCCTGCTACTGCCCATGAATAATGCCTTCTCTCTCTTCCCCTACCAGGTCTCTGTGAATGACTTCCACTGGTAGAATGTAAATGGAGCCTTGCTGCTAAGGGGTGCTGGGAAATGTAGTTTCCAGGCATTTAGCCCCACGGCACTATGGAGACTGTTGAAGGGCAGGGACAGAACTAACTACAGATGATGATATCTTGGGGCTCCTGGGTGGCTCAGTCGGTTAAGCATTTCACTCTTGATTTTCGCTCAGGTCATGAGTTCAATCCCTGCATGGAGCTCTGTGCTGACAGCTTGGAGCCTGCATGGGATTCTCTGTCTCCCTCTCTCTGCCCCTCCCCTGCTCACTTTCTCTCTCTCTCTTTCTCTCTCTCTCTCTCTCTCAGAATAAATAAATAAAACGTTAAAAAAAAAGATGATATCTTGCTTACTCATCTCAATTTGTCCCCTCAAAACAAGCACAACAAAAAGTACTTATTTCTCTGGAGGATTCTGATGATCTATTCATTTACACCAAAGGTATTAAGGACCAATAATAAAATGTTTGTTCTCCCACAACTCTTTTTGCACTTTAATAAGATCAAAGATTTAATTCGAAGAAGTGAATCAGTTTATTTGACCCTTAGTTGGAACAGGGACACACTAACAGCAGTGTTTTCTGCGGAGTCCTCAGAGATACGAAGAAATTTTAGGGGGCAGCCTCTGCTCTACAGGATTTGAATCCAGTTTGGCTTTCCCTTTGTGCACGCAATGGCATTCTCTTTTGTTGCTCTCCTTTTGTTTTTTATACAAATACATACGTGAGAGCCAGATTCATTCTGGTTAAATGGTTACATTCCTCCAAATAGTCTATTAGTGGTGGATATCGGTGGGGCAATTTTACCCCCCACCCTCCCACCTCCCACCTGCCGTCTCCCCAGAGCACACGGTGCAGTGTCTACAGACCTTTTTGGTGTTCGCACCTGGAGTCGAGGGGGATGCTACTGGCCTTGAGTGGGTAGAGGTCAGGGATGCTGCTAAACATCCTGCAGCACACAGAACAGCCCCACAAAAATGAACGATCCTGCCCCATATGTGGTCAAAGGGAAGAGAAGGGGTGAAGTAGATCTTTAGCATTGTGACCCTTTTCTAACCTCAGGTGATTTCTGATGCTGCCGCCGCCAGTGTTGTCCAATGTTCACTGCCTTAACCCCCTCACTGTCCTCTGAGGTGGGCAGCCTTGGCGAAAGGCGAGGCCGGCGTTCTCCCCCTGGCCGCCCAGTGCAGAACCAACGTGCTGGCAGTGCGTCCCCTCCCTTTTAACCCCTCTTTGGGTTTGTTCCATTCTGAGATCCCCTCTCTTTCAAAGCCTTCTTCCTCCCACAGTGTGGAAACAGCGTGTCAGTTTGCCCCACTTTTCTGAAGGGTCTCAGGGTCTCATCACACGACTGGGAGGCTCGTTCTGTTCTCTTCCCTTTATCGCTCTCCCCTTCACCCCTGCCCTTTGCCAAATGATCTGTGTCCTCACATTCTGGACGTTCTCATCTTCACTGCATCGGCTGGAGGAAAGCTGATGCTGTAGCAATCCGCTCTTCTCCCCAAATCCCACCCTGCTCATTGACACACACTTGCTCCCCTACGCCCAGGGTGCGATCCTCAATTTGCACAGGTTGTAAATTGCCCCATTTGTGAATTGGGCTAATTGTATTCATTTGTTCATTTGCTTAAAGCTGGAGGAGTCACTTCTCTGGATTACTCAAGACGAAATTCTTAGAGGGCAAAAACAAGGTCCCTGTAGGGCTTTTCCACCAACCCGGTCGCAAAATCAGGGCTAATTAGATGCTAAAGGAAGACTCTCTGACGATGAAGGTGATGATAACCGAGGCTGGAAGGGACCTTGGAAACCCCTGAAGCCTGTTCGCGGTGCACGCAGGCAGACGGCCTCCCATCATCCAAGACAGATGACAATCTGTCCACTTTCAAAGATTTCCAGAGAGGAAAATTTCGCAACCTGTTTCGGCTATTAAGTACCGGGCGTGAAGTGCTTCCCTCTAATCTAACCTACATCTCCAGCCTCTTAAGGAATCAACATTGTGTAAAAATATAGAGCAATGCGTTTTGAAATACGAGTTAGGATTTTCTTTATATATGAGAAATGTATATAGTACAATTTCCCTTCAAGTTAAGAGGATTTTTATTTTTATCCGAAAAAATTTGCTAAGCTAGGGCTTTTGGCAAAGTTTAAGTCTTTCTCTTTACGCTCGGGGTGCTTCCCCACAGCTGACTTCGGATGCCCACGGCTCTTTTAGGATGACTCATATATTGGGGTGTTGATTTCTCGAAAGACGTCACCTCTCCTTCTGTATTAAAGTGGTGCATTGTACTGTTTCCTTCGTAACTTCCTACAGGGCAGCTGTTAAATTATGCAACTTCACAGGGCACTTCTGTCTACCTCAGCATTTCCCCTTGCAGCGCAGAAATGAATTCTCAAGATTTGCGCAGTTTATTCAGCAAACAAGGACTCAGCTTCTCTCGTGTGCTCTGGCACCGTGTGGGCTAATTATAGAATGGGAGACGCCGCTTTGGAGTCGAGCGGGGAATTTAGACACGTGATGGGAAGTTCGGGAAAGGACCGTGGGCTCCGGGTAGCCGTATGTTCAAGATCAAATGGGAACTATTTCGTGTACGATTTTCCAGTCAGGTATGCCTTTCTGCATTTTTCAAGAACATATGCCTTTAAACCAGGAGAAACCTGGTGACAAGTCTGGTCTCCGTGGCTGTGTGATCTTTCTGAACTTCGGAATATACCCTTGCAAATGGAAAGAAATCACATGTGCCTTAAAGACCGTTGCGATGATGAAATTAGGTCAAATTCAGTTAGGTTAGATTCAGTGAGATAACAGCCTTTGAAAGTGCTAAGCAAAGGGCCTAATACCGAGTGCTTAATAAATGTTGTTTATATCCTCTCTCTTTGGTCGCTCAAAGATACTGTAAAGGACTTTTATTCTTCTCTTGGGGGGAGCAGGTCACCTGGTTTCAAGACTACCTTCCCGCAGGTGGGGACTCTTCCAAGTCATGAGGCAGAGCCCACCCTACCACAGAATCTGAAGATGCCACAGACTCCTTCCCATCCTTCCTTGCAGCCAGCGGTGGGGCGTGTGGCCGATCAGACACACCAGCCCCTGTCCTTGAATTAATGGCTCTTGGTTTGGAGAAGCAGGGGCCACAAGAATCCGTTCCGATGCTAAGTCACGCTGGTCGTAGCCCGTGTACCTGGCCGTTCGAGGTCTCAGTTGCTGCAGCTCTCGCAGAGACAGCTCAAGTCCACACTGGTGGCATCCACCATGCAAGTTTCAGTGTCTGTCCTCAGTGGTGACAGTAGTGGTGTCTTTTTTTTTTTTTTTCTTTTTAAGTGTATTTATTTATTTTGAGAGAGAGAGAGAGTATGAGCGGGGGAAAGCCAGAGAGAGGAGAGAGAGGGAATGCCAAGCAGGCTCTGCCCTGACGGCACGGAGCCCGATGCGGGGCTTGAACCCGTGAACCGTGAGATCACGACCTGAGCCAAAACCAAGACTTGGACGCTCAACCCACTGAGCCACCCAGGTGCCCCAGTGGTGGTATCTTTAGTGTTTCGATTTGTGATGTGACTTCTAAAGATCTTTTTTTGTATTTAAAATTTTTGTTTAAATGATTATTCATTTTTGAGAGAGAGCAAGCGAGAGTGAGAGAGAGAGAGAGAACATGAGCAGGAGCAGGGGAGGAGCAGAGAGAGGAAGACCCAGAAACCTAAGCAGGCTCTGGGCTCTGGGCTGTCAACAGAGAGCCCCGTACGGGGCTCGAACTCACGAACCTTGAGATCAAGACCTGAGCTGAAGCCAGATGTGCACTGACTGAGCCACCCAGGCGCCCCTGGGATGTGTCTTTTCATGTTGACCCTGGGGGCATTGCCTCTAATCCTGGTTCTCAAGACCTTCATGAACAGTCATGTTTCATTAATCCCTCTGAGCTTATTTTTTATTTTCTCAATGTTTATTTTTGAGAGAGAGCGAGAGAGAGAGAGAGAGAGAGCGCGTACAAGCTGGTGAAGGGCAGAGAGAGAGAGAGAGAGGAGAACAGAGGATCTGAAGCCAACGCTGCGCTGATAGCAGAGAGCCGGATGTGTGGCTCACGCTCGCAAACCGTGAGATCATGACCTGAGCTGACGTCCCACGCTCAACCGACTGAGCCACTCAGGCACCCCTGAGGTTATTTTATTTAAGTTCATTTATTTATTTAAGTACTCTCCACACCAAGCATGGGGCTCGAACTCACAACTCCAAGATCAAGAGTCACATGCTCTACCGACTGAGTCAGCCAGGCACCCCCCTTTGAGCTTATGTTATCCACATTTTGTTTCTGATGCTCACAACTCGAACCGGAATGGTAAAAACACTGTTATAATTACCATAATGAGTTTTTTGGTTATGCAATGATACCTGATATGCTATCAAAGAAGGAAAGACTGTTCAATTCTATATTATTATTTAAAAAAAAATTTTTTTCAACGTTTATTTATTTTTGAGACAGAGAGAGACAGAGCATGAACGGGGGAGGGGCAGAGAGAGAGGGAGACACAGAATCGGAAGCAGGCTCCAGGCTCTGAGCCGTCAGCCCAGAGCCCGATGCAGGGCTCGAACTCATGGACCGCGAGATTGTGACCTGGGCCGAAGTCGGACGCTTAACCGACTGAGCCACCCAGGCGCCCCTGTTCCATTCTATATTAAATTGACCCTTATAACCATCCTTTTTCAGTTAGTTTCCCTTTTCTATTTTTAGTCTTTCTGCGTCTTTCTATTGTTACGTGTTATTTCTTATTAGAAAAATAACCGTGTCCCAGAGTTTCCATTCTTTTGGTGCTATAGATCTACATGACAGGAAGATATACCTTGTAGAATTGCCAAAACCTGTAATGCCATATGCAGAGAGCAGACAATTGTGACTTTCTGTTTTTGGTGTGAAAAGCAATGCGTCACTATTCTTCATCAATATTCTATTTTAAACCCCAACTATTAAGCCCCAAAGCTCTTTGCTATAGATAGAAATTTTGCAATATTTTAACCAAAGCTGCGATTTAGAGAAAAGAAAAAAAAAATAGTACCTCTTTAATTAAAAAAACAACAACAGGGGTGCCTGGCTGGTTCAGCATGCGACTCTTGGTCTCAGGGTCATGAGTTCAAGCCCCACATTGGGCATACAGCTTACTAAAAAATTCAAAAAAAAAACATTACACAGTAATCAGTCAATCAAAACGAAATCTCTGAGGTTTTTGTTCCAGCATTGGCAGTGTATTATACTATCATTGGACTAACCATTTTGCTGATGACAGTTATAAATTCGCAATCATAAACTGGAAAAACAAGTGTTTAAAAGCTGTCTGGAGAACAACAATAGCAAACAGGAACTGCAGGGCATGTGACCCTTCACAGAACAGGAGCACATTGGGTGAGATCTACACTTAACTCTTCCCCATTCATGTGGCACACAGGCACGGACCTAATGCAGAAAGTGGTCCTCTAATTAAGCGGAGGACTCAGCGGTTAGAGTTCAGGGCTGCTGAAACACCTGGAGATTGAGAGGCAATCCTGGAAAGTGGGACCCCAAAATCTCCTTACAAATCCCCAATCGATTTCTAAATTGTGCGTGTGCAGGTATGGCTCCAAGAAACACAAGAGAAAACAGTAGTTGAGGAGTTAAAGACCTGAGCAGAGATTTCACCAGTTTCCTGGTGCTGGGGAAACAGAGATTGATAAACAGGTTTTCTTTGAAACCCTCTAGTAGCCCCTTAGGAGTAAGGACTGTGTCCAGGAATGAGGACCAGGCCCTTGAAATAAGGACAAAACTGAAATAGACCCATCCTAAGGGACCAAAAACCAGGACTCTATAGAGTTAAAGAAGTGATCCTCTATTAATATAATTGCCTGCTACAACAAAAATTAACACTTTTCGGAGGAAGATAACAGAATCCAGACGGTATACAACATATACATAATACATAAAATGTAACCCATGATCAAGAAAAAAACAAATCAGGGTGCCTGGGTGGCTCAGTCGGTTAAGTGTCTGACTCTTGATTTTGGCTCAGGTCATGAACTTGCAGTTTGTGAGATCAAGCCCCACGTGGAACTCTGCACTGTGAGTGCCTAACCTGCTTGGGATTCTCTCTCTCTCCCCCTCTCTCCCCACCTCCCTTGCTTGTGAGCATGCTCTCTCCGTCTAAATAAATAAACTTAAAAAAAATCTAAAATGTAAAGAGTAAAATTATGGAAAAATTCTATTTGGGAAATCTTCGGTAAAATTATGAAATAATTGGAAGAAACTACAATGATTGTGAATCATTCTCGTAGGGTGGTTTTGCCAATTTAGAATTAGCTAACCGAAGTAAGTTAGCTCTCAATAGGTATTTAATTTGTTGGTTTTAATCATTGGGTATAAAAACTATGTATGACATTAAGAATCATAAAACCCGGCACAATTAAACTCTAATGGACTTTTGTCATTTTAAATTGGTGTAGTTGCTATACTATCTTGTTTTTTCAGCCCTCCTGTGAATCGGTCCAGTGTATCTTGCATCAATATATAAATTATTTCCAATCATAAGATATTTCCCTAATTATCTATAATGTAGTACAGACATTTTTAATCTGGAATTCATAAAACTAAGAGCAGACATCCCTATATATATTTTTTAATTTTACAGAGTAATGTCTTAAAAAGTATATTTTCTGAAAAGTATATTTTTTGAGATGAACTCTAATTTTTTTTTGTCAGTTTTATGTTGGATATTTGAAAGAGCAAACCAAAAACCAATACCAGGTATTATCTTCACTTCATAAAGGAAACAATGCTACAGAACCAAAAATTAATTGAAGAAACCATAATAACAAGAGAAACTGAAATCCTCTATAAGCAAGAGCTGTAGACATTTTATAGCCACGTGTATATATATATATATATATATATATATATATATATATACACACACCACATAGACATTATTATTATTTTTCTTTTTCTGCTGCAGAATATTGGACATCTCCTCCCTTAACCCAAATCTACAGCTTACCATTTGCAAACCCTTGCTGTAGTGTTAGGGGTTTCGGTGTAGTCGGTGGGTATAGTGAGTGGGAGTGGGTAGGTCTGTGAGTCCCTTGAACGTGTTTGCAAAAATTTATCTATCTAGGGGCACCTGGGTGGCTCAGACAGTTCAGCATCCTGACTCTTGATTTTGGCTCAGGCCATGATTTCATGGGTTTGTGGGCTTGAGCCCCGCACCAGACTCTGCGGGGACAGCACAGAACCTGCTTGGGATTCGCCCTCCCTCTCTCTTCCTGCCCCTCCCTCACTTGCATGCTCTCTCTCTGTCTCTGAAAAATATATAAATAGAAAGAAAAAATTTTTTTTCAATGTTTATTTATTTTTGGGACAGAGAGAGACAGAGCATGAACGGGGGAGGGGCAGAGAGAGAGGGAGACACAGAATCGGAAACAGGCTCCAGGCTCTGAGCCGTCAGCCCAGAGCCTGACGCGGGGCTTGAACTCCCGGACCGCGAGATCGTGACCTGGCTGAAGTTGGACGCTTAACCGACTGCGCCACCCAGGCGCCCCAGAAAGAAAATTTTTAAAAATTTATCTATCAATACACGTTGGTCCTTTTCTGGGAAGAGGGTTTGTAACTTTCAGATGATTATCAATTGTGTCTTTGGTTCCAAAAAGGCTAAGAATCTCTACGAATAGTCTTTTCCCGTATTGACAGTGGTGAATTTCTTTCATTTCCTCATTGCTTCTAACTTTTAATAAATGACAAAAGAAGTCGGTTTAAAGAGATAGTCATTTGGTCATTTCTTAGAATTATTTCACTTATCAAAAACGGAGATGAGGGGTGCCTTGGTGGCTCAGACGGTTAAGCGTCTGACTTCGGCTCAGGTCATGATGTCACGGTTCATGAGTTGCAGCCCTGCATCAGGCTCTCTGCTCTCAGCACGCAGCCCGCTTCGGATCCTCTGTCCCCCTCACTCTCTTCCCCTCCCCTGCTCACGTGTGTGCGCTTGCTTTCTCAAAAATAAACAAATACAAAAAAAACTGAGGTGAATCTTTTCAGTTATCAGATGTTGCTGTTGTAAACTATGAAAGCTGCTGCCATATTCTCATAGGTTCCACTTAAGTGACAGTTGCTTGGCTTTCTTTCTGCAGTAGTGCCTTTGGGAATAATTATTGGCTCTGTGACTTTGAGCACATCAATGTATTTATGACCCACCTTACTCAAGAAAGGATTTCACGCTGTTCCTAAATACGTGCGCAAAACAATAAGGCAGAATCTGAAGTATGTGATAAAAGCAAGTATGCAAGAAACTTAGATCAGAAAGATGATAGGAAGCCAAATATTAGTGCATAAAACATGTGCCTCAAGTGACCTCGCTTTTGCTGGACACACAATTCAAAATTGGACCAGTCTTCTGAGTAATCAGCACAAAGGGGAAAGTTAGTTGAGTTAGAGGGGGAAAGAATGCAAGTTAGCAAAACTGGCTTGAACCAGCCGAATTCCGCTTGCACGAGCACAAGCCTGCATGGGCTGGCACAAGCCAGTAGGAACCGGTTAGAAGCGCGCGAGTACAGTATCCTTCCCCCAGATGGTGGAGTGCCTCTGGCTTCTGTTCTCACGGAGGGCCTCTGGGACCGAGAGCCAGGGCACATCCAGAAGAACTTCTGGAGCCCTGGGAGTCTCTCCCACCCCTCTCCTGCCCCTCCGGCCCACTGTCTCATCACTGGCTGTCTCCTTCCCTCCTTTCCATTCTTCTGTAAATTTTGCCTGAGCCCCTGTGACACCAGGTGCTGTGCTGGACACGGGATATAGCAGAGTGAGGAAGTTTGCCTCTGGGGCGCCTGGTCATGATCTCACAGTTCATGGGTTCGAGCCCTGCGTTGGGCTCTGCACCGTCCCTGCGGGCTCTGCTTGGAATTCTCTGTCTCTCTCTGCCCCTCTCCCAGTCGTGCACGCGTGTTCTTTCTCTGTCTCAGGATAAAAAAAAAAGTTTGCTTCTGAGGAAGCCGGCAGTCTTCTAGAGAAGTCAGCTGTGACACACTGTGAAAAGTGATCTAAGGCAGGCAAAGGGTACCCAGGGAACCCGCCTTCACACTGTCATGTGTTTCTCTGGAAATGATTGGAATATTTGGCAAAGAGAAATCCACATATTTGAGGGACTTTAGATCTGCCCTGACCAGGTACCGCTGGAGCCTGAAATAACCCCCAATTTACATATGTGCCGGCCATCTCACTGGGACTTTCTGAAGGGGCCGGCCAGGTGACAAGGGTGGACCAGGATGTCCTCGTCTTTCCTAAAAGACGAGGGGGTGTAGCTTCTTAACACACAGTTACAAAGAGCTTGGCAGTGCTCCCAACGAGCACAGTCTGATGTTCTGGAGACTCTGCGGGCAGTCACCGTGTGTCACTGTTGGAACCCTTCCCTCTCGCACACCAACACGCACACGCTCGAAAACGGGGAAATAAAAGCAGACGACCTGCAGTTTGGATTTAGACGTATGAGAGAAAGTGACAGCCTTACCATTCGCCAACTTTAAAGAGACAACATTAAATGGTAAGTTGTATTTTGAAAGATCAAACACCGAAATGTTAGACTTTCAGAAATACACAGGTTTTAAAATGTCAAAATGAGGCATTAAAAAAAAAATTTATATAATTTCAAAGTGACAAAAGGAAACTGACTATTTTGGGGGAAAGGTACTTCTGTGAAAATCAGAGTGTTTGATTCCGGTGGGGGTGATTGTCTCGGTGCTCTGGCATTTATTTTGCGTTCTCAGCAAGGACCCAGGGGAGGACAGCTTCATGTAATGTGACAGAGTTGGAGTGACTGGCATTTTGTAGTTCTCATTAACGGGATTGAATCCACAAATGGAGCTAGTTGCTTGAGCCTCTGGCTATACTCGAATTTTCTTTGATAAGCAATGAAAGGCGGAGCTCTGGCAAGAAGTGGTGGGACTCAAGTTTGGCGAAAGCAGCGGTATCTTCTCGAGACTTGGATGGAGTCTCCTGCTTGCTCCCGTTCTAGGGCTCAGCCCCCACTGTCCTTGGGCTCCACTCGATGTCACAGGGACGCCTGTGTGTATGGAAAGGATCATTTACAGTAACTGTGCTTTGAACCTCAGTGAATCCATGTTATTAGTCCATTTTATTTTTGAATCGAGTAAAATAAAGGCGATCGCCTTTGTCTTTTCTTTGCCTGATATTGAATTCACGCCAAACAAATGATGCTTATTTAAATAATCGAAACCATTTTCGAAGGTAGTTCATTAGATTCTTTTGAATGTTTTACACCGCTGTCCTGCATTTAATATGTTATATTTTCCTTTCCAGTGTTCCCAGTGACTGACGGGACAGCTGGATGTGCAAACTAAGCACTTAAGAGGGCTCTTACAGTAAATTAAACTTACAAAGCAAACAACCTACGTGAAATGTCCTAATCCTGTTTCAAAATTATCAATTTTCTTACTCTTTTCAGCTTAAAATGGGAAGGCGGATATGATAGGGTTTCTTTTTTCTTTTCCTTTTTACATTTATTTTGAGAGAGAGAGAGAGCACGTGGTGGAGAAGGGCAGAGAGAGAGGGAGAGCGAGAATGCCAAGCAGGCTCCACACTGATAGCCTGACACGGGGCTTGATCCCGAGACCCTGGGACCGTGACCTGAGCCGAAATCGAGAGTTGGACGCCTAACCGACTGAGCCACCCAGGCGCCCCTGTTAGAGTTTCTTAAGTCATTTATGTAACAAATATAGGTTGTTCATAAAATTTACTAAAAGATACTAATTGTATGACCTCGTGTGATTTGAGTTGTTTACTTAATTCTAAATATTCCCCGTGTTGAATATTCCACTGTGGCAGAAACTTCCAGTTCTTCTGTATCTTATCTTCCTTTCCTCCGTAACAGGCGTTGGCAAACTTTTTCTGTGAAAGGCCAGAGAGTAAATATTTTAGGCTTCGTGGAGCACACACAGTCTCTGTCACATTTATCCTTTCTCTTTCTTTTCTTAACAATCATTTTAAAATGTAAAAACCATTCTTAACCCTCTGGCCCTAAAAACACAATGGGCTGAACTTGGTCTGTGAGTTGTAGTTTGTTGACTCCTGTTCCATAATTTTAAAATCTTAACAAAAATTTTTCTTATGTGAGCTCTACACCCATGGTGGGGCTCGAAGTCACGACCCCAAGGTCAAGAGTCGCACGCTCTACTGACTGAACCAGCCAGGCGCCCCCAATCCAAGAAATTTTAGGGGAGCGTGGCTGGCTCAGTCCATGGAGCATGTGACTCTTGATCTCAGGTTCATAGGTTTAAGCCCGACATTGGGTGTAGAGATTACTTAAAAAATAAAATCTTGAAAAACATTCTTTGGTTTTTTTTTGAGCGCGACACATTTCCCAGACTCCTTGCCGCTCGGCCAGATTAATTTCTGTCCTCCTTCCCTCAGAATGGAATGCAGACCTAGTGGTGTACCATCTTGGACCCATGGTCAAGGACAGCGTGGTGGGAATGGCAGAGCGTCAAGATAAAAGGAGGCTGGTCTGGGGCAGCGGGATGCTGCCACGCGCCCACAACTTCACCCAGCGGTGTTGACATACCAGCCTAGCCTTTTATGTAAAAGTAAATTCTATTCAGCTGAAGTCTTTATAGCCAAATAAAGCCAAATCTAGTTTTTAAAATTATTTTTTAACGTTTATTCATTTTTGAGAGATGGGGAATGAGTGGGGGAGGGGCAGAGAGAGAGGGAGACACAGAATCCAAAGCAGGGTCCAGGCTCTGAGCTGGCAGCACAGAGTCCGATGTGGGGCTCGAACCCACAAACCGCGAGATCATGACCTGAGCTGAAGCCAGACGTTTAATCGACTAAGTCACCCAGGGGCCCCCAAATCTATTTTTTTTAACTAATCCACTTTCTAAGGGGACAGATTTCATAATGCAAGGGATCTCAGGTTAGTGAGTCAAAAGTTCCTAATCACCTTATGGTTGTCATTAGAATGAACTAGGTCTTTAGTAATTGCTAGTTGCTTTCACCTTTTTCTCATTTTCATGCTAAAATCCTGTATCCCTCACCCAGGTGTACAGAAATTTTAATGCAATTTCGTTGGATGTTTAAATTCTCTTCATGGCTTATTAGAAGTCCCAATGACATTGGGGTGCCTGTCTGGCTCCGTCAGTAGGGCATGCAGTGCTCCATCTTGGGGTCGTGAGTTCAAAGCCCTGCGTTGGGCACGGAGCCTTGAAAACAAAAGGCCCAGTGACATTGCTTCGGTGCCTTGTTTTGTGTGTTGGCTTGTTTGACTGGTTTCTTCTAAGAAGGCAGGACTTTTGGGTGTGAGAACATGAAGATCCTGGCTCCTTCTCTTAAAAATTGTGACTGAGATGCGGGGCTCTCTGGTTGGATTGAGAACCACCAAATGTGAGCCGACCCAATGGAGTGGAGGCCGGTGGCGCTGGCGGTGAAAGAGTTCCCCCAAGGCAGAACAGAAGAGATAGATGTTTATTAAATACACCACCTGAGAGCGGCCGGCAGGACCGTGAGGGAGAGACTGTCTCCCGCGGGCGGTGGTGAGGGGCCACGGTTATAGGACAGAGTGGGGGAGTATGGAAACTTACAGAGTGTTCCTTTTTTTTAAAAAAATTTTTTTTTCAACGTTTATTTATTTTTGGGACAGAGAGAGACAGAGCATGAACGGGGGAGGGGCAGAGAGAGAGGGAGACACAGAATCGCAAACAGGCTCCAGGCTCCGAGCCATCAGCCCAGAGCCCGACGTGGGGCTCGAACTCACGGACCGCGAGATCGTGACCTGGCTGAAGTTGGACGCTTAACCGACTGCGCCACCCAGGCGCCCCCAGAGTGTTCCTTTTTTTAGGAACTGTGCCTGGTTGTGATGGGTCAGTTAGGGCCTATGGCAGTTTCCAGGCGGGTTTCTTAATGAGCCTGTTTGCATACGGGTGGGTGGTCGCCGTGGCCCCTTTGGCCTTGATCACATTTTCATTGCTCAACCTGTTGCCTAAAAGCAGCCTCCACAAGAGGCGTCAAGGACATTTGGACTCTACTCTTAAGACCCTGGATCAAGTCTCCCTCACTGCCTTCTTCCTGAGACCCAGTGTCTGAACTGGCCGTGGCCATAGCTGCGTTTCTTCCTGGTTCCTTTTTCTGACCCTCAGCTTTGATTGATTTGCTCTGAATTCTCAGGTTCTCGAGCTCTGGCTTATGTTTGCCAGGTTCCTTCCAAAATGGAATCCACCGTGCACTCTTCATCTGTGATACGGTCCCCTTCAGGATGGCGTGTCTGCCACGCAGCAGAGGCTCCATAAAAAGTTCCTTCTCTTAGTCCTGTTGCTTTTGAAAATTAGAACCAAATCATAACTTTTGGTGACACTTCTCATTTTTGGCCTTGAAAATAAAAGCATACCATATAAATGCATTTTGCCAGAATTAATTGGTCTCTTCACACATAAAAGTTGAAGGATGGGTGGAAAGCATCTAGAATTTATGGAAAATATTTTGTCCTGAAGAAGCTGGGACATATTTTCCTCAGAAGAGGAATTCACCCCTCTGAGAATACGTTTTTTTGTGTTTTATTTTTTGGGGATATTTTTTTTGTTTGTTTGCTGATTTTTGCTGGAAGTTC
This sequence comes from Prionailurus bengalensis, assembly GCF_016509475.1. Classification (NCBI taxonomy): domain Eukaryota; kingdom Metazoa; phylum Chordata; class Mammalia; order Carnivora; family Felidae; genus Prionailurus; species Prionailurus bengalensis. The sequence continues at coordinate 9,154,351 of NC_057361.1, forward strand.
TAAATGACGGATGGGAATTTAATCATCTTTGCTTGCTACATGTTTTTCAGTGGGGGTTCTTGTCGGATGAGTACTGACTTACCTTGAAAAATGGCTTGTATATCAATTTTCAGAGTGTGGGCTTTCCATATTTCGGAAAGCTTTCACGCGGTGCTTTTTACCTGCAGTCTCAGGGTACTTTACTTTCTTTGTGGAAAAGAGGAAAGGGTGAAAATGTGTGGCTTAACCAAGTTCCGCTAAGGTAACTTATCATATCATTTATAAAACTGGAAATGGCTTAAGTGTTGGTCCGCGGTTATTCGTTTCATCCAGTGTCCTGAAAACCTCTGTCATATTTAGGTAGGCATATATTGAAGAGCGCATATCTCCTGGTACATTTATTTCACTTGCCTTTGGGATACATCTTTTAAAGATCTAGTCAAAAGTGGAGTTAGAGGGCTGCCTGGCTGGCTCAGTCGGTAGAGCGTGTGACTCTTGATCTCGAGGTCCTGAGTTCAAGGCCCAGGTTGGGGGTAGAGCTTACTGAAAAAAATAATAAAATCAATACTTAGAAAAAGTGGAGTTAGAAATGTTTATTGAGAATCTGTAGCTACTTTATTTTGGAACATTGAAATTTAAGGGAATATTATAACATATTTCAAATACTTTCCTAGGTTCTTATGTTATATTAACTTAATAAGAATGATTTATTAAATTCTTTATCAAGTTCAAAGTTAATTAAAAATAAAAGCTTTCTAGCAGTATGAACAGTTGAAGTTTTTCTCTGTATATATATTTTTTCTTAGCCAATGGCATTTTGAAATAGTTTGTTGCTGATTATTGACCTTTCAAAATACCAATAAACTTGCCTAAGAAGTATAGGCTTTATGCAGTATGATACTCTCTTGCCATCAGATACATAATATTTTCCTTTTAAAGTCTGATGTCACTTAGCTTTATAGAATCCCACGTTCCAGACTAGGGATAAGTTGGAGCTTAATTTGTACCGAAACTCAATGTATATATATATTTCTTTATCTGCTATGATTTATACCTTGTTGTAGATCAACTTACTACCGACCAATGAATCACAGCTAAAGACACGATATAAAATTTATTCCTTGTTTGTAAGAAATCTAAAGAGTTAAAAGAAACCTGAGGGCAAAGAGTGATTTTACTCAGATATGGCTCTAGAGCACAAATGTCACAGAATTCTTTTGTCACCTTTTATGTAGAGGATCATGTCGTTGTAGATGTCCCTCCTAAACTTTTGGTGTTTCTTATGAAACTAATCACTGTATCTTCACATGGATAATTTTGGGTTGCATATGGCAATGCACATCTTCTACAGTAATGAGTGGGTGGGTTTGTAAGCATCCTTTAAAAATCTTTCTTACAGGGTCACCTGGTTGGCTCAGTCAGTTAAGCATCCAGCTTCGGCTCAGGTCATGATCTCACAGCTCGTGGGTTCGAGCCCTGTGTTGGGCTCTGTGCTGACAGCTCAGAGCCTGGAGCCTGCTTCAAATTCTGTGTCTCCTCCTCTCTCGCCCCTACCCTGCTTGTACTCCGTCTCTCTCTCAAAAATAAACATTAAAAAAAATTTTTTTAATCTCTCTTATAAAAATGACCTTAATTTTATGAGAAAATACTTAAGAGATCATGTTTAAGTAAAAAAGTGATAAATAAATATGTGACATATAATTTTGTTATATGTGTTGATATTTCTATCATTCCTTTATAGTAAGTATAAAATATCATAAAATATTAGAAATATTTATTAATATTTACAGGTAAAATATTATTTTCCCCCTTAGTATATATACATATATATGTGTGTGTGTATATACGTGTTATGTGTATGTTGTATAATGTCAATACTCTGCTAAGTCAAACAACATAAAATTGTTGTGATTCAACCTTTTTTTTGTCCTGCAAAAATGGCAATTTTATTTTTTTTTAAGTTAAAAAAATTTTTTTAATGTTTATTCTTAACGCAGAGAGAGAGTCTGTGCGAGCAGGGGAGGGTTAGAGAGAGAGGGAGACACAGAATCCGAAGCAGGCTCCAGGCTCTAAGCTGTCAGCACAGAGCCCGATGTGGGGCTCGAGCTCACTAACTGTGAGATCATGAGCTGAGCTGAAGTCAGACACTTAACTGACTGAACCACCCAGGCGCCCCACAGAAATGGCAATTTTATATGCTTCAGGAAAGTAGCATTGATTATTTCTGAATAGTGAGACTGCATGAGATTTTTCTTTTTCTTTTTTTTTTAAGTGTTTATTTATTTATTTTGAGAGAGAGAGAGAGAGAGAGAAAGAGCAAGAGAGCAGGGGAGGGACAGAGAGAGTGAGAAAAAGAATCCGAAGCAGGCTCCGCACTGTTAGTGTAGAGCCCGATGTGGGGCTCAATCTCAGGTACCGTGAGATCATGACCTGAGCTGAAATCAAGAGTCAGATGCTTAACTGACTGAGCCACCCAGGCACCCAAGATTTTTTTTTTTTAAGTTTATTTAAAAAATTAAAAAAACATTTTTTTAGTAATTTCTGCACCCAACGTGGGGCTCGAACTCACAACTCCAAGATCAAGAGTTCCACGCTCTTCCAATTGAGCCAGCCAGGCACCCCTGCATGAAATTTTCTCAACATAGTTATGTTTCCTTTGCTTCAGGATACAGGGTTGTTATCAGGTGCGTTTCTAATCAGGAAGAAACATCCAAGACTGTTGTTAAATGAAACCTAAAGGCCACCCCTGCTTTTCTCCCTCTCTCTGACACTGGCATCTTCCCGTCCCAGTTGGCCGTGTTCGTCTCTTTCTAGACATCAGTGCTCATGGTCTCCCCAGGTCTCCCCGAACATACCCTGACTTCTCTCCTCCCCTTGCTCTAAGGCCTGTATGTGGCATCTAAGGTCACGTATACTAAGTAACCTAAGAGGTAGATAGGAGTATTATCTCCCATTTTAACATGAGATGACAAAACTGAGTTAAGTGGCTTGCCAAGAGGTCATCTGGATCAATAGGCCACATCCTTAAGTACCACGTTGTCCTGATCTCTGAGTACCTTTGTTTGCCTCATTTAAGAGTAGTTTCTGTAATTTTTGGAATTAACAGCCACGTTTCTGCCTCTGGGCCTAACATCGGGTTTCTTCCTTTGCCTGGAATTAGGGGTCAGCAGACTATGTACTGTAGACCAGCCCCGCAGGCCTGTTTTTATAAATAAAATTTTATTAGAACCTTGTCACACCCGTTCGTCTACCTATCGCCTGGCTGCTTTCTCAGTACAACAGTAGAGTTGAGTAGTTGTGACCCATATCACATGTCCTCCAAAGCCTTGAATATCTACCTTGTAGTCATTTAAAGAAAAAGTTTGCTGACCCCTGGTCTGCAATACAGTTTTTAGGGGCACCTGGCTGGCTTAGTTGGAAGAAAATGCCACTCTTGATCTCGCAGTTGTGAGTTCGAGCCCCACATTGGGTGTAGAGATTGCTTAAAAATGAAATCTACCAAAAAATACAGTTTTTATATCTAACCATTCTCGTTACCCTGGCTGAATGTCAAATTGTAAGGAGGGTATGAGGTGCAATATATATTGCTGTGACCATGTCTGGAATATAAAATTACCACCCCCACCCACCTACCTGTCTTTAACTCTAGACATCCCCCAGGACCTTAACAGGGAGATCGGTTAGGGTCCTAGGCTAACAAGTATTCTGCCATGTGCTCTCTCCTCTCTGAAACCTTCGCTTTGTAGCTGGAAGTCACATTCATCGTTTCCCCATCCTCTGTTAGTAGAAAACATCTGTGATGTTGTGCTTTCTAAAAACATATTTTGGTCATGCATATGAGCAAAATGTATTTCTCCTATATGGTCTTCATCCCCGGTTCCTGCTCACAGCTCCCCAAACCCTTGGCATTTCCTGAGTGATAAGAGCATCTTTTGTTATAATATTGGCTCTCAGGTCCTCAGTGCCTGAAATCCCTTCAGCACCACAGAGGTGTAATGGATGTCTTGTTATTCATAACAAGCCCCTTTCCACCACAATGGGATTTATGTTAATGAGGTGAGTTTTGGAAAACACCTAAGGATGGGGGCTGGTTGCTAGGGAAACCGACCTCTAATGAGGGGTGGGAACTTTCAATTCCACCCCTTGATTTCTGGGGCCGGGAGAGGGAGTACTGGAAGTTGAACCAATCACCATTGGTCGTGATTTAATCAATTGCGTCTCTGTAATGGAGCCTCCATAAAACCCAATAGGTTGGAGCTCAGAGAGCTTCCGGGATGGTGAACACATCGGGGTTGTGGGGGAAGTGGCCCGCCTGGACGGCCTTGGAGGCCACATGCCCTTTTCCTTTGCCTCGCCCTATGAAGCTCTTCCATTTGGCTGTTCCTGCATTATATCCTGTGATCTAGTAAGTGAAATGTTTCTCTGATTTCTGAGTTCTGTGAGCCACTCTAGCAAATTAATAGAACCCAAGGAGAGGGTTGTGGGAATCTGATGTATAGCCGGTTATCAGAAGCACAGGTGACATACTTGGATTTGCAGTTGGCCCCAGAAATCAGGGGGGCGGGCAGTTTTATAGGATTGAGCCTCTAATTTATCCATCTGATGCTGCCTCTGGGTAGGTCTACTGTCGGGATTGAGTTGAACTGTAGGACACCCACCTGGTGTCCCAAGAATTGTTTGCTGATGTCGGGATGCTGCCCCCTTCCCACATTGAAATTGGGTCCCTGGACCCAAGTAACATCAAAATCTTAATCTAAGCCCTGAGGATTACTCCCAGCCTCTAGCTGTGGTTTTTTTTGTGAGTGTTCTAATCGGTGTGTTTGTTTTTCTGAGTCAGAATCAAATTTTAGAAATCTGGAAGTGACTGCTCTTCCTCTTTGTGCTTAAGCAAGGCCTGTGCTGTGCCCAGCGATTAAACGTCGGACTCTTGATTTCTGCTCAAGTCATGATCTCGTGGTTCCGAGTTCGAACCCCACCACGGGCTCTCCGCTGTCAGTTAGAGTCCGCTTCAGGTCCTCTGTCTCCCCCCCCCCCATCTCTGTCCCTCCCCCGCTCTTGCGTGCGCACGTGCTTTCGCTCTCTCAAAAATAAACATTAAAAAAATTTTTCTTTTTAAATGTTCAATACCCCTTTCGGCAGTCTGCAGAAATTCTATGTAAAAGGGATGTATGTGTGATAGGAGTGGACCAGGAGACTTCCCTTGGACATGAATGTGTGTCTATGGACGTTAAGACACTTGTGGGTGGTGGAATTGATGTCTTTCTGTCATCCCTTCGAAGGTTCTGCTACTGACTTCCTTATGTTTGGACTAACCTCTTTGCCAGGTATGATTTTCCCTTATCTTTGGGGAGTAAGGTTCTGCAGGGTTCCTCTGAGATTTACCACCTAAGTCAGAGGTCAGCAGACACAGCCCTCCCTCCACCTGCTTTCGTAAATGAAGTTTTAGTGGAACTCAGTCTAGCCCATTCGTTTATGTGTTGTCTTTGGCTGCTTTCGCACGACAGTGACAGGATTGAGCAGGTGTAAGAGACATCTTATGGTCTGCGAAGCGAAATATTTACTCTGGACATTTCCCGAAAACGCTTGCTGATCTAAAACATGTGTTGCCCCTTGAACTAATTTCGTAGGTTTCTTTTTCCATTTAGTTGACAGCTAATACGGTGAATCGATCCCACGGAAAACTTTATTAATTAATTTTTTCAGTGTTTATTTTTGAGAGAGAGCGCGGGGGGGGGGGTGGCGAGGGGCAGCGAAAGGGGAGGGGACAGAGGATCAGAAGCGGGCTCCTCGCCAACAGCCCCGACGCGGGGCTCAAACTCACGAACCTGAGAGAGATCATGACCTGAGCCGAAGTCGGAGGGTTCAACGACCGAGCCCCCCAGGCGCCCCTCACACGGCAAATTTTAGTAGGGCTGTCTTTAACTTTACATTGAATTATGTATTTAGACAATATAAAAGTATCAGGAGAAACCAAGATACCTCTTCCTTCTGGTACTCGTCTGACTGGAGCTGAGAAGTAAGCTGTCTAAAAAAGGAATGTGGTCTTAAGTGTTCATTCCCATCGTTAACTTTTTTTTAAACATTTTCAAATAATTAATGAGAAAAAAAATAAGAGGTCAAGACAAGAAGTTATGAATCTGTGAGATTGAGCTCTTTAGAAAATGCAATTATTAATAACATCCCATTAACGTACAATGATATTTGGTTAAAAGAAACGCGTGGAGAGGTTTCTAATGGCTTTCCAGAATGGCTGCAGCAGGGGCCCTCGCCCGTAAGGACAGAATGTTAGGCAGAGAGCAGGTAGCTCCACGGGGGCCAGACGTGCTGGGCAGGAGAGGCTAGCGCCTATGAACTCCAGGAAGGGCAGAAATCTTCCTAGTTGAAGCACGCAAGTTGTCTGAGAATTTAGGTACGGTAGTTCATGGGGTCCACGGTCAGGGTTAATAGATCTGTGGAACTGCTGTGTCTCCCCTTCTAGCACAAGCTGCCCTCTTCTCCAAACGGGAGGCAGAGGAAATAAGTCCGCTCTACACGTAGGAAAATCAATGGTAGAGTCGACTTTAATTAAAGGCATTTGAGGGTGATAATCATGAGTGTCCAAATTTCAAGAAAGAGGGAGCCTAAGAGAGGAGCTAGACCGGAGATGGTGAACTCTGCTCCTGGGTCTAGGTTCTGTGGGTCCTGCGGGGCACCTTCAGGGGCCCTTGAGGTTGGAGGCCCAGGGGGTGGCTCAGGGTCCCTTCCCCTCCCTCTCTCCTTCCCACCGAAACGCTATGCTTTTGTTTCCTGTGTACTGCCTTGCACAGAAGATTTGCTTTATGAATAGTTTTCAGTAAAGTGTTTTGAAACCATAGATCGTAGGCCAGCTCTTCACATTCTGTAGATGAAGAGACGGAAGTTACAGTAATTCGGAGGACTTCACCAGGCTCCTGCCGGCCCCTGTGGTGAATTATAATAGCTTTTCTCTATGATTTGCATAACCAGGAGGAGCCAGCCCCCAGGCCTGAATCCACTGAGACACGGGGTAAACCTTTGCCTTTTTGATACCCTTACTAAAGGCTATTAAAACAATAGTTTAGTATTTGTCAGCTATTGTGACTTTTGTCATCACAGTATAATAATAGTTCTCGAGTTTTTGTGTACATAATTACCGGGGAACTCAGAAAAAAAAAAAAAAGAAAGAAAAAAGAAATCAGGTTCCCATCCATCCTTCTTAGAAATTCTGCTGTGGAATATCTGTACTTTAATCAAACACCCCAAATGTCTCTGATACAATGGTTCGTGCACCATACTTAGAAAAGTCCTGTGCTAAAGCTTTGCAGTTGGATCTTGAAGGTACCATGGGAACCGTTGGAGGTGAACTGTTACAAAGTAGATGATGTTAGCATATTAGACTGTACAGTAACCGCTCCCATTTTTGGCATTCGACCGGGGCTGCTTGTATGTTGCAACTCTGTCATCAAAAAAACATGTGGTGTCTGAAGTGGCCAAGAAGGGGAGAACAGACATACAGAGATACAGAGATGAGCACAATCGCACAGTCCTTGAGTGTGCAGCTGAATGGATTTTCACAGCTGAGCACACTTTTTAACTAGCCAGATCAAGAAACAGAACTTAAACCTTTTGTTTCCTTCTCCAGTCTTTACTCACCTCCAGCCCGAGTAAGTGTAGCTAACGTATGGGAGTTTTTAAGATTTTGTTTTATTTTTTAAGTAATCTCTACACCCAATGTAGGGATTGAACCCACAACTCTGAGATCAAGAGTCTCCACAGACTGAGCCAGCCAGGCACCCCTAATATGAAGGATTTTTTGCTGAGTTCAGGTTTAGAAGTAACTTATGTCTCTTTCTACCACACTCCATTGGCCAGAACAATGACATGTGCACCTCAGCCTAACTACAGAGCGTACTGGGAAATGTGTCCTTTGTTTCCAGGAAGTGAATCAGTGTGGTTATCATACAATATTTTATCTCTTACAGTTAGGCTTATAATCTAGAATATAATCTCGTGGTCCAAACAATGATACTTTTTAAAATGTTTAAATGTTTATTTAGCCCCGGTGTGGGGCTTGAACTCACAAACCGTGAGATCATGACCTGAGCTGAAATCAATAGTCAGACGCTTAACCGACTGAGCCACCCAGGTGCCGCAAATAATGATACTTCCTATGCTTATCTGTGGGTGTGGCAGATTAAATAAAAGCTTACATTTTTTCTTTTTTAAAGATTTTATTTTTAAGTAATCTCTATACCCCTTGTGGGGTCCAAACCTATAACCCTGAGATGGAGACTTGTATGCTTCACTGACTGAGCCAGCTAGGCACCCAAAACCTTACATACTTTCTAACTTAATTCTTCTTTTTTCTTTAATTTTCTTTAGACATTAAATTCATTCGCAAATAGCTATATATTTATATTCATGATTACTTGAATATGATTACATGGAGTTGTGGATGGCTGATAATTTATTTATTTTTCTTCTTAAAATTTTTTTAACGTTTATTTATTATTGAGAAACTGAGAGACACAGAGCGTGAGCAGGGGAGGGTAGAGAGAGAGAGGGAGACACAGAATCCGAAGCAGGCTCCGGGCTCCGAGCGGTCAGCACAGAGCCTGACGCGGGGCTCGAACTCACAAACTCTGAGATCATGACCTGAGCCGAAGTCGGTTGCTTAACCAACTGAGCCACCCAGGCGCCCCTGGATGGCTGATAATTTAGAAAAGGTAAAATAGGGGCGCCTGGGTGGCTCGGTCGGTTAAGCCTCCGACTTCAGCTCAGGTCACGATCTCACAGTCCGTGAGTTCGAGCCCCGCGTCGGGCTCTGGGCTGACCGCTCAGAGCCTGGGGCCTGTTTCGGATTCTGTGTCTCCCTCTCTCTCTGCCCCTCCCCTGTTCATGCTCTGTCTCCCTCTGTCTGAAAAATAAATAAACGTTAAAAAAAAAAATTTAGAAAAAAAAGAAAGAAAAGGTAAAATAATGTGTACTTCTAGGGACAATTCGTTTTTCAGACATGTCCCAAATATATTAATTTCATGGGAATGAACATTAATCCCTGTGGGTTCTGGGCTCCTGAAGAATGTCCTGGTATGTACTAGTTGTGTCTTTCTTTAGATCACAAGATAAATTTCTCCACTTTACTTTCTTAACCATTGCTCTTTGACATTTGGAATTGGTAGTCGTCTTTCCAATCTTTGTGAAACACTTACGCCTGCTCCTTAAACACTCGGTGGTCAGCTGTGTCGTTTCACACAGCAGTGTTTGTTCCTTTTTATTGTTTAGTAGTATTCTGTTGTAGGGATGTACTACACTTTTATTTCTTCACCAGATGTTGGACATTTGGATTGTTCCCAGTGATTAGCTATTATGAATAAAGTTGCTGTGTACATGTGCATAGAAGTCTTTGTACAGACTTGGACGCACAACCCCGAGGTCAAGAGTCGCGTGCTCCATCAACTGAGCCAGCCAGGCCCCCCTGCCTACAACTTTTGACTCCCTCCCGAGTTAACTGTTGACCAGGATACTTACAGATAACACAGTCAATTAACACATATTTTGTATGTTGTATGTATATATACTGTATTCTTAAAATGAGTAAGCTAGAGAGAAGAAAATGGTTTTAAAATCCTAAGGAAGAGAAAACGCATTTACAGTCCTGTACCGTATTTACTAAAAATCAATATCCACGTCTAAGTGGTCCTGCGCCGTTCAAACCCATGTCGTTCAGGGGTTTTTCCACCATCCTGTTAGCGATATAATATCCTTTGTTGTGTTCCTTTCTGAAATGTATCCAGAAGTCTCTGTTGGTAAGTGGGGGGACCAAATACCTTTTGTGATTCAGTTTGGCTCTGATTTTGTGTTCTTAAGTTCCACCTTTCCGTGTGCTCCTCTGTTCAGAGAGGTTTTATTTTTCTTACTTGGAATTATCTTCCGAGAATGAATATCTATGAATAGTATTACTGGGATAAAGGGCATGACTCTTAAAATTCATTTTAATATGTATTACCTCTTTGTTTTCTAAACTCGTACCAGTTAGGAAATGGCCATTTCCAATTTGTAGAGGCCCTACTCTACCAAAGATAGTCTCTGAATAAAGTGTTCTTTCTCTACATCTTGAGAAGCAGCTGTGCCGGTTTGTAAGCCTCTAACAGTAATAACTTCTCCTTTCTTAAAGATCCTATATATGAAACAAACAATATGCTAAGTCAGAATTCTAGTGCTAAATAAAATCCCCACAACAGATTAAGATTTGAAGTGTGGAAAGAAAGGAAATGAGTTTAAAAAGATAAATCTGTTGGTGCACACGGAGTAAGGATAGTATTTTATGCAGTAACGCCTCCTTAAGTAAACATTTGATGGAAGGAATAAAATCTTACTTGGCACATAAATCTTTTTTATTAACAGCAAGGTTGTGTACCCAAGGGAAGAGGAAATAGAAGGAGTGATTATGGCAAAATGAGATGAGGGCAGAACTGTTTCACTGTCATAAATTGGTCCAAAATTGTTTAACCAAAACCGAGGAAGGATAGACGGCCATCCTGATGGCACTTTACGGAGCACAGTGAAGCTAATACTTAATCAGTAGCAACTTTCTCTTAAGGGCTCCGCGTGCTCTAAACTCCTAATGTGATTTGGGTATAAATGGAAAGCCTGCCCTGCCCCGCTTTTTGATTTCCTTAGCTTAACTGAAAATGGAACAACAGAAATCCACACCTCAGATGTAGGTTGGGGAAGGTAGCTCAGTTTCTTTTATACACAGCGGCGCGTTTCAGTGGGTGGGATTCTCCACAGTGCTGTGAGATTCATTTTGAAGACCTTTGGACCAGAAAGAGCCTGCCTCTTGCCCCGATTCTCGAGTTGTAGCAGTTTGTGGCATTTCACAAGCAAGGTCCCTTTTTGCACGTGTGAACACTGAGAGGTAGTAGATGAAGGAAGGGAGAGGAAGAAGAAATGACGATGAAAGCCGGTTGGGCCCCCAAGTGGCGGGCTCTCTTCGGGTTCAGTGCATGCGGGGTGGCGGGCCCGTTGGGTCCCTATGGCATCAGCCTACCTGGTTGGAACGGTAGTAACTACCTCCTGGGGGTGTTTCCGGTGTTCAGTGAAAAAGCCAGTGCCTGGCACGAGAACTCCGTAAGTTTCAAGTATATATTATTGTTGCCTTTTTTTTTTAATCTAGGAAATTTAGGGCCTCCAGTGAGTTGGAGGGAGATTCATCGCAAAGACAAATGGCTCAGATGTCAAGGTCTCATCCATGCTGAGGAGGGGCACTCTTTAGGAGTAAAGTGGAGAATTTCACTTGGATTTTTTCTAGTTTAGTTCCAAAATCTGCATTTAGATCTTAATTCCGGACAGTAGGCTCCTAAATATAGGCTCCTATCTAGATCTACGAAGGGTTGGGCGCCTGGGTGGCTCAGGGTGTTGGGCTTCTGACTCTTGATTTTGGCTCAGGTCATGTGATCACACAGTTCGTGAGTTCGAGCCCCAAGCCGGGCTCTGCGCTGGCAGCTTGGGGCCTGCTTAGGATCCTGTCTCTCACTCCCTCTCTGCCCTTCGTCTGCTTGTGCACTCTCTCACCAAATAAAGAAATAAACATTAAACAATTTGAAGGGAAAAAAAGATCTATGAAGGGTTAGAAAATTTTTTTAAGGAGGTGAACATTTTTTAAAAACTTATTTATTTTTTAGTAATCTCTACATCCAACGTGGGGCTCAAACTCACCATCCTGAGATCAAGAGTCACATGCTCTTCCTACTGAGCCAGACAGGCACCGCTCCGTCCCGGCTCAGAGATCGTCTTTCCTTACTTGCAAGCTAACAAGGTAGCCTGCTATAGCTTCATGGATGCTGGCAGAAGACACAACACCTGTGTCAGAGACAAAGGACTGTTTACTGCTCACAGCCAAGCCGTAGCCAGGGTCTCAGTGTTAGTGTCTGCTCCCTGAGTGCCAGTTGTCACAGGTCAACATGAAGAGGAGCAGATGGATGGCAGGACACGCTGTGGTTTCCGTTACAGGAAAGGAGCCCTGAGCTCAGAGGACCCCAGCCTCTTCTAGGGGGCAATCATGGTGTGTATCCTTTGCTCCAGAGGCTGGGACTATCTCTACTTTCCCAGGCTGCAAGCAAACCTGTCCTCTGCTTGGGAGGGAGGGAGGCACTATGCTTCAAAGTAGCATCAGGGGTGCCTGGTGGTACCTTAGTGGAACCGCATGGGAAGCAGCTCTTTCATGGCCTTGGGGAGGCAGTGAGGAGGGGCCTCTCCACAGATGTGCAGCCGAGAGAGGAGTACGTGGTGGGTAATGCATTGGGGCAAACAGGAATTATTCAAGAGCCTATAGGCACTTGTTGAGGGGTCCTAGAAGCAATGGGAGGCAGGTCTGTTAGGGACTGTGAGCTCCCCAGCAGTTGAGGGGAGTGAGATTCAGTAGAACACGGGTTAGATGGATAATGGCTCTGGCTACTCGCGATTTAAAAGACTTGTTTCTATGGTGTGTAAATGTGTGTAGAAATGGAAATTTGGTAAGGAAAAAATGAACAATGATGAAATGGTGATACAAATCGATGTCCCCGTGTCCACTGGTTTTCTGATTCGTTTCCGGTCCAGATTTTATCAATGATACGTAATTACTAATTGTCTATTTCAGTGCTCCCAAAGTATGTTTTGGGGTACCCTAGGATATCCTTTCAGTTCCACTACCTTTGGTCCAATGCATTTTGAAAATGCTGGATATCATAGCCTTCCCTCTTGGGGATTTATACTTCACAGTAACATATTAAAGACTCTTAGTTTTTCTGCCTTTAAGGATGCTCATGGGGGCGCCTGGGTGGCTCAGTGGGTTAAGCGTCCCACTTCGGCTCAGGTCACCATCTCACCGTTCTTGGGTTCGAGTCCCAAGTCGGGCTCTGTGCAGACAGCTCAGAGCCTGGAGCCTGCTTTGGATTCTGCATCTCCCTCTCTCTCTACCCCTCCTCTGCTCATACTCTGTGTGTCTCTCTCTCAAAAATACATACACATTAAACAATTAAAAAAAAAAGGATGCCCATGAACTTTGTTTAAATCGACTTTTGCTAAATTCACCTGATCACAGAATCCTATTTTTGCATAACATTCACGAAAATCTCATGCAACTAATGCCTGGGAGAGCACATTGCAGAAACTGCCTTCCAGTAACGTGATATCACTGTCACAATTGAAGTAGTAATAAATAATACAAGAAACTTGCAGATTACTTAAGACCTTTTCAGTGATACCCGTTGTTTTTCACTTGTTGCTTGTGTCTAAGGTCAGTTACAAACATAAAATCTTTCAATCCTGGCATTGCATTGTAATTATGACCGGCGAGAAGCTCTGGTCCACCAGACATGATCTAGGATTTCTGATACTGATGTGAGAAGCTAATCCGAGCTTTTAATAAGCCACGGTGACCGCATTGAGGTGATACGAATCTGGCGAAAGGCAAACATGGTTGGCATTTCGTAGAGCTTGAGCAGTCTTATGGGGGTAGATTCCCATTTTTGCAACAGGTTTATGGAATATTAAAACGTGCTGACAATCATTTAAATTCCTTGACCGTGTGGGTGGGACACAAGTTTGGTCACCACTGGATAAGAGCATCTTTCTCTCGGATCTGTGTGGGGTTTTTATGACTTTGTCTTTGTTGCCAGGTAAAGTATTAAGAATGTAGTTAAGACTTGGAGAGTGGCCTTGGTTTTTCATGTTGAGAAAGCTGTATCAATTGGTGGATTTATTGGGTGTTTTTCATTATGTTTAGTGGAAGATAAATTAGTTTTTTATCTCGTGTTTGCATAAATCATCTATCAAATTTTATGCATGACAGCTGCTTCTTTTGTCATTATCTCTTAAACAGGAAGTGAGATAAGACCGAGCTGGTGGAATTGGTAGGAGGTATTCTGGCAGGAGTCATCACATAATCACGTTGGATATTGTGATAAATTTCACAGTGGCTAAAAGTGCGACGTGGATAAATTTTTCCCCTAGTAACATCTTTCCCTTTCCTGTTTTATCATGCATTCAAGGCTGGGAGATAGGGAGGTTTCTGTTTCGATCCTGGGGCCACCGTAGAAACTCACTTAATATTTATGAGCCTCAGTTTCATCTTTTGGAAGACTCATTTGGGTGAACTTTAAAAAATGGATACATTTCTGGGCCCCGCCCAGATTTGCTAGTTAAGAACCCTCTCGTGTAGGAGGAATAATGTGCTTCTGTGTGCTTTGAAACCTCCCGGAGCCTAGGTGATTCTCCTGTGAAGCTAGGCTTTTCCACCAGCATTGCGAGCCAACAGATGAGATTAAAAACCCCAGTACTTCCCGCCTTATGAGTCAGTTATTGAGTGGAGCGCTGATTAGCTGGCGTGAATGTCTCTGTCATGGCCATTCTGAGGATAAACATTTGTGTGCTCTACTGGCTATTTCTATGCTACCTTCCTACTCAACATGAGTTGTTGAGTGTTATGTGAGTGGGATGACCATCCAATCCAGGGTACTTCTGGAGTGTAAGAAAAACTGTTGACAATTACCCGGGACAACAGACGTAAAGCAGAGTTGGCCCAAGCAAACAGGGATGGTCCCCCATAAGGACCTGGCCTAAACCAAAGGAGAGAGAACAAGAGAACGCATTGAAGAAATCACATCGGAGTAGTAGATCTGCCATGTTTTTTCTTCCGCTTCTCTCCTTTCTGTTACATTGTTTGGTGCCCAAGGGAACATACTGGTTTTGCTTAGGGAGATTCGATTGTCAGATGTCACCGTTGGGTGGGATTGGGGCAGGGAGGGAACGATATCAGGATGATCTGTGAATTAGATTATGCAGAGTTGTGCCGCCTTCGAATTCAATCCAGACAGAACAACTCAGTCAACCACAAGAGGGAGTAACTATTCATGCTCACTCACCACATGTGAGGATGTGCTGGGCTCTGGGGCACCAGAATCCACGTAAACCCAGAAATAATATTCAACAGGACCCCAGCCACTACCAGGAACCTCATCAAAATTCTCCATTGTTTCCCTGGCCTCTTCTATGTCTTTACTTTTGGTGGCCATTTTGAATTTCTGAATATGTTTTATAATCCTAAATTCTATGTGGCCTTATTCAGTACTAAAGATATAAATGCTTTAAGTTCTAAATTCTCCTGCTCTGTGCTCTTGTACCTGTTCACAAGTCCAGTTTTCTGGGGCCATTTATGTGTGGTGAATACTGTTTATAATAATTGATGTGACGGTGTGACCCTCTTAGGGACTACTTTTAATTTAAAAGCAAGATATCTTGGGGGGCCTGGGTGGCTCAGTCAGTTGAGTGTCCTACTCTTGTTCAGCTCAGGTCATGATCCTGGGGTTGTGGGATCAAGCCGCATGTCAGTCTCTGTGCTGACAGCACAGAGCCTGCTTGGGATTCTGTCTCTCACTCTCTGCCCTTCCCCTGTTGGTTCTCTCTCTCTCTCTCTCTCTCTCAAAATAAATAATAAACCATTAAAAAGTGAGATACGTTAACCCAAATGAGTCTCAAAATGGCCTATTTGTAAGGTCAGATTTAACAAATAAAAGTAGAAAAGATGCTCAGTTAAATTTGAATGTCAGGTAAACAGTGAATAACTTTTTTTTTTTTTTTTTTTTTTAGCAGGGATATGTGTTGTGGAGTATTGGGGATATACTTATACTAAAATTAATTCACTGTTTATCTGACATTCAAATTTAACCTGGTGTTGTATGTTTCTCTCTTTTTAAACGTTTAGTTATTTTTGAGAGAGAGAGCACAAGCAGGGGAGGGGCAGAGAGAGACAGGGAGACACAGAGTCTGAAGCAGGCTCCAGGCTCTGAGCTGTCAGCACAGAGCCCAACGAGGGACTCCAACCCATGAACGGTGAGATCATGACCTGAGCCGAAGTCAGACACTTAACCGACTGAGTCCCCCGGGGGCCCCTGGGTGTTCTATATTTTATCTGGCAGCCCTCCATACCTGGAGAGCTATGTTGGAAGCTTCCTGAAACTCTTTGATTTGGTCATTATTTTTATAACCTTAGCCCTAACCATGCCCCACCATGAGATTATTTTCTTTCATTTTTTTCAAACATAATTCATTATTCCTACTGTAGTTTAGGACTCCGAGATACAGAGGTCGCTGTGATGAGTGGGAGTGAACAGTGAAGTTGCCGAATGGGAAGTCTAGGTTCAAGTGTGTGTGGTTGGCTTGCACCTGTAAGCAGTGTGGCTTTACTGAAGCTTCCATGGAAGGCAGTCAGTGGCCGGAGTGGGGTGGAGGAGGACCAGGATCGGGAAGTAGGTTTGGAAATGGAGACAGACAACTATGGACCATGTAAATAAGGCAGGGAAACTTCTCGAAGGCAGGACTTGGGCTATGTTAATTTTGCATTGCCACATGGCTCACACAGTCCTTGCACGTAGCAACTATTCAAATATTTGGTGGATTAAATTGCCTCTTCCAAGGGGCTATCTTCTGATTTTTTTTCCTTCTGTATAATCCACTGGGAAATGAAATACTTGGCTAATTTATTTCTTAGCTGCCTCCTGCATTTATGTGCTTCCCTTACTTAAGTTTATAAATGGCCCCATGGGGTTAGGCAGAAGTATCAGTATGAGCAAGAATGGACTGGTAGACTGTGTGGCCAGCCACCGTGGGCAGAGGGCTACTTTTAACATTAGGGCTGAATGGGAGGGTGTGTGTGTGTGTGTGTGTGTGTGTGTGTGTGTGTGTAAAGTGATAGAGCGCGAGCACCGTGCTGAAGATAGATTGCTGTATACAGTATAAAACTTTCATTAGATCCTTTGAAGTATAGATTAATTACAAAATGAGCCAAAGTCACTTGTGAAGGTGAGAAATGCCAGTGTTACAAGCCATGCGGTGGGCGGCTGAGCATTTGCTCCGGCTTAAGCCGAGAGGTGCGTAAATGCCAACGAGAGATGATTGCACTCAGCAGCGCTCCTCGTTTTCGTCCCCTGCTGCACTGCTTGGCAGCTCTGATTTGCAGCCTTCTGGAATGTTGCCAGCCATCTCCAGGGGTGTTAAGAAATATCCAAAACAAAATTAAAATACATTCACTTTGATTTAAAATGCAATTTTATATATGTAACACTTTCAGGAGCAGTGGGATTGGGTGTTAGAAAACCAGACGAAGCGATGCGGTAGCAATTACAAAGTTGGGAAGGGAAAAAGAAAAAGCCATGCTAACAACTTGCTAATGGATTGGACATTGCTTGGGGAGGAGAGAGAAACCAGGAGTAAAACCAGCCTCTCCATTTAGTTTTAATCAAACTCCTGGGACTTCATCAGTATTCTTGCCTTCTTTCATTTTTTTTTTTTTTTTGAGAGAGAATGGGGAAGGGGCAGAGAGAGAGAGAGAGAGAGAAAGAGAGAGAGGATATGTTCTGACTTGAAGAGAGAAGATGAATTGTTCTCTTACAAACTAAATTTAATTGTAGTTAATAGCAGTTGACTTTCCCCATGCCTTTCCTCTTGGAAGAGAGGCCTTCCAAACCCTGAGTATAATCACACCAAAATAGAAGCCAGGGTTACTCAAGATTTTAGGTAATCTGATTTTTTTTTTGGCTGACCATCAGATAAGTAAATTTTTTTTCATTTAAAAAACTTTTTTGGGGCCCCTAGGTGGCTCAGTTGGTTAAGCGACTGACTTCGGCTCAGGTCATGATCTCATAGTTCGTGAGTTCGACCCCTGTGTCAGGCTCTGTGCTGACAGCTCAGAGCCCGGAGCCTGCTTCAGATTCTGTCTGTCTGTCTGTCTGTCTGTCTCTCTCTCTCTCTGCCCCTCCCCTTCTCATGTGTGCACGTGCGCTCTCTCTCTCTCTCTCTCTCTCTCAAAAATAAACATTAAAAAAATTGAAAACGCTTTTTTTAATTGGGCAAAAAACATTTTCTTTATATGAACTGTTAGTAGATGCTAAATATGAGATGTATTTTAAAATGAAATCGTCTGTGTGTAGTTGTAATCATAAAGGTAAGTACACTAATCAAAAGCTGTACAGCATTAACAGCAAATCCAAATACAAATGAAGGTAATCTTCTGCATTCCATGTTTCATCGGGCATCAAAACCCACCAATCTTTGAGTCCTTTCTGATACATTATTCTGTATTCACATTCCCTGCATCTGATTGGATCCCTGGATTTTATTTCATTTTCCGTGTGACCTTCTTCACAGATACAGGTCACTGGCTGCTACTTTGAGAGTTAAACTCCTTCCTGGTGTCCATGGACAGTCTCTCCAAATCCCACTAGCCGATTCCCTCCTCACACAGCCCAGAGAAACTTCTCGAAACTCTATGCTTCTAAACAGATTCTGATTTGTTGCTCTCTAAAACATTTCTTTAGATATTAAGATTCATGCTTTCTCAATACCAGAAAAACAAAGGAAAATTAGGTTTTTGGCATGTATAACTAATGCGGTAATTAGTGCTATTAAGTTGCTTTAGAAGATTAAACCGTCAGTAATTATGAAAGTAAGTATAAATTGAAGGGCAGTGTTTAGATTTCAGTGTAGTATTTTATATCCAGTATTCAGTAATTAATTTTATTTTATCTAGAGACCTTACTCAACGCATACATTTGAAAGTCAGAGAAGAGTCATAGGAGGATCCTGGCTTTTTATCAGAATATAGAGAAACAAGAAGAAAAACTATGGCACTAGGAATAGATGTGTACATGTTTTAAAAAAAAATATTTAAATAACTCAGTAAAGATATTTTTTAATGTAGTGTAAGTCCAAAGAATGATACAACATACAACCATGTATCCACAACTCAAATGTGTGTATCTTTTTATAATCCTACTACAAAAATGATACAGTGAAGTTAAGAAAACTAAGTTCAGGGGCGCCTGGGTGGCGCAGTCGGTTGAGCGTCCGACTTCAGCCAGGTCACGATCTCGCGGTCCAGGAGTTCGAGCCCCGCGTCGGGCTCTGGGCTGATGGCTCAGAGCCTGGAGCCTGTTTCCGATTCTGTGTCTCCCTCTCTCTCTGCCCCTCCCCCGTTCATGCTCTGTCTCTTTCTGTCCCAAAAATAAATAAACGTTGAAAAAAAAAAAAAAAAAGAAAACTAAGTTCAAAAAAAAAAGAAATCAGAAGCAAGTAGAAATGAAAGAGGAGAAACCATTCAAAAGTAATTTCTGCATTTGGAAATTAGGCACCAAAAATAAATAAATAAATAAAACTCCTTCAAGGATATAGCTTCTATATTTTCTATAAAAAATTACAATGACAAATTTGCATTGAAAAAATTATTTCATTGGAAATAACTTCATTAGAATTGTTTTATGTATTTATACGCAACTTATATGTAATATATATAATAATTTATATATGATTTGAAATAATTTCATTGGAAAAGTGCTTTAAACTTTATTTATTTAAAAGCTTATTTTTTTTTAAGTTTATGTATTTTGAGAGAGAGAGAGAGAGAGAGAGAGAGAGAGAGAGAGAATCCTGAGTAGGCTCCACACTGACAGTGCAGAGCCCTATGTGGGGCTCAAACTCAAAAACCTTGGGATCATGACCTGAGCCAAAGCCAAGAGTTCGATGCTTAGCTGACCGAACCACCCAGGTGCCCCCAGAAAAATGCTTTATATTTAAATCCTGAATCCTGGGGGGTCTGGCTGGCTCAGTTGGTGAAATGTGCGGCTCTTGATCTTAGGATTGTAGGTTTGAGGCCCATGTTGGGTGTAGAGCTTACTTAAAAGTAAAATCTTAGGGGAGCCTGGGTGGCTCAGTGTAGAGCCTGCTTGGGATTCTTCCTCTCTCCCCCTTTGCCCCTTTCCCCACTTGTGATCTCTCTCTCTCTAAAATAAAATTAAAAGGAAAAAGAAAAAAAAGGTCATGAATCCTGAGCATGTATGTTTTAAGAAATGAAAAAATGTAAGAGAAAAGGAACATTTTTAGTCATCTTGGGTAGTTTATGACTTTTTTTTTCTTTTTCTGAAATGCATTAGAGACACTATCCTTGTCTTGCCAATGTGTTTCTCTGTAAATTATTGGAATGTTTGGCAAGATGAAATCCACATTTTTGAGGAACTTTTGGTTTCCACTGACTTATACAGGCTCCACTGTGGAGCCTGAAATAACCCCCAAATGAAATATGCACCAATCTGATCCGAAAGAATGCTTCACAACAAGCTTGGGTATACATTAGGAATTCCTAATGACAGTACCTTGTTATGGTCATGGCTTAGGAAATCTCATCCATTTCTGTAAGCCTGCAGGTCCTAGCTTCTTGCAATGCTGATGGATGTTTATTTCTCGGATATTACAACGTGAACTGATCTCTACCGGTTGTTTTCAGCTGGAGATGATGTTGCCCCCAGGGCACACTGGGCCATTCCTGGAGACATTTTGGGTTGTCACAAGTGTCGCAAGGGTGTTGCTCCTGGCATCTAGAAAGTTAAGGTCAGGGATGTTATTATACCTCCTACGATACACACAGCAACCCGCCACGGAGAATTACTTTGCCCAAAGTGTGAATAGTGCTGAGGCTTAGCTTGATCTACAGAAAACAAGAACAAGGGTTTAACTGTATTTCCTAAAAATAATGTGAATGTGGATATTTCTTATGCATAGTTTTTCTTTTCTTTTTTTTTTTTAATTTTTTTAAATGTTTATTTATTTTTGAGAGAGAGACAGAGCTTGAGAGGGGGAGGGGCAGAGAGAGGAAGACACAGGATCTGAAGCAGGCTCCAGGCTTTGAGCTGTCAGCACAGAACCCGAGGTGGGGCTCAAACTCACCAGCTGTGAGATCATGACCTGAGCCGATGCCAGATGCTTACCCGACTGAGCCACCCAGGCACCCCGCATAGTTTTTCTTCTAATAATAATAGAATAAAAATTATTTTTAGAAGTTTGTCTTTATATCTAAGAACTATATTTTTGCATCATTTTTCCAATATATATATCTAAGTTTCATAGCATATGTTCTGTTTTTCCCATTTGTTTTGCAGCTGTATCAGAAAATGGATGATTTAGTGTGTTCAGACATGCTCCATTCATCCTGATCATAAATGAAATGTCAGAAAAGGAGCATTTCATACCATATTTTTGGTGATCAGTGTTGCTCTGTTTCAGGTGTACTCTTAGCATTTGAACAAGTCTCTTCCATATTCACGGGGAGGAAGGTTTATTAAAAGATTGCCAATTACGTTGTATTTCAATTCTTGGTGCCAACATATTGTATTTACTTTGGTATTATATGAGTTTCATACTTGATAAATTCCAAAAGAGAGGCTACAGTTACTCTGGAAATTTTTCCATTAAATTATTTTCTACTACCGCTTTCTCTTTGATATTTGCTCCAGAGGTTTTTATTTACCCTGATCCCGTTCTCAACAATCCTCTTGGTTTTTGTTTGTTTGTTTGTTTGTTCGTTTGTTTTTAAGTAGACACCACGCCCAACATGGGGCTTGAGCTCAGGACCCTGAGATTAAGTCACACGCTCTACCCACTGAGCTGGTCAGGTGCCACAACTATCCTCATGTTAATTGCACCTAAACATTAACAACTATTGAATATCACTCATGCATTTGGTGTCCAAATTTTTAATTGTTTAATTTTTTTTTTTGCAATTTGTTTATTTGAATTAGAGTCCAAATAAAGCCTACACATTATAGGTGATTGATGTACCTCTTAAGTGTCTTTTAATCCATATAGGTTCCCTCATCTCTCTCCTTTTCTCTTATAATGCTTTTTGTTGGTTTGTTTTTTGTTTGTTTGTTTTAAGTAACTGGGTCGTTTATCCTGTAGAATTTCTGGATATTGCCGATTCAGTTCCATGGCAAGGCTTAACAGGTTTCTTTGTTCTTCGTATTTTCTGTAAATTGATAGTTGAATCAAGACATGATTCACTCTTAAAATTAAAATCAAGACAGAAAAACCATTCTCATGTGTTTGCAAAATCTTTTTGAAAGTCTGTTTTTGCAGAGGGGTAATGACTCGACCCACATTTCCAGAAACTGGATAGACAATTAAAGTATATCGTTATGTATTTCCTAATGTTTATAGTCCTTAGAATTTTCTTCCTAAATACCAGTGGTTTAACGAGGTGAGGCAACTACTTTTTTTTTCCTTTCAAGTTTTTATTTAAATTCAAGCTAGTTAACATACAGTGCAATATTGGTTTCAAGAGCACAACTTAGGGCTCACCACTTACATACAACACCTAGTGCTGAACTCAACAAGTGCCCTCCTTAATGCCCATCACCCACTTAGCCCATCCCCCCACCCAAGGCCACTAATATTTTAATATACTCTTTTAGGTTACCACTGGGAATCTGTACAACGGGAGTTGACAAACTGGCAAGGGCAGGAACCTGTTTTTGTAAGTCAAGTTTTACTGGGTCGCAGCCAAGTTTTACTGGGTCATATAGCAACGGCAGAATTGAATAGTTGCTGCAGAGGTACAGTGGCCCACAAAGCTGAAAATATTTACTATCTACCCTAAAAAAAAAAAAAAAAAAAAAAAAAAAGGCTTGTCAACCCTAGCAGTATGAGGTTAGGCCTTTTAAAAAGTGATCTGTGAAAAAAAATGATCTGTAGTCTAGTATAAACTTTTTCTAAAATAGATAAAATTTTTCTGAAAAAGGTTAAGTGTCCTTATTATCTGTCACAGTATATAATTTAAGTGATCGTAATTCAATCATGATATATTTGTACTTTATCATCCTAATGTTAGTTTTATAGCCCTTCTCACACATCAAAAGTTTGCATATTTAAAAATTCAGGGGTGCCTGGGTGGCTCAGTCGGTTAAGCGTCCAGCTTCGGCTCAGGTCATGATCTCACGGTCCGTGAGTTCGAGCCCCGCGTCTGGCTCTGGGCTGCCAGCTCAGAGCCTGGAGGCTGCTTTGGATTCTGTGTCTCCCGATCTCTCTCTGCCCCTCCCCCGCTTGCACTGTCTGTCTGTCTGTCTTTCAAAACTAAATAAACATTAAAAAAAATTTTTTTAATGTTTTTATTTATTTTTGAGACAGAGAGAGAGGCAGCATGAGTAGGGGAGGGGCAGAGAGAGAGGGAGACACAGCATCCGAAGCAGGCTCCAGGCTCTGAGCTGTCAGCACAGAGTCCGACGCGGGTCTCGAACTCACGGACCGTGAGATCAGGATCTGAGCTGAAGCTGGACACTTAACCGACTGAGCCACCCAGACACCCCAAACTTTAAAAAAAATTTTAAAAAGGGTGAGGGGAAGAGGCAGGAGACCAGTATAAAAGCAATTGCCTGCTTAAAAACTGTAAATAGGCTTTAACTTCAGGAAAATCTGCATGCTGAAGTTTGTCACAAGGACCTAGATGGGGGCGTGCATGTTTCTCCAAGGAAAGTCCTTATTCCTTTCTGAAACAGTTTGTATGATAATCTGCTTTCATGATGGTCAAGATTCTGCAATTCTTTCTGTATTAGTCAGGGTATTCCCACTGTAGTCACAAACTCAGAGGCTTCACACAATAAACCCTATTTCTTACTCATGTCCTCGTCCGATGGCGGGACTGTGGGGTTGGCCGAGAAGAGTCTTACACAGACCCTTGCCTGGTCTTTTAGTCTACCAGGGCCAACTATGGCCTCTGGGCTAAGCACAGTTTTTTGCATTTTTTCTGATGTGTAAATGGTTTAAAAATAACAAAAGAATAATATCTTGTGACACATGAAAATTATATGCAGCTCGAATTTCTGTGTCCATCATTTGTGGTTTGACTGGGACACGCTACGCTCATTTGTCTCCTTACAGTCTGTGGCTGCTTTCATGGTATCGTGGCAGGTTGTGTGTTTATGGCCTACGAAGTCTAAATATTTTCTCTCTGCACCTTTATGGAAAAAACTTGGCAACCCCAGGGGTTGGTCATCTTCTCCGGTCTCTTCCTACCGCACTGGAGAGAGAAGAGAGAGTGAACACGGTGGATCTTTCTAGGGGTTTCAAGACGAGGGTAGCATGCGCACTGCCTATCCCATCGGCCACAACACCGATGTGTCCCTGGTACCTGTGAGGGAAGCTGGTAAATGAGGTCTAGCAAAGGGCCATGGAAGAGAGAACACAGATACTCCTGGACAGCAGTCAGTGTCCACCATTTTTTTTTTAATTTTTTTTTTCAACGTTTATTTTTATTTTTGGGACAGAGAGAGACAGAGCATGAACGGGGGAGGGGCAGAGAGAGAGGGAGACACAGAATCGGAAACAGGCTCCAGGCTCTGAGCCATCAGCCCAGAGCCCGACGCGGGGCTCGAACTCATGGACCGCGAGATCGTGACCTGGCTGAAGTCGGACGCTTAACCGACTGCGCCACCCAGGCGCCCCTGGTGTCCACCATTTTATACGAGAGATGTTTTTTTGTAGACTCATTCTTGAACCCTGGCCTCACACTCTGACCTCACATGATGTTAAGTGTTTATAAATACATGAGCTCTTTTCTTTCCCTTCTCCATGCTGTCATTAATTTCAGCTCATCACACTTTATTTCCTGAATGCGCATAGTCACAAAATGAAAGACGGGTTGTTTGGTTTTTGTTTATAGATTTTTTTTTTTTAGATCAAGATGAGCAATCTGATAAAAACAGCAGGGGTGTCCAATAATTGAGTTGGGTTTGGCAGGCTCATTTGTGTATTTACTGAACTAGTCATGCAATAGGTGTTTGAAATATCGATCAAAGCAGTGTTTTAGTTTTCTGGATCCTGCCGTCTTTCCTTTTGGTCTGATTGCACCTGCTGATGTTTGTGAATTATTGTCAAATGGGCACCTTCCCAAAGGGTAATGTTTCATGGGAGTATAAATTTCACGAGAGAGTAGGAGTTCCTATAAATTCAAAGACTGTGATCAGCCAGATTTTCCTTTTAAGACAGAAGAAAGAGCCAACACGAATACAGCAGTCAGGGTTGTATATGT
Organism: Prionailurus bengalensis; assembly: GCF_016509475.1. NCBI lineage: Eukaryota > Metazoa > Chordata > Mammalia > Carnivora > Felidae > Prionailurus > Prionailurus bengalensis. Next base: position 9,179,219 of record NC_057361.1, read on the forward strand.
CTAAAGGGAGAACTTTCATAATTAAACCCAAGAGGATACTTAAATTTTGGGGGGTTCCTGGGAAACTTCTGACATCAGATATAACTTTTAAAGAGCTGGCAACAGGAGAAATTACAAAGATCTATCGGTTACACCAAAGGTGGTGTACAGAATTGGTGTGTAACGTATTGTGTTCTGGAGATTTATCGCTTTTGGATTCCAGTTGGAGCCGGACTGACTCAGACCTTGTCCAAGTGGGTCACTTTTTTGTGGTGAGCATTGGGTCAGTAGGAGTTCTCAGAGGGCTTTGGATAAATCACGGCTGCACGGAGAGTGGGAGGCAGAGGTGTGTGTGGATTAGTCACTCAATATTGCCTGGCTGCGGACCTGTGAGCGGGTCAATTACTTCTTTACTCGTCATTTCCTTGGTGTCATGTATATTCTTTCAGACCGTTCCAGCCTGGACTTCCTTTGGTCCCCATGTGCCGCTGGAGGGTTTTCAGTCTTCCGCAAATGCCTAGTCCCAAACCACCCAGTAGGGCCCAGGTTCTTCCAGCGCACCATATATATGCATCAACAAGGGCTCACAGCTATGGGCCTCCCTTTTCTGACTCCAGGCTACTTTCGTGATGGCTTCTGAGGCCTCTGGTGGCTGAGACCAAGCGGTATGTAGCTTCCATCTATGTCAGTGGTTCTGAGCTGGGGTAGTTGCGTCCCTGGAGACTTTTCAGGTGTCTTGTCAGGTGTGCAAGGGGTGTGATCATAGTGGCATCTTGCAGGTGGAGGCCAAGCCCCTTCAGATAAGTCATAATACCACGATTTAGTGGATGTGAGAAGGTTTCTTTTTTCCACCTGAGGTCTCCCTTCTGTTTAGGCAGCAGAAGAAATCTTCATTTTGCAGGTTACGGAAAGATTTTACTGTGGACGGTGAAGTTCACTGGTGTCCAAGTTCTGATTTATAGGAGACACGTTCAGTCCGAACGCCTGTGTATCGATCGTTAACACATTTTGTTGTCAGAGGAGGGCAGAATGGGGGGCATAAGTGTGGGGCTGAAATCCAGTCTAGCTGTGCCTTCTTGCTCTGGACATGGCATCAGTGTAGACTTTAGTCCAGCAAGAAAGCAGAGCAGCGCTGTCTGGTAGAAATCTATCGCCGTCCACAAGTGTGAGCCACGTAGGTAAGTGGAAATTTTCTTGTAGCCATATTGAAAGGCAAAAAGATGGGGCACCTGGGTGGCTCATTTGGTTAAGCGTCCGTCTTGCTCTCCCGGTTCATGGGTTCAAGCCCCGTGTCGGGTTCTGTGCTGACAGTGCAGAGCCTCCTTCAGATTCTGTGTCTCCCTCTCTCTCTCTGTCCCTCCCCGGCTCCTGCTGTCTCTCATTCTCTCTCAAAAATAAACAAACGTTAAAAGAATTTCAAAACAAGAAAGGCAAAAAGAAGATGGGGACTTAATTCTAATAACATTGTATCTTATCCAGTGTATCCCAAATATTTCATTAGCTAATCAGTATAAAAGTAATGAGCTGTTTTGTACTAAGGTTTTGAAATCTTGTGAGAATTTGGCACATAAAGCGCGTCTCAGTTTGGGCCAGCCACATTTTAAGTGCTCAGTTGCCGCGTGTGGCTGGTGGGTGGCTCCTGTGGTGGACAATTCTGGAAGGCCCACTTTGGTTCTCCTGTAGGTGCTCCTCTTCCCACGCTTCAGGGAATTTGTGGATCCAAGGGGATGTGTCCTCAGCGCATACCCTCCGGCCCACAGCCTGTGTTTGTACATCGAAGTTTTGGGGGGGAACCCAGCCACAATCCATCATTTACATATTATCTCTGACTGATACTGACTCACAAAATAGGCTCCTTACAGGAAACATGTACGAGCTTCTGTTTTAGCTTCTGTTTTGGAGATCTGGGGCCTTGGAATTTTCTTGCCCTAATAGTCTTGAGCCTTCGTACAGGCTCCTAGGGGTAGGACCCCACCAAAGAATGATCGATCGAGTGTGGCTGTTGGCAAAGAGAAGGCAGACAGAGGTGGGGTGCGTGGGCTCAAGCATGGGAGCTGTGGCATGGGAGCTCCAAGGAGTCTAAAATTTCTAAATTTGAACGTGTCTCGCGTGTTATTACAAAGGTACATTTGTCAAATTAGGAGGCTAGAACACCTATTTGATTTAGCAGATTATTCGCTTGGTTTGGAACTTTTACGTATGTAGACGTGTAGTCTGGGGGGCGCCACTCATGTTCTGGCCCAGACTGGCAAATGTTGAGGATAAGCCCGCACAGAATAGGGGTAGAGGTGCTGTTGTACTTTGGGAGGTAGCTCCTGGCTGAACCCCCTCTTTCATCGGACCCTGCCTGACTTTTACTGTAACCCTGCCCTGAGTTGATAAAGCAGGGAGATAGTGGGTTGGGATTCTTCCCTCACTGGAGAACTGTGTCTGTGGCCTGCCCGGAGGCTCATTAAGCCCATAAATTTCTTGTCAAGGGGAAGAGAACCCAAGGGTTGAGAAGTGCCAGATACTTACTGTGTCTTCACCCAGAGCAGTAGTAATGGACATGACCTACTCAGTCTCTCTTTCCAAACGTGTCTCCTTGCTCACACACTGATCTTTCCTTTCTCCGGGTTCTTGGATCCATCCCATAGAGGATGTCCAAACACCGTCACCGTGGATGGGTTGCCACAGAGTCGCCTGGTGGGAAGTACGGTCCCTGTGCCTTCTGATCCAGCCAGACATGCCGATATTGTCCTTTTCCCCCTTGGGCTTTGCACACAGATGTTTTGACAGCTCATCATTGCTGCTTGTGATTCATTTCCTTGGAATTACTGAACCCTGGCCCCCGTGGGGGTACTGAAGAGAAGCCTTCGCAGTCTGACTGCTGCTCTGTTAAAAGTCAGAGAAGTGTTGTTTACATTGCATCAAAATCAGGTGACCCGTCCTTCTTTTTCTCAAAGCTGACTCTGCATTCACTTGGCCGAAACGAAGAGTTTCAATTTCCCACCATCTTCCGACACCTAAAGGTTACGTCTCTGCGCCTCTTAGCAGGCAGAATGCTAAGGTGGTAGAAAAATACCTGTACGATTATTCAGCTCTTGGCCTCATTTCTTCACCAGTGGTCCAGGGTACAGTGACCTGCCAACGGAGCGGAGCCACTGTGAATTCCAAGATGAGCCTTTTTGGGCTTTTGGTGTTCACGTCCTTGAAATTGGAGTGAGACTGGTGTGAGGTTGTTTTTAAGGATATCTTTTTCACATTCTCTGATGATGCTGTTAAACCACGTAGAGTCCTTGGAAAAAGCCATATTTTTCTTTGCATAATTCTTATGGTAATTTCTGTTCTTTTTTTCCTACCGATAAGAAATAGTGCAGACAAAAGGAGATGCATATTGCATGAGATTCCTGAGTCAGTTTAGATTTTTTTTTTTTTTTTAGCCCATTTTAGTGTAATCTTTCCTGGACACCTTAAAATTAAGGTCTCACTTTCCATTAACGTGATGGCCATAGAGTACCGTTACATCTGCCAACAGATGGGGTTCCTGTAATTTTAAAACAAGGGGCTGAAAAATTGAGAAGCCAGATTTCTATCACCCTAAGTCTGTGATTTAAAACTAGAAGCGCTGGCAACTAAAAAGCCTAGGAGGAATTTTTTTGGTCTAATGGACCAGCAGTTGGTGCCAACTGGACTCTTAAGGGGATTTGCAGAGTAGGTGAAATTTGATTTTTCCTGCCTCCCTCTTTCTTTCCCCACTTCCTTCTGTCTAGAGCAGGGATTGTCAACCTCAGCACTAGTGACAGGGCGGGATGACTGTCGGGAGGGCTCTCCTGTGCATTGTAGGCTGTTCAGGCTGCTCCTTTCTAGGCGTCAATAGCATCCTCTCCCAGTTCTGACAACCAAAAGGGTCTCCGGACCTTGTCAAATGTTCCCTGGGGAAGAGGAACAAAACCCTTCCTGGGTGAGAATTTCTTCTCTAATGGCTGCCAGTTGCCAGCGAGCCCATGCTACCTTCTGGACCCCCAGTGCCCTCCTATGGAATACCCATGCTCCAGAGTCCTTGCTCCCCCTCACCCCCCCGCCAAAACCATGACCCTCATGGAGAGAGGGTATGCTTTGTCACCTGTTTAAAGTGCTTCTATTACATGGAAGTCTCTTGGACTGAGCTCAGACCAACATATTACATTTTATTTATTTATTAAGAAAAAAAAATTTTAATGTTTATTTTTGAGAGAGAGAGACAGAGTGCGAGCTGGGAAGGGGCAGAGACAGAGAGGGAGAAACAGAGTCTGAAGCAGGCTCCAGGCTCCGAGCTGTCAGCACAGAGCCCGACGCGGGGCTCGAACTCACGAACCGCGAGATCGTGGCCTGAGCTGGAGTTGGACGCTTAACCGACCGAGCCACCCGGGCGCCCCCAACATACTGCATTTTAAAAGAGGAGCCTGTTGAATGAAATGTGTAATCAGTAAGAAAAACAAAAATAAATAAAAAAAATAAGCCATTTATAGCATTACTACTTGTCACTTAGTCTTTTTTTGAGACTTTACACAAATTGTATCCGATGGGTAAGGTTATAGGAGAAGAAATTGAGACAGCAGGGAGATTATGTAATTTGAACAAGATCACACAGCTCCCTATAACAAAACAGGAATGCCATTCTGGTCTCTTGGATTGTAGCCTGGTGTTCGAGGTATTGGGAAATATCAAGAGAGTCCCTCTCGATGCTCCCCCACTGCCCCAAGTGGTCACTAACACTCTTCCTTTCTACCTTCCCCCGGCATAGAAAAACATCTTCTTTCATACCATGTATTGTTCTGTATAAGTCACGAAAAGTGCTCAGGTGAAAGCCTAAGAAACTGAGTTGGGCGGGGATGGTAATTCAAAGTCTGCTCACTCTAGCTGCTGACACTCGTAATTGTCTGTAAAGGCATCTCTTTCCAGTTTCAAGCATCACTTACTGCAAACAAAAGCAGGAACCAGCTCTTCTTAGTACTACTTTTCTAGGAGAGGATGACATGTTCACCATCAGATGTGCTCTCGCAGGGCACTTTTCACAAGAGCTACTGTGATGGTCCTTGGACAGTCCAGTTGACTAACCTGGTAGTTGATTTCTTGGTTTGTGAGGGACATGTTAAAAGGTCCTAGCTAGGGGCGCCTGGGTGGCTTAGTCGGTTAAGCGTCTGACTCCAGCTCAGGTCATGATCTCGCGGTTCGTGAGTTCGAGCCCCGCGTCGGGCTCTGTGCTGACAGCTTGGAGCCTGGAGCCTGCTTCAGATTCTGTGTCTCCCTCTCCCTCTGCCCCTCCTCCACTCACACTCTGTCTCTCAAAAATAGATAAACATTAAAAAACATTTTTTTTTTTAATTAAAAAGGGTCCTGTAACATGTTAGTCACCTTCCAAAATCTGGGAAAAGTTAAGGGCCATGTCTGTTTCATATTTAACAGCTATGAGATTAGTATTGAAGATTTACTCTGTTTATAATTCTACTGTAGCAAATTTGGAAACAGTGTGAAACAACAAATAGTAGAGCAAATTACCCATAATCCCACTGCTCAGTCATAATCACTGGTGACATTTTAGTGTCTGTCCTCAGTCTTTTCGTTTTTCCTCATCATGTACGTATATTAAGAAAACAAACACATTGGAATCATAGTGGTCATCGTATTTTTATGCATACAAGATACAGGCATGTTCTAGAATTATGTATTTCGTTATGGTAACTGAATGTGCTCTGTTTTATGTCCTGTCATATGCTCTAGGTATTTGAATATATTCTTCTGTTAAAAATCTTGAACATAGGGGCGCCTGGGTGGCGCAGTTGGTTAAGCGTCCGACTTCAGCCAGGTCATGATCTCGCGGCCCGTGAGTTCGAGCCCTGCGTCGGGCTCTAGGCTGATGGCTCAGAGCCTGGAGCCTGTTTCCGATTCTGTGTCTCCCTCTCTCTCTGCCCTTCCCCCGTTCATGCTCTGTCTCTCTCTGTCCCCAAAATAAATGTTGAAAAAAAAAATTAAAAAAAAAAATCTTGAACATAATAGACACGAATGACGTAAAAGACATCTTGAGGGGTATGATGTGGGTCCCTTGTGGTAAATTTTGTCAGGAAATTCAAGTTTTGTCAGGAAAATATGGAGAAAGTAGAGGGAAGCACGGGTACCTGGATTTGGGGGTTTGTGAAAGGCACAGGTCCAACAGGGTTCCATAGAGAAGAGTCAGTGTCAACCTCACCTGTCAGACCCATAGTAGGGCAGCAGCGCTTGACTGGAGCAGTGTGGGCAGGGTTGGCTGGCAGTTAATTGGAGGAAGGGTAACCCAAGAAAGATGGGCTCCTTTTAACTGGGGCCACTGCTGGGCATCGGTGCCCTGGAGCAGCAGCCGGAGGGAGAGGAAAGGGGAGAGCGATTTGCTTACTAGCTGATGACGCTTTCTGGGACGAGAAGTGCCTCCTCAACACACATTTATTGACCGTTTTCTCTGGTGAACCTCCAAGGAAAGTGGGATGCGTTCAAAGTGCATCCCCTGTTTCAGGGGCACCTGGGTGGCCCACGGTTGAACGTCCCACTCTTGATTTCGGCTCCCCTGCGTCGGGCTCCGCAATGCGCATGGAGCCCGCGTAGGATTCTCTCACTTTCCCTCTGCACCTCTCCCCCCGCTCACACTCTCTCTCTCTTAAAAAATGTTTAATAGAAAGGGGGGGGGGTCTTAGTGATAAGTAGAAACGTATTGAAAGAGACCATTTGGGCAGTTTTTATAGAGATTTAAGACCTCCAAATCATTGCCTCAGAAACTTTGCTAACTCATCAGAAGACACCAAAGGGTATTACTGAGTTATTTAATGGTGGTTAAAACGGCTATGTTAATTTTAGGGCCAAACAACCCCGCACGAGTTTGCATTGTGCAGTTCCGTGTATAATGAGTATCAGTATGCTGATCCCCTGTGATCAGTCTGCTCATTTGGTAGGACTTAGTTTAGAGTGTAATTTTTACTGGGCAGAGTATACATATTTAAGCTTATTTTGTATTATTTATTATTATTATCATATAGATGAATGATATCCTCAAACTTTTAAATATAGTAGGTACAAAAGGCACAAAAGGTTGTTTTTGTTTTTGTTTTTTGCTCTTGGTTTGGTTTGGGTTTTTTTTTGGTGTGCTGCAGGTCCCTTGTGATATTATTCTGGGAGGGAGGTTTGCTTTAGTGACTTAATTTTCAGGAACACACTGTGATACCAACTGGAAACTGTTTGTCCGTGGAGCGAATTATAATTGGGACTTTACCGATGTCCTCTGCCACCCCCAAATGAGGTTTGAGGGTTGTTTTTCTTAGCATTTTCATTTGGCAGTGTTTATATTTTTCACAGCGAAATAGACTGATGTGATCACCAAACATATCTAAACCTGTGATGAGTAGGTTATAACATCTTACGGGTTCTTAAGGTACTTTCCGTCAGAATACCATATGTAAGTAGTTCAGTATCAAATCAGATTTTCGGGTCGACCAGATGTTTCTTTGGCAGGATTCACTGCTGATGCATACCGGAAAGGGAATAGATCTTTGGGGGAGACTTGGGGGCATCTTACAGAATTAATTTCGTAGAACAAAGCAGAATATAGAAATCTCTTAAGTGGATGGGTTCTGTATCTGTCCAATGGAGTACCCTAGAGAAAGAAAATTCAGATTTCCCTAAAGTAGTGAAAATGAAAATTCACTGAAATTAACTTAGAGTCCTCATGCTGTCACATTTTTCCCTTTGGCGTAGAACTGCTATTAGAAAGAGAGATCAGTACTGAAAAAACCACAAATACAGAGACTTTTGCTCCCCTGATTCTCAAATGGTCCTGCCGGTTCATCCACAGGCCAAAGTGCTTTGCCTTAATTAAAAAAAAAAAAAAAAAAAAAAAAAAAAGAAGAAGAGGAAGAAGAAGAAGAAAGAAAGAAAGAAAGAAAATCTAAAGTAACAGGGTCAAGTTCAAGCAGTGCTTCTTCTGTGAGAGTTATGGAAACGCAGACAAAAAATCCAGAAAGTATACACTGTATCTAGTTCATGCTTCAGGTCAGATGTCCCCACTTGGAGCTCTATTGGCCAAGAGCCCCTTGACTTTCACCCTTCTGTTCTCTTGCTCCTGCTGGAGGAGAGAGGCCTTTGCTCCCAGAGAGTCCAGCTGGGCTGCAGACCTACCCTCCTGTTGTCATCTGGCTTCAAACCAAAGCACTCAGCTACAGTTTTGCTGTTCCCCTGTTTAAAACTAATGTCACGGGGCACCTGGGTGGCTCAGTCGGTTCAGCGTCCGACTTCAGCTCTGGCCATGATCTCTCAGCTTGTGAGTTGGGAGCCCCACATCGGGCTCGCTGCCGTCAACCTGTGAGCACAGAGCCCGCTTCGGATCCTCTGTCCCCCTCTCTCTGCTCCTCCCCTTCTTGCGCTCTCCCAAACAGAAAGAAATATATATTTTTAAATGTTTATTTATTTTTGAGAGAGAGAGACAGAATGCAAGCAGGGGAGGGGAAGAGAGAGGGAGAAACAGAATCCGAAGCAGGCTCCAGGCTCCGAGCTGTCCGCACAGAGCCCCACGTGGGGCTCTAACGCACTAACTGTGAGATCATGACCTGAGCTGAAGTCAGTCAGCTGAGCCACCCAGGTGCCCCAAGAAAGAAATATTCAAAACAAAACAAAACAAAACTAGCCTCACTGAGTGCTGATCGGCCATGAAAAGCGTGACAATGCCAAACATTACTGATGGCGTTTAAGATTGGGGAAAATTGCCCGATGTTCAGAAATGCCCTTTAATGAGTCCCAGTCTCTGCCAGTTCCCTCCAAGACCTAGGAGACCGGAGCGATCAAAGAGCAAGGAGCAGGTGTCATCCACAGGGAAACTGGGCAAATGGCCTGTGGTTCCAGGTGGGACAGACCAAGGCACGGTCTGCCTGGCCCCTTCGTAGACTTTTTGCTATTTTTGTGCCCTCCTTTAACTCCTTCCTTCTGGCCTTCCTTCCTTCCTTCTGTTCTTTTTTAAGGTTTTTAGCTTTAGGTAATCTGTACCCAACGTGGGGCTTGAACTCACAACCCCGGGATTTAGGGTCACACGCTCCACCCGCTGAGCCAGCCAGGCGCCCCTCCTTTAACCTTCCTTGGTGATTTTTCTCTCAAGCACTAGCGCCCACTTTGAACACACTTGGCTTGATGGAATAGAAAGCTTGAGTACCTGGGAATTTATGCCCCCCGCCCCCCGCCCCCCGCCATGCCATACACACAAACCCGTAGCTCTTGACCAATGACTGGCTGGTGGGTATAACTCCCACTCCCGCATCCCCTGTGGGAATCGGGGGGCTGCAGTTAGCTGTGAGCACCCAAGGCAGGCTATCCTGGGGGCTGTCCCTCTGGGCTTCCTCCCCTTCCCTGCGCGGCTTCCCCTCACCACATGTCCCTAGGGACTAGTGCCCGCACGGTCGGTTCCACGCAAGCCCCGCTTTCAGTGTTTGCTCCCGGAGAACTCGGACTAAGACAGTCAGTCAGCACATATATTTGGGGAATTGGAGAGAGCCTAGCAAGCATTGAACCAACAACGCCAAGTCACACGCGTGGCCAGTGGTCAAGAGCAGAAGCTGTCGACTCCCAGAAACCTCGGTTCCACTCCCAGCTTTTCCTCTGTTAGCTGTGGAACTTGAGGCGAAGTGGCCAACCTCTCCGAGCTTTCCTTTCCTGGCAAAGGGGAGGAAAAATTAGAAGCAAACTAATAAAGTTGGTGTGAAGAAATAATACTCGAAAGCATTTGTTCATGGCACATCGTAAACCCTCGGTAAATGTCAGCTCTCTAGAAAACCCTGCTCTTAAGATGCAAAGGAGTCCATATGGTTAGATCATTCTCCATAGCACAACTCAAGGAAGCCTTCGGAGACCGAGCAGCAGCACATGTACCCATTTTGTGGGTAAGCAGATGGGCTCCGTGCTGTTGTGAGTGTGTGTGAAGTCGTATGGTCTGCTGTGGTCTGTAACCAGGAACCAGGGATCTGGACCAGCAGGGCACTGCTCCATCCGGGGCGCACATGGCCTCGAGGCCTCCAGTGGCCTGACAGTTGGGAAATGTGTTTGCTTGAACCATTGAGCACATTGGCTTCCAACTATGAAAGTGGACATGAGATTTTTAAGAAACGAGAAATAGTCTATCACTAAGGAAAGCGGTATGAGACGAAAGAAGAACACAGTAAGAGAATGTTTCAATGCCACAAGCATTGTTTCAATGCCACAAGCAATGACGATATTTCAGGAGACGAGATACTCTCTTCCTTTCAAATGATTCCAATCTCTGGTATTGATTCTTCTACCTTAGCTTACGGAAGTGAAAGATTTTTAGATGATGGTGTTCGCAGAGGCTCTTAAATCTGTGAATTTGAAAATGTCACATGGAAAATGTGAAGGTCATGTGCATAAATTTACATATGATTGAATTTATGTATGTGTTAATTACTCCCAAAGAAATTAAGATCAGACATATGGAAAACCATATGTACTGGGAGGAAAAAAAACTCAGGTGTGTTCAGTCTATCGAAGCACAGAAATCTTACCTGGTCTGACTGATATTGGAGGGCACGTGTGAGTCAAGCCTTTAACGCAGAACAGAGAACAAGGGACTGTATCCTACTACTTTAGGTAGGACGCTCAAGGGTAGGGAATCTATTTATAAATAGGACTTTGAATAATAAAGGACTTCAAATTATATTTGAGTTTCCTGGAGGGCTTGAGGCTGCCAGATCTGAGAGACTTCAGCCATCTGAGAACATCCAGAGGACAGAGCAGTTGGGCCAGGAAAGACACAAAATAATGTCATATAAATAAGAGGTCTCTATGGATTGTTTATTTGAGGCAAGGTTCAAATACAAACAAGACATCCGGGAGTGTAGGAATGATGTCTCCTGTTCTCCATCACTAGAGGTGTTTCCCGCTTAGCTAGGATAGAAAGCTCCGGGTAAGACCTGACTCTCCCTGACTTCTATGAATATTTCATTTTAATTTTCATAATCATTTGTGGCCCTTATAATTAAAACATAGGCAATGTCCTTAATAGGATATTTTTAAAGTGTCCTGAATTTTGTGCCCTTGTGATTTCTGTGAGTCTAGTTAAGAAGCTGTGTCTTGAGTCAAATACACCACATATGATGTCATTACCCTCTACTGAAAGCAATGGATATTAATTATTGATGCTACTTCTCCTATAAAAATGAAGATGATCTTTTTTCAAATGGACAGAATTATTCCAACCATATTTTTAGTTAAAGTAATTGGAACATGTGTGTGTAGTGTAATAATATCTTCTGAGTGCTGGCGGGGAGAGACAGATGGAGGGAGGGAGGGACTCCACACCAATAATTATATGTCCAGAAACGCTGTTTCTCAAGGATGGATTGAAGTAAAAGATACTTTCTGCCAAACAAAATACAAGAGATTTTCTACTAAGAGATACCAAGTAGAGAGTGTACTACAGGAACAAGGTAATATTATTGGGAGAGCCTGTAAATAAGTTTTTTCTTTCTCCTTTCTCCAGAAAGGGAAAGTCACCATGAAGGAGTAAGTCCCGGTTCCCCATCAGTTCAGTGATAGGATCACCGAGTCAGAATATATATGTCTATATTCTACATATAAAATATGCTGGTACAGTATTTCTTGGAAAAAAATGAGATTGGACAAAGGCAAGAGTGGCGGTAGAGAGCCCGGTAGTAGGCTAGTAGAAATGGTTTAGGCTTTGGAGGAAGAGGAGTACAGAAAGTAGGGACGTAAAATGTTAGGATCGATGGAACTCTGCGACTTACAAGATAGGGGGAGTAAAAGTCTAGTCAGTAGGCCATGATGAGCACCTAAGCAGGTGCTGGTGCCTTTTAGCAAGATAGGAGGCAGACAGGCTTGGGGACAGTTCTGAGTTGTTCTGAGTTCTTTTTTTTTTTTTTTTTAATTTTTTTAAATGTTTTTTTTTTATTTTTAAGAGACAGAGCATGAGTGGGGGAGGGGCAGAGAGAGAGAGAGAGAGAGAGAGAGAGAGAGAGACACAGAATCCGAAGCAGGCTCCAGGCTCTGGGCTGTCAGCACAGAGCCCGACGCGGGGCTCAAACTCGTGAACCATGAGATCATGACCTGAGCTGAAGTTGGACACTTAATCAACTGATCCACCCAGGCGCCCCAAGTTGTCCTGAGTTCTGAGTTTAGGGCTGAGACCGGTGAGGATATGTGTGTCCATGAGGCATACGATGAAGATGTCCAATGGGCAGTTGAACATACTGGTATGACATGGAAGGCGCCTGAGATAACTTGCTTTTGGGATCCAAATGAAATTATGCGGGACCCTAGTCAACACCAAGGCCACTGCCCTCCCGGTCTCTGCGATTCTTGATAGCAGGGCTGGTGGTAGGGAGGCAGGCATGCAAATTGTTTTCTGCTCTTCTCAGTCTGAATTTCTTTTTTTTTTTTTTTTTTAATTTTTTTTTTCAACATTTATTTATTTTTTGGGACAGAGAGAGACAAAGCATGAACGGGGGAGGGGCAGAGAGAGAGGGAGACACAGAATCGGAAGCAGGTTCCAGGCTCTGAGCCATCAGCCCAGAGCCCGACGCGGGGCTCGAACTCACGGACCGCGAGATCGTGACCTGGCTGAAGTCGGACGCTTAACCGACTGCGCCACCCAGGTGCCCCTCAGTCTGAATTTCTGCTGCTTCTGTTGAATTTGTTCAAGAGATGGATTGTCTCCTTGTCTTTGTGTGCCGTATTTCTCTTCTTCTACATGGTCTCAAGTGTGGAAGAGAGTCCTATTTTTTATAAATGTTTATTTTTGAGAGAGAGAGAGACAGAGAGACAGAGACAGAGAGTGAGGGGCGGGGAGGGGCAGAGAGAGAGGGAGACACAAAATCCGAAGCAGGCTCCAGGTGCTGAGCTGTCAGCACAGAGCCCGACGCAGGGCTCGAACTCACAAACCGCGAGATCATGACCTGAGCTGAAGTCGGACGCTTAACTGACTGAGCCACCCAGGCGCCCCTAGAAAGTCCTATTTTCATTGAGAACATCAACAATTATTCACACAAGGAATTTATTTAGCAAACTTCAAGTTAGGTCTTGAAGATCTAACATTAGATCAATTGCTTTCCAACTTCCTTGTGTTTCTGCCTTCCTACCAGATTGTTCTGCCGTGTCTTTCTTCAGGACTCTTTGTGTCACTGTTTTCTGGATCCTTCCTGTAGACTCATGTGTCACTGTTTTCTGGATCCTTCCTGCAGACTCTTCTGGGAGTCAGTTTTCCTCACTCTGGACATCACAGTACTTTTAGCTCCGCCCTTACTCCTACCTTTCCCAAGACTCCTCAACACCATCCCCTCCACTGAGATCCAGGCCCTGTCCTGCTGTAGCCCAGGACTGCCATAGGGGTGAAGATTCAGCATTGTCCTTCCTGGGGTTGAGCTGAAAGCATGTCACTTTCTCCTTTGAATGAAATATGGCAAAAGGAAGCAATGATTTTGATGTTAGGTAACTTCTATTCCATCCAACATTGGGTCTTGAGTTCAAAAAAGAAAGTGGGACTAGGGATATGATTTGAGATGACCAGCACGCGGGTCACGAAAAGGGGTGTGGATGGGATGGGCGATGGCATCTAGGCACAAGGTAGAAACACAAAAGAGAATTGTCAGAGTTTTCTGCTCAGTTTGCAGAAGGGGAAAAATGGAGCTTTTCTTTGCAGAGGGGGGGGCTCCAGGCATATTTGCCAAGAGAGCCTTGCCGGAGGGGGGGGGGCACGAGAAGGGGAGTATAGGGCAATTTCATGGTTGGAATCTTGAAGAAGAAATATTGTCAGATTATAGACCATGATTTATCAACTGCTGTATCATCTCTGTTATTAGAAATGGGAAAATATTTTATGAAGCACTGTGTTTCTGGAATATCAACTCAATTCAATTTCTGTGGTACACAGGCTTTTCTTTAAAGACTCGAGATATTCAATGGATACATAAGTATCCCGTCTGTGCTTATTTTTAAATACTGTGTAAGTTAAAAAAATTAAGTTCCAATATTTTAGTTATGCAAAACAAAGTGTCATTCTCCAGTGCAGTTAAAAGGAGAATTTGGCCATGTAATCGAATGTCTGTTCATTGAGGTAACAGGTTTGCAGGTAGAGGAAAGAAGCCTCTTTCTTGTTTTGGTGTCCATCAAAGTGGCCATGCTGCACGTGGGTGTTACGCTGTTAACTTTGTTTTGTGAGATGGATGCAAGGGCTGGAAAGAGGGCAAAGCCACGGGCAGTGGTACCGGTCCAGGCATTCCCTGTGTCGTGGGGACTTGCTTCTTGAAGCTGAAAGCCAAATCCTATTTTCGTGGGTCAGATCAGCAACCTGACCTCGCCAGGTGCACAGGCTAGATCTAGAGGTTGGATGCCAATAGCAAAGGCAGGTGGCTAGTTATAACCACATGTGCTCGACCATCACGCTACTGGGAGGCCTGATAGAGTGAAATGTGGGCGTGTAATAAATGTTAGATTTCTGGAGTGGTTGGTCTTTGTGAATTTCTAACCCAAAGCCCTGGAGTGCTCCTTGACAAGCTCCACGGGGATGTTGGCAACACAAATCTCACATCGTTTTTTCCATGCTTCATCCAGAAATGGCCCTGCCCCAGCCAGTGCCCTTTCCCACAAATAGGAGAGAGGAATGTAGAACGTGAGATGGTAGACTGGGTCTACGGATCACCAGGTACACACAGCTGGATCTGTGCCCTGGGAATCCAGCCAGGATTTCCTGTACACTAGGTAGGTCCACAAGCAGGTCCCCGGGACCTGTGCTAATCGCTCCCCGGGTTGGGGGTGAGGCCAAGGTTTGAACCTGGTCAAGTGTGGCTGAGTGACTGTAAGCCTTGGGCCCTCATGGCAGGTGTTCTTGATTAACCTTGTAGTTGACTTGGGTGGTCTCAAAGACCTATGACCAGGAAACAGTCATAAGCAGGTCCTGTGCAAGTGGCCTGTTCCTAAAGTCCTGTTCATGAGGGCAATACCTCTATTTGTGGATGTGTTAGTTCCAGCCTTTTTACGTCACGACCAAGGCAGAATCCAGTAATTAGATGAGGTTATTTGTGGGAGAAGGTATAGACCCAGAGGCTCCGACTTTCCTAGGCCACTTCTTCTGGTTAAACATCTGGTTAAGAATCTCCGGTTACGTGTCTCTGCACACTTACCATTCATGGCGCACCAGCGTACTTTGATATTGTACGTTATCCCACAATCCTTCCCGATTCCCTGAATCTTTGTTCACCACTGTGGATGAAATCAAATTGTTGTCTCAGTGTTCTCATTTGTTTAATGACCAAGGTGTGGCAACTCTGTACAAATATTTCCCAGAAAAGATGTTCACTGCCAAGTGTTAGAAATACCATCCGGTTTCTCATTTAAATTTTAATGATCATACTAGTTGAAATGACTCTTCATCGTAGATGTTTCTTACTTGGTTTTACTGCTGTGGTGTCTCTTGCCAACATTTTCATTTTCTTTATGCTATAATCGTTTGGTGCTTACAAGTCATTATGTTTCACCAACATTTGGCTTTATGACCTTTCTTTGCAAACGCTTAAGACCCACCCCACGTGCCTGGATGAGGGTAGTCTCCTGACTGAAAATGTTATGTTAGGTTTTATTGCACTCGTGGCTTCTGTTTGTTTTTTGATTTTTTTTTTCTTCCTTTCCTACCACCTTACAAATTCTAGGTATGTGATTTACTCCTTCCTGTGCCTCTAACACCAAAACCAAGAAAAGGTCATGCTTTGATTCTTGAATCATTTTCAATGTATTGATGGTTGAGGCCAAAGACTTTCTTGTTATTTTATTATCTTGCGATTTCCAGCTTCATGGAAGTCAGAATAAATCTTTCGTTTGGTTTGATTTTTTTTTTCCCTTTCTGTTTCTTGCCCATTGGAGCATGAGAAATGTTAGGGTAAACAAAATTAGATGAGAGGCTCCTCTAATCTACCGGGTGCATTAGAAAGGACATGAGATTTTGTTTTTGTTTGGTTAAATGAACCTGGGTTCTGGTCTTGACTCTATTATTTATTAACTTTATGACCTTGGAAAAGAACTTAGGTTCTGAGTCATTTCTTCACCTGAAACAAAGGAGATCCTACTGCTTGCTTCGTGTATCTTGAGGAATTGTTTTAAAGAGTACATGAGAAAACACTTACAATTATCTTGTTCTGTGCCGATGGCCATAGTAGAGGTCAATGATTATCGCGTATGCTCTTGTGGTCTTTTCTACTTAGAAAGACCTCCATACCTGCTTCCCTCCAGTTTCAGAGGGTAAGGTGTCCCTTCTTTATTTGAAGTCCCCCCCCCCCCACTTCTGTATTCCTGATTCTATCCCCTCTCACCTTCTCCAGGGTCTTGATGTTGATGAGGAAGTGGAAGATGGTGGGTATTGAGTGCCTCGCAAGTTGCTTGATGCCTGTTACCTCAAACCCTCACAACAGCCCTGCCAAGTAGGGATTTTTGTCTCGTCTCATGACGCTGTCCTCGTAGCTCAGTTCATTTTATTTCTCTGCCCCCACCTAACTCTCTTGGGTTTCTGTGCAGTAATAGATCATATATACATTGATGTCTGTCCCTGATTTTGGCACGGAGCTCCTAAATCCCTTGGAGTTTCCTGGTTTTTGTTCTGATGAGGTGACTCTTGGTGGGCTGCTGGATGGGGATTGTCACCCAAAACATCAAGTCATGATTAGAAGCTTGGAATTTTCAGCCCTACTCCTTATTCTCTGTATAGAAGCTACAAATTGAGTTAATGATCGACTGTTACTGCATGATGAAGCCTCCAGAAAAATCTCAAAAGTAAGAAGTTTGGGAACTTCTGGTAAGTGAAGGACATGGAGGTGCGGGGAAAAAACATGGACGTTCCCGCCCCTTCCCATATACCTTGCCTTCTGTATCTCTTCCATCTGGCTGTCCCCGAGTTGTGTCCTTTTGTAAGAAAAACTGGTAATCTAGTAAGCAAACCATTTTCCTGAGTTCTGTGAGACACTGTAGTAAATTAATCGAGATGGAACCTCGGGTCTGTAGCTGGTTGGTCAGAGCACAGTGAGCGCCGTGACTGGTATGGAAGTAGAGGGAGGGGCAGTCTGAGTATTGCTTCTTTGTTACTCTTAAAAAAAAACCACCATTTTTCTTCTTGAAATGTTGACATACAACGTTATATTTCAGGTGTACGGGGTTGTGTGATTTGACAATTATGTACATTACACAGTGCTCACCACTCTTAGTTATTACCCCACCCCCTTACCCCTCTGGCAACCCCTGGGTATTTACCCAGAGAAAATGAACACACTAATTCTAAGAGGTTTCTGCACCCCTGTGTTTTTTTTTTCTTTTTTTTTTTAATTTTTTTTTCAACGTTTATTTATTTTTGGGACAGAGAGAGACAGAGCATGAACGGGGGAGGGGCAGAGAGAGAGGGAGACACAGAATCGGAAACAGGCTCCAGGCTCTGAGCCATCAGCCCAGAGCCCGACGCGGGGCTCGAACTCCCAGACCGCGAGATCGTGACCTGGCTGAAGTCGGACGCTTAACCGACTGCGCCACCCAGGCGCCCATGCACCCCTGTGTTTATTGCAGCATTTATGTACAATAGCCAAGATATGGTAACAGCCTAGGTGTCCATCGATAGGTGAATGGATAGAGAAGATGTCACATGTATCCACAACAGAATATTCCTGCGCGATTAAAAAAAAAAAAAGGATGAGATCATGCCATTTGTGATAATATGGGTGGACCTAGAGAATATTATCCTGAGTAAAGTAAGTCGGACAGAGAAAGATAATACCATACGATTACACTTTTACGTGGAATATTTGTACTCTTGTAGGTTTTTCTCATATCTGTGCCTTGCCTTTGGGTGTTTCCTGGCTCTGACCTTGGTCTTTGTTCCTTCTTAGTCAACACGAATTCCCTTAGTGACTTTATCCTTTTGTGGTTTACTTGTGCCTATGTGTTGATGACTCCAAAATCTAAGTCTCCATACCTGAGTTGCAGAATGATATGTGCAGTTACCTAGTACATCTATCCCAGACACACCTGAAACCCAACCTCTCCCAAGAGGTACTTCTCTAATTTCATCCTAAGAACTTCCTTCCTTCTGTATTCTCACAGTGAGTGACACCACCCAGTCACCCAAAACAGAAAACTAGTGGTAACTGTCAGTTCTTCTGGCCCCTTGCCGATGTTACCTCACCTCTCTAACTTTAAATTTGCTCCCTCCACTTCTGAGCATCCGTAGCCTGGTTCTGTCCCGTTATTCCTCACTGGACTTGTTTTCAGTCGCTTTTGATGTTCTCCCTGTTAATCTTGTGTCCTTCAAATCCATTACCCACACAGTAGCAGAATGTTCTGTCTGCAATGTGAGCTGTAGGTACTTGTTCCCAATTCACTCACCGGTGACCCCTTACTGCACCGGTGCAGACTCCTTAGCATGGCCTAGAAGGCTGTGCATGACGTCCTCTCCGTGACTCTTCAGCCTCCTGTTCTGCCCTTAGCCCTGTACTTTATGCTCCAGTGATAACAAACTGTTCTCCTCCCAACATGTCTTGCTGTTTCACTGCTCTATGCCTTTGCGGACGGGCTTCTCCCTAGAGAAGCTTCTCCCTAGATGCCCTCTCTTCTTCGTGGCGCTAACTCCTCTTATGCTTCAAGGCAACTCAGGTGTCTGTTCTTACTGTGCCTTGAACTTGGCTCACATCGCCCTCCTCTTGGCTCTCCTCACACCCTATGCTTCTCTGTATTTTTCTACTTGCAGAGAGGTATACGGAATCCCCGTTTATGTGTCTCCTGCCAAGAGTTGATTCCCTGAGGACAGGGAAACATGTCCTAGGTAGGACCTGACGTGGTAGTTTGTGGAGCACAGTAGATGCTGAATACATATTTGCTGGTGGGAGCTGAGCTTCTAACAGAGGATATGGATCGAGATTTTGAGCCTGGACGCGATCACAGGTGATGGTTCGTCGCCCTCACACCCCAAAGGATAAAAATGATGCCTTACTTAGGAAAAATCCATGAAAATTGCATTTCAGAATCATTAAAGATGCCATGCATAGAATGCAAAATGTACAAATCTCTAAATTCTGTCTGATTCCGTGGGTTTTATTGATTTAAGGGGGGAAAAAAGGCAACATTGTTTTGATGCTTTGTAGAACCTCTGACTTCAAAAGCTGGTGATTTGCATCCTCTTAAAATGCCCCCAGTGCATCCTTCCTGCCCAAGAGCCTACCAGCAGGACTTGACATTTAGGGAAGAGGCTATCAGAAGCTAAAAGACGGGCAGACGTTCTTTTGGTGATAAAAACTGTGAACAGCTTATTCCACCTAGAGGTCAGGAGAAAAGCAGAGCTGCCCAAGGAACTTTGGATACCGTGCGCATCGTATTCAACAGAAATTAAGGTTTTCATCATTTTAACTCTTTGTTAAGAACATTTTGAGCATGCGTTAAGTAACCAGTAGTATCAGGGCAACCCTTCCCAATATCCAGCTTCAGCCACGATCAGCATTCTGCCATTTCTGAATCCCCTGTGTACCCAGACATTTGCCACCCCCAAGTTTTTTTCTTTTGTGGTGAAACTGTGGCTTTCATTTTGTCTGCTCAGAAGTACAAGGCCGGTATATCTATGTTAAAAATAGTTCCAGCACGAAATTCATAATATTATAAATAACGAAATATTAGATTTGTATTGCTTTACATCATAGCAGTATAGCTACAGACAGAATTTAGAGCTTTGTACATTTTGCATTCCATGCACAGCGTCTCTAATGATTCTGAAATGCAATTTTCATGGATTTTTCCTAAGTAAGGCATCATTTGTCTCCTTTGGGGTGTGAGGGTGATGAACCGTCACCCGTGGTCACTTGATAAAACATGGCCCCAAAAGAAAAAAACCCTCAGAAAAATAATCATTGCTCCTGTGAATGGTGTTATATCCATTTCTAAATTCTTTCAGGAAGTTCTTTAGTATAGTGGTTTAGAGTAAAAGCCAAGTGCATCCCAACCCATGGACCAAATCTGGCCCCGCCTGTTTTTGAAAGTCAAGTTTTGTTGGAACACAAGCCATGGCCCATGCATTCGTGTAATGTCTGTGACTGCTCTTGGGCTGCAGTGACAGGGTTGAGTATCCGTCACGGACTGTGTGGCCCACAGAGCCTAAAACATATTCCATTTGGCTCTTTAAAGGTAAAGTTTGACAACTCCTGGTTTAAGAGTAGAAACTTCCTCTTATCGCCTATGTGCCCTTAGCTGAGTCACTTAATCTCTTCGAGGTAATTTAATAACCTGTAAATGGAAATGAAAAGTCTATTTTAATGGGGTTGTTTTGAGGTTCCAAAGAGTTTTAGCACATGTGAACACTGGCAAGGCTGCTTGGCACATAATAAGCACGGTTAGCTTTGTCATTGCTGTCACTGTCGATATTATTGGTGACGGAGTGGTACTGTACTATTCGAGCCCTGTAAACCGGTGGTGGGCTTCGAGTTCCAGCTGTGCCGCTTAGGAATTGGGGAAGCCAAGTTTTCCGGCCCAGCCTGTTTCTGTATCTGCAAAAGGGAGATAATTAGTTCTCTCCCTGGGAGGTTAACAAAGCCTTGGGAGGTGCCAAAGGTTCAGGAACCAGGGGGGCCGTTGTTGTTCCTGTGTTTCTGTAGGCATTCTCTGTTTGGACGGAGGTACTGGGCACCTGGGTCCTTGTGCAGATGTGGCCGACAGGTACTCGAGACCTCCAGGGATAATACTCTAAATCGTGCTTCATTTGCTATAGTCCAGCGTCTAGGCCCCAGCTGTGAAGGTCAGGAGCCTTATTTTCAAATTTCTCCAAGAGTAAGCTCCTCCCTCTTGAATAGACTTCGGGTCATGACACTGATCTATAAACCTGGGTAGTGAGTTTGTACACTTGCGCTTAGAACTGGGACCTCTCTATGGGGCGCCTGGGTGGCTCAGTCGGTTAAGCGTCCGACTTCGGCTCAGGTCATGATCTCACGGTTTCATGGGTTCGAGCCCTGCGTCGGGCTTGCTGCTGTCCGTTCCGAGCCTGGAGCCTGCTTCAGATTCTGTGTCTCCCTCTCTCTGCCCCTCCCCTGCTTGCGTTCTCTCTCTCTCTCTCTGTCTCTCAAAAATAAATAAACAAATTGAAACAAAACAAAACTGGGACCTCTACAGAGATTGGGTGCAGCACCTCTGGGCTGCACAAGTGAGATCCATACCCCTCCGTGGAAGTTTTCAAATAGATTCAAAACAAGGCACAGATTCAGACAAAGCTGGGATGGGAAGTGCTAGCCTTTGATTGTTTGAGTCTATTTCCAGCAGACTGGGGCTTGATTGGGATTCTTTCTTTGACGATGTACTTGTAGTGAATCCGATTATGGTCTACCCTGCACAACTGTGAGCAAGTCCGGGGAGCCCTGGGGTGCAGAACGGGGTGCACGGGGTGACAGTTACGCACTGTTGCGCAAGGAGCTTCATATTTTACCCTGGGATTTGGTGTGCTGGTTGATGAGCAGAATGTGCCTGGAATTTTATAAGTCTCAAACGCTTGATGGAAAAATATATCCAGAAAGTGAACTCAAAGCCAATATTCATAATAGGGGGGAAAAAGAAGAAAGCCGTTAGGAATGTTCCCATTTATCTTCATGAAGTAAACATTTGCCTCTTAAAATGAGATATTTATTTGGGAGGAAAACAGACTCCATCAGTATATCCTTGCAATAAACTAGATTTGCTTATGAAACCAGTTGTGGGTGAAATGAGGTGATTGTGGTTTCTCATATGCGTTGTACCTGATATACTACCGGTCTTTAATGACAATAAAATGTATTGCACATCTTCCTCCGGCTTGGATGAGTTGTTCACGTCATTAGGATGTTGTTGGTAGATAGATTATAATAATTAATTTATACTGTGCTTGGGGAAAAAAAATCTCATTGTGCTTTTTTCAAAAAATTGGATTTTAATGCATATAAATGCCAGAACAAATAGCAAAATGCCTTTTATGTCACACTAAGTGGCTACCTTTCAGTCCATGCTTTCTAAGTAGACTTGGCTCAAATTTCAAGTTTATTTTCTCCCCCAATCACTAAATTTCCTAGGTACCATGGATTTTTCTAATCTCATTGATGAGCTCTCAATATCACTAAGGAGGGACCCTGAGCCAGTATTGTCATCTCGAAACAGTATTGTCCTCTTGGGTTTGTCAGTATTCCCTGGAATATTATTACACAGCAGAAACAAGTATTTCATTCAGCAAATGATTACTGAGCGCCTACTGTGTGCCAGGCGCCGTGCTAGATTCTGGGAATACGGCAGTACGTGAAACAGCCCCCATGGGCTTATCTTCCGGTGGAGGGAGTCAGAGATGAAACTAAAGAAATAACTAAACGTAGAGCATGGTAGATGATGATAGGGCTCTGCGAGGAAGGAAGCGAGAAATTGGGAGAGTGATTGTCGAGAAGGGGAAAAGCAGTCCATTCCGACCTAACAGCCAGTGAAGGTGTCTGAGAGCGGGAGAGACAGGGTGACCTGGTTGGGCCAGCGCTTACTGGTAGTTAGCACGGAAGGTCCTGCGTCCCAGGAACCTTCTCAGTTCCTGATAAACCTGGATGTTGGGGATCTTACAGGCGAGAGCTGCGCGGCATAGATCAGGAGGCCGACCCGCGCCCGTGCGGCTGGAGTGGGTGTGCCCCCCGTGCTGGGGGAGGTGACAAACAGTGAGATCCGAGGCGAGAAGAAGCATCAAAAGCATAGGGCCTCGTCAGCATTTTGAGGACTGGCTTCGACTTGGAGGGAAGGGCAAAGCCAGTGGAGCGTTGGCATTAGAGCGACACGGGTTGATGTCTCTTACTGAGAGCCCACGTTGGCTTCTGTTTCGAGAGTCGCAGAGGGAGCCAGGACCGCCGCAGGGAAGCACTTTTGGATGCCCCGCGGTGACCTAGGCTCGGGGATGATGGCAGCTCAGGCCCAAGCTGGGAGAAGCTGCCATAGTGACTCGGGAGCCAAGACGGTGTTGGCTCAGGCCACGGGCAGGGTGACCACGGGAGCGAGAAGTGGTGGCATTCTGGGGGTGGGTCGAGGGGGAAACCGTGGCTCCGGGATGTGGATGCGGAGGCCAAAGAACGAGAGTAGTCCGGGGTGATGCTTGAGCTTTCGTCCCGCGTTCCCGCCAGGAGAAAATGGCCCTTTACCGAGAGGAACAGCTTTTTCAAGGGAAGGATCAGGAGTCAAGACTGGGGTGCCGGTTCCATATGCACGTGCAAGTGGCACGTAGGCAGTCGGCTTTGGAAGCCCGGGGTTCAGAAGGGAGGACAGGGCTGTTACCACGGGGGGCTCCAGACCTTCCCCACGCTCTCCGTTCGTGATGGGGGGGGTTTGCTATTTCACACCACAGCTGCTTTCTGCAAACGTTTCCTTCCCGTTCTGTCCTATGTGAATCTGTCTACGAATGCAGTGTGATAATAAATCTATCTCCCCACAACAGGTGTTGATTGGAATTAAGTGAGGTGTAAGTGTAGGCTACCGTATGTTTGTTTTCCCACAAGACTTTAATGAGTTTGTCTATTAGTTTAACAGAACAAATTTTTGAATCCCAGGAGACAGTTCATTATGCCATAGTTGTTGGAGAATGCCTCAAGCTACCGTTTGGTTGATTGAAACGCGTTCTCTTCCTAATTTCCAAGAGACCATGATTTTCAGTCGCTCTGAATTGGGGGGCATTTGGATGAGGGACTACGGAGTTGGGTTGTATGAAGCCTAGTGTCTACTGTGAAATCGATTCGAGTCCACTTTGCTGTTCTCCCTCCGTCTCCGAAGTAAGCTGTGCTGCAAAGTGGTGCCAGTTTTCCGCAGACGAACATTAAGGCCTGATGCCTCACACTCCCAGGCTAAATATCTCAGGAGAGAAAGGGCGCCTTGCTGACTCTGTTTTAGCGGAAAAGCCTGTGTTTTGGTTGCAGCCTGTGCCCGTAATCAAAGACAAAGTACTTGTCTACCTTGGCTGCCCTTCGTGATAATCTGGGGGTGCTTCAAAACTACCTGGGTGCCACCCTCAACGACTGTGATTTAATTGGCCTGGGGTGTGACCTGGGTGTCACAGCTTTTCCAGCCCCCGGAGGGGATCGTGACGTGCCGCCAGATCCGAGAGTCTCTGGTCCGGAACACGTCCCGATCCTGTGTGTCGCTGGTTCGTCGACGTTGGGAAGATGTTTATGGCAACTGAATCACATTCTCGGAAGGAAAAGGAAGCCCACCCAGTAAGTGTAATAAGAGTCTTCCGTGTTCGTGTAGGTTCTAATTAATTAGAAGACCTAGGGGGGTGTATTTAAACCTTTGAAATATGGTAGGCATGGTCCATGCATGTTTGCATGTCGTTATCCTTTCCTCTGGAAATAATGTGGGAGATGTATTTCCCACGATTATATGTTCCGAGCGGCCCATAGCAGATTTGTGAGACTGAATTAGATGTCTATGTAATTAACCACTGTTCCTCTTCTGCACGCCATAGGTCTTACCTACTTAGGTGAAAGAAATATTTCAAGCAGGACTTTAAAAGCACCTTGTAATTTCCCCAAATTTCCTCCTGAATACAAAGTACTGGCAATGTTACTAAGCTTGGCTATTATGACAGCTTATTCTCCCCCGCCCCACCACCACCTTTTACAATATAAAAAAAGTACGTAGTGCTCCAAATAGCTTCTCTTTGCTAAGACAGATGGGATGCTTGGAAGTGAAATCTTGAAACATGGTTATTAGTGTGAGTTACTGATCAATGCAGTAACAAATTGTTGGTTCACTTTTGGGTTACTGCTCTTGGCAGAGAGATGGTAAGGTGTTACTTATCTTGTTGGTTTACACGTATTTCTCCGTACAGAAGATGTCTGGGAACGGGGGTTGGCATGGATGTTATGGGGTCCCCCATAGTTTTGGGCGGTGAAACAAGTGTTTATTGCCTCAAAGTCTGCTCTCGCTAGGAGTGTTGCTGAGGAGATGGCTAAAGTGGAAAGCCCTTGACAAGTGAAATATTTGAGCAGAGCTAGAAAGGGTTTTCTGATCCTGCCTGCCTGCCTGCTGGGCTCCCGGACACCAGCTGGAGACTGTCCTTGGGAATCTACAGAGGATGTCAACAACAGCCAACAACAGCAGCAACAAAAGATTAGTTCCTTAGGATGTACAGCCTTTACAAGGAGTTGTGTTTGTAATTTGGGGGCCCTAACTGCAGTACTGATGGAGTTTTGATGTAAATGTCAGTTTGAGTCTTACCTTCTTGTTGCGAATAGTTTTGTTTTTTTTTTTTTTTCCCAAGTTTAGTTTTTGAGAGAGAGATGGTGGCGGGGGTGGGGGGAAGGGGCAGAGAGAGAGGGAGACAGAATCCCAAGCGGGTACCATGCTGATAGTGGAGAGCCCCATGTGGGGCTCAAACTCGTGAACCGCGAGATCACGACCTGAGCCGAAGTCGGACGCTTAACCGACGGAGCCACCCAGGTGCCCTGAAAATAGTTCTAAGGGTTCCTTAGAATTCCTCACTTTTTTTGTGACAAAGATTCTGCAGTCCTTTCTTTCCACCGGCCGTTTGGTCCCAACCGGCCCATAGGGTGAAATTTGTTATTTTTGGCTATGTTGCCATTTTTATCTTTCATTTATCACTATTCTTTGCTATTGCTTACCAGTACGGAAGACTGGGGTTGTGGCTTTATATCGCACGAATAGGTAATCTACAGCCTATCGATAAAGTGGTTACTTATTAAATTATGGGGAAAACAATGGGGGAGAAGCCAAGGAGACCTTCCAGGGAATCACACAGCTTGGCTGGTTGGGTTGTGGTGGGAAAATACCTAACCTTTTCAGAGGACCTCAGTGTCTACATTAATAAAAGAAAAAAGTAGTCTTCTCTGAAGCTCTTAAACCTTCCAGCGGTAGGCTCCATTATATATGTCTGTTGACTGGCAAGGGTGGGGGGAAACTTTTTTAATGCTGGAATGGAAAACTTGGAACATCTTTGGGGTCCACTCACATCACTGATAGGTACTGTTTCTAGTCACTTCACACTATTTCTAGTTTATCGTTAAAAGGACTGAGTTTTTGTTTGAAGGAGCATGTGAGTAATACCATTGTAGCCATGGTAACTTTGCCCCCTCCCCCCCAACAAACAAGTGCAGTGACTAGAGACATTTTTGGTTGTCTGGTGGGCGAGGCCAGGGAGGCTGTCCCACCCCTACAGCACACAGGATGTCCCCACCCACCCCCCAGCAAAGAGTTATTGCCTCCAAGTGTCGATGATGCTAAATCTGAGAAACTTGGGATTTGAGACAGAATGCGTAGTCTCAAATTCCCCAGCTCCATGCCATTAGGACGAGGGGATGCCTGTTCAGGAGGAAACGGGTATGTGAACCATGTGTAACCTAGAGTTGGGCATAGATAGATGAGGGGAGAGAGAGATATGGGGACCAGTGAGAAGGTGTCCCTCAAAATCATGTACTGAATTGATAACTTTAATTCCCAGAGTTCTAATGGACCAGTAGGAAGTTCTGTCTGGTGAAATTGCGGATTCTTGGATCCTTCAGAGAGAACTTCCAGATGCAGAGATACCCACATGCCTTTTTATTATTTTATTATTTTATTTTTATTTTTTTAATGTTTATTTATTTTTGAGAGAGAGAGAGAGAGAGAGAGAGACAGAGTGTGACCAGGGGAGGGGCGGAGAGAGAGAGAGAGAGCGAGCGAGCAAGCAGGTGAGGGGCAGAGAGAGAGAGGGAGACACAGAATCTGAAGCAGGCTCCAGGCTCTGAGCTGTCAGCACAGGGCCCGACACGGGGCTCGAACTCATGAACCGTGAGATTGTGACCTGAGTTGAGCATGCCACCCAAGCACCCCGCCACATG
This sequence comes from Prionailurus bengalensis, assembly GCF_016509475.1. Taxonomy (NCBI): domain Eukaryota; kingdom Metazoa; phylum Chordata; class Mammalia; order Carnivora; family Felidae; genus Prionailurus; species Prionailurus bengalensis. The sequence goes on from NC_057361.1 coordinate 9,206,080, forward strand.
TCTTTTTAAAAGATCGTTTTGATGAGGAATATTAGTTAGCATACCAAATGCTATTGTGTTGTTTTCAAAAAAAATGCTTTAAAAGGTTACCTTTCTTGGTTTGTTTTGGATGAACTGCATACTTGAGCCGTGTGTCCAATAATTTTCTACTCTCTTAAAATTCGATGACCACCTGGTTGATTCATAACTCCTTTGAACACCTTAATCCGTTGATTAATTTTACATAAGGAATTGCAAGAGAGGAGAAGATACAGAGCAATCTCAGTATTGCAGTTAGATAAGCGTTAGGACTAAATGATTATGAGCAGGTTAGGTGACAATGTCATGAGGAGGAAGTTACTTTGCAGGTTCACCCGATGATGTTTTGCTCTTAAATTTCAGATAGGCAGTTAGAGATACAGATAAGTACACATACATACATGTGTGTATCTGCCTATAGATTTATATGTATACATGTATAAATTCATGTATATATATATAGAGAGAGAGTAAGAATAAGGTCTAACGGTAAAAAATTCAGCAGCGTGTTTATATCGTATTCATTTATGCCTGACAGTTTCTTTGGTAACTCTGTGAGAGGGCCACAAGGTATGCCAATGGTAGCTAAGGCAGAATATTCATAGTTGGATTCTCCATAGAGTCTACAGTAAATAGTATTGTGCCAGTGTCAGTTTCCAGGTTTGGACACTACCCTATGGTTACGGAAGATTGAGTTACCGTCCAGAGAAGCTGGGTTGAGGGTACATGGAAGCTGTCTATTATTTTTGCAGATGGTGAGTCTAAATAAAATGTGAAAAAAAAATCAAAACAACTAGGAAGACCTTCCTGCTTCCAACAGTAAGAACGTATAAATAGTTTTCCTAAAAAGGAGGACATCTTGCTTTTTGGTTGGAAAATGCAACAATACCCCCCTATGTACTGTGTGATTCCTCACACTTAGTTATAAACACGATTATGTCGCATCTGTTAATGAGCCTATTTTATAGAAATATTCCTTTCTTTTTAGGTAAACTTTTATCCACATACAACATGCATGCAGAAATCCCAAGTCCACAGCTCCTGAATGTTCACAAATCGAATGCACTCATATAATCAGCACCCAGATCGGGATACCCAGAGCTGCCACCGTCACCACCCCGTCACCGGTGCCCCTTCTGATCCCTACCTGGGCCCCACCCTTGCCAAGGGGAACCACATCCTCCTTTCTGGTACCGTAGATTCGCTTTAACTGTTTCTGACTTTGGCCTAGGGAGATTTCGAGTGCCTCACATTGTCTGCCAGGAGAGAGATGTGGGTCCAGCACGGCAGCCACCATCAGGCAGGCTGTGTGCTGCACCAGTCGAGAGGTTTCCATTCGTGCACCATGTGCGAAGAGCTGCCCTCCATCTCTTCTCTGCTGCTTACCTGTGCCAGGTGAACGAACGTAGGGCTGGCTACCCCATGTTTTCCTTAATTTTTATAACTTGGGTGTGTGACTTCTGCTTGTCATTTTAAGATATGAGCAGGAGCTTTTATTCAGATGAAAGTGAGAGGTTTTGCCTGGTGATCAGGAAGTCAGTCCTGCATCTGGGGCGTTCAGTCGGCTCAGGTCACGATCACGCGGTTCGGGGGTTCGAGCCCTGCCTTGGGCTCTCTGCTGTCAGCGCGGAGCCCACTTTGGATCCTCTTTCTCCCTTTCTCTGCCCCTCCTTCGTGCTTTCTCTCTCTCAAAAATGAAAATAAGCATTAAAAAAAAAAAGTCAGTACTGCATCTTTGGTCAGTAATGAGTTACTTAGACCGGTGCAAGCCAGACTTTGTGAGCCTTCGGCTCCCCTGGGGATCTCTTTAACATGCAGACTCTGTAGGTCTTTGGCGCTTTGGCGGAGTTGTGAATTCTGCCTTTCTACGAAGCTCCTCTTCCTGACACTGATGCAGTGGGTACAAGGACCACACTGATGTAGACATCTCCCTCCCTCCCTCCCTCCCTCCCTTCCTTTCATTTGATTATAGTGGACACACTATGTTAGTTTCAGGTGTCCAACATAGCGATTCAACAAATTTATATGTTACACCTTGTTCACCACAAGTGTAGCCACCATCTGTCACCACATGATACTGTTACAATCCCTAATGTAGACAATTTCTTTTTTTTTCCTGAGTTATTTATTGTGAGAGAGGCAGAAAGCGTGAGTGGGGGAGGGGCAGAGAGAGGGGGGAAGAGAGAGAGAGAATCCCAAGCAGGCTCTGCACTGCCAGCACACAGCCCGATGTAGGGCTCGAAACCATGAACCGTGAGATCATGACCTGAGCCGAAGCCAAGAGTCAGACGCTCAACTGACTGAGCCACCCAGGTGCCCCTAGACATTTGCTTATAACCAGGGACAGCATTGTGTGGTGGTTGATGACAGGGACCTGGGCCAGATTGTCCAGATTCAAATCCTTGTTCTGCTATCTACCCGTGGACGGTAAATAAAATTTCCTAATCTTTCTCTGCCTCAGCTTATACATCTGCCGAATGGGACACTCATAGTAGGGTTTTGTGAGGATTGCGTGACACCGTGCACGTAAAGTGCTTCAAGCAGTGCCTGGCACATAGTGAGTACTCAGTAAATCATCATCAGTCAATGATTGGGCAGTGGAATATTCTCCGTTAATCACGGACATCGAACTTGGAACCATTTGGCTTTCTGGGTAGGTCTGTACGTATTTCTGGGAGAAGTGTTGAGGGTAGAGGTCAGTCTCGGCATTTGGATTTGGAGGGCGTCACGAAGGTGTTGACGGTCCTGCGGAACCTGGAGTGAAATAAATGACACGGGAGTGATTGGAATCTTCCAAGCAGTGAAAGAGTATAGGCTCTTGTTACCTGAGCAACACCTGATGAAATAAATGATTACGGTCGTTTGGTTTAGGATGGCTTGTCCAAGCGGCAGTTTGTGGGACTTTTTATTCATCTTCTCTTTAGATCATCTGATGTCAACGTTTGAAGGTTGAACCGTGACCTATTTGCAATCTGTAACAGTTCTTAGCTAGTAATGAGAAATAAGTCAAGGTGGAAAATAAACACCACGCTCCAGACATTTTTACGAGAAAACACGTTCCTGTGGGAAACCACAACTTGAAGAAAAACGCCTATTGTTTTAGTTGACAGTGATACTGACATACACACTTAGTCTTTTGTTTTCCAAAATCCGGCTCATGCCCCCTGCCAGTCGTGGTCTTGTTCTTCTAGATAAAGATGACTTTATGGAATAGTGGGTATATTTTGTTTGCATTTGTTGTACAAAATGAATGTGGATCAATAGCATTCAGAGAATGCCTAGGAACAGGAGATTTTCTAAGTATTAAGTAAATGCCTAAAATTGTTAAAGAAGAAGGTTACAGTCCATTGTACTCCATTTGCTTGTAATTTATATTTTCTGTCAAAGTGCAGCACAACATCTGTTTTTTCTTTAGCACTTAGGGTAATTTGGCTTTCAAATCCAACACATTCAGAGACACTAAAAAGTTTGCAGTCATAAAAGTTGACATAGATTTGTTTTCCAAATACAGACTGTATCATGAATTTAAAAAATTGAAAATGATATCAATAATGTTCTGGGTAAATGAAGTGTTTAATCATAGGGTATGCTAAGATGATAGCATGCTCTTGCTTTGTAGAAGCTTCTGGTTCTTCTCAGTGCCAGTCTGGTTGTGGGGGGAGGTACTTTAGTGGAAGCACACTAGTGCGTATAGTTTTGCTCTTGTAATATTTGCCCAGCCGAGAGCATGAAAGTCTGTATGTGGCTTTTTAACGCTTCGTGTACCAGCAATTAGTTTGAGAAGCTTTTCTTTTTGTACTACCTTTGCATTGTGGGTATCGAAGCCTCCTTGACTTAAATACTTTTTCACTGGGTTGTCACTGGCACTTGGGGTTTCTTCACAGAGGTGACACTATTTCCACGTCGCTATGCCGTTTCTGTAAAATTGCCTGTTATTCATTATGAAAGAGGAGAGCATCACAGCTTTTCAGCCATATATTAATTCATTTAGTTATTGATTGATTCATTGATTCAGTAAGTGTTATAAACTTTCTGTGTGTGGAAGGGGGGACCTACTAAGAAGAGAGTGTGGAGTCAACATATTCCTGTGGGTTGGGGGGGGCCCTAAATGGCGTTTAGGATCTCTCTATCTCTATGTAGATCTCTCTCTCTCTCTCTCTCTCTCTCTCTATATATATATATATATATATATATAAATATCTATATCTCTATCTTGAGGAAGATTGATAGAGATAAATAGATAGGCAGATAATTGAAAAAAAAAGAGCCTAGGTATCTGCCGTTTGTAGTTAAAAATTAAAGGAGAACTAAAATCAGGCACAGATCCAGGTTTTGTGGAGCTAGAAGCTGTTATATTATGAAAACCCTCTTTGGGAAGAATAATCCAAAATTATGAATACAAATTGGCAGTACTGGCCCAGAACCTCCAAAGGAACCCTGCAATTAGGGAGACGTCATTAGCCTCTCCGTCGATCTACTTCAGAATGAAAACGGGCCACTTTACTCTTAACAAGTGCATGTTCATTCTTAACTTCTGTAAAAAAGAGATAGCACGGAGAGAACAATAAAGCGAAGCAATGACATGATTGAGTTTTATGGCTTGTGTCAGCAGCCAAATAATCCACTGAGCACAGCCTTCATTTGGTGCATATATCCCTTCTGTAGGGTTTGTTTCTGGAGAAGGTGTTAGAAGAAGGAAGCCAGCACCGGGCTGGTCTGAGGCGCTTTGCCATACAAAGATGGCCCCTGCTTTTCAGCAGTGAGTTCTGGAGAGGAGACGTGCACGTAAATAACCATTGCCCAAGATAGGATGCGTTTCCTTTTTAGAAGGCAGCGAGATGTGGTGTTACAGGAACCCAGAAGAGCTAAGATTACTGCCAGCTGAGGAAATACAAGCTCTCACAGGCAAGGTAACATTTCAGCGTGACTTTGATTGACGGGTGACATTTGAAGGTGTGGGGATGGAGCAAAATGGGATTTCAACCAGAAGACTTGACACAAGTCTTGGAAGAAGGAAAGGCACGAGGCCAGCTCCCTGAGACAGAAATGCAGGGAACGGAGACGAAAAGTGGGAAAGGAGTCCTCTCCGTGGACAGACAGCAGGGCTAGGCGGGACTGTCCTCTCGTTGAAGTGGGTAATGGGAAATGCACGAAGAAAATTGAGTTGGGGGTGACCAGGACCTTTGAGGAAGATTAATTGATGGTATTCAGGTGATTGGAGGTCAGTTTACCTCAACCTCTGACTTAACTGATGAACAAACTTGGGCCCAGGAGGGGCAGCGACTTGTCAAAACCCAGAGCGAATTGGGGAGTTCACCTTGGTCTCTAGATGGACAATTCTTTCTTGCCATTAAGACATTAGGGGTGAAGATCGATCTCCAGCCCTATAACATTTTCTTGTCTAGAGCAAGCACTGTGCCCAACGTGGGGCATGAACTCAGGACTCTGAGTTCAAGGGTCACATGTTCTACTGAGTGAGCCAGCCAGGTGCCCTTCCAGTCCTAGAACTTGATTCACAAAAACTTTTCCCCTCCATATACCACGATGGAGGTAGAAGAGGACAAGATAAAACTGATGCTTAGCTAAAATACCAGATTTTTGTTTGATCGTAAATATTAATTTTCTTATTTATGTATGTATGTATGTATGTATTTATTTATTTATTTCTCTATCTATTTATTTAAAGCTTTTATTTATTTATTTAAAAAAAAATTTTTTTTTCAACGTTTATTTATTTTTGGGACAGAGAGAGACAGAGCATGAACGGGGGAGGGGCAGAGAGAGAGGGAGACACAGAATCGGAAACAGGCTCCAGGCTCTGAGCCATCAGCCCAGAGCCCGACGCGGGGCTCGAACTCATGGACCGCGAGATCGTGACCTGGCTGAAGTCGGACGCTTAACCGACTGCGCCACCCAGGCGCCCCATATTTTTAAGCAATCTATACACCTGACGTGGGGCTCAACCTCAACAACCCTGAGTTCTGGAGTTGAATGCTGACTAAGCCAGCCACGTACCCCCATAAATACCAATTTTCAAGGCTTCTTTTTTTAAAAGTTTTTTTTAGTTTTGAGAGAGAGCGTGCGCAAGCGGGAGAGGGGTCAGAGAGAGAGAGGGAGAGAGGATCCCAAGCAGGCTCTGCACTGACACAATGTGGCTGGAACTCATGAGCCATGAGATCAAGATCTGAGCCGAAATCAAGAGTCAGATGCTTAAGTGACTGAGGCACCCAGTGATCCAAGGTGGTTGTTTTTTTTTTTTTTTTTTAACCTAAAGTAGTACTATCCGGTAGAAATGAGACACATAAGAAATTAAAAATTTCCCAATAGTCATATTTAATTTCATATATATATATATATATATATATAGTGAAATTAATTTTAATAACATACTTGACTTAACCCAGTAGATCTAAAGCAGGATCATTTCCATGTGTAATCCAATTTTAGTATATGTGCTGCCGAAGCGAGCACTCAATGTGTAATCCATATGAAATGTAACATTGGGGCACCTGGGTGGCTCAGTCGGTTGAGTGTCTGACTTCAGCTCAGGTCATGATCCCACGGTTCATGAGTTCAAGCCCCACATCGGGCTCTGTGCGGACAGCTCAGAGCCTGGAGGCTGCTTCAGATTCTATGTCTTCCTGTCTCTCTGTCCCTTCCCCACTGATGCTCTCTCTCTCAAAAATAAACAAACATTAAAAAATTTTTTTTTAAGTTTTACTGCTTTTTTGTTTTTAAACTAAGTATTTGTAATTGTACAATTATGGCACATCTCTGTTTGGACTCTCCACCTTATAAGAGCTCAATAGCCATCTGGGGCTGTTGCTACCATATTGAACAACACAGAAAGCCTTAGACTAAGGTTTACAAGAAGGTGATTTCTGAATTTCCAGGATGGCATTTCATATTCTAATTGGTCTTACTTTTGTCTGATATAGCTACTATTAGGAATTGCAAGAAATAGCTGAATAAATGTCCCCAAAGTCAGACCTCTGTGTGAAAGGTAGAATCTCACTTTTTATTCTCTAGTTAAAAATCTGGGTGAAGGCTCTGCATAGGTCTCAAGTCCATGGCCAATCTTACCCTTAGCTGGTCTCAGAGGGTCCATTTTTTTCCCAAGAAGGTGGTGCCCTTTCTTAATAAAAATGATGCCACCTAAAATTCAGCAGAAAAGAGTTGTGCCCCCCACCCCTGAAGTCCAAAGAAGTACCAAGTTTATTTTTATTTTCTGACAGGAAACACCGGGAAGGAGTTTTTGCCCCCCACCCCCACCCCAGCCTCTATTTGATTTTCACCCATTTCAGCTGCTACTTCTGGTCACAAATGCTTCCAGCCACCTGTTCTCTGAATATATTATTTTCCCAACTGGCTTCCCATTTGTTTTGATATTGGCAAAGCAGATTCCAACCATCACTCATTTATTAAGCCCATTCAATCTGAAAAGCTTTGTCCACATGCAGCCAGGAAGAAAAAGTCACAGGCATCATTTCCAAATCTAATTCAAAAAAAAAAAAAAAAAGAAAAAAAAAAGAAAAAAAAAAGAAAAAGCCCATCAATTCATCTAGCCTGCAGCTTAACTCCTAAGGGGAAAACATCTCTCATTGGAGCTGAAGTGGGGGGCTTTATGGTGCCCTGATGTTTATGTTGCCTAGATGATAGGGTATAGTAAATGCTTTCATGGCCCTGCAGGAAAACCCTAGATAGTCCCTGTACCTGGACATGCTGAGGGCTCCCTTTTGGAAGCACCTGGGGTTCACTGTGTGCGAACCTTCTCTGTTTTGCTCTTTCACAGGGAAAGTCAAAAGTGCTAGGCAGTTGACCTTTCTGGGAGCAGCCCTGAGCTACTGACAGTTGGCTCTTGGAGTATAAATACCCTTGCTCCCTCCCTCCTCATGTAGAACAACTCGCAAGCATGTTCTACAGAGTCTCCCACGAGTGCCCAACGGGTCTGAGCTCCAGTTGCCCACCACAGATACTTGCTTATCCACATTCCTTTTCTTGCCTTGATTTTCACTTCTCCACTCTTTCCATCAGAGCTTCCTGGAGCCCTCTCACAGATAAAGTGGTTTCACCCCAATCTTTGCCTCTAGGGTCTGCTTGCCAGGAAGCCAGCCTAAGACATCTGCCTTTGCCATCATGGCCAGAAATCCATCGTGTTTGTTTCCAGAGCATACACATTGGTCTTGGGCTCTGAGTACCTCGAGTATAACATTCAGAGCTCCAAGGCTTATCTATCCCATCCCTTCTCTTCACAACAGCACCCAGGGACGGGTCCAGCATTCTTCTCAGTGGACGTAACTTTCCCTTGCCGTCACTTGTGCAGCCTCCCCTCTGCTGCCACCCTGGCCCCCTCTGGTTCATGGCCGTGCAGTATGTGCTACCTCCCTGCTGGCCTGGGTGCTCTTGGACTCCTCGAGCTGTCCTCTTTCAAGCATTTGTTTTCAGGTATCGCAGTGCTTTTTATAGGCTTTCAAAGAGAATGATGTTGGTCTCTGCTTCTTGAAGACCACCTGGTATAGACTCATGCATGTTAGCCATTCCTAACAGGTTCCTCTCAAGCCACTGGGGACAGGTTCCTTCGGGGCTGACAGGGGAACACCTTGCCTTGTATCTCCTCTGCAAAACTGTCCTCTTCTCTATTCTCAACCCTTTTCTCTTCCATGTGAGGTCCTGCTCTCCCCAGGCCTGGTCCAACATACCAGGGGATTTCGTCACTATCCATCACGACGTCCTAGGGAATGAAATATCCTCATTTCCCATCATCTCAAGAGGTTCCCAGGTGCAGAGATGGCTGGCAGGGTGAGCCAAAGAGCACAATGACCAAGATACACACTCTGAACAGAACCACACCGACTGGGCTCAAATCCCTACTCTGTGTCTTCCTGGCAGGTGCCCCAGGTGCCCCCATGCCTCAGTTCCCTTATTTATGAAACGAGGATAATGACATGACTCACCTTGTAGGGTTGTCAGGAAGATTAAATGAGGTCACAGATGTAACATATACTGTGCACAGGGCACACCGGTGGCTTGTTATTTACCACACACATGCACACACATCTACCCGTGAATCTCAGACACACTGGCACGCAACCTTGGAGTAAAAAGAATCGCCTTAATTGGTTCAGGGTTCTAGTCTAAGCTTTGGCTGCCAGTGCTTCATATTTCATAAAGCTGATTAACAAAGAAAAAGATAATAAAACCAAGTTTATGAGAGAAAAACAAAGCTGTCCAAAGAAACACATCTCTGGAGTAAATGTTGAATCAGAGGTGGCTCTGATGTGAAGACCCAGGTTCTTTGTCTGCAGCACTGGTCGGGGAAGGGGGGATTTCAGGTTCAGTTCCTTGGACTTGAACCTCTGGGGTGGAGCCTGAAAGAATACCTATGCCATCCCTGGGAGCCAGACCTCCCCCTCCTGGTAAACTCTCATACCCTACTCTCTAATGCAGAGTGTTAATCTGCAGAAAAAGTCACTTTAATTCATTGGAGCCATAATGGCCATAAGGATACTAATTCTGTTCATATATCTGGAAGCCCCACCACCTTATCGGGGAGCAGCACCCCCAGGCTCCTGAGAGGGGTTGCTTTCCATGCTGCCGCCTTGGCATTTTGGTGTCCTCATCCAGAGGACGGGACACCTTCCCATCCCAGGTGCTCACCTTCCCAGTCACTCCCCATGACTTAATACAAGCTCCTCTACCATTCAGCCTGGTCACCTGCAGCTTGGAGGTACGGATAGCAGACTTGCAGGTGACCCCGTCAGACTTGCAGGTGACCCCATCGTCGCCAGAGTCCCTGTCAGTGCGGTCTGGCATCTCATTTTCAACGGCCCCGCTGGGTCTCCAGTGAGGAGTCCTACCTGCCCTGATACTGCTTCCTGAGGATCCTGGCTTATACCAATTCTTTTCCTTTGCTTCTGCCTTCCATTTCCTGGGGGAAAATAAAAGAAGGTCCAAGGCTTATTAGGGAACAAGGAAACAAAACAAAGCAGAAACAACTGGCAGGCAGTTGTATCTGCTTTGTTTTCCGTAGTGAGTGCTGATCACTTCCCAGGTGGCAGGGAAGTTTGAGCGACCTGAGACCAACTGGTCCTTTTCCCACTTTCTGTAGAAAGTTCCCTGGTGGGTGGGGGATGGGTGAAATAGGTGATGGGGATTAAGGAGTGCACTTGCCTTGATGAGCACCGCGTGATGCAGGGAAGTATTGAATCACTATATTACTAATATTAAACTGCATGCTAAGTACAGTAGAATTAAAGGGAAATAAAATGGAATTAAAAAAAGGAAAGTTCCACAGAGAAGCTGAATTACAACTTTCTTTCCTATGGAATTTCATCTCCCAAACAAAGGAATTGTACAAGAGAATAGGGAATCTGCCATGATCCACATGAATTAAGTTTTCAAAGCTAAGAATTCCAAACCCCTTGAATCTTTAAGTAAAAAAAAAACAAAAAAAACCCCAAAAACAACTTCCTTTCATTCCAGCAACCTTTTGCCGTTTTTGTTAATATTAGTAATGGGATTTATTTCATGAAGGACATTGTGCTTTGCAGACATTATCTTATTTAACTGCCGTCACAATCTGGTCAGGTAGTTATTATTCTATTTCAGTGAGTCATTTGAAAATTGGGATTCAAAGATATTAAATAACATTCCCAAGGTCACAGTTAGCAGTAGACCCAAGATTTAAACCTGAGTTAATGAGATTCCAAAGCCTCTGCTCTTGATCTGAGATTCTCTTCCATACTCACCCTGTATGTACCCACAAGTTCTGTAGTTTGATTACTATCTGTCATGTTACCTAGGAAACAGTCATTAATGGACTGTTGATACAGATGCCATCATAAACGAAGAGGCCTGAGGGATCTCTCTAGTCTATCCTTCCATTTTGAGTCCAAGCATTTTGAAAACAAATGATCACAGATGTCGCCAAAATGGAATTTATGCCCAGGCTAAATGAATAGGATGGTTCCTGCACTGTGAAGCCCCTCACCCTTTCCCTGACTCACAGACCTTTCCACCTGCCAAAGGGCCCACAGGAAGTCAGAGATCTTAGAAAACTGGAGGCCCAGGCCCAGGCCCAGGCCACGGATCGTGGCAGGAAGCCAGTGCCAGCTTCCCCATGCGGCACAGGGCGGAAAGACCATAATATTTTGAATTCTTTTAAATCCTAAAGAGAAAATCAAACTTATAGGTCAAAGAAAAGATTTTAATATATACTAATAATCTATTTGAAATCTTTCTGCCGATACGGTTTTAAACTCTAGTTTTGAATACTTTTGTATGGATGAAGGGGTATGCAAGGGCAAAAGTGAACGTGCCTTGGGCCCCTGTAAAGTATCGTGGCACTCGGTAATGGAAAACAAAGCCTGAAACAAAAACTAGCCTCATGCAAACTCAGTTGTACTATTTTGAATGCTTTTTATGGGCATTTGAACTCTCCTGGGGCAATAACACGACAAACTCCTTTAGAAAGGAAATTAGAATCATCTGGGATGGGAGGGGCTTAATCATGTTGCTCTTGGCTGGACCAGTTAGCCAGACAAACTCTATGCTTTAGTACTGCATGGCAAACGGGTCCCCATCATCCGGACAAGTCTACAGTGGGGACGCCCAAAAATCTTCAAATCTCTTAGTGTCTATACCTGCACTGTCCAATACGTAGCCAAAAGCTATGTGGCTATTGAAATTTACATTTAATTAAAATGAATATAATTAAAAGCTCAGTTCCTCCGCTACACTGCCACAATTTAATACCTACGTGGGGCCAGGGGCTACCTATTGGACAATGCAGATCTAGAACATTCCCATCACTGCAGAAAGTTCCATTGGACGGTGCCGATCTCTATACCGTATTAAAAACCTCTTTAAGATGGTGGGCGTTGTGGTTTTCCAGGAGCGAAACCTTAGGTTACAGACCCCGCGGAGAAGAATCTTCAGGCTACCAAATCTTCTTTCTGCTGGTATCAGCATCTTTCTGCTGCTCTTGCGATGGCCCATCTGTTGCTGTGACGATCCAACGTTTTAGGGAGGAGGCCAAGTGGAAAACCAAGTAGGCATGCCTGTTTACTGAAAAGATAGGAATGATTTGCAATCAGTTCCGTCGTTATTTCTAAGTGAGTGCTTTTCAAGTCCTTGAGATCATTTTGTTCTCGTGGGCAAATGAAGCACGTCTTTGGAAACCTCATTTGTGCCCTTGAACTGATGAATGCATGCTTCATAGTGCGGGGCTACATTTCGGCTGAGGCAGGGTCGACCAGTGCCATGTGCGAAATTGATGGGCTCTTAATTAATGAGGTTTTAGTGGAACTATCATCTTCTCTAGTAAACATTTCATTTCTGTTGAGTTTTCAGAGGTTGCCTAAGTGACTAATTAACACGTCAGATACACTGGATTTCTCTGTAAGTATGTGAACAGTTTTTTTTTTTCATTGCTAATATTTGTTTTCACATCCGTTTCCCAGACTGGCACAAAGTAACGATGAATAACACCCCAGACAGGCCCATGAGCTTACGTATAATATTTGTGTGTTTTTAGGACTCTTGTTCCTGGCGTTCCTATAACATAGATTTAAGAAATTCCGAAAAATCTGTTTGAATGGAAACAAATTATTAGTGGCTTTTGTTGTGTGGATAGCTCAGGAACTGTGTCTTGTAATTCATTTTCCCAAACTGTGCTTTGAGGTAACCAGCTGTTCCGTGAACTGTGATAACGGGTTTTCAGAAAAAAAATTTATAGAACCCCATGGACAAGCCATGTGGCAAACGTTGCCCGTGAATCTAATAGAGTTTGTGGTAAATGAATCTATTGAAGATGTTCTTATTCAGCTTTTCTTATGTTTCTTTGGTTACAGATCGCTGCATCTTAAAGTCCATGAACAGTACGTTAGTGTAATTTCCTGAAACTTCAGAAATATAATATGCGCCTCCAGACAAACTAATGAACTCTCCTCCTTCTCTTCCCTAACTCCCTCTGAAGTAGGCACCCCCAGGTCGGAATCTTTGTTTAGCTAAAACATTCCTTCTGTAAGGTACCCCGGATGCCTTCCTGCTCCCCCATGCCCTTTCTTGTCCCCTCAAACTCTCTATGTTCCCTGGCTAGTGCCTGGTTAGGTTACCCCTTGTGCCAAGAGGAATTGTAGACTGTAGACAGAACTGTCCTTTCCCAAAGTGTCGTAGGCGGGGGTTAGGAAAGCGGAACCAGCCTCAAACTCTGCTACAGCCCAGTGCCTTCTGGGGCTGAGCCTGGGTTTACAGCACTCTTACCCTGTGAATTCGTGTTCCCCTTAGAGTCTATCCATCTCCTGTGACTGCGTGTGAAGTTGTAGCCTGCCCGAGTGTGCGGAACCTGGCATCTATCCGTGTTACGCTTTATCTTGCCAGATTTGGCCTGTCCTTTCCAGCTGTCGAAATCCTAAAAGGCCGCTCAGTGACGAAGTTAAGAACACAGACCTCTCTAGACAGCCCGTTTTCTACTTCTGTCTGCTTCCTCCCGAGCTTTGAGAGCTTGGTAAATTTTCACATTTCTCTAGGCCTCAGTGCTCTTATCTGTAAGATGGGGAAACTAAGATGACCTACATCCTAAGGCTGTTGGGAAGACTGTGTAAGTTTATTAATGTGAAGCATGTAAAAGTACGGGGGCGCCTGGGTGGCTCAGTTGGTTAAGTGGTCAACTTCTGCTGGGGTCATGGTCTCATGATTTGTGGGTTTGAGCCTCGTGTCAGGCTCTGCGCTGACACAGACTGGAGCCTGCTTCAGATTCTGTGTGTCTCTCTCTGTGTCCCTCTTGTGCTCTCTCTCTCTCTCTCTCTCTCTCTCAAAATAAATAATCTCTCTTTAAATAAATACACATTAAAAAATTTTTTAAATAAGTATTCATGGTATATAATAGGTGATAAGTTAGGCACTGATTATTATTATTTTGAGCTTGACCTTTGGTGAATGTATTATTCAACTATCCTACCTTTTCACCCACTCTAGATTTGATCGGGTTTGATCTAGATTTGATTCAGAAGTACTGAATGGGCAGGGCGGGGCTGGGGGCAATATTTGCCCCTCTGGGGTCCTACCTAGGTGATGGAAACAGGCCTAGTCATTGTTCACCCCCCTTTGAGCTTGGCCATTCATTCAGATAGAAATCTTCAGTAGTTCTAACACACATGGCTCCATCTTGTATCTAAGGAGCAAGGAGGATCTCATCAAATGTAACATTTGTTAACAATGGCCAACATCAACTCAACTAATTTGAGATCATGCTTGTTACAGTGACGGAGAGGGTTGGGTATCAGACTCATCAGGGAAAACCTTGAGTCTATTATTTTCCATTTTGTGTTTTGAGATGTAGTAGAGGACTTTAGGAGCAAAAAGAGTGAGATGAGCAAACACATATTATTGTGTATGATATGTTGGGGAAACTGACGTAGGCAGTTTGATGTGTCTGTGTGTGTGGCTTATGTGTCTCATATAGGCGAGGATAGGAGAGAAGAGGTGGGCGAATTGGGAGAGTATAGAGTGAAGTAAGCTTGGGCAGAAAGGGCCAGTCTGGAGGACTAAAGGTTAAGTGGGTTCTTTGGGCCATTGGTGACCCACATATTTTAAGTAAGGAATCCTCTAATCAAACTCTGGAGAAAGATTATGGAGGAATATTTGAATACTCTCTTGCATTTTAATTCTCTTCTCAGAAGAATTTTCTTCTGATAGGCCTTTTTTTCTTCTTTTTGAGTTTATTTCTTTATTTTGAGAGAGGGAGATCCCAACCAGGCTCTGCACTGTCAGCGCAGAGCTGGATGCAGGAGTCAAACTCACGAACCATGAGATCATGACCTGAGCCGAAATCGAGTCGGACGCTTAACCGACTGAGCCACCCAGGCGCCCTGATAGGCTTCTTACTGAAGTCCAGCACCCGGTGGTAGAGATGTCAGGTATATCTCAGGACTAAATGCACATGGGTTGCACTTACCCCATGGTAAACCTCATGTAACCCACTACATGTACTCAAATTTAGGGAAATTCTGTGGACAAATGGGTCTGACATAGGAAATTTCCTGGTTTGGGTTTTATACCCAATAGTGGTATAAATAGATCAGCCCGCATGAAATTTCCCTGTTAGTTAAGTATGTTGTGACACATCCCATTGTCACTAAATCCAGCATCAGCAGGAAATAATAGCCTACTTCATCGCTGATGGATCTTTCCATTTAAATGAGCAAAATACCTTTTGTATACATGCCAGTGCCTACTAAAGAAGCCAAAGTAGGTTAAAGTAACACTTTAATGTATTATAAAGGGTATCACACATATATACACACACAAAGACACTTATATTCAGACACTTAACTGTACTTGAGAGATGAACTTTGGAGTGATTATTTGCATTCTAGAAGGATTTTGGTTTCAGTGAAAAGATCTTGCTACCATTTTCCTCTTAATCACGGACCTTCCCAGTATATATAAAAATAAGCATTGTAAATTCAGCCCAGTTTGCTCATCTATAATAGGAGCAGGACCCCTGCTATGATGTGAATGGTATTGGTGGTGCAATATGCCCAGAATTTGAGGCACTGAATTAGGCATCGCTTTGAACTCTATGATTTCTAGGAGGCTTTTAATGAAATTTATGAAGCTTGCACTTATGCTTTGAGAAGGTTTCATGTATTATCTTGCAATTTTGTGATTGGCAGAATATGGGAATGTGGACATGGGACTCTCTGCTTTTTTGTGCCTTATGAGGATGTCAATATTGTTATAGCCTTGATAAAAATTGGTCATAGATTGAGGGGAGAAATGTATCTTGGGATAGACTTTAGGGGCCTGATTTGTCATTGTGTAGACAACAGTGAGCTAATCAGAATAATCTAGAGAATTTGGAGATTTAAGAGAGTCAAGTGTGTAACATTTTGATACCCTCTAAAGAATGAAAAAAATGGTCCATTGATTTTGTTGTCGTTGTTGTTCATTATAGCAAATGCAGAAATGAAAATACTAGGGCCATTTGGCACATTTCATACACTTGGCCTTCAGGAACTTTGAGTCTGCATGGCAGAAAACCCTCTCTGGAAGGTATCAGTCCTGACTTGGCCTAAGTCATGAACACTTAGGAAAATGGGTCAGTTCGATATGGTATCTTTATTGATTCACATTTGAGGCAGGATGGGAAAGAGGATCCACCCACTCATGTGTTCGTTCAGTATTGTTCATGTAAAGAATTTCTGATCTGTTCTTGGCTCTGTGTAGGTGCAGGAAACACAGTGATGAACAAAGCAAGGCTCAGTGTTTGTCCTTAGGGAGATGACTGGGTTGGGGGTGGAGGGGTTGGGAGAAGACAAGTAAAAATAGGCAGTTATGAAGTTAAAGGAAGAATAGTACAAGGTGGGAGCTCTTAAGAGGGGCAGCTAAACCAGGTCTGGATTAGTCTGGAAGGCTTCCTTTCTAGTGGGACTAGTGACAAAGATGAGCCCCAAGGCCCAAGAAGGGGTTATGCTCAATGGGGGTTAGAGGTAGGGTCAGCTTCCCAGGTGAAGATTTTATGCCAAGAATTGGCAACACAGGTGACCATGGCACATTTAGGGGCCTTGTCAGAATGACTGCAGCAAGAGGCATGGCTGGAAGCCATCAAGGGCCAGATCATGGAGGACTTTATATGCCTGGCAAGGAGTTTGGATTCTACCTGGATGGCAGTTGGGAGTCACTGGGGGAATTTAAAACAGAAAATGTCTCTTTTTGATTTGGATAGAGGTTTAGAAGCACTAAGCCAAGTGCTGAGTTTGTTAAATTGAGACAAGTCTTCTAGGATGGATGTGATGGGTCAAGTTTTATTCTAGATTGTATAGAAAGATAGAGTCAAGAGCTACTAAAGACTTCATTAGGGGTATAGACTGAAAGATAGTTTTATGCTGCTAAATAATGATACATATTTCATTGTTGAGGATAGTTTAGCTGCTAGGGAAAAGTACCCGATTAACAGTGGCCAAGTATTAAACGCCTTTATGACTCTCACATATTAAAAAATTTGGATGTTGTTAGTAGAGTTGCTCCATGATGTCTGGGCTCTGGCTTCGCCAAAGTCCATTTGACTTTTGTCTCAGGATACAAGGTGGCTGCCACCCTTCCAAGGAGCTTGCCCTCCTAGGATGGCATCCAAAAGCAAGCAGATGGGGTGCTTTTCTCCTTACTCATTTCTCATGGAGTTGAATATTCCCTTAAGACTTCTTCCATCGTCTCATTGGCTATTATAATGTATAATATATATTAATGTATATATTATATAATGTATATTATAATGTATATTATAATGTATATATTAATGTATATATTAATGTATATATTATAATGTATAATATATATTAATGGCAGGACTGGTAGGATTACTGTGATTGCTGTGGACAAATTAAGATACATTCTTTGAGTATAATGCCATTGAAATTCTGAACAAAATCAGTTCTTTTAACAGGGATGAAGGAGAACCTGGCTATGGTTTGGCCATCCAACATAGTATTTCAAAACTATTGATGATGCTTCTTTAAAAACATTGTTTTTAATGTTCATTTTTGAGAGAGAGAGAGAGAGAGAGCATGCGTGCGTGCGTGCATGAGCAGGGGAGGGGCAGAGAGAGAGAGAGGGCAACACAGAATCCGAAGCAGGTTGCAGGCTCTTAGCTGTCAGCACAGAGCCCGACTTGGGTCTTGAACTCACGAACTCATGAGCTCAAGTTGGACGCTTAACTGACTGAGCCACCCAGGCACCCCAAAATTATTGATTCTCAACCAGAGTAGTAGAGTGGCTTAAACTAGAGTTTCCAGTAAAAACTAAGAAAGACATTCTCACCTATTCCTCTCTAAAGTACCAAATATCTTCACCCAAATGGTTTTGTAGTAGAATGCTAGTGTTCAGGCATAATGAGTGGGGATTTGGTGTGCCTGCCTTAGATGAGTGATATTATAGGGATGTACAATTTGAGTTTCCAGTGGTACCCAATGGAAGAAATTAACAAGCTTCACTGCCCTGGAGAAATTATACTTCCTAGTCTCTAAATTCATTGTATCATTTCAATTTTGTATGAAATGTTATGGCCCTATTCTTCTAGAGTTTTTCTCTGCCAAGACCTAGCGTCTCCAGTTTATCCCAGATCAGCCTTCTCTTGGTGAGCAATGAGCTATGCTCCTAGGGTGAATATGTTGTACTTTATCATTCGGCTTGGAAAAGTGCTATTCTCTAACTGAACTGAGTAGTAAACAGTATTTATTCCTCCACTTAAAAAGAGTGCTTTGATAATTTTTTATTATTTATAAAAATTTTTTTATTCCCACATATTCAAATTTGGCTGTGAATCTTGGGGAAGGCATGGGCACATGGATGTTGACCAATATGGTGCATATGGTGCATGATTTCCAGCTTTGATGGCAAGAGGATGGTGTCTCCCTGGCGGTGTATAAAATGGGGCTAATAATAAGTCCTGCATCGCAGGTGTGTTGGGAGAGGAGTTGACACGGCACAGTGCTAGGATGAGCTCAAAAAATGATGAATATTTTTGTATTGTATATATTTATTTCCCTAGTTTTCTGTGTAAATGAATTGGGTGGGAGGAGGGCGTGGTTTTTACCTTACTTTCTTGTTTTGTTTTGTTTTGTTTTGTTTTTTTCTGGGCCATTATTCCCCTCCATGCCTCACAGCCATGAAGTTTCTCTGTTCCTTGGATTTATCTTCACCTAACCTCACTTCCTGTTCCTTCTTCAGTCTTTTTGTTTGTTTGTTTTTATGTTTTTAAAGATATTTTTAATTTTTAAGTAATCTCTCCATCCAACATGGGGCTCAAACCCACATCCCTGAGACCAAGAGTCTCATGTGCCATCAACTGAGCCAGCCAGGTGCCCCCAGACTGTTTTTTTTTAATGCCAGCCTCTGGGTGCCTGGCCGACTCAGTCAGTGGAGCGTGTGACTCCTGATTGCGGGGTTGTAGGTTTGAGCCCCAAATTGGATGGAGAGATTACTTACAAATAAAATCTGAAAGGGCACCTGGGTAGCCCAGTCAATTAAACGTCCAACTTTGGCTCAGGTCATCATCTCATGGTTCGTGGGTTTGAGCCCCACATCAGGCTCTTTGCTGACAGCTCAGAGCCTGAAGCCTGCTTGGGATTCTGTCTCCCTCTCTCTCTGCCACTCCCCCACTCATGCTCAGTCTCTCTCTCAAAAATATTAAAAATCTGAAAAAGAAATAAACAAATGCCAACCTCACCAGAAAGAGTTCAAAATGTTAGTGTTCAAAGAATACATTAGTATTATTTACCTTTTTTTCAGTCTCTAAAACAAGCTTTTTGACCTTTTTCCCATTTGCCTTGCATTTTGTCTCCTATTTATCGTTGGAATTGAGTCATTTTTGGTTTACATTGTATTCTAATTTCAAATATAAAAGTTGCTAGCTCACATGTAGCTACTGAAATGGCATGTTAATAACACTAAACAAAATATAAAAATTGTGTTCCTGGGGAGCCTGGCTGTCTCAGTAGGGGGAGCATGCAACTCTTGATCTCAGGGTCGTGAGTTCGAGCCCCACGTTGGATGTAGAGATTACTAAGTAAGTAAGTAAGTAAATAAATAAATGTGAAAATAATAAAATAAAAATTGTGTTCCTCTGTTGCACCAGCCGCAACTCAATACTTTACATGAACATATAGCTAGTGGCCATCGTGCCGGGCGATCCAATGCGAACGTTTTCATTGTTGCTGAAAATTGTGTCGGAATGTGCCTCTCTAGATGCTTGCTAGTCTTGCCTTTTTTTTTTTTTTTTTTATTCTTTTGGGATGTTTGGGGTATGCAGGGTACAAGATAGTAAGATGAGTCTCCTTACATGAGCTAGTGTCAGGGTCTTTGGGGGAGTGTTGGAGGAAGAGCAGGACCTTGCCCTGGATTGGATGCTTCAGAAGTAGGGGCAATTCTAAAAGTGTAGATAGGATTGACACCCTGGATCTAGAAGGCTTAAGGATGCGGAGAAAGAATAGTGGAGGCTTAAATTAATTAGCGAAGAAGCTGTAGTCATTTTTATTGGCCATGCTAGTGACGTTTGGCCAACTTTGCGGTTTGGGCAGTGTTCTTGTTTCGTCCGTATACAAACATGATCGCGGCGAACCCTTGTTTCTGTCGTGTTTCACTGTGGTCCCAGAGTAGCTTTGTGTGGTATCGATGGCCTGAGGTTGTTCGTGTCGGACAGGAGAACCCCCAGGCCAACCCGTGAATGTCTACCAGCACCCCGATGTCAGGGCTACTTTCTTTTCGCCTTTAGCCCACCGGTTCCAGTGGGTCTCTCTAGAATTCTCTGACCTTGACACACACTCTCCTACTCGCTTCTACCGTTTTCAGTGCTTTGAGTCCTGTATTTTTGCCACATAGGAAGTCTGATAATTTTCTTAACCATACCATGACATTTCTTGCCTTCCGGCCATTGACATTCTCTGGAAATGGACCCTCATTATCGGTCCTGTATTTCTGGCTGGAAAATGCAAAATTGTCAAGTGTCTCCTCAGCAGAGTTATGGCCCTCCCTCCCTTGCACCATAGTGTATTGCTTTCCCTCTCTGTATTACGACCCTTCCCCAGCCAATAACTTGCCACCTGTACAGCTCTGAGCTGGCCACTTAACCTTCAACTTCTTCAGTTTGCTTCTTTGTTAAATATGAATAATAGCAATCAACCCAAAAGTGGTGTTCGGGGTACATATGTACTAGATGCTTGGAGCATTGCCCGGGCTATAGTGAATAACAAAGAAGTGTTAGCTGTTACCCTTTTTTGGTGTGGGTGGCTTAGGGCAGTGTTGCTGTATAGGGAAGACCAAATTCTTTCTCTACCCTTTGGGGTCTTTCAGCTGAACTCAGAATTAAATTTGTATGAGACAGAAGGAACAAAAAACAACCAGGTTTATTGTGTATGCCGGGAGGCCTACTATTGAAATAGAGACCTAAGGAAATGACCAAGGCAGGCAGTTTTTATGCTTTTTTAGACAAAGAGACAGTTTATTTGTGAGAAATTGACTGGATAAAGGAAACAGATGTTGGGGAGTTTTAATTGGCGCGGGATTGTAAGCAGAATTCGTGCTGTGTGAGTAGATTACTTCAGAAGGTACCAGGATTGTTTATACAGATTTCTCGGCCGTAAAGTTGCCATCTCTGGTGATGAGGATATCTTTTCCCTTCTTTGTTATAGGCAGGGTACCTTTCCTATGGGAAGATTTCTCTCCTGCTTTTAGGGGGTTGGTGGAGGTGTGAATGTCCTTGCAATTGATCGTTTCCTCTGTAACTTTTATTTGAAATAAGCAGTATGCCAGTGTGGCACTTTTTGGGGTGGCTTGCCCTTAGCCCCTGACATTTCCTAGTTTTATTATTGCTTTAACAGTGTTTCAACAGCGAATTAATTCCGTGCCTGACCCACAAAAAGGTGGTGGAATAAACGTTTTGTGTTTCCATGTTTCCTCTGCAATGTTAAGTATTTGTGTGTTCGTTATGTGACTTAGATGTAGGGTAGTGTAAGGTAATTCTTCACGCCCGCTTTATAGTTGAGGAAACCAGTGTGACGTCATTAGCTGGTCTGCTCATGATCGCACTCAAAAAAATTGAGGTATGAGACTCACACACAATTCAGTGTTTTTCAAACGGAGCATGTCGATTTAAATGACGACGTTGCCACACGAATCACTGTATTCAAACCGTGCTTCCCAGGTTGTGAAGTCTCTTGACCTACATTAGGGAAAAGAGTGAATGATCTCAGTCATCTTAGTATATTGGAGTCTAACTGAGAAAACGGAGCCAAAGGTTGGATCTCTTCAATGAAACTAATCCAAGTATAAAGGCTTTTGGTGTATGGGTACATTCACCCAGGCACGTATACATATTTTAATCTTCTTGTACGCGATACAGAATGGATTTTTATTTTATTTTATTTTATTTTTTTTAATTATTTTTTTCAACGTTTGTTTATTTTTGGGACAGAGAGAGACAGAGCATGAACGGGGGAGGGGCAGAGAGAGAGGGAGTCACAGAATCGGAAACAGGCTCCAGGCTCTGAGCCATCAGCCCAGAGCCCGACGCGGGGCTCGAACTCACGGACTGCGAGATCGTGACCTGGCTGAAGTCGGACACTTAACCGACTGCGCCACCCAGGCGCCCCCAGAATGGATTTTTAAAATGACAATTTGACAGTACTTGTGACTGCATTTGATGTCTCCGTCACCTCGCAGATTGTTAATACTTAGTGACTGGTCTGTTGTTAGGAAAATTTCAGCTATATTGGTGGCTCACTCATATGTGTACTTCTAGAACTTTGCTGCTGGAAGGAGAAGTTAGCAGCTTACAATGAGAGCATAGAATTGTTGAAAGCAGGGCTGGAGAAAAGAATACTAAGAATTATGACGCAGAAATAGATCAGTTCTGGCAAATAGATTTATCACAGGGGAGTCCATTTGCAGTGTTAAGACTGGTATGCAGTGTAAATCATTGCCTGGAGAGGGGGAACAATTTGAAACCCAATCGCAGAGAATAAATATGCAAATTGTTCCATTCTTTGAAATAGCACGAAAGAATTATACCTTAATTCGTTTGTGGTGTCACTGTCCATTTTAATTCTTACGGAAACACTGGATTCTTTTTACATTTAATTTGTTCGTTGCCTTTGCTTAAATTATTCTTGTTGAAGTGGTTGGCCACTGTTGTAGAGGGAGAAAGACTAATAAATTAAGATTGACAGACTTGTATTGCATACACCAACGCCGCTGACTTTGGAATTAATATCAAGTAATTTTGCTTGAAGTTAGTGCAAGTCAACTGTTGTGACTTTTAAGTATTATCAGCTGTAGAATTCAGGTGGCAATGATTTTAAATTTTATTTAGCATTTTAGTAATAATTGTGCTATCATTTATTTATTTATTTAAAAAAAATTTTTTTTTTTCAACGTTTATTTATTTTTGGGACAGAGAGAGACAGAGCATGAACGGGGGAGGGGCAGAGAGAGAGGGAGACACAGAATCCGAAACAGGCTCCAGGCTCCGAGCCATCAGCCCAGAGCCCGACACGGGGCTCGAACTCACGGACCGCGAGATCGTGACCTGGCTGAAGTCGGACGCTTAACCGACTGCGCCACCCAGGCGCCCCTAATTGTGCTATCATTTAAACATTTCTACTTTTGTCTTTCAGTTACATACTATTGGATATGACCCAGCATAGGAGTTATTTTACAAAGCTCGCTTTCTCGACACATAGAGTGATTGAACATTTTATGTATTTGTCAATATGTGTCATTTTCATTAACAGTGTCTTAGACACGAATAACAGAGGAACCATTAGAGTAGGGTCCTGCACTTGCAGAATGAATAGACTCTGCAGTCACCAAGTATTTGCTGGGTACTCACTGGTCTAAGGTGGTGAGTAAGTGCTGAAAACACAGCGGGAGACGTAGGCCTTTGAACTTTCGTTTATGGTCTACACCAGTGTTTGGTAAATCTCTTCCTCTCCTTTCTTCCTGTCTCAGAATCTGTTTTGCAAACGAGAGCACCAATGTGCTGTTGCAAGGAAGCAGGTTCCAGGGGATCAGGAAAAGGAAGGTCCCTGGCCTGCCTGGGGAGCCGGGAAGGGTGTTCTTAGAACTCTGAAGCCCCTTCGAGTAAGGCGTGAAGACTTGCTCCACATGATGAAGTAAGATGCCCATATGAAAAGCTTATGTGAGTTCCTAGGGGCAAAGGATGCACCCCAATGAGGGACAGACATACAGAGTCCAACAGGAGTTAGAAAATGAACCACGAGGGGAGTGTGGGTGGCTCAGTCAGTTAAGTGTGTGACTGTTGAGCTCAGCTCAGGTCCATGGGTTCAAGCCCCTCGTTGGGCACCACGCTAACAGCATGGAAACTGCTTGGGATTCTTTCTCTCCCTCTCCGTCTCTCTCTGCCCCTTCCCTGCTCATGCGGGTGCTCTCTCTCTCTCTCTCTCTCTCTCTCTCTCAACATAAAAAAAAGAAACCTTAAAAGAAAAAGGAAATGAGCCATGAGATCTAAGGAATTAAACTTATCAAAGGAAGGATTTGAAACATTATATGAATATTAAACACTTTAGAAAACATGGTCGTTAACCCATCGCTGTGAACACGCACATGCACACACACACACACACACACACACCTTTGTAATGGGTTTTTCTTCTCCTTGGTATGTAGCAGTATAGTCTTTTGGACCAAGGCACTACCTCCTATGTGATGTGTCTGTGTCACAGGGATTTCACTGCATGGTGTGTGATCTTTTCCGGGATGTCTTTGGTCTCATTTCTAAAAGGTCACTGATAAGGTT
The DNA here is from genome assembly GCF_016509475.1 of Prionailurus bengalensis. Taxonomy (NCBI): domain Eukaryota; kingdom Metazoa; phylum Chordata; class Mammalia; order Carnivora; family Felidae; genus Prionailurus; species Prionailurus bengalensis. The sequence goes on from NC_057361.1 coordinate 9,230,411, forward strand.
GGGGCCTGTCCCACTAGAGGTGGGATCTCTGCCTAGGTATCTCCGTGATGATTTCTCAGTGCAGTCTCTGGTCAATATCTATTAAATGAATACGTAAATTCAGAAGGCCAGGTGATAGCCCTGATGGAGGAAATGATCTTCAACTGTATAATTTGGGAATTCAAGTTGGTTTCATACTGAGTAAAAACTGGCCTCTGAAGGATGATAGAATGGAATCCTGTTTGTCTAGTTCATAAAGTTAAAGTATAAATTTACATATTTCATATATTTATGTAAACACCAGAGATTATATATATATATATAATTTCTTCTATTGAAATGTCAATGCATGAATCTCATAAGAAGGAAATACAGTTCTCAAACAGACTGGAATATTCACTTTCTCATATCAATACCTTCCTTCCGTGTAGGAGAGCCTTTGATAAGTTAACTTATAATCATACTTGCAGTTTATCAAAGTGTAATGAGAAATTTTGAGTCAACTGGAGGGTTCATGTCAGTTTGACCTGCTCACTGTTTCCTTACAGAGAATCTGCAGGAGAAACCAATTTATCAAAAGGCTACTTTGGTGATATTGGAGTCCAAATAGGGGTTGTGAGTCATATCAGTTGATTGTCTAATTACGTCAGGTTTTTCCCCTTCTGGACATACCTGTCAGGAAAGGGGTATTTGTTTGTGTGGAGGGAGCCTGTCGTTTCTAGCCAGTGTATGGACTGTGCTATGGTCTGCCTTCGAGAAAGTACCGTTTCTTTTTTTATTAAAGAATTTTTTAATGTTTTATTTATTTTTGAGAGAGCATGAGCCGGGGAGGGGCAGAGTGAGGGGGGTACAGAAGATCCAAAGTGGGCTCTTTGCTGACAGCAGCGAGCCCGATGCAGGGCTCGAACTCCCTAAACCTGAGATCATGACCTGAGCCCAAGTAAGACACTCAACCGACCGAGCCACCCAAGTGCCCCAAGAACTGTTTCTTATAACAGTAATAACCTCATACAAGTTTTGTGAGGATCAGATGACACAAACTTTGTAAGGTACTTCCTGGGCATTTAATAAATATTTGCTGTTTGAGTAGGTTGAATTCATCATAGCCTTTTAAAAACCCTTTCGTTGAGAGCAGGCCTTAATGGTATTTGAGTTAAAATTTGGGGCTGGATCATTCTTCGTTGTGGAGGCTGTCCCGTATCTTGTAGCACGTGTGACCACCAAGTGGAGTGGACTGTGTGAACCGTACTCTGCTGGTGGGACACATTTTGGTTAACACATATACAGGCTAAACACTTAAGAAATACTTTAGACTTCAGAAAAGTCATAGGCAGGCAAGACAAATATACATTTAAAGACATAATTGTGGGAGAAGATGGGGAACTGAGGGAGAGAATAGAATTGTGGGAGAAATGAGGAACTGGGGGAAGGAACGGAGAATTGTGGGATAGTTCAGGGAATTGTGGGAGACATGTAGAATTATTGGAGAGATGAGGAATTCTTGGAGAAAATAGAATTATGGGAAGGGATGGAGATTTGTGGGAAAGAACCAAGGATTTTGGGAGAGCGGGAGTAGCACGAGAGAACAAAGGATTGTGGGATAGAATGGACCATCTTGGGATGGAAAAAGGAATTGGGGGCATGGACTTGATTGTGGGACAGAAGGGAGGATTATGGGAAAGAATAGGGAATTGTGAGAGAAAGCAGAGTGTTGTAGGTAAAAAAGAAAGCATGGTGGGACATCTGACATACTGTGGAAGAGAACAGAAATTGGCCCTCTGGGGCTTCATCTCTCCAGCTGGGCCACGCTCCTGAGTGTTCCCTCCTTACCAGCCACCTAACCAACCCCCTTCTGCATCCCCCTCCCCCTTTCAGCTCCTCTCCCGCCAGGGCCATACCTGCCCAATCAAGCCTTGCTCCTGATGCATCCATGTTTTTTTTTTTCTTCCTCTCCCTGGCTAGGAAGGACAAAAAATGTAATGTAATTCAAAACACTTCTCTATCACAACTCTCAACGTTTTTCGTACTCCAGTTTATGATTAGGATTGGTCATTTCAGTTTTATTCAACAATCAAATATTCATGGGCCATGAAAAATAAGAAGATGAACAAAATATATTCCCTGCCTTTATAGGAAGTTTCAAGGTTGTAGGACACAAAAGTAAATCGTGTTGGCAATAGATGTGTGTAAAGAATGTGAATAAAATGGCATCCGAGCCCAGGCCAAGGCAAGAACCTAAAGTAATTAGATTCAATGAGTCAGTTATGAAACTCTACAGCAAAAGCAAAAGAAAGGAAAAGTTTCTCAAAGGAGGTAATCGAGATAGACCTAGAACAATAGCACAAATATTTAAAGGTGGGTAAAAAGAATGAAGGGGCGCCTGGCTGGTTCAGACCAGGAGGAACGCGACTCTCAATCTCTTGGGGTTGAGTTCTCTTGGAGTTGAGTTCGAGCCCCACGTTGGGGATAGAGATGACTTCAAAAACATTAATTAAAAAAAAAAAAAGAAAGCTCATGGTATTGAATTTAAGGAAGCAGTGTGAAAACAAACACACACAGAAGAGAGAGGTGGAATGGAGCCCACTTGCAGGGACTAGCAGGTAGGATGGCTCAGAGGTGGGGGGGGGCATCGGTGTAGACGTTAGTGTTCAAAAGCCAAGTGAGGTTCAGATCTTAGTGGTGATGACTCCAATGCAAATGTCAAGAAGGAGGGTAATGGAAGGTAGGAACAGCATTGGGACTGAGAGCTTTCCTGTTCCCCATTGGGTTGGCAGCCCCCAGGGCCTGGAACCACCAAGGGAGTGCCAGAGGCTCTGGAGGCAGGTCTGAAGTGTCAAGGCCACTTTTAGCCTCTGGCTAAAATGGTACTTACCATCCAGTAGCTGTTAAATGAATATTTAAGATCAAATTCAGCTAACTTTTGAAATATCCTTACTACATGACAGACACCTGATCATAGGTAACAATGGAAGCTCAATGTGAGCCTTTGGGCCTTGGAGTGAAACCTAGAGAAGGAAATATTTAAGGATAGATAAACAAGTCAAGCTTCATCATGACAATTTAATTTTTTTAACGTTTATTTATTTTTGAGAGACAGAGAGATCACAAGCAGGGGAGGGGCAGAGGGACAAGGAGACACGGAATCCGAAGCAGGCTCCAGGCTCTGAGCTGTCAGCACAGAGCCTGACCCAGGGCTCAAACTCACAAACTGTGAGAGCATGACCTGAGCCGAAGTCGGACGCTTAACCGACCGAGCCACCCAGGTGCCCTCCAACTTCGCAAATTTTATAGGTAGAATATGTACTCCTAAGAAGGAGTTTCTATGCAGCAGTCCGGACAGATCCTGATTGTTGGCATCTAAGCAGGTACAGAGAAATTCACTAAAATATACAAGCACGAGGTTTTCTTCTCAGAAAATGACATGACGTATTTATTTAGATGTGTGAACAATAAAAGTAACGATACCAGTTTACGAAGGTCACTGCCAAATATCCTCTCCCGTGTACTACGTTCTGAGTTGCTAATTCTCATAATGGGAAGCTAGGGAGGAATTTGGGGCCCATTACCCCAAAGCCTTGCGTAATTAAAGTGGTGACATGACGTAAAAATAGGATCTCTTAACTTTTGCACTATTGACATCTGAGGCCTGATAACTCTTTGTTGGGGGAGTGACTGTCCTGTCCATCGTAGGATGCTTCACCTCCACCTACCAGATGCCTGTACCCCTCCTCCACCAAATTAGGACAAGCGAACATGTCTGCAGACGTTGCCTAATGCCCGGTGGGGAGCAAAGTCACCTGTGGTTGAAAACCACCGCTTTATAGTAAGCCTATGACGACCCAGCCTATAGCTTCCTTTAGGTCCTAAGATAAGAAAAGCAAGAAAATAAGTTGGCGGTGAGGGGTGCCTGGGTGGCTCAGTCGGTTAAGGGTCTGACTCTTGGTTTCAGTTCAGGTCATGATCTCCTGGTTCACGAGTTCAAGCCCCATCGGGCGCCGTGCTGGCAGTGCAGAGCCTGCTTGTGATTCATTTTCTCTCTCTCTCTCTCTCTCTCTCTCTCTCTCTCTCTCTCTCTCTCATTCTCTCTCTGTTCTTCCTCCCCCCCCCCCCCACTGCTTGCTCTCTTTCTCTCTCTCTCAAGATAAATAAATAAATGTGAAAAACAAAAAAGAAAAAAAAGAAGTTGGTGATGACACCTTGGAGGTGTAGAGTTCCTGTCACTGTTCCTTGCGTGGAGACAGAACACCTTCTCTGCCTCCGCCCAGTGCACCTGTTGTAAGGCAGCCCTATCCCCTCACTTAATTCACTCTCTTGAGGTGGAAGCCACTCTGGGCACATTTTTATTTTACCGTCAAATATAAACTATAGGTTCCTGGTGCATGATTTTGAATTTTGAGTCCATGTGTGTCATACGGGATGAATGATTTATGATGAAGACCTGCTACGATCTATTGTAGAACAATATGCCATAGAGAACCTTATTAATTGGGTGACTATCAATAAAATATGAACATTGTAGGTCAGATCTTACTCTGCCATTTTACCAATTAGTTCCAGCCCAATGCAAAACGACGTGTAAAGATGATTAGAACCCAGAAATTGGGAAGCAATACTGATGAAAAAAAGATCCTGTGTGTGCCCTGTCTCATATATAACTCCTCAGTAGGAAACCGTTTTTGTTTTTTTTTTTTAAGTTTATTAATTTTGAGAGAGAGCGAGAGCCTGCATGAGTGGGGAGGGAGCAGAGAGAGAGGAAGAGAGAAAATCTCAAGCAGGCTCTGCTGTGTCCGCCCCTGAGAGTCGATTGTGATGAACCCACTGAGCCACGCGGGTGCCCCAGGAACCCGTCTTCATAAGGATTTTCCCCTGACTTTATGCACAGAGGTATATTTGCACATGTTACTCACACTGAGAGCGCTGAAGCGAGTTCTCTCATGGCAAGCAAGTGGCCCCAAGGACTTACGGGGGAAGAGTTAGAATCCTGAACTTGTCCCCTGAGGGCAATGGTAGTGACCGACAACCAAAATCTGATGCCGAGATCTTCATCCATGTGCGGAAGTATCCCGGGCAGCAAAACGTTTAAATGATTTCACATTTAAATGATTTAACCATTGACATCCCTCCGTACTTCTTTGTAGAGCGGTTTGCAAATTCCTGCACAGGTTTACCATACAAAGCCATGATGACTGTATCTGGGCTATTTTTCAAGGTTCCAAGGGTGACTAGACGCAAAGTTAAGACCCCATAGCCACCTGAGCTGGATTTCCATTTTATAGTTTTGCAGGAAGTTTTGGTCAGTGATTTTGCCAAGTTACTCTGCGCTTCAAACAAATCCTCCAAGAGCGCGACCCAAGAGCAGTTAGCTGATGTGTCAGCATGGATTCTAAATTGACGTTGGCTCTTTTTACAGAAATTCTTTGCACAACCAGAAATACTAATTGTAATTCTTGTGGGTCTCAAAAAGCTTTCCTTATGTGCTTTCTATTTCCTCTGAAGATTTCTCAAACCCAATATTTCCACTGATTATTCTATTCTTACCCGTTTATTTTCCTCAGTGGAATGTGAGATTCTTGAGGACGAAGTTTCCAGTCTCCGGTCCCCACACCCCCCACAGCTCCCAGCTCTGGGCTTTGCTGTGGTCAGTATTTAGAAGCAGAAGGAGTGAATATTCATTAGGAGATTGCAGACTGAACAGAACCAATGATCCTTCTCTGCTAATTCTTTTCTTTCTTTTATTATGCCCACAAAAGTCAGTGTCTTTTAAAGCCTTGTTTTATGAACATTAACCAAAAAATGGAATACCATCCCACGAATTGCCTTCCTCTTCACTTGCTAAATTCACTCACTGCTTAAGTGATTAAATGATGTATCTGAGTATTTACTTACCGAGAAAGAATTCCGCTAACCCAAGAAGAATGTCCCTAGGAGTGAAGTACAAGTTTGAGAATGGCAGCTGACCCTCCATTCTGTTCTGTTCCGTTCTCCACGTAATTATCATGAAGAAGTCACCCTGGTTAGCACCACTATGCCACGGGACATAGTTGCACAGTGTTCAAATGTTCTGGTCTTCCAAGAAGGAAGATAGGATGTTTTCTCAAGACTTTTTTTTTTTTTTAAGTTTATATATTTATTTAGAGAGAGAGATTGAGAGAGAGAGAGAGAATGAGCAGGGGAGGGGCAGAGAGAGGGAGACAAAGGATCCCAAGCAAGCTCCACGCTGTCAACACAGAACCTGGCTCGGGGCTTGAGCTCACTACCTGTGAGATCATGACCTGAGCCGGAGTCAAGAGTCAGACGCTTAACCGACTGAGCCACTCAGATTCCCCTGTTTTCAGGTGGCTTCTTGGAGGACCTGTCATTTTTATATGAACCCGGAAGGTTATGGATGTTTTCCATAGGCCTAAATGCAAGGAGTAGGGAGGGGGCATTCATGGCCAAAGCCACCACAAAAACAAAGGCCCCCGAGTGGGAAAGCGAGTGGGGTATGCTTGAGCACCGGGGAGAATTTGTCTGAAACGGCACAATCGTGGATGGCAGAGATGGGCCACAGAGGCTGGACGGTAAATCAGATGCAGTAGCAGAAACTCTTCAACGTTAGAATGAGGAGACGATTTTTTTTTTAACATTTATTTATTTTTGAGACAGAGAAAGACAGAGCATGAACGGGGGAGGGTCAGAGAGAGAGGGAGACACAGAATCCGAAACAGGCTCCAGGCTCTGAGCTGTCCGCACAGAGCCCGATGCGGGGCTCGAACTCACGAACCGTGAGATCATGATCTGAACCGAAGTCGGACGCTTAACTGACTGAGCCACCCAGGCGCCCCGAGGAGACGATTTTTATCTAGAAAGCCAGTGAGAAGCTATTGGTACCTGGTATGCTACGGAGTCCTATAATGGCAGCTTTGTAAGTTCGGCAGTTTGTACAAGAACCAATGGTGGGGAAGAGACTGGGAGTCGGAGACCAATAAAAGGCCACCGTGGGCTTTATGCATTGCAGCCCTGAACTGCAAACAGCTTCCATGTCCATTAGCAGTAAAATAGATAAATACATTGTCCTCTAGTGGCCTGCGGTAGAAATATACCACAGTGCGTCCTCACTCCATGCCACAACTCGGATGAATCTCCTGGACCGTGTGGAGCAAAGAAGTCCTCACAAATCATTCCATTCGTATGAAGTTTGGGAACAGGCGACACTGCTCTGTAGTGTTGGCCGTAAGGAGAGCGTCTTACCGTTGGGAAGAGTCCTGATTATAGAAAAGGGTGTGAGGTAGTTTTCTAAGGTCTGGGAAAGGAATCTGTAGCCATGAGCGTATCCATAGGTAAAAGTCCATCAAACTGCACACTTAAGATCTGTGCCCTTGGTTGCACGTATGTTGCGTGGCCATGAAACAAACAGGCCTAGAGCAAAAGAAAAATAAAGGAAACTTAAAAAAAAAAAAACAAACAAACCCGCGTCATTGGGCAGACAGAACCCGGGGCTTGGCAAGCCACGGGCACGAGGACTCCGAGAAGAGAGAGGAGTTGAAGCAGACGCTGAAGTTTTCAGGGACGGGTACATGTAAGTAAAGGTGTGTGTGTCCGCGTGCGGGTGTGCGCGGGTGTGCCCGCGTGCGCTCGCGCCCGCACACCTGCCTGCTACCGTAGTAACCCATACGGGGGGATGATCACGGTGTGTTAGGAACCATAGAGTTAGGATGACCTTTTGCTTTTCAGTGCCACCAACCCTGGCAGAATTTACTTTGGCTCTGAGGTCTGTTCCCTTTGCTCACGCCTGTAGAAATAGAAGGGCGTCCTGGAGGTGCCGTACGTCCCGCAATCTTCTGCATCCCGTTAGCATCCCCCTTGTATGCCGTATGGAGCCCACACTTCACCCCGAGAAAATTAAATGCGGTCTCACTGAGGTTATTGCAAAGCTTCCACAGACACCGCTCCACATCCAGAAGATTCTGTGGTCGGCGGTTATGGGCAGTTTTCTCTTTTCAGGGTCACTGGGAGCCGAGAAATTTTGATGCTCTCTAGCCAAAGTTTCAAAGGCTACTGGAATTCTGTTACCGCCAAAGGTCATGAATATGCGCTTCCTGTTCCTGTCTGTTCTATGTGTACAGCTGGGCCCTGGAGAAATGGGTTTTGGGCTCCACACGTGGCCAATTAGCTGTGTTTGGGGCCTTTGAATTTGAATGGAACAGTGTTTGAAGGAGCAAGTGCACTGGCAGTCATTGGGGGCTCTCTAATGAGCCAGCAGAGAATGGCGGGACAGGCCTTGTAGGGTGATGGATGACAAAGAGGCCGGGCCGTCCCGGGAAGCCAGGGGCATTGAGAAACGACTGGGAATACCTTGCACGCTTTAGAGAAACGCTCTGACCCTGGCTCACCAAAGCCATCTAGGTGTTCCAGCTGCCCCGGGAGCACTTGATAAGGAAGAAAGGTGGGCCGGGTTTAATCACATGAAGAGAACTGTTTTGTTTTCATAGAAGTCTTGATGAAATGACTCTCTAGCCGACTCTACAAAGCCAGCTTGGTGCGTAGCAGCTGCTGACGGGGCTTCGTGCCCGTGGCTGTCCCACATCTGTGCGTGGGGGCTAAACCCATGTTAGGTGCGCCTGAGAACGCCCCTCCCTGCATTCTGTCAAGAACCAACTTTTCCTGTAAGGGACCGCATGGTAAACAACATTTGGTTTTGACACCTATGGGATCGCTGTTGGAGCTCCTCAACTCCTTTGTCATAGCGTGGCCCGATGCCATTGCCGATACGTAAGCGGATGAGCAAGGCTGTATTCCAGTCGCTTTATTTACAAAATTCAGTGGCCGTGAGATTTTGTCTGTGGGCCGTGGTCTGCCCAGAGTCACATTCTGGTGACCACTGTGGTCAGGCCTCTACGTGCTGCCACTGAGTGTTGTGGAAAGGTTGTTCACATGGAGTTATCTCTGAGAGACCCCTGGAAAGTTAACCCTCACTGTTTAGCGATTAAAAGGTAAACGGTGGGTGGAAAATCACCAAAAAATGAGGTGTAGGGATTCTTGAGGCCAAATGTGTTTGCAGACCATTGGACACCTAGCTCGTAGTCCGAGATGCACAAGAAATGAATTAGGGAATAAATATCGAATGGATTAAGAAATGGGGCCTGCAGATACGATAGTCTGCCGTTTTCGACGAGCTCCTTTGGAAGCAAATCGCTGTAATAGACTTCCAGTGGACAAACCCTGCTGTCCTTCCTCTGGGCCGCCTCGGAGGAGCCCCGGGGCTGGGCATCCTTGCATTGTGTTCTGGTGTTCCAGATTTGCTCTGCTCTGTTGACACAGGCTTGCTGATTCCGCCCCCCCCCCCCCCCCCCCCCCCCCCCATGGAAGAGTTGCTGATTGGATTAGAAAGGACATCTGTGCTGGTGCAGGAGAGTAGGGCTAACTGGTCCCCGCAGATTGGATTCTGCTCGTTTGCGTTCTGAGCGCTGTCCTTCCGGCCTAATGAGCTGAGCCAAGTCAACATAACTCTTTACTGGGCTTGGTCCTAGTCAGTCCCCTCAGTAAAAAAAATGAAGGCCGGATGTGCAAATGAAACTCAGAAGCCAGTGCCGGTCCGGGATTGTGCGTTCTGTCCAATGAATAAAGACCATTGCCATTAAACGAAACCAATAGTTTTTCTTGTGGTGTGTCCCATCTAAAATTGCGTTCATACAGAGTGAAGAAGGAGGGACTGTTTATAAAGCTCTATTATCCCCCAGCCAGTGCGGCTGGGTTTAACTTAATTTGAGAAGTTGGTCATAATGGGTAACTATTTTCAACTTGAGTAGTAGCATACCCTAATATAACCAGAAATCCTTATCTGCCCAGCAGGGAAGAAGATCAATAATTAGTTTAAATTTTCCACTCTATTTCTGCTCTTAGGTTGATGCTCCTCTCTAGATTTCCTCATGCTCTATTTATCGTCTCACTTTATTTTGCGGTCTTCAATTTTATGTCTTTTATAAGCGGCATAAAGTTGAAAGTTTGAAATATTAATTCTGAGTTTTATCCCTTCACGTGAGCATTTATTTCATTTACATTTAATGTGATTAAAGACGTTTATACGCACAGATTGAAATCTACCCCCTTATTCTGTACCTTGTATTTGTCTCCACGATTCCACGATTCCACGTTCCTTGTTTCTCGTTTCTTGCCTTAACTTTTTGGAAGGAGGGGTGGGATCTGGGCTTACCAATGTCAGGCCCTTCTTGCCACCTTAGGTGACGTGAAGGCTGGGCATGGGTGTGGCATTCCACGGTCATCCATTCTCAGGGCTAGTTGGTTTATTAGCAGGTGTTGATCCTTGTAGTGGTTACCATGGGGGGGCAAAACATGAATTGTTAGCTATCAAAGTGTGAAGTTAATATTTTTATTCTCTCCTTACGGACTAAAAAGAATATTTAAGCTCCATTTGCTTGCCCTTTTCCTTCCAAACCTACATGCTGTTATTGTTACTGTACATTTTAACTTACCCCCCAAATAAGATGATTTTGCTCGATACACTCAGTGTTTGTTAAGAGTTACCCAAATATCTGCTACTTTCTGTACTTTTCTTTCCACATCTTGTACATTTCTTCTGGCATCTTTTCTCTCCTTTTTTTTTTTTTTTTTTTTTGTTTTTTGTTTTTTGTTTTTAGTTTATTCATTGAGAGAGAGAGAGAGAGGGGACGAGTAGGGGGGAGGGGCAGAGAGAGAGAGAGAGAGAGAATCCCAGTCAAGCTCCATGCTGAGCCCAAAGTGGGGCTCAGTCTCACAACTATGAGATAATGACCTGAACCGAAACCAAGAGTTGGACGCTTAAGCGACTGAGCCGCCCAAGCGCCCCAAAATATGTACTTTCTTCCATATGTAGACTATTCTTCTCTGTTTTTTTTTTTTTTTTCTTTGTTAACCTGGTTGATGTATATGCTTTAGAATTTCATTTAGACTGGCTCCGTTGGTAGTTAACTATTTTCCTCTGGCTACACATGTATTTATTTTGCTTTTATTCTCAAAAGGTACTTTTGCTGTTTGTCTTATTATTCTAGGTTGGCAATTTTCTCTCCATTCATTAAGGGTATTATTCTACTTTCTTGGAACTTCCATTGTTGTTGAGAACTGAGATTTAATTCTATATATAGTTCTTTGGAAGACGGCCTCTCTTTTACTCTGGTTCCTTTTTAGGATCTATGCATTTCTTGGTGTGCATTTTAAAAATTTTATCTTTGACAATATGGGAGGGGGGATTTCTTCCAACTGTGGACTGTTGTCTTTTATCTGAACAAGAGATTCTCAGATATTATCTCTTGAAATAGTGCCTCTGCTCAGTATTCATTTGTAAATGTAGGCCAGGTCCTCTAATGGGATCCTGTGTATCCTTTACCCTCTCTTGTATTTACCAACTTGTTGTCTCTCTCTGCTACAGTCTGAGTAATTAAATCTAATTTATCTTCCAGTCCCCTCATTCTTCAGCTTTGTCTGATCTTCTGTTAAACCTGTCCACTCGATTTCATCATCCTAATCACAGACTCACTGCGAGTGTAAATGGCCTCTTTCGAGAGGCCGTGCATTTAGTTAAGGCGGGCTTCATCTGCAAACTGATAGCCACCCTTGTCTTCATTTCACCATCAGCAGTCGGTCAGTATGCACCCAGGGTGCAGGGGGAGAACAAAAAGAAAAGGCCAGAGCCTTATCAGGGAAGGCCCTCTTGGGGGAGTGATGGGTGAAGGATGGATTTGGTCACCCAGTAGAACGTGTCACTGAAGAAGAGCAAAAGACCAAGTCTGGAAAATCTTTATGCTTTATGGGTGAGGTGGGGAAAGAAAGGACCAAAAAGGAGACCGAGAAGTGTTATTTACAAATCAGGACAATGGGGCCGCATATGCGGGGAGGTGGGGACTAGTTTATTTTATTTGTTACTTTTTAAATGCTTATTGATTTTTGAGACAGAGAGAGAGGGAGAGAGAGAGCACGAGTGGAGAAAGGGCAGGGAGAGAGGGAGGCACAGAATCCAAAGCAGGCTCCAGGCTCTGAGCTGTCAGCACAGAGCCCGATGTGGGGCTCGAACCCACGGACCGCGAGATCATGCCTGGAGCCGAAGTTGGACGCTTAAGCGACTGAACCACTCAGGTGCCTTGGGACTATTTTAATACTTGGGAAAGCTAATACTGAAACAGGTAACCAGGGAACACGATCAGGCAGTTTGGTGGTCATGGATGACCTTTGTGAGAACACTGTCAGAATCGGGAGGTAGGAGTCAGGACTGCTGTGGTCAGGGGTAGCAACATAGGAGAGGATTTATAGTTTAACACCTGGAACCATGAGCAGCACTCTTGAAACTGAACCCAGGTCTGTCTGCAAAGCCGATCACTGGGACCTCAGGTACGCGGCAAGGAAAAGGTTTATTTGAGAGGCAGCCAAATGAGGCAGGAGGGCGAACTTCAGATCTGTCCTCCTGAGGGGGAAGAGAATGCTTTTTATAATCACAAGGGTTGAGATTACTTACATATTGGTGAAAAGGAGGGAGAAGTTTATGCCAATTCACGTGGAAAGATAGAACATGCGCATTGGGTAGATACATGTAACATACACCCCATGTTCACTTTGGGGTGGAGACTGAACATCAGAGAACAGCAAATTTCAGCCCCTGACATCAAGAAGGGGTATCTTAGGCCAAGGGGAAGGGGCTATGGGTAACGTATGAGAGACTCTATCAACTGGATGGGCCCTTGCGTTCCTTATCTCAGGTAAGAAATACAAAGACCTTGCCTGCTTGAGAACAGCCTGAGGGCTGGAACAATATCAGTTGACCTTGAGTCCAGGCTTCTGTAGCGACAGCCAGTAGATTTATTAGTGAGGTCTAAAAAGAAACGATAGCTGATTAGGGAGCGACAGTTCTCTGAAAAACAAGCTTTAAATTTTCTGTTAGTTTCAACCTCATTAACCTTACGGGGCACGGTTTCACTTCTAGAGATGGCCTCAGGCTTTGGCAAACTATGGCCTGCAGGCCAAATCTAGCCAACTGCCTGTTTTGTAAATAAAGTTTTATTGGAATGTAGCTCTGCCTATTTCTTTCTTCTTTCGTCTTTTTTCTTTTTCTTTTTTTCTTTTTCTTTTTCTTTTTTTTTTTTTTTTTACCTATAGTCTACAGAAAGTTGAGTAGTTGGAACAGATTGTATGACACACGAAGCTAAAAATATTTACTATCCGGCTCTTCACAGAAGATGTTTGCTGATCCCTGAATCACACCAAAGGAGTCGAGTTTTGCTTGTTTTCTTTCCAGTAGTACGGACTAGCATGTTTCAGGCAAACTCCAAGGGAAAAGTGGAGGGGGAGAGGTCATAGTAGGAGAGTTGTCTAATTGAGGAGTGTGGTTCTCAAGAAAATGGGATGTGGCCACTGGGGGACAGATCAGCTTTTAAGGTGTTAGGAGTTGCCCTGAGTCACTAAAGGCACACGGGAGAGGAGAGATTGAATATATCTACCAAAAGTTGAAATTGAAAAGTGGGAATGTTGAGAAGGCTCCTGACCAGAGTTCAGAGATCTTTATCTTCTTGTAATGTAAAATAGCCAGGAAGTTGAAAAATCTCATCCCTTTGAAGGGGTAAGGCTTTGTGAGTTCTTCCCTGCATTTCCTGTATCTTTATATAACCAACTCCTTTTAATAATCCTGAGCAGGGGATAGTGTCATTTCTATTGTATACGTGTATTTCCTGATTTGAGCTTTCCACTCTTTTTGATTTCTGGTTTTTCCCTCTTACTGTATTCTTATTCATTCCCATAAAATTTTCAGAATTCCTCTGGCTTTAAAAGATTAAATGGAGCCTCTCCAATATCTACACAATAATGTGTGTAGCACAATGTAAATGCTGTAAACCACAAAATGGAAGTCCACACCAAAGAGTGGAAGATGGCTGTAAACACGTATCTGGAAGCTGTATTACAGCTGCTCTGGAGTTCAAAGTTGGCAAATATTTCTGGAATTCACGATAAAACCCGATACATAAAAACTTAACCCTCAGTCTCGCAAAGGTGGAAGTATTTATGCAATCAAACAATTATTAATTGCCTTCTGTCTATGTCTTCTATCCTTCTTCTGTGGAGAAATGTGTAAATCTAAGGCACTCTCTTTAAGTCATTGACAGTGAAGAGGGAAGACATAACTGGATCAATTCCACTACAGATAATAAGAGCCGTGATAATGAGCGAACTCTGGGCACCTTGGAAATAGGAAAGATGGGCATTTGAGAAGTCAGCTTTGAGAAGTTGGATCTAATTTTTTTTAATGTGTATTTATTTATTTTGAGAGAGAGACAGAGAGTAAGCAGGAGAGTGCAGGAGGGGGAGGAACACACACACACACACACACACACACACACACAGAGAGAGAGAGAGAGAGAGAATCCCAACCATGAGATCATCACCTGAAGCGAAATCAGTAGTGGGACACTTAACCGACTGAGCCACCCAGTGGACTGGACCTAAATGGTTTTAAAGCTTAGGGCACCAAAGAATCACCTGGAGAACTCAGAAAATATGCACTGCCAGACTCCTCCCAGGTCTTCTAGATCACCTTGAGCAGTACATCTGAGGATTCTGTGCGCTTTTCACCTGGTGGTCTGTGCGCCCTACCCTGGGGCCGGTGGGCTAGGAAGGAGGCATGGAGGTTGCCTGGCATTCCTTGAGATGATACCTTGTCAAGATGCTTAGAACATAAAAATCTCAATTTCAAATGATCCTCTAGCTGCTGTGGGCAAATCTGAGATTATGAACATGGAGTGCGTACGGTTTATGTGTGTTTTTATGACTTTTATTTTTTTCGCGTGGCAAGAGACCCGTTAGACCTGTGTGTGTGTGTGTGTGTCTCTCTCTTCAGGGTGGTGGTCGACTGCAGGGACACGTGACTGAGGGACAGCCTGATTAGAGAGGGACTCTAATTAGTGACACAGCTAACACCGTGAAAGCGGTGGCATCTGCTGCAGTTGCTAAATATAATTGCTAGGGAAAAGTTTATAAATATGCATTTAAATGTATTGCTCAAAGGCTCATGTTTGGAACCACAGCTGCTGGGTTGCCCGACGAAACTCAAATGCACCACGATGAGTGCATTCTTAGCGCTAGGAAAAAAACGCTTTATCTTTAACATGCAGGCATTTCAGTAAATACCATGGATGAGCGATTTCTGTAGCTAACATTTTGCATGTCATATTTATTAG
The DNA here is from genome assembly GCF_016509475.1 of Prionailurus bengalensis. NCBI lineage: Eukaryota > Metazoa > Chordata > Mammalia > Carnivora > Felidae > Prionailurus > Prionailurus bengalensis. Next base: position 9,245,584 of record NC_057361.1, read on the forward strand.
TCGGTGTTACTACTTCTACTTTAGATATTCAGTACTTTCTCTGATTAGGGCTTTCTCTATTTAACAGTTATAAATTGAACTTGCGTCGAGTGACTAATATACTATTTAATGTCTTGTGTGATTAAGTTTTGAGTTTGCTTGCCAGAAAATTTGGCTAACGACTGTTGAAATGAATTTCAGTTTCTTTTCCAGCAGCGATCTGGAAAACTCCTTTCCTTTTAATATTGCAAACCAAGGTTGTTTTTCTGTTTGTAAAAATGTCTGGGGTTAATCTTCCCTTTTGTTATCTTGAAACGAGTGCAGTCATATTTATGCATTGACCACTTACACCAATCTGTCTCCAAATAAGAATGAAATGACAACATTCCACGGACAGTCTCCTAGTGAAGGGGAGGAAAAAAATTCTTTTTTCTTTGCTCTCTTGGGTTCTGTAGCTGGGACCATGTGGATGGGACTGAGAAAAGACAGATTGACAAGAGAAGAACATCCAAATTTAGTTAGTGTAAGTGTTGTGTGACATGAGAGCCTTCATAAGGACATGGAGACTCCAAGAAAGAGTTCAACCTAAGCATTTTTATGCTAGGTTTGATGAGGTGTGCAGCGCCATGGGAAAATGTGGTGGGGCAAAGGACAGGAGGGAACAGTCGTAACTTAGAGCAAACATAGCAAGGCTTATTTGTTGACTTCCCCTCTGCATCTCCCTATCTTTAGTTGTAACGAGGCTCCTTCAGGGTGTTGGAAGGGCATCTTTGACATGAAGGACTTGGACCTGTTTCAGGGGGGAAGTAGGATGTCAGAGAGTCCTTCCTGAATCTGGTGGTTCAATATGCCAGGACGCCATATTTTGACTAGGGTGTTCTGAACTCTACCAACGTCATCTCCTCTACAGAAGTTGGTGGCTTTGCCAGAGGGCACAGAGCGAAGACCGAGAGGCTGTGACTGGCCTGTGAAAACCAGCTGGTGATCCTTGGGGAGACATGCAGGGGCCTGAGAATAGCGAGAGCCAGGCATGGATTAAAAATGGGCAGGACTCAACAGGTAAAGGCAGCGGGACGTAGCAACGGCTTCCTTTCCAGAGCTCGGAGCAAGGGAAAAGAGTACCTGTTGAACGGAAGGCCATCAGAGCTAGGTACCAACAAACAAACATTGTCATCTAAGCTTCATAGAAGGGAGCTCCTGTCACTCAGGGAACATTTGGCAGCGTCTCCAGACATTTTGGGTTGTCCCAATCAGGAGGGAGGGCGAGGTGCTACTGGCTTGTAGTCGAGTAGAGTCCAGGGAGGCCGCCAAATCAGGAGAGAAGCACAAAATTAAAAATATTCTCAAGCGTGGAGTGTTTGAAGATGACACAACCATAGTAGTGTTAGGAAGGGAAGAAAAAAACTTACACTGCCCTTAAGGTTCTGCCAGGTGATTTAAGAATAAGTTGACATGAGACAGAGTAACAGGGGAAGCACCAACAAAAGCCCAGCAGTAAAGTATACCTCCAGTATCCTTGGGAGACGTCCAAGAAAACAGAATAACGGTCTAGAACGCCCAAAGGCATCAGCCTCAATACCTTCTTGAGCCAAATACAAAAGATGTTGGAGGTGGGGAGTCCATCCTGGCACCTAACCAGGGAAAACACAGCACCTAAGTGTATGGGTATAATGCAGATTCGAGGCGTTGTCTTCTCTACTAGTTTCTTGACATTTAGAGTCTTCCTGTGCTTCCTGGTACAGCCAAGGGGGACACCCTTACAAATGGAGGTTTCCCTTAAACTTGTAACTTCTAAGAGGAGTGACTTCTATTCAGCTTTTAGAGCTTCTCTTGTGTTTGCAGTTTCCTAAAAATCATCATCCGAAGCGCTCGGTATGCCAAAGAGGCATTATCTTGGGGTGGCAGAATTTGCTCCCCTATTACAATAGCTTTTATTAAACTCCGATGAATTCTTAGTTATAGTATTTCCCCCTGAGCCACCCGAGATCCATTCCAAGACCCCCAGTGGGTGCCTTCAACCACGGATCACGTACGGATTGCAACCACTGAACCCTGTGTAATGTTTTTTTTCCCGTACACGCACACCTACAAGAAAGTGTAATACATAAATTATGCACAATAGTGAGGACACAACAATAACTAATAATAAAATCGAACGATTGGAGCAGTGCACTGTACCAAAAGTTTCATGAATGTGATTTCTCTCTCCGTATGTCTTCTTGTCCTGTCCGCACGCTTCTTGTGATGATCTACTTTTGGACCGCCCTTGATCACAGTTAACGGAAACTGAGGCAAGCCAAGTCCTGGGTACAGGAGGACTACTTGCTTTTTTGTATCAGACATAAACAGTTGTGTGGATAGTTTCCGCATTTCCCTTTTCTTATTATTTTAGCTCCACTTAGGAAACGTATTCCTTCACAAGGGTATCCAGGTAAATCCACTGCTCCCCGTGCTTGCTTTTAGCATTACAAAGAGTGCCATAAAAATCCTCCAGGGTTCTAGGCCTTTCTTTTACATTACAAAGCTTGCTTTAAAGACAGGCACATAACTGCCAGAATGTACTGATCACACTGTCTGGTTTGGAAGGGAAAAAAGTCTTTTATAGTTATGGGGATCATCATTGACAATGGTATGTACAGTTTTGCACTTTTTAAATGTTACTAAAATTGTTCAAATTCATATTCTTCACTGAAGAAGGTTTAGTTCTCTCCTTTATTGACTTTTTGAAATCTCAAGCCAGCAGTCATTTGAATTTTAAGGTCTTTGATGACTGTGGGGAAGGAAACAACTTCCCCTCCACCCTTCTTGGTTGTGGGCTGAGACCACGTTGTAATAAAAGAAAGATCAACGGGACAGAAATGGAAGCTTAATAACATGTATAACTCTCGCATGTATGCTAGAGACCCTGAGAACTTGAGTTAACTCCCTGAAATGACCAAAGCCGTTACCCTAAATACCATCTTCAGGTAAAGACAAGATTTTGGGGGTGCAGAGTCAGGTCTGGAAAGTAAACAGGCAAAGCGCAGTAAACGTGGGTAAGGTTGTGATGCAGATTTGAGTCATTGGTTTTTCATTCTGGTAAGAGTTTCTAGAGATTTGGTCTTCCCCCTTTTCCTGGTGCACACTTGGAGACACCCTTACAAATGGAGATTTTCCTTATAAATGTAAATGTCTCTTCAACAAAAGAGTAACTTCTCCAGGGTTCTTAGAGCTTCTCCCCTGTGTGCAGTTTCTTAAAAATAACCAGCTTAAAATAATCCTTCTGCCAAAGAACCATATCTTGTGGGAATCACATATCCTGCTCACCTTCAACTGCATAAAGTGGAAATCCTTTATTCTGTTTTGATGAGAACTTGGGGAAAATATCAGGAATATTTAGGTGAATTGTCAACTTGAAAATTGTAAGTTTTGGGGTCTCTTGACTCCCTTGTCCCTAAAATATCTAAGTTCCTTGAGATTACAATGCAGCGTCTTTGTCGGAACTGTGCCTACTTAGAGCACACACGTAAAATGAGAGACGGACTTCATGTCACTGCTCTGCCATTTGGTAGTGGGCGTCTTGCAGTTCTAGAGGCTTCAGAAGCACGGTAGCTAAGGGGGCAACATGTGGATCGCGTGCGGGGCCTTAGGTGTGCTTTTCTTCCTTAGAAACTTCTGTAACGTGTAAGATACGGTTGCGTGTTGGTCAGTGGTACGTGTTCAGGTTTCACACGTGAAGGAGTTTTGTTTTGTTTTTGTTGTTGTTGTTGTTTTTAACGTTTATTTCTTTTTGAGAGAGAGAGAGAGACAGTGTGAGCTGGGGAAGGGGCAGAGAGAGAGGGAGACACAGAATCTGAAGCAGGCTCCAGGCTCTGAGCCGTGAGCACGGAGCCCGACGTGGGGCTTGAACTCAACGCACCGCGAGATCTTGATCTGAGCCGGAGTTGGACGCTTAAGCGACTGAGCCACCCTGACGCCCTCCTAATATGAAGGAGTTGTTAACTGTGCTGACTCTCCCTTCCTTTTGGCTGGTGGCAGTGGGCTCTCAGTGGAACATGTCACCACTGACATCCTGTGGGATGTCGGTACAGTGTCTAGTTTAATTAAAACATACCTTTAAGGGGCCACTGGTTGGCTCACGTGATAGAGCCTGCAAGTCTTGATCACATGGTCTTGAGTTCAAGCCCCGCATCGGGTATAGAGCTTACATAAAAATGCAACAAACCAAAAACATACTTGTAAATAGTTGATGCTTTACTCTTCTTAGTAATGAGTAGGGACACGGACAGGAAAATCTGTAGAGGCTTGCTTTTTATCCCATGGCAAAGTACTTCTTAAAAACTGTCACTTTTGTTTTCCAAAGTTTCTTTTCCCTATATGCCAGCAGGGTATACTATCTAGTAGATTCTTTTTTTTTTTTTTTTTTTTTTTTTTTTTTTTTTGAGAGACCTAAGCGTATTTTGTCTGTTATTTTCAGAGAAAAAAACACTTATACAGCAAACAAGCAATTAACTCCTTTTCAAGAGAAACATATTTGAAATTCTGGACGATTTTGCAAATGGATGTCGATCAGTGTTTCCAATAGTGTATCTTCTGAAATGAATATATATTGTGAATGAAAATGATGAGTATTATCTATCCATACTCTCCTAGCTGCTTGCTTCCGATTCTTGGCAACAGAACGTTCTAATCCACTTTAAACAAAGCTTCTAGATTTGAGGTTTCACTGGGTTCTGACATCATGTATTAAAAATACGAAAATGAACACATACCAGTTAGGTTCCAGGACAGCTAACTGTGGCCAGGGAAGGTAGGCATTTCCTGTCTGAGGGTCAACAGAAACAATCACCTGGTTCGTGGGCATGGGTTGGAAACTGAGAATCATCGGTTGGAAAATTCAGCCGTACAGCATTTGGGTCAATATATCTCTGTCAAGGTTTTCCTCCAGTCTGAGAGCCGCTGATCCAAGTTTCGCAATGAATTTCGTGCCAGACCTTCAGATTGCTGTATCATGGAGTATGAATCTAAGTTTTTCAAAATTAATTAAACCTTTTAAAATGAATTGCTCTCCATAAAAACTATTAGCAGGGATGGTTCCACAGGAGCACATTCTGTACTGTTAATAATAAAACATGTAGTTAAAGATACATCTATTTTTTCCGTTTATTAATTTTCATCCGTGTGTGTTTTATAATGTAAATACCATTGGTACAGTGAGACGGGTTTAGTTTGGCACAGACTAGGTCGGGGGGGCCAGCAAAATAGGGCTTAGGTGCCCAAAGAGGCCCTGTGCCCCCTAATTTACATATTGCCTATGGCTGCTTTTTTACCTTGTGGCCTGCCAACCTGAAAATGTTCATAAGCTGGCCTTTGGCAGACATTTTTCTGACCTTTGGTCTAGCTTAATAAGGCCACAATGGGAAAGAGATGTCCTGCCCTGTCTTTCACTCAAGTGATACCATTCTGAATGCCTTGGTGCACGTATTCTCGTACCTGGCCGCGCATTGTGATGGTTCTGTGAGTTTGAAACAAATACCGATGCGTGGCCAAACCCTTAGGGATCCTGACGGAGAGAGTATGGGGTAGGACCCGGACACCAGGACGTTTTCAAGCTCTCCCTCGTAATCTCATGTGCAGCCACATTTGGGAACCAATGCCTTACGGTACTGGACGCTCCTGGTGGGGGGTAAATTTCTCTTTGTAGCTTTGAGATGCCCCCAAGTAGCAATACAGGAACCATTCTTGCCTGCCTGCCTTTCCTAGCTAAGTAATGCTTGGGGTGAGCCGGCCCCACGTTTAGCCGACAGAGGACAGGCTTGGGACCGGTAGCCCATCTTCAAACAAACTTCTTAGGACTGAGGCGAGATGGAAGGAGATCGAGATTCTCCAGACTTCAGGACTTCCTTGCTCCCTTTTTTTCGGTGTTTTCCTTGGCCCTCCGGTGCCTGTTTCCGCCACTAAACAAAGAAATTCTTTTGGCAACTCTCTTGGGCATTCTTTTCCAATCAAATGTCAATGGAAGATGATCTGTAGTTCTAGAAGTTTGGACGTGGTCGATTTCTTTTCCTGCATGGTTCAGGAACTAAGGATTATTTCAGTAAAACCCTCTTTCTGAATGCCTGCCACATAATGTTATTTTGTAGCTCTGCTCATGGCTGTCGTTGTAAACACTGTTTATAGAACCTTTATCAGCGTTTGCCTCTGGAATTTATAAAGCACTTAATATAATTTGCTGTGAAAACACTTGCTCTGTTGTTTGTTTGTTTATTTGTTTCTTTAGCTTAATAGAGTGGCACATATGGAGTATTGGGAAGATAGTAGTTTACATCCTATACAATGGCTTTCAACTCGGAAGCACTTTTATCTTAGCCATTTAAAAGGATTGGTTAGTAAGTTCACACTGCCAGGTACTATTCTTATTTTACAAGTTGGGGGAAAGCAGCAAAAGGAGGACTTGGAGACACATTCGAGGACATGCCCCAAGGCGGGGCCAATGGAGTCTTGCCTGGAGCTCAAGGTCCCCAGCCCCGCGTTCCCCCCCCCGCCCCATGCCCCCCATCCACTGCCAGGCTGTTATAAAGCCCTCCCTGGATATAGAACCTCCCCGGCAGATGCTTTTGTAGTAAAACACAGAACGAAATCTCTGCTCTTGCCGTAAGGAAAACTTCTTCAAATTTGGAAAGGCATAAACGCAAATAGATCCATTGAGAAAGGGAGATTTTGCTTTTCAAAATGAAACCAGGGACCGTGGATAGGTGGACCGATGTACACAGCGGTTGTGAATTAATGCCACCGATGTTCTACAGGAGAAGGTGATAATCGGTCGTGTGTTTTCTCAGTGGTATGATTTAGCATTTGGTTCTGCGGTTTATTTCATTTAGAATGCTTTTGAAAGAGGTGCGGTGGAAACTTGATTAGCCAGGAGATAAGATGAATAGAAATATTCCCAACTTTATGGTACCTGGAAAGAATAAAATCGTGAAAAAAAAGGCCTTGTTAGTTTATTAAAAAATTTAATTTCTAGACTAAGTTCCAACGGAGAACCTCCTTGTGTACAATGGAATCATGTTTAATATTCATGGCAGTGACCCTGAGGAAAAGCAATACACTCAATTATCAAACAAGATTTACTTGTCTTTCTGTACTTTCTTTGGCAGCAGGATAAATTTTTTAAATTATCTTAAATATTCCGTAACCATGGCCAAGCCATGTTTATTCACCCAGAACTCTAGTAAATCGAGTATATATGTATTTTTTTATGCTTTAACTGTAAGCATCTCTAACTGTAGGTATTTATTATCTCAAGCAAAGTCTTGTGTCAACCAACACAGTTCCGGAGAACACAGTTTTGTAAAATGAGACCTTTTTGGCCACTGATAAAATGGCTAGAGGGTACCTGGGTGGCTCAGTCGGTTAAGCGCCCGACTTCAGCTCAGGTCATGAAATCACGGTTCGTGGGTTCGAGCCCCGTGTCAGGCTCTGGGCTGACAGCTCGGAGCCTGGAGCCTGCTTCGGATTCTGTGTCTCCCTCTCTCTCTGCCCCTCCTCTGCTCATGCGCGCTCTCTCTCTCAAAAATAAACATTTTAAAAAATTAAAAAAAAAAAAACATGGCTAAGAATTTCTATAGCGGGGACTTAACTGGATAAAGAAGTAAATTATAGCAGTTGTAAATTATAAACCTAGTGGACAGAAGTATACATTCATACTACCGATTTTAGCATGACCTGATCTCTGTCCTCAGGACGGTTTCAGTCTCATTGCGGGGCAGGGGGAGTTTGGTAATAAGCGGAGGACCAGTAAGTCAAGCTGTGGTTAATGCTGTAAACCCGTGAGCTGCCAGGCTGGCTTTCCCAGTTGCATCAATTAAATCTGTAAGGAAACAGGAAGCCTAAATGGATTTAGTCGGCTACTATTCCGGGCTCGGCAAATTCTCCTTGGGTCCCTTGCCCCCTAAGTTCCACAGGGTCATGTGGAAGCTTCTGGATACATGCTAGGCCCCACAGTAGGTGTGAGTCTCAGCTTAGAGAAACACAGAGCCTAGGAAACTCCCAACTTATAACCAATTTATATGCAGACCTACCCATCCTCCCTTCTGAGAGAGATTCCCTTTCTCACCCTGGAAGCTGAACAGATCATCTTTGGGGAGACACTTTCCAATCCTTTCATGCCTCAGAGTACAGCGCAGGTCGGTTGGGGGGAGGTCCGCCCTCTCTGTCTTGGTCAGGAAACAAATCGGTGACCCAGGGCTACGCTGTCTCCAGGTTTTAGGCTGTTTGATTTCTCAACATCCTTGGACAGAGGTCTCCGTGCCCTTGACTCACGAGACATGCAAAATTAGCACCCCCCCCCCCAACAACCTGGAAGTGAGGTGATGTGATGGAAGCAGCTTAAAGGGTGTCAGAGGGAAGGGAGTCAACCTCAGAGCTGATCCAGGAAGACAGAGGAAACGACAGCAGTAAGGCAGGAAGGGCATTTCAAGAGAGGACACCATGAGGTGGGCATACCGCCTGGTGTGTTCACGGGACTTCGGGAAGAGCGGCATGGCTGGAGCCTCGTGGACGAGCAGGGAGGTGGGCCAGGTTCAGGAAGTACAAAGGTCGGGTCACTCAGGGCCTGGTGTGCCGTGGTCTGAGTTGGGCCTCCTTCTTGAGATGGGAAGCCTGTGCCTAACTGCTCGCACACAGGGGACCTTCTGCATTTTCAGAGCCTGGCTTTGGGGCAGGCAGTAGGTAAAGAAATCAATGTAGCGGGTCGCAGCACAATTTTTAAATACTGAAATTGGACAGAATGGATGAGAGTGCCTTATATGTAACATATCGAGGATTGTTCTGTGAACCTTTTTTTTTTTAACGTTTATTTATTTATTTATTTATTAAATTTTTTTTTTTTTTTTAACATTTATTTATTTTTGAGACAGAGAGAGACAGAGCATGAACGGGGGGAGGGTCAGAGAGAGAGGGAGACACAGAATCCGAAACAGGCTCCAGGCTCTGAGCGGTCAGCACAGAGCCTGACGCGGGGCTTGAACTCACGGACAGGACCGTGAGATCATGACCTGAGATCATGACCTGAGCCGAAGTCGGCCGCTTAACCGACTGAGCCACCCAGGCGCCCCTAACGTTTATTTATTTTTGAGACAGAGAGAGACAAAGCATGAACGGGGGAGGGTCAGGGAGAGGGAGACACAGAATCTGAAACAGGCTCCGGGCTCTGAGCTGTCAGCACAGAGCCCGACGCGGGGCTCGAACTCACGGACCGCGAGATCATGACTTGGGCCGAAGTCGGCCGCTCAACCGACTGAGCCACCCAGGCGCCCCTCTGTGAACCTTTTAATATTTCCTTTATATTAAGTGCACGTTTTCCCAGTTTTGACGTGTCGTCTACAATCATGGCGGGGCTCGTGATCAATGACGTCACGAGTTGATAAAATATGGCATCAGTGTGCATGTGTGAACCAGGCTGTTATGCAATATTATTTCTAACGGTGAGTCGCAGTCAGTACTTTACTTCTAGGGCCCCAGCTCATGATAGCGGGTTTGGGGCAGCCTGAGGGAGGTAGAATATACCATGTAGAATGGGATACTCCCATTCTGAGTGAGGTTATTCAGAGGAGACGGAAGCAAATACAGTTGTTTCTCAGTCTAACTCTATCAGGTGAGCATGTTCCAGCCAACAGGCTTCAGCATCAACAGCCAAGTGTAACAAGAAGGGAGGATGCCCGGTGGACAGAGGGAGCCCACCGTGCGCTGGTGGGAAATCAGCAGGCATAAAGATAGCCTTTAGCTTTGACCAAGATGAGGCCTTTGGTAGAAGAAGCAGGTGCAAGGCTCCTTACAAAGCATGGGGCAGACAGGATGTCACACTGGGGAGCCAGCGTCAGGAGGGGGAGGCTGCCCCTTCCTGGGGTCCCCTCTGAGCACTTCTTACCCAGACAGAACATGTGGCTTGCTCACTGCTGCTTCTTTCCATCGGTGTCTCAATTGCCCCTACAAAGGGGTTACGTAGAGTATGTTCAGGGAGAGATTCTGCCTGACCGTGCTTTGGGAGAGTCAGGTTTGGGGCCGGAGTTTCTGGGACTAAATGGAAGACAGGCCAAGGTCTTTCTAGTAGCAAGGGCGAGTGGAGTCCGACACTGTTGGATCGGGCTTAGGTAAGTGCCATCTGCATACACCTGAGTTCAGTTGCTTTAAAGGTAAGAGTGAGCCTCTAAGGTAGATCAGTTGATTTAAGGAAGAGGAGGAAGGCCTTGGCCAGAATAGTGGCGGAGCTTACCCCAACTCCTCCCAGGAGAGGATGAAAATAATGGATGGGCAGGCCAGTGACCACAGGTGGGTGGAGCCAACCAATAGAAGGAAGACAGAAGTATCTGTGTGGCGTGCTTTGGAAGTCAAGCCCTGTGCTGCTTTTTCCCTCTCCAAGTTCCGTCTGCTGAAAGCCGATCTTCATTTCTGTAATGTAGACAGGAAGAGGGAACAAAGAATGATCTTTTCAGCATTCTGATAATGTGTAGTTCAAGTTGTGTAACCTTTTCCCAAGGAACTGAATGTAGTCCTAACATACCATTTTCCAACATGTACTACACAATATGCCCTTTATTAATTTTCAGCAGATTATGACCAAAATTAATCAAGTTGCTGAAGGCTACCCAGGGCCGGTAAATTAGCATGTGGTAATTTGTTCCTCACTTAATTCTTCATTCAAACCATAGCTTCTGCCCTTACAGCTGGGCTTTACGACATCACAAGGTATTTCTGGAGCTTGACAAAGTGACACATTTTGCTTGTGTTTGTTAACTGTTCTCTGGGATAAACGTTAGTGTTTGTAAATATAATTTTAATGCGTTATGGACAGAAACTGCCATTTCAATGTATTATGAAACAGAAGCTGCTGGTTAACTAAATAAGCGCTTTAAAAATAAACACTGTTACAGTGAAAGTCTTCTCCTTTTCTTATTTTGGCTTATCTCTAACAAATTGACTGCTTTATGTTCTTAAATATTAAGGTCTCTAATTATTTCATTTCTCTTTTTTACTGACATTAGACTACATTCATGAGTAGATACGTTGATACACAAAAATTAATTACCTTCTCCTTCATCATTATATTTAGAAAGCACTTTCTATTACTAATAGCATTTTCCAATTAAGCAAGATAATGGATGTGTTTTTTTTTTTTTTCATAATAGACTTTTGCTTAGCAGAATCTGGTATTTTATTGTGTTTTAATATTGGAATGACAAGAGAAGTTCTACACATTCAATAAAATTTTGCGAGGACAGAAAACAGTTTGGTTTGATTCTTTGTCAAAGCTATAAGCCATTTAATGTAATCTCATTTGGGTTTGTTTTTATTTCTATGATGCTTCCCTTACCCAAAACACAAATTAAAATACGCCAGAAGAGGAAAATATTTTAAACTAATCTAATTTGTTTTCCTTTTTCTACTCTGCAAAAGTAGTATTTGCTGTATAACATTATGTCACAGTTTCGTATATTATTTTGAGGTTTTTTAAATAATTTTTTTAATGTTTAGTCTTGAGAGAGAGTGAGAGAGACAGAGCGTGAGTGGGGGAGGGGCAGGCAGAGAGAGGGAGACACAAAATCTGAAGCAGGCTTCAGGCTCTGAGCTATCAGCACAGAGCCTGACACGGGGCTCGAACCCACGGACCGTGAAATCATGACCTGAGCCCAAGTCAGATCCTCAACCGACTGGGCCACCCAGGCGCCCCAGAATTCGAGTATTTAGAATGATTACACTCGCAGGCTGTGTGGTCTCTGGGGTAACTACTAAACTCTGCCCCATAGCACAAAAACAGCCATAGATAATACATAAACAAGTGGATGTGGCTGTGTTCCAATAAAACTTTATTTACAAAAACAGGCTGCAGGCTAGATTTGGCCCGCTAGTAGTTTCCCGACCTCTTCAAACCCTTGTTATTTATCAAAAGAAGAGGTCCTCTGCCACTTTAGGAAGTCAGATGATTAGATTAGGCTCCACCTCAGTCCTTCTGAATCAGAGTCTACGTTTTAATAAGATCTGAAGGAAACTATTCTGCTCCTTAAAGTTGGAAGAAAATTGCCCCAAATGACCCTTCAAAGAGAAGCAAAAATAGCTCAGAGAAGGTTCTGGGAAATGAATAGTGTGTTGACTGGCTTAACTCTAGGCTGAGTGGGTAGGGACCAAGTGCTAGAATGTGGAGATCTTTATCTGAGGCACCAGTAACCCCTATTTCCTGCCCTAGATATTCTCAGGGTTTACCCCGTTTTTAAGGGAAGAATCACGTAATTTCTTGCCCTTGAAAATATTGGCTTCGGGCACTTGTGCATGAGAGAGTCGGTGGGGTGATTTTTTTTTTTTTTTTTTTTACATACAGATGTTGACATTTCCTTTTCTTTTCAGGCCCTGTGTCACCCCATTCTGTACCTGGCATTGCCAAGTCCCCCCTTTGTGTCATTTTCCCAGTTCGATCAACCTTCCCATCCATTAATCCCTTTGACTGTATCTATGCTGCCCAGTCTCTGTCACCACAGGGGTTCTCAGCCTTCACATTAGGGCCTTTTGGGGCCAGACTCATCCTTGTTGTGATAGTCAAAAATGACCCCAGTAATTGCTTAATGTGCTTTCTGGGGACAAAACTGCCCCAGGTTGGGAACCACTGAGTCACAGGGATACTAAGAAAGAAAGGCCTTGCTCTGTGATCTCGGTGCAGCCAGAAGCCCCGGACATTGGCCTCCAGGCTCAAACATTGTCTGCTCTCATCCAGTGAGGTATGATAATGTTATTTTCCATGTGAGTCATAAAAAGCCACAGCATCCCTGCCCTGTTTCTCCAGGCCCTGCCCCTCCATTAGGTCTTTATTCTCTCCACACTGTCGGCCCCTCTCCAGCTGCCGGGCATCCTCTTTCCTGTTTTCTCTCTTCCTATCGGTTCTTGTTCCTTTTTCTTCTTTATATTCACTTTCAATAATCTCAAGTGGAAAAAGATAAATATGTATTGTCTGTCTAGAATTTTGAACTGGAATCTCTCATCATAGTATTCTATAAGATAATGTACTAGGGACTGGGAAACAGCTTGACTTTTATACTTTAGGGATTTTCTTTCAAATTAGAAATTTGCTATTGCTTAGTGTTCATTATGTAGTCCATACATCTAGGTACTGTGTTTTAAAAAATCATCATCAAACCATTTAAATTGTGTAGCTGATTTCCATGACAGGCTCGTCACAAGTCAGGCTCGTAATTTGACAGTTAGTTGTGAGGAAGAGAGCTGGCGTTTGCTCAGTTTTGTGTGAATAATGACGGCCCTCAGAAAATCTTCCCGATCTCATCATGCAGAATTCATTTACTCCTGTAAAACAAACAAACAAACAAAAAAACCACTGTATATTATGCCATGATTAAAATATTAAGATTCCAAATATTGAACTTTATTTTCTATTTGGTTATTTCCTGAACTTGCGATATGCAAATTTGCTGTTCATTCAATCGGCCCAACTAACCGTTGCCAGAATGAGTGAGTCTGGGTCAGCCAGAGATCTGACTCAAATGTACTACCTGAGATGAAAGTACTTCATAGCAGATCTGATTTTCAGTGTCATTTGGCTATTTAATCACTTCCCAAAGAGAAACAGATGATTACATCTGTACCGGCACTCCCGCTAGTACATTCCATGCCTTTGTGAATGTCAGAGATTGATTACAAAATTGGTTCCATCCATGTTCCTTTCACAGTGACATTTCAGTCTTTGTGCCATCGTGGGAGTTGATATTTCCTCCCATTGAGCGTGGGATGGCCTTGTGGCTTGCTTTGACCGATGGAATGCAGGTGCAGTAATGCTGCACCTGTTCTGAGTCATCTCCCTAAGAGTCCCTGCACATCTGTTCTGTCTTTGTTTTGGGACAGTGCCCAGCTCCCATGAGAATAAGCCAGAGTAGCCTGCTGGAACATGATAGACCCCGTGGGATAGACACGAGCCATCCCAGCTGAAGACACCAGTCCTAGCCGACCCAATACTGGCTGCGGATGCTTGAGTGAGCCCAGCTGAGACTAGAAGGACTGCCTCGCGGAGCCCAGCTCGGTTGCGAGCGTGCAGAGCTGTGATATGTGGTTGTTGTTTTAAGCCACCACATTGGGGGTGATGAGTTATCTAGGGAAAGATAATTAAAACAGTGAGAATGGGAAAGCAGTATCCTTATTGGTGTATGAGTTAGATAATGGCTCCCTTACTCTGGCACAGGCCTTTCCAGAGCGCACGCCATTACTTCCTCCCTCGGTTTTCTTGTGCAAGACCGCAGCGTTCCCAATTGGCAGGAGGAACCACGAAATCTAGTGTCAGGGTGCTGCACCCCACTCTGGGCACACGTATAAGAGAAGCCTCGTGGTCTCCAGGAGCGAACATCATGTCTATCATCCTCTGACCACCGGAAAGTACTCACTGGCTACCAGAAATTACTCACCTGAGGCTTTTGTTTAAAGGCAACAGATAAGGTGCGTCAAGAGAAAGCAAATGTGGGCAGGCAGTGGAAGCTGAGAGGCATTGGCATTGGCATTGTTGGAAATGCCTCTCAGACTTTTCTTTGAGGGCCCAGGGCTGTACTGAATCGCTGGCTTCAATGCCAAGATCTGTGTGAGGGATCTTGGCTTTGGGATAGTTCAGAGTCACTGTTAGCGCTCCGCACTCCTGAATCCTCTTGGTCATAATCCAGCTAGTTTCTTCAAATTGGTTAGGTTCTTGCACATGATCGATAAAGAACCTGACCAGGGGCGTTTCTAACCATAAAAAAAAAAAAATACACCATGAATCCCATTGCCCTTATCTTGCCCATGAGTCAAAAGCCATCCTTGCAGATAAGACGGAGTTTTCCCTTCCAATTGGAAATACTTCCATCTACAGTGCCTCAGTTTCCTTATTTGTGAAATGGCGTTAACTTACAAACCTTCCAGTAGGATTGCTGTGAGGATTGTATGACGTGATTCCCACAGAATACTTTTAACAAGTGCAACTGGGTAAACACTCAAAAATACTGTTCCTAATTAAATGAAGAACACTCAACCAGGAGCCAGGCATTGAATTCAAGCAATGTGACCTTGGACACAGCACCTCAGCTACCTGGGCCTCAAGTTGCTCGTATGATCATGGCTGTCCCATTCCATGATTATGTTATGTACACTTTCTATTGAAATAATGCCTGAAAACCCAAGTAAGAGAGCGCTTATGTTATCAGGAGTGGATGCAGGCTGACATGTAATAGGCGGAAGAGCTAGAGAAATGCCTTATTTGTTCTAACTCTGAAGGGATAGTGTATAATTATGTGAATAACCTAGTAAGCGAACTTCTGAGAACAAGTAAACCGGAGGAGGCTTGAGTTGTAGGGAAAGTCATCGAGAAGAGGGAGGAGGGTTGAGAAACTTGGCCTTGAAAATCTGGGCGTCACAGAGAAAAATCTTTCTTGGGTTTGGTGTTGGGACTCCATTGTGGTCCATGAACCACGGGTGATGAGTGAGTTTGTGCTACACGAGACCCTTAAGTTGGGGTGTCACTTCTGAAACACCCCTGAGCATATGAAAGTAGAAAAAAAGGGTGAGTGAAAATCTTGGTTTGCCCAGTGCCCTTCTTAACTAATCCTTGATTTCACCTTTGAAACAATATTTTACATGTACATAAATAACAGAATTATCTATCTATGTATCTATGTATCTATCTATGTATCTATGTATCTATGTATCTCTGTATCTATCTATAAAGCTCCCGCATATACCTTAAGAGGTTGGCATTTGGTTATTTAAAGTAAAACTTTTATTAGGTAAAAGTTTAATTGCTTGATGCCAAAAACTTGTTTTTAGAACTGCCAAGATAGAGAAACAGCAGCCTCATTCAATCTAAATCTAAAGAAACAAGTGAGTTGATCAAATGTGGTCATTGGATCCACAATGAGTAGATGAAATCTGAATACTTACACAAAAATATGATTCAGTGCAATTTGTGTCCCAGATTACTTCAGTATTTGTACTGGGATTTAGTTTGAGGAAAGAGATAAATTGTCATTTGTTTATTGTCATTCGAACCTCAATTAGAGCTAATATTAATACTTAAGCTACTAGTTAATTGATAATCCTGAAATTAGGGGTTGGGTTTTTTTTTTTTTTCTGCCCCTGGCATTTTTAAAAAATAGAATTTTCAAATTGCTTAGCAATATAATTTAACATTTATAAAGTAAAATGAAATCCACTGGTAAATCCCACTATATTGTTCTTTCCTCTTGAAGAGGTCACAGAAAAGCTACTGCCTCAGTAAGCAAGGTGCCCTTGCAATCTGAAAACAACATATGGGCAGAGTAAATACAATCCCGATTAAGCTCTATTTTATATAGAATGGCAATATAGCCAGACATTTTAAATACCTGCAACTTGTCAGCCCCTAATTTGTGGTTTTCCACAGGACCAGCACAGTATACTATATTTTTCCTAACTACAGATGTTTGTCATTTTTTACCATAATAAACGTACCAAAAGGTTTTAAAGCATTATATTTTTCTATCCCATTTAAATATAAACATCTGCCTTAAAATTGGAATAAAGTCTATGAGTCATCGAAAAAGTGACATATGTTGTGGGCCATATTGCACTCACTCTAGAAATGGGCTAATTTTCAAAAATTATTATGGACAGGCAATTATGTGCTTGAGATTTTGCAAGCACGTATGATTCATTACCTAATCCACACTGAGTCACTTTTGCGTTCAGAATGTTTTTGTGAGGAGACAGGCGCTAGGGAATGTTTTGTTTTGTTTTGTTTTATTGTTTTGTTTTTTCTACTCCTCCCTCCACCCCCCCCCCCCCATGGACTCGTTGAGAGTGGACATGATAAAAAGTAACTGAGATTAGCCTATGTTTAGGAACAAGGAACTGTGGTAGCTTCAGACATACCATTGCTGACAAAATGAATTCTTCTTCGTACAAGTTAATCAGAAAAAGAAATTTGTCAGGATGCTCTAAAGCCTGCGATATGTTCTCCCTTGTGAACATTAAAATCTGGGCTACAGATTGATATTGTTATACTTTCCAGTTTCTGCAAAATTTGGGTTAACCTTTCACGCCCCTTGTGGTCTATGATGTCTAGCCCAGTAAACTTGTAACCATAACTTTTTCCACAAAAGATTAGACACAAGATCCAGCCCCTTTTTATGCTTTAATGCCACGCGACCAAAGTTTGTGTGTGGACAGTATTTAATTGGACCTGGGGAGTCCTTCCAATGTTCCACGTAATTTATATAGAAATCCTGCATGCTCCTTGCTGGAAGAAACATTCACACATGTACCTTTTTATTGTTGTGATTACCTACAAATTTGTTTTCTTTTGGGTCAAAAAACCACAGTAATGTCCACTCACAAGATCATCGGTGCATCAGGTATAAGTAGTGAACAGGCTTTCCCGGGTCCTTAGATAATGTGTAGACTTTTCAGGCGTGGAAGATACAACAAACTTCTGTGGTTCTTTATCCTTTTCCTTGGAAAGATCCCTGTTTTATACTGAGTAATCATATCCTCTTATCAGGAGATCACTGAAAGGGCCTTTATGTCTCTTGCCCTTTTAATGGCAAAATGTCACGGAAGTATCATTAGTATCTACCTTTTCGCTGGCAAGTAGTTTGAGAATAACTCCTGTCTTATTTTCTTATTCGGGGAAAAGTCCTGCCTTCAGTTGCTTTAAATGTATGAATTGACTAGCTTCAACCTAGTCACCTAATTTTCATGCAAATCAAGTTGCCTCCAACCCTGGTATCTTCTCCTCTTTCTTCCTTTCCTTCATTCTTCCATTCTTCTCTCTTTGTTACTTATATTTTCGTTCTCAGCTTGATGTCAGGTGCAGACTATCTATGTATCTGGCACTTCAAACCTTCACCCCCTCAAGGATCTGGCCTCGTGGCAACGTAGAGGAGGCACTGAGAAGTCCGTGGATCTGACAAGTCAAGGTCAATGACAAGAGTTGAATGCTGTGCAAATTCATTGTAACTGTAGACTTCTTCTAAAGGCATACATTCTTGGGAAATGAGGAAGTTTCTATACCATCTAAGCTATTAAGCTTCTTCTCTGCTCCTCAGTATAAGCAAGTACGGTATTCGTGGAACTATATTCATTGATAAATGAGACACTTTATATAATGGTAGGTAATAGAGATATCGCGGCCCTTGTGAATGTTAAGTGACAGTTTCAATTCTTTCAATTCAATCCAGCAAACATTTATTGTGCACCTGAATGTGACAGCAGTGGTAGGAGGTTGGACGGTACATAGCACTCACCCCCAAGGAGCTCACAAGTGGCAAAGGGAAAGAGATACAAAGATACCATAGTACACCTTGGACAATGAGTATTACTTACTTGCTAAAATGAAACCTTCATGATTTTTATTGTCCCATTGCCAGATGATACAGTTGAGGTTAAATAATTCTTTGAAAGCCAGAACACCCTTGCATTCCTGCCTCACTTATGACTAACCCAGAGGGCTTTTGGTTTTCCATTTTCATGGGGAAGACACTGCATTGGGATTCAGAGCTCTGGGCTAGTTTGTGCAACCTCCTTAACCTCTTGACTTTTTAGAAAGTTGTTTTGGCTTTACCTAAGAATTTTGTTTCAAATAATCTATCAGCTCTCCCCCAACACAAACAATCTATTATGGGTCTCTCCTCTTAGACTAAGGATAGCCCACATTTATTTTCTGGGACCATTTCTCTCCCCACTGACACACTTTTACTAGCAACTCTCTTCTGCTAATTCTAGGATCCTCAAAGGTCAATTTCTATGAGGAGTAGAATGGGCGTTCTTATTGCCTGTTCCTGCAGAGCACATTTTTGTCTTCTCAGCCTCTCCATAGCATTAAAGGGGAGCTGAGGTTTTCATCCTCACATTCCACTAAACTATTTCCCCAGACAAAGGAGTCACTCTCTCCCAAGGAGGAATGTGGCTTTTTTTTCTTTTTTAAGAGTAATTAGCTTCCAATAGCATCAGCTCTGACAGTGCCATATAGTTTGTCCTCCGTCACCTCACTTGTAACTCTCATTTGCACAAAGACATTGACTGCATCTTTTGAAGAGAACTGAAGGACTCACTGTAATGTTCATTGTTGGTGACTTGAGCCTTCCTGGTTGGGGTTTTAAATGCAAAGGCTTCTATCGAGTGTATCATATTATTTCTCTGCGAGTGACCTGGTCTAAGGAAATGAACTTTCTCATTTTCAAGATTTTTTTTTTCTATTATAAAGGACAGAGAGATGGCAGGGGGTAAGACTGGTGGCCATTTTAATCATAGATTGAAATCCTCCCCAGTTTTGAGGATTGATATGCTAAGGACTTGTTTTTTTCTGTATCTTCTTTTGGGTAACTGGTCTAGGCATAATAAGGTATGGGATTCAGCTGAATGTTGCCATTACAGTCCCAGACACGCCTTCTGAAGAGGGGGAGGTCAAGGCAGATACCTCTCTTTTTTTTATTTGAAAAAAATTTTTAACGTTTATTCATTTTTGAGAGAGAGAGCGCGCGCGCATGCACGTGAGTGGGAGAGGGGCAGAGAGAGAGGGAGATTCAGAATCCAAGGCAGGCTCCAGGCTCTGAGCTGTCAGCACAGAGCCCGATGCAGGGCTTGAACCCACGAATCGGGAGATCGTGACCTGAGCTGAAGTAGGACCCTTAACTGACTGAGCCACCCAGGCGCCCCAAGATACATCTTTTCTTAAATCGGGGCACAGAGCAATGCCCGACACGTAGGTGATTCACGACTGCAGCTAGATCAGCGGACATCACAGATACTGTTTACAGAACTCTAACATTTCACACAGGAAACCTTATCTTGGGGAAAAGGCCAGAGGATCTTTCCTTAGAAGATCCTTTGTGGACTTCTAAAAACCGTTTTGGATTTAGCTGAGCAAATTTGTCCCATGCTGGGCATGAAAGGTCATACAGTTGGTCCAGGAAAAATGTCCCTGCTTCAAAATCAAGCTTTTCTCATTCTTCTGCTTTGAGGAGAGGAGAGGAGATTGAAGAAGGCAAGCAACGTGCTGGAGAGCTATGAGGTTTTTGTTTTGTTTTGTTTTGTAAAGTTTATTTATTTATTTTGAGAGAGAGAGAGAGAGAGAGAGGGAGAGAATGTGTGTGTCGGGGAAGGGCAGAGAGAGAGAGAGAGAGAGAGAGAGAGAGAGAGAGAATCTGAAGCAGGCTCCGCACTGTCAGCACAGAGCCTGATGTGGGACTCAAACTCACCAATCATGAGATCAAGAGTTGGATGCTTAACCGACTGAGCCCCCTCAGGCACCCTGAGAGTTGTGAGCTGTTGATGGGCAACAGGTCTGCGTTGTGGGGTAGTGAGTGCTATGCTGTCAGGCCTCCCCGGGGACCAGACGCCCCGGAATGGCACAAGCTTCTGTGTGATGGGACAGGCAAGTGGGGAGTGGAGAGAAGTTCGTGTTTTCAGTGGTTAGGATGGCAGTACAGACTGAAGGTGTGAAAAATAAATCTGTCCACAATGCCCCAACTGGGGAGCAATTCTAGCAACTCAAAGATGACAAAAATGATCATTAAGTTCATGCAGTATATATTCCTTAGCTTATGGTTAATGCCAGAATTAAAGATGATCTTTTTTCAGAGGCAAGTATTCATTAAGAGACTCTTATGTTTATTAGTTCAATATCTTTTTAATTGCAAAAGTGAGATAAAAATTATCAGTCCTCCCTTTGTTCAAGAACATGGAGCTATTTAGAATCGTTAATTGAGGATCCTGGGAGAGGTTGGATGTACCTGACTAGAAACAACTCAGTTAGGGGGCACCTGGGTAGCTCAGTCTGTTAAGCATCTGACTCTTGATCTCCACTAAGGTCATGATCTCATGGTCTGTGGGTTCAAGCCCCGCGCTGGCTTCTGTGCTGACAGTGCGGAGCCTGCTTGAGATTCTCTCTCTCCTTCTCTCTGCTCCTCCCTCGTTCACGCTCTCTCTGACTCTCTCTTAAAAATAAATAAACATTAAAAAAAAAAAAGAAAAGAGGTAATGGGTGAACATCCTTCCTTTATATGGTTATTTGGTTTACCATCAATTTATAATGCCCGAGCCCACCTTAATGATGAAAGCAGCTTTAAAAGGGGGGATTAGCATATCATCTGTATAAATTTGCTTTTGACTTTGCCTCCGACTGAAAAATCCACCTACATTATTCATCCTGTCGTCCCTTCGCTCAGTAAACATTTCTTGAGTTCCCATTGTCAGCATTGATTGAATACCTACTACGTTACTGTCACTTTTTGGTGTAATACAAACAGAAAAGAAATCTCTTATCTGGAAGAATTCACGCACCGTTGGAAGAAATAGTTCAACTATAAACTGGTAAGCGTTAGAAAGACATAGAAAGTATTTCAGAAATTCAGGAATGGTTGCTTGAAGTTACCCAAGTGCATGAAGCCATTAGGAGGGAAGGTACCGATGTGGAGTAGATACTACCCGGACAAGCTTTGCCAGGCATGGGGTGTGGTATTTTAAGTTTTACAAGGACCATCAGATGGCATCATTGTGGCCTTTTTTTTTTTTTTTTTTTTTTTTTTTTAAAGGGAAGGGAGGCTTCCAGAGCGGAAGCCACTCACGCCAGAGCAAATGCCCCACCAGGACTAGAGCCAGGATTTCAGTCTCCGTTCAGTTCGTTCAGGAGACCATCTTGCCACTGTTTCATGTGGGCTTTTGAAGGGTAAGTTAGAGTGCACTGTTCAGTGAGTAGAGAAAAGGAAATTTCGACCTGAGAACAGAGCTAGGGGAAAGGCACTGAAATGTCAGAACATTGTTGACTTGGGCCAAGCTTTTTGGTGGAAGGGCAGCAGGACCTAAGATCATTTTATTGGACCAAATCATGGCTTTTGAAAGTTACAAGGCCCTTTGCCTCTGTTGGGCAGGATACGTATAGTTCTTTTTCAGATACCAGACTTCTCTGTGTGGACTATGGCTCGTTGCTGGTTTTTCCTTTGTTCTTGCCTTTATGCCTCGATGTTTTATATCGCTAATCTTCGTAACCTATGGTAAACCCGTGTCTGTGTGTACATCCACAATTTGCTCCTTACTGTCTGACAGATTTTATTCTCTTGGCATTTCTAGGATCGTACGAAGTAAGAGAGCAGGCATAACGTGACCAACTTGCTGACATAACAAGGTATCATCAGAAAAGTTTTAGATTAGGTAATATACAAATTTGGGTGCATTCAACTGTCTCAATGGCAAAGGAGGTTTCTTTTTTTTTAGAAGTTCCTTTTAACGTTTATTCATTTTCGAGAGACAGGGCGTGAGTGGGGGGAGGGTTAGAGGGAGAGGGAGACACAGAATCCGAAGCAGGCTCCAGACTCCGAGCCATCAGCCCGGAGCCCGACGCGGGGCTCGAACTCACGGACTGTGAGATCATGACCTGAGCCGAAGTCAGAGGCTCAACCTACTGAGCCACCCAGATGCCCCAAGCTGATTTTGTTTTAAAAGATGTTAACAATCCCTCGAGTGACATTTTTGCAGTGAAAGTCAGTACAACATTTCAGTACTCAATGCTTTTCAAACCTACTTCCATAGTTTCATAAACATTTACTTACGAGGAAAATGGTCTATGGACTGTCATCAAAAAATAAAGAAGACAGACTGGAGCCAGCAGAGGGAACAATCAGTCTAGGAACACTGAAGGTTGGTTGGCATTTTGGGGGGAAAACTGAGAAGATTGCTGACAAAGAGGTCAAAGTGAGAATTTTGTCCTTTTCCAAGCCAATAGCCATCAAAAGAAACCATCTATGTTCTTACAGATTCTGAGGAAAATCTTGAGGTTTGAGCTGAGAAGTACAAATGACTCGTCTCTGTGTGAAGCTGGGTATAGTTCGTAGATCTTGATTTTAGGCTCTTGTGTGCCTTTAAACGTTTTTTTTTTTTTTTTCAACGTTTATTTATTTTTGGGACAGAGAGAGACAGAGCATGAACAGGGGAGGGGCAGAGAGAGTGGGAGACACAGAATCGGAAGCAGGCTCCAGGCTCTGAGCCGTCAGCCCAGAGCCCGACGCGGGGCTCGAACTCACGGACCGCGAGATTGTGACCTGAGCTGAAGTCGGACGCTTAACCGACTGAGCCACCCAGGCGCCCCTCTTGTGTGCCTTTAAGCGTTTTGATTCTTGCCATCAACATTCATTTTCCGTGAGCTCCAAACGTGCCTTGCCAGTGCTGGTAACATTACCTTTGGGAGATACACATCTGTGTAACCAATAGCCGACCTAAATGGTTTGTTTCAAAGAAATGACTTGTTTTTTTTTTTAATGTTTGTTCATTTTTTGAGAGAGAGAGAGAGAGAGAGAGAGCGCACGCGTGCGTGCACGAGTGTGCGGGGGAGGGTCTGAGAGAGAGGGGGACAGAATCTGAAGCAGGTTCCAAGCTCTGAGCTGTCAGCACAGAGCCCCATGCGGGGCTTGAACTCACAAGCCACGAGATCATGACCTGAGTGGAAGTCAGATGCTTGACCAACTGAGCCACTCAGACACCCCTCAAAGACATGACTTCTTAATGCTTACTTTCCCATTACTGCACCAAAAAGCCAATGGCATTCAAGTCATATTAGGTGAACTTTCTGCAGTCAGCGTGCTGGCCTGATAATTGGGATCTCATACATTGCAAACTTCCTGTTCATTTATAAGCTTCATGCCTCCAGTCTTCAGCTTAGGTTAGATTTTGGGGTTTTAGTTTTCTCTGTTTGCCTTGTTTTTATTTTCAAATCGATTTCCTTATTTGTGAAATGACTGGGCTTGAGGCCATGATATTTCAGGTTCTTTAAGCTTTGGATTCTGTGTGCCTAGAATGATCCTTCATGAAGGTGAAGGGTCTTTGCTTCCCTTCATCTTCACGGCATGAAATAATTTCTCAGAATTGCATTGTTTTAAGAATCGGATCTAAACCGTGATCAGAAAGTAATGATGCAAAGAAGAGAAGCATCCTGAACCTTTGGTCTTTTTTTCTTTGTGGGTACGTTGTTGATTTTACTAAAACCCACAAGGTGAACCCAAACTCGGTTGCTCTCTAATTCATGGGGACTTTTGTGTCTTGATTACGGGCTCTAGAGGACTGGTTTTCCTAATTTGTTTTCCCAATTTATTTCTCAATAAACTGGTTTCCCAATTTATTATTATCGTGTTAGTTTTATTAACATATACCATTTACGGAGCGTGTGTTTGTGTTGCAGGCACTCTCTTGTTGGACCAGACAGTTTGTACTGTCTTCGCTCACAGTTAAGGAACCTGAGGCACAGAGCAGTCAGTGACATGAGGTCACATAACTGGCAAGTGACAGATTCAAGGCTGTATCTGTGACTCAAAACCTTGAGCGCTTAATTGTCTGCCATATTTGTTTTTTGGGGATCAGTTATACCTGTTGCACATAGTTCTGTGTTGTTTCAGATCTCCTGACAAAGTGGATGGACCATCCTTGATTCCAGGATCTTGTCAAAGAGTCCTCCTGTCAGATATTTTCATTGCCCTTGGAATTAAAATTCTAAAAGTCCTGGGGCATCATAATTAAATGGAGCTCTAAGCTCAGGTAGAATTGCTTTCTGCAGGAGTCCTAGAGGGAACCTTTTTGAAAAGGGTAATTGGAAAGAAAATATTTCATTAACAAAATATTGATTTTTGTCTCTGGATTTTGCCACATATCTTGAATCTTTTAGAATTGACATTCCGTGCAGTCGAGGAACTCAGATTTGTCAGCCTGACCCACACATCCCCTATGTTTGAACTACTAATGCACGTGAGCTGACCAATTGATACTCATTCATTTAACAAACACTTGGCTTTGGTAGTGCCTTCTTGGAGCCGGTTACAGAGCAAGACACTGGAAAAGGAATTGAAACAGCTTTTGTATTCTGGCTTTCACAGTCTAAAAGTGGGAGACGTGTCTGAAAGTAAATAGGCGTATTTCTAAAACCAATCGCTAGGACTTACTGAATGTTTTTCCGAGCCCGCTACTGTTCCATGTTCTGTACAAACACTGTCTCATGTAGTGCTCACAACACTATAAACAAGGTGCTATTTTAATCCCCATTTTGTATTTGAGGAAGAAACTGAGGAGTTTAAATGACTTGCCCAGGGTCACGCAGCTATTGGGGGTAGAAGCAGAAGCTTCACATCAGGCCACATGACCCGGAACCTGTACCCTAAATGGGGTCTTCGGTGGGTGTGAACTCTAGCTGATAAGCTTTGCCGAGGAGGGGGCTTCGAAATTTGGTTGTGATTGACAAGTTGACCCTGCCCTCCAGATTGCGAGACCGGGGATGGGAAGGGCACTCCAACCTGAGGAAATATTTGTAACATAACGGAGGTGGAAAGTAGATAGAAAATGTCTGTGAAGAAGTCAACCCGGTTAGGAATGCCTTGTGTGTAAGTGATGGGGCCCGAAGGTGGGTGGGGGTCAGTTGGTCGAGGTCACCCATGGCCAAACGAGGCAAACTGTCTGAAAACTACACACAACGGACCACGCACCGTCTTAGCTACATTACTTCTTGTATTTCTCATCATCAGGTCGTGTAGTATTATAACCACGCCCATTTCACACATCAGGGAACTAAGGATACAGAGATTAACGTGCCCGACGGCCCAAGACTAGTAAGAAGAGGTACAGCTGGGAGTCAAAATGAGGAAGCGGGGTTTTAGAGACCGTGCATTTTTTTTTAGGTTTATTTAATAATTTTTGAGAGAGAGTATGCGCGGGGGAGGGGCAGAGGCAGAGGTAGAGAGAGAATCCCACACAGGCTTCCTGCACTGTCAGCGCAGTGCCTGACATGGGACTCGAACCCACAAACTGCGAGATCATGACCTCAGCCGAAATCAAGAGAGGTTAGCGACGTTACTGGAGCTGGGTTGGGATCTGGAAGTGGGAGCTCTAAGTTGGAATTTTGGCCCTGCCCTTCTTTGGTCGCCGTGTGACCTTGGACAAATGGCTGAACTCCCCTGCCCTGATCTGCTCATTCACGGAGCGGCACATGCCGCAGAGCTGGGGTAATTAATTCTGTTTTGGCTGCACTGATCGGCGGGTCTCATCAGGCCACCCATCTGGCCCTGCCACTGAGTCAGTTGGAAATGCGCGTCCGCAGCTCAGACAAAAGCGGTCCAGGCTCTGAGCGGGACTCGGGAGGCATCTCCAGGGATGTGCTTGAAATTGCTAAGTGGGGATGAGCAGAGGGACGAGAGGAGGGAGGGCTGACGGAGCCCACATGCCTGCTCCTGAGATCAGGTCAGGATTGAGAAGCAGGTTCCCCAGGAGCACATCCCATTTTTCTAGGCCACGCGTTCCACAGTCGCTGTCTCTCCCGAGATGTGAGACTGTGGCTGCCCTCTTTCCACACTTCAGTGTCTTTTGTCTCCGCATTCTCTCTCAGGAGCTTGAGGGTGCACTTGCTAATGACCCTTCTTTATTGGTTTCCACATTTACTATTCCTTTTGTCTGTTTCTTTGTTTCTGTTTTTGAGGGAGAGAGAGCATGGGAGTGGTTGCCTGCGTGCCCACTGACGCGGGGCTCAAACTCCCGAACCGCGAGGTCGTGACCTGAGCCGAAGTCGGACGTTTAACCGACTGAGCCACCCAGGCGCCCCCGAAACATTTTTTTTTATTTTTAGACGTATTTAATTGTTGTGTTGTTGACGTACATCTTTTCACTGTTGACGTCCCAGAGTCCTTTGCGTTTCTAAGGGGCATGGCGTGTTGCTAGTGAAATTACGGTGACGTTCTATTAACGCATTTATTCTGTTAATTTAATGTCATGGGTTTAATGTTGGGAATTTGAAATGTAGTGTGTGACCAAAGGTGTCTCAAGGAGCCGTAGCCCCAAGTTGCACATTTCAGTAATGGACTTTCAATTTCTTCTGTTCCTGCCGTGTTTGATTTTTGCCCCGAAGGCCCCGGCCCGCCTGGCTCCTGTGGAGCTTGCCAGCCCGTTCTGGCCTCAAGGCTCCCCAGAGCAGGTTGTGCCCTTCGGAAGAAACAAGCACCCCCTCAGGAAGCCTTACAGAGGTGGAGGAAGTCCTGTCTGGAGGTCTGAGGCCTGGTATGTGTGGCTTGTGGGGGCCTCATGGCTTACTGCAAACCTCCCCCATACCCTCCCTGTCGTCTTTCTCTCTCCAAGTTCCAGGCCTGTGCAGCCCTGCTCGGGTCCCTGCCTTTTCTTCTCCCTTGTTCTGTCCCCCACGCAGCCTGGCCTTGCCCACTTTTTATAGCCTCTGGACGTTCTCCCTGACTTCCGTCTCCTTTGCAAGTGCACTTGAGGCACCCCTCCAAACCGGTGCATTTTCTTTATCATTCGTCATCGGTAGGAAGGAGGGAGGGGAGGAAGAATGGGAAGGCTTCCTCCCTGTCATGCAAATGTTGATTGTATCATGCTAATTATTGAGAGAGAACTGAGCCTCCTTGAATAAATTATGTAGGATGTATTCATAGTAGAACAGCACTTGTGCCTTTGAACTGGAGTCAGATTTGACTGACCTTTGCGGACTGGTGGTGCTGACCAACTTCCCTTGGGGTCTGTTTTCCGGGTTCAAGTTGCTTTCGTTTTGTTTTGCGGTTTTGTTTTTTCCAGACTTCAGTATATGGCGGGTGCTAAATGTACGAAGTATTTGTAGAGCTCCCAGTGTCTACAATGGCTGGGAGGGGAGGCAAATCTAATTCCGAAATTCTCCTCTGCCCCCTCCCTCAGGACACAGAAAGCAAGAAGAAAATGGTCCTAGAGATGCCTTCTATGTTTCTTGTTTGTTTAAAGACACAAGCTCAACTGGGTTAATAACGGACAAATGAAAATCTCAGTATGATCCGAGTAGGCATTGAGTGGCTAGATGGGTGATGGAGGACGGATGGCTGGGTGGGTGGGAGATAGTGAATGGATGGGTTGGTGGGTGAGTGGATAGGCAAACGGATGATGGAGGACATCGGAGGGATGGTCAGATGGTTTGATGGGTTGTTGTCTGGGGGACAGGGGATGGGTGGATGGGTGGGGAGAAGTGTGGGTAGATGGAAGATGGATATGTGTACTGGTGGTGGAGGGCTGATGGATGGATAGTTGGACAGAATGTGTGAAAGCAGGTGGTTTACCCTCGCCCTTTCCTGTCAGAGGTGAGCGGGTGCCAATGGTCCGGTTATGCATGTATGTGAGTTTGCGCTTAAGATCTGTCTAGCATCCCTTCAAGAAAACCCGACCATGTCTTCTAACAGTTGTACCTCTGGCCCTTTTCCCACCCAATTTAGGAAGGCTGAGGAACGTTCCCAATGACCCAGGCCAATTAGTGGCAGACCTAGCTAGGCTTTCCATGCAGAGAATTGGGAGCCGTCCACCAAGGTTAATAGTGGTGAATTCTGGGAGAATTCAGGAACCTTTGCAATTAGTCATGTTGTTGACTTGTATTACTCCCTGCTAGTTTCCCAGTGGTCAGGCCTACACTTTGTCATAAGGATGCATGATTTGTGGCATATTGGGAGGCTAGGAGGGATACTCTCACAAAATCTAATCTGTTTCTAATTTAGCCAATTTAGTTCAGTCCTATTAATTCTGTACTTTATTGAACACTAAATCTACTCACATGTTATAAAACATTAGTAATCTCTCTCACTTTTAAAAATACAACGATATATGATATGCTTAAGGCGTAGAAACTTGACAGAGAGCCCAGAAATATTTTTTTCTCTGAATTTATAAAAAGCATTTGTTAAGCTACTCTCTGAACAAGAAATCGATAAGGCGAAAGAATAGGAATCTTCTTTAGTGTCTTAAGCCTCGCAGTACAATTTCGCCTTTGAAATACATTTTCCATCAGAATTGGAAGAAAGGTACAGTTAAAAGTAAATGCTTAGTGAAGATTAATGTAATTGAATTACTCAACATTATGAAGCTAATTATGGAAAAGCAAACGAATAAGCAAACATGTTCGTATGTCGCTGGGATTGCAAATTGATGGTTCATTGAATGTTATCATTGCTGAAATATCATTATGATTCACCAAGTGAAGAATACAAAGTGTTTCTTGGGAATGTCAACTTCTGCAGGAAAAAATTAGGTTGCATTGGGTTTCTGTAACTAAAGGACAGAAAAGCAGAGCCCAGTCTGAAGTTATCATATTTGGGGATTGCCAATTCTTGACAAGGCTCAACCATGATTGCTTAGAAGAGAGTCCGTGGTCAGAATTTTCGATCTCTCACTGATTCCTGCTGAATCATTGGCAAAATTATGTAATTACTTTGCCTAGATTTCCGTATCTGTAAAATTGGCAGGATAATACCTTCTTTAGGGAATTGCTGTGTATGGTATTAATTCTAGAGCAATTCTTTTCAGCCTAACTCTTGTCCATACTTAGCTGATCTCCAGTACTCCTTAACAAATACTTAGTAGTCTCCCTCCCAGTTTTGGTGAAAATGGAATATACACTTTGAAGAATTTTTCATTCGCCTTCTTGTTTTGCCCCTTTGTATTTTGAGAGAGGGCACTGATTCCTTGATAGTTTTCCTTGTTTTGTTTGGAAATTAAAGAGAAAAATCCCAATGTTTAGTGGTTCAGATGGATGCTTTCATGATTTTCTCGAAAAATATAATAATAATTACCCCTTCCAAAAAAAAGAAAAAGAGTGTCTTAAGTCTTAAAAAGATTTTTTCATTAGTTCATACTACTGGGATTGGGATTTAAAAATTGGATGTAAATTTATGTGGGTTCTGTTATCCAATATTCTGAGACAAGTAGTTAAGTAATGTTTTTCACTGTCTCAGTGGTTATATAATTTTCTTTTTATGTAATTAATTGAGAGTAGTTGTGATAATGTGGTGATTCAGCCTAGTTAGGAATATTCTGTTTAGTCCAATAATCCAATGGAAGAAACGCTGCTTTTTCTTGATTGGGACACAGGAATGCAGGCGGGGTAAATTCGATATTTCTTCTGAAACATATTCCCTCTCTTGAAAATATGCCTTTAATATTTTATCACCCTTTTCCATGACCTTTGTTATAAAAATTTTGGCAGTATTTATTATCTTTTAGAAGCTAGAATTACAAAAGAAACCTTATTAATACAAAATTTTCACCCTACTATTAGTTCATTTTGACATCTGAAAATATAGTTGATTATTTTTGAGAAGAAATAGAAATAAATACTACGTATGGGGCACCTGGGTGGCTCAGTCGGTTGATCTCACAGCTTGTGAGTTTGAGCCCCGCGTTGGGCTCTGTGTTGACAGCTCAGAGCCTGGAGCCTGTTTTGGATTCTGTGTCCCTCTCTCCCTCTGCTCCCCCCACCCCACCCCCCTGCTCATGCTCTCACTCTCTCTCTCTCAAGAATAAATTTAAGGGGTGCCTGGGTGGCTCCGTTGGTTGGGTGACTGGAGCCTGCTTCAGATTCTGTGTCTCCCTCTCTCTCTACCCCTCCCCTGCTCACATCCTGTGTCTGTCTCTCAATAATGAATAAACATTAAAAAAAATTTTTTTTAATTAAAAAAATTTAAAATAAATAGTACATAATACTACTATTCCTAATTTGTATAGAAGTTTCAAAATATTAAATCTTTTAATCTAAGGTGGTGTCAGTTTACTTAAGTTATTGAAAGAGTTCATCAAGGTGAAAATAGTTATTTTAGAATTAAACGACATCTGACTGATGCTATTTTTATATTTTCCGTTTATTTGATGTTTTGTTTTTATATGTACAGAAATTCCAGTTCTTACAATTTTTTCTAAGAATGATTATATATTTTAAATTAATACCATCAATTTTCATGTGATGTATTTCTTACGTGAGGGTAGGTAAATTTGACCCTTCCTTCTTGCTGGGATAATCTATTTTATGAATAACTGTTTAGAGAAAACACTTGTGTGTTAAGGATAGATTTTACTAGGTTAAATTAGTCTAAGCTGGTAACGTTATTTCTTTATAGTCATTTAAAAATATTTACAAACACTTACACTGCATGGTAGCACCTTATTTTTTTTTTTAATTTTTTTTTTCAATGTTTATTTATTTTTGGGACAGAGAGAGACAGAGCATGAACGGGGGAGGGGCAGAGAGAGAGGGAGACACAGAATCGGAAACTGGCTCCAGGCTCTGAGCCATCAGCCCGGAGCCCGACGCGGGGCTCGAACTCCCGGACCGCGAGATCGTGACCTGGCTGAAGTCGGACGCTTAACCGACTGCGCCACCCAGGCGCCCCGGTAGCACCTTATTTTAACAATGAACCCATGTGAAAAATAAACTATAGATTTAATATTGATCAAGTTTTCAATGACCCCATTGAAATATCTGGCCAGGACTCTCCATGCACTAAAGCTGACCTCCGAAGATTCTTAGGGTGTAAGTAAAGGAAAATATAAGGCATGCTTCTGTTATTTGCCGTATTTCCATGAGCAAGATGGAAACAGAGAATGAGGGTGCATTGTGATTCTGCTTCTCAAGCTCGGAGAGGAGGGAGAGACAAAATTGGAGCGCCCCAGGAATTCCAGACCACCAGGAAAGGGTAGAGGGATCAGGAAGAACCAAGTGTTTCTCATCTCTTTCTGGCATTAGAACCAAAGACACTGACCCAGGGTCTCCCCGTTCCAATCAGCAGGTGGTAAAGGAAGTTCTTGGAGAAAGAAGTTGGCCTTGATTATTTACTGGCCAAATGGCTTCTGCAACTTTGTGAACCAAATGGAAGAATCAGTACTGCACACGCAAAGGCCAGGTCCCACTTTACTGACTCCTCCAGGTTTCTAAATGGAATAATTGGAGAAATTTGCCTCATTCTGCCAAGTAGAGTGTCCTGATCCCAGTGGTCCCCTCATAAGCTAGTGGAAAAGACAATTCTTTTTAATGTTTGTTTATTTTTGAGAGAGAGAGAGAGAGAGAGCGAGCACGTGAGCAGAGGAGGGACAGAGAGAGAGGGAGACGCAGAATCTGAAGCAGGCTCCGGGCTCCCAGCTGTCAGCACAGAGCCCTCTGCGGGGCTCGAACTCACGAACCGGGAGATCATGACCTGAGCCAAGTCGGACGCTTAACCGACTGAGCCACCCAGGCGCCCCACAAGACAACAATTCTAAGCTGAGAATTGTTTGATGAAATCAGGGAAGCAAGCTATGGTGTTTTGTGACACAAGTCCCCAACTGTCGACCGCAGGAGGGATTTGCCACAGGGAATTGGAGAGGCCCCACAGAGATCTACATCTTAAGGAAGGATGCTTGTTATATATATGGGGGACTGCATGGTTGAAAGGGCCTGTACGTGTCCCTCAAAGAACAGGACTGAGGCCTGGGTAACTCCTGTCCCTGCCAGAGACCAAAGGGTGAGATAGGGTGGCTGGAAGAGTGGCCCTGTGAAACATAGACAGTGGGTGGTACTCAGTTTTGCAGCGGCTAATCTCTATCAAAGTTGGTAAATAAATTTTAAAACTTGGAATCACCAAAAATACACAGAAGTCTTAAATTTTTTTTAATGTTTATTTATTTTTGAGAGAGAGACAGAGAGACAGAGTGCGAGCGGGGAGGGACAGAGAGCGAGAGACAGAGACACAGAATCCAAAGCAGGCTCCAGGTTCTGGGCTGTCAGCACAGAGCCCGACGCGGGGCCCGAACTTATGAACCGCGAGACTGTGGCCTGAACCGAAGTCAGACGCTCAACTGACTGAGCCACCCAGGTACCCCCAAAATGCACAGAAATCTTGTGACGTACAGGGCTTCCCTGCCAGTCATTTACAGACCTTCTGCTTGCCTGGAAGTTTCGAGTAGGATAAAGACTTCTATGAGCCCTCCAGCAATCAAGCAAGTCTCCTGGGTAGGGGTCCATATCACCGTCTAGCAGGAAGGCTGCTTATAGAATTCTCCATAGGGAAGCTCAGTGTCAAATTAGCCTGATATGTACAATATTAGGCTCAGAAAGACAATGGTGAAGCCTGAGAATCATGCTTAGCCAAGCTGTCATTCACATACAAAGGCAAATGTGAGACATTAAAAAAAATTTTTTTTTCCAGCTTTTATTTATTTTTGAGAGAGAGAGAGAGAGAGACAGAGACAGAGTGTGAGTGGGGGAGGGGCAGAAAGAGAGAGAGACACAAAATACGAAGCAAGCTCCAGGCTCCAAGCTGTCAGCACAGAGCCCGACGTGGGGCTATATTTCCTGAACCATGAGATCATGACCTGAGCCAAAGTCAGAGTTTTAACCAACTGAGCCACCCAGCGGCCCCAAGAGACATTTTTGAGTGTGCAAGTGAGTATGACCTCTGTGAGTTCATCTTGAAATACAAAACTTAATTTTGAGATTTCCTTAACCATTCATTAATAGACATGCTGAAACGAGTATTAAGCCCATTTCAATATAAAAATCTAAACAATTGTGCCAATTTAGGTTTCAGCAGAGAAGGGAAATGTTTCATGTCTTCCTAATGGATCATTAATATAATTTATTTAACTTAATGAGCAAAAATCCAGAGCAGGATAGAACATTTGAGAAGTTTAGACATGTCTATTTCCTCATGTTTAATAAGGAAGAATAAAAAATTACTGCCTAAAATGAATACATTAAGCAATGGAGGCTTAAATCATACTATAAATGTATTGCTTAAAAGTACAAAGATAGAGAGAGGCACTTGGGTAGCTCAGTCGAGTGAGTGGCCGACTCTTGATTTCAGCTCAGGTCATGATCCCAGGGTCATGGGATTGAGCCCTGCATTGGGCTCCACACCGAGTGTGCAGCCTGCTTAATGTTCATTCTTTCTCTCTCTCTCTCCCCCCCCCTCCGTCCCCCCACCCCACTTTCCCGCCCCTTGCCCATTTTCCCCACTTGCACCTGTGCTCTCTCTCTTTCTCTTTCTCCCTCTCTGAAATAAAGCAAAACAACAACAAAAACCCATGCATATCCTTTTAAAAGAAAAAAAAAAGTACAGATACCTAGTAGAGGAACCAAAATCATAATATAATCGGGCAAAAATTTCAAGTGCAGGAAGGAGGGAAGTGAGGAAGAAAGGTCCATGCATTTATTTCCCTTAGAGTTGATAGTTAATAACTCTTGTCTGAGATTAGTAATGCGTGAAACAGATATTTGGGTATACAATACACTTAGAAAGGTATCCAATGAAAAGTTGACTGCCTAAGGAAAACAGAATATATACCAAGATAGTGTTCTGGTTGTATGAGTCGAATACGGTATCAGACAGAGGGAGAATCACTTTGACTTTTGTTCCGTGTCCAGTTTATTCTGTAGGATTTGATTTCTAATTTTTATTAATATCACGGGTCTGTTTTATTTTGATTGTTACCAAAAGAATAAAAATAGGTGATATTGTTTCCCAGTGTTCAAGTCCCAGATTTGCATGAATGCTTGCATTATTGTTTTCTAAGTACAAAATTTCTGGGTTGTCTTTTTTTTTTTTTTTTTTTTGCCAGATTTCAGTAGAGGAACCTCCAGTTTCATATGTGAGAATTGTTTATAGAGCCCCAAATCTGCCTTGGTCATTGTGACCTCATCTTTATTGAGAAGGAAAGTTGTTTTGGAACCACAATAGTCGGTAGAGATACACTGTCTCATATCTAATTAAATTTTCTAAGTCTTTTTGATTAAAGCTACCCTGATAAGAACTGTATGTTGAAACAGGTTAGACATTTCAGATTAACTTTGTAATAAGTTAAAAACAGGTCAAGAGACAGGAAATGAAAACTGGAGGCGAGCAAAGAAAATCTCAGGGTTCATGGGCAGTTCTTCCAGAATGAGTGTTGTGAAAATCCTTGGTAGAGGAGGCATCATGAGAGATGAAGATGTGCGCAAAATAGAAGACAGCAAAAAAATGCGAAAGAGCGTGTGTGCTCATCGTGAGTGATTTTTGCCTCAGTTCCTTCCATAGAGCCCTGTGAATGGAGACTCCAGCGGGCATGTCCTTGTGTTGGCTCAGAGAGAGGATGCTGGTCTGACATGGACCCACCGGCCTAGATAGAAGTAGGTGTCACATGCCACCATTAATGTGCCTGCCATTGACCAACACAAGCGCACAGATTGGCTTTTGGAAACAATGGATCTGACTAATTCTAGAGGCTGTGTCTCATCACGCAGGCACTGTCCTCTCTCTGCCTCGGGTCCTGCCATTTTAGTTCATCACTTAACATCTGCTTCAGAGTCCTATTTTTATCCATCCACATGACAGTCTTCCCAGCAGAGTGACTTCTGCCTTGTGGCTAGAAGCCAGTCACGCTGGACTCACCAGCTGAAGCTTAAAATATTTGGGGTGCTCACCAGAAAGTTGTGTGGGGACAAATTTACCATGAAGTTGCTGACCGTTAAGTTTTAGAGGTTTTCATTGCACAGGCTCCATATAAGATTCTGTGTCTAATTTCGTATTCTTGCTCGTAAAGCAGTCCTGGGCCAATTGAATAAACTTCAGGTCCCATGTAACATGGATCAGAACCGTGCTTCAGACGTATAGCGTGTGGCTTGGTGTTTAAATTTTATTTTATTTTAAAATTCATTTTATTTTGCCTTTGGGCAGTGACTTGGGAATTCAGATAGGCTAATGATTCTTCGCGACAGAATGCTACAATTAGTTGTGAAGTGGTTTCTGTTTAATGAGAATACTGGCCGCTATTTGTTGAGTGCTCATTTTGTGCTCAGTAGTCGTGTGAACAGGATTTCATTTGACATTCTTGGTACGCCTGGGACAGACTATTAAATTAGTCACTTTTGAAAGGATTTGCCATGGACTTGTTTCTAGAGAGTGGTATTGCCGGTGTGTTTATATTAATAATGAGCTACTAAAATGTTTAAATGATTTCCTGTTGCAAACCCATGTATATCACAAATTCACAAGCAAGCCCAGTATTGGTTCCACTTGACCAACACGCATGTTCTCTGTTGGGAAATAACTGTGTCTAACCCAAGCTCATGGCATCCAGGCCATGTTCTCTGATGGTTCTTCCACAACAGGCAGTATGGTCGCGTGTAGACGTCAGCCATTTTCACGTGCAGGACAAAATTTAAGAACTGCTGAGCCAGAATTCCTGGCTGCCTTGGTTACAGAAGGTCGGCTTGGCTGCCCCTCTCTGAGGAGTGGGGAGGATCGGTCTGCAGTTTAATGCAGCGTCCCTTGCCTGTTCGGCCTCCGAATCAGCTGACCTAAGGGGTAACTTCCAGATCTTGACAAGCATGGAAGAAGTGGCCACATGAAAACCTGGCCCACCCTGAAATCATTTCCATGGTTTCGATGGTCTTTCCCACTTTACTCCGTTTGGCCAAAGAGTTTAGTTTGTACCAGTGGACAGCATAGAAGTAATCTTGAGCTTTGGATTTGGGCCAAGATTTTATTCCTTTGCCCCTTAATGAAAAACATTCCTGGTTTTATAGACCCAAATCAGATCTTGCTCGTGGTGATTTCGGCCTTTCGAATATGTAGTGCATTGGCAGTGTTTTTTAAGTAGCTGTATGATCACTAACGTAAATCCATTTGCTGAAGATCCCGTTAAATGATGCAAAAGAATTCTCACCAGAACTATAGAATCTGTCCATTGGTGTCCAGTAACAGAGCCAGATGTCATTTCCCATTTTTTTCCCTACTGAAGGAACAGGCATTGAAATGTAGCGAGATGAAAGACGTTTGGGACAGAATCTCGCCAAATCTCAGCTTAATGTGTGCAATTTTTACTTATGGCAGGCTTCTCAGTTTGGGTTTTCCTTGATGTAATACACGTGCATGTAATGCACAGGAATGAAAAAATGACTTGGAAAACTTGCCCTATGGATAGTATGGTAGCTTCCCTCTAAAGCAGACGTGATGGAATAGTTTTCCGTCCTGGTAATTCAGTTTCCTCTTAGCGCATTATGGACACATTTTCTGCACTGAGGTCTGCACCTGCAATGTTCTTCTATTAGTGGGATACTACTTTAAACATTTCATACTTTAAAACGTTCTTTAAAATTCATGCACTTCCATATATACTTAAAGCATATTTTACAGCTCGCAAAGTAGCTGCAAAGTTTTATTAAAAGTATGGCAAATGGCAAACGGCAGATTTTATTATATTAGGAATGGGGAAAGTGGAAGCAATCAGTGAATTTTCTTCCTTCAGAATGAAAGATACATTTTCCAGATGCATGTGGGTAGGGGAACTATTTGATTCCTCTCCAGTCTCGCTTGGAATAGGACTGTACTTTTCCTGTAATAGGAAGAAATTTGTGAGTTTCATATTAGTTTTGTGCATTTAATGTAGTAGCACAGTCAAAGCCATTATAAAAAAAGTGGCCTAGGTGAAAGAGAGATCCTTGGCATGAGTCCTCGCATTTGAACATGAGCTCTGTAACGTGTTGTGTCACGGTGAGGAAGTCACGTACCCCAAGTGCACAACCTCAAGCAACGTGAAGCTACACTCATAAAGGGTGGTGTGAGTTCCTGTTATTTTCATATCTTCAATGTCAAAGGAAAATATAATTCAGTTTCCTTTACATAGAAAAGAGGTTGACAGACAACAAAAGGGAAAAAAGAGATAGATTGGACTTGATCAAAATAAAAAACTTTTTGGATCAAAAGACGCTTTGGGGACACCTGGCTGGCTCAGGCAGCGGAGCGTCTGACTCTTCTTCTTTTTTTTTTTTTTAATGTTAATTTCTTTTTGAGAGAGAGAGCGAGAGACAGTGCATGGGGGGGGGGGGCAGAGAGAGAGGGAGAGACAGAATCTGAATGGAGCATGCAACTCTTGATCTCAGAGTTGTTCGTTTGTGCCCCACTTTGGGTGTAGAGATTACCTAAAAAATAAAATCTTAAAACAAATGCTATCCAAATGGTGAGAAGACAACGTCCGGAATGGGAGAAAATATTTGTATAGCATATATCTAATGAGAGATTGCAATCCAGAATTTCGATTGAGTTAAAGACTGCAACTCAACAAAAAACTCAACGAACCTGATGAAAATAGGAGCAAAAGACTGGGGTGGATATTTCCCCAAAGATGATATACAAGTGGCCAATAATCACAGGAAAAGATGCTCAGCGTAGCTAACATTAGGGAAATGCAAATCTGAATCACAACGAGCTATCACTTCACACCCGTAAGGAAATTGGAACCCTGTGTACTGCTCTCGTGAATGTGACGTTGTGCAGCCTCCGTGTAAATGATGTGGTTAGTTCTCAAAAAAATGAAACATAGAATTGCCACAGCATACATCATTTCCCCTATCGGGTGTATGCCCCAAGGAAACGAGAGCAGACACTCAAAAACAGAGATTGGTACATTCGTTTTAAAAGCAACATTATTCACAATAACCAAAAGGTAAAGGCAACCCAGGTGTTCATTGACAGACGAAGGGATAAACAAAATGTGATTTATACAAATGAAGGAGTATATTATTTAGGCTTAACAGCTGAGGAATGTCTGACCCATGCTACAACATGGATGTAGCTCAAAGACATTATGGCAGGTGAAACAATCCAGTCATAGGTGGAAAAATAATGCCTAATTCCTCTTGCAAGAGGCACCTAGAGTACTTAAATTCATAGAGGTAGAAAATAGAAAGGTGTTTGCCAGGGTCTGCGACAAGGCAGGAATGAGGCGGTCCTGTTTAATGGGCCTAGAGCTTACGTTTTGAATGATTAAAAACCGCTGGAGATGAACGCTGTTGATTGTTGCACAACAGCGTGGTTGTACTCAAAGGCACACGGTTGTACACTGGAAAATATTTCAAGTGGGGAGTTTTATGTTATATATATTTGATAAGGATAGCCATAAAAAAAAAAAAAAGAGAGTCATTGATAGGCTCAGATCACAGCCATTCCTAGCTACTTTGTCTTGGGGGGTTTGTAGAGGAAACAGCAAAATTGTAACTTGGGCTAGGTACCTTGAGGAGCCCAACGTCTAGGGTATTTCAGTAGTAACAACTCTGTCTTGGATGCTTGGCTTAGCATCTGTTTGTTCTGGACTTTCCTGGGCACCCCAGGGCATGATGTACTATGAAGCGTAGATTCTGGGGAAGTAGCAATGAATATGGGAGGTTTTGTACCATGGGAATGGGTGTCTACGTACCAGTGATCAAGACCAATGTTTGAAGCCTTTCTTGATGCTCAAGAGCAGTGCTGTCCAAAGTGGTAGCTACTAGAGATGAGGTGTGCTTCACTTTCAATTGAGTAAAATGAAAGCAAATGAACAATCTAGTTCCTCAGTTGCCCCACGCGCATTTCAAATGATTGTTTGCAGTACATTCCATCAGCTGATTAATGGATCAAATAATATGGTCTATTTATACAATAGAATATTATTATTCCATCAAAGGGCATAAAGCCTTGATATATGTACGGCTGGATTGAACCTTGAAAACATTATGCTATGTGAGGGAAGCCAGGCACAAAATCCCACGTATTGTATGAATCCAGTTGTATGAAATGCCCTTAATAGGCAAATCCGTAGAGCTAGGAAGTAGATTAGCGATTGCCTAACGCTGGGGGGAGAGAGAATTAGGAGTGACTATTAATGGATATGGGATTCCTGATGGGGTGATCAAAATGTTCTGCAATTAGTGGTGATTGGTTTCACGACCTTATGAATATAAACACCAGTGAATCCACCGACTTCATGGTATGTGAATTATATCTCCCTAAAGATACTAAGTAATGTTATTTACTTATGTAAATTGTATGTAACTGTCAAATGCATGTTATTATTTTGAGTGCAAGTGTCCTTTTAATTTACATAAATACTGTAGTGTTGTTTATTCAAAGAAAATGTATTTACACGTGCCTAGTGTCTGTTGTATTGGACAGAAGAGGTCTGGAACATTTCCATCATCTCAGTAGGTGCTACTGGGAAGCCCTCCTCAGCAGAGAAAACACTGTTTTACAGGTAATAGATTCTCAGAATATCATCCCGGCTTCTCTCCGCACTTCCTTTCTGGACTTCACTGCGAAGCATATACATTTGTTGAAATGGCAGTTTTGAAATCACCTATAAGGTTTGTTTCAGCTCTAATAACATTCTTCCGGAAATCTCTGTGGGAAAGAAATTGTTTTTTCCCCACCATCTTTCTCCAACTCTTCTGATTTTTAAGATTTTCCTTGGAGTCTTTGGAAATTTCATACGTGACGTATGGCCAGAAGCGGCTGATTTCATCCCAGTAAAGGACACCTGGACTGTGTTTAAACTAGACAGGTTAACATTTTGATGATTTACATGTCTGTTTCCTTTTGTTCCAAGGTTCCTTATGTGAGTATTTCTGAGGTTTGGCCATGTTCTGGTTCTTTCAAGCCATGGCCAGACAGGTTATCATTTCTGTTCAAATGTCATGATCTTATCTATAGCCCACTCTGCCAGGATAAGAGAACACAGAGTTACTATCTCTGTAGGCTTCAGTAGTTCTAAATATTTCAAAGGAAATACTGACTTCATTGGAATTTATTGGGTTTTTGAAGATATACAAAATTTTATTTTTTTTTCAGGACTAATTTTATAAATAACCTCATTATAAGGGAACATTGTTAGCTCTATGAAAATGACAGGGAAGAACCTTGAACGGATCTTGCCGAGTGAAAGAGACAAACCTAAAAAAGCTGCATACGTTATGACTCTGGCTACGTTACATTCTGGAAAGGGCAAAACTATGGAGAGAGTCAAATGATCAGTGGTTACAGGTGTATGAGGGTGAGAGAGACATGAATAGGTCAGGCGCAAGGGACTTCAGGTCGGGGAAGCTATTCCGTATGATCCTTTGACGGTAGATACGTGACAATATGCATTTGCCAAAGTCCATGGAATGTGCAGCAGAAGGATTGATCCCTCGTAGTAATTTGAACGTTGTTTAATAATGATGTGTTCATGTTGGGTCATCGGTCACATGAAATGTAGCTCTCTGCTCACGATGCTGATGATGGAGAGGCTGTTCAGGGGCTGAGTGGAAGCTTATGTGACATCTCTTTTTTTTCCCCATCTCGCTGTGAAGCTGAAATTGCTCTAAGATATAACGTCTATTCAATTGAAAAACTCACTCATGCCATTAAAAAGCTGTAACGTAACTGAATTTGTAATTATTTTTTACACTTTTGTTTCAGCTTATTATTATTATTTTCATAGGCTCTATGCCCAAGGTGGGACTTGAACTCCCAACCCTGAGATTAAGAGTCCTGTGCTCTACTGACTGAGCCAGCCAGACACCCCATTCAGTTAATTTTCTTGTTCAATTTAGTAGCATACTGTGTATATGATATAGATACTGATTTTTATTTTTTTCCTTTTTCTGTCATTTGTGTATTTGAATAATACTAAGGAATTCCAGTGATATCCTCTAAATCACTAGATACTTTTCCAGTAATGGGTTTAAAAATTTACATTATATCATTGGTAAAAATCAGTAACATTTTCATTGGAAAACTTAGCTCTTAATTTTGTTTTTAATTATTTAACTGTGCTCACAGGAAGAAAGAAGCACTAAGGAACATATTGAATGAGCTCTGTGTCCCCCGCCTTGCTTCTTAGTGAGTCTTGTATATTTGGTACCTCATTTAATCCTAACAACTGTTGGTTAGGTACTATTATCCCCCTTTTCCGGACAAATGTGAACTGGGACATGATCTTTAGCTTCTGTGGTCTGAATTACAACTGTCTTCAGTCCAGCTTATCCACCTCCAGGAGAGGTGGTCATGGCATTGGATGCTGTCCACTCTTGACCACAGCAAGTGAAATCTCACGAAACTGTAGCTGATGCACTTTCCGCGGTGGTCACAGGTCCTGGCCATTTACTTGGGAATTTACAATGTCTCTCAGAATAGGGAGCATAGAAAGTAAGCAACTGTATTTCAGGACCGGATGTGCATCCTGAGCTCAGGAGACCGCCTCTGAAGGAAGATCTTCAAGAAGCACGTTTAGCCTGTCTTAGTCCTTTAAGGCCGTGCTCCTTCATAGTTGTGGGGTTTTTTAAACATCATTTAGGTATAATCACAAAGTGTACAGGTCACCCACGGTTCATGTATAAATCAGTGGGGTTTTAGTAAATGGGTCGAGTTGTGCAAACCTCAGTGTAATCCAGATTAAGATCTCTAGTGCATTTCCATTTCACCCTGGTTCCTCCGTGTGGTGCTGGCGACTATCACTCTCCTTCCTGTCTCTGTCGATTTTTCGTTTTCGGAATGGTTTTCGTAAATAGGACCATCCAGGATGTCCTTTGTGACTGCCTTCTTTCACCTAGCAGAATGTGTTCGAGGTTTACACCTGCTGTCGCATGTCTCTGCGCTGTGTTCTTTCTCGTTGCTGCATTGGATTTGTCGATCCATTCTCCACTTTATGAATATAGTGTTGTGTCCATTTTCCTGGCTATTGGTAATAATGCTGCTGTGATGGTATTTTTGACTTACTAATGCTTTCCCGGATAATGTAGTTAGTGCACCGACTTCTGATTTTTCTCACAAGCCTCTCCTGTGTGTAGACAAGGAATACACCCAGACCCCAAGGCCAGCATGAATCTAGCAGGAATATTTCCTGCCTGGAGAAATGGCTTGTGAGTGGAAGTCCAGGTGTCTTGGATGCTACAGACAATTATACATTTGGAAGAGCGACTGTGTTATTTTGTACTTTCTTCTGTGCTATTTGTTGACACAGGAAATGCATTAGTTCCCATATTGGTGACTCCATATCTCCGCATTACAGAATTGCGCAGTAAAAGTGCTCATATTGTACGTGGACTTTATAATTCTGCCCGAAGACTCCCAAATTGTTCTTACGGTGGTTTTACTCATCCTTTCTAAATCCCGTCCTTTCATAATTAATTTTGGAGTTCAGTCATTGGGAGCCTCTGAGACAGTCTTTACAGACCATAATTGAAATTCAAGGAGGCAATAAATTGTGAAACATAGAGAAAGAGAATTTAATTATGGTTCTCAAAGCAGAAAAGGCTGGCTTCAAAAACTCAGTGCTGGGTGTCTATACGAACAGGTGGGTGAAAGTCTACTCAAAATGTTCAGAGCACCAGGTATCCCATGCTTGTTCTGTTTTTCATGAGTTGATTTTTACCTCACCTGACTTGCCATTCCTAATGACATTTAACTGGATTTCCGGATTGACATTACTTCTCTAACTTCAACAATATTGCAAAATATGTTGCAACGCTTGCCCTGAAGGGAGCCACTGCCTGTGAAAAAAATTTTTTCTAACAAGGGTACAAAATGCTGGAAGCTATCATCAATGTTGGATGGAGAGAATGTGATGTCTGTTTCCATGATGCTATAAGTGTGATTGCTGGTAGATCTATTAATAGCCCAGAGTTGATTTTTGACCTTGGATTTGTGAAATTAAAGAAGCTGTATAAAAATGGAGATGAACAAAATGAACTGGAGAAAATCCAGGGCACCAAAGAGTCTTCACTCATGAATATTTAGCATATTGCATTTGAAGATGTAAATATATATAAGTGTGTGTGTGTGTATGTAGATTTGGGTTTTGTCATTAAACCATTAGAGAATATAAATATTACGTGGAAGTTAATCTGATGGGAAATAATACATCTTGTAGAGTTGATTACCCTTCTCCTTCTACCATTTTGTTTTCCAAGAACCATTCCTATGCCAACTTTATCCTGGAGGGCAGGAAGAAGTGGGGGGGGGACGGGGGCTGTGTTCTTCTCTATCTTCTGCTTATGCAACTGGTTATAATCCATGTGTTGGGGGAAAGGCTGGAGACCTAAGTGTCTTTATGTTCCATCAAAGTCTCCACTTCATGTATTGCTGGCTACCATAGAATTTGTAGGCCGGGGGGTTCTATGAAGCCTGTTGAAGCTTCCCCTTGTGATATTCATGGTTTGGCTTAATGCTACTTTTCTATATTTAGAGAATAGACTTTGATGATTCCATGTTGGCTTTTGCTTTTATTTTTATTTTTTCTGGCTGGTTTACCTGGCAAAGGTTGTAAAAATAATGGTCCACGTACATACCACGTTTGGTATTTGTTACTCAAGTATGAGTGAGTTCATGTCATTGTATTCTGAATCTGACTGGGACTAAGGGGCATGGAGATCAAATCCCACTTGCTATAAAATTTTGCAAAACGTTGGCCTCCTCTGTAAAATGAGTTGGAAGTAATAACATATGGTTTATTTGGACATATGGGGCTGGTTTCATGGAGGGCAACCATCCATGTATGTACATTGGCAAGCCTGATGTTTTCAATCTCATTTTTTATATCAAAATTAAACATGCAGAAAAAAATGAAAGAAAGTTTCCTGTGTCA
This sequence comes from Prionailurus bengalensis, assembly GCF_016509475.1. Classification (NCBI taxonomy): domain Eukaryota; kingdom Metazoa; phylum Chordata; class Mammalia; order Carnivora; family Felidae; genus Prionailurus; species Prionailurus bengalensis. Next base: position 9,289,744 of record NC_057361.1, read on the forward strand.
TCACCCATTTCTGCATGTTCCAATTGTGTACAAGTCTTAGTCACTATTGGTTGCCAGTATTTTTAGTCTTTAAGTGTAGTCACAAATTGTCATGTATGTTTCAGTTAAAGGTGGGGAGAGAGGGTGAGAGTAGTCATGTAGGCAACTGAGAGAAATTCCTTTTCACCTTCCCATGACCTAAACTGGTGTTACGTGACCATCTTGCCCAGGTTCATTTCTGACATTGCTTTACTAGTTAAAAACTGGTTGGTTGCCAAATTTGGTATATTGTTTTTAATTTTATTTTTTATTTTTTAAAATTTACATCGAAATTAGTTCGCATATAGTGCAACAATGATTTCAGGAGTAGATGCCTTAGTGCCCCTTACCCATTTAGCCCATCTCCCCTCCCACAACCCTCCCATAACCCTCAGTTTGTTCTCCATATTTATGAGTCTCTTCTGTTTTGTTCTCCTCCCTGTTTTTATATTATTTTTATTTCCCCTTCCCTTATGTTCATCTGTTTTGTCTCTTAAAGTCCTCAGATGAATGAGGTCATATGATTTTTGTCTTTCTCAGACTGACTCATTTCACTTAGCATAGTATCATCCAGTTCCATCCACATAGTTGCAAATGGCAAGATTTCATTCGTTTTGATTGCTGAGTAATACTCCACTGTATGTATGTGTATATATATATATATATATATATATATATATATATATACCACATCTTCTTTCTCCATTCCTCCATCGATAGAGATTTGGGCTCTTTCCATACTTTGGCTATTGTTGATAGTGCTGTTATAAACATGGGGGTGCATGTGTCCCTTTGAAATAGCACACCTGTATCCCATGGATAAATACCTAGTAGTGCAACTGCTGGGTCGTAGGGTCGTTCTATTTTTAGTTTTTTGAGGAACCTCCATCCTGTTTTCCAGAATGGCTGCACCAGCTTGCACTGCCACCAACAATGCAAAAGGGATCTTCTTTCTCCGCATCCTCGCCAACATCTGTTGTTGCCTGAGTTGTGAATGTTAGCGATTCTGACAGGTGTAAGGTAGTATCTCAGGTGGTTTTGATTTGTGTTTCCCTGATGATGAGTGATGTGGAGCATTTTTTCATGGGTCGGTTGGCCATCTGGATGTCTTCTTTGCAGAATTGTCTGTTCATGTCTTTTGCCCATTTCTTCACTGGGTTATTTGTTTTTTGGGTGTTGAGTTTGATAAGTTCTTTGTAGATTTTGGATACTAACCCTTTGTCTGATATGTCATTTGGAAATATCTTCTCCCATTCTGTCGGTTGCCTTTTAGTTTTTCTGATTGTTTCCTTCTCAGTGCAAAAGCTTTTTATTTTGATGAGGTCCCAGTAGTTCATTTTTGCTTTTGTTTCCCTTGCCTCTGGAGACGTGTTGAGTAAGAAGTTGCTGTGGCCAAGGTCAAAGAGGTTCTTGCCTGCTTTCTCCTCGAGGATTTTGATGGCTTCCTGTCTGTCTTTAGGTCTTTCATCCATTTTGAGTTTATTTTTGTGTATGGGGTAAGAAAGTGGTCCAGGTTCATTCTTGTGCATTTCGCTGTCCAGTTTTCCCAGCACCACTTGCTGAAGAGACTGTCTTTATTCCATTGGATATTCTTTCCTGCTTTGTCAAAGATGAGTTGGCCATACATTCGTGGGTCCACTTCTGGGTTCTCTATTCTGTTCCATTGATCTGAGTGTCTGTTCTTGTGCCACTACGATACTGTCTTGATGATTACAGCTTTGTGGGATACCTTGAAGTCTGGTATTGTTATGCCTCTGCCAAATTTGTTTTAATTGCTTATTTATTTTTGAGAGAGTACAGTCAGGGTAGGGGCAGGGGGAGAGAGAGAGAGAGAGAGAGAGAGAGAGAGAGAGAGAGAGAGAGAAGAAGAAGAAGAAGAAAGAAAGAAAGAAAGAAAGAAAGAAAGAAAGAAAGAAAGAAAGAAAGAAAAATCCCAAGTAGTCTCTGTGCTGTCAGCACAGAGCCCATTGCAGGGCTCAAACTCATGAACCATGAGCTCATGACCTGAGTGGAAGTCAGATGCTCAACTGACTGAGCCACCCAGGTGCCCCATGGTTGCCAAATCCTTTGTGCATGCTGCATAGTCTTCCATAGAGAAAGTGACCATATCTTTTAACAGCAATTTCAGGAAATAAGTATATTTAGGAATTAGTTTATTGCTCTGTCAATATTCTTTTCTTTTTTCTTTTTTTTCTAATTTTTTTAAGGTTTATTTATTTTTGAGAGAGAGACAGAGTTCTAGTGGGGGAGGGGCAGAGAGAGAGGGAGACCCAGAATCTGAAGCAGGCTCCAGGCTCTGAGCTGTCAGCACAGAGCCCGATGCGGGGCTCAAACTCATGAACCGCCAGATCATGACCTGAGCCGAAGTCAGACGTGCAACTGACTGAGCCACCCAGGCGCCCCAATATCATTCGTTTCTCATACAGTTCTGCTTTATATGTTCATTTATTTTGTAATCATTAGAGGGCAACACAGGCTCTTGTGTCATCTTCTATTTTATGGCTCTTTTGCTCACATATTAAGTTATGTAAAGAAGAAACCAGTAAGTATTTTGAAGTCTGGAGACCTGAGCGGAGCTCTGAGGCTTTGGAGAACGATCACCAAAGTCACTGAACATTACTCTAGTTTCGTCACCTCAGAGTGATTTAAAGGAACGTGGAGTTTCTCTGGGCGGGGGGGAGTTAATGCAATGGAATAGTTGAGTTTAATAGCCTTGTCTCCCAAAATAATGGAAATCAGCTCTTTCTTTAACTCTGTGAGAGTGTAATCCTGACATGGCATTTTTCTGACTCTAACATGTAATTGTAAAGAATATTTATGTATTGGTTAAGAGATGGCTTTTACAAATAGCCAGAGCAATGAAAGTTCAGTTGGAACATTAAAGGCATCTTCCCTATACAATATATAAGCAATAAAATAAAATTGTCATGGGGAAAAATGGGTCCACCAGCTCTGGAAGGATTCCAGGCTGATGTTGACATCAACTGCATGTGATAATTTAGAAGTCACAGGGACAGGCTTTCCTTCATACAGAAGAACAGGCAGATGAAACCCCAGTCTTTGCTGAGAACAATGATCCTGTCTTTCTATTTGGTGTCCCATAAGATCTAATCCTTTAGCTTTTTCTGACTGTAGGAGCGAGAGCTTGGTGCAGTAGTTGAACACAGTGAATGTCAAATAGTTTTCAATGGGGACACCTTTTGGCATTATTATTTGTGCTTATGGACTTCGGATGTACATGTGACAGAATATTAGTTTACAGTGGTGTCTGTAACCAAGTGGTTGGGTTAAAATGATAGAAAGGTATTCTCTCACAATTCTGGAGGGCCTAGGTCTAAAATCAAGATGGTGGCAGGGTCACTCTCCCTGTGAAGTTCCTATGGGTTAGAAACTGCCAAACCTCTTCTTCTTATGGGGGCTCCAGGAATCTTTCCTCTTAGGTAAACATGATTCCAGTTTCTGGATCTGTCTTCTACATACCCTTCCCTTGTGCGTTTTTCCTGTCTCTGCCTTTTCTTTTTATAGGGACACCTGTCACTGAATTTAGGGCCCAGTCAGATAATCCAGGAGTTTCCCATCTCGAGATCTGAAACTTAATTATATATCCAAATATCCCTCTTTCAGATAAGTTCACAATCTTTGGGTACTAGGAATTGGAACTCTGATACATCTTATGGTTCACATTTCAACCCACTGCACATAGCAAAGCAGACTCGATGAAATTAGTATTTAAGAGAAATCTGTCCATTTATTTTCTTCCCACTCATGTAGGCAATCTTAATCTTCTCTGGGTCTCTCAAAGTATTACCAGAAAAGCTTCTCACCTGGAAACGTTCTTTATCCTAACTTATAGTCTCATAATTCTAAACTATATTTCTACTGGTGGAATAGCTTATTCTTTAAAAACACTTGCCTTGATGCAATATTACAGTTTCACAGGCAGTGTGTGAAGTATTGGCTAGATAGCTGCATTTCCCTTTCAATCGTGGGATATATGGGCCTCCACGGACATCGGAATTAGCAGCGACCACACCGCAGACTGTGGACATCATAGTACCTTAGCCATGGGGCTCACATCTTCCCGAGGCCGTATTGCGCCATCCGGTGTGCACCCTACATGCAATTATCTGGATGTGTCATGGCTGTCATCTGGCCCATGAAACTATTCAGACAGCCGACGTTTGAGTCACTGTGACGTGGTGCATGCCATTGTTGTGGTGTGTGTTTTCTTAAGGAAGAACTTGACAGCCTCTGTAGGGAGTGAAGTGACAAGCTGTCAGCATGACAGCCCCGAAAGTGGCATCTTGCAAATGGAGAGGAAGGTGATGTCCTTGGCCTTCGCTCCGCACGGTTGGAAGCATGAGAGCATATCAGGTGATAGAAAACACTTTAGAATGCGGTCGGCAGACAAGTCCCATTGAAATATCTGTGTGGCAGGTTCATTGTGGCCCAGAAGGAGCCTCACTTGTTTATATTTGGTGTGTATGCAGTGTTGGGAACTTGTATGTTTACAGATCAAGGGAAAAATGGAACCTCCATTTTCCCTCAAGATACCTAGAGAATGAGACCCTCCACCTCACCTCCCCCCCCCCCCTTCACCACATACACGGAATTCTAAAATGAATGGTGTTAATAGAAAATTTGAGGTATATTCAGGGTAATAGATCAGGAGGTGATTGCCATTGAACAGGTACGTTATGACTCGCCGTTGCTAAGAAGAAGGGGCCCTGCCATGCCATTTTGGGCCACGTGAGGAAGCACCAGGGTTGGCCAAGAGGTAGAAAGAGCAGATGAACTGTGGCCAGAGACTTTATTGTGTTTTTTCTAGGAAGGACTGGATGAGGCCGGGCACACCATCTTAGGACTGACAACTTGAATAATTTGAACCCATTTCGGCACATAAGGGCTGTCTGTAGTTTTCTCCAACTTCATCTTGGGGTAATCATGGCACGAGAATAATGGCCCTGTGTGTGAGAGCTACATAGAAGAGGTGGTTAGGGGCGTGGGCCTTGTTTTGGTTGGATTGCATTTGAAGTATGCTTCCTGGAGGAGCACTCCTTGGGAGGATTACATACAGACTACGAGGGAGGAAGAAGGCAGAGGCGCAGTGAGTCCTGCCTGTTGTTGGTTTGTCCAATCAAGGAGTGTCTGGCACATGTATATAGCGCAGATGTTCAAGCACCAAGTTCACGGAAGCCAGGAACCTGGTTAATACACATACACTTACACTGTTATCCAAAGTTCTCTTCCAAAAGGGAGAAGCCAGTTTGGAATCTCGATGCCTCAATTATAAAGTAGCAAAGACTGGGTTAGGGAGGCTCACAGAAGATTCCTTGGTTGGAAACTCCTTGAACTATAGAGTTTCTCATTGATTAGCTGATTCTTCCTCCCTCCTCCCCTCCCTCCCTCTGTCACTCCCCCCAGGCCAGGAAGCTGTTCGTGAAGTCGGCTTTCAGCTCCACTAGTCCTGTTCTAGAGTCTTCTTGCGTGTAGCAGGTGTTCTACTGAGATAGGGCCCTTACTGTGATTCCGTATCTTTGCAAACAGCCCGTGTGACAGTGGATTTGTGGCTTGTAGCCTCTAGACTTAGTTCAAGGGGATAGACAGGAAGCAGAACCCCGGTGATGGTGGCCCACTTGAATCGCTTGCCCGGGCTGAAGCGTTCTTTGCCTTTCTCTGTAGCTTCTTGATGCTGAGACTTCTTGTGGGAGTTAAGGCGGGGTAGAAGAAGCATGACATTTGGGACAGAAGGCCTCCGTTTCAGTCAGAGCCCTACAGTTTTGTTCGATGGGGCCTTGGACAAGACATGCCTCTCGGCCGTGGTCTGTCAGCTCTGAAATATGTGTGACACTGGTTCGTGTTGGAGGGGTTGATGAGGTCATTTGGGAAGTGGTTTTGCAAACGAGCCAGAGCTCTCTTCATGTCTCTCTTGGTTTTGGTTCCTGGTCCCATTGTGGTAGGGACAGGCAGCTGTGAAATAGTGAGCTTGCTTTCTTCAGTACCCTTGGCTTCCATTTTGCTCCTGCTTTTCCTTCATTCCTTGGCTGTGTTTCCTGGGTTCTGGGACCTTCTTGCTGTCTTCCGTCTGGACCTGTCTCTGGTTCTCGTTGTATGCTCCCAGCTTCATTGGCGGTATGTGCCCCCATCTCCTCCTCTGTTCTTCAGAGTTCACCTGGTTGACCCCGTTCCACGAGGCCAGTACAGATGGGGGATGACTGCCCTTGCCACCTCGGGGAAGGGACCGGCAGCCGTTGAGCTGAGGACTCAGGCAGGCGAGCGCCAGGAGTTTGCTGGTCTTTTCCTAAGCTTTCCACCTCATTCCTCCTGCCTTTGCCCCGTCTTATTTCCCACTGCATTATTTTCTGCTTCATTTTCCTATTTTCTGCTACATTTCCTCCTCCCTAAGTCATTCCTGGTTTTCATTTGCGCACTCACTCATTCATTCAATAGCTGCACGCGGCAGGCTCTGTACCCAGCCCTGGAAACAGAGATAAATAACCACCGTATCGCCCTCAGAAGCTCAGATTCACAAATAAATAAGTAACGGTCTTACTTGGTGTTGTGAGAGAGAATTGTAGAAGGTCAGAGCAGAGATCTACTAACTGTGGGTTTTAGGAGAACTTGTGTGCTGGCCAAGCAAGGCTTGGGTGGGGCTTGCCAGGCCAAGAAGGGGTGAGGACATTTCTATCAAGGTAAAGATTATGTGCAGCCTTGTAAGGGCTGTAGCAGAAGTTAGTGAAGGTCGACATAGCGTTGGGACCTGGGTGCCAGGGGACATTAATCCAAAGGTGAGGCTGCGTGATGGAGAAAGTCCTACACCAGAATCAGGGACCCTAACTGTGTCCCACAGGGTTTTGGTGGCAGGTAGGATCGAGCAGGGGAGAAAATCGGACTGGATTATGTTAGGAAAACCAAACTCTAGTGGCAGTGCAGAGGGCGGACTGGAGTGCTCAGAGACTAGTTCCAGAATCTAGAGGCTATGGCAATTGTCCAGAAGAGAGGTGAAGTGATATAAATTAACCCTGGCATTAGCAATGTTCTTGCATGTATTCATCTATCAGAAATGGTGGAGTCCCTAGATGTGAACACACCCACCCAGGGTGTCCCTATGGGCCAGATTGTATGTCAGATCAAGAAATATGACATGAAGCAAAAGTGACACAGTCCCTGTTCCAATGGACGCAGGAGGGGGCATCGACTCTGACGGGCACACCTCTAAGTGGAGCGTGCCAGTGGCTTTGACTGCGTTGAAGGAATCCTGAAAGGGCTGTGGGGGCCCGTCCTTGGGCACTGGGTTGAGACTGGCATTCCAGAAGGGCTGTGAGCCAGTGCCTCTTGGGCTGACTGTTGAAGGGGCTGCGAGTGCCTTGGCCAAGTGAAAGGAGAGCCTTGCGTCAACAGCAAGGGCCGCCTTGCTGCAGAATCCCCTGAGCGGGCTGCAGTTCTGAGCATCAACCACCAAGGGCACCAGCCCTGCCCAGAGAGCAAGGTGGGCGTCCTGCCCCTGGCCTTGTGGGGTGGCCCCTTCTGTGTTCATCCTCTATCTGATTGCGGTGCGATCTGGGAAGATGCCAAGGTGGGAGCATAATCGAAGAGCAGGTACGAGAACACTGTGGGCGTCCACAGACTGGGCCTTTGCTTTTTCGAGACCGTGGCTTGTTCTTGATGTGCTTTCAGAGCAGTGGTAGGGATTCGGAGCCGATGGCCAAGAAAGAAAACTCTTGAGACATCTTTGGTGCAAAAAGGTGATTTTATTAAAGCACAGGGACAGGGCCCATGGGCAGAAAGAGTTGCTCTGGGGTTGTGAGGAGGGACTGGTTATATACTGTGGAGTTGGGGGAGATAAAGTCAAGAGGAAGTTTCTTCAAGGGATTTCCATGCACTAATGAAGACTCCCGGGATACTGGAGACCTAGCTATTGTCAAGCTAAAGCTGTTTTTCCCTCTAGGAAAGCATTATCATTAAGGAGTTAAGCATTATCATAGGGAGTTCCTGGAGATTAAGCTATTGATAAGATTGCCCTTTTCTTGTTATATTACTAAGATATTTGTAAACCGGAGACTCTTACCAGTTTAGCCATTTGTTTTCTTTTCTTTCCTTTGTTCTTGGGCAGCCAGGAGTGCCTGAGGAATACCACACCCATCCCACCTGGGCAGGCTTGTCCTTGGCCTTCAGCTTGCCTTATGCTCCCTCATCATTCTTAACCCAGGTGGAGGTGAAACAATATGGAAATATACAACCTTGCTTCTTGATGCCCCTACCTGCCCCAATCCTTGGGAGAAGAACAGAATGTTTAGAAGTTCTCAGAATTTTTTAAAATTTATTTTTCAGAGAGAGGGAGAGGAGAGAGGGATCTGAAGTGGGCTTTGCACTGACAGCACAGAGCCCGATGGAGGGCTTGAACTCAGGAGCCTCAAAATCATGAGCTGAGCCAACGTGCGACGCTCAACCGACAGAGCCATCCAGGCACTCTGTGTCTTGTTACTACTTTAAAGAGTTTAGACTCAGTCGTTGTTAGTAAACTAAATCATCAATTCAGAGTATTGATTTTCCTCCTGTATCTTACATATTATATGTAATTTTTGCCTCCTCTGTGAGTCTTAATTGGTCTATTTTGGATTGGCTTGGCGTTTTGCATGTGAAAAAGTTCTCTGGTATTGAGCAAATGCTCTTTTTCTCCTTGTAATGTTCCTGTTTTAAAGAAAAGAAAAGCCATATCGGCTAACATAATTCACGTGCCCATAGGGAACTTGCTTCACTTTGGTGCCTTTGAACTTGCTTCACTTTGGTGCCTTTGTTCCTACGTGTAGTACCGGGGAAGTTTTGTAGCTCCTTCACGCTGGGAGCTCCCAGCAGTAGTCCGGGACTGCAGGGACTCTCTGCCCTCGGGCTTGGCCTTGTGGTGGAGGCAGGAGTCCTTGCTTGGGGGCAGTGCTGTGGGAGCCCAGTGTGGCCCCAGGGCAGCACCTCTCTCAGGCCCTCATCCCTTGTGCTAGGAACATCGAGTCACTTGAAAAGGTAAGGTTTCTGGGAGACGCTTGCAAAATGTTCCAAGTGTACATGACAAAGGTGTTAGGTGAGAATAAGGAAAGTTTCCTTCGGACTTTGGGCTGTAATAAGAATCGTTCAAGTTTTAGACAGCCAGACACCCGGTCATTTCTACAATTGCTAGAACCCAAACATGTTTCCTTAATATGTTTCTTGATTGCTTTGTCTTCAGGGATTGTATCCTTAAAAATATTTGGTTGGCGCCTGGGTGGCTCAGTCCGATAAGCTTTGGACTTTCGATCTCAGCTCAGGTCTGGATCTTGGGGTGAGTTCAACCTCCACGCCCAGGGTGGAGCCTGCTTAAAAAGTCAAAGAGGGCCACCTCGGTGTCTCTGTCAGTTAAGTGTTAGACTCTTGATTTTGGCTCAGGTCATGATCTCTGGGTCCTGAGGTGGAGTATCCCCCGTTCCCCTGCCCCCAGTGGGGCTTGTTGCTACGCCTGGAGCCTGCTTAAGATTCTGTCTCTTCCTCTGCCCCCCTCTGCAGATTGCACACGCTCTCTCTCTCTCTCTCAACTAAAACACAATTTAAAAAAAGAAAGGAATATTTGGAACCCAGAATTCTTCTGTATGATTAGGAAAATACAAAAACAGATCCAGTCTATTATGTTGTCTGGGGAGCCAGGTGATGCATGAATCTTCTTGCCCGGTGGGATTTCTCTGTCCTGATGGTGTGTTCACTGGTATTAGACAGGGAACTTGGTTATAGAATGAGTGTCCCTTTTTGCCTCAAATGCCTTACATTTTCCCACTAGATTGCCACGGCTGTCCTCAGCTTAGGTTTTCTTGCAAAATGATCTCCTTTGCTTTGCTTTGAATGTTTTTGAAACATTTTTTAATGTTTATTTTTGAGAGAGAGAGAGAGAGAGAAAGAGAGAGAGAGAGAGAGAGAGAGAGAGAGAGAGAACGAGCTCAAGCAGGGGAGGGGCAGAGAGAGACAGAGACACAGGATCTGAAGCAGGCTCCAGGCTCCAAGCTGTCAGCACAGAGCCAGACGCAGGGCTTGAACCCATAAACTGCGAGATCATGACCGGAGCCAAAGTTGGAAGCCCAAACAACCAAGCCACCCAGTCGCCCCCTTTGCTTCGAATTTTGCACCTTATACCTATTTTGGTGATTTTTTTTTTAAATCATCTTTGCCTCTTTGTATACGTTCTCTAAATAACGTGTAGATTACAAATAATTACAATGATGAATTAGCTCCCCGTATCCCATCGCCTGATGTCCCTGGTCCCCACCAAGGCACAGCCAGATCATATGGTGATGGTTACATCTGATAATTGTGGCAGGCCAAGATAACATGTTTGAGACACACGTGGAATGACAAGAGTGGGGGAGGGGGAGGCATAGGAAATTGGGGAGCAATGTCTCTAATTAAATATTATTTTCGGAATGAACCTACGTGTAGGTTGAAGAGCCGAGTCTGAAATTCCTGTATTAAGACTTTGTTTTGGTTCCATTTTAATAGGAGTATGACAAACAGCTCAGTGAAATCAGCTTGTTAAGTAGTCATGACCATGGCGATTACAAGCCTTTATGTGCCAGGCACTGGCTTCGTGCTCTGTAGAGCCTTTCTTGATTCTCATTGGTTCTCATTGGAATCAACAAGAAACCAAACTCCCTTTTTAGTGGGGCAGTGAGGCTGATAAAGACTCACTTTTCATTGCAAGGTGCAAGGAAGTGATTGAGTTGGTGCGCATGCCTAGGACCCCGCAATTAACCTGTGCCTACTCCACAGGAGGAAGGCGAGCTGTCGGGCCTTCAGGTAAAGAGATCTTCCTGGCTCAGTCTTCATATGTGGTCTCTGGGACGCTGAAGGGTGCTTCGGTATGCTAAATGCTTAGCATAGTCAATGCCACATGAGATCAACATATATGCCTGCGATAACAGCTTAAGCGAAAATAGGAGTTCAGGTCCCGCCTGGATGTAGTGAATAAAATTACAGGATGCAGAGTGAACTTGAATTTGAGATGAATAACAAATAATGCTTTTTGGCACTAGTCTGGCCCATGCAATATGTGGGACATATTTTTAATAAAGGGTGTTATCCCATGCATTATTTGGGAGATACACAAAAACTTTTTAAGATAAACAATATCGTATGTGGGCGGCCATGCCGCGTTTCATCATACAATCCAAGAGAAGAATAACTGGGAGTGGTGGCCTGTGATAGATGCTGAGATACTTCCAGAAAGAGCCCTACTTCTCTGTGGAGAAGATTCAGCCACTCAGTGTCTCTGGTACTGACCAATGAGAAGCGTGGACTCCATCAGAGTTTCTTGATTTGATTTCGGTCTTCTGTCTTTATGCTTAAATTATCTTCCATCGCATACAACGTCTTGGTATTTGGTATACAAATACAAAATACAAATATGAAAAAATATGGTGACTTCTGGAAATGGCTGGAAATCTGTCAGACTTACACTGGTGTTTCCCAACCTTGTTTGGATGTTAGTAACACCTGATGCCCAGGATCCAGCCTGGACCAATTATGTCAGTCTCTCTGGGGCGGGACAAGGCGTGAATATTCTTAATGCTTCCTACAGGATTCCTAGTGCATGGCCTGGAGTGAGAACCACACCCTAGGCTCACAGGCCCTCTGTCCTTGAGCCCACCACAAGCATGTCAACCCCTCCTAGCCCCTTCTCCATCATTCTTTCTAGGATTCTGTTTCAATCTCGAGGCCATCCCTGCCATGACCCTCTAACGTTCAATTCTCGATGAAGCTGCAAAGCTGGTGTCTTGGGTTCACATAACACTTTGTTTGGGTTAGACCATTGCGTTTTACTCCTGGTGCTGTGAACTTGGGCCTGCAAATGGTTAAAAGAATTTGAAAAGACTCCTAGGAAAATGCCCCCTCTTTGCCCCATGCTGACAGAGCTGGCCTTTCATTCATTTGGGTTTGAGGCTCTTTCTCAGAGAAGGAAAGCGAGCTCAAGAGTTCGAAAATGTCCATGTCTGAATAAATAAGGACATCAGTCCCAGAGCACCATGGGATCTGAGAAGCAGTTACTGGAAGGATCCGCCCATGACCACGAGGCGCCATGAAGTCATAGAGATGCCATTGGGAAACCAGACCTGGTGGGTTAGCTCTTCCTACTGCCTCACCAGATAATTGTACAGTCACAGGACAGTTTCAGTCTGTTTTGGTATTCCTCGGGTTGGAAACGTAGAAGTTAGCCTTGGATTTGTAGAGTCATGTGTATAATTGCAATATGCTCAACTTCCTGTTTTCCCGGGGCAAGCTGGTGTGTTCTGAATTATTGGAGGTGTAAGTGAGTGCTTAGGAGAAAGGAAATAATTCATTTTGCGGAGAGAATGTTACATTTCCCTTGCTTTCACCTGAGTATTTAAAAATGCAAACTCTCATGACATTCTGTTCCCTTCTTTGCATTTTAATTATTGTGGAGCCCTTAAGAGTCATTAAGTACTAATCAGATGCTGATTGCTTAAACTCTACAAAGTGTTTGATTTTAAAAAATCTCAGTCCCAGATAATACATGGTGGCAGTTTATCAAAGCAAGTGGCATATACTTTTCCTCTCTATTTTGATTCAGATGTGTAACAATTTCTACCTGCTGATTTAAATTGGCCCTGAGAACACCTTTTGTGTTAAGCCCACTCACAGCTAGAAGGAACCAACATCAACCTGACAATGAAATAATATCTCCCAACTAAACAAAGCCAAAAAGCCAATGGGACAAATTGTTCTGTCGATAATCCAAAGCCAAAACTGTGTGGTCCCCTGTTATTTTTAGAACTGGAGGGAAAAAGAATCCTCCTTATTGTAAAAATGATACAATTAAATACGGAGTCGGCCACTGGGAAACTCAGAGTTCCCTTTGAGCACCATTTTGGAGACCAATGTTCTGCTTTTATGAAAGCAGAAAATGAGGCCCACAAAAATGATAGTGCTTCAAAGGAGGAACAGAGGGTTCTGTGATCACTGGGTAACCTGCGCACACAGGTCAGTTGGTGGTTCCGGAAAGCTGCATGAACCACCTGTGTGCACTTGGGGAAGTAGCTTGACCTCATTATGCTAAGAATACAGAAAAACTCTGATTTTGCTGTCCCTGAGTGTAACCATAGCCTTAAATTCAGTTCAACTTTCCTCCTAGTTCGGTTTGATTTTCACAAAGGGAGCTCTGTCGATTTTCTGGATTGAAATTATTCAAATTTAATAGGAAAGCAGGTTAATACTTTGAATAGGCCTAAAGAAAATCAAACTGAACATTTGTAAATCTTTTGAAACCTGGGAATCTTGGACTCGACGTTAAGACTGGATAGAAATCAGACAGATGTTCGTGTAGGCCCAGAATTAGAAAGCTTCAGTTCACACAGCAAACGATTTTACTGTTGAGCTATGTCAGAATGAGCCACGCTGGACTTGAACTAATTCCTGTCCCTGCCTGACACACAACCCCCCCCCCCCCCCCCCCCCCACTGCCTGGTCCACTCAGCTTGGTCTTTATTAGGGTAAGCTAAGTGATGTAGTCGGCTGGTGCGCAAAATATACGAGGGTGCCCCAAAGTGCCTTGCCAAGATGAACAATATTTTAACACAATATGCCAAAAAAAAAAAAATCAAAATGGCTGTGACAAAATCCAAAGTGAACACCATGTCAACATTTTTGATAAAGAGAGAATCCCATGTGGTTGCAAAGATGCAAGGTGAGATAAGCATGGTCATGCATATGCAGGGCTGGATCCTGTCTGTAGAGATAGGTAGGTAGGTAGGTAGGTAGGTAGATAGATGATAGATAGATAGATAGATAGATAGGTGATAGAAAGAATGGATAGATGATAGATAGATAGATAGATAGATAGATAGAAAGAATGGATAGATGATAGATAGATAGATAGATAGATAGATAGATAGATAGATAGAATGGATGGATGATGGATGGATAGATGGATAGATATAGGGATGGATGGATGGTTAGATAGATAGATAGATAGATAGATAGATAGATAGATAGATATTGGGATGGGTAGATGGTTACATAGATGGGTGGATAGATAGAGGGATGGATGGATGGATGGATAGATAGATGGATGATTGATAGACAAGTGGGTCGGTAGGTAGATGGATGGATGGATGGATGGGTGATATAGATAGATGGATAAATAGAGATAACATGTTTATATTTTGGTAGTAATTGATCTTTCGTCTAGGTATATAGTGCCTATACAAAGGTGGTAGCTTGGATATTCACAACATCTGTGGCTCAGGGTCCCCCACCTCCCAGCCCCGTGCCTCCAAATGGAAGGGATGACTTTATTCTCTGCTCCTGGCATCTCAGTTCTGTGTTTTCTTTTACTTACTTGCCCCATCTCCTTCAATCTATTATAACACCCTTGAAGGCAAAGATCCTGCTTTTCTTGTCTCCGAGTCCCCAGAAGCTAACACAATATCTGGCACTTGTTTGCAGCATGCTTCCCCCTCCCCTCCATCAGTCCTAGAAGCCTGTTCCCACTCCTCGGGTGTCCCTGTGCTGACCTAGCATCTTTCTGGGCTTGGCTTGTCTGTGCAGTGACATCTGTGGCACTGGTAGGGATCACTCTCCCCCAGGATGAGCCAAATGAATGGAGACAGTCTGCAAAGGGGATTGATTAGTTTGTAGAAGATCACCCACCTAAGCCACAGGCATAGCTGGCTCATCAGAGGTCTGCTGTGTAACAAATTACACAGTGACTTCACACGTCCCCATTTATTTTCTCACAAATTGTATTTCTATGTCAGAGGTTCTGCATGCCATGGCTCGCTTAGGGTCTTACCTGGCTAAATTCAAGGTGTCAGCCAGGACTGTGGCCCTCAGCCTGTAGAGCATGGGTGCTCCTTCAGGCTTCCAGTTTGTTGGCAAAAGTCCGTTCTTCGCATCTGTAGGACCGGGGTCTACATTTTTTTCTGATTTGTGCCCCCTTCTTCTTCAAGCCAACAATGCTACACGGAATCCTCCTCAGGCTTTGAGTCTCTAACGTCCTCTTCCATTTTCTCCTTTGCCCTTTAGTGCTTAAGTAATTCCATTGGACCCACTCAGGCCATCCAGGACTATCTTCCTAGTATAAGACAAGCTGAGTTATAGTGTGACATTAATAACCTTACTGCAGTCACATCTGCACAATCTCTTTTGCCACCTAACCCATCCACAGTCTGATACCAGAAGGTGAAGGAGACAGCCAATTATTTACAGTTCCTGCTGGTAGTTCAGGGACCAATCATCCTTGGTGTTTTCTCGGATTCTCTCCCCAAGGTGTTTGGGAAGACTGAGTTCAGGTGTTAGAACCACGGGATATTCCTGATGGGGGAGTCCTGCAATGTCATTTTCTGGGATTTTGGCCGAAGTATTCCTTTGGGAAATGAGGAAAGGCATCCTGAGTTCTAAGATCATTAGCCCCATCTGGTCAGAAGGAATGATCTATTCCTCGTTTCTGTGTCCCCTGATGGCCAACAAGGAATATGGCCCATGGGAGGCAGTTGCGAAATGTTATGTGAAGAAATGAGTGGATAAGTGAATTGATCAATCCCGAGAATCTTCTAGAAAGTGTTTTTGAACTGATATTTATAGCCCTCACTGCCTACCAGACATTTCCATATTTGCCCAAATGTTGGAAGGTATCCTCCAATTTTTTAGGCTATCCATGAGCGATCATAATCATAAATCCCATGTGGAAATGTGGGTTGGAATGTTTGCCCAAATCTTTTCTTTCCTAATCATTGGTGCTAACATGCGTACCTGTGTCTCGTTCCAATCACCACTCATGCTTCGCAGTCTTATACTAATGGTTTTGACTCTCTGTGCTAGGATTAGAAATTGAATGTGTATAGTTTTGGCCTATTGTTGAGTCTCCCAACTTACTATATTTTACCTTTGTGGTCTATGAAATGTTCACTTAAAAAAAAAACTCTTTTGGTCATACTTTTAATTTCTCCTTGCCTTATTGGGCGAGACTTCCATAACTTGATATTTATGCTCATAGAAGGTAATGTTGCCCTGTAACAAATGTTGTACTTGCTTTTGTACTAGATTTATTTTTTTCTTTCTTTTGAAGAATGTCATCCCCTACAACAGAAATCCCAAGTAATAATAACCCACCCCCTGCGATCTCAAATCTAGGAGAAAAGGCAGAGAAGTGGGTCAAGCTTGCTGGGTCGATGTGAAAATTCTGGTCCTTTGAAAGACCCTGCTCTTGTCATACATTATTTATTGGGCAAATTTTACCCTATAAATTACCATCTGTTTCATACATCAATCTCTTGTGAGTGTGATTAGCATGACTTTCCAGAGATCTGCAGAAGCCCTCAGTACAGTGATCCCATTGTTGCTTGGCCCGCCGATCGGAGCACAGTTCCTTGGGCCACGGTGGCCCCATTAACGCAATGTTCCCTGTGTGGTGCTTGCCACCCTCCTGGTGCCTCTGGCAGCCTCGGTGATCTCAGTCCCTATAACACAAGTCACAGGAAGAGCTCCCTGATACATCCCAGATCCATGTTATCTAAACACAGAGCTTGCAGGAGAAGGTCGGGGTCGGTCCCAGACAGAATCTGTCCCGAACGCCTGAGTCCCAAGGCCCATAGTAAAACACGACCCTGCAGGTGTCGTTCCCAAACCATGCTAGACAGCGGGGCCAACTTGGAGCAAGAAAAATGAGCAGTGTAACAGTAGTGCCTTTTCAACTCAATCAATTATGAACTATATGTGAGGGGGAAATGTAAAATTAAATGTACCGAGAAGACCGGTTCTCCATCACTGCCGGGAGCAGGTCGTTTTAATCAGATGGGATGTTGGCCGTGGCCTGGTAGGCACACGTTATTATGTTATATAACATCACACGCTTTTTGTACAGTGGGATTGTATTAGGCTTTTATTTCATGTTATACGTGAAGGAAGAATTCAGGCTCTGGGGGTCCGTTTTCATGAATCCCTTTCTAATAAAGGCCCACAGAGCAGGCACTTGTCGGGATAAAGCGGACACACCGTGGTACGCCTGGTGCTCATTTTCCCCAGTCCCGAAAGTGGCTGACTGAAAGGGAAATGGAAGCAAGGCAGAGTCCGCTCACTCCACAATCGCATCGGTCCGAGCGTCCCCGGGTGCCTGTGGACGCTCGTGGTGTCTCAGGTGCCTGCGTGTGGATGGGAGGTCGCCCTGAAGGCCCAGGGCTCGCAGAAGGGCAGCGGGTGCTGGCGGGGGCTCGGCGGTGAAACGTAAGCCAGCCGTGTAATAAAAGCTCCTGGGAATGCACAGGATGCCTGGGCATTAGGCATGCTGCTCGGGTTTCACATAAATGCATCCCGTTCTCCGGAGCGGAGGGGCCTTGCGTTTGCGCTGGCTCATTCAAATTGAATGTAGGTAAAAGGAGAGTCCTGAGCAAACAGAGCAGTCTGGCTTTTCTGAAGGCAGGAGCAAGGTTAAGCTGTCGGCTGCGTTCTCTGTTGTTTATTGGATGTTTGTTTGCTCTCCTTTTGCACACCCAAGGCACGTTGCAAAGAGGCAGCGCTAGGCTGACTGATGCGTGCGCGGCACAGGCACCCATGCTATTCTGCCTGGGCTCTTCTGGGCAGTCGAGTTCAAGCCTTCGTACGTGGCTTCACCTGTTGTCCCCAACCCTGGTGGGGGTAATGTTTTGCTGGAAGAGAAAGCTCCTCTGGAGGGGGCAGCTTGTATTTTGTTTTTCCTTTTGTTCTTTACCCGAGTTCCAGCTGTAACTTTGTCACAGCAAGAGTGAGGAGAGCGAGCCTGTCAAGGGCTGTTGGCAGCATGCTTTTTCCATTAGTTCTAACAAGAGCGGAGCATCACCGGCGGCAGCGGCTTGCTCGCTCTCTAGTCTTGTGCTGTGAGGAATAAAGACTCTGTAGGGCAGTGAACCTGAACTTGGCCCGTTCATCCATACCGTGTAGAGGGATTGCATGGAATGGAGTCAAATGCCACTTGGGGGTGAACAGCACGCGTCAACTCGCATTCCTGCTGGATATCGTAGGAAGAACCCTTGACAGAATCCAGTAATTAAAAGGTAAACCGTGAAGTGTGTGCTCCGTGTAGGAAAATGTGGGCTGAGGGGCGATGTACGGGTGAACAGAGACTTGTTTCAGTTTGTTCGGAGTGATGCGTTCCTTAGATGTTATTGCCAGTGGCGCGGCAGAAGAAGGGGGGAGATTTCAACTTGCCATTGACTTATGGTGTGGTACAATCCAGAAGTTACTCTTACACATGATGGTGACTCTCCTTGTCCCCGAGCACTCAGAAATGTGTTGCGTTTTTGTCCTGGAAGCAGGAATGTTCTCAGTGGGAATCTGGGGGAAAAGCAAAGTTCTGACCTAGGAAATGAAATGTACCCTCTGTGTCTCGTTTTCTTTCGTGTGACATCTTTGGAATTCGTTTGGTTATTTCTGTCTGGTGGCTCTGTTTGTTTTTCTAAAACCTGTCAAGAAGTGGCTTTCGGAGACACAGAAAGACTGAGAAAGTTCATTTTCACTCAGGTTCGTTCCTAAAGATGCAAACAGTTAGCATAGTCCCATAGGGGAAATCTTGATGAGTGGCTGAAGCTCTAAGTCAAAGCATGTTATCTGCTCAGTGCTAGTTAGTCCTGTCCGTTGTAAACCATTCTTAACACGTGTTGGCTTCCGGACTATCTGAAGTAAGCAGTGTCTCTTAGCAATGTGTGTTCAGTGCAAGCTATTTGATCTCTTTCACAAGCTGCCTGAGAAATAGGAAGCTGAAATTGTAAGTCAATTCTGGATTGTATTTGCCCTCAGGAATCCGAAATGCAGTTATGTGGGCGCGTGGACAATGTGATTCCATTGTTCCTAAAAGACTGGTCATGTAAGTTACAATTTTAAAATAAGTCAGCTGCTCTCTGGGTCTTTGAGGTATTGTTTTTCTTATCACCCCACAGAAGTATCTGTTGCAATTAACACTCAAATTTTATGAACGATAATGGTAATTTGTGATATCATATATGTATACCCTTTATCCATTTACATACACATGATGCATCGATACAGTATGTGTGTTTGTGTGTGTGTGTGTGTGTGTGTGTGTGTGTGTGCGTGTGTGCGCATATATGTACCTTCCAGAAGATTTTGTTCAAATGGTTAGATCAGGGGCATTAAAAGACCTGTTGGAACCTCACTTGAGAAACAGTGCTGGTGATTACCCAGGCACACAGATCGTTGTTTCTACGCCAAAAACTACGCATCTGATTTGACCATGAGAGGTTGGAAATAGGGGCAAAGATTAAGAGAAGGAGCTATACGTTGTTTGTGGGAAATCACTCTCAGATATACTGTAGGTGCTTCTAATGGCATCCGTGCTGGCACAGGGATCGATGTATGGTGACATTACAGGAAAACTAATTTTGATTGGTGGTAGGTTCTTCATCATTCTGAGCCTACAAAATTATGTTCACCACTATTCTTGTTTTAGTAACTTAGTCTTTTATTGAAGGTATCAAGTTTTTCCAAGGAATAGTTTTTTGCTGAGGTTTATCATAGAGTGTTCTGGAAGGGTTTTATAGTAACATGTCAACGTGAAAAGCAAGTAGGGTATAAAGGCTAAGTAGATTTTCAGAAATAGAGTTTTGAGTAATCAGTACTGAGTTTAGAAAAAGGCAAGGGATGCCTGGGTGCCTCAGTGGGTTAAGCATGTAACTCTTGGTTTTGGCTCAGGTCATGGTCTCAGGGTTCCTGAAATCGAGCCCAGTGTTGGGCTCCCCACCGAATGTAGGGGGCCTGCTTGGGAACCTTTCTCTCTCTGTCATTCTCTGCCCCTCTCCCACTTCCTGACTCAAGTGCTCGCTCTCTAAATAAATAAATAAATAAATAAATAGGCGTTAGAAAAGGGCAAGATGTAAGAGCATAGCATAAAAGGAATCATACCGGTTTTCCTTCATTGTCATTTGAAATTTTGTTATCTTAATGCCTTTAATTAGAGAATGTGGTGCTGTGTCAAAGTAGAGAGTAGGGCCAGTCACCTAGGCCTATATTCTAGAACGTTTCAGCCAGTTGAGATGAACCGAGGTTTTGTTGTAGGGACTGTTTTCCTTGAGCCAAAAGGAAGCGTCCAGTCCATTGGAGAACGGTGTCCAAAATCTCACTGGCATCAAAGCTTGTTGCAGCTTTCAGTTATTTGAGGGTCCAGCCTGGACTGGTTAAAACAGACAGCAAGAGGCCCGTGACGTTGGAAGTCCGGACTGTCTGGGCCTGATTTCTTTGCTGGAGTGAGTTATCAAAGCAGTTTTGATTATCTTCTGTTTACAGAGCCACCTTTGGTGAAGAGCTCAGTGTATTTTGGACAGTATCTAATCATCAGAATGCCACAGTGAAAGAGCCCACGCTATCTCTCTTCTACAGGTGAGATTACGGAGGGACAGAGAGGCCGGGCCACTTATCAAAGGTGGTTCAGAAAAACCCTGACACACAGCTAGGAAATGGGTGAGCCAGAGTGAGCTCTGGGGATGGCTGTCAGTGTGCCCATGGGCATTCCCAAGCTCAAGAGGAACCCGTTCCAACTGAACTTCACGGACCCCATCCCAATACGTTGTGGTTGTGGGATCTCTGTGTTCTGTGACATTCGTGATGGCCAAATGGAATGAAAGCAATGAAGGACAAGGCTGTGGGCTGCAAAACGGGGCTTGCAGAAGTAGCCATCGTCACTAGGGGTCTTTACAGACAGTGCAGAAAACAACAGGACCCAGGGCCATTACCCCGTGTTTAGAGTTGAAAAAGTTTGAACCCTCTCCAGAAGCTCATCATCTTGTTGAGCATAGAGTTGGGTTGGCTTCCCTTGCTTCATACAGGAACCGCTAAAATGACAGGCAACCTGCTTCTTTTGTTTCATTTCGAGTATTTCAGCTTTTAGGCACTAAGGCCGGCTAAGCTTGCTCAAAGTTGAATTAACATTATTGAGTTAATTAGATACAAATTGTCATCATACACTCATGAGGAATGTGTTCTTTTTTTCATGCTCTGTTAAGTGGCGGTTTTGGAGGAAACTATGTCCGTTACAAAATAAGAAAATGATTTCACATATACAGACATTATGTATGGCCTGTATTTGTGTGTGTGTGTGTGTGTGTGTGTGTGTGTGTGTGTGATTTCAGCTTAGAAATAGGGATGCAAGGAGTTGCTTAGATTCACAATCACTTGAATGACGAAGCAAGGACTTTACACACCATTGCAAATAGAGACTGTCCTGCCTCTGGTCAGATTGAAAATGTGCTGCTGACAGTGCAATCCAGTGGTCGAGTCTGGGCAGATGGATGCTAGGAGAATGTTCCACAAAATGGAGTAACTATACTAGGGGATTTGATAGAAGAGTCCATAAGAAGGCCACAGTTCTGGTCTGGAACCCTAAGGTGCTCTCCCATGCTAGATCTTTCTCTGAAAGGGGGTGGGGTGCACCCAAGTGAGGGAGGAGCCCCTGAGGAGAGCAGAGAAGTCCTGGAAAGGTTTTTCCAGCAGGAAGGGAGACCAAAGAAAGGGGGTAGAATACAAGGTCTGGTGCAGATCGAAGAAACCCAAGGGATCCAGACAGACCTGGGTACTGGCAGTTAGGTATAGAATCTCGAGCGCTGGCAGAGAACTTGGCTGCTTGCCACCCCAGGGAAAAAGCGGATGTGATGCAAGAGAATTTCTGAGAACAGGATGTGAGGAAGTCAGTTTTCAAAGCTCCATGAAAATGAAGCCCCTAGGGAAAACGGGGGAGAGAGAAAGCACCCTATTTTCCTGTGATCACAGGTCCTGAGGCACGTAGCCTGGAGAAAGCGGGGGGTGGGAGGACAGTCTAGGAGATGACCCAGATGTGGAGGACAGAGATCCAGGGGAGACCTTTGGAGCTAGGGTTGGCTCATGGGGAGGCAAGTGTTGAAGGTTTAAGTGTCCGGTGCCCAGGGGAGCTGGGGCCTTTTCTCTCCTGCCTTGGTGGACTCCCCTGGTAGCACATATTCATTCTTTACTGACGAAAAGCCACACTTTGTTTTTTTTTTTTTAATGTTTATTTATTTTTGAGAGAGAGAGAGAGAGAGAGCGAGCGAGAGAGACAGAGTGCAAGTGGAGGAGGGACAGAGAGAGAGAGAGACAGAGAGGGAGGGAGACACAGAATCCAAAGCAGGTTCCAGGCTCCAAGCTGTCAGCACAGAGTCCGATGCGGGGCTTGAACTCACGAGCCGTGAGATCATGACCTGAGCTGAAGTCGGACGCTCATCTGACTGAGCCCCCCAGGTGCCCCAAAAAGCCACGCTTTGTACTCTATGCTGCTCACTTGTAATAGCCCATGTCGTCTGTAAGGTCAACCTTGTGTGACTGGGGGAGGTAGGGAATGACTTGTCCCTTTAAAATTGCACCCTGCACCCTTCCCAGCATTCCCTACGACTCCCTCTTGCTTTCTTGGAACCAGAGGCATCCTGTGCCATGTCACACGGCGTGTGTTTTCACTATCTGTTAAACACTAGAATGGAGTCTCCATCCCGGTAGCAGTGACCCAGCTTGTACACTGTCTTCTCTCTAGATCCCCCAATAGAACCACTAATAGAATCGGGAATGTTTATTGAGTGAGTAACTTGCTCCTAACTCATTTGATTACACCCCTTCTGGAACTTTCCCCACCTGACCAGTAGTGGAGGTATTCGGTGTTCCATCTGCTCCCCTAAACAAGACGGGCAGAGAATTCTGTTATACTAATGTTTTAAGGCCCTTAGTGAATCAAATAGCACCTTAAACTTGTGGAGGTACTTAATAAATAATTGCAAAATTGCAATTTGACCAAAAAAGGAGGATATAATTGCTATCCTTAGGATTTTATGGTCAGACTCATTTAGAACAGAGCACACAGATAGAAAATTCTCTAACAATAAAAGAATATAGTTAAATCAGTGGTTGTCAAATCAGGGTGATTTGGCTACTCTCTCCCCAGTGCATGTGTGGAAAGGTCTGGAGACACGTTTGTTGTCCTGTCTGCTGGTTGTAGGGGTGTGCTACTGGCATCTAGTGGATAAAGACCGGGGAACATTCTACAGTGCCCAAGACAGCTCCCCCAAGAGAATCCTCAGGCCCCACATGTCAATAGTGCCGAAGCAGAGAAGCTCCGATTTAAAATAAAACCTTTATGGCAATTCTTATTTGTCTATGTTTTCGATTCAAGCAGTGGTTCGTCTTACACATGTTTGTGTTGCCCAGGTTCACAAGGACACCTGGCATGTATTAGCCTTTTCATAAATAACGGTTGAACTGACGACTGAATGAATATTAATGATGCCAGAAAAAGATGCTCCAGTATCCTCTTTGGAAGAACATTATCATTCGAAACTGCATTTCTAATCAAGGGCTCGACAGGACATAATCAATAGGGTCAGTGGTAGGTTGTACAAGCAGAGGCACAGCAGCCACACATTCTTGTCCATGAAAATGCTCACGGAACATTAGCAGTGAAGGGGGCTCGAGGGGTCATTCATTCCAACAGTCTGAAATTACACGTGAGGCGATTGAAACCCAGGAATCAGCAATGACTCGCATGAGGTCTCACAGGTAAAGGGTAGAAACAAGACCAGAATGGTTTCTAACTCTTAGTCTTGGCATGTCTTCATCATGCTAAGTTATCACCGATATATCGGCATGACGGAAACTGGGTACAACAGATTGGGTGTAGTGATTAGATAAGGCAGCACCCCAATGTCGTATTGAACGTAACACATAAACATTCTCTCTCTGTGGCCTTGTTCAATTTGACCTGAAACGAGTGTGCTGGTTTTTTTCATTTTCAATACAGAAGTTAAAGTAATGGAATGTTAGGTTTCAATGAAATTTTGGTATAACCAGCTGCTCAACACCTACATTCTGGAAAGGAGTAAAGTGGGGGGCGGGTGTGTGTGTGTGTGTGTGTGTGTGTGTGTGTGTGTGTGTATGTACGTGTGGGCGGGCATAGAGTTCAGGAGCTTTACCTAGAGACGCAGAAAGGGGGCGCTGGGCCTCTCTATTCTGTGCTCTTCACCATAAGAGCGTTCCTAAATGGAGTACTATTTGCAAAGGGATATTACGTGAAAACAGGGTTACATGGTCAGATAAATTTAGAAAATGCAAGTGTAAACAATCATAAGCAGGCATGTTTGCACAAGGACACCTCCGAGGTTTTCATTCGTGGTCTACATCTCCAAGAGGGACCTTTAATACATGGCTCCTGTCATAATTACTAAGTAGGAGATCATTTATATTACACCACCTGTGGTCCTCTGAACATACTTTGAAAAATACCGTGTTACCTCTTCTAGTCGGTTTAATTGGTAGAAATGGCGTCAGGGCTGCTTAGGGTTCAGAGGGAATTTGAGGGTAGATTCTTGGTTGGCCCAAGTTTGCTCCCTACCTCCCCATTCTTCCATGTCTTCTTGTAAAAGCCAGCCAAGGCAGTTTGAATCGGTATATTCTGTTCCCTGCAGTCGGTTTCCCAGTCTCAAGACAAGGTTTCAGATAGTCGTTCCTGTGAACGGTCTCGCAGAAATAGGTATTGATGCCTCGTAGAGCCGAAAGACCTCGGGCTGCAAGTCAGAGAACGTTGCCTTGACAAATCAGCTAACATCTATTGAGTTTTCAGTGATTTCCCAAGCAATTACACGCAGCGTTTCAGTGTGATGAGGGGAGACGGTAGGCATAGTAGTTTTTATATTTTGTACCTGTATAGTTACACTTAGTATCACTGTATATTTTGTATGAGTGTCACAAGGGTCACATTTAAATCGACTTGCATTTCCCATAAGCAAACGAAACAAACTCTGCCCGTTTTATCCGGCGAACACCTTATCAAAAAGTGTGTGTTTCACAAATATGGTTACTTACAAGAGCCTTTAGTGAATTGACGGAAAGTAAATTAGCATGCAATCAACAACAGCGAAAGAAAGAGAGCTTATAGAGCTTCTAAGAATAGTCCAGATTAGCATGGAGCCAAATGATAGATTAAAAACCTGCCAGTTATCTTACAAGAAAAGCAGTGCAAAGAGAATGAAGGAGTATTATTTGAAAAAACTGTCCGAAGGAGTTTAAATCTTGCCTTGTGTTTCTCCCGAGTTTTCTCTTAATTGTAACCCGAGGCCATAAAAACCATCCTACCGACAGTAGTTTCAAAACCTCCAGAAGTTTACGGATAAATAAGGACTCTGCGCTTTCAAGTGAGTTTGGAGTTGTTTCACTTCTTGCTTCTCTTTATTAAAGTTGGTGACTTTTAAGTTCTCCACGATCAAAAGCTTACTTAGGAAATCACGTGAAGAACACAGGTGTCTGTCTCATGTTAGGAATTATTGATCCTAGCCCTCCACACTGGTTTTTTTTTTTTCTTCGTGAGCCCTCATAACATCTGGAAAGATCTCAGTGCAGCTGAAATTACCACCACATGAGCCCCCCCCCCCCCAATGATGTAGGACAAAGCAACAACCCATTTCCATGGGAAATTACACAAGGGGCAAAGCTTGGGAGAGACGGCACCCAAATATACACTAAATGGTTTATGCAGTGAGTGAGCACAGGGAAATTTATGAGCAACCAAGGACAAAAGTGTGTGGATGGATTGATCAAGAGGGACTTTTTGTAATTTTCATGGCTCAGCCTTGAGTTTGATAAATGGGCTCCTCAAAGCGTTGTGGGGTGTACCCAACCCTCTCAGAGTGAGTCTATCACGGCCGATTGCTGGTTCAGTAGGTACACCCTTTACCTGTTCCGTTTGCTTTGAGGAAATAAAAAGAACCTGAGTGAATTATCTGCTTGTTTTACAGTAGCCAATTCATAATCACCTTCACATGAAAACGCCTCAGGCACTGCTTGTATGTTGACTGAATCTGTCCTAGGCTGCAGAGAGCTGGTCCCGGAGAATCAAGACGGGTAGCTCATGGCACAAAGGCTGTTTTTTTCATCTATAGTAGTGAATGGTGATGGAGATAAGTAGATGAAAGGGCAAGGAATTACTATTAAAAAAGGAACTTGTAATGAAGAGATACAGCTATTTTTATGGGGTGCAGGCTCAGCCTAAAGAATCATTCTGGAAAATTTGTTTTTTTGTGCTAATTATTCATATCGAGAGAAAAACATTTGGTTAGCATTTTGCAGTTATACTAGAAAGGAATCAAAACATGCAATTATTGGCAAACAAGACATAAAGCAAAGCTTCCTTCATTTTATTGTTGGCTATTTTTCTATACTGTATTTAGTTTTCAGTCCATGTTCACGGACTTGTTCTTTTCTGTTAACTAACAGGTTAAGAATATCATAAAACAATAGGGAAGCCATCCTTTGTCTCGGTGCGAGACGCATGTCTAATGATATCAGAAAGCATTTAATCACAAAATTTGCAATGAAACCGTGATAAATATTTTCCACTGTTTTGGATCCCGCAAATGTTCCCCGAGGACTCAGGTACATTAAACTAGGGTTAACACCATTTCCGGCAAACCTGGTGATTAAAGCCTGTTCATTTCTATTTTACGACATTAAATCTCTAAGCCCCTAGGAAATGCTAAGACAGATTAAATAACGTGAAAGCAGCCGGCTGAAAGATGCACCAAGGAGCACAAGGCTTATCGATTATAAAGTGAAATGAATCTCACTCAGAAGCAAGAAGATTGCGAAGGAGAGTTATGTCTATGAAGAAACCTTTTTAATAAGGTGTCATGATTGAAGAGAGAAGTTTAAATCAGGTAAAGAAAAGCACAATTAAAACAAATTAATCATGCATCAACATCGTGTCAGAAATCTCTCTTGCTGATGAGAGTTAATAAAAATTATATTAATAATGTTCCTCTTCCAAATTTGATGTCCTTGTATCATTTCGGGACCATTTGTTTTTTTCTTCGAAAACAAGTGTTTGAGCACCAAATATGTAGAACAGTGTGATATGAAACAAATTCTGAGGTCATCTAGTATGTTCTGCCCCTTTCCCTTCGTCCCCATGCATATGATCAGTTTGTCTTCTTGGTTGGGGTATTAAGTAGGTCTGATAGCCAGTGTCTGTGTCTAACTGGGGTGTAAGAGTCTAATGGTCACCTCAGTTGTCATTGTGACAATTCTTCCCTTGCTAGCTTTACATGATCTCTGGTCTGTAGGATCCCCCTCACCCCCAACAAGTAGTAGTTTAGTTCATGATGAAATAACTGTAGGGCAGCACAGAGAAGCCAGATAGAAGTTTATGTGCTGTGTGATTCCCGTTTAGCTGAAGAATAAAGACAAGTTCAGCTAATTTACGGTGATAGAAGTCAGAATCATGGGTTCTTCTTCTTCTTCTTCTTCTTCTTCTTCTTCTTCTTCTTTTTGTATTTTTATTTATTTTGAGAGAGTGAGAGAGAAAGAGCACGAGCAGGGGAGGGGCAGAGAGAGTGGGAGAGAGAGACTCAGCACGGAACCCGACGTGGGGCTTGATCCCATGTGATCCCATGATCTGAACCGCAAGATCATGACCCGAGCTGAAACCAAGAGTCAGACGCCTAACCGACTGAGCCCCCCCCCCCCCCCGCCAGGCGCCTCTGAATAATGGGTACTTCTGAGTGCCAGGTGGCTGTGAACTAGAAATGTATATGACACAAACTTGTGGGTGCTGAACACCGTCTATATCCTGGCATGGGTGTTGGTTGCACGGGTGCATACATAGGTGAAAAGTCACTTTGATATACAGTTAAGGTTTTACCTGTTTTATTGTATATGTTAGACTTTAATGAAAAAAATAGAAAAACTGATCGCATATTTTATCATAAGGTGCATTCTTGTGAGTGTGTAGAAGAGATTACTTTCTAAGCAAGATAAAGTTCCCTGACTTGTGACTACGCTATTATTTTATATAATTAGTAACAGTAGCAGGGACCATCCATAACACTTTGCATCTGTTTCCTCGTTTCCCATTCCCATTTTCTATGTTGCCACTAAGAATAGTTCACTGTTGGCTCTCCTGCAGCGGCCGAGAGAGGGGAACGGAGAGAGAGAGAGAGAGAGAGAGAGAGAGAGAGAGAGAGAGAGAATGAATCTTAAGCAGTCTGAATGCTCAGCGTGGAGCTCCATGCGGTGCTCAATCCCCCGACCCCGGAAACATGACCCAAGCCAAAATTAAGAGTCTGATGCTCAACCAACTGAGCCACCCAGGCGCCTCTGATAAATTACTAACTTTGATTGTTGTAGTTTCTATTATTTCTAGAATATTCCCCATGTAGCTAACATAGGTACGAGGCTGCTATATTAAACTTTACCTTTGTGATGGAGGAATAATGTGGTGCGGGGAATCAAAGGAGGGTTACCCAAATGCGAGCCATTACAGTTTCATTTCATTTGGTCCAAGTGTTCCATCTGTCAGCGGCATAAAGGGGAAAGTGTCAATTTCATAAAGAAAAAGAAAACTGCATGAAATATAAATTAAATCATTTGAAAATAACGAAGGGGTGAGGTTTTTCTCTTCACTTGGCCATGACCCCCTGTTACCTTTGTGGGGGTTACTCAAACACCCCCATTGATACCAAATCTTTGTGAGATGATCACTTTTGGTGTGAACTTTTTACCCTTTAACAAAAGTGTAGGTTTTCACTCAGTGTGAATTCTGCATTGCTTGTACCCTCTAGAATGTTTGATGCGCCTACATAAATGTAAGAAAGTAGGGTTACTCCACTTCAGAGGTCGTTTTGTCATTCTGCCTAGATGTCACGATAGTGCCCTGGGACCGGGTCCTTAGCAATCACGTTTGGGACCATGTCACTTCAGAGGAGGCTGGAAGTAGGTGTCCCCAAAAGTACATTACTTTGTTCTTGGCTATATTGCTCAGGAGTGATGAAGGCAATTCTGGAATGAATGAATGACTTGTGATGTTTATGACAAGTCATACCAACGTTCTCTGAATTTCTAAGGTCTCCCTCACCTTTCCGAAATCCTGTCCCATTTGCTTTCTTCTCAAACATTTCTGATATCAACGTAGGGCCTCAAGAGGTTCTTCAAAATGCAGCCAAGAGCATGTTGATGGAAACCTTCTATTAAATTCATTGCTTCTTTTGTCTTACAGAGTTCACTGTGGTTCAGTAATCTCTGAGGTTTCAGAACAGCATGGAAAGAATTATCTGTAGGTGACAGTCTTGGCACACAAGGAGTGTAAGAGACGCTCCACCAAAATCCCTTATCTTCGAGTGAGACCATTTGAAACTCAGAATCATAAACTTCTCATAGACTAGTTCCTAAGGGAAAATTTTGGAATTCTTTTTTTTTAAGTTAATTTATCTATTTTGAGTGAGACAGAGAAAGAGAGAGAGAGAGAGGGGGGGGGGAGAGAGAAAGACAGAAAGCTGAGGACGGACAGAGAGAGGGAGAGAGAGAAAGAATCCAACATGGAGTGCGATCTCAGGAACCAGGAGATCAAGAGTCAGAGGCTTAATAGACTGAGCCACCCAGGTCCCCCTTGAATTCTTTGAATCAGGAAAATTCTCTAAGGAGAATGATAATCCTTACTGTGGAGGCATTGGTTACCACCACCCCCCCCCCCCCCCTTATTTACATGATTGAAATGGAGAAGGGGAGAGGAGAATAACAGAAATCAGGCTATTGATGTTTAAAGTCTTTACTTTGTCAAGGAAGAGACAAAGCTCTTCTCCAGGGGTGTCGTTCTGAACAGAAGTTATTGCTCCCTGCAGTATGTTCCCTGCTCCTGTGAGTACCGAGTGCCCAGCAGGGCCCTTTGGGAACTCACTGGGTTTCCATGATGGCTGCAAGCAAATTAGGCAGGTTGCATTTCCAGTTATCAGCTAGACTCACTCAGGCTCCCTGTTCCTCCTGTCCCCCAACGCTGTGTACTCACAACCTGATACATACCATTTGGGAGCCAGAGAAACTTTTAGAAATCATCCCTTTTCTGGCCCTCAGTTTTGAAATGAGGAAACGAAGGTAAACTGAAGTAAAGGAACTTACTAGTGGGCAGAGAGTTGATCTGGAAGCCGGGTTCTCTGACTCCTGCACCAGGGCTGTGCCCTCCCTCGCTTTACCCTTCCACATGGTTAAAATCTCTTTCTGGAACTTCCTGAGGCGTGAGGAGCATCTGGACGCCATAGGACCACAGGGGCCCCACCTAGGATAGAACTGCGAAAACAAAATTGGTGGCCAAGAGGAGCATTACTTTGAGGCTTGGCGAGTCCGGAACACTCCTTCTAAACGATGGCGGCCTCATGGGATTGTACGCTCTTACTGGACTCCTAGGCAGCTTTGTCCCATAAAACTTTCTGCAGTGGTAACAACCTATGATAATAGCCATATGTTGCCATTCAGTGCTTGAAGTCAAATGTTGTACAAGTGACAAACCAAATTTTCTATTTTATTTAATTTTAATTAATCTAAATATAAGGAGCCACATGTGCCTAAGACTTACCATCTTGGGCACAAATTCTTCTATGAATTTCCAACTGAGATCGAAGTGGCTTCATTATTTTCTTTTTCCTTCCCATATCCTGGTGATAAAAGCATTGCATTTGTTTTAAACTAAGTCTAGCCATCATTATTACATCACTGTACATATAACGTCATTTTTGAAGGTAACAAATTGAAAAGTTGATAGACAAGATTTTAATGAATTATGTAGGACAGAGACCTACAAATCCAGTTTGGAATGTTTGGAACTTTCTTATTTGTGACTTATAGGTTTATCAGGCTATAGGTTTACCAGGCTTACCTTGATTTCTTTCTTTCTTTCTTTCTTTCTTTCTTTCTTTCTTTCTTTCTTTCTTTCTTTCTCTCTCTCTCTCTCTCTCTCTCTCTCTTGATTATGGGCACCTGGGAGAGGGGTAACTGGTAAACTTATTAACACACATTTTTAAAACATTTATTCTGTGTTTTTATTTCTTTTTGTTGCTTCAAGGAGAGAGGAAAAAAATGGAGACATTCTTAGAGAAATTTCTATGATCTTTCTTTTTCATTCATATTTCCCTAATAGGATATTCTTGACTATAGAGGTAATTTTTAAAAGAAACATGATTAATCTAAATTAAGATAGGCCTGGCCTATCTTACCCTCTGGTGTGTAAGATAATTAAGCAGGCATTGAACTGAAATGTGAATTATAAAGAGTCATTATATATCATTAATGTCCATTGTACATTGTCTATGTGTTTACAGGCCCCAGTCTTAAAATAACCAAGCTATTGATCAATTACTCTTCTTAAGGCAAGAGTATTTTTTTGTGGGTTTTTTTTTTTTTTGGTATTTTTAGAACAAATATAATGAGGTTTTCAAGAAAATTAGTGGAGATTACATTTCTTATTGACTAATGTCTGTCTCTGAGAAGGATGGGAATTTGCACATACTTTTTCTCAAGTAATACGATTGTCTAGATAGCATTTTCACCCGAGGGAGTAGAAGGTAATAAAATATTTTGGTATAGATCGAACACATGTATTTTCAAAAATCAGAGCTTTCTTTTTTTCTTTTTTTTTTTATAAAAATTTCTTTTTTTAATGTTTATTTATTTTTGAGACAGAGGGAGACAGAGCATGAGCAGGGGAGGGGCAGAGAGAGAGGGAGGCACAGAAGCTGAAGCAGGCTCCAGGCTCTGAGCTGTCAGCACAGAGACCGACGCAGGGCTCGAACTCACGGACCGCGAGATCATGACCTGAGCTGAAGTCAGATGCTTCACCGACTGAGCCACCCAGGCACCCCTTGTCACTTCTCATTTAAGTATTCTTTTAGTTGCATTTCGAAACAAAATAAAAAAATACAGTTCCTAAGAAATGGCTTGAAATGGTATTCGTTGTTCCTACCAGACCAAGAACTGTAGAATTCTGTGGACAAACACAGGATATCAGGGGTTATCTTCTCTTTCTCCCTCTCTCTCTCTCTCTCCCCCTCTTCCTCCCTCTCTGTCTCCCCTTTTCTTCTTCCCTTCTTCCTTCCTTCCTTCCTTCCTTCCTTCCTTCCTTCCTTCCTTCCTTCCCACCTCCCTCCCTCCATCCTGCTCTAGCTTGCTTCTTCCTCCAGTGTGGCAGTTGAAAAGTCTTTTGTTTTTATCACTAAGGCACAATATTGAACGGTCTGGAAAGCATTACGGTAGATTGTTTTCATCCCCATGCTTGAATTTATTTGTGTCCTGACTCAAAATGCTGGTCCATGAAAGATACACAGTGCAGAATACTTCTTTATAAAGATTTTGGGGGTAATGTGGCACACAAGATTTGCATCAGTTTTGCAAGGGATGTGTTGTAGATGAGTGAAATGTTCGGGTACATTGTGTGCATCCAGCATATTGTAGGTTGGCAATTCCAGGATTCAGAGAAACCTGGATCCAGCTTGCCACATCTGAAGCATGAAATTCCCTATTTATCTGGCTGTGTTGACAAGTTTAACTAACAGACATCTGTTGGTGTAGGTGTTGGGCACTGACCAATAACAATTATATCCTCCAACTGTTAGTTTGAGGCACAGTGCAGACTTAGTTAAGCTCTGCTGACAAGCATACCAGTTGATTAATTAGTTCTTGGTGACTCCTCTGGAAAACTGGAGGTTTGTGGAATGGTAGCAACATAGGCCTCCAAGGAAACCTTTCCTCAGGACTGGCTTGACTTGGAGAATTAAAAGGAGTTCCTTTGGGGACATCGAAGGCGTTAAATTGGCCCCTTTTGTGTTTGGGTATTTTTCCACAAAGAGGATGCTATGGATTATATCTTTTTTTTTTTTTTTTAACTCTAGTAATTTTAGTTTTTTTTTTTTAATTTTTTTTTTCAACGTTTATTTATTTTGGGGACAGAGAGAGACAGAGCATGAACGGGGGAGGGGCAGAGAGAGAGGGAGACACAGAATCGGAAACAGGCTCCAGGCTCTGAGCCATCAGCCCAGAGCCCGACGCGGGGCTTGAACTCACGGACCGCGAGATCGTGACCTGGCTGAAGTCGGACGCTTAACCGACTGCGCCACCCAGGCGCCCCTAGTAATTTTAGTTTTTTAATTTACATCCAAATTAGTTAGCATCTAGTGCAACAATGATTTCAGGAGTAGATTCCTTAGTGCCCCTTCCCCATTTAGCCCACCCCCCCTCCCACAACCCCTCCAGCAACCCTCTGTTTGTTCTCCATATTTAAGAGTCTCTTATGTTTTGTCCCCCTCCCTGTTTTTATATTATTTTTGCTTCCCTTCCTTTATGTTCATCTGTCTGTGTCTTGAAAGTCTTCATATGAGTGAAGTCATTTGATATTTGTCTTTCTCTGACTCACTAATTTTGCTTAGCCTAACACCCTCCAGTTCCATCCATGTAGTTGCAAATAGCAAGATTTCATTCTTTTTGATTGCCAAGTAATACTCCATTGTGTATATATAACACATCTTCTTTATCCATTCATCTATCGATGGCCATTTGGGCTCTTTCCATACTTTGGCTATTGTCAATAGCACTGCTGTAAACATTGGGGCGCATGTGTCCCTTCGAAACAGCACATCTGTATGTATCCCTTGGATAAATACCTACTAGTGCAATTGCTGGGTGGTAGGGTAGTTCTATTTTTAATTTTTTGAGGAACCTCCATACCGTCTTCCAGAGTGGCTTACCAGTTTGCATTCCCACCAGCAGTGCAAAAGAGATCCTCTTTCTCTGCATCCTCGCCAACATCTGTTGTTGCCTGAGTTGTTCATGTTACCCATTCTGACAGGGGTGAGGTGGTATCTCATTGTGGTTTCGATTTGTATTTCCCTGATGATGACTGATACTGAGCATCTTTTCATGTGCCTGTTGGCCATCGGGATGTCTTCTTTGGAGAAGTGTCTGTTCATGTCTTTTGCCCATTTCTTCACTGGATTATTTACTTTTTGGGTGTTGAGCTATGAACTGTATCTTAATTACAAACTAACAAAGTTTACAAACTACAAAGTTAACGTGAAAATTTGTTTCCAGCTACTCATGTAATAAAGGATGAATTTATTAAATGTTTAAACGATTATGTGGATATTCTTAATAGGTGGTTTATGCACATTACCTGGAAAATATCCATTTACATCTGTCTACCCTTCCTTGAATATTTTCCCTTGAGACTTTATTTGAGGCTCTGCGACCCTTTCTTTAACTTGGCTGTAGTTTTGGATGGATATGTTACTGAATGTCTGTTTATAGTTTGATATTGCTTTAAACTGACTTCAATGATGATGAGTGTGTTTTTAAAAGAACATGTAACCTCACAAGGTAGACAAAGGTGAAGAATTTCAGAGCTCCTTAAAGTTAAGCAGTGTTTCCATTTTAGTTTATTCCACTTTTGTTGGGATGTTCACAGATGAGAGTGTATTCAATTTTACACTCATAGTATGATATCCTCCTATGTAAGGAGCAGAATTGCATGCTAGTGTTTTGTATAGGTTAATTGTATATTATTTAGAGTAATAATGGTGCCTATGACACTCATAATCCAGGCTTAAAACAGTAGAAGCCTAGGTCTCCACAAATATAAAGTCCAATCAGTTAAGGGCGTGTCGGGTGGCCTTTTCCTCCATTTGGTCATTCAGTCACCAAGGCTGAGGGAAGCTTTGCTGTCTTCAATACCTGTGGCTTCTGGGGTTTCCCTGGGCATTGCTTGTCAGGAGACAGATGTAGAAAGAGAAAGCATGGAGACTTGGCCAGTTTTGTGGGCCAGGCATGGGAGCGGTAGACATGATTTTACCCGTATCCCATTGCCCCGAATGAAGTCCCATGCCTTCCCCAGATATCAGGCAGGCTGGAAAAGATAGTCCCTGGATGGCCAGCTGTATCTATCCCAGCTATAACCCTGCAGCGTGGAAGGGCCATGACTATTTGGTGGACAGCTAGCCCTCTTGCACATAAATGGTTTAAAAGAAACCTATTTATGGTAGTCAAAGCTGATAGGGGATTGTCATTGTCTTAGGGCTAAGGGCCTTTTACTGCCTCTTGTTTTCCTGGTCAGTCGCCTGGTCTTTGCTGTTTCCAAGTCTTCTTAGGAAACTGCTGTCAGATTGTAGTTGATAGCACTCATATCTGCTTGCTGGACTGAGGAACCTTAAAAATACAAGTGCTTATTATTTCTCTTGAAGAAAATTTGTGCTCATTAAAGATAATCACAAAAACATAGAAAAGCGGAGAGGAAGAGCAAAGAGAGTCCACAAATTGCATTGTCCAAGCACAGTCAGTGGTATGAGCGTTTGGTTCATTTCTTGCCTTTTTGTTCAACCTGGGTTTGGAGCTTTTTCAGAAGACTTTTATTCACCCTGAAACCATAATTACCATTTTATGTTGTCTCTCTCTCTCTCTCTTTTTTTTAACTTTATTCATTTATTTTTGAGTGAAAGAGAGAGAGAGAGAGAGAGAGAGAGCACAAGCAGGGGAGGAGCAGAGACAGAGAGGGACAAAGGATCCGAAGTGGGCTCTGTGCTGACAGCAGAGAGCCAATGCTGTGCTCGAACTCACGAACCGTCAGGTCATGACCCAAGCCGAAGTTGGATGCTTCATTTACTGAGCCCACTGTGTTGTGCTTCTTTAACATTTGGATTTGAGCATTTTTATGGCAGTGTATTCTTTTCAAAAGCACATGTTGTAATGATTTTTGCTTATCCCATTAATGCATGTCCTGTAATTTGTTTATTCATTAACCTATCATTGGGTATTTAGATTGAGTCCCAATTTGTAGTCTTATTTATATGTCAGCGGGATATATCTGTGTGTGCAATGAAGTGTTTTTAAAGAATGAAAGATAAATTGTTTGAAAATGGCATGAGTTCAAAAAGGTATAAACGGTTTTGGGGTATATACATATACACAGGCATGCATAGTATGTATTTATTGATATGTGCCTGTCTTTATGTTACTTTGGAAAGGGGTTCCTTACTTCCACTGCTAAAATCGATTTGTAATAGTTCTTTTTTTTTAATTGTTTTTAACGTTTATTTATTTTTGAGACAGAGAGAGAGGCAGAGTATGAACGGGGGAGGGTCAGAGAGAGAGGGAGACACAGAATCTGAAACAGGCTCCAGGCTCTGAGCTGTCAGCACAGAGCCTGACGCGGGGCTCGAACTCACTGGCTGCGAGATCATGACCTGAGCCGAAGTCGGACGCTCAACCAACTGAGCCACTCAGGCGCCCCTGTAATAGTTCTTTTAAACCACCATCTTACCAACATTGAGTATTTTCATCTTTACCAATATAGAAAGAAAATCTCATTTTAATCCATTTTCCTTATACTTGTGATGTAAGCATTTGATTTTTTTTTTTTTTTTTGGCTGCTTAAATCATTTTCAGTGTATCTTGTGATGATGTCCATAAACTGCAGGAATGTTATTTCCCAGGTGCCAAAGAACCCAGTACGACGCTGGCTACCATGACTTCACAGTATGTATGCATGAAATAGTTCAATAGGACTGTCGTTACAAGCATTACCCTGACTACCCTTGGTTTTGAGAGAAGGACGGTCTCTTGGCCCTTCACCCTCACACAACCACAGTCCCCATCCTGAAGAAAAGGCACAAACTGAGGGTGTGTTCTACGTCCCCCAGACTTGTGTAGCAGCTCTCTAATCTTGGAACACAAGAGTGAAGGATTGGCCGTGTTTTTCAAAACCTTGTCATTCAAGAAACCTGGGAATTTAGAAACAAACGTACATCTCTCTGAACTAGCATTGTGTCGCATCCATTTTGGGAAACACACACCGTGTTATAACAGTCAACTGAAGTATATAGGTGGTGATAAAGCAATGTGAGTAACCGAATAGATTTCAGATTACAAGACAAGTGTACGTTTCAGCCGTTCAAAATATACAATTTTGGAAAATTGATCCAGAAGTCAGTTTTTGTTTTTGTTTTTTTTTTGTTTTTTTTTTGTTTTTTTACTGCAACAAGGATATGAAACAAAACATGTGTCTGTAAGGTGGATGATATTCTTGGTTTCTTTGATTGTCTTTAAGAAAAGGTTTTCTGCTCATGTCTTGTTAGGCTATGACTTAGGTGGCTGTAAGCAAAGATGAGACACTGGGGACCTCAGCCTCCCTCTGTCTTCTTCTACCCCTTGTTGGCACCAAGGTCATTCTGCAGTGTCCTTCTCGTGAGGACCGGAGTAATGTGAATCCTTCTATAGATGTGTTAGGGCCTATATAAATGTTTCAAAGTCCGGTTGGTATGCATATTAATAGTACATCAAAGAATAAAGAATTTGAACTCCATGAGAGCAAGGGATTTTGTCTATTTTCTCTGCTTTATCACCTGCCGCTAGAGTCAACACCAAGCCAGCTATTTGGTAAATGGATTAACCTACTTGTGTGCATGTATCAGTTTACATTACTATTTGCTCCATAAATGAAGACCGCAGTCTGAGACTAAGGCTGTCGGAGGCATCACCTCTTCTCTCTCCTTTATCTGATGGCCCTTTTGTCCCTATAAGTTAAATGGCATTGGCTATGACTTCCTTGGTTTAACCCCTTTGAAAACCTCTTCTCCTTTTTTAAAAAAAATTTTTTTTAATTGATTTTATTATTGATAGAAAAAGAGAGCACAATCTGGGGTGGGGCAGACACACACACACACACACACACACACACACACACACACAGAATCCAAAGTAGGCTCTAGGCTCTGAGCTGTCAGCACAGTGCCTGACGCGAGGCTCGAACTCACCAACCGTGAGATGGTCACCTGAGCTGAAGTCAGGCACCCCTGTTCGTCCTTCCTTCCTTCCTTCCTTCCTTCTTCTTTCTTTCTTTCTTTCTTTCTTTCTTTCTTTCTTTCTTATTTAGAGAGTCAGAGCTTGTGAACGAGTAGGGCGGCGGCAGAGAGAAGGACAGAGGGAGGATCCCAAGTAGGCTCTGCATTGCCAGCTGGGAGCCTCATGTGGGGCTCGAACCCCTGAACATTGAGATCATGACCTGAGCCGAAACCAAGAGTCGTTCAGTCAACCGACTCAGCCACTCAGGCACCCCACCTCTTCAATTCTGTAATTAATGTACCAAGTGGGTACATCTTGGTGTATCACATTTCTTAACTGAACTTTCTCAAAATTTAAACCTGAGAGAAGTTCCCTTCAGCGTTTACCTCTGCCATGGTTTAGTAACCAAGAAGATGGAACGAACATGGGATATTTCTGATTTCCTTGTGAGGTGAAATTAATTTAGAAACCATTCTCGACAGCCTGGCCATTTTTAACAAAGAGATCTGTGTCTATCTTCCCTTTGGCTTCCAGGAGAAAAGGTGATGGGGGTACCTGGTTATAGGGTTAATCAGCAGTGATGGTTGATTGGCTTGTATATACTGTGTGGTTCTGGGTCCGTGGCTAGGAGAGTCGCATATTTTAGTAGCAACTTGAATTGTTTTGTGTTGTTTTTGTGCTTTTGGCCTCACAAAAGTGTTCATACAGCCCAAGTTAGTTTGGGGGACAGATAGAGTGAGGAGTCAATTTATGGCGCTATGTCTCGCTTCCGCGTCCTAAATCACGATCTCCAGTTTCGTTATTGTGAGATGAGCTCCAGAAAAGTTTACTCACTTTGGAAGAAATTGTCAAGGGAGAAGAGAAAACCAGTATTTGAAAATAAGGGGAAAAAATAAAACGTATCCACAAAACGAGTGTTGCCTTGTTGTAGCAACTGCTTTGCTAGGAAATCTGCAGTTCCGTATTGGGCTGTAATTATTCTACATGTCATAACAATGACATTCTTTTCATTTGCACGACATGGGTGTTCTGTGTGTTACGGTCCCTTTTGTAAGAGGCTGACAGTGATTTCACATGTATCTGTAGACCTGCCTCAAGGTCGTATCAGTAAACACTTGATACCTCGGTTCCGTGTGCGAGGCAGTGATACGAAGAAAGCCATAGCCCCACTGTGAGCGAGGCCTTGCCTTTAAGATCGTTGCATTTCCACTAGTCCCCTTCACCCAGTTAGTTTCTTTTCGGATTCTACATCTGAATATAGACAGCGTGCGTGCTAAG
The DNA here is from genome assembly GCF_016509475.1 of Prionailurus bengalensis. Taxonomy (NCBI): domain Eukaryota; kingdom Metazoa; phylum Chordata; class Mammalia; order Carnivora; family Felidae; genus Prionailurus; species Prionailurus bengalensis. The sequence continues at coordinate 9,328,687 of NC_057361.1, forward strand.
ATGATGTCTTCCCTTAGCCTCCTCAGCCTGGTATAGCTGTTTGTTTATGTAAATCTCCCTTGTTCTGCGCAGACTTCCATTTGAATGTTTGTTAAACTATGTGTTTGTCGTATGAGCCTCGAGGCAGTGAGTTCTATGAAATGACATCGTGTCTACCTGCCTCCCTGGTATACGTGTAGTCCTTACAGCACTCAGTAGATTCTATAAGGATGACAAAATATATGTCAGTGAAGGGAAGGAAGGGGGTGTTGAGCTAGAGATGTGGATAGATTTGTAGATATTTGATAAATAGATTTGTAAAAACAGAAGAATGCATCTTAGAGTTCATCAAGGCCACAAAATGTGAAAAAAGGGTGGACGCTGAAACCTTTTCCCAAATATTTATGTTTTAACATTTCACTTTCGTTTTTATTTGTTCTGGAACTTAAGCTTCTGTGGCTATTCCTTAGGTTTAATAGAGTTGTCCCATATTGATTTCTTAAATCTTCATCTGAAAGGTATTTTTTTTTGGCAAAATAGCCTTAGAAGGAAATCCATGCAAATGCTTCCATATGCTTCTGATTCCTTTTGTGGGGGGTGTAACACAGGTCAACTGCCCATTCCACATTTATTAATAAATCTCTTTTCGTGGGAGGTGCCGCGGGGCAGTGTTCTGGTCCCATATTGAAGTGAAATTAAGTCCATGTAAAATGATTAGTAACATTAACCTTCAGTGAGATTTTCAGAACGTGCGTTCAACCATCTGCTTCTTCCTATTTGTCATATTTAATTTATGACGATGGCTTTTTGATTAGAAAATGGGCAGCCATTGGAGGAGTGGTCATTCTAGTGGTCCCCACCTTGGGTGTCACTCCGTGTTTGAATGTAGCAAGCTCCATGACACACGGGGATCAATTTCATTTGGTTTAAAGGACCGGTGCATTAATAATCATCGTTTCACGACTCTAACGTGTGATTTCGTCAGTCCTACTTTACGTGCATTTTATCCTCCTCCCCTTGGGATTATTAGTGCCCTTTTCCACCTGGGATGGATGCCAAGCCACCACTTAAATTTATACGACTATTCTGCCCTTTGTGTTTGATTTCCAGGTTGGTTTACAAATCAGTTCAGGCCAAATATTAAGATGACGAAAGGGTTTCATTTTCTTGAAGTACAGTTTGTCTTATTACTATTTCTGTTTCGATAGTTCATGGTAATGAAAGGTCTTGCGATAGCCCTCAATGTGAAAGAACATAGGAAAGGCATATTATGGCCAAAAATTTAAAGAAGCACAGAGACTCCTGAAACTAAAAATCTCCTAATTGCAATGAAAGTCTCACAGAAAGGGTTAATGCTCCAATTTTGTTAGAAGAACTTAATGAGATTGCATGTCTCTTAGCTTCAGCCAGATCTTAACGGAAGGAAATATGTCTTTAAAAGGAAATCTAATGTTCACGTTACATGGTCATTTAATTTTTTAATAGAAAATTGGACAACTGAAATATAGTTGAAATCAATTTATTGGCTGAACTTACAACCTTCTATGTTGATCAGACTGGAAAAGTGAGTTAATTTCAATCTTTCTCTTTTTTCTCTCTCTCCCCCCCCCCCCCCCACTCCCATTTTCTGCCTCTCCGGAGAATATTATTCTCCATCTATGCAAATAAAAACGTGCATTCAGATGCTGGACTATTTCAGCAGCTCACGGCAGGTTGAGCGAGGACATTCCGAGGACAGTTGCTTCTAAGAGTTTTTGGCTTATGTTAATCTTCATTTCAGGTCTTCCTCGTGTTCCAGATTTTCCTTGTTATTCTTATCCCCCAGAACTCTCTCCCTGTCTATGGGAGGACCAAATGTGCCAGAGATAAATGTGGAAACAAGAAAAGAGGAGTAAATATCCAACATAAGTTGGATATGTTAGTTAAATTGGCACAGATGATAAAGATACTGGTTTTGTACAGTTAATTGGCCATTAGGTATATTATAGTATGGTTCTTTTTTTGATATAATAATGATTAATGTGACACCGTGAGAAATCTGAAGCCTTCTCGTTCCGATGGTTTCAGATTCGTTCATTCCACAAATAGCCTGTTTGCAAAGTACTGCAACGTGTTGTTAATTCATTTATGTAGAAAGTCATGTACCAGATGCTGTAGTCCAGTGGAGAGGTGACCACAGATGCACTGTGTGTACCAGAAAATCAACTCCTGCTTCGGGTCGGCGTGGTCCTAGAGGATGAGAATGAGGTTAATTTGGGCCACTGGGCCTCCTCGCATGTAGGTGGCTTCATGCTTGGCGGGGGAGCCCATGGTTCCTTGTCCTGCGTTGGGGAATTGAAAGGTGAGACTCCCAAGGTGGCCAAGAAGAAGAGGAAATGTGACGGGGAAGCAAGACACTGGTTGTGCTAAATACAACGAGCGTTTTGTAAATGCCATGCCTACGTTTGGCAAGAAGGGACCCCCTGCTACCTCTCAGATCCTGAGTAATCCTGGCTTTCTCTAACAAAGCCAATTATTGATGCCCATTTCCTGCTGCTTCCCCATCCTGAGAAAGTAGAGTCGTTAGGACAGTATGTTCTGTGCAAGTGGCTTTTTCGATGACATCAGACCAATGAGATTAAGGGAAGAAAGGGTCTAGAAAGAAAGAGCCAATAGAAATCCAGGGACCTTGAGGCAGGATAAAGCTTCAGGTGTTCCAGAAAGAAAACAAATTGCTTTTAAGATGAATACAATCTCCCCGTTTCAGTGAATTGTATCACTGTAGACATGCAGGTCAAACCTCACAGTCCTCCCTGCCTCCCATCTCCCTCTCACTGATTTCCCCACGTCGCATGTGTTAACTAGACTGGAATTTGCCCTTTTTGATAACCTCTACTATTAGTAACCAAGGTCCACCTGTAAAATGCACCTGGGTCACTGCACCTGCTTCTTTATTTCCCTTCATGCTTCAACACTTTACAATTCACTTTTTTTGGACCAGCCAGAAAGTTCTTTCAAGAACAGAATTTCGATCCTGTCATGGTTCTGCTTCTAATGCTTCTAATCAACTCTGAAATCTATGTCAGGCTCTACATGGTTGTGCTGCTTTGGCCCCTGCCTACCTTTCCTGCCATCGTCGGGATCACTGTCCCCACCACCTTTGCACTGTGTGTACTTTTTGCAACACATCAAGTTTATTCCTGCCTCAGGGTCTTTGGCCTGTGTCTCCTCTTCTTAGAACATGTCTTTCCTTAGATCTTCGTACTCTGGTCTCCTGGAAAATGCCAGAGTATCCTGACCGCTCAATCTGAAGTAATTCCTTGCCTTTCTACTCTATTACCTCTATCCCATCTCCTAGTTTTGCTTTCCATATGGCTTTTAGGATCTTAGATATTTGTATTTATTGTCTTGTCCATCACCCCGCCCACTCTCCCCTCTGCTCCTCCTACGGCTTGGAATATCCCTGCAAGCCACGCACATAGTGTGGATCGCTGTCCGTCCAGCATCTAAAACAGGACCTGAACACCCAGTAAATACATGAATAACACAGGTCCCCTTGCAATCCACCAGCAATCCAGCAAGGACCATGCTATCCTGGTGAAGGGACACTGTCTGCTCCATTCTTCCTATTCTTTGGCCTTGATGTCTGGGAACTTCAGTCTCCCATTCCTGTCTTGATAGGTCTTCTCTTCAGGTAGTTGATGGCGTTGGCCCATTTCTTACTGTGTTGGTATGCTGAGTCTGACGCTAGTGAGTCGGTAACCTTTCACCAGTCTCTGACCTCCTATTTGTGTTGTGGATGTGGCCAGATTGTAAAGTTGCTTAGATTTTTCATCAGGGACATTTTCTCAGGGCACCTGGGTGGCTCATTCAGTTGTGCATCTGACTTGGGCTCAGGGCATGGTCTCACAGTTCGTGGGTTCGAGCCCCGCGTTGGGCTCTGTGCTGACAGCTCATAGCCTGGAGCCTGCTTCGGATTCTGTGTCTCCCTCTCTCTCTGTCCCTCCCCTGCTCATACTCTCTGTCTCTGTCTCTGTCTCTCTCTTTCTCTCTCTCTCTCTCTCATACACACACACACACAACATTTTTTAAAAAGTACAGAGAGAATGGTATAACGACACCTAAATGCCTGTCTTATCTTGGTATCACTTAGGTTTAAGCATTATTCAGGTTTTGCGATATTTGCATTGTATGTGAAGGAAATATTTTAAAACAAATTACAGAAGTCATGATTACATACTGTATAATATATTCGCTTACATATACACAATGGGTTTTTCACACCTAGATAAACAATGCCTTCAAATCATGTAATACCCAGTTTGTGTTCAAACGTTCCCAGTTGTTCCCCAAACACCTGTCTAAATTAGAATCCAAAAATGGCCCATAATTCTAGGTTCCCCTTCATATAGACTAACTGCCTGTCCTTTACTTAATGGCAGTGTTTGAAGAAGTTAGGTCCTGCGGAGTATCTCAACGTCTGGATTTGTATAATTGCATTGTTGTGGTTTTGTTTAACATTTTCTTTTTTATCATCTATAATTTCTGTTATGGGGAAAGTACAATGGGAAGGCATGAGTGAAGTGCAAACAACCCTGTTGGGAAAGTTGCCATAAAGCACGTTGTTGGTCTTACATCTCAAATTACATCTGGGTGAGCACAGTTTCTCTTTGTTCCACCATTTGATGCAGGTGATGAAAGCTCGGTCTTTCTCCTGTACGCTGTTTCTTCTTACAATCAGCCAATAATCTGTGGGTTAAATAAACTTTTTTTCTTAAGCAATTCCTCTGCTAGCTTCAATGATGTACAGCAGGGTTCAGAAGCTGTTTCGGGAAAGGATCAGAGAGAAAATAATTCTGACTTTGCCAGCCAGAAAGTATCTGTTCAACTATGCTGATAAGCCACGAAAGTAGCCATAGATAATATGGAAACAAATGAATGTGGCTATATTCCAATAAAACTTTATTTACAAAGATAGGTGGCTGGTGGATTTGGCCTGCATGTTCTAGTATGCTGACCCCTCATTCAAATATAGGCGCTCAGCCCAGGAGATCAATAACCCTTGAAGAATTCTAAAAAATAATGATGTTCATCGTACTGCCCACCACCCCCACCTCCCCAATCCGTTCATCTGTTGTCTCTGGGGGTAGGGCCTTGGCATTAGTTTTAGTGTTTGTGTTTTTAGACTTTATTTCTTAGAGCCACATAAGGTTCACAGCAAAGTTAAGGGTATTATACAGAGATGGTCCATATTTCCCCTGTCCCCATGCACCCGTAGCCACTCTTATTATCGTAGCCCCTATCAGGGTAGTGGAGTTGTTATAACTGGTGAACCTACATTGATCCATCATAATCGTTCAATGTCAATACTTTAGATGGCATGGTAGTTCACCATCAGCGTCATACATTCTGTGGGTTTGGTCAAATTTATGATGACATGTATGCGCCATTATAGTATTCCACAGAACAGTGTTGCATCCCCCCAAATCCTCTGTGGTCCACCCTTTCATCCCTCTCTCCCTGCAACCCATGGCAACCACTAATCATTTTACTGTCTCCATCATTTTGCTTTTTCCAGAATGGCCTACAGTATGCCCTCTTCACGTCCTGGCTTCTTTCACCTACTAATGAACTTTTATGTTTCCTCTATGTCTTTCATGTCTTTCTTTCATGTCTTTATAGCTCATTTCCTTTTAAGTTTTTTTTAATGTTTATTTATTTTGAGATAGAGAGAGATAGAGCATGAACAGTGGAGGGTCAGAGAGAGAGGGAGACACAGAATCCAAAGTGGGCTCCAGGCTCCGAGCTGTCAGCACAGAGCCGGACGTGGGGCTCGAACTCACAGACCGTGAGATCATGACCTGAGCCAAAGTCGGATGCTCAACCCACTGAGCCACCCAGGCGCCCCAATAGCTCACTTCTTTTTAGCACCAAATACTGTTCTACTGTTTGCATGTAACACACTTTATTTATCCCTTCCCCTACTGAAGCACATCTTGGTTGTTAAGTTCAGGCAGTTAGGAACAAAACTTCTATGGACATCCATGTACAAGGTTTTTCCTGAATATAAGTTTTCAACTGCTTTTACTAAATATCAAGTTTATGGGATCATATGGTAAGAGTATGATTAACTTTTTAAGGAATTGCCAAACTATTCCAAAGTGTCTGTATTATTTTGTATTTGTACCAGCAGTGAATGGGAGTTACTGTTGCTTCATGGTTATTTTCAAAAGCTCTCCACGTAATTTTAGTGCATAGATATTGTTGAAAATGCCTGGTTTAAAAGGAATTATCTCCACTGGAGACATTGAGGACCCAAGGTGAAATAGTTGGGCATGTGAACAACTAAATCTGATAAAAGACCTAGTAAAATAATTGTTAAGAACAAGGGGCGGGGACACCTCAGGGGCTCAGTCTGTTAAGTGTCCATCCCTTGGTTTTGGCTCAGGTCATGACCTCCGGGTCTTGAGATCTTGCTAAGCATGGAGCCTGCTTGGGGATTTCTCTCTCACTGTCTCTCTGCCCCTCTACCGCTTTGTGTGTTGCCTCTTTCTCCCTCAAAATAAATAAACAAAAAACAAACAAATAAATACAAATTTTAAAAAATTAAAAAAAAAAGGTTGCCCATAGAAAGAAGGAAGGGAGCATCAGAAATGTTTCTCCAGAGACTGTCACTGTAGCCATCCTTGAATTCCGAATAGGTTTATGTTTGTGCAGACACACTAGCCATCTCTTGTCAACTTTCTGAAAAGTCCTTTGTTAATGTGAAATCAGGACTAGAATGAAGAATTAAGTCCCATTTCCTGGATTCTTTGTTTATTTGCATCTCATCATTATGCTACTCTTCTGGAATTAATACATCAATGACTAATAGCAAATGACTATTTAAATCATATTTAATCCAATATCAGGGATTTTTAAGGAATAGAAAATAAAACCCTAGTATCTGCAAAACCATCTGGAGACAGTGGTATGGGTTCTATGGGCTAGCACGGAATTCATTTTCCCAATTTTATTTCCCCAATGCCAATGGTTCTTATATTTATTCACATTTGATTGGCGGGGATTCTTGGCAGTGTTGAGGGTCATAGACATACATAACAACAAGATGGAAATAAGCTTGTCTGGGATCCTGGGAGTCGTTTTCAACTAGGGCAGATTTGGCCCTTCGAGGGACATTTGGCAATGTGTGTAGACATTGTTGTTTGTTGTGAGTGGGAACTGGTGGTGTTAATGGCATCTGGTGGGTATGGGCCGGGGATACTCCTAAGCGACCATCACTACATCGGCCAGCCCCACAACGAAGAACTATGTGGTCCTAAAAGTCAGTAGAAACATTCCTGCGAAACACTGGCATAGGCTAATTTATTTAGACACACAGCTTTTCAGGAAAATTTTTGTGTAATATTTTCCAGAGTATTTATTGTCCCCATAGCTCGGGTTTGTAATCATCTCTGACGTCACAATGATATCTTTTAACAAGGTAGCGGGCGGTGGCACTAATATATCTGGAAATCAAAAAATTTGCTTTTGGTTGCTAGAAGGAAAAAATCAGATTAGAGTAAGTCCCAGTCCTATAAAAAAAGAAAAACTGCCTCATTACTTGTTTTGACCTTGGGCCAACACAGCTCTTGGGCAAGCTAGCTTGCTTATGTTTTTCTTTTCTCTTTCCGTATCTGTGCGGCTCTAACTATCTATCAATTCCACTTCCAACACGACCCAGCAAGGTGTGTTAGTCTTCAGGGAAGATATGCAGAATTCAATGGTATTTCATTTAGTGGGGGTTAAGTTTATTTTTGGAGAGAGAGAGAGGGAGAGAGACAGAGAAAAAGACAGAGAGAGAGAGAGAGAGAGAGAGAGAGAGAGAGAAAGAGAGAGAGATATTGAGAGAGAGAGAGGGAGAATCCCAAGCAGGCTCCGCGCTATCAGTGTTGAGCCCAACACAGGGTTCGATCTCACTAAACGTGAGATCATGACCTGAGCAGAGATCAGGAGTTGGTCGCTTAAGACTGAGCCACCCAGGTGCCCCTCAATTCAATACAGAGTCATTCTCTCTATTCCTCTTTTTGGGTTTCTAGGTAGTTCCTTAGCCCCATGGTTATTTATCAGCTGGAATCCCACCTAACTGAGCATCACAGTGCTCTGTGAATCTTTAGTCTTTAGCTTGATTTAGAGTAAGTATTTCTGTTGCTTCTATTTTGTATCAAGTGTGGCTGAAGTGAGTAAAATAGGACTTGTGTTTTCATTTCCTATGGGTGCTGTAACAAAACACCACGAACTTATTATCACAAACACCAATTTATTATCTTAAAGTCTTGAAGGTCAGAAGTCCAAAGTGGCCTTCCCTGAGTGAAGATGAAGGTTCGCACGGGGCTGGTTCCTCCTCCAGGCTCTAGTAGAGAATCCATCTTCTTTCCTTTTCCAGATCCTAGGGACTGCCCACATTCCTTGCTCTGTATCCCTCATCACTCTGATTTCTTTCTTTCTTTCTTTCCTTTTTAAGTTTATTTAGTTTTGAGAGAGCACAAGCAAGGGAGGGGCAGAGAGAAGGAGAGAGAGAATCCCAGGCAGGCTCCACAGCATCAGCACAGAGCCCGATGTGGGACTCGAACTTATGAACCTTGAGATCATGACCTGAGCTGAGATTAAGAGACGCTTAATCAACTGCGCCACTCAGGCACCCCTAATTTCTGATCTCATCATCACATCTGTTCTCCATGCCTCTCATGTCTTCCTCTTTCACTAATCAGGATCTTGTGATTACATTGGACCCACCTTGATTATCTAGTGTTCTTTATTTCAAAACACTACACTTAATTACTCTAACAACCTCCTTGTTGCCATGGCATGTACCACATTGTAACCATGGAGATTAGGACGTGGGTATCCTTGGGGTCCTTTCTCTGTCTACCTTAGCTTTAATGTTACCAAATATGGTGTCAGTTGGTCAGATATTTTAATTTTACTACTCAGAGAAAGGAGCTGAATTCCCATACTGGCTCTTCAGTCTTTGAGCTATGTGGATAAAACAAAATTACTTCAACTTGCCTCAGTTTCCCTATCCCTAAAATGGGCTTTCCAAAAATTACTTGCAAGGGTTATTGTTGCAGGCTATAATGAAATAATGTACTCATACTAGAAGTATAACACCTGCCACGTAATAATTGTTCAATATACCTTAGCTGTTATGAGGATTAAACAAGATAATTGACGGGTCAGCAGAACTTTTCGTAAAGGGCCACGCAGTAAATACTTTTGGGTTTGCAGAGCAGGCAGTTTCTGTCACAACTTTTGAACGTTTAAAATAAGGTAAAAGTGGGTACAGACAGTGTGTCAATGAATTGATGTGGCTGCCTTCCAATAAAACTTTGTTTTTAAATGCAGTCAGCAAAGTGGATATGGCATGTGGAGGTCATAGTTGGCTAATCCCTACTCTAGAATAGTGTAAATAGACTAAACCCTAGCTACATATTGGTATCCCCTGAAGAGCTTTGAAAGACAGAGAATTGTACCACGTGTAATTTTCAGCTTTCTTCTAATTACAAAATACAATTTCTCTTATTTTTTCACTCCTGATTAAGAGTGCTTGGAGACTGCTTTGCAAATAGTAGGGCTTTAACACTACTTTGTTGAAAACACTGATAGTTCCGAGGCCCGACCTCAGCCATATTGAAACATAATCTCCGGGCAAGGTCTAGGCATGGGAATCTTGAAAATGCGCTTCGCATGGCGCTCCCACCAGCCTGAATGAGAAAGCTCCATGTCCTTGCTTCTGTTTTCCATACCAAGAAGAGGGCCTGTCATATCCTGGGCTCTGGATTAGTATTTACTGAGTATGGGTGGGTATTACACGCCATTCACACAATGCCCAGACCATAATTAATCCCAGTAAATTGCAGTTCATCATTTTGGGCCCTTTGACAGGCAACAATAATATCCCAAGCTGGCTAATTTAGTCAATATAGGAAATTATTAGCAAGATATGGAGGGCACCCAAAGAAGATTATCAGAAGGTTGTTACGGACTGCTTGTGGGTCGAGGTCAGGGAAGCCGCAAAAGATCCAACAAGGTTTCCACACCAAAGTATCATGTAGCCCCCAGTGTCAGTCGGGCTGAGGTTGAGAAAGCCTGGTGCACGGTAAAGTACGGGTTATCTGTTGTGTTGATGCGGTTTTCCTAGTTTCGGCGAAATGTGGTTTTCCTAGTCCTTAAACTCCTCCTGTGTATGTCCCACACCCTTACTTTAGCGGTCAAGTTGGATTGAAAAGAGGGGTACTGGAATCTGTGGGTTTATTGAAGACGACCGACTCTGAGGAGGTTATGAAGTTGAAAGTAGAGCAGAGTGATGCAGGGAAATAGAAAGTATGGGCCACATTTCCAAAATTTCCCTCTATGACGTGAACCAAGGATTGTGCTAACTGTAAGTTAGCAAAGACATTTGCAGTGACATTTGCAGTGAAATGAGGAAACACATGTTAATGGAATGCAGAAGAATATTTTCATGGTCAAATAGAAATGATTTTAAAATAAAGTCATTTAAAAAAAAATTTTTTTTCAACATTTTTTATTTATTTTTGGGACAGAGAGAGACAGAGCATGAACGGGGGAGGGGCAGAGAGAGAGGGAGACACAGAATCGGAAACAGGCTCCAGGCTCTGAGCCATCAGCCCAGAGCCTGACGCGGGGCTCGAACTCCCGGACCGCGAGATCGTGACCTGGCTGAAGTCGGACGCTTAACCGACTGCGCCACCCAGGCGCCCCCTAAAATAAAGTCATTTCAAAAGATTCAGTCTTACGTTCTTCAACATTACTACAGGAATTATTACATGCAAAAATCCCGGAATGTAATGAGATCTCAGTTACTATTTTTGGCGGGAACAAAAGGTACATATTAAGTTCATTGGTGTTCAGTAAATATTTTAACTCCTTCTTATGTATAAAATAGTTTTACAATATGGTACTGGCACCCCTTTTTTTCTATTTTATTTTATTTACAAAGTTTTTTTAATGTTTTATTTTTGAGAGAGAGAGACAGAGCATGAGCAGGGAAGGGGCAGAGAGAGAGGGATACACAGAATCTGAAGCAGGCTCCAGGCTCTGAGCTGTCAGCACGAGCCTGACGCGGGGCTCAAACTCGAGAACTGGGAGATCATGACCTGAGCGGAAGTCGGACGCTTAACCCACTGAAGCACCCAGGCGCCCCTTTTTCAAAAAAAATTTTCTTTAATGTTTTATTTATTTGTGAGCCTTCTTTTCTCTTTGAAACGTTAGGTACATAGGGCTTTAAAATATCTCACAGAAGCTTTATGTTAGTCGCCATTCGAACTTTTAATTTAAGCTGAAACTTTTTTCACGAGGGCGCATCAGATTAAGTTAATTCTTTTACCAGTTCCTGACACATTATCATCACTGATTATTAGACTTCCTCATGTGGTTCGTAGAAGAAATCATTTATTTCCCTTTCTCCCTATGCCACCACCATTTACATAACCAGGTACTTTTTCTACTCTTTTTAATGTAGATCTTTTTGTATGCACTTGTTTTTGCAAATGAGTGTTATTGTTGTACATTCGTTCTTTAATGGGTGATAAGTATCATTGTGTGTATTTTCTGAGCCCTGGGATTTTAAGATATTTATGCTTCTGTATACTTCTGCTCTATGTACTTCTTTGGTTTTGTTGTCTGTTAGTTTTTGAGCGGGAGGGAGAGAGGGAGAGAAAGGGGATCTTAAGTGACCTCGTCCCTCATTGCAGAGCCTGGATGCAAGGCTCAATCCCTCGACCCTGGGATCCTGACCTGAGCTGAAATCCAGAGTCCGATGCTCCACCAACTGAGTTGCCCATGTTCCCCTGCTCTACTTCTAATCTGTTACTTTTTCTAACTGTGGCAGAATGCTTCTTGGTGTTCAGAATACTTGGTTTTTGAGATACAGTCGCTTTGCACTAGTAACTTACGGTTCTATCTTTGCCCCTTTCATGATAGTCACAAATGTGTAATCAAAGAAAAAGTACTAGTTGTGAATAGCACTTAAAATGTCAATTGCAGGTTCCTCAAAACCGGTTCGGCCCATAGCCCCTTAAAATGTTCTTGCTTTTAAACCTGTAGAAGAAAAATCTCTGAATGCCCAAGCGTTACTAAATTCTTTAGAGATAATTTTGCTAAGGCAGATAACTGTTCAAAATGCCACTTAAAAATAAAGGTTTAGGTAGTCGCCTTTCCTTCCTGATGACTTTTATTGCGCTCTTTTCTTGGTATTACTGACATAGGGAATTGGTGTCTGAATTGTCCTGTCAACTTGTCCCTTTCAGCTTTACAGATCTTTTAGTTGCAGAGTTTTTATCTTGTATTACTCTGGAACATATGTGGAAAAGAACATCTAGGGGCACCCTAGATGGCTCGGTCGGTTAAGCGTCTGACTCCGGCTCGGGTCACGATCTCGCGGTTCATGAGTTCGAGCCCCGTGTCGGGCTCTGTGCTTCCAGCTCGGAGCCTGGCGCCTGCTTCGGATTCTGAGTCTCCCTGTCTCTCTGCCCCTCCCCTATTTGTGCGCACTCTCTCTCTCTCAAAAAATAAAAAAATAAATATGAAACATGTTAACACTGGCTTGTTCTTATTTGGAAGGGATAGGCAATACTTTTGTAAGTGTGTCAGTAGCACACTGTAACACAGCTTCATCTACTCGTGTGGCTATTTTTCTGTCTTAGGTCCCGAATGCCTTTCTTGTTTCGTCCGGTGTTTTGTAAACAGGTTCACTTCTTCCACAATGAATATTTGCTTTTCTAGTATCAAATTCATGGCCTATGGTGCTGTTTCCATGCCTTCTTATTTTTAGTTCATTTCAATTTCAATATTGAATCATAGCGTAGTCTTTGGAGAGACCTTTTATTTTTATTTATTTTAAAAAGAATTTTGTTTAACATTTATTTGTTGTTGAGAGACAGAGACAGAGTATGAACAGGGAAGGGGCAGAGAGTGAGAGAGAGAGAGAGAGAGAGAGAGAGAGAGAGAGGGAGAGAGGGAGACACAGAATCTGAAGCAGCGTCCAGGCTCCGAGATGTCAGCACAGAGCCCGATGTGGGGCTCAAACTCATGAACTGTGAGATCATGACCTGAGCTGAAGTCAGACGCTTAACCGACTGAGCCACCCAGGTGCCCCTTGAAAGACATTTTAAATGGGATTTAAACGTAACCGGAGGGGCGCCTGGAAGGCTCCATCAGTTAATCGTCCCACTTCGGCTCAGCTCATGATCTCACGCTTCGTGACTTTGAGCCCCACGACAGGCTCTGTGCTGACAGCTCAGAGCTTGGAACCAGCTTCAGATTGTGTGTCTCCTTCTTTCTCTACCCCTCCCCACTCATGCTCTGTCTCTGTCTCTCAAAAATGAATAAACATTAAAACAAAGTTTATAAAAAATAAACTTGAGTGGTGTCAACACTAGACCTAATTCAATACAAATATGAGTACATTGTTCACACACATGCAGGGCAAACCACTAGTGTTCGATGGTCAGCAATTTAAAATCCCCAGCAATTGTACTTTTCTTCCCAATTTCAAAAATGTTGAAGTGTGGAAATCATGCAACTTTTATAGGACACATCCAGAGGTATGTTCCAAAAATTCAATATGGTAGCTCCATTGTCCGTCATAGAACTGAGGTTCTTCTTCTCTGCTGTTCCATCTTTACCACATGGTATCTAGTGTCAAGGTGACTGTAGGATCCGTATTGACTTACTAATCTCCAGACATTACGTCCAGCCAGAAAGAAAAGTCAAAAAGGAGCTACAACTCATGGGGTACCTCTCATTTGAAAGGAGGTTGTCTAGGAAATGCAGCCTTTTATCTGGGCATGTGTGTGCCATGGGAACCAGTTGGGTGTTGTTATTAGTAGAGAGAACGGATGGTGACTCATCAACTAGGGATGTCGTCACCACAGCATTTTGAAAGGTGCAATCCCCATGGAACCTGATGGACAGCCCACTTCAGCCTACTTTAAATGACAGGACAATCAATGCGTAATGCTTAAGGAAAAATCTTAACATTTTGTTCTCACCATAATATTCAATTTAAAATTAAGCACATCTGTACTAATTGGCACTTCATGTGGCATAACCACTCTTGCCTGATGAGTCTTCTCCATCTCAGTCACCTGTTCAACCCACCTCCCACCTGGTTGCCCACTGTCCAAATTAGCTTTCACACAACAAATCCTCCGTTCTTGGATTTGAGGTCATCTGGTTTTGGTGGCCTGGATACGTGTTTGCTACCTCTAGCCGATTTGGTGTTAGAGGTTCCCTCTTTGAGTCCACAAGGAATTTAGTAAATGCAGCAGCTTGAGGAGAGGAAATATCTAGGGTTTGCTTATCTCCTTTGGCAAACATTTAATCCACGTTGTGGCCGGCCTCGCTTTTGGGTCAGGCATTTCCATAGCCTTGATAATACAGAAAATCAGCGACAACCTATTGTGGGATTTTTAGGGTCATGCCCAAAATGACAGCCAAGGGAGAGGCAGTGGATTTTCTGAATAAAGACTCTGGTTCCTGGAGTTTGTGTTTTGGGCTGGTGGTACTTTGCGCTGCTTCTCACAGATCTCTTAGTGCACAGAAGCACCTAACACCCAATTGCTCAGTGTGAAACTCTCTGAATATGATTGATCCTAGTGATGATCATTTAATGTTATGGAATAGCTTCTCTGCTGGGAGAACCGACTTGGTCCTGGTTGCAGGACATAGACAAAGAGACCTGGTAAACGCTGTCCAATGCCTACTTGGGTAGCAAGAACTCTTGCCATTTGCCATACACTGTTCTGTGCGCTTTCTATACACGAATTCATCCAGTGCACTCACACCCCTTGCATCATACCACGTCATTGTGTCCTAGAAGACTTCCAGCAGCCTGTATCTGAATCCACGTGACTTTGGCATTTTCCTGAAGTGTTGTTGTTGCTGTCCTTTTGTCCAGGAGTATCTCAGAAACGACGGATAAGGGCTTGGTGTATAAATACCCCAATTCCCTTGCTCCCAAAAAGTATTTTAGAGATGTGCGTTTCGAACCATTCCCGGAGTTTCGCGGTGGGTATGAGCTCCAATTACCCACTGTGGTAGCTAGTTGGATAATATGCTAAAACCTTGGGTTGCAAGTAACTTGTTTTGCAAGTGTTGCGCAAGACGAGCGAACATTTCTCATGAATTTTAACTTGATAAACGGGTGATGACTCACAACAAGCCTAGTCTGGGACGTCAAACGTCACATGATGTCAACTGAGCCAATGATTTTTGAAGTTCACTTTGATATACGAGTGCTTTGGATTACAAGCATCTTTCTAGAACAAATTATGCCTGCAAATCAAGGTTTTACTATGTATTGTTTATTGAGGGCTTTCTCTTCCCATTATAGGTAGCTCCCACAGCTTTTCACTAGAATCTTTGTCATAGGGTCTACTTTCGGGAAACCCAAATTAAGACACATACTATTATCAACCCCGTTTATTAGATACCGGTATTACATTGATTTTAGAGACAAGGAAATTGAAACAGAAAGAGGTAAAGGAAAGTGGCAGAGGTGGAAATCTAATACTCCCAATGAGCCTGCCCTCTAGTCACACCACATGCGTGCTACATCAGCTATGCAATGATTTAGTTACATTTCCGAAGGAGAATCGTGTTGTCCGACGTGGACGGTGGGTAATGCGCTATTGTGTTTATGACTTGGTCCCTGGAACATTTGAGAAATGCCAGTCTTTAAATGTGCAACCTTTTCTTTTTGAGGACCTGGTGTTTCCACCGATCCAACCGCTTGGAGGGTTGATTTTAAATCAGGTCCTATTTCGGGGTTGCTCAGCTCTCCCAGCCAAAAACCCTTCATAATCGTCGGCAATCTAGAAGGTGATATTTTTGGCTTTTATTTCCTCCCAACTCTGTTAGTGCCTGGATGATAAATGTCTTTTAATGAAAGCCTATAGGGCTATGGATTTACTGGTCTTCACTGGTAAACCGACCTTTGTCAGTATGTCTATAAATACGAGTTTCAGTAGTTTCATATGAGGGTATCTTGGCTAAGTGAAAGGGAGTTAAAAAGTTACCGCTGGAAAACTTCCTTCAATAACGGTTACTTCTGCTTTTCAGTCTTAATATCCCCATGTCGTGATTCCAATAGGGCTCTCCTGATCCTACCCCCTTAAGATACAAGCCATTAACAGGTTCCTATCAATGTAACTTTTATCTGCCTGTTTTCAATTTTTGGATTGTCCATTTCCTTTCAGATTATGATTCAAAAGGCCTACCATTGATCCTGCATGACTTTCGGTTTTGAGGCAAAGATTTATTTAAGTTGCTGGAAAAGCTTTGTATGTATTGAAGAAGTTGTTTCTTAGCCTAAATTGTTTCTTATTTTATTTTACTATTTGATCCCTCTCAATTTAATAATGATGTCATCCTGAAAATACTTTGTGTCAGTGTAGAGAGCAATGGGATATTTATATTTTCCATTCCTAAATTCCTGGGGAATTCTCGAACCCAAGATTCTGCTTCTCTCGGGCGTTGAGGCACCATTCTCTTGTACATAGAGGGTATGGAATGTTACAGAAGAGGGAGCCCAAAAGAAATGAAGGAGAAAGTCCAATCCTGGGAGGACCTCACGTTTATTAAGAAAGCCATCAGTTCTGAGCCTTACCCTGCTGCTTTACATATCACTTCATTTCGTCTCAAACTACAAGGAGATTAAGTTACTTTCCCGTGTTGGTGATAATACTAGAGAAATTTTTGAGTTATTCAAATACAGGTCTGTCTGACTCCGCAGTTCTGTTCCCACACATGAGTCCCAGATTGTCTTGAAAGCCTCCATGGTAAGTGGTAGAGTTTTTGTTTGTTAGATGAATGGGAATATGTAGTCCTTTTTGGTAACCCTTAGATGACATCATGAAGCAAATTGTGTGAATTTCAGGGTACTCCACATGCTTCATTTAGGTGGCCACCATTGTAAAGGTTGGGAGCACGTTGACGGCCTGGGAAAGCATTCTCAATGTCTTGGCGGTCCCCGTTGTTCCGTGGAAGTCATTCTAAATGACACATTTGACTCTTGGTGTACCCATGTTCTATTTGGACAGTAGAATCCTGCTTGGGTGGTGGTTTGTCTCCCACTGGAATTACTGAACACACCTGAAACTTGAGAAGAAGGGTGTCTGAATTACAGGTTCAGCTGTACTGAATACCTAAGGATGGGTGACGTTGCCCTGGAGAAACAATATTGTTGGACAGTATGCGTGGCTTTCGTAGAGAGATTCCTGAGCCTTGCAACCCTCACCATCTTAATCCATTCTTTCTTTATCAATAGAACGTTCTCAGTTCTTTAGTTCTTAGTGTAATGTATTTGGAGATAAAATGATGAAAGGACTTTGTGTCACAAATCCTCCACCAACACCCCTTCGGCCCCTCCCAGCTCAATTTTCTATTCAACCTGAATGATATTTTCGCGCTATATTTTAACAAGAGGATTTTGTTCTTAATCTTCCCCACTCAGCCCGCACTATCAATGGTGGAAGTTCCAAGGAGGGTTATGTATGGTTTCCTCTTAGGGAGTAATTGGCTGTAAGAAAACAATAACCGAAGAGTTTCCCCTTAGGTGTTGATTAAAATGAAAGTAGCTGGGGTCTTCCAGAGCAGAATTTGCAAGCCAGTGAAATGTGACTTTAGGTTTTTCTATTTCCTTTCCTGTTCTTTGTTTTTTACTACAATCGCAAAGGGGATAAGGTTGATTCCTAAGGCTCCGCCCATTCCTAAATTAAGAGGACCAGCACCCAGTTGCCATTTACATATTATGAATATAAAGATTATAAAATATTTGTAAGGAACTCTTTCCCGCGTTGTGTTTGATTATAACACCTCGTTTTGTATGCGGATGTATTTCACAGCTTTGTAGTTTATGGATCATGTAGCAAAACCTGCTGTTTACAAATGGTTGGGGTTTAGGGGAAGGCTGATCATTAGTACCCAAAAATACACTGGCCATTCACTTTGAAGTATGTTTTGTAATAGTGTCGTTTACCTGTGACTGTGATCATTCCATGTCATAGTCCCTTATCACTACTTACAAGAGTCCACAGAAGCTGAGGCTTCAGGCAAGTTGCTGGTTTTTTAGAATTCTTCGTGAACATGTGAAGAAACTTCGAGTCTTTTGGCTACCATATATAACGTTCAAGGGAGTGAACTCGTCCATCTTGTGGTAAATGCCAAAGTGCTAAACAGCAAGCTATTAGGAAAACGCTAACATTAATTGAGCATCTATTTTGTTCCAGGTCTTGTCCATATTCTCTCGCTCCCTCCTTCCCTCCTCTCTCTCCATATCCCTCCCTCTCTCTCTCCATCTTTTCTGTTGGCCTTTCTTTTTCCCTGTCTCCTTCTCCCTTCTTCCTTTCTCCCTTTCCCCACTCCCTCCTTTTGTTCTTTGCTGGATATAAATGGTACTGAGTTAGAGTTCCAAAACAACACTCTACCTCCTGAGGTGAGTAAGTGGTTCTTGGCGGCTTGATGGTCTGTTTCTCCCTGTGCACCCTGTCACCTGGTCTCCTTGATGGCCAGCGCTTTCTACTTCTGTTCTAGTTGTGGGAGGCCATCTCTTCCTGGTCCGTTAACAATTTGTTTGATGTTGTCTTTGAAGGTGGGGAGCGACTTCTTAAATTCGAATTTATGCTTCTCAAATGAAAGTTTTGATAATCAATACCTTTTAGATTTACATCAGTTCTTACATCTGTAATGACCTTGACATTCTTGCAAGGTAAATTTTCACGAGACTGAATTCTAGGTTCTGATGTTCAAATAAAAAATATGTGTTTCGGGGGCGTTTTAATTGGTGTCTTATGACTCCTTAGTTTATACTTTTTACCTCTTTGGAGATTTGATTACAGTTCGTTTGCTTCCTTTTTGGGTAAGGAAAAAAATAAGAAGGGATCTGGCTTGCTCGAGACGAGGGATATTTGCTGTATGTGCATCGTATGCTCATTTTTTCCTTCAGCCTCTTAGAAAAGAGGTTACTAATACCGTGTATTTTGTCCCTGTTTCTTTAAAATCCCTTGCTTTTGAAACACCAGGAAAAGGTTTTTCACAAGATTTTGTCTGAGCCTCGCGTAATCTCTTTCTGTAGTCATCCTGCGACTATCCCTACTTAATTGAAAAAAATTTTTTTGCTTAATTTATAGATAAGGATGACCTCTCCATGACCTGAGGGCTCAGCTCAGATACCATCTTCTCCTAGAAGCTGTTTCTAGGCTAAGAGACCCTCCTCTGTATCCAGTAGCTTGAGTGTGTTCTCTACTTCGATATTTCTTCAGTCTATTCGATTTCTCTCTTAATAGGTTCTCCTTCCCCATTAAACTGTGCACTTCTGTCTATATTGCCAGCAGTCACCCCCACACTGGACACGTGTATCCCACTACTAGTACTTAGAAATAGTGCTAGATCTTTCTTTGGAAAGTGATAACTATAATGCATGCTTTTTCTGTATTATAAATTTAGTTTTTAAGGGGTAGTAACTATATTTTAATGTAATTGATGGCCTCTGCAATTCTCTATGTTTTATTTTTTGCATTTAAAACATTGTTCTGGTGGGGCACCTGGGTGGCCCAGCTGGTCGAGCGTCCGACTTCGGCTCAGGTCATGGTCTCGTGGTTCGTGGGTTCGAGCCCCGCGTCGGGCTCTGTGCTGACAGCTCAGAGGCCTGGAGCCTGCTTCCGATTCTGTGTCTCCCTCTCTCTCTGCCCCTCCCCTGCTTGTGCTATATCTCTCTCTCTTCCTGCCTCCCCCATTTATCTATCTCAACAATAAACCCATGTTAAAAATTTAAGAAAATCAAATAAAACATTGTTCTGGGAAGGAGTCAGAGGCTTCAGCAGACTGCCACAGGCTCTCGTGGCACGCAGGAGGCCGGGAGTATCTGCTGGAACAATGTGTCCCACAATTAAGAGACCTCTCCACACGGTCTGAGTGGATGGTTTTACATGCCCTTGTCATGGCATCCCCACTTATCGTCACTCTGGAGAAGGCTTTTGGACCTGTGGCTGGTGCAAAGAAGAGCAGGGATTGGGTGAGACCGCCTGCCCTTTCAGGTCAGGCTGATACTTGGCGGATTTGAGCTTCCATCGGTGTTTCTGTTTGTAAACAGTATTTGTTTCTATGTGACATGGTTGGTATATGCGCAGAAGAAAAGTGCTGGGGAGCCAGACATAATCATGTTACTCTCTGGCTGCATCCGATGATAATACCATTATTGGTAGTTTGCAAGAAGCTGAAAATAGCCACCGCTTTTTTGACTTTTCTCCCGAAAGGCCAAAGATGTTGCTTTTCTTTTGCTGTTTCTTTTAAAACCTTTGGCATGAATTTTCCTCTTCCAGGTGGCCTCACAAAGTCTCTCCAAGCACAAGTGCCTTTTGCGGCATCTCGTGTGCATTTTTCCGAGCACACCTCATTGTGTCGGAGGAAAGGGTCGGTTGATTAGTCTTGCTCAGACATTCTCTAGGCGTTTGACATTTTTGACCTCTCCCTCGTGATCCTACTTTTCAGGGAATGTAAACCCTACTGGTTGAAAAGTGCCTCATCCTTTTGCCTTCAAAGGTACTCACTTATTTACAGCCACACCCAGGGTCACCGGCCTGCTCTCATTACGATGCAAGGGCAGCTTGTTGTATTTTCAGGTTTCTGGGTGAGGCAGACTTTCTGCATTGCATCCTGCTTCTTGTCATACGGCCACACTTGGCATACTAGAGTAGATAGGGGAGACCCATTTTCATCCATCAAGCTGTACATAACACAGTTGTATCTGGAAACATGCTCTTCTTCTCCCCACATGCTTTTGTTTGGGGAAATATTGTTGTGTTGTATAAGAAGATATTACTTATTCATGGAGGTATTGTTATATTTAAATGAATTAATAAACATTTGGAGCGTTTTCCCATTTTAACTTCCAGTGCGGTTTAAAACATTTTTTTTTAATTTTTTTTTTTACATTTATTTCTTTTTGAGAAAGAGAGAGAGAGAGGGAGAGAGCATGCGAGCGAGCGGGGGAGGGGCAGAGAGAGAGGGAGACACAGAATCCGAAGCAGACTCCAGGCTCTGAGCCGTCAGCACAGAGCCCGACGTGGGGCTCGAACCCATGAGCTCAGGGATCGTGACCCGAGCCGAAGTCCAGTGCTCAACCGACTGAGTCACCTAGGCACCCACTAATTGCCAGTGCACTTTTATCAATAGATATGAACAACATGAGGCAAAGAGCTTTGACTAGGCCATCAGTAATGTTCGGAAGCAGAAAGGAGTCAAGAGGCCAGAACGATGGTCTTGGTCTACTCTTACCGACCATACTTCTTCACCTCCAATCCTTGCCGTGATCCTATGTGATGTGGCTTCTACCCTCATCAGTACGCTGAACCTATTGGCTCCAAAGTCACTGAATTCAGTGGGCAAGTGCTTACTAGACCTGGGAAATCATTCCACACTGTTCTTGACCATTTTCTGGACATGCTTTTATATTGATTCAGGGACGTCAAGAGAGGAGCGTCAAGCTCAACTCCTGGTGTTCCTTCTCTCACCACCAGTCCTCCTCTGTCTCCTTCTTGTGCTTCCCTTTCTGTGACCACTCTTGAAGGTAAGTAACCCTTGGGGATCTGGCCTCCTCCCATGCTACCTGGACAATCCCATTGCTTTGTTGTTTGCAGTGACCATTTCTGGATTGATGAAAGCTGTGTCTTTATCCTTGATTCCCTCCCCACTCTTTGGACCTGAATATTGAACAGCTTGCTTGGATACCTCTACTTGGATATTCCATCAGCACTTACATTGTAATTCGTCACGACCTGCTCCTTCATCAGTATTTCCTTGGCCCATCTTTCATCTAGTTGCCAAATCTAGATTAGACTTTCTTCTCAAAGGAAGCCTTTCTTTGCCCGCATCCTCCCCCTTATCCTAGCAGTACCTATTCATGGAAAGAGGAAGTCCACATTTTTATGTGTACTTTTTTGTTGTAAGGTACAGCAATTACCCTGATTTTTCCATTGTCAAGTAATCATAGAGTGCCTTGAACAGAGAAAAGCAGTGATTTCAGAATTTACCAAATACAACATTCATCGTTTCCCTAAGCCCCGGGTATAATTTCATCTACCGCCCACCAGAAAGACCTAAGAAAGAACACCGATGCGCTGGGGTGGTAGTTGGAGGTGGGCAACATGTTGACCGGGTTCAAAACTTCTGTCTGAACAGAAGGAGGGTGGTTGTAATGAATGAGGATGTGATAAGAACATTTTTTGAGATGACTATGTCACAAAAATAATTCCATTGTTTTTTTTTTTTTCTTTCCAGAAATGGTTTTAAATTCTAACACCCCTAACTAGAAATATGGTGCTTCCATTTAACTGTTTTATCCTGCCTGTGAACAAATGAAACTATAGGATTTATCATAGCACCTAAATTCTCTATTAACGTTATCTGGTAGGTCAGGAAGCCCGAGGGAAACAGGGTTTCATGCTAACTTTGCATTTCTGAAAAAGTAAAATATTTCCAATAGAAGTAAAAGGGTTTTTCTCAGTTGTTTCTTTTTCATAGATCTGTATCATTTCTAGTCCATTGCAGAAAACGCTAATGCGATTTAAAGAGAGATCATGTAACAAGGGTATTTGAGTTTCTGCTTTGTCGTCTTCCTGCATTCCATTCATATGCCCTTTCCATTGTATTTCCATTATTGTCGATAATTGTATTCTATTCCCACTAGTGTGGACGGGTTGAGAGATCTTCATTTCCTTCCAATCATAAACCCTTATGACGTCAATGTGCAATGTTTTCGATTCTTTGAAATCAGGGTTTGTTTATAAAGCATTTCCTTCTGGTATTATAATTTTAGTCATTAATCCTGGAATTTATAAATGATTATGGCTTTCGGCTTAGCTCCTTTGTCTCTTGGGTGCTGCGTTTTCCTCGTTATCCAGCGAATGAAGACCCTGGTCTACAGATCCATTCAGTTGAACAAATATGTAATGGGCATCTTCTAGAAAGACATTGCATAGGATGTTAGGGGCAGACGACAGGCCATCACATTCAGTGTATAAAACC
Source organism: Prionailurus bengalensis (assembly GCF_016509475.1). Lineage (NCBI taxonomy): Eukaryota > Metazoa > Chordata > Mammalia > Carnivora > Felidae > Prionailurus > Prionailurus bengalensis. Next base: position 9,351,730 of record NC_057361.1, read on the forward strand.
TGATTAGAGGAGGGTTTTTGTCTAATTACTTTCTCTTCCTTCCGCCCCACTTTCTTCATCTGAATAATGGGAAAAATGATACCTATTTTTCAGAAGTATATGAAGAATTAAATTATAGAACGCCCATAAAGTGCCTAGCTCAGTGCTTGGGGCACAGTCAGAATTCAATCAATAATAGCCTTATGAGCAAGATTACAAAAGATTAGGACAGATTCCACGGGATTCCACAGTAAGCTACAGAGAGGTATTTTGTTTTCATCCGAAGTGCGATACATAGACGTTTGCGAAGCAAATGAGGATGCTTCCGTTGGATTGGAAAGAGGCCAGTGTCTCTCTGAAATTAGCATTTTGACTCTTGTGGTGTCTTCTTTTTTTTTTTTTTAAATTTTTTTTTCAACGTTTATTTATTTTGGGGACAGAGAGAGACAGAGCATGAACGGGGGAGGGGCAGAGAGAGAGGGAGACACAGAATCGGAAACAGGCTCCAGGCTCTGAGCCATCAGCCCAGAGCCCGACGCGGGGCTCGAACTCACACACCGCGAGATCGTGACCTGGCTGAAATCGGACGCTTAACCGACTGCGCCACCCAGGCGCCCCTCTTGTGGTGTCTTCTAATATTCATGAAGGTGATCCGCTGCCAGACTTGAGTGACAGCTCTCTCGCATGTTGGTTTTAGTTGCTTTATTGTTCACGCTTGTCCCTTTTTAAAGGCAGAATAGGGCCAGAAATGCAAACGATGTGACTTTATCCCTAGTGCCGATGTTTACTGGAGTGAGGGAAGGGCAGTCCACCTATGTAGATGGTGTTTGTGCAAAGTGAGCTCAGCTGTTGAGAAGAAAGCTTTCACCAGCAGCTGAGTGTTTCATAACCTGCCTGTGGAAACCCAGTAGGGTTCCAGAAGCAACATCTAGAGGCAATAACCTTGTGTTCCTGGCATTCTCATGTAAAAGGATTATTTTCTGGGTTTGGGAGAGAAAAACACCTTTTGAAAAAGTCCTGCTCCTGAACTACATCTGTGCGGGAGCTCATCCTGAGCCGGGTCATTTGGTCTCGTAAGACCTACTCTTAACACTGTTCAAGCGCACACCCCAAATTGTTCCTTTCGGAGGTCTTGAAAAAAATATCAAGATTAGGGTTTGAAAAGAATGGAACCTTAAATGAGTGTTCCTCCTTAATTATGTTTTCTGCTCCCACTGCAAGGATTATGGACTTTTAAGCTTCTAATCTTCCACCTTTTTGATATGTTTCCTGTTATAATATTATTGCTGCCTTAGTAGGGGGAAAAAACAGCTGGAGAGGAAAATGAACCCGTTCGATGTAACTGAGGTGTTTTGTCTCTGGTTCAATCGTTGTCTTTATTTTATTTTAAGAGATTTTTATAATTGCCTTTTAATTACATGAGATTGTTTTTCTTTAAAACAATTTTTTTTAATGTTTATTTTTGACAGAGGGAGAGAGAAAGAGAGAGAGAGAGCATGAGCGGGGGAGGGGCAGAGAGAGAGGGAGACCCAGAATTCGGAAGCAGGCTCCAGGCTCCCAGCTGTCAGCACGGAGCCTGGCGCGGGGTTCGAACTCACAGACCTCGAGATCATGACCTGAGCCGAAGTCGGACACTCAACCGACTGAGCCAGCCAGGCACCCCTCATGAGATTGTTTTTCATGTAGTGAACTAATTTCCTGCTATGTAGTGATGTTCTTTAATTACCTGCATGAAACCTTGACTCATCATTTTAAAAGAAGAGCAGTCTTCTTTTAGTGGTGTTACTGTGGGTTGACTACTGCCAAGGCCCCCCAGTCTCCTGGTTTCAAAAGTTTAAATAAAAGCATTCAACCGTCTGGATCACCTAAGCTTGTCAGCAGACGCTAACAAGTATCACCTGTTGTCTTAAGCTCTTAAAAAACAAATTAAGTGGTAAAGAAGGAAGGAACCAAGGAAGGAAGAGAAGCTTTGAAAACCAATGCTCTTTTTGGTTGAAGGGGCCACGTTGAGTTTTTAATGACTTTTTATTTACTTGTTAACGGTGACAGAGCATTGTGGATGTTTGTGTGGAAGAACTGAAACACGTCACCAGTGAGAGATGATGGAGAGTGTCCCATGTGGGTACAGTAACTGATCAGAGAGCAGATTTTTAGAACTTGCAGTATGGCCCTTGTCAATTCTTTTCCAGTGGATTTCTTCTCCTATGTCTAATCAGCCAGTAATGCTTGCCATTGAAAACCGTTTTACTAATATTGGTTTTGTTTTCTCTTGTTACATTTTTTAAAAAAAATTTTTTTAACGTTTATTTATTTTTGAGACAGAGAGAGAGAGACAGAACATGAACGGGGGAGGGGCAGAGAGAGAGGGAGACACAGAATCGGAGGCAGGCTCCAGGCTCCGAGCCATCAGCCCAGAGCCCGACGCGGGGCTCGAACTCACAGACCGCGAGATCGTGACCTGAGCCGAAGTCGGACGCTTAACTGACCGAGCCACCCAGGTGCCCCTCTCTTGTTACATTTTGTATATGATATAGTATTCCTGGAATATCAAAAGTTCTTTCAAAAATTTTTTTTTCCTATTTTCCAAGAAGTTTTTAAAAGAATATTATGAAAAAATTTTTGTCTTGGTTATCACAAAAAGTTTTACACAATTGTCTTTTTTTTTTAAGTTTATTTATTTTGAGAGAGAGAGAGAGAGAGAGAGAGAGAGAGAGAGCAAGCAAACAGGGGAGGGGCAGAGAGAGAGAGAGAGAGAGAGAGAGAGAGAGAGAGAGAGAGAATCCCAAGCAGGCTCCACACCGCCAGCACAGAGCTCGACGTGTGGTCGATCGAACTCACGAACTGAGAGATCATGACCTGATCCGAAGCCAAGAGTCGGACGCTTAACCGATGGAGCCACCCTGGTGCCCCTATACAATTGTCTTAAGTGATAAAATTGAAGTGTCCAAAGCAGTGCTTCTCAAAGTTTAATGAGTATGATCATTACCTTGGTATGTTGGTAAAATGTAGATTCTGATTAAATGTATCTGGGTCAGGTCATGAGCTTCTGAGTTTTCTCTGAGCTCCCAGGTGATGCTGAAGATGCCAGTCCATAGACCACACTGTGAGAAGAAAGGTTGAAGTCCAAGTCTGAAGGTCATGTTCCGTTTCAGCCTCACTGCATACACAAGAAGTGAGTGTGTATCCCCCTACCGTCTCAGTCTGTCCATGTGGGAAAAGTTACATTGTCACATCACGAAACTAGGAAAATTGCTCTAACGGTTTTTGAGTTACTCAAGCATTCTCATTTCACATGTCCTCGATCTGGGGTAAAGGTAGTGTTGTTCATATAATGCCTTGGTGTTCTCAAAAACAGGCCGTGGTGTAAAAACAAATCCCGCCATAACTCATTTCTAATTTTTCCCAAGTGTTTTGGACTGAATGTTGGTGTCCCTTCAAAATTCCTAGGTTGAAGCCCTAACGCCCAAGGTGATGGTGCTTGGTGTGAAACCTTTTGGAGGTGAGAAGGTTTAGATGGGGTTGTGAATGTAGTCCTCATAATGGGATTAGTGTCTTTATAAGAGGAGCGAGAGAAACCAGAATGCTCTCTCTTCCAGCCTTCTCGGTTTTCTGGAAGCCTCAAAAAGTGTTCTCTCCAGGTATAGAATCTGCTCCCACCTTGATCGTGCACTTCCCAGGCTCCAGACGTGAGAAATCCACGTCTGTTGTTTAAGCCTGACAGTCTAGGGTATCTTCTAAGTCAGTGCAAGCTGACTTATATGGCAAAGGATGTTTTTTAGGCGTTGAATATGTGAAGTCCCTCTTACAAAAATTCCTAAACCACTTTAAACAAGTTTTCCCATTGTTGCTAGTTAGTCCCCTGTTCTGCTGTCATTCTCGAAGACAAAATAAAAATGAACTAGACCCTTGGTGTTCTTTGCTAAACAGGCTTATCTACTGAACTTGTGTTAATGCTTAGCTGTCTTTTAAAACTCTATTCTTCTATTTGGTTAGACCACATTCTTCAAAGAAATGCCACCTCCCTTCTGTTTACTGTTTTAGCTTTGTGTTTTGCAATGTTCTTATGTGTCCTTGGCAAGGTAGTTCTCAAAGTTATTAGAAATTGCCAGTAAACCAAAGTTGGATTTCTCTTCCTTCTCTTCTGTGTTCACGAAAACATAAATAAAGATTACATGTAAAAAGGCACTCTCTTAAGTTTTCTTAGAACTCTGGGTTGGCTAAATCCTGTTCTTGTTCATTGCTGAATGAATCTGTGATCATCATATTATAGATAGCAAACAATTTGTTGTATAAAAAGTACTAAAAATTGAAATCAAAATTGAATAGTTTCATGATAATAGGTTTTACATTTTTTACGTTTCCTTCAGTGGTTCTCAATTGGAGGCCGTGGTCAGGACAAGGACAGTTTGGCTCTCACAGGGACATGGGCAATGTCTGACATTTGGGTGGGCAGGACTGAGGGTGGATGGGGGATGCTGACTTCTTGTGGGTCAAGGTCAGGCATGTTGTTAAGCCTTCCACATTTGTTGTGGCACATTTCTACACAACAAAGAATTATGTGAACCCAAATCTCCAGAGTGCCAAGGGTAAGAAATCCTGGTTTACTGGGGCACCTGGGTGGCTCAGTCCGTTAAGCGTTTGACTTCAGCTCAGGTCATGATCTCACGAGTCATGGGTTCGAGCCCCGCGTTGGGCTCTGTGCTGATAGCTCGGAGCCTGGAGCCTGCAGCCTGCTTTGGATTCTGTGTCTCCCTCTCTCTCTGCCCCTCCCCTGCTTGTGCTCTGTTTCTCTCTCAGAAATAAAGAAAAGATTTAAAAAACAAAGAATTCCTGCTTTACTATTACTTCATATATTGTTGCCCGCTTACTGTTTTAGTGTGTGAGGGAATTAGCCATGTGATTCACATCAGATAAAGAAGAATCGTATATTCTTTGGCAACAAAATTGGATTCTTTGTGATATTTTGATATACTTTGCATAGGTAATTTTTTATGTTCTTAATGACAGGATATATCTGTATATACTAAACCATTAAACGTTTCTCTAGTTTCTTTTTCAACTCATAAATACCGTACAACTCTGTCATTTTGTCCTATTTATTTAAAAATACAGTTTTGTAACAACTATCCCTCGAGAAAGACTAGGGTCCCTCAGACTACAGCGAATGGTCCCTATTTCTGGGCGGAATATGGAGTTACGTTTTCTGTCAGAGTATTGTGATGTGACATTGCAAGGTATACATTGTAGAAAGAAGATCACTCTTATTGAATCACGTTGATCCTGAGTCTCTGTGGACAAGATGGCCGACCATTCTGCCAGTGTTCCCAGAGTCTTCCACTGTCCAGGGTGAGCCAGCTTGAGGGATATTTGGGACCAGCCCCCTCACCGTAGAGCTCCGTATTGGCAGTTGGCCACTATTAACCATGGCAACGGTAATGAGATTATATAAAGCAAAGGCTGAGCCCTGAAATCAATGACCTAATTTAAGCCAATATGCACAGGCTCGGTTTGCATAAGGCCTTTTTATCCTTTTTCATCTGAGCTGCTGACTTTTAGAAGGACCTCTGTAGGCCACTCTCCTGCCTCCACCTTCAGTAGGCCTTAGAAAAAGCACCAGGGAACAAGAAACGGAGTCCACCTCACCCCAAACTGAGAAACAAAGCCACGAGACAAAAATGCCAGAGCAGAGGGCAATTAGACGGAGTGATTAAGTAGCTCTGTTGGTCCTTCCAGAAGCACAGACTTCTGCTTTTATGCTGGTTCATGAAGAACACTGTGTCATTCTGTTCATTTCATGCCCTCTGGGAAACCTCTGTCAATTCTGCTCTTTTAGCTATACCTTTCAATCTTTCCTTGGAAATAAAACGTACTCAATCTCGTCTCTATTCCTTAGGGTTTTCGGCTATAGAATTTAGTGTTTGTCGAGTGGGTTCACATCCTTGCTGTCACCCACTGTGTGACCTCAGATAAGGTATATAATCTCTCTGTGCCTCTTCTCGTTGAAAATGAATCCAATAATAGTCAACACATTGGTATTAATCAGCTAAATTCATGCTGGTAAACCTTTTAAGATGATGTCTGACACATTATAAGGACAATGTAAACATTAGCTGTCGTGATTTGTAGATTTAAAAGCTAACTTCTGTTTGAACACCTTAGTCATTAATTTTGTTTTGATGTAATGATAATTAATTGGTCTTGAAATGCCTTTTCCAGTACTTTATCACCACATATGTGAGAACGTTCGATGTCCCTCATACAAAACCTCATGTTTGTCACAAGCCCGGCTTCTCTACCAGTTGTATTTTTGTCTTTCCGTGTCTCTAGTAGAAAAAAGCAAACAATCAAGCAATCAGAATTTTGCTGGCTCAATTCAAGATGCCGGCCAGTGCACACCTAATTCTCAGGGGTAGGCCAGTTCTGTACAGTCACCTCAAGCTAAAGGTCCCAGATGAGCAACTGAGTGACAATGAAATTACAAGGTATAGAAAACCTAGGAGAATAACGCCTCAGCGCCAAAGTGAAAGGAAGCAAGACTTGGGTCAGTCTTTTTGGGGTGTGGGCTTGGGAGATAAAAGGGAGAAAACAGGAAGATGGCGCTCATGCGCTGGACAAGGCCAAGTTCTTGCCCTCACCACCGGCTAAAGCTACCCTATATCCAGGTGCCGTCTCCAGTCAACGGTGAACGTGACCAATGCCACAAAGGGTGATTTCTGCGAGTCCATCTGGTAAAAGATGCTATTGTTTCTATTTTTATCCAAGATTTTAATTACCAATCATTTTTAACATATGATCGTCCTAAACGGATTATGATACAAAAACCGAAGTCTGTCACTTCCTTTCCCCTGCTTTGCTCTCCCCTGAAGCAAATACATTTACTGTGGTTTAGTTATTCTGTTATTTAGAAGTACATTTTTTTAACATAATGCAGAAATTGCTATCCTGCTTATTCATCCAGGTTTAGCCATTATCTTGTGACCTTTTATTATGACAGATTTTAACCACATCTTTATTTTTGTTACGTCGGCAGAGTGTTTTATTATGGTGTTGATTTAAAGATTATTCTGCCCTAATCTCGGTGTCTTATTGGGATTACCTTTCTTTCCGTGAAGAATTGTTTTGATCTTACAATTGCCATGGTTTGTTGGTTTGTTTGTTTCTTAATCATCTGGAAAAGTCTTCATACACCCCTTAAGAATTCTTGAAACTACCTCTCACCACAGTTTTCCCTAGGGTCCAGTAGGTCAGATAATTGATCAGTTTCTATTTTTTTTTCCTGAATTACTGTACCTTCCATCAATCTTGGGCTACTCTGAAGCTCTCATTTTGACTGGGTTCTCACATTTCCATTAAGTCATTCTATAGGTAGCTGGTGTATTGACTTAGTCAATGGGGATGCAGACCCAGGTGAATAAAGCTCTTTCTAGGGATCATCAGTCAAAGGCCTCTTCCTGGAGAGTTGCCTCACCCTTCTTTCCCTTGTAACCTGTGCCTCTGCTTCTTTAAATTCTTGGGAGTGATGAGGAAGTAAAGTGCTTGCTTCTGCCATTTTCACCCTAACTCCTCAAACCAAAGCCTCTGGATTCTTCTCTCTGCTAAGTTCCTTTAGCTTTCCTCCAGTTGATTGCTGTAATTTAGAATTGAGGTGCTCCTAAGTTGTTGGAGATTTGTCCTGTTTCTTCAACAGTTCTGAGTTTAATGTCTTTCTTCTTTAAAGTATGACTCTGATGCCCTTTTGTGTGCTTTGAATTTCAGGTGGTAAGCGTTGTCTTGGCCCTTCCTCAAAGGGTCAGTTAATGGACTCCAATGATTTGCAACAAAACTAAGGGTTGTTATGATCTCATTTCCCTTAATCCTATTATGACAAATTCTCTTGTCTTTCCATATCAACTCATTTACCCTTCCCCAGAGTTGCTGTGTACCTTTCGGTAGTTCAAGGAAAACCCGTTCTCAATGTGACTTTCAGGAAAAAAGCTACGTCTTCCTTGTTTTTTGTCTTGAATGGTGTTAACTCTTGGCAACTAGTCCTGCCTTCTCTTTAATCCCATTGTTTGCACATCAGTCTCCAGAACTGCTTCAGGGAAAGACATCATCTCATTTGTTTACCTCTGTGTCTTCCATGACTGCAGAGTTCCTTCCTTAGAGCAGGTGCTCAATCATATGTTCAATGAATGGATGAAGCATACTTTTTTCGGATGATAGCCCTCTAAAAGACAAAGACCATCTCTATCTTATTGCCTTGTTTGGCCTGTTCTGGTGCTAATGTCAGCTTCAGCAGTAGCTGTGGATGGATAATCTCAATGACAAGAGGGAAAAGTTGTTGCTGAAACCCTTCTGATTAGTGAATTCTGATTAGTGAATTACCTTCTTGAGTTTTACACCCTTTTTTCCACAGTTTTATTGTATCACGAATCGGTTTATCCACACCCTTTGTTTTCTTGATCTTCAAATTTTTAAACATTTTCTTACATCTCTCAGATAGATGTAGCTCTGTCTTTAGGGGAAAAAATGACATTATTGAAGTCTTCTGTAGATGAAAAACATTCTCTGAAGCATTTAACTGCTGCTGTTAGTTTTCCAGAAAAATATTTCCATTACATTTAGGGTTTAGAAGAGTATTTATATTCAAACTGCACAGAGCAATTCAGTCTTTTCCTTGAGTAACAAATCAAATTGCATCTTAAATATTATATTTAAGAGAGACATAGCTTTCCATTTTGGCTTTTAGGAACATATCTTCAATCCATTTATTCATTCATTTATGCAAACATTTATTGAAAACTATTATGAGTCAAGCAATTTGGGGGATTTAGGTATGCATATGTAAATAAGATATGTTCTCTACTCCAAAGGAGTCTTGGAGCGAAAAAAACCCATAATTTACAAGCAAAATACAAGGCATTCCATGTGGCTATATAATGGTTCATGGGACCAGTGTAAAAGGACATGAATGTGCTATCTGATGACTGAGCTTCATTAAAGAGGAAATCTGTAATCTTGCTGTTCTCAACAAGTTTTTGAATAGCCCGAATGTCAAACCTGTTCAAGCAAAATTTAGGTTATAATCCATCAACCATGTATCGACTACTCACTATATGTTAGGTGAGGGTCCCATTGTTTACACATATCTAATAAAACTAGTAGCATGAGTTAAGGTACGTTTGATATTTATAACAGAATGGAGTGAACTAAGTAGGTAAATAGGAAGAATTGGAATTTTCCATTCACTTCCATTCCCATTGGGATTTTGTGGTTGTTTCAAAAGTCTGTGCAGACTAGACTGTGGAGTTCTAATAGAGGTCCATTCCTCTTTTTGTGGTGGCGATTAAGTGTTTGTGTATTCATGAATTACAATACATGATTGTTGTGCCCAAGATCATCTGTGATAAACTGCTTGGTTGATCACTTTATTTACTCTGGCTCATGTCACATCATTGGAAACACAAAAAAGCGATACGTTTAAGAAGGTGTCATTTGTCCTTCATCTGGTGTGACATCTGCTTTTTCTTGAGGATACAAATTTTGCCAAGGAACTTCAGGTTACGTCAAGGCGAACAGGAAGAAACAAGCACAAGGTCTACTTATAGGGAGAGTCAGGCTGGCCAGAGCTGGAAGTCCCCTCCCTGCATTCCGTTAACTTAGGGTTCTAAATTTGTTTTAGATTGATCTTTGCCAGAGTTGGGCATTTCAAGCCCACCTCTAACTTAGACCTGTGAATTTCTTCGCACTTTGTAGAAAGCACTTCCTCCATATGTGAGCACTGTCTTCAGTTCTACACTAACGTGTTTCTTCACAGAGTTCCTCACTGGCACTCTTTATCCATAGTACTGAACATCCAAAATATCATGTCTTAGTTACCCATTGTTATGTAACAAATTATTCTAAAATTTAGTGACTGAAAACAACTAACATTTAGGGTTAACACAGTTTCGGTTGGTTGGGGATCTGGGCATTGCTTGACTTAGATCTCTGGCTAAGGGTCTGTCACAAGGCTGCAATCAAGGTTTCCACCATGACCACAGTCATCTCAACTTTACATTGTGCTTCCATGATCATCTACTCAACTCTCATGGGATTCAGTTCCTCCAGGTTATTTGACTGATGTCCTTACTATTTCACTGGTTATGGTTCAGAGGCAACCTAAGCTGTTCCATTAGACTCCCTCTGGAGCAGCCCAAAACATTGCAGCTGATGTCATCAATGTGAGCAGGCAAGCTGCAGTGAGCGAGTGCCCGCGTGATGAAGTCCATGGTCTTCTAAAACTTAACCTCAAAAGTGAATTCCCAACGCTTTTGATGAATTCTTTCATCATAAGTTACCGACTCCTGTCCACACACAGGGATTGTGGATTATACAAGGACATGAATTGTAATCATGTTGGAGGTAAAGATTGTGGGGAGCCATCTTAGAAGGCTGGCTACTAAATTCCTTATATTATTAATTATTTTCCATCTTGTCCTCCAGAAACCAAAATATAAACTCAAGGAGAGCTGGGATTTTGCCTGTTATATTCACTGCTTATTCTCTATGTTACTCAAAGTGTGGGGAAATTCCATGGATATTTGTTGAATGTTGCGTTTCATACAATAAGGGAGCTTTTGGAATGAATGTTAGTATAATTTTTCTAGATGTTTACACTATAGCATTGTATCCCTCTTCTTTAACAAGTGGAGACTCATGAATAACTTCTTGAATTTCTTCCCCCCTCCTCATAATACCCACTTTTGCATTCCAAGCTTTCTGTGCGGGACTTATTTTCAGTTCCCACATGGTAACAAAGTGTTATGGACATTGTAACAAAATCTTCTCACACATAGATTCCTCATCCAAACTTCTCCTCCTCCCAAAGTAGTTAGAGGTACATTTTTCATTCCTCCATCTATCCTCTATGAAACTTAAGATGATATGCTTAATCCTTTGGTTCTTGTCTCACACACTTGAGTATTCACTGAGACTCAACTTGATAATATAAGGATACTATTTCAACTAGCATTTCCTGGATAATATCTCAATGGATTTTTTTTCCCCTCCCATCTAACATCTCTTGTTCCCTTATGATAAGGTGTAGCATCACTTCTTTAGCTGAATTTTTGAGATTTTTTTGTTTTCTGTTGTCAGTTGTAAATATCAATGATTAGAAATCATTTGCATGCCTTTGCTTATCCTCTCATAATTGGTTCTTTGAAATGATCCTTCAGGGTTTAATGTTTGTACGCATTTAAAATTCTCGAGACCTATTGGGAAACTGCTTCACCAAAATTATATCTACTTGATCTCCTAGTATCTATCTCCTTTATGATTCCATAGCCTGCATTTTGTAATGTCATCTTTATGGTGTTTTCCAGACTGATAAATTGAAAACAATTTCACACTTAAAGCTATTCAACTCCCAGTGCAATTGACTGGTTTTAATATCGATATTCACATTTCTTTGTCTTGTGAATTAAGTGTTCATTCAGTGATTATTCTTTTTACTTGGGGTATTAGTCTTTTTCTTCTTCTTCTTGGTTTTAATGTTTGCTTGTTTAAAGAAGAGAGAGAGCGCATAAGCAAGGGGAGGGGCAGAAAAAGAGCAAGAGAGAGAGTCTTTTTCATATTGATTTGTAAGCACTGTTTGTATATTATGGAATCCACTTTCTCTTGTCAACATTTGTTACCATTAGGTTATCCAGTTTGTCACGTATTTTTGTATGTTGTGATGTGTTGATATAAAAATCGATGTTCAGTTTTCGTACAGTTTAATGTAGCAGTCTTTTGTTTTGTTTTGTTTTTTTGTTTATTGATTTTGAGAGAGAGAGCGCGTGAGTAGGGTAGGGGCTGAGATAGAGGAGAGAGCAAGCATCCGAAGCAGGCTCTTCACAGACAGCGTGGAACCAGACACTGGGCTAGAACTCACCAACCGCGAGATTATGACCTAAACCTAAGTCAGACACTTACCAACTGAGCCACCACTCAGGCTCCCCAAGTCTTTTTTTTTTTCCTTTAATACATTCTCCAGTGTATGTACTTAGACCTTAGCCTCGAATACATATTTAAATTGAAGTCTTTTACATTTGGAATGACTTTCTTTATTTTTAGGGGCCACTTAGGATTTCTGAACCTTGACACTGTTGTCACTGGATGCGAATACCATTTTTCTTTTTTGAGAGACAGAGAGAGATAGAGAGCAAGGAGGGGAGGGGCAGAGAGAGAGGGGGAGAGAGAAAATCCCAAGCAGGCTCCACACTGTCAGCACAGAGCCCGATGCAGGGCTCGAACCCATAAATCATGAATTCATGACCCAAGCCAAAACCAAGAGTCGGATGCCCACCCGACTGAGCCACCCAGGCACCCCAGGAGTGGATAGCATTTTATTTGGAGGAAGCAGGCTCTCCTGTGACTTGTAGAATGTTCAGCAACATTCCCAGCCTCTACTGAACAGCTGTCAGCAGCTGTCTCTTCTTCTCCCAACAATCAAACTTGCTTCCGGTTATTGACCAATGTCCGTGGATGGGATTAAGTGTGCAAAATAGTCCACAGCTCAGAACCACTGTGCCTGAACAATAGGTCATGTAAACTGGGGACAGAGGGGGAACGTATGGGGTGAAGTGCATGTAGAAAGGAATTTTATGTACTATAAACGGAGACACAGTTATTTTTAGTTAGCTTCTAAAGAATATTCTTTTGTAAACAGATTTTTTTCTCTTTGAAATATGAGGCGTCATGCTCATTCTTTTTGGATCCCATAATAGCAGGTTCGTGAATCTTTGATGAAAATATAGCCAAATGCCTGCTCATTCAATAAAGCACATTTTAACTTGTCACAGACTTTGTGAATGAAGCTTTAAAATAGTCTTTTAATTCATTTAATCACATTCTCAATTTCCTGGCGGTTGATGAACATGTTATGATTAAGTAGGGTTTTTAAAATCAGCCCGTTTAAGCTCTGGTTTAAGTTCACTAATAACTAATGGTAATTATAGTTTTATGTATGGAAAGTTAATTGCATTTTTCTGGTATGTGATGTGAGAATTAGCCACAGAGAGTTGTGAAAACAATATTTCAAAAAGGGAGATGTCAAGGTAAGTATGTGCGGCATTAATATAATTAGGTATCCTACCTCTTTTCAAGTTTTATTGGTTAACATCTGAGTTATGGTAATCATTGTTATTTTAAAAAAGGCACCTAGGTAAGCTTTCAGGAAGAGGGAAGGAGTTTATTATCTTGTAGTTTGTTTTTGTAAATGAAGTCATGGGCAGTATCAAACAGTAGAGAGCAAAAAACAATCTGTTTCTGCTGCCTTGGAAAGGCAATAAATAGGATTAAGCCTGGGGATTGTCATCTCCTGTACTCCCGGGACACAACAGCGCCCCAGGGTACAAATGATTTCCCTGGGTCTAAAAATGTGGAGATTGAATTGCCATCTTGCTGCTGGGGAGATATTAGTCTGCAGAGGTTAGCCACAATTCATCGCTACATCTTCTGAGTCAGCTGATCAAAGGGGAACGAGCAGGTTGTACAATATGGGGGCAAGTTAAAGGTAACCAGGAGTGGAGTCCGGCCTGAAGATATTGAGATAGGAGGAAAATCTAGTTAGAAGGAAGACGGTCCAAAAAGCACGATCCCAGAAATCCAATTCTTTTAATCATATTTTCTGAGAGCTTCCTCTGTTGAATGTGTACGGGAACAGAAAGGTATGATGCCTTACTTCTTGTTTCCAGATGGGTTACAATTTATTTGGAAAGAGGATGTGTATTTGAAATGTTAAGCAGAAGCAGATCTCAACAGCAGCAGAAGAGACCACATGGAAATATATCTGCAGTTGATGTCAGAATGAAGGGAGGGCTCTAGAGAAGGGAAAGAGATGAGTCGTCTAGCGGATCACAGCGAGGTGCTGGCGAAGAAGTAAAAACCTCGGCTGTGTTTTCAAGATGACAGCGTGGTAGGGGATAGGCTGGGGGCCTTCCCAGTCAGTAGAATAGTAGAAATTTATTTAGAAGCTTGTTTATTTGGAAATACAAAGTGTGTTCCAGAGCAGAGAGAGACCTCAGGTTTCCGGAGAGAATGCATGTACGAGAGTGCTTAATGGGCCTGACTTGCCGAGAATCTCTGAAGATCTTGGTTGATCTGTGCTCCCCAGGCCCTGGTCTATACCAGCTTCTCTTCCACCCCTGTCTCTTCCTTTTTTGTTTCTCTTATTTGCATGCCTGTGCTTTAATTTACATACACCGAATCTTGTTTTCAAGACCCCTTGAGAATTGCTGTGTAGGGAGACCCTGTGATGAATAGTTACGTCTCATTGTATTCAGGAGGGTAATTTTGTAAACATAAAATTTCACAACTTGTTCTAAGGGGTGTTTGAGTTGGCTTGACCGGGTGCTGGTGACTGTGTTTCCCGGTAATGGTCTTTACTCCTGTCTCCTCGCTGATGGCGTCATTCTCACACTGATTTCAAGATGCTCACGGAGGGCGATCTGTTCCCATGGCCATGCCACAAAATATCAAAATGAGGGAACACTCTGTTGACTATAACTCTTCAGGCACTGTCTTCTTTCTAGAAGCACCCAGGAATGTTTCCCTGCAGCCTCGTTGGTCTGAATTGTGTCATATACCCTTTCCTGAACCAGCCTCTACCAGATTGGGAATGCCATACCCTGACTGGCTGAGGTCTGGCTTTTGAAACCACATTCCTGCCGGAGTCATGAAATAGACCTAATTGATCTTGGTCACTCGTGGCCATTCCAGGTGTTGGACTTTGATGTGGCAGCTGTACGGTGGAGGGACAGAATGAATGTTGGAGAAAATCAAGAGGCCCAAGTATTCATGGGTTAACGGTGGTACAAATATAGAATTTCACATAATAAGTTTTGCCTTCAAAAACTGTCTTTGCTATTCTGGCACATTTACTCCCCCGTGTGAATTTTCAGATCTTTTAGCTAAGTGCCAGCAAAAGTCTTCTTCAGATTTTGAATGAGATTTTAGTTCAAATAAGAGAATTGACCCCTGAATGGATTTGATCGTTCTCCTCCTTGAACAAATTATGGTACTCTCTTCCTTTTATTTCTGTTAAACCCTTACACTTGTCTTCATATATGCTTCCCCATGAGTGATTTCTTTATAACATAAGTTTTTCATAGCATTCATACCAAGATATTTTATATTGTTTCTTAGTATTGGAAACAGGATCTGTTTTTCCATTACATATTCTAACCGGTTAGAATGTGATATTTGAGGCCATTCAGATCTTACTGATTGTTGTGGGGTTTTTTTTGTTTGTTTGTTTGTTTTGGGTAAGATTTTATTTATTTAATTTGAGAGACAGAGCGCACGCCCAGGAGCAGCTCAGGGGCAAAGAGAGAGGAGGAGAGAGAGAATCCCAAGCAGGCTCCATGCTTTCAGCACAGAGCCCAACGCGGGTCTCATGTCACAAAATCATGAGATCATGACCTGAGCCGAAATCAAGAATAGAACACTTAACCCACCAAGCCACCCGGGCACCACTGATTGTTGTATGTTAATTCTTGTGCAGAATTCACTTGTGAATTGTAATTATGCCATGATTATCTTGACAAGTACGTTATCCTTAACTGCTGGAAATATGGTCCCTTCTTTCATAATTCTAAACCTCTTACTAATTTAAAAAAATCGCTTTTTTAGGTGGAGTGTCTAGTTCAGTGATGCATATTTGTTGAATATATGTTGGCACAGGTTTTTAGCTATTTCTGGATATTCACTGGAATACGTCTTCAGTTTACTCTGTACATTGTTTTTCGTACTTTTTACTATGTACCCTTTTACTGACATAGGAGTATTCATTCTTTCATATTATACATCTTTATCATGAATAGGTAGTAAATTGCACCATATATTCCTACTGCTTTAATCAGGATTATTTTTACACGTGAATTAGTATGTAAGTTTGTTGTTCTTTTCCAATGTTACTTTTCTTTGGTTTAGGTGTCATAGTTACAGTAGCCTTTTGAAACAAGTTGATAGGCTTGACATCTTTTAACAAATATAAAGCAGGAATTGTAAGACAGAAGTCAATTTAGCAGAAGTTTAGTCTCCATCCAATAAAATCACTCACCTCAGTGCGACTTTTTGTAGTTACTTGGATTACTGGTTTAATCACTTTAATTTCCTAGGTTTTCCATTTTTGTGGGCAAGATTGTATGTAGTGTTTCCATTTTTGACTACAGCATCTATACTTACACCCTTCGTTTTAAGCTTCATTATTTTTGCCTTTTCTCTTTGCTTTTTTTCCCTCTTTGTAGATTTTTAGGTGTTTCATTAGAATTTCCTACAACCAACATTAGATTCAGTGAACTATTTGGTTGGGAATTCGGTTGTTTTTATCCTTTGTAACTTTTTTCTTCAGTTGGCACTTTGTAGCTTTAACAGTTGATTACTTAATTTATTTTTACCTTTTGTCTTTGTTAAAAAAGAAAAACATTTGGGGGCGTCTGGATGGCTCGGTCAGTTGAATGTCCAACTCTTGATTTCATCTCAGGTCATGATCTCAGGGTTGCAGGGTCGAGCCCCAGGTCAGGCTTAGCACTGAGAGTGGAATCTGCTTGAGATTCTCTCTCTTTCCCTCTAGCTTTGCGTGTCCTCTCTGTCTGATAAATAAATAAGCATGTATTTACTATTTTAGTCCATCTCACTAATAACTGGTTTTCAATAAAGTTCTGTACTAAATATTATATGATATATGTTTCATTCTTCTTTAACTTTGAATTATTTAGTCCATCTCGCTAATAACTGGTTTTCAGTAAAGTTCTGTGCTAAATATTGTATGATATATGTTTCATTCCTCTTTAACTTTGAATTATTTAGTCATAAATTTTTGGTTTAAAATGTTTGGGAATTGAAATCTTTTTCATTCGTTGCATTGTGATAATTGATAATACATAGTCAGTAGGACATCAATTTTGAAATTATGCAGGAATTATTTTGTGTTACTACATAAATGACTTTTTCACAGGCTGCTTATCTGTCTTTTAGTAGGTAGGCTCAACTGATCCAGATTTGTTAGAGGTGGTGAGATAGATACTTGGACTTCTTTGACTTTCCCTGTATTTTTATGTTTTTTTCTTTTCTGATTTTTTCTTTTCTGAATTGTTTCTTTTTAGCTCCTTAGAAGCTATACATTACATTTTAATTACCTATGCTTATTTTTTTGATAACTTGCTAACATAATATTTTTCTACCAAAATCTAAAAATCAAAAAGTTAGAGTTTGCTCTCTCAAACAACACACTTTAGTTTGTGTTCATTTTCCCAATCTTGAACCTACTACCAACTCCATAAATACTATGACTTTGAGTTTAGAATTTTCATCGCAGCTGATTATTACACACACACTCACGCACACACACCTACACACTCAGTTTCGAAACAGTATTTATTTAGTTTTAGCAATTTATTGTATTTTATTTTGTTTTTCTTCCTGTAGGTCTCTCTCATGTCTTTCTTCATTTTATGCTTTATTTTATTTTATTTTTAAATTTAATATTTATTTATCTTTGAGAGATAGAAAGAGAGGGAGACACAGAGTCCAGAGCAGGCTCAAGGCTCTGAGCTAGCCACACAGAGCCTGACGCGGGGCTCGAACTCACGAACCATGAAATCATGACCTGAGCGGGAGTCAGATGCTTAATTGACTGAGCCACCCAGGTGCCCCCATTTTATGTTTTAAATACACGGTGGCATCAGTTCTAATTTTCTACCCTCATAGATGGGTTTATCAGTTCAAAACGTTTTGAGTTTTACCGTGCCTGAGAATGTCTTTATTTCATTCTTACTTTTGAATGATGGTTTGGAGTTTTAGGTTTCTTCCCGTCCTGAACTTTCTCTGTTTACTAAGCCCATTAAAAGTGTTACTCCGTTATGTTCTGTCTTTTCGTGGTCCTTATCCATCGGAGTGTCATAGTTATTAACCATCTGCCGTTGCCTCTTTTCCTTTGGGGATTCTCTCATACACTCGATTTTATGATGTTTTTGCATGAAGTCTCTGAGACGCAAGTGAGTTTTCCTAGTAGTTTAGACACTTTGTTCTTTTCCTAGGATTCGATGTGAAGTTAGCCTATATTATGCTTCGAAAAGCAAGCCATTGGTTATGTATAAATACAAAGTATAATAATGGTTTGCTTTGTGATTTCTGTTCAAAATCAAGGATCAGAATTTCTTGATGAAAAATGGTATGAGAGTACTCCCATCCATCTTTTTCCTAATCCTAGAAAATAAGGAAGAGAAATAGATACATCAATGCTTCCTCTGGCCTTTGGAGATTTATTATCTTGTGACTTGCCAGCTCTAAAAAGAATTAAAAGCTCTTTGGATTATAGGCAACTATATTATTTAACAAGTGAGAATATCAGGAAACCAGTGTATAAAAGATTTTCAGATGAACTTTTGAGAAAAATTATCTCCACTGTTTTAGGAAAGTTATATAAGTCATTTGAATCAGATCCAGCATACAAATATGGTGAAATTAGAAATCTCAGAGCAGAATATCAATGAAGTCACTTCACTTCCTGTATCATCCTTGATGCAGTTCGGGATCGGATATGAAATTGGACTACGTCCTTGGTCGTTAAAGTATGCTAGCCCTTTAATAAATGTTGGGCAATACTAGATTTATAGACTTATATGCTCATTATTCCTAATAAAGCTGTGGCCATAGTAAAGCTTTTCTTCTCTGAGAGAGAAGGAAGCCTCAGAGATTCAGGATGTTTGTCCAATAAGAGAAGTTAGATGAAGTTCATGATTGTGTCACCTTAAACTTGTGAAGCCCAAGGCACTTTCTCCTTCCTCAGGTGCTTTTAGTTATATGCCATTATACAGCCAGTTTCAAGGAGGCAAGAAACAGAACTCATCCACATAAGAGGAGATTTTCTAAACACAAGGTGAAGCAGAACCCTATGAGTTAGAATCTATTTTTTCTCACATATAGACAAGGATTCCAAGTCTTAGTGCTGGGAGACAATTCTCCGTGCATCTGTCACCTTCCCACATGGTCTTATGACCATAGACACGGATTATCCTTTTGCTAAAATATCTTTACAAGATTGTGTAGAGAAGAAGCTTGGACGGCAGGGTGGTGGCTCTGTCCAGAGGAAGTGTACGTTTGTGTGTTGTCAAGTATCATGAGGATAGTAGCTCCTTCCGGGCAAAGAGGAGACAGGCTTTAGTGTCCATTGAAACGATGCAAGTTCCCAACATTCAGTGTTCCTGCCCTGTAATGAATTGTATGTAGGTATCATGGGATTTCTTTGTGACTGCCATTGGGGTTTAGGGGTCTGCAGGTGGCACAAATGGTGTCAGTCTCGCTGTTGTTATAGCTATTAGTAATAAATTCTTTTTATGTTTGATCCACTGTCTAGTGTCTCGTGCAAGGAAACCCAACACTGCATCCGATTAACGTGTTGTTATCTTGCTAATCGAGTTAAATCTCCGCTCTTCCTCAGATCATAGGCTTATGAAGACTCAAAGCCATTTAGCTAGGAAGTAGTGGGGTTTGAACCCGTGCCTGAAGGAGCCCAGAACCAAAGCTCCCAAACTCCACTTTGTACTGGTTTGTGTGGAAACAGGAATAATCTCGGCAAGAGCCCACAATGTAACTCTAAGTAGTTTATTAGTACATTCTGAACTGATAAAGGCCAGACCTCATTTCGTTGTCTTCCTTTAAATTCTAGCCAACTTTATGCAAAGGCCTTGGAAATGGGTCGTTTACAATGTGTGAGCATTAGACCACTGTCACCTGTCAGCGGATGAGATGTTTTCCTTGTGAATAATTCACATTTTTCAATTAAGGCATTGTTTATTAAAATGCCATTTTTGAAGTTGGCTCAACACACCGAGTGGTAATTGGCAACTGGAACCTTAGGTTTAATTAGTTTGCCAAGTTTTATTTTCCAACAGGAAAGTTGAAAAGTACAGGATTTTAACAAAATGAGACGACAAAACAAAATAGTAAAAATTCCCATATGTGAAACGGAAAACTGCGAAGTCGTTTGTGACCTTTGACAACTCAGGAGAATTCCCTAAACTTGAAATAATTATTTTAATGAGTTGCTGTGAGGGTGTAATAGAAAAGGACACTGGCTTCGGGATACAAAAATACTTTCCATCCATTTGTATTTCAGTTTCAAAGAATAATTTCGTGGGAGCATGTCACATACACTAAACAAATTGTTGTGTACCTCGAATTCAAATTTAATTGGGTGTCCTAGATTGTATTTGCAACCCTATAGAAAGATAATATGTATATTAAATCAACCTTGACTTGATGTCTGTTCGGATGGTTTATTAAGGCACTGCTCCCAGGGAATAGTGTCAGCCATATCTACTACGCTGCTCTAGAAAACCACAGAATACTGAGTCGTTTATAACAACAAATTGACGGGACGTGGGAGACAGGACTCAGTTAAGAAACTGTCTTCTGTTCATGCTGAGATAACAGAATCTCATAGACTAGGTAACTTATGAATAATAAAACTTGTACTTCTGAGCGACCTGAAGACTAGAATACTGGAATCACATTTAGCGACAGATTTCAATGCCTGGTGAGATCCTCGGTCCTGGTTCTTGGACAGCTGTTTTGTCACCGTGTCTTCACCCAGTTGAAGGGCAAGAGAGCTCTCCAGGGTCTGTTCCAACAAGGGCACTAATCCCATCAAGTGGTCACCAGCATTTGGACTTAAATCACTTCCCAAGGGCCACGCCATCTAGTACTACCCCTGTGTGTTTTTTTTGTTTTGTTGTTTTAAACTGTGAGGTATTTAAATTTTTTTAATGTTTATTTTTGAGAGAGAGAGAGACAGCACTAGTGGGGGAGGGGCAGAGAGAGGGAGACACAGCATCCAAAACAGGCTCCAGGCTCTGAGCTGTCAGCACAGAGCCCGACGCGGGGCTTGAAGTCACGAACTGTGACATCGCGACCTGAGTCAAAGTTGGCGCTTAACCGACTGAGCCACCCAGGTGCCCCTAGTACTGCCCCTTTGGATGGTAGGATTTCAACATATAAATCAGAAGCGCGGGGCGCAAATGTTCCAACCACAACAAAACCCTAAGAGATACAGGACCTACTTCCCCAAAGATAAGTATCACAATTCTCAGGACACTTGTTTTTCTAGATTGGACTGCTCATTTAGCGCTGTGGATAGTATCTCTTCTCTATTTTATTTGCACATAACTATGACAAAATGAGCATTCCTTGAATCCAGAGAGGAACAGCCTCCTACTTACTGTGGTATTGAAAGCCCAGTTGGAGTTGACTATAAACATACAATCTACAATCTTTGCGGGGCATCTCACGGGGGGATTACAGGGCATAATTTGGAAGGCCACGAAATGCTACATGGCTTTGTGTGAAAAATCATGGAGAGAAGTTGAATGGCCTTAAACTGATGCCCAAATTGCACATTAAAACCCTGTAATTTTAAGGAAGTCTTCCCAGGATGCTGTATGCTTCGCTCGGCCCATAAAACTCAATATTAAAATTAAAAATTGCTTACTGCAGAACTGGAAAAGAGAATTTCTATTGAAATCATTATTTCTTTTATTTGATTACTTTTTGCCCTTTCTCTTTCTTTCAAATAATAACTCTACCACAAAAGCATCCTCTCATGTCATATTCGCTCCCACTCACTCAAGGGTGAGACTCCCAGGATGCAAAATAATAGAGTGCGGGGCAGGGCATTTGGCCACAGTCTTGGGCATCATTTAGAGGCGAATAGGAGAAAATGGAGATGCAAATTGAAGAGTTAAAGAGCCTTTGGAAGGAAGGCACAGGAGAGGTGTTTTTTTTGTTTGTTTGTTTTTTGTTTTAAACTGAGTGGTTGGGGGGGGGGATGTATTTTGTTGGAATAAAGCACAGGAAAAGGTCTCCCAATGGTTAGGGTGTTTCTAAACGTAACGTAATAAAGCTCCTTCTGGGGAGGTAGAGCTTTCTGGCGCAAGCTTCCCAACCAGTGCGCCACAAGTGGATTATAAGGAGGACGATCATATGTCACAGTTTGCCAGGACATTTTTTGTTTATGCCTGAAGTGTTAGCGTAATTATTAATATTTGCTCTATTTGTCAGGGTACCTCCACTCGCTGGGCACAGCATGGTTATAAAATCTGCCATGGAGAGACAAGTGGGTTTTTAGGTTGGAGGTGAAGCCAGGAGACAGAATATTAATATCAAGAATCCATGTGAAAACACCAAACGGTCCATGCGGGTTTGACAAATTAAAGCACTGGTGGCAACTCTATAAAACATCTAACCCAGCGCCGTGAAATGAAAATATATTGCAATTCAAACCTCAGTGACATACCACTTCCCCTTGCCTAGGACTCCAAACATGCCAAGTTCGATAAAGACAGGTTTTAATGATTAGGTGGGGAAATTTCAACCCTTAGACACTGCTGGTGGAAATACAGAATGGTGCGGCTTTTTTAACAAACTGATTGAAGGTTCCCCGAAGTGTTAATTGTAGCATTATGGTGTGGCACAGCAATTCTACCTACGTGTGTACCCATGTGACACGGCGCCACATGTACACTCACAAACTTGTACGTGAATATTCACAGCAACGATGTTCATGAAAGCCAGCATGTGGCAACAATACAGATGTCCGTTAAATGATGAGTGGGTGAAGCAAATGTGGTCTCTCCATATTATGGAACATTCTCTGGCCATAAAAATAACAAATTACTGGTACAGGCTACCACATTGATGGACCTAGGCGACGTTATGCTAAGTGAAAGAAGCCAATTGCAAAAGGTCACAAATTGTACAATATTACATCTCAGAAATGTTTAGGATAGGCAAGTCCTTAGAGACAGAAAGTACATTAGTTTCCATGGGTCAATGGGAGGGTTAATGGGGAGAGAGTGTTAATGGGTATAGGGGTATTTTGTGGGTTGATGAAAATGTTCTGATAATAAAATGTGGCGACGATTACCCAACTTCTGTTAATATAGTAAAAACCGGGGGTGCCCGGGTGGCTCAGTCAATTTAAGTCAGACTCTTCAATTTGCCTCAGGTGATGATCCCAGGGTATTTGGACCTCCTTAAGACTTTTTTTCTCTCTCTCTGCCTATGCCCTGTGTGCTCATGCATTCTCTCTCTGTCTAAAACAAAAAGAATTTTTAAAATCATAGTAAAAACCACTGCCCTGTATAGTTGAAGGGTGGAATTTTATGGTATGTAAATGATGTCAATAATGGGTTGATATTCTCTCTGTGTATAACGTAAGCCACACGCATTAGTATAAATTTTGTCGCATACACATTAAGAAAGGTATAACGAAAGAGGTAAAAATAATTCTAGTAATATAGTTTATTTAACTTAATATGTCCAAAATGCCATCTTAAGGTCTATCAATATTTCTGAAATTACTAAAACATTTTCCATTCAGGGTCTCGTACCATGGTCTCACGCGTGCCGTTTGTATTCTCTACGCAGAAGGACACTCATTTCAGGCTTGCCACATTTCAGAGACTTTGGATTCGTGGCTGCCTTCGTGGTGACTGTGCATCTTCCCAACACTCATTAATTAATAGCTGCTTGCTTCAGGGTTTTGTGTGTCCAGTATAATAAAGTTACAACAGGAGGCTGAAATAACCTAATCTGTTGTGTGAGATCAACCTAAGTGGAAACAAAGGAAAACATGATTTCATTGGGTTTTGTGTATTCTTAGGGCCAGCTTGTTTGTAATTCTCCCACTATCTGTTGTGCCTCAAATAAACATGGGATGCAGATGTTTTTGCTTTAGAGGAAAATAGCAAAACCACAGCTAGCAACTGCATCCATTCACATTTATAGTTTGGTCTTCCAGAAAAGTGTGGCCCCGCCATAGGGGGGGGAATAGCTTCCTTTGAACAACTTCAGCTTCCATGTCATTGGCATTGATTCTCACTTCTGTCAAAATTGGCCTAATGCTCATGTCAGCACTAACTCAGCTCAGAACCTGATTTTTCAATTTCCAATTTTCTGTCCACCTGGTGGTTTTGATGCCCTCCTATCTCAACAGCGTGGCATAGAATACATCTTAACTCCTTGTAGATGATCCTGCGTAGCCCCTAATTTGAGAGAGATACAGGATTTGCAATATCCTGTGGGTTGACCTGGGGGCTATTTGTGAAGCAGAGAAAGGGAAAAAATAACCTGCGGGAAATATGCTCGTCTGTTTCCTGACATTGAGATTTTCTAAGGATAGGGAAAAAAGGTTCTCAAGGGAAAATTCATGCCCAAAATAAAGCAGAATTATGCCTGTCATTAATTTTTTTAATGTTTATTTATTTTTGAGGAAGAGAGAGAGAGTGTGTGAGCTGGGGAGGGGCAGAGAGAGAGGGAGACACAGAATCCGAAGCAGGCTCTAGGCTCTGAGCTGTCAGCACAGCGCCTGATGCAGGACTCGAACTCACACACTGTGAGATCATGACCTGAGCCAAAGTCAGACACTCAACTGACTGACTGAGCCACCCAGGAGCCCCTAAGTTTTTTGTTTTTTTTTTTTAAAGTAAACTCCTCACCCAAAATTGGTCTTGAACTCACAACCCTGAGATCAAGTGTCACATGCTCTCCCAGCTAAGCCTGCCGGGTTCTCCCAGGCATTAATTTTTTGATTCTGTGTTCGTGTTGACAGTTGGGAATAAAGGGGTGGTAAGAGATGCTTGGAGCCAAACTCCACAGCGCCTAGGACTGTGTCTTAGGAACATGACAGAGACTGACCTTTGCCCCTTAGTCTAGGAATGGAGACACAGTGTTTGCTTTTTTCCTGGAAAGCTGCTAAAATATATACAACAATAATGTTGATTTTCTAACTTGCCTGAGTCTAACTTAGGTCAGGACACTTAATCCTAGAAGAAGTGGAATATAAACTGGCAAATGACAAGAGCGTTTCATCTTGTTCAGCATTATTGTTTTATATATTTTAGCAGCTTCCCTATATCTCAGCTCAGCTGCTTTTGATCCGTTCCTGGTGGATTTGCTGTGACTGGGCAGTTCTTCTTGTAATGGCAGCTGCGTTAGTTTTCGTAGAAGTCCAGGTAGAATAGTGGTTCTTCAACACTGGACGGAGGTCATGGGCATCACCTTGGCACTGGGTGCGAGTGAAAGCTTGAGGACCCCTTTCCAGATCCGTTGCATCAGGAGTTGCGTTTTAAACAGCCCTTCCTGTGATTGTAGTCTTAGGCCTACATTTGAGAATGCTGATGTTGAGCATTTGATACTATGGATATATTAGCTTCCGTTCCATTTTAGGGGCTGTAAAAATAAGTAGCCATGAAACCATGGGAGAAGTCAGGCTTTAAAAGTTTCAATAGCAGAAGTAGAGAACAGATACGTTAATCGAGGTTTGACACTGATGAATCATTCGTTCAATGCCTATGCTGTGGAAGACACTCATCTGCCATGTTTTACAGACATTCTTTCCAGTCTTAAGAAATCTGAAAGGTTGGTGGCATATATCCCATTATATTCCTATTTTATAGCTGAAGAAAGTAGTATTCCAAGAGGTTCATGAATTCGCCCAGCGATGGCCTCTGATAAGAGGCAGCGTTTAAATGGCAGTTGAGTTGCCTTTTGTGCACTTTGTAAGCTTACAGAGGTATAGTGTTGTCACCATTTGTTTCTATTATGAAAGCATTTAATAGATGGCGGAGCATTTCCTGCCCTTTTCCAAGTGCCCGTGTAGAGCTTGCCAGAAGGGTTTTCCAACTGTAGCAAAGAATGCAAGTTTACACATATCTCACACGTTCTTTTTTTTTTTTTTTTTTAATGTTTGTTTATTTCGAAAGAGGGCGATTGGGAGAAGAGCAGAGAGAGGGAGAAAGAGAGAATCCTAAGCAGGCTTCACGCTGTTAGCATAGCACCAGACACTTGGCTCAAACCCACAAATTATGAGATCGCGACCTGAGCGGAAATCAAGAGTCGGACGCTTAACCAACTGAGCCACCCAGGCGCCCCAAGATCTCATGCGTTCTTACATTTGATGACATGTGTTGTTTGGAATGTGAAAATGAGAGATGGCTCTCCAGTGCAGTGGGCTTCTTGCTGGTGATGTGACTTTGTCTTTGTTCTCAAGGATGAGGGAGTCCTATAGAGAGAGAGATTATAAAGTTAGTCTCTGGATCAGTGCAGAGATCGGAGATGACTGTGTAGACCCGTGGCTGTCATCTCTCTTGGTCAAGAGTCATAGTTGGAAGCACATCTTGCGATACATTTGAGGACAGAAATAACTTGATGGATCTGTTTGTAAAACCACCAAACCTTCAGAGAGACAACATTCCACTGATCAGTACCAACTTGCAATGTTGAAAATATTGTAATGTTGGAAAACATTGTCTGCTGCACGTGTTTTGGGGTACTCTAGGATGCTTCGAGTGCCTGGAACAGATAATAAATGTTTTTCAAATGGGAAGAAGAGGATTAATAATCCTGAAACTAATCAGAAAGAGTGGATTCTGGCTCCTAGTGCCCTTTGTTGGGGTTTTTGAACTTCACAGTCGTGGGTAGTAAGGAGATGTGGGTGGTTTCTCACCAGGGGTGTTTCTGTTCCTTTTGGGGGCATTTGGAATTAGCCGTGGGCATGATGTCTGTGAACACTCCTGGCGTTTCCTCATCAGAGTAAATGAATACTGATCTGATGAGGACAATGGGGCTGTGTTGCACTGCAGAGTTTTTACTGCCAAACTTGCCCCTTTAGCTCCAATGGAGAAATGTGATGGGTTTTTCATTGCCAAGAAGATCGCCTGGTCGCCTGCGGCATGGGACGTTGGTAAAGCAGCCAAAGACTAAATCTGTGCGAGTCTTTGGGCTAAGCTCTTGTTTCAAATGACTAAATCAGGGGCACCTGGCTGGCTCAGTTGGGGGAGCATATGGCTCATGGTCTCTGAGTCTTGAGTTTGGGCCCTTTGTTGAGTGTAGAGATTACGTAAATAAGTAAAATTACTGAATGAACAATTCCTTCGTAACTCAGGGATGCAAGGACAGCCAAGATGGATGCAGCAGGGATGGCCCAAGGTGGAATTGCTTATTATCTGTGACACCACCGACATTTGGAGCGAGATAATTCCTTGTTCCGGGACCTGTGAAGGTCAAAAATGTTTGTAAATATTGCCACGTGTGCCATAGAGGGCAAAGTCACCCTTGTTGACAACCACTTGTCTAATAAGGAGATCCATACACAACTTTTAAAATAAATTGCATATAAGAATAGGAAGATCACAAGTAGCTTGCCCAGAACAAGCCTGTCTCCTGCATAAGAGTCACTTAAGGCCCCTTGATGAGGCATAAACCGTGGAAGACTTTTTCTCTTTCCCCTAGAATCACATGTCTTATACCTTCTGTGGTAAACTGTTAGAGATGACAAAATTTAAAGTGATGTGTAAAAACCAACGAAAGTCCAGTCTGTCTCTGCTCTGAAGGGAAATGAATTCCTGTGGAACCAGTACATTAGGAGTTTGTAGTCTTTTTTTGTTTGTTTAATGTTTATTTATTTTTGAGAGAGAGAAATAGAGAGACAGAGAGACAGAGTGGCAGTCGGGGAGGGGCAGAGAGAGAGGGAGACACAGAATCCGAAGCAGGCTCCAGGCTCTGAGCTGTCAGCACAGAGCTCTACGTGGGGCTCAAACCCATGAACCACGAGATCTTGACTCGAACAGTCAGAAGCTTAACCAACTGAGCCACCAGGTGCCCCAGGGGTCCGTAGTCTTTAAGAGTGTGATGGGGGTAATGCATCTTTTAGGTCTCATGTTTCTAGGTGGATAGCTAATCATTTCACAGCTTAACCCCATCATGGATCCAGGGCTTTATCTGTTTACTTACGTTGAGAATAAATACGTAAATTGCAGTCTGCATAGATTCCCGGTGATATCCTCTTTGAAGGAATAATGACAATTTTGTGACCGGTAGTGCTAAGGATATCTGCACTTATTATCAAAACAACATGCTTAAAAAAAAATAAGTCTCTCCCCTGTGCTAAGTTCACTTGATTTTCACCCTTTTGTTGTTTTCAATTTTATTTCATCAAACTAAATGTAGCATCGCCTTTGAATGTCAGCTTTCACAATGTAGAGCTGTCTTCCCAATAAGGATCTTACTTCCACCTCTTCTAGGAAATCTCCTTTGGGTTTCTGTAAGAAGGGTGGCAACCGTCCTGGTTGTACAAAGGCGATATTTATAGGATGGGAATTAATTGCGTGCAACAAATATTGCTTGAATGTCTTTAGAATCCACTGACTGTGCATGTCTAGGGAATGATGGAGTATTTGTGTACTCAGTTAATCAAAGTGCAAATGTCTTGTTTCCAAACAGAACAAGCTTCTCTTAAAATTTATTAATGGAGAGTTCCTAATGTGGAGAAATGAAATGATCTAGGCAGTTGTGAGAACTTTGTTCTGTTTTTTTTTAATTTTTAATTTTTTTTAATTTTTTTTTTTCAACATTGATTTATTTTTGGGACAGAGAGAGACAGAGCATGAACGGGGGGGGGGGGGGAGCAGAGAGAGGGAGACACAGAATCGGAAACAGGCTCCAGGCTCTGAGCCATCAGCCCAGAGCCTGACGCGGGGCTCGAACTCACGGCCCGCGAGATGGTGACCTGGCTGAAGTCGGACGCTTAACCGACTGCGCCACCCAGGCGCCCCAACTTTGTTCTGTTTTAAAGATAACTACGTGTGTAGCTGAGAAGAATAGAAGTTTATTCTTTAAAATTCATGTTGTTGGCCAATAAGATCAGAGCATTTACATGAAAAAAAGAAGGAAAAGACCTACCTAATTTTTGAGCCTGAAACACTTCAATAAACGAAATGAGCACCATTCCTTTAAATAAACATCGCTAAAATGTGTGATGTAGTCTGGCTAAATTCACCCACTGGGTACAGTTTTGCCCCATGTGAAATTCCTGGGTTATGCCTGGGAAATACTCAATTATCCAGGCAAATGGGTTTGCTTTGTCATTCTTTTTTTCTATTGATGTTTTTGAAATAGTTTTTTTTTATTAAAAAAATTTTTTTTTTCAACGTTTATTTATTTTTGGGACAGAGAGAGACAGAGCACGAACGGGGGAGGGGCAGAGAGAGAGGGAGACACAGAATCGGAAACAGGCTCCAGGCTCTGAGCCATCAGCCCAGAGCCCGACGCGGGGCTCGAACTCCCGGACCGCGAGATCGTGACCTGGCTGAAGTTGGACGCCCAACCGACTGCGCCACCCAGGCGCCCCTGAAATAGTTTTTTTAATGTTTACTTTTACTGTTAGAGAGAGAGAGAGAGAGAGAGAGAGAGAGGAGCGAGCATGAGTGGGGTGGGGCACAGAGAGGGTGACAGAGGATCCAAAGTGGGCTCCCCGCTGACAGCAGAAGGCCTTGAGCCGAAGTCAGACGCTTAACCCACTGAGCCACCCTGGTGTCCCTCTCTCAAGGTTTTAATTTTAATTTCAGGATAGTTCACAAGAGTTGGCTTTTATACACGTGAGAAAGCCTAATAAGAATTATTGCTGTCTTTGTGGGAAACACAGGGATGAGAGATGGCTCACGTTGAAAGAAAATGGAGGAGTGTCTCTTATGTATAGTCAACATTTACATATTTGACGTGAAGTGAACTGATAGGCCTAAGATTAAGTATCTCTTGCTGACGTGCGTGTTAGAAGATAGATCTGATCTCAAACCAGTTTTTTTCCCCCATTGAGCACCACTACTAAGGCAGGAAGCAGCCCGTCCAACTGTCCGTGTCGAGCACATTTAGAGTCAGACTCCCCTATGGTTTGTGCGTGTAACTCTGAACCTTCCTCTGCCCAGAAAGCTTGTCTCTCTCATGGCCAGGTACTGTGACTGTTAGACGTAAACGAGTTAATTCTCTGACTATTTCAACCCTGGCTGATCTATCCACTTAGGCAGAGACCCATGGATGAACCCTGTTACTTGGATTTCTGAGCCAAGGGACTTTCTCAATACTTCTTTATCCAAACTGGTTGTGGTCGTCCCCGTGCTGAGAATCGTTCTGCAGGGAAAAAATTCTGGGATTAGAACAAACATTGGAGTTTGCATTCAGAAGAGCCCCCTCTAAAACTTCCCTCCTCCCTTCCCGATCGAGTACCCTTGTATAAATTGCTCAGACTGTTTGGTCCTGGGTGTCCTCAAGCGTTAAGTGAGGGGAACCATTTTAACTGCTCTAGATTTCAATATTGTAAGTATTTGGACGGTAATACATCTCAAAGGGCCTTCCAAATGAAAGATCATATTGTCCTTTCTTAGTAATTGTAGTCGTGTTGTCAGAATGGCTAGGCTTGTGGAATGAACCATAAATATTTTTCTTAAGGTAATGACACAAAATCTAATACTCACACAAATCATCCCGGGACCAATAACAATGCCTGAACCGATGATAAGTTTGTTACTTTTATTACATCGTAGTTTATCCTTGTCACAATAAAATGAGATGCTTATTATTCCCTGCAGTTCTAAAATGTGAACCCATTTGCATACGCTGTAAGAGGAGGCAATTCGGAATGAATTTTACATGGAATAATTTCCCCTGACTTTGGTGACGTATGTGGTGTTTCTTTCCAATGGCCACGGCTTATACTACTCCGTGCGTTAATTTGAGCAATGTTCATAGCCCTGCTACGGGCGTCCTGTGTACGGGATCGAGGTGACCACTGAGCCCGGTTACGGGCAGTCCCGCCAATTAGTGTCTAGTCTTAGATTCTCCCTCAGTGGTTCGCTACTCAGTGTCCTTAATTATGGGCAGTGCCGTTTATTTGAACTGGCACTCGTTTTCCCTCTGAAGAGATTTTCTAAATTGGTGATAGTTATTTCGGGTGAGAGATTGGATGTATTATTTAAAGGCCAAAAAAAAAAAAAAAGAAAGGTCGCAAAAAGAAAGAGAGAAAGGTGCCTGCAGGGTTTACCCGACCCTCGTCCTCCCAAACTTTTATGGGCAAGACAAACTTCTTTTTACAATACTGTTTGATTAATGGCAAATCTCCTAATACATGCAATGGAACCGAATTCTAACAGTTACCATATATCAGCTTCATGTTTTTGGCTCCAACTTCCTTCCTTCCTTCCTTCCTTCCTTCCTTCCTTCCTTCCTTCCTTCCTTCCATCCTTCCTTCCTCCCTTTCTGTTTTTTTTTTTTTTTAATTTTTTTTAACGTTTATTTATTTTTGAGACAGAGAGAGGCAGAGCATGAACGGGGGAGGGTCAGAGAGAGGGAGACACAGAATCTGAAACAGGCTCCAGGCTCTGAGCGGTCAGCACAGAGCCTGACGCGGGGCTCGAACTCACGAACCGGGAGATCATGACCTGAGCCGAAGCCGGACTGAGCCACCCAGGCGCCCCTCCCTTTCTGTTTTATCATTTCTTTGACCTTGAAATAACACATCCATCTCTCCCTCGAAATAACTACCACCACTTTAGAAAATCTCTTCAGAGGGAAAAAGAGTGCCAATTGCTTTCGACGTTCAGTTCATTTGATCTTCTAAGATGGCCTGTGCTCTGACCATATTGACCTCTGGTTCCGGAGAGGAAACGGGGGATGGAGAGAGGGGTCGGGATGAGCAGATGGCATGCCATTCCCAGCTTCACCCGCCTTTCTGAGAAATCCCACTCGACACTTTTCCCTGCAGTCTCGTTGATTGGAACGTAATCGCGTGGCCTCAACACGTTCTGGAGCTGGAAATGTAGTTTTTAGCTGTACATGCTACCTGTGAATGCAAGTGGAATTCTTTCACTAAGTAGAAGGGGGAGGTTCCTACTGGGAAGCAGAATCCGCCATACTACCCCCATGGTAAGGGACACTCCGTTAAACTGAGATAGAGCGTTTGGGGGGCGGATTTCTTTGCCCTAAATAATTCCCACCAAAGCAGTGAGGACACCTACCTTTGGTTTGGACTCAATGTGGTAAAATTTATCCCAGTGAAGGAGAGAGATAAAATGAAGAGAGCCCATGAAGCAAGTGGCTCCCTGCCTTACTTGAGGAAAAAGCCAAAGTCCTTTGCATGAAAAATGCAGAGGGCCCTCCGGGAACCGGCCTCGTCACATCCCCTCCTGCTCGTTCTGTTTCAGACACAGTAACCTTGAACATGCCAAGCGGGCCTCTGCCATCGGATCCGTGCCGTGGCTGCTCCGCTGGGCCTGAACTGCTCCCCGGGGTCCCGGCTTGGTTCCTTCCCTTTCAGCCTTCAAGCCTTTGTTGCGGTTGTCTCTTTTTAGGAAAACCTTAATATTGTGATATTGTGATTTGTAGTAAGAAATGTGTATTTGGCCTTCATCCCCTTTTCTGTCCTAGAGCTCCTAAAAACCTTTATGACGAGAACAATGAAGGTGGCTCTTTTTATGTTAATGATGTCATTTTTGGAGAGTTCCTAAGGGTGGGGGCTCCTTGTCAAGGGACCCGACCATGTAATTAGAGGGCTGCGCTTTACTATTGTCTTTTTTTTTACTTGAGGTTTTTATTAGTAATATTAGTGTTGGGTGTCCAAGTAGCGATTCATCACTTCCCTACGTCACCCGGTACTCACCAGGACAAGGGCACTCGTTACTCCCCATCCCCTGTTTCCCCCGTCCCCCCACCCCTCTATATTCTGGTGACTCTAAGTTCCACCTCCCCGACCTCCAGCGAGGGGAGAAGGGCTAGAGATTGACTTCAGTGGCCAGTTATTGAATCTGTTCTATGTAATGAAGCCTCCATATATTCCCCAAAGCCTAGAAAGTGTTTCCAGAGCTTCCCCATCGGTGAAGACATGGATGTCCTGGGAGAGGGGTGCCCTGGAGAGGGCGTGGAGACTCCTTGTCCCTTTCCCCATGACTTCCCCTATGCATCTCTTCAATCTGGCCGTTCCTGAAGGTTATATCCTTTTATAATTAAGTGGTAATCAAGGAAGTAAAAGGTTTCTCTGAGTTTTGTGAGCTGGTCCAGCAAATTAATCAAATCCAAGCAGGTGGTTTTTGGAACGCCAGATCTACAGCTGGTGACAGGCACAGATCACATCTTGGACTAGCCTCTGGCATCTGAAATAGGCGGGGGGTAGGCAGTCTAGTGGGACACAGTTTTCAATCTTTGGAATCTGATGCTGTCTCCTGGTAGATAGTGGCCGAATTGGATTGAGGTCCAGAATACCCAGCTGGTGTGGTGAAATTGCTTGTTGGAACGGGCCCCCTCCCCAACCCACCCCACGGTGTTATTGGGTATCAGAATTTTTAGCCTACCTTGACCTAGAGTGTGCAAAATTGCCACTTTTCCTCATAGTGTTCCATCCCTCATAAAAGAAATAAATGGAGGCCCCTGGGTGGCTCAGTTGGTTAAGCATGCGACTTCGACTCAGGTCATGATCTTGCGGTTCATGGGTTCGAGTCCCGTGTCAGGCTCTGTGCTGACTGCCCAGAGCCTGGAGCCTTCTTCGGATTCTATGTCTCCCTCTCTTGCCACCACTCCCCTGCTCACGCTATCTCTCTCTGTCTCTCAAAAATAAATAAAGTTAAAAAAAATTTTTTTCATTAAAAAACAATGAAAGAAATGACAGCACTTTGCCTTTTTTCAGATTGTTTGTGACATCGATGAAGAACCTCTTTTGGTTTTCTAACGTTTTCCTTACATGAGAAACTTTTTTCTCCTGGTTAATTGTGCAGGGAGTTCTGGAGAAGGGGATTTTCAAAGAGGGTGTGGCCTTGAAGGACAGGGAGAAAAATAGCAAACAAATGTCACAAATTCTGTCTGATACTTCTTTTTATGTGTATATGAATAGGCTAACAGGATGAAACCGAGGGAAAAAGTCTATTTAAATGTCTATTGTCTTTGGGGCACCTGGGTGGCGTAGTCGGTTAAGCGTCCGACTTCAGCCAGGTCACGATCTTGCGGTCCGTGAGTTCGAGCCCCGCGTCAGGCTCTGGGCTGATGGCTCTGAGCCTGGAGCCTGTTTCCGATTCTGTGTCTCCCTCTCTCTCTGCCCCTCCCCCGTTCATGCTCTGTCTCTCTCTGTCCCCAAAATAAATAAAACGTTGAAAAAAAATTTTTTAAAAATATAAATATCTATTGTCTTTGTATGTAATGTTTCAGACTGTTCTCACAGTCATTTCTTAATTTTTATTGTAAAATCTGGTTTTCCAATTACCTGTTCCTCAGACTTTCCCATTTGTTGATACCCTCAGTGATGTGCGTGTGTGTGTGTGACCCATGTGAATTCTCTTTTCTCTTTTCCATGCTTTTGTAGCTAACAAATCTTGACATATTGAAGAAATTCTCCATATTTTTCTCCGCGTGTATACTCACTCGTTAACTTCCTTATTTTCTCTGAATTGTTTCTCATCCTCGCCTTGAGTTGTTGAACTGTCTCCTCGCTTCTCTTTTCTTTTTTGTCTTCTTACTAGTGCGTCACTATCCTTCAATTGAGTACAAGGAGACCCTGTGTGAACGGTATTAGGACTCATGTCATGTGATTTTCTTAGTTGCATAGTCTCTCCTCTGCTAAGTCCTTGTGACTCCTTTACAGTGATGATTATGTCAGTGAAAATCAGCACCCTAATTGCAAAACCAAGACCAAGAAGTACCACTGTATCTGAAAACATGACATTAACCAGAGAACATCTGTATCTGTACAGAAGAAATACGAATAGCTAATTTTTGCAAAATCTTGCGTTTAAATTGTTATTCCTCGATGAGTGGTCATTTTAATTGTTCTTCTAAGATGCATTTTATAACTTGGAATCAAAATGTGATGTGCAGATGGAGTATGATGTATACCTACTTGGTCATGCATTGCATTATGTGTAGAGTAAGTTTTTAATATTTTTGATATATTCATGGCCACGAGTACTATCTTGACTTTTCGTTAAGTACCTAGAGGAGATGAGCAAAGGGGAGTGATCAAGAAATTGTGCCGGGGCACCTGGGTGGCTCAGTCGGTTGGGCGGCCGACTTCGGCTCAGGTCATGATCTTGCGGTCTGTGAGTTCGAGCCCCGCATCAGGCTCCGTGCTGACAGCTTGGAGCCTAGAGCCTGCTTCGGATTCTGTGTCTCCCTCTCTCTCTGCCCCTTCCCCATTCACACTCTGTCTCTCTCTGTCTTTCAAAAATGAATAAATGGTAAAAAAAAATTAAACAGAAATTGTGCCATATTCCACAGAAAACAGCTGTTATACCTGGAGAATGCCAGTTGCCCAACATGGCAGTGGTCTTCATTGTCAGTGCCCCGAACCATGTCATTCTCTGTTCTGTTTTAGCCACTGCCATCTATGTGCCTTGTGGTCTGCGTTTTAACGAAGTATGTATATCATAAGAAACCCTAAAATACCCGAATATCTCAGACATGGGGTATCGGTTAAAAGCCAAGCCTATTTTTAATATTAATATTCATTTTTTAATGTGAAATTGTCATAACTTTTTATGTCCACTTATAAATGTTGAAGCAAGCCCATGATTCAGCACCATTAAATCATTCGTAAATTACCACTGATGAGGCTAAAATTGCTAGTTCTAAAAACCTACTGCTGTGAAGGCTTCCTGTAGTTCTGTGAATTACTACCTCAAACTCCATTACTAGTTGCCCCCACTGTCTGGTCAGACCTGATGAATGCCTGATGGCTGCTGTCCTGGAGCTACGAATGGCAAGACCAGGCTTCTAGCCCAGCATGGACATAATTACTGCTACTTCTGATTTGGGTAGAGTACAGCGTTCAAAAAGCGTAATTGTATAATGCGATTCTCATTAACTTAAAAAAAAAAGCAGACACGTATTTTTCATTGTTTCTTAAATGTCAAGGAGTATGGAACCAGTCAACGGTTATGTTCTGTTTTGTTATCCATTGGAAGACCTTGTGTTGATATCCTGTTGTTTTTTTTTTTTTCAAAGCTCTACAATATGTAGAACAAATGAAGAAAATAAAAGAGAGAGTTTGGCCTTGATAACCACTCAAACTGTAACATGTCCTACTTCTTGAAAAGAAAATACACTTGTAAAACAAAATAGCTACTGAAGGTCTATGTTTTAATTAGTTTTTTTTTAATGTATGTTTATTTTTGAGGGGGGGGGGGGAGAGGTGGCGAGCAGGGGAGAGCAGACAGAAGGAGACAGAGGATCTGAAGCAGGCTCCATGCTCTGATAGTGGAGAGCCTGACGTGGGGCTAGATCCTACAAACAACCAGACCATGACCCAAGCCAAAGTCAGACACTCAACCGACTAAGCCACGCCGGCACCCCTACATGGTTCCTTTATAATGTCTTCTTAAGAGAACCAAAATCTTCCCACATAATTCCGAAGTAGTATTCCTTGATCTTATTGGAGGCAGTAAAAATGTAACAATAGAGCCTTGAGTTCCTTGGTTAGGGTATCATACCTCAGAATCCACTCTGAATGGCATTAATGTCCATGACTATGGCCAGCTTATAGGAAGTTGGTGTTTGCCACTAGGAATAGGTCAGCACCAGATTTTATCATTCATTTTTTCCTTGATTTAGAACCATGTTTTAAGCGCTTGTATGTGACAAGGTAATGTAAAAATAGAGCTTGATTTTACTGTATAGTAGGGAATCTCTTGACTTATACTTTAATGTTTCCCAACTCCCTTAGCGAGCCTAGCAACATACTATGACAATAGATAGCTATTCAAGTTTTATTACTCTGTATTATCATAGAGGATTGTTATTTTTATTTGTTGTGTCTTGAAAATAGAGAGGAAATAAATATAGCAAAGGAATTCTTTGGTCGTGAATGGATTTCCTTCTTGTCCACATATTTTTTTTTTTATGAAGGAGAAGAAAAGTAATCTTTATTATTACTTCTTAGAATATTCAACATCTACAGTACTAGTGACCTTGCTAAAAGTTGGTCATTAGATGCATATGTTTCTGTTTGAATGCTGACATTTAAAATAAGTTGTGTTTCTAGAAATGAATCTTTGAGTAAGCTGCTCCCATTTGTAAAATTTCAGTGATGTGTCTTTAAACTTTATTTGTTTTTTAAGAATCCAGTGAGGTTTTAGATAAAATATCTTTAGATAGTTAGATAAAATATCTTTATTTTTTTTTTCAACGTTTTTTATTTATTTTTGGGACAGAGAGAGACAGAGCATGAACGGGGGAGGGGAAGAGAGAGAGGGAGACACAGAATCGGAAACAGGCTCCAGGCTCTGAGCCATCAGCCCAGAGCCTGACGTGGGGCTCGAACTCACGGGCCGCGAGATCGTGACCTGGCTGAAGTCGGACGCTTAACCGACTGCGCCACCCAGGTGCCCCTAAAATATCTTTAAAGGAAGGTGTTTAAGCAACTTTTGCATGACAAATTTGTATTTTCTAAGCTAAGAAGACTTTTCTTGCTCTATAATCATTTCTAAAAGTCATGTGTGCATTGAACACAATGAGATTTCTGGAAGCACTCCACAATACTGTACAATTCCTCAATGCAATTAAGAATCATCACATGATCATGGACTGCAGAGAATATTAAATGTCAAAGAATGGCTGGAGGGAGATTTTGTAAAGGAAAATGACCTTTTTGATGATCAAGACCAGTTCTGCCAACATAGGTTTATAACAAAAAGAAAGAAGCCCATGTGAGGAGTGATTTTCTAGACATACTGGTGATAGGTTGTAAGAGAGAACTTAGATGTTGAGCTTTGCTGCAGATTACTAGGGATACATTTTAATCCATTACTCAC
Source organism: Prionailurus bengalensis (assembly GCF_016509475.1). Classification (NCBI taxonomy): domain Eukaryota; kingdom Metazoa; phylum Chordata; class Mammalia; order Carnivora; family Felidae; genus Prionailurus; species Prionailurus bengalensis. The sequence continues at coordinate 9,389,334 of NC_057361.1, forward strand.
AATTGATCTAGTCAGTATAATGGGAAATCCTTTTATTTTGGAGACAATGAGGTTCAGTGAGTTTAAAGAAAGCCTGTGATTTGGTATTAAGGGTTTTGTATCAGCTCTACCCAATGTTTTAATCTTGAAGAAGTCTCAACTTCCTTATCTGTTTAATGAAGTATTAGTATCCTACCAATCTCATAGGGTTGATGCAAGGTCTTAGGACATGACACACACTGTCTCATTATTTGATGGATAAGTACTACAAGGGCTTTGGAGAAAATAAGAGGTAAAATTTATCTCTTGGCCATCACAAATCTCTCAGTGTTATGTTGGGTTCCCTTAAGTAGCTTAGCATTGTTTCCAATTTGGATGGAACCCTTCTGTGCAAACTATTGTGTCTTGCGTTACACATGTGGTAATATCATCTCGGTCATTCCTCCCACCAACCCAGCAAGTTGAGAACTATATTTGTAAGGCTTAGAGAGGTTAGATTATTTGTGTATGTAAGGTCAACTTCAGTGGCACACGGTATTTCCAACCTGAGATTGCTGATTCCAAAACTTGTGTCCTTAACCATGGCCCATGATACCCACTCCCACCATGTAGAAGAGAACTTGTTCTTGGCTTGTTGCTGGCTGTCTGCATTGTAATTGGCTTTCTACCTTGTCACCAGCGTTTTGGGAATCAGCTAAGAAGAAATGGAAGGTAGATAAACCTCAGTGTTACTGATTCTTCTATGAAGTGTTTCATCGCTTCTACTCATATTTTATTGGCCCAAGGAAATTGTTTGTGCAAGCCTGAGTACAACGGGGTGAGGAGATTAATTTGCCCCTAGGGAAAGATCATGTATATAGTGTTCCAAATCACCCTCTGGTTTGATAGATAATCCGTACTGTTGACCTTTAAACAACTCAGGCCTCAGATCTCCACTCACCGAAAATTTAACGGCTAATAGCCTATTGTTCTCTGGGAGCTTTATCAATAATGCAGTCGATTAACACATATTTTATATGTATATTTATTATATACACCGTTCTTTTAATAAAGTAGGCAAAAAAAAAGAGAAAAAAAATTTTTATGTCTTTATTTTATTTTGAGAGAGATGCAGAGTGCCAGCAGGGGAAGGGGCAGAGAGAGAGAGGGAGACCCGGAATCTGAAGCAGGCTCCAGGCTCTGAGCTCTCAGCACAGAGTTGATGCGGGGCTTGAATTCCTGGACTGTGAGATCATGACCTGAGCTGAAGTTGGACGCTTAACTGAGTGAGCCACCCAGGTGCCCCCCCCCTTTTTTTTAATTTTTTGTCTTTATTTTTTAAAAGTGAAAATGTTTTTAAGGAAACCTTAAGGAAAAGAAAATATATTTATAGTATAATGCTGTATTTATCAAAAAAGTCTATATATCAATGGACCCATGGAGTTCAAACTTACTGTGTTCAAGGGCTAACTGTATTAGTTTATCTTACAAATGAAATGCATGCAGGCAAGAAATGCGATAAAAATGAGAAGGAAATACAAAACAATATATATAGGTCCATCCACCATCAAATTTGAAACAGATGATTGTTTTCATAGAGGAAAAGAGAAGACAGTGAATATTATGGATATTTAAAATTGTTTTTGTGGAAACAATACTTAACGCTTTGGGAGCCTCTGCTGTAGTTGGGATCCTTATATTTGACCATGAGCTTAGTAACTCTTCATTACCAATTTTGTTCGGTTACAGATCCTTTAAGCCCTTATGGAAAATCATCAAATATTTGCCCACTTTTTATATTCTCATTATTCAATCAACCTAAATAGACTAATGCACTCTCTTAAAGTGGAGTTTACTCAGTCCACTCTCTTGTCTAGGTTTCGGTGAGTGACATGGTTCATTCCAGTCTACATCTATTAGTAAATGAAGTTGCTATTAAGGTCCTATGTAACCGTTATCAAAGGGAGAGTGGTATATTTTTCTATTGCTATTGTAAGCCAAGGGATGGTGTGTATGGCTGAAACCAAACGCACCCTCCATCCATGAAAATCGGCTAAAAAATTAAATTCTAAGAATCCGATGAACTGAAAAAATGGCTTCATGAAGCCCTGAAGAGGCTTCCGTCTCCTGGTTGCCTCGTTTTGAGCAGGGATCCCCACCTGTGGTTGGTGGACACTAAATCTCGGTAGAGGATGGATAGACTAGGTCTTAGCACCATTTTCGAACACTGCTTGAAAAGCATATGGCTTGCCATCACCACCAAGTCCATTTCTTCTTCATTGATGTACCTGGTGGCACTGTCCTTCCTGGTCTGTAGCCCTTCGTGGACACAGCGTGTTCCCCTGTCATAATTTCCCCTTAAATAAATGAGGATTCTGAGGTTCAGAATATAAAGGTGATGTAATTTACTCTCAGACTCCAATAAGCCTAGGTTGCGTGGTTGTGGTTTTAACCTAATTACCGTCTTTTGGGAAGCATCCATTTCTACCGCAACCAGCGTACCGTGGGCATTGTTGATCTTGCGTGTTTCCCTCATTACTTTTGTCAACAGACACTGAGTATATGCCTGTGTCTGTAACGTGAGAGAAGGATGTGAGAGCAAATAGTTCATTTGGGAGGTTATTCTAGAGAGCAGGAAGTGGTTAGTGCTACGTTAGCGGGAAAAATGAGAGAGGGATGGCAGAAAATGAAAACAAGAGGAATGAGGTAGGTTGACGGTGCGGGCATCTGAGGCCCCAACCATTTTGGAATTTCTATGAAATCCTATAGAACACAGGTCAACTAATGACATGCTGTAGGCCAACCCTGGCTGGCTTTTTGTAAATAGGTTTTATTGGCCTGCGCTTGTTCTCGTGCTAAAATGGTAGAGTTTAGTAGTTGTGATAGAGACCCTGTGGCCTACAACATCAAATAAAGTACATAAACATATTTGGGTCCATACTGCAAAAGTCTGCTGACCCCTGATCTAGAAATTACCCCACACTTGACCGCTTGAAAGATGAAAGGAGACTATTTATTCACTATTTATTACCATAAGCCACAAGTTTTTCTCACCAACATATGAACTGCATTTAAACAACTTAAATGAAACCTTGGAAACATAAAAGTGGGGAGGCCGTTCAACAAGGACCGTTGGTGCGAGACCACCAGTGGACATCGAACTGTCCACCATAGCTACACTACAATCAAAGACTGGCCAACAAGGAAGCATTATGGATTAGCTTCTTCTCACCCGCCAACATTTGTTTTTATTTGATCAACCAAAAGCTTTGTTGTCCCTTTACCATCATTCAGGATGTTCTGGTTATCCTAGATATCCCGGTTTCAAATGTTAATTGTGTGAGTGTGTTGGCGTTTACATGTTCCCCAGGACATTTTGTTTTGTTTTGTTTTGTTTGTTTTTTTAAGTTCTGTGAAAGAAATTAGACAGACAATTTTACCAAGTTAGAGCCTCTATTTATAGCCACAGGGTAAGGGACAGAATTGACCGGACCCCCTGTCCAACTGATAGCTTCTAAACAATGCATGTAACCTGCCAGCAAGGGTAAGGTCTATGGAGCGGAATATCTCCTAGAACAATTTCCTGTTTGATGTTGCTTTAGATGCTCATTATCTGTAATTATGTACAGACCTAACTATTTTCATAATCCAATTAAGAGATACTTTGGAGTTGGGTTATATAAGAATGACAGGTGGGTTAGGTCCTGCAGTGTTGCACTGGAACTAAAAATGGAGTCATTTTGAGTAGGCAAAGTAATGGATTCAAGATGAAAACAAAAGGTGAATTTCAGGAAACGGAGCCCCCTCCTTTAACATTACCCCGAGTGAGAGTTTATGGCCAATGGTTTCTTCAAGGTATTATCTGCTATAGATAATAACCACTTATGTCATAAATTGCAATGTATATTTTTCAGAATGAACATTTTGAGCCTATATGCAGAACATTTCTTTTAATTGACTGCCTCTTAAAAATAGAATATAGAACTTGAGAAATCTAGGGAGAGTGGGACCCTGCCACATACTCAAACTTTATTTTCCAAGCAGGAACGTTATCCCCCGAAATTATAGTGAATGGAAACAGCCTAGGAGGTGGTTTTAATTCTTTGTCATTCTCTCCATGATCTACTGCATAGAAGAAACAAAATGTCACTGATTTGGAAAAAAAGTAAATGATCCCAAAGTAGGAAGTGTTTCCACTGTTAGAATCGATTGTCAATGGGAAAGATCTCGTAGAGTGGTCCCTGATTGTATGTTGCTTAATCTGTTAATATCCTGATGGCCTCAAGGGTCCCAGCCTAGTGATACTAGGGCTGCATGGAGAGCATACAACAATGATGGCTAGAGTAGGATGCTTCTCCCAAATCTAATAGGAATTTCACATTCCATTGCTTAGAAGTACCCACGTTTTCACTGTCCTCTGTGTCTCAAAAGGAATGGTGTCTCTGATTTCAGTTGGGTTCTAGATGTTTAATTGAATCATTTTTGATGTTGGACCTTTTATATTTGAAGATACATCATTTAATAAGCATTTGCTTGAGAGTTTTGAGTTGTAAGAGTACATGAAGGAAGAGTAATAGACAAATGACTAATAAATGTGGTGCCTCAAATGTACAGTTTTTGCTGGTTGTAGTTGTTATGGATAACATGTCAAAATAAGGATAATAGTATTTAATGTAAAAAAGAACTTCTGACAGTAATATCGTTCTTGCCACGTCTGTTTGGAAACATAGTAAGGACAGAGAGAATGGGTATCTTTTGCTGTGAGATTGGCACCCCTGGTTCCTTGGGGCTGTTGAAGCATCAAATTACCTCCACCATGGCCCCTTTCTTTCTCTGGAGAATGCCCGGTGTTCAGTTGCATTTTCTTCCTAAAAGGTTGTAGGTATATATAAAGCACATCGAAATTCAATTCTGCACAGGATATGTTCAGTTTTATTCCCCAAAGAGCTGTTGGCTGTATTTCGAACCGATGGACAGGGAGGGAAGCCAGAATGGTGAAAGTGGATTTCCACTTTGAATATTTTTGGATTTATCAGTATGAATTGCATTGATACTCACGGAGCGCTAGGAGTGCAAATGTAGCTGTTTTTCCGAGAATGAGCCTTTTTGGTTTGCCTTCTCTGCACTGCCTGTGAGACTAAACAGACAAACACGATGTTTTGCCAGGAATGAGCATAGTTGACATTTTTCTCATCATGGCTTGTTCCCCTCAGAAGTGCCTGCAAAAAAACCCAAATGATGAGGGTCATACGTTTAAGCCTTGTGATTAAGAAACTTCTTTTCTTCCCAAATATCTTCGTGGTCACTACTCACAAGGACTAATGGAGAGCTTTCTGGTTTTCTTTTTGATTTCTACTTGCCTACAGATTTCTTTCCTGTCATCTCTTCTTACTCTTGTCTGTTCTCTGAAAACCCATCGGCTTTTTCAGACTGTCAAATGTAAAAAGAACTTCTTCCATTTTTGAATGCCTGCATTCCTCGAATCACAGGGGCAGACAGGAAGAATGGAGAGCGAGAAGCCCTGTTAGGGAAGGACACAGAAAATAGTCTTTTGTGGGTACCTAAAGACCACGCTTCAGGGAACGGACAGGAAGCCCTACATCACTGTTCAGGGCAGTTTCCTTCCTCCTAAAGGAAAAGCCCCCATGGGAATGGCAAGAGTTAATTTGGCTGGCATATTGGGAAGGCTGGGATCAATATAAGGGGCATCAAAATGTGTTTTACAAGTGTTGATAGATTGGAAGCAGCTAATATTTGGAGACTTATGGCTAGTTTCAGATCCTTTCTTCTTCTCTCAGAATTGGCATTTGTCTCCAACAATGGGGTCAACTAAGTGCCTGCACGTGTGTTTGTGTTACTACAGAAATGTCATTGGGTCCCTGTTATGAGAGTGCATGTCTGATTGCTTGCTCAGCCATACTAATGGTGCAGCCCTAAGGTAGTTGTTGCAAATATCAGTCAACAGATACCTAGGCTTTCTGTCCATATGCTCGGCAAAAAAAAATAAAAAAAGAAGAAGAAGAAGAAAAGTAATTTGCATGCATAGACCTTCTCCAGATCAAGTAAGCACAACAGGGCTTCGCTCCAACACAAGCTCCATTGAAACAGACCAACCTGTGCTGTGCAATCCAGCTTGTTGATCACATTTCCAGCACGGTTTCTGCTTATAGAGGGGGGCCGCATTTCACTTCGGGCCGCAAGGCTTAAAGAAGGACTCTTAAAGTCCTTTGACACAGCAGAGCATTTTGGGGGGTCTATTCAAAAAGTGTTCATTTCCCGACAAATTGTCCCTTCACGTCATTATGGAAGACCACCCCGGGGGGCATTTGAACTGCCTATCCCCACCAGAGAAACTCCACTGCTGGGTGGTTGTCAAAGTAATATGGCTTCATTGTCAAGCGATGCATGATACATAACTGGTTCATAGCACAACCATGCCTGGTCCGACATAGCGAAATAGATTTAGATAAGACTCTAGTTTATGAGCCATTAGGAAAAAGGGTCTGGTTTACTTCTAAGAAATTAAAAGTGCTTGTTGCATTTCAGCCAAAAGACAGAACACTCCTATCTTTTAATTAAGAGGACGTGTCACGTATTTCCGTGCAAAATTAGGTTAATCCGTTCCAATTTAATGCAAAGAAGGGGAAAGGAAGACAGGTATAGCGTTCTACGTCAGATCCTTTGTGTGGGTGATGTCTCGCGGAGGGATTGGATTTTACAGCAGGTGAAGGGTTGAAGGTGACACTGAATCAGAGCTCCCATAAGTAAAATACAGTGTCCAAAGTAAGACGGAAGAGGCTCTTGTTTACATGACACTTGTTGGAAACCAGTTTCTAATTTACTTTTCTACTGATGTGCTACAGAGTACTAATGTACTTTTGCCTTTTCTTCATGGACACCTCCATTTTGTGCAGAGCAGAGAGTAACAGATGACAGCCATGTCGGAAAATGGAATGGTCAAAATAAAATTAGCGGAGATGTGAGCTGGTGAATGTGTAAGAGTTTGTGAGTTTTTGTGAATTGCTTAGAAATCCCATTTACTCACGTTACCCCCCACATAGCTGAATTTGGGGCCTTGTATGAATTTCATCTCAGTGGAGTGACTGCACGGAAGGAGCATTTCCGTCACTTTATTTTTAGCAAGCGTGTGTCAATTTTCTGTCAAGAATAAATAAATGGTTTGGATTCAAGTGTATCTACTTGGGATGGTATCGAAGCACTAGATAGAATAAATCATGCTTTTAAATAGGAAGTGTTTTCGAACAGAGCACAAAGGAGATACTTTGTAAAGTTGGCAAAATCTAACAGCACTAAGGCGTGCAATGGAGATTTAACAGGAACTTACATGGAGGTGTCGCGTCCCAGGTTGATATTCCAGCCATTATGCCTACGCTTAGGGAAATTTATGTCACCTGATACTCGGCGCTTATTACGTGTCCATATTCAGGCCCCATGAATAATCAAGGCGTTGGCTGCTCCTGCAGAAAGGGAATCATTTGGCTAAAGCTATTTAATTCCCAGAAACACCTCATTGGTTGTGGGGAACGTATGACTTGTGGAGTGCGCGTGACAGATGTGCGGAACGTATGACTTGTGGAGTGCGCGTGACAGATGTGCCCCATATTGGACCCAAGTGAAGAGAATATTCTATCCATATCATCACATTCTTACAAAGGGATCCCCAGCATAAGTCACCTTGCCATCCACTTGACAGTCCTATAGAAATTTATGGAGAGATGTTCATAGGGAATGAAATGTCCTAAAAGCCCTCACCGATCTTCTAAGGAAAAGTGTGTTATATATGTGCTTAACACTGTTACACACTGTCTGGATAGGACACAGTGGATGCTAGCATGGCCAAATCGGAGTCCATTAACGTTTGGTACAGCCTGAGGGAAAACTTCAGCCAAATTTGGAGGGGGGGAAGAAAACAACACATTGATTGCTAAATGAAGTGTCCATTTTGAAAGTGATTTTTTTAGCTCTTTTCTATCTTAAAATTAAAACTGAGTCATGTCCTTTCCTTTGAATGACCTGGACATTTTGATAGAGTGTTACAGGTCTAAAATTTTGGTGAACATTCTGTGGAAAATTAGGACATAGAGCTTAATAGTTCGGTTATTTGGATCTAATATCGATTAATTTTTCCTTCCTTCCTCCTTTTGATGCTGCCTGCCTTCGCTCCCATCCCTCCCTTTTCTTTTTTAATCTCTTCTTTTTGTTTTTCTTTTTATTCAATGATCTTGTCAAACTGTATCTGTGCAGGGAAAAAATGCTTAGTTGCAGGGGGTCATGATATTTCAGGTTGAGGTAGTCTGGCTGTTATAATTACCTTCTTGAAGCTATGCTAAGCACTGGCAAATACTCAACAGGTGATGAGTGTTTCAGCCTTTAAGTAAGAATGATGGGAGTTGGAAATCTTTGTAGTCCTTTCAAATAAATTATCCATATTTGGCTTTTCATTGGCGAATGTTTGCTGAGAAATAGGAAGTCATCCATTAAGTAAAAATATCCCACAATGCGTGACCCTCTACTGAGAGTGTGTTTTGTCAGGTAGTTAACATGGAATAGTGGGAACACTGGTGCACTCTTATCCAAGAATCCACGTATCCGAAACACTCGTATCCACGAGACTATGAGCCTTTTAGTTTGGGACTAGTCCAGTTAGCCCCTTTCAAAGGGAAAGGGTGATATAGCCTCTGTGCTCTCGCAGTTAGGGGCAGATGAAATGAAGGTGTTGAAACACTTCTTAAAGTGAACGCTGTGGTCCAAAATACTCATAGCATGACTCTCAACACTACACTTGCATTATGTTTGTTGTATCGTTACCTCTCTCTATTTGTGTTGGTATCGCGTACTAACGTGTTCTCATTGTGAAATCCAGTAAGGAGCCAATCACAATGGAGCCACAATTAAAACCAGTGGATCAGTGAGTAAAAAGCTGTTCGTTTCCAGTCACTTAATGACTAGTAAAAATCATGATCTCTCAGAAGGTAGGAGTCTTAGGATTTCCGTTTAAATACAATTGGAAATTGAGGGAAATCTATATATTCTTAATTTGTTTTCTCCCCATGTAATAGCCATCTAACTAATGATCTAATGCCATTATTTTCATATAAATAAATGTAGTTACAGTCACTTGATGCGCCCCCCCTTTGGGGAGTATGTAAGACCCACTTCTTCTGTATAAACCCACTCATTAAGTTGCAGTTGCATAGGGGATAAATGAATTATTCATTAACATTACTGATTGACTACAATAATTATGATGTTTTCCTTCTAGCCACAAAGATAGAATGGCCTAAAGTCTTTCATGCTAAGCATGAAGTAAGTAATTCTTGTATTGTTATAATAATTTGTAAATATAGTAAAAACCAATGGAATAGAAAACGGTCTCCACAATTCCTTTGGGAAAGTACAATTATCTTTTTCTTAGGCCCTTATGAACAGATCAGGTCGAGTTAATAAGGTCTCCCTTTCAGATATCCCTTCCTGATAGTATTTTTATGTATCTTCTATACCTGTCACATTAGGTAGGTGTTGTTCCTTGTTACAGTCATTCAGCTTCTCCCTGCTGTAAAGCCAGAAACCTAGCTTTGTGCTTCTCTTCATTGATTACGACTCTTAGATGTGTCTGTTCGTCTGTCCATCTGTCCATCCATCCATCCATCCAAGAAGCAAATATTTATTTAGCATGGAATGCCTTCTACTAGATCCTTTCAAAGACCCTCATTCAAGGACTCCTTTTCCTATTGATATTTTCTTCATGGAAACTTTCCTCCTCGGCTTTCCATCAAAGCAGTTGCGATTTTCCAAATCAACCTTCCCAAACATTCTCCTCACCTGGTCTCTCCAAGTTTCCGTGGATAGGCTGCCATTTGATGACCTAAGTGAATTTTGACCTCCCTAAGAGGAGAGGAGCTTGGCAACAGGGGACCTACTTGAGCAGGAACTGCTTTGTGACAAACCACATTCCACCCTAGGGAAAGGTGCTCAGGGATTCAGAAACTCGAAACCTGGTTTTATGGAGCTTACAACTACTGAAGCAAGAATAAATACAGTGAGATACACCTAAAATACTCTCATAGAAGACATCTGAGGTGAAGATGTTTCAGTTTTATAAGTCTTTAGTAAAGTCCACAGAATGGTTTCTACTAGGAAGTTAGATGATGGTGATCAGGGACTAATCGGAAAAGACGTGTAGCATGCTTGACATTGCCGGGTTTGGAATGATAAGGGTCAGGGTTGATTTCATGTGGAAGTTCTTAAGTGCAGATGAGAATTCAAGCAGTGTCAGAAGCACAGATAGGCAGAAATTTGCTTGGTTTGCATTGAGGACAGTGAACAGGGAGATTTGGTGTTGGTGAGTTTGCAGAGCTCATTGTTGTCCTTTTCTTTCATTCTTTCTTTATTTAAATGTTTCTTTATTTATTTTTGAGAGAGAGAGAGAGAGAGAGAGAGAGCACAAGTAGGGAAGGGGCAGGGAGAGAGACACAGAATGTGAAGCAGGCTCCAGGCTCTGCACTATGAGCGCAGATCCTGACACGTGGCTCCAACTCATGAACCGTGAGATCCTGACCTGAGCAGAAGACGCGTTGTACTTTTATTGAGGAGAATAGTGCTCATCCTCTATCTGTAATCACCAGAACCTCAGGAAGTAGCAGTTGGCCATGCACAGGATTGAAGACTGAAGCTCAATCCACCTTGAAGCTCCATTATATGCCAGAAACAGCGCCTAGACTCAACCTCAGGTCTTCCTGACTCCCAGACCCCCTGCCCACTTTTCCTCCTCTCTCTGGAGCAGGGCTTTTCAATCTTGGCACTCTTATTAGCATTGGTGCCTCAGTCATGCTTTGCTGCGGGGGAGCTGTCCTACGCACTGGAGGATGATTATAGCATCTCTGGCCTCTACCCACTAGGTGCTAATAGTAGCCCCCCCATTTGTGACAACCAAAAATGTCTCCAGAAATTGGGAAGTATTTCCTAGGTAGGTGAGGCAGACAAGTAGGGACAAGCAAGAGTACCCCTAGGGAAAAACTATTGTTCTCGAATATTAGAAGAGTTTTGCAAATTTTTATGTAAGCTTGAATTTTCTCCTAGTTTTAGCCACACTCACGAGTGCACAAGAGAAACCAGAAACCCGTGTGAAAGCCACGTTTACCCAACTCAAAATTCTTAAGTCAGTCACCCGGTTTTGTTCAGTTTTTCTCTAAACCTGATGATTATATAAAAGAGGACTTGTTTCAAGTACATTATGTGTTGTGAGGCCAACACAGAGCCCGAGGACAGAAGTTATGGAGCCAAGCCTTGAGCAGGGTTATTCTGGGGGCTTCCTGTGTAGAATTATAGTATCGAAGGAGCTGCTCACCTCGCCATAAATCATTTGGAGGCCCTGCCATGCTGGGAACGTGAGAAGAAATGCTGGGCAGCCATCGGTATTTTCATCCAGGTTGCGCCCAGCTGCCTCATTGAATACAAATGCCAATTCTGAATATTGAAAGCTCCTTGAGAATAGCACCGTGTGTTAGACACAGTGGGGTTATTAAGAAGCATAGCTCATAATTAGCAATAAATGGGTTGGTATTACAGTCTGTTGTTGACACGTGTTCAGTCCTTGTTAAATAGAAATCAAACACTGTAAGGAGTCTATATACCTATTCACCATCATGATTATTTGGATACTTATCTCCAAAAGTTTTTCATATTGTTTTTGTAGCAATAGAAAAAATAGAGTTTGTAAAGTATTTTTTTAATGTTTATTTCTGAGAGAGAGAGAGAGAGAGAGAGAGAGAGAGAGAATGCAGGGGAGGAGAGTGGTAGAGAGAGAGGGAGACACAGGATCCAAAGCAAGCTCCAGGCTCTGAGCTATCAGCACTGAGCCCAACATGAGGCTCGAACCCAGGAACTACGAGATCATGACCTGAGCCGAAGTCAAATGCTTAACCAACAGAGCCACCCAGGCACCCTGTGTTTGTAAGGTATTTAAGCAAAATAATTAGGAAGGTGATTGCCCCAACTGGAGAATGTCATGCCATTCGAATCCAACCCACTCCTGTTACCTAATTTCCATATACGATGATCAATGTGGCCTGAAATCTAATTGTCTTGTCCTGTCATTGGGATCACACCCAATACATGTACACCGGAAAAATGGTCATGTATTTCTACCCTTGGCAATGGATGCAATATGTGGCTTGAACCCTCAAGTTTATAAGCTCTTCAAAGCAAATATTAATGTGAAAACACCTCCTGAAAGCAGGCCCTTACACGTCTAATACCAGCACGGGGTAATTAGAAAATGTGGATTAAGCTGCTTCATAACACAGACCTTGAAAACAGGACTTACATTGCCTCGCTTTGAGTCTACTTCTGTTGATCTCTCAGAGCGCTCATCTGCGACCTGGAAAGTAGTGTTAGCTGTGTGTTTGGATGACTTTCCTCCACTTGGTTTCAAAGTTCACTATTGAAGTACTGTGCTCAGGCACCCGTTGGCAATGTCGTAAACATACAGACTTTGAATGCTGGCAGAGGGCTTGTGTTTAAAAAGACTTGACTTTCTGCAGTTCCCTATTCCAGATAACCTACCCATATCTAATTATTGAGTTATTACATCTTTAAGGAATATTGCCTTTGCAGATAATTGCAGGGGAGGCTGGATGATGAGATAATTAGATCAGTAGGGAAGCAAGATTTCTTCCTTCATATTCCCTCTTTGAAATGATATGAAAACTTTCCACATTTCCCTTTTTACTGCATTGTTAATAATTATTGCCCATCTCTTATTTATGGCAACACAATATATAATCGTTTCATACAAACTATGTATGTGCATGAGGGGGCATTTGTTTCTAGATTAAAAGGGCCGAACAAGCATCTTAAGGGACTTGTATTATAGCATTTTATCTGTCTTGTTGTTCTTATCTCCAAGAAGAAATGTGTAAAGAACTCCACGTTTGTTTCCCCTTACAATGCTAAAATAATTTCAGAGTTTCTTCCCTAGGGAACCCCCTGAATGATTGATGCAGTCCACAGCCTGTGGCAAGATAGAGACAGGCCAGGAAAGTGCCCCAGGCTCTGAACTTCCCCTTGCCCTTGGCAACACTTGGCCAAGAGAGTATTTACTGTCTTGCCTCTCAGGGACCAGTATTTCAAGTATGAAGGAAAATGATGAGCACAGTGTGTCCCTTCGTGGGTGTTTCTATTCACATGGGAAGGCAGTTCACAGTCGCAAGTTCTTGGTTACCAGGAAGGGACCATTCCACAGTGAGGTGTTGGCTGTGCCACAGAGGCCACAACAAACGTTGGTGAATGGTGATGGCGAGGGGGCAGTAATCCTTTTCTTCAGTGTTTGAAATAAATGTAGTTACACAAAACACAAGTGGAGACCCTGACTTTCAATTCGACCAACTGGGTTGAAATTCGAGTTCCACCCACTTAGGAGCTAGATTACAGTGGACAAGTTGTCTAATGGTTTTCTCATCATTCGAAGCTGCTTAGGAGTAGTGTTGTAATAGGGATTTTTAGACGATTGAATGCAAAGATTGTTCTAATGTGTTTGAAAAAAATGTGTAGCCCAAAAGGTCCGAAGACCTAACAACATAGCTAATTTGGACACTCAAGCAGCTTGGTCACATCTTTCGGTTTGTTGACACCACCTGCCCCATTGATCACAATGGGTGGGGAGGAGAGAGGTGTGGCTCTAAGCTTTTTCCTTATAAAGTTCTTAAACACCATCAAGGAAATCTGGGTAAAACCACTAATAATATAGGAGTAGAGAAAGTGAGATGATCGCGGAGCTCTCTAAGAAACCAGGAAAGCATATGACACCGAGCGCAAAAGTAGAATTTATGGGTCTCCTGCTTGCTTCTGTGGATAGAACAGACAAATCTTGATCTTGGCCTTCTGAAATGGAGCTCTTCGTTGGGGGCACAGGTTTCTTAAAAATCAGTCAATCGATCAATCAATCACGGTTCTGTTTCTTCCCCCTTTGTGCCTCTACAACATGAAAGAGCAGCAGATTATAAACTAGATATGTAATAAGTAGTTAGTCTCAAGGGATGAGTCAGCCTTTTGTGTTTGGTAAAAAAATGAAGGATGAGACTCCTAAGGAAAAAGGGAGAATTAAAATAATGGGCTCTGTTGTGATGTAAATGAGTCCCCATCCCTTTCTGGGTCTTTAAGGCTAAGAATGCAGCTGTCTTTACCCTCTGGTGTTTGTACTGGGAAATAGGTCCCCTGATTTTCAGAGCAGAGGAGAAAAAGATGAGATACCGTCTGGTGTAGTGGCCTAAGCTCCTTGGGTGAGGACCCCTTTGCAAGTGAACACTTTGATCATCTTGACTATATGTGCCTCTGTGAAATACTGCCAAAGAGAACAAGGGGAGCCTGCCAGAAAGAGAAATTTCCTAGGGCAAGAGATGAAAAAGAAATGGAACGAAGGGTGAGATTAAAAAAAAGAAGAAGAAAGGAAAAGTAATTGCAAGAAAGAAATTAGAACAATTACATAAACAGAGATTGGCTTCAAGGACACATGGCCAAAATCCCAGAATCAGACGAAGGCAGGTACTGGGTTTGGAGAAAAACACAACAAAGACCTTTGAGAGTTAGAATGTCGAATTCTCCAGTGGTGATCAGAGAAGTTTTGAGAATAGAAGCTTCTGGTAGGCTCTAGTAAAAAAGAAAAAAAGAAGTGATACTGGAAAAGTAAAATGTTCAGTTTCCCTTTACACGTGTGACTCCTTTCTCTCCCATAAGAGCTATTTTGATCATAAGATCCCAAGTATCAATCGGAGGAATGCATATGGAATATAATGGAACATATCTAGTAATCATGGATTGTGCATCTTGGTAACGAATTCTCTTGTATGTAGGGTCTGTTCCTTTTTAAGTCTTTCACTCATGTTCTAGAGGAAGCTTCTTTTAGCTCTCTTCTTAGCACTAAAATGAGATTGGCCTGTATCAGGTTATCTTGTGCGTCGTGATTGATGGCTGGCATTCTGTGAATAACACAAATGATCTTAAGGATGCTGGGAGCTCCCATCAGAAACGTTTATCCCAGTGGTGGAGCTAACCTGGACTGTGAGCCTATAAATAATGACGAATTGGACAACCAACCGGCTTTTGAGTTTTCTAAAACAAAAACAAAATGGCCTAAGAAGAAACATACGTTTTGATGTTAATGTTTTTATTAAATCTTTGCAGTTCAGTTGTGTTCTTGGTTGGTCCTTTATAAATTAAGATTGTTTACTTTCCTCCAAAGAGCATCATGATCTGTACAGAATCGGTGACTTGGGATTTTGAGACACGGTCCTGGAGCTAGATGATTCACTGGGTGTAGTAATACACAATCCCTGTTGGGCAGTCCTTCCTTGCCCCTTACTGTATAGAGGAGGAAAGAGAAGAGAGGGTGAGTCCCTGGAAACAGCCCTTCCTGTATACTGGCTTCCTGAGGAGTGTGTGGGAAACTTGCCTAAGGTGCTTTTGGGAGTTTGCCAACACTCCCAGTAAGGTGTCTCTTCTTCCCCCTTCTCACCTGTGGCCCCAGCCCCTGCCCTCGGTCTTTCTCTTCTGAGGGCAGAGATCCCACATTTGTACCTGATTGAAGGAGTCCACTAAGTTCCATAGTTCTTCTTCTGCATCAGGCCCACTCAGCAGAACTTGTCAGGAACTTTTTTAGCTTCCTATTCATTGAATGGATAATGACTTTTCAGGTGATAGCATTTACTGAGTCTTGTGGAAGACCAGAAGGAAAACAAGGCATTTGTTGTTAAATATCCGAGAAAGAAAAAGACAATCTTTTAATAATCCATATTAGATATTTCACTCACTGAATTTAGAAGGGCTGGTGGAGATAATGTATGTTAATCTGTCACAGTCTTCGTGACCTAGGAGGGGGAGGTGACTGAAATTCTTGTTTCTTGATTCTTATTGGAGTTCTTGTCATTCAACAACCATACGTGAATGTTTCCTATGGGTATCATCCTGACCAAGACAACAAGGTCGCTGCTTCAAGCAGCTAACAGAACTCAGAACGCATACAGAAGCCACCTGGGAAATTAAGACAACGAATGGGAGACAGAAACGAATCTGTGGGAAGATCACCTGACCCTCTCCCAGAAGTCTCGAACAGGACAGTCCAATAATAATCTGAGCCACATGTGTTATTTTAATTTTTCTGCCAGCCACATTTTACAATTAAAAAGGAACTGGAGAAATTAACTTGAATACTATATTTTGCATAGCCCAATTTATATTTAAAATAGCATTGTTTTTTTTTTAAATAGCATTGTTTCAATATATAATGAATTTATAAAAATTTCTGGAATCATTTTATATTCCTTTTTTGCTATTAAATCTTTGAAATCTTACATATATTTTACACATATACCACATCTTCGTGAGTACTCACTAAATTTGCAGTGTTTAATAACTATATGTTGTGTGGGGCACCTGGCTGGCTCAGTCGGTGAACCATGCCACTCTTGATCTCACGGTTAACCGTCAGTTCAAGCCCCATGTTGAGTGTAGAGATTACTTAAGTATAAAATCATCTTAAAAAGTAACTATATGTGGTGTGTGGCTACCATTTTGGACAAAGCAGGTTGACAGAAAGTTTGATGGAGGATGAACCATTAGGCCAAGGTCATTCGGGAATGTGTATTGGAGAGCACTTGTCTGCTTGAGGATTTAGGAAGCTTAAACACTCAAAGGCAAGAGAAGGCAGGCATCTTCCAAGGAATGCATTTGAATTCACTGTAGCCTCTCCGAGTACGAGGTTTGCCACTTATACAATGGGAATTTGTGTGGATGGGGATATTAGGCAGGGGAGTAGGTCTGAAGGAAAGGTCATGAGTTCAATTTGGATGTATTGAATTTGAGTACCTGTGGATGACCAGGTGGAGGAGTTAGATGGTAAAAAGTATAGGAATTTGGAGCCCCCAGCATGTACTGGACTAGAGCAAGGAAGCTTCAGCAGGGAGGGGAGAATTTTTTTTTTTTAATTTTTTTTAACGTTTATTTATTTTTGAGACAGAGAGAGACAGAGCATGAACGGGGGAGGGGCAGAGAGAGGGAGACACAGAATCTGAAACAGGCTCCAGGCTCTGAGCCGTCAGCACAGAGCCCGACGCGGGGCTCGAACTCACGGACCGCGAGATCGTGACCTGAGCCGAAGTCGGCCGCTTAACCGACTGAGCCACCCAGGCGCCCCAGGGAGGGGAGAATTTTACAGCAGTTTCAAGGATGGGTCTAGCCAGTTCCATTTACCCTACAGAGAGTATGGTTTCCATTTGGTTAGAGCTCTTAGTTTTTGCCATTCACCACAGAGAAACAAAGTTAATTATGTGAACCATCAAACATTTCTGTCCACCAATTTAGCCTGTATGTATCCTTCATACCTCATCATCTTCTAAATAAAGTAGGTGTTCTTGTTACAGTTGAATGACATTTGGATATAGGGTACCAGATCTTTCATTGCAATATTTATATTCCCATCTTTTATGAAATCAAGGCCCATTTCATGTCCTTTAGGAATTTTATAAATTTTAGAAAAATTCATTTACTGACATGTATAGTTTTTACTGTATAATTTTTTCTTCCATGTCTTTGTCAAGTAAATTAAATTTAAGCATCATACTGGAGCGCCTGGCTGGCTCAGTAGATGGAGCATGAGACTCTTGATTGCACAATCATGAGTTCGAGGACCATGTTGGGTGTAAAGCACCATGCTTACTAGTCTTTTCTATCCAAATTGTTTCTAAGTTTAAAAAAGGCTTTCTATGTTTATGTACTGCTTTTTTCTTTTGCATTTTATTTATAAGTAATCTCTACACCCAAGACGAGGCTCAAACTTTCAACATTGAGATCAAGAGTTGAATGTTCTCCCAACAGAGACTGTCAGGTGCCCCTATATATTAAATTTTGATATAGAAACTGGGTATGGTAAGATTTAAATTTTTTCATTGTTTTTTTTTAGTGGGGGGAAACAAATGAAATAACATGCTTTGTCCATAAACACGAACTTTAAATAAATATTTAAAAAGCAAAAAAGTGGGGTACCTGTGTAGTTCTGTTGGTTAAGCGTCCAACTTTGGCTCAGGTCATGATTTCATGGTTCGTGAGTTTGAGTCCCGCTTCGGGCTCTCTGCTGACAGCTCAGAGCCTGTAGCCTGCTTCAGATTCTGTGTCTCCCTCTCTCTCTGCCCCTCTCTTCTCTCTCTCTCTCTCTCTCTCTCTCTCTCTCTCTCTCAAATAAATAAACACTAAAAACATAAATAAGTAGCAAGCAAAAAAGTCACCAGCACCTTGTGAACTCTTTCATTCTGTGATATTAGTGACTAATAGTACTTGTGTGGGTCACAGGACTCACAGTTGTAAAAGTGTGGAGTTTGTTGGAAATGAATGAAATGCTGAGCACCAGAACATACACTAGATGCATACTGTAATTTGGAAAGGATTATGTTCAGTCTTCTTTCTAGTGGCAGTGACAAAAGGTGTATATTTTTGTTTTGTTTCTAAGAATTGGTGAACATAAAGGAGTAAATCTTAAAAGGAGAAGAAAAGTTAATTGCTTACAAAGTGCAATTACTGCCTCTTCTTCCTGCTAGGTCCTTGGAGACTAGCTAAGATTATAAAATAACAGATGAATGGGGGTACAAGAACAGAAGGAGAAATACACAGCCCATAAACCAGCATGGAAAGGGCTGAGCTTCTGGGTTGGTCGCATTGGAAAGGACAGAGACTGTGTTCTTTATCTCTGCTGTGGCTTAGAAGATGCACCGTTTGGTAGTCCTAATATCGAGCATTTTATGGCGGCAATTCATTATGGAACCTCTTGTAAAATCCTGGTGAAACAAAATGGCTGTAAGAGCCATTTTCATTTTGCTGCCAAAAGCACCATTTGGTTTGTGTTAATTTAGTTACAGGTATAATCAGATGTTTGCTTGCTGCTCTTAGTCATTTCTTCACCCTAAATATCATGGCTTTATTTTTTGCCACAGATCGTTTCGTTCAGCCGTACTGGTTGAGCTCCATGTTTAGGTGAATCCTTGTGCTGGTCATCTCCGACTTCTTCAGATATAACCAGGTTCAGAACCTGCAAGAGAACTGTATCCCTGTAGGATAAAGTGTCATTTATAATGCGAATCATGTTGTCTGGGCTTGTGCACCTGCCTACTTCTGGACCTCGCTTGCTCTCTCTTTCTCTTCTGTCTCCCTCCCTCTCGCCTTCCCCCCTCCTTAGTCTTGAGTGGATTTGAATACAAGACACAATGGAAATTTTGTCAGGATGGTAATTAATTACTAGTCTAGATGAGGGGTTCACAAAGTCTTTCTGTAAAGGTCGAGATAGTAATTTTAGCCATTGTACACCGTAAGGTTTCTTCCACCCTATTCAATTCTGTCATTGTCTCGAAAAAGCAACCGTACACAATACTTAAATCAATGGGCGTGGCCATATTCCAATAAAATTGTATTCATGAAAACGGGTGGTGGTCCAAACCCATGGGCTGTAATTTACTGTCCACTGATATGGGGAACAGAGGGGAGACACCATTGCTACATGAGATATTTAAGCTTTTGTGAAAGAGGTTGCACAAGAAATGGTTCTAATCAGATGTATATTGTTTTTTGGGGATTCTCATTCTAGATTATTCTTTGATGTTCTTAAATTATGTTATGTATAACAGCTACCTGTCATCAAGTCTTGTATATGTTCTGTGAGAATAGGCGATCGGATTATGTTCGTAGAGAGTTTAGTGGGTTTGTAAGATAAATATGTGCTCAATAAAGTCTTTCAGTCAGGAGTAGGGTTGGATCTTCAAGGAAGGTTTCCCAGAGCTTCAAAACTCTGCTTTTCTAAGGAGCCAAAGCCATGGCCAAAGATGAGGGCCATGCCAGTCTTGTGTACTGTCTCAAGAGTTGTGGATTGTGTTATAGTTTCTAAGATAGACACTTTCCCATAATCTTGCCCAGTTGAGTGAGCCTTTTAAATCCAGACTATAAGTGAGGCTCTCCAGTTTTGAATGGAAATGATTTAGAGCTCAACTTACTGGGTGATCACCATACTCATATAGTAAATCTAAGATGACCACAAATGTGAAGTACCACTTTTATTCATGAGACATATTTTTGGTTTGTTTTCTTTTGTTTTCTTTATTCACACCGGTTCTCCCAGACTCTTTTGCTTTGACCTGAGTCTCCAAAGGTCAGTGTTCAGTAAAGAGTGATTATTGACTTATATCCTGTCAAATACCTGCCAGTCCAACCTCAATGGACTCAGATACAACTGTGACACTATCTACTAGGAGCCCCAAGTTACAAAGTCTAGCAGTGATAGTTTACTTTCTGTTTCAGAAGCATGTTTAAGCCTGCTACTCCCGCTGGGCACCTTGGACCAGCGCCAGCACCGCCACCTGGGATTCTGTAGAAATGTGGAATCTTCAGCCCCAACCTGTACTGTTGAATCTGAATCTTGTCTTTTAACAAGATGCTCAGCTAATATGTATGCATGTTAATGTTGGAGAAGCCGTGTTTTAAGGGACACTTTTCATTATGAAAGGCTTTCCAGTTCTTTTCTCAGAATCGTATCCTGTAGTTGCTAACGTCTCTTATACCTAATAATATTCATGGTCGTAGTATCTATTTGCATTATCAGAGGAGCAGATTTTTAGAACTTGTTTAATAAAAACTGAGCATGTCATACTTGGTTATAATATAGCACTTTCCAATAATTTGGAAGGCTGCACAGTTTGTAAATAAGTGTCTTTCTTGCTGTGGAAGTAATTACTCCGTGATGTAGCAATATTCAGAGCTTATAGTCTTCCCAGTGTTTTGTGTCATTTCTTCTTTATGACATATCGTAGGGAAATGACATGATGGTTTTGATTCTGATTTATAAAATGATCATATGTCTATCCATAAAATGGTTGCAGAGTTTACTTGTGTTCATTTCTCGAGCTGGGGCAGGGAATCTCTGGACCTTTTTCTGTGTTCAGTGTTAATATATCTGTATTAGGAACAGTTGGAATGAAAACTATGAATGAAATTAATGGAAAGTGAAAAAGATGGGCAAAAATGAAGCAGCCCTAATATTTTTAGTAATGTCACCATTTATCTTGCTATTGGTTTTCTCGTAACATTCATGATAACTATAATTGTTATCCCGTCTCTTATGAAAACGTACAGGCCAACTGGGAAATGCTGATAATTATTCAAACAATATAGACCTTCCCTTTCACTTGCAGGGTTTTAGGTAGACTCCTGCCCTCAGAACTTTTCTAAACACATAAGTGATCATCATGGCTCCCCCACGTGGAGTCTGGAGACGGCATATGTAGATTTCAAGCCCATGCTCAGCATCTCCTCCCTGCCCTATTTTTTATTAGTTTGTTCCTTGAGGACAGGGTTTGCCGTCTTCATCTGTTGCGATTGTACTCGCGAAATGGTGATTAATAAATGGGATGTTGGAGGCACAGAGCCAAAATACATATGAAGAGGGTCGATACTGGTTGTGAAGCATCAGCAATTGGCTTCCATTCCTACCTGAAAGTTTTCAAATCATCTTTAGCACATATTTTCTCCCTATGATCTTCACAATTGGATAAAGATCCTCCCACCCAAAAAGTAGTAGGACGTCCCTGAGGGATAGATTGCCCCGATGTTTATAGCAGCATTATCAACCATAGCCAAATTATGGAAAGATTCCCAATGTCCATTGACTGATAAATGGATGAAGAAGATGTGGGTGTGGGTGTGGGTGTGGGTGTGGGTGTGTAATGGAATATTACTCAGACATCAAAAAGAGTGAAACCTTGCCGTTTGAAAGACGTGGATGGAGTTAAGAGTGTATTGTGCTAAGCGAAGTAAGTCAGAGAAAGACAAACACCATATGATTTCACTCATAAATGGAATTTACATTTTTTTAAGTAGGTGCCACACTCAGCCTGGAACCCAATGTGGGGCTTGAAGTGATGAATTACTAAATTCCACTCCTGAAGCCAGTGTTACACTGTATGTCAACTAATTAAAATGTAAATAAAAACTTAAGGAAAAATTTTAAAAAATGTGTATGTCTCCCATGAAGCTTTTGTACTTTTCTATTCTAATGTATTTTTGGTGACCTTGGCAGTGTGCAGACACCGAGAAATCTAATGAAATAATGTATTCCCCTTTGTTATTTAAGCATAGTGTTAATGAAATAATTTTAATTTGCTGCACTTAACATTCCGTGTACCTTTGTTGCTTCTACATTAATAGTTTAGGAAAGTGAAGAGAAGCCACGGAAATGCATTTGAATTCAGGGTTGTGATGGGGAGTGCCAATAGTTATGTAAGGGCAGGAAGAAAGCCTGCCATCTCTGTATTAAATGGCTTTCAATGAAATGTCACCAGAAATTTTCCTAGAATTAGATGAAAATAAAGTACACTAGGTTCATGTGTTTTGTTTATATATTTATAACCCATTAACAGCATTAGAAATGCAATCTAACTCTGGGGAAAGAAACCACACAGCACATTTCAGTGCGCCAGTGTCCTTAGGTGGACCTAAATGTATTATTCCCTTCCCTTGTTAAGAATGTCAGCAGGTATTGGATAAACACCTGTTCTTTCGGGATTATAATTCATCGTAAATAAAAAACAGTTGCCAGCAGACACTGAGATAGCAAACCAAAGTCAAGCATGTTTTTGATTGAAAATAGACTTATTTCCACTTGGAAGATAAATGGCCTTTGGTAGGTTAGAATTTGTGAATAGGTCTCGAACAGCAGTAATGTTATTAGTCATCATACTATTTGGTCTTAAAACCGTCTTATAATATCACATTTGAAAACACTAAAACAATCAGCCTGTGAACTGTTTATATAAGTCACAAAGAATCTTTATTTGAATTCTGGAAAGCAACCACTAGAGTGAGTTTTCCCATTATGGTTTTAGACTGCCTACATATTGCATATTTGAAATACCATTCATCCAGATAGTGGCCCTATTTAGAAGACAAGATAAATGGTTCAGAGATTTAAATCTCCCCATAAATATTCAGGTATGTGATGGATTGAAGTATAAGATTTTATCTTTGGCTCAAATGCTGTGTAAAATAGGAATCTTGTTCACTTTTTGTGACTGTTGAAGTGTTACCTGTGTGTAAAAACAGTCTTGTAGAATGTATCCGTGTGGGTCTCGTACAGTCCTGTTAACGGTTGTGGCCTTTGAGAAAGAGACCTATTTATTTTTGAGGGTGAACATTTGGGTAGTAAAGGAACCTCAGAATCATGTGATCCAGCACTTTAATTTTATGATTAAGAAAACCAAGGTGCAAAAGTATAAATGACTCTTCCATGGTGTCATTGTAAATCAGATCAGCAAACTATGGCCTATAGGCCGAATGTCAACTTTCTTTTCTAGATAAAGTTTTATTGGAACATAGCCACTTCTGTTAGTTTCCTTAGTGTCTGACTACTTAGATATCACGGCAGAGTTCTGTAGATACAACATAAACCCAGTTACCATATGACCCTTAAAGCTGAAAATACTTATTATCTGGGTTTTTAGATCAAAGTTTGCTCATCTCTGTTATCAATGGCCAATGTGTAACTTACTCTCTGGCCTTCCAGGCTCGTGTTCTTCCATTTATATTCTTTCTTCCTGTCCGTTCACAAATGGTCCGTATGGAGTCATATCTGTTCCTTCCTCTGTCTCTCACTTTCTTTTTAGTAATCTTTCCTTTTTATTTCTAATAGTACCAAAGTGAGGATAATTTTTAAATAATATTTTATTATCTTACTTGGAAAATTTTAAAAAACTAATGAATTGGGAGATAGGCAACAGATATACTTTGAACATTCTATTCAAAAAGTCATAAAGTAAGGCTAAGAAGGTTAAGAAGACTACAGTCTATAAAAGCAAATCCTTTATATGGTAATCCGTAAACACTGAAAACTGATCAAGAGATATGTGGGTATCCTCAACAAACAGTGAAAGTATAAGTTTCAGAATGGATAAGTAACTTGGGAAATGTTTGATGTTTTCATCTACCATTCGTGAGGATGTTCAGAGGGACACCAGTTGGATTTGGCTAAGCTTGGTGAGTAGCAGTATTCGGTTATGAGACATCTATTAAAATGTCAAATGTGAACAGGAATCTGCTTCTCAAATTGAGGAGTGTTTGCAAAAGTGTTTTAACAACACATTGGAAAATTTGATTAGGCCATTTGGCAGATTTTGCCGATAGTGGGTTTTATTAATTTTATAATCACTGTCAAGAGCTATGATGATGCATTTGGTGGGTCCCAAGGCATTTTTGCCTTCCATATTATAAGGGACAGAAAAAAGTCTGACCCCTCAATAAAGTAGGAAAAAAGCATTTAATTGTCAGTATGGGTGAAATAATTGGCTTGTGGGCCAATTGAGAGGTATAAGGAAGAGTTCCTTGTCTCCTGATACTTGAATTTCCTAGCATGGGACTCCTATCTGAGGAGTTTGAATGAAAGCTCAGGGTGCCTGGATCAACCCGAGCCTGTACCCAACCTGTCGAACTTGGGCGAGCTGTGATATATTGCATGTCTCAGGCTGTCGTGTTCTCAATTCCATGTGGGCAAGCATCCTATCTGCTTGTCACAGCCCTATCCCCATACAGTGACTGACATGAAAGTCCTCAATGAAATGTTTTGAACGATTGAGGGATTCAACTGAGTGTCTTGGGGCACTGGCTGCCTAAAATAGAAAAAAGTTCTAGAACTACTTTATAACCCAGAGAGTAGGAACCATATATTATAGCGTTGCTAGTTCACACATGGTGGACCACAGAACCTTGGAGAAAGGAGTCCATAGCAGTGAATGGTTGTTGACTCACTGGAACGACCTCTTTGTGTAGAGGTTTAGCTTGTAGAATGCCTTGTGTGTCTACTCTGAGTCTTCTGGTAGTCCAGATTGGCAAACCTTTTCCCAACTCCTCAGCCAAAGCAAACTCTTGACTGTCTTTTCCAAAGATTCTTTTGCCACCTCAGATCCTTTCATGGGAGAGGAAGGACAAAATGGACAGATAGGTGTCTGGCCTTCCTCAGACAATGTGACCAGCCTAGTCAACGTGTGCACTGGGTTCATAGCACATCAAGACATCTGTGAGGGGCTGTCTAGTTGAAGTGGAATGTTCTTTGATTTCCAAGCCCTTGTCTGGGCGGCTGTTGCATGCTGTTGCCACACTCTTATCTGTCTGCCTTCATTGCCATACAACATTTTGGGACCGCTTACTACTGACTGTATATTTTCCTCGTCATAAATTCTAGGCCACTCTGTTTGTTGGTAATTTGGTACTTCATGTTCTCATCTTGGCCTCTGCCTTTACAAAATCTGAGGAGTCTTTGGAACGCTTTCTGCCTTGTCCTAATCCCACACGAGTATCATGGTCTTGCAAACTGGCTTCCACCAACTTATATGCCTGCTCAGTCAACGAACGCTCTCTGTTGGGCCACTATCATTGCTTGGCACTTTGTGGACTGCAAGCACTTTGTGAACTCTGGGAGTCTCATTTGTATCAAGTCTATTGTGTGATGTACAAATATTGGTCATCGTTGTTTCTTTGGTGTGAAAAGGCAGCATCATTTTTTCTGGTCTCAAATTTATGATACTTTTGCCACCTTACATCATGATTTAATAAAGGGACAGCATAACTAAATGGAAGGCATATAGAGCTTGTTTGCATACTGAACCAAACAGAAAACCTGTAAAAGTGGAAGTGTAATTGGGGAAATAGAGATATGGGGTATATACAATATTGTGTCAATATTAAATTTGAGTTTGATAGGCTATTGTGGTTTTATTTTTTTATTTTATTTTATTGTATTTTTTTCAATATATGAAGTTTATTTTCAAATTGGTTTCCATACAACACCCAGTGCTCATCCCAAAAGGTGCCCTCCTCAATACCCATCTCCCACCCCCCATCAACCCTCAGTCTGTTCTCAGTTTTTAAGAGTCTCTTATGCTTTGGCTCTCTCCCACTCTAACCTCCTTTTTTTTTCCCTTCCCCTCCCCCATGGGTTTCTGTTAAGTTTCTCAGGATCCACATAAGAGTGAAAACATATGGTATCTGTCTTTCTCTGTATGGCTTATTTCACTTAGCATCACACTCTCCAGTTCCATCCACATTGCTACAAAGGGCCATATTTCGTTCTTTCTCATTGCCACGTAGTACTCCATTGTGTATATAAACCACAATTTCTTTATCCATTCATCAGTTGATGGACATTTAGGCTCTTTCCATAATTTGGCTATTGTTAAGAGTGCTGCTATAAACATTGGGGTACAAGTGCCCCTATGCATCAGTACTCTTGTATTCCTTGGGTAAATTCCTAGCAGTGCTATTGCTGGGTCATAGGGTAGGTCTATTTTTAATTTTTTGAGGAACCTCCACACTGTTTTCCAGAGTGGCTGCACCAGTTTGCATTCCCACCAACAGTGCAAGAGGGTTCCCGTTTCTCCACATCCTCTCCAGCATCTATAGTCTCCTGATTTGTTCATTTTGGCCACTCTGACTGGCGTGAGGTGATATCTGAGTGTGGTTTTGATTTGTATTTCCCTGATGAGGAGTGACGTTGAGCATCTTTTCATGTGCCTGTTGGCCATCCGGATGTCTTCTTTAGAGAAGTGTCTATTCATGTTTTCTGCCCATTTCTTCACTGGGTTATTCGTTTTTCAGGTGTGGAGTTTGGTGAGCTCTTTATAGATTTTGGTTACTAGCCCTTTGTCCGCTATGTCATTTGCAAATATCTTTTCCCATTCCGTTGGTTGCCTTTTAGTTTTGTTGGTTGTTTCCTTTGCTGTGCAGAAGCTTTTTATCTTCATAAGGTCCCAGTAGTTCATTTTTGCTTTTAATTCCCTTGCCTTTGGGGATGTGTCAAGTAAGAAATTGCTACGGCTGAGGTCAGAGAGGTCTTTTCCTGCTTTCTCCTCTAGGGTTTTGATGGTTTCCTGTCTCACATTCAGGTCCTTTATCCATTTTGAGTTTATTTTTGTGAATGGTGTGAGAAAGTGGTCTAGTTTCAGTCTTCTGCATGTTGCTGTCCAGTTCTTCCAGCACCATTTGTTAAAGAGACTGTCTTTTTTCCATTGGATGTTCTTTCCTGCTTTGTCAAAGATTAGTTGGCCATATGTTTGTGGGTCTAGTTCTGGGGTTTCTATTCTATTCCATTGGTCTGTGTGTCTGTTTATGTGCCAATACCATGCTGTCTTGATGATGACAGCTTTGTAGTAGAGGCTAAAGTCTGGGATTGTGATGCCTCCTGCTTTGGTCTTCTTCAAAATTACTTTGGCTATTCGGGGCCTTTTGTGGTTCCATATGAATTTTAGGATTGCTTGTTCTAGTTTCGAGAAGAATGGTGCAATTTTGATTGGGATTGCATTGAATGTGTAGATAGTTTTGGGTAGTATTGACATTTTGACAATATTTATTCTTCCAATCCATGAGCACGGAATGTTTTTCCATTTCTTTATATCTTCTTCAATTTCCTTCATAAGCTTTCTATAGTTTTCAGCATACAGATCTTTTACATCTTTGGTTAGATTTATTCCTAGGTATTTTATGCTTCTTGGTGCAATTGTGAATGGGATCAGTTTCTTTATTTGTCTTTCTGTTGCTTCATTACTAGTGTATAAGAATGCAACTGATTTCTGTACATTGATTTTGTATCCTGCAACTTTGCTAAATTCATGTATCAGTTCTAGCAGACTTTTGGTGGAGTCTATCGGATTTTCCATGTATAATATCATGTCATCCTCTTCCGTGGGCCTCTCGTCTGTACTTGGCTCCGGAGACTCTGTTCTGCTAGTCTTCTGGCGGTTTTCTGGGTTATTTAGGCAGGTGTAGGTGGAATCTAAGTGATCAGCAGGACGTGCGGTGAGCCCAGCGTCCTCCTATGCCGCCATCTTCCCAGGATCCTAGGCTATTGTGGTTTTAAAGGACTGTGTCCTTTTTCTTAAGAGATACATGCTACAGAATTTGGGGGGGGGGGAGTGTCCTGATATCTGTTATTTAATATCAAATGTTTCAAGTAAACATTTCACATATATGAAGAGAGGGGAGAAATATTTTTTTACTTGGAGGGAGGCTGTAGCAGCATCCTTGGTCTTTACCCACTACATGCCAGTCGCATTCCACCACCCCCAGTTGTTGTGACTGACAATGTCTCTAGACATTGTCAAATGTCCACTGGGGGGCAAAATCGTCTCTTGTTGAGAGCCACTTCTCTAGGAGAAGATTCCAAGGATGGCTAACTGTACTCTTTCTACTTTTCTATGTGATTGAAATTTCTCAAAATGGTAAGTCAGGGACACCATCACGGTTGGGACTATAAGCTCGCCATGAATGAAGAGCCATTTCCCACTAAGGGATCCCTGAACAGAAATAATGAAAGCAAGTTCATATCAAGGAACTTAATCAAGGCCTAATAATTTAACATCAGTAAACTTTAGATTTAAAACATTTGCTTTCCATTTGGGTCCTCCGAATTGTGGTGCTGTCTTTCCAAAACCAGGAGGCTTTCAAGAATGTCAAGTTACGAAGTGGCTGTTGATTCTAAGGTGTTCCATTCTGGGCTCCAGCGTCCTTCTCTTGCAATCCTGGCCTCTCCTGGGCACGCTCGTATTGCTCATTTTGGAGGACACTACAGAGTTGACTGCTATTCATTCATTTGTTTGTTCAAACAAATGCTACTATAAAATGGTTTCCATTTGCCAGATTATGCCCTGAATACTTAGATAAAGAGTGGTTGTGGATTTCGATGCAGTTCTACAGAACTGCTTGGTGAATATTGCTGACCGGAGAGGTGAGGGTTGTTGGCCTAGGAGTCCCATGAATCCTCTGTGTGGACATTCTCATCATGCACAGATACATCCACCTGGCCATTCAATAACAGAAGGCAATATTAAGAGGTTATGTTATTGCTTTCATGTGTTTATTGCCCACCTCCAAAAGCAATTGCTAAATTTCCCACATCTGTACAATTTTGAAGCAGCTAGTAAACGAAGTGTAACGGGAAAACTTGTGTACCAGCTCATTTAAGACACAGGATGTATTGCACAGCCACCATGG
The DNA here is from genome assembly GCF_016509475.1 of Prionailurus bengalensis. Lineage (NCBI taxonomy): Eukaryota > Metazoa > Chordata > Mammalia > Carnivora > Felidae > Prionailurus > Prionailurus bengalensis. Next base: position 9,418,374 of record NC_057361.1, read on the forward strand.
CCAAGTTCTGTGTGAAGTCCAGGGAGATAAAGATGAGGGAGATTCACCCCTGACCTTATGATAATCACAATCAGCTTGGCAATATAAGAGATAAAGAAGAGATTATTCCTATTCAAGGTGTCAAGGCAAATGAGAAGAACTCAAGGTGCAATAAATATATTAGGACACAAGTGTTTGGTGTTTTTTTTGAAATTGTATCAACTCTCAGGAGCTTATCGTCTAGGATTCACACAGTTATTGGTAATTCAGTAGCGTGGATGTCACCTCTATCGTGCAAACCGTTATTTCCAATCATCACGGGGAAGTGAGATAAATCATTTCAAGGGGGTATTCAGGGATTGCTTTATGCAGTTAGTGGCATTTGAGATGAGTTTTGGAGGAGGGATCAAGTGTTACAGGTATGCCGAGGTATGTGCAGTTGGAATAGAAGAAGAAGCGTGTTTGAGCCCAAGGGACTAGCAGGAACAAAGACCTGGACTGTGAACATGAAAAATATGTGTGTTCAGGGAATGATTAGGTAAATTAGTCTAAAAGTCACACAATAGCCTTATACAAATTTAATGTGATGCTAAGTCACACACACACACACACACACACACACACAGATGTGATGAGTTGATTGGGATGTTTATTTCCTGCATTGATGAGTCTTATTTTCAGCATCTGTTTTGTTCACTGATGCATTGCAAGTACCTTCAACAGCCTGTGGCATATACTAGATATTCAATCATTATTAGCTATGTGCATCTATACATGCAAGCTATAACCATGGCGCCCAATTTCACCACTCGATCATTGTGTTCCTTACAACAGTCCTACAAGGTGGTTAGGATTATCCATAGCGTTCAGATGATAAAGCTGTGGTGCCAAGTTTTAACGCCGTTGTGTTTGAATCTAGACTCTAAGGGTTAGTCTTAGGTGAACTTTTTTAACTCCCTGATTTTATTTTATTTTATTTTTTAAGGTTTATTTATTTTTGAGAGATTCAGAGCACCAGCCAGCGTGGGGGGGGGGGGGTCAGAAAGAGAGAGGGAGACATAGAATCTGAAGCAGGCTCCAGGTTCTGAGCTGTCAGCACAGGGCCCGTTGCGGGGCTCGAACCCATGAACCGTGAGCTCATGACCTGAGCTGAGGTCGAATGATTAACCGACTGAGCCACCTGGGCACCCCTAACTCCCTGATTTTAGTGAAATGGTAGTAAGCTGTGTATCTTTCTTCATTTTGTCTGTATTTAATTTTCCCCTTTAGATCAGTATAAAGCAAATCTTTGGGGTTTTTTTTTTTTGTTTTTTGTTTTGTTTTGTTTTTTTAATTTTTTTTTCAACGTTTTTTATTTATTTTTGGAACAGAGAGAGACAGAGCATGAACGGGGGAGGGGCAGAGAGAGAGGGAGACACAGAATCGGAAACAGGCTACAGGCTCCAGGCTCCGAGCCATCAGCCCAGAGCCTGACGCGGGGCTCGAACTCACGGACCGCGAGATCGTGACCTGGCTGAAGTCGGACGCTTAACCGACTGCGCCACCCAGGCGCCCCAAGCAAATCTTTGTTTTTTATAGGCGCTCAGTGTTTTACTTTGTGTCATAGTTTTTGAATCCCTCCCATCCTGATGGGGGCCCAGAGGGTAGACACATTTGTAAATTGGATAGAAGCTGCTAAATTGTTCTCCATAGGGGATTGTTGAAATGCTCTCTGAACGGTATATTATCATGCATATTTACTCATGGCCTCACAGACACCTTGTTTCCAAACTTTCACTACTGCCTTTCTTCAATTTCTCCCCTGAACCCACCAGAAATCCATATGAAATCCTATCCTTTTCTCATTTTCTTTTGTTTAACATAAATTTTTATTTACAAACATAATGCAGTTTTATTACAGGATATAAGTAAAGACACAAGCAGAGTAAACCCACTCCCCACCCCCCAACCTCCCCCCAAAAACACCTGAATCTTGTGAAGGCAGGGAGCCACAGTTTTAATGCCTAAGATTCTGTTTTAGAAGCATCATGTACCTTGGTTTCCTCTTATTAATTCACTTCCCGCTGAGGATCTCTTATTTGCTAGACACTAGTGTGAATAGAAGAGATAGAATGGAGAAAAAGACCCCCTTTGCAGGCCCTCGCCCAGCTCAGCATGCCCACTTGACATCACATGCTTACCTGGGAGCTAGGACTCTGAACTATTGAGCTAGAATGACAGCACTCCAGCAAAAGTGGATCCAATCTTGACTTGTCCAGTCTGTGTCTGTTTCCTTTTGAGTAGTACAGGGCTGATTATAATTGTCCTTCCTGATTCACAGAATTCGTGAATTTAGCGAGCAGATGAATGCAAATGCACTTCGCAAATATCAGAAGTTTAATTGAAGGCAAACCTACAGGTACCCTTAATGGCCGCCACTCTGTGCAACGTTTAGGGACTCTAGGTGTGGGTAGCAGGTGAAAGTAATCAGAAAAATGTTTAAATTTGGTTATCAAAATATATATCCAAATGTCTTTTGGCACAAACTCTTGATTAAGAATACACTCCCGTTTGACTAAAATGACTTTGGAATTTATATATTTTCTCCGTTTATGAGGTTTGACAAGAATAATCAGTTGTTAACTGCCTGCTTTTCCTTTTTTACTGTATTTTTTTCTTCATATTCCTAGTTAACACAGAAGTGAAATCTTATCAACGATGGGTAGGGTGAGTTTTACTTGTGTCTGGAAGGCTTTGATATCATTTTGATTATCAGTCAAGCTTTCTACACACGCACCGGCACCGGATGCATCTACAAAAGGGCAGTTGGATGGAAAGCTCTTGTCTCATGTGTGTGAGCTTAATACTGTGACTTTTGTACTGAAGCCTGATTGCATGAAGAGAGTTATGTTCTGAGTTAGCACACTGCATGACTGACTGGAAGGAAAAGACTTCTCCAGTCCTCATCCATGGAGGCAAGAACCTTTGCAGCACAGGGCCCCTCTCGTCCAATTAGGGCACATCAAGGCTGCCACCAAACGTGGAGTGTTTTGAATTCACCCAGAACAATTCTTTATTCGTTTCTCCCAATTCCTTTCCACTTCCTTTACCGTAAACCATCTGGCATGTCAGTGTACAAGATACTTTGTATATCACCTGCTTGCGCATCATTAGGATTTGAAGTTAGGAGTTCTGTGGATTTCGGGGAACTACAATGCATCCACCACTGAAAGCCATAGAAATGAGAAAATGCTTTATATTTTGTAACATCATCTGTAACAGTGTATAACCTTGGGGTATTCTGAAAACAATCCTTGCGAGTCCAGAGAGACAAGGATGATCAAATTCTGGGTCACAATTTGATTTCGTTGGATTTTTGAAGTCATTATATGTCGAGGATGAATAACCAAATAAACGTGGCTTAGGTTTTACCGTATCCGAAATGGACGTAATAATAACTTTCTCAACACCACTCTCAAAGGATGCGGGTTGATTCTGGCCAGTGGTCCTAAATATTACCAGGTTTATAAATAAGCCCATGAGTCACACTTCAGTATGACACTGTGTAAGGAATATGGAACTTGGGGTGGGAAGCCCTGGGTTCAGCATAGACACGCTCCTTCCTCGCTGTGTCAAAGCAGTAGGAACGCTGCATAGGGTGCTTTTTGGGAGGCTGTACCCTCGTCCCCACTAATGCTTCAGCAGGCATTTTGTTGCATGATGAAACCAACTAGTGAATATCAAAAGAAATTCTGTGTATAGAAGTGCTCTTGAAACTCCGAAATCAAATACAAAAATTACCTTCCTTGCAACGATCAGCACTTATAACAACAGCATTTGATGAGACTCTTCTCAATGAGTCAGCGACTGTACCTTAGGACTTGGCATAGATCATTCACGTGTGTGACATCACTGAGAGCTGGATGTTGGTGTGTTTTGATTTTTACGCACAGAAATACAACCCAGAGAGGCCAACCCCTTGGTTCCATTACCCCAAGCCGTGAAGCTATTCACTGGCACACCTGGGGTTTGAAGTCTTTCATTCTGATGGAAAGACACATTCTGCTTTCCTTAATTTGACTTTAAGTGGAGACACTGAGAATGCTTGGCGTTTTTTGTTTGCTTGGTTTTCAACCGAAGTGTTTTGAGCGCCAGGTATCTATCCAATAATGTGGTAAGAATTGTACATTCATCGTTTTGTTTCTTTTTGTGGTTGTTGTTAAAGTTTATTTATTTATTTTGAGAGGGAAAGAGAGAGAGAGAAGGAGTAGAGGAGGGGCAGAGAGAGAGAGAGAGAGAGAGAGAGAGAGTGGGGGAGGGGCAGAGATAGAGGGGGAGAGAGAAAATCCCAAGCAGGCTCCACACTGTAGGTGCAGCGTGCGACTTGGGGCTAGAACACGTGAACCATGAGATCCTGACCTGAGCCGAGATCAAGAGTCAGACGCTTAACCGACTGAGCCACCCCAGCGCCCCCATCATTTTGTTTCTTATTCCCAACAAGTTCATAAGTCGAGCAGGGGCGCTGTTGTCACTTGGTCTTTGTGGAGGGGGCCGGGTCTTGTGCACTGCATGCCTTGTAACCACTACATGGCTCTGAGTGGCACCATTTGAATCTGTTTGAGTCAGGACTTTGGAACCAGACCTCACCTTCCTTGTCGCCAACATTATGCCCTTCTCTGATGTTGAGGTGTGTTTCTAAGAACTGAGGTCACTGTATTGGCCTTCATGTGGTTTCTAAGAGCCTGCCTTCTCCTTGGACAGATTTGCCATCACGATTGGGTCCAGGGCCAGAGACGCGCACGTGTACTTCATGGCTACTCTCACTTCATATCATCTGTGAAGATCTTTTTTGTCCAGGACATTTTCAGTCCGTTGCAAGCAATAGATGTAAGAAGCACAAAGTTGCAAACCAGTTCAGTCATCGGTCGGGAATTTCTGGACTGACTGAAATAGCCTTCGCAATGTAGGTCGCTATTTTTACGGCTGAGCTAAGTGTTTGAAAGTGGTTCACACAACCATGATCTCAGGTTGAAGCGAGAGAACGTTGTGGTTGCAAGAAATCTCAAGGCGTGGCCTGAGACCAGTGGAGACTGGCCCTCTGTACCCAGCGTCACCCACAGCTGGGGTTATTGGCTCCCCGGGTAAAACTTTCTGATGTTTTCGGCAGCTTTGAGAACAGCTGAACTCAACTCGTGACCTTGTAAGAAGGTATAACTGGCTTGATTCAGCCCCTTCTTGCCCTGTTCCTGCCAGACTGAAGAATAGAAGACTGAGCCTTTCACCCTTTTTCTATTTAGAGAGTGAATAAAGCCACCTATTCCTGCATAACCCCTCAAAATCCTGTATTGTCCCAAGTGCTGGGTTGAGATTTTGCCAGCAGAGACCTTTTAGTGTACTGAGCGCTATACAAAACTACCTTAATATTTTCCCAAGGACCCGGATGTATTACCGCCATTTCCAAACTGGCTGGGACCGGGTAGGTTAGAGGTCGAGGAACTTGGTCAAGATTATGGAAAAGAAATGGCAGAACTTGGATTAAAGGCAGTCTGATTGCAACCCAGTGGTTCTCAAAGCTGAATGGGCACCAGTATTGCCTGGAGGCCCGTTAAACAGAGGTTACTGGGTCAGCCCCATCACCTCAGAGGTTTGTGCCTGGTAGTCTTGGGTTGTGCCCAAGAATTTGCATCTGTGACAGATTGCTTGGTGCTGCTGTAATGTACAGGCTCTTGAGTGCCAGACCTTCCTCCTCTGATGCAATCGGCTCAAGTACAATGGTGGAATTACCTTTACCGGTGGGCCGCCATCTTGGGGTGAGATACCAATGCCTGCGCCTCATCCTCTGACACTCTGAGTCACTTGGGTTGGCCTTGGTCTCAGGCATCTGGAGTTAACAAGTTTCACCACGTGATTCCAGTGTGCAGCCAGGCTTCACATTGGAAACCACTAACTCGGTCTGCACTTAGGAAACTTTCATGCGTTTCTTAATCGCTTGAAGATCTCGATAAAATACAGCTTACACATTATGCAAAAATCCAAAGATGTGCTTGTGCTGCTGGATATGTTCCAAACCCCATGGTTGCCTGATAAACTACAGGCTTTCCAGTTGAATCTGGATTTTCAGTAAACTGCAAATATTTTTTTTCCTACCGATATATCCCAAGTATTTTCATGGGACATACTTATATTAAAAATTATTCATTGGTAAATCTAGCAATCTTACCCCCAAAATAATAATTATGTGAATCGCTTCTTTCAACTCTCTCCCTCTCTCTCTCTCACTCGCTCACTTACTCACTCATAGATTCCTGGTTCTAATCCAGACCTGCTGAACCGTAATTTCTAGGATGTGGTAGTCTTTATAGTTATCCAGCACTGCAAGGGGATTCTTATCCGCTCAATATGGGAAATAAACTTACACCACATGCCTACTTGTAATCCCCCTGTCACCCCCACTGGCACGTAAGGGGCGTGCTCTTTGGTCAGTGAGCAAGCTGAGTGTGCTTCTTACCACATCATAGACTCTGTGATGGTAGGATTTGGTCCCACTACTAGGTGAGGGCAAATCTTAAAGATTCTGGGCTGTGATATTTTAATTCCATCGATAAGCTGTCCTCTTTGATTCTGTGAGAGAATCTGGGTATCCATGTATTTGAGGGGCTAGTGTAGATTTTGCAGATAAAATGCAGGATTCCTGGTACAATTTGAGTATCAGATAAATGATGAATCAATTTTTTTAGAATTTGTTTCCCCCAAATATTAGATGAGATATCCTTCTGTGAAAAGATTGTTGTGTATGCAAAATTCCCATTGAACTTGGTGTCCTGTATCTACAGGTGGCAAACCTGGCAACCCTAGGCTGGGGGACATTCTTGCAAATGATCTCAGTCGAGCCAACCTGCTTGCCATCCTCTGTAGTGCTGACAGCTGAGCGGAACTGGAGGTTCCTACTTCTAAAATAGTCTTAGGGTGCCATGGAAGTGGTCAAGAGGGACTTAGTGGCTGATAGGAACTGGGACAAGAAAAGTAGGACATTCTCTGAAGACGAGAAATCACAAAAGGTGTCAGCACCTGGGAAGAATGCCTCCGAGTGGACTCTCAAGGAGGTGGGTGTGGGGAATAAAGGGCATGCACCCCACACTGGGACACAGAGTCAGCATTATTTCCAGAACTGAGGAGCTCTGTACAGAGCGGTGTCGACATAGGTGTAATGCATGCATCAGAGAGGCTTCTAAAGCAAGGCAGGAAGTGAACTGTACTTCAACAAGCACTGGCGCTTCTGCTGCTCTGCAAGATGTCACCTCTTTGCATTCCGGGTAGAACAATCTATGTCTTTTGTGGCAGTTATGGGATGGGGGCATTTGCAAGTGGTGCAGAGTTTAGTGAAGACACAGAGGTTGGAGCCAGGGGAAGAGGTCCCCAGAGCATCTCCCTCGTAAACTGAGAGCAAACCACCAGGTTCCAAGGGTAGATATTGTGGGGAAGGTGTGTGTTCGGGGGAAACCTCCAGCAATCTCCCTCACAGAAGGAAGAGCCCAAATCCCTCCATCATTATGACTCTTTTCCTTAATTTTTGTCAAGACTCTTACGGTTAGATACTTAGGATGGTATTTTTTTGTTGTTGTTCTTTGTGCATTTTAATTGGCCAAGTTCTCCTAATTCCTTCCCAAGCCATTTTTTTTATGTGAACACGTTAACAGATAGACATACAGACGTGTCTGATTTTCGTTATGCAATTTTGTTCTATCAGCTGACGTCCCTTGAACGAATAAGCGTTTGTAGACTATTCTAGTATTAGCTGGCAAAAGGCTTTATTGAAAAACATCTTGGTGAACTGTTGTTCTGTGCTTCCTGAACATACTGGACGGGGAAGAATGTACTTTATGATAAAATTCAGGCTCACTCCAGTTTGTTATAATACCGTATTTTTATGTGTCCATTATATTAGGAAGCCTTCTGTGTCTTTCTTTTAGTGTTTTTGACATTGCTGGGTGTGGCCAAGAAAAGAGAAGAATACCTAAAAGTGTAGACAGTTTGTTTTGAATAGGTTTGCCCCCTCTGAGAACGAGTAACATTGTGATACAGCGCATAACGTAGTCACGAAGAATAAATAGTTAACGTTGTTTGCATAGACCACTTTTCACTAGACTAATCTTTGTATCACCTCTTACTATAGTGTTGTTTTTGGAAAACTTTTTAATAACAGGATATGCTGTATTTATACCAATAAGGACTTTTGTCCTTTGTCCAACCTTAGAAAGCACTCTAAATGCGTTCTCTGGTACCTGAGAGAAATTGGCGTTTATTTGGTATTGCCGCGAGGTGGAAACTCTGTGTGTGCTCTCCAACTGCCGGGAAGCAGCACGTTTTTATAAAATGCCCAGAGGAAATTGCCACTGCTGAATTTTGCGCGAGTAAGAGGAACAGAAAGTGTGGCCTTGCCTTTTCTTTTAATAGTCAAGGGGCAAGAATGACTCCTATAATGGGATTCTAAATTTGCCAGACCTGTATTAGATTTGTGAACTCTTGCTCACCACACTTCATGAAGGATGTGGAAAAACTGAAAGGAAGGTTGAAAAAAAGCAACAAAGGTGGTTTCAATGAGGCAACAGAGTTCCTCCCTAGAAATCTTACAGGAAATGGGCGTCTTTCACCCACGCCTGGAGAAGTGTTGGGTGTATGATCAGATGTCTGAGTTGGGTGCACGACGGGGGTGAGTTGCCCTGTGTTCTGGGGAAGTAAAAGTTGCGTCCCCACAGCAAAGGTGACACCCCCAAATTGCCTGCTTGCTGCCCTAGAGCTGTCACATACCCCTGTGCACATCACGGGTGTCATGCCTAGTGTCCCATAAGAGGCTCCCAGGCGCAGTGCCGAGATGCTGACTGCGAGGCCCTGGAAATGCCATCACTGCTTATCCCCTACAGGGGTTGACCTCAGTTTGCGATTTGGAAGTGCCCCAATCTTCTCGGTCATCCAGGAAGGAAATTCACGTGGCGTGAATGGAGCAAATGAGGAGGGATGTTGGTCGACTCAAAAATGGCTCTACGCATTTCGTGGCCATGGCTCTGCTCCAAAGCAGTTTTGCATGTCCTTGAAACTGGTGGAAGCCCTGCCTGTCACAAGGGCTTATCACATGCAATTACTTCCCCTTCCCTTTTGTTTTGGGAATGCAGGCTTGTAGAAAATACTCTGTAGCCTACCCTTCCCTTTTCCTGATGATTGAAATGTAAGGTTTGGACTGGAAAGTGTCAAAGCTAATGTGTGGATCTCCACTGCAACTTACTTAAATGGAGAGTTTGTCTCCAGTTTTATGACTCACATTGACTGGTGTGTGGTTTATATGAGTGGAAAGTTTGCGCTTTGGTTAGAGGAGTCCAGGAAACTGTGGCTTCGTGTTATGTGCTTAATATCCATCAAAACCGGGGCGCCTGGGTGGCTCAGTTGGTTAAGTGTCCTCCTTTGGCAAAGGTCATCTCACGGCTCGTGGGTTTGAACCCTGCAGTGGGCTCCGTGCTGACAGCTCGGAGCCTGCAGCCTGCTTCGGATTCTGCGTCTCCCTCTCTCTCTGCCCCTCTCCTGCTCGTGCTCTGTCTCTCTCCTTCGCTCTTAAAAATAAACATTAAAACAATTTTTAAAAAATCCATAAAAACAGTGCTCACATGTATGTATTTATATTGTGGCAGGATATCTATTTATGTGCTGCGCTTCCTAATGTATGGTATCAGGGTTCTGAAGTGCCATGGAAAGTGTAGAGAACTTCTGTTCAAAATGGCTAGTAGGTCCTTGTCAAGTCACTTCATCTTTCTGAGCCTTTTGTTGTTTCCTCGTCTGTACAATGGAATACGTGTGACGGAATGCATGTATTTAGCCGCTAGCGTGTCTGTGACAAAGGAAGGAAGACAATATAAAGAAAACTGATGAGCGCGGTACCTGTCACAAAAACGTTCTTTATAATTGTTCATTTCACCAGGTGAGGACACGGCCCGCAGCCCAAAGGAGCGGGTGCTGTGCTCCACCTGGAGTTTGTTTCCAAAGACATGTTCACCTGTCAGGTGGAATGATGCCCTTCTTTTTCTCTCTTTGTTTCCAGCCACAGGACGAAGTCTTCAGGCTGGCCACCTCCCTCGGGAACCTGGGGCTTGAACCAGGTACCCCCCTATGGATGGGAGATGACTGCGAACCAGGATGGCCGGGACTGCTTCATCAAGTAGGTAGAACTGACGCCGCGAACGGTGAACTCTTTGCTTTTTCCATGTCTCTTTTTCAAGCCATGGCTCAGTCACTTAACTTTGCACTAGGGTCTCAGAGACATTGGGAGGCCATTACGCAAAGCATCTTCATCTCCTGTGTCTTCTATGTCTTCCGACATGAGGCTGCTTCGTCACTGGTCGTGTGCCATGTGAGAGTAGTAAGTCGGGGTATAGTAAGGGCATTCTGGGACGGAGAAACGGTGTTCAGTAGTAAATCTGAGGCCAGTTGTACTCGCTGTCTGAGGCTAGAACTAAAGTGTGACCTGGAGGTGTGGCATTTCAATTGCTTTCTAGAAATGGTCAAGACAGAAATGTTACTAGCTCATTCGTAACGTAACACATCAGCTGCAAGAATTGTGTGCGTTACTGGTTGACTCCTAAGTTTCTCACACTAACACTGGCTCAAGTTTTGGAGTTTTGTGGTATATTTGTGTGTGTGTTACAACGCATATAACAGAATGGTAAATTTTATGTAACATCTTAACCATTTTTTGGTGTACAATTCCGTGATATTAGGTACATTCAGAAGGGTATACAGCCATTACCACTGTCCGTTTCTAGAACTTTTTCATCATCCCCAACAGAAACTCTGTACCCATTAAATAACTTCCCATTCCCCCTCTTCCAGCTTCTGGTAACCTCTATTCTACTTTCTGTCTCTATGAATCTGCCTATTTTCTTTAATTTTCTTAAATGTTTGTTTATTTTTGAGAGAGAGAGGGAGAGAGAATGAATGAACAAGCAGGGGAGGGACAGAGAGAGAGGGAGACAGAATCCAAAGCAGGCTCCAGGCTCTGAGCTGGCAGCACAGAGCCCGACATGGGGCCCAAACTCATGAACCACGAGATAACGACCTGAGCCGAAGTTGAACACTCAACCGAGACACCCAGGCACGCCTGAATCTGCCTATTGTAGATATCTCATATAATGTGAAATCCTAAAGTATTTGTTGTTTTGTGTGTAGCTCATTTCACTTAGCATAATGTCCTCAACATTCATCCATGGTATAGTGTATAGAATGATTTTATTCCTTTTCAAGGCTGAATTATTTTCCTTTGTCTGTATTCTATTGTATGGATACACCTGATTTGTTTAACCATTCATCTGTCAATGGAACGTTGGGTGGTGTCTACCTTTTGATTCTTATGAATAATGCTGCCATCAACATGGCTTTACAAGTATCTGTTTGAGTCCCTGCTTACCATTCTTGTGGGTATATACCGAGCAGTGAAATGACCAGATCATAAGGTAGTTGTATGTTTACCTTTTGGAGGAACCACCAAACTATTTTGGAGGAACCAGTCACTATAGTTTTCTGGTTTTTTGTAATTGAATGAGATGAGTTTTTTTTTTTTTATTCTGATCTTTATTTTTTTAATATAATTTATTGTCAAATTGGCTTCCATACAACACCCAGTGCTCATCCCAGCAAGTGCTCTCCTCAGTGCCCATCACCCACTTTCCCGTCTCCCCCACCTCCCATCCCCCCTCAGTTTGTTCTCTGTATTTAAAAGTCTTCTGGTTTGCCTCCCTCCCTCTCTATTTGTAACTATTTGTTTTCTCCTTCCCTTCCCCCATGATCTTCTGTTAAGTTTGTCAAGATCCACATATGGGTGAAAACATACAATATCTGTCCTTCTCTGACTGACTTATTTCACTCAGCATAATACCTTCTGGTTCCATCCACGTGGCTGTAAATGGCATGATTTCATTCTTTCTCATCGCCAAGTAGTATGGGTAAAGAAGATGTGGTTTATATATACAGTGGAGACGAGTTCTTATATTGCACTCATCAAAAAAGCAGTCAATCACCCCACTTACTTTTACAACCCAAGTGAATCATTCTTTTTGTGTTTTTAAGTTTATTTATTTTTGAGAGAGAGAGACGAAGTGAGAGAGGGGCAGAGAGAGAGGAAGACAGAGCATCCCATGCAGGCTCTTCTCTGCCAGCACAGAGCCTGACCCGGTGATTGAACTCATGAACCACGAGGTCATGACCCGAACCAAAATTAAGAATCTGTCGCTTTGGGGCGCCTGGGTGGCGCAGTCGGTTAAGCGTCCGACTTCAGCCAGGTCACGATCTCGCGGTCCGTGAGTTCGAGCCCCGCGTCAGGCTCTGGGCTGATGGCTCAGAGCCTGGAGCCTGTTTCCGATTCTGTGTCTCCCTCTCTCTCTGCCCCTCCCCCGTTCATGCTCTGTCTCTCTCTGTCCCAAAAATAAATAAACGTTGAAAAAAATTAAAAAAAAAAAAGAATCTGTCGCTTAACCAACTGAGCCACCAAGGTACCCCAAATATTCTTAAATATCAGAATTAAAAAAATAGATGTGAGATCATTAAGCATGGTTGATCCTAGCCTAATACACCTGAGCAGAGATTGGAGGCCAAAGGAAACTTTTTTAGACCATGGGCTGCATTCTTTGTTCTAGTCAGTCTTACTGGGGACTGACAAGCAGATAGAGTCACTATCAAGGTGCGGGATCATGTTTATAAAGATAAAAATATTTCCAAGATTGTTTTGGGGGATTTGGTCGTTGGACAGCCTAGCACCTCCCAGTGATTATTGGAAGGTATTTACATGAAAAACACATGAATGTTGTGGTCAGGTTTTCGGTCTCTGTGGTTGCAATCTCTCCTCTGTTTTGAATTTCCTGCGAAGGGGAAAGGTGGTGCCTTCAGAGTACAATTTGTTCCTGGGGGGCTTGCCTTCTGGGAAGATTGAAGTGGCCCTTGAACATGACCCACCTCAGGGAGCCTATGGCAGTGGCCCTCTGGCTCTTCAACGCTTTCCTGAGGATGTGCTCCCCTAGAAACTACCCAGGAAATGGTAGTGGAATGGTAGTAGAATCTCCCAGAAAGCTCCAAGACCGGCAGAAAGGCCAACAATTTTGCACATACCCTAGATTCTGAATTGCTCATTTCGTACAGTTCACCCAAGTCCCTTCTATTGCTGGAGAGATGATATTTTGTCATATTCTAGTGTGCCATCTATTTTGTAACATGGTTATACATTTTTGTAATTGGCTCAGTTGAGGTGGCCTGGATGCTTTGACCCAAAACCATAAAAATTTCTGCCAAAGAAATGTACTTCGTACAAGATACAGATGATACATGTATGCAGGTATATCTTAGACTTTTCCGATGGAAATGGATTTTGCTTTTTCCCTCGCTGGATCCGGGCTCCCATACGTTCCGAACCATTTGATCAATATACGTGAAGTCAAACCAAGGCCTATTGGTTATACAGTCCAGACATCCTAGCTAGCTCTGGCCACATGCGTTTTTCCTTGGTGTCATTGACATTTTCAAGGGCAAGCCCAGGTGTAAATTTAACATTTACACTGGCCTAATGCCAGCTGTTAAAACCTGTAAGAGCAAATCAGCAACTTAATGGAAGACACCTGCACTGATTACTAAATAGCAACTCTGAAAACCAATGTCACCAGTGTCACTTTTTCAAATCTCTAGGGTTTGTTTAGTTGAAAAGTAAATTTCCACACGTCTCTCAGACTCATTGTTTTCCCATGTCAAGAACAGTACTTCTTTCAAAAGTGTTTGTTCTTTCTTTATCACTAGTGAGTTTTATAAATGAGAATCATTCTGGTGGGGTGTTTTTTTCTTATCCCTTACAGAGAAATACTCTAATTACGAAAGTTTCTGGGGCACTCTGGTTTGCAGTGTGGAATATATCTCTACTCATTAGTTTTCTAAGTTAAAAGAACAATTTGAAAATTAAACTGTGACTATTAATTATCACCTTTGCAGTTAATTTTTCACTCTTTTACATATTCTCTTTGAAAGAGATTAGATGTCTTCCCTTTTTTTATCTTAGGATCCAAATGATATCCCACATCAGACAATTGGTTTTGACAGAGGTACAACTTCTTTCAAGTTATTAATAAAGCTATGGGAAAAACCAGGCTTCACACGTTCAAAGTTAGATTCTTCTAGCTCAATAATGAGCTATTTCTAGCATGATGAGTCCTTCAGAATATAGCCCCGGCTCGTTAACTGTGTTCAAGTTTCCTCTTCCCTTTCCCATCCCCAATTATTTAGGGTAGGACCAAGAAGTTAAATTCCATAGAGAGTTGGTAACACATAGGGTTAATCATTTTTTTAAATGTCACTATGCACATGGAAATAATTTGAGGAACAGTAGAAACTGCTGATGCCTGGTTGTCCTAGTCTGTTTGGGCCTTTAGAATAAAACACCACAGACTGGGTGGTTTACAGAGAGAAATTTATGTGCATACTTTTTGAGGCTTGGAAATCCAAGATCGGTGTGCCAGCTTGGTTGGGTTCTTGGTAAAGGCCCTCTGCTTGGCTTGCAGATAGTTTCCTTTGCTCTGTACCCTCACATGACAGTAAGAGAGAGACACACAGAGAGAGGGATCATGTCGCTAAGTCTCTTCTTAGAAGGGCACTAATTCTATTGGGGATTAGGGCTTTAACAAATGGATTTTGGAGGAACACAAACATTCAGTGCATATTCCTTGATGTTGGGGTGGAGCCAAGAAATAGAGTTTCAGAAACTCCCCAGGTGATTCTAATGAACAGCAGTGGTTGTTGATGTGCAGCATTTTCCTGTACATGACCTTATTTAATTGACGAATAATGATCCCCTTTCCAGATGATAGAAGGAGACTCAGACTAATCACATGTTGCTTTCCAAAGTTTTTCACATGCTTACCTAGTCCCCACACATCGCACGTTCAAATACACCAAACTCTGCATCAGAAAAAGGACAACGTTTGTTGCTCTTCTTAGAAAAATATGAAATACATTGGTTTGAGCAACAGAGAATATTGTTTAAGAAACATGGGAGATGTAGGAGCGCCTAGGTGGTTCAGTCAGTTACGGGTCCAACTCTTGGTTTCAGCTCAGGTCATGATTTCCCAATTTGTGAGTTTAAGCCCCACGTTGGGCTCTGCGTTGTTGCTGCAGAGCTTGCTTGGGATTCTCTGTCTCTCCCTCTCCCTCTCTCTGCCCCTCCACCCCCCCATCCCCCGTCAGAATAAATAAACTTAAAAATAAACGTGGGAGATGTAAAAGAAGACTTTCTCAGTTGCTTATTATTACCATTTAAGAGAGAGAACAAAGCAGGGGAAAGGAGAGAGACAGACGGGGAGAGAGAAACTAGGTCGAAAGGGAAGAGTCTCAGGACACTGTTGTGTTAAGAAATGGGTGAGAGAGGGAGAGATGGACGGAAAGAGAAAGACCTACACAGAAAATGAGGCACTCTGAGATGTTTGCTATAGTCACAGCATCAATAAATGTGTCGGTGTAGATGTAAATATAGATATTTACATAGCTACTGATACAGATGTACAGAGATACAAGATGTAGTTCTGGATATAGATATAAATGGATATAGAATATAGGTATAGATTATAGAAGTGTGTGGATATAGAGGCGTACAACCGTGTCTGCCCAGAAGGGTCCTGGTTTATGAGTATTGTTCCGACATGATTACTGAGACTATATCCTTTTGCTCTAAATATGTTCTCATTTGGGTGAACCACGTTTAGAAAATTCTTGGGAGACCTAAGGTTTCATGAAACCTTGACACCTGACCTGTGAGATAGTGAAGGTACATTGAGGAATCTACTTTTATGAAAAAAGGTGAGTTTCACAGGAAGTGGGGTTGCCACATCCTGTGTCTAGTCAACCAGCATTTGGTCCCCATCATCAGACTATAAGACCTCGGTTGTTTTGGCTTGGTAATGGAGTCCAACCCATGCCAAACCTCCTATGTTATGTAGCTTCAATCATCACCCCTAGGGTTACCCAGCCCTATCGATGTGTGTTCAGCTCAGTTCACCTCCACCCTTCCCTGTCATACCTTCCCCACTCAGCATCTTTAGTAATGGCTATCAGCCTCTTTGTCTGGCCATGTGCTTCCTATAAAAGCACTCCTTGGCCCGCCCCACATAAGTCCACCAAACATTTATTGAGCACTACTATATGCTGAAGATTCCAAGATTAGTAAGGCAATTTCTTAGCTTCCAGGATCTCAAGAGTATGGTGGTCATGATAGGCCTGCCATCATTCTCAAGTGAGCAAGATCTGTTTAACCTCCTTAGAGACACATAATATGTATGACAGAGACAAGGGAGCCCTGTGTGTTAGTAATGTACCATTTTTGAGTTAAATGGGGCAAAAACATGCCTGTTGGACTGTGTGGCTGGGGATGCTTCATGGAACAGTGATGTGCCTCATAAATCTGGCACTTTGGCTTTTGAAGGCTGAATGAGTAAGTAAAACATGATCAAAACAAGTTTTAGAACACCAGGTGGCAAGGTAGACGATGATGAAGACTCAGCCCCGTTGGAGTCTGGGGATCGAAATGTAGGGGATAGGAAGTGAGTTTTCAAGTTCTACATTTGAGAGGCTGCTTTGTTTTCTTCTTCTTTTGTCTAGCTCCACAAAAGAATAATCTGAGGAAATGAAAGCCGTTTGCATGCCCCACCTCCCTTTTTTATTAATCACAGCAGAAGCAGCACGTCCATGATGATAGGACTCTGTCATCCTGGAAAATGGAAATAGCCTATTTTTACCTCTCCTTGCTTGTGAACCCAAGAATCATCCCCCTTGGTTGTACCTACTTAGTATAATTCACATGTCCCTGAGAGGAAAGAAGCAATTGATTATCAGGCATTCTTTGGTACTTTTAATGTTATTCTTTGGGTGTTGTCTTGCTTTGTTTTTACCCCAAGATATCGTAAGAGAGTCTTATTATAAGAATACTTACCGTATTCTGTCGATAAGTCCCTTAATCTGTTCTCTTTTAAGAGTTCTCTTAAACTTTTCCTTCTCTAAAAATTAAAAAAATAGAAAGGCAACAAGAATGAAGTTGTGTAGTCGGATTTGGACATTGTGGTGGTACCCACCATTCCCCGTAATATTTGTGTATTTGAAATAGATGTCAATTTCCTACTTTACTGATCCTGCATTATTAAAAGACCTCCAACAGGGGCACCTGGGTGGCTCAGTCAGTTAAGGGTCTGACTTTTGGTTTCTGCTCAGGTCACGATCTCACAGTTCGTGGGTTCAAGCCCCACTTTGGGCTCTGCGCTGACAGCGCGGAGCCTGCTTTGGATCCTCTGTCTCCCCCTCTCTCTGCCCTTCGGCTCCCCCCCCCCCAAAAATAAATACACATACATTTTTTAAAAATCGACATCCAACAAAGGACAAATGGATCTGAGTGATTACACAAGTTGTTACCCTTTGATTCTGGGAATGAAATATGCAAGATTTTTATGAAAATTTAAAGGTGTGCCAAGGATACAAATAGGAGAGATTTATTTCAGGGGGCTTGCTATATTATGTTGTGACTTTTCAACTGTTCAGAGTTACGAATTAGCATTATGTTGGAGAAGAAACAGTTTGCCTCATTTTTTGTGTTTCTGATGAAGAATTCTTAAATAAAATACATTGCTTCCAAGTATACACAATGAATTCTTCATAAAACGCAAAAAATTTCCTCATGGCAAGAGCAAATGCCATTTAGTTAAATGAGTTCCTTTAGGATCCCAAGCATCCATTTAAGTGAGGGAGGTATATTATAATTTTGGAATCGGAGGAACAAACTAAATGTGATAACATCATTACATGCAATGAAAGGTAATTATGTCGTGTCAATGCAAAAGATTTCCCGGCTGAACATTAGGGGCTGTTTATTCCCTTCATTGGAACAGATTTGTTTTCTTTCGAATCTGACAAAGCACCTATCTGCTGAGTTAATAATTACTGCTCCCAGCTGGAAGATAAGTTTGCAGAGTTGATGGAAGTGCTTTTAAAAGGAAGCCTCCGAAATGACGCTATCATTCCTGTTCTAACCTGGCATATGGCTCACAGAGCTGCGCTAGGCAGGCTTCTCCTGTATCAGAGTCTGTTTCGATTTCTCTGTACATTTGTTCTAGACATTTTGCTGGGTTACTGAATCTGTCCATCACTTGTGCATACATATCTCAAACTCTTGGCTTTTTTTGTCCAGCCCAGCCAAAGTATTGTAATGACCTGAATTTCCTTGGGCCGCTTGATGACAGGGAGAGTTGGGACACACACAGTCAAGCAGAGCTGGGGACAGCAGGTTGGGTGGCGAACAGGATTGGTTCCTTCTTCTACCGAGCGTTTTTGCAGCCTCTAGGGATGTCCGTGAAGTGGGTCACGAAGGCCGTTCACGATCACAGGGACAGCCAAACTGTGAAAAGGAGGAGCACCTGGAGGACCAGGTTTGTGTCACAGCCTGTAATTGAAATAGTTGCTTGAGGCTGCTACCACCTCTTGATTCTTTTGAGTGGCCTCTGGAGCTCTTTCGGGATTGAGCCAGCCCTCGCAGAGAGCAATTTTGATATCATCACCTAAGGCCGGGGCCCAGGCAGGAGATTCTGGCCTGTGCCAAATGCCAAGTGGCCTGTGTGGGTGTTTCTGCCATGTAAATTGGCTGACCTGAAGGGAACATGGTATGACCTTTGTGGCACACGTCTTCTCCCTGTGGTCTGCACGTGTGCATCAGAGCAGGAGAGCACGGCTGCTTATGGAGAGTCTCACTGTGGTCCCTCAGGGCTTTGAAACCACAGTCCCTGCCACGCCCTTGTCCTCTCTCTCCTCTCAAAGCCTCCATGAATCCTTGTTATCAACGGCCATTTTCTGGAGAAGAGTCTCTTCAGTTGGGCGGATGATGACGAATGGCAGTACTTGTTTGTGCCGGTGGTCGCGCGGATGAGCCTGGGTCCAGAGTAGGCATGTCACTCTGCCGTTTCATGGAGGATGTCCCTCTGTGACTCCAGGAGCACAGGCTGGGCATCGGCAGTTCAGATGGTGAAGGCCGCGAGAGACTCTCTAAGACGACTATTTGATCTAACAGATGCCCGTGAGTATACAGGGCCAAACACATGATTTTCAGCACCCACTGCAGACCGAAAATCAGCTCCCTCCCTCAAAGAGCTGGATAAATGTGCTCATAACGGTACTAAAATCTCTAGGTTTTCCCTTCTGTGGTGTGCCAGTATTTCCTATTTTTACATTTGACACCATTCTATGTAAGGAAAAGTAAAAATTTTGAATTATTAGCATGAATCTTACTGATGACTTTTTGATGGAAATGTAAGAGCTTTTCACTCGTATGCAGAATCACTGACATTACACAATTTGTATTTCGTGGCTTATACGTTTATATGTGTTTCATTCCAACCCAAAAAGCAGAAATGGTATACGAAATTCACTTAAGAGTTTTTCTTTTACTTCTCGGTATGAGGACACTCGACCCAAACTCCCTACCTTTGGCTAGGTCTTAGGTCAAGAAGAACTGAAAGGAAATGTAACTATGGGTTGCCCTATCTTTCCCTTTCCTTCTCTGTCTTCATTTTCGGTAGGTCAGTGGCCAATACAGGGAAGGAAGACAAGTAAGAAAGGATGTGACAGGATTGCTTGGTCATTCATTTTTCTTAGAAGGCTATAACTGCTAAAGACTGATTAGCCTTCAGCCCTCACCTCCCAAGATCACCTATTGATTTTTTTTTTTTTATCATTTTCTTCATGTGGTCTTTTCAATAGATACCTAGCAAAGAGGACAGATTACTTCTGGGTATTGACTCCCTCAGAAAGTTCTCTCTCTGCCCTGTTAATGATGTGATTTCTCACCAAAGGATAGACACTTTTCTTCCTCCACCCCGATGCTTATTTCTGTAGGCCAAATCAGCAAACCTTTTCTGTAAAAGGTCACATTATATATATTTTAGGCTTTGGAAGCAATGTGGTGGCTATCACAACTCAAAGCAATGCAACCCTGCCATTGTAGTGTGAACACAGCCATAAGAAATATGTCAATAAATGGATATGTAAACAAATGTATAAATAAACTGTGTTCTAATAAAACTTTATTTACAAAAGCAAGCTGGGGGCCAAATTTGTCTTGTGGGGTGGAATTTTTTCGCACCCTCACTCTAGAGTACCTTGCATTTGACCCCATTCTTATTATTTCTAGTTCACTATCTGATAAATTTATACAACCCTCCCATGAAATGGGAAGCTGCCATTTATTTTATGCACAATGGAATTTATGGTAGACATTGGTAAAGTGCCTTTTCTCAGGTACTGTTAGTAATGCAAAGTTCCATGGTATATTTATTGTAAGTAAGGACTTCTTGCACAGCTCTCACGTTCGTGACCTACCTCTAAGTAGGGTTGTAGGAATAGCACCATCAAAATTCAACAGAGAAGTAAAACCTTCACTGTTAGAATGTCATGACTCTCTCCACTTCCTCGTGATGGGGGCTGAGGGAGAGGAGGTCAGCCGATCACAGGGTTTGCAGCTGCTCCCATAGCCACTCAGACCTTTGTGGGAGGGGTTGAAGGGAAAGCAACAATAGCAACCTAAAACCCAGTCACAATGGAATGCTAAAAGCAAGTGCAAATAATTATTAGGGAAGTGAAAATTACATAGCAACTTGTCACTAGTGGTCCACAGAGAAACAGACCCATTGTATTTTGAAAAAGTTAATTGTCCATAGTGTTTTGAACTAATACTGCTCATTTTCCTTGAGGAATTTTATAATGCTCCCATATAAAAGTCCCCAATTCACTTCTGGTGATGTTCTGTTCTAAGATATTCTCTTGGCTTCTGTGACATCATTCCCTTCCTTTTGCCGCAAACTCACTGCTTCTCTTGTCTCCTCAGCTAGTTCTTCTTTTTGAGCTCAATGATTAAAGTTCAGTTTCCCACATTATCATGCCTACATTTCTACTTGGAACTCACAAAACATTTAAGGGATTTTTTTGATTTCAATATCTTGACACTATTTCATTTCAGCCCTCAAAGTACTGGAAACTCATGACTGTGCCCCTACAAGAGATGAAGGAGGTTAATCAGGGTTGGGTTGCATGCCTAGAATTTTTTCTGGGCCATAGTAGGTAGTCAATAAATACTTTTGAGAAAAATGTTTAGGTGTATGTATATATAAGTAGATAGACGGGTGACTTAATGGATGCATGAATAGAACTTTTTCTGAAGCATTATATTCAGTAGATTCTTCGGAATAATTCTGATGGTTAACTCAGTTAACATAGTATCCCAATAATATTCTGCTGTATAAATTTCACTACCAGAACTTGAGCACATAGATAAAGCCCTGTATTTCCTAAAAGAACCTTGAGACCTTGAAAGGTCATCATGTCCTTGTCACTGATTCGTATCATAGTGTGCCTGTTTATCAAATATCCAAAATTCAGAATGTAATGAAAGGGAATTTCGGAAGTAGTGTAACTACACTGTATCCCATCAGCAAGTGGATTAGAACCCTAAAAGACAGAAATTGGGTGGTCAGAACTCTTGGGCTAGGATCCCAGCTCTTCTCAGTACTAGTTGTGTAATGGTGGGTAATCATTTGGAGACTGTAGGCCTCGCCTCACTTATGTCATTAGAAAATAGTGTGTTTGGACTAGAAAACAGTGCAATTTGGGAATCTAGTGAGTTATGAGCAACAGAAAATTCCTAACAAATTTGGCTTTAATAATGAAAAGAATTTTTTGTTTTATGTCACTAAAAGGTAGTGGTAAGACGCTCATAGGTAAGAGAAGCCTAAGAAAATATGATGACTAAATGTGACGTGATACCCTGGGTGGCACTGTAGAACAGATAAAGGACATTAGGTGTAAAGCCACGGGTAATCTGAATGAAATATGAGCTTTAACTAGTAATAACGTATCAGTATCGGTGCACTGATTGTGAAAATTTTCCCATGCTACTGTAAGATGTTAACAGTAGACAAAACTGAATGTCACATAAAGGAGAACTCTATAATTTTATCAAAGTGGTCTAAAATAAGTGTGTATATAAGAAGTACTCAAAGTGGGGTGATGCCAACAAGATACCAGTCCATGATGCTTTGCCACCTCACTCTCCCACAGAGAAACTGTGTTTCTATTATGGAGGAATATACCTTTGTGAGAGTCGTAGAGACCAATTAAGAAGTCGTAGTACCCTGACCAATGTAAAGCAAAGAAAGAATTCAGCAAAAGAGATAGTTAAATTCATGTTCGTGTGCGTACCTGTCCATGTTCCTCCCCCTATGTGAACTACTGTGGTGCAACTAGCAAGACACCACCTACACCAAAGATCCTTACTCAGGACAGAAACAACAGAGCAGTCCTTGCACCCAGTGTTCTAGCTTGTCTTGGGGCTTCCTGGGGGACTATAATCCTTCTCCCCTGACTTGGAGTGCTGATTGGACTAAAGATTTTGTTTGAAAGCTCTTGAAACCAGATGCTATTGGTATGGACCCTTAGAACTTCAGATCCATTGGCAGGTGTCTGGAGGAACAAGATATCATGGGTTTCTGAGAAGTCAGAACAAGCTGCCCCCTGAATTTCAAATGACTAAAATCAGGGGCACCTGGCTGGCTCAGTCGGATAAAAATGCGACTTCAGCTCAGGTCATGATCTCACAGTTCATGGGTTTGAGCCCTGAGTCAGGCTTCATGCTGACAGCTCAGAGCCTAGATCCTGTTCTGGGTTCTGTGCCTCCCTCTTTCTCTGTCCCTCCCCTACTTGCACTTGATCTCTCTCTGTCTCTCAAAAATAAATAAACCTAAAAAAATTTTTTTTTAAATAAAATGACTTTAAAAATCACACTCACAAGTCCAGAGAAGACACATCCTCAGGAAATGGTTGAAATATTCTAGGGTCTCTATCCGGGCTGGCCAGTGAAGTATTTCCCTGGATAAAACCCGTCTATAAAGGCTGGAAGAGATTTTTTTCACCCCAAATGCCCACTTCTCAACAACAATAAAGAACAGTGGCATACTAAGATACAGGGAAAGTGGGCCAAATGTAACAACAAAATTAAATGCTAGAAACTGGCTCTAATGAAATACACATTCATGTGCATGTCTTTGTTTCACATATCATAATAACTGTCATAAAATGTGCCATGAGCTAAATGAGAACAGAGATAGAGACAGCTAAATGAAACAAGGAAAACACTGCGTGAACAAAATGAGAATATCAATAAAGAGATAGAAACTATGACATACTCCCAATGGAAATTCTGGTGTTGGAAAATACAATAACTGCAATGAAAAGAACACTAGAGTAGATGAACAGCAGACTTGATCAGGTAGAAAAAAAACTGGGTGAAATTGAAGACACATTTGAAATTGTGGAGTCAAAGTAGAAGAAAGGAAAGTAGAATGAAGAAACAGGAAGACAGGCTTAGAGACCATGAGACACTAGTAAGCAACGTTGTATTCATTTTGGAAATCCAGAATGAGAAGAGGGTCAGAAGTGGGCCGAGACTTTATGTGAACAAGTAGTAGTGAAAACTTCCCAAATTTAAAGAAATATCCATAGTTATTAAAGAACCTCAAGTAACTTTAATCTAGGATAAATTCAAAAAGTCACACAGCTAGTCAGATAATAATCAAACTGTAAAAGTTGAAGGCAAAGAGAAAAGTGTTAACAAGCAGGAAAAAAACCTCATCATGTACAATGAAGTTTTTATAAGGTTATGAGTGAATTGTTCAGCAAAAACATTATAGGCTAGAATGAGCAAGATGATACATTTAAATTGCTGAAATAAAAAACATAGTTTTCAACCAGAATACTGTATCCAGGAAACCTGTCCTTCAAAAATGAAAAAATCAAGACATTCTAAGAAAAACAATTCCTGAGGAAATTCATTACCACAAGGCCTAGTCTTTAAGAAATATTGAAAGGAATATTTCAAGGTGAAACAAAATGATGCTAAACCTTAACCAAAAGTCAAATGAAATTATAAAGTTCTCCAGTAAGGTAAGCATGTTGACAAAAGTAGCTTCTTCTCTTAATGTCATTTTCATGCATCAGTTCGGTTTTAATTCTTGTATAGAACTTAAATAATGAAAACATTTTTAAAAAGCACTAAGTCTATGCAAATGAGTATGTAACATGTAAAGATGTGATGTGGAACATCAATAACATAATGTGCCAGGAGAGGGTGGAGCTATTGAGTGGCTTTTTTATACAATTGGAATCAGGTTGTTATGAGTTTAAAATAGAATGTTATAATATTACAATGTTTTATGTAATTGTAATGATAACCACAAAGAAATTACCTATAAGATATATAATAAAATGGCATTAAGAAGGGAATGAAAGCATGCGTGTATAAAACTCCATGAAACACAAAGGAAGCTAGTAAAACAGGGAAAGAGAGATTAAAAAAAATACAGCTCATATAGCAAAAGTTAAGTCCTTCTATGCCAGTAATTACTTAAAAGTACAAATAGATTAAACTCCCCAATTAAAAACATAGGTAGAAGGTGTTTTAGAAACACAGACTCTGAGTATGTGCTGTCTGTAAGAAACTCACTTTTGATGCAATGATAAAGTGAAAGTATGGGGAAAACTTAAATGCAGTCTGTACTCAGAGAAGCAGTGGCCATCCTAATGTCACACAGAATAGATTTTAAGTCCAAAAGTGTTTCAGGAGACAAAGAAGGATATTATATTATGATAAAATGACAATTGTCCAAGAAGATGTAATAATTACAAGTATTTATATAACAAACATGGAAGCTTCTAAATATATGAAGCAAACATTGACAGCATTCAAGAAAGAAATATATAGCAACACAGTGATAGTTCGAGACTTTTAATAGCCCACTTCAATAATAGATAGAAAGAAGATAAATAAGGAAACAGTAATTGCACCTAGCAGTCATAACCAGAATATTGTGCCCAACCACAGCACAATATACATTCTTAAGGAATCTTTCAAACATTATCCAAGATAGACTATATGTTAGGCCCAAGAGAACTCGCAGTAAATTTTAGAAGAATGCAATTATACAAAATATCTTTTCAGATAACCATGGAATGGAAATAGAAATCAGCAAAAGAAGGAAAACTGGGAGACTGAGGAGTATGTAAAAATCAAACAGTGCACATAACCAACTAATTGGTCAAAGGAAATGTATCCAGGGAAATTATAAAATACAGATTGACAAGTTAAACATGAAAACTCAACGTATTAAAACTTATGTGATACAATGAATGCAGACCTAACAGGGAAGTTTATAGCTTGAAAATATATACTGAAAAAAAAAAAGGGAAAATATTCTGAAATCAATAAGCTACCTTTACACCTCAATGAGCTAGGAAAACATGAACAAATTAATCCTAAAGCTAGCAGAAGGAAGCGAATAATAAAGATGACACCACAAATTAATGAAATGGAAAATAATAAACCAAGAGAAAAAATTCAATGAAACCAAAGTTGCGCTACTTTTAAAAGATCGATGTTATTGGCAAGCTTTTATCTAGATTAGTAAAAAGGAGAGAAGGCTTAAATAAATAAACTGAGAAATGAAAGAGGTGACATTAGAGTCAATGTCACAGAAATGAAAAGGAATACTAGAGAATACTTTCAACAACTGTATGTCAACAGATTGGATAACAAGAAATGGGCTGCTACCCACAAAACAAAACAAAAGAAAAAAGAAGAAGAGAAAAAATAAATAAAGCTAGAACTTGTAAATATGGGGCCCATGGGTATTTCAGTCATTTAAGCGTCTGAGTCTTGGATTCCACTCAGGTCATGATCTCGTGATCCCTGAGTTTGTGCCCCGTATCGGGCTCCATGCTGACGGTGCAGAGCCTGCTCTGGATTCTCTCCCTCCTTGCTCCTCCCCTGTTTGCACTCTCTCTTGCTCTCTCTCTGTCTTCAAATAAATAAATAAACTTAAGAAAACTTGAATAGTGTTTACTACTGTCTGTGGTAAGGACAGAGAGTTGTTTTTCAATGAGTATATATATTCAGTTCTGAATGGTGTCTCAATTCTGGAACCGTTTCCCAACAATGTAAATATACATAACACTAGTGAATTGTGCACTTTAAAATGTTCAAGATGGAAAGTTTCACCATACATGGTTTTTCCATGATAAAAAAAAAAAAATCTATACCAAGTATTAGCACCAGCTTCGGAAGAGGTTTAAGGAGCACACAGAGGTATCAGGGCTTTGCTCCCCATCTCTGAATTCTCTCTGTTCTGTCTTCACCCTCCAGTTTCATTTCTCTTGAATCCAGTCCCCTCCGGTACTAGCATTCACCATCCACAAGAGAGAGATAAGCTGTGTCCCCACATTCTGCAAATCAACCCCTGGGCTCTCACTGCTGGAACTGGTGGAGGCCACGCACAATCCCCCTTCAGCAAATCACAATGGGTGGAGGTACGGGAAATGCTGGTTGGCTTACAACCAACAGGGCTTGCCCTGGAAGTGTAAGTAGAGTCAGTCCGGCCTGTACCAGTCGGGAGAAGGGTCATTTTCTGCTGATACCAGGGGTCAACAAATTTCTGTACTGGGGCCATATTAGAATTACTTTTCCTTTGCCGGTCATGTGGTTTCCCTGCAGCTATTCAATTCTGCCATGATAGCATGAAAGCAGCCATAGACCTTAAATAAATGAATGTGGCCATATTCCAGTAAAACTTTACAGATACTCAAACTTGGATTTCATATAATTTTCATCTATCATGAAATGTCATACTTTGTTTTTTCTTAACCATTTAAAAATGTAAAACCATCTTAGCTCACAGATGGCTGGTAGGATTTGGCCCACAGGCTGGAGCTTGCAGATTCCCTGTTCAAGATAATCTGTCCAAATGCCTTTTAGCTCTTGAACAAAGGCATTTCTGTGTGAGTTGCAGCAAGGCGTCTGGAAGGTCATGCAATCTCGTTTTCTTTTACCTCGTGCACTGAATTGTCATAACTTTTGGTTGACATAGAACACTTGGCACAGACAGGACAATACACTGTTCAATATTAGGCAGAATGACTCTTCTCCACCATTATTGGAAATTAAAGGGATATCTTCAAATCTGCAGGTACAAATTAGAGACTTAGGTTCAAACTATTGTCGGGTTGCAATGCAATCGATCTCCTGTTTCTGTTCACTTTTACACATGTCTTTTTGTCTGGCTTAAATATTTAGTAGACTCCAGCTGTCTTGAGAAAGATCTATTTCTTAATGGCTTTATTTTCCAGTCACTGATCAGAGGGCCATTATGTAAATGATCGAAATAAGTATTCAAAATGTGGGTTTCAAGTACTTTAGTGTCACAGGGTGACACTGGAGAGAGAGGAATTGGAGATAGAGCTGAACAGTAAGGAGCAGAGGAAGAATAAAGTCAAGGAAGCTTTTAATTTCCTACAAGGAGAGGGTTTATCTGGATCTCTGGAGGAAGATGAAAAGAAAACAGGCTTGGGAGCGAACAAACTTCATTGGAATAGCATTGGTGCTGTAGGAGTGCAATGATCTGTTTTAAAACTAAAATTGGCAACCGTGGAATGATTTGGTCAGATGTATTTTGGCAGCCTTTGAGTTGCAGTCCAAATACTTTAGCACATATAATGACTTTTTAAATTTGTTCACTGTTTATGTCCCTCCTACTTGTAAAAAATATCTGCCTCAACCAACTTGTGGGGCTCTCAGTGTGAATTATGATGGCACAGAATTTGCACTCTTGTGTACAGTTTGTGGCACCTTTGTGATATTATTCAAGGGTTTCAGGGTCCTGCAAGAAAGCTAGATTTCAAGCACAATGTGGTTCTTTGGCTAAGCTCCAATTGTAGGGGCTCTAATCTGAGGTGGTTCATGATAAAAGACACCTGATTGGGTGGTGCACATGAATCGTTGTTTCCCTGGTGTAATTTTCAAACAGAGTCAAAATGCCACTGAGGGACAGGACGGTGAAGGACTAGGTGAGATTCACCTTCATCGGCAATAATGTATGTATCAAATAGGGATCAAACTGTGTGCTCTTCACAAAGCTCACTTGTCCTAATACCAGCAGATTAAAATTATAAACTGTAGAATTTTTTTTTATAGCAATTGCTTGAACATGAAGATTTCCTCGTGCCTAGTAAACAGTTCCTTCCTTTCAAGCTCTTCTGAGCCGCCCTTATGAGATACACTCAAAGAACGTAGTGAGGGTTAGTTTTGATCCTAGATCTAAATGTTCCCATGATGGTTTTGCTGATTATCTGTTTTCTCTAGGTTTCGTTATTGCATTTTTATTTCCTTTCTTTTCTTTTCTAAATTGGAGGATTCCCACATTCCATGGGAATAGTAGCTCCTTCCCAAAATATCCTACAGCCTGCTTCCCTTTCAATTTATACTTTATAATCTCCTAACGACTAGGAAGCCAGTTGAATGAGGTTGTTAGAATTATAAATAAATTAAACATTAATAGTCTGTAAGCTAGATCCTCATGGTCTCTCAGGAAACAAGAGACAAGTTTAGTGGTAAGGTTGTGTATATTTCCTTGATCTCCTCAGAGACTCTTTTGGTTTACCTTGCCATATCCTTTCCAAGACTTGATTTTTGTATTCCATCTAGTTGCGTTGATAGGAAAGTGACTTCCAATTAATGTTATTATACAGGGTTTTTTATTAGTTGGGGGAAAGAAAGCTAAGATAGAGGAAACCGTGGTGGTTAGGAGTGTAACCTCTGGAGTTAGGCTGCTGGCGCTGAATCTTCCATTTCACTTTCTGGTCCTATGATGTTCGACAAGATGTATAATCTTCCTGCCTTCTTTTACGCATCTGTCGAAAGAGCATAATAGTAGCTCATATTTCACTGAATATTAAGAAGATTAAATGCCTTATTCATTTTATGGTATGAATAGGAAATATTCATGTTAACATTATTATGATGAGTATTATCATCATCATCATTATTATTATTTTCATTGGGAAGAGAACGAGTTGGGGAAAAAGTAAGAAAGCAGGCTCTCCCTACAGACTTCAAGTTAAATATCATCGCTGGGAATGGTGCCTTGAGACATAGGATCTGTACTTTTCTTTCCTACTACCTGTCTTTTTGAAATATACATACTTCCAAATAAAGCATGATATTAGTAAATATATTAATCAGCAGTCTGCAGAGAAATGGAACTCATAGGACGATCTGTTATCTGCAAGCTGGAGACTCAGGAAAGCAATGGTGCAATTTTAGTTCCAGGCAAACTGAGTCAATAAGTACCATTGTGAACCTGAGGCCTGACAAACGGGCGTGCCAACGTCCAAGGACAGGAAGAGAAATGGGTGTTTCTGCTCAAGCACTGACAGCAAATGTGCCCTTTATTCCCCTGTTGGTTATATTCAGGCCCTCACTGGATTGGATCATGCCTCCCTGCATTGGTTAGGATGATTTTCTTGATGCAGTCTACCAATTGAACTTCTGGCATCAAAACACTTATCTCATCTGAAAACATCATCAAAGACACACCCAGAAATAATTTTAGCCATTATCTGGGCATTTCCTAGCCCAGCCCAGTTGACATGAAATGCACAGAGTTTACGGGAGAAACTGAGAATAATGCAGTGATAGTCGGGGATTATAATGACCCACTTTCATCAGTGGATGGATCACCTAGGCAGAGAATTAATGGGGAAATAGCAGACTTTAATAGTGGACCAGGTGTTCCTAACAGACGTGCGCTGTGTGCCATCCAGCAGTAGCAGAGTATATTTTCTCAGGCATGCATGCAGCATTTTCCAAGATGGATCAAAAGTTGGACTGTGGAATAGGTCTTGACAAAACTGGAAAGATTGAAATCATATCTAGTATCTTTCCACACAGTGGTATGAAACTAGAAATCAGTAGCAGGGGAAAATGGGAAAATTCACAAATGTCTGAAAATGGACTGCACACTCCTGGAAAGCCAGTAAGTCAAGGAATGAATCAAAAGTGTATCTTGCCATAGGGAGAAATGGAAACACAACATGACAGAACATGTGCGTCACAACAAGGGTAGTTCTAAGAGGGAAGTTTGTAACAATAAGAAAAGTTTCAAATAGGCAAGCTGACTATGCCACGAGGGATGAGAAGAAGACTGGGCTTGGCCCAGACTTGGCAGAGGAAGAGAAATGGTAAAGACTAGAGGAGAGATAAATGTAATAGAGACTAGAGACACAATAGATAGGATCAACGAAGCTGGGACTTTGTTTTGTGGAAGGATGGACAGAATTGAGAAGTCTTTAGGTAGAATAACCAAAAGAAAAAGAGAGAAGACTCAAGTGAAGGAAATAATGAATAAAATATGGGACACTACAGCTGATAATTGCAGAGGCATAGAGGATTATAAGAGACTACTCTAAACATTTATATACTGATGAATTGAATGACGTAGCACATGTGGATAGAAACACACAGCCTGCCAGAACAATCTTCAAGAAATAAAAAATCTGAATAGGCAAATAATGAGTAAGAAGATTGATTCAAAACCTCCCAACAAAGAAAAGTCTGGGACCAGAAGGCTTAGTGATCAATTCCACCAAATATTTAAAGAAGAATTAATGCAAATTCTTCTCAAATTCTTGCAGAAATTGAACAAGGGGAAAGGATTCCAAATTCATTTTACAAGGCCAGCACTACCCTCACACCAAAGCCAGATAAGGACACTACAAGAAGAGAATATAGCAACATGATTCTAAAAGTCCTCAAGAAAATACTAGCAAATCTAATTCAACTGCATATCATGAGACAAATCAGTATGCAACAATGAGTTTCACTTTTATACACAATGAACTCTCTGTTAGAGAAGTTAAGAACACAATTGCATTTTAGTACATTGAAAAGATTATACACCTTGACCAACTGGGATTTATCTCTGGATGCAAGGATGGTTTAACATCCACAAATCAATAAACATTATACAACACATTAAAAGAATGAATAATATCAAACATATGATCAACTCAACAGATTAAAATGCATCTATAAACTTCAGCATCCTCTCATTATAAAAGCTCTCAACATGCTAAGTATCGAAGGAATGTGCTTTATTATTTTTTTTTAATATTTCTTTCTGAGAAAGAGCGAGAAGGAGGGGAGGGGCAGAGAGAGAGAGAGAGATGGTCTGAAGCGGGCTCTGCGCTGACAATGGAGAGCCCAATTTGGGACTTGAATCCATGGAACCCCGAGATCATGATCTGAGCTGAAGTCAGAGGCTTAACTGATCCCCAACTTAACCACCCAGGCCCCCCGAAGGAATGTAATTGAACATGACATAGCCCATATATGGCAGGTCCACAGCTAACATCATACTCAGTGATGAAAAGCCGAAAGGTTTTCTCTAAGATCAGCAATGAGATAAATATGCCTAGTCTTACCATTCCTAGTCAACATAGTATTCAAGTTCTCACCATAGTAGTTAGGCAAAAAAGGAAATAAAGGTGTCCGATTTGCAAAAGAAGTTAACTTGTCTCTGTCTGCAGGTGACAGGATCTCACATAGAGAAAACCCTAAAGACCTCCTTGCCCCCCCCCAAAAAAACTGTAAGAATAAATCTATTCAGTAAAGTTGTAGAAAATAAAATCAATATATAAAAATCAGTTGCATTTCTATATACTAAAAATAAACTATCTGAAAAAGCAAATGAGAACAACATACTTAGGAATAAATTTAAATAAGGAATTAAAAAAATATGTTAACAAAAACTTTGATTAAAGAAATTGTTGAAGACACAAATAAATGGAAATGTATATCCTGTGCATTAACTGGGATAGTTAATATTGTTAGAATGTCTACACTACCCAAAGCAATCTACAGATTTAATTGAATTCCTATAAAAATTTAAATGGCATTTTTCCATAAGAACAGAAAAATCAATCATATAATTGGTATAGAAATACAAAACACACCAAAGTAGCCAAAGGAATCTTGAGAAAGAGGAACAAAGCTAAAGACATTACACTTCCTAATGTCAAACTATATCACAATGCATTAATAACGAAAACAGTATGGTACCAACATAAAAACAGACACATAAACCAATGGAACAGAATGGTGAGCTTTTAAATGAATCCCTGTTTATATAGTCAGATAATGTTTGACAAGTGGATCAAGAGCATTCAACAAATGGTGTTGGGAAAGGAAACATACATGCAAAAGAATGAAATTGGGCCCTTACACCATACATAAAAATTGACTAGATATGGATTAAATACTTGAATTTAAGGTCTTAATCCATAAAATTTCTACAAGATGCCACAAGAAAACAACTCCTCGATATTGATCTTGGCAATAATTTTTTGGATAGAACACAAAAGACTCAGGCAACAAAAGCAAAAATAAAGAAGTAGGATTGCATCAAACCGAGAAGCTTCTGTATAGCAAAGGATGGCTAAAAAAATAAATAAACAAATGACCTATAGACTAGGAAAAAAGAGTTGCAAAGCTTATATCTGATAAGGGTTTAGTATTTAAAATATGTAAGTAATTTTTACAGCTCACTAGCAAAAATTGAAACAACCAAATTGAAAACGGGCACAGTATGAAAATAGTCATTTTCTCAAAGAAGACATACAAGGGATATCAGGGATATCAAAAGGTGTCCGACCCCACTAATCATCAGGGAAATTCAAATAAAAACTGCAGTGAGATACTGCACACCTGATAGAATGACTATTCTAAAAAGACAAGAGGTAAATGTTGGTGAAGATGTGAAGAAAAGGGAACCCTTGTGCACCGTCGGTAGGTATGCAAACTGCAACATCCAGTATCGGAAACCCTGTGGAGGTTCATCAACAATTAAAAATAGAACTATCGTATGAGCCAACAATCCCATTTCTGGGTAAATGGCCAAAGGAAATTAAATCAGAATCTTCAAGACATATATGGTGTCCCTTGTTCATCATATTCTCATTCACAGTAATCGAGATATGGAAATAACCTAAGTGTCCACCGAGCGATGAAAGTCAAATTCTAAAAATAGAGTAAGATGGCCAGAGTTTGGGGAGGAAATGGGGAAATGTTGGTGAAAGGTTACAAACTTTCAGTTTTGAGATGAATAAGTTCTGGGAATCTAATATAAGCATGCTTATTGTAGATAATAATACTGTATTATATATTTGAAGTTTGCTATGACAAGATCTTATGTGTCCTTACCCCCCCCACACACACACACACAAACAAAATGGTAACTTTGTGAGGTTATGGATGTGTTAATTAACATGATTGTGATAATAATTTCACAATGTGAGTGTTTCTCAAATCTTCGTTTTGTACTCCCTTTTAAAAACGGAAATTTAAAATGTAATGATAGAAAGGAAAGAGAACCTTCCCTGAGGAATGGATCTAATAGAACCAGCCATATTAGAGTCTGAATTACTGAGGAGCCAAGGTACTGTGCTTCCCAGGCGTGTTTGCATTTTATTAAAGGTACAATGCCTTTAACCATATAATTAAACCTAACAGTTAAAGTTCTGGTCTCAGTGTCCTTCCTCACTACGATCTTTCATTTTTCTGCTCACCCACCAACCTACGTTCCTATATATATAAATACACTCTTACCTCCGCTTAACCCCTTTGGTCTCATCGTTTTAAAAGAGGAAGCCCCCATTCATCAGAACCCGTTGCTTTCTCGATCCCAAGATGCAAACCCTGCCACCGTGTTTGGAACCTGATTTCCTGTATGATGCCATCTCTTTGCTCTGTATTTAGTAGCTGTGATCCAGGCAACTTCAAGTCATTATTTAAACATAGAAAAGTTAGTATATTATAAAAGTAAATGTATAATTAAGGGAAACCGCTTTTCCCTTACAGCCTGCTTTGTACCTGTAACTTTTCTTTCTCTATGTAAAATTATTGAAATTAATGACTCCGCTGTCTCCCCCGCCTTGACACCATTCTAGGTCACTAGAGGCTGGCTAGCCACAATGTGCCCAATGAACTGCCTTCACCAAGGTATTAAATGTAGTGAACACGTTTAATTAATTTTTATTGGAAATGTAAACCCCGACACAGAAATCGTGATACCGGTGCATTCAGTACAGCAGTCTCAACTAGAATGTTGAATGGGAAAACATGTTGCCGAAGAATGTCTACGATATGCCGTTTTATAACGTCTTTAAGCCTGGAAAATATACACTGAGTATAGATATATACACCTGTAATAGATGTCTTTCTTTTCCCTTATTCAAACGTAACTTAACATTCTATAACATTGGCGTATTTTGAGAGTACAGTTCAATGCCTTTTAGTAAATTTGTGCTTGTGTAACTGTCACCACAGTCTAGTTTTAGAACAGTTTTATTACTCCCAGTATAATTTTCTGCCCATTTGCAAGTTACTCCCTATCTTCGCCATCAACCTCCAGGCATCCGCTATTCTGCTTTTGTCTGTGCGCATTTCTTTGTTCCTTCTAGACACATCATATAAGTGGAGTCATATCACGTCTGATCTGTCGCGCCTGGCTTCTCTCCCGTAGCATAAATGTTTTTATGTTTCATCCTTATTTTTACATGTACCAGTATCACATTCCTCTCTGTGGCCGATTACCATTCCATTGTATGAATATATATCACATTTTGTTTATCTGTCTGTTAGATGATAAACATTTGGGCTGCTTCTGGTGTTTGAACATTCATGAACAAGTCTTCATATGTGAAGATACAACATTATTTCCCTTGGGAGGCGTACCAGGGTTGGAATTACTGGATCATATGGTAACTCTATGTTAATGAAACTGCCGGTTGGTTTCTATTTTACATTTTAGCCAGCACTGCACGAGCGTGCCAGTGTTTCTTCATATTCACCAATACTTGTGATGATCTGTCTTTTTGAATATAGCCCTCCTAGTGGGCCTCAAGTGCTATTTCACTGTTGTTTTGCTTTGCATTTTCCTGATGATTAAGGATAGTCGTAGGCATAGTGTCCATTTGCATATCTTATCTGCAGAAATATTTATTCAGATCTTTTATCCCTTTTAAAGTAGGATCATCTGCAGTTTCTGGGTTTGAGCCCTTCGTCAGGCTCTCTGCGGACAGCTCAGAGTTGTAAGAGTTGTAAGCGTCCCTTATATATTCTGCATAAAACATTTGTTTTTATTTCCTGAAACATTTTGTCATATATTTTTCTCCATCTAAGTGTGCTATAGTGAGGCAATTTAAACTTTGCGGGCCTTCACAGTGCCTCCTTGTGGGTGCACCACTGATTAGCAATTCCCACCAGCACATAAGCCATCTGCAGGCTCCCCTGGTGGCTTCATTCCCTTGGTGTGACCAGTTCATCAAAGTGCACTTTGTCAGTGTCAGTTTCCCAAAAGCAAGAGCTGGTGGGTCTGACATTGGCTGTCATCTGCCCTGAATTGTAATTTTAGGCACCTTTAGTTCTGATGTTGGCTCACACCCAGAGTGACAGGAACCTATAATGAGATCCTTTCCTGGTGTGTTTTGTGTTGTTTTGTTTTGTTTTGTTTTGTTTTGTTTTGTTTTGTTTTTGAGAGAGAGAGAGAGCCCGAGCAGGGGAGGGGCAGAGAGAGAGGGAGAGAGAGAGATTCCTAAGCAGTTTCCGCACCAGCAGCCCTGAGCCCGACATGGGGCTCGAACCCATGTGAGATCATGACCCTAGCCAATTAGGTAGCTCAACCCACCGAGCCATCTAGACGCCCCCGGTGTATTATTCTTAGTACATTCGCAAGGAGCCACTTGGGGCAAGCGCGGTGTTAGCCACGGAGCTGGGGAGAGCATGACTCACCTACTGGAGAGAAGTACATTCCTAACGGACTCGAGAGTAATCCTGATGGCATTTCCACTCACCACACGTCTCCCCGTGCATTCTTTTCCCTTTGCCCTCCAGTGCCAACCTTCATAACACTGTCTCTAAATCTTTTACTTATGTGAGCATCGGCCATCTGGTGGTCAAATGTGCATTAAACGTGGCTTTGACAGCGTTGTGGAAATTGTTAATTCATGAACCACGTTGTGTTTCCAAGAGAACTGAGGGGCGATAACAGGTTTTTAATTTCTAGAGGAAGTCATATGAGAAAGCGGTCTGATTTTCTGCTACGCCAAAAAGATTTCTTATGCTTTATAATAATACTGTTTTCTTATACCTACATCAGCATACGTATCATTTGGTTGTAAAGACTCCCCTTCTTACCTATAGTCTGTCTTCATTGCTACATCCAGCTCATGAGTTCATGAGTTTGGAAAGCTCCAAAAAATTAGTAAAGCAATCCCTGAAGAAAATAATGGCCTTAGTTGATCATTTTATTTTTTTTAGTTATAAACTCCTAGTCAGTACATCTCTAGAGAGAGAAATATCGGTTGAGTAACTACAATAGCCCCACATACCTCACAGTGCTTAATTAAAGCTTTTACTGGGTTTTTTTTTTGTTTTTGTTTTTGTTTTTTACTTGCTGGAAAATGACCTGTAAGTGGCATGTTTCTGCCTGAGTCTGTGCCCAGAGAAGCCACTAGAGGTGTTTCCATTGTATGGCCTTCTATTTCTGTTTATTTTATTGGCCGTGCTTCTGTTACTGTAAGAAAGCCTTGTGAATCTTTTGGGCTTAGGGCTTGCAGTATTAATTAGTCCCTACCCAACATCAGAGGTCTGAGTCACAGTTTGTTTTTTGTCTTCCTTCTTTGCGAAGCACAAGAAAATCACCCTCCTTGAAATGTGGGTGTTTTCTTATTTGTTGGCCTGTTGGTTGATTTGGCTTTGCATTTCCAAGGGCTCCTCCAATCAAGAAAACAATCCTTTCTCCATCTTAACCATCTTCTGTGCGGCAGTAAAATGTATACAATTCCAACTCAGAATTGGGTCATCATACCTGAAACACCTATGCAACATTCAGTTCCTAACTATCTGGAAGTGAACCACCATAATGCGTGTGTTACGTTCATTTATTATATAAGTAAAATTTACTTGCAGAACTGAGATGTCATGGTTGAAATTTTTCCTAAGGTGTTCAGATGAGGCATCTCAAATTTTCATTCCAAAAAAAAAAAAAAAAAAAACAAGTGTTCAAGCTTAGGAAGTGATTTCGGCTTAGTGGAGAGGTGGAAATGTTTTCTCATGCCATCCTTATTGGTATTGAAAAAATGTTGTGTGTTATCCATCAATTCTGTTAATCAACATGAATCTATTGAGCCATTAATGTATGTCAAAAGACATGTTAGGTATCTTAAGAAATAGGAAAAAAAAAACCAGAAAATGTGGCTCTGGCTTCATGAGCCGAAATTTGTTCATTTATTCTTTCATTCATTTTGCTAATGGTTATTAAACAACCAGTGTGTGCCAGACACATAATTGAGTTGAGGCAAAATAAGCACGCTGTGCATCTAAGAGCTCTACAGGAGATCAAAGAGGACAAGCCTCCAGGAAGAAGTAGCTGGCTGAAGTCTTATCCCCCTCACAATAGCTAATCTTCTGGTGGCTTCTTTCACTTGTGATGTGTCGGCAAAGCCTCCCTGACCTGACCTAGCCTGCACTGGGTTCCTCACATTACAAATACCTGCCAGGGTGAGAAGAAAAATCGCAGCATTGCTAAGTAGAAGTCTCTTGTTGGAAGTATCTTAACCTCGGGTCCAAGGAATAAGCCTTCACAGCCTAGATGCAGTGTATATAAAAATCCAGCATCGGGATTCCTAAAATAAATTTCACCTTAAAACAACTCTTTTTCATACTCACATTTAACCCAGCATCCAAGATCATCCATAACTATCCTTGAGTCATTTTTATTTGTCAGCCCACTCAGATTGCTATTCTTATTGTATTCGTTGTCTTTGCAGTAGTAAATGAACCCAAAATGTAGTGGCTTATAATAATACACATTTATTATTTCACAGTTTCTGTGGGTCAGCCATTCGGACATGACTAAGATGGTTCCTTCACCCCAGCTTTTCTCACTGGGTTGCACCCAAAAACTCGGCTGATGCTTGGGGCCTCATTTGGACGTTAGAGTAGTTCCTCATTGGCTGATGGGCCTGAGAAGTTGCCCTCTGTTGCTCACTGTGTGGGCCTCCCTAGGACAACCTCTCACTTCGTCATAACATACGATCCATATAGGCCATAGTGACAGTCTGCTAGCAATATGGAAATTATAAGTTTTGTAATCTAATCATAATAGTCGAATCACCTCAACGTTGCATATTTTGTTAGAAGCAAGTTGCTCAAAGGGAGGAGATCATGCAAGGCAGTTAATACCACGAGGTAGAGAGTGTTTGCAGACATCTTAGAAGTCGGATCCATAATTATTTCATTCAGCAAACTCGTCAATCATCCATGTTGTCACTAGGGTGAAACTGTGATAATAAGTGGCTTTTGCCCCCAAGACTCTCACAATCAGTTTGTGAACATGAGCACATCAGCCTTTAACTTTAACATGGAAAATTTTACACTAAATCAAGTTCAAAAGACAATAAGCATATGGAAAAAAAGGGATATCTTTGTTCATGAGTGATCCCACCATCGGAATGCCATTTTCTCTCACAGTTAAAAATAAACACGCTGTCACTTGGTCTGTGGAACTTTATATGGCACTACTCTTTTTCCCAGAAGAGTTGCCTGTTGAGATTGCTGCTATGAAACCAAGTAAGTAGGAAGGGCTTTCCAGGTGTCAAACATAGCACAATGAAAGGCATAGAGAGATGGTATCATTTGACACATTCCAGGAGTAGTGGAACTTATAACTAGAATGTTATGAACTTATGGCTAGAGTGTTGGGGACATGTTTAGGGATAGGGAGTTATTATAGCATAAAATGTGTCTAGGAAGATGAATTGGCGTTATAGGAAAGATACATTAAATTCTATAACGTGGGGTGTGGGTATTACCGTATAGAAAGCAAGGGCCACTGATGTTCTCAAATTCATAGAATTATGTGCTGAGATAGATGCCTTAGAAAAGAACTATAGGAGTAGGATAGAACATTTGCTGGACATACACGATAAGAAAGAAAGATAATATTCCGGTGAGAGTTGATTATGATGTAAAATAAGATAAAGAAAAAAGAAAGCCAAGGAAATGGGATGTTCAAGATTAGTTGTTGTTT
The DNA here is from genome assembly GCF_016509475.1 of Prionailurus bengalensis. Classification (NCBI taxonomy): domain Eukaryota; kingdom Metazoa; phylum Chordata; class Mammalia; order Carnivora; family Felidae; genus Prionailurus; species Prionailurus bengalensis. Next base: position 9,457,400 of record NC_057361.1, read on the forward strand.
CAGGGCTGGAATTGACAGGATTGCCAGATACAGAGAGTCATCCAGAATGAGGGAGGGGCATGGAAGAACCAAGTTTTTCTCTGGAATTTCCATTTTAAGAGAATGGAAGCTTCTTAAAAAGGAACATTGTGCTATTTGAGAACGGAATGTCAATATTTTCATGGTGCCTAGTACTTGATTGTTGGCACTCAGTGGGTTGACAGAAGAGTAGATGATGTATGTTTGATAGATGGATGAATGGAAAAATGGCAGATGGGTGGGATGGGTCTATGGATTGTATTGTTGGTCATCCAAAGGAACACAGCAGAGAAATCAGTTTTGGGGATATGTGAGGAAATGCATAGAAAAAAGGAGTAAGAACTTCAGATGCCCAAAGTGACAGTGGAAAGATTTAGGATAGCAATTAGAAACTTAACTCATGTCTCTTATTCATGTTAACCCATGCTTTCATAGTTTTCATCAGGAATTTGTTATCCCATCTGCTTCCACGAATCTTAAGAATGAACAGTTTCGTTAGAGAATAAAACTCTTTAGGGAGACCATATGACTATTTCAGAAACCTATTACATTTCTCAGCACTTTATTCTAAATATGAAAAGCAACTACCAGTCTGGTCACTGGAGTCATCTAGCATCCCTTCAGTTTTAGTTAGGGACATGGGCTTATTGAATCAATTTTTCCAGAAACTCAAATCAAAAATGTTTTTTCTTTTCATATCCTACACTAACCTTACCTTCAACTTTCTATCAATGGCATACCCATACTTCTTGTCAATTGGGAGGTTTTTTGGACATCAGATTTTCTGATGCAGTGCTTCTGAACCTTTAAAGTGCATCATCTGGGGATGTAGTTAAAATGTGGATTCTGACTTTGAGGTCTGAGTTGGGGCTTGACAGTCTCTTTTTCTAACAAGCTTCTAGGCATTTCTCATGCTGCTGATCACCCTTTGAATGGCATGGATGGTAAGGTATCGTTCAATATTGGTGACTTGGCTGACATCAACTATTTTTGGTGACACAGTGAGGTTGTAAGCTGCCTTTCAATCCATAATTTCATTTACCTCCTGCCCTTGTTCATAGCCTCCCTGTGTGAGTTTTTATTATCTATCCCTTCCCTAATGCTTCTAGCTCATCCAACTTAATAATATGTGAGGATAGCTCCAGCTTGCTATCTTTGCCTTCCTCTAGATCCCTAATGAAGCTGTCAAAGCTGACCTTCTCACCATTCCCTCTGCTTTCCCTCACCATTTTTTACCTTAATGCTTTGTTTACAGTTCTTAGATTTAGTCTTCAGTCTCTTGCTCCTTGAAGTCTTCAAACATCCACAATCAATTAAGGTTCAGAGGTCAGAGATCAAGTCTATTTTTTTTTTAAGGAAGAAATTGAGATCTGATAATTGGCGATGTTGGGGAGGTCCGCGGTGAGTGTAATGAAAGCAAATGAGAAAAGCAGCCAGTGTTGATCACTAGGGAATGTTGGTTCAGCTCAAAACAAGGCAGCTCTAGTCTCAACCCTTCTGCTAAACAATTACATGACCTTGAGGAAATTGCTTACCCTTCCTGAGCCAACGTTTTGTCGGCTGTAAAATAGTACATTAAATTTAAATGATCCTCTATGGTCTGTTAAAATTGATTATATAGAGGCTGATTGAGCCTCATTTCTTCCTTATGTGTCTGAACTAAAAGAGAGTTTCCTAACATGAGGTTCCTGGATCTCCAAGAACTCTGTGAATAGAAGTCGGAGAGTACATGAACCTTGATTTGCCAAGGAGGAGGGGTATGGAATTATATTTTTACTTTCACTGCCCTCTGGCTGTTGGTGAGCATCTTCTTTAATCAGGAATATAAATGACAGAGCATCGTTGTATTTGAAGCGCGTGTGACTTCGTCACCAGTATGAATCACAAATACATATTATGTCACGTTACGGTTTTTGTAGATATCAAACTATCACAATATTTGCCCTCCACATCAACATTTTGGTGCTTCCTAGATCTTCCACTACCTTTTCTCATTGAACATGCTAGTGGAGAAGTACATCTATGCACAAGACAGTCCCCTCACTAGAAAGACTTAGCAGTCCCAAATCTCCATAGTGCTGAGATTGAGAAACCTACTGTAGGCTTTTAAGAAACATTATGGTGACTCTCTTTTAGTATAATTAATTTCCTTTGTAACCCTGTGTATTTTATTTTATGCCTTTCCGAACGCTGTTCTTAGAAGGGTTCTCATAGCCTTGCCAGACTGTCATAGGGGTCCGTGGCTCAAAATATGTTAAAAACCTCAGTATGGGAAGGAGATAGTAAAGGTCATCTGGATTCAGATCTTCTGGTTTGTAGACTAGGAAACTGAAGCTCAACTATCGGGTCCCCAAGGCAGCCTGACACACTGAAATAAGATAAGGTTCAAGTGCCTGTTTCGCCCATATAGCTTAACAGGACTTTCGTCAAATCATTTATATTTTCTTGGTCTTCGTACATTTGGACCTCTGTAACAAGCTACCAGAGACTGAGTGGCTTGAACAATAGAAATCTATTTTCCACACTTCTGGAGACTTTGAAGTCCAAGATCAAGGCACTGGTACGTTTGTTGTCTGGTTAGAACCTATTTTTTGGTTCATAGTGGGTACATTCTACCTATGTCCTTACACTGGAGAAGAAACAAATCAGTTCTTTGTGGCCTCCTTTATAAAAGCACTAATCCCAATCCTGAGGACTCTACCCTCCTGACCTACTCACTTTCCAAAGTCCCGCCTCATAATGCCATCAATTTGAGGGTTAGGATTTCCACATATGAAATTTGGAGTGACACAACCATTCAGACCATAGCATCTTGGAATCTGTTTTCTCATTTACACGATGGATAAAATTGTCCTTTACCCAGAACCTGCAAACTAGGGCCCAAGGGCCAATTTCAGCCTACAGCCTGGTTTTATCCACATCTGCTTTTACCGTACAATGGCAGACTTTGTTTGCAACATGGACCATGCAGCCCACAGCGCCCAAAATATTTACTATCGGTCCTTTCTCAGAAAAAGTTTGGTCATTGCTCGCTTAGAATACAGCTGTAAGGATGAAAGGACACAGGACATAAAGATTTAGCTCATTCCCTTGTCCAGGCTGAGCCACCTAATAGGATTTTTGTCACCTTTCACTTGTTGGTATAAGATCTTTGTGGGTCTAAAGGCAGCTTTTATTTACAGAAGAGGTTCCTCGGGGGCTTGTCCTGTTCAAATAATCATCTTTCCATGCCTTACATGTTAACTAAATTTATTTAGATTTCAAGTTTAAATGAAAAGACTATTTATCTTCATAGGTCAAGTTCCTTTAATTCTTATAAGGCCATCTAACACCGAATTTGTGCAGACGCTTTTACCAAGAAATACTGATATGGTTATTTTCAGTCTCTCTGTTATTTCGGCTTTCAGTTCTAAAGCTTCCCAGGTTTTAAACATGCTGGACACTTAGGAAGTGAAATGCAGTGTCAGTTTCTGAGTCTTTTGACTAGAGATTTCAACACATCCAGAGCGATTTTTTTTTTTCTTTTACACAAACTAACATACTGTCCCATGAAATCTGTGGGTTGCCTTCTCAGCTCACTGGCGATTTTGACCAACCAGCAATTTCAGCCGGGAACTCCCCACCAGATCCTTCTCAGGAACCTTAATGGGTTGTCCTATTCCCGTGTGCCTGGATGCTGTCCTGAAGCCCACAGATTTACAGCAGCGTGATCAGGCCGCCCAGCTCCCTGCAGTTGAATTGTATATAATAACTAGTCCTTTCTTCTCCATTGGCACTGAAAATCCCACCCAGATGAATCCACTTGATTGGAATTCACAGAGTTTCGCTTCTCTGTAAGTGGAAATGCCCTTTCTGTGTTAACTGGAGCATTTTTGAACTTGGGGCAAAATATTGTTTCTTTTATATTCTTAGCACCCACCATGTTCTTGGATATTTAAATCCGATCCTCTTTGACTTGTCTACCTGGCTGTCCAGCCTGTTAACCAAAACTTGCAAAGCTCTTTTGTTAGCATATCGAATCATAGAATTTTGTTGATTCTAAAGACGTTCTCTGCTCCTTCAAACTCCGGCATCCATTCCCCCTGGATCGGCTGCAGAATAAGTGCTTTTCTCATTTATGTCGTCTTGTCATCAGGACCAAAGATCAAGATAATGATATTTGGTGACGAAATTGCAAGGGGACAAGCAGAGAGGAGAGGAAGACGGCACGGAGTAAGCTTTCTGTACTTGAATCCATGAGCCAAATCTTTATGAAAATACCCTTTCCAGTTTAGGGCTCTGCAGCTTAAGGAAAGTTTGAAAAAATAAGAGACAAGTGCCAGCCAGTGGCACGTCGTGAAAGCAGGGCTGAAAACGCTCTAATTATCAGTTAGCCACCTGACGGATCTTTATTGTGCCGCAGTTAGCCGTGCTGCTTAAAGCCACTGCTAGAAACAGCTGGAAAAACGGTGATTGGTGAAATGTCATTGAAAGTCATCGTCTCAAGCTGCAGTTTCAATATGTCAATAAAAGAGTCATCCACATTTTGGCATGGCGTTTCCTAATGAATGTTAGTTTTATGCCAGCCATCGTTTTATGAAATATATTGAATCCCAAATTGTTAGAGCTTTCTTTCTTGCCAACAGCCTTTCTTCCTGTTCTCAGTATCCCACAGGCAGCTGTATTACAGTGTGTCCTTATTACCCGAATGTTTTCCAATGAGTGGTTTGTAATCCCCAGATTGGAAGGTAGAATGTAATTTTCCATAGAAATAATGTTAAAAGTGGTGGCAAAGGTCCAGGCTGGCCAACAAAAGGTACTTGGTTAACATATAATTTAGCAATGTTTGGGAATGCAGAATCTTTTGCCCGTATTTTTCCCATGCGACAATGTATTATGACCCATTAATTTCAACTCTGCTTACCCCTGGGGCAGAAGGGGCCAATGAGTCAACCCAGCAAAACCCACAGAGCTGGGTCCAGCTGAGGCTTTATCAGCCACTGCCCACATCCTCCACCCAGGCACTGGTACCTGACTTGTGTCATCATGGTGGGGTTTCTATGTAAATAGGACAAGATCAATCATAAAAACAGATAACGTTTATTAAATGTTTCTTACGTGTCCATTACTGATTAGGTCACCCTTACAACATTCCTACAGAGTGATGCTACTTCTGTATTTCACATGTGAGGAACTGAGGCGCAGAAATGTCCAGTAACTTGCTCGAGGTCATAGAGCTTTCAGACAGCTGAATCGGTTGAAACTCAAGTGGTCTGGCTTCAGAAACAAGACTCTTGTTTACTATAGTGCAGTGGTCAGCAAACGATAGCCCACGGTCTCTTACTGTATGGCAGGCAAGCTAACTGTGGTTTTACCATTTTTAAAGGTTTGGGAGGGGCGAAGGAGAATATTGCCTGGCATGTGAAAATCATATGGAATTTAAATTCCCTTTTTCATAAAGGCATATTGGAACACAACACATAGCAATTCATATGCATATTGTCTATAGCTGCTTTGAGGCCAGAATGGCAGAACTGAGTAGTTATGACCCTGTGGCCTGGCCTGCAAAGCTTAAAACAGTATCTGGCCCTGGGGCACCTGAGTGGCTCAGTACCTGGAGCGCCTGTTGATTTCGGCTCAGGTCATGATCCCAGAGTTGTGGGATCAAGCCCTGCGTCAGGCTCTACACTGAGCATGGAGCCTGCTTAAGATTCTCCCTCTCCCTCTCCTCTCTCCCTGTCTCTCTCTACCTCTCCCTCTACCTCCCTCCCCTGCTTGTGCACACACTCTCTCACTCTCTGTCTAAAATAAAACATAAACAAACAAACAAACAAATAAATAAGCTGGCCCTTTTCAAGAAGTTTGCCAATCTCTGCTATAGTGCATGAAAAGTTTTTGGACCCAATGTCTATATTATTGTTAATCCGCAATAAATATTGGCATTTAGAAAACCAAATTTGTATCCCTCCCAGTGTTGGAACTAGTGTGTAAGGGTCTCCCATTTAGAAGGTGCCAGACAGCCCAATCCCAGATTTCACTAGCCCTGTAACAGCACCTCCTTGCAAGCCCACGCTGGCTTCTTCCAATGGCAGAGCTCTCTCAACGGCTTTGATCTGGAGGCTTTGCTTGCACTTGTAGTGACAACAGTTACCAAGACATTTACCTTTGACCCATTAGGCCTGACAGCTCCAGGTGGACAGCAGCATTTTCTGGGGGACTATTGGGACTCTAAATCCAGCTGCCTTGGAGGGGCTTAAGGTATTGACAAGAAGGGACACTTGCAATCCGTTCCTAAACAGAGGGTAACTGCCCAGCCTGTAACAATGTAGCCTCTATCATTGAGGAGTTTAATATCTAGCCAAAGAGGTGGTTACTCCTGGAAGGCTCTTACACATGTGTGTTAGGAGATTGCACAAAAATATTCAGAGTAGCATTTTTATAGCAAAAACCTGGGTACAGTCCCAGTGGTGATGGGGCAGGAGAATAAATAAATAATTGTGGCTCACTCCATTGCATTCTTCCAATCTTTACTGAAATATCTTAAGAAAGAAATCTACCCTGTTGCATAGTCTCTCTCTTACACACGCGCGCGCACACGCGCACCCAAGGGAGTCAGCAGAATATGTATTAGCAAATCCGGGTCAGGTTGGAATTTCGACGTCCATTTTTCTGTGGTTCCAGCTGAGGTAGTGATGACATCTCCCTTCACCTCTGCTCAGCTGTGACCAAGAATCACCGGAGGCTTTGCTCTAATATATGGATGAATCAATTCTCCGCACCCTACACTTTTGTACCCCTGGCACGCGCACTAAAACTTAGCACAATAAGATTTAATGTCAGATGTAACTTGACTGCTGCCTCAACCAAATGCATCTCGGTGAAATAACGCTAAATACTAGAGCTCTGTTCATTTCCAAATTCTGGTGTATCCTCTGAGATCAATTATCTGAAAACTTCAAGTCAAAGTAAGTGGACAAATGAACTTACATGGAGTTGTTATTTATATGCCAATTATTAGGGATTTTGAAAAATTTGTGACCTAAAATTACTGTTTTAATACTATAAACGATACAGTAGGAAAAATAATATTTCATTCCCTTTGGCCTAGTAGAACTACTTCAAGGGTTAAACAGAAAATACTGGAAAAATACACCAAAAAATTAACAATTGGATATAGAAATATGAGTGATTTTTTAAAATCTATTTTCTTCCTTCTCTCCAATGATCACGTATGGCTTTTGCAAAAACAAGGTGAACTTTAAAAAGTAAGTAGGATAGCACAGGATAGGTTAATTTTTCAAAGAATACAAGAGATCGTAACTGAGAAAAACAAGTAGTCCTTAATGAAAGACTCTGGGGTCAATGTTTCTAACTGTACCTTGTACATTTTAGTAACCTTTGTATGTAAATAACTTGCGAGGAATTAAAAATTGCCAAAGGTACATTACATGTACCTTTAAAACATTTTTATTACACTTATTTTATTTTATTTTATTTTAATTTTGTTTAAAAAAAAATTTTTTTTAAGTAATCTCTGTGCCCAACGTGGGGCTTGAACTCATGACACAGAGATCAAGAGTTGTATGCTTTTCCAGCAGAGCCAGCCAGGTGCCCCTTTGTTCATTATAAGAATTTTTTTTTAATAGGCTTAACACCCAGCACAGAGCCCATTGTGGGGGCCTGAACTCATTACCCTGAGATCAAGATCTGAGCTGAGATCAAGCATTAAATAACTCAACCCTCTGAGCCACCCAGGCACCCTTCATTACAAGAATTTTAAACAACACATTCATAAGTATGATCTTCATTTATTTCTGAGTATCTCTATTTTCCATTAATATCCTTATTAATTCTAAAATAGGGAGAAATGTGGACTTTAAGATAGTTTCTTTCATCATTAATAAGCTTCTTAATATGCTTACCCTAAAGAGAAATTTTGCCCCATTGGGTATACTGCCCTACTATGTTATTATTATTGAAATGCAATATGTCAAAAGAGATCACCTCACTAAATTATAACTAAAGATGAAAGTATCTCATTGATATCTGGGCATTGTACAACAGGAAGAAAAAAATGGGTAAATGTAAAGGATTTTAGGGGCTGCTGGGTGACTCAGGTCATGATCTCTTGGTTCGTGAGTTCTAGCCCCATGTCGGGCTCTGTGCTGACAGCTCAGAGCCTGGAGCCTGCTTTGGATTCTGTGTCTCCCTCTACCCACCACTTCTCAAATAAAAATAAATAAACATTAAAAAATTAAAAAAGAGAGAGAGAGAGAGAGAGGACCTTTTACTAGTATACAGATCCAGCTCTGTAAGGTATGTGTTCCTACCTCATGTCATTCAATTATTGCTACATAGTAATTTAATGCTTTCTTAAATTTGAACCTCAAAAAAGTTGACTTGCCCAAAGTCATATAGCTGCTAAATGCTACCGTCTGGAATCGCATCCAGTTCTATGGAAAATGCGAGTCTAACTGCAGTGACTTGTTCCCTTTACCGTCCCCTGGTTCTCATTAAAGGGTGTCACTCCATCATGGCCTCCTTTCCAGATATTTTCTCCACCTCTCTGTGGACTGCTTGAATGGGAAGTAATCTAAAGGGAACCCATAGGGAACTGGGCAGCTAGTCTAGAGCATGGCACACAGTCAATAATTGAAGGGACAGGAGACAGGCTACTGACAATAGATAGTAGACAATGTCTTGTCCAGTCGGGCCAGGCAGAATATGTAGGTTTTAATCACAGTAAGGCGGGCATGGGTCTGGGAAGCGGTTAGGTAAGCCTTTTTTGAGAAGCAAAAATTAGACTGGTGAAGAAAGCAAATAAGGCCCAGGCAGCTCAGCTCAGGGGCTTGACTCTTCATGATGATGTTCTGCTGGAGGCGGCTCAGAACCATGGATAGTGCCTAGGACAGTAAAGGTTAACTGTTCACCCCAGCTCGATTTTTGTGTGTGTGTGTGTGCAAAACGTTATTTCTTTTTTAATATTTATTTATTTATTTATTCATTCATTCATTCATTCATTCATTCATTTATTTATTTTTGAGAGAGAGTGAGAGCACATGCGAGCCGGGGGTGGAGGGGAAGAGAGAGGGGGAGACAGAGAATCCCAAGCAGGCTCCACACATCAGCACAGATTGGGTTTCCCCCAATAGCTTTGCTCTCCTAGGTCAGCTCATATAGTAAAAGCCAGCCTCCTCTTTGGAAGATCCCAAGGAGAAGTTGTTTCATTGATTTCACAGATCTCCCCCCAACAATGTGTGCATTCAAAAATCCTATTTCTTCTCTCATATTGATTGTTATTTCCTGTAAAATTAGATTGCTCAAATTGTATATCTTTTTCATTTATCTTCTATAGGGGAGGTTAATGTTTCTTTTCTTGATTAATTCTTAAAATTTTATATAAGTCATTTTAATACAAAACCCCCATTGTATCTTTGTAGAAGGACTTTTTTTTCCTCTAAATTTGCTAACCTCTGCATCTGGCTCAGAAAATGGAAGTTCTGAGTCACAGCTACAGAAAGATCTAATGGGTTCCATGCTGCTGGATCTCATTACCTATCATTGGCAGTATCCAGGCACCAGTAGACCAGCATTTCCCAAAGTGTGTTTCACTGAGCACGAGTCCTACAAAAAACTCTCTGAAAGCAAAGACTTCCAAGGAATAGAAGTTTGGAAACTCTGCCTTCACTTTCTGCTTTTTTGGAGAATTGCAATACTCATTAGCGTTATATGTTCTGAATAAAAAAATCCATTTCACAATCTTCAATCCAGTATTTTCCCAGTCCTTTGAACCACAGAACCCCCTTTCTTTCTTTTTTTTCAATATATGTAATTTATTGTCAAATTGGTTTCCATACAACACCCAGTGCTCATCCCAAAAGGTGCCCTCCTCAATACCCATCACCCACCCTCCCCTCCCTCCCACCCCCCATCAACCCTCAGTTTAGAACCCACTTTCTTTATAAGCAATACTCTCAATATCTCCCTGAGCTGTGATTTACTCTAAAACTCTCTTAAATACAGTCAGTTTATAGGAATATGATTGAGGGGATAATGCATCTAATACATCAAGTTAGCGAGATTTCTATCTTCTAACCTCAGGATATGGATTTTTTTGTTATCCTAGCTTAAATATTTACCTGTGACAGGGTCCATTTTAGCTAGAATCAAAAGAAATTGCATTTGTGTCTTTCTTAAATAGAGCCTTTTGGAAGTTGGGGAAACACTTTCCCTAACAGGGAAGAGGTATAGCCACATATTAGAAAGTGACAGGTCTGTAATAGAGGCTTCAGAATCCTGAGTTTTTCAAACCATAATTAAAATCTATGCTACTGATAGACAGTTAGCTCTATTGATATTCCAGTGTAGAGTTCTGTGCTAGCTCTGGAAAATAACCCAGCTCAGATTTCTGGAATAAACGCACACATAATGACCTTCAAGATGTTAGTTAGCATCTTCCTTGAAGACTGAAACGCATACAAACAAAATAAATAAATAAACAAGACCATTAGGTCCGATGTTTTTCCACGGGAAAGAGTAGAATGATTTATTTTGGGTTCACTGAGGTGTGTAGTATTGTATATTGCACAATAGCAGGCCAAGTGCAAGAACCGTAGTACTGTGTTTGCTGCTCCAACTTTGAAAGCCGTTTTCCAATCCATTTGTTAAAGAGTATTCATTTTCTGAGCCAAATGATGTAGCAAAAAAAATTGTTCTCTGTATAGACACAGACTTTTTTTCCTCTGGGTCCTTGGGTGAGGAAGATTGATTTCATAATACTCCTCAACTCGTAGAACATTAATCATTTTTGATCCACATAATGTCCCCCGATATGCATGCTCATATGTATATCTTTGTACCTCCATATGTAAATATTCCGTTTTACAGTGAGCATAATATATATGAATATGGGGTCTATATTGCCATATATTTCTATATTAGTATATTTCATTTTGTGTAGATATACATCATATACATGTGTTTTTGTGAATATTGGTATATATATTTTATTTGATTCTCTCCTAGGGAAAGACTAGAGATGTTTGGTTACAGTTCTGTGCCTTCGATTTCATTCAAATGTTTCCTTTGTTTACTCTTAGTCACCAACTCAATTCAATTCACAGTTATATTCTGTTTTTTCCTTTGCTTTTATTTATAACTTTTTAAATTTAATCTTGTTCTATAACTACTTAAAACATATACCTGGTCCCAGAGCACGATGTCCAAAATGAGATGTATTCAAAGATGAAATTTTCTCTCTGTCCTTTCTACCTTCTTCAGTCTCTCCCTCAGAGGTGATTTTTTCCCCTCATTTTTGTTCCATATCTGGTTTAAGGATAAACTGAGGCCTATTAAAAAGTTGGAGTTCGGGGCACCTGGGTGGCGCAGTCGGTTAAGCGTCCAACTTCAGCCAGGTCACGATCTCGCGGTCCGGGAGTTCGAGCCCCGCGTCGGGCTCTGGGCTGATGGCTCAGAGCCTGGAGCCTGTTTCCGATTCTGTGTCTCCCTCTCTCTCTGCCCCTCCCCCGTTCATGCTCTGTCTCTCTCTGTCCCAAAAATAAATAAACGTTGAAAAAAAAAAATTTAAAAAAAAAATAAAAAAAAAAAATAAAAAGTTGGAGTTTATTTCGACACGAATCAATCCCAGTGATAGCTAAGGAAAGACTTCTGGAGAAAAGGCTAAGCAAAGTAGGATAATGACTGATGGGCTGTCCTTTCAAGCCTCCTTGGCTCTTTGTGTTTGGTTGTTCTTAGTATTTGGATTTCATAACCCGGAGGCATAGATATTGGTTTACTTACGTAGCCCTCCAGGACGTTAGATCTTGCTCAGTCTACTGGTCTCTTTGTTTTATTAATTTAACACCTCTCTTTGACTTTAAACCTGAGCCCCGGTATGTCTACATATATGTCCAGTTTTAAAATGAACCTTAGTGGGGACACCTGGGTGGCTCAGTAGGTTAAGCCTCTGACCCTTGATCTCAGCTCAGGTCATGATCTCTTGGTTCATGGAATTGAGCCCTGCATCAGATGCTGCACTGAAAGCACGGAGCCTGCTTGGGATTCTCTCTCTCCCCAAATAAATAAACTTAAGAAAACATTTTTTTTTAAATAAAATACACAGTCGCATATATAACATGCTTTGTTCCGTGTTTCCCACGTTCCCATATATCCTAGAGATCACTCACTACAGAACTATAGAAGCAGTCCTGACTCTCTTTGGCGGCTGCAGAGAATACTAATGTACATTTGTGTTGTTTCTAGTCTTGTACTACTACTAATAGTACGCTAACTTTGAGATTTATCCATATCCCAAAATGTACATCTGGTCTTCTACTTGTAACTGCATCAACGGACTCCACATGTGTTTGCCTTCAACTCAGTGCCCCTTCCCCAGGGTCCCAGGTCTTTCCACAACCTCTCGAAGCTGTAGTTGGCATTGAACTTCTAGGCCCAGGTCCTGCTAAATTAAATAAAAGTCTAGGCCCATGATAGCTGGAGTCTTAGTTGAGTCCATTATCTTGCCCAGCCCCTTCATGAAGAAGCATTTCAGGAGAAACATCTCTTTGTTATAAGCATTTAAAATAGCTGTGCTTCTGTTAAATGCTCTGACTTTTCTCGACTAGACCATGTGAGTTGTGTATCTGGTGAGATTTCCCTCCACATTTGCTTTGGGAAAGCTTAGTACCTAATTTATGACCCACTCACAGCAATATGTGAAACTACATGTTTGCATTTTCCCTTCTCTCACTGAAGTAATTTAAAAAAAAATCAGTATTCTGGTGATTATAGTTTTTTTAGAAGATCAAATAATTCTAGTTCTATCGAGCCAAAGTCTTGCTGCAATATACCAATTTTATTTCTAGGCTACATCAGTATTCTAGAAGGACATATGCATATATATAATGTTATTCTATTTAAGAGGATGTTTACAAACATCAGTGCCCTTGAAAAATGTTTCTGACTGCCACTTTCCAATATTCTGTAAAGCACACTTCTCTACTGTTGATGACATTTTGAGGGGATTTCAGAAAAAAAAAATAGTGACCTGACCTACGAAGCTGTGGGGTCAGGGGTTTTATATAGAAAAATATAAATCATGGAATGTAGATACCTCCTTCATGATTTCACATATTGACAGTACGGGGTGGGGGGTGGGGAAAGTGGTTACTTTGGGGTTTTTCTTTATTATGAACATGTGCTTGCCTTTGTATATGTATAAATCAAAGAACATATTAAGAGACATGTACATATTTTAGAATTTGGCAAGTAGTTAACTCTGCTTTAAAAAACGTATTATCTGGGGGCCCAGTCGGTTGAACGTCTGACTTTGGCTCAGGTCATGATCTCACAGCTCATGAGATCAAGCCCTGCATCGGGCTCCATGCTGACAGCTCAGAGCCTGGAACCTGCTTCATATTCTGTGTCTCCATCTCTCTCTCTCTCTCTCTCTCTCTCTCTCTCTCTCTCTCTCAAAAAAAAAAAAATTAAATTTTAAAAACTGTACTGTGTTAAACTTATATGTATGTATATTTACATTTAATATTAAGCTTTAGCTTGTGTTATTTTCACGTCAAAGATACGATCTAGGGAAATCTGCCTTTGTGTAATAGAGTCTTTTATATAAACTCTTGACATATACAAACATAGTGTGTTTTATTAGCATCTTTGACAAAGTAGATAAGCTATAGAAAAGAGTTTTTTGGGTTCCAGGAGGAGGTTATCTCCAATGCAAGGCCCCCTAATGCATTCAGGAGCTGCCCCAATGCAAGGGATGGTGGTTCGTATGCCAAGAAAAGATTGACAAAGGGGTCCTTGGTTTTCAAAAGGTGGCCAACGCCTGTTAGTAACTCATGGCCTCAGTTTGTTGTGGAATGATCTATCACAGCTGCTAACTCAGGAAAGAAATTGGTGAGCCCTGGTGCTGCACAGCCAATGGCTCTGTCCCCGGGAACCCCGAGGGGTCCAGACCGATGTAAAGCATAGCCCCTGGCCGGCTTTGCCATCAGTGTTGCCAAAGAAGATTTATTTCAAGTACCTGTATGCTGGAGAGGTGGCAGCCTCAAGTCTTAACAGGTGACTTCTCGGCCTTCCAGGTGGACACCTAGAGTTAGATAGGAGAGCACATGATCCTGGGTGGAGGGTCCATGCATGCTCAGCCCATGATCATGAGTCGGGAAAGGTCTTGCGGGGTGTGGTCTTAGAGGCATTCTGTTGCTATCAGGTTTTTTCCTGTCTGGTGGCTGGGATGTTCCAGGTCAAAATACCTTAATCAAAGCCTCAGGAAAGTGCGATAAGAGATAAGCACAATGAGGGGCACCTGCCTGGCTCAGTTGGTAGAGTGGGCGACTCTAGGTGTTAGGGTCATAAGTTCCAGTCCCGGGTTGAGTGTAGAGATTTCTTTAATTAATTAATTACATAAATAAATCAATAATATCAATCAATCGATCTTTAAGCACAGTGAGGTTTAATTGGAGCTTGAGTGAAGCAGTCTTGTCTGTTTCTGGTTTTAACTGTTGGGGTCCATAGTTGAGCAAGAGTGTTCGCGAACAAATTCGATTAAGTCACAACCAACATTTCAATATACGACCTAATGGGGTGCCTGACTGGCTCGTAGGTAGAGCATTAGCTCTCGATCTCAGGATTGTGAGTTCAAGCCCCACGTAGGGACTGAAGCCTATTTTAAAATTATACTAATAAACAAATAAAACTGCGACCTGGATTCAAATTGAGAATCAAGTGCCTTGTGCATAGCATAAAATTTTTTTTGAATAATTTTTGTTTCTCTGTTAAACAAATATGCATATATGCATACTAGGTCTTGTGGGCAGCAATCAAGGAAGTTAGAAGGCGCCCACTCCAGGTGGTTGGGGGTCACCAAGTCAGTGTCATATGAACTTCCTGTGGGTTCCTTTCTCTCCTTTTGGTGCCAAAGCTGCATCCAAAATATGCATCTTCTTCTTTCTTCTTTTCATTTCTCTTCCTGTTTATTTAGAATGTTGTATCTCATGACTGTTCCTGATTTTAGGGGAAAAAAGAAATCTATCCTATTCTCATCCTGTCACTGAACCTCCACCCCCACTTTGAACTCCCACATCACCTGATGAATGTCAGCGTGGATTTCAGGCCTTTGTGCCTTTTGTGTCAGTCCATAGAACTTAAATGGTTTTCTTTCTTACTTATTGTTTAAATTTGTTTTTATGCTATTATAGATGTCAGTAGACTTCATTATAATTTTGCATTTTTTTTGAGATTCAATATGTAAATTCACTAACATATATGTTACTTTTTCTTTTACTAAACTTAAGAGTGAAATTGAAATACATTGGGAAATTGTATTTTATATGGCCTGACACATTGATGGAATCAGAAGTATTCCTTTTATAGGGAAGGAAAAGTAACTTTTTCTCCATCTTTCTGGGTTTGTGGCTAAGACACCCATACAATTAAAGATAGAGTAACAAGGGGGCACCTGGGTGGTCCAATCTGTTAAGCGCCCGACTTGGGCTTAGGTCATGAAATCATGGTTCATGAGTTGAGCCCCGTCTTGGGCTCAGAGCCTACCCTGTTTCGATTCTGTGACTCAGGCTCTCTCAGCCCCTCCCCAACAAGTGCTCTGTCTCTCTTTCTCAAAAGTAAATAAACAAAAAAAAAAAGAGTAACAAGGGGGAAAAAGCAGAATTATTGTAAGGTTTACCTATTGTATACTGGGAAAATTAGTGACTCCCCCAAATGGCCCAAGTCAAAGCCTTAAATACCATCTTTAGCTAAAGGTGAAAGAAAGACATGGGGGCGTGGGGGGGGGGGCAGGGAGGAAGGCAGGTATTGTAATTTACCAGGATAAGTACAGTGAACAAGGGTCAGTTTGCTATGCATGTTCAGTTGTGGGCCTTCTCCATTGATAAGATTCTTTTCTGACTTGGAGCGATCTGTCTCTTCTTGGTACCCTTACAAATGGAGATGACCTTTGTAAACATAAATTTTTGGTACAAAACAGCAAGAGATTCTTTTGTGTCTTCCCTTCTTGAAGATAACCCTCATGCCAGAAGCATATTTTGATATGACATGTTCTGCTTCCCTTTGTTAAAAGGTACACTGAGGCATATTAAGAATTATAAGAGTTTGTTTGAGCCGAAATCGAATCAAATTGAACAGGGCCAAACCAGAAGTTGTTAGGAGTGTTCTGTCATTCCAGGAGACACGGGGAAGGCATGTAAAGAAACAAAGTTATTAACCTATTGCTTAAAGCCTGCTTAGCTCCTTGTGATTGGTTGTCCTTAGCATTTTGATTTTGTAAGCTTGAGACCTTTATGGGCTTAGGTTTGAGCCACATCACCCTTATTTAATTAATTTATCACCTTCAATCTCCTGAAACAGGGAGTTTACCTGGTTCAGAGGGGGGCTAGACCTGTAAGAAGAAAACAATAAGTCACCTTTGGAAGCCTTCTATGGATCAAGTTCTGTAATAATCAGTCAACTTATTTAATTTTACCAGCATCATCTGGATTAGACATTTTTCCCCCCCCTTTCTTAGAAATAAGATGACAGTCGCAAGGATACAAAGTCACCCAAAGACATATACTTGGCATCAAGTCTTGTTTTCACTCTATACTAAGCCTGAAGGATTCCAAAAAGCCAGTCTCTTGCCAACCCATTGTGCAATTAGAGACGAACGGCATGTCAAACTTTGCACGTTCTTCCCCAAAGTTACCAACTAAACCATTCGTGAGTGACAATAATGGCTGCCGTTTGTACATCCCTTCTTTGGCTGCAATTAACCTGTATGGGTTTCATTGATCTCACAAAGCTGATTGATCTTGCAAAACTGCCATATGCTTTCCCCTTAAAGACAAGTTGAGAGCATATAATCTGTAAGTGAAAAAGAATAAAAAGAAAGAGGAAAGAAAAAGGCCTTGGGACACTTAGATCACCAACGTTGTTGTTTTGTAAACAAAATAAAAGCGACACTATTATCGATTTCTGCAAGTATGAAGTTACAGTGAAAACCAGACGTTTTGTGTTTCTAAATAAAAAAAAAATTAGAAGAGGAATATTTTAAATCTTTCTTGTTTAATTTATTTTTTGAGAGAGAGAGAACATGTGCTCGCGGGGGAGCCAGGGAGAAGCAAATAGAGAGAGGGAGAGAGAGAAAATCCCCAGCAGGCTCCATGCCACCAGCATAGAGTTCGACACGGGGCTCGATCCCATGAACCATGAAATGATGACCCGAACTGAAATCAAGAGTTGGACGCTTAACTGGCTGAGCCATCCAGGTGCCCCAACATTTGGTGTTTTTAATTCAAGACCTATCCTCAGGAAATTGTCTGCATTTAAAATATAAATTGGTGTTACTAAATGACATTTGTGAAAGCGTGATACAGGTCAACTTTCTTCAAAAGGAGATAACAGACAAAATGCACACTTCTTGTTTCCTTACACGTAAGAAGGCTGAGCAAAAGTAGTATCTTTTAGGAGACGTAACCATAGTTATTCAATGTACTTATTCAAATAAGGAAAGCGTTAAAATAACCTCACTGAAAAGGGCAAGTTCAGGGCATGAAAAGGTTGGGGAGGAAAATATTTCTCTACTGTACAAAGGTTTTTCTGGCTGGTCTGAGAAATTTTATTATTATTTTTTTAATGTTTATTTATTTTTGAGACAGACACAGAGAACAAGTGGGGGAGGGTCAGAGAGAGAAGGAGACACAGAATCCGTTGCAGGCTCCGGGCTCTGAGCTGTCAGCCCAGAGCCTGATGCGGGGCTCGATCCCACGAACTGTGAGATCATGACCTGAGCTGAAGTCGGACGTTTAACCGACTGAGCCACCCAGGTGCCCTGGTCTAAGAATTAAATTGACGTGACACAGATTAACTTGCAAAAATCAAATTTAATTTCATTCATACAGGGACTGCACATATCTGAGAAGTTCAATGACAGAAATGTAAAGTGAAGTATCTGTACCCTCCTACGCTGAACAACAGGGAAGCCTAGGGCATCTAAGGGTAGGCTGGCATTTCACAGGGCGATACTAGAAAGAGAAGATGTGTGGTAATTAGGTGTGTGCCCTTCCATACAGATCGGTCACTCAGATAAAACGTACCTCTGGTAATAACTCTCGTTCTAGAAAAGACCGCAGTTCAGATTCTTTTGTGTCGTTAAGGGAGGGGCAGAAGTTTCTGTGGAGCCCGTAGGCTCTCAGTCGCCTTCAGCTCAAAGTACTCCGTGTGCCAAAGTGGCGCATTTCTGGGAGACTTTTGGGGGCTCTGAAGCCCTTTAGTGCTATTTTATAGATTTTTACGCTTGAGTTTTATATTGGCATCGAGATTTGAACCATAAGGAATCCGTTAAGTGGCAGAATTTTCCATTTTGAAACTGACAGAATTTGCCTGTGCCGTATCCAAGATAATTCTTAAGCATGGAAAAGTTATTTGGGCTGCACATCCTATACGGTGCCCGATTTCGGTTGAGAAATGGTTTATTGGTGAACTGATGCAGTAGTAAACATACCTTCTAGCCTATCAGTAGTATGTTTGAAAAGACAAAGGAAAAAAGACAAACAGAGGAGTGGAAAGAACTACATGGAGAAATGCTTCGGTAAAGTGCAAGTAGTTACCAAGAATAAGGAGACTTGGAAAAGTGGCAAAAATTGCACACTGTGTGGAAATATTCACATAACCCTTATTTGAGCAAAACTACCTTCCTCAAACAAACATTTCGTTACGCAAATTTGTGTAGTGTAGGGCACTTGTGACTTGCTTGGTTGAGCAATTATTTTAAATTTTAAATTTAGGGAAGAGAAAGCTGATGTCTTCAAATTAGATCTTGTTCTCGGAAGAATAAAAACATCTCGTCTATTTTCGATATGCCCTGCCTCTTTTCAGTGCACTATACCCAAGGTCTGGTTCAGAGAGAAAATAGAGGGTTTGGGTTTTTTTTCGAAATGCATCCCAATTACAGTGCATTCAAATAGATCTTTTACTGAGTTGAGGAAGTCACCAAATTTATTAAGTAACAATTCCCAAGACTTTCTTCAAAATCCACTGAAGAAAATATTGATTTGACTCTCACAGTAAATAACTGTTTTCCTTTAAATACAAAAGTCTGTGAGTGTGTAATTAATATTTTTCCCTTGTCAAAATCTGTATTCAAATAGACGATTCTCTTTTCTTATCTGAAGTTCGTTCCTCTTCGAGTTGCCGAAACCATGTATAACAGAGTTGAACACTCAAGGATCTGCAAAGCAGCACAGCCTGGATTGACGGAGGGAAAGACAACTCAGCAGGAGGGAATTTAGAAGGAACCAGAATGGGCCCTGGTCCTCCTAAGGACCTCAAAGGAGGGATATTGACTTGACTTTACAGTATTTTGACTTCATAACGATGACTCTGAATTTTTAAAAAATTGCAAATAGCCCATACTTTCTTGAAAACCACAAAATAGCAATGGCGTACCTTTGGGAAAATCCTCCTGGAAACCCAGGAAAATAAAATTTTGGAGCTAAAAAGAATTCAGTTTCATTGCCTGCAAATATGGATTATGTGCAATGATTCTCAATAAATTTTTGCTATAGTTTTCTAAATCTGACATGACATGTGTCTGGACAATCATCGGTGCATCTAACATCAATTTCTCAGTCAAATCGAAATTGTGAGTATTGCTTACCTGCTTTTCCTTTTCGTGGCCTTCAGGAAATTAGGAAGTCTAAGTGTCTAAAAATCTGCAGGTTTTCTCCTTTTTCAATTCGTTGATGACTGAAAAAAAAATGCAATGTAGCATTCAAGATTGCAATGATTTAGCTACAATCATCATAAATTACAAACTCCAAGAATTTTGTATTTCACCTCAGAGAATTTTCTGTTTCTGTCAAATGAAACCACATATTGTAAACACACTTATCTATATTTAATTTCACTGCAGGGTGCTAACTTTGGAATCAATTCACGTCCTGTGTTAACACAATCACATTGACCGTGTTTACGAGTATATCTATCCTATTCAGGTCACTATCCTAGGGTTTGTAAAATATTTTTGAAAGTAACCTTTACTCTCAAAAAGCTTTAAATCCGGTTGTCATACACCCCAAATTAACAATAGAAAGTAGTGGGTGGTGCATACCGAGTACAAAAGATTGGCAGTGTTTTAGGAGTTGGAAGTATGCATCATTATAATGATAGCAGTTAATATTGATCTGTTCCAGGTACTGTGTGAATCCCATTGTCCCAACAGACCGGGAACGTAGCTTTTTCTTTGTCGAGACTCTTCTGGTTACAAGTGGCAGAAACTCGAACTCCAAGTGCTTTGAGAACAAAGAGGGCTTTGGTGGCTCCTATCCAGTGGTCGGTCTGGATCCAGGGGGCTCCAACAATCCTCATCACAATTCAGTGTCTTCTTCGCCTTGTCTTAGCTCAGCTTCCCTCTAGGCTGGCTTCATTTTCTGGCAGATACATATTGCAGACTTTGTATCTGACAGCCACAGTGTCTCTCCTTCCCCAGTGTACATCCCACACAAGGTATAGGTCTAACGATCTCGATTGCTGTGGTGTCTGTTACTGAACTGTTACCTGTGGCGGGCAGCATGGGACGCAGGGCTGACCTCACGGGTGCGCAACGTGGGCAAACAGACAGGACCCTGTCCTTAGAAGGGTTCCGTGCTCGTTTTAATCTTCTGCTGTTAACCGTGTTGAACTCCGTATTGATTTTTGAACAAGGGGTCCTGCGTTTTCATTTTATTTGTGTTTAAAGCTTATTCACTTTTTAAGTAGTCTCTATTCCCAATGTGGGGCTCAAACTTGCGACCCCAAGATCAAGACTTGCATAGTCTTCCAACCGAGGGAGCCCAGCGCCCCCGTTTCATTTTATTTATTATGTTTTTAATGTTTGTTTTTGAGAGACAGAGCATGAACGGGGGAGGGGCAGAGAGAGAGGGAGACACAGAATCCGAAGCAGGCTCCAGGCTCTGAGCTGTCGGCACAGAGCCTGACGCGGGGCTTGAACTCACAAACTGCGAGATCGTGACCTGAGCCGAGGCAGACACTTAACCGACTGAGCCACCCAGGCGCCCCTCGCATTTTCATTTTAAACTGTGTCCCACAAATCATGTCACTAATCCTGGTGGGCTGTGATCATTGGCCTACGTCCTATGACCAACACGGGAGCCAGGTTTCGGGGGTCACCTCGACATGGACGTGGGTGCAAGGGGACGCAAGTGGTTCTCTGAAAGAAAACTTGTGGGAAGGTGGAGTGTGCCTGGCAAAGCCCATCAGCTGTCTCCAGAAAAAACATTATTTTTATCACCATTACTCAAAAGTAGATATCTAATAGTAGTGAGGCCGAGACTACCTGCCATCTAAAGCACAAACATAAAGATTATGCCATGGTACTAGTGTGTGTATTTTCCTGATCTATGTCATGGAAGAAAAGGAGACTTCCAAGGAGAAAAGACAACCAAATCAAAGCTGATGATGCCATGAACAGGTTGATGACAAGGAAATAACTTTAGGTATTTTGAGGAAGAGTGAGGAACATGCATCCAGTACAAACTTCATGGCGTTGCTGAGATGGTGGACGATATGGTTGTGTGAGTAAATTTGAGGCTGGCGTGCTGGGCGATGGCCCCAACACTGCTGGCTTCCGCATGGTTAGAGCTGAACTGAGCAGAAGCCGTAGGCAGTGAACTGGACAGAAGGACTCGGTTGTGACCCTGCAGACTGGACATTCTCAATGGAGGTTGTCATCACCCTGACGTGGGCAAGATTTGCTTCTTTTTTTATTTAAAAAAAAATTTTTTTTAGCATTTAATTTAATTTTTTTTTTTTTTAATTTTTTTTTTAACGTTTATTTATTTTTGAGACAGAGAGAGACAGAGCATGAATGGGGGAGGGTCAGAGAGAGGGAGACACAGAATCTGAAACAGGCTCCAGGCTCTGAGCCGTCAGCACAGAGCCCGACGCGGGGCTCGAACTCACGGACTGCGAGATCATGACCTGAGCCGAAGTCGGACGCTTAACCGACCGAGCCACCCAGGCGCCCCTAATTTTATTTTTTGAGAGACAGAAAGAGACAGAGTGTGAGCAGGGGAGGGGCAGAGAGAGAAGGAGACACAGAATCCGAAGCAGGCTCGAGGCTCCGAGCCATCAGCACAGAGCCCGACGTGGGGCTCGAACCCATGAACATGAGATCATGACCTGAGCCAAAGTCGGATGCTCAGTCGACTGAGCCACCCAGACACCCCGAGATTTGCTTCGTAGAGACAAAAATCTTTTATCCTTTTCTTGTGTAAAGCACAGATGAATATAGTACATAAACAATTTATAATAAATCTTTGGTGAAATCTCATGCGTGGGGTAGGTCTGTTAGGAAAAATGTCTAAAAAGGCTCCTCAGGGACAATAATGAAAAAAGACTGACAATCGCTGCTTTAGACCAAGACTTCTTCATTTGGGTCCCAGATACTTTTGGCGAATCGGATGATAGTAAGGAGCCTGTTTCTAGATCGTGCGTACACAGAATTGTGCACGGTCTTGTGCAAGTGTGTACATTCCCAGCTAAAGCTATAGCCACCAGGCTGGTTTCTGGTAAAAACAGCAAACCTGAAATCCTTGAGCAACAGTGACTCTTTGATGGCCCTCGAGCATTGCTTTACAGCAAGCACATTTTGTGAGCCAGAGGAAATGGTGTTTTCAAGATTAACACTGGATAGACAATAAGGATCAGAAGTATGGGGAAACTATGGCACATTATATTTGAAAAGAATCAAAAATAAAGAAAGCTATTTCTCTGTGAATATCTCTAAGAGAAAAAGCTCTCACTGACGTGATGACAGATTTTAAGCAATCATGAAGCCAAAGGGCAAATACACATCCCTCACTATAGTAGGTGTATAGAAACTGGGGAGATTTTTCTTTTTTCTCTAATGGACATCAGCCAACTCAAGTCATACCCATCCAGCACTCAATTTTCACATGCTACCCATAACCACTTCAGTCTCTTTCAGCAAAATGAATGTGTTCAAGGATTTCGACTTCATTTTTCAGTAGTTAATGTACATGATTTGGGTTTCAAAATCTACCTCCAGGTTGGATGAACCTATTTGTTTGCGGGGATGAGGGGAGTTATTTCCCAGAGAGGGTTGACAATAAATGATAATCTTCCTATAACTTGAAATATTATTTTCTTAAGGTACTGTCTTCTTACAGGGATTTCCTCTTACTGTTTTACGAAAGAATTGCCTAACTCAAATGATCTGGTCAAACTTTTGACTATCGCGCTCTATGATATCCAGGAAATTAGCCCGTATTGCTCCTTTCTGGTACTGGCCATAGGCAGAAATCTCTCCAGTTCCGTTTCCCTCATTTGGACAATTATGAAAATACTTGCAGTCTATCTACTTAAGAGACTTCTTTCTCAATCTCTGTGGAACCCAGTGTGAAGTCCTTTCATCTCCTTGGGAGGAAAAAAGGAGGAAAAGAAGTACAACGTGTTATGATTAGTTCTTTTATTCTTTTCAGCGGTGTTAGTTGAAAGAGGAAACAAAATGAAACACAGGAAATTGAGGTGAAACTTCACATGTACACACACACTCTGTGAACTGACCGTGTATGCTGAGGCCCAGAGTGAAACGCCATTGAAAGAATTGGTCATGAGGCATGGGGCAGAAGAAAATCTTGGTCTGTTTTGTGTTTGCATGCAATAAGGTAAAGACATTTTTCCCAGGTGAAAGCTTGGAGGTTAGGATGTTTGATGTTTCTCATCATGGGTGATACTCAGCATTTTAATGGCATTTATAGTATACATGCATAGAAATCAGGGGAAACACCGTATCACCAAACCAGGGGGTGTGTATGCAAACACAGTCCTGGTTTTCTTGGGGTATTGGTTTTCATTCTTGAGTCTAAAGCTGTAAAGTGTCTGAAATGTTACTCTCAAGCTACCACATCAGCCTGTCACTGTCATATGTGTATGTGTTTATACACACCACACATACATACCACAGACCTCTGGATCAGATGTAGACTGTTTGCTCGCATAGACACTTTTCCCAGAGCCCCAATTCTTCCAGGGCAATTCAGTGAAAGCCAGGTGTATCTAGCTGTGTATAGAAGCTTTCCACCACAGCAGAAGAACTCCAGAATTGTGACACCCAGAGCTTATTACATAGGAACTACTAACACATCTGTCCTTCTTCCCCTCTAGAAAGAGAGGATTTCATTGCTCGGAAATGTAGCCAGATCCTCTCTGGGAGAGGAGGCAAAGATCTCCACATCAGTACTCTGGATTGTCGACCCAGGGTCTACATAAGACCGTGTCATTATGGACGCCTGGATCCTTGGGGCTGCTCTACAGTTAGTCTTTAACCCAGGGGCCAGTACTGTTTTCTTAGGAAGGCTTGACCATGCCAAACATGAAAAATATTCATGGCGCATTTGTTTTGGATACATGTTAACTGCCCACTGGAAATCCCGGGAAACTTGACTTCCCATTAATGCTGATGCCCTTAAATGCTTTCCAGATTGGAATAAATGTTCTGATGTAAACATTTACACAACCTGAGTTTAATTGGATAATTTTTGAAATCTGAATGGCTCAGATTTCTGTTTTATGGTAAAATAATAACAAAAGATAAAACATGCGTTGATCGAGTTTGTTCCATCCGGCAAAAAATTTTTCAGCCATGTGTCATTGTGTGAAGGCACTATTTAATTTTAAGTGCTAATGCTGCACTTAATGATAACTGCATTGACTTCCCCAAAAACGAGCTTTGTCCAGAACCTGCAATTTCACAATTTAATATTTAATTTTAGTAAGCAGGTACTTAGTGAGTTTAATGAGTGCATTTTATACTCCACAAGCCATAATACTGGCATCAAGAAGCAGGATCAAGGCAGGTTAAGGCACATGACTTTTTTTTTTAATGTTTATGTATTTATTTTGAGAGAGAGAGTGAGTGAGTGGGAGAAGGGCAGAAAGAGAAGGCGAGAGAGAATCCCAAGCAGGCTTAATGCTCAGTAAGCCCTGTGTGGGGCTATATCCCACGTAGGTGAGACCATGACGTAAGCCAAAATCAGGAGTCAGACATTCCATTGACTGACCCACTCAGGCACCCCAAGGCACATGGCTCTTATTAAGGCCTGTATTAAACTGAAAGGATTATACCATTTTCCAGTATAAGGAAGCAGGGCTGCTTATAGAAATGGCTGATTTGGGGATCCAAAGAGGGAAAATACAGGATAAACCTACAACATCTTGTTGCACTGGAAACTTTGGAAGTGTTTTTTAAAAAAATAAACGAAGGGGTGCCTGGGGGCTCAGTCTTTTAAGCCTCTGACTCTTCATTTCCTCAGGTCATATTCTCACAGTTCGAGAGGTCAAGCCCCATGTTTGGCTCTGTGCTGACTGCATGGAACCTGCTTGGGATTCTCTTTCTCTCCCCCTCTCTCTGCCCCTTCCCTGCTCGCGTGTGCACGCGTGTTCTCTCTCTCTCCCTCTCTCTCAAAATAAATAAACTTAAAAACATAATTTAAAAAAAATGAAGATAAATCCAAGGGACACAGAAGCTGACCTTAAAGTGTGCCCAAGGGCCAAACCTGGAAAATTTGAGCAAGAAAATAATAGTGTAGTATTACATTGTAACCAAATACAAACAGTAAATAGACATGACTCCATCCTGATATAAATGAATACTTTAATAAACAATGACAAAGGAGACAAATATTCCTTACCAAAGAATTCCAGGGGCGCCTGGGTGGCGCAGTGGGTTGAGCGTCCGACTTCAGCCAGGTCACGATCTTGCGGTCCGCGAGTTCGAGCCCCGCGTCGGGCTCTGGGCTGATGGCTCAGAGCCTGGAGCCTGCTTCCGATTCTGTGTCTCCCTCTCTCTCTGCCCCTCCCCCGTTCATGCTCTGTCTCTCTCTGTCCCAAAAATAAATAAACGTTGAAAAAAATTAAAAAAAAAAAAAAGAATTCCAAATAATTTACATAAATATTTCCTCCAGGAGGTGGAGTTTAGCCACCACCGCCTGCCCCACCCCCGTCCTTGATTTGTGAGCTGCGCTTTGTGAGTTACTGCCAAAAAGCAGAATATGTAGACAAATAAACAAACAAACCTTTACAGTGGAGAGAGTTGGCAAGCACTACCTTGGCCAGGTGATCAAGGTTAATATCAGCAGTGATAAGTCATGTTGAGAGCATGTACTGTTGACATAATGTAATAAGAAAGGCATATCACCGTAGCGATATTCTTTCCAAAAATCCATAACCCAGTCTAATCGTGAAAAAAATGTCACACCAACCCAATTTTTGAGACATTCTATCAAATCCCCGACCAGTACTCCTCAAAACTGTCAAGGTCATGAAAAATAAGGAAAGACCGAGAAACTGTCAGACCAGAGGAGACTAAAGAGATGTGACAACCGAATGTCATGTGGCACCCCACAATGCATCCTGGAACAGGAAAAGAACATTAATGGGACAACTTTAGAAATCCAAATAGAGCCTGGAGTTTAGTTCATAGTAACATACGTGTTGCCAATGGGCGAAATGGTGAGGGATTACCTGGAGCTATCTTCATGACTTTACGACAAATCTAGAATCTTTCCAAAATACAAAGTGGGTTAACATGATAGAGTGAAGCTTTAGCCCCTTAACCAGAAACCCAATCTTCTGGATCACTTCAGTCATTCCAGAGGCAAGGCATTTTGTAATCCGGAGACAAGGATGATGTTGGGTGAATTGGGGGAGTGGCCAGGAAACAGTGCTGAGCAGAGAGGTCATCAAAGAGTAAGAGACCCGGAGCACCTACAAGGCAGGGACTGAAAACTGTCTTCTCTGGTGTGACCCAGCGTCCTACACAGAGTGTCAGGCAGCTATAGAATCAAAATGCAATTCAGTGTGGGATCATGTGAATACAATGGGGCCTTGAAAACTCGGGGAAATGCAGTGCCACAAAAGATATGTAATGGGCTTCTCGTGCTCTAACACGTTGCTCGTATTGGTCGTATTTGAGCCTTTGCTTGACCTGGTCTGCTCTAATCCCCTGGGAGCCCTAGGGAAGACTCCTGCTTTTCAAAGAATTTTGTGATTATGTTCATCAGGCTGCCAGAAATGAAATGAAGGAAAGATGCCTTTCCCCCCTGGAATTTTAAGACAATAAAAACAGCAGCTGTGAGATGAACCGTCTTAAATGTATGAAAGTTGAAGGAGTAAAAATGAATAAGAAATTATCTAAAGTCTTTAATTCACCTTCCTCTTGAGGTGGGAGGGTGGGATTTTTCACATAGCAGATCGTGTTAATAACTGCTCACTGTTCTTTGGATTTAGGAATTGAGTCTTGGGGCACACGTCTGTTTGAGGAGTATTTTGGAATCATTTAGGAAATAGCAGAAACTGCCTTTTTCCCAAGTTCACACACCCAACTGGCCCTCGCGCGTATCTCTTGGTGATGAGAAAGCCACCTTTCTTTTCGCATGTGCAGTACCTCATTCTTATCTTGGTTATAACCCAAAGTTCAGTGATAACAAATAGGAAGTAATGCTGATTTCCTTCATTCTATTTCAGTATACTTTCCCCACCAAGATAGGTAAGCCATTACACATTTTCCTCTTTGTCCTAGATTTAAAAGGAAACATTTCTTTTCTTCACTAAATTCTCCTCCCTCAGCCTATTCTGCCTCGCACAGCCACAGTCAGAACTGCTGGTGATTTCCATTGTCAGAGTTATAATAAATAACTGTCTTCTTACTGCTCTGGGTTACTGAGGAAGGTGGGCTTCTGGTACCTGGGGCTTCAAGGTCAAAGATTTGTACAACACTTCTTTTCCAGCATCCCTCCACTGCTGGCTGTCCTAGGGCCATTTGAAGTTAAGGTAGGCTTTTATTGGAAGTGAAATGTCTGTATCTCTTTGTGATGTTTCCATGACATAGAATTTCTAAGAAAACAGAACCTAAAAATCCTTGCTCCCTCTAACTATTCATTCATGCATGTTTGGACTCATCCATTCCTTAAACACACGGTGGCTACTGTGTGGTAGGATTTAAAAATGAGTATAAAGCAAGGGGCTCTACACTAAATAGTTTACTATTTCGTGGAGGGAATCAATGTACTATAAGAAGATAATCACCTTAGAGTGTAGCCAGCGCTGAACTAGAGAAATGACCAGAATTGGAGATGGTTTGAGTAGATGAGATGATGCTCACATGATGAGCAGGAATTCACTCTCCATAGTTAAGCCAAGGACTTTGTGGAAAGAGGGAATAGCATGGACTGTCAGGGTCATGACAGGGCTTTGGTGTTCCCCATGCCGGGATCAGTGTCCCTGGATCTTAGTGAGTCACCATGCCAGATTATCGTGGAACAGACAGGTTGAGGCAGGTTCTGAAGAGCCTAGCTCACTATCCAGAAGACACTGGACTTTTCCTCTCCGGCTTGTGAACCGATCGAGGTTTTTGCGGTATCATCGGCCTCAGCATATAATAATGTCTTCATATCTTGGACTGTTTTAAGAACGACCAATTATGTGTATTTAAAGCATTACCCACAATTTTAGAAAGATCCTCTGAAAAATAAGTCTACTGATGACAGCCACGAAATGGAGAGGCCTCTTTGCTGCCCTCCAGAGTCAGCCAGGGCTCAGTGCTTCTGAAAACATAAGTCGAATCTGCACACACACTTCATTTCGGTGAGCGAGAAAATATTGGCATTAGGAAAAGTTTCAGATAACCAGATCAATGTATAGCAGCTTGAATGAGAAACCAGTACAGAAAGCTGCTACACGTTATTGGTAATTGCTTGGCATTTCCAAGTCTTTTAACTTTTAGTTTTATAGTTCATTTGGTTTTCCTGCACAGTTTATTCACCTAAGAGTCCTTCTTCATATACCTTAAGCTGGCAATAAGTATTGCACTTAACAGTAACTTTCAAAATTTAAATAGATGAAGATCAAATACCAAAACCAATGTAAAAGGGAACTGGGAAAATATTTACAATACATATGATCAATTAAAGGCTAAATTAGTACGCCTTGAAGAGTTTTCCATAGACCTCTCTCCTCCTTTTTATTTTTATTTTATTTTTTTTTCAACGTTTATTTATTTTTGAGACAAAGAGAGACAGAGCATGAACGGGGGAGGGGCAGAGAGAGAGAGGGAGACACAGAATCGGAAACAGGCTCCAGGCTCTGAGCCGTCAGCCCAGAGCCTGACGCGGGGCTCGAACCCACGGACCGCGAGATCGTGACCTGGCTGAAGTCGGACGCTTAACCGACTGTGCCACCCAGGCGCCCCTCTCCTCCTTTTTAAAAGCTACAGAGAATTCCATTGGTTGTGAATTTTGGTATGTCATTAAAATGGCCGTTGGAAGGTACACTAGAAAGGCTTAATGCCGATATCTCCTGGGCATTGGGCTGGGGTCTGGAGAACCAGGGCAAGGTCCATATTTTCCATTTTACAGTTTCAGAGTTACCTGGTCTACAAAAATCACGTCTAAATTTCAAATACCAAAGAAGTTCCTCGAAGGTGAAGTGTCAGGATATGTCCAGAGAACATTTAGGTAAACTAAATTGTGGTAAAGAAAACTATTGATATTAATGCAAGTTTGTGGGCAAATGCTTTCAAGCTGGCTTTCATGAGACTCAGAGTTTCAAATTTCTCTCTTGATTTGAAGCATTAAGCATATAAGAAGATACTTACAATATAAGGGTAATTAAATATTACGATATTTCTTCTCTATGCCTCGGGTTATCAATAAGCAGAATGGGAATGATCGTATTCACCTATATCAATGAGAGACCAGCATTTTTTATGTATTATTTAAGGTTTTAGAAGTTCAGATTGAGACTTGAAAAATAGGATTTTGAAAGAACATATTCCTAATTTTCTGTCTGCTGCTGTTAGGTTTTACTCCGTTTCTATTGGTAAAATAACGTTCAAATTCTGATATTTCTCTTGGTCTAGTGACATAGGAATGTAGATTAGAAACACGATATATGTCAATGGGAAGAAATGAGCACTAGTAAATGTGCTTATTAAATTGGAGAGATCGGAGACATTAGTTTTGATGCTTCACTCTGGAAGTAAATGCCTTAAGTCCAAAATGAATAGAACATATTCATTTAGCTGTAGCAGTGTCTGGTACAGCATTAGATATATTAGTAGGTATGTAATAATTACCTATTAAAAGATCATTTTCAGAACAAGGTAAAATCATGACTCTTGTACGGATATAAAATTAACCCCTGTAAAGGATTTTATTTAACTCATTAATTAAGAAGGTGCTGTGATGTTACAAGTACTCCAAAGGAGAATCCAAGAAACAGATACACGTACAGATCAGGAATATTGAAAGAAATCTGCAAATAGAGGCGAAGTCAGCTTGCACTGTCGTGAAGGCAGTCAGTAGAACGGCCCTGACCTTGCAGGAGTTATAAAATAGCTCCCATAGAATCCGGTAACCAGGATCGGTGTGTTCCAGGCAGTTTTTCCCACTGAAGCACAGGCTCCCCCTGTCGATCCTGATGGAATTTTCTATTGATCTAGAAGTGTGAACACGTGTGCACTGAGGCCCTCTCCTAAAGAACACTGCATTTTCCTGGTTCAGAGAAGAAGACCCAAGAAAGACGAGCGGAGGCTGTAGTGACTCCGCTCAGTGCCGGCGGGATGGCGAAACCTATCTGTCACCCGAGCTGGGGTCCAGCCCTCGCTGCCGGGATTCATGTATTATTGCCTATAGATGACTAAGGATCGGAGGGCAGTTAATGTGACAACTATATGGGCTGTTCTCCCAAGAAATGAGAGAGGTCAAAACCATTTCTCGAATGCCTGCTCTGTGCCCAGCACCTCCTTGGCATTTTATAATCCTAGGCTCATTTAAACTTCACCGTGATCCTCGGCTAAGAAAACAAAGGCGTAAAAACAAAGTCAGTTTCACTACCCAACGGGGGGAATCTGACAAGCTGACCCCCAAATCCCTGGTCTTTCTCCACTTATAGCAATACTACTCCAATCATTATGTGACTGAATGAATCTGGAAAAAGAGAAATGAAAATAGATCAATTTTTACCGGCTTGGGAGGGGAGAATATTTGAGGAGGGAACAAAATTAGGTAAAATTTGTCAAGGTTTACAGCATCACCTGTACTGCCTAAACCCCAGTCACTGCCATTTATGAAGCACCTGTTGTGTGTTAGGCGCTGTCCACTAATTGACCTGATGTGAGTCGTCCTGACAACCCGGTGACGTATTATCCCGATTTTACAGATGAGAAACCAAGGTGCGGAAATGGTCAGGAAACGTCCCACAGGCGGTCAGTGGGGTTGCAATCTAGGTTTGGCCGAT
This sequence comes from Prionailurus bengalensis, assembly GCF_016509475.1. NCBI lineage: Eukaryota > Metazoa > Chordata > Mammalia > Carnivora > Felidae > Prionailurus > Prionailurus bengalensis. The sequence continues at coordinate 9,488,717 of NC_057361.1, forward strand.
TTCAAAGCTGGTTGCTTTTGTCCGGAGCCGTCCCCTTCCTAGCCTATCTCCGGGTGCCATGCCATACCCCCAGATGGCTAAATGCTCTGCAACAGCCTGCAATGTGGCCTTGGCCTTGGGAGGCTCCACTGGCCCAACAGGCCTCTCCCTAAGTGCTTGCGGGGCCTTCAGAGTACTTTCTCTCCTGCCTTGCAAGCCCACTCAGCAGAAGCCCCTGGGCCCCCCAGCGCCTCTACTGCCTTCGTGGGGACTGCTCTTCACAGCTGTTTCTCCAAGGCTGTCCCCCCCAAAAAGCCCAAACAACAACGACAACAAAAAAACCCCGCCGTGAATGGACGCACAGAAGTTCCTGCCCCTTTGCTGGGGAGGGTAGCTACCTCAGTCTTGGAGACATACTCTGCTTCCCCCCTGGAGAGGCAAGGAGGGCCATAGTGGTGTCACAGTACTTCTAGTGATCATCCCAAAGAATTCCCTGCCTACTAATTGGCATAAATAATGTCTCTCCCTTCCCCACGCCCTTTGCTTTCCTAATCTAAATCCAACAAGTCCCCTGTAGTGCTGTACTCTGGCTCCCCCTCTGAGCTGCCTCTTACTAAGATCCGGTGTCTTAAAAAGAGCTCACGTGTGGAACGCGATATGCACTGAGTACCTTCAAATCGCTTCCGTTACCCTCCGTTCCAGTGTTTGCCTTATACTCTTAATTTAGACTCCTTGGCTGTTTAACTTTAAAAGATCGAATAGCCCTTTATGGTTGTTTTTACATTGTTATCCCTTTTGAGTACTTGTAAATTTCCCAAGCGTTGCCTGGAGGTAAAGCCACTGGCAGGAGGTAGCCCAGGGCATCTCCTGGTCAATCCGGAGCCTTTCGGGCCTTGCCTTCGGGCAGCATCCAGATGCCTGGGAGACGGGGAGAACTCCACACTCTTAGCTTGAGGACTAAACACGTATCTACCTTCAGCTTTTCCCCGCAACACCCACAGTACAAAACACAGAAGTACTGTTATCGCAGGAAGTAAAAATAAATGTCATTTTCGTTTGAAATGTCTCTCAGTTACTTGCATCCAAATCCAAACGTTGAGGTCAAGATTCTCTCCCCGATCGTTAAGCCTGACCTTCATTTATTGAACTATTGCGCTCCCTTCTCCCACAATGAATAATTCACTCTTCAGCCAAGCATGTCTGTGAATTAATTAAATGAAAACTACACAAATGATCATAAGAAAACCCTTATTAAGTTGCATATAAAATATATTTATGCTGTTTACAGATAGATGTTGCTATGGGAACAATTTGTTTTTTTTTTTTTAATGTTTTATTTATTTTTGAGGGTGAGAGAGACAGAGGGCAAGCAGGGGAGGGGAAGAGACAGAGGGAGACACAGAATCCAAAGCAGGCTCCAGGCTCCGAGCTGTCAGCACAGAGCCCGATGCGAGGCTTGAACCCACAAACCGAGAGATCATGACCTGAGCCGAAGTCGGACACTTAACCCACTGAGCCACCCAGGTGCCCGGGAACAATTTGTTATCTAATTTTTGACTATTTGGCACACGAATTGAAGTATGGGCAGTGTGCAGTTTCTTTCAAGTATGCATTTATATGACATCGAACATGGCAATGGCTTAATGACAACTAGACTGGGGTGGGTTTTTCCCTCTCCTTTCCTGCTTGTTTCCCCTTCCTTGCATGATCCATTTCAGGCTTTATATCTTGATGAACTATGTTTTGGTGGTTCAAGACTACAGCTCACAACAGTAATTCTGTCTCATAATTGATAAATGTTCATTCTGCTTTGTAATTGGAAGTAATCAGGCCATGTCCTGGCTTTTCTGGAGTACTCCACGAGAGGCCCATGACCTACTCTTTCCTACCCTTCCAGGCAAGCATCTGTCCGCAACTTGTCACCATCTGAATGACTGTGTCTACATTTACATGATATGATATATGTTCTCAAATCTGAAGGACTTTGTAAAGGGGTTGCCTAATTATTATTGTTCACTTGATTGAAAATTTCCCAGCTCTAAAGCTATGGTCTGTCAATGACGATGTCACCAAAACTTTAATCTGCTTCAACTAGGGTCATGTTGTGTGGTCAGTAGTGAACATTTGTATACTATAATAGTGATTTTATTTCTGTTTCTCGTAAAGGTGATATTTTCTAAATTGAAGAAAACAGCAAGAAAAAATTAGTAAGATTCATGAGCTTTTTGCTTCATATATATAAAATTCTGAAAAACAACTTGCGTTGTCTTCAAAAGAGAGATATTCCAGGTGTTCCTAAGGGACTCCTGGTGACAGGGCTCCCTAAAGAACGTAATCACTGTTCCCAAAATGCCATACCTTATACACTGCTTTTTGAGGTTCTCAGTTTGTTCTAGACTTTAAAAACCTCTGATGGTTCCATGGGCGCCCGGGTGGCTCAGTCGGTTAAGTGTCTGACTTCGGCTCAGGTCATGAGCTCACAGTTTGTGGGTTCGAGCCCAGTGTCAGGCTCTGTGCTGACAGCTCAGAGCCTGGAACCTGCTTCTTATTCTGTGTCTCCCTCTCTCTCTGCCCCTCCCCTGTTCACACTCTGTCTGTCTGTCTCTCTCTCTCAAAAAACTAAAACATTATAGAAAAATTGAAAGAAAAACAAACAAAAAACATCTGGTGATTCCTGCAACAGCAAACCCCGTTTACTCTTTTTCAAACTTAGATTCACACACTGCCTCCCCAATAACTCTTAGACCCTGTGTTCAATTGATATGTTAAAGTGAGCTCACAATGCACTCCGCCGTTTTCAAATCTTACAAACATTCTAAGCCGATCATATTAGGGTTCTAAAAACTCCTTCAGAGATACGATCGGAGGAGAAGTGAGGAAGGTCCCGTTGAAGAAAGCAGAATAAATGCCACTTTCAGAAAAAAGACGGGCCCTCGTTCTAAGATGAAAGTGAAAGCCAAAGTCATTCCTTGTAGCCAAGAGTCACAATTGCGGTGCTATTGACGACTGAGGCCCTGGGCTTCTTCGTGGAACAGCATTCCCGGGCTCTACCACTAGAGGCCAGTAGCACGTCCCACCCCCAGCCCGGGCAGCCAGAATGGTCTCCAGACACTGCCAAGGGTACCCAAATGTACCGCGGGGCATAAAATTGCCCCCTGTGGGAACAACTGCCTAAGAGCCTCCCCACAGCGGATAGCCAACAGATCATTTTTTTTTTTTTTGGGGGGGACAGAGAGAGACAGAGCATGAATGGGGGAGGGGCAGAGAGAGAGGGAGACACAGAATCGGAAACAGGCTCCAGGCTCTGAGCCATCAGCCCAGAGCCCGACGCGGGGCTCGAACTCACGGACCGCGAGATCGTGACCTGGCTGAAGTCGGACGCTTAACCGACTGCGCCACCCAGGCGCCCCCAGATCATTTTCTATGTCAACTAACCACAGTCGTTGAAAATCTGACCTGCTCCCTCCCAGCAAGGTCGAATATTTAAGGTAGAACCGCAGAAAACATTTGAAGTTAGTTGCGTAATAAAGTTGAGAGGCGAGGCCAGGAAATTTCCAAAGGGGACATTGATGGAGTACTTTGGTTTTGTACCTTTAAAGCATAATGTTGCTCTACCTGTTTTACTTATTGAAAGGGGCTTCAAGGGAAACCTGTTTTTATTTGTAGCTCACTGGTTCAACGAACGCCACTTAAAACGCTTCCACTTAAACAAAATCTCAGAGGACAACGAAGGGTAAAAAGTCAACCAGCCCTATGGAGAGGGCATGGTAGAGAAACGAAGGTAGAACAGCCCCCAGAGACTTCCTGAGAGACCAGACCCCCAAAACACTTCCTGTTACTCCCAGCTTTAAAGGCAAAATTCGGTGTCTCCTGACTGGCTCGGTCAGTGGAGTGTGCGACTCTTGATCTTGGGGTCCCGGTTCGAACTCCTCGTTGGGTAGAGAGATTACTTTTAGAAAAAAAGACTAAATGCGGTTACAGTCATAACATGGAATCCTAGAACAAAACTTTGCTTTTTAAAAAAAATTGTGTTAATGTTTTATTTCTATAATTTGATAGAGAGAGGGGGAGAGAGAGCGAGAGTGAGGGCATGAGCAGGGGAGGGGCAGAGAGAGAAGGAATCCCAAGCAGGCTCCAAGCTGCCCGCACAGATCCTGACGGGAGGCTTGAACTCACGAACGGTGAGATCGTGACCTGAGCGGAAATCAAGAGTCAGACGCTTAACCGACCGAGCCCCCCGGGTGCCCCAAAACTTTGCTTGTTAACACAGCTGTTCTCTGACTTCAGCCTCAGCACATATTCTGTGCAACCCATAAGTTTGTCCTTTCTCGGGGGTCCATATCTCCCTGGTGAGAACCACTAGATCAGCTGTTCTCCAAGTGTGACCTGAGGACCCCAGGGAGTTTGGAAGACCCATCAGGGGGTCCAGGATATTGAAACTATTTGCATAATAACGCTGAGGTTTTAGTTGCCCTTTTTCCTCTCAGTCTGTCACAAGCACACAGTGACATTTTCTGCAAGTGCCATCTCACAAGAGATGGAATACAGAAGCAGAGACGAGCAACCAGCTGTCTTGTGTTAATCCAGGCATTAAAGAGATTTGTGAAAGTGGAAATCAATCCTACCCTCCTCACTAATTTGTCTTGTTTGCGACAATGGTTATATTTTATAAAGGTGTGGCTTGTGTTAAAATATATGGCTTTATTTTTTTTTTAAAGGGCAAAGTGATGTTTATTTATTTTTGAGAGAGAGAGAGACAGACAGAGCATGAGCAGAGGAGGGGCAGAGAGAGAGGGAGACACAGAATCCGAAACAGGCTTCAGGCTCCGAGCTGTCAGCACAGAGCCCAACGTGGGGCTTGAACCCAAGAACCATGAGATCATGACCTGAGCTGAAGTCAGACGCTTAACCAACTGAGCCACCCAGACGCCCCTAAATGGCTTTATTATTGTTCTTATATATTAATAAGCATTTTAGAAAATTTTCTCAGCTTCTGTTTCCAACATGGTAAAGCTCAACAAATACAACGCATATACGTGAAAGCTCTTTGAAGTCCCCAGCAATTCATAAGCAGATACAAGGGGGTCCTGAGTCCAAGGACCTCAGTCCTCGAGTCTCAAGAGAATGAGAATATTCTGTTGGGTGTATGTGGACAGTGAAAGATCAGACTCAAAGGAACCTGCAGCATGGCGGGGGCTGGGGGGGAACATTTTAAACCCACACTGAAAGGGAGTTAGAAGTCTCAGGGCTGGGATTCATTAACATCTTCAACCCAATAAAATGCCCCATTAAAAATGAGGTTTCTCTTCTGACACTCTCCTATCTCCTGAGGGTACTCATTAAACAGGAAAATCAATAAAGGGACTCTCCTTCCTGACAGCTTTTGTATCGTCTCCACCTTCTCCTTACTCATAAAGAGAAGCTCTGATTTCACAAGAGGGACTGCGGGTCCCTGAGCTGCCTGGTTGTCCCCTCCACCCGATCCATCGTTCCCTGCTGGAAATGACAGATCAAGGCAGCCCCTCAAGTGATGCCGTTCATGGAGAACTAATTAATGTGTATGATTATTCGAAGTTGGGTTGTTGGGGGGGGGGCACCCGGAAAGCCCGCTTATGGCTAGCTCATCAGAATTTGCTGTCTTGCCATGAATATGGCAGGTTCATCACCCTTATGTTCCCCGTTTGTTAAGTAGGTTACAAAACCATCCAGAAAACTTCATTTCGTGATGGGCTAAAAAGGAAGCTGTGAATTGATTTTTAAAGCCCGATCTTTCAAGACTGTATCTTACCTCGCTTGTGACCCTCTCTGTTACTCAGGCCTGATAAAGTCGAGGCCCACGTGGATGAGCTTAAATCCCTTACCTGGGAACACACAGCAGGTCAGTTACAGTCTTAGCATCAAGCTGTTTTAGTGTTTCAAGAAACCTTTTAGCACTGAACCCAAGTGCTTCTTAAATTGCCCTTCGAAGATCTGTTCACAGCTAGTAACCCGTTCCCCCAGAAAGATGCATTTGGTAGGTAGCATAATGGCCCTCCAAAGAGTTTCATGCCCTCATCCCCCAGAATCTGTAAATACGTTATATAACACGGCAAGGAGGAAATCTTGGTTGCTTGTGAAATCAAGGTGTCTCATCAGCTGACCTTAAAACAGGGAGATCGGCCTGGATCATTCCGGTTCACAAGACCCATTGCATGTGCGAGAGGGAAGCAGAAAGGTGTCAGAGTGATGCAACGTGAAACAGTTGGGAAACTGACGATGATGAAATGTGAACCAATTGTTCGCCATTGGTGACTTTGAAAATCAAAGGAGGCCGCAAGCCAAGGAATACCGGTGGCCTCTAGAATCTTGAAAAGACCAGGAAACCAATTTCCCCCTGGAGCCTCTCCATAGGGTACAATCCAGCAGACACATTGATTTTAGCTCAGTGAGACCTATTTCAGACTTCTGAACTCCGGAAGTATTTGCGGCTAAGTTCAGAGTCCAAGTGGGCTGGTTCTATGTGCTTCTCATAAAAAGAAGGGCTTTCACTTCATGTTGGATGGATTTCTTTGTGCATATATATAATGAAAGCAAAATCGGGAAAAGAGGTTCATTTCAGACTTCTTTGTAATTAATCATGCTGAGGTTGGGGGGAGGAACAGTACCAGAGATTCCCGCTCTGCGCAGAGGCCACATCAATGCAGACACTGAGATATGTCTGGGCCTGCAAGGACACTGGAGGCGGTCCATCTGTCCAGGGGCATTTTCCTTTATATCGTAGTGCATTCTCGGCTGCTTAAGGCCTCCAGGCGACGTTCGTGAAAGTGGAAACCTGTCAGTCCCTTCCTTCCTTCCCGGCAGCACCCTCAGGCACTCTTGTGGGAATCCGAGGGAGCAAAACAAATCCGTTGTCAAGGTTGCAGGAGGCAGGCGGAGTCCTGAGTCCTGGCGCAACGAAGTCCTTGGAGGGCACCTTCTCCGTGGTGCCCTGGGTGCTGTAGGGAGCTCTTCCCCACCCAACCCCATGGCAGCCCACTGCTACCCGGGTCGTGTTTCAAATCTGAGCAATCTTGTTGGCGAACTGAAGAGGAAAGAAAGGAGGATCATTTAATTTGAAGGATCCGTCACTGTTGGGCCACTTTCTGTCTGTCGGAAGAACATATGTAGGGGTCGCCATTCCCTCTGAGGCCAGTTGGATGTGCTGTGTCTTTCCTCTGGGCTGGCCAGAGGTCTTTGAGAGACAGAGATGCCTGAATCTCATGAGGGCTGTCCCTGGAAGCCCCTTTGATTCTTGTTAAATTGTGAATCCAGGGACCTGTCTTAAGACACCTACTGAATTCTGAGCCCCTTAAGGAAAAAAAATCATGTCTTCTCATTATCCTTCGATTCCTGCAGAAGCCAAAGCCTCATACCTAGGGGAGAGATGACACTGTGTTAGGTACTCTGCGTTTCTAAAATAAATCCCCCCAAAACAACCTTCTCCTGGAGAGGGCTGCATCTCGGTAGAAGAGGAGAGACCCTCATGCAGACCGCTGTCACGTGAGCCAAGTAAGAGCAGTCCAGTTGGAGAAGTAGAAACGAAGCCAGGAGAGGAGGGGGGGCGGCGGGCTGCGCGATGGAGAGGCCTTATTTGCAGAGTGAGCCTTTGGAAGCTTTGGGGGAAGAGGCTCTGAGTTGGTTGTTGCTGTCTGCACGATTTTATCTCACACAAGGATGGTGGTTGAGACATTCCACAATCGGAGGGCTCTGTGGGCATAGAGGTGAGAGACTGTGGGGAGCCTGAAGCCATCACGTTTGGCCAAAGTTGAGGTACCTGCGTGGGAGAGGGGGACAGAGTTCCTAGGAACCCAATAGAACCTAAGAGGGCGGCTTGGATTGGGGCGCGGGCTGCGCACACTTGAGTGTTGCTGATGAGATGCGACGCACTGAGTTCTGCCCAGAACTAGCCTTGTGCGGTTTTTCTCCACTGTGGGAAGTGGTAATCACTTCCCACACGTAGGTTGGAGCATACGTAGCTTTTAAGGCGATCATCGTATTAAACTCACAGATTCACACAGAACACCCAAATGATATAAAGACAGTTATAGATATAAAATCTGTGTCTATCTATATAGCTATAATTGTCTATAGCTAATATGTATCCTGAGATACCTATGTGTGCGTGTGCTGATGTCCGTGTTTCTCAATTTTTTTCATTATTTCCTCCCAAGTAAAAGAAGCTTTCTTTAACGTTTTTTTCCCCCTAATTGCCCCTCCATTTAATTTTGATAACACAGGTAATTCTACTGTATACAAGTTTATATATTGCATGTATATCTGTTCTCTCTATATAAGAAGAGTAAGATTTTTTTTTTTTTGCCTCTCAAGAACCAATTTCCACCCTCTTAGGAGCGGTATCACCCCTACTGAGAACACATAATATATATGTCTATGTATCTAAGTAGTCATTTGTGTGTTACCTCATTGCACAAAAGAGTTAGGATGCCAAATCAAATGTTACTTATTCATTCACAATAGAAAGTGTTACTTTCCAAAGGAACGAATACTCCCACCTTCCAACCACCTACCAGGAAAATGGAAGTAGTCGATGGAGGGGAAAAAAAAAGACCGCTTAAAGACCATTGAGTTAAAGAAGGTAATGTGGATAGTCATGGAGAGTAATTCTTCCAAGGTATAGAAATACCTGATGAACTATTCCTCTCTCTTAGCATGCAAAATCTTACTTTAGTGAAAAAGGACGTCTATCTGCGATGGATAAAATATTGCTATCTCTTTGACCATGCGGAACGAATTTTCAAAATCTGCTTTTTTCGTTCTGGTTTTTCTAGATACCCTTCATAGCACCCTTCCAATTTTATGATAACACAGCAATTGTCTCATACTTGTTGTAATGCAGGTCAGTTGTTGATAGCCCTTGAGACCATCTTTGTTTTCTTAATTGGATTAGACTGCAGATTCTAGTATCATCAGGGACACACTGCAGAGCCATCTACCAGGGAGAGTTACCTCAGCAGATCCATTATGTGCTGTCTGGAGTCATTTCATGAGTCAGGGAGCGGACGGAATATGTTATACTCAACGTGGTTGCTGATGTTTGGCCTGAAACTTTTGTCATTATATAATAATGCTTTTTTGATATTTTATTTTTTAAAAATCTATGGATTTGATAGACACAAATCCATTTTAATCCATCAGGAGCTAATTAGTTAGTGCCTTCTTTAAATTTGTATTGCACTGAGAAGTTGGATCTAGCTCCTTTCATGAATGCTTCATTGCAGTTCAAAAATATTCCCAGTAAGGAAAATAAGCCTCAATACGCTTCCTTGTTAGGGGGTTTAGAAAAAATCAAGGTTGAAAGAAAAGATGTTGAAAGTAGGAGATAAAATATCTTTGGAAAATAAAATGAAACCTCAGTCCATGAGAAAGCAAGACATTGGAATAGGTGACAAGTTCAAGTTGCAGATTTATTTTAAAAATAATGGGGCTCTGGGGTGGCTCAGTCAGGTAAGCATCTGACTTCGGCCCAGGTCATGATCTCACGGTTTGTGGGTTTGAACCCTGCATTAGGCTCTGTGCTGACAGCTCGGAGCCTGGAGCCTGCTTCGGATTCTGTGTCTCCCTCTCTCTCTGACTCTCCTCTGCTCTCTCTCTCTCTCTCTCTCTCTCTCTCTCAAAAATAAAAAATAAACATTAAAAAATAAAAATAAAATGGGCTTCTCTTTCCAGTATGGCCAAAGAAATTTCTCCTAGACTTATTTTCCTCTATACCGTAACTATTAATTCTAGACACGATAAGAAAAAAATTTAAACACCTACCACAGGCATTGGAAAATGAACAGAAGTAAGAAGATCCTGGAGGGGTGTTGACACTTTGAAGAAAGGAATGGCAAGGGATGTTTGCCAGTTTTTATGGCTTTTCATCTAAGGGCACGTTACAGTTGGCCCCATGTCAAGTGGCTAAAATTCCAGTTGGAAAAAAACAAAACAAAACTCCTTCATTCTCTCTATAAACCCTGCCCAGATCTCTAGTAGATTCCTAAACCACACACTAGAAGCAGTCTAGCCAAGGTTAAGAGAACCAAACTGAAATTTGAGCTGATGCCTAAGTGATAGAGTATGCAGTTTGAGCCTAACCAAGATAATTGATTGAAATAAATGCTTTTTAGAGAAATACAACAGAACACAGACACCACAATATAATATCACAATGTCCAGGATATAATCTGAAATTACTTGACATATAATCAATAGAGACCAGTATTGGTGATGACTATGAGCATAACCGTGCTCAATGACCTCAAAGAAAATATATGTATGGTAAATGAAAAGCTAGTAACTCTCGGGAGAGTGCTAGAATTCGTTAAAAATAATGGAAGTTATACAATTGAAAAATGTGGTATCTGAAAAGTAAGTATGGCACAATGACTTTAAGGTTTTTTTTAGTGTTTATTTATTTTTGAGAGAGAGATAGACAGTGTTGAACAGGAGAGGGCAGAGAGAGGGGCACAGAATCCAAAGCAGGCTCCAGGCTCTAAGCCGTCAGCACAGAGCCCGATGCGGGGCTCAAACTCACGAACCATGAGATTATGACCTGAGCCGAAGTCGGACGCTCAACCGACTGAGCCACCCAGGCATCCCAACTTTAAGATTTATATAAAAATCTACACTAGTGCCACATTAATTGTCAAGAACTCTTGCTTTAAGTAACAGCCAAAGATCATTTGTAACCTGCTTAATAATTTTAAGTAAATATACTATGCCAGTGTGGTAGCTAAAGTTTTAAGAAAAGATTAAAGGGTCTTATACACTCTTTTATTGTTTACTAAGTTGTTTGTTAAATCTCTTATTTTTTATAGAGTACAGTAACAAATGTCATCCAGTGTATGTCTGAGTTATTACAGCTTTTGAGCAGGATAAAAATTGGTATAATGTAACTGTATCTGTGAATTCTTATTGTCCTAAAATGGATTATTTTCTTGCTGTCCTTCATTTGTGTAGATGATGTCTTGTTGTAATGACTTTTTATTAAAGCCAATAACCCGATGGCATTGACTAAAGAGAAATATATGAATTCTCCTTCACCTCTAGAGATGGGATATTTGCTTCTTGTCCTTTTGGCTGAGATCAAGTATAGAGATGGGACACTTGAAAGGAGTTTGGTTATTGACTCTGGGTATCTGGATCTAGTTTGCTTGAGAGGAGACTTTGTTTTCTAGTTTCTGTTGCCAGCAGAGACACTGATTAGCCCAGCTCATCTCTTAGTGCTGGGCCAAATCACAGGACCAGTGGTCAGCCTATGAATTGGATTCCCTTGCATTAGGTGTCTATCCCTATCCAATGAGATGTGGCCCAGTGATAGAGTAGGAGTGACATGGTTCAGGGAATGTAGGCATCGTAGTTCATCGTCTTAGAAAGAGCTATAAGTGGGGCAGACACTAATAGTAACTTTTTTAGGTCTAAATCCTCGTTCTGACCGAATCTTGGAGTAAATTCCTATTTCCCATAAGGCAGTGATCTCGCCAATTGTCATGGACCTTTTTGCAAGATTAAGAGTTCAGTGCAGAACCCAACATGAAGAGTGGAGTTGACAATAGTTCATTTTCTGTCGGAGTTTGTCACGTAAGTGGGCATTGAGAATGTTCTCTTGGCATTTATTCCAGAAATATTTATTGAGCACCTACCATGTCCTAGAAACTGTAACAAATGCTATAGCTCCTGACATTGAACCTGTGGCCCTTGCCATCCAGTATCTCATAGTCTTGTAGGAGACAATGACAGTAGAGCAAGAAGGTCAGCTCCGTGTCATCCAAAGTTTATAGAAAGTAAACTCGGGCTCAACCAGGAGCCCCCAAAGGAGGGAAGTCCCCTAATTTGGCCTGGGGTACAGGGAGCCAAACAAGGTTTCTTGGTTTTGTTTTGCCTTTTTTTTTGTTTAGGTTTATTTATTTATTTTGAGAGAGACCCAGAGAGTGGGAGCACGGGAAGGGCAGGGAGAGAGATTTCCAAGAAGACTCTGCCATGTCAGTGCTCAAACCCAAGAAACTGAGATCATGACCTGAGCCAAAACCAAGAGTTGGACCCTTAACCGACTGAGCCACCCAGGCGCCCCCCAAAGATTTCTTAACAAAAGTGGTAACAGCACTGAGAGCTGAGAGAGCAGGAAGTGTTAGGCGAATAGATGAGGGGTGGGAACAGTATTCCATAGGAAGGGAAACATGAGGAAAGCAGGGAGCAGGCAGGCCTTCGAGCTCCTGGGCCTGTAACAGTGCCCCCAGTGCCGCGTGAGATGTCGAGGACCTGGTGAATGTATGAGGGAGTGAGGCTCCTAACCCAGCCCTGTGTGGTGGGCCAGCCCGCCCTGATTCCCAGTAGAGTGCTCTATGGCCCACCCCCCTCAGCCCATCACCTGCCTGGGATTCTTCAAGCATGCCTGGTACCTTCCAGCTGTTTCGTTTGCGTTTCTCCACACCGCTTCTTAGTCCCTCCCATTAGGTATTGTCGATTTCCGTATTTTATTGTCCGGCTCACTAAAATGTGAGCTCCCCTGCTGTTTGTTACCTGCTCTCCCTACAGTTCTTAGAACAATGCTCGGCATCTAGTAGGTTAATAAAAACGTTCATGAAATGCGTGAATGAGTGAAAGACCTTTTTCTACCTCCTTGTCCAATATGCCATCACCGTGAATTAACTACCATACTTTCACTGTACGCCCCTGACTCCGAAACTCGGATGTTAAAGTAGATCCCGGAGGATACGGTGGTTTCCTTTCGAGACAGAGAATAGAAATGATCAAATTGGATTGGTTTGCCCTGATAAGTTAATAATAATGGCCTGATGAAAACTCATCCGCTCCCCGCCTGCATGAAATGAAGTATGTGTCTCACGTCCGACGATGCAAGGCTCCAGGACGTGGCCCTCGTCTCGGGTTGCATCTTTTTTTTTTTTTCAACGTTTATTTTTATTTTTGGGGACAGAGAGAGACAGAGCATGAACGGGGGAGGGGCAGAGAGAGAGGGAGACACAGAATCGGAAACAGGCTCCAGGCTCTGAGCCATCAGCCCAGAGCCTGACGCGGGGCTCGAACTCACAGACCGCGAGATCGCGACCTGGCTGAAGTCGGACGCTTAACCGACTGCGCCACCCAGGCGCCCCTCGGGTTGCATCTTTAGAGGTAAAACCTGGGACGAGGATTTCTGGCGAGGTGAGTTAGTGGAAAGTTTTCCAGGAGAATCCCGCCGTGGGAGTCAGGAAGCGTAGAGGGATACAGGTCATGGGCCACTGCCAGCATCTATGCCCTTGTAGCCTTCTTCTTACTATTCTCTGGTTGCCCCGATCCCTCCCTACTCCGGGCCTCCCCTCCTGCCATGCTTACTCATCCCGTAAGTCTGATTTCCTCTGCTACCTTCTCAGTCAGGCTTTTCCTGGGCCCCAGAACCTCATGGCGCTTTCATTGTTGCCAACCCTCGTCACATGCTCGACCCTGGGAGCTGCCCTTACCCGTGTCACAAAATGGCTATTTGTCTTTGCACAAGTCACTGTGTCCAGATACCCATCTGTCAAGGGTGTGCAGTCTGACCACTGAAATCCCTTCCAGGGCAAAAAATTCTCTGATGCTGTGACTTAGCCATATTCCCGTGTATTAAAATCATGAACGCATGCGTCGGCGTTCGCCAGACTGCAAACTTCTAAGAATGAGAATAGTTTGCTTTCGGAGCTACACCTGTGTCTTCTGAAAATCGGAACTATTAATCAATTCCTGGGCTTCACAACCTAGGAATAATGTATGCATAGGGCCGGGTGCGTACAACTCTCTTGAAATAGATGGTCAATATATTGATATGTCTTTGGGCTTCCTGAAGAGCCTGTTACACTGTCTTGTACGTTAGAGGCATTCGAGAAATATTTGCTGCATTATGGAAAGAGAAACTGAAAGCTGACGCGACTGAGTAACAAAGCCAGGCCCCCTCCCACTGCATGCTGTGACCTTCCCTACTCTTCCTTGTTGTCAGAGCCAGGAGTTGATTAAATACTGGACGGGGAGCTTTGGGCAGATATTAAAAGAACTAAAAACCCACATGGAAGCTATCCCAAATCGCTTTGAACCTCTGCCCAACTGCTGGTTCCAGAACAGTCGACTTTCAGTCTTAATCGCTCTCAAAGTTTATCCTTTGCTTTTATTAAAAACAGGAAGTAGGGATCTAACGCCAAAGAGATCATATCCTGTGGTTCCTCAAAAAAAAGTGACCTCTGTGGTGTCTGATGTTTGTATCTTGGTCTCTCTTTGCATGCTGTTCGTATTTTCTGCAGAGTTTAACATTCATCGGCGCCGGCCGCCCACTGAAAGGTTTGATCTGAATCAGTGGCCTCTCTTCTTGAATCTAGCTATTGACATTACTGAGCAGAGAATGCAGACATTAAGCTTTCGCGGTCGCTGTCCGCTCATTGATACACAGGAAGTATGAGGACCAAAAGGTAATTCTGCAGGAAGAAGTCTCCTGCCCAGAATCACAGACGCAATGTATCAGACCGAGAACCTGCCCAAACAGTACCGAGAAACCTTCCAGTACCGGGTAGGATTCATTGTGTCTTTTCTTTCAGATTGTTCCTTCTTGAATACCCTACCCACCTCCTAACTCTCCCCATCCCCTTCCTTAGAAAAGAGCATGTGAATAATGTTTCAGGAAACTGAGTACTTGGACTTTGCACAAGAACATTCATTTCTTTTTCATATTATCCTTCCCTCCTAGGGAGTGCCCCATGGGAGCGTGAAGGGGAACAAGGGAAGTGGAGGGAGCAAATTAGCCCCTCAAAATGAAGTACTTGAGTGCATTTTCTTGCTGTGGTAAAACACCCATAGCCTAAAATTTACCAGTAGTGACATTTGTACATTCAGAACAGCTATGCTTCTGCGCCCTGTTCCACAGTGTGAGACTTTTCCCCACGCCACCGAGCAATTCTCTGACACCTGCTGGGCGTCCTCAACTCAGTTCTGTCTGGAGGTGTCCTCAGATTCCATTGTTGAAGGGCTCAGTTTCACCAGACTGTCCTGACTGTCCTCTTGCCTTCAGGGGCCAGTCACTGTGCCGGCCGTCCCCTGCGCTTCTGACCAACCTATATGCAACGTCCCCTCCTTGGGTTCGATTAATTTGCTAAAGCGGCTCACAGAACCCGGAGAAACATTGTACTTCCTGGATCGCCGGATTATTAGAAAAGAATGTCACTCAAGAACAGCCAGGTGGAAGAGATACAGAGTAAGGTCTGGGGAGAGGGCGTGAAGTTTCCATGATCTCTCTGTCTCTGCTCTAGGTGGCTTCCTTCATTTGACGGAATGTTTTCGAGGTCTGTCCATGTTGTGGCATCGACCAGGACCTCACTGGTTTTTCGGGCTGAATAATGCTCTATTATATATGTACGTATGCGTGTGTATGTGTTCATATGTCTGTATATATGGATAGTAGCCCTGTGTACAATAAGGAGCAGGTGTTACCAGCCCAAATTTCCATTAATAGATCAATGATTATATCATAAATAGCAATGCTGTAAACACTTGATGCGCAATTTTTGTGTGTGAGCCCTCATTTTCAGTTCGTTTTGGTACCACCTAGGAGTGGGGTTGCTGAGTCATATGTAAACTCTATGTTCAACTTACTGAGGAACTGCAACTTTCGAGACCATTCTGGCTTGGTCTATAGAATCCGTATGTCTTTAACTTGATTTCGGTGGTAGGTAAAGGACAGCAATTAAGAGAATTGTTAACTGAAATGATGAAGGCGTCTTCACGAATCGCAACCTGTCACAGCCCGGGATTTCCTGCCTTTGGGTATAAAAGACGAAACGAGCGAGTGCCATCTCACACACCCTAGTCTGTTACGGATCTGGCTTTCTCTCTCCGCTAAAAGCAGTCCAGAGGGTTCTCCATGATGGAGAGAAGTCAATATATTTCCAATTCGGTGTACTTATTTTGTGAGGAAACCCTGCACCCGGCAACTATGTCGGTTTGCTTAGAACAGTCAGTTGCTTGCCAGTATATTTCATTTAAGTTTATTTATTTATTTTGATTGAGAGAGAGGATGCGCACGCACAGAAGAGGGGCAGAGAGAGAGATCATGACCTGAGCTAAAATCATCCAGCTGAGCCACCCAGACGCCCCACTTACCAGTGTACTTCAAATGCATCTTCTTTTCAAATATGCTTCAGCTTGTTTCAAATATGTGTGCATGTATGTGTATATATGTATATATATGTGTATGTATATATGTATACATATATTATTTTTGATGGAGAACTGTCAACATTTATAAATATAATTTATAAATATACACTTCTTATAAAAAGTACTGTGGCTCCAATGCTCTTATGTATTGTCTAAGAATTTGGGAGGATAATTATTTATCGTCAGCTTTTACTGGATAAAGGGTTTTCCCTAGTCAATATTATCCAAATATTTGGTCGAAAACACATTGAAATACTTGAGACTATTTACTGAGTGTGTTGGATTATTTTCATAATGTAGACCTAGGCATTTTCGAACCACTAATATTTGATAGGTTTGAATGTTAGAATCTTTGAGATAACTTAACCCAATGTGTTTTAAATTAAGCCAATGGCCAACATGACTTTTTCCTTTAGCCCAAAGGCAAGTGTTTCATTTGAAGCTTTTATTGTCTAATGATAATATTCGTGAAAGCGGCAACACACTTACCTTTCCAGACATCAAACCACTCACTGTTCATTCAGCTGCTTCTTAACAAATTTGCAGAATTCAAGGAGAAAGCTGTGGGGAGAGAAACTTACAGGTGTGAACAGTTTCAGATTTTAACATCTCTGAAATTGAATAGTAAAAGTGATACATTCTGTTTCGCAATAATCGTCACACACAGGAAACGTTTATCTTTTTATGCAACCTAGGTACAATAAAAAGTGTTAGGGATTTTATTATTATCATCTACAAACCCCTAAATTTGATGTGAGCAGGGAACAAGTGTTGAAACTCTTTGTCGCCATAACCTCCATTTTCATACACTGTTATCATGAAACACTTTCAGAGACAGGCCTATGAAAAGTGAATTGTGGCCTTTCCATGCTTAATTTGTTTCTTAATTGTGCATGATTTTATAATGCCCATAAAATAATATTTATAGCCATAACATTTCAAAGGCAGCACTTTTCCTAAAAGGAGAGTTAGCTTTATTTCCAGATGTTTCTACCAAACATTTTCTTTTTTCTTTCCCTCACCCTACACTCCAATTTCATGGTTGTGATTAACAGGGCAGAGCTCCATAGCAAAAATTCATCAGCTGATTCCTTCCACCTACAGAATCCACATTTTTCAGGGCTCAATTTGAGACATAATGAAAGTCTACTTTGCATAATTATCATGTGAGACTATCTATAATTAAATGATGAAGTGTGGTTCTGCTCCAGTGTATAGACAAGGCTGTATGTGAACTACAATCACAAAATTTTATTTCTTTGCTTTAACTTTCCTTTGGTGTTGGGAAGGGGGGGGTGTAATATAAATAAGCAATTCATTTCTAACACAGTTTAAGTTCCCATGGGAGCCTTTTTCTTTTTTAAATTTTCATGAGAGAAGGCAATTCCTTGAATTGATGAATCACTGGAAACTTGAATATGATTGCCTCTTCAATGTTAATAGATATCACTCTCAAACTTTAGAAAGTGCTTATCATCAGCAGTGCATTTTGAGTTTTGCCTTAAAAATATTTTTCTTTTTTCTTTCTTTTTTTTTTTTAAGAGAGAGCATGAGCACGCACCAGCAGGGAAGAGGGGCAGAGAGAGAGAGTGAGAGAGAGAGAGAGAGAGAGAGAGAGAGAGAGAGAGAATTTTAAGCAGGCCCCATGCTCAATACAGAGCCCAATGATGATCCCACAGCCCTGGGATCATGACCTGAGCCAAAATCAAGAGTCAAGTCGTGTGTTCAACCTACTGAGCCACCCAGGCGCCCTGCCTTAAACATATTTTTAAAAGATTTTATGATAGCTTTTGAAATACCTATACAAAAGGACCTGTTATTCATCATGCAATTCTACAGCCTGAAGTGAACCTTACAAAAGTTTCTAACCCTGATTCATCGTCTTGCTTTATACTCTTTCTGTTTCTTCTAACTAGATAAAGCAAAACTGGCTATGCCAAGTTCAAAATTAAAACAAGGGCTCTAAAATTTCATGTGGGGAGTTACATCTCTGGAATTCTTTGTGAAACATCATAAAATATTATTAACTTAAACTGAGTGTGCCTGAATTGATAAGTTTGGCTGTTATATCTGCATTTTCCAAGTGTGCTTTGCACACCGACTGTATCCCTTCCATTGTGGCAGACAGAGACTGAAATTACAGAGACATCATGCAACTTTCAAGGAGTTTATTTATTTTTTAAGATTTTATTTTCTTAAGTAATTTCTATATCCAACGTGAGGCTCGAACCTACAACCCTGAGATCAAGAGTTGTGTGCCCTTCCAACTGAGCCAGCCAGGCGGCGCTTAAGGAGTTCAGAACCTAGTGGTATTCAGTTCTAAGATTGCCAAGGGGATGCATTTATCAGTGATTTACCAGGACAAATACTGGAAGAAAGCTTAAATTTAAGTACATTTTGGTCACTGATCTTTCCTGTCCTTAATACTGGGAAAAAGCTTCCGTTGTTTAATATTAGTGGAGCATTTCTGTTCTTGACGGGACTTTACGAATCAAGGAAAAGCATTCCTCCTAGGAGCTAAATGAAAAAGTAAATTTAATGTCTTTAATGTCTCTCTCATCTTTAAAATCATGCTCTGTAGTGTTTGTAGTGCGATGATTTCCCCTGTGTATTTAGATCTGGGCTCAGCAAACTATGGCCATTTGCCTGTTTTTGTAAATAAAGTTTTACTGTAACGCAGTCATATTCATTCTTTATACATTTTTTTCATGGCTGCTTTTGTGCCACTTCAGCAAAGTTGAGTAGCAAAGTTGAGTAGTTGCGATCAAGACCATATGACCTAAAAAGGCTTACCGTGTGGGGGCGCCTGGGTGGCTCGCTCATTCGGTTAAACATCCGAGTCTTGGTTTTGGCTCAGGTCACGATGTCACAGTTTGTGCGTTTGAGCCTCACATGGGGCTCTGCACTGGCAGCTCAGAGCCTGCTTATGACCCTCTCTCTCTTTCTCTCTCTGCCCCTCTCCTGCTCGCGCACGCTCTCTCTCTCTCAAAATAAAGAAACTTAAAAAAGATAAATAATTAAAATAATTACCATCTGGCCCCTTACAGGAAACTACCTGCCAACGCCTGCTCTACGTATTCTGCTTAAACTGGTAGTTCCAAGATTGGCAACTTTAGACCTGATCTACTGTTGCTCGTTCTGTCACATACTGGCTCGATTAGAGGGAACATTCCCTACCTCCTTCTAGTGCTCCTCTTTTCTCAGGATAGTTGTTACTGTCACTTATCTTTGTGATTTTAATTGATAGACCATACCTTCATTTCTTTTTCCTTACACTGTAAACAGCATGTCCTGACACTACCAACTTCCACTTGGTGAAATGAAAATATATTTCAGGCGCCCTTCTAGCTCCTTACCCTTCTCCTTAACCCCCTTCTTTCCCATATATATATATATTTTTTTTAAAACATATTTTGTCCTTAATAATGCAAAGTTTGAAAACTTTTACAGTTGTTCTGTAATCATTACTGAGTCTTTTGGGCCCTATCTGTAGGTTGATTCTACAAGCTCGCTGATAAGTTTTAATTTTTATCATGACTATATGGTATTCGTTGTAGCACTAATTATTGCTGGTTATATTGCCACTACTTTGAAGTTGTTTTTTTTTTTAATTTTTTTTCAACGTGTATTTATTTTTGGGACAGAGAGAGACAGAGCATGAACAGGGGAGGGGCAGAGAGAGAGGGAGACACAGAATCAGAAACAGGCTCCAGGCTCCGAGCCATCATCAGCCCAGAGCCCGACGCGGGGCTCGAACTCGCGGACCGCGAGATCGTGACCTGGCTGAAGTCGGATGCTCAACCGACTGCGCCACCCAGGCGCCCCAGTTTTCTTTTAATTTTTATTTTCTAGCAGTCTCTGTGTTTTCATTTCCCCCCTTGCATGTCCTGTCTTAAATACTTTGTCCTTCTCAATGGTAGAGTCAAATCTCTGGAACCACCTTCCTTCCCAACCTTGTCCCCACTGAATTCTTCATCCTGCCGTGATCTGGAATGATGATTTTCTGAGCTACCAACCAAACTGTCATCTTATGACTTTGCTTCCTTCTTTCCTGTGTTGGAGCCCTGACTTTCTTGACCTCTCTCTCTCTTGATTTTATTAGAGTCCATCCTCTGGCCATTTTCTTAGAGAAGATGTGTGAGCGGGCAGTAACCTCTGTAAATCTTTGCATGTCGTGGGCATGTCTTTACTCTGCCCTCTCACTTGACATAGAAATCTCGGTGGAAAAGTATTTTCCCACGGATGTTTTAATTCAAGCTACATTGCCTTCCAGCCTTCAGTCCTTGTAGTCCGATAATGATCTGATTCTCACTCCTTTATCCTCAATGTATCTTTTCTCTGTATAGCTTTAAAGATAATTTCTTCATCTTTAGTGTATTAAAATTTCATAGTGATGCATCCAGGTGTGAAGGTGCTTTTATTGTGAGGCTAAAGGCTTTCCAGCTAAGTTCTCAGTTCATTCAGCTCAGAGACGATTTGGAATCATTTGATAATTCCTTTCTCCCTATTGTTTTTTCACTTTTTGGTTTTAGAAATCCTTACCAATTTTGCGTTGGCTCTTCTGAATTGATCATTTGTAATTTTTTTGTTATTGTTGTTGCCTTTATGTTTCCAACACCTTGTCTTGTTATTCTGATGTCTGAAAGAATTTTTAAAATTTTATCCTTCAAGCTTTCTAGTGAATTGCCTGTGAAAGTATATAGTTTTTCATTTTTGAGAGAGAGTGAGAGAGAGAGAACAAGCGGGGGAGGGACAGAGAGAGAGGGAGACACGGAATCTGAAGCAGACTCCAGGCTCTGGGCTGTCAGCACAGAGCCCAACACAGGGCTTGAACTCATGAACCGCCAAGATCATGACCTGACCTGACGTCTGATGCTCAACTGACTGAGCCACCCAGGCGCCCCCTGAAAGAATATATTTAATTTGCAAGAGCACTGCCTTATTCTCCTCTTCTCCCCCTATTTTTGTTTTCAATAAAGTGCTGCAGTGCACATCCTTAGGTACACAGCACTACCCAGTTATCTTACAGGACACAGGCCTCGAAAGAAAATTGTTGAGACCCATAATATACGGCATGTAAATTTTGGAAGCTTATGACGGCCCTCCCAGAACAGGTTGCAACACCTTATATCTTTATATCAAGGGGAAAAAAGTGATATAGCAGTATTTTACTTTGCGTTTATCAGTGAGACTATCTTTCAGAACGTTCTCGGCCATTTCTATGATTTTCATCTATATCCCTGATCATATACTTCACCATTTTTTATTGGATTTGCTCTGGTTTCTGAATCGTGCAAACTCTTTATCTATTACGTACATTTTACATTTGTCTGTTCTGTATGATTTGCACACATCTTCTGACAGCATTTTGTCTTGCAACTTTGCTTATGGTATTGCCCTTTTAAATTACCGTGTAGTTGAACCTGTTTGTCTTTTCCTGTGTCGCTCTTGGATTTCACATTATACTTGGAAATTCCTGTTCTGCCGCAAGGCTCTAAATGTATTCTTTAGTATGTTTCAAAAAAAAAAAAAAAAGACAGAATTCAACTGAGTAAATTTGAAGATCTAATTGGCTTTATTCAATGACTCCTGACTCGGGCAGCAGTCCATCCAGCAAAGAGAAAGAAGCTCCAAAGAACTGCACAAAATAAAAGGCTTCTACGGACAGAAGGGGTAGGAAAAAGAAATTTCTAGCAAAGATTGTTGCAGACAAAGCCTCCTTCCTAAGGGGGATGGGAGACGGGCAGGGTCTATCAGGTCGATTGCCTCAGTAGTGCTGACCATGCAATTCCAAATAGAGTGGAGAGGTTACATTCCTGGGAGAGGCTGAAACTGTGGTTAGGTTACGTATTCAGCTGTGGTTTGCTGACCTGGGACTTCATACAAGTGACTCCATTTTGAACTTTTTTAAAGAAGTATTTTCGGGGCGCCTGGGTGGCTTGGTCGGTTAAGCTTCCAACTTCGGCTCAGGTTGCGATCTCACGGTCCATGAGTTCGAGCCCCGCGTCGGGCTCTGTGCTGACAGCTCAGAGCCTGGAGCCTGTTTCGGATTCTGCGTCTCCCTCTCTCTCTGCTCCTCCCCTGTTCATGCTCTGTCTCTCTCTGTCTCAAAAATAAATAAAACATTAAAAAAAAAAAAAAAGTATTTTTTTCTAGTACTTTCATAGCTGAAACGTCACCACTCTCTGAGGCGCCTGAGTGGCTCAGTCGGTTAAGCGTCCAACTTCGGCTCAGGTTGCAATCTCACGGTCCGTGAGTTCAAGCCTCGCATCAGGCTCTGTGCTGACTGCTCAGAGCCTGGAGCCTGCTTCAGATTCCGTGTCTCCCTCTCTCTCTGCCCCTCCCCCACTCACTCACATGCTCTCTCTCTCTCTCAAAAATAAATAAATAACAATAATAAATGTGACTGCTCTGTTCCTCAGTGCCCTCAAGTATAGACGATACAAATATTACCCACCTAGTGGCTTCATGGCGAGGATAAATGCAGTGCGTATATATAATTGCAAACAGTGTTTGGCAAGCTCAGTGCATGTTAGCAGCATCTCTTCCTTTTATCGTAAGAGTTCTTTTCCTCGGGGCCCAGCACAGTGCCCGATTAACAGGCTGACCTAAAGATTAGGTAAATGAGGGGCACCTGGGTGGCCCAGCCGGTTAAGTGTCCAACTCTTAGTTTCGGCTCAGGTCGTGGTCTCACGGCTGGTGAGTTCAAGCCCCACATCTGGCTCTGCACTGACGGTGTGGAGCCTGCTTGGGATTCTCTCTGCCCCCTCACACTCACACTCTGAATGAATGAATGAATGAATGAATGAATGAATGAATGAATGATTAGGTAAATGAGTATAAATTATTGAAGAGAATTGAAACTACCTGTGAAGAAGAGGACAGCATGTTATTTCTTTTTTTAAGTTTATTTATTTATTTTGAGAGAGCAAGTGTGTGAGCAGAGGATGGAGAGAGAGAGAGAGAGAGAGAGAGAGAGAGAGAGAGAGAATCCCAAGCAGGCCCCGCACTGTCAGGACAGAGCCCAGCGCCCAGCCCGGGGCTCGATCCCACAAACCGTGAGGTCATGACCTGAGCCGAAATCTAGAGTCAGATCTTTAACCCACTGAACCCCCCAGGCGCCCCTTGAAAGCCCATTTTTAAAGGTGAAGAAGGATTGAGGCAGACTCTCCCAGTTTTATCTTGGCTTTTTGACTTGTTTATCCCCATGGTTTGTGTGGCCCAGAAAACAAATGTCACACTAATAAAAGCTGAAAACACTTTTTAGCCCTTCAATTGAGTTAAATGAACACTGCTGTGACAACGTTAATTAGGCATACATAAAATTGCTAAATATATGTCATGGAAAATGCCTATGTTTCATATTTTGTTAAACATCAATTATGATCACAAGAAATCTGCATCTAGTAAAATGGATACTGCTGACACATGTTAATTATTTTCAAAAATAATTGAGCTTTTAGAAAGTTTCAGTATAGATTGAAGCATGCGTGTCCTCTGAAGGCTTGAGCTATTTTGAGTTTATCCAAATGAATCCTAACTATATGAAACAAGGTAAAATTTTGCCTCAAGTTCTCTTTGTAAGACGAAGGGCGACGCCACGTGCACCGGCCAAGGTCTATAAAACGAACTTGGTTTAGACTCCAGATGTTCAGGTAGGAATGTTGTCAAGTCTCAGCAGATCTGGTCTGCGAGGGAGCAGCACAGTAAGATAAAACAAAACAATGAAAAGCTATTTCCTTTGTCCAGGAGTGGATGGCGCACACCAGTTCTCAACCGGGCCGCGTACAATAGGCTTTCGAGAGGCATGTCTCTAATCTATATGCTTTTTACTCCTTGAGAATGTTCCGGACTCGTGCTAATATAATGGCAAATGTTCGTTCTAGCCACGAGATTGTTTTTCATCGCAAATTGCTTTTGCCTCCCACAAATGCTTCTCCATCTGGGAACTCGGATTCTCAAGACAGTCACCGGGAAAAAGATGTAAAGAGGCTGGTAACTACAGCAAGCAAACTGGAAAATATATGGAGGTTGGCTGTCTGTTTTATCCCTGACGCTTCTTCCTAGGATGTGTCCCACTGACCCAATGGTTTTCACAGTGTGGTCCTGAATCCTGCACCAGAATCACCTGGAAGGCCCTTTTTTAAAAGCACGGATGCCTGGGTAATGCTAGATTAACTAATGGGGAAGAATTTGAAGTATGATTTAGCTTATCATCTAAATCGGGTCTGAAAAATGAAATAGGTTTAAGCAAATAGCATTCAAGGAGAGACGGAAAATATCAGAGTATTGCCGTACTTTCTTGAATGGTTCTGTTTAATTAATATTTTGTTTTGAAACGGAGACCCATGGTGGGAAATTCACTGTCTTGGAATATACTGGCCATTCTTCTCCCGGTGCCTATTCTCTTCATACTGAAATCGAAGGCCTTCCCGGCTTGAATGGGGTCTGAACAACGACATCATCTGGTTTCTTCCCAGTCTACTTTCCTGTTTCTCACCAGCACCTCGAGTCTAGCTTGACTGCACCCTTCAAACCTTAGGACCACATACCAAGTGTCATGGGAGGTACATGGTCGTACGCTGAAGATCCCCACTTCTGGGTCCTAGTCAGGGTTGAGAATGGAAAGTTGGGCTGACTGCTAAGTCATTTTCTAAACAATACATTCTCCAGGAATAGATTTCCATAGTGGTATTGAAGTGTTCTATAGCCTCCTCTCAATTCGATTCACATGAACTTACACTCCCCCAAGTGTCCCGCTGTCTATGCAGATGATGGCCAAACATATGATTCGGAGCATTTATTGTGGGGCTACCTTCCTCTTTTATTTGTCTTTTAAATTTTTAATCACCCATAAATCCTAATCTAAGGTTCCTTGGGAGTAATGCATACCTGGAGTTGATGGTGTGAGGTGATTATTATTGCCCCTGACACATGAGAGTGTCATTAACATAAAAGTCATCCCTTAAACACATTGAACCGGACTCAATTAATGTAATTGATTACCAGCCTAGCTGTAGGGATCTTGCAGCTTTAGGGAAACCGACAAACATTTTGCCCTTTTAGATCCTACAATTAGATTCACACGGCACAGTCGATAAGCATTTTGCAGGCGCTGAATTCATCATCTTTAACGATGACAAAAATCTGGGTAGATGAACTGGCTGTTGATAAAAGACTAATTGTTGAAGTGGTTTTCAATAGTGGTATTGACAAATAGAACTGAGTCCTTGGAAGATAAATCTGATCATGAA
Source organism: Prionailurus bengalensis (assembly GCF_016509475.1). Lineage (NCBI taxonomy): Eukaryota > Metazoa > Chordata > Mammalia > Carnivora > Felidae > Prionailurus > Prionailurus bengalensis. The sequence goes on from NC_057361.1 coordinate 9,514,141, forward strand.
TTAATGGAACCTATTTTGGACATCTCATTTGCTAAAGCTGAAGGTATGACTGGAAAATGTTATCAGTCTGGATTCTGTTTAAACTGTGTAATCCTTTGAACTGTAACCCTCAAAATGAACAACAGTGTGATTAATAAATAAAATTAATAGTATACACATTTAAGTTAATACTTAAAACTACGTTGGCCTTATTTTCTAAGGCACTCTACTTTTGGGGCACCTGGGTGGCTCAATCAGTTAAGCGTCCAACTCTTGGTTTGGGCTCAGGTCATGATCTCACGCTCCGTGAGATTGAGCCCCGTGTCGGGCTCTGAGCTGATGGCAGGGAGCCTGCTTGGGATTCTCTCTCCTCTCTTTCTCTAGCCCTCCCGACCCCCTGCTCGCTTGCCCATGCTCACTTGCTCTCTCTCTCTCTCTCTCTCTCTCTCTCAAAATAAATAAATAAACATTTTTAAAAACTTTTTTATTCTACTTTCATCTCCTGGGATGTGGAGAGAATTTCAGGATTTTTACTTTTCCTACCCAGTGCATACCAGATCCTAAGCAAGTGATAGATTTTAGAGCCTGTGATCTTTCCAGGAAGGATGTGCTCATCCTTACATAAAGGGTGTGTGTCTGATACCAGACAGCATTCTAACATGGCTTGTAGGGTTTTTTTTTCTTTTTTTTTTTTAATTTTTTTTAACGTTTATTTATTTTTGAGACAGAGAGACAGAGCATGAACAGGGGAGGGGCAGAGAGAGAGGGAGACACAGAATCTGAAACAGGCTCCAGGCTCTGAGCGGTCAGCACAGAGCCCGACGCGGGGCTCGAACTCACGGATCGTGAGATCATGACCTGAGCCAAAGTCGGACGCTTAACCAACCAAGCCACCCAGGCGCCCCATGGCTTGTAGTTTTCTTGATACTTCTCTCTCTCTTAAACATTCTCCCCCATTACCCAACAAGTAACACTTACACTTGTCCCAAACACCGGTTTCTTTAATGCCTCTATGGCTCTGCTTCCTGTTCCCTTGGATTGGAATGTAATTCCCTTCCTTGTCCATCCGGTAGTTTCCACTTCACATCTCTAGACTCATCCCCTGGGCATCTACTCTGTGAGGTCTTTCCCAGTCCCCACTGACTGCCCTTAGGTTAGATCAAGTATCCCCATGGAATGTACCCCCAAAGTATGGGGTGTATGTTTCAGGGGCACCTGCCTCTAGTCGTCTGTTATACTCAGATGTTTGTATCCGTCACTCCTATGGGATTGGAATTTCTTTGAGGGCACAGAACCAAGGAGAACTTCACAGCACATTGAACTAAAACTTGTTTGACTAAAGGAACAAATGCATGAGTAGACCAATGGCTCGGAGACTATTCTCTCAAGGCCTTTATGCATCTCTCTTCCCTCTGCCTGAGATAGTTGACCCAGGGATCACTTCCCAACGCGTTCCCTCACTTCGTGCAGGTCTCAGAGGTAAACTCCTTAGAGAGGCCTCCCCTCGTGTCTTGTTAAAACAATCCACCCCCTTTCATTCTCTATCCTGCTGTATTTTTGTTCGTAAAAGCTATCAGCCACCAACAATATGAGATATAGTGTATGTTTATTGGATTTTTATTGCCTCTGTCCTTCCACTGGAAGAAGGTTTGTCAAACCTTTTTCTGTAAAGGACCAGATAGTAAAGATTTCAGGCTTTGTGGGCCAGAAAGCCTCCGTCACCACTACCAGACTCTGCCTTGGTGACATGAAAGCAGCTGCAATGCGTAAATAAAGGGGCATGGTTGTGTTCCAATAAAACTTTATTTACTGAAACAGGGAGAGGCTAGATTTGGCCCATGGGCTATAATTTCCTGACACCTGTGCTAGAATACATACATGTTGGTCTGAATCACAGTCACATCCCAGGTCCCAGACACGTAGAAAGGTTCCATTAAATAGTTGTTGAACTAGTAGCGGTTCAAATTTGATCCATCATAAATAAGCAAAGAGACTGCTTTTGACCAAATTTGAGCAGTCACTTCCTGCCAGCCTGAGAGAAGATGGGAGACAGAATCTTCCAGTGAGCATATCAACTCTTCTAAAGCATGAAAATGGCGACCCTGTGGGTAACGTTGACCAGAAACAAATGTTTACTGAGAACACTTTCACAGAGACAACCAGAGAAAATGCCTCAGTTAAGAAAAAAGAAGATCGCTTTTCATTTAAAGTAGGCAAATGGAAATTAGTTCTCCAGTGGTCAGTACATGAAGCTAAAGTCTTCTATGTGGAAAATGTGTTTCATCCAGAAAGAAATATGTTTCTTTAATAGGTACTTGTTTGGGATTTATTTGTTTTTTGAGAACCGTTGGTATAAATATAGGTATGGTTGATATAGTATAAATAAATATTAGTTGAATAATTGATCTCACTACTGCTCTCAATGCAGAAATGTTTATTGTTCTTGGCTAAGAATCAAAGCTGAAGTTGTAATTACATTTTTCAGTGGGAGTCAGGATGAGGACACTCCCATCAGCGCTATTCCCGAGGCAGCATTTGTTTGGGGAACTTAGAAGCTTTCTAAATTGGAGAGAGGGATGGTGTGCGGTTGAGTCCTGGCAGGGAATGGATAAATGTAGGCACAGATAAAGACGTCAACAAGTCCCACTGAGGCACGCAGAGACTAGCAGCACCTGGGACCTGGGCAAGGGGCCCACGTGATGCCGCCCACAAGGGCAGAGCTCCCACTGCACAGAGCAGGTAGAGACGAAGCCAGGCCTGGCTCTGGGGCCGGGGTAGAGAGGTTCAGTTCATGTGTATGGAGCTTAGAAGAGAAGAAACACAAGCAAACACACACAACTCAGAACAGGAAAGATACGTAACTTTGGGCAGTAATGGAGATCAACGTCTAAGGAAACTAAATTCTCTAGGTAGGGGCTGAGAATAATTACGTTAGTGCAGAAAAGATTAGGAGATCACAATTTCTTAATTAAAATAGAACTGTTAGCTGAAACCTTTGATTCTGTGAAATCCTTGCCGGCTTCTTTTAACTTCTATCAGAAGTTAGTCATCAAAGGAACCCTTACCACTTAATCACTTTTTCAAATCCTTTGTGTAAAGATTATAAAATCATGAAATTTATAAAGTGTGGCTAATCATCTCTCTAAATGTGTCTTTTTAAAAAATCAATTCATGGGGTTTTTTTAATCCCCCCATTTTATTTATTTCTTTATTTACTGTAAGTAAACTCTGTGCCTAATGTGGGGCTTGAACTCACGGCCCCGAAACCAAGAGTCCTAGTCTCTACCAACCGAGCCAGCCAGATGCCGCAAAATCAATTCATGTTTTTAAATATTGTCTTAGATCACGGTTTCTATAACACACACTCTTGTAGTTTGAATCTACAAACCCATGGGATTGTTTTCACTTTCCAAGTATAAAACTATAAAAGAAATTTTCAAATGTACACAGATCACAGAAATATACAATAGCCCCTTGGGATGGGGAATGGACCCCCTATATCTTCAACCCTCTGCTTCCCCATGTACTGCCCTAAAGTAGGGATAGAATCTAGTTTGATGGAGACAAACTTACAGGCCCACAGGGATGATTTTAACAGGTTTGAGAAAGGCTTTGCTCATTGTTATCAAGTCTTTTGTTCAAAAATGGATTTTCCTATAGGCACAAAAAAATAAGGGTAATCGCTCATGATGAAAAAGTCTCCCGGGCCCTGCCCTGTCCTGTAATACGTCATGCTCTATAAACAATAGGTGCCAGGGGCGCCTGGGTGGCGCAGTCGGTTAAGCGTCCGACTTCAGCCAGGTCACGATCTCGCGGTCCGTGAGTTCGAGCCCCGCGTCGGGCTCTGGGCTGATGGCTCAGAGCCTGGAGCCTGTTTCCGATTCTGGGTCTCCCTCTCTCTCTGCCCCTCGCCCGTTCATGCTCTGTCTCTCTCTGTCCCCAAAATAAATAAACGTTGAAAAAAAAAATTTTTTTTTAAAAATAAACAATAGGTGCCAAATGAAACAGAAAGATTTGGGGTGGTTGTGTTTCCAACCCCCAAAGGGTTCAACCTTCTGGAGCCCAAAGCAAGAGCACGTGTAATAACCATCAATTTGCCTATCGTTTGGTCACCCAAACCTAGGGCCACCCTGTTTTATCTCGCCTGATGGGATTAGCAAGGATTAGACAAGCAGAATGGAAATGTGCTGCTTCCCGACTTCATTTGTAGGTTTTTATTTTTTTAATGCTTATTTATTTATTTTTGAGACCGAGAAACCCAAGCAGGTTCCGCGCTGTCAGCACAGAGCCACATACGGGGCTGGAACCCACGAGCCGCAAGATCTTGCCCTGTGCCGAAACCAAGAGTCAGACCCTTAGCCGTCTGAGCCACCCAGGCACCTCCACTTGTAGGGGTCTAGAAATGCTTCAGAACAGATCAGAATGTGAGAGCTGGACTTTTTAAGGGCTATGCTGAGCTTTGTAGTAGCAATGATTTTTGTCCATCATGTTTGAGTATGTAAAACATTTTTTGGGTCCGCAGCCTAAGTCAGATTATACAGAATAGAAATCTCCAGTTTCTGCTTTTGTATTCCATTCCTATTAGTAAAAAAGCAAATTCTGAATATGTATTAATTTATTTGTAACACATATATATATGTATATATATGTACATATACACACCACCCAACTGTAAATGAAATATGGAAGGCATAAAGCATATGTGCAAAAGATGTTACGTTAAGATGAGTTGACGGTGACATACATTTTAATCACTTGTAAACATTTTGCTGTCACTGCTGCATTACAGACTATTCAATATTTTAATGACAGCAAAGTGATTGAGGATCCTTATTTATTTTTGAGCGTCTTAGTTTACCACTTCATCGAATAAAAGTTTCAGGGTCTGTCTGCAAGTTCAGCTTTTTTCTTTGCTTGGTTTTAATCACTGCCATTGGAGGAAAAAGGAACCGCAGAAACGTAACAATCTCATCTACGCAAGTGACTGTTGAAATTCAGCCAGAGGGGCGCCTGGGTGGCTCGTGATCTCATGGTTCTCTCTCCCTTGCTCTCTCTGCCCCTCCCCCACTTGTGCTGTCTCTCTCTCAAAACAAATAAACTTTAGAAAGAAAGAAAGAAAGAAAGAAAGAAAGAAAGAAAGAAAGAAAGAAAGAAAGAAGGAAAGAAAGAAAGAAATTCACCCAGAAAGTTTCCATGTTCCTTAACGTCCCTCAACTGTTCTCACAAACCAAATGGAAGATGTTTCGTTTTATTATATTTAACAAATGACTTCAACTCATTTAACAAATGAGTCCACTGAAATGCTTCATTTGAGGATTTTTAAACAGGTTAGAAAAATTCATTTCCCCATTTTCCAAGGCTGCTGTTTTTATAGATACATATTTGCATAATTTTCAATAAAACAAGCACATCACGGTAGGATCATTTCTAAACATCTGTTTCCCTACATTCTTACCACAACCCAAGTTTCTTTTAAAAAATTGGTTACTTCCTCATTCATTGTTATGACATCTCCTTTACTGGGAAGAGACCACTCTTTCAGTTCACTGTCACCAGGTAGCAGCCAACAACCTCTGTGTTGGACAAAAGACTTAATGGTTTTGTTTCAAAGCCAACCATATCATTGACATGCTGAAGTACTTCTGTTTCTTTGGTGCCTAGCTTGTGTTCAATTTTTTTTTGAGTGTCTAAATTTACCCTGGAACACTTGCTTTGTCCCAGTCAAAGCTGTGACTCCCCCATTTTATCCTTTTCTATATTTGTGCCAGTGTCAGAGCATCCGAAGAGTTGTCATTTCATAATAGGGTCCGGTATTCTTGTCGGGCTAGACAAGCAGTGTTTTTTTCTCGTTCAAAGTGTTCTTTTATATGATCATATAAAATTGAGAATTCTCTTTGTTGCATTCGTTAAAGCGGACTGTTGAAAATATCTTTATTGGATGGCATTCAATCTGTAAGTTAGGTTGATGTCAATGGAGATTTTCGTCTTTCGTCTGCCTATTAAGGAGTCCCATTGATTTCAAGCCCTCATAAAATTCTCCAACAGGATTCCTCTAAACATTTTGTGTGTTTTCAGTGTGGGCATTCGGGATGCTCTTAGCTTTTCAAGTACTGCATAAGCTTCCAGGCCTGACTAAACTTTTGTAAATCTTTCTTTTTTTTAATTTAATGTTTTTAATGTTTATTTATTTTTGAGAGAGAGCGAGCAGGGGAAGGACAGAGAGAGAGAGAGAGAGACTCTGAAGCAGACTCCAGGCTCCAAGCTGGCAGCACAGAGCCCGATGCGGGGCTCAAACTTATGGACTGTGAGATCATGACCTGAGCCAAAGTCAGACGCTTAACTAACTGAGCCACCCAGGCGCCCCAACACTTATAAATCTTTAAATCCTCCTGATGTGTTATGGAATTGAGTGACAGTGGCCTGTGGACCTGATGAGTGAAGGTTAAGTTCTTCTGAACCCCCAATATGTGTATTCATGAAAGTGAAACGCATGAGACTCAGTATGTTATGTGAGCTGGAAACACATTATGTGCACTTATTTATTTTTAAATTTTTTTTTTCAACGTTTATTTATTTTTGGGACAGAGAGAGACAGAGCATGAACGGGGGAGGGGCAGAGAGAGAGGGAGACACAGAATCGGAAACTGGCTCCAGGCTCTGAGCCATCAGCCCAGAGCCTGACGCGGGGCTCGAACTCCCGGACCGGGAGATCGTGACCTGGCTGAAGTCGGACGCTTAACCAACTGCGCCACCCAGGCGCCCCTATTTATTTTTATGTTAAAGTTAACTTCGCTCCAGTGGCAGCGTATGGTTGGGCCTTTTTGATCCCCCAAGGGCAGAGGCTTGCCCAGATTTGCTTTCAGAAACATAGGATTTAGTGTCAAAATGCATGTGTCATCAGAGGGATGGGATCCCATGGGCATACGAGAATGGAACTGTAGAGTGGCTGACTAGGAGGTCGTTCCAGATACAAGGGAGTTTCCGGATCTCCTGGTGTGATGTCCCTGCACAGGATGGGTTCCCTCCAAGCTCAGTCACTTCTCTTCCAGCTCCCCTCTCTCCTTCCCCTCAGAGATGCTGTTTACTCACACTGTTTTCTCACTTAGCATACAGATCTTCTCCCTAAAGTCATGTGCGAGTATCACCATATTACATTCCTGTTGGTTGGCAATTGGAATATCATCGTGTTGAATATTCAGAAGTCCTCTGGATCTATGTAGAGCAGAAATTTAAGCAGGCCTCTGCGGTCTTCTCAGTACCTGAGACACCCTAGCCCAAGACTGAGTGGTTCCCTGAAGTTCACGGACTCTGTCATTTCTTTAGGCTCAGCCTGTGGATCTTGGTGTTTCGTTAGACATACCACCAATGTCCTCTCTCCTGAAGTTTCTACCACCTCACAGGGACCATCTGCCCTTGCCTCCTTAGCCATGCCACTCAGACTTTCAGGAAACAAAAGTCAGGAGAGAGGGTTATCTGCAGTCAGTTTTTGCTCTGGACCCTGTAAATGCATCTTCCCTAAGGGAAGGGACTGCCAATCCCCTGTCTTTCTCATCAGACCCAGTAGAGGAAAAAACTCCATGAGAACCAAGCAAAAATTACTTTCAGAATGTTATTTTACCATACATATCATCATAATATTGACTTGCTGGAAACCCATGGAGGGGTCTAATCTACTCCGTGACCTCTCTTAGTTCTAATCTATCAGCTGTAATAATCCATACTTCAGCTTTCTTTTTCTTTCCTTGTTCTTGTTCTGAGGAATTCTGGTTTGCCTCATTTAGAGTCTTTAGTTTTTTTTGGAGAGACAGAGAACACAAGCAGGGGAGGGGGGGGTGGGCAATGAATCTTAAGCAGGCTCCACACTCAGCACAGAGCCCAACGCGGGGCTTGATTGCATGTCCCTGGGATCATGACCTGAGCCGAAATCAAGAGTCCAACACTCAACCGACTGAGCCTCCCAGGCACCCCTAGAACTCTTGTTCAGAGCTTTTCTTATTAGACCCCCCCTCACAGGCCATGGTAGGGCTTGTGAAGTTTGACCCATGCATTGAGAGCCACTGCTAGTCAAGTCCAATCAGGGATATGAGAAAGTCATGAAGAATAGACCATAGGGTTCCTGTGGATGTCATGTCAACTGAGATACCGAGTGGGAAAGTTTCCTTTGGAAGTGTCTCTTATGTTGTAAAATGTAACGTTCGGTCATAAATGGTGTGGAGAATAAGGTTGCTAGAACCCTCTGGGATGTGAAATTCCAGAGTTTTAAAATAATATGGAAATCACTACAGATTGTATGAGTGAGCTTTTGGTGCATAACAAACATCCTCCAAATTCAGTGCCATAGAGTCATTATTTCTTAGCTCTTGTTCAGCTGCCTGATCTAGGTCGGGGGGGCAGGGAAGCTCTGCTACACTTGGCTCCTTACTGAGTTGCCTGTTCTGGTCCATTCCCCATGGGTCTGTTCTGCAGTCCAAGCTGAAGGGGCGGCAGCTTCCTCGCGACGGTCTTCTCATGGTGTTGATGAAGCAGCGCTAGCACATGCCCAACCACAGGGGCATTTTTTTGTTCGTCACATGTGGGCTCAGCCGTGTGATACGCTTTGGGCTGTGAGATGTGAGCAGAGTCCAGGGGCGGTGAAATATGTAGCATACAGTGGGAGGCTCTGAAAAGCGTTGTGGCATATGGTGGCCGATCACATCCTGGGGAGCAAATGAAGAATAATTCAGTCTATCGCAGAGAACAGTACTGCCAAGATGCTCTCATGTAATCACGGCTGGCCATCCCTGAAAAGTAACCCCAACCACGACCTTCTCGAGTAGAGCTCAGACACATATGTTTATTTATACTTCTTTTCCTTCCAGTCTTCATTCCCCAGGTGCCCTCTCTGCCACCGTCTCCCTACGTTTTTAAATTTTACAACAAACATAATGACTTCTAAATTTAGTTTTTCCTTCCAGAATCTGACCGCTCAGCCCATAGTCCATAAAAGGACCTCGCTGGCTCTAATGAGCACATGGAAAAATGGAATCATCTCAGAGCATTCTATCTACTAGTCCAAGCAACTCTTTGTGACACATTGGAGGTATCAGTCTTTTATTTCTGTGGAGGAAGAAAAGCTCCCAGTGATCAAAGAAAGCCCTGTCCTTTTGTTTTTTTTTTAATCTTTTATTTTTAATGTTTATTTTTAAGAGAGAGAGACAGAGCACGAGTGAGGGAGGGGCAGAGAAAGAGGGAGGCGCAGAATCCGAAGCAGGCTCCAGGCTCTGAGCTGTCAGCACAGAGCCCGATGCGAGGCCTGAGCCCACGAACCGTGAGCTCATGACCTGAGCCGAAGCCGGACGTTTCACCGACTGAGCCACCCAGGCGCCCCAAGCCCTGTCCTTTTGTTGTGGACAGCAAGATCACCATCATTCCTTTTAAAATGAAGCTGTCAGAAACAGGAAGATTATTCTTTCAATCTCAATGGACACGTCTTCCTGGGCTTTCAGGTCTATAGGTTTCTGGCCTATCTGTGTGTGTTTGTTGCAAAAGGTTGGGAGCAGGGGGTGGGGGGTTGTGTAGCTCATCAGTTGTGTTCCGCCAGCCTCAGCACCAGAATTCACTGAAGCATATTGAGCAGGTAGAAGAGATGTTGCTTTCTCGGCTCATTGCAAAGGGACTCAAGCATCTTTCTAAGAAATACTGCAAGGAGAAAGCCAAGAAGTGCTTGCCTTCATACAAAGAACAAAATGATGTTTCATGGGGGAGCATTTTAGTGTGGAGCCATTCCTGGTGGAAAAAAGACAGCGGTTGATTATTTTTAGATCACTTATTTGGAAAATGCCACCTGTAGAGCAAGAAAATAATAATGCCATCGGAACGTTATCCTCAAAATGCAGACAAAACAGGACAAAAAACTATAAACAAAGACGAAAATGCTAGAACAGGCATCAACCACAAAATACACATGCAGTGGAGTTTCAAACGTTGTTTGAGTGGGGGAACAACAATGCAGGGAGGCAGACCCATGTCACGTTGTCTATGTCACTTTGCCCACAATGTGGGTTCCTGAGGCAGCGCTGGTCTCAGCGTTCACTTAGGGTTCTAGAAACATGGCAGAGGAAGACTCACTGATTCAATCCTTGGAGAGCCTGGATTTTATTCTTTCTTCTTTGTCTGTATTCTGGTATAGAATTGACTCATGTGAATCAGTTCATATTTGTGTTTATTGTGTCATTGCTTTTGATAAGACTTTTCACACGAAAGGTCTCAGAGCTTCGCTAGGGTTTGTGTGGCATTTCACCGAGAATTGGGCCATCGGCATTTGAAACGATACTGAGTTTGTTTTCATATTTTAAGAGTGAATGAGTTCATAACATATGAAACCTATTCCTTTCCATTCACTGACCTCAAGAGATGAAAAGGGCAGCTAACGCTTCCCGCGTGCTTCCTGCGTGCCAGACCTCTTGCTACGTGCTTCCCTTCTGTTCATTCGTGTAATTTTTACAACTGTCTTGTGCGATTGTTACTCTTATCATCACCACTTTTCAGAGGAAGGAACTGAGGCACGCAGTGAAGAAGTGATTTGTGCAGGGCACCCTTCCGGGAAGTGGAGGGGCCAGGACTCGGCTTTAGAGAGTCTGGCTCTAAAGTCTGACTTGCAAAGTACCTTCTCAGTCTCACGTTTGCCCTCTACCTGGGCACTTACATTTGTGTGTCTCTGGTCAAACCATAAAGTGTTAGCTCCTTGAAGAGAAAATGTCTCCTGCGTTTGGATCCAGCAGGATACAGGAGTCGCTTTAGACAATGTGTAATATGGCCGTCCTCACTTGCAATGTCCTGTGTGTGCAGGAAGGCTTCAGAGTAGGAGTCCCAGCCCCTCTCTGTTGGAGTGGCCTCCGAATACACTAAAACCCCAACGATGTCTCTGCCACTCTGCCATTTTGATAGCAGGATATCAAAAAAAATCCTGATATTTTGTCAGGATTGGTGCAGTGGGTCCTAAGAAGCTTTCCCCGCCCCGCCAGTGCCCCTCCCGTCTGTCCTCTTTAGAGCAGCCGTCAGTCACCTCGCTTTTCCACTCAGAATCTTCCAAAGGCTGCCTGTTTCACTCAGAACAAAACACGAAGCCCTTCAAGAGCCTGTGTGATCTGTGACCTGCCGCCCCATCACTTCCTTAACCAGCGCCCTCCCTGCCTCCCACTGCCTCCTCCCACTGGCCCTCGGGCTACCTGTTAGGCACACCCTCCCCAGGCACAGACCCTGTCAGGACCTCAGCCCTTGGTGGCCCCTCTGCCCAAAATGCTCCTCCCCCAGATATTTTTCTGCCCCCCGATAGAATCACGGAGTGTCTCCACCCCGTGACTCTCCCCTTCCTCCCAGCATTATTTTTTTCCTCGGTGCTTCTAAAGACCTGATATGCCATGCATTTTCCTAATTTATTAGTTCATTTTCTGTCTCTGAACACTAGAGTGAATATTGTATTATTTTCATTCTGCTTTGGTTCCTATTGTATTCCTGGAACCGAGAAGCCCGTGGGCGTTCAATAAGTATTTGTTGACTGAATGAATGCATTATGGAGTTGTTTCGGAGAATTAAATGAACTAACGTATGGAAATAATTTCAAAAATTGCCTAGCATGAAATTAGTGTTTAATAAATGTCAGGTATTAATAAAATAATAATATGATAGTTCTTGAATGAATGATGAATTAAAAATTGGAGGCTATTACTTTATCATGTAGCGGAAAGAGAATAATCAAGCTCCAAACGCTTTAAATATTCTAACTTACATTTGCAGTAGACGCCAGAGGAAGCGGTCCAGGACATCATTTGTGTTCTCTTTTCCTATTACCTCGAAGGAGAGCTAGAAACCACCCTTCCCTGAGCAGGAAATGGTCCCCAAACCTTGCTTCACTTTGGGATTGCCTAGGGATCCTTTCAAAATTGATCCTGGCTCGCACGTCCCGATATTGTGATGTGATTGGTCTGGGGTGAAGCCTGAGCATTAGGACTTTTCCATCCTTCCCTGGTGATTCTGACCGTGCAGCCGAGTTTGGGGGCCAGTGCTGGAAGCTTTTCACAGAAGTGGCAATCGTAGAGGGGAAAAGCCTTCCCCAGTCCCTTTCTAAACTTGGAATTGAAAGTTTGGCCAACTGGGGCGCCTGGGTGGCTCAGCCGGTTAAGTGTCCAACTTTGGCTCAGGTCATGATCTCCCGCTTTATGAGTTTGATCCCCACGTCGTCGTGCTCTGTGCAGATAGCTAGAAGCCTGGGGCCTGCTTCAGATTCTGTGTCTCCCTCTCTCTCTGCCCCTCTCCCACTCATACTCTGTCTGTCTGTCTGTCTGTCTCTCTCTCTCTCAAAGATAAACATGAAAATTTTTTTAAAACTAAAAAAAAATAAAGTTTGGCCAACTAGGGCTCACTTCTCTGCTCTGCAACCCATGAGACCACGAGCAGGTCACTTTACAGTCTTCTTCATGTCGAACGTCTTCTGTGGATTATGGTGCAAACTAAGAGCTCAAGGCCAGGCCCTAAAAATGTGGATATCCCCTCCCTTTTTTTCCCTGTGGTTCCATCTGGGGCTAAAAGGAGAGGCTCATTTCCAAGGGTAGCTCAAGAACCGCATGCTCTGAGGTGATGCTGTCTTATAAAGAAGGCAAGAGAACGGAACAGTGGCCGCCGTGCCTCGGTGGCCCCTTTCTTCACCCAGGCACACAGAGCCATGCCTCTTTCAGGCCTGTGAGGGATCCATGTCAGAGGGTCAAGTTCCCAAGAGCCCTGTCTGAGGCTGCTGTCCTGGACACTGGGGCTCACCCTGCATCAATTGTGCTGATTTCATCAGGGCTTCAAGTTCTGTCCTTTAGCCTGCCAGGCTTCGTCCTGTGACCTTGTGCCGGCCTGAGGTCTGCCCACTGCAGTAGCCATGTCTAATCTCTGGGTCCAGACTTCACAGAAGACAGCCCCTCCCCTTTGACCCTGTAACACCGCCACTCTGGGCTTGGACTTTTCTAGAAAGGTAGTGGGAACGCTGGGGATAGCACACTCCCCGGGGCCCTGGGATGGGTTTCCCATTCCTCTGCCTTGAAGTTCTTAAGTATGTTTAAATGAGGGTTCCCACGTTTTTATTTTGCACTGTCATTGCAAATTAGGGAGCTGGTCAAGCGCATGACATTTAGGAGACCTGGTATGAATTGCACCTGCCTTACATCTGAGAAGCATGTGACCTTGACCCGGTTATTCTTTCTCTTTTGGCATTTGCCATGGGGAGGTAGTGGGGTCAAACCTCCCTGCCTGTGGGGTGTTCTGAAGACGAAATAAGAGAACAGATGAGTGTTGGCCTATGCAGCACATAATATGTTTGCCCTCCATTCATTCTTCTCTTGTTCATAGCATTCCAGGCTGCTTAATCGAAGACATCTTTCCTTTCTGTCTATATTTTTTTATGCTTTATTTATTTTTGAGAGAGAGAGCGCAAGCAGGGGAAGGGCAGAGAGTGAGGGGGACAGAGGATTCAAAGTGGGAACCCTCATTTAAACATACTTTGCGGGCCTCGAACTCACGAACCGGGAGATCATGACCTGAGCCAAAGTCAGACTCTCCCCCGACTGAGCCCCCCAAGGCGCCCCTTTTCCTTTCTGTTTAAAGGGGATTTTAAACTTTTATTTTCTTAGTGGCATATGTGTAAAGAACAGATCCTAGAAGGTTTCCGTTTTTTCTCACCTTATTCATTGCACAAAAGGACCACAGAATTCGTCCTCCTCAGTCTTTTTTTTTTTTTTCTCCATTTGGACAATATGTTGTGCAGATGGCATAAAGAATAGTGTCTTTCAAGGTATTTAAAAATGATCTTTTACAAAATTATTGAGGATGAGAAAGAGAGAAAATTGAATAAAGTCCCTGTCATTGAGGTAATAGTGCCTCACATTACTTAAAGGAGATTTCTGGTGTCCAAACTAATAACTCTTCCCTCAAGAAAGGCTGCCTTGGATAATGTCCATGAGTGAAGACTTCATTAAGAGTCCCAGGAGGTGGTTTGTGACCCGACACTCTGGCATACAAGGCGTGGGCCCTGAGGGACAATAAGCCACTATTTTGACTTCAGCTTCCGTGCTCTTCTGAGGCTCTTTCTCAGCTTATCGGTTATCAATTGATAGTGTTCCACAAAGAAGTATCTTTTCCTCTACTTCTTCATTCGATTATTTCTTAAGAAATCCACTCTACGCCGGGTACTGTTCCAGGCAGCTGGGATAAATCGGTGAATGAAGCAAAGTTCCTTGCCCTCGCGGAGCCTACGCTCGAGTGTGGCGGGCAGAAACGAGACAAAGATGTGCGTTCTGTAGCACGTAGGCAGGGGCTGAGTGTTGTGACACAAACGTAGAAGAGGCTACAGGGAGCAGGCTTGCTGCGTTCCAGCGTGTGGCCACAGGGGTCGCCTGTGAGCAGAGACTTCGGAGCGCGGCGGTTGAGCCACACGTGTAGCTGCAGGACCAGCATTGGGGTTGGGGGAACAGCCAGTGGAAAGGCCAAAAGCAGAAGTGGAGCTCGTGTTTTCAAGGAATAAGGAGGGCACGCAAAAGGCGTGATGAGGCGTCTCCCCACATCTTCCCCACTGTCTCCCAAATAGCGAGTGGAAAGTTTCGAAGGAGAGGATGTGATTGCCAAGCCATCGTCAAAAGCTTACACTGATGCCTCTTTTCCTTTGTGTGTGCTTTTCCCACAGTCACATGACGCAGGCCATCCCCTTTGACGACCCTCGGTTGGAGAGCTACCAAATCGTCCCTCCGGCCCCACGGAGTGTGGAGATGAGGAGGGACCCCGTGCTGGGGTTTGGTTTCGTGGCGGGGAGTGAAAAGCCGGTAGTCGTTCGCTCTGTAACACCAGGTAAGCACCCGGCCCACTCCCCGTCTCCCAGGGTTGCCTGCCACACCCTGTCCGGGTGACTGGCGCTCCTTCTGGAATTTTCAAGCTGCTCCTTGTCTAACTGTGGAGCCTGGCTGAGTGTTTGCAACATCCAGATGGCGTCAGACCACCAGAGGGACACAAAGGGCTCTTCAAGCTAGGTTTAAACTGCCAAACGCATCCTATCTCTTGACTTAGGAAGACACTGATCTATCTTTTGTAACCATGGAAATGACCCACTTCTTAAAGTATGAATGTGAAGAAAGAGGCAGGCGCTGTACTGTATTTCACTAAGTTCGTGATAAACTCCTTAGTGAGAAAAAGCAGAAAGTGACACTGAAGTCACAGAAGGATTTTAGTCACTGGAGCGGACAGACAGCTTTATGAAATGCACACTATGCAGAATATATTTCCCTTCCCTGTTGCTGTTGAGCCGGACCAGGTCACTGACTTCAGCCAATGGCGTATTACCAAAGATGACCTGGAAATGCTTGAAAAGTGCTTGTACGGTTGCCCTGCTTTATTGGGCTTCTGCCCTGGGAGTCGAAAGAGCGTTTCCCTCAAGTGACTGTGACCCTTTCAGCCTCGGCCCCAAAACGAACACAAGAGGCTAGCAGCCTGCCATCTAGAGACGAATGTGGCCCGATCTGCGGCGTGAAGCCAGAAGATCAGCCAATCAGTGCTCATCCTAAAGGCCCGTGAGCTTGAGAAGAAGTGATTATTGGACAGCCGACTGAGTTTCAGGGTGATCTGTTATACAGCCATGGCTGACTGACAGAGTATACGGCAAGTCTCTTAAATTCTACAGTACGATCAGATCACGAGTATACATGGCCTCAGTCTCCCTCATTAGACTATGCAGACGTTCGACTGTCAACACAGGTGAACGTAACGGACTATGATGTGCTTGCCCAAAATGGGCTGCGATTGCCTTTCCAGAAACAAGGCTCTCTTAA
This sequence comes from Prionailurus bengalensis, assembly GCF_016509475.1. Classification (NCBI taxonomy): domain Eukaryota; kingdom Metazoa; phylum Chordata; class Mammalia; order Carnivora; family Felidae; genus Prionailurus; species Prionailurus bengalensis. Next base: position 9,529,953 of record NC_057361.1, read on the forward strand.
TTCTTTCTTTCTTTACAATAAGTATTTGTGTACTTTTTTTTTAAGATTTATTTTATTTTGAGAGAGAGAGAGAGAGAGAAAGAGAGAGAGAATCCGAAGCAGGCTCCATGCTCAGCACGGAGCCTGACATGGGGTTTGATCCCATAACCATGGGGGGGTCACGACCTGAGCCAAAGTCAAGACTCAGACGCTCAACAGACTGAACCATCCAGGCGCCCCTCATGTATTTCTTTTAATGAGCTTCTATTGGTTTTATTTTCACACAAAACGAAACTCTCTTCCTTACCAGTTCCTCTTTGGAATTTGGCAGGTCAGTGACAGAGGTCAGTAGTAACGTCCTGGGGTTACGAACGTGGACTCCGGCAGCCGATTGCCTGGGTTTGATGGATTTGGAGGTTGCCTCTGCCCCATATTAGACTGTTTGTAGCTTTCATGTTAATTCCTCTGCATTTCAGTTTGACGGACACTTCTCTATGTCCTCTGGATAATGGGGATCGTGGTTGTATCCATCTTTAAGGGCGAGGGAGAGAATGAGATAACGTTAAAAGAGTGCCAGGTACATAGTTCTCATTCCAAAAATATTTTTATTGTGATTATTGTTATTGTTATTAGTAGTAAACTCTAAAATATTTGGGCCACCAAGCCTGCCAGCTAAGGAAAATGAAAGGCATCTGGTGAGTAGGACACATTTCAAAAGTCGATGTCATTTTTCATTATTTTGACCTAATGTGGCCCAGGGTAAAGCACTGCAGATACGGTCGACCACGTCGCAGACTTGTACGGAGAAGAGTCGGCTTCCTTTTCTTTCCCACCACTGCCTCACCACACAGCTTCTTACCTGTTTGCCAAGCTTTTCGTTTTATTAGCTGTAGGTCCTATCTTCATTCTCTAGGTGGGATTGTGGAGACTGAGGCCAGTTGCGAATTTTATGCTTAAAATGAAAGAGGTTTGTTGCTTGCTACAATAATAAAATAATACAGATGCATCGCACAAAACATACAACATAGATAGTACAGAGGAGAAAGTTAAAAAAAAAAAAAACAAAATCACCCGAGCTGCCGCTGCTGAAAGTGAACCACTATTGACATGTGCATAGAGAGTCTATGGAAAGTAGACGATTCTGTGCCTATGTATGTATATGTCATGTATCCTATCTATGAGATATATAATGTATTATATGTGCATGTGGACACATTTTTTTTTTCCTAAGCAAGACACCATTTGGCATGCTGCTTTCTAACACTGGGACCCTTGAACATCTCTGGTTCTGAGATTCTCTAAAGTGTGGTTCCTCCCCAGAGGTGACCGGGGATTTGATTGTTGTTTTCCATGGTCTTATATTGCCTCACTGTTCCTTCAAGCTCTTCCCTTCCCTGCCCTCCATGCTCCTTTCGCTTCAGACACTAGCACCTAACATTCAACAATTTCAAGAGTAGTAGACAAAAGTGAAAACAGGTCAAAGAGTACTGTTGCCAGTAATTTTTCAGTGTGAAAATGCTGGTCAGATAAACTGTGTCTTTCATAACAGTGACTCTGCGGAGGTTCCGATAATTTCTTTGGCATGACCAGATTTTCTCTACTTGACAATGCAGCCTTCAGCGCACAGGGCACGAGACGATTCTCTGAAGGGCGCCACTGGTTCATATCTTGGAAGGAACTGTCTTTCCTCCCTCTGAAATGCTTGGTTTCAGTTGCTTGATGAAACACAAATATTTCCATTTGATCAAACAAGTGGGGTCAGAGGTGAAAGGATGTCCTATTAATCTGCAAGTGGTTTGCCCACGAAAGTAGTTAACATCCATCAGCCAGTTAGTATGAACATTTTTCAGTCTGTGATCAGCGTTTGGTTTCTAACCATTTGTTTGACTGAACGTGAGTGAATGCTTGCAGATAATCCAATGGTTATATCAACTCTCTCAAGGGATTTTCAGAATTTCTTATGTGTGCAAACACCGAATCTCAGTTCCCGCATCTTGCATTGAATATTTTTTTTTAATCACCGACATGAGGAAGCGTTAAGGTTTTCCTCGCTTTTTTTTTCTACCCAGGAAGATTAGTTTATGCTGCAGCTTGAGTGACATATATGCCAAGTGTCTCGGTGGGTGGGAAACAACTGACTCACTTCGAGATCCATCTCTACGTGTGAAGTGTTCATTTCAATTACTAAATAAAGCAATAGCAATAATATTTGAAAGGTAATGTTTGAGCTGCTGCCTATTACCCAGTGGCAGACCTGGGAATAAAGTTAAAATTATCGTACCCTATGAATATGCGGGGATGTAATTCCATTAGACACGTGGATAACGCAAGTATTTATTTATGGGTTTTATTTCATTCAGATGTGTGTTTCATGCACATGTGGCTTTATGTGTCCAGAAACCTGGCAGTGACCAGTTTTTAAATTATGGGAGCAAGTTCCAAGCAGGTGTTGGCCACCCTGAACTTGGAAGAGTCCACAGACCTAAGCTGAGACACAGTTCTACTCTTTCATCGGGTTCTTTAACCTGTGTGAACCTCGGGCATCTCATTATCTGACAGGGAGTCAAGTGTCAGTGGGATTCAAGGCCAAGCAGCCTGGCACATAATAAATACTCAGCAAATATTAGTTCCCTACCTCCTTGCAAAAACTTCTCCACATCTGCTGAGAAAAAGACCATGCTGGATCAAGACAAAAACAAGAGTCCTCTGTCATCACATGTGAGCACAGACGCACACTCCCAGGCACAGTCCCAGCCACAAAAATGACCAAACACCCTCATCTCCAAGCTGATACGAGTGTCTGCTGTTTCCTGATGAATCCCAGCTTGAGTTCTGCTTCCTTCCCCAGACCTTTTATTTTTGTATTTATGTTTAATGTTTATTGATTTATTTTGAGAGAGAAGAGAACATGTGTGTGCACGAGTGGGGGCAGGCAGAGAGAGAGAGGGAGAGAGAGAATCCCAAGCAGGCTCCCTGCTGTTAGCACAGAGCCCGACGCGGGGCTTGATCCCATGAATCGTGAGATCATAACCTGAGCCGAAACCAAGAGTCGGACACTCAACCGACTGAGCCACCAAGGCGTCCCCCCCTTCCCCCAACCTCTTAGACAAGAATGATTAAGATGCTCCCACTTCTCAAACCTTCGCCAAAAGTATGGAACATAAGGACAAATCCTGTCAGTCTTTCCTAACACCCTCTGATGTGCTGATTGGCCACCCGTTTGGGGAATACCTTCTTCTAGGGGCTTCGATACTCAAGGTATGGTCAGTTGACCAGCAGCATCAGCAGGCCTTGGGATCCTGTGAAAAATCTATGACCTCACCCTCAGCAGACCTCCAAATCTGCTGAGTCAGTCTGCAGGGCAGTAAGGTCCCCAGGGGGTGCATGTGCCCATTAAAGTGTGAGAGGAGCTGCTAGGCTGCCATGTCTCAAACTTGCCTGGAAAAGTTCTGGAGAAATGCTGATGCCGAAGTCTCCCCTCCAGAGATTCTGATTTAATTGGCCAGCGTGTAGCCTGGACTTACCTAGTGCAGCTTATCCAGAGCCTCTGAGTTCGTTCTTTTTTTTTTTTTTTTTTTTTTTTTTTAAGTAAGCTCTACTCCCAGCTTGGGGCTCGAACTCATGATGCTGAGATCAAGATTCACATGCTCTACCGACACAGCCAGCTGGGTGCCCCTCCCCAGTTCTTTGCAATGTGCAGCCAGGGCTGGGAAGGACCCATGTGGAGAACACGCGGGTGCGGTCGGGTTTTGGGTCGCCAGACAGCACCAGGTGCTTACAATGAATCGTGATGGGGAACGGAGGACACGGATGGATGAGCGACAGTCTTCTCAACCTGTACTTCATTCTCATTTGTCTCCAGGTGGCCCCTCCGAAGGCAAGCTGATCCCGGGAGATCAGATTGTAATGATTAATGATGAGCCCGTCAGCGCTGCGCCGAGGGAGCGGGTCATCGACCTGGTCAGGTGCGTGGCTCACTCCCCGGGGCCCCGTCCTGCTGTGAAGGCTATTCCACAGCCCTGAGACCTCATCCAGCAGAGGAAGGGCTTCCCACGAGCCACTTTAGGGCAGAAACGCAAGCCCGCGCGTTCACCTTGAAAATGCTGGTGCCATTGACCTCTAACATAAAAACCCATGCCCCCTAAACACAAAACACGGGCACCTTGACTGTTAACACAACGTGGTGACTCCTTTTCCCATCACTATAGCCAAAGGTCGCCTTTGTTCCCCTTCCCAAACTACTAACGCGTTGCTATTGCATAATCAAGGAGGTAAAAATGCAATGCCCAAATGCAGTATGAGTGATGAGTAATTTTATATAATCCCATGGATACACAAACATATAGTTCACTGAGTTTTCATACTTGACTGAGTGATTCATTACCGAATTGTGAAATCATCAACCGACAGAAAAGGATAATTAGGTCAAAGCTGCGACAGTTTAAAAATGTGCTTGGTTTATTGGTTTAGCTTGATCCTAGATAGAAGCGATTTGTTGTGTGATATTCTAAGTGGGGCACCAGAAAATATATTTTATGTGATGTTACCGTATTGGTCCAGAATCTCCTTAAGAGCCCACTGGAGTTTCTCTCCCACAGTGTAGTCAGGGCAAAAAGGGGTCATTAGAAGTTTTCCAAATGAAGCCATGCCTATTTTATGAGTGAAGCCGCTTGTGTTCCGGGGGTGTAGAGGGATAATGGGTATGTGACACCCGTCTTTTGTAAATCGATTTTTTCAAGCATAATTGACGCAGAAGCTAAAGCTATCACAACACTTTAAACTGAGAAGGGGGTCTTCTAACATTTATGCTCTTTCATGACAAAAAGTACCCCTGCGCTTCGAAATGGCCTTAAATGGAAGTGTTTCTGGGGTTTTCCGGAGAAAGTTTCTTGCCCAAGCTTCGCTCGGCTTCTGCTTCGTGGAAAAGCACTGGCTGGTCATGCATCCTTGGAAGAACTGGGAGGAGGGTAAGACAGAGAAATAGAAATAGAGGAAGCTTATTTTTCAGGTGAGCAACGGTTCCAGTTTTAGGGCGGGAAGGCCCACATCCTGGGAAACCTCTCCGTCCTCGAACGGCTGGTCACCCTCATGTAGTGTAGGCCTTTTATACTGGAGCCTTTGCAGCTGGCTGGCAGAGTGCTTTGGTGGGGTGTCCGCATCTCCCCGGGGTGTGCCTCCACCGGGCCCTGAGGCTCGTGTCCGACTCCCCCTGCATCAGGAATGAGACCTCTGATTTTCCCATGGGGCAAGAATGTATGACTCAGGAGTCGCTGGGTACTTTCAAGCCCTGGGGAGGGAGGTGCAGTGTTACCATTTGGAGTCACTTCTTTCTTGAGATGCTTGTGGCTGTCGGCGGGGACAGACCTCATCCAGGCAGGCTCTGAGCCTCCTATAGCCTTGCATCCAGAGTACCTTGTTTGGGCCTGATGGCAGGCCACACGGTTATTTTGTTTTCTCCTAGGTACACGCCTCTATAATCAGTTCTATTGATTTGTGTGTCCGGGGGATCATAGAAGAAAGAAAATGTCTGTGTTTGGGTTTCCTTGGACTGAATTGCTTGCTGTGGGACAGAGACAGAGCCAAAGCTGTCTAAAAGCATGATCATTTCTTAGCAATCCTACGGGGGGGGGGGGCATCTAAAAAGAACCCCCCCCCCATTTTTCCCTTCTGCTTTAACACATTACGAAGGAAGTGGCCTCTCCGTAAACAAAATCGCTGTAGGTCTTTATGGGCAACAGGGTTTGGTGAATATTCGTTGGCTAAATGCACGACAGCTCACACTCCATACCCAGCCTGCCACCTGTTTCTGCACCGCCTAGGAGCTAAGAATGGTTTTTACCATTTTTAAATGGTTGGGGGGAAAAGGGAGACTATTTTGTGACACACGCCAACCATGTGAAAGTCAAATTCCAGAGTCCGCAAATAACGTCTTGTTGGAAAACAGCCACACTCGGTCATGTGCGTGTTGCCCAAAGGTCTTGTCTCCCTATGGCAGCAGAGTCGAGCACTCGTGATAGAGACCCATCTAGCCCTTTACAGGAAAGGTTTGTCAACCCCTGTTTTAGGAGATCTTGCAGGAACTAATTGCATTTTCTTTGGTGATTACTGCAACATTCCCACACACTTGATGAAGAGGTTCCATTTGAAATGGAATGCATGTACGCTTTTTAAACATCATGAAGTACTTCGGGTGCATAAAACTTCCTGTCATGTGTCAAGGCCCACCCTCCGGGTTGGAGATCGAGAGGGCAATAGGAGAGAGCCGAGGTCTCCTTTGTTCCTCTGACTGGCATTGGCTGTTGACTCCCTTTCTGTCATCCATCCGTAAAAGCTCACTGTCCTGTGAAGTCCATGCATGAATTCTTTGGGGGTGAGAAAGGAGGGCATCCTGGGAGCCACTCGTAGGGCATACTGGGAGCACGGTACCGAGCATGGGGGTCTGGCGCCGACAAGACCAGCTACCGTTCAGGTGATCTGCTTGACCCCATCACAGAGGCCAGGAGGTACCCTCTGCCCGGATCTCGGCCCTCTGACAACGCCAAAGTTCTAGATTTCTTACGTGGACTGGAGGAGGGAAGGGGGGGAGGGGAGGTGCTGGCTGGCAATAAAAGATCACATTGTACCTCTTCCTAGAAAGTTCTGGGGGGTCTCACTTGTTCGCAGCTCACTTTGGAATGGGGCCTGAGTGTCTCTTTGCAAGTGTCTCACTAGTATGTGAGAAGAGCACAGTTTCATTCCGGAATGTGGCCTGATGTCGTGGAGTCAGGATCCACCTAAGTTCCATGAGAAAAGAGACCTTGTCTGTGTTGTCCCCCCACGTGTCCCCATGACCCGGCCGCAGGCCGGGCTCACAGGAGGCACTCAGTAACAATGCGTTGAGTAAGCGGGCAGGCTCTGAAGAACACTCTGTGAAGACTATTGACTTCGATGGTTTCCCCCAGCCCTTCCTTCAGCTCGTGTTCTGCAAGTGTGAATGTCAGCTGAGGGCTTTCATTCACTGATTTATCAAACCTTTTTAGGCACCCAGTGCATGCAGGACCCAGAGCTAGGCACCAGCCACAGGGGGCTCACAGTCCTCACTACCCTAATGAGTCATGGTGGACCTCCTCAAGACAGACAAGACCCCCACATCGAACCCTTGGGTGAATTTCTCAGAGTCAAAAAAATTTTGCTAGTGAGGAAAGCACCTAGGCCCTGGACGCTACTGAGATGGTCATCTAAAGATAAATGTATTGCGCTGAGATTAAAGGGAGCAATACATTTATCTTTAGAAGAGTAACAAGGTGCTTTCTTTTAACCTAAGAAAGCCTAGTGCGATAACACGGTGCAGTTCCCCGGGATGGAACGCCCTTGGTTGTAGCGTTCCTTTGGTGGCCGATGCCTTCCAACTCATTAAGCCAGAATTTGGAAATAATGCATTTCTCACTAATGAAAAAAGTTCAAGTATTAGAAGATGTTCCTGTGCCTTCCCATGAGCTCAGTCGTCTGTCCGCCATATGCATACTAACCTAAAAATGTAGCTTGTGTACCATCGTCTCTGGGCTTCTCAGTCGATATGTGTTTTAATGTCTGTATCTTACACAAGATAAATTCCCTTTCTGTTCAATAAAATATCCCATTTTCTTAGCCACTAAGGAAATTCGGAAAAACACTCATCATTTTAATAAGCCTGTAAAATTCGCTCTTTAAAAATTGGCATCCATTTACTCCTGTAAGTGGTTCAGTCTTGTTTTGTTCTTTTTTTTCCCTCCCAGTACAGCATTTGCTCGTGAATCACTTTTTGTTTCCAGATACTTTTGTGTTTCTTTGTGCATTCTTTTTCTTATCATTTGGTTGCTCTATGATAGCAAATTATTTATTTTTCTAGAGAAAATAAAAGAGTTTCTCGGAGACCAATTTACTACTATAGTAACCACATTTGGGGTTTTTCATGTAGCCTCAAAAAGCTGTAATTGCTGTGCTGAAATTAGACGAGTTCTGTTCATTTCACAGTTGTCTAAGTTGTTAACTCTCGCTCATACTTTCGAGTGGTTGAGGAGCAAAATCTTTGAAGAATCCGTGCCCTTTGCAAATTACCAGATCTTTCTTCTTTAGAAGTATCCAAGGATAATTTCCCTTGGCTTTTCATAATTAGGCAAATTAACTTAAAAGAGTTCCCAAGATTTTATTTTTGAAATCTATGGAGTATAATTGCTCATAGACGTTATGAATTGTGCCCCATCCCTCAAGGCTAGCCAATCCAGTTGAATTTATTTGACTTCAGCAAACAATTATTGAGCATTAGCTGGGTACCAAACGTCATGTAGGATACTGGCGATGCATAAATACCAAAGACGTGATTCCTGCACTAAAGGAGGAGACTTCTAACTAACTGCACTGTATTTACTAGTGTTGCAAGGCTGCGGGGGAGGGTAGTGTTCGGTGGGAATGTTTGGTGAGGGCAGATGGGGATGTGCAGGAATGTAGTGAAGTTGTAAAGGGTGGCTGTTGACCCTGAGTGGCAGGGCAGGTTATGGCTGGAGAGGGGGCTGTAAAATCGATCTCACCTTTGTCCCCCGAACCCCCAGAGCCTCCTGATGGACACTTCCTTTCCAGCGTGCAGTTACGAAGATACACATTGCTAATGTGGCTGTCCTAAACCACAACCTCAAAATCTGGTCCTGCAGCCGCCCCCCTAATGCGGCAACAAAGCTGCTGGCTTGCTTTAGACTGGAGGCACTGGTCTTTTGTGATTCAAGATTGGATAAAAAGCATGGGCTTCTGCTTCCTCCACCCAGGAGAATCCGCGTGCGCACGCAGTTTCGCATAGAGTCAGAATGTTCCTGGAGTCCCAGCAGGCCAATCCCAGTCTTCGAGCCCTGGCAGCAGAATCTGAACGTGCTGGCTCCCTTCCGTCCCTTTTGTTTCTTTCCGAGTCTGAAGGTAACGGTGAAGAGCCAGATATGCGAGCAGCTCAGTCTTCCCCACCCTTCCAGCAGAGCAGTGAAAGCTGAGGGTTGCCCAGCCCGTGATGAGAAGGCACAAGGGTTGAACTGGAAACTAGCTCCCCTTCTCCCAACTCTGCGACAGGGCAGCTCACCATCCCTCCATCTGTCTTCTGTCACCACCCAGGTTGATTATGCCTGTTGGTCTATGTAATGAGCTGTGCTCCAGGTACAGCCACATCTAGAGAAGATTGTCCACATCTCTCGGACGCATCACCCTTTCTATACTAATGTTCTGTGATTGCGGAGCAGTAGGGTTCTTCCAGTAAGTATAATAAGAATAAGACTAGATGGTAAATTACTAGCCATCACTTTAATTCACAAAGGACAAACACTAATTTTTAGCGGCATTCCTTTTCCCTAAGTGACTATAATATATAAAAACACGCCAGGCAATGTACAAATTTCCTTCTAAAAAAAATTTTTTTTTAGTGTTGTTTTTTTTTTTTTTTTTGAGAGAGAGAGAGAGAGACACAGTGCAAGTGGAGGAGGGGCAGACAGAGAGGGAGACACAGAATCCGAAGCAGGCTCCAGGCTCCAAGCTGTCGGCACAGAGCCCGATGCGGGGCTCGAACCTACGAACTGCGAGATCATGGCCCGAGCCGAAGTTGGAAGCTTAACCGACTGAGCCACCCAGGCGCCCCTGTACATATTTCCTTCTATGGTCAGGAAGATTATTCCAATAATTATGACCAGAATGCCCAAAAGCACAACTCATGTCTTCCCTAGAACACGTACCTCTCAACAAGACGGATGAGCCAACTCACCCCCACAATCACAGCCAGAGCTCTGTGTATAGCTTTGAAGGGTAACGTTTTTGACATTCAGGAGGAAAAAAGAGAATATTATCAATCACATCCCGACTAATGATGAGAGTTAATATGTATTAAGTCCTTCTTATATGCTAGACCCTTTCATTTCCTTCATACGAAGACCAGACAACACTTAGACGGCGCTCCCAATACGCTGTCCTGTGTACATTTTGTATAGTAACTCATTCAGTCCTCACAGTGATTAATGGATGCAGTGGTTACCTCTGATTTACAGATGGGGAAACTGAGGTGCAGAAAGGTTAAGGGAAGTGCCACCATCCCGCAGCTAGTAAGGGGTGGAGTGAAACCCAGTCTGGCTCCTGTAGTGACTGCTTTTAACCTGCTCATCACGTGTACTGCTTAGAACAGCCCTGTGAGCAAGGAGTGTTGATAGTACCCCATTACAGAATGGGAAAGGGGCTTAAAGAAGTTAAAGCACTTGCTCAGGGCGAGGAAGGAGGCGCACAGTGGGGGGTGGAAGAAGCCAGTATGAATTACCTGGACCTGTTCGTACCGAGGGGACCAGCCTGGTTATCTGGCATACAGAGTCCTCACTCCGTAGGCCCAACAGACAGCAGAGCTATATTTGGCCTCTAGAACCCGGATCTTAGCACCCACACCCTCCATTTGGGGATTGTACGCAAAAAGCCCATCTCCCGTCCCAGGTTGGCCAAGCACTCACTTTGATTTTAGCAGGAAGTGCTCAGGAGTACCTGGCTGTTGTAATTCGTGGAAGACCGGCAAGCTTAATAAGGGCGAGAGAAACCATTTAGAAGGGACCTGTCGAAAAATTAGATCTCAGCCCATCTGTCTTCTTATCAGTCTCTCTCCTCATCAGAATTATAATGGAAAGTCAAATCAGATCATGTTCCAGGGGCGCTGTGTCTGCAAAAGAATATATTAGGAGGGTCACCTTCCTGTCTAATTTCGGCTGGGCTTAGATGCATCACGATGCTGCTTAGTAAAATAACAAAGCCAAGAACATCTACGGAGCATCGGGCATATAAAATATGCATGATGATGTATGATACAATAAGGCCTTATTATGGAAAGACCAGCAAGCAATTTCAGTGAAAACACGAAAGAACAGCCCCTTGGTATGCTGACACCACACCTTGTAGACTTACCTGATACGTTTTCTGACAATTGCAAATTACAGAGCCTGGGGAGAAAGAGGTCAGCAGTTCTAGAAAATGGAGCGTGTGCGAAAACATTCTAATAAGGACAAAGTAGAAAAGGCGATTTGGGTCCATAGTTCATAAAGGTGATAATGAAAGTTAAGAAGAAAAATGGTGTCGTTCAGATTATTTCAACATCCCCTATATTTTGTTAACGAGCACCGCCAACTCTCTCGGCACATCTCGCCATTACCGTACATGCTCATGTGCAACTCGTGTGTGGAAAACGGGCGTCGAAGATTGAAGAGTCACAAAAAGTTTTAAACTAGGGCATGTTCTCAATTAGCTCATATGGTTGACACTACTGAATATCTTAACATCTTATCTATATTAAGAAAAAAATGGTAGGGGCACCTGGATGGCAACCAACTCTTGATTTTGGCTCAGGTCGTGATCTCACGGTGTGTGGGTTTGAGCCCCGCGTTGAGCTCTTCACTGACAATACAGATTCTCTTTCTCCTTCTCTCTCTGCCTCTCTCTCTCTCTCTCTCTCTCTCTCTCTCTCTCTCTCTCACTCAAAATAAATAAACTTAAAAAGCAAAAATCAAATATTAAAAAAAAAATGGTAGAAGATGATTATTGGCCCTATGCTGTGTTCTGTTAATCCTTTTGAAGTACAAGTTTATAAATTAGTCCACACACTTTCTATATATAAGTACTGAAAAGACCAAACAAAAATCTTGGTGAGCCTTCAGTCAGAACGTGACCAGGACCAACTCTAAGCCCCATTCCCTAGAGATTTTACTAGAAGGTCTCAAACGCTCAGCACCAGAGCCCATCTCTTCAGGCAAACCAGTGGGTGGGCAAGAGTCTCTGTCCCAATGCTCAGATGTGCAAGAAGTGTATTTTTTTTTTTAAGTAAGCACTATGCCTGGGGCACCTGGGTGGCTAAGTCAGTTGAGCGTCCGACTTCAGCTCAGATCATGACCTCACGGTTTGTAACGGTTATAACTCTTTAATATATGAATATCCTAGTATTTAAACATCTCTGGAGATCTTCTTTTTAGTCTTGGTCATGTTCATCCAGGAAAATGACAAGTTCCCCTGGAGAAAGAAGGCTTAGGGGAGATTCTGAGTTTTGCCACATACCAATTCATTAATTCTAGGGTATTTCCTCAAGCATACCCTTTCTTCATTAAAAAGTTCTGCATCTAGGGGCGCCTGGGTGGCTCAGTCAGTTAAGCATCCGACTTCAGCTCAGGTCATGATCTCAGAGTTCATGGGTTTAAGCCCGTGTCGGGCTCTGTGCTGACAGCTCGGAGCCTGGAGCCTGCTTTGGATTCTGTGTCTCCCTCTCTCTCTGCCCCTCCCCTGCTCGTGCTCTGTCTCTCTCTGTCTTTCAATAATAAATAAACGTTAAAAAATATTTTTTTTAAGTAAGCACTCTGCCCAATGAGGGGCTTGAACTCAAAATTCCAAGATCAAGAGCTGTGTGCTCTACTGACTGAGCCCCAGAAGTGTATTGTTATTTATCCATTATATAATAATCCGAATTTTATTCCAAATCCCCACCCTAGCGTCCGGTCGGTTCATTCCCTTGCCACAGTGCCGAGTCTCCATCTGGGGGCATTGCCGCAGCAGGAGGAGGCACTGGGGGAGGTGAAGCGTGTCCCCTCTGCCCGCATCATCCATTTTGCTAGAACTTGTTGGGATATCTTTGTGCCCAGCTGGTCTGCCTTTGCTCAGTCACCTAGGCGCGGAGCTGCCGTGGCATCCCTTGTTCACCACTGTCGGCTCTTCCTTAGCCACCTCTCCGTCATCGTGGGTGCGCTTACCCCTCCTGAGCCAAACTGGGACATAGACTATTCTCTGGGGCTCTTTTCCTCCAAGATCTGGTCCCCCCTCCCAGAGTTCTGACTACGAAAGAAAGCCCAGATCATTGTAGTCTTCAGTTCCACCAGACTATTTGAAGGTTCCCAGTGGAATCTTCCTGGAGGAAAAGCTCTTGAAAAGAGGGGAAGGATGCCTGCTCTTGGATAGGCACCCACAATTTGGTGCTTTTCTGCACACCCTAAGATCCACTCTGTTCCCCCACCCTCTGACCAGTGTCCATGCCGGAGAGGAGGAAGCTTTCCTCTGATTTGCTGAATGTCCTTCCCAGCCTTTAGTTTTTATCTTCAGTTCTTAGAGCCTAGATATTTTTCCACTTCTGTCACAGCCCTGTCCTGGACTGATGAGTGGCGTGTGATCTGGCTGACCCCATGGGCAAAGAAATGAGAGGGGAATGTCGGTGAATATTCCAAAATATTATCCTGCTCCCTGATGACAAGACCTGTTGTGGCATAGAAATCAGAGCAATTTGATTTCAAATGCCACCTCTGAAATGGATTAGCTGTGTCTGATGTTGGACAAGGGCTTAATTTATAGTAATCCTGTGTCTTGACCCATAAAACGAAGATCTGTTGTAAGAATTAGATAAACCAGAATGAGAGAATGTATGTGAGAACACTGTGCGACTTGTAATCGGTTAGGTCTTTGTGTCAGATGTTGTCATTAATGCTCTTGACGTTGCAGAGTAGGAGGTTGGAGCACCATCCAGATATTCCGTCCAAACCATGGAGAGGAACCTGAAATTTAGTTCCAAGGAAGAGAACTAGGAATTTAGTCTTTCAGGATAAAGAGAACTTGAGGAACGATGAAAAAACCCAGAAGGCCGTCAGTTGGTTTGCCGAGACTGGCCCCCAGAGCTCTAGAACCCAGCAGTGCTAATCGTGAACTTGACTTGGGGATCCACACAGGTGTGCAGCCGTGCGTTGGATGAGGTGCTGGCCAGAACATGAGGGATTTAACTGTTGTGTCCTATGTGTGAGGTGGTTGTGGGGCTATTGGCATGTGCCTTGCCGAGGTTAAGATTAGGTTAGGAACGTCCTAAATCAGGAGTCGGCAAACTTTTTCTGCAAAGGACCAGGTTGTAAATATTTTAGGCATTGCCGGCCATATGGTCTCTGTCACAGCAACCCGATTCTGCCGTTGTAGCACGTGAGCAGCCATAAATAATAGGTAAACAAAGTGGGGGACCAGATTTAGCACCCCCCCCCCCCCGCTGCCTGCCTGTTGTCTGCTGGCCCCTGGCTTAAACCAATGAAAATGTAAAGGGACCAGTTCTGAAGATAAGGGGGCAATAGGGACAGGACAGTGAAACAGAGTGTTGGGCGGGGGGAGGGGGAGTTTGCTAGGGATCATCATAAACAAAGCAAATATTGTGGACTCCCTGGCCACCTAAAATCCTTTTTGGAAAGTGGAGAGATGGGGGGAAAAGTAAGAAACCAAGCAAACAGGTAAACATCACAGACTTCTGTAGCGTTTTCACTTATCCTCCCTAGTCAGCCCCCAAAGTTAATTACTCCCGTATCTTCAGCCGCTGAAATGTACATACATCTTTACTATAATCTATACCACACAAGGTTATCTGTGTTTGTGAACTTGTCCGTCTTTGTCACAAGTGTGTGTTTTTGTTTTGTTTTGTTTTGTTTTGTTTTGAGAGAGAGAGGGCAGGGAAAGAGAGAGAGAGAGAGAGAGAGAGAGAGAGAGAGAGAGAGGATCCCAAGCAGGCTCTGCACTATCAGCTCAAAGCCTGACGCAGGGCTTGAACTCATGAACCCCGAGATCATGACCCGAGCCAAAATGAAGAGCCTGATGCTTAACCGACTGGAGCCACCCAGGCGCCCCACAAATGTGTGTTCCTTAGTGACAAAGACCAGGATTAGGATAGCACTAGCTGCTGTGACAAACCCCAGACTCTACGGTGCTTCAGTCACAATAGGAATTTGTCAATCACATAAGGGCCATAATGAGTGTTCCTGATGGGCGGACCGCTCTCCTTCCGCGGAGAGTCCAGGGACCCAACCCAGACCCTACCTGTTTTGTGACTGGCCATCTTCAGCACACGGCTTCCGGTTTGTCCTTGTCAGACTGCAGAAGGGGAAGAGCTTGGAAGGGCACGTGGAAGGGTTGCCTGGGCCAGGCCCGGAAGGGGCGGGGCGGGGCCGAAACGGCACTTCCAGTCTCCTTCCTTTGGCAAGAAGCCAGCCACATGGATGACCCTACCTGCACAGGAAGCTCTGTGCCGTCCGGGAGCCTGATCGGTGGCGGGAGTGGGCATGCAGAGCCCAGAGCCACTTTCTGCACAGACGCGATTTTATGTGTCACGCTGGCCTTCCTGCCTGGTGCAGTGCTCAACGCAAAACTGAAAAGAGATTTTTTTTTTTTTTTTTTTTTTTTAGGACTACCTCTAAAAGCGAGTGTAACACAGACCTGCCTTTTAAAAGATTATGTGCAATTTGTCTCATTAGTCTTTTCATCAAACCTAAACAAGCCGATAACCTTTTCAGCAGTGGCGCCGGAAGCAGGTGCATTGTTTGTCCCCTGCTTTCACATATGTGTTGGTTTTAGTCTTGCCGCCTGTGTTCCAAACGTCTCCACCACTTCACCAGCATGGCTCACGGTCTTATCTCTATCCGCCTCACTTTTACTGGCTGCATTCTTTCTTCTCAACCGCCTCACACCACCTTAGACTCTGCTCGTAGATTTGAAATGAGGCGTCTAGGGAGTGGTTTCAGTTACCGTTCCGAAATTCAACTACCCTTTCTGCAGCGTCAGGTCTCGTACCCAGCATAACCAGAGTTACATTTATGCCTACGCTGAAGGTGACCTCTGGTGACTTATCTTTTCTTGAAGAAAAGCAGCGGGGGGCTCTAAAGGTTGTATTTATGCCTTCTCTGCATTGTTTACATGTGAACTTGCAGACCAACCTCCTCCCTTCCTAACTGAGTCGGCATCCTAGCTACGGGATCTCCATGTGCCCCCTTGGCGTGGCTTTGCAGAATGTAGTGGCGTGAAACAGGCAGCTCTCAGCCAGCTGTCAGTCGGGGCGGGTAACAGCTTTAGAGTCCCCATCCCCCAGAAGTTTGTGATGGAAGATGATGGGTGTTTTGTGGGAGGCCATTCTTCACCACGCAGGTCTGTCCTTGAATGGAAGGAAACTTAACATCTGTGGCCCCATCTGCTAAATCCTAGTGGTGCTCCCCAACACTTGGGGATGTTCTCGCCCCATTGAGGACCACTGGAGATGACAGTTACGAAGTCTCGCCTTAAGCGTACTATGATCGGTAGTCGACCCAACTCACCTTCTTCTCAGAGGGTGCAGTTCCAAATCCCTGCAAATGAACGATTCCCCGGCGAGTGGGAATGTCCAAAGATGGTGAAATATCCGTGAAATGGTTGAGAAGAGAAGAGGGGAGGTAATGAGGCAAGTCCTGTCCCGTTCCCAAGCAACAGAGCACGGAGCAGGGAGGCAGCAATCACCAAGAGCCACCCTCTCCCTGCTGGGAGTCCAGATGGTATGGTAGCAGAGACCCCGTGTTCATAAACTAAATGGTAAGACAGTGAATTTTAGTTATAAATAGGATCTATAAAAATGTATTGGCTTATAAATCTCCGGCAGAAAAAGATTCTTTGAACAAGTAAGATGCAGGCAGAGATTTTGTCCTCCCTTGCCACTCTTTCGCTACCGTGTTTTTTCAAGCAAACAAAGTCTGCTGGAAGAGGCACTGGAACCAAATTTTTGAAGACAGGAAAAGTGAAGCAAGCACCATTTTTTGAGCCCACCCGTGTGCCACATACACCAAATCCTAGCACACCTCTGTGATCGGGAGGAAGGAGAGTCATTTACAGTTAAAAAAAAAACAAACAAACACGGTTAAACACATGCTGACTGTATGCTAGGCTCCAAGCTTCGCTAGTGAGTTCCGGAATTTGCTCAAGGTCACTTAGCCATACTTGAGGAAGCCAGGAAGTCAGTCCAGTGTCCATCTATGGTACTCTCTGTTACTCCATGTTGTCCCTTGGTGCCTGAGTCACATCCCCAGGACCCTTGCATGACCTGAACAAGACGGGAACTCTCCCAGGACACAACTGAGAATATGTTTCCCGCCAGGTCACTGGGTAGGAATTATTTTTTAATTTTTTTTTTTTTATCTTTTAAAGTTTATTTTTTGAGAGAGAGAGAGAGAGAGAGGGAGGAGTGCACACTCACATGAGTGGGGGAGGAGGAGAAGGAGAGAGAGAGAGTCCCAAGCAGGCTCCCCACCTAGAGCACAGAGCCCGACGTGGGGCTCCAACCCACACACCATGAGACCATGACCCGAGCCGAAGTCGGACACTTAACCTCCTGAGCCACTCAGGTGCCCCAGAAATATTTTTCAAAAGGATGTTTTTTATAACTGGTCTTAGGGGGTTACCATTTTGTACACACTACCTAGTCTCTTTTTTATGTTGGACAACATGCATACCCACGGAAAACGGAGACTGTCTTTGACACCATTTGCCCGCTCTGAAATAATTTTTGATTCCACATGCAAACATATGAGCCTATCAAATCGGCTTTTATTTCATCATTTTTGCATATTAGTATCCTGTATATTATAAATCGGTCTTTACTAAGCGTACCAAATTATATTCCACGACGTAGTAGTCATTAAAAAGCAGTTAATAAGCCATTTGATTACAACTTAAAAGATGAAATAGGAACTCGTTTACTCTGTGAGTTACTTCTGTTTGGACAGGCAAGTACAAAAAAAAATGCGGATCTTGGCATTTAGACAGAAGAGGGTGTAATTTATTATTATTCTGAACAAGATTCCACTTCTATTTCAACACCTTTGCCTTTTTGTATTCTGAGTATTTCCCATGTAAACAACCAAGGCAAAATTCATTGCTGATTCTAGATCAAATAATAAAGGATCCAGCAAACAAAAGATTTGTTAGTTTCCCCCCATATGAGAACTTATCACTATTAAACATCTTTCTTTTCCTTTTGCCTCCGTGGTGACGTCTATTTATATTTTTATGCACAAAAGAGGCTACATCTCTGTGTCTAATAAATGGGATTGCTCTGTGGACTGAGCATTCTTGGGTTTTTACAAGAAGCATGTCAAAGCTGAATTTTCATCACCCGCTCTGAAACTCTGCCCCAGGGTGTTTTCATTTATATTTAATGTTAAATCAAGTATATTAGAGGTGGAACAGACTGTTCTTTATCGAACCCAATCAACAGTATCAGCTCACTTTGAATTCCCGGAAATCACATAGGGAATGTTCTTTCTCATAGAGCACTTCAGGGTATCTGGGTGACTTGGAGCTTGGTAATTTCAAAACTGAATAGCCAAACACAGGAACAAAGGAAACCTCTCTCGGGATTTATAATAAAAAATAAATAAATAAAAAATACCAAGCTTGCGGAAAGATTCCAAAAGTGTGAAAATTTCGAAAAAAACGCACGCGCATTTCTCACCCTTTAATTTCCTGCATATATTATGTTTCTGAAACACAGCGAGGTACCAGTTTCCATTATTTTGCAAAGTAATGCGATACGTGGGAGGTCCCTAAAAGTGCGTTTCCTCTGTAATTTGTTTTCTTTTCTCCATGAAGCCCCTTTCCTTGGGCTCTCGAATATACAGTTTGTCTTATAAGTAGCACAGCTGTGATTACTAAGAGCCTTTCAGGTAGAAGTGAAACATAGTTCAAACTGGCTTAAGTGAGAAAGCGAGTCTACTGGCTGATGGAAGTCAAACGGACCTAGGGTGGAGCTGGCCAGGCATACGGGGAGGCAGCTGCTGAAACCCGATGGTACCATGAATCCTTTGCCCCCCATCTCTTGCCTTGGCCCACTTTCCCGTGTGGGCTTCTTTAGGAGAGCTCTCTCCCAGTAATAAGGCTAAATCAGAGCTCTAGGTTTGCATGCCACCACCTCAACAGCTCAGAGGGGTGAAAGACCACCATTTCCCACAAAAACGACCCCAACAGAGCTTTTACTTGTCCACTAAGGTGACTGTCTACCCCTAAATAAATCACTGGCACTAAGGGAGTAGACTCTGCCTCCCGTGCAGAGCCGGGGGGGCGGGGGGGGGGGCATTTTTAGAATCCAAGAGTTGGAGAGGTGGGTTCTGCCAAGGAAATCTGGCGGCCATTGCTAAAAGAATGGACCGGATCCTGGTCAAGCAAAGGAAACACCTGCCACTATTACTGGTCGCTTGAGGCTGCAGGTTGTTTTGGAAACGTTTGATTATGGAAAACCTTGGAAAAGATCATAAGTGTAGAGAAAAGTATAGTCAACCCATGCTCCCATCACCCAGCTTCAACAGTCATCAACTCATGGCCAATCATCCATACCCCAAGACACCCCCCTTACTCTTTCCTGATATTGAAGCAAACCCCACATATCATACCATTCCATCTATAATAATTCAATATGTATCTCTAAGAGATCAGCATTCTTTATAAAAATTACAAACCCAGGGGCGCCAGGGTGGCTCAGTCAGTTAAGCGTCTTGAGTCTTGTTTTTGGTTCAGGTCATGATCTCATGGTTCAGGAGATAGAGCCCCTCGTCGGTCTCTGTGCCAACAGCCCTGAACCTGCTTAGGATTCTCTCTCTCTCTCTCTCTCTCTCTCTCTCTCTCTGTCCCTCCCCTGCTTGGGTGCACACACTGTCTCTCTCTCTCTCAAAATAAATAAATAAACATTAAAAAAAATTAAAAACCCATAATAGCATTATCACACCTAACAGTATACAATATAATCAAATATTCACAGTATTCCTATTTCTTCCATGGTGTCTCATAGCATAATTTCTTGTTATGGTATATGTTTTTTTTTTTATGTTTATTTATTTATTTTTTTTTAATTTTTTTTTAACGTTTTATTTTATTTTTTTTGAGACACAGAGAGACAGAGCATGAACAGGGGAGGGTCAGAGAGAGGGAGACACAGAATCTGAAACAGACTCCAGGCTCTGAGCTGTCAGCACAGAGCCCGACGCGGGGCTCGAACTCACGGACCGTGAGATCATGACCTGAGCCGAGGTCGGCCGCTTAACCGACTGAGCCACCCAGGCGCCCCTGTTTATTTATTTTGAGAGAAACAAGAGAGCATGAGCAGGGAAGGGCCAGAGGGAGGAGGAGAGAGAATCCCAACCAGGCTCCACGCTGCCAACGCAGACCCCCACATGAGGCTGCATCCCATGAACCAGGAGACCATGACCTGAGCCAAAATCAAGAGTCGGAGGCTCAACTGACTGAGCCACCCAGGTGCCCCATTATCAGAATAACTTAAAAGAGAAAATATTTGGTTACCCTGGTGAACAATTCAGTTTTCAAAACGAGTTGTTTCACTGTCATTTCTCCCCACCCCCAATTTTTTTAAATGTTTTTTTTTTGAGAGAGAGAGAGAGAGAGAGAGAGAGAGCACAAGCAGGGGAGGGGCAGAGAGAGAAGGAGAATCGCAAGTAGGCTCCGTGCTATCAGCACAGAGCCTGACGCAGGGCTTGAACCCACAGACATGTGGGAGCTGGACTGGAACTGAAATCAAGAATCAGATGCTCAATGGACTGAGCCACCCAGGTGCCCCAGGACAAAAAGGTTTTATCTAATCCCATCTATCTTTAATCTTTATCTCCTTTTTCTCAAACTAAATCCCAGTTCTCGGTGACCCTATCATGATTTCTCAGCTTTATCCCACACCACACACATTCCGGCCTCAGAATAACAATGCTGCCACAAATAACCTGATTACCCAACTCGAACTTGAAGATATTTTTGTTGCCGTTCTATTTGTCTTTATGTCCTATCTCACAAGGATGCTCAAAATACTGTTTTAAAACCACTTGGGACAGTTCCTCTCTTTGTCACTCTGCCTCTAATTATGTGCGGCTATAACCATGCGTCCAACAGGATACACGGGCTCTTTATTTCATTTTACAAGCAATATTTAGGGATTTTATTTAGCTGTGTTTTATAATTATGTCTGTTTTCATGATTCCCCAGCCAAAGCTACAAAATGTATGTCCAGGGAAGTGTAAATTCTGTCCATGTCCTCTCCTTCCCTATTTCCTCCCATATATATGTAACGCTTATTTTTTTTATTTTAGGTTGTGGTTCATTCTTCCACTGTTGAATATGAGCACATGCTCCCAATTTCTCTCCATTCTTAGAAATAATAGTGAACTAGACATACTTTTTTCACTTAACTATATATCCTAGCGATCAATACCTCATGTCATCATGTTTTTTACACACACACACGTGTCTGTTTGCTGGTGACTCATCATAATTAGGAAGACGTGTATTTTTATTCAGGTGGTTGTCGTTAGACCGATGCCTTTATGTAATGACCTAGTCTCCCCCCCACAAGCACACCCCCACCATTTTTTATTTGTTTGTTACCTATTGGTGTCCTACTGTCAACATTTTTTCAATTAGCTAATAACCTCATCTTTGCCCTTCTTGCCATCTCCTTGAACATTTAACTTGAACTAATATCTTTATACTCACAATCCATGTTCATACTCAGAAGGCCTGCGTCTGCCTACCTCTGCTCTCCGTCACCTTTCCTTTTTCTCTCCTCATTTTTAGATAGATGTATTAGATACCCACCTCGTAGAATCGAGCCAACACAGGGGCTCCCTGTCACCCAGCATCAGAGTGGTAGTTGTACAGGGACCGTGAGCTTGTGCCCCACCGCTCCGTAGACATGTCTATGGCGTGTGCTCCCTGGATGGGCATCTCTCACTTCTTGGGAGGACCTGTAGGCAATTCCAAGGTTTTTCTGGTCTCTGAGCCTACCCCTTTGTCATCCCTCCAGTTCCTCCCACACAGACACCATTGGTTTGATTTGGGCACCCATGGCGATATCTCACACCTAGTTTTGCTGGGATGTTGTCATGGGTTTTTGGCTTTGCTGTCTGAGTTGCTTTCCCTCTTTTTGTGGGGTGACAGCATGATTCCAATACTATTTCACCAACTTCGCGTAATCCTCCAATGGCGGCAGGTTTTATCAAAAAGCATGACATCTGGAGAACTACTTACAAATATTCAGCCTCTCTTCTGATCACGTAGCTCTTGAATTTCAGGAAGTCTCTTGCAGTCCTAGCAAACATACGATCAAAGGGTAACGATCATGGGTTCGGGTGAACTCCTGCTCTTTTTCATAAAGCAGAAACGATCGTATATTACGGAAAAAACAAAAAAACGTAGCTGTTTTGTTGGAAACAAATGTTTTCTTTTTTCCTTGGACGTGAACAGCAGACCAGTTCTTATGGCACGCCTATCATTTGCCATCTGAAGTTTAAATGCTGAGAATTTTTTACTCGTGGACATCAAACAAGGCATAGGTTTAAAAATTTGACTTCCTACAATGGAAAGAGCCTATTCATAAAGTAGTGTGGGAAATATTTGATCCCCTGAAGGCACTGCCTCCTGCCAGTGCTATTTTCATGCTATATGTTCTGTGATTAACATATGTGAGTGAGTAGCAGACTCACGGTAAAGATTTCCTTTATTTTCAGAATGATGATATAGAGGCTCAAAGGATACAGTATTTTCTTGAAGGTATGCAGTTGTCAATAGCAGAGCCCAGAGTCTAAAACTGATGCTAAGTGGAACGAAAATGGAGAACCATTGAACCGGGCCAGGCAGAAGCTATGCACACCATTTTCCACACAAGAAGGGATTCTAGCAGTTTCCATTGGAGAAGAGGCCCTGTACTTTTCATTTGCCCCAAGGATGGTGAGGAGAGGAGGGGGAATGAGAAGCTTGTTGAAAGGCTCGGGTAGTCTAAACATTGCGGTTCAATAGATCTCTCTCTCTTTTTTTTCTCCCAAGTTTTATAAGCTATAATTCAGAGAGGCACTAGGGTGGTATCTGCCCACCTCTGGATTGAAAAAGAAACACGGAATCAAGGCTATTTTAGGCATCTGTCAGGCTGTAATTACCTCTTTGCTCAGAGAAATCTTTATGTAAGACTAATGCAGATTGGCATTCCTTCGGTTTAAAAGAACATTTCCAGTTATCCTTTTAAAAGAAGGATCCTTATTAATGATGGGTCTTTCAATATGTTTTGATAGAGAGAAAATGTTCCCAAGATGGCCTTGACGTGGGAGATTTTACTTTTAATCTGGTCGGTTTCTTATTTACTGGCAAGCCCCAAATACGTTGAATTTTCTTCTTCAACTCTTTCTAGTTCAGAAATCCTCGAACGGCATTTATTCAAACCTGGACTTGTCCATTTAAACCCTCTACAGAACGTTTGCCTGCATTGTGACCACTTGTTTGCTGGTCTTGGGTCGGGCTTCCAGAAGTTCACCCTGAGAGGAGGATCCATGTGCCAGTGATGTCATAGGAAGGGTTCCCAGGAAAAATAAATAGGGGAGTGGGGGCATTCGGACTTAGAAGAAAAGGAGGCCAAACAAAGATGCCATGTCAAGCCAGATTCCAGATCGGTGTCTTTGGCTCACTCCCCAAGGGAGCAGAGCCACCTGCTATCCTCCTCTACCACAGGATAGTTACTGGCCAGCGTCTGCCCCCAGAACATGTAAATTCCCATTGAGGCAGTGGCCAACTCCGTAGCATAAGGATTTTTCCTGGATGTTTCCTGAACAAAGGGTCAAGTCCAGTCGCTGGATGATGGGAGTCAAAGCCCTGGGGATCAGCATATGCGCTGGATACTGACTGCTGGTGCTGCTTCCGCTCGGCTCTCTCGAGCAGACAAGGGTGCATAAGAAATGCAAGTTCAGCCGTGTTTTCCAGAAACACATCCCATATCAGAGACCCCCTGTACCTAATCCAACATTTGTTTCTAGCCCAACGTTCCATACTTACTGACCATTATCTCTAGAAAAAGGACTTGAGAGTGAATTAATCTAACTAGAAAAAAGACCTGATATAAAAAGAAAAACATGCTTTTCTAATCTTTAACTCACACCATAAATATGCGACTAAAGCAGCCTGAATGTTTTGACTGGGGTGATAGATCCCCAGCTACTTGAATGCCGCTGGAAAGAGTGGATGGTTTTTAAAAGAAATGATCCTATCCATTAACTGTAACCGTGTCGAAGAGAGCCGAATGCAAGGAAAATGTCTGAGTCCGAGCACTATCCCTGGGTGCTTGAAATATTTAAGCAACACGGCCATCCTGATATAAGCCAAAAGTCAAATCCTATTGTTACTGCCATTTTAGAGGTGAGAAAACTTAAGACTCAAAGAAACAAAATGTGTTCATTCGATAACTATTTATTAGGCACCCGCCGTGTGCCAGACCTGGTGGTATTTGCTGGGTATGGAGTAGCGAACACAGACCCGGGCCCTTCCTTCCTTCCTCGAGCCTGTGATCTAGTGAGGAAGTTGGACAGTAAGTGGTGAAGCGAGCAAATATATAGATAATTACACGCACGCTAAGTGCCGTGAAGGAAGAGAAAGTGACACTAACAGGAAGAATGATGGCATAGGAGTGGGAGACTCAGGGAAATCCTGAGTGATGAGGTACATTTAAGTTTTTCCTGAGAGGGTGGGAAAAGTCAACCAGGCAGAGTGGAGGGAAGAAATGAGCTTCGAGAAAAATAGGACAGTGTGGCTGTCATTCACCCGCAAAGGGAAATGTGGTATGAAAAGGCTAGAGAGAGAGAGAGAGAGACAGGAACTGAGTGATGGAGGTCTTCTAGAGTGTGGGTTAGCTCATTGTGCGCCAAGAGCCAAATCTGGCCCTTTGCTTGTTTTTGTAAATCAAGTTTTGTTGGAACATAGCCACGGACCATATTGTCTGTGGCTACTTTTGTGCTGTGACTACAGGCTAGAGACCATCTGGCCCACAAAGCCTAAAATATTGACTGTCTGGCCCTTTACAGAACACGTGTGCTGGCCTTTGATCTTGACTATGAAAAAGAGTCTGAATTTTGTTCTAGGAAAGAGGGCACCATTGGAGGGCTTTAAGCAGTAGTTAAAGAACCCAACTTACACTTTTACAACATCACTCCGTCTGCACTGTGCGGAGACATGAGTGGAGGCGTGAGCGGAGACAGAGAAGCCATTAGAGGTTCTTGAAAGAGTCCAGGTGAGAAACTACACCTAGAGAACTGACCCAGAGTAGTCCTCAGGATTTATGAAAGCTGTGTCAGAGAGGAAGCATCAGTAGGACTTGGTGGTATATTTGATGTGGAGATTGAGAGACCAGGAGAAACGGAGGGCAACTCCCGAGTTTCTTGCTTGAGCTGTGGGCACATGATAGCTCCAGGAAATGAGATAAGCCAACGGGAGTTAGCGGAAGTAATTTAGGTGAATAAGTAAGTTTAAGTTCATAAAGCCTGCGTTGGAGACCAACGCGTCATGATTTTCTGATAAAACCACGTGGTCTTCCACAGGCATCATCACATGGCTTTTAACCCTCAGTTGAATGAGTGCCTCTGGCATAAGGTAAGCAATAATAAATCTTTTCACTGCTGACACTTGGAGCGATTGTGTAATCGGGCCCCAAAGAAATGGTCAGAGTGCTCTGATTTAGGCAGATATGCCTATAATTGTGTGGCCTTGTCTTTATACTTGACAGAGTTTATGTCTAATTTATATGAGGCATAAGCAGGAGCTAATTTGGAGCTTCATCTTGAAGAGAAAAAAAAAACATTTCAGGCCATCGATTAGAATCTTTTGGTCATGAATTACATATGTACCCACCACACACTGCAGAGAGCATCTTTGGGGATGTACAGTATAGGATTCAGAATAGTCGTGGGGCCCTTGCCACTATAACGTTTATTTTGTGTCTGACAGCTGTGGGAGACCCACTCACCATGTCTCAGGTCCTGATTTGAAATCAGGAGATTCTAGAATTGTGCTGAGCCATAGGCTGGCCAGGAGTAGCTCTGAGGGCCCCACGCCTAAACGAGACCTCCCACGTGTGAGTCATCTTCTCATCTAGGCAGGTGGCAGGGCAGTAAGGGGTTTTCCTTCGGCGGCCTCACCGCTTCTCTCAGGTGGAAAGGAATTTTAAGCCCCATCATACCTCCACCCAAGTCTTCTTAAGCAGCAGAGCTGGCCCAGGTTGGAACGTGGGGATCTATATGGAGGACTTTCGGGGCACCTGGGTGGCACAGTCGGTTAAGCGTCCGACTTCAGCCAGGTCACGATCTCGCGGTCCGTGAGTTCGAGCCCCGCGTCAGGCTCTGGGCTGATGGCTCAGAGCCTGGAGCCTGTTTCCGATTCTGTGTCTCCCTCTCTCTCTGCCCCTCCCCCGTTCATGCTCTGTCTCTCTCTGTCCCAAAAATAAATAAAAAACGTTGAAAAAAAAAATTTATATGGAGGACTTTCATTCCCCCTTCTTTAAATGAACAGCCGGTCAGAATTCCCCCTACCAGTCTTACAGGGCGTACGTTTAAAGACATGTTTATATGATACATTACATGAGTTTCAAAGGAGCCATTAATGTCCCATTTGGGCAAAGAAAATGCAGTTTTTAAAAGAACTCCTAATGTGTGTTTGTATAATTGTCTCTCGTGGTATTTTTAATGTCACTACTGTTTTATCAAATATGAAAAATAAGACTTTACCATATACTATCAAAATAATATTCACCCAGCAATAGTCTCCTACCTATTTTCTATTGCCGGCTAATAATCTCACTTTGTTTCCAAAATGCTGTGATCCATTCGGACCTTGTTGTGTTTTATTTCGTGTTATTTTTCTATGCACGGTATGTTGTATTATGCTATGGGTAATTTTGAGAACTCTTGCTCTTTAACTCAGTTTTTGTATTTCCCTTTTCTTATCTTCCTCACCACCCTCGAGGACGTTTTCTCTCTTTTACATAGTTTAATATCCATCCTCCTGGAACATAATGAAACTCAAGAGAAAAAAAAAAACACAGTGTAAGGGACAATTTGTTCCTGTCCTTAAGATTGTTAACATACATTTTGATTTGCATAATTTTTAGGTGACTCTGGTTATGGACACGCTTCCATTTGGTGGCAGGACTGAAAAGTCTAGGATGATTAAAAACGGAAATCACCAACTTCGCCTGCCGTTCTTAATAGCCTTGAAAGTAGGAAATGGCAGTGGTTCTCCTGAAACTCTAATCTCTTATTATATTGGGGATATACTGGGAAATGATCTAAGCCACCCTGTTAGGTTCTATAGGAAGGAAGCTGTTTCACTACTTAGGTTTGTTTGCTGTTTGTTTTCAACCCCAGTGGATACCTGCATTTGAAAAGTAATCTTTGTATGATGCTTCATGTAGTAATTAGATAGCTCTTGAGAGTGAAATACTTTCTTTCTTCATATCAGCAGCCCAAATGTAGACTGTAAACCCTATTAATTCAAAGCAGAAAGGTCTTGAAATTCAGTGGCAAGGTTAGGGCAGTCCAAGTGCATGTTCAAAGCAGGATTTCCCAATAGACAGGAAAACAAGATTTCTCTCTGCCTTGCCATGGATTAATTTATAAATAGTTCTCTTCGGTTGAGGCTAAATTCAGACGTGGCAGGCACACTTCAAAAATTTAGTCTAAATCCCACAACCTCTTTCCATCAGTGAAATATTACCATGGTTGACTGAAAATCTGTCAACTTTTAGAGAGGATTAGGGCATTGCTAGGTTTTCTGAGATCTGGGCTGTTGTTTCAGGCTAGCTGTTGGAGCTCCGTACCTAGTCTTCCTTAACCTGATTTTTCCTCCTAGCAGGAAGGCACAGTCTGTCTTATAGCTGTTTACAAACAGTCTCTGTATGTGCCATGTTAGAATTACAGCTGTTTCATCGGCATTACCTCTATTCCTTGCCAACATCAAAAATAGTATTTCCCGGGGCTCCTGGGTGCCTCATTCGGTGAAGCGTCCTACTCTTGGTTTCAGCTCAGGTTATGATCGCACGGTTCATGAGTTCAAGCCCCACGTTGGGCTCCACACTGACTGCGCCGAGCCTGCTTGGGATTCTCTCCATCTCTCTCTGCCTCTCTTTCTCTCTCTCTCAAAATAAATAAATAAACTTACAAAAAAATTTTAAAAATGTATTTTCTCTACGCGTGCCCCTGTTCGTTAACACGCATATGAAAGTTAGCAACTGGGACAAGAGTTCAGAGACTACCATCACCTTGTTAATATTCAAGCACAAGTTCAATCCCTGTAGAGCCCACATAGTTCCAGTCCCGATACATGTAGACTAGGAGTTAGTGACTAGGATCATTAGCCCTTAGGGACACCTGGGAGCCCCAGCTCCTCCTGGCTCGAGAACAACCTTCTACATAGGTTCTATTTCACTAACTCCATCTGTGCCTTTCAGCTTTTCGTTCTTGGACACCATTCGGATTGCCTCGGAGGCCTATGGACTCCAGCTTCCTCTAAATCGTCCTTACATCTCACTTCCTCTTCACCATTTCTGCATCTTTGGTTTAAGTCATCATTTCACCTTACCTGGGACATGGCAAGGGCTTCATCACTGAGTCCCCTTCTCCCCACGCCCCTGACGTGGGCCTGCGCAGTTGGCCGAGTGAACTTTTAAAAACCAAGCTGATTGTCTATGTTAACTAACTGGACTTTAAATAAAAACTTAACAACAACAACAACAAAGCTGACTGTATCAGTCCCCAGCTTCAAGAGCCCACCTCAGGGTCACTGTCATCTGAGATAAGGTGCATGCTGCTTCCGTAGATTCAAGGCATGCCGTTCTCTCCCACCTCATTTCCTTTGGACTTTCTACTCCAGGTGCGTAACATCTCCTTCATTTCCCTGCCCACCTGGTAAACTCTTCCTGAAGACCAGTTGAGGCATCTTCCTTCTTTGCAAATGCTTCCCTGAGTGTAACTTCCCTCCCAGCCACCCTGGAAAGAGGGGACCCCTTTCCTCTTCATGCCTCCACATGTACCCATATATGCTTCTATGTGGAATAACTTCTATTCCAGTTATATTTATCCGTGAATTGGGGCTGTGGGCTTCTTGAGGGCAGAGAACCTGTTATATTCCTCATATTCCTATAGCCTAGCGTGCTTCCGGGTACGTGAATGTTTATGGAATCAAAAAAAAAAGTGAATGAATGAATATATGAATGAATGAGATCCAGATTTGGCTGGTTGGTTTTGAAAACCTTTGCTCTTGTGTCTGGCTTCCTTTGGAAAACAATGTATTTCTTCTGGATTCTGATAGCAGCAACAGGCATTCTACAGCTTTCCTTGCTGCATGACACCCACTAAAAACACAAATTGCAGCCACACATTTAAATGTGCACCTGTAACCCCACTTGCTTTCCTTTGCATGGGATCATTTCTGCCAGCTATTTCCCATTCAGTAATGACTCTGCTACCGAAGGGTGGTTCTCACCAGGTTTCTGCGCA
This sequence comes from Prionailurus bengalensis, assembly GCF_016509475.1. Taxonomy (NCBI): domain Eukaryota; kingdom Metazoa; phylum Chordata; class Mammalia; order Carnivora; family Felidae; genus Prionailurus; species Prionailurus bengalensis. Next base: position 9,559,043 of record NC_057361.1, read on the forward strand.
TCAACTGGGTCTTCCTCACCTGTGCCCGGTGTTCCTTTCCAGCCTTCTTTCCCACCTTGCATCCTTGTTACGTTTGGAAATACACTATTCCCTAACCAGCCCCAAAGCATTCCTGCCCGTAGAACCGTTTTCACCTTCAGTGTTCTGGACACTACTTTTCTTACCGAGCTCTCACCCATCCATGAAGATCCAGCTCAAAAGCTGCCTTCTGTGTGGTTCTCCACTGATGGTCATCCTGGCTCTTACAAGTTGCGTTGTTCTCTTGCCGTTCTGTGTTTCCAGGACATCTGCAGTCGCTCTGCTTTATAGCTGCCAATCCTTGCTCTGCAGGATGAGGTGCATAAACCGCTCAGCCTCTCTGGACCATCGTTTAGCTGACCACCGAACGGAGGAAGTGATACTTCCTTGTCACTAGTGTTATGGAAATCCAAAGAAACAATATGGCGACATGCTGTGGGGCCTGTAAGATATACCCAACATGTGTCTTTAGTAGGCAGCTCTAGTGAGCCACCAGAGAAAGGTAAAGCTTTGGGGTGTGGGCACTCTGAACACTGATAATGACTTTACCAAGGATGGAGGGGAAAAAGTGTTGGTGCACATGGCCTGGGTTGGATTCCTGGCTCCTCCTCAAATGAGCAGTGTAGCCTTGGATGAGATGTTTAACCTCTTTGAAGAGAGCCTGTCTTCGCACATGCAAGTGGAAATAACGAAAACTCCCTGGCAGAGTTATTTTAAAGAGAAGAGATAATGAGGGTCATGCAGCCTGACCCAGGCCTGGTACAGTCAGTGATGAATAATAAATGGAAACTGCCACGGCTCTGATGACCTGAACTCAAATGGTTTCCGGTGTTCCCTCATCTCCTACATGGACCATACCAGCCGAGGCCCACACTCCGGGCAAGAGACAGTGTTATGTGACTGGACAGGGGCCTGGGAAAGAGTGCTCGTGAGACCCGTGAGACTAAAGTCCATCTTAGGAGGCTGCCGACCTGGACAAGGGTCAGGTTCTCCTGATTTAGAAACCTACTTGGCCAACCAGCACACTCCCAGGCTTCCCGAGTCATGGGTGAGAGCATTCTAGAGCATCCTATCAGCTCCTGCAAGAGTTCTCCTCAGGAACTCTGCGATGGTGAGCTCAGACAGAAGCTCTAACAGTATGCAGTGTGCGTGGTGGGGGAAGAGCAGTTCTTTGTGTTGCAAGTGAAATGAGCCAACTCCCTCACTGGGCTAGAGTGTCCTCTGTGTCTTCCAGAATGTTCTCCCTCTGGGCTCTGGGGACAGGAGTTAATGATAAGGAAAACAGGAATGGTTGAAATGACAGCAACAGCAGGCACCGCCATCTCCAAAGACCTACGGGTCAGGGTAGTGCGCAATGCATCAGTCGTGACCCGTGACCCAGATTCTGCCCCAGGGTTGAGCCTGTGACTGCGTCTATAGCAAGGACCCTTCCACAGCAGGATGGCAGGACTGGATACATGTGGTAAATGAGGATTTCTTTTTCCTCTGGCACCCGGGCTCAAAGTATTTTCATCTCCAGATCCTCTGTATCTTCATCTCTAAATGGGAATAATAACAACTCATTCCTAATGTGCTTAAAGGGAGTACAGGAGAGATACTGGGTATGAAGTGCTTTACACAGTCCCTAGCATACAGTAGATGTGAAATAAATGCTCAGTTATACTGGTACTTCCTCTAGGAATGTTGCCAGCTGGCCCCACATAGATCCTGGCCGTCTCCATTGCTATCCACACTGGAACCTTCTGCCGAGTAGCCTTCTGATAAAAAACATCCAAGTCTTGTGACTCCAGGTAGCAAAAGAACGTGCTTCTCTCTTTTCCCAATTTGTTCCCTCTTTTCTTTAAGGAGAGTCAGTCTCTCCTCCCACTTGCCCTTGCAGAGCTGTCTCTGAATGTTGAACGGTTGCCATGGACACCAGCAGGTTTGGAGGCAGATGGGGTAATCTGGGAAGACTTCAAGGGAGTGATTCTTGGAGAGAGTTCTGAAGAAAGAGGCTGGGTATCACTTGTCAACGAAAAGGTTTCAGGAAGTTTTGGGTAACTAACATTGAACAGAGCAGATTGATTAATGTAGGGGACGGAAAGAGTAACTGGCGTTGGGTCTCTGGGAGGGACACTTGTCATCTGAGATTCTGTCCAGTTTCTGCATCTTCTGGATGAGAACGCAAATGGCCAGAGGTATGAGGGACTTGCTCACACCCACATGGGGCCGACCAGGGAATCCCCTGCTCGATGCGCAAGTCCCGGATGATTCCATAGAATGGCAACTGCAGGCAGGCAGGGATTCGTTTTTGTTTTGTTCACTGATGTATCCATGTGGCCTCGAACAGTCTTTGGTGCATAGTAGGGACTTGTCAAACATTTGTTCAATAAATTCCAGCGGTTTTTATTTTTTTATTTTTATTCATTTATGTATTTACTTATTTTTTGAGAGAGAGAGAGAGAGAAAGAGCAAGAGCGCATGAGCAGGGGAAGGCAGAGAGACAGGGAGACACAGAATCCGAAGCAGGCTCCAGGCTCCGAGCTGTCAGCCCAGAGCCCGACATGGAGCTCGAACTCACGAACCGTGAGATCGCGACCTGAGCCGAGATCGGACACTTAACTGACGGAGCCACCCAGGCGCTCCAAATTCCAGTGGTTTTGAAAGCTGAAATGTAAGTTAAGTGGAGAGCTACGGGGTTGTCCTCTACTGGGAGACAAAGATTAGGAAGCCTACTTGAAGAGACAATGCAGTTGGAAATCATTATGGTACTTTGAGAAGAGAAGTGGTATATGATCAACAGAATACCTCAGTGACATGGTTCAAATCGCTTCCAAATAGACCAGAAGGAAAGCAGACAGGAGACATCCCACTTCTTGATAAAAAAAAAAAGCTCTTTATTCCAAATATGATTATGAAGCGAATTAACTCGAAGGCCGGCCCATGTATTGGTTGTTTGAACGCCGTCAGCTTCTCGTTATCATCACATCTGACAAAGGCGAATGTATCCACGGAGTCCAAGAGAAGTTCTTTTCACTGCAAACAGCAGCAGGCCAACTTTCGGCCCTGCCTTCTGAAATGGTCAATGTCAAACAAGCGTCGCACCCACTGGCCTTGGCGCGCACATCTCCTAGAGCACAGAGTATCAGCGTCAGCCTCTGGGACCAGGCGTTTAGAGTTGCTTGCAGATCTTCTTGGTGGATGCAGTGTCGGAAGTGAAGGCAATAGCTGCGTCAACAAGATGGAGAGGATTTGGTTAGCGAAATGGATGCAACATCTACATACTTCCTGGGTGGGAGCAGGGGCGAGGGTGGGATCCCGTGAGCACTTCACCCCTCCGTCGTTGTGGGCCCAAGTAGAGAAAGTTTAGTCAAGCAAATGCAATGGCCAAGAAGTACTTCTCTCTAGCACTTGCTTCTCGAAATTATTTTTTCTCCCTTTCCTCCCTCAATCCCTGTTCTCATCCACCCACTAGGATCTTTTTTTTTTTTTTTTTGGCAGTCTTCAAGGAAAAATAATGAAAAGAAAAAGAACTAGAATTTACATAATACCTTTGTGCCAAGATATTAAAAGCAATTCACCCATCTATAATTTGTCCTACTCACAACAACTCCCTGAACAGGCCTGTTATTATTATTACCATTATTATTATTTCCATTTTGTGGTCACATGGCTTGCCGCTGCGATTTTTGGCTAACACCTCATGTCTTGAACAATTTGAGCCCCTCCGCTTGTGTATAAAAAAAGGCTTTAACTGCCACCTCCCGGTTGTGATGCTTCCCCATACTCCATTACAGTCCCTGGCTTTCTGTTTAATTCTGTCGTTTAAAAATATATGAAATCCCCGTATTGTAAGGGCGCTGTGGGCCTGGTGCACAGAAGGTGCAGTGAGAGGGCAGAATCAAACATAAATATCTTTGGAACTAAGAAATGGAAAGCAACTCTCAAGGCAAATTGATTTGAATTGCATAACAATGTGATTTTTTTTTTTTTTTGCAAGAATCGACTGGGGATATGAACTATTCTTTCTAACAGCTTCAACTTGGCAGCTGACATTCCCTGTCTCTTTCTAATTAATCTCTTGCAGTCTTTTGGGCCCCAAATTTGTATTGGCTTAGCATTTTTTAATGGTTTGAAAGTGATTCGAGCTGCCTGGATTTTTTTTCTTGTCCCTTCATATGCTCCACGATGGCAGTGCCTCCACGGGAGTGACCCTGAGATGGGACGAGCCACTTCCGAATGGGCTCTTTTCACCGCCCCATCCATCAGTTCCTTCCTTGACCCACTACCCAATGGTTTACTTTTCACATAGGGAGATTTTATTCAGCAGACCAGATATTGAGTCTGATGTTTTCCCCTTCTTCCTACCCCCGCATAACCTTTAATCTACTTTCTGGCTCTATGAATCTGCCTATTCCGGAGATTTCCTAAGTGGAATCTTATGATGGTTGTCCTTTTTTGCCTGGAGATAAGCATTTCTCTCTCATGTATCTGAAAACTGGTTGGGGTGGTTCTGCTGATCTTGGCCAGAAGGCCTGCCTGGAAACTGCAGCTTACGATCAGGTCCACCTGGACCTCTCATATCCTCCCGGGACCAGGGGCCTGGCTAGGGTCCAGTAGGTCGGTGCTGACACAGGGCATAGGCGGGCAAGCGGGAACACATACGGCCTCTAAAAGAGCAGGCTCTGATTTGGCACACTGTCGCTTCTGTACCTCTTGCACTGGCCAAAGCACGTCCTGGCCAAGCCCGAAGTCTAGGGTCAGGAAAGTAAAGCCACTGTAACCTGTCTGAGCCTCATTTTCTTATCAGGAAGATGGGGATCATAGTTTTATCTATTAGAGCGATGTAACTATTACTGAAATGCTCTGCATTTGCAATGTGAAGCGGCAGGCAGTATCATTGTCATTCTTAAAATATATAGAGCAGAAAAGCGACCTCATCCAATGAAAGTTTACTTTTTTTTTTTTTTTTTTTTTTTGCTATTTTTTATCAACTTTATTTTTCATTGAGAGACCAAAAAAAAGAAGTTGAAGTTGAAGCCAGAAGAGTTGGAGCTGGGCACCTTCATGGAAATTCAGAAGGAGATTTAGGATTGCAGATTGAGGCCTTTTGGAATTTGATGAGCCGGTAGCAATCTTTTTGTCCACTGGCTTTGTTATTTGCTTTTAACAGCGGCGCCCTTTCTTCCACAGAAACCTGCTCCCCAATCCCAGTGCGTAAAGCCGTTGGACAGGCCCTGCCTCGGAAGGGTTGCGTGGGGTGTGGTTTGAAAACTGAGATTCCCAATCATTTTTGATACAATTTGCACGATTTAGTTGGGGTGAGTTGAATGTTGCACGCTCCTTCCGTGTTGCGCCCCTCTAAGATGACAGAGTTTTAACTCCTTCTAAGTAACTTTAAGACATTCTTGGTGCTCAGTCAGACACAAAGAAGAGTAGAAGAAGGTAACAGAAGGCTAGTAGAGTTCATCAGAAGAGATATCTGTGTCACAGGACGGCAAAAGAATGGCATGGCCAAATAACACAATCTTCTTCGCCTGAACATATCAGCCCCACTCCTAGGAATTACCAAGTAGAAGTGCACATGTAGTGTCACCGAAAGACATATGCAAGTATATTAAAGAGCAATACTGTTTCTACAGCTCCAATCGCTCCCTTTATTCTATGGCGCATGCTCATTGCAAAGCCCGCAAAAGGGGAAGAGGAAGAAGAGCCAGGAAGAGAAGCGTCTAAAGGTTTGGGACTCCATTCTGAGCGGGATGGTGTGTACCTATTGCCAGTAGGTTGTAGACCTGTTAACCGGACAGCACTTTTATTTAGTAATTCTGAAAATGAATCGTCTCCCTGCCTTCTCACAAATGGAAAACCACCCAAACGTTCATCAGTTGGTAAAAGGGATTTAAAAATGGTGGCACATTCACACATCCGCACGTGGCCATTCGGATGACTCTCCGACCCAGTGTCGAGTGAAAGAAGAAAGAAAAGTAAATAGCTTATGTTATGGGAGTATATTGATGCACTGTTCCCAATGGGATCCAACTCTTCCATGGTGTTAGAAGTCAGGATAATGATTATTCCTGAGGGGTAGGTTTGACATAGCCCGGGCTCTCTCGATCTTGACGCTACTGACATTTCCTGCTGAAAATTCTTCGTCACAGCGGGCTGTGCCGTGCACTGTGATATTTGGCATCGTCCCAGCCCTCTACCTACGAGATGCCAGTAGCTCCCAATTGTGATACCCATAAATGTCTCCAGTCATTGCCAGACGCCCTCTGCGGGGCAAAATCGTTCCCCATTGAGAATCACTGATGTTATCAGTAAATACTTATCAAAGGAACGTATGAGGTGAGAGCTCTTCAGTATCATATGTGTATACAAAATAATTGAAATTTTTTCTCAAGAGCTCCCTCTGCCCTTTATAAAGCTTAAATGTAAGTACCAGTTTCATCCATTAGTTAAAGGTAAGTAGTTCAAAGGCCAAAGACAACATTCATTCAGCAGAAAATGAATTAAATAGACGGAATATTTAGGTCAGCCTGAAAACAGTTTCCAAATCGAGAGTGCCTAACCTCAAATTTTACTGCAGCAGTTTAAAAAATATAACAAAATAAAGTGCTTGAAATGGGACACTCTCATTAAAATGTTAATTTTGATAATCACTGCATCGTTTATGTGAAGTTTAACCTAATGACCCAATATTCTTCACAAAGAAAAGCCCAGTGGAAGCCTTAAATACATTCATTAAAATGTGAATTCGATTTTGCAAAGAATTCTGGTTTCTCCCTGGGTTTATATTTAAGTCGTTGGTTGTATGGACTCATTTAATTCTATGCCTCAAATTACAATGTGCTTTAATCCTTGCTCTGCCAAGTTCAAACACATACCCGAGGATACACCGCCAGTTGTGCCCTCAAAATTCTTCTTTATAGTGAAGCACTTTTAGTCCAAGACTCTGGTAGGGTCTTTTCTTCTCTCCTAAATTTGTTAGTTCTTTTTCCTCCACCCTAGTCTCCAAAATCTGCAATTGAGCTCAGTTTGTATGACAGACATTTTATTTTTAAAAAAATTTTTTGATGTGTATTTATCTATTTTGAGAGAGAGAGAGAGAGAGAGAGAGAGAGAGAGAGAGAGAACACAAGCAGGGAAGAGGCAGAGAGAGAGGGAGAAAGAATCCCAAGCAGGCTCCGCGCTGTCAGCACAGAGCCAGGAGCGTGGCTCCAACTCACGATCCATGAAATCGTGACCTGAGCTGAAAACAAGTCAGACGCTTAACTGACTGAGCCATCCAGGCACACCCCCTGACATTTTAGTTTTTAATTTTTTTTAATGTTCATTTGTTTTTGAGAGAGAGAGTGCGTGTGAGCAGGGGAGGGGTAGAGAGAGAGGGGACAGAGGATCCAAAGAGGCTCTGTGCTGTCAGTGCAAAGCCCGATGTGGGGCTCAAACCCACAAACTGTGAGATCAAGACAATTTATTTTTAAATGTGACTCTGCACTACAGCATTCTGGAGAGCCATTAGATTGGACACTTTGATAAGGGAGACATGTTCAATTTCAAAATCATGTGAGCCCTTTGACTGACTATTATTTAAAAAAACATATTTTCGGGGGGCACCTGGGTGGCTCAGTCCATTAAGCATCCAACTCTTGATTTTAGCACAGGTCACGATCTCCCGGTTCGTGGGTTTGAGCCCTGCATCGGGCACTGCGCTGACAGCGCGGAACCTGCTTGGGATTCTTGCTCTCCTCTCTCTGCCCCTCCCCGCCTTCTCGAAATAAATAAATAATCATTTAAAGGAAAACACATGGTTTTCGAAATCTTTGTGGACAGATGGTATTGCTGCCCAACAAATGAAATGGCTTCAGATAGTTCTCACTGATATCACTCGTGTGGCTACTGTCAAGAACCAATGAGAGCTATTGCCATATATGGGCTCGTTTGACTCGGACATCCAAGGTGGCTTCTTCATTCACACATTGTTGCCTGGACTCAGGCAGCTGACAGAGTTGCAGCTGGCCAGGCAGGTCCCCTGTCTCCACATGGCCAGCTTCCTCACATCATGGTGGTTCCAGGGTCGTTGGCCTTCTTCCCTGGTAGCTGGCTTCTCTGAGTGAGCCTTCTAAGATACCCAGGGAATGGGTCTCTGTAAGGCTTCTAAGCTTCTTCTAAACAAGGCCTAGGAGGCCTGCAGTGTCACTTCCACACTATTCTATTTCTCAAAAGTAAGTCACAGAAGTAGCCCCGATTCAAGGGAAGGAGACTACACAAGGTGCAGACGCCAAAAGGCTTGGTTCATTGAGGGCCATGTCTGGGGCCTCTGTCGCAGAGATTAGAGAAGATGAACAGTTCAATCACCCAGTGTTTCAGGGTGAAGTCTTTACTGTATTGCACAAGAAGGGTCTTGTCTCAAATTCTCCTCATTTGTCCCCTTGGCTACCAAGCTGGTGGTATTTTTCACTCAGCTGTAGAACCCCTCTCTCAAGGGTAAAATGGTACCAGGAGAGAGAGATTGTAGAATCCGTAGAAGCCCAGCCAGTGCTACTGGACAAGTGGATTCTCTGGTCTATCTCTTCTGTCTTTTTGGCCCTGATGACTAGAGTGGCTTCATTATGCACATTTTCTTTGTCAGCATCCCCTGAACAAAACTGAGAAATAACAAATAGTCTCATTCTTCTTTGCATTTATCAAAGTAAAGGCTCCATTCAGCAACAACCTGTAGAGTGTTAATGTTTCCCAAAGTCCACAACGGATCACCCTTAGCCTTAATGTGTTGATCTGGTTTGAGTGCTTAGTCATTTGCTAGCTGCTTCCGTTCTCTCCAGCTAATGGCTTCAGCACATGTTAGGAATGGATACAATGCATAATCAGAGTCTCTGTTCAGGGCGTCGGAAAGGTCAACTAGATGAAGCATTAAACCTCCATTCCAAGTAGTCCTGTGACAACTTCTCTAAAAGTGAAGGGCAGTGTTATTTCCTCCAGCTTGGTCAGCGAGTGACCAGGCAGACTATGTTATGGCTGCTTATCAGATCATAACAATCTTAATGTTCTTTCCACATCTCCTGGTTCAGATAAGAAGAAAAAATAGAAAGGAAGCCACAGCGATACCGATACCCTAGGATTGCAGAAGGGCTCTTCTGAGCACAGAGTCACTGCAGAAATGCTGTTCGTTTCATTATTTCTTATTTCCATCATCAGTTGCTGTCCAGCAGCAGAGTGTGAGCGCTGAGGCGCACACACTAGCTTGCAGAAAAGAATATTTTGCTGATCTCTTTGAAGAACTCTGAAGTGCGAAAAGGAGAAAGAATATGATGTGTGCATGTGTTTACCTTAGTAGGGAGAGTTCAAATGCCCCTTCTCTGTGCCTTACCACCTCTCTTGCCAAATAAAAATACCGCCCATCAATCTTTTGAATTATGTTAGAATGTCATTTTACAGTTTAAAAAATCCTTTCATATATAGCCCTAAATTTCCTCTTCGTTTTGCCTTTCAGAAGCCTAACCTTTCAGCCTCTGTGGATTGAGTCTTTACTTCACTTTGAACTTTAAAACCTTATAGTTAACTTATTTGGGCTTTTTTTTCTTTTTTTAAAGCAAGACTCTTGAATTTTGACATACAGTATTTTCCTATATAATAGTTATTTTGGTTTGTTTTGGTTTGGTTTTCCCAATCTCTGAGGAAATCTCCATGCTCTTCACATATGTACATATGTACCGATCTCTGAGTTGTTCAAGGGACCTGTTTAGTTGGTGTAGAAGGAAATATACAATAGCGCGTGCCGATATGATTATATATTGCGATATTAAGTTCATGTAAATAGGAAGTGAGAGAGGCAGCGCTAAGAAAAAAGAAAGTAGGCTGATGGTTGCCAGGCCTGGAGAGAGGGAGAAATCGAGAGTAACTGACTGCTAACAATGGGATGTGTTGCCAAAGCACGATGTGCAAACACTGATGCTGGATGTCCCAAGCGTGTTTCAAGCAACTCCATCACAAAGGGGTACAAAGAGATTTTTGTGGCAGAATTGAAGGCAAATTTGATAGCAGCAGTTATATTTTCTTCTGCAGGTCAACACTGTGATGCAGGGATTAAGGTGGTGTTTTGAACAAACTCAACAATTTCAAAACTCTTGGTACTACAGTCTTGAAAGTGTTCTTCAAAAGTGGAAAATTCACTTCTGATTTATTATGAAATAACACTTCTCTAAGCATGCCCCGAACTCTATTTTTTAATGTCCCTGGCTGTTTTAGGCCTTCATAAAAAGAAGTTATCTGCTTACTTGAATGGAGTACCTCCCATTCTCATTTCTTTTTTTTTTTTAATTTTTTTAAATGTTTATTTATTCTGAGAGAGGCAGAGTACCAGCAGAGGAGGGGCAGAGAGAGAGGAGACACAGAATCCGAAGCCGATTCTAGACACAGAGCCCAATGTGGGGTTCAAACTTACAAGCCGTGAGCTCATGAACTCATGAGCCATGAAACCATGGCCTGAGCCGAAGTCAGACACGCAACTGACTGAGCCACCCCGGTGCCTGTTCCATTCGCAGTTCTAATCTCTCTGTTGAAGTGATTTTTTAAATGGCTTAGATCTATTTCCCACTCACCACCCCCGTCCCTCTCCCCTGTCCAGGATCTAAGGGTTAGGAATTCTCAGAGATCCAAAACATCATGAAGTTAATTCTTCTTGTCTGGCAGGTCATAATGAAATAATTAAAGATAAGAGAAGCAGAAGAAAAGCACATCTCCGGTCTGGATGATTAATAACATACTGGAATGTGGGATGCCTGGGTGGCTCAGTCAGTTGAGTGACCGACTTTGGCTCGGGTCACAATCTCATTCATGAGTTCAAGTCCCACATTGGGCTCTGTGCTGACAGCTCAGAGCCTGGAGCCTGCTTTGGATTCTCTGTCTCCCTCTCTCTCTGCCCCTCCCTGCTCATGCTTGCTCACTCTCTCTCTCTCTCCCTCTCTCTCTCAAAAATAAATAAACATTAAACAAATTATAAAAAAAAATAAAATAACATACTGGAATGTTTTATTTCAATTTAGATAACTTCATTTACTCATTCATTGGTAAAATTAAAATCAATCTAGGTTATGTTTCAAGCACTTTGCAGAGAATTACTATAGGCACAAAAACTTGAAATGCCCTCAATATAACGTACATATTTTGAAACATGTTTCCCATTTTTATTTATTTTTTTATATTTATTTCTTTGGGGGAAAGCTCCAGTGGGGGAGGGGCAGAGAGAGGGGGACACAGGATCCTAAGTGGGCTTTCTGCTAGCAGGCTGACAGCAGCAGCAAGCCAGATGTGGGGCTCAAACTCAGAAACTGCCGAGATCATGGTCTGAGGCAAGGTCCAGCCACTCAACTGACTGAGCCACCGAGGTGCCCCTCCCATTTTCAAATTAACATACTGAAAAATGCTTTTCCCTGATGTCGCTGACCAAAAGAAAAAAAAAAAGTCTCATGTGAGGTGACTTCACGGGTGGAGACCACTTTCAAGGTACTTACAGTTTACTTGACTATGAATCCTTCTGTTAGTGTGTCAAACAGAATCTAACGTGGCCCCCAATAATCCTCGCTTCTGGCTATTCATACCTTTGTGTATTCCCCTGTCTTTTCATCTGGGTGGGGCTTTTGATGTGCTTCTCACCAACAGAATGTGGCAAAGGGATGGGATGTCATTTCTGTGATTATGTCACAGAAGACTGTAACTTCCAATCTTCCAAAGGAGAGTTTGCTGGTTATGATGAAGCAAGTTGCCATGTTGGGGACACCCATGTGGCAAGACACTAAGAGTGACCTCTGTCCAACCACAAGCAAGGAACGGAGGTCCTTGGTACAACAGCTCAAAAAGGAATTTAATCCTGCCAAAAATCACAAATGTGTGCTTGGAAGTGGATCCTTCCCAGTCGAGATTTCAGATGAGACCTCAGCCCTGGACAACACTTTGATGGCAGTCTCATGAGAGAAATTGTAAAAGATAACCAAGTGAAGCCATGCTCGTATTTCTGCCTCCTAAAAACTGTGAGATAATAAATGTGTGTCGTTTTAAGCCGCTAAGTTTGTGGTAATCTGTTATGTAGCACTAGATCAGTAATAAAGCTAGCGTCTGTGGTAGCACAGAATAATGTTCCCACCCACAAAGATGTCCACATCCTAATCCCCAGAGCCTGTGACTCTATATGTGATTCAGTTAAGAATGCGGTGATTATCCTGGACTGTCTGGGTGGACCCAATGTAATCAGAAGGGTCTTTATAATGGAAAGAGGAAGGCAGGAAAGATCCAGGGAGAAATGTGAAGATGCTACACTGCTGGTTTTGAAGGGGCCACGAACCGAGGAATACAGGAAGGCTCTAGAAGCTGGAAAAGGTTCCAGAATGAGTGCAGCCCTGCTGACACCCTGATTTTAGCCTAGAGAGACCCTATTTTAGACTTTTGACTTCCTTTCTTTGTAATGTAATAAATTTGTGTTGTTTTAAGCCACTAAGTTGGTGGCAATTTATTACAGCAGCAATCGGAAGCTAATACAGTGTCTGTGCTGATTTTCTTAGCGTCTGAGCCACATACCAGGTGTCCTTCTCCAGGCACTTACCCACTCTTAGCAGACTGCACTGGAGCTGGGACTATCTGCTTCCCTTTCCAGAAGGGAACAAATAAATACAGTGCCACTGGACATTGCTCTAGAGGAAATTAGCATTTTTCCCACAGCCTTGTGTGCCCATCTATCCTCACTCTTGTGTTTACCTTTATTGTTTCTTCTGAGAGCCCTGAGCACTCACTGTCTTAGTCAAGGATTGTTTGGACTCCAAGAATATGATCTGTTCAAGTTAGTTTAAGGAACGAGAAATTAGAGATGAGTGTAGCACGCAGCCCTCAGAGGGTAGAATCCTATCGCACTTGTGTTCTTCTTCCCTGCTGCCCATCCATGACAGCTCTTCAGGGCCAGCGCTTCCTTGGCCTTCAATAAACTCCCAGGCAGGCCCCATACGTGGATTTAGCAGGTTTAGAAAAAGTCTCCAGTCACTCGTACACTTGGAATCACGACAACTTGTAATCTGTGATTTCAACGTGTAATTGTCATGTCATAGTCCAAACTCCCAACTCCACGAGATGCCTTCCTTACCCCTTATTCCCCACCTGGGAAGCCTACGGTGGGTTAAGGGGCATCCCCCAACCTTCTTCTCTAGCTTTGGCTCCTTCCACATTAACATGGAAACAGGACAGTGAGTTAAAAAGCCAGAAAGTTCTCCCTTGGTTGGCACCCGTGTCACCTGGCATTGGTTTCCTCTATTCATGGGGTTTAATAAAAGTTGACTCTTTCTCCCCAGCTTCTGTATGTTTCTACTAAGGCTCTCTCACCTGTAGAGAGGCTCAGTTGGGCAAGACGCCTTTGTTAAATGACTCCAGGGTACCATTTCTACTGCATCTCCCACCTATTGGTGCCAGGAATTGCACACTTTGGGCCTGCCTCAGTGGAAAGGGAGTAATTTCCCAAATGTAGCGTCTGTTCTTTGGGCGTGTGTTGCTTCCGCCAGCCTTCCCCAGTCGCCTTTTTGTTGTTGTTGTTGTTTTTAATTGAGTGATGAGTCAGGCTCCAAGGTGCATAAGGGGTTAAGGGTCCCAAACTCTGGTTTTCAGTGCCTCCTTTGAAAGTCCTGTAGCACCTTGCTCTAACATGCAAGGGTGATTGGCGTCTGCTGGCATGAGGCCTCGGCTGAATCTGCCTCAGTCGTCCTAGCATCCTATAACATATGAACACATATGGCTTCCGGTTCCCCCCCCTCCCCCTCCTGGGATTGAGTTAGGAATCCTAAGGGACCCGCAGCACTATGGAGTTCATTCTTCACATCTGGCAGGTGATAATTAAGTACTTGTAGATGAGAGAAAACAGAGATAAAAGCCTATTCGCACAACTGATGATAGTTATGTTGAGATTTTTTTTTTTCCATCTTATTTGATTTCTAACAGAATGGTGAGTCTTATTCAGCCGTGCCTGGGACTCAGCTCCCAACCCTCTGTGCTGCTTCTGATTCTGCAGAGAAGGAAATCTGATTGGCTCACTCCAACCTCCGCGTCCGATCAGCTGTGCCCAGAGCATGAAACCCCGGGACCCAGTGCCTGCTACTGAGGGCCCTGGGAGCAGAATGGGGCAGAAAAGGCCCACTGCCGTGGCACATGCACAAACGCCAGAGGTCCCTTTGTTCCTGTTTGTGTTGCTTTCTGCCTATGTGCTCCTCGTATGCAGAGGTCTGGGTGGAATCAGTGTGGGCTGTGCCATTGTGTTACATCCACTGAGTGAGTGGTAGTTGTTTGCAGTGGAACAGCCCCAAAGAGTGGGGAGGCTGGCTGTCCCTTGTCCTGGTGAGCAAATTAGGGATTACGTCAGAGGTTTCTGGGAGCCGCCTCTCCTTAAGCAGTTTGTAAGTTTGCTGACCTGTGTCTACCCCAAATTTCTTCATCCACTTTCAGATTGTGAGTTTTTTAATTAAGCCATACGTGCAGAGAGTCAAATTAATCAAACTCATCACTTTATGGTATAAAGGATCGTCATCGTAGACCCACGCCATGCCCCTCTCCTCTGATTTTACTTGTTTAGATTCACACCCACTCCTATCCCCCCCGCGAGAAAAACTATTCCAACATGTTGAGTGCGCACCCCGTCCTTTCTTATTGCATTCTTCCAGATGTGTGCTGCTGTTTTGTGCACACGTGTTCTGAGCTTTTGCGAATGGTATTACGTTATCTATCTCATCTGGTTTCTTACACTACCTTTGAAGCCCCATCCTAGTAGTTACCAGGCACATCTAAGCTTCTGCCTCCTCTTGCTGGATCATTCTGTGGTACGCACCTCCACGCAGTCCCTAAAGGCTAACGGCAGACTTTCTCTGTGATATAAGCCAGAATGGAACGGCTGAGTCATGGTGCATGTGATACTGACGTTTGCCTGATGATGCCAGACTGCTCCCCTCAACCACCACATGTGTCCGCACCCCCAGCAGCAAAATGCACGATCGTTCATCTTAGCCACTCAATTCTGGCATCGTTATACTGTTGCTCTAGGCCTCTAATGAAAATGCTGGCTGCCTACTTGAGCTGCTGGAGCTTTCTGCCAACCCTTGGCAACTGGGAACTCATGGGAGCATGGGGGCCACAGTCAACCGTGTGCCGTCCCCACCCTGCCACCATGACCATCATCCTAATCTCTGATACTTTGAGTTTCTTGAGTTGTGTTCCTCCTTTCTCTGCTCCATCGATTTCCCTCCTCCCCCACCGTGTTCCCTACCTCACTCCCTACACCGCCCGCCCCACCACCCCTCCCACCCCGCCGCCGTGGTCCAGTTAGTAGAACCTGGTCCAACCCAGCCTGATGCGGGCACATTTAGCCACCATGCAGTTATTGCCAGAAATACGATTTGCAGTGGCTTCTTCTGGGGAACAGCCTTGCAACAGATCCCCTTTACTTTACCCATTCGGACAGTAAATCACAAAAGCAGGTAATTAATGAAAACCTAACATAGGAAAAGTCAGCGTCTCCTCAACAAAGTGGCAACTGACCTTTCTCCTACTCAGATTAAAAAGGGAAGGAAGGAAGGAAAACTATTCCCTGACGGGTTGAGTTCTTTGCTGGGATTGAGTTATTGTTCAACGTGTTCCCCCTCATGAACAAGATCTCCCAAAAAGTGCCCATCTGAATACGTGTCAGTGCAATGTCCTGGGCGTTGTTACCATGGACTTGGTGAGCCACACAGTATGGGGATGTGATGTTTGCTGGGGTGCTGTTTGCACACAAGCAACCTACACTGACCGTTTTCTGTCATGACGGTGGCCCTGAGAAGATACCGCTGTTACGAATTTTTAAAAATGGATTCCTTTTCTAGAAAATTAAAATGAAATGGCGAGACTCAATTTTGAGAGCCGGGGAAAGTGCAGAGACTGATTGAGATGAGGCTCCTAAAACAGCCCTTCCCTCGGCGAGTGTTATTTGAAGGTCCTGCTGCTCAGCATAAACCACACGGGAAGCTTTCCATCAGGCTGTTTGTTACACTGGCTGAGCACTTGACTTTGGTTTTCTCCACGGTCTGAAAGCCCACTTTTGAGCTTTTTGATTTACGCTGCCTGGGAGCCCAAGAAACGTTCGCCAATATCTCACACGTTTCATTTCAAAAGAACGCTGTCACTGTTAAGAGTCCGGCCTCTGTGCATTTCGTAAATATGTTTGTTTCTTTTCTCTTTCAGAAGCTGCAAAGAATCAATCCTCCTCACTGTCATTCAGCCTTACCCTGTAAGTGTCCTGTGAGTAAAAGTGCCACTGTATGACCCCAGGATTCCATCTCCTCGTCCCAGTCCCAGTGAAACCATGACGTTGAGTAACAGCAGAGAAAAACCGCATGCGTTTACAGTTCGAGTTCAGAAATCTTCAGTGCTTGTATTTTATACACCGTGATAGCAAACCCACTCATTGGAGAGAAAGGAAAGGAACACACTTTCTTGTGTGTTACCAGCTTAAGAATCACAAATGTAATGGGAATATTTAATTGTAGGACATTCTAGCATCATCCTTTTTCATATCCTCTTCTAAATAATTTGGTACATATTTCAGGGAGACTCCCCTTTAAGGGTGGTTGTCAGAGGAAATACGGCTGTCAGAATGTGATTTCAGCAGCCTTGGTCAGGAAGGTGGGGAGCAATTAAAGTCTTACTGCCTTCATTTGCCATGATTTTTTTTTATAACAACGTTATCGTGGTATGATTTGTGTATCCTGAAATCCACCCATTTTAAGTGTACAATTCAATGATCTTTAGCAAATTTACTGAGGTATGCAGCCATCACCACAAGGCAGTTTGAGAACAATTCCTTCAGCCAGTGAGATCTCTTGTTCCCATTTACAGTGACTGCTTCCTCCCCACCCTTAGTCCCAGGCAACGACGAACTGACTTTCTATTTCTATAGATTTGCTGTTGCTTGTGAATCCCATACATTGGCAGTTGAGCTAAAAAAAAATACCCTAGCAAATTCCTGCAGATTTTCCCCCAAACGTTGACCATCGCTACCTTGTGTGGCCTTTGCGAGGATTGGCAAAGATTCCCACCTGTTTACGCTTGTGTTTTCTTCCCCATGCAGTTGGGGGCTCTGCTCTTTGCCACACTCCATCTCCTGACCAACCTCTTCATCTCCCATGTTCCAGCATTTTCCTCCTAAACACCACGGCCTAAGCATTGTCGGCGTGAAAAAAATATGTATTCAAGATTCTGATAAGATGACGAATAGAATTAGCCAAGTAAACAATTAGCCAAGTAAACAAACTGTGCCATCCAGGACATAAGTACCTGTAATAAAAGCTTAGTTTACCAGTGACCGTTACTTTTAGTCCCTTCTCTTTGATTCCTTCCAAACCGCTAGTCTCTTTTTACATTGTTTACCAAGTTAACCAAACTGTCACTCACACCCTCTTCAAATCTGTCCACGCTCTCTCATTTCTTCACAGTGGACAAATACGTTAGGTGAAGCCAATGGGAATGTCTGCAGTAACCAAGTGGCTGACCAACCGTAACTTCCTGGTGGAACTTCAAGTTTATATGGTCTTTCCTGAATTCTCTCTTCCCACTTTATAACCTATTACACAGCAAGATCAGGACCGTTTTATGGCAAACCAGGTTATTTTGGCAATGTGACGTAATGTTTCATGCCGTGCCATAAACCTGGAGAAAGAGCAAGGGTTTTGCCACTTAAGTGTGGGGTTGTGCCTTGTGGCTTTGCTTGCTGTTTTTGCCAGTTGAGGGTGCATGAATACTCACAGGTTATTCATATGAACACTCACTGTTATCAGTGGGTCATGGAACTTGCTGTAATAGATGATCTGGAACTTTCCACGAGTTCAGGTGGCTGTTGATACTGTGCCATATGGAAGGTGAACATTTAGCCGCAACATTTAGGAGCAAGTGTTGCCTGCTTTGCTGGCCAATAGCTGTACCCCTGCTTTCGGCAGCACTCTCCCCCTGCCCGGCCGCTGTGAGGGAATCCTCATCTTTGACTTGCCTTGACCAGCCCTCCTTCCTGAAATGCCCACCGCATCCTCCAGCCCAACACGTCCTTAGCCTAGCCAGACCCTTCTCACCTTCCAAGCCTCCGCGCAAACTCTCAATGCTACCTCAGCGTTCTTTACCGTCACCACTGCCGACACTGGGGCTGGAGATCTCTGCGTTCTGTGGCGCCATTCTGGGCACTGTACGATACTTAGCGGTATCTCTGGCCTCTACCCACTAGATGCCTGTAGCACCCTCTCCCCAAGTTGTGACAACCAAAAATGTCTCCAGACATTGCCAAGTGTCCCTTGCGGGGGGGGGGGGGGGGAGGGGTGGATTGCCGCCACTTGGGAACCACTGCCCCACCTAGAGTCTTCCCTTACTGATCTGGCCCAAAGTGGCCTTCTCCTCTGAAATGTGGGAACAGAAATGAGGGAGTAGAACCCCCAAGTCATTTCAATAGATCGATTGGACTCAGAGAGAAAAGAAGGCGGGAGAAGAGCCTACACGTTGTTACTTACATTTTTGTGTTTGGATTTCCCTACCAGCGCGTTGCTTTTTAAAATACAGAAACATATGGGATCCGTGTATTTGCTGAACATTCTCTCAGCAGCCAGGACTGACCTCTCGAAACAGATGAGCCACCAGACCGAAAGAAAGTGTATAAAGTCTACTTCATTGCGGAGAGTGAAAATTAGCATTTTAATTTGTTTTGTCACTTGCTGGCCAACCTTTGTTATGTTGCATTTCCCCTGCATAACAAGGTCCAGTCAAGACAGAGAGTTGATGTTTACCCCTTCTCGCCTCCCTGGACTTGGTCCCAGGGCACCCAAAGCGAGCCCAGCCATGGAAATCAGTCTTTCCTGAGGCCCAGCTCCAGCGGGCCCGGGAGAAGAGTCTCACAATTCCCGAAGTTTTTGGAGAAGTCATTCCTAACAGGCTGCTGCCTCGTTTTTAAAGTATTGTAGACGGTTCTCTCCTTCCCCCCATTTTGACGTGATGGAAGTACAGAAGGAGACACAGACGCAAGAAAATAAGTGTGAACACATCTTTTCCCCGGAGGCAGCCAGTGTCAGTAGTGGAGATCTTTTACATACAGCTTCATTCTGCTTCTTTCACTTAGCGGATCCGAAGCATGTTTCCATATCATCCAGAATGCCTTCTAAGCACCATATACATGGCTGTAAAACATTATACTAAACCAAGATTTACTTAACCGACACCCTATTACCAAACGCTTCATACTGACTTTGATCGTTTTCTCTTCTGCTTGGGCACACAGCACCTTCGTGGATAAATCTTCATCTGTATTTAGTAGTATTTCCCCATTCTATGACGATGGCATTTTAGGAAAGGAATTTCCAGATTTCTTGGGGATTTTATTTGTTTTCTTCTGACCTACCATCTCCTTTCCTTGCGCTGTTTCCATTTATTAGAGAGCTTTCTTGGCCAGATCCTTCCTGCTTTCCTTTGACCCTGCCTTCCACAGTTCCCAAGTCTAGAACTTCCAGAACTCCCTAGTTCTGACGCGGCCTGAGACAGAGATTATTGGAAGAGTCTCGATTACCTCCCCTCACACAGTCCCAGCTCAGTGGGACTTGAGAGAAGTCGGTCTCGGTGCTGTTGCCCTGGAGCTACCACGATTCCCGTGAACTTGGGTTGTTTCTAGGCCAAAGAGGACACAGACCTGTTTGCCGGCTTCTCACTTCCTGCCCTGCTTCCACTCCGTCCCCCGCACCCGAGGGAGGCCCAGTGTATCGGATGGCATCGGCACCCAGGCCACATCTTCTTGGCATGTGTCACGTGGAGCACGCCAGCCCAATTGCCAGCTGAGAGACCGGTGATTGTCTGTGGGGGTTTTTTCTGGCCACAGGCAGATGCCCGTGCAGCAGGCCAGAGGTACTGAGGAGTCCTCATTCCCAAAAGAGCAGCCACTCCATCACTGACTGACAGGAGCTGGTGAACACATGCCCTAGCTCTCTGTCTCCTCCTCGGACATGATAACTCTGCTGACTGTGGTCTGCCTCATTCCTGGAGTTTCCCAACAGGGTTAAGCCCCAGTTGCTTACGGTGGTGACGGACTTACAGAATGCTTCATTGGCTTCCTCTTCTGCCCCGTCTCCCTTTCTCCTGCTCGCCTCTGCATGCTTCCTTGAAGCGCCTCCCATAACTGTTCCCTGCCCATGATTCCTTGTCTCAGGTTCTGCTTTGGGGGAACTCCAAGCTAAGTTACCCCGTGATGACTGTGGCTAGTTAGACCCCACCAACCATTTACTCAGTGTCTACTCTGCCAATAGTACTGTAGACGTAGAGGGACTGCAAATTCAAGACCTTACGCTTCAGTTTCAGAAATGTCTCTTATTCGTGTGATTTTTTTTCAAACAATGTTCTAGTGACTTCTAAGAGCAACTAAAAGCATCAGGAGCACACCATACGTCTACTCTGGCCACCTTAGCAACAGCAAATTTGGAAAGAGGTGCAGAGACTGATTAGAGCCCTTCTGATCTCAAAATTAATTAACAGCAAAAGAATCTGATTATTCTAGATGGTAATTACTTGTCATTTCCACCACAGGATATGAAGTGCTTGTGATCAGCACCCACAGGTCTACAGGTTGCTAAGAATTAATTCCTTGGGTTTCTGAGTGGTGTACATTGTATGTTTTTTTGAGCCGCAAAAAGAGATCTGAGTAAAAAACACAGTCCTGCCTGGTTTACATACCCCGTGTGCCAGAAATAACTCCAGCCAGTGGAATAAGCCATTATCTTGTTGACTCTAATTCAGTCACCTTCAGACATGAAGAGCTTATGTGGTTATGGTCAAAAAGTAATTTTTCAAATGGATGTTGATTGCATGGAATAGTCACAAGTCCACAACAAGAAAAATGCACTTGTATGAATTCTTGGACTTTGATCCCCAAGTCTGTTGACTTGCAAATACACATAGAATAGTATTTACTTGACTAACCACCTTGGCTATCTAGTCTCCTTGCTGGTTTTCCAGGTTTGTCATTAGGGCATGGTAAATAAATATGGGAGCAAGGAGGCCATAAGAGATGGGCATGCTATAGCTACAGAGAGAAGAGAGGAACACCCCCAGCTTGACAAGTTCTGCTCTATGGGGCCACTGACTTTAGGGGCTAATCACCTTACCACTTCCATGAAAACATCAATCCCTTCTAAGATTATATACCAAATGATATGCATAAGACAAACTAAGTTCTGTTAAGTACTTTTTTATTGAGGCAAGGAGTGATGTAGACCATTTTAGAAAAATCTGGCCAAACAGCACATTTACAAATTCAGACGCACAGAGGGATCCACCTCAGTATCCGCCATGTTGAACACGTGTGCGACCCTTCCTTCCCAACCAGTGCTGGAGCAGCGGCTGCTTCATCGTTGAAGCACCTCGCCTAATTAGTAGTGTCTGTTCTGGGTAGCTTTCTTACAGCCGCTTCACTTGTGCTAAACCCGTTATGCCAACGTAAATATCTCCTGCTTAAAACCATTAAGGGAGAATAATGTTTTCCCTTCAGCTAAAAAATGGCACATTGACAGCAAATGAACTCACGGCTGTACGATTTGTTAATCGTTACTAAACTTGGCCTGTAATTACAGAGATACTGAGGAGAACACCACTGTCACATCCCTTTAGCTCTGTAGTAGGACTTTTTTTTTTAATGTTTATTTATTTTGAAAGAGAGAGAGAGAGCGGGAGAGAGGGGAGAGAGAATCCCAAGCAGGCTCTGTGCTCCATCTCATGGCCCTGAGATTATGACCTGAGCCAAAGGTGGACGCTGACAGCCCGGAGCCTGCTTAGGATTCTCTCTCTCCCTCTCTCTCTGTGTCCCTCCCCTGCTCGTGCTCACTCTCTCTTTTTCCAAATACATACATAAATATGTTTTTAAAAAGCCAGGCTTCTGTCCTTTCACAGCCATCATTTAAAAAGATCCTTGGAGGGGCGCCTGGGTGGCTCAGTCGGTTGAGCGTTCGACTTTGGCTTAGGTCATGATCTCGCAGTTCATGGGTTCGAGCCCTGTGTTGGGCTCTGCGCTGGCGCGTCCAGAGCCTGGAGCCTGCTTTGGATTCTGTGTCTCCCTCTCTCTGTGCCCCTCCCCTGCTTGCATTCTGTCTCTCTGTCTCTCAAAAATAAATAAACATTAAAAAAATTTTTTTAAAGATCTTTGTAGGGGCACCTAGGTGGCTCAGTCGGTTAAGCTTCTGACTCTTGATTTTGGCTCAGGTCATGATCTCACGGTTCGTGAGACTGAGCCCCATCTTGGGCTCTGTGCTGATAGCATGGAGCCTGCTTGGGCTTCTCTCTCTCTCTCTCTCTCTCTCTCTCTCTCTCTCCCCCTCTCCACCCCTCCCTTGCTCACGCCCTGTCTCTCAACATAAATAAACTTTTTTTAAAATTTTTAAAAAACAAAAAATCGAAAGATCCTTGGAAATGTGCTCAGTAAGAACATGGAACGTGCTGTTTGCAGTTTGGTCTGCTAAGTCAAACTTACTACTTTATGCGCATGACAGGGTTTTGATTGCATCCGTAATTCGTGTTTTACATTTTTGAGAAGACAAGATAGAAAACAACTGGTACAAGGTCTGCATTATGTTACCAATAATCCTGTCAAATGTTTTCTTGTTTCTAGTCTCCCAAATCAGCATTTATTAGTGCTGCAAAAAAGGCAAGATTAAAGTCCAATCCAGTCAAAGTGCGATTCTCCGAGGAGGTCATCATCAATGGCCAAGTGTCGGTGAGTTGACCGTTGTCTGCTTGTGACTCAGAGAGAGTCGCTGAAACAGGGGCCTTTTACTAGGCAAGGCCAGTCGCTCTTCTGGAATGATCAGTTTAGAAGTCTTTGTTGGATTTCACAGGGCTGTTGACATGTTCCCTCTGGTGTATCCACGATACGTAGTAGTCCAGTGTTTTCTTCGAATGATTCCAGTGTTAGAGACCTCGCTACTTTGCAAAGGAGTTTGTTTGATTTGAGATCACTGGCGTTGCCTCATATTCAGTAAAATACACCTCTTTGTAACTTCCGCCTACTTCTTCCCATTCTGCCAACTAAGCATCCTCCCCTTATATATTTTGAGAAAGGTTTCCCTAAGTTTTTCCTTACTCAAAATTAAATGTCTCTTTCCTTTCAATTAATCAAAATGGAGACAAGTTAAAGTAATGGGGAAGTTTCATATATGCAACCAGAAGTGAGGAAATACTGCCCGGATCTCTGTCAATGGGTCTCAATAGAAATCATGATTACTCAGGCACATAATTGATCTTCAAAATGAATAGCGCCAACATCAATAACTTGCTGTATTTTCGATTCTTTTTTGCCCAAGAAAATCTAGCATAGTGTTTTTTGCTTTTCGAAAGCTGTCATCTAAGGCACTAATAGTTTTTGGACTTCTGAAATACCAGCTTTGGCTGTTCGGGTTTTGTTGTTGCTGGTGGTAGTGTTTAAACAGAGTCACAAGGATAAAATCTCATCCATGACATGCTCGTTAGGGGTCACAGACTCTTCCCTGAGGGTGGTCCTGGATCTGGATTTGCAGATGTAGGCTTGCACATCCTGAGCTCGGCACTCCCGGTCCAAGTGTCTTTCCAGAACTTGCTGACCTGTGCCTTCCCCACTTGGGGGTCCAGGAGTCAGCTGGCCAATCTGTGAAACTATGTGATGCTTGCAGGGGGGACCTAGGGCTGTCATTGTGCTGCCCTGTGAGCATTTCAGCTGTGGTCTTGTCCTCCCGGTTGCCACGTCCCAAACCATCCTCTCGGCCCCCTTTCACCCCACGTTGTCCTGCTCACCACAGGGCATCCCTGTCTTCCTGAAAGCACTTAGCATCCATTACCATCTCACAAGACTATCCCAGTTTAAGGCCGGAAGGTTCCAGTCGCAGAGGAATTGTGATATCACAGAAGGTCATCTGAAACTTACCCCATCTTTTCTCAAGCTTCCGAGCATGAGATTGGGTCATCAGTGTATGCATCTATTTTGTTTTAATGTTTATTTACTTTCTGAGAAAGAGAGAGCACGTGTGGGGAGGGGCAGAGAGAGAGGGAGACACAGAATCTGAAGCAGGATCCCGGCTCTGAGCTGTCAGCAAGTGCCCGACGTGGGGCTCGAACTCATGAGATGTGAGATCGTGACCTGAGCTGAAGTCGGACGCCCAACCCACTGAGCCATCCAGGTGCCCCAGTGTATGTGTCTTTAGAGAGAATAGGAGACTAGAAGCTTCTGTGGCTATTTTTGCCCTGGGTATACCAGGTCCATTCAAGGTAGCTGGTGTGTGAGGACAGCTCTTGGGGTCAGTCATCACCCGCAGCTCCTCTGCCTCATCACAGGCCTGTGTGTGGCAGGGACCTTCAGTCTCAGGTCGGCTCCTCAACCTTTGGGACCATCTTCATTTTCCATCTGCTCTTGCTCTGCTGAGTCATCGAGTATTATTTCGTGTCGAGTTGGAGGCAAACCAACTCAGTGAATCGGGTAGTAGGAAAGTCATGTGTGAAGTCCACAGGAGAAAGGAGAGGGAGGAAATTCAGAGAAAGGAACAGGAAGCGAAAGCCACGGAGCCTCTTCTGGAAATGCTCAGGGACTGAGTTCCCTTGGATTCGCGGTAGGACATTAGCCAGTCTCTGGACATCTTGTCTTCAGTTTCTTCATCTGTAAACAAGGGACATGTGGTTTCAGGATTGCCGAGTTCCACTTGACTCCTATGACTTCGTGACCGGCTACATGGGAGAAACACAGTTCACTCCAAGGATTGGCAGAACTCCTCCAACATGCCTTCCGTCTTCCCCTGCCCTCTCCCCCTATTTCCAATTAAAGAGAAAATTCGAAGGACTATGTTTCTGCTGTTTACTTTTGGTCATGTCTCCAGCATCTGTTTTTAAATTATTTTTAAGTTATGATGTTTGTTAGAGACTTAGTTGTTTTTTTTTTTAATTTTTTAATGTTTATTCTTGAGAGAGAGAGGCAGAGTGCAAGTGAGGGAGGGGCAGAGAGAGAGGGAGACACAGAATCTAAAGCAGGCTCCAGGCTCTGAGCTGTCGACACAGAGCCCGAGGCAGGGCTCGAACCCATGTGAACCTTGAGATCGTGACCTGAGCCAAAGTCGGACACTTAACCGACTAAGCCCCCTAGGTGCCCCTAGACTTAGTATTTTAATCTCTAACACACTACCTCATTCCTTATATGTCCCCTTTGAGTTTAAGGAACATTCCTAAATGGGTTAAAAATTATTTCATAAAATAACTTTATACTTAAAGCTTGTGAATGCTCGGTACTCCCTTTTCATGACTTCTGCCAAGTTCAAACGTCATCATTGCTGGCCCTCGTTCTTTTCTAGGTAGCCTGCTCTGCTAAAGTCTGTGCGTGTTGTCCTAAGCATTGTGGCTTAATTGCAAAGGCATCATGTCTGTCATTGTGTGTTCTACTGGGAAACCTTGATTGAGGAAAAAAAAAAGAAAAAGAAATTCATCTGATTTGTTTTCTGATGGAAAAACGTTCTTTCATTTGAATCGACTGAGTTATTTGCAGCTGGAAAAGAAGAGATTTCCTCTGAACAACTAAACTCAGATATCACCAGAGAGACCCCTTTTAGCCTTAGAGAGTTCAGTTGGTGGTGGCGGTGTTTTATGTCGTGATTAGAATAAATTGTAGGTAGGTGCTGTTTCTGCAAAGAGCGGAATTCTACTTTGATCTTCTTTGTTGTTGTTGTTGTCGTTGTTAAACAGGAAACTGTTAAGGATAATTCACTTCTTTTTATGCCAAATGTTTTGAAAGTGTATCTGGAAAATGGGCAGACCAAATCATTTCGCTTTGACTGCAGCACCTCCATAAAGGTAAGCGGACCCGCTAAACTCTCCACCTGGACACCGGCAGGTACGGTCTCGTGTGACAGCACCTTCTCTCAGAACTACCTGTTTATTGCTGAGATTTCTTTGGTGGCTTCCAAATAAGGGCGCGTATGAATATTTAAAAAGAAACCAAAACCAGAAGCTTTAATTAAGAAGGTTCTGCTGCGTGTGTGTGTGTGTGTGTGTGTGTGTGTTGCAAAATGATATAACATGCTATCACTGACAGATCGCTAGGGTTAGTCACTTTAATGCAACTCCAGTTTAATTAAAATAGTGTGGCTGTCCCCAAGAAGGCTTGGCACCCTGCCCCAAAGCCAGTATGATTTCGTAGCGATGTCCGCCACCGAGAGGATGAAGACGTTAGCCGTTCATTGAGTATCTGTTACTGTGGTGTCCAGCAAAAACCAGGGCGAGAGTAATGTAAAGATAGCATTTACTTTTAATTGCTGTCACCAATTTCATGGAAATAATGCATAAAAAGGCAGAAACGAGGCGTGCTTCTCAGGAGAAGGGGTGAAAAGGAAGAGGCGCAAAACAGTCCTATTATTGCAAAGCCACAGGTGAGTTTTACATAATGGGTATTATAACAAAGCAGATGGGTTCTTTCCCTCCATGCTTCCTTCCTGGGGAAGAAAAGTGCATATTCTATTTTTTATTGGACAAAAGTGTGTTCCGAAATTGATTGTTCCCTAATGCCTCCAGCAGCCTAAAATAGGCTTTCTTCAAATGGCACAATAAAAGAGGTTTTATTGAGGTTTAAAAAAAAAAAAAAAAAAAACCTAGTGATGATCTGTACAATAATGTATCAAGAGAACATCAAGTCTGTGATAAAAACGTCTATCAATAGTCAACCCCTCATTCTCGGCGTTTAAATTAATCAGCATAGGCCTTATAAGTGGCAGCATTTCTGCGAAGGCCCACTCACTGTGCATTCTTCCTGCCACGATACTAGCAGGTGG
Organism: Prionailurus bengalensis; assembly: GCF_016509475.1. Classification (NCBI taxonomy): domain Eukaryota; kingdom Metazoa; phylum Chordata; class Mammalia; order Carnivora; family Felidae; genus Prionailurus; species Prionailurus bengalensis. Next base: position 9,585,883 of record NC_057361.1, read on the forward strand.
CCTGTTTGGAATTGCTTCGAATAGGTGGCGATCTAGCAGGTCATAGAGCAGACCATGTTCTAGATTGATGACGGAGGGTGTAAGCCATCCTTAAAATCCTTCCACGGCAAGCGTCAACTCCGTGCAAAGCTGCTCGTTTTAAATACCGATGACTGACAGAAGCCCTTTTCCTTTATTCCTACTCACGATCCTTGTACGGTGGGGTGTTACTCTCATTATTGATCCGCTAGCCTAGAGGTGGGCAGGCTTTTGCTCAGATTTTTTTCTCACAAAAAAATCACGGCGTTTACATAGACTATCTACTATCTATCTGACCACCAGCTAAAGACACTTCTAGCAGGCAGTACGCTCCAAGGGCTTACAGTTTACCTCCCGAGAGCCAGGAGCAAAGAGACAGACCTTTCTTCGGGCAGGACTAATCCTTTTCTACACAGACCATATGGAAATGAGTGGGCATGGCCAGACGTAGTCTGAAGGCCTCGAGCTGCATTATTACAACCCCTCTGAAGCTCCAGCTTGTTCTCTGATACCCAGTGGTCAGGAAAGCGCCTTGCCATTGCCCCCCGCCATCCCACCTGAAGATCCGCGTAAAGACTTGAATGCATTCCTTAACAGAAATACGCGTAAATGTAAAGGAGAGCCCTGTTGTTAATTCCCTGCGGGCTCTGTATTATGGGAACCCACACGAGACTGAGGTTGACTTCCCTGAGGGTGGCAGATGGCGAGGAGAAAACAGGGAACAGTGCAGAGTTCACGGCGAACGATATGATGGTGTTTAACAACATTTGCCAAAATTCTTGCTACAGTATCGCAGTGGAGAAAAGCTGTTGCTATCGATTTCCCAGTGTCCTCTCGGGTGATTCAGGAGAATATTTTACAACATGCTTGTTGCCACACAAAGGCTGGTTTTGTTCGTTCTTTTCTGGGCCTTGAACAAAAATTAGGAAGCCGAGGACCTTTTTATGAAATTCAGTATAGTCGAGGCATTTGTGTTGAATGCCACTCTTGGGTGGTGAGTGGGTGTGGGGATCTTTGTTTTGTAGGGGTCTGAAGAAACTGAGAAAGGTCTATAGGGAAGAATCAAAATTTCAGAGAGATCACTTCAAAAAAAAAAAAAAAACCTCCATGTCATTACAGGGTTTTTCCATCTTGGCATTGTTGATACTTTGTTTGGAGCAGGGAATTCTTTTTTTTTTTTTTTTTTAATGTTTATTTATTTTTGAGACAATGTGAGAGACAGACTGCAAGCAGCGGAGGGTCAGAGAGAGGGAGACACAGAATCTGAAACGGGCTCCAGGCTCCCAGCTGTCAGCCCAGAGCCCGACGCGGGGCTTGAACCCACGAACCCTGAGATCGTGACCTAAGCCGTAGTCAGATGCTCAACCGACTGAGCCATTCAGGCGCCCCCGGAGCAGGGAATTCTTTATTGTGGGGGCTGTCCTGTGCACTGTAAGATGTTCAGCCACATCCCTCAATGTCAATAGCCTCTCCAACCCCATTGTGACAACCAAAATGGTCTCCAGAAGCGGCCAAATGTTGCTGTAGGGCACAATTGCCTTAGGATGAAAAGCACTGTTCTTTGGAGTTTTTAGCGACGGCGTGTAAATTATCCCGAGAGATCACTTAGTTTTTGAGGACATGGAAAAAAAAAAGTAATGGGTTTGTTTTTTTTTAATTTCATTTCAAACGAGAGCTCATTTACTAGTTTTCAGATCATGAAAAAAATAAGTCACGTTTTTTTTTTTTCATTTTCAAAGACACCTATCTGATCCTAAAGGTTTAATCCTTTAAAGGATTGCTTGTTCATTGTACCCTCCCCAGAGATTCAGAATAAAAGCTAATAGGGGCGCCTGGGTGGCGCAGTCCGTTAAGCGTCCGACTTCAGCCAGGTCACGATCTCGCGGCCCGTGAGTTCGAGCCCCGCGTCAGGCTCTGGGCTCAGAGCCTGGAGCCTGTTTCCGATTCTGTGTCTCCCTCTCTCTCTGCCCCTCCCCCGTTCATGCTCTGTCTCTCTCTGTCCCAAAAATAAATAAATGTTGAAAAAAAAAAAGAATAAAAGCTAATATATGTATATTGTTCTAGTGCCCTACCTCTGTCAAACAGTGCCACAATAAATGTGTTCTCTGTATGAACTCATTCAGTCCTTGTATCTGTTCTGACCTATAAGGTATTCTCATCATCCCTGGGTTATAGATAAGGGCATTAAGACACTTCCGAGTTTGATAACTTGCACGGAGGTGCACAGCTAACGTGAAGTCGAGCCGGGTGTGGAAACCAGATTCTTTCCAGATCCCACATTCCAACCATTACCGCATGCTCTTAACAGAAGGGTAGACTAAGGGTCAGCAAACGTTCTCTGTACAGGACCAGGGAGCAAATATTTTAGGCTTCACAGACCATACAATCTCGGTTGCCGATGCAAGGGGCAAAAGCAGCCATCGACACTATGTAACCAAATGAGTGTGACTGTGTTTATACAAACAGGTGGGGGGGAGCAGATTTGGCATACAGGGGGTATTCTGCCCACCCCTGGGGTAGAGCACTTTCCAAGGTGGTTTAATTGCCCCCCCCCATCTAGAAGAAGGGGAACCGAACCCACTCCACTGCACAAGTTATTGATAAGCTTTCCAAGTTAAGACAAGCGAGCACCTCCCCCAGCTAGTCCCCCCGTTGCCTCCCTGTTTCTGAACTCCATAACGATCCGGGGTGGTGGGAGAGGTCAGGAAAAAGGAATATCAAGCTTCAGGATCCAGGCATCGTATAAAACTTACAGATCCGAAGCCTATTCGAGCAACACTTTTCGGTCGTGGTAAACTCTGCAAGAGAGCCGTGTTGGTTTTGATAGCATCTTGTCAATGTTTCCTCTGTAAGGATGTCATCTTAACTCTTCAAGAGAAGCTCTCCATCAAAGGCATCGAACACTTCTCCCTCATGCTGGAGCAGAGGACGGAAGGGGCCGGAACCAAGCTGCTGTTGCTTCATGAACAGGAGACTCTAACTCAGGTGTGTGACATCACACTCGCAGGTGAGAGCAGAAATTATGCCTGCCGGTGAGAGCCGAGGCCATCTGGCCCCAGAATTCCCCTGTCCTCTCCTCCCTTCAATGTACTCACTGAGGCCCTGGGGATCCCCACTAAAGAAAGCTCTGGCATTCACAATGGGTTGTACACCTCAAGGTGACGCTTCTCTATTTTGTTCATTTTTCTGTAGCCCGTCAGTCGGCGTCACGTGCGGAGTTGCTAAAGACTCGGCACGTACTTGTAAGGGTTAAATTGTAGTGTAGGGTGAACGCTTAGCTTGAAAAGTAACAACTTTGTTCTGACACTGAAGGTCAAAAGATAACAGCCTTGCTTTTACTCTTGTAAATCATACTTCATACTCTTGTGAATCAGGCTTTACCAATGAAGGAAACAAAAGCTCAAAACAAGAGCATCAGAGACAAGGTCAAGGAGATCCACTGGTTGCAACTTAGCGGCAGAAAGTCTAAAATAATCACTTCATTCGATAACTGTTTCTGACTCATCTGGCAACTGTTTCTAACTCATCTGGGAACCGTTTCTCTGTTCTGTTCCCAGATAACGATAAAACGATGTGATCGGCTTTAAAAACTCTGTACCCCGGCTGTTCGGAGCCACACTCTTATCAAGAGCGTTGGTCCCGATCGGTTGGCCTTGCCTCTCATTGTAATAAACTTTGTTGCGACTGTCACCGGTGCCCGTAGCATTCTGTTTCAGGAGTCCTGTGGATGCAACATACTCACTGGGAATGTGGCTCCGCAGAATCATGTTTTATGTCATGGGAAGGACTTGTTTGCCTGCTTTGACAATGCATCTCTCGAAACCGTTGAAAAGAAATGGCTTCTGAGATTATTTAAATTAAATCAGAATCCTAGTTAGTTGTCTTAAGTTCTGGGTGCACACTTGCCTGTTTGTGGAGGCTTGAAATGCCCACCCCAGTGCTGCTCACTGTCAGTGTTGGATCCACCAGTGCATCCCAGTTCCTGGCCACCCCCATCTGTTCCCTGGGGAGACAGGCAGGCTGCTTGGCTGCTGAATTCAGCGTGGCACCCTCCTTTCTCTCGTGATTCCGCACACGCAGTCTTTGCCGGAGGTAGAAGGGATCTCAGCCGACTCCTCTTACGGAGGAGAGCTCTGTGAGTGAGGAGGGAACTTTAGGGAGGGGGAGACCAGGAGGAGGAGCAGGAGGTGCCCCCCAGACAGACGGGGTAGCAGAAAGCGTTGTCGCATTTAAGTCTTCGCGGTTGCCGCGTAATTAAAAGCTGGTGCCCCGCGAGTTGGGTCCCACGACATGCCTAAGTCTCTTGATTCAGTCCAACTCAGTGCAGGGAATTAGTTATAAAGCTGTCGTTTGTGTACATTTACAGCCCTCGATCTACACTTGACCTATTTTTCTCAGGTTTGAATCTACCTGGAGATACTTTAAACCGCTTCTAATGATCGTTTCTTGTTTTAACCTGTGCCAAAACTCCCTTGGAAACCGATGACTTACTTTATGCTTTGTTACAGGGGAGCAACCCCCGATATTCAGAATCCCACATGGGCAAGATCACTGTTTGGCTCGGAGTTCCTCCCGAAGCCGAACTTAAGACAAGGGTTTGGGTGCCCGTGGTTTATGGGGAGGAGAGATCCGGAAACACTGGGAGAGGGAGGGAAGTGGGGCAGGGCCGTCTTCCGGCTGGTGGTGGTGTGGGCTGCTTCCGAGGACGGGTGCTCCCTGGCCGCGCAGGGTCGCCTGGTGCTGGCCAGTGGTCACCGGTGTTTGCAGGAAGTAGCCTTCAGCTCGTGGTCATAAATGCCAAGGGGATATGGGCCGACAGCCAGTAAGTAGGAGTCTAGTGAAACTTCCCACAACCTTTTGATATTGCTAGATGCACTCTCCCTCTGAACTTCTATCTACCGCACAGCCTTCATGGGAAAGCTTCTTGCTGGTTTAGCAGGACAAAGATTCTTTCAACGTGTCTTCTGGAGCTAGGCAACCATGACTTCTCATTCCAGACTGATCTCCAGGTTTTTAAATTCCCGTTAAAATGTTAGAAGGAAGCAGAAAGCCTGCAACACTGATTTTTCCCTTCTCTTTGTAGAAGTGGCTGTGTTTATCAGAACGAAAAGCAAAGTGTTAAAACTTCAAGTATGCTCCCTAGAAAAGAAAACTTATGGATTTAAATATCCTGAAACGAATCAGCTATATGCCTTTGAAATCACTGCATTTGAAAAGCTAGATCAATAAAGTATTTATAGGCATGGTAGGAAATGAGAGTAAGTATAAGAAATGTGTACGTTTCCAGGAAATTGTTTTCTTGTTTTAGGGACTGTTATTTTTATGGGCTGCTGTTTCTAATGAGTCTAAAGCACTTTTTTTGCATTACATTATTGCCCAAAACTAGTGTAGCCTACTGACGATAAAAATAGGCTCAAGGTCGCTTGTGGAAAATTCAGGAAAGATGGATTCTAAGCAGTAATGAAAGGATCTGGAGATAAATGATACCTGACTTTCTAACATCAGCACAGACCTTCAGACAAAATACCCTAGGACATCCCCATAAAACCCCACAGCAGACCCGAGCCACACTACTGGTCGCTTAGGTGCCCGTATTTTCTTCTTCCTGGTTTGCTTGACCACCAGCCAGCGATGAGCAGCCCCCGGCCCATGGGCTCGTGAGTCCACTTGGCTTTGTGATCCTGCCCACAGCCAGAAAGCTGGGTCAGGGTTTCTACTTCTCAGTATGCCTTTAAAAGGAGTATGTGTTTTCCCATTGAAATTCTTCTACTCAACACAATTAGCAATGTAAACTGTAAGAATACACACACACACACACACACACACACACAACACGGGGTTCAATGAGGCTATTGCTGTTCCTGTTTCGAATTTTAAATTCCAGTTCATGAACACTTTTATTTTGCCAGATTTGTCCTCTAAAAAACAAAAGTAGTTACAAGTCCGTGAAACTGCATACAGATCCATAGAAAACACATTCAAGGGCAATGCACTCATTGACCTGTTTATTAAGCACCTACTATTCATCGGCCGATTCCCTTTTGTTGCAAAAGGAATTACGAATTACGAAACCTAACCGCTAGTAGCCGGCGCATGCTGCGCTGGGTAAAAGGAAAAACAAAACGGTCCCTGGTCCTCAGCCCCGAAGAACCTGTGGAGTATTTGAAGCTCCTTTGAACGATTTGAACGATGTCGTGATACCAAAAAGTGCGGGGTAGTTTGGAAACTTGTGGATTCCAGAATTAGCGCACGGGCCCAAACTTGCATCTTCCTAGTTTCCGGTCTTCTTCAGAGGGCCAACCTCAGACGCCTGGCACCCGTTCCGTCCACATCAGGAAACTCCCATCCCCCTGGGACGGCCTGGAACCAAGGACTTTTCAGTGGTCCGGTGGCTCCGTGATGAGGGTTTATTGCCTTTGTTTAGTGTCCTCTCCTGCCTGACCTGCTTCGCCCACTCCCTTACTGGCCTCTCCTGGGAGCAGTTCTTTAGTAAGACCCTCATGTCAGGGTCTGCTTCTGGGGAGCAAGACCCAGGGTCTGAGCAGTTTTCGGGGAGTGAGTATCTATGACACAGAGTAAAAGACCTTCCACCACCTCCTTCTCTGGCGTTCAAACAAAGTTGCCTTTGCCTGCACTGAAGGATTCTTGCGATCCGTCTGCTCTTCTAGGTGACACAGCGGCCCAGCTCCCATAAGATGAGGTGTCTTTTCCGCATTAGCTTTGTCCCGAAGGATCCAATTGACCTTTTACGGAGAGATCCAGTTGCATTCGAGTATCTCTACGTTCAGGTATGTGAGAATTTGGGCATGTTTCATATGAATATTGGGGGATAAATTGAATTTGGGGGTTTTTTCCCCTAAATTCCTTCATTTGGAATCTTCTTTCTCTTTGGCCCCCACCCCACGCTCAGTGCATCATGAGATGACTCTGTTTTGCCACTTTCACTTTTGAAATAATTTCATAAGTATGAACACGTGCTCACCTCCCTGTCCCGCTCCCCAACACACACACACACACACACACACACACACACACACACACACAAGTTCATTTACCAAATCATGGTCATTGATTTGGTAAATGAATGTCATTTACCAAGTCATGTTCATTTACCCCTAACTACCTCAGTGTGTATTTTCTAATAACGAGGAAACTGTCTTATATAATCATGGTCCAATTAACAAAATAAGGAAATGTAACACCGATGCATTGCTGTCCTCGTGTGCAACCTATATCCAGATTCTTCCCACTGTCCCCAAAATGGCCTTTATGTCAGTTTTTTTTTTTTTTTTTTTTTTTTCTAGAACAGGATCCACTCCAGGATCCCATTTTGCATCTTGGTATCATGTCACTTTAATCTCCTTAAGTCCAGAACATACCTCGTTCTTTCTTTGACTTTCAAGACTTCGACACTTTTGAGGAGTGCTGACCAGTTATTTTGTAGAAATCTCGGAATTCGAGTTCCTCTGATGTTTCTCTCCTGATTAGGTTGAGGGTATGTCATTTGGGCAGAGGCATATGATGATGTCAGTCTGTCCCCTTCATGACGAGGTTAACTTTGACTCTTGGTTAAGGCAACGTTCTCCAAGTTTATCCATCCAGAAGTTACTACTTTTTTTGTGATTGACAGGTAATTTGTGGAGAGTAATTAATACCCTTTCACTCACCAATTTCAGTATTCATTCATGCGTCTTGCCTGAATCCGTTATTACTGCAATGGTTTTAAAATGATGATTTTTCTAATTCCATTATTTCTTCTTCATTGATTAATTGGCATTCTGCTACGAAAAAGATTTTTTTTCCCTTTGCCCTTTATTTACTCATTTATGCACTCATTTATTTGGTGCTTAGACTGTTCTGAAATAGGATATTCCTTATAATGGAATAATTCATTTCAAGGCAATAAGACTTTAAAAAAAAAGTATCCTTTGCAGACTGACTATATCTAATTCTGGGTTATAATTCTCAAAAAACAAGGCTTCCAGAGATGAGTCTTTCGCTAGTTTGCCCCAAAGGGAATTTATTCGTCTGACTTTAGGAGATGTTCTTGTATTTTTCCCTAACTGCTACCCATTACTCTCGCTTAAATTCCCAGTACAATCACATTAAACAGTAAGAACCCATTTACCTGAAGTTTAAGCATCTCACATTAGAAACTATTCAGAGATTGTAAACCTAAATGTAACCTCCCCTGACAAAAAAGGGAGAAAGTGCCAAAGTGAGGCAAAAAACAACAACAAAACCCCAAAGACGTGCCCCCTTTGGTTAGACATACCTGTGTAAGGCCAAGACTTCTGGAGCCATAAGAAATAAAAAACAAAGAAGGTGGGAAAAGAAAAAAAAGAAACATTTGTTCAGCCTAGGTAGTTGATACACTGGTTTTGTTTTACTAGTCTCAGTATTTTCTTGTATATTTCAAAGCTCCCGTAGTCTTTAAAACATTGAGTGGGAAAAGAAAACAGGTAGAAGATGGCACAGAGACAGAGGCCAGGTGCATGCCAGAGGTTGGGAATGGGGACATAAATTAAAGTGGCAAGAATCCCTGGAGAACAGAAATTAAACCGAAGGCAAAAGAAGCCGGATGTACTAGAACATTCTAGCACATAGGGCACTAAACGCAAGGCTCACTTAAACGTCCCCCACCTCAGTGCTCTTCGGAAGAGACTCTGGTACTTACAGCTCAGTAGGATGATTGACGTTCATGAAGATAATCCTGAGTCATCTGGAAAAGGCAAGTAAAGATATGTGCAGTGTACTTTATACCGTTTCCTACCCAGAACAGTGAAACTGTCATGACCTGGGTTTTTTAAATGTTAAACTTGGGCCACCCGGACCCCTCAACTCTATCCCCTGTTCCCCAGCAGGCCAAGTGACCCAGAGGTGACTGCCTGCTTCTCAGCCGATGCGTTACTGCCTCTTCCCCTAGCCCTGCTGAGAATCAAGCTGGGGCTCTGCCGTGGCTGCTCAGATGATGTGCTACGTTTTTTGGCTTGTTAGTTGCAATTAAATAGTTACACAGGTGCCAGTCAGTGCGTGGCTGTAGACAGATGCGTTCACTTGTCAATCGCTGTAATTATGTACTCACCCCATTCACAAGGTGCTGCTTCGAAACTGTTCTACTCTGCTTCTGCTCTAAACATCCCATTTTAAAACGCCCCTGGCCTTTACGAAAAAGGAATGTGGTTGTGTTTCTCCTGGGAAGGACCGACCTCTTAGGTAGACCAGGAGGACTGCTAAGCACAATTCTGTTTAAGGTGTGTCGATTCAAATCTAATGCAGTTCGTCGAGATCTTCCTGATTCAAAAGAGACACTTTTTATACGTGTGGGGCTGTTCTGCGAAGCAGAGATCCTGCCCAGCGATCTTGCCCCGGGGGACTGGCAAAAGACCGATGACATTTCTACTGTCCCCCCTTGGGTGTTGCACGGGTGGTGGACTAGCCCGCCACCCCTTCGAGGATTAGCCAGTGGAGGGAGGAAAGGAGGTGGGAAGCCATGTGTGCTGGGCCAAAATTAAGCTACCATCGTCTCATATGTCCTCCGCTGAGAATAAGAAATGAGAATTTCTTGGCATCCGACTCTGTTTCACAGAATGCGAGGTATGTCCAAAATAACTTCTCTGTCGAACAGAAGTCAGTGGATCTGCAAATGGCGCTGTGTGCCCATGTCGATTTTAAGGTACCAAAAAGACGCCGTAAAATTAGCCTAGAGAACAAAAGAGTAAGCAGAAGCCATATGTACATTACAGTGTATATTACCATATACATTACTCTATATAATGTGCAATGTACATTGCAAAGACGAAATTCAAGTCAACCTTGTGGGTTGCTGTTGAGGACAATAGCCATTGACTAGATGAACCTTGGCAATGGAAATAGAGGCTTGAGGGTGATAACATCTGTTAATCACCTACTCATTACTGGGCCACGAGGTATTCTGCAGATGTGAGTATATATAGTGACAGAAAGCCCTGGTAATTCACACTGTTGTAATTCATAATTACCTGTCCAATATCTACGAAGAAAAAGATGGTTACACCATTTAGTAAATGGGACAACACCTGAGAGGCTACGAAATATTTTAAAACACTTGAACAGCCTCGGTTGCCTTTTTAATACCTAACATGTTCATGATAAATGAACTTTCTGTGGGCCTAAAGTAGTCTATCGGGACCTCTATTTGGCAAAACAATGACCACCATTTGCTTGTGTTAACTGTATTTTAAGTAATGTGATTATGAGTAATAAAAGTATGATTCGTGCCATAAAATATATATATATATATATATATATATATATATATATATATATATCAGACTTCACACTAATTCTCCAGGATCAGTCTGAACTAATTATATAATGTAATTAAGTGACTAATCACCTTGACAAGGAACTCACCCAGAAGTCTGGTTAAATACAGGGTATGAAAGGGAAAAAACTATCCCAGTCACAACTCTTAGGAGAAGTCCTAGTGGTGACTCAGCCTAATAAAGCACATTCCAGTCTGTGAAACATCCTTAGAGATGTACCAGCAACCTTGAGAGTGAGCCCATTTTTCAGGTAAGAAAACAGACTCGAGAGAGAGGAAATGCCATGTTCGAGGCCGTTTGATGAGTAGCTGACAGAGCCTAGGACTACACCTGGAGTCTTTGTCTCTAAATCCTGTGCTCTAATCCTGTGTCGAGTGCTTATTGTGACCTGGTGCTGTGCCAAGTGGCTTCCTCTCCCTCATCCTTCATGAGACTGTAAGATGAGCCTCAACCCCATGGTGTCCCTTTATGGACACCCCTAGGCGTGTCCCTTGGAAATAACTGGTAAACCCAACAGCAAAACAAAATGGCTGCCTTCACTCAGACCACCCTATCTCCCACCTCATACCGGACCTGCTTCCAATAAGGAGTGCTGTGCAATCCAGATAGGTGTGAGCTTTTCAGGAGGAGCGAAGGTAGAAGCCCATGTTAAAGATGGAGGCAGGGAGAGGAGGTGACTTCCCTCTTAGGAGCAAGGGGACAAGCTGAGAGGCACGAGCCTGGAGCCCGGGGACAGAGTGTGCATTGCATGGCACCAGTAGGGCATGGGTAAGTATTTGAAGGGTAAACGTTGTGTGCAGAAACCATTCAGGGGTACATGTTCCCATTTGGTAAAGTCAATGCATGATGGGGTCACAAATGTGCTTTGCTGGGAAAAGAGGTACATGTTCTGATACAGTTTTGCATTTGAAATCTTCTTGGGACGAGGCAAAGCAGGAAGAAAGAGGCTAAATATCATAGTTTCTAGCCCCAAAGCCTAGTTTTCCAGAACAAAAATAAGTGTGTGTGTGTGTGTACGCACACGCACACGCACACACACACACACACACACACACACAATATGCTGAAGCTACGCTGTGCTTCCAGGTGACGTATAGCTCAGTGCTTTGCCCCTAACGAGCAAGCATGCCCGGTGAGAACCAGTCACTGTGGTCACACTAGACTTTGCAAGCTGCAACACGCTCTCAGCCACCCTTGCGTTTGATGCTCACCACACACCCTGTGAGGTAGGCGTCTCCCTTTTACAGATGAGCAAACTGAGGCCCAGAGATGTGGCGTGACTCCCTCAGAGTCGCAGCAGGGGCGGGTCACCGCTGGAGTGAACTGAGGGTTTTAATGGCTACGCTTCAGTGAGTGCACATTCAGTATTGGCACTGCTCCAGCGGCGTCATTAGTGTGAGTCCCCATCGCACAGACGAGCCAACTGAGGCTGCAAGAGTAAAGTGGTTGAAGCTACAGGCACAGGTGGGCATTGGCAAAGCCACGATTCCGAAGCAGGTGGGTGTGAGGCCGGGGCTGCTGCTGTCCTACCCCTTGCTAAACCTGCCTCCCCCCTGAACTGCTCTCGAGAGCTAAATGGAAGTTAATGACATTGGTGATGACTGCGGTTGACGCGTATGAGCACTCACGGCTTCCCAGGGCTTCACATTGTTAGCCCGTGTCCTCCTCACCACAGCCCTGTGAATGGGGAAGCACTACTGTGCCCGATTTACAAAGGAGGAAACCGAGGCACGGCACAATTCAGGGATTTGCCCAAGTTCCCACCCCTGTGGAGGCGGAGGAATAGGATTCGAACCCGAGATTCCAAGCCCAGCACAAGTCGCATGCTGCTATCAGTGCTTTGCGCGTTCAGTTGCAGCACCTGTGTTTGGAAATTTCGTACCTGAATTCCTAATTATTTTTACCAAAAGCTAAATATTTAAATAGCAGCTCATTTGTCGGTGAATGTTAAATGTTTTGTGCGGTCCCTGTGTTTGTGCATGTGATTAAATACTGACTGGGTTCCAAGCAGCCTGGTGGAAATGTTTCCACATTTAGCCCCCTTGCCTTTGACGGGAAGCTGGAACACTGGGTCACCTGTTCCTCGGAGGCAGCGCGCCGGCCGCCGGTTCTTTGACACGCTGCGCCCTCTGCTGGTCTCTTTTGCAGAGTTGTAACGACGTGGTTCAGGAGCGATTTGGGCCCGAGCTGAAATACGACATAGCCCTGCGGCTGGCAGCCTTGCAAATGTACATCGCAACCGTCACCACCAAGCAAACACAGAAAATCTCCCTCAAATACATTGAGTAAGTGTTGGCTCTCGGAGCCATTTCAGGCACAAAGATGCTGCCTCCGTAACGCCCAAGTGTATTTTCGATGCATGTCTCGATTTCCAAAATTGATCCTGCTCGTGGCAGGGCATTTGTTATAAACATGGGCAAAATATATGAACGTCATGTTCATTTTTGGTGGAAGAGATCCATTTCTTACATAACCCACCTTTAGAGAATTGTTTAAAATGAGGACCAGATTGAAAGCGAAGCGTACGTTTTAAAATTCCTAAACGGACTTGATTCCAAGCCAAGCTTTGGTCTCCGTGCTTCTCAGACATTAAGCTCTTTAATTCTCACGACATCCCTAGGAGATCAGTAGGATTTTAGCTGTATTTTACAGATGAGCAAACCCAGGCACATAATGACTAAGGAATGTGCCCAAGTCACACAGCTGCAAACTAGAGGGGTCCGGATTCGAACCCAGGCAGTGGGACTCCATCTTGTGCTATAGGTCGTGTGATCAGTAGAAGCACCTGTGTTAAGACTGCGGCCTGTGTAACCTGAGATTGCTTTAGATTGCTAAGATACGGTATGAAAGTAATGCTCTTAGCCGTAATCAGGAAGGATGGTATCTGTGGTAAAGAAATGTGGCCGCGGGAAAGGATGCCATACAATCAAATTTTGTTTCACGATTCGAATGTTGGCCAGAGAAGATTCCCTGTTAGAAAAAGGCAGTCGTGTTGCCCTCAGGTCTGTTGAAGGGTCATCCTTTCAAAGAGAGCCCTCTGTCGCCCCGTCTGTATGCTTCCCGTTGGCAGGTGGCTCAGAAGCCGAGAGCAGCCATGCTGCTCTCTTAATCATGGCCGCTCTAATGCTAAGAGAGAGGAACGCTCCTATTTCAAAGTTCGTGGCAGGACCGAAGCCACATCTCCACGTAACACTCAAAGCCCTAGAGCCCTCTCCGCCTACACAAGTGATATGCAAGCTAATTGAAATCCCACCTTCCAAAGAAGCTTCCCATGGGCTGCCTATTAAGCCTTTCTAACTTCCCAAGGTGCCAGGCGGACCCACCAGGGAGCAAAATGGCTTCTTCCCAATGAGTTCAGGAGCCCGCGTTGGGGAGGATCAGAGCCCCGGTTTGCTGATTCCAAGGCCACTGTTCTCAAAAGTCTCGGTTCTCCTGTCTACGCCGACGGACAGATCCTTGTGTGCGATTTGAGAGCCTCAGGCCTTCCATTCTCCACCCAGTCTTTTTCACAGATGCCTTATCTGTTGCCACACAGGCCATGACTATCTCCTGAGAGAGACTCCGCCCACAAAGAGGTCTTCCGCTCAGTCAGACACATTCAGCCCCTCCTCCGTTCCCCTTCCTTATGTTTCCCGGGGGTGGAAGATACTGGCTTCCATATGAAAAGGTGGCCTGTCCAACTTGACACGGTTTTCAGACAACTTAGATGCCTTTCTCTTCCCGTTGCCTGTACACACGTTTTACCAGTTTGAATATGGTACAGTCAGAAGCCTCCCAGAGATAACTGGCTTGAGGAAGAATCTTACAGAGTCCACAATAAGGTTCTCACTAATCAGTCCACTCACCGGACAACTGTTCACTGAGCCTTTTGTGTGGTATTCACACTAGGACGGTAGAAAGTTCAAGTAAGTATAAATTATAATCCTCAGCATCAAAGAACGTGTGGTCTGATTATACAGATACGAAAAGTAATGATCTAAAATAATGATACAAGCGGAATTCCCAGGCACCCCAGAAGGAGTGCCAGATGATGGGGAGAAATCATAAATACAAGTGGAAGAGGGGGAGGAGGAGGAAGAAACGGTGATCATGAAAAACACCATCATCATGATTGATCCAGTGGGGGAAGGCTGTCTTCCTACCCTTCTCTGGAGAGGATCTGGAGTAGGAGAAATAACTAAACCTTCTTGAAGAACTTCATAACTTAGGAGACACTGCTTGGGCACATGACCAATCCGGATAGAGTTTGTAGAGTTCAAAATATGGAAACTTGTTGGGGTAGGGTTGTAGTCATTGCTGGGGAAATAGGACCTCTGTACGCATATATTAGCCCAGTTTTATCTGTTTTTCTTGTATATCCACCCCTATTTGTGATGTTTGCGCCTCCCCACCACTGCCACACATACTTAAGGATCACGAACCCCACCCTGATGCCACACCAGAGGCACTCCTCGTTCACACACACACACACACACACGCACACGCAGCAAGAAATGTTGATTGAAGGAGCCAGATCTTCTGGCCGGGAGAGAAGTGTGTGTTTCTAGTGAAGTAGCCGTTGGTGAAGGAGAAGGGGAGGGCAGAATGGTTTGGGGGCATGAAGGGGTTGCATGGGCCCTTCTAAGTGAAGAGACAAAGCCACAGTGTGGGCAGACAGGGAGCAAAAGACAAAGGAATGGAGAGAAATTGTATTGGAACTACATACTCGGAGATGTGAATGAATTCAACGAGACTCAGAGGTGGGTTGGATAAATTGTCTCTTCAGTTCCCATTGGTCCCAAACGCATTCTCTCTGGAGAGGGAAGAATACGTTTCCTTTAGAATGCAAACAGATGTACTAATGATCAGATAGTATGTTTCCTGAGTGTAAATTCAAAGTTGCCTCCCTAATCGGGCACCTATCTCCATTTCCTGCCTTTCCCCGAGTTCATTTGTTCCATCGAACATCAGAGCGCCATTTTGCCTTAGATAACTAATCATCACAAGGATGTGAAATTAAAGATCTGCTCTTTATTGCAGAAAAGAATGGGGATTAGAGACTTTTCTTCCCTCTGCTGTGCTGCAAAGCATGAAAGAGAAGAACATAAAGAAAGCACTTTCACACCTTGTCAAAGCAAATCAAAACTTGGTACCACCGGGTAAAAAGGTATCACATTTGCATCTTAATAGAAAATGGATTTTAAAGAGAAAGGCTTGCATGCATTTTTAAAAATGTTTAAAATTAGCCCGTGAATAAAATACTTAGTACCACTTTTTCAGAAGCAGTAACACGGTATAACCCCAGCCCCCCCCCCTTTTTTTTGACTATTAACCTGTTTCTAAGACTAGTGACAACTACGTGTTCTTCTGGAAGCTTATTTATTTCTTGTAAGCTACGGACTCCTTCTTGTACCGAGTGTGTGCACATTCACGTGCGCGTGCAAGAGAACCTTGCATAGCCACTGAGACCTTGTGATTAGAGAATAGGATTGCAAGTTCCCATCCCATCAGGCTCCCGCTTACCACGCAGACCAGCTTAAATGCACAGCAGGCAGCAAGGGTCCTTGTGACCAGACACCACTGTTGGCATTTGGAATCATTCTTTGCGGGGGGGGGGGGGGGGGTGTTCCGGCGCATTGTGTGGTATTCAGCTGATCCCTGCTCTCTGCCCCCAAGATGCCCTCGATTATGTCAAAGAAAAATGTCTTCAGACATTGCCAAATGTGCCCTGGGGAACAAGATCGGCCCAGGTTGACAACCACTGAATTAAATCTTACTTTTGAAGGGAAGATAAAATTATTTCTACCATTCACCATCATTACTGTTAAAATCTCCGTCCTTTTTTTTTTTTTTTTAAATCAGAAGAAACACAAAGGCCACGTTCAAATAGATTGTTGGTCAGAATAGAGAGTTATGTTCATAGGGAATCGAAAGCAAAAGGTTTCAAGAACCAGAAAGAGGAACCTTAAAATACTGGCCTTATAAAATTGGAAGCAGTGAAACCAACCCAGAACACTTAACAATTGATACCGGCCATAGAAACGTGGGTAACTCTGATAAGTCATTTTTACTGGCTGAAACGTACTTATTTCTGTTCCCTCCTCACCCCATGGCTTTTTAAAAGGTAAAATCAGGTTTGACACACTATCAGCCACCGTCGCCTTACTTCCTCGTTTCTGTGATCATTCCACTCACGGAAATATAGCTGGACGGCGTGGATCAGTCGGTAGAACATGAGGCTCTTGATCTCGGGGTTGTGATTTCGAGCCCCCCGTCGGGTGTAGAGATGACTAAATAAATAAACTTAAACCCGAAAGATTTTTTTTTAATTTCTGTTCTGATTGGCCCAAAGCTAATTTTTTTTTTTTAATTGGCCTGATATGATTTTTTTCATGCATGGCCCACTGGTTTTGTAATAATTGGGATAACTGCTCTAAGATCTATTCATCACCGTTTTTCTATAAAGGTCAGTTTTTCTAGCCAAGAGTAAGTGGTTTGCTTTCAAATCGATTTGCAAAATGCTTTGGGCTTTTGAAGGGAGTGGGATGACTGAACAGTGCTAACAATTGCATGAAGGGCAGTGCATTTTGGTGTAGTTAATATTCCAGTATTTTTTAAAAAATTTTGTAATGTTTTATGTTATTTTTTGAGAGACTGAGAGAAAGAGAGAGAGAGAGCGCGCACGAGCGGGGGTGAGGCAGACAGAGAGGGAGACACAAAATCCGAAGCAGGCTCCAGGCTCCGAGCTGCCAGCACAGAGCCCAACACGGGGCTCGAACTCACGAACTATGAGATCATGACCTGAGCCGAAGGTGGTCACTCAACCGACTGAGCCATCCAGTCACCCCTACAATCCAGCACTTTTTTTTTATGATGCGTTCAAAATGGCTCCCCCAAACTCTGTGTACAGGTGAGTCTCCTGGACGCAGCCCGCCCCGTCCCTACCCGCGATTGGAAAGCACCACTGGACTCTTGGAGTCCCCGATGACCGATGGTTCGGTGGGAAGACTTACCATCTTGTTTTCATTCGTTGAGCACCCTGGCCCAGTATGACCCACCCCCAATGGAATTAACACCTGAGGTTTCTTTTCTCTCCTCAGCTCTCTGCACTGCAAGCCAAGGTCCATTATCTCAAGTTCCTCAGTGATCTTCGACTGTACGGGGGTCGTGTGTTCAAGGCAACATTAGTGGTAATTGCTTTTTCTTGCTTTCTCTTGGAAGCCACAGAAGCCTGCAAAATGTCACTGCCATAGGCTGTCTTGGATGAGCTGCCTTTGATGACAAAAGCAAATCAGCTGTGAATCTTTTCCAGCCTTCATTTCTAATCGACTGCACCACAGTCTGAAACTATGAGAAGAAATGTTAAACCAGATAACGCCGCTGCAGAATGCCCTAGAAAAAGAAACATGAAGAACCGAGAGAATTCATGCACGCTAACAATGGCCTTCTGTTAAATCATTGGGCCAGAAGTTGCTTTCCTATTAAAAATGAAAAAAAAAATCCCCGTTTCTAGAAGTGTCTCATGATTACGAAAATATGCGCTATGATAACATTTGCTTTCTACATTATTCATAATTTAGCAGAGTCTCGATGCAATCATAATGTCTGGTTCTTCTAATTGGATGATTTGGTGCAATATCACCGAAAAATCCTGTCTAAAGAAAATGTAATCTTATAAGAACAGATTCTCGGGTTCAACTCTGCGTGGTGCTTTAGAGGTCTAGAACTTTTATATTTTTGTCACTATCTCTCAGCAGGCAGAAAAGCGCTCAGAAGTGACTCTTCTGGTGGGGCCCCGATATGGCATAAGCCATGTCATAAACACCAAAACCAATCTGGTGGCTCTTTTAGCTGACTTCAGCCACGTCAACAGGATCGAGATGTTTACCGAGGAAGAAAGCTTGGTGAGGGTAGAGCTCCATGTGTTGGATGTGAAGGTAAGTCTTTCAGATGTTGACACAGGGCCTCGATCTGAACAGCTCATTTGTGATAACACCGCTGATATTTACAAAGCAGTCAAACTTTCAGTGTGTGCAAAGGGTCAGAAATGTGACAAGGTGAGGGGTGGCAGGGGCGGTAGGGGGTGGGTTGGGAGGGACGAAAATCCACCCAACCCAGGCCTGAGGGCTCCAGCCCTCAGTAAAGAGCTGTGTGATTTGAGGACAGAGTACATGAATCACAGAGAATGGGGAGATTTTTCCCTGCTAACCTTCTAGAATATTCATGTACAGAGAGTCAGGGAGATTTTTCCCAACTTTATTTAGAACTCCCATTCCCTTTTGTCAGATTGAGTCCGTATGTGTTTATTCTTTGGGAAAAGCTGAGTATTTCAGTCAGTCTGTCTTTTTGTGGTATAGCAATTAGTACCGACAGCACATCGGGCCCTATGAATGTCATGGCCATTCCATTTAAAATAATAATCTGAGATTGTCGTCAAAGGGGAGAACTTTATTCCAGAAACAGGAAATTGATAGGAAATAATCCGGGTCCCCTGTCCCTACCTTCTTGTCCCAGTAGTAGACAAGTCATTGGATTTGGGCCACGGTAACGTGGCTGTGTTTCCACGGAGAAAAGGAAAGAGCGTGGACCAGGGGGAGTGCTGTGAGAACAGGCAGGGAGGACCCACTCCCACCAGGGCTCTGTCTACACAGCAAACTGAAAAGCCTCAGTGTCCTCTGCAGCAGGAAGAAGTGACCATGGAAGGGAGAGTATGGAGCTCAGACATGGTGGCCACGGCTCGTGGCATTTCATGGGCTGACTCCAGGTCTCCGGTTGACTCCATAGCAGTGGAAGTGTAAGAACAGATTCGGAATGCCTGGCCCCGTCTGCGAGCAAAGATGCTAAGAACAATGCCCCGCCCCCCGTGGAAAAAGAGTAGGAGAAAGAGTGAATTGGATGCAGTCATCACATACCTGATAACGGGATAATCTGGCCCGACGGAAGTAGGTGGCAAGACCCTACCGGTGGTTTCCTGCTTACATGAAAGAATTGTGGGGTGCCTTGAGGGGAGACCTCACCTGAAATGGAAAGAGAAGGCAGTTCATCACGTAGTATGTGGGCTTTTCGTGGGAAGTTAGATTCCAGAGCCAGGGCCATCAGACCTGGCCAGGATCCTCTACCCGGGAATGAAAGCAAGAGCCGGTCACGGACGTTTCTGTGTCTCTCTGGGTGTCGGCTTTTGTCTTGCTCCCTTGTTCCTCTCTCAAGTTCTCTCTCTTTCAACAAGAACAGACCAGTCGGTCATCCTTTCTAATTCAACAAGAATGAATGCTTCAACTGAACACTTCCTTCACCATATGCCCAGGACTCCTCTCCAATTACATGAGAACCTCATTGTTTCCAGTTTCTTTTACAAGCATCCTTTTCCTGGACCTTTTTGTCACTTTGCGTTCAGTCTTAGAAGTAATTTCCGCTGGAATTTTTACTTCTTTTCAACACTAATTTTCACTATGAACCCAAACTTAATCTTCCTGTGATTTTTTTTTTTTTTTGCTCCCAGATCATGGGTTCAAATTTGGTAACTGACTCCTTAACTATCAAGTTTTAAAATGTTAACTATTTGGAAACGAAACCAATGTGACCTTTTTTCCTCCCCTTCCCATATTACTTGAAAAGATTCAAAATGCCTGTGTTTTCAAGATGGTGTCACCTAAATGTTTTTCAGTAAGGCTCTCGGCGTGACTTCTGACCTTTCGTGTTTGTCCGATGACGTGATTGCGCGGTAACTTTCTTCGTTACATTTCATAAGCATGAATCCAAGTGTTGTCACCTGAGGGAGCTTATTGAGGAGGGATGGCTTTAACCAAAATATTCTCTTTTGCATAGCCCATCACGCTCCTGATGGAATCATCAGATGCCATGAACCTGGCCTGCTTAACTGCTGGCTACTACCGGCTACTCGTGGATTCCAGGAGGTCAATATTTAACATGGCCAATAAGAAAAACACAGGGACCCAGGAAACAGGTACTCTCTTCCTGAACTCCGGAAGCACTGACCCTCCCCTCCCCCACCCCACCTGACAACAATAAAGATGTATCTTGAAAAGTTAAAATGGTACTCCTACAAAAATCTAGTGTCCAAATGTAATGCAAAAGCCTTCAGATAATTCTGATATGGTCGAATGTTTTAAATGAAAATGTCGATTTTTCCATCATATTTTACACATCACTCAGAAGTGCTGAAGAATATGTTTCAAAGGCAGTGATTTTCTTATTCTGAAGGGAGTGAACATCTGTCTTTAAGACTGAGTTTTCACTGCCTCGCTCTTACAGAAGTCAGGATGCAGAGAACTAATGACACAGGATGCCCAGCAGGAGTTACGAGCCCCCACCTTTAGGGCTTGTCCCTCCTTAAGGGGCCCTAGGCCTCAGTGTCTGGGCACCTCCTCCTACATCAGACTTACATCCGGGATCCTGGGAGCTCTACCAACAGGACTTGGATATCACCCAGCCCTTGGACTTGGGCCTGTAGATGGGACCCCAGCAGCCACCTTAGCTCTGTAGGGGGAGCAGGAAGATGGCAAAGGCCTCAGACAAGTTCAGCCACTTGACAGGATGAGATCGCTCACGAGTGAGGACAAGGAGGGCTGCAGTGTTAAGGGTTGCTTTGAGGGTGGGTGGTTTTCATTTGTTTTAGATTTTTTTTTCTTTAGTGTCTGATTATTTTCCTACATCTACAGTGGACACCCAGTAAATGTGGCTGATGGACAGACACTAGCATTCAAACCAGAGCTGCTGACCCATGACAAACTTAGAATCGTGGGGTGCCTGGGTGGCTCAGTCGGTTGAGCGCCCGACTTCGGCTCAGGTCATGATCTTGCAGTTCGTGAGTTTGAGCCCCACATCGGACTCGCTGCTGTCATCATGAAGCCCGCTTCAGATCGCTCTGTCCGCCCACCCTCCCTCTGCCCCGCCTCCACTTGTGCTCTCTCTCCCTCAAAAATAAATAAACATTAAAAAAAATTATAATCAGGGTTTCTTTTAAAAGAAAGGGAAATTCTTAAGAACAAATTCCATTGTCACTGTTTCTGAAAGAGAGAGGGGGGAAGGAAAATCCTCTCACCTGTCGCCTTAGCAGAAAACATAAATGATCATTCCGTAAATATATGGTAGGTTATTGATAGACACACGCAACCCAACAGATTTGTGCCCAGTTTGTGATGATGGCTGGTCAGGTGGAAACACTCATAGGAAAAGGGAAACCTGAGAGAAACAGAGAGAGGTAGACAAAGCATGCCAGAAGGCAACTTCGAATTATAACTAGATGTGATCCAGCCCCACCTAGGAGTGTCATTTATTTGCTTGTTTGTTTCTTTGTTTATTTCTTTTATTTTATTTCTCTATGTCTGGGTTTTCTCAGTTGTAACATCGGAATTGGGAACCTAGCTTGCAAGGAAAGGGTTAGGAAGAAAGTTCCGCACCACACCCAGAAGGATGCCCAGTACTTCTGTCAACAACTGGCAGGGAAGCAGGAGTGGAAATACTTGAGCGTGAAAGTGACGGGGAAGGAACCAAAAGGTGGTGGCGAGAGGGCGCTGGCGTTGGTGGTGAACATTTGTGGGATCACGCGTTTTCACTGAGCTAGGAGATTGTGGACAATTCACCGCTGGCCTGGGAAATTGCGAAGATCAGTTCAGTGGGGTGACGCCATCCTTTTGTTCGGAAAACCAGTTTTCGGCTTTCTATTTTCAAATCTGCGAGTTTATCTTGAAAATCAAACCTTTTCCTCATGGACTCTTAAGATTGTCCAGGTGCATGAAGAAAACTAAATCCACCATTTCAAAAGCAGTCACAGGAACAAGGGCTCCTGTTCTGTCCAGTTTATAGTGGCTCACAATGTAATGTTTCATCAAATTTTGAGGGGCAAAAGCTTATCCCCATGGGGAAGGAATGGAACTTCAACCTTTCAGCAATCTCTCCCCATTCTCTACACTGAGAATGAGGGTGAGGGCGTGTGCCCCAAATAGCTAGGGGATTCGCATCCTCTGATGGTGGCAAATTCACTCTCCTTTTCAGAAACTCCCCCTGAGACCCAAGAAGTATACAGCGCGAAGTCTGTTTAGACCAGTTCGTCCCTGGTCCGCACCGCCCCCCCCCCCCCCCCCCGCTTTATGGGAAACCAGGCCCTGGTATAGACCCCAGTTCCTAACCCACATCTTTCTGTGTCTCTAAAATCATCCCAAAAGCCAAGTCCCTACACCCTTCTAGAAGGAATCCAAGATTATTTTCTTGTCTCAAATTGATCAGACCTTAGTCAAGATCTCTAACAAGGAACAGTAAGCCTGCGTTTCTTCCCTATCTTGAAAATTAATCTTTGATTACTTGGATTACTTTCAAAGTCCCTGAACCCACATATCTATGCACCTCTGTGCATTAGGAGGGTCTGAGTTAAGTATCTATTAACTTGTTTTAGCCTGCTGATCTATTCAGCTTTCATGTTATACTAAAGCAGAAGTTGGCAAACGATGGCTCATGGATCAAGTCTTGTTCTTATAAATAAAGTTTTATTGGTACTCGCCATGCACATTGTATTTGTTTCCTAGGGCTGCCGTGACCGATCGGCACAAACCCTGGGGCTTAACATAACAGGAACTCATTCTCTCACAGTTTGGGTGGCTACTGATCCAAAATCTAGGCAGTGGCAGAGCCATACCCCCTCCAAAGTCCCAAGGGGAGAACCTTTTCTTGCCTCTTCCATCTTTACATGGCCTTCCCTGCTTTTCTGTGGGGCCCAAATCTCCCTCTGCTTTTCTCCTATAGGGACACTTGTCATTGGATTTAGGGCCCACACGGATAATCTGGATGAACTCCTCTCAAGGTCCATAATTGAATTACACTTGCAAAGGCTCTTTTTTCCAAGAAGGTCATACTCACAGAGTGGATATATCTTTGAAGAGGCCACCATTCAACCTACTCCATGCATTTGTTTATGCGTCATCTATGGCTACATTCGAGTTCCCATGGCAGAGTTGAGTGGTTGCTCAACTGAGCACTTGGCCCACAAAACCTAAAACGTCTACTACCTAGCCCCCCCTTTACAGGCAAATTTTGCCAACCACAAGTTTAAACCTAGAGCCCTGTCACAGCTTCGCTAAACTACTATCCCTCTCCCAGCAATTTATGTTCCCGACATACACGAGCGTGTGCGTCCACACACACATACACCCCCTACACACAGTCCTAATCGAAATCGTTCATAAAACAATGCTGAACCCCCATAGGAATATTTATTATAAGGTAACATGTAAATAGGGCTCTTGTGTAGCTCAGTGCCTTCAAAAGTATATCTTTCTTGCTATTCATGAAAATAAATGCATTTAGCAAATGACTTGGAACAACATTCAGCATTGAGTTTATTGTGTATAACTGGGGGGCGAAGGGAGTGAAAACGTCTCCAGTAAAACTGATTTTTTTTCCCATATGCCTTGTACATTCGATGTCAGTATCATCCAAACTTGGGCCAGGGGGCGATTTGAGGGTACTAATGGGAGATTATGTGGCCCTAACACTTCCTCATTAAATTTCCTTATTAAATTTCAGAGCAAACTCTCCACATCAAAATTCCCTATTGGGAGACCCCTGAGGAACAAACAAAACCATGATTTTTAAATTAGGGTTTTGCAATTTTCATTCACGGGAACTTCCAACAAATCTTCAGGAGTTCTCATGCTCCAAATAAAAATTGAAATCAGCCAAACTATTAACTATGTCTACAAATAGCAGAGAGGCAGGGTGCCTGGGTGGCTCAGTCGGTTAAGCATCCTACTCTTGGTTTCAGAGCAGGTCGTGATGTCATGGTTCATGAGATTGAGCCCCGCGTTGGGCTATGCACTAGCAGCACGGAGCCTGCTTGGGATTCTCTGTCTCCCTCTCTCTCAGTCCCTCCCCTGCTCGAGCTCTCTGTCTCTCTCAAAGTAAAGAAATAAACATTTTTTAAAAATCTCCTTAAAAAAAATAGAAAGGAGTGCATTACCTGTGACGTCCCAACTTACGCATCGTACATGCATGCATGCGCGCACACACATACAGGCATCCATGCTGACGTTTATACGTGAATATATTAACACCCACTAGGATATAAAAAGTCTCAAGATAGAGGTTTTATGCTATCATTACAATATGATTACGTTATATTTTTATGTGTATATTAGATCATTTTTATTATAACATTATTACATCATCATTACAATATTTCCTAAAATGTGTGGCAGAAGTCTCAGGCTCCTTGACTTTCTCTTAACTCGATAAGGAAAAAGTCCAACATCTTCCTCTACAAAGTGGGCAACGTTAGATCTCACTTTACAACGAAAAGGAGAATCTATTTTCTGGAATAACAGCCTATTAGACTATCGCCTTTATGGATTTTTAAAGACACGTTATATGTTCACATTCACAGACATAAATGAGGTCTTCTAATAATAGAACCGAGAGTCACGTGGGATTAAGCTGTAGCTCCCTATTCTTGGATGGTATTCTGTTTGATCAAATAGCAGTTGTGTCTCACACGCGATCAATTTTGGTAATGTCGGTTCTCATGACCAAGAAATCCTTACACCTGACGCCTAAATTGACGGGTACCATATCTGGGAAGCTGAATAACGGTATTTACAAAACTGATGCTACAAGCCATTAAATTAAGAAATCAGGTCTCACAGTAACGTGTCTTTGCCTGATTCTTTCTCTTTAGGAACTGAAAATAAAGGAAAGCATAACCTCCTTGGCCCAGATTGGAACTGTATACCCCAGATGACCACCTTTATTGGCGAAGGGGAACAAGAAGCCCAGATAACATATATAGATTCAAAACAGAAAACGGTTGATATTACGGATGGCGCCTTGTGTCCCAAAGACCACCGGCACCTGTATCTAGACAACACCTATAACCCAGATGAACTCAACCAGCCACTGACCCAGCCGGGAGATGCTCCGTGTGAGGCAGACTACAGAAGTCTCACTCAGCGGTCCCTGTTGACCCTCTCAGGACCAGACGCTCTGAAGAAAGCACAGGAGTCTCCGAGAGGAGCTAAAGTGTCCTTTATTTTCGGAGATCTTGCCTTGGATGACGGTAGGAATCCCCCGACTCTTGGCTACGAAAGACTATTGGAGGAGAGCCCAGAACTGCTGGAGAAGCAGAGGAATCTCTACATCAGCGGTGCCAACGATATGAAGGGCCTGGATCTCGCCCCGGATGCGGAGAGCATCCAGTTTGTGGCAAATTCTGTTTATGCAAACATAGGTGACGTGAAACACTTTGAGGCCGCCGAGGGGATAGAGGAACCCCTCCTGCACGACATCTGTTACGCAGAGAACACCGATGACGCGGAGGATGAGGACGAGGTGAGCTGTGAGGAGGACCTCGTGGTAGGGGCGATGAGCCAGCCGGCCATCCTCAACCTGTCTGGGTCCAGTGATGACATCATTGACCTCACGTCCCTGCCCCCTCCAGAAGGGGATGACAACGAGGATGACTTCCTGTTGCGTTCCTTGAACATGGCCATCGCCGCGCCCCCACCTGGCTTCAGAGATAGTTCAGACGAGGAGGACTCTCAGAGCCAGGCCGCCGCCTTCCTCGAGGACAAGGAGCCAGGCAGGAGTCTGCAAAATGACGAGATCCCTGTGTCCCTCATTGACGCTGTGCCCACCAGCGCCGAGGGGAAGTGTGAGAAGGGCCTGGGTAACACCGTGGTTTCCACGCTCGAAGCTCTAGAAGCTCTGTCCGTGTCAGAGGAACAGCAGACCAGTGACAATTCAGGTTCTTTCACGATTGTTACATTTATTCACTGATAACCCTGCATTTCATCCTCTCAAGCCATTTACCCTTGGAGTCCTGTTATGTGCTGTTGTCCATTTCACACATGTCCCATTTCATAAGTGGGCAGAAACTACCATCGTGGGGTTTTCATGTATGTGGTTTCCTTTGTTACTTTTTTTTAATATGTAGCACATTCCCCCCCCCCCCCCCCCATTTCTGGAACAATTGTGCAATAAACTCAGAGTCCTTACTGAAAAGGGAGAAACTTGGTTTTTGGTTTTTGGTTTCTGGTGTGTTTTTTTTTTTTTTAATAACAATGAGTCCCATTTTCTTACGTGTCTCCTAGTGCCTCTGACGCCTCCATTAATCGGTTCTTGTTTTTCACGGCATGCAGGTGTAGCCATCTTGCGGGCTTATAGTCCCGAGTCTTCGTCAGACTCGGGCAATGAGACTAACTCTTCCGAAATGACTGAGAGCTCTGAACTGGCCACAGCACAGAAGCAGTCAGAAAGCCTCTCCCGCATGTTCTTGGCCGCTCACGAAGGCTACCACCCCCTTGCAGAAGAGCAGACAGAGTTCCCCACCTCCAAAACCCCCGCTGGGGGCTTGCCTCCCAAGTCCTCGCACGCCCTGGCCGCCCGTCCGGTGACCGACCTCCCGCCCAAAGTTGTGCCTTCCAAGCAGATACTTCACCCAGACCCCATGGAGATGGAGCCCGAAACCATGGAGACCAAGTCGGTCACTGACTATTTCAGCAAACTGCACATGGGGTCAGTGGTGTACTCGTGCACCAGCAAAAGGAAAAGCAAGCTGGCCGACGGGGAGGGGAAGGCACCCCCTAGTGGGAACATGCCAGGGAAGAAACAGCAGGGGACCAAAACAGCTGAGGCAGAGGAGGACGCCAAAGGTAAATTTGGTACTGTGTCTTCAAGGGACAGTCAACAACACCTAAGCACTTTTAACCTGGAAAGAACTGCCTTTCGCAAGGACAGCCAAAGATGGTACGTGGCCACCGAGGGGGCAGTGGCTGAGAAAAGTGGATTGGAAGCGGCAGCCGGGATAACATTTCCAAGAGCTTCCGGTCTGGGGACGAGGGAGGCAGAAGAGAAGGATGAAGGGGCTCCTGATGGAGAAGCCGGTGAGGTTTCAGGACTTGGCCAGCGGGACCACTTCTTAACGGACGTGACCTGTGTATCTTCAGCCAAAGACTTAGACGACCCAGGGGATACTGACCCGTCTACCTGTGACCATCCTTCCAAGCTTCCTGAGGCGGAGGAGAGCGTGGCCCGCCTTTGTGACTACCACCTGGCCAAACGGATGTCATCATTACCAAGCGAGTGCCATTTTTCTCTACAGAGCTCTCAAGGCTCTTCGGTGGACGCAGGCTGTGGCACAGGCAGTAGCAGCAGCACCTGTCCCACACCTGTGGAGTCCCCCCTCTGCCCCTCCATGGGGAAGCACCTGATTCCCGAGACTGCGGGGAAAGGCATGGGTTATGTTCCTGCGGAGGAGAGAGCCGCTGGGCTTCCCAACCATGGCGCCACCTTCAAGGAATTGCACCCACAGGCAGAAGGGATGTGTCCGCGGATGACAGTGCCCGCTCTGCACACAGCTATTAATGCGGAACCCCTGTTTGGCACTTTGAGAGATGGATGTCATCGGCTCCCCAAGATTAAGGAAACCACAGGTACAGCAATGATGGATTTAGCGCTTTGCACTGCACGCCCGAAGCCTGTAAACCAGATTTACAACAAACCTAAAAATATAAAGTTTGGACAAAAAGTCAAAGTTAGAATTGTTTTTGAAAGGTTGCAGAGCTATGGCCGGGTTAAGTGTCCCTCATGGATCCCCCAGTGTTTAGTCAATACTGAAGTTTCTAGATCTGGAACAGCAGTGGAAATGGCATTTGCTCTTTAGAACCTTGCTCCGTGCTTGCTTTCAAACTCTGAAGGGAGCGATCATTTTTTTTTCTAAATCCTAAATGTAGATTTTCAGCCGCGCTCGATGCTCAGCGGTGTCTCTAGTTGCAAGACAGTATTACGTAGAGTCACAAACGGTTGATTTCCTTCTCAACACCTCACATTTCTACTTTTGCCCTTTCGTTATTGAGAGGCAAGGAAGGATAATAGAGCGGGGTTGCAGGGAGATGAAAGGGGCTTGGGAAGACCGTTTTCCTTTCAGCAATACTTAACAGATCCCTCCCTCCTCTGTAAGACTCTCTTAAAGACATATTCTGAAGTATCTGGCACACTTTGGTGTCAGGAAGTCTTTCGGGGTACGCGTGATGAGTTGCCTTGTTTTCTGCGAAATAATAAGATATAGGCACAGGGAGAAACAAGAACACAGTCACCTTCTGTGTCCATCTACACCATGCTGTAACTTGGTGGGGACATAGTCCTCTCACCGATCCACTTGGCCAGCCATCACGTGGCAAAAACATGTTCTTTCATACTCTCAAATATCAGAGTATATCAGTAATATCTCTTCCGTATTAGGTCAGTAGGTGGTAGTGAGATCTTACATTGGTTCGCTTTCATTCCCCCCCTTTTAAGATTATCTGCTTTCACGACACCCGCCACTGGCGTCACCTGCCTTGGGAAACCCGTCTTTGAATGGCCTTTAAGCACACTGTTTAATCTTTTGTGGTTTACAAAGAACTTTCACCAAACTTACCTCTTCTCACAAAAATTCTGTGAGACGGAAATGTGTTCTTCACATGACCACTTTTTTGAGAAAAGTTAAGCAACTCGCCCAGGGTCTCTGCTTCAAACCCCGTACCAGGCCAACCCCTGGGGTCCTCTTGAAAAGTTGACCTTATTTAGTGCATATTAATTAAATTAGACCACTTTTAAAAAAAAGGTAACTAATACCAGGATTAACCTAACTCCCTTGAAATGAACTTGTATGTCATAAATATGTTGGAATAGTGGAGGTCTAGGAGGTCTAGGATGTGTGTTTTCTAATTATGCGTCTAAGCACTGATAGGTAAATACTGGGGACAAGGAAGTCATGAAATGCCATTGTTTCTGAAAATGATTGTGATGGCTAGACAATTCCAAATAAATGAGTCGTTTCGGAAATAGCAGATTCCTAGTATTTCTTGAAATGTACTGAAATGGAAATCTTAGGAGAGCTCAGGAGGCGGTCCTTGAAAAGGAGGGTGATCCTGACGAATTGTAGCCCTTCTAGAATACATCCTTGGGAAATGACAACCATCACATAGAGGTTCAGTGAAAATGACCACCCATGAGATGCTTAATGATTCTCTCTGTTTTTCTGCTACCCCTAGTGTAGCTTTGACAGAGCCTGGGAAGGAGAGACGAGGAGGCATGCCTTCAGCTTGGTCTCAACATCCTGAAGCTGATCCCATCCTGCTACCATCCAACATTCACTCGGAATCAAAGGTGCCAATTCCAAATCAAGACCCTAATGATTTCTCCCAAGCAAATCTGGCATACGGAGAGGCTGTGAACTGGCGGCCACTGGATCTGAGAGGGGGGAGCCTCGGAACATCCCCCAGCCAGAGGGCTCTGAGACGTAGCAGCAGTATCCTCTCGGGATCTGTAGGTTTGGAGACCTTCCAGGAGAGAACCAAGGGTGCGGTCAGCTTAAAGTGTCCAGGTATCACAGAAGCACAGGAGGCCAGTTCGGAAAGGCGAGCAGAACTCCCCCTGGGGAAGAAGCTCACCAAAAGTTTTTCCCAAAGCTCGATGTTCTTTAGCTCTGAGGGAAAAGTTCACAGAAGGTCCCCGGTGGCTCACAAAGACTCAAAGCTGTATAGGACATTACCCTTGCGCAAGCTGGAAGGCAGCAACTGGAGATGCCGGGGACCTTTCAGCTACTGCTTCCTGAACCGAGGGCAGGAGGAAGACGGTGATGAGGATGAAGAGGAGCGAGAGGCCACCCGCCGGGTCTCTTGCCTCTTCCGACCACAGATGACTCAAGCCATGCCAGAACCAATCAGCCCACCCCTGGCTGTTGGCATTCAGAAGCAAGGAGGGGAGCTGACCAGAGGTTCAGTGCTGAAGGTCTGGGCGGAAGATCTGAGTGGCCCGGATGATGCGGACTTCAGCAACCTGGCCTTTGATGCCCGGATTGCAAGAATAAATGCCCTAAAAGAGAGCACATATGCAATGCCTGATGGGTTCCTCGCAGCCCAAAATGATGCCAATGAGCTGCTCTGCCTCGTCAGGGCCACGAAGGGAAAGAGAGAGGAGTCACGCCCTGAGGCATATGACCTTACGCTTTCTCAGTACAAGCAACTGTTATCCATCGAGTCCAGACAGTTGGGAAGTGCCTGTAGGAAAATGGCTATGGCCGAGAAAAGCCCAGAGGAGATGCTTCTAGCTATGACCTCCAGCTTTCAAGTGCTCTGTTGCCTAACGGAAGCTTGCATGCGATTAGTTAAAGTCGTGAACTCAGAAACGCAGCGGCAGGAAATCGTAGCGAAGATCAATGAAGTGGTCATAAACTACATTTGTCTCCTGAAAGCTGCAGAGGCAGCCACTGGAAAGACCACTGGGGATCCTAACGTTGGACTCTCGGCGCGACATTCAACCACCATGGCCGCCCTCGTAAGCACACTAACACGTTCTCTCAAGATGCTTTTAAATAAATAAAATATGAAAGTCACATCATAATCTACCTTTGCAAAGCCATACATGAACTTTTATTTACTTTATGTGTACGATGAACAGATGTCTCCTTTCTTCTCTCTGTATATTTTGTTATTTTATATAAAATAGGAGATAAAAGTCACATTGATGAAATGTTGAAATGTACTAATCAGATGTATTCTGTTTATATTATACATATATATACGTAAAAGAAATATACAAGAAAGTGATGACATTTGGCTATTTTTCGTATAGTTGAAACTCCAGGTATATGATGTGAAATTTTAAACTCTCAGCAAAACCGTGTTAGAGCAGAACAATGAATCCTCTCCCCTTTCCTTCCAAGCAGATACTTGGAGACCATATCATTCATACATAGAAGTTAAAAAGAGAGAGAGAAAGAAAGAAAGAGAGAGAGAGAAAGAAAGAGAGGTAGAAAGAAAGAGGGAGAGAGAAAGATCACAATGTATATAAATCAGTACTTATGTTTTAAAATTATGATTTTTAAGCATTGGAAATAGCAGAAAGACATTTAAAATCTGAGAAGCTATTATGAATTATTAGAGAATATATATAATAAATTAATTTTTTGCTCATAGTGTTTGGTTATCTGATGCTTTCTTCCAAGAATCCTACATGAAATTTGATTTTCGCTTATGCCATTTGGGCTAGAAATGGGGTGGGGGCGGATTCTATTGTGTCAATACAAATGCTCTTCATGATGTTTCTATAATTAAAATATTTCCCCAAAAGAACAGAAGTAATGATGGGCAGGTTCCTAGGTAAAATGTCTAGAGTTAGAGATTATCTAATTACGTAAAATGAAAGGAATAATGTCAAAATTAAAATGTTTGATGAAAAGAGAGATCTCCTTTGATTAAATGTCAAAATATATAAACCAAAGACATCATCTTCCTCCCCACCCCAACTCAACCGTGAGACGTAGAATTCCATTAAGAGCGACAGAACATTTAGTGAAGTATTTGCAAAATTACAAAAAGCAACATTCAGTGATCATCATAGTTAAGTGCAGATCCAGTAATGTGAGTCAAGGCATAGAACTTCGTGCGTCACCTCTATAGGGGCCGATGCTTCCAACCAAATTTGAAATTCCAGCCTACCACTGGGACAGTTTCAAATCTGGAGTGTTCCAGAAAAATCAGGGAGAGATGGCTCCTCTAATATGGAAGCCAGGATGAATAAATAAAGCATTTAGCGAATGTTCTAATTTGGATTGGTAGATTGAAATATGAAAGCTGGGGCGGGGGGCGGGGGTGCGGAAAGACAAGTGGTAAATTTTTTGACCACTGTGGGCAAAACTGGTGGAATGCAAAGGAGTTCCGAACTGTCCTCTGTCTAAAAATGTATCTCTGGGTCACAGCAAAAGGATGCGAAACGCAGTTGTCAAAGAAAATTGATATGTACATATGTACTTCATGGGTCATTTAGTGCTTAAGCTATACATACTCCTGTTTATGTAGATGGCTCCTTAAAATATGACAGGAGTATGGCAGGTGCAAATACTTCATTTCTGTAGCCTACCGGGCAGGAGGCATCCCAGTCTCTTGTCAGTGGTTCCATAGAGACTCAGTAACAAAAGTCACACATATTTATAGATGGTAGCAAACAAAAGGAGTTTAGATGTGTGTTATTATAAATAATGTTTAAATAATACAACATTATTTTCTTATAATTATAAATATTGGTGTTTGATATTGATAAATATTAATGGTGTTTACTGTGGCAATTTTTGGTAAATATTCTGTGTACTAAAATACTAACATGAATAGGATGTGTGTTGTATGTCAGACAATGTGCTAAACATATCACATATATTACTCAATCATCACAACGATCTTATGGTTTGGACACTATTGTTAATTCCCGACGGAGGCAATATGGTGTAATAGTTAAGGACGCGGGGCCTGGGGTCAGAAACTTCCTGATTTAAATTTGGACTCTGCCATTTCCTATCCCTTTCATCTTGGGAAAGTTGATCGGTTTTTTTCTGAGTCTCAACTTGCTTACGGTAAAATGAAAATCGATTTCCCCAGGATTGTCATGACTTGGAAGTAAAATCGTGTGTGTAAAGGTTTTGCCGCAATGCGGGCATACCTGGCAGGGTATATATTTCCTGTTCAGATCTTATCATCATGGTCAGTACGTTAAATATATTGCCCAAGATAATGTATGGGGGATGTTTGCTTTATATGCATATCGTCTCCTGCCTGTGTATGCAGGATGTGGTATGTGCGTTGCGTGTGTATAAAAGAAGTGTCCAAGGAAATAGCCATCCTCGTTCAAATCCTATCCAGTTAGAACAGCTTCCCAGTCCATTCTAGTTCTTTGCGAGGCCTCAGTAAAACAGCTCTGGGTCCTTCCAAACCACCTCCCATGACCTATGGGTGCTCCAGTACGTTTCTGTTTCTTATAGACAACCTCCTTAGTACGTAGAAAACCTCAAGCCCCCCCGCCTGTTCACTACACATGGGGCTCCTAAGTGGGGTCCAGGTCCACTAGAGTGTAGGAAGAACATGTTAGAATGATCCTTGTGTTTCTTTTTATCTAGCATTTTTTATGTTTGTGTATGTTTTATAATGGCGTAATAGTACGGTGGTATATGTACATCATTTTAAATAAATAAATCAATTAATAAGCATATGCCTGGTGCATGTATGCAAAAATCTTGTCGCAGGTAGGGTGGCACTGACACGAGTTGCGAGGCCACTGAACTTGGGAATACAACTTCCTTGGACTCGAGGTCCTTTGTGTTTAGTCCCCAGCCTGGTTTTCCAAGTGTATCGCCTATCATTTTTATGATAAAACTTTGAAACATATACAAAAGTAGACACGACCACATAATGAATCAATATGTACTTCTCACACACCAATTCATTTAGTAAGAACTTCCTATAGACGAGAACTTATCAACAGAACCGCAATGCCACTTTCACACTTTCGTGTTTTTTAACGTGTGCGGATTTATTTTGAAAGAGAGAGAGAGAGAGAGCGAGCCCGACGCGGGGCTCTATCTCACGAACCGCAAGATCACGACCTGAGCCCAGATCAAGAGTCGATCGCTTAACCAACTGAGCCACCCAGGCGCCCCCATTTTCACACTTTTAAAAATCAAGAATTTCTTAATGTTATCGAGTAAATACTACAGAAGTAACGAAGAAGGGGAAAATTCCTTCAAACCCAAACCCCAAAGACAGTCCTGGTCAACGATTTGGGGCGTCTTCTTTTGGGTTTATACATACTGATGTTAGTATTACTGGGTGGGTCTATGAGTTTAATTTTGACTCAGAGTTGATCTGACTCCATTCGCCCTTCTACCTGAAAGCTCCAGCATGTTTTAAGTAAGTGGATTGGGCCTGAATTTGCTCTGAATTTCATCTTCCATGATGATTTGTCTTAGGAAAGACAGTCTTCATTTGTTTATATTCCTTTTTCATATATTTCCAAATGCCGGTTATTCTCTGAATGATACTTCTAAGCTACTGAGGAGGTCACTCTAGTTTATTTCTCCTGGATTACTCTTGGTTTGGCAATAGGAGACGCCCGCTGTCTGGTTTCCCATTCGTAATTGTGTTAACGGATTTTTAAACTGAAAAATGAGCAAATCGTGCATGCTCGGTGATTTTCTTTTCCAAACGCTTAGAAATCTTCATAGGGATCAAAATACAAACATAATACATTGTTTCTTTCTAACCTATTTTGGGAGGTGGAGGGGTACATAGAAGTGGGCGGTGTTTGAGTAGTTGTGTGTGTTGGGGGGGGTGGTGTGGAAGAGTAGTTTTCAGTTTGGCTTTACAGATTCCATTGCTGGTTTCCCCTGTGGCCGTCCAAAAACTATGATAAAACGTCCTGTATATAACATCCCAAGTCTTCCTTTAAGGCTATATTGCGGATGTAGCTTCTCTGCTTTTGAAAGATCAGAGTCGGAACCTAAGCTTTTGAACTGAATTTTTATTCATAAGAACTTGAACATCACTAAGTTGGATACTTTTTAGTTATGTCACCTGTTCCTGGCCTACCCCTCTCACTTTTTAGTTTCAAAGCCTATACATGTCTTTATCAAATGTTTCCGCCGCACCAAATAATGGAGTGAATTAAATCCTGGGTCACTGAGAGAAGCAGATAACCGATTACCCCACGTAGCTCATGTCGCCATTCAGCTTGAAATTAACCTGCTGCCTTCAGCTGAACTGTCTCCAATCTTTCCTCTATACTTACCATTGCACCTCAGTTTTCTGTTACGCATTAACTTCAAAGCATTGAGTTGTTTGTGGGTCTGTTTGGGTTTTGTTTTCCATTCTACGTGTTCGTTCTCATTTTCCACTCTACAGTCTGGAACAGAATTCCGTTTGTGGCATCATCACGCACAACTTTAGGCAGAATTAGCTCTGACAGTGAAGATACGTGGGATTCGGGAAGCTGAGCCCTCTTGTTAACCTCTGAGCAAGTAACGTTTCTCCTGTCTTCATTCTGATGAGTACCCTTTGCACGTTTGCCCTTTCACTAAACAATCCATGGCTCCTTTCTGTCACCCACTTAAAGAGGCAAGATGAGTCCACTCATTCAAATTACTATTAACAGCTTCCTTGGTCCTTGCCAAAGCTGGAACACCCATTCTAGAATGAGTGATCACTTGTCATCCCTCAAGAAAGGAGGGGCTCCTAGAGGGTCAGCATGGCAGGCAATCCTCACCTCGCATGGCGGTGCAGGGCTGGAAAGATGACCAACAAGACCGAAATGTACAAAGTGATCTTAAGAGTCAACGAGATGGGCTCCCGGTGGCTCAGTCAGTTGAGCATCTGACTCTTGATCTTGGCTCAGGTCTTGATCTTGGGGTTGTGAGTTCAGGCCCCACCTTGGGCTCCCGGCTGGCTGTGAGTCCTGCTTAAAAAAAAAAGAAAGAAAGAAAAAGAGCCAATGAGAAAAAAAACTACAATTGTTCCATGACCTATAAAATATTTTTGTCCAAACATTACTATCTTGCTGTCAATTATAAATAATAGAGACATGGAAAATATGGTAAAACTGCTATTTATTTAGTACACGGTAATTTAAAACATTGGAAACCTTGAGAATTCAAGTGGGCCTTTTTTGTAAAGCCTTATAAAGGATCGTTTGAACAGTGCTTGTCTTTTATTCATCATTCAACTTCTAACATGGAGTGAGCGTCTTTTCTATGCTTTCACAAATTGTCCTACTCCTTTTAAATTTGGATCGGCTTCCCATATTTTATCGTTCGTGCTTTCGATGCTGTGAAATGGCTCCCAGAGTTCCTTTAATGTAAGTGGGTTTCTTTTCCAGCGTCACATCCTCCGGGACAGCTTCGCCCTTTTCGTCACAACCACCGTCCTTGCTCATGGCAATAAATTCGCCTTCGCTGCATTCCTCAGGCCAGTCTCGAGTGAAGGCAGTGTTCGTATTCCCATAGTCAGCTACTTCCTCTGTCGCTCCATTTACATTGGATTTTCATTTCACTTCCAGCATAATCGCTTGCTGCTTCTTTGCTGCACTTTGCATCTTTGGCCAGTTCCCTCATTCAGTCATCCATGTTTATAAAATGTTATGTGGCTTCATCAAGCAAGGGGAAAGGGGCATAGCACAACTACATGCTTTGCTGTCTGCACATGAGCTGAAGAGCATCGACTTAGTGATCAATCACCAACAGGCTTTGAAAGATGTAATATGATGTATATAGTGATTTTGGGATTGAAGAAGCTAATAACAAAAGTATGTACTTTGTGCAATGATTCACAGTTAACATGCCATGGTAACTGACATTTAAACCAGGTTGTGGGGGGACTGATGTCTAGCTAAGCCATGGTAAACTGAAATTCGTGCATATCAGACCCATGCAGAATGAGAACTGCCTATATACAAATGTTTAAAAAATTTTTTTTACTGTTTACTTATTTTTGAGAGAGAGAGTGTGAGTGGGGGAGGAGCAGAGAGGGAGGGAGACACAGAATCCGAAGCAGGCTCCAGGCTCTGAGCTGTCAGCACAGAGCCCGACGGGGGCTCAAACTCACGAACCGCGAGATCGTGACCCGAATGAAGTCGGACGCCTACCGACCGAGCCACCCAGGTGCCCCTATATACAAATGTTTAAAGGGTCTGAAGCCACTGGTGAAAATAGCTGGGTGGGCAGCGTTTGGCATGGTCCGATCGAATTTCCTACAATCATGGACATTTGCTAAATCTGTGATGCACAATATGGTAGCAAATGGCCATATGTGGCCCTTGTGTATTTCCACTGTGGCCAGATGACTAAGCAACTGAATCTTTAAGTTAATATAATTTAATTAACTTAAAATGTAAAACCCACCTGTGCCTACTGACATGTGCAAGTCTAGTGGGCCAGCAGGCAAAGAAGAGAAAAAAATAAACACAAAACTGACAGACTGCAGTAAGTTCTAAGAGGGAATTTGATAGGCTGCTGAGAAAGGGACTATATCTAAGTCAGGACTTTGTCTAGATTTGGAATGAAGGAGCCAATTCTGATCAGTTAGTACACGACACCCATTGCACACAGGCCCTGCTAAAGATATTTCAATGGTATATGCAGGGCCCCTGGGTGGCTCAGTCAGTTGAGCGTCCGACTTTGGCTCAGGTCATGATCTTGTGGTTCGTGGGTTTGAGCCCCGTGTCGGGCTCTGTGCTGACAGCTCAGAGCCTGGAGCCTGTTTCAGATTCTGTGTCTCCCTCTCTCTCTGCCCCTGCCCTGCTCATGCTCTCTCTCAAAAATAAACATTAAAAACAAAACTCTAATGGTATATGCGATAGAGACAGTAGCAAATACTCTCCCTCATTAGACCACAAGTTCTGACTTACTCAAATCTTTCCCTCAGCTCCAGGTAAGTCCTAGGTCAAAAGATAACCGAGTACTCCCTGAATAATGTGCGCACGCGTGCACGCGTGCACACACACACACACACACACTTGTTCTTAGCCTTTGGGTGCCTTAGATGATGATGTGTGATTTGCACGAATAACTATTTCTTCCCCAAGATCTGAAAATCTGCTGTAGAATTTTGAGGGCAAATTAGTTCGTGAATGATTGACAAATGCACAGGGGTGTGGGAAGTGTGGTGGCAAATATTGACCTAATAGCCAGCAGAAGCAATCTGTTCCCTAAAACATGTCCTTCCCAGCATAGTCTGACTCCACACTAGCCCTTAGCCCACAGCTGGAACTTTCCTCTGCTTTTCCTCATCTTTCTACCAGTTCTTGGGCCCAAGTTGTTTCTTGGTTGGGTTCCAAGCCTGCACCCAAGTCCACTCAGATGTGACCCAAAACGTTCTGCAGTCGAAAATATACATAGGGTAAGGAATAAAGGAAGATGCACACTCAGAGCTTGATGAAAGCCAATTTAAATTTTTTTCAATGTTTATTTTTGAGACAGAGAGGCAGATCGTGAGCAGGGGAGGGCCAGAGAGAGAGGGAGACACAGAATCTGAAGCAGGCTCCAGGCTCCGAGCTGTCAGCACAGAGCCCAGTAGGGGGCTTGAACTCATGAGCTGTGAGATCATGACCTGAGCCAAAGTCACCCAACCGACTGAGCCACTCAGGCACCCCAAAGCCAATTTAAATTTAATCTCCACTATACATTATTTCCTCCCCTTTCTTTCCTCTCTTTATCTTTCCCCACACTCCCCATCTCACCCCTCCATAATAGTTTTGTATTGCTGTGTAACAAGTTAATACAAACTTAATGGTACATTTATTATCTCACAGTTTCTGGAGGTCAGGAGTCTGGGAACAGCGTACCTGGGTCATCTGCTCAGGGTCTCACAAGTTTGCAAAGTTTGGGCTGGGTTGCATTCTCATCTGAAGACTCAGCTGGGGGTGAATCTGCTTCCAAGCTCATTCAGATTGTTAAAATAATTCAATTTCTTTCAGCTATAGGGCTGGCAAGTAGACCTGGTGTTTTACTGCTGGAGGCTGGAGGCTGCCCTTGGGTCATAGAGGCTGCCCACAGTTCCTTCCTACAGGGCATCTCCAACATGGCTGCTTATTTTATCAAGCCCACAAGGAGAAACTCTGACCTCAGGGAGGGTCCAGCCCCTCTTTTATGAGTTTTCACCTGATTAAGTCAGGCCAACTCAGGATAATGTCTCTTTTGATTATCTCAAAATCAACTGAGTTAGGGGGTGCCTGGCTATCTCAGTTGGCGGGGCATGCAACTCTTGGTCTCAGGGTTGTGGGTTCGAGTGCCATGTTGGGTGTAGGGATTACTTAAAAATAAAATTTTTAAGGGGCACCTGGGTGGCTCAGTCGGTTAAGCATCCGACTTCAGCTCAGGTCATGATCTCACAGTTCATGAGTTTGAGCCCCACGTTGGGCTCTGTGTTGACAGCACGGAGCCTACTTCGGATCCTCTGTCTCCCTCTCTCTCTGCCTCTCCCCTGATTGCTCACTCTCTTTCTCTCAAAACTAAACGTTAAAAAATAAAACTAAAATAAAATCTTTAAAACAAAAAATTAACTGGGGCACTTGGGTGGCTTAGTCGGTTGAGCGTCCGACTTCCGCTCAGGTCATGATCTCACGGTCTGTGAGTTCAAGCCCTGCATCGGGCTCTGTGCTGACAGCTCAGAGCCTGGAGCCTGCTTCAGTTTCTGTGTCTCCCTCTCTCTCTCTGCCCCTCCTCAGCTTGTACTCTGTCTCTTGAAAACAAACATTAAAATTAAAAAAAAAATAACTGAGTTGGGACCCTAACTACATCTCCAACATTACTTCACTGTTGCCACATTCTGTTGCTTAGAAGCATGTCACAGATTCTGCCCACACTCAGGAGGAGAGGGCTGCACGGGGCATGAACACTAGGAGGCAGAAATCATGAGGGACCGCCTTAGGTTCTGTCTGCCATGCCCTCTAAGGCTCTTCCCTCAGCTACAAACTCAACAGATCACATATTCCTCTGGACAGAAGAAAAGTGTAGACACTTGAAATACAGACTTGAAAGTCTTTCAGGACCCGCAGCCCTCGGTCTTCTCGGCCCTGGCCCAGGACCATCCTCAAGACATATTTCCCTGTTCATATGCCAAGTTGCTCTGGGGCTGCAAACGCCAATAATTATGATGTACTGACCTGTGCAGGTCAGAATTTTATTAGTGCTCAGTCCATAGGTAAGCTTTCTGTGGCAATATGCCTTTTTTCATCGCGCTCATTTTAGAGTCAAGTTATGACTTCAAGATCAGGTTAGATCATATAATTCAACCGGCAGATGAATTATTAAAGATGCTGAACTTTAACCAGTATAACCATGCCTTTCTCAAGTATTTATGAGAAGGGAAATGAGTTGACTCAGACTCCTTGCTCCTATGTTTTTCAGCTGGGAGTGGAGCCCAATCATTCCAGTTCAACTCTCCACCATGACCCCCACTCGGAACTCCTGGTCAGAGTACCCTGAAAGGATGTTGCTTCCTCCATGTGGGTTCCAGCAGAGATGAATCCAGAACAGGGCCCGTTTCTTTCTAGATTCTGTGATCCTTCTTTTTCTCCCTTTATTTCCCAAAGCTATACTGTTGAATCAGACTTTACTGAAGTCCTCCTTTAGTACTCCCTGGATTTCTGAGAAGGGAGCAACAAGGCACACACACACACACACACACACACTGGATCACAAGGTATACTCAATATGACCAAGATGGTGGCACCTGTCTACACTCCCACAGGGCATCGGTTGACGTCCCAACAGTGTGCATTATCCAGCCTTCTGACGTTGCCTATTTGATGGATTAATATTTCTTTGTTGTTTTAATTTGCATTCACTGATTGATAAAGGGTTTGAGCTCCTCTTCGTATGGTTGTTGACCATTCGGGTTCCTTTTCCTCTAATTGCCTTTTCGTGTCTTTTGCCCAATTTGCAATTAAGTTTTCGATTTTTCTATGTTGATTTCCAGATTTTTTATGTATTTATGTATGAGGCCCTCGTTGGTTTGGGACACTGCAAATACCTTTTCCCAATCCATCATTTGTAATCTTAGTCCATAGCTTCCTTTCAAAAACAGAAAGCCTTCGTATGGAAGTAACCAATACGATTCTTTAATCGTATGATGTGTGTCTTAAGGGTTCTGTTTAAAAGTCCTTCCTCAGTCCCTAATGGGAAATGTATTTTTCCATCCTCTTCTATTTACTTTATGGTTCACCATTCATATTTAGGTCTTTAATCCATTTGAAATTCACCTTTTCATATGATGTCAGGTAGAAATCTACTTTTACTTTTCTCCATAGATGTAGACCATTTCCTCAACATCAAATCGCTGCTCAGATCCTGGGGGACAAGCAGCATATGTTGGGGCTCAGATGGCAAAGTGTGGACAGGTTGGGGATGGTGATTGGTATCACTTATAAGTTATACACATTCTGCCTCTGGTTTACTTGGGACTCTTTGGAGGGAACACCTTTGGCCACGACACAGGGAGCAGATCACAAAGGGGATGAACCGAAGCAGAAGAACATGGCGGATGTTACACGTTCTGGGCAGAACTGTTCGTCAACGCATGTGAGGTACCATCACGAACTCCCAGGAGAAACTGGGTGGGACATTAACAGCAAAGAAAAGCCCTGCATTACGAGGTAGGCACAAGACCAACCAAGCCATGGTTTATTGCTATTAAGTCGATCCCTTCCATAACCACACAGTTGATGGGATCAGGGAAATAGAACAATGTACGTAAATTGCATTCTCTGCTGTGTGGTGGGGTGAAACTACCATTTATTTTCAGGTTCATTAAATAAGAATTACATTCCTGGGAGTAAATTGCAGTTTGAAAAGAAAAAAATTTTATTCTTGAAACCAAAGCTGTATATGTCCCCTATTCACGTTGTTATGAGTGAAAGATGACTCTATATTTTAGAATTATTTTTCTATTACACAATATTTATACTGTTAAGGGCAAATGGATATGAAACAAGACATTATAATTATAACATTTAATCATGTAAAAATATCACTAAATCACACGTGAATGTGTCTTAAATAACATAGCATAATGGAAAAAGTAAATTCGGGAAGACATCTTTATCTGCCTTTGAGAATATAGAACAGAAGGCAGAGCGGAGGTCACAGGTGCCTGGGGAAACACAAGAATAAGGGCAGATTAGAAGTATAATAATGGATTTTTTTGACAAATACTTCTTGAATTTGTAACTATAATTTTAAGTGACCTTTTTTTCAAGGAAAATAACTCTCCATCTTGAAGTGCTTTCTCTGCTTTGTCCAACTAATGAAGTCCTATTTGTTTTTCAAATCACACCGCAGAGGTCACCTCCCCAGACAGCCCTCTGTGATTGGCCCTCCAACCCTTCTCCAGAGCTAACAACTCCTCTTCTGAGCTCCTGGTGTGGTGTTAATGCTTCACTGCAATCCTCACACAGTATGATTTGTTTCGGTTTCGTTTTTAATCTGTTTAATCTTATTCATGTTTTATTCCTGGTGCTTAGAACAATGCAGCAGGCACCATATAAATGGGTTTTCTTGGGGTGGGGGTGGGGGGGCCTCACTGCCTCAGTCAGCAAAGCATGTGACTCTTGATCTTGGGGTCGTGAGTTCGAGCCCCATATTGGGTGGAGATTACTTAAAGAAATGAAAAAATAAATGTCTTTCAAAAAAAATTGAACCGAAATGCCAAGGACTTTCTTTACGTATTGACATAAACTTGAACGTGCCTATGAATCACCTGGGCATTCGTTAACGTGCAGAAAATGACTGGGGCCGTCTGGGGCAAGCCTGAGAGTCTGCATTTCTAATAAGCTGCCACGTGATACAATGTTTTCGAGTCACCGGCCAAGACACGAAGTTGCAGGAATCTAGTCCCCACTGCCAATCACATGCATGAAACATATTTACAACAGGTGGACGGCTGATCAAGAGGCAAACGAATGTGAAAGTTGACTTTTCCAACCGTCAAAGACGGTGGTTCACAAACCAGTTCCACCAGCATCACCTGGAAGGCTTGTTAGAGCACACAGGTGGCTGGGCTCAGCACCCAGTGCTCCCGATGCAGTAAGTCTGGGCCGGGCTCGGGAACTTGCACTCCCAAAGGGTTCTCAGATGAGGTTGTCGCTGCTGGTCCAGGGACCACACTTTGAGAACCTTTGCTCTACAAGTCACTTTGAAGCCATCGTAATCAATGGCCAACTCATCCATAATCGTCAGAATCCAATCATTCGCGCAGCTGATATTAGAGGACCAGATTGGAGCGCCTCAGAACCGTGTGTCACGTGACAATGAGTCGGTGGCCCGTGATATTAGAGATCCGTCCGCGCTGGGCTTCCCATGCCGGCTTCCAGGTCTGAGTCTTGAACCTGTGACTTCCATCCCCTTGGGAGATTCCGAACCTCCCCAAGCCTCAATTTCTCCGTGTCCTTGAACACTGAGCTGCGCAGCCCTGCCCTGCCCACCTACCAGAACTCCCCGAGACCATTCCGACCTTCCAGCTCCCTGGCCCTTTGGCCTCTCTTCTCCAGTAGTACGACCGACGGCGGGTCTTTATCTCTGGCGCAACCAAAAGACTCTGAGTCCCTTGAGGGCAGAGATGAGTTTTATTTTTATTTATTCTCAAGCATCTAGAGATACCCCTGGCAAAGAGCAGGTCCTCATTAAATGTTTGCTATTGAATGAATAAAAGTAATAAACCCTGGGCTCCAAATGGCCCTTTAGGCCCTGGCTTTATGCTAATTCTCTAATTTTAGCTGCTTTGAAGTATGGCTAGAATGGAATGCCCCACCAAGTAGCGCTGGTAATGAGAGACTCATAATTCAATGCTGAATACGACTCTCCTGAGACGGATCCGTGGTTGCCGAGCCATAAATGATTTTTTTTTAATTTTCAGATTTAATGATACATAGAATTATTTTTGCGGGCAAGTATTTTTACGGCTGCTCTTCATCACAAGCTTTATTAAGAAAAGTTTTCCTAGAGGGCCCTGCTTTTATAAATAAACTGGGGCTTTTAGTAGTGTAAAAGTTTGCATTAATAAGAGAAATCCTTTGGCACTTAGGTGTTTGTTGTTTAGGTTTTCGAAGTTATTTTTTAGTTAGTTACAGACATGTTCCTGGTGAATAGAGTGATAAATCCGGATTTCTCTCCCCGCCCTGCCGCGTCCCAGCTGTGACTTTGGGTGAGGCCCCTGGGTTTTCTTGTCTCTACGACGGGGATAAAGCAGCCGGTGTGTATAAGTCTGATACGATTGCAGAGCCCCTTGTTTATGACAAAAATGGAGTTGTTTTTCTGAGTGAAGCTGTTTTGCTAGAAGAGGGACGTCAGCTGAGACAGGGCTGGCGTCACCTTGTCACCCACCTTGTCACCTCCTCCGCGGGCAGTTGGGAAGCGCTCAGGACCTCAGCCCCGGAGGGGCCCCGCTGGGGCTCGGTCTGGGCCAGGCCTCACTTCTAGATCTAGAAAGCTCTCCAAAGACCTTGGGGCATTAGCTCCTGCTTCTCGCTGTCACCACCGGGGCCTCGATCCCTAGCAACGCGCTCTAGCAACGGGGGGCTGGACGCCAGCTCTGGGTTACCCCCCAGCCCCCACCCCCACCCCCCCACCCCCGCCGGCTCTGCTACCAAGTCGGATAAGGGAACAGCGCAACTGAAATTTGAACTTTATTCCTTTCGTCTCCCCTTGGCTGGAACAATGGTGTGATTAATCTGTTGGTGGTTTGGAGTATGTTATTTCTTTATTGGCTTATTAAGAGACATTATGCTGTGTGCTATTGGCTTCTGAAATTCCCGCAGTAAACCTGTGTGAAATAAATTACTGGCAAAGGCAAACTCCGTCTCTGAGCATGAATTTGCTTCCCGAAACAAAACAACCGCTCCTACCGTATGGCTTTCATAAGAAATACATGAGTTAATGGGTGTCTTTAGAAGAGCGGCTGGCTTATAAGTCCTAATAAATGTTCGCTATTATTATTTTAAGATTGAGCAAAACAAGCACATTTGAAGGAAGGTGTGGGCTTTCTAACCGTAGCCACAGGCGATATTCGCCCCCACCCGGATCCCCCACCCAGATCACGAGCCCGGAGCGGGTCT
The DNA here is from genome assembly GCF_016509475.1 of Prionailurus bengalensis. NCBI lineage: Eukaryota > Metazoa > Chordata > Mammalia > Carnivora > Felidae > Prionailurus > Prionailurus bengalensis. The sequence continues at coordinate 9,630,603 of NC_057361.1, forward strand.
TGTTTGGGTAGTTGCCTCGAGTGCTCCCAAAGTTGAGCCTCCCCTCCATCATTCAGCTGGTGGAGTCTCTCCTTTTGTTCACGGCTTCAGACACAGTGCTTCTCCAAGTCCGGTTTTTCCCAACTCTCTCTGTCTCAGGGGTTCATGAGATCTGCACCTCCATGTTCGTGGCAGCCCTGTTCACAATAGCCAAGACGTGGAAACGACCTAAGTGTCCACCGACAGATGACTGGATAAAGAAAATGCAGTATATGTGCGTGTGTCTGTATATGTATGTATGTATATGATGCACACACACCCTGGAATATTGTTCAGCCACAAAAAAGAAGGAAGTCCTGCCCCATCCAAACACATGGATGAGTCTAGAGGACATTTGCTAAGTGAAATAAGCCAATCACAGAAGGAGAGATAACGGCATGATTCTACTTATATGAGGACTCTAAAATAGTCAAACTCGCAGAAGCACAGGGTAGAACAGTGATTGCCAGGAGCTGGGGGAAGGGCAAATGGGCAGTTTTGCAAGAAGTAAAGAGTTTCAGTTACGCAAGATGAGTAAGTCCTAGAGATCTGCTGTACCGTGCACTTGAAAATTTAAGAAGGCGGTTCTCATGTTGTGCCCTCACCACAATTTTGAAAAATGATCCATTAGGCTTATACAGTGTTTTGATTTATGAAGGGCGTTCTCAATTGTCCTCTTTTAGTCTCCCAAACAATTGTTATCTCTCTTTCACGCCAAGGAAATGATCTATAAAGGGGCAGAGAGGTTGAAGAATGTGCTCAGGGGTCTATGAAGAGGGAAGGATGGGAGGCAGAAATGGGGCTCTGGTCTATGACTCAGAGTCCTGAGCTCACATCCCAAAACCACCCTGCGTTACAGCACAAGTCATGACCTGTGGACATATCAGGGCTGTAAACTCATCTGTTTTCCAACATAAAGATTCAGATATTGACTAATAGCCCTCATTGGAATCCACCAAAACTTCCTCTGCTATTTTCCCTTTGCTCACTGTATAGTAGAGGTTGCTACCCACTGGAAGTATCGCCATTCAGGGGTAGGGGCAGGTGGGGAGAGAGGAGAGAAAAATCAGGAAGCCAGGCTGGGCAGAACAGAACTAAGGATTAAAGGGGGTGGTTTCAGTTACCCTAATAGTCTGAGCCCCACGAATTAAGGACAAGTAGGTAGTCGTAATAGCCCACAGGCTGGGACTTTGGCCACACTCAGAAGCTTGGGCGGGGTTGGCTTCTGTCCTTAGGCACACTGCCTCCTGTGGCTGCGTGGCCTAAGGCCAGGAGCACTTGCCCAAAAGCGCACCAGCAGGCAAAGGCAAGAAAACCAGCTAGAAGCCCAGGTTGCCTGAAAATGCCCTATCAGGAAGCCGGAACTATTTTCCAGAGTCAAGGTGTTGCCATGGTAGATAATGGAGGTAATGAAGAAAAGGTGAAGTTAATGGCAAACCAGGGATAGAAGCCCCGGAAGGGTGTCGTGATAATGCAGCAGCCTGGCCCATAGGCTAAACACTCAGCACCTGGGAAATCTCGGGCGAGCCTTCTGGGTGAGGAGAGACGCTTGGCCCTGTTGCCCCAATGGGCGACCTCCAGGAACAGAAGGGCCCGGGTGACCTGTCGCTGACCACAGCTACACGAGAGAACCCAGCTGCCACCGTGCCCAGCCTACAGAGCAAACCCAAAGAACCGTGAGGTAAGTAAATGGCCGTTGCATTAAGGCACCAAGTGCCTTTGGGTGTTTGGTCCACGGCAACTGGTAACGGATCCAGGGAACGATTATGGCAATTCAAATATGGACTAGATATCATATGGTACCGGGACCTTATTAACTTTCCTAAGTGTGGTAAGTCATTGTGATTATATACAAAATATATCCTTATTTTTAGGAGCTACAGGAGTGATATGTGATAACACCTGCAGCTTTCAAGAGATTCAGCAAAAAATATAGGTCGCTTGATAAGTAGAGCCAACATGGTAAAATGTTGTCAATTGTTGAATCTAAGTGATGGCTAGGGTGACTGTTGCATAATTCTTTTTCAACTTTGCTATATATTTGAAAATTTTCACAGTAGGAAGTTGGAAAATAAACTGTTGAAAAATCACCCATATTCCACACTAAACACATATTTAGAATGAAATCGTTTTTACAATTGGCTTTTGAAGTTGGTTATGAGTAATCATTCAATTACCCTTTGCTTATAATGTCTTGCCTCTTTTCATAAACACTCAGGAATGTCATGGGGAAGAAAATCTAATTTATGAGTTGTTTTCAAATGCACGGAAATTTCTACAAAATTTATGAATTTTTGCGCACCAAATTTGTTTACCAAATTTAACAAGGTGGCATATTAAATCTCACAGCCATTTAATAGAATGCTTATTAGTTGATATTTTTTTAATTTGAGAGAGAGCAAGCAAGGAAGAGAGAGCGGGGGAGAGTGAGTGGGGGAGGAGCAGAAGAAGGAGAGAGAGTGAGAGGGAGAAAGGGAGAGAGAGACAGAGAGAGAGAGACAGAGAGAGAGAGAATCTTAAGCAGGCTCCACACACAGCACAGAGCTCAACACGGGGCTCGATCCCATGACCGTGAGATCATGACCTGGGCTGAAATCAAGAGTCAGACACTCAACTGACTGAGCCACCCAGGCGCCCCTATTAATTGACTTGACTTGGCAGTTTTTTCAACATTTTTTATTTATTTTTGGGACAGAGAGAGACAGAGCATGAACGGGGGAGGGGCAGAGAGAGAGGGAGACACAGAATCGGAAACAGGCTCCAGGCTCTGAGCCATCAGCCCAGAGCCCGACGCGGGGCTCGAACTCCCGGACCGCGAGATCGTGACCTGGCTGAAGTCGGACGCTCAACCGACTGCGCCACCCAGGCGCCCCTGACTTGGCAGTTTTATTTGTCCATTTGGGAGCCGGTCATTTTCCTCAGCCCTAGAAGGCTTATCATGGGCTGTGTATGAATAGTGGGTAAAGGACATGGCCATCAGCTCTGTTCCTTAATCACCTGTGAGAAGAAGCCAAATACTTCTGTTGACAGAGGCCGTAGAAAGAGTCATTTCGTGTCAGGGACCAGGGAACCCTGGAACTGTGCTCATGGGAGCCAGACAGACCTGAGTTCAAATCCTAGGTATGCTATTTTCCGGGAAGCCTCTTAACCACTCCAAGCCCCACCCAGACTGAGGTTTAAAATGGAGTTAATAATGACTATGTGACTAGATTGTCATGGTGACAGACTGAGAGAATCGCCTGTGAGGAGGGCCTTGTGCGTCAGTTCTTGAGCCGCCATGGTTTTATTTCCTTGAAATCAAATGAGTGTGGAGAAGGAAGACATCTGTTGGGGTTTTCCGCTCAGCCCGCATGGGTCTTGGTGGGCTTGGGATGGAACCGTACAGGAGGGTGTGCAGCGGCACCTTCCAGATCAGCACAGTCCAACCCAGCAGGAAGGGGGGCCGGCCCCCCGGGGAAGCCTCAATAAATGGCTGCCAAATAAATTAATGGGACTTGGCACTACAATCTACACTCCTTGGAAGAGTATTGCATTTGGGGGATGGTCTGGAGGCAAGAGCTGGGATATTGTTAGCAGAAGGAGCGAGAACACAGCCACTTAATTAACCCCGTCACCGCTAGGGTTGCCATTAGTCCAGATGATATCTATGTGCAAATTAGATAAAGGTACACCTTCCCGGGGACGCTCTACCTTACCCGTTGGAAAATTGCTGAAATACATTGAATCTTTTTTAGGCCAACACAATTTATTATTGTCTGCTAGGAAATTGTCATAATAAATACACAAATTAATTATACCTACCTTGTGAACTATGGGTAGACATGTTATTTACTTGTCTGTGTAAATAGACAATTGTCTATGGCAATACCGTGGAATTCACATCGTCTCTTCCCTGAGCAGCTGGGAAAGTAGAAAGTATCAGTAAAATGTAAGAGACGGATGGGACTAAACTCAGAAGAAAGGAAAAGCAGAATCGATAAAAATATACATACCCTCTCTCTCTCTCTCTCATAAAACGATTCCTTCTCAGACCTTTTTGGGCACAGACCAGCATTTGTTCCTGGTTTTATTTTTGACCTTCCTGAAAAAAAAATACATTTTAGTTTTCATTCCTTTTTTTTTTAATGTTTATTTATGTTTGGAAGAGACAGAGAGCGAGCAGGGGAGGGGCAAAGAGAAGAGGGAGACAGAGCCTGATGCAGGGCTCGAACCCGCAAGCCATGAGATCATGACCTGAGCTGATGTCAGCCACTTAACTGACTGAGCCACCCAGGCGCTCCATTCATTTTTGTTCCTATGGAGCTGTGACCATTCCCAAAAGACGACAGAAAGCAGCCTAGCTGAATTCAGCAGTTTCCCAACGTGACCCAACCTCACGATCACTTGGGAAGCCATCGGGGAAAAAAAAGTAACAGAGAAAGAAATAACACAGACCCAAGCTTCTCACTAGCTTTGGGATGCATTGGTCTAAGTAAACAGTCGAGTAGGAAAAGATAAGACGGTGATGTCACCTGGAGGCCCTGAGTGCCTTCCTCTCGCAACTCCCCTTCCATTTCCTCTCCAGAACCAGCTGGGCTGCCACAGAGTCTGGTGGCACCTAGAGCCTCAGCCGGGACAGGGATCTCTAAGCTAGGGGTCTACAAAATGTGGTGCCAACACTCCAGGAGTCATACAAGACCGTTCACTGGGGTGCAAGAAGAAAACCGTATTTATACTTTCTCATCTTCTAGTATATTGTACACTTGCTATATTAAGTGATTTATTTGTTTATTTTTAGTTTTTGTTAGAGAGAGCATGCACGAGCGGGGGAGAGGGGCAGAGGGAGAGAGAATCCTTAGCAGGCTCCGTGCCCAGCGCAGAGCCTGACTCGGGGCTTGAGCCCACGACCTTGAGATCTTGAGATCATGACGTGAGCTGAAATCAAGAGCCAGATGCTCAAGCAACTGAGCCACCCAGGTGCCTCACGTGATCCATGTATTTAATTTATAAGTAAATGCATGTGATATTTTTGACTTGTGAATGGAATGGTACACGTATGTAATTTCTAAGTGAGCACATTGATGTACGTAAGTACGTATGCATTTCTGAGGATGCTGAAATTGTGTTTTACAAAGGGAGCTAGTACCTGCCATCCCAGAGGAAACGATGGTCACAGGACTTTGTTTTCCAGTGAACCAGGAGACAAAAGACAGAGCTACCTGGCCCCAAATTAGAACCCTACGTATCCCTGGGGAGGAAGTGTGTTAAGGTTTTCAGAGAAAGAGAACCAATAGAATGTGTACATATGCAGAAAGAGACTTATGACAAGGAATTGGCTCATGCGATTACAGAAGCTGGCCCACGTCCGGGGGGGGGGGAGCCCAACTGCCAGGAGGCTGCTATCGAGCCAGGAAGATCCAATGTCCCAGTTTGGCCCGCAGGCAGGAGAATCCTCTTAACCAGGGGCGGGTTCAGCCTTTTGTTCTGTTCAGCCCTTCAACTGATCTGGTTGGGGCCCTCCCACGTTAGGGAGGGCAATCTGCTTTCCTCAGTCTACCCATTTAAATGCTTACCCTCACAGAAACACCCAAAATCGTGTTTGACCAAATGTCTGGGCAGCCATGGCCCAGTCAAGCGGGCACATAAAGCTAGCCACTCCTGTTCCCCGACACCACCTTCAAACTTCCGCATCGTCATTTTTTCTTTGCGCTGCTCCCCAAGGGGCCACGCTGCCCCCTCTCCCTGAAGAGGGAGACCGGAGAGAACTTCTCCATAAACATTGGGTTAAGTTTTCAAGTCACCCAGAGCTTTGGTGTAGCTCAGAGCAAGCTTTGCAGACATTTCACGCAGATTCTCTTTCTCAGGAACAGAAGGCGCAAAATACGTTCTAATGAAAAATGTAGAAGTGATAATAGGAACGAAATCTTCTGAAGTTGCTGACGCATGAATCCTTTCCAAGACGTGTGTTACCTGCCTCTGTGAGTATTAACCTAGGCCGGCCCACTGGCTCTTTCTTCTGCCAAAGGCTTCCTCCCCCAAGAGCTTACCTGAGGGTCCACCTTACCCCATCAGTGGGGGGACTGAGTCTTGCCGCCCCCGGGGTGGGGGGAGGGGGGGAGACACCAACAGGATCACATGACGGCAGAAGGCGACCTCTCGGCAAATAGAGCCCAGTAACCCCAGAGAGGGAGACCAAAAGCCCTAGGTGAGGTAGCCTCTAGCAAACGACATTAAATGGAAGAGGCATCTGACCTCTAACTGAAAAAGAGAATCAAAGGGAAGACTTAGAGAAATGTGATTTCAGCATCAGAAAAAGATTTTCTGGAGCTAAAGTCAGACGCAACAAATGATTTCTAAGTTTTAAAAAGAGAACGTGTGGGTGTTGTTCGCTGGCCTATGTTCCTGCTCATTACACGCTTACACAAATATTCAGTGGATAAATGAATAAAAGTCAATAGGTAAAACAGAAGAGGCAAGGGGAACCAACGAGAAGAGAATCAGTAGCCTCCGAGTAGACCAAAGATGCCAAAACAAATGAAGGAAACGAAAATCAAAATCCCAAGGAGATACCACTTCACACCCAGTAGTTTGATGGCTATTATTTTAAAAACAACAACAACAACAAAAATACAAAAAACAACAACAACAACAACAAAAAAAAGCAAAACCAAACATAACGAGTGTTGGCGAGGATGTGGAGAAAATAGAATCCTTCCGCGTTGCTGGAGGGAATGTGAAATGGTGCCGCCAATTTGGAAAGCAGTTTGATGGTTCCTCAAAAATTAAACATAGAGGGGCGCCTGGGTGGCGCAGTCGGTTAAGCGTCCGACTTCAGCCAGGTCACGATCTCGCGGCCCGTGAGTTCGAGCCCCGCGTCGGGCTCTGGGCTGATGGCTCAGAGCCTGGAGCCTGTTTCCGATTCTGTGTCTCCCTCTCTCTCTGCCCCTCCCCCGTTCATGCTCTGTCTCTCTCTGTCCCAAAAATAAATAAATGTTGAAAAAAAAATTAAAAAAAAAAAAATTAAACATAGAGTCAGAAGACCCGGGATTCCCCTTCTGGGTTTACACCCAAAATAAACGAAGGCGAGGATTGGAGCAGGTGCAGAACAGCATTAGTCACAACAGTTCAAAGGTGGAAACGCCCCAAGTGTCCACCAACAGATGAATGTATAGCGAAAGTGTGGTCTATCCATACAATGGAATATTATTTAGCCTAAAAAAGAAAGGAAATCCCAACACATACTACAACATGGATGAGCCTTGAGGGCATTATGGTCGTTGAAAGAAGCCAGACACCAAGGGGCAAATACTATATGATCCCGCTTAATGTGAGGTATCTAAAAATTTTTTAAGTAAACTCTGCATCCAACGTGGGGCTCAAAATCACAACCCCGAGATCGAGAATCACATGCTCTACAGGCCAAGCCAGTCAGTCACCCCCCCCCTTTTCTTTAATATATGTTTTTTGTGAGGTATCTAAAAGAGTCAAATTCATAGAGATGGAAGAAAATACAATGGGGGTGGGGGCTGGGAGAGTGAATTGTTTAAGGGGCATAAAGTTCCAGTTTGGGACAATGAAAAAGTTCTGGAGGAAAAAAAATACCAAAGCAGAATTTAGGAGGAAGAAGATACGATACATGAAGACAAGAGGCTGGGGACTCTAGTATGTAAGTAACAGTTCTAGAAGCAGAAAGAGAACAAAAGGGAAGTGAATAATTAAAGAGATCATAAAAGCATGATTTTCCTGTTCTGAGGAAAGACAAGTCTGCAGACCGAAAGGGTCCACTGAGGTGCAGACAGGATTAATGAAAATCAAAGGCCCTTTCTTAGCAACGTCTTGATAACATTCCTGAGTTCCATCCAGAGGCACAGAGACAATCTTAGGAGCATTGTTCAGACTCAAATTTGTACTTCAGTTACGAAGGCAGAAGAATCAGACAGCCATCAGATTTCTTATAAACAACATTTAAAATTAGAAGGATGTTAAATAACATCCATAAATGATGGGGCAAGAAAGAACTACAGTTGAAGAACCCAATAGCCAGCCAAGATGGTATTGAACTGCCAGGCTGACATATACGTGGCAATAGGTATGTGATATATAAACAGCAAACGCACCGAGTGCTTACTGTGTTCTAGGTGCTCTCTCAGCAGCATAGACAATACTCCTTTAAGCCTCCCAACGACCCGAGGGGTAAATACTTGTAGCATGATCCCAATATTACAGATGAGGAGATACACAAAGAAATGACGACAGATGTCTGCGATCACGCAACCCGGAAGCAGCAAAGCCCAAATTCAGAGTTGTCTTCGGGGCGCCTGGGTGGCTCAGTCGGTTAAGCGTCCAACTTCGGCTCACGGTCCGTGAGTTCGAGCCCCGCGTCGGGCTCTGTGCCGGCAGCTCGGAGCCTGGCGCCTGCTTCAGATTCTGTGTCTCCCTCTCTCTCTGCCCCTCCCCCGTTCATGCTCTGTCTCTCTCTGTCTCAAAAATAAATAAACATTAAACAATTAAAAAAAAAATTAGTTGTCTTCATGACAAGTCGAGAAAGGGCAGGGGGAGAAAAGTGTGCGGGGTGGGGGCTTAGGGACAGAAGAGCGGCCGGTGGGAAAGAATGCATATTGTAATACACACGGGGCACATCAAACACAAAATGCTGTACAACAGTTCGTTGCAAATATATAAAAATTGAAGGTACATATTGAGAAGAAGTAGGAGTTCACACGAGAACACAAATTTGATCTTGAACAGTCTGGGAGTCACTTTACTCTTGGATTTCTGTTGTTTCAACAGAGGGTCTGTAATCGCGCGTTCAAAAAGGACAAGAGTTCTGACTTGGGGGACAAGACCGTCTGCCTTCTGATTCTCCTTCTAGTTACTTAGCCGTTGTGATCTGGGGCGGCTTTGGGGTGTTTCACTTTGAGGGAGAGGAGTTGGGGTCTCCAACCTCTGCCCCCATCAGTCATCAGCTGCGGCCGCCCCAGAGGGATGGGTGCCGTGACCCGTCCTGATGTGAAGTTGCTGTGGCTCCAGCAGCCCATCAGTAGAGCTCACACAAGGTCGCTGGTGTAACTGGGGAGTTAGCTGCAACACTCACGGGAACTGGAGAAGTAGCCCGTGGAACCAGGAAAGCGTCTCCGAGGAAATTTGGGCAGAACACTGAGACGTCCGTATGTTCTTTCTCTCCCCTCACCACAAACACAGAGGCGAGCAGTTGGAAGAGGGAGATCGGGGGATGGTAACGCTACCAAGAGACCTAGCGTGCTGGCTTTTGGCTTTAGAGGTTGAGACGCTGCTCAGGTTCCCGACGGAACATGCGTGTTTCCAGCGGAAAGTGGGAAAGGATGACAGCCAAAAGGTCTTCCCCGCCAGCTTCTGCATTTTTGTAATTTCTTCATGTGGGAAGGGAAACTCCCAAGCAAACTTCCCCTTTCAGCTCATCAGCCAGAACCGGAAGAAGTGCTCACCCCCCACCCCAAACCAGTCAGTGGCCAAAGGGAAGGAGGTCCCCCATGCTGATTTAGACTAATCAGGAGTCATCCCCTGGTGCTGGGGCTGAGACTCCTTGTATCAGCAGTGCCGTGGCTGGTGGGTTGGCTGTCAGCAGTCCTTGCCGTTACCCTGTCCCCTAATTGAGACCATGGGACTAATGGGGGTGATGCCATCCGAGGAGAGAGCAGGTAGGAGTCGATGCAGTTTTATGCCCTAGTCTCAGGAGTCATGCAGCCTCACCCCTGCTGTTGTTTGTTCGAAGTGAGCTGTATTCAATAGCTCTCAACCAGAGCCAAGGTCAAGGATTTCCGGGCCTGTGTTAAACCTACCACGCCAGGACAAGGCTACAGTTGCCCGGGAGCTCCCAGGCCAGGGATACAAGTTCCTTCAGTGCAGTTACAGGATAGAAAGGATCCCTCGAATAATCTACCCACAGAAGGAGTCCAGGCGCGCCCCCAACTGGAGAGGGGCAAGCTTCACTCAACTTCATGCTACCAAATTTCCTGGAGCCCTACCCAAGCAGGTGCAAGCGACCGCATTATTCCTGGCGTTTCCTGCAAACCCCAGCGATCCAAGGTCACCTCTGCAGACTGGTCTCTGCTAGGCGGCCCCGGCCTCAGGGCTGCCCACGGCCCTTCAGGCACCTTTCTTATCTCAAATCTATACCCTGCCTGTTTCCAAAGGCTCTGAGGCTCCTCACGTGGGGTAACTAGACAATAAAGAGACCCAGTGACAAAGGAAACCGAGAATTATTGTGCAGCTCTAAGCTTCCAGGCAGGGACACCAAAAAGGCAGAGCTCGGTTTACATTTTTCTTTTCTTTCTTTCTTTTTTTTTTTTTTTATTCCTCTTCGGAAGCAAACTTTTTGCCGAAAGTAAGCTCGTTTATCACAACAGTCGACGCACGTTTAACTACAGTTATGTAACAGTCATTGACTGTCTGCATGATGGATTCTGGAATTGACCCTTTATAAAGATTAAAGATACACTATGCCCATTAGCCTGTCTCTGCCAATATTATGTGTCTTAAGTGAGTCTTGCTTAGGTTCCTTCTCTGAAAAATTTATTGAGTATCTTCAGTATGTTAGACACTGTGCCGGCTGCTAAAATAGCAGTCAGTTCATCCGGGAGCCCTCTAAGACAGTACCTCTCAAACTTGAGTGCACAAAGCGATCCCCTGGGGAGCTTGTTAAAACTCTGGGCCCATCTCTAGGGTTTCTGGTTTGCTAGGTCTGGATCTTGCCCAAGCATTTGCATTTTAGGTCCTCTCCACACTAAACACGGGGCTCCAACTCACAACCCCAAGATCAAGAGTCGTACGCTCCACCGACTGAGGCAGCCAAGGTGCCCCGAGAACCACTACTCTGAAGTCACCTGTGAAGGTATGTATGCTAAGACGCGGTCTGAAGTTTGTTAAACACTTTGGATGTGAGATTTGAGAGAGGAGTGGGAGAATGCACGTGCATCCGAGGAAAACTAAAAGGCGGGCTTTGTTTCTAGCTACGTGGAAAATGAATTCACTTCATGAACAGTGTGGGAAACAGTGGGGCCCATTACAGGACGAGCGGTAGTTTTTCTCAGCCGAGAACTTGGGATCTTTTTAAAAAATGTATAAGGTCCTAAAGTTGCTGCCACACAGCATGGAAGAGGAGTATTTAGGCTGAAAATCGTTCGAAACATCTGTTTCCTTCGTAGCTTAGTCTGCACGAGAACCCCACTGCTGCCTCTGAGAATATTCTAGCTTTATGAACAATGTCACCTTGATGGACGTGTGGGGATGAATTAAGTGCAAAATGCCCTTCTGCGGTCATTTAATGGGAGGTTAAAACATTCCAGCGCTTCCTTAGGACACATTCTCCAGGTAATTCTCACCAATCCATCATTTGCTATGCAGACCTCAAAGCAGTTCGTTGAAATACAGAGATTTGGTGCTAATTCAAAAATCTGTGAGTATATTTATGAAAATGCTTGAAATGGACTACTAGGGCGAATGTGACTCCTTCTCAAAGGACCCTGGGTACGTTTTGAAAAAAAAAAAATCACATTTTTGAATTTGCACTCTCTTTTGATCTCTGCTGAAACACACAAATATCAATTTAAGGACCAGGTTTCCAGCTAAAAACGGTGCATTAAAATTCAGCACTTTACTCGCTTCCGTTCCAAAGCCCCCTAGGCTAAGAATAGGGATTTTGTTTTCAGTTGTATTGAGATACAATTGACATATAACGTTGTGTGAGTTTAAGGTGTGTGACACGGTGATTTATGTCACTGCATTCCTTGGCTCTCTGACTCTCTCTCTCTCCTGCCTTCCTCTTTCATCTGTAAGGACCCTTGGGAATACACTGGGCTCACCTGGAGTGTCCGGGGTCATCTCTCCGTCTCAAGGTCCTTAGCCACATGTGCTGAGTGCCCTTTTGCTGTGTAAAAGTAACATATTCTCAGGCTCCAGAGCGGAGGGTGAGGACACCTTTGGGAGCCATTATTCTGCTTACCAGCCATGTGTCATCACTCTCAGTGAAACCCTCGGTTGACAAGCCCCTCTCTTTGCCGCCGTGTCTTAAATATCAGCAGACAGTTTAGATACCTGAGCCTCGGTGTCCTCATCTCTAATAGCCCCTTCCACTTAGGATTATTAAGATTAAGTAAGTTAATATGTGTGAAGTACTTGAAAGACTTTCTGCCAGACAGTAAGTACTATAAAAATGTTAGCTTTTATGATTGGATATTATTATCATCAAAGGAAACCTTCGAATGTGAAAATTCAAGAACAAAGCAATCAGGCAGAGGGAAAAAACTGGAGGGAAAAGACTGCATAGGAAGATGAAAACATTAAAAAAAAAAAATCTGCCGTTAACATTTCCTCAGAGAGAAGAAAGAAATCGTATCCGGGGCACCTGGGTGGCTCAGTCACTTGAACGTCGGACTCTTGATTTCAGCTCAGGTCATGATCCCAGAATCGTACTGAGCCCCGTGTCGGGCTCCTCACTGAGCGTGGAGCCTGCATGAGATTCTCTCCCTTTGCCCCTCTCCCCTGCTCGCATGTGTACTTTTTCTCTCTCTAAAAATTTTAAAAAAAAGAAAGAAAGAAATCCTATCTATGAAATGAGAACCGGACGCTATCAAAATGAAGGGAAACAGCCAGAAAATAAGTGTGTGCTTTCAGAAATTCAAAATATCTGAAGCATATGAAATTGCCATTTTTTGAGATCGAGAGCCATCAAATATTAGCCATTTCATATGGCTCAATCTAACATGAACACAGACACCAAAAACTCAATAGAAGAAAACGCTGAGAAAATTCTGCAGTAGAACAGGAAGGTAAAGACGTGGAAAATAGAAATGATGTAAAAAGCATCTCTCCACGAGGTCCAACAGATGAGGTCAAAGAGATGCTCACAGAAGCTTCGAGAGGAAAAGTGGGGGTAGAAACAACCTCATGCCAAAGATCAGAAGTTGAAATGCTTGGAGCTTCTCAACAGAAACCACAAAAGCCGGAAGTACTAAGCAGTCCCCCCTTATCCGCAGTTTCGCTCTCCGCGGTCTGGGTTACCCAAAGTCACCTCCGCTCTGGAAGCAGATCCTCCTCCTTCTGACCCATCGGCAGAAAGTCAACAGTAGCCTAAGGCTGCGTCCCGGCGCCCGCGACATTCACCTGGCTTCATCGCCTCACGCAGTTGTTTTATTATGTCACCTCATCACAAGGAAAAGGGTGAGTACAGCGCGTTCACGGGACTGTGCTTTGATTACGGTATATTGTTAGAATTGTCCCGTTTTATTATTCTTGCTGCTCATCTCTTACTGTGCCTAACTCAGAAATTAAACTCTATCCAGGTATGTGGGTATAGGACAAAACAAAGCGTGTCTAGCGTTCGGTACTCGCTGTGGTGTCAGGCATCCACCGGGGGTCTTGGAACGAATCCCCTGCGGATAAAGGGGAACTACTGTTTCAGGAACGAAGCCTTTCAAATGTTGGGAGAAAACAATTGCCAATTAACAGTTCTGCAGCCAGCCAAGTTTGGAGTTAAGTGTGAATGATGTATGCTGAAGACATTTTCAGACTGGCAGAACCGCAAAAACTTCTTTCCTGTGCGTTATTTCTCAGGAAGTTACTGGAAGACAGGCTCCCACCGCCCCCCGCCCCCCCGCTCCAACTGAGGGAGCGGGTCCCAAAGAAAGAAAGAAAGATGGGTCCGGGAAAATTCTGGAACTGGCGATATAAAGGTGCGGCTAGTAGCAGGAAGACTGGGCTTAAGAGAAAAGCAAACAGATCTTAAAACAAGGTTTTACAATACGTTGTAAATAACGCAACAGAGAAAACCCTCTGGAGCGGGGGTCTCATACTTGCACGCGAATTGCCTGGAGGGTCTGTCGAAGCAGCCCACCCTTCCTGGGCAGTAATCGTTCTGTGTATATGTTGTGGAGAGATGCGGAGGTTCATTGGGGGAAGAAACGGAAAGGTTGAAAGTGGTTGTATCTGCAGAAGAAACGCTGGTACAGGAAACTCTGATAATCACCAAAGCCGGCCCTGCCAGAAAAATATCTGGCCCTTTAAACCCTTGGTCAGCATTGCTAAGGCGGGTGAGCCAGCTGCCTATTGTTGGGAATGCAGTTTTCCGGGCACACAGCCACACCCATTTGTTTGCGTATTGTCTCTGGTCGGTTTTCCACCATGAGGGTAGACTTTGGTCGTTGGGAGGGTCCCCGTGGCCTGCAGAGCCTAAAATATTCACCATCTGGCTCTTAAAAAAAATTAATCTTTATGTATTTTTGAGAGAGAGACAGAGCCCAAGCAGGGGAGGGGCAGAGAGAGAAGGAGACAGAATCCGAAGCAGGCTCCAGGCTCCAAGCTGTCGGCACAGAGCCCGACGTGGGGGCTCGAACTCATGAACCGTGAGATCATGACCCGAGCCAAAGTCTACCGCTTAACCGACTGAGCCACCCAGGCACCCCCATTTTGAATATTTCTTAAACATTTCTTCATTTCTTCTCCATCATGAGCACAGGGACATACATTTTAAAGCTTTTTAAAAAATTTTTTTAACGATGATTATTGAGAGCTAGAGACAGAGCACGAGCATGGGAGGGGCAGAAAGAGAAGGAGACATAGAATCCAAAGCAGGCTCCAGGCTCCGAGCTGTCGGCACAGAGCCCGGCGCGGGGCTCGAACTCACGGACTGCGAGATCATGGCCTGAGCTGAAGTCAGAGGCTTGACAGAGTCACCCAGGTGACCCTACCCTCTGGCCAGCATGTCTATACCTGAAACCAATACAATATTTCTGACGATGATTGAACAAGAATAATTAATTTAGAAAGTCGGTGTTCATCAAACTGAAAACTAAAGTAAAGAAAACACAAAGACCAAAAACTGAATGACTACAGAGTCCTAAAATCTCAGCCCTGGAAGAGATCACCCGCGGCTGCATTGTTTTACGTGGGAGGAGACTGGGGTGCGCGCCCCGACACTGGTCCCAGGTCCAGGGATGGCGGGGGACCTTGGGGCGCGCCCCCGCAGCTCTGTCGTCACCAGGCTGCTGCTATCTCCCCGCCCCCCTCCACCATCTAGCGCTGTGTTTCAGTGGCTTTCCATCTAGGCGGGTCATAAGTCGCTAGAGTAAGGTTTCGGGAATGCAACTTGGTGTGCGACTGGGGTCGTGGGGCGCTGTGATTCAGCGTTCCACGACGCAAGCCCAGAGCCCTGAAAGTCATGCAGAACTGACCATTCCAAACTTCAAGATCACGGAGGATGCACAATCAATGCTCTGTTATAGGCGAACCGCTGTAACGAGTGAGTCCAGAATGTAACGGCTCGTGCAGATTTCCAGAACACTTTGTTTCTGATTCCCAGAACACTTTGAAGGGGTAGGAGTGGAGGGACGGGAGGGGGTGCAGCGTGCAAAGGTTGGTGGGGACAGGGGAGGGAGGGGCTGTGCTCTGTGCAGTCACGGGGGGGGGGGGGGAGGAGCCGCGCTGATGGCCACACGGTCATCTTCAGCATGTGGCTTCCAGCCCCACGGCAGCTGCCACGGTTCCCACCAGTAGGAAGTGAGGAGGGCCGTGGGGGAGTATGTGATGCTCAATGTCACTTCTGCTCCAGTTCCAGTGGCTAGAACTTGGCCACATGCCCGCACCTGAGGTAAAGGCAACCGGGAAATTTGCGCCTATCTGAAAAACCAGGGAACATAGGACGGACTTACTTTATTCTTTCATTGTTTAAATGTTTATTTATTTTTGAGAGAGAGAGAGAGAGAGAGAGAGAATGCACAAGCAGGGGTGGGGCAGACAGAGAGCAGGACAGAGGATCCCCGCAGGCTCTGTGCTGACAGCAGAGAGCCTGATGCGGGGCTCGAACCCACGAACTGGGAGAAGATGCCCTGAGCTGAAGTCGGACGTTCAACCTCCTGAGCCACCCAGCGCCCCAGGAAGGGCTTACTTTAAAACAATATTTTGTATACATTTTCAAATAGCACGCTCGATATGTTTTCTCCGACTTGCAAACACCGGTCTTCCCCATTCTTGTTGCTAAAGGTGACATTAGCCACCAACGCTGGTAAAGCAGCATGGCCTTGGTATCACCTACCTCCTTCCTCCACCGGAAAGTGGAAATGAGTCACGGGGGTGTTCTGCAGGTGCCTTTTGTCCCGCCTTAACTGTCAAAGACACTGAGTCGTTGCCTTAGAAGGGAGTTTCACTCGACAACTTGGGGGCTGAAAATTAGCAGGTGGGGCTTTTCGTCGAGACTTGAAAAGGACATAGTCTGTCCAAGGACCCGACCTGATCGGAGGCTAAAACACTAAAGCAGAAAAAGCCATATTCACCCGCTAGCCCTGACAGGGAATGGCCGGGGATGAAGCGAACTACTTTTCTCTTCCACACCTGCCATAGTTCAGACGTGGAGACAACCCTGACCCCAGGTAACGCGCATGTGGCTGCCTCCACTGCTCACGTGAGCATATGCGTCCTGGATCCTGCAGCAGAAAACTCGCTGTCACCTCCGTCTTGCATAAACTGGCCGGGGAGGGGCGGGATCCCTACAGGCATCACAGATAAATGGCACTTGCCTTAAAATACTGCCTGAGCCTGTCCTGTCCTCATCCAGGGGCCATTCACTCGCTTTTGTAGTAAAAATGCTTTGATTCATCATCGGCTTCGGGGAGATGTTCGCTTTGATTTACAAGTTCCTGCCATCTAGTGGCTACATGAAGAACCCATCGTCTCTTTGGAACAAGGATCCGATCCTTGAAATGTGAGCTGCTTTTTAACTGCCTAATGCACAGTAGATGTTCAAAACTATTCGATGCGAAGCGTAGTTCAACCAAAAGTTTCAAGATATGGTGTATGAAACACACAAGAATGTGAAAGAAAGTGGACGGAATTGGTGGCTAAGCTCTTGTCTGTGTTCTAGTCCAGTAAAGATCTCTGCTCGGAGAGGTTTGTCTGGAGACCCTGGGTGGAGGGGCGGGGGGAGGACTGGACTACCCCAGCGGCTTTGACATCTGTCTGCACATTACCATCACCTGGGACCTTTTAAAAATCCCAAAGCCCAGGCCACATCCCAGAGCAATGTCCTGCATTTACAAAAAAAAACAAAAAAAAATGTACTTTATTGAAAGCAAAACAAAGGCAGGAAAATCCAAATTTTTCTAATTATATGAGGTACGATTATTTACTTTGTGAAAGGCTTCCTCTCTTTTATGAAAAATTCACCACAAGATTTCTTAAGATAACTGACTCCTTTTCTATATTGTAAATTAGTCAGTTAAAAAAAAAAACCCAGTTGTATATTCACCTACCTTGCAACCCTTCTTTAGGTTAAAGCTAGGCACATCAAAATATTTGTCCGAGTCATTGGCTCTTTAGGTTTGTACTTGTCCATCCAGCAGACAAGCAAACAGAAAGAGGAACTTTCCAAAACCCAGAGAGACTCCCCTCCCTCGGGGCTGCTATGTATGGGTACACGGGTTGTGCACTGCACAACTCCAGGCGGCCCGTGGCACATGGACAGCGATGTGAATCACAGTCCCCTTTGTTTGTACAACATGGTGGGGCTGCTCTGATGGCAGGTGTCACAGAAGGAAGAAGCGGGGCGGGGTGGCGGGGATGCCTGTGTTGACTTGTGTTTCTTACACGAGAGCTGACGCACCACCAGCTCACTTTTGCAAGACCCCACAGCCCAACCCAGGGGCCGTCACTTCAAGGCTGTCACTTCAAGTACCGTTTCTCCCGGGATGCCTTCAGGCTGGTTCACGCCGTTTCTCCAGGTAGAGGAAGAACGTCTCTTTTCTTTTTCTCCTTCTAAAAACTCCTTTCTCTGAGAACATGTTTTTAAAAGACCCGTTCCAGCTCATCCATATTCAAGAGAACTTTGTGCCTTGTGCTCTAAACATGAAAACCTCAGCTAACAGATCTTTACTCCCCGGAACAGGCACCATGACTCCTTGTCAACCTTCAGTGTCGATCTTGCCTTTCTTCTTCTGAGCAAATACCGATCCTCCCCACCCCCCCCCCATATTCGAATACAAGTTTAAAGTCTTCTCTCAAAAATATTATCAGTTTTGTGTCTCAAGTGGCCTTTGAAATGGGTTTACCTGTAAGTGTGAGCCTCTCTCAGCTGGGAATCACAGCTTCTAGCCAGTGGGCCTTTCGGTTCCTCCAGCCAGCAGATGTTCAGCAAACGTCAAAAGCTGTCTTGTCGGGGCGCCTGGGTGGCGCAGTCGGTTGAGCGTCCGACTTCAGCCAGGTCACGATCTCGCGGTCCGGGAGTTCGAGCCCCGCGTCGGGCTCTGGGCTGATGGCTCAGAGCCTGGAGCCTGTTTCCGATTCTGTGTCTCCCTCTCTCTCTGCCCCTCCCCCGTTCATGCTCTGTCTCTCTCTGTCCCAAAAATAAATAAACGTTGAAAAAAAAAAATTCTAAAAAAAAAAAAAAAAAAAAGCTGTCTTGTCGAATCCGAAGTCTGGGGGTCCCCCCCCCCCATCATGGGTCTCTGTGGAATCATACCACCGGGTCTTTGGAATCTTGTAGGTTCAGTTTTCGCATTTCGACCTGGTTATGAGCCAGACACTGGGGAAGCAAGAGACCCCCCCGCTTCCTGCTCATGGAAACGGGGACAGAAACATGCTCTTGCTGGCTTTTCTCTTCGCGCGTGGGAATAAGAAATGCAAACACAGCCCAGTGCTTGGAGAAAGCATAATCTGGACTTAATATATATTATAACCAAATACGATAAATAGAGGTTGATCGTTTTGTTTCCAGCAGGAAGCTGGACAACACCACGTGACCGGCTGTTTTATTATTCATCATTCTAATAGAAGGAACGATTAAAATTGTTCTCCTTCGTGAGAAGGCGTGGAGGCTATGGAAAGAAGAACTTCCAGGAAAACCTTATTTCCCTCTTGAGGAGTTTCCCCGGTGTTTTTTCCTGAATTCTGGTATCTCGTAACGTAACTGGACTAAAGCCCTAGTTTAATAAGACAGTTAAAGGTGTGATTCGCATATAGTGATCTTTAACTCAAGATCATGAAATGCTTTCCTGGGGGTTTCTTTCCTAAATTAAAAAATTAAAATATATTTCCGAAGTAACCGCTACTTGGGGGGTGGAGCTAACCTGCCTTGAGTCCGAAGGGAAAGAAAGATAGCCAACCAAGGGTATCTGAAGCAAAAACCGAAATGGAGACAATTCTGTTACTTTTGTTCTTAGCGATGCATTATTTGTTTCGAAATTGCGATTACATTCAACTCCCTAAAAGTGCAAGGCGGGTGGGAACAGATCCTGTGTCATCCGGAGCACGTCTACTCATCAGCGTGGATCTCCATTCCCCCCCACCTCAGCCCAGCTGCCAAGGTCGGTTCAGACGGTGCAGAATCACCTACTTAACAATCGCCTCCACATTAAGGCAACATTTATACAGACCTATTCAAAACACTCTTTGTTGCTGTTGTTTTTCCTTCAACAGTAAAAGCACACTGCCTCCCCGGGAGGATGATTAAATTCTCCAGATGCACGCGCGTCCCGAGCTGCGGGTCCAGGATAATCGGAGCCGGGTAGCTATTTGTCCTTTAATTTAAATGGGTCCTAAGGCTTAGAGGTAGACAAGGAGAATCAGCCCAGCCGCCTGCGGGAACCAAGACAGGGATGGAAATGTGCGACTAGGGCATGGCATAATGACAAACGGACCAGAAAGGCACTAGCCTTGACTAGGGGGTAAACAATTGTGGGTCGATGCCAGAGTAGGACCAGAGCTTCAGATCTCTGGATTTTTATTTTTTAAGAGACAGAGAGCGCAGAGGGAGAGACTCTTAAGCAGGCCCCACGCTCAGCCTGCTGATGCTGAGATCGTGACCTGAGCCAAAATCGAGAGCCAGATGCTGAGCTGAGCCACCCAGGTGCCCCCAGACTTCATTTTGAAAGAAAGTACATAAAATAACATGTGTGAAATATGTTCGAGTAGTTCATTCGTAATACACCTATTGAACAACCACGGTGTCCGGGAACATCACCCGTGGTAAGTGTAGCAAGTGAGTAGGAAGTAAGAGTGAAAACACAGCCGAGTTCAGGCATGGGCTAAGGTAAAAATTCCAGAAAAAACAAGATATCTTAACACAAGCAGGTAAACCATTGTGGGTGGGGCAGAGGGTCTGTTAGGGGAGGATTTTGGTGAAAAGTCTGAAAAAACATGAAGGCCAGCTGTTATAGACCCGGATTCTGTGTGGACAGTAGACAATGGCATCATTCATTTGTTCTCTCTTTACTTAAACATCGTTGTTTTTTTTTTTAATGTTTACTGATTTATTTTTGAGAGAGAGAGAGTGAGAACAGGCAGAAGAGGGGCAGCGAGAGAGAATCCCAAGCAGGCTCCACACTGTCAGCGCAGAGCCTGATGCAGGGGTCAAACTCACCAACTGTGAGATCGTGACCTGAGCCGAAATCAAGAGTCGGATGGTTAACTGATGGAGCCACCCAGGTGCCCTGTTTTTTTTTTTTTAATGTTTATTTATTTTTGAGAGAGAGAGAGAGACAGAGTGTGAATAGGGGAGGAACAGAGAGATAGGGAGACCGAATCAGAAGCAGGCTCCAGGCTCTGAGCCGTCAACACAGAGCCCGACGCGGGGCTCGAACTCACAAGCTGCGAGATCATGACCTGAGCTGAAGTCAGACGCTCAACTGACTGAGCCACCCAGGCACCCCAGGTGCCCCGTTTTTTTTAAGTAGGCTCCGCAGCTAATGTGGGATTTGAACTCATGACCCTGAGATCAAAAGTCACATGCTCCACCGACTGAGCCAGCCAGGGGTTCCAGATATCGTTTTATAATCACGGTAGGATTTCTCTATCCGTTTGTGGTCTACCCATTTCCTAGCTTATGATTTTCTTTGCCAAGTTAATGAAAACTGTAAGGTGGGTCCTAGTCAAGATGAAACAAACAGATGCCAGTAATAGCCCGCAAGTTGCAGCAAACAGAACCGTCTCCAGACATTTTCATGTGTCTCCCGCGGGAGGGGGCGGGGGGACTGAACTGCCCCTGTTCGAGAACCAGTGGCCAAGAGAGAAGCAAATTTACCTAAATCAGGGAACGTGTCCCACAGGCACACCCAGTACTGCCATTTGAGTTGTTAGAACCGTCCGGTCGAAATGGTTGCATATCAGCAATTTCGTAAGTTTCAACCTGACATTGACATATGTGTCTACTGGTTGGCAGATGGCAAAATAGTGACTGCTAGTCGTAGTGAAAATAGTGAATAAGTGGTCTTCGAATACAAACTTGTGAGTGGAAGGTAATCATCATATTAATATCCCAACTGGGAACAGCAGCTGAAAAAATGTTTTCATCCGTTTGCTGTTGGATCATCAGAAGCTGAGAGTGAATTCAGTGCCTAGAAGAATGTCGCTGCCGTTAACATGTATTTTCTGCTGATTAGATAAGGAGTCACCAGATAACAGAGCTTACTGGCAGTTTCGAAGGCGGGCAATGGGGTGTGGGGGCGGTGCTGGTATCGGGTACCTGGTGATGGCATTGGGGTGGGAGTGCCCAGAAGGCTGCTGCAAGGGGTATTGGTGGCCCCGTGGTCTGCAGAGCCACAGTTCGGGTCCACGCCGTGTGGAAAGCTGTGGTATTCACAGGCTCTGCCACCTGAGATCCAGGGCACCCAGCATGGTGGTCCCTGGGCTGCAACGAATCCAAGATCTGGGATTGGGGCCCTAATAACATCCATGTAAGGGGAACAGCACTAGATGAGTTTGAGGTGGTTCCTTGTGTGAAATCACCGCTCAGACCTCTAGAAGCATCATTTAGCTGGTCAGAGCTGTGTCAAACAAACAAACAAAAAAATCAGGAATAATTTAGAAATTATTAGAATGTCTAATGAGCATTATGCTAGCGCTTAGATGACTGGGTAAATAGTTAGGGGTTGGTATAGTTTCATTTATTCAGAGTATACAGGGAGCACATTTATAATTTTATGTATGTATTGATTTTTACATTAATGTTCTTCCCACTGTAGTTGTAGATATATTTATTCACCTGTGGCTATTATCAGATGTCTGGAGTCCCACTGGGTCCCAAAGGCGAGCTCACCCTATCCAAGATTGAAGACTGAGCAATCATTTTCCGTGTTTCAACATATAAAAAGGAGGCGCCTGGGTGGCTCAGGTGGGTGGGTGTCTGGCTCTTGATTTCGGCTCAGGTCACGATCTCACGGTTCATGGGATCAAGCCCCGTGTCGGGCTCTGCACTGACAGCTTGGAGCCTGCTTGGGATTCTCTCTCTCCCTCTCTCTTTGCCCCTCCCCTGCTTGCTCTCTCTCTCTCTCTCTCTCTGTCTCTCTCTCTGTCTCTCTCTGTCAAATACATAGACTTAAAAAAATATTTAAAAATCAAACGTAGAAACAGAAGACAGAGAAGGGAGTTCAAAGTGTTGCCCACCACTAACCTCGGATGCCTTGCTAACCTTCTCTGAGCCTCAGTTTTCTCATCTGTGCTGTTTGGCCAGAGCCAGTGGGCTTGGGGAAAGAGCTAAATGTCTCCAGGTGAAAGAATGTTGCACGTAGTAGGGACTCATGTTCCCTCCGGGGTTTCCATTAATGAAGGAATTAATGAGCAACCTTTTTCTATATTAAACTGAAATGATGTATGCCTAATGCTTTGTATTTCACTCGATAGGAGTGTTTATTAAATGTATGTTATGGACTGAATTCAAGCACCTTGTAAGGGTCTAAATACTCCAGAGGAGTGTGTTTCCACTAAAATTCCTGGTCGCGGCTACAGTCTGTCTCTTACCTAAGATCGTGTAACCTTGAAGGAGTGCCAGGGGGGTTAATAATTTACTAAGCATGGCTTTTTCCCCAAAGACACTTGAGCTGAGGCTTTTTTCAAGGCTGAAGAAGGTCACATCATTCTTCTTTTAAAAGATCAAGAAAATCACATCGTGTTTTGGAGAACTGATATGTAGACAGTTGTCGTGAGTTGGCATTCAGAGAAATGAACAGTTTTATTTTTGTTAAGAAGCTGTCCTTGTAATTCAAATTGTTACATATGATAAATCTTCAGAAAGTACATTCCGAACTCTTTCTCCCCCTTTAGAGTTCTTTGCTGGAGAAAAAGAAAAAGGTTTCAAAAATTATTCGTTTTCTTTGTAAAAAAGAAACACTAGTTTTGAAAATAATTTTTCAAGTTTATTTATTTATTTTGAGAGAGACAGTGTGAGCGGAGGAGGGGCAGAGAGAGAGGGAGAGAGAGAATCCCGAGCAGGCTCCGCAATGCCAGCACAGAACCCGTCGTGGGGCTCGAACTCACGAAACCGTGAGATCACCACCGGAGCTGAAACCGAGGGTCGGACGCTCAAACGACTAAGCCACCCAGGGGCCCCTCAAATAATGTTTTTTGACAAACATGAAGAACCGTGGATTTCAACATTTCCCCACTACGTTTGCTAAATTAATTAGGTGGCATAAACACTTTGTGTCTTTTTAACGGGCACCTCTGAGCCCAAGGAACAAAAGAGCTTTAGGACGGGACAAGAAAGAGAAATTGTGTTACCTTCACAGCCCTGATGACAGGGTACCTGGGGGGTCAGTCGGCTGAGGGTCCGACTTGGTTTCAGCTCAGGTTGGTGAGTTCAAGCCCCACGTCGGGCTCTTCACTGATAGCGCGGAGCCTTCTTGGGATTCTCTCCCTACCTCTCGCTCTGCCCCTCCCCCGCGCACATACACACACTCTCTCAAAATAAGTAAATAAACTTTAAAACAATTTAAAAAAGAATGAAACCAGCACCAGCAAGAACACGTATACTGCTGATGGGGGTGCTGTTCTCATGGTCACCACCCACTCCTCCAAGGAAAAGGATCTTAGTGTTCTGGAGAAAGAGAAGAAAAGGTTGGGGCAGTTCAGGATCCAGGGGGACAGAAAGCCAATGGTAGAACTGGAAAGATTTTGGGGGGGGGGTGTGTCCCTTATGATACAATGATCAGATGGATGTGTTTTGTTATTTGTCGTCTACGATCTCTCTAAGAAGTTTCTAGGGGTCGCTTGATATTACTTCCTATTTTATTACTGGAGTGTTTATGAGAGTGGCCGTGTCTGCACAGCGTAGAGGGAAGTGGTTCCTTAGGAAGATGCCAAACTCTGAAGGGGCTTTTGGTTTCTGTCTATATTGAACGGGTCAACTGCAAGAGAACCGCATTTTTATTTAACCAGGTGCTGTGCCCTCTCAGAATGCACAGTTAAGGAGTATTGGTTGGAGAACATTTCTCATGTTTAAGCTCTGCCCGGCACATCTTCTTTATTTCCAAAAAAAGAAAAGAAGGAAAAAGTTGTGAGAATCTGCCAAGGAATGTGCTAGATGAGGGGCTTGCAAACCACTTATGACCAAATGCCTCTGCACAGCCTTGGAGCTAAGAATGTTTCTTACATTTTAAGTGGTTGGAGGCAAAAAACAAAACAAAACAAAACACCCCAAAGATTAATATATCATGATACATTGAATAAAATGACAGTTACGTGACAGTGTCTGTAACTGAAGGTCTGTGGACACACAGCTGCTATCTGGCCAACTCCTATGCTGGACTTTGGGTCCATCTTGGTCACAGCTTTGTCCTCAATCTCTGACTCTGTGCTGCTTACAGTCTAGGGGCACACGGAGTCAACATGCACATAAAAGCAACAAATGATAGCTACAGATTAAGATAAACGCTATGACGGCTGTTACCGTAGGCGGCGATGAGAAAAAGAGACACCGGAGTTGGGGTGGGGGGAGGAAGGAGACTTGCGGTTTGAGGGGAGATTAAAGAAATGACATTTATAAGCTGGCACCAAGAGATCAAAGGAGCCAAGCCTGTGATGGAGGAGCCAGTGGAAAGAGCTCTCTGAGAGAGGAAGGCGCATATGCAAAGGTCCTGTGGCCGGAAGGTTTGTTTGTGTTTTAGGCAGGAGACTAGAGAGGCTGACAGTCAGGGAGGGAAGGGCATATGAAGCTGACAGATTAGACACGGGCCAGTTCCAAGTACCGTGGGAAGCCATAGGCGGGTTTTAAGCAGGAGGGTGACATTATACAATTAGCTTTGATTAAAAAAAAAAAACTCCTTCTGACTGCTGTATGGAAAGGGACAGGAGGAGGCTAAGATACTGAAAATGTTGTAGAGGAGGTCCAAGCCCAGGGTGGCTGGTGACCATGGAGGTGGAGAGAAGAGAACAGGCTTGGATGGAGACTTTGCAAACAGAACCAACAGCCTCAGCACATAAAAAGCAGTGGGAAGGTCAGGATCAAGGATGATTTACATATTTTTGACTCAACTGGATAGTTAGTGGTGCTGTGTACTGAGGGAAGAATGGGTTGTTGGGAGGAGAACCATTGAGTCAACAGCTAAATGGAAAGCACACACACACACACACACACACACACACAACATGGATGGATCTTGAGGGCATTATGTGAAGTGGAATAAGCCACTGAGAAAGGCAAATACTGTGCGATCTCACTTATTATTACTATTATTATTTATTTTAGAGAGAGAGAGAGAGAGAAAGCACGTGTGAGCAGGGTAGAGGGCCAGAGGAAGAGAGAGAACGAATCCCAAGCAGGTTCCACCCTTGGCTCAGAGCCCGATGTGGGGCTTGATCCTATGACCCTAGGATCATAACCTGAGCCGAAATCAAGAGTTGGGTGCTCAACCGACCGAGCCACCCAGGCGCCCCTGTATGATCTCACTTATATGTGGAATCTAAAAAGGCGAAAGAGGTGCACGGCCGGCTCAGTTGGAAAAGCATGAGACCCTTGATGTCGGGGTTGTGAGTTCAAACCCCACATTGGGCAAAGAGCTTACTAACTAACTAACTAACTAAATAAGTGAGCCGAACTCAGAACGACACAGAGTAGAGTGGTGGTTACCAGGGACTGTGGGGGGAAATGGAGACATGTTGCTCAAAGGGTACAGACTTCCAATTATAAGATGAATGAGCCCTGGGAATCAAATGTACAGCATGGTGATTCTAGTTAATAACACTGTCTTATATACTTGAAAGTGGCTAAGAGAGTGGATCTTAATTGTTGTTACCACAAAACAGAATGGTAATTACGTGACGTGATAGAGGCGTTAGCTATTGCTACGGCAGTAATCATTTTGCAATACGTAAGTGTATCAAATTGACACTTTGTGCGCCTTAAACATACAGAAGTTCTAGGCCAATTATATCTCAGTGGCACTGGAGGGAAAAAATGCTTCTCATTGGAGAGGCCCAGCGTCTTCTGTAAAGAACCAAGTAGTAAATATTTACACTTTAGAGCCACGTGATTTCTGGCCAACTCCTCAACTCTGTCCTGGGGGCACAGAGCAGCCGTAGACAACGGGTAAGTGGGTGAATGTGCAAAACTTTATTTACAAAACAGGCCATGAACAGGATTAGTTTGCCAACCCGTGCCGTGGAGTTGGATGTTCAAGTCTAGCCCTGGAGAGAGGGGTCGGAGCTGGGGATATAAACACGTTAAGTCATCATCAGGATTCGGTCATGGACCTAGATGACCGTAAGGAGAGCTTATAAAAAGGACAAAGAGGACAAGAAAGCCCAGGATCGTGCTTGGAAGGCATTCCGACAACATTCCAAAAAATGTTGGGTGGGTGGGACAATCCTTATCAAAATGGTGTTACTGAGATTGCTTAGGAGCGGAAAACATGGTCATGGAGAAGAAGTACTCTTTTTGTGCACTGAGTGATCTAAAATGGGAAGCCTTCTTCAACTGCTCCCACTTACATGCCGATACGAAGCTCAGTTTAACTTAACTTACTTTGTGTTACTCCTATCATCAGAACATTAGCCCACCTTCTCACAACATTGCAAATGCCGTGTCCCATTTAAGAAACTTCTAGCTCCACTGTTGTAAAACTCCCTCACACTCCCAGCTCCACCCTGGCTGCTTGAATAATGTATGCTGGATCTAGCTCTCTTAAGCTCACTGAGGGCACCAGAGTCTTTATCTTTGATCGAATTTCCAGAAGTGACGGATCCGACCTACATGGAAAGGGCATTCCTCTGGAAGGCATCAAATGCCATGCAATTACTCAAGAAATCAGCTAATTCCACCTTCACCTTGCCTCTAAAGAAAACTTACTCTTGGGCCGCCTGGGTGGCTCAGTCAGGTAAGCATCCAACTCTTGATTTCACCTCTGTCAATCGTGAGATCGAGCCCCGCGTCTAGCTCCGCGCTGAGGGTAGAGCCTGCTTAAGATTCTCTCTCTCTCTCTCTCTCTCTCTCTTTCTGCCCCTCTCTCCACCCTCTCAAAAATAAAAATAAAAATAAAAAACAGAAAGCTTACTCCTTAATGACCACTGGATTCAAGGGCAATTTACTTTTGTTTGTTTTGTTCTGGGTTTCATTTAATTGACTACCATCATAGACTCACTGATTTTTAGGTATTTGGTACATTTTAGGCAATTATCATTCCACGAATGGTTGCAAATTGATAAAGGGAAGAAAATGAAACTTTTATCTTGCTTCTCCAGTACAAACTGTATTTTGGGATAACAAAGCAGCCCCAGAGGGTGAAGGAAAGCTCTTTTGTGTTTTTTAATTATTTATTTATTTTTCGCTTTTTTCGCTTTTCTTTGCTGAGGAGCTCCAGCTAATGTTTGTAGACAGTAAGGGATGATAGAACTAGAAAACTGGCATTTTGCAGAGTAGAAAGCCTTATTATGGAGAAATCAGGCTGTCGCCGCCTTAAAGCAGTGATCGATCTCAATATGTCTTAGACATATTAATTTGTTAGACAATGTCTGACATGTTAATATGGAAGATATGATCACAGTGTTGGAATCACGAAGAAAAATGTCCTTATCTTTTTTATGTAGCAGCTCTTACTGTGATAGCACTTATGTACTGTTCAGTTCACCCATTTAAAGTGTAAAATTCAATGGCTTTTAGTGTATCGCCTGTTCCGAAAACGGAATCACGCAACATGTGGTCCTTCGTGGTAACTGGCCTCTTTCACTCAGCGTACTGTTTTTAAGGTTCACCCATGTCATAGCATTGTAGTAGAACCTCATGGCTGAGTGATGTTCTATTGTGTGGGCAGGTCACATTTTGTTTGGCCACTCATCGGTTCTTGGACATCGGTGTTGTTTGTTTCTTTTGACTATTGTGAATTGTACTCTATGAACGTTCATGCAGACTATTTACTTGAGTACCTGTTTTCGATTCTGGGCTCTACCCCTAGGAGTCAAGTTGCTGGGTCACATGGTAATTCTATGATTAACTGTTTGAGGAACTGCCAGATGGTTTTCCAAAGCAGAGGCGCCATTTTAAATTCCCGCCAGCATTGTGTGAAGGTTCTAGTTTCTCTACAACTTCATCAACATTTGTCTTATCTTTTTTTTATAACTAATTTTTTATTTATTTATTTTTTTTTTTTTTTTAAATTTTTTTTTTTTTTTTTTTTTTTTCAACGTTTATTTATTTTTGGGACAGAGAGAGACAGAGCATGAATGGGGGAGGGGCAGAGAGAGAGGGAGACACAGAATCGGAAACAGGCTCCAGGCTCTGAGCCATCAGAGCCTGATGCGGGGCTCGAACTCCCGGACCGCGAGATCGTGACCTGGCTGAAGTTGGACGCCTAACCGACTGCGCCACCCAGGCGCCCCTATAACTAATTTTTTAAATGACAGACTAAGATTATGTATTCATAGCTTATATGATGGGTAAGAGATAATTGGCCCTTACATACAAAGAAGGCTTATATATTTAAAATGCAATAATTTAATAGAAAAAAAATCAAAGGTCATAAATAGGTAATAGATGGAAAAAACATATATGTATATATTTTTTCTTTTTTTTAACTTTATTTTTTATTTTTTAAAATTTACATCCAAATTATTTAGCACATAGTGAAACAATGATTTCAGGAGTAGCTATCCTTAATGCTCCTGACCCATTAAGCCCATCCCCCCTCCCCCCTCCAGCAACCCTCAGTTTGTTCTCCATATTTATGAGTCTCTTCTGTTTTGTCCCCCTCCCTGTTTTTATATTGTTTCCCTTCCCTTATGTTCATCTGTTTTGTTTCTTAAAGTCCTCATATGAGTGAAGTCATATGATTTTTGTCTTTCTCTAATTTCACTTAGCATAATCCCTTCCAGTTCCATCCATGTAGTTGCAAATGGCAAGATTTCATTCTTTTTGATTGCCAAGTAATACTCCATTGTATATATATACCATATTTTCTTTATCCATTCATCCACCGATGGACATTTGGGCTCTTTCCATACTTTGGCTATTGTGGATAGTGCTGCTAGAAACATGGGGGTGCATGTGCCCCTTCGAAACAGCACACCTGTATCCCTTGGATAAATGCCTAGTAGTGCCATTGCTGGGTCGTAGGGTAGTTCTATTTTTAGTTGTTGGAGGAACCTCCATACTGTTTCCCAGAGTGGCTGTACCGGTTTGCATTCCCACCAGCAGTGCACAAGAGATCCTCTCTCTCCGCATCCTCGCCAACATCTGTTGTCGCCTGAGTTGTGAATGTTAGCCATTCTGACAGGTGTAAGGTGGTATCTCATTGTGGTTTTGATTTGTATTTTCCTGATGATGGGTGATGTTGAGCATTTTTTCATGGGTCGGTTGGCCATCTGGATGTCTTCCTTGGAGAAGTGTCTGTTCATGTCTGCAAATATTTAGAGCTCTTTCTATATTCAGAGATCTCGGCAAAATGATGTGTGGAATACAGGATGTGAGAACGGTTCGCAAAGTCAAATCGGTGTTTGCTCGCATCAGCCCTACTGATGAGTCAGTGAAGGTAGAAGCCAACAATGGAAATCCCTTATCATTCTTATATTCTCCGCTAATATTTTATGTTAGAATAATGAATATCGTCCAACTGCCCCAAGTCTGAGACCACATATACACATGGCATATGTTCTCTTCATCCTGAGTCTTGAGTCTTTGTATATGTGTCCCATTTTCCTGAAGGCTCTCTCAACTTCACATTCTGTCCAAGCAGTGCACTGTGGTTGAGAACTGGTGGACCATTGGACCTAGTATTGATGCCTGTATGTTGTCCCATACCCTACTGATGCTAGTTTGGCCACGTGACTTGCTTTGGCCAATGGGACATTAGCAAATAAGATAATACCAGAGGCCTGTGAAGTTCTTGCTCATTGAGGCTTATCTTCTTGGAACACTCCTTCTTGGAACTGTACAGCCATTCTGTGAGGAAGCCGGAAAAGCCCTGAGGAGAGGCCCACAGGAGGAAAGGAACAGGGGTTTGTTCAGACAAGCCGTTCTCAGTCTGGTGTGATTTTACGCCTTAGGGGACACTTGGCAATGACTGGAGACACTTGGTTGTCACGACTGGCGAATAGGTGCTATTGGCATCTAGTGGGTAGAGGCCTGGGATGTTGCTAAACGTCCTACGGTGAACAGGACAGCACCGTCACAAAGGCTTACCCAGCCCACGTGGCAGGAGCGCCAAGGTTGAGAAACCTGCAAAACACCAAGGTTTCCTCACAACACCCTGGGTCCTTTGGGTCAAGGATAAAGGGGCTTGGGAGAGAAAGTGTTCACACTTCAATAAAATCGTCTATAGCTGATCTTTGAAGCCTGTGCATTTACCAGTGACAGCTTTCCGGGCAGTCTGCGACTCAGGATGATTTTCCATGGTCCCCATGTTACATTTCTCCTTGTTTCCCCTCAGCATCTAAGCCTGGTAACTCATCAAAGGGCTGAGCCAACCACGATTTTGTTGGTTGCCCCAGCCTACATATTGTTTCTCCCTGGCAGCATTGAAGTCATAGTTTGTGAGGATTCCACCCTAGCTTCCAAACCCCTGACCATTAACATACTCAGAGACCAGGGGCTTTCACTCACTTCTGCTGCGTTCGAGAGTGCATCAGTTTTGTTGCCAAAGAACCATGGTCCTGCCCTGCTGACAAGAGGCCACTTTCCCGCTGAAAAGAACATGTATATAGCTTGTCTCTGAGAAAAAAAGTTTAAGGACCTAAAAATTACAGCAATATTGTTAGTAGAAAATGTTATTAGGAGAGTTTAAAAATAATTACATTAGGAGACTCATTCAGTAAAAATTTTAGACATATGGTTGAGTATGAGCATAAATCTCATTGCCATGGTAATTAACTGTAAAACGCAGAGATAACAACTCACTGCAAGGAGGGCTGGGTTGTTCTTTTCTTTTTTAATAATAGAGCACATACACGTCCCCAGGAAGAATGGAAAATGCTGCCAGAATGGGTGCTTTGGACAACTTTTGGGTAAACAGGCGGATTCAGGAGTTTAAAGAAAAGTACATGGACCCAGATGAAACATCCCAATTACATGAATAATCCCAAGAATCCCCCAAATCCCAATAATATGAGGTCAGTTTACAGCGGGCTACAAGCTGCCTTCTGTGTGGAGGAGGGCCAATTGTTGGCAGCGGGGGAAACCCAGCCATTTATCCGACCTGTTTAATCTGTTGTCATTGAGAAGTATTAAATTGGCCAGCAGGACTAGCACGTGGGGCCCACATTCTCATGTAATACATTCCTTTCCTCTGCATTTGATTTGTGCACAGAGGTTGGCATTTGCTTGGGAAAACCTTTCTTGCTCCCTTCTGCAGGGGGAGAGGGGAAGGAGCAGGCTCAGGGGCTATGGAGAGCGGTGGCTGGGGACCACCTGGCGGGAGTGGGCAGGGGGCAGGGTGAGGTTCCTGGGGTCAGGCCAGGAGAACCGACTGGCTGGACGTTGCAAAACTGGCCTGAGGACTACCTAAAGACGGGGAATCTAGAGGGGCCTCGGTTTGCTCCCATTCACCATCAGCATGGAGAGTAACCCTGCCCCTCCATGTGTGGTCAGGTCTCAGACGGCCACTGGCATCGGCGGCTTTTTTCAAGGGCAGCGGGCAATTTTGTAGCAGTTGAGGCACCAGCGAATTTTGACTAAGGACTAGATAGTACATAATTTAGGCTTTGCGGGCCACGAGGCAAAATGGGAGAGGTTATTACGTAGGTGCTCACATAACAAGAGAGACAACAAATTTTCACAGTGGTTTTATGGCCAAAATACAAAAAATAAAAATAATTTAGTACAGCTTTTTGCAGTGCGCACCTACTAAAGAGAGGAAAGGATTTATTTATTTATTTATTTATTTATTTATTTATTTATTTATTTATTTATTAAGGGGATACTATTTTTCTTAACTGGGGTGCGATGGCAGGACAGGTAACGATCACACAGATTGCAAATGCTCCTGTTTAGCGCTCCGGTAGAAACAGGCAGCGCTGCGGTTCCGGCCCCGCGGGTCAGAGTTTTACAGATCCCTGGAGCTGAACACCAGTCGTCTGCAATGGGTATGGGGGTATTCCGTGTTGGGGGGGCTCGCTCCGGTTGCTAGGTACGTCCACAGCCTCTTCCCGCACCCTCCCGCGGTGCCCAGTTAATCGGGCTCATTGGCCCTCCCTCTCGAGGCTGGACGGGAAGGTCTAGAACCGGGCCGAGAGCTCTCCCTCTACAGCCCCTCCTCCCCAGCTCCGCTCCCTCCAGCTCCCCCAGCTCCTCCTCCTCCTCCCCCCGGGTCCCGCCGCGGCGCGTTCCGGCTCCGCCGCCCCGCTCCGGGTCCACCAAGCCCCGCCCCCTCGAGCCCGGCTCCGACTCCGCCCCTGCAGCTCCGCCCCCTCCAGCTACTTTCCACTCCGCTCCTCCCTTGGTCGACAGCCGCGCTTTCCCGCTCGCGTCGCAGCCTCCGGTGCCACCGCCGCCTCCGCCATGCCCAACATCGTGCTCTTCAGCGGCAGCTCGCACCAGGACCTGTCCCAGCGCGTGGCCGACCGCCTGGGCCTGGAGCTGGGCAAGGTGGTCACTAAGAAGTTCAGCAACCAGGAGACCAGGTGGGGGCCGCGCCGGCGGCCGGGCCGGGCCGGGCCGGGGAGGGCGCTGGGCGCGCGGCTGCGGGGCCGGGCCGGGCCGGTCGCCGCCCCCCCCACCCCCCGCTCCCCACCCCGGACCACTCCGCGGCCGCCCGCTCCCCCTTCCGGGGCGGGACGGCCACGACGCGGCCTCCGCGCCACCGCTGCGGCGCCCAGGAGACGCGGAGGAGGGCGGCCCGGGGCCCGGAAGGGCGACCTCGGGGCGGTCACCAGCGTCGAGGAGAGGTGGGCGCAGCCGGCGGGAACCGCCTGGGTGCAGGGCACGCGGCGACGGACGCCTCTGGGTGTGCTCGCCCGGTGCTCCCGGATCCGCGCCTGGCCGGTCCTCTACCCGGCTCCGCCCACGTCCTCTGCCCGCCTGTGCCCTGCATTCACCTGGGGCCCGTCCGAAAGCCGCGTCCCCTCCCTGCCCGGGAGCTCTGATCCCCGCGGCGGGCGGGGCGGGGGGGGGGGCGTGGGTGTTGTAAAAGCTCCCGGGTGACCCTCCGGAGCAGCCGGGGTGCAGAAGTCTGGGTTAGCCAGAGGGGGTGTCTGTGCGGAGGGCTTGAAGAGCGCGAGAGCTCCAGAGGGCACGTGTGCCCCTGAGCGTCCTCTTCAGTTTTCTGCCCCGAACACGACACACACTTTCATCTTCTTCGTAGGCCTGGGACTCTGCTGTCTCCAGCAGCAAGGCCACGCATGGTTCGGGCGTAACTGCCACCTGTGTCTCAGGTCCAGGAGATGCGGTCACCTCTGTTCAGTGACGTCAGGCTGGTGGCCACCCTCGGAAGCGCGACAGGGGCCCCGTTTTCCACCTGCCTGAGTCCACCCAACTCTTTGAACAATTTCAAATTGCTCTCCTGTTTTTCTTCTCCCCCTTAAATGCTGAGCCCTGTACACACTAATCATGTGTGTATCTTTGGCAAAGATCCAGTGCAACCAACACTTTCAGCAAGCGATTCTGGAACAATTGATGCAGGCTGCCAAAAACAAACAAACAAACAAACAAACAAAAAACAAAAGCAAAAAAAACCCAACAACAGTCCTCCATCTATACTTCTCACCATGTCAAAAATGACCCTGAGAGGGGTTGCAGACTTAAAATGTAAAACCTGGAACGAAGCATTTCTAGAAGAAAGCATGGGAGAAAACCTTGATGGCCTTTGGCTTAGTCAAAAATTTCTGAGCTCCTGGGGAGTTCTGTTAATACATACGGGGAAAATGGTGTCTGTTGAGTCAACTTTTTAGGCTATATGAAGCCCCTTCTTCCGGGTGGGAAATCGCAACACATAGTCCTGTTGATTCTGTAAGTGAAGAAACGTTTGGGAATGGGTAACAGGTGGCATAAATGCCAGGAGTCCTTCAGCCAAAGATTTCCGCTTTGTGGAGTTTCAGGCAGAAGCCCTGGAGGGCTCTGGAGAAGGAGAGCGTAGCTAGGTTTGAATGTTGTGATGTCTGGCCAGTCCTGTTTAGGTCTCAGGAGCTCTAAGAAGAATGGGGTGATAGTTTCTGTTCAAGAGCTGGCGTCGTGTAAGTAGGGGAGAAATGTCTGGGCGAAGTAGATTTTGAAAGCAAATTTGTTGCCCTCCTGTGTTATCTCCGGGCAACGCGATCCTGTGCTGCCGAAGAGCAGCAAATCTAGCTCGGAAGTCCGTCGTGAAGTCATTGTTGGATTTCTGTTCCAAATACTGGATGTACTGTTGGGTGCAACTCATTCAGGCGTTGAAGTGTGATTGTTTGTTTGTTTTAACTCAGTTTTATTTGCTTTCCAGTATTTTGTCACCACCACCTGATAAGTAGAAATCGTGAGGTCTGGAAAACCACGAAACAGGAACTCTGGGAATTGCTTCTACAGTCAGATTATATGTTTTTTGTTTTGTTTTGTTTTGTTTCGTTTTGTTTTGTTTTGTTTTTAAGTAATCTCTACGTCCAAGGTGGGGCTCAGACCCATGACCCGGAGATCAAGAGTCTCCCGCTCTACCGACTGAGCCACCCAGGTGCCCCAATATTATATGTTTTTAGTACTTAGAATATAAAACGTTAGCTTCCTGACTTTTCTCCTTCCCATAAACTGTCTAGGCCCAGGGGTTGATTTGTACAAACCGTCCTGTCTATACTAGGTGTTGTACTAGTGATCTGGTTTTTACTGTGTGGTCCCAGGGATGAGACACAGGGTTAAAGCAAGAGAAAAATGATTCAGCTCACCTTAAGACGCCCCTTCCTGAACGTCTCCCCTCAGCTGGGACCAGAAATCTGCTTTGATGTCCTGCTTATCACTCCTTCCGTTCCCCACTTTTTTTTTTTTTTTAATTTTTTTTTGTACGGAGTCTCTACATGGGGCTCGAACTCACAACCCTGAGATCAGGAGTTGCCCACTCCACCAACCGAGCCAGCCGGGCATGCCCACCCCCATCCCCCACCTCATCGGACACACAGGGCCTCCTGATTTTCCCTTCTCATCTCTGAATCATTTGAGGTACAGCAGAGAGATGCCCGCCCCAGCTTCACTATAGACCACTGAAGTCCCACCGTGAAGGTGTCTGCGGGTCTGTTCTAACATTTTAGCCCCGGTCACTTAACCTGCCCACGGGGTCGTTCGCTGATACCGAGAGACCCGACATTCTGGTTATCTATTGCTGTGTCACAAGTCACCCGGAATTCAACAGCTTAAGACAGCAATTGTTTATTTCACTCCCACACCCACAGCCCGGGCAGCGCCCCGTGTGCTGGCATCTGGGGCAGTTAACTGGGGATGGCGGGTCCACTTTGAAGACGGCCCGCTCACACGGCTGGTGATTTGGTGCTAGCTTTTGCCTGGGAGCGGCTACTTGAGCTTTCCCATAGCACGGGAGGCAGGAAGTGGCCGCAGCCAGTCTCTTAAGGTCTGGACCCTGAAGTCAGTGCATTGTCGCCTCTGTCACAATCGGTTGTCGGGCAGAGTCCTCCCAAATCCAGTGGGGGGGGGGGAGGGGCAGAGAAAGAGGGAGACACAGAATCAGAAGCAGGCTCCAGGCTGCAAGCTGTCAGCACGGAGCCTGATGCGGGGCTCGAACCCACAGACCGTGAGATCCTGACCTGAGCTGAAGTCGGCTGCCTAACCGACTGAGCCACCCAGGCGCCAATCCCCTTCTTGATGGGAAGAGTTTCAAAGCATCTCTGCAGCCGCCTTTTCATCAATGAGCACACTCACTCATTGTTGAGTCAGATAAACTCATCTGCCTTCTTATTGGCGGATCGGTGAAGATTCTCCATCTGAATGGCAAATGGATGCTGCCTTCTGGCCACAAGTGTTTGAAATTAAGCCCCTACACTAAAGATTGGTCGTGATCATCTTTAGGAGTAGAAGCAGGAAAAAAAAGTTGCCATGGTGATAGGATTTCTTTCAGCCTCTGCCGGACTGCTGGTCATGCGGGCCCTGAGGTTCCCCAAGAAAAATAGGCCAAAGAAGCAGGTCTTTTGGGATAAAGCGTCATGACACCAGAGGGTAGCAAGTTTTTTCTGTAACAGGCCAGGCGGTAAGTGGTTTAGGCTTTGCAGGCCCGTGCCCTCTGGGTCACTGCCACATCTTCCGGTCGTGTGGGGTAGAGGTCTGTCACGGGTCACTGCAGTCCTTTCTGGAAGCTCGAGGGGAGAAGCCGTTCCCTTGCCTTTCTCAGCTTCTAGAGGCTGCCTGTGGCCCTTGATTCCTTCTTCCATCTTCCAAAGCCAGCAACGTAGCATCTCTCTGACGCTGCTTCAGTCCTCGTATGTCTCCCTCTCCCATCTTCAAGGACCCTTGTGATTGCCTTGGGCCAACTGGAATACTCCAGGAAAATCCCCCTATTTTCAGGTCTGCTGATGAGTAACCAGAATTCCATCTGCTGACTTGTTTCCCCTTTGCCATGGAACTAACATTTTCAGGGGTTCTGGGGCTTAGGACATAGACCTCTTTGCAGGACCATTCTGCCTACCATGCTGATTTCCAAATTGACTTGATTCCACAGTTGAGAGGATGCTCACAAAGGAATTACATTTAGCCCCTGAGAACTCGAAATAGGAGGGAGCACATAGAATTGTGTCTCTCTCACCCTGGGGGTGGTGTCGGACTGGTTCAACTTGAAGTGGGTCATCATTTTCCACTGTTACCAAAAGTCATTTTCAGATCGGCTCAACTTGAAAGCCTTCATTTTTGTGTTTCGAGAGCCCGACGCGGGGCTCGAACTCACGGACCGTGAGATCATGACCTGAGCCGAAGTCGGACGCTCAAATGACTGAGCCCCCCAGGCGCCCCTGTGTTCCCATTATTCTAGTTGAGGTTGGGTAGAAGCTTCTGTTGACTCAATAGACTACTGCATGGATTCCAAATACGGACTCCTTTAATTTTTTTTTTTTTTTTTTTTTTTTAAGAAAGAATCGGCTCTTTAGAGAAAACAATATGATTGGGTCTAGTTGTCATTTAAAATAAGATTCACGATATTTCTTTTTAGAGGGAGCCCCTTTGCAGCTGGTCTTACTGGAATGCTTTCCTAAAAATCATCGTGCTGTGCAGAGTCCTACAATAAAGACCACAGGGCTTATGGGGGAAATGGGGCTGGTTGGGGGTGCAGTGATCAAAACTCCAGCAACGTTTTAAAAAGACGTGAATGTCATAGAAATGGTAAAGCACTTTATACACGTTACAGGCTTAGAAAGCGTAAGCGCTGTCGTAAGTATGGCCCTTTCCTTGGGGGAATGATTCCGGGGGGGGGGCTGTAGCTTTGGGGTTCTCGTGAGGCGATGGAGGGAGTCTGAAGTGGTATGTCGAGTGGTGATACCAGATGCGGGCGGGTGTGGCCGTTGTCCTGGGGAGGGGGGGCGGCGGCGGCATCGGGGGAGGATTTCTGAGCGGCTTCTCCATCCAGCTGGGCGCCGTCCAGTTTGCTGCAGTCTTATCTCGGGACGAAAGACGGTGGGCAAGCCAACGCGGCCTTCGCGTTCGGCTCGCATTGTTCCTGAGGTATCACTTGGAAGAAGATTAGGCTTTTCAAACCCAGCATCGTAGCAGAGCTGAAGGTCTCCCGGGCGCCTGGCAGTGCCGTCAAGGATGTGCCCCGGCACGTGCCAGGGACGGGCTGGCCTGCGGGCGTGTTGAGCGCTCAGGATTCTCCGCCCACAAAACAGAAATTGTCCAACATGCAACTTTCAAAGACACGGTGGGAATGTAGACTGTCAGCCAAGCGTTTAAGCCGGAATTTGGAATCACTACTCAGAAAACTTAGCAGGTGAAAAGGTAGGACAACACACTCCAGGGAGAACAAAGCACCGAAAGTTGTGTGTAAAAGGGAAATATAAACTTGGATTGAAGTTTACTTTGTGGCTCGGCTCCAAGTAGCATTTACACAGTTAACGGTAGCTGTCGTATTTGGTTGGAGTATTGATCTCCGTTGGGATGGTGGGACCAGAAGGCTGCAGGTGGTACAGGCAATGGGGGATGGGGGGTTGGCAGGGGATAGACTTATGTCCTCGTCTTCATAGCACGATGACCACACGTGATGCTTAAAATGAAAAATCAAAATGAAGCTATACGAAGTTACTAGTTGGAGGCTTGAAGGGAAATGCCTAAAAACCATATCAAGAGTCCAAATTGGTTGCCTCTGGGATGTTTGTTACAAGGCTTACAGAATGACTTCGCTTTGTTTTGTTGTTGTTGTTGTTGTTGTTTTTTAATTTATTTTGAAAGAGAGAGACAGAGAGAGAATCCCAAGCAGTCTCCGCACTGTCAGCGTGGAGCCCGACGTGGGGCTCAACGTCATGAACCCTGAGATCATGACCTGAGCTGAAATCAAGAGTCAGACGCTTAACTGACTGAGCCCCCCAGGCGCCCCCAGAATGACTTGAATTTTTTAAGCAGTGTGTATATGTAACTTTAATAAAAGTAAAAACTCAATATACTATTTAGCAGAAAGAAGTCAATGTAACAGGACTGAGACCTATTTCTAACGAGCATAGTGGACCCTCTCCTACATGAAAAGTTCTGCTCACAAGGTGGTCCTCAGCTAGCCTTTGGGAACTTCGTTTTGGAAACGGCTCCCCCCCCATTCCCAGATATGAACAGCTCACCCTACTAACCTGTGTGAACAGTGTGGTTAGTGCGGAACACCTGGGGGTCCGGAACTTTGGTACGTGCCGGGCAGATGGAGCCCGTGTGACCAGCCCCCCGATCGTACCCTGGACGCCGATGCGTTTCCTTGGTGGACAGCACTTCACGAGTGCTGTCACGGCTTGCTGCTCGGGGGCTCTGAGCTCAGCCTGTAATAAATCATAGCCAGGAGTGCGCCTGTATGGTGAATCCTGGCCACTCATCACACCTAACGGTGCTCCAGGGGACCTCGAAGACAGCAAATATACTTGACTCTTAACAGATGGCATTTTTTTTTTCCCAGCGTCGAGATCGGTGAGAGCGTGAGGGGCGAAGATGTCTACATCATCCAGAGTGGCTGTGGAGAAATCAACGACAACCTCATGGAGCTTCTCATCATGATCAACGCCTGTAAGATCGCGTCATCTTCCAGGGTGACTGCTGTGATCCCGTGTTTTCCGTATGCTCGACAAGACAAAAAGGACAAGGTAGGAGATTTGGGTCCTGTTGGAGGAACCCGCTCTGGGTGAACATCAGCCTTTTTTCCTCCCCTCCCAGAGTAACTCAGAGTATCTGGGAAACATTTGCTTTCTATTTTAAGGACTGTGTAAATACGGTATCTCATCGTGGCTTTTCAAAGGTTTGTCTTTGAACCCGCCATTACATATTAATATTTACACATCTACATACAGATAAGGCATATTTTTGCATGTATTACAATACCATATAGCCCTGGTGACAAAACTGTTGTCTATCTCGATGGTGGTGGGCAGAACTAAATAATGCCACCCGCTGAGTACAGAAAACTGGGGAACGGGAATCACATCGCTGGAGCATATCTAACGCCAGTATGTCGGTTGTGATTCTATACTATAATTTTGCAAGATGTTCCCATGAGCCCAAACTGGGTAAAGGGCACAACGGGACCTTTGAATTGAGGTGAGTCTACAGCTCTCTCAAGATAAAACATGTAATTTAAAAAGATACACCGTTACCTCTTTGTAACCGTTCAAGAAGAAGGAAGGTTGACATCGTTGAATGTTTCTTTTAGCAACAGTAGCACTAGAGGAGGCTGTGTGGGTTTCTAGAAGAAATTAAAGATCTAGACCTTGCCTTTGAGGACAAAGAGAGAAGTTGGAATTTCTGGGGAGCTTTAGAAGGGATTGTATTAGTTTCCCACGGCTGCTGTAACACATCACCACACGCTGGGTGGCCTAAAACAACAGAAACATGTTCTGTCACCATTCTGGAGGCCAAGCGTCAGAGAACAAGGTGTCGGCAGGGCCACGCTCCTTCTGGATACTCCGTGCGGGAAGCCTTCTTTGCCTCTTCCGGTTTCCGGTGGCTCCTGGCATTCCTCGGCTTCTGGAAGCGTCACTCTCACCTCTGCCTCTTTCTTCACATGGCCGTCTTCCCTGTGTCCGTGTGTACTTTTCTTTTATAAAAGGACAGTCGTTGGGTTAGAACCCATCCTGATCCAGAGTGATCTCATTTTGATCTTTGCCTTACTTCTATCTGCAAACACCCTATTTTTATTTTTATTTTTTTATTGTTATTTTTAAATTCTCTTTGTACACCCAAGGTGGGGCTCGAACTCACGACCCCGAGCTCAAGAGTCGCAATCTCTTCTGACTGAGCCAGCCAGGCGCCCCTGCAAACACCCTATTTTTAAATGAGGTCACATTCTGAGGCTCTGGGTAGACAAGTTTTAGGGGGATATCACTCAAACCACGATAGGGATCAACCCCTAAGCTTTTATCTGCTTTATATCTTACGAATATGTAGCTGTTCAGTCGGGTTCCGTGTGAATCCTTCCATTTTGGAAGACACACGGCTGTTCTGTGATATGGTGACTAATCATGAGAAGGGCTCCCCCCGATACACCTCCATTTATCACCCTAATTTATTTTCTGAAACAACACAGATTTCCAAACAGCATACAAGATTCCCTCATATATGAAAAAAATCCCTTTATAAAGTTTTTTTTCATGTTTATGTATTTATTTTGCGAGAGAGAGAGAGAGAGGGAGAGAATGAATGAATGAATGAATGAATCCCAAGCAGGCTCAGCACTGTCAGCATGGAACACGACATGGGACTTGATCCCACGAACCATGAGATCGTGACCTGAGCTGAAATCGAGAGTCTGAGGCTTACCCGGCTGAGCCACCCAGGTGCCCCCAAAATTCCTTTATAAATTTGAATTCCCATACTGAGGTCCCCCTAAATTATAATGCCTCTTCAGATGTGGTTCCCAGGCCCCATGCCGAATACTGCTGTCTGTTAATTTCTCACTAGAAATTTGATCTCCAGAACTCGATTCTGCAGTTGAGATATGATTTACCCTGTATCGATTAGAAGGGGTCAGCATCGTTTTTCTGTAAAGGGGTGTCTGGTCTCTGTGGCAGCAGCTGAACTTGGGTTGTAAATGGCGGGTGTGGCTGGATTCCAGTGCAACCTTTATTTATGGAGACTGAAATGTGAATTTCATACAATTGTCACTTGCCATAAAACGTTCTTCTTTTGTTTTGTTTTTTTTTTCCTTTTCATCCAGCTATTTACTCCTGTAAAAACCATTACTACCTCACAAGCAGCACAAAAACAAGTGGCTGGTCATGAGAGTGGGTGTGTGTGACGTCGTGACCGTGTGTCTGTATCACTTTGTGACGTAGCTTTAGCTGAGGGCAGCGAGAACCTTAAGTCCCATGTGCTGCTCTGAAGTTTTCTCTGTCTGCATCTTTAGCTATTAAAGTTCCATTCATTTTTGTCCCCTAAGTATGATCTCTTGTCTTAGGTATTCCTCCCATTTGTGCGTTTCCATGGGACTGTTAGCATCTTCACTTGTGTCCATATCACAAAGGAGCCAATGATATTCTGCTGTTTCTCGTCTGTGTAGCAAGAAGTTTAGTAAATTCGGTATTCTGTGATTTGCAATCGGGTTCTCCTTTTGCTTTGGCATTCAGTGCTAAGATAAGCAGTGCATTGTATCTTCTTGGGTAAATGATTCCTTTCATTGTTACGCGGCCCCTGTCCCGCATGCACGTGGCCCTAACTTTTCCTTCACTGATACCAGTCGAGACTGCTGCATGTTTTGCCTGCGAGCATCCAGTTTGCCGTTACTTCTGTTTCCAAGGTTGTGTTTTTCAGACTGTGTTGCTCACGTTCATTCATAATGAACTCTTTGTCGTGTAGACAAACCGGCACTGCTTGGCCCTGGTCCTTTGTGTGTGCCCGGCTCCTGCTTTCCGGGGGGTGTGACCACACTCCTGGCCTCCGGGCTCTGCCAGTGGTGCCCCCCATCCCCCCACCGTGCTGACGAGGAGAGCCCTACAGAGTTGCTCAGACACTAGCGGGTTTACCTCTTCTGTGGCACCTGCCTCACTCTTTACCCTCTCTCCTGGTGTCGGACACTTGGGTGCGTGTTCCGTTTGGGGCCATTTTGCACACCTGTTTCCTTTCATGCCGTCTGCATCACATGGTTGTAAGTGTGTGTCTTGAAACAACCTGGTACCTATTTTTAGTGTTTCCTTGTGTTTTTTTAATTTATTTTTAAAGTAATCTTGCACCCCGTGTGGGACTCGAACTCACGACCCTGAGGTCTAGAGTCGCGTGCTCTTCTGACTGAACCAGCCAGGCGCCCTTTTTTTTTTTTTAGGTTTTTATAAAAGCTGTTTTTCGTTTTTAACCCCATCGGACAGTTCCACACTTGGCCAAGCTTAACTGCTGATGGAAGAGATAAGACGTTCATTGTCAACAACGCACAGGCACGGATGTGGATAGCCATTGAGAGACTGCACGGAGAGCAGCGGAGGGAGGCCTGAGTTCAGAAATTGTGTGGCTTATTGTTAGAGATAACTTACTAGAAAAGAAGGACTCGTGGACGGTTGTTGGCGTCCTGTTTCTTTTGCTGCTGTAATAAATTACTATAAACTGGGGGGCTTAAAACAACCCAAATGTTCTCTC
This sequence comes from Prionailurus bengalensis, assembly GCF_016509475.1. Taxonomy (NCBI): domain Eukaryota; kingdom Metazoa; phylum Chordata; class Mammalia; order Carnivora; family Felidae; genus Prionailurus; species Prionailurus bengalensis. The sequence continues at coordinate 9,673,519 of NC_057361.1, forward strand.
CTGCCGTCCTGGAGGCCGGAGGTCGAGAACCGAGGTGTGACAGAGCTGTGCCGGCTGCAGGCTCCAGGGAAGGATCCCGCCTGCCTCTTCCAGCTTCTGGGGGTGGCCTCGCTCCTTGGCTCAAGGCCACATCCCTCCAGCCTCTGCTCTGTCTTCTCTTGGCTTCTCTGATCTCCATGAAACCTCCTTGGAAGGAGCCTACCAAGGGATTCAGAAGTGCCTGAGAGAAGTGGCCTGAGCCCGTGAGCAAACTTCATTTACCAGGAACTGGGCTGAGCGATGAGACCCCGAATGTGGGAAAACCCTTCTCCCCACTTTTCACTTTGCTTAGATCGGCTAGAGGCCCTACAGTGTTTGAATGTGACGGGAAGTCATGGGCCACCCTTGCTCTCTGGGCTCAGAAAGAAAATTCTCCTCAGCTACGGGGGGATCCCTGGGCTGTATCCAGCCCACTGGGTTTCTCTTGTCCTTTTCCTTCCCATAGGATTGTGCTACCCATGATGTCTGAGACATGATGAAATTCTGTGTAATTGACCTATTCAGAGTTATGTGCAAAGAAGCCTATATATATATATATATATATATATATATGTATGTATATATATATATAGGCTGTAGCTTTATATATGTATACACGTGTGTGTATGTATATATATATATATGTGTGTGTGCGTATATATACACACACACACACATATATATATATATATATATTTTAAATGTTTATTCACTTTTTGAGAAACAGAGACAGAGTGCAAGCAGGGCAGGGGCAGAGAGAGAAAGAGACACAGAATTCGAAGTAGGCTCCAGGCTCTGAGCTGTCAGCACAGAGCCCGACGTGGGGCTCGAACTCGCGAACCGTGAGATCATGACCTGAGCCAAAGTCGGACGCTTAACCGACTGAGCCACCCAGGCGCCCCGCCCCAGCCTTTCACCCTAATTCAAAACCTGCTTCATGATGTTTAATCTTCCTGCTTCTTTTGAAGCAAGGCCCACACACCTGTAAAATTTTATTTTTGGTTTCATCTGTATGTGCAAAAAGCCAGGGACTAGCTCGGACAGTGAAGGAAAACTTACGGTTTCGTAAGCCATTACACATCAGCACAATGAGCTGCTAACACGGAGAAAGGAAGCTGATGTAGTAATTGGAAAATGCCTGGTGTATTGTAGTCTGAGCTCTGGGATCACAACCTTGGAATCAAGTGGACTCAGGTTTGAATTTCAGTACCACCATTGACTCCTTTCGTCCTTTGTAACAGTAGCTTAAACTCTCAGTTTTTAGCTCACCTGTATATTAAGGATAGTACTGGCTACTTTTTCTGAAGTACTTAGCATATAATAAACATGTGGGTAGACAGACTTTTTCCAAAAAGAGCCGGGTGTCAAATTTTTACACTCTGTGGACCACCAGATCTCTTGGTCAGCTCCACCATTTTGGCATGAAAGCAGCCGTATATGATATGTAGATGAAGGGCTATGTGTCCGTGTTCCAATAAGATTTTATTGGACATTGCTCTGTGAGTTTCATGTGTCTTTCAGACATCACAAAGTGTTCTTCGTTGGATTGTTTTTCAACCTGTTAAGAACGTAAAACCCATTCTCAGCTCATAGGTTGTGCAGAAACAGACCACAGCGTGGGTTTGTCTCCTGGGCCGCACTTGGCCGACGCCTGCTGTGGTGGACACTCAATAATTGCTAGTTTCCTTCCCTGGTAAAAACAGTATGACGTGGGCAAAGCTGGAAATCATTACATCTGAGAGGGCAGAAGATTGCTTCTTGGCCTTTTGGCTAAGATCAAGTGTAGTATCTGAGAGGATAGAGGACTTGAGGCTTTTTTCAAAATCATTTTCAAGGTTATGTTCTCTTTTCAATTATCAAATTGTTTCGATTTTTTGCCTGGAAAAAGTGAGCACAGTTATCCTGATGTTAGTTTCTGTAATCTTGTAAATTTCTACCGCTTGTCAAATGTATGCTTTTAGCAGGGCAGCGTCTGATACATTGATTAAGATCTGGAGCATCCAGAGAATCTTGGTCATGGCTGGGCCGCCTCACAAAATGTTTGACTTTTCTCCATTTTTCATCAGGGGAGTTGAACGTTTTACTTTTGGTTGCTGTTCCTTAACGCTACCTTTGTTGAAATGCCATGCTGATTGTTCTCATAGTGGCCGTAAAGTCGGTTAACTCGCAAATCTTTCCTGCAAGGTTTAGTCGGCTCTTGAGCCAAACTCATAGGACAAAACCCAAATTTGTAAACAAGGTCTGGAGAAGGAAATCAGAAAGTATGAGTTTAGAAACGACCTGTGGTTTGGATCTCAGAAGGAGCAAATGCGAGATACCACAGAGGAATGTTTTTGCCCGTTATAGAATTGTAGGAAGAGCCCCACTTTGATTAGCGTCGAGAATCAGATTGTATTACAGAGAAGTCCCGGTGATCAATTTGTTCTTCTAATTATCCTGAAATTGTGTTAAGCTAAATCATTCTCACAGTCATTGAGGCAGATAACTAAGCCTTGAAAACTGGACGTGGTAGAGTTTGTGTTATTAGATGTTTTCACTTTCTGGAAACCTCCACTGTTCACATTTTGAGGCTGGAAAGAATGTATGTGCATGTTATATATGTATTGCTGACCTTAAAAGTAAAACTGCCAGTTATTTTACTGCAAAAGGTGGGTTTATTCAAGAATTAAAAAACAAACAAACAAGCAAACAAAAAAACGTAGGCAGGGCACCTGGGTGGCTCAGTCGGTTAAGCGTCTGACTTCAGCCCAGGTCACCATCTCACGGTTTGTGAGTTCAGGCCCCGCGTCGGGCTCCGTGCTGACAGCTCGGAGCCCGGAGCCTGCTTCAGATTCTGTGTCTCCCTCTCTCTCTGCCCCTCCCCTGCTCATGCGCTGTCTCTCTCTGTCTCTCGAAAATAAATAAACGTTAAACAACTAAACAAACAAAAGTAGGCAATTCTGGAGGACACAGGAAAGGTACGCTTTAGAAGGAGCAAAGGGGGGTAGTTGGGTTGTGATGAGTTAACAACTTCAAGTCAGTTGGAGAAAACTGGGGGTTTGAAGTATGGTGGCTCTTCATCGGCGGAGCTGTTGTCAGGGATGAGGAAAACATTTCTCCCTCCTGCTGGAGTAGTGGAATAGTCAGTGTCCATGTGCAAGGTCGAGTCCGCCTCTTCCCGTTGAGTCTGCAATGGACAAGGCATATGGAAAGGCATGAGAGCTCCCCCTCCCGAAACCTCCCGAGTCCATTTTCGTGGGGGTTCCCATTACTGCTGTTCACATTCCCCCCTTTTGATCAGGATCTTTCCTTGGAAGCATCGCAGATCAGCGGTCAGGTTCTCTGCATTTAGTGGTTTTATCTCTCGGTGCCAGGAAGGACCTTCTCTGGTGGTCACGTTCTCACCTCGGAGGGCGGGCGAGTACACAGCAGTTGGAAACCACTTAAGCCACATTGAGCAACAGGGAGGGTTAGGAGGGACAGCCCTCAGGCATTTTCCCATCTGAAGTCTGTATCTTCTCAAGACGGTGAGCACTGAGCCAGCATCAGCTTAGGGGGCACATCCTTTCTGCGGGGGATTGATAGACAGCAAGTGCACGGTCAGAAGCAACGTGACCGTTCCAAAGTGTATGTTGGTTCTAAACCAGAACCCTGGGTCTGAAGATATTTACAGGCCCTGTTTGGACTTAGGGAAGAAAGGTTTCTCGCTGTGAAGGCCATCCCGGGGTCATGTTGCGTCCCGAAAGTCGTCTCCTAAAGTGGCTATGCACCAAAATCGTGAACTACTGTAAGAGCACGCGGAACCGAGTGCATTTGGGAACCTAGGGCCCACGTGTACCCATGAAGCAGTAGTTAATGAGCCCTTTTGCGAGAATAGCAACACTTTAAGGACATTTTAAAACCCTATTGTTCTCTCAGAAGAGCTGTTTAGAGCCATGTGTGTTGTCAGTAACAGCCCATGAAGTTGTGGATTCAGAAACCGTGAATCTGGATAAGAATCCAGAGTCCCTAGTTTAGACAAAAGAAAGGCTTTTGTGGGTCCTGAGCTTCCTAACCTTTCGGAAACGCTCACAAGATCGAAATGAGGCGGTTGCTGGAAAGGTCATCATCAAAAGAGGTTTCCCCCTTTGTAAGAGATTGGGAAATGCTGATAAAGGGCATTTTCTTTCTTCAAAAGAAGTGACAGTGAGAAAAAAGTACACAGGCCTGGGCCGGACAGCTTGGAAAAGCAGTCTCCCCAGATGTTGTCGGCTTCGATTCCAGGAAATCATGTCACCAGATGGTGTGCAGGTCCGGTCAGGGTTTGGGGCTTTCTTTAGATGTGTCACGTGGATCTAAGCGTCGGCACAGGGGTTGGTGAACAGATCCTGATAAGGGCCTTTCCAACGAGTTTGAAGACTCTTCATGGAGGTGGTGTCTTTCCCAACAGATCCTCCAGGTGGCAAAGTGTGAGCAGTTAAGATCGTTGTCTCCTGTGCACCAGGAAAAGATTGCTCTAGCAGAGCATCGGTATGTTTAATAGAAGCAGCCGGACCTTTACAGTGCTGAAGATGTCTCCTTTTATCAACTGTGGGTCAAAGAGGGAGGGGCCAGAATGCACGGTCGTTCCTCTATCTCCAAGGGTGACAATGTATGAGTTCCAAAAGGGGGAGGATCTGAGACACAGTCATTTTTTCTCACCAAACTTTAGCCGCAGAAGAGGCACTGGCCTGTCTACTGGGGACGCTTTGGTCCAGTGAGGAAACATACAAACCATGACTGAAACATACTTCTATCCACGAGATGGGGGGAGCTGCATGAAATCCATTTGCCAAACCTCAGTTGGTCCACTGAGACAAGCCAAGTAAACTAGACCCTTTTTGCGGCCTTCCTCATATGTTCCCATCGATATGGGTTCATGAATGCTATCATTCTGTCAGTACGCCGATGGGTGAATGTGTGCGTGGTGGGACATAGAGGGAGCTTTAGAATTTCCGGGAGGACCAGATCGTGATTTGGTCCAAACCCGAGCTTGCTTTCTTTATTCAACTGATAGTTGTAGATTTCCAGATATTGACTCTCTTCCTCTGGGGCTAATTGTTGGGCATCTCCGGTCAATTTTTCTCATTTGTCATTTGAAAGAACGTCCCTTTGGAACATGCCAGAGGTCTGGGTGTCAGTCTCCTTGAGAGCAGCATGTGGAAATACCAGCAAGGTGGTATCCCTTGGCCCCCAGGGGGTCGCGTCTGGAACCCCTGGGAACCTTCGTAGCCAGAGCGGCCAGCAAAAGTATGGTACCCAATAGATGTTGGATGTAGGGGCCATTTTTAATCTCATCCCCGCTGGGGGTAAGGAAACCTTGTTGCCGCTGTCACATTCCAGAATAATGAGCTACCCCAAAGGCATACTGACTATCAGTATAAATGTTTGTGGTTTTGCCCTCGGCTAAAATACAGGCTTGAGTAAGAGCATATAAGTGAGCCTTGTTGGCCGAAGAGGCCGAAGATAAAGGTGACAGGCCTCAGGGACTTCAAAGGGAGTTGTAGTAGCATGTCCAGCATGGTATTTACCATTTTTACTCTTTTTTTTTTTTTTAAAATGTTTGTTTATTTTTGAGACAGAGCATGAGCAGGGAAGGGGCAGAGAGAGAGAGGGAGGGAGACAGAGAATCCCAAGCAGGCTCTGTGCTGAGAGCAAAGAGCCCGATGCAGGGCTTGAACCCACGGCTTGTGAGATCACGACCTGAACCGAAACCTTGTGAGATCACGACCTGAGCCGAAACCAAGAGTCAGACACTTAACTGGCTGAGCCACCCAGGTGCCCCTCCCATTTTTATTCTTTAAGAACCCTTAGTAAGCCGGGAAAAGTGTGTATCGTGAGAGGTGTTTCCTATAAGTTGTCACCGGGAGTCCAAAGGTGATCTGTCAGCCTTAGGCACTTGGGAGGGGCTTCATCAGGGGAGGGGGGGAGAAGGTGGCCCAGGTAAGGCTCTCGCAGTGAGAGTTACTTGGATGAGGAGTAGTTAGCAGGGGTGTCTATTAGGTTTGCTCTTTCTATTTCATCAGTGGCCTGGACTAAGAGGACAGTGGCGGGAATGACCCTGGGGCAAGGGGACTGTCCCCCAGCCAGAGGGGCTGGTTGGCTGTAATACCCTTTGGGATGATGTTGGGGGAGGACTCAAGGGCATCCCCTCACGTCTCGCTCACAAAAAGGCAGGTTGCTGGGGCGCCTGGGTGGCGCAGTCGGTTAAGCGTCCGACTTCAGCCAGGTCACGATCTCGCGGTCCGGGAGTTCGAGCCCTGCGTCAGGCTCTGGGCTGATGGCTCAGAGCCTGGAGCCTGTTTCTGATTCTGTGTCTCCCTCTCTCTCTGCCCCTCCCCCGTTCATGCTCTGTCTCTCTCTGCCCCCCCCCCCCAAAAAAAAAAGGCAGGTTGCTAATTAGGATGTCTGAGGGCAGGGGCTTTTGGTAGACTTCGCTTTCAAGTCTCAAGGGGCTGTGTCCTCCCCCTCTTTGCAAATAGTAGGGTTAGGTTTGTTATTTTTTAGTAAAGCGCACAGAGGCTGAGCCGTGCGAGGGACGTTCGGAATCCAGTTTCGACAATAGCCAGCCAGTGCAAGAAAGCCTTGTGATTGGCACTTAGTTTTAGGTTTGGAGAAATTGAGGATGCCTTAGAGTCTACCTGGATCCAAATCTGGTCTGTGTTCTGAGATCATGTACCCTAAATATCAAACCTGAGTTTGAACAAACTGTCAGTTTTGTCTGCGGAGACTTTCATGTCCCTTTAAGGCCAAAGGTTTTAAAAAAATTTTTTTTTTTCAACGTTTATTTATTTTTGGGACAGAGAGAGACAGAGCATGAACGGGGGAGGGGCAGAGAGAGAGGGAGACACAGAATCGGAGACAGGCTCCAGGCTCCGAGCCATCAGCCCAGAGCCCGACGCGGGGCTCGAACTCCCGGACCGCGAGATCGTGACCTGGCTGAAGTCGGACGCTTAACCGACTGCGCCACCCAGGCGCCCCTAAGGCCAAAGGTTTTAACAGGTGGATGTTGTCTTCCCATGTAGAGGTTTGAGAACGGGGACAGAAGCAAAGGGCCTGTGTATTGTGACAAGATAGAGCCGGCAGAAAACTTTGTGTCATCCAAATCATTTTTTACGGTTTGTGAAGGGTTAAGGACTCTGTGTAACCCTGGGGCATTACTTTCCGGGTGTCTTTCCATCCTTCCGAAATGAAGGTAAAAAGATACTCGCTATCCTTATCAACTGGCATATGGGAACAGATCCGTGGGAATGGATGTCAGTAGCCCGTGAGGGTTGGGAACAGTGGGGTGCCCTGGGACCCCGGTGCTGTTCAGTGCTCGGAGGTCCTGGATAGAGTTCTGTCCTTGGCCGTTGGGTTTTCTCACAGGTAGAATTGGGGTGTTACAGGGACCAGTGCAGGGGATAATGAGGCCCTGAGCCTTGTCATCCTCTGCGGTGGGCATGATGCCTTGAAAGGCTTCTTTGTGTGTAGGCTATTAATTCTAGGGATCAGTTTGAATCTTGATGGGAGGTACCCTGTGGATGCTGCTGGTGTCCGTTGAAGACTTTACCCATAAAGACGACGGTAGCTGAGCCAGTAGGAATAAATGATCAGCGATCAGTACCCCCAGCCTATTTTTCTAAGAAATCTGGGCCCAGTGAATGAGTAGGGAGGGGTGGAGGAACCAGGGAAGAAAGGGTGTATATCTCTAAAAGGGCCATGACAAAAGGGAGCCGGTTCGGAGATGGGAGCCTGTTGAGGTTGACCAGAGACCCCCACTGTTGGAAGTGTTTTAGCGCTCCGGGGCAGGGGCTGCTTTACGGCGATGTCGGAAACGACAGAGACAGACTTCTTCCCAATCTGGATAGTCGTTGCTGCGAGCTGATCAAGAGGGATGATTGGGAAGAACGCCTGGAGCTCCTGGCAGCCCCACTGTAGACAGCAAGACGGAGTCACTCCTGTCCAGCAGGGGCCTGCGTCGAGCAATGATACGAGCGGCTGAGGGTACTAACAACGATGAGCTCTCCCCGAGACCGGCACCGGCTGACGACGCCCCAGAACCGATCAGCAGCAGGAGCAGGGGAGGGGTGCAGGTGCCCAGGACTGACCAAATCCCTTTAAAAGGGGGAGGGCTTTTGCAGCGGTCGGGCCCCGCAGACGTGACCCTCTGCGTCTGAGCGCCTGAAAAGGCAGCTGCCGCCGAAGGCTCCGGCCGAAGAGAACAGAGAGCCTCCACCGCTTGAACAGAAGGAGCGAGAGGGCCGAGCGCGGACCCGGCCCGGGGCCTCCTCTCAGCTGCGCGCCCACACACGGACTTGGCGGCGGCCTCGTTCACTTCCTACCGCCTGTGTTATCTCGATCGTCGTGTGCCTCGTCCTAGGTCCTGCACCGTGTGCGAGGAAGAGGCCAAGTTAATCACGGGCTCCAATGTCACTGGGTCTGGAATCCCGAACCCGCTTTCTCATTACGTTCACCTTGCTTTAGGACCGAGCACCGCTGGCGCTGCACAAAGACCCAACTCGTGCGTGCGCCTTCACGGCGTGCTCGCGACAGTTGGCGTGGTCGGCGGGGAACTGAGTCACAGCCGAGACCAGAGGAGATTGCCTCAGAAAGGCACTTGGAGGGTTAAGAAGGATTAAACCGTTTGGGGACGTTGCAAAGAGAAATGCCACTACTGGCCAAGTTAGCCTAGAACTTGGCAGAAAGACGCAAACAGAAAATGTGGAAAAACCTGTATACACATGCGAGGTATAAGTGGGAAATAGAGCCGCACACGGTTCAGAAGTTGTGAATAGCAGCCAGTAGGTTGCGAAAAAGAAAGAAAGAAAGATCCGGGCACTCGGTAAATACCTAAAAACGATGGTGAAAAGGGCAAAGCCCTTCGTGTCCCAGGCACCCATTGCACGGGTACCTACCTTACTGATGAGAACCATCCCACAGTTAGACTAGGAACAGAAAAGGGGCGAAGAGCTAGCTAATAGACTAATAAGGAAGGACAAAGCCATGAATAGTTTAAGTTTCAAGGACGAAACACCCTTGGGACCCCGGGACCCCCATCTTGAGGACCCAGGAGACCATGATGACCCCTAGGGGGGTGATTATCAAATCAGACTCTGCTTCTGCGGGTTAGGGGCTTTGGGGTGTCAGCTGGTGCTGGTCTTGGTGATAATCTTGTAGCTGCAGTGCCCTTAACTGTTGGCATCATTGCTGGATACAGGCTCCTGCTTGACATGAGTGACTCCATCTTGCTGTCTGCACCCATCATGGGGAATTAGGACGTTGGAAAGGAAACGGTAGCAGAAACTACGCTTCTGGTTTTGTTTAGGAGCCTTCATTTGTTGGAGCTGAACGCTGAAAATTTTAGCCCTCTTTCTTCTAGGTGACTCACCTAGGCAAGCTAGTTTGCCAGGTTAGTCGAATCTGAAGTGGTCAGTTGCCCATCCCATCCTGGTCATCTTAACGAAAGGGGAAAGAGCCTGCAGCAGTGATTCATAAACATAGACTTAAATGTTACCCCGATGGATTCAGCACCTAAAGGAAGACCAGAATTTTCTTTAAAGATAGTTTGGGGTCGATTATAATAATCGTGAATGGATTCATCAAGCTTCTGTGTATAAGCCTGAATTTTGTTCCAGTCAACAGGCTTAGGAAAAGCCATTATAATTGCTTACTGGCGATTTCCAGCAAGTTTTCTAGCATCTTGCCAAAGGGTAGGGGTCTGTTTCTCTAAATCCCGCTCAGGATTTTCCCACTGGGCTAGTTTCGCCCAACGAAACTAAGTTTGAATATTTGGTGGTGGGAGGGTGCGGGGTGGAGAAGAGGCCTCAGAAGCCTTTTTTTTCTTTTTAATTGTTTGCCTCCTTCAGTTTATAAATTGTATCTTGGAGAGAGGCAATTTTAGATTCCCGAGAGTGTTTGGAAGCTTCAAAATACCAATTAAAATAGAAATCCCATTCAGTTTTGTCATTTTCGAACCATGGTTGTTGTCCAATTCAGCTTTGAGAAAATTAAGTTTGGGGAGATTGAAAGTTCCCCATAGTGGCCATTGAAGTTCTAAATTACTTCTGGTTAAGTCAGTCCATTTATTTATAAATGTGCGTGTGGAGGGCCCATAGTGCTTAAACTTAAAACCGGCCAGAGTCCCAGTGGGTGGCGGGGCGGTGGGTGTCCTCAGAGCGCTCAAAACATTTCGGTGACTGGGATCCCATTTCTTAGAGGGTTTTCGGGAGCCAGTGGAAAGTGTGATTTTGAAAATGAAATCAGACCGAGGGCCAGCCTGGTTCTGAAAGAGGACTTCAACCGTCTGCATTCTGTCCTCAGTCTACTTTCTAATTAAGTTCTCCTCTCCAGCTTATCTCTTTTGTTTTATTATTTTTTTAATGTTTTATTTAGTTTTGAGAGGGCATCAGTGGGGGAGGGGCAGCGAGAAGATGGGAGACAGAGGATCCAAAGCGGGCTCTGCGCTGGCAGCAGCAAGCCGGACGCGGGGCTCGAACTCACAAACCGGGAGATCGTGACCTGAGCCCAAGTCTGACGCTCAACCAACTGATCCACCCAGGCGCCCCTCCAGCTTCTCTCTTAACTCGGGCAGAACACCCTGAGGGCACAGCATCCCCTGATGGGAACCCAAACTTACCGCTCAAGCAGTAAGGACCTCCCTGTGCCAGCAAGACCCCCGTGATGGACCCCAAGACAAATGATTGGTTGCCCTGACCTTCACTACCCACCTGCACGTACCCCCCACCTTCGCCCCGCATTTTCCTTACTTAAACCTAGAAGTGTTCCTGGCACTTTGCAGACAGTCTCCGAGATGCTGGTCCGCTGTCTTCCCGGTGGTGACTTCGCTCAACTAAATCCCTTTCTTGTTTCACTACCGCTCGTCCCTCTGCCTTTGGATTTTGTCAGTGGCCAGTGGCCGAACCTGCTCCGTGGGTAGTGCACCTGTTTGCTCACCCGCCCCACAGCTGTCGGGGGTCCTCTCTGGATCTCCCCTCTGATCACCAAGTAACATTTAACCTTAAAAATAGACACCGCCAGGGACTCCTGGGTGGCTCAGTCGGTTGAGCATCCGACTTCGGCTCAGGTCATGATCTCACAGCTCATGGGTTCGAGTCCCATGTCGGGCTCTGTGCTGACAGCTCAGAGCTTGGAGCCTCCTTCAGATTCTGTGTCTCTCTCTGGCTTCTCCTCCCCCACTTGTGCTCTCTCAAAAATAAATAAATATAAAAAAAAATAGACACTGCTAGTTATTTTACCAGCAACAGATGGGTTTATTCAGGAATAAAAGAGAATTGCGAACAAAAAAGCTGTGACAAGATTGTAGGCAAGTCCGGGACATAAAGGAAAGGTAGGCTTTTGAAGGAGACAAGGGGGGAGTTGGGGGGCTCTTAGGAACTAAAAGTCCATTGGAGGAAACTGGGGGTTCAAACAGTGGTGGCTTCTCATTTTCTGAACTGTTTCCTGGGCAAGGGAAAAGCGCCTCTTCCTTCTGGAGTAGCAGAGCAGTATCCATGTGCAAGGTCAAGTCTGTGCAAGGTCACATCCGCCCCTTTGGTTGTGTCTGCAATTGACTAGGAGTGGGAGGGTGGGAAAGCTTCCCCTCCCAAATCTCCCGACTCCATTTTTGTGGGGATTCCCGTTACGAATGTCCACAGTATGTTATTATAAAGTAATGTTTGTTTGCTTTTTAAAAGAGTATGGTGTGTCAGAGAAAGTACACATGATCTGTTGGCTTTATGATGTAATTCCTTCCCGTGTATGCTTTTACATGAATCTACTCTATACTCTGTGTATTTTGTAGGGATGGTTCATTTGTTACTATTGTGATTGAAATGTTTTCTTGTTGCCAGTTTGAGGTGTAATTGACATAACATTGGGTGAGTCTGAATGAAATCTTTTAAGCTTTTATATATATATATATTTTTTTTGGGGGGGGGGTTGGTATATGAGCATATTCCTGTTTACAGTAAAATGCTGACCTCTTTTCCTAGCTTCAGTCTCTGTGTAGTCTTTTATGTAATTTTTGATGTAGACAGTTATTGGCCAGGATTTATGATGGCGGAACTACAGCTATGGAGAAGTTAGGTAACTTTAAAGAAGATACAGTGTCAATAAATCACCTTGTATCCCTTCTTGAAAAACCAAAGTTTTAATCACCTGAAGTTGTTCTTTCTTCAGTCTGGTTTTCGTGTAGTAAATTCGTGACAGCATTCGGCTTCCAGCTGCAGTATATCAAGTCTTCTTGAAGACCTGACCTTGGCTTTCAGCTGGCCCCTGCCTCCCTTGCCAGTATTCCCTTACACTCCCTCTTGGACCAGTGCCTGTGGCCACCCAGCTTTCAGTCCCCAGATGTGACCTCCTGGCCTCGGTGCCGTCACACGTGCTGCTCTTTCTGGAACACTGGTTTCTCCCCTCTGCTGGCCACACCTTAAAAGCAGTTTCCTCCAAGGGGCCTCTGATGATAACCAGTCTCTCTCTCTCCTTTTTTTGAATGTTTATTTATTTTGAGAGAGAGAAAGAGAGCACAAAGAGAAGAGAGAGGGAAGCGAGAAGAGAGGCAGAGACAGAAGTACAGCAAAAATCCCAAGCAGGCTCCACGTGGTCGGTGCAGAGCCTGACATGGGGCTCGATCCCACGGTTCATGAGATCATGACCTGAGCTGAAATCAAGGTTGGATGCTTAACCGACTGTTTCATTGTTTGCTTCTTTGATACTTGTTCTCGCTGCACAGTGTCAAGCTGGTAACATTGGGTGAAATAAATGGAATGAAGAACTTTTGTTGTTATGATGTAAATTTCTTCCTTGTTATTAGGAATTAATTAATGTAAATGATTAAAGTCTTAAATGACTTTAAGTGGTTAATGCCGATTTTGTTCACATATCTCTTCCCTTCTCTTCTGCTGTTATAAAACCTCTGCCTTTATTTTTTAGAGCCGTGCTCCGATTTCTGCGAAACTTGTGGCCAATATGCTGTCAGTGGCTGGGGCAGATCACATCATCACCATGGACCTGCACGCCTCTCAGATCCAGGTTCCCGCCTTTTCTTTCTTGCCCTCGGTTGTGATCGGGGGCTTAGTGCAAGTGGTTAAATCCTGATTCTGTTCAACTGTTTTCGAGGGAGGTAACGTTACTCGTGGTCGCGTTTGCATACGGTGGCTCTCTGGGATTTTCGTCTTTATTGAACTTGAGACTATAGTTCAATGTAGTTATCCCCTGACTCTGCCACCAACCTCTGTCCAAACAGTTTTGGGGCGGTGGGAATGGCTTCTTGGTAGTAAACTGTATAATTCCATCTCAGCTTCTCGACAGTCATGAGAATGGCAGAGTTGTAATGTATGTTTTTTAACCTCTTCATAACTGAGTTCCTTTATCTATGAAACAGGCCGAATTGTACTGTCCCTACTCTGTAATACAGCGAACGTGAAACATTTAGCTTATAATAAGGTGCTTGAGACACAACAAATCTCTTCACTCCCTTGCAAAGCCATTCTCCTATTGCTTAGAATACAGGCAGGGGGCGCCTGGGTGGCTCAGTCGGTTAAGCGTCCGACTTCGGCTCAGGTCATGATCTCACGGCTTGTGAGTTCGAGCCCCGCGTGGGGCTCTGTGCTGACAGCTCAGAGCCTGGAGCCTGCTTCAGATTCTGTGTCTCCCTCTCTCTCTGACCCTCCCCCGTTCATGCTCCGTCTCTCTCTGTCTCAAAAATAAATAAACGTTAAAAAAAAAAAAACACACAGGCAGTCATAATATAATAGAATGTGTCTCCAAACATAATGGATGGGACTGAAGTAGGCTCCTGGAACATATCTGTCTTTTGATTTAATTCTGTTAAAATTCAGAGAAGGGAGTCTGCTGAAAAGGCTTCTTTTGAATGCAAAATTCAAGTTTTACTGCTCTCCGTAGGGATTCTTTGACATCCCCGTGGATAATTTGTACGCGGAGCCCGCGGTCCTGCAGTGGATCCGGGAGAACATCGCCGAGTGGAAGAACTGTATCATAGTTTCACCCGACGCCGGGGGAGCCAAAAGGTAGCCAAGTGCGCGTCGTTTTTCTTTACCTTTTTCTTAACGTGTTAGGTAAGGAAGCACGTGTTTTAAATTACTTAATGCTCTATTTTCGTAAATGAATAAGGGGTCTACAGTCTTGCAGAGAAGGGTGCCGTCAACTTTAACATTTCCTCCTTCATGAGAGAAGCACGCACACACATTTGTTTCCAGCAAAGAACATGTTTTACTTGAGGTATTTTTCCAGTTATGTTTTCCTAAACAAATTTCATTTTAAGGTTTATTGTTGAGAGAGACGGAGAGAGGCAGAGCGTGAGCGGGGAAAGGGCAGAGAGAGGGAGACACAGAATCCCAGGCGGGCTCCGGGCTCCGAGCCGGCAGCACAGAGCCCCATGCGGGGCTCGAACTCCGGGACCGTGAGATCATGACCTGAGCTGAGGTCGGAGGCTTAACCGACTGAGCCCCCCAGGTGCCCTGAGTTACGTTTTTCTGATTAAGAAAGAAAACTGTGTCTATCGAGCACCGAGGACAAAGGAAGTATCCGGGACCAGGAAGTGAAGAAGGGCTGAAAACCATGCTCGAGTGGCCTGGGGGTTTGGGTATCAGATCCAGGAAGAGGCTGGTAATTTAAGTGTTAGCTGTCCCCATAGAGGTCTCCAGAGAGAAGGGAGGGAGACAGTCTTCATTCAGGCCTTTGGGGGTTGGGGGGGGGGACAAATTAGCCACCCGTGAGAAATCCAACTGAGAGCCTGTGCCGTGTGCAGATACACGTCAAACTCTGCATCCTGCCCCTGTGCCCGCCCCACCCCCGCACAATGTGGGGCAGGAGAGTCCCTACGCTGAGAAAATTTACACAAAAATTGATCCCAGGCTACAGAGCTCCTGCAGTGGGAGAATCCCACCAGCCCGGCTGCTCAGTAAGCACTCCGCACTGAAGACAACCTCATGCCTGATGATGCAAGTTCAAAAACCGGGAGGGTGCAGCCCACCCAGAGCCAGCGTGTGCAGATAACACAGCGGCGGGCCGCCAGCACCGTGGGGGTGACGGAACGATTACTGGACTGTAAAATTACTGAGTTGGACAGAAATTGACGTGGTGCTAAAAGCACGGTACGGAGCTGCAAATCTCGCGGGCTTTGCAGACTCCGGGAGTTAAGGAGCAGTCGGTACCGAGTTCACGATGAAGGGTGACGATGATAGAACGTTGATTCGGTACGGGGTGCTTTACTGCGGCCTGAGGCTTGCTGACCTTGTAGAAGTGTGCGGCGGCCAACTGCGAGAGGAAGACAGGGTGGCATGGGGCTGAGTGCCCAGGTAGGGGTCTCCATCAGGAAGGGAGAGGAGCAGAAGAGCTCTGTCCATCAGTCCGGTGCAAAAGCCAACCAGCTGCTACATGTGCCGGGAGAGTGACCTGTGACGGTTGACCTTCAGGACGTCTTTAAAATGCAGATGCCTCATTTGGCTCCCTCGTCCACCTGCAGCCCAGTGAGGGGCCTAGAATGAAACTTAAAAGCTTATGAGGAGCCCAGGAAGCTGTCCTAAAGGCAACGCAGGGAAGCGAAGGTCCTAATTCTCAGAAGAGCCTCGGTGAGCGCCGAGCTGCTGTCTTGACAGTTCGGTTCCCCGCTCTGGAGAAGGGGACGACCAGGTGGGGCTGGGCCTCCGACAGCAGCAGGAAGTGGCCGTTGACAGGAAGGAGACACAAATACATAAAAGCCAGAAACAGAAAGTTATCTTGCAAAGACCCCAGCCGGGCAGCAGCAGGGCCCTCAGCCGGGACCTCCAGGTCAAAGCACAGCGAGTGTTGTCTGCTTAAGAACACCGGGGAACGGGAGTGACATTGTGCAGTTCCTCGTGCCGGAAACGATTGTGGTTTACTTGGAAACTTCCATTAAGTGCCGCCGTGGAATCTGCATTCATATATGGGGACTCCTCCGGCCTGATACGGGGTTACAGAGCTGAACAAGTGGCCGCTTTTTAAAAATTTTTTTTATGTTTATTTGTTTTTGGGAGAGAGACAGCATGAGCAGGGGAGGGCAGAGACAGAGGGAGACACAGAATCCGAAGCAGGCTCCAGGCGCTGAGCTGTCAGCACAGAGCCCGACGCGGGGCTCGAACTCACGGACCGCGAGATCATGACCTGAACCGAAGTCAGACACTTCACCGGCTGAGCCCCCCAGGCGCCCCAGAATCCACCTATTTAAAGTGCACAGCTCAGTGGTTTTCAGCGTATTCAGTGTATCCCTCACTACTGTCACATTCCAGAACATTTTCACCACCCCAAAAAGAAACCTGTACCCACAGCCAGTGACTCCGTGTTCCCGCTCCCCCCAGCCACCCCTGATCTACTTTCTGTCTTGCCTTCCTGTGTTGCCTGTCTGGACATTTCGTATGGACGGATCGTGTAATACGTGGTCGTTGTGTCTGGCGTATTCCTTTTCCTTAAGCAGAACAAGACAGACTTTGGCAGCTGATCAACCAAAAGAATAGATTCCATACATTTGTGTGGCCTTTCCTATCCCAATGCTGTTTTTTATAGAGAGTCTAAAAATACACGTGCTGTTAGCAAACCTTCAAATTGGGTAACGTCCCCCATTTCCTTCTTTAGAGACCTCAGTTCTTCCCAGTTTCAGAATTCTGTTGTTTGCACACGTCTCCCTTTTTATTTGACACAAAGGGTGATGTGCTGTGCACAGTTCTTCAGTCTCCAGTCTCCACGCCACTTCCTTGTTCGGTCTTAGCAGTGTTTCATCGTTCTTTTTTTTTTTTTTTTTTTTTTTTTAGTGTTTGTTTATTTTTGAGAGAGACAGAGCACAAAGGGGGGAGGGGCAGAGAGAGAGGGAGACACAGAATCGGAAGCAGGGTCCAGGCTCCGAGCTGCCAGCACAGACCCCGATGCGGGGTTCGAACTTGCGAACATGAGACCATGACCTGAGCCAAAGTCAGATACTTAACCGATGAGCCACCCAGGCGCCCCAAATGCTTCATCGTTCTTTATAGCTGAGGGGTACGTCCTTTGTGTGCATGTGTCCTATTTCCTTTCACATGACCCCCCCCCCCACTTGTAGGAACTGTGTTTTGTACTCTGACGCGCACTCCTACAGCACAAACTTCCTACCTTGGGTACGCATTTGCAAGCAGGATACGTTCCGAGGGCAGTTGCCAAGTCTTTCACTTGGCAAGATAGACCGGTCGACAGTCCCAAGTATGAATGCCGGTGACTTTATTAACCAGATAGTGATAATATGGTCTCTTTTCGTGTTAATTCTGGTTGCTGTGGATAAGGTCACGCACCCTTTCTCGCATGTTTATTTTCCAAGATGGCCTATTCGGCCTATTCGTACCTTCCTGTGTTGTCTTATTGGCTGGAGGCCTTTCCCTTTGACTCATTAGGAGTTTTGTGGAGGCAGGATTTCTTGCAGGAGTTCACGGCCAGCTGTTTTTTTCAGATCCCCTTTAAACCACCCCTATTACCTCTGCCAGGAAAAGTCCAGCTTTTTGGGGGGCACACGTTCTAGATTTTTTTGCCACCTCCTCTCCTTTTCTTCTTCCTATTCTGGACTAAGCTGTTCCCCACCTGGCAGGACAACCGCACAGGTAACGCAGGGTACATGCACTTGACATTATTGGCGCCATCTTTGCGTGATGCAAAAAAGCCATTTCATGAAAGAAAATAATCTAATTGATTATCTGATCAATTAGAACTTAATGCCTTAGTAAAAGCTTTCAAGCCTGACTTGTTGCAGGTAAAACTTAATATTGCCACAAGAGGTCACTCTTGGATTGTCTTTGAAGCTCGATTGGGCGGACAGCTAAGGAAAAAGAAACCTTAGAAGGTAACACCACCGCTTGAGATAGTCTGCGTTCACCTGACACTGCTGTGGGACGTTGGTGAAACGAAATAATTGAGATTTGGGGGGAAAGAATGGAAAGACGGGTTTAGAAGAAGTGGAAATGAAAATATGTATGTTATTTTTGTTCTAGCTTTTCCTGCCTAAGATTTCTGCGTGATACATTGTCTCCACATCATTTGTTAGGAGTAAGTCTTAACTCTCATATACAAGGAAAAGAAGAGTTGTATACCAAGTGCCTCACCGATAAGCCTGGCCTGCCACCTTGTCTTTCTCTTGCCCGCTCTGCCCTTTTTGAGGGGATGACTTTGGAGCATTTGCCATAGATGAGCAGAGAAACGCCTGGTTTACAAATCTCAAGGCCCCGAGTGTAGTGAAAGCCATTGCAGAAGCTGACGTGTTAACATGGATTTGTGAGCCCCCTGGCAGCACCCCAGACTGAGCAAACGGCAGTTTCTGAATAACTGCATTTTCCTTGTGCCCATAATTTTTTGTTTTCACATACACTGTGTTTTCGTGCTGGTAAACACGCGGCTGTTGTCTTAGGCCTTTTTTTTTTTTTTTGAAGTTGTTGTTTGAATTCCAGTTAGTTAACATACAGTGTCATGTTAGTTTCAGGTGTACAGCCTTGTAATTCAACACATGCCCGTGATCTCTTTTTTCTTTTTTAAAGTTTATTGACTTATTTTGAGAGAGAGAGAGAGAGAGAGAGAGAGAGCGCGTGCGCGCACAGTGGGGGAGGGTCAGAAGGAGAGGCAGAACCCCAAGCAGGCTCCACACCATCAGCACAGAGCCTGACGTGGGGCTCAAACTCCGGACTCAGGAGATCCTGACCTGGACCGAGATTAAGAGTCGGACGCTGATTTTAAAAGGCGGAAGAGGGGCGCCTGGGTGGCTCAGTTGGTTAAGCGTCCGACTTTGGCTCAGGTCATGATCTCGCGGTCTGTGGGTTCGAGCCCCGCGTCGGGCTCTGTGCTGACAGCTCGGAGCTTGGAGCCTGCTTCCGATTCTGTGTCTCCCTCTCTCTCTGCCCCTCCCCTGTTCATGCTGATTCTCTCTCCGTCTCAAAAATAAATAAATGTTAAAAAAATTTTTTTTTAAAAGAAAAAAAAAGGCGGAAGAGTCTTGTGTGTGTGATTTTTAAAAAGTACGCACAAACGCTAACAAATGGCACACCGCTTTCTCATCTGGTACTTTTATCCAGTGGTCCAGGCACCTGGCATTCATCCCCAACTGCCACAAACACAAGGCCCACTTGTCCCCGTCGTTTGCCTACTGTGCATCCCAGGCCGGGCCTGGCTTTTCTAGTGAGAGCTGATTATCTCCGGATCTTGGGTGTGGTTGGTTACTGCGTTCCTAAACTACAGCTTTTGTTAACGCTGACAGTGTTTAACTCGTCTGTCCTCTGTCGGCGTCTCGGTGTCTCGGAGCAGGGTCACCTCGATTGCGGACAGGCTGAATGTGGAATTTGCCCTGATTCACAAAGAGAGGAAGAAAGCAAACGAAGTGGACCGGATGGTTCTGGTGGGCGACGTGAAGGACCGCGTGGCCATCCTCGTGGACGACATGGCGGACACGTGTGGCACCATCTGCCACGCTGCGGACAAGTACGTGGACGGTTTGGGCAAACGGGAGAACGTGTCATTAAGAAAGGAAAAGTGGCAGCTTTATTTTTTTTTTTTTAATTTTTTTTTTTTTAACGTTTATTTATTTTTGAGACAGAGATAGAGCATGAACCGGGGAGGGTCAGAGAGAGAGGGAGACACAGAATCTGAAACAGGCTCCAGGCTCTGAGCAGTCAGCACAGAGCCCGACGCGGGGCTCGAACTCACATCCCGTGAGATCGTGACCTGAGCCGAAGTCGGACGCTTAACCGACTGAGCCACCCAGGCGCCCCAAGTGGCAGCTGTAAAAAAAATAAAAGGGGGCCTGTTTCTACTAATTCTTGCTGCGGTGGCTTGGGCGTGGTCTTTCAGACCAAAGGATGTTCTAGGCCCATTTATTATTTTGTTTCTTGGTGGGAAAAAAAAAAAAAAAAAAGTACAGGCCTTTATGGCCCGGTTTTCGCTTTTAAGGATGCGCTTTCAGTGTATTTGAAAAAGGGTCAGAGAGGGCGCTGCCCCTGAAACCGAGCACAGAAGAAAAGAGACCGTGTTGCGGGTGTCTCTGGGCCTTGGCCCCTTCTGTTCCGCCTTCGTTCCAGCTGCCTCACCTGCTGGCTCCAGAAGGATTGAGAGCGGCGCTGTGGGGAGTGGGGGCCACCCCACCCCCCAGCCACGTGTGGCCCTGGGACACTTGGGGTGCGGCCAGCGTGCACACCAGGTTTCAAAGACAGCACGAAACAAAGAATGCAGACTGTCGCAGTAATCATTTTATAGTGACGTGTGCTCTCTGGGGGGACATTCGACGGTGTCGGCAGACTTTTTTGGTTGTCACAACTGAGGGGAGGGCGTGGCTAGTGGGGTGAGGCCGGGGATGCTGCTCAGTGAAGAATTGTGTGGGCCCAAGGCCAAGGTTGATAATCCCTCATTTAATGGAACACAAAGTGTCTTGCCAGTACACAGCTTAAAAGATTCTTTTTTAGGCTAATACACGTGAGTGAAATTCGTTTTTGGTTTTTGTGGAATGCACTTTTTGCTTTTTTTTTTTTTTTGAGAGAGAGAGAGAGAGAGAGTGAGCGAGCTTGAGCAAGCAGGGGAGGGGCAGGGAGAGAGAGGGAGAGAGAGAATCTCAAGCAGGCTCCGCACCCAGCATGGAACCCGATGCAGCTCGATCCCACCACCGTGAGATCATGACCTGAGCCGAAATCAAGAGTCGGATATGTAACCGACTGAGCTACACAGGCACCCCCACGCTTTTTGCTTTTTGTTTGTTTGTTTGTTTGTTTAACGTTTGTTTATTTTTGACAGCGAGAGAGCGCAAGCAGGGAAGGGGCAGAGAGAGACGGGGGCCAGAGGATCCGAAGCAGGCTCCGTGCTGACACCAGAGAGCCTGATGGGGGGGCTCGAACTCATGAACCGTGAGATCATGACCTGAGCCAAAGTCAGGCGCTTAACTGACTGAGCCACCCAGGGCGCCCCACACTTCTTGCTTCTTAACTCACCCTAAGGGGAGGATGTTTCAAGAATATGTGTGTACCCTTAATTTTTCTGTTTCCTGTTCCACAGGCTACTCTCAGCCGGAGCCACCAAAGTTTATGCTATCCTGACGCACGGGATCTTCTCTGGGCCAGCTATTTCCAGAATAAATAATGCCGCCTTTGAAGCTGTTGTGGTCACAAACACCATTCCGCAAGAGGACAAAATGAGACACTGTCCCAAGATTCAGGTACTTCTACAGTGTAGGCAGAACGAAGCCACGAGGAACCTGCATCCGATCCCCCAAGATAGCTTTGAGTCCTTCTGCGTGTGACGGCAAGCGCAGGGAGAGCTGGCAGAGGTCACGGCTGCCTGTAACACAGGGCGCGATTCACGCGAGGTCTGGGAAAGGCTGGGGTCGGCGGGGGTCAAAGTCAGAAGTAGGCAGGCAGCCAGACCACCCTGGAAAGGCAGTAAAAAACGGGCCGTGCCAAAGCTAAGCAGAATGACCATCTGACCCAGTAAATCTGCCTCCGGAGCCCCAAACTTGAAAATGGACGTGCATCCAGAAACATGTGCACACACGTTCATAAACCACGCTATTCGCAGTAGCCAAAGGCTAGAAGCAGCCAACTAAATGTCCATCCATGGGTGAATGGACAACCGAGGCGTGGTCCATCCGTCCAGTGGAATAGTATCCTCCCTTAAAAAGGAGGGACGTTCTGACACGTTGGGACAACGTGGATGGACTTGGAAAACGTTATGCTAAGTGAAAGCGAGCAGACTCACCAGGACACACGGCGTGTGATCCCGCCCCTCTGAGGGACCTAGAGCAGTCCAGTGTGGAGGCAGAAACTAGGGTGGTGGGTGCCAAGGACTGGGGGTGGGGGTGGGGCTGGGGATATAGTGTTTACTGGGGACGGTTTCTGTTGGGGATGATGAAAACAGCTTGGAAATGGGTAATAGCCATGGCTACACAACATTGAGAATGCACTTAAAGCCACTGTGGTTAAAATGGCAATTTTTAGGTTATATGTATTTTACCACAACTTTTTTTAATGTGTATTTATTATTGAGAGACAAAAAGACAGAGTATGAGCAGGGGAGGGGCAGAGAGAGAGAGGGAGACACAGAATCCGAAGCAGGCTCCAGGCTCCGAGCTATCAGCACAGAGCCCGAGGCGGGGCTCGAACCCACGAACCGTGAGATCATGACCCGAGCTGAAGTCGGGCACTTAACCGACTGAGCCACCCAGGCGCCCCCACAGTTTTTAAAAATGGAGGGAAAAAACACACACGACGCTAAGGATCTTTAGAGCTTTCCTTCTTCCTGTCCTTCCTGACTTGGGAGGCCATTAGAGAATTGGTGATAATCATGTTCTACCAACTGCCCTGAGCGAAGTTAAAAGGATTTGGGTCCCCGTTTTGGGACACACCCACACTTATCCATCTGTGGATGGTCTGTGGCTGTCGTCAGGCTACAGTGACTGAGTTCAGTGTGGCCTGCAAAGCTGAAAATATTTACTACTGGGCCCTTTACTGATCGCTGACCCCTGAGTTAGGTGATCCCAGCCGTGCTGTTAAGGGACACAGTCACTGTGTTTTTGGAAACCAAGAGACAAAAGAACCATCCATGTAACGGTTGAGTAAAATGAATCTAAAAACAACCAACACCCCAAGAAAAGGGTGTCTCTGATTTACAGCGACTCTGAAAAGCCTCTGAGTATCTGTACTGAAAATCTCGCTTCCGGGATCCCATATGTGTTTGTAAGTTGAAGATAGACCCAAACTGTCTCTCAGAAGAAATGGGTGTAGAAGACTGACGGTAGCACGTCTTGGTGGCCTGGAGAAGTCGTTTCTCAGCTCTCTGGCTTTTAAGTTTTTAATTAAATATGACTGAGATGTCCCACTGTCCTCTCCCCTTTTCTGTTGGCGTTTAGGTTATTGATATCTCGATGATCTTGGCAGAGGCGATCCGAAGAACACACAACGGTGAATCTGTGTCTTACCTGTTCAGCCACGTCCCGCTATAGATCCCGGACGTGGGGTACGGAGCAGGCCTGTTCTGGCTGCTGGCTTGTGTGCATTTGTCTCTTCTTAGTTTTAGGACTCAGCAATTATAGGATAATGCAAAAAGCATTCGATCTTTGTATACCGCAGGAGCCATGGTTTTTCTCCTCCTCAAGCTCAAGACCATTTAATTTCCAGTTTGGGGTGAAGGGTGGTGGTTATTTCATCTTGTTAAGTGAACTGTCGTTAATGAGCTATGTTTTGTCATCCCGACTTGTTCTAGTAGGTGACCTTTTTGTTTTTGTTTTTTTTTTTCTTCAGTATTTTGAGGCCACAACTCAAAATATATATAATTCCACTGTGTAAGTTCATAGTTTATATATTTTGAGGTTGCCAAAGGTGACTTCAGATTAAAGCCTTCTGTGTAAATAATGATAATGCCTATGGACATTTGGGTAAAACCCTGTATACAGAATTAGCCTTTTACTTCGGAGTGAATCTTAGAAAATTTATAATACCCTGAATTTTGATTTTTTTTTTTTTTAAGTAACCAGATGTCAAATGAACCATTGTGGTTATTGTGCTTAATTTGACCAAATTTTATGTGGCTTAAGATGGCCACGGACACGTTTACCTTCTGATAAACGTTAGCCGTATCAGAGGCAATGCAGTTTGGTGTCTTTTTTGTTATTGCCACTTCTGAAAAACATGGTGTAACTATCACTTACCTGCAGTGTCACGTTCTGAAATTGCAAAATTTGTGTTTGGCAACAGATCTGATTGAGAAAGTGTCGAGATAGACCCTGTGGGCTGACTGGTGGCCCTCACGCTGTGCTCTGGCCATCCCAGGGGGACAGCTCTTTGAGCGGCTCCTGTCCCGCCGTCTTATTTTACGGCCTGTTTTTAGCTCTAGCTTTCACGTTGCCTTTTTTGCGAGAATTTCATGTTGTGGGGTTCCACCAAAGCACAGCCTCCCCTAAGCCCCCTCGAACGCACTAGTCTGATTGTTATTTTGTTTTTAACATAATAAAAAGGTGAATTTTTGTGACAGCCACCAAATGAGTAGTTGAACATTCCATCCTTCATTTGAATTTCATATGCCTTTGCCTCAAAAGTAGCAAGTCTCCTAGTCAACTGATTATTTTAACTAAAACTGTTAAATGAAAAATGTGGGTAAGGCTGACGACAAAAAGCACAAATAAGTAAGCATTAATTGCTCTATTAAGATCATGTCAACACGGTGGCAGATGCCTCGCGGAGGATGTTGTGGCTTTTGTTAGATGCACCTTGGTGCACAACCACCTGAATTTTTCAGCCCCGAGAGAGGAGAATCTGCCTCAGAGACAAAGCCCTGGTTATAGTAACAGTCTCTCCCTCTGCCCAATCTCAAAACTCAAAGAGAGGAGACCCTCTGCTCTAAATTCTGCAGGTGAGAAAATCCGATCTTTAAGTCATTAAGAGACTTGAACCACAGTCTTTAAGCTTTCAGACTTCACTGCAGCAGAGGTCGAGATTTAAAAGGATCATTTCGGTCAGTGCGTTGTGCTGTACCTTAAAATGGCTTCTGAGAAAACAGTGGTATTACAGCCTGTTAGCATCAGCCCTACGATATGGACTGGCTCTATCTAGGAAGAGTTGACTGGAGATCTGGAAAGAGCCTATTTCGATGTATGTGATTTTTAGTTTCAATAAATGAGTGCTGTCTCTTTCTGGGAATTCCTACGCACAGGCAACTGAAAATGTAGCCACGAGTGCGCGTGGGTAGACGGCCTTGGGATGCTAGTGTAGACGCGTTGACGTGACTGCAGAAAGTTGATTTAAAGGTA
Organism: Prionailurus bengalensis; assembly: GCF_016509475.1. Lineage (NCBI taxonomy): Eukaryota > Metazoa > Chordata > Mammalia > Carnivora > Felidae > Prionailurus > Prionailurus bengalensis. The sequence continues at coordinate 9,698,282 of NC_057361.1, forward strand.
ATCATTTCATCTTAAGATGGACTCTAAGATCTAGAGCTAGTTTTAAAATCTTCACATAAAAAAAATCTGCATGGTCATTATCATGAACTGATTGTTTCTCTCATTTAGCCTCACTTTTTGTTTTCAAGTACTTCTGGTACATTAACTGATTAGGCTAGACTTGGCCACACACAGTGGCAATGTAGTCCTTAACCGTTTGATGGTTTCACTTCAAGAAGGATGACGAAGGTGACCTCAGGAGTGGCCCGATCCCAGAACTTGGGTATCCCCTGCTGCTTGCCTGGAAACATCGAAGTGATGATGAATTGAAGTGATGATGAATTGAAGTGATGGATGAATTGAAGTGATGAATGAATGAGCCCAGTAGATTGGTTGTGTCCAACTCTGCTGAACGGGGCTGGACTCCCATATATCCAGCCAAAAGGGGAGTGAGAGAAATACAGAAATACCAAAGCTGCTCATCTTCCAACTTAAATTATATTAATCAGCTTACGGATGCTCGTATTAGAACTTGCCTCTGTTAGATGTCAACTAGATTCAAGAAAATATAATTTGCAGTGCTTGTATTTTTTTTAGAATATAGGGTTTTAAGATTGTCCCAACACTGTACTAAACCACATCAATAAAATCATGCTACTACTTTCTGCCGTGGTTTGTATTGTCATCGCGGAGTGCTGTGTTTCGAAGGAGGGATGTGTTTTGATGGGGGTACCTCAACGTGTTTGCTACTTCACGATGATAGCCTGGCGTCTAAAATTACAGTAAAGCCAGAAGTTGGGTGGAGTTCAGCTTGTCTCCCTGTTGAAGGTATTTCTTTCAGGGCTGGCCAGCAGTCTCCTTGTCCCAAAGTTTAACAGCTGTGCCACGTAAGGCATCCAAGTTGATAATTCTAGATGTTGCCTGTGAAATTGGAGATTGCACAGTGTGCCTACACGTTAAAGTAGTCATGTTCAGTGTCCATAGATTGGAGCAGACCAATCTTACATGTAGGCCCCACAGAGGTTTTTCACGGGCTGTGCTTTGAGTAGCACCAAAAAGAGTTTCCTGCTCCCATAAAGCAACTAGCTACTCAGTGATGCTTTAAGTTACTTGCATGGGGCAAAGCAAATGTATAATTATGTTCTCTGGCTAAAGCTGAGCCTCGAAGTGTGGATAATGCCGAGAGTGGTGACATTTTGTCTTCAAAGTCTCGATAAAATATGAAGCGCTAAAACCAAGTCTGCAGGAGAAGATCACAGTTTAAGGCACAACACGGTGGAATATACCGGAAAGGAGGAAGAACACGAAGGAGAGGTGGACACTCCAAAAACTCTTCAACTTGACAATTACACCTAATAATGCCGCCACACCTCTTCAGTTCGTGTGGCAGGCCTTCCAAATCCACCAGCTGGGCTACAGGGAGGAGAGGCTAAGTGTCAAAGGGAAAGAGGAAATACTTAAGGGGTTCGGAAGATCGAATCAGGCTAGGGAGGCCAGAAAGGGCTTTGTGAACGGACTGCCATGATGGATGATAATTCATGGCGGAATTTTCCAGAACCAGATGGCTGTATTTCAGCAGGGGCTGAAGCAGGACAGCATCGGGCATTTGGTACACCATATGTCGGAGTGAAGATGGCCAACGAAGATGGGAAGCTGAGGGCTGAAACGTATCCCCATATCCGTCACGTATATTGCACAGAGAAGTCAACAGAACCCTCCTTTTCACTACAGATCTTCACCTTATGATTTATTTCCCTGTATCTTGGGAATACAGCCCTCCACCTTCTCCTTGCCCTTGCGTCCCAGAGATCCATTGTAAATTGGTTGGCTGTACCGCAGTCTCTGAGCTGTATTTTTCTCCCCTGAAAGCGTGTGATGCTCAGAAACAGACCTCACCACTTAGTAGAGTTAAAACAACAAAAGCTCTTTGGGAGGGTTGCTTCACCTCCCTTGTGCCTCAGTTTCCACAGACACGAAACGGGACAATAGTGCCTCTCGTAGGTATGGGATGAGGATTAAATGAGGCCTCTGACGTGCTTAGAACTGATTGTTTTGGGGGCGCCTGGGTGGCTCAGTCACTTAAGTGTCTGACTTCGGCTCAGGTCATGATCTCACGGCTCATGAGTTCGAGCCCCGCATCGGGCTCTGTGCTGACAGCTCGGAGCCTGGAGCCTGCTTCGGATTCTGTGTCTCCCTCTCTCTCTCTGCTCCTCCCCCACTCATGCTCTGTCTCTCTCTCAAAAATAAATAAACATTAAAAAAAATTAAAAAGAACTGATTTGTACATTAATTTCAACTTTTAGAGCAGGCATCTTGCATGTTCCCTTTGAAAGAATATAAGTAGATGGGAAGAAGCAAGATTGTCACGCATTTTCTAGCTGTGAAGCCACGTGCCTGTGATCTGGTCATAAGCGTGATCCCCTCACCCAAGGCACTGTGAATTGGGGAAGAATGCCATACAATAACGGAGACAGGGATCAGTCGAGGCCATTCACAACAACCCGATTCGATTCACCTCCTCAGCATAACGACAACCAAAAGTGGTGCCCGATACAAGCAGTAAGGGCACGGGGCCCCTGGGTGGCTCAGGCGGTTGAGGGTCTGACTCTTGATTTCAGCTCAGGTCATGATCCCAGAGTCGCGAGATTGAGCCCTGGGTCTGGCTCTGTGCTGAGCGTGGGGCCTGCGTGAGATTCTCCCCTCCCCTCCCCCCAGCAAAAACAACAACGACAGCAACAACAACAAAACCGTAAGGGCCGTCTACACTTTTTCCCCCCAGCTAAGGATTTATTGGCGTAAATGCCATCCCCAACCCAGGCCCTAAGACCCCCTTCTGAGTGGGGGAAGGAGGAGAAGGGAGAGCCCCAACAGTGCCCAAGAACACCGCAGCCCCGGTTTGGCCCAGGTGGGAGGAGACAGGTGCCCCTTCAGCAGGTACTGGGACTCGGGGCTGGTGGAGAAGCCCATTCTCTTGTGGCAGAGAGGGAGCCAGTATGGAAGTAGGCCACCAGGGCATGCACGTGGTCATTCCGCTTCACTTGCAGGCAGGAGGAGGGAGGGGTGAAGGTCAAGTGTGCCACTTTGACGGTGTGGATGACCACCTCCACCAGGGGCTCCTTGATGGCCGTGTCTTTGATGCGAGCATGTGAAAGCCGTATACGTTCTTCCACCGGTGGGTCTTGTAGTCTTTGTACTGTCGATCTTTGGCGGTCGTCACGTACAGTGTGGCTCGGTGCGGGAAGATGAGAACGTCAGATGCCAGCCACTTGTCCCTGTGCCCGAGCCCACGTCCAGCACCACCTCGTCCTTGAAGAGATGTTGGTTGCGAAACCTGGAGTGTGGGTACGTGAAGCCCAATGCTCCTGCTGCTGAGACTGATTCTTGCATTTTGCACTTTAAAGGGGCGATAAAAAGAGACTAGGAAAGCAAACGATGGCATGCAGTGGACAGAATCCTAAATCGGGAGTGTGGCAACGTAGAGTCTGGTTCCTGACGTGCCACTAGCAAGCTGTGTGACCTTGGGAAAATGTCTACACCACTCTGGGTCTGAGTATCTCTGCAAAAATGAGAGGGTAGCTGAATGCTGAAGTCCCCAGAAGTTTTAATAGGCTATGCTATCCCTTCTAGATCTAGTTGGAATATCTAGTAACCGAAGGTTGTGCTTCCAAAGAGGCAAAGATGTTTACAGCCCCATCAGGTGAACCACTTGTTTTGGCTTGCCGGGAAGTTTCTCCCTTTTAGCACTGAAAGCCCTACATTCCAGGAAGCCCCTCAAGTCCTGAGCAGACCAGGATGCTGGGTCACCCTCGTTGGATCTTCTAAGGTAGATGGTTCTGGATCCCCAGCACTGCCTTAGCTAAGGTATCCCATGGGCATGGCTCTGATTTCGTGCTGCAACAGAAAGCAGGCTATGTGACAAGCCCAACAACGTGCCAGTGAGTGACCTGTGGCATCATGGTTCTTATTAAATACGCTGTCACTGAACTGTAGAAGCTGAAGACTTGTAGGAGGAAATAGGGAGACATTTTGAGAAAACGCATTCGAGACCTGGCTTGATGGCCAGTCCTTTAGCACAGCTGCCCTCAATGCTGTTTTAAGTGGTCTTTAGAGACCCCAGGGCACAGTCCAAGCAGAAGACAGAGTGTCCTGAGCATTCATTGATGGACATTGCCCTTCTGAGCATTGAGGAGGTGGTCAGAGATCTGTAAGCACTTGGCCGTGTCTGAAGATAGTCTTCTCTGATTGTCCCTAGACAAGGGAGCGATAGATTCAGTATCTTTTTTTTTTTTTTAACATTTATTTATTTTTTGAGAAACAGAGACAGAGCATGAGCTGGAGAGGGGACAGAGAGAGGGGGAGTCACAAGATTCCAAAGCAGGCTCCAGGCTCCGAGCTGTCAGCACAGAGCCCAACGTGGGGCTCGAACTCATGAACCATGAGATCACGACCTGAGCTGAAGTTGGACGCCTAACCGTCTGAGCCACCCAGGCGCCCCTAGGTTCAGTATCTTCTTGTACTGACACCAAGACTATGAATCACAGAAAAAAAAAAAAATTAAGGACTGAAACTGAATTTGTGTTCCTCTTTAAAATCATCAGGGTGATTCGTTGGGGGCACATTTTGCAGTCAAATGCTCTTACCCTGATGTCGGGGGCACATTTTGATGTATATTTGCTATAGAATGAACTCAGGAAGTGCCATCAATAGGTACTCACTCATCTGAGTGACCAAGGAACAAACCCTAAGTTTCTTTAAGCCCCAGAATAGCCTCTGTTTAGGGCCAGGGCTGCTGAGCAGTCTCTGAAAGTGTTAGGATACTTTATTGTTTTAGGGACATTCGAGTGGCTCAGTCGGTTGAGTGACTCTTGATTTCAGCTTAGGTCATGATCTCATGGTTCGTGGGTTTGATCCTGGTGCAGGGCTCTGCACTGGCAGTGTGGACCCTGCTTGGGATTCTGTCTTCCTCTCTCTGCCCCTCCCCTGCTCACTCTCTCTCAAAATAAATAAACAAACTTAAAAATATATACTTGATTGTTTTAGTAGCCATTTCTGGTGTGCTTCTGCTGTTAAGCAATCTTTTTTCCCTACAATGACTAGCTTCTTCTGTTTATCACATATTTTCCTCAGAGCCAGTTTTATCCCCAAGAAGTGTCTCAAGGTCCCTGATGGAGGCATTTTGGAATGGGGCACGGAAGGCCACAGGTGAGGAAGGAAAGCAGGGAGAGGGTGGGGGTTGCCAAGGGGAGGGCAGGGAAGCTCTCTGAGCTATCGAGGATCAGCCTGTCCCTGGGCTCGCACACCTCTCCCCAGGGACACAACCCCTCTGCTCCCTCCTTTTTGTCCCTCTGGCCATTTTCTTTTGCTCCCCCAGGAGAACCGATGTCAGGGTTTCTCGACCTCAGCACTATTCATATTTTGGGCTGGATCATTCTTTGTGGCGGGGGCTGTGTTGTGCACGTGTTGTAACAATCAAAAAAGGGTCTCCAAACATTGCCACACAGTCCCTGGGGGGAAAGCCATCCCTGGTTGAGAACCGCTGATTGATTCTAACCAGGACCTTCTTCCTTCACCCTCTTTCCTGACTTCTGGACCAATTTCAAGTAGAAAAGCGTTCTGGAACAAGGGGAACAAGGCAATGGCAATCACCAAAATTGAGCAGCAGTGTTTTGGTAGGACGTGAAATTAACACTGATCCCCTACATCTGCCATGAGCTGGGTGAGATTTGGGTCAGTGGCTAAGTTATTGGCTTTGTCAGTTTCCTCTTACAGTTCCAGCCTTAGAATGGGGCATGGGGTGTGTTTTTTTTGTTTTTGTTTTAAAGTTGATTTATTTATTTTTGAGACAGCCAGAGATGGTGCAAGTGGGGAAAGGGCGGAGAGAGAGGGAGAGAGACCAGGGAGGGGCGGAGAGAGAGGGAGAGAGACCAGGGAGGGGCGGAGAGAGAGGGAATCCCAAGCAGGCTCCGCACTGTCAGCACAGACCCCGATGTGGGGCTCAAACCCACAAAATCGTGAGATCATGATCTGAGCCCAACTCAAGAGTTGGACACTTAACCGACTGAGCCACCCAGGCGTCCCCAAAATAGAGCTTGGCTCTATTGAAATGCTACTCTTGGGGCGCCTGGGTGGCGCAGTCGGTTAAGCGTCCGACTTCAGCCAGGTCACGATCTCGCGGTCCGTGAGTTCGAGCCCCGCGTCAGGCTCTGGGCTGATGGCTCAGAACCTGGAGCCTGTTTCCGATTCTGTGTCTCCCTCTCTCTCTGCCCCTCCCCCGTTCATGCTCTGTCTCTCTCTGTCCCAAAAATAAATAAACGTTGAAAAAAAATTTTTTTAAAAAAAAAAGAAATGCTACTCTTAGGATCTAACCCTATGAATAGAAGCCCATGCTAGCTAGCTACGTGGAAAAAAAAAAAAAGAGAGAGAGAGAGAGAGACAAAGGTCACAGCCTCCCGACCTTCCCCACTGGGACACCAGACATGAACAAAGCCATCTGACTACAACCTCATAGGAGACCCAATAGAGACCGACAGAATAGCCCAGCAAAGCCCCATCCAATGCACAGACCTGTAAACAAATGAAACGGTTGCCCTTGTAAGCCAACACGTTATGGAGCGGTTTGTTATCAGGAATAGAGAATCAAAACGGGACAGCATCTCCTATGAATATCAATATGAATATCATCATCGATACGCAAAACAAATCTTTAGAATCACAGACTCCAAAAGGACGTTTTGTTGTTATCTGGGTTAAATTGACGAGATGCTGGCTGATGAGATGACAGAACATGGGCAGCAGAGTCACAAAACGTGAATTGTAACCCAGTTTCGCATCTTACTAGACGTACGCGTCCCCTGGGTATCAGTTTCCTTGTGGGCAAATCATACCTCGCAGGGGTTTTATTCTCAAGCGTTGTGAATGACGGTGCTTCTAACCCAACAGACTCATCAGTAGGATGAAGGAACATACAGATGGGACTTGGCATTTTTATGAGCTAGTGCTGTCCCTCCAATCCCAAGCGAGTGTCTTTCTGCTGTCCCTCGCTACTAACGAATCCACTAGGGCTGATTTTCCAAGGCAGAACTTCCATAAATAGCCTTTTCTCTTTTTAACCACATCATCTCCTCCATTATTTGCATCTGGGGCCTTTTTTTTCAAAGCACCCGCCCCTTTGGACTCGTCTGGCGAACTCTAATACATACATGGGGATTAGAGTTCAAAAACGAAAGAAGGGTTTTGTTATACGAATTTGCATATCCTGTCAAGGACGTCTTCAGAACACTTTCATTTCCGGTGAAATGAAACTTACAGGACTAAGCAGAGAGGCACTACATATTTTAGTGGTTTTTTTGGGGGGGGGGCGGCAGTGAGAAACAAAAAAAACAAGGTTAATTATGATACTGGGGCTTTACGATGCTAAAAATACACGGTAGACAAAAGAATGATGTAGGCTGTGTTCTGTTTCCACGTCTCACTTACGTGGAGCAGGCTCACGGTGTCCGCAACTTTCTAACAGAGAATATTATTTCGAAACGGTCATGGTTGTATCTGACTGGAGGGGTTAGAACTTCAGACTTGTTGCAAAAATACCATGATGCTTGCCACGAAAGCCTGCTGTTCGTTCTATCAAGCAGACCCTGACTTTCAGCATCTGAGAGGGGAGACGGCAAAAATTGGGGAAGCAGTGGGGTGAATACCTTCCTCTCGCTCACACGCTCACCCAAATCAAGCAACTCGCCTACAGAAACAAGACATTTGACTTCCCTGCGCTGGGAACACAGCATTGGGCAGACAGGAGTAGTTTAACGGGCTTATTTAGGTTCCCGTAAGCCTTAGGAGGGTGTGTATGATGCTAAGTTTCTGCAGAATTACTTTGACCCAAACCCGGGGCTTCTGTCCCCGGCTGTCTGCCTGGGCAGGCGCCACCCTGGACGCCGGCTTACGTCTGCACTTCCTTTGAACTTCAGAGGCTCGATCCCGGGAGTTCTGCAATGTTTAAATCGCTAGATTAAAATATGACCCTAAACTGGGGCTGCCAGATAAAATACAGGATACCCGATTAAATTTGAGTTTCAGATAAATTGTTTTCTTCAGAAAGAATTTTTCCAGAAGCGCATGTTTAGCACATGCCTGTCCCAGCTTCCTAAACCCTAACGAGCCACCGAGGGCCATTCCCGATCCTCTCTATGTCCACCAAAAAGGAGCGAAAGAAATGCAGTTAGACTGAGAAACCCAAGTACGAGGAATCCAGCCAGTGAGAGGCCTGATCTCACGGGCCAGCTAGAAGCGATCTCTTGCGCAGAGCATCATTCATAGTTCAAGGTTAGCCGCTGCGGAAGGGGTGGAAAGTAACTGTTAACAAAGCATCCCGTAGCCGAACCCAAGTTCGGCTGGCCGTTGCCCAAAAGGCCATCACTCAAGAGACAAGTTTTGCCTGGAAAGGAATAGGAGCTTTATTCAGGAGGCTGGTACCTTGGGGAGAAGGCGGACTCTTGTCCGAAGGCCAACTCTGAGGTTTCTGCCCAGCTCAGAGGTTTTGAAAGGGGTTTAGGGCAGTTAATCAGCAGAGGGAGTGCACTGGCCTGCAACATTCCTTGATTTCATGCGGACTCAATGGTGCCAACTACAAACCTTATCTCAGAGCTCGGGGGTGAGCGAGGGATGTCCCGTTCCTGTTTCGTGATGTTCTTTCTGCAAAGGGGGGCAAGGTCTACAGATACACAAAGGGAGGTTGGTAAAATCATCTGTGTGACCGAAAACAAGGAAAAAACATTGTGCTAAAAAAGTAGCGAGGCTAATCAGAAAGCCGAGGCCGCCTCCGACAGACTTGCTGGCTTCTGTAGCCCCGGGAACGTTCTGTTCCTTCACTCCCCAAGACCAGTGGTCTGTAAGTCTCCAAGAAATTAAATTACTTGTGTTACAGATCAAGGGCCTGAGGTCAGCAAATAAGGTGTGTGTTACCTTAAAGCAAGTTAACCCTTAAGACTGCTCGGAGTGTGGTTACAATACCTGTGGGTAAAAAAGGAGGGGGCAGGGGCACCTGGGTGGCTCAGTCGGTTAAGCGTCCGACTTTGGCTCAGGTCATGATCTCACGGCTTGTGAGTTCGAGCCCCGCGTGGGGCTCTGTGCTGACAGCTCAGAGCCTGGAGCCTGCTTCAGATTCTGTCTCTCTGTCTCTCTCTCTCTCTCTCTCCCCCTCCCCCATTTGTGCTCTCTCTCTCTCTCTCTCTCTGCCCCTCCCCCCCACTTGTGCTCTGTCTCTCTCTCTCAAAAATAAATCGTAAAAAAAAATTTTTTTTTAAAGGAGGGTGATTAGAATATAAAGAAACTTTGGCAGGACCCATAAGGGTAAACCACAAATAATGGCTTCTTGTATCTTATCTGCGAACGGATGTGTGTAGGTTATCTCTGCGGAAGAGTTAACACAGCAGGCTGGAGACTGCTGGCATCAGAAAGGCCTGTATTCTGGCAACTTGGATTTCTAGTGGGTTCTCACCGTTCCCAGAACGGATAAGGGTGGCTCACTGCAACTGAACTGTTTTTGTAAACGATACGATTTACGTCCAACACCTGCTATCGGTCTGGGAGTCTGGAACTTTGGCCCGTGCTAGGCAGAGGGTGCCTCCGTGACCAGTCCCCAGTAAAAACCCTCGTTGCTGCGTCTCTAATGAGTTCCCCTGGTAGACAATATTTTACATGTGCCTTGTCGACTGGTTGTGGGGGGAATTAAGTGCTTCCTGTAGGAAGCTTGTGCCTGGCTTGTGCCAGTTATTACCCCACGGGCCTTTTCTCTATACTGATTTTGGTTTGTGTCCTTTCACTATGAAGAATCATAGCTGTGGGGGGGTGCCTGGGTGGCTTAGTTGGCTAAGTGTCCGACTCTTGGTTTTGGCTCAGGCCATGATCTCACAGTTTGTGAGGTCGAGCCCCATATGGGGCTCTGTGCTAATAGTGTAGACCCTGCTTGGAATTCTCTCTCTCTCTCTCTCTCTCTCTCTCTCTGTCCCTCCTCTCTCTTTCTCCCTCTTTCTCTAAATAAATAAATAAATAAACTTTAAAAGAGAAAAAAAATGGAATCATAGCTGTGACTCCTCCTTACGAATCATTGCACCTGGGGGTGGCCTTGGAGACCCCAACCCAATTTCTGTCCCTCTCTCTATCTATAAAAGTTCCAAACCACATACATATATTACCTAGGAAAATTTTAAAAAAATGAAAGTCCTTTATATTTGCCTAAAAGCCCCATTCAATCTATCTCCCTTCCTTCCTTTCTTTTTTTCTTTCTTCTTCTGTTTTCTATACATTAGCTCTTGCCTCATGAGTATGTATTTTCCATTAAAATTAAAGAAAAGGTTAAAGTCTATTGCCTTGCCTTATATTTACCCAACTAAAAGCCCCAGCCAAAATATTTTCAGAGAGGGGAACGTGGCGGGGGGCGGGGTGGGGAAGAGAGAAGAAACCCAAAAGAAAAGAATACAACAAATTTTGCTGCCTCGATCTCTAAGGGGACAGAAAATTCTTGTAGTTTTTAAATGGGGCAGTGTTAGTTCTTTTTTGTTTCATAAAAAAGCTTTTTCAGCTTTTACACATTCATGTTTCAAAATCTTAGGGCGTTGTTCTGGAAACATTTGTCCATCTTTATATATATAAAACAGTCCAGCCCGTAGCTGGAAATACAGCTCTGTCATTCAGGAGTACATTTTTGTCACAGAGCTTAAAGTCACCTTTGGGGGTGGTACCACACATTAAAAAGAAAAAAAGCTTTTATACAAAGAAAGGGTGTAAAAAGATTACAGAGATATAAGCAAACTCACTGTGTGAACACTGAGTGACTCCTGAATCAGAAAAAACAAGAACATCTATAAAGGATGGCCTGGGGACAAATTGGGGAAATTTAAATGTAGAATCAACATGAGATGGTGTTACGGGATCATTGTAAATTCTTTTAGGGGTCATCCCTATTTTAGAAGATACAGGCTTATGTGCTTGGAGCTAAAATGTCATGTTGTTTGCAACTTACAAGTGATTATGAAAACAAATACGTACGTAAATATCCACATACGAAGACAGAAAACCGATGGGGCTCACTTTCACGCAGGCAGCAGGCATCCAGGCTGCGTGGGACAATTCTACCCACTCCTCTGTAGAGCCGAAGGTTTTCAAGATAAAGTTGGGCAGAAAAAAGAAAGATTTTATTTAAACAAACAGGCTGTTGATATAATTGAAGTTAAAGTAGAATGGTATCGTATCCATTATTAGAAAAATCAATAACCACTCTGCTACTGAATTCACCACATTGATTTAGGGAGGACTTGGTATCTTTTTGAGTAAAAAAAACCCCAAAAAACCATGGACTCTCTTTACACTTGACTACTGGACAAGTAGCATTTGAACTGGTTAAACAGCTAGTGAAACGAGTCAGATGACTGGTCACTTCAATTGATTAATCTGTTTAACCACCTTCCTCTCAAAATTAACCTAAGGTGAATTCTTCAGCCCCTGCTATGGACAGGACGCTGGGGACAACACATTCCTAACTGTGGGGTCTGTAGTATCACTGGGGAGCTACGAGATACAAATCAAAGGTCAATATAAGAAAGCATAATCTATATGCTCAATACAGAGTGTCATTTCTCAGGATCTCACCGTATGAAGCCTGGTCAGTGTTCACTGATCACAAAGCCTCACCCCTCCGTTACAGATGAGAGAGTAGATTGAATTTTATGTAGTCAGAGTTTTTAATGTTTCCTTTAAGACACTGGGGTTGTTGCTGTTGGGTATTTTCTCGTTGTCATCATCATATGTAGAACAAGTTTCTCCTTTTAAGATTATAGATTTCTCTATGGTTTCTTCTAATACTTTCAATGTTCAGTGTCTTATACTTAAATTTTTGAACCATCTGGGGGCACCTGGGTGGCTCTGTAGGTTAAGTGTCCGATGTTGGCTCAGGTCATGATCTCACAGTTCGTGGGTTTGAGCCCTGCATTGGGCTCTATGCTGACAGCTCAGAGCCTGGAGCCTGCTTCGAATTCTGGGTCTCCCTCTCTCTCTACCCCCTCCCCCGCCTGCCCCCTCCCCCCCCCCCCCCCCCGCTCATGCTCTGTCTCTTTCTCTCTCTCTCAAAAATAAACGTTGAAAAAAAATTATTTGGACCATCTGAAAAATAAAAAAAATATTTGGACCATCTGAAATTAATTTTGATGTAAGAAGCAAGGTAGGACAGCTATAAGAAATGAGGTAGAATAGCTTAATTTTTTCTGAACTTTAAGCCAGCTGCCCAACATTATTTTAATAATTTCGTTTGCCACTGATGTGATTTTATTTATTTTTAAACATACTTTTAATTTTTTAAGTTTATTTATTTTGAGAGAGAGACAGAGACAGTAAGCACGAACAGGGGAGAGGCAGAGGGAGAGGGAGAGAGAGAGAATCACAGGCAGGCTCTGTGCTGTCAGCTCAAACTCACGAGCCGTGGGATCATGACCTGAGCTGAAACCAAGAGTCAGACACTTAATCGACTGAGCCACCCAGGCGCCCTGCTATTGATGTGACTTTAAACTAATGTCCCTGGGACGCCTGGGTGGCTCAGTCGGTTAAGCGGCCGACTTCAGCTCAGGTTATGATCTCTCGGTCTGTGAGTTCGAGCCCCGCGTCGGGCTCTGTGCTGACGGCTCAGAGCCTGGAGCCTGTTTCAGATTCTGTGTCTCCCTCTCTCTGATCCTCCCCCGTTCATGCTGTGTCTCTCCCTGTCTCAAAAATAAATAAAACATTAAACTAATGTCCCATACGTGCCTTTACTCAATTCTGATACCCCCTCCCTTTCGTTGACGTGCTGGTACCATGTCACAGGTGATGGGCGTTATACTGCATTGACACATCGGGAAGCGAAATCCCCCCCGTGTTACTTTTCCATTTAGAAAGTACCTGGCTATTCCCATATGTGGTCTCACCCCGGTCAGCTCCAATGCCTCATTTCCGGAACAAATGTTTACTAAATGAAAGGAGATGACACTGGGGACAAATTGGGGAAATTTGAATACAAAATCAACAGGGATTACCGTTCATCCTCCTAGGTATCATCCTTATTTTAGGAGCTAGCCCTAATCTTTGAGATGAACAAAAATGCCCGACTGATTTCCAGATCGCCTCCCGGTTTAGAGTCGATCTGGCAAGCGCCCCTTGAAATCCTGTCGGCATGTGGTTGGGATTGCACGGCACTTACAAATCAACTTAAGCACAGTTTCCATCTTTTACAATGTTGTGGACTCTAGCCCAGGCAACGATGTTTTTCTCTTCATTTATTTACTTCTTCTCATGCATCTTCGCAACCCCAGGCCTACGACGGCAAGGGGAAGGAGCAATCAGTGAAATTCAGCAAGAGTGTTCCTGAGGAGAGCGGCACCTAACCAGCTTGCAGCCAACCCACAGCTTTGCAAGGGGCGGGAGCCAGGGGCGTAAATACCCTGACCCCTCTCCACACGGGCCAAACCCAACCGGCAGCCTTTGGCACCAGCCAGTTGGTCAAGTTCATACAGCTCCGCCTCCTGGGACACGGAGTGGAATGCAAAAGCTTGCAGGGCGGACCTGGGGTCAAGTGGAAAGCCCACAGCAGCGGGCAGGGTAGAGCGTTAGAGTCTCCTGCCTTTCTACTATCTCCTTCGTTCCTAAGCGTTCTCCGCCGGTTTCCTTCCCAGGTAGTTCCTATTTGTGTTGCTGTTTTCTATAGGATCCCCCTTCCTATCACCACTGCGTCAGTTGTCGTCTATACGTAGGAAAGCTATTGATCCATACCGATTGTTTGCATAGCAAATTGGCTCGATAAGAAGGTATTTGACGTTTACTGCCTGTGTAGCTATCACTTATGTGGTATGTGCGTTAATTCCATTACTTGTAAAGAAATAATACCGTTTTCTTTGTTTTTTTCTTTTTTGGTTTTTTTTTTTTTTTTTTTTTTTTTGGTACTTAATGAGATAACACATACAAAGCAGTAAAAACAGTGTTTGGCTCCTAACAACCCCCTCGGAAAGATCTCCGTTTTTATTCTATCTAATAGGTTTATCAGCTGATCCGGGGTACCAGGGACTTTTCAGTATATTAACCCTGATCACTCTCAGCTGATTTCCCCCACGCCAACCTGCAGTTTTCCAATTCTCTCCGGGTCGACGAGGTGGCCCGAAGAACTTTAAACATAACTACGGATGTTTTGACTGTCCCCACAAAAGGACCCAATAATCCGTTAAGAAAGGAACAGTTCTGGGGCGCCTGGGTGGCGCAGTCGGTTAAGCGTCCGACTTCAGCCAGGTCACGATCTCGCGGTCCGTGAGTTCGAGCCCCGCGTCAGGCTCTGGGCTGATGGCTCAGAGCCTGGAGCCTGTTTCCGATTCTGTGTCTCCCTCTCTCTCTGCCCCTCTCCCATTCATGCTCTGTCTCTCTCTCTCCCCCCCAAAAAAAAAAAAATTAAAAAAAAAAAAAAAAAAAAGAAAGGAACAGTTCTCGTGAGGACCCCAGTTCCAGAAACAGGGCTTTATATGACACTAGACTCCAAATGCAGCTGACCTTTTCTCCTGAAGTGAGTCAACCAGCCGGCAGATCTGTCTCTCAGGGGGGCCTAAGACAGAGCAAGGTAAATTTAGACCTGTCTCTCAGATATCTATCTACAGAACAGTGGTTCTCAACCCGGGGTGCCTTAGCTCCCCAGGGGATATTTCGCAACGTCTGGAGGCATCTGTGGTTGTCACAACTGGAAGGGCAGCGCTACTGGCATCTGGTGAGTATAGGTCAGGGATGCTGGTCAACATCTTCCAACGCAACAAAGAATTCTCTCACCGAAAAGGTCAGACAGTGGTGAGGCTGAGAAAGTCACCTACAAAAAAGGAAGGAAGGTTGGTCAACCGGGTTGTTTGGATTTAGACAAGGCACTGCCCTGGGTATGGTGGGAGAAGTAAGAGGAACCTGGTGCTTCTGCAAACTTCATGTCTCGGGTGGTTGAAGTAGTTATGCTCCTCCCCTAACACCCCCAACTTTGTCTTTGCACTTGGAAACTCTAGGGCTGGCAGCCTGGAGCCTCTGGGACTCCATGCTTCCTGAAGACCATCTCTTCATCTCAGAAGCCTCCAGACATAGATCACTCCATGCAACCAAAAAAAGGTATTTTGAGCATAGGGACAAATTTGGATAATGTAACTAATTAGGTGTACGAGCCATTCTCAGTGGGGAAGGGAGGGGAGGGAACCCAAATCATATGCCAAAAAAAAAAAAAATCCTCTTTAAATCTAAAGAAAAATTTTGGTAGTCTAAAATGTCAGTTCCTTGAAGATAAAGCCAGATGTTTAAGAATAATAGAAATGGTTTTCTGGAGCGTATCTCTAGTTTACATAACTCGGAGGAAGGAAACACCATTGATGGCTGTTTGCGACAGCACGTTTTAGAGTGATGTCCCCAGCAAATTTTGGAGCTACAGTATGTTACCATCTTTGAAATGCACAATTTGGTATTTTCTCTTTATCTTAGTCGATGCTTTTGGGTCCATCTCAGGCCGATCGTGACACCTTTCACGCTCTGCTCTCTCCAACCGGACTTGTAGATTTCATCGTGGAGGAAGACTGAACATGGTAAGAACAGCCGAGAGATTCCCTAAAGAAGTGTTATCTGTAATCCTTGGGGGGAAGTACTGAAACCAGCTGGCAAGAGAGATGTTTAAGAATTTGTATTTTGGTTATTGGCGGAGGAAACTTCTTCGTGGTATTTCATAATCAGGATTAACCATGGGAGCATTTCATAATTGCAGATTAATCAAGGCGAGGTCTGTCCCACTTCCTGCAAGCGTTCAGGCGGGCTGTAGTGAGGACGAACAGATGTTTGAATTGGGGAAATCACTTCTGTGGGTCCAATTTGTTCATCCGACGTCGTTGGCTTTGAAACCGTACAAATCACTGAAGTTACTGGACAGCCGTTACGGCTTGCAACCACGGGTTTTGTTCAGGAACGAATGGAACTGGGGGAAAAGAGGCCTCGGTACAGAACTGGACTCCGTTGCCAGCATAGCACGGCCATGTGGGGATTTATAGCCAAGGAGCAGAGTGGCGGTCTGTGGGTAGAAAATGACTAAGACAAAACATCAGGGGTGGGGGTGGCTTCTGGATAAGTGGGCTTACCAGGATTCTTGCGGAAGGCAGGCCAGGGAGATTGGCTGTCACCTGGAGGATGTTAGGGGATGAGGGACTGTGTCAGATACCCGGGATGATCAGAGATCAATGGTGAGGGATTCTCGTTAAATGGACCTAAGAGGATTCATGCTAAAACTGGGCAGATGGACACAGAAACACAAAAGTCAAGGCCTAGTGACTGAGAGGTGCGTTCCAGGGCTGTTGTGAGGCTCAAGTAACAGGCTACGTGTTTGAGCTCTTCGTGGGCAGTGTGAGCTATTAGGGATGTCAAAAATTAATCAGAAAAGGACATCAGTGGCCTTTTGCTGAAATGATTTTGTCACCCAAAGTAGATATGATGGCGTGCATTCAGTGGGAGCCCACTCTGGTTTCTAGATCTCCATGTTGGCGTCAAGGCTCATTTTGTGTTTACGGTCTAATGAAGAGTTAACCACGGTGCGAGGGGAGGGGAACTATGTTACAAAGGAAACCGCTGCTTACAGTTTCATTTCCTAGAAACTCAGAGGTCTGTTTTTATGCAAACCCCTGCCCACATCTGCCTTTGCCCCTTGAGGGATGGAATAAGGGGACTGGTGATAATAAAGACCGTTCGCATTTACTGACCACTTACTAGACATCCAGCGTCATGCTAAGGGTTTGATGTCTGTGGATCTGTTTCAGCTTCAGAGCAGCCTTGTGAGGCACAGATGAGGGAACTGGGGCTTCGGGAGGTTTGAGAGCTTGAGTGGTCTTGGCTGGATGGCCTGATTCCAGGAGCCACGCTGTAGCCCCATAAATGTGAACTTCCATTATGATACCTTACCGCTGAAGAGAAAGAGAGAAACTGGTATATCTTTGGTAAGAAAACAAGTGGAAACAATTTGCAAAAGAAGACCTACAAAAGGCCAGAAAGCCCCGGGGAAATTTATTCAATCTTATTAATAGTTATATGTCCTATCCTTTGATCTGGAAACTCCACTTCTAGAAACCCTTCTTAAAGACATGATCAAGGAGGTGGCAAATAATTTATGAAGATGGTCTATGCAGCATGGCAAAGAGAATATGTCATGCCGGATGTTGAGGAGGGGTTACTTAATCGTGGTCACCCATTAAATGGAATGTTGTGTAACCACCAAATCATGTTTTTTAAAAGAACACTGAGAGACCTAAGAAAGTACTTATAATATAGTGGCAAATGAAAACGGCAAACTAGAAATTGATAAGTAGCATATATTTCTCGTGTGTTTTTTTTTAATTTGAGAGAGAGAGAGCAGGGTAGGGGCAGGGGGCAGAGAGAGAGAGAGAGAGAGAGAGAGAATCTCAAGTAGGTTCCATGCTCAGTACTCAGCTCGGAGCCCAACGCAGGGCTTGATCCCACAACCCCAGGATCATGACCTGAGCCAAAACCAAGAGTTGGACGCTTAACCAATTGAGCACCCCCAGGCATCCCTTCCTGATGTTTTTAATCTGTGCACACTAGATGCTTCCTCACTGTTGGTTAATCTGTGAAGATGGTTTACATGAACACATGTGTTACCTATTTGTCTTAATAGTTTCACAAAAGAGCCCTGCATTCTAACCATTTTGCAGTTGAGAAATCAAGAGGCTCTTGAGGTAAACTGATCCACCAAAGTGAGAGGGCTCTCATGTGGCTGAATAAGAATTTAAAATCCAACCTTTCAGGAGCTCATGGGGCGCTCAGTCAGTTAAGCATCTGACTTCAGCTCAGGTCATGATCTCCTGGTTTGTGAGTTCGAGCCCTGCGTCAGGCTCTGTGCTGACAGCTCAGAGCCTGGAGCCTGCTTCGGATTCTGTGTCTCCCTCTCTCTCTCTGCCCCTCCCCTGCTCATGCTCTCTCTCTCTCTCTCTCTGTCTCTCTCTCTCTCAAAAGTAAATAATAAAATATTTAAAAATTTTCAATCCAATCTTTCCACCAAAAAAGCTCTAGCTAAGGCTGGAATGCTCCTCACTCTGTGTAATAGACACAGGACACGGAGAGCAGTATTAGAAAGACATGTGCTGATATGTAACCGTAGTCTGGTAGTTTTACAAGTAAAAACATTATTCCACTCTTCACTGTAGCAAATTTCTTTGTGCCGAAGCAAAGAGGTAACCAGAAATTTATTTACTAAATTAAAGAAATCTCATCATTTAGAAATTTGAAAGATTGTGCTAAAATTAAAAGCAATCATTACAGATTAACCAACCAGTGTCTTCACACCCCAAGAACAGCTCGCTTCTGTCTCAGAAGCTTGCCAAATCTTAGGGCTGGGCGGTGCGCCATGGCCGGTCCCCAGCTTGCCGCCTATGTCTGTACAGCCTACAAGCTAAGAAAGCTTTTATGTTGTTGTTTTTTTAATGTTTATTTTTACTTTTGAGACAGAGAACGAGAACGAGAGCGTGAGCAGGGGAGGGGCAGAGAGAGAGGGAGACAGAGACAGGGGATCTGAAGCAGGTTCCAGGCTCTGAGCTGTCAGCACAGAGCCCGACTCGGGATTCGAACCCACGAACCGTGAGATGGTGACCACGGACGCTCAACTGACTGAGCCACCCAGGCACCCTGAAAATTTTGATGTTTTTAAGTGATTGAAAAAGTCAAAGGAAGAATAGTATTTTATGACCCATCCTAGGTATGTTAAATTCAAACTTCGGTGCCCACAAATAGTTTTCTTGTTTGTTCAGATATTGTCTATAACGGCTTTCACGCTACAATGGCAACCTACTCGTTGGTTGAGTGGTTGTGACAGAGACCATACGGCCTGCAAAACAGAAAATACTTGCTAACTGGCCCCATACAGGAAAAGCGTACCGTGGTGGATTCTGGAAAACAAGTGGATAGAGTATATGATCAAATAAGACTTAATATCTCCTGGTCTTTAGTGCCTGTTGTAACGTGTAATAGCTGTTGAGTACCTAATTTATGTAAGACTACTATATAGCATTTTATTCTTTTATTTTGAAAACTAAGTCTGTTGGGCTAAAAATGATAGGAAGTAAATGATGAAAAGTCTATTTTTAAAGTAGGTGGGTTATAGCCTTACACTTACTTTTGTTTTGTTTTGTTTTTGATTACATAATGAGACTTTGGTATTTAAGATAATTACACTTTCCAGAGATCAGCCTACAATGAGAAATGTTTTTGAAATTTGCAAAAAAAAAAAAAAAAAAAGGGAGGGGGAGCTATTTTGTCATAAATTTATTAGGGAAATTCCAAGTGGAGGCTCAGTCTACCAAACAAATAGAAAAACAAGGAAATCAGAGGCTCCTGAAGTAAAACGATTCACCAGAGTGAAGTAACTTCCTTGCTCATGGTGTTTGGTTAGCACCCAGGGTGATGTCCATATCACTCTCCAGTTATCAAACAATTCAGGGCCCTACCCAGTTAATGGGAGTTCCCTCCTTGGTGAGTTACAGATAGACTACACCAGGTGGTGTGGTCACACTAAGAAAACTTTATTTGCAGCAAATAAGGAGACCACGGGGAATGACTTTCAAAGCCCCTAAGCGGATGTGAGTGGGTTCCTTTTACTTAGGGTTAGGATGAATATTCAGAAAGGGGAGCTTTGTCATCACAGGTCAAGGTGGACACAAGGTTGCAAAACAGGTGTACTTAGAAAACAGACGTACAGGAGCATCTTATGTTAAGCGTGTGCTCCTCCTGGGACGGAGACTTTAACACTTTAAGGAAGCAGGGGTAACTGTCGGACACGGGGAAAGGGCTGTAGAAGTTGCGGGTGTAAACTGAGCAGGGTCTTGGGCTCCTGATCTCCAGCAAGGAATACAGGGCCTTGCTGGTTCACCGGCTAGAACCACATCAGTTGACCTTGAGGAAAAAACAATTGTCTGAAAACAAGCTTTAGACTTTCTGGTACTTCCAATCCCATGGCGCGGTTTCAATATCGACAGGGCAACAGGTTAGTGACTTCAAATTCATGGGTGTCCAACGACTGCTCTTCTACTCACTCCTTGCCTCTCCTGTGTCCCTTTCCCATTATTTTCCAGCTGGCCATCAGCTCTGGTTCAACCCAGCCTGGCCACTCGCAGCATCCCCGCTGTAATATGAAATCCTTCGCTTCCCCAGCTTGCCTTCAGCACCCCCACCACCAGAAATGCATATTCCAATAATTCCTTTTCAACTTGGGCCACTTGGCTCTTTTCCTGCCCGTGTGATCTTGCAGATAGACTGGAGGAGCAGGTGAACCCATGGGGCTGTTGCCCCCCCTGGCACCTAGTAGCCCCCAGGGGCACTCAGTATGTTGGCCTTCAGATGGGTTGGCTGGTAAAGGCGTCGCGGTGAGCAGAACAGTAACTGTTCCCAGGCTTCCAATATTCCCATCTCAAGGTGGATTTCCTTCTGAGAGGAATTTTGCTGAGAGGAATTAAATCTAAGCAGAGTGTAGCCATGCAGAGTGTGTGAGAAAGACCCCAAGGGGAAGGCAAATTACCTGCAAAAAGATGAGGGGGTTGGGGGTGGTTCCTTGTTGCCAGCAGGTAATCACACTGATTTCCTCGTGCAGTGTCTGCCTGGGCCTCCAGGAGGGTCCTGTCCTCCTTCTCCTCTGTCTTCCACATCTGCTGTCTTCTCACTCATAGCTGCTAAGCTTGCTTCCCACTTCACCGAGAACACTGCAGCCATTGGAAGAGGATATCCACATGTTCCCTCCTCCTTGTGCGCCTACCTAGAGCTTCTGTACCTGGATGTCCTGCCAGAACACCTATCCAGTTCCCCGTCGCTGCCTAACACATCACCCCAAAATGCATTGGTGTAAAACAACCACAATCATATACTTTTTTTTTTAAGTTTTTTTACTTATTTATTTAGAGAGTGAATGAGCAGGGGAGGAGCAGAGAGAGAGGGTGAGAGAGAATCCCAAGCAGGCTCTGCGATGTCAGCAAAGAGCCTGATTTGGGGCTCGATCCTATGAACCATGAGATCATGACCTGAGCCAACATCAAGAATTGGATGCTTAAACAACTGAGCCACCCAGGCATCCCACAATCATATACTCTTATGTGTGGTGGGCTCAAGGGCCAACTGAGCTCAGTTAGGTGGCTCTGATGCTGGGTCTTTCACACCGTTACAGTCAGTGCCCAGGGCTGGACTCACCTGAAAACTTGCTCCCTCACAGGTCTGTGCCCAGGCAGGGAGACTCAACGGCTGCCAGCTGGGGCTGCTCAGGGGGGGTCTCTGTCTCCATGTAGTCTCACCAATATGGTGGCTGCAGTGTAGCCAGGTTTCTTACAAGGCTGGTGGCTCAGGGCTTTAAAGAAAGTGGGGAGAGAGACAGAGAGATCAAGAGAGAACGAGCACTAGGTGAGGGGGAAACCCTATCACCTTTTCTCTGTCCTAGCCTTGGAAGTCCTGTGGCATCACTTCTGCTGCTCTCTGTGCAAATTCTCACAAAAACCTCAAAGGAGGATGGGAGATTTGTCAACAAATGTGTGGACTCTTCTACTGAGGATGAGAGTTTCTTCTGTTCCTAGCTAAGACCAGTCTCCATGCTGGTGTGCCAGGTGTCCTCCCTGCTCTCCTGCTCAGGATCAGTGTTTGAGTACTCATCATCATCATCATCATCAATGCTTTTTGGTGGGGGTTTTTTTTTGTTTTTTCATTCTCACCAGCATCACAACGTGCTATTATTTCTCTTGTCCTAAAATAAATCCTCTTGACCCTCCTGGCCCTGGGAACACCTGCCAGTGTTTTTGTTCCCCTTTGCAGGAAATTTCCCAGAAATGTTTGCTGTTTCCAATCCGTCATCCTTCTAAGGACTTTGAAGTCGTATTTTCTTTGGCTTCACCTTCAGAATGTAATCCAGTATCTGGCGCGTTCTTACCACCTCCGCCCTTGCCAACTGGGCCTTTTGCTTCAATTGCTGTCCTAGCGTCTTGACTGGTCTCAGTCCTTCCGCCTTCACCCCCTCACGGTCTCTTCTCAACACAGCACAACAGCACAGATCTTCTAAAATGTAAGTCAGGCCACATCACTCTTCAGCTCATAAGCTTGACACGGAACCGCATTCCACTCAGAGGAAAACCATCATCCTTGGAATGGCTGGCAAGGCCCCTCGTGCTTGGTGAGAGGCTGGGGGCCCTCCCTCTTTGACCTTATCTCCTATCATTCTTCAACTCCCCTTGCTCAGGGCACACCAGTCTTGCCATCATCCTTTGAATATTCCAGCATGTTTCCACCTTGGGGGCCTTTGCATTAGGCTTGTCCCTCTGCCTGGAATGCTTCCCCCCCCCCCCACTCCCTTAATGGAGCTGCATGGTCAACTTCCTCCTTTCCTTGAGATGTAGGCTCAAATGTCAACTTCTCAATGATGTCCCCCCAAACCACTGTATTTATGGCCACAAGCCCACCCTGCTCTTCCTTTTTCTATAACCTTGTCACCTAACATTGATATGATGATTATAGTTCTATACTTTTTGTTTATTATTTGGAGAATGTAAGCTTCAGAAGAGCAGGAATCTTTTCTATTTGGTCCACTGATGTGACCCAACGCTTAGAAGTGGGTACCTGGCACATAGCAGGTATCAATACATGTTGAAATTTTCATTTTTCACAATTTACTTTCACGTTATTATAATAAGGTTTTATTACATGCTCTGCAATCTTTAATTTTTTTAAGTGTGTATTTATTTTTGAGAGAGAGAGAGACAGAGTGTGAGCATAGGAGGGGCAGAGAGAGGGAGACACAGAATCTGAAGCAGGCTCCATGCTGTCAGCACAGAGCCCAATGCGGGGCCCAAATTCACGAACTGTGAGATCATGACCTGAGTCGAAGTCAGACGCTTAACCAACTGAGCCACACAGGCGCCCCTGCTATGCAAATTTTAAGATGTTTTTAAAAATAAAAGGAATACCTGTTCTTTATTTAAAAACTCAAAGAATAGAGGATATAGCATGTTCTTTCCTACCCCGCAGAGGCTCCCTTTCTTACCCCTTCCCAGAAAATATCACTGTTGAGTTTCTAATGTGTCCTTCTGTACTTTTCGCTGCAAGTACAAATCAAATATTTGTATCTTTATTCATCATAAAGGGTTCATATGCTATATGTTATTTTCATGCTGCCTTAAAAATTCATTTTGTTTATAACTGAATAACATATCTTGTGCAGCTTTTCATGTCAATACCTATAGGTCTACCACATTCTTTTTATTTTTAGTTTTTAAAGTTTATTTTATTTAGAGAGAGAGAGAGCACGGGAGGCGCTGAGAGAGAGGGAGAGAGAGAGAATCCCAAGAGGCTCCCCACTGTCAGCACAGAGCCTGACCCGGGGCTCGAACTCAGGGACTCTGAGATCAGGACCTGAGCCAAAATCAAGAGCTGGATTCTTAAGTGACTGAGTCCCCCAGGCGCCCCCACATTCTTTTTAAAGAGATTTTTGGTGTTCCGCTATGGGTGGTTTCTCAGTTTTAACCATTTCCTCCAGTTGATAGATCCTCATCCAGTTCTTCCCAGCCTTACTGTTTCAGAAAGCTGAATAAAACTCACAAAACAGTGTCACCTGAAGACATATAAGGCTTATTATAAAAAGATGTGCTAGTTGTTGTTTTCTCATCTCTGTGGAATCCTTAGGGGCTCATGGTGGTTGGAAGCGTTGCTTAGATCATTTTGAAATGGCAGCAGCCTGAGCTTCTGGGGATCTAGGAAGACTCACAGCTGAGGTCAGACGCAGGCAGATAAGTTTCAGGGGGCTCCAGGCCAAGGCTCAGAAGCATCGAGTAAGCACAATAGAAAAGGAGCGTGGAGGTCCGTTAGCTCAACCCACACAGTTTGTGGATGAGAAAGTCAAGGTTTATGAGCGTTTAGTCAGTAGCCCTGCAGCAGATTGAGAGGCTGACTCCATTCCCAGCTTCCTGGACAGCATGTTTCCCTATTTGCCATCCTAGCCTCCAGCCTTAGACCTGCGGGTGGGAAGCAAATGTGGGTCTCAGATCAGGAGAACTCGGTTCTGAAGGCAAGTTCAAGTCCTGCCAGGAAATGGATGCAGCCACAAGGATGTGTTTTGGCACTTTGAAGGGTTTCTCCAAGCTTCTGTTTGAAGGGGAGGCAGGCAGCATTACCTTTCGGCCTGACTAGCCTTTGTCTGCAACATTGTTTGCCCCACCTGGATTGCCCTGACAGCAGAGATCTCCCAGCTCAGGAGACACACGTGGCCTCTGAGCGGCAGTAGTAGAGTGATTTGGTTCCTAGCTGGGCAGGAATGGTGTCCGACTCCCCAGTATTCCCCTCCTTGGCCTAGCACAGTCTTTTGTGTAGGTTACATACCCAGTATGTGTGTTGGATAGCTGTGTGAGCATATAATTCTTTTGTGAATGTAAACCTGAGCATGCCTGTAAGTTTACAGATTCATGAGCTTCCCTGACCTAGCATTGCTGGACAGCAGATGGAATCCATCAGAAGTGTATCATCCGAAAAGGCTCTCTTTTTCCCTCAAGTTGGTCCTACTCAAATTGTAAATCCCTCCTTTTGGTATTTGGCAGATTTCTTTATGAAAACTCTAAGTAGCATAATATGGACACATCACAGTGCTAAGAATCCTTGAACCGAAGGAGAAATACACTAAGATACAGACACAGGCCAAGTGCGTTTGCTGTAACTGTGTGAAGCACCTTGAAGATGATTGCTCAGCATATGCACTTGGACGCTTGGTTCGAAGTTGCTTCTCTGATCTCTGCCTCTTCATCAGTGAGATGGGAATATTTATATGTCCTTTCAACTTTATTGTCAGGGCTTAGTGATGTCCTAGCAACACTGTGTCTCCTTCAGCATCTGGCACGTAATAAGCACACGTGAAAAGGCCACGCCATTGTTTAAAAAAAAAAAAAGCAAATGGCCGTCTGGTGACTGTTCAGTGTGAATTCGACATTTTCCATTTTCACAAGAAGAGGCGATTTACTGAGAGAATAGAACACCTGTGCATACAAAATCAAACATTCCCTTTTTGACCAGTTAGCTCGCTAATTGAGCATCCGGATTTACCCAGTGGATTTGCATGTGTAGTTAGCTGGGATTTGCAGCCGAAGCTGAGCCTGGTGTATGTCATGGTGTATTACGTTAGTTTACAAATCACGTTACTGAAAGGCACATGTCTTTAGGCAATCGTGGCCCAAAAATCAAAACAAAACAAAATAACGTGAATTATTTGTACCAGATGAAAATATAGGGCCGGCTCAACACTGAGTGAGCTCTGTTTGAAGACTTTTACTTACTTACTTACTTATTTATTTTAAGTAATCTCTACACCCAATGTAGGGCTTGAACTCAATGACCCTGAGATCAAGAGTTGGGTGCTCTATGGACTGAGCCACCCAGGAGCCCCTTTGGCACTGAGCAAACTCTTATATTGAATTTTGTTGAAGCTAAGGTCCCCACTTTACTGTTAAGCAGGTAGTTCCCAGTGGTTTGAAAGGGGACATTTCCACTTAAGGAAGAAAGGAAAACTTCACGTCTTTCAATCATCTTCTCAAGAATATTTTTTAGGGGCGCCTGGGTGGCGCAGTCGGTTAAGCGTCCAACTTCAGCCAGGTCACGATCTCGCGGTCCGTGAGTTCGAGCCCCGCATCGGGCTCTGGGCTGATGGCTCGGAGCCTGGAGCCTGTTTCCGATTCTGTGTCTCCCTCTCTCTCTGCCCCTCCCCCGTTCATGCTCTGTCTCTCTCTGTCCCAAAAATTAAAAAAAAAAAGAATATTTTTTAAATTTGGAAGCCTCAAAAGGTATTATTTCTCTTTATCGTTTTAAAAAATACTTATTTTATTTTTGAGAGAGAGAGCATGAGCAGGGTAGGAGCAGAGAAAGAGGGAAACAGAGGATCTGAGGCAGGCTCTGCGCTGACAGCGGAGAGTCCGATGCGGGGCTCAAACTCAGAAACTGTGAGATCATGACCTCAGCCGAGGTCGGACGCTTAACCGACGGAGCCACCCAGGTGCTCCTTATTTCTCTTTAACACATTTGGGAAGGTTTTCTTCCTTGAGTCAATTCTTCCCCCTCCTTTGCTTCTTCAGAGCCCAGCCTGTCACTGTCTATCTGCTATCTCTGAGTTCCAAGCTCCTGGTACAGCCGGCACAGAGAGCCAGGAGACGGCCCATCTGCCATAGGACATTCCAAGGGCCAGCTGGGCTGAGGCTCAACTACTGAGCATAGGACAGGGACAGTCCCGTTCCGGGTATGCCTGTTCCCAGGAGAGACAAATGAGCTCGCCATTCTTACTGGGGTTTCAGGTTCAAGGCGACAGAACTGAGAAAGGATCAAGGAAGGGGCCTTCTGCAGTTTCACCTCCCATGCCTTCCTCTGACACTGTCCCCTTTCCTTCTGGGGTACTTTCCCACTTCACCCCTTCTTTTTAGAGGTGCCAAGCCCTCCTGGTGTCTCCTCGCTTCCTTGTCAACAGTCTGACCTTTGGAATACTTTACCATTTATGACCATTCAATGTGTGTCTTCCATGGGATTTTAAGAAAGTTCAAAGCCTTGATTTATTCAGCAAATACTTATGTCATGCTCACCACGTGGCAGGCCATCGTAACGATAGAGTACATGTAAAGACAAGCAAGGTTCCGGACATAAGAGTGTTCACCACCCAGAGGGAGGATTGCATGCCTTGACATGGAGCCTGCTGGAAAAGTAGCAAAACAAAGCAGCCAAGAGCACAAGCTCTGAGTCGTGCCCTCTGCTTTACACTCTCTTCGTAAACAAACCTAGTTCTTAGCATTGGAATGACGAGGAAATCATTCGCTAAATGCCATTGGTGGAAATTAGCGGTGCGTGAACGCACTTAACAGGCTTTCAAAGCAGTATAATTTCTTTTAATATTTGGCAGGCTTGGGTTAAATTTGCTTAGAGTTAATTCTATGCGTGAGTTTCGTACAGCCTAAGATTTTGTCTAGGCCAGGGGTTTGCAAACTACGGCCTTTGGGCCAACTCTGACCACCTGTTTTGTATTGTTCGTGAGCTAAGGATGGTTTTTATAACTTTAATGAGTCACATTCTTAATGGTAATTGAAGTACCCACATGATCGCCTCAATTTTGCCTAAAATATTTACTCTCTAGCCCCTTCTGGAAAAAGTTTGCCATCCCGTGGTCTAGACCAGTGCTCTCTAATAGAATTTTCTACAGTATGCCTGCACACTCGAATACTGTAACCTCGAGTTTACTGTGCCTTTTGAGCACCTGAAATACAGTTAGTGTAGCTGAGACACTGAATTTTAAAATTGCATTTAATTTTAATTAATTTAAATTCAAATGGCCACACATGACTGGTGGCTATCATATCAGACCGAGCAGCTCTAGACCATTTTATTTATTAGTTTTTTAAATTTCTTTTAAGTTTATTTATTTTGAGAGACAGAGAGAACAGATGAGAGGGAGAGAGAGAAACCCAGGCAGGCTCTATGCTGTCAACGCAGAGCCCGATGTGGGGCTCGAACTCACAAACCACTCATGAACCATGAAATCATGACCCAAGCTGAAACCAAGAGTTGGACGCTTAACCGACTGAGCCACCCAGCTCCCCTAGACCATTTTAAGTGAAAAGATTCTGTATTCTGTCAATGTTCCTCATTCTCAATTTCATCAACTCCCCAGAGGCTGTAGGAGTCAAGGGCAAGGCAGCACTGCTAGTCAGATTCTTGCCCTGGACTGACTTTCATTGTCTGCTAGAAAATACTTAATGGAAAGTGCTGGAAAAATGCATGTGAGCACTCGCGCTCTCTTAGGGCTGCTCTTGATTCTGTCCATTCATCTGCCTTCATTTGCGGTAAAGCAGTGGGCTTTTTCAACCCTGCCCGGCCCCAAATTAAGGAAGGCTTAATCAACTTTAGAGTTCAGGCTGCCGGCAGAGAAAACCTCACTTCCTTCCATCACTGCTCGCAGATGCTAACTTCAGCCATAGCTCATGCCTCTCCTAAGACTGCTAAAAACAGTAAGAAGCCATCAACACGCATCATGAATATTGCCAAACCGTTTCCCCTAAGAGTAAAGCCACAAGTCAACAGTTGGCGTTCATGGTGACTGTAGTTCACAATACTGAATTGTGTTTTGGAAAGTTGCTAAGGGAATAGGTCTTAAACGTTGCCATCACAAGAAAAACAGCTGTCACGATATGAGGTGATGGATGTTCACTAGACTTGTTATAATCATTTTACAATATACACCTATATCTTGCTCATCGCCTGATACCAACATCCCATATTTTAGGTTCTCCCACAAGCAGCAATTTACTGCCAAGTTCTGAATTCCACAGTGGCTAACAGTGGGTTTACATTGGTAGAGTAGAAAAGCCAATGAACACGGGCTTAGTATAACAATTTTGTGATTTCTCAGAAGCTCCTAGAGGTTAGCAGCTCAGCGTCCTGATTTGTACTATGCTCTGGGAGGTCATGCAAGGATCTGGCGACTCGAGATCACCTACCCTGTTGCTTCACCACCCCCGTCACGTTGTCCATGGAGATTACTCAAAAAATAAAATAAAATCAGGGGTGACCGGGTCGCTCAGTCAGCTAGGCATCGACTTCAGCTCAGGTCATGACCTCTTGGTTCACGAGTTCGAGCCCCGCATTGAGCTCTCTGTTGTCAGTGCGGAGCCCTCTCTGAATCCTCCATCTCTCTCTCTCTCTCTGCCCTTCCCCTGCTCACTTGCTTCCTCGCTCTCAAAAATAAACATTAAAAACAGAAGTTTAAAAAAAATAATAAAAACTGGGGCGCCTGGGTGGCTCAGTTGGTTAACCATTCTGACTTCAGCTCAGGTCATGATCTCACGGTCTGTGGGTTCGAGCCCCACATCAGGCTCTATGCTGAACAGCTCAGAGCCTGGAGCCTGCTTCGGATTCTGTGTCTTCCTCTTTCTCTCTGCCCCTCCCCTGCTCATGCTGTCTCTTTCCATCTCTGAAAAATGAATAAACATTAAAAAAAATTTTTTTTTAATCTTTAAAAATAAATACAATACAATACAATACAATACAATTTGGAAATATCATTAGTTCTTTCCAGACAAGATGCTGACACTTCTATATGTGTAGTTTAATTGTATGTTCTTATTCCATGGGCTATTTTTTGATACTTGCAATTAATTATTTTTATCATCCTCATCAAGTCCAGAGATTGTTCTATATCTCCCAATATCTTTTTCTTCTTTTTTGTTTTGATGGAGAGAGAGCATGAGCTGGGGAGGGGCAGAAGGTTGGAGGGAGGAAGAGAGAGAGAGAGACTCTTAAGCAGGCTCCATGCCCAGTGCAGAACCCAATGTGAGGCTCAACCGTGAAATCATGACCTGGGCCGAAATCAGGAGTCGGAATCTTAGGAGACTAACAACCCTGGGGACCCCTTCCCTTTATTTCATCTCATACTGATAGAATCGCCATTTATAATTGGGCATATACCACTCAGAAAAAAAGATTATATTTCCCAGGCTCCCTTGCAGCTAAACATGGCGTGTGACTAAGTTAAAGCTAATGTGATGTGAGAGGAAGTGAAATAGGCAATTTGGGGGGTGTATCCTTAAATGGTGGGGCTGTTCCCCTTCTTCCTATCTGCTTCCATCTGGCTTCTTGTAACATGGATGTTGTGGCCACCTATCTTGAATGATGCAAAGGCAGACAACGTGCCAAGGGTGGTGAAGTGACAAGGTAGATCACACAGTTCTTCCAACCGTCGATCCAGAGCTGGGTTGATCTGGCCAGAGTTGGTACTTCTGTCTGGGTTGATCCCAGAGAGTGTCCTCAAGAACGTGGGTTTGAGCTTCTTAAACCTTTCTCCCCAAGGAATCCCCGGGCAAATAGAAGAGATAGAATGTTATCCCCTGGGGAGTCTGGGGCTGTAGCCTAAAGCAGTTGACTCCAAAGGGAAATTTCTTTGAAATATTTTGCTTTATTTCATTCATGCATGCATTCACTCTTTTATTCATGTGTTTATCAAACATAGTGCAACACAAATTAAGTGCCAGGCATTGTTTTACACAAGGGCACACAAAGCCCTGCTCTCTTGGTGCTTATATTCTCATGCAAGATAGACATTAAACAGATAAGCGCATAAATTATCAGCAAGATAATTGCTGATTGTGTTAAGGGCCATGAAGGAAATAAAGCAGAGTAGTCTAGTACAGAGTATATATACCTCTCTGTGCCTCAATGGACTCATCTGAAAAATGGAAATAATAATAGAGGTCTGTAATTCCAAAACCTCCAAACTGAAAGCTTTGTCTTCACTCAGTCAACGGCAAACATACGACTTGAATTCATTTGGATGTGAATCTTGATCTGAACTTGAGTAAGTTAGTTTTCTTTCTTCCTTCCTTCCTCCCTTCCTTCCTTCCTTCCTTCCTTCCTTCCTTCCTTCCTTCCCTTGATTTTTCTTCCTCCCTCCCTCCCTGCCTTCCTTCCTTCCTTCCTTTCCCACTTAGTGTGGATAATTCTTTGTTTCACTGCACAAAATTTCAAGTGTTTGGTGATGGGATACTGCCCCAGGCCCCAGTAGGAACATTACATAACATGTGGATCCATATATCCTATTACCTTCTAAGATCTGAAAAATTCTTAGTTCCAAAACACATCTAGCCCCAGAGGTTTTGGGTAAGGATTGAGGGTCTGTAGTACCACTCACATGTGGTTCTTATGAGTTAATATATCGAAACATTGAAAATGATGCTCAGAATATAGCAAGTGCTGCTTACTAGAGAAAGCCTGACTGAGTGTGTGTTATGTATGTAGACACCTGAGGGATGAGAATGACCTGGCTGTGGGAAGAGGAAGGGAACAATAATTTCAGGAAGAGGGAACAGCAGGTGCCAAGACTGGTTCGAATGCGGAACAGAAAATAGGCCAGATGTCTGGTGTGTGGTCAAAACAGGGGAAGGATGGTTCAAGGTCATGGAAGTAGGGTGGGAGTCAGAACATGCATGATGTAAGCAATAATAAGGATTCAAAGTGTAATAGGAAGTCACTGTAGTTGATGTGACTCATATTTATAATGAATGCTTTCATGCTGTTTGATGAATGGCTTGTAGAGGAGACAGAGAATTGGGGGACCATTTTGGAGCCTCTTGTGGTAGTCTGGGTAAGACCTAATGGCTAATGGGGGTAAGGAGGTGGCAGTAGACATGGAGAAAAGTGGACGAGTGCAAGAAAAAGTTTAGAAATATGGAAGGATAAGAGACTTTTTGATTAATTTTCCATTCTAGTTTATACTATGTCCATATGTAGAGTCATTTCACGGTCGTTGTCTCAGGTATGTTAAGGTCAGGGTTTGCTGGACCCAGCTCATACAGGCTTGCCAGAGCAATTCTGCACATCCCTCCCCAACTCTGCACTGAACGGCATCACACTGGCAGTTCCAAATTGGCCATGGTGGGAGTCTTTACACTATGGGAATTTGCAAATGCTGCAGATCAGGACTTAACGAATCAGAGATGTGGGTGGGGGGAAGGACAGCGGTTGTTAAACCACTCTTATTATGCCTATAACTCAACTGCCTTCATCTTAGAGCATTCGTTTCCCCCCATCATAGAAATACTTAAACTAGGCATATTCCAGAGAACTCAGTTGATGGCTGTCACTTCATGTTTTTAACTCTCTAATTTAGGGATCCCCCCAGTTCTTCCCAGGATCTCATCTAGGGTCATGGGAGGGGGCTCATAAGAGGGTACCTGGTTCACAATTTGTCCCTTATTCATTTGGCCCCATTTAGAATACAACTAACCTCCAGGTCAACAGTAACACCCTTCGCAGCATTACTTATTACCTTCCGATAGTGGGGTTCACGAACTCATCATGTCTTCTGGCAGAAGCATGGCTGGAGATGGGGTCCAGGGTCTGGGATCCCATAATCAGGGACCATAAAATTAGCTCCCTCTGCATCTCTCCTTTTCCCATCTTGACTCAACCCCTCCTCCCTGAGTGATGAACATTTCTCCTGAATCTTTGAGTAAGATTGATGCTCAAGGGAGATATACCACGTTTATCTATGAGCTTCCTATAACCCCTGGCCTATTGCCATATCTCCCCAGGGATCTGAGTGCTCCACATTGGGGAGTATAGCCTGAAAGGATAACTAGAATTTTGATGGGTGGAAATGGTAGAACAGACTAGTCCAGGTGAAAAGACTTGCAAGTCAGGGAGCTACACATTGGGCTTGGGGTTAGTGACTAGAGAAGCTGAGAGGGGCGTTGTATGAGGTGAGCCTGGACAAGTAGGTATAAATAAAGCCAATTACCAGAAGACTTTGGATGCCATGACACAAAGTTAGGGCTCATTCTGTAAAAAAGGGGGAAAAAAAGAAAATAATTTGAAAGACTTTAGAGTAATGTAATCTGATTAATCTTAGGGAAGCTTAATAGTTTGGGTGGATTGGAAGAGCAAGAGCCTGAGATCAAGGATGATGTTTTAGCTAAAATGGCAAAGCAAGGAGGATGTCAAGGAGGTCAATGAAGAACGTCAACTGGACTCAGTGAATGGTTTTAATGAGGAAGAGGAGGAGACAGGGTGGTGAAAGAGAAAAAAAAGAGACAATGTTGTACCTCTAACTTCAACTCTAAGCATCTCAAGATGCATGAAGAAGCTCTTTGAGATCCTTCTGAACCATCTTTCATTAGAGAAAAAGAAAGCTGGGGGGAAATTTGCTTATTTACCTTGTATTAGAGGAATTAAGGGAAGTAGGCATTTGGTTTATTAGATATCACCATATTTGGTTGATTCAGTCAATGGGGAAGACAAAAGCATTAATTGATCTAGAAGCTTGTTGTAGAGAGACACAGGCTACATCATTCCATAGATAAGCACCTGTTAAACTAACACCAGTGTTCTGGAGTAAAATATTGATAGAGATCCTGAAACTTGAGGGCAAGTCCCTGGTTAAACCACCCTCTAAGCAGGGCAAGTTCAAGTTAATATGGTGATTAGCAAAGCTCTTTAGTACTTCCCATACTACCTTTTAAGGTCTTTCTCCCCCGGGTCCCAGTTTCTCCCCTGATAAATCTGGATGCCCAAGAATCAGCATTATGGGTAGGTTTCCATATGTCCCAGTTTGCCTAAGAGAGTCTTGGTTTTCTGGCAATAGTCTTAGCGTAATTATATATTTTTTTCTTAAAGTTTATTTATTTATTTTTAGAGAGAGAGAGAGGGAGAGAGAGCAAGCACATGAGTGGGAGAAGGGCAGAGAGAGAGGGAGAGAGAGAATCCCAAGCAGGCTCTGCATTGTCACCACAGAGCCCAACGCAGGGCTCAATTTCATGGACAGTGAGATCATGACCTGAGCCACAATCAAGACTGGGATGCTTAACTAACCAAGCCACCCAGGTACCCCTAGTCTTAGCATAATTCTTAATAGGTCTGCCTTCCTTTCACTCTCATAAGTATCCTCTTTTTTAAAATTTTTAAAAATGTTTTATTTATTTTTGAAACGGAGAGAGAGGCAGAGCGCAAGTGAGGAAGGGGCAGAGAAAGGGAGATACACAGAGTCCGAAGCAAGCTCCAGGCCCTGAGCTGTCAGGACAGAGCCCGATGCAGAGCTCCAACTCATGAACCATGAGATCGTGACCTGAGCTGAAGTCAGAAGCTTAACTGACCGAGCCACCCAGGCGTCCCCATAAGTATCCTCTTTGATCAATCAGGAGTCACCCAGACGGTTCCCTGACTGTCTGCTCTGCTCTCTCCTTTCCACATTTCTGTAATGTAAACCCAACGTGTATGGGATTCTATGTATCTCCCTCTCTCTGCCCCTTCCTCACTTGTGCTCTGTCCATCCCCAAATCATCTTGGATTTCCAAAAACAATCCAAGAGGAAAGCCAGCTCATAGAATGGCAGTGCTACTTAGGATATTGAGAGCCTTGAATATTGTGAGGTGTAATGTGCAATGTGTACCAGAGCAGGCTTAGCCCGCAAACAGTAATTGCACTAAAGTCTTAATGTGTTATTTGTCCCAGTGTATTTTCATTTTAATATTCTTTCATCCCCAAATTTCAGACTTTGGCAGCTAGTTGATAGCTCTTCCATTGCACTATTTTTAAATAATAGTGAATAGGAAAGTGTGCGTCTATCACTTTGAAAGCTATGTAACTGAAAGGCTAAGATGCTAAAAGCTAAAAATGTAACTAAATTATTATGAACCTTAGTAGTAGACAAACACAGTCACGGAGTGGGAGATGTCGTCCAGGCAATGGAGAATAAGACTTGATTTGTTTATTTTAAACTGTAGCAAAAGAGAGGCAGCAAATAGGAATTTTCAAATCTGATTCTTGGTATATTTTAGAACGATTTAGAATGATGGTGATTTGTTCTTTCTTATACTTTCAGGTGTTTCCAATGTGGACATTGAAGAGACAGTCCCTTATCCTTTTTAACATAATCCTAATTTCCAAACTCCTTGGAGCTAGATGGTTTCCCAAAACTCTGCCCTGTGATGTCACTCTGGATGCTCCAAAGGCCCATGTGATTGTGGACTGCACAGACAAGCATTTGACAGAAATTCCTGAAGGTATTCCTACCAATGCCACCAACCTCACCCTCACCATCAACCACATACCTGGTATCTCTCCAGCTTCCTTCCACCAGCTGGACTACCTGGTAGAGATCGATTTCAGATGCAACTGTATACCTATTCGACTTGGGCCAAAAGACAATATGTGTCCCAGGAGGCTGCAGATTAAACCCAGAAGCTTTAGTAGACTCACTTACTTAAAATCCCTTTATCTGGATGGAAACCAGCTTCTAGAAATACCTGAGGGTCTTCCCCCCAACTTGCAGCTGCTGAGCCTTGAGGCCAACAGTATCTTTTGTATCATGAAGAATAACCTAACAGAACTGACCAACATAGAAAAAACTCTACTTGGGCCAAAACTGTTATTTTCGCAATCCTTGCAACGTTTCATTTTTCATAGAAAAAGATGCTTTCCTGAGTCTGAAAAATCTAAAATTGCTCTCCCTAAAAGATAACAATATCACATATGTCCCCACTACATTGCCATCCACTTTAACAGAACTCCATCTTTATAACAACGCCATTGCAAAAATCCAAGAAGATGATTTTCATAACCTCAATCAACTGCAAATTCTTGACCTAGGTGGAAACTGCCCTCGTTGTTACAATGTCCCATTTCCTTGTACACCCTGTGAGAATAATTCTCCCCTACAGATCCACATGAAGGCTTTTGATGCATTGACAGAATTACAAGTTTTACGTCTATACAGTAACTCTCTTCAGCATGTGCCCCAAAGATGGTTTAAAAACATTAAAAAACTTAAGGAGCTAGATCTTTCACAAAACTTCTTGGCCAAAGAAATTGGGGATGCCAAATTTTTGCTTCTTCTTCACAACCTTGTCCAATTGGATCTGTCTTTCAATTATGAACTTCAGGTCTATCGTGCAACTCTGAATCTGTCGGATGCATTTTCTTCACTGAAAAACCTGAAAGTTTTACGGATCAAAGGATACGTCTTTAAGGAGCTGAGCAGCCATAACCTCTCCCCGTTACGTGGTCTCTCCAATCTTGAAGTTCTTGATCTTGGCACTAACTTCATAAAAATCGCTGACCTCAGCATATTCGAACAATTTAAAACATTGAAAGTCATAGATCTTTCAATGAATAAAATATCACCTTCAGGAGATTCAAGTGAAGTTGGCTTCTGCTCTAACACCAGAACTTCTGTAGATGGTAATGCACCTCAGGTCCTTGAAACATTACATTATTTCAGATATGATGAGTATGCAAGGAGTTGCAGGTTCAAAAACAAAGAGACTCCCTCTTTCTTGCCTTTTAATAAAGATTGTTATGTGTATGGGCAGGCCTTGGACCT
Organism: Prionailurus bengalensis; assembly: GCF_016509475.1. Taxonomy (NCBI): domain Eukaryota; kingdom Metazoa; phylum Chordata; class Mammalia; order Carnivora; family Felidae; genus Prionailurus; species Prionailurus bengalensis. The sequence continues at coordinate 9,734,187 of NC_057361.1, forward strand.
AAGTAGAAATAATATATTTTTTGTCAAGTCCTCTGATTTTCAGCATCTGTCTTTCCTCAAATGCCTGAACTTGTCAGGAAATACCATTGGCCAAACTCTCAATGGCAGTGAATTTCAGCCTTTAGTGGAGTTGAAGTATTTGGACTTCTCTAACAACCGGCTTGATTTACTCTACTCAACAGCGTTTGAGGAGCTACGCAACCTGGAAATTCTAGATATAAGTAGTAATAGCCATTACTTTCAATCAGAAGGCATTACTCACATGCTAAACTTCACCAAGAACCTAAAAGTTCTGAAGAAACTCATGATGAACAACAATGACATCTCTATGTCCACCAGCAGGACCATGGAGAGTGAGTCTCTTAGAATTCTGGAATTCAGAGGAAATCATTTGGATGTTTTATGGAGAGATGGTGATAACAGGTACTTAAAATTCTTCAAGAATCTGCTAAACTTAGAGGAGTTAGACATCTCTGAAAATTCCCTGAGTTTCTTGCCTTCTGGCGTTTTTGATGGCATGCCTCCAAAACTAAAGACTCTCTCCTTGGTCAAAAATGGGCTCAAGTCCTTCAACTGGGGAAGACTCCAGTATCTGAAGAATCTAGAAACTTTGGACCTCAGCTACAATGAGCTGAAGAGTGTCCCTGAGAGATTATACAACTGTTCCAGAAGTCTCAAGAAACTGATTCTCAAGTACAATCAAATCAGGCATCTGACAAAGCATTTTCTACAAGATGCTTTCCAGTTGCGATACCTGGACCTCAGCTCAAATAAAATCCAGATTATCCAGAAGACTAGCTTTCCAGAAAATGTCCTCAATAATCTGGAGATGTTACTTTTGCATCATAATCGGTTTCTGTGCACCTGTGATGCTGTGTGGTTTGTCTGGTGGGTTAATCATACAGAGGTGACTATTCCTTACTTGGCCACAGATGTGACTTGTGTGGGGCCAGGAGCACACAGGGGCCAAAGTGTGGTCTCTCTGGATCTGTATACCTGTGAGGTAGATCTGACTAACCTGATCCTGTTTTCACTTTCCGTATCGGTGGCTCTTTCTCTGATGGTGATTACAACAGCAAACCACCTCTATTTCTGGGATGTGTGGTATAGTTACCATTTCTGTAAGGCCAAAATAAAGGGGTATCAGCGTCTGACATCACTGGATTCTTGCTACGATGCCTTTGTTGTGTATGACACTAAAGACCCAGCAGTGACAGAGTGGGTTTTGGATGAGCTGGTGGCCAAGTTGGAAGACCCAAGAGAGAAACATTTTAATCTGTGTCTTGAGGAAAGGGATTGGCTACCAGGGCAGCCAGTTCTGGAAAACCTTTCCCAGAGCATCCAGCTTAGCAAAAAGACGGTGTTTGTGATGACAAACAAGTATGCAAAGACCGAGAACTTTAAGATCGCATTTTACTTATCCCATCAGAGGCTCATGGATGAAAAAGTAGACGTAATTATCTTGATATTCCTTGAGAAGCCCCTTCAGAAATCCAAGTTCCTCCAGCTCCGGAAGAGGCTGTGTAAGAGTTCCGTCCTTGAGTGGCCGACAAACCCACAGGCCCACCCGTACTTCTGGCAGTGTCTGAAAAATGCCCTGGCCACAGACAATCACGTGACCTATAGTCAGGTGTTCAAAGAGACGGTCTAGCCCTTCTTTGCCAAGCGTGACTGCCTGACCTACCAAGGAAAAGCTTGGCTGTCTAGATTGTCCCATGAATGCCTCACTAAAAGGGTGTTGTTAAAGTCTCCAAGACCTGGGATTGTCCACATCAGAGAGGAGAGTCACAGTGTATGACAAAGGAATTGGAAAAATGGAATTTCTATAATGCATCACATCATCTTTCCGATCTCTCTGTGACTCCATTGGCACTTGAGTCTCCCCTTTCTGTTTCTGTATAAGACACGACTGGGAGAAGGGCGGCAAGGAGAGGACATAAGGCTCTGATTCTCCTGTAATTCTCTTGTGATTATTAAATACACACGCAATCACGAAATTCAGAGGAATCGTGTTTCTACTCCTAAGAAGTACCGCTATGTATGGAAATAGGGTAAAAGATGCTCAGGGCCTACGTGTATGACATCACAATGTTACTAGAGTTAGTGAAATGAAAACACAGGGAACGCAACTGATTGCTTCTGCATCACCTAGCGCCCCCTTCTGCACAGATCGACTGTTGCCCTCTCCAGAACCAGGCGGCACAGGCCCTCTGACCCTGGATGTCTGTCCTTTGGAACTGTGAGAAACAAGTGTTAAGTCATCCAGTTGATGATATTTTGTTACACAGCCTCCTGAGCGGACTCAAACAAAGATTTTTATCTGCATTGCAAAAGGACTATAGCCAAAGTAAAATTGCCTCATCCAATGGTCTTTGAAACTGCTTTGCTAACTAATATCGTATATCTGTAATTATCTGCCAACTTGATCCATCAACATTAGGTGGTTTTTATTATTATTATTATTATTTTTAACATTGGATGGTTTTGATGGTAAACTCTGAAGGAGGACCCCCCAAGAACATTTATTTATTTATAGTTATCAGGCAGGGATGACAATTCTTTGGATTCCTTTAAATGGCATGGGGGAGGAGAAGCCAAGGTTTACAGACTCAGCACTCAGAAAGCTTCAGTCTTGAACCCCAGCTTTCGCCCTCAATGGCAGCAATAGAAAGGACCAAGACATTCTGAAGACACACGTACTTTCAACTGGGTATAAAGCCACATGAGCTCAAAGTTTGAAACCTGATCACTTTGCTTTCTTTCAGGAAAACAGTGACCTACCGAGGTGTCTGTGCCCTTTGGAAAATAGTGTGCGTGGGTTCAAATCTCAGAGCATTAGTTGGGAGATATTGTATTTTCCTCATGTATCAAAATGCCAAGGGTTGTAAGTATAGCTGTAAATACACAGTATATGAATTATTTCCAAATAATTGACTTGTAATCAATAAGGGTCACAAATTCCCAAATTAATCTCTGGATGAGATGAATAAAGACATAAGCTCCAAGAACCAACTATTTGTCAATGTCTTTAAGCTTTATTGTACTTAACAGATGCCTTTCTTCTTCAGTGAAAACGAAGGTAATATCATAACAATCGGCTCTTGGCCATCGTAAAGTTTCTTCTATCACAACACATCTACACATAATGTTGAGGTTATTTTGGTGATTTATAAACCATAAAGCACTTGGAGACAACTTAAACATCTTCTGAAATGGATTAAGAGGAAGGGAAACTGAAAATCATGCATCTCGGAAACCACAGCATATTTTGACATGAGGCTATGTACAGGGTTTATTGTAGAAAACAACTGAAAGGACATCAATTACATTCTTTGTAATCTTGGTTAATCACTCTTAACCTTCTGAGAGCTCTGTGTGGAGTTCTGTACTGCCAGGTGCCCTCCAAAGCTCTGAATGTCCTGCTTCTCGGCTGACACCCGTCTGGTTGGCTCCATTCTGGAAGGGACTCTGGACTCTCCATAGATCCCACACCACTGTCAAGGCTTGGCCCCCAGTTCCTTTCACCTCTGGACCTGCGAGGTTGTGTCCTTTCTCCTCAGACACATCCCGTGCCTCAGCAAGACTTGGGCATTGGCGGGATCCAAGCCAAGGGGGAGCATTTGGCAGGGCAAATATTATGGCTGACAGAAGGCGAAGCAAGTGTCTGTGGTCTCTAGAGGAGAGAGGGGATCAGTGTGACCACAGCTCTGTGTCTGCGTCAGGTCTCCTGGCCCCATCCTCACGTCTATTTCCAGCTCTGGACACTCTTAGGCCTGCGTAGATGGTCTCTTAAACGTAGTCAGAAAACATAGGGTACATGAGGAGGATGGTAACTTGAGAACCTGGGCGTGTTGCTCCCCAGGCTCACAGGAAACTAATGGGCCTAGCAAGAAACAGGTTGCACATCCTGCGAGGTATTTTATTTTTTATTTCTTAATAATGTTAATACATGTAGTAATGCTTATTAATTTATTTATTTTGAGAGAGAGCACAAGCAGGGGTGGGGGCAGAGAGAGAGGGAGAGACAGACAATCCCAAGCAGGCTCTACGCTGTCAGCACAGAGCCCAGCTCGGCAGTCGATCTCACGAACCGTGAGATCATGACCTGAGCTGAAATCAAGAGTCAGAAACCTAACCCACCGAGCCGCCCAGGCACCCCTATGGCTCCATTTTAACACAGGGGTGGGGATAAGGTTTGATTTGTCCTCTGCCTCTTCTGCACGTGCTAAAGGCATATTTACCAGACAGGCTTTGGGGCACGTCCCTCCTTGGAGCTTTGGGCGTCAGTACTCAAGAGCAGTTGGTACATGGGACACACCACCAGTCGCATCCGCTAGAAGATGGAGCTCTTGACCCTAAAGAACACTGGGAACCACTTTGGAGAACACCAGGCCCGAAAATTAACCCATCTGACTGAGTTCATGTGATGAGGGAGAACAGGGGACTGACCAACCAACCAACCAAGTGAAGGGGAAAGTGGAAAAGAAAAAGTCATGACGTGACGGTACGCAGTGGCCGGCTGACACGGGGGTCACGCGTGCACCGTGCTGGCGACAGCGTGATGACCACAGGGCAGGCTCACGCTGTTTTAGGTTTTACGTCTCTCTCATCTTTCTGCTTTTGCTTCCCCCCCCCTCCCTCTCAGTTTCCTTTTTGGCCTTAGACGCCCACGGCAAGCCTCGTGGAGTGCACAAGAACAAAGAGAAAGAGCAGTGGTTGCAGGTGGGGATCTTCGGTTTGGAAGCAGTGGTTTTGTGTGTGCTACTGGCTTAAAACCGATCTCTTTCCCCCACACACCCGGAGTCAATCCCCATCTGTCTCAGTGAGCACGGCCTTCCACGATCAGCTCGGCAAGACCTTCCCTGGGTCACACTGGCCGGACTCTGCTCTTTGCCACCTTCAAATTCATATTCTTTCTACTTCTCTCACATTTTAGCCACGTGAGTTAAGAAATGGGATAAGATCTGGTACTCTGCCTTTCAGATTACCTTCATCTTGGGTCGTAACCAATTTCTTTTTTTTTTTTTTAATATTTATTTATTTTTGAGAGAGAGAGAGAGAGTGTGTGTGTGTGTGTAGGGCAGAGAGAGAGGGGACAGAGGATCAGAAGCAGGCTTCGCAATGACAGCAGAGAGCCCGACATGGGGCTTGAACTTGGGCCCATGAGATTGAACCATGAGATCATGACCTGAGCCGAAGTGGGATGCTTAACTGACTGAGCCACCCAGGTGCCCCAGGTTGTAGTCAATTTCTAACATGTTTGTTATACAGTTCAATGGTTTTATTTCTCCCTCTTTCTCTCTCTAGATAGATAGATATCTATGGATAGATAGATATAGATAGATATCTATAATCTTGGAGATTTATATTAATTAAATGTTTTGGGGGAGCCCACCCTTAAACTGACTGAGGAGGTTGGAGTTCTAGTGTCTTACAAGGAGCTTCGTCTAGAAACAGCAGTCTGGTAGGATCTAGAAGGAAAGAGGAAGTCCTGGTGGCCCCGTGGCAGTTTTCTGACATCCCTAGAGCCCACCAGTGGGCAGGCTGAGGTCGGCAGCTGCTTCCACACACGGAAAACGGTTCTTCGTGTGGCAAGGCCCAAGGGCCAAGGCCAGACAGGCACAGCCAAGTAGGATGTCACATTTGTCTTGTATGATACACATGACTGCTTCACGTCTCACTGGCCAAGGCGATGCGGTGGGTCGTAGATTCCAGGGGTTTTTACAACGGCGAATTGCATGAGTTGACATCTTGAGCAAAAGTGTAGTAACACCTGCATGCACCCCACAAACGAGGCTCATTGTCTAGGGGTCCACACTGCTAAGAACAGTACTTCGGCTGTTTTGGAAATTAGAACCAGTCTGCTGTCCTGTAGTCACCCCTGGGACCGTGGGGAACACCCCAGGGCCAGGTCCAAATGGAAGCCCACCAAGCAGGACTCTGTTACCAGGGATTATGTTAACACATTACTCTTCTCCGTTAACACATCATGATGGATTCATTTGCGAGATAATCAACTCTCCAGAGCAGGCCACCTAAGTAAACAGAGCACAGGAAATGTGTTCTGAACGGAGAGCACACGAATCTGAAATAATCACAAGTTTGGCTCCTATTCGTGAGGGCAGGTCCCCAAAGGGGATGATAGGGCAAGGAGAGAGTGAGGAGGATCTTAAGAAGAACAGTGTAAGATGAAGTTACTGGGACCCGGACAGTGTTATGGAATGGAGTGTGGAGGAGGAAGAGGGGGAGGAGGGAAGGAAGTCACATTTCTTAAGCAGCAAATGCAAACTAATGCTTCATTCATTCCATTAAATCTTCACATCGCCTCTACGAGGCTGGTATTAGGAGCTCCATCTTGAAGATGATGGGGGTAACTCAGAGCTATAGGTGAGATCAGAGGGGTTAGGTCAACTACCCAGGGTCACAGAGGAGGTAGGTGGTCCCCCCAAAAACTGACCCAGCTCTGTCCAAGCAGTTGAATTGGTTCTCCAATTTTACCCGGGACCAGAATCAGTCTCCGGAGCTTGGAAACCACACCAGAGAGCCTGATCTCTGGGACCCAGGAATCTACACTTCTACAACTAGCCCGCGTGCTCCTGACGCAGCTGGTCCACAGAGCCCAGTTTAAGAAGTACCACAGACTGTTAATAGAGGGCTCACTTCAGCAAGGAAAGCCTGAGTTGCCCCAGGTATGCTCAGTGTCTCCTTCTCTACAGAACCCTCGGTGCTCTTAACCCACTGCTAGGGAGCGGAGCTGCACTTAAATTGTTCCCCCCAGGCACCTGTTTTGGACGGGTATAATTTACATTGGATTGGAAGTTCTGTTCAAGGCTAAAATGCGAAGACAATTTGGACAAGTACACTGGACAGATTTAGGCAGAGACAAGTAAGTGGCCAACTGATTCGCAGTCCCTGAAGTCCTGACAAATAGAGGTGCTGCTTACATTCGCAATTTAAAGGTGTCTTTAGTCCAATTTTCCTAGCATCTGACTGAATTAGTGGTTCTATGCATATGGCGAAGAGTGCCACCTGGCAGAAACTCATGGCTGTTGATGTTCATTTCCTGAGACCCTTGGCTGGGTCTTCAAAGCGAGGTGTAGGAAGAAAATATAAAAATAGATACAATCATCTTTTCCAAAGTGTGTTTGGGGCTATTTTATCATATACCCATTATATTAATACAGAAATATGTAGGGGTGTGTGTTCACTGTTGTCCATCGATGAGAAGACAGTATAAAAAATGTTGAAGACCGTAGATGATCGAATCTTGGTTTTGACCATTTATTTCCATTGCCCCCAGTGTTACGCTGTGGTTTAAGCAAAGATGGAATCCCTCTTAGTATGTCTCCCGCTCTCTCACTCTCAACCTCTCTCGCTGAGTGCCCCCACTCATATTTCTGAATCATCTAACCACTAACTGTTCTCTTTTGCCACTGCTCCTACCCCACCAGCCCATAAATGGCGTCTTTGAAGCCTGCTGAGATTTCATAGTTTGAGGGTTTGTTGTCTTTTTCATCCTACTGAACTGTGAGTTCATGAAAAACTGTCACTGGGTGGGCATGACACTGGGGTGTCAGAGTCAAAGATGATGGAATGCTCATTTGCTTATATATATATATGGCTTAAACATATATATATATATACATACACATATGTATGTATATATATATACACACACATATATATATCCATTCATATATAATGTGTGCCTTTATGTGTATATGTATAAATATGCATGGGTGTGTATATTTGTGTTTATGTGTATGTATGTGTGTGTTTTAGAATTGCTAAGTCTAACTTGTACATAGGTTAGTTGTAAAACGAAGTGATATAATCCATGAAAAGTACTCAGCATGGGGTCTGATATCTACCAAGTGCTCCATAAATATTAGCTTATGTTATTTTTTTATTTTATTATGTTAGATATATGATCAATTTTATATGCCTGAAAGACTAACTCTATGTTCCTCATACGGTGAATATTCTTAATCCTTTGCACACACAGTATCTGAGAATTTTCTTGTACTCACCATTTCTGCTGTGCAATAAGGTTTACGCTCAACATTTCATGTACTATATTCACACAGCATTTAAAAATTTTTTTCACGTAAGGAACAACATTCAGTTTGTTAGCTCTTCCATTCATTACCTATTCCCAATCACTGTTTGGTCTACTCTTGTTTTCCTTGGCTATGAATCCATCAAACTTTCCAGAAACGCCTCAGACACCCAGAGCTCATTTCTGTAGGCTTTTTGAAACATGTAATTTCTCATTTTCCATAATATTCTTTCTAACCACGAGAATGCTGACCACTTCCTGCTTGAAATTTATTTGAGGAAAGTCCCTTTTTGTTGACCCAAGTTCCGATATTTCCCCAGTTCTGCTTTTTCCCATGATCCTGCAAGAAGAAAAAAAAGAAAACCCAAAAGTATGGGGTGGCGCCACGTGTTGGTTTGCATGAAGCCCTGTGATGGCTCTTCACTGTGAAGAATCAGAATCGAGTTCTGATATTTGCCCAGACTCTGGGTGTAGCTGGTCTTCTCCATTGTCGTGCGGGACTCGACACTTTTCCTGATAGAATCTGTTGTCGTGAAACTTCATTCACAAAGCCTCCTTGAGAGAGACCACATCCAGCCTTAAATCCGAAAGTCTGAATAAAGTGCTTTCTTCCGAGAATGTGACGTGCAGGGTTTAATCTCTCCCGAAGGGGCGCTGGTCGCCCAAGTTGAACGACACGCGACCTTGGTGAAGCTCCCTTGGAGGTGTAGAATTCCACTCAGGAAGTCCGCAGGTGACAGAATTGCTGGGGCCTGGGGGACCAGGCCACTCGCATCTCTCTGCAGCTGAGCCACACGCCCTGGTGCCAGGTGGGGTTAAGATCCGGCATTTGGCAAATTTGTCAAATTTGTCAAGTCCATCGCTTGGACTTGCATTGCGACGCTCCAATTCCCCGACTCAGGTGAGATGGCCCGCACAGGCGCAGGTGGAAAAACAGAAGCGCGGGCCTTTGGTCCAGAGTGAGGGCTCCCTGCCACCCAGAGCTTACCGGAGGGCAGCAGAAGCAAAGACAGGGTCTCAGCAGCGTCCCACGACACCAAGAGCTGGGAGACTGGAGCAAACACGAGCTGTGACCATTCCCCCACTGTGGCCAACCTGACAAATCGCTCTGTCTGCCGTGACAAGCAGAGGGAGGGGTCAAGGACAAACAGGACGAGTTCCCACGCTTCACTGTGATTTTGATTTCCACTTCCCTGATGATTAGCACCTTTCCATATATATATGTTGGCTGTTTCTATAGCTTCTTTGGAAAAAATACCAGTTCAGTACCCGTGCCCATTTTTAAATTGTTTTTTGGTTTGCTTGTTTTGTTGCGTTGGGTTTTGTTGTCGTTGTTTTGCTGTTGAGCTATAGGAGTTCGGGTGTGTTTTAAATATTAACCCCTGATCAGATATACAGCTTGCAAATGTTTTCTCCCATTCTGTAGGGACTGCCTTTTCGCTTCGTTGCTCCCTTCGCTGCTCAGCAGCTTTTTAGTTTGATGGACCCCTGCTGGTTCACATTTGACTTGGTTGCCTGTAATTCTGGTATCATCGCTAAAAAAAAAAAAATCATTGCCAAGACCAGTGTCAAGGAGCTTTCCCCCTATGTTTTCTTTAAGGAGTTTTAGGGTCTCGGTTCCTCCATTTAAGTCTTTAATCCATGCAGGCCCACAGGTGGGAGATGACTCTGGCCCATGAATAACAATGGTTGCAAGGGCCCGAGATTCTCAGGCTACCAGGATATCTCCGCAGGGAGGACATGTTTATTGTGAGATGGTCCCAGAGATTTAGGCCTCCCCTCCCCCACCCGCCGCAGTAGGTTCTTCATCTTGGTTGCACCTTGAAATCAACTAGGGAACCTTAAAAATCCCCGTGCCTGGGCCTCACTTATGCAGACTGTGACTCAATGGGTCTGGGGTTCAGCCAGGGCTTTGGGGTTTGAAAGCACACAGGTGATTCCACTGCTCGGGCCAAGTCGAGAACCACCACTTTCGAGTAACTGCTCAATTGCAATTGGTTCTTAGACTCCAGCATGCCTCAGAGTCACCCGGGGGACTGCCGAGACCTCAGATTGCTCAGTCCCGCACCAGTTTCTGATTCAGTAGGTCTGGACCTAGAGCCCAGGAATTTGCATCTCGAACAAGCTGGGCCCACGGGATGCTGTTGCTGCTGGGCCGGGAACCGCGCTTTGAGAACGCGGGCTCTGCTAAGTGATTCCCAAACGTCATTGGCTTCGGTGGCCCCGCCCTGGAGCCCCTGGGTCAGTATATTTGAGTCCCGACAGCTGCATGTTAAATAGGAGCCAGGTGGTCCCCAAACAAGTGATCTAAAGACAAATCTGTGCAAAACCACGCTCTGGACACAGAGATGACACTCCTTTCCCTTTGCTCCCATCCAAGCCGAACTTCAGCTCTGTGCTTGTTGCCCTGTGGACACATGTGGGGTAAGTTATTTGGATTTTGTCTTCTAAAGGCCCAATGTCTTAGGGGCGTTTGTGGAGGTAAAGCTACAGAAGGACATCTGGGTCTCCCGGAAGGGCGAGGGGAGAAGGCTGCTTCTCACCTGGTTTGAAGAGGGAAGGGAGGGAAGGGGGTAGGGAGGGCCGGGGAGGCCCGTGGATTCTGAAAGTGTGAGTTAAGTTTTGGGAGAGTCAGTGGGACGAAAGCTCAGAGACGAAAAGAAAACAGCGCTAGAGGGGCGCCCGGGTGGCTTCGCTCGTTGGGCGTCTGACCCTTGATTTCGGCTCGGGTCATGATCTCAGAGTTTGTGAGTTCTAGCCCCACGTCGGGCTCTGTGCTGACAGCACGGAACCTGCTTGGGATTCTCTCTCTCTCTCTCTCTCTCTCTCTTTCTCTCTCTGCCCCTCCCCTGCTCATGCTCTCTCTCAAAATAAATAAAGAAACGTACAAAGAAAAAGAGTCCTAGAAAATCAAGTTCTCTTTCTGCACGCTGCGGTGGGCAGGCGGAGATTCCCTCCAGACACATGAGCCATACGTTCAACTGCTTGAACAGTTGCCAGCTGGCTCCATTTCCTACATAACCTGGTTTTGTTTCCTCAAAATCTCACTTAGTAAGTGGATTTAGAATGAATATTGGGACGTGTGAGCTTTGTCGCCGATCATTCGTGATTTATGGATTTCATAGCCTCCTCTAGGTCATTGCTTAGTCGACATTCTCTACCTCTTCCCAAACGGGGAAGCAACAGCTTGTTTCATGGTGTTTGTTCTTCACTCACAAACCCTTTTGAGACCCATAGGCCACATGACGAATAAAAATTCTTTTTACTTAGAAATTTGCGTTGCTGTCCCTGAAACTGCCCCCGGAACTAGGAATAAAGCTTTTTTTTTTATACGTGTGCAGATTTTTACTGACTTCATTTTAAGTTTATTTATTTATTTTGAGAGAGCGAGAGAGAGAGAGTAAGCACGAACAGGGGAGAGGCAGAGAGAGAGAGAGAGAGAGAGAGAGAGAGAGAGAGAATCCCCAGTAGGCTCCACCTTTCCAGTGCAGAGCCCAACGCGGGGCTAGATCTCACGACCTTGAGATCATGAGCTGAGCCAAAACCAAGAGTCGGACGTTTAACCGACTGAACCTCCCACATGCCCCCCGATTTTTATTAACTTTTACAGATAGTTAACATTTCATACTCCTTTGTACGTTATCCTACCAAAATGACTCCCCCCCCCCCCCCACCCCGGCCGGGTCAGGAAGGCCAAAATATTGGGCTTGGAGCGCCACCTGGTGGCAGGATGGTTCTGAACTCCTTTGCCCTGGGCTGGATCTTCCAGAGGTAACTTCTGCCCCCTTGAAGGTGTTTCTGCAGGTGTAGATGCAGAAAGGATGGTTTTCTCCAACTCTAGAAACACCACCGCGAGAGGGATGGAGATCAGAAAAAGCAAATTAGAAGACAAGGGACAAGAAAACCTATTGGGGGAGGGAGAAGGGAAAGGGAAGAGGTACTTGGCATTGTGAGGAATCAAATCAAGACTTTCTGGAGTCTTCCTCTCCACTGGAGCCCTGGGCCTCCACCCTACACAGACCCTTGTCCTGCTTTCAGAGTGCCCTCGTATTTGAATTAAATGCCTGTTCCCCAAACCTTCCTGCACGTTTTCAGGCTGTGGTATATCGACCCCTTCCCCTCGGCAGACGTCACCACCCCCAGTACTCAACCTCACCTCCTACATCACAGAGAAACTGGGGGCCCCCTGACGTGCACCGTCTTCACCATCTCAAAAAACGAGATTCTTCCCCCAAAGAGCCTGTCCACCGAGATGCCTATCCTATTCCTCAAGGAGAGGGGGCCCTCCCTTTGGGGTCCCTTCCCCTTGGGAAGTGAAAACCCCACCCAGCCTGCTCCTGGCTCCCTTCCTTAGGCCGGCTTAGAACACCTGCCCAATCAGGTATACTCCATCTTGGGGAACCGTGCTTTGCCATCCTGCGGGCGCTTCTCCTCACCTGACCGGGGGGGGGGGTCTTTCAAAGTCATTTTCCTTCCAGGGCTGTTCGTTGTGGCATTGTTTGTGATTAAAAAAAATTAATAATAAGGACAAACCCAAATGTCAGTCAATAGGGGGTTCATTAAGTAAAATGTTACATCCGCACAACGTGTACAGCTTCGCCACTAAAAATAATAATAAGGGGGACCTGGGGGGGGCTCAGGCGGTTAAGCGTCCGACCCTTGATTTCGCCTCAGGCGGTGATCTCACGGGTTCGCGAGTTCGAGCCCTGAGGCAGGTTCTGCGATGACAACGTGGAACCTGCTTGGGATTCTCTCTCTCTCCCTCTCCCTCTCAAAAAGAAACATTTAGAAAAAATTCAAAACGGGGCTATAGCTGGAAAAATTGGTACAGAGCAGTGCTCCTCATATCCCGTTTTTGCAAAAGAATTGTCCGTAATTCTATGTCCGTATCTACCGAGGAAAGACCTCGAGGGTCATGAACCACAGCGTTAATAATGATTTTCTTTAAGGAGTGCAGTTTGGAGGACTTTCATCTTCTGTGTTCTCCATTCCCGAATTTGAATGTTTAGAACTACGTAGGAATCCTCTAATCGGGAGAGATTTAGATACAAGAAAACTTCCCTTAATTTTACCGCTATAATCCTCTGGGTCTCCCTTCCATTTTTACCCACATTTATCAACTGATACGTGCCCAGGGCTGAGCTGGATGAATAAAACGGCCCTCGGACTCAAAGGGGACGCTGTCGGTTTAGGTGGGCAAGGTGGCAGAACTTTTGCGAGCCTGCTTCGTCCTCTAAGAATGGGTACTGTGATCGCCACCGCAGGTGGACGTGGGCTGCAAATGGGTAGAGCCCCGGATGGGTGCCCGGGATGCCAGGAGAAGAGGGGCCTGGGGACTGACGACGCGGGGTCGAGGCCCGCGCGAGCAGGGGGCCGGTGGAGCCGGGCAGGGCCACCGGGAGCTCCCGACTGAAAGGCCCCGGCAGATCACTGGGTGCTCCCGTGACTTTCAAAACTGGGGTGAAGGGCGGGCAGGCGGAGAAGGCCTCAGGGTCGGGACTAACTTGGGGCCTCCCTCTGGGGAGTGGGAGCGAGGTCCAGGAGCGCTGAGAGGGGAAGTAGGGAAGAGGCAGGATCTGGATCGCAAAGGAGAGGGTCTAGCGGCTGCCGGGCCCAGGCTTCCTACGGTGGTTGGGGCCGAGATGAGTCATTCTGGAAGGTTCCGCGGCGTGCGGCCCGGCTAGCCGCTGAGCGGGACCGGTGACCGCGCGATGCCCTCCCCCGTAGCGTGAAATCCCTCATAACCTGGCTTTTGATTCTTCCACTCAAAACGACTTGGTCGAACGTCACCGGTAATCCTCCGTTTGCCAAATGAGGCGACTTTTTCTAGACCCCGCGATCTTTTCTGCTGCTGGGATATCTGAGGGCGGTCAAAAGCACGATGCTGCAGCCAGAGTCACCTGACTGTTTTAACCTCTGTGGGCTTTAGTTCCACATCTATGACGTGAGACCAGCCAGTCCCCGCCCCCCCCCCCCCACCTCAGGGGGTTCCTGGCAGAGGTGAGTCGGGAAAGGACAGAGGGCAGCTCTCCCCCAGGCTCAGCCGCGGCTCCCGAACCCTTCCTTTCTTCCCCGACTCTCCTCGCTTCTCTCTCCATCCCCTCCTCCCTTTATTCCAGAAACATCTACGGAACTGCCACTATCCCACGGCCACTGGGTCGGGTGCATGGGGACGCAGGGATAAAGTCCCTGCCCTCGGGGGCTCCCAGTCCCGAGCGGGCACACACGAATCAATGCACAAATGCTAAGCGTTTGAGGAAAGGAGAGCAGAGGTGGCTCGGCCCTTCCGGAGTGTGGAGCACGGGCCGCCGGCTCTGTGGGAGGCGGTCTAGACCAGGCCGGCCCACGGGTGAAGGCCAAGCTGAGTCCCGGGGGAGTCTCAGAAGCGAGCCAGGTTTGGGCGGAGGAGTGACGTGGGGGCAGAGTGGGACTGGGGAGGGGAGGTGGAAGAGTGGGTCAGAGGCAGGGGCCTTGCCCTTGGGGAGCTGGAAGGGACAGAGCTGGTGGCAACAGTCCTCTGTTTTGGATCTGTAGGCCTGCCCTTCTCCTTCCCCCTCTTCTTCCGTGCCCCTCCTCCTCTTCCCCTCCTCCCTTCCCCCTTTGCCCCCTCCCCCTCCCTCTCCCCTCCTCCCCCTCCCCCTCCTCCTTCTCCCCCTCCCCCTGTGCCTTCTTCCCCTCCTCCCCTCCCCCTCCTCCCCTCCCTCTCCCCCTCCCCCTCCCCCTCCTCCTCCTCTCTGTCCTCCCCCTCCTCCTCCCCCTTGCTCCTCCTCCCCCTCCTCCTCCTCTCTGTCCTCCCCCCCTCCTCCCCCTTGCTCCTCCTTCCCCTCCTCCTCCTCTCTGTCCTCCCCCCCTCCTCCTCCTTGCTCCTCCTCCCCCTCCTCCTCCTCTCTGTCCTCCCCCTCCTCCTCCCCCTTGCTCCTCCTCCCCCTCCTCCTCCTCTCTGTCCTCCCCCTCCTCCTCCCCCTTGCTCCTCCTCCCCCTCCTCCTTCTCTCTGTCCTCCCCCTCCTCCTCCCCCTTGCTCCTCCTCCCCCTCCTCCTCCCCCTTCTCCCCACCCCTCTTCCTTCTCCCCACCCCTCTTCCTTCTCCCCCTCCCCCTCCCCTCCTCCCCCTCCTCCCCCTCCTCTTCCCCCCTCTCCCTACTCCTCCCCTTCCCCCCTCCCCCTCCTCCTCCTCCTCTTCCTCCTCCTACCCCATTCCCCCTTCCTCCTCCCTCCTCCCCTGTTTCTCATCTTCCCCTTCCACCCTGCCTCCCCTCCTTCCTTCTTCATCATCCTCCTCCTCCCCCTCCTCCTCCCGCTCCTCCTCCACCTGGCTCTGCTGTACACGTTGTATGGATGTAACATTTGACTTAACAAATCTCCTATTGATTGACATTTGGCTTTGTCCTGATTTTTAACCTAAATTACAAGTAGTGTCACAACAAACACCTTTGGAGGGGAAACGACACCTCATGAATGTCCACACCTTCTGCCTTGTGCTTCTCTTTGGAAAAACGTTTGCTTTGTCTCTCTCCTTCTATCGTTTTAAGCAGGAACATTCACCTTTTATTTTATATATATTTAAAAATTTTTTTAATGTTTATGTATTTTTGAGAGACCGAGTGTGAGCAGAGGAAGGGCAGAGAGAGAGGGAGACACGGAATACGAAACAGGCTCCAGGCTCCGAGCCGTCAGCACAGAGCCCGACGCGGGGCTCGAACTCACGGACCGCGAGATCATAACCTGAGCCGAAGTCGGACGCTCAACCGACTGAGCCCCCCAGGCGCCCTTATTTTATATATATTTACAGACATATGCATATACAGAGAATCTTAACCTAGCTCGGAATGTCATTTGGTTTCTTTGTACTATTTAAGCAAACCTTTTATTGCAGGCTGGCTTTAGATTTAGGAAAGAGTCGCCAAGATCGTACAGGCAGTGGCTATGCAGCCCACACCCAGTTTGCGCGGCCGTTAACATCTTCCGTTACTGGGTACGTTTGTCACCATCACTGAACCAATATCGATGCGTTATTATCAGTTAAAGCCCGTACTGCATTCGGGTCTCACTAGTTTTCCCCTGGTCCGGTATTTCGTAGATTACCCCTCAACGTGGGTTTGTCTTTCCCTTTTTTTTTTTTTTTTACAGTTATTTATTTAATTTATTAAATACAAGTACGTGTTAAGCTACATACGGGTTCACACTGAGATCTCCAACCAACCCAGTGGCGCGTGGTCCCTTCTAGTTGAACTTTAGAAAGACTCGCCCCTGCCCAATGGCTAATGCTTAAGGCTTTACGAGCTAGAATATCCTCTCCGTCCCACTGCAGGCCCAACGGGACAGTCGCACAGGATGGTCTTGTCGCACAGGATGGTCATCAACCAACTCACTCAGCTGTGCGGCCATCGGTGCACACTGCCCCCCAGTGCCCTGGCCCTACAACCCGACCTTGAGGCTGCCCCCACTCCCGATTCCGAAATCTTACCTGTGGCTTCGGAGCCTCTCCTGAACTTACCACAGGCCAGGCCTTGTCTGAGACCCAACTGGCCTCCCTCTCTGTCGTGCTGTTCCCTGACCATCCCGTCCTCTTCAGGCTGGGTGAGTGACGCCTGGTCGCCGAAGAGAGAAACCGGATGATGAGGACATGTGAACAGAAGGGGTGTGGAGGAGGGACGCGGAGTTGGTGGGAGCCAGAAAACTCCCCCTCCCGCTCTTGTCAAAACGGTGATGGGAGGCTTGATCCCGTTTGGCTTTTCGCTGTGGGCCTTCGTGAAGGGACGAGTCAAAAGCGTGCACAGCAGAAGCCGAGTGCCGAGTTCTGATGTTCCTCTCTACTGTCACTGCTCCCTTGACCTTTGCCTTCAGTTCCCACGTCCCTGCAAGAAGGTGACCTTGCAGCTCTAAAGTGCTATGGCTTCTTGTGCCGTCTTGGCCCGTTACTTGAGACACTGACTTCAGGAAACACAGGAATGGGTTGCCGCTGACGGAAAGACAGGTTTTCAGATCATTGGTTTATAACCTGGGACTGTCTCAAGAAGGGAGTCTGCAGGGGACTGCTGAGACCTTGCCCTGCCCCTGCTTGTGCAGTCAGACATTCTGTTGAAAGGGGATAGTCCTATTCATCAGGCTGAAACCAGCTTCCGTTTGGTTTAGCTGAGCCACCATGTACAGTTGCACAGGTTGTTCACTGCTCAAGACTGGTTGGCCATATGGGCAGATGAGGTGGTAATCCAGCCCTCCCTCTTCTTACCTAGCTCTGTGCCCTGATCTGGGGCTCTGATAAGCCACAGGGAGAGTGCCTTTAGCTAAATTTTTCATCCAGAGGGCTGCCATTTTCTTTTATTTTTTAAGGTCATTTATTTCTTGGAGAGACAGAGTGAGCAGGGGAGGGGAAGAGAGAGAGAGAGAGAGAGAGAGCGAGAGAGAGAATCTCAAGCAGGCTCTGTGCTTGGGCCCAAACCCATGAACTGTGAGATCATGACCGGAGCCAAAATCAAGAGTCAGACACTTAACCGACTGAGCCACCCAGGCGCCTCGAGATATTGTATAGACTACACTTTAAGCTTTTGTTTGAAATGAGAAATAATAGTACAAATGGAGAACGGTGGTTGGGAATGAGCATAACTGGGCAGGTGTAATTACGAGTGCGAATACCGCGTGCTCTGGAAGGGTGGGCCAAGGGAGTCGGGAGTCAGGGAGGAAGGAGGAGTCAGGAAAAAGCTACGGAACTGTTGGGAACAGGTGTGGGAGGACCATGAGATGGGCAGTGGCTGCTACCTGCGACGGAGTCCCGTGGCCCTTCCTGCCTGTGTCCGCGCCGAGCGGGAAGGGCCGCCTGCTGGGAGCCACCACGGGAAGCTTCACCGGGACTCCCGGACGCGGCCACGGCACCCATGCGCTCAGGGTCTCCGCGCCTCGATGCCCAACCAGGATGGGCTCACATCAGATCCGGCCTTTGTGTAGAGGAATCCTCTTGTGCATTTCTGCATCCGAATCCCTTGCTGAAGACCTGTTTCTTTTACGTGACTCCTTCCACGGTAGGCTTTTCTAGAGCTCGTGTTGATTTTCTTTGGTTGGTTGCTTGGTTTTTGACAAACAACGGATGCCAGGTACCTGGTGCTGTCCTAGGTCTTGAGCCTTCTGTAGGGTTCCACGGTGTTTCTGTATGTGGCACTTTGCTGTGGCCTTGACGTGGCAGAGCCATCCGCTGCCCTGCGAACGCTCTGGTGCTCGCTGACAACAGAGGAGAAGGTCACGGCCCAGAGGTGAGCGAAGTCCACGACGAGAGAGTCCTGATCATACTATCCCTACTCCGTGAGTGTTTACTCTGGGCCGGGTACTGTTCTCAGGGCTCCACAAGCGTGACTTAATCTTCAAAGCCACCGTATGAGGAAGTTGCTGTTATTTTTATCCCCGTTTGAGAGACGGGAAAACCGAGGCTCGGAGACGCTCATCTGGGGTGTGTATGTTGCCTCACTGGAGTGCTTAATGGCAGATCGTCTCCATTTTGAAATAAAGACCTGTGTCAGCATGTGTGGCAAGGGGAAGAACAAGAAGGTGGTGGCCAAGACTTTGTACCCTCACGGGGCAGGGCAACTTTCCACGTGGGACTAAACTTCTGGTTCGCGGTGACCATCCTGCCCTGGTGTCGATTTCGTTTTCATCTTTCATGGTTACTGGTTGTGCGGATAAACCTGTAAGGACTAGACCCAACCAGGCGCCCCGCTTTCCGAGATCCCAGCTGGTCTGTCATTCACTGACATTTCGTGGCCCGGAAGCCAGGGCACGTGTGTGTCTGGCTTTTCTAGAAAGGCGGACCCGCTCTTCAGCCTGAAGTTCAGCCCACTACGAGAAGTCATGTGCCCTTACTTTTTAAAACTTGATTTCTGAGCAAATGGTTCCTGATCTCTGGGCTCACTATCATGAAGGCTTCTGGGAAGGCCTTGAACCGCCAGATGGAGAGGTTAGACAAGGAAGGGACAGCAAAGAGGGGACAGAATAATAGTGTGTGTGTGTGTGTAAATGTCACCCCCTCCCCACCCTGCTCCCAGTGTGGTCTCTTCCAATTCAAGGAGTATAGGCCGTGATAAAACACCCTACCCCATTCCAAATGGTTCTCTTGGCCCAGGAGTCAGCAAATGTTTTCTGTGAGGTAAAGATTTCAGGCTTTGCGGGTCAAGAGGCACATTGAAGGGGCGCGTGGGTGGCTCAGTCGGTCGAGCGTCCGACTTCAGCTCAGGTCATGAGCTCGCAATTCTCACGAGATGAGAACATTCTGTCTAACCGGAGCGTAAAGCTAGCGGCCTTTATCAGATTGATTGCAAATGTTTATTTGTAAAAGTTATTCTTTACCCCCACCCCACATCCCGGGCTGGCTTTGGCCCACATGCTATAGTTGCTGACCCCTGTGCTTAAACCTTCTGAGGCCTTCTGAGAGCCCCAAATCCAATTCACTTATCAATCTGATAAAGACCACTAACTTTACGCTCCAGTTAGACGGAATGTTCTCATCCCCTGAAAGAATACCATTCTTGTCATTAGTAGACCTGCAGGACAAAGAAGTGCCCCCAATTATGATATTTGGAATTTTAACAATTAAAAACTTTGTACCAGTTATGTAAATCATTTTACAAATGACTTTTCCACCCTGAATTTCAGTTTTGAAATTTTAAAGCACAGTCAATAAATGATTTGGCAACAGTTAAGAAATCGCAAGTTCCCTTCTTCCCACATCGACTTCTGCAAACCACGTGAGAGGTTCCGCTGATGGTAAAGCAGCCAAGTTCAGGAAGTTGGTCAGTTTCTTTCCCCAGAGTGTGCCTACTGCACACAGGGTACCGTCCGCTGTGCTGCAGGTGACGGAATGAGAAATTAAGACGACGACAGAACAGCGGTAAGCCACTTCCACTCTTTTGGCAAGTGTTTCCAACAGAATACATGGTTTCTGACTCCGGAATGTGGTTCGGTGGCGAATGGTGTGAACCGAGAAAAGTGATGAATGGGGCCGAGAGGTATAAAAAAGGTGAAGAATCGAAACAATTCTAAAGGTAGGCAATGTGGCCTGATAGGCAGTCAGTTTCGAAAATCAAATGCAGGGGTCTTATTAATTTGCACAGGACAGCAAGCACGTTCCAAGTTCGGAGTTGACGATCACTCTCTGGTCCTGCCAGAAACGATGTCCTCTTCTAGAACTGAAGGGTTGGAAGTCAAGTGGGCGGAGAAGTGTTTTTCCTTTGCTACCTCCGCAGAGAAGGGCAAGCTGTGTGATCTCACATGCATGAGTCACTTCGTAGGGCCTAGGCAAAGCCTGGAATTAATATACTCCTAGAAGCTTAGTGTTCAAAATCGCTTGCTACTTTGCTTGTTCGGTATGTTGAGGCAAACACGTTACCACCTTCTACGATTGCGTTCTACTGTGTTCTACAGCGTTTAGATCTAGCAGGTGCTCAGTTTTTGTTATTGTTGAGAACTGTCAGATTGAAAATCAGACTTTACAGTTTGAAGAAGTGATGTGTTTTCTTCTTTTTTTAAGTTTATTTATTTATTTTTGGGAGAGAGAGAGAACAAGCTGGGCAGGGGCAGAGAGAGAGAGAGGGAGACACAGAATCCGAAGCAGGCTCCAGGCTCTGAGCCGTCACGGCAGAGCCCGACGCGGGGCTCGAACCCACGAACGGCGAGATCATGACCTGAGCCAAAGCCCGATGCTTAGCCCACTGAGCCACCCAGGTGCCCCGTTTCTTGGCTTATCTCTCTGTTTCTCTCCCCCCCCCCCACCCCGCCTTTGCTCATATGTTTGGTCTCTTAAACTTCATATGCGTGAAATCATAAATTTGTTTCTCTCTGACTTATTTCACTTAGCATCATGCCCTCTCGATCCATACGTGCCATTACAAACGGCAAGCTTTCATTCTTTTTTGTGGCCGTGTGAAGTTTTCAATCCATGTAATGCCCATTTTAAGCTTATTTATTTATTCATTTTGAGAGAGAGAGCATGAGCATGAGCAGGGGAGGAGAGAGAGAGGGAGAGAGAGAGAATCCCAAGCAGACTGTACTGCCAGCACGGAGCCTGACGGGGGGCTCGAACTCACGAACCATGAGATCATGACCTGATCCGAAATCAAGAGTCGGACGCTCAAGTGACTGAGCCACCCAGGTGCCCCGCATTTAATGCCCCTTTTAGATCTTGAAAGTAAATTAAGTCTGTACCGAAATTTTATGGTGCTTTATAAGATGACTACAGTGGCCGACACAGCCGGTGGTCGATATGGAAATGCACACGAAGTTATCCAACCGCTACCTGATAACTTGTAAGCCGCCGTGGTAGCCGCCACCAATATAATTGTATTATAAGAAAGTGAAAATAGGGGCGCCTGGGTGGCCCAGTCGGTTAGGCGTCTGACTTCAGCTCAGGTCACGATCTCGCTGCTCGTGGGCTGGAGCCCCGTGTCGCGCTCTCTGCGGTCAGCGCGGGGCCTGCCTCGGTTCCTGTCTCCCTCTCTCTCTGCCCCTCCCCAGCTCGTGCTTTCTCTCTCCAAAGTAAATAAAAACATACAAAAAATTAACAACAACAACAACAACAAAGAGAGTGAAACTAGAATAGTAATAAAATCAGACTAAGCTTGTTCAAGTGCCCTGCCTCCCTCCCATGGGTGAAGGGTATCTCAGCAGGTGCCCAAGAGGAGAGCCATGGCCTTGTGGCAGCACCGGATGGCTCTTTGGTCCTTTCCTTCAAGAGCACAGTCCTTTTTCAGAGGGTGAGGAGGCCCCAGGAAGACCTGAAGCGTATTCATCAGTCCCTCGGTTTGATTTCAGAAAGCAAAAGCAAAGCTCCAAGTATGCCTGACCTGAAAAGCCGAGGCTGTGGCTCAGGGGGAGGGCAGGGGAGGCCTCTCGTTCTCCCCTGGTGGCCCCCTCTCATCCTGTCATGTACGAATCCTAAAATCTGCACGGCGTGTGTGAGGGGGAGGCAGGCAGGTGGCAAACCCAGGCTCAGGGGGGATCGAGGCGAGTGTCGAGGGGGAGGATGTTGCTACTCACGGGTGGTCTTTGAAACTCAGTTGGCTATTACTTGTGAGTGTCTTAGGGTCACCTCCAGAGTCCGCTGAGGGGGCCTTCATTCCCACGGAATGTCTGGAGTTCAGCTGAGTTACTCAGCGGAGCTGAGGAATTTGTTAACGTTTTAAACTCTGATCTCTAGTTTATGCCTATTCGGGGCTATAAACGCAAAGTAAATCTGAACGTACAGCCTGTTGGTTGTGGATCGACCTTAGCAAGTACAGGCTGTGTTGACTTCTCGGACGGTTACACGTAGCTCCTGGTGGGTGCACGCGTCTACCATCACTGGGTTCCAGTTGTTCTCTGGATACAGAGACGCTGAAAGAGCCCGGGGGCACTGCCACTTTGCAGAAAGGCAAGGCGGATGATCCGCCCCAGGCGTTTGGATCCGGAAGGTTCCAGGTATGGCTCCGAGGTCTCTGGTGATAATTGAAACCAGATCCTTGCCGACCAGCTGCTTGCTGCCAGCCCTAACTACTCGGGGATCTCTAGGCTCAATTTCAGCTCACCCGGCGGGGACACTCCCTTTGCATCCAGCACGTTCTCTTGCTGTCCTGCCTACAGCCCTCACCCCAGGGGGCTGGGTCCCTGGGGGTGGCCCCTCACCTCTGCCTGCCTCTCCTCAGCCAAGGCAGACTTTTCTGAGCCGTCCCGCACGCCGCACTGGTCTTCTAAAACTGCGCTTTTGGTGTCCGTTGGGGTCCAAGCGGAGAAGGAAGGTGTGAGGGGGGGACTGAGATGGGTTTGTGTTCGTTGTGGGATTCGGTTCCTTCAGAGCGCGAAGGAGAGAACTGGCCTGTGGTGTGCCCGTGGACCCAACCAAAGAACTGATTATGCACGGAAAAGAGGAAAGCGGTTGTGAAATAGTGGCTTCCTCGGTAGCTGTATTTGTCAGGGAAGGGGAAGTGAAGCAGGCGTGTGTGTGTGTGTGTGTGTGTGTGTGTGTGTGTAATTCACGTGCTTTCTGTAACAGGTCCTGGCTTGTTCTAAGTGTTCCAAGGCAGCACCCAGTTAGCAATCCAGACCGCGCAGACCCAGTCACCTTCAGCGGGGCGTCTCTCAGTTCTGGAGGCCAGAAGTCCAAAATCAAGGTGTTAACGGCACGATTGGTTCCTTCCTGGGGGGCTCAGAGGGAGAAGTCCCAGGCAGGTGTGTCCCCAGCTCCCCCAGCCCTGGGTCCGAGCCCCAGGACAACATCATAGACAACCAGGGCTGACTTCTTTTTAGAGACGGCCTCGGCCCAGTGAAACTTTAAAGAAAGGTTTTGTTTTCTTTAAAATCGGGAAAATAACAGAATCCAGCCTAGCTTATGTTTGTCTTTATACCAACACGGTCATAAAATACCATTTTTTAATGATTTTTTTTGGCTGGAGGAAGGGGCCCCCAAGGGCCAAAGCGCTTTGGGCCCATGAAAATCGTCACTTGGCCCCGTTGACAAGCACACTCTGCTTTCCGCCTTACCAGATATGCCAAGGAAACTTCAGGAATTGCCAGTGTGTCCCCAGTGAAGGAGATTTAAGTATTGATCCACAATCCCTGATCTGAAACCTGTGGGCCAGCATGGTGTCAGAGTTCAGAATGGGTATTTTAGCAAGACGGTGCATAGATGATACCTTACAAAACCCTTCTGACGGCCCAGGTCACGTGCATGGCTATTTCTGCCCTAAAACAAGAATGGTCCCGCTAAGTAGATAGATAGAGATTATAAGAGCCTTAGGTCAGTTCCGGTCAGGTTTTGCTACCAAATAAGTTACAAAAAAACAAACGAAGTCTTCCGGTGCTCAGATTTTTTTTAGGATTTCAGACTCGCATGGGGGTGGGGGGGACTGAGAATCTGGGCAAGAGAGGACCTGCACTGAGAAAATAAACCAGGGGCGCCTGGGTGGTTCCGTCAGTTGAGCGTCTGATTTTGGCTCAGATCATGATCTCAAAGCTCGTGGGTTCGAGCCCCCATCGGGCTCTGTGCTGACAGCTCGGAGCCTGGAGCCTGCTTGGGATCCTGCATCTCCCCCTCTCTCTCTGCCCCTCCCCTGCTCATGCTCTGTGTCTCTCTCCTTCAAAAGTAAATAAACTTTAAAAAAAAAAAAGGAAAGGAAAGAAACCATAAACCACTGACTTGGGTGCCAGAAGGCACGATTCTATCAATCCGTATGTCTGATTTCTTTTTCCTTTGTCCTTGTGTCGATAGCTCTCATGGTAGGTGATTCCCTTAGGTGATTGGTACCGGCTATTATTTCATACTCACGGCTGGGGCACCACATAGCTGACTGGCAGCTCCAGGCTCAAGGACGGGGCTTCCCAACAGATGCGTCTCAGCCCAAGATGAACGCCTGCGAGTCGCTTTTGGTCAGAGCGTGCCAATGTGATCATAGATGTTTTCTGTGGTGCAGGGCTGAGACCAGGGTGAGTAGAGTGAGACACACGTTTGGGTGCAAAATTTAAGGAGGACAGGAGATCGGAAAGCTCAGTAAGGAAGATACATAATATTTTAAGGTTCTATTTAAAAAGTCAAACTGGCCGACTCCAGCCTGCAGACCGGTTGCCTGTTTTATGAATAAAGTTTTATCGGCACCAGGGCTGGGATCAGGGTGAGGCGAGCACAGGGCGCCTTGCGAATGCAGGCTTGCGTTCTGCCCTTATGTCAAGTGTTGACTATGTAGCCCACCCGGGATTTTAAGTTGTGAAACCCCCGTTCGTCTTGATGACTAAGTTTTGGGGCGCCCCCTTTAATTTCGCACCCACAGCCCAGCTGCCGTGCTTGTCCATTTTCCCAGGGGGACGCCCCCGTCTCCTGTTGGGGTGCCGTCCGAGTCCGCAGGGCCGGGGAAGCAGGGGATGGGGCTCCCTGCTCTAGATGCGGGCTGTCCTTTCTCCTTGGCGGTTCGCCCCTGCCTTCACTTGTGCCCAGAGTCTTGAACCCGGGGCTCCGGATTCAACCTTTTGAGTCAGTGTCAGGGAGGGAGGACGGGGCTGGAGGGGGGTGGGGTGGACAGCAGAAGGAAGTGTCCTTTCTTCTCTCTGCCTCAGGTTCGCTTTTATTTGCATAGTTGCACTTTCTATCTTATTTGCACGATTACCCCCTTTCCCCTCAATCGTCTCTGCAGAGTTGCCATTTCTCTTCTGCCGGGCGGGATGGTTTGTTGCTCGTTGGCGGGAGGGTGTTTTGCTCGTTGGCGACACCTCAATGAGGCGAATTCTCCCTGGCGCCCTTCTCACTCCATCTGGGATCCGGTTCCCTCTGAGGTTCTTCTGGAAGCACGGCTCTGGGTACCCCAAGACAGGGGTGTGGCCAAGAGGAGAGGGGGGCGGGTCTCGAGGGTCTCCTCAGCTCCAGCTGGACGAGTGAGCTCAGGTTCACTCTGTCCGCCCTTGCCCAGTGGCCTGCCCACGGGCCTCAGCCCAGCACCCCGGGGAGATGATGGGCCTTCGCCGTCCGTTCGCCTCTCCCGTGGATGGGGAGGCTTGGCCGGTTGGGGATTTGTCCTCAGCTCCTGGGCTGGCTGGCTGCTCACCACTTCCCGCTCTCCCGCCCCAAGTGCGACCCTTGGAAGGGTGGGGTTAGGAATCTCAAGCTCCTCGCTCGCAAATCCCCCGAATATTCTGATCCCTTCTATGGCCCAGCTTTCTGGGAGGCCTTTTTCACCCCGAAAAGAATGATGAATTTCAAAAAGCTCACCTCCTCATCTTCAGTGCCTCCTAGAGGCTTTTCAGCTCACTTGTTCCTTGTATGAGGGAGACCCTAGCACCTGGAATTAGACGCGGAGGCCTTGACTTGAGGCCGCACGGGTCAGCCCTGGCCGCCGGGCCTGCCCAAGTAAAACCACCGGAAAATGCCTCTCCTCCCATCGTGCTAAGGGAAGAGTCTACCCTCTGTTCCTCGTGGGCCGCATGTAAAGATTAATTTTGAAATTGGTGTGAATTTATCATGAAAAATGACAGCAGAAACCTGACAGGCACTGCCTCAGCCAGGTGCTGCTCGTATGTGCCTTTGGTGCGATGGGACCAGAGTGGCACGTGGCTTGTGTGGTCTTCGTCCCCAAGACCCATCGCCCCAGGTGCATCGGGAGAGAAACGACAAATTCCAATGGAGGGACAGTCTGCTCTCAGTTACTGCCGTGAGGGTCTATCGTTAGGACCTGCTTCTAGGAATTGCTGAGTTTACATTGATTGACACTTTTGATAACTATCACGAATCTCTTTCTGTCTTAGAGGTGGCACTAATTTAGACTCCTACCAGCAAAATATGAGAGCACCTGTTTCGCCACATCCTCATCTACACAGTAGAATTGGTAAAAAATGGTATGTCATGGTACGTTTTTGAGTGAAGTCGAATATCTCTTCCTATCCTTATGAGCTGTTTGTGTTTCTTGTTTCTGTGAGCTGTCTTTGAATAGATCTTCGTCCATTTTTCTGTCGGGTTATTTGTCTTCTCACTTATGCATGAAATGTCTACGTATCAAATATCTTACTTCCTTATCTGTCATATAAACGGCAGATATTTCCTCCCAATTTACTGTTTCGCTTTTGGCATTGTTTACCAGGTTTTCTGTGAGGCGAAACTCTTAACTTGCGTGTGGTTGGATCGGTCAGGTTTTTGTTTCCTTTTTTGGCCTCTGTTCTCTTTTTTGTTGTTCTGGAGTAGATAGCGCAATTAGACAATGAAAATACATTCGACTGCATAAAGGGTGTTAGGAATATGATCATTATTTGCAGATAGGTTAATGGCTTACCCAAGACAGTCACATGGGGAAACAACTATTCGAAATAATCAGAGAACTTAGTATAGTGATCTGGCATAAAATTAAGTTATAGAAATCAGTAGTGCTAATGGATACCAGCATGGCCTCTGTCATTCTTAAAAACATGGGGTTCTAGCACATCAGTGATGACCAGATGGATGAAGCAGAGAGTCTAGAGACAGATCCAAATACGCAGGAAAGTTAATATATGATAGAAGGAACATATCAAGTTGGTGAGAACAGCAGTATTCAACACACGATGTTGCACCTCAATGAAACCAAAAAGCAACCAACTGAACGGGAGAAGGTATTTGCAAAAGGGTACGTTCAATAAAGGGATGATATCCAAAATATATAAAGGACTTATGCAACTCAACACCAAAAATAAATAAATAAATAAATAAATAAATAAATAAATAAATAATTTGATTAAAAATGGGCAGAGGACCTGAATAGACATTTTCCCAAAGAAGACATCTGGATGGCCGACATCACTCATCATCAGGGTGATGCAAATCAAAGCCACCATGAGATATCACCTCACATCTGTCAAAGTGGCTAAAATAAAACACACACACACACATGCGCACGCGCGCGCGCGCGCGAAAAAAACACATTGATGGGGATGCGGAAAACAGGGAACCCTCATGCACTGTTGGTGGGGATGTAAATTGGTGCAACCGATGTGAAAAACAGTAATGAGGTTTCTCGGAAAATGAAAAATAGAAATGCTATATGATCCAGGAATTTCACTACTGGGTCTCAACCCAAAGAAAATGAAAACACTAATTTTAAAAAAAAAATACACCTCTATGTGCATTACAGCATTATTTATAATAGCCGAGATGTGGAAGCAACCCAAGTGTCCATTGATAGATGAGAGGATAAAGAAGATGATGTCGTGTACACCCACAGCAAAAACAAAACAAAACAAAACACAATGACCTCTTGCCATTTGCGACAACATGGATGGACCTAGCGGGTATTATGCTAAATGAAATAAGTCAAAGACAAATTTCACGTATATGTGGAATCTAAGAAACAAAACAGACCAACAAATAAAAGAAACAGACCCATAAATACAGAGAACAAAGTAGTAGTTGACAGAGGGGAGGGTGGAGGTTGGGGCATGAACAAAAGGAGCCAAGGGAAGTGGGAGCTACAGGCTTCCAGTTAATAACTGATGAGAAGGAAAGGTACAGCGTGGGGAATAGCCACTGGTAGCGTCATAGCGCTGCATGGTGACAGATGGTGGCTACCTTGTGGCGAGCACATACCGTATAGAATTGTGGAATCGCTATGCTGTATGCCTGAAACTAATGTGACATTGTGTGTCGACTATATTCAGTGAAAGTAAATAAATAAGTAAATACAAAAATGATGTTGGGGCAACCAGATCTCCATGTAGAAAAAAAATAATGTGGGTCTGCCCCTCACGTTTTATGGTAAAACAATCCCAGTAGGATAAGATATCTCCATGTGAGAAAATGAAATCATAAAACTACTAAAAGAAAAGATGAGAAAATTGTTGATAGAACCTGAAGTGTAGAATATCCTTTATGGCGTTCACTTCCCTGGATGATCTGATTCATACATGCGTACTTGTACAAGTTCACACGTGGCTATACTGGCCACAACTCCCAAGTTCATCCTTCGACGAGAACTCTCCTCTGAGCCAAAGGGGCATATATGTAACTGCCTCCTGGACATCACTGGGAGATCACAAACTCAAATTTAACATGTCAAATTAATATTATTAGAGGCTTCCAACAATACCCATTTATTAGCTCAAATTTCTGTAGGTTAAGATGTGGCTGGATTCTGATCTCCAGGCTCTAAATAAGGATCCATTTCTAAGTTCATTCTGGTTGTCAGTCTGTTTTAGTTCTCTGTGGCTGTAGGATGGGGTAGAGGGCCTTTCCTTGCCGACTGTCAGCAGAGAACCACTCTCAGCTTCTAAAGCCTGCCTGCATGCCTCGTCGGTGGCCCCCTCTGCTTTTAAGTCAGCAATAGTGCGTCAAATATTCTCCAGCTTCTACTCTCTCTGATTCTCCTTTCTGCTGCTAGCCAGAGAAAACTACGCTTTTAAAAGGCACATGCGAGGGGTGCCTGGGTGGCTCAGTTGGTTGAGCGTCCAACTTGAGCTCAGGTCATGATCTCACAGTCTGTGGGTTTGAGCCCCATGTGGGGCTCTGTGCTAACAGCTCAGAGCCTGGAGCCTGCTTCGGATTCTGTGTCTCCCTCTCTCTCTGCCCCTCCCCTGATCATGCTCTGTCTCTCTCTGTCTCAAAAATAAATAAAAACATTAAAAAAGAATTTTTTTAAAGGCACATGCAATTAAATTAGGCCCATCTAGATGATCTCCCTTTTGCCACATGACATAGCATAATTACAGCAGTAATACGAGGGGGCAAAGGTGAGAGGGGCCATCTTGAAATCCTGCTGACGAAACCAGATAAAGCAGGGATTTCTTCTGGTAAAAGTAGAACATTAGCCAGCAGCATCTAGATAGTGCTGTATTTGGAAAATAGCCCAAAGTAACTGCAAATGCCCTGGGAGTCCTGTTTCACTCTACTGTTCATCTCATAAGGAGCTGGCTCTTCCCCGACTGCTATAAACTGGCAACGATGATTGATCCTCTGAATAATCACCATCCACATAAAAATCTTTCATGGCAGAATAAGGGTGTGGCAGTGACTATTCATTAACCCTAAATTTTAGAAGAATTCAAAAAGGGAGCTCTTACCTGGCTTAACTCACAATAAGGGCATGAGTTGGGCGTTAACGAAAAATGTAATTTTGCGAAGGTTGGTCTCCATACTCCGTGAAATAAGATTTTGAGGGTTCTTTTGATCACAGCCCTCATCAGACCAATCACACGAATCCGTTTATTGCATTGTATAATTACCAAAAGCAAGATACCCAGCCCTCTAGTAAGAGAGAGTTGCAGAAAGTGAGGCAGTCTACTAAGTGTTCCAGAGGATGTCTTCCCTACCGAAGTTTACAATGTTAGCCAGCGAATAGCCATTAATGCCAATGTTCATATGATAAGGAACATATGAGTTCTAGTAGCCAGTCCACAACATTTTTTTTTTTTTTGAGTGCTGTCTGCATGTGAGGTACTGTTCTGGCACGAAGACTTCAGAATGAGATTGCGTAGCATGATGGCTACTGGTTAAAACATGATGCTGGAATCAGAATGACTGGAATCCAGCTCTATGACATGTCGTCCTTCTGAAAGCCACTGAAGTCTCTGAGTTCGTTTCTTCATCCACAAAATGTGGATAATATAGGACCTATCTCATTGTGTTGGGACGAGCATTAATGTGGATAAGAAAATGTTTGTGGTTAGCACAATACCTGACACTTTGTTCTGCTTATCAACAGAAGGTGTCCACTTTCTTGTCAGGCGGGAACATAAGAGATCTTGATACGTGCCACCAGAGAGGTATGGAAAAATTGCAGGAAATGCCAGTAAGAGATATGGTTGTGTAGAGAGATAGCTGTGGAGATAAGGTAGAGGTGACTCTGGCTTGGAGATCTTAGGTGATACCATAATGAAACCTGGATCTGAAATCTCCTTGGGATGGGCCAACTTTCCTCAAGAGTTATGCTAATAGGCTGAAGCTATGAATATATAACTTGCTGTGCTACAGCTCTAGCATGAACCATAGCTATGGGCCAGCATCAGACGTCTTATGCTGATGGGGCATCTTGATGAATGCCTCCGCAAAAGCTTCCCAGGCTTTCTCATCATCATCATCTCAGATAGCTTCTTCTCCAACTTCTTTTAGCACCATGAAGCTGAATGCAGTGAGCCATTCAAATTGTTCTGAACTTGGGGGCTCCTGGGTGGCTCAGTTGGTTAAGCAACCGACCTTAGGTTAGGTCATGATCTCATGGTTCGTGGGTTCGAGCCCCACGTCAGGCTCTGTGTCAGCTCCGAGCCTGGAGCCTGTTTTGGATTCTGTGTCTCCTTCTTCTCTCCATCCCTCCCCTGCTCATGCTCTGTCTCTCTCTCTCTCTCTCTCTCTCAAAAAGTGAATAAACATCAAAAGAAGAAACAATTTTAAAAAAATATTCTGAACCTGACTTCATGCAATTTGCTTAGTTGTTAAGGAAACTCACACTTGAAAACACATGCACAGTGTGATGAAACACTGTTAATTTCATCATAAAATGCCTGGTAACTACTGCTTCTCTAACATTGTGCCTCCACTTTTGATTTCCCCTAGGAAAACATGACCCTTCAGTCTTTGCTTCTGACCTGCCTTTTCCTGGTGATCTCTGATTCCCATGAGTTCTTCACTGAAGCAAATTATTCTAGAAGCTATCCTTGCGACGAGAAAAGACAAAATGGCTCTATTATTGCACAGTGCAATGACCGTCGACTGCGAGAAGTTCCCCAAACAGTGAGCAAATATGTGACAGCACTAGACCTGTCTTATAATTTCATCACACACATAACAAACGAATCATTTCAAGGGCTGCAAAATCTTACTAGAATAAATCTAAACCACAATGCCAATCAACAGCACCTGAATGAAAACCCTGATATAAACAGAAGTGGCATGAATATTACAGATGGGGCATTCCTCAACCTACAAAATCTAAACCAGCTACTGCTTGAAGACAACCAGTTAGACCAAATACCTGCTGGTTTGCCGGGGTCTTTGAGGGAACTTAGTCTAATTCAAAACAACATAATTTGGGTAGCTAAAAAGAATACTTCTGGACTTACGAATCTGGAAAGACTCTATTTGAGCTGGAACTGCTATTTTGGCAATAATTGTAATAACAAAACTTTCGACATAGAAGATGGGACGTTTGAAAGTCTTACAAATTTGCAGGTGCTGTCACTGTCTTTTAATAAACTTGTCCATGTGCCACCTAAACTGCCAAACTCCCTAACAGAACTTTACCTTAGCAATGCCAAGATTAAAGTCATCAGTCAGGAAGACTTCAAGGGATTGACAAACTTAAGAGTGCTAGATTTAAGCGGGAACTGTCCAAGGTGTTTCAACGCGCCATTTCCCTGTACACCTTGTGAAGGAGGCTCTTCAATTCAGATCCATCCTCTTGCTTTCCAAACCCTGACGGAACTTCGCTACCTAAACCTCTCTAGCACTTCCCTCCAGAAGATTCCTGCAATGTGGTTTCAAAGTATGCATAATCTGAAGGTGCTACATCTGGAATTCAACTATTTAGTTGACGAAATAGCCTCTGGGGAATTTTTAACGAAACTGCCCTCCTTAGAAATTCTTGACCTATCTTACAACTATGTAAAGGCGAAATATCCAAGATATATTAACATTTCTCAAAACTTCTCTCATCTGAAGTTGCTCCAGACATTGCACTTGAGAGGTTATGTGTTCCAGGAACTTAGAGCAGAAGATTTCCAGCCCCTCATGAATCTCTCAAACTTAAAGACTATCAACTTGGGCATTAACTTTATTAAGCAAATTAATTTTACCCTTTTCCAAAATTTCTCCAACCTGAGCATCATTTACTTGTCAGAAAACAGAATATCACCCTTGGTAAATGATATCAAGCAAAACGATATGAGTGGTTCCTCTTTTCAAAGTCATATCCGTAGGCTACGCTCAGCAGATACTGAGTTTGACCCACATTC
This sequence comes from Prionailurus bengalensis, assembly GCF_016509475.1. Classification (NCBI taxonomy): domain Eukaryota; kingdom Metazoa; phylum Chordata; class Mammalia; order Carnivora; family Felidae; genus Prionailurus; species Prionailurus bengalensis. Next base: position 9,766,652 of record NC_057361.1, read on the forward strand.
AAATTTTATCATAACACCAACCCTTTAATAAAGCCACAGTGTACAGTTTATGGCAAAGCCTTAGATTTAAGCCTGAACAGTATTTTCTTTATTGGGCGAGAGCAATTCAAAGCTTTTCATGACATTGCCTGCTTAAATCTGTCTTCTAATGGCAACGGCCAAGTGTTACACGGGACTGAATTTTCAGCTGTACCTCACATCAAATATTTGGATTTGACAAACAATAGACTGGACTTTGATGATGATAATGCTCTCAGTGACCTGCCAGAGTTAGAAGTTCTAGATCTCAGCTACAACGCACACTATTTCCGAATAGCAGGGGTAACGCACCGCTTAGGATTTATTCAAAATTTAACACAACTAAAAGTTTTAAACTTGAGCCACAACAGCATTTATACTTTAACGGAGCAAGACCTGAGAAGCATGTCCCTGAAAGAGTTAGTTTTCAGTGGAAACCGCCTTGACATTTTGTGGAACGCCGAAGGTGACAAGTACTGGAAAATTTTTACAAATCTCGGGAATCTGACATGGCTTGATTTGTCCTCAAATAACCTTAGGCACATCCCGAATGAAGCTTTCCTTAACTTGCCCCAGAGCCTCACCAAACTATACATAAGAGATAATGTGTTAAATTCCTTTAACTGGACACTGCTCCAGCTGTTTCCTCATCTCCAGTTGCTCGACTTAAGTGGAAACAGGCTGTCCTCTTTGACCAACAGCCTCTCTAAATTCACACCTTCTCTTCGCACGCTGCTACTGCGTCGAAACAGGATTTCCCACCTGCCCTCCAACTTTCTTTCTGAAGCCAGCAGTCTGATACACCTCGATTTAAGTTCCAACCTGCTGAAGATGATCAACAAATCCACACTTCAAACTAAGACCGCCACCAACCTAACCATTTTGGAACTAGGTAGGAACCCTTTTGACTGTACCTGTGACATTGGAGATTTTCGAAGATGGATGGATGAAAATCTGGATGTCACCATTCCTAGATTGGCAGACGTCATTTGCTCTAGCCCGGGGGATCAAAGAGGGAAGAGCATCGTGAGTCTAGAGCTAACAACTTGTGTTTCAGACACCATTGCGGCGATACTGTGTTTCTTCACGTTCTTTATCACCATCACGGTTATGTTGGCTGCCCTGGGTCACCATTGGTTTTACTGGGATGTTTGGTTTATCTATCATGTGTGTTTAGCTAAGGTAAAAGGCTACAGGTCTCTTTCCACATCCCAAACTTTCTATGATGCCTACGTTTCTTATGACACCAAAGACGCCTCTGTTACCGACTGGGTGATAAATGAGCTACGCTTCCACCTAGAAGAGAGCGAAGAAAAAAATGTGCTCCTCTGTTTAGAGGAGAGGGACTGGGACCCGGGCTTAGCCATCATCGATAACCTCATCCAGAGCATAAACCAAAGCAAGAAAACGATATTTGTCTTAACCAAAAAGTATGCCAAAAACTGGAACTTTAAAACGGCATTCTACTTGGCCTTGCAGAGGCTCATGGATGAGAACATGGATGTGATTATATTTATTCTGCTGGAGCCAGTGCTACAGAATTCTCAGTATCTGAGGCTGCGCCAAAGGATCTGCAAGAGCTCCATCCTTCAATGGCCTGACAACCCCAAGGCGGAAGGCTTGTTTTGGCAAAGTCTGAAGAACGTGGTCTTAACTGAAAATGATTCACGGTATAACAATCTGTATGTTGATTCCATTAAACAATACTAACTGATGTTAAGTCATGGTTCACCAACATAATAAAAATGGAAAGCAATTGCCCTCTGTCTTAGGTATTTATTGCTGTGTAACAAATTGATTATCCCAAAACCCGGTGGCTTAAAATAACACAATTTGTGATCTTACCGTCTCTTTGGTCAGGAGTCCAGGCGAGGCTTGGCTGGGTCCCCTGCTCAGCATCTCTCAAAGGCTGTCAGCAAGGTGTCAGTGAGGGACCAGGCCTCTCCCGGGGTTAGGATCCACTTCCAAGCTCAAGTGTACGTGGTTGTTTTCAGGATTCAGTTCCTCCTGTGCTGTCAGTCAAAGGCTGTGCTCCGTCTCTGGCCACGTGGACCTCTCCCACACGGCAGCTTCATCAAAGCCAGCAAAAGACAGAGGTTGCTAACAAGATGGAAGTCACCATGTTTAGTAATCCAATCACAGAAGTGACAACCCATCATTTGGGCCATATTCTATTAGTTAGAAGTAAGTCACAGGTCCTGCCTGCTCCATGCGAGTGATCACCTCAGTTCAGAGAAACTAGTCTGTGTCCAAAATGGACAGTTGTAATGGCCTTGGTTGGTCTGCCATCTTGGTCATAGATTGTGAATACCAGGAGGCAGAAATTATCGTGGGCCATCTTAACGGTTGACTGCTATACCTTCTTTTCAAATATCTAAGAACTTTTGTAACTATAACTCATGGTTCTGATGTTAGGTTGCTATTTAGATTTACCCTATATCCATGGCTACATGGTTATATTGTGCTGTGGCTGCATTAGTCTCTTTTACAATTACTTATATAAATGTTGGCTATGATACTTGACCTCTAAAGTTTAGATGGCATTTAAAGGCTAAGATGGATATTTTTAAGTGTTTTTTATTTCTTCACCATTTTTTCAAAAATTCTGCAGCCCAATTAGAAACATTTGGAATATCTGTCAATTGCCGTTGCTATAAATCTGGAAACAAATGATTAAAAATGCTTCATTTCACATGATGCACATATGATAAATATACGGTAGGGAAATGGACCTGTAATGTAAAAGAAATTGCCATCTACACTAGGTTTTTGAGAATACTTTGAAAAAAATCTTTGGTTAAAATGAGGGGGGCGGGGGTTGCTGGTTTAAGCATCCGACTCTTGGTTTCTGCTCAGGCCATGATCTCACGGTTGGTGAGACTGAGGCCAGTGTTGGCCTCTACACTCATAGTGCAGAGCCTGCTTGGAATTCTCTCTCTCTGCCCTTTCCCCCACTTGTGCTCATTCTCTCTCTCTCTCTCTCTCTCTCTCTCTCTCTCAAATAAATAAACATTTTAAAAAATCAAAGGGGAAACGGTTTTGATGAAGTTTATGCATTAAAGTAATTATTAATAGAAAAATTAATTCTACCTTTACTTCCTACTCAGAGGACAAAGTCGGAAATGCCTACCTATTCATGCCCTTTATTCAATTCTCCCAAATGAAACAATGTTGACACTCTACCCCTCCTACTAGCCCTGTGCTTCCTCTGCTTCAGTCCATAGCATCCTCCTTCCACTACAGGTATGAATCTTGAAGAAGTACCTTATGAAATTTACCTGACAATAATTAGAAATTATCCAAACATAGGGGCACCTGGGTGGCTCAGTCAGTTGAGCGGCCGACTTCAGCTCAGGTCATGATCTCATGGTTCATGAGTTCGGGCCCTGCGTTGGGTTCTGTGCTGACAGCTTGGAGCCGAGAGCCTACTTGGGATTCTGTGTCTCCCTCTGTCTCTGTCCTCCCCCTCTCGCACTCTGTGTCTGTCTCAAAAATAAAATAAACGTTAAAAAAAAATTTTGAAATTTTCCAAGCATAAAAAAATAAATAAAGCCCCTTCAGAAGGAAAAGAAGAAAGGGGCACCTGGGTGGCTTAGTCAGTTAAGTGTCCAACTTTGGCTCAGGTCATGATCTCACGGTTCATGAGTTTGAGCCCCGCATCGGGCTCTGTGCTGACAGCTCAGCGCCTGGAACCTACATCAGATTCTGTGTCTCCCTCTCTCTCCGCCCCTCCTCTGCTCACACTGTTTCTCTCTTACTCTCAAGAATAAATAAACATTAAAAAAAAATTTTTTTTAAGGAAAAGAAGAAAAATCCCCAATGCACCATCCATACTTTCTTAAGTAGTCTCTTAGTTAATCTTGCAGGATGATTTATCTTTAATTATGAGTTTCTAAGGAACTGAACAAAATGGTATGTTACAGTGTTGTTTAATAAGGACAAAGTAGAAGTCAGCACAAGGTGTCCAAGGACAACTTCATCTTCGTCACTTTGGACCCTGTTCTGTGACCTTGATGTTTATAGGAAGATGCTTTTGCTTGAGCTTGTTGAGGCATGGGGACAAGTATCTACAAGCAGGATAATTGTAGGAAGGTATACCCTAAAAAGAAGGTATGGGGAAGTTACAGCTCATTCCTGTTAATGCCACGTTTGTTTGTTGTCTGATTGTTTTGGTAAAATAAAAATGTAGGTTTTTTTTTTTTTTAGTAGCAATTACAGATCTATGTTAGGCTCACACACTTTGGTAGTGTTCTGTTGAGAATCAAAAGCTTATGAAGGCCACAGTTTTCCCCTCTTAGCAAATATCTTCCTAAAGAAATGATAGTGTAATTAGTGGTTAATAAAAACGTGTTTCTGAAACTCACCTTTTCTCATTTAAGCTACTGGTATGGGAAAATTGGAGCTGTAATTTCTTTTCTTTTTAAAATGTTTTTATTTATTTTTGAGAGAGAGAGAGAGAGACAGAGCACGAGCTCGGGAGGGGCTGAGAGAGAGGGAGACACAGAATCCCAAGAAGGCTCCAGGCTCCGAGCTGTCAGCACAGAGCCCGACGCGGGGCTCGAACTCACGGACCGCGAGATCATGACCTGAGCTGAAGTCAGATGTTCAACCGACTGAGTCACCCAGGCACCTCTGGAGCTATAATTTCTTAAAGAGAAGGTAAACATTCTTCTGTTATTATTTTACAATGAATATATGCAAATACCTACATATAGGTTTTTTAAAATTCAAATTTTACAAAAGGATGTACAATGAAATTTATCCCTCTCTTTTTTAATTTTTAGTTCTTCTTAAAAAATTTTAAGTAAACTCTACGCCCAATGTGGGCTCGAACTCACAACCCTGAGAGTAAGAGTCGCATGCTCCACCAACTGAATCAGCCAGATGCCCCTAAATCTCTCTCTCAATACAACTTTACCTCCTAGAGACCATCACTCGTAAAGATTCTTGTGTATTCTTTTTTTTTTTAATTTTTTTTTAACGTTTATTTTTGAGACAGAGAGAGACAGAGCATGAACGGGGGAGGGTCAGAGAGAAAGGGAGACACAGAATCTGAAACAGGCTCCAGGCTCCGAGCTGTCAGCACAGAGCCCGACGCGGGGCTTGAACTCACGGACCGCTAGATCATGACCTGAGCGGAAGTAGGCTGCCCAACCGACTGAGCCACCCAGGTGTCCCTCTTGTGTATTCTTTTGTATTGTCAGTGTAAAAGTTCAACCAAAAGACCCAACAATATGGAAGTTTACTTCTCTATTCTATATGCTATGGCCTGAATGTTTGTGTCCTCCCAAAATCCATATGTTGAAATCTAACCCCCAAGGTGATGATGGTGTCAGCTAGTGAGGCCTTCAGGAGGTGACTAGGCCACATGAGTGGACTGATGCTGTTATAAACGTGGCCCTTTCAATGATAATAGTTTAGTTTGGCGAGGCAGCTCTCTCAACATGGCCATCCAAGATCCCGTCTTCCTTTTCTCGTGTTGCTAAGCTGTCCTGTAGGGAATTGGCATCAGCAGCATGGTCCAGGTTGGGGCGCCATTGCAGTTGGGTTCCAACTGAGGCAAGGGGGGGAATAATAAGGAAGAATACCCAGACCAGCATCTTAAGGCGGAGACTCAACAGTGGCACCCACCTTCTGCTCGCCTTCTAAGAGGGAGGACCTATCCGGCCCCTCATAACTGCACGGTATGCTGGGCAATATGCCTGGCAGAAAGTCTACAACTGTGGGAGAAAGGGAGAAGAAATTTGGTAGACAGCTAGCAAGCACTCTTAGCCATGACTTCTAATTTTCAGTTTGTACATCTAAGCCCATAATTGCTCTTTCACGACGAAGGAGCAGGTTGTACAATGCCACTCTATGTTTCACCCTTTTCACTTAATATTTCTCAGAGTCCCATCTTTCTTTCTGATGGCTGAATAGTACTGCCGTAGGTGAATATACCGTAAGGTATTTTCCCAGTACTTTACTGCTGAACATGTAGGTTGTTTCCAATCATTGGATATTGTAAATGAGTCTATAACCCTTGTGTCAATATGCTTACATGGAGGTGTATTTATGAAATAAGTTCTTTTAGAACAGTGGCACTAAAACAGTAGTCTGCAGACTGGTGCTGATCTCTGATCTAGATGTTGCTTGGTTTTGATGAGATAGAGAAATTGAGAGTTTTATCAGTTTAATATAAGTAAGAGATACATGTTTAGAGATCGATACATTTGGGCATTTTAAAAACATGGTCTTCTCTCACAGATGGTTGGGAGACTACTAGTCTAGAAGTGGAATTACTGAGTCCAAGGGCTTATGCATTTTAATGTTTGCTTATAGATACAGCCCAGTTCTGCAAAGTGGTTGTTCAGGTGGAATCCCCACCAAGAGTTGTTTTTTTTTTCTTCTTTTATTTTTTTTTAAATTTGTTTACTGTTTATTTATATTTTTGAGAGAGAGAGAGAGACAGAGTGCAAGCAGGGGAGGGGGAGAGAGAGACAGAGACAGAATCTGAAGCAGGCTCCAGGCTCCGAGCTATCAGCACAGAGCCTGACGGGACTCGAACTCATGAGCCGTGAGATCATGACCTGAGCTGAAGTCAGACGCTTAACCGACTGAGCCACCCGGGTGCCCCAACTTCTTTTATTTTTTAAATTTACATCCAAGGTAGTTAGCACCTAGTGCAACAATGATTTCAGGAGTAGATTCCTTAATGCCCCTTACCCATTTAGCCCATTCTCCTTCCCATAACCCCTCCAGTAACCCTCAGTTTGTTCTCCGTATTTGTCTCTTATGTTTTGTCCCCCTCCTGTTTTTATATTATTTTTGCTTCCCTTCCCTTATGTTCATCTGTTCTGTATCCTAAAGTCCTCGTATGAGTCATATTTGTCTTTCTCTGACTAATTTCACTTAGCATAATACCCCTGGTTCCATCCACGTAGTTGCAAGTGGCAAGATTTCATTCTTTTTGATTGCCGAGTAATACCCCATTGTATATATATACCACAACTTCTTTATCTGTTTGTCCATCGATGGACATTTGGGGTCTTTCCATACTTTGGCTATTGTTGATAGCGCTGCTATAAACATTGGGGTGCATGTGTCCCTTTGAAACAGCACACCTGTATCCCTTGGATAAATACTTAGTGCAATTGCTGGGTCGCAGGGTCATTCTATTTTTAATTTTTTGAGGAACCTCCTGTTTTCCAGAGTGGCTGCACCAGTTTGCATTCCCACCAGCAGTTCAAAAGAGATCCTCTTTCTCCACATCCTCATCAACATCTGTTGTTGCCTAAGTTGTTGTTACCCATTCTGACAGGTGTGAGGTGGTATCTCATTGTGGGTTTGATTTTTATTTCCTGGATGATGAGTGATGTTGAGCATTTTTTCATGTGTCAGTTGGCCATCTGGATGTCTTCTTTGGAGAAGTGTCTGTTCTGTCTTCTTCCCATTTCTTCACTGGATTATTTTCTTTTGAGGTGCTGAGTTTGATAAATTCTTTATAGATTTTGGATACTACCCCTTTATCTGATATGTTGTTTGCAAATATCTTCTCCCATTCTGATGGCTGCCTTTTAGTTTTTCTGATTGTTTCCTTCACTGTGCAGAAGCTTTTTATTTTGATGAGGTCCCAATAGTTCATTTTGCTTTTGTTTCCCTTGCCTCTGGAGACGTTTTGGGTAAGAAGTTGCTGTGGCCAAGGTCAAAGAGGTTTTTGCCTGCTTTCTCCTCAAGGATTTTGATGGCTTCCTGTTTTACATTTAGGTCTTTCATCCATTTTGAGTTTATTTTTGTGTATGGGGTAAGAAAGTGGTCCAGGTTCATTTTTCTGCATGTTGCTGTCCAGTTTTCCCAGCACCACTTGCTGAAGAGAACTGTCTTTATTTCATTGGATATTCTTTCTTGCTTCGTCAAAGATTAGTTGGACATATATTTGTGGGTCCGTTTCTGGGTTCCATATTCTGTTACATTGATCTGAGTGTCTATTTTTGTGCCAGTACCATACTGTCTTGATGATTACAGCTTTGAATACAGCTTGAAGTCTGGGATTGTGATGCCTCCTGCTTTGGTTTTCTTTTTCAAGATTGTTTTGGCTATTGAGGGTCTTTTCTGGTTCCAAACAAATTTTAGGATTGTTCTAGATCTGTGAAGAATGCTGGTGTTATTTTGATAGGGATTGCATTGAATATGTAGATTGTTTTGGGTAGTATTGACATTTTAACAATATTTGTTCTTCCTATCTAGGAGCATGGAATATTTTTCCTTTTGTGTGTGTGTGTGTGTCTTCTTCAATTTCTTTCATAAGCTTTCTATAGTTTTCAGTGTATAGATTTTTTTACCTCTCTGGTTAGATTTATTCCTAGGTATTTTATGGGTTTTGGTGCAATTGTAAATGGGATCGATTCCTTAATTTCTCTTTCTGTTGCTTCATTGTTGGTGTATAGGAATACAACCAATTTCTGTGCATTGATTTTATATCCTGCGACTTTGCTGAATTCATGGATCAGTTCTAGCAGTTTGTTGGTGGAATCTTTTGGGTTTTCCATATAGAGTATCATGTCATCTGCAAAGAATGAAAGTTTGACCTCCTCCTGGTCGATTTGGATGCCTTTTATTCCTTTGTGTTGTCTGATTGCTGAGGCTAAGACTTCCAATACTATGTTGAATAACAGTGGCGAGAGTGGACATCCCTGTCATGTTCCTGACCTTAGGGGGAAAACTCTCATTTTTTCCCCATTCAGGATGATATTAGCAGTGGGTCTTTCATTATATGGCTTTTATGATCTTGAGGTATGATCCTTCTATCGCTACTTTCTTGAGGGGTTTTTTTTTTATCAAGAAAGGATGCTGTGTTTTGCCAAATGCTTTCTCTGCATCTATTGAAAGGATCATGTGGCTCTTGTCCTTTCTTTTATCAATGTGATGTATCACATTGATTGCTTTGCGGACATTGAACCAGCCCTGCATCCCAGGTGTAAATCCCACTTGGCCGTGGAGAATAATTCTTTTCATGTATCGTTGGATACCATTGGCTAGTATCTTGTTGAGGATTTTGCATCCATGTTCATCAGGGAAATTGGTGTATAGTTCTCCTTTTTAGTGGGGTCTTTGTCTGGTTTTGGAATCAAGGTAATGCTGGCTTCATAGAAAGAGTTTAGAAGTTCTCCTTCTATTTCTATTTTTTGGGAACAGCTTCAAGAGAATAGGTGTTAACTCTTCCTTAAATGTTTGGTAGAATTCCCCTGGAAAGCTATCTGGCCCTGGACTCGTTTTTTGGGAGATTTTTGATTACTAATTATATTTCTTTACTGGTTATGGATCTGTTCAAATTTTCTATTTCTTCCCGTTTCAGTTTTGGTAGTTTATATGTTTCTAGGAATTTGTCCATTTCTTCCAGATTGCCCATTTTATTGGCATATAATTGCTCATAATATTCTCTTATTATTGTTTTTATTTCTGCTGTGTTGGTTGCGATCTCTCCTCTTTCATTCTTGATTTTATTTATTTGGGTCCTTTACTTTTTCTTTTTTATCAAACTGGCTAATGGTTTATCAATTTTGTTAATTCTTTCAAACAAACAACAAGCTTCTGGTTTCATTGATCTTTTCTGGGGTTTTTTGTTGTTGTTTCAATAGCATTAATTTCTGCTCTAATTTTTATTATTTCCTGTCTTCTGCTGGTTTGGGGTTTTATTGCTGTTCTTTTCCCAGCTCCTTAAGGTTTAAGGTTAGGCTGTGTATCTGAGATCTTTCTTCCTTCTTTAGGAAGGCCTGGATTGCTATATACTTCCCTCTTATGACTGCCTTTGCTGCGTCCCAGAGGTTTTGGGCTGTGGTTGTTATCATTTTCATTGGCTTCCATGTACTTTTTAATTTCCTCTTTAACTTCTTGGTTAGCCCATTCATTCTTTAGTAGGATGTTCTTTAGTCTCCAAGTATTTGTTACCTTTCCAAATTTTTTCTTGTGGTTGATTTCGAGTTTCATAGCATTGTGGTCTAAAAATATACATGGTGTGATCTCGATCTTTTTGTATTTGTTGAGGGCTGATTTGTGTCCCAGTATGTGGTCTATTCTGGAGAATGTTCCATGTGTACTGGAGAAGAATGTACATTCTGCTGCTTTAGGATGAAATGTTCGGAATATATCTGTTAAGTCTATCTGGTCCAGTGTGTCATTCAAAGCCATTGTTTCCTTGCTGATTTTCTGATTAGATGATCTGTCCATTACTGTAAGTAGGGTGTTGAAGTCCCCTACTATTATGGTATTATTATCAATGAGTTTCTTTATGTTTGTGATTAATTGATTTATATATTTGGGTGTTTCCACATTTGGCACATAAGTGTTTACAATTGTTAGGTCTTCTTGGTCGATACACCCCTTAATTATGATATAATGCCCTTCTTCATCTCTTGTTACATTCCTTATTTTAAAGTCTAGATTGTCTGATATAAGTATGGCTACTCCGGCTTTCTTTTGTCGACAATTAGCATGATAGATGGTTCTCCATCCCCTTTCTTTCAATCTGAAAGTGTCTTTAGGGCTAAAGTTGGTCTCTTGTAAACAGCATATTGATGGATCTTGTTTTCTTATCCATTCTGTTACCCTATGTCTTTTGATTGGAGCGTTTAGTCCATTGACATTTAGAGTGAGTACTGAAAGATATGAATTTATTGCCATTATGTTGCTTGTAGAGCTGGAGTTTCTGGTGGTGTTCTCTGGTCCTTTCTAGTCTTTGTTGCTTTTGGTATTTAGTTAGTTAGTTAGTTAGTTTTGTCTTTTCTCCCCTCAGAGAGTCCCTCTTAAAATTTCTTGCAGGGCTGGTTTAGTAGTCATGAACTCCTTTAATTTTTATTTGTCTGGGAAACTTTTTAAAAAAAATTTTTTTTATGTTTATTCATTTTTGAAAGACAGAGAAAGACAGTGCACAAGCAGGGGTGGGGCAGAGACAGAGGGGAACACAGAATCTGAAGCAGGCTCCAGGCTCTGAGCTGTCAGCACAGAACCCGATGCAGGGCTCGAACTCACAAACTGCGAGATCATGACCTGAACCGAAGTCGGACGCTCAACCAACTGAGCCACCCAGGCACCCCTGTCTGGGAAACTTTTAATTTCTCTTTCTGTTTTGAATTACAGCCTTGCTGGATAAAGAATTCTTGGCTGCATATTTTCCTGATTCAGGACATTGAATATATCCTGCCACTCCTTTCTGGGCTGCCAAGTTTCTGTAGATAGGTCTGCTGCAAATCTGATCCGTCTTCCCTTTTAGGTTAAGAACTTTTTTCCCTAGAACTTTTTTCTCTTGTTGTTTTCATAATTCTTTCCTTGCCTGAATATTTTGTGAATTTGACTGTGATATGCCTTGTTGACAGTTGGTTTTTGTTGAATCCTATGGGAGTCCTCTGTGCTTCCTGGATTTTGATGTCTGTGTCTTTCCCCAGGTTAGGAAAGTTTTCTGCTATGATTTGCTCACATAACCCTTCTACCCCTTTTTCTCTCTCTTCATCTTCTGGGACCCCTATGATTCTGATGTTGTTCCTTTTTAATGAACAACCTTTTTAATGAATTAGAGAATTTGTCTAATTATTAAATCGTGCTCTTTTGCCTTAGTCTCCCTCTTTTTTTCCTGCTTCATTATTCTCTATAAGTTTGTCCTCTATATCACTGATTCTCTGTTCTGCCTCATCCATCCTTGCCGCTGTGGCATCCATTCAAGATTGCAGCTCAGTTATAGCATTTTTTATTTCATCCTGACTAGCTTTTATGTCTTTTATCTCCACAGAAAGGGATTCTAATCTATTTTTGACTCCAGCTAGTATTCTTATTATCATGATTCTAAATTCTGGTTCAGAAATTTTGCTTGTATCTGTGTTGGTTAAGTCCCTGGCTGTTGTTTCTCCCTGCTCTTTCTTTTGGGGTGAATTCCTTCATTTCATCATTTTGAAGGGAGAAAAGGAATGAATGAGGTAAAAAAAAAAAGTTAAAATTAGAAACAACACACACACAAATCAAATAAATGATGCTATACCCTAGGTGTGTTTTGGTCTGGGTGTTGAAAGTGGCTTGATAGATTAGAGAAAAAAGGGGGAAAGAAAAAAAAGGAAATAGTTTGAAGATTTGAAAAAAATGAATACACTGAAATAGAATAAAATGAAATGATGGAAGTAAAATAGAATTTGAAAAAATTTACACAAAAGTAAAAAATATAGTAGAAGAAAAATTAAAGAAATATTCTTTAATAAAAGTTGAAAATAAAAATAAATTTTCTCTTTCTGTATTCAAAAAAAAGAAAAATTAAAGAGAAAAAAAAAGAAAATCGAATAGATGGACCAGCGAACGGACTGAAATATGACTGAAATTACTTTCTTTTCCTCTAGAAGTCAAACTATGAAGCACTTTATAGTCCACAAACTAAGCAGGCAGAGAGACTTGTGTTGTTCCTGAAGAGCAAGGTTGGCCCAGTTGGGCAGGGCTTAGTGTAACAGCTCCATTCTCCACTAGAGGGTGCTGCTTAGCTTACTGGGGTGGATTGTTGTGGCGCTTGTAGGTGTGTATGCGCATGCGCGGGAGCAGTGAAAATGGCATCACCCAGCTAACTGGTCTCTAGGATGGAAACTCTGTTCTCCTGGATCAGCAATCACACACCCGTCCTTTGTCTTCGTCTTCCATCCACTCCCTGCTTTTACACTGTCCGTGACCAAGCCCCAAGCAGCACCTCCCTCCTGAGTTTTATCTCAGATGCAGCTGTTTTTCCCGACCCCTCACTTCTGAGGGACTGCGGCTTTGACCCGTTCTGCCCTTCTGCAGGAGGGTCTCACCAAGCAATGGCTGAGTGCCAGCTGCACCCAGGAACGTTCATGGGACCGTGCTGCTTCCAATGCCCAGAGACTGTGGCGGGGTGCCATCCCGCCCCAGAAAAAGTTCATGCGATCATGTAGCAGCAGCATTTCAGGGATTATGGAAAATCACAACACACATCTGGCACCAGGCTTTACCCTTAATGACCTGTTCAGTGAATGTGGTTGTTCACCCGGGTCCACTGGGGCCTTTGCCTCTTGGGGGGGCCACACAGCCTCTACCAGATGTCCTTCCAGCAGGGGAACTGTCTCTCCCCGTGTGGCCCCAAGACCCCTGGACTTCACTCTGCTCCTGAGGATTCACCCTTCCCACCAGAGCACCACCAGATATCAAGCTGCAGAGTTTCAGACTCTGTGCTCCCCCTGTTTATAGAGTCTTAATGGAATTTAAACCCTTTCCTTTCTCCTTTCTCCCTTTTTAGTTCAATCCCTGTGGCTGTTTCCACTTTTCCACTTTCTCTCCAGCCTCTTTTGTGGGGGAGTTCTTTTCCCATATTCTCCCCCCGTCTCTGTCCTCTCTCCACAAGCAAAAATAGCTCCATGCCCTATGTGGCTTCTCTCTCTCCCCTAATTCACCTCTCTGCACTGTGTACCTGCTGAGTTCTGTGGTTCAGGTTGTGCACATTGTTGTGTTAATCCTCAAATCAGTTTTCTATGTGTGCAGGATGGTTTGGTGTTGGTCTGGCTATATTTCATGGATGTGAGATGCGAAAAAACTTCCATACTGTTTGAGGTTCTTAAATTAGTCATCCTAGACTCTGGGATTTCATCTGATCGTTTACATCATCCATGGGGTGGTGGCCGTCACGGTGCTTGTAGGCATCTTCGCCAAGCTCCCCACCAAGAGTTTTGATGGAAAGAGTTATAGAATTAGGGTCAAATAAAAGTTGATGATTGTCTTTTTCCAATTTAAGGTTCCTTCCTGAGGAATTAGAAGTGATAAATCTGGCATGGATTTAAATGGATTTAATTAAAACATGCTCTAACCATAGGTGTGATATAAAAGTCTACAGCCTTCCTGGCAGGTGTGGAATCCATTGGGAAGGAGGAGAGGGCATTAGGAAAGCCTATTTAGCATGTGTTTTGCCTTTATAATAGAAACTACACCATGCAAAATTTCATACCATATTACTGACTGATGGTGATCCATGGAATGAGGAGTGAGGAACTCTGAGGGGAGACATTGGTTGAGGATCCCGGAGATAAGGTTACTCAGTTTAATGTGACTAATTAACTGAGTAAGGACACAGGGAGTGTTACATGATGACAGTGGAGGAGGAGCCTGAGGCAACAAAGATCTGACATGTGGCCCAGGACAGGTACTCAGTTTGTTGCTTCTTTATGCATTCGCTTTTCCTTTTATGATCTCTGGCTCGGAATAAGAATAGATGTAGAACCTGGTTCCATAAAGCTCCAGAAATAGGCTTCCCTGATGCTGTTAGAAATCTAACATCTTCTCAGGGAAATGCTGGGGCTTGTTTGCTTTCAAATCGACCCAGATATTAGAACTACCAGTCGAACCAAGTGCTTCCCACTGTCCTCAGCATAGGACATATGAGTGAGAAGAAAGGTAGAGTCTTTTCCTGGGAGAGAAATATGTCAGGATGGCATTTTGCCAGCAACCTGGGGAGTCAGACCCAGGTAGATCCTCCTTCCCACTTCCAGAAACTTTTCCTACCAAGTGGATACTCTGTCAGAGGAATTATCTACCGTTTTGTTGTTGGTTCTTAGATGTTTATTTATTTATTTTGAGAGAGAGAGAGAGAAGGAATTCCAAGTAGGCTCCACACTGTCCCACACAGGGCTCAAGCCCACGAACCATGAGATTATGACCTGAGGCAAAATTAAGAGTCGGATGCTTAACCCACTGAGCCACCCAGGTGCCCCTATCCACTCTTTTGATATAGCTCATTCTTACGATGTTCGTGCAACTAAAATTGAGTGAGCGCCTACGATGTACACCAGTTGTCACTGCGTCCAAGTGCACTTGCAGAGAGTCATGGAACCAATGGTGACCAGTCTTCCCTCTTCTCTACAAGACCAGGCCTCAGGTGAACATGTATCCTTGGGGTGAAAAAGAAGGGAAAACTCCTGTGGGAAGGGGGAGCCATGTTGTAGCAGTCAACATCTATGTGTGTGAAGGACTTTCTGGAAGGTCTACCCGGCCTCCATGCTCCATTTGGTCCTGCCATAATACTTAAAACCATACACACGTTGCTCATCGCTATGTGCTAAAGAAAACGAGACCTAGGGGCACCTGGGTGGCTCAGTTGGTTAAGCGTCAGACTTTGGCTCAGGTCCTGATCTCACAGTTCATGGGTTCAAGCCCTGCATCGGGCTCTGTGCTGACAGCTCGGAGTCTGGAACCTGCTTCAGATTCTGTGTCTCCCTCTCTCTTTGCCCCTCCCCCGCTCACACTCTGCCTCTCTCTGTCTCTCTCTCTCAAAAATAAAAACATTTAAAAAACAAAGACAGCAAGAGGTAAATCATTAACACTTCAGCTGTAATTAGATCCTCTGTCTCCTTCTATTAAGAAAGAATAGGTCTCATACATTCCAAACTTCTTTTATCTTTTTAAAGGCTTCATCCTCCCCTATGACCAGCTTTGGTAAGAATATAAAATCAGCAGGCCTGGAATATGTCATATAACATCGCACTTATCTTCCTCTTCAATTTAAAATGTATACTTAATAAACAAATGCCTTTTGAACAACTAATATGCACTGAATCCTAAGGTGGGTTCAAACATGGCCCAAATCCACCACTGGTCAATGGATGAATGAAATGTGATCTCTCCACACAGTGGAAAGAAGCCAGGCACAAGAGACCACAAGTTTTATGAGTCCATCTATACAAAAATGTCCAAAAGAGGCAAATCCATAGAGGCGGAAAGTGGTTGCCTGGGCCTGGGGGTTAAGAGAAGATAGAAAGGGTTAATGGGCACAGGATTTGTTGTTGGAATGATGCACGTGTTCTGAGTGTAGTGATGGTCGCACAACCTTGACTCTACTGACAGCCTTATTTCTCTTCTTTTATTTTGGGTGGCAGTACTAGCATGGCCCCACCATGTCAGAAGCTGCTAGCAATTCTACCCTATACTCTTGAAGTCCTATCAGCTCTCTTTGGTTCTCTGCTTTTTTCTCGGAGCTGGCAAAGATTTGCCAAATCCCTGTTTGGCACTGATCTCTGATTATTGGCCTCTGTAAAGAACCCTGAACCACAGAGACTGGAATGCCCAGTTCTGGTCATAGTGAAGGAACTGGGTGACTCTGGGGAAAATCACTCCACCTTTCTGAGCATGATTCTTCATTTGTAGAGTGGCCTAAATGATCCCCAAGGTATTTTCAAATATTACTACTGTATTAGTTTCCTAGGGCCACCATAACAGAGTACCACAGACTAGGTGGCTTAAAACATTAAAAGTATACTGTCTCGTAGCTCTAGAGGCTAGAAGTCGGAAATTCAGCTTCCTCTGAAACCTCTATGGGAGGGTCCCACCCTGCCTCTCCTAGCTTCTGGTGTTTGCTGGCAATCCTTGGTGTGGTTTAGTTTGTAGATGCGTCACTCCAGTCTCGGCCTCCAGTGTCACATGGCTCTCTTCCTTCCATGTCACCTCCTCTTCTTTTTAAAAAATTTTTTTAATGTTTATATTTTTATTTTTAATGTTTATGTGTAATGTTTATTGAGAGAGAGACAGTGTGAGCAGGGCAGGGGCAGAGAGAGAGGGAGACACAGAATCCGAAGCAGGCTCCAGGCTCTGAGCTGTCAGCACAGAGCCAGGTGCGGGGCTCGAACCCACAAACTGTGAGATCATGACCTGAGCCAAAGTCGGATGCTCAACCAACTGAGCCACCCAGGCGCTCCTCTCTCCTCTTCTTATATGGACATCAGTCATATTGGATTAAGTCTTCCACCCTACTCCAATGTGGCTTCATCCTAACTAATAACATCTACAATAGCCCTATTTTCAAAAGAGATCACATTCAGAGGTACTGAGGGTTAGGGCTTAGACATAAAATTTGTGGCAGGTCAGGGGACACAACTCAACCCATAACAGCCATGGCTTTTCTTCTTTAGCAATGACTTCGAATTCCATGAAAATTGAAAAAGTCCTTGTGAATGGGAAAGTCTTTTATGATGGTTGAAAGAATAGGCAATTTCCCTCCCAGCTGTTAATAAAGCTATTATGGTGATATGGCCAGGTTTCCACTGTCATTATCCTTGAACTTAAAGCCATAATAGTATCCATTATTTCCAATGAGTACAAAAGAAGGTCACACAATTGTGTTCTCTTCCTCTCTGCCCTTGAATGCTTTTAGGGAATGGGGGACTTGATGAAGCCCCGTGTCTTACTCAACAATCACGTAGCCTTAGAGGATACAGGGCAACAGATAACTGTTTTGAACCTGAAGTGGACATCTCAGGACTTCCTGTGCCAATGACCCCGAATGGAAAATGGTCTTCATAAATGTCCCCCCAGGGGTGCCTGAGTGGCTTGGTCGGTTAAGCGTCTGATTCTTGGTTATGACTCAGGTCATGATCTCACAGTTTTGTGGTTTTGAGCCCTGTGTTGGGCTCTGAGCTGGCAGCTCAGAACCTGCTTGGGATTCTCTTTCCCCCCAACTCTGCCACTCCCCCACTCACACACTCTCTCTCAAAATAAATAAATAAACTTAAAAAAAAATAATTATAAAAAATAAATGTCCCTCCAGTGCACAAAGAGAAGAGACTAGATTTCAAATACGTAAGATATTAACAGAAAAACAAAAACCAAAACGCCAATTATGATAGCAGAATATTGTCATCGGGAAACTGTTGGAGGTTTTTTTGCTTCTTTCCTGTGGGAAATACATTTCCGGGGGTCGAGAGAAAAGACCCCTCTGTCATATTGTCCCAGTGTTCTTCTCCTCTGACATTATACCTGTACTGTTCTGGGGATAAGTCCCTAGTTACGATAACACCAGAAGATCACGGACGATCAAGAGCAATGTCTGGGCTTTTGCAGGAAAAGCCCCAAATGCAGTTGCCAAAAGCCAAAAATCTGAGGCTCGTTGACTCTACCATGTCCCTCCCACCAGCAACCATTTATATGTTTATTTTTTTTAAGTTTTACTTATTTATTTTGAGTGAGAGAGTGTGTGTGTGTGTGTGTGTGTGTGAGCAGGGGAGAGGCAGGGAGAGAGAGAAGCCTAAGCAGGCTCTGCGCTGTCAGCACAGAGCCTGATGCAGGGCTCCAACTCAACAAACCGTGAGATCATAACCTGAGCCAAAATCAAGAGCTGGATGCTGAACCGACTGGACCACCCTGGCACCCGTCACATGTAACCATTTATCAAGTACTCTTGATTTGACCTCCTAAATTTCTCTCCCATCCATCTTCCATTTCCATCATCGGCACCCCTTGTCCCAGTCAGCATTTCCCATTGGCTTCTGGATCTCCGTTCTGGTCCCTCCAATTCAGTTCCAACCGCCAGAGTGATTCTTGTAAAAGGTGTGACTTCTGAATTAAGTTTGAAATCTTAACTCCTGAACAAGATGCAGAAGAGCCTCTGTGACCTCCCCTTTGCCTGCCCCTCCAGCCTCTGCTCGAAGTACCCTCATCACTAGCCTTTGGTTCCTACTGAGAACACACCAAATTCTCTTGCCTCAGCAATTATACACACACTAGTGCCCTGAGTCACCACTTCCTCCAGACTTCACTTAGCTAATTCCTGCTCCTCCTACAAGAAGTGGTTAAATGTCTCTTAGAGAGGCTTTCCCCTAATTTCCAAATTTCACTTAGCTGCCCCCTTATATATCATCTTAGCATTTATCACAAGTTTTGTTGGGTAGATAATAGTGAAATGGATGGAGTGGTATTAACACATGGGTGTTCCTTTGGACTGTAGGCTTCAGAGATGAGGGAAGGTGCCTTTTGCCCATGACTCTGTCCTTAATATTCATTACTATGCCTGATACACAATAAGCATTCTCAAGAAATAGTTTTCAAGTGATTGAATGAATGAATGAATGAATGTTTAGAGAGACTTGTCGAGCTGCACACCAGGACAGATGTGGTGTGAGTAGGAGGTCACACTGTCAAATGTCACACTGCAGCATCTATGGAGGGGGGAAGGACTTCTTCCCTCTCCATTTCCCACCTTCCCACTCCCAGGAGCAAGCATGCCGGTTGTGTCTTGGGTACCATACAGCGCCAACAATCTCGGAGGCCATGATGCTGACTCCATGAGGCTCTGAGCCTGGGCAAGAATTATTTGCATTCTTATCTGAATGTTGGGCTGTGGTTCAAAGCAGGTAAAGCATAGACAAAGAAGGAACCAAGGGAAGATATCATGAAACAGAAGTAAGTTGACTACAAACTGTATATAGAGACCATGCGATAGTCCATAAACAAATACAGCAAGTCTGAAATCAGGCCCCCAGAAGGTGGTTCCTGACTGTATCAGCAGGTTTTCAGGTGCTGTGGCAGCATTCTGAGCAAAATCTCCCCAAGTTAGCCCCATACCACGTTAGTAAGTACTCCACCAAAAATGTTCCTGAGGTCAAATAAGTTTGGGAGCTGCTTGGTCATTATATTATTTCTTTGTTGGTTGGTTGGTTTTGTTGTAGAGAGAGAAAAAGAGAAGGGACTGGGACAGAGTGAGAGAGAGAGGGGGAGAGAGAGAGAGAGAGAGAGAGAGAGAGAGAGAGAATCTTAAGCAAGTTCCACCCTCAGTGTGGAGCCTGACACAGGGTTTGATCATACTACCCTGGGGTCTTGACCTGAGCCAAAATCAAGAGCTGGACGCTCAACCAACTGAGCCACCCAGGGACCCCATTATAGTATTTCTAATAGGCATTGTGATCTCCAAGAGGGAGCGATATTACACTGCGTCCCAACTTATTAGACCATGGATTCCTTTTTTTTTTTTTTTTTTTTTGCAAGGCAACTGTTGAATTTACTGTTCTCTCTCTTCCTCTTTGGAACTGCTGATGTGAAGGCCTGATAGAGAGTCAGCCACGCTAGTGAGCCCGTGGAAGTGTTTCCAGATATATGTTGACAGTTACTATTCTGATATGAATTGTGTGTGTTTTTTTAAGTTTATTTATTTATTATTTAGAGAGAGCAGGGGAGGGGCAGAGAGAGACAGAGAGAGTGTTTCCAGATATATGTTGACAGTTACTATTCTGATATGAATTGTGTGTGTTTTTTTAAGTTTATTTATTTATTATTTAGAGAGAGCAGGGGAGGGGCAGAGAGAGACATTTATTATTTAGAGAGAGCAGGGGAGAGACAGAATCCCAAGCAGGCTCCACGCTATCAGGGAGGAGCCTGACTCAGGGCTCAAACTCACAACTGTGAGATCGTGATCTGAGCCAAGATCAAGTCGGATGCTTAACAGATTGAGCCACTCGGGTGTCCTGGATTTTTGTGTTTTAAAAGCAGAAAAAAAAATAATTTAGGCCACATGCCTTGAGGCCTTTATTGCCCCCTGATTGGCTCCTTGAACTGGGCGCACTAGGTCTCCAGAAGGAACATTATTGCTTCTAAAGAGAGAAGTGACAATAAAGCAGATTATAATGCAGAAGCAGTAAATAATGAAACTGTAAAAATGAGAACACACCAAATTCTCTAGTATAAGATGAAGTGGTTAATATTCATTTCTAAAACATTATTAGCCATATAAAGGATAATTTTAGTACTCGAACTGAAAAGAGACATGATACTAATCTTTGCTGTGGCTGAACGTGCTCTCTAGTGACTTAAGGAATATTGTGGTTTTGAAGATGTTAAATCCAGTGGGAATGACTAAAGTGGTTAGTCTCTAATCTTGAAGGAATTTCCACCATTAAATCAGCAAACCAGATCCAACCAAGACTGGATACTCTAGTGATACTGCTTGCATTGGAAACACTATGATATGCGTACATGTATGTAAAATATATACATACAGATACATGCAGAGAAGTATCTATATATAGATAAAGATAGTCATTAATGACCGGTAAGTAGATATTAAGATACTAAGGGGGCATCTGGGTGGCTCAGTCAGTTAAACATCCAACTCTTTTTTTTTAATATGAAATTTATTGTCAAATTGGTTTCCATATAACACCCAGTGCTCATCCCAACAGGTGCCCTCCTCAATGCCCATCACCCACTTTCCCCTCTCCCCCACCCCCTATCAACCCTCAGTTTATTCTCAGTTTTTAAGAGCCTCCTTCCCTCTCTGTAACTTTTTTTCCCCTTCTCCTCCCCCATGGTCTTCTGTTAAGTTTCTCAGGATCCACATAAGAATGAAAACATATGGTATCTGTCTTTCTCTGTATGACTTATTTCACTTAGTATAACACTCTCCAGTTCCATCCATGCTGCTACAAAAGGCCATGTTTCATTCTTTCTCATTGCCAAGTAGTATTCTATTGTATATATAAACCACAACTTCTTTATCCATTCATCAGTTGATGGACATTTAGGCTCTTTCCATCATTTGGCTATTGTTGAAAGTGCTGCTATAAACATTGGGGTACAAGTGCCCCTATGCCTCAGCACTCCTGTATCCCTTGGGTAAATTCCTAGCAGTGCTATTGCTGGGTCATAGGGTAGGTCTATTTTTAATTTTTTTTGAGGAACCTCCACACTGTTTTCCAGAGTGGCTGCACCAGTTTGTATTCCCACCGACAGTGCAAGAGGGTTCCTGTTTCTCCACATCCTCGCCAGCAGCTATAGTCTCCTGATTTGTTCATTTTAGCCACTCTGACCGGCATGAGGTGATATCTGAGTGTGGTTTTGATTTGTATTTCCCTGATGAGGAGTGACGTTGAGCATTTTTTCATGTGCCTGTTGGCCATCTGGATGTCTTCTTTAGAGAAGTGTCTATTCATGTCTTCTGCCCATTTCTTCACTGGATTATTTGCTTTTTCGTGTGGAGTTTGGTGAGGTTTTTTTTTTAGTTATTTTTTTTTTTACATTTATTTATTTTTGAGAGACAGAGAGAGACAGTGTGAGCAGGGGAGGGGCAGAGAGAGAGAGAGGGAGACACAGAATCCAAAGCAGCCTCCAGGCTCCGAGCTATCAGCACAGAGCCCAATGTGGGGCTCGAACCCACGAACTGTGAGATCATGACCTGAGCCAAAGTCAGACGCTTAACCAACTGAGCCACCCAGGTGCCCCTGGTGAGTTCTTTATAGATTTTGGATATAACCCTTTGTTCGATATGTCATCTGCAAATATCTTTTCCCATTCCGTCAGTTGCCTTTTAGTTTTGTTGAAAGTTGGGATAGAAGGAACATACTTAAACATCATAAAAGCCATTTATGAAAAGCCCACAGCTAATATCATCCTCAATGGGGAAAAACTGAGAGCTTTCCTCCTGAGATCAGGAACACGGCAGGGATGTCCACTCTCACCGCTGTTGTTTAACATAGTATTGGAAGTTCTAGCACCAGCAATCAGACAACAAAAGGAAATCAAAGGCATCAAAATTGGCAAAGAAGAAGTCAAGCTTTCACTTTTTGCAGATGACATGATAATATACATGGAAAACCCAATAGACTCCACCAAAAGTCTGCTAGAACTGATACATGAATTCAGCAAAGTCTCAGGATACAAAATTAATGTGCAGAAATCAATTGCATTCTTATACACTAACAATGAAGCAACAGAAAGACAAATAAAGAAACTGATCCCATTCACAACTGCACCAAGAATCATAAAATACCTAGGAATAAACCTAACCAAAGATGTCAAAGATCTGTATGCTGATCACTATAGAAAGCTTATGAAGGATATTGAAGAAGATACAAAGAAATGGAAAAACATTCCGTGCCCATGGATTGGAAGAATTAATATTGTTAAGCATCCAACTCTTGATCTCAGCTCATGGTTTGTGAGTTCAAGCCCTAAGTCAGGCCCATTGCTGACAGTGAGGAGCCTGCTTGGGATTCTCTCTCTGCCCCTCCCCTGCTTGTGCTTGAGCTCTCTCTCTCACACATACACAAAAGAAATAAACTTAAAAAGAACATACTAATTGAATGAAATTTAAAATAAAGAAATTAGGAACACAAGATGCCACAACATCTCATTTTTATTTAATGAAGAATTTGTTTATTTAAAATCATTTACTTATTTTAAATAAAGAAATTCTGAGGAAATTGCATGCCACAGCAATTTCTCTATTTCCCTTTAAATGTTTTTTCCACCCTCCATTTTGTAACAGCAGAGTCACTGAAAAGCATCATCTCATCAAAAAGAAAACACAAAAGAGACAAAAATCCCAGGAGCGCCTGGGCGGTTCAGTCATTTAAGCGTCTGACTCTTGGTTTCAGCTCAGGTCGTGATCTCACAGTTCCTGGGACGGAGCCCCGAGTCGGGCTCTGCACTGAGCAGGGAGCCTTCTTGGGATTCTCTCCCTCTACCCCTCTCCACCCTGTGAGCATGCATGTGCGCTCTCTCTCACACAAAAAATAAATAAATAAAATAAATAGATGAAAACAAAACAAAAAAAGAAAGACAAAATCCTGAAGATGCCCTCAGAGGTATTTCTTCTTCTGGTTCAGTGCATACACTAAAAAGTGGCTAAAGGTGAACAGGTATCTGCTGTGTAAGCTGGTGAACAAGAGAAGAAAGAACTGGGAGGACGGGGTGAGGGTGCAGGTCAGAGAAGAAGCAAGGCTGGGGTGAGAGGGAAAAACCAGTGGAGGGAAGGAGCAGAAAATAGCTCCACCTCACAGGCTGTGATAACCCACAAACCACCTGTGATCTTTATAGGACTTACTGTTTGACAGATATATGAACGAAAAAAAGGGGTAAGAAGTACATAACAAAGATGTTTGAGTGGAACTTCCAAAAGAAAGTTTAAAATTTATGTCAGTATATTGATCCTTCCTTCATGAAGCATGTTTAATTCAGATAAAATTTGCCATAGTAACATACATGTTCAAAGATACATTTTTAGGTTTATTTTGAGAAAGAGAATGTGTGTGTGTGTGTGTGTGTGTGTGCGTGCCCGCATGTGCGTGAGTGGGGGAAGGGCAGAGAGAGTGGGAGAGAGAGAATCCAAAGCAGGCTCCGCCCTGTCAGTACAGAGCCGGATGTGGGGTTTGAACCCATGAACTGTGAGATCATGACCTGAGCCAAAATCAAGAACCTGATGCTTAACCAACCGAGCCACCCAGGCGCCCCCAACAATGCATTTAAATTTTATGTATATGTTTTCTTTTTTTTTTTTTTTAATTTTTTTTTCAACGTTTATTTTTTTGGGGACAGAGAGAGACAGAGCATGAACGGGGGAGGGGCAGAGAGAGAGAGAGACACAGAATCGGAAACAGGCTCCAGGCTCTGAGCCGTCAGCCCAGAGCCCGACACGAGGCTCGAACTCCCGGACCGTGAGATCGTGACCTGGCTGAAGTCGGACGCTTAACCGACTGCGCCACCCAGGCGCCCCTTTATGTATATGTTTTCATTTAATAATCAGAAATTTGTGTTTGTGTTGAGCCAGAGTTCTTTCTCCGTAGTATTCCACCCATGGGGCACCATCTGGACATGAGTCTTCCTGAATTCCGGAAGCACAGACCCAGCAGAGATGACCCTGGACAAATCGCAATGGGGAGTGATGCCTGGTTAGGGCTGGTGAGGACGGGAATGCATGAATCAGACGCACGTTGTAAGGCGACAATCTGCACACTGTGCAGACTGAATGGATTTATGGAGCAACACTCAGGCAGGCTTTGAGGCAACACTAAAGCCTTTGGCCTGACAAAGTTGGGGTGACAAGGAGGAACCAATTGTAGAAACAGGCAAGCTTGGGGAGAAGCAGTCTTGTGTTCCAACACGTTGACTTTGGGGTGACAGTGAGATACCGTAGGGTGGGGTTTCCCAACCTTGCCCCTCCAGGGATTTTGGACTAGATAATTCTTTGGGGGGGGAGGGTGTCCTGTCCACTGTAGGAGGTTTCGCAGGTCCCTGGTGTCTGCCCACCCCATGCCGGGACCCCTTTCCCAGTTTTTGTGCTACACGTATAAGGAAAAAATATACTAAATTCTTTTTTTGCTTTGTAATTGTTTTTAACACTTATTTATTTTTGAGAGAGACAGAGCATGAGCGAGGGAGGGGGAGAGAGAGAGGAGGAAAGAGACATAGAATCAGAAGCACGCTCCGGGCTTTGAGCTGTCAGCACAGAGCCTGACGTGGGGCTCGAACCCCCGAACCGTGAGATCATGACCTGAGCCAAAGTCAGACACTCAACCAACTGAGCCACCCAGGTGCTCCTAGTAAATTCTTAAAAGAGTCCAAGTCTCTATCCAATAGCCATAGGTTATCAAAAGTTGCCCATTTTTGTCCTTAAACTTGGGAAAAAGAGGGGAGGGTTTATGTACATCTCTTCCCCAAAAGTGACTTGTTTGGAGGAGAAAGTAAGATGTTCACCAGTGTTTATGTGCGACTTAGCTTTCTCAATAACTCTTTTATTTGTTTATTTATTTATTTATTTAGCTGTAGGGAGACAGAGAACGTGCGAGCGGGGGAAGGGGTGGAGAAAGAACCTATTTTATTTTTTATTTTTTGTTTAATAACAAAAAAGGGGAGAGGGGCAGAGGGAGAGAAAGAATCTTAAGCAGGCTCCACGCTCAGCATGAAACCCAATGAGGGGCTCCATCCCACGACCCTGGGATCATGACTTGAGCCGATTCAAGAGTCGAATGCTCAACCGACTGAGCCACCCAGGCGCCCCTTGATATTTCTTGATTTTCAATTCCATCTGTTCCGGCTCTGCCTCAGTGGCTGCCATTTTCAAACCAAACCAATGGAAGCCCCCACAGTCCCACATATGGTAAAACCCAGAAATGCTAATCCATCTATAAACAGTGAGAAGGCATCTGTTGTGGAAACTGTAGGGTGAAGGGGCGCCTTAAGTGACTGTGGCTCAGTCAGTTAAGCGTCCAACTTGGGCTCAAGTCATGACCTCATGGTTTGTGAGTTGGAGCCCCACATCCGGCTCTGTGCTGACAGCACGGAGCCCGCTTTCGATCCTCTGTCCCTCTCTCTCTGCCCCTCCCCTGCTTGTGCTCTCTCTCTCTCTCTCAAAGACAAATTTAAAAACTTTTAAAAAAAAAATGTGGGGTGAGGACACCAGCCCAGGACTGAGAGTCTCCTGAAACCCAAGCGGCAGCCTCCCATCCACAGTCAAGCGTGGGTTTTCTCATGGGCAACAGGGGATCGTAGAAATAACATATAGAAATAATAGCCATTTGGTGAGGAACAACCCACCAAATTATATGTCTCCTGTCTAAACCCCCCAATAGTGAGGATTCGTACCCAACGCTTCTTGCCCCCAAACTTAACCTTCCTGCACTCCCTTCTCTGTCTCGTGTCCCATTGCTGTAAAGGCCAAATGAGATACTAGGGGGTAAATCACAACGCAAATGTAAGGGATCAGTAGTATGAATGCCCTCCCGCCATCCCTTAATTATAAAAGCACTACGTGTTTGGGGGCCCTCTTTCTCTCTCATAGCATCTTCTCTTTGAGGCACTGAATCTTCAACTTGGGCCTGTGCGCCGCCCGGAGGGCTGATTAAAACCGTCCGGGGCGAGCCCGAGAATCCGCATTTCTAACTAGTGCCCAGGTGGTGTTGCGGCTGCCCGTCGGGGACCGGCGCTGAGAACCGCTGGTCTAAACATCGCCCAAGTCCCACAGCCACAGTCAAGGATTTCCATGTCCACATTCGACAGCACTTTGCATGGCGGCACTTGCTCGTTCTGTCCCGGTCATGGTCGTTCCGCCTCCCTCCCCGACAAGACTGCGGATCCCTTGAGGGCCCGGACCACAGTTTATTCACACCCACAGTGTCACCCAGGGCGTCGCACAGGGTAAATCTTAGCTCGCAGCTGTTTAAAAAAAAAAAAAATGGGGGCTAAAATTCTGGAAGGTGATCTGATAAACATCGCTATGACGAATTATCCCCAATAACACCATTATTGTATAAATGATGCGCACATTAACCTTTTCAGCGATTTCAGAGATAACTGAGGGCAGCATCTTGAAACCGAATGAGCGTGTTTCTAACGATGTCCCTCCGAGCAAAGTTGAAGGGAAAACAGTACAAAGGGAAGGCTCGCGGGGCGCCTGGGCCGCTCAGTCGATGAAGCGTCCGGCTTCGGCTCAGGTCATGGTCTCGGGGTTCATGGGGTCGAGCCCCACGTCGGGCTCTGTGCTGAGAACTCGGAGCCTGGAGCGTGCTCCGGATTCTGGGTCTGCCTCCCTCTCTGCCCCTCCCCGGCCTGTGCGCATGGGCTCTCTCTTCCTCTCTCTTTCTCTCAAAAATAAATAAACATTTTTTTTTTAAAGGAAGGCTCATTTAGGATTCACACGAACACGGTCCAGAGAGCCCATAAACTACCAGGGGAGCGCATCTCCCTGGTCTCATTACCCCATCTGATACATTTGAGGGCAAAGCCCTTTCTGCTAAGGCCAGGCTAGTGCAGGAGATGGTCCAGCTGGGGGGGGGGGGTTACCGCCACCAGGGGGCATGCGACTCTTTCTGGCGAGTCAACACCACTCACGGCCGGTAGGGGACAGCAACACTCTGCCTAAAGCTTTGGGTTTCCCTTCACAGAGAGCTCAGGGTATGGAGCGCTCATTGTTTGCTCTGAAACCGGGCTTCTCACCTGCCTGGGGACTCCAATTTTCCTCCAAGTGGCACAACAGCCCCGGGGCCAACGTGTTGGAACCAAGCTCATGAAAGGCTGCATCTAGTGCAAAGCGGACAGTGGACTCTGTCTCATTAAAAAACACACAAGTTTTTGGGGGAGGGGGGTCCTAATCCTGCAAGGTTTGTCCAGCTGTGTCTAAGTCTCATCCATTTCGACATTGACTGATCAACTCAAGTGGAAGTTCTTTATTGGCTCCTGGTGATGTCACACGAGGCTGGGAGAACAGGTTTTCTAGGTGTGGGGCTTTAACTTAATCCCTGAACCATCTAGAAAAAAAAAAAAAAAGCCCTAAGGCCTTTCACCTCCTTCGGAGCCAGGGCCTCTGGTGGTAAGTAGATACTAAGCTTTTCCCAAGTGCTCCTAATAAACAACAGAAAAGCCAAGAAACGGCAATGCAATGCGAAGCGAGAGTGAGGAAAGTAAACTCTAGGGAGGAGGCTCTTACCTTTGCTGCCTGGAAGCCACTTGGGAGTTTAATGGGCTCGAGCCGTTGCCAGGGCCCCGCCCCAGGTTCTGATCAACTGGTCTGGATACTACGTGGGCGGCGGCTGGAGTTTGGAAAGATCCCCGGGAGCTCCCAGTGAACAGCCAGGCCCGAGAGCCATTGTTCGATGTGCAACGTTTGCTCCCGTGTTAATGGGATCCTCACACCCACTAACTAGATTAGGTTCCTTATGCCTCGAGCACATTTAAAATAAAACCCAAGACTTGGTAAGAAAAAGTTAGCACTTGGGGCGCCCGGGTGGCTGAGTCGGTTGAGTGAAGGACTTCGGTTCAGGTCATGAACTCACGGTTTGTGGGTTCAAGCTCCGCGTCGGGATCTGCGCTGGCAGCTCGGAGCTTGGAGCCTGCTTAGGATTCTGTCTCCCTCTCTCTCTGCCCCTCCCCGGCTCTCGCTTTGTCTCTCTCTCTCTCTCAAACAGAAACATTAAAAGAAATTTTTTTGAAAAAGAAAAAGCACAGGAGAGAGGAATAGGAACCTGATGAAAATTGAGCATAAAACAGAGTCAGGTTCTCTGTCTCTCTCTTTCCCAAATTGCCACCATTAACTGCTCCCAAAGAATACCGGCCTGCTATTTACTTTATTCATTTTTGAATGAAGCGTTTGTATTAGCTGACCTTCAAACACTTCCGGGTTGTCTAAAAGGAAGCCATGGGGCACTTTGACTTTTGAGTTACCTGGCAGTTTGTATCAAATCCCTTTAAATCCCCCCCAACTGAGAATTACCGTTGTAGGCTGTTGTATTCTCTGGAGTACGAGGCTCCAGACACAATTTAGGTCAAGTCCATTTAAAGGTTACTACACAGAGGCCACGACTGTGAGTGGGTGAGCTCCATCCACAAAATGGCCATCTGTCATCTCGGGGGGATGGGGTGCCAGTTACGTTTTTGAACATGCTGTTAAGTCCCATAATTCTCTTCGGGAAGTCAGAGTAACGGTGCTCTCCAGGGCAGGCAGGGTCAGAGGGGTAGCGTGGCGGGGTGGGTGTGGTGGGAGGAACTAAAGCCGACAGCGTGACACCAGGCAGGTTTTTCACTGTCTCCGAACTTCACTTTGCTCGTCTCTACTCTAAGGGAATAATAACCATGTCAGGTAGTTTTTCTTTTAAAGTTTACTTATTTATCTTTTTTTTTTTAATTTTTTTTAACGTTTATTTATTTTTGAGACAGAGAGAGACAGAGCATGAACGGGGGAGGGGCAGAGAGAGAGGGAGACACAGAATCGGAAGCAGGCTCCAGGCTCCGAGCCATCAGCCCAGAGCCCGACGCAGGGCTCGAACTCGTGGACCGTGAGATCGTGACCTGAGCCGAAGTCGGATGCTCAACCGACTGAGCCACCCAGGCGCCCCTAAAGTTTACTTATTTATCTTGAGAGAGAGAATGAGGGCGTGAGCAGGGGAGTGGCAGAGGGAGAGGGTGAGGGAGGGAATCCCAAGCAGGCTCTGCACTGACAGTGTGGAGCCCGACTTCGGGCTCAATCTCACACCCTTGAAATCACGACCTGAGCCGAAATCAGAAGTCGAGGACGTTTAAGCGACTGAACCACCCAGGTGCCGGCACCGCCCCGGGTCGTTTTTCTTAAAAGGGATAGACCCAGACGCGCTGGTGACTGGTTCTTGGGGAGGGGCGATGTGTGGGGTTTGCAGGTGTCTGCGGTGTAAATCCTCCCACAATGGCTGATTTCAGGCTGCCAGCATGACACCAGCGAATACGGCCTTGGGACAGACGTGCACCACCGGAGACGGGCCATCTTGGGGAGCCTTCCAGGGTGCACCAGGCACTCGCAACCCATCACATCCCCGCTGTCTTCACCCAACAGGGGCCCCTGTGCTGACATAGGGTTTTACCATTTTTCAAACATTTTTACGGGTCCTCTCATTAAATTCTCGGGGCAACATTGTGAAATGGCAGGGTGGCCCTTACTGGTTGTACAGACGAGAAGGCGCAGGCTCAGAGGGACGGGAACAAATTGCTGAAGGCCACAGGGTAAGTAATCTATAAAATGGGTACAGTGGGCAGAATAACGGTTCCCCCCCTAGAGAAGTCCCCGGAACGCGTGAATGTCTGGGCGGCCAGGCAACCGGAAGTAGGGAGCGGCCTCAATTACCCAGGTGGGGCCAGTGTTCTCACAAGGGTCCTGAGCCGGGCGAGAGGGAGGCAGAACAGGAGGACGGGAGGGAAACGTAACAGGGCAGGAGAGAGGCAACATTGCTGGCTTTGAGGACAAAGGAAGGCTCTGTAAGCCTAAAGGCAAGAAAGGAGATGCCCCCTGGAGCCTCCAGAGAGGGACACAGCCTTCCAGTGCCTTGACCTTGGCCCGGTGAGACCCGCGTGGGACTTGTGACCTCCGGAACCGTAAGAGAATACATTTGTGTTGCTTAAGTTGAGAAACGGATGGCAACTGTGACGGTGACCGAAGAGCTGAGCAGGCAATTAGGCCTCCTCCTCCTTCAAGTCTCAGGGCACATTCCAGCTCCGGTGGGGGGTGAGAGGGGGGCGCGGGAGGCCTCTTTCTTCCTCGATCTTTCTAGGCCCGGGCTTTCTCCCCCAAGTTGTCATGATCCGTGGCTTTTAGCACTTCCTGCGGCGGTAATGCTCCGCATCAGTCAGCCTAACCCCCCAGGGCAAGATACCATTCTCTCCCCCTCCTGCTTGGCCTCCACCAGCTTCTTCCCCAAGAGCAGGGCATCAGCGCCGGTGCAACACGCGTGAGTGTGTGCCTAAGGGACTGAATGCTCCACTCTGACCTCAGCAGTAGCGCTGACCCGTTGCCGCCACCAGAAATCGGGGCGCTGAACTCTCAGTGTTGCGGGACCATGAAAAGCTGCTCTTGGTAGCGTCGGGACCCACCTCCCCCGCTCCCTGGAGTGCAATCCGCGAGCCACAGGAAAGGTCAAGACCGCCCCTCTCCCCCATGGCCCCACAGAAGCAGCCTTTCCTCCAGCCGGCGTGGGTCAGCCTCTTTGGCAGAGGAAGGAGGGTTGTGGCTCACGACCCGAGAGAAACAGGCGTGACGGACGGGCTCCTGGCGCACCCGTCTCTGATGTCGCCGTCTTTGTCTCAGCAACGCTTGTGTTGGATTTGGGCCTTCGGGCTAGGCACTGGCTTACTCTGTCCTCATTGATCCCATGTGAAAAGTCCCAGGCTCGGTGCTCTGCTTACTTTTCAAGGCTTGTGAAAAAGGAATGGAGAGAGGTATGGGCGAGCCTTGAGTACTGACGGTCACAGGGTTAATACGCTAGGAGCCGATGTGACCACGTGCTGAGAGCCGGGGCTGCGTAGGAAAGTTCACATTCTCACGGGAAGTGAAAGTGAGTTGCGTCACTTTCTGTCATGTGACGGCTGTGTGCTGCTGATCAAGTCACTGGGCCCCTGTTTCCTCACACATGACCTGGGGAGCCTGATAGGTTCCATTTATTGATTACTTCCACGCATCCCACCCGTTCCAAGCCCTTGGCCATGACCCGTATCTTACAGTCCTATCGTTTCTCAGTGTCAGAATTGGGACCGGCTACATAGCTTGTGAGTCCTCCTTCAGAACTGGTTACATTTCCCCATGGCAGCAGCAGGACATTAAACCAAGCCTGGGGCCCTGCTGAGCGCAGGCCCCTGTGTGACCACACAGGGTGCACACCCATGAAGCCGACCCTGGGCCGTGTGACTCCAGAGCAGGGCGAGAGCACCCCCTAGAGGAAGCTGTTGCAACAACACTCCAGGGGCACAGTGGGGAGGGGCTCGTGGAGAAGAGGTGAGAGGTATGTTGGTGGGGGGAACCGGGGAAGGGTGGATGACTTAGGGGTAAGTGGAAATGTCAAGTTTGGGTTACAAATCTGGATATCCTGGACGGCAAAGTGGCGGTGGGGGGAGGAGTGCAGTGGGTAGAAAAAACCTGCTGACGCCTGACGGCCTAGCCCTTTGTTTTGAGGACATCGGGCCTATCCTGGGGGTGTCATCACATGCACAAACGTTGCCTTTGGGCACACAGCAAACAGGATACATTTTTTCAGGAAGTGGAAACTCTTTGAGAAGAAAACAAATCCATTTAATTTCCTAAAAAGAACAGCTGTTAGTGTCATTTCTCAGTTTGGGCTTTTTCCCCCCGGAACATTCCCTTCCAATTTTCAGAGGCATGATCAGTTCTCTGATTACTCTGTGATCATATGTCATATCTATCGTGTTTGCATGTAATTATGTCATATAATAATTGTACATTTCAGAGGAAACAAGCCAGGCAATTAAAACAAAACAAAACCAGAAAAAGAAAAAAACAAAAATCTTCCAAGTCTCTCCCAGATTCTTCTCTCAAACTTGGTAGGGGCCCGAGAAGTGAGGCACCTCAAGCCTGAGACTGCCTGGGTTCAAATCCCAGCTCCTACCCACTAAAAATGGGACTTTGGACAAGTTAGGTAACCTGGGTCCCTTCTATAAAGTGGGGGTAAGCATACTAGTTCTCACCTCAATCCTCCTGTGTTACCTTGTTCTGAAGATTGAATGAGAAATACCTTGACTAGTCCCTCATCAAGGTGCCATCATCCACTGACACTGCGGTGGTGAGGTTGGGTTGAGCCTTCTGACCACCCCGGAGGTCTAGCAAGAAGGGCTCGTGGGTGCTTCTTCCCACAAGGGCTCACAATAGAGTTTTTGACAGATTCAGCAACCTGAGGCAAGCAAGGCCACGGAAGAGAGGGGAAGCTGCCCCATATCTGTACCTATTTTGAAAGAGGAGCTCTCTGGATGAATAAGAATCTCCCGGGGCGCCTGGGTAGCTCAGTCAGTTAAGCGTCCGACTTCGGCTCAGGTCATGATCTCACGGGGTGGTGAGTTTGAGCCCCGTGTCGGGCTCTGTGCTGACAGCTCAGAACCTGGAGCCTGCTTCGGATTCTGTGTCTCCCCCCTTTGCCCCTCCCCTGCTCACTCTCTGTCTCTCTCAAAAATAAATAAACCTTCAAAAATAATAATAATAACAATCTCCCTACTTTTCGTGATTCAGGGCTGGAATTCTGCCCCAGTATAGTTCTTGGGTAAGCATTCATCAAGCGTTTTTTCAGGCCCCTTGCTGTTATGCATTGGAGACGCAGAGGGAAACGAGCCCAGGCCTACCACTGAGGAGAGCCAGCCCGACTGGGAGAGTGGCAGGGAACAAACAAATGGCAACAGGGACAAATGTTGCAACAGAAGGCTTTCCTCCAGAGGCCTGGGGGTGTGAGGATAGCATTCTGCCTCAGGGAGTGGAGACAGCTTCCCACCTCAGGTCACATTTAAGCACAAGTCTCTAAAATGGCTGCCAGACAGGGAACTTCCGGGGCTGATGGAAACATTCTGTATCTCATCTGGGAGGGTGGTTACACCGCCATACACGGCCGTCAGCCCCCGTGGAAAGCACACGTAAAATGAATGCACTCTGTTTCATGTGAATGAAACGTCAATCAGGTTGATTGTAAACAGTCTGCAGGCCCGGGCGCCATGTTGTCACGTCAGCACGCTGCCTGGCACTCGGTGGATTCTCTGCTGAATGAGACCCTGAAGGGCCGAGTGTGTCCCCAGGAGCCGGCTCCGTGTTGCTCCCGGTTCTGAATCCTGCCTTTGTGCGGCCACCAGGAGCTGAGGGCTGAGGCCAGCCTCTGCAGGGGAGGAGCCTCAGCTAAATGCATTGACCTTGCCAGGCCTTGGGGAGTTCAGGGAAGTCTTTCTGCTTCCTCCTCTTGGCAGGGGGCTCTTCTGGTCTGAATGCAGGGCCCTATTGGCCGACCAGTTCCAGGCTCTGAAGGCACATTTATCATGTTCGTGGCTCCCATGTGCCCTTAGAGTTTGTTGACTAGTCTCTTCCGGGCTGAGCTCTCAGCCGCCTCCTCCAATGCTGTTCTCTTCTGAACCCCTCACCCTCTCTCCTTGACCCTCCCTGATCCCCCTCCCCTCTACCCCCTCCCTCCCCCAGGCCGAGGACCCAGCTGGGGCTGGGCTGCCAAGAGACCCCAGGCCAGAGCCTTGAGGCCTGAGACTTACCAAGGCCCATGTGTGTCTGTGTTTGGGTAGATCTGGATGGACAGAGAGCTGAAGTGACGATCGATTTTGGGAACGGGTCTCAGTTTCCCCCCTCAAGGTAGGGCTACCAGACAAAACACAGGAGTCCTCGTTAAAGTGGAATTTCAGGTAAATCATAATTTTTTAACTACGTCTCAAATATTGCATGGGGTAACGCACTCGAAAGTGTTTGTCATTCGTCTGAAATTCCAGCGGAGCGGGATTTTGGCTACATCTAGCAGCCCTGCTCGGCGTGGGGGGCAGCAGTGGGAGAGGGCGAAGAGAGCACACAGCCCTCTGGGGGGGGCAAGGGCGGCCAAGCCTTCTCGGTGCTTCCCCCAGGGCATCGGAATGGCAGGGACCACGGTGACAGGGTGTGTGAGGTGTGAGGCTGCTTTCCACCAAAGCCATTATCCGATGAGCCTGATAATTGGGAAAGAAGGGGATGGGCTGTGAAGGTGCTTCGTCTCCTCCCCCACTGTGGGGCTCCTTCTCCCTCCCCGTGAGGCCAGCTGAGGTAGCCAGGTGGGGCACCGAGAGGCTGACAGGGCGGCCAGACTTCTGTCCGGCCTCCTCACCCGCTTTCCCGGGCCTCCCCATCCTCGCGAGACCCACGTGGCACCCCCCCCCCCTTTAGGACCTTCACCCCATGGCTCCACGGGCACCGAACTGTCTAGGCAGGCATGGGAGGAGTCAGCGGAGAGTTACTTGCATATAAACCAGTGGACGGATGATGAAACCCCAGGAAACCACGGCTCCTCCCAGCCGGGGCCCCAGGCAAAAGCCAGCCTGCCAGGCTTGGGACCTGCTTCTGGCCTCACTACATGCCCAGAGACCTTGGACCAGTCCCTTACCGTGTGCCCTGTCTCTTCATTTGTAGCCGGGGTGCCAGCTGCCCTCCCCCACCCTTTTCCAGTGCTGCCAGGAGGCAGGAGTGAGCTGGCAGGTGCAAAGTGATGGCAACATTTAAAAATGAAACACCTGGGGGTGCCCGGGTGGCTCAGTCGGGTAAGCGTCCGACTCTTGATCTCGCTCAGGTCACCATCTCAGGGTTCGTGCACTCGAGCCCCGCGTCAGGCTCTGCGCCGACAGCGTGGAGCCTGCTTAGGGTTCTTTCCTCGCTCCCTGCCCCTCCCCCACTTGTTTTCTCTCTGTGTCTCTGTCTCTGTCTCTGTCTCTCTCTCTCTCTCAAAATAAATAAATAAATAACTAAAGTGGGGCGCCTGGGTGGCTCAGTCAGTTTGAGCGTCTGACTTCAGCTCAGGTCATGATCTCACGGCTCGTGAGTTCAAGCCCCGCGTGGGGCTCTGTGCTGACAGCTCAGAGCCTGGAGCCTGCTTCGGATTCTGTGTCTCCCTCTCTCTCTGCCCCTAACCCACTCACATTCTGTCTCTCTCTCTCTCTCTCAAAAAAAAAAATAAATAAATAAATGCACATTAAAAAAATTGTTTTCAAACAATAAAAAATAAACTTTAAAACAATTAAAAATGAAGCCTCTGTACAAATGTACCTTTTTATGGTGGTTCAACCTGGCTACAGGTGCTTCTGCTTTGAGAAATGCAATACGTGAATATTCAGGCACCTACACACATCGCCGGGAGATTCAAACAGCAGCTCCTCTGAAAATATGAATCGATTCACCAAAAGGTAGCGTTGTGCTCGCATTTGACGGGAAAACATCTAAGACCCAGCTTCTGTAGCTGGGACGGCTCTTCATTGGGCATGTGGTAGGCTGGTTGCCTGCACTCGATGTGCTTGGGTTGCATTCTAGAAAGGAGGCCTGTGGTTGACCTGTCTACAGTCCATTTGCTTTAGGATTATGAGCGTCATAGTCTCAGTAACTGTCCTCCTGCCCCTTTAAGAACAGAAGTTCCCTCAGTACAGAAAAGCAGGAAGTGTCCCTGCTCTATCTTGGCTGGGAGTTTCACTTCCTTCCAGAAGTGTTTTCGTACTAAAGAAACCCCAAGTCCAAGGTCTCATCTCTTTCTTTCAAAGGCAGCCTTAACTGCCTTTGTGTTGGGTTTTATGAAATTTCTTGGGCAGGAAAATATGCAAATATATTTTTTTACTTTTTAGTTTTAAATAGCCTTTATTTTTTAGAGAAGTTTTACATCCACAGCAAAACTGAGTGGAAGGTACAGAGATTTCCCATATAGCCTCTGCCCACACACACACACATGCAGAGCCTCCCCCATTGCCGACACAGATAATATATTCTTTTCAAAGTTTTATTTGTTCTGGGACAGAGAGAGGCAGAGAAATAGAGGGAAAGAGAAGTGGGGGGGGCGGGGGCAAGCAGGGAGCCCGACGCGGAGCTCGAACTCACAAACCCTGAGATCATGACCTGAGCCGAGATCAAGAGTCAGACGCTTAAGCAACTGAGCCACCCAGGCGCCCCGACACAAATAATGTTTGTTAAATATATAAAAGGTGAAAGTGAAACATAACATGATATTTTTAATATTTTAAAATATGAAAGTAATACATGCTTCTGGTAAAATGTAAACGGTTGAGGATTCCCCAGAGGTAACTTCCGTTCATAGTTCTTAAAATTCCCTTCTGGAAATTGTCTCCGTAACCTCACTTTATTTATCGCACAGAGATAGAAGATACGACATTTAGAAGGTTCTCTTTTTTCCATTTAGGGTTATACTTTGGGGGAGCCTGGCTGCCTCGGTTGGTGGAGCATGTGACTCTTGATGTCTGGGTTGTAGGTTCAAGCCCCACATTGGGTTTCTTTCTTCTCTTTTCTTTCTTCCTTTTCTTTCTTTTCTTTCTTTCTTTCTTTCTTTCTTTTTATTTATTTGAAGAGAGAGAGCTCGAGCTGGGGAGGAGCAGAGGGAGAGAGGGAGAGAAAAATCCCAAGTAGCCTCGGGGCCTGAACCTGCGAACCCAAGGATCATGATTTGAGCCAAAACCAAGAGCCAGATGCCGCCCAGGCACCCCTGCCTTAGTCTCTTTTCCTAATGGCTGTGTAATTTTCCATCGTTTGCGTATCTGTCACATATTTAACTAACTCCCTAATTAACATACACTTGGGCTAATCCTAGCTCTTCGTCTTATGTACAATGCTATGGGGACAGATATACGTGCATGGATCAAATGGGAAATGCTGGTTTATTTGTGAGGGCCCCTGGTAGCTCTGAGAAAGTCGACACCAGCTCACGCTTCCAACAAGGGCATGTGAGAGCTGCTCTCAGCCTTCCTTCCCTGCCTTCGCACCAACCTCAGACATTACTTAACCTTTACATTTTTTGTCAGTGGGCAAGGGGCTGAGAGGGCCTGCTTGTTTGATTTGCATTTGAAAGCGTGCCAGCCAGGGGCATCTTCCTGCTCGAATCCTGGCTCAGAGGGGAGGGGCTTAGAGGCCAGACTTGGAACCCGAGAGAGGAGAGAGAGAGAGAGAGAGAGAGAGAGAAGAGAGCCCGCGCGCGCTGGATTCGATCCCAGTGCCGGCACCTGCCGACGTGATGTCTGGAGCCTCAGTTTGTCCATCTGTAAAGTAAGCATCCTAAGCCCAAGCCCATGGGGTTATGGAAAGCCTCCGACAAGTGGCCAGCACGACACATGTGAATGGGCTTCCCATCGAAGCAAAACAAAACCGCGAAAAGCCAATTTCGACTGGCCCAGTCCGAGGCCCAGGAACAGTTTTCTGCGGTATCTGAGATCTCACCTTCTTACGCGCTGCCCCTGCTTGAGGGAGGAAAATGCAAATAAAACGCTGCAGGAGAAAACTTTAGCGATCCCGTCAAATGGTCCGTGTGCCTAGTGAGTGAGCCGGCGCATGTTACATGTTGGAGCCCCAGTTTCTTCTCTGTAGGCTGGGGTGTTCGCTTTACCTACCCACCCGGGGCGCTCGGGGAATGAGAAGGGACATGAGAAGGGACTGGCTCTGGATGACCCTTGTCATCCCAGCCACGGATCCCCCTAACTGCTCCGCCCATGTCCCCCAGCGGGACAGGTGAAGCATAGAGTCCCCTCCACTACAGGTGATTCTCAACATTTACTAGGTGCCGGGCTAGCTGAAGACCCTTTGGGACTATAAACCCTGCAGGAGGGGACTGGCGGAAGGGCAGCCCCCAACTTTCTGGCCTGCCCTTTGGGATGGAATTATATATCCTGCAATGCTCAGCAAGCTGGGTGCGAGCGAACGGTGCCCATTACCCCATTTTCTAGAGTTTGATAAAACCTTCACGGGCCTGCTTTGTGAAACTATATCTCCCATGTTTCTTTCTTCCTTTTTTTTTTTTTTTTTGGTCTCCTTTGGAAGCTGGGTGCACTCTGAACCTAAGTGACACGTAAGTGGAGACGTCACTGACATGGTTTCTCCGGTGACGTCCGTGCCGCAGACTCTCGCTTGTGCGGGGTGGGGGCGGGGTGGGGGGGGGAGGAGTTTGTATCTCCCCAAACTTCAGGTGTTGAAATCGTAACCCCCATGATGATGGTATCAGGAGGTGGGCCTTCGGGAGGTGCCTACTAGGTCATGAGGGGAGAGCCTTCCTGAATCGGATCAGTGCCCTCTTTTATGAGAGGCCCTGTAGAGCTCCCTCACCTTTCCACTGGGACTGGGAAGAGGGCCCTCACGGGACCGTGCTGGCCCCCTGCTGTCACACGTCCAGCCTCCAGAAGTGTGAGAATAAACGCCTATTGTTTGTAAGCCCCCCAGTCGGTGGGATTTCCTTGTAGCAGCCTGAAGGAACCAAGACCCTGACCGAGGAGCTGTTTGTGCAGACAGCTGACATGGCCCCGCCATCTTAGGAACAGAGATAAAGTAAAGAGTATGTCGCAAAAACGAACAGCTTCGCCGTGGAGAAACCCGGCAGACGGCACCTTCGTCCAGCGATCAAAGTTAACACCCCCAATCGTGGTACAAGCCAACGTCATGAGCCTCCTGATTCGAGACACCGAGAAGGTCACAGCATCCCTCATGCAGCATTCCTGCCAAAAAGGCAAAGCCCAAATCCAATCACGAGGAAACACCAGACAGACCTAACTCAAGGGAAATTCCACAGAACAACTGGCCCGTCGCCTTCAAAAATATTAGTGTCCTGGAAGACCGAGAGAGGCTGAGGAAGTTCTAAACTCAAAGACACTGAAGGGACATAACGTCTACATGGGACGCGTGCTCCTGGATCGCAACCTGGACCGGAAGGAAAATTTGTTAGAAGGACATTATCAGGCCGATAGGCAACATTCGAATGAGATTTGTAGATTAGATAGCAGTTTTGTAGCAACGGGAACCTTCCTAGTACTGGTAATTGTACAGTGACTGTGCTGGGGAACGTCCTTGTGTTTAGTAAATGCACACCGAGTATCCGGGAGCAAAAAGGCGTTATATTCGCGACTTGCTCTCGGGGGCGGGTTTAGAAGATACATATAGAGAGAGAGAATGATAAAGCAAATGTAGCAAAGTAGTAACAGTTGATGAATCTGGGTGCAGGGTACACAGGAATTCTTCACTGTGTTTTTGCAACTTTTCTGTAAGCCACCTCGTTATCATAAACAATCAGACATTGTCCAAGGGGCGCACCAGGAATAACAAAGACCTTGCAACCACTTGGGAAACACCAAGGGTTTAGAGGCTACCTCGCAGGAACCAGGAACCAGGGACCAAGGCCAGCCACATTATTATGCAAACCGGATCCTGTATTCTAGCTAGAAAAGTAAGGCATTTATGCAAATAGAGCCTGAGAGTACAAAATATACTATTCAAACATTAAAATACCTCCTCCTGGCCCAAACTAAAATTGTGTCCCAGTCTATAAATAGACAGAAAAATAGAAAGAGTTAAGTCCAAACATGTGCTTTCTCTTCCTGCCAAGGACTACTGGTAGTTAAGATAGAGTGTGTGTGTGTGTGTGTGTGTGTATGTGTGTGTGCGCGCGCGCGCGCGCGGTGCGGGGGGGGGGGGGGGTGCGGCTTATGTCGGGGACGCCATTTTCGTGAAGGAGTCACTGTGGGTCTTTGGAAGCCAGGCACGCAGGTTCAAATCTGAGAAATGGATTCATGGAGGATAAAACTAACCAAACGCACGGCCGTCACTGCCACCGCCACGGCCACGGCCACAACAGAATCGGGTGCTGTTTACTTAGCGTCGGGAACACTTCCAGTACCAATAAATCATCCTGGAGTTAGCAACACTACTCTCACACGACCGACGTTCATAAACCACGGCATCTGGCTCCGTTTCATCCTATATAATCTGCTTCCTGAGGTGTTTGAGCTCCCGCGCCTAAAATCACGCCTCCAGGGCTAGGGGCCCACCGCAGAAAGTAAGGCGCTTTGCTTTCTGCCCTTGGCTCTGCTGAGCAGCTGAATGCCGCTGGGCAAGTCGCTTCCCCTCTCTGTGCTGGCTTTCATCCACTGCAAAATCCTGATGCCAATACCTAGTCCCTTTATCTGCCCAAGGCCGCCTTCAGGAGAAAATGACACATAAGATGAAGAAACCGCATCGACAAAGTTCACAAACACCAGACAAATGTGACTCGCGTTACCTAAGGAATTACCGGAGCCCCAAACGTAAGGTGACACTTATAAGCTGGCCTTTCTTCCAACTGTTGTCCAGTTTACTGGTCGCTCTGAGCTCGCGCCTAAGCCCTTGTGAGTAAGTTGCTAGTACGGCCTAGAATCTAGGCCAGGCCGAGAACACGCAGGAGGCAGTGGTAGGTTACCTTCCGAAAGCAGATATTCGTTGGTTTGTCTGCTTCATTGATAGCCACACCATGATCCCTTCCATTCTGTCTCAGAAATTCTGTTGGTGACTTTTTCTGGGTCCAGAGACCCCCTCCCTTAGATAGGCTCGGGTCCACGGCCATCCGAGAGGGCCTTGGAGGGACCCCAGGGAGTCCCTGAACTTAGAAAGGAAAAAAAACTTACATCCTTTCATTAACCTCGAACTGAGCGTTAGCATTTCCTTCCAGCAGATCTACGGGCGGGCGAGGCTCTGAGCACCGGCCGCTGTCACAAAATAGCACAGACCTAGCGGCTTAAACGACACACACGTTATTTCTCACCGCCCTGGTGGCTGGGAAGTCGAAGATCAGGGCGCAGGCACATTTAGTTCCTGGGGAGAACCTGTTTCTCGTCTGGCTCACGGACAAGCTGCCGTCCTTCTCGGCAAGGAAGGTCTGTAGCCTTGGCGGTTCCCGTGACTGGGTCACCAAGACACCGCAGATATTTTTATATCTGTTCACCCTCTGCAGATATCTACACGCTCCTCACGACTTTGAATTTATGCCGGCCAGGGGACCGACCGACTACTGGATTGTGTTATTTAATGCCTAAAGCAGCATGTCTATTACTCCTGCACAGTGTTTACACTTCTCTTGGTAACTGCAGGGAAATACACTTGTTTTCGCTCTTGATCTCAGGTTTTTCTTTAAGTGTATTTATTTGTTTAGAGAGAGAGAGAGAGAGACAGAGAGAGAGAGAGAGAGAGAGAAGCAGCGGAGGAGGGGCAGAGAGAAAGGGGGACAGAGGATCTTAACCGGCTGAACCCCCCCCAGGAGCCCCTAGGCTTTTCTTTCCTTTTCTTTTCTGCATTTTCATGATTCTGAGAAAAGGTCTGGGGGCTTCATCAAATTGGTGCAGCACGGAAAGAGTTAAGAACCAGACTTTCACTCCACCCCCAACCAGACACTGGGGTGTGAGGAAATGGGCCTATGATTTACTTTTTCTTTCTTTTTTTTTCTCTCTCTCCACCAGCCCGCGCCGCCCCCCCCCCCCCCCCGCTTTCTTAATCGAGGTAAAAATTCACATAACATAAAATGAACAGTTTTAAAGCGAACAATTCAGCGGCATTTCAGACGTCCAGGGTGTTGTGCAACCGACCTGCTGTCTCGTTCCCAAACGTTTCCATCACGCTAAAATGAAACCTTGGACCTATTCAGTGGTCATTCCCCTGGGCTCCCTCCCCTCAGCCCTTGGCAACCTCTAATCTCTTTCTCTCTCTCTATGGATTTGTCTCTACTCTGGATGTTTCCCGTAAATGGGATCAGACGACACGTCAAGGTCCTCCCATGTCGTAGCGCCCACCAGGGCTCCGTTCCTTTTTATGGCTGGACACTGTCCCCTCGTGTGGCTACACCACATTTCCTTCACGCGGTCGTCCGCCGACGGGCATGTGGCTGGCTCTACCTTTTGGCCGTCGGCTGTGAATGGTGTTGCTGCGAACAAGAAGACGAGTATTTGTTCGGATGCGTGGCCTTGACGGAACCGATTCGCTAAAGTGAGTTTTGGTAACCGTAGTGTCTATGAATCTCAAGTGTCCGTATCGTCTTGACCCCCTCAGGCAGTGGAGTCCTGGCTCTAAATTGCGCGGTGAAAACCTGGACCTCGGGGCGCCTGGGTGGCTTGGTCGACTAAGCGCCTGATTCTTGATCTTGATCTCGGCTCAGGTCATGATCTCACTGACAGTACATCTAGCCTGCTTGCGATTCTCTCTGTCCCTCTCTCTCGCTGTCCCTCCCCCACTCACATGCCTTTTCTCTCTCTCTCTCTCTCTCAGAATAAATAAACTTAAAAAAAAAAAACGACCTTGAACGCAAGCATCCTTTTCTGGTGTTTCCATCGGCCTTGTGTGTGGCCTTTGTGTGAGAAAATGACATCCTCCTCTTCATGCTTTGTTGCAAATTCTATCTGGGGAATTCTTTCCCAGGGAAGCCTCCTGTGAGAGAAGGCGGCA
The DNA here is from genome assembly GCF_016509475.1 of Prionailurus bengalensis. NCBI lineage: Eukaryota > Metazoa > Chordata > Mammalia > Carnivora > Felidae > Prionailurus > Prionailurus bengalensis. Next base: position 9,809,400 of record NC_057361.1, read on the forward strand.
GAGAGAATTGGAGCAGTGGGCAGTGCTGCTGGCACAGGCTTGCTCCCTCATCGACCCTGGAACCTGCCAGGCGGTTCTCACGGACAAGTAAGCTAAGAGCTGCAGGCATCCCGAGGGCAGAGAAAAAGAGCCAGGCAGCAAGGAACGGAAGAGAACTGGGGTTGACACCTGGCGCAGGCCCTAGAAAAGGGTGGTGGCCGCCAGCTCCCAGGGCAACTAGGCTCAGGTTGAGGCCTAGCAGAGGGTGCAGAGGCCGAACCGTCCTGTGCCCCTTGCTCAGACCTTTTCACGCTCGGGCAGCATAGGTGGGAAGGATCAGAGAGGGAGGGCACTGTAGGCCCAGGAAGGGGCCCAGGAGTAGATGGGCCCCTTCCTGGGTCCTAGGAAAAGCCAGGGCACTGGGGGTGCACAGGGAATGAGAACGAAAGGGGCAGGACTAGCTTCATAACCCCGGGGACACGGTACAAAATGAAAGCGCGGGGCCCTTCGTTGAAAATTAACGATTTCAAGACGGCGGCCGGGGAGCACGAAGCCACGCCAAGGGTCTTTGTGAGCGCGGGGCCTTGTACCTCTGCATAGGTCCCATGCCCTTGGAGCCAGCCCTGCAGAGGGGGAATGGTCCGGGTCATCCAAGGAGGTCGAACTTGGCCTACGTGAGGTAGCCTCTCAAATCTAGTGCCCACCTTGATTTTCCTTACCGTAAAGCCGTTAGCCACCTTCTGCTGATGGTGTGGGAGACACATTCTATTTAAAAAGCTTTGACGTCCGCCGAAGCCGCACATTAAAATACGGGGAACACTTGTTACTTGCGGATGATAACTTCCGCTTGGCAGCGGAGTAAAAAGTTGATCATTTCTTTTTTACACATAAGTCCAGCGGGAGTAGGCAGAGCCTCCCCTTTCAATATATTGTTATTTGACCTGCTAATTTTTTGTCACCACTGTAATGGGAATGACCTCTGGGGAAAATACTGAAGTCGTGCAAAGCTGTGCGAAAGTGCCAACACTGAAGATAACGTAATCGTTTTAATTTTCAAATTTAATTGCTATGCTATGTGACTGCGATATCCGTGTTTCAAAGTTTTCGTGCCGGAAAAATGAATTGCGATGGGATAAAACTTCACCCTTATCGGGCCTGTGGAACAAAGCCTAAGGGCCTTTGGATTCTAGAAAAGCATAGTGTTTACATGAAGCAGCTTCTGAACCAACCCTGCCTCTGGTTTCCATCGGGTGGTTTTGGGTAAATCCTTTAATCCCCCCAGGGCTCCCTCAACTGCAGAGGTGCCTCTGTCACAGGTTGGGTAAGGATTTGGGGAGATTACGCATGGAGAGCTCCCCTGTATACGGCGAGCACGCAAAAAACGTTATCATTACGGTCACGACTGCTGCTTCTACTGCTGTTCTTATCGACGACGACGGTGATGATCGCGAGGGTTGACTCTGGCCGCTGCCTGCTTCTCAACCTTATTTCCTGTTACTTTCTCTCGTTCTGCGCAAGCCCCGGCCAGACTAAGCGACGCACCGCCCCCTGCACATACTTGACGGTTCTCTGCCTTCTTTTTGGTGCCCTTGCTGTGCAGAGACTGAGTAACCACTTGGAGGGGATGTTGTAGAGGCGAATTCAAGCCACAGAAGGGAACTGGGTTGAATGAAATCCCCTTTAAAGTTCCCTTTGGCGCTAAGATCCCATCAGATCAACAAAGCGAACGGGAAGGTGAGCGGCACGTTTGCCCTTCCCCAGAGTGATCTGCGACTCTGCTCTGCTTGGCCTCCTCTGCTCGTTTTTTTGTTTTGTTTTTTTGTTTTTGTTTTTGTTAGTGCCCCTTGCAGCCGGTGAGAGTTGAACTAGATAGGCCACTCAATACCCCTTCCCTGTCATTAGGGGGTGGGGACTCGGGCGTTGTCTGTGGGGGATTTAGATGAACAGATGGCGTGGGGCCACCGGGGAAAGTGGGTTGCAGGCAGGTAGGGCAGCTGGTGGGCGGCCCTGGAACCCGGACACAGGGACGCCGGGCTTGAGAAGGCCAAGGGTGGGGAACCTTGCTGCTGTCACTTCTGTTCCTTCTCTTCTTGTTCTGGCCAGTGCTCTGCCCAGAACTTAATAGGTTAAAAAGATGAGGACTGGTTTGCATGAACCCAGACTTCCCTGGCTGTTTGTCCAGCTTTGAAAATAGCTACAAACCCGTCCCGGGCCATCCCTGGAAAGGAAAATGAAACACAGTGTGGTCCGACACCTCTTCCTGGTTCCACGGGGCATGGGCTTTGGAGGTGGGCCGCCGCCCAGTGCAGGCTCTCTCGGCGCATTTTTCACAGGGGGCTGTGGCCCACGAGCCGAGGAAGGCCTGGCCGGCGCCAGGTGGGTGCCTTACCAGAGTCTTCCACCGGAGAGCCCTGGGCGGGGTGGGTGCACCCTGAAGTTCTGTAGTCACTCAAAGCCGCCATCTTTTCAAGTGGGACGGAAAACCCCCACCTCCACGGTGGCTGTGCCCGGCCCACTTAAAATGGTAGCTTCGGTGAGGTGGGAATTATCCGGGACATCTGAAACATGGACGCTGAGGGGTTTGAATCATCTGGGGGAGGAAGGCAAGGTGGTTAGCGCCACAGGTTCAAAGTTGGGCCCAGCCGGGTTCAAGGACCTTCCTCACTGAAGTAAGTCAGCTCTGCCAGGCATTCTGGGAAACAGAGCGGCCTGCCCCCTCCTCACACGCTTCCTGAGGATTCTCCGGCACAGACTTGGGGGACGGGGGTGAAGACTTTTATGCACCCCTCAGCACAAATAACACAAATAACTCCCGCCTGAGTTACCGCAACAATGGATCTCTAGCCTCAGTTTCCCCATCTGTGAACCTCTCCTCCCGGACGGGCAGCGGGCAGGGCAGGCAGAAGCAAGTCTAAAGCACGTCTGACGATGCCTGACGCTTACAAGGCATCAACCAAGGGGAGATGCGATTTTTTTATTTGCTGTAAAACGAACACGAGATTTCATTTATCCCGGTACTTTATGAAAACATCGAAAATTTGCAATTCCAAACACCGAACATTCATTTATTTTTTTCCCTCCACTTGCCATCCTAAATGAGAATAACAGTACAAAGCACTTCCTAAGGCTTCAGGCCTCCCAGCCACCCCGTGAGGTCCGTACAACTGCAATGACCCCATTTTGCAGACGAGAAAGCTCGGGCACGGAAACATGAATTCACGTGGCCAGGGGCACCTAACTCTGAAGAATATTCCTCCAGTTCGCGTTTCCCTTCATCTGCCTCCCCCTGTCTTTCCATTCTCTCTGGGTCCCAGACAAGGTGTCAGGACAGGCCGGGCACAGTAGACACCCTTCCGTTTAGTGTGTCCCCTTCCTCTCTGTCTGTCCATATCTAAACACCACGGAAGGCTGCTTGCTCGAAACTGGAAACTAGAAAGATTCTCCGGGCAGTTCCAAATTTCCACTCCTCTGTCTCTTCTGGAGACATTGCTCTGGCAGGCCTAACCCTTTCTAAGCAAAAGGCCTTGGGGAGAAGGACTGGGCCTTGTGGTCCTTTGTACCGGGAGACACTGCAGGGGAGGGGGGTGGAAGGGGCGGCGGGAAGCAGTGACTTTTGACAGCAGCCGGGTGAGGCAAAATGGAATCCCGGAACCCACAGAAATGGTGTCAGTATCTGAAACGGGCCAGAAAGTCACCCTGCATGATCTTTTCTGAGCTTCCACGACCAAGGGGACTCAACTAGGGTAGGGCCGGGGGGAGGTGTAATCAGAGAGGTGACATCCTGTTTAGAGAACAGAATGGCAGCCACCCAGCAGAGCATGAACCGGGGAGCCAGACAGTCACCTGCCCTTCCCCACCCCCTCCTGCTTTCCCCCCCCCACTGCCCACCCCGGGAAGAAGGAAGTCAAGTGGATAAAGAAATGGGGAAGTCGGAGGTGCTCCTGCAATGGCTTTTAAGGGCCTATATAACACTTGTCTTTAATCCCCAGGAGACAAAAGCCACTGCCCTACACATGATTAGTAAGGGGTTTCTGGAAATATTTCCTCAGGATGCAGAAAGGGATAAAAAGTATCATGCATACTGTTTCGCAGCTCAAAATAATCTCAGGTAGTTCTTTTCCAACCCGCCGGTCTTTTTCCTTTACCTGCCACTCGCAGGCACAGGGCACGGGGTCTGTAACTAATTTCGGCGGCAAGGGGGTCACGGTACTAGCAGGCAAGGTGCCATTTTGAAAACTGCTCGTCTCCACCGAAATCTCCCATTTCCGGATGTAACTTAGAAGGGCCCTTCAATAATGTCTTGGGCTGGAAAGGCTCTCTTCGAAACGGAATGAGATTTTTAAATTTAATCTTTCGATTTTAGAAATGATGGGACTGCAGTCTTTGGCATTGGGCCTCCTTAGCAATCACTTGTATATTTAGGAAAATAAGAAACAGGACAGTAAAAGAACTTCCTTATTGTCAGGCAGCAAGTCAATAGCAGAGCTTGAACTTGACTTATTTTTCTGAGGCGGGGGGGGGGGGGCGTTGTACCCTATAAAATACGGATAAATTAACCTCCAAGCGGCCAATATTCCGGTTTTTTGATTCCACTGCTCGCAAAAATTATAGCGATGAAGAAAATACGCATGTTACAGTAAGGAACCTTGAAAACAAAATCCCTTCACGGTGTTTTACCTCCCACCCAATTCAAGGAGAAGCCGAGCGAGGAGACAAAGAGGGCCGGGGTGGGGCGCGGGCCCTCGGCTGGTCCGAAAGCTGAGTCACAGGAATCGCACCCCTGCAGTGGGCGAGGCCCTCCCGCGCGGCCACCGCACCCTGGCTTGGGGATGTCCGCCCCAGACAAAGCCAGCTTCGCAGTAAAGGAATGCCTGTCCCCCACCCCCACCCCCACCCCCCGTAGGTACCACCCTAGACCCTTAGTTATCATGCCCCGGTCCGCAAGAGCAGGCTTCCGCGGCTGTTGCAAAGATCCACGATGCTAAAATAGACACGAAGAGGGAAAATGCATTATGCAGGAAGTGCTGGAGGGTGGGGGGGCTTGGGCCCGTTTTAATTTTCCGCCGTCGTTGCGGTCAGGGTGCACTGGTGCACACGGGGCGGGGGTCCCCCAAACGCCAGGCAGGGTGAGGAGCCGGGGCGCGAAGGGGTTAAGTGGGCCGGCGGGTGACATCACCTCATTTACATAGGAGCGCGCATATAGCGGCGCGCGGCGCGTCCCGCCCGGCATTCGGCGGCGGCCACTGCGCAGATCGGACTTCGCTCGTTCGTGCACCTCGCTCCGGTGAGCCCCAGGGCCCCTGCCTCCTGCCCTCCCGTCCCTTCCCCGCCCCGCGCCCGCGCTCGCCCCTCGGCAGCCGCCTTCCTCCCGAGGCGTCCCTGCAGCCCGAGCCCAAACGGTCCTCCCGGGGAGGCCTGCCTTGGGGGCCTGGGGGTGCCAGACCCTGCCAGATGCTGAGGGGACGGGGTCGGGAACTCGGTGATTTAAAAAAAACGACCCCCCCCCCCCAAACCGGACCTTTGGCCGTACAGCTTCGAGGGAACATTTTTTTCTCCCCCGCCCGAGGCATTCTACATTGTCTCTTAGGCGGTGATTAGTCAGGAACAGAAAGATCCTTTGTTCCAACTCACACCCACCCGAACCCGGAGCTTCAACAATTACATTTTTTCTTGTAGCCTCCGAGGGCTTCTTGGGCTCCTATCTGTCCAGATTCAGCCGGCTGGGCTCCACTGTGAGATGGAAAAAAAAAAAGGGGGGGGGGTCAGCCCTTCTTGCGGGGGCTGCCGAATGGCCCCTGCGTGCCGATCACCACCGGTCGATGGGGTGTGGGGCAGCTTTGTGTGCAGCCGGCGGCATTGTTGAGCGCCAGCGAGGAAGCGGTAGGGCGGTGGTCGGAGCGCCGGCCGCAGCTGCCGCCTTTGTGAGCAGAGAAGAAAGCACGGGCGCGCATCTTCGGCGCACAGAGCGCGCATGGAAAATGGCAGCGCTGTGCAGCCCGGGATTCATTTTAAGAATTTTTACTCGATCCCATCCCCCCTTGAAATGGCTTCACCGTGTTCCCCTTTTAACCAGCCTTGAATGGTTACACATTGCAATTCACAACCCGCCGTGGTCAATTTCATTATTCCGAAAGATTCGCCCCCCCCAATGGGGGAGCGATCTTGCCGGTTTGGGCCCCGGCATTTGGAAATAATGAGGGGGGGGTTCTTTTTTGTATAGAAAGAGGAAGCTTTAGCCTTGAATGAAAGCGGAAGGAGACAGAGGTGGGGGTTTCAGGCAGGGGATGCGAGGGCAAAAGCGCATTTCTGAGCCGGGAGAGACAAGGGTGGGTCGCTCCTCGCGCGATCTCACCCTCCCTCTTGGCTTTGTATATGCAGCTTCCTCTGCAACCATGTCTGACAAACCCGATATGGCTGAGATTGAGAAATTCGATAAGTCGAAATTGAAGAAGACAGAAACGCAAGAGAAAAATCCGCTGCCTTCAAAAGAAAGTAAGTCTCCCCCCTACCGCCCCCCCCCCCACCACCTTGAGAAAAGGCTGGGCGGGAGGATGGGGAGGGGCTGGGAGGGGAGGGCGGGGGAGTGCGGGGGAGGAGCTGACAGCTCTTAATGATGAATGTGGCCTGCAAAGGCTAATTAAAAATTGTTTTGCAGCCAACCAATAAGGCTTTAATAATTTAATAATGGGATGTTTACAATATATTACGATGCAGTATGTATTCCATTTTATCTGTTCAAATGGTCTTTTTAATGTACATGTTTTCGTGGTGGAACGGCTTGATACTGGGGATATGGGAAGCGATCGGTAAAAGAAAGTGCAATCATCTGACACTAGGCTACACTGAGTCCCCCTAATGAGCTCTTCTCTTTCTTTTTTTCTTTCCTGTCACAGCGATTGAGCAGGAGAAGCAAGCAGGCGAATCGTAATGAGGCGTGCGCCGCCAATATGCACTGTACATTCCACAAGCATTGCCTTCTTATTTTACTTCTTTTAGCTGTTTAACTTTGTAAGATGCAAAGAGGTTGGATCGAGTTTAAATGACTGTGCTGCCCCCTTTTCACATCAAAGAATCGAGAACTACTGACAAACGAAGGCGCCTGCCTCTCCCATCTGCCTGTCTGGCTGGCAGCGAAGGAAAAGAACTTGCATGTTGGTGAAGGAAGAAGCTGGGTGGGAGGACAGTGAAATCTAGAGTAAAAACCAAGCTGGTCCAAGGTGTCCTGCAGGCTGTAAAATGCAGTTTAATCAGAGTGCCATTTTTTTGTTCAAATGATTTTAATTATTGGAATGCACAATTTTTTTAATATGCAAATAAAAAGTTTTAAAACCTGGCTGGTGTGACTGTGGTGTCTGGAAGGAGCGGCTTATTCACACACGAACCCTTTGCCAAAGGGCCGAGAGCGGTCTCGCGGGGGAACGATGATGAGTAACAAACATCGGGTAGTTGGGGGTAAAATCAGAGACGGCGTAGAAATGAATTTCATCCAGGAATGTGAAACACCTCGTGTGTCCTAGGTGATGGGAAGATTATTTCTTGAGGCTGCTTGAATTCCTAGTATGAGTTGTAGGAAAACAAAAATACATTTGCAGTTCTTGCCTTTCATAGGGTTCGATAAGCCAGGGCCGAATTTATTGCATTAATGGAGGTGGTGGTAATTCACAGCACAATCTTTGATTCAGGAGTCAAGGTGAACTTGCTTACTTAGCCAGTTACCAGCATTGACACAAATAGGATTTAAGCAGTTTGGTCATGAGGAAAAACTACATTTTTAACAGCTCCTTTATAAAAGAACGCAAAACGTGCTTCCTTGTCTAATGGCCGGTTTCAATACTCAAAATTGTTTTTATAAAATGATGGGTGCCTTTATGATTAATGAATATCATTTTTAAATAAAGAGGACCTCTTTGGATTTAAACGACGTCAGGACAAGGATGGAATCTATGTTAAATTTAAAGTCCATGGGATTTAATTGGTTCCATCTCGAGGGTTTGCCTTTCCTGAGGCTGATAACTTCTTTGAAGTACCTGTTTCAACTGGTGGGGAAAAGCCAAGCCCTTGTTTGGGGCCGTTTAGGTACAGAAAAAGGGAATCGAAATCTCAGGATTTTTTTTTTTTTTAAATACAAAGGATATCATTCTCAAATGTCCTTAACGGATTCCTCTGCTTTGTAAGGACGGGTGCAAATATTTTTTTCAAAAATCCTACCAACGTTCTCAAGTGGCAGCAGCCTTTAAGGATGCCAGTTCACCCAGTAAGTATCTCAGCAAAGCTAAGCCTTGGCATGCAGATGTCCAGGAAGTTCAACTGCCCCCCCCCCCCAATCCCTGCCCCCAAGACTGAAGAAAATGCCCCTCCTGAAGGAGGGGGTGGAGGGCAGATTGTTGATCAGTATTAAACCGGTTGATTTCATTTCCTTTGCTCAACACTTATTTTGAGAAATGCACAGGAAACCATTTACCTGTGGTTTAGACAATCAACCAGACCATCAGCTACAAGCGTATCTGCAGCGCCAGGGAAGGGATGTGTGCCGGTTGGCTGCAAAACCCGAAAGCCACAGTCTGCTCAGCCGGCCCTCCAGCCCCGCATTTTCTTTTCCCTCCTGCAAGGAAGGGTGTGGGCAAAATGAAAACACCCAAGGCACAAAGAGAGGCCAAGCCCACGTGGGTTTTCGCTGTGTCCGTTTTTCAAACCATGGGGAGATGAAATGAGCGTTAAGGGGAAAGGAAAAAAAAAAAAGTAAAAATGAAAAATCTGGTAATGATTGAGTTTTGGCGGGGTGGTGTGTGGGATGGGGAAATTCAGAAGCTTCTGTACATATCACACTGTGCACTTAACTACTGCACGTGGGGATGGGGGGGTAGGAGTGGCTACTTTTGTAAAAAAATCTGATGAGTACATTCTGTTTTCTTCCCAAGAGAGGATCTTCCCAGAAGGGCCTGGGCTATCTGTGAATCCATATGGGAATGTATACTGTTATTAGGAGCTTGGAGTAGACGGTCTTTTTCACAGACACGGAGAGTGAGGTCCCCGTTAGAATGAGGGACTGCTCGAATTGAAGGAGGCCATAGCCACCGCATCTTTGACCCTCTCTCCTCCCCCAGGAGGAAAGAGGCCAAGGTAGCTTATGTAAGAGCCTAGGGTCACACAGTCCTGTCCGGGACTTCTGCAAATTTTCAATTGATCCGGACGAATCAAGCAAAAACAGAGGAAGTAAAAACAGACTCACCCAGAGACTCTCAAACAAAAACACCCCAAGCTGGAGCCTTTCTGAGTTCCAGATTATAAATCGAAACATTATTTCATAAAATTGCAAGCACTTAGCACTTGATTTCCCCTCGTAGGGTTCACTGAGCTGGCAAGAGAATAAGAAAAACACCCTGCCCAGCTCCCCCCACCCCCGCATATTTCTCACTTTTAAGAGCGTCTTACAGTGCAATCTAAGAGAATTGAACACACGGATTTGAAGTTCGACTCTATTTTATTTGAATGTTGTAAGAGGCTAGATGACAAATCGAAGACACAGATGTGCAGTGCAGCAAGCTAAGAAGAAAATATGTTTCTATGGCTTAAATTTGCCTGGCTTATGTGCTCCCTGGATAATTGTACTATATAGCCTCTGACCTCTCTCGTGATACCGTTGGCTTCTGAGACTTGCGGGCAGGGTACGTGTGTGCCCTAAGTTCATACTCCTGTGATTTTCCGTGTCCAATGAGGCCTCGCCTGGTAAGGGGCACATCTTAGGGCTGCAATATCCACTTTTCTTGTCTTAATTGATGCAGACTTTATGTAACGTGATGGTTTCGGGGTACCTTTGAATGTGGGAACGTCATAGTAAATAGCACGATTTCAGATGTGTATATATTTTTGGTTACTGATAAACAAATAAATGGTTGCCAGTAGCCAATGGCCAAATACAGCCATAACTTAGAAGCAGTCTTACTAAACACCATGGACTGTTTTTCCTTTTTCTGTGATGGTCTCAGACTAGAATGGCCAGCCAAGGACATTGGCTTTGATTCCACATATTAAGCCTCACTACACTTCTCCTTGGCCTCACATATATATTTTTAAAATATATTTTTGGGGGCGCCTGGGCGGCTCAGTCGGTTAAGCATCCAACTTCAGCTCAGGTCACCATCTCACGGTCTGTGAGTTCGAGCCTCGTGTCGGGCTCTGTGCTGACAGCTCAGAGCCTGGAGCCTGCTTCGGATTCTGTGTCTCCCCCTCTCTCTGCCCCTCCTCCGCTCGTGTTCTGTCTCTCTCAAAAATAAGTAAACAGATTAAACAAATAGATAAAATATATTTTTTAATCAATATTATACAGGGATGTCATCCTCAATATTTATTTGTAATAACCACCTAAATGTAATGAAAGGAAAATCACACATTATGTGGACTCTCCACCTCGTGAAACTTAAAAATTATTTGACAAATAATATTTAAAGAGCTGTGAGCAGTGGCTAATTTGCCACTGTTCTTGGTTGTGCTGATTTTGAATCAACACTTAGAGCCAACTACATCTATTAAGCCAGAGTGCTGGGTCATTAGTTCACCCCACCAATATTTATCAACAGAATAGTCCATGCCAGGCGTTTGTTGATTATTATTATATTTGACACCGAGATCCCTGACCTCATGTGTGTTCCCTTGGCTAAAGATGTTCTTTTCATCTAAATCTGAGCAGAAAATGCTAAGAAATTATTCCTATTCATTTTTAGGGTGAATGATGAACCCAAGGGCCTTGAGGTTTTTAATTATTTTTCATAAAAAAAATATATATATATAGATATATATTTTACTAAGTAAACTCTGGACACAACAGGGGGCTTGAACTCATGACGTCAACCGAGATCAAGAGTCACATGCTCTGCCAGCCAGGTGCCCTAGGGCTTTGAGTTTTTAAATACATCTAAACATGTATTCTTTGCTTTACTGTGGACGCTTTCCCCAAATGTATCTATAATGATTCCATTCTAACCCCTCCCAAAGATCTGTGGTGAGTGAAATTTGATGGAAACCAACTGATTCTTTGCACCACAAGAAAATATTTTATTAGCATAGAAAGATTGGGCATAATAATTCTTGCCTGTTATCTTTTTATTTGTTTTATTTATTATTTTTTAAATGTTTATTATTTTTGAGAGAGACAGAGATAGAGTTCGAGCAGGGGAGGGGCAGAGAGAGAGAGAGAGACACAGAATCTGAAGTGGGCTCCAGGCTCCGAGCTGTCAGCACAGAGCCTGATGCAGGGCTGGAACTCACAAACTATGAGATCATGACCTGAGCCAAAGTCAGAGGCTTAACCGACTGAGGCACGCAGGCACCCCTTTATTTTATTTTTTATTTTATTTTATTTTATTTTATTTTATGTTTTGTTTTGTTTTATTCTATTCTATTCTATTCTATTCTATGTAATCTCTACACCCAATGTGGGGCTCGAACTCACGACCCTGAGATCAAATGTCGCAAGCTCTACCGACTGCGCCAGCCAGCTCCCCCTTGCCCGTTATCTTTTGATAATCCTTTATGAAGAATGCCCAAGATTCTCGAATGGACTGAATGGATATTATCTTAAAAATCTTTTTCTAGGATTTTAGGATTTTGATGCTGAATTTCTAGAGCAACACTTCTTCTTGCTAAAGCCTTACCCTTCTTTAGCCTCCTTTCTCTCATTTGACAGTAACATTGTTGGGGGCAGAAACAGTCCCTTGAATTTTGAACCCTCTCCCCGCCCCCCCCCCCCCCCCGAGAAGATAGCCAGATCCCGACCGCATCAGGATATCTGTAAGTATAGCACTTCTCTGACTGGCAGCTGGGTCACATTTGTTGAGTAGGATTTCACGGCTTTCGACAGAGAGGGACAAGTTATGCTCATGATCTTTTCAAAGCAGCTGGAGCTATATTCCTGGGACATTATTGTCAAACCACCGGAAATTAGGCCTTTCCTCATGACCACACACAGCTCTGTAAGTGCCTGATAGATACCCTTTGGCTACACAGAGACTTCCCGATAGTGTTTTCCCGATCGAGAAACCAAAATAGTTCCCAAGATTAAAAAACATATTTATATATCATCTCGAGTGTCATCTAGGTATTTCAATCTAAAGCAATGGCTTGCAAATAATAATAATAATAATAATGATAAACGTAATGGCTCGCATGAAGGGTGGAAAGAATCATTCTTCGTTGACGCACCAAGCATCTGTTGAGTACCTCCAGCGTGCCCGGCCCTTTCCCGGTTGCTGGGAATAGAGAGATGAATCAGACCTGGGCCTGATGGGAGAGGCAGACCCGAGAGAGTGAAGGGGTAATACACAGCCACGGGTCTGCTCCTTTGCCCAGCATCTGTTCTCTGAGCTATTTTTGCTCGGCGACACCCTGGGCTGGGAGATACACTGGAACTGGTAAAGGGCTGTGTGACTGAGGGGCTTGAAAATCACCCTCGGGCCGTCCGGAGATATCAGAAGTAAAATCACGTCACCCACGAGACCGAGCGCAGACTCTTCCTGTACAGAAACAGAGCCATCTGGAGGGTAGGGCGAAGAAGCTGTTCGTACTTGTTATGGCAAAAGCAGATTATCGCTGTTACGTGAACCTCGTAGGGGAAGGTAATAAATCATGCTTTTATTGGTATTTCTTAGTCTACGTCTCAATAAGACAGGCTGTAGTGGCTCCACCTGATAAACACTTTTCCTGTTCATTTGCTACCAAGTTTTACACTGGTGCGGACAGATTAATATGTTTGAAATGGTTAAAATTACATTTTTTGCGTGGGACCGTCGAGATTTGCAGCGCTTTGTACTGGGGTTTGCGCGTTCAAAGCGGGCCTTCGGTGGGGTTTGCGCGTTCAAAGCGGGCCTTCGGTCGTGTATTGGTTTCCTGACGGCTGCTGTAACAAAGCACCATAAATCCAGGGGCTTAAAACAATACAAATTCATTCGCTCACAGTTCCGTAGGTCAGGAGTCCAACGTCAAGGTACGGGCAGGCCACGTCCCCTCCCAAGGCTCTAGGGCACAATACTTCTTGCCCCTTCCAGCCTCTGGCGGCTCGGGATAGTCCTTGGCTTGTGGTGGCGTAAATCCGGTGTTGGCCTGTGTCTTCACGTGGCCCTCTCTGTCTCGGTGTCTTGTCCTCTATCTCTTCTAAGGATGCTTGTCATTGGGCTTAGGGCCCACCTGGGTAATCAAGGATGATCTCATCTCAAGATGGTTAACTACATCCGCGAAGACTCCTTTTCCCAATAGGCTCGCATTCCCAGGTTGCAGGGATGTGACGTGGGCCAAGCTCATTGGCGGGGCCGCCATTCGACCCGCTAGGAATCGTGACCGGTAGGTCTTCTGGTGGAAGCATTGCACTGGGATGGTTGGGGCGGTACGTTGGCGAGCAGCACAGTGGGCAGGGACCTTTTGCGGAACAAGTGGGTTTGTGGAAGGAGAGAGGATAGTCGCGGGGTTCGCATTTTAATCAGAAAGTTACTCCACGTTCTAAGGATCAATATGGAAAACCGGAGCTGTGGGTGAGTGGAGACAAAGGGGCACAGAACGGAAGGAACATCAAAGGTTTGGAATCGCTTATGTGCTTGCTGTGATCACAGAGATCAGTAACATGGGTGGTCACAGAAGAAAGCAATTGTGTGGGTACGGTAATTTGAAATGTCCTCAAGGTGAGTGAAAAATAACATTGGGGAAAATAAGTATATATGCTATTATAAGCAGTTGGCGAGGCCAGTCCTGAAAATTAAAAAGGAAATCATAAAGCTAAAAGAACAGAAAATGGATGATTTAAAGAAAGAACTATAACAGATAACCCTCAGCTTGTCATTTCAGAACCGATTATCGGGGCGCCCGGCTGGCTCAGTTGGTTGAGCGTCTGACTCTTGATTGTGGCTCAGGTCATGGTCCCAGGGTCGTGGGATCGAGCCCCTCGTCGGGCTCCACGCTGAACATGGAGCCTGCTTGAGGTTCTCTCTCTCTCCCTCTGCCCCTTCCCCTCTTGTTCTCTCCAAGGAAATAAAATAAACATTTAAAAAAAAATTGGGGCGCCTGGGTGGCTCAGTCATTCGAGCGTCCATCTTCGGCTCAGGTCATGATCTCGCAGTTCGTGAGTTCGGGCCATGGAAGGGGCTTTGTGCTGACAGCTCGGAGCCTGGAGCCTGCTTCGGATCCTGGGTCTCCCTCTCTCTCTGCCCCTCCCCCGCTCATGCTCTCCCTTTCACACAAATAAACATTGAAAACACAAATACACAAAAAATAAAAATAAGTAAGACAGTTGCCAACGTTGAGCTGAGATGATGACAGCCCTGTGAATTCATAAATGCAAACAGAAATTCTCGAAGCCACTCATAGATGCCTAAGGTATTCCTCCAAGATCCCACTGACTTTCGCTTTAAAAGCTCTGTATTGTAACAGAGAGGCACGACTGCACACACGCACCGAGAACAGACACACTCGCAACTAAATGCTGGGAACCTTCGTCCAATCAGGGCTGCTTTCCTGAAATAGGTCATGAAGTTTCCGAACAGGAGAGACGGGTACCCCGAAGCAAATTTATTTAGGTCCTTAGCCCAAGTTTCAAGGAATGCGTTCTTCAGACTAAAAAGAGGTGAGGCCAATCAACTCTAACTCAGACATTAAGACCCATCTACCTGCCTTCTGGGCTACGCCACCCTCTTGGCCGTATTCCTTTGAAACAGGTAGCTTTTATTTTCTCCCTCCTCCCTCAGCCCTGCGAGCTGACGCCTATGCATACTGACGGCGGCGGCTACGTACATCCAGAATTTCTTAGACCCTCCCTGGGCTTGACCGACCCCAGGTGTGACTTAGCCCCCTGCCGCAGGGGTTTCCAATCAGGGCCTCATTAAGCTTCGAGGGCAGGGAGGGCGTGAGGTCTCGGGACCAGGTGAACAAACCCCGCGCAGGGGGCCGAGGCTGAGCTGAGCAAGGCAGGCTGGAGGGGGTGGCGCCACACAGGACAGCCGACTCGCCCCCGGCCGGGCACTGCCACCCTCGGGCCACACCTCAGAGCGGGGCTTTCAAACCACAGGCCGCGTCCCCTTGCGGTCCCAGGAAGTCAACGTAGCTGATGCTCGCCAGCGTTCAAAACAAAAATGCAAAAACAGCGAAGAAGCTAACACCAACGACTAACGAGAAACAGAACAGGAACGACCAGACTCTCCTGCGTGGTAAGGGTCGGTGTTGTTTAATCCAACTTCTGTGTCAGTTCCTTGTGTGGGAGACGGTGTGTGTTTACCGGCCTGTGATGTCAAATGTTTTCTTTTTGAGCGTCAGAGTCACGCTTATCAAGACACCCATTCCCCAACCTCCTGCCTCCCCGCAGCTTGGTTTCTTTTCTCAGGCCCCTTTACCCTCCTAATCAATACCTTCACATTGGTTCGAAACCTTCTCCGCCCCGTGCCTTGCTGCATACCCCGGTCGGGAATCCTGAATCCACTCCGAGAGCCTGTTTCCCATTCGTCCATCCAGGCTCCCACGGGCTAACACAACGACACGCTATGCCATGCGGTTGCCGCTGAACTTGGCACCTGTCCCTGGCCGGCTCCCTGTTAGCTGTGCAACCTTGCCGACGCCTCACTGCTTCTCTGAGCTGTGCTTTTCTCCTCCGCAAAGTAGGGGAGGGGATGGTCCCCACACACGGGCTCGCGGCGAGGGTTGAGAGAAGTCTGTGCTCCTGGAACATTCTAGGTGCTCAGTAGGTGGTCGCTTTTCTAATCAGGACGTTCTCTTACATAACCGTAGGACGGTGATCAAAGTCAGGAAATTTCACATCAGTGAAATAGAACATGAATGTCTTTAATGGCAGCTTTTTCCCTCCTCACTGGGGATCCGGTCGGGGCTCACACACAGCGTTTAGCTGTCCTGTCTCTTTAATCTGAAACAACCCTTCTGTTCTTTGTCTTTCGAGGCATTCACATTTCCGAAGGATACAGACCAGCTGGTTTGTAGAATTTCTCTCACTTAGGGTTTGCCTGAAGTCTTCTCATGGTTAGAATCAGATACTTTTGGGTAGGAATGTCTTCGAAGGATGTCGTGTCCTTCTCGATGCCCCTCATAGGAGGCACATGATGTCAACTTGTCCCACTTAATGACAGTAACTGTGATTGCTTGTGGACATGGCTGGCACCAGGTTTCTGGTCTGTAAAACCGACCTTTTTCCTTTTCCCTTTGTTACTAATCAATAACCTGTGGGGAGACCCTGTTTGTTTTGGGTTTTTAAAAAATATTTATTTGTTTTTGAGAGAGAGAGAGACAGTATGAGCAGGGGAGGGGCAGAGAGAGAGAGAGAGAGAGAGAGAGAGAGGAAACACAGGATCCGAAGCAGGCTCCAGGCTCTGAGCTGTCAGCACAGAGTCCGACGTGGGGCTCGAACTCACGAACCGACAGATTGTGACCCAAGCAGAAGTCAGACGCTTAACGGATTGAGTCACCCAGGAGCCCCTACGGGGACACACTTTAAGACTCAAGGGGTGCCTGGGTGGCTCAGTCGGTTAAGCCTCTGACTTCGGCTCGGGTCATGATCTCACAGCTTGTGAGTTCGAGCTCCGCGTCAAGCTCTGTGCTGACAGCTCAGAGCCTGGAACCTGCCTCAGGTTCTGTGTCTCCCCTCTCTCTCTGCCTCTCCCCTGCTCACGCTTTGTCTCTCAATAATAAATAAACGTTAAAAAAAAATTCCTTAAAAAAAGTCTCAAGTCTTCTGCTCATCAAGCTGTCACCAAATAGCTTTGGCATTTATTGATGATTCTTGCTTGCCTGTATCGATTATTTCTCTGATGTCAGCAAAGGAGGTGAATTTCCAACTCTATCTTTCCTTCTCATGTGACTTCTCATGTTTGGGTTCCACCTTCTAGAATAAACCAATGAATGCAATTTCAAAATTTCCATGCTAACAACGTTGAAAATAAAAGCAGCTTCTACACGTGGGCCTGCGGGCTTGTTCTGTCCGACTAGACTCAACATTACAGAGGTGCCGTGTTCTGAGGAGTATGTCCACATGCCCTTTCAAGGTATGGCTCATGCAGGCAGGCCTGTGGTGTCATTTCGTCTTTAAGAGTCAGCTTAGGGCCTGTCTGCCACCAACCTTCTCACCTGGTGTGGCTGTGATCTTAAAGAGGGGTACAGACCCGTATGGATAAGTCCTTTACCTTCCGTTCAAATCAGATCTTTTTTTTTTTTTTTTTTTAATTTTTTTTTTCAACGTTTTTATTTATTTTTGGGACAGAGAGAGACACAGCATGAATGGGGGAGGGGCAGAGAGAGAGGGAGACACAGAATCGGAAACAGGCTCCAGGCTCTGAGCCATCAGCCCAGAGCCCGACGCGGGGCTCGAACTCACGGACCGCGAGATCGTGACCTGGCTGAAGTCGGACGCTTAACCGACTGCGCCACCCAGGCGCCCCACAAATCAGATCTTTAATGTTCACTTGGATCTACTAAACATATTATTCATGATCTGGCAGAGAAGGTGCTCGTTATTAGTTCTGCGCGGACAGCAAAGGCTTGAGGGCCGGTAGGGCCGATCCTTTGCAGGTTCCCGACGGACAAAGGATGTTTGCGTTATAGAGGAACAGCAAACACAGCTGGAAGAGTAGGGCACGGACCTCCACGGAAGAGAGCTTCTGCTCTTTCTCGAAGAACTTCAGAGTTGCACGTTTGACTTCGGTCAGGTGCCCCTGTTTCAACAAACCTTAAACAAACATCACCTGTTCTACTGGTCAAACACCTTCCCGATACCGGTGGGGGTGGGGGCAGGAACAAAAGGCAGGAGAGCTTCAAGAATGTCTGGCCTGCCTCCATTGTCTACCTGGAAAGAATGTCTTCGCCCCAATGCTGCTGTTTGCTTATAACTTGTGCCCTCTCCTATCTTGCGTCTTGAGGTCAGTGCTGAAGCAGCTGTGTCCCTGAACAGTGACTCACCCCCGAAGTCATTTTAAGGACACCCGGACCACATATTTGTTATGAAAACCAGGGAAAAGTCTGTGGTTTCAGTAGGGGCATATCCTCAAAAGAGTCAGAGGCTCCACTATGTAATCAGAAATGATAAACATTTTCTTCTGTGTTTTGGGGGAAGTAGGAAGGTAGCTGTTGACCTTTTAAAAGTGTTTCTGGGGGGCGCCTGGGTGGCGCAGTCGGTTAGGCATCCGACTTCAGCCAGGTCACGATCTCGCGGTCCGTGAGTTCGAGCCCCGCGTCGGGCTCTGGGCGGATGGCTCAGAGCCTGGAGCCTGTTTCCGATTCTGTGTCTCCCTCTCTCTCTGCCCCTCCCCCGTTCATGCTCTGTCTCTCTCTGTCCCAAAAATAAATAAATGTTGAAAAAAAAAATTAAAAAAAAAAAAAGTGTTTCTGGGACACCTGGGTGACTTAGTTAAGTGCCTGACTCTTGATTTTTGGCTCAGGTCATGATTTCACGGTTTTGTGAGTTCGAGCCCCGTGCCCGGCTCTGTGCTGATGGCACAGAGTCTGCTTCGGATTCTTTCTCTCTCTCTCTCTCTTCCCCCCATCAAAATAAATGAATAAACTTATGCTGTTAATTTCCCCAAGACTCTAGTTATTTTCTCTAACCCAGTGACTCTGTGTCTCCCTTGGACTCCATCTGGCTAGACATCTCTACATGACCATTGTTTAAAGTCATCCTGTCTGTGAAACTTGTCCTCCTAAGTTGGTCAACGGCATTATTGTGGTTCAAGTCACAGGACAAGTCAATTGCACCTTGTTCCTCCGAGCTCCCATCCATTACTTACCAGCGCAGGGGGTCTAATCCAAATGTCCTCCTCTACGAACCTCGGGCTCTGTCCCTAGGTTCAGGATTTTGCTTCTTTCTGTCAAGCTCTCTCTTCATCCCAGTCACCTTCCAAGGCCCAAGTCATTTCACAGTCTCCGAGAGGCCTCCCTAGATCCTCGTGCAGATGAATTGTGCCCCCTTCCCCGTGCCCACCCCCTGCCCCCAACTACGACATTCTGCTGGTATTTTCTGTGAAGGCCTAGAGCCCGTGCCGAATTAACTAAACCTCTGTTTTCCTCACCAGATTGGAGGCCCTTATCTGGACTGGGAAGAACAGAACAGATCCTAGCATGGAGTTCTGTGGAGTATGTGCTCGAGAAACGTGAGTTGAGTTGTTTTCTGTAGAGTTTACGTACTACATCTAGGAACACCGCCAATGAAAGGTGGAGGGGAGAGCAAGTGTTCTCCACCTCTGGGGTCACAAGCTCATGTGTCTACAGGTGCCCGGCAGGTCATGTAAACGACCGGAGAGGCCAAGCTCTGTCAAGAGGGGAGGCAGCCCTTTCTTGCCTCCAGCCGTTTACCATAAGGAAACATGGACCCAGAGTTGCCAAATCTGATTTCCTGAGAGGAGGCAGAAATAGAGAGATTTAAATATGCAGTCTTAAGGGTTTTAATTATTGGCTAACTCATTAAAAACATGGTAACCTTTTCACTGTAAAACAAAAAAGTAAACTGCCAAAAATAATGCGTCGCTTAACGCGTTATCGTAAGGCAAGCATCCAATTCTCGTAACCATCACCCAGGGCAAGTAATAGAACTTTGCCACCTGCCCCAGGAGCCCCACATGGGCCCCATTCTAGTCTCGACGCCCCCGCATTAATCACTTTCCTACTTTTATACCGATAATTTCCTTTTGCTTCCTTATGGTTTTCTCATCTAGGTGTGCATCCCTAGGTGCTATATTCTTACTAAAAACAAGTTGAGTCTTACTCATTCTTTGAAACTTTTGCCTTCTCATCTACGGCTCGCCCCTCTAGCCCTTCCTTAAGGTTTTTCTGTTGACGTCCTTGGGGTATTTGACCTGTAAACTTTCCCACAGTCTGGATTTTGCTGATGTTTACTGAACGGTGTGGCTCAACACGTGGCCTGTACTACCTGCCTCTTGGCAACTGGATCCAAAACGTACTATGCACAATCATCCCGCTGCTGACCATACGCATTACGTGTAGTGACTCCTTTGATCCCGTAACATGGGCCACATAGGGATGCTTTAAAGGGAAACAACCAGGCATCCTGCCAGAGACTGATTTGTTTTTAGCCAGATGGTTCTCTGGGTAGGATTCGGCCAAGACACCAGACTTTCCCTCACCAGGTGACAGGGTTTCCTCCAACCCTGGCACATACTGGGTTAAAAGAGAACTCTAGAACCACTTCCCACACATGGGATGACTCTTACTCCCGGTGCCCAAAGTCAGGAAGTTCAAAGGCAAGGGGCGGGAGGGTTCGAGGTATGATGTGAATACAGCCGCAGGGAAAGGGAGTCCGTCCGACAGACACAATCATACACAGGACCTATGTCTTCCACAGGGTAAAAGGGGTAAAATGAAACCGTGTTTTCAGAGAGACCCTCAGGGTAGCAAAGGCTTGCTGAAAAATCTGACCAGGCATCTGTAAAATCCCCAGAAAGAACACACACACACACACACACACACACACACACACACACACCCCACACACCCCACAACACAACGAGGGGGAGAAGGATCTAGACAACAGAACGATGACATTGACCTAAATGTCCTAGATGGGAAAATGTTGTCCCCGTCAATGAAAGGGCCCAGTGAACAAAGCTGAAGTTGTGCATTTGTGGATGTATGTACTTAATCATTACCATTTAAGCCGCCTGATCGTTTCAGGTCAAAGTTTGTCCCTCGTGGTAGATTGCTGCCCAAATAAAACTTTTTGTTACAAGTCCAAGACGAAGAACTCAAACACATAAAGCATAATGACCCTTGATTAGCGGACTAACAACCAGGGAAAAACCTGCCTCTAGGTGAGTTGACCTGTACAGCTTCTGCCCTGGGGGCGCCGCCTCTCCTGTTGAGTGCACATAATGTCTCTTGGCAGGTAATTACCGATTATAACAGCAGGTAGACGCCTCATCTGGCCTCACCCCTCTCTTCTCCTTTCCAGCCTCTTTACTTCTTTGTGAGAGACTCTTTCATTGCTTAGCCTACCTCAGGTCCGCCGGTGATTGGACAGTGAAATGTCTGATTGCACGTAGGTGGCTAGGTGAGATTTTCCTAAAAGAACATAGAGTTCAGTATCTGGCAAGAAATGACTTTCGTGAGCATGGCTCTCTAATGAACTACTGACCTTCAAGAGAAGCGTTCTCTGAATGAAAATTTGCCTGGTCATCATGCTTTGGGCATTAAAAGATCACATCGTGGGGGCAAAGGCAGAAACATGGTTCTTCCTTACAGAATAATTCCAAATTCCGTGTATAGATCCTCCCCTCCCACCCTCCCGGAAGAGGCTATTTCCTCCCCCTGCCCCACCGGGTAAGAGTCTGTGACTCACTCGCAAAGACCAGTGTATGAACAAGGAAAGGGGGAATCGGTGACTTTGTAGCGAAGAAACTTGGCAGACAGCACCTTCAGTAAGCGATGAAGGGTAACACCACCTGCGATGTCCAGTGGATTTCAGGTACCTTCCCTTAGGTTGTCCCCATAGGAGGGGAGCTTGGCGTCTTCCCCAAAACGCATGGCCCCAGTCTGATGAGAAAAGCCAAGCATCAGGCCAATCCACGTTGAGGGCCACTGTACAAAATTCAGGACCGGCACTATTGAAAATGGTCAAGGTCATGCAAAATAGGGAAAGGTACGGAAACCATCACAGCCCAGAGGAGACTAAGGAGACGTGGCGATTAAATGCAGGGTGGTGTCCTGGGTGACAACCGCCCCTAGGACCGAAAGAGGAGGTTTAATAGAAAAACACGTGAAGTGTGAATGAAGCCTTGCGTTCAGTTCACAGCAACGTACCGTTGTTGGCTTCTCAGTTGTGATGAGTGTACCGTGCTGTTGTAAGAGGTTAACAATGGGAAAAGTCGGGTGCGGGATAAACGGGAACTTTGCCCTCTTTTTTGCAACTTTTCCATAAATGGAAAATTATTCCAACGTAACGTCTCTTTAAAGAGAGGAGACAAAACCCCAAAAGAGCATCTTCTAGTTGGGTACTGAGTATCCAACATAGATTTATTTTCATCATTCAGTATTTCTCATACCTTATTCTTGCACAGACCAACTGGGCTTTGTTGTTTGTTTTTTTCCTTCTATACCGAGATGCCCGGGGTGTATCTCTTCTCTTTTTGAGTTTATTTATTTAAGTAATCTCTACACCCAATGAGGGGCTCGAACCCACCACCCCGAGATCAAGTCATGCCCTTCCGGCTGAGCCAGCCACGTGCCCCTCCACCGTTAACATAGTAAAGACCTCCCTTCCATTTGTAATAGTTCACGGCAGGCCGTTGAGTGAATAAAGCAGCTAAAATCAAGACTATGAGCTTTCCCGTGGGCTCGTTGATTCTGTTTAATGCCACAGCCATCATCCCTTTTCCAGTTCTGTCTAGCGAGGTCTTGTGCAAATGTACACTCAATCAGGGTGGGTAAATGCTGTGGTTCCCCTGGGCCCCAGAAAATAACGAAACACACATGTTCTCTAGAAGGCGAGCCAACGGTGCTGTCTTTCCATAGGAAGGCCTGCTTGATTATAATTAAAACTTTCATTTGACTATTAAAATTAAAGAACAGCTATAAATTAAGGTAACAATATTAAAACCTCTGGGGGGGTGAGTCTGAAAATCCTCTCTCTAATTAGAGAGCTACGAAACTTAAGGAACACTAATTCTTTTCAGCATCAAGGTCTCATTTTGTAAGGAAGCTGGTATTTTGTAAATCACAGCTCTTCCAGGGCTGAGGCCAGATTTTGGTTCTTACCAAGCGTTATTGCCTGAAATACTTTGCCTTTTCTGGGCTAGCCTACCGAGTTAGACTGATCTCTTAGCCTGATTGGATATGTGAGAGTCTGGGTGGTCTCTGTCATGTCACGGCCTTTCTAGATGAGAGTTTCCATCGCCCTACAGTTAGATGTTGGGTTATCAACATTATTTGACTCGTTCGGTTCAAAAAGGTTGGGGTTTTTATTGTAATAATGAAAATAATACCTCCTACCGCAACCTCTCCTTAAGAAGAGAAGGTATGAGTTATCTTTGAGTGGTAGGCTTGGTTATTCGTGGTGTATATATTCTCCTGCCTACTTGTTGATATTTTCCAAATGTGTGTATGTGTGTGTATAGTGATGTATCACTTTAAGATCATGGAAAATTAAATAGCTGAAGATGTAACAAGGACAAATACTAACAGATTTTTCATGAAGACTTACCGAGCTAAACAAAGGTGCTATGCTCAGGTGGACCTTAATCTTTCACGTCAGTGAAAATTTTGCCAGGACAGTCTGAAAGTTGAACTTGGCCTTCAGGCCATTCCCTGACTATTTTTTTCCATTTGCCAGTCTTAATATTTGCACTCTGTCTTTATAGATCTTACTCCTCCGTTTTTATCTCTCTCTCTCTCTCTTTTTTTTTCCATTGGATTAAAACAAACAATGAGCTTTAAAAAGCACATTCCTCATGGTAGATATCTCCAGAGAGTTTAAATTTACTTCAAACCGAAGTCTCGCCAGACCACCCAAGTGGATACCCCTGATTTTTCATTATCCATCAACACATTACGCTTTAGCGGACACAATCGCATAAAAATGGTGCGGTCAGGCAAAACCCTGAATAGCCCGACAGGACAGCACAAAACCATGAAAAACCATTTTTCTATCTGGTTCTAGAAAAATAATTCCTACTTTTTCTTCCTCCCTCCTTCCCTCCTTCCTGCCTTCCTTTCCTTCCCCTTTTGAGGCTTGTAAAAGGCAAAATTATGGATATGGTCGTTCGGGTCCTATGAATGGGGACTCTGAGTAAGGCACTGTCATTTGCCGTGTTTTCGCTTAGTTCATGAGATTCCTTTCCTAAGGATATGCAAACACTGTAATCCAGTCTTTTGTATTTTATAGTTCTACTTGGGTGTTATTTTTTTTTTTTTTTACTTTTCTTTTTAAATTTTTTTTAATGTTTATTTTAGAAAGAGAGAGAGTGAGTGTGTGCACATGAGCTGGGGAGGGGCAGAGAAAGAGAGGGAGATGGAGAATCTGAAGTGGGCTCTGTAATGTCAATGCAAAGCCTGACATGGGACTCGAACCCACCAACCGTGAGATCGTGACCTGAGCTAAAGTCAGTGGCTCAACTGACTGAGCCACCCAGGTACCCCCTCTACTTGTTTATTGTATAACATAATGCCCAGCATGATGTGTCTGAGACTAAAACTGTGTATTTTGTGTTCAGAGTGACGAGCGACGAAATGGACATTTGAGTTTGCCCATGATTATCTTAATTCCCCAGAACCTGGATGTGGCTGAGTCCCTTCTGGTTTGATTATCTTGGCTGACGGCCACCAATCATATCTAAGGATTCTGCCATCACAGGGCGTTTTTTTTATAATACTGATATGTGTATGTTAAATAGTGTAAAGGACTCTGGTAATATTAACCTAGTGTTTGGGCCTTCAATCGTAGGAACCACACGGTCCATCCCAGGTTTGTGAGTTTATTGTGTAGAGTGAAATGCATGTACAGGACCAGTTCCCACCCCCCCTCTTTTTTAAAAATCTTTTTAAAAAGTTTTTAAATTTTTTTAAGTTTATTCATTTTTGAGAGAGAGCGTGGGAGGGGTAGAGAGACAGAGAGAATCCCAAGCAGGCCCTGCGCTGTCAGCACGGAGCCCGATGCAGGGCTCAAACCTATGAACCGCGAGACCATGACCTGAGCCGAAACAGAGAGTCAGACGCCCGACCAACTAAGCCACCCAGGCACCCCCAGGACCGGTTCTGTTAGCAGAAGTAAAAATCGGTGTCCTCTGTGACGATCTGGCATGATTTGTGAACCTGACCCCTGTAAGGACATGTGTCCCAATTTAATATATGTCTATATATATATATGTGTGTGTGTGTGTGTGTATACACATATACATGTGTATATATGTATACACATATATATGTATATGTATATATGTAAATATATTTATTTATATATTGCTATTTTTCATCCATATTTTCATTCCAAAAAGAGAAAAAATCTTTATAATGATTAATACACTAACCCTGATAATATCTCTCTACAAACGGGGAGCCCGCAAACTCTGGCCCGAGGGCCACATATGGCCAGCTGCCTGTGTTTCTACAGTCCCAGAGCTAGGATGCTATTTCCATTTGTAAATGGCTGGAAAGTAGGTCAAAAGAAGAAATACTATGTCTCGGCATGCACAAATTATAGAAAACCCAAATTTCGGTGTCTGTAAATAAGGTTTCATGGCCACACTCATTCATTCGTGGCTTGTCCGTGGCTGCTTCCACGTTCAGTGGCAGCCTGGGTAGCTGTGACGGAGACTCTCTGGCCCGCAAGACAGAAAAATATTTACTGGGTGGCCCATTTCAGAAAAAGTGTGCTGCTCCCCGGTAAAGGTAAAGCTCTCTTCAGAAGGAGAACTGAGGCATAGCGTAAAATGTGTAGGCACAGAAAATTTGCCACAGTGAACGAACCGGCTCGGGGTGTAAGTGAAATGTCTCGTGTGAGTTAATTTCTGATGAGGCATCTTGTATAAGCAGGGAAGATAGAAACCTGGTGATTAAAAAACAAAACTTAAAGACCGGAACTTTGTGTGATGGGCAAGTTTGAAGAACAAACCCCAAAGATCGAAGGCATTTGAGAAAATAATATTGCCAACGTGTGCCCATTCTGGACCGCATGCTTCCCTTCCTAAAAGCCGAGCCATACAGCCCTCGGCGATCTCTAACCCTTGCTGACTGGCTGTTGGGTGAGAAACACCCGGCTTTGAGTCTGGTCGGAGTAGGCAGTGATGAGGGTGATCTTTGGATGTCTAGGGTCTCAAAGCAGACCTACTTTGGTGGGGGCGGTGCGGGGGTGGGGGTCCCATGAAAAGGCTGAGTACGCGTCCTTTCATACATGGCCCCCCCTAGAAGTGCTACAGTCAGGTTCTTAAAAAGCTTGTGTATTCCTTTTATTTTGGACATATTTTAGTCCATTTGAAAGGGGATAGCTATGCTCAGAGTTTCAATACTTGTTAGAACCTCTACAGCAGTGGTGGAGGAGGGGCATGACTAAGAACAGTGGCTATCCTGGGGCGCCTGGGGGGGCTCAGTGGGCGGAGCATCCATCCGACTCTTGATTTCAGCTCA
Organism: Prionailurus bengalensis; assembly: GCF_016509475.1. NCBI lineage: Eukaryota > Metazoa > Chordata > Mammalia > Carnivora > Felidae > Prionailurus > Prionailurus bengalensis. The sequence continues at coordinate 9,835,479 of NC_057361.1, forward strand.
GGTCATGATCTCACGGCTCAAGAGTTCGAGGCCCACGTCGGGCTTTGCACTGACGGTGTGGAGCCTGCTTGGGATTCTCTCTCTCTGCCCCTCTCCTGCTCGTCTTCTCTCTTTCTCTCTCTCCCTCAAGATAAATAAACCTCAAAAGAAAACAATAGCTATCCATTGTTTTTTCCAGCTGGGGTGTGTATGTGTGTCTAGAGTGTTTCACTCGGGGGTCCTCGCTTGGCGTAGTAGTTCTTAAATGTCATTTATAAATATGTGTTATTTTTATATATTTGTGCGCTCGAACGTTTATTGAGAGGCTTATTTGTGTTATCGAGGCGTTTGTACACTGGGCCTAATTTTCTATTGTCGCGTAACAAATCACCACAAATCTAGTGACTTAAAGCAGCACGTCTTTTACCTCACAGATTTCTTCCCTCAGGACTCTGGGAACGGCTTAGCCAGATCCCGGGGTCAGGGTCTCACAAGGCTTCGATCAGGGTGTCGACCGGGGCCGTGTCCTCACCTGGAAGCTTGGACCCCTTCCAAACTCGAGTAGTTGTTGACAGAATTCTTTGTCTGCAAGCTGTAGAACCTATGGCCGCCTGCTTCTGCAAGGTTATCAGGATCCAGTCTCCAGGATTCAGAGAAGGCCTAGCACCTCTTTTGAAGGATGCCTGATGAAGTCAGACCGCCCCCTAGGATAATTTCCCTTTTGATTACTTAAAGTCAACTGATTTGGGACATGAATTACACACGCAAAATCCCTTTCACCTTGCCATATGACGTAACGTCATCAAGAGAGTGACCTCCATCACCCTTTCACATAACATGACCTCATCATGGTACGACACCACGGGGCTGAGATCACAGGTGCCATCTTGGGACTTTGGCCGCCCCACTGTGGGCAAGAAAAGCATGGCTCCGGGAGCCACAGGGGGCCATCTTGGAATCCTGGCTCTCGCTTACTCGCTGTACAAGTAACTTGACTCTCTGTGTCTCAGTGCTTTTACCAGTACACTGCAGATCATTCTAGCAACATTTTAGCATCCTAGCACCTACCACTTTGGGCTGATGCCAAAATTCTTATTTTTTTAATGCCTGTTTATTTTTGAGGGAGGGAGAGAGAGAGAGTGCATGTTCACGAGTGAGTGGGGGAGGGGCAGAGAGAGAGAGGGAGACACAGAATCTGAAACAGGCTCCCGGCTGCGAGCCATCAGCACAGAGCCCGACGCAGGGCTCGAACTCACGAACTGTTAGATCACGACCTGAGCCGAAGTCAGACGCTCAACCAACTGAGCCACCCAGGCGCCCCAGTGAATCTTGGCTTTGTGAGCACAAAGGGCTTACTCTGGGGATGATGAAGGACAGAGTAGTTCAGAAAACGGTGCCGTAATGCCCCGTAACGTACTGTATGTGAAAGTACTCGCTCCCAACAAACAGTAATGGAATTTGAACCTGGACCGAAGTAAATGTTTAAGAGTTGTCCATGGATTAATTGACGTGATTATTTTGGTTGCAAAGTCAAATCCTTTGCTTCACCAAATGGCTTCTTTGCCTTTACCGCTGCCCGCAGAGCTACGGGAACGTGACAAACGTTTAATTTGTCACATGGCTCCTCCCTTCTTTCCTGACCTAAGGTAAGCTCTGTTAATATGAAACCAATAGAGTCAACGTGGAAGGACTTTCGCCAGAGACCTTGATGAAGCATGGTGTGTGGCCAATGGAGAAACACACATATCACACTCCGGACCTGTAGTTTCAGTACTAAAAAACAGTTCCCAGCTACCTCCTGGTTTCAAGTTAAGAAGCCTGCACTTTGCTCTTCCTCTGTGAACGGGGTAGGGAAGAAAACACACACACACACACACACACACACACACACACACACACCAAAACCAAAACCAAAACCAAAACCAAAACCAAAACCCAAGAAAACCCTCCCCAAAACACCGCTCGCGATGGCTCACGTCCTTGGAAATAAGAACCCCCAGTTTCCCGTGATTACAGACTTCCTGACACGCAGGGAAAGCAATGCGCACCCCCAAGCTCCCCGGCGCGTCTCACAACAATGGGCGCACAGAAATGCACACAGGGCAGGCTTGTCCCCATTATCCTCTTATTCCCCAGAATGCCTTCCGGCCCGGTGACGCGGGGAGGCCTGCTGGCTGAGGAGCCCTCTTCAGCGGATGGCTGTGGCCTGGCCGTGGGTGGCGATGGGAAGCCTGGGAGAGGAACGTTCCAGGGAGAGGGGCTGTGCCATAGCTCCAGTAACTCAGTCCCCCCGGAATTCCTGACGAGGCCAGTGCCCTGGGCTCCCAGAGTTCCTATCGGAGTGAATCAGGCAGCTCAGTATTCTCAAATTTTATGGAAGAAGAGGAGAGGGAGAGGGGGACAGAATGACCTCAACACGGAGCAACATTCTGAGTCAAGACATTGTCAAGTCCTGGCAAACCATGCTTAGCGGCCGAGCCAGATCTTGCTAAATTTCCCACACAAAAGGAATTTTGTTAGAGGGCAGTAGGAACAAGGGAACCACAGGGTCGGCAGATCACCTCAGTATATAACCTTTCCATTTTTATCTTTAACTAACTGGAGGCAAATTGAATAATAGAGACAACCATCCAGAAGTTTCCAAACCTCCAGGTGTTTGACACTGTGGAAGTACATACAGACACAAACTGGGCTTTCCATGGGCTCATTATCTTTTTTTTTTTTTTTTTTAACATTTATTTGAGAGAGAGAGAGAGAGAGAGAGAGGCAGGGAGAGAGGCAGACCGAGGATCCGAAGCAGCTCTGTGACCTATCGATCGGTTCGCGTCGACTGGAGGAAAAACAAGCAGTCCAACTGCTCTCAGGAAGGCATCCTTGTGAGCAACCGGTCACAGGCTGTTTTCGCGTCTGAACTGTGTTGGGTTTCGCCTGCACGATTCCTGCGTGTGCTCTCTCAGCGCCCGCTCTTCTGTTTCTCCCCGTTCAACGCCTCTGGTTTTCTTTGTAGTCCTCCGTGGCGAAACTGGACAGACTACTATTTTCTGAGGGCCTCTTTTTCCTTCTGAACATCCGTGGCATTCTTCTTAAAGGAACAACCGACCTAGTACATGTATTATTTGCCCCACCTACAGCGTTGTGGCCGAGAAGAATCCACGTGGGTGCTGGCACAGTTTTAGCCTTCTATTTCTGAACTGTTGGAAGTCACTTAAACAGCTGGTCTATGGGGTGGGGGTGGAGTGGGGGGGACTCCTGAGAGCGCCTTTGGATACCTTCCAGAGAGGGGTATGTTTTAACCAACGCCGCGCCTTCTCTATGGCTATGATAGTCCCTGGAGTTTTCGGGAAAGGATGCAACATCAGAGCCCCACCGTTACTTAAGTGTTTGTTCCCGCGAGCGGCGTGGTCAACGGTGGCCCTCTCTACCGTTTGAAGATGTGTCACGCGGTAGGGTCTCTCTTGACAAAGGCGGCCGGCAAGTGCCCCTCTGCTCCGCAGCGACAGCACTTTCCAATTGCTCTGTTCTGCTCGACAGAGGTCAACAGGAAGTGAAAGCTGTTGTGCCCTTCTGGGCTGCTGTTTTTCCAGGCAGAGCAGCAACGTGCGCCTGTGCGTTCTTCTAAGGACTTGCTGAGAAAGGGTTGAAGAGAGCAGGCAAGCAGTGTTTGGCGGCCGGTCCCGTGGCTACGACATGAAAGCGTACCGCAAAAAATGACACCGAACGTGCCCTCTGAACTGCAGCGCGGTTGCTGCCGCCACGACCGGCGAGGCAAGCCCACGACATTCTAGAAGCATGAGCTCAGCCCAGGAGCCCGGCGCAGCCATTTCTCGAGAACGACAAAGGGTTGGGGCCATGCGGTAGTGTTTCCTCCTCCTGACCTTTATAGCAGCGAGCCGGGCAGAAACACCACGGAAAGAGAAATCAAGAACCCCGGAGGGTAACCCAATCATTCCCGGACAGACTGCTCATGAACTTCAAGCCTCCAGCGATCAGCGATTTCATCCATGTGTTCTAGCTCTTTCGTAGACTAGGAGGTTAGGTACACAAATTTATGTTCAACCTCTCTCTGTACTAGTACCGTCGTGTGATTTTTTTTTTTTTTAAGACCCCCTACAGTGGAGTGATGTTTAAATATCTAGGGCCTAAATCTTCATCGAGCCGGGGGCTTGGGGATTAACTTTCCCTGGTTGTGAATGTTGTGTTTTCCTTTTTTTTTTTTTTTTTTTTCCCCCTAATGACACGACCTCAGAGATTTTCAACATTTCAGCCACATGTGAGCGCTGAGGGTGATGGAGGCTGCATTTCATTTACCCCTGTGTCCCAGGCAACCGGAAATGGTTAGCGTTAGGGTTTGTTGCCCGCCAGAAGCCTCGGCCCACCTCTCTGTGTTCTTCTACTCCGTCTGACCCTCCCGGTTTCTTCTTCTTCTGGGCAGGATCATGTCAGGCTTACTGGGTCAGCAGCGCTGCCTGACGTCTGGGATTACATTCAGGAGAAGCGTCGGTTGGACATCTCCGAAGTCTTCAGGGTTTTCGCCTGTGTCGGGGGATTTACTGAGAAAATCTGTCTTCAGCTACCTTCGCGGCCTGGCAGCCGGGTCCTCCCTTACTTCCTGTCAGCTATTTGCATTTCTAGGGCCCGTTACAGCCGCACATTTCCAAGAACCTCCTAAAACGTGAGGGTTCATTTAATCAAACTGGACTTCTCCCTGGTCTCGGGGATGAATGTGGCGATGTTTTGCTCATCCCAGAACTGGGATGCATGCAGTATGTGAAAAAATTATTCGGTACCGTAAAAAAAATCAGATTTTCTTTCTTTTGGATGGGAAACCGCTCTTTTCAGAGGTTCTGATGATTCTTCCTGCGACCCTCGCTTTATTCTCACGTCCTGCTCCTCTGCCTCGTTTCCTAACCACTCCTCAGCGTCCAGTGTTGGAGGATGGGGACTAGGCCACCTTCTTCTCTGTCTCGGCGCTGGAAGAGAACGTGCGCCTGAAACCTGGGAGCTTTCATTTGCAGACACAGGAGTCTACGCTTGCAATCTGGAGGGGAAGGAGCTCTCAACACGATTTAGGCCACCACCACCCTTGGTTACTCCCAACGCTGCTCGGTTCATTCTCTGGCTTTCTTTTCTCACCACTGCAGGGTCTTTCCGTTTCCTGATGAGCGTAAAGTTTCCGAAGACCCATTCCCTCCAGAAAGGGACATCAGGGCCGCTTGACCGGACGGGATCAAGGGTCTGGGCCCGCCCCACTGGCTGCTGCAATAGTCAAGTGAAGAAAAAGCGACCCCGTTAACCACCTTTCCTACGCGTACTTTCATGTTGCTTGCAGACTGTTGGTTTTCTGCTGTCTTTTCATCAGCCTTGACGATCGGCTTGTCAACAAGCTATTCTAAAAATGGTCAAAAGGACTCCATGAATTCTTAGCACGGAAGTGATCTTTTTGTTTTTTTTTTTAAATGTTTCTTTAATTATTTTGAGAGAGAGAGAGAGAGGAAAAAAAAAAACGAACGAGTGGGGGAGGGGCAGAGAGAGAAAATCCCAAGCAGGCTTTGCGCTGTCAGCACGGAGCCCGACGCGGGGCTCGAACCCCCGAACCGCGAGATCATGACCCGAGCCCAAATCAAGAGTCGGACCCTTAACCGACTCCGCCCCACCCCGGGCGGCCCTCAAAAGCCACCCTTTGGATTCTTTTCTGATTATCGCTTTGCTCTTAACACGTGGCTGGTATTAACTAGTTTTGAAAATCTTGGCATCGAACAAACGCCCACCCGGTAGAGTCACTGCCACCTTCCTCAGGGGCCGGTTGTAAGGGGCTTCTTCAGCTAATCGGCAATGACCCCGGAACCTTACCCCCTACCGCAAGGGTCTCCCAGCTAACTCGCCTGCCAAACCTCACCGCTGCTTCACCTCTGCGAGCTGCTGGACGGACGTTGGATGTAACTCCCCTTAACTGTGGTTGCCTAGCATTGGCCGGGAATCACATGTGTCTCTCCACATAATAAGAATTCTTTGTGGGCCTAGATCCTGGCATGTGGCCTTCTCCAAAACACAAGTGGAGATACTTTTTCACGTCAAATAATGTGCGGGGACCTGCCATTACCTCCAGGTTGTTTTTGGTTTTGGTTTTGGTTTTTTAACCCGAGTGGCTCTCTGGTGTTGGTGGGGAGTAGCAGGCCAAACAGATCCGGTTCTTTCCAGGCCTCTTTCTGGTCCTTTCCATCGCTAAAGGTCCGTGAGGGATAGGTGAGCTGTGTCATCACGGGTCCTCACTCCCCGTCCCTGGCACGCACGCACATCTCCATATGGGGCTCCCCGGTTTTTAAAGAAAGGCAAGTGGCAAAGGAGACCTGAAACCCACCCAGTTTCACTTCTGACTTAGGGAGTTTTGAATTTCAACGCTTTCGCGTATGAAACAGTGCGTGGGCGGAAGAATCCTACAATGAGAGGCCTGAGATCGGCTGAGCAACGCACAACCTCTTTCTACTGGTGATTCTCTTCTGGAACAAAAACACAGCCCTACTCAAAGCCAAACAAGGAGAAGGAGAAGGAGAAGAAAAAAAAGAACAAGCAGCAGAAGAAAGAGAACTCATCACACTATGTGACAGGCACCGTTGAGCAAAGAGAAATAGAACATGGCGGCACGTATGGCCTCAGAGGCCCTTGGCCAACCCACCTACTTCTAATGCTGCCGCACCTACGTGTATCGGGGTGATTTCTGGAATGGACGTTTTCACGGAGCCTTTGAAGGCAGAGCAGTTCGCTCTGGGTCTCAAGGCTTGGAAAGCAAAAACAGTGCTAAGAAAGACAACTGTTGGGACTTAAGGCCACACACAATAGCATCTCGCAAACGGCTCCCTCCGTGGGCGGGGTAGCACTCGAGTTGGGCCGTGTGACAAGAATGGACAATGGGGCATCACCACGGCTTCCCACAGCCTCCTACCGAGCAGAGATCCCTGTTCCTGAGGGTTCTGAGCACACTGCCTGCAAATAACATGTTTGCAGCTTTTAAACTCACGTGGGGGCCCTGACCGACAAATGTGCTCCGGGCAAATGATTATCTACATGATTTCTCGTAGGATTTTGTGGAACCAGCTCTTAGATAAAATAGGAAAATGAATCAGGGAGTGAGAGAGGTCTGAAATGTTGCTCGGGAGTGTGAAAAAAAAGATAGAAATGTTACGCATTTAAATAGGAAAGGACTAATGAGGAAAAACATATGACACTATTACGCTGGAATTTTTCCTTTTTTGGTCATTCCTGAAGTTCCATCATTGTCACCAGTCTACTCAAGCTATTCTTCTGACTTTTAATGTTGTTTAACATTTTATAAAAAGGGAGAGTTTATCAAGGACAACATCTTGTAGGCTTAGAGTATTTGTAACTGGAGTTTTGAAAGAACTTGTTACTTATCTGCCTGTGTCTTTCCAAGCTTTCTTTGGAATTTTTTTTTTTAAGGGGGCGGGGGGTTAGTTTTCCTGTTTAAATGCTGGACCTCCTGGAGGACATCTGTTTCTCAGAGAATGATAAATAAGGATAGGGGATATGATGCATACAGCACATTTTTGAAAAAACATCATCAGGGGCATCTGGGAAGCTCAGTCAGTTAAGTGTCGACTCTTGATTTCGGCTCAGGTCGTGATCTCCCGGTGCGTGGGATCGAGCCCCGCGTCAGCCTCTGCTGGGATTCTGTTTCCCCCTCCCTTTGCACTTCCCTCACTTGCATTCTCTCTCTCTCTCTCTCTCAAAAAGCAAAACAAAAAAACCCAAACCATCATCAGTTGCGCACAGGTACCTGAAGAAAACACGATGTACGGATTCGGGGGGAAGGGTTCAAGGGAAGTCAGACCCTGGGAGAAAGAAACATAACGTGATGACATACAGCGGTGAATGAAGGGATCTAGCTAGAGAATCAGAAGATGAATAAGAATTGAAAGTAACGTTGAGTTTTCTCCCGGGCTTAGAAAGTTGGGGGAACGGTTTAGAAACAAACCCTCCAAAGTTCTCTCATGGAATATTAGACATGGGAAAGAGTGATTTCTAACTGATAGGCCAGCTCGCTGGAAGAGAACGTGCGCCTGAAACCTGGGAAGTTGGGAGTAACCAAGGGTGGTGGTGGCCTAAATCGTGTCGAGAGCTCCTTCCCCTCCAGATTGCAAGCTTAGACTCCTGCGTGCTAATCCGGGCTGCAGGGGTGACTCAGTCTGTGTCTGCAAATGAAAGCTTTCGTCCTTGGCTGTGAAATAAAAATAGCAGAGCGCGTGCCATGGTGGGGCTTTTCCTCTGCTAGAGCCAGCCCGAAGGCGGCAGTGAGCGCGAGCGAGGACCTCGTTTGGGGCAGATTGTAGAACCAGTCTTGCGGGACTCAAACCCTGCCTTCGTCGCTCTGGACGTTTGAGCCCTTTTGCTCGCTTGCTGCAAGCGTCTGGCCGCCACCAGCCTTGACTGACCCCGTCCAAAGTGAAGTCATATCCTGGGGCTTCAAAAGGCAGCTCAGGAGGGAAAAGGCAGCCCCCCCCCCCCCCGCCCGGGATTTGGCTGAGCCTGGGAGAACCGGGCTCCCCAAGTCTGTTTGCCAGCTCAGGCTTCTGCAGGAGGCAACTGGTAGCACTGATAATAAGAAACAATTAAAGTGATACCTCTAAGCGGGCAAAAGCTGAGCAATTCTCATCATTTTCATGGAGACATGGAGACCGCTCCCTGGGGCTTTGTTTCAATCCGAAACTCTAGAACATGTGGTCTGTATTCCGTGAGGCCCAGCGGGGCTATGTGAGGATGGGCTGGTGAGTGGGTGGTGGATGTCTGATTTTGGATTTCAAGGCATGTGCCACAATCTTTTCGGTTGCCCTACTCCTCCCGGGGTCCAGACCTGTTACCACCTCCCCCACCCCCACCCCGGGATGGGGGATGGTTATCTACCTTGGAATTGTTGGGATCTTTCTAATGCTCCCAGGACAAATGGAACACTCTGGACCACCAACCCATCACGGCCCAGAGGTTGGACTTCACCCTGGGAATTTTGTTGGTCTCTCTTGTTCCAAGTTGAACCCGGGAGAGGTGGTAAATACAGCTGGATCTCTCTTATCAGTTACTAGAACGCTTTTCAGGACCCAGATCAGCCATTCAAGGAAAACAAAGACTGCTTCCTTGACCCATATCAGCTCGCATCCTAACAGGTCCCCAGCCCTGGGGGAAGGGAACAGTGAAGGCAAAACACCCTCTTCTTCACCAAATTTTAGTCCCTTCCAGCGTCTCGGGGATGAGGCTTGGGAACAGTTCACCTATCACACGCCTGAGGTTTCTGCTGAGACTGGTCCCGGCCTGGCAAACACTATGCTTCCAGCAGGAGATTCTGGGAAAACAAAGGGGGGGGGGGGGGGGGGGGGAAACAAACAAACAAACAAAAAAACCCTCTTAATTCAAGTGGTCCTTCTCACTTTCACTTTGAATGGCTACATCATTTGTACTTTTAAGGGCCCACACTTCCAGGCACAGTGGATGTGAGTGGACACCCACCCACAGGGTCCTTCTAGAGCTCTGTGGAGTGAGCCAGGCCCCCGGGCAGGGGGGGAGGGATGGAGAGAGATTCGATCCTTTTTTCCTTATTAGGTGACTAACTTTAAAACGTTGCAATGTCAAAACAAATAAATACAAAAACGAATAAAACATTGCCATGTCTTTAAGGCAAAAGGCAAAAAACAGGCTTGTTTTTGCTTGACTCAACTTGTTACGTTGGAATAGTTTTTTTTAATGTTTTTTTTTTTTTTTACTTTTGAGAGAGAGAGAGCACATGTGTGTGAGTGGGGGAGGGGCAGGCAGAGGGGGACAGAGGATCCGAAGCAGGCTCCACACTGAGAGCAGAGAGCCCGATGCGGGGCCCGAACTCCTGAACCGTGAGATCGTGACCTGAGCCGAGGTGGGACGCTCAGCCGACCGAGCCACCCGGGCGCCCCTGGAATAGTTTTAAATTCTTAAAAAAAAAGTGGCAAAGACAGTACAGGGCTCCCCTATACTCCTCATCCAGCTTCCCCGAATGTTAGCATCTTCCCGTTCCAGCGCGCATTCGTCAAAGCTAAGAACCCGACCTCAGTGCGGTCTCGTGTCAGTCGAACTCTGGACTTGATTTGGTCAGTTTTTTCCCCATGGATGTGCCTTTTCTAGTCCAGGAGCCAATCGAGGGTACCATGTCGCGTGTAGTAGCATGCTCTTTTCTAGCAAACTCTACTTGAGCTAACCCAGCAGAGTTTCTCACCTGCCTTAACTGAGCAGGACCTTGGCCGGGCCAGCCCTAGGAGACCAGGATGAGTAAGTTCTCAGCACCACCACGGGGGGCACACAGGGTGCTTTGCCAACAGCCCCTCGGGACTGTGGAACACGGGCGTAGCTGTGGCCCGGGCCTCACTGGGGACACATGTGCGATGCTCCTGGGAGAATCAGAAGTCGTTCCTAGGTAGACAAGTCGGCCGGGGAAGGAAGCCTGGGAAGGTTGAGCAGGCCTCTGCCCGATCTGACTTCAGTAGGAAAGGGAAAATACCGGGTGGCACCAAGCTAGCCATTCAAGAGGTAGGTGCTTGGAACTGAGAAATGTCCTGCTCTCCGAAAACGATGAAAGGAGGCGCCCTGACACTGGCCCGGTCGTGTTTGTGCGCGTGTGCGCGCGGGTTTGTGTGTGTGCTGGTGAGATTTTCAATCGGGGCTTGTTAGGAAGAAACCCCACCGATCTCTCTTCTCTTTTGCAATGTGGTGGCTGCTCGAGCAAAGCACCCGCACCCGAAGAAGTGCCTATGTGCCCCAGGCCGAAAGCTCGTGAGAACGCCAGCAGTCCCGTACCATTCCAGCCCCGGGATAGAAAATCGCCCGCTAAATTTTGCCGGTTGTTCACTTTGTCGGTGGCCATCGCCTCGGCTCTCTCCTCACCCTCCTGGTGCTCGCTGTCCACACAGCAGAGCTTTGACTAGTGGAGCGAGAGTCCACTTCCCCCACCAGCCAGATGGCGGCAGGCAAATGGGGCTGTCGGACTGACGCCACACAGCCTCCGCTCCGTCCCCAGAGATCATGGGGTGTCCCGGGGAGGGACCGAACAGTGGGTTGAGAGCTGTGCTCTCCAAAAAGCAGGGCACCCACCGCTGTCAGGAGAAATTGCAATGTCGGCCCGTAGGATGTCAGGTAGGGGTCAGAGTGTTCCCAAGTTCCGCCTTCCGTAATCAAAGCTTAACTTCTGTTCTCCCGTGAGAGTTTGCTCTCTTGAGGCAAAGAAGGCCACACCGTAGCATCCGTGCTCTTCCGGTCTGTCTGCCCCAACACTGCCAGCCCGGCCGGGAGGGGACGTAGGGTGGGGGCGGGGCTGCTGCCTCAGAGCAGCCCAAACTGGGACCCGGAGGGCTGTCGTGAGGCCTGCTGGCCAGCTTAAGTTAAAGGCGAGAAAAGCGGGCCAGACTCCGTCCATGGAGGGCCGCCCCCAGACTCCCGGGGGGGTTGAAAAGGCAGGCTCTGTAAACGAGAACAGTGCCACCTGGATTGTCTATCTTGCAGGGCTCTAGTAAGATCCTGAAAACAAATGAACGTAGGGTACATCGCCTGCTATAACAGCACTCAACAATGGGTGGCCATCCTTCATATGACTTCATGTATCCTAAACGAGCACTTTCCTGCCTTTGAATTCCTAGCAACCATGAGGGTCTTACTACAGTAAAAAGAGAGTGACCCTTACGCTACAAAGAAAGATAAATAGCACACCTCTCGTGGCAGAGAGGATAAGGGCTGTGCAAAGATGCCCGTGTCCTAAGCCCCGGAACAAAGGGGACTTTATTTATTTATTTTTTTTTTTTAAAGATTTTATTTGTAAGTAATCTCCACACCCAACTCGGGGCTCGAACTCACGCTCTGCTGGGCCAGCGCGGCTCCTCTAAGGCGACTTTAGGTTGCCGATGGAATTAAGGCTGCCAATCGGAAGAACTTGAAATAGAGCGACTGTCACGGAGGATTGGGACACGCCCGATGTCATCCCGGGGGGGGGGGGGGGTGGTGGAGGTGGGGGCTTAAACGTGGAAGCCGAAGGAGTGACTGCGGAAGACAGAACCCTAACCCTCTAACCCTAACCCGGACTCTCACCCTCCAGAAAGCAATGTCGGCTCGCTGATCCCGCGATCTTAGGCCGGTGAGATCCACGTCAGACTTCTGACACACAGACCTGTAAGAGAACAGATTTACATTGCTTTAAGCCAAGGCGTTTGTGGCACATAGGAAACTGACACACCTGTCATTAGGCACGCCAGGGTAACAGACGAATTGGTATTTTTCCCCACTTGCCTGGCATGAGCCCTGGTTGCTCAGCCAGAACAGCTACTTGCAGAACTCCTTTGACACTTTCTATTACGTTGGCAAAGATTTATACGCAAAATACTCTTGCCTGGTTCAGGCTCCCCGGCTTGGTTTTGGACCGGGCGCGCCCGGGGTCAATTACAAGGGAAATTCCGGACTCGGGGACAAAGTGATGTTGATAAAGTCCAACACAAAATATTTACAGAAGCAAGCCCGGGGCCATGGAGTCCGGGGGGGGGGGGTTGCTTTCCTCTGTGAAGTCAGGTTTTCTCTGGGAACGACGGGGAGGGCATGCTTTGCTGGGCTCTGAACCTAAAATGCGGGAGGGGTAGATGATAGCCGGTTCACACCGCCTGACCACCGCCCCCCCCCTCCCCGGAGGAGGGCAGAAGGGGGTGCGGCGAACCCGCATTCCCAAGCGATCATCTGTAAAAGGATCTGGAAGGACGGAGAGGGAAGTTCTGAGGCCCCTCTAAAAGGGAAGGAAGGGCTCTATGTACTGGCCGCGGATTGTACTTCCTGTTGTGCAGCCGAGCGAGCGAGCGCTGTTTCATAACGGCCGGGGGGCTGCGGGGCCCTGGGCTACAATGAGGAAGCGGCAGCCTTGGTTCCTCCATGTTACACAAGCGCGAGGCCTCGGCCGCGCGGTGAAATGGACGCAGGCGGAAGAACGGAGCACTTGCACTTGCTTTCGCAGACACGACAGAGCTGGTTTTTTTCAGCTGCAGAAGCACCTTCTCATATGCAACCCTACGGAACGCCCAGCGGATCCTTTCTTCTTGTGGCCGGCTCTTTGCTCGCCTGGAGATGAAAAGAGCCGAGAGGGATAAGGTGGGGGTGGGGGCAGGGGGCCCGCAGCACGCAGGCATCAGCTGTCGCTGCCCCGCCGGGAGCTCCAAAAGCCAGCACGGCCTGTGAAAGAAGGAATCAGGGTCACGTCTCTCTTCTACAACTTTGCCGTGCATGCCACGAAGGCTGCTTTTGCAGCAGGTTTCAGCCAAGGGATCGGGAAACGACATCTGAAGGGTGATAGGATGTGTCCTGTATGAGTGCCCCCCCCCCCCCACGCCCCCGCCCCCTGGGGGCTGCCGTCACACAGGGAAAACACGGTGAGACACTGCAGAGACACCCCCCTCCCCCCCTCGGATAGCTTTTTGGCTGAATGCTCAAAAATCTAGATTGAAAAATCTGGACCAGAAAAGTTGCACGGTTTGACAATCTTATTCAACTCTGTGCTTGGAAAACATGAACTGAAGTCCGGGTTTTCAACTCACTTACCACTGAGCCCTACTAAATACTGGGGACACCACTCTTCTAGCAAATGAAAGTTTGCGCGACTGTATTCTTTCCTCTGTCGTCGCTTGGCCTTTGGGGTTTGGTTTCTGATCCCTCCATTTGCTTCTACGGGCTCCAAGGCAGGGATCCGAGGTAAGCTCTGTATTCCCAAAGAGATCTCTCAGTCCAAATCACGGATCCCTGATGCTGTCGAGAATCTCTGGCATAAATGTTTATTGACATTCGTATCGACTCAGTGATCAGGTGGCTTTTCCCCTTCCAGCGCAAACGTCTATGAAAGGCGGGCTGTTTCCCTCCACTGCAGGGTCTGGGGTTGGGGTACAGATCTCAAGCGTGCCCCCTCCCATTGTGAACTCTGGCTGTTTTCATCGCAGTACATGACATTCTGGACTTCCCCCCCCCCCAAGACTCTGGTTCCATCTCAAAGCCCTGTCCTTAGCATTCCCCACACTGACCACACTGGAAGTGATACCATAGGCTCAGTTTTCATGCAGAGACGCAGTATATGAGGAAGTAAAAAAAAAAAAAAAAAAAAAAAAAAAAGGCAAGGGGAAAACAGGGCTGCTTTGTTCCCTTTAATGTCAGGTTTGGTGGGTTGCAGAGTTTGGGGCAGGCTTTGGAGGCCAACAAATGACACCATACTGCCTCTTCCGTATTCTCCAGGGGACGTGGCTGCTGAATTCCTTTTGCAAAGGAATGTGGGACAGTTTCAGCTTAGCGCTTCAACTAATTGCATAGTATCATGGCCTTTCACAGCCCGGATTTAAACTTTTGGGTCTTTCGACGCAAGCTCGTGGTAAAATGAAATATCGCTCTTGCCCGGGTCATTCGCGTATTCTAGGCACTATGGAAATACCGATCTACGGTTTTCAGCATTGCCAGGCGGAAAACCATGGTCAAGCCTCTTGGGGATGCCTCCCTCCCGCTGCCTAAGTCAAGCCCCGCTTCCCACCTCTGCGCACAAATATTTCCTCCCGTAACCTTAGAGAAGGTCGGATTACATGGCAAACACCTATCAGTTCCCACCTCCTAGGCAGCTCCTTTTTTCTTGGTGCCGTGTGGTAGGTGGGGGAGGGAGGGGGAGTCCGACTTGGTGTCAGATTTGAGTTCCAACAGCAGGGATCCTGCTTCCTGGCTGTGCGGAGTTAAGTGAGTGCACGTCTCCAAGCCTCAGTTTCCTCATCTCTAAAATGGAACCGATAAGGCCAGTCTCAAGGGGTTGTTGAGAGCGTTAATGAGGTCACGGGTGAGACGCACCCTGTACAGTGCCTGGCACACGGGGACACCGGATGCCTTCAGGTGTTGTTCTTGCCATTATGACTGTGGTAATAACAGTATCTTTCGCGAGGTTAACAAATAAAAAGGGGGTGCCCGGGTGGCTCAGTCAGTTAAGCGTCCGACTCTTGATTCTGACTCAGGTCGTGATCTCACGGTTTGGTTCCTGAGCTCGAGCCCCTCGCGGGGCTCCGTGCCTATAGCGCGGGGCCGGCCTGGGATTCTCTCTCCCTCCCTTTGTGCCTCCCCCCCCCTCACGCCATCTCTCGCTCCCCCTCAAAATAAATAAAGAAACACTTAAAAATAATAACACAAAATAAACAGAACCGGTCAGGTGAATCCTTACAATGCCATGTTAAAACCCTAGCAGATAGTAAGGGCCGTTCCTTGCCATCAGTCTGCTAGTCCTTCCTGTTCCGCTTCGGGGCCCAAGTCATCCGCATTTTTATCGTGTAATTTGGCTTTGGTCCACCTTCCGCTGTATTCCATGTTGTTCTGTATTCCACAGAACCTGACACAAGGCCATATGTATGGTAGTCCATTATAAAACGTGTAACAGAGAGAACTGATTATTTTTTATTTCACCAACCAGTCTACTACGCCACGTAATCAGGATGACAATGTCCACCATGCCGACCAGTGCTCTGGTCTGGGGACGATGGATGGGGATGGCTCACGGTCACGTTCTGAGCAGCAACCTGCCCCCCGCCCCCCAATTCTGTGTTGTCAACACTGGGGAGAGCTTTCGGGTCTACGCGCGCAGCACCCAAGCCGTTCAGGGGCTGTTGGGAACCGGACCTGGAAGGGACACAGAGGTTGAGCAGAACAAACTAGGTCCCTCTTGCTGAGCAGCTGACGCCCGCCATTTCCCACAATCCTCCCAGCCATTGTCAAGGCAAGAAGCTGTGTCCTCCATTTTAATGAAGAAATGGGGATCCAGAAAGATTGAGTAACCTTGTCAGAATCGAGCCAGGCTCTCTGACTCGACGGCCATGTGCTTCCCCACCATGCTGCCCGGACTCCCCAGCGGTATGGGCGGGCCTCCCTGGCCCATGCCCAGGAAGCACGCTTCGTTTTCTGAATTACTCACTGCTCTCTGAGGCATCTTGGACAACTGGATGACAGCTTTCACACATGTTTTCATCTCTCTCCTGCCTCCCTGGGCGTGTCAGGAAGTCATTCGCTGCACGCTTTCCAGAATGATAGGCTTGAGGCGGACTTTCAAATTATGAGGCTCGTTTGAACGAAATTAAATGTTCCGCCTCATGTCTTCCACGGGGCCTTGAACCCATCTCCAACAAGGATCTTTCTGATTGAATCTGGTTTTAAGAAATGTACTTTCGCTTAACTCGCCTTCAGTCGCCCCCCACCCCCACCCCCCTGTCCTGTTAACTGCTACTTGGAAGAAAATTGGTGTAAGAAATCAGAGAGCGCTCCTTGTAGTGAGTACACTTGGAATTTCCCCGCAAACACGGACTCCCATGACAACCAAACAAAAAGCGAAAAGGAAGGAGAAACTCACTGTCTTAAAGCCGCCAGCTGTAATTCCTTTCTGCTAAAAACTGTGGTACAACACAGATTCTCTTTAAATGTTTGTTATTTTTACGGCTGACGGAACAGACACTGAGCTTACAAGTCCTTTCTGTTATTCTGTTTTGCCTCTGAACTGGTGCGGAGAAATCGCTCCCCAATGAGTGAATTGGTGCATCGGTTTGATAAACCTGACCCATCCACCTCGCCCACCTGGCCAAGAATCATTTTGACAATTTCCACTCTCTCCCCCTCTCCCCCAGACTGTCTGGACTGGCGTACCTCTCTGTGGCTCAGCGAGGCCGCACTTGATATGGTGTAGGCCAAAATAACCCACCTGTTTCTGGCTTTCCCCTAAAAGTAACTCGCGCTCGAACATCACTGATGACAGCTGAACCTTCTGTTCTAAAAGGAATTGTACACGTATTTAGCTCTATGAGGTTTACTTCCCAGCCACGCCATTAGCCAGGTCTGCGTACGGATGTAATTCACGTTCACAACTCTGCGGCCAAGAAAGGTTCGATTTTATGTGTCATCGTCACTTTCATTTGTCTCATTAGAGCCTCTAAGCTGGGAGGCTGGGTGACGAACTCGGCAAGCTGATCGCCCCCGCCCCCGTGATGGTTCCTTTCTCTGTAAGAGGAGATAAGGTTTTCCTGTGCAGTAAACTCTCCAGATATGCTTATCCCCGGGTACTTTAAAAATCAGAGCTGGGGGGCATTTTTCTCTCCATAAATCACCACCGAATGAGCCCGTGACAGATCAGTAGCTAGAATGACTCCCAGCCAATCCTGGGATAATTCCTTTCTTCTTGAGCAGAGGCTTTCAATGCCCCGGGGCTCCCCTCCCTCTTATCAGGAGACACCATGCAGTGTGCAGTGGGTTTTAATTAACTCCCTAAATGTGCTGGCCCTTTAATTCTCTGCATGATGTTGTGTGTGTTCTAGCATAAGACACACAACTCCTCCCCACGTTTCTCTCTTCAGAGAGGCGATTCTGCGCAAAGATTCCCCACAAGCATTTGTACGGTCTCTGAGTGTAGTAGGAGAAAGTTTGAAATAACCTGAAAGCCCAAGTAAAGGACATTAGCCAGATGAATTGTGGTGGAACAAACTGGGGTATTAAGCATCTGTTTAACACGAGGTGTCTAAAAGTATCCGAATATTATGGAAAGCGTCCAATGCGACAGTGAGCGTCCTTGTGTGGGATCACGTGCACTTACGCAAGAAATTCTTTAAGACACATTTCCAGGAGTAGAATTGCTCATTTCCAAAGTTTGATCGGTCTTCATTTAATACAGTGAGGCGGTGGGGCGGGGGGAGGGGCGCGGATCTTCAGAAAAAAAACCCGTACACACTTCTGATCACACAGTGGTCATCAGTTGGATGGGACAAGACAATAATCGATTTCCAAGGGACCATTTTTAATCCATCCATCTGGGTCTAGGGACATGCTGGAATGCTGTGCTAGAAACTCCAAAACCCTGAAACACAAACACCTTTTCATGCAAAAGTATGTGTCATTTTACTGAAAAGATGTGCAGAGAAAGTGTTCATAAAAAGTTATATAGGGGCGCCTGGGTGGCATCTGACTCATGGTTTCGGCTCAGGTCATGGTCTCATGGTTTATGAGTTCAAGCCTCATGTAGGGCTTTGTACTGATGGTGTGGGGCCTTCTTGGGATTCTCTCTTTCTGCCTCTCCCCTGCTCATATTCCAAATTCTCTCTCTCTGTCTCTCAAATAAGTAGACTTAAAAAAAAAAGTTATGTATCTATATAAAGCATACTTTTATGTTACTAAATCAAGGGGCGCCTGGGTGGCTCAGTCGGTTAAGTGTCCGACTTCGGCTGAGGTCATGATCTCACGGCTCGTGAGTTCGAGCCCCGCGTCGGGCTCCGTGCTGACAGCTTAGAACCTGGAGCCCGCTTCGGATTCTGTGTGTGTGTGTCTCTCTCTCTCTGCCCCTCCCCCATTCACTCTCTGTCTCTCTCTCTCTCTCTCTCTCTCTCAAAAATAAATAAACATGAAAAATAAAAAAAAAAAAATAAACATCCTCAAAGCTTCGGTCTGTAAAGACAGTCCAGTTTCGCATCTAAACGCTGTGTGTCACCAACACGTGCTGGCCCCAGTTTCCTTATTTTTCAGGTGAGGGGTTGGGATCAAAGGTCCACCGAAGCTCTGACCATGTTTGCAGTTCCTCTTTCCAGCTGATCCTAATGAGTGGCACTTTGTCTCTCCTACGAATGACATCGAGTGTTATAGACTGTGTTTAGGCCTCGTAAATGCCCTGTGAGGTTTAAGTAGCACCGTGTCCGTTTCACAGAGAGGAAACCGAAGCACAGAAAGGTCAAGTAGCTTGTTTATTTCTGTGTTCCGGAGGAGACAAGTCTCAAGTTCTAATTGAATATACGTGTCTAAATTTGGCTCCGCTTCTTGATGCCTCATGCTTTAAGATTAAGAGCCTTTTTATGGTCTTTGTTTATTTTCATTTTTTTTAATCCTTTAATTTTTTAAAATGTTTATTTTTGAGAGAGAGAGAGAGAGAGAGAGACACAGAGTGCGAGAGGGGGAGGGGCAGAGAGAGGGAGACAGAATCTGAAGCAGGCTCAAGCCTCCAAGCTGTCAGCACAGAGCCAGACGCGAGCTCGAACTCACGAACCGCGAAATCATGAGCTGAGCCGAAGTCAGACACTTAACCCACTGAGCCCCCCAGGCGCCCCAATGTTTTTTATTTTTATGTTTTATCCTTTTTACCGGATACTAAAACAAAGGCAGAAAAGAGTTGGGAGGCAGGAAATCTCTTCAAGGTCAAATTAAGTCACTTTCTTGGGGCCCAAGCAGGGACCTGAACGGGTCCCTTTTCTTGTTAATGAAGGGTCATCACTGACGAGATGCGAAGGCCACCACCTTTCCCCGAACACCCAGCCCCCCCTTCCAGACTTCCAGGCAGAGACAGCTCAGGACATTTTAGCATTTTGTGCCAGGCAAGAGCCCAGGGATTTTCTCCAAATCTCCATCTTGGCGGACATTTTTTTTTTTCTTTCATATCACTCGAATGTTCCACATCTCCAAAGAACAAAGAGACAAACCACTTCACCTTTCATTTTAAGCTTTCTTTCTTGCTGATCCTGAGTGTTCTTCAGAAAGCACTTGGCTTTGGGGCGCCTGGGTGGTGCAGTCGGTTAAGCGTCCGACTTCAGCCAGGTCACCATCTCGCGGTCCGTGAGTTCGAGCCCCGCGTCGGGCTCTGGGCTGATGGCTCGGAGCCTGGAGCCTGTTTCCAATTCTGTGTCTCCCTCTCTCTCTGCCCCTCGCCCGTTCATGCTCTGTCTCTCTCTGTCCCAAAAATAAATAAACGTTGAAAAAAAAAATTTAGAAAGCACTTGGCCGATCACCTCTGATGCCGAGCACCTCCTTCTAGATGATTCCTTGGGTCTTTTCATATAGGCTGTAGCGCGGAATGGTCAGCTTTACCACTTGAAGCAAGTTACTCAACCCCTCTGAGTCTCCAGGTTTTCCTCTGCAAGAAGGAAATGATTATGTCTACTTTAAGGAATTTTAGGGTCAAACAAAGCAATACATGTAAAGAGCTTAGGTACGTGCCCAATCCAACCCACCACCTATTTTTGTAGATGAAATTTTCTTGGCATGCAGCCTGCTCGTTCGTTTACACACTGCCTGTGGCTGCTTTCCTGCGACAGCAGCGGAGTTGAGTGGTTGCAACAGAGACCTTACTTCCCGCAAACCTTCAAATATTCACTGTCTAGTCCTTCACAGAAAATGTTCGCTGATTCCTAGCAAAACCCTCTATAAAAAAAGGCCGTCAGCTGTGCTGATAAGCCCCTTGCATCCATTAGTTGATTTATAGACCTTCAACAAGTATTTACTGAGCATGTGGGTCAAGCATCCGTTAGGGACACACGTATGAATTAAGACGCTTCAAGGATGCTCGAGGAATTTGGGAGAGGCCCTGCAATTCTGTGTTGAGCGTGTATCTGCGTGTATCCAGGACTCCTAGATAGTGGGGGCTGGGGTTGAGCCAGCCATGAGAGAATCAGAAAGACAAGACGTCCTAGGCTGGGAGGCAGCAAGGGCAAAGGCCCTGGGCGGGCGGAGGGGGGCGTGGCCAGGAGGAGGGCGGGAGGCCGCCCTCTGTGTCGCAGGGGGAGAGAGGAGATCTATGCTGTCTGCTGGGGTGTCACAGGGTGCGCGAAAGCAGCCCACGGGCCTCATACTGTTGCCATCTGACTTTCACAGCGTGGACAGCCAATGGAAGGATCGAAGCAGGGAAGTGAAGCGATCTGAGGATTCGTAATGAAAATATAATAGTACGTCTAGCGTGATCCTTTTGGAGATGTCCTCCTTCTAATGAGTTTGGGAAAGAGGCCTTGGGCTGGAGGCAGATGGGAGCCTCGACCGGGCAGAGAGGACCCTGTAGCAAGGGAGGAATGAGGAGCCAAGATAAGAGACGAGTGGCTTGAAAAGAAGCCTCCCAGTCCCCAGCAGCTTGTTTATTTGAAATGGGAAGTTCCTTGGAATGGGGCTTGCCCGCCACCTGCGAGGTCAGTCTCCGGGTCAGACCAGGATTCACCAGGCTCTCGTAGGCACTAGCCCCCGCGGCGTCCCTTCTGTCCCCTACCGTCCCCTTCTGCGCTAGCCCTTCTGTAAGGCCGGGCAGCGTCCGGTCTTCTCGGCCCGGATCGCACGGAGCTTGGGCACCACGTTCGGCGCCCCGCCTCCAGACCCCCGACCCGAATCCTGCTCTGAAGCCGGTTCTCCAACGAAGTCATGGTGGACCCATTCGGTCACTGGGAAGGGAAGCCAGTGACAGCAGAGACTTTGTGTCAAGTAAACACAGCAATAGGCTCTTAACGGAGGAACACGTCTTTCCTCTTTAGCCAGTTGTTTTCTTGTGTGCAGGGAGCCCCGAGCCGTCCAGGGGACGCCATTCCGCGGCCCCGTCCTTCCCGGGCCTCCGTGGGCCCGGGCTCGTTCGCGCTGTTTTCTCTGGCGACGCGCCACAACCTGACAGGTCAGAGTTGCGGAAAATCAGAGAAAAGGGGAGTCCGGAGTACGCGTGTCAAACAAGCTCCTCGCCCGCACCCCCCGGGAAAGAATGGGCCCGTGGGCCCCGCGCGAAGAGAAGGTGCGCACACGGCACCAGGACGGGGAGGGATGAGCAAGGCCCCGGGGGTCCCTAGGGCTCCCCGAACGGTGGCGGGCGACGGGACGGACGCAAATATCAAATCTGCCCAACTGGGGGTGGGGATCAGCCAGCTGTTTCCCTGTTTGGCCTTTGCCTTTCTCAACGGGGGGCATGGCCTTCAAGGGGTGCACCGGGTCCCCTCAGTGCGCCCGGGAGGGTCCTTCCCCATTCCTTCCTGATCATTCTCTCCCCGCCCAGGGGCGAACAGGAGGATACCCTGTGACTATTTCCGGTCTCACAATGGGCATGACTGTTTTGTCGCCTGGGCCTGCACATCTGGGGGAAATGCCTGTTTTCCTTTGAATTCAATAGGCAGCTAATGACTTTCCCATTCCTCTGGGCCTCTCCGAGCTCTGATGGCACGGCCACTGGTGGCTCGTGCAAATATAAAGCAGTCGGGGACACTTCCTTCCATTGCAAGAGGAGACTTTCAGAACCCGTCGCAGATGGGTGGTCTTGTATGAAGATTTGGTTGAATGTTAAAAATAATTTAGAGATGTGTGTGTGTGTGTATGTAAAGAAAACTTTATTTTATTTTTAATTTTTAAAAAATGTTTATTTTTGAGAGATAGAGATAGAGACAGGGTGGGAGCAGGGGAGGGGCAGAGACAGAGAGAGGGACACAAAGAATCCGAAGCAGGGTCCAGGCTCCGAGCTGTCAGCACAGAACCCGACGCGGGCCTGGAACTCACGGACCGTTGAGATCATGACCTGAGCCGAAGTCTGACGTTTCTCGGACTGAGCCCCCCCTGGGCGTCCCAAGGGAACTTTATTGACATGAAGCCATGGACGCTGGGAGTGGGTCTGCTCACCATGAAAAAGGGTAATCTCTTCTGTCCCTTAAGTGTCACGTTGAGAAAAGCCTGGGTTGGCAGGAGAGATAGTTAGCTTCACCCCTCACTTCGGCCTCTTCGAGAATGTTCTTTTTTTTTTTTTTTTTAATTTTTTTTTTCAACGTTTTTTATTTATTTTTGGGACAGAGCGAGACAGAGCATGAACGGGGGAGGGGCAGAGAGAGAGGGAGACACAGAATCGGAAACAGGCTCCAGGCTCCGAGCCATCAGCCCAGAGCCCGACGCGGGGCTCGAACCCACGGACCGTGAGATCGTGACCTGGCTGAAGTCGGACGCTTAACCGACTGCGCCACCCAGGCGCCCCGAGAATGTTCTTTTTTAACAACAAAAGAGTGCGCAGATCACATAGCACAGCAGGTCACAGGAGTCACCCTTGCCACGTTCTGTAGGCTGTTTCATAAAAGAGAAACAACGATTTATTTTAAGAATAAATACAGAAAACCATTTTATCTACAAAGCAATTCCATCTGGACTGCAGCCAGCAAGGACTAGTCAGGCTCCTAGTAAGTGGTTAGTGGCACAAGCAGACTCGAACGCAAGAACTTCAATCACTTGGACGCATGTTTGATCCTCTGGAAGAAAGCCGCAGAAAATCCATGACCTAAATCTCTGAAGCCGGGTATTTCCAAGGAAACTACCCAACTTCCCAACTGTCTTAGATTTAACACACTTAACGAAATGCCTGACAGGCCCCACAGTTCTTTGTGTAATTAGATCGGTACCAGTAAAAGTCATCAGCCTCTGAGATTTATATCTTTTTCCAGCCAAGGCCCCTTAGGCTTAGTAACACATCCAAGTGGAAAGAAGAGGAAATCAAAACCCAGAAAACAAACAAAAACAAACCAAACTACTGATGCAATTAAGAGCCTAGGATTTTTCCCGAAGGCAAACAGGGAATTCGCACCACCAGGGAGACTGTCGGCGACCTGCCTTTACTCTGCGTGGGCACGATTCATTCTTGCTGTTTGAATACACATGGGTGGGTAGCAGTAAAGTCCTTGTGTTTTGTTTTTTTTTTTTTAATTTTTTTTTTCCAACGTTTATTTATTTTTGGGACAGAGAGAGACAGAGCATGAACGGCGGAGGGGCAGAGAGACAGGGAGACACAGAATCGGAAACAGGCTCCAGGCTCCGAGCCATCAGCCCGGAACCTGACGCGGGGCTCGAACTCACGGACCGCGAGATCGTGACCCGGCTGAAGTCGGACGCTTAACCGACGGCGCCACCCAGGCGCCCCAATAATCCCACCAATTCTAATTGAACATATTTTTAGAACCTGAATTTTCTTTCTTTCTTTTTTAATGTTTATTTATTTTGAGAGAGAGAGTGCATACATGTGAGCAGGGCAGAGCCAGAAACTGAGGTTCTGAGAGTCAACGGCACTCTTGAAGTTGAGAAGATTGTAAGGCCAGGACCCAAACCTAGGACCTGAGACTCTGTGTGCTCTCCTTAACTGTTACACCTTAACGGGCCTCACCGGGGAAAGATTTCACATTAGCACTTCACATAGAATTTTTATAATTTTTTTTAATGTGTATTTATTTTTGAGACAGAGAACGTGAACAGGGGAGGGGCAGAGAGAGAGGGAGACACAGAATCCGAAGGGGGCTCCGAGCTGTCAGCACAGAGCCCGACGCGGGGCTCGAACCCACGAACCTTGAGATCATGACCTGAGCCGAAGTCGGGACGCCTAACCGAGTGAGCCCCCCAGGCGCCCCTCACATATAGTTTTTAAAAAGTGGAGTTGGGGGCGGGCAATGAAGCTATGACCCAAGCGTATCTAAGACAGCTCATTGGCATAGCAGGTCATGAAATGACTAGGGCATAGACGCGAACTAGTCAACTAAAATGCACATGGGACTGGCCCAGACACCATTGATGGCATCATCTGGAGGAACGTTGAAGCCTATCAAGAAACGATGCCAAGCAGAAAAGTGGTATGTCACACAGCGATCAATATCTTGTGTTCCTTCTCACGTGAAGTAGTGATTCCTACGTACGACATATTCCTTTGTTTTGGCAACGATTTGTAGGTTGGAAGAGAAAAACCCTACTCCATAGATTTTAAGATAAGCTTATGGAGAGGAGAACGAGAGTTGGAAGGTGGATGTCTAGCAGCTTGGAAGACAGGATCAGGATTGGAAAGAGATCAGAGGAAATTGAAAAAGGATTCATAGACGGGGCACTTGGGTGGCTCAGTGGGTGAAGCGTCTGACTCTTGATCTCGGCTCAGGTCGTGATCTCATGGTTCATGGGATCCTCACATCGGGTTCTGCCCTGGCAGCGCGGAGCCTGCTTGGGATCCTCTCTCTCCCTCTCTCTCTCTGCCCCTCCACTCGCACGCTCTCTCCCAAGATGAATAAAAATAAACTTAAAAAAAAAAAAGGATTCAAAAAAAGCATGCAACAAATACTTGTTGAGTGAGCAATCAAAATGCAAGGCAGTTCTTCTGGCAAAATGGAGGTAGAGAAGTAGGTCATAAAGCAAACGGTCCCTGGATCACAGTTATGGTTCCTTTGCTTCTGAAACAGAAACCAAACTATATCATAACAAGCAGAGATGTCCTCGGTAACACCAGCTCATCGAGTGGCTATCTGGTTCATGCTGAAATTCCGATGAGGGGGAGACCAGGAAAATGAGAATCAGGATGGTCACCTGCCTGTTGGGCACTCAGAGGCTGGCTCTTGACTGGCGCGTGAAAATGTACTCCTTTCGCGTGTTTCGGCTTTATTGAGGAGTAATTGACATACAGTGAACTGCATGTATTAAAAATGTGCGATATGGTGAGTGTTGATTTACGTGCACACCTGGTAAGATAATGAACGTATCCATCATCCCTAAAAGTTTCCTCGCGCCCGACTGTAATCCCTCACCCTCTACCCTCATTGCCAGGCAACCACTGACCCGCTTTGTTCCTACTGAGTGTATTTTATAGACTTCTTTTATAAAAAGGAAATCATACAATAGATCCCCTTTTGAGTCTGGCCTCTTTCACTCAGCGTAAGTATCTCCACAGCCATCGTGTTTCATCTGTCAATATTTCCTTTGTCTGTATTCCCCGGTAGGACCCTATTCCCTATGGTTTATCTTTCGAGGCTTAGTGATTACTTCCCTGGATAGATTATTCAGCTGACACATTCTTACCGCCTATATTCTACGTTTTTGTTGTTTGACTCACCATAAATACCCACATCGATTTACTTCAAGATTGGCTTTTAAAGGTCTCGGGAGGATTCCATGCGAGCTTATTCATTCACTTATTTAACTATGCAGCCAAGATTGAGCCTTTACTGGTGTTAAAAGAGAAACTGAGGCACGTGAAAAACGCAAGCTGATTTGAGCAAACATCGATGTGGCGGGGGCAGCGCCGGGCCGGCTGTGGCGCGGGGCGCGTCGCGGACGGGGGTGCTGCTCAGGGAGAGATTATATAGAGAAAAGGCAGAGGCGAAGGAAGGAAATGATTGATTGGCTATCACTTCAAGCCTAGTTGGCTGTTGGGGACTGGTTGTTTTGGGGTTTCAGCTCGCGAACCTTGAGGCGTTTGCAGGCTTGCATTTGGGTTCGCTTACCTAGGCCTCCACAGTATTAGAGCCTCCTGGGCCTGCCGACCTCTTTATTTGGTACTAAAGAAGACAGACGTGAATCCCTCACAATCCAATGAGAGGAGATGGCCAAAGAGTTGAGATGCGGAGAGGAGATGCGAGCAAAGAGTTTGTAGTACGTTAGAAGCTAAGACGTGCCATTTAGAAAGAAGGGAGCAGGGTAAAGGGCCATCAGATGCCACGCTGAGGATGCGGCTCGACTCGGACCACCTCCCACGAATCCAACCGGACGTGGTCTCTGGTGTGCTTTTTCACGGTGTCCGCGCCACGAGACTGCACGGAAATCAGCCCCCGGGGGGGACTGCAAGCCAGGCTGCCGCGATGATGGCAGGAGTCAGCGAGGCGATCGTCCCATGCGGGGCTTCTGGGACCCCCCCTGGAGGAGAAAAGCCGGGGAGTGGGAAATGAGGAGGGGGTGGGGGGGAGAGCATCATCCAGAAAGTCAAAGCTTGTCCCGTGATGGTGGCCCGTGTCTCCTTTCGGTTCCAGAGAGAAACCTGGACCCAGGAACGTGTGTGCGTGGCCGATTCCAAGCCCTCAGCTGTTTGGCGTGGGGCGGGGAGGGAACGAGGCAGAGCCGACTGCCAGTTGAGCCCAGCCGAGATGTCTTGCTCAAACGCTGAGGAAGCAGGGCCCCAAGTCCGTAACCGAAGAATGTTGGACGCTTCCCCAGCCGCACAAATGGTTTTGCATTTAAGCTTAGGTAGGTTTGAGGGAGGAGCGTGAGAGGGTTTCTGTGTAGCCGGAGGAAGAGAACCCTCTGGGCCTGACTTCGGCGCTTTCACCCCGGTGACACCTGGCGCCCGGCCAAGGCAGCCTGAACTTTCTGAGAAACTTCATTTCCTGTTCCCACTGCCTGTGCTGCCTGGAGGGTTGGGGTGACCGAGGCAGGGGAGTGGGCTGCGGGTTAGATGAAAAGCAGGGGGGTGGGGGTGGGACCTGTCTGCTCTGACATGGCTTGGCAATTCTCGCCGGGGCAACTGTAAAAATAAAACTTTGTGCTGCAGAAACTTGGTCCTTTCGGCGGCGGCGGACTTCACTCGTCAGGGTCTTAAGAGGCTTTGGGGAAGACGAAGTTTCGGGTTTTGTTTTGCTTTAGAGCCATTCAGAACAAAACTACTGACTCAAAGCTCAGCGCGGGCCTTACCGCCAACCTAGTTCGAGCCTTGCGTTCAGAGCCACTGGGTGACAGTGGTGTGGTTGGGGGCGCTGGGGGGATGCGAACAGGACCCACGCATGTCTCCTGACCCCGAACAGGGTGCGGTTTCCCCCACGGATGGTAGGAAAGCGCAATTCCAAATACCAGGCCTTGGCGAGTTTTGCGGGACGTTAAGTTGTATCTCACAAGCCTACTTAAAAAAAAAAAGGTGCGCCGACCTGTCCAGAGCTTCTAACGGGGCCGTGCAAATTTCACTTCCCGGTGAAATTAATCACTCTTGGTGTAGAGGGGCCTTTAGAACTGCGCCAGTTCCTGCTTGACGTTCGGGACAGAAAAACAAAACAGGGCCGCGTGGTGATGGGAAAGGGACTGTTGGTATGCTCTTCGGCTTCCTGGCTAATTACGAGGCCTTCATGACACTCAAAGGAAACTTGCCTCCCTCGGTGATCTGCAGAGAAGGAAGGGCGGCAGTAGGTGAGCCAAAGAAAAGACAGAGCCCTCCAGTGAAATGCAGAGCAAGACCAATCGGGCCCAATAAATTGAACCTGCAGCGGGGCGGCGGGGGAAGCATCTTAATTTATAGAGGCAATAGATACCCCAGTAATTTGGAAAACCAGCACAGGCGGAAATCAGGTGGGACCAAGAGGTCTGAGACCAATCATAGCTGGTTTTCTCATCTCAAGGACGTGTTACTGCAAACCATTTCGCAAACAAGAGGCCAATAGAAGGAATCGTGGTCTCTTCCTTAAGGTCCGCAGCAAACACATACACAGGACATACAAACCATGCGTGTGCGAGGAATTAGGAAACAAGACAAGAACAGATAGAGACGATAAAGCTTTTTAACACTGAACGGCAACTGAAAATGTTCTCTGATAATATTCCTTAAGAAAAAGGTCAACATGATATTTTGTTTTGCCCATTAGGACCATGCTTGATGAATTTTGCTCCTGTGGTTAAAATGATATTAATTCAAGATTTCCGACGTCTCCTTGGAGAGCAGCTGGTTGCTGGTCAGGACCAGTCAGGCTTGATCCTTTCTACAGTTTGGTTTATATCAAATATCAGTCTTGGCATTCTACGGGCTGAATCTTTTTACTCCCCAGTGCTTTGAACTGTGTTCCACTCTCAGCCTGCCCTGACATTGCTGAATGAATGACTTCGGCAGCTTCCGATCTTCTCTTCTTGAAATTTCCCGAGTGTTTCATTATGGCCATTCAATAGCTATCCATTCCCTTCCGAGGGCTGTTCATTAGATTCCTCCCATTTCTGCCTCTTCCCCCTTTCTCACCTCCGGTTTTCTCTGTAGGGTGCTTTGGCACGCTAGATGGCTTTCTTTACGCAGGATTAGGATGAGTTCCAGGAATGTCCTAGGCAACAATTTCTGGATGTTCAAGTCCATTAAAATAGGGGTCAAGGTGTTATGAAGGCAAAGAAGGTTCACCATGACGATACGTTGAGTGAAAAGAACACCCGGTTTGGGGACCGGTTGCTTTCAGATGTCTTTAAAGATATCTTAATTTCTCTTTTAGAAATTCTTTACTTTTAGAAATGATTCACCTGGATGGCTCAGGTGGTTAAGCATCTGGCTCTTGGTTTCAGCTCAGGTCATAATCTCGGCTCAGGGCCTGATCTCGAAGTTCATGGGTTCGAGCCCTGCCTCAGGCTCTGTGCTGTGGCTCCTGCTTGGGATTCCCTCTCTCTCCCTCTCTCGCCCTCTCTCTCTGCCCCTCCCCCACTTGTGGGGGCACGTGTGCACTCTCTCTCTCAAAATAAATAAACATAAAAAAAAAAAAAAAGAAATGGTTCACAAGTCTTCGTTGGGCTTGAGGACCAGGGAGGAGGGCCTGCCACAGGCTCGGGGCATTTAATTGGGTCCTGTCCTGCTTCATTCACTCCCACAGAGCATTACACGATGCTCTAGTGAACCTACCAAGTTGAAGGCTTGCTCGGCAAATGGCTTGCAGGGGATTGGAGCAGGGCCGAATGTTCTGGGAGACGTGCTCTGTGTCTTTCGGCGACTCAGGCTTGCTTCCCCCTGACACTGAGTTCACCCTCGTGTGACCTGCATGACGTCAGGAAGCAACAAAGATCAGGCAGCCACAGTCAAGGCCATCCAGAGCGCACTCTGTTATTACCGGTCTCCTTCATACCTGGTCGTCACCTGCTCTTTCACTGCAGGAGCCCCCCCACAGGTGCTGACCCCTCGCCCATGCCTTTCCTCTCCTGCTTTCCAGATGGACCCCAGGGCCACAAGCCTCTGACCGCCAGTGGTACCCTGTGTCTTCAGTCGGGCAGAAAGGAACAACCCACACACGGCCCCTTAGCTACAGACTTAGGCCTGTCTCCTCTGCTAGAAAATTCCTGCAAAGCCTTTTCCCCTCTTTAGACTAGAAATGCTGACGATGGATTTGACTCTATCCGGGACTTTCCTACTCCACTGGGCCCAGTGTCTGCCTAAAATGGTGGGCTGGGAAATGTGAGGGTCCCCGGCCTCAGAGATCATGGACGATGGTGTCTCCGGCTCTTTCTCCACCTCTGTATGGTGCGCCTGGGCCTGCTTCCTCATTGTCCGCTCTGGGTCCCTACCCCTCTGACCGCCCTACTGGCTCGTCCCAGACAACTCTCTCCGCCCCAACATGGGCTCCTGCCTTAGGCACGGCGGCGGCTCCACCCACAGGGCACGGCTGGCTTGGCAGCCATCTTTGCCCTTGAAGTCAGCACGCCTTCTTACCCAAGAGGCCTCAGTAGCCCGTGGGGAATCCCCGAGTCCTGACACTAAACACCACCAGCTATCCTCATTTCCCCACTGCCCACTGGGCACCCTAATTAGCCAATGAGACATCTTGGGTAACTTTGAACCAGAATTGCCTCAGGGTTCCCTCTATTTCAAACTCTGGATCCATACAACTTGCAAACCCCGTAATCAGGCGCGCGCGCGCGCGCACGCACACACACACACACACACACCAGCTAGTGATCTTTGGCTAAGAATTCAATGCTATCTCGACTTTCTTTAAAAGAACGCCAACTCAAGGAGACGTTCTCCCTCACAAAGCAGGATGAGATGGCAGGTGTGCACAAATGAGGAATCTGGAAATGAACCCAAAAGGATTCTACGGGGTTCCACAGGCTCCAAGTGTTCTTTGAAGAACACCGAGCGTTCAAGTCACAAAACCCTGAAGAAATTCTTGTACGCCCTCAGACGGGGCGGTTCGCCCCTTTTCCCAGCTGCGGTGTTTGTGAGATGTCTCTCAAAAAGAAACAACTCAGTACGCAAATCTCTGGGCCTCGGTGAAGTGAGGAAGTCTATTTGAGGCGCCTCTGGGCTGAGGAAGCCCCAAGACATTTTTCACATGGGTTTTGTTAACTAACCAAACCGTTGAGGGCCAATATGGACACTTCAATTTTTTTTTTTCCCCACTAGAGGTTATCTGCGAAGACCACAGGAAATGTTTAAGCAAATTCAAAGGCTATTTCTCAAGAGTTATTAGGATAAGTATAGTAATTTAGAGACTCGGTTTCTAACAACTGGAGGCCTGACTCCTCCCACCCCCAACCCGCGCTCCACTCAGTTATGTGACCTAACGAATAATCAAAATGCTTGTCAACAGATGTCGGACTGATGTTTTTTTTTAACGTCTTTTATTTTATTTTTGAGAGACAGAGCACGAGCAGGGGAGGGGCAGAGAGAGAGAGCGGGGGAGGGGGGGGGGGGAGACAGAATCCGAAGCAGGCTCCAATCTGTCAGCACAGAGCCCGATGAAGGGCCCGAACCCACAACCGTGAGATCTCCACCTGAGCCCAAGTCGGACGCTTAACCGACTGAGCCACCCCTATGTTTGCCCCTATATTTGCAATTTTTCATAAAATGTCAGGAAAACAAACCTAGCACTCAGTGCGAAAGTGTCTAGAAGTCTAAGATGTCGCTTTTGGTCTAAAGACTTGGGAGCATCCCCACCCTGTAGCCTGAAGGAGCCATTTCGGCTCTGCCGGCCCAGCGGACGTTGCCGACTGGGCTGACCGGGCTGGTGGCACAGGGATGGGGGTTTCCGCTACCCAATATCCTCTAGCTGTTTCACTGTTTTGTGTTGCCTTAACGTGTCAGCCTTTTCTCCAATTTTTAGACTCTTGGCCACCCTTTTTGCCCGAACTCGGGCTCTGGCATCATCAGGCTCCACGAAAGCGTTTATCTGCTTCGAAAGTGTCCCCCCCCCCCCCCCTTCCTCTCCTCTGTGCAAACTCGAGGAGGGCTCTTCTCAGTGGCCTGTCCTGGAGTCTTTCCAACTAGATCGGAAGTCCCTGGAGGGCAAGAACAGGATCTTGGCGGGTCTCCCCCCCCCCCCCCCCCGCCCCCAGCACGGACCACCATAGCCGGCCCTCGGTGGCCGTGTGCAAATGCTGCCTTTGTCCGCGCGTGAGTCAACGCCACATCTGCTCAGAGCGGAGTTCCCCACGCTGCTGTGGCCCAGAACCCCTCGGGGAGCCCCACAGCACACGGCTGCCTGCGTCCTCACCCGCCAGGTTCCTGGGGGGGCCGCAGCAGGAGGCGGCCTGGGCCTCAGGATGTGGGCCTCTCCCCAGGGATGGGCCCGTGCAGGCGGCACCCGGAGCCCCTGGGGCTGCAGGCTCTACCGGGTGGTTTCACTTTCCCGTACTCTCTTTCATTTGGTTCTCAGGACGATCTGGCAGGTCTCGGGGGCAGACGCCGATCATCTAAGTCACCAGTTCTCGACTGGGGCCCGTCTCGGCCTCCAGGGGACATCTGGCAGGGTCTGGAGGCTGCTTCAGTTGTCACACTTGGGGGTGGGGGCCTCCAGTGGGTAGCGGTCAGGGAGACCGCTAAACACGCCACAGTGCACAGGTCAACCCCCCCCCCCCCAGAATTATGTGTCCCTAAATGTCAACAGGGCTGAGACTGAGGCCCCCTCCCCCTCCCCACCGTCTGTGGCAACCGTCTGCTTGGCTCGGGCTTCTTAGTCAAAGTAATTTCTTTGTAGCCACCTCCCACCCCCCGCCCCCACCACAGGCTGTGCCCCCGCCCTCCCGGTGAATCAGACACCTGCATGGCAGTTGATTCCAAAGTGCATCAGAGGCAACTGTTGATGATGCGGGCGGGGTTGTCTGCAATGAGTGAGGAGGCGGACGTCTGGTGAGTGTCCCCTCTGGCCCGGGGCCCTTGACACGCGGGCCATCTGCTTCCGGCGACAATCCTGAGAGAGATTCTAAATCAGAAACTAAGCTCCTCACAGAAGGTCGCGCATCCAATAAAGGGCTCGAGCTCCTCGTCTCATGTTAAAGACAGCAGGCTGCCTCAGATCCTGAATGGACCCGTGTTGTTTTTATATAAACTGAATAGTCTCCCGTGTTTCACAAAACCCCTTGGAGACACTTGGGCCTAAAACATGCGTTACCTTCCTCGCTCTTGAGAGAAGCTGAGGTGTCATCCAAACGTAATCATTACTTAGTAAGGCACACGGATGAACTTGCCTCGAAATCCCACCCTCCTCCACCCCACCAGGAAGCGTAAAATGCCTTGTAAGGCAAAGTAGCAATCACTTTTGCCTTGTCAGAGCCACGGTTTAACCGTGTTGTCCCGCACAATTGCAGTGACTGTGCGGACAGCAGCTCCTGAATAATCTATGATAGGTCAATTTCCACAGTGTCGAATGTCACCATTAAAATAGAAGCTACGTACTTACCGTGGTACAGCCAGACCTAGCACAGTTCCCGGCCTAAGGTCTGTGCCCACACATGCCGGCTGGGCGAACCACAAGGCTCGTCCAAATAAATCAGGATACGAAGCAACACGTTCAATTGATTTGCAGAACGGAAAATCTAGAGAGATTTTGCTTGAGATTGCTGCCTTCTCTAGTAGTAGCCAAAGAGGCGATAGCTGGCTTTCGTTTCATTGTCAGGGCACAAATAGACATTTCACTATTTCTTTTCTTTTCCTTTTTAATTTTTTTTTTTTTTTAGTGTTTAGTTATTTTTGAGAGAGAGAGCAAGCGCGTGAGAGCATGAGCAGGAGAGGGGCAGAGAGAGAGGGAGACACAGAATCCGAAGCAGGCTCCAGGCCCTGAGCTGTCAGCACAGAGCCGGATGCTGGGCTCCAACTCAGGAACCGTTCAGATCACGACCTGAGCCAGTCGGATGTTTAACTGACTGAGCCACCCAGGCGCCCTCCCCGCCCCCCCCCCCCCCCCCCGTTTATTTTCTCAGGGACCCTTGTGCACTATTGGTGGGAATGTAGATTGGTATAGCCATGATGGATGACTCTATGGGGATTGCTCAAAAAATTAAAAAATAGAGCTACTGTAGGATCCAGCGATCCCACTTGGGGGGATCTGTGTCCAAAGGAAATGAAATCAGGATCTCAAAGACTTATGTGTACCCCCACGTTCGTTGTACCACTAACACACACACACACACACACACACACACACACACACACAGGGATGTGATTCAGTCTTAAAAAAAAAAAAAAGAGCAAACCCTGCTCCATTTGGGACAACATGGATGAATCTGGAAGACATTATGCTACATGAGATAAACCAGACACAGACAAATGCTACATGAAATCACTTCTGTGCGGAATCTGCGGGAGTGGCACTCATTGAAACAGAAAACAGAGTGGCTGCCTGGGGCTGTGGGGGGAAATGGGGAGATGTTGAGCAACACGTACAAGGTTTCAGGTCTGTAGGATGAGTACGTTCTGGGGATGTAACGTATGACATGGTGACTGGAGTCAAAAATACTGTATTGTATACTTGTAATTTGCCGTGTGGATCCTAAGTGTCCTCAGTAGGAAACAGAACAAGAACAGCGGTCATTAGGCGAGGTGATGGACGTGTTAATTAGCTTGACCGTAGCAATCATTTACCAATGTCAGTAGACCCCAAAAACAAGATGTGGCGTACCTTAAATATATGTAATTTTTGTCAATTATAAAGCTAGAAAAACCAAAAGAACAGCCAAATCAGAAGGCTGATTTCCCCCTAAGATTAATCACGCATCTTGAAATATTACAACGTTATTTTTCATCCTTATATCGGAATCTAGGAACGCCACCAAATATTATATTTTATGGATAAACATAATTCCAATACATCCGCATTTCTTGTTGGCAGACGTTAGTTACGTCTTTCTTTAAAAAGAGGGATAAACAGTTTAAGACAGGAAATGTTTTCCACGATGAGGTTTTTTTTTTTTAAAAGAACTTCTTGTGCTTTTAGTAACATCTGATAACAAATATGCCCAGCAGTGACTTCTCGATTAGGTACAGAACTAAGGACCCATGAAATGATTTCGATTACTTCGAAAAATCGGAAGGGACAAAACTAATATGATCCAGCCCGGACTGTACTCCCCATCAAAGCAACATAGTCCTAAAATCTAACTTTGAATATATACATATATATTTTGGTAGAGGAAGGGCTCTTTGAAGGGAGAAGCACCTACAGCCCATGAAAGTTCTGTCTGGTGGTCCTGTCACCTGTCTCCATTCCACTACTCGACTCTTCTCAAAGAAGTGGTTTTTCTCCTTAGCTTCTGATTTCCATTTTTCAGAGAGCTTCATTCAGTCATCTAAATGCCTTTCTGGGTCCTTCAACGGAAAGACACTTTTTACATCCAGGGGATGACAAGGGACCGATTCAGGGAGCCGGGGAAGGGGCAGGCCCTGTGTGAAGCGACCGGCTTGCAGGTCAAAGGTGAGGGGTCATAGATGACTCCAAGATTGTCAGCTTTGGGACTGGGGCAGATGAAGGTACAGTCATCCAAGTTATCTCAGGGAAATAATCAGGAGAGAGGGGATGCCTGACAGGTCTCGTGGAGAACGACACTGGCGGGGGCTCGGGCTGACCTTGGCAGTGGTACAGACCTTGATGCGGCAGGCAGAGGCAAAAGGATAGGCTGGAGGACTGGGTCCAGGATTTTAAGAGTTATGGAGAGGTCAGTAAATTCAAAGACCTCATGGGAGTCCAGAATGTTGAGGCCTGGATGGCCACCCCCAGCCTTGACCACATGAAGGGCACCTTGGTAGTTTGTGAAGCCCTGTGTGGGGAAGTCAGAATGCAGTAGATAAAGATCGAGAGGCAGAGAGGGAAAGAGAGAGCTCCTCCCTTGAGGGCCGCCACGTTTTCGAATGCGTGTTGACGTGAAGAAGTCAGTGCGAGGGAGAACCACAGCATGCTGGTATTTTCGCTGCTCTTGTGTCGCTCCGAAAGATGCCTCACTGGTCAGAGAGAACGTAGGATAATCATCTAGATCAGGGATCACCAAACTGTGGCTCACAGGCTAAATGCAGCCCGCTGCCACCTGTTTGTAAATAAAGTTTTATTGGCACCCAGCTATGCCCGTTCATTTTCGTATTGTCTAGACTGGAGTCGTTGCGACAGAGACTGGCCAGAAAAAAGAACCCTCTTATTTACTATCAGGCCCTTTACAGAAAGTTTTTCGACCCCTGTTCTAGGTCAACTTCCTCGATGTAAAGATGAAGAAACAGATACTCCATTATATTTCTATAAGCATTTGCTGTCGTGTTCTGACAAATCAGTCATCGCCTCCTGGGATGGCTAATTATCTAGTACATCCCTGCTCACGGACCAAAGTTCTCCTCTCATCAAGGCGGATTCTCCTCCCCGTTCTAGCTACAAACCCAAACTAAAGCTAGACGCACCTCCATCTCGTTTCAGGAATGTCTGTTGGGCACCTTATGGCTTAGCCTCATCGCTGCTTCTGAAAACATGGACATTTAGGTGAAAAGGAAATACTTTTGTTTCTACCTCCAACCTTTGCTGTGAATCAAAGCTCATGGTCCGGTTCGCAGTTCACAAGAAAGGGCGAGGTCGCCAGAAAATCAAAAATCACACAGCTTCCTGTTTTTGAAGATGTATTTCAACAATGTCACTGAGGGCTTCAAAGACAAAAAGGGCTGTTTGCCAGAGCCGGACGAGCTCCAAGTGTCTTCGTGTGCCTTATTGTTTATGCTCAGGGGTCAGAGCACCGCCCCCATTGTGGTCTCTCTGCTTCCCACCCCTGCGAGTTTTTTGTTATGCCATTAAGGTTCTTGCTGAAGCTTAAATGAAACTTCCCTGATTCCTCTTTGTTGATCCAAGCAACTCATGACAGATAAATTCGAAATGACGTGCAACACTAGGGTAGGTTTTGAGGTTGCAATTGCCCACAAAGACGGTGGAACGATAGTTTGGAAAATGAAAAGAGTACTGATTTTTGCCATTAATATTTATATATCTTGGCATCAAAATTCCTCGTGTTCCCTCCATTTGAATCTGGAAAGGTGCCTCTTAGCAGCGCATTAATTTGCTCCCTGCACCCTCTTCCTCCCTGCTCATTCTCACATGTCCCCCACACCAATTTTCTTTTTAAGTTTATTTATTCATTTTTGAGAGAGAGGAGAAGTAGAGGGAGAGAGGGAGAGGGAGAGAAAGAGAGAGAGAGAGAGAGAGAGAGAGAATGAATCCCAAGCAGGCTCTGCACCGTCAGTGTGGAGCCAGATGCGGGACTGGAACTCACGAACCGTGAGATCATGACCTGAACTGAAATCAAGAGTTGGAGGCTTAATCGACTGAGCCACCTAGGCGCCCCTCCCCCACACCAGTTTTAAATTATGGCCCTGGGCCTGCATAGCCTCTGTCATCCAGCTCCAAGGCCAAAGCTACACTCCCAGACTACCTAGCATGTTGTTGTCATACAGCTTCAGCTCTGGACTGGTTGAAAAGTCTTCCGAGGAAAGTTGACTTTGATTATATCTTCTAGTATAGAATTATATACAGGGCAGCCATGGAAGAATCAGAAGATCTGCTGACTCAAGGGCTCCAGAGAGTCCTGTCCTTTATGTGAATTCAAACTGCTAAAGCAGCTACTACATTGACCGACTGTCCTGAGCCTTGGGTCCAGATTCACGTGGCTATCATAGACTCGAATGGTTTGACCTCTGGCCACCACAGTTCAAGAATAGACTCCTGGATAAATTAAGAGTTTCTGGGGTCTTCTCAGGATGTGGGGACTGTAGG
The DNA here is from genome assembly GCF_016509475.1 of Prionailurus bengalensis. Classification (NCBI taxonomy): domain Eukaryota; kingdom Metazoa; phylum Chordata; class Mammalia; order Carnivora; family Felidae; genus Prionailurus; species Prionailurus bengalensis. The sequence goes on from NC_057361.1 coordinate 9,872,735, forward strand.
CCTGGAGTGCCTTAAAAGTTTCCCATAGGAGCCATTTTGGATATGACAACCATGTTGTCTGAATTTAAATTTGAAAGGCACGAACACGTATCCATAGACATGGACGAACATCCGTAAAGTGCTACTGTCTCTGAGCCTAGTTGGCTTTTTAGGCTATGTGGCATTTCTGTAATTTGTCACTGTCGAGTCTCCTACGCGAGAAGCGTTTTCTCGGGCCTGGTCATCCCTGTCTCAGCTGACTATCAAGGTCTGTCCACCTCAGAAATGAGACGCTGGGGCCTAACTTACTCTGCAGCCTGGTGACATATCTGCAGGTCCTTGAATCGAAATGGCCCGGCTGCCATAGTTCTGGCGACCACGCCCCTTGTACCTTGCTAAATGTCCACCAGCCAGAATATGGACAATCAGATATGGGCCCCCGATGACATTTTGGCTAAGAAGACTTTTCTGCATTTACCTACGGCCGTCCCCAAGATGGTTTCTCAAAAGGTACCTTGTTTGGAGAGCTTTGCCGTCTTCTTTTTGACGTAAAATAATTGAGGACTAGCCATTCAGACATCATCAGTGTTTAGTATCGAGCCACCTCTGAATCACCAGTTTATTCTGCTCAGATTTCAGGTGGGTCAGGATTCACGAACCCGGACGAGTTAATCAACACAGAAGGAACAGAGACACAGAGGTCATCTTTGGCCGTTAGTGTTCACCATGTCAATTACTGAGATGATCTTAAAACACCATAAAAACCCAGAGGTGATAGCTTAGTCCCATAACATCAGAATTACGAAGCACTTCAAGTCAGTGTTGCTCTAAATCAGCGCAGTCCGTTCATCACGCTAATTACAAGTAACACTAATTTGGACGAGTTTCCTGAATAGTCCACAGATTTAAATCAGTGTTTTCTTTCTAGTACAATCCGAGCATTTTTGACCTTTTGAAAAACAATTCTAAAAATAACATGGACTCGGGATGGGTAAGCCAGGCACAGTTTACCTTTTCTCAGTCGCTATTCCTCGCAGGGATAACGCTACCTTATATGAGCTTCCAGAAGAGTTTTTACGCCATTTATAAATAGGCCCATTAACTCCTCAGCAACCTTGTGAGCGGAAACATACCAACCGATAAAATAGGCTGGCGCTGCACATCTGCCCCGGACAACCGCGGATACCTTGGGCATCCTTGTGTATTATTACGTGTACATTTGCCTTATTCCATGGTTGCGCGGTAGCCCGTCATATGGCGATAGCCTATTTTAACCAGTTCCCTTCTGGTGGCTGTTTATGTTGATGCTGGCTTTTTTTCCTTGGCTGGTATAAACGTGGGCTTTTTACGTCATCGTTCGGCTGTGCAAATTCGTAGCCAACAATAAACGCCTGGATCAACTAGAGTGTACCTTAAAACCTTGTGGTCTGTTTGCACGTTTCGTCGCTGGCATAAAAGCCCGTGCCGGTGTTTAGGAAGGTAAGGCACGTGTGTTAGCAGAGGCATCATGGGGATGGTTTAGAACAGAGCCTTTGTTCACTCTCTCTGCGACAGGCCGTGAGCTGACTAGTAGACGTTTTGTATTTCTAGCCCTCCGTGCAAACTGCATGCTGGTTACACCGCGTGTTATGCCCAGCCTTGATCGTGGGGGGGCTCTTCACATACACACTGAACTTCGAGGGTGAGGGTGGAACACGGAGAAGACAAGATAAATGCTTAAGATTGCGATTTAGAAAACTGAATTTGCCTGGGGACTAACAAGCCTTGTTACTAGTACTACAAATACTCATGCAAGTCTTTGCCCTAAATTATTTATTATTCCTTAGAACTCAGGCTATTCTAAGTATCCCTCAGATGGTCGCTCTACAATGACACAGGCCGTCAAGATTGTTGTTTATAAAATATAGAATCCAGGGGCGCCCAGGTGGCTCCGTTGGTTGAGCGTCCGACTTCGGCTCAGGTCCTGATCTCGCGGTTCGTGGGTTCAAGCCCTGCGTCGGGCTCTGTGCTGACAGCTCAGAGCCTGGAGCCTGCTTCGGATTCTGTCTCTCTCTCTCTCTCTCTCTCTCTCTCTCTCTGCCCCTCCTCCACTCACGCTCCGTCTCTTTCTCCTTTGGAAAGAAACATTTAAAAAAATAAAAATAAAATAAAATATAGAATCCAGCTCTGCATAACGCAAGCCAAAAGGAATTGAGGAGGACCTGGCTGCTTCATATAATCACCAGAAAAAGGAGAGATCGGACTCAGAGAAAAAGGAAGAACTGACAGTGGGCCTCATGACCAAGCACAAGGCCAAAATCACACTCTGCTTTGGTCAGGGCCTCACCTCCAGCACCGCTACTCCTGGCCTCCCCCCTCCCTCCAACCTTTAAGGGCCCAACTCCACCACCGAGAATAATCTCGTGCCAGCCTCCATCATGATGCCCAGTCATTACTGGGGCTTTCTGATTGGCTGAGTGTAGGTCATGCGTTCAAGTCCCGGTCTCGGTGTGACAGCCTTAGGCTTTCCCCTTGGGAGATCTCCCACCGAGAGCCACACACTGGGCAACTGGTCCTAACTGAGAAGCCCAATGCTCCATAGCCCAAAAAATGAGAAATGAGAACTGATCGCCGCCGTGAGGTCTTGACTTGAGGAATGACAGAATTTGTTCATGATTCTCTATCGGCCCCTCGTCACCTCATCTCACCTCCATCCCTTGGTATGTGTTGTAATTGGTTTTGAATGATTCTCAGCAGTAACAACAATAATAACCCTTCACAGTCAACCTAGCGCTTGTGGTTTTCTGAATGCTTTTCCGTGTAGGATGGCATTTAATTAATTACCTTCATGTGGTAGGGATAACTCCCCCCACCCCCCAGCCCCGTCATGTTTACTTCTTTTGACATACCTTGTTTTTCAAACCTTCTCCCTACCCAAACACCGAGCGCGCCGTTCCTGCTTGCTTTCTCGGCAACGTTCAAAGCTCCACATCAGTCACTGGACTGAAGACTTTGCTTTTGTCCCCTGCCTGTCCCTTTGCTGCTTGCCACCACACATCACCCAGCCAGCCGGCGGCCACCCCCCCCTGCTCAATCCCAAGTGTTTATGCATACATTACCCATTGCCCTCAGTGGAAATGAGGTCCCAGGCTTTGAGTGAGACGGCAGTGGCCACGCCCCGCCCATATTGGCATGATTTGTATTACTCAGTATTCCAGAAATGTGCAAACAGCACATTACTTTCTGGTGTTTGCTATTTTGCACATCTCTTCTGTGGATTTGTTCCTTTGTGACCAAATGCCAAAGGGGGATTAAAACTACTTCTGGGAGTTCTATGAAAACTTGCACTAATTCAGCCGTGTGTTTTATTGGAAAAACAGAGGAGCTCTCTGGGCCTCGTCTGACGTGCTAAACGTTGGGCTGGACGATTTCTGATCTCTTCTTCAACTGTAATCGTCTATTCCGTGGCTGAAAGTAGGGGCTGACAGAGAAGGGGGCTTAAGGCAACATTTTATTTACATATATAAATATGTATATATTTATATATATGCATATTTATATATTATAACATATATTATAATATATAAATATATATTTATATTTAATTATAACATGTCTAATATATAATATATTATAATGCATATTTTATATAATCATATTATATATTGTATATATTATATATATTTTATATAATTATATATTATACAATATATATTATATATTTTATATAATTATGTATTATACAATATATATTATACAATATATATTTTATATAATTATATATTTTATATAATTATATATATTATAAATATATATTATATATTTATATATTTATATATTTATTTATATATTATATATAAAATATTATTTTATAAATTTATATATATTATTTTATAAATTATATATTTTATAAAATAAATATTTATTTATATATTTTATATATTTATATATATTATACTATATATTATATAATATATTTTATATAATTATATATGTTATAAATATATATTATATATTTATATAATTTATATATTTATATATTTATTATATATTGATATATCTATATCTATATATATATATAGATATAGATATATATCAATCACTGGCTTTATCCGAAAGTGAGAATCCTAATTGAGCGTCTTGGAGTAGCTTGAAGATAGATAAGTTCACTGATGCGCATGAAGTTCAATACCGTCTGCTACTTTAAGACTTTAATACACCATTCTTGTTTTGGGGAGCTCCTGCCTTATTAAAATATAATGGTAATTAGGATTTTCAGGTGTGATAACAGTGTCGTTGGTTATGTTTTTATAAAGTCTTTATCTTTTAGAGCAGGTTTCTCCCATCAACCCTATTGACATTTGGGGATCATTCTTTGTTAGGGTGGGGGATGCTATCCTGTCCATCATAGGATGTTTATTCCTGAGCTAAGAACCTCCTGACTTAAAGCACGGTGTTCAATTGACCGTACTCTATCAAAGGGATCGAATCATCCCTTCAGGTTCATCTTTTGCGCTATTAATGTGTGAAAGACTAACAAAAACTCTGTCCCTTTTGAGAACTTGTTATTTGTGTTTTTAACCCCGTCTCCCAGACGGCCCGCAGATCTTTTCTGGTGTCATTTCAAATTGGGAAGTGAATCTGGTAAATATCTTTGCTGCCAGGGTTTTCTTGTCAGATGATGTTATAAGAAATTCAAATACTCCATGTTTTTTTTTTTTATGTTTATTTATTTATTGAAAGAAAGAGCAGGGGAGGGTCAGGGGAGAAGGAGAGAGAATCCCATGCAGGCTCCACGCTGTCAGCACAGAGCCCAATGTGGGACTTGAACTCACGAACCACGTGAGATTATGACCTGAGCCGAAATCAAGAGATGGTCGCTTAACTGACTAAGCTACCCAGGTGCCCCTCAAATACGTCACATTTCTGTGTTCTTTATCCTTTGATGTTTTTCTTTTCAGCAACCAAATTATTCTGCCTTTTGTACAAACACTGCTCCCAATCCAGACAAAGGCTTCTCACTCTCTTCCAAGGGTGGCCCAACCAGCATATGCTTTGGTTTGCCCGTGCTGTGCCCTCTGTAAATGGTATTATGTCTCGGATCATAGTCCCCGACCGTACGAATTAAAACTGTAGTTTCTTGGGTGCTGGGTGGCTCAGTTGGTTAAGCATCTGACTTTGGCTCAGGTCATGATCTCCCGGTTCGTGACTTTGAGCCCCGCGTCGGGCTCTGTGTTGACAGCTCGGAGCCCGGAGCCTGCTTCGGATTCTGTGTCACCCTCTCTACCCCTCCCCCACTCGTGCTCTGTCTCTCTGTCTCTGTCTGTCTGTCTGTCTCTCAAAAATAAACATGAAAAACATTTTTTAAAAAACCAAACTGCAGTTTCCTGGCTGAACCCCAAATCTTCTGAATCTGAATTTCTGACAGTGGGGCCCAGGAAAGTGGATTCTTACCAAGCATCCCAAGGGATTCTGGTGCTCCTGAAGTTGGGGACCTGTGGCCCTGCTACCTTAAACCCAGGGCCTGCCCGCCGCCCCCAGAGCGAGTTTGTCAGCACCCTCACTTTCTGTCTTAGCTACCCAGGAGGCTCCCTTCCCAGATATGCATCCTGCATGGTGTCAGCAAGTTGTTTTCCAAGGAAGATAAACTCTTGATGTGAGCTTCGTGGTGAGGGGAGGATAAAGCTGTTTTTATCTGAAGTTGAGAGGTTGTATCTTGAGCCTTAGACAGAAAACAGACAGGATGAGTCAGCCAAGGAAAAGATGAAAAGGTCCAGCCTGAGCAGATAGAGACAACCTTGAGTCTGACAACGTGAAACCATGCTCTTGGTTCAATAAATAGTTGCAGCACGAAAGCATTGATTTACTGATATGGACCCAGAGAGACTGGCCACTTGGATGATCTCTCTGTGCACAGTGTGTAACTCCGAGAGTCCGCCCATTAGAGCAAAATAGCTTGTGTCTCCTCCAGGGTGACTGGGCTGCAGCCCTTACTCGGATCTGATTGTGCTTGCTTTATCCATGATTCCAAGAAGGTTGGTCATTGGATTGCTCACTCCACTGAAAATGGGAAGGAGCTGATTAGAAGCAATTTGCAGGAACAGAGGGAACGTGTGGACACGGGCTCCACGACAGCCGCCAAAATGGGCAGAACTTAGAATTCTGGAAAATTTGGCCAGATAGACCTCAGCATTCCATGATTATGACATACAGGTTAGGTGGGAATGTAATGATATCTTTAAAAGTGGAGTATTCCCCGGGGTGTCTGGGTCGCTCAGTGGTTAGGCGGCGGACTTCGGCTCAGGTCATGATCTCGTGGTTCGTGAGTTCGAGCCCCACGTCGGGCTCTGTGCTGACAGCTGGGAGCCTGGCGCCTGCTTCGGATTCTCTGTCTCCCTCTCTCCTTGCCCCTCCCTTGCCCGCACTCTGTCTCTCTCTCTCTCTCTCTCTCTCAAAAGTAAATAAATATTAAAAAAAATTTTTTTTAAGTTGAGTACTCCCAACTTAAAGACTACCGTAAGAATCTAATCCTTAAAAAAAAAAAAAATAGGCCATTGCTGATGAAGTATAATGTTAACTACTTAGGGGTGGGGTAGCGATAATGAAAGGTAGAAAGGCCGTACACAGGTCAAGGAGCGATCCAGGGACTGGGACTAGATCTTAAACAGGTCTCCTTGAATTCATAGATTGTGTTTTATAAAAGGAAAAGGACAGTTGAAAAACCTACACTGAGCTTCTCTCTTCCCTTTGATTGACCTGCATTTCTTTTAGCTTTGGCTGATTACCAAAGCATTACATTAGCAAAGCGCTTCCCGCTAGCGTATGGACGTTGAAGCTAGAAATGCAATACTCAAGTAATTAGAATCAATGTTCCCTACACAAACATAAGGGATCGCTCAGAAATTTCTCTGCGTACGGAGAAGAAATAAATCAAGTTCTGGCATAGCTCTGTAAATATTCGCTGATGTCAGGCAATTCCAGCAATGCCGTCACAAGGTCCACGATGTAAATGTGCAAATTCTAAACTACAGTGGAATACTCTTATGTCTACTTGGGTAACCCTTGTATTTGAGGTTATGTTAAGAGAATAAACTTAGTGTTTGTAGTCAGCCACGGAAATCAGCTAAATAATTCAGGCGATGCCGTTGTGTTAGATGGTGTAGGGCATCTCCGTGATTGTCGTCTCGAGGGGGGAGATACGCAAAGAAGAACGCATGGTGATGAGGGTGGGGGAGATTGTTAGCCATCACCAGCCAGCTGGGCTTCTATTTTAAATCTCAAATAGGAACTGGAAAAACTGATCTCCTGTTGAGAAACATCTTTTCCCCGAACTCTGAAGAGGCGTGGAAACGTCTCTGCTTTTGGGTTCCTCTGTGTCCTGAGGGCATCTTGTCCTCTCACCATGGGCAAGATTCGAAGCTGCCCCGGGTCCCAGTCTCTCTCCATTGATACAGTGTGACTATACTGTTCACCGCAGCACAGCACCCCCCCCCCCCCTCGCCCTGCCGAGGTTCATGATACTGACAAATGACCCTCCAACTCCAAACGTGGTTTCTGGAAGGACCGATCACATTCGAATGGAGGACCGGGGTCTTGGGTCGGGAAGGAATGTTGATTAGGCAGGGCTGTCTGTGCTCATTTGATAGAGAAACGGATCAGAGCGGCTAGGTGGCTTCCCCACCTCTTGTCGTGTATTGTCTCTGGTGCGTAATGACAGTCGGGCCACGTTCCTCTCGGTTCTGGGAGCTCCTTCAAGGCAGGAGGTGTATCTTAATCATCTTGATGCCCCTCTACCCTAGCAGAGTGCCAGGAGCACAGCAGATGTTTGCTGTTTGTTAAATAAGTTGCTAAAGCAAGTCAGAAAAGGAGTGTCCCGGTAACGGGACTCCCAGCCAGCCCTCCTTTCATTAAGCCTCAGCTCTGTAAACGTTCTTGACGAATATGTCAGTTCAGAACATTCTGGACTCGCTGAGGGATCTGTCCCAGCAGCATCTCCCTGGAGCGAGATGTTTCAATTCCTTCGCTGAAGGTCCTGGCTGCATGGTCCCATATGCCTTGGCCAACTCCGTGCACACATGATCCGTTTCCTTGGGGCTCCTTCCCCCAGCCGTGGGTCCCCTGAGGACTGCGCCTGTGTCACTGGAAGCCAGCACAATGCCCGGTGCCTACTAGCGCTGGGGCGAGCGTATGTTAACGTTGTTTAACACGTGTCAACCACGAACCATGCACTAGGCACCTTCCCAAAGGGCTACGACTGATGACCCCCTTCAGTCTGCACGGTGGCACTCTTACTGTGTTTCCAGTTTTACCGATGCAGAAACAGGACAGAGAAATGTGCAACCTCATCCAACCGAGGTCACACAGGTAGTAATGATGAGAATTAAGAGAAGCCGAGATCGGAACCCAGGGAACCTGGCTCCAGGGCTGACCATAACAGCAATTTCCAAAGCTCCGGTCTCAGGACCCGCCTGCGTCTCCTAATTTATCGAGGACCTCAAAGAGCCTTCCTTTGTGGGGGCCAAGTCTCTCAAAGTTTACTCTTGTAGCAATTCAACCGGAGAAACTTAAAAATACTTAATCGTGACTCTAAGTGTAGCCATCATGTGTTGAACACGATATATTTTTTATTAAAAAAAAAACAACCCTATACTTTCTTAAACACATCCACAAGAGAATGAGCGAGAACAAGTAGGGGTTGGGGGGGGGGGCGGGTCACAGAGATGAAGGTCTGCCTTCCAGGAGACCTGAATGGCGCAGAGGTGACTGTCACGGCCCACTCCACCGGGGTGTGGCCTCCCCAGGTGCTGGGGTCTCATAAAGCCCCTTCACTCCCCCTGTGCCTTCCTGCCTTTGTCCCCTGTGCTCCTGCTGTGCCCGCTCCCTGGCCCGTCGTCCACCTGCGGGAGGCTTCCGGCCGGTCGGACTGGACGGCGCGGCCACCTCGTCCGGGCCCTCGGAGTCCCCCCGGGAGGGCCCCGCTGCGGCTCTCGCCACCCTCCTCGCTCCTCTCTACCCCCGTGGGCCTCGCCCGGGGCAGGGATTTGAAGTGTTGCCCCCTTCCCACCTGCAGCGTTGAGGGCAGAACCGTGGCAACGTTCCGGGGACCCCGGGGGGCACGGAGCAGGAAAAACTGGGCCTGAGGATGCAGGGAGGCCCCCTGGAGGAGAGGGGTTGGACCTGATCTGAAGGCCGAGGAGAGCAGTTGGAACCCGGGTAGGGACATGGCCTGGAGGAAGGAGGAAGAGGGCACAGATGTGGGAGGATCGTTGGCAGAAGGCTGCTGGGAGTGGGGAAGACTAGAGAGGCCCGATGTCCGCTGCATACAGCAGGCGCTTGGATGGGGGGAGCCCATCGGGTCTCACCCGGTGCGAGTTGCGGAACCACTGGGGACACTGATGCCCGGCTTGGCACAGGCTGTCACTCAGGGCTTTCGGGCGAGACCAAAATGCTTCTCTTGAGCAGCGACCAACAGAGGTCACGTTCAGGAGCCTCCTGATCCCCCAGGAGCCAGGAGGCTGGTCCTGGAGGAGCAAGGTCTCCTGCAGAAGAAAGCTCACGGCCACCGGCAGGGTCAGTGAATCTGTTGGCGAGGACGCAGGCCATAGCCGTGATACAGATACAAGCGAGGTTGGGGCGCCTGGGGGGCTCAGCCAGTTGAGCATCCGACTTCGGCTCAGGTCATGATCTCACAGCTCATGGGTTCGAGCCCTGCGTCGGCCTCTGTGCTGACAGCTCAGCCTGGAGCCTGCTTCCAATTCTGTGTCTCCCCCTCTCTCTGCCCCTCCCCCACTAGTGTTTTGTCTCTCTGTCTCTCAAAACTGAATTAAAAAGTTAAAAAAAAAAATACAAGAGGCTGCACGACTAAGGAGCGGAGTGCTTAAGGGGGCAAGGCTTTGGGTTTAGTCCACGGCAAGAAATCTCTTTTCCTTCTTGTGCCTCAGCTGGCCCCGTGGCTGGTTTTTGTTGCTCTGCAGAGAGGCAAATCCGAGAGAGAACGGCTTGCGGACATCCTTTCCCAACAGGTATCACGTTTCAAAAAGCCTAGAAACATCTTCTCCTTGATCTGTTTATTCCAGGCATTCCAGTTCACGCCGCTGAATAAATTCTTTCATTCAAACTTAGCACCGTTGCAAAATCATTACTAGGATCACGGTGGTGCTCGTGGGGAGAGGTTGAAGGCACGGAGACAAAGAAAGAAGCAGGCAACATATCCCCTCTCTTATAATTCCAAACACCCAGACTCTTGTCCCCGCACGGTGGTCCCCACGACGTCTGTTGTCAATTCCTTCTGCGCCTGTACGCACGTGCTCTCCCACCTATCAAGAGGCGGGGTCCCTCCCCTTGAATCTGGGCTGGCGTCCCGAATTCCTTTGGCCGTTAGAAGTCTGTAGAAGCGATGCCGAGCCAGGTCTACGCCTGGACTTTAAGAGGCCTGGCAGCTTTCACTTTCCCTCGGGAAACCAGCTACCATGTCAAAAGTCTGACTACGTAGAGCCTCCGCGCTGTGAGGAACCCCAAGCTAATGGTGAGTAGAGGCCCACGTAGAGGAAGAACCAAGACAGCTGGCACGTGAGAAAAGCCTTCTAGGACCTTCCAGCCTACCCTGGCCACCAGGGCAGTGCGGTGCAACGAGTGACCTCAGCTGACATCACATGGAACAGAAAGCCACCCAGATAAGAACAGTTACTCATCGAATCATGACCGACCATAAACAATTATTGATTTATGACGCTAAATGTTTTGGTTTGTTGTTGGGCAGCCAGCAGTAACAGAAACACCCCATGGTGTTTTAGAATCTTCTCTCAGTATCTATTTTCAAAGCATTTTCAGCAGAGTCAGACTCCTATAATAACAACAGTTGGTTTTTAGTGCTTTTGTTTTACATGGTAGCACACGCCTTTTGTCACGTTACCCAAAGTGCAAGGACTATGTTTAATGAATACACACTATTCAGTTGTAGGGAGGTGTTATCATCTGGGCCAATTATTAAAAAAAAAAATTTTTTTAATGTTTGTTTATTTTTGAGAAAGAGAGAGACAGAGCGCGAGCAAGGGAGGGGAAGAGAGAGGGGGAGACAGAATCCCAAGCAGGCTCCAGGCTTTGAGCTGTCGGCACAGAGCCCGACGCGGGGCTCGAACCCACGAACTGTGAGATCATGACCTGAGCCGAAGTCGGACGCTTAACTGACTGAGCCACCCAGGTACCCCTCACTTAGGCCAATTAGATCCCCCCCCCCCCATCCCAGCCGGCTCCCAGGAAGATAAAATTGAGACAAAGTGATTCTGGTCAATGTTTGCAAGTCGGATGGCCACATTTAGACACTTGCAAATGGAAAGAGAAAATCAGTTACAGAGAGAAAAAAGAAAGAAGCAGACGCCAAGAGACGAGAGGAGATGGAGACGAGGCAGCCCATAGGCAGTCTCCCTGGAACATGCTGGTATTCTCATTCTGGCCTTCGTATACAGCCCACCGTGTTCCGTGAAATCCTTCTGTATCTGTTTCCAGTAATTGTTCGTTTACTCTTAAACCACTTTGATGGACTTTGGTTCTCCGTAACGGAATGACTCTTGAATAAGGCGAATGGCTTCAGAAGAAGAGCAAGAAGGAATCTCAACTTGGAGAGGCACAGAGACTTTCTGTTCTAAAGAATAAAGTTATGTTTACAGACTTCAATTTCCGGGTGATTCATCATCTCTACAAGTTGGAAGCGAGCAATTAACAGGCGACTCGTGCCAAGTCATTCCAGTGATAGATGGACAGTGTATCTATAGATGCCCACCAGTAAGATGCACTTGGGACGCTGAATTCTGATTCAGGAAGGAAGAGAGGCTGTATTAGTCTGCCCGGGCTGCCATCACCCATCCCGCAGACTGGGGGGCTTAACACACAAGGATTTCTCACAGTTTCGAAGGCTGGGAAGTCCAAGATCAAGGTGCCAGTAGGTTAGGTTCTTGGTGAGAACTCTCTTCCTGCCTTGCAGAAGGCCACCTTCTTGCTGTGTGTGTGTGTGTGTGTGTGTGTGTGTGTGTGTGTGTGTGTGAGAGAGAGAGAGAGAGAGAGAGAGCACGCATGCATGCTTAAAGCTTCCATATGTGAATTTTGGAGGGATACACTTTAATCCACAGCAGAGGCCAAAACTCATATGTGTCCCTTGTAAAATGGGGACATTAATAATCGTCACCTTACCACACTGAGGCTATGACAGATTATCACCTCAGTTTCGCCATGGCTTGAGAAATTAAGGACGTCTGAATATTGCGTGTGTGTGTACATATTTATGCATAATTAATATGGTATTTCTAGGCTAAGAGCCCAGAAACTCTTTTATATAAGCATGTACAAATGTACCTTTTATGTTTGGATGATATTTGACTTCTTCATAGGCAGTTTTCTTCCTTAACCCATTACTTATGATTGGTGTTTATCCCTGAAAGATCCTGAGGAGTTTTCCGGATTTAGTCTCCAGTGTTTTAGACGTCCAGCATCCTTGCCAACATGTGGTCTTGAATGCTCTGTATCTAACCTCTTCTGTACAGTATACACATGTGACTACCGAAATGTGTCCGATCCAAGCTCAGAAGTCCTGGAAGGATAATGTACACACCGAACTTCGACGACTCAGTACGGATAGCAAATACACACTATCTAGTAATTTCTCTGCCCGTTACATACTGAAATGGTAATCGTTCAGATATATTGAGTGAAACACAATGTATTATATTGATTTCGCTTGTTTCTTTACACTCTTTGAAATGTGACTGGAGACCTTTCCGTTACGGATGTGGTTCATTTTTGTGGCTCACGCTGTATTTCCGATGGAGAGCGCTGGTCTATAGGGTCCAACTCAGCCTTTTATGAGTTCACCCAATAAAGACTGGTAACCTTAAAGCCCCAGCGTATTTCTTCTCAGGGGCCACAAGAACCAGCGCAAGCATGGAAGAATGGGGGTGCGTTCGCCTTCGATGCCTCCCTTCTTTGCACCCTCCTCAACTGCTGGACGCGACTCGCGACAAGAGAACCTCCCCAGCATGCCCTTCCCAAGACGTCTCCCTGAGCTTTGTGGTTGCTCATTATTCTTTTTCTGTTTCATCTCCCCAAAGCTAACAACCCCTGAGCCTAGGGAATCGCCCACAGTTGTTACATGGGGTGTGGGCTTTAAAAACTTTCCCTCAGGGGCGCCTGGGTGGCTCAGTCGGTTGAGTGTCCAGCTTTGGCTCGGGTCGTGATCACGGCTCATGAGTTCAAGCCCCGCATTAGGCTCTGTGCTCACAGCTCAGAGCCTGGAGCCTGCTTCGGATTCTGGGTCTCTGTCTTTCTCTGCCCCTCCTCTCCTCATGCTCTCTCTCTCTCAAAAATAAAATAAGCATAGTTTTTTTTTTTTTTAATTTTCCCCAAAGAATGTAGAAGACAGATTCTCTATTACCCTGTTAGAAGAGAGATCACAAGGCTCTCAGTCCAGTAACTTCTGGCCATGTGTCCCAGTAAAAAGATGCATTTCCAACATCCGGGAGGCTGTATTTTGGGGTAATGTATTTAAACCAAGCATCGTAAGTGCAGTCTATTGCAATCAGTATTACAGTCAATATTATGTGGTCTCAAACTGATTTCCCTTTAGATAATCTCTACATGTTTCTGTATAAGCCCCTCTGCCCCATTCCCGTATCTACTTCCCCATTAAAAGTCTTTAAAATTCTGAAGGTGCCATGAATGACCAAATCACTTCTGTGGCAAAGCTGTCTGTCCGATGTTTTTTAACTGTGCTCCGTTATCGATAGCTTTCTGTTCTTCGCAGTGACGTTTTTCTCATTGACTGGTGATATTTATGTACCATGCACACTCCGAAAGTTCTTGAAGTGCACAGGCACCTTTCCTAGGCATTACAAACTCTTCCATTGCTGTTCTGTCAAACTGAGGCCTCTACGGCAAGTGACATTAGGCCAGGCCTTTGGGGAATTTTTCAAGTAGTCGGGTTTTTTTTTTGTTTTGTTTTATTTTGAGAGCACGGCTTTTTTTTTTTTAAAGTCCCCCCTAAATCAACCCATGGTCTATAAAAATTAGCCAAGATTTAAAGAGGTTTGTTAAACGCTTTCCCCAGCTACAGCATTATGTTTCAGGGAGTTTATGGGGATAAGTAGGTCTTTATTGGGAATCACCATGAACCTGGTCATTAGCTTTCACATCATTAAATATCTCATTTCAAGGGCAAGTATGTTGGACTCTATATTCATCGGAAAATGATTGCAGAAAAAATGTGCCGTACACCCCAGCTTTTCAGAAGCATCAGTGATACAACAGGTGGAAATCAAACGTAGCAAGGAAGTGCTACTATTTGAAAACTGTGGCCTGGCAGTTTTGCAGGACTAACTGATAGGTTGGCTTATTCACGTCCGATGTTAAATGAGCATCAAATTATCCCGATTCTCTATGATTCTTTTAATCCGTTCCTCCTAAATGTTCACATGCTTCTTCCTGCCAAGTTGGGTTTATATGGTGACTGATGGCTTACTGTTCAAAGACTCAGCCCATTAAAATAAGACTATCTGTAGATGGGTGTGGTGAATACATTGTAAGGTGACCCCCAGGGAGTCACGCTCTTATATAACCTTTTCCCCTTGAGTGCCAGGGGAACCTGTGGCCTGCTTCCAGCCAACGGAATATGGTACAGGTGATGGGATGTCGCACCCCTGATTACGTTACGTCTGTGAGAAGGCCACATGGCGGGGAACTTCGGGGGGCTTCTAGGAGGCTGAGGACAGCCCCTGGCAGATAGCTAGTAACAAAACAGGGACCCCAGTCCGATTGCTTCGAGGACCTGAACTCTGCCAACAACCACGGAAGCTTGGAAGACGTCCCTGAGCTCCAGAGGGGACTGCAGTCCCATTGTCATCTTGACTGTGGCCCTAGTGAGACCCCGAGTGGAGGGGCCGGTCATGCTGGGCCTGGCCTTCTGATCCAGCGAATGGGTGTTATTTTGAGCCGCTAAATTTGGAGTAGTTTGTCATACAGCATAGGAAACAAATACAGTGGGTTTTCCACTAGTTTCTACAACCCGGTATTCACAAATTTATCTTCGAACTGGTTATTTTCAAACCCTGTCTGTGAAAAAAAGCCCAGTGTTTTCAGCTCCAATCCATCTATGGAAAAAAACCTTCACAAAGTGAAATCAAAATGAGTTAGAAAAATTACATAAAAAGGCATGCAAGATGCAAGCCTAAGTGTTTTATTATTAGATTCAATGAAGATAATTTCTCTGTCAAATTAGTCTACAAGTTTCCCAACATTTACTCTCAATTTACATACTCGTTGAGGAGGGGCAATAAATAGTGTATAGCCAGCACCAGTCTATGCAATCATGCATTTGAATGAAACCAACCC
The DNA here is from genome assembly GCF_016509475.1 of Prionailurus bengalensis. Lineage (NCBI taxonomy): Eukaryota > Metazoa > Chordata > Mammalia > Carnivora > Felidae > Prionailurus > Prionailurus bengalensis. The sequence goes on from NC_057361.1 coordinate 9,888,068, forward strand.
AACTTACAAAAACAGCTGGTATTTATGGAGGGCATCCTATGCCCTGGACAGTGTGTATAGTCCTTTTCATGAATTACCTTCTTTTTTTTTTTTTTTTTTTTTAATTTTTTTTTTTCAACGTTTATTTATTTTGGGGACAGAGAGAGACAGAGCATGAACGGGGGAAGGGCAGAGAGAGAGGGAGACACAGAATCGGAAACAGGCTCCAGGCTCTGAGCCATCAGCCCAGAGCCCGACGCGGGGCTCGAACTCGCAGACCGCGAGATCGTGACCTGGCTGAAGTCGGACGCTTAACCGACTGCGCCACCCAGGCGCCCCGATGAATTACCTTCTATCCATGCCTCTCACGACTCCGTGAACTTTACAAATTCCCCCATTTCACGCACGAACAAGCGTGGGGTGGGGTGAAGTCACTTGCCCAACCGGGTCACGAGGCTAGGAAGTGTAGAAAGCTCTGCCCCAACCCAGAAGCCTTCACAGAATGATACTGCAGGACTGCTTTATCATTCCTGATAGGCGAGAGAGCATAATACTCCAGTTATCAGAAAGAAGAGCTATAGTTAATTTCATCCTGGTCAAATATCCTGCGAAGTCCTACAGAGGGAGTTTACCGGGCTTTCACTTCCTTCACTGAAGTCTGTCAGGGGTTTAAGGGTAACAGTTCCCATCAGAAAGGCCGGGGGGATTTTTACAACTACTGATGCAGGGGCCCTGTCCCAAGGGATTGTTAGTGTGCCCGTCTGGAAGAGCCAGGGAATCGGGAGGATTTCCAAAGCTTCTCTGAGGATTCTAATGTGCAGCCAGGGTTGAGGACCAGATTTATAAAGAAGATCAGCGTGGAACGAGGAGCAACAGAGCCAATTCTGCTCCAGGCTTGAGGCCCTGTTGCCCAGGGCTGTGTGGAAGGGACACGGGAACAGCCTTCCGTCCCCAGCGCTCATCTACGGGGACACCCAAGGAGGGTTACGGTGGCTCAAGGGCCACATGTTACTGGAGGACTTCCGCTGACCACGTTAACCGTCTCCAGCCTCTGTCACTCCAGGCCTTCAACAGCTTAGGTGTTTTTGCACAAGTACATTCATTTGATTTTAGTGTTTGAGGTTGTCATTTATGGCAAAATGAGAATTTCATTGCTATTCAGCCCTCATGGTCTGCGAGCATAATTCCTTCCGGAACCAGGCTTGTAATCTAAAGCACTTGCACATCAGAGCGAATCTCAAGAACCATCGGTTCAGCTGTGATCATGTGACATTCAGCACATCACGTACCACGCATGTCGCAAGGCATCGCTCGTTTACCAAATTAAAATGTATTGGAGATGTCTGCTCGTCCTGCGGAACACTCACAGAAAAAGTTCCTCGCAACCCAGGGGTTTACTGTCCTTCTGTCCTCTTCGAACTTTCCTCAGCATTTTAGTATTTCTGCATTTTACATCCACCCAGCCTTGAGTGACCAAAATTACAAATCACTGAGGTCTTGCTTGGGAGAATTTTGTGTTGGTTCCCCGCCCCCCCATATTAGATTGGACGCAATGGTGGGGCTAGACCCGAGACCGTATTCTCCCAGCACGTTTGCCGGAATCCAGTCTTGTGAGAAGTTCCTTGAAAGGAGAGGTTCCCAGCCCCCTGCTACTCAAAGTGTGCTGTTCACCAGCTGCAGTACCCACACCTCCTGGGAGCCCCAGATCTAAATGCAGAATCAAAGTCCGCGTTTAACTGGATGCCCAAATGCTTTGTATGAACGTGTAGGAAGAGTTTGAGAAGCCCCGAATGTTGAGACACAAGTCTAATTCGGGCCTCCTGTTTGAAGACGAACGACACACATTAGCATAGGAAGAATTCTGCTAAGTCCACTGTTGACAAAGAAACATCTACTCCAGATTTTCCCAAATGTATTTGACCATAGAACAACATTGTTTTTAGGTGGCCTTTTATTTTTCATTTTACTTTATTTTTTCGAATGTTAACCCAAGTTAGTTAACATAGAGTGTAATAATGGCTTCAGGACTAGAATTTGGTGATTCATCACTTACATACAACATCCAGCGCTCATCCCAACAAGTGCCCTCCTTAATGCCCGTCACCCGGTTAGCCCCTCCCCCTCCCCACCTCCCCTCCAGCAACCCTCAGTCGGGTCTCTGTATTTAAGAGTCTCTGATGGTTTGCCTCCCTCTCTGTTTTTATCTTATTTTTCCTTGCCTTCCCCTATGTTCATCTGTTGTGTTTCTTAAATTGCACATATGAGTGAAATCATAGGATATTTACCTTTCCCTGACTGACTTATTTCACTTGGCATAATGCTTTCTAGTTCCATCCACATTTTTGCAAATGGCAAGATTTTATTCTTTTTGGTCGCCGAGTAATATTCCATTATATGTGTGTGTGTGTGTGTGTGTGTGTGTATATATATATATACATATATATACATCTTCTTTCTCCATTTGTCAGTTGATGGGCGTTTGGGCTCTTTCCATGATTTGGCTGTTGTTGATAGTGCTGCTAGTCCTTTTGGGGTAAATGTTTATTTACTTATTTTAAGAGAGAGCACACGCACAGGGCGGGCGGGGGGTGCGGGTGGCGGTGCAGAGAGAGAGTGGGAGAGAGAGAGAATCCCAAGCAGGACAGCACAGAGCTCATTGCAGGGCTCGATCCCAGGAACCATGAGATCACGACCTGAGCCGCAATCAAGAGTCGGACGCTTAACCGGCTGAGCTACCCAGGCGCCCCTCAGGTAGCACTTTCTGGAAACTTTTTGTTGCAGGAGGACGTACATCAGAATAGTGTACGTAATGTTGTCGGATGACCATTCTTCGTAGGTCCCTCGCCTTTCTGCAAGTCTAGCTGGCAGCACTGACTTCCCTCATTCTGAATTCTCTTCTCCAGGATGTTTATAGAGCAAACAGCCTTGGAAGACAAAGCTAGGGGCTCCCTCCTGAGCAAAGGTCCAGCATAATAAAGCCAGTCCAATGTAATAAAGACGGTGTTTCTCTCCAGGGCAAAGGTCAGGCAGACTTACTCTTTTAGAAGCTTCGGGTTTCCCTAAAGTCTGGGCTCTTCAATCAGGACACAAACCTACCTCGTGCTCGGCATCCCATGGGCCCCTCCGTGTTGCCCAGGGGTCCCCAGGGACTAGGGGGCCCAGGGTGACTGATGCAAACAAGAGGCTCATGCTGCCTGCTGTCCTATGAGCAATGAGATCCTTTGTTTCTGACCCAGGAGTTGCATGTCTTCTGGTGGCATCCACAGAACTGCGGCCGGCTAAGTGGTCAGCTTGCAAGGAAGGTCAAATCTGAGACCCTTCACAGTTCTTGGTAATTATATGGGTCAACTTGATAGATTTTGTAAGCCGCACATGACCACGAAGCCAGTTACCAGAGCGGGAAAGATAACATTCTCAGCACCCAGAAGGCCTCCTCATGACCCTTTCTGGTCACTACTCTCCTCAACTCAGGTAGACTACCGGTGACCCTCATATAGGAGGTCAGGAGCTGTTTTCTGAACCAAGGTCAGTTAAGCTGACATTTGCTAGCACTTAGTATGAGTCACTACATTTAGTAAATAATTTAATCTTCAGCGCAACCCTCTGCGGTAGGGACTCTTGTCCTCATTTTATAGGCGGTAAATAAGCACAGAGACGCTGAGTGATTTACCAAAGGTCACACAGCTAGAATTTGAACGTAGGTAAGTTGCCATCAAAGCTAACGCTGAACTCTGTCACCCCATGGGACCCTGTGTTCTGCACCTGGCATAGGATGTCTGCAACGGGAAGCATCCTGGGAACTCTGGGCATGTGTAGTTTATAAACACAAGCAGGCCCAAGATATAAATACGCTGTGTTCCAAGAGTTTGTTTAGAAGCCAATTATCTTTGTTGTATGGTACACAACGTACTGAATTTAGTATCTGAGAAACAAAATCCAGATTCCACTCCTGACTCTTACCTAGCAGCTGTGTGACCTTGGACAAGTCACTTAACCTCTTTGGGCTTCAGTTTCTTCATCAGCGAAATAAGGGACTTGGCCCAGATGAGCCTGCAAGTTTCTTTGAACTTTAATATCCTGTATTTTTATATTCGCTATATATTCTCCATAGAATCAATGTCATTAATTCCAAGGCTGGCACCATATTTTTTTAAATGTTTGTTTGGGTTCGAGACGGGGGAGGGGCAGAGAGAGAGGGAGACACAGAATCCGAAGCAGGCTCCAGGCTCTGAGCTGTCAGCACAGAGCCCGACGCGGGGCTCGAACCCACGAACCGCGAGATCATGACCTGAACCGAAGTCAGGTGCTCAACTGACTGAGCCACCCAGGCGCCCTGCACCATATTTTTTTTAAAGATTTTTTTTTTTCTAAGTAATCTCTCCACCTAATAGGGGCTCAACTTATAACACTGAGATTAAGAGCCACGTGCTCTACCCACTGAGCCACCCAAGAGCTCCCATAATATTTTTTTTCAAGTAAAATGAACCTCAAAATTATAAATAAACACATCATACTATAGGCAATAGTATCTCCATGAACTAGAACTTGACTACATCACTCGTGACTTGGTCAAGTCATTTATAGGCGTGAGGCTCTCTTTACTCTGATGTAATGAAAATAAAAAATATTTGTTCTTTGGGGATTCATGAATTCCAACCAGATTATCTACCTACCTACCTACCTATCCTCTATCTATCAACATGTTTGGTAAGGAGGTATGTACTGGGCACACTGGGTTATTTGTTGTTTATAATTTCAGCCAGCCAGCCATCTAGCCATCCGTCCATCCATCCATCCATCCATCCGTTCCAAAAACATTTCTTGAATACCTGCCCACTCCTTGCCGGTGGAGGTGTAACATCAGAATACAGAGTGATAAAGAATGGCGCCGAATCTAACTGGCTGGGATTTGGGGGTGGGCGGGGGATGAAGCAGGGGTGACTCCCCCGAGGAGTTGATGTAAAAGTTAAGACTTGCCTGACAACGCTGGCCAGGCTGATGAAAGCCCGACTGGAGCTGGTCCAGGCCTGGACGCCGAGTGGGCCAAGGCTGGGGGCATGAGAAAGCCGAAAGCTGGTTTCGCCAGCGGGGTCAATGCACTTGGACTTTTCGGAACCACAATTCCAACAAGCGGCCTGGGGGGGGGGGGGTAGGAAGGGGAGGGGCTATGATTATGGCCTGGCGCGGAGAGCCGTAGTTTGCAAACTTTCAATCCATCCTTTGGAAAGAATTCTTTCTTGAGCAGCCAGCCCTTCCCCCTCCAAATTGGGGACATTAGGGAGGGGACTCCTGGAGGGAGGGATGGCTTATTTCGGGTTCCTCTGAGAACCGCTTTCTCTTCGGAGGTTGTGTGGACAGAATGGCAAGCCCGGGGGTGCGCTAAATCCCACATCAGCCTGTGGTCTCATCCCTCCCCTCCTCCCCTCCTTCCTCCACCCTGCCAAGAAGGCCGCAGAGGCTGAAACTGAGTTCAGGGATGCACTTTGGTCTTCAAGGCTGGCTGATTTTGCCCCTTTACCCTGGCTCTGCCTGGTAAAGATGTCAGAGGGGCCCTCTCTGCCCCTCACTATCCTTCCAGCCTCGGCGCGGGGGGATTGGCTTCCCTGAGCACCGAGGGCATGCCTCTCGGCCCCATTTGGTTTTCACGGCTGCTTTTGTGACGCAGGGAAAACATGTCATGGCTATTTGTTCTCTGCCACCCAGCAAGGCCTGGCGGGTCACAGGCACTTGAATTATTTGGTGGAGGAGGGAAAAATGAGCCCGAGTGCTGAAAACTTTCTCTGCGCCAGGCAGTGTCAGCGCAGGGACACAGATGCTGGCCTTTTCCTGTCTCAGGATCCAGCCCAGGACAGCACGCTACATGAAGTCATCTGTTTTCTCAAGCAAGGTCATTTCCCCTTTCGGCTGGAGAATTTTCATTTCTTCTTTAAATTTCTTTTTAAGTTTTATTTCTTTTTAATATTTATTTATTTTTAAGAGAGACACAGAGCGTGAGCAGGGGAGGGGCAGAGAGAGAGAGGGAGACACAGGGTCCGAAACAGGCTCCAGGCCCCGAGCTGTCAGCACAGAGCCCGACGCGGGGCCCGAACTCACGAACCACGAGATCATCACCTGAACCAAAGTCGGACGCTTAACCAACTGAGCCACCCAGGTGCCCTGGAGAATTGCATTTATTTTTGTATTTTTTGATGTTTATTTTTATTTTTGAGAGACAGAGACAGAAAGAGAGACAGAACACCAGCCAAGGAAGGGCAGAGAGAGAGAGGGAGACACAGAATCCAAAGCAGGCTCCAGGCTCCGAGCTGTCAGCACACAACCCAAAGCGGGGCTCAAACTCACGAACCGCGAGATGGTGACCTGAACCGAAGTCGGATGCTTAACCACCTGAGCCACCCAGGCACCTGGAGAATTTTCATTCTTAATCATTATTGCCCATCTTTCTTAAAATCCCAATGTCAATTTTGGAAACATTTATTTTTTAGATAATGAGGACATTCTTATATTCAGTAGCTGATTGGCCTTTCATGGCCAGTGGTAGAGGAAATTTATAACAGTTTAAATAATCGTTCTGGCGCAAGTCGCTATTTTAATTAGCCAAGCAGGTGGTAACACGGGGCAGAAGGAGGGGTCCAGTGAATGCAGCGGGAGAAACCCTCACCTCTTAACTTTGGTCATTTAAAACAAAATGGAGGGGCGCCTGGGTGGCGCAGTCGGTTGGGCGTCCGACATCAGCCAGGTCACGATCTCGCGGTCCGTGAGTTCGAGCCCCGCGTCAGGCTCTGGGCTGATGGCTCAGAGCCTGGAGCCTGTTTCCGATTCTGTGTCTCCCTCTCTCTCTGCCCCTCCCCCGTTCATGCTCTGTCTCTCTCTGTCCCAAAAATAAAAATAAACGTTGAAAAAAAAAAAAACAAAAAAACAAAATGGATTTACTAAGTTGGGCTGTAAATGACTCCTCCAGTAGTGTCGTAGGTATTGTATCAATGGAAGTGAGATCATGTCTCTTTGGTACTTAAAGACCTGCAATGTTTAGCAGCACTGTTCCCAATAGCTAACAGGTGGAAATGGCCCGACTGTCTGTGGACTGACGAGTGTGTAAACCAATTGTCTCTCCGTGCGATGGAATATTACTCAGCCGTAAAAAAGAAGTGAACTGCTGATATATACTACAATACGGATAAACCTCCAAAACAGTATGCCAAGTCAAAGAAGCCAGTCACAGAAGGCCACGCACCATCTGATTTCCTTTTACACGAAACATCCAGGATGGGCAGATCCATAGACACATAATGCAGACCGGAATTTGCCGGAGGCTGAAGGGGAGGGTGGAATGGGGGTGACCTGCTCTATGGGTTTGGGGGTTTCTCTTTGAGGTGATGAAAACATTTTGGAACCCAAAAGAGGTGGGATTGGGGGGCCTGGGGGGCTCAGTCGGTTAAGCAGCTGACTCCTGGTTTCGGCTTAGGTCATGATCTCACGGTTCAGGAGTGCGAGCCCCACGTGCTGTCAGCACGGAGGCTGCTTGAGAACCTCTCTCTCTCTCTTCTGCCCCTTTCCCGCACACAGGCCCACTCTCTCTCTCTCTCTCTCAAACTAAATAAACTTAAAAAACACAACAGAGGTGGGGTTGCACAGCATTATGAATTGGTCACTTTCAGATGGTTAATTCTACATTATGCGCGTTTTACCTCAGTAAAAAAAAAAAAAAAAAAAAATGTTTATTCCTTAATTAAAACCTGCAGTGGCTCGTTTCTTTGAGAGTAGAAGCCGAATCCTTACTGTGGCTTGCCGAGTCCTGTGGGATCTGGCCCTGTTACCTCCTGTCCCTCCCAGCCCCCTCCCCCCCTTCCTGGACACACTGGCCTCCACGCGTGTGGTTTCTCCTCTGCACCAGATGTGTTCCCGCCCTTCACTCCCCTGTGCCCAGGCTGTTCCCTCTGCCTGGAAGACCCATCCTCCCCGCTGCCCTTACCCTTCTGGCAATCCTCACCTCCTTTATGTCTTTGCGGTGATGTCACCTCTCAAGGAGGCCTGTCCTCACCCCCTCCATCTCCAATGACACCAGCCTCAAGCATCATTCCCTTTATTCTGCTCTACTTTCTTTATTACCTCCACACAAACGTTGAACTTTTACTGATTTATTCTGTTTGTTGCTCTTCCCCCCCCTTTCCTCCTCCGTCCTTAGAATGTAGCTCCATTAAGAAAAGGATTTTAGCATGTTTCCACATTCGGAGCTCCGTGTGGGTCAAGTTTTTAAAAATGTCCACAGAGTCGGGGCGCCTGGGTGGCGCAGTCGGTTAAGCGTCCGACTTCAGCCAGGTCACGATCTCGCGGTCCGGGAGTTCGAGCCCCGCGTCGGGCTCTGGGCTGATGGCTCGGAGCCTGGAGCCTGCTTCCGATTCTGTGTCTCCCTCTCTCTCTGCCCCTCCCCCGTTCATGCTCTGTCTCTCTCTGTCCCAAAAAGAAATAAACGTTGAAAAAATAAATAAATAAATAAAAATGTCCACAGAATCAAATAACAAGGAATCACAAATTCAAGCAGATTCAATTAAGTGGGTTCTGGAGGAAATATCCGTAGAAAACGAAGTATCAAATCTAATAGTAGAGTGCTATTATGGCTTTTTATTCTCTGCCAGTCTGTATACTTCACGGAGGTATATAAGCATTTGGGTTGGGGGTGACTGGGTGGCTCCGTTGGTTGAGCGTCCAACTCTTGATTTCGGCTCAGATCATGATCCCAGGGTTGTGGGATCGAGCCCCGTGTCAGGCTCCGCGCTGAGCGTGGGGCCTGCTTGGGATTCTCTCTCTCTCCCTCTGACCCTCTCCCCCATGCGCATGTGTGCACGTGCTCTCTTTCTCTCTCTCTCAAAAAAAAAAAAAATAGCATTTGGGCTGACGTTAAAACTTGCTTACAAGTCATTTGAGTTTTGAACCCGAAAGAGTTCCTTTGGGTTGAAAGTTATTAATTAGAGAAGCTGGTGGAGCCGGGAGACATTTCCTATTGGGAGACAGTAACTTATTATTATTATTTTTTTTAACAAATAACGCCATCTCCTTTCATCCAGGCCTCTGTGGGCTGTGATAGCTTTTATCGGGGGTGGAGGGAGGCCAGAATATAAAAGCCCCTTTCTGCAGGTTGCATTTGTTTACTAAATTTGTGCAGGGCCTCTATGGTGATTGTGGGAGGTCCAAAGGACATCTATATTAGTATTCAAAGTAAGACAGCTGGATTTACCACAAGGGGGGTGAAAGTCTGAGAAGGAAAGAAAAAGGAACAGAGAGAAAAAAAAAAGGGGACAAGGATTCAGAAATAGGTCTCTGCCTGAAATATTTTCGTACACGAGCAGGAAGTTGCTCTCGGGAAGCCAGGCCGCAGACTCTTGCACACAGACCTTGCGAAAGGGAATCTATGATTAGAAACTCATATCATGTGCTTCACGCTGTTACATTTTGCAGACGGGGCATCTCTATTAATCGGATCTTTACTGCGGCTGGAGGTCCCGCTAATCTGATACAAAAGCAAACAAGAAATGCTACGTCCCTTCCTCAGTGTTGGCCTTCGAGCTGAGACTTATGTGTGTCTGTCTATCTCAAGCGTAAGGAAGCGGAGTATCACGGCATCCGAATTTACCAGGCATCTAAGATTTAGCGCGGAATTCTTTTTTAAAAAAAAAATTTTTTTAACGTTTATTTATTTTTGAGACAGAGAGAGACACAGCATGAACAGGGGAGGGGCAGAGAGAGAGGGAGACACAGAATCGGAAGCAGGCTCCAGGCTCTGAGCCATCAGCCCAGAGCCTGACGCGGGGCTCGATCTCGCGGACCGCGAGATCGTGACCTGAGGTGACGTCGGACGCTTAACCGGCTGAGCCACCCAGGCGCCCCTTAGCGCGGAATTCTAATAGGAGAGCTCTTGGGCGCCAAGTTGCAGCCTTGGACAGGAAGGGTTTCTCTATATCAGTTACCATTCTCCCACTTGGCTTAAAGATGCGCTTCATGGATCCGCATTCCATTGTCCAGGCATTGACTTGGACACACCAGTCATGTGGATTCCATTGGAGGAAAGAAAAGCCCAAGAAGCAGAGGGCAGGTGGGATTTTTTTTTTGTGAATGCTGTCATCTTAGGGAATCTGCCAGTAACATGACCCGACATTGGCGACCCTCACGCTGCTGAGCTGCTCCGTTCCTAGCCGCAGAGGACGGAGCAGAGTTTTGCCTGATGGCCAAAGAACAATGAGTTTTCTTCCCGTGCTGTAAGGCAAGCGGATACGAATGCTTCCCTTGGTTGACTTAAGCCTCCTCAAACGATAGCAGGCATTTGTGTTTTTCACGGGGGAAGTCGGATGACGGATCAGTCCTGGTGTGAGGCAGGAGTCATCATTTAGGGTTTTTCGTATGCCCTTGGATGTACAGTGAAAGCTGTCTGGAAGACTCCAGAGACTGCCCAACCCAGTGGATGTCAACCAGGGGCAAATTGGCAGGGGCACACGTAGCAGCATCCGGAAATATATTTCATTGTCATGATTCAGCGGGGTAGGCATTGCTACTGTCATCGAGTGGGTAGAGGGCAGAGATACTGCTAAACATCCCACCATGCACAGGACGGCCCCTCACAACAAAGAAGGTTCCAAAATGTCACTGAGGCTGAGACTGAGAAACCCTCGTCTTAACACACGTTCTACGCGTGAACCCGCTAGAAACATCCCCCGATTGGTGGAATTCACCAGAACAACAGTCTGATAAAACATAAACCAAGCAACTTAGCAACATTTCCTCCTTCCTCTTTTCTACAGAAAAAAACAAAACAAAAACAAAACATTAAATAAATGTTAAGAATGACCTTATAAAAAAAAAAAGACTCGGTAAGCAGTCTCCTGAAACGTTTCCCTACAATATCTGCCGTTCTCTGGAGACTCTTACGTTCCCAATAAAATTATTGAAACCACATAGTAATAATAATTTATAACTGCATTAGCATCGTCTTGGCTAAGCTTGTTTGGGCACCTGTGTGTCTCAGTCGGTTGAGCGTCCGACTTCGGCTCAGGTCATGATCTCACAGTCCGTGAGTTCGAGCCCCGCATCGGGCTCTGTGCTGCCAGCTCGGAGCCTGGAGCCTGCTTTGGATTCTGTGTCTCCCTCTCTCTCTGCCCCTCCCCTGCTCACACTCTGTCTGTCTCTCTCTCTCTCTCTCAAAAATAAACATTAAAAAAAATTTTTAATGTCATATATTTTGACATATATCAAAATTCAAGCCCAATAATAAAGCAAGGCCTGTTTTGGTTGGCCTCAGCCTGTCGTTCTCATCTATTGGGCAGAAGAGGAACCCGATCTTCCGTTGTTCTTCCTAGTTAGGAACCTTGATGATCATTATTGAAATATGAAGCCCAAGATACGTTGAAAATGCTAACCCAGAAAGTCCGGCCCTTGGCTTTGAGATGCAAAGAGCGCCAACTGGGCGTCAACTTGGGGGATCTCGGCTTTTAAGACCCTTGGCCCCACCACTTAACTGAATGACCTTGGTCTTCGGTTTTCTCATCTGTAAAACAAAGGCTCTGAGTTAGGACCCGCAAGGTCATTTTAAACTAAAAAACAATCGCACAAATATAGTTAAGTACAGGCCGACCTGGAGAGTTCCACCACCCCGCCAAATGTCTCTGGTCCTTTTTACCAATTTGGAAGTAACCGATAGCTCCTAAGCCCGTGGATTTGCTGCTTCATTCAGTAGAGGAAAGACTTAGTATCTGCGACAGAAGGATTTTAAGTGATTAAGACCCCCTTTCCTTCATCGGAGAAATGAAATCAGGAAATCTCTGACGGAGAATTGATTCTTCTCCCGCACTCAAATCTGTTTGTTATTCTGAAGTGGTCAGGGTCGGGCATTTGTATAATTGCAGGCTATTTCTCTGTCCAATCTGGCCTCGCAAGCCCCCTCACATAACGGTGCCTGTATCTCCACATTAGCCGGAATGTTAATGCTAATTAGTTTAGAATTTTCCGAGCAAATCTGTATGCCCAATAGATGACCGGGCAGCGTGGTGCTTCAGCGTCTATTGTCTTCTCCAAGACAGGCTCTCGAAAGCTGAAAACAGGAGAGCAGAATCAGTGTTTTTTCCTCTACAGGAAGCCTCTCTCCGGAAGCCATGCGGCAGAGCACACAGGCAGCTTGCAGACAAGGAGGTGACCCACACTGAGCCCGAGCGAACCCTAGGGAAGGCAGGCTTTGCTCGCTTCTCAGCTGGTTTTATTCCCTTGCCCACACCCTCCTACCCAGAGCATTCGCTTAGCTACTAGGTCCTGCCGTCTGCAGCCGCTTTCAAGGGTTTCAGGAATGGTTTTACAGTCTTTGCTTTATCCTGATTTTTGTCCCCCCTCGCCTCCCTTCGTGGGCTTGGATTGAGATGGGACAGAAGAGCAAAGGGCAGTGAATCCCAAACCCGTTTTATTTACTCATTCTTTTGTTTGTTTACCTCCCTCTCAGCACAGCTGGGCAGGGAAGAAGGTGAATCGGATGACAGCCATGCGGGTTTGCAAACTCTTTAGGGAAGCCACCCTCCGTTTGAGATCTTGTGAACCAGCTGTGTTCCTCTGCTAACGCCGTGTAACGTTAAAAAGAAATGCGCACGCGCACACACACACACACACACACACACAAAACCTCCATGAGGAAATCTGTAAATGTTTACAAAGGCTTCCCTTCTATGTGTAGCTCCCTTGTGCAAGACGTATCTAATGTTGCAGTCTTGCAGTCAGGTTGCGTTTGTAATAAACGGTACAAGAGGTGTTTTTATTTTATTATTTGTTTTATTTCTTCGTAATGAAGCATAACCTGCTTGTAGAGCTCGCGAGCGTGCATCCTAATTTGTGGACTTTCTTCCTCTCCCTTGGAAGGGAAATGCCCGGCCCGGTGCTACTGGGATCGGAAAGGGTGGTTCTAACCGTCTGAGCATCTTAGATGTGGTTTTAGGGCCCTCTCAGACTCTCCACGAATGCTTGTTCGCTTGTGACAAACGACATCGAATGGCCCTGAGACCAAATTCCTAACAAGGCAGCTCCAAGTGTTCTCTCCTAGCCTCGTTTCCCAAAAGGGCTCACTCAGCTGCGTTAGTAGAGCGGGCTCTTCCTCCTGCGAGTGGTCTCTCTAGAAGGTGGAGGGATTGTTGCGCAAGGGAAAATGGCTCAATCTGAGGGATTCTCTAAGGGCAGGTGAGCAAAGGCCCTGAACCCAGGCCTCTCCTCAACTGGATCCAGCCTGTGGTCCCGTGCGTCGTGCCTTCAGATGTTGCAATAAGTAAAAATAAATACAGCATGAGAAATCAAATGGCTTTTGCCAAGTGTGAACGGGACCGCGTCTAACCAACGCCTGACTTGGCCAGAAGCCATAAAGGGTGTCTTGTGTGAATGTTTCCGGCTGCAAAATCTACCTGTTGTGCCGAAACCGCTTCTATCTAACACACGCTTGCATGAACCCCCCCCCCCGCCCCGCCCCGCCACCCCCCCAGAAGCTTCAGGTTTCATGTGGCTCGTGAGAAAGATTGCACAGTGCAGTACAGGTTTCATCAGCTTTGTGCTATTTCCAAGATGGGAGAAAGAAGGATGTATACTTTGTATTTTAAGCTATTCCTGAATACTTTACATCTAGAAATCTCTCCATTAGTATACAGATACTACGAGGCAATAGAGAGGAGACAGAGGAGCCACTTTAGCCTTGGGGAGGAGTTGGGACGTCTCCAGAGCTAAAAGCAGGGTGGGTTGGCAGAGGGACTTCCAAGGAAGCATCGGGCTGAGACAGGGAAACACGATTGACAGATGGTAAGCTGGTTCTTGAAGGTTCGACAGATGGGATGGGCGTGGGCAGGTTGGTGTGTGAGGCCAGAAGGCTTGCAGCCTCGCCCGCAGAGTCCAGTGCCCAGCGAAGACCAATGAGAGACGGTGGAGGGGAGTGTGGTCTCATGTAAGGTTCACATCAGACCTCACACCACATGTTCCCCCAAGGAATGGCCGAGTCCTCTCTCCTTGTAAGCAACCATGGACATGTCATTCAGTGCCGTTAAGGGCAAGCATCTGGTCAGTTCTGACTGCAAGGTGGGCAGTTTCCTGAAGATAAGAGAACACTGTGACCATGGCCACAGGTCCCCAAATAGGGGCTCCTCGGACCTCCAGGCCTGTCCTCAAACTCTGCCCAGGGATTGCTTCAATGTGCTCTGAAGGCTATGGTCGACGAAGGCTTTCTCTTCCCTGCACCATCGCCCACGACTGGGCGAGCTTTTAGTCACCATTTCTGAGCATGAAAGCAGGGGCTGGCGACATGGCACGTGTCATGCGTTATCACAACGGCCCTTCTATAAGCAGCAAGTTAGAACACAGGATGTCCTCGTAGCCGACATCCTAGCCTCTGTCGAGTCGACTGGACTAGTTGCACGTTGCCTTTCCCCCAACTTCGTGTTGTTAATTGACTCAGTTCCCAGACGAGTTTTTAATTACAAGAAACAATACTTAATCACCGTACAGAATGTCAACAATACAGAAAAGCACACAAAGAGGGCGGGGGGGGGGGGGGAAGCCCTTATGAACTTCACCCTCCACGCGCCAAGGTCGCTGTTAACATTTTGATGTATTTCCTTCCGGCATTTTTTTCCCCCACCTCTACATACTTGCCCGAACACGTCTCTTTTCTTACAGACCCCGGTTATTCTGGGTCTTCAGTTTGCTTCCCTCTCTTCTTTATTTGTATTTTTGTGGTATTTTAGCCACATCACCCCCATTTTCGTACAACGTGGTTATTAACGGTCATCAGAAGGTGTTGGTGGACGCTATCAGCCTGTCCTCCAAATGTCTCTGCTGGTTTACAGTCACAGCAGCTTTGCTCTATTATCAAAGGATCCGTGGTGCTGAGGACTGATAGTGATCGTGCAGTGGCTTAAGGGAGAGCGAGAAGCCCAGCGCAGCCCCGTATCTGGGATTTAAAGATCCAAGAAGAAAACTGAACGCGAGAAAGACGTCTGCTTCGTCCAAAATGTCCCTTATGTCCCTCGCACCCACACTTCTCTGTTCAAGTCAGGGTTCGTGACAGGGGGGCCAACTAGGGGTTGAGGCTTCAGCAAGGGGAGGGTGAATGCGCCTGTGATTAGCTCTTGAGGAAGAGGAAAGTGAATGCATAAGCTGACCTTTGAGGTCATTCGGTGCACGCCCACCCCGTGCACTGGGCACCTCCAGGTGACCCAGGGCTCGTCCACTTCAGCTTCTGGCCAGAACCGACGGCGTCATTGTTTTTCTCCCGGGGATAATACTCCCCACGGGCTTCCCAAGGCGTGTGGGGGGTTGACTCGCTGGTTATCAGGCTTTGGAGGAGAGGATCTGACGGCCATTTGCAGATTGGCGGGGAAGGCCGGCCCTGGCCTGGGCTCCCGAATGGCTCTCCAGAGACTCCTTGGGTTGCTCCGCAAATGAGGCTGGCCTCACTAGTCTCCATCCTCACAGTTTCTGGGGTGATTGAGCAAGAGACTCGTGATCCGGTCACAAGAGCAAAACGGACGCCTGCGTGGTGGTAACAAAGAATTACCCTGGGCTGGCGCCGACGCTGGTGCTTTAAAACGTCTATCATCTCGGGCCATCAAGGAGAGGGACCAGCTGAAGCCACCCCAACTGTGTCCGGACTTTCAATGGGGCTTTTTAAACCAGCTGAACTACGGCTTGCCTTTCAGAGTGTTCGTAAGCTGCCGGGTTGACAGCAGTACACATCGGCAGCGTGGCCAGAGACCCAACTGAAATTCGACCCAACGTCGGCCCTGAAAGCTCCTGAGACTCAAATGTCAACGACACCGGGGTGCGGCCCCTCGGCTAATTGCGTTCTGTCAAACAAGGGCTCCTCCAGCAGCCAATTGCCTGGGCCCGGGCCCTGGTTTAAATGATCAAGAAGGAGGTTGAAGAGCCATCCAGTTGATTTCGACACTTCCTGGGGACGACGTTGAAACCACAATGTTCTCTTTTAGGGGCAGAGGCCAGAGCCAATCACAGCTGAGGCTTCTCTGAGTGTTCTGCCCATATTTGGCTGTGCTCTTTCTTTATTCACCTAAAACTTATAATATATGCACTTGAAAAGCAAGGCTTTGAGAAATGGGTGTCTCTCTCCCTGCTATAAAACAAGTCTTATCTCCCCACACTTGGGCCTGCCCGTGGACTTCCCGGGTATAGCTTCAAGGCTAAAGAAAGGAGCCGGTGGAGGAAACGTATTTTTTACTCTTATGAAAACCAAAAAAAAAAAAAAAAAAAAAAAGGCAAACACAGAAACTTCAAGTGCAGCCTCTGGCTTTATACCCTTTACACGAAAATACATGAGAAAACAGAAACTAGTTTTGCCTTGTGCGCAAATACCCAGAAGGGGCTTATGAGATTACGGGAGATTGCAGAAGGAATGCTGTGTGCATTATTGAGGTGTAGGGGGCCCGTTTCCCAGGGATTCCAGGAGATAAATGCACCCTTCAAAGTACCTTCTTTCTTTTTTTTTTTTTATCTTTTTTTTTTCTTTTATTCTTTTTTAAAATTTTTTTTTTTCAACGTTTTATTTATTTTTGGGACAGAGAGAGACAGAGCATGAACGGGGGAAGGGCAGAGAGAGAGGGAGACACAGAATCGGAAACAGGCTCCAGGCTCTGAGCCATCAGCCCAGAGCCCGACGCGGGGCTCGAACTCACGGACCGCGAGATCGTGACCTGGCTGAAGTCGGACGCCCAACCGACTGCGCCACCCAGGCGCCCCTCAAAGTACCTTCTTAAGGCTTCTTTGTGAAGGACGAGCAAGCCTTGTGGAAAGATCCAACACCCATACGACAAACCTCACCCTACCTTTTCTAAGTGACTATTTAGTGACCACTTTTATGCACCGTCCATTTCGTTCTCACCACGGCCCCACAAAGGAGTCCCGATTCTTGTCCAAGGTGCCTGGGCTCACAAACGCTGGAGCAGGGAATCCAGCCCAGCGGTCAGATGCCCAAGCCCTCACGCTTAACCACACATCACTCTACTCCACCGAGATGTTCTCTCGGTTTCTGGGAAAGAACAGAGGCCTTGAGTCATACGGAATGGCCCTGGGGACCCCCCAGTCTCTAAGACCTCAACCTCCTCCAGCTCTCAGGATCCTAGAGAAAGTTGAGAGGTTTCTCAGCTTGTGTGAGGCCTGAGGTTGGGAAAGTTCCCAGTGATCCCCTAGAGATCACGTCTGGGACTGTCTGGTCAGAGAGGAGCCCACGGTCCACCAGCTGAGCCCCTCACCCGGGGCCTCGTTATTCTTGGTCTCAGGAGCCCCAGCTGTAGAAAGCCCTCCTCCGTGGGGCCGAAGACACATGGGCTGGAGCAGAGAGCCAGCAACATGGTCCTCTGTGTTCTCAAAACTGGGGAGACCTAGAGAAAGGGGAAGGAGGGGGCAAGGCGGCCCAGCCTCCCTCTGGGACTACAGAGAGGCCCCACCTCCTCCCTGCAGAACAGCGGTGCTCACGGGGCCGGGGGCGATTTGGCAATGTTTAGAGTCATTTTGGGCTGCCACAGCCGGGGGGAGAGGGTGCTACTGACATCCAGTGGGTAGAGGTCGGGGATGTGGTTAAACATCCTCCGGTGCACAGGACGCACCCCCACTCCCCTTAACAAAGAACCATGTGGCCCCAAATACCACTAGGGCTGCGGTGAGAAGCCCTGCCTGAGAGTCGTGGTTCAGTGCATTCTACCCACAGCTCAGAGGAAGCTCTGTCTGGGGCTCCTTCAAGGAGTCATTCTGCAACCAGGAAGCCGGCAGCCTGCACCACTAGGCCGAGGGCGGGCAGAGAGAGGGCGGGACCATGGGTACAGGTTCAAATTTACTGCATCTTCCTTCCCGACAGAGAGAGGTCAGTGTCTGCCTCCGTTTACAGGCATCGGGGCCAAGGTAGGGACTGGCCCCGGGCAGTAGGCGGAATGACGGCCCCCAAAGATGTCAAGTCTTAAACCCTAGAGCCGGTGAATGTTACTTTCTCTGGAAAAGAGAATGGTCTTTGCAGGCATGATTAAGTCAAGCTTCGTGAGATGGGGAGGTTATCCTGCATTTTCCCGGTGGGCCCTGACTGCAAATGGCAAATACCCCTCTGAGCAGGAGGCGGGGGGAGGTGTGACCCGTGCGCAGTGGAGTGGGCGATGTGAGAAGAGAGGCAGAAGTGGGAGCAACGGGACCAGAAGCCAAGGAACGTGGGCAGTCACCAGAAGCAGGGTGAAGCAAGGCACAGATGCTTCCCCAGAGCTTCCGAAGGGAGCGTGGCCCCACCAACCCCTTGCTTTTGGCCCGGCGAGACTGGTTTCAAACCTCTGGCCTCCAGAGCCACGAGAATAAGCCTTCCTTGTTTTAAGTCACCGAGTTTGCGGTAGTTTGTCACAGCAGCCCTAGAAAGCTAAAACCCCCCGACACTCCTTGAGCCCCCAAATCGATCAGTTGAAGCTGAAGGGCAGGTCCTTCCAGTACAGGCGAGGCCAAAGCCCTTCTGGGGCAGGGTTTGAGGGGAAAATGGAAATTTCCTTTGCACCTTCCTCTATACGCTCACCTGTTGCACCTTCCCTGTGAAGCACCCTCCCCTGTGAAAATATGGCACCTACCGTCCCTCTGCTTCTCTCAGCCAACAGTTTCCCGTGAATGCCGGGCAGGTGATCGGGCAATCCCGGTGCCGGTTTCCAACCTGCCTGGGGTTGCGTCTCACTTTCTCCCTCAGTGTCTTGTCTGCATACGCGTGGCATGTCCTATACTAGATCGTGAGCTCCTGGGAAGCAGGAACCCTGTTCGATCTATCGTTACGTCTCCCAAGGACCCCAGCGCCTCAGCAAGCACACAGTAGGTGCTCAATCCGTGATTAATGTGTGCTTCCCGTGTCCTTACGATGAGAGAGGTTGCTTTGCTCTCTTCATTCCCTGGCAGTCAAGAAGCTCAAAGACAAGTGAGATGCTCATAAACCGGCATCCTCACCCGTTCGGTCAGATCTGCAGCAACAGACATCGTTAGTAATTCTTTGTTTTTAAATTGGCATGTGATTTACATGCGGTAAAAAGCACATATCTTACCAGTACAGCTTGATGACTTTTTACCTCTCTGTGCTTCCTTGTAACGACGGCCCGGATCAAGGTACAGAATCTGTCCAATTACCCCAGAACATTCCCCTGTTCCCTTTCCCGGTTAACTAACCCCCTTGCTCGTCACACCTCGGTGACCCACTGTTCTGTCTTCTACCCCATAAACTAGGTTTGCTGGTTTGCACATTTCATATAACGAGCATCATCTGGCTTCTTTCTCTCCACGTGACGTTTTTAAGGTTTATCCATGTGGTTGTGTATATCGGTAGCTTTTTCTTCTTTTAGAAAAATCGTTGCGTGTTATTCCATTGTAAGGGTACGCCACAATGTGTTTCTCCATCCTTCCGTTGAGGAGAGTTTGGATCATTTCCAGGCTGGACCTCTCGTGAATAAAGCTGCTGTGAGCATTGTTGTGTTTTACGGCCCTGAGCTTTCGTTTTCCTTGGTTATATATCCGGGAATAAAATGGCCAGGCCGTAGGGAAGGTATCTGCTTAACTTTATCAAAACCACTGTCACTAGTCATGGTTTGGATACAAGGAAACAGATTTTTGGACAAAAATGAAGCAGCGACAGTCTTCACTCATTTTCCCCATTCTGTCCGTTAAAGTAAATTTCTTAAAGAAACAGAGTGCCGTATGCATGCCTAATTGAATCAGCCGTGGACAGAGCTGGCGGGTCACGAAGCATGGAGAATTGAAGGAACACACGCACATACACACATTCTCCTATCGTTTTCTATTCGCACCAGCCCGAATCTGCGAAGCTGCTCTTGCCTGGCGTTGGCATTGAACGTGGGTGGTGCCCGCGCAGACAGGTTCCCTAAGAAAGAAACTATTTTAAAAGGACAGTTTGCTGTGTAGCGAAGCCCTGATGGAAATGCCAACTGCAGGGGCAGCGAGAAGAATGTGGAATGAGCAGGACAAGGGCGAGCGGATCCTTCTGTGGTGTCCGTTCTGAGTATCTGAGTCTTCCCCCGCCAACCCCGCAGCTCTCCTGGGGCCTGGGCACGGACACCTGTCCTGCTTCTGGCTGCCGGCTCCCTTCAGAAGGGAACTCCTGAGTGCCAGCTGCTCCCCACTTGAGTGCCCCTGAATCCTACAGATCCTGAAGGGCTTTGCAAACGTGACTGGGTGGACTGGAGGAGGGGAAGCTGTTTTCAGACGCTGTAGTGTTGCCATGAGACTGTAGCTTGTCTTTCTACAAGGTGCGTTTTCCAGCAGCCATTACTCATTACAAGGCAGACTTCTTTCACTGAAATGGGTGTTTCATAGCATTTTTCTAATGGTGCACGGTGTCTGCTTGTTTTCAGATTAACAAACATCCCACCCTTTTTATTTATTTATTTATTTATTTATTTATTTATTTATTTTTTAATTTTTTTTTTCAACGTTTATTTATTTTTAAGACAGAGAGAGACAGCATGAACGGGGGAGGGGCAGAGAGAGAGGGAGACACAGAATCGGAAGCAGGCTCCAGGCTCCGAGCCATCAGCCCAGAGCCTGACGCGGGGCTCGAACTCACGCACCGCGAGATCGTGACCTGGCTGAAGTCGGACGCTTAACCGACTGCGCCACCCAGGCGCCCCCATCCCACCCTTTTTAAAAAATGTTTATTAATTTATTTAGAGAGAGAGAGAGAGAGAGAGAGAGAGCGCGCGCTCTGGCCAGCAGGGGAGGGGCAGAGAGAGGGAGAGAGAGACTCTCAAGCAAGTTCCACGCTGTCAGTACAGAGCCCAAAGGATGCGGCGCCCGAACTCACGAACCGTGAGATCATGGCTGACTGAGCCACCCAGGCACCCCCATCCCACCCTTTTCGCTATTTAAAACTCGGCCTCCCTAAAATCCTCATACTGTTCTTTGTCCCTTTCTTCCCCTCCATGGGAAAAAAAAAATAGCCGTGTCTGAGCGGCATCAAAACAGATTGAGTCAGCAAATAAGAAACGTCAGTCACCCAGCTCGGCTACCTGGCACCAGGGAATTAAAACAAAGGCGTGATTCAATATCTTTTTTTTTTTTCCCCTTATTTTTCTTTGTTGTTATTGTTATTAAACGCTTATCTTTCCACTGCTCTCCCGCTGTGTAGATAGTGGTTTTCTGGACAAAAAAACAAATCACCTGTCATTTGATCTTCTTTGCCACTTTTGAGAGAGAGTGCTGATTGACCTCGTCCTGGAACTGTTTTCGGAAGAGAGCACAGCTCTCTCAGGGGGGGTTGGTAAACAATGCAGTGGGAACGCGCCTGACGTTTTTCTTAAAGCCCTTATTCAGTTTTCATTTTGAGAGAGAGAGAGAGCAGCAGCAGCAGTTTAAAAAAACCAAAAGTTGGGGCTCCTGGGGGGGGGCTCAGTCTGTTGGTTGAGCGTCCGACTTCGGCTCAGGTCACGATCGCGCGGTTCGGGAGTTCCAGCCCCGTGTCAGGCTCTGTGCTGCCGGCTCGGAGCCTGGAGCCTGCTTCGGATTCTGTGTCTCCCTCTCCCTCTCTGCCCCGTCCCTGCTCGTACTCTGTCTCTTCAGTGAAGAGTTTGACCCGACCTTCTGGCCATTTTTCAATGGAGCCGTTTGTTTCGTTTTTCTGATTGCAATGCGAGAGTTCTTTAGGCGTTTCTGGATACGAGTCCTTAATCAGATATGTGATTGGTAAATATTTTCTCCTTGTCTCATCTCGCCTGTTCGTTTTCTTATCGGTGTCTTGTCATACACTCTCATCATCACGGTGTTGGGATTGTCCCTAGCCCCACTCCTGACCCCTCCACCATCTTGGACAGCAGGGTAAGGAGCTACGAGGTGCCATTGGCCTTGACCCAATCCATAATACTCTGTCTGTGGGTTAGGGTCAGTCTCCTGAAAAAAGTATGTTAACCTGAACAACGGATACCTCACTCTCTAACTGTAGTGTGTGCATAGAATAATTTGGGAAGTTTGATTAGCGTCTAGATTTCCAAGTTCCACTCCTTGATATGTTTCTTCCGTAGGTCTGTGGTGAGGTACAGGTTGGCGCGATACTCAGCAATCACCCAGATTATCTAGACATAGGTGGCTTTGGGGATGATACTTTGAGAAACCCTGAAACTCGAATGCCGCTGACAATGTGTCACGTCCACTACAGTCAGGATGCAAAGTCTATGTCCAGGCCTAGACAAAATGGTGTGGCATAAGTCAGAGGAGGGAGACGTCACCGAAAAGAAGACATGCCGAGGCTGCGGAAACTTGAGCACATTTTTACCAAACATTTGCTCATCCCTTCTTCTGTCTGTCTCTGCTATTATAGGCATGTCTTAATTTGGGCACATACCTTTTATTTTTTTTAATTTTTTTTAAGTGTTTATTTTTGAGAGAGAGAGAGAGAGAGCACGAGCGTACATGAGCGGGGGCGGGGCAGAGAGAGAGGAAGGCCGAGGATCCAAAGCAGGCTCCGCGCCGACAGACCCATGTGGGGCTCGACCTCACGAATCGCAACATCATGACCTGAGCCGAAGCTGGACGCTTAGCAACTGAGCCACCCAGGTGCCCTTGGGCCCATCTCTTTTTAAAAAAAATTTTTTTTTCAACGTTTATTTATTTTTGGGACAGAGAGAGATAGAGCATGAACGGGGGAGGGGCAGAGAGAGACGGAGACACAGAATCAGAAACAGGCTCCAGGCTCTGAGCCATCAGCCCAGAGCCTGATGCGGGGCTCGAACTCACGGACCGCGAGATCGTGACCTGGCTGAAGTCGGACGCTTAACCGACTGCGCCACCCAGGCGCCCCGGGCCCATCTCTTTTAAAAGTGCCTTTCACATGTGATCCTTTATTTGGATAGGTACTGGAGGGGAAAGGTGGTTAATAAGTAAATTGTGGCACGTTGATACAGGTCAATAAATGCTTAGCCCTGATCGTGAATAATAACATTTTCTCCTGATGTCAAGTACAAGACTGCCGGGCGCAGTGCCACAATAGGTCATCCTGAACTTCTCACCCGTCTTTTGTCTTACAACAAAAATCTGGGGGCAAAGGGACAACTTATTCTGCATCTCTCCAAACAAATCCACGAAGGAGTTTGGCGTTTGAGTCATTACCATGTTGTACAGAAAAGAAAACACAGACAGTAGCAACAAAGCACCCAACTCCGTAAAATCCAGGCGTCCAGATGTTTGGACCGTAGAGCACCAAACAATCGGTAGGCCTGAGGTTTGTCCTGAATTGGACAAACTATTCTGACGTGGCATAATTATGACCAGCATGATTTAAGTTTTCTCTACAGACAGAAGCCAGTTGGGACTGACCTGATTTTCTGTGTTAATTAATCACATGTTATTGTTCAAACTTGTTGGTACCTCTCAGTTAAAATAATTGAAAAGGCCTGTTGTTCCAATCCTGTGGTGGAATGTTTCTTTATTTTTTTTTAAAAAAATTTTTAATGTTTATTTATTTCTTTTTGGGAGACAGAGGCAGAGCGCACGCGGAGAAGGGGCAGAGAGAGGGAGACACAGGATCCGAAGCAGGCTGCAGGTTCCCAGCTGTAAGCACAGATCCCAACGCGGCGTATGAACTCACAAGCTGCGAGATCATGGCCTGAGCCGAAGTTGGTTGCTTAACCGTCTGAGCCACCCAGGCGCCCCGGAAAGTTTCTTTAAATTATAGCTTAGTTACGGGCGCCTGGGTGGCTCAGCCGGTTAAGCGTTCGACTCTTGATTTTGGCTCAGGTGATGATCTCACGGTTGGTGGGATCGAGCCCCGTGTTGGGCTCCGCGCTGGCAGCGTGGAGCCTGCTTGGGCTTCTCTCTCTCTCCCTCTGTCTGCCCTTTCCCTATTCTCTGTCTCTCTCCCCCCCTCAAATAAACAATAAAGAAATATAAGTCACAACTAGTTAACAGGTCTTCTAGGGTAACTAGGGCGCCTCAGCCTCTAACCAACATGAGTGACTGGTGATTGTCACTCAAAGGGGGTGCAGTAGGACAAAACCTGGAAAAGGAGGCAAGGAACATGGGTTCCATTGCTTGCTTGAGCCAAACCATGCCCCCTTACGCTTTCCTGAGAGTAGATACTTAAGGAATCGTAAATTTGTAGGAAGACTAAAACCAAGGTGGTTAACCACTCTCTCTAAATATAATCCATGCCCCCAAAGCAAGCAAGCAAACAAAACAATCCCAACAATATGAGCGTTCACGTACCTCCCATACAAAGGGGACCCGAAACCAGGAAGTCACAGGGTTCGGCGAGGGAAGCAG
The DNA here is from genome assembly GCF_016509475.1 of Prionailurus bengalensis. NCBI lineage: Eukaryota > Metazoa > Chordata > Mammalia > Carnivora > Felidae > Prionailurus > Prionailurus bengalensis. Next base: position 9,912,332 of record NC_057361.1, read on the forward strand.
AGAATTATTTTCTTTATTCTCGAATGTGACTCGAGTTATGTATAATTAATACTGAGAACTTAGGAAATAAGGAAAAGACCAATCAATCGAGAAAACCTATTAAAATTCTACAGCTGTCAGCCTATCAGTGTTTATGCTTCCGTGGATCCATACGTGTTTGTGATATACGTAGATGTCAAATGGCTACTATTCTGACGTCTGCTTCCGTGACGTATTTCTATATTGTGAAGCTCCTTCCGTGCCGACAAATATGCGCCTTTATCATCCATTTAAACGGCCTTATTGTACACTACGGTAGGCTCGTAAATGCCCGCAACGAACATACACAGTGCTTCCTATGTGCTCGGTGCTGTCCCAGGCCCTCTGATGCCATCGCTGTGATGTAGGTAGCGTGACGACTCCTGTTTTACAGGTAGGGAAACGGAGTTAAGGATAGATTGACTAACTTGCTACCTGAGATTCAACACAGATGTTCTGGTTCCAGGGTCCAAGTTCTTAACACCTGGCCATATCGCTTCTAACTGCATCCCCTTGGTTATGTAAGTTATTTATATTTTGCCCTTTTTTTTCTAACGCTTATTTATTTGTTTTTATTTTTTAAGTTTTTTTAAATATTTATTTTTATTTTTGAGAGAGAGAGAGAGAGAGAGAGGGAGGCATAGTACTGGAAGCAGGCTCCAGGCTCTGAGCGGTTAGCACAGAGCGTGACGCAGGGCTCGAACCCACAAGCCGTGAGATCGTGACCTGAGCCGAAGTCGGACGTTTAACCAGCTGAGCCACCCAGGCGCCCCAGTTTATTTATTTATTCTGAGACAGAGAGTGAGTGCACACACATGAGCTGGGGAGGGGCAGAGAGAGGGTGAGGAGAGAGAGAGAATCCCAAGCAGGCTCCACGCTCAGCACAGAGCCCGACGCGGGGCTCAATCCCACGACCGTGAGATCATGACCTGAGCCTAAATCAAGAGTCGGATGCTCAATGGACCGAGCCACCCAGGGGCCCCTATATTTTATCCTTTTAAGCAGTGCAATTTAGAGGTAAGCTGCCTCACAAGACTAGAGGTGAAACGTGGTGGCAGAAACAAGACAGTACAAGGGGGGCATGCTTTTGGGGGAGCTCAGATTAGACCACGTTCGCTCTCACGGTAACAACCAGACAAGTCCATCAAATCGGCGCAGTTCCCCAGTGGAGGGTGGCTCGGGGGCCTGCGCCCAGGCCAGATTTGCCATGGTGCAGGAGAGGTGGCCCCAACAATTCCCTGGGTCCGGGAATAAGGGCGAGTCCGCAGTAGAGAAGGGCAGAAGGGATATGCTGCAGGCTGAACTCTGACCCACTGCAAAGAGAAAGAGAAGTCCTTAGCAATTGGAGCGTCAGCTTTAAGACCAGGAAGTGAGTATTCATCTGGGGCCGGGTGTGGTGGGAAACTGAGCAGAGAATTACTCACAGCGGAGAGGGGCGGGGAGGAGGGAGGAGACCAGAGTCCTGAGAGCCAGGCAGCTCTTCTCTGCGGGGGCTGGAGGCTCTGCCGGCTCAGCCCAGACACAGGGTTTCCTTCTTGCTGACTTACACAACTGACGTGCGGGGTGAAGGTGGGGGTGGGTGGTTGCTAGTCAACAGGTGGGCAGGGAGGTAAATGCATCATCAAGAGTCATGAGAATCTGGATAAACCTTTCCTCAAAGAAGCCGTCCCCATGGCTCATAGCCATCTGAAAAGATGGCCAGCCTAATGAGGCATTAGGGAAATGCAAATGGAAACCACACCAAGATACGACTTCATACCCAGGAGGGTGGCTGGAATCAAAAAGACCATAACAGACGTTGAGAGGAATTGGAGAAACAGAACCTTCGGGCACTGCTGGCAGGAATGGAAAATGGTGCCGCCACGGTGGGAGGTGCCTTGACCGTTCCTCAAAGGGTTAACATAGAGTCAACACACGACCAGCAACAACTCCTCTAGTATACGCCCAAGAGAAATGAAAATATATGTGTACGCAAAAACAGCAACACATGTCAATACAGGCAGTCTTGGTAATAGCCCGGATGTCCATCCACACGTAGGTGAACAAAATGGAGCCCATCCACACAGTGGAAGACTATTCAGCCACAAAGGGGTGTGAGGAATTGATGCACGGAGGAACCTTGAAACCATGGCGCGGAAAGAAAGAAGCCAGCCGCCAAAGGCCATGCGTTGTATGATTCCGTTGATGTGAATTTGCCAGCAGAGGCAAAGCCACAGAGACAGAGAGTAGGTGGGTGGTTGCCAGGGGCTGGGGGCTGGGAAGAAGGCGGATGGGCTACTAGTTGGTGCGGAGTTTCTGTGAATCCAACCACCGCTGAATTGCATCCTTTATGATTTTGTCGAAGTTTATGTCTTTTGAGAGAGCGAGCGAGCGCGCAAGCAGGGGAGGGGCAGAGACGGGGAGAGACAGAATCCCAAGCGGGCTCCGCTCTGTCGGTGCAGAGGCCCCAGGTGGGGCTGGATCCCACGAACCGTGAGATCGTGACCTGAACTGAAATCAAGAGTCGGACGCTTAACCCACCGAGTGACCCAGGTGGCCCTGAATTGCACAGTTTAAAAAGAGGACTTGTATGGTTTGTGAATTACATCTTCACGGAGGGCATTATGCTAAGTGAAATGAGCCGGACGGAGAAACCGAAATACTGTATGATCTCACTTATACGTGAAATGCAAAACAGCTGAACCCCTGGACACACAGAGTTCTGGTTGCCAGGGCCCGGGCCTGGGAGAAACGGGGAGATGTGGGTCAGAGGGTACAAGCTTCCAGTTACACGACGTCCTGTGGCCAACATACAGCATGGTGGCTGTAGTTAACGATACTATATTATATACTTCAAAGTTGCTAACAGAGTAGGACTGCCGTGCTCTCATCACCAAAAAGAGCCAAGGCAAAAAATCACGTGAGCCGAAGGAAGGGTTAGCTCACCGCGTTGTAATCCTTTTGCAATATACACGCGTTTTCAAATACCGGGACCGCCGTATACCTTAAAGGGACACAGCGTTATATGTAAACGATAGCTCCATAAAGCTGGGGGAAGACAAAGTGATGGAGAGAGTTGAGAGAGTAGGAATGAGAGCCTGAGGCATGGAAAGGCACCGATGCCCCACGAAAGAAAAGACTACGTGACTGAGCATGCTACAGAGGCTGCGGGAATCTCCAAGAGTTTAGGCGAGAGGTCCAGCAGATAAAATCAGTAATCAGAGGCGCTTTGGGATTCTTTTCAAAGGCCAGTGGGAAATCCCCGGGGGCTACAAAACTCGGCAGTTACAGAACCCAGCTGGTCTTTTAAATACAAGTTCTTTTTCAATTTTGAATTTTAAATTCAATTTGAATTGTAAACACAATTCCAATTCTTGGATTGTTCCGGCAGAAATAGGTTGCTGTCAGAGCTAATAAAGCCCGAGGGAAATCATGAGCTTACAAACTCGGAGTGAAAATTAGCACGCAGTTATTTCTTTTTTATTTATTATGCATGCCAGGGAAATGAGAACTTCAAAATACCTCTCCAATAAAAGGAGCGTATTATCATGGAATCAACAACTGTAGGACACAAGTGGAGAATTTAAACTCTTAATGCTCAATAGCATATTTGTGTCACACACAGACTTGAGTGTAATCGCAGGAGCGGGTGGAAATATATTCAACAAAGGTGACGATGGGGCGGGCCAAAGCCCACGTCACGCATGGGGTCGTCGGCAGATCGTACAGTGTACTCTGAATCCTTTTGGCCTCTTGGTTGAAACTGAAGGGGTTATTGGGGCTAATAATCGCAGTTCAGAGATTCTGAGACTAACACTCCCAGATGAGGAGAGACGGGCTTTCCCAGCCTCGGGGTGGGCAAGAGAACGTCTCCGGCAAATGGAGAACACAGCTGTGTGGGGAGACAGCCGAAGGATGTGTGCACATCCCGGGACCCCAGGTCTAGGCGGTGGCGAAAGGACAAGTTTCGGTGTGGCACCTGCCGGGGTGCCAGGGGAGCCCAGGTTTGGGTGCACCTGTTCTGAGTTCCTCCACAGTGGAAGGCCTGTAAATCTTCTGGAAGAGCCAGATTCTCTTCCGGAGATGGCAGCGTGGTTGGGATGAAGCTTCCTTTGACAGCTCCTGGCAGTGACATTAGCAAGACAAGAAACAAAGTAATGAGGAGCGGCAGTTAGAAAACAATTTGTAATAGAAGGTTCAGGTACACACACACACACACACACACACACGCACACACACACACGCACACACACACGCACGCACGCACACACCCCAAGCACCATTCTAGGGAATTTCAAATACGTTGAAACCTGGTGAAGAGAATCCATGGGGGAAGAGAGAAGGTCAGAAAGCATGGATTCTTCATAACTTAATTACCATTATCTCTGGGTACGTTCCATTGTGTGGATGTATCATTACTCATTTAGTCTTGTAGCGGTCAACTTTGGGGGTTGTTTCACCCTTTTAGCAGTACGAACAGTGCTGCAACAAATTTTCTGTGTCTACATACCTGCATCTCTGCTCGGACAAAAATTACATGCCACGTACACTGCAACAGCTGTCCCGGAATTGTTCCCCCAAAATGCGGGGAAAATGTACATGTCCGCCGAAACGCGTACGCGAACGTGTACCGACATTCTTGCCCCTACTGGGCGTTGACAGATTCTAACTTTGGGGACCACTCCTAGTCTAAAAACCGTACCTCGCTGTTGTTTTGATTTGCGATTCTCCGATTAGAAGTGGGGGTATCTTCTTTTAAATGTTGATTTATTTTGAGGGAGAGCGCGCATGCGTGCAAGTAGGGGAGGGGCAGAGAGAGCGAATCCCAAGCAGGCTCCGCGGTGTCAGCGCAGAGCCTGACGCAGGGCCCGACCACACCAACTGTGAGATCATGACCTGAGCCGAAATCAAGAGTCAGACGCTTAACCGCCTGAGCCACCCAGGCGCCCCTAAGTGAGAGTATCTTTTCAAAAGTCCACCGGCTATTTATTTTGTTCCCCCTCCCCGCTCCCTTCCAGAAACTTCCTGCTTGCCTGATTTCTACCGGTTTATCCATCTTGCTGATCTGTATGAGCCCACTTTCATTCACGCTGCAGTATTTTTCTCAGTCTTTGGCTTTAGCAATAACAGTTTCTGAAATAAAGAAGTTTATACTTTTTATGTAGTTAAACGGTATAAATAATCTCCTTTATGGCTTCCGAATTGGACATCTTGCCTAGAAGGCCCTATTTGCCGCCACGATTAAAAAAAGACATTCACTTTATAGAATTATCGTATGATCTAGTAATTTCGCTCCTAGGTATATACCCCAGAGGACAGACAGTGAGGAGTCAGATACTCGTGTGGCCGTGTTCACAGTGGTATTAGTCACCATCGTCCAAACTAGAGACAAGTCAAGTGTCTGTCAATAGATGAATAGATGAACACAGTGTGGTCTATCCACCCGATGGAATAGTATTCCACCATAAAAATGGATGGAATTCTAATACATGCTACGACATGGATGAACCTTGATGACACTATGCCAAGTGAAATAAGCCAGTCGCAAAAGACAAATATTCTCCAATTCCACTCATACAAGGTACCTGGAATAGGCAAATTCGTCGAGATAAAAGTAGAATCGTGGTTACCAGGGGCTAAGGAAAGAGAGGAATGGGAAATTACTATCCAATGCAGACAGAGTTTCTATTTGGGATGACGAGAAAGTTCTGGAAATGGATAGTGGTGATGGTTGTGGAACATTGTGAATGTGAGTCTGTACTTTCTTTCTGTCTTTGTTCAATTGATTTGCTTGTCTTCTGCTTTGAGTCACCGTGGTTTAAACGCTTCTCCCATGTATCACTGAGAGTTGGAAGGGTTTTTTTTTAACGTTTATTTATTTTTGAAAGAGAGAGAGAGAGAGCGAACAGGGAAGGGGCAGAGAGAGAGGGAGACACAGAATCCAAAGAAGGCTCCAGGCTCCGAGCTGTCAGCACAGAGCCCAATGGGGGGGGGGCTCGAACCCATGAACCCTGAGATCATGACCTGAGCTGAAGTCGGACATTTAACTGACTGAACCACCCAGGCACTCCAGGAAGGTTTTTTTTAATTCAATCTGAGAGATTTTTTTAAAAATAAAATTACGTTTATTTCATTCACTTCTATTGTTATACATTTACACATATGTTTGGGTTTAATTCTGTAATCTTATTTTTTCTTTCCTGATTTTTAAATTTTTTTTCAACGTTTTTTAATTTATTTTTGGGACAGAGAGAGACAGAGCATGAACAGGGGAGGGGCAGAGAGAGAGGGAGACACAGAATCGGAAACAGGCTCCAGGCTCTGAGCCATCAGCCCAGAGCCTGACGCGGGGCTCGAACTCACGGACCGCGAGATCGTGACCTGGCTGAAGTCGGACGCTTAACCGGCTGCGCCACCCAGGCGCCCCTTAAAATATATAAACATGTGAGTTTTTCATCTGATAATTTAGAAGATTTATATTCATATCTGGGGACACAGAGGGGTCACCTCACAAATTGAAATCCGAAACGCTTCAATGACTGTATAATAATCCATCATATGATAAAATTCTAATTTACTCTTATCATTTCCTTTTTTATAAATTTCCATTGCCTCCAGTGTTTTGCTAATATGGGGTAATGTTATACACACATCCTTGGGCTTACATTTTCTCTTCCTATATTTCAGATTCTCTCCAGAGAATAAATTCAAAGGAGAGAATAATGTTATCAAAGAATTTTAATGTTGCAAAATCTGGTCTCTATTGTAAGATTATTTTCCATACATTCTGTGACAATTTATACTCCAAACATTCACATAATTGGGAAGAAAAAAAGTCTTACTTAATATAAGAAATGTGCCCAAACCTTAGCCTGAAGGTCGATATCACCTTGGGATAAAAGCATCCCCTCTGATTTGCATTCTGAAACAATTAAGGGAGGGAGTTCTATAGCCAGTTAACTTCACTTCCGTCAAATGTTTGGACTCCTTTTCTTTTTTTTTTTTTTTTTTTTAAATTTTTTTTTTTTCAACGTTTATTTATTTTTGGGACAGAGAGAGACAGAGCATGAACAGGGGAGGGGCAGAGAGAGAGGGAGACACAGAATCGGAAACAGGCTCCAGGCTCTGAGCCATCAGCCCAGAGCCCGACGCGGGGCTCGAACTCACAGACCGCGAGATCGTGACCTGGCTGAAGTCGGACGCTTAACCGACTGCGCCACCCAGGCGCCCCTAGACTCCTTTTCTTGATGAAGGATTTCAGAGATGATATCTGCCATATTTCTGTGGATTTTTTATACCACCAATAGCCCTTATAACAAGCTCCTTTACCCTTTTTTTTTTTTCATCGCAGTGGAAAAAGAAGAGCGTTCTAAAGATCTTTTCAACAAACACAAAGAGTTTATGGAAACTCATGTATAAGCTCGTGATGTTATCGCCAGGTTTTGTAATGAGACGCAAACCAAGAAATTAATTGAGGAAAAAAATCACATCGCAGCAGTTCTGGCTTCAATTTCACATCAGCAGGGCTTAGAAGTCATTGCAGCAAGTGGGTTGATCCCTAGAGTATCATTGAGTGACTGGTGGCTGAGCTCCTTCGGCACATAATTTAAATAGATCATGGAAAAGAAGAAAGTCTCCTTTAGATTAGTTCAAGTTATGTGGCATCTTCAAAGGAAAAAGAATTCAGGGTATTTATGTGGTTGCTCACTTCTATAATCTTCTTGCTTGTTGACATAAACTCTTTAGAGTCTCTGGGTGGACTTTCCAAAGCATTCCATGGCGGGTGATGTCGGGTGATAAGTTCCCTTTGCTGTCTCTCTCTAATCATAGCCCGTGCAAAAGGGGAATTTGCAAGCCCCCTCCCCCTCCCCCCCCCCCCCCCCCGTCATGATCTAAAGCCCAAAAGAGGAGTTAAATACTACATGTCTGTGCTTCTCGTCCCTGATCTTCTGCTCCAAATTTTGAGTAGGAAACATGCTATACATCTTCGGCTTATAATTTCTCCCCAGGCTGACTACATTCTATGTAGGACAGGGTCAGCAAACTCCGGCCCGTGGCCCAAATCCAGCCCACTGTCTGTGTTTTTATAGCCTGGGAGCTGATAATGGTGTTTACACTTGCAAATGGCTGGAAAAAAAAAAAACCAGGAGAAGATGAACATTTCACGACATGGAACTTCTATGAAATTCAAAATTCGGGGTCCCCAAATAAAGTTGTATTGGAACGCAGCCAGGCGCAATCATTTACCTATTCTCCATGGCTGCTTTCGAGCTACGCTAGCAGAGTTGTACAGTCGTGACAAAGACAGAAATTCTGTGCCCACAAAGCCAAAAATATTTACTCGTTGGACCTTTACAGAAAAAGTTGGCTGACTTATGTTCCAGAAGATTCATCAGATTCTGAAGGCTTGCCGAGAGCAGCTAACATGGCCCAGGAGGTCCCATTCGCTCAAAACTGGAGCAACTGATCCCCATTTACAATGGTCCACTCTGGTGCTCCACACTTCATAGACTCCTCCAACGCGAGTGTTTCCTTTCCTTCCTCTCTGCCCACTAAGGGATCAGGTCCTTTCCAACTGCTAAAAATTCTGTAGTAGGGTGTGCGGTGGGCTAAGCAGGTGAGAGTAAATAAGGGGGCAGGGAGGTTATGTCTCCGGAAATATGGTCCAGACAGTGCTTCTCAAAGTTTAACGTGCCTTTCTCTCACCTGGGGCTCTTGTTAAAATGCAGAATCTGATTCGCCAGGTCTGAGGTGGGCGTGGGATTCTGCATTTCTCACAAGCTCCCAGGTGATGCTGCTGCTCTTGGTCCACAGACCACACTGGGAGGGGCAAGGGTCTAGGCGACCGATGTCTGTTTCTTCAACCGAGCTGGTTGCCTTTTCATCTTTGAATTTCTGTAATACCAATAAAAAAGATTCCCAAATTGTGATAGTGGCTTATATATTCTTTTTTTTTTTTAATGTTTATTTTGAGAGAGAGAGAGAGAGAGCGCGCACACACAAGTGGGGGAGGGACAGAGAGAGGGAGACGCAGAATCTGAAGCAGGCTCCAGGCTCTGAGCTGTCAGCACAGAGCCCGATGCGGGGCTCGAACTCACGAACCGTGAGCCAAAGTCAGACGCTTAACCAACTGAGCTGCCTAGGTGCCCCTATATATTCTATCTTATTAGCCATTTCCTTACCTCATGACTTACACCTCTTATTATAAGTAGATTGTGTTTTCTAGAACTTGGATGGGAAGTCTCTCCTATATTGCCCAAATCATGCACTGGGCTCGGTTTGCCTTCAGGACCCTGGTTCTCTTGTCTTTTCTTATCTCCTCTTTTCTTATGGGCCCGAGGTGTAAACCTCCTAAGCCTTCCCACTCTTGTCTTACTCTTGGGATCAATCCCCATCCTCATTCCTCTCCTCACCCTTGGACCTCCAGAAGTCCCCCTGCACACCAACCTGACGAACCCAGGAGTCTTAACCTTCGGGAACATCTGCTCCAGCACCCAGGGACCTAGAGAATTGAGGTGACACTCCCAAGGTAACCAAGCAGAGACCAGGAAGCCAAGGTCCCCAACTTTCAGCCCTTGAACTTTGCTCTCTCAAGCCTAGACGGCCTCAAATGTCATCAACAATAAATCGTTGGGTTGGCATCCGAGTACATCTGCGTCACACGTCTCTGGTAACATATCTGCAGTGAAGCAGGATCTGTCTGGAGTGACTCTAATGGCCATGGTTCCAGATACCACGATGGGGTCGCTGGGGACAACAGCTCTAAAGCTCTGGGCCTTTCCCCTGAAAGGGGATTCTTCTCTTGGCTTCCTGTGTTAGAGAAACGGGGGTAACATTCACATAACATAAAATTACAAAGTGAGCAATTAAGAAGCATTTAGTACATTCACAAGGTTGTGCAACCATCACCTCTAGCTAGTTCCAAAACATTTCACCGACCCAAAGGGAAACACAGGGGTGTTACTCCTCATTCCCCCTCACCCAGCCCCTGGCAACCACCGGTCTGCTTTCTGCCTCTATGGATTGGCCTATGCTAGAAATTTCGTATGAATCGATCACGCAATACGCGACCTTTTATGACTGCCTTCTTCCACTTGGCGTAATGGTTTTGAGGTCCATCCATGCCGTAGCGCGTATCAGTGCTGCTTTCCTGGGTATGGCTGAATAATCTTCCGTCGTCTGCATATACCGCCATTTCTCCAACCACTGATGGATATTGGAATTCTTTTGACCTCTTGGCTATTGTGAACAATGCTGCTATGAAGATTGCTGGACAAGTTCCTGCTTGAGCCCCTGTTTTCAACTCTTCTGGATAGATACCTAGGGGTGGAATTGCTGGGTCATATGGCGACTCTACGCTTAACTTCTGGAAGGTCTGAGTTTCATTTGAGTGTTCTGCCACTCTCCCATGCTATCACACTATTTCACGATAAGGACAAGTGAAATAATCAGGCAACGGGAAAATATCTCACTAGTTAGTATCTTTACCTCCCCTCCACCAACTGCCTTTAGCCAAATCAATAAATTTCATTTTATATTGTTTATCTTCCCAGCCCGCAACTTAACGTAGCAGTTTCCGGAGGGCCAGAGATTTGTCTCAAGGCAGCAAGCAGGAAAGTGAATGAGAGAAAACACAGAGCCCCGATAACCTTCAGGCTGCCTATAAATAATCCAGGATTGGGGCTGGCTTCACGGGCGTGTGACCTGTTTGGTCACACAGAGCCCCTCACCTAGAAGGACCCCATGCTTGAGTTAATGTTCTGCTGCCTCTGCCTTGAAAATCTTCATCATTTTGAACATGGCCTCACATGTTCATTTTGCACTGGGCTGCATAAATTTCGTAGATGGCCCTACCAAGAAGTGAGAGTTTCTCTCTTATACCCATCCGGTAGCCTGAACAACAAATTCTAAATTTTAAAATAAACTCTAAAACGGAAATAAAAAAAAGATACGTCTGTCACTCAAGGTGGAAGAATTCCAAATGTGGGTGGCTACTAAACAGAATGATAATAGAATAACTCAATTATATTTAAAAATACAGACAACAGACCAAAGCCAGACAGTTTCCGCAAATGAATTTGCTGTGTCTACTATGGTTGGCCTGAGAAACAAACACAAAAAAGCCAGCGGAGGAAACTGAACCCAAATAAGGACAAAGAGTAAACACATTCCTTCTGCCCTCCAAGGAAAAGTGGAGACGTCTCAGTAAACCCGAAGCAGGATGCAGTTTCAAGAGACGAATGTTAGAGAAAACGGGACACTTTGGCTTCGGCTGCTAAGCGTTTCTGTCATCTTTCGGTTGCAGGAGAAATCCAGGTTCAAGGACTCGAGGAAAAAGAAGTGTGTTACTGATAAGCCTAAACCCTGCCCTGCCCTTTCCAGTGTAAGCAAGGAGCGGAGGGCCCAGATTTTTCCTAACGTAAGAGTAAACAGGTTTTTAGTTCAGGGTAGAATCACAAGTGGCCAAAAAGCTGACGGGGACTTGTCATCTGCTCTATCGGCTGGCTCTCAGCAAACTTTAGCAATTGCTCAGTTGTGATGTCGTTAAAGAAATCTGGCCAACCACACCCTTGCTCCCCAAACTTTCTTGAGTTAAAACAGTCTACCAAAAACTGATGGGGGGAGGGAGGGGCCACTTCGGTCCTTATTACAAGTGAATACGAGAAGTATCCTCGGAGACCGATCCTCCAGGAGAATGATCAGCATACCGGTCCTGTGCAGAGGCTTCCAGTAAAGCACGTTAGCAATGACGCGATCACGTAATTAATACGGCATGTCGAGGGGGCATCGTAAGAGGCAATTGACAAGTTGGCATCAGGCAGTAATTTGGGGTGTAACCTCTGCCTGGAGGAGCCACGTTGGATGCCAAGAGCAGAAGGTGTTTGGCAGCGGTGAGGAATACGACGTATTTGTGGCTTCTTATAAGGAGTTTTTTTTAATACGCTTCTGTTTTTTAATTTTTTTCCATGTTTATTTATTTTTGAGAGAAAGAGGGACAGAGTGGGAGTAAGGGAGAGGCAGAGAGAGAGGGAAGCACCGAATCCGAAGCAGGCTCTAGGCCCAGTGCTGGGCTCGAACTCACGAACCGCGAGATCGTGACCTAAGCCGAAGATGGCCGCTTAAACGACTGAGCCACCCGAGCACCCCATTTTTTATGTGTTTCTTAGAACATCCGTCCACAACCCTGATTCCCTTTAACAGTTCGCAGTCTGAGTTTAAAAAAAACAAAAAACAAAAGGGCTTAAGGTAGAGATAACATGGGCAGGCTCACCCATGGACCCTGATTTTGTAGAGTTTTGTGGGAGAGACATTCTGTCGTACGTTTGCCTTCGACTGTCTTCCCTCCATGTGCAAAGCCCGGGCTGCTCTCACACACTTCCTCCGGCAGCGGGACAGGCCTCCAGACCACTGACCTGCTCGCCTTCTGGGCACATGAATTCATCCTGGGCTGGTAGTCAGGTGCACCCTGCGGAGGACAGGACGCCTATACCTTTGCATGTGTAATTTACTCCTCAAGTTTTAAAACTCCTAGCGATTCTGATCTGTCTGGCATTGCTTCACCTTGATTCCGTTGGAAGGCAAAATGAGATTATAGTTGCTTTTTTTGACTTAAATGTCTCCCCCGCTGGAAAGCACTCCTTGAGAACAGGTACCTCAGTATACTGACCAATGTTTTGCCAGGGTCCGGGGACAAGCTTGGCACACCGTAAGGGTAAATGTTGGCAAATGTTTCCTGAGTTTTTGCTAGATGAATGAAGCAGAGCCCGTTTCCAGATCTTTTCCAGCCCAGGGGGGATGGAATTTTGGAGCCACTTGAAGCTCTTCATGACCCAACGTTTATAACATTTAATAAATTCTGATGAGTCGATTTCAGTTGCTAAACATAAAAAGGATTTGCTTACGCCTGGTGGTATTTGACTAGATTTGGGTGATGCCCCACATTCTCCATTGATTCTAAACTAGAAGATGAGAGCAAGGTCAGAAATAGTGAGTTCGATGGGGCGCCTGGGTGGCGCAGTTGGTTAAGCGGCTGACTTCAGCCAGGTCACGATCTCGCGGTCCGTGAGTTCGAGCCCCGCGTCAGGCTCTGGGCTGATGGCTCAGAGCCTGGAGCCTGTTTCCGATTCTGTGTCTCCCTCTCTCTCTGCCCCTCCCCCCATTCATGCTCTGTCTCCCTCTGTCCCAAAAAAATAAATAAACGTTGAAAAAAAAAATTAAAAAAAAAAAAAAAAGAAATAGTGAGTTCGAGATAAAAAACACAAACTTTCTGCCATCTCCACGACTTCCGAAAACGTCTGCACCCGTCCTTGGGGAAAGTTTGCAAAGTTATAAATACGCCAAGTACGTCTCCACCTGTTGTTCTGCACACGCCTGGGAAGGTCTGACTGTGAATAATACTTGACCTTCAGGGGAGAAAGGACCTGGCGGGGGCTTGACCTCTACCACGGAAGCAGCCCGGATCGGGAGGCCTGTGGAGGAGAGTCTCAGGCCTGGTTGGTGAGTGTTTGCAGCTAAAACTTCTCGGATGCAAACCCATTCATTTGTGTGCCCTGAATGTGTGTGCTCTTGAGGGGCTCCGAGATGCCAGGCGCTGGTCACCCCTGAAGTCCATCCACCAACACCAGCTTGTCTCCCGGGGCCATCACCTGCTCCCTTTCTTCAGAGTCCTCGGATTCCTGGAACAGTCTTCAAACGGCGGTAGAGCATTACTAAATGAGGAAAGAAAAGGCCAAGAGGCAGGACATACAAAATGGCCCGATTGTGTAAAAACAAACAAACAAAAAATGACACTCAAGAATAAGGTCGGAGGTAAAGACACTGAAAGTCAGCAGAGGTTACGCTGAGGTGTTAATTTGTAGCTGATTTTTATTTTCTCCTTTATTTGTGTCCGTATTTTCTTAAAGCGCCTATAAAAACGTATCCAGCTATAATCATATAAAAAGCGATTAAGTTATATTTAGAAGACTCTCCATATGATGTGGGGAGACCCAGTTTGCAGCCACATGTATGAGGAAACATCTGATGGGGAGAAAACCAGCCAGGCATCCTTTCGGCCAGGCCCGCTCACAAGAACTTGCTGGAATGGGGGTCTGGGTGGCTCAGTCAGTTGGGCATCTGACTTTGGCTCAGGTCACGATCTCGTGGTTCTTGAGTTTGAGCCCCACGTCGGCTCTGTGCTGACAGCTCAGACCCTAGAACCTGCTTTGGATTCTGCGTCTCCCTCGCCCTCTGCCCTCCCCCGCTTATGCTCTGTTTCTCTCTCTCAAAAATCAACATTAAAGGGGCGCCTGGGTGGCTCAGTTGGTCAAGCGTCGACTTCAGCTCAGGTCACGACCTCACTGTCCGTGGGTTCGAGCCCCGCGTCGGGCTCTGTGCTGACAGCTCAGAGCCCGGAGCCTGTTTCCGATTCTGTGTCTCCCTCTCTCTCTCTCTCTGCCCCTCCCCCGTTCGTGCTCTGCCTCTCTCTGTCTCAAAAAGAAATAACGTTTAAAAATTAAAAAAAAAAAAAAAACATTAAAAAAAATTTCTTTTAAACCGACCAACAAGGACTTGCCGGAAATCCTTCCAGCAAATTCCACCCTTAAAGGCTCTGCCCCTTGGCTCGCTGGGGGTTTCCTGCGAATGTGTCGCCAGCCTCTCCTGTCCGCTGCTTCAAGGGATGCAGACTGGGTCACAACTACAGCTCGGCCACAACCGCAGCATGAAGGAAGCTGTGTGTGCTCCAAGCCCACCGTCTGACTAGTTATTCCCCGAGGCCCACCGGCCACAGACGGTTACGCTGACCCGCGCTGTCTGATGGAAGCAGGGCCGCACCGCCCTGTTGGGAATTACGGTGTTTTGCTGGTTCGTGCGACCTCAGTAACTCGATACTGGGGTCTATCCATTGCCTCACCTGGTGAACCAGAACAATTTCTTTTCTTCTTTTCTCGGCTAGTCTTCTACTGTGCAGCCTCCAAGGTGTGTGTGTGTGTGTGTGTGTGTGTGTGTGTGTGTGTGTGTGTGTCTTGTCTTCCCTATTCAACTAGAGCTCATCCGGGGCAGGTGTTGGGCTGATTTCATTCTGGTAAAGTCCTCATTGCCTATCTCAGTTGCTGCCACTTAATTATCACCAGACAAACGATGTTTAAATCTATTCATGGGCCATCTATTCCTTCACTCGGCCAGTCACTCAACATATTTTGGGGGCATCACTGTATGCCAGTCACGTTCAACGTGCTGGGGACACAATTTAACCCGATCAGGCTGAAATCGCCCTCCTGTGGAAATTTACGTTCTATTGGGTTTGATCGCTTACTGCAAAAACTCTTAATTTCCTTAAGTGTCTGATTGCTGATCCCTGGGGGCGCATCTGAAAGGTGGGGGGATTTTTTGTGTGTGTAGCCTTTCCATTCTCTAAGGATGTGATGGGATAGGGGCGCCTGGGTGGCTCAGTCGGTTGAGCATCCGACTTCAGCTCAGGTCATGATCTCACAGTTTGTGGGTTCGAGCCCCGCGTCAGGCTCTGTGCTGACAGCTCGGAGCCTGGAGCCTGCTTCAGATTCTGTGCCTCCCTCTCTCTCTGCCCCTAACCCACTCACATTCTGTCCCTGTCTCTGTCTCTCTCAAAAATAAACATTAAAAAAAAAAAGGGGGGATGTGACGGGATCAGGACACAAATAAAACCCCTAAAGAACGTGATTTCAAAATTTGGGCCCAGAACTTTGTGTGGCTAAAGGTGTAGTCCAATGGCCCTGCCTCCAGTTGGGGAAGGGCAGGACATGGGAAGGGGGACACTGAGGCAGAGGGCCGCCTGCACAGGAACAACTTTAAATCGCCCCCTCCTTTCCCGCACACTTTCAAAGTCAAGAATTCAGGAACTCTGTGACTCTGAGAAAACAAGCTAGGACGAAAGTGTCTTCTGAGAAGGGAATGGCGGCAGGCCACGTCCAAGGAGGCAAGAAGTCTCAAAGTGACCTACAATGAGGAAGCCCCTAGGGCTGGAGTTGAGAGGAAAAAGAGGAGGCAACCGCCAGGAGGAAGGAGCCAACCATTGGGAATGTTCAGGAACATTAGCGTGGGTGCAAGATTTCTACAGGACGCGTGAGCGGGCCCTGGGCTGTTTCACTGAGATGTTCAAGGACGGCCTGGGCCTGAAGGTTCGGGTGCACGCGGATTTCAGACCCTTCTGTAGTCATGACCTTCGTCGCAAGCCTGCGAGAGCACTTTGCTGACAGCTCTTTGTAGGATCCTGGACGTGTTTATTTGGCTGGTCTTCATCGTGCCTCAGTTCCAGCACACCCCCGGAACGTTCACAGATCTCTGAGAGTGAAAAGGTCTCATGTAAAAGCCTTCCACTCATACTGGGAAACAAGCTTTCCCCAAATTAAAAGTAGACAGGATATATACCTGAGGCTCCCTGTAAGGTTCTGAACCAAATCCCCGTTGTTTGACGAAGGCTTTTACAGGACGCGTTGTTTGCAGTGGCCCCACGGGTCCTCGTGGCCCACCAGATTTCTCTGAGAGATCCAGAAGGAATCCCAGGAAAAAGCAGGAAGGTTTTCAAGCACACGGTTTTGACGCGTTCCTTGCCCACAGAGTGGCTGTTTTCCACGCGGAAATGCTGCTTAAGCGTGAGTTGATATACATCAGCCATGTATTTGCATGAGCCACTTGGTCTTTGCACCCTGAAAACAAACCACATTGACCAAAACTCCCAGCTGTGGGGGCAGTGTGAGAATGGGTGCTGATGCTTTGTCTCTCCCAGCCTCCTCACCCAACCCTCAAAAGAGCCACTAACCCCAGGGAACCCATGGTTTCACTAAAATGACAAATCCACTTTGCTCAGAACAAACTCCCACTTTCCCCAAAGATCAACACCCCTTCACTGTTCTAGCTTTGAGTATAAACTTGGGGAAGAAAGTTTCCAAAGACCACCCCGGTTTGAGAAAGACCCACGTGGCAAATTACCTCTCCTCTCGTGCAAAAAGTGAGGATTCAGACAAAACGTCCTGGGGTTCCAGGACTAAAATCCACCTCCAAATGTAAATTTCTGTTGAAGGGGACGCAGTATTTAGAGCAATGACCAAAACGGGTCCCGGATAAATCCGAGCTTTTACATTACCCATCGCTTTCTGCAATCAGAACACCCCGTGCCCTAATCTAGGATTGATCGTGTCTAATAGCACGTTTACTTTAAGTGTTTTAAATTTATTTTTGAGACAGAGAGTCCGCATGAATGGGGGAGGGAAAGAGAGAGAAGGAGAGAGAATCCCAAGCGGGCTCTGTGCTCTCAGTGCAGAGCCCGACGCGGGGCTCAAACTCACAAACCGCAAGATCATGGCCTGAGCCAAAACCAAGAGTTGGACGCTTCACTGACTGAGCCCCTCAGGAGCCCCTAATAGTGCATTTACTTTTGATCGCATTCTGTTGAATCTCTCCACCCTCCACTGGGCTTTTCTGCACAGACAAGGTCATGATTCCGCTTCAGCTTGCCATTGGCTGTTCCCGAAGTTTCCATTGGTCTCCTTAAGGGTGAGGCATGGTCCTCATGGTTTTGTAACTACGTGTCCGCTTGTCTGTCACATCGAACATCCAGTGTGTATTCTTAACTCGTGCCCAATAAATGCTATCTACTCTTAATTCCTGCGCGACGAGGTTTCTGAACTTCAGCTCTGTTGACATCTGGGGCCAGATCCTTCTCTGCTGGGGCTGTCCCGTGCGCTGTAGGATGATCAGCAGCAGCCCTGGCCAAGGGATGCCTGGGTGGCTCAGTCGCTTGAGTGTC
The DNA here is from genome assembly GCF_016509475.1 of Prionailurus bengalensis. NCBI lineage: Eukaryota > Metazoa > Chordata > Mammalia > Carnivora > Felidae > Prionailurus > Prionailurus bengalensis. The sequence continues at coordinate 9,930,093 of NC_057361.1, forward strand.
CGACTTTGGCTCAGGTCATGATCTCACGGATCGTGAGTTCCAGCCCTGTATCGGGCTCTGTGCTGTCAGAGCAGAGCCCGCTTTGGACCCTCTGTCCCCCCCTCTCTGTCTGCCCCTCCCCTGCTCATGCTCTTTCTCTCAAAAGTAAATAAACATTAAAAAAATGCCTCCAGAGATTTTGTCTGCCAAGCATCCCCTGTGGGGCAAAATCATCCTTCTGCTAGAGAATGAGACTACAGATACCATTGCAGTGATCAGACCGCCCCCCCCCCGCCAAAGCTGTGAAAACAGCACTCCCCCCTCTTTTTCGAGAAGAACGCATCAATATTTTACCAATGCAGACTTCAGGTTCTATTTTAATAACATATTTTCAAATCATATTAAAACCCGATTTAGAAAAAAAGATCCCTCAGGGGGCACCTGAGTGGCTCGTTGGTTAAGCGTCCGACTCTTGATTTCGGCTTCCGTGGTTCGAGAGATCGAGATTTACGTCGGGCTCCGTGTGCCGACAGCATGGAGCCTGCTTGGGATTCTCTCCCTCCCTCCCTCCCTCTCTGCCCCTCCCCTGCTCATGCTCGCTTGTGCATACACACACTCTCTCTCAAAATAAATAAATAAACTAAAAAAAAGAAAAAAAATCCCTGAGAGGTAGGTTTAGCTGCAGGCTTTCTAGAGTAGCAGTTAAGAGAAGAGTGTTGAACCCACCCCTTTAGTTTGAAATACAGTTCTACCAGAACCTCTCTGGGTGATCTTAGGAGAGTCCCTTAGCCTAACTGTGCTTCCTCGGCTGAATAATAATCCAATCAACCTAAGTCATAATCTAGAATAATCATACCACCTGCCAAAAAGGGGTGTGGAGAGGGTTAATATTTAAGATTTGAAAAGCTCTTAGAGGAGTACCCTGCACCAAGTAAACAAGACAGAAACATTAGCTCAAAGCCAAGATGTAGCAGGATTTTCAAGAGGCCTCCAAAGTACAGCACCTTTCTTTAGAACGAAGTTTCTGCTACCTGAGGGATCGGCAGACTAGATGATGCAAAATGTACCAAACATCTTGATACATCCAAAATTTTGGAACTGAATTACGAAATTAGGGTCAGCTCTCTAAGTTTCTACCCTTTAAATTTTTTTTTTTTTAATGTTCATTTATTTTTGAGAGAGAGACAGCGCATGAGCAGGGGAGAGGAGGAGAGAGAGGGAGACACAGAATCCGAAGCAGGCTCCAGGCTCAGAGTTATTGCGGGGCTCAAGCTCGTGAACGGCGAGATCACCGCCTGAGCTGAAGTCAGACGCTTAACCAACTGAGCCACCGAGTCGAGTCGGCCCTCTAGGTTTCTACTCTTAAGACTTTGACCTTGTGGGGCACCTGGGTGGCTCAGTCGGTTGAGTGTCCGACTTGGGTTCGGGTCATGATCTCATGGCTCATGGGTTCAAGCCCCGCGTCAGGATCTGTGCTGACAGCTCAGAGCCCGGAGCCTGCCTCACATTCTGTGTCTCCTGCTCTGTCTGCCCCTCCCCCACTCGTGCTCTGTCTCTCTCTGTCTCAAAAATAAATAAACATTTAAAAAATGTATATATATATAAAGTGTGTGTATATATATATATATATATATATATATATATATAAAGTAAAAGACTTGACCTTGCTTCCACTGTGATTCCAAGTACTTCTTTTGGAAAGTAAGAGACACAATGAATCTTAATAGATAAGAACCTGGAAGTCTCACTGTGTCTTAGGCGTAGTGGTCACTGGGTTCACACCTGCTAGAAGCACAATCATAGAGGAAACCATTAGGCCACCATTTTTTTTTTTTCAACGTTTATTTATTTTTCGGACAGAGAGATACAGAGCATGAACGGGGGAGGGGCAGAGAGAGAGGGAGACACAGAATCGGAAACAGGCTCCAGGCTCCGAGCCATCAGCCCAGAGCCTGACGCGGGGCGCGAACTCACGGACCGCGAGATCGTGACCTGGCTGAAGTCGGACGCTTAACCGACTGCGCCACCCAGGCGCCCCAAGGCCACCATTTTCGATTAACACATTCATGTTGCTTCACGTGCCCTGGGACACGGAGCCGTTAATCTCCAGGGAACTTGTCCTTTTAAAATTTTCTTCCCTTTTTTCTTTAAAATTAAAGCCCCAAAAGTTAAAACCATGTGGTTTTTAGACAGTCAACGGTGATAATAATTTCGTCCGTTTCCACTCTTCCACATTGTATTCTAGACTCAGCAGAGTTCAGGGGTAAGAACATAGCCTCGGGGCTCAAATTCCACCTCTTGGTGACTAAAAAAGTGGGTGACCTTGGGTGAGGCACATAATTTCTCTATGGCTCAGTTTCTGTACGCATAAGGTAACAGCGACATGACTGCTCTCATCAGGCAGGTTTGGGGAGACTGAAATGAAAGTTCCACATTCCCATGTCAGTCTAGAGCAGCGCGCACGTATAAGGTTCTGTAGATGCGAGCCGTTAGCGTTCTTAATGTTTCATGACCACAGAGGAGTTGATCCTCTTTCAAGTTCGCGTTCACGAGGTCACATGACAGTAAGAGCATTGCTCAAAAAGTGGGGGAAGGTGATTTTCGCCCCACTTTGGAGAGAAGATGACCGAGGCAAAAGAGAAGATGACCTTGGTGAGGAATTTGCCCAAGGTCGCCAGTGAATTAGTACCAGCTGGATCTGGAACCAGATCTCCAACACCCTGACTCTCGTGCATTTTTTTTTTTTTTGATTAGTGCCTCTCGAAAACTAATGTGCATTCAGATGATCTGAAAATTCCATGAAAATGCAGATTCTGATTCAGCAGATCTGGCAGTGGGAAGGCTGTGGTTTGCACTTTCAGAAGACTTCTGGGGGGCGCCTGGGTGGCGCCGTCGGTTAAGCGTCCGACTTCAGCCAGGTCACGATCTCGCGGTCCGGGAGTTCGAGCCCCGCGTCGGGCTCTGGGCTGATGGCTCGGAGCCTGGAGCCTGTTTCCGATTCTGTGTCTCCCTCTCTCTCTGCCCCTCCCCCGTTCATGCTCTGTCTCTCTCTGTCCCAAAAATAAATAAACGTTGAAAAAAAAATTTAAAAAAAAAAAAAAAAAAGAAGACTTCCGGAAGATTGTGATGCTGCTGGCCTGCCGACCGCAGTTGGGCTAGGGAAGGTCTATAACTGATGGCTTCAACCGCTGGCATTTCGGATGTCTGGAGGGTGTTTTCAGTAGAAGTCAAGGAAAAAGAAGTGTGCAAAAGTTTCACAAAACATATCATGGGATAACCTCCCGAGTGATCATTTTCTCGCCACCGTGAAGTTACATGGGAGTTTATTACCAACATACTCGTTGACCTTCACAGCATCAGTACAAACTGAATTCTGCCACGGCCCACAATCAACCCAGGTTTCTATGCTGTTGGCTGATTGGTAGTCCTCCTGGGACCCACGACAGTCCCTCCTCTCCTGCCATTTCCCTTGGAGCCAGGGAGCGTACTCACAAAGGGCTCCATGGAAAAGACCATCTCTTGGGGCGCCTGGGTGGCTCAGTCAGTTTAGCATCTGACTCTTGATTTCAGCTCAGGTCATGATCTCAGGGTTGAGAAGATCGAGCCCCACCTCAGGCTCTGCGCTGACAGTGTGGAACCTGCTTGGGATTTCTCTCTCTCCAAATCTCTTTACCCCTCCCCAACTCAGCTCATGCTTATGCGCATGCACGCTCGCGCTCTCTCTCTCTCTCTCTCAAAATAAATAAACATTAAAAAAAAACCATTTCTTTCTCCTGAAAACTGATTGCTCCCTCTCCGTACACATATGTGTTTCATTTACATACATATTTCAGCTTATTTTTGCTTTGTTGTTAACCTAAGTAGCCTAAACCGGCTAAAATAAGAACTAATTCCGACTCGTGAATCCAGTTTCAAACCATACCTGAGCTCTGCACAGATCACACAGCTGAAAGAATGGCAAGGTTTTGCAGGGAGGGTGGCCTCTTTAAGATGGCCGGACTGCCATAAAGAGTGGGTACAGAGGCACAGAAGAGGGTCAAGTGCAGCTTATGAAAATCAAGTTATTTCTCTGTGTGTGTGTGTGTGTGTGTGTGTGTGTAATTTTACTTTCAGATTACACTGGTCTTTGCTATTTGAGGGGAGATCGGCAGACTTTTTCTATATAGGGCCAGAGAGTAAATATTTTGGGCTTTACAGGCCACTGGATCTCTTTTGAAAGGACCCAACTTTGCCCTGTAGCTCAAAAGCAACCACAGACGATACGTAAACGATTGAGCGGGGCTGCGTTCCATCGGCCTGTGTTCATGGACACCGTAATTAGAATTTCAATTAATTTTCCTGTACGACGAAGTATTAATTTCCTCTTGATGTTTCTTTTTACCATTTAAGAATGTAAAAACCATTCTCAGGTCTCAGGCTGTACAAAAACAGGCGGCAGGCGGGATTTGGCTCATGGATCACAATTTGCTGGGCATTTGAACGCAGCCAAAGGCAACATTCTCGTATATTGTGATGTTAAAAATTAGATGAGGAATATGCTTCAAGATTTCCTGCGTTTCTGATGGCAGTTTTGAAGGAAACCAAAGCTGTGTGCTGGGAAGTGTTCTAAGTGTTCTGCAAATGTTTTTTTCATGTTAGCTTTTGGTATATAATTAATACATTCTCATTTCCTAGGGCTGTTGGGTTTGTGAATGTGAAACCATCAACTTCCTGTGTCAACTTCAAGTAGCTAAGTTTTCCTATTTGTTTAAATTCCTTTAGGGGACCCTCACCTTGTATTTATTTATTTGAGTTCCACAGGCTGACTTTACTCATAGCAAGACTTGGGAAACGTTAGGTAGTAATTTTCTGCAAAGGACTATATTCTAACCGATTCATTTTACTGAAACTTCCTAAACTATGTACTTTTATTCAAGCAGTAATGATAGTGATACAGGCTTGTGGCCAGGTTCTTTAGGCCTGTGGCTTGCATATATTATAACTACAACCATGTGGCTGAATTTTTTTCATGGAGGAATTCTGTGAAGCTGTTTCAGTGTCAAGTTGATCTCTGTGATACGCGTCTTCAGCAGTGGGAGAGTGCTTTTTGTGTACGTACCCAAAAATCTACTTTTTTTGTTAGATATTCTTTAAACATTTTTTTTTTTTAACACGGAGACATGGAGAGATGCCGAGCACAGCTGGGGAGGGGCAGAGAGAGAGAGAGAGAGAGAGAGAGAGAATCCGAAGCAGGCTCCAGGCTCCGAGCTGTCGGCACAGAGCCAGACGCAGGGCTCACACTCACGAGCGGTGAGATGGTGACCTGAGCCGAAGGCTACGCTCAACCCACTGAGCCACCCAGGCGCCCCCTTTTGTTAGATATTGTAAACCTACTTTTCTTTTGCGTATTTCATTTTGCATCAGGCCCCATCACCTCTCAAACGCCCTTCCGCCATCACCACACGCATGGCCATTAATCTCACCAGCCTCCGCCGCAGGAATTCCTTGCAAGTCTGGAAATGAATTTTCTCCAAACACCCCATTCGGTTGTTCCTCCCCTTGGTAGCGCTATCTTAAAACAAGATACGCGGGCCTTTTGGTTCGGCGTTCTTCTTTTATGGCTTCTGTAAACCATCACCGGCTTGTTCAGTGGACCAATTGTACATACGGAGTAAGCTTATTAACCAGAATAGCTCTTGGTGACCCGTACAATGAATATGTTTCTACTAAAGGAGTTTGCCGGGGGAACGGGTCAGTGAGAAACATCTGAATCATCATCACTTTTGGAATAGCCCTTGTACTCCGTAAAAATAGCATGGGCTCGGGACCACCCCCAGTGAGTGCTCTGTGCTCCTTCAGACGTGGGATGACGGAATGGAGTGACGCTGGCTGCCCAATGCCAACCAAGAGCGCCCACAGGCCTGGACGAGGCCTGCCAGGCCCGCCAGTACACCCGGTGGCCGGAAGGGGCACAGTTTAGCTCCTCTGCGGGTGATCTGCTGGCCTTCTGGGGCGCCTCCGGTGGGACACGGGGCCGCAGATCTCGGCCATCTGCGCTTCCGAGGCCCTGCCCTGCATCCATCGTCTAGTCCCCGGCTAGGGGGTAGTGCTCCCACGCACGCCCCGCCCTGCGGATCCCGGGGTGGCCTCACGAGGAAAGCACGGTGTCCGGGAGGACAGAAGGAGAAGGACAAGAAGAACTCTAAGTGAGCCAATCTGCAGTGTTATCAGGACCTGGTAAAATCGGAGGGAACAGAGAGGAGGCAGGCCGCTGGCACACGTGCACTTGTTTCCGGTGACTTAAGGCTTCGCAGGAAGCCGTCGGAAGGAGGAGCAGAGTCATGCTCAAAACAGACAAGCCGGCCTGGCTTCCGGGCCACCGCCCTTCACAACGTGAGGTGCTTCGGCCTTGCCCTTCACGCTCCCGCCCCCACTGGACGTAACACGGAGGGGAGCCCCATTATTTCCCCCTTGGCCGCCCGGCCGCGGGGGAGGCAGGGACAAGCACGACGCGACACCCGTTTCTGTGAAGTCAGGCTGAGTTGCACGTGCGCCGTCGGCTGCACCGGCTTTGCCCTTGCGACCGTCCGAGGGTGTCTGCCTTGGAGTAATTGCAAGCGCATCCGGATGCCCTTGAGCACACCTTCTGACGAAACTTACCCCAAACGCCACGCTCCCGGGGCTGTCGCGCGGCAGCCCGGGTAACTTTGCGCAGCCGCGACACGGGGGAGCCGGACGGGGTTCGCGTCTAGAGACCAGGCCCAGGGCATCACGCCTTTTCCCCGCTCGCTTTTCTCCTGCTAGCGCCCCTCATTCCCAGAATGTGTCGAGCCAGACAGGGAGCGGTGGACCGGTCCGGTCGGCTGATGAAAGGGCACGGAACCCGGTCGTGTGCGGCCGCGTCCCTCAGCACTACTGCTGTCTTGGCCGGATCAAGGCCAAGGCTCACAGGCGCTGTCCTGTGCCCCGGAGGATGAGCGGGAACCCCCGGGCTCTGCCCGCTGGATGCCAGGACCTCCTCCCCCCCCTTAGATGCGACAGCCGCGATTGTCTTCAGATGTTGCCCAATGTCCCCTGGGGCCAGGGTGGGGGTGCAAAATCGCTCCCGGCTGAGCACCACCGCTGTTGCGTGAGGGAGCTGTGGGCGGATTCGCAACGGCTGGGCTAAGATCATTCCTTTTGGCCGGGTTCGTCCTTTTCCAGATTTTCCGGTCAGACAGTCGCTCAAGCTCCGTGACGAAAGGGTGCCCGCTGTCTGCCTAGTTCCTGGGCCCGTCAAAGCAAAGCAGGTGCTCAATCAACGTGTGACGAGTTAGATTCTATTTTCTTTTCTCCTGCTAACGGTCTGTCCCTTCCACTCTGCGCTTAAAGTCCGGGACTGTTGGCTCACTCTTCTTGGCAAGGGGAAGAAAAAGACACTTTGGCTTTGGGCCTCCGGTCCTGGCTCAGTGTCGGATCTCCACCTCCTTTTCCTCACCCCCCCCCTGCCCAGATCTCAACCCGAGGGCACCCCCAAGAATCTTCCAGTATACCCTGGAAGGCTGAAGGAATGTCCCTGTGCCAGGTGCCAGGTAACCCTCATCTCTCCACTTGTTCTTCCTCACCACCGCTTCTTTATCTTTCTTCTCCCTGACCCGAGCCCTTCACGGTCCACTTGTGGCCCTGGTTGGCCATCAGTGACCTCCAAGCCTCTGTTTCAGGCCCCCACATTCCCACCACTCAGGAAGCACCCCCTTTTGGGACCCTCAGTCCCGGGCATGTCTCTTCACAAATGAACATTCACGGACAGCTGAGAGAGGACGCCCTTAGGTAGAGGCCCACAGATGGGAGTTTGGGAAACGGTCGGCATCTAAGTTGCCCAACGACCCTTTTCGTTGGAGCTGTCAAACTCTCCCTGAGCAGAATGTCCACGGCCTTCAGCACATATCCAGAAGGATTTAGGGTACACACACAATTCCAGAACCATGTCTCTAGATCCTGGCCCCGCAAAGTGTAACTGCATTTTGAGATGCATTAAACAGGTGAGTGGCTCATACTCTATACATCCTCTTTAGGGGAAGGGATTCATTTCATTATCTCAACAAATGCATATGGAGCCCTATGCAGTATAGCCCTAGTATACAATAGGGCTCCACATGCATTTGTTGAGATAAGGAAATGATATACTAGGTCCTGCACTAGGTATTAGGGGTATGGCAGTAGCCAGGTCCCCCTGCCTTCACGAAGGTTACGATAGCAGGACTGGCTAGCTCAAGAAGGGAACAGGGGTCGGCACGCAATTCTGAACGCAGCCAGTGTCTTTGATCATTTTAGAAAGTGAAAAATCAAAACATACGCTGTGTGAAAGGTGCGCAGTGAAAGAATCCTTCCATGGATCTGTATAGATCCGTAGCATCGCTGGGGAAAAGCAAGTATCACAAGAATCACGGAGTCTAGGAAACCAAGTGGACGGAAAGACACGGAAGCCTTTTGTATGGAAGAAAACTTACAAGAGACTTTTGCTCCGTATTTCTGAAAGAAGAGTTAAGTTCTAACTAAGGCTCCTCTCGAAAATTCAAAGAAAACTTGAAGAATTCACGGAATTACAAATGCAATTAGAGTATAGAAGCCTTCAATAACAACACGAAGTGTTTTGGGGCACCGGGCTGGTTCAGTCAGTTAAGCGTCTGACTCTTGATCTTGGCTCAGGTCAGAATCTCACAGTTCGTGAGTTCGAGCCCCACGTCGGGCTCCGCGCTGATGGCACAGAGCCTGCTTGGGATTCCTCTCTCCCTCTCTCTCTCTCTCTCTCTCTGCCCCTCCCAAGCTTGAGCTCTCTTTCTCTCTCTCTCAAAATAAACAAATAAACTTTAAAAAAAAGAAAGGTTAAAAAAACAAGATAACATGAAGGGTTTTGTTTTGACCCTTTCATCTCACGGTGCTGGAAAGGGAAAGAAAAGCCACTAGGAGATTTGGGGCAGTAGGGAGTTCTCCAGACAAGCTGGTTGCTGGGTCATTTGGGTCCAAAAGCCCTTGGTGATTTTCTTCTGCATGGGAGGTGGCTGTGGAAAAAAGACGTAGTCCATTATTTTTCTTGATAGAGTCATATGAAGAGTGATATTTGCAAAAGGAGTCTGAGGTTGTGCCAGAGCTAATTATATAATTGATTCTCCCATTAAAAAAAATACGGTCAAAAGCCATTTTCAAAACTAGATTTTTGTTTTCCAGTATACTAAGCCTAGGGCGATTCGTAACAAGCGACAATACTGTCTTATCCCACCCATTACTTGTTGATGAGAGTATTGTTCAAAACAACAACAACAAAAAAAACTGGCGAAAGAAAGAAAAGGAAATTGGATGCACAATGATTACATTCTGGCTCAGGAAGGCAAACAAGAGAATTAACGTGGTTATTTCAGTTGAAAACCTTAAGAAACAAGGAAAGTCTCGTGTCGCCAGACAAGAGGAGGACGGGTTTAATAGAGGCATATGAGAATATTACCTTAAAAGGCAGATGAGGGAATTCGAGTTTGGGAAAGAATCATTTGTCATATTTGAAAGTGGTTTGCTTTTTCAAGTATTTCCGGAACGTATGAATAATAGTGTTTGTAAATATTTTCGAGTCTCCTTATTGGCATCAGACAATCTCAAGGAGCTGAGAAGACTTAACCTGAGTCCTCTAACCCTCCACTGAGGACTCAGAGAATGGAATGAACGCCAAAAGACTAAAGATCAGAATTTAGATTCTGAATACCGTTGGCCAATGGATAGGAGTCTAACATAATTATCAAAGGTTTGATTGCCGAGCTCCTAATAGAAAACCAGTCATCACCAGCATTGAGTGACAGCTCTCTGGAAAGAGTAATGCCTGATGAATCTCAAATCATTTTAAAATAAAATTACTGTTTTATGAAATGAGGATAGTTTGTGGTATGGGAACCTTAGGGAAAGGACAACTAAGCCCATTGCCTCACAACCAACACGATTCAAAGATTCTTTGACCCACATGTGGCTTCCTACCAGTTCGCATCTAGGAATATAACGTAACACATAAAATATTATTTTATATTAAGCAATACATAAAATATTATTTTATATTAAGCAACACCAACGATAAAAAAAAATATGTCCTGTGATTCTGTATATAGTTCACCCTGTTTTTCTTTGAGAGGCGAGGTGTTTGAGGATCTAGACTGTGACAGAGACAGTAAATGGATTGCAGATGTAGATGACAATATCGTCACGGGGACTTTCTATTTATGGGCATTTGTCAGTTGCACACGGTATACATACCAGAACTCTGACATGGATTATCCCAGAGCTCTTTCCTGTGACCCACTGGGTGGAAATCATCCTGGAAATCCCGGTGGTGAGTTATTATTTTTTTTTTTCTGGGAGGAGTATCACCATGTAGTTAAACCAATTGTTCTGACACTCCCAACCTCCCCACATGCAACTGCCTTAGCGGTGCAAACGTGTGGTCAGGGACTGCAGGAACTCATGTGATGATGTGGGCTTGGCTAGGTGTCTACTATATTTATAACAAATTCACCAACAAAGCCCACGGGATCATCAGTGACCTCTGCTTAAGTCTCAGAAGTGCCAAAACTGAAGGGTAGCCTCAAACAAGAGCCCTTTTACACACACACACACACACACACACACACACACACACACGATAAATACAGGACATAATTTGTTTGTTTCTCAAATACTCTTCTCTTTCCCCAGACTCTGTCGGCTCTACCACCAAGACGGTTTAAATAAATCAAACAGGGGCGCCTGGGTGGCGCAGTCGGTTAAGCGTCCGACTTCAGCCAGGTCACGATCTCACGGTCTGTGAGTTCGAGCCCCGCGTCAGGCTCTGGGCTGATGGCTCGGAGCCTGGAGCCTGTTTCCGATTCTGTGTCTCCCTCTCTCTCTGCCCCTCCCCTGCTCATGCTCTGTCTCTCTCTGTCCCAAAAATAAATAAAAGTTGAAAAAAAAATTAAAAAACAAACAAACAAACAAGTATGATAGTAACCTTTATCACTAGAGCCCAAACGATTATTTCTAGAAGCTGGAACTCAGCAAAAGTCATTTGAGACCGGTATCCATTCGAGAAGGCACTGGTTTCTGGATCTTTACAATGTGTGTCCTCCTCCCTGGAGGACGAAAGGATTGCTGGGGAGATTAGGGTGAAATCTGCTTGATACAGCTTGTTTTCCTCTGTACTAGAAATTCTATCCAATGCTCGTGGCCTTGAAAATAGACTCTGGGTTGGAAAGAATGTAAGTACCTGTAGAGAGACAGGATTTAGAAGCTAGAAGGGTGCTCTCTGGGTGGCCACCGCCACCAGATTCCATTTCATTTCTAAAATTGTAATTTCTGTGTTCATCCATTAGTTTGCATAGGGCTTTCTCATTTTGCATTGTTTTATTTTGTTTCCGTTCTGGAGTCCGACGCCAACACGCTGTGAGGAATAGCTTCTAGACGGTGTTTATGAACAGCCAGAGGCAAGGATCAAGTTAAATAGCACATATACTCCCAGTGGGACTTTCCTCTTTGCATTTCATAATCTTCACGTTGCCGAATGCCTTAAACTACACTCTGTCTTCCCTATCAGAATTGCCAAGGCAAACTTCAAAGAGCTCGAGATGTGACCTTCATGCAAATATATGGTGAGCCTGTATCAAAGACATATTGAATTCATTCACGAGGAAACCAGCATATAAGAGACACCGCTGTGTAAATAGCGGAAAAAGGAATGTCACGATATGATTGTGACGATCGATACAAAACTGTTTAATGTCCTGCGAGGCAATAAAACTGTAGCCTTACAGATGATCCCTTTTACCAAAAAAATCGTTTCTAAGTCATCAGTCTGTGGGTTAACATCTAACTTCATAGGGTCCCGGTCCTAACCAATGATAAAAGGTACCTCAAGCAAAGATGCATTTCTGTAGAGAGTTCAAGTCCCTTGGCCTGGTACACAGTGCTTCGGTGTGACCTTGAAAGGGCACACAGTCATTCTTTTGCTTATTTCCAAGCGCTGGAGGACTTTTCCTTCCAGGGGCCACACATACGGTACCCTGTCTACGTTTCAGAGGAGGGGGTTTTATGGGTCTCGGTCTCTGAAATTCCCTCCTAGTCCCCCCCCCCCCCCATAGCTTCTCTGTGGCCTGAGAAGCTTCGGCAACCGAAGGAAAACCCTGATATTTCAAAAAAGAGATCTTGAAGGACTGGTCTTTCGAAAAGCACGCTTTTGCCAAGAACCGGAGGCCGTGAACTGTTTGTCAATATCCTTCTGTAACCTGAGGTTGGGGGCGGGGGGGAGGGGGGGTGCGGGCGTGACTGCCCACCGCCGGCCACAGTTGCTCAGTCTACACTTTGCCAGCCCTCACTTGCAGTCAGAAAGTCCTTCCGAATGTTGCAATGAACAAAACCAGAAGCCCACAGGCCATCTGGGGCAGAGGAAACCGCAGACAGACTCGCCATCCTCCACTGGCCCCCAACTCGGGTGGACCCTGTTCGTTTCTCACTATTTTAAGTCCTCTGACCTTAGCCGGAGGTTCAACATGCGGTGCTGACTGAGCAGGACAGGGACAGAATCACAGCTCTTGACACAGGCTGGGAGGTGCCAATGGTCAGATTCGAATTCCGGGTTGACCGTGTTCCCGGAGCTGCGCCCGCCTGAGTCTCTGTTTTCTCGTCTGTACGGCGGGGCTGGGGACACCTCACCTGCCTACTCCAAGGAAGTGTTTGTGATAATGAACGGAGTTGTCACTCTTATTAAAAGCCACCCCGGGGCGGCCCGGGTGGCTCCGTCGGTTGAGCATCCGACTCTTGGTTTTGGCTCAGGTCACGACCCCGGGGTCGTGGGATCGAGCCCCGTGTCGGGCTTCACGCTCAGCATTTGGAGCCTGCTTAAGATCCCCTCTCTCCGTCAGCCCCTCTCCCCCACTTGCATTCTCTCTCTCTCTCTCTCTCTCTCTCTCTCTCAAATAGACAAATACATAAAACTCCTTGAAAACAAAAATCTACCCTACACAGGACGCCCACTGAAATGGGTGCTTTGTCTCCCCTAACTCAAATCCTGCAGCAAGCCACACAGCTGTTGGTCACTGCGGCGTGTATGACAAATCCTGTTAGTTGCACGCCAGTACCCGTTCACCCCCTTCTTCTGTGCTAACACAATCGCAATTTGTCTGCGGCACTGACGCTGCCCAGCCCTGTGCCACGGGCCATCTTGTAGCTGGGAGCCATGTGACCTGATTCCGGGCAGGGAGCCCTGAGCAGAAGTCTTCTCGGGACAGGGGCGAACGCTGGACAGCCTCTGATTCCATGACCAAAGGAGACCGGGCCGGCTGGTGTGGCCTTTCTCTCTTCTCTTCCCATTTGCCTTCTGCCTTGGACACAGAAGTGACGCTTGGAACCTGGAAAACGAGGGAGAGGCATGTGGGTCCCGCTGCGACAGGGTGGAGCCCTTTCATCGGAACGCGCCACTGTCCGTCTCCACACTTCCTGTTATGTGAAAAATTCGTGCCTCCAGCCTCGAGCCGCTCAAGTCTGGTTTTCCACTACTCGCAGCGGAACACGACACTAAGTGATGTTCACGCAGCAGCAAAAGCGCCCCTCTGAGGAGCTGTTGACACCACGGGAGGCTGTGCTTGGGGGGGGGGGGGGGCAAATGGGAAACCTCTGTGCCTTCCTCTCGCTTTTGTTATCATATGCACCTAAAACTGCTTTGAAAAGTTTAAAAGTCTCGGGGCGCCCGGGGGGCTCGGTCGGTTGAGCGTCCGACTTCGGCTCAGGTCACGATCTCACGGTTCGTGGGTTCGAGCCCCGCGTCGGGCTCTGTGCTGATGGCTCAGAGCCTGGAGGCTGCTGGAGCCTGCTTCGGATTCTGTGTGTGTGTGTGTGTGTGTGTGTGTGTGTGTGTGTGCGCGCGCGCGCGCGCGCGTGTGTCTCAGTGCCTCCTCTGCTGCGCTCTCTCTCTCTCTCAAAAATAAACATTTTTAAAAAAAAGTTTAAAAGTCTCGAACTGTGTGAGCACCCACTGCTGCACTGCCTCTACCTCGCCGAGCTCCAGCTGAAGGAGAAGGGGGGTAAGGAGGTGTCTGTACTTCGGCTCCTACTAAGCCGACAGCCTGCAAACCGACCGGGGGTAAATCCCCCCCCCCCCCCCCCCCCCCCCCCCCCGTCAAGCCACCAGCTACAAAAGCCGCTCGCAAGAGCGCGCCCTCTCCTGGAGGGGCAAAGAAAGCTCACCGTGACAGGCCTGGTACTGTGTGCGCCTCGAGGTTAGACGCCATCATCGGAAACGCACTGAACTTCTGGTTCGCAAACTTCCTTTCCAGCGTTTGGTGGGAGACATTGCCATCGGTGCTGCACAGGATGCAAGGGAGGACTATCTGGGGGGCCCCTGGGGGGGCCTCTTCGAGGACACCAGGCTGTGTGCTGTCCACGCCTAACGTGTAACAGTTGTGCCAAAGGCCATCCAGCTAGCACGCCGCATGCGCAGAGAACGTGCCTAAGAATCCACTCTGATGGGAAACATTCCGCGCTTCAAAAATTCCCTTCTTTTTGTTATTGGTAGTTCTGTACCTTAGATCCCCACCCCCCCACCCCCCCACCCCCCCACCCCCCCACCCCCCCCCACCCCCCACCCCCCCCCCCCCCCCCGCCAACGGGGTCTAAAGGGACCTACGTTTATGATTGCCAAGTGGAAAAACAGGGGATGGAAATCAGGTATCGGCAGTGTTTCCGTTTTCATTTGTGTGTGAATTTTTCCCTTTATTTATTTGTGTATTTTAAGTTTTGTTTTGTTCCGTGCGTGTGATTTTTTAATACAAATGCAGGGACCTGAAGCACTAATGCAAGTCAAAATGCTTCACTGAACGTGTTTCAGCAGTTCAGCTTTTATAACAATTACAAATCAGCCTGTTAAAATTTTCCAGACAATGCCAGCATTTGGAGTTTTTTTTTTAATGTTTGTTTATTTTGAAAGAGAGAGAGAGAGAGAGAGCATGAGCAGGGGAGGGCCAGAGAGTGAAGGAGAGAGAATCCCAAACAGGCTCTGTACTGTCCGCACAGAGCCCTCCTAGGGCTTGAACTCAAGAACCATGAGATCATGGCCTGAGCCAAAATCCAGAGTCAGATGCCTAACCGACTGAACCACCCAGGCACCCCAGCATTTGGACTTTTTAAAAACAGGAACATTTCTGGGGCACCTGGCTGGCTCCGTCGGAAGGGTGTGCAGCTCTTGATCTCGGGGTGGTGAGTTCGAGCCCCATGTTGGGTGTAGAGATTTCTTAAAATAAATAAAACTTAAACAAACAAGTAAATTTCTTATTGGCTTCAACTAAGTGGTGTTTGTCGAATTTTTATCACACGGATTCCATCCATTCACTATACTTTGACCTACAGGCAAGCAAGCCCATGTTTTTAATGTTGTCTGTCTTCTGGGCTGTTCCTGTAAGTTTGCTATTAAAATACATTAAACTACTGTTTAAAAAATGTAAACTCTCTAGAGAGAGCCGTGTCTGCAGGAGTTTGAACTTTGGTTATTCAGGGAATGTCACCTCCTTTATGAAAGCCCAGAGGCTCTGAATTCTGGGGCCTGGCTTTTCTTATGGAAATGAATCGGCCTCCCTCCCTAGATCTCTCTGCCCTCCCTCCCCCCCCAATCTTTAAAACTTATCTTCAGTGGCCAATTCTTCCAAATTAAGTGTTTGATTATTACCCCAAAGTAAGGTTGGTTCTTGACACGGAGCAGCTGTTTTTAATCACTTTGCCCTGTTTTTCCTATAAATTACAGAAATACCTTGGAATTGAAAATATTCTGCCTTGCAAACTTCATCGATTCATTAAATCAAAAAAGGAAGGAATGCTGGCTCAGTTCTAGGCTTTGGGAAGATAAATAAAGTCTAGGGAAGAAGATAGACTTGGAAACAATTAATTTCAAAATGGCTGGAAGGAAAGCCACCACAATATCGTTGTGTTGATCCTGAATGAGAAGGATCCATGAGTGTTTTGCTTTTTTATGTATTTCTAAACATTTCCAGTTTTCTATATTGAACATACATAGTGGTAGGCAGCCCAGACTCGAACATTAAAAAAAAAAAAAAGTCTTTCGTTGGGATAATAACCCCTGAATTTTTTTGTTTTGAAAAATGTGGTTACTGGATCTGACATGTCCCTTGGCGCAAAGATAGACCGGTATAGGTCGCATTTTTTAAGCCAACCTTACACGTTGACTTTTGTCAGACCCCACCCAGCTAGGGTGACAAAGACATCCTGGTTTCCCCCTTCCCCCACCACATGCCCAGCCTCCCCCATTGTCAACATCCCTCACCAGAGGGGGCATTTGTTACAACTGATGAGCCTACACTGACCTCATCACCCAGAGTCCGTAGTTGACATTACCATTCACTGGGTATGGAACATTCTGCGGGTTTGGACAAAATGTAAAATGACCTATGCTCCCCCTGTTCATCCTTTCCTCCTCCCAACCCCTGGCCACCACTGATCTTTCTTTTTTTTCCAATGTTTTTTTTTTTTTTTAATTCATTTTTTGAGACAGAGAGAGACAGAGCATGAGCAGGGGAGGGGCAGAGGGAGAGGGAGACACAGCATCCGAAGCAGGCTCCAGGTTCCGTGCTGTCAGCCCAGGGCCCGACGTGGGGCTCGAACTCACGGACCGCGAGATCATGACCTGAGCTGAAGTCGGACGCTTCACCGACTGAGCCACCCAGGCGCCCCCACTGATCTTTCAACCGTCTGCATGTTTGCCTGTCCTGAATGCCATATGGTTAGGAATCTTAAAGTAGCCTTTTCTGTAGCCTTTTCACACTGGCTTCTTTCACTGAGGAACAGGCATTTAAGTACCCTTCATGGCTTTTCATGGCTTGATGACTCCTTTCTTTTTAGTGCTAAGTAATATTCCATTGTCTGGATGGATATATCATAAGTTATCCATTCACCTGCTGAAGGACATCTAGAGGCTTCCAAGTTGGGGTCATCATGAAGGAAGCCTCTATAAACATCCATGTGCTGGTTTTTGCGTGGACAGAAGCTTTCAGTTCTTTTGGGTCAATACCACGGAGTGTGATTGCTGGATCATATGGTAAGAGTGTTTGGTTTTGTGAGAAACCGCTAGACTGTCTTCCACAGTGGCTGTGCATGGACGGCCCAAGGAGAAAGGACAGTGCCCTCCCTCACCCCAAGAACCCAGAAGTAAATACTCCTTGTTCCGTCAATGAAGGCATATGAGGCAAACTTCTTGCTATGATCCAACGTACACGAGTGTTTGAGATCCTGAAGACATGTTATCTAAAACCCACACAGCACAGGGGAGCAAAGGGCCAGTGTTGGCTTTCACCCCAGAGATATTCTGCTCCTGGAGAAAGAGTCCCCGGAGCTGTGTTTGTGCACAGTGGGAGGGGCCCCCAGGATACGGTTTATCTGGGCAGAGCCTGGCCTTCCTGGGCACTGCCTTCCTGCACCCCCTCTTGGCCAAACCTCTGGCTTTATCTCTTGATAATTTAGGGCGTTTGCTCAACCTGCCCTTGTACCTGGGAGGTGCTGCAAGCAAGTGGGTGTGTTTCACGGCCCTTTTTCCAATCTCTGGGCCTCTGTAAAGAGAAATCAAGAGGGAGGAAGGGGAGGAAGCTGGATCAAACCTTTCAAAAAACAAAACTCATAAAGTTCCAAGAGCGAAAAAAATTAATCATAATAATTCTTCTATTATTATTATTATTATTTTTTACTAGGTAGTTAGGCTTTATGTGTCCTGGCATGTCTTGAACTTCCAGAAGAGAGTTGTAAAAATGCCCACCAAATGTTTCCTGTAAGAGGAAGGAAACACCACTCACGAGAGAGGGGTGGATAAAAACCAAGGTAGATATAAAGTCTGTGTTTCCACTTAAGGGACTGTTACTATCGAAGTGAAAAAATGGTGGAAAAGGAGCCAACCTCATGTGATCTGATGAAAGTTAGAGTCCGCTCTGTAGGTCTTCTAGGAAGCCATTAAAAAGATAGCTAACCGGGGCGCCTGGGTGGCTCAGTCGGTGAAGCGGCCGACTTCGGCTCAGGTCACGATCTCGCGGTCCGGGAGTTCGAGCCCCGCGTCAGGCTCGGGGCTGACGGCTCAGAGCCTGGAGCCTGTTTCGGATTCTGTGTCTCCCTCTCTCTCTGCCCCTCCCCCGTTCATGCTCTGTCTCTCCCTGTCTCAAAAATAAATAAAACGTTAAAAAAAAAAAAAGACAGCTAACCTAAGAATCCTTTTTATAAAATTAAGATACAATTTGCATACCACAGAAGTTACTCCTTTTTCTTTTTTTCAAATGCTTATTTATTTTTGAGAGAGAAAGAGAGAGCAGGGGAGGGGCAGAGAGAGAGAAGGCAGAGGGTCCAAAGCGGGCTCTGTGCTGACAGGAGACAGCCCGAGTCCAGGCTCGAACTCACAAACCATGAGATCATGACCGAAGTCAGACTCTCAACCCACTGAGCCACCCAGGCGCCCCGAAGTTACTCTTCTGAAGCGTACAATTCAGTGGTTTTAGGATGACCAGAAAGTTGCACAACCATGACTGCATTCTAATTCCAGAATGTTTTCATCACCCCAAAAAGAAACCCCGCACTCATTAGCCGTCACCCCTCATTCTCCCCCTCTCCCCAGCCCCTGACAGCGGCTACTCTGTGTTCAGTCTCCATGTGCTTGCCTATTCTGGATATTTCATGTAAGTGGAATCATACTCTATTTTCTTTTGGGTCTAGTTTTTTGTCGTTGTTTGTTTACTTAGCATAAGGCTGCTTTGGGCAGGACCTCCAGACACCCACCTGGTCACCTAACGAGTGCCCATTTAGTCAATGTGAGCTGGGAGAATTGCCCCGACGGGACAGTGGGTGATGCGCTATATCTACGAAACTCCTTTTTCAAACTAGGCGAATTGCTAAGCCGTGGGGCAAACACCGCCAATTTTCAAGGGCAAAATGTCACTCAAAATGTGTGGCGATGTTTAGATATTCAGGGAACGGACCGTTAAAAATTCTGGCAGAACCAAAGAAGACAGACTGATCGGCATATGAAAAGTCGTTCCACACCACAGGTCGCGAGGGAAATGCCTATTACCAGAGCGATGAGATACGGCTACAAACACCTATTAGAATGGCCAAAATCTCAAACACCAACACCACCACATGCTGGAGAGGATGCGAAGCAACAGGGACTCTCACATTTTGGTCGTGGGAGTGTGAAATTCCACAGCCACTTTGGAAGACAATGACCCAAACTTGGAAGCCTCTAGAGGACCTTCAATGGGGCATGTGGGTGACTCCGTGGGTTAAATGTCCAACTCTTGGTTTCGGCTCAGGTCATGATCTCACGGTTTGTGACTTCGAGCCCCGCCTCCGGCTCTGTGCTGACGGCACGGAGCCTGCTTGGGATTCTCTCTCTCCTTCTGTCTGCTCCTCCCTCCCCTGCTTGCTCTCTCTCTCTCAAAATAAATACACGTTAAAAAAACTTTTTTAATATTGGTATTAATTTCCAAAGCTAGGGTTGAAGTACTTTCTGGTCTGTAAATTGCCTTTTCAGACTAATGTATACAGACTATGTCATTTCATATTCTCATGGAGCAATGGGTCCCACCTCGAACCTGGATGGAAATGCATATTCCCAGACCTCGTCTGAGATCTACTTAATCAGAAACTTTGGGGATAATGCACAGCAGCTTGTGTTTGATTTAATAAGTCCTCTGGGGGGATTCTGATGCACATTCAAATTTGAGATGCATCTTTTTTCTTTAACGTAATCGCTACACCCAACGTGGGGCTTGAACTTACAACCCCGAGATCAAGAGTCACTTCCTCTACCGACTGAGCCAGCCAGACGCCCTGAGATTCATCTTATTTTATCATCTGCATACAGCATGTTTTATGCTACCATTCTTCTTTTAAGAAGTCTCTGAACAGTTGTTGTTTTTTCCTTATAAAAATTGCCATGCGTCGATATCCTTATAATCAAGCCTTTGGGCATATCTACAAGTATTTCTCTAGAAGTAAGAAATACCATTGCTGGGTCAAAGGGTGTACACAACTCTAAGTACCCACCCTCTTTTTTTGCTACAAGATCGCAGGGTCAGCACAAAGTCGGACTGCGGTCTGGAGCCAATGTCTTGTGTCTGTACAACTCCACAATGCCCTTGTACCGGTGACCCCCGCAATGACATGAGCATTCCAAGGAGAGCGTTTAGAGTAGGCTCAGGATGTCCAGACGCCAGTGCAGGAAAGCATTAGTTCATGAGAAAGGATCTGAGGCTTCAGAAAGTGGAGGGGGAGGTCAGATGGAAAGCCAAGAGCGCTCCCCAGAAATAAGCCAACAGTGGGGGAAGTTATCACAAATTCAGCTCATGAGAGGATCGACTAGGATTAAATTTAAAAGCAAGGAAAGTATAAAAGCAAAATTTAAATGTCGCCATGATAAAGAATCTCTCCCATTAGCTATTACATTAAAATGCCTTACTGCATACAGATCAGGACATTATTAAAACAAAACATTCCAAGCATTGTAACTGTTTCCAGAGACATCTGAGTCATCTTATAAAAATAGGTTATTTTTCGCTTATTACTAAGAGTTGGTACGAAATGTTAGAAATAGAAACGAGAAACCCTTCACCGGGGCTGGTGATACATGACAAGGAACTTCAGTATTCCTGGAGCGAGGCCCCGCTCAAACGGGGGTCCCTGTTTGGGGCTTACCACTGCCAAGCATAAAAGGGACAGAGGACGACACCAAACCCGTGACAAAGAGCTGTGTTCAATAGGCATCAAGCATAAAGGGAACAAGGCTCCAGACTCAACTATGTTACTTCCAGATACGTGACCGTGGCCAGACCCTTCTCTTAACTTCCGCGCCAAGGGCACGCAGGTATCTGCCCGTGTTTGTCCCCCTGGATGACAGTGGGCGTGAAATGAGGGAAGCGTTCTGAACATGTTTCCTAAAGGATGGCATATGGTACGTATTGCCGTTAGAGAAAGCGGACGTGACGAGCCAGTGGCAAGGCTGAGAGATGGATGGGTTTTTGTCTTGACTGAGTGCCAGTAGGTGGCTTTGGGTAGCGACTAGGATAGATGCTGGTGGTGCCCCACTTGGATCCCCTCTCTGGGGCCGATACACCACCCCCAGAGGCAGGATGCTCACAGCTCTGCCCTCTTCAGAAGTTTGCCCCTGGCCAAAGGGAGTCACCTTGTCTGGGAGGTCATGCTCTTCCCCTACCAAAGGTGGGTTCTCTTGCTTCAGGGCGCAACTCTGTGGTGCTCTCCGTGCTCCGGAGCTCCTTCGTGGGATCAGGCTGGAGCTACGCTGTGACTGAATCCTTGTTTTCCTCCGTTTCCTTCTCTACCATGTCTGCCATGGGCCTTTTCTCCTCAAAGCGCCTCCCTCAGTAATTCCCACGCACCCACTGAAGACCGTGGGGTTACCTCCCAATAAACCAATCGTGAGCTGAAAATGTCGGAAGTCAAAGATGCGTTCTCTACGCCTAACCTACTAAACGTCATAGCTTAGCCCAGCCTTGCTTAAACGTGCTCAGAACACTTGCCCTTGCTTACAGTTGGGCAAAATCATCTCGCCCCAAAGCGTATTTGATAGCAAAGGGGTGACGCTCTCGTGTAGTTCATCTTAGACTGTCTGCAGCTGAAAAACAGCCTGGTTGTGTGCGGACACGGTGGTTGTCAGGGCAGTTGATCAGTCTCGCGATTGTGTGGCTGACTCGAGAGAGGATCGGACCGCATATCGCCGGCCCCGGAAAAGATCCAAACTCACAATTCCAAGTACTGTGTCCACTGAATGCGTGTCACTTTTGCACTATCGTAAAGTCGAAAGTCTTAAGTTGAATCCTAAGTCTGGGACCCTCTGTGGTTTTGTTCCGGAGCTATTTCTCAGCCCGAAGAGTTTGTTGAAATTTTGGTTACCAGGGTGCTCTGTGATTCCTGTACCGAGACTGGTTAAATACTCATTTTTAACTAAAACGTTGCTCTCTACGATGACCTTGGTGCTTCTCGCGTTACCCGGGTCCTATGATGTTCTACTTTCCCTGCAAAGTGGCCCCAAGAAATGACTTGAAAGTGAACTCTCTCTCTGGATGAAACACAATTCTTCCCGAGCAACTCAGAGCTTACAAGTCGGTGAGGTTTGCTGATCTAACTAAGTCAGAGCCTTGATGATTCTTTTGCCAACGGTGTAAATGAACGTATCCTGGTTTTTTGGGTTTGGCTTCTAAAATGTGTTCTTCCCTCGCTACCAGGCGATCCTGGGTTTTTTGTTCTGTTTATAAAACGTGTTTTTCCCTCGTTACCAGGCGATCTTTCTACAGATCGGATGGAATCTCCGAGGGCCATGTCCCTGAGCATAAAAGCATTGCCACTGGAACCTCCCAGGCTACAGACATGACTACTATTTCAGGCGGGAGTGCTTCCCATAGTAACCTTCACATGGGGCCCATTGAAGGGGAAGGCAGGAGAAGGGTCTATGCTGTGGCATTTAATCGATTTCCCGTAATTACCTTGCAGAGATGGGCAACATTATGATGGGCAACATCAGAGATGGGCAACATTCTAGCCTATGGGGCTAGAAGTCTCACTCGCTGGCTGTCAAGCAGATCGTCTCCCCAAGTCTCCCAGCTTCTTGCGAGTTTCACCGACTTGCGCAAGCATCACCCTCTCTGCTGACGTTCACAAACACCGCTGCCTTCCTCTGTCCTTATGCCGGGAAAACACAGAATAGAAAAAAAAAAAAAACTGGGGAAAAAAATAGTTCTGAGTTTTGCACCTCTCCTGAACCCTAGAGTCCTTTCTTCCTTTGTCTCTTTCTTCCTCCAAACTCCAGTGATGCAAGTATTTACCGAGCTTATGGGGGGTGCTCAGCAGGTAACAGGGAGTAGACCAAAGAGAAAGAAAAGCCAGCCTCTGCTTTTATGTTGCTAACAGTCAAGTTGGAGAGATAAGATGTGGCCGAGTTGGTATCGTTATGTACATTTCTCAGATACAGAAACGGAGGCTGGTAGAGCCTGACTGATATGTCTGGGGTCACCCAGCGACCCGATGTTGGGCTGAGACTCAAATCGGATTCCTGGCCAGCCCTCCTTCCACACCGCCCGCATCACGTCTGTCCACGAGTAAGGCATAGCATGGCTGTGTTCTATGGCCATAGGGTAATATACATTGAGAAGAGAAAGAATCAGGCGCGCCTGGGTGGCTCAGTCAGCTAAGCGTCCAACCGTGGCTCAGGCCATGATCTCGCGGGACGTGGGTTCGAGCCCTGCGTCAGGCTTCAGATCCTGTGTGTGTGTCTCTCTCTCTGCCCCTTCCCCTGCTCGTGTTCTGTCTCTCTCGAAAATAAATCAACATTAAAAAAAAATTATAGGGGCGCCTGGGTGGCGCAGTCGGTTAAGCGTCCGACTTCACCCAGGTCACGATCTCGCGGTCCGTGAGTTCGAGCCCCGCGTCAGGCTCTGGGCTGATGGCTCGGAGCCTGGAGCCTGTTTCCGATTCTGTGTCTCCCTCTCTCTCTGCCCCTCCCCCGTTCATGCTCTGTCTCTCTCTGTCCCAAAAATAAATAAACGTTGAAAAAAAAATTTTTTTTAAATTATAAAAAAAGAGAGAGAGAGAGAGAATCAGAGTCATAAGAAAAGTGCAGCGATGACGTTGCGGAGCTCTAGAATATGATTGCCTTGGAACTGTTACAGAGGATGTGGATTCAAGGCAGCATTTTCTGATCAGCAAGTAAACCCATTCTAGCATCCAGAGATTCTGTTGTGTACCTCTCTGAGTCAAAAAGAAAAGAAAGTTACGAATGCACTGTGTGCTCGGCATTGCCCTAAGTGTCGTGAGCAACTAAAGTATGTAACAGCATGACCTCCAAGAATTTACACTCTTCTTGAAAAGAAGTTTTCCAAAACAATGGTAGTTACCAGGGAGAATTCCCCAAATAGCCAGACCACGTGCTGCCATTGGGGGAGGATTTTTTTTTTTTTTTTTTTAGAGAAAGAGAGCAAGCGGGGGAGGGACAGAGAAAGAGGGGGACAGAAGATCCCAAGTGGGCTCTGCTCGGAGAGCAGAGAGCCCGACGCAGGGCTCGAACCCACGAACCTTGAGATCGTGACCTGAGCCGAAGGCAGACGCTTGACCGACTGAGCCACCCGGGCGCCCCTTGGGAGGATTTTTAATTGCACCTCGTAGAAGCTCACCGCGTGACACCCATGTGATATGTGCCTGCCAAGGAATGCATCCTGGTTTTTTCTGAAGCAATAGGACTTTCTTGCTTGTTGTTTTAATTCCAGCAGACGATTTAAGGTCAAATAGGCCACTCAGGGTCACATCTCCGAATAACTAGCCGGAGTTGCTCTAAGTAAGACCAGCCATGGGGTCTGTATTTGTGCTGTACGATGTCTGATTTGGGAAATACTAACGGGGCAGAACAGAAAGGCGCCTTCTCTCCATTCCACGAGCTAAATATTCAGTGAGCAAATCATTCCACCAGGCGCTCCATGAAGTGGCATCTCGGAACATTTTATGCTAAAACCCCAGCACACTGGATTTCATTCCTTAGGAATTTCTGCTACAGTATTTTTATTTGAAAACCCCTTTATTCTTTAGACTTCATTCTGGGAAAAAGAAAGAGAAGGCAGGATGAAATATTGGCAGAACGGCGCTGGCACCGTCTGGAACGTTCTGTGAAGTTTCCTCAGTTCTTTCCCCTCACTTCCTCAGGTGCCAAATCAGCGCAGTGAGTGGCCAATACATTTTATCAAAGACGAGCTGCGTCGTGGTTTCCATGGGAGGCTGCCGATTCTTGCTTATTCTGGCTCAAGCGAATCTCGATGTCCTTCTCTCCCGTATTCCAAATCCCACTCACCGTAAGAGCCCAGGCCCACTGTTCAGAAGCATCACGGGACCTAGAGCTGGACAAAAAGGTCTAGAGTCTAGAGGATTCCTGGTTCACTACATATGGTGTGAAATCCGTATGGTATTTTTTGTATTAAAATATTTTCCAGGTGATTCCGATGAGCGGCCAAGGTTGGTGACACCTAGTCTGGCTTGAGTCAGTGGCTCTCCAAGTGTGCTAAGGCATCAGCCTCCCCAAGAACTTGTTAGAGATGCAAATTTTCAGGTCTCCACCCCAGACCTACTGGATCAGAAACTCTGGGTGTGCGGATCGGCAATCTGAATAATAAGCCCCAGAAGGTTCAAGTCTGAGAACCCCTGGTTGATCTCTAAGGGGCCTTTGCTCTTGCCCTACGAGTCTTTATGTTTTAAATGTTCCACAGACATCTGTGATGTCACCTTAGTCTGGGAGGCACTTGGCAAGGAAAACCAAGACCCAGAAAGTTACACGGCTTGACCACGTTCATGGTCATGCAGTGACCCAAACAGGGACAAAAGCCCTGACTCTTGATTCTCAGAACTCGAGCTCACTGTGAGCCCTCTTTCAGCCTTTGAGGAGTACAGGCCAGAGCTTTTCCATCTCTACATTCTATAAACACGTACATACTCTTTATCGCCCCTTTGAGCTCCCACCGAATTCTGCCTTGCCCGGCTAATTAACTTTTCCACGAGGCAGGCTGTGGCCTCCGGGTGTCAGGCACGCTGGCAATACTTGTCCCCTACCACGTTGGTGGCCCTTGGGCAAAACGGCTCCTCCCACTATCCTTACCTCCACCGCCCTTGTCCCGTCCTCATCACAGGATAGGGTAGCGTAATCACACGGCTTTCCTCTTCTAGATGAGACGCAGACAGCTCGCTCAATATTAATAGAATGAATGGAATATATTTGCCTGCCAGTCGGCTTTTGTATAGCATCTTTTCCTTTAACATTTTATTGTCGAGCGCGTTATTTGTGTTTAAAAGGTGTTGAATGTAACGTGATGCAATCTGTTCTGACGTGGCAACTTTTTGAGGTAAAATTCACAGAACGTAAAATGAACCTTTTTAAAGCATACAATTTAGCGGCACTGAGTGGCTCCCAGGGGCTCCGTGTGACTGGAATACCAAGCTGAAGGTGGGCTGAATTTGGAGGGATAAGGAGAAGGGTAGACCTTGCCGATATGTTCCCCACATGGCACACGTTGTGGGTTAAGATGCGACAGTGGGAGTCTGCGGTCTTCGGATGTGAATCGACCTCCTGGAGGTTGTTGTGACTGTGGATATTCAAAGGAGACTCTTTGCTGGGGACAGTGATGCAGAGAGATTAGAGAAAGCATTCAGACAAATGCTGGCGAGGCACCCTCGTCTCTCTGCCCTTCCCTCCTCCTCTATGAATGGACCGTAAGAGGAGGGCCTCTCACTATTGCGCAAACATCACCACTATCTAGTTCCAGAACCTTTTCATCACCCCAGAAGGAAACCCCATACCCATGAAGCAGGTTTCCCTTTACTTCCAGCCTCTGGCAACCATCAATCTACTTTCCGTCTCTGTGGATTTGTCTACATTTCATCTAAGTGGAACCATCCGGTACGTAACCTGTCGCGACGGGCTTCTCTCATTTAACTCAGCGTTTAGCGATCCATCCACGTAGCACGTGGTGGTGGTTCGTTCCCTGTTATGGCTGAGTAGCGTTCCGTTGTGTGGATAGACCACATTTTGCTTAATCGTTCGTCCACTGATGAACGTTTGGGTTGTTTCCACCTCTTAGCTGTTGCGAACAGTGCTGGATGAACCTTCGTGCCCAAGTATTTGTTTATCTATTTTCAATTCTTGAGGGAGCCCATTCACCTTTAAATGTGGAGCAGATGTGTATCGGGGTGGGTGATAGAGGGCAGCGGGCATAGCCACGTTTTTTGGTCCTCATTTGGGGCCTCACATCATTATTCTTTTGTAAAGGCCCAAATGGCTACAACGGAGAAGTTGTGTGACCCACCTCATCTTCTATATGCGAAGGGTGGGGACCCTGCCCAGCTTTCAGCTTGGATGAGAGACTCAGCCCTGGCGAAGGACCTTCGGTTCCAACTAGCACCGTGTCGAGGGGAAGGCTTTTGGGTTTCGTCACTTAATCACAACTTCCTGTTATTTCAGAAGGATGAAAAGATTATTGTTCATAGAAAAAGGTACCAGATAGTAGACAGCAGCTAAGAAAGCGTGTTCTGAGGAGGATCTTTTTAATGACCGAGGGAAACCATTTCAATCTAATATGGCTATTGGCGGAAGAATCCGGCCGGAGGTCCCAAACCCAGCTGTGGTAAATCACAACCTCCCTAGTTTCGCACCATGTGAAGAAAACATAGCGTATCTCCGGGAGCTACGGAAGGGAAACAAACACACACAGAAAATGGAAGCTGCAAACTGCTAATATCTCTTTGTAGTCTGGTTGCCATGGCTCTTGGTTCCTGCAAAATACTGGCAGGCCTACTCCAGAAAGTGGTTAACGAAGGAGTTGATAACCACAGAGGCGTTTACAGATTCCTATCTTTCAGGCTCTCCTACCAGCCTGAAGCCTTCTGACTAAGACTTTACTCCCACCTTCTTATGGTTTCTGGAGCTGCCGGTGATTAAGGCGACACAGGAAGAAATGAAAGAAAACCCCACTCAGAACACAGCAGCCGGTTCGCCACTGAGGCTCCCAGGGGCTCTGTGTGACTGGAATACCAAGCTGAAGGTGGGCTGAATTTGGAGGGATAAGGAGAAGGGTAGACCTTGCCAGTATGTTCTCCACAAGGCACACGTTGTGGGGTTAAGATGCGACAGTGGGAGTCTGCGGTCTTCGGATGTGAATCGACCTCACGGTGGTTGACGTGAATGTGGATATTTGGAGACTCTTTGCTGGGGACAGTGATGCAGGGAGATTCGAGAAAGCATTCAGACAAATGGTGGCGAGCCACCCTCATCTCTCTGCCCTTCCCTCCTCCTCTATGAATGGATCTGCAAGAGGAGGGCCTCTTCTGGTCCCCGGGACCCCAAGAAGCCTCCCCCTTGTCTCTTTGTAAATCAGCTTTATTGAAGTAGAACTTAGATACAATAAGTGACATACGTTTAAAGTACAAAATTTGCTCAGTTTGACACCCTGAAACCACTGCCACAATCAACATACAGAATATTTCTCCTTCAAAAGTGTCCTTGTACCTCTTTGTTGTTCATTCTAACCTTAGGCACCAAGTGATCTACATTGCATCACCCCAGGTTAGTTTGCACCGTACATACTCTGTGTTGTCTGGCGTCTTTCGCTCCGCGTAGGGATTTTGTGATTCAGCCCTATGATTGCGCATCACAGCCCATCGTGCCTTTTTATTACTGAGTTGTAGCGTGTTCCATCATGCACCTCTTTTTGTTTATCCATCTTCGTGGTGGTTGGGTTGTTCCTAGTCTGTGGCTATTGTTTCTCCTCTATCTCTAATTGTCCTTCTCTCCTGGGGCACCTGGGTGGCCCAGTCGGTTCGGCGGCCGACTTCAGCTCAGGTCATGATCTCGTGGTTCATGAGTTTGAGCCCCGCGTCGGGCTCTGTGCGGACAGCTTGGAGCCTGGAGCCTGCTGCGGATTCTGTGTCTCCCTCTCTCTCCGCCCACCCCACCCCCCGGCTCACGCTGTCTCTCTTGCTCTCTCTCAAAAATAAACAAACATAAAAAAATAAAAATTTGTCTTCTCTCCTGCCTCTACCCCCTTAACATAGAAATATGCCCAATCTCTTCCATCTTTAGAAAAATACTTTCTTGACCCAGCAAACTTATGTGCCCAGTTGGGAATAGTGATGGACTGGGCTTTTCTGGAACATTCTGAGATGTTGTAGGCATAATCCAAATATATAAGGCAGGTGAATCTAAGAGGCCTATCACAGTCATGTCATAAGCCAGCCTTTGCAGACATAGTTTATCTAATCTGTATGTTTCTCAGGGCTGGCTCACAGTCTCTACAAGTGGCGGCTTTAGACTGGGATACCCCTGGACTATTTTTCTTCCTTTTTCTGGACCAAGCAACCATTCTGTGCCTCACTTTCCCCTTTGGAAACCAGGAAGACCCTTTATTTATAATTATTTAAAATTAGTGAACCAAGTAAAAGTCAAAGAATCCTGGCCTGGGTAGAGAAAAGGCAGTGACCAAATTGTAAGGATTTATATCTCATCTTGAGTATTGTAAATACTGGGGTCAAGTTGGGGTCAAGGATAACTATTTGTTTTAAATCATAAAGTATAGGACAAGTCAGGGGCGTCTGGGTGGCGCAGTCAGTTAAGTGTCCAACTCTTGATCTCGGCTCCGGTCATGATCTCACTGTTGGTGAGTTCGAGCCCAGCATCGGGCTGTGGGCTGATGGTGCGGAGCCTGCTTGGGATTCTCTCTCTCCTTCTGTCCGCCCCTCCCCTGCTTGTGCTCTCTCTCTCTTAAAATAAGTAAGTAAACTTCAAAATTTGTTTTGAAAAGTACAGAACAAGCTGTATAAGTTATACTCCTAAAATTGTAAGTGCTATGGGTGTTATCAGTGATAGAATAGTCTGAGATAAAATTGGCAAACTGCCAGGGTCTGACACCATGTCTCATGCATAGTGGTCACAAAAAAAGTGTCAAGTAACTGAACCCACCTCTAATGAGGCAGACGGCTGGGCTAGATGCTGGGTCATCCTTACCCATGGAGGTCCTTGTTGGGTATTGGGTTGGCACTGTGACTGGAGCTTACACCAGAACTTTCTCCACGAGGCTCGACAGAAGATGGAAAGATGAGGACGAGGCGTTTCCACAACCCCAGATGGAAATGGTTATAGTGACGTAAGAAGCCAGACAGAATTCCCTGATCGTGTTTTGTTTTTTTTTTAATGTTTATTTATTTTTTAGAGAGATCGCCAGTGGGGGAGGGGCAGAGAGAGAGGGAGACACAAAACCCAAAGCAGGCTCAGGCTCCGAGATGTCAGCACAGAGCCCGACATGGGGCTCGAACACACATGCTACGAGATCATGACCTGAGCTGAAGTCCTGGAACTCACGTGCTGTGAGATCATGACCTGAGCTGAAGTCAGAAGAAGCTTAACCAACTGAGCCACCAAGGAACCCCCCTCCCTGATCATGTTTAAAAATCATAGTCTTTGCAGGAAGAGGTGACTGTACTCAACGTTGTGGAACTCAGCAAGTCATGAGGCCCCCCAGAGGTTCAGTGTTACCATGTGTAGAATGGGTGTACCAATGCCACGCTCCAGTGTGGTTTAAGGACAACATGAAGTGATGGGCATAGAGTGTGCACTGCCCATGCCCAGACCATTGTACATATTTAAAGGCAGTGGCGATGATAATGGTGTTAATATTCCAAGAAGGCTCCTCTTTGTGTTTCTGTGGTAGAATAATGGCCCCCAAATATGTCCCTGTCTTAATCTCTGAAACCTGTGAATATATCGCCTTGCACGACAAAAGGGATTTTGTAGATTCTTTAAGATCTTGAGATGTGGAGCTTATTCTATACAAACCTGGTGGGCCCAATGTAATCACAAGGGTCCTTAAACGAGGAAGATAGTGATGCTTGGAAGATGTGATGCTTTCAGGAAGGAAGAAGGGCCCACAAAGGAAAGAATGCCAGTGGCTTCTAGAAACCAGAGAAGGCAAGGAAATGGATTCTCCCCTAGAGACTCCAGAAGGAACAGCCTTGCTGACACCTTGATCTTGGCCTAGTGGGATCCATGCCAGACTGCTAATCTATCGAACTGTAAGATAACGAATCTGTGCTGTTCTGAGCCACTAAATTTGTGGTAATTTGTTACAGCAGCCATAGGAAATTAATACAGTCTCTAAGGCAAAGCCAGGATTCCAAACGTGACTGGAGCCTCCACCAGAACTTTCTCCATGAGGTTAGACAGAAGATAGAAAGATGAGGACAAGGTGTTTCCACAACTGCCGATGGAAATGGTTGTAGTGACGTGAGGGGCCAGGATTCTAATTCTCGAGTACTTGGTCATGACCATTTCAAGTTCCTGGGGAGTACACAGAAAGGACATTCCAAACAAGTGGATAATGCTTTTTTACTAGCTACAGACATGGCCCTACACCTCTAGGTGGGAAATCTCACTTTGGCCAGCTTGCCTAGGCCCTGGGTGGCCCTCAAGGAGTTGAGCAATCTTGGAAATGAAGCTGTAAGGCAATCGAAGTTGGCCTTTCATGGGCCCTGCTTTGCTACAGCTTTGACTTTGCGTCTTCACTTGCTAATGAGGCAGACGGCTGGGCTAAATGTTGTATCACCCTTACCCATGGAGGTCCTTGTTGGGTATTGGGTTGCTAAGGTCATTCAAATTGAGACATCTGAGAGGCAAGTGATTTCTGACCTTCTCTGAAATGATACTTCTCTGATATCAAAACTTATCAATAATAATTTAAGATATCACTGCATCTTTGAATAGTATTCGAGGGTAGAAAATTCTTTGGGACCCTAGAATACTATTCAGGTAACTTGACTCTTGTGTTGGGAGCATTTACTTGGATACAACTTACGGAATGGATCGTGGTTGCTCTCCAGAGAACACTAAACATGAATAGGATCCTATTCATTTCCATATACTTAATTTCTTGCTGACCTAGCCAATATATGTTAAACGTAGACCTACGATACACGCTTTAATATGGTAGTAATTGATTTCTTTTAAGAAACCATGTGCCAAATATAAACCTTTCGAAAAAAAATTACTACCAATTGGAATTTAGAGTACCATGTGTTTAGTCTGTAGAAAGCTGATAGCCACACTAACATGGTCATTTATTACTTATTGAATTTGGTTAGTCTTTAGGTCCAATGCCATGCGCATAGTAGGCTCACAGCAGTCATAAATGATAGATTTTTTTTTAAGTATATGAGCTCAGGTCATGATCTCACGGTTCATGAGTTCGAGCCCTGGGCTCTGTGCTGACAGCTCAGTGCCTGGAACCTGCTTCAGATTCTGTGTCTCCCTCTCTCTCTGCCCCTCCCCCACTCGTGCTCGCTCGCTCGCTCTCTCTCTGTCTCAAAAATAAACATTAAAAGTTTTTTTAAATAAAAAATGTATATGATTCCACCATTCTCTGGCTTTATGAATGTGGAAACTCCCACATAAGCACAGCCAATTACCTGGCTTTCCAGACGCTTTCCAATAAATCAGACAGAGAGCCCAGGCTCAGTCTATCAGTGTCCAAGGGCTGCACAATGGTAAAAGCCAGACATATCAATTCACAAATGAAACCAAAACATTTTTCCCCTAATTCATCATTTCACATCAATATGGTAGTTTGTGAGTTGTGTTTGACACATTCACACTCTACAACCGATCATCTCCAGCTCTGGTTTGATTTAAATTACTATTACTCAGAATCATCTTCTGAATTAAATCAACCAACACAGGCATCCATATGCAAAAATATGAGAGTTTAAAGTGTCCTTGGGAAATTAAAATACAGGCAGGAAAGAAAAATCTTAAGGCAGTATATACCATCAACTGAGCAGAACACATAATAATGTGGCTACAAAATAAAGATCATCTTTTCTTTGACAGTCCAGTTATAATGATCTGATTTGGCCACAAGTTGTTGTTTTTTTTTTTTTTAGACAACTTTACTGAGATGTAACTCACATACCATACAATTCCCCCATTTAAACGTGTACGATTCAGTGGTGTTTACTGTATTCACAGGGTTGTGCAACAGTCACCTTGACAATCGTTTTTGGAACATTTTCTTGAGTCCTAAAAGAAACCCTGTACCCATTACCAGTGACTACCCCCATTCCTTCAATCCCACCCCGGGCCTAGGCAATAGCGAATCTAGTTTCTAGCTCTGTAGATTTGCCTATGGCGAACCTTTCGTACAAATGGAATCATAGAGTATGTGACCTTTTGTGTTTGTCCGCTTAGGAGTCGATGGCCGTTTGGGTTGTTTCTACTCTGTGGCTCCAAGAATAATGCTGCTGTGAACCTAAGTGTACAAGTCACTGTGCGGACATTTATTTTTTTTTTTCATTTCTCTTGGGGATATACCTGGAATTCTGGAATTTCTGGGTCATATGGTAACTCTATGTCTAATCTTTTGAAGAACTACCAGATTGGTTTCCAAAGTGGCCGCACCATTTTGCATTCCCACCAGCACTGTGTGAAGGTTCCAATTTCTCCACATCCTTGCCAACACTAGTTACTGTCAGTCTTTCTATGATAGCCACCCTGGGTGCGTGTGAGGTGATATCTTATCGTGGTTGGCCGTGAGTCTTTTCCTAGGACCACGGGTTTAGGGAAAGGAGTTTGGGGGTCGGAGGGGGGGTATGGGTAGGGGAGATCAGGGGCAAGGGCATAAAGGTAGGAATCCCCCTCCCCCAGAGTGTTGATTTCATCTGTTGAAAGCCAGTCATTTGGGTTTGCACAGAGGATCTGCGTAGGGAAGTAGAGAGGGATAAGACTAGAAAACTCCATCAAAGGGAAAACTGTACTTAAACAGGCAGAGGGTCCTGTAGGCTGGGTCAGTGTGTGCAGGAAATGGTAGACATTGAAGGGGGTTTGATGACAAAAGTCTTGCTCTATGAGGATTAATTTGGACATACAGAATATCTTGTGTGGGAGAGAGGGACAGGTGCTAGAAGCATTGCATGAGGTCAGCCATCGGATTGGAATGCTGGTGTTGCACGCACCCAAGTGGGAGCCAAGGTGACTCTCAGAATGCCACCCTGGGTCCCTGGGGAAATTCTGGTGTCCTAAGAGAAATAAAGAAGTGAGAAAGAGCAGCTATTTTGTGGGCTGGAGAAAGGGACAGGGTGATTTTCATTTTATAAATGTCACGTCTGGGGGCGTTTTGGACAGCAGGAGGGATGAAACATGGAGAGAGGTTTTGGTTCGAACAGGGGTCTACAAACTCCAATATTTTGTGATAAGTGAAAATTACATGAAACTCCAATTTCAGTGTTCATAAATACAGTTTTTTGGAACTCGGACGTGCCTATTCATTTGCATGTTGTTTCTGGCTGCCTTCATGCTGTGAAGACAGAGCTGAGTCATTTCAACAGGGACTGTATGTCCTACAAAGCCTAAAATATGTATTATCTGGCCTTTGGCAGAGAAAGTTTACCGACCCTTGGGTTGAAGAGAAATTTGGGAGGTGTGGCCTCCTTACTGTGATACTTAAGGCCGAGAAAGCCTGAGAGTGACACGAATTGAGAAGTTGTATAGCAAAAAGTGGGCTGGAACCAGTCCTCGGGGCAGCTTCTATTTAGGGAACAGAGGGAGGTAGGCGAATCAGTGAAGAGAATAGGTAAATAATTTTAAGTACACCTCAACTTAATTGAACGTGTCAACTCCCAGACTACTTGATTGCTTGGTGGTTTAAACACACTCCCAAAAGGAAGATCCAGAAATGAAGTTGCAAGCTGGGGTGGTTGGGACGAGCCTGTGACAAGGAGACCTTTGTCCTGAGCAAATCCCCACATCCAGCCTTTCCTCCCTCCTCCCCCAACACGGTGCGACGTCTCACTCCTGCCTTGTTCCAGGAAGACCTGGCTTCTAGCTAATTCTCTCTGAAGGGGGTATGAGGAAGAATATTCCACTAAGGCAAATGTTTGATAAAAGCTCAGAGTGCTATTCCTGCCCTAAGACTTGGATCTTAATAGGGGAAATTTAACACACCCTAAGGACTCTCAACCCTGGGAATTTCAGGTAAACAGGGAATCGTGTAAGAATACGGTGGGGGAGGGTGTCGGTGGGTAGATCCTTGCACTGTCCCACCAACGAGGCTAATTGTGAGTGCCAGCCATGTAGGGGTTGAACCCACCAGCCTGCCAAGTGGCCTTGGGGGATTTACTCCAATATTCTGTTTTGGTAACTCACGTGGACTCTGCCTGCCCTGACAGCCGTGAGCCCGGTGTGGGGCTTGAACTCACCAACTGCGAGACTGTGCCCTGAGCTGAAGTCGGAGACTCAACTGACTGAGCCACCCAGAGGCCCCCAAGTCACTTTTAAATGAGAGGCATAGAAGCATTAGAGTCTCCAGGATTTACTTAAGTCATCATTGTAGACTGGCTATGTCAATAGCAATGAAGTTTAGAGGAAAACATTTCCATTAATGTTGCAAGTGAAATGGTTTCTTCCTGTCCTTGGGCCCAGCACAAGGAGTGGGGAACAGAAAGTCATTCCCAGGAGTTGCCCTCCCTCCCAGCCCTGAGTACACCGCAGGGCAATAGTTGTGGCTGAATGCCCAGGCCCAGAACCACGAGCAACTAACCTGTGCCCTTGAAAGGAGGAAACACATTGTGTTCGTGGACTCTGATCTTTGGGAGCAAACACCGCAGCTCTTGTGGGAGGCCCTTGTGGGCCCAGACCCGATAGAGCTTGTGCTCTCTCTGACCAGTTCTCCGTCTGCCATTTGTTTCTGGGGCTATTCAGGAAGTACCAACTGGTGTCAGTCACCCCGTGAAGTATGGATGTAATAAATTACCCTCCATCTATACACGCATACCCCTACTCACTTAGCTTATCTCACCCAAGGGACTAGGAGAGTTATGGAGGAACTGTATTAGCAGAACTTACAACTTTGTTTGGAGAAATCAGACCCTGATTTTCCTTCCGACCCCCACCTACCCAAATTAGTGTACACTCTGTTTTCTTCTGAGTGTGTGCCCACAGCAAGTTGACTGTTGACTGGCAGTCGATGAAAATGTCTCACTCTCCGTCCAATATGGGGCCATCAAAACCTTCATAATACAATGTAACTGCTGAGGTGCAAATGATCTTAGCAAGGATCTGGTCCACTGAGCACCGACTCCCTCCCTTTCATATATTGGGAAACCAAGGCCCCAAGAATTTGAGTGCTTATAAAGGATAATAGTTGCGACAAAACTTGGAACAGAATTCAAGGCACCTTGACTCACAATCCAAAGCAGCTTTCTACCAGTCCCAGCTGAGTTGATGAATGTAAAAAAAAAACTTTGTAAATAAAATGATAACACCCATGAAGATGTGAAACACTGTGACTTAGAGGTACTAATCACAAATTACCCGTCCTTTGAGATGCCTCAGTGAGGATCTTGACAGACACACTTGTAATCCTGCCCTAAGTAACAAGCTTTCTGAGACACAAGGAGCCACCAGAGGCCCACATCTAGAGACGTGAGGGAATGAGCCAAGGAGATGCTGTGGAATATAATTTTGCAGGCAGAAATCGAAAAGAATTCCTTAGTACAAACCCCTCTAGTTCTGTGCGGTTTTGTGTTTTTGCTTTAACTGAACTAAGAGAAACACCAGCTTCTTGATTGCAAGGGACTTTCTACAGAGACTAAAGGGTCACGCATTCCCACGCACCACCCTGCCTAGTGTGGGGGCCAAGGTCATACCACCCCAAACATGCCACTTTGGTATATTGATTATTTTTTTTTTCTTGGTATATTGCTTATTTTCAATAAAAGCTACTTAAGAGACAGCTTGCCCAAAAAGGGCACAGAGACCCTCCTCTGTCCCCCCCACTCAAAAGGCAGGAAGTAAGTCTCCCCATGTGAAACTTGCCTTCCTGTACCAGGAGGGAAAGAGATTTCCTTATCACTAGAGATAAGGAATTTACAGCTGACAGGCTATATAAACAATGCGTATTACTGCTTACTAATTTACTACCCCTGCCCAAAGTCTCTTTAGAATTCCTTCCTGGGGCGCCTGGGTGGCGCAGTCGGTTAAGCGTCCGACTTCAGCCAGGTCACGATCTCGCGGTCCGGGAGTTCAAGCCCCGCGTCGGGCTCTGGGCTGATGGCTCGGAGCCTGGAGCCTGTTTCCGATTCTGTGTCTCCCTCTCTCTCTGCCCCTCCCCCGTTCATGCTCTGTCTCTCTCTGTCCCAAAAATAAATAAACGTTGAAAAAAAAAAATTAGAATTCCTTCCTAACTGAAGCTCCCAAAGTTAAGCGGTTTTTGTTTGTTTGTTCGTTTGTTGTTTTGTTTTGTTTTGTTTTCATCCTGTCAGTTAAAAACTGCCTGCTTTAGATTTCAATTTCGTCATTAGGCCTCCCCGCAGGCACATAATAAAACTTGGGTTTATTCTCCTGTTAATTTGTTAAATTATTCCTAAACCAGCTGGAAGAATCTTGGAGGGAAGGGTAAAATTTCCTCCTTCCTACACTAGACAAGCCACAAGGCCCCCTGCATTAAGGGCTGCAAAATTAGAGAATAAGGGTCAAAACATCTGAAAAGCAGTGACAGCGCAAACTTCGTATAACGGACCACAGAGGCACGTAACTACCCGAGGTCAGAGAAAGAGCTGGGTAGAGAGCGCTGGGTGGGGGCGCCTGGGTTGCTCATTCTGTTAAGTGTGTGACTTTGGCTCAGGTCATGATCTCACGGTTCGTGAGTTCGAGCCCCGCTTCAGGCTTGGGCTCTCTGCTGTCAGTGTGGACCCTGCTTCGGATTCTCTGTCTCCCTCTCTCTCTGTCCCTCTTTTGCCTGCCCGCGCTCTCTCTCAAAAGTAAATAAATATTAAAAAAAAAGAAAGAAAGAAAGAAAGAGCTGTGTGTGTGAGTGACAGGTGAATGGGAGGAAAGATGGATGGATAGATGGGTAGGTGAGAAGGAAGGAAAGGAATAGAAGAAGGAAGCGAATAGGCCAAAAACATCCGTTGTAATCCATCTCTGGGTGGCGCCTTTAATTTTCCAACCTCCGCTTCTCCGTATTTGATACGTTCCGGTATTTTCGTACAGTCGGTCAACGACGACAACAGCAATTCTAAAACAGGTGCAATTTGCAAAGGGGCTCGATGGACGGTGACAGACACAAAGCCCTTGAAGTTCCCAGCCCTGCCCGCCAGGCAATTCTGCTTTCTCTTGGGCTCTTTCCCATTCCTCATCCACGTGGAGGCTTCAAGAAATCCCACTAGATGAAGTCCAGACCACATCTAAGACAGAACCCCCTACACGTGAACTTTTCTCCGACCCTTTTGGCGACTTGGGCTTGCTGGAGATAAAAAGTTGCCTTTAGATACAGTCATCACCACCCAGCGCCCAGGGCTGTCATTCGGTTTTCACCAATACCGGCTCAACTCGCCCCTGAGAAAATGTCTTTGAAATTATGACCTTCACTCAGTGCCTCCAGGTTAATTTTGCCGCCCCCCCACCTCCCCCCCGGAAGAATCTGAAACCATTGGACAAACCCAATTTGATTCGCAGAGAGCTATTGGCCCAAATCCAAACTTTATCTCTTGGCCCTGAGAAAATAGCTGTGGTTTGGATATGTTAATCATTTAGCTATTAAGATCTCTCCCTTTGCCGTTGTATCTTTTATCTACCGATTGCTTGACAAAATTCTTCTATGGTGCTTTCTTCATATTTTTTTTAACTCTACAGTACTCTTAAGGCTAAACGACATGATATATCTCCCAGCTACCAAAGACGTCAGGAAATAATACGCTTTGACTCTAAAGAATGTGGAAACAGGAGAATGAAGGTTTTCATGACATTTGGATGGAGTCCATTTTTAAACCCAGATCAAAGAAGGCTACTTAAACCGGGAAAAATACACGTTATCCAGCATGTTTTGGAAAATTCATTCGAGGGTTTTGGAAACACTTGGGTGGGATCGTAGGAACCTCTAAGAAGCAGGAACTATAATTTTTAACTTCTGTAGAATTCGTGACATTTGGGTTTAATTTTGGTTGGTTTCAGAGACTGAAACAATAGGTATTTTCCTTTCTAAACACGTGTTTTGGTCTCTAATATGCGCTAGGAAGTTTTCTATTACAATAAAGGAGTCAAAGTTGGATGAGATCTGGCCCAGTGTCTGACACATTATAGACAACAAATCATCACTCAGTGAATGAACAACTAAAATCTGGTCTTATTCACGTGAGATTGAAAGTGTCTCCCATCCTGTCAGGAGCGAGGTTTTAGGGTTTGTCCACCAGGTTCCTGGAAGTGTCACAAGCCACAACCTGTCTTGCAGAGGGCTCATCTCGCTGCAGTCTGTTCACCTCTGGCGTGGTGAATGTGAGCGTCTGTGATGAGAGGTTTTAATGTAATAACAGTGATAATAATACCATCCAGCATTTATCAAACGCTTACTTCTTGGAAAGTACAGTGCTAGCGGGTTTCCTTTATATCTCATTTAACCCTTCCAGTCCACATATTTGCTGTTACTGCTGTTACACGTGCGGAAACCGTAGCTGCAGACGGGTTCCGTGATTTGTCAGCACCCAGCTCTGCAAAGTGTTAAGGGCAGGAATCAAAACCAGGATTGATTTACACGTGCCTCTGCGGTGCTACACGTTGTAACAATGCTAGGAAATCTGATTTGCCAGGCAACGTGTTAGCCTTGGTTTGGACTTTTTGAGTATCAATTTAAGTGATCGATCATACAGTTGACATGTAGAAAGCTAACTCTGTCAGTCATGTGGAAAAGGGACTGGAGTCCTAGGAGGAACCGGGGGGGGGGGGGGGGGGCTAGCTGAGCAGCACGTGACTCTGACAGTAGGGCAGGGGACAGAGGATAAGAACCTGAAGAGAGAGCTTGGAGAAAATGGAGCCGATTCAAGCAATAACTCCGACAGAACTTGGTGAATCCATTGAAAGGAGGCGAGGAAAGCATCTAACCTTATT
Source organism: Prionailurus bengalensis (assembly GCF_016509475.1). Lineage (NCBI taxonomy): Eukaryota > Metazoa > Chordata > Mammalia > Carnivora > Felidae > Prionailurus > Prionailurus bengalensis. The sequence continues at coordinate 9,969,541 of NC_057361.1, forward strand.
TTAAGGATTTTAGGGCAAATCCCTGGAAATAGGGCGGGAGGAGGGAGTATGGGGATGATGGGGGCAGGGTGGCCAGGAACCTGGTTTGGAAAGTACATCTTTGGGAGTGATTCTCCAGTGAAGAGGTGGGACGCACGGAAGGCGGTCAAAATACAGGGCTGGGGGGATAAGGGCCACGTTGCCTATAGAGTGAGACTTCTCTGCTCCTAAATTGCACGTACGTCTGAGAGTGGGAGAGCATGTCTATTAAATCGTAGGGTTTTCAAAAAAAAATTGAACTTTCAACGACTCTCGGTAGGAAACCAAACTAAATGCTAGAATCCGGTGAATTTCTACCCACTTCCATTCAGAAACAACGAGCTGCTTTGCCACTGACTCCCAGAGTCACACAACGGCTTTTCCTGGTGGTTTTGCCTGGCATGTTTATGCAATTCCTTCTCGGAAACATCCAGTCTCCCCGGCCTGAATAAAATTTCTCTCCCCAGGGTGGGGAGAGTTCTAATGTCCCCGAGGTCTGCCTGCCGGCCCCAGCCCCTTTGTGGCTGTGTTAAGGTATCCTGTCATTTGGGCTTAAATTTCAAATTCCAGTGCGGCTTTGCACTTGAAGCCTGCGGCTTTGCGCAGAGCCTGGCACTCCGTCCCTTTTCTCCGCGACATCATCGTCTTTCTAATTACAGAGAGCGTCACCTTTACTTAAGACGAGTGAGGGCTGTCGGGGAGGGGGTTTTCCTTCCTCCAGTTTTAAGGCCGCAAGAGCTGGTTTTGACCCTCTGTGTGCATCATGGCGCGTCCTGGCTTCTCCAGGAGCAGAAACTTCCCCGAAGGTGATAATGTTTCCAGCCAGGCCTGCGCCCATGTCCCCCTGCGGCGAACTTGGGAACCCTTTGACTTCCCGCTGGGAGAGGAAGTCTGTCCTCTGAGCCGCTCTGATGTTTCTCCTCTTTACCCAGCCTTTCTGTTGACAGTGGTGACTTTCCAGACTTCTCGGTCGTTCTGCACCTACCCCACTCTCTCGGCAACCGAGGCTGAGAGCAGAAAACCCACTGGTATTTTTGCAATCCATGTGAAGATAGAGCAGGCCAGCCATTAGCTGCTGAATTTCCACAGGACGCCAGGGTTTAGGGGAGAGCGAATGTCAGTTTGGGCGCAAGTATTTTGGGCATAGTTCACACTGTGATACAAAGCAAGGCCATTAAAAGGTTAAAATATGTTCCTTTGTGTCCCTAAAAATTCCTTACTGGGTAGCTTGTGGTTTGCTACCCTCGATGCCTGCCTTCATTGCATCTCCCTGCTAGAATCTTCCGTGCATGATCAGTTACTGAGGTCACAGGAAATCTGGCTGTACTTGGCTTTCTCTGAATCAGCAAAAGAGTAAGTGACTCAAGATAGGGAGTAACAAATTGAGAGTAACTAAGGAAATTTCTGGTGACAGGCCCAAGAGTGGATTAATTTAAGGACCAGATTTCCTTGTAACCCTTGTAACTCTCCCGCCTGGCTGGGGAGAGTATGGACCGTTTTTATGTGTTTGCTGCAAACGAATATAGACATGTTTGAGTTTTTCATGGGCCTCAACTACTCGGATAAGAATGCAGACTGTGACAAGGCTGAAGATGCTATGAATTATTCCCTGTGAGGGAAAAGAGAGCAGAACAGGTAAACCCGCGTTCAAAGGGACCAGCACATGGGATTCTTTACGACACACAACTTCTAAGAATCCTCTGATGGAAGGCCTCTTCTAAGAAAGGCAGATATTTACACATAAGGTGTAGTGTTGTGTAATAAAAGTATCACTATACGCTACACAAGGATAGAGAGAGAAATGACTGTTTCCATGGCTCTGGGCAGGGGAGCTAGTGGAAGCATTTGGGCTAAACAGTGGGTGAGTAGGATTTGCCAGAAGGGGAATAAGTGAGAGAGAAATCCCCGCATAGGAGAAGAACATACCCCAAGGCACAAAACTGTGAAGAAGCAGGACGTGTTCACGGAAAGCCTAGAATTGCAAATGGCGTCAGTACAAGGTACATGGGAAGTTGGCTGTGAAGGGCCATGTTGAATTTTATCCATCAATCAACCAAAGATGGTTGGGCTCCTTCCTTCCTTTCTTTCTTTCTTTCTTTCTTTCTTTCTTTCTTTCTTTCTTTCTCTTATGTATATGTCAATCAGGTATATCTATGTTTCTTTGGATTTTTATTTCAGTGAAACAGCTGAGAATGAACAGAGTAAAAAGCCATGGGGACGTATTTAAAAATCAAATAGTAGGGTGGCCTGGGTGGTTCGGTATGACTCTTGGTTTTGGCTCGGGTCATGATCTCATGGTTCGTGGGTTCGAGCCCTGCATTGGGCTCTGCGTTGGCAGCAGAGAGCCTGCTCGGGATTCTCTCTCTCCCTCTCTCTCTGCCCCTCTCCCTGTTCATTCTCTCTCTCTCTCAAAATAAGTAAATAAAGTTTAAAATAAATAAATGAAAATCAAAATCAAATAGTCCTCATAAAACTTATGAGACAAACAAGGGTTGCCCAGCCCTTCCACATCCTCAGTCTTATGCCCATAAGCACCCATATTCAACTCTTCTGGCTCTTTCTTCTCTCGTGTCTACCTTCTACCAAATGCTTAATCCTCGTCTATCATAATAGAAAGTCCGAATAATATGTCTAAAAATTAGCTTCCTTCATTATATCAATCCCAGTTCTCCCAATAGTGGTATCACAGTTTGGGGATCAATCTGTATTTATGCTATTATTTCCATCATATATATGAATAACATATATATATATATATATATATGTTATTCAAGTAGTGTACAATAATTATACATTTTTCCCCTAGAGTCAAAATCACATCACTTTTCACTTGCTTTGTCTTTATGTACCTATTGCTAATTCTTCTCATACATTCCAACCTGTGTATGGTCAAACATACAATAGAGCGGATTTATTTGTTTATTATTTATTGCCCCCCAGCCACACTCGTGACATCCTTCCTAGAATCTTTTGTCTTCCTGCTTCAGTCTGAACTGGTTGCTTTCTAGACCTGGTGGGTGACTATCCTCCCAGGATTGTTTCTTCCTACTCTTCTGTGTTGTATCCCCTGACTCTCTGACCGCATATGGTTTTAAAACATGGCCCCAAATCCCTTTGGCCCTCTTCCCACCAATGGTGGTGTGTGTGCCCCCTCCCCTTGGATCTGGGTGGGCTTGCGACAGCTTCAAACAATAGAGAGTGGTAAAAGTAATGTTATACGATTTCGGGGGCTAGATCATAAAACACCTTGAAGCTCCGCCCTTGTTCACTAGGAACACTTGCCGTTAGAGTCCTGAGCCGCCATGTAAAATGGCCCACCACCCTGAGACCACTGCGGGAAGAACACCCACGGATACTCCAGCAGACAGTACCCCCTAAGTCTGGCCTTTAGCCACCTCAGCCTGCGGCTAGATGTGTGAATGGAAGGATTGGATTGGAAGTCGATTCTCTGGCTCCTGTCATTCAAGCCTCCAGCCATTTGACTCACTAGTCCGAGTCATGCCAACTGAGACCTCAGACATCATGGAGGAGAGAAAAGTCATCCTTGTCGTGTCCTTTTTGAATCTCTGACCACATAATAAATTTCTTATGCCACTACATATTTGGGTAGTTTATTGTACAGCAAAATATAACCAGCATACCATATTTTCTTTCCTTTCTTCCTTCCTTCCTTCCTTCCTTCCTTCCTTCCTTCCTTCCTTCCTGGTTTTCTTCCTTTATCATTTTTGTTTGCTTGTTTATTCCCTTGTTGGGGTAGAATATATCCACCAGTGTTTTCCTGAGAAAGAGATGGGAGGTAAATTTTTGAGTATTTTCCTGTCCGAAATGTTATTTTAACTACTCATTTGATTGATGCTTTGGCTGCATATAGAGTTTCTGCTTAACATTTTAGGACGATGCTTCTTCGACTTCCAACATGCTGTGTCCCTATTAAGAATAAGGCCAGAGGTGCCCGGGTGGCTCAGTTGGTTGAGTGTCCAACTCTTGATTTTGGCTCAGGTCATGATCTCACGGTTCATGGGTTTGAGCCCCAAGTCGGGCTCTGCGCTGACAGCGCGGAGCCTGCTTGGGATTCTGTCTCTCCCTCTCTCTTTGCCCCTTCCCTGCTCTCATGCTGTCTCTGTCTGTCTCTCAAAATAAATAAACTGAAAAAAATGTTTTAAAATGAATAGGGTCAATGTAATTCTTTTTTTGTTAAGTTTATTTATTTATTTTGAGAGAGAGACAGAGAGCAAGCAGGGAAGGGGCAGAGAGAGGGAGAGACAGAATCCCAAGCAGGCTCCACTCCATCATTGCCGACAAAGCGCGATGCAGGGCTTGAACCCACGAACCGAGAGATCATGACTTGAGCGGAGATCAAGAGTTGGACGCGTAACCAGCTGAGCCACCTGGGCGCCCCAAGGTCAGTCCAATTCTTAATCCTTTGTGTGTTATCAGCCCACATCCACTCCTGCCACCAGGAATCTTTTATACTTAAAAACAAAAAGAAATTCCGATGGTAGGGAATTTCACAGTGCCTGGATGTCACTCGTGGTTCTTATTTATTTTTGCTGTACTTGTTGATTTATTTTGCTCTCAGCTTTAATCTGGAGACGCTCCTGTTTTAGAATATATTCGCAGGTCATTTTATGATTTTCCTCCTCTGCTTTCCCTGCTCTCTGTGTCTGGAACTTCTATGTATTAGATAGTGGACGTGCTAGACGGACTTTTCTTCACCTTTCTCTCACATGATCCATTGGTGTTTTATTCTCCTTTGGGCCACTTAGTTGCACAATTCATGGGGCAGTAGATAATGTCAGTGGTTTTTTGTGAGATCGTTCAATGGTATGGTGGGGAGATAACCTTTATCATCTAAGCCTTTTGCTGAGAACATTTTTCGGTTCCTTCCAATAAGTCATCCTTATCTTGTTTCGCCTATAATCTTATTTCATGTTTACTATAATCCCTTATGATTCTGAGAAAATTAATTTTAATTTCTTTCAACTTTTCCTTCTTCCCGATTTATCTTTGCCTTCTACAAGTTCCTTCACTTGTGTGTGTTTTGGTTTCTGTCTTTCATATTGCATGCTTTCCTTCGTTCCGTGTTCAGATTTAAGGCTAAAGTATGGGCGATAAAATTAGAAGCTTTGTCAGCGAGCAGAGACGGGGCCCAATCCCAGTTAACTTGCACCGTGGGGTATGCAGCGATTTTCTGCTGAGTTAGATTTGACGTTGGTAGATCTCCAGATATTAGTATCTAAAGATTTAGGATTTAGGATTTATAAATGACCACCTATCGGTATTTGTATCCAGAGACCTGGGAGACGTTGCTTTCTCCTGTTACTGCTACCAATTTGCAAAAAAAAAACAAAAACAAAAACAAAAAAACACAAAAAACACAATGCTGGGATCTGCATTAGGGAGCTATTGCTATAGCCACAAACACCCCCCAGATCTCAATGGCTTACATCAACACTTTTTCCCCCAACGTTACATGAGGGCTGTTGCTGTTACAGGAGGGTTCTGCTGGGCTTGGCTTCATGCGGTTTTGCAATCTGGGACTCAGGCTCAAGAGCAGACACTGTCTGGGGAATTTTGTTCTTCTGGTGAAGGACAGAAGCAACGAGTCGAACCACGGAAGCGCGCTGAAGCTTTTGTTCAGACACGTCTTGTGTATTACTTGCGCCCATTGCATTGGCCAGAGCAAGTCTGATGGCTGCGCCCAGAGTACGTGGGGCAAAGTATTTGCACCCACAGGAAAGCCGAGCAAGGACGAGCCGGGAACCATAATAAAATCTATCACGGTATCTCACGTTGACTCACGTCTCATTTTTCCTGTTCTCTGTATCTTTGGGAAGTTTTAATCTTTCCATCTTTTACTATCGTTTTAATGGGTTTGTGGGAGAGGCAGAGATAAATGTGGGTGTTTCATCTTTAATGTCTAACGAAACATCTGCTGTTCAATCCTCAGTGCTGTTAACGTTGTTGGACCAAACTCAGTGCTTGTCAGAAACAACTCTTGTAGAAAAAGGGGGAAATAAGGATCAACGTTCATATTTGTTTGGTTGAAATTCTCGGGGGGGGAGGGGGTGGGGGTGGAAATCCGTACAAAACGAAAACCAGGGGGCGCCTGGGTGGCTCAGTCGGTTGAGCGTCCAACTTTGGCTCAGGTCATGATCTCACGGTTCATGGGTTGGAGCCCCGTGTCGGGCTCTGTGCTGACAGCTTAGAGCCTGGAGCCTGCTTCGGATGCTGTGTCTCCCTCTCTCTCTGCCCCTCCCCTGCTCATGCTCTGTCTCTCTCTGTCTCTCAAAAGTAAATAAATGTAAAAAAAATTGTCTTTTCATAGAAGAAAAACGAAAATGAATATTTCCCTGGGGGGGGGGGGGCGGCAATGGTCGGGAAGGAACTGGTCTGGCAAACAGGACTGCCAGGCACCTTTCCACCACATAACTGTTGTACATTCTTGGTTTTCTCCCGTGCAAATGCACTCCCTCCTCAGAAACTTAAACTTACCAGTAAATTCCAGCAATGCTAAACCTTAGAAGAATTAACGTGAATTTTTAATATTGTTATGGCTACACTGGCAAATCAAATTGGGTCTCTTCTCAAAAGCTACGAATGATGCAATACCTTTCTGTTTGTTACCCGAGTCCGGTTGCCCAATCTGCAAAATGGAAGGGTTTTATTTAATCTCAGCTGTCCCTCTTCTTGCCTTCTTTCACATTGTTGTCATTTGAATTCCTTGCGGGCGATAACAGATTTTCAAGTCAGAGCGGAGAAGTCAATCTTTCCCTAAAGGAGAACTCTCATTACTCTGTTTGAAAGCGTGCTTTAAAAATTCATACCTTTCCATTCTTCTAAATGAAAAAAAGGTAAGAGAAGAATCCAGAAAAAAAAAAAAATCCCAAACCAAACAAACCTGTTTTGTCGTTTCCAGTACATTAGCAGGGAGCGCCAGAAGGTGGGGGGAACTTGGTAAAAAGATTCACTTCAAGTGTCATTTTCTGAGGACTTTGTTAACCTATCCTCTCCCCACTCCTGCCCCCGGAGAACTAATATTTTGTGTCTCTGTGACAGCCAAAGCTTCGTGTCTGCACTGTGGCACAAACCTCTGATGCAATCATTGACGTGTGTTTCTCTCTCCTGTACTGGAGTGGGGTCCTCATGGCCGCGTAATGCTAGGACCTAGCTTAATCAAATGTCAGTGAATCATTGATAAATTAATATACACTATGTTCTTTTCAAAATCTCATGTAGTAACATGAATACAATCCAAACAAAAGAAACCACTGTCTTTTTGTTTCATGATGCTTTCAGTCCCAATGCCGACCTTTATAAAGATTTCACTTCTCTTACCTACATTCTTTTTTTTTTCTGTTTTTTTTTTAAGATTGTTTCCTTTTTTTTTAACATTTATTTATTTTTTTTGAGAGACAGTGAGAGAGAGCACAAGCAGGGGAGGGGCAGAAAGAGAAAGAGAGAGAGAATCTCAAGCAGGCTCTTCACTGTCAGCATAGAGCCCTGTGTGGGGCTCGAACTCAGGAACCCTGAGATCATGACCTGAGCTGAAATCAAGTGTCAGATACTTAACTGACTGGGCCACCCAGGTGCCCCCCCCCCCGACTAAAATTTTATTTTTAGGTAATCTCTGCACCCAAGGTGGGGCTCGAACTTATGACCCTCAGGTAAAGAGTCACACGCACTAACCGACTGAGCCAGCCAAGCGCCCCTCTTTCTAGCTGTTTTTGTTTTTCCTGAATAACCACAGGGAATAGATGTCACCGATGCATTATTTTTGTTTCAAAATAACATCTTTTTCTTGATTAGAAAAATAATGCATGCTTATCGGACAATACAAAACAAAATACTAAAGCGGTAGAAAGTGCATGAAGTAGAATGTGAATAAACTATGTCATTATCCTACCAAAAAGTAAACAGCTATTAACAGACGTGGAGACAACTGTAATTAACAGATACACATGAGCATGCGCACATGCACACATGCACACACACACACAGTGACAATTAGGAAATAAAAATATAGCCATTAAAATAAAAAATAGATATACTGGCTCTCTGGCAGTGAACTGAACACTCATGTTTACCTCCATTCCTCACAGAATCCTCCTAAAATGGAAATGAGAAGACTATTTTTAAAGGTGAAAACATAGGGGTGCCTGGGTGTCTCAGCGGGTTGAACGTCTGACTCTTGATTTCGGCTCAGGTCATGATCTCACGGTTCGTGAGTTCAAGCCCCATATTGGGCTCTCTGCTGTCAGCAGGGAGCCCTCCTTGGATCCTCTGTCTCTGTCTCTGTCTCTGTCTCTCTCTCTCTCTCTGCCCCTTCCCTGCGCATACTCTGTCTCAAATATATAAACTTAAAAAAAAAAAGGTGAAAACATGGAAGACAGAATGGGATGGGAGATGACAGAAAATGACATTTTAAAAGGTGAACAATGGTTACATGAGTAGAAACTGAACTAAGACACCCAAAAACTAGAACCTGAGCCAGTAGTGCTGGAAGTCCCCAAAGAAATGCCTGTGGTGTACAAGCCCACACAGGCTCAGGGTTTGAGCCACCCGTCACCTCCACAGCTGGAGACACAATGGGGTTGAAGTGAGGAAGAAGTGAGAATCCCAAACCCCTCCCCATCTTGGCAGAAGACTGTGGGTAAGAACAGGGGGATTTTTTTTTTTTTTAACTAGGGGGATTTTGAACTTAAGATTTCAAGTAGAGCTAAGAAAAGGATTATTAATTTTTTGTAATTTTTTTTTCAGATAGAGAGAGAGACAGAGTGTGAGCAGGGGAGGGGCAGAGAGAGAGGGAGACACTGAATCCAAAACAGGCTCCAGGCTCTGAGCTGTCAGCAGAGAGCCCGATGTAGGGCTCGAACCCACAAACCGTGAGATCATGACCGAGCTGAAGCTGGCTATTAACTGACTGGGCCACCTAGGTGCCCAAGAAAGGAGGTTAAACATCTGTGCCATTAACGGCGACATGTCTAGCTGCCTCCCCTACTTGGAACCCAGAGCTCGGCAAGGGTATCATATACTCTAGGCAAGAAATGAAAGAATTCTCAGGAATCACTGACAATACCTAAAGGAACGGACAGCTGGGCATTCCGAGTGAGTCAAAGAGAACGTTCTTTGTTCAAGTCTGCAAAGAACAGAAAAACTTTACTCATAAGTGGGTGTTCCAATCTGCCTCGCTCCTCAATATGAGCAGGCAGTCAGAGGTCACCAGATATCTGAGGGAAGACTGTAGCATGAAAGATGGAGACCAAAACAAAAAAGGAACTTGGAAGAAACAGAGTGCAGAGAGAAGAAAAAATTGATAATAGCAAATCTATAGCTAATATTCTCAGAGGTACAAGGGAAGGCGTTGTACTCCTGAAGCAGGAACAAAACACTATGAAAAAGGAACATTCACCAAATGCTTAGAAATCAGAAGCATGAAAACAAATTACAAATAATAGTAGAAGTTCTGGCAAATAACATCAAGGAGGTCTTCGAGGAGATAGAATGAAACCATAAGGAGATGGGATGCCTCAGAGAAGAGATAAGAAAATTAGATCACCATCCAGGAGATCCAGCGTTAAACAGCGGCCAACCTAGAAACAAGGGGCTCAGAAAATGTAAGGGAAGAAATCTTCAAGAAAGTGTTACGAAGTTTCCCCCAGAACTAAAGAACACACGCCTCCAGATTGAAAAGGCTCCCTTAAGTGAGCAGCCTAAGGAAAGAAAACCCACCCAAACCATACCATATCCCTATGAACTTGTAGAACACCAGCGTTAAAGAGAAGATTCTAAACATTTCCACACAAAGGTATACAATAGATCATATCGCAGGAGGAATAAACAAGACGCTGGTCTTCTCCATAAGGACCCCAAAGCCTCAGATGTAGCTGCAAAATCCTGTGTGGAAGTCACTGGCCAGGGACCCTACAGTCAGGCAATCAAGTGCGAGGCTGAGAAAAATATATTTAGACCTGAAAGGGTTTGAAATTTCACCTCCTCTTTCTTTCTTTGGAAGCTTCTAGGGGAGAAGTTGCACCAAAATGAGGTAATAAACCAATAAAGAGGAAGTTAGGGATTTAGAAACTCCTGGCGAGGTGATGATGAGGCGAGCTTCTGGGAGGGCGGATGTGCCGAAGATCACAGTGTCACCAGCCCACGTTGATGGCTGGTATTTTGTGTTTGAATTTATTGAGAGACGTGTCATCTTTTAGCAAAGGTCTAAGGGGACCATCAGTGACAGATACGGATATTTTCTTTTTTGGTTTTATCAAAGTTACACGTGCACAAAGCAACACGTGGGTAGTTCATTAAAAACATTGCTCCCCTGGGGCGACTGGGTGGCTCAGTCGGAGTTGAGCCTCTGACTTTGGCGCAGGTCATGATCTCACGGTTCATGGGTTCGAACCCCACCTCGGGCTCTGTGCTGACAGCTCAGAGCCTGGAGCCTGCTTCAGATTCCGTGTCTCCCTGTCTCTCTGCCCCTCCCCTGCTTGCGCTCTCTCTCTCTCTCTCTCTCTCAAATATTTTTTTTTAATCTAATAAACATTATCTTTCTTTAATTGCCTAAACACGAGCACTTCCTCATTTTGGATAATAAACACCATCATTTCATTATGCTAAAGAATTTTCACGGTCTTCTGAAGCGCTGAGTTTTCAATAATGACAGAGAAAAATCTTTGTAATGCTAAGGAACTAATTTCTATCTGTACATGAAAGATGGTAGTGTTCTCTCTTCTGATGCTTTCCTGTCTCTTCCAGCACTTTCCTTACCACTGTTGGGGAGGAGGACCTTCCTCTGCCCTATGGTCCTTCTAGCTGGACTTGAAATCTCATTGGCATGTGACAGATTAAGAGGAGAAAATCAAATCTAATAGTTTTATATGTACCTGGGGGAATCCACAGGGACGTGGAAAGTCTGAAGACAATGAGGCAACAGAAGCTTATGAGCCCAGGAGAGGGGGAGGGGCTTAGGACCCAACGGGGAGAAAGCTCGTTAGCAAGAAGGTGATAGATGTTTGGCAAAACAAGTTTGCCCTATTATGCAGATGAGTCTCTCAGGTAAAGGCGGGTCTGTTCACTACTGTCTTCCCGGTACACGGGCTCTCCTTTCCAAAGTAGGCAGTTGTGGGGGAGGGAGAGCTTTTCCTGAATCTGCTGGGTTTTGATTCCTTTTATTCCGAAATAATCTTCGTGCCAAAGTGGCCCCTTTGGGGGCATCTCCTCCTGGACCCCTTCACCACCAACTGGTTTCCCCCCTTATCCTTGTCAGTTTTTGAATTGCTTGTCACCTCGGTGTGGCTTTTGGATTACTCCGACATGAATTCCATCAGGGAACGCTGTATCCAGTCTACGTTCTGGGTGTATTCCATCTGGTTGGGCCCAGACCTTCGTCTATCCTGTTTTTAGAAAGTGAAATTCCTTTTTTCTCTTTTCTACCCCCAATTATGCATTCCACCTCATTCACTGGAAAACCCCTGTTCACTCAATGCCTGTTTTCTCCTTTGGATTAGAAGCCTGGGTTTCTCAGTTCAGTAATCTCCATGAGGAACAGGCAAGCTTTAGGAATTTCTGTCTACCATTGCCAGTTGTTACAACCCTAACACTTTTAGAGAAATGTGTGACGAAAAGCTTTCACTCGCTTCCAGCTTCTTTTGGTCATTTTCAGCCTTTGCCTCCATGAATGGAGATAAGTGAAGGGCTCGGTTATACTGACCTGCTCACGCAAAAATGTGTATTTTTATAACCTTGAAGGTCAAGCTCAGTATAAAATGTCCTCTGACAGAGCAGATCACACTTATCTTGTGGGGTTCCTCTGGGAGCTAAGTGGCCCATAGTTGAGGTTTGGGCCATCCATTTATCTACAGGTTAGAATAGTCTAGAACACTTTGCTGAGGGATATATTGATCCTTTCTACTGAGACACTCTTGGTTCATCTTTCCCACGTGATGGCTGTGAGGACATTCATCCAACATGTGTCTTGAGTTGGTATTTTATAAATTTCCCCCAAACGACCTCAACTCCACCCTCTTTTTGATGGTGGAATCACATGGATCGTCCTGTATTTGGCAGCGAGAAATGTTCACGTCGGAGATATTAACCTTGAACAATCTCGTCTGCAAACCTTATCAGAAACACATTGGCAAGGAATAGTATTGCTGGAGGGTTGCTTAAAAGAAATGAAGTCCATCCTTAGCCTTAGATGTCCTGAGGATTTACCACATTGGAGGACTGGACCAAATTCACCCTTGGACCAGTCCAATCTGTTAGCAAGCTGTGTACTTGACCTCCATTGCTCAGACCCTACACAGATCGCTTCGCGAATTTCCTTCTGCCGTGTGTTTTCATTCCGCAACAAAGAACCCTTCTAGGAAACAGCTTTCTGCAACCCATTTTTCTCTGTTGCAGAAAAGTGGTCGAAGGTGCCTTACATACTTAATTTTCAAAGTGTGGTCCCAGAAGTTTTGACATCACCTGGAAGTTGGTTAGAAATCGAGAAACTTGGGCTCCACCAGACCAACTGAATCAGAATCCGCATTTTAACAAGACCCCGGGTGATTTGCGTGCACGTTCAAGTGCAAGAAGCCCTGCTTTAAACTATATTCCTTTTCGCCAGGCAGCTTTGGCCAAAACAACAAAACGCCCCTATTTCAGAAGCTCATATAGCTTTGGTTCCCTCCAAACTTTTTATTCCTTGGCTTATTACTCTTCTAATCTTATTTTCTTTTCACCACTGTGATGTGAGTCTATAGTCGTGTTTCATCCCCAGACTTAATGGCTTAAAACAACATTCACACTTAGTTTGCTCACAGGTATGTACTTTGGGTGGGGCTTGACCGGACAGCCGGTCTCTGTTCCACTCGGTGTCAGCTCATCAGCTCGGGCAGCTCAAAGGCTGGGGGCTGGAATCATCTGAAGCTTTGCTCACTCACATGTGCGGGAGTTAATGCTGGCTGTCAGATGGGAAGTCCCAGCTGTTAGCCGGGACTAGGGCCGGAACACCTACGGCCAACATGGAGACCAAGTGCCAAGGGCAAGGGTCCCAAGATAAAGATGAGCTGGGCAAAGCTGTGTTGCCTTTTACTACCTACCCATGGAAGTCAGGCAGCGTCACCCCTGCTAAATTCTTTCCTAAGGGCCGTCACGAAGTCCTTCCCAAAGAAAGGAAATAGATTCCATCTTTAAAGGGGGGAATGGCAAGATTCTGGAAGGCATGAGAAATACTGCAGCGGCTGTGTTTTAGAAAATAAAATCTGCTGGCCAACCAACACATCAAAAAAAAAAATGCTCCACATCACCCATCATCAGGGAAATACAAATCAAAACCACAATGAGGTACCACCTCACCCCTGTCAGAATGGCGAACGTTAACAACTCCGGCAACAACTGATGTTGGCGAGGATGCGGAGAAAGAGGATCTCTTTTGCATTGCTGGTGGGAATGCAAGCTGGTGCAGCCACTCTGGAAAACAGGATGGAGGTTCCTCAAAAAGTTAAAAATAGAACTACCCTACGACCTAGCAACGGCACTACTAGGTATTTACCCAAGGGATACGGGTGTGCTGTTTCGAAGGGACACATGCACCCCCATGTTTCTAGCAGCACTATCAACAACAGCCAACATATGGAAAGGGCCCAAATGTCCATTGATGGATGAATGGAAAAAGAAGATGTGGTATATATATATATATATATATATATATATATATATATATATATATACAATGGGGGATTACTCGGCAATCAAGAAGAATGAGATCTTGCCATTTGCAACTACATGGATGGAACTGGAGGGTATTATGCTAAGCGAAATTATTCAGTCAGAGAAAGACAAATATCGTATGACGTCACTATATGAGGACTTTAAGATCCAAAACAGATGAACATAAGGGAAGGGAAACAAAAATAATCTAAAAACAGGGAGGGGGACAAAACCTAAGAGACTCTTAAATGTGGAGAACAAACAGGGTTCCTGGAGGGGGTGTGGGAGGGGGGGTGGGCTAAATGGGGAAGGGGCATTAAGGAAGCTACTCCTGAAATCATTGTTGCACTAGATGCTCACTAACTTGGATGTAAACTAAATACAAAATACAAAATAAATAAATAAAGGCATACTCTCAACCTAAAAAAAGAAAAGAAAAAAGAAGATAAAATCTGCTGCTACAATACTCATTTTTAAAGCTCTTTTAAATTGTTTTGGAAGAGACTGGGGATATAAATTAATAATAAATTAAGAAAGAATATTTATTAGAATTCAATAGCTTTTAGTTGCCCCCCCGCCCCCAAGCCTGTTGTACATCTTTGCTTTCTAGTAAAGTAAATAACCTGAGAGGACCAGGGAAACAGTTAAAATTTATGGAAATCAATTTCTTGCTCCTGATGTTGGAGGCTGATCTGATCCCAGCAGGTTCAACCCAGTGTGATTTTGAATACAAATTAGGAGCCAGAGTATCTGCTTTATAGTCTCAGGCTTAAAGTGCCTACAGATGTTGGGAGGGTCTTGTGAAATGCAGATTCCGATGCAGCAGGGCCGGAGTGGGCCCCCCCCCCCCCCGAGAAGGTTCTGTAGGTCTCACAGGCTCACAGGTGATGCGGATTCCCGGACCACACCTTGAGTATCAAGGCGTTAGACTGAAGTCTCTCTAAGATGTGTGGCTATGGGACTCCTATTTGCCAGGACCTCTGCCCTGTCCCTGCGTGTTAACCACAAGGGAAATTCTATTTAGAAGATGGAGATCAATCCCTTCCTTAATACTGAGGGCGATTCAGAGGCCCACTGGTGATGGCTGATTCTTCCCTAAGTCTACCCAGAGGACGGTCCAACTTCCTCTGCAGACCCAGAGCCTCTGGGCCTACGTGATGGAAAGTGGCCAGAAAACCACATCTCACCAGGTTGCTCCCAGCTCCCCTTGACTGACTACAGGTCCTTCTGGAATCTTCTCCGGTGGTGTCAATCTCACCAACTCTGGTTTTTTTTTTTTTTTTTTTGACCGGAGACTATGAGCTGGATTGGCAGATGTGCGAACTTGGTCTTTTCAGTAATGCTCTCTTAGTCCCTTTACCCGCCCCTCCAACTACCCTGGCCCTACCTTGAACGGTTTCGTCTCTGCCTGGGGCTGTGCTGCGGGTCCCTTCAGAGGACACACATTCTATGTGTAAGACAGAGACCAGTCTCGTCTGTTCTCGAAGCCCCAGGAAACCAAGGTAGGATTTCTAGATCCTGTACATTTTCTTTCTTTCTTTTTTCTTTCTTTCTTTCTTTTTTTTTTTTTTTTTTTTTTTTTTTTTTTTTTTTTTTTTTTTTTTTTTTTTTTGCACAAGCATCTGATATAAGGGGGCAAAGCACAGACGTGTGCTCAGGAGATCTGGGCCTATTATCTCAGTGAGCTCGGCCACTTAATACTACACAGGAAGCGCTGTGAGCCTGTTGCTTTGCCAGTGAAGTGATTATAAACTTCCTACCTTAGAACGCCGTGGGAGGAAAATTCTAGCAAGTCACAGCGCGGAAGTGTTTTTAAGATAAAAAATGCTAGACAAAGGCAAAGGTCCGGGTCGGTGGCCTAGGCGCTGCTGTGGCAGCTTAATAGGTGGGATAACAGTGAAGGCATCATTTTCTCTTTTCTCATCCCGTCTTTTGAAGAGTGGGATTCAAGGACCAGGGCACCAGAATCACCTGGAACGTTTTTAAAAACGCCCCACTTTAGCTGTAACGGAATCTGACTGCCTGAGGGAAAGGTAGAGTCGCGTGTTTTTGGATCTCCACCCATGGCCCTTGGGCACGCGGACGTGTTGGGAACCAGGCAGCTGCCTCCCCCCTTGGCGGTGTTTGGTTGGCCTCTGCTGGGTTACGTTTCCTGGGGCAAGCTCATAGCCAACTGGGACGTTTCCTGCTCATTCTCAAAACTCAGATCCTGACCCTCTGAGCTCCAGTCCTGGCCTGCTTTCTCACAGCCCCACCGTGTGTGAGTAGGTTCCAGGCCCTCTTCTGGTTTCTCCATATCTGGCTCTCTTTCTAGAGCTTCTCCTGGGTGTCCTTCCCAGAAGCCTCCGCTTTTAGCCTCCCTCCAGCTTCCACTCCTAGAGTGTGCCCTCTGGCTCCCCAGACTAAATTCTCAGGCAAGTTTCTGCAGCCCCTGGGGAGTAATTATCGCAACCTTCTCTTCTTGAGCTAGCTCTGAGGCCATCTTGGCTACAATACATCCCATGAGTCAGCTCTCTGGGGGGAAAGGAAGACTCCCCCACAAGTCGGGTCATGTGGGAAATCATCTCGTCACCGTGAGAGAAGTGCGCTGACAACCCGACCCTGCCTCGGGGCTTGCTGGGGAAGCCAGCAGATCCCCAGCGAAGAGCCCAGAAGTGGCTCTCCTGAATCATCTCAGAGGAAAATCCAAACATCCAGGGGACCGCTCGGGGGTGGGGGGCAAGTTCACTTTGGGCCCCAGCGACGCTCTACTTCCTCAGATTTCCCAGAAGGAAGTATATGTTAGTAACGAGGACCGTGGATGAGTACCAGCCCAGCTTCCACTGGCCTTGGGAGCAGATGTGTGCGTCAAGTTCTAGTTCCGGCCGTGAATTGGAGCGCTCAGACAGCTCTACTTGGCTCCTTGTCCTGGCATCATTTCCTAGCACATATATATGTTCCCGTGGAGGTGAGAACACTGGAGATGCAGATTTTGCTCCAAAGAACACCTGTTCCTCTCTTCCTTTCCTGGTGTCTCTGGAGGGCCACACCATTGTCCTTGTCCATCTTTGCCAAGTGAAATGGCGGGAGAGTAATGGCGGAAACTCTTCAACTGGTGGGCATTTTAAATGCTGGCCTGCTGGGTTTGTTTAGATCTGGGGTTGCCAACCCAACGGGCACAGCCGTTTTGTAAATCAAGTCTTCCTGGGACACGGCCACGCCCTCTTATCCACGCATGGTCTACGGCCGCTTTCTCACCACGGTAGCAAAAGCGGAGTCAAAGGGGAAAGTCGGATTGGAACAAATGGACATTCCCTGAGGGGGGCGCAGAGACTTTCAGGCCCCCCTCCCTTTGTTCTTTGGCGCATGCTCATTGCAAAACCGGCGAAAATAAGCCCACGAGACGGAGAGGGGAAGAAGCACCCGGAAGCGAAGTGTCTAAGCGTTCGGGACTCATCGTGGGAAGGTGCGTACCTCTATCCCATAGGTCGTAAACCTACTGCTAACGAGACAGCACAGCTTTTAGTTGGCATTTCTGACAACGGATCATCTCCCTTACTTCTCATGAGGTCATGGAACAGGCATAGATAGGTTACTTGTAAAGAGCTGGGCACAACTCTACATGCCTCATAGATACATCCTTGTGTGCTTGTTGACTTCCAGAGCTGCAGTACGTAGGACTTGAGAACTTCTATGTGGAGGGGGGAAGAAATGAAAGAAACAAAAAATGTTAATCATGCTTCTCTTCGATGAGTAAGATTATGGATCGGTTTAATTTCTTTCTTGTCCTTTCTGGACTCCTCAAATTTCCTTCCATGAGTATTTATTACACACACACACACACACACACACGCACACACGGTCAGGGAGGAAGTCCTTTCTGTGCCCTATGGTCTTTCTAGCCGGGCTTGGAATCAAGTTGATGGGAGACAGAATAGCAGGAGAAAATCAATTTTAATAGGGAATCCACACCGACCTGGAAATTTCAAAGACAATGAGGCAACCGAGGTATAGCCGACATCCGGAGCTCAGGAGAGGGGTAGGGGCCTGAGGACGCCAAGGGGAGAAAGCTCATTAGCATGAAGGGGAAAGGAGGAGTTTGGAGAAACAAAGGTTTCCCTATTATGCAGATAAGTCTCTTAGGTAAAGGAGAGAGTCTGTTAATAGCTCTCTTCTTGGTACAGGCTCTCTTTTCCAATGTAAATTTAGGCAGTTGAGGGGGAGGCTTCAGCTTTTTCCTGCATCTGCTGGGTTTTGATTACTTTTAACTCAAAATTATCTTTATGCCAAAGTGGCCCGTTTGGGGGCAGCCTGCCCTGGGCCCCTACAACGAGCACACACACACACACACACACACACACACACACTCCAGGTTATTGGATGGGGTTTACTTCTTTAGACAAAAAAAAGATCTAAACAATATGGAAATGATTAAGTCATTGTGACTTAAAACCTTTTTTTTTATAATCAAATCATATTTCGGTGAAAACAGTCATCTCCAAAAGTCTCTCTTTCCGCATTATGGCCCTGTGAGAGACACTCCTGGAGAGAGTGGAGGAGGGGGCAGTGAAAGGGAAGCCAGGATCCAGTCACAGTCCCTTGGGGGGATTATTTTGGGACAGGCGGCCACCGTGACCGGCAGCTACTTTATTGTAGACAGATGGTCCAAGCGAACTAAGCGAGCCTGGAGGTGGCCAATAAAGTTCAGCTCAGGGAATCCATGTTACTGAAATCCTTAAAGGCCATTCATTCAACGCCAGGAAAAGCTGGCCCTCCTCTCCCTGGCACAAACCTATCAACGGCGCTGGGGTAGCCAAACCCTCCTTTGGCCCAGGAGGTGACAGTCGTGGGCGACAGGTGAACTTGGCAAGTAGTTTTGTAGCGCGTCCACCTTTCTCTGCAGGGCGGCACCCTTGAGAGGGGAGATGGCCCGCATCGCACGCCGTCGGGGACCTGCAAACGAAAACAATAGTTTTCACACACCTATCAGAACGGCCCAAATCTCGAACGCTGCCGACCCCACGTGCTGGCGGGGACGTGAGGCAACGGAAACCCTCCTCCGTCGCCGGTGGGAACGCAAGACGGCCCAGCCGCTTGGGAAGACGGTCTGCCGGTTTTTGCCAAAGTAAGCAATTGCCCTCCTTGGCATTTACCCAAAGGCGTTGAAAACTCACGTCCACGCAAAGACCTGCACACAGAGGTGCACGGCCGCTGCAGCTATAACTGTCAAAGCTTGGAACCGATAACGGTATCCTTCGGTGGGTGAATGGAGAAACGAACCGCGGTATGTCCCCGCAACGGACTATCATTCAGCTTTAAAAACAGATGAGTTCTCCAGCCATGAAAACAACAACAACAACAACAACAACAACAACAACGTGGAGGGACCTTAATTGAAAATTATCACGCGAAAGAAGCCTGTCTGAAAAGGCCGTGCCCTATATAATTCCGGAATTATACACGAAATTAGGTATGCTCTGTGAGATTCCGGGAAAGGCCAAACTATGGAGGCAGGAAAAAGATCAGTGGTTCCCGGGGGTTGCGTGGGAGGAAAGGATGAATAAATGGGACGTGCAGGATTTCTAAGGCAGGGAAAATACTCGGCCCAATACTGTAATGGTAGATGCACGCCATTACACGGTTTGTCCAAACCCATAGAGTGAACCTTGATGTGAACCACGGACCCCGGGTGATGACGCCGCGTCAGTGCAGATTCATCGTTTGTAACAAATGTCCCCTCTGTCGGGGACGTTGCCCATGGAGGAGACTGGGCATGTGTGGGGACAGGGGACGTAGCACGTCTTTGCACCTCCCCCTCCATTTTGCTGTCAACCTAACACTGCTCTGAAAAGTAGTCTTAATCATTGGGGTGCCTGGGTGGCTCAGTCGGTTGAGCGATCGACTTCGGCTCAGGTCATGATCTCACGGTTTGTGAGTTCGAGCCCCGTGTCGGGCTCTGTGCTGACAGCTCAGAGCCTGGAGCCTGCTTCACATTCTGTGTCTCCTTCTCTCTCTGCCCCTCCCCCTCTCATGCTCTATCTCTCTGTGTCTCAGAAATAAATAAACGTTAAAAAAAAAAATTTTTTTTTAAATAGTCTTAATCAAAAGAAAAAGACAAAAGGCCACGAAAGAACGTAGATTACAGTACCATCAACTTAACATCTGGTGTTTCGTATTGTGCTTACCTCCTTGTATTATCAGCCTGGCCCCTGGAGGCATCTGAGTTTGCAATGCTCGGTTCTAAAACAACCTCTTAATACAGGAGGGAGGAGGGAGGAGATGGGCCACACAATCTGCCCAAGGCTCAACAGGGAAGACGGACTGGAAATCCAAGCCCGTGGCCATGATCACAGTGTGGGCGTGAATCCATACACAGCCACTGGAACTCTCTAGTACATTCAGGGAAAGCCGTGTTATGCATTCATTTATTTTTTCTTTCAGCGTACATTCCCCGGGCACAGTGTTCTTATTCGTGCGCACACACACACACAAGTAAATGCACACAAGTAAATTGCACAAAGCAGAGGTTCTCACGCGTTACCTAATAACAGCGTTAAACACGTGACATATCGGGCCCATGATATTTAGTTAGCAGCCCCTCCAAATGCTTGAAGATAGAGATGTTCCAGCAACAAGTTCTATTTTTGAAATACCAAATTGGAACTTGGAACTTATTATGAGACCGGATGCCTCTTCCATCTATCAGTGCAAGAGTGAAAACAGCTGCCCTCTTAGAACGCGTGAGCTATGGCCAAACCATTTCTCCCCGTTCAAAGAAATTTGGCACCGTCTGGGTTTTTTTTTTTTTTTTATCTTTAACATTCTAGCTTTAAAAGAATTGTAAAAAAAAAAACAAAAAACAAAAAAACAAAAACCAAAGCCATGGGCAACAACAAACCGCAGAACAGAAAATTCAATATATTAAAGAGCAAAGGAAGACGCTAAATTACCCTCGAAGGCTGCTTCTAGAAAAGGGTCGGCCACCTATGGCCTGCATGTCAAAGCCAGCTCCCCCATCTGTTTCTATAAATGACGTTTTACCAGAAGACAGCCGCATGCATTCATTTACATATTTTCTATGGTCGCTTCCATTTCATAGTGGCGGGGCTGAGTAGGGGAACAGAGACCTTCTGGCTGGCAAAGCCTAAAATATTTATTATCTGGGCTCTTTGCGGGAAGCGTCTGCCAACCCTGCTCTTGATGGTGCGGTAGGTGATACCGTACGAAATTGCCCACGTTTGGCAGTTTTGACCTACACTCGCATCGGGTTCACTCTCAAAAGCAGAGGGTAATTATTCCACTGGAAAGGGGCATATTTGTCTTGCAGGCCGTAACTCGTACTGACGCCCTGGGCTCAAAACAGAATTTCACAACGGCCGTGTTTATCAATAAAACCACTCCCTCGTCCACAGCAGAAAATAAAATCAAAACCATCCTCCCTTTTCCCAGAAAGTGGACAAAGACTAGATTGCCTCACCGGTGTTGAAACCGAATTTTCTAGTGAAAGGTTTTGCAGCTCTCCTCAGACACAAATCCACCCCTGCCCCACCTATGAAATCTCTCTCAACTTCAGTTAGTCATGCGTGAGGACTTACTCTGAGTTCCCTCTGCCCACGCCACGTCATGCAAACTCCTCAATATCTGTATTTCACGTGCGAGATTGCACTCAATAGGTTTGCATAATGTGGGTCATCGCTAACATAACAGACTATAAACCTCTGCTCCGAGGGCCTCAGGTTACACCACACCCAGAGCTGTCAATTTCCATCTTCCCGCAGAAAGATCCAGCCTCGAGCTGAGGTGTGGGACTTAGGCCAACTTCCTTTGGGATTCTGGCACTCCGTCTTAGCAGCTGCATGAACTGGGGCCCGTTTTGTAGCTTTGATGAGCCTCACTTGCCTGAACTGTAAAGTGGGGCTGATCCCCGAAGGCTGCATAATTAGGGGAGCAAAGTGCCCGGCAATTAGCAAATAGTCGAGCCGCATGAAATTGCGACCAAAACCAAATGGCAATAGCATGTCCTTTATTTTTTTTTTAAATAAATTTTTTAAAGTTGTTATTGATTTTCGAGACACAGAGCGCGAGCCGGGGAGGGGCCGAGAGAGAGGGAGACACAGAATCCGAGGCAGGCTCCAGGCTCTGAGCGGACAGCACAGAGCCCGACGCGGGGCTCGAACCCGCGGACTGTGAGATCGTGACCTGAGCCGAGGTCGGACGCCTAGGTCAAATGGACACAGCTCGGGGGCACACCCTGTCCTACCACGACTCGGAGAGCACGTGGTTTTCTCAAGTTTTCCTCCTGAGGCAACTTTCTTGACCCTCCATATTTCCAGCTGTGCTGCAGGGCTCCCCTTCTCTCGCTGAGAAATTCCTCGTCTCTTCAGCTCCGGTGCCTAAAAAAACCATCTCTTGGTTGACCCTTTCATAAATGAGTCATAGCAGATCGTAACGTTACACCCTCCGCAAAACGCTTGCTTCAAGGGAGGATTAAAATCTCACCTGAAAAGGCACGAAGGAAGTTTTAAGTAACATGTTCCATAGCAACATGAGTAGCACTCAGGCCAAAAGAAAAAAGAAAAACCTCCTTCGATCGGTCACAAAAGGACAAACAAGACCATGGAACAGTGGGCAAGAGACTGGAAGAGACACTTCACACACAAAAGGATATCTGAGAGGCCCGTAAGCATGCTGCTATGGACTGAATGTGTGTCCCCCTAAAATTCACATGTTGAAACCGAATCCCCAGCATGATGGTATTTGGAGGCGAAGCCTTTGGGAAGTGATTGGGTCATAAGGGTGGAGCCCCCATGACTGGGATTAGTGCCCTTGTAATAGAGGCCCCCAGAGAGCTCCCTCATCCTTTCTGCCCTGTGAGGACAAAGCCAGGGGACAGCTGTCCGTCCGTGAACCAGGAAGCCAGCCCTCTTCTCCGGACACCAAATCCACCAGTGCCTTGATCTTAGACGTCGAGCCTCTAGACCTAGGAGAAGTAAATGCCTGTTGTTTCTCAGCCACTCCGTCTGTGATATTCAGTGATCGCAGCCTGAACTGAGATAGAAATCGGTACCAAGAAATGGGGGGACCTGCTGTAATAAATACTTGAAAATACAGAAGTGGCTTTGGAACCGGATTAACAGGTCGAGGCCAGAAGCCTGTAGTGGTGATGCTGACGACTCGGAAGGAAAAGAGGAGCACTGTACGGAAAGCTTCAGCCTCGGAGAATCCCTAGGGAATCCAGAACAGAGTGGCAGCAGGCACACGGATAGCAAAGGCTGATGGGGTCTCGGGCGGAAATGGGGACCACGTGATCGGAAACTGGAGGGAAGGCCATCTCGTCCTAAAGCGGCCAAGAAGTCGGCTGTGTGTGGTAGTGTCTAGTGCAAGGTCAAACTGGCAAGCGGTGAGACGGGACAGACAGCTGAGGCTCTCTGCGAGCCAAGTGCTGAAGGCGGGGGCTTGTGCCCCCCCCCCCCCCCCCCCCCCCGCTCATAATAAAATACGCGAAGAGAGAAAGGACTTCGAGACCCAAGTGTTCAGCCAAAAGGAAGCAGAACTTAAAGATCTGGAGTTACGTGTTAGCACGAGTGGGGAATCCGCCCAGCAGACCCCTTCCGTCCCCTGTAGGAAGGTGACCTTGCCTGAAACAATCTACTTTTTGCTAGAAACTTCCTTTTCCTGCCCCTTTCTGCCTATAAATCCTTCCATGTTGTACAGCTTTTTGGAGTTCCTTTCTATCTGCTACGTAGGATGCCGTCCAATTCATGAATCGTTGAATAAAGCCAATGAGATGTTTCAAATGCACTCCATTGAGTTTTGTTTCTTTTTTTAAAATTTTTTTTTTTCAACGTTTATTTATTTTTGGGACAGAGAGAGACAGAGCATGAACGGGGGAGGGGCAGAGAGAGAGGGAGACACAGAATCAGAAACAGGCTCCAGGCTCTGAGCCATCAGCCCAGAGCCTGACGCGGGGCTCGAACTCCCAGACCGCGAGATCGTGACCTGGCTGAAGTCGGACGCTTAACCGACTGCGCCACCCAGGCGCCCCGAGTTTTGTTTCTTAACACCAGCAGAGCCTCAGGCTTCAGACCCCAACCCGGGACAGCTAGCAGGGGGGACCCAGGCCTGGAACCCCTGTGGGTCGTCACTCTGAGGGGTGGGGGCGATGGGGCCATGCACAGAAACACTCTGTGGCGGTAGCATTGAGTGAACAGCAGGTACACACCGTGACAGGCCTGGCTCACTGGATAGTTTCGAACCTCTGGGAGGCTGGGAGTGGCGTTTTTCAATTTCGTAACCCGAGTACTGATGACGCGAATGCGTTAAGTGTCCAACTCTTCGTTTCGGCTCCGAGTCACGATCTCACGGTTGGTGAGTTCGAGCCCCGCATCGGGCTCTGTGCGGACAGCGCGGAGCCTGCTTGGGATTCGCTTTCTGTCTCTGCCCTTCCCCTGCTTGCCCTCTATCTCTCTTTCAGAGTAAACAAATAAATAAAAAGATTTTGAAAGCACCCACTCTCTGCGATGTATTAGAAGGCCAGAAGCTCCCAGTTCAGATCCTGACATCTGTAGTTCTGAAGTCCAGGCTCGAGGTGGAGTCACGTTCGGATACCTATTCCTCTGGTTCGGCGGTAGGCGAATTATGGCTCGCAGGCAAAATCCAGCCAGCCGTCTTTTTTCTTTGCAAATAAAGCTTTACTGGGGCACAGACACATCCATTTACGTATGTGTTATCTGGGGCCGCTGTCACCAGACATCGCAGAGCTGAGTCGTTGTGACAGGAATCAATTACACGGCCCACAAAGCCAACAGGTCTGATTGATTGAGAAGCTTCTGATACCTGCTGCGTCTCTCACCTCTCTAGGCTCTTCACCGTTTATCCTGCCTTCCCCTTGCCCGAGCCTGTGGATCAAATGCCTATTATCCCAATGCAGGCAAGCCCTGTGATTTTCTGGACAGAGGACAGGTAGGACCAGGAACTTGCTGGTCATTGCCACGCTATCAGACTGTCCATTTGGCTCATGACTAAGGTGCCTCTGAAGAGGTGATGGAAGTGGATGACAATGGCAATTCAGGGCGTGCAGGACACCTGCACACATACAGAGACCTGTAAGTGCATGGCTTTTAGAAGAGGGCATCTGAACACAGTCGTTTTGACTGCGGACTTCAACCCTACTGTAGCATACGATCAGAGATGGGCTCTGGGTTCCCACGGCTTAGGTTCCTTTAGCCAAGAGTATATGACACATGCCAGGCGTTTGGCAGTTTTATCTTGCTGCATGTGGTCACTTACATGGAAATCCAAAAATCATTCACTGTTATAATCAAGAAAATTGCCCCTGCCAGACACGTTAGAGACCTTCTTTTTTTCTGAAGTGTTTTCTCTCCCCCATCTATAAGCAGCTATCTTTTGGGCATGACTTTTTCTCAAGAAAGGAGACATTGAAATGCAAGAAAACAGTTTGGAGAGAGAGGCTGTCCAGTGGTTAAAACTCAAAGTTTGGACTGAAAAAGTTGGCCGTGTTTCCTGCATTCTTCTAAGGATTTGCTCTGCGACCTCGGGTTCGCTTGGCCTGTCTGGTCTTTCACCTGTAAAAAGTAAATTTTTGAAAAGTTCATGCTCACTCAACTTCCTCAACTGATCTAGGGAATGATAGTTGTTCGTGTTCTTTTAGCTGTCTAGGTGAAACAGAGATGGAATCAACCCGTGACAAGGCCAGTACATTTCCACTGCCCGCACTTTGTCATAAAAAGATTTATGCCCATACTTGGTTGTAACTTGCACAGTGTCTTCGAGTGATGCAATTGCTGTTACCTAAGGGAGGTGAAGAAGATTCTGGGCAAAGAGAAGAAGCTCCTTTCGCGAGGGAGAGATTGTACAGAAGCACAAAGGGAAAGACCTTCTAAAATTATTTATTACTTCTGTGCTTTGCTTGTATTGGTTGAATTTTCAATTAAACCAGAAACACATGGGGCGCCTGGGTGGCTCAGTGGGTTAAGCGTCTGACTTCGGCTCAGGTCATGATCTCACGGTACGTGGGTTCGAGCCCCACTCTGGGCTCTGTGTTGACAGCTCAGAGCCTGGAGCCTGCTTTGGATTCTGTGTCTCCCTCTCTTTCTGCCCGTCCCCCACTCGTGCTCTCTCTGTCTCTCTTTGTTTCTCAAAAACAATAAATTAAACGGGGCGCCTGGGTGGCGCAGTCGGTTGAGCGACCGACTTCAGCCAGGTCACGATCTCGCGGTCCATGAGTTCGAGCCCCGCGTCAGGCTCTGGGCTGATGGCTCGGAGCCTGGAGCCTGTTTCCGATTCTGTGTCTCCCTCTCTCTCTGCCCCTCCCCCGTTCATGCTTTGTCTCTCTCTGTCCCAAAAATAAATAAAAAACATTGAAAAAAAAACAATAAATTTAAAAAAAAGTTATTTTAAAAACTGGTGATTTAAAATAAATTATAAACCAGAAAAACATACCGAACATATATAATATTTCAGACACTGTCTTTGTGGATACAGAGAGATTTTAGAAATCCTCTTTGTGAGATACAAAAGCTTTCAGTGTAAGAAACCACAAGTTCAAATTCGGTCTCCACCTTTTACTGGATAGATGACCTTGGGGAACCTACTTATTTTATCTAAGCCTTAATTTTCTCATCCAGAAAATGGAGCTAATCATCCATTATCCACCCATCCCTTAGCTTTGGAGTGAGAAGGAAATGAAATACAGGATGTAAAGTACTCAGTAGAGTGCCTGGGAAGAAATCAGCAGTAAATATTAGCCTTGCAATGGTTGTTGTAATGTTAAAAAGGGTTTCCCAACTGAATCTACCTTTATTAAGAAAAGATTTCCAAAACACGGAACACAAATAGATTACAGTGGGCCCTTTCAATGGCATTCAAGAACATTACCTACAAGCCCACCTCAGGGGCAGCTCACGTAAGCAACTTTGTCTTATTATTTACTTGATTCCGACCCAAGTCTTTACAAAATTAAATGATAACTTGTGGACAATTGATACACTGAGAAAGATTGTTGTCAGGTAGAGATGTAAATGATTTCTGTGTAACAGAAAAGTCTTAACGGTTTCATTACTCCTTCAGATATTAACCATTTTGTCTCTAACTTGGACATTGTATTTTGGCATACACGTTAGTTTTCCATAAGGCTGATAAGGTGTAGAGTGTAAGATGTGGCGTTTCTAATGGAAACATGCAGATGTTTGCCTACCTACTATGTGTGTATGCCTCACAGTCAGCCCTTGATTTGTGAACTCAGCTCGTGGGAGAGCAAAGATTTTCCATATGTTTCAGAAATCCTTTCCACAAGAGACCCATTTAGATTCAAAATGTCTGACAGTAACTGCCTTTTGATTGCATTGTCTAATCCATTTACATTTATAGTTATTCTCAATACGGTTGGATTTATCTCTGGCATTTTGTTTCGTTTTCCAAATGTCTCAGATATTTTTGTTCCTGTCTTCCACTTTTACTACATTCTGTGGTAGTAAGTGGATATTTTCTAGTGTGTAATTTTAATTCTTTCAATCATATTTTTACTGTTTCTTCTCTCTGTCTCTTTTTTCTTAGTGGATGCTCTAAGGTTTACAAAGTACATCTGAACTTAAAATCCACTTCAGGTATACTAATCTGATCCCAGTAAGATATAAAAACTTTATTCCTATATAGCTCCACCCCTCCCCCATTCTGTGCCATTACTGCTAGACATATTATGTGTATATATGCTAGAAACCAAACAATATGTTGTTATAGTTATTCCTTTGTATAATCTCATGTCTTTTAAAGAAGCTGAGAGAAGAAAGGAGAGCAAGTATATATTTGTAGAATTTGTTATATTAACCTTCTTATTTACCATTTTTGGTTCTCTTCATTTCTTCCTGTGGATTTGTGTCAGCACTTGGTGTCATTTCCTTACTCCATATCCTCACAAAGTAACTTCTTTATAAGAAATAGACTTTATATATATATTTGGCTTCTTCAATGGCTTTTTTTAAAAACTTTTTTTCAATGTTTATTTATTTTTGAGAGAGAGACAGAGCATGAACAGGGGAGGGGCAGAGAGAGAGGGAGACCCAGAATCCGAGTCAGGCTCCAGGCTCCGAGCCGTCAGCATAGACTCCGACGTGGGGCTCGAACCCACGAACTGCACGATCATGTGCTGAGCCAAAATCAAGAGTCAGAAGCTTAATCAACTGAGCCATCCAGGCGACCCTATAAGAAATAGGTTAAGCTTCTTGATTTCAGCTCAGGTCGTGATCTCATGGCTCATGAGTTCGAGCCCCACGTTGGGGTCTGTGTTGACAGCACAGAGTCTGCTTGGGATTCTCTCTCTCCCCTCTCTCTCTCTGCCCCTTACCCACTTGTGCTCTCTCTCAAAATAAAGTTAAAAAAAAATTCTTTTAAGAAATAGACTTTATGGTTTCAGCCTCTGTGTGTGTGTGTGTAGTTCCAGAGAAATAAACATGCAGTTGATTCAGTTTAAGATCTTTGTCAATAATAAATTTTGACCTTACACCCACACACAGGAAGACAAATAGAAACATTTCTTATTATGACTTAATCCCACCCTAAATCCTTTCTCCTGTAAAACGTGTTTAAAACATGTAGAAATCAGAGGTCTTTTTTTATGGACACTGTTTTATTCAGACGAACTTCAAGGGTTTAGGTAACCTGATAGAACATTCTTTGAGTCTTCAACCTAAAAGCTTTTCCCGGGAAAAGACAAAATTGGTCTTTTGGAGGCTTCTGCCTTAATCACTTTTTCCTGACGTTGCTGGGAATCTTGATAGGCAAGTGCACTGTCCCTCAGCACAGCGTGACAAAAAAAATCTAGTTCTGGTGACAAATTGCCTGCTTTCTCCGAAAGAACGCCTGGGCTTCCAACTGTAGCAATTTATAGTTAGACGAAGAGGTGAGGGAAGGGAGAAGGTATCTCTTCTTTGGGCTAAGAGGCGGGAACGAATCCTAAGGGTTTGTCCTCACAGAGAGGCCACGCGGAGTGCCTCCTAAACTTCCATGTGTATATGAATGACCTGGAGCTTAGGTAAAATGCAGATTCTGATTCAATAGAGGGAGGGTTTTGCCCAGGAACCTGCAGTTGGAATAAACTCCCAGACAAAGCAGGTGCTGCTAGCGGTTGGGCGACCACACTTCAAGTAGCAAGCGTTAGTTAGAGCTCTCGTTCTCAAACTTCCAGCCCATTGTAATCACCTGGGGAGTTTTCAGAAATTCGCGGGGCCCCGGGCTCAAAGATTGTGATTTGATTGATTGTGATTGTGATAGTAATGGGCAGACGAGTTTAGGAATTACTGGGAAAAGTGATAGTGGCCGAGTCCCCAGCTCCGGATGAAACCGCCTCTTTGTTCTCTTTGGGCTGGTCTTCGTCATTGACACAATAATGAACCTACGAGTCTGCTTTTTATTACCACCATGCACCAGCAATTCTCAATAATGTCAGTGATATAATACCCCTCCTAGGTGAGGGTGGCCCGCGTCCATCACCCTGGCCCCTTGGTGACGTCATTGCTTTTTAGGCACTTTTCCTACGAGCTCTTAAAGCCCAGCTTGGCATCCAGGCTGGCCCCGAGCTGCAGACAGCTCTCTGCCCCGCAGAATTTGCTGCATATCTGCCGCTCCTCTGAGCTCTTCCTTCAGCTGCAGCCGTAACCATTCCATCACATTTTTTTCCCCAGCAGGTCACCACCTCTGACTCCCTCCTCTCCCCGCCTTTCTTGCCTTTCTTCCTGGCAGCCTCCCCACCCTCCCCAACTCCAGCCTAGGGCCTGCCTCCAAATCTCAGCTTTTCATTTTGGTTTCTTTTGTCCTACTTCCTGCTAGCTGATCCCTGGCCCCGGGAAATGAGCATTTTCAGCGTTGCATAATTAACGCCGGATAAACTGTGAAAAAAGCGTGTGCATCCTTCAGTAACAAAGTGTGTTATTTAAAGTCACAAATGCAGGTCAGAAGCTGCTTCCAAACCGGTTTACTGGTTTCTGGTAGGGCACATTAGGCCTATAGTTATGCTTTGTTTTTAAAGACACTTTTGCTTTGTTCGCTTTTGCCTCACTCTCCTTCCTCAAGGCCACCTTAGTCTCACCTGCCAAACGCACCTAAGTTCAGGTTTCTGGGGTGTAGGGAAAACTCCCACGTCGTGAAGGCTAATTTGCCAGTATATTCTCCCTATCATCTTGATTATGCATCAGAATAGATCAGGAGAGGAGTAATATGTCAGGCGTTAAGAAAAATGACCTAAATCTCGGAATAAAGGCCAGGAGCGTTCAGGGCGTCCTTTCATTGCCACGGCCAGCCCAGGACTACGTAACTGGCTACAGAAGGTATCTTTGTTTGACTTGCTATTTACTATTCATTAAACAAGAACCCAGATGATGTGAAGTTATGTGCTAACATGTATATTTTGTCTAGAAGAAATGCAAATCCTTTCTGACTGGTGGAAAAGATCACCCCGAGGGTCATAGTGTTATTGCCCTGTAGGGATGGGGCGGTATCGTGTGCAATCTAGCCATCTCATTCAAACATCCTTCTTTTTTTCTTTCTTTTTTTTTTAAGGTTATTTATTTATTTTTGGTGGGGAGGGGCAGAGAGAGAGAATCCCAAGCAGGCTCCGCTGTGAGCACAGAGCCTGACGCGGGGCTCGAATTCACAAACCACGAGATCATGCCCTGAGCCGAGATCAAGAGTCAGACGCTTAACCGACTGAGCCACCCAGGCGCCCCAAACAGCCTTCTTTTTTTCCACCTATACTAGCAACTATCGACCTGGAGAAGGCCAGCCCCCCGGGGAGTTCTAACAGCAAACCCAGGAGAAACCCGAGCCTCGTGAAGGGGAGCACGCTTCGCCATGAAATCTGTTGGCAATAAAATATTTGAACAGCTGGGGCCCTGCGCGGAGTTCTGACATTGGCTATTTTATACAAAGGAGTCCTTTTTTGGTTCTCCCCGCTCCGAAAAGGGAAAGGTCTTTTCATGTTTGTATTGAAAAAGTCGTCACTAGCCCCACTAGGTCAGCCACGCCGCTTGCGTTCTGGCTTCTTGAGCGCCGTTCCTTGTCCTTAACTATGTGTTTGCAATCGCCTGGCATGCATTTAAGTGGGCTTTTCTGATAGAAGAGGCATTTCGCTTTCTGAAGATTTCATAAGGCACGTTTGTCTCTTCGTTGGTCGTCAGGCTGCTGTCTGCACTGTGGTCCCCTGCTTGAAGGGCTGTGTTGCCTTCATCTGGCTCTGAAGTGTTGGCGGTCAAGGCAACAGCCGCTGGGGAGGCATAGACTGTTGATCACAGTCATTCTGATCTCGAAATTCAAGGCATTTCCGTTTTGTTTTGGTTTGAAATATTAAAGTGACCGGGTGAGAACATACATGAAAAGCTTATTGAAAACAACAGTCTCCTTTGCTAAGAACACCCGGAGTCGTTGCGTGCTTTGGGAAGTCTTTAGCAAAGCTGTTTTGCAGTTCTTGGCAGAAACGCGGAAGGATTAGCCAGGGCGGAGACCAGTGCCGTCGTCGTAGTTGCTGGTTGAATTTTCTTAAATAATAAAAGCAACTGAAATGGCCCATTTATAGATACGTAATTGATTTTGCCTTAGTCTAAGAATGCCTATGCCAGAATAAATGTAGAAAGCAGAGCTGAGGCATGGAGGTCAAGGATTTTACTGAGACCGTTCTGCGGGACCAAGCTGTACCTCCTTCCACCCTTGTCCCCGAAAGAGGCGTTCCGATCAGAGGTCTCTTACCCCTGCGGGCAGTCCCCCGCTCAGAGATGTGTTCACTGGACACTCACTGCCTTCTGAGATGGTGACAGGCTAGTCTCTTTCCCCCTGGCTCTCTCTGGCTCCCCCACTTCCCCCATCGTAGTGCTATTTGTCAGGAAAGAAACAGAAGAATGTCAAGACCTTAAACTTGCAGTGTTTTCCTTAACTGCCTTTAATGCTGGTTATTTTGCAATAGGTTGAGAAAATCTCCCCCCCCCCCCCCCAAATTGCTGCTTCCTCCTGGACGTATTAGTCCAGGCTTTTTTACCTTGCATTTTCCAGAAACTTCCATCTTCAAAGAATTGAACACTCACGCTCCCTCTATCAAGTTCCCGGTCCCCTCTGGGTTTCCTGCTGCTTTTGATACTCAAATTACTTGTTGTGCTGCACAAAGACCTTCACTTACCGCTTCGAATTGGATTCGATTCGTCAGGGCTGTTATTCACCAAAGACGAGGAACTCGTCTGTTATTCCCAGTTGCCCTGCCACCAAGCTAAGATTAATGGCCCCACGTAAATTGCAGCTCTGTTCCTTTATCTGCACTGTCTGGAAGTTCTGACCCCATAACACAGGTGATGGAATAAATCAGCAGCGGGTGGGTCAAGTTCATTAGAATAGCTTGCTTTGTTGTGTTTGTCTTGAACCCTTGGCATCTTGGCTCTGCTGCCTCCAGTTTGGAGGCACCCCTGCCCTGCCCCCCCCCACCGGGGCCCCTCCCCCTTCCTCAGAGCAAGCTGCTTGCTCCCCGGGGTTCGGGGTGGGCGTGGCCCAATCTCCTTGCCGGTTTAGTGGAGTCTCCCCCGCTCCCCCGCGCCCCCCCCCCCACCCTGCTCTCCCTTCTCACAAGCCTCTGGGCCTTTCGGGGGAGACCTGGTTTTCTCCCTCTCCCCTGAGGCCTAGAGGAAAGGTTGACCTCCTTCCTTCCGGGGCACTGCAGGTCAGCGTCTACACCGTCAGCGTCTACACCGCTCGCCGGCGTGGCAGCCACGTACCACACGGTAACTATTGAGCCCTCCAAACGTGGCCAAATACCTCAATACGGTTTACGGGTTGTATGTTGAAAGGACAATATTGGGTGCCTACTGGCTTAAACAAAATGCATTATTAAAACTAACCACCGTTTTCCTTGCACTTTTTCTTTTAACGTGGCCACTGGAAATGCAACACTGTATACGTGGCTTGTGTCTGTGACCCCTTTCTATTCCCGTTGGGCAGCGACGGTCCCCTCACTCGGCATTTCTCTGCCTTTGCAGGTCGCGCCATTGGGTGCGAGGCCTTTTTCCACCCGCCACGGCTCCCGGACGCTCCTCGGTCGGCCTCTGGGCTGAGAGGACCGCTCTTCTCCAATCCCTTTCCAAACCCTCGGCCAAGACCCTTGGGCGCAATGCGGCGAGGAGGCCAGGGGGCAGCAGTCCAGGGCAGGTGGAGGTGGAAGGGGCCTTTTAGGACCAGATGACAGAGCTGCAGGAGGCCAGGGCGGCGAGGCTGTGGAGGGGTGACGGGCACTGAGTGAGCACGCTGCGGAGGACCGGATCGTGGTGGCAAACGAGGATGTGCCGATGATGCGGCTACAGGGGTCCTGGGAGATAAGGCTGCAGCCCCCCGGGGTCCCTGGGGGGGGGGGGTTCAGTGGGTTAAGCGTCCGACTCTTGTTTTCGGCTCAGGTCAGGATCTCGCGGTTCGTGAGTTCGAGCCCCGCATCGGGCTCTGTGCCGACGGCTCCGAGTCGGCTTGGGATCATCTGTCTCCTCTGGCTGTCCCTCCTCTGCTCACGCTCTTTCTCTCTAAATAAATAAATAAATAAATAAATAAATAAATAAACATTAAAAAAAAAAAAAACCTTACATTAAAAAAAATAAAAAGGCTGCAGTCCTGCCAGGCTCAGAGGCAGGGGTAGGATCTTGGGGGCGAAGATAGGGCACCGGAGCTGTGACAGGAGGGGGGCGGGGTGCTTAGTGGTCTCAGCCCCCAAGCTGGGTCAGTCCTGACCCTGGTCACGCGTCTCTAGGAGCACCCCCTGGGCACCGGCAGGGGCGCGGGGCCGGAGAACTTGCTAATGGGTCCCAGCTTCTGCAAAGGTCTGCGCGTCTGCTCCTTGACGGGTGAGCTGCTTTCGCCTGACAAACTTGAACGGGAACAGTGACCCACGTCACCTGCCTCCAGGCCGGCTGGCTTGCCAGGGCAAAACGCTGGACGTTTATTAAAAGGGAAAGCTCACTTTCCAGTAAACGCCTTGCTTGTCAGAACCTTCTCTCCACCTTTCGGTGACAAGAAATCCAGGGTAACGAGCAGTTACAGAGCCCGTGTATTTTCTTTGCTCCTGGAACCCAAAGACAAAATGGGGAGAGGACCCTCTCAGCTCAGGGATGCTGCAGACCTTTGGGGGGCACCCGGGACCTGTCGTTTAGACGGCAGGCGGCTCCGTGCCCGTGTGCCCGGGACTAGCACACCCACCCCTGTTGCCTTTCACGGCCACATGCGGAGGGGACGCTCCGAGAGGAGAAAGGCCTCACTCCAAAAAAGAAAAATCAGCACCGGGATGAAGTTTAGTTTACAAAGAAAGTTAAGGCAGAGGGGCGCCTGGGCGGCCCAGTCGGTTGAGCGTCCGACTTCGGCTCAGGTCAGGATCTCGCGGTTTGGGGGTTTGAGCCCCGCATCGGGCTCTGCGCTGACAGCTCGGAGCCTGGAGCCTGCTCAGGATTCTGCATCTCCTTCTCTCTCTGCCCCTCCCCCACTTGTGCTCTGTCTCTCAAAAATACATAAATGTAAAAAAAAAATTTATAAAAAAATATTAAAAAATTAAGGCAGATTCTCCCCACCGAGCCAAGACCAGAGCATTACTTATTCAGCTCACAAGATTACATGGGGAGCTCAAAAAAAAAGCAAAAAACAAAAAAACACCCACAGCAAAGAGCTGCACCCCCCCCCCCCAGTCTGATTTAATTGGCCTGTTTGGGGGCGGTGGGGGGGGGGGGAAGGGTTGAGCAGTCCCAGGTGGTTTCAGTTTGCAGCCAAAAAGAAATTGGGGCGCCTGGGTGGCTCGGTCGGTTAAGCGTCCGACTTCGGCTCAGGTCATGATCTCACAGTCAGTGGGTTCGGGCCCCGCGTCGGGCTCTGTGCTGACAGCTCAGAGCCTGGAGCCTGCTTCGGATTCTGTGTCTCCCTCTCTCTGTGACCCTCCCCCGTTCATGCTCTGTCTCTCTCTGCCCGTTCATGCTCTGTCTCTCTCTGTCTCAAAAATAAATAAACGTTAAAAAAAAATTAAAAAAAAAAAGAAATTGATCAATTTCTCTAGATCCGGTGGTTCCCAGTGAGATCACCTTGGAAGGGCTTGATCGAGTGCTGATTGCTTGGTCCCACCCCCGGAATTGCTGGTGAGGCCAGAAAACTTGCATTTCCAACCAGATCCCAGGTGATGTTGATGCTGCTGGTCCCCGGAAGGCAGGGGACTTCCAGTTTCTTCTTGGAGGTGGACGGGGCTAGTAAAAGCATGGCTCACACCCTTGCGATACCGAAAACACAGCGAAACTACAAGTTTCTACTTTCCTTGGATCTATCAAATGTCTGAGGCTGCAGGGTGAACAACTACCCCAGAATGGAAGAAAGGACAGACATCTGCAGCAAGGGACAGGACGGCAGACCTTCCTTACTTGGGGCAGATGCTCTACGAATTTGCTAGAATTTTTTTCAAGTTTGTTTTTAAAATTATTTTTATTGAGGTCTTTCGTGGGCTTGGGGCCACAATTTGAAATTCATTTGGAGACAAGGTCCCCCCCCTCCCCCCCCACCCCCGTTCTGCCACTTCCGGTTTCCCCAAATGACAGCCAGGCCATAGGGTAGGAATGAGGGGGGAATATGAATAGCCCCCAGGCCTCCCATTGTATCAGGGTCCCTGAAGCCGGGAATGAAACTGAATGAGTTTGAACAGCTGAAGGTAACCCCTAGTTTGGGGTCCCAAAAGGGCCAGCTGGAGGGAACCCAGTCAACAGGCACCCACGCTAATTGTTGCCAATGGTATTCGTGCCAACAAGATACCTGAAGCCCTAGGATGGGGCCAGCCAGGATGGATCAATGGGGATTCTTTTTGCTAGCAATTTCTACCACTGGCGGGCCTGACACTTTGCAGATCAGGGGACATCCCTAGAGTTTCTCTGTCCTTGACAGTGTTTGCTCTCTAGGGTCATCCCATGCACGACCTCACCATCCACTTAACCTGTTTCCTTACAAAAAAAGAAGCCGAGTAAATACAGTCTCTTAACAATTGCCCATCGCCGGGCCACGCCCATCACTTTTTCTATACGTACAAGTTTTCCCCTGGCGGGTCTGAGATAAATCTGGAATGTCATGGAAAGCTCTGCATTCTGAAGATATTTTTACTGGGCTTTCTGGATTCTTTCATATAAAGCTCATGAAAGTATATTAGTTTTCTTTCCTGGGGACCTTGGGCTAACACGAAAGAATTCAATGGAAAAAATGCTCATCTTCCCGAAAATGCCAACAACCAAGATTTGCTGCTGCTTAAAGAGAGGCCAATAGAAAAGCCAGACTAGCTGGAGGAGAGAAGGGTAATTCCTCATCTACTTTATGTTCCTTATTCTTGTAGCTTTGCTTCCAGGATCTGTCCGTCTCTCTGTAGCCTGTACTGACTGGGAAGATGCCCGACTCCATTCTTCCCCTCAAAATCTGTGCGGCCAATTTCTCCTTCCTATGAATCCTTTGCTGCCTACACAATCATTTTCCTACCGCACACCAGGAACCCAGGGAGAGATGTAGACCCTGAATTAAGAAATGCTCCCTCCTTAGTTGTCACCCTAAAATCAACTTTCTAGAATTTCCAGTAATTCACCAGTGATTTATGGTGAATTCTCGGTATTCTCTCGAATCATTCACTGTCACTCCTCCTCCCTTCAAGCTAATTGTATCATTTGGAGAGGAATCAAACCCATTTTCCAAATATCTGGGGTTGTGAGTCTTCTAAATTTATCCTCGAACTGAAATACTATCAATCCCGTAGATTGTCCTTGGTCTTGCCAACCTTGGTTTGGATCTACCGGAGGAGTCTCACGTCTAGAACCGTTAACTGGACAACTGTGACCCCGATTCCCAGTTCCATATTCTGGTCTCCACACAAACTGCCCAACGTACAGATTCACATTTAATCTGAGAACTCTCTTGGCACTGGCCAACTTCTCCCCACCAGTAATTAACCCGGGGCCAAATCGGATGGCCTGGGCTGGCATTGACCTCAAGCTGACCCTTTGTGTCTCCTCTCATCTCAACCCCAGCTGGTACGCAAGCTGGGAGTGCAACAAGATAGGCCTGGGCTGAAACCACCTGGAATAACTTCCCCCCACGCTTCCCTGGCAGTGGGCTCGACTTGAAGGAGACGATTTATCTTTGTGAGTGAGAAATCATCCAGCGCACATGTGGCTTTCACCAAAGATAAGCATGACCTATGATTTCTTTCGCTAGAACATTCACATGCGTTTTCTAAAAGCCCTTGAATGCCCCCAGCACCAAAAGCCTCATGTCCCAGGAGAATAAATATGTATCTACCCACAACCACAGTCCTTCACACACACACACACACACACACACGTAAGTCACAGAACAGTATCACTGCACAGGAAAGGGATTACGTTAGTGAAATGCTAAACCGAGTATCGGTGTCCATTTGCTTATTCTTGTTGGGATTAAACTGAAAGCTGTTTATCTGCCGCGAGGCGCACAGGGATATATCCTGGCTTGGCTTTTGAAATAGGTTCTTGGCACAGTTTCATTGTTAGGGATACAGGATCCAAGACAAAAAAGCGATTGTCCTTAAGGAGTATACAAGAGTTATGGTCCTCAGATCTTTATCTGTCTCGATGTTTTGAAAGCTTGCTTTAAGAGAAATAACATGGGCCCAGAGTGGAAGGAGAAGGAAGAGGAAGCTGAGAGAACAGGCAGGAAGCTGGGGGCTCGCAGCTGCCGAGCAGGGGAATACAATTAGACAACAGTTACAAACACACGAGTGTATAATCACAGCGTGTCCGAGCAGAGCGGGGCAGTGCTGAGTCCACACTGCTTGTGTGGGAAGGACAATCAAAAGTCGTTCGTGGAAACTTCACGAAGGCGAATCCATCAGGGCACGATCTCACAGTTCGAGAGTTCGAGCCCCGCGTTGGGCTCTGTGCGGACAAGCAGGGAGCCGGCTTCGGGCCCTCTGTCTCCCCCTCTCTCTGCTCCTCCTCCGTTCGTATTCTCTCCCTCTCTCTCAATAATAAATAAACATGAAAAAAAAAAAGTTAAGAATCAGAGTAAAGGCGGGGCGCCTGGGTGGCTCAGTCGGTGAAGTGTCCGACTGCAGCTCGGGTCATGATCTCGCGGTTCGTGGGTTCGAGCCCCGCGTCGGGCTCTGCGCTGACAGCTCCGAGCCTGGAGCCTGCTTCGGATTCTGTGTCTCCTTCTCTGTCTGCCCCTTCCCCGCTCATGCTCTGTCTCTCTCTCTCTCTCTCAAAAATGAATAAATGTACAAAAAAAGAATCAGAGTAAAGGCGACACACTCACCTTAGACATTTGCTCTTTGAATACAGACGTCTTTCTCTTTTGTGTTGATTTGCTTTCCTCCCGGGGCCTGTCGCTGTCCAAATCATGTGTCAAGAGTATGCCTTAATGGGGAACAGTCTACTAAAAAAAGAGTCTTTTGGTAAGTCTTTTTCGCCACCCAACGGATAACATGCTTGGACTGCATTAAAATCAGTTCGACCATTTAATAAAATTATTGAGTCCATAATACATACCAGACCCCATCCTAATCGCCGGGCACAAGGCAGCAAATAAAATAGAAATCCCTTCTCTTGAAGTTTATATTCTAGTGGCGATAGGGGAGAAAATGGGACGGGGGTAGGGAACTCCAGCGGTCATGGCGATCATGGCGACCTTTATAGAGGTCGGTCCACGGGGGTGATGTTCGCAGAGGTGTTTGAGCAAAAAACTGAAGGAGAAGAAGGAAAACGGTGGATGTGTGGGGCGGCATACTCCTGGGGAATGAAGTACCCGGTATAAAGGCTGCGCAGTAAGAGCCCGCCTGTGCGATGGCAGAGGGCATGGAGGCCAGGGGGCTGCGGGAGTGAGGGAGGAGGCAGATTACAGTTTGAAACCATAATTAAAATTTCACGGGGGCGCCTGGGGGGCTCAGTCGGTTAAGCGACTGACTCTTGATTTCGGCTCAGGTCGCGATCTCACGGTTCGTGGGTTCGAGCCCCGCGTTGGCCCCTGCACTGACCGTGCAGAGCCTGCTTGGAATCTCTCTCTCTCTCTCCCTCTCTCTCTCCCTGTCGCTCTCTCTCTCTCTCTGCCCCTCCCCTAGTCGTGCTTTCGCTCTCAAAGACACTTGAAAGATTTTTCAAAAAAGTGTTCTTTCTCAACATGATGCGTAACAAAATTAATTTTCTGATTTTTTTCCTTCGCCACTTCGCCATCCAGACAACATACGCGATTTGAGGTGTCAGCTGTATGCTCACACGCCCGTCATGTTTCCTTTTAAGAAGAAAGATTAGTAGCTAGAAAAGGTTGTGGGCTTTTTCCCTGAAGTTTATTCATTTCTCTAGAGGGGGGTGGGGGAGAATCCCAAGCAGGCTCCGCACTGTCAGCGCAGAGCCCAACTCACAAACCATGAAATCGAACTCACAAACCATGAGATCGTGACCTGAGCCGAAATCAAGAGTCGGACGCTTAACCGACTGAGCCACCCAGGCGCCTCTGAAAAGATTGGTTTACCAAATAGGGAAAAAGCAAACTGAACAATGACATTTATTTCAATGGTCTCGTCAAAAGTGAGGAACAACCTTGAAGTCCAATAATAAGAAGTGGTTATGTATGGAAGGCAGGATAATGGCCACCCTGAGGTCTGCATCCTAATTCCTGGGGCCTGCGAACATGTCACCTGACATGACCGGGGGGTGGGGGGGGGGGGGCTGCGTGGGATGAAGGTTGCA
The DNA here is from genome assembly GCF_016509475.1 of Prionailurus bengalensis. NCBI lineage: Eukaryota > Metazoa > Chordata > Mammalia > Carnivora > Felidae > Prionailurus > Prionailurus bengalensis. The sequence goes on from NC_057361.1 coordinate 10,008,987, forward strand.
GGTGAAATTAAGATTGCTACTCGGAGATTACTGAGCGCCCCCCTCCCACCCCGATGCTCCCGCAATCGTAAGGGTTCTTAAAAGTGGAAGCCGAAGAAAGGCACAGAGAGAAGCAATGTTTTTGGCTTCGAAGGTAGAGGAAGGGCCACCAGCTGAGGAACGCAGGTGGCTTTCAGAAGCTGCAGAGGGCAAGGAAATATTCTTTCTGGAGCCTCCAGAAGGAACGCAGCCTTACGGACACCTGGGCTTTGGTCCCGTGAGACCCACGTCGGATGGCTGCCCTCCAGAATGGTCACATAATAAATCCGTGTTGTTTTCAGCTCTTCAATCTGTGCTGCTTTGTTATAGCAGCAGTGGAAAACTAATATGGTAAATCAATATGGACTGGGTACTTAAGGGTGTGCCATGCGGGCCTTCAAACGTGTACGAGGCGTGGGGCGCCCGGGGGGCTCAGTCGGTTAAGTGTCCGACTTCGGCCCAGGCCGTGATCTCGCGGTTCGTGGGTTCAAGCCCAGCATCGGGCTCCGTGCTGCCAGCTCGGAGCCTGGAGCCCGCTTCGGATTCTGTGTCTCCCTCTCTCTCTGCCCCTCCCCCCTACGCACGCTCTGTCTCTCTCAAAAATAAACGTTTAAAAACATTAAATAAATAAATGTGTGTGAGGCCCATGTGGTAACATGGAAAACTTTTAGGATCCACGTTTAAAAAGCGCTACATAGTCACGTATACACGGAGGGGTTAAAACCACGTGTGAAAAACAAAGAGACAAAAACTTTGGTGGATATCCAATCTGGGGGAAGATTCGCGACAAGGTGAACCACGGGGAGTGTGAGTGATATGATGATGCGGGTTCTTGGTTTTTTTCTTTTGCCTTCTAGAAATTCGTTCAAACTTCCTTTATGGGCCGGTATGGAGTGAATATAAACATTAAGTTTCAGGTTGACTTGCGAGGGTAAAAATCCCATTCGGAGAACCGTAATGATACGTGGTGCCTGGACGGAACACCAGCCATCGCGCCATCTGTGGGGAGAGGCTCGGATTGCGTATGGGAGAGGCAGCTGGGGGACCGAGGCTGCCTGGGGCCGGGGCAGAAGGAGGTGGGGATCGGAGGAAGACTTTTGAAGGAAAGCACACACCCAAGGCACGCTTTCAAAGGACTTCGGCACGTCGCAGATCAGGTGAGTCCCTGTTACCCGACATCTTCAGCAAAACCGCAACGTATGCACGTTTGAGTGGATTTCATGGGCCACACGAAGAAACGGGACGAGAGGTACGTAGCCCGTGTAGATGGGGAAGGAGAGCCGAGATCTGAATCGCGCGTCCCTTCAACTTTGCTCTGTCGCCAGCGCCACTCAGGGGGACGTTCACTGCCCTGCTGGCCCTCTCTCCTTCCCAGGGTGAGTCCTGGCTCCCACGTACCGCGGGGTGCCTTACAAAACAGCAAACGTTCCCAGGGCCATTTCGCTACCTCGAGTTGCGTTCCGTGTATACAGCCGGCCTAGAAGCCCGCCCTTGTGTTACTTGGGGCTTTGCCAGCTTGTTGCAAAGCAACCGCTAAACCCTGAGAGCCTCTGGAAAGCTCCTCGCCGCTGGCGTTCCCCGGGCACCCAGCAGCTACTCATTTTCAGGGTGAGGTGGTTTCTGAGCCGGGGACCTGCAGCTCTTCAGAGGAGTCGAGGCACTCGGGCTGTCCCCACGAGCCCAGAAGATGCTGGGAAGGAGAGCTTGTTAGAGAACCCATCGAGGATTCCGCAGCCCCCAGGGTGCTCTGGAGAGCTGAACAAGCTTAACTCCCCCAGACGCTCCAGAAACCGTTCAGAACTCCCGAGGTGCCCGGGATCAAAAACAAGGAGGCTTCCCCAGAGATCTTCGGGGTCAGAGCCAACTTCATTCACAGTGGTCTGTCCAGAGTGGCAATAGCTTCTTAGGTGGTGTTCTCCGGGCTCGATGAATCCGAGCTCCCTCAGGTGAGGGGTCAGATGATATCCTAGGGGTCTAGTGTCTGCAGTGGGCGGCAAAACTTGTTGCCAAAACTTTTTGGGGAAGGAGCAATGGTGACGTGAGCCTGCGTGTGCATGCGAGCGCACGCGCGCGGGTGCTCACGTGCACACATATGTATGCACTCGTGCCTGTTGGGCAGGTAGGAGTAGATCCAGATTTTGTGGGCCTAACGTGATTTTGAGGGCCCCTCCCTTTTTTAAATTTTTTAATGTGTATTTGTTTTTGAGAGAGAGGGAAACAGAGTGCAATCAGGGGAGGGGCAGAGAGAGACAGGGAGACACAGAATCCGAAGCAGGCTCCGGGCTCCGAGCTGTCAGCACAGAGCCCGACTCGGGGCTCGAACTCGCGAACCGTGAGAACATGCCCTGAGCCGCAGTCGGACACTTCACCGAATGAGCCACCCAGGCGCCCGTTGAGGGCCCCTTGTTAGAAAAAGGAACACGACATCCCGAGTTCAAAATTAGTTGTAAAAATTCAAATACAGATTTGGAATGAGAAAAAAAAAAAAGATTGCAACAAATTACAAATAGAATAAAAGCTCGCAAATTCCAAAAGCATCACAAAATCTGGAAAAATAGCATACGTTGGTTAACTCCCTGGAGCACCTCTACAACATTTTTTCCTGCATTTTTAAACTGCGTTTCCTGTGACCAGTTGTTCAAATGACAATGCTTTTGTCATGTTTTCTGTCACAGAAATTGAAAGTCTTTCCTCTGTCTAGCACGCTTGGTTAATTTTTTAAAACTCTTGATAGTTGAGAAATTGATTTTCAGCTTCCCAATTCATTTTCAAGTTGACATGACATTCACTGCCAAAAACGTCGCATACATTTTTAGACTCTGTTCCCAAACGTGGAAAACCTATCCAATTTCTTGCATGTACGAGCTCTCAGATTTCAGGGCATTTCAAGTTTCCTTGTACAGAAACTGATCTTAAACATTCTTTGAACTGATGACCCTCATTGGACGATTTGGCATTAATGTCCTTGCTTAGCGGTATACCGCTTCTGTGTTAATCATGGTCGGTGTTAGGATTTCGTACCGGATTGGCAAGAAATTTCATTTTCTTCATCTGTGCTTATGCGATTCACTTCTTTTCATTAGCTGGATTAGCAAACAACCCAAGTGCCCATTCATTACTTCTATTCAAAATTTATTTCTTCCTTTTCAGGAAAGGATTTTGTTGTGATCCAAAGGAAATTGATTTTGTTGTGATCCAAAGGAATCCTTCAATCGTAATTCCTGTCTCCCTATCACTATCACTTCTGTTGATTTCAAATATATATCACACACATGATACATCTTCCTATTGATGTAATATGTATTTTTTACATATAGTAAAATGATATATGAAATATATATCCTATGTGGTGAAATCCATATCATATGAAAATAGTTCTCATGTATTTGAAAATAAATATCATATGAAATATATTTCATACACACACATACGTAATTTCACCATATAGTAAGTTTATAATTGCATACGCTGAGCTATCATGGTCTCTTCCTGATGGGAGAGAACTTCCATTTTGACTTGAGGTTGTCGAGAACTAAATCTTTCTACCTATAATTCTACTCATTTCATGATGGGAAGATTCTCCACAGCCCAGCTTCTGGCTTTCTGTATTTCAAACTTTCTGTCTCCTCCACTACCCCCTACTTCTGGTGCTTCTAGGCATGACAGCACACATTAATGTTTGTTTGGTTTTTTTTTTTTGTTTTGTCTCCGGCCCTAAATGTCATGATTCTGGGTGAGTCACCCCAGGAGAAGATAGAAGTATCCCTGAAAGCCATCCCTACACCAGGACGGCTGGTCATAACTTAAGACTAAAATACAAATATATCCCACCAAACCCACGCAGCCTAATTCGATTTCACCTTAGATTTCAACAATGTCATGGCTGTCGCCAGCACCGCCCCATGTAAGGAAGGGGAGCTGTGATGGAAAGAGACAAGAGATTTCACTGTGGGTGAAATGTATTGCCTTTGCAAGTTTTACAGAAACATGACCGTGTGAAGACATTGCCTTGGAAGGAACCCAGGTTTGCTGTGGAGCCTTTAATTAGCTTCCTGATCCATCTACTTCAGGGAGTAAAAGTAGGTAACTGGATGATGCGTTCTACTAGAACCTTCTCTTTTCTCTAGTGTCGAAGCCACCCGTGTTTTTGCAGATGCGTACATGTTCATACACACTCACACACGCCATACCTCTTTCACTCATTGTTGCAACATTTCCGGTGGAAACAGCTATGTTAGAACCATAGTTTGAAGCAATCTATTATAAACAGAAACAATTTTCAGGAGTTATTTCTCCCGAATTGAAGCACGAATTTTACTTTCAAGTTGACAAAGAAATTTGTACTCGATGATTTCAATACCGCTAATCCTTTGCCAGAAACATCAGAGACTTTAAAGCAAATAAAATTATTTCTGCACTACCACAACGATAAAAGTCTCTGCCTATTGTGAAAAGAAAAATTCGAATAAAGTGTAAAACAAGTCACCAGAAAGTTGCTTAAAAGGCTTTATTCTTTTGAATAACAGTGCGCGCCCGTTTGAATAAGATTACCGTTTTCTTTTTAAATCTCATCTACGAAGCTTTATGAGATGAATCTGGATTTATTAATCATTCCTGTCTCTTTCATCAGTGGCCCGAAAAATCTTAATACAGACTCTACTGGCATTAGAAGATCCACTGAAAGAATAAAGACTTTTTGTGTAGATTCATACTGGGACAAAAATAAATCTGTGTCCTTCTGGTTCTTAGTGAATTCTTTCTGGTCCGTGTGTGTGTGTGTGTGTGTGTGTGTGTCTTTCTCTTACACACATCCCAACCAAACACTTCCTTTTGCAAATATTATGATTATCGTTATCTCTGTTGTGCTGGGGGACTTTCCAGCACTCTAAAAATAATTTCAATGCTATGGAGTCAGAATGTTTTCAGTTACTGCTGAGAAAACAGTGGGGTTTCACATCAGATCCATTTTGAAGTACCATAAAAGATGCAGAAAATGTTAAAAACATGAAAAATGCTTTGGAAATGAGGATAACTAAATCTGATTGAAGTCAACTTCCGTCGTGGCCAAAGCATAAAACCCTAGCGTTAACGGTTCAGCAACAAGGCCTTGATAAAACCCTGTTTCCTGGGGCACCTGGGTGGCTCAGTTGGTTAAGCGTCCGGCTTTGGCCCAGGTCATGATCTCACGGTTGGTGGGTTCGAGCCCCCACATCAGGCTCCGTGCCGACAGCTCAGAGCCTGAAGTCTGCTTCGGGTTCTGTGTCTCCCTCTCTCTCTGCCCCTCCCCGGTGCTCACTCGCTCACTCTCTCTCTCCCTCTCAAAAATAAATAAACATTAAACAATTAAAAAAAAACCTGTTTCCTTTCTCTCTTCCTCATCCTCTTTTCGCTTCCTTTCTCACTGTCTTTTTTTTTTTTTTCTGTCCTACTTTAACATCAGCTAGAACTGGTTTCAGTTTTTCTACTGGTTTTCATCCGAAATCCTAAGCTAGGCAGGCTGTAGGCAAAAGGTACGCCTGAAGGTGAGTTATTCTTGTTCCCAAGCCACCTGCTGTTGACATGAAACTTGCATACAACTGGATTAACGTTTCCCCTCTCGCCTGTACGTATTTCGCGATTTGACATAAGCGATTGGTTTTGTTACCGCCTTCAACCGTGCAAAATCGAGTTTTTCGATTTGATTCACTTTGCTTATAAATACCACAATGAAGACTAGTAACTAGTCATGGTACAGTTCTTATAAAAAGCGTGGTGTAATATCCGTGAAGATCGCCCAAGGAAAGTACAATCTGACTGTATTCACATCAAATAACCCCCCAATTCTCAGGAGCTGACGACAACAAACGTCTGCTTTTTTCAGGCACCGGTCTTTGGGTCAGCTGCAGCTTGGTTGTCCTCAACTGGGATTAGGAGGGCTTGGCTCCGGCCAGCAAGACGATTTTACATCTCCCTGTTTTTCCATTTTCCCCGAAGCAGCGGCTGCTTGAGGCGTATTTTTCTCCTGGTGAATCACAGGAGCCTAAGAGGTCAAGCCCAGCCCCGCACGTGCCCTTAAAGCTTTAAAGCCCCAGTCAGGTTTGCAAGCTTTCCGCTGGCCAAGCCCAGACTCAGGGGGCAGGGACGCAGGCTCAGCCTACTTTATTGCAGTGCTAGGTCACGTGGCACAGGGGAGCGGGGAGAATTCAAGACAGTGACCATTTATGTCTGTGACTTGATTCTCCTATTTTTAAAAAACGTAACAGTGCTCGCTTCGGCAGCACGCATACTAAAACGTAACAAAAAACAAAAACGTCTACCTCCTAGAATTGTAAGGATTATAGCACTTGGAACAGTGCCTGGCAAATACATTTAAGAAAAAAACACGCACGAGGCAAAGATGTGAAGGAAACACACCAATCAGTAAATTGATTCTGGGTGGCGATTGTTTTCTTCTTTGTAGTTTTCCCTGCTTCCCAGTGTTCTATAATAAAATGTGTTTTTCTCTAGCAACAGTTTGAAAAACGTTGTTAAAAACAAAAAGAGATCTAGGGTTTGAGCCAGTGTATGAGCATCTGATCCCAGCCATTAATTCTTTGTTTTGTGTTTGGGGGTAATTTTTAACCTCTGCCTTTCGCCTTCAGTTTCATTGTTCAGTTTTTCAAATATCCAGTTCCTTCCCTTTCACATCTGGCTTTGGACCCTTTCAAAGGTTAAGTGAGATGTTTTCCATGATTGGAAAAATACACAGCAGAGGTTGGGGGTGCTATAAGCTTAAGAATGCAAGGAGAGGAGATGATGTTTCGGGTCATAACAGAATTGCTCCTGGTACACGCTAGGGGAGATATCTATAAATATTAATAGGTTATCTTTACATTATTTTTCTGTTTTAATTATTTGCTTTCTCTCGAGTCCTCATGAATAATGGTACGGACTGTGAGCCTGACCCTTTTAGAAAAATGCTACACTCCTGTAATTATATTTTAGAGATACATTATTTAAAAAGTCACCTTGATATTATTCAGACATATCGTATTATGTCCGGGACTCCAGATCTTTGACAAATGCAAACTTTCCTGACCTTCATCACATTTAGTGTAGACAGGTTGACTGTGGGCATATTTTTAGCTCCATTAGAGAAATTGGATTGTGTTTTTTACGTTCTTGGACTTCCAGACCAGTGTTTTCTGAAACCCAAAGTCTGCTTATGTGGGGGCTCGAAGATATGTCTGCACATTCTCTGAGATTGCTTCCTTAAGAGGTTGAGTCAAATTCCTCTCCCCTAAAGTAATGGGAGGTGACCTCCAAGACTAGGAGATAAAAGTGTGGCCTCTCCTCGCTTGCTTTCTTTGATTGCTCATTCTCAGGGAAGCCAGCCGCCATGTTGTGGGAACACTCCAATAGCCCTATGGAGAGGCCCATGTGGCAAGGCACAGAGGCCTCCTGCCCACAGACGCGCGCACACGCCATCTTGGAAGCACATCCACCAGCCTCGGTCGAGCCTTCAGGTGACTGCAGCCTCACTGATGTCCTAACTACAAAACCTCAAGACACCCTGAGTCTGACTCCCCCGGGTAAGGTGCTCCCGGCTTCCTATTCCACAGGATCTGTGAGGGTGATAAATGCTGATTGCTTGGAGCCACTGTTTTGGAGTAATTTGTTAGCAGCAACAGATGAATAACACAGCTTATCACATGACTTTACTGCTGGAAAACTGCCTTGAGAGCTTTTATATCCAGACCACGCAGTGCCTCCCATAAGTAGGGTCTGAACTGCATGGTAGGTCCCGTGTGGCGAGGAAAACACACCCAGAATCTGCCTTCGGGCAGCTTATAATTGAATTCCACAAACATGGAACGAAAGAAAAGGAGCCAAACGTTTGTGACCCTGAGGACGTTACTTAATATCACACACCCTTGATTTATGAAATCGAGAATCACATGTACTTTGCGTTGTTACGAGGTTGAGAAATAACAGTAAAGTACCTACAACGGGTTGTTACTCACGAGTGCTTGCTTTTCTTATTACAGAGGTGGGTTTTCATCACCAGCTCGTTTCTTTTCTTCTTTCCAGCCTTCAAGTGAGAGCCCCTTAGTTGTGCCAAAAATGTCTAACCCTTTGCCTGTGTGTGGAAGGCAGCGTTTTCGCCACTAGTTCAGAAAAGTTCGTAACTTCACTAGGAAAAGCTCTCCACTGTCTTTCTCAAAACCATTGGTTCGAACAGCTCTCAGGGAAATGATGGCGTCATGGTTTAGGTTTGACTCCGTGCCCACCATAAGCTAGTGGTGAATACATCTTTTCGTTACTAATCGTTGAGAATAACAAATAAGCTGACTTTTCACTCTGATGGGCCGACACACTAAATGCCATCAGCCATTTTGAGGAAATGTAGAGTAATATTTCTTTGGCCGGGCCATGTGTGTGATATTTCATTCCAAAGCAATTCTGTCATCATTTAGATAAGTGAGTATCCACCAGCACACTATTTACTCCAAAATTACATAGGTTCCTCTTTTCCTTAATTATATTATAGCTTCCACTCCATCTCATCAATGATATCGATTTTTTTAATTAAAAAAAAATTTTTTTTAATCTTTATTTGTTTTTGAGAAAGAGACAGGTGTGAGCAGGGGAGGAGCAGAGAGGGAGAGGGAGACACAGAATCGGAAGCAGGCTCCAGGCTCCGAGCCGGCAGCACAGAGCCCGACGCGGGGCTCGAGCTCACGAACCGTGACACCATGCCCTGAGCCCAAGTGGGATACTTAACCGACTGAGCCACCCGGGCGCCCCAATGATATCGATTGCTTAAGCCATTGAGACAAGGGGATCTGACACCCACTTTATCACCCTCTTCTGCTCTAATATCCTCGGAATGATCAAGAGAAAGAGACCCTAACGTTTAGGTAGATGATCAGCAATTTTAAGAGCCCACATCTAGACATTCGATGTACAAGGTGAAAGAACTAGATGGCAGTGAACAAGCCAGTCACTTCTGACCAGAGAGCAGCTCTCCCTGGCTGCTGTCTCCATATATGCATAATCGTAGCCACTGGATTGCTCTGTTGTTATGGCAACCATCGCTGTATATCACACCGAAATCTGGTATTGAAATGCACCAGAAGCACAAAAGCATACATTTTTCACATTTTCCCCAAGTTCTTTTTCCATGGTTTCACATAGCAAGCCAACACGAGACATCGACCTGAGCTTTCAAAATCATAAATACTTATTTCTCCCACTCTGGGGTTCCGAACTAGCTTCTGTGACCGTAATAGCAATTCCCCATCACACGGATTGAACACATTTCCAACAATCAGAAGTTCTTTCAAAAATGAAGCGAATCGACATCACGAGCAGAACTCGCCTTCGGATTCCGAACCGCCGAGAGACAATGTGGGGAGATTTCAAATGAGGAGTGACATTTTTGCATCCATTCCACAGGGGACAGAGTGTTGAAATTCACATGCTGTTCTGTTTAACTCATATGGAAAAGTCAGAGGCTTCTTGAATGAAAACTGGCTGCTCCTTTCAGAACAGCGACTAGCTACTTATCGCTACTTCGGTAGTGGAATAACACACTGCTGTTATCAGAATTGCTGGCCCTCAAATAATGGGGAGAAGCCTCTAGATTATAGTAAAATACAGAGCGCTGAAACTGATTTAAAAAAAAAAAAACACAACTTTCAATAACCCAATTCAGGGACTACCAAGGATGCCTCCTGGAAAGAAGTTTGCATTAAGCGTTCATATCAAGAGAAAGACCCACATCCATTTATCTGACACATTCAACTCACGGCATTATTCCTCTTTCTACTAGGGGAAAGATTGTATAATCGAAAATACCATAACAAATGGAAGTAGCACACAGCAAAACCCAGTCGAGTAAATTGCTGACCTGATGTGAATTTTTGCAAACATTTCTTAGATGCAAACCTAACGGCTTTTTTCCATATTAATGCGATTCAAATACACTCATTGCCAAGACTAGACTATATTGCTAAGAATTCGTAACCAACTCAAGGCTTTGGAGTTTGAAATCTGCTTTTTCAATATTGGAGATAATTCACCGGTTGCAACGTCTTTGCCTTATTATTCTTTTCATGGAAAGGCCATTCCAATCAACTGGACAATCTTGTTAGAATACAGCTTGAGAGGGAGGAGAGATTTTTCTCTTCATCACCAAACAGTCCTATTTCTAACTTTGGACATGGAGATAAAAATAAAGGTCAAACGAATTAAAATGTCCTTGAGCCAGAAAGGCAGATAGGGTGGAGGGGAGCATGTCATTGGATTTATTTTGCTTCAATTCGGATACCATAAGCAAACTCCGGCTCCTCAGAGGCCTCATTAGGGAAATATCCCAACCTAGAGACCATAGAGAACTGAACGAGGCCACAGCAATCCCCAGTCAGTCCACTGTCGAGGAAACTGCTGACCTAGTGAATTTCTAGAATGGATAGGCAGTGTAGTCAGAGAAAACTGCCCTACGCATAGACAACGAGCGTCTGACTTTCCTCATGAGGAATCACATCAGTCAAGCTCCTGATTAAACGGATCCTGCATTCCTACTCGGTCTATTAAACCAAGGACTGTGCTCTTGGTTCCCGGGCACCCGACCGTGATGCCAGATCCCGCCAGACCAAGGCACACACTGGACAGTGTACTCTAGAACATTTTCATCATAGCCACGGGTTCTGTCGGACGAGGCTGTTCTAAGTGCAGAGCCAGTGAGAAAAATTAATCAAGATTAATGGTATGGTTTCAGAAACATTACTTGAAATAACAGACAAGCTTTTAAGTGCTTTCAATTATACGACATCTTAGAAACGAAACAGAATGTTCTGGCGGCTGAGAGAAAACAAATCGGGAGGTGAAGGCTGCATCTAATGATAGAACTTAGAGGATATTTTTCCAAAGTTTGAAAATGTACTCAACAAAAATGCCTGGCTCTTCCCCATACTCGATACCGTGCGAGGTATGCATTCACAACCGAAGAGACGTACACGCTAGCCTCCTGGTGTCAAACAGACCTAAAGAAGGTCAAAGTCAAACGAAGAGATACAGGTGGGCAATATGATTGATCGATACCACACAGGAGACCCTCCAGGTGTGCACAGGTTCTCTGGACCCCTTCTCAGGAACGGGGCGTTGACCCCCCACACACACACCCCCGCCCCCCCCCCCCGCCCCGCTCCCCCGCCCCCCCCCCCCCCGGCTGTTGGGAGTGTTGCCTCCTAATGGCTTTCAGCTGACGCCCTCCCCAGCAGGCTAGCCCACTGGATTGGCGATGTTTTCGCCTAGAAAATCTACCCCAAATGAAGGATCTCTCTCCTTCTCTGTCGCCTCCCAGAATGTTCAGTAGACACAAGCCATCGGGCAGCCATAAGAGCACAGAGAAAATTCAAGGGAAGCAGTGACTAATGTTTCAAGGGGGGGCGGGGGGAGGATTGGTCACAGTAACGCAGGTTTTTCTTATTTGATGTATCTGCTTTGCAAAGCGTGGGGCTTGGGGTTGCCAAGGAAAATCCAAGTCAGGTTACACCGGCCTGAGCGTGTTCATCCGTAGAGCCGGGAATCCCGCTGCAAGTTCGACTGCGGCTCCTCCTCTGTGCCTCCGTGGGCAACGAACCTGAACTTGGAACTCGAGGAAACGGCATGTTCTTCGGAGCGCAGGTAAGGAATCCCGGGAGACTCGTGCGCGCACCAAAGTCTGAGGAGCAGTGTTCTCGTCCGGTGGTTCTCAAAGTTGGACGTTCAGCAGAATCAGAAAAGCGATCTGTTAGGCTGCGGGCTGCAGGGCGCAGCCCCGGGCTTTTGGAAGCGAGGAGGTCTGAGACGGGGCCCGGAGAGCTTGCGTTTCAGGCAGGTCGGTAGGCGAGGCTGGTGCTGTGAGGGGCGCACCCTTGAGTAGCACTGCTGTAACTGGTTCTCCTCATTCACCGGGGAAGGAGGCTTCCTCTCTGAGAGCCCACGGGTTTGCAGAGTCCTGGGGGGCACCGAGTGCACAGAACGTGCATTCACAGTGAACTTGCCTCCCAACCCAGGGTTCACCGGGAAATAGACACGGCCCGAGAGGAGAGAAAGGGTTCCTAGACCTGAGGGCTTGCTTACCTGACTTTGTCATTGTTTTGGATATTCACGGCGGCGAGGTTCTGCTTGAATTCCCGGGGGGGGGGGGGGGGGGGCAGGAGAGGACTACGGCAGAGAAGGGATGAAAGCAAAAGCCACGCAGGGGATAGAGAGTCCAACAGGGAGAACTGGGTTCTGGGAGAACGCATGGCCCAGCCGAGCTCCCACCGCAGAAGGCAGCCCCCTCAATGTTCCGGTGCCGGGTTCTTTGCGAACAGAGTACTGTTTGGGAATCCTTCCCATTTGTAGTTCTTTTATTGTACGGACCAAATGGATCCTTCCTGAACATTCTCCTGAACGCCATCCCTCCCCCTTAAGTTTATGGCTAATTTTGTCGTTGAGCTTTCTCTTGGTCACCTTGTTCTTTCCTTGAAGCCGAGGAAGGCTGGACTCCCATAAAAAAGCCATCATCCCAAGTACTGTGGCTGCAAGATTTACTTCCCGTTATCATGGCAATCAATACGGCGATACTCACTTTATAGCTGGAAGAAGTTCAGAGATGGGGAGTAATTTATCCAAAGTCATAGCCTGTCCGGGTTGGGGATATGCTTAAAATTTTGATCCCCAGTCTGAAGCCTCTTGATAGAGAAGAGAGACATAAAAATGATGAGTTCCAAGGAAGAGCTAGATTTTACACTTTGAGACTTGATTCCTTTCTCTGGCTGTATTTTCTCCTCCCTGGCCCCCAAGCACTGACATCTGGATATAGCGGCATTATGTCCATGAAAACAGAAGCAACTTTGGGGGAAGTGGATCTCAGGCCTTCATCAAAAGCCCCACTTGTGAGAATTAGGCGTCCAGTTCAAGACCGGGCAGAGCCCCCTCGGACGAGTCCACAACTCATCTCATTTAACGAATGACGGGTCTCAGAAATTTGCCTCCTCCTGCTCCAACCCCCAGATCCGTGTCAAAATTCAGTGCAGTGGGACAATCAAACGGTGACCACCTGTAAGCAGGAGAGGGTAGCGATTTGGGGCTGGGAAGGAAGGAGCCAGGCGGGATTTTCTGGAGTGAAAGTAAGCACCCTTTTCACGGAGGTTTGGTATGCATTTGTCAACGCTCGTGGAATGGTACATTGAAGATTTTTGTGTCTCCTTATATGTTCATTCTACCTGTAATAAAACCTTGGCTCATGAAACAGACTCCCTGGGAAAACATTTGGGACAGTGATAGGGTTAAGAGCTAAAAGCTGTTAAGTTTTGCCGTTTTCAGCTCTGTCATTATCTTCACCAACCAAGAGGGGGTCGGGTGGAAGTTCTTAGAAGCCAAAACGTACATGTATCTCAAGTAGAGGATGTATGTTCTGGGGCAATTGTCTTTCTGCTGGAACTGCCGGGAAACCAGATCTTTGCCCTGGATGGAGAAACTTTCCTTCGGCAGTCAAGCCTCGTGGAAAAATAGTCGCTAGGGTTGTGGTTGTATGTGGAGGACTCGTCGGAACTCGGTCGTGACTCTCCTGGAGGAGACCCCACGCATCTCCCGGTCTCTGCTGCCTTCCCCTAAGTCAATGTAGAAATGGGTCAAACCCTGGCGGTGGGGGCGGGGGGGGGGCCTGCTTCAAGACAAAATCCATTACATTATGGGTTGGGGGAGAATTATAAAAGCACGTGGGTAAAGAATAAACATTATTAAAATTGTTTCCTTTGAGAGTCGTTACCCTTCTGTTCCCTCTTTGACCATCCCTCTCCTTCCCCAGTTTACCAATGTGGTTTGCTTCTTTTATTATCATGCGATATTTCAAGACTTTGGCAGATTACTTCTTCTTCTTTTTGTTTTTTTAAACTAATTTCTACCCCCAACCTGGAGCTCGAACTTACAGTCCCAACATCGAGAGTCGCGGGCGCCACTGTGACTCAGCCGGGTGCCCCAGATCACTTCTTTCTCAAGATGGCAAATGTGTGTTGCTTTGTGATCAGTGATTACTAATAACTGATGAATCAATGAATCCTCCTATGAACGTTTGCCCTTCTGAGTTTTTCCTCACCTTTACGCGGTATGTACTTGGAAATATGAGTGACTGCTGTTAGCTTTTGTGATTTATAATTTATACCGATTTTTTTACGTAAGAGCGTTGTCATTAAAATAATTGAGATATATCTGCTTTTCTGTCTCTATAGACTCTACAGTCCAGTTGCTTGATAGTGTATTTCTTTTTCAGCTTTATGGAGATGTAATTGACATATAACGTTGTAGGAGTGAAGTGAAGTAATATTATGTGAAGTGATTACCCCACTTAGGTGAAGTGAATACCCCATAATATTGTGAAGTGATTACCCCGGTAATGGTAGTTAAACACCTCAGTCACTTCACATAATTACTTTTTGTTGTTGTTCTTGTGATGAGAACACTCGAGATCGACTCTCTTGTATCTTTCAAATACGTAATGCAGTGTTGTTAACTATACTCACCATGCGGTACGTTAGATCCCAGAACTTTTTCATCTTGTAACTGTAAGTGTGTACCCTTTGACCAACATCTCCCCATTTTCTGCACCCCCTCACCCCTGGGAACCACCACTCTCCTCTCTGTTTCTGAGTTTGACGTTTTTAGATTCCACACGTGAGATCATACAGTATTTGTTTTTCTCTCTCTGACATATTGTCCTTAATATGATGACCTCAAGGTCCATCCATGTGGTCACAAATGGCAGGATTTCCTTCTTTCTCATGGCCGAATATTCCATTGTGCGTGTATATATAGATCATATATCCATGTGGATATATGGGTACGTGTGTGTGTGTATATTATTATTTTTTTTTTATATTATATGTTCATAGAGAAACATCTTGTTTATCCGTTCATCCATCCAGGGAAACTTAAGTACTTAAGCTGTTTCTGTACCTTGGCCATTGTGAATGATGCTGCGGTGACCATAGAAGCTCAGATCTTTCTTTGAAATCCTGATTTCATTTCCTTTGGGTATATACCCAGCAGCGGAATTGTTGGGTCACATGGCAGTTCTATATTTCATTTTTTGAGGAACCTCCCAACTTACACGCCCACCAACAGTCCACGAGGGTTCTCTTTCCTCCACATCCTCCCCAACACTTGTTATCCGTTGTCACTTTATTTATTTTTTAAGTTTATTTGAGAGAGAGAGAGAGAGAGAGAGCATGAGCCAGGAAGGGGCAGAGAGAGGGAGTAAATCCCAAGCAGGTTCCACACCCCCTGCTGAGCCCAGTGTGGGGCTCAATCTCCTGATTGTGAGATCATGACCTGGGCCAAAATCAAGAGTTGGACGCTTAACCAACTGAGCCACCCCAGCGCCTCATCTCTTGTCTTTTTGATAGTAGCCCTTCTAACTCGTGTCAAGTGATATCTCAGTGTGGTTTTGATTTGTATTTTTCCCAATGATTACTGATGTTGAGCCTCTGTCGGCCGTTTGTATGTGTTCTTAGGAAACATGACTATTCGGGTCCTCTCTTCGTTTTTTTGATGGGACTGTTTGCGTTTTGCTCTTGAGTTGTAGGAGTTCCTTATAAGTTTTGGATATCAACCTCATGAGACTATCAGCAATTTCAAAATTTGAAAATGGAAATCTTTATTTGTGGTGTAAGTCAGTGATTCGCAAACATTTTGGTCCTGGGAGTCATTTAGTCTTAAGAATGCTTGAGGACTCCATGGGGCGCCTGGGTGGATCAGTTGGTTGAGCATCCAACTTCAGCTCAGGTCATGATCTCACGGTTTGTGGGTTTGAGCCCCGCATCGGGCTCTGGGCTGACAGCTCGGAGCCTGGAGCCTGCTTCTGATTCTGTGTCTCCTTCTCTCTCTGCCCCTCCCCTGCTCATGCTCTGTCTCTCAAAAATAAATAAATGTAAAAAAATAAAATTAATTAATTAAAAAAAAAAAAGAATGCTTGGGGACTCCAGAGAGCTGGTGTTTGTGTGGGTTTTCTCAACTGATATTATCATGGTAGGAACAAAAGTAGAGAAAAATTTCTAAATACTGATTTATGAGCTTATTTAAAATAACAATAACAAACCCAGTATATGTTAACATAACACATTATAATGAAAGTAACCGTTTTCTAAAATAAAAAAATGAATTTCTTGTGAAAATGACACCATTATACATTTTTGCAATCTCTTTAATGTCTGCCTTATTAGAAGCAGCTGGATTCTCATACTTGCTTCTGTATTCAATATATTCTGAAACATTGTTTTGATTAGGAAATATGGAGAAAACTCAGCCTCACACATATATGTATCTGGAAACGGGAAGAATATATATATAAAGTTTATTTATTTATTTTGAGAGAGAGAGCAAGGGAGGGGCAGACAGAGAGAATCCCAAGCAGGCTCCAGGCGTCAGCGTAGAGCCCAACGTGGGGCTTGATCTCACGAATGGTGAGATCATAACCTGAGCCGAAATCAAAAGTTGGATGCTTAACCGACTGAGCCACGCAGGCACCCCGGGAGGAGTATATTAATAGCTTTTTCAGGTAGTTGTAGATATTCCTTTTTGGTACCCTACCAAAGTTTGAAAAGTGGTCGTTTCTTGAAGAAAATATGCATCATGAGATTTGAGACCATAATAATGAAGTTTTCGTGCTCTTCCGTTACAGTTCATTGGGTTATCTTACGTTTTGAATGAATATTTTTCCCATGCATGGTTTTGTAGCATCGTGTGTTGATCATTAAGGAAATCGTGTCTCACTGAGCTATGCAGGTCTTCCTAACGCAATGTAAAATAAAATCACACTACTCCTCAGCTCTGAAAAGTCACTGGATTTCAGTTAGGCTTTCAAGTTACAACGGTACCGCGTGAAAGCAGCAGCTTATTGGCCCTGCAACTCCAACTTGGCACTTGAAACAGTCACTGAGCACTTTTCCTTGAGACGATGGATGATTTAGACACGCTTCTCATTTTGTCTCACAGAATTTTAGAAGATAAGTACTCGAGGGTTGAGATGCAATGCAATAGTAAGCAAACACAAAGCCTTTGTCCTCAGGGAATTTCTATTCTGGGTGAGACAAACTGTAATCCAACACCTGCTAACTGTAAATGTGTGATTGTCATAAGTGCCATGAGATCCACATGAAGGGCAGTTGGCTTAATCTGTGGGTGGGAGGTTAAGACACAGTATTCCTGAGGACATAATGTTCGCCTTAAAACGTCAAGGCTCAATAGGTGTGAGCAGGTGGGAGAGGGGGTGATAGAGAGTGTTTTGGCAGAAGGACCCGCATGTGCAAAGGTCCTGAGGCAGGAGGCAGCTTGACATGTTCCGGAAACGGGAAACAGCTCTGAACAGGAGGATGATGGGAAATAATGCCAGCCTGGAAAGTATAGACCAGAATATATCATAGTCTCGACGAACATTGTGGCTTTTGTGGCAGAGAACAAAAAGGTGCCACGGATGTGTTTCTAGAAAGGGTGGCTTAATCAACTTGGCAGTATAAAAAGATCACCTGGGCAAGCGGTGCTGAGAATCAACGGATGATGTTGGAGGGTTAGGCCGATGAATGCAGGGAACCATTTTTCAGATGAGAAAGCTCAGAAATACTGACGTTTGCCAAAAATCACACTACTCCCGATCTCAAAACTGGGATTTCCACACTGTCTTTTCCTTTATTTTTTTCCAGCTTTATTGAGGTACGACTGACAAATAAAATGACAATATATTGAGCCACACTATTTTTTTCTTCAAGAACTGAATGATATTTCTGCTACAGGGGCTTCCGAGGTTGGGGGGGCGGGGTCATGGACCCTTCTGGGATTCTGCCGACAGCTCCTGTCCTTCTCCCTAGTTTGTACACACGCAGAATTGAGACCCCATTTCTAGAGGCTTTTCAGGTCTTTTGAAACCCACCCGGAGATTGCTCAAGATCATTTGAAACCCAAGGTTAACTGGGCTTATCCTCGGGCCTTTCAAAGCTCTTACCGGCGTTAAGTCTGGTCACTGGTGGATTTTGTAATGATCAGCGAAATAACTAACCACTGCAGATTTCCAGGCTAAAAATTGGTTGCTCTTCGTAGAATTACCACGTGACCCAGCAATCCCCCCCCCCCCCAGGTGTGTGTCCAAAAGAATTGAAAACAGGCATTGAAACAAAAACTTGTCCACGCGTGTTCGGAGCAGCGCTGGTCACGATAGCCCAACAGTGGAAACGACCCAAATGTCCGTCGATGGACGAATGGAGAAACAGATGGCGGTCTGGTCATACGGTGAAAGGGTTTGGCAGTAAAAGGGAATGAGGTCCTGATGCACGCTACAACATGGATGAAGCTTGAAAAGTAGACAGTAATATAAGGGCTTTTTAAAGACTTTAAATCCTATACGCCGTTCTTTGAATGTTCTTCCCTTAGCTGCTCTGGGTCTGTTATTTCTACCTTGTGGACGACAGCAGTGCTTCTCAAAGGTGGGGGCAGGGAGGTGGGAGTGGGTCGTTGTGACCTCCCGGTGGGCCTTCACCAACGTCTGGAGACAGCTGAGTCTCCGTAGACAGAGGCCACGGGTGCTGTTAAATGTCCTACGACGCACAGGACAGCCCTCACGGCAAAGAGTGATCTGAGCTCAAATGTCCATAGTTGCTGAGGTCGAGAAGCTCAGGATTATAGCATTGATGCCACAGGACTGAAAACGCCAGTAACTACTCATGCAGACAGCTCCCATTCTCTTGGTCTCCGTGGCTTGTGATGCCAAATGCTGAAACAGCCAGCCCCAAGGAGAGGGTTCTGGAACTCTATAGGGAAATCAGAGACCTCAGCCTTGTAACTTACGCCACAGAGGCTATATCCCATAAGGTCCCGGGGCATGTACATGTCACGGAACTATAAAATGGAAGTGAACCCCTCCATGTCTGGCCCCATGGTATCTGCACGCTAGCCTGCCTGGCAAGGACGAGCAGGTACAGAATTAGAGTGTTTTTCACAGCATAAGAACAACGCGATCTGTAAAGGAAAGAGACGAGCACATTTGTCTCCTTTTTCTTTACCATTTCATTTATTCTCGCTAATAATTGCGTCATCAGTGATTTCATTCTGAACCCGGGTTTATTTCTTGATGTTTTACATTAACCCATAGAAGGTTGATCCTTTCATCTTGCAAGGAAGACACTGGCTCTGTGGATCCGTTTCAGTGTCTTTAATAATATTCTAATATGGGTAAAAACAAATGCTTTTATAACAGGCATGATCTCGAATGGAAATAAGACTCTCCATCTAAAAAACTTTGTGACTGTCTTTCCTGAAGGGGACACACACACGCTTGCGTAAGATAGCAACGGATCCTTAAATATTCTCCTTATTATCCTGCGGAGAGGCGACGTGCTCCCAAACACCCTTAACCGTACTTACATTACTTTAGAAAATACCTTAGGGAAAACCTTCAGTAATTATTTACTTGCTGGAAGGTTTCCTCGCTGAAAAATTGTGCTTGGTCTCTCCCTAGCTGCAGAAAAATGTCACAACTAGGAGACATCATGTTGAACACATCGTTTGACAATTTGGAGGTCACATAGGGGAGGGGTTCATGATATAGTTGCTCTATTATGAGTTTGCCAAATGCATCTGTACCCGCCCCCGTGGTGTGAGGCCATCCAGAATAAATGGAAAAATCACGTTTGAGGACAGCGGGTGCTTGCTTACGCGAATTCACTCATACTGAACATGGCATGAAGTCAAATTCACATTTTTCTTTATCTTCGGGGCTGGCTAACCCTTTCTGGTAACAGTGCACACGTCCATGAGGCCGCTGAGGCCAAGACTTCATATGTTTGTGCTTAGGAGACGATTGCTACAATAGGAAGTGATGTATTTGAAAGAAATTAACAAACACACACAAGGGTGGGTGTGAGCTTCTCAGCATGGAAACATCTGCTCCAAACCTTTCTGAGCTAGGAAGAATGTGGGGACCGACCATATGGTTCTCATGGAAAACGCTTACCTCGCAATCTTGACCTAAGTGATGGTGTCTGGACAGAGGAGGAAACAGAAGTGGCCTTGGAATTGCATCCTTTTAAAAACAAAACAAAACAAAACAAAAGCCGTGTCCCTATGCTTTTGTAAAGCGTTTCTTCATAGCATAAAAATTCCCCAAATATCCTCTGCGTGTTTTTTTTTTTAACTCCTTACACAGTTTCCTCATGGTTAGTATCTTTCATGACTGCGGCATTTTTTGTCAAAATGCAGAAACCAAAATTGGCACATTATAATTTAATCAAACCCCAGACTTTATTTGAATTGTGTTTTTTCTGTAACGTCTTCTCTCTATTCCAGGATCCCATCCAGGACACTAAATTGCATTTAGTCCTTTAGTTCTTCTCCTCTTCCTTCTTGGCTTTTGATGAGACCATAAGTTGCAAAATGGGCTCTTAAGAAGTCCTTCTAAACATACCAGGGCCAACATTTCAATTGTGTCTATTGTGAGGAAGAACAAAAACACCTTTACCCCCCAGGTTCAGCAGTTGGGTCCCTGGAAATGAAACCGAGAAAAGACAGATTAACAAGAGAAACACCGAGGTTATTAACGTGAGCCGAGTGAATATACGTGGAAGAAATTCAGTGAGAACTCAAAGTGGTGGTTAGGACTTGGGCTGGTATAACACCTTAACGAGAGCAATAGATTTGTAGCAAAGTGACAAGACAAAAATAAAACGGTCTTGGGCTTCTCGGGGTGTCACACCATGGTAAAGCAAATATATGGGGGGAACTAATGGATGAAAATGGTTACTTAGTGAAGTTTGTTACATATAGATTCCTCTCATCTCTGGGATGAAAGGAGTGTAGAGTTGTCCCCGGTTATTAGGAGTCTAAGAATTGTCCTCCTCTTCCTGGTATGAGAGAGAGAGAGAGAAAAAATAATAATCTTATGCTGAAGTGGTATATTTTGAGGAGGCATATTCTGATCCTCTATACTATAATTCAAAAAACAAATAAACAACAAACAACAACAATTTTAAAAACCCAATCAAAAAAAACCTTGGAAAATTAAAAAAACTTAGCCATTGCTATTTTACCTACATAAAATCAGTCATCCTCCATTTGTTAAATTTATTTTCTATGATTTGATTGGTTATTCAGGCATAACTCATATCTGGATCTATCTCATGAGTCGGAACAAGAGGTCATCAGGCAATAGGAAGGACTAGACTAGGACAAGCAAGGTATTAGACACTAGACTTCTGGACTGGGAAAGAGCAGAAGTTTGGACCAGACCACGCTTAACTATACGAGGGGAAGTTCAGAGAGCTGGACAACTATGTCCAGAAAGCTGGACCATAGAACATGTGGGAGACCTCAGACAGATGGCATCAGAAATTAGAGCAAATATGGGCCCCTGGGGGGCTCAGTTGGTTTAGCGTCCGACTTCGGCTCGGGTCATGATCTTGCGGTTCGTGAGTTCCAGCCCCGCCTCGGGCTCTGTGCTGATGGCTCAGAGCCTGGAGCTTGCTTCAGATTCTGTGTCTCCCTCTCTCTCTGCCCTTCCCCTGCTTGCACTCTGTCTGTCTCTCTCTCTCTCACACACAAAAATAAAATTAAAAAAAAAAACAGTAAAAAAATAATTGGAGCAAATAACAAGAATGTGGGGCAAGGGTTGGGTGATGTGCAGGAGCCAGTCAGCGATGAGGAGGAGGTTGGGCAGAAAGAGCAGGAAAGACATCAGCCTGGGCTCCCACTGCCTGTGAATCAGAGGCAGGATCCTGGTGCGAGTTCTGAGAGCTCAGGTTCTCAGCTGTATCGCAGCAGGACTTGGGCATACGGGGACTACTCAGGAGCAAGATACTGGGCATACCAACGTAGAAAGGTGAACACAGAGATGCTGTTAAATATCCTACAATGCACAGGACAGCCCTCACAGCAAAGAGCTATCCAGCCCCAAATCTCGTCGGCGCCAAGGTTGAAACTCTGAGTTAGGGTTAATGATTACTTATTTTCCTGTTCAGGGAGAATTGGGCATCTTTTGTTTGGTAGGGATGTTAATTCAACCTCCAGTTAACCTGAGTTCGGGCCTTACCCTCACCTCCTCCTAAGGTCGTTCGGCACAGAGATCAGTGGCATAACATTACACGATCAGATGTGGGCAACACACAGCGATGGAGACCAAACAAAACGATTCAACTTGAACT
This sequence comes from Prionailurus bengalensis, assembly GCF_016509475.1. Classification (NCBI taxonomy): domain Eukaryota; kingdom Metazoa; phylum Chordata; class Mammalia; order Carnivora; family Felidae; genus Prionailurus; species Prionailurus bengalensis. The sequence goes on from NC_057361.1 coordinate 10,031,177, forward strand.
CCAGCTCCTAACGGGTAGAGGGGGGGCCCTGAGGTGGGAGGACCGCAGCTGATCATGACACACAGAATTGAAGGCTGCTGAGAAGTGAAAGAGAACCTACCCGTGACATGGAGACGGGAAGTTCACCATTTCTAGCCACAAAACAAGACCCAAGTGGATACAGTCCGCCCAACCGGGGTAGGCGGGAGAAAACCCAAACCCAAAGGGTGGTGATGTGAATACCAGCCGAAGTGTCCATTGCACAGCGGGGAAGGGACGCCAGAAAGAACAGGATCCAGGGTTTGACGAGCCCCAGGGAACCATGGGTTAAAATGGCGTTTGTGGTCTCGGGGGAATTGTGAAGCATGTTTAAAAATATATTTCCACAATGTGATGTGTGATAAAGAGTGAAACATTCCTAACAACAACCACAGCCCCAACCCCCACGAAAGGAGCAGCCTCGGCCTCCCAGCCCTCTGGGTGACTAACCCAGCCTGGATTTTCTGGACCATTCCGTAGGCCCCAAGGACAAGAAAGCACTGACGGAAGAAGGGGAGAGTCAAGGATGTGAGAGTCTATTCTTTGTCACTGGACAGAAACATAAATAAATAAAACCCCCAAAAACGATAGTACCACGTACTGATCATGGCACAAAAGAGCTTACGGATTCCTTAAACTTCTTGTTTCGCAGGGGAAGGGACCGAGCCCTCACGACAAGGTGTGTAGACGGTGGAGCCAGATGAAACCCAGGCCATGCGATTCCTAAGCATAACCTCTACCCGTGGATGTCTTCAGAAGACGGAACAACGGAGCAGCACAAGGTAAGAGCAGTCAGAACGTGATGGCCCTTGAGCGGAGCCGTCCTGCAGACCCTTGCCGGGCGAGGCCGGCTGTCTCACAAGAGGCTAGCACAGTGACCGAGGGAGGGGAACACCACAGTTGCTCAGGGCCCTGTTTACTGACGATGTGCTTATACACTACCCGGCCCTGCAGTTCTGCCCTCGGGCCCTCAAGCGTCGGATCGGACGTACTGGTGCATGTGGCCCGAGAGCAACGTTGTTCCCACCCGGTCTCGTCCCAGGCCGCCTTCCTGCGAGGTCCTGTTTCCGCCTGTCCCATAAAACATGGACAATTATTTCCAGCACAAGCTGACTAAGAGCGAAGGAGAAGCCAGATTGTCTGCTCCCTCGAGCATTTGTAGGCAGACAGCTTTTAAATAGAAGCACACACATGGGGTTCTGACAGCTGCACTGGGACAGTGAGTTCCGGTCTGACGTCCCTCTAGAAAGAGAAACTCAGGCTACTGTCTTGCCTCTTGAAAAGCGGTGGGGGTGGGATTCGGCTGCTTAGGGAAAAAAAGCTGGTCTCTTCGTCTCATGTCAAATCACAAGATCATGGTGTAAATTCAGGGGCGCCTGGGTGGCTCAGTCGGTTGAGCGTCCGACTTCGGCCCAGGTCATGATCTCGCGGTTCGTGGGTTCGAGCCCTGCGTGGGGCTCTATGCTGAGGCTCTATTCCAGAGCCTGGAACCTGCTTCGGATTCTGTGTCTCCCTCTCTCTCTGCTCCTCCCCCGCTCACGCTCTGTATCTCTCTCTCTCTCAAAAATAAATAAACATTAAAAATAAAATAAAATAGTCATAGATTGCCCTCCTCCAGCCTGGCTGCCTCACTTCTGCTGAGTGCAGACTGGAAGAAGAAAGCTGTCTATTTGGCCTTAGGCTGGAGGACGCCACTGACAGTAGAATAGAAAGAAATGCTTCTCACCCCTAGAGTCACCTTCCAAAGATTTTGATAATCGATCTGCGGTGTGGCCTGGCAACGAGATTCACATCTCCCCCGATGATTGCAATGGACAGCCCAGGATGGGGATCACTCATCTAGGGGGGTTGGCAGGACCTTTGCAGGGACCTCTGATGCACAGAGGGGATTGATGTTTTGTCACATTCTGGCTTGGCCATGCCAGACCCCGGAGAGGAACCCACACCTTGGGCTAGGCGGGAGGGTTGGGGAAGCCCGGACCTCTCTGTGTCTGAAGGGTTCCGGTAGAATTGTAACATGACAGAGCGAATGCTTTCCTGGCTGGCCTTGAGCTGGTGTATGCACAAACCCTTCAACAGTCACAGAATTATACAAAGGAAGATGTAATGACTCTAAGTCTCCTATGTTTTCGTGTATACCGCAGTCCCGCACATCTTGAACCTTGCTCGACGCTGGGATTTTCTGGGGCCATTTTCTGTATGGTGCCATGTGCCAGTTCTCAAACTATCACGTGCATCCCAACACCCCCCCCCCCCCCAGGGGCCCTATTAAAATGTCGATCCCGAGTCAGTAGATCCGCGTGCAGCCTGAGATTCTCCATTTCTGTGTTTTGAGCATCGCGGGTGATTCCGAAGCTGCTTCTACAACGAAAGCACCAAGCATCGAAATCCGGCCACGCTAAGCCCCACTGGCCTCCTCCCATTTGTAACCTGCCGCCTCCAATCCGTTGGGGGTTGAAAACAGAGTCTGAAATTAGAGCTGCCGAGAGTAAGAAGCCCTCGATTTTTCTTCCGCCTACACTTGCTACCCCATAGCGTCTCCCGCCATCCCTGTTCGGATCAAATCTGGTTTCCCAACTCCTCACTCCCGAGTTCTAAGACTCTGCCACCCAGTTGCCCCCTCACCACGGCTGCCAGGCTGTTGAGCGGGATCTCAAACCTAACACGCTCAAAGCAGGACTCTTGACCCACCCCCTCCGGGCCCTCCTTGTGTTCCGCCAGTTTGTCCTCCGATAGCCTATGTGCCAACGTGTGGCACCAAGGGCCAGCCACCTAAGAGCCATATTGGGTGATCTTTTCCACACCCCCCCTCCCTTTCCAGTCCATCAGCTGGCCCTGGCGGCTCTCTCTCTCTCTCTCTCTCTCTCTCGGAACATTTCTCCAATCTACCCGTCCCTCTGTTAAAAAATGAAATTCAGCGGAGTAAATTTTAAAGACCTTATACTTCGTTCAGTGATATTGATTGATGACTCATCGAATAAGCAGCATCCCTTCTAGCAAATAGAATGGAACTCCGGGAGAGAGCCATATACTATGAGAGACTTTTATAGGTAGAAGGGGCGGGACAAGGAAGTTACTAGGGAAGGGAGGATTGTGTCGGGCGAATCGCCTTCCTCTGAGGAACCGCAGGGGTCCATCAGGCAGTTCCCTTACTAGTACGGACCAGGTTGTTCCAGACTGACTGGCTTGAGATTCCACTCCTGGGACAGGTTGAAACTGTAAGTAAGCTCGGTATTAAGTCTCAGTTTGGTGATGTGGGCTTAGCACAAGTGACTCCATTTTGGACCTGTTGCCTCCCTTTTAACATCTCTCGTTCCCACTGCTCAGGTCCCTGTCTAGGCCATCACCCCTTCCCCCCCTGCCGGGACTAGTGCAGGATTTATCTGGTCTCCAATCTCTCCTTGGGGCACCAGAGTGGCTCAGTCAGTTAAGCGTTGGACTCCTGACCTCGGGGTTCCGAGTTCAAGCTTCGCATTGGGCGCTGTGCTGGGCCTGAAGCCTATTTAAAAAAAAAAAAAAATCTAGAATCTCTTCTTGTCTCTTTTCCTCAAAGCGGTGCAACAGTTCCCGGTTGGAATTAGAAGCTGGGAAGTTCGTGACAGATTCTGAACTGGGGGCGATTTTGCACACCTACCCACACCCCGCCCGGAGACAATGTTTGCAGACATTTTTGGTTGTCATCACTGGTGGGGGGGCGGTGGGGGGGGGTTACTGGCACCGGGATAGCCCACTGACGCCAAAGGATGTCCGGTCCCAGAGGTCAGTGGTGCAGAGGCCGGGAGACCTTGGCCCGAAGTAAGTGGTACCCAGAGACACTGTGCCGAGAGCCTTGTGTGCTCCCACCACGGAAGCAGGCATAACTAGGTCACTCAGAGTTTGTAGAACATCGAACAGATGAAACCCCGAGTAAAGAAGCCAACAGCTGAACACCAGAGCCCTGTGCGCTGAAGGGTTGTGGTTCCCAAGGTCCCGGGAGGGGGGCAGCCACTGAAGGCCCAGGCCGCTGGGCCGCTCGCTCGCTCGCTCGTGGCTGCCCAGAGTCGCTGCAGGGAACAAAGGCCTCTGATTTGGGCCCCCAAGCTGTTAGCTTCAAGTGAAACGAGGATGATGTAGGCAAAGTGGTTTGATCTCTCACGAAAACTACAGAATTTTTCTGCTTCTGTTGAAACATCTCTTCCAGTTGACATCTCAACAAGCTAACAAGGGCAACTTCAAAATGTGTGCCTTCTTCCACCTCGGGGGGAAAAAAAGAAAATGCGACAACAAGTGTTGTTCTTTTCCAGTTCGTTAAGCTAAACAGACCTGATAGAAGGCTGGCCCTTCCTGCTACTGAGGAATCCCATGGACTATGAATACAGCCACCAAAGAACGAATAGTTGCTCATTATCTCCCTCCACTGGCTTTCCTGGTAACCATTTTTAACTCGGGGTTTCCCTGATGGGGTAGGAAGCAGTCTGCGGTGGTTTACCAGAGAAGCCCTCGAATGCCCTCTCACTTGATAGGCAAAACCCAACCCTATCTTTGTCCCACGGGTTTCAGGAGCCCCAACGGTGATAAACGAAGCAACATGGCGGCGGTGCAGGGGGACGGTTGGGACGCAGAGGACCCTGGGAGAGACACCAAACGGATGCTTACAGGACGCGGATACGTAGGGGTTTAGGATGTTGAAGGAGTTCTCAATTCTGGCTACAGGTTAGAATCCCCTGGAAAGTTTTTTGTTTTTGTTTTTTTTTAAGTTTATTTATTTATTTTTTGGGGGGGAGGGGTAAAGAGAGAGGGACAGAGAGAATCCCAAGCAGGTTCTGTGCTGCCAGCTCAGAGCCCGATGCGGGGCTTGAACGCACGAACTGTGAGATCATGACTGAGCCGAAATCAAGAGCTGGATGCTTAACTGACTGAGCCACCCAGGCATGCCCACCCCCCCCCTTTTTTTTTTTTTAAGTTTTATTTCTTTATTTTGAGACAGAGACAGAGAATCACCTAGAGAGCTTTGTAAAAGCATGGATGCCTGGGCCGGACCCCACTCTTCGAGTTTCATGTTCAGCTGGTCTGGGGAAGGCCCAGGGCATTGGGATGCTTCTCAAGGTTCCCAAGTGATTCCAAGGGACATTGAGGGTTGAGAAGAGGACTACTGCCCTAGGCTAGGATTTCTCCGCCACAGTGCTGGTGGTAGTTGGGGGCCAGATCGTCCTGTGTGCTGTAGAATGTTTAGCAGCATCTCTGGGCTCTACCCGCTAGAGGCCAGTGACATCCCCTCCTCCCAGCGAGACAACCAAAAACGTCGGCAGATGTTACCAGATGTGAAATGTCCCCCAAGGGACCAAATCGCCGCCCCCACCCCACATCGAAAATCGCGGTCTTGGCACAGTTCACTGGGGACTCCACAGGGGGTATGGTTGGGGGGTGGGGTTGGAAGTTCAGCTCTCTGAAATAAAAATCTAAGGATTGAAAGACCTGCTCAATGTCCCATCCTCGGCCTAGAGGTGGGGCCAGTGGTGACTCCATAACTCTACGCTGAAATGCCTTTCCTCTTGATTATAGACGTACCGACTAAAGTGGCCCCGTAATAATTTGTGGTCTATATACTGAATACATAAGCCCAGAGTCAAAGTTGTTTATCTGACACTAAAGATCTGTCTCTGAAAGAAACAGAAGACAAATCATTCTCTCTCTAATCACACTATCTGTTCCCAGAGGCAGGCCACCTCCCCTCCATTCCCTGCTGCTGCTGGGAAAACCGTCCAGCTGTAGGCACTCCGACATCGTTGTCACTAGCCAGTAGTCACATGTGGCTTGTTCGATTGAGGCTTACATTCATCTAAATGAAATAAAAATAAAAGTTCAGTTTCTCAGTCATACCAGCCACATTTCGGTTGCTCAGTAGTCAGGCATGGCTAGCAGCTACAAGATCTTAATCCAGATATAGAACATTCTCATGTATCAACGCAGGAAGTTCTATTGCACGGCACTGTTTGACCGTAGAGCTTACGGTGAAGTTCTCATGTTTACACGTCTCTGTGACACGTCTCTGCAAACAACCGATGCGTTCTCTGTTGCCCTGCGTAACTTGAATACCTAGCACACCCTTGTCACCTTTCGCCTTAAGGCATCGTCCGTAAGTGTGTTTCCTGTGCCTAACGCAGAGCTCCTGAAGGTCAAGGAGCAAGGCTTCAGTCCTCTTTGCATCACCAAAGGCTGGCACGATGTAGGCGCCCACATCGCGAGGGAAATAATTAATCAACTAGCTAATGAATGAAGGCGGCTTGACAGACACATTTAACACCACAGAAGGTCCACCACCCACACCTCTGAAACTGACGGCACGTCTCTGGACTAAGGACATCTGCCTTTTCTTTTCTGAGCAGAGTGAGCATATCTGGTGGCCTGCCAGGGCTGTTTGCTGGCCCAGAAGAGACATCCGTAGTCACAAAGAGGAAGACAGAAAAGAAAGAGGACATTTCGTTTTCCCCTATGAGGATTTCACCTCTTCTATCAGGTAAACAGAACTATCTCTAGAGGAGGAACATTTAAATAGTAAAACAAAACAAAAACAACAACAAAGGATCCGCTCAGTCGTATCCTACACTTCCTTTCTTTTTCCTCGGCACCTGACACGGCGTCCAGCACGCAGCTGGTGCTCACTTCACTCACCTCCTCCAGGAAGCCTTCCTTGACTTCTCCCAGCTGGTTTTACCCCTCGTAGGTGATCTGGAAATACCAGGTACACCTGCTTCATCACGTACGGGCCACACTGTATTACATACTATCTCTTTAACGTCGCTATGCTTTTCCTGAGGTCAGAAACTATATCTTACTGTTCTTTGAGTTTTCATGGCCTAGTTGAGTATGTGGCACCGTGATAAATCTTTGATAGATAAATAAACCTTGGGCAGTGGGCAATCCAGGCTTTAAAGGACAGCACTGTTTCTTTGCAAAAGTTAACGGTATTAGGAATTTTTAGAATTTGGAAGGAGGAGGGGGGAAAACGTTATGGCTGTGAATTTCTTTGGATTAAAAAAAAAAAACAAAAAAACAAACTCTTTGGTGTCGCTTGGCCTGAATAAAGCCACAATAATCATTAACTAATTCTGGAAAGCCGAGACAATTCTAGCAAAAGAATCCTTGCCAGGTTCCCTTTAAACCTGTTGATTGCGATCCAATGAATAAACATTGAAGACGCAGGGTGAGCCAAGAGAGAAAAAAGAAAATTCTCCTGCCGCTTAACATTTCCTGATTCTATGACCTTACGATTCCGAGCGCCTACATGAGGTATTTTTAAACCTTGGCAGTCACGTGGGGCAGATTTACAGGAAGAACAGATTTACAGAGCTTGCGTGGATCTTTCTCGTCAAAGTTGCGCTGCAAACCGGTGCCCCTGGGTCATTTGCAGATTCAGGCCACTGGTTTATGGCTTCACCCCGGGAGTGGACTGGGCAGTCGGGCACCCCCCGGGCAGCTCTCAAGGTGCGCGTTCTTTCTGTTGAACGTTCTGTCCACTCTTCAGGCAGCCAGATGGTTCATTGCCCTTCCTTAAGCGCAGGCACATTCGCAGAAAAGGTGTGAGGAAGGGCCCCGGAGAGCAGAGCCTCTGCTGAGCCCATGCTGTCCAGAAGTTGGGATTGTTGCAAGCCTTTTCAGCCACACAAAACCCTAGGTTTCTTCATTAACATATCAGAGGTGGCGCAGTGGTGGGAACTGACAGGGGCAACAAAGGACAGGGCTCGGTGGCATTATGTCATTGGTGCTTACGGAAGCAGAAAAAACGATCGTCGGGCCGGGGCTGCAGTGATGGACAGATGCTGACATCTCTTCTTGGGTGACCAATGTCTCCGCGGCCCCCCCTCCCTCCACCTGCTCCGTACTCAACATTGCCCTTCCCCCTCCGAAGGCGCGGTTCCCAGACCCTGTACAAGGAAGAGCCGCGTCCCAATCCAAACCTCTCTCTGGCTGAAATGAAGACTTCTTTGGTTCGAAATGTCAGTAGCGCTGAGGCTGAGAAGCTCTGCTCTGTGGCCTTCTTTGTGAATACACTTGACAAATTCTTATCAAGACTAATTGCTCCTGACAAATGGGCACCTTGAGGGACTCGCGTTCCCATGCTCGCTGTATGAATTTAGAATATGGAACCGTTTTTGACAAAGAAACAGGACCTACATGATGATTTCTCATCTTTGGCTGTATCATTGGAAGATTTCATCGAAGCAGTGGGTGTAAAATTTTAGAAAATTGAGCACAGAGGGGTGAAAATTTTCCTTTATGCTCAGCTGAGTCTTAAATATACTCCAAATGGCATGAAATCTGATTAAAGAATCCTTCCTCCTCACTTGGAAATATTTATAACCTCTTAGAACATGACACATTGGGGTAAAATACACATTGTTCAAATGTGTATGCGTATTATATATATATATATATATGTATAAAATTAAATTTTTATTTAAAATCACACGTTGTAGTAGGTTTGTGTTATTTAATATCATGTTTTCCCGGATCAAAATTTTTTTCAGTTCAATATTTACGAATCAGAATATCAGTAATCTCATATATACATATATACATACGCATGTATAAATAGATATAGATGTGTAGAAAAACATACACAGTCGACCCTTGAACAATGTGGCTGTTGGGGCGCTGACCCCGACGCAGTCAAAAATCTCTGGTATAACTTTGGGCTCCCCCAAAACTTTGCTAATAGCCTACTGTTGACCAGAAGCCTTGCTGATAACATAAACAGTCGATTAATACGTATGTTGTATACGCGTGGCATACTGTATTCCAGCAAAAAGCAAGCTGGAGAAAAGAAGATGTGATTCAGAAAATCATAAGGAAGAGAAAATACATTTAGAGTAGTATACTGTTTTTGTTGAAAAAAAAAAAATCCACATATAAGTAGACTCGGTTCAAACCTTAGATACGGGTTTTTCTATCCAAGTAGCTTACCTGTTGACCAAACCACTCCAGATCCAAAGCTCTAAGGACTATTGATCACTGATTATTGTATACATTGGTATACAATTTAGCTAACTGCCTTCTTCCTAGGTTTTAGATGCCAGAAAAAAAAAAATTACAGACGATTCTAATGCACTTTAGAAAGAAGAACATAAAATGGAGACCAAAGGGAATCGCTTTAATCCACTTCCAATTATCTTAATCCTATCGTCTGGCACAATAGATAGTTTTGTTCCCCTGAAACTTCCCAATTACAATTATGCTATGGTTTGCAAAGCGGTCAGGCCTGAGACACCTCCAGAATCAGAGCATGCTCTGTGGTGAAGATATTTCTTATGTCACCGTTTGTAAAAAATAGTTTTGCCTTCTGTAAAACACAGTGGTTCATATTAGAGTCAACGGAGCCTTAAAAGCATATTCATTTCTTAGGCTCCACTCAGACCCATTGAATTAAAATAACTGAGGATGATGTTAAAGCAAAATACACACACACACACACACACACACACACACACGTGCATGTGGGTCAGGGCATTCTAACATGCCTCCATAGTGGGGAGGCTGACCAGAAACCCAGGGCTAAAGCACCAACTACCATAGATCACCACATCGGCAGGTGAACTGAGCAAGTGTTGCCCCATAGAGACGGTAGGGACGCTTCTCCGTCTTAGTCTAGTGAGAGTAGGGAGCGGGAATCATTCCGGAGAATGTATTTGCTACGTGAACAACTTAGCAATGATTCATTTTTTACATCGCCAGCCTGAATGAGAGCAGCACCTTGGTGGAAGGTGAAGAATGCGACAGGTGCCCGGCTGGCTCAGTCGGGGGAGCGTGCGATCCTCGGGGTTGTGGGTTTGAGCCCCACGTTGAGTGGAGAGCTTCCTTAAAAATAAGATTAAAAAAAAAATGCTAGAGGGGCGCCTGGGTGGCGCAGTCGGTTAGGCGTCCGACTTCAGCCAGGTCACGATCTCGCGGTCTGTGGGTTCGAGCCCCGCGTCAGGCTCTGGGCTGACGGCTCAGAGCCTGGAGCCTGTTTCCGATTCTGTGTCTCCCTCTCTCTCTGCCCCTCCCCTGTTCATGCTCTGTCTCTCTCTGTCTCAAAAATAAATAAACGTTAAAAAAAAAATTAAAAAAAAAAAAATGCTAGAATCGAGGCACTGTTCTTAATTCTGGCTCTTTCTCTGACTAGCAATGGGTGAGCTCCGTCAAGTCCCCTCATTCTGCCCAGCCTCAGTTTACTCACCTGTAACATGAGAGGGCCTGGTTATGCGATTTCTACTGTTTCGTTTATTTTTATTTTTATTTTTTTAATTTTTTTTTTCAACGTTTATTTATTTTTGGGACAGAGTGAGACAGAGCATGAACGGGGGAGGGGCAGAGAGAGAGGGAGACACAGAATCGGAAACAGGCTCCAGGCTCTGAGCCATCAGCCCAGAGCCCGACGCGGGGCTCGAACTCCCGGACCGTGAGATCGTGACCTGGCTGAAGTCGGACGCTTAACCGACTGCGCCACCCAGGCGCCCCTCTACTGTTTCGTTTAATTGAGAAAGAAAAATTACTATGAGTGATAATTATGAATTTAGAAAAAAATATTAACAATTTAACATTTTATAGGTTTTTTACAGTTAGAAAGCATCATCTGGCAAAATAATAGAGAGTTTATAAAGGAATTTGGAGCAATTTATAAGAAACACATTCCATCAGAAAAATGGGCCTAGTGTTTTGGCTATATGATATTTCTACAGCTAAATATATCTTGGACTGGAGATCAGCAAATTTTCCTGTAAAGGAACAGATAGTAAATATTTTAGGCTTTGAGGGGCAGGCTACAGAAAATTTCTGTTGCATCATCTTTTCTGTGTAGTCATTTCAACACGTCAAAAACAGGTGTTGGGCAAGATTTGCTGATCCTTGTTTTAAACAATAAAACTTATATTTGCACGAAAACGAAATCGCTTGCTTTATAACAACAACAACAACAACAGCAGAAACCTACTAGACGCTATTGTTGCATGTTGTGACATGGAGATTGAATTTAGACAAAAAAGAAGCCTGCTGAAGTTGTTACCCGATGCCTGCGGGGGACAACCGTCCATCTGACGGCTGACCAACCTGTCCTGGTTTGCCTGGGACTCGCCCAGTTGTAGCACTGAGGTTCTAAGACCCTGGCGCCCAGGGTGGTTGGTCACCATTCACGTAAGACTCTCAGACAGATTTCTTCCATGGGAAATCCGGGATCCAGTTGAAAGGCAAAAAGCTTGAAATGGAAATGCTTTCGGGAGCTTTCGCACATACACAATAGGCAAAGACCCCCGCTGGAAAACTTTAAAGGGAAAATTACAAGAGAATATTTCATAGCCCTTTTTTGGATTAAGCTCAGGCGAGCCTAAATCTGCCTTCCGGTTAAGAGTCCCAACCCAACAGATGAGAAAAAGGCTTATTCACAGGCGTGGCAGGTGGTTTTTCGTACAAGTTTATACATCCTCTGGCTATGATAAATGCCGGATGTTAGGATGAAACACAGCCCAACCTTATTACTCAAAAGTGACAGAGTTTATAATTACTTCCTGGGTCACTGTGAAGAGAACACGTGACTTGGAACAAGCCGTGAGCCTATAAATAAAAAAAAAAAAATTACTAGTCAGGACTGCTCTGGAAACAGCCAGGAATAAAAAGAGAGAACAATATTGTCAGCACGCTTGTATTATGTGCATCATTATCATTCATTAAAATCTTTATAGGACTGCAAACTCAAAACTCAAAAGGCTATTTTCTCTTAGGAACTGGCCTCGAGAGGAGGTACCCCACTCGAGGGTTTTCCATTTGTACTTTATAAAACCAGGAACGCTTGTTAAAACATAAATATTAAAAAGCCGATCTGATAGCTTAAAAGAGGACGTCATTGAGTAAAACAAAAGCAAGGAGATAATCTGGAATCTTCTGCAATTTTTTTTTTTCATCGTTACCAATTTGTTCCAGTTCTAATCCTGTTTGGAGCTGTGCTCGTATCTTCAGGACTCATCCTACTCGGGTCATAAAAGCGCCTTTTCTCCTGGGCGTCAAAAGGTCTTGTGTCTTTTGAAACCACGGCTATGGGCACTCCTCTCTGGAATCTACTTTGGCAGAATCAGGGCCGCTGGGGAATAATCACGCCTTTCTCTATGTGGATCTACCTGCCCCTTCCGTGGTATGAGGTCAAGGGGAAAGAGGGAAGACCCATTTCGGTAGTGGCTCGATATCTCGATTCTACAAGAAACCTGGCAATGAGTGTCTTTCCCTAAGTGGAAACTTTCCTTTGTTGTAAGGAGAGGAGGGGGGGGGGGGGCGTTAGAGCCCCAAACTGGGAGAGTTCAGAATGGTTCAGGGGATCCTAAGTGAGGAAACAATGAGCAGGGTCCATTTGGGCACACTGAGGATGGCCATGGAAGGTCTGAGCAGTGGCAGTTGAAGGCAGCGTTCAAGTATTGCTTCCCCAACTCTCTCCCAAGGTATATAAATGTGTATTCGACTACAAATCCATGGGGCGGGCGCCTGGGTGGCTCGGTCGGTTGAGCGTCCAACTTCGGCTCGGGTCATGATCTATCTCACGGTTCGGGAGTTCAAGCCCCACGTCGGGCTCTGGGCTGACAGCTCGGAGCCTGGAGCCTGCTTCCGATTCTCTCTTCCTTGCTCTCTGCCCCTCCCCCGCTCACGCTGTGCCTCTATGTCAAAAATAAAGAAACATTAAAAAAAAAGAACACAAATACAAAGCATGACGTGAGTACAACGGCCCAACTATCCCTGTCCCCACCCCCACCCCCCGTGCCTTCCGCTGCCCCCCTGGGTCCAATCCCTGGATTCAGTATTTTTCACAGGAGGGTGCATTCCGTGGCCCCCTGCTACTCTCTGTTAGTAGGGTCCATCCCCCTGCACTGGGCTCCCAGGTCATGCGGGACCACAGGCCTGCTTTTTTGTATGGTCTCCTTAGACTAGTTATTAAGCCGTAGTCTCTGGGCGTGAGCCCTGCTTTCTTTTTTTTTCTTTTTTATACGTTCCACTTATTTATTTTGAGAGAGAGAGCGCACGGGAGGGGCAGAGAGAGAGGGAGAGAAAGAGAGAGAATCCCAAGCAGGCTGGGCACTGTCACAGCACGGAGCCGACACGGGGCTTAAACTCACGAACCGTGAGATCACGACCTGAGCCCGAAATCAGAGGTCGGCCACTTAACCGACTGAGCCACCCAGGCGCCCCGCAAGCCCTGCTTTCTGTACTCTGCCCTCTGGTGCTGGGGCTGGGACTCTGCGAACCCCACTGCCCCTCTGCCACCTGTCTCATGGTTCGGCCAATCCGGGGAGGGGTGCCGGCTCGAGGGAGACGCCCGAAGGACGGAGGACGGGCCTCTGCTCACAGATTTGGGGTTCTGAGCGCCCCAACTTCCACTTCTACTTCGAGCAGCAGTGACGACTTCTGTGACACGGTGGTCTTCCTTCCACGACTTCCCAGTCCGCCAGTATCTACCTAACTGACTATGTTAAATTCCCTCTGTTCAAATAACTGGTGTATTTCCTCCTGATTTAGTGGCTTCTTTTTTTTTTTTTTTTTAAGTGATTTTATTTATTTTTTCAGTGCTCTCTACACCCAACGGGGGACTTGAACTCACGATCCCGAGATCAAGAGTCATTCCTTGCATCTTGGCAAAGACTCTTCTCTGTCGGCTTCTAAGGTTCTGAGTCCTCAAACACGGCCCATGTCAGTAGAAGGGAGCCTGGAAACGGCCCTTCCAACTTATCCGGGGTTTACTGTCCCCTCACTGGGGTCTCTGGGCTCATATAAAGTGGTCCCCAAAGGGGGCTCCTCCCTTTCAGATCTGTTTTACCCCCCCACCCCCACCCCCCGCACCACATACACATCCTTATTGCAGCTTTGTACCCACTGTGTGGATTGGCCACACACGGATGGTTCTATCTTCACTCAGAAGAAAAATCAGCCTGCCTGCTAGGGAACCACAGCAAACAGCCTGGGTTCTAGGGCATTCTTATCATTGATTCCATCCTCAGCAGAATGTCCTGTATCTAATTCAGCGTCAGTCTGCTTTCCATTCTGACTATTTGGGAGAGCTGGCCCCTCCCCAGAAGGCCACGTACTAGGTGATCAGAGGGTTTCTGGAAAAGCCCTAAGATGCCTCATTTTAGGTCCATGAGTCACTTCCTAGATACACTTGAAGTCTATAAAATGGGCCTTAAAAATTATCTGCAATCTATTCCAACCTTTCATTTTAAGAAGGATCTATACAGTCTGTATTTTTTTAATGACACTTTTGGGAAATAGAACAAAAAAATTGTTTGAATAGATAATACAAAGAATACTAATAATCTTCCTTTGCCTGATGCTGGTAAGGCAGGCAAGGTGTTCGAAGGAAATCTTATAAAATACATTTAGATTTCATTTTGATCTTTAAAAAAATTTTTTTTGATGTTTATTTTTAAGAGAGAGAGAGAAACAGAGCATGAACGGGGAGGGGACAAAGAGACAGGGAGACACAGAATCCGACGCGGGCTCCGGGCTCTGAGCTGTCCACACAGAGCATGGCGTGGGGCTCGAACCCACGAACCACAAGATCATGACCTGAGCTGAAGTTAGAGGTTTAACAGACTGAACCACCCAGGCGCCCCAGATTTCATTTGGATCTTCAAGCCACGCATGAGGCTACAATCTCCACAGATGCCAGGTTTGGGAACATGTAGATTTTATGGAACAGCACTAAAGCAATTTTCCTGTGATTATTCATCAGCTGCCATTCCTGAAAATTGTAATTGCAGTGAAATAGAATGTTCTCAAATCATGATGAGGGGAGGCAATGTTCTGTGATCTGGAGCATGCAATGCCAGCGAGAAATGCAGCATATAATCTGAATATCTTGAATATAAAATGAAAATATTGCTAGGGCGCATGAGGCCAACATTCTTCAGTTATTCAAAAACAGTTTGCAATATTTTGGTCCTTTGAACACCAATGGTCACATTCTGATGGGATCCCATGTAATCTTCCGCGTGTTCTAGTTTGCATATTGGATTATGACATTCCCACCACTGTGGAAACAATCATGCTTATGTGCATTTAAAAAGCACTCTTAACAATGAACTCTTTCTTTTCCCCATAAATGCACAACAACAGCCCAAGCTGAAAAACAGGGATGGGTCTCTGTGTGATGTTTGAATGTCTTCGTTCCATTCACAGCGTTAGTGCTACAGTTACCTGTTAGTTTGGTATTGTTACGTGACAAACGACCCCAAACCATAGTAGTTGAAGCCAGCCAACATTTATTATGTCACCACTTCTGGGGAGCAGGAATTCAACAGCATCTCAGCTGGGTGATGGCTCTCGGGCTCTTTTGGGCTTGCGGTCAAGCTGTTGACCAGCAGCAGTCACCTGAGCATGTGAGCGGGGCTGGAAGAACCAACTTGCAGGCTCCCCCACGGGGTTATTGGCATGCCCCTGTTCCAGTGGGCTGATGGCTTCAGGTCCTCCACAGGACTAACCAAAACACAACAGTTTGTTTCCTTTAGAACAAGCCATCTTTGAGACCCTTCTTGCCATTCTTTTGGATATATACCCAGAAGTGGAATCGTCGTGCTCTGTCGTGGGGGTCCCACCATCTTACAATCTCGTCAACAGTACACCAGGGTCTCAATCACTCACATTTTCACCAATACTTGTTTTCTTTTTTCTATCCTTTCCTTTCCTTTCTTTCCTTTCCTTCAGCCATCGTAATGGGTATGAAGCAGTTGTATCTCATTGGGGTTGTTGATGTGCATTTCTCTAACGATGAGTGACGTTGAGCATCTTTTCATACGCCTGTTGGCCGTTTGTAGAAATGTCTGTTTCAGAATTTTGGCCGTTTTTAAATCATGTTATTTGTGAGTTGTTATTGAGTTGTAGGGGTTCTGTGCTCTAATTATTCACCCTTTATCAGGTAGATGATCTGCAAAGATTTTCTCCCATCCCACGGGTTGCGTTTTTAGGTTTTTTTGTTAACTTTTGAGTTAGTTTTTGTTGGTGATGTCCTTTGATACACAAACTTTGTATTTGTTTGCTTGTCGATGTCTGGTCTTATTTATTTGTTGCTCTTAGAAAATCTCAGTTTTGACTGGACTCAGACCTGGAGGTAGTTCTCAAGAGACGAGGGGCGCCTAGGTGGTTCGGTCGGTTGAGCATCCAATGTCGACTCAGGTCACAGGCTCACGGTTCGGGGGTTCGAGCCCCATGTTGGGCCTGTGTGCTGACAGCTCAGAACCTGGAGCCTGCTTCGGACTCTCACTCTGTCTCTCAAAAATGAATGAATGTTAAAAAACATTAAAAAAAAAAAAGAAGTTCCCAAGACACAAAGGACAGTGTCCGTCTCTTGGCAATCTGTTCCTGGTGGTTTTCTTTGGCCTCCTTCATTCTCTTGGCCAAAAGTTAAGCGTGCTCTGCAGTCTCTTCCTTATTTTTCTTAGTATGCTGTTTCTTCAGAGTGATACGCCGATGTGTCTGTTGGAAGACACGTGGAGGAAAGAGATGCTGAATCTCGGGCGCTTTGGTTCTAGGTTTCTTCCCTTCTTTGTTTAGGGGCTTTTTCACAACGTATCGGCAGACACCATCTTCTTTAGAGAGACTGAAAAGTTTGCGGATTCCACTAGCTCTTTGGGGCCCCAGGCGATGAGGCACAGTAGTACTAGTGAGTCCAAGAATGTCCTTCTCCCCCGCTTTTTTTCTTTTTTTCACAATGACCAAGTTGAGAACACTGAGATCGGCATCCCCAATGCGTCCCTGGGGCAGATTTGTGCTTTCTTTCTCCAGTCCTCCTTGGTTTGGACTGGGGATGCCCCGACTCAGGTGCAGGCAGACACGGCCACGGGTCAAGACACCCTGCTTCGTGGGGAAGCCTTATTTGTTATCATCACCACTGATTCGGACCATGTAACCCTTCCATTTTGTACTCAGAGCATCCACAGCGACTTCTGTAGCCATATGCTTCTCATCAAAGGTACGAAGTTTGCGTTCATCATTCACTCCAATGAGTTTCTGGCAACCGGTAGCTGGGAAGGAGATGTTCAGCTTCATCCTAAAGCTGCCTACCGCCTCCAAGGCGCCATGAGAAAGAGCCATACACAAAGTTTGAGAGAATCCCATTTGTCTGTTAAACAAAAACTTTTGTTTTCTGTACTTTTGGTGTCATTTCCAAGCAATCATTGTCAAATCCAAAGTCACGAAGCTCTTCCTTTATGTTTTTGTCGGGGAGGAAGACGGTCCTCTGCCCTCCCAGGTCTTCTAGCTGGGCTTAGAATCAAATTGATATGAGACAGATTAACGGGAGAAGCTCAGATTTAATAGCATGGGTACAGGGAGTCCACAGGGACGGGAGAGTCCGAAGACAATGAGGCAACACGAAGCTCATATGAGCTAAGGAAAAACACGGGGGCCTGAGGGCACGAAGGGAAGAGAGCTCATTAGCAAGAAGGTGAAAGATGTTTGGCAAAATAAGGTTGCCCTATTGTGCATATGAGTCTCTTAGGTAAAGGGGAGTCTGTTAATAGCTGTCTTCCTGGTATGGGCTCTCCTTTCCAAGGGCAGCGTGGGCAGTTATGGGGGAGGCAGAGAGCTTTTCCTGCGTCTGCTGGGTTTCGATTACTTTTAAGTCAAAATAATCTTGAGGCCAAAGTGGCACATTTTGGGGCATCTCATCCTGTAACCCTTCAGTTAATTTTTGTATACGGTATAAGAGAAAGGTTCAATTTCCCTCTTTTGCATGTGGATATCCAGTTTTGCCAACGTTATTAGTAGAAAAGACTAGCCTTTCCCCATCAAATGGTCTTGGACCTATGTGGAAGACCATTTGACCATATAGATGAGGGTTTATCTGGGGGCCTCTCTATCCTCTTCCATTGGTCTACAAGTCTGTCTTTATGCCAGTACCACCCTGTTTTGATTACAATAGCTTTAAAATATGCTCTTAAATCACCAAGTGTGGGACCTTCAACTTTATTCGGCTTTTTCAAGATTGTTTTGACTATGTGGGGCCCCTTGAGATTTCACATGAATTTTAGGATGGATATTTTTTTTTCTGCAAAAAGTACAACTGGGATTTTGATAGGGCTTGTATTGAATTTGTAGATCACCTTTAATCGTATTGATATCTTAATAATGTTAAGTTTTCCATTCCATGAGCACAGATGTCTTTCCATTTATTGAAGTCTTTAATTTCTTTCAGCAATGTTTTGTAGCTTTCAGCGTATAAATCTTTCACCTCCTTGGTTAAGTTTATTCCTAAGTATTGTTTTTGATGCTATTGTAAATATCTTAACATTTTCTTTTCAGATTGCTCATTGTCAGTGCATAGAAACACAGTTGATCTTAGCACGTTCACTTTGTATCCTGCAACTTTGCTAAGTCATTTATTAGTTCTAACACTGTTTATGGGGATCTTTTTAGTTTTCCTGTATAAGCTCATGTCCTTGGCAAACAAAGATAATTTTACTCCTTCCTGTGCAATTTGAATGCCTTTTCTTTCTTTCTCTTACCTGATCTCTCTGGTTGGGACTTCCAATATTATGTTGAATAGAAGTGGCAAGAGCGGGCATTCTTCTCTTGTTCATGATCTTAGGGGAAATTTTTTGTCTTTTACTACCGAGTAGGATGCTAGCTATGGGATTTTCTTTTCTTTTTTAATTTTTTTTAATGTGTATTCATTTTTGAGAGAGAGAGCATAGCGGAGGGGCAGAAAGAGAGGGAGACACAGAGTCCAAAGCAGGCTCCAGGCTCTGACTGTCAGCACAGAGCCTGACACGGGGCTCGAACCCACAAACTGTGAGATCAGGACCTGAGCCGAAGTCGGACACTTAACTGACTGAGCCCTCCAGGCACCCCAGCTATGGGATTTTCATATGTGGTTTTTATTATGTGGATGTACTTTCCTTCCACTCTTGGTATGTTGACGGTTTTTTATCATGAAAGGGTGTTGGATCTTGCCAAATGCTTTTCCTGCATTGATTGAAAGGATCGTGTGGCTTTTGTCCCACATTCTATTAATTCTCATATGCTGAACCGCTCTTATATTCCAGGAACAAATCCCACTTGGTCGTGGAATATAGTCCTTTCGATATGCTCTTAAACTGGGTTTGCTGGTATTTTGTTGAAGATTTTTGAGTATGATATCATCTTAAGTAATTAATCTGCAATGATCCCATTTCTAAATAAGGGCACATTCAGCCACCACGAGCTGTGACTTCAACATCTCAAACCCTCATGATTTCTGCCCAAAGTGCCCACACGCTTTATTTATTTTGAGTTCTGTGGTTCCAGAGAATTGCTTTTCATTGTTTACAGAGGCCCTTTGAATACAAACCATTTGTATCATTCCCTTGATTCCCACCCCCACCCCCTGCTGTGGAAACCAGCCACTTTTGTACAGTGAGCTCATTTTTAATTCAAGAAAAAACGAAAATAAATGATTGGCATGTAGGTCAGTTTCCTAGTTCTGTCTCAGTTAGAAAACAAAGGATCAGGGCCCAGCTAGCATAGCGTAGTTCCGTTCTTCCTTAATATGGCCCTCATATATCAGCTCATGTGCATTTCACCTGGCTCTTTCCTTGTGACCCAGCGATAATAAATTTCCCAAGGTCTGACTCAGGCTAAGTAAAAAGTCCAAATTTCTCACGTCTTGGATGAATCTTTTTTTTTTTTCCTACTTTGGGTACTTTATTTTATTTAATATGAAATTTATTGTCAAATCGGTTTCCATACAACACCCAGTGCTCATCCCAGCAGGTGCCCTCCTCAATGCCCGTCATCCACCCTCCCCGCCCTCCCACCCCCCATCAACCCCCAGTTTATTCTCAGTTTTTAAGTCTCTTATGATTTGGCTCCCTCCCTCCCTAACTTATTTTTTTTCCTTCCCCTCCCCCATGGTCTTCTGTTAAGTTGCTCAGGATCTACATAAGAGTGAAAACATACGGTATCTTCCTCTGTATGACTTATTTCACTTAGCATAACACTCTCCAGTTCCATCCATGTTCCTACAAAAGGCCAGATTTCATTCTTTCTCATTGCCAACTAGTATTCCATTGTGTATATAAACCACAATTTCTTTATCCATTCATCACTTGATGGACATTTAGGCTCTTTTCATCATTTGGCTATTGTTGAGAGTGCTGCTATAAACATTGGGGTACAAGTGCCCCTATGCCTCAGCACTCCTGTATCCCTGGGGTAAATTCCTAGCAATGCTATTGCTGGGTTGTAGTGTAGTTCTATCTTTAATTTTTTGAGGAACCTCCACGCTGTTTTCCAGAGCGGCTGCACCAGTTTGCATTCCCACCGACAGTGCAAGAGGGTTCCCGTTTCTCCACATCCTCGCCAGCATCTATAGTCTCCTGATTTGTTCATTCTAGCCACTCTGACCGGCATGAGGTGATATCTGAGTGTGGTTTTGATTTGTATTTCCCTGATGAGGAGTGACGTTGAGCATCTTTTCATGTGCCTGCAGGCCATCCGGGTGTCTTCTTTAGAGAAGGGTCTATTCATGTCTTCTGCCCATTTCTTCACTGGATTATTTGGTTTTCGGGGGTGGACTTGGGTGAGTTCTTTATAGATTTTGGATACTAGCCCTTTGTCTGATGTGTCATTTGCAAATATCTTTTCCCATTCCGTCAGTTGCATTTTAGGATGAATCTTATTTGACACTTTGGAGAATCTTCTGACCTCGCTAAACCAGACCGCTTTCTCTACGGAGACATGTATTGTTAAAAATGAACTTCGTATGGTTTTTTAAGAGACTGTGTTTTTCTGCCAGCCTGAGATTACTGGGAGATTTTAGGCATATTGTTGAGACTAGGGTATAAAATCTCTCAAAGTACTCAAGAAATATAAAGGGTCTCTCGTCACTTTGTGGTGCCTTTCTCTTCAGGAAATATCTCTGGTGGTCTGACCTCCCTCTCATGCCGTCCTGGAGCTCTGACCAGTGTCCTACACCTTGCAGACCATTGTCCTTCACCTCACCAGTTGAGAGCCTTTACTCAAAGCTTCAACACGTGGGGAAGAAATTTTCCACTGTGGGAACATTTTCATTTTTCAAATTAAAATCGCAGCACAGCCCTACGGTTAGAAGAGTGGCATTTCTAACTAAGGTGACACCAGGTCACACGCACGCTAGAGATGAAATCATTTCTGCCGTTGGCTGCACTTGACAGACTGAGCAAGATCCTTCTGAAAAAGTAGGCATTGGCTCCTAGCATCTGTCCATGTTCCTGTATTCTTGCAAAACATTCATATCCCACTTTCTTCCGGGAGATTAGGAAGTAACAGGATGACTTTTACACAATCAAATATCAGATGTTCTTACGCATCAGGAAGAAAGTTAGAATGTTTCTTCCAGCTCACGCTGGCCCATAAGATCTAACGGTTCAAAACTCAGGGATGTTGTGAGTTGACTGAAATCATGTTGGTAGCTTGAAATCAGCCCTGGTGAAGACATGTACACCATGGAAATCGGCCAACACAGAGAAAGGAGTGATCGCACTCCTGGCAGAAACTTCAAGAACATGTTGGACTTGGAGCTAGGCCTCGAAGTACAGGGAGGAAAGGAGGCCGAGCAGGCGAGCAGAGTGAAGGTCATGGAAAAGAAGCGGTAAGTAGACAGAAGGAAATCTGTGGATAAGAACGGCTTGCGCGGAATGAGAGACTGGGGTGATGGAGGGTGCCCTGCAACTGTGCGGCCCAGGACCGTCTGCGAAGACTTTATGTACGTTGCCTCGTTCTTTCTGTCAAGCCTGAGAGGTGAGGCTCCGAGAACTAGGGTGACACAGCTGGATGAGCCCGTGTTTGGAACCCAAACCCAGTCTCGTATCGCTTGCCCAGCGTTCTTCCCACGGTCCCATGTTGATTCTACTCGTCTCCGTTATAAGGCATGTAACACAGAGAAGCAGGGACAAAAAAGGATTTTAAACAAGTCATAATGTAGTACACCCCAGCTGGCTTTCAACGTTTATTTATTTTTGGGACAGAGAGAGACAGAGCATGAACGGGGGAGGGGCAGAGAGAGAGGGAGGCACAGAATCGGAAACAGGCTCCAGGCTCTGAGCCATCAGCCCAGAGCCCGACGCGGGGCTCGAACTCACGGACCGCGAGATGGTGACCTGGCTGAAGTCGGACGCTTAACCGACTGCGCCACCCAGGCGCCCCCACCCTAGCTGGCTTTAAACGGGCAACTGTGCTGTCCTGGGTGGCCTTGAATGGCAGTAAAGTCTAACTTCTAAGTAGAATCGCTTTCAAGAGTTCAGATACAATTTCTCTGCAAGGCGTCCAACATACCCAAGCCCACAGCTTTATTGTACTCAGTGCTGACTCTTAAAACAGGAAACAGAATTATAATCAGAGCTCCGTTTCTAAGAAAAAGAACGCCCAGAACAAGGAAAAAATAGTGCTATCTAAACCACGAGGGTTAGAGTCTTAGGGCCTCTGAGAGTCAACATTTCTAAAAGAAATATTTTTGTTCTCTTCCCCATACCAGATACGAACCCTCAAAAGGGGTAAACAAGAATTAAACTTTCAAGTTGAAAACTTTCCACTAACCTGAATCCCACAAACAGTGTTGAGCGAAAGAAGCCAGGCGTGAATGCAATCCTTGACGATTGCATTTCCATACAGGGTTTTTCTATCCAAGTAGCTTACCTGTTGACCAAACCACTCCAGATCCAAAGCCCTGTGGTCACTCTCGGTAGGTTGGGGGGTATAGGGCCAGGAAGGGGGTCACAAGAGAGCTTCTGGGGTATAGGTGACAGTTTCTCCATCTGGGTACCGTTTACGCAGGTATGTTCACTTTGTAAAAAAAATTCATCAAGCTTCCACCTATCACGGGCACATTCTTCCTGATGTGTGGCATGCTTTAATAACAAGGTACTTAAATATTTCCTGCAATGAACATGAAATAGGCTAGAGCCAGGATTACCGTACTTTACGAAACAAGTAGCGTTTGATGCTAGAAAAACGCTCAACGATAAGAGAGCGGAGTACTGGAATTCTGGCCCCAGCAGATGTCGGGGGGCCGGGGGGGGAAGCAGTTGAAGGAGGTTCTGCGGGAAGAGAGCCATGCACACGGGAGCAATGGTACATCCCAGCCTTCCACACGGGCGCCAGAATGTCGCCGAAGGATACTCGAGAGGATTACAGGCACAGTAGGGGGCCTGCGATGGCATATCATGTCTGATATTAAACTGTAACAGATAACATCAGGATCTGGCCCGCTCTGGGGCCATTTTCCCATTATTCAGCTGATTGGCTGCCCCGTAACGTATTAATGCAGAAGGAAATGGTCCCAGATAAAAACAGCAAAGGCCCGTCTCTTACAGGCAAAGTAAAATGTTCAAGCTTTAGTCCCTTTAGACTCCTCTTCCTAACCTGAGCGAATACTCAAGCTCATGGGATTTTTTTTTTTTTTACCAGAAAGAGGTTTATAATTTAAGAGACATATTGTGTCATCATCTCCCTTCTAGGTTTGCTAAGCCTTTGCTTGCACCAAGTTAGATCATCAGAAAGTTCTTTTTTTTTTTTTCTTAAGTTCATTTATCTGTTTATTTTGAGAGAGAGACAGTGCAAGCGGGAGAAGGGCACAGAGCGAGAAGGAGAGAGAGAGAATCACAGGCAGGCTCCCTACTGGCACCGTGGGGCGTGAACCCATGAACCATGAGATCATGACCTGAGCCAAAGTCGGACGCTTAACCCACGGAGCCATCCAGTCGCCCTGATCATCAGAAAGTTCTGTACCATGTTAGGTTAATTTCTTACCTCTCTGGAGCAGGTGTCTGATTTTTTTTTTTTTTCTTCTGTGCTATGGAGCCCGAAGGTGGTCTGGTGAAGTCCATGGGACCTTGCCCAGAGCGAGTAAATGCATGAACAAAACACATAGAGTGTTACAAAGAAACCACTTACTCTGAAATTCAGTTATCAAGATATTTCAATATAGCAACATGTATGCTTCTTAATTAAAGCATTACAAACAAGAGCTGCCTGCGTTCTAATAGCAATTGTACTTTCAAAGTAAGAATGAGGGGCGCCTGGGTGGCTCGGTCGGTTAAGCGTCTGACTTCCGCTCAGGTCACAATCTCACAGTCCATGAGTTCGAGCCTCGAGTCAGGCTCTGTGCTGACAGCTCGGAGCCTGGAGCCTGCTTCGGACTCTGTGTCTCCCTCCCTCTCTCTGCCCCTCCCCCACTCGGACTCTGTCTTTCTCTCAAAAATAAATAAACATTAAAAAAAAGAAGAAGAAAATATCTATAAAGGCACCTGGGTGGCTCAGTCGGTTGAACATCTGACTCTTGATTTCAGCTCAGGTCATGGTCTCATAGTTCATGAGACCAAGTGCCACGTCGGGCTCTGTGCTGACAGCACAGAACCTGCTTGGTATTTTCTCTCTCTCTCTCTCTCTCTTCGCTCCTCCCCCCATCCCCCCAAATAAATAAATAAACATTAAAAAAGAAGAAAAGAAAATATCCATGATATTGCTTAACAATCTCCATTTTAGAACCTGTTCTTGGCCAATATTCGCGCTAAGTAGCCAATTGACCATAACATTCTTGATTTTTTTGTGAAACTATTTAAATCATCGTGTCACGTGTCATGCAAAGTCTCCCGAATAAAGGATTTAGATTTTAGCATTAAGAGAAACCGCCTCTGCAAACTAAGAAGCTTCACGCGTAACTGTCCTGCTTACATTTTCATCCATGTTAAATTTTCTTTTTCTTAAGAGTAACTGTATTAACCTTTGTAGCTTGCGTATTCAACTTCTCTGCTGCTTTACAATTTTCGTTTACGGCTCCTATTATACACAGCCAATCTCGTGTGTGTGTTTATTGGAAATTAGGGTGTGCGCGCGTGTGTTTTGAGAGGTGTGGCATAAATACAAAAATACGAGTCATTGTTCCATCGCACCCGGGGCTGCCGAGCCACCGTGAGGATCTCGGTCTTGATCTCCGGACCCTGTGATCTTTCCTAGCCCCCCAGTACCTGCTTACTGCTTCATTGTGTGCTGACAAAACTAGTCAACGCATTAGACACTAAAGCCCGGAAAGACAAGGGTGAAAGGTTTTATTTCTGGGGACAGATGAAAATGACATCTTTTCAGAAGGAGGTTCGCAGCTAAAAGCACACGTGAGCAGGCAGGCAGAAAGAATAGAATCTTCTAAGGATAATGCGTGCATCAAACCTCACATCACTCAGGTGTGCAAAGTAAATTTCGTTTATGCTCCTCTTGCTAAAGAAAGGCTGAAATGGCTTTCAGGTACAGCAGTTTGACTTTTTATCTAATCTGTCCATCACATGAGGGTTTGAAGGTGCCTTGTGACAATTCTGAGGCGTTAGAATGGTGGGTAGTTTAGGAAAAGGCCAACTCCCCTGCTCAAGGGAGCACCAGTGAGTTTCCCTCTTCTCTCTGGAACATTCTGGAGATTTAAAATTTCATGTGGATAGGGAGCACCTGGGTGGCTCCGTCGGTTAAGCGTCGGACTCCTGGTTTCGGCTGAGGTCATCATCTCACAGTTGGTGAGTTTGAGCCCAGCATCGGGCTCTGGGCTGACAGTGCGGGCCCTGCTTGGGATTTTCTCTCTCCCTCTCTCTCTGCCCCTCCCCTGCTCACATTCTGTCTCTCTCTGTCTCTCAAAACAAATAAGTAGGCTTAAAAAACAGTTATATCTCTCTCTATATATATATATCTATATACAGATATAGATATATGAAGCGTATCTTTTATGTTACTAAATTAATCAGTAGTAACGCCATGCATGATAAATATAGACGGTTGAGGGGCACCTGGGTGGCTCAGTCAGTTAAGCATCTGACTCGTGATTTTGGCTAAGGTCATGATCTCATGATTCTTGGGATCGAGCCCCGGGTCAGCTCCACACTCACAGCATGGAGTCTGCCTGGGATTCTCCCTCTCCCCCTCTGTCTGCCCCTCCTCTGCTCATGCTCTCTCGCTCTCTCCCTCAAAGTCATTTAAAAAAAATTTTTTTTTTAATTTGATGTGGATAATTCTATCCTCAGTTCCAGTTAGTTGTTTTCCACCAACTCTATTTCCTTCAAATGTACACATATGTACCACAAATTGGATTCTTCCAGGATCTTCCAGGATCTGAACACTTTGATGAATTCATGATCAGGAAGAAGAGTTTACCTTGAGGTTGGGGGAATGGGGGGGGGGGGCGGGGAGGGGAGGGGAAGCCAGCGCAAGCTCTTTGTCAATGTCATGTTTTCAAATATTTGCAAACCCTGGTAAATAACAACCATAAGGTTTAGAACTAATTCGCACTGTCGTTGACCTATGGGTTTGTTGTTATGTGAGAGAGAGAGTGGTTTCCAGCAGACATAGGAATTGCTTTTGGAAAAATATTCCAATGCAGAATAGCGCTGGGTAGGCTGGAGCCCCACATGCCTGTGTCCTGTCGTCAGAGTTCATCTCGGGTGATGCC
The DNA here is from genome assembly GCF_016509475.1 of Prionailurus bengalensis. Lineage (NCBI taxonomy): Eukaryota > Metazoa > Chordata > Mammalia > Carnivora > Felidae > Prionailurus > Prionailurus bengalensis. Next base: position 10,057,623 of record NC_057361.1, read on the forward strand.
ATGAGATGTCTTCGTGTTCTAATCTCTCCACCCCCGTTTAAACGTGATGGTTTTTTTTTTTTTTCTTGTATCGATTTCAATTTTAAAATTCGAGGCTTAGGGAGAAAAATTAGAAGAGTGATATATTCATTATTTTCAAAGATGTTGAAGTGGCTGGGTTGGAAAGGGACCTCACACGACAGCCAGGGAGAGGATAAGCAAGCAGGGCACGACACTTTTCTTCGTCCTTATTTAGCAAATGCCTTGGGTGTAATTTTCTTCTCTGTTCAGCTTGAGAGTGACTCCAATTTGGAAGCCAGGCCATCCTTAAGTATGTTCTCCATTCCTCGGCCTCTATGAAAGGGACAGCGACAATGCATGACTCCTCCCTAGAGGCAGGACCATCCTTAATTGTTCGCTCTGTTCTTCTACCTCCACACTTGAAGCAGAAGCATGGGTCATGCCACATGGGCTTCTTGGGTAACCATCAGGGCCTAAACACTTTGAAATCCGCGTGTCCCCTCTGGTCAGGCAGCAAGGGCGCGGGATGACCTTCACAGACGTTAAAATGGTCTTCCCTTGGGGCCAAGGATGAAGAAAGCTGTTAAGAGTTCCCTGGAGAAGTTCATGACTCGAGGGTAGACATCTTAACACTTTCGTCAACGAAGACACTGGGAGCTTCCTGTGCCCCCTGCACCCCACAGATCTCTGGGCTCCCGTGACATTTGTGCCTGTACGGTTGTCACATTTTCAGCTCGGCAGGATTAACCAATATAGACACAAACCCGTCATACTAGCCTTTGTTTCTGTACAAGACAGCGTTTTTACAGGACTTTCCTCCTTGTGAGAGCGAAACCTGGTATAAAAGCGCACGGGGGGGGGGGTTGGATTATTTAGACAAGCGGTCTCCCCATTTCTTCAGAAATGAAAAATCTCTCCCTCAAAATGCAACACCTCTCCGCTGCCTCTGAGGGAAACCCCAACCTTTGAGCCCGGACTTAACAGCTTCTGTGCTCTGGCTTCGGAGTCATGTCCCCCGCCCTGTCCCACTACATGGCACACGCCAGCGGGACTCATTGAGAGTCATGCCCTCAGAATGCCATTCTCTCCTTTGTTTGGACCCTCACACATACCATTTCCCCACAATGACTTCCCTGATTTGTGTGCCTGGGAAACTCCCATTCATTCTTCAAATCTTCAGCTCCAAACCCTCACATCCTATCGTCCCAGGCCAACGAATCCTCTCCCCTATGCTCCAGACACTTCTTCCACGTCTGTCTGCAAAGGTTCTCAACCTTGGCTGCACGCCCTGGGCTCATTACATCACAATCTCCGGAAGTGAGACCCAGAGATCAGTATTTTTTTTTATTTTTTTTTTACAGTTTACTTATTGAAATTTGAGAGAGAGAGAGAGTGGGAGAGGGGCAGAAAGAGAGGGAGAGAGAATCCCAAGCAGGCTCTGCACCATCAGCATGGGGCCCAACACGGGTCTCGAACCTGAGAACCATGAGGTCATGACCTGAGCCGACCTACCCAACCTCCTGAGCCGCCCAGGTGCCCTGAGACGTCAGTATTTTTTTTTAAACCTCTCCAAGCGATTCTAATGTTTGAGGGCCACTTGGGTTTTTTTCTTCCCAAAGAGAAGACTCCAGACAAATACATAGAGCCTGAGCGGTAACTCTCCTCGAAATGTTTTCCAGTCACGAATGAATTCTTTACACAATAACCCTAGGAAGCAGCAAAAAGTGCTTTGTCCAAATCGAACTGTTTTCATATTCTTATCGACAGGTCTAATTGTTGTATTTCTGAATATATCTGTCTTTTGCAAACCACATTCCCTCGCTTTTAGAGAAGGAAGGGGGCTGTCATTCCAAAACTGCTATTGTACAGTGTGGTTTGACACATCTCACTCATTTAGCACAATCAGAAAAAAATGAAAAAGAAGATTAGCAAGTTAGTTCCTTTCAAAAACAATCGCCATCTACAGTGGGGACACCGTGCGTAAGTGTCCAATATTGTACCTGGTCCTTGACTTATGCTCAGTGATGGCGGCTGATATCATTATGTGCTTCCTCTTTGAGGAAAGGCTACCTAATATATATATATATATGTTTATTACTGAGAGACAGAGAGAGAGCATGAGCAGAGGAGGGGCAGAGAGAGGAGGAGACACAGAATCTGAAGCAGGATCCAGGCTCTGAGCTGTCAGGACAGAGCCCCACGCGAGGCTCGAACCCATCAACTGCGAGATTATGACCTCGGCCGAACTCCGACGCTTAACCGACTGAGCCACCCAGGCGCCCCTACCTTATATTATTTTTTAGTTTATTTATTCATTTTGAAAGAGAGAGGGAGAAAGAGAATCCCAAGCAGGCTCCTCACTGTCAGAGCACAGCCCGATGCAGGGCTCGAACTCATGAACTGTGAGATCATGACCCGAGCCGAAATCAAGAGTCAGACGCTTAACTGACTGAGCCACCCCGGCACCCCAGGAAAGGTTGCCTTCATGACCCACCTCACACACACGAAGCCATCTGGCGATGACACTCCAAAAGGAAACAAGATATCTTGCCAAACGCTTCTTATCACTTAAGTACAGTCCATGAGATTTCCTGAGCGTTCATCGTAAACAGAGAGGCGTTCGCAGCTTTACGAAGTCATTGGATATGCTACTGCCAGGGAGGGAGAACTTCCTGTGCCCTTCCAGGTCCTTCCAGCCAGACCGAGAATCATACTGACATGAGACAGATTAACAGGAGACAATCACATTTAATTTCATACTCACGGGGAACCCACGCAGCCACGAAATGCCCAAGACAGGCAAAATGAAATACGTATGTCATCCGGAGCTGAGGAAAGGAAGGAGGCGTGTAGGACTTCAAAGGGGAAGAATGAGCTTCACAGGACGATGACGAAGAGTAAATGATTGGGAAGCAAATGTTTGCGGGGCCGCTCAGAAGCAGTGGGACAGAGGGGACTTCGATCAAACAGGTCTTGCCAGCTTCATCCCCTCTATCGTACCTAGTTCCTATCATAGCGTAGCTACGGGGACAGGTCCCTTCCTGGAACAGGTCCTCTTTCGAAACTCTTTGTAGGCAGTAGAGAGAGAGGCAAAGATCCTTTCCTGAGTCTGCTGGGCTCTGATGGCTTTTAACTCTGATGGCTTTATGCCAAAGATAAAGCCCATCCTGGGGTGGCCTGGCCCTGGCCCCTACACTACCCATGACACAGAAAAAAAAAAAAAGTTCCGTTCCACGTTTTCTCCCTCCATTCGGCTACCGCTATGTAACGCCTGCTTCTCTACTCTTCTTTTTTCCCATGAAACGCTGGCTTGACATCTACCCAAAAAGCCTTCCAATTGGCTGTTCCAGGACTAGCCGGCTACGTCTCAGGGTTAATCACACAGCTCCGCGTCCACGCGGTCCCTTCTCTCCTGGGTTCTGTGCGTCCCCACCCCTGGCTGAGTCACTCCGGCACGGTCACGTTAATTGCCGCCACCTGAATGACTGTCTTGGGGCAGGCTGCCTTTGTCAAGCAGTAAGCAACGTGTTTTTATGCCATAGCATTTTAGTATCCGCGGTACAAATCGCCTCTTGTGATGTTTCAGGCATAAATTAAAGGGAGAGCTTTCCATGTTATGATGACAGTACAAGCTGAATTAACTGCGACTCTCACCAAATAACTGTTGTCAAACACCGACCTCTGCGCCTCAGAGCCGAAAGATAACGCAAAAACGGAGTCTGGGATGTAGAGGCACGATGGCTTCATTGCTTTGCCGCGCAAGCAGGCTGTGGCCTTCAAATCCTGCAAGGCTTCCCGGAGGAAGGGGCCGAGTGGTTTACAGGGAGATACAGCATCTAGCCGGTTTCCACAGGAATTGCGTCTGTACCTCCTCAGTCGTTTTCAGGGTGCCACCGGGTTCTGGAAACAGAAGGGCTAAGAAGGCAGGAGAGGAGGCGTGCGGAAGAGAGGAAAAGGCTGCTTGAAAACTGGGCCTCGCGGGAGCATTAGTGCAGCCATTTTGATTTTTGTTCAACTTTATGCTTGTAAGCGGTTTCCCAAGTATACTGTTATTTACTTTTTACCCAACTCGGGATGAACTTAAAAAAAGCATTCCGTTTTCAGTCCTTACTTTTACGCTTTAGTAAGCACCACACGCTCATTCAGTAATGTGTTCATTTTGACAATTAAGTGTTTTGTAGTACGGGTTCATAATTACGATCGTAACTTTTCATTGACTAGGCCTCCAGGAGTTGCTAAAGGAGACACCGAAAACCAGACCTTCCACGCATAGACTGGCCAGATGTTGAATAAACCCCTCTCCTCTGCCTCATTGAGTGCCCACATTTCCCAGCTGCCCTTGAACTTGGGTGTGGCCATGTGCCTACATTCTAATCAATGAAATGGCGACAGAGGCCATAAGTGGAAAACAGCAGAACCACAAGAGAGAAGAAAGCTGGGTACCAGAATTACCACTGGGAAGAGTGTCACCCACCTGTCAGGAATACCCTCTTTTGGACCTTCCATGAAAAAGAAAGAGATTTCTCATTTTTCTAGGCCACTGAGATTTTGGATGCATGTGTTACAGCGCAGTTTTACCTTAGGTAGTACACATTTATACTCAAAAATACACTCAGAAATAGCACATTCAAAAATAGTACACTCAAAAATAGTGTTATATTCCCCCTAATAACGGTAATATATTTTCATCGTTTACTATTGGAAAATACTCCACGTTGGCACATTAATGTCACCTGAAAGATGCTTTTAGAAATAAATCTCTGATAATAACTTTGTCAGTCAGTCATAACATCCTTTCTTTTTCCTGAACATGGAAAGTAAAAACAAAAAACAAAACACACGCAACAAAAAGACTCCCTCGGTTGAGATGTGTTATTCCAGGGGCCCCTGGGAGGCTCACTCGGTTAAGCGTCTGCCTTTGGCTCAGGTCATGATCTCGCGGTCCGTGAGTTCGAGCCCGGCGTCGGGCTCTGTGCTGACAGCCCGGAGCCTGGAGCCTGCTTCAGATTCTGTGTGTCTCTCTCCCTCTGCCCCTCCCCTGCTCATGCTCTGTCTGTCTGTCTGTCTCTCTCTCTCTCTCAAAAATAAACATAGAAAAAAATTTTTAAAGATGCTTTATTCTAATTAATGTCTCAGCAATGACAAAGGTTATGCTAATGACTAAACTAACTCACAGTGACTTAAGCAGCCTTGGGAATTACAATTTTCTCAGGCCCCCAAGACATGATGCACTATTTCAGTGACATTTCTGCTTTACAACTAGGATACAACTTTGGCTCTGCCCCCAAATTCTCCCACCGTGTGTCAGTACGTGCGGAGGTGGAACCCATCATGCAGTCGAGGCTAGATATGTTAAATCATGGTTCGTAGGACACAAGGGGATGAAATGTTCATGCCGTTATATGAAGAGCTTTATACCTTTTCAGGGTCGTGCTCTTGTCAGACAACTCGAGCGGTACTGTGCTTTCACTCAGGCAGCAAACATTCAGGAAGCACTGACCAGGAACTGTCTAGATGCTTGGGGCACGACGCTGAGTGAGCAGGAGCCTTGATGGCAGAAGAGCTTTTAGGTCTGGGCAGAGGGTAACTAATTCCTGTGAGGAAGGGGATGAGAAAATCTTCAAAGACAAGGTTATACCTGATAGAAGTCTGGCAAGGATGAGTGAGAGCTTAAGGATAAATGAAGGGAACGCATCCCACGTTGACAGAACACCGGGGACCAAGACGGAAGATACGGAATGAGGCGAAACATTTGGGGAACGAGGAGTTCGTTCTGGCTGGCGTGCAGGGGAAACGTCGGGAGCACAGAATGGGGGCTTGGGGAGGTAGACTGGGGTCAAGTTAGGGAACCTTGAGTGACAGGCTATGCATCCGGAACATTTACTTTCTGTGTGCAAAGGGAGGTCAACACGCAGAGATAATAGCAGAGGGCAGATGTTCAGCAGAGCAGTGGGTGACCTAATCATGTGAGGTTTAGGGAAAGTCTCTGGCACAGCATGGAGGATGGCCTAGAGCAGAGACGACATTCTGGAAGCACAGAGGCCGGCTAGGAGGCTGTTGGAGTACTAGAGTGGATGAGGCGCTTGATTCAGGAGAAGTTTCTGAGACAGAATCAGTAGGACTTGTTGGCCGTTTGGGGGCGTAGGGGCCAAGGGCAGGCTGACCCCAAATGTGCCACTTTGTATGCATGATGCATCAATACATTGATAATAACAAGAATACTGATTGCTCTAAGCAGAAGTTACTTAAGGGACAGTCTGCACAAAAAGGACACTCAGACCCTTCTCTGTCCCCCCCGAAAGCAGGAGCTAAGTCTCCCGTGCGAGAGGTCCCCTCCCATAGCACGCAGTCAAGAGACATCCTTATCACCGGAGATGGGAAATTTAGAGCCCAGGAGGCTATATAAACAACCTGTGGTGTCTCCTCCCGATTGGGTGGGGGCCCCCAAATGTGGGGCGACCCGATCGGATGGAAGCCCACTGGAACAGACGGTGAAAGAATTCACCCGAGGCAGAAGAGAGATAGAAGTTTATTGAATACACCACAAGGGAGCGGCGGGCGGGGACAGCCGAGGAGAGACTGTCTGTCCCGTTGCAGTGGCTGGGGGCCTTATTTAGATGGGGAGCGTGAGGGGGTATGGGAAACGTACGGAACTTTCCCTTTTTTGGTACCTGTGCCTGGCTGTAAGTAACCCATCGTTCAGCTAGGGCTTATGGATATTTTGAGGCGGGTCCCCTAATGGGCCTGTTTGTATCAGCTCGGCGGTGGGTGGTCGGTGATCGCAGGTCGCTGTGGGCCCTTTCGTCTTCCTTTACGTTCCGTTGCTCAAGCCTGTTGCCTAAAATCAGCCTCTACGCAACCCTTGTTACTTTTTACTAATTTACTACCCCGGGTCCCAATTCTGTTTAGAATTCCTTTTAATTGAAGCTCCCCAAAGTCAGCTTTCTTTGCCCTGTCAATTCCGCGTACATTAATTGTCTCATTGTCTAAAGCGTATAAAAACTGCCTGCCTTGGTCATTCCTTTGGGTCTCAGTGTCACGATCGGGCTTCTGTGCGCCTGTAAGAAAATAGACTATTTTCCCCTCCTGTTACCGTATCTCGTGTCAGTCTGATTCTGTCCAATTAGAGGACCTATGAAGAGTAGAGAAGAATGTTTCCTTCCCTGCGAGTATAACGGAGAAGAAGTTCAAGCCGCCTGAGGTTTCTAGCTGGGAACTCTGGGTGGATGGGGACACTCTTAGCTGAGAGAGGAAACTTAGAAAGAAAAGCCAAGCACAGGGTGAAGCTAAAGAGATTGGTTCCTTTATTTTTTAAAAAAAAAAAAAATTTTTTTATCGTTTATTTATCATTGAGAGACAGAGACAGAGTGTGAACAGGGGAGGGGCAGAGAGAGGGGGAGACCCGGAATCCGAAGCAGGCTCCAGGCTCCGAGCTGTCAGCACAGAGCCCGACGCGGGGCTCGAACCCACCAACTGTGAGATCGTGACCTGAGCCGAAGCCGGACGCTTCACCGACTGAGCCACCCAGGTGCCCCTAATGAGCCTGGTTCTTGACATGTGGTCATAAAAGTGCCTGTGGAGTATCCAGGCAGAGCAGGAACTAAAAAACTATACGGTGGATTACAGTCTCAAAATGTAATCGTTCATGTTAATTGCAAAAGGAGAAAGGTGACTGACAGGGACGAAGCACGGAAGACACTGCCTCAACCCACTGATTAGTCAGCACCAAGGTCATGTCTCCTGATCCAACACGCTGATAAGGACACAACACCACTTAGGAAATTCTCCTGCCAGAAATTTCCTAACCTCATTGTGGTCTTGAGAAAACATGAAACACCCCCCAACACGTTACTGAAAGAAAACCTCAGCTCCTTGCATTTTGATCCCAGACTTTCTAGTTGGGTTCTTTCCAGTTAGTCTCCTGGCTCAGGCAGAGCACCCTGAGGGCAGAGCATCCCCTGATGGGAACCGAAATTACCCTCTCAAGCAACAACCCCTGCCCCAAACCAGCAAGACCCCAAGTGATGGACCCCAAGACAACGATCAACTTGACCTTCACTGCCCACCTGCACCCGCCTTTGCTCCACACTTTCCTTATATAAACCCGGAAGTGTTTTCAGTCCTTTGGAGACAGCCTTTGAGACACTAGTCCGCTGTCTTCCCGGTGCTGGCCTCCCTGAAGTAAATCTCCCTCTTGTTTTGCCACCGCTCAATACTCTGCCTTTGGATTTTGTCAGCAGTGAGTGGCCGCACCTGGCCTGTCTGGGACCCCTGGAGCCGGGAGCTCTTGTCTCGCTGCATGCTGCCCTGTACTCTTCAACAATGTCAACGCCATTCAAGACCAAAAAAAGCCCGGGCTGGGTCCTCTTGCCACTTCCCGCGCCTGCACGCACCTTGACTACGTGCACAACGTCTGGGCACCGCGCGACTACACTTTGGGGCTCGTTGCTGGCCGATACTGTCTTCTTACTGTGCACCTGCAGGAACCCACCTGCCGGCCCACACGTGGTTGTGATGCAGTTTCGGGGTCTGGAGTGGTGGTGGGGTCTGGAGCCCACGGCCAAGAAAAAATTCTCGAGACGACTCCGGTACCAAAAGGTGATTTTATTAAAGCCCGGGGACGGGACCCGTGGACAGAAAGTGCGGCGCTGGGGTTGTGAGGAGTGAGTGGTTACGGAGGTGGGGGAGGTGAAGTCAAGGGGAAGTTTCCAAAGGGATTTTTGTACGCTAAAGAGGATTTACAGATTACAGGAGGGCTTGCTATTGTCCAGCTAAGGTGGGTTTCCCTCGAGGAAGGCGTTAACATTAAGCCAGTAGGGGGTTCCAGAGAGATGTTGTACTCCCTATTTGCCTTGAGTATTTGTCAATGGGCTGTAGATGACATGGAAATGTAGTTGTACCTGCCATTTCCTTCTTGCCTTTGTTCCCACATCACCATGGAGGGGAGGGTGATGTTGGGGCTATGAGTTTCAATTTTTTTTTTTCAACGTTTATTTATTTTTGGGACAGAGAGAGACAGAGCATGAACGGGGAAGGGGCAGAGAGAGAGGGAGACACAGAATCGGAAGCAGGCTCCAGGCTCCAAGCCATCAGCCCAGAGCCCGACGCGGGGCTCGAACTCACGGACCGCGAGATTGTGACCTGGCTGCAGTCGGACGCTTAACCGACTGCGCCACCCAGGCGCCCCTAGGGGCTATGAGTTTCTAGAGCATAGGCTATTGGTAAAATTGTCTTTTTCTTGTAATTTACTAAGACATTTGTAAACTGATGGAGACTCATGTCCTGTATGACCGTGATCTCTACCTGTTAACCATTGGTTTTCGTCCTTTCCTCTGTTCTTGGGCAGCCAGGAGTGCCTGAGGAGTGTCCCACACATCCCCCCGGGGGGCCGGGGGGCGCTAGCTTGTGCTCTGCCCTCAGCCCGCCTTATGCTCCCTCATCAGACGGAGATTGGACAAACAAACGTTCCATATCCAAAGACATTTGGTTGGGCCTCCCTGGCCCCACCCCACTGCATAAAATAGAGCCTCAAAAACTTTGCCTCCCCATCAGCCTTGCATATTTTATTGAGATCCTGCATCAACAGGTGATGGGGAGTAGAGTTTGTCACCCCAAAATATGCCGCTTTGGCATAAGAATTGTCTTGAGCTGCTTGTGGTGTGTTCTTGTTTTTGTTGTTGTTGTTGTTGTTATTTATTTATTTTGAGAGAGACCGAGAGAAAAGCGAGGGAGGGGCAGAGAGGGAGAATCCCGAGCAGGCTCCATGCTGTTAGGGCAGTGCAGAGCCCCACTCAGGGCTCGAACCCATGAAAGTGTGAGATCATGACCTGAGCCAAAACCAAGACGCTCAACCGACGGACCCACCCAGGCACTTCTGGCCCTGGCTGTTTTTAAGAGACAGCAGACACCAATGTTCTGAAAACAGAATAGAAGTTACCCTTTGTAAGAGACATTGACATTTATAAGGGCAAATCTCCATTGGTAAGGGTGTCTCCCTCACTGTACCGGGAAGAGTGAGGTTGAATTCATGAACCTCAAATGAATTCAAAGGTTCATTTGAAACCTCCTCAATGAACGAGGCGCGGACAAATCTGCACCGTAACCTTAGCTGGCTTACTGGGCTTTGCTGGGTAACCTCCCATAACTGACTCCCTACCCCCGACATCTTTCTTTTGTCTTCAACTGAAGATGGCATTTAAGGTGGAGGCCTTGGCCCTTTCTGAGAGTCTCTCTCTCTCATATGCATACAGGCGGTACACATGTTATTAAACTGTTCGCTTTTCTCCTGTGCGTCTGTCTTTTGATTACAGGAGTGTCTCAGTCAAGAACCCAGTAGAGTAGAGGGAAAATGATTTTTTCCTCCTTCACGAAGGGAGGGAAAGATAGCTGCTGATCTTAACTGCTGACGGGGCAGTCCAGCATTTTCCAGGAGATGAACTGTACATGGAAACTTAAAATTAAAAGTAAGAACAGGGGTGCCTGGGTGGCTCAGTTGGTTAAGCGGCCGACTTCGGCTCAGGTCATGATCTCTCGATCCGTGAGTTCGAGCCCCATGCCGGTCTCTGTGCTGACAGCTCAGAGCCTGGAGCCTGTTTCAGATTCTGTGTCTCCCTCTCTCTGACCCTCCCCTGTTCATGCTCTGTCTCTCCCTGTCTCAAAAATAAATAAAACGTTAAAAAAAAATTTAATAAAAAAATTAATAAAAGTAAGAACAGGTTTATCCTAAGACCTGTGCGGTAGCAGCCTAAGAAAATCAGATATGAGATACAGAGACTAGAGATCCAACACGTGGATTGTTGACATGTCTTAAAGAAAATTCCAGAACAAATGGAAGATTGGCAATATTTGGAGAAGAGAATTCAGTTTTCTCGAGCTGAGGAGAAAAGTTTCGTCTCCAAACGGGAAGACTCTGTCACAGTCAAAGCAAAATTGCCTAAAATTGCCCCATATCCGAGATATATTTCAAAGGTAAAGAATGCCATGGATTTTCAGAATAAAAAAGAGTACCCACAAAGTACAAAATCGGGCTTCTCCGGGGTGTCGCAGAGTAACAGACAGGGACACTGAAGGGGCCCCATGAAAAACACGTGATGTTTTGCTCCTTTCCCCACTTCTATTCTTGCTGGGACTTGCCCCCCCCCGCCCCCGCCAGCCCCCCGCCTTACACGTGCCTTAACGCACGTCCTCCTCGTAAAGGTCAAGGAGTTAACGATTTCTTTGGGGTCTTCCAGCACAACAGATAATATCTAAGGAGTGATGGCGGGGGGGCTCCTCATGAACGTTTCCCAAGACCCCTGACTCCAGGGCACAAGTGACTTATGGAGGCCACCTGAGCCTTACGTAACCATTGGTTTTCCTGACGGGACACGGACCCCAGACCACCGTCTTCGATAAAAACCCCAGACCCCGAGCAAAGACGAGACTCTCTCCTTTCTTTTCCAGGTCTTCCAGCTGCCCAGTCTGTACCTGCACTCTCTCTAGGTCTTCGGTAATCGCTGCTCTCACTTCCATTCTCTGTGAAGCCAAGACCCTCTTGGCTGGTGCTGTGGGACCCCCCCTCTGGGTCCTCGGATCCAGCCAGCCTGCATCGACGGGATACACAAGACGGACTATATAGTATCTTGAAGAGGAAGGCTGGGTGTGGCTCGGTAATTCTATGTCAAGTCATGTGCGAAAGCTGCAGAAGTCATTCTCATTTATATGCGAGCTATAAAGACTCCAGCCTAAGCAAATCCACCCACGGATGTACTCTGTAAGGGACTGAGTGTTTAATCAAGGGAAAGACTTTGGATGGCGAGGGTGAGAAACACGGAAAATAGGAAATCCGAATAATTATTGCAAATGTGGTCTAGAAGCACAAAAATGTTCTTAAAGATTCAACTCTTCACCCGTTTTGGTTCCCTAAAACTATTTTATGTTATTGTATCTTCATTTATTTCTTTTGAGAGAGAGAGAGAGCCCAAGCAGGTGAGGGGCGGAGAGAAGGAAAGACAGAATCTCAACTAGTAGGCTCTGCGTCATCAGCGCAGAGCCCGACGCGGGGGGCTCGAACTCGCGAACCCTGAGGTCATGAACTGAGCGGAGATCCAGAGGCAGACACTTCAGGCGTCCCCTGTTTCCCTATTACGTTTTCTGAATTTGAGAATTGCACTGGGGTTACATTAGAGAACGGCATTGTTCTTGGAAAATAGTCAAGTGTCGCTGGGTAAGGGGGTCCACGAAAGTGAGGAAGGAGGGAGGGGAAGAGAGCCAGAGAGGGAGGGAGAGGGGGAGGGGGGGGGGGGACAGCAAATGGGGTGTAACAGTGGTGACGCCGGGTAAACGGCGCACGGGAGTGTTTTGTACTATTCTTGCCCACCTTCTGTACATTTGAAACCATTTCAAAAGACAACGTTTAAAAATCGCTTTAAAAGTATGGGATCAGGATGTCACAGATATTCTTGTGAGAGCCATTTCGATGTGATAGTTGGGACAGAATCCAGTTGGAGTGCGTTTATGGAGCCAGAGATGAAAAAGTACAGCAAATGATAGGTAACCCTTGGTCCTGAAATACAAACATCTTACCCGCTTGAGTATTGGGTTTTCATAGTTTTGGTTCTCGTGGGCAAATCACATATGTAAATTCGGGGATTAATGCGCGCTCATCTATCCCATGCCATAACGTTACGGAACGTCAATGGTGCAGGGCTGTGACTGTTTTATTTTCGTTCTACGACTTTATTTTTAGTAATCTCTACACCCAACCTGGGGCTTGAACTCACACCCCCAAGCTCAAGAGTTGCACACTCTACCGTCTGAGCCAGCCAGACGCCCCCGGGGCTGTCACCGGTTTAAACAGGAAAGTCCAACTGGACTATACTGAAATTGGAATTCTGGCAGAGCAGTAGCCCCTGTGAGGCAAGCAAAGAACCAGCATCCCTGAGATGCTGCAGCTTGTTCCCCACGATCAGGAGCTGAATGCTCCCCAGTCCCCCGTTCCCTCCCTCAAAAATATTTAGTCCCTGCAAGCCCGGGCAGGGTTCTTGGGTAGAGACGAGAGTGATTGCTTTATGGGCTCTGCCCCTCAGTGGCTACATAATTATACTGTTTCCTCACGAAGGAAGCGATTGTGTAAACACATGACATGTCATTACCGAAAATCGCAATGTGCCTCCTTCCTGGCCACCCCACCGAGTATCTAAATTACCCGCTCTGCCAAGGCAGGTAGAAAACCAGACCTAAGGTAAAACAGGGCAGAGATTGGCTATCGCGATAGCAGTGTTTGTAGAAACTTTTAGTCGGGATTAAAGTGCTTTTGAAATAGATGAGGGACATCTAACGACATACGCGTTTCCACTCTGCCAATAGAATGATTTTCGTTTGTTTGGAGGTCTTTCAATATATCCATACAGACATATTGCCTCTAATGTCCATCAAACGGTCTATGTTTTATAAATTCATAAATTTTTATACGTCACGTAACATTATTTTAGAAACGCTGTGCCCCGGTTTTATATTTTTATCGCAAAAATCTTAGTAACCATACACCATCCCATTTTATTTATACCTAATATGTGTACTTAACCGTTTCCTTATTATTGGCTGCAAATGCTGGGTTTTTTTACATTCTGAATAACTCTGCTGGAAATATCTTCATACATAGGGATTTTTCTCCTTTTGAATTTTCATATTTCCTCAATTAAACTGATATTGCCTCTTAAAAATTGACACTGTCTTAGAATTGGCGAAACATAAGGATTCCGTAATAGAAAATCAGAGTAGAGGGTTTACTGCGTCGAAATAACGTTTCTGATACTTGATATGGGTGTCTCAATGTCCTCTGCCAGCATGTGAGGTTGGACTTTTCTATTGATTTTTTGTCATCTACATAGATGTAAATTGTTTCCTCATTATGCTAATTTTAAGATCTTTAGCTATTCTAGTAGTAAGAGGTGCCATCTTGCTTCTTGTCTCTCGGTGGTTCCTTGGGGGCTTTGATAATCAGGGCAGAGGCAGACGGTGCCACGCCACTCCGGGCCTGTCTCTTCTGAATGGGTCAGTTTCACTGTAATCCTCAGACCCTTCCAATATCCGGTTGCCTTGACGATGTCCAGCAACCCTTTTTTGGAGACAGACCCAGCAGGCTGATGTTCGGGGCCAGGGCAGATGTGGCAGTGACTGCGCCAGGGTGCACCTCAGGTATGCGACTTGGATCTCGTTGGGGTGAAAGGCAGCGGGGTGGAGGCGGTTGGTGTTGGACGAACCAGGATTCGTCCGAACCGAAGACTGTCGCCCTCTCGCCTCCTCCGAGCCAGTAGCCAAACGCTAGCATCATTAAGCCCTAGGGGGAACTGCATCACCACGTTCTTGAATTTTTCTCCCTGTAAATTCAGTCTCGTCGCTATTAAATACTGATGCTGTGCTTACTTTTCCAAACCAAATTGTTATTTTCGATCCCTCGTGATTTTATAAAATGTTCCAACAATTGTTAACCCAAGTCTCAGGCTTTATCTGTCTGCGACAAGGGTATTAACTCACGCTTCTGTCTCACACCCAAGCTATGTCATGAGCTCAAGTCCGCATAACGGCTGGAAACTGGCCCTCCTCAGATTGTTTCTGAGATTTCTGAGATCCCCAGTATAATGCTTCATAAATAACTGGCCATCGTCTTTTTTTTTTTTTTAGTGTTTATTTATTTTGAGAGAGAGAGAGAGACACAGTGCATGTGTAAGTGGGAGAGGGCCAGAGAGAGAGGGAGAGAGAATTCCAAGCAGGCTCAGTGCCATCAGTGGGGAGCCCCACTGGTGTGGGACTTGATCCCACAAACCGTGAGATCATGACCTGAGCCAAAATCAACAGTCAGACACTTAACTGACTGAGCCACCCAGGCACCCCCGATCACCATCTTTTATCCCTACCTCTTTGTCTTTCTTTTGGACAGTCATGCTGCTGGGCACCTCTGTCCTCCCTTGATGACACAATTAATTCACCCCTTCTGTGGTCTCAAAGCAAGGTTAGTCCTTCTCCAAATTCCCCATATCGAAACTGTGATGAAACCATACTTTTTTTTTAATCTCTTTTTATATTATTTTATTTTATTTTATTTTATTTTATTTTATTTTATTTTATTTTAGAGAGAGAACACAGTTGGGGAGAGGGGCAGAGGGAGAGAGAGAAAGAATCTTAAGCAGGCTCCACACCCAGCATGGAGCCCAATGTGGGACTTGATCCCACGACCCTGGGATCATGACTTGAGCCAAAATCAAGTCAGACACTCAACCAACTGAGCTACCCAGGTGCCCCGATGAAACTGTACTTTTAAACATCCATGTCTTGAACTCTCCAGGAAAAGGAAACTTAAAACAGAAAGCAACTTACAACACCCAGGAAAAGTAGATATTTTTAGAGATGACAAGTCCAAACTCAAACCCCGAAGCCTTGCCTAATTCCCAGCAATCGCTCACATGGCAATCACTCACGTGGCAGGGAGATAACTCAAAAAGACATAGGCCACCCTTTCTAGGGTTTGGTCTGGGCTTCATAACTTAAGATCATTGTAAGATCGTTGTAATAGGTAGTATATTTTCCAAAGTCTGGCTTACAGTCTTAAAATTTTGACATGGGGGGGGCGGAATTCGTTCTTTAGTGGGAAAATAGATTTTCTAGAGTATAGGGCATCTCTCTGGGTTATCCAGTTCATGGGAGCTATTTTACAACTCTGTACGTTGTTGGTAACTGACAGAATGCAGAAATATTTGGTGTTTATAGACATCCAATTATGTCCTGTCTGGTAGAGGGGTAGAGGTCACTGGACTTCTCTCTTCCACTGTGGACAAAGCCAGTTTTGTCTCAGTTTGCATATTCATTTCACTATTCCTCATCTACAACTAATATTCTGCACTGACTCCACTTCTGATCACCAACTAATGATTCCGATTCCAGTTCTGATGTGGTGTAAGGTGGGGGGGGGTAAGTTCTTCACACCCCTAAGCAATTCTCTGACCCTAATTTTGACCCTATCTACCCAGAGATAGCATCAGATCCCACAGGTTAAGGGCTCGGTCGTACAAGACTGGCCCCTCCCCAGCCTCGGACACCAATGGCAAGTGTAGGTTATCACCTACGCTTCTGACCGACCAGCTATAGATCGGTGGTTCCAGATTGTCCTTGGTTTCAGTTAATTTGCTAGAGCAACTGTGTGCGTGTGTGTGTGTGTGTGTGTGTGTGTGTGTGTGTGTGTGTGACGGAAGAGACGCATAGGGCAAAGCATGGGGAAAGGGCCCAGAGGGTCCGTGCCCTCTCCAGGGTGCCACTGCCCCCAACCTCCATGTGTTCATCAATTCAGAAGCTCTCCAGATCCCAGCCATTTTTTGTTTTTTGTTTTTTGTTTTTTGTTTTTTTATGGAGGCTTCATACATAGGCATGATTGATTAAATCCTTGACCATTGGTGATTGATTCAACCTCCAGCCCTTCTGCCAGCCTGGGAGGTTAGGCCGGTGGGGCTGAAAATTCCAGCACTCCAATCACTTGCTTGGTTCCCCTGGCAACCACTCCTGTCCCCTGTGCTGCTGAGAGGCATCTCATTAACATAAACTTAGGTGTAGTCGAAAGGGGTTGTTAATGAACATCCACACACCTTTATAGCTCTTATCACATATGACATTCCAAGGGTTTTTGGAGCTCTGTGCCAGAAACAGAGGAAGACCAAATATATATATATATATATATATATATATATATATATATATATATGTTATAAATCACAGTATCATAATGACTGTGTCCTTTGGATTCTCCTCTGAACTGTCTGTAACACCTTAGCATTTTCCTCATTAGTGAGTTGAATAAGATCTTTAACACATGTTCATTTTTAGATCTGTACGAGAGTCATGATTTTACCATTTAAAAAGTATTATCTTGGGGCGCCTGGGTGGCGCAGTCGGTTAAGCGTCTGACTTCAGCCAGGTCACGATCTCGCGGTCCGTGAGTTCGAGCCCCGCGTCGGGCTCTGGGCTGATGGCTCAGGGCCTGGAGCCTGTTTCCGATTCTGTGTCTCCCTCTCTCTCCGCCCCTCCCCCGTTCATGCTCTGTCTCTCTCTATCCCAAAAATAAATAAACGTTGAAAAAAAAATTAAAAAAAAATAAAAATAAATAAAAAATAAAAAGTATTATCTTTTAAAAAATAAATAAAAGAATACAAACAATAAAAAGAATTATCTTTTAATCTCATGTATGGGACCTTAGAGCACGGTTAGTTTTTGCTAAATCAAATCTAGTTTAGTTCCTATTTTTATATCAATATGAGGAATAGAGATCAAGTCTGTGGGTCCCATCCCCCACCCCTGGCATAATAGTCACACACACGTAATACACATGCGTATACACACAACTCCCCCCCCAAAAGCAATAATTTTTAGCCGTACAACAGCGTAAAATCCACATTCAAGAAGAAAATACTTTGTAATGCAATACACTTTCTCATGTCATCTGCCAGGCAGAGCATGAGCTATCTCAGCTCGAAGGGTCCTTCTTTTGGGTTATCTCCCCCTATCTAGAAATTCTTCAAGAATGTTGAATACTCAGCTTTCATCCGTATCTGGGTTTGTCGGACTCAGCACTGTTGACTGTTTGCACCGGATAATTCTTTGTTGTCGGGCCATCCTGTGTATTGAAGGACGTTTGGCAATGACCCTGGCTTCTACCACCAGTGCCAACAACACCCCACCCCCAATCGTGACAGCCCCAAATATCTCCAGACATGGCCAAATTTCACTTGACGGGGGCACAATCAGCCCCAGCTGAGAACCATTGGCTTGTTTGTGATATATATATATATATCCCAGCCATCAAAAAGAATGAAATCTTGCCATTTGCAACGATGTGGATGGAACTAGAATGTATTATGCTAAGTGAGATAAGTCAGTCAAAGACAAGTACCATGTGATTTCACCCTTATGTGGAATTTATTTTATTTTTTTTTAATTTTTTTTTTAATGTTTCATTTATTTTTGAGAAAGAGAGCAGAGCATGAACGGGGCAGGGGCAGAGAGAGAGGGAGACACAGAATCCGAAGCAGGCTCCGGGCTCTGAGCTGTCGGCACAGAGCCCGACGGCGGGGCTCGAACTCACAGACGGCGAGATCGTGACCTGAGCCGAAGTCGGACGCTCAACCGACTGAGCCACCCAGGCGCCCTTATGTGGAGTTTAAGAAACAAAACAGATGAACATTGAGGAAGGGAAGGGAAAATAAGATGAAAATAAAAGAAAGAGAGGCAAACCGTAAGAGACTCTTAACTGTAGAGAACAAAGTGAGGGTTGCTGGTGAGGTGCTGGGTGGGGGACGGGCTAAACGGGTGAGGGGCATTAAGGAGGACACTTGTTGGGATGCGCCCTGGGGGTTATATGTAAGTGATGAATCACTGGGTTCTTCTCCTGAAACCAATACTACATTATATGTTATCTAACTTGAATTTAAATAAAATCTTGGAAAGAGAAAAAAAAAACCAGGTCTCTCAAATGGCTCCTTCCAGAGTAAAAGGCTCTCCCCAAAGATAAGTGAATGCACCCAACTGATATGTATCAACATAGATTGGTCCCAGTAATAGTGTTGAATGTGTGATACTATTTCTGTAAATCTTTAATCTTTTTTTTAAGTTTATTTCTTTGGAGAGAGAGAGACAGAGCACGTGAGCAGGGGAGGCACAGAGAGAGGGGGAGAGAGAGAGAGAGAGAGAGAGAGAGAGAGAGAGAGAGAGAGAGAGAGAGAATCCCAAGCAGGCTCCACACTGTGAACATGCAGGCCTATGCGGGGCTCGATCTCATGAACCGTGAGGTCATGACCTGAACAGAAACCAAGAGTCGGATGCTTAGCCGACTGAGCCACCCAGGCACCCTTATTTATGTAAATCTTAAAATCACAAAGCCCAATAATGTGTTTTGCTCATAGAAACATGCGTATGGAGTAAAAGCATAAAAGCATGAATGTGAAGAATACACCCGAGATTAAGGAGTATGGTTGCCACCGGGAAAGGAGAGAGAGAATTGGGGCAGGCTAGGACTACAAAAGAAAATTCAACTGCATCTGCAATGCTTTGCTTATTTTTCAAAAAGAGATCAAAAACAACTGTGGGGCGCCTGGGTGGCTCAGTCAGTTGAGCATCCGACTTCGGCTCAGGTCATGATCTCGCGGTCCGTGAGTTTGAACCCCGCGTCGGGCTCTGTGCTGACGGCTCGGCGCCTGCTTCAGATTCTGTAGCACCCCCCCTCCGCCCCGCCCCTGCTTGTGCTCTGTCTCTCTCTGTCTTTCAAAAATGAATAAACATAAAAACAAATAAAACAACAACGGTAACATGTTACCGCTGTTTCATTCCAGCCAGCGCATTATACAGATACTATGTTACTCTACCAACTACCGTGTTTTTATTTACAATAAAACGTTTACAAATACGGTTTAAATTTGACAGAACGTTCTTTGAAGCCATGTGTTAGTGTTTTGATCGTCTACTGTGCTATATCATTCATCCCGCTGCTTGCCTCCGTCATTTCAGGTAGCTGTGAGCTGGCAGGATTTAGAGGGCAATTTCCCAACTCAGACGCTCACAGCAACCATAATACAGGGCTCTCAGCTGATATTTCTGGAGTGTTTTATCTTTTCCCAGCCCCCTTACATCCATCGCCTCATTTTATATTCACAACTTCTGTCACCATCCCTCTTAGTCTTGACTACATTCACCACGGACATATCTAAAAACGACATCTATGAAAGCTTTCGCTTCCACCACTCCTTTAGTTTGGGTTACCCCAGAGGAACCAGCTCTGGGAGAAGGATCCGGTCTGGGAGGTGACCCTCCCCGGAAGCGTACCGGAAGCACACCCAGGGGAAGTGAGGTGGGGCTGGGAAGGAAGCTGAGACATGGTACGCCAGAGAGCAGGTGTACGATTCAGGACAACTGAGGCTAGATCTGCCGGGGGGACCTTCGGGACCCACGGCCGTGTCTCAGGGCACTCCCTACTGAGAAGCGAGGTTGATGGGTTCTTTTTCCTCCAGTTCCCATCTGTTATTGACTGAGGGCTGCTCCCAGAGATGATGGCGTTCCGTCACCTCTGACCGGCCCCACTCGGGGCTGGAGTGGAAGCCCGCAGGTGACGGTGAGTGGATACCGTTGGCACATTCTAGAACTCTCGAGTGCTGGGAGGACATGGGCAGAGCCATCGACACATCTCCTACAACCCCTTTCTACAGGTGTATCCTGGATTTCCTGGATGTCTTACATTATGGCTTACATGGCATTTTTGCCAATATCACATCAAGTCCTACGAGGAAGGGCATATTCTGATTTGTAATCAGAAAGTTCAGCTGGATCATTTTACCTGCCAGAGGCTTGAAAGTGTGTCTTTTGACATGGCTGGCGTCTCCCTATACCAGCTATTAGCACACTCTGGCCTCCCGTCACCTGTTTTTTTCAATAAAGTTTTATTAGAACACCAACACGCCCATTTGTTTGCACATTGTCTATGCAGCATTCCTGCTCCGATGGCAGAATCGAGCAGCTGCAACAGAGGTCTCCAAAGCCAAACGTATTTAGGATCTGGCTCTTTAGGAGAAAAGTTCGCCAACCCCTGTTCGATGCCGTAAAAGTAGGAGAGAAAAATTCATATTTTCAAGAGGTTTGAGAGCTTCCGGTATGAACAAGTTTGTAAGAAGCAAATATTAATTATGACTCATTAAAATCCCATTTTAATGAAGTGGGTTAGGAGCCAAAGAGTGTTTTTAAAGCTCTTTTCGTAAGAGCAAATGTTGGTCATTTGCCTAAAAAAATATATCTAGATCCAAGGAGAACCTTGGGGCAGTTTCATCGCTGCTGTGGAATATGTTGCAAACACCTAGTCCAGACAGAGAAAAGTGTAATCACGTATTGTGCCAAACCCCCACTCATTACAAGTGGTGTTGATAATGATTCATTCGACACCGTGTTCAAGCTTAGTGAAAGAGGGCCGTGATTGTTGAGCAGTGTCTCAATAGCGCTGGCCAACATGAACGCCAAAAATAAGCACAGCCACCTGTCGTGGAGGGCAGGAGGAGAAAAGAACAAGAGGCATGACATTGGCAGGTGTTTTCTTTTTTTTAATTTTTTATTTTATAGACTTTCTTTTTTAGAATTTCATCTTAGGTTCACCGCAAAACTGAGCCACTAATCCAGGCAGTTCCCACACATCCCCCCCCCCCACAGTTTCCCCTCTTATTCACATCTCGGGTGGGTGTGGTACATTCATTAATAATTAATGAACCAGTGTGGGCATGTTATTATTAATTCAGGTCCCTAGTTTATATTAGGATTCACTCTCTGTGTTGTACATTCTATGCGTTTTGACAAACACATGATGTCATGTATCCACTATTACAGTGGCATGTGAAGGAGTTTCCTGCAATTTCCAGGTTTCACCTGCTTACACTTTCCCTTCCACCCACATCACCCATCCGGATCCCCTGACAACCACTCAGTTTTTGACGGACTCTCGCGTTGCCTCTTCTGGAATGTCATAGCTGGAATCATACACTATGCAGCGTTTTCAGACTGGATCTTTCCACTTAGCTATGCGGATTTAAGGTTCCTACGTATCTTTTCTTTTTTTTTTTAATGTTTTTTTTATTTTTGAGAGAGAGAGAATGGCGGAGGGACAGAGAGAGAAGGAGACAGAGGGTCCAAGGCAGGCTCTGTGCTGACAGTAGTGAGGCCCGTGCGGGGTTCGAACTCATGAATCACGAGATCGTGACCTGAGCCAAAGTCGGACGCTTAACCAAGTGAGGCACCCAGGCGCCGCTCCTCCGTGTCTTTTCATGCCTTGTTAGCTCATTTTGTTTTATTTATTTATTTATTTATTTAGAGGGAGAGAGAGCAAGCAGGGGGAGGGGCAGAGAGAGAGGGAGAGAGAGAGAATCCCAAGAAGGCTCCACACTGACAGTACAGAGCCTGATGTGGGGCTCGAACTCACACACTGTGAGATCATGACCTGAGCCGAAATCAACAGATGCTTAACTGACTGAACCACCCAGGTGCCCCTTGAGGGTTCATTTTGTAATCAGTGAGTAATATTCCATTGTATGGAAGTGCTAATTTTTATAGATTTATTCACCTCCTGAAAGATCTCTTGGTTGCTTCCAGTTTGGGACAATTCAATGATCTATTTCTTCTTGTGTAAATTTTGGTAGATTGTGTCTTTCGAGGAATTGGTCAATTTCATCTAAGTTATCAGATTTGTGGGCATAGACTCGTTCATAATATTCCTTCATTATCTTTTTTTAGTGTCTGTGGGATCAGCAGTGATGGCCCCTCTTTCATTTTTTTTTTATGACTAATTTGCTTCTTTTCTCTTTTTGTCTTCATTAGTCTGGCGAGGGGGTTGTCAATTTTATTGATTTTTTTTCAAGGAACAGTTTCTGGGTTTGTGGGTATTTTTCAATTGTTTTCCCGGCTTCAAGTTTATTGATTTCTGCTGAAATTTTTACTATTTCTTTTCTTGTGCTTGCTTTAGGTTTATATTGTTCTTCTTTCTCGAGTTTCCTAAAGTAGGAACTTAGAATACAGATATTAGGTCTTTCTTTTCTAATATCTGCGTTCATTGCTATAAATTTCTAAGCACAGCTTTTGCCGCATCTTCCATATTTTGGTAAGTTGCATTTTTATTTTTATTTAGTTCTAAGTATTTTAAAATTTCTCCCGATACTTCTTTGACACGTGCATTATTTCGAAGCGGCTTGTTTAATCTCCAAATATTTGGGGATTTTCCAGCTGTCTGTCTGTGATTGATTTCTAGTTGAATTCCACTGTGATCTGAGAGCACACATTGTATGGTTTCTTTTCTTCTAAATTAAGGTGTGTTCTATGGCCCATACTGTAATCTAACCTGGTGAATGTTTCATGTGAGCTTGAAAAGCAGGCTCCACATTTTGAGAAGGAGGCTCCACAGCGGTCAGTGCTGGGTCCGGGCAGGTGTTGGGCTCCACTCAGGGCTCCGTTCCATGCACGATGAGATCATGACCCGAGCTGAAATTAAGAGTCACACGCTTAGCATGCTAAGCCACTCAGGAGCCCCACCAATTACCATTTAAATGTTCCAGGGGCACCTCAGTGGCTCAATCAGTTAAGTGTCCAACTTCAGCTCAGGTCATGATATCACGGTTTTTGTGTTTGAGCCCCCCATCGGGCTCTGTGCTGACAGCTCGGAGCCTGGAGCCTGCTTGGGATTCTGTGTCTCAGTCTCTCTCTGCCCTTCCCCCACTTGTGCTCTCTCTCTCTCTCTCTCTCTCTCTCTGTCTCTCAAAAATAAATAAATATGGGGCGCCTGGGTGGCGCAGTTGGTTAAGCGTCCGACTTCAGCCAGGTCACGATCTCGCGGTCTGTGAGTTCGAGCCCCGCGTCAGGCTCTGGGCTGATGGCTCAGAGCCTGGAGCCTGTTTCCGATTCTGTGTCTCCCTCTCTCTCTGCCCCTCCCCCATTCATGCTCTGTCTCTCTCTGTCCCAAAAATAAATAAACGTTGAAAAAAAAAATTTTTTTTTAAATAAATAAATAAATGTAAAAAAAAAAATTAAAAAATGTTCCAACTAGTTGGGGCGCCTGGGTGGCTCAGTCAGTTAATCAACTGACTCTTGGTTTCAGCTCAGGTCGTGATCTCACGGTTTGGGAGTTTGAGCCCCCTCCCTGTCGGACTCAGCGCTGACAGCTGTGGAGCCTGCTTGGGATTCTCTGTCTCCCTCTCTCTCTGCCCCTCCCCTGCTGGCTCTCTCTCTCAAAATAAATAAATAAATATTAAAAAAATAAATGAAAATAAATGTTCCAACTAGTCTGGCTCCAGAGGGCTCTGCTCTTGGTGAGCCGTGATTTTCTGTATTTACATACCTCTCTAGTTTTCAGGATGGTAGTTTTCCCCGTGACCTCAGTTCTCTGCTAGATCTGAGACAAGTCACTGAATTTCACTTTGTTCAGCTTTTTTCTTGTTGTGATGACAGGAGTGGTGACGTGCCCCCCTGGTGGGGAGGCGTGAGCAGTATGCAACCGGAATTGCAGGCCCGCTGAAATCTAGGTGGAATTAGCCTACGGCCCATGGGGATCAGGCATATTGATCACTTGCCAGCGGTCACCGACCCTTTCACGAAACCAACTTTTCAGCTAAAAGCGCCCTCTACACATACAGTGTTAAAATAAAATTAAATGTACTTTTCCAAAGAGGGATATTTTAGTGATGTTTGGTTTTATGGCTGGAACCAGACTTCATTCTCACTGTATGAAATCCCAGTGGCCTTTACGGGGACAGAACGGGTTTCTTACGAATTCTGTGCATTGCATAGTGCTTGAGTTGCTGCAGAATATGCTTTTTCTGGCTTATAAGCAGACTGCTACTCCACCATAGGAGTTTCCAGCTCTTTCCCCTTATACCTGAAACACACTGATAGGTTCCAGCCCAAGAGACCTGCCTGACAAACACTCTTCTGAGGATGACTAGGTGGTGGACTAAAGACAAGAATTATAACTTTTATTCAGGTGGCTAAATCCATAATCATATCTTTCTAAATTAGGTCTGTTTTGTTAGGACCTCTCTCTAGATTTCCATTCACAGTCTTACTGGTCAAATGATTTAGAGAAAGTAAACAAAAAAATATGCTTTTGATTGTTCTTCCTCTTCCTCTAATCCAATGGTTCTCAACTGGAGGCCATTTCATCTCCAAGGGGACATTTGGTAATGTCTGGATCCATTTCTAGTTGACTTAACTGGATTGTTGGGGGTGGGGGGTTTGTGCTACTGGTCTCTTATGAGTAGAGGGCAAAGATTCTGCTACACGTTTACAACACACAGGAAGTTTTCCCACAACAAAGAATATTCCACAAAAAATTATCTGGCCCAAAGTATGAATAGTGCTGAGGTAGAAAAACCCTGCTATAATCTGAGAAACAAGCCACTGTGGCCCAGCTCTGCAGCTATGCCAGAATCCTAATGATCTCATTATTCTTACCTCTTTATTGATTTTTGTATTCCAAAGATATTGCATCTCTTTGGACTATTTTTCCATGAGGCTTAGGAAGTTAGTCTTGAAATCCTGCCCCACGAAGCCTACGGGTCAATGATTTACAGTCTCATCTACTTACTGGAGGCCTACTGAGTACCGGGGTCCTAAGAGTTACACACTCCGGCAAAAATTACAGTTTGTTTAGTATGCAGATTATACAAGTAAAAATTTGTAATAACACCAGGAAATTCCAGATCAGACGTGTTGTCGAAAACTGACCTCTGCTTCGGAGCCAAAATATAACACAAAGACAGAGTTTGGGATGTATAGGAACACTAGCTTTGTTGCTTTGCTGGGCAAAAGAGGCCGTGGCAGACTGTGGCCTTCAAAACCTGCAAGCTCTGGGGAGGAAGGGGCTGGGGGCAGGGGAGTTATAGGGAAATACAGGATCAAGCCGGTTTTGACCGGAGTTGTGCCTGCCAGCCTCATCGGTCACATCTTGAGGGTGGTACCGCGTTCCCTAAACAGAAGGGTTACAAAGGGAGGAGGGAGGTTTGCGGAAGAGAGGAAAAAAGTTTCCTCAAAATGGAGGTTCACTGAAGCATTAGTGCAGCCATTTTGTTTTTTGTTCAACTTTAAGCTTTTAAGCGGTTTCAGCAGTACAGATACGATTGCAGAAATAGCCTTGGTGGAATCACGAGGAGCATCTTTCCAGCGGCCGAGTTGCGGCTGTGGTTTACAGATGTTCTACTTAATCCTCATAGACGTCCCATCCAGACAACCTTGCTCTCATCAAATAAAGCAGTCAAGAAGAGAACAGAATGATACCTTGAAGATGGTTTTCCCCTTCCTGTTAGTAACTCAAATCTGTGCCTTGTAGAAATTTACAAGCTACCACATGTCTGCAGGGGAAACATAAAACTCCCCCATGATCCCATTCTCAGTGCTAACTGTTCAGTGCATGACTTTGTAACTTATTTTTTTTTTTTTGCATGAATAATGTATTTGAAAGAAAATTGAGTTTATAATATACGTAGTTCACATATTTTTTCCTCTCCCTACAATATTATTCATGGGTATTTCTGTAGGTTAGTTGATACTTTCTGAAGTGTAGGCCGCCTTTAGGCACCAGGCTCCAACGCTGGAAAACGGAGCAAGGTGAGAGCCCACCCCCCCCCCCGCCCCCCACCACAGAGCTGAATACAAACAGGGTCATTAAGTGACCCACCTTGAAACAGTCACAGGCCCTAAGTGACCAATGGGTTACTTACAACCAGGCACAGTTCCTAAGGTTACCAAAAAAGGGGAAACTCCATACACCCCCATTCTCCCCCACTCTGCCCTATAACTTGTGGCCCCTTACCACCGCCGCCACCGGGCAGATAGTATCTCCTTTGCAACCCTGCCCCCCACTCCCTTGCGGTGTATTCTATAAACTTCTAACCCCTGTGTTCTGCCTTGTGTGAATTCTTTCACGAATTCACCGCCCGCACTGCCGGCCCCCCATCCGATCGGGACTCCCCATATAAAGTGTGTCCTTAATGGTTGTAGAAGACTTCACCGCATGACCACTTCATATATTTAACCTTTCTCGTTGACGTGTAGCAACATTTTTCTGTATAAAAAAAACCAAAAGCAGAAAAGAGGAACAAAACTGCCTGCATAGCACCAAACTCCAGAGTTCAGCAGCAAAAGCCATAAGCCTTCTGAAACAAAAGATAAACCAACCTTTGACTTTCCATTACGTCTAATGATAAAGTTAATCCGTAAATCAGGGCCCGCAAAATGGACGCCGCCCCAGTGGCCCGGCCTCTGCTCCAAATCTAAACCTAAGTCAGCCTGCACCTGTGGGAACATGTGCAGGAAACCAGCCCCAATGCTCCGACTTCACTTTAACTAGCTAGCTTCCCTCACCCTGCAAATTGCACGTGCTAGCCTTACTAGAAAATCCTTGAGGTCCTAGCCAGTCGTGCCCTGTTTCTGCGTTGGCTCTTGTAACGCTTTATAAAACTCTCTTGGGACGCCTGGGTGGCTCAGTGAGTTGAAGGTCTGACCTGGGCTCAGGTCACGATCTCACAGTTCATGGGTTCGAGCCCCATGTCAGGCCCTGTGTGGACAGCTCGGAGCCTGGAGCCTGCTTCGGATCCTGTGTCTCCCTCTCTCTCTGCCCCTCCCCCGCTTGCGTTCTTTTTCTCTCTCAAAAATAAATAAACATTAAAAACACACACACACACAAAACCGCTCTCCTCCCCCTAATCCCCCATGATCAGTGAGGCACGGTACTTCCCCAATCCGTGGATTCTTTTCCCTTGAATAAAGGATATCAACCTCATTACTAAGTTGTGTTTTCGTTTGAAAATCTGATTGCTTGGTGCCTGCTTATAGAAAAGGGAGAAGATAATGAAGTTAGATAATCAGAATTCCTAAGCAGGGTTTCATTTTTAATATAAATAGTATGCTTAGAACTGGCAGCCTGGTGTGTGTGTGTGTGTGTGTGTGTGTGCGCGTGCGTGTGTGTGTGTGGCTTTTCGTGATTTTATTTAAAAGTACTGTGATATTGTGATTTATAAGAATTATATATTTGGTGATTCAGATGACCAAAATTTATTTCTCATATATTTTTGTCTTCATCCATGGTTCGTGGCTCACGGCTCCTGAAACCCTTGACATTTCCTGAGTGAACAGAGCCAGCAACTGGGGGAGCATCTTCTGTTGGAACATTTGGTCTCTCATCCTCACTTGCTGAAATCCCCGCGGAGCCATAAAGGTGTAATGTGTAAATTTTTATTCAGAACAAACTCCTTTCCACAATGGGGTTTATGTTAATGAGATGACTTTTGCAAAGCGCCTGCGGGTGGGAGCTGGTTGCCAGGGAAACCAACCTTGCTGAGAAAGGTTAAACTTTTCAGCCCCACGCCCTGATTTCTGGGGAGGGGAGAAGGGGAGAGGGGCGGGAGGTTGAATCCACCACCGGTGGTCAGTGATTTAATTAATCACCGCCCGCGGGAGGAAGCCTCCATAAAGACCCGACGGAGGGTTTTGGGGGGGAGATTTCGGGTTGGTGAAGTCACAGAGATTTGGGGAGAATGGCCCGCTCCGCGAGGGCTTCGCAGCTCCTCTCCTGGCCCTCTGCGTCTCTAACATCTGGCTGTTGCGGCGTCCTCTCCTTTTTTAATGAACCGGGAATCTAGTAAGTACAACTTTCTCAGTTCTGTGAGCCGCTCTGGCACCTGAGCCAAACCCAAGGAGGGAGATAGCCATAGATCCTAAGGGACCGACGGGTTACCTCCAACCAGGCACAGTTTCCAAGAAAGGGAAAGTTCCATATGTTCCCATACTCCCTCACTCTGCCCTGCAATTGTGCCCCCCCCCCCCCGCCACGACCTCCTGGCGGGTTCTCCTCTGCCGTCCTACCCGCTGCTTCCCTTGCTGGGTGTTTTCGGTAATCTTCTACCTCTTGTTCTGCCTTGGGTAAAATCTTCCACACACACCCCCCCTCCACACACACACACGCTCTTCCCACCCCCACATGCCAGCAGGGTGTGCCACTCAAAGCACAAGTAACAACCTGGGCTTGCAACTGACATCTGAAGGAAGGGGGGAGTCTTGTGGGACTGAGCCTATCTTGAGGAAGACCTTGTCAGAATGGAGTTAAATTCGGGGCACCCCCAGCTGGTGTCTGAGAATCGCTGGCGTGGGGAAAACCTCCCCTCCGCACATTGTAATGGGTCTTGGACCTCGTACTTTTCTTTCTTTAGTTTTTATTTCACAGAGAAAGCGTGCAAGCCGTGGGAAGGGGCAGAGAAAGAGAGAGAGGGAGAGCGAGAGAATCTCAAGTGGGCTCCACGTTCAGCACAGAGCCGAGCACGGGGCTCCATCCCACAACCCGGGGACCATGACCTGAGATCAAGAGTCAGACACTCAACCGACTGAGCCCCTCAGGCACCCTGAAATGGGTCTTAGAACCCTTAAGTGCCAAAGTGGTAGTTTTAGTGTCAATCCCAGGATTTCCAAGGCTTCTTACATAAAATAAAATGAGTAGTAGGGGCACCTGGGTGGGTCAGTCGGTTAAGCGTCCGACTTCAGCTGAGGTCATGACCTCATGGTTCATGGGTTCGAGCCCGGTGTCGGGCTCTGTGCTGACAGCTTGGAGCCTCGAGCCTGCTTTGGATTCTGTGTCTCCCCCTCTGTCTGCCCCTCCTCCACTCGCTCGCGAGCTCTCTCTCTCTCTCAAAAATAAATAAATGTTAAAAAAAAAAAAAACACGTTCACTTTGTTTAAAAAAATTAGTAGTATTTATACTAACATCTATGTATCCTATATACCATATACGTAACAGCTGTGTAGTATTATGATTGTATTCAGACATAATAGTCAAGACCTAAGATGTGTAAATTAAAGAATAAAAAAACCTTAATGAGTATAGTTGACACGTGGTGTTATGTTAGTTTCAGGTGTATGACATGGTGATTCAGTATCTCTCTTCCTTACCCTGTGCTCACCCCAAGTGTAGCTACCATTTCAGAATGAATTTTAGAAGGCATCGTAGCAGGATTCTCCCACAGAGAGTCGTGACGCCGAGGCTTTTCTTTCCAGGAAGGCACTTTATTCCTGCCGGCACCGTTCAGTTGGGTCCGTACCCAAAGAACTGAGCCCCGAACTTCACGCGACATAGTTTTTAATACATTTTTTACTTCTTTGTCTCCCATAAATGGTAACACACAAACATGCAGTCTGAGTAAGTGGTCTCCTGTTACAAGGTCGTGAGGCATGTTGTCATGTACGCATGACAGGTTGCCTTGAGGTTTTTTTTTTTTTCCTTAGGGAGGGGACCCTACCACATTCCCCCCTTTGATGCTCGGACCCCTTTATTTAGGGCCAAAGAGCGTCATCATGGTTTAGAGGTTTATATTTTTATAACCTCATTATATGAGTGGCCGTCCTTTGTTTATTTTTATTTTTTTTAAATTATGGCCTCAATGAGACTGGAGGCAGACCATACAACCAGCGGAGCTAAGCAGGGTAAGATTAAGCACCCTCCCAAAATTAGGATAATTCCCATGAGGGTTTTGAATCCTCCTCCCCCCCCCCCCAGAGTTGAAAACCATCCCCCAAATAACTCCCCCGGGTTTCAACTGTTCCAGGTCTGGACGGGGACATCGACAACCTTTCTCCTTCGATCTGTGATGTCCTCTAGGACTTTTCCCTCATCATCTGTAGGCAGCAGTCGCTCTGGTTAAACTTTCCGCAGACTCCTCCCTCAGAAGCAAGCAGGTAATCAATCTAAGGCCACGCGATTCTGATAGATGGCATTGCACATTTGGGTTTGCTGCTTGGCTAGGAAGCTAAGAGCCCTGGCAGTTTCGTTGACGATCATTTCTACAACCGCTCGCAGTCTGATTCTGCGGTTTAGCATGTAAATGGGGGTGCAGCAGCCCCAGGCCCCGTCCTCTGCCCAGGCGGCAGGGCCATACTATCGGATTATACGCTCAGGAGGCCATTTATTATCTTTTTAATCGCCAATGTGTAAGGCACGCTGCTTGATTTGAGTCTCCCTGTCCCCATACACTTGGGCTCCCAAATGTTTCCCTCTGGCAAGTAGGAGCAGGAAGAAAGATGGACGATTAGTTTCTAGCACATATGACCCTGACCAGACTGAGGAGTACTGCGTGTCCTTCCACATATCCAGTCTAGTCCACCTGCCACCCGCCATCTGACGGCTGCGTTGACATTGTCTAGGCCTCTTGGAGAGGAGAGAAGTTAAACAAGGGGCGGGGATGTGGCTCAGGGTGATCTGGGGTCCCCCACCATTGGGTTTTCCGGGCAGTTGAGTTGTAAAATCTTTGGTCTAGGCATGTTACATTTTTTTTTTTTAATTTTTTTTTTTCAACGTTTTTTTATTTATTTTTGGGACAGAGAGAGACACAGTAGGCATGTTACATTTTTAACAGAGACCACAATGAACTTTTTCCCCATTAGGCAAGACAGGCTTTTTTTTCCCAAGAATTGAACTTTTGAGAAGCCGAGCCCTGATAGTAGGACTTGGGGCATTTTGGTTTACTCTGAGGGCCGTGGGAATCGCATTTTCTGGTCTCCTACAGCCATTGTTTCCCCGTGTTGGTACCAACGAAGTATCCTGTCCACAAAAGGAAGGGGAGCGTTCACAGAAATTTCTCACCACATTTCCAGCCGGCCAGGGGGTGCTCAGCCCGTCCTATGGCAAAGAGTAGAGCGAGAATCACCATACCAGTGAGGAACAAGGGGTGATAGTGCATCACAGTAAGGAAACCTACAGAAAATAAGGAAGTCGATTCGTTCTACCGGACCGCCGATTTCTCGAGCTTCTGCCGCGCGTGGATCAGCCGGCTTCCAGAGTGACCAGGGCAGGGCTGCAGTCTCCCGGAGCCTCTGGAGCGGCCGACTGCTGCTTCCGTGGGGTCAGCGCGCACGGCGTGGACGCATCAGGAACGCACTCCCAGTTTCGAGATGCCGGCTCCACTCTGCTGTGGTCAATCCAGGGACCCGCTTCGGCTACCTTTCCTGCGGGAGGGGCGGACGAAACGACAGTGAGCGGGTCCCTCCAGAGGGGGGTGAGGGGTGGGAGACGCCACTCCTTCACCCAGACGGCATCTCCTGGTTTAAAGGGGTGAGCGCCTGTGGTCGGCCTCACGGGTAAGCCCTCCCTGACCCAGTGGCGTAAGGTGCTTAGGGTAGAGCTGAGGGCCCGCATCTGTTGCCTTAGGGTTAGATTGCCTATGTCGTTTAGATCCCCCCCCCTTAGGCCCTTGATAGTGGGGGGAGGGTGCCCATAAAGGATTTCCTAAGGGGAGAACCCCATCTGCTCCGTCAGCCTCCCACGTGCAGCTGCAGTCGGCCTCCCCGAAGGTCCCTGAGCTCTCCCTGCCCCATGTTAACCCTTTCCCTTCATTCCTCCCCCTGGAATAGGGCCCCAAACTGTCGTAAGGGAACAGGGACGATGACCATTCTGGCTTCTTCAAGCTGACAAGGGACGGTGTGGGGGCACAGCAGTTAGAGTGTACCCCCGGGGTCGCTCACGCGGCCCGCGGTGTGGTTCAACAGGAAAGCTGGCCCACACATTAATAGACATAAAAAGAAAAACCCCAAATAAAGATGATACCAACAAGATGGCATCTTAAGATAACATCTACATTTCCCAAACCCGTCACATAATCTAGGAGAGAGCTTGACTTCGTAAACAATATATGTCAGGGAATCTCTCATAACCCAGGTGATGGAGAAGCAGGAGGCTTAAGTCATCGATGGTGGCTCTATTTCCAAGAGTTTGGCCCTAACTTAATTCAAAAGAAAAAAAATTTTTGGGGGCGCCTGGGTGGCGCAGTCGGTTAAGCGTCCGACTTCAGCCAGGTCACGATCTCGAGGTCCGGGAGTTCGAGCCCCGCGTCGGGCTCTGGGCTGATGGCTCAGAGCCTGGAGCCTGTTTCGGATTCTGTGTCTCCCTCTCTCTCTGCCCCTCCCCCGTTCATGCTCTGTCTCTCTCTGTCCCAAAAATAATAAATAACACGTTGAAGAAAAAAAAAAATAGAAAAAAAATTTTTTTAAGCATCTAATGCTCGGGAGGTGTTAGAGTTTTTCTGAATATGAGGAGACGGTCTGCTTTATTTTGAGGTGTAAAACTTTTTTTAAGAGCCAGGAGTCTTACTAGAGAAAGAGTCCAGGCAGCCATTTACCATTATGAATTTGTAAAATTTTAGGGAAGCCAAACCTGCGTATTATTTTATAAAGCCGAATTTTTATTACTTTCTGTGCCTTTCCTGCCTTGTAGGGGAAGGCCTTTCCCCAGTTAGCAGAAGTATGGACTCGTACCAACAGATGTTGGATTTTTTTTCTTTTTTGACCTTGGCGTGTGAGTGAAACCTAATTGTCAGTCCTTGCTGGATAGTCTCCAGCTCCTTGGTTGTCTGGGAGAGCAAGTTTGTGGTTGGAAGGATTGTGTCTAAGACCTACTTCACAGGCTGATACTACTTGGTGAACTGTCCTTGACAGATTTTTTTTCCTAGTCAACATCCTTTGGGCCATTTGGTAAGTTTTGTCCCTCCCGAAACGAGAGGCCTGCTGCTGGGTTTTAATAATCTTTTAGCTCCGTCAGCTTGGTAATAGTCATCGCCCTGCTCTGTTTGTAGCTTATTGCAAGGGCTGGGGACCGTGTCTAGAAGTTAGACCCCAGTTTATTTTTGGCGGGGAGAGTTCGGTGGGATTGAGTCTCCCTTAATAATTGATAGAGGGGCGCCTGGGTGGCGCAGTCGGTTAAGCGTCCGACTTCAGCCAGGTCACGATCTCGCGGTCCGGGAGTTCGAGCCCCGCGTCAGGCTCTGGGCTGATGGCTCCAAGCCTGGAGCCTGTTTCTGATTCTGTGTCTCCCTCTCTCTGCCCCTCCCCTGTTCATGCTCTGTCTCTCTCTGTCCCAAAATAAATAAAAAACGTTGAAAAAAAAAATTAAAAAAAAAAAATAATTGATAGAGCCCCAAACTATTTTCCTGAACCCTGGTATCCACAGCGTACAATCTCACATAATTGTTTATCTGTCCTACAGTTAATAGCCCCATAGTCATTGATGTAGTTACAATGTCCCTTTCTAGCGAGGGGGGTAAGGCTCTCTGGCGTTTTCAGGAGAGAATGAGAAAAAAAAAGGTTTCCCCATACACATCCCAGGGGCTGAGAGAAAAATCTAGTGAGAAGTTTTCCGGAGATGTCTCTCATTGTCCTGTTGCGTTTGGATAGTTGGCCTGGAGTGGAAAGGAGGACAGAGAAGGTAGCTCTGGTGTTAAGAGGGGAATCAACCAGTTTTCCATCTATATGTAGAGTTACCCAAGGTTCTGGGTTTCAGATGGTTGGCTTAGGGGGCCACCATGAAGAGCCCCAGCCCCGGCTAGTCCCTTCCAGGGACACTGGTTATCTGAGCCCTCACAGATAGAGGTCCCCGAGGACGTTCAGATCTCCAGTGATTGTCTCCACACAAGGGGCATGGCTTACGGGGTTTTCGTTTTGCTTGTCCCCTCTGAGGAAGTTCTCATTTTAGTGCTCTGGACGGCCATATAAATGGCACTTGGTGCCAGGACCTCGGGAAGTCCCGTCTGACATAGTATGTAAGGTCACAACTAAGGCCTCAGATTTTTCTTTTTTTTTTTTTTTTAAGCTTTCTTTTCTGATTTGTTTGTAATACACCCAATTGGCAGCTCGTAGGAGCTCCTCCAGGGCCCCTTCAAGGCCAACAGCCAGTTTATGCGTTTTCTCTGAATACCTAGGGCTGACTGAGTGACAAATTTGTCCTTTCAAATCCTCTCAGCCTTAGGGATGTCAAGGGGGATAGCCATATATTTACCGAGAGCCTCCTCAACCTCTCCAGGAAGGCCATTGGGCTCCCATTTAGTGTTTGTAAAATAGTGGTTAATTTAGCATAATTTAAGGGCTAAATCTTAGATTTCCTTAAAAAAAATTTTTTTTTAATAGACTGAGGACCCGAGGAGGAAAAGGTTGATGTAGAAGACTTTCCTTCCTCCTTCTCTAGGTCTGTTTTGGATAAAGGTATGGGGCCCTTAATTGTGTCCCCTCCTGATTGCAGGACTTGAGAAAGGGTTGTCATTAAATTAGGACCTACCTCACATTGCTTACCTATATCTTGATTTTATTTTTTTTTAACCCTTCTGTTTCCCATCTGTGAGACCTTGGGGGTGTGGACTGTGACCAAGCAAGGTTCTCTTGGTTGTCCTAGGATGCATTACTTTGATTTTGGTCTAACAGTAACTTACATATTGATCATTGGCCATGGAGGGAGGGGGGTGAAGAGCCAAAGTCAAGGTCTGTCTATTCCCCTGCCTTTTTTTTTTTAATTTTTTTTTAACGTTTATTTATTTTTGAAACAGAGAGAGACAGAGCATGAATGGGGGAGGGTCAGAGAAAGGGAGACACAGAATCTGAAACGGGCTCCAGGCTCTGAGCTGTCAGCACAGAGCCCGACGCGGGGCTCAAACTCACGGACCGTGAGATCATGACCTGAGCTGAAGCCGCTTAACCGACTGAGCCACCCAGGCGCCCCCAAAGGGGAGGAATTTTAACCTTAACCCTGTGTAGTTTTAAAATGCATTTATTTTAAACTTAGTCCATCCTGACCACACATAAAATTTCCTTTTACAGGGGCGCCTGGGTGGCGCAGTCGGTTAAGCGTCCGACTTCAGCCAGGTCACGATCTCGCGGTCCGGGAGTTCGAGCCCCGCGTCGGGCTCTGGGCTGATGGCTCAGAGCCTGGAGCCTGTTTCCGATTCTGTGTCTCCCTCTCTCTCTGCCCCTCCCCCGTTCATGCTCTGTCTCTCTCTGTCTCAAAAATTTAAAAAAAAAAAAAAAAAAAAAAACGTTAAAAAATTAAAAAAAAAAAAAATTTCCTTTTACAGATTTTTCTTCATGAACCTTCTACAACTTTTCTTTGCATTTAGATTTTGTCCCAAGCCATTTTTCTCCAAATAAATTTGTCTCATTTAGGACAGAATTACTTTCTTTTACCTTCAAGAAAAATGTTTTTTCATTTCTTTTAACTTTCTTTTATATCTCCTACTGTTTTTTTATGTTTCATAATTAAATCATTGCTTTATTTTTTTAGATACTAAGGGTGTTTTACATTTTTAACTGTTAATAATTCTGCAAAAACGGTTTTGCTTAGCTTAATACCCTCTAGTTCCATCCACGTAGTTGCAAATGGCAAGATTTCATTCTTTTTGATCACCGAGTAGTCCTTTGTGTGTATATACCACATCTTTATCATTCATCCATCGATGGACATTTGGGTTCTTTCCATACTTTGGCTATTGTTGATAGTGCTGCTCAAAACATGGGGCGCAGGTGCCCCTTCGAAAGAGCATACCTCTTTCCCTTGGATAAATACCTAGTAGTGCAATAGCTGAGTCATAGGGTAGTTCTATTTTTAACTTTTTGAGGAACCTCCACACTGTTTTCCAGAGTGGCTGCACCAGTTTGCATTCCCACCAGCAGTGCGAAAGAGATCCTCTTTCTCCGCATCCTCGCCGACATCTGTTGTTGCCTGAGTTGTGAATGTTAGCCATTCTGACAGGTATGAGGTGGTATCTCACTGTGGTTTTGATTTTCCCTGATGATGAGTGATGTGGAGCATTTTTTTCATGTGTCGGTTGGCCATATGGATGTCTTCTTTGGGGAAGTGTCTATTCATATCTTTTGCCCATTTCTTGACTGGATTATTTGTTTTTTGGGTGTTGAGTTTGATAAGTTCTTTATAGATGTTGGATACTAACCCTTTATCTGATAGGTTGTTTGCAAATATCTCTTCCCATTCTGGCGGTTGCCTTTTAGTTTTGCCGGTTGTTTCTTTCTCTGTGCAGAAGCTTTTTTTTTTTTTTTTTTTTTTTAATTTTTTTTTTTTTTCAACGTTTATTTATTTTTGGGACAGAGAGAGACAGAGTATGAACGGGGGAGGAGCAGAGAGAGAGGGAGACACAGAATCGGAAACAGGCTCCAGGCTCTGAGCCATCAGCCCAGAGCCTGACGTGGGGCTCGAACTCCCGGACCGCGAGATCGTGACCTGGCTGAAGTCGGACGCTTAACCGACTGCGCCACCCAGGCGCCCCTGGAAGCTTTTTATTTTGATGAGGTCCCAGTAGTTCATTTTTGCTTTTGTTTCCCTTGCCTCTGGAGACACATTGAGTAAGAAGTTGCTGCGGCCAAGGTCAAAGAGGTTATTGCCTGCTTTCTCCTCGAGGATTTTGATGGCTTCCTGTGTTACATGTAGGTCTTTCATCCATTTTGAGTTTATTTTTGTGTCTGGTATAAGAAAGTGGTCCAGGTTCATTCTTCTGCATGTCGCTGGCCAGTTTTCCCAGCACCACTTGCTGAAGAGACTGTCTTTATTCCGTTGGATATTCTTTCCTGCTTTGTCAAAGATGAGTTGGCCATACGTTTGTGGGTCCATTTCTGGGTTCTTCATTCTGTTCCATTGATCTGAATGTCTGTTTTTGTGCCAGTACCGTACTGTCTTGATGATTACAGCTTTGGAATACAGCTTGAAGCCCGTTCAAGTAGGTATTCTTATCCCCAGTTTACATACACTACAAGTATTAGCCGGGATGACCCTTGCTTTTGAGATCTGCATAAGCTTGGTGTAAACCTCCATTTCGTGACAAAGCAATGCTAGCTAGCCCCATGATTTTGAGTCCTTCCTTACGAGCATACTTTCTCAGTTTCCCCTGCCTCTGAGCTCCTGTTTTAGCTGAATGAGTTTTGCTTCGTAACTGTCTGACCCTTCCATCTTTCTTTTTTTTTTAATGTACTAGATTGTCAAATTGTCTTCCATACAGCACCCAGTGCTCATCCCAACAACTGCCCTCCTCAATGCCCATCACCCATTTTCCCTCTCCCCCATCACCCCCCCTCATCCACCCTCAGTTGGTTCTCTGTATTTACATCTTTCTTTCTTCCATTCACTTCTACACGGAACACCAGGCCCAGCCCTCTGCTTAATTCACACACAACCACACACACACACACACACACACACACACAAATCCAACTCAGCCCCACATCGGGCTCTGTGCTGAGAGTACAGAGCCTACTTGGGATTCTCTCTGTCTGCCTCGCTCTCTGCCTCTCCCCTGCTTGTGCTTGCTCTCTCTCTCAAAAAAAATTTTTACGAAAAATAAAAATAATAATAAAAAATTCATGAGAAAGCAAGATTGAATTGTCACTATTTGTAATGCTTCTTCCTGTTCATGTATTTATTCATCGGCACATCCTGGTAAATGCCTAAAAGCAAAGCCCTAATGTGTAGCATTTGCTGATTTCTGTGGCATTAATACTTCCACCATGGCCAATTTCAAGGCCACTGAACACTGAGTTGCAAAGATAGGCCAATAATCAGCTCCCGATAGGTGATAAGGGCTGGCTTGAACATTCTACTGCCTGTAACCAGGAGAGAAAGGAATGTTTGGGGAAGTTCAACTACTTAGAATGTTCACATTATAAACGATGCGGGGACGGCAGGGGCCAAAGCTGATGAGACAGGCAGAAGTCAGAGCAGGAAGAGCCTTGAATGTCTATTCAAGAGATTCAGTGACCGTAAGATCTGACAGACATTTAGGTAAGAGATGATAATGGCTCTCCCCGTTGTACTGGCCATAGTTTGGGAAGGAATCTGGGGAAGAGATAGTGTTGTCTCTAACCATGAGAGTGCCCATGGGATTTTGTAGATTGAGAATGAAAAGACGACCAAGACGTAACCATGGTAATGTCTGTGGGAGTTTGTAAATACCCAGGGAATGAGGAAATGAGGTGGTAAACCGAGAATATTGAAGTTCTACAGGCGAGAAATGATGAATTTCACCCTGGGAATGACCACGGTATTTTGTAGATAGCCAATTAAAGATGGCGGCCTTAACTACAGTGCTGAAATTGGGGCTTCTCAAGTAAGCAAGGAGAAGCTTATGGTATCCCTTATTACATTAGTGAATGTGACATTTTGTGGTATTCCAGGTATGAAGGAAAACCCAACCACAGAAGCAAACGTGGGATTTTTCAGAAGTCTGGGAAAGATGATGGCGTCCTCAGCCATGAAAAAGATGTTGGGATTTTGCAGGTATGTGGTCAAGAGGTGACAGCACTCCTAACCCCAATAGCGAACAAGCAATTTTCCAAGTATCCAGGTAAGAGACGTTGATGTCCCTAAAAATGTGATGATCATAATATTTGAAGGTATCGAAGGAAGAAATGATGTGTAACTAATAAGTAGTACCAAGGTATCTTACCGTTACCCAGATTGGAGTTGATGTGTCCCTGGCAGTGACGTTTATCTGGATAATTTGTAAATCTCCACGTAAGATCTGTTTTTCTAAACCCAGTAGAGACCATAGGCTTCTGTAGATAACCCAGTAAAGATAATGTGTCCCAAACCACTGTGCTGACCAAGATATTTTACGAGTATTTGGTCGAGAAATGATGGCAGACCTACAGGAAATATGGGACTTTGAAGGTATTGTAGGGGAGGAAAAATAATTTTCCCTTTACTCTTCTGGGTTCTTGGTTGAGACCCCTTCCTCCCCCCCCCCCCAGTAATAAAAGACCAATTAACAAGAGAAAAACAATCTTAGTTACCTATGCACAGGTGGGAACCCCACAAAGATTGGAGACTCAAAAAGGCAGCCGGGGCGATTGAAGCTTATAGTCCATCCTGAGCTAAGGAAAGGGGCAGGGGCCTGGGGCGTCCAAGGAGAGGAG
This sequence comes from Prionailurus bengalensis, assembly GCF_016509475.1. NCBI lineage: Eukaryota > Metazoa > Chordata > Mammalia > Carnivora > Felidae > Prionailurus > Prionailurus bengalensis. The sequence continues at coordinate 10,096,878 of NC_057361.1, forward strand.
GGCAATTCACAGGAAGGTGAGAAGAGGAAATGTGTGGTAAACAGTTTGCTGTGCCCTGCCGATCGCTTTGTCACCTGAGACACTTCTCTGGTAATAGCGCTCTTCTTGGTGGTACAGGCTCCTTTCGAATAGAAATTTCCCTTGCAAAAGCGTAACGTCTCCTGAGGCCTCAGAGCGTTTCCTGTGTCTGCAGTTGCTCAAAATAATCGGTTCAAAATAATTCTTAGGCTTATGAGGCATATTCTGCTACTCTTCAGGATCCATTACATAATGATGGTGCCTTAACTTAAACCATGGGAATGACCATGGGATTTTCAGGCGTCCTGGTAAGAGATGATGTGTCTCTAATTACAGTTGTCGTCATGGCTGGTTTTCTTGGTTTTGTTTTGGTTTTGGTTTGCAGTATCCAGTAAAGAAATAAAGGTAAAATTAACCACAGTGGTAACCGTGAGATTTGCCAGATAATAAGGAAAGAAATAACGTGGGCTGTAACGAGGTAGACATCAAGGTATTTTGGAATTGTTCAGATAAGCTAGCATAGTGTCACTCACCACAGTACAGACCATGGGATTTTTCAGGTCTCAATCAATAAATAAGAGAACCTAATAATAGGAGTAAATGTGGGACTTTGCTAATATCCAGGGAAGAGACGATGTGGGCCTTAAACATGTGAGAGACCGTGTGATTTTCAGATATCTAGACAAGTGATGGTGCTGTCCCAAACTCTTACCATAACCATGTGTTTTTACAGGTGTTCGGGTGAGAAGTCGATGTCCCTAACAAAAGTAGGAACCATCAGTTTTCGTTTTTCTTTTTTAGTTCAGAGATGATTCGTCGTAAAACTTAGTAGTGACAAAGATACTTACAGTTACCCCGACAGTATATCAGAGTCCTCATTACAGTAGTAACCATGGGATTTTTGCAGGTGTCCAGTGAATAGATGATGGCGTCTGAAACTACAGTATTGACCTTAGAATTCTCCAAGTATCCAGGTACAGTTAGTGGCTGCCATAATGGAATGGACAGATGGAATTAGCAGGGGTCCGGATGGATGAACATGTATCTCTAACCAGGGTTTCAGTGTTTTCGGTTCCCATGCAAGAGGTGATAACCTCTTTAAGTACAACGTAGACCTTAGAACTAAAGGATCCGGGTAGAGTTCACGATTCCCCTAATAATAGTAGCGATCGTGGAAGTTTTCGAGGTCCGTGAAGAAGAAGATGTATCCCTAATGATGTGTTTTTGCAGATTCTAATCAAGAGCTGCTAGTGAAGACCACGGAATCCAGGTAAGTGATGATGTGGACCTTAAACATAGTAGAGGCCATCTGGTCTTCCGAAATCTAGTAGGTGACAATGGTATCCCTAACATGTGTCAGTACGATGTTTTTTTTGCAGGTATTCAGGTAAAAAATGAAACTGGGCCTACAAATACTAGTAACCAGGAGATCCAGTTTAACCAATTTTCTAGTTTCGAGATAGTGTGTGTTTAAGTTGAACGAATTAGGGGTTTACAGGCATCTGGGTAAGTGAGTACAATTTTCTTCATCACCGTATTGAGCAGGAGACATTTACAGGTGCAGAGTCAAGGGATGATGGGGTCTGTGACAGCAGTGTTAACCCTGAAGTTCTACCAGTGTCCAGGTAGCATTAATGGGCCCATAAAGAGAAGTGACAAAAGGTATATGCCAGTGTCCTGGTAGGAAAAATTAGGTCCTTAAATAAACTTACCACAATACGCTTTTTCAAGTGTCGGTCAAGAGATCACACAGCCCCTAACCATGGTGGTTAATGGAACTTTCCGACTTTGCTGGTATCGAGTAAGTGGTTATGTGAGTCTTACATTACAGACCTTCTGATCTCCAGACATCAAGATAAATGATGATGGTATCCCTAACTTTTGTGTTACCATGTGTTTTTGCAGATACCCAGGTAAGAAATGACAGTGTTCCCACAAATACTGCTAAGAATTAGCCCTTAATGTTTACTAGTTTAGAGATGATCTGTTTTGAACCTTGGTCAAGACTCCAGGATTTGCAAATTTCCAGGTAAGTTATCATAGTGTTTTTCATCTCACTATTGACTGTGGGGTTTTTATAGGTTTCGAGTCAAGAGATGATGGTGTGTCAATGGTTTTGACCTCGATATTCTGTAAGCATGCAGATAAAGATGATTCCTCTAACGCTTGTAGTTCCCATGGGATGTGCCATGGGCTAGGTCAGAAACGATGTGTCCCTAACCGTGGTCACCACCATGGGTTTTATAGGTTCCACTCAATGGATGATAGTGAAATGAACAATGGCAGTGAATGTGTGACTTTGCTGGTAGACAGGAAAGAGATGCTGTGAGCATTTACATGGTACAGATCTTCAGATTGCCTAATATCCAGGTAAGGGGTGATAGTTCCTGTCATACCATAACCCTGTAAACAAAGGTTAGTTTCGTGTTGGTTTCGGTTTTTAGAGGTTTTCAGGTGAGGACTTGGCTAATATACAGGTAAGAAATGATGTGACTTTTTCACATGAGAGACCTTCTGAATTTCAGATCACTAGGTAGTTACTGATGGCGATCATAACTCTAATAACCTGGGTTTGGGCAGGTATGCAGGGAAGAAATTAATTCGCCTCGCCATATTGGTAAGCATGAAATGTTACATATTCTTGCTGAGAGATGGTGTGTGTTTCTTTTATACTCCTGGTGATGCATCAACAGGCAGGAGTCCAGGTAATTTATGATACTGCCTATCGTGTGTTACTGACTTGGGAACTTTTGTAGGTAACCTACAAAGAGGCAGGTATTTTTTAGTAGGGCTCCGCTTCACAACTCTGCGAGTAGCCAGGCAACACAAATGAGTAGCGAACATAGAGAACCGATCAACGGAATATGCAGGTATTCAGTTGGTGTAAGACTAGTACTAACGAAAATGTTCCCAAGATTCTTTTCCTGCTCCTTTAAAGACATCGTGATGAGCCTAACGATAATCGTCGGTAACGGGGGACGTTGTGGGTATCCGGGTAAGTGATGATGTGGGTTTAAACTGGAGCAGAAAACCGTTTGACCGTTACTGAGGAACGTAAGTGTAAGTAACGGCAATGCCTTTGAGTAGCAGCCACCATGCCTGCGCGCTTGGGGTCAGGGGTCAGAACGCGGCTCGAGGGCTCGCGCTTGCGCATAACTGAACTCCCCCCTCCCACTCACTCCCCCGCCCACCGCCGCCATTTTGAACTTCAGCTCCAGTGATGTGGCCGCCCTAGTCCCTGTGCTGGGTGGGATGGGAAACGTTCCAGGGTTTGTGAGACTCCTGCTTCAGGCCTTACTGCCCGTGTTGAAGTCCCCTAGGGAGACATCGGCTGCTTAGTAGCCAGCGTGTTTTTGTGCCTTTCCTTTAAGTTCCAACTGCCCTCTCTGTGGTGATCAGTGCCCCCCATGCAGGCTCGGTTAACTCAGAGGCGTGAATGGGTGTCTGAAGGGAGGGGAGAGGAGACTGGCCTTCAGCAGCCGAGGTATACTTGACAGGAACCGGCCTCAATCTTGAACTGCGCGAATTTAACTCAACTGGCCGAGGTGTCACCGCCGTGACCTGCTTATAAAAGACCACCATGGAAGGGTCACCTGCTTATCTGGATACTGTGTGCGTGAAGCGTGGGGCTAAAAGCTTGACGCACCTGACTGTGTGCCCATCGGCCCAAACAGCTCACGGTAACAGAGTAGCTGTGACGATGAATTAGATTGTCTCGATGGCTCACACCACACACAGGCGTGTAAGTAAGTGCGCCCTCCTTCCTAATCCAGATTGGTGGTGACGAAGGATCTCTCACCAGGGTTTAGGGGGACATGTGTGTCCGTTCTGACTAGAAGGCTGCACAAGTACGGTGACTCAACTACTCCGACAATAACTGGAGGGGGGGGGCCAAGGTAGTAGGATTAGGAGGCAATTGAGGGTGTAAATTCCAGCTCAGAAGGAGGACTGTCACCCTCAGGTTTTTAAATTCAGGTTGAGGATAATAGCACCGGTCTTGTCCCACATCCCCGATGCAGTGAAGACGCTTCCCAATCTTAGAAGACGACCCGTCCGGTGATCACCCAGGAAATTGAAGCTGCCATTGGCCACTGAGTCCCCAAGTGTCCTATACCCTCTCTTTATTCTGTCCCTGTCTAAAGATTCGGTAGAAATAACTTAGATGCCTATCTAGTCTTTGACATGAGGTATTTATTTTGTGAAATAATGCCGGCGCTTCTAAATCCCCACATAGGACGTGAGGAAGTGCGTTCGGGTGGCCACGTGTGAGCTCTTTACACGGTAGTGCATTTAGTCCTTTCCCTTTGGTTACTGCACAGAAACGATAAAGACCAGTAACCAAGATGTATGGACTGACCAGAGAAGTCGGCCTACGCGGTGAGAAATTAGAATAGTACGCTGACGGGAATAATGAAATAATTTTTGTTCAAATCCAACAGGTTTTATTCTTTATTTTTTTTAATGTTTATTTATTTTTGAGAGAGAGAGAGAAAAAGCAAGTGGGGGAGAGGAAGAGACAGGGAGACAGAGAATCCTAAGCAGACCCCACATTGTCAGTGCGGAGCCTGATGGGGGACTGGACCTCGCAACCGTGAGGTCATGACCTGAGCTGAGACCAAGAGTCTGATGCTAAACCGACGGAGCCACCCAGGCTCCCCTGAGTCAAATGTTTTAATACTGCAATTAAAGTAATCGAGGGTTCAAATGTATTTTTGCAATCTACTCATTTCTTTAAGGTCCTGTTCAGGCAAGGTGCTGTTGAGGAAAAAAAAACAAAACTGCTATTAGCTTTGTCCAGAGATGGAACATCAAAAGTTACCCAAAATTATTTTGGTATGAGTGTAGCTTTAATAACAATTTGTGCGTTTTTTTTTCTTTGTTTATATTTGAGAGAGAGCGTACATGGGTGCACATGCACAAGTGGGGGAGGGGCAGAGAGAGGGGGACAGAGGATCCAAAGCAGGCTCTGCACGGACAGCAGTGAGCCTGATGTGGGGCTCAAGCCCATGAACCGCGAGATCACGACCTGAGTCAGAGGCAGACACTTAATAGACTGTGCCACCCGGGTGCCCCCCGAAATTGTGTTTTAAGTGCACTTCTCAAAGCAAATCATACAACTAGAGAGCCCTCAACCTCGTAAACTAAGCATCTGACGCAAATGGACAAAACAAAACAGGCAATAATAAAGGAGCAGGGGAAAAAAGGTGTGCGATGACTTACCTAACTACTGTTGTTACCATGTTGTTTGTTTTGCAGGTATTGAGGTAAGAAATAATCGAATCCTTACCGATGTTAGAGGTCATGAGGTCTTACTTCCTACATTGTTGAGAAAATGCGTGTTGAACCACGTGGGTGTTGAGGAATTGCCATATCTAGGTAATTATCGTGGTGTTCCTCACCACAGTCCAGACCATGGACTTTGTGTCAGTGTCCAGTCAAGAAATAATGGTTTTATGCGACAACGGTGTTGACGTTGGAGTACGACCAGTATCAGGTAGAGTTTATAAGTCCTATAATGCTAGAAGTCACCAAGGTTATTTGCACATCTCCTGGTAGAAAGTCTCGTTTAACACGTGTTTCATAATGTGTGCTTTTCCATTTCCTCTCAAGAGATTGTGATGTAACTCAACGGCCTGGAACCTGGGACTTGGCTACTACTCAGGTAAGTGATGATGTGGGTCCTCCACACTGCAGACCATCTGATCTTCACAAATCTGGGTCAGTGATGCCTTCCCTAACACTTGTGCTACCATGTTTTGTTTTGTTTTGGTTTTTTCCAGGCTGTATCCAAGTACCTACGATGGCGTTCCCCACCATAGTAGTCACCATGGGATTTTTGCCGGTGTGCAGTGAACAAAGATATTGTTGCTGACAAAGGTGTAGACAATGGAATACATCAAGTATCCAGGTAGAATTAATGGATCCTGCAGTGAACGAAGTCACCAACTTTATTCACAGATATCTCGGAGGGAAAAGATGTACAGGTAGAAATATCGGTAACAATGCAGTGTTCGGGTTCCATTCAAGGAAACGTGATGAATTTCACCAAGGTTGTTTATAGGGATTTTGCTGGTGTCCAGGTAAGTGGCGATACAGGCCTTAAGCACCCTACAGATCAGAACTTAAGCGATCTAGGTAAGTGAGAATAGTGTCCCTAAAATTTGTGTTCTGTTTTTTGTGGGTTTTTTTTTTTTTGCATGCATTCAGGTAGGAAATACGATGTCCCAACCAATGCTAGTAAGCATTACTCCTCAATGTTTAAATACAGAATGTGTTTAACCTTAGTTATACAGGAGCATTACGTAAATCCAAGTGACATCTTGTGTTCCCATGTTTCTTGTTTTTTGGGTTTTTTTCCTGCAGGTATCCCATTAAAGTCTTGCTTAGTGTGTAGGAACGGGATGATACAATATTTACTCATTTGAAGACATTATTGTCAGAATCTCATTAATGCTGTTGTCAAGGCTCTTAAGGTAAAAATTGTTACGGACATGTATGCAGTTAAGAATGAATTTGTCCCTAGCAGTACTAGTAAACATGAAATTTTACTGATTTCTTATTTAAGGATAACATGTATTGAACTCATCTAATGATTGATAGATAGGCAGTTGTCCAGTTAATTTTCCATAGTGTTCAACACTGTGTTATCAACATGGGATTTCTGCAGGTATGCCTCCCTGAAAGGAAGATGTCTTTTACTAGGATTTGACCTAGGAATTTTGCAAAATCCAGATCTCATTGATGAGTCCCTAAATATGGACCAAGTGTAGAGAGATTGCAAGTATACAGGTAATTATGGTATTCCTTACCACAGTAGGAACCATGGGACTTTTGCAGGTGCACAGTTAGGGAGTGTTGGTCTTACCTAAAAATGTTGACCTTGGGATACGACGAGTATCCAGGTAGAGTTAACATGTCCCATAAAGATGGAAGTAAACAAGGTTATCTGCAGGTATCCCAATAGAATAAATGGTATCCTTTGAAACATACTTCGTAATATGCATTTCAGGTTCCTCTCGATACATGACGATGACCCGAACAATGCTCATTATAATGGGGACGTTGCTAATGTCCGGGTAAGTGATGAGGTGGGCCTAAACCGCAGCACAGACCACCTGACCTTCAGAAAGGTAGGTAAGTGATGATGGCTTCAGTAATACTTACCATATTTTGATTGCATGCTACTGAGGTATGAAGATGGAGAGTCGTCACACGCTAGAAACTACGAGTTCATTTTTTATGTTTTAGAGAGAGTGTGTATTTAACCCTGAGAGTGAGGGGTTGCACACATTCAGATAATAATCCTGTTGTCCCGCAACACGGGTAACCCTGGGAATTCTGCAGGTGTAGAGTCCCCAGATGATGGTCTTGACCTGATAATGGTTATTAACCTTGGAGTACTGCAAGTGTCTATCTGTAGTTACGTATTCCATAATGATAGAAGTGACCAAGGTTATTTACAGGTATCCTGGTAAGAAGCAGTTGTGTCCTTCAACACATTTGTTACGTTTTACTCAGGTTTCAGTCAAGAGGTCACGGTTAAACTCTCAGTGGACCTTAACAGGACTTTGCTCTTTTTTTTTTTTTTTAATGTTTATTTTATCTCTGAGGGGGAGAGAGACCGAGCAAGACAGAGCACAAGCGGGGGAGGGGCAGAGAGAGAGGGAGATATAGAATCCGAAGCAGGCTCCAGGCTGTCAGCACAGAGCCCGACGTGGGGCTCGAACCCACACACTGTGAGATCATGGCCTGAGCTGAAGTTGGACGCTTAAACGACTGAGCCACCCAGGCGCCCCAACAGGATTTTGCTCTTAACGAGGTAAGTGATCATGTGGGCCTGAGCACAATATAGACTGACCTTCAAACAGGTAAGTGAGGATGATGTTCATAACCTTGTGTTATCATGTTTTCTGTGCTAGTAAACAAGTATGGTATTATAGGGCATTAACTCACGAGAGACGTTTATTTCAGACACTTAGACAATTAGCGATGTTGTCAAAACCCTTGTATTAACCTCTCTTTCAGCATGTACGCTGTTAAGAAGTTTGTTCATAACAAACTAGGAGTGGGGCGCCTGGATGGCTCAGTCAGTTAGGCGGCCGACTCTTCATTTCGGCTCAGGTCATGATCTCAGGTCATGTGATCTCATGGTTCGTGGGCTCAAGCCCCGAGTCGGGCTCTGCCCTGAGAGTGTGGAGCCTGCTTGGGATTTTCTCTCTTCCTCTCTCTGCCCCTCTCCTGATCACACACTCTGTCTCAAAAATAAAGAAATAAACATTTAAAACCAATAACAAAAGCACTAGTAACCACGAGGTTTTTCTCTAGTCTCTTTGGAACTAATGTGTATTTAACATTTGTAAAGAGACAAGCAGGTATCTGGGTAATTTATCATAGTCTCCATCAGACCTTAATGACCATGGGACTTTTGCAGGCATCGTTTCAAAAGTAGAAGATGTCTTTTTCTAAAGTTTAACCTTGGACTTCTGCAAATATCCAGGTAACTTCGATGGGTCCTGAAGGGAAACAAATGACCAGGGGAATTTGAAGGTGTAGAGGTAGAATGATTCATGGACCAAACACGTTTTTCACAATGGGTTTTTCAGAGTCCTGTCAAGACCTCACCCTGAGCTTACCAATGATGATTTAACATGGGACGTTGCTGTTAAGAAGGCAAGTGAGATGTGGGCCTAAACCACAGCACGGATCATCTGATCTTTGTATACACAGGTAAGTGCTAACACTTCTTGTTAACTTAATTCTAACAAGTATTCAATTAATAAAGGGTAGATTCCAAACCAATTCTGGTAAGCATTGTTTTTCACATTTTATATTGAGGAGAAAAATCATATTTAACTCTGTGAGTGTTGAGGAATTACGTGTATCCAGATAATTGACATGATGTTCTGTCCCCAGTTAGTAACGATGGGATTCTTACAAGGGTCCTGTTAGGAAATGATGGTGTTACCCGACAGTGGTGTTGATCTTGAATTAATCTAAGTATTCAGGTAGACTTGATGTGCTCTGTAATGGTAGAGTGCCCATGGTTATTTCCAATGCTCTGGTTTAAAAAAAAAAATCCCTTTGTAAAAAAAAAAAAATTTTTTTTAATGTTCATTTATTTTTGAGAGAGAGAGACTGAGCATGAGCATGGGAGGGGCCGAGAGAGAGAGGGAGACACAGAATCTGAAGCAGGCTCCAGGCTCCAGGCTGCAAGCACAGAGCCCAACATGGGGCTGGAACTCAAAAGCCGTGAAGTTGGACCCTTCAACAACTGAGCCACCCAGGTGCCCCTTGTATCCCTTAATACATACTTCACAAAATGTTTTTCAAGTTATTGTCAAGATACCATGATGAATCAGAAGTCATTAATGGGGACATCTCTGGTATGCAGGTAAATGAGGACATGCCCATCACAGACCATCTGATCTTTCTATATCTGGGTGAATGATGTTGGATTGTCTAAACCTGTTTTGCCATGTGAGTTCCCAGCAGTCAGGTAAGCAAGCAATCATAATATTTTGCCAGTTGTAACGACCACGTTATCCTGCCATCCAGTTGTACAGAAAATACACGTTTACTTATGTGAGGAGGGAGTTATGTGCATTTATCCAGGTAATTACCCCAGAATTCTGCCTCACCATCGTAACCATGGTATTTTAGAGATGTGTAGTCAGGAGGTGATGTGTATAAATGTGGCTAGCCCTTGAATATTGCAAACATACAGTTAGGTTGATTGTCGTAGACTCTGGGTCTGGAGTTTTCTCTTGTCCAGCCAGAGAGCGGGATGCAGGATTGAAAATGCGAGAGAGGCTAATGGCCGCGGTGTTGAGAGTGGAGGAACAAGGCCTCCTGTCTTTTTCCAGTAAATTCCACTGTAGCCTCAAGAGCTTTGACGCGGACCAAAACCTGTCTATCAATAGAAGTTTGGCTTGTAAATTCTTTGGCAGTGTTGACCATAAATTTATTAAGGACTTGGGCTGTCTGGATAGTATGATGCAGGCTGATTCCAGCCACAGTGGCAGAGGCGATAACGCCTCCTGCTGCTACGATGCCCATGATTAACAGGCCAACAAATCTTTTCTGCCTTACAGCAGAGTGCCAGTGTCGAGCAAGCTTGGAAAGTGCACCTAGTCCTGATGGGTGCCTATAGGGCTCAGAGTTATTAACAGAAACCCAGGCTGAGACACGCTAAGTACAAATAAAGAGGAGCTATTTAATTGGGTGATGTTATTATTTACACGGGACATAAACCAGCCCTGGGAGGTAGAGATATTTTAATTATTTTCTGGTTGTTTGATGCGTAAAGTGGAGGTAGCAAAGAGAACATGGGGAGAAGGGACACAAATAGTGGTCCCTGCAAATTGATCAGTGTTCAAGGAGGCCCAAGTTATGTTAATATGTCGATTTAAATAAATTTTACCGTGGCTAACAGTAGAAATGAAGAAGAGAAGGACTAGCTTCCAAAGATTAACAGGCCAAGGTCCTTTTAATTTCCCTTTATGTGCAGAAATTAGAGGGCCAGACAAACCTCCATCTTTCCAAAAAATATTCTCCCTACTAGACTAGTCAAAGGATATGGTCTTACTTGAATATTTTGTTTCCGGATGTCCTCTAGGACCTCTGTCAATAATAGTTTCATTTCCCCAGCGAAGATTATGTTAGTCTCTCCATAACAGGTTTTTCAAGGAATAGTATTCCAGGGGTGTTCTGAATACTTGAGACTATAGCAAGCTATAACATTAGGAGCGTGAGACAGGTTTGTGTTTTCAGGTATATCAAAGCTTAGGGCTGAGAAAAAGGTAAAATTGTCCAGCCTTGTAGAGGTTTGGGGCTGTACATGTAAAAGCCAGTTGATTCTTAGTTTGAGATAAGTTGTTAAGTTTAGTAACACACATAGGAGGTGCTGGAGGAAGCCACCATTGAGGTCTTGGCATAGAAAGCCAATGGTCTTGTTCCGTTTGGAAGGGCGGGTTAAGATTGGCTCCTTCCACGAACTCCGTGTCATTATAGCTCATAGGAATATCCCAGTCTAGGAGTGCTAGGCTGTGGACAAATGGGAGTAGGGGTCTATGCCATATCATTGTGTTGTAAGAGGATGCTGGCCTGGTTAGGCATTTAAGGCTTCCCCATGTTCCATCAGGGGCAAGGACTTGCATTTGTGGAGTGGCTTCAGGATGAGGAATCCATGAAGAGGTTTCTTTTATCTTGAAAAGGGGGGCAGTGGCTGGTCACTCAGTCATTCTCTGGAAGTCTTGGTTCATTGGAAGATATCCTTGGGGTCTCCACCATGCCATGGTCAGGCTTCACCAACCGAGAGGGAATCCACAGAGGTCTGGAATCTGGAAGAACACAAGCATATCCTCGACCCCAGGTGAGAAGTTTAGTGGGCCCAGTCCCTGTGGGCCCCCGTTTGGGAGTTTCATCTAGCACCATAGGATGAGAGGGTTTATCTGATTTTGAAGAATGTCACTCAGCTGCAGTTAGTCCTTGAGGATTAAGATTTTAAAAGTAAGGGGCACTTGGTGGCTCAGTCAGTTAAGCGTCCGACTTCAGCTCAGGTCATGACCTCACAGTTCACGAGTTCAAGCCCCACACCAGGCTCTGTGCTGACGGCCCGGAGCCTGGAGCCTGCTTCCGATTCTGTGTCTCCCTCTCTGTCCGCGCCTCCCCTGCTCTGTCTCTCTCGCTCTCGCTCTTGCTCTTGCTCTCTCAAAAATAAAGATTAAAACGAAAATAGAAAAAAAAAGATTGTAAAAGTTAAGAGTAATCCTAGCACGATCAAGAAGGAGCTGAGTTGTAATGCAGCCAGGTGTATCTCCCCCTTTTTGTTTTTTTAACATGGTTTTGAGCATATTATGTGCTCATTTTATAATTGCTTGGCCTTGTGGATTGTAAAGAACGGGTAATTCCAACCAAGGCTTAAGGAAAACACACTTAAAAGGGCATGTTGTCCTGTCGTTTCACCCTTTTTGTTAAAATTTTATTTATCTATTTACGAATACATTTATTTACCTTATTACCTTTAACAAAAATATGTTTTTATTCTTTACATCTTTCTTATGTATTTCCCTTACCCTTAATTACATTTAGCAGAAGTTTTTTTTTTTTAAACGTTTATTTATTTATTTATTTTTGAGAGAGACGGAGACAGAATGCGAGTGGGGGAGGGGCAGAGAGAGGGGAGACACAGCATCCGAAGCAGGCTCCGGGCTCCGAGCTGTCAGCACAGAGCCCGACGCGGGGCTCGAACTCGCAAGCTGTGAGATCGTGACCTGAGCCGAAGTCGGACGCTCAACCGACAGAGCCACCCAGGCGCCCCACATTTAGCAGAATTTTAACTCTTAGAAACCTTAGTCTCCAGTGAAAACTAAGTAGTAACCAGTTGTGAACTGTCACATGAGAAATTTTTTAGGTGGCAGACTTATGACTCCATTAAGCATAAAGCACGTCTTTTTTAATGGATTTAAATATTCTTAGTTTTTTGGCCCTAAGAAGTCAGAAGCATCAACCTATGTTTAGTAAGCAATGCTTCAGCATTCCATTTGATTTGGAAGTGGCCTAAATGTCTGATGAACTTAATTCAATTTAGCGTTTAAGCAAAACGTGCGTTTCAGGTTCCCAAAGACCCTGAAAGCTATTTTAACAATTACCCGTGAAAACTCTGGGACAAAGTTGACCATTACTTGAAGTCATCCTTTTTACTGACAAATTGCAACAGAGATCACATGAGCTTATTTGACCTTTAGTAAACCTTAGTGAAATAAAGTTCTATAATGGAAAAGACACGCCTGTCTTCATGACATTTCATCTGCGTCCCCTTAAAAGTTGACTGTGGTCAATTTTTTTTCCCCGTGGAAACCAGTGAGGAAATCTGAAGTCTCAGGGGGTATTTGTTGCTTTTCGACAGCATGGGGAGGAGGAGCATGTTGTTGGAGGAACTGAAGAACCAGCTATGCGGGGCGCAGCCCAGGGGGTGCAGAAACAGGAGGAGGGAGGAAGGGAAGGCAGAAAAGGTCAGGGGTTGGGGGGGGGGTTGCCCAAGAGGCAGACAGAGGCACAGGGGTCGGAGAAAAGAGTTCACGTGGTTCTAAAGCCTGTCAGCTCAGCTAGATGAGCAGATCCCACTTTTTGTTTTGTTTTGTATGGTTTGGCTTTCCACTAGTGAATTGGGCAATCCACGTTGGGCCGGAGAAGACAGGGAAGTTCCCCGAAACAGAAGGAGTTTCAGCAGCTGCTTGGGAATATTCCTTAAAGTCTCCATCCCCAGGTAGACTAGCCAGAGACAGTCGCGTCTGAGCCTCGTAATTATTAATCCAGGAAACGAATGAGGGAGAAGCCCCCACGTATGGTTCGAGTAATCGGAGCGTATCGGGCCAGTGAAAGAGGGAGTTAGAGTCCCCTGTATCAGATCAGGGACGGCCTGTGTAAAATACCCCGCACTATTTCACCGCATTGTTTCGCCGACAATGATTGGAAGCTGGGCTTGCTGCCCTGGTTGGGAATGTTGCCCTGCTCCGGACAGTTGTTCAGAAGACCCCGGAATAGCAGCGTCAAAGTTTTGCACCGCATGAGTCGCACAAGCCTTCTAGAACTCTTGGGCACAGACAGCATACTGGGCTGGGGTCAGAATGATGCTCACAAGAGACCCCCCAGTCCCTGGCACACGTGGAATAAGGGGCACAAATATTATTTAAAGGGCCCGTTGCAAAAGGGCTGTGGTAGACATACAGCTGAACTGATTTTTTGCAATCCTTTTACTACTGGAAAGAGCAGGCCCTCGTGGATGTATTGCCCACTTTGCCTGACGAGGGGGAACCGCTGGCATTTACTGGCCTGGTGGGCTTCCTTCGTGTACTTTGGCATCGGGGTGAGGACTTTATCAGCATGGGTCGGTGGAGGTTTTAGCGGCTCGATATCATCCCATACTTTTGAGGGAGGGGGAGTAACTTTTGGCTATAAAGGCACTGGAGGCACAGGCTGACTATAAAACTCAGATTTCCCCTCTATTTTGGGTAATTTTACATCCTTCTGTACATCGTCTGAACTCAAGGGGAGAAGGGCAGTATGGACAATGGACCGAGAGAGGGTTACCTCGGGGGGAATGTTAGCCTCCTCAGAATGCCCAGCTTTCAATGTTTGCCCTACTTGTTCCCAAACATCAAGATCACCAGTTCTTTGTTTTGGGAACCAAGGGCAGTGTTGTTGGACAATCATTAATAATTTAAGGAGTGCTTTCTGACTGAGGATGGTGTCGGCCACCTTTTCCAATGACTGTAAAATGTATTGTTCCAGTTTGGGGGATAGGGAGTCTCCCATAATAAATCTCTCAAAAGTTCCATGGCAGGAAATCCTAACACAGTTTCACGTTACCTCTTACCTCGTCAGGAAGAGACTGTAACCTGGTACATTTTTCTTGGAGCTCTTTAGTCATTCCGCAGTGCCCTGCAGTCCTTGTGTCGCATCGGCAACACAAGTTGGCCTGTAGTCCCCTTGCCTCCGATCACGTCGGGGTCACCGCGTATCGTAGACTCTGGGTCGGGAGTCCTCTTTTTGTCCAGCAAGAGAGTGGGACGCAGGATTGAAAATGCGAGAGAGGATGATGTCTGGGAGGAGATGAGAGCCCGGAGTAAGGGTTCTTGCTCTGTTTTTATTAAGATCAGAGGGCTTACAAGCGAGGTGGGCGTGCACAGACAGACAACAAAAGCTGGAACATTAACTCATGGGCTTGGGGAAAAGGGGGTTTTGGAGACAGGTGGCGTTAGGGGTCTGGGTCAATACAAAACAAGATTCTGGTGCTGGGTGGAAGGTTGTTTACAACAAACATGAGGCCCCACCTCTGTTTACCTAAACTGGCCTAGGGCACAAGAAAGGCAGAACGTGCTACCTCAGGGTCAACAAGGCATCTGTCTTTTGCTAATTAGCTTTGCTCTGGGCAACTTCGCCCCACAGCGGTCCATAGCCCTCTTTTCCTGTGTACCTAATTTGGTCCTTCCTTTCTGTGAAAGCAGCTGTCTGCTATTGTACTAAATTGGGGCACTGAGTTGATGGATCCTGCCATGATGGAAGTGAAGGAGGTTATTTGCAGGTGTCCATATGGAAGACGTGTGTCCGCAAATGAACATTTGTCATGATGTTTTTTTCAGGTTCGACTCAAGAGATCATAGTGAACCTCATCATGTTCATTGCCAGAGACTTTGCATGGATCACAGTACATCATGGTATGAGCCTTAAGCACCTTAAAGATCAGGTGATCTTCAGATACTGGGGTACATGAGGATGATGTCCCTAACATTTGTGTTACTATTTAATATAGGTATTCAGATAAGAAACGATCTTGTTGCTACTGATGCCAGTAAACATTAGCCTTTAGTAGTTGAGAGTTTAGATGTAATGTATGTTTATACGTAGAAGGGACTGAGGGATAAACAGGTGTCCACGTTATCCTACTATTCAGTACCAAAGGCTACAGACCAGAAGATGTCTCCAGAAGAAATGACGGTGTCTCTAAGTGTCAACTTTGAGTCCTGCCAAGATCGAGGTAGCGTTGAAGCTTCCCCGTTAATGGTGTTCCTTTTTTTTAAAATTCTGTGAGCATCAGGTTAAGATCTTTGCTAGTATGCAGGTATGAGATGATGAGATATTAACTGATTAAAGACTGAGGTTTTACGGTTTTATTTTTAGGTAAGATTAATAGCAGGAGTCATGGTAGCACAAGTTGTTTTCTTTTTTTCTTCCTTTTCTTTCTTTGCTTTCTTTCTTTCTTTCTTTCTTGGAAAAAGGTTGTGTTCTTAAACACAATCGTTCCATATGTTTTCTCAGTTTCCAGGCAAGAAAACACAGCACATGTAGCAATGGTCATGACTGGGACATGGTTAGTAGGCAGGGAAGCAATAACGTAGGTCTTACTGCAGTGTAGACTGTCTGATATTCAGTGTCTATGTAAGGATGTGTCCCCAACACATGTGTTCTGTTTTTTGCACGTATCCTGTTAAGGTCTTTGCTAGTAGAGGTATGATGTGATCTGACATAAACTCACTAGAGACGTTTTGTTATTTCCAGACATCTAGGTAATTAATGTTCCCAAGACGCTTCTAAAAATGTGGGTTTGGGGCACGTATACAATTAAGAAATTGATGTGAACTGAACAATTCTGGTAAGCATGAGTATTAACTATCTTCTTACTTAGAGATAATGGTTTTTTTTTTTTTTTTTAATACCCTAGTGGTAACAGATATGCAAGTCACCATGAAAATTTTACGGATGTCCCTTTAAGAAAGGAAGGATCCCTTACTAGGGAGTAACCTCAGATTTAGGCAGTTATTCAGGTGAATCTGATGAGTTACAAAATGATAGAACTGACCAAGGGAATTTTCTGGGTGTCCAGGTAATGTGTACTGACCACTTTCCACAGCATATTTTTCAGGTCCCTGTTAAGACCATGACTGTGACCCTGTCAGCGGTATTTAACGCGGCATTAAGGTGGTAAGAGATTTGGGCCTAAACCACACAGGCCATCTAATCTTCCCACATCTAGGTGAGCGATGATGATGTCCTTAACACGTCTTGTTACCATGACTTTGTTGCAGGTATTCAGGTAAGATGACAGCATCTTGGGGCTTCTGGGTGGCTCAGTCAGGTAAGTATCCCTTCTTGATCTCACCTTACGTCATGATCTCATGATTTATGAGATTGAGCCCCATATCAGGCTCTGTGTTGACTGTGCATGGCCTGCTGCTTGGGATTCTCCCTTTCTCTTTGCATCTCTCTCTCTCTCAAAAAAAAAAAAAAAAGTTAAAAACAACCAACAAAAGACAGTCATTACCAATGCTAATCACCATGAGTTTCTATTTTTCACATTTTAGAAAAAATTTATGCTTAATCCCGCAGGTATTGAGAAACTGATCCTGCCTAGGCAATTGTGGTGGAGCCTCACCACTGTAGAAACCCTAGGATTTTTCCAGGTATCCAGTCAAGTAATGTTAGTCTCTCCTGACAACAGTGTTGACCTTGAATTAGTGCAAGTGCGCCAGTGGAGTTGAGGTGTTGCCTTACAATGGAAGGGAACAAGTTCAGGTGCAGGAGTCTTGAGAGACCACACTGTATCTGAAACACATTTCAGTTTGTTTCCTCAGGTTGCTGTGAAGAGAACAGAGTGAACAGAAAATGGTTCACACACCCTTGCTGCTAAGCAGGTAAGTGTTAAAGTGAGTCCTTCTATAATGAAGTCCTCTGAACTTCATTATCTAGGTAAGTGAGGATGAAGTGCCTAACATTGGTGGTAATGTGTTTCTTTGTTGAAAATTCTGTGAGTATCAGGTTAAGATCTTTGCTAGTATGCAGGTATGAGATGATGAGATAGCAACTGAATAAAGACCTTTGTTTTATGGTGTTATTTTTAAGTAATTTCTGCCCCCAACAGGGGACTCGAACTCACAACTCCAAGATCCACAGTCACGCGCTCCACAGACTGAGCCAGGTATGTGCTCCTAAAGACATTTCTAGATTGAGACAACTACAGACTTGTGATTTCAAGTCCCTTACGTGTACTTTGTTTTTGGCATGTATTCGTTTAAGAGTTTAATTGGTCCCTGACGATACTGGGAGCAAAAGGATTTTTTTTTTTTTGTATTTCTGTTTAAAAATATGTACCTAACGTACAAGTGATAGACGGATTTGCAGATATCCAGGAAATGTATCATTTTGTCCTTCCGTACTTTACTGACCCTGGAATTATTGCAATACACCTTGAAGAGAGGAAGATTTGTCTTCCTAGGGATTGACCTTGAAGTTTCGCAAGGATCCAAGGTCCTGAAATGATATAGTGACCAACGGAATTGGCAGGTGTAGAGGTACAGTGAGACACGCCCAAAATATTTTTAGCAATGTTTGTTTTCTTTTTCTTTCCAGACTCCTATCAATGAATCACCCTGAGCCCAGCAATGGTGGCTAACATGAGACCTTGCTGATGTCATAGTAAGTGATGACGTGGTCCTAAGCCATGGCACCGACCATCTGGTCTTCAGAAAGCTAGGTGAGAGCTGATGGTGTCCCTAACACTAGTTGTTACCATGAATTCTCTGCAGGTATTCAGGTAGGAAATGACAGATTCCTTACTAATCCTTGAAACCATGAGTTTTTAGTGTTTAGAGAAAATTCTTTAATGAGGGATTGCACGTATCAGATGTCTGTCATTATGTCTCAACCACACTAGTGATGGTGGAAATTTTGCAGGTGCTCCGTAAAAGTTGTATTACCTGACAATGGCCTTGACCTTGGAGTCCTGCAGCTATTCGAGCAGAGGTAATGCTTCCATAATGATGGAAATGACCCAGTTTATTTATAGGTGCCCTGGTAGAACAAGCCGTGTCCTTTTACACACGTATCATAGTGTGTTTTTTCCCAGATTGCCTGTCAGGAGATTATGATGAACCTCACATTGGTGATTCTCTGGGACATTTCTGTTCCCCAGATAAGTGGTGATGTTCACCTTCACTGTTTGAAACTATCTGATCTTCTCACATCTAGATCAGCGTTATTGTTGGACTGAACTTATTTCCCATGTGTGTTTTTTTCCCCTAGGTCCTCAGGTAAGAAATGACAGCATTTTACCAATTACAGCAATCATGCTATTCTACTGTTGTCTATTTCTGGGGAAATGTATATTTACGTATGTGTTGGGTGAATTCTGACGTGAATAGCCATAATGCTGGAGTTGTGTGGTACAGGAATACCCTTGGTGTTACTGAAGGTGAGCAGGGAAGAGGTGAAGGTGTGGCTATCTTTGGCATAGACCTTGAAGGACTGCAACAGTCCGGGAAGAGCTGAAGGGTCCTGCAGTGATGGCAATGAACAAGATCATATGCAGTGTCCTAGTGGGAGAGGAGTGTCCATAGACGCATTGTTCGCAAAGTGGTTTTTAAATTACCCTCAAGAGGTCATGGTAAATTTTAAAATGGTCGTTGATGGGATTTTATTTCTATTCAGGTACATGATGATGTGGGCCTTAAGCACCCTGTACATTGATTTTCAGGTATTTAGTAAGGGTAGATGGTATTCCTAACGGTTCTGTTACCATGGGTCTATGCAGGTGTTCTGTTAAGACATGATACTGTCCCAACCAGTGCTGGTAAGTATGAGCCCTTATTTTTTTATGTTTTTCAATTTAGATATAATGTGAGTTTAAACTCAGTAGTGATAAAGGAATATGAATTTCCAGGGAACTTCTCTGTTGCACATCAAGTACTGACCATGAGATTTATACCAGTACTCTTAGAAGAGATCTTAGTGTGTCTAACAATGGCGTTGACCTTCAGGTTCAGGCAAAATCCATCTTGTGTCATGTTTTCCCTAATGACAGAAGTGACCCAGAATATTCACAGATATACTCTTTGTTTTTGCAGGTAAACAAGTTGTATCCTGCCACGGGCTTGTTGAGTATGTTTCTCAAGATTCTAGCAGTCCTGACATCACAGAGACTCAGACCGTGCTTGTCAGTGGGAACTTGCTGGTAACCAGGTATGTGATAAAGTGGGTCTTATCACATTACATGTATCTGATCCTCAGCTCTCGAAGTGAGTGAGGTTAGTGTCTCTAGCCCAGTGTACCGTGCATTTTTAAAAGTTTTCTATTGACTTCTTTGCTAGTTTAGCGATAGGAGATGCTGTGGTATTAACTCATTAGGTACATTGACGTGAGAAAAGGTTTGTTTGACCCTGTGAGCATTGAGGGATAACACATATACAAATATTTACGCCCGTGTCTTCCCCACAGTCCTCCCCATGGGCTTTCTGCTGGTGTCCAGTGAAGTGACGCTGAGTTTGTCTGACATCAGTGTTGATCCTTGATTACCGAAAGTACCAGGTGGAGTTTGTGTGCCTATCATGACGGAGTACCCAGGCTATTTCCAGATACTGGCTAACACAAGTCGTTTCCTTTCACATAGATTTCATAATGTCTTGACAGAAACCTGAAAAGACATCACTGTACGCCTGACATGGAAGGAGATGGCAGATGTGGCTCTTATGTCCGCAGGTAAGTGAGCATGTGGGCCTCAACCCCGGCACAGGCCGTCTGATCTCCAGATAGCTAGGTAATTGACGATGGTGTCTCTTAGCGTTGGGACCCTGATTTCTTTGCAGGTATTCATGTACGATTTGATAGTCCTTACTAATTCTAGAAACCATGAGGGTTTACCGGTTATATTTTAGAAAAGACTTTTGCTTAGCCTTGTTAGTGTTGAGAGATTGCCATATCCATGGAATTAACACATGCCCTCAACCACAGCCATAACCGTGAAAAGGTTGCAGGTGTCCTGTGAAGACATATTTCCTAACTGGTGATGATTTTGACCTTGGAGAACTGCAAGCATTCAGGTAGAGCTGATATGTCTCATGAGGAGAAAGCGACGAAGGTTATTGCAAGTGTCCTGGTAGAACAAGTTGTGTCCCTTGACACATGTGTTGTATTGTGTTTTGTAGGTGCCCGTCAACGAGTTCAGTGCACCTGACAAGGCTCATTAAGGCGGGGACATTTCTGGCCTTCAGGTATATGCTGAGGTGTACCTTCACTGTATCAGATCCTCTGATCTTCATGCATCTATTTGTGCTCAGTTTTGTTAATTGCTTGAACTTGTTTACCATGTGGGTTATTTGAAGCATTCTGGGAGAACTGATAATATTTTTACCAAGTCTAGCAAACATATTATCCCACCATTTTATGTTTTAGTGGAAATTTACATTTAACCATGTGAATATTTAGTGATTCATGGCTATTCACGTAGTAATCATGGAGTTGTGGGTCACACGCGTTACCATGGTATTTTGGTAGGTGAGCGATGAAGACATAATGGCGTCTGACAGTGGCCTAGACCTTGGCGTACTGCAAGACCCCAGGTGGGTTTGATGGGTCCTACAGTGATGGAAGCATACACAGATACTGCCCATGTCCTGGTAGAGGGGGTTATACATGGACCGTTTATCATACGTGGTTTTCACTTGATCTTAGCCAAGACGCTGAGGAGTGATGTCACAATGTGTTTTTCCCTGTCCTGTGCAGAAATCACAGTGAGCCTCATACTGACCAGAACTAGGACTGTGCATTTCCAGGTGAGTGATAACATGGGCCTTCACCCTGGAAACAACCTAGCCATCTGATAAGTGGATAAGTGTGGATGGATTTCCTAAGTTGTTGTTAGTATGCTTTTGTCTTTGTTTTTTTTCTTTGACAGGTATTCGGGTAAGGAATGATACGGTCTCCACAAATGGTAGGATGCATGCTAGTGAGTATTTTAAAGTTTAGATAGAATGTGTGTTTAGCCCTGGTGGTGACAGAGGGATACACAGGTGTGCAAGTCCCTTATCCTACGGGGCCACAGCACAGTCATGAGCCTGAAATTTTATAGGTACTCAGGAGATGATGGTTTCTCTAACAATGGAGTTGACCTTGAAGTTCTAGTTCCGCCAAGGTCCAAAGTGTTGATGTTTCCTCTAATGATGGAAATATCTTACATGTCAGTTGTGTTTTCAGGTTATGGTAGTCAGTCATGTTACAGTGACCCTGGTTATGCTCTTTCATGGGACCCTGCTAGTCACCTGGTAAGTGGTATTGTGGATGTGACAGTGTAGTTGAGATCACCTGTTCTTGAGATATGTAGGTAAGTGAGGAGGGTGTCCCAAACACTAACCGCAGCGTTAACATGTTCTCTCTGCAGATATCTTGTTAAAGTCTTTGTGTTGCACACATATGAGATGATGTCACATTAACTCATTAGACCTCCCTATTTTCAGATGTGTATGTAGGTAATGATGTTTTGAATGCTGTTACATTACACATGCTTTTGGCTTATATGCAGTAGTTTAACTTGTAAACACCGTATTCTTGCAGGAGTCCTGTTAAAACATGATGGTCTCTCTGATAAAAGAGTCGACCCAAATTAAAAGAATCACCAAAGTAGAGTTGATGTGTTCCATAATAATGGAAGTGAAAAGGATTATTAGCAGGTGTTCTGGTAGAACAGTTTGTACTTCAACAGACTTTTCCTATGTGTGTTTTTAGGTTCTTGTCAAGAAAACCCAGTGAACCTCATGGTATTCACTGATGGAAGCTTGCTCTTAACCTGGTAAGTGGGCCTGGTAAGTGGGTTCCACCACCATCCAGACCACGTGATCTTCCATAGGAAGGTGGGTGAGGTTGATGTCCCTGACATTTGTGGTACCATGTTTGTTTGCAGGTCCCGTTAAGGCCTTCGCTACTATGCAGGTATGAGATGACGTGACATTGACTTAGACGTTATTTTCAGACCGCTGTGTGACTAATGATATTATTCAGGCTCTTACATAACTTAATGTTAGGCATGTAGGCAGTTAAGACATCCCGTTGTCCCTAACAATCACAGTATGCGTGAGAATTTCATCGTTTAGAGAGAATGTGTTTCAGACATCGAGGGAATTCATCATACTGTTCATTGCTTTGTTACTAACAATGGGAATTTTCCAGGTATTCTTCAAGAGAAGAAGGTGGCTCCTACTGCGGGCTGACCTCAGAGTTTTGCAAGTATTCAGGTATGGTTGATGGTGCTGAAATGATACAAATGACCAAGAGCATTTGGAGGTCTAGAGGTAGAATGATTCATGAACCAAAGACATTTTTCACAATGCCTTTTTCAGATTCATGTCAAGACCTCACCGTGAGCTTACCAATGATAACATGGGACATTGCTGTTACCAAGGTAAGTGATGTGGGCCTAAACCATAGCACAGATCATCTCATCTTCACATACAGAGGTTAAGAGGTGATGAGTATCTCTAATGCTTCTTGTTAACACGCTTCTTACAAGGATTCAATTAATGAAGGACAGATTCCAGCCAGTTCTAGGAACCATTGTTTTTCACACTTTATACTGAAGAGAAAAATTATGTTTACCTCTGTGAGTGTTGAGGGATTGTGTGTATCCAAACAATTGTCATGATGTTCTGTCCCAATAAGTAACCATGGGATTGTTATAAGGGTCCCGTTATTAAATGATGGTGTTCTCTGAAAGTGGTGTTGACCTTGAATTAATCCAAGGATCCAGGTAGATTTAGAGAGGTTCAGCTTAAAAAAAACAAAGCTCTATCCCTTAATACATACTTCACAAAATGTTTTTAGGTTCTTGTCAAGATACCATGATGAACCAGAAGTCGTTAACAGGGGGGACATCTCTGGTATGCAGGTAAGTGAGGACAGGCACATCACAGACCCTCTGATCTTTCTATATCTGGGTGAATGATGCTGGATTCTCGAAACCTGTTTCACCATGTGAGTTCCTAGCACATGTTCAGGTAAGCACGCAATCATAATATGTTGCCAGTTGTAACAACCATGTTATCCTGCTGTCCTGTTGCACAGAAAATGAACGTTTAACTATGTGAGTATGGAGTTATGTGCATTTATGCAGGTAATTGCCCTGGAATTCTTCCTCACCATTGTAACCATGGTATTTTAGAGATGTATACTCAGGAGATGATGAGACTAAATGTGGCTAGCCCTTGAATATTGCAAACATCCAGTGAAGTTGACGGATCCTGCCATGATGGAAGTGAAGGAGGTTGGTTGTTAGGTGTCCATATGGAAGATGCGTGTCAGTAGATAAACATTTGTCCCAAGGTGTTTTTCAGGTTCTACTCATGAGATCATAGTGAACCTCCTCATGTTCATTACCAGAGACTTTGCATGGATCACAGGAAGTCATGGTATGAGCCATAGGCAGCTTAAAGATCAGATGATCTTCCGATATTGAGGCAAATGAGGATGCTGTTCCTAACCTTTGTCTTACTATTTTTGATAGGTATTCAGGTAAGAAACTGTCTTGTTGCTACTGATGCTAGTAAGCAGTCGCCTTTGGTAGTTGAGAGTTTAGATGTAATGTATGTTTATAGGTCGAAGGGACTGAGGGATAAACAGGTGTCCACGTTATCCCACTGTTCGATACCAAACGCTACGGACCAAGAGATTTCTCCAGAAGAAACGATGCTGTCTCTAACAGTGTCAACTTTGAATTCTGCCAAGATCGAGGTAGTGTTGAAGCTTCCCCATTAACGGAGGTGACCAAGATTAATAGCAGGAGTCGTGGCAGCACATGTTGTTTTCTTTGTTTCTTTTTTTGGAAAAAGGTTGTGTTCTTAAACACAATCATTGCACGTGTTTTCTCAGGTCCCAGGCACGAACTCACAGCAAGTGTGACAACGGTCATTATTGGGACAATGTTTGTAAGCAAATGAGCGAGAATGTAGGTCTTTCTATGATGTAGACTATCTCATCTCCAGTGTCTAGGTTAGGATGTGTCCCCAGCACATGCGTTCTGCTTTTGTACGTATCCCGTTAAGGTCTTTGCTAAGAGAGGTATGATGTGATCAGACAGACACTCACTACAGACTTTTTGTTCTTTTCAGACACCTAGGTAGTTAAGGTTCCTAAGACCCTTCCACGAATGTCGTTTGGGGGCCCATAGACAGTTAAGCATTTGATGTGAACTGAGCACTTCTGGTAAGCATGAGTATTCACTGTCTTCTTATAGAGGTAATGTATTTTTATACTCCTAGTGGTAACAGATACGCCGGTAAGCATGGAAATTTTGCAGATGTCCCTTTAAGTAAAGGAAGTAACCTTCTGAGGGAGAAGTAACTTCTGAGGGAGTAACCTCCGATTTAGGCAGTTAGTCAGGGGAACTTGATGAGTTACAAAATGATGCACCTGACCAAGGGAATTTTTTGTGGGTGCCCATGTGATGTGTCCTGAACACTTCGCATATTTTTCAGGGTCCTCTTAAGACCTCGACCACGCCCCTGTCAGCGGTATTTAACGTGGCGTAAAGGAGGTAAGCGATTTGGGCCTAAACCACAAGCACAGACCATCTGATCTTCCCACATGTAGGTGAGTGATGTTGATGCCCTTAATACTTCCTGTTACCCTGACCTTGTTGCAGGTATTCGGGTAAGAAATGACAGAGTCTGGGGCGCCTGGGTGGCTCAGTCAGGTCAGCGTCCCCTCTTGGTCTCAGCTCAGGTCATGATCTCACGATTTAGGAGATGGAACCCCACATCAGGCTCTGTGCTGACAGTGCAGAGCCTGCCTGGAATTCTCTTTCTCTATGCCTCTTTCTATCTGCGTGTCTGTCTCTGTCTCTCTCTCTCTCTCTCTCTCTCTCTCTCTCTCTCTCTCTGTCTCAAAAAATAAAACGAAAAACAACCAAGAAAAAACAGAGTCCTTACCAATGCTAATAACCATCAGTTTCTACTTTGCACACTTTGGAAAAAATATGTGCTTCATCCCGTAGGAATTGAGAAGTTGATCCTGTCTAGGCAGTTGTGGTGAAGCCTCACCACTGCAGAAACCATAGGATTTTCCCAGGTTTCCAGTCAAGAAATGTTAGTCTCTGCTGACCATAGTGTTGACCTTGAATTAGTGCAAGTGTGCCAGTGGAGTTGAGGTGTTGCCTAATGATGGAAGGGAACATGTTCATGTTCAAGTGAGGAAGATGTGCCCAACATTGGCGTTAATGTGTTTCTCTTTTGAAAACTTTATGAGTATCAGATTAAAATCGTTGCTAGTGTGCACGTATGAGGTGATGTGGTATTAACTGATTAAAGACCTTTGTTTTACGGTTTTATTTTCCAGTAATTTCCACCCCCAGCATGGAGCTCGAGTTCACAACTCTAAGATCAAGAGTCCCGTGCTCAACCGACTGAGCCAGGCAGGTGTCCCTAAAGACACTTCTATATTGAGATATATACGTGATTTATGATCTCAAGAGTCTTATGTTAATTTGGATTTGGGCACGTATTCAGCTAAGACTTTAAATTGTCCCTAATGATGTTCATAGCAATATGATTTCTTTGTATTACTGTTTAAAAATAGGTACTTAACATACTAGTGGTAGACGGATTTGCAGATATCCAGCAAATTTAACATATTGTCCTGCAGTACTTTATTGACTATGGAATCATTATCAGTATGTGAAGAGAGGAAGGTGTGTCTTCCTAAGGATTGACCTTGGAGTTCTCCAAGTATCCGTGTAGTGTTGATGGGTCCTGAAATGATACAGTGGCCAAGGGAATTTGCAGGTGTAGACTTAGAATGAGACGTACACCAAAAATATTTTCTACACTGGTATTTTTTGTTTTTTGTTTTTTGAGACTGGTGTCAATGAGTCAAAGTGACCCCAGCAATGATAGGTAACAGAGACATTGCTGATGTCACAGTAGAGATGATGTAGGCCTAAGCCACAGCACTGACCATCTGCTCTTCAGAAAGCTAGGTAAGTGCTCTTGGTGTCCCTGAGAGAGAGAGAGAGAGAGAGACAGTTTATGAGTTTTAGCTTGTGGGGGCGGGGAGGGGGGAGGAGAGAGAGAGAGAGGGGGGAAGAGAGTGCTGTCGATAGGAGAAAGAGAGAGGCAGGGGGAAGAGAGAGTGAGAGAAGAGAGAGCTCTTCCTCTCCAGAGGAAGAGAGAGAGGGAAAGCAAGAGGGAGAGCGGGGCGGGGGGGGGGGGGGGTAGGGAGGAAACAGAGGAGGGGGGAGAGAGAGGGAGGGAGGGAGCAAACCCTTGTTGATACCTTGATTTCCTTCCTGGTATTCCGGCAGGAAATGACAGATTCCTTACTGCTTCTCGACACCATGAGTTTTCAGCGTTTAGAGAAAATTCTTCTTTAACTCTGAATGATGTGGGATTGCACGTATCAGGTGTTTGTCGTTATGTCTCAACCGAGGTAGTGATCATGGAAACTTTGCAGGTGCTCTGTAGAAGTTGTAGTCCTTGAAAATGATCTTGACCTTGGAGTACTACAGCTATTCAAGCAGAGGTAATGCTTTCATAACGATGGAAATGACTGAGCTCATGTATAGGTGTCCTGGTAGAACAAGCTGTGTCCTTTCACCCATGTATCATACTGTGTTTTCCAGGTTTCCTGTCGAGATCATGATGAACGTCGCCCTAGTGATTCTCTGGGGACATTTCTGTTCCCCAGACACGTGATGATGTTCACCTCCACTGTTTCAAATGATCTGATCTTCTCATATCGATCGACACATGTGTGATTGATGGCCTAAACTTGCTTACCGTGTGTGTGTGTGTGTGCGCGCGCGCGTGTGTGTTTTAGATAATCAGGTAAGAAATGACAGCATTTCGCCAATTACTGCTCTCCTGCTATTCTAGTGTTTTCTATTTCAGAGAAAGACTATGTTTACTTCTCTGAGTGATACAGGTGAATTCTGAGGTGAATAGCCATAATCATGGAGTGGTGTGATGGGGTAGTACCCTTGGGTATGTGCAAGAGAGCAGGAGAGTGGTGAAGGTGTGGCTGTCTTTGGCATAGACCTTGAAGGACTACAACAATTCGGGAAGAGCGGAAGGGTCCTGCAGTGAGGGCACTGAACAAGATGATGTGCCGTGGCCCAGTAGAAGAGGAGTGTCCATAGACGCATTGTTCGCAAAGTGGTTTTTAAATTACCATCGAGAGGTCATGGTAAATTTCAAGATGGTCATTGATTAGACTTTGCATCTGTTCAAGTAAGTGATGCTATGGGCCTTAAGCACCCTATAAATGGATTTTCAGATATTTAGGTAAGGGTAGATGGTGTTCCTAACTGTTCTGTTACCACGTGTCTATGCAGGTGTTCGGTTCAGAAATGATACTGGTCCAACCAGTGGTAGTAAGTATGAGCCCTTATTTATTTCTGTTTTTAAATTGAGATCTAATGTGTATTTAACTTCAGTAGTGATAACGGGATATGCATTTCCAGGGAACTGCTCTTTTTTATTTTTTTTAAATTTTTTTTCAACTTTTTTTTTTTTTTTTTTGGGACAGAGAGAGACAGAGCATGAACGGGGGAGGGGCAGAGAGAGAGAGGGAGACACAGAATCGGAAACAGGCTGCAGCCTCCGAGCCATCAGCCTAGAGCCTGACGCGGGGCTCGAACTCACGGACCGCGAGATCGTGACCTGGCTGAAGTCGGACGCTTAACCAACTGCGCCACCCAGGCGCCCCATGGGAACTGCTCTTTTTAGCCAGCAATAGTGACCATGAGATTTCTAGAAGTACTGCTAGAAGAGATGTTAGTGTGTCTGACAATGGTGTTGACATTCAAGTTGGGCCAAAATCCATATCGTGTTATGTTTTCCCTAATGATGGAAGTGACTGAGATTATGTGAAAATAGGCTATTTATTTATTTAATTTTTTTTTTGATAGGTAAATAAGTTGTATCCTGCCACAGGCTTGTTGAGTGTTTGTGTCAAGATTCTAGCAGTCCTGACATCACAGTGACCCAGAGCGTTGTCATCAATGGGAACTTACTGGTAAACAGGTATGTGATAAAGTGGGTTATCACAATAGACCTATCTGATCCTCAGCTCTCGAGGTGAGTGAGGTTAGTGTCTCTAGCACAGTGTACCGTGCTTTTTTGAAAGTTTCCGATTGACTTCTTGGCTAGTCCTTTACCGATTCGAGATGATGTGATAGTAAGTCATTAGGTCCATTCACTTTGTATTGGAGACACAGTTTGTTTGACCCTGTGAGCGTTGAGGGATAGCACATATGCAAATATTTACGACCGTGTCTTCCCCACAGTCATCCCCATGGGCTTTTGGCTGGTGTCCAGTGAAGTGACGCTGAGTTTGCCTGACATCAGTGTTGATCCTTGATCACTGAAAGTACCGGGTGGAGTTTGTGTGCCTATCATGACAGAGTACCCAGGCTATTTCCAGATACTGGATAACGCAAGTCGTTTCCTTTAACGTAGATTTCTTAATGTCTTGACAGAAACCTGAAAAGACATCACTGTACACCTGACATGGAAGGAGATGGCAGACGTGGCTGGTATGTCCACAGGTGGTGAGGATGTGGGCCTCAACCCCGGCACAGGACGTCTGATCTCCAGATAGCTAGGTAATTGACGGTGGTGTCTCTTAGCGTTGGGACCCTGATTTCTTTGCAGGTATTCGGGTACGATTTGATAGTCCTTACTGATTCTAGAAACCATGAGGGTTTACCGGTTATGTTTTAGAAAAGACTTTTACTTAGCCTTGTGAGTGTTGAGACGTTGCCATATCCATGTAATTAATATATGCCCTCAACCACAGCCATAACCGTGAAAAGGTTGCAGGTGTCCTGTGAAGACATATTTCCTAACTAGTGATGATTTTGACCTTGGAGGACTGCAAGCATTCAGGTAGAGCTGATATGTCTCATGAGGATAAAGCGACCAAGCTTATTGCAGGTGTCCTGGTAGAACAAATTGTGTCCCTTGACACATGTGTTGTATTGTGTTTTGTAGGTGCCCGTCAACGAGTTCAATGCACCTGACAAGGGTCATCAAGGCAGGGACATTTCTGGCCTTCAGGTATATGATGAGGTGTACCTTCACTGTATCAGACCCTCTGATCTTCATGCATCTATTTATGCTAAGTTTTGTTAATTGCTTGAACTTGTTTACCATGTGGGTTATTTAAAGCATTCTGGGAGAAATGATAGTATTTTTACCAAGTCTAGCAAACATATTATCCCCCTATTTGATGTTTTAGAAGAAATTTACATTTAACCATGTGAATATTTAGTGATTCGTGGCTATTCACGTAACAATCATGGAGTTGCGGGTCACACGCGTTACCATGGTATTCTGGTAGGTGAGGGATGAAGACATAATGGCGTCTGACAGTGGCCTAGACGTTGGCGTACTGCAAGACCCCAGGTAGGTTTGATGGGTCCTACAGTGATGGAAGCATACACAGATACTGCCCATGTCCTGGTAGAGGGGGTTATACATGAACCCATTTATCATACGTGGTTTTCACTTGATCTTAGCCAAGACGCTGAGGAGTGATGTCACAATGTGTTTTTCCCTGTCCTGTGCAGAAATCACAGTGAGCCTCATACTGACCAGACCTAGGACTGTGCCTTTCCAGGTGAGTGATAACACGGGCCTTCACCCTGGAAACATCCTAGCCATCTGATAAGTGGATAAGTGTGGATGGATTTCCCAAGTTGTTGTTAGTGTGCTTTTGTCTTTGTGTTTTTTTGACAGGTATTCGGGTAAGGAATGATACGGTCCCCACAAATGGTAGGATGCATGCTAGTGAGTATTTTAAAGTTTAGATAGAATGTGTGTTTAGCCCTAGTGGTGACAGAGGGATACACAGGTGTGCAAGTCCCTTATCCTACGGGGCCACAGCACAGTCATGAGCCTGAAATTGTATAGGTACTCAGGAGATGATGGTTTCTCTAACAGTGGAGTTGACCTTGAAGTTCTAGTTCGGCCAAGGTCCAAAGGGCTGATGATTCCTCTAATGATGGAAATATCTTACATGTCAGTTGTGTTTTTTCAGGTCATGGTAGTCAGTCATGTTACAGTGACCCTGGTTATGCTCTTTCATGGGACCCTGCTAGTCACCTGGTAAGTGGTATTGTGGATGTGACAGTGTAGTTGAGATCACCTGTTCTTGAGATGTGTAGGTAAGTGAGGAGGGTGTCCCAAACACTAACCACAGGGTTACTATGTTCTCTCTGCAGATATCTTGTTAAAGTCTTTGTGTTGCACACATATGAGATGATGTCACATTAACTCATTAGACCTCCCTATTTTCTGATGTGTATGTAATTAATGATGTTTTGAATGCTCTTACATTACACATGCTTTTGGCTTATATGCAGTAGTTTAACTTGTAAACACCGTATTCTTGCAGGAGTCCTGTTTAAAACATGATGCTCTCTCTGATAAAAGTGTCGATCCAAATTAAAGGAATCACCAAAGTAGAGTTGATGTGTTCCATAATAATGGAAGTAAAAAGGAATAGTAGCAGGTGTTCTGGTAGAACAGTTTGTACTTCAACAGACTCTTTCAATGTGTTTGTTCAGGTTCTTGTCAAGAAAACCCAGTGAACCTCACGGTATTCACTGATGGAAGCTTGCTCTTAACCTGGTAAGGGATGAAGTGGGTTCCACCACCATCCAGACCATGTGATCTTCCATAGGAAGGTGGGTGAGGTTGATGTCCCTGACATTTGTGGTACCGTGTTTGTTTGCAGGTATCCCGTTAAGGCCTTCGCTACTATGCAGGTATGAGATGACGTGACATTGACTTAGACATTATTTTCAGAGCGCTGTGTGACTAACGATATTATTCAGGCTCTTACATAACTTAGTGTTAGACATGTAGGCAGTTAAGACATTCAGTTGTCGCTAACAATCACAGTATGCGTGAGAATTTCTTGTTTAGAGAGAATGTGTTTTGGACTGATAGGGGGACTTTCAGCATCCAGGGAATTCATCATATTGTTCATCACTGTGTTATTAACGATAGCCATTTTGCAGGTATTCCTTCAAGAGAGGAAGGTGGCTCCTACTGCGGCTGACTTCAGAGTTTTGCAAGTGTTCAGGTATTATTGTTGGGTGCTGAAATGATAGAAATGACCAAGGCAATTTGGAGGTGTAGAGGTAGAATGATACATG
Organism: Prionailurus bengalensis; assembly: GCF_016509475.1. Classification (NCBI taxonomy): domain Eukaryota; kingdom Metazoa; phylum Chordata; class Mammalia; order Carnivora; family Felidae; genus Prionailurus; species Prionailurus bengalensis. Next base: position 10,128,373 of record NC_057361.1, read on the forward strand.
GACCAGACACTTTTTTCACGATGTGTTTTTCGAGTCATGTCAAGACCTCCCTGTGAGCTTACCAATGATAACATGGGACGTTGCTGTTACCGAGGTAAGTGATGTGGGCCTGATTCATAGCACAGATCATCTGATCTTCACATACAGACATAAGAGGTGATGGGTATCTCTAATATTTCTTTTTAACACACTTCTGAATAGTATTCAAATCATAGAGGATAGATTCCATCCAATTCTGGGAACCATTGTTTTTCACACTTTATATTAAAGTGAAAAATTATGTCTACCTCTGTGAGTGTTGAAGGATTGTGTGTATCCAAACAATTGTCATGATGTTCTGTCCCCAGTAAGTAACCATGGTATTTTTATAAGGTTCCTGTTATGAAATGATGATGTTATCTGACCTTGGTGTTGACCTTGAATTAATTGAAGGATCCTTGATATGCTTTGTGATGATAGAGTGTCCATGGTTATTTGCAAATGTTCTGGCTAAAAAAAAAAAAAAAGTTGTATCCCTTGATACATACTTCAAAAAATGTGTTTTGGGTTCTTGTCAAGAGACCATGATGAACCAGAAGTCATTAACAGGGGGGACGTCTCTGGTATGCAGGTAAGTGAGGACAAGCACATCACAGACCTTCTGATCTTTGTCCGTCTGGGTGAATGATGCTGGATTGTCAAAACCTGTTTGACTGCGTGAGTTATTAGGAGGTGTTCAGGTAAACAAGCAATCATAATGTTTTGCTAATTTTAACAATCATTATCCTGCTGTCCTGTTGTACAGGTAATATACGTTTAACTATGTGAGTGTGGAGTAATTTCCATTTTTCTGGGTAATTCCTGGATTTCCACCTCACAATTGTACCCATGGCAATTTAGAGATGTGTAGTCAGGAAATAATGTGTGTAAATTTGGCGAACCCTTTCTGTCTGTCTGTTTCTCTCTCACACACACAATAAGTAAAGAAACTTAGGGAAATAAAAGAAGTGACAGATTCCTTAGCCATTCTAATAACCATGAGTTTCTACTTTGCATATTTTAGAGAAAATTTATGCTTAATCCTGTAAGTATCGAGAAATTGGTCCCGTCTGGGTAATTGTATCGTATACTCACCACAGTAGAAACCATAGGATTTTTTCAGGTATCCGGTCAACTAGTGTTAGTCTCTCCTGAAAACGGTGCGTTGATCTTGATTTGGTACAAGTGTGCTGGTGGAATTCATGGGTTCCATAATAATGGAAGGGAACAAGTTCACGTGCAGGTGTCTTGGGAGAACGCATTGTATATTAAACACATTTCTGTGTGTTTCCTCAGGTTCTTGGTAAGAAAACAGGGTGAACTGAAAATGGTTCACATACCCTTGCTAGTAAGCAGGTAAGTGTCAAAGTGAATCCGACTACAATGAAGACCATGTGACCTTGAGTATCTAGGTAAGCGAGGGTGATATCCCTAACATTGGTGTTATTGTGGCTTATTTTTTGATTTTTGTCGGTATCAGGTTAGTATCTTTGCTAGTGTGCGGGTATGAGATGGTGTGATATTAACTGATTAAAGACCTTTGTTTTAAAGATTTTATTTTTAAGTAATTTCTGCACCCTCCATGGGGCTCAAACTCACAACTGTAAGATCCAGAGTCACATGCTCCACCGACCGAGCCAGGCAGGTACCCCTAAAGACATTTCTATATTCAGGTATCTACATAATTTATCACTTCAAGTCTCTTCAGTTTACTTTCTTTATGGGATGTATTCAGTTAAGAGTTGACTGTGTCCCTTATAATGCTGGTAGCAATACGATTTTTTTGTGTTCTTGTTTGGAAATAAGATCACTTAACATAGCAGTTACAAATTTGCAGATGTGGTGGAAGTTTCTCATATTGTCCTTCGCTCCTTTATTGACTATGGAATTAGTATAAGTAATTTGAAGAGACGAAGGTGCGTCTTCCTAGAGATTGACCTTGGAGTTCTGCAAGGATCCGTGGGTCCTGAAATGATACAGTGACCAAGGGAATGTGCAGGTGTAGTGGTAGAATGAGACGGCGCCCATAATATTTTTTGCAACGTTTTTCTTTTTTCAGACTCGTATCATTGAATCCCACTGAGCCTATTGATGATAGCTAACGTAAGACATTGCTAATGTCACAGTAGAGATGATGTAGGCCTTAGCCACAGCACCGACCATCTGATCTTCAGACTGCTAGGTAAGTGCTGATGGTGTCCCTAACACTTGTCGTTACCATGAATTCTCTGCAGGTATTCAGGTAGGAAATGACAGATCGCTTACTAATTCTCAAAACCACGCGTTTTTGGTGTTTAGAGAAAAGTCTCGTTTAACTCTAATGAGGGATTGCACATATCAGGTGTTTGTCAGTATGTCTCAACCACAGGAGTGATGGTGGAAATTTTGCAGGTGCTCCGTAGAAGTTGTGTTACCTGACAATAGTCTTGACCTTGGAGTCCTACAGCTATTCGAGCAGAGGTAATGCTTCCATAATGATGGAAGTGACCCAGATTACTTATTGGTGTCCTGGTAGAACAAACTGTGTCCTTTCACACGTGTATCGTAATGTGTTTTCCAGGTTTCCTGTCAAGAGATTATGATGAAACTCACACTAGTGATTCTCTGGGGACATTTCTGGTCTCCGGACAAGTGGTGATGTTCACCTTCGCCATTTCAACCCATCTGATCTTCTCGTATCTGGATGAATGTTATCGGTGGACTAAACTTGCTTAGCACATGTGTTTTGGTTTTTTTTTTTTAATAATCAGGTGAGAAATGACAGCATTTTACCAGTTACTGAAATCATGCTGTTCTAGTGTTTTCTATCTCAGAGAAAATGTATGTTTACTTATTTGAGTGTTAGGTGAATCCGGATGTGAATAGCCATAATCATGGAGTTGTGTGGTATAGTAATAACTTTGATGTCTTTCCACGTGAATAGGGAAGAGGTGATTGTGTGTCTGTCTTCGGGATACACCTTGAGGGACTGCAACAATCCAGGAAGAGTTGACGGGTCCTGCGCTGATGGCAATGAACAAGATGATGTGCAGTGGCCTAGTCGAAGAGGAGACACATTTTTCACGAAGTGTTTTTGAATTACCATCAAGTGATCATGGTAGATTTCCAAATAGTCATTGATGGGACTTAGTTTACATTCAGGTACGTGATGATATGGGCCTGAAGCACCCTACAAATGGGTTTTCAGATATTGAGGTGAGGGTAGACGGTCTACCTAACTGTTCTGTTGCCATGTTTCTATGCAGGTATTCACATCAAAGATGATACTGTCCATTACCAGTAAGTATGAGCCCCTATTCATTTTTTTTTTAATTTAGATATAATGTGTATTTAACCTCAGTAGTGATAAAGGGACGTGCATTTCCGGGGAACTTCTCCTGTTGCACATCTCCTTGGCCATGAGATTTCTCTTCTCTTTCTAGAAGAGATTTTAGTGCGTTTAACAGTGGTGTGGAGCTCAAGTTCTACCAAGATCCGTGTCGTGTTCTGTTTTCCCTGATGACGGACGTGACCCAGGTTATTTGTAAATAAACTATTTCTTTTTGCAGGTTAACAAGTTGTATCCTGCCACTTGCTTGTTATAAGTATGTTTCTTAAGATTCTAGCAGTCCGGACACCACAGTGATAGACAGTGGTCGTCAGTAGGAACTTTCCGGTAACCAGCTATGTGATACTGTGGATGTCACCAATTAGTGGAGACCAACTGTTCTTGAGATGTCTAGGTAAGTGACGATGGTGTCCCAAACACTGACCACAGCGTTAACATGTCTTTTCTGCAGGTATCATGTTCAAGTTTTGCTGTTGCACAGGCATGAGATGATGTCACGTCAATTCATTAGACATCCCTATTTTCCAATATGCATGTGATTATTGATGTTTGAATACTCTTCCGTTACACATACTTCTGGCTTATAGGCAGTAGTTTAATTTGTCCCTAATAGTCCTGGTAAAAACGATATTTCGCTGTATACTTGATCAGGGATTGTGTTTCCTACACTCCCCCTGATGAGAGGTTCTGCACGTATCCAGATGATCTATCATATTGTCCGTCTTCATAATCCTGAATGTGGAAATTTTACACGTCTCTCTTTAAGGGAAGAAGGTATTTCCCACCAGGGTTTAGTCCCGGACTTCTGCAAGTATGCAGCTAGTGGTGATGCCTCTCAAAATGATGCACTTGACCAATGGAATCTGCAGCCGATCACATAGAAGAAAGTATGTGCTGAACGTATTTTCCACAATGTGTTTTTCAGGTTTATGTGAAGCTCTCCTGATTGATAGGCTCAGCTATCGTATTTAAGGAGGCATATGGAAGTATCTAGATTAGTGGTGATGTGGGCCTAAACCACAGCACAGATCATGTGATCCTAATATGTAGGTAAGTGATTGTGTCCCTAACACTTCTGTTACTATGATTTTGTTGCTGGTGTTCAGCTGAGAGATGATAGAGTCCTTACCGTGTCTAAGTGACCATGACTTTACCCTTTTTAAATTTTGGAGACCACTTACATTTAATCCTGTGAGTCTTCACACTTGAATGTATCCCTAATTGTCAAAGAGCTTCCATGCCAAGTTAAACACCATATTGTTGCAGGAGTCCATGATGGTCTGTCTGACAAAAGTGTTGACCCAGATTCATGGAAGCATCAAAGTAGAGTTGATGTGTTCCATAATAATGGAAGTGAAAAGGATTATTAGCAAGTGTTCTGGTAGAAGAGTTGTGTACTTAAACATATTTTTCCTATGTGTCTCTTCAGATGCTTGTCAAGAAAACCCAGTGAACCTCACAGTATTCACTGATGGAAGCTTGCTCTTGACGTGGTTAGTGATAGAGTGGGTTCTACCACCATCCAGACCACGTGATCTTCCATAGGAAGGTCGGTGAGGGTGATGTCCCTTATATTTGTGTTACCGTGTTTGTTTGCAGGTATCCCGTTAAGGTCTTTGCTACTAAACGGTACGAGATGATGTGACGTTTTCTTATTAGAGACATTCTCATTTTCAGGTATTTACATTATTAATGTTCATGACTCTTACATTTATCTTAATTTTGGGCATGTATTCTGTTAAGACATTAATACATCCCTAAGAACACTGGAAGAATGTAATTTTCTGTGTTCTTGTTTGGGGATACTGTGTATTTAATACTTGTAGTGATAGGATGATATAGGTATTCTATTACATAGTCTGTCGTAGCATTATGGACCATGGAGTTTTTGCAAGTATCCATCAAGAGGAGAAGGTTGGTCCTCCTCACTTTTTAACCTGAGAGTTTTACAAGTAACCGAGACAGATTTCAAGTGTAGAGGGAAAAGAATTCACTCTCTACAACGTGGTTTTCAGGTTCTTGTCAGAACATTCCGGTAAGGTAAGCCTCTTATTGGTAGTTAACGTGGGACATTGCCAATGTCAAGGTTAGTGACAAAGTGGGCCTGACCCACAGTACATGCCATCTGTCCTATACCTAAGGAAGTCCTAGCTTGCCTAAGCTTTTTGTTGCCCTATGTCTCTTGCTTGCCATTTGTCTGTTAGTTTAGGTATTTAGTTTAGAAATGCGACTATCCTTCTCAATACTCGTAACCACGTACCTTCCTTTTTTTTGAGAAAATGTATGTTTAACCCTGTGAGTTTTGAGTGATGTATGGGTGTCCACCTAATGATTATGGAGTTCCCTGTTCCAGTAGTAACCCTGTGTCCCTTGACAGCAGTTAGGAGGCGAGGGTGTTTTTAACAGTGGCGTAGACCTTGGACAACTGCAGTATCCAGGGAGAGATGAGGTGTCTCATGAGGGTGAAAAGGACGGAGGTCCTTTGCAGGTGTTCCGGTGGACAATACGTGTCCATCTGACCACGTATCACAATGTGGTTTTCAGGTTCCCATCAAGAGCTCATGGTGAACTTCCTCATGGTTTTTACCAGCGACATCCTTGTCTTGCAGTAAGTGGTGATGTGCCTTAAGCATCCCCCCCGACCTTCTGTCTTGAGATGTCTAGGTAAGTGACGATAATATCACTAACACTTGTGTGACCACGGTTGTGTGTGTGTGTGTGTGTGTGTGTGTGTGTGTGTGTGTGTAAAAATAGTACCTCAGACAAGGCCAGTAAGCATTATTAGCTCTCACAGGCTTAAGAGTTTAGGGGCACCTAGCCCATCCGTGGAGCATGTGACTCTTGATCTTGGGTTGTGAGTTCAAGCCCCGCCGTGGGCCTAGAGCTTACTTAAAAATAAATAAATACGTAAGAGCTTATGTTTAATGTGTGTTGAACATAAATAGTGACCGAGATCTATGCAGGTAAGTTATCCAGGCTTCATACCCCAGTGTTGACCATAAGATTTTTCCAGGTGGTCAGTCAAGAGGTAATGGTGTCTCTAATATCCATGTAGACCATGAAGTTCTGCCAGGATCCAGGTAATTTTGATGGTTCCCACAATGAGGAAATTGACCAAAATTCTTTACAGGCCCCCTGGAAGAACACGTTGTTGCCTTACACACATTTTTGACACCTCTTTTTTCAGGTTCCTGTCAAGAAATCACTGTGAACGTAATAATGGTCCTGAACAAAATCTTGTTAGTAACCAGTGAAGGGATAAAGAGTGTTACTTACAGTGAAGACCATCTAATCTTCACATTATCAAAGCAAGTGAGAATGAGGTCTCTAACATTTGTGTTCTCATCTTTTTGCAGATAAGCCATCAAGGTTTTGCTAGTAAACAGGTATGAGATGGTGTGACATTGACGTAGACATGATTTTCAGAGCTCTTTGTGACTAATGATATTGTTCAGGCTCTTACAGTAACCTAGTGTCAGGCACGTATGCAGTTAAGAACTTAAGTTGTCCCTGACAATCGTAATATGCCTGAGAATTTCTTATTGTTTAGGGATAATATGTTTTGGACTGATAGTGGGACTTTCAGACATCCAGATAATTCATCATATTGTCCATCGCTGTGTTACTTACCGTGGGATGATTGCGGATAATCCTTCCAGAGAGGAAGGTGGCGCTTACTAGGGGCTGACCTCAGAGTTTTGCAAGTTTTCAGGTATTACTGATGGGTCCTGAAATATGATACAAATGACCAAGGGAATTGGCAGTTGTCCATCAGGATAAACTTGTACCAAACGTGTTTTTCGCAGTGTGTTTGTCAGGTTCTTGTCGAGACATCACGACGAACCTACTGATGGTCAGTAATGGGGAACTTTCTGCAAGGAGGCAGATAAAAGAATGTGGGCCTAAACCTCAGGCCATCTGGTCTCCAGATAGCTAGGTAAGTGATGACGTTTATAACATTTCTCATTCCCATTACGTTCCTGCAGGTGTTGAGGTAAGAGACAATGTAGCCTTTACCAGTAATAAAAACCGTGAGTTCTCCCCTTTATGTTTAGAGAACATCTATAGCCCTGTTCGTGTCGAAGGATGGTTCTTGTACAGGTGATTGTCATGGAGTTCACACCCCAGTAGGACCCAGAGAATGTGGCAGATGTCCAGTTGATGTGCTCCATAGTAATGCGAGTGAAAAGGTTATGTTCAGGTGTTCTAGTAGCATCATTTGCATTTCAAACCCATTGTTGCTTGTGCTTTTACAGGTTCTTGTCAAGAGAACACAGTGAACCTTCCACCGGTTTGGAACGCATCCTTACTAGTAACCAGGTAAGCCATACAGTGGGTCTCACTACACTGCAGACCAATGTAATCCCCAATATCTAGGTAAGTGAGGGTGGTGTCCCTAACACTGTGTTACTGTGTTCATTTGCACATACCCTTTTAAGGTCTTTGCTTGCCCACAGGTATGCAATAATGTGACATCAACTCAATAGAGACGTTCTTATTTTTAGATACCTGCATATTAATGTGTTTCAGGTTCTGGTATTCACATTGTTTTTGGCGGGTATTCTGTTAAGAAATCAGTGTGTTGCTAAAATGCTAGTAAGAATGAGAGTTTTATCCTTGTTCAGAGATACTGTATTTTTTAGAACGAGTAGCGATGGAAGGATATGCAGGTACTCGGGTAATTGAGAGTATCGTCCGTCACAGTATTCTTGACCGTGGCTTTTTTGTAGGTATCCCTGCGGAGAGGAACCAGTCTCTTCCTAGCTTTGAGCTTGGAGTTCTGCAAGTACGCAGGTAGTGTCGATGGATCCCAAAACAATACAAGTGACCAGGGGAATTTGCAGGTGTATGGGTTAAATAAGACACAAACAAAATTTCCACAGTGTGTTTTTCAGATTCACTTCAGGACATGACGGTGAGTCTGTCAATAGTAGTTCATGTGAGACCCTGGTGGTATGAACGTAAGTGATGATGTGGGCCCCAGCACAGACCATCTGATTTGCATATGCATGGGCAAGTGATTAAGTGTTCTAACACTTCTCCTTACCGTGATTTTTTTTTTTTTGGCAAGTATTCGGGGGAAAAAAATGATGTGTTTTCTACAGTTGGTAAAACCAAGTTTTCACTTTTATATCTCCAGAAGGTTTATGTTGAACACTGTGAGGCGTTACATACATCCAAGTATTTATCTTGTGTTCCCTCCGTGGTACTATTTATATGATATTTAGAAGCGTCCGAACACTGACAGTTTTCTGACGTTGTTGCTAACTTTTAATTACAAGTACTCAGAGTTGGTTTGTTCCGTTATGATGAAGTGAACAATCTTTTTTGCAGGTGTCATGGTAGAAAAAGTTGTTTCCATTAACCCTGATTTCGTAACGTGTTTTCCAGATCCTTGTCAAGACCTCAGGACGAACTTAGCAGCAGTCAATAATAGGGGCGGATAGCCTGTTGATATGCAGGTAAGGCCACCCGATCTCCAGATACCTAGGTAAGGGATAACAGTGTCTCTAAGGGTCGTTACCATGATTTCTTTGCAAGTATTCGGGTAGGAATTGATAGTCCTTTCTAATTCTAGAAAGTGTGAGTTGTTAGCGTTTGTATTTTAGAAAAGATGTCTGTTTAGCCCTGTGAGTGTTAAGGGATCCCTTTGAGTGTTAAGGGATATTTATCATGATGCTTCCGACCATAGCAATGACCATGGAAATTTTGCAGGTGTCCTGTAAAGAAATACTGTCTTCCCTGACAACAATGGTCTTGATCTTGGAGTACTGCAAGCCTGCAGGTAGAGTTGACGTTCTCATAATAGCGAAAGTGACCAAGGTGCCTTAGAGGTGTTCTGCTTACAGCAGGTCACATCCCTTTACACATATGTCATAATGTATTTGTCAGGTTCCTTGAAGATCCTGAAGCACTTAACAGTGGTCGGTAATGGGGGACATTTCTTGTGTCCAGGTAAGCGGTGATGTGTATCTTTACCACCTCAGACCCTCTGATCTCTCCGTGTGTGTGTGTGTGTGTGTGTGTGTGTGTGTGCACGCGCAGAAGGACTGCAACAATCCGGGAAGAGCGGAAGGGTCCTGCAGTGAGGGCAAAGAACAAGATGATGTGCCGAGGCCTAGTAGAAGAGGAGTGTCCATAGACGCGTCGTTCACAAAGTGTCTTTTAAATTACCATCGAATGGGCATGGTAAATTTGAAAATGGTCGTTGATGGGACTTTGCTTCTATTCAGGTACGTGATGACAGGGGCCTTAAGCACCCTGTACGTTGATTTTCAGATATGTAGGTGAGGGCAGATGGTGTTCCTAACTGTTCTGTTACCATGTGTCTATGCAGGTATTCAGTTCAGACCTGATACTGTCCCAACCAGTGCTGGTGAGTATGAGCCCTTAGGTATTTATTTGTTAAAATTTAGATCTAATGTGTATTTAACCTCGGTAGTGGTAAAGGGATGTGCAGGTCCAGAGAACTTCTCCTCTTGCACAACAAGTATTGACCATGAGATTTCTACAAGTGCTGCTAGAAGAGATGTTAGTGTGTCTAACAATGGTCGGCCAAGACCCGTGTTGTGTTATGCTTTCCCCAAGTGACCAAGGTTATTTGCAAATACACTGTTTTTTTTGCAGGTAAACAAGTTGTATCCTGCCACAGGCTTGTTGAGTGTTTGTCTGAAGATTCTAGCACTCCTGATATCACAGTGACCCAGACCGTTGTTTTTCGTGGGAACTTGCTGGTAACCAGGTATGTGATAAAGTGGGTTATCCCAATACACCTATCTGATCCTCAGCTCTCGAGGTGAGTGAGGTTAGTGTCTCTAGCCCAGTGTACCGTGCTTTTTTGAAAGTTTCCTATTGACTTCTTTGCTACGTTAGCGATAGGAGATGCTGTGGTATTAACTCATTAGGTACATTCACTTTGTATTGGAGACACAGTTTGTTTGACCCTGGGAGCGTTGAGGGATAACACATATGCAAATATTTGCAACCGTGTCTTCCTCACAGTCCTCCCCATGGGCTTTCTGCTGGTGGCCAGTGAAGTGACGCTGAGTTTGTCTGACATCAGTGTTGATCCTTGATTACCGAAAGTACCAGGTGGAGTTTGTGTGCCTCTCATGACGGAGTACCCAGGCTATTTCCAGATAACTGGCTAACGCAAGTCGTTTCCTTTCACGTAGATTTCATAATGTCTTGACAGAAACCTGAAAAAGACATCGCTGTGCTCTTAACATTGATGTTAATGGCAGACGTGGCCGTTATGTCCGCAGGTAAGTGAGGATGTGGGCCTCAACCCCGGCACAGGCCGTCTGATCTCCAGATAGCTAGGTAAGTGACGATGGTGTCTCGTAGCGTTGGGACCCTGATTTCTTTGCAGGCATTCGGGTACGATTTGATAGTCCTTACTGATTCTAGAAACCATGAGGGTTTACCGGTTATATGAGTGTGAGTGTTGGGAGATTGCCATATCCATGTAATTAACATATGCCCTCAACCACAGCCATAACCGTGAAAAGGTTGCAGGTGTCCTGTGAAGACATATTGTCCTAACTGGTGATGATTTTGACCTTGGAGGACTGCAAGCATTCAGGTAGAGCTGATATGTCTCATGAGGATAAAGCGACCAAGCTTATTGCAGGTGTCCTGGTAGAACAAATTGTGTCCCTTTACACATGTGTTGTATTGTGTTTTTTAGGTGCCTGTCAACGAGTTCAATGCACCTGACAAGGGTCATCAAGGCAGGGACATTTCTGGCCTTCAGGTATATGATGAGGTGTACCTTCACTGTATCAGACCCTCTGATCTTCGTGAATCTATTGGTGCTATGTTTTGTTAATTGCTTGAACTTGTTTACCATGTGGGTTATGTGAAGCATTCTGGGAGAAATGATAGTATTTTTACCAAGTGTAGCAAACATATTATCCCACCATTTGATGCTTTAGAGGAAATTTACATTTAACCATGTGAATATTTAGTGATTCATGGCTACTCACGTAGTAATCATGGAGTTGTGGGTCACACACGTTACCATGGTATTTTCGTAGGTGAGCGATGAAGGCATAATGGCGTCTGACAGTGGCCTAGACCTTGGTATACTGCAAGACCCCAGGTAGGTTTGATGGGTCCTACAGTGATGGAAGCGTACACAGATACTTCCCATGTCCTGTTAGAGGGGGTTATACATGGAACCATTTATCATATGTGGTTTTCACTTGATCTTAGCCAAGACGCTGAGGAGTGATGTCACAATGTGTTTTTCCCTGTCCTGTGCAGAAATCACAGTGAGCCTCATACTGACCAGACCTAGGACTGTGCCTTTCCAGGTGAGTGATAACGTGGGCCTTCACCCTGGAAACATCCTAGCCATCTGATAAGTGGATAAGTGTGGATGGATTTCCCAAGTTGTTGTTAGTATGCTTTTGTCTGTTTTTTTTTTTTTTGACAGGTATTCGGGTAAGGAATGATACGGTCCCCACAAATGGTAGGATGCATGCTAGTGAGTATTTTAAAGTTTAGATAGAATGTGTGTTTAGCCCTAGTGGTGACAGAGGGATGCACAGGTGTGCAAGTCCCTTATCCTACGGGGCCACAGCACAGTCATGAGCCTGAAATTGTATAGGTACTCAGGAGATGATGGTTTCTCTAACAGTGGAGTTGACCTTGAAGTTCTAGTTCGGCCAAGGTCCAAAGGGTTGATGATTCCTCTAATGATGGCAGTAAGTTACATGTCAGTTGTGTTTTTTCAGGTCATGGTAGTCAGTCATGTTACAGTGACCCTGGTTATGCTCTTTCATGGGACCCTGCTAGTCACCTGGTAAGTGGTATTGTGGATGTGACAGTGTAGTTGAGATCACCTGTTCTTGAGATGTGTAGGTAAGTGAGGAGGGTGTCCCAAACACTAACCACAGGGTTAACATGTTCTCTCTGCAGATATCTTGTTAAAGTCTTTGTGTTGCACACATATGAGATGATGTCACATTTACTCATTAGACCTCCCTATTTTCAGATGTGTTTGTAATTAATATTGTTTTGAATACTCTTACATTACACAAGCTTTTGGTTTATATGCAGTAGTTTAATTTGTAAACACCGTATTCTTGCAGGAGTCCTGTTAAAACATGATGGTCTCTGTGATAAAAGTGTCGACCCAAATTAAAGGAATCACCAAGGTAGAGTTGATGTGTTCCATAATGGAAGTAAAATGGATTATTAGCAGGTGTTCTGGTAGAACAGTTGGTACTTCAACAGACTTTTCCTATGTGTTTGTTTTTAGGTTCTTGTCAAGAAAACCCAGTGAACCTCGTGGTATTCACTGATGGAAGCTTGCTCTTAACCTAGTAAGTGATGAAGTGGGTTCCACCACATTCCAGAGCACGTCATCTTCCATAGGAAGGTGGGTGAGGTTGATGTCCCTGACATTTGTGTTACCATGTTTGTTTGCAGGTATCCCGTTAAGGCCTTTGCTACTATGCAGGTATGAGATGATGTGACATTGACTTAGACACTACGGACCAGGAGATTTCTGCAGAAGAAACGATGGTGTCTCTAACAGTGTCAACTTTGAATTCTGCCAAGATCGAGATAGTGTTGAAGCTTCCCCATTAACGGAGGTGACCAAGATTAATAGCAGGAGTCGTGGCAGCACACGTTGTATTCTTTCTCTCTTTCTTTTTTTGGAAAAAGGTTGTGTTCTTAAACACAATCATTGCACGTGTTTTCTCAGGTCCCAGGCACGAAGTCACAGCAAGTGTGACAACGGTCATTATTGGGACAATGTTTGTAAGCAAATGAGCGAGAATGTAGGTCTTTCTATGATGTAGACTATCTCATCTCCAGTGTCTAGGTTAGGATGTGTCCCCAGCACATGCGTTCTGCTTTTGTACGTATCCCGTTAAGGTCTTTGCTAAGAGAGGTGTGATGTGATCAGACAGACACTCACTACAGACTTTTTGTTCTTTTCGGACACCTAGGTAGTTAAGGTTCCTAAGACCCTTCCACGAACGTCGTTTGGGGGCCCATAGACAGTTAAGCATTTGATGTGAACTGAGCACTTCTGGTAAGCATGAGTATTCACTGTCTTCTTATAGAGGTAATGTATTTTTATACTCCTAGTGGTAACAGATACGCCGGTAAGCATGGAAATTTTGCAGATGTCCCTTTAAGTAAAGGAAGTAACCTTCTGAGGGAGAAGTAACTTCTGAGGGAGTAACCTCCGATTTAGGCAGTTAGTCAGGGGAACTTGATGAGTTACAAAATGATGCATCTGACCAAGGGAATTTTTTGTGGGTGCCCATGTGATGTGTCCTGAACACTTCGCATATTTTTCAGGGTCCTCTTAAGACCTCGACCACGCCCCTGTCAGCGGTATTTAACGTGGCGTAAAGGAGGTAAGCGATTTGGGCCTAAACCACAAGCACAGACCATCTGATCTTCCCACATGTAGGTGAGTGATGTTGATGCCCTTAATACTTCCTGTTACCCTGACCTTGTTGCAGGTATTCGGGTAAGAAATGACAGAGTCTGGGGCGCCTGGGTGGCTCAGTCAGGTCAGCGTCCCCTCTTGGTCTCAGCTCAGGTCATGATCTCACGATTTAGGAGATGGAACCCCACATCAGGCTCTGTGCTGACAGTGCAGAGCCTGCCTGGAATTCTCTCTTTCTCTTTGCCTCTTTCTATCTGCGTCTGTCTGTCTCTCTCTCTCTCTCTCTCTCTCTCTCTCTGTCTCAAAAAATAAAACGAAAAACAACCAAGAAAAAACAGAGTCCTTACGAATGCTAATAACCATCAGTTTCTACTTTGCACACTTTGGAAAAAATACGTGCTTCATCCCGTAGGAATTGAGAAGTTGATCCTGTCGAGGCAGTTGTGGTGGAGCCTCACCACTGTAGAAACCATAGGATTTTCCCAGGTTTCCAGTCAAGAAATGTTAGTCTCTGCTGACCATAGTGTTGACCTTGAATTAGTTCAAGCGCGCCAGTGGAGTTGAGGTGTTGCCTAACAATGGAAGGGAACATGTTCATGTTCAAGTGAGGAAGATGTGCCTCACATTGGCGTTAATGTGTTTCTCTTTTGAAAACTTTATGAGTATCAGATTAAAATCGTTGCTAGTGTGCATGTATGAGGTGATGTGGTATTAACTGATTAAAGACCTTTGTTTACGATTTTATTTTTCAGTAATTTCTACCCCCAGCATGGAGCTTGAGTTCACAACTCTGAGATCAAGAGTCCCGTGCTCAACCGACTGAGCCAGGCAGGTGTCCCTACAGACACTTCTGTATTGAGATATATACATGATTTATGATCTCAAGTGTCTTATGTTTATTTCGATTTGGGCATGTATTCAGTTAAGACTTTAAATGGTCCCTAATGATATTCATGGTAATAGGATTTTTTTGTATTCCTGTTTAAAAATATGTACTTAACATACTAGTGGTAGACGGATTTGCAGATATCCAGCAAATTTAACATATTGTCCTGCAGTACTTTATTGACTATGGAATCATTATCAGTAATGTGAAGAGAGGAAGGTGTGTCTTCCTAAGGATTGACCTTGGAGTTGTCCAAGTATCCGTGTAGTGTTGATGGGTCCTGAAATGATACAGGGGCCAAGGGATTTACAGGTGTAGACTTAGAATGAGACGTACACCAGAAATATTTTCTACACTGGTATTTTTTGTGGTTTTTTTTTTTTGAGACTGCTGTCAATCACAGTGACCCCGGCAATGATAGGTAACAGAGACATTGCTGATGTCACAGGAGAGATGATGTAGGCCTAAGCCACAGCACTGACCATCTGCTCTTCAGAAAGCTAGGTAAGTGCCGATGGTGTTCCTGAGAGAGAGAGAGAGAGAGTTTATGAGTTTTAGCTTGTGGGGGCGGGGAGGGGGGAGGAGAGAGAGATAGAGAGGAGAGAGAGGGGAAGAGAGTGCTCTTGCTAGGAGAAAGAGGCGGGGGGGGGAGGAGAGAGAGAGAAGAGGGAGCTCTTCCTCTCGAGAGGAAGAGAGACAGAGCAAGAGGGAGAGCGGGGGGTGGGGGAGGGAGGAAAGAGAGCAGGGGGGAGAGAGAGAGAGGGAGGGAGCCAACCCTTGTTGATACCTTGATTTCCTTCCTGGTATTCCGGCAGAAAATGACAGATTCCTTACTGCTTCTCGACAGCATGAGTTTTCAGCGTTTAGAGAAAATTCTTGTTTAACTCTGAATGATGAGGGATTGCACGTATCAGGTGTTTGTCGTTATGTCTCAACCACAGTAGTGATCATTGAAATTTTGCAGGTGCTCTGTAGAAGTTGTATTCCTTGAAAATGGTCTTGACCTTGGAGTAGTACAGCTATTCAAGCAGAGGTAATGCTTTCATAACGATGGAAATGACTCAGCTTATGTATAGGTGCCCTGCTAGAACAAGCTGTGTCCTTTCACCCATGTATCATACTGTGTTTTCCAGGTTTCCTGTCGAGGTCATGATGAACGTCCCGCTAGTGATTCTCTGGGGACATTTCTGTTCCCCAGACAAGTGATGATGTTCACCTCCACTGTTTCAAATGATCTGATCTTCTCATATCGATCGACACATGTGTGATTGATGGCCTAAACTTGCTTACCGTGTGTGTGTGTGTGTGTGTGTGTGTGTGTGTGCACGTGGTTGTTTTAGATAATCAGGTAAGAAATGACAGCATTTTGCCAATTACTGCTCTCATGCTATTCTGGTGTTTTGTATTTCAGAGAAAGACTATGTTTACTTCTGTGAGTGATAAGTCAATTCTGAAGTGAATAGCCATAATCATGGAGTTGTGTGATGGGGTAGTACCCTTGGGTTTGTGCAGGTGAGCAGGAGAGTGGTGAAGGTGTGGCTGTCTTTGGCATAGACCTTGAAGGACTGCAACAATCCGGGAAGAGCGGAAGGGTCCTGCAGTGAGGGCAATGAACAAGATGATGTGCCGTGGCCCAGTAGAAGAGGAGTGTCCATAGACGCATTGTTCGCAAAGTGGTTTTTAAATTACCATCGAGAGGTCATGGTAAATTTCAAGATGGTCATCGATTAGACTTTGCATCTATTCAAGTAAGTGATGATAAAGGATTTTCAGATATTTAGATAAGGGTAGATGGTGTTCCTCACTGTTCTGTTACCATGTGTCTATGCAGGTGTTCGGTTCAGAAATGATACTGTTCCAACCAGTGCTAGTAAGTATGAGCCCTTATTTATTTCTGTTTTTAAATTGAGATCTAATATGTATTTAACTTCAGTAGTGAATACGGGATATGCATTTCCAGGAAACTTCTCCTTTTAGCCAGCAATAGTGACCATGAGATTTCTAGAAGTACTGCTAGAAGAGATGTTAGTGTGTCTGACAATGGTGTTGACACTTAAGTTGGGCAAAATCCATATCGTGTTATGTTTTCCCTAATGATCGAAGTTACCGAGATTGTTTGAAAAAAGGCTATTTATTTATTTATTTTTTGCTGGTAAACAAGTTGTATCCTGCCACAGGCTTGTTGAGTTTTTGTGTCAAGATTCTAGCAGTCCTGACATCACAGTGACCCAGACCGTCGTCATCAATGGGAACTTGCTGGTAAACAGGTATGTGATAAAGGGGGTTATCACAATACGCACATCTGATCCTCAGCTCTCCAGGTGAGTGAGGTTAGTGTCTCTAGCACAGTGTACCGTGCTTTTTTGAAAGTTTCCGATTGACTTCTTGGCTAGTTCTTTACCGTTTCGAGTTGATGTGATAGTAAGTCATTAGGTCCATTCACTTTGTATTGGAGACACAGTTTGTTTGACCCTGTGAGCGTTGAGGGATAACACATATGCAACTATTTACGACTGTGTCTTCCCCACAGTCCTCCCCATGGGCTTTCTGCTGGTGGCAGGTGAAGTGACGCTGAGTTTGTCTGACATCAGTGTTGATCCTTGATTACCGAAAGTACCAGGTGGAGTTTGTGTGCCTGTCATGACAGAGTACCCAGGCTATTTCCAGATACTGGCTAACACAAGTCGTTTCGTTTAACGTAGAGTTCATAATGTCTTGACAGAAACCTGAAAAAGACATCGCTGTGCTCTTAACATTGATGTTAATGGCAGACGTGGCTGTTATGTCCGCAGGTAAGTGAGGATGTGGGCCCCAACCCCGGCACAGGCCGTCTGATGTCCAGATAGCTAGGTAAGTGACGATGGTGTCTCGTAGCGTTGGGACCCTGATTTCTTTGCAGGTATTCATGTACGATTTGATAGTCCTTACTGATTCTAGAAACCATGAGGGTTTACCGGTTATGTTTTAGAAAAGACTTTTACTTAGCCTTGTGAGTGTTGAGACGTTGCCATATCCATGTAATTAACATATGCCCTCAACCACAGCAATGACCGTGAAAAGGTTGCAGGTGTCCTGTGAAGACATATTTCCTAACTGCTGATGATTTTGACCTTGGAGGACTGCAAGCATTCCGGTAGAGCTGATACGTCTCATGAGGATAAAGTGACCAAGCTTATTGCAGGTGTCCTGGTAGAACAAGTGGTGTCCCTTGACACATGTATTGTGTTTTTTAGGTGCCCGTCAACGAGTTCATTGCACCTGACAAGGGTCATCAAGGCGGGGACATTTCTGGCCTTCAGGTATATGATGAGGTGTACCTTCACTGTATCAGATCCTCTGATCTTCATGAATCTATTTGTGCTCAGTTTTGTTAATTGCTTGAACTTGTTTACCATGTGGGTTATGTGAAGCATTCTGGGAGAAATGATAGTATTTTTACCAAGTCTAGCAAACATATTATCCCACCGTTTTATGTTTTAGAGGAAATTACATTTATCCATGTGAATATTTAGTGATTCGTGGCTATTCACGTAACAATCACGGAGTTGCGGGTCACACGCGTTACCATGGTATTCTGGTAGGTGAGGGATGAAGACATAATGGCGTCTGACAGTGGCCTAGACCTTGGCGTACTGCAAGACCCCAGGTGGGTTTGATGGGTCCTACAGTGATGGAAGCATACACAGATACTTCCCGTGTCCTGGTAGAGGGGGTCATACGTGGACCCGTTTATCATACGTGGTTTTCACTTGACCTTAGCCAAGACGCTGAGGAGTGATGTCACAATGTGTTTTTCCCTGTCCTGTGCAGAAATCACAGTGAGCCTCATACTGACCAGACCTAGGACTGTGCCTTTCCAGGTGAGTGATAACGTGGGCCTTCACCCTGGAAACAACCTAGCCATCTGATAAGTGGATAAGTGTGGATGGATTTCCCAAGTTGTTGTTAGTAAGCTTTTGTCTTTGTTTTCTTTTTGACAGGTATTCGGGTAAGGAATGATACGGCCCCCACAAATGGTAGGATGCATGCTAGTGAGTATTTTAAAGTTTAGATAGAATGTGTGTTTAGCCCTAGTGGTGACAGAGGGATGCACAGGTGTGCAAGTCCCTTATCCTACGGGGCCACAGCACAGTCATGAGCCTGAAATTGTATAGGTACTCAGGTGATAATGGTTTCTCTAACAATGGAGTTGAGCTTGAACCTCTAGTTCTGCCAAGGTCCAAAGGGTTGATGATTCCTCTAATGATGGAAATATCTTACATGTCAGTTGTGTTTTTTCAGGTCATGGTAGTCAGTCATGTTACAGTGACCCTGGTTATGCTCTTTCATGGGACCCTGCTAGTCACCTGGTAAGTGGTATTGTGGATGTGACACTATAGTTGAGATCAGCTGTTCTTAAGAATTCTAGGTAGGTGAGGATGGCGTCCCAAACACTAACCACAGCGTTAATATGTTTTCTTTTCTGAAGAAATCATGTTAAAGTCTTTGCTGTTGCATGGGAATCAGATGGTGTCCCATTATCACATTGACTCATTAGAACTCCATATTTTCAGATATGTATCTAATTAATGATTTGAATACTCTTACATTACCCATGGTTCTGGCTTGTATGCAGTGAAATTAATTTCTCCCTAACAGTACTTGGAATACAGACTGTTTCGATATATCCTTCTTGAGGGATTGTGTTTTTCAACTCTATTTGAAAAAAGAATAGGCAGGTATCCAGGTGATCTGTGTTACTGTCCATCTTCACAGTATTGAACGTGGGTATAGGTATGTCTGTGAGAAAAGAAAGTATTTCTTACCAGAATTTAGTCTTGTACTTCCGCAAGTATCCAGCTAGTGGTGATGAATCTCAAAATGGTGCCCTTGACCAATGGAATCTGCAGGAGATCAGGTAGAATCAGGCATATACTGAACATATTCCTGATTGATAGGCTCCCCCATATTGAATGAGGCATACAGAAGTATCTAGGTAAGTGATGGTGTGGTCCTAACCACAGCAGAGACCATCCGATCCTAATATGTAGGTAAGTGATTGTGCCCTTAACAATTTGGTTACTATGATTTGGTTGCTGGTATTCAGGTAAGAAATGATGGAGTCTCTACCAAGTCCAGTGGCCATGACTCTACACTTGCTACATTTTGTACACAACTTATACTTAATCCCGTGAGTGTTGACATTTCAAATGTATCTATTGTTGTCAAGGAGTTTCCATGCGAGTAGTAAACACCGTGTTGTTGCAGGAGTCCAGTTACAACACGATGGTCTCTCTGACCAAAGTGTTGACCCGAATTAATGGAAGCATCAAAGTAGAGTTGATGTGTTCCATAATAATGGAAGTAAAAAGGATTATTAGCAGGTGTTGTGGTGGAACAAGTTGTGTGCTTAAACATATTTTTCCTATGTGTTTCTTCAGATTCTTGTCAAGAAAACCCAGTGAACCTCACAGTATTCACTGATGGAAGCTTGCTCTTAACCTGGTAAGTGATAAAGCGGGTTCTACCACCACCCAGACCACGATTTCTTCCATTGGAAGGTGGGTGAGGGTGATGTCCCTTATACTTGTGTTACCATGTTTGTTTGCAGGTATCCCGTTAAGGCTTTTGCTCTGTTACACAGGTATGAGATGATGTGACATTGACTGAGACATTATTTTCAGAACTGGGTGTGAACAATAATATTGTGCAGGCTCTTACAGTAGCCTAGTGTTAGGCATGTAGGCAGTTAGGAAATTCACTTGTCCCTAACAATCATAGTATGCCTGAGAATTTCTTCTTGTTTAGAGAGAATGTGTTTTGGACTGATAGTGGGACTTTCAGACATGCAGGGAATTCACCGTATTGTTCATGGTTGTGTTACGAACAATGGGAATTTTGCAGGTATTCCTTCAAGAGAGGAAGATGGCTCCTACTGGGGGCTGACCTCAGAGTTTTGCAAGCATTCAGGTGTCGATGGTCTTGACATGATACAATGACCAAGGGAATTTCGAGGTGTAGAGATAGAATGATTCATGGACCAAACACTTTTTTCACAATGTGTTTTTCAGATGAAGTCAAGCCCTCACCCTGAGCTTACTAATGATAACTTGGGACATTGTCGTTATCAAGGTATGTGACGATGTGGGCCTAAACCATTGCACAGATCATCTGATCTTCATATACAGAGGTAAGAGGTGATGGGTATCCCTTACATTTCTTGTCAGCATCCTTCCTACAAGTATTCACTTAATAAAGGATAGATTCCAGCAGGCCCTGGGTGGCTCCGTTGGTGAAGTGTCGACATGGACACAGGTCATGATCTGATGGTTCATGGGTTCAAGCCCCATGTTATTAAATTGTGATATTATCTGACAATGGTGTTGACCTTAATCACAGAGTGTCCATGGTTATTTCCAGATGTTCTGGTTAGAAAAAAAGTTGTATCCCTTAGTAACATACTTCACAAAATGTTTTTCAGCTTCTTGTCAAGACGCCATGCTGAGCCAGAAGTCATTAACGAGGGGACATGTCTGGTATGCAGGTGAGTGTGGACAGGCACATCACAGACCATCTGATCTTTCTGTATCTGGGTGAATGATGCTGGAATGTCTAAAACCGTTTTACCATGTGAGTTCCTGGCAGGTGATCAGGTAAACAAGCAATCACAATATGTTGCCAGTTGTAACAACCATGTTCCCTGCTGTCCTCTTGCACAGAAAATGTACGTGTAACTGTGTGAGTGTGGAGCTATGTGCATTTATCCAGGTAATTACCCTGGAATTCTGCTTCACCATTGTAACCATGGTATTTTAGAGATGTGTAGTCAGGAGATGATGAGGCTAAATGTGGCTAGCCCTTGAATATTGAAAAATCCATTTAGGTTGATGGAGCCATGATGGAAGTGAAGGAGGTTATTTTCAGGTGTCCATATGCAAGATGTGTGTCCACAGATAAACATTTGTCCCATTGTGTTTTTCAGGTTCCACTCATGAGTTCATAGTGAACCTCTTCATGTTCATTACCACAGACTTTGCATGGATCACAGGAAGTCATGGTATGAGCCATAGGCAGCTTAAAGATCAGATGATCTTCCGATATTGAGGCAAATGAGGATGCTGTTCCTAACCTTTGTCTTACTATTTTTGATAGGTATTCAGGTAAGAAACTGTCTTGTTGCTACTGATGCTAGTAAGCAGTCGCCTTTGGTAGTTGAGAGTTTAGATGTAATGTATGTTTATACGTCGAAGGGACTGAGGGATAAACAGGTGTCCACGTTATCCCACTGTTCGATACCAAACGCTACGGACCAAGAGATTTCTCCAGAAGAAACGGTGGTGTCTCTAACAGTGTCAACTTTGAATTCTGCCAAGATCGAGGTAGTGTTGAAGCTTCCCCATTAATGGAGGTGACCAAGATTAATAGCAGGAGTCGTGGCAGCACATGTTGTTTTCTTTCTTTCTGTTTTTTGTTTATTTGTTTTTTGTTTTTGTTGGTTTGTTTTTGTTGTTGAACAGGTTGTGTTCTGGAACACAATCGTTGCGTCTGTTTTCTCAGGTGATCAGAGATCACAGCGAATGGAGCAATGGTCATTTGGGGGACGTTGTTAGAAAGCAGGTAAGTGATAAAGGAGGTGTTACGACGATGTGGACTCTGTTCTTCAGTATCTGGGTAAGGATGTGTCCCGCACACATGTGTCTGTTTTATTTGCAGGTGTTCTGTTAAGTTCTTTGCTACTAGAGGCATGATGTGATGGGACATACGCTCACAGGAGACTGGTTACTTTCAGCCCTCTAGGTAATCAATAAGATTTCCAAAACTCTTCGAAAAACATGGTTTGGGGGCACGTATACCGCTAAGAAATTGATGTGTCTTGAGCAATTCTTGTTAGCCTGAGAATTAACTGTCTTCTGATTCAGAGAGAATGTATTTTGTATACTTGTAGTGGTAACAGATAGAGAAGTAACCATGGAATGTTTGCAGGTGTCCCTATAAAGGAAGGTATCTCTTACCAGGGTTACACATTAGATTTCTGCAGTTATTCAGGTGAACCTGATGAGTTACGAAATGATGGGACCGTCCAAGGGAATTTTGTGGGCGTCCAGGCGGAATGGGATGTGTACCGAACACTTTGCACAGCGTGTTTTTCAGGTTCCTGTTAAGACCAGGCCTGTCAGTGGCAGTTAAAGAGGCACATCGCAGGTAACGAGGTAAGTGATTTGGACCCAAACCACAAGCACAGACCATGTGATCGTCGCACCTGTAGGTGAGTGATGCTTATGTCCTTAATACGTCTTTTCACCGTGACTTATTGCAGGTGTCCAGGTAAGAAATGGCAGAGTCCGGGGGCGCCTGGGTGGCTCAGTCATTTAGGCATCCCTTCTTGATCTCAGTTCAGGTCCTGATCTCCCGATGCATGAGATCAACCCCGCATCGGGCTCGGGGCTGACAACACAGAGCCTGCTTGGGACTCTCACTTTCCTTTTCTCCCTTTCTCCCTTTCTCTCTCTCTCCCTTTCTCTCTCTCTCTCTCTCTCTCTCTCTCTCTCTCTCTCTCTCTCTCTCTTCCCCTCACTCACTCAAAATAAATACACTTAGAAAAATAAGAAACGACAGAGTCCCTAGCATTTCTAATAGCCATGGGTTTCTATTTTTCACATTTCAGAAAAAATTTATGGTCATTCCTGTAGGTATTGAGAAATTGATCCTGCCTAGGCAATTGTGGTGGAGCCTCACCACTGTAGAAACCATAGGATTTTCCCAGGTATCCACTCAAGTAATGGTAGTCTCTGCTGACCACAGTGTTGACCTTGAATTAGTGCAAGTGTGCCAGTGGAGTTGAGGTGTTGCCTAACAATGGAAGGGAACATGTTCAGGTTCAAGTGAGGAAGATGTGCCTGACATGGGCGTTAATGTGTTTCTCTTTTGAAAATTTTGAGTATCAGATTAAAATCGTTGCTAGTGTGCACGTATGAGGTGATGTGGTGTTAACTGATTAAAGACCTTTGTTTTACGGTTTTATTTTTCAGTAATTTCTACCCCCATCATGGAGCTCAAGTTCACAACTCTGAGATCAAGATCCCGTGCTCAACCGACTGAGCCAGGCAGGTGTCCCTAAAGACACTTCTATATTGAGATATATACATGATTTATGATCTCAAGCGTCTTATGTTAATTTGGATTTGGGCATGTATTCAGCTAAGACTTTAAATTGTCCCTAATGATGTTCATAGCAATATGATTTCTTTGTATTCCTGTTTAAAAATAGGTACTTAACATACTAGTGGTAGACGGATTTGCAGATATCCAGCAAATTTAACATATTGTCCTGCAGTACTTTATTGACTATGGAATCATTATAAGTAATGTGAAGAGAGGAAGGTGTGTCTTCCTAAGGATTGACCTTGGAGTTGTCCAAGTATCCGTGTAGTGTTGATGGGTCCTGAGATGATACAGTGGCCAAGGGAATTTGCAGGTGTAGACTTAGAATGAGACACCAGAAATATTTTCTACACTGGTATTTTTTTTGAGACTGGTGTCAATGAGTCACAGTGACCCCAGCAATGATAGGTAACAGAGACATTGCTGATGTCACAGTAGAGATGATGTAGGCCTAAGCCACAGCACTGACCATCTGCTCTTCAGAAAGCTAGGTAAGTGCTGATGGTGTCCCTAAGAGAGAGAGAGAGAGAGAGAGAGAGAGAGAGAGAGAGAGAGAGAGCGCGCGCGCTAACCCTTGTTTGATAACTTGATTTCTTTGCAGGTATTCCGGCAAGAAATGACAGATTCCTTACTACTTCTCTACACCATGAGTTTTCAGCGTTTAGAGAAAATTCTTGTTTAACTCTGAATGATGAGGGATTGCACGTATCAGGTGTTTGTCGTTATGTCTCAACCACAGTAGTGATCATGGAAACTTTGCAGGTGCTCTGTAGAAGTTGTATTCCTTGAAAATGATCTTGACCTTGGAGTACTACGGCGATTCAAGCAGAGGTAATGCTTTCATAATGATGGAAATGACTGAGCTAATGTATAGATGCCCTGCTAGAACAAGCTGTGTCCTTTCACCCATGTATCATATTGTGTATTCCAGGTTTCCTGTCAAGATTATGATGAACGACCCACTAGTGATTCTCTGGGGATATTTCTGTTCCCCAGACACGTGATGATGTTCACCTCCACTGTTTCAAATGATCTGATCTTCTCATATCGACATATGTGTGATTGATGGCCTAAATTGCTTAGGTGTGTGTGTGTGTGTGTGTGTGTGTGTATGCGTGTGTGTGTGCGTGTGTGTTTTAGATAAGCAGGTAAGAAATGACAGCATTTCGCCAATTACTGCTCTCACACTATTCTAGTGTTTTCCTATTTCAGAGAAAGACTATGTTTACTTCTCTGAGTGATACAGGTGAATTCTGAAGTGAAGGCCATAATCATGGAGTTGTGTGATGGGGTAGTACCCTTGGGTATGTGCAGGTGAGCAGGAAAGTGGTGAAGGTGTGGCTGTCTTTGGCATAGACCTTGAAGGACTGCAACAATCCGGGAAGAGCGGAAGGGTCCTGCAGTGAGGGCAGTGAACAAGATGATGTGCCGTGGCCCAGTAGAAGAGGAGTGTCCATAGACGCATTTTTCGCAAAGTGGTTTTTAAATTACCATCGAGAGGTCATGGTAAATTTCAAGATGGTCATTGATTAGACTTTGCATCTGTTCAAGTAAGTGATGCTATGGGCCTTAAGCACCCTACAAATGGATTTTCAGATATTTAGGTAAGGGTAGATGGTGTTCCTAACTGTTCTGTTACCACGTGTCTATGCAGGTGTTCGGTTCAGAAATGATACTGTTCCAAACAGTGCTAGTAAGTATGAGCCCTTATTTACTTCTGTTTTTAAATTGAGATCTTGTGTGTATTTAACTTCAGTAGTGATAACGGGATATGCATTTCCAGGGAACTTTTGCTTTTAGCCAGCAATAGTGACCATGAGACTTCTAGAAGTACTGCTAGAAGAGATGTTAGTGTGTCTGACAATGGTGTTGACATTCAAGTGGGCCAAAATCCATATCGTGTTATGTTTTCCCTAATGATGGAAGTGACTGAGATTATGTGAAAATAGGCTATTTATTTACTTAATTTTTGTTTTGGCAGGTAAACAAGTTGTATCCTGCCACAGGCTTGTTAAGTGTTTGTGTCAAGATTCTAGCAGTCCTGACATCACAGTGACCCAGACCGTTGTCATCAATGGGAACTTACTGGTAACCAGGTATGTGATAAAGTGTGTTATCGCAATAGACCTATCTGATCCTCAGCTCTCCAGGTGAGTGAGGTTAGTGTCTCTAGCACAGTGTACCGTGCTTTTTTGAAAGTTTCCGATTGACTTCTTTGCTAGTTCTTTACCGTTTCAAGATGACGTGATAGTAAGTCATTAGGTCCATTCACTTTGTATTGGAGACACAGTTTGTTTGACCCTGTGAGCGTTGAGGGATAACACATATGCAAATATTTACGACCGTGTCTTCCCCACAGTCCTCCCCATGGGCTTTCTGCTGGTGGCCAGTGAAGTGACGCTGAGTTTGTCTGACATCAGTGTTGATCCTTGATTACCGAAAGTACCAGGTGGAGTTTGTGTGCCTCTCATGACGAAGTAACCAGGCTATTTCCAGATACTGGCTAACGCAAGTCGTTTCCTTTCACGTAGATTTCATAATGTCTTGACAGAAACCTGAAAAGACATCACTGTACACCTGACATGGAAGGAGATGGCAGGCATGGCTGTTAGTCCGCAGGTAGGTGAGGATGTGGGCCTCAACCCCGGCACAGGCCGTCTGATCACCAGATAGCTAGGTAAGTGACGATGGTGTCTCTTAGCGTTGGGACCCTGATTTCTTTGTAGGTATTCTGGTACGATTTGATAGTCCTTACTGATTCTAGAAACCATGAGGGTTTACCGGTTATATTTTAGAAAAGACTTTTGCTTAGCCTTGTGAGTGTTGAGAGATTGCCATATCCATGGAATTAACACATGCCCCAACCACAGTCATAACCGTGAAAAGGTTGCAGGTGTCCTGTGAAGACATATTTCCTGACTGGTGATGATTTTGACTTGGAGGACTGTGATTATTCAGGTAGAGCTGATGTGTCTCATGAGGAGAAAGTGACCAAGGTTATTGCAAGTGTCCTGGTAGAACAAGTTGTGTCCCTTGACACATGTGTTGTATTGTGTTTTGTAGGTGCCCGTCAACGAGTTCAATGCACCTGACAAGGGTCATCAAGGCAGGGACATTTCTGGCCTTCAGGTATATGCTGAGGTGTACCTTCACTGTATCAGACCCTCTGATCTTCCTGCATCTATTTATGCTAAGTTTTGTTAATTGCTTGAACTTGTTTACCATGTGGGTTATTTAAAGCATTCTGGGAGAAATGATAGTATTTTTACCAAGTCTAGCAAACATATTATCCCCCTATTTGATGTTTTAGAAGAAATTTACATTTAACCATGTGAATATTTAGTGATTCGTGGCTATTCACGTAACAATCATGGAGTTGCGGGTCACACGCGTTACCATGGTATTCTGGTAGGTGAGGGATGAAGACATAATGGCGTCTGACAGTGGCCTAGACGTTGGCGTACTGCAAGACCCCAGGTAGGTTTGATGGGTCCTACAGTGATGGAAGCATACACAGATACTGCCCATGTCCTGGTAGAGGGGGTTATACATGAACCCATTTATCATACGTGGTTTTCACTTGATCTTAGCCAAGACGCTGAGGAGTGATGTCACAATGTGTTTTTCCCTGTCCTGTGCAGAAATCACAGTGAGCCTCATACTGACCAGACCTAGGACTGTGCCTTTCCAGGTGAGTGATAACACGGGCCTTCACCCTGGAAACATCCTAGCCATCTGATAAGTGGATAAGTGTGGATGGATTTCCCAAGTTGTTGTTAGTGTGCTTTTGTCTTTGTGTTTTTTTGACAGGTATTCGGGTAAGGAATGATACGGTCCCCACAAATGGTAGGATGCATGCTAGTGAGTATTTTAAAGTTTAGATAGACTGTGTGTTTAGCCCTAGTGGTGACAGAGGGATACACAGGTGTGCAAGTCCCTTATCCTACGGGGCCACAGCACAGTCATGAGCCTGAAATTGTATAGGTACTCAGGAGATGATGGTTTCTCTAACAGTGGAGTTGACCTTGAAGTTCTAGTTCGGCCAAGGTCCAAAGGGCTGATGATTCCTCTAATGATGGCAGTAAGTTACATGTCAGTTGTGTTTTTTCAGGTCATGGTAGTCAGTCATGTTACAGTGACCCTGGTTATGCTCTTTCATGGGACCCTGCTAGTCACCTGGTAAGTGGTATTGTGGATGTGACAGTGTAGTTGAGATCACCTGTTCTTGAGATGTGTAGGTAAGTGAGGAGGGTGTCCCAAACACTAACCACAGGGTTACTATGTTCTCTCTGCAGATATCTTGTTAAAGTCTTTGTGTTGCACACATATGAGATGATGTCACATTAACTCATTAGACCTCCCTATTTTCTGATGTGTATGTAATTAATGATGTTTTGAATGCTCTTACATTACACATGCTTTTGGCTTATATGCAGTAGTTTAACTTGTAAACACCGTATTCTTGCAGGAGTCCTGTTTAAAACATGATGCTCTCTCTGATAAAAGTGTCGATCCAAATTAAAGGAATCACCAAAGTAGAGTTGATGTGTTCCATAATAATGGAAGTAAAAAGGAATAGTAGCAGGTGTTCTGGTAGAACAGTTTGTACTTCAACAGACTCTTTCAATGTGTTTGTTCAGGTTCTTGTCAAGAAAACCCAGTGAACCTCACGGTATTCACTGATGGAAGCTTGCTCTTAACCTGGTAAGGGATGAAGTGGGTTCCACCACCATCCAGACCACGTGATCTTCCATAGGAAGGTGGGTGAGGTTGATGTCCCTGACATTTGTGGTACCGTGTTTGTTTGCAGGTATCCCGTTAAGGCCTTCGCTACTATGCAGGTATGAGATGACGTGACATTGACTTAGACATTATTTTCAGAGCGCTGTGTGACTAACGATATTATTCAGGCTCTTACATAACTTAGTGTTAGACATGTAGGCAGTTAAGACATTCAGTTGTCGCTAACAATCACAGTATGCGTGAGAATTTCTTGTTTAGAGAGAATGTGTTTTGGACTGATAGGGGGACTTTCAGCATCCGGGGAATTCATCATATTGTTCATCACTGTGTTATTAACGATAGCCATTTTGCAGGTGTTCCTTCAAGAGAGGAAGGTGGCTCCTACTGCGGCTGACTTCAGAGTTTTGCAAGTGTTCAGGTATTATTGTTGGGTGCTGAAATGATAGAAATGACCAAGGCAATTTGGAGGTGTAGAGGTAGAATGATACATGGACCAGACACTTTTTTCACGATGTGTTTTTCGAGTCATGTCAAGACCTCCCTGTGAGCTTACCAATGATAACATGGGACGCTGCTGTTACCGAGGTAAGTGATGTGGGCCTGATTCATAGCACAGATTATCTGATCTTCACATACAGACATAAGAGGTGATGGGTATCTCGAATATTTCTTTTTAACACACTTCTGAATAGTATTCAAATCATAGAGGATAGATTCCATCCAATTCTGGGAACCATTGTTTTTCACACTTTATATTAAAGTGAAAAATTATGTCTACCTCTGTGAGTGTTGAAGGATTGTGTGTATCCAAACAGTTGTCATGATGTTCTGTCCCCAGTAAGTAACCATGGTATTTTTATAAGGTTCCTGTTATGAAATGATGATGTTATCTGACCTTGGTGTTGACCTTGAATTAATTGAAGGATCCTTGATATGCTTTGTGATGATAGAGTGTCCATGGTTATTTGCAAATGTTCTGGCTAAAAAAAAAAAAAAAAGTTGTATCCCTTGATACATACTTCAAAAAATGTGTTTTGGGTTCTTGTCAAGAGACCATGATGAACCAGAAGTCATTAACAGGGGGGACATCTCTGGTATGCAGGTAAGTGAGGACAAGCACATCACAGACCTTCTGATCTTTGTCCGTCTGGGTGAATGATGCTGGATTGTCAAAACCTGTTTGACTACGTGAGTTATTAGGAGGTGTTCAGGTAAACAAGCAATCATAATGTTTTGCTAATTTTAACAATCATTATCCTGCTGTCCTGTTGTACAGGTAATATACGTTTAACTATGTGAGTGTGGAGTAATTTCCATTTTTCTGGGTAATTCCTGGATTTCCACCTCACAGTTGTACCCATGGCAATTTAGAGATGTGTAGTCAGGAAATAATGTGTGTAAATTTGGCGAACCCTTTCTGTCTGTCTGTTTCTCTCTCACACACACAATAAGTAAAGAAACTTAGGGAAATAAAAGAAGTGACAGATTCCTTAGCCATTCTAATAACCATGAGTTTCTACTTTGCATATTTTAGAGAAAATTTATGCTTAATCCTGTAAGTATCGAGAAATTGGTCCCGTCTGGGTAATTGTATCGTATACTCACCACAGTAGAAACCATAGGATTTTTTCAGGTATCCGGTCAACTAGTGTTAGTCTCTCCTGAAAACGGTGCGTTGATCTTGATTTGGTACAAGTGTGCTGGTGGAATTCATGGGTTCCATAATAATGGAAGGGAACAAGTTCACGTGCAGGTGTCTTGGGAGAACGCATTGTATATTAAACACATTTCTGTGTGTTTCCTCAGGTTCTTGGTAAGAAAACAGGGTGAACTGAAAATGGTTCACATACCCTTGCTAGTAAGCAGGTAAGTGTCAAAGTGAATCCGACTACAATGAAGACCGTGTGACCTTGAGTATCTAGGTAAGCGAGGGTGATATCCCTAACATTGGTGTTATTGTGGCTTATTTTTTGATTTTTGTCGGTATCAGGTTAGTATCTTTGCTAGTGTGCGGGTGTGAGATGGTGTGATATTAACTGATTAAAGACCTTTGTTTTAAAGATTTTATTTTTAAGTAATTTCTGCACCCTCCATGGGGCTCAAACTCACAACTGTAAGATCCAGAGTCACATGCTCCACCGACCGAGCCAGGCAGGTACCCCTAAAGACATTTCTATATTCAGGTATCTACATAATTTATCACTTCAAGTCTCTTCAGTTTACTTTCTTTATGGGATGTATTCAGTTAAGAGTTGACTGTGTCCCTTATAATGCTGGTAGCAATACGATTATTTTGTGTTCTTGTTTGGAAATAAGATCACTTAACATAGCAGTTACAAATTTGCAGATATGGTGGAAGTTTCTCGTATTGTCCTTCGCTCCTTTATTGACTATGGAATTAGTATAAGTAATTTGAAGAGACGAAGGTGCGTCTTCCTAGAGATTGACCTTGGAGTTCTGCAAGGATCCGTGGGTCCTGAAATGATACAGTGACCAAGGGAATGTGCAGGTGTAGTGGTAGAATGAGACGCGCCCATAATATTTTTTGCAACGTTTTTCTTTTTTCAGACTCGTATCATTGAATCCCACTGAGCCTATTGATGATAGCTAACGTAAGACATTGCTAATGTCACAGTAGAGATGATGTAGGCCTTAGCCACAGCACCGACCATCTGATCTTCAGACTGCTAGGTAAGTGCTGATGGTGTCCCTAACACTTGTCGTTACCATGAATTCTCTGCAGGTATTCAGGTAGGAAATGACAGATCGCTTACTAATTCTCAAAACCACGGGTTTTCGGTGTTTAGAGAAAAGTCTCGTTTAACTCTAATGAAGGATTGCACATATCAGGTGTTTGTCAGTATGTCTCAACCACAGGAGTGATGGTGGAAATTTTGCAGGTGCTCCGTAGAAGTTGTGTTACCTGACAATAGTCTTGACCTTGGAGTCCTTCGGCTATTCGAGCAGAGGTAATGCTTCCATAATGATGGAAGTGACCCAGATTACTTATTGGTGTCCTGGTAGAACAAACTGTGTCCTTTCACACGTGTATCGTAATGTGTTTTCCAGGTTTCCTGTCAAGAGATTATGATGATACTCACACTAGTGATTCTCTGGGGACATTTCTGGTCTCCGGACAAGTGGTGATGTTCACCTTCGCCATTTCAACCCATCTGATCTTCTCGTATCTGGATGAATGTTATCGATGGACTAAACTTGCTTAGCACATGTGTTTTGGTTTTTGTTTTAATAATCAGGTGAGAAATGACAGCATTTTACCAGTTACTGAAATCATGCTGTTCTAGTGTTTTCTATTTCAGAGAAAATGTATGTTTACTTATTTGAGTGTTAGGTGGATGTGAATAGCCATAATCATGGAGTTGTGTGGTATAGTAATAACTTTGATGTTTTTCCACGTGAATAGGGAAGAGGTGATTGTGTGTCTGTCTTCGGGATACACCTTGAGGGACTGCAACAATCCAGGAAGAGTTGACGGGTCCTGCGCTGATGGCAATGAACAAGATGATGTGCAGTGGCCTAGTCGAAGAGGAGACACATTTTTCACGAAGTGTTTTTGAATTACCATCAAGTGATCATGGTAGATTTCCAAATAGTCATTGATGGGACTTAGTTTACATTCAGGTACGTGATGATATGGGCCTGAAGCACCCTACAAATGGGTTTTCAGATATTGAGGTGAGGGTAGACGGTCTACCTAACTGTTCTGTTGCCATGTTTCTATGCAGGTATTCACATCAAAGATGATACTGTCCATTACCAGTAAGTATGAGCCCCTATTCATTTTTTTTTTAATTTAGATATAATGTGTATTTAACCTCAGTAGTGATAAAGGGACGTGCATTTCCGGGGAACTTCTCCTGTTGCACATCTCCTTGGCCATGAGATTTCTCTTCTCTTTCTAGAAGAGATTTTAGTGCGTTTAACAGTGGTGTGGAGCTCAAGTTCTACCAAGATCCGTGTCGTGTTCTGTTTTCCCTGATGACGGACGTGACCCAGGTTATTTGTAAATAAACTATTTCTTTTTGCAGGTTAACAAGTTGTATCCTGCCACTTGCTTGTTATAAGTATGTTTCTTAAGATTCTAGCAGTCCTGACACCACAGTGATAGACAGTGGTCGTCAGTAGGAACTTTCCGGTAACCAGCTATGTGATACTGTGGATGTCACCAATTAGTGGAGATCAACTGTTCTTGAGATGTCTAGGTAAGTGACGATGGTGTCCCAAACACTGACCACAGCGTTAACGTGTCTTTTCTGCAGGTATCATGTTCAAGTTTTGCTGTTGCACAGGCATGAGATGATGTCACGTCAATTCATTAGACATCCCTATTTTCCAATATGCATGTGATTATTGATGTTTGAATACTCTTCCGTTACACATACTTCTGGCTTATAGGCAGTAGTTTAATTTGTCCCTAATAGTCCTGGTAAAAACGATATTTCGCTGTATACTTGATCAGGGATTGTGTTTCCTACACTCCCCCTGATGAGAGGTTCTGCACGTATCCAGATGATCTATCACATTGTCCGTCTTCATAATCCTGAATGTGGAAATTTTACACGTCTCTCTTTAAGGGAAGAAGGTATTTCCCACCAGGGTTTAGTCCCGGACTTCTGCAAGTATGCAGCTCGTGGTGATGCCTCTCAAAATGATGCACTTGACCAATGGAATCTGCAGCCGATCACATAGAAGAAAGTATGTGCTGAACGTATTTTCCACAATGTGTTTTTCAGGTTTATGTGAAGCTCTCCTGATTGATAGGCTCAGCTATCGTATTTAATGAGGCATATGGAAGTATCTAGATTAGTGGTGATGTGGGCCTAAACCACAGCACAGATCACGTGATCCTAATATGTAGGTAAGTGATTGTGTCCCTAACACTTCTGTTACTATGATTTTGTTGCTGGTGTTCAGCTAAGAGATGATAGAGTCCTTACCATGTCTAAGTGACCATGACTTTACCCTTTTTAAATTTTGGAGACCACTTACATTTCGTCCTGTGAGTCTTGACATTTGAATGTATCCCTAATTGTCAAGGAGTTTCCTTCCCAAGTTAAACACCATATTGTTGCAGGAGTCCATGATGGTCTGTCTGACAAAAGTGTTGACCCAGATTAATGGAAGCATCAAAGTAGAGTTGATGTGTTCCATAATAATGGAAGTGAAAAGGATTATTAGCAGGTGTTCTGGTAGAAGAGTTGTGTACTTAAACATATTTTTCCTATGTGTCTCTTCAGATGCTTGTCAAGAAAACCCAGTGAACCTCACAGTATTCACTGATGGAAGCTTGCTCTTGACCTGGTGAGTGATAGAGTGGGTTCTACCACCATCCAGACCATGTGATCTTCCATAGGAAGGTGGGTGAGGGTGATGTCCCTGACATTTGTGTTAACTTGTTTCTTTGCAGGTATCCCGTTAAGGTCTTTGCTACTAAACGGTACAAGATGATGTGACGTTTTCTTATTAGAGACATTCTCATTTTCAGGTATTTACATTATTAATGTTCATGACTCTTATATTTATCTTAATTTTTGGCATGTATTCTGTTAAGAAATTAATACATCCCTAAGAACACTGGAAGAATGTAATTTTCTGTGTTCTTGTTTGGGGATACTGTGTATTTAATACCTGTAGTGATAGAATGATATAGGTATTCTATTACATAGTCTGTCGTAGCATTATGGACCATGGAGTTTTTGCAAGTATCCATCAAGAGGAGAAGGTAGGTCCTCCTCACTTTTTAACCTGAGAGTTTTACAAGTAACCGAGACAGATTTCAAGTGTAGAGGGAAAAGAATTCACTCTCTACAACGTGGCGTTCAGGTTCTTGTCAGAACATTCCGGTAAGGTAAGCCTCTTATTGGTAGTTAACGTGGGACATTGCCAATGTCAAGGTTAGTGACAAAGTGGGCCTAACCCACAGTACATGCCATCTGTCCTATACCTAAGGAAGTCCTAGCTTGCCTAAGCTTTTTGTTGCCCTCTTTCTCTTGCTTGCCATTTGTCTGTTAGTTTAGGTATTTAGTTTAGAAATGCGACTATCCTTCTCAGTACTCGTAACCACGTACCTTCCTTTTTTTCGAGAAAATGTATGTTTAACCCTGTGAGTTTTGAGTGATGTATGGGTGTCCACCTAATGATTATGGAGTTCCCTGCTCCAGTAGTAACCCTGTGTCCCTTGACAGCAGTTAGGAGGCGAGGGTGTTTTTAACAGTGGCGTAGACCTTGGACAACTGCAGTATCCAGGGAGAGATGAGGTGTCTCATGAGGGTGAAAAGGACGGAGGTCCTTTGCAGGTGTTCCGGTGGACAATACGTGTCCATCTGCCCACGTATCACAATGTGGTTTTCAGGTTCCCATCAAGAGCTCATGGTGAACTTCCTCATGGTTTTTACCAGCGACATCCTTGTCTTGCAGTAAGTGGTGATGTGCCTTAAGCATCCCCCCCGACCTTCTGTCTTGAGATGTCTAGGTAAGTGACGATAATATCACTAACACTTGTGTGACCACGGTTTTGTGTGTGTGTGTGTGTGTGTGTGTGTGTGTGTGTGTGTGTGTGTGTAAAAATAGTACCTCAGACAAGGCTAGTAAGCATTATTAGCTCTCACAGGCTTAAGAGTTTAGGGGCACCTAGCCCATCCGTGGAGCATGTGACTCTTGATCTTGGGTTGTGAGTTCAAGCCCCGCCGTGGGCCTAGAGCTTACTTAAAAATAAATAAATACGTAAGAGCTTATGTTTAATGTGTGTTGAACATAAATAGTGACCGAGATCTATGCAGGTAAGTTATCCAGGCTTCATACCCCAGTGTTGACCATAAGATTTTTCCAGGTGGTCAGTCAAGAGGTAATGGTGTCTCTAATATCCATGTAGACCATGAAGTTCTGCCAGGATCCAGGTAATGTTGATGGTTCCCACAATGAGGAAATTGCCCCCCGGCAGAACACGTTGTTGCCTTACACACATTTTTGACACCTCTTTTTTCAGGTTCCTGTCAAGAAATCACTGTGAACGTAATAATGGTCCTGAACAAAATCTTGTTAGTAACCAGTGAAGGGATAAAGAGTGTTACTTACAGTGAAGACCATCTAATCTTCACATTATCAAAGCAAGTGAGAATGAGGTCTCTAACATTTGTGTTCTCATCTTTTTGCAGATAAGCCATCAAGGTTTTGCTAGTAAACAGGTATGAGATGGTGTGACATTGACGTAGACATTATTTTCAGAGCTCTTTGTGACTAATGATATTGTTCAGGCTCTTACAGTAACCTAGTGTCAGGCACGTATGCAGTTAAGAAATTAAGTTGTCCCTGACAATCGTAATATGCCTGAGAATTTCTTATTGTTTAGGGATAATATGTTTTGGACTGATAGTGGGACTTTCAGACATCCAGATAATTCATCATATTGTCCATCGCTGTGTTACTTACCGTGGGATGATTGCGGATAATCCTTCCAGAGAGGAAGGTGGCGCTTACTAGGGGCTGACCTCAGAGTTTTGCAAGTTTTCAGGTATTACTGATGGGTCCTGAAATATGATACAAATGACCAAGGGAATTGGCAGTTGTCCATCAGGATAAACTTGTACCAAACGTGTTTTTCACAGTGTGTTTGTCAGGTTCTTGTCGAGACATCACGACGAACCTACTGATGGTCAGTAATGGGGAACTTTCTGCAAGGAGGCAGATAAAAGAATGTGGGCCTAAACCTCAGGCCATCTGGTCTCCAGATAGCTAGGTAAGTGATGACGTTTATAACATTTCTCATTCCCATTACGTTCCTGCAGGTGTTGAGGTAAGAGACGATGTAGCCTTTACCAGTAATAAAAACCGTGAGTTCTCCCCTTTATGTTTAGAGAACATCTATAGCCCTGTTCGTGTCGAAGGATGGTTCTTGTACAGGTGATTGTCATGGAGTTCACACCCCAGTAGGACCCACAGAATGTGCAGATGTCCAGTTGATGTGCTCCATAGTAATGCGAGTGAAAAGGTTATGTTCAGGTGTTCTAGTAGCATCATTTGCATTTCAAACCCATTGTTGCTTGTGCTTTTACAGGTTCTTGTCAAGAGAACACAGTGAACCTTCCACCGGTTTGGAACGCATCCTTACTAGTAACCAGGTAAGCCATACAGTGGGTCTCACTACACTGCAGACCAATGTAATCCCCAATATCTAGGTAAGTGAGGGTGGTGTCCCTAACACTGTGTTACTGTGTTCATTTGCACATACCCTTTTAAGGTCTTTGCTTGCCCACTGGTATGCAATAATGTGACATCAACTCAATAGAGACGTTCTTATTTTTAGATACTCGCATATTAATGTGTTTCAGGCTCTAGTATTCACATTGTTTTTGGCAGGTATTCTGTTAAGAAATCAGTGTATTGCTAAAATGCTAGTAAGAATGAGAGTTTTATCCTTGTTCAGAGATACTGTATTTTTTTTTTAATTTTTTTTCAACGTTTATTTATTTTTGGGACAGAGAGAGACAGAGCATGAACGGGGGAGGGGCAGAGAGAGAGGGAGACACAGAATCGGAAACAGGCTCCAGGCTCTGAGCCATCAGCCCAGAGCCCGACGCGGGGCTCGAACTCCTGGACCGCGAGATCGTGACCTGGCTGAAGTCGGACGCTTAACCGACTGCGCCACCCAGGCGCCCCTGTATTTTTTAAAACGAGTAGCGATAGAAGGATATGCAGGTACTCGGGTAATTGAGAATATCGTCCGTCACAGTATTCTTGACCGTGGCTTTTTTGTAGGTATCCCTGAGGAGAGGAACCAGTCTCTTCCTAGCTTTGAGCTTGGAGTTCTGCAAGTACGCAGGTAGTGTCGATGGATCCCAAAACAATACAAGTGACCAGGGGAATTTGCAGGTGTATGGGTTAAATAAGACGTAAACAAAATTTCCACAATGTGTTTTTCAGATTCACTTCAGGACATGACGGTGAGTCTGTCAATAGTAGTTCATGTGAGACCCTGGTGGTATGAACGTAAGTGATGATGTGGGCCCCAGCACAGACCATCTGATTTGCATATGCATGGGCAAGTGATTAAGTGTTCTAACACTTCTCCTTACCGTGATTTTTTTTTTTTTTTGGCAAGTATTCGGGGAAAAAAAATGATGGTTTTACCAACTGTAGAAAACACAAGTTTTCACTTTCATATTTCAGGAAGGTTTATGTTGAACACTGTGAGGCGTTACATACATCCAAGTATTTATCTTGTGTTCCCTCCGTGGTACTATTTACATGATATTTAGAAGCATCCGAACACTGACAGTTTTCTGACGTTGTTGCTAACTTTCAATTACAAGTACTCAGAGTTGGTTTGTTCCGTAATGATGAAGTGAACAATCTTTTTTGCAGGTGTCATGGTAGAAAAAGTTGTTTCCATTAACCCTGATTTCGTAACGTGTTTTCCAGATCCTTGTCAAGACCTCAGGATGAACTTAGCAGCAGTCATGAATAGGGGCGGATATCCTGTTGATACGCAGGTAAGGCCACCCGATCTCCAGATACCTAGGTAAGGGATAACAGTGTCTCTAAGGGTGGTTACCATGATTTCTTTGCAAGTATTCGGGTAGGAATTGATAGTCCTTTCTAATTCTAGAAAGTGTGAGTTGTTAGCGTTTGTATTTTAGAAAAGATGTCTGTTTAGCCCTGTGAGTGTTAAGGGATCCCTTTGAGTGTTAAGGGATATTTATCATGCTTCCAACCATAGCAATGACCATGGAAATTTTGCAGGTGTCCTGTAAAGAAATACTGTCTTCCCTGACAACAATGGTCTTGATCTTGGAGTACTGCAAGCCTGCAGGTAGAGTTGACGTTCTCATAATAGCGAAAGTGACCAAGGTGCCTTAGAGGTGTTCTGCTTACAGCAGGTCACATCCCTTTACACATATGTCATAATGTATTTGTCAGGTTCCTTGAAGATCCTGAAGCACTTAACAGTGGTCGGTAATGGGGGACATTTCTTCTGTCCAGGTAAGCGGTGATGTGTATCTTTACCACCTCAGACCCTCTGATCTCTCCGTGTGTGTGTGTGTGTGTGTGTGTGTGTGCGCGCGCGTGTGTGTGTGTGTGTGTGTGTGTGTGATACGTAAGGTATTGATTGCCTTAGCTTGTTTTACTATGTGATTTTTTTTAAGGTTTGCCAGTAAGAAATGATGTTGTAATAATTCTGGCAATCATGTTATCCTACTGTTACTTATTTTAGAGAAAACTTATGTATAACCGTGTGAGTGTAGATCAATTTGTGGGTATCCACGTAATGATCACAAAGTTGTGCATCACAGTAGTAACTGTGGTATTGCTGCTGGCAAACATTCAAGAGATGATGGTGTTTCTAACAGTGGTGTAGACTGGGGAATACTGCAAGAATCCAGGTAGAGTTGATAGGTCCTGCGTTGACGAAACTGAGCAAGGTTATTTGGAGGGTCCCGAGAGGAGAAGTATGTCCATAGTCACCTTTGTCATAATGTGTTTTTCAGGTTCCGGTCAAGAAATCATGGTATGCCTCATAATGACCATGAACAGAACTTTGCTCGCAGCCAGGTAAAAGATAGGAGCCTGAAACACCCTACACACAATCCAGTCTTCAAATATTTAGATTAGCGTGGATGGTCCTAACGTGTGGGATAGCATGTTTTTCTGTGTGGATTCAGTTGAAAAATGATACTGTCCCAACCAATGTTAGTAGTAAGCATTATCCCTTAGTACTATAGAGCTTAACATTCAGTGGGTGTTTAAACTTAGCAGTGATGGAGGCATATACAGGTATCTAGGTAAGTTATTCTACTATTAACAATCTCATTAAGTTCTTTGCTAGTATAAAATTGAGGTGATGTGACAATAAATCATCAGGGATTTCATATCTTCAGATATATAGGTAATTAATGCTTCCTAAACCTTTATATTAGTCTTCTTGGCATATACACAGTGCAGAAATTAACTTGTCCCTAACAGCACTGGCAAGCATGAGATTTTGCTGTCTCCTTTTTTGGAGATAATACGTGTTTTTACACTCCTACCAATGGACCTACAGTCAGTCATCCAGCTAATTTGTCATATATTCCATACCCATGATGCTGACCATAGGATTTTTACAGGCATCCACTCAAAAGATGAAGGTAAATCTAACTAGAATTTAACCTGTTGAGTTCTGCGTATTATCCAGTAATGTTGAAGGGGGTCCCAAAATAATACACTGGCCAAGAGAATTTGCAGTTGTCCAAGTAGAATAAAATGTACATGGAACAAGTTTTCTATGCTGTGTTTTCAGGTTCAGGTTAAGACATCATGGGGAGTATATCCATCGTGGTAAATGAGGCACATAGCAGGTATGGAGGTAAGTGATGATGTGGGCCTGAATCACAGCACAGATCATCTGATTCTATATGCAGGTAAGGTATTATGGCCCTAACACTTCTTGTTACTATGATTTTGTTACAGGTGTTCAGGTAAGAGATAGTCCTTACCAAATCTAGTGACCTTGACTTTATACGTTTTACATTTTAGAGATAAACGTTTAACCCTGTGAGTTTTGAGAGCTGATTGTATCCATAACTGTTAATTTCCCACCCCAGTAGTAACCACAGTGTATTTGCAGGAAGTCTGCTTCAGACATGATGGCCTTCTTCTGATACAGGTGTTGACCTGAGTTGATGCAAACGTCAAGGTAGAGTTGATGTGCTCCATAATAATGGAAGTGCAAAGGATTGTCAGCAGGTGTCCTGGTAGAACAAGTCATGTCCTTGAGCATCTCTGTCCTATGTGTCTCTTCAGTTTCTTATCAAGAAAGTATAGTCAGGGCGCCTGGGTGGCTCAGTTGGTTAGGCGACCGATGTCAGCTCAGGTCATGATCTCACAGTTCGTGAGTTTGAGCCCTGCGTCGTACTCTGTGCTGACAGTTCAGAGCCTGGAGCCTGCTTCGGACTCTGTGTCTCCCTCTCTCTCTGCCCCTCCCCCACTTGTGCTTTGTCTCTCTCTCTCTCTCTCTATCAAAAATAAATAAAACATTAAAAAAATTTTTTTTAATTTTTTAAAAAAAACATTAATTTGACCCTAATAATATGAGTAAAAATCAGATTTTTCATATTCTTATTTAGGGATGATGTATAATCCAAGTAACTTACTCTATTACCGTCATCATTTTTATCGACCTTGGAAATTTTTTCAGGTGTCCGTTCAAGAGAAGTAGATGTCTCTTCACAGGGTTTATCCTTGGAGTTCTGCAAGTAAGTATCCAGGTAATATGGATGGGTCTCAAAATGATACAAGTGACCAAGGGAATTTGCAAGTGTGGAGGCAGAATAATTCATGTGCTCAAAACATTTTCCACAACGTGTTTTTTTCAGGTTAACGTCAAGACCTCACGGTGACTTTATCAATGATAATGAATGTGGGACATCGCTGGAATGGAGGTAAGTGATCCTGTGGGTCTAAACCACAGCACATACCATCCAGCTTTCATACATTGAGGTAAATGGTGAGTGTCCTTACACTTCCTGTTACCATGAATTTTTTGAAGGTGTGCGGGTAAGAAATGATAGAGTCCTTACCAATTCCAAAGACCCTGTTTCTCTGCTTTCTGTATTTCAGGAAATGTTCATTTTTAACCCTCTGAGTGTTGAGGGACTGCACGTATACAGGTATTTATCATGATATTGCCCGTGAAAGTCCTACCCATAGGCTGTTTGCAGGTGTCCAATCATAGAATGATGGTCTTATCCGATACTGGTATTAACCTTGGATTACTGTAAGTATCCAGTAGAGTTGATGTGTCTCGTGATGATGAAGTAAACACTGTTATTTGCAGGTTTCCTGGTAGGAAAAAGCTATGTCCTTCAACACACGCTCGTAATGTCTTTCCAGCTTCCAGTCACGAATTGATGAATCTAACATTGCTCATCAGTGGGGATGTTCCTAGTGTGCAGGTAAGTGATGACGTGGGCCTAGACCAGGCCATCCGATCTCCATCTAGCTGGGTAAGTGATGAAGGTTTCCCTAACAATTGTTACCATTTTTCTTTGCAAGTATTCAGGTAGGAAATAGTCCTTACCAATTCTGGAAACCCTGAGTTTTTTCTTTTTATGTTTTAGAGAAAATTTTATTTTATTCTTGTGCGTGATGAGGGGTTGCCATATTCAGGTAATGATCATGATGTATCTAACCCTAGCCGTAACCGTGGAAATTTTGCATGTGTTTCATAATGAAATGTTGTTATATCTGATCATGATCTTGACCTTGGTTGGAATACTGCAAATATTTAGGCGGAATTGATGTTCTGCTAATGAAGGAAGCGTCTAAGGTAATTAATTTGAGGTTTCTTGCTGCAAGTTCTGTCTTTTTACACATCCGTAACGTGCTTTTCAGATTCCTGCCGAAAGATCAAGATGAAATCAATGGTTAATGGGGGACATTTCTGGTATCCAGATAGGTTATGCCGTATGCCTTCACCACATCAGACCATCTGATAGTCACATATCTAGGTACGTGATATTGATGGGCTAAACTTGTTCTACTATGTGATTTATTTCAGGTATTCAGGTACAAAATGGTAGTGTTTTATCAATTCTAGCAGTCATCTCAAAAGAGATGATGGTGTTTCTGACCATGGCATAGACCTTGGAGTACTGCAAGAATCCAGGCAGAGTTAAATGTTGGGTCACACGTAATGAAAAAGGCCATTTGCGGTATCCTAGTAGGAAAGGTGTATCTATAGACAGCTTTTTTACAACGTGTTTTTCAGGTTCTGGCAGTCATGCAATAACGGTGAACCTAAAAATCGTCATTAACAGAACCTTACCAGTAACCAAGTAAGTGATAAAGTGGGTCTTACATCGCTACAGACCATGTGATCTTCAGATATCCGAGTGAGCATGGTTTCCCTAACAGAGTGTCACTTTGTGTTTTTTGCAAGTGCCCTGTTAAGTC
This sequence comes from Prionailurus bengalensis, assembly GCF_016509475.1. NCBI lineage: Eukaryota > Metazoa > Chordata > Mammalia > Carnivora > Felidae > Prionailurus > Prionailurus bengalensis. The sequence continues at coordinate 10,170,856 of NC_057361.1, forward strand.
CTTTCCTAGTATACGGGTATGAGATTATGTGGCATTAACTCAATAGAGAGCTGCTTGTTTTTCGTACATGCAAATGATGTTTTCAATACCATGTTAACTATGTTTTTGGCACGTGTGTAGTTCAGAAATTAATTTGACCCAAATAGTACTAGTAAGCATGAGATTTTAGCGTCTTCGTATTCAGAGATGATGTGTTTTTATACACCCATAGTGGTAGATAGGCAGAAATCCAGGTAATTTATCACACTGTCCATCACCGCATTATTGACTGTGGGATTTTTGCAGGTATCCCTTCAAGAGAGGAAGGTGTCTCTTACTAGGGTTTAACCTCAGATTTCTGCCGCTATCCAGGTAACGTTGATGAATTTCAGTGATACGGCTGACCAAAGAATTTGCAGGTGTCCCTGTAGAATAAGATGTGTACCAAACACATTTTCCACAATTTTTTTTCAGGTTCATGTGAAGACCTCCCTATGAGCCGGTTAGTGGTAGTTAATGATGCGTGCATAGCAGGTATTGAGGTAAGTGATAATGTGGGCCTAACCCACAGTACAGATCATATGACCTTCATACACGTAAATAAGTGACGATGGTGTCCCTAACACTTGTGTTACCATATATTTTTCCAGGTACCCTGTTCAGGTCTTTGGTAGTACAAGGGTATGAGATGATATAATATTAACTCATCGATGTTCCTATTTTCAACTATCTATGTAATTGTTTTTAAGACTCCTCCTTCCCTTGTTTTTGGTAAGTAGAAGTTAAGTTAATTTGACCCTGACCGTGGGGGACGGGAAGGGGGAAAACCTAGTTACACAGAGGGAGAGAGGCAAACTATAAGAGACTCTTAAATACAGAGAATGAACTGAGGGTTGATTGGGGGGGGGGGGGAATGGGTGATGGGCATTGAGGAGGACGCTTGCTGGGATGAGCACTGGGTGTTGTATGTAAGCAATGAATCACGGGAATCTACCCCCAAAACCAAGAGCACACTATATACACTCTATGTCAGCCAACTTGACAATAAATTACATTTTTTAAATTAATTTTTGACCCTAATAATACTAGCAAGCAGTTTTTATTGTTTTCTTATCTGGAGATAACGTGTATTTCTCACTCATAGTGGTGTGTCAGATATCTAAGTCACGTATCATATTTTTCTAACTGCATTATTAACCATGGAATGTTTGCAGGTATCCCTTCAAGAGAGGAAAGTGTGTCTGACTAGGGTTTAACTTCAGAGTTCTGGAAGTGTCCAGGTAATGTTTATGGGTCTCCAAAGGATACAAGTGACCAGGGAATTTGCAGGTGCATGGGTGGAATGAGACATGTCCCAAACGTGAACCACAGTATGTTTTTCAGAACATGCCAAGAGATCACAATGAGTCTATCTATAGCAGTTAATGGAGGGGACATCACTGGTATTAAGGTAAGTGCTGCTCTGGCCCTAACCCATGACACGGACCATCTGATCTTCGTGTATTTAGTTAAGTGATGACATGTGCTGCCACTTTTTATTACCATGATTTTGTTGCAGGTATTCAGGTAAGAAGGAAGAATCTTGCCAATTCTAGAGACTGTAAATTAAGAGATAATCGTGTCTCTAATGGTGAGATCAGCCTACCTAAGGTTACTGGTAGACTTAATGAGTCCCGCAGTGATACAAGGGACAAGGTTCTTACCAGGGTCCAGGTAATAAAAGTGTTGTCATATCACATCTGTTCAAGTGTGTTTTTCAGGTCACTCTTAAGATACGATGGTAAGCTTCATAAAGATGATGAAAGGGATTTTGTTTGTATCCGGGTAAGTGATGATGATAGCCTTTTCCATGCAATAGACCATCTAATATTCAATATCTATGTAAGTACGGATGGTGCTCCTAGCTTTGTGTTGCTGGGTTTTTTTTGTGTGTGTTTTTTGCAAGTATTCGGCTAAGAAATGATATTGTTAGTCAATGCTAGTAAGCATTAGCCCTTTCTTTAAAATTTTCTAAATTTATTTGTTTTGAGAGAGAGAGAGCGAGCGAGCATGAGCGCAGGAAGGGTGGAAAGCAGGAGAGAGAAAGAATCCCAAGCAGGATCTGCAGTGTCAGCACGGAGCCCGATGCAGGGCTCGAACTCACGAAGCATGAGATCATGACCTGAGCCGAAATCAAGAGTAGGACGTTTAACTGACTGAGCCCCCCAGGTGCCCCAGCCCTTATTATTTTAAAGCTTAGATACAACATTTGTAAAACCTCAGTAGTGACAGAGATAACACAAGTGTCCAGGTAAGTTACTGACCATCTCCTGTTTATTGACCATGGATTCTTACACTAGTCTTGTCGAGACAGTATTGTGTCTCTAACTGGAGGCTGACCTTGAACTCTGCAAGTTTCTAGGTAGATTTGATAGGCCTCATAAATTCGATGGGATTTTGCAGGTGTTCAGGTAATACATGTATTCCTAACACAGTTTTTGCCATGAATTTTTGTAGAACCCAATCAAGAGATAATGGAAGGCCTTACATCCTCTCTTGATTAGATACCAGAAAAATCCCAAATTACCTACTGTGGTCACGAAGAGCACTGGGTGATGTATGGAATTGTTGAATCACTGTATTATATGCCTGAAATTAAGATTACACTGCATGTTAACTTTACTGAAATTTTAATTGTGTTTGAATCCCCTTGTATATGTCCCAGTGAAAAAATGACCTATTCAAGTCATGGAACAAGATTTTCCATTTTCAATAGCTGCCTATGAAAAAAATCTTGCTCCAATTCCTAAAATGAGAAAAAGCAAAAAATAAAATCGAATGAATGAATGAATGAGTAAATAAATCAATACATATTGTTGTCAGTTGAACCATCATCTCTTGATTTGTATTTTTACAGACACCTGCTCAAGAGGAGATCATGTCTCTATTCAAGGGTCTTGTCCCTGGAGCTTTGCAGGTATCTGGATAAATTTTATGGTTACCTTTAAGTCTGTAGGGCTCAGTAGGTTTTTAGGTGTCCAGGTTATAGAATTATCCTTAAACAATTGTGGAGAACCTCAAGTGGTATTGAAGGCGAAGTTTTGCTTGCATTCAAGTACAAGTTAATGGTGTTTATACCACAGTTAGAGCTCATGAGATTTGGCAGATACCCAGGCAGACAGTGTTGTTGGTGTTCTTAAGCCAACATAGTGACCATGTTTATTTTTAAGTATTCTTAAGTTGTAAGCAGTGATCAGGGACATTTTGCAGATATCCTGTCACACTGTGAAGGTGTCTCTAACTAAGGTGTTTTTCTTGGAAATTCGTAGGTGTCCAGGTAATGTGTCCCTAATCCAGATAACGATCATGGGATTTTGCAGTTACCCAAGCAAGAGGCGACATGCCCCTGCCATGATCTTGATTCCCCTGCACATGTCTAGGTGTCCAGGTAAGAGATGGTATTTGTCTGATTATATTAGTGGCCCGGGGGCTTTTACTGGTCCGCGGGCAGATGATGCTTATGTCTGTCTCCAGAGTGCTGACCTTTGAATTTTACATGTATCCAGGTAAGAGTTGATCTGTCCCTTACCGTGCTAGTGGCGTTAGGATATTTTAGTTGTTCAGATAAGCAGTGGTATGGCCTTAACCATGTTAGTTACAACGAGATTTTGCAGATATCCAGGTAAGATACCCTGTATCTACAACATATTATTTCTCTTCAGACTTTTAAGGTATTCTGGGAAGAGATGATGGTCCTAACCACACTAATGACGACAGAAATTTGCACATATCCACTCAAGAGACGATGGCATCTCCGTCAACATTGGTGGCTGTGGAGGTGGAAGAAATGGAATGCTTTTTTTTTTTTTGAACTATATAATTTGTTAAAAGAATTTTGACATTCAATGACTAGTAAATGTTATTCGAAATTGTATTTTGTTCTATCCATTTCTTGATTCACTTTCTCCATAATGACATTTGCACCAGGCGTCTTAAGCTCACGTTTATGAAATATTTTAATATCTTGGGGCCATCGATACAGACCCACTTCATCTGAAATGTGGTTATTCCTAACCACACTAGGAAAACTAGGCTGTCGACCCAATTCTTCATTAAAAGGGTTGGGGGGCAGGGGCGGGGGCGCCTGGGTGGCTCAGTCGGTTGAGCATCCGACTTCAGCTCAGGTCATGATCTTGTTGTCCATGAGTTCGAGCCCCACGTCGGGCTCTGTACTGACAGCTCAGAGCCTGGAGCCTGTTTTAGCTTCTGTGTCTCCCTTTCTCTCTGCCCCTCCCCCATTCATGCTCTGTCTCTCTCTCTCTCTCTCTCTCTCTCTCTCAAAAATAAATCAACATTAAAAAAAGAACTTAGAAAAAAAAGGGGTTGGGGTAACCAAGGAAGAATATTGGTATACATATTTTGGAGAAAAAAACATTTGTATCACCCTCCTGATATGAATAGGCATTAGATGGTATGTTAGAAAAAAATATGTGAATCGTGATAGAGATTAATGGGGAACTTAAATATCTCTTACCTAATTTTCAGTTATTAAATTACTTAGTTTATATCATTACCATATAGAAAATGAGAGCTGAGTAAGAATTTGATGATCATTGGGGTGCCTGGGTGGCTTAGTTGGTTAAGGGTCCAACTCTTGTTTTCAGCTCAGGTCATGATCTCATGGTTCATGAGTTCAAGCCCCACATCGGGCTCTGCACTGATGGCCCAGAGCCTGCTTGGGATATTCTCTCTCTCTCTCTCTCTCTCTGCCCTTCCCTGCTTGCATGCTCTCTCTCTCTCAAAATAAATATATAAACTTTAAAAAACAAAAGAATTTGCGGAGTACGGGGAGGTTAATCAAGGTCACACAGCTGTCTAGTCGTGAAGTGCACTTTCCACTACCCTGCTTTCCTGGTTTGAAAACCTGAGACCAATTAAAAAGCAATAAAGCAAGCGTCCAGGCGCTTGTTAGAATCGATATAGCTCAGGAAATGTACGTCCAATTGGCCAGACTCTTCGTCGTGTACTTTGCTTTTTTGTTCATGTAGTCAGTATAAAATTCTCCTTGTCCCTGGGTCTCCGTCCTAAACCCCCAGCTACAGATGTCTCCAGCGAAGGGAAGCAACCTAGTCTGAATTGCAATTCAGCCGAGCGGGATCCCTGTGAACTTCCATTCTCCTCTGATAGAACCGTTCTGCGATCCATTTACAACCGTTGTTCATCTAAGTGTGGAACCAGCACTCTCCATTTCAACCCAATGGAACATATATCAGAGCAAGACCTGGTAGGTCTAGCTCCATAGGAAAAGAGAAGTAAAGGGTTGAATCTGCAACATTGGATGATGATAATGTTGGAGAAAGAAAATTAACGAAGATAAACAAACGTGACAAGATGTCCTCACCCCCATCCCTGCACACAGTAGGCACTCAGTATTTTTCTAAGTAAATGAGCGCTTCTTGACAGGTTGGATGATTAAGGATCAGTTCATTCAACCACCATTCATTCATTCATTCTTGTGTGTGAAGTCACGAAAGCTAAAACTCCATTTCCCAGACTTCTTGCAACATGGATGTGTGATTCAGGGTCCATCATCCAGTGTAACAGGATGTTTAACTTTTACTGGAATTAAGTCCCAGGTAGAAGGGCAAAGGAGTGGACAAACATTTTGCTGGCACAGAATGTGGCAGGGGTGCCTTGGTTCTGGCCAGATGCATATGAGTTCGTCTAATTCATAAAGCAGGTAAACCAATGCCAGAGACATAGCTCAGGGTCCAATATGCTACCTGAAGAGACATTCATTTTCCCACTTTTTTTTTCTTTTAGTTTTTGAAAATTCAGGCCATATTGCCATAGGGATACAAGACGTTGAAAAAGCCAACTATTATACCACCAGGGGAAACACATGAAGAGCCAAGGAAAAACTAATCATCCATATGAATACATAGTATATAGTTACTATAAGGTCGATATAATTTTGTGTTCTGATTTCTTTTAAAATTGTAAATATATATGCACATATTTTAATATCTAGCAAATTGCAAAAATGACCAGGAAAAATTAAACATGCAAACCTGTGCCCCTAGAAGTCCTTCATTCAACACTTAAGTACCTACCAGTAGTCGGTACGGTTCCAGGCTCTGGGGATCACGGGTGAAGAAGCTAGACAACATCCATGCCCTAAGGAAGATTACATTTTCTAGTATGTTCCCATTCCAGTGACCCATACATCTGGTGGCCCCGTTATTTCAGCATTTCCATGATCCCAGCATAATTACTAATCGCTCTCGCTCTCAAGGGTATCTCATTCTGGGCACTACGTGAAATGGACACCGTGGATATGACAATACACAGGACCTACTTTAATGAGAAAAATAAGTCCTGTAAGAATATAAGGTAAGGTGATGGTAATTGGGGAAAGGGACTTCTTTTGTGTGAGTGGTCGGTCAGGGAAGGTCTCTCTGAGGAGAGCTAAAGCAGTGAAAAGAAGGAGCCAATAGGTGAAGATTGAGAAGGTAAGCATTCTGGGGACAGAAAATGCAAGTAGATGTGTCGGGAGGACAGAGAGGCAGGACAGATGGAGTGCGGCGCATGAAGGGAGGGTGCGGCCAAGGGATATACAGGGACCAGATTGCACAAGGCCTTGTATATCGCGGCAAGGAACTTGACTTCCATTTGAAATGCAGTGGGTGGTCTTTGAGAAAGAACAAAGTAACTTAATTTGTGTGTCTTTGCCCAATTTATTCAATGCCATAGTACAGCAAATCCGTACCTGATGAGGCACTCTGAAACCTAAATCCCAGTGGCTCCTGTAGTAATGCCACAGGGACCACGACTTAATGACAACTCATGCCCAGTTATTACCAACACCGGCATGGGAGGTCCATTATGATAGGACTTCAAGCTTACTACTAAGCTCAAATTCTCAAGAAACTTTTACAACTCCCCCCCCCCGCCCCCGCCAAAGTATTAATGGATAAAATACATCAAAGCGTGCAATTTTAGGACGTTAGAACAGACTTGCAAACAAATGCGAATTTTTACAAGTTCGTTCCCCTTCCCCTCGCCTCATTTCCGCCAGTTGTTGGATTTTGCAGTTTAAACGTAGTTGGGACAAGTCTCCAGACGCAAGGGAGTGGCGATTTGGGGCAAACTTCCTCCCATGGGTTTGGTTTCCTCCCATGGCTTCCTCCATGAAATCGGTTGGACAGGGAGGGAGGAGCAGGGTTCCACAATCTGGTAGAGGTCCTTGATGGGTGTTCCAGCAGCTTCCACGCTCCTCCTGAGGCATTTTAAAGTGGTACAGCTCAGAGGCACACCTCCCTCCTGCTATGCTTAGCCTCCCAAGGCCCAACACTTGGCCACGTGGGTTGTATGCAACACACGGGTGCCAGGCTGCAGAAGCTGAAGCGAGGGCCAGGTTCTAGGTCACTTTGCTCACAGAACCAGGTCAGCTCAGAGGAAGGGACACATCCTAGTTCAGCTTTGCTTTGCCTTTGGGTTTTATGAATTCCAAGCTCCTCAAATCCATGGGCTCTCTGCTCCAAACCATGTCCGGAAAATGGATGTCCCCTCCCTGCCTCTCTACCTCTGACTCAGAAAAGGGCCGCGCCCTGAGGGGAGGCCACCAAGACTTCTGAGCCTCATTTGGGACATTCCTGGGGCCCTCATGACCTCCGGCCAGTTCCCTTACTCTCTGAATCTCAGCAGATTCACCCTCACCAGCTGGCTAGCTCTGTCTCCTGGTTCTCACTCTGGATTTGAAATCGATTTCCCATTTCAGCAACATCCAAGGCGGAAAACAAACAGAAGCCTTTCCATTATTCGCTCAAATAATTAGTTGCTCAAGACTGCTCTGGATAGCTGGACTACACACAGCGAGCCAGCTGCTGAATATATCATTATCTCAAGCATCACCTTGCCTGGCGCCGGGAGTCATGCTAGGACCTCCATCATCTCCGTCCCCCTTTGGTACTTCTAGTCTTTTCTGTCTCCCCCAGGACTAGTTAAGACAGATGCTAGTGTGTCGGTGGGGTTTGGAAAGTAACACTTTTCATAGCAGTGGTTTGAGCTAATGGTGTTTTCCATCTCAAAAATGTTTTACAAACACTAATTAAGCTTTGGCTCCCGGGTAGGCTTAGGCCAAGAGGATGCTTACTGAGTTAACTGCTTTGCCCTCAAGCCACAGAAAGTCCTCAAGGCAACCGAAGTCCTGGGGTCTTCTGCCTAACAGTCCTCCACCTGAGAGACGATTTTTGTTTTTGTATTTTCCGCTGCAATGTATTTACTTTTTAGTACATTACGTATGTACTAACTACAAAATACATTTACTTTTTTGTACATTTACTTTAATACGTTACATATGTACGACAGAGGATTTTTTTGTTGTTGTTTCATACACATTCACAGTGAATGTGTTCATTTGAATCTCTCAATGTCTCCAGATTATTGAGAATAACATCATTCAGGGTAACTGAGCGAGGGAAAAAAAATCGGCCCTGTGCCCGGAGAGGTTGGACAGGTTTGTTGTATAGAGTGCTCACCCAGTGAATCAAATGATTGGATCTAAGCTCTGATTCCGCTACTAACCAGTTCTGTGGCTTTAAGCAAAGTCGTCACATTTTTCTGAGCTTTATTTCCCTAGTCTCTAAAATGATAAGATTGTACTGGGCAATACTTAATTTCTTTTAGTTTGAAGATCTTTTTTTTTTCTTTTCAAAATTGTAATTGCAAAATGAAAATTAAGCGTAAAAAAATAATTGTTTAAGTCAAAACATTGTAACATTTGCTTTTTTCCATGTATAGTTCTGAGTATTTAGCACTTAGCTTTGGAACTTTATTGATGCTCGCAAAATGAAGTGTTTTGTGATGCTTCATAAAATGAAACCCGCTGGACATGCTTTTTGAAATGAAGGCCGGCAAGTAAAAACCACATGTCAAAAGGTCTTTTTTCTTATTTGTTATGGAAAAGTGTACGTTGATTGAGTTAGTGCACTGGGAAAATAAACCGCAAGCGTAAGTCAATTCGGTAAGACAATAGTTATTTCTCAATAGGAAGAGGAAAGAAAACAAACAAAACGCCCAAGCAAGTGTGAGTAAGAAGGAAGGAAGGATATGAGAGAATACGAGGTCCTCAAAAGCATTTCTTCCGTTTCCTCGTTCTGGCCCAGAAATCCAAACAGAAAAGCCTTAAAAGAAACACCTGGAAAAACAGTATCTCCACATTCAAAATGCAGCAACACAGGCATCATACAATGGTAAGATTCATTCGTGGCCATTTTGACTTAAATGGTGCTCAGCCAGGTGTGGCTTTGTCCCCCCCCACTCCCCACCCCCCTGGGACATTTCCCAAGGGCCTAGAGGACCTTTGGGTTGTCCTCACTTGAGAGGCCAATGGAGTAACACTGGCATCTGGTGTATGGTGGTCAAGGATGCTGCCAGAAACTTCCTACAATGCACAAGACGGCCCCCATCCCAAAAGCACGGCCCGGCCCCAAGTATCAATAGTGGTCAGGTTGAGGAACCCTGCCCTGTATCATCACCTTGCCGGAAAGGTGTCTCCAAGTCGCCAAATCCAGCTGGAGTTAGTGATACGCCATTGGTAAGATTGACTTCAACGCCCCCAATTCCCAGCTGGCTCTACATGGCGGTCTCTCCCGGTGCTTGCTCTCCGGTACCTTCGTTAGGCCTGGGAACCAGCCCTGCACAGAGTCGAAAGCCTAGCAGGTGCCTAGCTGCTCCACAGTTGATCTTCTCGGAAGGCAATGGCTGTGCTTTTATTTTGAAGTGACCCGGGGTCCTTTTAGTTAGGAAGACATATGCACATGTCTACTCGGATCTATCGGCCAGTTTATTTCATTGGCGCAGACACAAGGTCAAATGCCAGAAAAAGGAAAGACCATAGGCGCTTTTTCTAGACGCTCGATAGCCTCTCGGGCTCGATCCACCAAGAAGCAAATGGCAAGATGCAACGAGGGGCAAGTGGTGCCAGGCGGTTCCCGGGGGGCGGTTCCTGTGCAGGATGGAGGTGAGGACGCAGGGGGCAGGCAGGGTCTCTGCAAAGCTGGTGGGTCTCACAGAAAGGAGAGGGAGGAAGAGGAGGGGGTCGAGGGGTAAGAGCCTCCAACGGCATTGCCATGCAGGCAAGAATTTTCCAGCATGATAGGCCATCTTTGAGCGCACCCGTCCTCCCTCAGAGAAGTCTCTGGTCCTCCAGCCACGGGCCAGTTCCGGACCTCTGTGTTTGCGCTCACCTCTTCAGGAGAAGACCATCTCAAGAGGTCAGAGACCAAGAAATGACAGAAGCCTAGTCAACCCCGGCCTGAGGCGTAGCACCCCACCTAACCAACCAGCAGACCCAAGAGTGAGAAAATCTTGTAGTTACAAGCCATTGAGATGTGTTGCCTTCACGGAGGAAATCATTGATCCTGCCTGGGAGGGATGGCCAAGGCTTGACGGAGGAAGGAACATTGAGGCAGAGTGTTCTTTATAGTTACACTTTTGACAAGACAAACATCTTACGTCCTCATTGGCAAAAATGTGGAAAGCATGGAAAGCACCGAGTGTAACGCCAAAGACATTATATCCGTCGTTCTTTATTAGAATCCTTCTCCACGCATACTAGGCCTTTCTGCACGCTGACACTTCCCCTTTTTGCCTCCTATCTTATCAGCAAGCTTCGTTCTTGCACACGATCAAATATTCTCTGAAAACCTAGCTCATCATGGTTGCAAAATATCCATTTCGGCAATTAACTGGAGCTGCAAGGACAAGTTGAAGCACACCGGAAGGACATTCTTTTGTGCATGTGGTTTAAATTATTTATGGAGCACTTACTCGGTGCCAGGCCCTGTTCAAGGCCCTGGAAGAAACAACTGTTACAAAACCTGTTCAAGGCAGTAAAAACCAATTGTTACAAAGTAGACAGAATCCCAAAGTCTCCCAGCAGGTAACCGATAAGTTGTGGTATATCCATACAACGGAACACCTCTTCACAATAAAGAACTAACTCCTGATATGTAGTACAACAGGAATGAACCTCAAAAACATTACAGTAAGTGAAAGAAGGCAGATACCAAACGCTATATATGATGATTGCATTTTGATAAAACTCGAGATAATTCAAATCTTGAGAGAAAGGAAGCAGACTAGTGGTTGTGGGGGAAGCAGGAGCAGGGAAGGAAGACAGGAATTATAAGGGGCATGAGAAACCTTTGGGGGATGATGAGTATGTTCATTACCTTGATTACGGTGATGTGTTCATGCATGTACACATATGCCAGAACTTTCATTGTGTATGTCAATTATACCTCAGTAAATCTTTTTAAAAATTTTTTAATATTTATTTTTGAGAGAGAGAGAGAGAAAGAGAGAGTTCATGCAGGGGAGGGGCATAGAGAGAGACAGACAGAACCTGAAGCAGGCTCCAGGCTCTGAGCTGTCAGCACAGAGCCCGATGAGGGGCTTGAACCCATGAACTGTGAGATCATGATCTGAGCCAAAGTCGGACACTTAACCAACCGACCCACCCAGGTGCCCCCAAAAATCTGTTTTTTAAAAAATCATAGGGGTGTACCTGGGTGGCTCAGTCGGTTGAACATCTGACTCTTGATTTCGACTCAGGTCATGATTTATGGTTTGCGAGATCACGCCCCATGTCAGGCTCTGCGCTGGCAGTGCAGAACCTGCTTGGGATTCTCTCTCTGCTCCCCCCACCCCGTGTTCTCTCTCTCTTAAAATAAATAAACATTTTTTTTAAGTCACAGGGGTGCCTGGGTGGCTCAGTCAGTTAAGTGTCCGACTTCCACTCTGGTCATGACCTCATGGTTTGTGAGTATGAGCCCCACATGGGGCTCCCTGTTGTCAGTGTGGAGCCGGCTTCAGATCCTCTGTCCCCCTCACTCTCTCCCCTCTTCCCCTGTTTCAAAAATAAATAAACGTTAAAAAAAATTTTAAGTCATAGGAGTAGGGTGTGGGCTGAGGAAGTGGAGGATAGGCATCTGAGCGGAAAGAAAAGTGAACACAAAGACATAGAGGCATTGTATTTAATAAGCACGTAGGAATTAACATCCACTGGGCAACATTCCAAAAGTTTTACAAGTATTAATTCATTTTCTCCTTGCAGCATCCTTGTGAGGTAAGTCCTATTCATGCTCCACCTTGCTGAGAAATTAAGCCACAAAGATAATGAGTAACTTGCCCAAAGTAACAGGAACTGTGATAGCTGGGCTTTGAACTCGCAAGCCTAGATCTAGAGTTCATGCTTTTATTTTTTTTCTATTTTTTTAAGTTTATTTATTTATTTTGAGAGGGAGACAGAGTTAGAAGGGAAGGGGACAGAGAGGGAGAGAGAATCCCATGCAGGCTCTGTGCCGTCAGCACACAGAGACCAACACGGGGCTCAAATTCACGAACCGTGAGAGCGTGACCTGAGCCAAAGTCAAGGGTTGGACGCTCAGCCGACTGAGCCACCCAGGCGCCCCTAGAGTTCATGCTTTTAAACCCAACGATCTGCTGCCTCCAAATATGTAGGGACATATTTGGTAGTATTTGCAGGTATGTCTGAAAAGCCACACGACTGGCCAAAACTGAAGGGAGGATAGAGGAAAGAGAAGACCTTGGAAATGTAAGTTGAGGGAAGTTCACTTAAGTATGAAAAGTCCAGTCGTATAATGTGAAGATGTATTAGAAGCCTCCCAAATGATATCTTTCTTTTGCATGGACTAACTTTCATTCGTATCAAATCCTAATTATATCCGCAACGGAACTCGTCTGAAAGCAACTTTTCTACCACCCTTCGAAAGGACTTCGTCCCAAATGCACAAGTTGATCAGATAGCGTATTATGCTCTCCAGGTAGCTTAAGAATCAGGCGACATATTCTTTTCTCTCTGGCTTTAACACAGATCACTCACAAAATCTCCTCTGCTCCCCTAAAAGCATGAGGAGGACATGACTGAAAAATGGGGCTATTTAAAGGCTGTTACCCAAAAAGGCAGGCTCCTAAACTTCTTACAGTTTATACCAACTACGAGATACACCTTCAGCAGCAGATGTGATAGGGACCCAAGACTCGGTGGCACGTGTCTTCTTGAATCCGGGAGCTCATTGCTGCTCATCTCCACCAGCCCTCGTGTCACTCCCTCCGGAAACCCAGCCTTCAAACTGAAGACTCCTCCGAAGTCTTTTTCCTTCTTCATTTCCGGACAAAACCTATCTCCAGAAGACTGAAGAGGAAAACGGGCCCCTGAGCTCAGCAGCCCATCCGTCACCAGGGCCAGGAAATTGGACTCAGCTCCCTGGGTTAGCCTGCTCTGGCTGCCATAACCAAGTACCGTAGTAGACTGGCTGACTTAAACCATCAAAATAGATTTTCTCACAGTCCCAGAAGTTGGAAGGCCCAGCTCAAGGTGCCAGCACGGGCAGATTCTGGTCACTGCACCCTTCCTGGTTTGTAGACGGCCTCTTCCCCTTTGTGTTCTCACGTGGTCGTTCTTTGGTGCCTGCGCGTGGACGGCCATCTTCCTCTTCATAAAAAGCCACCAATCCTTTTGGATTAGGACTCTACCGTTAATGGCTTCATTTAACCTTAATTACCTCCTAAAAGCCCCGTATCCACATACACTCAACCTGGGGATTAGGGCTTCAACGTGTGAATTGGAAGAGGACACGTTCAGTCCACAGCACTCCCGTCCTCCGCCTTCTGTGCTGTATCCATTTTCCAGAGGGGCCCCAGCGTCCCCACCTCTCCCTGAACGCAAGCCACCCTCTCACGACCAGCGCATTTGAGATTGCAGCCTTGAGACCCGTAGGCTAGAGTCAGCTTTCACCAAGACTGTGTTTAGCCCACAGTTTTTAAACCAAGTTAAATTAGCTGACGACATTGAAAAACTTGGACTATAGCAAACCATCATTTGCTTTCTAGCTTTTCTTGAAGGAAATCTGTAATGGAGTGTGTTTTGGTCTTTGTATTGGCCTGGAGAGCTCAAAGTCAAGCTTGTGTCCAAAGGCTGAAAAAGCAAAGCAGGACCTTCTGGAATCTACTGCGGGAGCTGAATACCCCTGATCAAGCTTCCCCCCACCTTTTCATCAAATTAGTTACCTCCTGTTTTATTGTGCCTTGTGGATACTTGCAATCCATTTCAAATTTAGAGGGAGCTAAAACCAGGTATATATATATATAAATATATATTTTTGTATATAAATATAAACAAGTATATATGCATTTTATATAAATATAAAAATATACATATTTATATTTATATTATTATGTTTGTGTTTATATAATTTTTATATTTATATATATATTTATATATTTTTATATTTATATAAAAATCTATGTTTTTATATTTATATAAAAATGTATGTTTTTATATTTATAAATATATAAATATATAATATAATATAATAATATATATTATATTATCATATATTAATATGTAATATATGATAATATAATAATATCATATAAATATATATAATATATAATATATATTTATAAATATACAAAAATATATTTATAAATATAAAAACATACATTTTTATATAAATATAAAAATAGATTTTTATATAAATATAAAATCTATATTTCATATTATATATATTTATATATAAATTATTATATTTATATATATTTATTTATATTAGAAATATTTATTTAAATTCACATATATTTAAATTGACCCTCAAAATGTGTTTGCTGTGAGAATAAATGAATGAACAGGTGTGTGGACATTTTCAAAATGTCCAACGAAAACTCGTTATTCAATCCAAAAGTAAATGTAGCACTTGAAAGGCAACTTACTGTTGCCTTTCAAAACAAAATCTTGAAAAGAACTAATATATAATAAAGGGGGACGGATCATTCATCAATCAATGAATCTGTTTGGCACTTCACAGTTTACAAAGCCCTTTCCTATATATTGTCTCACATATGGCTCATATCTGTGAACCATTAGGGGGAGGAGAACTCAGTGCTTACGGCCCGGCTGAACCATAAAGATGGTTCATAAAGATGACCCATAGCTCAGCTCAGATCAAGTCCACGTGTGGGTTTATCCCTATTCTGACATGGGCCCAGAGGCATGGGCTCGTGAACCGTGTGAAAAGAAGGGTCAGGACTCGGATAAACATGGATCTTGAAGCGTTTGTCCAAGGCCGGGTGCTTGCGTATATAACACACTATATCACTCAGGGTGTTTTCACATTAATGATCTCACTAGAGGCTTCCGGGCTGATCTTATGTCCGTGTAACAAACGTGGAAATTAAAACAGAATTATGAATGATACACCAAGTTCACACGGCTGTTTGGTGAAAGAAATGGACTTAAAATGGAGACCTGACCTCAAGTCTGGTTTCACTGCAGCAGCCTGGTCCAAAGTGTAGTCAGGGAACAGGCAGTGTGATGCAAAACAAAGTTACGAAGCCAAAAAAGGAAAAAAGAAAAAAGAAAAAAAAGAAAAGCTTCATGATGAACTAGATTTGGAAAGCATTTTCAGGACGTCTCCGAGACTTGAACATAGTACCACCTATTGCCAAGTTACAGGGGACAATTTGCTACGCAGCATTTTCCCAAATCGTAAGGCCACGCAAACCATTCTTCAGGGACATTCCTTTCACACAACTAGCGTTCTCGAGGCCAGGCTTTGAGAAACACTTTGCTACATCAGTCGTGGGTCAGTCACGGGTTACGTCAAATCGTGAGTGACATCACAGCCCTGTGAATTGTTCGTTCTCGAGGCTGAGGGTCTAGGGACACGGAATGAAAACAGAAGTTCCTTTGAAAAATGAGACGTCTTCTGTGTTCGTAGTCCCTAGTGCTCACGCCTCACGCCATTAATGTCATCCTTGCTTAGGCCAATGGAACGTGAGTGGACCCAACTCGTGTGACTTCCAGGCAGGGGTTTGAGAGCTTGTGCTTTTCTACGCACATTTCCCTCCGCCATGGTGACCAGCCGCGTTCAGCTAGAGATCGCTTCCCCCGTCTGGGGCACCCACGGGTGTCGCCAACCCAACTGTTCCCATTGAGGAGAAAGAATCCCCTGCTGTCACAAGCTACTGAGATTGGGGGGAATTTATGACTGCAGCATGACCGTAACAGTTTCCAAAACATTTATTGTCACATAATTAAGTATTGGTATGGCCCGTCTTCTGCACACACTTATTCACATGTAATATTTGAACAGTTGTTAGGAGTCAGAAGAAAATTCAAGGGTCCTAAGTGTAGGAGATCTGTTTCTTACTTGTTTGCCCTTGATAATGTTACCAAACTACCCTGAACTGCTAGTTTAAAAAAAAAAAAATGCTGGGGCGCCTGGGTGGCGCAGTCGGTTAAGCGTCCGGCTTCAGCCAGGTCACGATCTCGCAGTCGGCGAGTTCGAGCCCCGCGTCGGGCTCTGGGCTGATGGCTCAGAGCCTGGAGCCTGTTTCCAATTCTGTGTCTCCCTCTCTCTCTGCCCCTCCCCCATTCATGCTCTGTCTCTGTCCCAAAAATAAATAAACGTTGAAAAAAAAATTAAAAAAAAAAATGCCTACACAGCTCACCTCACACGGTTGATGAGACAATCATATATGGAAGTATTTTAAAAACTGTGAAGTACTGGGGCAGCTGGGTGGCTCAGTTGGTTAAGTGGCCGACTCTCGATTTCTGCTCAGGTCACAAACTCACGGGTCATGATCTCACGGTTTATGAGTTTGAGCCCCGCGTCGGGTTCTGTGCTGACAGCTCAGAGCCCACTTGGGATTCTTTCTCTCTCTTCCTCTCTCACTGTCCCTTCCCCACTCATGCTCTCTCCCTCTCTCTCTCAAAATAAACTTTTTTTTAAAAATTCTGTAAGGTGCTAAACAAATGTAAGACCTATAAATCAGCATGCCTCCCAGGCTGGATTTCAGAGCTCCTGCCTCGGCAATGAATGACAGTGGAGTGACCTCCAAGCGGAGAAGCAGGAACTCGAATGCTCTTGACGCACGTCTCTGGTTCCTTTTCATTGTATTTCATGCATTTTATAGCAAGAGACTTCTGGATTAATGAATATGAACGTTTCTCCATCTCCTACCGGGATGCTTTGGGCTCTAATTAAAAGAAATCCAAGCTCACACAAACTTGAACAGTACGGGAACATTTCATCGGACGAAACGTCAAATCCGGAAGCAGGGCAGTTGATGGGTAATCGACAGCTGGACTCATGGCGGAGGGATCCGCTCAGGCGCTCAGATGATGATGTCCGAACAAAATCAAGATTTGTTAGAGAGGAGGAAAGGAGAAACAGACAAGAACGCAAAACTCTGCGAGCTGTTTGATGTTCAGATTTGCCAACCTGATAATTGGGCATAAGTAAAATCTCCTAACACTTAGTTCTATCATCTGTTGCTGACATAACAATTTTACATAATATGAAAAATGCCAGATGGAAGCGATGCATTAACCGGGTCCAAGATGTTTTATGCTCACAACATACACAGAGTAGAAGCAGCTTGGTCGCATGCACTGTTGATCTCGTAGCCCTCCAGTTAGAACTCTGGCCATCGATGGAGGACAGCCTCGGAGCTGCCGAATCGCTTATGTTCCCTTGCTGTTTGGAAAGCTGCGTGCGCTGGTGACCCCCCCCAGAATATCAATCCGGGACAGACGCGGAAGCTACAATTGGTTTGGAGCTGAGCACGGGGAAGGGGAAGGCACGCGTGTTTGAAATTGTGTGTGCACAGCAGATACACAGTTTTTAGCTTAGAATTCATAGGATGGTGAGTAAGACTGGTAAAGTTTTCTGAAGATGTTTTTATTTTTCCCGTGTATCTTATCCACTATCAGAAATATGTAAATTACATAAGAAATATGTATCTTATCCAGTATCCAGAAATATGTAAAATCTTGTACATATTTTATACCTACTACTGCACATGTCCATATGAATGAAGACTGTCATTATGAAAATGGCGTCCTATGAGGCGTCACTCAGCGGCTTGCCTTTCCAATCACTGTTCAGCGAGTTTCACCCTTGTTGGTCTTCTGATCTGCCCTCTACTATTCCCTTACTGGATCTCGATCGCACAGTCTCCTCGCGTGTGCTTCTGTTGATGCCCGTGTACTCTATTTCCGTTTTCCACCATCACAAACAATCCTGCAAAGGACAATCTGGTGTGTGATTCCTTGCGCGGGCCAGAGGAGTTGTGTAGGTTACAGAGCCACAAGGGTAGAGCGAGAAATGCCTTTCCATCACGATTTATCAAGTCACACCTACACCAGCGATGCATGAAAGTTCCTTGGTCTCCATTTTGCCAACCTGTTGGCTACAAGATGGCGTTTTCCTGATAGAGAAATAGAGCTGCTCTTCACTTATTTGACATTCAGGTTTCCTCTTCTATGAATTTGCTTCTTGATACATTTTGCCGATTTGCCCATTTGTCTTTTTCTTGTTGAATTGTAAACATTTTCCCACTAACATTTGTTGATTATGTGCATTGCAAATATCTTTCTATGACTTGTCTTTTTAAAAATATATATATAATATTTTGTTTCAGGCGTTTTTTGGTGTGTGTAGGTTTATAATTTCAGTGTAGTTACATTTGTCTACCTTGTCCTTAAGTAAGGGTTTTGTTTTCTTGTGCGTGTCGATGGAATCTTCCAAAGATTCAAGATTAAGAGATTTTCCTGAATTTTTTTCCAGAAGTGTTCATGGTTTCTTTTGACATTTAGATCGTCTGCCTGGAACTTATTTTTGTGAGGTGTAAGATAGTGACTTTTTCTTTCCAGAAGGATAACTAATTTTCCCAGACTCTTTTGTTGACTAGTTCATACTTTCCACATGAATTCGTAGGTTCTTCTCCATCCTGAATCAAGTCTCTATATATACCTGGGTTCACTTTGTCCAACTTAAATAGCACACTGTCTACATTACTATTTCTTTTTATTGAGTCTTGATATTTGGCAAAGCAAGCTCTCTGGCCGTCCTAGCTACTGTGATGGTTACTTTTATGTGTCACCTTGACTGAGCCACGGAATGCCCAGATTAAACGTTATTTCTGGATGGGCATCATCTGATCCGTTGAGGGCCTAAATGGAACAAAAGGCAGAAAAAGGGAGGATCTGTTCCCTTCCTGCCTGCGTGTTTGAGCTGGAACATCCGTCTTCTCCCGGCTTGGCATTGGGATTTATGCCATCGGCTGTCCTGTCAGCACGGGAATGACACCACCAGCTTTCCTATGTTCCCAGCCTGCAGACAGCAGATTGTAGGACTTCTCACCCTCCACCGTCATGGAAGCCAATTCCCAATTCCTCATAATAAACCTGTTTTTGTATCTCATTGATTCTGCTTCTCTGGAGAATTCTGACTATTCCCGTCTCTTGTCTTTCCCATACAAGTGTTAGGGTCAGCTTGTCAAATTCCAGGGAACACCCTGTTGAGCCTTTTCTTTTAACTCCATTACATTTCTAGATTAATTTGGAGACACGTGCCATGTTCATGATCTTGACCTCCGCGAACCTGCTATCTCTGCATATATTCGGATCCTCTTTTACGTCCTACAGTGCCGTTTTGTGATTTTCTCCACAAGAGATTTTTTTCACATCTTGTGCAAACTTATTCTTAGGTATTTTGTAGTTTGGGTTGCCATGATAAACGAGAGCTTTATTCTCAAACGTTGCTAATTGGTCACTACCGTGTGTAGAAATGCTAAACAGGTTAGCGTGTTGATTCTGTATTCAACAGTGTTGAGGAACATCATCGAAAAGGTCTGACCACCGACTGCCCAGGCACTGGGCAGCTGGACCCAGGCACTGGAGGGTCGTCTTCAACCCCCGCTACCCATCCATGGAATGTGGGTTCCTCTTGGCTCTCCGGCTCCTACAGGCTGCTCCAAGGACATGGCCTTGACACAGTGATGTGATATTGAGAACACCTGCGCAGGACACGTGGCTAAACCCCATTAAGGCCTCTTTATACACTTTTAAGGTTTGGCGGGTAGGTGGGAGGATCCATTTGCCTTGCTGCCGCCTAAGACGAGCCTCGTATGTAAGTTCCCCTTGCTTATTAAAACTCCCACCTACCACCCCGGCGTGGACTGCCTCTTTCTTCCCTTTCTCCCTGCCCTCCAAGGTTTCAGTTCACACCCGGGGAAGCTCCCGAGAGGGTTGCGGACTCACAAATGTTGGCCAGACTTTCTTATCAGTCTAAAAGTTTGTTATAGATTCTTTGAATTTTCTATGGAGATAATCATTGTTTACAAATGACTGTTTTATCTTCTTTTTAAAAATTCTTAAGCCGGGGCACCTGGGTGGCTCAGTCAGTTGGGCGTCCAACTTCGGCTCAGGCCATGATCTCATTGAGTTCGAGCCCCGCGTCGGGCTCTGTGCTGACAGCTCAGAGCCTGGAGCCTGTTTCGGATTCTGTGTCTCCCTCTGTCTCCGCCCCTCCCCATTCATGCCCTCTGTGTCTCAAAAATAAATGTTTAAAAAATAATAAAAATAAATAAATAGGAGATATACCACGAATAGAATTCTAAAAGTTAAAATATTTATTCAGTGCTAGGAGAAACCCCACTTGAAATATCATATGGTATGTGTATACAATCTTTTTGACATGAGTAAATTTTATATTCTTGTGTAGTTATATATAATAATTTTAGTCCTTATTTTCTTTTTTAAGATTTTATTTTAATTCCAATATCATTCCTTTTTTTATTTTCTTAAGGAAACAACCTTGTTTCCTTATTCTATAATAATCTTACCCCTTTTAACTTTTCTCTGACTTGTGCTTAAAAGGCCCTTCCCCACTCCAATAAATATTCAACTGTCAACATTTCTCCACTATTTTCTCCACTTCTTAAAAATATTTGCATTTTGTTCTTTGTATGGTGTGAAATCTAAATTTAACATTTCCCTCACAGATAGTTGATCCTTTTTAACTCTTTGAGGCATAGTCTCTTGACCATTAGTTTGTGATGTTTTCTTTATTATATATTATCTCCTCAAATAGATTGGGATTATTTCTCTACAATCACTTTATTTCCATGGATCCATTTTCATGCTAGTGTCATGATGTTACCATTTCTGTCATTTGTTAAATGTGTCTTTGTGTGCGTGTGTGTGTGTGTAATACACAAACAAAAGGAGAACAATGAAATATTGCATTTCATTCTTTTTTATTATTTTTTAATGTTTATTTTTGAGAGAGAGAGAGAGAAAGAGAAAAAAAGGGAGGGGCAGAGTGAGGGGGAGACAGAGAAACCCAAGCAGACTCCATGCTCTTATCACAGAGCCCGATGTGGGGCTCGAACTCACGAACCGTGAGACCATGACCTGAGCCGAAATCAAGAGTCAGATGCTTAACCTACTCAGCCACCCAGGCACCCCTAACACATCTCTTTCCAAAGGAAATATTGGACCAGGGTCCCGTAATTTTTTTTTTTTTTAGTAAACACTTTCCTTTTATTGTTACCCACTAGAAACATTTAAATTTTTTTTAATGTTTATTTATTTTTGAGACAGAGAGAGCGCATGAACGGGGGAGGGGCAGAGAGAGAGGGAGACGCAGAATCGGAAGCAGGCTCCAGGCTCAGAGCCATCAGCCCAGAGCCCGACACGGGGCTCAAACTCACGGACCGCGAGATCGTGACCTGAGCTGAAGTCGGACGCTTAAACGACTGAGCCACCCAGGCGCCCCAAAACATTTAGAGACCTAACAAAAATGAATGCAGATACAGCTGTGGTAATATACCTCTCCACACACTCTTTCAATTGACATATTACATAACATTACAAATATAAGTATATATACAAAACACTTTAAGACTTGTAGAGGGGAACCCGGCTGGCTCAGTCAGTAGAGCATGTAACTCTTGATCCCGGGGTCGTGTTCCAGCCCCACATTGCACTTAGAGATTACTTTAAAAAAATAAAATACAAATGCAAGGTGAGACTTCTAGAAATAAATTGCATTTTAAAATATTTTGAATAAATATTTTATTTCATGTTTAAAAACTTATCGTAACTAAAATCATAAACAGAAAGCAGGAGCTAATTATAGGATGTTGTTTCTATGCAGAAAATAGTTGAAATGATGCCTGTATGTATTAACTGACAGAAGAAAATGATATAAAAACTATAAGGAATTTAAAATTTTCTGTTAAAATGTTTTTACATGTGATTTATTTTATTTTATTTTTTTAATTTACCTCCAAGTTAGTGAGCATATAGTGCAACAATGATTTCAGGAGTAGATTCCTTAATGCCCCTGACCCATTTAGCCCATCCCTCCTCCCACAACCCCTCCAGGAACCCTCTGTTCTCCATTTTTAAGAGTTTCTTATGTTTTGTCCCCCTCCCTGTTTTTATATTATTTTTGCTTCCCTTCCCTTAGGTTCATCTGTTCTGTGTCTTAAAGTCCTCATGTGAGTGAAGTCCTATGACATTTGTCTTTCTCTGACTCATTTCACTTAGCATAATCCCCTCCAGTTCCATCCACGTAGTTGCAAATGGCAAGATTTCATTCTTTTTGATCGCTGAGGAATACTCCATTCTCTCTCTCTCTCTCTATATATATATATACATACCACATCTCTTTATCCATTCATCCATCGATGGACATTCGGGCTCTTTCCCTACTTTGGCTATTGCTGATAGTGCTGCTAGAAACACGGGGGTGCATGTGTCCCTTCGAAACAGCACCCCTGTATCCCTTGGATACATGCCTTGTAGTGCCATTGCTGGGTCGTAGGGTAGTTCTATTTTTAATTTTTGGAGGAACCTCCACACTGTTTTCCAGAGCGGCTGCACCAGTTTGCATTCCCATCCCATAATTTTTTTTTTTTAATTTACAGTATGCCTTTATATCTAGCAAAGAAACTCACTTAATTACTCTTGGAGTTGTGTGAAATCAGGATGCTAATTTGGAAAACACATACTTCTGTAATATCCAGTCTTCTCTTCCCATTATGTGGGCTATGTATTCATTTATTCCTATTTTCTTTGTACTCTCTCGGTAAATTTTATAACTCTCCTTACCTAGAGTCTCTTTTTGCATTGAGGTTATATCTGCATATTTTCGGGTAGAGTGTTGTTCCGCTAACATATATATTTTTGATTAGTTACTTTGGGGAGAGCTGGAAAGCTGGTTGCATGGGTACATTTATCTGTAACCAGGCATTTTAATAAACTCCCATAAAGATAACCGCTTTTTAATTATCTTCGGGTTTCGCAACAGGCAATTATATATCTCCAAATAATACATTTTGTTTTCTCGTTTCCAGTAACAATGCTCCTGTAGCTGTTCTAGAATTGTATTAGCTAATACAATGGTGCAGAGAGCCTCGTTTTCTTTCTGATTTTGATGGCATCCGGCTTCCTATTTGGGTTCTTTGTCCAATAATGCAGGGTCCCGATTAAATGACTTCATTTGTGTTGTCTGGATTCTCAAGGCGGCTGGTAAACAACTCGGGAAGACAACATTCTGTGCAAACATGTCTGATACTCTGGGAATGGTCTCCACAGCCCCTGGCACAGAGCAGGGAAGTTGCTCAGGGCCAGAAAGAATCTGTCTTGTACTGGATTCTCGGGAGGCCCAAACAGACTGGGGCGGCTTGTCTCTGGATCTGGCCACGTGTCTACACAATTCTGCTTCCCCAGAAGCCTGGGGTTTCTACCTTGGCCCCTGGGCAGACACTTGGGTTTTCCTCACATGCTACCGTCTGTCCTCGGTGACACACGAGGAATAAATGGCAATTGCAGCACCTGTGTCAGCTGGGTTCCACTTGACAGAGAAATATTCTAAACAGAACAATTTACTTGTTACAAAATGAAATATTTGAGATCCGTGTTTCCCACCGCTCTTGTCACAAGAGATAAACACCCTTAACCATTTGGGGGAGGGGGCGGGTATGTATCTAGGCATGCACATACTCATGAACACACGTATTTCTATACTTGTGTTCTACCCCTTTCAAATATATGCACATCTTTGAATAATGTGAGCCCATCTTCGTAACTTCTTTCCAACTCAGTACGTATACATATTGCTTGTTCTTTTCAACAACTGCGTAATATTCCACCATATGGCCATTCTATAATCCTCCCTTCCCCTGTTAATATATATTTCCAGCTTGTTTCCTTGTATCTTGGACCAACATATATTTACGATAAATTTCTAGAAATAGGTTGTTGAAGTATAAGGTAAGTGTGTATTTTTTAAATGTAGCTTAATTTAAAGAGATACTTTCAATTAGTCCTTTGTCGATGAATTTATAGTCTGGTTCATGAGCTGTTACTGATCCGCGATGAGATAAAAACAACTGGAGAGTGTTTAGAAACACTTATCGTAATTTCATACCTCCATAATATCCAAACATGTGATTTTTGTATTTGATAAAAGTACTGGCATAAAAAAAAACGATCATTTTAAAATAATAATGCTAGGGGCGCCTGGGTGGCTTAGTCGGTTAAGCATCCGACTTCGGCTCAGGTCATGATCTCACAGTCCGTGAGTTCGAGCCCCACGTCAGGCTCTGTGCTGACAGCTCAGAGCCTGGAGCCTGCTTCGGATTCTGTGTCTCCCTCTCTCTCTGACCCTCCCCCGTTCATGCTCTGTCTCTCTCTGTCTCAAAAATAAACAAACATTAAAAAAAAAATTTTTTTAATAAATAAATAAATAAAAATAAAATAAAATAATAATGCTAAAACAAAAAAAGAACGATGGGGAGATTCCATTTGGAGACTATTGATTATATGACATCAAAAGCTTTTTCCGTCTCTCTTTTTTTCCTTTTGTCTTGTTTCTTAAATTTCTCCTATGAGTGAAATCGTGTGATGTTTGTCTTGCCCTGACTTATTTCATTTACCATACCCTCTAGGTCCATCCACTTCATTGCAAGTGGCAAGATTTCATTCTTTTTTACGTCCCAATAATATTCCATTGCACATATACACCACCTCTTTTGTATCCATTCATCCATGAATGGACACAGCTGCTTCCATATCTTGGCTATTATAAATAATGCTGCTATCAACATAGGGGTGCGTGTATCCCTTTGAATTCGTGTGTTTATGTTCTTTGGGTAAATACCCAGTAGTGCGATTGCTGGATTGTAGGGTAGTTCTATCTTTAACTTTTTGAGGAAGCTCCATACTATTTTCCGCAGTGGCTGCCCCAGTTTGCATTCCCACCAAGAGCGCAAGAGGGTTCCTTTTTCCCATCCTCGCCAACACCTGTGGTTTTTTTGTGTTGTTGATTTTAGCCATTCTGACAGGCGTGAGGTGATATCTCACTGTAGTTTTGACTTGCATTTCCCGCCTACAGAGTGATGACGAGCATCTTTTCATGTGCCTGCTGGCCATCTACATGTCTTCTTTGGAGAAAGGTCTGTTCGTGTCTTCTGCCCACTTTTTAATTGATTGGTTTTGGGGTGTTGAGTTTTATCGGTTTTTTAAAATATCTTTTGGATACTAACCCTTTATGAGATACGTCATTTGCAAGCATCTTCTCCCTTTCTGTCGGTTGCCTTTTAGTTTTGCGGATTGTTTCCTTCACTGTGCAGAAGCTTGTCATTTTGATGTAGTCTCAATGGTTTATTTTTGCTTTTGTCTCCCTTGCCTCAGGCTACCTGTCTAGAAAAAAGTTGCTATAGCCGATGTCAGAGAAGTTATTGCCTGTGCCCTCTTCTAGGGTGTTTATGGTTTCAAGTCTCATATTTAGGCCTTTAAACCATTTTGAATTTATTTTCGTGTATGGGGTAAGAAAGTGGTCCGGTCTCATTTTTTGCATGTCGCTGTCCAGTTTTTCCAACACCAGTTATTGAAGAGGCTGTCTTTATTCCATTGGATATCCTTTCCTGCTTTGTCAAAGATTAACTTGCCATACAATTGTGGGTTTATTTCTGGAGTTTTTTATTCTCTCCTATGTGTCCATGTTTGTGCGACTACCACACAGCTTTGATTACTACAGCTTTGTAATATAACTTGAAGTCCAGAATTGTGATGCCTCCAGCTTTGCTTTGCTTTGCTTTTTCAAGATTGTTTTGGCTATTCGGGGTCTTTCGTGGTACCATACAAATTTTAGGATTACTCGTTGTACTTCTGTGAAAAATGCCGCTGGTATTTTCATAAGGATTGCGTTAAATGTATAGATTGCTTTGGGTAGTATAGACATTTTAACAATATGTGTTCTTCCAATCCATGAACATGGAATACCTTTCCATTTCTTTGTGTCATCTTTAATTTCTTTCATCAGTGTTTTATAGTTTTCAGAGTATGATTTCAAGAGCTTTTCCGTGTGAAAATAAATATCTTAGGAAAAGTTTCTTAAGAGGCATTACAGATGACTGTAAAAAATGTAATAATTTTTTCATATTATATTGTGAAAAAATATGTACATTGTAATTAGGGCTGGATGTGGTGTATGATTGGTAGTGTAATTCATTTTTATCAGAACAAAGAATAAAAGAACCTGATTCTTCACCACGAAAAGTTTGGGAAGCACTGCTCCCATAAGCAGCCAATGAGAATTTCTATTCTCTTTTCTAAGCTTTTCTTTATTGTTTATTCATTTTTTGAGAGAGAGACACACACACACAGAGCATGAGTGGGGGAGGGGCAGAGAGAAAGGGAGAGAGAGAGAATCCCAAGCAGGCCCTGCACTGCCAGCATACAGCTGGCTATGGGGCTCAAACCCACGAACCATGAGATCATGACCTGAGCCGAAATCAAGAGCCCAGTGCTTAACCGACTGGGCCACCCGGGCGCTCCGATTTAAATGTCTATTAATATGTTGGTTATAAACACACTCATTTTGATGTGAATTTTTTTAATGTTTTATTTCTTTTTTAGAGAGAGAGCACAAGCAGGGGAGAGGCAGCGAGAGGGGGGCAGGGAATACAAAGCAGGCTCTGCACTGACAATAGCAAGTTCGTTGCGGGGCTCAAACTCATCAACCGTGAGATCATGACCTGAGCCGCAGCCGGACACTCAACCAACTGAGCCACCCAGGCGCCCCGTGAATTTTCGTGATTTCTAATGATGTTCATATCTTTGTTGGTCATGTGGGTTTCTTCTTGCTACTTATATTGTTTGTGCTATTTTTGTTGTTGGTTTGCAGATTCTTCTTCCTTTCTGGTATCTGTCGATTTCACATTCTTATTTTTGAGTTCCTCTATTATTTAGAAGCATTTTTGTTAGAATTTATTCAATAACTCTATGTATTTAGACTGTGACGAATTGTCTCCCCCCACCCCCAGGCTCCATTACAGTTTCGTATCGGGCATTGCTGGTTTAATGAACAGCTGTAGATTTTTGTATAGAGTTGTCTTTCTCTAGACTCTTCATCAGTAATAACAGATTTCTAGGGAAGTCAATTTTCTTTCTCTTTCTCTATACCTCTTCTTTCATATTCTTTCCCCACAGCAGGATCATATTTACTGAACATGCCCTAATGGACAATTTCAGTTTCTTTTGGTAGCCCACATCATGGTCCATAGTCTGTTCATCTGTCATCACAATCTGCATGATGGTCCTCCCCACACCCTCCAAAAAAAAAGAAAATTTGACAACGTAAAAACGTTGCTCATTAACCAGAGATTATTTGGAAAAGGAAATGTTTGGGATCCCTGTAGGTCAGTCTCTGATAGCAGGACTATTGATTTTCTCAAATACTGTCCGTCCTCTTTAGAAGCTTCTAGATTTGGCCCCGCTTGTATCTTCTGTCCATGAATTCTCTCCACTCACCACTTCACCTCCTTTGCCTGATAATAGGCCAAACGGCAAGTCATAATAAGTCCCAAAATATAGCCATCTGGGGGTGTTGAAGCAGGAATAATTGTGGTCAGCTCTGCAAAGCTAAGCATAAATGTCAGGGGAATGACTGCTCACAGATTTGTAAACAACTGCTGGGCAGTGAGCTGACAGAGGGTAAAATGTGCACAGGGAAGCAAACGAAGAGCTTCAAGTGATCAAATGTCAGTGTAGACAGCTGGGCGATGAGGCTAGCTGACACCACCTGCTGGAGCACAGCTGTCGGGGAAGGCGAGCGCCAAGTGTCATGGCCACAGGCAGCGCCAGCCCAACAGGTGAAAGCCAGACAGAGAAGAGCCCATAAGCTCCGAGACACTGAGTCATGGCCTGGGGTATGCAATCCCAAAATGCGATGTCAGCAACTATCCCTCTCTCTCTCTCTCTCTCTGTACTGAAAAAACTCTTCCCACGTGTCTCAAGATTTAGGGTCTTGAGGCAGACCTCTTGAACCACACCGGACGTAATGAAGTCTATAGGCAAAGCAACTGGCCTGAGTTTTGTGAGCACCAACCGTCAAAAAGTCCTATACACCTTCACTACATAGTAGGCTCCAATCAAGACAAGCTGTCAGGTAAGACACAAGGAGTTATGGCAGAGACGTACAGGACAGAGGTCAGGTGCAGGGATAAGTCTGGACCCAGCATCAAACCAGTAAGGCAAAAGTTGAGGGAAACACTTCCCAGGACCCAGTATTTTTGAACACAAAAATGGCAATTGCCTGGCAACTCTGGAAGTCACAATGGAAGGAGCTGGCTGGGAAAAACGACTCAGGAATTAGTGTCAGGCCACTTTTTGGAAGCCTGATGTCCCATCACTATGAACAAATCTTTGTGCTTTAAGTGTGCTCGTTTCCAGGGGCGCCTGGGTGGCTCAGTCGGTTGAGCGTCCGACTTTGGCTTAGGTCATGATCTCACGGTTCGTGAGTTCGAGCCCTACGTTGGGCCCTGTGCTGATGGCTCGGAACCTGGAGCCTGCTTCGGATTCTGTGTCTCCCTCTCTCTCTGCCCCTTCCCCGCTCATGTTCTGTCTCTCCAAAATGAATAAACGTTAAAAAAAAAAAATTAAAAATAAATAAATAAATGTGCTCGTTTCCAAACCCCATGTCTGATGAATAACCTCCCCTTTGATCCAGCAACTCTGTATCTATGAACATATCTCAAGGAAATGACCAAGGGCATACATCAAAGTCTAAGTGCAAAGATGTTTGATGTTACAGAGCAGCAAGGCAAGATAAGAAACCACTGAAGCAGACACATGGACGTTCCACGCCACCCTCCTCAGACCCTTGCCCTTAGCACACCTGTGGTGGACAATTCCATGCCTGGTCCCAGCCTCCCACTCCTGGCTCACCTTGGTGGCTCAAGGCTTTCTGCCCTAAGACATTCTTGGATGCCACAAGAAGGCCATCCTACCAGACGTAGCAGAGAATGGAGGGATAGTTAATATTTCCAGGGAACCACCCTCCACCAATGGGAGGAAGAGAGAGAGTATGAACGCCCCAACTTCTTCCTTCGATGAAACTATTTTGGGAGCTATTCTACATGATTCCTAAGAAGGACCCTACGGGATTGAGCCCCACTTGCCCACAGCGATCAACCGCTTACTAACACTCTTTTTTGGTTTTGCTCCTTTCCCTGATTCACCCTCTGCCCCCTTCTCTTCCGTTTCCTGGGATCATCTCTCAAATAAGTTACCTGGACCCAAAGTCTTGTTTCAGGACTTGCTTTGAGGGAACTCAAAAGTCAACCTAAACATCAAAAATAGGGGTTAAATTAACTATGATACATTCACAATGGAATATTATGCAGCCATTAAAATTACCTTGGACCCAAGGAACAAGAAAGCATATGACTATACAAAGACTTTACATGCATGCTCATAACAGATTTGTTATAGTCCCATACTGGAAATAATCCAAATGTCCGTTAGCATGTGTGTGAACAAATTGTGATATAGCCATACAATAGAATACTAGTCAGCAACAGTATTGCTGGATTAACTATTACTTTAACTATTGATACACATAACAACATGAACCTCAAAGTAAGAGTGCTGAGTGAAAGAACCCAGGCAAAACAGTACACAGCGTATGAGTTTATTGATAGGAAATTCTAGAAAATGCAAGCTAATCTACAGTAACAGAAAACAGACCAGTAGCTGTCTTGGGGTGGGGGGAGGGTATAGAAAGGGAGAAAATGGGATTATAAAGAGGCACTACAAGATTTGGGGCATTTATTATCTTGATTGCAGTAATGGTTTCATGGGTATATCCACATGTTAAAATCTACAAGAATGTACCCTTTAAATGAGTGTGGTTTACTGTATGTCAATTATACCTCAATAAAGCTGTTCAAGATGAAAAAATACTCTCGTATAAAAATAATTAGTGACGTGAAAATGATTCAGATTGGATTGTTGGGTTATAAAAGGGCTAGTTTTAAATCAGCATGTACAGGGGCACCTGGGTGGCTCAGTTGGTTAAGCATCTGACTTCAGCTCACGTCATGATCTTGCAATGTGTGGGTTTGAGCCCCGCGTCGGGCTCTGTGCTGACAGTTCGGAGCCTGGAGCCTGCTTCGAATTCTGTGTTTCCCTCTCTCTGCCCCTCCCCTGCTCGCACTCTGTCTCTCTCTCTCTCTCTCTCAAAAATAAATAAACATTAAAAAAAAAGTTAAATCAGTATGTACAGTATGAGTCTAGATACTCATACAGATTCACGATTAATGATCAAAATGACAAATGTTGTTAGTGTTCATCTCAGTCTGAGGGTGACAGGGACTTTCATTTTTTTCTTTCCGTATACCTGTATCTTCCAAATTTTTATAATGCATATATATTACTTCTGTAATACAGAAAATCCATAGATAGAACACAACACAAGAGAGCTAATGGTATGGGCCAGAAAATTATAAAGGGCAATGATTTTCAAATTTGGTTTTTGAAAACCAAGGCTTCATTTTGAAGCCTTGGGGGTTTCATGAAGGTGTCTTAGGGATTATTAGCCCAGGGGGGGAAATGAGGATAACATAAATCAGAGTCTTCCAGTCCTTCTGTAAGTAGAGTAACTGTTTTCATTACAGGAATAAATATGAAAGCCTGAAGAAGGTCAATTACTGAGGCCTGGGACACTCGTGGAATGCTTTATGGTTAAGACAGAAGTTAGTACGAAAGATGGGGCTTAACCAAGCGAAGTACAGAGTCTTTCTTTGCTCGGGTCTTCTAGAAAAGTCTGAGTAAAGACACTAACGGAACCTGTTACCCTCTGCAGCATACTTTTTTCCTCCTCCCATTACTATTCAATTCTTCACTCAAGTCAGAGCTAACCGCTGCAAAATGCCCAGCCTGATTCTAGGCCTGCTCAAGATCACTCGGGCTGGGAATCCAAATAACTCAGTAGCAATGCCCAGGGAGGTGGTAGGGGGGTGCTAACAAGTGCGGGGACTTTATCTCCTTCCCCAAGCTCCATCAGATCCCCTCCCACATTTTTTATGCCCGCCAATAATGCTTTCTCAAGATAATATTCATTTCTCTGCTACCCTAGCTTTGAGGTCCCTCAACCCTCCAAATAGGTCACCGTTCTTCTGTTCCTCCTAGAACTGCCACCCAAAGACCTGGAAACTTAGAGGGGACCATCTTGAGTCATTGCTCTCATGGAAATTCTCCAAAGACGCTTTTGAGATGTCAAAAAGACCTTTACTTGCACTCTTTTCTCCAAGGATCCTTACCAGCCTTTGAGCCTACTGCAGTGAACTCATAGAACCTTTTTGGAACCAACCCAGTGGGGCCTTGGGAGGGGGCGTGGCACGAGCTACTCATGAGACATACATGAGGCAATGAGCTAGCTTTGCAGGGACTCGCCCCAAAGTCCATGAGCCATCATGTGTTCCATGAACCAAAAGGAGGGAGAAAAGGATGTGCACTGGGGCTTACTATTTCTTGATCCTCATAATCCTAGCTCAATACTGGACGAAGTGTTTTTGCGAGCTCTGAAATCTGAGGGAAGTGCTTTCTTGTTAGGTCGATGTTTTGAGGACACTGGAAAGTACACGACAGTCCAAGTATGGCCAAGGAAGGGAAAAGCAGCTGATTTGTTTCCATTGGGGCCACCTACAGGGTTTTCTTAAATGACAGCAGGGAAAGCAGTAATTGGGTACAGTGGTGTCCTAGCCACGGAGAATTCACGCTTAGAAATTGATGTGCTTCAGGTAAAATGGTCACGGACAATTGGATTTGAGAATGACTGACAATGGCATTTCCATCCACCTGAACCCGGGCTCCAATTAAAATAGGGAGGTATTAGTCTAATGCATTCCTCCGCTGGCAAACTCAGACATACTCCGGAAGATTTGAAAAGAAGCACACCCGAGGACTCAGCAGTGAATTTCTGATTCACTTGCAGAAAATACAAAGTTCCTTTTAATCTCCCTAGAGAGAGACAATCCTGTTAAAATCTCAGTTTTAAATGTAGCACGTAGGACCAAGAAAAAGTGTCAGCTGAATGCATT
This sequence comes from Prionailurus bengalensis, assembly GCF_016509475.1. Taxonomy (NCBI): domain Eukaryota; kingdom Metazoa; phylum Chordata; class Mammalia; order Carnivora; family Felidae; genus Prionailurus; species Prionailurus bengalensis. The sequence continues at coordinate 10,203,085 of NC_057361.1, forward strand.
TGATATTTCTCGGTTTGAAAGAGGGTGAATAGTTAAATTTAGCTGTATCCAAAAAAATGCTCCACTTACCCCTGTGCAAGGAATTTCAATCACCCTAACAGAGTGTTTGCATTTGTGGCTGCTGATTTCCGAAGTCCTCGCTTCCCAGCATTTTGTGTCAAAGTCCAAATGGAAAATGACCACACATTTAGGGCCCACTGGGGTAAAGTGAGGGGGGGGGGCTGCTCGTGGGAGAACCCACCTGGTCACCCCAAGGTGTGAGGAGGTCACTATGTACACCTGCTACCCCCCACTCAGGACCAAATGAATCAAAATGCTCCAGGTTGGGATCCAGGGCCGGTGGATGGCCAGCTGGCTTGCCCCTGAGGGGTTTTAGAGCAGGCCCTTGACTGCACATTGGACCCACCTGAGGAATGTTATTTATTTATTTATTTATTTATTTATTTATTTATTTAAAATTTTATTGTATCTATTTATTTTTTAATGTAATTTACTGTCAAATTGGTTTCCATACAATACTGAAGCCTGGGTCCCACCCCACCCCCACCCCCACCCCCAGAGATCCTAGTTTAATTGGTCTGGCCTGTGGCCCGGGGCACTAGGGGGTTGGGGGTTTAGAAAGCTCCCCAGGTGATACTCATGCAAAGCCACTGTTGAGAAGCCCTGTTTTTGCAAATAAAGTTCTATGGGAACAGAGCCACCCTTCATTTACATACCGCCTGGGGCTGCTTTCCTGCCAAAATGGCGGACTTGACTAGGTACCTCAGGGCCTTATAACCTGCAGCGCCAGACAGATTTACCATCCTGTCCTTTACAGAGAACATTTGCTGAGCCTGCTTTGGAGAGAAACTTCAGGGGGACTTTCAGGGTCCCCTGAGAAAAATCAGGAGTTTTGGTCAAGGTAGTGACAGAGTTCCCTTAAGGGATTCTGACAGAGACGAGATATTCAGAATGCAGAAATATGAAGGGACTGTGAGGGTAAAAATGAACCTTCACAGCCATCCTGCTTCCCCACATGGAGCAGGGAGGAAGAGTTCAGGAAGAAGGAGAGGCTAGGTGGGTTTCTGTGGAGACAACCTGGGACTGCTCTTAAGAAGAAACCGTCACTAGAGAAAAAGGCAGTGAGGCAGAGACGAGCCGGGGAGTTTCAGGTGAGCGTTTAAAGAGATTCGGGGTGGGGGGGGGGCGGTGCTGAAGTGCTGTCACCCTGTGATGAGTTGACACTACAGGGGCGGATGATTCTGGTGGTTTTTAGAAATTTGGCTGTGTGCTATGAATCATATTCCCCTCAGTCTAAGAGACTTCTGTGACGTTCTATACGTCTTCCATACTTTTTTGGACGTGAGTTTAGTCTTGGCGACGTGACTCTGTACCATTTAGTCTTGGCGACGTGACTCTGTACCATGCCCCCGATGGAAGCGGGAAGTGTTTGGCGACGAGGTGAATGCACCTTTCAACTACCAATCTTCACGAGCATTGTAGCAGTTAGGGTAGAACATTAGAGAGGTAGCAGCAGGAAAGTAAAAAAGGAATCAGGTGGGGATCGGAAAGCCTAGGAAGGAAAGCAATGTGACATTACTGGGTCGGTTTTCCCCTCTCCGGGCTCCAGGTAGCTTCCACAGAACACGTACAAAGGAGCATGTGCTCTGCTTCCGGTCCCTGGAATCCAAGACCACGGTGTATATTGATGGATATTCATAAGTCTCCACTTCATTGTGAGGAATAGAACCCTTTAAGCCTTGAAGTCATTGTCCAAGCCAACATTTAGCATCTCAGTGATGGCCTTGGGGAATCCCTTTGCGGATCACAGATTTTCCTCACCCGGAGTCCAGGCTTTTAAAAGGGGAAAGGAAGAACTGGAAGGGGTACAAATGCTCGCCCCCGGAGAGGGCGTTCTAGAATTATCCGAACGCTTGTCAAACAGCAAAAGTAATACACTTTAATAACAAGGTTGATGTCCTTTATTCAAGGGGAAACAACGCATGGATTGCGGGGGACAGTGCCTCACAGGCAGGGGAGCACTGTTCCTGACAGATGTGGGGCAAGGGCAAGTCTCGCAGAGTCTTAAAAGAGGCAGCATGGAAACAGGGCCCAATCAGCTAAGAAGTCAGAGATTTCTCTGCGAGGCTAGCAGGTCGTATTTTCTAGGGTAAGGTAGGCCAGCTGAAGCGGAGCCAGAGGGTTGTGACTGGTATCCATTAGGGTTCCCTGGCAGGTCTTTCCCACGAGTGCGGGCTGACTTACGTTTAGATCTGTGATGTGGGCGGGGCCACCAGAGCCCCTGGACTCCATTTTGTGGGTCCTCATATACAAATTAACTTTATCACACCCCACTCTTTTCCTGGTTTGTCAGTTCTCCCAACAAGAGAGGAATGGCTTAGGAGCCTAGATGCCCCCAAGACACTGAATAAGCTGGTGAACACGGAGGGGACCTAGGGCCAAGGTGAATCATGGGACTGTCAGCCTTAGAGCAAAGGATCAACCCAGAGGTCAGAGGCAGGGGACAAATGTGGGCTTCCAGCATCCGGGACAGCCAGTATGAGCTGAATATTGATCTCCAGAAACCAATCATCGTCCATGTCATTTGTTTGTCATTATCACATCCCTACAGCTTGAACCCTGAGAGCATCTAACTCGAAAGAGTATTGCAGAAAAATATCAACAGGAAACCCGTGCATGCGCAGGGTATATTTCAAAAGCAGAATCCTTCAGTTTCAACTATTTTCTGTCTGTGTTTATTTATCTCTCTATACATGCTTATATTATTTCATAAATACTGGAAGACTTCATTATCCAAGGATAATTTGTATCTGAAAAAGGCCATTTTTAAAAAATTTATTTCCCGAGAGACAGAGATAGCGCAAGCAGGGGAGGGGCAGAGAGAGAAGGAGAGATTGAAAAATCACAAGCAGACACAGGGTTCAAACCCATGACACCACGAGATCATGACCTGAGTCAAAACCAAGAGTTGGACGCTTAACCAACGGAGCCACCCAGGTGCCCTGAAATGAGGCCATTTAAAATGAATCCACCTCGGGGCGCCTGGGTGGCGCAGTCGGTTAAGCGTCCGACTTCAGCCAGGTCACGATCTCGCGGTCCCTGAGTTCGAGCCCCGCGTCGGGCTCTGGGCTGATGGCTCAGAGCCTGGAGCCTGTTTCCGATTCTGTGTCTCCCTCTCTCTCTGCCCCTCCCCCGTTCATGCTCTGTCTCTCTCTGTCCCAAAAATAAATACACGTTGAAAAAAAAAAAAAAATAAAATAAAATGAATCCACCTAAAATAGGACCCAAATAGCACAGTAAAAAAAAAAAAAGAAAAGAAAAAAGCTTAGACCAGGATTTAACTCTGAAAACCAATTTGCTTTAAATAGTAGGAAAATAATTTTATACATTCTCATATATTAAAAATTCAAGATAGAGCTGCTGTAGATTCTTAAAATTAACAGCAATGACGTGTTGCTCTTTCTTTTGGCATAATTGTACTGGAAAAACGGTTACGATAGTTTGCGTGGCCCTCTATTCACAGTTGACTCTCAGGCAAAATCGTAAAGAAGGTCATTATGACAAAGCCATTTGAGGGTTTCATCGGTTTCCCTGAAAGACCTCCCTAAAAGGCTTTGATCTCCAAATCTCTCTTCAAACTCCATACTCTGACATTGTAGGGAAGGAAAATATTCCCTCTGCCTGTAGCTGGGGCACAGGGGTGTGAGAGCACCTGACTCCAGGGGTCCCAAACGGGCCAGGTTCAGCTCCACACCGCTGCCAAAATCCAAAGACAGAGAGACCCGCGGTGGTGAAACAAGAAAGGGATTTAGGGGCACCAGGGCGGCTCAGTCAGTTGAGTTTCCGACTTTGGCTCAGGTCATGATCTCACAGTTTGTGGATTCGAGCCTTGCATCAGACTCTTTGCTGACAGCACGGAGCCTGTACGTCTCCCTCTCTCTCTGCTCCTCCCCAGCTCATGCTCGTGCTCTCTCTCTCTCTCTCTCTCTCTCAAAAAGAAATAAACGTGAAAAAAAAGGGGGGGGGGCGCCTGGGTGGCTCAGTCGGTTAAGCATCCAACTTTGGCTCAGGTCATGATCTCATGGTCCGTGGGTTCGAGCCCCATGTCAGGCTCTGTGCTGACAGCTCAGAGCCTGGAGCCTGCTTCGGATTCTGTCTCCCTCTCTCTCTGCCCCTGCCCTGCTCACGGTCTGTCTCTCTCTGTCTCTCAATAATAAATAAACGTTAAAAAATTTAAAAAGAAAGAAAGAGATTTATTTCAGGGAGGCCACCACCGGGAAGACAGAAGACTAGCGTCTCAAAGGCTGTCCCGAAAGTGCCAGAAAAACTTCCAGGTTTTATATAAGGAAAATGTGGGGCAAAGGTCCGTGGGTATGTGCAGGTGGGCAGTGAAGGCCAAATAGATCACAGTCTCGGAGTCAATCCCAGGCGGGGTCATGCTGTCTCAGGGCAACCCTTACTGCTTGAGGAATAGTTTCAGTTCCCATCAGCGGATGCTTGAAGGGTCTCCCACTGGAGCCAAGAGACAAGCTGAGCTCAAAATGGATTCTTGGCTGAGACACACACACACACACACACACACACATACATATACCCCATAATGAAAGACAGATTAGCAAGAGACAAACAGAAGGTGAATGACGTGGACGGAGAAGCTGCTTTTAGGCAACAGGAATGGAAACTTCAGCAAGGCGAAGGGCCCGCAGTGACCACTGAGCTGACGCAGACAGGCTCATTAAGTGACCCACCTCGAAATAGCCATAGGCCCTAACTGACCACTTACAACCAGGCTCGGTTCCTGAGATTACCAGAAAAAGGAAAAATTCCATACATTCCCATCGTGCCTCACTCCACTCTGTAACTATAACCCCTCACCATCACCTTGTGACAGACAGTCTCTCCCTTGCTGTCCTGCCCGCCACTCCCTTGCGGTGTATTCTATCAACCTCTATCTCCTTTGTTCTGCCTTGGGTGAATTCTTTCACCACCCACGCCACCAACCCCCCATGCAATTGGGACGCCCCACAACGAATACCTCATGTATACATGGGAGATGCCCGGGAAAACTGAGCAAAACTTCCCTAAATGGCCCAGACCACCATCTTGAATACCGTCTTCAGCTAAAGACAAAAGGAAGATGCGGGGTGTTGGGGGAAGCTGGCTGTGGGAGTTTATCAGGAAAAGTACAGTAAACCAGGGTAAGGTTGTCTTCTCCATTGGTAAAGAGTTTATCTTCCTTATACAGAGAGGGAGACACCTTACAAATAGAGATTTCCCTTATAAATGTCAATTTCCCTTACAAAGGAGTAAATTTTGTTTTTAGGGCATCTCCTGTGTCTTTTTCTCAAAAATAATCAACTCAGAATAATCCTTAGGCCCAAGAGGCATATTGGGAGGTGGCATATTGTTTTAGCCTTCATTTGGATGTGTGGATGGGATTACTGGCGTTGGGCGAGGAGCAGACCTAAGACCCCCACTCTGAATGACTCTTGTCCCGGGCAGTGTATTGGCCTGCACCCAGAGTATTCCATAGCATCCTTGTTAATTTCCTTTTTTCTTTTCTTTTTCTTTTTTTTTTTTTACGTTTGTCTTTATTTTGAGGGAGAGGAAGAGCACGAGTGGGGGACGGGCAGAGAGAGAATCCCAAGTAGGCTCCGCACTGTCAGCGTGGAGCCCGACGTGGGGCTCAGTGTCACCAACCATGAGATCGGGACCTGAGCTGACATAGAGAGTCCGACGCTTAACCGACTGAGCCACCCAGGCGCCCCCATTTTCTCTTCTTCCAATGTTAACTCTAACGGGTTTTTGTTTTGGCTTTGCCAATGAATTTGTAACCAAGCCAACGTGGGTCCACTCCTCGGTGAGGCGGTAACTGCACCAGTTGGAGTTCTCGCACAGAGAAAACTTCATTTGCGGCAAACTAAGGAGATCATGGGGAATGGCTTCCAAAGCCACGACTCCCTGAGCAACGGTGGGTGGGTGGCTTTCATTTGGGGTTAGGATGAATATTTAGATTGGGAAGCCTTGTCATCACGCGTAGAGGAGGGCATGAGGTAGTTCACGTGCCCTAAGGAAACATGCCTGTACACACTTTGTATGTAATGGAAGTGAGGCTTTGTGATCCACCATGGGTGGAGATTTTGGTATCACAATGAGGGGAAGGTACTTGTTGGTCATTCTGGAGGTCACTCTTGGGTCCGTCGGCACAGGCTCGAGTCGGGGGTTACACTCCGACTGGTCTGGATGGTCTGGGCCCGCTGGAGGTCAGCACGGTCACCATTGCTTGGACAAAGGTCAGTAAGTACAAGCAGGTGGGCAGTCAAGGTCAGGTCTGCGGTCTCACTGGTGGCGGTTGGAGCCATTCCCCTGCATCAGCAGCTTTGTGCACTTCTTTATGTTAGCGAGCTTTGTGATTACGGTTTTAAAACGGTTTGCACGGTAGCTTTTACAACATCCATGTTCAATGACACCGTTACTTACCAGGTGCCTTCCCTAGATTAAGAACTCGTTAATGGAGAGGATGTGACTCATTTACCTTCTATCACCAATGGCATCAGTTACTATTAGCTCCATTTAATGGCTTCTCGTTCAAGATCTTCATCATCGGGGCGCCTGGGTGGCTCAGTCGGTTGAGCGTCCTGCTTCAGCTCGGGTCATGAGCTCACGGTTTGTGAGTTCGAGCCCCGCGTCGGGCTCTGTGCTGACAGCTCAGAGCCTGGAGCCGGTTTCCGATTCTGTGTCTCCCTCTCTCTCTCTGCTCTTCCCCTGCTCGTGCTCTCTCTCTCTCTCTCTCTCTCTCTCTCTCTCTCTCTTAAAAATAAATAAACATTAAAAAAAATTTAATAAAAAAGATCATCATCAAATACTGACTAGCAAAGACATTGACGCAGTAGGCAGGGATATGCCTTAGTGTCGAATCAAAAGAGACGCTTGAGTGGGGACAAACTTTATTAAGTGGCTAATTCCTTTGTACAGGTTTTGAATGCTATGCCGACTTTTCTTCCCTATCCAATGTGTATCTGGATATTTGGACCCGAAGCACCGTTGATACTGTTTAATTACTAGCATCATTTAATGTGTGCCCTTGATTTCAGTAGGGAGACCTGTTTTCTCAGTGGGGAGATTTTTCCCCCTGGTAATCGACTTTTTTCTCAAAACTGAAGTATAGTGGACGCACAGTGTTTCATTAGTTTCAGGTGTACCACACCGATTGGACAAGTAGCTACCATGTGTCGCCGTCCAACACTGTTGCGATAACATCGACTGAATTTCCTGACCTGTACCTTTCATCTCCATGAGTTACTCATTCAATCCCTACAAGTGGGGAGATATTTTAATGTGCTCATTTATTCCTCGAGTTTTCAGGAGATTCTCTACCCATTCGGCTTACTTGCTGACGCTTGCCCTTTCGTGAAGCAGCCACAAATGCAAAGTTCTCAAACACGAGAGTCCGTTGGTCTTCTTTCGGAGGTCTCTTGTAGTCAAAGTTGGGAAGGTGGGAGATGATGGTCCCTGCCCATCCGCCTGGGGAGCGGGACGGATTTAAAAAGCACATTAACTCTTTACTTAAAAAGAAAACCAAAATGTCACAAAAAGCAGGAATAATTCAAAGGCTATTTAGGCTACAGAGGGAGCTGTGTGCTTCCACTATTTTGTTCTGGGAGCTTTTCAATCAGCTAGCATTGGCAAAGCTTCTGAACAAAGACAGTAATTACCAAATAAAAATTGCCTTCAGTGCATTGTCTAACTGTGTTCATGGCTTGGCATGAACGGATTTATGATCCTTTTATTCCAACAGGAACTACCAGTTCTCCCTTCACTTCAAATAGCCTATTCATCTCAGTATAAAAACAGCTCAAATACACCAGCAGAATATGCTGCATGGGCAACTCAAGGCACAGACAGCAGGAGTCAGCTTCTTCCGACAGGCACAAATAGCACAGGCTTTGAGCAACGACAAAGCAGAGACTCTACAAAAATTTTTGGATATTAAAAAAAAAAACAAAAACAAAATAACCAGCAATTATTTGGTTCCAGGTCTTTTTACTATTCTATATATTTTGTCCAAACTTAAGTTAATTCCATTTTGTATAAAATGGCTCAAAATGCAGGTGTCAGTAGGGAATGTATGCTTACGTAATGATCTATGGCTGCACCTCCGATACATAGACCGATATTTTGTATTTTTTAGGGGGTAAGTGGCACAGATATATACGTATCTGTAATGTATATATAGGTACATATACACACATCGGTATATATGTATATATATACACATATACACACCTACATATATAGAGACATCATAAAGAATCACTTCATCAGACGCAACCTAACTGATAGCATCATTAAGCAATTTACTTGACTTCCGACACCCATTTGCAATGCATTATCTTTAATTTGCATCTCCCTGATGATGAGTGATGTTGAGCATCTTGTCCTGTGTCTGTTGGCTATCTGAACGTATTTGAAAAAATGTCTGTTCGGGTCTTAGGCCCATTTTTAATGTTTATTTATTTTTGAGAGTGGCAGATAGAATGAGAGTGGGTTGGGGCAGAGAGAGAGGGAGGCACAGAATCCGAAGCAGGCTCCAGGCTCCGAGCCATCAGCACAGAGCCTGACACGGGGCTCGAACTCACAGAGCCGTGAGATCATGACCTGAGCCGAAGCCGGACGCTCAACCAACTGAGCCACCCAGGCGCCCCTCTTAGGCCCATTTTTAATTGGATTATTTGGTTTTTTGAGTGTTGAGTTGTGTAAGTTCTTTATATATTTTGGACATGAACCCCTCATTGGATAGATCACTTGCAAATATCTTCTGTTCAGTACGTTGACTTTTCACTTTGTTGATCGTTTCCTCCACTGTGCAGAAGCTCTTTACTTTGGTGTAGTCCTAGTTGTTTAATTGTGCTGTTGCCCCCTTTCGCCAGAGGAGACAAATCTAGAAAAATGTCACTACAGCCGATGTCTGAGAAATTACTGCCTGTGCTCTCTTCTAGGAATTTTACGGTTTCAAATCTCACATTTAAGTCTTTAGTCATTTTGGGTTTATTTGTGTGTGTGGTGTAAGAAAGTGGTCCAGTTTCATTCTTTTGCGTGGGGCTGTCCGGTTTTCTCAACGCTACTTGTTGAAGAGATTGTCTTTTCCCCCATTGTATATTCTTGCCTCCTTTGTCATAGATTAATTGACCGTGTTCGTGCGGGCTTATCTGGGGGCTCTCCATCCCATTCCATTCATCTAGGTGTCTGTTTTTATGCCAGTATTATACTGTTTTGATCACTACAGTTTTGTAGTGTATCTTGCAACCTGGAGTTGTGATAGCTCCAGCTTTGTTCTTCCTTTTCAAGACTGCTTTGGCTATTTGGGGTGTTTTGTGGTTCCATACAAATTTTAGGCTTATTTGTTCTAGTCCTGTGAAAAAGGCTGTTGGTATTTTGATAGGGATTGCATTGAATCTGTACATTGCTCTGGGCGATACGGGCATCTTAACAGTATCGGTTCTCCCAATCCATGAGCCTGGACCGTCTTGCCATTTGTATCATCTCCAATTCCTTTCATCAGTGTTTTATAGTTTTCAGAAGGTAGTACATTCACCTCTTTGGTTAAGTTTATGCCTTGGTATTTTATTATTTTTTGTGCAGTTGTCTTTTTTTCTTTAAGTGTATTTATTTAGTTTGAGCTAGTGGAGAGAGGTGGGGTGCGGAGAGAGAGGGAGAGAAAGAATCCCAAGCAGGCTCCGCACTTTGAGTGTAGAGCCCAATGCGGGGCTCAGTCTCACACACCGTGAGATCTTGACCTGAGCCGAAATGCAGAGTGTGATGCCCAACCAACTTGAACCACCCAGGTGCCCCTACTTTTGGTGCAACTGTAAATGAGATTGTTTTCTTAATTTCTGCTTCTGCTACTGAGAGTCTGAGAATTTTGAAAAACCCAGTGCGATTTTTTCTTCTATCCTCCAACATTCATAGGAACAGAAAAGACCTCTCCATATTTTCCATCCCCCCCGGCACATGCAAAGGGTCTACAATCACCAGGGAAAGGCTAGGGCCCCTAGTCATGTGAATCTAAATTCTGCAAGTGTATCCTTTCTTGTGGTTCTTTGGCAGATGTGGCTAAGCGGTCAGCCCTGAGTAATCTGCATATACATGAAACAGTAATATTTTGCCTTGTCTGTCTCCTGTTGAAATCAATGTAAATTTTACCTTTTAAAAATCTGCTTACATATCATTATCTCCACTCTTTCCAGCATTTCACCAATGTGACTTTGTCTGCACATCTGTTTTAAATCCCAGCTGCTCCCATTTTTGCTGTCTCCCATTTTCCTCATTCTGGATGCACCCAGAGCACCAATCTCAACTACCACCCATCTAATAGCAATTTGCATATAATAGCAATCACATTTTGAAAAGTCTAATTTCTCTCCCCAGATTTCTTGTTTTGTTTTGTTTTGTTTTTTGCATTTCATGTACCCTTTTTTGTCTAGAATTCCACCGTTCTAATTTTTATTTGATTGCTTTTGTCTGGACTCTCTCCAAGTTCTGCCTTGCTCCTTTGAACCAAAAGTTCCCAATTTGACCCATTTAACATATGACGCTTGTTTAAAATTTCAGAATGAATTTACTTTTCTCAAAAAAAATCGCAATTTGAACACAGTGCTTCCATGGACATATGACTAATAATACATTGGCACTTACATCTGGCCGAACACCAGAATCTTTGTTTTAACTACAGATAACTGAGCTCCACGTAGCCATGTATGGGAAACATTATCATGTTGATGTTCATTGGAATGGCTTCCTTCCAAAGGTCCAGGTCTGTCTTAATTGTTACCTCTTTGGGAAGCCTTTCCTGATCAATTCAACCAACATCCCTCATAGTGTATAAGTCCCTTTGGGGTCTGGACCATATTGCATTGCCCTGCTAGCCATATATGGTAAATTAACCGCCCCCCCCCCCTTGGAACCAGTCTTCACCATATGTCTCTGTGCACATTTCCCATCAAAGAGCAGCCACGATGGAAGAGTACGACGTGGCGTGTAATGGCTATGTTTTTTAATTGAAATATTTTTGTCCAATGAGACTCAAAGCATTCTGAAAATGGGTCTTAGGTCTTAGAAATATTTGCATTTCCTATAGGAACGGTCCCTAATAAATAATCTTCAACAAATATACCATTGGAATACGAAAACTCAAAGTAACTTAAAGACTAAGCGCTCTTCACCTTCATTTTACAGATGAGGAGACTGAGACCCAGAGAATTGAAGTGTTTTCCCCAGATAAAAATAGGTGTCAAACTGGACCTCAGGCTACCCTCTACCCTGGGCTTGCTTTTTCTTTTTTTTCTTTTTTTTTTTTTTCTTATTCCATGCATTCTTTGTGAATTGGGCAGGGTTGGTTGATTGCTTCCTGGCTCTATCTCCAGAAACTCCAAGTACAACTCCACCACTGGACTCTTGAAAGGCATGTCTTTTGAAGGGTGGAATTTCTGATCAAAGAATCCGGGAAATGCCATTGGCCATAAGCTGAAGACTGACTGATTTACTTGACAAGGCATGATTTTCATGAGTAATCATTTATGCACACATGCAAACCACACCAACATGGGGTGTATTTGGATAGGTTAGGTAATCAAGTATGAAAATAGAAGCACAAACCAGGTCAGGTTCAAAACCCTGGCTTCCTATCAGTCAAAACTACCGTATCTAGAAGGATATGAGTAAAAAGGAGATACCACTTCCATTGAATTCAGTTGGAAACGCTTTGCAGTTTCAATGTAGCAAGATTTCATCAGAAGGGTTCTCCTGCAAATTGAATCCCACCTTATTGTTATTATTTGGATTTTTCATACGTATAGTTTGGACTCTCTTAGTTTTGTTGCTACCGCTGCTATATCTATTGAGTAGCATCCATATCATTCTTTTCTTTTTTTAATGAGAGAGGGCATGTGTGCACACGAGATGGGCAGGGGTAGAGAGAGAGGGAGAAAGAGAGACAGAATCCCAAGCATGCTCTGCCCTGACAGTACAGAGCCCAACGTGGGGCTAGAACTCACCAGTCATGAGATCATGACCTGAGTGGCAGTGAAGGGTTGGAGTCTCAACCGACTGAGCTACCCAGGCACCCAGGGTCCATATCATTCTTGATGAGGCAGACCGTCTAGATTCTCCAAAAAGAACACTCAGTAAGAAAGAGGCAACCAAGGTGGCCACAATCCAGTCCTTGTGAGCCCAAGATCTGAGTTTAAAAGATTATTTGATACACATTTAAAGGAATTCTGGGGACAAACAAACATAGGAAGGGAGTCTTTAACTCATAGAATATATTCTTTAGAAGTTGTTCCCAAAGCAATGTTCACCCCCCTCACTTGCCCAGATATTAAAAACCCAAAGCAAAGCTTCTTGTGAGCTGCTTCTGTGTGGTAGGCCCAGAGAGTCATGGGAATTGCTCAAGAAAACATGGTTCTTTTGGCATTAAGTGCCTGAAAACCTCTTCAAGTCCAACTGCAAATGAGTCAGCAGAGTTTTCTGGAACAGCCAAGGAGAGGATGCTTTCCTTAGGAGACTATTTATTTGGTTGCTACACAATACTGTAGATTAATTAGGAGTAAGAATGAGTGAAACTATTTGGAAAAAATGATAGCAGCTTGAAAGGTTCGCTCACCCCTGACCTAATGGAGGAAGAAACACTACATTTCCATGAAACTCATTATTTTGAGGAGGAGTAAAAGTGACATCAACCAAAATGTTATTATAAAACCTTTGATCGTATTGGCCCAGATAGCAAGCTTATAAGGTCAAGATTTTAGAAAAAGCAAATTGGTTCAAAATTTAAATAAACCCTTGATATTTAGAGGCATAAAATATGTCCAGTGTGGCTCCCCATATGTTAAGAAATACATCAAGAGCAAAATCTAGCGCAAGTAATATGGCTCAGACACATCTTTCCTCATTTTCTAAACTTTGCCATATCTGGCAAAATGACCAGGGTGGAGGGTGATGGTCAACTCCTGGCCAACTTTATTTTATTCATGCCCTTTCCCCTGAGCTATTTGGAAGCACTCTCCAGACACTATACTGTTTTATCCATAAATAGTTAAGCTTTTGTCTCGTTAAAAAAAAATCACTTTAAAAAACATAATCAGGGGCGCCTGGGTGGCGCAGTCGGTTAAGCGTCCGACTTCAGCCAGGTCACGATCTTGCGGTCCGTGAGTTCGAGCCCCACGTCGGGCTCTGGGCTGATGGCTCAGAGCCTGGAACCTGTTTCCGATTCTGTGTCTCCCTCTCTCTCTGCCCCTCCCCCGTTCATGCTCTGTCTCTCTCTGTCCCAAAAATAAATAAACGTTGAAAAAAAAAATTAAAAAAAAAAAAAACATAATCATAGGGGCACCTGGGTGGCTTAGTCACTTAAGCGTCCAACTCTTGATATCAGCTCAGGTCTTGATCTCATTGGTTCGTTAGATCGAGCATCGTTGGGCTGTGCACGGACAGTGCGGAGCCTGGTTGGGATTCTCTCTCTCTCTCTCTCTTTCTCTCTCTCTCTCTGCCCCTCCCCTGCTTGCTCCTCTCTCTCTCTCTCTCTCTCTCTCTCTCTCTCTCAAACTAAATAAATAAACTGAAAAAAAAAACCCACATAACCGTAATGCCATCACCCCATCTCAAAATATTAGCATTTTTAACAGGATATTTCTTATTGGGAACTAGAAACCATACTAGAAGCTGTTCAGAGACAAACTGAAGATCACCTCATTCTTCTCTTTGAACCCTTGCTTGCAAAGCATTACGCGTCCACTCTAAGGTTCTGCCCTTCTATATTCTACCACTAGGAGCAGCTTGACATTTGGGGATGAGAGAAAAGAACTAAAATGTCATCCCTCTATAATGTTGTAATCTGGAAACGCTGATCTCAGTGGGTGGGTTTTTAGCTTATTTTTCCTTCGGGTTTTAAGAGAAAATATACCAATGGTCTTTTTAATAAGGGCTTACCACAACTACCACCACAACAACAAACCCCTCCCCTTGCACGTTGGCTCTGCAGGTTGAAGGAAATGAAACGTGGGTGAGACTGGCTTTGTAGAAATTTCGTGGCAGGCAAAGAAGGCGGACAGACCTGTGAAAATGTTCACAGAGCTACACGTCCTCCCAAGTCCAGCTGGTACTACTATTTAAAAAAAAAAAAAAAAGCAATCAATCTTAACACCGCTTGCATTTATTTTCTGCATATCAATTCTGTTTGCTTCTTAAAGAGCATGATCAAGCTGTACCAGAAGGTGGGAAATACCTCAGGCCCCAAGACACCAACCAAAATTAGATTGAACTCATCCAGCAGAACCAATGACCCTGTCTCCTTAGGCCAACCCCTCAATTCTGGCTGGCCCCCAGAATGGAGCCAAGACGGAGGTAAAACTTCTGGTGTCTGGGGTGAGCCTTCACCCTGATGAAAACATTCTGGAAGAAGGATGGCCTCACGCCTGAAATTTCACACTCTTAGGCTCTCCTTTTGAAGGAGCAGGGGCCCCATCAGATTCACTTTATCAGCGTGGCAGTGGGATCATTCACGTATGATCCTATAAATCTGGGCTTCTCAACCTTGGATCTGTTGACATTTGGGGCCAGGCAATTCTTTGGTGGCGGGCAGGGGGGCGGGGGGTGGTGCGGGGGCTGTTCACTGTGGGATGCTGTGATACCCAAGAGATCTCCAGACCTTTCTAGGCCTCCCCTGAGGGCCAAACTCAACCCCAGTTGAGAACCACTGCAACAGAAGTAATATTTTGTCAACTATCTGAAGCACAGTTTGCTAAGGGGTATAAAATAGACTATTTTAGATGCCAAGTCCTAAAAGAAACCACTACGATCACTTTAAAACGGTGTTAACAATTAGACATAAAAGAATAAAAGCTACTATTCCTTTGAAATATCCCCTCGAGAAAGTGCAGCACGTGTGTAAACACGCCCCTTTTGCCCATGAAGATGACTGTGACAGCAGGTGTGGTGAAAGACATTGTTCAGAAACCTGTTCCTGGCTTGCCGCTGAGAACAGTCGCTGGCTTAGAGCCACAACTGCCATGGCGTCTCTGTGCTGACACACTTGCCCAAGCACTCCTGAAACCACCCCCCCCCCACACACACACACTGTTTGAACTTGAGTATCGTTACAGAGACAGGCTCTGAGAGCCAAAAGAACTGAGCTACTTGACCAGAGCAGCAGAATATAGAATAGACTATTGGGACTGGTCAATGGGTGTGGTTCCAAAGTACCCCGAAGGGTGGTGGGAAAGGGTTTGTGAACATGATCCTCAACTTGTCAGACATCCTGTCTTTTTTTTTCCTTTTTTCTTTTTTTTCTTTTTTTTCTTTTTTTTCCACACAGCCATTCTAGAGACTTCAACCAAAGTTCAGGGCGATCGTAGAAGTACTCTTTCTTTAGGAGCCGGGGTTATCGTGTGAAAGTTAAAAAGAATGAAGTTACGTACATCAGTGCCTAGATGCCTAGGTGGTGTAGGTTAGTCTCTGTCAATGCCTGCGGTGATGGGGGTGGTGGAAAACGTCGAGCACATGTTGGGGCTGAGACACCGATCACCGCCAGATGACCTGTAATACCGAGAAGGAGCCATCTGTCATGGCTGGGGGCTCAGCAGAGAAGAGATAAGTGGGGAGGCCCCAGGAACAGATGGGGAGGGTGAACCCCCACACAGAGCAGAGGGTCCAACAGCTGGGACTGATTAATGCAGGCAGCTGACTATTACGTCATGTGTCAGATTACACCCAAGTGAGCGGCTGAACGTTCCAGCCAAGTTCAGGCCAACATGGAGACGCTTCGCAGACTGTGTCTGCCTCGGATTCCATGAGGGACGAAAACACCGCTCAGGCCTGCCTTGTCCTCTATGGAAAGAGCAGGAAGAATGGGGTTTAGGCCCTTCCCACCTCTTCTTTTTTCTTTTTAGAGAAAGGGAGAAATTGAGCTTTTGAAGAAGCTGCTTGACGTGTCTTTGGTCTCTGTTTGCTCTCAAAATTACATTACAGGGGGAAAGATAACTTGAACATGAAATTCAACCCAACAAAGTGATCCCATAGTCAAAGATGTGGAAAGAAAAAATTCCTGAGGATGAACTTGATCCACTTGTGCTTCTTACATGTATATTACAATTGTTTTGTTGCGGAGAAGGAATTTCCTCTGCCCTTCAAGGTCCTTCTAGCCAGACTAAGATCTAATTGACATAAGATAGATTGAAAGGAGAAAACCACACTTAATTTTGTACGTACGGGAGAACCACACAGACGTGGAAATTGTGAAGACGGGCTCAATGAGATATACATGTCGTCCTGAACCAAGGAGAAGGGGGCGTGGGGCCTGGGACTTCAAAGAGAAAGAATGCCGTTCACAGGAAGATGAATAGGAGTAAATGTTGGGTAAATAAATGTTTGTTGGGTCACTCAGAAACAATGGGACACAGAGGACTTTGATCAAACAGACCTTGCTGGGTTCCTCCCAGGCCAATAACTCTTATCATAAGGTAGTTACTTATACGGCCAACTTTCTTCCCAGAGCAGGCTCTCTGTCTAAATTCTTTTAAGCAGTTGAGGGGGAGGAAAAGAGTTTTTCCTTAATCTGCTGGGTTTTGATTGCTTTGTACCTCAAAATAATCCTCATGCCCATCAAGGGGCCCATCTCGGAGCAGTCTGCCCTTGGCCCCTAGTTTCTTCTAGTTGGCCTCTTTGCTCTACTGCATTCTTTCCATAACTTCCAGAATAATCTTTCAAATACTCAGATCTGTTTGTATTATTTTCTTCTAACTCTTCTATGGCTACTCATTCTCAAAGGTTTCAAAGGATTTTAAACCTTTTTCTTTTTTTCTTTTTTTTTTTTTGGCCCAACAGACATAGTACTAGAAATTCATGAGAGCGCCAGAATCCTATAGTCATACTCAGATTTCAATCAACCTGTCTTTTTTTCTTCCCACAGAGAAATCAAGTTCTGCAGAGGGAGCCACGATGCCTCGTTACAAGGTATGTTGTACATTACATACACCGGGCAATGCGCACAGTTGCCTTTGTGATGAATATACACATCACCTTCCTGTCACAAAAGGTTATGTGTTGGGACCAATGTTATGTTCTTAGTTTTGATCAACGTACCTAGGTTCTTGATGCCTGTCATATGTGAGTGGTGGAAATACCATACACCAATGTGCTGCTGAGTTCTCTCTCCCCCAGCTCCCCATTCAGTGATACCCAGTTAGTGGTTTGATATCAGAACGGTGTGGGGGTATCTACACCAAGGCAATTGGTATCAGCGTACCACAGGAGCCAGATGGCGCCCTCTTTGCCTGAGAAATGGAAAGATAACGATAAATGGAAATGCCAAAAGTGTGAGGGAGAAGAGAAAATGGCAACCGCAAAAGCCAACTTCCCCTTTTCTCCGCAAGAGCTGTGAGCCTCCTGCTTACGGGTTTTTCAGAGCTGCTGGGCAACCAGGTCACAGGCATATGGCCAGGATCCCCATGCTGCTCCCGGCCCCCAGAAAGGCGGGGTGTGGAGCCCCCCATTTGAGATCCTGAAGGACGTGCACAGTAGGGATGGGGGTGGAGACAGTAAGCCAAACAGAAAGATTCCCTTAATTTTAGCCACTGTGAGTAAATTGAGACACATTCCGAATCCTTAAAATTTGGCATCAGGGCGCACGGCTCACCAGTTCTATAGCAGCTACCAACATAACATTTTCCAGCATGGTTTTCGGTTCGTTAAGCGTCCACTAAGCGATATTATTCTGTGCCAAAATCATTAGAAAGATTTAGTAGATGAAGAAAAAGGGAACACTTCCAGGAAACACACATCCAACAGAGTGAGACGTTCATAGATTCACCATCCAGATTTTTGCGGGGCAGATGATCAGCGTTGAGGGTACATGTTGGCAATTTTTATGGTGTAAACTCTATTCAACTTTTCAGATACATGAGGTTTTATCCTTGGGGGTAGTAGGGTAGCGCTCGGAGGTGGGGTTAAGTATTAAAATCAGCATACAAGGCAAAAATGGTTCGTAACTAAAATGACTCTCAAAAATCCCTTCAATCACTGGTTTTGCGGAGAGGGTACACCCCTAGGGGGAATTTAGAATATTTTGCCATACAGTAATATTACTGTATAAATCAGAAGGCCATGTTTTGTTTTGTATGGAGCTTTAGGACAAATTGTTCAGTTCTGGAAAATCATGACATTAGCAGTCTTCACTACACTGGGCCTCGATCTATTGACATTTGTGGCTATTGTCTTCTTGGAGACCCTACAAATAGGCCCAGGCATGAGGTGACTTTATTTGATCTGCTGGTACAACTTGATACAAGTCAAATGCATATTATTTTTTTATAGATGATCTTTTCCTTTCTCCCTGATATATTACAATTGTAACATATTGGCATTTTTAAGTTGTTTGTATAGATAGGTTTTATTACCTACGAGTTTCATTTCAAGATAGAAAAGGAGCTGTTACAAAAGACTTGCCAAAAAGGTACATTGGTCTGAGAAAGTTGCGAATCATCGCCTCCAATTTCTTGAAATCATTGGAAACGGGGCTGCTTGAAGCCAAGTCAAGAATGAGATTTGTAATTTTTTTTCATTTTTGCGTTCACGCAGTGGCCTCCTTTCCCAGGGATACCGGGGGTCCGGGCTTTGTTTGATTTAAAGTAAAGTTTTTCAACCTCAGAACTATTGACATCTTGGGCTGAATGATTCTTTATCAGGGGCGTGCCGTCCTGTGTGCTATAGGATATTTAGCGGCATTCCTGGATTCTACCCACCAGATGTCTCACCCCAAGTTTTGACAACCAGCAATGTGTCCAGACATCACCGAATGTCCTTCCCGCGGCAACATGATCCTAGTTGAGAACCTCTGATTCTACACTACTCCACTCTTACAGTTCTTTTTATTTTTTTAAGTTTATTAATTTACTTTGAGAGAGAAAAAATGCAAGCAGGGGAGGGGGAGAGAGAGAGAGAGAGAGAGAGAGAGAGAGAGAGAGAATCCCAAGCAGGTTCTACGCTATTAGTGCGAAGCCCGACGCGAGGCTCGAACCCAAGAACCGTGAGTGAGATCGTGACCTGAGCCAAAACCAAGAGTCGAGCACTTCAAAGTCCCTCTCAAAGTAGGATCCACAAGTTGAGTCCAAAAAAGTAGGACCCACCGGGGTGCTGACACAAAGTGCAAGTCCGAATTGGCTGGGGACAGAAATGCGCATTGTCGCATGCGCGCCACAGGTTGGGGAAGGGCACAGACACGGAGCTACAAAGATCCTGGCTTGGTCTCACTTCGGCCTGTTCGGGACTATTCAGCTTTGGCAATTTAACTCCACCGAACGTGGATTCCTCTTCAACAGAGTGAAAACCACGCCACATCTCAGGGTTGCGGCAAACATTAAATGAGATACTGTAAGGAAGGGGTTTGATCTTTGTAATGCCCTGTCGTCCTAAGCCAAGCCAGGCGCGCACAGAAGTAAGGGGTCAGAGCCCCTGGGAACATGGACTGATGAGGCAGCCCTGGCTGGAGGGATCAACCATGGCCCCAGGGAGCAAAGATTAGACGGAAACAATCACAGGGGCACCTGGGTGGCTCATTCTGTTGAGGCTCGGGTCATGATCTCATAGTTTATGAGTTCGAGCCCCACATCAGGCTTTGCAGTGATAGCCCAAAGCGAGCTTCAGATTCTCTGTCTCCCTCTCTCTGTGCCCCTCCCCTGCTAGGGCTCGCTCTCTCAAAAATAAACAATAAAAAAAAAGAAAAAAACTTAAGGGGTGCCTGAGCGGCTCAGTCAGTTAAACATCTGACTCTTGGTTTTGGCTCAGGTCGTGATCTCACAGTCGTGCGATCGAGCCCCGCGTCGGCTCCACACTGAGCGAGGAGACTGCTTAAGATTCCTTCCATCCCTCTCTCGCTGCTCTTCCCTGGCTCTGCGCCCGCAGTCTCAGGAAATATTTATGAATGAGAAACCACATGTCAAAGTGGCGATGGCATACCGCGGCTTTGGGCCAGAGCCCCCAGACACGTGGCTATCTAAATGTAAATGCATATTAATCAAATCAAATTAAGATAAAATGAAAAGTCAGTTCTTTGGGCATCAGAGCCACAGCCAAGCATGCAAGAGCCACAAAGAGCTCGGGGCTGCTGTGTCGGACGGCACAGAGCTAGAACACGTCCATCATCACAGAAGGTTCTCTTGAACAACACTGTGTGTTTTAAATAACCGCAGACGCTGAGCTCAGTGCTCCTGTCATTTTTACTAGGGCTGTGTTAAATGAAACTGAACTATATGTTAGAAATTTGTGGGGAAAAGTCACATTTGCTCACCTTAAATGGGTGTTTTCTTTTTTTTTTTTTTTTTGTCACTTTGAGGAAATACTCCAGAGAGGACATGAATAAGTGAAATATTCCCTATACCTGTATTGATTCCTTTTTTTTAGAATATTTTATTTTATTTTAAAGTTTATTTATTTTGCGAGAAACAGAGACAGCGTGAGTGGGGGAGGAGCACAAAGAGAGGGAGACAGAGAGTCTCACACAGGCCCTGTACTGTCAGCACAGAGCCTGACATGGGGCTCGAACCCACAAAACCGTGAGATCATGACCTGAGCCAAAATCAAGAGTTGGAGGCTCAACCAACTGAGCCACCCAGATGCCCCCAAGATTTTATTTTATTTTATTTTTTAATTTATTTTAATGTTTTTTTTTTTAATTTTTTTTTCAACGTTTATTTATTTTTGGGACAGAGAGAGACAGAGCATGAACGGGGGAGGGGCAGAGAGAGAGGGAGACACAGAATCGGAAACAGGCTCCAGGCTCTGAGCCATCAGCCTAGAGCCTGAGGCGGGGCTCGAACTCACGGACCGCGAGATCGTGACCTGGCTGAAGTCGGACGCTTAACCGACTGCGCCACCCAGGCGCCCCAATGCTTATTTATTTTTGAGAGGCAGCGACAGAGCATGAGCGGGGGAGGGGCAGAGAGAGAGGGAGACACAGACAGAATCCAAAGAAATCTCCAGGCTCTGAGCTATCAGTACAGAGCCCGATGTGGGGCTCCAACTCATGAACCATGAGATCATGACCTGAGCCGAAGTCGGACACTCACCCGACCGAGCCACCCAGGCGCCCCTCCAAGATTTTAAGTAGTCTCTACACCCAATGTGGGGCTCGAACTCAGAACCCCAAGATCAAGAGTCGCACGATCTGCTGCCTGAGTCAGCCAGGTGCCCCAAATACCTGTATTAACTCCTCGTTAAATTAATAATTGAGTCACAAAGAAGAAATTTCCTTTTCTAATACTCTTTCTTAGTTCTCAATCTGTTTTCAAAGAGAAATTATGATTTTGTTTTAGAATTTTTTTAAGTGTATTTATTTTTGAAAGAGAGAGAGACAGCAAGGGAGGAACAGAGAGAGGGAGAGAGAATCCCACGCAGGCTCCTCACTGCCAGCACAGAGCCCAAGCCGGGGCTTGAACTCACGAACTGTGAGATCGTCACCTGAGCTGATGTCTAGAGTCAGATGCTTAACCAACTGAGCCACCCAGGCGCCCTGAGAAATTATTTTTTAAATGCCCTACTCAGAATTATGGCATTTTATTTTTCAAATATGGGCTTCACTGTATTTTTTTTTAAGTTTATGTATTTATTTTGAGAGGGAAAGAGCGGGGGAGGGGAGGGGAAGAGAGAGAGAGAGAGAGAGAGAGAGAGAGAGAGAGAGAGAGGGAGAGAGAGAATCCCAAGCAGGCTCCACCCAGCACAGAGCCCTACACGGGGCTCAATCTCAAAACTGTAAGATCATGACCTGAGCTGCTATCAAGAGGCAGACAGTTAACCCCTTGCTGTATTTTTTAAATGACTTCCAGATCTAGAAGGGAATTATTCACAAACAGCCATACATCATTTTCCCCTGATTATTTCCAGGAAGAGCCAAGGAAAACAAGGTATTTTAGATCTTTTAGAGCTGAAGAGTTTGTATTCACAAACTCGATGCCGATTGAGAAAAATTATAGATGTTTACCAAAGAGAACTCTTCGCTTGTGGAAGTACCCAAAGAAGGCAAGTTGGGTCCATTCACCTCCGAAGGGCCCTTTCCATTGACCAGGGCCCAGCGTCTTTGACAACCTAGAGATAAGCCACTTTTGTCCCTTAAGTAACTTCAGCTGCTGTCTTCAAAGCAGGCAGAAGTTCAAAGTAAAGTAGCAATGGGGAGGCCCATTGTTTAGGCACAAGCTGGCTGGGTTTCCAAGGCCTCAAGGGAGTTGGGGTGGGAGGTCCCTGCCCACTCGATGAGGCCTTCAAACAGCCTTTCCCAGAGTAATCCTCGAGAAGGTCTCATTCTGGAACAAGGAGAGAGCACCTTTCTCCCTGCCCTCAGTGTCTTTTATCACTTACGTCTCTTCTCAGTGCCTTGCTTTGTCTCCTCTACAGAAGTCATTGGATCATTATAAGGAAAACCCCCAGACTTGAATATTCCCCCCAAATTTGTGTGTTTCCCTGAAGTATGATATTTGAATTCCTTCAGCTTTGAGAGCAGGCAACAAGTACCTACGTCATAGGATTGTTATAGGATTAAGTAGGATCCTTTCTTAAGTGGGTTGGAGATTCTGGGTTTATTAATTTCCTAAGGGACTTTCTGCCACCAGAAAAACCTACCGGCCAAGCGGTGCTCGTAACCCAACTAGAAAATTATTTCAACAAAAACCCTTTAGACTCAGCAGAGAAGATGAAGAATCCTATGTAATATCCACCCATACCGACAGACTGGGGAAATCGCTCTTGTGTGCTTTTTCTCGTATGAAGCCTTATACTGCTCTCGGACAGGTGGATAAGAGGAAGAAAATTCCCATGCCCTGAAGCATGATGAATGAGCCCAAATAATGAGGCTGGGAGGGCCTGTATTAGTGATCTGTTGCCTTGGTGACAAATTATCCAAATTATCCAAAAGCGTTCTGGCTCAAAATAATCAACACTTAATTAGCTCACAATCTGGAGGTCAGGAATCCAGGTGGTTCCATCTCAGGGTCTCCCATGGGGTTGCAATCAAGATGTTGGTTGGTGATGAGGTGTTGAGGGTGACGGTGGGGTTCATGGGGTCCAGAGCGGACAGCCAAGAAAGAATTCTTGAAGACGTCTTTGGTGCAAAAAGAAGATTGTATTAAAACAGGGTGGGGGTGGGGGGGACAGGACCCGTGGGCAGGAAGAGCTGCCCCAGGAGCGACTGGTTATATACTATGGGGCTAGGGGAGGTAAAGTCTAGGGGAAGTTTCCAGTGAGTTTTTCATATGCTAAAGAAGACTCCCAGGATACTGGAGGCCCAGCTATTGTCAAGCTAGAGTGGTTTTCCCTCTCGCAAAGCATTAACAGCAAAGCATTAGCATGAAGACAGTAAGGAGTTTCTGGAGAAACATTCTACTCTGCCGGCCTCAAGTATTTGTCAATGGGCTGCAGGTTCTAAGGAAATTGAGTTCTGCCCTTTCCTTCTGCCTTTGTTCCTCACATCCCTGTGGAGGGGTGAATGGAGACTCAGGTCCTACAGGACTACATCTCTATCAGTTCACCATTTGTTTTCCCCCTTTCCTTTGTTCTTGGGAGGTGGGGGGTGGTGTTTGCGGCCTGTCAGCCTGCCTTAAGCTCCCTCATCAGCTGGGACTGCGGGCGTCTGAAGGTTTGACTAGGGCTGGCGGGCCCACTTCCAAGATGGCGCTCTAGCATGGCTGCTGTCAGGAGACCTCAGTTCCTCACCACTGGACCCTCCATAGGGTTGCTGCACTGTCCTGATGACATGAAAGCTAAGCCACGAGAGAGAGAGCAAGGAGGAGGCCGCCATGCCGACACCATGGAATCTCAGAAGTCACACAAGGTCACTTCTGCCATATTCTCTGATTTAGAAGGGAGTCGTTAAGTCTAGTCCTCACTGAAGGGGGGGAATTAGTCTCCACGTTTTGAAGGGGAGAAGTTTCAAAGAGTTTATGGGCTTATTTAAAAAGTACCACAGGGCCCCTGCCTGAGTGGCTCACCACTTGGCTTTCTTGCAGCACCCCATATCAACTCTGTACCTGCCAACTCTTAATGATTAGAAATGCATAAGGCGCGCACGTATAAACGGCTCTGAAAAATGGGGTAGAAAACACGTCAAATCGTATAATAAGCTTCGCATTGCTTTTTCATTCTCTTTTGGTTAGGTTTTCACCGGAATGCACATTTCCACAAACTCTACGTATTGAAACCCCCTTTATGGGCCATTACTAGTCTAAAACTTACGGTGATTGAGACAGGGGTTGGATTGTAAAATAACTTTGTCCATAAAAACAAATAACGTGTAAATGAGGTCGGAGAAGCTGCTTTTAGGCACTTTACGGCCAAACTTTCTGCTTAATTGAGTTGCAGAGGCCAGATTTAAGCTGACACATAGAAATGTTAATGTAAAAAATTAATCTTCTTGTACCCGAGACCTAAGGGAAAGACAAGGCAGCCCTGAGCGTATGCCATATACCCAACCATATTTTGAGGAACGTGGATCAGCTATTTTTTAAAGGCTGTTTCTCTTTATGTTTTTGCTTTCCCTAAAACTCTAGTGTGAAACATTTTAAGCATGCAGGAAAATTGAAAGAATAACACAATAAATATTTGTGTATCCTCCACTTAGATTTGACCATCTTGACATTTTACCATAGTTACTGCCCTTTTTCTTTCTCTCTCTAAACATATAGATAGACAGAGTCATATACACGTATATATGCACACGCGTAAATTATGCAAAAATATTGCCTTTTCCTGCTGACCCATTGGAAAGCATGTTGCACATTTCATGACACTTTTCCCCTAAATATATCTCCCAAGAAATTTCCCCAATGGATATGTCGAAAAGACACAGAAGTGAGCGTGGAAGTACTCCTACTGACCGAATCAGGGAACATTCGAGCATCAAAATGAATAATGAAAATGAGACTATCATCTATTGAATAAAATAACAAACCATGAGTCCATATGGATACAAATAAGTGAATGAAAGGTAAAGGGAGAAGAAGGTTACCCTAGTAATAGGAGGTCAGCTTTTAACTAGAAGGAGCAATGGAATGAGGAAAATCATCAAAATAATAATTTAGGCAAGAATCGACAAATACTAAAATTAGCAGGTGAAAGCTTAAGGATTGTACTGGTTTCCTTTTGCTGTTGTGACAAATTACTGCACGTTTTGTGACTTAAAACACTACAAAAATTATTTCACGATTTTTAAAATTATTTTAATTGTTTTTTATGTATTTATTTATTCTTGAGAGAAAGAGTGAGCAGAGGAGGGGCAGAGAGGGAGAGAGAGAGAGAATCCCAAGCAGGCTCCACATTGTCAGCACAGAGCTCAATGCGGGGCTCGAACTCACGAACCGTGAGATCATGACCTGGGCCGAAATCAAGGGTCAGACAGACGTTCAACCAACTGAGCCACCCAGGTGCCCCATTAGTAAGGGTTTCTGTACCCCAGTGGCATTCTGTCCCAGAAGGGCTGCATTTGGGTCTAGCCTTCAGTGAGAAGTGAATCCAAGGAGACTAAGTCGCCCAGACACCCCTTAGTTTACAGTTTTGTAGGCTAGAAGTCCAACACGGATCTCACTGGGCCAGCAGGCCAGTGTTGCTTTCTAGAGGCACTAGAGAAGCCCTTTCCTTGCTATTTCCAGTTCTAGCGATATTAATCACGCCTTTGCGTTTTCTGTGTCTCTGATGGTTTGACATCTTGGGGCCTTGCTGAGCTCGGAAGGCCTGTCCCTCCCAGGCCTAGCCAATCCCTAGACCTAATAAACTACTTGCCTGCAAATGGACCTTTCATCTGCCATCTAGAGAGCACACCCCAACCCCCTCCTTTATTAGGCTCTTAGAGTCTCGGCCACTGTTCCCCTGCCCTAATCATGCCAAGGCCCCTCCAGGGTCAGCAAAGCCCCAGGATGTCACAGCATCAGCAACACATGGCTGGTGGCCTGAGGTCTCAGTCCCTCCGCGAGTGGGCTCTTTCATAGGTCTTAAAAATCTGCCTTTTCTCCACAAGACTTAAATGGAAACAGCGGACAGGTAACACCTTGAGGGAAGGGCACACCGCGTTTCAACAACTGATGCCACACCCCGCCCTCAAAGCAGGTTTTGATAAACTAGAGAGATGGGGAGGCCCAAGTCCTTGAAGGGAAGGACAAGCTTGAAGAAAACAAAAGGGAGCTTGAGGTCACCTTCACTCTTTTGCCCAGGGCTCCATCTGTCACCCACTGGATGTACCAGCGCATAATAAATTGCTTATTTTAAAATTAAAATTATATATCGCCTTTATTCCTCTTAATCTAGAAGGTCAAGATGTCTCTGTATTAGCGTCCTGCTTCATGATGTCGCATCCACTCGATCAGCAAATATTGACCGAGCCTGCATCATGATGGGTGTCGGGGGTCAAACAGTGGAGAGACCAACACGGTCCCCTCTTTCATGAGGCTTACTTTACACTCTGGTGGGGAAGCCAGGAAATCAAGTAACACACAAATAAGCGTGAGGCTACAGCCCTGACAAATAAGGACTAGAGGGGCTGGGGGACAGGGTTCTCTGAAGGAAGTTAGGGAGGGGACTATCAAGGGGGAATGATAATTTTGAAAAAACAAGTGCAAGTTTTGTAGCTTTCTAAAAACACCTGCGGCCTTCCCCTCTCCCCCACTGGAAAGTTAAGACAACGTCACGTTGGTTTGTGGAAGGACCCAAGAGTTGTTCAACATACCATCCGGAAGCGCCTCCTTAATGATTCTACCCATCTCGGCGGCCCTTCCTTCCTAAGATTTCATGCCTTGCCTCTTCTCCCAATCAGCGTGCTTGGGAACTAGACGTTTTATTCCATTGCAGAGTGACCCTCGTAATTCTAGCACCTTCTACTGCACAGTTTGTTCACCATTTCAGTGTACTTCCTTCAGCAATAGATTTCCTTCCAGAAGAGCAGCCGTAAGAAACAGCCAGCACGGTATAAGGTTCATCAATCAGAGGGCGTATTTCTCAACGGCCCACTCGTATTTCATGAATCACAGAGCAATTGTTGGAACTCATTTGCTCAGAAAGTTTCATGTTCTTTTCAATCTAATTATTTTGTTGCTAAAAGTGAGGTGGTGAATGGCTTTTCTCTAAACTTGTTTTTGTTTTTAAAAAGGGTACATGCTAATGTTAAAGGACAAAAATTCAACCAAGTTAAAGATCTAGTTGGCTTTAGGGGCGCCTGGGTGGCTCAGTCGGTTGGGCGGCCGACTTCGGCTCAGGTCATGATCTCGCGTCCGTGAGTTCGAGCCCCGCGTCGGGCTCTGTGCTGACAGCTCAGAGCCTGGAGCCTGTTGCAGATTCTGTGTCTCCCTCTCTCTGACCCTCCCCCGTTCATGCTCTGTCTCTCTCTGTCTCAAAAATAAACAAACGTTAAAAAAAAAAAAAAAGATCTAGTTGGCTTTATCGTGATCCACAGATGGGGCTGTACCCCACCTAACAAATAAAAGAGAGCAAGGCTTTTATAAGCAGAAATGAAGCGGAACAAGGAAATTATCAGCAAAAGAAAAGCATTGGTTTGAGCAGGGTCACCTTCCCTTAGGGGGAAGGACAGGGGGTCTTATGAAGCAGATTACCTCACCAGCACTCCTCAGGAAATTCCGGAATGATTGTTTAAATTCCCCTCCTGGAAGAGCCTGAAACTACAATTAGGTTAGGTGTCAAGTTGGGGACCCGTTATGGGTTTTTTTTGTTTTTTAATTTTTTTAACATTTATTCATCTTTGAGATGACACAGCGTGAGCAGGGAAGGGACTGGGAGACAGGGAGACAGAATCCAAAGCAGGCTTCAGGCTCTGAGCTGTCAGCACAGAGCCCGATGTGGGGCTTGAACTCATGAACCATGAGATCATGACCTGAGCCGAAGTAGGACGCTCAACCCACCGAGCCATCCAGGCGCCCCTGTTGTGTGTGTGTGTGTGTGTGTGTGTGTGTGTGTTTGTGTGTTGACACTAACTAGCTTATTAAAATAGTGAAATTCGTGGTATATTACATTTGCTTGATGAAAATTATCATTTAAAAAACTAAATCAGCCTCTCTACCTGATGAGAGAAAGTGCTTGAATGTAAGAGCCTGTGGCAGGAATTTGGCTAGACTAAATTCACCCCTTGGCTTCCTTCCCCACCTCACTGGATGTATGTAATTTGAAACGTGTTCACAAAGGTGGTTGGAATTTTCAAGGAAGCAAGTAACTTATTAATGATCAGAATCCTGCTTATATAATCTGGTACCTTTATGCCTCACAGGAAACTCTTTACCTTCTGAAAGTTGTTTTGTATTGTTTTGTTTTGTTTTGTTTTGTTTTACATCCAAGTTAGTTAGCATATAGTGCAACAGTGATTTCAGGAGTAGATTCCTTAGTGCCCCTTCCCCATTTAGCCCATCCCCCCCCACAACCCCTCCAGTAACCCTCAGTTTGTTCTCCATATTTATGAGTCTCTTCTGTTTTGTCCCCCTCCCTGTTTTTATATTATTTTTGTTTTCCTTCCCTTATGTTCATCTGTTTTGTATCTTAAAGTCCTCATATGAGTGAAGTCATACGATATTTGTCTTTCTCTGACTAATTTCGCTTAGCATGATACCCTCCAGTTCCATCCATGTAGTTGCAAATGGCACGATTTCATTCTTTTTGATCGCTGAGTAATTCTCCAGTGTGTGTGTGTGTGTGTGTGTGTGTGTGTGTGTGTGTACCACATCTTCTTTAGTATCTATGAGAATGGCTATTATAGAAAACAAAGATAGTAATAGATAAGGAGTTTAAATTGCAGGAAAAGAGGATTAGATTTCTAAAGGGAGCTTTGGAAAATAAGAGCCTGTCCTGTTATCTAGCCTTTGGAGACAAAAAATAAATTGGCAGAATCTTGCATAATCCTTACTGGATCCCATGAGTTACAAATGTATCATTAGTACAGACTGATATGTAAAAATGGTTACGTTTATGGATATATAGGAAAAGAAGGTCTTGCAGAACTGTAGATCGAAACACTGAATATTCCTAGAAGTCTGTTAAAATAAAGGATTAATGACACAGGGTTAAAGGGCTGAAAGGTATGGCTTGTAAAGACAAGACAGAGAGTAAACAACTAAATGTTTAAAAAGCAGATAAACCATCCTGTAAGATTATGGCAGCACTCCCAGAGAGGCTCCTTAAAAAAGAATGGGTTGTGCCTCTTTCTGCCTTTTTTCCTTTTACCTTCCTCTCCCCTAGAATGTGAATGTGATGGCGGCAACTGAAGCAGTCATTTTGTGACATTGAGGATGAGAGTCAAGTTCTTATTAACCTCCTGCATTATGTTGGAGATGATCTAGAAGGGCTGAGTCAAGAATTTCCTATTGTGAAGGGAAAAGACGACCATTGATTTGTACCTCGTGACTAAACAACCCAAAGGTTCTTGTACCCAAGAACCTTTTCTGCACCCAAGAGTGCATAAAGGGACACCTTGTGATACAGGCTTAAAAACAATATTAAACAAAGCCATGGAAAGAAGTCAACCGCCATCTGGCAGTGTCCCAAACTTGCACACTTAATATCCCCAACCCCATTCCAAAAGCAGAGTTCAGAGACCACAGGTACCATAGGCATGGGTGGTTTAGTGTTCATATCTAGAAAGGATTAGCATATGGCTCTCAAGGAATGCCTGCTCAAGTGCATGTGGCACCATGGAGCTCTGACCATTGCTGGAAATGAGTCAGGGGTCAGGCTTGGGTGGCCAGCCTGCCTCCCCCGTTCCTGGAAAGCTGTGAGTCATGTATTAGCTGGCGGGGTGAGGAGACCACACTGGCCTCGTGCGTGCGTCTGTTCCACACAATCCAGACACAGCAACTACCTGACAAAAATGCCAGCCGGACTCACAAGAGATAAGAAGGGGAAATTCTTTAAATGTGCAAGCACAGAAGAAAAAGCGTGAACCCCTTTAAGCCTCAAAACCAAGAACAGAACAGAAAACAATTTTCTACTAGAGGACTTTCATAAGACCAGTAATGTCTGTGCTCTCCAAGAAGTATTTAAGAAACTATTTGAGTGGTGTGAAATTGATTTTCCTCCATTTAAATGCCGTCAATCAAAAAAAAAAAAAAAAAGACAGAGTCTTGACTACAGAGAACTGAGGGTTACCAGAAGGGAGGGGATGGGGGATGGGTAAAATAGGAGAAGATTAAAAGGATGCTTATCATGAGCACTGAGTAATGTATAGAATTGTTGAATCAAAATCAAATAAAATAAATAATTGTAAAAATTAACAAACGAAGAAATACAGTCTTTAAAAGACCTGCCCAAGTACCTGTCCAGAGTAGAAAGAACAAAATTCCTATGTCTGGAATACGCTCAAACCTCAGCTCTAGAATGCCTAGCTATGCAACTGTGTCCATTATGAATAGGCCAGTTGATTCAAGATAGCACCCAGGGTTTATCTTCTCATATGGGACAGTCCACAGGTGGTCAATCCAGGCTGGTGTGGTGGCTTAACAGAGTCACTGGGCAGAGTCCCCTCTGCTTCACCACTCTCATAGAAACTTGACTTTCATCCTCAGTGTCACAGGATGGCTGCTTCAGTTGCTGCCATCGCATCCACGTTCTAGGGGAGAAGACAATATGCTCTTTTGGTTGCGTTGGCCTCCTGAAAAATATCAGGACTCCGTCTAAAGAAGAAGGGAAGAATGAATATTGGGTAGACAGCGAGCAATATGAGAGTGACGTTTAGAGCTGTTAACTTCTCTGAGTCCGTGGCCTCATTATACAATGGGTACATAGTGCCTACTCCGCATGGTTGGCGAGGGGGAAGACACCATACAAATATCAGCCATTAACAGCCTCCCAAAACCGAACTCAGAATCCTTGGCAGCCGAGTGTAGATTCAGCATTACTCCGCGTTCTGGAAAAATCAAGTCCCTAGTCAGAGAGAGTGCTGAGACTGTTTTGGTTTGCTGCCTCACCCTAGTCCTAGTACCTGGGCACCTGTTCTCTTCCTGTGGTTTCTTAGGAAACGGCTCTGTCTTCGTTCTCCCTTCCGAGTTCTCACAACTTGGCCCAGCCAAGGTCCCCTCCCTACTACGTTGCCACCTACCTTCATCACCTGAGACCTCTCACAGTGTGTGCGGATCTCTTCAGGGGCTTCTGAAACCTCTCAAATCTCCATAGGATCATTACTTTCTCACCTGGCTCCCTTCCTGTTGAATTGCCTGGAAAAGCAGACTCAAGAATTCAGTAAACATTTGCAATGCTGTGCGCAAATCTAAATAGCGTCCGTCACCCTGGTTCCTACTTACACAAGTTTTAATGACAACTAGTGTGCTTTATTCATTACCATTCTTTCCACCTGGTGTCCTAGTAGCAATCAGTCTGTACATCTTTAAAGACCTTCCCGTTGAAATTCTTTAATGTTTTGTTACATATGCTGTTATGGCATTTTATGTGGCGTTAAGGGTAAGTTAATATTTTACAGGTGTTCAAATTTTAGTTTAAGGGCGTAAGTGAATTGTTTCTGAGTTGAAGTAGCTCATTCAGGAACTTCCAGGCTCTAAGTAGGAAACTAAGACCTATACCTACTGTCCATTTCCACATCCGTGCACTTTGTTACTAGAACCAAAATGGCTGACTCCCATTAAAGTCATTGTCAATTGCACTGCTCTATTTTATGATGCATTGGAAAAAATTCAAGGTTTAAAACGTAGGGGTTATAAAATCTACTTCTATCATGATAAACAATACTACGGGCACCCATGATTTCAAACAATGAAATAAAAGGGTGGGAGTGAGGGAGAAATCCTCGCTAGTCATTAATTTCTAAGACTTTATCTTGCACTAGCCTATGTGGTACAAGATGGGTCAATCAATCTTGACTGTAATGAAAAGCCTTACTTGTCTAAGAATAGGTATATTGCCCAGACTAAAATATCACTTCCTGTAGGTATAAGAACAGAGAGATATTTGAAATATTAAAAGATTTGGCAATTACTGGGAAATTTTAAGCCATCAGGGTTAAAATAATTGTTTCATGTAAACATGCCTTGCAGGCCAGCGTGCAAGGTTGGCATATTGATGAGGAAAGAAGCGTCTAACTGAATACAGCCAGACATTTTATCTAGATAGGATGTTAAGGAGGAGGGCAGAGAGAATTGACTGCGCAAATGCCTGCAGCCAAATGGATTGATTGAGAAAGGTCAGCATATTAGCAAGAGCCTCCGGCCTTCTCAGCCATTAACCCAAAATATTGAGCGTAACCAGGGAGACGAAGGAGAACAAGTAACGCTCTTAAACAATGAAATGGCTTTTGTCTTCCCGAGAGGAGACAGGAGTACCTCTCTCTGTCTTCCATTGCTGGAGCATTTTCCCCAAAGCCCTAGGCTTCTTGGCCAGGATGGCTATCACGGCATGAAAAATGCGAAGTCCATGATGGAGCACAGCTAAAATGTGAAAGCTTGCTGAAGGCTCGCTCGCATGCATCATCAAATGATTTACTTGGTCACAACCATAGTGAATAGACTTTTGAGTGAAAAATATGAGACTTTACAGGTAATGACCACCTAACAAGGTTCCTATTATATATAACAGATATAGTGCCTTAAAAGTTAACTATATTTACTCAGGTGTATGACAGGATACAAGAGCTGTCTGTGGGTAGCAATCTATGGCCAACCAATCCTGGCCAGACAACTCCGTTGAGCTGGCAGAGGGTATGACCCTTGGCCTCCCCAGTCTGTGTGATCTCATACAGACCAGAGAGATTAACAGAACTCTGGTGGAATCAAGACGTGACTTTGCTAGTTTGAGGATGGGGAAGGCTTCCCTCCCCTGCCCTTACCTCCCTTAGGTTCTAAAGACCTCATTTTTGAAGGAATGAACAGACTGGAACATTGATTCACCACATCTCGCCAGGCCTTCCCATCTTTCATTTCTGCTGCTTGGATTACTCTGTAATCTGCTCCTCCTTAATTAGGAGGTTTCACTCAGATGAAGTCCAAGGACATATGTTCAGCGATCCCAACCGTCTCTACGGGAATCGTTAAATTTTGTCCATTTCCAAGTTTGTCTTAAAAATGTAACAACGCGGGGCGCCTGGGTGGCGCAGTCGGTTAAGCGTCCGACTTCAGCCAGGTCACGATCTCGCGGTCCGTGAGTTCGAGCCCCGCCTCAGGCTCTGGGCTGATGGCTCGGAGCCTGGAGCCTGTTTCCGATTCTGTGTCTCCCTCTCTCTCTGCCCCTCCCCCGTTCATGCTCTGTCTCTCTCTGTCCCAAAAATAAATAAACGTTGAAAAAAAAAATGTAACAACGCAAGCATATTCTGACTTCTCTGGTCAACCATCTTAAAACAATGTACAATTTCAAGGTCCACCTTTGCATTTCGCTTGATGATTGCATTGGTGCCACATGGTCTGCTTATGTGATGTGTTTGACTTTTATTTTTTAATGTGTATTTATTTTTATTTTATTTATTTATTTATTTTATTTTTTAATGTGTATTTATTTGAGAGAGAGAGAGACAGAGTACACGCAAGCAGGGGAGGGGCAGAGAGAGGGAGGGAGAGAGAGAATCCCAAGCAGGCTCTGTGCTGTCAGTGCAGATCCCCATTTGGGGCCCGATGCCACGAACTGTGAGACCATGACCTGAACCCAAATCAAAAGTCAGACACTCAACTGACTTAGCCAACCGGATGCCCCAACATGTTTGACTTCTAATGCCGGGTTTCCCAAAGTAGGGTTAGCACAGACATCTGTGGGCATCATCTTGGGATCTGAAAATCCTCAAACTTCCACCCTCACTGTTCATCCTCTCACAGCCCTGAGTCTTTTGTCCTAGGCAGCTATCTGCCTTAACATGATCTCCGTAGAAAATCTTAATGTCTAATTAGTGTCTGTCACCTCCATATCTGGCAGAAAGATGCTCATTTTCTTGACTGACGCTGTGTCGTCAGGGGTCTTTTTTTTTCTTCTTGTTTTCATTGTGCTGAATTTAATAGGCTATCAACTTTGAAAGGTCATCATGGCCAGATTAGGGCATTGATGATTGGAGCTGGGGCAGACACATGTGAGACAGAAAAGGGTCCAAGGAGACAGCGGAGGAACATGCTGTTCTTGTCTGCTTAGGAGGAAGAGGACAGCATGAGAGGCATCGGCGATGTTCTGTCACATTTACAACTGATACAGAAAGTGCTCTGATGACAGAAAAAGAACATGGATTCTGGAGTCACCCAGACGATCAGGTGGCTGGGGCCAAACACTTGGCTTTTTCAAGTCTTGATTCTTTTTTTTTTTCCAGTGCAAAAAGGTGGTTTTATTTTTTTTTTTTTCAACGTTTATTTATTTTTGGGACAGAGAGAGACAGAGCATGAACGGGGGAGGGGCAGAGAGAGAGGGAGACACAGAATCGGAAACAGGATCCAGGCTCTGAGCCATCAGCCCAGAGCCCGACGCGGGGCTCGAACTCACGGACCGCGAGATCGTGACCTGGCTGAAGTCGGACGCTTAACCGACTGCGCCACCCAGGCGCCCCAAAAAGGTGGTTTTATTAAAGCACAGGACCCGGGGGCAGAGAAAGCCACCTCAAGTCTTGATTCTGTAATCAAAATAATAGGAATACAAATACTAATACCTACATGCCCATACTTTGAAAACTAAGCACCTTGACTCTCATATCATGTGCACAAAGTTTAAGAGGAATCAGGGTGAATGAACCTAAATATCAATGCTAGAAGTTAGAAAACTTCTAAAGTAAACCCAGAGGAATATCTTTGTTTCACACTTCAGTGAACTTACATCTCAGGAAAATCGTCCCTTGAGCAGAACTACAAAGGTATCCCCAAAGGCCAAAGCCGGGCTGAATGATGGTAATGACCCGCAAGGTTGGCTTTTGAGGTGTTGGGGAAAGGAAGACAGAAGGTTGGGGCAGCAGGGACGGGCAGAGGAGTTTCCTCGGGTTCGAATGAAAAACCCTCACTTTTAGGAAGCCATTTTCATGTCATCGCTGCAGCAAATGGGGAAGTATTTCTGAGAACAGAGTGAACCACCTGTGGGCAGCTCAGAAGCAGCGAGTCGAATCCTGGGTGAGGCAGGGTGAGGGTTAAGCTTGGGGCAAAGTTCCCAGCTGAGATTACTGAAGTCCGCATACTTGATTATCCCCAGAAAAATACCATGCTCAAGGCAGCCTCAACAGTGGCGATGGACAGTTGCGTATGAAAAATTCCGTAATGCTTCCTGAAATATTGATGATTCTGAATTGATAGGCCTCTCTCTGTTTTTTTTTTTTTAAGGCTCTAAATAATTAAAATGTTTCGATAATATTTGGGAACACGGAGTGACAATAATAATTGTTGAGCCCATGCTCTCTTGTTTGCAAAAGACCATGACCCTATGAGTGAAACCATCTTAGGGGGTCGATGGCACGTTGGACAAAGTGGCAAGGTCAGTGCCAAGTTTCCGTGGATGATCTTTCTTTTAGTGTTGTTTTCCATATTCCCATCCAGTAAAAGACCTCCAGCGGCACAGTTGAGGTTGAATTCTCGCAGTAGTTGGTAAACCTTTTCTGTAAAGGGCCAGACGGTAAATATTTTAGGCTTTGCACACCATGTGATCTCTGCCACAACTGATGAGGAAGCATCAAGCAAGCTGAGGGCGAAGCACAAGTTACCCCCGCCAAGGCAGGATGTGTGTGCTATTCCTCAGACACTCCCAGCTACCCCAGAACAAAGGAAAGGAAACAAATGGTTAACGGATAGAGGTCACAGTCATGCAAGCCTGGAGTCTCCATCAGTTGACCAATATCTTAGAAAATTACAAGGGATGGGGCGCTTGGGTGGCTCAGTCAGTTAAGCGTCCAACTTCAACTCAGGTCATGATCTCACGGTTTGTGAGTTCGAGCCCCGCGTCGGGCTCTGTGCTGACAGCTCAGAGCCTGGAGCCTGCTTCGGATTCTGTGTCTCCTTCTCTCTCTGCCCCTCCCCTGCTCATGCTCTGTCTCTGTCTCTCAATAATAAATAAACGTTAAAAAAATTAAAAAACGAAACAAAAAAGGAGGAAATGGCAGGTACAATTAAATTTCCTTATCACCTGCAGCCTATTGACAAATACTTGAGGCAAATACAGAGTCCTTTCTCCAGGAACCCCCTGCCCGTCCTGGTGTTAATACACAGGCTCGGCCATATTACCATTATTACATCACTTTCTTAGAGAAACAGAGTAACAAAGACTCAGCACGGAGAGAACCTGGTGCAAAACTACCCTTCAACAAAATGGAACTTCTTTCTTTCTTTCTTTCTTTTTTTTTTAGAGTCCATCTGACACATAACACTATGTAAGTTTGGAATTTCATTACCAAAAAATTTGTTTAATGTTTATTTATTTTTGAGACAGAGAGAGACAGAGCACAGGCAGGGGAGGGCCAGAGAGAGAGGGAGACACAGAATCCGAAGCAGGCTCCAGGCTCCGAGCTGTCAGCACAGAGCGCGATGTGGGGCTCGAACTCACGGAGGGTGAGGTCATGACCCGAGCCAAAGTCAGGTCAGATGCTTAACCACCCGAGTCACCCTGGCACCCCATGGAATTTCATTTTTAACCAAAGACAGCTTGAACTTTGACTCTCCACGTTCCTGTTTTCTCTCTCTTAGCTGGGTGGATAACATGGTAAATCATCTGGAGAGTGGGGCAAAAAAACGAAGCCTGGGTAAGGAGTTAAATTCCTGGTTGAAACGTCCTGCTCACCTATTTAAGCTGCGGTTTCATCTGCGAGATCTTTGAAGAGAGAAAGCACATCGGGTCTGGATGACTCAGACCTTTACACGCCTCAAGGCCGGATGACGTGATTTCTTAACACCTTTCTCCTGTCACGAGTGGACACGACCAGCTACCGACTGAACTGAACTCGCTTACCACCGATGCAATCGCTGCAAATATTACTTCTCCGTTTCTCATTTCTGTTTGGGGACTATACAAACAAAACAATACGGTCTTGTTCCCAAGCTTTCACGTGTTAATTTTTGAAAAGCTAGTTTTCAGGTTCTTAGAATGTAGAAGGTAACTTACCAGCCTCCCTCTTTACCTCTGTTCTCTTAGTCCTCGGGCTCAACGGTGCCAACACAACCAACCAGGAGAGCAGTGAATATAATGCACCTGCTTCACCCAGGAGCGCCCAGGGCCTTGAACGTTGTAGGAACTTAATGGTACTAAGTTTTTGTTAAGAACGGTTTCTTTTTATCTTGTTTTTTAATTTTTTTAATGTTTATTTTTGAGAGAGAGAGAGAGAGAGAGAGAGACAGACAGAGTGGGAGCAGGGGAGGGGCAGAAAGAGAGTGAGACGCAGAATCTGTAGCCGGATCCAGGCTCGCAGCCGTCAACACAGAGCATGATGCGGGGCTTGAACTCACAAACCACGAGATCATGACCTGAGCCCGAGTCGGACGCTTAACCGACTGAGCCACCCAGGTGTCCCAAGAATTGTGTTTTGTTTTTTTTTTTAATTTTATTTATTTATTTTGAGTGTGAGAGAGAAAGAGAGCAAGAGCAGGGGAGGGGCAGAGAGAGGGGGACATAGAATCCCAAGCAGGCTCCACGTTTGTAAGCACAGAGCCCGACGCGGGGCTCGATCTCATGAACTGTGAGATCATGACTTGAGCCAAAATCAAGCTGAGCGCTTAACCGACTGAGCCACCCAGGTGCCCCAAGAATTATTTTTAACGAAGTCGTTATTCCATATTGAATAATCTTAGAATCATGTGGACCCACAGTTGGTGACACTACCCTTCTCCTTGTCTCTGTTTCCTCCTGTCTTCAGCTATAAAAGCCTTTCAAGCCAGAATCATTAGAATCGTTTCACAATCTAAAATGAGCACTATAGGCCTTGGTCTCCCACAGTCCAGACAGAGATAGACCCGGAAGCCTCCAGCAAGAACTGCTTCAGTTGTTCGTTGTACTATATTGAGAAAACCACACAAGTGAAATCTTGATTTCAACGATCATTCTGATTTGTATACAATGCTTTTAACAAGCCTTGCTGATAGTTTACAAGCAGAAAGTGGACTAAAGCTTTTTAAATGGCGTAAATTCCCTCTAGCTTTAGAGGTAGGTGGGGTTTTTTTATGTTTATTTTTGAGAGAGAGAGAGAGAGAGAGAGAGAGAGAGCGCGCGCGCGCATGCGCGAACACGAGCACAAACAAGGGGGAGGGGCAGAGAGAGGAGGACAGAGGATCCGAATTGGGCTCTGAGCTGACAGCACAGATAATCAAGCCTATACGTGGTAACTGGTTAGTACGGGATGATGACAACCATGGGAGACAGTTTAAGGACATGTATTTGACGCTGATGTTAAATAAAGGGGGAAATGTTTCAGACGTGTGGCAGGCGCAGGTCTGATCTTTAACAGTATAAACACAAGGCTATTTAGTGCGTCCAACCTGCCCTTAAACTTCCCAGGGGACCCCCCTGAGCTGAGCATGGGCCCAGTAAAATTCTCAAAAACTGTTAAAATGTATTTCAATCCACTTGGATTTAAAATATGTGAAAAATGGGGCGCCTGGGTGGCGCAGTCGGACTTCAGCCAGGTCCGATCTCGCGGTCCGTGAGTTCGAGCCCTGCGTCAGGCTCTGGGCTGACGGCTCGGAGCCTGGAGCCTGTTTCCGATTCTGTGTCTCCCTCTCTCTCTGCCCCTCCCCCGTTCATGCTCTGTCTCTCTCTGTCCCAAAAATAAATAAAACGTTGGAAAAAAAAATTTTTTTTTAAAATAAAAAAAAATAAAATATGTGAAAAATGGTATAGATTAGACCTCGCTAATTTAGGATTGCCTTTCCCAGAAGGTTGAGCCCCTCCGTGACAGCCATGGAGAATTCCCACCCAGGGTGACACCACGTCTTGACTCCTATCCCAGCTTTTGTTTGGAGCTAGGCTCTGTGTTGGGGGTCTTATATTCCATACGTAGTGCAGAAACAGAGGCTCATATGTGGGTGACTGTTACATCATTCTTTATATTTTTGGTTGGAATAATAGCCAAAATATTCATCAACTGATGAATAGCGAAACCGAATATGGTACATCCATATATTGGAATATTATTCAGCCACGAAAAGGGATGAAGTACTGATATGTGCTACTACTACCTGAATGAATTGAAAATATTACACTATGTGAAAGAAGCCAGCCCCCAAAGGTCACATGTTCTTTGCCAGGGGGTAGAGCAGACTGGGTTGGGGAGAAATGAAAGCACCTGCTAATAAGTACTGGGTTTCCTTTGAGGGTGGCGAAAATTTTCTAAAATCGATTGTGGTGATGGTTGAACTAACTCTGTGAATTTACTGAAATACGTTGAATTGTACACGTCACATGGGCGAACAGTTTGGTGTGTGAATCGCGTCCCACTAAAGCTGTCATTAACACGCGGACTGGGGGTTGGAGTTGGAGTTCGATGCGGGATGGCTTGAATGCCAAGGAGGGGCGTTTGTGCTCCTCGCTCGTCCGTGGGCAGCCATCAGTGTTTTCAAGGAGTGGGGTCACATGATCGGATTTTGGTCTTAGATAAACCCCTGTTTTCGTGGCACGCGTGACGGATGGAAACCAGGAAAACCTGTCCGAGAGAGAGCAATGAGAATGTGCCATATTTGTAGAGAATTCACAAAGATATGAGTTGTGCTTTGTTCTCGTGGCACTCTTCCCTTCATATCAAAAAGGCAAACCCTTATCAGTTCATGAGCCCAGAGGCGTACCTGTTGCAGGGCCAAGAGCAGAATTTGTTGGGAGACAACTCG
The DNA here is from genome assembly GCF_016509475.1 of Prionailurus bengalensis. Lineage (NCBI taxonomy): Eukaryota > Metazoa > Chordata > Mammalia > Carnivora > Felidae > Prionailurus > Prionailurus bengalensis. The sequence continues at coordinate 10,242,861 of NC_057361.1, forward strand.
CCAAAGAGCTCCATTTCTGTGTCAACACTTGGCATCATCTTTTCTTGATTCTGGCCAGTGCGGCCGAGCGTCTTTTCATGTGCTTGCTGGCCATTTATATCTTCGCCCTCCGTCTTGCTGACGCAGCACTTTTCCAATTAGAGGTTGATTCTTTCGCTCTCTTGAACTGGAAATATATAAACCTAGCGGCTCTCAGGCCAGGCAGTTTGGCCCCCAAGAAGGTTGCAAAGCAAAATACAGATACCCACTTCAATTTGAATTTCAAATAAGTGGCAAATAACGTTTCGGTATACATATGTCCTGAGGGGGAGCAAAATATCAGGGTTATTTACGAAACAGGCAGCGCAGGAAGGACACATCGACCCTCCTTGTCCCCCGAAAGCAGGAATACACCCCGTGTGGAAGGTACCCTTCCTGTACCAGGAGGGCGGAAGGCACCCGTACGTATCACCAGAGGTAGGGAACTGACGGCCAAGAAGCCTGTATAAACAAACCTTGTTACTTCCTCCCTAATTTACTAAGCCCAAACCCCTTTCTGTTGTCAATTCTTGACAAATTATTTCTTTGTCGAAAAGGCATAAAAGCTGCCTGCTTTGGTGACTCCTTTGAGTCTCCTATTTTGATGAGCTCGCATACGTAGGGAATTAGATTTGGTTTTCCCCTGTTAATCTGTCTTTGTGGTAGAGCCCCTCCCCAAGGAATGTGGTAAAAACCTCAAGACCAGGGAAGGCCACCTGGCTATGCGCACGTGCACGACATTCCCCACGGCTCTGTGGCATAGACTGCCCATTCAGACCGTATGTTGCCATATATGGGAGACACAGGAGCAAAATTGTGCAAAAGGCAACTCCCCACCGTGCTCTGGGCACAGCCGTTGGGGTCTAAGCCTGCTGAGCCCGTGCTGGCACAAATAAAGCTGCTTCCCGCAAAGAAAAGCCTCATGTCCCGACTCTCTGTGTGTGACAACCCACTACATCTTGTGTCACCTTAACGATTAGACTAGCCCAAGAGCCTGGAAGGGAAGAAATAAAAAGTTTTCCTCCCCGACAGTCCCAACTTTTGCACAGGACATACACACACTGGAAAGTGATTCGTTGTTGATCTGAAATGCAAGTGGGACCGCACATCCCATTTTACTGTGTCTGGAGGCGTTGTTGGTGGTCACAACTCGGAGTGGGGAGGGAGGAGGGCTGCCAGGGGGCGGAGGCCCGGGTTGGCTACTATGTACCCCCAGGGAGCCCAGAAAAGGGTTTGCAGGTCAGTAGCTTGGAGGTTGTGAACCCTGTTTTAGCCATTTAATGAGAGCTGATTCTGTGAGATGAATAGTCTACTAGAAGTAGCTCGTGGCCTCTGGAAAAATGAAGCAGACGGGCGATCTGGGGTGATCAGGTGGGAAATTCAACTGAATCGACCCCCTTTTCGATGAGGACTAAGACCAGTCTTGGCCACTCTGCCCGGGGGGGGTGAGTGACAGGAGCTCCGTGCAGCCTGCAGGCAGGCAGACAGGGACGGGCCTACTTGGCCAGCAGAGAAACCATCACCAGAGAGGCAGAAGTCCACACGCGTCCTCGTCTGCATCTGCCCGTTCCTGCCACAGACCAGAGTCCCAGCCGCCTACTGTCACCCCCAACCCCCGGGACCACAGGCACAGTGAGGCCGCCCCGTGGCTCTGTTCGTGGGAAATGAACATGTTCAGTGTGAACGGCAGACAAGCCGAAGGTGAGATCGCTTCCCCTCCCCGGTGGGAACTGCCGAAGCTGTACGTTGTGCCATTGTCCCTCAACTTTCTCTTACCCCGAACGTACGAACGTATGTCACGCTGTGTGCCTTCAACACATTCCTGTGGGCGGGGATCGTTTCCGGGAAGGTTGCCACGAACGTCAGCGTCTCTTTCCCTCTACAGCAGACGTTAATAGATTTGATGAACCCAAAACCCCGGCACGCAGGCTCCTAAAATATGCCTTCTTACACATGGCCTCTGCTTGATGTATGATCTCATGGTTCATGGGTTCGAACCCCACGTCGGGCTCGGTGCTGACAGCTCGGAGCCTGGAGCCTGCTTCGGATTCCGTGTCTCCCCCTCTCCCTGCCCCTCTCCTGCTCGCGCTCTGTCTCTCTCTCAAAAATAAATAAACATTAAAAAAAGTTTTTTAAACAAATAATACCATGCCATGCCGAGGAAGTGGAGCTCTGCTCCACGGAGCTGCTGTTCAGAAGCACGTGACTTGTTTCTAGAGAATGGAAATTTCTCTGGGCATCAGAGTCCTTGCATGAAGCAACTGTCTCCGTTCCCACTGGCTTTCTTTTAGGGACAGCCACACCCGGCAAGGCGGTGCTCAGCTGACTCGTCCCAAGACTGAATGACAGAGTAAATGTGCGCACGGTGGGTTCCGGGTCCCGCACGGCCACGCGTCTTGGCGCTAAGTTTCTGTTCCGTGTGAACTCTTCACCCCCTCCCTACACCACTGTTCTAGGGCTCGCCAAAACTAGAAATACTCCTCGTTTGCCCAGATGGCACCTTTCTTTTATGGCAGAGAGATGAAAGATGGCAGATAGGTGGAGACAAGAATTTACGGTCCCTGTGTCCCCCGTCACAGTGAGGGCCACTAACGTGAAGGGATTGCCTGGGCTGCTCTTGCTTTTGCCTGCAAGTAAGGTTCTTCCCTGCTTGTGCGGCCCTGGGCCCTGAGGAGGGGGGGGCCCTCCACACGGGGGGGCTGAGGACAGGGCTTGCCAGCCCCCTGCCCCCGAGCCGGTCTGTGGCCCCCAAAGGAGGCACACATTCCCAAGGCCGGGGCGAAGGCTCTCCTACTACTGGGGTCCACGGGGAGACAGATTATTCTGGTTAGATTGCTTGCCTGGGGTCAGTCACCACACAAATCGGTCTTTGTGCCCCCCAGCATCCGCTTTGCCAGGAAAGCAGTTCTTGGCGGTCTCTGTCCCAGGAGTCCAAGCAAACCTGTGCTTTTCTGTTAGGAAGCGAGAATTTCCTGTCCCCGTCAGGGTCCTCCTGGCTGGACTAGGAATCAAATAGACACGAGACAGATTAATAGGCGAAAATCAAGTTCAGTCTTGTACGTCTGGGGAATTCACACGGACACGGAAATTCCACAGTCAGGCACGACGAGGTCTGAGACTTCAGAGGAAAGGAATGCACTTCACGGGGCGGTAACAAGAGCAGAGGTTTGGTGATAAGATGTTTGTCCTGCCAGACACATGGGTCACCCAGATAAAACTTATCTCTGCTAATAACCCTTATTCAGGGGAAGATCCCCCTTTTAGATTTTTCCAGGTGGTTAAGGGAGGGGCGACTTTCTCTTGAGCCCACAGGATCTCCATGCCTTCCACTCAAAATGGCCTACGTGCCAGGGCACCGACTGGGTGGCTCAGTCGGTTAAGCGTCCAACTTTGGCTCAGGCCGGGATCTCGCGGTTTGTGGGTTCGAGCCCCGCGTCGGGCTCTGTGCTGATGGCTCAGAGCCTGGAGCCTGCTTCGGATTCTGTGTCTCCCTCTCTCTCTGCCCCTCCCGTTTTCTCTCTCTCTCTCTCTCTCTCTCAAAAACAAATAAACATTAAAAAAAAAATTATTTTAAATAGCCTACATGCCGAAGTGGCACATTTTGGGTGGGGCTGTCCCAAACTCCTTCACCCGGTAATTTGAAATTGAGTACCGCCTCCAAGTATCGGGGTTTCCAACTCGGTCCCTGAGCACAGAAGCACCTGCTTGGGTTGGCATCTCCTTTCTCTGTTTATTCCTCCCCTTCCACCTGCCAAGAGCAGAAATAAACATCTATTCTCTGTAAAAGAGTCTTCCTTGACTGGACCGAACTTGCCACCCTATGTATAGTAGAAGAATGGGAAAGAAGAAGAAAAATGAACGTGCATTTTGAAAGCCTGGCGAAGAACACAGCAGGTGCTGGGGAGAAGAAGGGCTCATCCCCAGTGCCCACCCCCACGCCCGGGCTCCAGAAGAACAGCTATCTGACAACAGGCAGGACAGATGGAAAATGGGAGAGTGCAGGTCTGTGGGAAGAGGAAACTGGGGAGATGGGATCCGCTGAGACAGGCAATAAAGTGAGCCCCCAGGGCGACGCCGCTGCTATCTGTGGGATGGGGCCCACGTCCATTCCAACCACCCCGCCAGTCCCTGTGCGTGAAGCACCTCACTCATCACGACTCACAGACACCAGACAAAGGATGCGCGTGCATCTAAAGAAGGCCAGGCTTCAAAGACGGCTTCAGCGATGCGTTATTTTTAGAACACGATTAGAAATCATCTTCAATTGCCCGATTTCCTGTCTCCTTCTAATGAGCCTCCTAAAAGACAGCACTGTATTCCTAAAACAGACGGTAGCAACACACAGAGTTCCAGGAGAGACAGCACATTCATTGTCGGGAAGGCTTAAGAAACGGAAGGAAAGGGCAGGCGACAGCCTCTGGGCATGTTTTGACAGGTGCCAGGGGTCAGGAGTCACTTAGGACAAAGTTCACCAGATGGAGGGCTTTCTGTTGTGCTTGAGGGCCACCACGCAAAGCCTGAGAACTTGGCAGGCCCTGGAGTAAATGGACTGTGAATCTCGGACTGTGGAAACAAAAGCCACCAACCAGGCGTTTGCCTGTGATGCCCATAGTTGTTCGGTTGTCATAACATTACATAATGCACTGGGCAATACATACCCAGTAGAGACACACGTCTAGAGCTGTGTGCGCTCTAAACAGGAAAAGAAAAAAGATGCTGTGCTTCAAGAGTAATATTCTAGCCAAGGAGGCAGGGTTAAAAGAATTAAACACACACGGTAGCAATACATACGCACACGTGCATGATCACGCGCGTTTGGCAAGCCCTTGGGACTCCACTTACAAGCACCCACTTCTTGAAGAAGAAACTGGGACTTTCTTGGTTCTCCTGGACCTCGAAGGGATAACAGGATAGCCCTAAGGAGAAAATTTCGGTAATTCTAGAAATGTGCTACCAATCAAGGGCTGGTTGGTAACGAAGGGCGTTTAAAAATGGCGTCTTTCTCTCTTGCACGCTTCCTGATGGGTGCATCCTGATTTGTTCTTCCTCCGAAAGGCGAATTAGCTATCACGCATGCATTTCGAATCAGCTTAGACTGTAAGCTTCCAAAGCCAAGGATGGTTTCATCTTCTCTTGCTGTACCTTCCTCACAGAGGGACTCGGCTCTGTATTTCGTGACTAACCCGTGACAGTCGATTAGAAGCCTGTACGTTTCGAGGAACTCTCTCTAGATGCTCGTACTTCTTCTCTTACATTACTGCATTAGTTTTTAAAAATCCATACCCTCAGGTCCTCCTCTCCGGTCCACTGGGATGGGGTCTGGAAGCATTGGGGTGGTTAGTTCGGCCTCGGGTGCAGCAACTTGGTAGAAGGCTCTGGGTCGCCGAGGGAACCTGAGAACCCGTTGAGTGTCTGTGAGTTGGGAGAGGGGGGTCTTCAAAACCATCGAAGTGGGGGTGGGAGAGGAAAAAAAAAATCACCTGAGCCAATTTCTTCACGACCGGCTCCAAAGCCAGTCTTGCTTGGAATGCCACACGAGCTCTGCTAAGGCACTTTGCCGGACCAACTCCAGCGGTGACCCAACCTCCATTCCCTCTTGCATGCACGGGTGGGGCACGCTCTCACCCTTGAGCGTTTTCCCTCACCAGTGGGGCCGAACGTTTACCTCACGTCACTTGTGTCTTTTCCCAAACCTGTCGATGCCAGTTGTGTTGGGAACTATGCTTTTGTAATTTTTCCCCCCAGCTTTACTGGGGTAGGAGTGACAAATAAAAATTGCATATATTTAGGTTGTATAATGTGGTCTTTTCCCAAGGCGTACAAGGGTGATTTAGTATACGTGTGCATTGTGGAGTAATTACCACAGTCAAGTTCTGTTAACACGTCCGCCATCTTGCTTAGTGACCATGTTGTGTGAATGGTAGGAACACTTAAGGTCTACTCTCTCAGGATTTCAAGTGTGCAATTCTACCCTTCTGTGCGTTTAGCAATAGTGGTGAGTGGGATTGTTTTCACGGCACACGGAGGAAGACTCTGAAACTGAGGCAAAATATTCAAAGGTTCAGAAGAGCCCGTAGTCTAACCACCCTCCTGGGGATTCCAACTGTCTGAGGGAAGATGAAGACAGAAACCACAACCAGGGTTCCTGCTGGGCCCTCTATGGTTCCGCCACCCTTCCGGGTATGTCTGAGAACCACCAGGAGAGAGCCCATCACATACCCTGGATCCAGAGGTTGAGAATCCGATTCAGAGCCCCAAATTTCTAAAACGACATGAAGTAAGATGGTCTATTGGAACCTGGAATAACAAACCCCTCCTCCCCCCCACCCAAAAAGTAACTTCCCTTTGGCTTACAAATTAGAGAGGAACATTTGTGTTTATTGAAATGACTCAAACTAATTAATTCACAGCTATCACTTGGAAACACTCAAAGAGGAAAGGTCTGTGTTTGTATTTAAAATCTCAAAACAGCTAAAGAATTAGGATGCCAATCCAAAGCTCCAGCAAATCAATATTAGTGAATATTTTAGCAAAGCTGCATGTTCTTTCTTAAAGAAATTGGCATTAGGGTTTTCATCCCGTAGTAAATGTAAACATCATATATTGAGACGATACACAGAAAATCATTCTGGGTTTAATTCACACGGATGTGAAATGAAATTGGGGCGTGGCAACCCAATGCTATTTATTGTGGAAAAAAAAGAATCTACCTTGGTGGAAGGGAGCAAATTTTGCCACCCCAAGATAGGCTGCTTGTGCGTATTTATTATTGTAAGCCGGCTATCTTTCAGAAACTACAAGACACAAGAGAAGTCCTGGAAAGAGAGTTAGCCTTTTGTAAGGGACATTTACAGGTCGGAGGGAAATCTCCATTTGGAAGGGCGTCTCCCTCCTGCTGGCAGGAAGAAGGCGGCAGCTAAATCTGTAGAAACTCTTCTCAATGGAGAAGGCAAGAATTTAGATCTGCCTAACAACCTTCCTTCCCCTTGGTTCACTGTGCTCTGCTGATTATCTGCCATAACTGACTCCCCGGCTCCAACATCTTTGGTCTTTGGCTGGAGATGGTGGCTTTGGCCATTCTGGGGAGTTGCTCAGTCTTCCTACATCTCTTCCCCGTATACAGGAGGTATACAGGTTATGCAACTTCTCTTTTTCTCCTGTTAATCTGTCTTCAATCAATTTAATTATTAGACTGGCCAAAGAGCCTAGCAGGGAAGAAGGGAAAACATGTCTACCCCTCCAGTAAAAAAGACCCTGGTATTTAAAAATGATTGTTAAAATGTGAATACGTCAGGGCGCCTGGGCGGCTCAGTCAGTTAAACATCTGACTCTTGATCTGAGCCCAGGTCATGATCTCACGGTTCCTGAGTTTGAGCCCCGTATCTGGCGACACGCTGACATGCAATCCAGCCTGCTTGGGATTCTCTCTCTGTCCCTCCCACTCGCTCTCTCTCTCAAAATAGATAAATTAATTTTAAAAAGGTATCTAAAAATGTGACTATGTCACACTTAGGCTTTAAACGCTCCAAGGTTAGCTACTTACATCCTTTCCATTATTAAAGTACCCTTGAAATTAGGAATGGAAATGTTCTTTTGGGATGGTCGTCTCTCCGTGGGAGGTATCAGAGAGATTCTTCTTCCTTCTTGGTACACTGCAGAGTCTTTTAAGAGCAAAGGGTTATTCTCAATTCAGGATGGAGTGAACAGCATCAACTGTACTCCAGCATTATTCCAGAAGGTTCTGTATTCACTGGGGAAGGTGGAATAAAATAATTCAGAGATGGCGCCGAGATCTTCAGGGAAAGAGGAAAAGAGAGAAGAGTTTATTGAATAGCTAAAGTAACAGAGTATGGCAGGCAGAGCCTGAGCAAGGGAGAGACTTTGGAACCGGGCCCCTGTAGCATTCATACACGAATTTCGTGTGGACGTTTGTTTTTTGAGGGTTTGTTTTTGTTTTTGTTTTGGGTGATACCTAGGAGTAACATAGGCGGGTCAAAGGGGAATTTTATTAGAAACTGCTAAACTGGGGGCGCCTGGGTGGCTCAGTCAGTTGGGCATCGGACTCTTGATGTTGGCTCAGGTCGTGATCTCGCGGTTGTGGGATCGAGCCCCACGTCGGGGCTTAAGATTCTCTCTCAAAATAAATAAACAAACATTTACACAAAGAGAAGCTGCGAAACTGTTGTCCATGAGGCTATCCCATGTTACATTCCCAGCAACAACCTTCCACTTGGTCCACAGTCTCCACAGCACGTGATATTGTCAGACTTGTGACTTTTACCCATTCTCACGTATTTAATGGTAACGCATTGTGGTTTCGACTTACGTTTTCCTAACAACTAATTCTTAGTTATATGTTATTCTGGGATATATCCAATTATATATATATATATATATATATATATATATATATTTAATAAATATAATTGTATAGATATTATATATAACATATGTTATATAGTTATTATATGTTGAGCAACTTTTCACTTGCTCAGGATCCTTTTGGATATCTTGTTTTGTAAAGTACCTTTTGTCCATTTTTTAACTGAGGTTTTTGTCCTCTTTTATTGATTTGCAAACGTTCTTTAGGTATTCTGGTTACAAAACCTTTGTTGGATACATATATTGCCAATATTTTCTCCCCGACACGAATCATCTTTTGTACTTGGTAAGGAAACTTCACTGCATTTGGGCAAGAATTATTCATAAGGATAGAGCAAATTCTAATAGATTTTGTTTGCTTGGCTACCTGATTGCCCCAGCATACCTATCTGGGCCATAAATAAAATGAAAGTCCATGGGGCGCCTGGGTGGCTCAGTCAGTTGAGCATCCGACTTTGGCTCAGGTCATGATCTCACGGTTCATGGGTTTGAGCCCCGTGTTGGGCTCTGTGCTGACAACTCAGAGCCTGGAGCCTGCTTCAGATTCTGTGTCTTCCTCTCTCTCTCTCTGCCCTTCCCCTGCTCACACTTCCCTGTGTCAGTCTCTCTCTCGAAAAATAAATAAACATTAAAAAAAAATTTTTTTTTAATGAAAGTCTGATATGTGGTAAGATATTGAGTTTTGATCGCATGCATTTATGTAATATGGTGTTGAACTTGCATTTGTGGAATGAAGTAATAATTGGGAAGAAAGGAGCTTTTTTTTTTTTAGTTTATTTTTCGAGAGAGAGGGAGAGAGAAAGGGCGAGTGGAGGATGGGGCAGAGAGAGGGAGAGAGAGAATCGCAAGCAGGCTCCACACTGTCAGCACAGAGCCCTACCAGGGCTCAACTCACAAACTCTGAGATCATGACCTGAGCCGAAATCAAGAGTTGGATGCTTAACAGACCAAGCCACCCAGGTGCCCCAAAAGGTGCTTTTTAAAAATGAAATTTAAGCCTCCGAGGTGGAAAAGTACCATCAGAGCAGACACATTCTTGAAATTATTTTTTCAATTAAATCATTCATTTGTTTAATAAATAAGAGCCTGCTAAATTCAAGGTACTTTTGTTGAACTCTGTAGGGTATATAGAAAATTGTAAAAGCAATGCTTTTCTTTGAGTAACAACTCACAGTTCATAACATGCCCTCAGAAATTGTATTTGACCTTGAAAATGAGCTTCTCAAATTCTGCACCGCTTATTCATTAACTCCGAAAAAATATCTATCATGTGCCTACTCTGTGCCGGAACAGAAGTTTCCGAACAAGCCGGAGAGTAAATGAGAAACACGGGAACGGTAGAATTGCACGGAAACCGTAATGTCTCATCCCTTTACCAGCACTAACCACCTGCCTTCTGTGAACTTTGGGCGAACCTCTTTGCTTTCAGTATTGACTTATTTTTTTTTTTAATTTTTTTTTTCAACGTTTATTTATTTTTGGGACAGAGAGAGACAGAGCATGAACGGGGGAGGGGCAGAGAGAGAGGGAGACACAGAATCGGAAACAGGCTCCAGGCTCCGAGCCATCAGCCCAGAGCCTGACACGGGGCTCGAACTCACGGACTGTGAAATCGTGACCTGGCTGAAGTCGGACGCTTAACCGACTGCGCCACCCAGGCGCCCCAATATTGACTTATTTTTTAAGTAAGTGATACCTTTACGTGGGTCAAAAATCAAAACGGTCTAAAAAAAAAAATCTCTATTGAGGTGTCTTCATCCACGGGTGGGTCCGCCCCGAGCTCTATCCCACTGTCTCACTCCTTTTAGCAGATTCTTGGGTATCCTTCCAATGTGTCCTACTGGAAATACTCAGAGACACAAATACATGTTCTTATTTCTGTCTCGCTCTCACGGAAGAGTGGACGTATTTTATACTGTTACGTGAATGGGTGAAAGGCGGCTTCTGCATATTGGCCCCTGTGCTGTCTTTTCCTCCCGGGAGGCTGGGATCGTCAGCTCAAAGCCCACCAGGGACAAACTCAAAACTCTTACAGCACAGTTGCTTTCAATATGACCCACCCCCAAAGCATATCTGTAGGCATTTAGAGCCTTCCCGCTTCACATACCTGGTGGAGCTGTGCCCAGCGTTTGCGAGGCAGACGTAAGGTAAACCGTGGGGACACCTGAGAGCCTGAGATCCTGATGCCCGTCCGAGGTCTCTGACCCAGAGACTCCACACCTTGCTGCTGTACAACATCACCTAGACACGGGAGCCCTTTCTCCAATCCCCCTCTCCCTGGGAGCTCCCTCGCCCTGGTTCCCTTCTGGGTGGTGGCCCCATGCTGCTATCTCTGGAGCCTCTCAGGGACTCCCCTCTCATACAACGTGTCCGGGTGTTATATACAATTCACTGTCATTTCATGGTCACGTCTTGCCCTCGATCGGCCCTGAAATTCTCAGTCTCATCACGCATACTCTGCACGTCCACCTTTTTTTGTTTTTCGTAACTTAATATATTCTGGGCAAGGCGCCCTCCATCATGCAGGTGTACCAAAGTGTGTTCAACCAGTCTTTTTTTTTTTTTTAAGTGTATTTACTTTCAGAGAGGGAGCGCACGCAGGGGAGGGGCAGAAAGAGAAGGAGACAGAATCCCAAGCAGCCTCTGCGCTGTCAGTGCAGAGTCTGACGCGGGGCTCACGCTCACGAACCGTGGGATCACGACCTGAGCCGCAGTCAAGAGTCGGCCGCGTAACCGACTGAGCCACCCAGGCGCTCCTGTTCCGCCACACTTGGATTATTTCACCATTTGCTCCATTTACAGTAATGCCTCACTGCACAACCCCGTCGCTCATCATTTTGTGCGTGTGCAGGAAGACCTAGAGGATAAGTCCCCAGAAGTTGGGTTGCTGGCTCAAAGGGTAAACCCATCTGTAGTTTGGAAAAACAATGCCAAATCGCCCCTCTCGGCAAGCACACGTGAGAGGGTCGGTTTTCGCACAGCCTCACCAGGCACCAGTCTGGCAGGTAAAAGTAAACACCTATCTAATGTGCCATGGGTCCCACTGTAAAAATTGTTGCCATAAGGTTTGTTAACACGTCTTTCTCGGCCACTGGACTGTGAGTCACTTGGAGTCTAGGACCGTTTCTTACTCATCTTTGTCTTGTTGCTTGGCTAGCCAATTTTTGCAAAAGATCTTCCTCCCCGTCTCCAACTCCCCCCCCCCCCCCCCAGAAAACATATTCACTGAGTTGAATTTATCACCACCGTTAATCAGCCTAGAGAGAACGCCCCCTTCAACCCTTTCCATTGTGGTATGTGCTGCCTGACTTTTATGTTCTTGCCAACATTCTCTGGAGGCTGGGCCTTCTTGGCCCACCCAGCGCGGTAGACCAGAATTCCCTGAGAATGCACACACAGATGGCCACCCAGCAGCCCTCAACGTGCTTACAGAGAAATGGTGTTTACATTTTTTTAAGGTTTTATTTATTTTTGAAAGAGAGAGAGGGAGAACGAGGGGGCGGGGGGAGCAGACAGAGAGGGAGACACAGAACCCAAAGCAGACTCCAGGCTCTGAGCTGCCAGCACAGAGCTGGATGCAAGATTCGAACTCATGAACCACGAGATCATGACCCAAAGTCGGACCCTCAACCGACTGAGCCACCCAGGCTCCCGGAAGAGAAATGGTGTTTAAACAGCCTATTAAGCTCATCCCCTGCTGGCACACCTCTGAGGTACATGGTGGTCCACACTGAGAAATACCGTGGGATGAAGCTCCTGTTGCCCACAGTGGGAAGTGGCTTAATCACGTACACTTTATGGGTTTCCCGGCCCTTCCTTCCCTTCCGTGCTCACTTCTCCATTCCCTTATTGGCGTTCCCTTGAATCACCTCCCAAATACACAGCTTGCACTTTCTCAGGGTCTTTTAATGGGGGAAGCGACATAAAGACAGTCGCCTTCTTTTCCAAATGAAGAAACCAAGGTGCTGAGAAAATAGGTGAAGTGTTCACAGTGCAGCTGAGAAGTGATGAAGCTAGCAGTTGGTTGAGCCTCCAACTTCGGCTCATGTCATGAGCTCACGGTTCATGAGTTGGAGCCCCGCGTCGGGCTCTGTGCTGACAGTTCAGAGCCTGGAGCCTGCTTCAAATTCCGTGTCTCCCTCTCTCTCTGTCCCTCCTCTACTCGCTCTCTCTCTCTCTCTCTCTCTCAAAAATAAACGTTAAAAATTAAAAAAAAAAGTGATGAAGTTACACCCTCCAGCTTCTAGAAACGGGCTGTTTAAAATGGAGTTTGCCATAGTGAGAAGTTGAAACAACCAATGAGACATAGGAGAATAGTACAAGAAGAAAACAAAAAAGAATGCTACGTAAATGAAACAGTTCTCTGCAGTTCTTACTATGTGCTAGGCATTGTTCCAAGTGCTTTTTGTGTGTTGATTCATTTGACACAAAACCATAGGTCAGGTGCGTGCTTATCATCATCCCCTGTGCAAAGAGAAAGCAAATAAAACAGAGAGTTGAAGTCATTTGCCGAAAGTCACACTTGCCCAGATCTGACCCCTGGATTTTGTGCTCATAACCATCAAAGTGCGCTGCCTCGGGGGAAGTGCCAGGAAAATTCTAGAAGTGACAGATTCCTGTTGGCTTTAGGCAGCAGGGGTCTCGAAAAGAGAACATAGGATTAGGCCTAATTAAAGACTCATTCTTCCTAGGGCCATCAAAGAACTCATTTGTGTCAGCTAGAATATTGTCAGGGGCAGAAACGAAACACCCAAGTAAAAATGACTTACACAACAGGGGTTTACTAATAAATCTCATGAAATAGGAGATCTGGAAGCAGGAGTTTCCAAACGCGGTTAATTCAGAAGTCAAATAACATCAAAGCAGGGGTGACTCGTATGTTCATTATTTCCCCATTCAACTTCATCTTTCTCGCGGTTCTTTGGTATTCCATCAGGAATCTTTCCAAGGCTGCCTCGGTTCCAAGTAGCAAGTATTATCTGAAAGGAAGGGAGGAAATTTCCCCCAGAATCCCTCAGAAGACATCCCCTTCGGCCCCATTGGCCAGAATTGGGTCACATGATCTACACACAGGGGAAGCTGGGAAAGTGTGTCTCTGGCCTTCTCTGCCTCTAACATGGAAACAACTAATCATGATGCCACATCACTTAAATTCCACGTTGAAGCCCTCTCTTCTGGGCGTGCTGAAATTTGGAAAAGCCAGAGCCCAACTGCTTTGCAAAGACACTCAAGGGAAAACAGTGTTGGTCGGTGCTCAGGATCAGGGCCAGAGGTGGCACCCTCCGGTGACGTCTTATTTCAGGGCAGGATGTCAGGTCAGAAATTTGCACCTGAAGCAGTCAGTCCTGTTCTAAACAGGAAGGCACCACACTGACCGAATTTAGGAGGCCTCAGAGACTGGCTACCAAATCCAGACCAGAGCCAGAAGTGGGATTGCTGGAGCTGGCCAATCAGTGGGCGTTTGGAGAGTGTTTACTCTCCTTAGAGCAGTGTATTAAGCACTGTGGGGAAGGAGGGATAAGGAGATACCAGATGTGCATCGTGACCTCAAGGAAGATATAAAAATCTAATCATGATCAACATGAACTGAGCACTTACTACCTGCCAAGCGTGTTTAGAACAATTTACACTGTTCTTTTTTTTTTGTTTTTAATTTTTAATGTTTATTTATTTTTGAGGGAGACAGAGCGTGAGCAGGGGAGGGGCAGAGAGAGAGGGAGACACAGAGTCCGAAGCAGGCTCCGGGCTCTGAGCTGTAGGCACAGAGCCCGACGCGGGGCTCGAACTCACAAACCGCGAGATCATGACCTGAGCCGAAGTCGGAGGCTTACCCGACTGAGCCACCTGGGCGCCCCAAGACAATTTACATTGTTCTAGGCACCGAAATGTACATTTAATCCTCACAGTAACACTACCAGATAGCTTATATGTACGAGCCCCATTTATCAATATGGAAAATGAGACCAGGAAGGAAATGGAGGCATGGAAAGTTTAAGCAATCTTGAGATTAAGATACTTAACATTTCTTGAACGATTTTATAAAGTAAAAACCCGGGGCGCCTGGGTGGCTTGGTCAGGTAAGCATCAGACTCTTGATTGCGACGTAGGTCATGATCTCAGGGTTGTGAGCCCCGAGTTGGGCTCCAGCTGCTTAGGATTCTCTCTCCCTCTCCCTCTCCCCAGCCCCTCCCCCTGCACACAAGCATGCGCGCTCCCTCTCTTCTCTATTTCACTGAACGTTATAGCCTCTAGACCCACCAGTGTTGTTGCCAGTGGCAAGATTTCAATCTGTTTTATGGCTGAATAATATTCCATTGTGTATATATACCACCTTTTCGGCATCCATTCATCAGTCGATGGACATTTGAACTCCTTCCATAATGTGGCTATCATAAGTAATGCTGCAGTAAACACAGGGATGCGTGTATCCTTTCAAATTAGTGTTTTCATATTCTTTGGGTAAATACCCAGTGCTGGAATTAGTGGATCATATGGTTCTTCTATTTTTAATTTTTTGAGGAGCCTGCATAATGTTTTCCACAAGGGCTGCACCAATTTGCATTCCCACCAACAGTGTGCGTGAGGGGTCCCTTTTCTCCACATCCCCACCAACAATTTTTATTTTTTGCGTTTTCGATTTTAGCCATCCTGACAGGCGAGAGGTTTTCATTTTGGTGCTCATTGTGGTTTCGATCTGCATTTCTCTGATGATGAGTGATGTTGAGCATCTTTTCATGTGCCTGTTTGCCATCTGTGTGTCTTCTTTGGAAAAATCTATTCATGTCCTCTGCCCATTTTTATAGTTGGATTATTTGGTCCTTTGGTGTTCAGTTGTATGCGTTCTTTTATATATTTTGAATTTTAGCTCCTCGTTGGATATATCACTTGCAAATATCTACTTGCATTCAGGAGGTTGGTCTTTGGTGCAGAAGCTTTTTATTTTAATGTAGTCCCAATAGTTTATTTTTGCTTTTGTTTCTCTTGTCTCGGGAGACATATCTAGAAAAAATGCTTATATGGCTGATGTCAAAGAGATTAGTACTGCCTATGTTCTAGGAATTTTATGGTTTCAGGTCACATTTAGGTCTTTAATCCATTTTGAGTTCATTTTTGTGTATGGGGTAAGAAAGTGGTCCACTTTTATTCTTTTACATTTAGCTGTCCAATTTTCCCAACACCATTTGTTGAAGAGAGTGTCTTTGTATGCTCTTTGTATATTCCATTGTATATTCTTGCCTCCTTTGTCATAGATGAATTGATCATGTGAGTGTGGGTTTATTTCTGGGCTCTCTATTGTGTTCTATTGATTTCTGTGTCTATTTTTGTGACAGCACCATACTGTTTTGATTACTACAGCTTGGTAGTATATCTTGAAATCTGGGATTGTGATCCCTCCAGATCTTTTTCAAGATTGTTTTGGCTCCTTGGGGTCTTTTGTGGTTTCATATAAATTTTAGGATTATTTGTTCTAGATCTGTGAAAAATCCTGTTGGTATTTTGATAGAGATTGCATTAAATCTATAGCTTGCTTTGGGTAGTATGGACATTTTAATAATATTAGTTCTGCCAATCCATGAGTATAGGCTATCTTTCCATGTGTGTCATCTTCAATTTCCTTCATCAGTGTTTTATAGTTTTTGGAGTACAGGTCTTTTACCTTTTTGGTTAAGCTTATTCCTAGGTATTTTATTCTTTTTGGTGCAGTTGTAAATGGGAATGTTTTCTTCATTTCTCTTTCTCTACTTCATTATTAGTGTATAGAAATGCAACAGATTAGGGGTGCCTGGGTGGCGCAGTCGGTTAAGCGTCCGACTTCAGCCAGGTCACGATCTCGCGGTCCTTGAGTTCGAGCCCCGCGTCAGGCTCTGGGCTGATGGCTCGGAGCCTGGAACCTGTTTCCGATTCTGTGTCTCCCTCTCTCTCTGCCCCTCCCCCGTTCATGCTCTGTCTCTCTCTGTCCCCAAAAAAATAAATAAACGTTGAAAAAAAAAAATTTAAAAAAAAAAGAAATGCAACAGATTAATCTTGTATCCTGCAACTTTACTGAGCTCATTTAACAGTCCTACTAGTATTTTGGTGGAGTCTTTATGGTTTTCTATATGTAGTATCATGTCATCTGCAAATAGTGAAAGGTTTACTTCCTCCTTATCAATTTGGATGCCTTTTATTACTTCTTGTTTGATTGCTGTAGCTAGGAATTCCAATACTGTGTTGAATAAAAGTGGGGATCGTAGGCATCCTTGTCTTGTTCCTGATCTTCGAGGACAAGCTTTTAGCTTTTCACCATTGAGTATGATGTTAGCGGAGGGTTTTTCATATATGGCCCTTAATATGTTGAGGTGTGTTTCTTCTGACCCCACTTTTTCTTCATTTTGTTGATGTGGTATATGACATTGATTGATTTGTGAACATTGAACCATCCTTGCATCCCCAAAATAAATCCCACTTGATTATGGTGAATGATCTTTTTAATATATTGTTGGATTCAGCTTGCTAATATTTTCTTGAGAATTTTGCATCTCTGTTCATCAGAGATATTGGCCTACGGTTTTCTTTTTTGTAGTATCTTTATCTGGTTTTGGTATTAGGGTAATGCTGGCCTTCTACAATGAATTTGGAAGCTTGTCTTCCTTTTCTTTTCTCTCTCTCTCTTTTTTAATAGTTTGAGAAGAATAGGTATTAACTCTTCTTTAAATGTCTGCTAGAATTTACCTACGAAGATATCTGATCCTGGACTTTTATTTGTCAGGAGCTTTTTTATTACTGATTGATCAAACTGATTTTTGAAGACAAGGTGAGGCTCAGCCCAAGAGAGGCAAGCAGAGAAATCAGCAACCAGAGTGAACTAACGGATAGGATTCTCCCAATTTCCGTGACAACTATGGGAGCCCCAACACAGAGCCTAGTTCCCTAGTTAGAAGGTACCTGGAAGGTCATTGTCTGCCAAGGGGACAGCTTCACCTGATTCAGGGAGCCAGGATAGTAGCCAGGAGGCCAGAGACTTTCCAAACATTCAAGAGTATAGCAAAGTCTACTGCCCAGGCTCCAAGGACAATTCCCAGATTCCCATGTTAACAGAACTTGAAGATCAAAGTAGCTTTCAAAGATGCTGAGATGAGTTCACAATGGAAGCATCACACAGGCCCTCCCAACAGCATTCAACCTTTTCCTCCGAATTTAAGGTAACCAGTTCATCCCGGCTGCCTGAGTCTCTGCCTGTATCAGCATTTGAAGTTCCACACTTTGGGAAACCTCTCTGTCCTAGGCAAACTGGAATGGTTGGTCATCCTACAAATGATAGACACACCCAATCTAGATTGCCCTGACAATCCAACTTTGAGATGGATCTCAAAGAAGGAAAAGTTAGAGAGCTTGGAGAGAGGGAACGTTGCCCCTCTCTTAATAATGAAGTTTTGTAACAAAACCCACTAAAGGCAGAATACAATAGTTCCTGTAAACGTTGGATTTTCTTAGAATTGGGAGAGGGGCGCCTGGGTGGCGCAGTCGGTTAAGCGTCCGACTTCAGCCAGGTCACGATCTTGCGGTCCGTGAGTTCGAGCCCCGCGTCAGGCTCTGGGCTGATGGCTCAGAGCCTGGAGCCTGGTTCCGATTCTGTGTCTCCCTCTCTCTCTGCCCCTCCCCCGTTCATGCTCTGTCTCTCTCTGTCCCAAAAATAAATAAACGTTGAAAAAAAAAAATTTAAAAAAAAAAAAAAAAAAAAAGAATTGGGAGATTCTCCGATCACTGATGTTATAGCACCGAAGCTGTCCAAAACGGTAGCCACTACCTACATAAGACTACCGAACACTTGAAGTGTGCAATTTCAAATTGTGATATGCTGTGGCAAGATCAAATGTAAAACAACAGGCTGATTCAAAGACTTACTACAAAAAAATAAGATAAAATGTAAAGTCTTTCATTAATAAACGTAAAGCCTTTCATTGCTTTATATGGATTACTCGTTGAAATGATAATATTCTGGATATATTGAATTAAGTTAAATATACTATTAAAATTAATTTTATCAGTTTTTTTTACTTCTTTTAGTGTGGCTATTAAAATTTTTTATCTTTTTTTTTATTTACTTAAATTCAAGTTAGTGAACGTACAGCGTAGTCTTGGTTTCAGGAGTAGAACCCAGTGATTCATCTCTTACATACGGTACCCAGTGCTCATTCCAACAAGTGTCCTCCTTAATACCCATCACCCATTTAACCCATCCCCCCCCTTAAATTTTTAATTCCATGTATGGCTTACATTATATTTCTGTTGGACAGTGTGCTTCTAGAAAGATAATTCTGGGGAGAATGTCTCTATTAAGAAGGATTCTTTTTGTGTACTATTGTTTACAAAACCACGTTAAACATCAATTAGTTGAAATTTTGGAAGACACGCAAAGGCCTTTGAGGAGATTTGCAATGGGAACTGCATTGCCTCGTAGGCGTTGCTGTGGAGCTGTTTAAGGCAGAAGCTCTGCCCAGAACACACTCATGCTTTCTTGTGACCAGTGATTCAGGCCAAGCCGCAGTGCATGTAAAAATAACACCAGTGAGTTCATTGTTCTGAACGTATGGCCAAATGGACTGCTGGCTCTTTCCATATAGTCTGCATCTTTTATGACCAAGGGATACAAAACACATTTTTAAGAGCAGTAATGAATGCAATCCAAGTCTTTGTTTTTATTTTTGTTTTAACTTGAGTATTGAGCAATTTGGGCGCTCTCTAGAGATGATAACAATGCTGGTGCCTTATATTTGTATACATTTTTGTATTTCCCAGGTTCTTTACGGTTTTTCCTTTATTTCCACTTGAAGGTGACTAAAGATCCCCGCGAGGTGATCTGAGCTGTTGTTTTGTGCACCTTTGATTGTTGGGAACGATCACACGTCGTCTTAACTCCATTTGGCGTTCTGTTGGCTACACCCAGTGTTGTGTTGGAGCCAGACTCTACCCACTCATGGAAGCTGGTCGGGCACGTCTCTGCACAGCCCAGTGCTCCCATCCTGGTGACAGCTTCAAAGCGGCCACGGTGTGAGAATTTATATCCCGGTCATGGGCAAATGCTACAGCCCAGATTCATTTACTTGGGGGCTGGTTTTGTTCTGGAAAGCCAGTTATTAAACATTTGCTAGCACACCGCTAGGTATTCCTCCGAGAATGAGAGCACTTCGGGATTGGAAGACAAGTTTTAGAAAACTTGAGCGGATACACAAGTTCTCGGAGATCGAGAACGGAGTTCGATAGAGATAAGATTGTTTTCAGGTGAAGAGGGTCATGTTACCTACAGTGAGTAAGTACACTGTAAGAAAATGCTGTGGCTGCTTCTTTCCCCAGATGAGACAAAGCCAAACTCCTGTCAACTTGAGCCTACGCTCCCCATGAAAAGATAGAAATCGCCTTCCCGGTTCCAGCACAGTTGTTGGCTTCTGGCTTTCTTTCTTTCGTTCTTTTTTAATGTTTGTTTATTTTTGAGACAGAGAGACAGAGTGTGAGTGAGGGAGGGGCAGAGAGAGAGGGAGACACAGAATCTGAAGCAGGCTCCAGGCTCCAAGCTGTCAGCCCAGAGCTCGACGCGGGGCTCGAACTCACAGACCGTGAGATCATGACCTGAGCCAAAGTCAGATGCTCAACCCACCGAGCCACCCAGGTGCCCCTGGCTTCTGGCTTTCTGCTGTTTTGTCTCTCCCTCCCCAGCCTCCTTTCTCTTCCTCTTCCTGTTTATCTTTTTCTGCCTTTGTGCGTGTCTTCTTAGGGAGGAAGAATACATTTCTGAGTTCTTAGCTGAGACCCTTGCAGTAAAAAACACATTAACAAGAGAGAAACAGACAGCAGCTTATTAACACACGTACTTCATACATACATGGAAGATACCCAGGGAAAAATGAGTAACTCCCTGAGGTGCCTCAGAAGTCAGGATTAAATACCGTCGTACTAGAAAAAGGGGACGAGGGCGGGAGGCCTCTTAGGGGAGAGGAAATGATTTTTAGGAACGATGAACAGGCCCTTAGAAGAAATGGGAGACAGGACCGTTTGTAGCGAAGTCTGGGTGTGGTGTCGGCTTCTGGTCTCCTCTCCTGTGACAAGAGTCAGTCTTTGCTGGTGGATGAAACTCCCCGGATGGGAATTTCCAACAGTTGGGCTCCCTTTGGAGGATGTATTTTTAGGCAAACAGGAGGCATTCAGAGAAAATCCGCATTTGCTGGTGTTCAGGGGCCTGCCACTCAAAATCCTCAATATCCCCAAGCAGCGTATTTTGGGCCAGCACGTCCAGAACTCCTCTCGTCATGCCTGGGGGAGGGGGGGGACATGCTACCACCCTTCAGCGTCTGTCACACGCACACAAATACACCACTATGTAACTACATAGGTTACTGAGGGGTAGTAGTTCAGGAAACCAGATAATACCTGTTCATCCAAAGGAAGCTGGGACAGAAGGCTTCATTTTCTTCAGTGGAGAAACAATCAGGCACCAGATTCACTGGCTAGGGGGAGATCTTTGAAAGTGGAAACGAGAGGAGACACTGGTTGCACAAAACTATATACACCTAAAATGAAATCACTCCAATCATGTGTGATTGCCTCCTATCAAATCAAGCCCAATTTTTTCTGTTACTTCATTGTCCCCCAACAAGAGAGCCAGATTAGATGATCACATATGAATTACAGATTGGGCTTGCTAACTAAAATTTGTCCTTGACACGCATCAGTCCATAAAAGTATGGCCAGATGTTTTTATTAGGATGCCGTTATACATATGTTATTTTTTTAAGTAAACATTGAAGGATTAGGAAACTTTTAAAAAACGTTTATTTATTTTTGAGAGAGAGAGTGCGTACGCACAGGGGAGGGACAGAGAGAGAGAGAGAAGCAGGCTCTGTGCTAACAGTGCAGATCTCGTGAACTGTGAGATCATGACCTGAGCCGAGATCAAGAATCTGATGCTTAACCGACTGAGCCACCCAGACGCCCCAGAAACTGGACTACTTTCTAACACCGTACACAGAATAAACTCAAAATGAATCCAAGGCCTAAACGTGAGACTTGAAACCATAAAAATCCTGGAAGAGGGCATAAGCAGTGATTTCTCCGACTTCAGCCATAGCAACATTTTTCTAGATGTGTCTCCTTTGGCAAGGAAAACAAAAGCAAAAATAAACTATTTGGACTACACCAAACAAACAAACAAACAAACAAACAAAAAGCTTTTACATAGAGAAGGAAATGATCAATAAAACAAAAAGTCAGCCTACTGAATGGGAGAAGATATTTGCAAATGATATATCCAATAAGGGGTTAATATCCAAAATATATGAAGAACTTACATAATTCAACACAAAAAAGCCAAAGAATCCAATTAAAAAATGGGCAGAGGAACAGAATAGACATTTTTCCAAAGAAGACATACAGGTGGCCAACAGGTATATGAAAAGATGCTAACCATCACTAATTATCAGGGAAATGCAAATCAAAACCACAATGAAATTAGCACACCAGTTAGAATTGCTAGAACTAAAATGACAAGAAATAACAAGTGTTGGCAGGGATGTGGAGAAAATGGAACCCTTGTGCACTGTTGATGGGAATGTAAATTGGTACAGCCACTGTGGAAAACAGTATGGTTGTTCCTCAAAAAATTAAAAATAGAAATACCAGAGCACCTGGGTGGCTCAGTTACGTATCCGACTTCGCCTCAGGTCATGATCTCATGGTTTGTGAGTTCGAGCCCTGCATCAGGCTCTGTGCTGATGGCTCAGAGCCGGGAACCTGCTTCAGAGTCTGTGTCTCCCTCTCTCTCTCTGTCCCTCCCCCCGCTCATGCTCTGTCTCTGTCTTTCTCTCAAAAATAAATAAGTGTTGAAAAAAATTAAAAATAGAAATGACATATGACCCAGTAATTCCACTAAAATTTCACTGGGTATTTACCCAAAGAAAATGAAAATACTAATTTGAAAAGATAGTGCACCCCTATGTTTATTGCAGTGCTATTTACCATTGCCAAGATACGGAAGCAACCCAAGTGTCCATCAATAGACAAATGGATAAGGAAAATTGGTATGTGTGTGCATGCACATGCACGCACACATACACACACACACACACACACACACACACATGGGAATATTACACAGCCATAAAAAAGGATGAGATCATGCTATTTGAGACAAAATGGGTGGACCTAGAGGGTAGTATGCTACATGAAATAAGTCAGACTGAGAAAGACAAATACTATTTGATTTCACTCCTAAGCAGAATCTAAAAAACGAGGGACGCCTGGGTGGCTCAGTCGGTGAAGCATCCGACTTTGCCTCAGGTCATGATCTTGCAGGTCATGTGTTCAAGCCCCGCGTTGGCTCCGCACAGACAGTGTGGAACCTGCTTGGGGTTCTCTCTCCCTCTCTCTGCCCCTCCCCCATTTGTGCTCTCTCTCTCTCTCAAAATATATAAACTATAAAAATTAAATTCAAAAATTTTTAAAAAGAATAAACAAACATGGGGCAGAATCAGACCTATAAATACAGAGAACACCACCAATGGTTGCCAGAGGGGAGAGAGGGAGGGGTTGAGCAAAATGGGTGAAGGGGAGAGGGGGACACAGGCTTCCAGTCATGGAATGAGTAAGTCACAGCAATAAAAGGCACAGCATAGGGAATACAGTCAATGATATTGTAACAGGGGTGTATCAGGACAGGGGTATCTACACGGGTGGTGAACACAGCTTAATGTACAAACTTGTCAAATCACTAAGTTGTACGCCTGAAACTAGTGTGACATTGTATGTCAACTATACTCAAAAGAGAAAAAAAAAAACCCATATGCTCAATGATGGCAAAAGAAAACAATTTCTCAAGGCAGAGACAATTTTCTTATTGATCTGTCGCTCCGAAATCTCATCAGTGCTTGCTGTATGACTTACAAAGTGAGCCTGACTCGGTTCGTCTTCATTTCCCTCTGCCTCTTCCCCAAGGAGCAGAAACTCTAGCCCCTTGAAGGACTAAGGGCCCCTCTGGGTGATCACGGACGGGGCCACGTAACTCCAGCTGAAACTACCTCTCTGGCGGCTCCCTAAGGCCCCGGCTGGTTGAGTCAGTCCCATCTGGCAACAAACCTATAAAGTAGCTCCAAAAGTCATGGGTCTTTCCTTTACGGTCTTCAGTTTGGATGACCACCCACTCAAGTGGCTTCCTGGGCTCTTCCTCGGTTGCGTTTTAGTCGCTCTCTTGCTGTAGTTCCGCCTTTATCCCTTCTTCCCCCTAAAAACTTTCTTAACTCTTGCCTTCCTTTTGTTTGTGTTAGTCTCTTTGCGCATAGTTTCTGTTCCAGTGCAAACACTCATCCCCCGGGGTGCCTGGGTGGCTCAGTCAATTAACCATCCAACCCTTGATTTTGGCTCAGGTCATGATCTGATGGTTGTGAGCTCAAGTCCTGCATCGGGCTCCATGCTGAGTGGTGGAGCCCGCTTATGACTCTCCCTCTCTGGGGGCACCTGGGTGTCTCGGTTGGTTGAGCATCTGACTTTGGTTCAGGTCATGGTCTCTCAGATCCTGAGTTCGAGCCTGACATCGGGCTCACTGCCGTCAGCTCGGAGCCCACTTCGGATCCTCTGTCCCCCTGCCTCTCTGCCCCTCCCCGCTTGTGCGCGTGCACCCTCTCTCACAAAAATAAGTAAACCTTTAAAAAAAATTCTCTCTCTCCCTCTGCCCCTCCCCTGCTCACGCGTGTGCACACGCATGCATGCTCTTTCTCTCTTAAAAAAAAAAACCACCCCACATGAACATTCATTCATCCAGTAGTTTATGTACCAAGTGTTCAGCACCCCCTATGTGCTGAGAAAAAGAACCAAAAGCAGACCTGGTCCCTACTTTCATGGAATTCATAACTTCACGAGGGACTCAAGCCTAGTCAAATAAATATGTAAATAAGCATATGGTTGCAAACCTATGAAAGCATGTAACTAAGGAAGCTGACCTAGACCAGAGATTGGGCTAGGCTTGCTTGAGGAAATACCATGCGTGTCGAGCTACGAAGGGTAACGAGGCACTAGGGGAAGAGAAAGGGCAGGGGGTGCCAGGCTAAGGGAAAACTGTGTTTTTAAGGCCCTGCAACGGGCAGGAGAAAAGCATGACTAAGGAATAGACCGGTCCGTGTGGTAAGAACCCAGAGAGCAGGACAGTGAGGAAATCGGGGCCAGGCGCCACTGGGTCTCATCGTGATGGTAAGAATGAACACAAACGAGAAATCTCAAAATGCATCACAAAAGGGAGTCCACCCATCACACACATATTATTACTGAGCAGCACTACTCCCTTCAAAAGGAAAAGTTACTAGAGAATAGAAATGCCTATTATGTGTTTTTTCCTATGGAATTGCGACAGATCTGCTTCCCTCTTGTGTGAAGGGAGATTCTAGAAAATTCTTGTCTAGCTTGCTCTGAAAGTATCCTGCTTAGTTCTAGTGTTAGTTTGAAATGCTCGGGGTAAAAAGGTTTCAGACCCACTCACCACCCCCTGTAAGAGTCAAATTGAGCTGAGCGGGCTGTAAAATTATAGGCCCTAGCAGAGTGAAGACTCCATTCTAATTGCCTATTGATCAAAGAAGAGAAAGAGAATAAAAATAAGTGAGTTATTAGCATCTTGGCTAAAATAGTTTCTTTTCCTGATTGGAAGGTAATTATAACAAGACGTGTGGGGAGGAAATTCTGGCTGAAAAATTGATTATGTTAAAGAATATTTTAATTTCATGGCCTCTGCCAATTCTTTGCGCTGCTGGGGGTTAGCATTTGGCTATTTTATTTATGGCAACGTCTAGCTATGCAAAGCACGCCCCTATGTGGGGAGCAAAGCTGTTGTGATTAATAAAGTAAAAGGGCAGGAAAAATCCTTGTGGATTATATTGCCTTCAGGAAGACGCTTTTCTTCCTTAAAGTGTATCTGAAGTACATGGTCTACAATAAACCTTGCTCATCCTTGGAAGACACGTTTTTGTTCAACAACTATTTTTACCTCATGCTAGCCGAGGGTGTCAAGTGAATTCCAAAGTCCATCCATTCCAGACTGTTCCTACACCCTCCTGTGGTGTTATTTAAACTGAGAACGTCAAACTTGAGGAGACCATCGGAGATTAGCATATTTTATCTATGGTTACCCAGGTGGGAACTGGTGATGCATCGTAAGATTAAGCCAAACCATATGGATAGGGGAAGGGATTACGTTGGAAGTAGGACTGATGGAGATTCGTACAGTAGGTAAGGCTCTGAGGACGGAAGGAGAAGGCAGTTCTCATCTAAAGGTTCAACTGGGAAAGGATTGGTTTCCAAGCTCACAGAGTCGTTGGCAGCATTCCGTTCCTCGTGGGTTGCGGGACTGAGGGCCCCGGTCTGTTGTGGGCCGTTAGCTGAAGGCTGCCCTCCGCTCCTCACTGTGTGGTCCTCTCCGTGTGACAGCATCCAAGATGGCAGCTCGCTTTTTCAAAGCCAGCAAGGGAGAGTCTCCTAGCAAGACCCAGTACAGCCTTCTGGAACACGGTGATATATGTATAATCCCATACATCCTGTCACCCTTTGCCATATTCTATCGCTTGGAATCAAGCCACATGTCTTACCTACCCTCAAGGAGAGAGGATTATATAAGAATGTGAATACCAGGAGCAGGGGATCAAGCGGCCCACCCTAGACTCTGTCTGGCTCAGGTGGAAAAGTTTGAGAAACAAAACCTTAAGCTATTAATATCTTAGCTGTAATAATTTATCAGCCAAGAAACAGATTAAGTGCTGGTTATATGTGCAGAGTACAAAAAGGCAGGAGTAAAGACTGTTTCCTTTCACGGATAAAGACACAACCTATTTATAGGGGACCAGTTAACACTAGGCCAACTTAAATAATAATAATTGTGTGTATCTGAATTCTTTTTGTTGAAAACGTAAGAGCCCTGGAAATAGAAGGGCCCTGGGCAATACAAACATGAGGGAAGGACAGAAGCTATAGGAAGAGTGCAGAATTTGGTTGGAAAATGAGAAAACAAAGAGGAGAGAGATACTCAGACTCGTGTCTCACCTGAAAACATAAGCATCCTGTTCTATCTCTAACTTTTATTATGATTTTTTGAATTCTTTTCATGTTTATTTATTTTTAAGAGAGAGACAGAGTATGAGCAGGGCAGTGGCAGAGAGAGGGGGAGACACGGAATCCAAAGCAGACTCCAGGCTCTGAGCTGTCAGCACAGAGCCCGACGCAGGGCTCGAACGGGCGAATTGTGAGATCATGACCTGAGCCGAAGTCGGACGCTTAACCGGCTGAGCCACCCAGGTGCCCCATTATTATTATTTTTCAAGTTAATTCATTTATTTTGAGAGAGTGTGTGTGTGTGTGTGTGTGTGTGTGTGTGTGTACAAGTAAGGGAGGGGCAGAGAGTGAGGAAGAGAGAGAGAGAATCCCAACCACACCCCACACTATCCGCTCGGAGTCCAATACGGGGGTTGGACCCGTGAATCGTGAGACCAGAGCTAAAATCAAGAGTCAGACGCTTAACCGACTGAGCCACCCAGGCGCCCCCCACCCCCATCTCTAAGTTTTAGATCCATGTCATTCCCTTGCCTGGATTTTTTGGGTCAGACTTCCGGGTTCTGATACGGTATTGTTCATCCATGAGGTGATGTTGCATCGTAGCTGATTACGTGGACTCTGTTGCCTACTGCTTGGCTCTGATCTCCTGTTCCATCCCTTATCAGTTGGGTAAATTGTTCACACTCTCTGAATGCTTACCGACTACATGATAGGATCATAATAACACCCACGTCGCAGAGCTGATGAAATAAAGCGAGTTGGAACATGGAAAGTGCTTAGAACCGTGCCCACACACAGTAGATGCTTCATAAACAGTAGCTACTGCTATGGTTCTCCGAACCAGTATTGACCGGGCGTCTGTGATGTGTGCCATTAGACCGTCTCTTCCACCAACCCATTTGTTCTAGGACCACTTGCAAATTTCATCATGTGTTTCCGTAATGTAGTACTCGGCCGTCCCGAACACTTTCTCTTGTTAAAACAAAAGCAAAGGGTCATAGAGTTCTATATTGATCTCAAGTCACTGCAATTCATTGCAACAGCGCTTAATGGAGGTGGTTCAACCAATTAACCCCACCCCACCCCTGCTCCCCGAGTTCAGGGAGGAAAAGTCAGATCTCCAGTCCTCCCTTTGTCACGAAGAGGTAGTTCGCATCCTCACAATGTCTGACCTGTGATGTGAAATCTCGCTCATCCGTCGCGGTAGCTACCCTTTCTGCGCCGTGACTGTGAGATTCAACCACGTGTTTTATCCTTCGCTTTCTGTCTCCCTCAGAAGGTCAAACTAGAGTCTTGATAACGGTTCCAGTATTTAACAACGTTCAGTCATGGTAACCGCCAGGGCCTGAAGAAGGCCTTGCAATCTGATGTCTGTTGCCTAGTTTGAGGGTATGTGACTCCTGACACGGCACCTCGCTGCTCAGTCTGGGAGCTCTCGACTGCACTCTGAGTTGGGCTTTTGTCTTGGCTTCACAAAATCCCTCACCTATGGCATTGCTGCCAAGATGAAAGCAGTGCCTCTCACACTTTAATGTGCCCACAGTCCGCTGAGAGTCTCGTTGAAGCTCAGGTTCTGATTCCGTAGGTCTGGGGGTGGGGCCCGAGATGCTGCATTTCTGACGAGCTCCCAGGTGACGTCCATGCTGCAGGTCAGAGGACCACACTGTGAGTAGGAAGGATTTTTTTTTTCAAGTTTATTTATTTTGAGAGAGATTGAGAGTGAGCAGGGCAGGGGCAGAGAGAGGAGGAGAAAGGAGGAGAATCCCAAGCAGGCCCCGCACCGCCAGCAGAGAGCCCAATGTGGGGCTCAAACCCACAAACCGTGAGATCACGAGCCGAAACCAAGAGTTGGACACTTAACCGACTGAGCCACCCAGGCACCCCGAGTAGAAAGGATTTAAAGGACAGATGCCAAAACCAGTTGCAAAACCAACTGAAATGAGCCTCTTGAGAGATTCCAAACCGCTCTCAACTGTGAAGTCTGCACTCAACGCTGAAATTCAATCCTGGCTGCTCTGTGAGCACCACCTGTCATAATGTTGCCTAAACAGAGGTGCCCTGTGGGTGATGGGCCCGAGGACAGGGTGTTTGGCTTAATGTCTGATCAGCCTTTTAAAAGCAAAAGCTGTCTTCAAGCCGAAGAGAATTTACCTCATATTTCTGGTTGTAGAAATTGGGTTTGGGTGGGGGAAGGGAGATAGGGAGAAATAACATTGATCTTCTATTTATGCTCAAAAGAGAATATGCATCCTGTCCCCCATCTCTGACCTTGCGACTGTGTTTCCTGAGGGCATGCGGTCCACCAATGGACCCAGGGATGACTTTGACTGAGCTGTGATCTTTCAGAGCCCGTATTGAGTGGTTGAAAAAAAAAAATGCCCTATGAAATCATTGGGTTGAGCAATTTGGAAGGCAATTGCCCCATCTCAATATGATTTGAGAAGAAAGGAGAATCTAGCGGTCTCTTTAGACTTCTGTGTCACAAGCTTAGGTGCACGTCCCAATCACTGGGAACTCTAAAAACACTGATGCCGGAGTCCTACCCCAAGGGTCTGATAGAATGGTCTAGGGTGGGCCCAGGTGGTTCTCACGTGTAGCCAAGGCTGGCAATCACTGTTGTAGACCAGTGAGTCTCAGAACTGAGCATCCAAATCGCCTGGAAGTCTCCCTAAAGCAGATTCCTGCATCCCAGGTTCAACAGGTTTTGAATCGGGGGGGGGCGGTCTGGAGCTGACGGCCAAAAAAGAATTCTTGAAGACGTCTTTGGTGCAAAAAAAAAAAAGTGATTTTATTAAACCACGGGGACAGGATCCACGGGCAGGAAGAGCTGCGCGGCGAGCGTAGGGGGGTGACTGGCTTTTGCCGGGGGTGCGGGGGTGGGGGTGGGCAGATAAAGTCAAGAGAGAGTTTCCAAAGAGACTCTCGCATGCTAAAGACTTACTGGAGGCCTAGTTATCGTCAACCTAAGGTTGTTTTTTCCCTCTAGCAAAGCATTAAAGACAGTCGGGAGTTCCTGGAGAAACGTGCGACTCTGTATTTGCCGCCAGTATTTGTCAATGGGCCGCAGGTTATAAAGAAATGAAATTTCATCTACATTTTCTTCCTGCCTTTGTCCCCCACACCACTTTGGAGGGGGCGGGGGATGTTAGGGCTCCAGGAAGCGGAGTCTACGGGCTTCTGGGGATTAGGCTATTGATGCGATGGCCTTTTTCTTATAAATCACGAAGACGTTCGCCACCCGGATGGAGACTCGTGTCCTGCACGACTGTGATCTCTCTCAGTCAACCATGTCTGGTTTCCTTCTCTTAGCTTGCGGGCAGCCAGGAGTGCCCGAGGAATGCCACCTGGAGCGGGGGGTGGGGGCGCAGGGTGTTAGCTTGTGCTTGCCCTCAGCTCTCGCCTGGGCTTCCCTCATCAGGAGCAGGGGGCAGGCCCGCAGAGACTCAGCAAGGAGCAGTGGGTGGGGGCTGTTTTAAAGAGGGCAGATGGGGAGGTATGACAACATGTGGAGCCTTCCCTTTTTTGGTAGCTGTGCCTGGTTGTAAGGGAGCCCACTGGTCCATTAGGGCCTGTGGCTATTTGGGGTGGGGGGTCGCCGGATGGGCCGTCCTATACTCAGCCAGGCGGCCTGTGTGGCCCGTTCTGCGCTCCATTCATTGCTCAAGCCTGTTGGTCTCAAATCGGCCTCTACGATAAGTAACCAGGCGCTGCTGCTGTTGCTGCTGCTGGGGAGGGTCTTACGCCGAACTTGAGAACTTCTAGATCAGGGCCAGTCAATTATGGCCTTGACGTCAAGCCCTCCCCTCCCCCTGTTTCTGTAAGCACGGGTTTATTGGAACACAGCCTCGCTCATTTGTAAGTACGACGTAATGCCGAGGGCAGAGTCCTTGCAACAAAGACCCTTTGGCGGGTAAGTCCTAAAACATTTACTATCTTGTCTTTTACAGAGTTTGCCAGCCCCTGCTGCTCTAGGTGCAAAGGTTTTCAACAGGGGAAACTACGTTATCTGTCTTAACATTTTCACTCTACAGAGAGAAGAGTCACAGGAAGTGTTGGTTGCCATGGGGACACAGAACGGGAAGTGGGGAGGGAGGGGGTCCAGGGAAAGGGATCGTGAGGGCATTTCACAATTCCCCAAACCTGAGCATCACCCTGTCCCTTTAAAGACACTCACGATGGGGGGTAGGGGGTGCGGCTGGGTGGCTCAGTCGGTTAAGTGTCCGACTTCGGCTTAGGTCATGATCTCACGGTTGGTGGGGCTCTGACTTCGGCTTAGGTCATGATCTCATGGTTGGTGGGTTCGAGCCCCACGTCGGGCTCTGTGCTGACAGCTCGGAGCCTGGAGCCTGCTTCGGATTCTGTCTCCCTCCCCTCAGCTCCTCCCCTGCTCACACTCTGTCTTTCTTTCAAAATAAATAAAGATAAAAAAGAAAAAGAGAGAAACTCACGATAGGGGGCCGGGGGAGGCGGGGGCGCCTGGGTGGCTCAGTCAGTTAAGCGTCTGACTCAGGTCATGATCTCACAGCTCGTGGCACAGACAGTGCGGACTGAGGTTTTATTAAATGGTCATCCATGGTGTTTCCCTAGTGACAGCTAGCCCCTCAAGGTCCTGGAAGCCTTACTCCCCAAATTCCTTAGAGACTTACTCTATCCCTGACCCCCTCTCAAGCTGAAGGTATACAATGAGTTACCCGTCACAACCTCAGTGCAGCTCTTTCTGCCCCCAGGTCCTGTCCCCATGCTTTAATAAAATCATCTTTTTTGTACCAAAGACGTCTTCAAGAATTCTTTCTTGGCCGTCGGCTCCGGACCACCCCACCAGCACCCCAAAACTTCACCAAAAACCTCAGCATCTCACTTTGTTCTCCGAGTGGATTCAGCACCAAGTTAAGCTTCTGAACATCACAGTTTATACGAAAATGTAAACGAATGCTATGACCTCTTGAACACTTTGGTTAATCCAAACAACCGGAAGCGGAAGGAAGGCATGAGGTAGAGTAGTGTCTCAAATGTTAGGGCGACAGCGTCCAGCGGAGGGTTTGTGAGGACACAGTCTGCTGGCCTCCACCTAGCGCTCCGGATTCGGTAGGTCTGGGCCGGAGCCTGATGATTTACATTTGTCGCAAGTTCCCAGGTGCTGCTGGGGCTGGTCCAGGGACCTCACTCCCAGAACTGCCCAGTTGAAGTATTATCTTTAGTCTCTCACGTAAGAAATGGACTTTCCTATGAGCTCTGGGTGTCTAACAAGAGGGGTATGAATGGGGATGCGGGGAGTCTAATGAAGACCTGGTCTTTCTCAAAAGCCTTTGGCAAAGTGTGGGTGCAGAAACGAAAGGCCGAGGTGTTACTCTGGGACTTGAACCCCAGGGAAACCCCAGCTGCAAAAGCCTAGGTTCCTTCTTATGGGTACCAGATTGAAAGAGCTGCCAGCGGGGGGCAAATTCTTTTCTTCCCTGGGAAGCTGTAATTAGCAATGACTTGACGTTGCTCAGAAGCTCCAGCTGGTTTGAGTAGCTGTTTTAGGTATCAAAATTGTTGGTGAAGCAGGGGAAGTTAAAAGGAACAAGCCTCAAGAGGCCTCCCCCTCGGTGGCATTGGGAAATCAAAGACATTCTGGAAGCAGAAAGCGGAAGTGTACATCAATCGACATTGACAGGAGAAGGGTCCAGCCCAAGTGGGGTCCTTCATTAACTCCTGTGTTGCCTGTTGTCTTGATTGCTCTCCTTCCTTAGAACCTGCCGCTCTGTCGTCGCTCAGTGTGGTTCACAAGTTTCCTCTCTCCGTGTCTCTCGGCTCGGCTCTCCTTTGCGTTCCCGTCATTTTCCGGCGTGCTTTTGGTGGCCGCAAGCTTTCCCAGGTTTATATTTTTCCAGCTCAGCGACCTCAACCAGAAAGGGCTTCCCTTTCCCCATCGTTGAAACCTGAGTCCGGGAATTGGCGTTGGTCTGTGCCTTTCCCCGGATCATTCACTCCCACGGATGGAACCTTCTGGGATTGTCCCTGGTTGCTTGGGATGGTGTCAACCCTACTCAAACCCCTCAGACTGGCGTGGCAAAGGCACGGTCCCCAGAAGACAACCAGGGGAAGGGAAGCAAGGAAGGACCTCGGCAGAGGTCCACTTCAAGCTCCCCTCACTGGGGAAGGGGACACACCTGCTCTCTGGGGATTCAGGAGCACAGTATCTTATGCTAGCCTTCCTTTTTAGAATCCTCAGG
This sequence comes from Prionailurus bengalensis, assembly GCF_016509475.1. Lineage (NCBI taxonomy): Eukaryota > Metazoa > Chordata > Mammalia > Carnivora > Felidae > Prionailurus > Prionailurus bengalensis. The sequence goes on from NC_057361.1 coordinate 10,275,533, forward strand.
TTTTGCAGAAGGTTTCAGATGGCGACAGAATGAGAAAGCTTGACCGTTTCTGTTACTAGTAGAGAGCTAATAACACGGTCTCGGAGCCACATCATGGTGCCACAGCATAAGGTGTTTTGATGGAATTGATTGGATTTGTTTTACGAGGAAATTTGAGAAGCAGGGAAACCATTTAAGGGACTCTCGAGACAGGGCACAAGTAGGGTGACATGAACAAGGGCTCTGAAGCTGATGGGGGAAATGTACTTGGTAGGCAATGTCTTCACTCTAGGAAGTTGGTAGACCCATTAGGGACAGATGGGAGCTCCATGTATTCACTGCCCTGGGCTGGAGTTCATGGGCTGCACGTTTGGATCTTGCTGGCTTGGCCGGGAGAGCCACCCCTGGACCAGGTTCTGTTCCTCAACCTGCCGTGCACTGGTACTCCCTGACACCCCCAAACTCCCATCCCCTCTTCCTGTTTCTTGGCCTACACTCAGCCCGGATCACCAGTTTGGCCTTCTGTTCCACTTCTGCCCTGCAGAGATGTTTACCTTACTCTGAGCATGGTTTGTAAATTTTTAAAAGATTTATTTCTTTCTGAGAGAGAGGTAAAGAGAGAGTGCAAGCAGGGGAGGGGCAGAGAGAGAGAGGGAGACAGAGGATCCCAAGCAGGCTCTGTGCCGACCACAGAGAGCCCGAGGCGGGGCTTGAACTCATGAAATGTGAGATCCTGACCTGAACCGAAGTCTGATGCTCAACCCAGGCGCCCGCCACTTGCTTACCTTAAAAATTGTCCCTCGGGCGCCTGGCTGTCTCAGTCAGTTAAGCACCGACTTTGGCTCAGGTAATGATCGGTTCGGGCCCCACGTTGGGCTCTGTGCTGATGGCTCGGAGCCTAGAGCCTGCTTCGGATTCTGTGTCTCCCTCTCTCTCTGCCCCTCCTCTGCTCATGCTCTGTCTCTCAAAAATAAATAAATGTTAAAAACTTAAAAAAAAAATTGTCCCAAGCACGTCAAGCGTGTTCCAGTCCCAGCTGCCCACTGTTGCTTCTTCCTTTCAATAGTAAAGGAAAAAGCAGAAAAATGATTTACAATTTACTTTATAAAAAATACAGTTGTACAACTAATTTTGCACATGTAAGTTTATTTTTTTTTATTTTTAATTTTTTTTTTAATTTTTTTTTTCAACATTTATTTTTTTTGGGACAGAGACAGAGCATGAACGGGGGAGGGGCAGCGAGAGAGGGAGACACAGCATCGGAAACAGGCTCCAGGCTCCGAGCCATCAGCCCAGAGCCCGACGCGGGGCTCGAACTCACGGACCGCGAGATCGTGACCTGGCTGAAGTCGGACGCTTAACCGACTGCGCCACCCAGGCGCCCCTGCACATGTAAGTTTAAAAAAAAATACTCTGATTAGAAGCAGAGCTGTAACAGGTGATGGTAAAATAATTTTCAAAGCGTCCTCTATGAGTTGTGAATAACTGTGCTGATAATGTAACAAGGACGGGGAGAATTCGACTACGAATACAAAAAGCTTATGCTTTTCATTAGTAGAGGAATGAAACCAGCCTAGGGTGTCCTGGGAGGGCAGTGTCCCACTGGCTTTGTTACTTTTATCATCACTCGGTAGCGGGCCTCGCTGTGCGATTTTCAAGTGTCCGCTGAAAGGGACAGGGTCCTAGATCTGCCCGTAGAGCACAACTCCTGCCCTGTCGTCTCCCCGTTAGAGCCGTTGGCTTTTGCTGTCTGGTTCCACAAGACGCCCGCGTGGGTGAACCTAAATGGAGGAAAAAACTGGATAGGTTATATCGTGGGTGTACTTTTGCAAATGTGGTATTTCAACAGCCTGGAGAATTACCGAAGCAGAAGAGATGATTCTGCAGGCAAATTTAATTACTTTTAAAGAACAAGCAATTCCACGTTCTGGGTCTCAGATGAGGTTCTTATTTGACTTTCTCCGGTGTTTAAACAGGTTCCTTTCCCCTGGAAATCTTAGCTTAGGGGAAAGAATTAGCTGATTTCGGGTTTCTCTGAGTGTTTTTTAAATTATAGAGGCACTGACAGCTTACAAAAATTATTCAAAACAGTGGTTTAGAAATTATAAAATGCAAGCCTTCAGCTTGTGGAATTCATCCCTCATCTCACTTTCTAGGGTAGCTTGTTAAAAGAGCTTTCAGTCCATTTTCTGTGAATTCATCTATATCTATAATTATATCTACAGCTGTGGGAATGCTTCTCAACCGGATGTGATTTTGCGCCCCCCCCCCCCCACACACACTTGAGAATGTCTGGAGACATTTTTGGTTGTCACAATGAGGAGGGACTACTGGCATCCAGTGGGTGGAGGCCAGGGATGCTGCTAAACATCTCACAATGCACAGGACAGCCCCCGCCACAATAGGGCACGATGTCAAGAGTGTCATTATTGAGCAACCCTAATCTAAATGTTTTCTGCATACAGGGAAACTTGAGAGAGGAAGATGATGGAAGAGTAGGAGGACTTAGGTTTGTCTCATCCTATGAACACAACCAGAGAACTATCAAATCATCCTAAATACCTCAGAAACCAACCTGAAGACTGATGGAACAAATTCCACAACTAAAGGGAGAGAAGAGGCCTCATCAAAGAAGGTAGGAAATGTGGAGATGTGGTTTAGGGGAGAAATGGATCACAGGTGCTGCAGAGGGGAGGGAGCCATGGTCATAGAGAAGGGTAAGAGAAAGAGAGAGGTGGGGGTGGGGGGAGACACACAATGAGAACATTTCCCCAAAGCCATTTGATTAGAAAAGGAGGGGCTGAATTTTGTGAGTTCTTACAACCAGTGGGGCTTAAAGCCTAGAGTTTTAAAGGCCAGCAGGCTTGGCTGGGATAAAGCCCAGAGGGCACTATGCTGCTCCTGGAGAGAAGGCAGGCAAACAACCTGGGGGCAGACAGCATGGAAGCAGCAAAATGAAGAACTCCTGGGGCCCACAGAGGGAGATTAGTTACTCTTCTCAGAGCATGCCCAGTACAGGCAGCATTCATGGAGATGGCTCTCTGGAAACGAAGGAGTTTACTAATCCCATTTCCCTCCCCTGCCTCTCAGCATAAACTCAGAGCCACCTGTGGGAAGCAGCCCAGTGCTGGCCCTGGCTGCCTAACTTATCAAGCCCCATACCCCTGTGCTCTGGCGGGACTTCCCTTCTCAGTCAAGCTGGCCTCAGTTCCAGTGTGGTGGGCCCCTGCCCCAGAAGACCAGTGCAAACCCCTGCCCACACCATGTCTCCCAACCAGAGAGTCCTGCAGGGCCTCCGTTCTGGTGGAGTTGGTGTCAGGTCTCATTTCACAAGCAGACCAGAGCACACCTAGTCAAAACTCATTACATTCAGGCCAGGGACCAAACACTGCCCACGGCAGGCAAGGAGAGCACCTGCAGATGACTGGCCTGAAGGATGGAGCAGCCACAACACAACAGCAGAGCACACACAGCACAGCACACACTAGAGACACTCCCTGAAATGCCTGAGCCTGGGCACTGCATGACCCCTTCTTCATAAGGCCATTCATTACTCTCAGAAGCAGGAGATATAACTGAATTTTCTAACACAGAGAAGAAGACAGAGACTTAGACAGAATGCCAAGATGGAGGATTTCATACCAAATGAAAGAACAGGATGAGGCCACAGCCAGAATTCTAAGTGAAATAAATAGAAGGAACACGCTTGCTGGAGAATTTAAAGCAACAATTGTAAGGATGCTCGCTGGGCTTGAGAAAAGAATAGAAGACATTGGTGAGACCCTTGCCACAGAGATAAAAAAAGTCAAAAAAAGAATTAATCAGAGATGAAACATGCACTTACTGAGATTAGAAACAGGCTTGATGTAATGAGCAGCAGGCCAGCAGAAGTAGAGGAAGGAATTACTGACCTAGAAACAAAATCATGGAAAATACTGACGCTGAACCAAAGAAAGAAGAATTAGGCAACACAAGAATAGACATAGGGAACTCAGTGACTCCACCAAATGTGATTACATTCATATCATAGGAGTCCCAGAAGAAGAGAGAGGAAAGGGGGCAGAAAAGTTATTTCAAAAAATAATAGCAGAAAACTTCCCCAGTCTGGGGAAGAAAACAGACCTCTAAATCCTGGAGGCACAGAGAACTTCCATCAAAGTCAACAAAAGCGGGATAACACCAAGACATATTATAATTAAATTTGCAAAAAATCGTAATAAAAAATCTTACAAGCAGCAAGACAAAAGAGGTCATTACCTTACAAGGGGAAATTCATAAGGCTAGCTGAAGATTTCTCAACAGAAGCTTGGCACACCTGAAGGGAGTGGCAGGATATATTCCAAGTGCTGAATGGGAAAAATCTGAAGCCAAGAATACTCTATCCAGCAAGGCTATCATTCAGAATAGAAGGAGAGATAAAGAGTTTCCCAGACAAACAAAAACTAAAGGAGTTCATGGCCACTAAACCAGCCCTGCAAGAAATATTAAAGGAGACTCTTTGAGTGCAAAGGAGAGACCAAAAATGACAAAGACAAGAAAAAAAAATCAGAGAAAATCTCCAGAAACAGCAACAAAACAAGTAATAAACTAGCAATAAATACGTATCTATCACTAATTACTTGGAATGTAAATGGACTAAATGCTCCAATGAAAAGACAGAGTGTCAGAATGGATTAAAAAAACAACAACAACAAGACCCATCTATATGCTGCCTACAAAAGATTCATTTTAGACCTAAAGACACCTGCAGATTGAAAGTGAGGGGGAGGAAACATTTATCATGCAAAGAGATGCCAAAAGAAAGCTGGAATAGCAATACTTATATCAGACAAACTAGAGTTTAAAACAAAGACTGTGGAGCACCTGGGTGGCTCAGTCGGTTGAGCGTCCGACTTCAGGTCAGGTCATGATGTCACAGTTCATGGGTTCAAGTGCTGCATCAGGCTCTGTGCTGATGGCTCAGGACCTGGAGCCTGCCTTGGATTCTGTGTCTCCCCTCCCCCCCTCTGCCTCTCTCTTGCTTGTGCGCATGCTTACTCGCTCCCTCTCTCTCTCTCTCTCTCTCTCTCAAAAATAAACATTTTAAACAATAATAAATAAATAAAACAAAGACTGTAACAAGAGACAAAGAAAGGCAGCTTATAGTCATAAAGGAGACAATCCAACAAGAAGATACAACAATTGTAAATATTTATGCACACAACACGGAGGCACCCAAATATATAGAACAATAACAAACATAAAGGAACTAATTGATAATAACACAATAGCGGTAGAGGACTTTACCATCCCACTTACATCAATGGACAGATCATCTAAACAGAAAATCAACAAAGAAACCATGGCTTTGGGGGGGGGGTGCAAGTGAGCAAGGGGCAGAGAGAGAGAGAGAGGGAAAGAGAGAGAGAAGTGGGGCTCACCTAAACCAGGGCTCCAGCTCACCCGAAGTAGGGCTCATGCTCATCTAATGTGGGGCTCGAATTCACGAACCGACCTAGAGATCATGACCAGAGCCAAAGTCCGATGTTTAACAACTGAGCCACCCAGGTGCCTGTGAAGCAACGGCCTTGAATGGCACAGTGGATCAGATGGACTTAACAGATAAATACAGAACATTCTATCCTAACACAGCAGAATACACATTCTTTTTAAGTGCCCATGGAACATTCTCCAGACTAGATCACATATTAGGTCACAAAACAGGCCTCAAACAAAGACAAAATGATTGAAATCATACCATGCACCTTTTCTGACCACAATGCTAGAAGTCGAACACAAGAAAAAATTTGGAAAGACCACAAAGACAGGCAAGTTAAACAATATGCTCCTAAATAATCAATGGGTCAAGCATACAGGAAAACTTTAAGTAGGAAGGATGGTTTTAGAAAATAGCAATTCTGAGAATTACAGCACCACCATGTCTTAGAAGTTCACATGGGGACTCTACCCACGAAGGATCTAGAATTATTTTCTTTTTCTTTTAAAAGTCTTTAAACCAGTTTTTTTTTTTTACTTAAAAAAATTTTTTTGATGTTTATTTATTTATTTATTGAGAGAGAGAGAGAGAGAGAGTGAATGGGGGAGGGACAGAGAGAGAGGGAGATGCAGAATCTGAAGCAGGCTCCAGGCTCTGAGCTGTCAAGACAGAGCCTGATGCGGGACTCGAACCCACGAACTGTGAGATCATGACCTGAGCCGAAGTTGGACGTTCCACCCACTGAGCCACCCAGGCTCCCCTCTTCAAACCAGTTTTAGAGGAGGCATTGAAATACATTTATTCCCAATTCTACTTACTCATTTTGGCAGAGAAGTTCACCTTGGGGATTTAGCCAGGTTGTCCCTAGACTGGGGAGAATCAGGACAACAGACCTTGGGTTTGGGGGCCCACGGCTGCTTGGATGAGTAGCCCCCGGAAACTCTGGGCAGGGGTGCAACTGGGGACGGGGGGGCTCCTGGTTGGTACTAAGCAGGATATGCACCGTTCTGTATGGTAGAGAGCATAGGGAGCGAGATGGAGAAGAATCAAGTTTAAAGTCATTCAGGGGTATTTTGAAAATCTTGTTATATAAATAGTATGTTTCGTAATACACTTCTGTTTCAAAATATGTTTAATCGTTAATTAGCATTTTGTCACCAATAGGCATTTATTGGGCACTTAATGTGGCCCTTGCATTTGCCAGACACGACGCGTATTTATTCCAGACAAGTAAACAGGAAAATCCTTCCTGTGCCCTTTCTCAAATGCCATGATTTGTCACTCCCCGTGAAATCTCTAAATATGCTTTATCCTGCGTTGGAATTTCAGTCTCCGTCCTTGAAAACAGGTGTGTGCTTGAAGAGACAAACTCCAGAGCTTTGAGTCGACGAACCAGCTTGAATTCCCAATCCCACCCTGAGCTCGCACTAGGATGTGCTGTGTTGATAATCGCTCACGATCCTCTCCTCCCAGCTCTTCGTTTCATTCACTCAGCTTCTAAGGAAACCAAAAGGAAAATGAATATATCCAACATCCAGCCACTTCCCACCGCTCCTACTGGGCCATCCTGGTCTTCTCCACTGGATTAATGCCATAGTCTTCTCATTGGCCTCCCAGCTTCTGCCCTGGGGCCCTGGCAGTTCATCTCCATTGAGCTGACGGATGCTAAACAGATCAGGATACATCCAGATTTCTTTATATCTACCTTCAAACTGCTTTTTTTTGGTTTTACTGTTTTATTTGTTTTTGAGAGAGAGACAGACAGACAGAGGGCGAGCATGGGAGGGGCAGAGAGAGAGGGAGACGCAGAATCCGAAGCAGGCTCCGGGCTCCAAGCTGTCAGCACAGAGCCCGACGCGGGGCTCAAACTCACAAACCGTGAGATCATCACCTGAGCTGAAGTCGGACGCTTAACCAACTGAGCCACACAGGCGCCTCCCTTTATTATCTAACTTCAAATTAAAAGTATCCAGATAGAATTCTTTAAGTTGCTAACCACAAAATATTTTTGCTAATAGGTCAGTACATGCAGCATGGGTAAAATTCAGCCAGATATAGGAAATATGTGCAACTAACAGCCGATCTATCTACATGAACTTTATATTTGCAAACTTCCTTTTACTCCCAGTCAATCCACCCTCTCTGAGCTGTGGGCAATACCTTGCTAACCTACTTGAGGGAGGGCCACGTATCGCTGAATCTCTTGCTTTTTCCTGTCCTGTTTCTGTACGTGATTGTCTATGCGTGTGGGGTTTGGAGATAAGCATATGGCTCCGCACTGTCTAGGAGAAACATACCGTGAGCTACATTTTAAATTTTATAGTCGCTCAATTAAAAAAGTAAACAGTGGGGAGATGCGCCTGAGTGGCTCAGTTGGTTAAGCATCTGCCTTCAGCTCAGGTTATGATCTCACAGTTTGTGAGTTCGAGCCCCCTGTCGGGCTCTCTGCTGTCAGCGTGGAGCCCCCTTCAGATCCTCTGTCCCCCCCACCCCGCCCCTCACCCACTTGCACTCTCTCTCTCAAAAATAAATAAACATTTTTTTTAAGTAAATGGGGGCGCCTGGGTGACTCAGTCAGTGGAGCATCCACTCTTGATATCGAGTCAGGTCATGATCTCTCAGTTCTTGAGATCGAGCCCCAACTCAGTTCTTGAGATCGAGCCCCAACTGACAGCACGGAGCCAGCTCCAGATTCTCTCTCTGTCCCTCCCCCACTTGCACTCTCTCTCAATAAATAAACATTTAGGGGCGCCTGGGTGGCGCAGTCAGTTAAGCGTCCGACTTCAGCCAGGTCACGATCTCGCGGTCCGTGAGTTCGAGCCCCGTGTCGGGCTCTGGGCTGATGGCTCAGAGCCTGGAGCCTGTTTCCGATTCTGTGTCTCCCTCTCTCTCTGCCCCTCTCCCGTTCATGCTCTGTCTCTCTCTGTCCCAAAAATAAATAAACGTTGAAAAAAAAAATTTTTTTTAAATAAATAAATAAATAAATAAATAAATAAATAAACATTTTTAAAAAGTAAATAGGTAGAAAAAATTATGTAATTTTTATAATATATTTTATTTAACCTAGCATACCCAAAATATTATTGGAACAAGTAATCAGCATTTAAAAGATTAGGGGCACCTGGGTGGCTCAGGCAGTTAAGCATCTGAGTTTGGCTCAGGTCACGATCTCCCGGTTCTTGGGTTCAAGCCCCACGTCGGGCTCTGTGCTGACAGCTCGGAGCCTGGAGCCTGTTTCGGATTCTGTCTCCCTCTCTCTCTGCCCTGCCCCACTTGCACTCTGTCTCTCTCGCTCTCAAAAATAAAAATAAACATTAAATTTAAAAAAAAAATTTTTTTTTTAAATTTTTTTTTCAACGTTTTTTATTTTTATTTTTGGGACAGAGAGAGACAGAGCATGAACGGGGGAGGGGCAGAGACAGAGGGAGACACAGAATCGGAAACAGGCTCCAGGCTCCGAGCCATCAGCCCAGAGCCCGACGTGGGGCTCGAACTCACGGACCGCGAGATCGTGACCTGGCTGAAGTCGGACGCTCAACCGGCTGCGCCATCCAGGCGCCCCTAAAAATTTTTTTAAAGATTAATGAGATATTTGACATCCTTTTTTTGTACCAAGTCTTCAAAATGTAGTGTGTATTTGCCACTTACAGCACATCTCAATTTGGACACATTTCAAGGACTCAGTAGCCACATGGGGCTAATGGCTACTGTCATGGACTAAATGTTTGTGTCTCTCCAAAATTCATACGTTGAAATCCTACCCCCCAATGTGATGGTATGAGGAGGTGGGGCCTTTGGGAGGTAACTGGAATTACATGAGGTCATGGGGGCAGAACCCTCCTGAAAGGGATTAGTGCCCTTATAAGAGTCACAGAAAACTTACCGCTCTCTCCTCTCTGCCACATAAGGATGCGAGAAGATAGCCATCTATGAACCAGGAAGTGGGTCCTCATCAGACACCAAATCTGCCAGCACCTTGATCTTGGACTTCCCAGCCTCCAGCACTGTAAGAAATGCATGTTTGTTATTGAACTCTCTCAGTCTGATATTTTGTTACAGCAGCCTGATCTAAGACCGCTGCCATATTGGACAGTACAGATACAGACTTTCTTTTTCAATGTCTCATGTTGATAATGTTACTCCACATTATTAATAATAATGGCCCTACTTATTCAGTCAATCGAAAGAAATTCTCGAGTGTCTACGATGTATCGGGAGCTGTTCTAGGCCCTAGGATACCGCAGTGAAAAAAGCAGACAAGCTTGCCTTCCTGTCCAGAATTGACATTCTAGTCTTGAACAGAGTAAGCAGTAACAGGTCTATAGCGCAAAGGGGATGATGGCTAGCTAGCACCATGGAGAGGGGTGATAGGGAGAGCCGGGGCTGGGGGAGGGTTGCAATTTTTAAAAGGATCTGTCCTCCCTGAGCCTGTAGCCCCTGAGCAGCCGGAGGGAGGCGAGAGAGAGAGAGAGAGAGAAAGAGAGAGAGAGAGAGAGCGCGCGCAAGGCCCCGGGGCATCTAGGGGAAGGAGACTCCACGTAGAGAGAAGAGCGGGGACAGAAGCCATTCTCACGGTGTCCAGAGATCTGCAAGGTCACTGTAGCTGGAGTGGGGAGAGCAAAGGGCAGCGCAGTAGGAGATGAGGTTGGGGAGGGGAAAGGAGCATCCTCATGACTGAGTAGGACATTGGCTTCCCCCCACCCCCCACCCCAAATGAGAATAGGAGCCTTGCAAGCCTTTTAAATGGAGACCTCCATTTTACCAGCACCTTCTGGCTGAGCCCATGCATTGGCTGCCAGTCCTGGTGCTCTTTCTTTTTCCCTGTCTTTGTTTCTGCCCTAAGCATGTAACCCTAGAATGCACTGCTGCAATGTGAAATGTGGTTGATCTCTTCAATTCTTTCTTTGCCCATCCGGCTATGTGGAAGGAGACAGAGAGACGATACATTCAGCTTTCAGGAAAGCAACCATGGGGGACAGAAAAGATCAGCCTCTGGGCAATGTCTTCCATTAGACAGTTACCCCAGGGAAAGACAACATACCTCCTCCCGATAGCACATTCCATCTGTTCAGATTCAAATACCTAGCCAAAATGGCCACCTCGTCCTTTAGAGGTCTGCCTCTGAGACATGAAGACCATTACCCTTCACGTGGTCCAGGCTCAAAGTGTGGTCCAGGACCGGCAGCACCAACCCTAGCTGTGGAACCTAGATGTACGGGGTCAGAATCTCATTTGAACAAGCTCTCCAGGGGATTCATCCATGCAGTCAAGGTTGAAAAGTGCTGCCCTAGACCTTTCAACTCTGAATCCTCTCTGAACTTCTCCATAATACGAATGTGTTATTGGCTTAAGATGGTAATGATCATTTATTATTTTTCATGATTGTGGAGACTAACTGGGCTCTACTAGGTGATTGATTCTTCTGCTCATGGTGTCACCTGGGGCTGGGGCTCATCTGGAAGCTTGAGTGGGCTGCACTGACCACGATGGCTCATGCACATGGCGGGCAGCGGCATGGGGATCATTCTGCCCCATGTTCTGTCAGCTGAGGATACGGCCATCCGGGGGTCTGACTGGGCTGGAACACCCAAGATGGCTCCCTCACGTGGCTGAGAGTTAGTGCTGGCTGCCGACTGGGAGCCCAGCTGGGGTGCCAACCAGAGAGCCTCAGTCCTCTGTGGACTCTCCACGTGGCTTGTCCCTCTCAGAGCATGGCGGCTTGATTCCAAAAGGGAATTTTCCAAGGGACGAAGCTATAGATCTCTTCAGGCCCAGCTCCAGAAGTCATCCTTGCTGCATTCTGTTGGCCAAAGCAAGCGACAGGGCCAAACCAGATTCAAGGAGAGGGAAAAAGGCTCCATCTCTTGATGGGAGGCGTGGCAAGGACTTTGCAGCCTTCTTTAATCCGTCCCCACAGAATAACTGACAATTAGGGAGCAATGGTCCCATAAGTACTATTATCCAGGGGCGCCTGGGTGGGACAGTCGGTTAAGTGTCCGACTCTTGATCTCGGCTTGGGTCATGATCTCGCCGTTCGTGGGTTCGAGCTGATGGTGCAGAGTCACTTGGGATTCTGTCTCTCTCTCTGCCTGGCCCCTACTTGTGTGTTCTCTTTCTCTCTCTCTCTCTCTGTCTCAAAATAAATAAAAAAATATTTTTTAAGTACTATTATCCAAACTATCCGATTCATCAATGTTAAAATGCACACATTTTTTTTTTACATGTTATAGATCCACAGGAAGTTGTTAAGATAGTACAAAAAGGCCCTGTGCATGCTTACCTGGTTTTCTCCGATGGTTAGACCACACATAATTTGAACAACATCAAAGCTAAGAGACTGACCTCCGTACAGTGTGTGTGTCTGGTTCTTTGTCATTTTAAAAGTGCGCAAGTGACAGTTATTAGGTGATTGCGACCTAAGTTCTATTGCCACATTTCATCCGTTTTAAAACGCACAGCCTTTCTTTCCCCTTTGACTTCTCTGAAATGAAAACGCGTCTTGCGTTCAAACACATCTTACAGTTAGAAGCATCGCTTTTCTTTTCCTAGTAGTGCCTAAAATAATGGTGTGTTTTACAAGATCTACGTATAATGTCTTAGGTTCCATTAAACGCTGTATTGGCCCATTTTCCAGGCAAAGAAACTGACACACCGAGAGGTTAAGAAACCTGCCCAAGGTCACACAGTGAGTAGGGCTAGTGGTGGGAACACAGGGGCAGAATTCCGACCCAAGCACTCTGACCCTAGAGCGAATATATTCACCTTTAGTCTCTTGGAAGGTAATTATAACACACTTATACGTAGCATCTTAGAGATTTAGCCTGGCATTGGTGAGGTTAGGGCAAAGTGTGTAAAGAGACAAACCCACACTCTCTGGGTCCAGATCCCGCATGCTTACCCTATGCTGCATTACTTACCACAGAGCTAGCATTCCATGCGTTCCATGGGTATAGCTTTCCTGATCATAAAACTATGTGAATTTCTAAGGTCACAGGAACAACAGGCTCACGAGCTATTTGATGTTAAGCTTGAGGCCACGGGGTGCTGCACTTCTCCAGCTGCTGCCTGAGTAACAGACTTAGGTCCTTTGCATTCCAGTGCACTGACACTTTTCTCCTTAGTGGGACACGTTCAACCCCCATTTAACCAATTTTCTGCAGGGATTAGAAACTGAAGGGGGGGGGGGGATGAAATTAAGAAAATGGAAAGGAAGTGGTTCGTTTGTGATGGAAATAATGCAAATTCTGGAGACAGGCAGACCACCTACAGGTTGAAAAACCAGAATTTGTCACTGTAAAGCTGTTGAAACCACTTCTGACAGATGACGACCCCCCCCCCTTTTTCCTACCACCATAATGTGAAAGAAAGAGAGAGAGAGAAGGAGGGAAGGAGGGGAAGGAAGAGAGGGAAGAAAAGAAAAGAAAAGAAAAGAGAAAGAGAAAGAGAAAAGAATTTATATTGGTAGGTTGAAGGTAAGTACGATGCTTACTACATAAACCGCCACCAAGAAAAGAGGAAATTAGTTTAACCCAATGGGATATGTACAAAAATAATTACAGCTCACAAGTTTAAACTTTGCTCCCCAGGCAGCTCTTTAAAATCCTAATCTGCTTCCAAACCTACACAGTCTTCCTTTCATCGTGCTTTCTTTCATCTGAGCTATTCTGAGGGTCAAGAAATGTAGCAAGATCCAGAAAAATGTAGGTCCGTTGAGAAGGTAAAGGCAACTATCTAGAAATTGTCACTTCTGCTAATCGTGGCTGTATAATCACATCTTGTCTAGGCTTGTGCGGTCACAGAATACACATGAAGCAAGAAAGAATGGTTTAAAGGGGCCAAATACACGGTAATTAGCCTGGAGTCAAGGTCCAGTTTGTTGAACTTGAACTAGACAAGGCGGCAGAGGACTTGATCTTTATAATCTCATCTTTGAAGTGGCATATAGAAAGTCAAATAGATACCACTGTATCTAACACTTAACTCAAAGTCATATCATCTCATTGAATTCCTACCATAACCCCCTGAAGTAAATGCCATCATTCCCATTGTACAGATGAGAAACTCTGCCTCAGAAAGGTCAAGTAATTTATCCAAATCCACATACTAACTAATAAAAGGCAGATCAGGCTCCAAACTGTTCTATCATATGTGCCTCGTTATGTATGCATTTCTCTTTTAAGTAGGTAAATACGAATTTCAAAACCTATCAGGCTCCAATAATTTGGGGTAAGGGATTGTGGAACTGTGTTTTATTAAGATTTCCATTTACAGTTCCAGTATTTCAAGAATTAGGCTTCAGTGAGACGGAAAATCTAGCCAGGAGGTAATTGGGTCCATTCTCTGCTCCAGGGTCACAGAAGGGTGGTGGTTTACAGGACTTGCCTAGTTGGGGTTAACCGCATAAAGGTAGTCCTCACCCACCTGGATTTTTTTTTTTTATATTAGAAACTGTACATAGTATTCATTATTAAGTCCCTCGGCAGGGTCTGGGGTAGCATCCCATAATCAAACACATTAATGTTTGTGCAGTGAAATGTATGAATATTCACCCTAAATGGGAAAAAGACTATAAGTAGCCCCCCGATCATTGAAGTCAAATTCTGCTAATAAATCATTGCTGAAAAGAACTTGGACTTTGCAAGCACTTAGGTCATGGAATTGTGCATGAAGAGTTATAGACCTATGTGTTCCATACTTCTTTACCATTTAGAAATCGAATTCTGAGGGTTCCCAGGCACGGTTTCCAGAAAGTTCTCCCTTCTCCTATAACTGTGTAGCACATTGGGCCTCTACCCAATGGGACCCCTTCCCCAGCGTGTGCAGTTCAGCTACATGCCACCCTCCGTGAGAACATGAGAGCTCGAGGTGGATGGACTGTATGAAATCTGCTTGTTATCTTTGTGAAGTTTACCCCAATAAAGCCTGTTTCATATTTATACCTTCTGGCCCTAGTGGTATATGTGGCTGTATCCCTTCTGCACAAAACCAGAGAACTCCTCAGCCAGAAGGAAACCTCAAGTTCGTCCAGTCTGATTCCCTGTCACAACAGCTTCCAACATGCCCCTGATGGTCCCTACCTCCTGGTATTAACACCCTAGTCGAGGTCCCTATGACTGACAGAAAACAAACAAACAAACAAAAAGTCATGATACGCCACTTCAGAGACGACGTTGTAAAGGATATTGCAGCTTCCCTCTCCCTCCTTCCCTCTCTCCGTCCCTCCCTTCCTCATCACTAGCTCTGGGGGAAGCCAAGTGGTCATGTCATGAGAACATTCCAGCTGCCTTGTGGGAGGGTTCGTGTGGTAAGGAATCCAGACTTCCTGCCAACAGCTGTGTGAGTGAGCCATCTTGGAAGCATATCCTCCAGCCCCAGTCGAGCCTTCAGATAATTGCAGCCTAATAAGAGACCCTGAGCCAGAACCACACTCAGCTAAGCTGCTTCCAGTTCCCAACCCACAGGAACGCTGAGATAATAAATGGGTTTTTTGTTTGTTTTAAGCCACTAAATTCTGACAGTATTTTGTTACAAAACACTGCATAATTAATACATTCCCCCACTTGACAGAGGAGGAGATTGAGTCCTAGAGACATGTGGAAAGGCTCCAGGACCCCTCTAGTCCTATGACCCCAGCTCATTCAGCTTATGTAGAATGGGTGGGACGACTCTAGTTTTTTATGATCTTGGGTGCTGTTTCCCAGAAACTTCTGTTTTCTCACAAAGAAACTAGAAGCCCCTGGAAAATCTGGCCAATAACTCAGCTGTGAAAAGGAAAGTTGGGCACAGATGTCCTGGTTCTGGAGGGAGTCTGCCCACTTGCTAAATCTCCCAAAATAACCTTCTTTTGTGAGTTTGTTTTTTAGGAGATGAGTTTTGTTTTTTCCCGTAAGGATGAAACTTTCTAGACTGCAGTTGTTAAGTCAGGGAAAATGGGAAAGCATCTAGCCCCTGTCTTTTCCTTGATGTTGAAAAGCATGTTCTTAATCAACTTCCCACTCTTTCGCAGGTTTTGTCTCAGCATTGGCTTTGGCCTAGCCAGTGAGCTTGCCTCAGACAGCACACCCACAGCTGTCACCCTGCTTATGTTACTGGGTGAATGATTCCTTTCCCAGCTCTAATGCTGAACGTCTTCTGTCACCAGCTGCAGTTGACAAAGAGGATGCACTTCCTGTCTGCAGCCCCTGCCTGCCTCTCATATCTCCATAAGCCATATGCTTATGTGTTTTAAGTACAGATGGAGGCTTTAGTCACATAATTCATCATCTGGGAAAATTCAGAGGCTGGATATTTTATTTCCATATAAGAATTAATTTCTACCTTTGGTACTGGTCAAAAAAAAAAAAAATCCGGAAACGACTATGGGAATCGTAGGTAGGATATCTGCCCCTGCGTAATTTTACTGGGTTCTTTCTTTTAAGGTTAAAATGTGACCTGACACATCTAGAAATTAGAGAACAATCCATAAGCCCAGTGTGCTAGATTTATTGCCCTGAAGGCCCCACTTCTTTACCCTTTCATGTGTCCTCATTCGTTAAAAATTAGGCCATTAAAAAACCCCAACCCCATTCCTTAACAGGGAGTATCTATTCCCCGCCCCTTGACTCTAGGCTGGCTTTGTGACTTCCTTTGGCCAATAGACTATGGCAGAAGTGACTGTGTGGCGGTTCCAAGCCTTGGCCTCAAGAGTTCTTGGAGCTTCCTCTTCCTTTCTTAGAAGCCTGCAGCTATCATGCAAATATGTCCAGGCTAGCCAATCATCCGCCAGCCAGCCAACCCCCAGACGTTTGAGAAAGCCCAGCCAAGAGCAGCAGCACCTCCAACTTGACTTACATCTGACCACAAGTGCCCAAATAAGCACAGCCAAGATAAAGAACCACCCAGTCGCCATGTAGACTCACGAGCAATAATAAACAGTTGGGGTTTTTTAATACAGTTTATTGTCAAATTGGTTTCCAGACAACACCCAGTGCTCATCCCAACAAGTGCCCGCCTCCCTGCCCGTCACCCACTTTCCCCTCTCCCCCACCCCCCATCGGCCCTCAGTTTGTTCTCTGTATTTAAGAGGCTCTTATGGTTTGCCCCCCTC
The DNA here is from genome assembly GCF_016509475.1 of Prionailurus bengalensis. Classification (NCBI taxonomy): domain Eukaryota; kingdom Metazoa; phylum Chordata; class Mammalia; order Carnivora; family Felidae; genus Prionailurus; species Prionailurus bengalensis. Next base: position 10,292,074 of record NC_057361.1, read on the forward strand.
CCTCTCTGTAACTTTTTTTTCCCCTTCCCCTCCCCCATGGTCTTCTGTTACCTTTCTGAAGATCCACATAGGAGTGAAAACATATGGTACCTATCTTTCTCTGCCTGACTTATTTCACTTAGCATAAAACTCTCCAGTTCCATCCACGTTGCTGCAAATGGCCAGGTTTCATTCTTTCTCATTGCCAAGTAGTAGTCCATTGTATATATAAACCACATCTTCTTTATCCATTCGTCAGTTGATGGACATGTAGGTTCTTTTCATAATTTGACTATTGTTGAAAGTGCTGCTATAAACATTGGGGTACAAGTGCCCCTATGCATGAGCACTCCTGTATCCCTGGGGTAAATTCCTAGCAGTGCTATTGCTGGGTCATAGGATAGTTGTAGTTTTAATTTTTTGAGGAACCTCCATACTGTCTTCCAGAGCAGCTGCACCAGTTTGCATTCCCACCAACAGTGCAAGAGGGTTCCCGTTTCTCCACATCCTCTCCAGCATCTGTGGTCTCCTGATTTGTTCATTTTAGCCACTCTGACTGCCGTGAGGTGGTATCTCAGTGTGGTTTTAATTCGTATTTTCCTGATGGGGAGTGACGTTGAGAGTCTTTTCATGTGTCTGTTGGCCATCTGGATGTCTTCTTTAGAGAAGTGTCTATTCATGTCTTCTGCCCATTTCTCCACTAGACTGTTTGTTTTTCGGGTGTGGAGTTTGGTGAGTTCTTTATAGATTTTAGATACCAGCCCTTTATCTGTTATGTCATTTGCAAGTATCTTTTCCCATTCCGTTGGTTGCCTTTTAGTTTTGCTGATTGTTTCCTTTGCGGTGCAGAAGCTTTTTATCTTCATGAGGTCCCAATAGTTCATTTTTGCTTTTAATTTCCTTGCCTTTGGAGATGTGTTGAGTAAGCAATTGCCACGGATGAGATCAAAGAGGTTTTTTCCTGCTTTCTCCTCCAGGGTTTTGATGGTTTCCTGTCTCACATTCAGGCCTTTCATCCATTTTGAGTTTATTTTTGTGTATCGTGTAAGAAAGTGGTCTAGTTTCATTCTTCTCCATGTTGCTGTCCAGTTCTCCCAACACCATAAATGGTTGGTTTTTAAACCACTGAGCTTTGGGAAATTTCTTATGTAGCATTATTTGCAGAAACAGATACCTGATAGACAAAGGCCAGGGTTTGGTTTTTGGTTTTTGGTTTTTGGTTTTGTTTTGTTTTGTTTTGTTTTGTTTTGTTTGTATTGTTTGGCATGCTCAGACCCCAGGCTGGAGGCAAGCTATGCGGGGTTTTCAGAAAGAAAGCTTTCCATACCCCATCTCGGGGCTATAAGCTCAACTGACAGTCTGAGGTCCCAGTAAGATTCAGGGCCTTAGGTACTACCCGTCAGTGTGCAGACGTCGAAGTCACTGTCTTGTTTGCAGCACAGGACACAGTTTGAGTGTCCCTCTTCCAGAATCCTGTCCCACGGATTCAAGATTTCTAGACTAAAAACCTTCTACCCTCAGCCAGGGCTCTAAATGCATCTCGTAGAGATGTTTAACAAATCCACCTACTTTCAGCTGCACCTGCCTTCTGTTTCTAGAGGTACCTGGTTCCACCAATTACTGAATATCTGTGTTTTGACTTGGGTTGGTTTTCAGCTTTCCCTACTGCCAGCTTAGAGCTCCCTGGTCAGATGAGCCAAAAGTCTTAAGACAGAGAAAACTATCAGGCTTCCTTCCTCAAAAGGACTGGGCGTCTGGGCAAGGCAATGGAAGGGAGATCCTGGGCCCCAGTGTCTCAAGTTCATGGGTAAGGATGACCCTGGGCAAAGAGGATTGATTAAAGCAACGTTAAGGGAAAATAGCGATGGAAGAGAGATTTTGAGTCTCTAAGCTTAGCTGCAGCAGCATTTTTAGTGACTAGCAAGAAAAGAGTACTGAATTAAAACTTGGATGAAATCTCTCACCCATTTATGGCTCCTGTCTTCCTAATTCTATCCCAGTGGCCTAAAATTTACTTACGCCCTCCAACTATCAATGAGTGTTTTGGTCTGAACTTTTCCGAAAGTTGTTTTCATGGCATTGGTCAAGGTTAGATTCCATGTGGGAATTAGTACATTCTTAGTATTTTTGTTAAGTATTGTTGTTTGTGCTTTTCCAAATTTTTCTTCAAAATTGCTTCCTGGGTGCTGTCCCAAGAAGACACAAAAAGCAAAGAGAACAACGGTCAGGGTCATTGCAAAATACAAACAATTCCGTAACTCTGTTCCTCTCATCATGCTTCCCCCACATTTGTTTTCCCACTGGATCTGGTTCCTCAAGTAGTCATTTTTAAGTAAACGTTATATGCAGAGGGAAACGTATAGTGCAGTGAAATGATTGCCTCTTGCAAATACCTACCCAGGGATAGGCAAGTTGGTATCAGTAACACAGTGTCAACACGGTAGATGCACCCTTATGTTTTACAGGTTTTTGTTCGCCTGGGGATTCCTGCCAGGAGATCCATGTTGCAAGGGCTCATGGGACTTTTCTGCCTCACCACTCTTGTATCTGCCGTTCTCTGACCTCGTTGTAGTGTTTGTTACAAATGTCATTTTCCTGCTCACTTTGCTTTTGCACGTTGAGCAAGTACTATCTTTTGCCTTCCTCAGTGATCCTGTATCTGGATCCTCCCCTAGCTTATAACCAGAGCAGACATCTTAATTGTCCTAGCAAATTCTAACCCCATTTCAGAATGTAGGCTACGGCATGATTGACTCAGTACTTTTTTTTTATTATTATTATTATTGAGGTAGAATTGATATACAACATTATATTAGTTTCAAGTGTATAACATCATGACTGGTATTTGTAAACCTTGCGCGATGATCACCACGATAAGTCTGTTAACCTCCGTCACCACGCGTTGTGATGAGAACTTTTTTTTTCAATGGTTACTTATTTATTTTGAGAGAGATAGAGACAGCACAAGCAGGGAAGGGGAGAGAGAGAGGGAGAGAGAGAGAATCCCAAGCGGGCTCTGCACTATCAGCACAGAGCCCGACCTGGGGCTCGGTCTTACAAACTGTGGGATCATGACCTGAGCTGAAACCAAGAGTCAGATGCTTAACTGAGCCATCCAGGTACCCCTGTGATGAGAACTTTTAAGATCGACTCTCTTAACAACATTAAATGATGCAATACAGTATTATTAGCTACAGTCACCATGAAATTACATCTGCACAGTATACCCCTCATGACTTCGTTATTCTAGAACTGGAAGTTTCTAACTTTTGACCATCCATTTCACCCACTCCTACCACCACTTCTCACAACCACCAAACTGTCCTCTGTGTCCATGAGCTTGGTTTTGTTTTTTTCTGTAGATGCCACATGTAAGTGAAATCATATAGCACTTGTCTTTCTCCTCCTGACTTATTTCATTTAACAAAATATCCTCAAGGTCCATCCATGTTGTCACAAATGGCAAGATTGCATTCTTTTTTTTTGTGGCTGAATAATATTTCACCACATATGCATATTACATTCTCTGTATCCGCTCACCGGTCAACGAGCACTTCGGTTGTTACCATATCTTGGCTGCGTGACCCTTTCAAGTTAGTGTTTTTCTTTTCCTTGGATCAATACCCAGAAGTGGGATTGCTGGACCTATGGTAGTTTCATTTTTAATTTTTTGAGGAACCTCTGTACTGTTTTCCATAGTGAGTGCATCAATTTACATTCCCGTCAACAGTGCACGAGGGTTCCTTTTTCTCCACGTCCTCGCCGTCACTTGTTATTCCTTGTCTTTTTGGTACTGGCCATTCTGACTGCCGTGCGGTGAGTTCGTTGTGGTTTTGATCTGCATTTCCCTGATGCTGGATGATGCTGAGTATCTTTGCATGTGCCTGTTGGCCATCCGTATGTCTTCTTTGAAATAAGGTCTATTTACGGGGCGCCTGGGGGGCTCAGTCGGTTGAGCGTCTGGCTTCGGCTCAGGTCATGATCTCGCGGTCCGTGGGTTCAAGCCCTGGTCGGGCTCTGGGCTGACAGCTCGGAGCCTGGAGCCTGCTTCGGATTCTGCGTCTCCCTCTCTCTCTGCCCCTCCCCGGCTCGTGCTCTGTCTCTCTCTCTCTCTCTTCAAACAAACATTAAAAAAAATAACAAAGAAAAGAAAAAAATGTCTATTTAGATTCCTGTCCATTTTTAAGACACATTGTTTGGTTTTTCGCTGTTGAGTGTTACACCTGGTACTTTTATTAAAGATAAGGGGTGGTTTGGTAAAGATTTTCAAGATGAGAGATGGCTATAAGGCTTAAGCTGTATCTCCTCCCTGCCTTGATTTGTAAAGGATTCTAGATGGCTCCCTAGCTTTACTCAGATGAAATCAATATAAAACTTAACACTCAGGGCCTGCAAAAATGCACACAGACAAAACCCGGGGGAAAATAGAAGAAAATTATGCAGGCTCTATTCCAAAGATGAGCCAAAAATTTGGCTCTAAGCTTTCTGAGAGCCCACTCAAAAAGGGAAAATATAGTCAAGTCTGTGATCCCTGTGGTCTCAGAAATAAAGCCCGCCAGCAATTCTGAGGAAGTAAAGCTTCTCCTAGCCCATAGAACTAAAAGAACATTCGCATGTAAGTCTTCACATGGGGCACACGGCCCCTGAAATAAACATGGTTGCTGGTGTGCTAGAGGTGTTTATTAAAAGATCCCTCTGTACGAAGCTGAGAAGGGTGAATATCAGTGCGCTTTCTGGAAGAAGCAATTTTTCAAGGGAGTCTTTTACAGCGTGACCTAAGTGTTGGGCTCTCCAGCGGCCTACCAAGAATGAAACGAGTGTCTGGAGATGAATAGCCAGTTCATCCTTAAAATAAACTTCCGTTAATATCATTTCGCTCAACGGAGTTTTGCCTTTTCCTCTTCATGCTTTTGAGCAGCGAATATCAGTAAACAGTCCCACCAGGGCTACATAGAAGAAAGTTCCCTTCATTTGTAATGTGAGTCCTTCAGGTTTGTTCAAAAGAAGGTCCTGACAGTGAGAACCGGCTTTTACAGTAGAGTCCTATGAGAAAAGATTGTTTTAAATATAGTTTGGTGTTGTTCGTCTTAAAGGATGGAAAAATCTGCATGAGGCTTTTCCCAACCCTGCGACATGGTGATGATGATGATTCATTTCCATTATGCTAGAAACGGAGGACCGTGTCGTGCTGATCCTTGGCTCCTGGGCTGGGTCAAGCAGGAATGAGAAAGGGAACATTAGAAAAGGGGGCTCCCGGCCAACCTAGAGGTGAATTTCATCTGGGGCATGGCTCCAGTTCCACAAGGCCAGAATCAAACGTGCGACCATCTGTTTGAGGTTTTGTGGGAACCAAGAATTCCTGGGCCCGGGGGCTCAGTGATTTCAGGGCTGGGGGAGGGGCTTAATAGGCACCTTTAAAGCTCAGACTTGGACATACTGTGGCCCTTTCCCACAGAGGAGGTGACCCTGGAACGAGATCTTCGGATATTTTACGTGCGCCCCCTGAGATACAATGACCCAAAATAAGTGCCATAGATCTCTCTATTGGCCACGTTCGATGTACCGATGATTTGCAACCTCGACGAAACCAAACTGCACATTTTACCGGTGGTTCTAGCTCGTTCAAAGGGGATCACCCATCACCCGGTTTCTCTCATCTCGAATCAATCCGTATGAGCTTGAATTACCATCCAGTCAAGGAAACCTTCAAAGTTGTAGGCAGGATGTGCCAATTGTGGGGATGTGTCTGAAATCAAAGCAGATGGGCTGTCCAGTGCTGGGTAGAGTAACTCGCTGAAAACGTTCTCCTCCTCTGCCCAGCCCTACGTGTCGATCCATCAAAGGAATACCTTTGAGGTGAACTTACTAATTGTCTTGGGTCGTGGTTCCCGGAAACAAAGCCTGAGGTAGGAGTCCTTGGGCATGTAAGTTCTTGGGGGCTGTTTGCAGGAGAAATCTGTAAGGGAGTAAGGAAAACAGGTTGAGGAGGAAAGCAAGGGTGTGGTTTCAGGAGAAGTCTGGCGTCTCTCTGCCTAATCCCACAGGGAGTTCTGGAGCAACACCAGCGTAGTGATGAGGGAGTGTGGGCCAGGGTGAGGGCGAAATATAGGCTGGCACCCCCCCCCCCAACACACACACACACACACACAACGGGTAGAATATGTTTGATATCCCTCGGACACTCCCGGCTACCCAAGCACAAAGGAAAGGGGTTTAAGTGCTGGCCATGGTGGTGTGGGAAACTAAGGCAAATGAAAAATGAGATTCCCTTAGCGCCCAGAGCCCGTTGACAAGTCCTTGAAACCGGTAGAGTGCCCTCCCTCTAGGTGCTCAGCTGCCTCGATGAGGACACTTCGCTGGGGGCGAAAGAGAACCTTAGCTTCACATCACCCCAACCCTGAGGATCCTGTAAGTCTACTTCCTTTATCTCAACTGCCCCAAGATATATGCTGGCAATCATGCCCCAAGCTTATGCCCCCCTACCCGATATGCATCTGAAGGGTCTCATAACTGAGGTTTTATTAAACAGTAATAAATGGTGCTTCCCTAGCAACAGCCCATCATTACCTCAGTCAATACCCGTCATGACCAGAGTTTCTGATTCAGTGAGGCTGGAATGGGGCCCATGAATTCCCATTTCCCAGGTGCTGCCTCTGCTGGTGGTCCAGGGACTATGCTTTGGGAACCCCTGCGCCAAACTAACATTTTTTATTTTGTAATTTTTTAATTTTTTTAATGCTTATTTTTAAGAGAGAGAGACAGAGACAGAGTGTGAGCGGGGGAGGGGTAGAGAGAGAGGGAGACACAGAATCCGAAGCAGGCTCCAGGCTCTGAGCTGTCAGCACGGAGCCCGACGCGGAGCTCGAACCCACGAGCCGCGAGGTCATGGCCTGAGCCGAAGTCAGTCGCTTAACCCACTGAGCCACCCAGGCGCCCCTAACATTTTTAAAAACACAATCACCTTTGGAAAGCTAGGTCATGAATATCTTCATTCTCTGGGCACTTGCACAGCAATGTATTTACAGACGTGAAATAAAGTGAGAAGTTGGCTCATCAAAAATGTAGACAGACTGATTTTATCAGGCCACTGACGCAGCGAAAAGTTGTTTTCTCTCATCCGTCACCGATCCCAACTCCCACGAGAGAATTTCAGCAAAGAATCAAAGGACGGTGTCCTCGTATCTAGAGGCCAACATCGCGGCTGTTCCGTGATTGCGTGGAAGGAAGGCTGGATCGGGAGTTCGGAAGCCTGGGCTCCCTACCTGCTCCCCCGCCCCCGAAATAACTGTAGGGTCATTGGCAAGCAGTCACAACCTGCTATGCTCCAGTCCCCTCAGATATAACGCAGAGACCTTTGAGGTCACTTCCAGCCCTGAGCTCTTCTTCCAGTTACACCAGTATTTACCTTCGGGACCCCCAGCAAGCTCACTGGGTCACAGGTCCTTGTTTCTGAATCTGTTCCATGGGTACCGTGTACTCAGTTTTCTCTCCAGTGCTTCGACCCAGAACGTGAGCGCCAGACTCTCCACTAAAGAGACTTGTTTGAGTTTCCTTTGTGTTACAAAAAGAGGAAACAGAAAGAGTCACTGCTCTCATGTTGGACTCTCTCTGTCACTTGATAGGATCACAGTTCCCGGAATCTTGCAAATTGGGATCCTGAGTTGCCGAGCCGAGGCTGACAGCTCGGGGCCTGACAGATCACAAGGCCCGGGGCACTCGCCCTAAGTCCAAGGCTTTACTTTAATCCTCGGGGACTCCGCGTGGAAATCCATAATGGTTTCTTCAGAGTGGTGTGGTCTGTCGTATGAATGCATTCTTGGCAATCCCTAATGAGTGGATTACGAGCACAATGGCCCGCGCATCACATGAATGGAGACGCTACCGTTTAAAAATTAATAAACTTGGTGATTCAGAAAGAACATGGCGGTGCTGACCTTCAAGGTCCTCATGCAACAGAAACGACTCGGCATCCAGTCCCTTTAGTCGTCACATTGAGGAAGGAAAGTCGCACGGTGTACATGGGATGCAGAATTTTTCTTTCCTCAGCCATGCAGTTGGATCTCAATGTGGGGGGGGGGGGACAGGGAGGGTACAAAGAATGACAATAAATATCTGTTATGTGCTGTGTCAACACAGCTCTCCGCGAAGTGCAGCGAAGAAAAAGCAGGGGAAAGAGGGCAGGCGGAGCTGGGGTAGGCTCGGGGAGCCGGCAGGGGGACCGGGAGGGGATGGGGACAACGTGGGAAGGAACTGCATTCTTTTGCAAGGGTATCCAGCGGACTCTTGCATACGGGGAACTTTGAGCAGAGAGCCCTGAAGGCAATGAGGGGTGAGCCCTGGCCATATGGAGCGTTAGTGTTCCAGGCAGAAGGAACAGCAGTCCGTAGCCAGTGGAGTCCTGAAGAAACAGCAAGAAAGTCTGGAGGCTAGAGCGGAGCGAGCCAGGGGAAAGGGGCGTGAGCATAGGACTGACGTGAGCTGACGTGCGTTCTTTCTGGAAAGCTCCCTCTGGCTCTGTGTGGAGAAAACACTGTGGAGGAAAAGGGAAACCGAGAGATCAATGAGGAGACAGGAATCCAGGCTAATAAGATGTGGCTTAGCTGCTGGTTTTCCCTGGAGGCGAAGCGTCCAACTCCACGGATATCCACACTGTGAAGGTTGAGCAAGCGGAATCTGCTAATGATCTGGATATAGGATGTGAGAGAAAGAAAAGGGTCAAGGATGAATCTAATGCTTTCAGTGTGAGCTCCTGGAAGAATAAAGCTGCCATTTGCTGACATGTAGAAAACCGAGGGGACCGAGCATCTGATCTAGAATGTTCTAAATTTGAGACGCCTGTTAGACACCCATGGGGAGATGTCATACGGGCAGTTGGAGTCCAGAGCCCAGAAGGGAGGTCTGAGCTGGAAACACAATATTAGGTGATGTCAACTCCATTCTTTCTGAACAACCCCATATTCTGAGCCTCGATGGTAAATGACATATTCCAGCTGAGAAGCTCTAGATATGTAACAGTAGATTTTTCTAACAGGAGACAGATTTTAAACAAGTAACATATAAAACCGTAATGGTTTTAAATAACATTTGCATTCAAATGAAACCTGTGGGTTCAGCTGGCAGCCAGGCTCAACAGACTCTGACAGTATCCTGAGGGTCACACTAGGCGGCTGGTCAGCCAGACCCAGGAATAACTTGCCATCCTCTGGTCACGAAAGTGAAAAGACGACCTACAAAACAGAAGTAAATACCTGCAAATCCCGTATCTGATTAGGGGTTAGCGTCCAGAATATACAAATAAACTCGTACGATTCAGCCGAAAAAGACAAACATCCCAGTTTTTAAGATAGGCAAAGGACCTGAGTAGGTATTTTTCCCAGGCAGATCTACAAATGGCCAACAAGTACCTGAAAAGATGCTCAGTATGATTAGTCATTAGGGAAAATGCAAATCAAAGCCACATGAGCTACCACCTCAGACAAGTGAGAATGACTATAATCAAAGGATCAGAAAATCACAAGTGTGGGTAAGGATGTCAAGAGATTGGAATCATTGTGCGTTACTGGTAGGAACATAAAATGATGCAGCCACTGTGGAAGACGGTATGGTGGTTCCTTAAAAAAAACATAGAATTACCATGTGGCCCAGCAGTTCCTCTCCTAGGTATGGACCCAGGAGAATGGAAACCAGGGACTCAAACCCATACTTGGACACCAATGTGTATAGCAGCATTATTCGCAATATCTAACAAGTCGAAACAATCCAGATGCCCATCGGTGGATGAATGGATAACTAGAATGTATAGACACAGGATGAGGATCGTTCGGTCACAAAAAGGAACAAAGTGCTGACACTTGCGACCACATGGACGAACCTTAAAAACATGCTAAGGGAGAGAAGCAAGACACGAAAGACTACCTGATGTGTGATTCTGTTTACATGCAGTCATCTCGAATAGGTAAATCCACAGAGGCAGAAAGCAGATTGGTGGCTGCCCAAGTCTAGGGGGCGAGGGAGGACTAGGGAGTGACTGCTTAATGGTTACAGGGATTACTTTTGGGGCGATGAAAATATTTTGGAACTGATGCAGCCAACATCACTGAATTGCTCCTTTGAGGGGATTGATTTTATGTTATGTGAATTTTAGCTCGATATATATATATATATATGTATTTTTTAAACCCTAAAAATTAGAAAGGACCATTGAAAGAGAAAGCTTTGAAACTCAAATGTCATAGGCAGACCCTGCTTTTGCCGCAGGAAGATACTCTTCCGTAAAAGGTGACTGATGGGGGCCGAGTCAGCGCTCCATCAAAACTTGGTTGTTTCCCTGACTGACCTCCATCGCGTTGATATATTCCACGGCTCGCTAAGGTGGAAGGGCTTTGAAGGGAACTTGTAACCAACTAAACAGAATAGCCTGACTCCTTGTTTACCAAAAAGAAAAATGAAAGAGACAAAAAAGCAGGAGGGAGCAAGCAAACTGCGCCTCTGAAAAGCACAGACTGTTCGGGGAGGGACAGGCTGCTATTTTCAGTCTTGTGTGGGTGGGAGGGTACCGGGCCTCTGGAAAACAGCTGTTTAACAACAGAATGGGAGAAGTCTCCTGGGCCGCCAAGACCCGCCCTCTACAGTGAACCAACGGAAAGTTCACCAGAGCTGGGAAAGTTCACTGCCTTAAGAAAAAAAAAAAAAAATGGAAATGGGAATTCAACACTGGGGTTTGATTGAGCTGCGGTATTTAGCCCGGCTTTGCTCCCTCTGTTCAAAAGAAGGACTCCAGGAAACTGAAAAGCCAAACCAGAAACAGACATAGTGTACTTTCCGGAAGAATAACTACCCTGAAAGCCACTTCTGCAGGGATCCAGCCTCCCTCTGGGGAGCTGACAATCTGCCCACTTTGGGAAGGAAGCAGACTCGGGTAGAGTGACAATTGACCCCTGTGCAGATTTTCTTTGGGGATCTGGCGTTAAATGCAAACGCTTTGATATGGTGAAGAGTAGAAGATGATGTGATGAGTGAACTTACTTTGATTTTTGCTTCTGGTTTTTTTTTTTAAGTTCACCTATTTATTTGGAGAGAGAGAGAGAGAGAGAGAGAGAGAGAGAGAGAATCCCAAGCAGGCTCCACGCTATCAGCACAGAGCCCGACACAGAGATTGATCTCACAAACTACGCAATCATGACCTGAACCGAAATCAAGAGTCGGATGCTTAACCCACTGAGCCACCCGGGAGCCCCAACTTTCATTTTTCTTGTAATGAATCATGATATCCACCTTTCAGAGCTTGTCCCCATGTGCTGGAAATTAAAACCCACCCATTTCCACCTAGCTACAAAGAACACACTATAAATAAGGACCCAAATGGCGGTGCGTTAAAAGCTGGGCAACGAGTTGATCGGTTTCCTTTTTTTTCCCTATAAAACCATGTGTCTTAAACATAAAAGGAAAGTAAGGACAAAGTCTTGTAATTTAAGGTATATTTACCTTAAGAAGGCTGCATTTGTAGCCATACTCTGGTCAACATCTTTAGCATTTATTCATTCAATCATTCGTTCATTCAACAAATAGATATTTATTGCTTGCGGCAGCCTAAGTACCGTGACAGGTATGGGGATACAGCGATCAGCAAAGCAGACACAGTCTCTGCCTTAGGCAGTAGGAGATAAACAGAAATATAGAGAACTACGTACCCAATAAGGGACCGAGACAGGGGAAGACATTTTCCATCACCCGAGTTCAAGGCCTCCTTCCCAGATCCTTATTTTCTGTTCTAAAATTAAACTCCATCCGTGATGAAATACAGTGGGACCATCCACTCCCTAGAAACACAGGCCCTCAGAGTCGTCAGAAGAGAACAGTCTGATTATACATTTCCCAAGGTCAAGATGATTTAGAGCCGAACTATTACAATGGCCCCGGTTGGGCTAGAGCCCAGGCCTACAGGTCTTTCCCTCGATTCTCAGGTTCTCCATTCTGGGTCTCCTATAAACAGCTACTAGAACAGCAACGCACAGGACTCCCCCCAGACAAACAATAACATGCAATTAAATTCACTGAAAAGAAGTAACAGCTCATTGCCCCGAAAACCGTGCCATCTACAGGGAACTAGCCCAACTGAATACCCTCAAGATGCGTGCCATTTATGTGATCAAATAGGACTACAGGGATTCCCACTAAAATCTAGTTTCTCCATCAGCTCTAGCCTTCCCCAGTAACCATAGGTACCACTTGCTTCGCACTTGCGTAGCTAAAAGGCCCATCGTAATAGTTTCCCCAAAACAAAGAGTTTGCCTCAAGTGTCAATCCACATCTCTACCTCTGAGGGAGCAGCATACAATTCCCCCATGTTTAGCCACCTGTTTTTCCAACATCTGCTCCTCCATGACCCCCAAGGCTTTAAATAAGGTCCAATCCTACCCAGGCGCACCGTGTTATATTTGTTTATAAAATCTGCGGGCGGTGCAAAGCTGAGTGTGGGTTGAGGGACTGGCCGGAAGGACGGTGATCAACATAAGCCTAGACAGGCTGGATTCAGGCACCAACATTACCCAGATGGCGGGTCACCTCCAACATAGGGGTTCTCCACCGCAGGCAGGAAACGTCGACCTCCCGGGGATCCGACTGGGAAGCTACCAGTTAGCAACGATGCACAGGACTCCAGACCTAAATTTACAGTAAATTCTACAGGAAATAACGTAACAGACCACAACGTTGGGGATTGCAAGAGAGGGTTTTCTCCTTCTATTTGACCCCTCTCCCATTCCGTTTCTTTAAACAACAACATTCTAGTATCCCCTTTCCACCCTTAGGTTGTCTGATTTTAGTCATCTGAGGGTGTTTTCCTCTCTTCAACACTTGGGGAATTGAAGTCATTTTCTGTCTCCTAATACTGAGTTATTTTAGCGAAGATTCCGGTGGGGTGGTAGGGACGCAGCTGCCTTGAGGTTAAATGGTTCAAAGCCAGTTGAGTAATAATTGAGCAATTTATCACAGTGAACGATTGGCCTTCCTAAATTTAGATCTCAGAATTGCTGGAGGAGGCCCGAAAGGAGGTCGGGAACAGGGTTATGTGGGCTGCAGGGCCCTCACTGAAAATAATTCACGTAGAAAAAAAACTCGGGGTCAGCAGGCATATGGGAAATCTCTGTGTCTTCCCCTTAATTTTGCTGTGAACCTAAAACTGCTCTTAAAAAAAAAAAAATAACAAAATCTTCAACAACAACAGTACTCGCACCGGTGGTGCCCGGTCTCTAGAATGGCCTTCTGGTATTCGCATCCTTGTGTAATCTCCTCCCCTTAAGGGCGAGCCGGACCGAGCAACTTCTAAGTAAGCGACTTCTGGAAGGCAGCTATGCTTACAACTATACGAGCAACGCTATACTAAGTAAGGTGACTTCCGACTGAGAGGACACGTCACTTCCCAGACTAGGTTACAAAGGCGGTGGTTTCCATCTTGCTGCCCCCTCTCTTCCTTTCTTACTTGCGCGCTCGGGCGCAAGCCAGCTGCCATGTTGTGAGCTGCGCTAGGGTGAGGCCCACACAGCGAGGAACCAAAGGAGGCCCCCAGCCAACAGCCAGTGAGGAACTGAGGCCCTCAGTCCGACAAGTTATGAGGAACCGAACCCTGCCAATGTCACTTGTGTGAGCTTGAAGAAGAATCAGGGAATTTAGTCACGTAACATTTCATCGCTAATTGATCGATAAGGCAGATGGGAAGGAAACCACAAGTGCACATGCACCCTCCTCTTCTCTGAAGAGGAACGGAGACTATGCCAGAGTGCAGGATGTTCTTCCCCCCTCGTTTCTTCTTCCTTCTTCTCATGAAATCCATCCCGAAGAAAGCCTTTGCGTTTGTCACAACGTCACCTTAGGGAAGTTGGAGAGTAGAGAGCAGAGAGCGTGTGGGGCACCGGGAAATCGCCTGAGTGGATGCCTCACAGAAGGGCCAGGCAGCTTGGTGAGACCGATCTTCTTGAAGCTGGACAGTGAGACAAGGAGGATAATTGGCCATTGACACATCCGGCAGCCTTCCCGTCTGAGTCGGCAGCCTGGATTTATTCCCAGTTGTCGGGAACCCCATCGGAGGTGCCCTCCATCCAGTTTGTTATGGATAACTGCTCAGGTCACCCAGGCCACCTTCTCAGTTACTTCTTGGCTGGAAGCACCAAGATGGTCAAAGGCTGAATGGCCGTGCACGTGACCTCCATCCTGTCTCCCACAGGATGATCCGGATGATTCGGGTCCGGCCTCCCACAGGTCGTGGGCCACCTCTGATCGAGCCAGCCTTGATGCCTGGGTATCCAGAACATTCCGAGACCGTAAGCCAGCTCTTGAGAAACAAAAATGGGTGAAATGCCACTGCCACGTCAGCCAGCATACAGTGGAACGGAGTCCGGAAACACACCCAGTTCTTAAAAATTTTAATGCCAGACCTGCTGCTGGCGAGGTGTTCCCAACAAATCAATGAATGGTTCTGTGCTTTTGTTTCTTTGCCAAAAGGATAACCATAGTACCTGTTTATCCCAAAGGAACAATGTCAGGTTAGCCCATAAACCAATCTTATTTTCACATGATCCACCCTGCTAAGACGCAAGATCCACGCTGGCCCAATCCAAGACTATTTAGTTACTCGACCATGAAACTGCCTTCTTCTTTATATGGTCTCCTGGATCTTAAACAACCGTATTAAATTACCTATGATTTGTCAAGCACTTTACTTTTAAAGTCATTCTCATTTACTTTTCACAGCAAACTTGAGTAGAAGATCTCTCGATCACCAGTTGACAGATGAATATAGCGAGGTTTACAAAGGATAAGTGACACGCCCAGCCAGCGAGTAGTAGAGCTGAGATCCTAACCTAATTGGACCCCTCAGGTCAAACCGTCCTCGTTATGACGGTCACTCATTAGGAGCATCCGTGCACAGTTACAGCGTGAGTCGTCTACAGAAATGCTTCCCCGCAGTTACCAAGTGTTATGGGCTTGGAGACTGCTGACTATCTTTCTTTTGGCAAAGCCTGACTTAATAATGTGGTATCTCGGGGTGCCTGGGTGGCTCAGTGGGTCGAGCCTCCGACTTCGGCCCAGGTCGTGATCTTGCGGTCTGTGGGTTCAAGCCCCGCGTCGGGCTCTGTGCGGACAGCTCGGCGCCTGGAGCCTGCTTCGGATTCTGTGTCTCCCTCTCTCTCTGCCCCTCCCCCACTCGTGCTCTGTCTCTCTCTCTCTCTCTCTCGCAAAAATAAATAAACACTAAAATAAATGTTAAAATAAAATTCATTATAGTGGCGGCCACCCACACGGGCAAACTTCTCCAGCCTGTTTAGAAATCCCCAATAGAACAAGCTGTTTCATTTTGAAGAATGTCACATTTTAATAATAGTGTACTTCACATGCAAATAGAATTACAAGTGGAGGAATAAATACAGGCATAGCACTATTTATCTTCTCTAGTGTCTCTGATTTAGAACCTGGAAAGCAGTCATCTTTCCATAACCCGCAGTTTGCCATCAGTTCGTACAATGGACGCCACAGAGTCGCCTTCTGAAAGCCATGAGGAAAACAGGCATCCTATCCCCTGGCAGATGAGAAAGGTCAAATTGCTAGTTGACTTCCAATATCTGTTCTTCCCTTCTTCCATCACAACAGAATGCCCAGCCTTTATTTGTTTGGCGGCGACCCGGAATAAAGACCAAAAATCCAGATTTCTTTAGAGCTAGGTATGGCCAAGTGGCTCAGTTCTGGCCGGAGGAACAAGAGAAGAAAAGATGTGCCTTAAAAGAGAAAGGCCGTGCCCCGCGATTCCCTTTTCCCTGCAGACACAGGTAATATACTGAGGTAGAATCACTGAGACAAGGAGACCAGAATCCCGGAGTCAGAGCTGCTGTCGGGAGAGACCAATAAACCAATAAACCAACCCCCTCAAGCCACTGCTGTTACAAGTTGCTGAATCAATAGCCTACTCACTGCGGATGCCCCTTTAAGAGAATTTGCCGGAGAATATGTGGCAGTATGCCTATTAAAAAGGAAAGTTTTAGGGGCGCCTGGGTGGCGCAGTCGGTTAAGCGTCCGACTTCAGCCAGGTCACGATCTCGCGGTCCATGAGTTCGAGCCCTGCGTCGGGCTCTGGGCTGATGGCTCAGAGCCTGGAGCCTGTTTCCGATTCTGTGTCTCCCTCTCTCTCTGCCCCTCCCCCGTTCATGCTCTGTCTCTCTCTGTCCCAAAAATAAATAAAAAACGTTGAAAAAAAAATTTAAAAAAAAAAAAAAAAAAAAAGGAAAGTTTTAGGGGCGCCTGGGTGGCACAGTCGGTTAAGCGTCCGACTTCAGCCAGGTCACGATCTCGCGGTCCGGGAGTTCGAGCCCCGCGTCAGGCTCTGGGCTGATGGCTCAGAGCCTGGAGCCTGTTTCCGACTCTGTGTCTCCCTCTCTGCCCCTGCCCCATTCATGCTCTGTCTCTCTCTGTCCCAAAAATAAATAAACGTTGAAAAAAATAAATAAATAAAAAGGAAAGTTTTATCTCGTCGTTTTAAATAGAGGTGTAACGTCCATGTACCAGTGCAAGATCTTAAGTGTAACAAAGCTGGAGGACATTTCCCATGTATGTATACTTACGAAGCTATCATTCAGGTCAAGATATAAAGGAGAGGGAGGCAAACTCGATTCTGCCCAGCACCTATTTTTGCAAATAAAGTCTTAGTGGATCTCAGATGCACCGATTTGTTGACGTGTCGTCTTATGTCTACCTTTGCCCTACAACGCCAGAATTAAAGAGTTGACACAGAGACAGTCTGGCCTGCAAAGCCCAAAATACTTACTATCTGGCCCTTTAGGGAAAAAATTTGCTAACCCCTGTTATAGTATGCCAGAAGGCTCCCTCGTGCTCTAAAAATGAATTCTATCCATCAAATCTTGGCATCAGTGAGCAAGCATGATCATAGAATGGGACTATGTGAGGAAGACTGCCTTCACCACGCAGGCTAGAAACCTCTGTTGGTTTTCTCTTCCTCCTTGGAACAATCAAGCGTCTAACAGGTTCAGCTTGTCAACAAGTAGCCTGCCAATGCATTGCAGAGCTCCTATTTTTAAAATTATCTCACAGGAGTGCCTAAGAATTACATTGAAATGAACAGGAGTGAGGAGGGAAACAGACTTCCTAGGCGGGTGCACCCCCTCGTTTGGTCCGAGGTTCCGCCATCAGATCTGACTGTGGGCTTGGGTCATTCCTTCCTTTGTAGTCATACTTTTAGGACGTGGAAAATAAGAAGGGGGACTGAGGTCTCATGCTTTGGCCCCGTTTCTTATATTTTTCCTATTCATTTGACTTGACAGCATCCGTCACATAATTTGGGGGGCGGGGGTTGCACATTCTTCACCTTTAGTCTGCTGGTTAGGGTCATATGGCTGTTCTCTAAGGGGTCCACTGTCTTGATAATACCAAAAAGCACCAAGGAAATCAACCCAACAGCTCAGTTGCACCTGCCCTATCCAGGCGAGAATACGCACACCCACACCCACGATAAATCACTGCTGTTCAACAATAGCGTGCCTGGATTAATGAGAAGCTTGGCCCATTCCAGAACACTCCAAGAATGTTGAACACGTTGGGATGGCAAGACGGCTCCCCTGAATAGATGGCAAAAAACAGGTGCCCTCCTCTGCCGGAAAATCCTGGAACAGATGCTTCAAATTCCGAAGCATTTGATCCTGCGCTTTACCCCATATATCCAAAGACAGAACAACCCAAGGGCCACGGTAATAATAAAGAGGACACCCCGGAGACACTCACCCCAGAGCACAGGAAGAGCCAAGACCGCACCCAACTCACAAAGAGGTTCTGTTCCAACACTTCGTGCTAATGTTTGAAGATCTCCGAAAGCATGCTTATGTTGGAACGGTGATTTAGTGGGCGGCAGGCTCTCAGCCCGTCTCCAAAGTCTATTAATTCCAGTCCCAAGCCAAATCACTGAAGCCAAAATGAAATGCTTATTTTCCCAATGTCTCAGAAACTTCAGGAAACAGCCTTTCTCGGCTAGCCCGGGAAGCCAATGACGGTGTGCCATTGTTTGAATGAGGATCCGAGGGCAGCAAGGCGTGAGTGCAGAGGGTGGTGGGCTCTTCCCAGCCATGACCTCCGTCCTGGGTGAGAAGGTGGGGAGGAGGGTGAGCGTACGAGCGTGCCTGGTCAAGGGGCTGAGCGGGGTATAGAAGGCGAACCTTCTACCCATACCCCTAGTCTAACCCATACCCCTAGTACAACTCTGGCCTGACTTCCAACTGCCAGCCTCTCAGCTTTACCTGATAGCTTTCTCTGGTGGCCCACGGCAGCCTGCCAGAGCCAGAAAATTACCCCTACTCCGGAAGTACCGTCAGCAATGGCCCACTTCTCTCAGCCTTCAGGAGGGTGAGGTCTGAGGCACGTGTTTTGCGCTGGCACCCTGACTTCCTCAGTGAGATTGAGCTCCCCCACTGTGAACCCTGCTTGGTGAAGTTCCTTTTACTGACTTCCCTCCCTTATTGTCTCACTTCCCCACTCCTAACCCAGTGCTCCCCAAATACGTGACTTGTGCTCAAATCCTCGTCTCAGGGTCTGCTGACATGGAGACCCAAACCAACGTAGGGGGCTACGAAAGTACAAGTCCCAAAGGGTGTGGGCAGATCCCCAACTCCCCTATCGACCGCTGGTCTCCAGTTTTCACACGCAAACCCACACGCCAACCTACTTCAGCCGGCGTCCCCCTACGCCTCAGAGCCCCTGCTCTACGCTGAGTGTGTGCGTCCCCCCTCCAAATCCACAGGTGGAAATCCTACCCCACAAGGTGATGGTATGAAGATACACGGCCATTGGGACGTGCTTAGGTCACGAGGGTGGAGCCTTCCTGATGGGATCAGTTCCTTATAAAGACCCCTCAGAGAGCTCCCTCGTTCCTTCTGCCACACGAGGACGCGGTGATAAGATGGCCGTCTGTGAACCAGGAAGCGGGCCCTCACGAGACACCGAAGCTGCCAGTGCCTGGATCTTGGACCTCCCAGACTCCAGAACCAAGAACCGGAAATACAGTTGCCGTTCGAGCCACCCAGTCGATGGTACTTTTGTTACAGCAGCTCAGACGGACGAAGACAGCCGCGTGGCAAAGCCCCGAACCCCAATAACTGAAGCAGGAAGACGATGAGAAAACCACACTGGACTCGCTGTTGTGAACAAGGTACGGGCTACGCAGGGCCTGCGTCTGTTGCTTCGTGGCAATTACACGACACGGTGAAATGGCAAATTGAGCAGAATGCGTTAACTGGAGCTGCCAAGTCGCTCTTGCCTGGGCAGGGGGTTTTAATGGCACTTGCTGCTTTTAGCTGTCGGTCTCTGTTTCAGACGAGGAAACCCTCCTATTCTTGCTTGAACAGAAGTCCCGTTTGGTCCCACGGTCCTCGCTCAGGTGTTAGGGGTTCGGCAGCTGTGATGAGTATTTGTCCGCAGCCCCCCCTTTGCCCAGGTCCCCTCCGCTAACGTAAGGCGCCCCAACCCCTGTGTCCACCCACATCGTAGCCATTTTCCCACCCCACTCCCCCCACTCAGAGACGGCATTTTCTTTCATTCAGGGAGGGAGCCGAGCTCTCCTGCCCTACACCATCCGTAGACTCTCACAACGTGAACACACAGGGCTGTGTGTGTACCGTCAGCCTTCACGGCGCGGTGGCAAAATGACAGCGTGGAAATAGCTTAAACTGGCATCCTGTGTCAGGCTGTTCCCGACAGCGTTATTCGATGTCACACCTTTCCCCCCACGTCTCTTCAAGACGGAGCCCAGTCTTCACATTTCCATTCTGCTTAGGAAAAGCTCTCTTTCCTACTGACGACAGCTATGCTCCCCTGAGGTCCCTCCTCCGCCGCGGCAATCCCCGGGACGTAATAATTCCCAGACAAATTCAGAATGGAGAAGCCACAGTGTGGACCACCCAGAAAACTCTTTGGGGTCCCTGCCACTGCAGACTTCCAGTCTCTTATGAGTAACTTCTCCTTGGTAGACATGCCCGGACGTGCGTGCATATGCACATGTGCGTGTGCGCACAGCCTCGCACACCCTTCCAAGGAATGAACAGTAATGCCCAGGGACCAGAGAGTCTTAATCCACCAAGGGACAGTTGAATTTACCTTGCTTCTCCCATCCACAATAAAAATGGCAACTAATATTATCTTTGTACAGAAGGTCACTTCCTTTTTCTCCTCTTCCTGCTTCTAGACCGTCGCTAAGGACATCTTAGTACCTAGGAAACACAACACGTAAGAGTACCACCTCCAATAGCATAACCGTTTACCTCTTAATTTTTACGTTTAGCTGTAAAAAGATGGGACGCAAGGCTTGAATGCTTTCCCTTTCTCATTTAAAAAAACAAAAACGTTTTTATTGAGGTTTAGTTGATATATAACTGGATACTTTTCTTTACCTCGGACCAGAACAAATCCTTAGGCTGGGCCCCCACCCCTTGTAATTTCGGTCAGGAAAAGGAAAAAGTATGTATTTGTTTTCCCTTTGCCCAAAGAGTAAGGGGTAGTTCTTCTAATTCTGTTCTTTCAACTCGTGTTCATTGGGTACCTATAACCCAGAGGTGCTGGACACTGAATAAAAAGCCAGGGAACATAAATCTGCTCTTGAAACAGATTGTGAGCTAGTCAGAAGCAAAAATGCTGGAGAGGAGCAGAGGGGGAAAAAGAGGGATGCCTCGATCACCACTTTGTGTCACCTAAGAATAATTGGTCCTTGGTAGCGAAGTTACAAATATCGTTTTCGGAGGAGTTGGAGAAGTTTGGTGCAAGCCTAGCATGTGCTGACGATCCATTCGGAGCCCAGAATTCCTCCTATCTATGGTTTCCAGAAACGACCTAATATGTTACGAGATTTTCCTTTGCACATCACTTCCATCGGCTTGTACCCCATAAGGCCTCCAGGACACGTATACATCCTAGATAGTCTGCGCTGCCCCACAATTCCTACCGAGACCCCAATCTACTTGTCAGTTGCCATCCAGCATCTGAACAAGTTTAGGGCAAGGGTTTTTAGGAAGGCCTAGTGTTTTTAGAAAGGACTCACATTTATAGGAAAACGTTTTTAAGGAGGAGATTGACTAGATGACAATTCCATTTAGGACATCACCACTGTTCTGGGGCATTCATCTCTGATGTTAATCTAAGACAGAGAATACCAGTCAGTCCAACAGGAAGGATTGCTGCCCGAAGACACCCCTCCCGTGTTATCTCTCCAAATGAAAGAAAGCGTTCCAAGTGAATGGTGGTAAATACACACCCTGCTTGGATTGGCAATGACTTCCACCGCTAACGCGGTATGTTGAAAGGCGTGTAAACCAAAATTCACCTGCCCCTCAACCTTGAGGGTATGAGTCACCCGAGCAATTCTCACGTTTCTCCACACAGAAAGGCAGGAGACTTTCCAAAAAAGGTTGTGGTTTTTCTGTTTCCCTGGTTCTCTGACACATAGCCCGGCCATGATCACATGGGACAGCCAGGAACCTGTTGCCTTATTCGGGAATCCTGTAGCCCTTTTTGTAGGGGGAGTGGCACGGACTGAAAAGTCCAGATCAAAACGACAATAGCTCCCCAAAATAAAAAGAATCGGATAGAGGAAGTGAGCGTTTTACCTAGAATAAATATAGCAAACTGATCCGAAGAATAAATATTTCCATACCCAATTCCCTGTAAAGGTCACTTAGGAAAATACTTAGAATCTCCCATTTTCTGTAATGAATTCTCCCATGTTCCTTCTGGCCATATGCTGACGATCTGCATTTCCCAGCTGTTGCGTGGAACAGCTCTTCTCCTGGGGGAAGGCTATGTCAGTTACCCTCACCCACGATGCTCTAAACAGACGCTTCTCAAGTGTCCCCCATTGGGGCCCCACCCGTGTGCTGTGTGACATTCATTGGGGCACGCACACAGAAACAATGGTGTCAGCCTGAAACAAGGAGATTAGACAAAGCAGAGTGAAGGCTAAGGGCATAAACCCTCTGGATTTTATAGCCTCCCTCCGCTTTCCCGCAGGATGATATAACTAGCGGGTGGCCCCAACACAGGTCTTAACCGCACAAGCAGGCCTGTGTCGAGAAGCAGGCCTTCCAGGTCATTCTCAAGCCCTGGAAACTGTACAGAAAGCATGTACTCCTCTGTTCCAGCGACCCCTCCTTTTTAGTCTGTGTTTCTCCGAGTATGAGATCACTCAGCGCGGAGAAAAAAGGACCCTAGGGGAAGAGGGAGGGAGGCAATGAAACAGGAATGGGTGTGTCGGTTCAGACTGGAATGCGTGCCCATGGTCGACCCTGAGTAACCAAGAAAAACAAGCACGAATGCAGAATTCCTTCGCCAGCTGTGAGATCGCATAGCAGAGGCAAGGGTGCCCTCTGCTGTTAACCTGTGATCTGTTGTTCGTCATCCCCAAGGAAAATCTCAAGCTCCATGTAAAACATATTTAAGAAACATCTTACAATGAAATAGGGAAACCAGCTTGGGATTTCAGCTGTTTGAGCCAGGCTGCGTCCTGGGTGGGGTGCAAGAGACTTGGAGCACTTCAGGCCGTGCGGGCAGCCATGAAAATTGCATCATGGCTTGGGAGGGGACCTGGGGACTTTATAGATCCAGGACGGTTTGCCTGGAAACAAAACCATTTCTTGGGAGCGCGCCTCCTTGGGTGGGAGCACACTCTGGCCAGAATCTCCATTTATTTTCCTATCCTTTCCCAGTAAACCAATCTGGGCTTGTCATTAGATTCTTCCGTTTATGTCTCGAAGAAAGAAAAAAATATATATATAATATATAGTTCTCACATAAGGAGGTGAAACTCAACGGCTTTGCCCAGAAATGTTGCATGAAGAGAAGAATCTAAAATGAATACAAGTGCCCAACTCTCATGAAAGATCAGTTGTACAACCCAATGTACTCTCCTGGGGAATATTAACTGATATAAAACAATTGACTCAGACATTCACCTTAAGAGTCAATCCAAACACAGCCTCCAAGAGAAGCTTAATCATGGTGATAATTAATATTTTGCATTTGGAAATAACTGCAAATCCAAAGCCATAAACACCGTTAATGTCAACGGTCCGATATTTGCTCTCTTCCTGGTTTTTACTTTCAAAATTGCGGGGGCAATGGGGGGGGAAGTGGATTTCTGTATTTTAGAAGGCTTCAAGAAATTGTAGATCACTGTACAAGTCTCTTTCACTTATTAGAGAAAATACAATTATTTAAGGCTCCGTAGATGGCTTTCTGGTAGGAAGGAGAAAGGGAGAAAAGGGGCGGGGGGAAGGATGCACACCAGTCTGTCAGCACCGTCTTCCATAGTATCTTCCACAACTGTCACACTGTGTACTTTATAAGGTGCCTTGCTACATGGCCTCTTTGTTAGCTGAATTTATCCGCCTAGCCAAGGGTCATAGTTGGAGTGTCTGTATACCTAAGGATTTCTGAATGTTTCTGATTGTAAACATATGTATCACTTGAACCCTTTGGGACCCAAGAAATGGAAGCCAACTTCACCAAAGGAGAATTTGTTGGTTCATGCTCGTTAACATTAAGGCCAGAGGTGGGGCTGCCTCTCAGGACAGGAGCCAAGAATCTGAATTTCATCAAAGTTGTCTCCATCTTTCACCCATACTGAGTTCATTCTCTTTTTACTTAAAATTGACTTTCTTCATGAGACAGGAAGCACTGTGACTGGCCATTCTCGGGGTCCCATTTCCCCAGCTCCATATTCCAAGGAAAAGAGGATGCCTGCTCTTACGCCCCATTTGGAAAACCCCAAGCAAAATTTCCTTTTTTTTTTTTAAAGTTTATTGATTTTGAGAGAGAGAGAGAGCGGATGCGGGGTAAGGGGAGAGAGAGAGGGAGAGAATCACAAGCAGGCTGCTCGCTGCCAGTGTGGAGCCCAATGCAAGAACCGCAAGACCATGACCTGAGCCGAGATCCAGAGTCAGATGCTGAACCGACTGAGCCACCCAGGCGCCCCCACCGAGGAAAATTTCTGATCGCCCTCGCCTAGGTCATGAGTTCATATCTGTGGCCAGAGTGGGTGGAGTTTTCAGAGGGACAATAAGAAGGGAGTGAGACAGGGTAGACAAAGTAGCAGACGTAATACATGTCTACTAACGCCTTCTGAAGAGGGTAGGGGTGGTGGGGCTTTCTTTGATTGGGCTTCTCTTGTGTGTCGGGCACTGTGCCAAGCATGTGCATTTTCCGCACATACTCTTCTTTAGTCGCCACGACAATCCTGTGAGGCAGGTGTTGTTAGTAGATTCCGGAATTGGGATTCAGAGAGGCTTAGCGACTTGTCCAAATTTGCACAGTTAGGAAGTTGCAGAACGAAACCTAGAGCACTTTGATCCCAGAGCCCAATGTAGTAACCATTATTCCATATTTCCTCCCATTTAACAGATGGTATGTGTCGGTTTCTGCTTCAGAAAAATTAGACCCTGGCGTTCTGGTCAAGATTACATGCAATCTATTGATACTCACATTATGACTAGAAAAAATTCTCTCTTTTTTTTTTATTTTTTTATTTTTTTTCAACGTTTATTTATTTTTGGGACAGAGAGACAGAGCATGAATGGGGGAGGGGCAGAGAGAGAGGGAGACACAGAATCGGAAACAGGCTCCAGTCTCTGAGCCATCAGCCCAGAGCCTGACGCGGGGCTCGAACTCACGGACCGCGAGATCGTGACCTGGCTGAAGTCGGACGCCTAACCGACTGAGCCACCCAGGCGCCCCAATTCTCTCTTTTTTTAATGGAGGGCAAATAAACTATGATGCATTCTTTCTTCGGTACGAGGACTGAATTTTGCCCAGTTTTCTTTTCTTTTTCACATCTCATCTAATTCCTTGGACATAGGAGGTGCCAACTAAAAATGATTTAGGGAATATAATGAGAGGCTTTCTAACTACAACTCAAAATTGACAAATTTGATGACATAAAAATTTTTTTTTCACAGTAAAAACAATGTAAGCAAAATCGAAGGACAAATGGCAAGCTGGGAAAAATTATTTGTGAAGTATTTCACAGAAAAGGAGCTAACGTCTCTAATTTGCCAAGAACTTTTTGGTAATTGAGCTGAGAGAGGTCAGTAATCCTACTGGGAAAAAAAAATGTGCAAAAGACATGAACAGACGGTTCACAGAGAGAGATGTGAAAGTGGCTCTCAAGCTCATAAAAAGATGCTCAGCTTCACTCATAATTTAAAAATGCAAACTGTAACTACCCAGGGTCACCGTCCTCACCCAACAGAGTGGCAGTAATTCAAAAAGTTCGACAACACATTCTGTTAGGAAATTGTGGGGCACTGTCATTGCCGGAGGGAATGCAAAATTGCACAGCCTCCATGGAGGGGAATTTGGCAATGCCTAACAAGACTACGTATGCACTTAGCCTTTAACCCAGCAGTGCTGCTTGTCGGAATCCACCCTGAAATATACCTCCGGCAGTATGAAAATACACATGCAAAAGGTTGTGCGTTACAGCATTATTTGTCCACGCAGAGGAGCCTGAATTAACTATGGTGCATCCACACTGTGGAATACTATGCAGACAAATTAAAGTCACCAGTAAAGGACAGATGGACATCACATGCCTCCAGATGTGCTACTCTGAAAAAAACACAGCATCGGCTCTATACTCTTCTGACCACAAATGCACAGCATTTTCGGATTTGCACGCTTACGAGCATAAGACCTTCCCTTCCCTGTGGATCCCAGAGCAGTTCCTGGAGGACTTGGGGAGGGAGGGACATCTCGTTCGTATTCATGTATAAAAAGACAGACGAATTCTTCTGCAGCCTTCCTGCATTTGGGTAAAAGGTAACTCCAAAGCTCCCAGTTGTTCAGATCAAAAGCTTTTATCCCTCAAGTTTCAATATCCCCTTCTTGATGAGCCGTAAGAAGATGGAGTTAGAGTTACTGTTTTCCATCAACATTCGGTTCAGCGGCCCCTCTGCTCAGACCTCAGGTTTGGGAGAAAGAGGAAGAGATGTGAGATGACACCTGTCGCAACCCAAATGTTGGGACTTCCAACATAGTATAGCTGGTACCCCATCCCCCATTGTGACATTTTAATAAATTGTGTTCTAGTTTAAGGAAATCTCTCATTCATTCCCGGGTCATCGCGGCAGAGCCAGAAACTCGTTAGGTGAGGCACAGAACTTCAAAGAGGAGGTAGCACAGTGATAGAGCCTGTACTTCTTCTCATCTTCCATTGGCCAGCACGCAGTCACGTGGCCAAACCTACCCGCAAAGGAGGCTGGGAAATGTAGTCTAGCCGGGTGCCCACGAGGGCAAGGGAAATGGTTTGGTGGGCAACTGGCCAGTCTCTGCCACCTTGGTGATAGGTTACAAATAAAGTCTTTTCTTTCACATATTAGTTCACTGATGTGAATCTGTCATTATCAAATATTACAATATTTAGAGTTTCTAATTATGACGACGTGATTTCTTTTTAACGGATTAAATGGATGACCCACACGAAACTCCTGATTGTGTAGAAGACCCATCAAGTACGTGATGGATGCCAAACCTCACGTGACATCGCACTCAAGTGTTGCTTAAGCGATTCTCAAGAGCTAGCTTTTGTTTTTCTACCCTTTTCCCTCTCTGATGTCGTCTGCGTATTTAACTTATATGGTGGCTCAAAAGTGAGCACAGTAAGAAGGGACACTAAGTCTGGAAAACATAAGGGTTAAAAAAAAAAAAAACAAAAGAGAAAATCCCAGGACTTCAGAAGTAACATGGTTTGGAGCTAGGGGCGAGAGCGATAGAATATAGCATGGGGGGGTCACGTGATTTTGCCATTGGCCTTTTTCTCTCTTTGTTCTTCCACCATGGTCTTTTTCAAATTACGTGCATTTACTCAGCAGCTGCAAAGTTTTCAATCAGAGATCCTGATTTAATTGGTGTTAGGATCTGAGGCTTTGGAATCGTTCAAAAGCTCCCAGGGTGATTCTCATGGGCCGCAGAGCTGAGAACCATTGATTTCTTCTCTGCATTGCTTTTGGTTGACTAATTTGGGGGACTTGACCGTATTTCTGATGAAACTGACGTATGCGAAAATGAAAGCCGATTCATTTAAAGCGTGTGAAGGAAAATACACCTGCTGGGGCATAAACTTGTGATCTATGCTGCAAATGACCTCTGGGCAGCCAGAATAGTGATCACAGAGTTCCTGCCCTGAAGTTCGTCTGATTTCGTCTCATGGGAAGCACTGAGGGTGCTTCTGATGTTTCTGGATTAGCCTGTTTTCTCAATTATACCCTTGAAAAACTGTAGGAAATATGGGATGCAGCTTACCGCCAACTTAAAGACTTGACTACCTGACCGAGTAGGTAATCTGGACCTGGGTCGGTCAGTACAAAGTGAGCTGGTTCTCTGCAAATAGAAGCAGAACGGACAGTCACCCGAAGCCAGAACGAGTATTCCAACACGGTCGCGAAGACTGGTTTGTAACCAGAGTCCAGACATGGTGGGTTGCGTTAAAACTTTCTATCAAGCCCTACGGAACCCCATTCACATAGACCAAGGTTTCTCCACGTTGACGCCATTGACATTTGGGGCTGGATCCTCTTTTGTGGTGGAGCTGTTCTATGCCCTGTAGGATGGTTAGCAGCATCCTAGCCTCCACGGCTAGATACCTGTGGCACCCGCACCACCATCAAAAATGTCCTTCAGGTCAAAACCGCCCCCTGGTCGAGAACGACTAATATAAACTCACTCTCAGTGTGCCAGCTAAAACAACAGAAAACGACACCGAAAGCAAACAGTCCTGTTGTTTTGAAACCACCCAATTTGAGTAATAAGTTGAGAAGGGCTTCCTCCCCAAATTCTCCAACTGCCTTCTTCTAGTCCTTTCTGTTCCCCTCAGGCCCATGCGCACGAGCAGTAAAAACCGAGCATGGCGCTCAGAGAGTGAGTGTCAACCAAGGGCAATGTTGCCCCCCAGGGAAAATTTGGCACCCTTTGGAGACACTTTGGTTTGGCAGCACTGGGGGAGAGTGGGGCAGCTGATATCCGGTGGGTGAGGCCAAGAATGCCGCTAAACATCTTACAGTGCACAGAACGGCTCCCACAGTCATTATGGCGCCCAAAATAGCAAGGGCGTTGAGGCGCCAAGAACAGCCATGTCCACAAAGTCCGAAGAAAAGAGCCATTTGGGGGAGCCTTTAATAATATAGATCAGTGGTTCTCAACGGGGGGTGACTTTGCCCTCCAGAGACATCTGGCAATGTCTGGCGAGTGCAGGGATGTCGCCAAACATCCCATAATGCGCCGGACTGCTCCCAGCAACAAAGAATGATCCGGCCCCAAATGCCCATAGCGCCAAGGTGGGGAAACCCTGCCCCGGGATCACCCCCGTTGTGGCCGGTGGGCACGCTGTTTTCTCTTAGCCCGCTTTTGGTTTTGTGCCTTTGTTCCCACACTTTGCATCTGCCCTCATAGCCAATCCAGTTTTAGGTGTCTAGACCCAATTCAACTTTGGCGGAGCAACGGGGCAGTTGGGAAGGAGGGAGGCGGGCTTGGCACAGAACCCAGCCCCTGGAACAGACCAACACTGGGGAGCAGGCCAGTTCGCATCAAAGGTTCAGCCAGGGCTGGGGGAGGCAAGCCACAGTCACAATTCAAGCTGACAGTCAGCACAAATGGCCCTGCAGAAGACACTCTGTCCTGCCAGGTGCGGGGACAGAGCGGCTGGGAATCTGGGGCGGTGGAGACTTTCACTGTAACAGGAGGCTGTTTCCGGGAAGCCAGGCAATTGGAAAGGCAGTCCCAGGCAGCACGCTGCGGTTTGGGGCCAGGGCTAGATCCTGGAGTGGGGCACCTTGCAAGAGCGAGTCAGGGCCCCAGGGAGAGGAAGGGACCTGGATAGTTTGCAACCCAGCTAAAGGAGGATTTGAGAAAAGGACTCATGTGCAACTGGGAAGCAGGGCAGATGGGAGCCTGGGGCTCTGTTTAGAAATTGAGCGATGGATCTTCATTAGCAGAGTGGAAAGGCCGCGTGGGAGAGGTGGGGGCAGAGAGCGCCAACGAGCTGGGCGATCAGCAACGAGACACTGTACCTTGGGTCTGAGAAGTAGGAAGACTGACTCCATAACAAAAAGCAACTCCCCTTCCCCCCACACCCCCCCACACACGTGCACACACAGCGCAGCCCCCACCCCTAACACCGCCGTAGAGGTCACCGAGACAGCTCCTGCCTGCACATAGGCTTCGTCTGGAGAACTGGGGGTCATGTTGAAGCCACAGTTGTTCCATGAACAGAGCAGAAGCAGTCGAGACCGGAAGGGTCATCAGTTACTTTTTCCTTCTTGTTTTTCAGATGACGTTGGCTTTATTTTGAAATCGTGGATATGAACGGCTTTTGTGACATTTCTGGGGTTTTTTTCTGGTTGTAAAGTCAATCCATGCTTGCTGTAGAAAACTTGAAAAATACAAAAAGGTTTAAAACGTTTAAATAATCTGTAACTCCGGGGCACCTGGGTGGCTCAGTCGGTTAGGCATCTGACTTCAGTTCAGGTCATGATCTCACGGTTTAGGAGTTCGAGCCCTGCATCAGGCCCTGTGCTGATGGCTCAGAGCCAGGAACCTGCTTCGGAGTCTGTCTCTCTCTCTCTCTCTCTCTGCCCCTCCCCCGCTCATGCTTGCTCTCTCTCTCTCTCTCTCTCAAAAGATGAATAAATATTACAATAAATTTGAAATTATCTATAACTTCACATCCCAATGATAATCACTCTTAAGATGTTGCTGTGCCTTTCCTGATCCTCTTTTGCTTAAATGGCACCTTTTCTCCTAATGGTCATGAACCGATACTCACCTTCTGACTTGACATACAATAATAATCCAGTCCGATGCCAACACTTTTCCTCCATCTGCACGGAAGCGTCCCGCAATATGTTAAGGTGGCTGAAATAGATAAAACGATCGAAAATACCTGTGAATCTGGAGCTAGAATCTCATTGGAGATTTTGGTGATCATGGGTGTGCCTAATACAGACCGTGCCTTGTGCATGCGAGGGTAGCGCTTTCTTCTGTTCATTCATGAGACGTGGCGGGGAATATCCTAAGGTTTATTATTCTGGCAGTCCGGCCCGGGCCGAACATTTCAGACCAGTACAAACTCCCCAGCTGTCAGTGTCGAGTCTTCTTCAGCTCTTCTCCCCTCAGTGGATTCTCTCCACCTCCAGGAAAGACGGAGTCTGTGTCATGTAAGTCAGGGAAGATCATCCACCCTGCTACGGCAGAGATGGGTGGGGGGATGGGAAAGGAGGAAGCACCAGGCAGGTGGGAACACTGAAAACAGGTATTTTATTTTATTTTATTTTATTTTATTTTATTCTATTTTATTTTATTTTATTTTATTTTATTATTTTTATGAATATAATTTGTTGTCAAATTGGCTTCCATACAACACCCAGTGCTCATCCCAACAAGTGCCCTCCTCAATGCCCATCCCCCATTTTCCCCTCTCCCTCACCCCCACCCCCCATCCACCCTCAGTGTGTTTTCTGTATTTAAGAGTCTCTTATGGCTTGCCTCCCTCTCTTGCTCTCTGTTTGTAACTATTTTGTCCCCTTCCCCTCCCCCACGGTCTTCTGTTAAGTTTCTCAAGATCCACCTATGCGTGAAAACATATGATATCTGTCTTTCTCTGCCTGACTTATTTCACTGAGCATCACACTCTCCAGTTCCATCCACATCGCTACAAATGGCCAGATTTCGTTCTTTCTCATTGCCAAGTAGTATTCCGTTGTATAGATAAACCCCATCTTTATCCATTCACCAGTTGATGGACATTTAGGCTCTTTCCATAATTTGGCTGTTGCTGAGAGCACTGCTATAAACATTGGGGTACAAGTGCCCCTCTGCATCAGCACTCCTGTATCCCCTGGGTAAATTCCTAGCAGTGCTATTGCTGGGTCGTAGGGTAGTTCTATTTTTAATATTCTGAAGAACCTCCACAGTGGCAAACGGGTATTTTAAAAGCCTCATCTGAGCAACCATGTAATGGCGTCTGAGGCCAGCAGAATACAGCACCATATAACTACCTTTTCAGAAGTTATAGCTTCTGAAATGCTTGAGCACACCAGATGTCATAAGAACAAACTAACACGGTATTTTTTTTTAAGAGAGAGTGTGCAAGAAGGGGAGGGGCAGAGTGAGAGGGAGAGAGAATGTTAAGGAGGCCCCATGCCCAGCACAGAGCCCAATGTGGGGCTTGATCTTACAATCATGAGATCATGACCTGAGCCAAAATCAAGTCGGATGCTTAACCACCTGAGCCACCCAGGTTCCCCAAACTGACATGATATTTAAAAGGTGGCTTTTGAAAGAAAAAGATGTATCTATTTGCTCAATGAATGCATGACTATAAGCAAAGCAAAACACAAAGATACACACTGGACATCGTCAAGAAAGAAGGCAGCCGCGTATCTTTTTTTTTTTTTTTTTTGAATAACAAAATGAGATAGGCTTTCTTGCAAAGTACACAATATTTGAATACATTCCACATGTATAGTGTAGATGCATGGAAATGCTGTGCAAATAACTGGTTTTATTTTGTGGATTGTACCTAGGGACTTGTCCTCGAAGTCTTTCGTTCATAGTATTGTACATGTTTTTGTTTGCTGGGTCTTCTCATTTGGCATCCCACTTTTTCTTTTTTCCCTAAAATTTCTTCCTTCATTAAGAGAGGGATCTGTTTCCAAATACTAGGCTGCATATTTGGGATTGAGCTTTGCACTGCATTGTGGAAGCCTTCTATGCTAGCAACAGCATATCTTTCTTCAAAATAAACATCGCCAGCAGGTGTAAAACGTACATACGCTTCCTATCCACATTTGCTGAGGAGACTGCCAAGTAAACACACATATAAGTGTGTAACTGAGGATGACAAACAGAAGTATGTATCTGTTGAGAGAACAGAGTTCACTCCTATCTTCTCCATTGCATGACTGACTTCCAAGGGGGCTCTCCATCCAGCCACTGACGAGTCAAGGTCTGTGTCTATACAAGGCTCTGAAAGCAGCTTGTTTTCTATACATTTCCATCCAGGGGACTGGATGGCCCCATTTTTGAGATTTTATTTTTAAGTAATCTCTACGTCCAATGTGGGGCTCAAACTCACAACCCCAAGATCAACGGTCACATGAGCCACTGACTGAGCCAGCCCCCCTGGATGGACCCATTTTATTTTCCTTTTTTAATCTTTTTTAAAGTGTATTTATCCTTGAAAGAGAGAGAGAGTGTGTGTGAGCAGGGGAGGGGCAGAGACAGAGGGAGACACAGAATCAGAAGCAGGCTCCGGGCTCTGAGCTGAGCATAGAGCCTGACGCGGGGCTCGAACCCACGAACCGCAAGATTGTGACCTGAGCCACAGTCGGATGTTCAACTGACTGAGCCACCCAGGCGCCCCTGGCTGGCCTCATTTTAATGATTAAACTGAACGCATTCAATTATATGAGGCTTATTATCATCCCAACGTGGACACTGTAATTGAGTGAACATTGACAGGTCAAGAGAGTGGCTCTTGTCACGTGAATTTAAGTCCTAGAAACAGAGAATAGCATATTATTTGTCTCTTCATGGTTGACGTTTCTATTGAATATACTACTGTGCCTTTGAAAGGCATTTTGAAATCTTTTTCAAATTAAGCACAATACCAAACCAAAACAAAAAGGGTAGGATAGAATACCTAACTTCGGGGGACGTTAACCTAGTTAAGTGAACTATAACATTCCAAAAATACCCAAACTTCACGAAAGAGATATAACCCAGCAAGGCCGAAGGAAAGAGGGCTCATATTTCGAAAGAAATCGGGGGCACCTGGGTGGCTCAGTCGGTTAAGCGTTCGACTCTGGATATCAGTTCAGGTCATGATCTCATGGTTCATGGGAATGAGCCCCTGGTCAGGCTCTGTGCTGACAGTGCGGAGCCCGCTTGGGATTTTCTCTCTCCCTCTCTCTCTCTCTGCCCTTCCCCCCCACCCCTGACTCTCTCCCTCTCAAAATAAATAAATAAACATTAAAATAAAATTTAAAAATCAGAAAACAGTTCTTGGAAGAGATAGTGTTTGAGACGGATGCTTACCAGTGTTAAAGTACATTTCTAGGCCCAAGATGGAGCCTCTCCTGCCCAGGACGCCATGTCAGCAAACTGAAATTTCCAGAACTTTCTGTCCCTGTAAATGTTCCTTGTCCGGGAATGCCGTAGGAGCGGTCAGCCCATCCCCAAACGCCAAGCCCACTCTGGGCCTTCTCACCCCAAACAAGGCTGACTATGTGGCCCCCGCCGAACAGATATTTTCTCTTGGTCTCTTTGTCTCTTCATTCTCTTTGTTCTTTATTCTTCATCCTATAAAAGCTTCCTGTCTTCTGCCCCATGTTGCAGTCCTCAGAATGGAGACTGTCCCCTTCATGAAGTGTTAAACAAGGTTTGTTTGTATCACCTACATGGTCTTCTTTTTTTTAGTTGAGGTCTTATTGACGTATAACATTATATCAGTTTCATGTGTAGAACATAATGATTAGATATTGGTATACATTGACAAATGATGACCACAGTAAGTCTAGTTAACATCTGTCACCATATGGAGTTACAAAAAATATTCTTTTCTTGGGGTGCCTGGGTGGCTCAGTCGGTTAAGCATCTGACTCTTGGTATCAGTTCAGGTAATGATTTCACGGTTCGCGGGATCGAGCCCCGCATTGGGCTCCGGGCTGACAGCCAGGAGCTTGCTTGGGATTCTCTCCCTCTCTCTCTCTAAATAAATAAATAAACATTAAAAAAAGAAAAGAAAAGAATGGCTATTACCAAAAGGACAAGAGATACCAGGTGTTGGTGAGGATGTAGAGAAAAAGGAACCCCTGCGCACTATTGGTCGGAATGCAACTTGGTACAGTCACTGTGGCAGAGGGTATGGAAGTTCCTCAGAAAATTAAAAAAAGGAATTACCATAGGCTCCATTAATTCTACTGGATATTTACCCGAAGAAAATGAAAACGCTAATTTGAAAATATATATGCAGCCCTGTGTTCACTGCAGCACATCAAAGAGGAAGAGTATCAAAACAGAGATGTCCTTTGTAAAGACACTAGGGACAAAATTGACTTTTGCTGCTGAAATCCACAAACTGTGTACTTTTCTGTAAACCATGAAGGTAGAATTGCACTGTTCAAGAGCTGTGGCTGTTTGAATTTAGGTTTAAATTAATTAAACTTGGGGCCCCTGGGTGGCTCAGTCGGTTGAGCGTCCAACTTCGGCTCTGGTCACGATCTCGTGGTTCACGAGTTTGAGCCCCGTGTCAGGTTCTGTGCTGACAGCTCGGAGCCTGGAGCCTGCTTTGGATTCTGTGTCTCCCTCTCTCTCTCTCTGCTCCTCCCCTGCTCGCACTCTGTCTCTGTCTCTCTCTCTCTCTCTCTCTCTCTCTCTCTCAAAAATAAATAAATAAACATTTAAAAAAATTTTTTAAATTAATTAAATTTGAAGCATGGTTCCCCAGTCACACTAACCACATCCCGATGTTCAACAGCCGTGTGTGCCTGGTGCCTACCATATTGGCATATTGACAGTGCGGACATAGAACATTTGCCATCGTCGTTTGAGAGCTGAGGTTATTAAGTTTGGGGGGTGGAGAGGGTCATAAACTCTGAGAAACTAACAAAAGTTATGGGCCCTCTCCTAATAAAATGTGCAAACACATATACATGTGTTCTCTTGTATATAGCTTCAGATTTTTTTATGGTTCCCTGAAGCCTATTTATAGACCATTTAGGGATTTATGGACTCCAAGTTAAGCAATCCCAGAAAGCTTTTAAATATTTTCGTTTCCGACTCACAATCTTAGTCTTTAAGTCTTGTCATAGTCCCAGAAGTCTCCAGTACTCAAGCCAATGTTGCATAGAAAATCTTGCCTCTAATTTCCTTGGTCTCTACCCCAACAATGACCTTCTCTTCTATTCCATATTGGTCACATAATCACTTCCTAGAGCTGGCCTTTGGAGGAACACCTGCTGTCACCTCTGAAATCACAAACCTAAATATCTGACCCTCTGACTCCAGACTCCTTCCTTCCAACTCTCTCCTTCTCTCACTCACTTAATTCCAATACTTTGCTTCTTCTGCCTTGTTAAGACTCCCGTCCATTGGCCCGTGAACTTTCTCCCTACCCATCACCCCCTTCCTTTATTCACTCCCTTCCCCACCAGCTCTGATGACTTGAATCCTGCCAAGGTCTTCATCCCCAATGTCTGTTGATCAGCTCTCGGTTCAGCCTGTCAAAACCCCAACCTCCGTGGGTCCAACTGTCTGCTTTTTCCCCCAGCCACTCCTGAACCGCTGGTCACATTAGAGAAAAAGCAGAGAGTTTCTGAGATTTGCCCCAGAATACATTGATGGCATCCAAAATCAATTGGGTCTTCCATGTTGCTGCAACTCTGCTGTGTTTCCCTTGTCAGATCTTTCTCCCATTTTGCGCATCAACCACTTAAGACATTCTCGGATCTGCGTATTTACATAATGAGATTGGAAATAAGTCATGGGTACTGTAAAGGGACTGATTAAATAATACATCTACAAAATAGAACACGATGTACCTATTAATAAAATGGGGGAAATCTCCAGGATATATTGTTTTAGGTCAAATAAAATGATTCAGAGTAGGATTCGTCATTTCCTGGGTCCCCATGGGCACTAAATTTATAGGCAATGACAAATAAACCAAGACATCTCAGCAGCTTAACATAACACATATTTATGCTGTGCTCATGGCACAACGCAATGTGGGTAGGGTGACTCAGAAATCTAGACGCTACCGTCTTAAACATGTGGCCTTTGAAGGCATAACCAAAAAGAGAGAGGGCATAAACAAGGCTCGGGCAGTTGTATGGGCAGGCCCAGATGTGAGGTAATCACGTCTGCCCATCTTCTTTTGGCTAGAACCTAGTCACATGGCCTCCACCTAACAGCAAAGGAGGCTGGGATACAGTCTTCCTGAGTTCCTCAGAGAAGGAAAAAGAAGAGGAATTTGGTGACCACATGACGTCGCCTCTACCACAGTTCCACTGAAGTAAGAAAGGAGACAAGGGAGAATATTGATTAAAATGTCTTTGCATTTGCCTTGAAAAAGCTTAGTACAGCAAGGGTGTAAACGTGACTATTTCAACGGGGCAGGGGAGAAGAGGTAGACGGGGCCAGGAGGCGAAACGTGAGACTTCTCATTGTGTGTGCGGACCCCTGAGCCAGGTGTCTGTGCCAAATATTCAGCCAAAAAATACATTTAAAAAATTAAAACAAACGAACCAATAAGTAGAACACCGTCCGCCCTCCTCAAACCCTGCCGGCCAAGTTCTGCTCGTCCCTCTGACTTTAGCTCCGGCTTGAGTCCTCGTGTCTGCTGAGAAGCCCTGACTCACCCAGTTCTGGGTTGCACACTCCCCCCGGGGGGCTCTTGGCGCCCTCTCAAGCTCTGCCATCACCGCGCCGTGTGCACGTTTCGTGGTCGTTAGATTACTTGTCTGTCCCCCCTGCTACATTTGAAGCTCCCGGAGGACAACAGTCCTGCGTACTCTGTAGTCCTAGAGCCCATCAGTGCTGGCCACAAAGCGGACAGCCAAAATGTGTTCGAACGAACGGAACAGTGGATGGTCCCAGCAAAGGGTTAGGGCGCGCTGGTTTTTATTACCCTTGAAGCGTTTCACCGCTGAAGAATGAGTCTAGTTTGTGGCCAGATGGGATACTGTTCCTACTGATACCTTCTTTCTAAGTAAATGCTGGTGATTTATTTTATTTTATTTATTTATTTTTTGATGTTTATTTGTATTTGAGAGGGAGACAGAGCACGAGCAGGGGAGGGGCAGAGAGAGAGAGACAGAATCCGAAGCAGGCTCCAGGCTCCGAGCTGTCAGCACAGAACCCGACGCGGGGCTCGAACCCACGAACCGTGAGATCGTGACCTGAGCCCGAGTCGGACACTTAACCGACCGAGCCACCCAGGCGCCCCAATGCTGGTGATTTTTAAGGGAGTCACATCCTTGGCCTTAACGTGATCACTCGTACTTTCGTGGTACCGATCACAAAACAACATCTACCCTTTCTTCTTCAAGAGTTCACGTGTCCTCAGGAAATAATAATGAACCTTCTGATTTTCAATCTTCGTTAGATACGCATAAACTCTCACCTCTTATCCCTCTCTTCTGCAGCTTAAAAACAGAGGGGGGGGCAGTTTCCATACAGACACAAGGCCGAGAGAGCGAGGGAGGAAGACAAATTCAGGCTTACGTTTTTCTTTCGGCCTATTTTTTCCCCGATGGAGCCAGCTTGGCTGCGACCACAGGTCCTCACAGCCCTTAGCACCATGCGCTCCCCATGCTGGTGAATCTCACCCACCCCCTGCTGCCAGACTGCTTTCTGATACCAGCAGAAGCTCCTTCTTATGGGAAGAAAGCTTCCCATGTGACGCAGTGTACTACTGATACATCAGGGCCCAGCCTCTGAGCCGTCATGGCCACCCAACGCCGAACGCGGTAGAAGTCCAGGCTTTGGGGGTAAGAAGGGTTGGCCTTGAATCCCGCTCTGTCTCCTGGCTAAAAAACCTTTGGCAAATTAGTACGTTCTCTGAGCTATAGAAGGAGGATGATCGGGGCGCCTGGCATGTTCAGTAGAACACGCGACTCTTCATCTGCAGGTTATGAGTTCGAGCCCCGCATTGGGTGTCCCGTTTCCTTAAACACAGTAAGGAAGAAAACAAATAGGAGGACGATGATCAAATCTTTATAGGGCTGCTGTCAAATTTAAATATGATAATTAAAGTAAATCGTCACATACAGTTTCTGTTTATATAATAGATGCTCAATAAACGATAGCTATTATTACTGTCATCATCATGATTATTAATGAGTCTCTCTTACTGCGGTCCCAACAAAAAGAGGAATCGTAAATCTCCAGGAATATGCACCACCCTGGCCTGCAAACCGGAAGGACAGCCTGCATTTGTGACGCATTTGCCTCGCGTCCTCTAGCGACGGCCCAGAACCATCGAGGAATAATGGCAGGGATGGCTATTACCGTCTTCCAAAGGAGAAACCAGAGCTCAGGGAAATCAGGCCACTTGCCCGAGGCCACGCAGCTCATAAATTCAGAGCTGGGACCCCGTTCTTCTGACTCCTCCCACCTCGCCAGAATAAAGCCATTAAGCAGTACCT
Source organism: Prionailurus bengalensis (assembly GCF_016509475.1). Taxonomy (NCBI): domain Eukaryota; kingdom Metazoa; phylum Chordata; class Mammalia; order Carnivora; family Felidae; genus Prionailurus; species Prionailurus bengalensis. The sequence continues at coordinate 10,330,287 of NC_057361.1, forward strand.
TATTTCCAACTGAGGGGGGGGGGGGGCACCGGCAATTGTACTAGCAGATTGGAAGCAGTGAGTGAGCACGTTGGGGTCGGGGGGAGAAGGAAGGTGGCTTATTGGGGTGGCCCTTGGGGATTGAAGAGTCGAAGCAGGAGAGCTCCACCATGACTTGGCCCAGAGCGTCTCACCCTAGCACGGCTGGCGTTTGGGGCCAGATTGTGCTTTGTTGACCACCGCTGGCCCTGCTCCAGCCTTTCTTCGGACACACAGGGCAATGGGAATTGATGTGACTCAGGAGGGGTCCCAGCAGACTTGAGATCATTTTCTTCTTCCACGATGCTTCTCCAAGACTCCCCAAGACGTCCTCAGTAAAGGTGCTGAAAAACGGGCAGGAGTACATGGCTGTCAGTCTCGAGAGTCAAGACACAGGAAGGAGGAAGAGAGAGACAGGCGAGGAAAACCATGAAAAGATGGCTTTTTTATCTCATTCGTTTTGTAAGTGATTTGACAGGACCCCGCCTTCTATCCTGCTTCGCACTGAACTGGAAGTAATCAGAGCACAATCTGCGGAACAACCTTACAAAAAGCACTTAAAAATAAGAAAGGGACAAATGCTTTCAAATCTGCTCCAGCGCAGATGTATAATATGAACAGAACGCGGAGGCAGGAGCGCTGTGTTCTCATCTCTACCACGGACTGTCTGGGTGGCATGGGCTTGCTTCCTATAAAGCCACCCCCAGCTTCTCATCTGTATAATTGGGGGTTTGGATGGGACAGCCTCTGAGGCTCCTGGAGCTGTAGAATCCTGTGCGATCTGAGCCCGATACCTGGCAGGGGGCAGAAACGGTGCCTACAGCTAAGTTTCATCAAGCATATGTTGACAGTTCTAGAATTGTCCGTTCTTGACTCTTCCGCGCAGATTTCGCAAAGTATTCCCATCCATCCTCAGTGACGTGTGCTGCCTGAAAGGTTTTGAGCGTTTGTTTCCCTCTCACGTGTCCTGAAAATATCCCCTGGTTGTGCAATTTTGGTTTCCCCCCGAAGCTCTACCAAAACGTAGCTCAGCTTTATTTATATATAACTTAGGAACTTAGAGATTTAATATCTGAGGCCAAAGGCCATAGAAATTGCTGGTACACACGCCCACCTGAACACCTTCCAGAGTAACTCTGCTTCTGGCCAAGAGCAGTTTGCTAGCCGGTGACTGGATCCTATGACGGGCCATTTACATCTAGACTTTGCCCGCCATGCAGCCTCCGTCACGGATGCTCAACTCTGCCGTTGTATCATGAGAGGAGCCAAACACGGTATATAAATGAATAGGTGTGGCTGTGCTCCCACGAAACTTCGCTTCCAAATTCAAGCAGAGGGCTGGCCCTGACCCACTGGCCATAGATGGCCCCCAAACTAAAGAGCTAACACCTGGCCCCCAGGGGACCTCCAGGACCCCAATCCAGCATGTGGCTTTCATCTGACTGGTCAGTACCCTGAATGCCAGTGGTCACATATCTTGAAAATAACCCTGGTGAGCTGAGGAGGGAGGAGAGGACACACCCTTTAATCTCGCCAGACGATGGTATCTCGGCCTCTTTGGTTTTAGTTTCCTGCGTGGCTCACGGTCTTTCCACTAAGTGCTCAGTCTTTCAAATGTCTTGTCTCTTCGTGCCTCCTTCTAACCTGGTGGCCGGGTGCCTGGTGGCCCGCTGGCACACCCCGTGACAATGGGGGAAAGGGGACCTCAGGTCCATGGGTGTCCTCGGGATGCTGGTTGCTCTCTATGCTGGAGTGGCCGGTCTGGCCTGGGTTCTAGCGGTCATGACCACGGCTGTAGTCATGGTTCTTCCGTAGCAGTGTCCGGTCTTCAGAGCTCTCTGCTCCCCTTGACCCTGACTGGTGAACCCAGGGACATCTGGATCCCATGCAGGCCACCTTAAGCTCAGCCATAGGGGTACTCCCTGGGGCTGGTATGCCAGTATCCCCAGCCTGTGACACACGGCCACCCATGGATCTTCTCCTGATACTCTGATCTCCCTCGGCCTGCCCAGGAAGAGATCCCATGAGCCCTGCCAATGGGCCCTTGGGTCCCCCGAACCTCCACATGCTTCCACGGGCCCTGCTACCCCTCCCCAGGTTCACCCAACGAGCCACATGACCTGCCTCTGAGCCATACCTCAGTCTCACCTCCTTTCCAAAATCAACCTTGTGAGAGGGAAGGACTGTCTAGTTCCTCTTTCTTTCTCTTAAGGGCCTCCACTTTGTCACCTCCTCTGCCTTCCTGAGCTGACATTTTTCCCTGCCCCCTTTCTGGGGTCACAGTACGTGTGTAAGATACTGGGAATACAACTGGCTTCCCGATAAAGGGACCTAAATCAAGAGGAAGTTCAAAACCATTACATCTCTCCCATAGATAAAGGTATCCTTGAGGCTTCCCGTTTGCTTAGTATGATTGTCCAGGAGGCATTTTCCCCCCATTTATCTTTTCTGTTGGCTTTTATTTTTTTTAATGTTTTTTTAATGTTTTTATTTATTTTTGCAACAGAGAGAGACAGAGCATGAGCAGGGGAGGGGCAGAGAGAGAGGGAGACACAGAATCGGAAACAGGCTCCAGGCTCTGAGCTGTCAGCACAGAGCCCGATGAGGGGCTCAAACCCACAGACTGTGAGATCATGACCTGAGCCGAAGTCGGATGCTTAACCAACTGAGCCACCCAGGTGCCCTTCTGTTGGCTTTTAGATCCATACAAGTGTCATTCTTTTGTGAGTATTCCAGAAAAGAAAACAACCAGGGGCTGAGGTAGACTTGGCTGTACCTCATCCTCAGGATATACCAAGGAGAGAGTGAGACTCATTGATGTTTTGAAAATACACCCCCTCAATTACGTGAAATCAATGGTTCCCAACCAGGGGTAGGGTGGTGGAGATTTGGCCCCCCCAAAAAAACATTTGGTAATGCCTAGATACATCTTGGGTTGTCGTAATTGCAGGGGTGGGGGGGAGGGGGCGCGCGCTGTAGGCATCCAGTCAGTAGAAGCCAGGGAGGCTGCTGAACATCCTACAATGCACAGCACAGCCCCACCACAAAGAATCATTCAGCCCCCAATGTCACTAGTGCCCAGGCTGAGGAACCCTGTGTAAAACCAGTCGCATCCCCAAAGCGTGACAAACGAGATGAGGAAAGCAATCGTTTCTGATTGCGCATTTCCTGGTGCGTTCCAGTGGGCTGATGCCTTGAGTGGCAGCAGAGATCTCCAGTGTTTCAGGGCCACTGGGGCTCCCTTTATTCGTGATTACGCTTGGATGGAGGCCTCCCACCTTCCTTCCCAACTTTGTTCTTGCCTAAGAAATAAGAGAGAATAATGCAACTCTCAATTTTCCCTGAAGTCCTTCTGCAAGATGAATCGCACTTGACATTTTAATAATTGAGCACACTTATCAATGCACAAGTACCCAGCAAAGAAGCAATGGAAACATCCTTGAGTTTTCAATGGCTGAGCTGCGGAGGATTGATTTGCGTTAGGAGACCAGAGACATTTGGGTGTTCGGTACCGGTTCTCAAAGCGTGATCTGTAGACCAGCAGCAGCCACATTGCCCCGAAGCTTGTCAGAAATAAAACAAATTCGGGGCGCCTGGGTGGCGCAGTCGGTTAAGCGTCCGACTTCAGCCAGGTCACGATCTCGCGGTCCGTGAGTTCGAGCCCCGCGTCAGGCTCTGGGCTGATGGCTCAGAGCCTGGAGCCTGTTTCCAATTCTGTGTCTCCCTCTCTCTCTGCCCCTCCCCCGTTCATGCTCTGTCTCTCCCTGTCCCAAAAAAAAAAATAAAATAAAACGTTGAAAAAAAAATTAAAAAAAAAGAAATAAAACAAATTCTCAGGCCCCACGCCAGACCTCTGGCATCATCAGAAACTCTGGGGCTGGGGCTCCGCCATCCGTGTTTAAACAAGCCCTCTATGTGACGCCGATGCACATGGGAGTTGAAGAACCACACGGGTCTATGGGGCGCGTGGGTGGCTCAGTCGGTTAAGCATCCGACATCAGCTCAGGTCGTGATCTCGTGCTTCGGAAGTTCGAGCCCCCGCGTCGGGCTCTGTGCCGACAGCTCGGAGCTTGGAGCCTGCTTTGGATTCTCTGTCTCCCCCCACCCCACCCCACCCCCCGTCGCTGCCTCTCCCCCCCAAAAGAATAAATAAACATTACGTAAATAAATAAAAGAACCACACTGGTCTAGATCTACAGGCCCAAGGCCTATTTTTGTCAATAAAGTTTTATTGGCACACAGCCACACCATTATTCCTTTACGCATTGCCTATGCCTGCTTTCACGTCACAATCGCAGAGCTGAGTAGTTAAGACTGTGTACGGCCTTCCAAGCCTACGATAGTTACTATCTAGCCCTTTAGAGGAAGCTTGCTGAGCTCTTATCTAGAGTGTTGGAGAAAATAAATTACAAGGCTTTTTATCATTATGGGAAAAAAATCCTGAAATGTATTATTTCTTAGTTTTCAAACTCCTCCCCTTCTGTCCCCCCCCCCCCCCCGCAACACACACACACACACACACAGACATATGTTAGCTGCAACTCAGTATAGCAGGTAACATGCACTATACTTACAGGTTACTCGTGTTAACTCTTTTTTTGTTGTTTTTCGATTTTTTTAATATTTCTTTTTGAGAGAGGAGAGAGAGCAAGCAGGGGAGGGGCAGAGAGAGAGAGGGAGAGAGGGAGAGAGAGAATCCCAAGCAGGCTCCATGCCGTCAGCACAGAGCCCAACACCGGGTTCGGACTCACAAGCCATGAGATCATGACTTGAGCGGAGATCAAGAGTCGGTCGCTTAACCGACCGAGCCACCCAGGCGCCCCCTAGTGTCAACTCTTGGAGTCTGACAGCCTGGGTCTTCATTTTGACTCCGTTGTTAACTAGCTTTATGATCTTGGGTGAGTTTTTCAAGACCTCTGGACTTCAGTTTCCTTCGCGGCAGGATGGTTATAACAATGGGACCTACTTCATAGGATTGCTGGCTGAATTCACTGAGTTGGCACGTGTACTGAGCATTCAGTACTAAGCACTTTAGTGCCTGGCACAGAGACCCCAGTCTGTGTTAACTCTGCTGCTTCTGGCTGCCAGGGTAGAATAGCTATGCAATAAATATTTGCCACTATGATTACTTATGACACTTACATCAAGATACTCCAAGGGTTGCCTGGGTGGCCCAGTCAGTTAAGCGTCCGACTTCGGCTCGGGTCATGATCTCACGGTGTGTGAGTTCGAGCCCCGTGTCGTGCTCTGTGCTGACAGCTCAGAGCCCGGAGCCTGCTTCGGATTCTGTGTCTCCCTCTCTTTCTGCCCCTCCCCAACTCGTTCTCCCTCTCTCTCTCTCTCTCTCAAAAATAAATGACCATAAAAAAATTTTTTTTAATAAAAAATTAAAAAATACTCAAAGGACATTTTTTTTTTAATTTTTTTTTCAATGTTTATTTTGGGGACAGAGAGAGACAGAGCATGAACGGGGGAGGGGCAGAGAGAGAGGGACACACAGAATCGGAAACAGGCTCCAGGCTCTGAGCCATCAGCCCAGAGCCTGACGCGGGGCTCGAACTCCCGGACCGCGAGATCGTGACCTGGCTGAAGTCGGACGCTTAACCGACTGTGCCACCCAGGCGCCCCCTCAAAGGACATTTTGAAAGGAGGGATGGCTCCCTTCTAGAGAAAGACCTCTGCTTTCTCTTTCATCATTTAACAGTTGGGGAAGATCTGGAGGTCCGAGGAGTCTTAAAGAAGAGCCATCAGGAACGTGTTGTCCAATCAGCCCCACCCTCTATGCAGCTAAATCTAAAGGGACCAGGCACCCAACCCCCCACCCCACCCCCTCCCCACCGCAACCCCACCTAACTCCTCTACCCCCCCAAACCTCTGCCAGGGAAGAGGAGGATGCGAATGTGTGGTCTGTATAAAGTCCAAATGTCCAACCCAGCCCCCTCCAACTTGTATATAAGCCACTCAACCTTCAGTGGCCGAAATACGGTGTGGGAGTCATTCACAGGTTCCAGGGTCCCTGGGGTCCCTGAATGCTCTCCCTGCTGAAGCTGAGAGCGGGGCTCATTCTCATGGCCCCCTTCACCTAAGACCCAGTTCAAGGGCATGTGACTAGTGCAGTCCCACATGGTCCCCGCTCGGAGGGGCCCCGCACTTGGCGTCATGCTCAGTGGCGGCCGTCTCAAAGTTCTTAATTTGTGAGCAGAGGGGGCCCCCTGTTTTTGTTTTACGCGGAGTCCCACAAACGATGCAGCCCGTCAGCTCTTCATCCTTTGTGGAAACCTGATTCTAACCTAAGCCCCCTGTCCAAGGCTTACTATCTATTAAGGACTCTGGTATGAGCGTAAGAACCGATTTTTAAAATAAATAACAATAACAACAACAAAAGAGGACTTCATTTTTAAGGGAAACAGCGCTGGCAATTTCCAACATAAAGATGTCTAAGAGTGGCCAGCAGATGTCGCTCTTGGTACGTGGTAAAGAAGGGGATTTTTAACAGGCCGGCTCATAATCAAAGGTTTTTGAGCCTTTAGGGGAGCAAGGCCTCAAAGGAGCTTGATCTGAGAACTTTAATTGCAACATCTTGCTTTTTTCGGATGAGGATACCACCCCAAAGACGGGAAATTCGCCAGCCACCAAATCGACATGGAAGAATTGCAAATAATAATTGTAACAAGGTATTAACTCAGTTAAATAAAAAATAAATAATGCAACCAAATGCAACTTCTTCAGAGAGGTTGACGTGGTATTTTAGCACTATCTCGTTCTTCCCAACTGGTGGTTGACAGAGGGCATATGTGATCTTGGGATTCATAATAAGAAATATATATATTGGGTCTACACCCCCATTTCTAGCACAGAGCTCCTTAAACCCTTGGAATTTCCTAAGTGACAAGAGTGATAAAGGTGTCTTTTGTTATGTTAATGAGGTGGCTTTGGGAAGGCACCTGAAGGTGGGGGCTGGTTGCCTAGAGAACCAACCTAGTGATTAGACGCCTGGAACTTTCTGTCCCACCCCTTCCTTCCCCCAACTCTGGGGCGGGGAGAGGGGCTGGAGGTTTGATCGATCGCCAAAGGCTGATGATTGGATCAATAGTGTCCCTGTAATGAAGCCTCCAGAAAAACCCGAAAGGACGGGGTTCAGAGCTTCTGGGCTGGCGAGTGCGTGGAGGGGTGAGGAAGGCAGGTGCAGCTGGAAGGCACGGAGGCTCCGTGCCCTCTCCCTGTACCTTGCCCTTGCCCGGTGCCTCTCTTCCATCTGGCTCTTCCGGAGTTAGACACTTTTATGATCAACCAGTGATCTTTTTTTTTTTTAAAGTTTATTTATTTTGAGAGAGAGAGAGAGAGCAAGGGAGGGGCAGAGAGAGGGAGAGACAGAATCCCAAGCAGGCTCTGAACCTCGCCGGGCTCGAACCCCTGAACCACGAGAACCCCAAGCTGAGATCAAGAGTCCAACGCTTAACTGACTGAGTCACCCAGGCGCCCCTCAGCCGGTGATCTAATAAGTAAAATGTTTCTCTGAGTTTTATGAGCCGATCTAGCAAATTAATTGAACCCAAGGAGGGAGTCTTTGGAACCTCCAATCTATAGCCCATTGATCAGAAGCTCAGGTAACAAGCTGTATTTTCAGCTGGCGTCGGAAGTGGGGGGCAGGGGGGACAGTCTTGTAGGACTGAGCCCTTGATCTGTGGAATAGGACACTGTCTCTGGGTAGATAAGTGTCAGAATCGAGTCGAATTGTAGGATATCCAGCTGGTGTCTGAAGAATTGCTTGTCGAATGGGTGGGGAACCCACTTCCCCACAACGAAATTAGGTCTCAGTATCCCAAAAGAGCTTAATAAAGACAGTTTCCTAATGTGTTTCCTGTTGTCTTGAAGGACTGGATTTGTTGCCCAAAAAAAGTATCGGAGGCTAACGTCCAGCGGAGAATCAATGTCTTTCGTTCCGGGGCTCACAGCAAAAATGACAGAACAAATCCAAGCGTTCCCTTGGATGTGTTTCCTAACTTGCTGGAAGGTGCCAGCTGAACATCGATTTCCTGTTCGAGGTACGTCATCCCCACGTAAAATAGTGATGGAGTGAGATGATTCAGTTGCTAGAAAAACTCTCAGATGCTAAGACCAAGCTCCGTTCTTACACAATGGGATCAGGTGCTCAGTGTTCAAATGCCACCAACACTAAGGTAACAATTGATCATGGAAAGACCTTCAGATAGCCCTCACGGTCTCTCAGGTGACTTCCTTCTGTGACTTACTTATGACTGATTTATTCGAGAGCATTTTTTTTCAACTTGCGCCGGAATTCATTAGCGCGTACGACATTGCAAGGCCTGCGGCACTGTAGTACATGAAACAAATACGTCTGCAAACGGCAGAAGAAAACCAAAACGAAAATACCGCCTGGGCTTCATTGAAGAAAACGGTCTCGGTCGGTCCATGACGATCCAGTAATCCCTAAGCCAGCAACCTGGGAAGCTCGCCCTCCCCCCCAAGTTTCTGGACCGTGTACCAGTTATCCACGATGGGTATGCAATGAACATGTAATTTATCGTATGTGGTCTGAGCAAAGCGAAACAAGCTGCCTTTGCCTTTTACCCCTACTGAAGGTGACTCCACTGCCCCCGGTGCGACAGGTTGGTGCAACCACAAAATCCGAGAGTCCAGCCACAGCCCGCCCCGCAGGGCTGATGGAAACCTTCCTGGCGACTACACGGCGTTGAATATGCTTCTCAGTCCCCACACCCTGCCACTTTTAGCAGACGGCTCACTTTTCCTACATCTCCAGGAACAGGTTAGCACACTCCCAGCTCCACAGGCCAAGCCCGGTTCACCCCAAGTTTTTTTTATAAATAAAGTTTTATTGGAACACAGCCCCACCGTTTGTCTGCATACTGTCTATGGCCGGTTTTGCACTACCACGGTAAGGTTGAGTAGCCGTGGCAGAGATTATGTGGCCTGTAAGGCCGAAAATATTTATTATCTTGTCCTTTATTGAAAAATTTTACTGACTCTTGTTCCAGAACAATAAGGTCATCGGGTATTTCTTCTCGTCTGCTGCCTCCCGACCTCCGAACTAATTAGCATCGGATCCTGTTCTTACCTCTCCCATCGGTCCCCAACGATGAGATGTCTCTTCTCGAGGCCAACGCCTCAATCTCTGATTCTGACTCTAACCTTCTTCTCTGGGGGCGCCTGGGTGGCGCAGTCGGTTAAGCGTCCGACTTCAGCCAGGTCACGATCTTGCAGTCCGTGAGTTCGAGCCCCGCGTCGGGCTCTGGGCTGATGGCTCAGAGCCTGGAGCCTGTTTCCGATTCTGTGTCTCCCTCTCTCTCTGACCTTCCCCCGTTCATGCTCTGTCTCTCTCTGTCCCAAAAATAAATAAACGTTGAAAAAAAAAATTTTTAACCTTCTTCTCTGGAACCTTCATCAACCACCCGTTCAGCTTTCTCTGTCGTCACCCTCTCCCTCTGCACTGGCTTTTTCTTTGGGCCTATAGATCAATTCAAGTATCTTGCTCTGACAAGCCTTTCCTGATCCATCACTGGGCACACCTGTCCGCTTGTAGCTCTCTCGGAAGGGGCACGTACACCCGCGGTCTCTACCTCCTCGACTCCCCTTTACCCCACAAGCAGTCTGGATTCTGTCCTAATCACTCCATCAAATCTGGTCTGGGAATGGCCACAAATCACCCATCACCACCATGCTAGGAAAGCCAACGAACACTTTTCGGTCCACATCTTATCAGACCTCTCTGCTGTATTTAACACCATTGGCCGTTTGCTCCTTCTTGACATTCTAGACTCACTTCGTCCTAATGATATTACCGTCACCTACTTTCCCTTCTGTCTGAATCCACATATGTTTTCTTCATGGCCTCCTATATCCACTCTAAATCTCGCTGTTCCTAAGTGGCATCCACGGCCCCGTGCTCTGCTCACTACATAAATTTGTGGCATATTTTTTATCCACTCTCGGGACTTTCATTGTAGCCTGCGAATGATGACTCTCAATTGGGTGTCTCCAGCCTTAACCACGCTTTCCGATTAGCACGTCCCACTGAGTGCTTGGAAAGTTCCGTGTGAATTTGCCTTGGCCGGCTCAAGCTTAGCAGGTCCAAAACCAGGCTCATCAACTTCCCACTAGAACTGGTCTTTCTGGTCTTCATCATTCCATCATCCACCAATCCAATGTCCAGTGTCCAAGCTGGACATTTGACACTCATCCCTGCCTTTCTTCTCATTGTCAAGAAACACACCCTGCAGACTTCTTTTCCTGACTGTAATAAGCACCTCCATATCGACTACTTACTATGTACTATGTGCCCCAGTGATTTTTATGGGTTGACCCAGCTAATCCCCAGGACACCCGCACACCATAGGCATCATCCCCCTTTAACGGGTGAGGCTCAAAGCAATTGAGTAATTTTCTCAAAGTCGCATAGCAAATACGTGAGAAAAGCTAAGCCAGTATGAGATCCCAAGACTGTTGTGTGTTATCTGTTTGTTTATATTGAGGTGAAATTCACGTAACATGCAACGAACTATTTTAACGTGTACACTTCGGCGGGATTTAGTACATTCACCATGTTGTGCAACCACCACCTCTATTTAGTCCCAAAACATGTTCCTCACCCCCAAAGGAGACCCCATGTGCATTAATCGGTGACTCCTCATCTCTTGGAGCCTGAATTGTTTTAACCTCATCAGGATAACCTCCCTTGGGACTCAACCTAAGCCAAGTTGAGCATGGATGTCCCCTGGCTAAAGAGATTGGTTCTGGGATGGACACGAACAGAATGTGTAAGTAACTAAGCTATATCGATGTCAGGCAGCAAAAATGTCTTCTCATAGAAACAGGGTTGCTGCCCTGACCTCCAGCCTAACTTGATACAAGAAGAAGAAAATCTAAATTTCCGAGCTCCTCTACCCTGGTGGTCTCCTGCCGCCCAATCTGCTGGGACCCCCAATGTCAGGCTCATCGATCTCTGTGAGGAGAGCACCGAAAAGCTGCTTCCACTCAGCCCCTTGGTCCTAAGAATCAGCCTCATCCTGATGGTTTGCTCGTTCTGCAGAAAACTAAGCAAAAGTCAAGGAGTCGGAGCGATCATTCTCTCTAACGTTATTACCTTCACTCTCCCTGCCACTGCGCCTACGTGAGCCTCAAACCTAATTTGGTGCATTGAAGCCTGAGAGCAGATCTGCTGGGGGCTTCTAGAAAAGTAGGTGCCTCGCAAAAATATTATCATCCGTCTACACGGCAATGAACTGGCCCGGGAACAATGAGATTGCTTTGGTGGTTTAACCTCATTAGCTGCTCTCCTGCCTGTTGGGATCACCTTCACTCCGACAGATCCTGGACACGTCCCAAAGAAGTGAGTCTGTAAGTAATCAACTTAACTTTTAACGGAGCCCCACGTGGTCTTCGGTGTATGAAAACTCAGAGACTAGCCAAGTAGGGGATCTGCTAAAATCATTCGTTTCAGATTTGCCTTACACATTTTTCGGCATTTTCTCACTTTTCTGCAATGGATCTGCGTTATTCTTTGGATCAGAACAAAAAACGTGTGAGAACTAGGTTCATGCCCATCCATTAGTCTTCCATTTTGTGGGCCTCCACCTCCTCACGGGTAAGACGAGAGGTTTGGACTAGGCGATGGCTAAATCCACTTCAACCCTGACAACGCAGAATTTGAGGACACGGACTAAATCAGAGTCAAGATCGGGGGAGGGACCACTAGCGATGACAGTAATAACGTGGCCATAGAACTAAGTGTGTTGACGTGGAATGACGTCAAAAGGCATTAAATTTTAGGGGCGCCTGGGGGGCTCAGTCGGTTGCGCATCCGACTTCGGCTCAGGTCGTGATCTATCTCATGGTTCGTGCGTCCGAGCCCCGCATCGGGCTCTGTGCCGTCAGCATGGAGCCCGCTTCGGATCCTCTGTCCCTGGCCCTCTCCGCCGTACTCCGCTCTCTCAAAAATAAAAAATAAGATAAAAAAAATTTTTTTTAAAGGGGAAGGTGTTGAATGTTACATAGCTTTTGTATATATACAAAGGGTATTTTGAAAGAAGCACAAGAAACTGGCTACAGTAATTCCTCTGAGTTGGGGGACCGGGGCTGGCCTGGGGGTCATTTTACACTCTGTTTTACAGTTGGGACTTTTGCGGGCTATACTCGATTGCCTTCTCAAATCAAGAAGAAAAGGAGAATGTGCCATATCCACATCCTGCCATTCAACTTCACAGCATCTAGAGCATTTAATAGATGCTATTTTTTTCCCCCAGAGATCCCTTCCCTTGAACTTGACCTCAGCTTGCGAGTCGGGTATTAGTATCCAGAGGATTCGGACGAGGGAAACAATTTCCAGCAGTCATGCCGCTTATGAGCAGCGGGGCTGAGGTTGGAGCCCGCATCGGAGTCGAGAGAACACGTTCGTATTTCCAGGTGCCCACGTGCAGGGAGAGGTGGGCCACGGGTTCTAGATGATACTTTTCCAGGGTGGTGAGGACAGCCCCTGCTGGTGTGCGGCCAGGGGTGCGGGCAGCAGGCGTGCTGGGGGGCCTCATTTGTCGTCTATCCCATCCCCGCCTCGCTCGGGAGGACGCCCCAAACTCTGACGCCAGGAGAAACCTCATGAAGGGGTAACTCAGAGGGGAGAATCACACGCATTGTTCGGTACTGGGATCAGCCACAGAGCTGTGAGCTCCTGGATTCCTCCAGCTCATCTTGAGTGCAAGCCCAAGGGGCGTGCATTTGCCGTGGGGACGCACGAGGACAGAGGAACAGCTCTGGAGCATCTCTGCAGAGCGCCTAGGGCCGGGTCGCGGGCAAGTGTGCGGAGAGCCCCGCCCTGTGATGAAGCTGGGGCGGGGGGGGGGGGGGGGGGGGGGGGCGGAAGAGTGGGCCGAGCTCAAGTGCACGCATGCGCTCCGCAAGGCCACGGAGCTGCCCTGCGCGCAGACCCCGCGTCCGCCAAAGCCAAAGCGCCGCTCTTGGTCCCACATCCCTCCTCTCCTTGGGGGGGGGGGGGGGGGTGCTCCCACGCCGGTCCCCGCGGGCTCGGGGCCTCGCCAAACCTTTCCACCTCTTACTGATTTTGAAAGGGGTTCTTTCTGCTGTTCGGCAGAATAGAACCCAGCGTGCCCGGGAATTGCATCCTTGAGTCATGCAGCAGCCCAGGAAACGACGAATGCCCAGCCATCTCGCTCTACGTCCGGGGCCCGCCGCCAGGCGTCGTCCCCTGCACGTGCGTCCACACAGCGGCGCGAAGAGCCAGGAGGAGAGGAGCAGAAGCAAGGTAAGAGGGAGCGTGGAGGCCGCTGACAATTAAGACGATGGTTTTCCCGTGGACGGTGGAGATTATGGCCATTAACGCCGCTCGTTTTCCGTAATCCTTGGCTTTGACTTTGGGTCAAATTCAAGGGTGAAAGGAGATGGAAGGTGCATTTAATCCCTTTCTTGAATCCCACGAACTGGGCTGCCCGGCGCTAAAACCTCTGCACTACTCGAAGCCTGGAATTTTCTCTGTTGTTAACTGTTTTTATTTATTTTTGAGAGAGCGTGAGCAGGGGAGGGGCAGAGACAGAGGGGGACAGAGGATCCGAAGCGGGCTCTGCGCGGAGAGCAGGGAGCCCAAAACGGGGCTCGAACTCACAAACCGTGACATCATGACCTGAGCCACCCAGGCGCCTCTAAGCCTGGAATTTGTCCTCAGGGCTGTCCCCGTAGCTTCACCTCATCTCTATTCAGAATAATTCGGTTGTTGACTTAAGGAGAGTGAGTACCGTCCCCCGACCTCACATCTCCTTTCAAGGTAGACTCCTCTCAAAGGCTCAGAGGCTTTCCAGATTTTTTGTCTTTTCGCTTACTGCCAGGCCTCACGTATCCAGTCACTAACGGGGGCATGTGTCCTTTATGGCACGTTTCTAAATCACATGCGCCTTTCCATTTCTGCTGCCTCTGTCGGGGGCAGCTCCTCATTAACCTGAGGACCCAGGATTATTGGATAATCTAGATTCTTAGACTAGCGTCCTGATGGATTCCCTGACTGGAGTTTGAGCACTTCCTAAAGAGCAGGGTCATATTAATCTTCAAAAATGCTCGTCATGACACATCACAGCACAGCAGCCAGAGTGAGACTCCAACATATAAGTCTCTCTCTTTTTTGTGTGTGTGTATGCAGTTTCTTTGCCGAGATGTAATTCACATATAACCCTGTGTTAGTTTCAGGGGCACAACCTAATGATTCAGCATTTGTATACATTGGGAAATGATCACCACAGTAAGTCTGTTAACATCAAGTCTGTTCACATCCGTCAGCTTGCGGTTAAATTTGTTTCTCTTGTGATGAGACTTTTTAAGATTTACCTCTTAGCAACTTTCAAACATGCAAAACTTTTTAACTGCAGTTACCGTCTGGACATTATATCCTCAGGACTTAATGGATCTTATAACTGCAAGTTTCTACCTTTTGACCCCTTTCACCCATTTGCCACCCCACCCCCACCCTGCCTCTGGTGACCACCAATCTGTTCTCTGTATCTGAGTTCGGTTTTTTGATTTGGGTTGTTTTGTTGGGTTTTTTTGTTTGTTTGTTTTTTTTTAGATTCCACATATAAATGAGATCACACGATACTTGTCTTTCATGGAGGCTTCAAGGTCCATCCATGTCACAAACAGCAAGATTTCCTTCTTTTTTATGGCTGAATAATATTGCACTGTGTATATGCAGTTGACCCTTGAACAATGCAGGAGTTAGGGGAGCTGATCCACTGTGCAGGCAGAAATCCACAAATAACTTTTGGGGCCCCCGGGTGGCTCAGTTGCTTGAGCATCCAACTTTGGCTCGGTCAGGATCTCATGGGTTTGCTCCCTGCTTCGGGCTCTGTGCCGACAGCTCAGAGCCCGGAGCCTGCTTCGGATTCTGTGTCTCCCTCTCTCTCTCTGTCCATCCCCCACTCACGCTCTCTCTCTCTCTCAAAAATAAATAAACATTAAGAAAACTTTTTTTAAGAAATTCGCATTATGTATTCTTGGCTCCAGACATGTATGTGGTTATAAGTTAATTGACCACATAGGTGTGAATTTCTTTCTGGGCTCTCTTATTCTGCTCCATTGATCTGTATGTCTGTTTCTGTGCCAATACCACACCATTTTGATTCCTAGAGCTCTGTAATAGAGTTTGAACTCAGAAAATATAATGCTTCTGGTTCTGTTCTTTCTCAAGATTGTTTTGGCTATTTGGAGTCTTTTGTGGTTCCGTACAAATTTTAGGATTGTTTGTTATCTTTCTGTAAAAAAAAAAATGCCTTGGGAAGTTTGATAGGGACCACACTCCATCTGTAGATTGCAGAGAGAAAGTTTTCCTGAGGTTTGCTTTTATTTAAATTACCTAATTTCCTGAGATAGATGCAAAATTGTTCTCATTTGTACGGATCTGGACTTGACCTTCATGTGGCCAACAGATGTGTCAGTGGGTTACAAAATCTACAAATTGTCTTTCCATTTATTTGTATCTTCTTCAATTCGTTGTTCAGTGTCACAGTTTCCAGCGTATAGGTCTTTCACCTCCTTGGTGAAATTCATTCCTGGGTATTTTATTCTTTTTGATGTAATTGTAAATGGGATTGTTTTCTTAATTTCTCTTTCTGATAGCTCCTTATGGATGTATAGTAAGGCAACAGATTTTCGTATATTGATTTTGTGGCCTGCAACTTTATGGACTGTGTTTATTAGTTCTAACAGGTTATGGGGTTTTTTTGTTTGTTGGGTGGAGTCTTTAGGGTTTTCTATATAGAATATGGTATCAGCCGCACATAGTGACAGCTTTACTTCTTCCTTTCCGTCTCGGATGTCTTTTATTTCTTTTCTTGCCTGGGGCTTTTCTAGCCGGGACTTCCAAAGCAATATTGAATAAAAGCGTCCAGAGCGGACATCTGTGTCTTGTTCCTGATCTTAGAGGAAAAGCTTTTAGATTTTTACCGCTGAGTATGATGTAACCTGTGGGCTTGTCATAGATGATCTTTATTGTGTTGCGTTACATTCCCTCTATACCCGCTTTGTTGACAGTTACCATTAAAGTATGTTGAATGTTGTCATGTGTTTTTTCTGCATATATTCAGATGATCATACGACTCTTGTCTTTCGTTTTGTTAGTGATTGACCTGCATATGGTGAACCATGCTTGCCTCCCTGGAATAAGTCCCATTTGATCACAGCACATAATCCTTTTAATGTGTTGTTGAATTTAGTTTGCTAGTATTTTGTTGAGGATTTTTGCATCTATGTTCATCGTGGATATTGGCCTGTAATTTTCTTTTCTTGTGGTGTCCTTTTCTTGTGGTCTTCCGGTCTCATAAATGAATTTGGAAGTATTTCCTCCTCTTCTATTTTTTGGAAAAGCTTGAGAAAGATTGCTACTAATTCTTCTTTTAGATGTTTGGTAAAGGGGCGCCTGGGTGGCTCAGTCAGCTAAGCATCCGACTTTGGCTTGGGTCATGATCTCACCGTTCGTGGGTTCGAGCCACATGTTGGGCTCTGAGCGGAGCCTGCTTCCGGTTCTGTGTCTCCCTGTCTGTCTGCCCCTCTCCCATTCATGCGCCGTCTCTGTCTGTCAAAAACAAATAAACATTAAAAAAATTGTTTAAATCAATAAATGTTTGGTAGAATCCACCAATGAGGCCATCTGTCCTGGACTTTGGTTTATTGGGAGGTTTCTGATTACTGATTCAATCTCCTTACTAGTAATTGGGCTATTCAGATTTTCTGTTTCTGCATGATTCAGTCTTGGTAGGCTATATGTTTCCAGGAATTTGTTCTTTTCTTCTAGGTGGTCCGATACCTTTGTGTGTAATTGTTCACAGTGGCCTCATACGATTTTGTGTTTCTGTGGTATCAGTTGTAACGTCTGGTCTTTCATTTTTAATTCTATTTATTTGAGTCCTCTTTTTTTCTTCCTTGATGAGTCCAGTTAAAGGTTTATCGGTTTTATCTTTTCCAAAAGCCAGCTCTTAGTTTCAAAAACACAGCTTCTTAGTGTGATCTTCTCTATTGCCTTTTTAGTCTCTATTTCATTTATTTCCAAGCTGATCTTTGTTATTTCCTTCCTCCTCCTAACTTTGGGCTTCATCCGTTCTTCTTTTTCGAATTCCTTGATGTGTAAAGTTAAGTAGTCTATCTGAGATCTTTCTCATTTCCTTCTTTTAAACAATTTATTTATTTATTTATTTTTTAATTTTTTTTAATGTTTATTTATTTTTGAGACAGAGAGAGACAGAGCATGAACAGGGGAGGGTCAGAGAGAGAGAGAGGGAGACACAGAATCCGAAACAGGCTCCAGGCTCTGAGCTGTCAGCACAGAGCCCGACATGGGGCTCGAACTCACGGACCGCGAGATCATGACCTGAGCCAAAGTCAGCCGCTTAACCGACTGAGCCACCCAGGCACCCCAACAATTTATTTATTTTTAAAGTAAATGCTGTACACAGCATGGGGCTCAAATTCACGACCCCAAGATCAAGAGTTGCATGCTCTAACAACTGAGCCAGCCAGATACCCCTTTCATATTTCTTGAGGTAGGCATTTATTGCTATGAACTTTCCCCTCAGATCTGTTTTGGCTGCATCCAGTAAGTTTTGGCATGCTGCATTTCCATTTTCACTTGTCTTTAAGACTGGTAGTTTTTATTTCTCTTTTGATTTCTTCTTTGACCCATTGATTATTCAAGTATATGTTGTTTAATCTCCACATATTTGTGACTTTTCCAGGCTTCTTTTTGGAATTTATTTTAGACGACTGCTGTCAGAAATGGTACTTGATATAATTTCAGTCTTCCTAAATTTATACCGGAGAATGTTCCATGTGCACTTGAGAAAAATGTGTATTCTGTTCCTTTTGGATGGAATGTTCTAAATATGCCTATTAAGGGGGCACCTGGGTGGCTCAGTCGGTTAAGCATTGGACTTCAGCTCAGGTCACGATCTTGCAGTTCGTGAGTTCGGGCCCAGTGTCGGGCTCTGTGCTGACAGCTCAAAGCCTGGAGCCTGCTTCAGATTCTCTGTCTCCCTCTCTCTCTACCCCTCCCCTGCTCACGCTCTGTCCCCATCCCTCTCTCTCTGTGTCTCTCAAAAATAAAATAAAACATTAAAAAATAAAATAAAATAAAGATGCCCATTAATATGCCAGTTCATCTGGTCTAATATGTCATTTAAGGCCAGTGTCTCCTTATTGATTTTCTGTCTGGATGACCTCTCCATTGATGTAATTGGGGTATTAAAGTCCCCTATCATTATTGCTGTCTATTTCTCCCTTTAGATCTGTTAATATTTGTTTTCTATGTTTAAGTGCTGCTATGTTCAGTGTACAAATGTTACATCCTCTTATTGGATTGATCCCTTTATCATTATATAATGACCTTCTTTGTCTCTTATCATAGTCCCAAAGTCTATTTTGTCTGATATAAGTACAGCTACCCCAGCTTTCTTTTGGTTTACATTTACGTGGAATATTTTCCATCCCTTCACTTTTAGTCAAAGTCTTCACGGCCCCCTACAAAGCCCTGTGTTACCTCTCTGAACTCCTCAGCTGCAGTGCCCCCGGCTCAATCTTCCCCAGCACACCGACTTTGCTGTTCCACACACACCGCCACCATAGAACCTTTGTTCTAGTTGTTTCCTCTTGTGACTTGGAGTACTTCTGTGGTAGCCGTCCTCCAAGATGGCCCCCGGTGAATCTCACCTCCTGGTATCCTGGCCCTTGTGTGGTCCCCTTCATGCTGAACACAGCCGACCTAGGTAACCAATGGGATACTTCAGCAATGATGGCTTGTGACTTCCGAGGCTAGGTGATAAAACACGTTATGACTTCTGTCTTGTTCTTTCTTGGACCACTGGCTCTCGGGGAAAGCCGGACGCTCCGTCACGAGGATACTGAAGCAGCCCTGTGGAGAGGCCTGTGTGGTGACGAACGGAGACCTCCTGATAACAGACACAGTAGCTCGCCCCCTTGGGAGTAGACCTTCCTTCTCCAGTCACATCTTCACACGACTGGTAGCACCAGCCGACATCTTGACTACAGCATTGGGAGACATCCCGAGTCAGTTAGGCTGCTTCTGAATTCCTGCCCCACAGGAACTATGAGATAATAGATGCTTATTATTGTTTAAGGTTTCTGAGTTCGGGAGTAATTTGTTTTGCGGTAGTAGTCGATACAACCCGGCCCCCAGGTATTGACTTGGTTGATGCCTTCACCTCCTTCAGATCTTGTCTCAGATCCCACTTATCCAATGGAGTCTACCCTCAGCATTCTATTCAACACTGTAATCCGTGCCCACTGTCTTGCCCTGCCCCCAAATCACGATTCCTCTTTATCCGGCTCTCATTTCCTTTTTCCCATAGTACTTGCCACCTTCCAAAATAGTACCTAATTTACATATGTATTATGTCCATTCTTGTCTTTTCCCTCTTCTGTAACGTAACTTCCTTGGAAGCAGGGCTCTTTATGTGTTCTAATCACCGATGTAACCCAAGCACCTCGAAAAGTGTATGGCACAAAGTAAGTGCTTAAGAAAGGTTTGCTAATCACTCTGAGCAAAAATCTTCAGTGCTTTCCAGGACCTAAAGTCAAAGGTACATAATTCCCAAGATCCCTTACAAACCAGACCATCTTTTGCTTCTTGCTCCCTTCCTATACATACCCTCCCTTTAGCCAAATTCCCCTGCACACTATCTCTGCCCTTGTATCTGTCCCTCAAAATATTTCCATGGCTATCTGGGCATAGGAACATCTGACCTACCCATTCTACTCTTTTTTTATTATTATTATTTATTTTTTAGAGAGAGAGCATGCGCGTGTGCACCTGAGCAGGGGAGGGGCGGAGAGAGGGAGAGAGAGAATGTTAGGGCTCTGAGAACTGGAGGTTGTTCGTTACTGCTACCAGTGTTAGTTACCCTAATATGGTGACGTGACGGAGGGGAATTTGAACAAAGCGGAGGGCATAAGGACCAGACCATAGCAAACTTAGAAGGAAAAGGAGGGGCCAGCAAGTGGGGACAATCCGGACAAAGTCCAGTGGAGAGTTCAGCTATAAAATGTCACTTGTCAACATTTCCAGCGGGGGGAGGGGAAGGAATGAGCGCGTTAGTTTTGAGGGGGTCAAGTGCGGGTTGTGGCTTGGCGTTCTTACCATATCCATCTCTAAAGAGCTTCCTCGTGCTTTTTCACAGATGCATGGCATCCCGTTGTAAGAATGTACAATATTTTATCAACTAGTTACCAGTCCGAGCTTAGATGAGACGCCCCCAAATGGGCCACTCTGGCATAACGATTATTTCGAGTTAAAAGCAATCAAGACCCAGCGGAGCCTCCCCCAAACACCTACAGTTACATTGGAAACATCCCGCCCTGCAACTTCTCGCTAATGTGTTTTCTCCTCTTTGTGTCCTCAGGCCCCTGCTTTTTTCCCTCGCTCACGTAAGCTTCATGGTACCTCACCGTCTTTGGAGTTTCATGTGTGGGGGGGTTCCCCCTACAGACATCTATGAAATTTGATTTTCTCTTCTTAGGCTGGCCGGAAAGACTATAGGGCAGAGGCAGATCTTTCTCCGCGACACTATTGCAAACATATATTATGTGTTCTCTCTATATTTTAATACTCTATAATGTATAACTTCAAATCTACTAGTTTCACATGAAATTGTCAATTTCGTGGGCTTCAGATTTTACCATACATGCAGTGAGAGAACATGTTTATTACGAAACTTGGCTCGG
This sequence comes from Prionailurus bengalensis, assembly GCF_016509475.1. NCBI lineage: Eukaryota > Metazoa > Chordata > Mammalia > Carnivora > Felidae > Prionailurus > Prionailurus bengalensis. Next base: position 10,351,068 of record NC_057361.1, read on the forward strand.
CATCAAAACAGAGAAGCGGCCTTCTTCCTGCACTTTCCGATAATCAAGTCTGCGTCCCCAAATAAAGTCGTTTCCCTGAAACTGTCGTGAGCTTCTAGAATTTGGAGCACATGCTACCTAGTGCAACTTGCCTGGGTGGGCCCTGGCAGGAGAAAGAGGCCAGTTGTGTTCTTATCAAAACCCCAGTTCGAAGAGTTTGAAGACCCAAAGTCCAGAGTTTTCCAAGTTCTTTTTTGTTTATTTTTGAGAGAGACAGAGCATGAGCATGAGCAGGGGAGGGGCAGAGAGAGAGAGAAGGGAACAGAGGATCTGAAGTGGGCTCTGAGCTGTCAGCACAGAGCCCGATGTGGGGCTCGAACTCACGAACCATGAGATCATGACCTGAGCTGAACTGCATATACACAACCCCACAGCACAAAGTTTAAATTGTTCCCCTGGAGACCACGTGGTATTTTGGAAGGAGAATGGGTCAAGGAGCCAGGAAACATCTTACCGAAAACAGCAGCCTTGTTCTTTTTTTTTTTTTAATTTTTTTTAAACATTCATTTAGTTTTGAGAGACAGAGAGAGGCAGATCATGAGCCAGGGGAGGGGGAGAGAGAGATACAGAATCCGAAGCAGGCTCCAGGCTCCGAGCTGTTTGTTAGCACAGAGACTGCCCGACGCGGGGCTCAGACGATCACGAACACAGCAGCCTTATTCTTCAGGATAATGCCTTTTCGATTTCTTGTAACATAAAAAGTTTCACTCCTCTCGTTTGCCAGACTTTGTTGATACAACATGCTACCCTCTCAAAGAATCAGAGCATCCCCGAAAGGATCAAGTTTGCCACAACTGAGCATTTTCAAAAGTGAGAAGTTAAGGGGGGTTGGGGCCTGGGTGGCTCAGCTGATTGAACATCTGGCTCTTGATTTCAGTTCTGGTCATGATCTCACAGTTCGTGGGATCGAGCCCCACATTAGGCCCCGTGCTGACAGCACAGAGCCCGTGTGGGGTTCTCTCTCTCTCTCTCTCTCTGCTCCTCCCCTGCTTGCGTGCACGTGCTCTCTCTCTCTCTGTCTCTCAAGATAAATTAATTAAATTTAAAAAAACAGGGATGAAGATGTGTTTTCAGTTTTGCCGAGGGTTGCTTTGAAGGTAAAATCACGCAACGTATAGGAAACCTCTTTTAAGGTGGTCGTAACTTCACGAATATAAGGGATAGAGGCCACGAAACGTGCACGTGTCTTTTCCGACCTGCCGTGAACTTCGATATTTCAGGAGATTTCTGTGTTGGGTCTCAGACTAATTCAGATTCCTAAATTTGGTCATTGCCAAATCATCTCCGTGATTTGCTGATTACTCCAAAGAGGTATGGCTTCCTCCCTCTGGATGAAACCAGCAGAGAAGCCAGATAGTTCTGGAACTTACATCCAGATGTGTTCATCATGCTTTCCGACTTAGGCTCAACTGCAGTGGTATTTCTCCACTTCCCAAATGGACCAGGAAATCAAACTGTGTCCGCATAGAGCGTTGTACACAGTCACAGCAAACATGAACCCTGACTTGAAGAGATTTCTGGATGCTTGGGACATGAGCCAAAGTCAGTGCTTAACTGACCGAGCCACCCAGGCGCCCCGGTATTTCTTTATCGCTCTGTCACACAGCGTCTCTCCCTAGGCATTGTAGGTTGGCCTGGCTCATTTTTAAAAACTTGGTATAGTTTTTGAATCTTTTTTTTTTCATTTCTTTTTTTAAGTAGGCTCCGTGCCCAACATGGGGCTTGAACTCGTGACCCGAGTTTAAGAGTAGCACACTCTGCCGACTGAGCCAGCCGGGCGCCGCCAAAACTTGATGTATCTTTGGAATCCTTTTGAATTCGTAGGTTTCCTCTCGGCCCCTTTCTTTTCTTATAATTGATCTCTTGAAAAACTAAGGCCATTTGACCTATAAAATCTCCCACTGCCTGGATTTTGCTACTTTCTATTTGGGGGCGGTTCACCCTGACCTCTGTCTTCTTTATTTCCTTCCACTCTCGTCTTGATCCACAGGGTCCAAATGGACTCATGTTCAGTGTCTTGGGCAAGTCTGTAGGCGGTGCTGTGTTCTCTCCTCAGGAGGGACATTTCATCTTATTGTCCCTTGAGTTATTTTTATCGGAAGAATGTAATGCTGTCTGTTTTCAGGTGTGAGATACTGACTTCAACAGCATATCCCCAGCCCCCCAAGGAGGCCAGCTGTGCTTAGGTAATCCTGCCCAGAGGACACCCGGAAAACACTGCCAAGGAAGGCATTGGAACTGTTGTAACTAGAATGTACGATTCTGTGCTTGCGTCCCACGACGCATAAAGTACTTGATGGTCACTTCACAGATTCAATGAAATACGTAGGGAAAATACAGCTCAGGGTGACGAAGGGACGCTGCCACCCTGGATGGCATCGATCCCTCCATGATCAACAGAGCTTCATGACACTTGTTCTGAAAGTCAAAGAGGTCGACTACCAAAGAGGTCATTAATGTTTCCATCGTATGAACAAATACTGTGGCCCTTTTTCCAGTCTTCGTTGTCATACCCCCTAATTTCGTCCTAGTCCTGACAGTAAAACAGAACTCAGAACGGTTATTTTAGGGACACCTTGGGTGGCTCAGTCGGTTAAGCGTCCAACTTTGGCTCAGGTCATGATCTCGCGGTTCATGAGTTCGAGCCCCGGGTCGGGCTCTGTGCTGACAGCTCGGAGCCTGGAGCCGGCTTCGGATTCTGTGTCTGCCCCTCCCCTGCTCATGCTCTGTCTCCTCTCAAAAATAAATGTTAAAAAAAAATTTTTTTTAAAGCAGTTATTTCAGCAGTGCATTTAATACAAGAACTTGGTTAACCTGGTGTTGGAAGACTGAAAACAGGCAAAGGGAACACGGAGGTATCTCCGAGACGGTACCTACCGGAAGCCACCACTACCCCCAGGGCTCGGGGGGAAGAGATTGGGGCTGTCTGAACCTGGAAGATTGTACGTGGGTCCCCACAGGGCTGCAGCCCAGACCTCTCAGTCGGGTTCTGAACCCACCTCATGGTTCCAGTATGGCCAAGCAGATGTGATAAGGCTGGTCTTATGATGTAGGAACGAATCAGGACCTGGAACGAACTGCTAGGGGCCAAGGGGAAGGACCATTCCTGGGGACACACTAACAGGAACTGCAATAAACAAGGAGCACTCCCTCCCCAGTGTCCCTCCAGCGTCCCCTCACGGCAGAGCCTAACAGGGAGCAGCCTGGCAAAGTGGAAATGGAGAAGTGTGTGTCCGGGGCTGAGAGCAAGGGAAAATCGGTGGGAGGTATCAACTTAGTGTTTTGAACCTTGTTTCTGAATCCAAAGTCTTTCTTCCACAAGGGGTTGGGGCTGTGATGAGTGTTTCGGGAATGTTCGGCTCTAAAAGACAGCTCCTACTTTCCGTGTGTTGAGGATCCAGGGCCTAGGATCTCCCAGCCCCTGACTGGTGAACACCTCCTCTTGCTTTAGAAGAAGGTCTTGTTTGAAATTCGCGAGCCCGTGGTCTGTTTTCCAGACCATCATGGGTTAGTCCTCACGGCCTTTTCTCATAGCTTAGGAGCACTGGCCATGTGGTTGCTGGGGCCTTGAACTTCCTCCAGACAGACAAGTCCTAGAGTCGGCTCCTTTCCTTTCTGTGTTGTTGCCCCCGAGAGGCTGAAATGAGGCTTCTGCGTTGAACCGTGACCTTGGATCCCAAACTTGGCAGGATCTTTCAGAACATAGGGTGATGAAGGAATCCTGTGCACTTTGAGGGGCACCCCAGTATTGAGAGAGTGTCTGGAGTAATTCGCTTGGGAAAAGTTGATCAGCACAGATGTACACAGTGCTGGCATTCAGTATGCCTAGGATAAAGGAGATACTCGGTGACAGCGTATTCATTCATTCATTCATTCATTCACTGATTCAGTAAGTATTTTTGTTTTAATTTTTTTTTCCAACGTTTATTTATTTTTGGGACAGAGAGAGACAGAGCACGAACGGGGGAGGGGCAGAGAGAGAGGGAGACACAGAATTGGAAACAGGCTCCAGGCTCCGAGCCATCAGCCCAGAGCCTGATGCGGGGCTCGAACTCACAGACCGCGAGATCGTGACCTGGCTGAAGTCGGACGCTTAACCGACTGCGCCACCCAGGCGCCCCATGATTCAGTAAGTATTTATTGAGCGCGTGAGGTGCCAAGCACGATTTTAAACCCTAGTGATACAGCGATGACAGGCGGATGACACCCTGCCCTCTTGGGCTTTGCATTCCAGTGGAAGAAGCTGACAACAGACAACTATGTGACAAACCAGAATGTGATGGGCACTATGCAAGCACGCGAAGCAGAGGCGGGGGTAGCAGGTGGCATGGGGGGCTGTCTTAGAGAAGGGACATCTAAGCAGACATCTGCACGGAGAGGGTGGTATTGAATTCTCTTGCATTTCTGCCCATCGTTTGCACAAAGGCGTTGACAGCCTTTGTTCTGGATTGTCTGCCCAAGGATGTGTGTATAGCACCCAGCCTTGGAATACAGAGGCCGTGTCTCCCTCTGAGGCAAAGGGCAGATCTCCTTCCTGACCGGGATAATAATGACCGTGTGTCCCTCCAGGACAAAGGTGGGACAGGTTTGCTTACAGCCCACCTGTGCCATGAGGGGTTTCCACCTCTTGGCTTCTTCCGCTTTGACACAGAGCCAGTCTTCACGGTGGGCTTGGTCTCAAAGACACCTGGTTCTCAGGAGCACGTGTGAAACCATTGTTGCAGAAAGTGCTCTAGAATGCCGTCTTGATGAGATGAAAACCAAGACGGTTTTGAAACCGGAGCGACAGGAGTGAAAGAAAAAGTCTTCCCCCGCTATTGCTAAACATTGCAGATCACGAAGAAAAGAGAAGCTTGAAGCAGCATGTAAACGTCTACTGGATTAATTTGAGGACATGCCAAGAGGTTGCACAGAAGGCTTACAACTGCTTATCTACAGATAACTGCTTCTACAGATGGGATTTGGTCTCCAAGCAACAGTATTTTTTTTATCAACGATGGAACAATATAGCAGGATTTGGCCATCAGAAATTCCCCTGAGTCTTTCAAAATCCGTAACAGGTTGGCTGTGTCTATTGGCAAACCCCCAAAAGGGACTGGGAGAATGAAGACACGTTATGACTCTCTGTAGATCCTGTGTTATCTTTCCAGGAATGCCCAACGTTTCCCTGTCGTTTTTATTCTGGTTTTTTCAAGTTTATTTATTTTGAGAGAGAGAGAGCACGCTCAGGGCAGAGAGAGAGGGGGGGAGAGAGAGAATCTCAAGCAGGCTCCGCACTGTCTGTGCAGAGCCCGACGCAGGGCTCGAACTCACGAACCGTGAGATCATAACCTGAGCTGAGATCAAGAGTCGGACGCTTTACCGACCGAGCCACCCAGGCGCCCCTCCCTGTAGTTTTAAACTCAAAAATCCAGCCCCAGTAATGGTGGATACATGTCATTATACATTTGTCCAAACCATAGAATGCACAACACTCAGAGTGAACCCTCATGTACACTGTGTCATGGCATGTTGACCGGGGGGGGGGGGGGGGGGGGAGGCTGTGCATGTGTGGCAGGAAGGGAACAGATGGGAAACGTCTGCGCCGTCCTCTCAGTTTTGCTGTGGACCTAAAACCTCCCTGAAAAAAATTAAGTCTGTAAAACACTATCCAGCCCCGGGGCACCTGGGTGGCTCAGTCGGTTAAGGGTTAAGCGTCTGACTTCAGCTCAGGTCACGATCTCGCGGTGTGTGAGTTCCAGCGCCACCTCCGGCTCTTGCTGTCAGTGCAGAGCCCGCTTCGGATCCTCTGTCCCCTGCTGTCTCTGTGCCCCTCCCCTGCTCGCGCGCGCGCTCTCTCTCTCTCTCTCTCTCTCTTTCTCTCTCTCTCTCTCGAAACTAAATAACCATTAAAAAATAATAATAACTAACTCACCTGGAGAAGGGTTAGAGTAAGTGCACAATTACCTGTTCAACTCTGAATTTAAGACTCAGAACTCAAGTCGGCCTGCAGCTGCCACAATGAATTTGATTTTCCAGTCTTCACCTTATCGGTCCAGTTAGCTGATCACAACAATTATAATAGTACCGGGGCACTGGAAATTTGCAGACATTAGGTGTGGCAGCGTGAACCTTTAACAGCTTTAGTGACATATAACTTCATACCGTAGAATTATCCCACTTGAAATGGACAGTGCCGTGATTTTTAGTAAATCGCTGTGCCACGATCCCCACAAACCAGTTTACGCACGTTCCCATCGTTTCCAAAGCATCCCTGCCACCCGTATGCAGTCACCCACCCCCCAGCCCCTGGCAACCACTCATCTACTTTCTGCCTCAATAGATTTGCCTTTTCTGGACATTTCGCAGAAATGGAATTGTACAATTGTCTCTTTGTATCTGCCTTCTTTTTTTTTTTAAATATTTTTTAATGTTTATTTTTGAGAGAGAGAGAGATAGAGCGTGAGCAGGGGAGGGGCAGAGAGAGGAAGAGGGAGACACAGAATCTGAAGCAGGCTCCAGGCTCCGAGCCGTCGGCATAGAGCCTGACGCGGGGCTTGAACTTACAAGCTGTGACATCATGACCTGAGCCGAAGTTGGATGCTTAACCGACAGAGCTACCCTGGCGCCCCTGTATCTGCCTTCTTTGACCAAGCATAATGATTTTAAGGTTCACCCAGGGCAATGTAATATTTTGCTGGAAGGAATTTTATATCTAATCAGTAAGTTCTTTTTTTTTTATTTGGAAGGTTTCCCCCGCCCAGTTTATTTATTATTTATTTTGAGAGAGAGAGTGCGACTGGGGAAGGGCAGACAGAGGGAGACAGAAAATCCCAAGCAGGCTCTGCACTGTCAGCATAGAGACTGACGTGAGTCTTAGACTCGCGAACCGTGAGATCATGACCTGAGCCAAAATCAAGAGTCAGACGCTCTACCGACTGAGCTATCCGGGTGCCCTCAGTTTATTTTATTTTTTAAAGAGCTTTCCTTTTAAAATGGAAGTGCGTCTTCTTTTTTTTTAATTTTTTTTAATGTTTTTATTTATTTTTTGAGACACAGAGAGACAGAGCATGAGCAGGGGAGGGGCAGAGAGAGAGGGAGACCCGGAATCCGAAGCAGGCTCCGGGCTCTGAGCCGTCAGCACAGAGCCCGATGCGGGGCTCAAACTCACAGCCCATGAGATCATGACCTGAGCTGAAGTCGGGCGCTTAAGCGACTGAGCCACCCAGGCGCCCCGAAATCCATCTTCTATGGCTATACATTTTATACACCAGCAAAGTGGCAGATCTGGATAATTCTTAGTGTTTCCGGATCCAGCTTTTTGCAGCCTCTCACGACTTAAGGGAACGGGATGCTGGCCAAGTGTGCCTCACCTGGCTTTATTGAAGCCTAGATTGGCTGGGAGGGAAGGTACCGAACATACTTGGAACCTCCTTCAGTCTAAGCAGTACCAGAGAAAGCATGAATTGCCCTGGTGTTGTCCTGCGGGGAGGGCCCACAGCCAGCCAGTCTAGAAGTCACAGTCAGGAGGACAGTAGAGAGGGCCACCTTGCAATAATGACAGGAGGTATGATTCATCACACACCAGTGTGAGTGTGTGTCTGCAAATGAATCCGGGAGCCACCGAGAGGCACAGAGAGGTGATGTAACTTGCCCAAGGTCAGACAACTGCTTGGGATCCGAAGCCACAGCAGGCGGCGACGTAGGTCATATGCTCCAAGACTGTACTGTGCTGTTTCTGCATAGCGAAGGCAGGGGGAGGGGTCGAGGCCAGAGGGACCGAAGCCACCACGAAGGACCAGCAGAGGATCAAGGCTCCGAGTGGCCATTTTGAGGACTACTGGGGAGGCAGAGAGGGTCAGGAGAGGCTAAAGGGTCCGTAGCTAAAGCAAGAAGACAATGCCACAGCGAACAGTGCCGTAATTGACCGATTTCTCTTCCGGGAGATCTCAAGAGCCAGGGCCTGGGAGAGAGAGAGGAATGGGGAGGCTGGGCTGAGGTCACGGTCGGCACCTGGGTTTCTCTGGTGGCTAGGGATTGTGTTGACTGGGCCACAGCTTCTCAAACCGCAGTGTGCACTTGAATCACCCGGGGGTCTTTAGTGCAGATTCCTACCCAGTGGGACCTGAGAGGCTGCATTTCTAACAAGCTCCCAGGTGGTGCCCGTGCTGCTGGTCCGTGTACCACACTCGGAGTGGCAAGGGACGAGGCCGATAGGGGCACCAGAGATTTAATATGGCAGCTTATGGCTTCCAAGGCAGTGCTCTGGGGGGAGTCCCCTCCAGGGTCCAAATAGGGAAGAGCCTTGAACAACATGATGATTTGCGGGTGTGGAAATGGAGGGGGACATCCGGAAGAACATGGACAGATTCGTGTTTGGGGGAGAATGCCGGAGCCTGCCTCTGGATTTTATGGCCATTCCATTCATATGTGGTTCACACATGCACACAGAGCCAGCGTTTCTTTTTTTTTTTTTTAATTTTTTTTTTTTCAACGTTTATTTATTTTTGGGACAGAGAGAGACAGAGCATGAACGGGGGAGGGGCAGAGAGAGAGGGAGACACAGAATCGGAAACAGGCTCCAGGCTCTGAGCCATCAGCCCAGAGCCTGACGCGGGGCTCGAACTCCCGGACCGCGAGATCGTGACCTGGCTGAAGTCGGACGCTTAACCGACTGCGCCACCCAGGCGCCCCGAGCCAGCGTTTCTTGAATGGACTTTAGTGAGCAGTTACTATGTGCAAAGCACGGTTTTCCCAAACTACGTCTACAGTCCATACAGATACATCCAAAAATCAACGGTGGCTGTCTGTGGGTCATGGAATTTGGAGCAAAAGGACTCGTGTGACTTTCTCCTTTCGGCAGTTCTTTGTGGTGTGAATAATTAAATATGCCTGCTTTACATACCGAGGGTCAGAATATGCCCCCTGACCTCCGCCAAAAACACCAGGCTTCTCCTGCTTCTGTGCCTTCGGACAAATGCCTCTGTCCACGGTGTTGTTGCTTACTTGGCAAATTCCTCCTCTGGCTTCTGGTCCAGTCCCCATGCCGCCTCCTCCAGGAAGCCCCCTTGGTGAAGTCCCAGGCTGCATCCGCGCTGTTTTACGAGAGCCCTTAACTACGGTCCTTTACAAAATTTGGGTATTTCTTTCCAGCTATTCCTTCCGCTGGACAGTGATCAACGTGAAAACAGACATTTGTTTTCTTCTTTTCTGTATTTCCAGCTCCCAGTTTAGGGCCTGGCATATAGTAATCACTAATCTATGGTTTTTAAATTAATCATTGTATTGGAGCGCCGGGGTGGCTCCGTCGGTTAAGCGTCCGACCTCGGCTCAGGTCATGATCTCACGGTTGGTGGGTTCGAGCCCCACGCGGGGCTCTGTGCTGACAGCTCGGAGCCTGGAGCCTGCTTCAGATTCTGTGTCTCCCTCTCTCTCTGCCCTTGCTCCACTCACGCTCTGTCTCTCTTTCGCTCGCTCTCAAAAATAAAAATAAACATTAAGTAGCCCGGCTCAAGTTAAACCAGAAGTAGCTGTTGTAAAGCTGTTGTCACAATTTGTTCGGGCCCTTGCCTTGTCACCGACCTACATTCCGCATCTGTAAGTAATTTACATTCACCTGGCATTTTGTTTAAAGAAGGGAGCTGAGTCCTGTCCAGGCAGAAGGCCCCAGCCCTCTGCTGGAGAGATCTGTCTCAGGAAATCTCCCCCACCGAGGGACTAGCTCTCATGCTCTTGAGTTAAGCCACGGGGTAGAGCACCGGCAGGAAGCCCTGTCCCCTGGGCTTTCTCTCTGCGCAAAAAGCAGGTTAGGAAGAAAGAAAACACGCGTGTTTGCAGAGGAGGGACCCGCTGAAAGAAAGACGGAGCCGGACAAGCTGGAGTGCACGTGTGGTGATTTAAGTTTAAATTAATTAAAATGAAATAAAATAAAATATTCGGTTCCCGTGGGGCCCTAGCCACACTTCCAGTGCTCAGTGGCCATAGGTGGCTAGAGGCGACCATATCGGACAGCCCAGGTAAAGGACATTCGCGTGGTCGCGGAGACCCGTGTTGTGCAGCGTGCGGCTGACGGTGCTACCGAGTGGTGTTCCTTTCTCTTCACAGACTATGCCCTGGAGCCTTCTTTCTGGAAGCAGGAAGAAGGAATGGGGGACTTGATAAAGAGAGAGGGCCCCTTTTTAAATGTCACTTTTCTGAGAACACAGTGTATGTGTATGTGTGTGCATGTGCATGCAAAAATTGAAAGTTTTTGTTTCTGGGTTCCCCATAAATACCAAGAAGATACTAGAGACGCTGGTGAGTCAGACGTCAGTGAGAACAAGAATCTAGGGAAGGTCATCAGTTTGGAAGGAACTGGTCAGACAGACCTGAGTTACTCCAGATCTTAAAGGCATTAAAATGGCTCAGTTTGGGGCACCTGGGTGGCTCGGTCAGTTAAGCATCTGACTTTGGTTCAGGTCGTGATCTCACAGTTCGTGAGTTCGAGCCTGAGCTCAAGCCCCGCTTTGGGTGAACGTGAGCCCCACTTTGGGTGAGCCCTGCTTCTCCCCACCCCCACCCCCGCCCCTCACTCGCTTGTGTCCTTTCTCTCTTCCTAAAACGAAACAAAACAAAAGATGCTTCGGTTTCCCCCAAGTGATCCCCTTTTGGAAAGCCCTACACGGAAACCATCTAGAAAGGCCACTGACTACAAAGAATCCCCAGTGGACCCCACGTCCCCCTGCCAACAGTCAGCTACATTCTTTTTAAATTACCAGGGATTTCGTCGGTACGTCTACAAAGCACTGCTGTTTTTGGTTTCTTTGCTTATACCAAGCTATCTTCCAAGAATGGATTTAACACAAATATAAATTGTTACATACTTTTTACACTCATCAACTGCCACAAATTTATCAGTCATTTACAGGTGTTTCAACCTCTTATGAGTTGAGTCACATGTACTGATGATGCTTATGCGTTGTGTCAAATGGACTGATTATAAGTGTATTTTATTTATTTATTTTTTTCAACGTTTTTTTATTTATTTTTGGGACAGAGAGAGACAGAGCATGAACGGGGGAGGGGCAGAGAGAGAGGGAGACACAGAATCGGAAACAGGTTCCAGGCTCCGAGCCATCAGCCCAGAGCCTGACGCAGGGCTCGAACTCCCGGACCGCGAGATCGTGACCTGGCTGAAGTCGGACGCTTAACCGACTGCGCCACCCAGGCGCCCCTATAAGTGTATTTTAAATGTATCAGTTGGAACATGTTGGACCATAGAGATAAGGTTAAATTTAAAAACAAGCAAAGAAACTGGGGAAAAGAAGGCAGAGCGAACTGCTCGACACCCGTGCTGTGGCCACACATTTGGTTCTGAGCTTTCAAGCAGCCAAGACACAAGGAGAAACCGGCAGTTACGTGAGCCAGTGTCCATAAAGCATAAACTAATTCTTAGGGAAGGTTCCGTTCGCCCTCCGTCCTAGCACCAGGAACAGTATGAAAGTGAGCAAGGACCTCATCAGTGACCCTGTGACAAAGAGACAAGTTTGACATATTTGTTCTTCTCGGAAGGCCAATGGAAACGTGCAACGCCGAGAGTTCCAAACAGCAACTCTTGGACAGGGATTGGGATCAAAATATTTTTGTCCAGTTAAGATGCTTTCCAATGTATTCTTTAATCCAAGGCTAGATTGGAGGGCTGTGATTCATGCCGTAAGTGGGAAAATTAAAAGGCTCTTTGAGTCAACTGGGGAGATTGTTCAAACTACATCTGACTCCTTTCTGGTGCCATCCTTCCTCAAGATTTGATAGGGGGGCGCCTGGGTGGTTCAGTCAGTTAAGCATCCGACTTCGACTCAGGTCATGATCTCACAGTTGGCGAGTTCGAGCCCCACGTCGCGCTCTGTGCTGACAGCTCAGAGCCTCGAGCCTGCTTCGGATTCTGTGTCTCCCTCTCTCTCTGCCCCTTCCCTGTCAAAATATATACTTTTTTTTTTTTAAAGGAAGAAAATGTGAGGCACCTGAGTGGCTCAGTCAGTTAAATATCCAACTCTTGATCTCGGCTCAGGTCACGATCTCACGGTTCATGAGTTCGAGCCCCATGTTGGGCTCTGTCCTGGGAATGCAGATCCTGCTTGGAATTATCTCTCTCCTCTCTCTTTCAAAAATAAATAAACATTAATTTTTTTTATTTTTTTAAGTTTATTTGTTTTGAGAGAGACCGAGAGAGTGTACAAGCAGGAGAGGGACAGCGAGAGAGAGGGAGACAGAGGATCCAAAGCAGGCTCTGTTCTGACAGCAGAAAGCCTGATGCGGGGGCTCGGACTCATGAACCAAGAGATCATGACCTGAGCTGCAGTCAGACCCTCAACCGACTGAGCCATCCAGACTCCCCAGCAAATAAACATTTTTAAAGTGAAAAAAAAAAAAATTCAAAGACACCTACCAATAAAAATAGACCTGATTTCTAGTGCAAAATAGTTTTCACTTAAGAAAAAAGATGATTTTCAATTTGATTTTCTGTTTTAGCTGCATAGCTAAGAAATTCCCTGGGATTAGGATGGTGTGTTTTCTTTTTCTTCCTCTGGGGCTTTGTAAGGACACATGAGACCTACATCTTTTGGCTGGGAGGTTATCTCTGTTAATATGTGGGATCACTAGAGGTTATTCACAGAGGAGGTAGGAAGCTATGGACTTCATCCTTTCATTCAAAAGGCCTTTTGCTACTTGCAATAAAAATTCCTTTCATGAGGGGTGCCTGGGTGGCGCAGTCGGTTAAGCGTCCGACTTCAGCCAGGTCATGATCTCGCGGTCCGTGAGTTCGAGCCCCGCGTCGGGCTCTGGGCTGATGGCTCAGAGCCTGGAGCCTGTTTCCGATTCTGTGTCTCCCTCTCTCTCTGCCCCTCCCCCGTTCGTGCTCTGTCTCTCTCTGTCCCAAAAATAAATAAATGTTGAAAAAAAAAAATTAAAAAAAAAAAATTCCTTTCATGAAAGACAGGTGGAACGATATTCCATCACATTGAACTCCCTATTTCCATTGCAAAGACAATAACCTACGTTTGAGGAAAGAGAGAGTACTTGTGCCTCTAAAGTTCACCCGAAGTCACTTGAAATTCCTTATTTTTACTACCTTGAAGAGGGATGGGAAGGAAAAAAAGCAGGAGAAATGTTGTAAACATATTGGCATGTTGGCACGCCATTTCGTTTCATACTTTTGAAAAAGACCTTTAAAAAGACCTATATTGTGGCCTCCTAACTTATACGGTTCAAGGGACCTGTGACTTCTGCACAACGTCGAACAAATAGCCTCAGGAGGATTTCACATGGTGCCCCGGGGCTAAGATTTCTAATTTTTTAAAAGTATTTTCATGGTACGGGGCGCCTGGGTGGCTCAGTCGGCTAAGCGTCTGACTTCGGCTCAGGTCATGATCTCCCAGCTCGTGAGTTCGAGCCCCGCGTCGGCTCCGGGCTGACAGCTCGGAGCCTGGAGCCTGCTTCAAATTCTATGTCTCCCTCTCTCTCTGCTCCTCCCCTGCTCACGCTCAGTCTCTCTCTCCTTCAAAAATAAATAAAAACATTTAAAAAAAATAAATAAAGTATTTTCATGGTAAAAGGAAGGGTAGTACAGGAAATCACGTAAAGCAGATACGTGCCTAAGTGAAGTCTTCTAGGTTGAGCACCCTTGTAACTGTCACCAGGTCAAGAAAGGGTTTTGCTGGCTACCCCAAAGCCCCATCTACGTGCCCATTCCTGGCCCCTTCCCTCCCTCTCCCCGTAAGTAACCATCACTTTTGATTCTCTAGGAATCACTTCCTTGCAGTTTTTAATAGTTTTATTAGCCAATTACATGTACCTGGATATGACGTATAGTCTTGCCCATATTTTAAAATTAAATGTCTCTTTTGGGGGCGCCTGCGTGGCTCACCTGGTGAAGCGTCCGACTTCGGCTCAGGTCGTGGTTTCCCAGTTTGTGAGGTCGAGCCCCGCATCAGGCTCTGCGCTGACAGTGCAGAGCCTGCTTGGGATTCTCTCTCCGCCCCCCCCCACCTCTGCCCCTCCCCCATGCTCGTTCGCGCTCTCTCAAGATAAACTTAAAAATAAATAAATAAAATTTGACGTCTCTTTCAACTGTAGGTCCCTTGCCCAACTTGTCCAATCCTTTCTTTTGCTTGCAATTTATCTTCCGAAGAGCCCGGACTGTTTGAAGAGTGGCATTTCGCGGCGTGGAGTTTGCTGATCGGGTACTTGTGGTTTCCACCTTTCAGGATGACTTCCGGTGATCCTCCCGTCCTGTGAATCACACACCCGTGTAGTCCACTCCAGCCTGGTATCAGGGTTGGTCTGTGTGACCAACAGAATACAGCCAAACTGATGGCAGGTGGCTTCTGAGGCTTTACCATAAAAGAGGTGCTGCTTCTGGTTTTGTCTCTTGGATTACTCAGCGAGAAACGCCAGCCGCTACCTCACCAGGACATCGAAGCAGCCTGGGGGAGGCCCGTGTTGGCCTTCCGCCGACAGCGCCGTGGTCGGGCCACCCTGGAAACCGCTACTCTAGCCCCAGTCAAGCCTTCCGATAACTTCAGCCCCAGCTGACAGCTTGTCTGTGACCTCACGTGTGAGCCTGAGCCAGAAGCCCCCTAGTAAACCATTGAATTCCTAATCCGCAGAGACTCTGAGGATGATAAGTGTGCATTGTTGCCTTAAGCCGCCAAGCTCTGGGGCCATTTGTTATGCGGCGGTAGATAACTAACACAACGCTCTTGACGCAGTTCAGTATGTTTCCTTGTCCTCCGTGTTTCGTGCAGTTCAGCAGTGGGATCCTGAGACTCGTCAGACTTAGGTCAGCTCTGTCTGGCAGGACCACGGGATGGTGATGATTTCCGACCTAGACAGCTCATCATGTCTGGTGGTCTCCCTTTTGATGCTGTTACCAGCCACTGATGTTTACTACCTTATATATTTATCGGCGGTTGCAAAATGGTTCTTTTCTAATTTTACCCTTTCTTTTACAGTTATTTGTTGGAATACTCTTATAGGGAGGGACTTCCTCTCATTTAGTACTTGTCGCCCACTGTTACGGTTCGTAGACGAAAGTGGGATAAATCTTTGATTCGCTTCCTTGATCTATTAGTTTTTCCAGACAACAAATTGGTTTCCTGTCCTCATCACCGTTCTAAATACTCTTATAAATTCGTGTATTTAAACATTAGATCGACTGCAGTTATGATCGTCGTCACCTTCTCAGAGCATACAGTCACTGCATACTATATACTCTCCTCCACCCCATTAGCCCTCATTTGGTCTTTCTCAAATATGGTAATCACTAACTACATGTGCCAGTTAAACACTAGAAATGTGAGCCTAAGGAATTGTATTGTAATTTTAAATAACCCTTTGCCTTTGTGCACTTGACCCGTAGCTAGCACAACCGATAAACTGAATATTGTAATTCGAATTTTAGTTGCCCTCTGTGGCTAGTAGCTACCATATCGGACAGCACAGAGGTGGGGTGTGGGGGGGGGGGGGTAGAGATGAACAAATCTGCGAGGGGGGCAAAATAAAAATTAAAGACAAATGAGTTCGTCCCAAAGAACTCCCAGGGGAGTCTGAGCTGGCGCATTAGAAGGCTCGTATCAGCCGGTGCTCAACTCTCTGAAACAGTTGACCACACGCCCTGGGTGGCCCAATCGCACCCCCAGGTATTCTGATTTCATTGGTCCAGGGGGGTTCCAGTTTGCAGCCCAGCCTAAGCGTATAAATAAGTGTGTGAGCCATTCACTCTTTCAACAACCTATAGAGGTCTTACAGTGTGTCAGACACTCTTCTGGTCACTCCTGACTTGATCCCAAACCTGCTTCCACACACAGCTCAGGGCAGCGAGGCCAGGAATCTGTATACAAAGAACTCAACGCCGTTGCGGAAGAGGATGGGAAACCATTTCAAGCCTCCAGGATGGTAGTGGCAGGATTTAGGCTGCATTTAAAGAAAAATCCCGCCTGTTGTGATATTGTGATTTGTAATAAGAAATATATATATTTGGGAGCACCTGGGGGGGCTCAGTCGGTTAAGCGTCCGACTCTTGATCTCGGCTCAGGTCAGGATCTTACGTTCCCTCCCGAGCTCCTAAAACCCTTGGAATTGCCTCAACGAGGAGAGCCTTAGAGGTGTGTTTTGTTGTGTTAACAAGGTACTTTGGGAGAGCACCTAAGGATTGAGGCAACCAGGTGATTCTAGGGCTGGAACTTTCGGTCCCACCCCCTGAGCTCTGAGGAGGGCAGGAGGTTGAATCAATCACCGACAGCCCGTGATTCACTCAATGGTGTGGTGGAGCCTCCATAAAAACCCAGGAGGACGGGAGTGGTGAGTGCGTCTTTGCCATTGGGCCGTCCCTGAATTACAAAGGTAAGAGTTACCGACGGAATCTAGGGACGGATCCAGCGGCTGGGAACTTGGTTCACTGGGCGCATAAGGAAACGCAGACTAAGAAGAAAAAGGCAGAATTTTCAACCCCCCGGGTTGTTATCTGTAACAGCCAAAATGAAATTACAAGGGTGCTGGTTCAGGCTGCGATGCTGGACCCAGCTTAAGATTTCAGGGGGCCTGAGCTTTGGCCACTAGCCTCGAAGCCACCTAGAAAAGGGGAAACTTCTGCAGGGACAACACAAAGCCCCTCTACGACCTCTGGTCACCAGGAAGGTAGTCGCCACGGGGGAAGGGCGAAACCAAGAAACTATCGAAACTAGGGTGCGCGGTGTGAAGCTATCATTTTGGGGACGGGCGGCCTCATTTTTGTGGATCGGTTTCCTAAGCAACCTTTGCTGAAATGGATTATGAATGAAAGCGACTAATCAGGACTGTCTTTGCTTTTGAATGCCGCCGAGGGGAAGTGCGTGTTTGAGTTGATCCAGACCTAAATAGGAGGTTCTTCCTGAAGGAACAGGCAGCCTAGTGGACCGGACAAAAGCCACCGGAGGATCTGTTAACCCTGAGAAGGGGGACTTCCCCCTCCCTCTGTGAATGACTCTGTGGAACGCTCCAGGTAAAGCTGCCCAGAAGTTTCTATGCAAGCCAGGTGGGACTGGTGACTGCTGTGGTTAAGGGGGGGAGGGGGGACTCCCTTCACAGGGGCACCTCATTTAACCTTATTACTGAAAAAACGGACAAAACTCAGGGAGCCTTGTCACTTTGGCCGTCCCTGCTTGACCTCCTGTGTCTTACAAACGCTGATAAAAACCTGAGGTTAACGAGAGGATAGGAGTAGGCTGAGGGGAGTCTAGGAAATCTTGCCCCCCAAGTGGAAACTTCTAAACGGTTACTACAAGATCATGACTAGGAGTTGGGGCGCCTGGGTGGCGCAGTCGGTTAAGCGTCCGACTTCAGCCAGGTCACGATCTCGCGGTCCGTGAGTTCGAGCCCCGCGTCAGGCTCTGGGCTGATGGCTCGGAGCCTGGAACCTGTTTCCGATTCTGTGTCTCCCTCTCTCTGTGCCCCTCCCCCGTTCATGCTCTGTCTCTCTCTGTCCCAAAAATAAATAAACGTTGAAAAAAAAAAAAAAAGATCATGACTAGGAGAAATGTGCTCAGAGGGAAACGAAGACCGAGGAGAGTCCCAGGAAACACCCCCCACCCCCGGCAGGGTCGCCATCTTGAGGTGGCTATTCAGAAATGGATGGGGCGCCTGGGTGACTCAGTCGGTTGGGCCCCTGACTTCGGCTTAGGTCATGATCTCACGGTTGGCCAGTTCCAGCCCTGCATTCGGCTCGCTGCTGTCCGTGCAGAGCCCAGTTCGGATCTTCCCTCTCTCTCTCTCTCTTTCTCAAAAATAAACAAAAAATGGGATGCACAAAATGGGCACAGATGAGGTTAAAAGTTTGAATAGGGCAAAGGAACTCCCTGATGGTCCCCAACCTTAAACAGCCCCAAATAAGTTTGCTGTGTGTACCCCAGTTGGAAGGAATTAAAGAATTCAGAATCCCCAGGAGGTGGGGGAACCACTTTTTTCCCACATCCCACATTGTCAACGTTCAAAGAGGCACGTAATAAACAAAACCGGTCCTTGGTAACCGTCGATTTCTAAGGTAATGGCTTTGCACCCCGTAATCATCTGGGGAGCTATGAAAAGATATCCCCATTCTAGGGCACCTGGGTGGCTCAGCTGGTTAAGCCTCCGACTTTTGATTTCAGCTCCGGTCATGATGTCGCCATTGGTGAGTTCAAGCCCCGTATTGGGCTCCACGCTGACAAGTGTGGAGCCTGCCTTGGGATTCTCTCTCTCCCTCTCTCTCTGTCCCTTCCCTGCTCACACTGTCTTTCATTCTCTCAAAATAAACATTTAAAAAAAATTTTTTTTTAAATCCCTCCATTCTGATTTCTTTGGTATGACCTGGGCATCAGAATTCTTTAACTGGACCCAGGGGGTTCTAATAAGTGGCCAGGGGTGAACTGCATTGTTGTAGGGCAGCAGCTCAACCTTACATGTGCTTGCAAATCCCCAGGGGCTTTGGTGAGCTGCAAATTGACTCTGTAAATCTGGGTTGGGACAAGATGCCGCATTAAAAAAAAGAAAATTGGCCGATGGTACTGTAAATTGGTACAGCTTCTTAGAACAATCGACTATCAAACAAAATACAGCATACCTATATGCTCTGACCGGAGTTCTCCAATTAGGTAGTCTTTTTTTTTTTTTTTTTTAATTTTTAAACGTTTATTTTTGAGAGAGACCGAGTGTGAGCAGGGGAGGGGCAGAGAGAAAAGGAGAGACACAGAATCCAAAGCAGGCTCCAGGCGCCGAGCTGTCCGCACAGAGCCCGACGCGGGGCTCGAACTCACAAGCCGTGAGATCACGACCTGAGCTGAAGTCGGACGCTTAAGCGACTGAGCCCCCCCAGGCACCCCGTCCAATTAGGTAGTCTCTTATGAACATGTGCACCTATGTGCAAGATGACCCGTGTATGCAAAAATTCCTCACATTGGAGTTCGTGCACTGGCCTAAACGCCCATCGGTAGGGGACCAGGGAGATAAAAGCTAGGGCCTCCGAAAAATGCCATAGAAGACTCCATAGCTCAAGATCCAGTGAGGCCGGCCACATAGGCTAGTGGGATAATCCATAAAACACGCTGTCACATGGAAATAAGGTAGAAATGATAGGAATGTTTACAGACCTATTGCTGTAAATACAGACCATCTAGGGGAGGATATATGACCCACTGGGAACCGGGGTTGCCTTCGGGGAGAAGCAGGAGGTGGGGATTGAGCAAAAAACCCAGACTTGATTTAGTCAAACTTCCATGAACAAGCTTGTTTTGAGTGATGGGTGGGGGCAGAACAATTCAGCGAAGCATTTTTTTTTTAATGTTTATTTATTTTGAGAGAACTGGAGAGAGGAAGGGGCAGAGAGAGAATCCCAAGCAGGCTCTGTGCTGACAGCACAGACCCGGATGCGGGGCTGGATCTCCCGAACCATGAGATCATAACCGGAGCCTAAAGCAACAGTCGGATGCTTAACTGAGCCACCTAGGCGCCCCTCAGCTAATCATTTTCAAGGCAAAAAAAATGGGAATTTGCAGAGTCTTAATGAAGTCCTGTGGAGAAAGGTTGTTCTTCATAGTAAGCTGCTTCCTGGAATCCAAAACCTGGGGAGATTTCCTTCTGCTGTTTTCCAGGAGCACAGGGCTCAGGTAGCGTTCAATATCCTTGTTGGAGAGAAGGAACGAGGTGTATTTTTTCATGGCAAATCTTTTTGTACCTTTTTTTTTTTTTGAGAGTGTGCATGTGGATTGGGGGAGAAGGGCAGAGGAGGAGAGAGCATCCCAAGCAGGCTCCACGCTCAGCGCAGGGCCCAACACGCGACTCAACCCTACAGTCCCCGCAGCATGAGTTGAGCTGAAATCAAGAGTTGGACGCTCAACCGACTGAGCCCCCCGGGTGCCCCCTTTTGTACTTTGGAGTTCGGCCCCAAAATAAACTTAAATAGAAAGTTTGAAAATTTTACACGGATGAAAACAAGACCATGAATTCCAGAAACCCCTTTTCTTGCTACGGTTTAGAGTTCTTCCAAAATGGTTCTGGATGTAGAAGGAAGTCTTAGGCCGTGCTTATGGAAACTTGGGTGGAAATGCCGAGAGCTTAGAAATGTTCCCAGGGTTTTGATAACTCAGTTCTGAGTTTCACCCGTACAGATAAGCGGGTCAAGCCGGCCTACCACACCACAGAAATGGGCTCTATCTGTCTCGGGGATCAGTTTCGCAGGCAGGCATTGTATTCCGTTCCCACAAATGTGCTGTTTCCGAACCTCCGCTTGGACAAATGAGAACAGATCCTGAAATGGGAGATGTGCTCTAGCCCACGTGTATGCAAAAAAGAAGCAGAGGGACATTCATTTTCTGCTGAAAGGGATTTTGTGAAGCACTGCGTTTCTATGACACTGAGCCCTTGTTAACAGCCGACCGAGGATGATGTGATCGAGTTTGGGAATTTCCTCCACTTCAGGGGTCTGCTCTTTTTTTTTTTTCTTTTTTTTTCTTTTTTTTAAGTTTATTAAGTTTTTGAGAGCACAGGAGGGAAGGCCCGAGACCGAATCCTAAGCAGGCTCCACGCTGTCAGCATGGAGCCCGACGTGGGGTTCGAACTCACGAACCGGAAGATCATGACCTGAGCCGAGGTCAAGAGTCAGACGTCGAGCTGATGGAGCCACCCAGGCGCCCCTCTGCTCTTTTCCTAATACACGTTTTTGGACTCTTCTGTCATCAGCTGTGTCGGAGTTTGGCCTCTTGTTCTACAGGTGTTTCGGGCAGTGATTACGCATCCAAAAACGTGGGCCTTAGCAGGACCCGGGTTGTGCAGCCCATTTGTTCAGTTGATCTGCCTCTTAGCCCCAGAAACCTGATTGTGATTGCCACAGTTGACCCGTTCAATTCCCTGAATAGCTAAAAGGCTTCTTTTGCTAACGATAAAATGACAACAGAAAAGTTAGTCAAAATTAAATCCTCTCTAAGGAAGTGAACTATATATAGCTTCCTAAATAGTTAAGTGTAGCACATGGAGATTTCTCAGGACAAGGCTGGAGACCGACTGCTTGTGACCTCGACTCCCAAGTTCCCTACACGTGGACATGGCTGATGCTAACACAGTAAGGCCCGAGAGAGACCGGCAGTGCCCTAGGCCAGCCGTCGGCATGTAGCGTGCAGGCCTTCAGCGGCAGGAGCGGAGATCCACCCCGGTTGGGGACTAGTGCCTGTGCTTGGAAATCAGTATCGAGTGCAAGAGGAAACTGAGGCAGCCTGTGGTTGGGAGACACAACTTTCCTCTAATCCACAACATTACGATGTTCTTCCCACTTAAAAACATGAGGGATATTAGATATGCTTAGGCTCCCACACTTCCCAGCAGCTTTGCCAAAACTTGTCCTAAATTATTTTTTTTAACTTAGTTGGAGAACGAGAGTGCGCACGTGAGCCGGGCAGAGGCAGAGAGAGGGGGAGAAAACCCCAAGCAGGCTCTGAACTGTCAGCGCAGAGCCTGACTCAGGGCTTGAACTCACAAGCCGTGAGACCGTGACCTGAGCTGAAACCAAGAGCCGGACAGTTAACCGACTGAGCCACCCAGGCGTCCCCAGATTTTCTGCTTCTGTTTGCTAACTTGATTGCTGGCCCTGGGCCCTCTTGTCTCCTGGCCCCAGGCTGCTGGACATTTCCTGCCAGCCTTATGAGGAAGGTTACTTTGTTATATTCAGGTGCTCTGTGTTTCCCAATTCTAGTAAGTCTGAGTCTTGGGTGATTTCTGTTAGTGGAGGATACAGCCTTTGAGGATTGCGTTTTTAAGATTTAGATTCTGATGTCCCCAGCTGTTAGAGCACAGATTTAAGAAATTCCAGCAAGTTGCATTTTTCCTTTGACGGTCTAGAATTCTCTGTTGACTTGGGCATGTGGCATCCCGGGCTTTGTCTTTCTAAGTTGGGCTGACTTTTTGAGGGTTAGAGCCATAGGGTTGTTGGTGCAGGAGAGCAACTCCTAGGTTGAAAAGGACCCGGAACGTTGCCCTTGGCACAGAAGTCGCCGATAGTTCGGGTGTCTCTCGTTCAAATAGACCCACTGACTCTTCCCACGCAACTTCTCGACCCCCATTGTTGGGCTGCACAAATACAGCCGTCGTGCTTTCAGGTTCATTGCAGATTATGTTGTTGGAATGGAATTTTGCCACATCGCATATTGAATAATATTAGCGGAAAACAGTTTGAGCTCGAGACTCCTGTTTATTTTGAAGAGGAATCCTCTCTACATAGGAAATGGTAACCGTATTCTCTCCAGGGAGGGATATTGAGCGACGGGAGGACCCAGGCTGAGTGGGAGGTGGCCTTCTCCCTTGATGCTCCGGAATCTTTCCGATTTCTTTGTACTGAGGCAGTACTATGCTTTTTCTAAGTTTCAAAACAACGAAAAGTGGGGGCGCCTGGGTGGCTCAGTCGGTTGAGCATCTGACTTCGGCCCAGGTCACCATCTCCCGGCTCGTGAGTTCGAGCCCCGCATCAGGGTCTGTGTTGACAGCTCACAGCCTGGAGCCTGCTTCAGTTTCTAGGTCTCCCTCTCTCTCTCTGCCCTGTCCCACTGTTTCTCATGCTCTCTCTGTCTCTCGAAAATGAATAAACATTAAAAAAGTTAAAAAAAATGAATTAACTCCTAAAAAGTGACTAGACGATGAAAATGGGATTCTCCTTGGACTATGTGGATACCTTAGCATTACCTGGTTCATTGAATTCTCTGTCTGACCTGCTGCTGTCAGAGCTGTATGGTGACAGTCCTGACTGCTTGTCCCCTCCAGTGCCATTCTTTTTTGCAATCACGTAGACTCTGGTTGTCATTTTGCCTTCGTTCATTTGCTTCTGGGAAGAGGAATTAACTGGACTGCCTTTGCTTCCAGTGGTGGTCAGCTTTCAGTTAAAGATAGGCCTTTTTTTAATTTATTATTTCTTTGATTTTTTTTTTTAAAGCTTATTGATTTCTTTTGAGAGAGACAGAGACAGCGTGAGCAGGGGAGTGGCAGAGAGGGGGAGAGAATCCCAAGCAGGCTCTGTGCTCAATCCCATGAACGGGCAAGATCAGCACCTGAACCGAGATCAAGAGTTGGAAGCTTAACCGACTGAGCCGCTCAGGCGCCCTAAAGGTAGTCTTTAAAACATTCACGTACATGTATAGGCACAGAAGTACCTCAAAGAGAAAGTAACTGTGTAACATTACGATGTTCTTCCCACTTAAAAACATGAGGGATATTTTACTTTAAGAGCGGGGAGCTGCTAACAGAGGTACAACATTTCTAAACCAACATATGGAAAATATTACAGACCAAGACATGAATGAGTCCTGAATTAGATCCAGGAGATGTCCTGGTTATAATTATAAACACTTAATGAAATCACAGACCCAGAAATGTGGCAATATGAAACCCTCAGCTCTTAGCCAGAGGTGAGCAAAGATTTTTTTTTTTAATTCGAAAGCCAATGATTTATAATACTTCAAGTTGAACCTAGCCTTCTCGTTACATTTATTCATGAAAATGATAAATGGGCCGTTTCCCGATGAATGAACAGATTTCCTACCATTCGTTGGAAGATATACTACAAAAGGGGGAAAATGTCACTCAGCGAAACCTCTATGTTTCTTTACTTTCTGGACAACTGAAACTGACATGAAAAATGAGTCCCTTGTGAATGTTGAAGTTAGACCTCCCATCAGGACTCCCAAGGGTAGGATCTCAGGGATAGCAAAGCATAGAGGCACTAAATTACTATGTCGAACTTTCTTTTAGTTTTTAAATTTTATTTAAGTCCAAGTTAGTTAACATACCGTGTAAAAATGATTTCAGGAGTAGAATTTAGTGATTGCTCGCTTACATGTAACACCCAGTGTTCATCCCAACAAGTGCCCTCCTTAATGACCATCACCCATTGAGCCCCTCCCCCCACCCAACACCCTTCCAGCAACCCTCAGTTTGTTCTCTGTATTTAAGTCTCTTATGGTTTGCCTCCCTCTCTTTTTATCTTACTTTTCCATCCCTTTGCCTATGTTTGTCTGTTTCTTAAATTCCACATAGGAGTGAAATCCTGTATTTGTCTTTCTCTAATTGTGCTTAGCGTAATACGCTCTAGTCCTATCCACGTTGTTGCAAGTGACAAGATTTCATTCCTTTTGATCACCGAGTAGAGTGTGTGTGTGTGTGTGTGTGTGTGTGTACACACCACATCGTTATCCACTTGTCAGTCAGTGGACATTTGGGCTCTTTTCTATAATTTGGCTATTGTTAATAGGGCTGCTATAAACACTGGGGTGTATGTGCCCCATCGATCAGCATTTTTGTATCCTTTGGATAAATACCTAGTAGTGCAATTCTTGCGTCACAGGGTAGTTCTATTCTTAATTTTTTGAGGAACTTCCACCCTGTTGTCCAGAGTGGCTGTACCAGTTTGGCATTCCCACCAGCAGTGCAAGAGGGTTCCCATTTCTCCACATCCTCACCAACATCTGTTGTTTCCTGAGTTGTTCATTTGAGCCATTCTGACAGGTGTGAGGTGGTATCTCATTGAGGGTTTTGATTTGTATTTCCCTGACGATGAGTGGTGTTGAGCATCTTTTCATGTGTCTCTTAGCCCTCTGGATGGCTTCCTTGGAAAAGTGTCTGTTCGTGTCTTTTGCCCATTTCTTCACTGGATTATTTGTGTTGAGTTTGAGAAGTTCTTTGTAGATTTTGGATACTAACCCTTGATGTGATATGTCATCTGCAAATATCTCCTCCCATTCTGTTGGCTGCCTTTTAGTTAATTGCTTCCTTTGCTGTGCAGAAGTTTTTGTATCTTGATGAGGTCCCAATAGTTCATGTTTGACTATGTCGAACTTTCTGAACGGAGGCAGAGCAAGGCCTGTGAGGAGAGTATGGAGAGGGTCTGGAATACTACCCCCCGACATGGGAATGGAAGAGGCGGTGCCTATAAGCTTGCCGAGCCATTGTAACGTAATAGGAAACAGCTGCTGTCAGACCCAAGCGTTGAGCAGAGTTAAAAGCAGTGGGTCTCTGAGTTGCAAGCTGAACTTAGAGTTGGTCCTGGTAAAATGAGTCACCTTTCCAAACCTGCCATTTTTTCTTTCTCCTCAGTGCTGCTTTTGTATTTCAGCTTCGACAATATCTTGTCCCTCACAGTTGATTCTTTCCTACAATTCTCAGTCTCAAATTCTCTTCTCCCTCACAGTTCTTTCTTTCCCACAATGCCTTTCTCTCCCATGGTGCCCAGGCTCTGCTACAGTTCTCCATAGGTTCCTACAATTTGTTCTCCGTTTCTGCCACAATTTCCCATCAGCCCCTAGAATTCTCCCATTTTTTCAGAATTGTTTTTTTCAGTCTGTTGACATTCTCTCCGTGCTTCCCACAGGTCTCGCTGACATTCCTACAAGTTTCAACATGACAGTTTTTATCTCCATCGTTCTAGACTCTAACAATTTTGTTTTTGCTAAAATAACTTTATATCCTTTCCGCCAAGTCTCCGCTGCTCCAAGTCTGTTCTTCCCGTAACTTTTTGCATCTCTTATAATTCTCCAATTTCCCACAATTCTTGGTATTCTAATTGTCATCGCCTTCACAATTCCCCATTCTCTCTCAAAATGTTATTTTCATTCTGCTAATTCTCCACTAGTCCATTTCTCTTCCACACCCAGCTCCCACACACGATCGCCCCTTGTCTCCTGCAGTCGCCCCTCAATTTCTTTTTATTCTGATAATTCTCCATTCACATTTCTTCTGCCCATCTCTCACCATTCTTTCCCATAAATTTTCTTCTTTCCCACAAGTCCCTGCCATTCCCACAAGTCCCTGTATTTTATTTACTTATTTTTTTAGCATTTTATTTATTTTTTGAGAGACAGAGAGAGACAGAGCATGAGCGGGGGAAGGGCAGAGAGAGAGAGAGAGAGAGGGAGTCACAGAATCCGAAGCAGGCTCCAGGCTCTGAGCTGTCAGCCCAGAGCCCGACGCGGGGCTCGAACTCACGAACCATGAGATCATGACCTGAGCTGAAGTTGGACACCTAACCAGCTGAGCCACCCAGGCACCCCAAGTCCCTGGATTTTAATTCCCGTGCTCTCCCACAATTCCCCATCCTTCCCACAGTTATATGCAGTTCCCACAATTTTCTCTGTGATTCCCAGTATTCTAATTTCCATCTCTTAATTCTGCAGTCTTTTTCAGAATTTGAAAAAATGTTTATTTTTTTTAAACGTTTATTCTTGAGAGAGAAAGAGAGAGCGAGCCAGCGCACAGGCAGGGAAGGGGCAGAGAGAGAGAGGGAGGGAGACACAGAATCTGAAGCAGGCTCCTGGGGCCCGAACCCACAGACTCTGAGATCACGACCTGAGCCAACGTCTGACACTTAACCTACTGAGCCACCCAGGTGCATCTCAGAATGTATTTTCATTCTGATAAATCCCCACTCTGCCATTTCTCTTCTTCACAGAGCTTTCCAGTCTTTCCCACAATTCCCCTTCTTTCCCACTAGTCTTTGCTTCTCCCACAATATCCTTTCCTTTCGTAAGGATATTCCTTCCTTTGCTCTCCAAGTCCCCGTCCTTCCTACACTGAGACGCCACTCTCCTGTTGCTTCCTTTTCTCCCACAATTCTCTTTACAATTCCGAGTAATCCAATTTCCATCTTTAACTTTGCATTTTCTCTCACGGTTCCCTTTGCTCTGATAATCGTCCGTTTTCTTTCACAGTTCTCCTCTACCCCCAACTCTCCGTTTGTTCCCACAGTTCCCTGTCTCCCCACCCCCCAATTCTACATCCACCCCATAGTTGCGTGCAGCCCATAATTCTCCAGTCCCTCCCCCAATTCTGTCTTTACAGTTCTCGGGATTGGAATTCCCTGGTTAACGATGCAGCCTACCCACAGTTGCCCCTTCATGCTGTTCTGTCAAGGAAAGGAGCTTGTGCCAGAAGGGAAGCCATTTACTTCATCAAGAAAGTTGCTGTGAAAAAGGAAGTCATGCCCCCTGAGCACTGCTGAGAAACATGTCAGATTTGCTTTCTAGTACAAGCTTCTTATCCTGGTTTGGGCTAGTAACTAACGGTTCCTGGCCCTTGAGTAACTCTGCCCTTTACTTAGAGTCTAGGTCCCGTTGCATACAGGAACAGTTGCTGAGTCCGTAAGGAGAGAAAGGAATTAATGAATTTTGAAAAAGACTCATTCGATAGTGCTTAGGGAACATTGGTAACATGCCGGGCCCTGTGTTAAGTGTTGGGAATACAAAAGTGAGCACCCCGGATGAAGTCCCTGCTTGAGGGCCAGGGCCCTCAATCATGGCACAGGACATCTACCTGCTTGCTCAGAAATGTCTCATCCCTGACCACGGCCACCTTCGTGGAGCTCAGTACCAAAGCTAAGGTGTCTCTTGCGGGTCTGCGCACCTGGAAGTCTCCCCGAGGCAAAGTCAAGGAGCCGGTGAAGGTGGCCGCTGATGTAGGCACAGTCTAGGTGAGGCTAGCCTATCTGTGTCTATCAAGAGGAAGAATGAGGTGGGAGAAGCCATCCAAGAGAAGGTTGTCAAGCAAGAGGAACTCTTCATCACTGGCAAGTGAGGACCCACCTTCTTTGAGAGAATCCTAGCAAAAGAGGCCCGTCAGAAGACTTCGAAGGATCTGACACAGAACTGTTTGGACGTCTGTTTCATTCACTGGTCACCGGGATTGCAGCCTGGGAAGGACTTTTTCTCCAAAGACAATAAGGCAGTGGCCTCACCAGTAAATTAACGTTCTTGGGAGCCTGGGGGACCGTGGAGGAGCTGGTAGATGAGGGGCTGGTGAGAGCCTGTGCAGTCTTCCACCATTTCCAGATCAAAAGGCTCTTGAACAAACCCGGACTGAAATAGAAGCAAATACCCCACACGAGAAAAAATGGATCTAATACTGCCATTCCAAGGGCATCCCCGTTACAACTGACAGCCTTCTGGGCTCTCCTGAAGGACTCTGGGCCAAGTCCAAGGACTTTTCGCTTCTGGAGGGTCCCAAGACCAAGGTGATTGATGCAGAGCCCAAAAAACCCACAGCCCAGGGTCTGATTCAGTTCCCCATCCAGGGGAAGAGGGTTGGAATCCCCAAGTCTGCGACAGTGGCATGCATTGTTGAGGACATCAAGGCTTTTGACTTTAAACTGAGTAATGATGAGATGGTGACCATACCTAACTCAGTAGAACTGGAGGGCCAAGCACTGTGGATTCTAGCTCTCACTTAGAGGATTTATCCCTTTAGTGCAGACTTATTGAAGCTGAATCTCTTGATAAGATTACCTGGGAGGTGCTCTCTCTTGACTTGACTGCAGTGTAACTCTCTCTACCCGAGTCCCCTTTTAGCCAAGCCGATCTGCAATCCCAGTGACCCTGGCCTTGCTGTAGGCCAGAATCTAGGCACGGTTGTGTCTAGGTCAGTACGGTTAGCTAGGAGCAGATTATCACAGGGAGATCGAACTGATAAACAAATTACCATCTTTTTTTCTTTTTTTCAATCATTTGATCCGATCACTGGGGAACACCGTAAGGATTTGAGGATTAAAAAAAAAATAAAAGACGAATAATGGCACAAAAAATAAGTCCCTCCTCTTGTGGAATTTATGTCTCAGTAAACAAATTGCTCGACTTTTGCACAATCCAACACAGAATTTCCAAGTGCGAGAAACGCCGTGAAGAAAATGAAGCAGGTGGCGTGGCAGAGATGGAGGGGTGGTGACGCTACCCAAGGTGGGGTGTGGGGAAGCCAGGTTGGAGCCCCCGGGAGCTTGTCAGAAAGGCAGAATCGCAGCCTCGCACCCCCAGCCCCTTGAACCACGGAGTCGCAAGTCTGCATTGTAACAGATGGGCCTGCACGGTACAGATTGAGAGCTTTGGATACAGCCTCAGATGTGGTCATCTGGAAAGACTTCTCCAAGGAGGTGACATCTGAGCTGGAACCTGAATGGTGCGAAGGACCCAGCCAAGTAAAGATGAGGACAGAGCGTAGTCCCGACCGTGGGATCGGCAAAGGAAAGCCTTCTGCGATGAGGACGAGCAGAGGAAGGTCCGTGGGGCCTGCAGAAAGGGTGGCCTGAATGAATGAAGACAGCAACCCCCGCCCCTTACAGTTCAGGATTTCTTACTCACCAGGACCCGCCCTCTCTGTCACATCTGTATCGAGGGCCAGGTTATCATTCTGTTTAATATTTTCAACATTAGGGGCACCTGGGTGGCTCAGTCGGTCAAGCGTCCGACTTCAGCTTGGGTTACGATCCCACGGTTCGTGATTTCGAGCCCCGCATCAGGCTCCAAGCTGACAGCGCGGGGCCTGCTTGGGATTCTCTCTCTGCCCCTCCCCCACTTGCATTCTGTGTCCCAAAATAAATAAAAAAAATTCAACATTATAAAAACTTCAGAGGATAGATCAATAAATGATCATTTGAGTCTTTCCTCGAACTCTTAAAAAAAATTGACTCCCTTGACCATTCAAAGAATGCTCTAAAATGGTGGATGATGGTGTCTTCATTTGGATCAGTCCCCACGTCTTATCTGAACCCCAGTTCCGTGCTTCCACGTGTACCCAGGACGTCACTTGTTGAATGTTTCTCTTAACTTCCAGCTAAACCTGTTCGTGACTCGACTCTGCGTTTCTCCTACCAATGTGACCCTTTTTTAGCTGCTTGCTGTCTCCCCGTGGGAAGTTCATTGGCTCATTTATATCTGATATCAAATCTTACTGGGTTGTTTTTTCTTGGCTCCTTCGACCTTTTGCCTTCAATCCCTACTGCCAGAATCCTAAAGCCATCATCTTTCCAACAAGGTCTAGGTTCTCCATCCCCATAGATTCCAATCCCTGCTCTCCATTTCTAGGAACGAACAGGACACTTAAGGGTGAAAGGGTCTGTCCTTTACTCCAGAATTAAGATGCAGGAAGAATTAAAAAAAACAAAAAACAAAAAACACCACAGGTCTAAACTCAGGGTAGCACCTTCATAACATAGAAAGTATGGGCTGCCGTCAAAACCCATATTTTGGGGCGCCGGGGTGGCTCAGTCGGTGAAGCGTCCGAGTTCGGCTCACGTCATGACCTCACCATTCGTGGGTTCGAGCCCCGCGTCGGGCTCTGTGCTGACAGCTCGGAGCCTGGAACCTGCTTCAGATTCTGTGTCTCCCTCTCTCATTCTGCCCCTCCCCTGCTCACACTCTGTCTCTCTCTCTCTCTCTCTCTCTCTCTCTCTCTCAAAAATAAACATTAAAAACGTAAAAACCCATATTTTATTTCAAACGCCAGTCCAGTCTCCATCCGCTCCGAACTCCCAATAATAATAATAAAACACGTTTAGGCTCCCTAAAGTCTGGCACTGTAACCTTCGTGCCATCAGCTTTCTCTCCAAATAGAGATTCTGGCGACTTAAATGCCAGAGGCTCCTGGTAGCTGCTTTAGACTGATTTTGAATGGCAACATGTATAATGCTCAGAGGCTGAGCTTTGCAGAACCGCTAACTATATTCTTGGTGTCCTCTTCCACTGACCACAACGCGGGAGTCATTTTAATGGGACTTCCCTTTTTCTTCTACGAGAAGGGCAGAGCGGCTACTACAGTGACAGGCCTCCATTGGCTGAACGGTGGGAAAAGGCATTTTGACAGGAAATAAAACCCTCTGATCCCCGACGAGGCCCTCACGCTCAAAATGTTTATCACCCAGTTGAAGGTTGGGAGCTTGCACTTGGGATCGATCAATGGACATTTGGGCTCTTTCCATACTTTGGCTATGGTCAATAGGGCTGCTATAAACATGGGGTGCATGTGTCCCTTCGAAACAGCACACCTGTATCCCTCGGATAAATACCTAGTAGTGCCATTGCTGGGTCGTAGGGTCGTTGTACTTCTAATTTTTTGAGGAACCTCCACACTGTTTTCCAGAGAGGCTGCACCGGCTTGCATTCCCCCCAGCAGCGCAAGAAGGATCCTCTTTCTCCGCATCCTCGCCAACATCTGTTGCCGTGGCCCCGTGATTTAACTTCACAGGCGACTTAGGTCTCTCTCAACTCTCAATCCAAGCGTGAGAGACGCGTCCTAGCCGTGGACAACATAGTCTGGAGATCGCACATCAAGGTTGGTCTGCTAAGATGTGGAAATGTGCAATGACAGAAATGAACGTGTGTGAGTGTCGCTGGCTGGGCTCACTGGGGATCTTCCTTCTACGACAGGGATTGGCAAACTGTGGTCTATGGGCCACATCCTCTCCACGGTCTGTTTTTGTCCGTTCCGGGAGCTGAGAATGGCTTTTACATTTTTAAATGGTTGAAAAAACATCAAAAGAGTGTTTCTCAACACCCAAAAATTACGTGAAACTGAAATGTCAAGGTCCATAAATAAAGTTTTACTGGAACATGGCCACATTCGTGCATGTTTGTATCAACTATGACTGCTTTTGCTCCACCCCTGCAGGGTTGAGTAGTTAGGACAAAGACCACATGACCTGCAAACCCTAAATTATTTGTTCTTTGGCCCTTTGCGCACAAGTTTGCCAACCTCTACTCCATAGGACCATCTTTCCGTTACTCTTGTCTCTCTCCGAACTCCTGTGGCCAGAGCCCTGGGCCGTCTGCTCCTCAGAAGGTCCAAAAAGCATGTGCCTCTTGGTTACATTGTATAGATGTGCAGTAGCCTAGGTCTTAAGCAAAAGGAATTCTTTCTTTTTTTTTTTTAATGTTTGTTTATTTTGATAGACAGCATGTGCACGCGAGTAGTAGAGGGGCAGAGAGGGAGAGGGGGGATCCCAAGGTCCGCCTGGTCAATGCAGAGCCTGATGTGGGGCTCCACCTCACAAACCATGAGATCATGACCTGAGCTGAAATCAAGAATCAGAATCTTGCCCGACCGAGCCACCCGGGTGCCCCAAGAGTTCTTGAGGGTTCTACATATCCTAGGCCAGAGTAAGAGCTAGCGCTAGCCAGTGGTGAAGAGACCGAGCGTGGATGTTTGCCGGAGATGCTTAGAGTACCCCACTTCTCCCAGGACACTTGGCAGGGTGAGTGACTGGGGTGGGGTTAGGGCAGTCATGGAAGATCCGGGTTTGGAGGTTTCTGATGCTGTTCATCTTTAGGCACAGTCGGTAGCCTAGCTGAGCCCGTGGGTGATCAACAGAACCTCTCTGGGATCATCTGTATAATCGGGGGGCGGGGTCGAGCCACTGCCCTGGAAAGACCCGTGGGCAGCAGGCCGTGCAACTGTCCCCTTCCGAGTTGTGGTGTCAGGCAATACTGGTTGCGGAGCGGGGCCTGTCGGAGGATGTGTATATCTGCTTCGCGAGCCCGGGTGTGTCTAGATCGTCCAACTTTCAGAGAGAGCTTCGGTTTCCAAGTTACCAAAGCCCTCGGCCCCCTTGAATGGTCCAGTCCTGTCTGACCAGACCCCTTCCCGGTGCGTTGGAGTTGAGGAGGTGTGGAAGAGGTCCACGCACTCCCCCGTTCGTCGGGGTTGCGGATTGTCTCTCTGACTCATTTGAGCACAGCTTCGGGCTTCCCGCTTGCCTGCCACCTCTTGCCATGTGACTTTCAGATGGAACAGGAAGTTCCTTCCCTTCTCCCACATCTCTGACCCATCCGGACAACTCTGTCCCACCTGGGAGCAGACATCAGCAGCACTCCACGCACCTGCCCTCGGCCCCCTCGGCACCCTTTACATTTGGGGGCACGGTGCCTCCAGTGTGCGTGACCCTCTGAGAGCACCCGCATTTCTTTGTAGGCAGAGCCGCGAAGGGTTCTACTGCCGGCGGAATTTCCAGAACGGGGGTTTCCTCTCTGAAGACCATCGCGCTTGTTCACAGGTACTGTTTGTTCTTGGGGGGATGGCAGGAAGAAGGCGTGGGAGAAAATAAGAACATAAGACATGGAAGTATAATCCATTTGGATTAAAAAACAAAAGTTCATCTGTCAAGAGGAAATGAACACAGGTTACCCTGGGAAGAAAACCGTTGGTGTAGAGAAGTCTCCCCTCCTGCCCATGAATATGCCCCTCTCTCTGATAACCTGAAAAATAACTTCGTTTGTATTTACCAGGCTGCCAGGGTTTGATCCTGATTTCTTTGCTTTCCCGCGAGGTGACTTGGGGAAGGTTCTGGATCTCTTCAGACGTTCGCTTCCTAAGCAGGGAACATGGGGGATGCTAAGGGTTCTCCGGTGACAGGCTGGTCTGGTGATTAAACGCAAAGGTGTATGCCAAGTCTTTAGAGAGAGTTTGGCCCATAGTAGGAGCTCATATGGTGGTTCTTGTTCCCCTGCAGTTGTCTTTCTCCGTTCTTTTTTTTA
The DNA here is from genome assembly GCF_016509475.1 of Prionailurus bengalensis. NCBI lineage: Eukaryota > Metazoa > Chordata > Mammalia > Carnivora > Felidae > Prionailurus > Prionailurus bengalensis. The sequence continues at coordinate 10,384,397 of NC_057361.1, forward strand.
AATAGGCTTCACACCCAGTGTGGGGCCTGACCTCAGGACCCTGAGATCGAAACCTGAGCTCAGATCAAGAGTCAGACGTCCCTCTTTCTCCTTTTTTAAACTTATTTACAGACCCACTTGCAACTTGACCGTCACTCTTTCGCAAACCGTAGCCCTTCTTGAACTCAGTGCTACGATAGTAAATGGAATCATCTCGGGGTCTTTTAGAGAAACACTGAAAGCCGGAAGCCACTGATCTATCTACCTCCAACCAATTGGATCAGAATCTCTAGAGATGAGTCCTAGGGTCTAACTCCTACTTTTGGGAGAGGCCGGCAGATGGTCCTAGTGGACGGGCAGGATCCAGGACCTGCTGTAACCATAAGCTGGATTCCTCTCCCAGAGCCCCCCGGAGCTGCACTAGAGAAGCCTTCAGGGGGCCTACCTGCCCAGCCCAATGGCCTTTTTCTCATCATCCTTGATCTCCTTGAATTTGTCCACATACTGGAACACTCCCTCGAAAGTTTCCCTTTCATTTTTATGTTCTCTCCTTCCCCGGTCTTTCCTACTCTGTCTTCTTCAGTACCCTCTTCCCCTCCTGCCCTCCCAGATGGGGCCTTGTGAACACCACTCTGACCTCTGCTGCGAGCCCGTGACTTGTGTCTCTAGCTGCCTGTTAGACACCCTGGCGGGCCCTTCGCTTTGGCCCATCTCGTGATCAGAACCTTGGCTTGGCCATTGATCAGCAGGGAGACTTTGGGCCAATCACTTAACCTCTCCATGCCTCAGATCCCTTCCCTGTACAATGGAGGTAACAACATTGAGTACTTCCTAGGGTTGCCAGGAGGAATGAGAATTAAGTTCGTTAATTCGAGTAAAGAGTTTAGACCGGTACCTGGCCCACGGTCGTCCCACAACTGGGATCTGCTTGTTGTATTATTCATGCTATGTTCATTGCTGTGCTTAACCACCTCCCAGTGCCCCACACCTCCCACCTCAGCACCACCGGCATTATCTGTGAGCCACACACACGGCAAGCTTACTGTGGCACAAACGTCCTTGAAAGCCGTGCGTTAATTCTCACCACCATCTTGGGAAGTCAGGTAGTGTTATCCTCACTAACCTGGGCACCGGAGAGGTTGAGTAATTTGCCCACGGCCACACAGCTGGTAAGATGCATGGCCGAAATTTGAGCCCAAGTTAGATTCCAAAGCCTATACTTTCTCTACTATGATAGGAAGATGATTGAAAATGTCACGTGTTCATCTTGAATATGGTTAGCCTTTTTCGATAACTCAAACCTGGGGTGACCAACCATCCCAGTTTGCCCTGAACTGAGTGTTCTCCTAAGACTGGATTCTCAGCGCTAAACCAAAAAGTCCCAGGCAAACGGAGACAAATTGGTCACCCTATATAATCTTACCCAAGCTCTCCCCACCCACCTCCAAAGAAAGTAACCTTGGTCTAAGTTACCTACAAAATTGCCTTAACTTTGTCCACAGAGCTGAAACGGTAGTGTGATACTTGTGAGTCATAATAAGAAATATTTATATGGTCTTCCAATGCTGGTTCCTGGCGCGGAGATCCTAAGACCTTTGGAATTTCCTCGGCAATGAAAAGCGTTTTTTGTTAAGTGAATGGCGTGACTTTGGGGAGGGGTTTAAGGATGGGGGCTGGTTGCCAGGGGAACCGAGCAAGTGCGCGAGGGTTGGAACTTTAAGTCCCTTTGCGGGGGGGGGGGGGGGGGGGGGGTGAGGGGGAAGGGGCCGGTGATGGAATTCAGTCTCCAATAGTCAGTAATGTAATCGATCAAGCCTATGTCGCAGAGCCTCCATAAAAACCCAAGAGGACAGGGTTTGGAGAGCTTCTGGGTTAGTGAACACATGTGGTTGCAAGAAGTGACATGCTCAGCATAGAAGCTCCGCGCCCTTTCCCCTCGCCTTGTCCGATGAACTCTTCGATCTGGCTGTGCCACGCTTCTATTCTTTCCTAATACACCGGTGATCTAGTAAGTAAAATGGTTTTTTGGAGTTCTGGGAGCTGCTCTAGCAAGTTAAACCCAGGGAAAGGATCGTTGAAACCTCCAGTCCTATAGCTTGCCGGTCAGAGGCACGGGTGACAACTGGTACTTGGGACTGGTGCCTGAAGTTGGTGGCGGCAGTCTTGGAGGACTGAGCCCTTAACCTGTGGCATCGGATGTTACCTCTGGGTAGACAGTGTCAGAGAATGGAATTGAATCTGTGGGGCACTTGGTCAGTGTCCTCCGAGAACTGAGTGAATCGTTTTGGTGGTATTAGAAAAATAAACACACGTGGGAGCTAGTAGTAAGAATATCAGCTGGGGGCGCCTAAGCGGCTCAGTCAGTTAAGCGTCCGACTCTAGATTTCAGCTCCGGTCGTGATCGCGCGGTTCGTGAGTTCGAGCCCCACACCCGGGCTCCGTGCTGACAGTGTGGAGCTTGCTTGGGGTTCTTTCTCTCTCCTTCTCTCTCTGCCGCTCCTGTGCTCACTTACTGTATCTCTCAGAATAAATAAAATAAACTTTACAAAATTATAAACATAAAAAAAAAAATTACCAGCTAGCCATGTGATGTTAGTTGTTTTAGCCTCTCTGATGGAAAATCAATCTTCTATCTTAACAGTTAATTTGTTAATAGCCCTCCCTAGTCAACATAGATGGTTCCAATATATTCATTTAAAAATTTTTTTAAGGTCTTGTTATTTATTTCTGAGAGAAAGAGACAGAGTGTGGGCGGGGGAGGGGCAGAGAGAGAGGGAGACACAAAATCCAAAGCAGGCTCCAGGCTCTGAGCTGTCAGCACAGAGCCTGACGCAGGGCTTGAACTCACAAGCTCTGAGATCATGACCTGAGCCGAAGTCGGGTGCTTAACCGACTGAGCCACCCAGGCGCCCCCCAATATATTCGTTTTTTAAAGTTTATTTCTATTTCGGTAAATTTGGGTTGGGGAAGTACTTTATTTTGTTGGGGTTTTTTTAACGTAAAGAATTTTTATTTTAAAGTGTGTGAGCAGGGGAGAGGAATGCCACCCAGGTACCCTTGCTTTGTTCAAATTTAAGAACTCTATTACAGAGAAGTAGAAATAAATTGTGATTTAAAACAAAAACAAACTGATGGGCATCTGGGTGGCTCTGTCGGCTGAGCATCTGACTTCAGCTCAGGTCATGATCTCATGATGAGTTTGAGCCCCACGTCGGGCTCTCAGCTGTCAGCACAGAGCCTCCTTTGGATCCTCTGCCCCCCCCCCCCGCCTCTCCCCTGCTTGCGCGTTCTCCCAAAAACAAAACATTAAAAAAAATTCAAGGGGCGCCTGGGTGGCTCAGTCGGTCGAGCGTCCGACTTCAGCTCAGGTCATGATCTTGCGGTCCGTGAGTTTGAGCCCCACATCAGGCTCTGTGCTGACAGCTCAGATCCTGGAGCCTATTTCAGGTTCTGTGTCTCCCTCTCTCTCTGACCTTCCCCCACTCATGCTCTCTCTCTGTCTCAAAAATAAATAAAAACATTTAAAAAATTAAAAAAAGAAAAAAAAAAAGAATCTAACTGGTTTGGAAATCACACCTCAGAGTGTCTTAGTTATCAAACCAGTGCCCCGTATATAGAACCGGTATTTTTATTTTTATTTTTATTTTTTTAATTTTTTTTTTCAACGTTTATTTATTTTTGGGACAGAGAGAGACAGAGCATGAACGGGGGAGGGGCAGAGAGAGAGGGAGACACAGAATCGGAAACAGGCTCCAGGCTCTGAGCCATCAGCCCAGAGCCCGACGCGGGGCTCGAACTCACGCACCGCGAGATCGTGACCTGGCTGAAGTCGGACGCTTAACCGACTGCGCCACCCAGGCGCCCCAGAAACCAGTATTTTTAAAACCTATTATCTACTCTGTCTGGTCACATTAGATTTCAAGTATTTAAGCTGTATTTCGGTTAACTCTGAAGACTAAAGTGATAGTTTTCGAAAGGTCAAAAAAATCATGGCTCCCCTAAAAATGTAAGACGAACGCGTGTTAAAGATTTAACTCATCGCTGTGGGAACTAGGACAACGCTACAAGTAGCTCGGGAGAAATCAAAGAACAGACACACGTAGACCAGGAATGTTGAAATGAACGTGCCTCCATTTGCAGGATGGTACAGGTCTGTGGACAGTAACGATTACGCGCTGTGACCCGTCGTCTACAACATGTAGTCGAATAGCTCACAGACTCTGAAAAGCTAGAGTCAGGAAACCAGGAAGGGTGCCATCTAAACACACTGCTTTCCACTGGAGCACAAATGTTTCTCTGTCCCCACCATACGACAACATTTTTTGACCGAGATTTCCCCTTGGCGTGGCCGTGAGTGTTGGGGATCTTCTGTAGCCGAAGAATAAAACCTGAGGAGGTTTATTATGGAAAAACAAGGAGGCTTTTACTAAACTTCTTAGAAAGCCTTGACCGAATCCTTGCAATGAATACTGACGTCATATTTGTCGTGCTGCAGAAAATTCGGTCTCCCCAAATGCATCCTCTTTGGTATGGTAACCAACGGTACAACTGGGAGATTCAGTCCTAGTTGACCCCCAAACTCCAAAACCCGTGTTGGTTTTGAAGGGGGGGGCTGTAGTGTGGTGGTATGGAAGGAGCTTTGGGAGTTCAAAGCCTGGATGCCACTCTAGTTGTGGGCTTGGGACACATCTAAAATAAAAAAAAATTGAGGGCGCCTGGGTGGCTCAGTCAGTTAAGCGTCCGACTTCGGCTCGGGTCACGATCTCGCGGTCCGTGAGTTCGAGCCCCGCGTCGGGCTCTGGGCTGACGGCTCAGAGCCTGGAGCCCGTTTCAGATTCTGTGTCTCCCTCTCTCTCTGACCCTCCCCTGCTCATGCTCTGTCTCTCTCTGTCTCAAAAACAAATAAACGTTAAAAAAAAATTTTTTGGGGGGCGCCTGGGTGGCGCAGTCGGTTAAGCGTCCGACTTCAGCCAGGTCACGATCTCGCGGTCCGGGAGTTCGAGCCCTGCGTCAGGCTCTGGGCTGATGGCTCAGAGCCTGGAGCCTGTTTCCGATTCTGTGTCTCCCTCTCTCTCTGCCCCTCCCCCGTTCATGCTCTGTCTCTCTCTGTCCCAAAAATAAATAAACGTTGAAAAAAAAAATTTAAAAAAAATTTTTTTTAAATAAAATAAATTTAAAAAAACCCATTCCAACTCTCTGATGACCTCTAACACTAGATGGGTTTTTGCCTTGTACTAGACACCATTCTAAAGTCTGAGTTTGTATTAACTCACTTACCTTCACAATGACCCTGGGAGGTAGCTTCTTCCCGTTTCACAGCTGCGGAAATTAAAAAAAACAAGTCGAACTCCCCCCATGTGATACAGCTAGTAACAGGTGGGACTTTAACCTCCATTCTTTAACCCAGATCATTCACGTGGCCCTATCTGGCCCTGATTTTTATGTCATAAAAGCCAAAACAAAACAAAGACGGGTGACACCAGAGAAAAATGGGACCAACTTCTTTAGAAGTTTGTCTTCCAAGACTTGTCTTACAATTCACCATTTCCCGTGTCTGTACTTCGATGAATATGTACGGGAACCAGAGTTCTCAGTTGGCCTGGAATCCGTTTGAGTTGGACAGAACAGTAAAGGCACCAAAAAAGAATCCTTGCATAAATGATTGGGCGGCAGGCTTGGACCCACCTCCTTCAGAGGTGGCGTCTTCTATCTGTCCGCACTTGCACTTAAATCAGAATACCAACCTTCTAGATGGCTCCTATCCCCAGAGTATTCCCACGAACCCTTGGAGACTGGTGAAGAAATGCCATCGTTGAAAGATCCCAGAATTCGCAGTTTGAGACCGATCGCTTGATTTCTGAGTCTTAAAAGTCCAGCTATATTGGGTCTCACAAATACCTGCTTGCAGCCGTCTTGTTACCGGAAAACAGGTCAGGCAAAATTCGGGGTGATGAGGCCAGAGCGAGGCTGCACGTCAGTGGTATCGTTAGCATTCGGGTGACACCTGACGGGTTTGGGTCCGGGAATCAGAGATTCTCGGCTTAGCCCCCGAAGCCGGAAGCAAAACTCGGCAATTCACGGCAACTACCCGGCAGGCATTTTCCTCCTTTGACGACGAGGAGGAGGGGGTCTCATGCTGCTTGATTGCTAAGGTTTGCACTTGTATGTTTCTATCCTTCAGGACTGATACGAAGCGTTAGATGGCTGTTTTGCATGTGTTTCCTATAATTGCTGCCCCTTGCCGTTGTATCCAAAAGAGACCAAACGTTATGCTACTTTAAAAAATGTTTATTCTTTGTTTCTTTGATTTTTTTTTTAATGTTTATTTTTGAGAGAGCGCGCGAGCAGGGGAGGGGCAGAGAGAGAGGGAGACACGGGATCCGAAGCAGGCTCCAGGCTCCGAGCTGTCGGCACAGAGCCCGATGCGGGGCTCGAACTCGCAGACTGCGAGATCATGCCCTGAGCCGAAGTCGGATGCTTAACTGACTGAGCCACCCAGGTGCCCCTAAAACTTGGTTAAGTGTTAATTTAAAAGGTATGTTGTAGAAAGTAGGTGCTGTTTAAATAAATGGTATGTAAATCTCCAGTTTTGTTGTTCTGTGGCTATAAAGCCAAATTAAGGGCTTTGTATGTAACGGGATGTCCCCCGCGCCAAAAAAAACCAACTAAAAGCAAAAGTTCTATTACTTGCATATTTACCTACTTGTTCATCATCTGCTTTCCCTCATAAGGAAGCTCTCAGAGTAGGAATTTTCTCTTGTTCGGTGCTCTGTTCTACAGATGGGTGCTGGGGACATCGTTTGCGTGAAAGAGAAAACACAATCAACTTTTCAACAGCTTCCAGCACAAACATTTCCATCAGCCTTATGTTGTATTAGTAATTCCTGAAAATAGGCCATCATCTACAATGTTTTACTAATTAACTTACATTAATGGAGCCCAGTAGCAAACGTGAGGTATCTTATTTTCATAGTATGAAGATTATTTCACATCAACCAAATTTTAGTACATATTTTTCTGTATTTTTTTTTTTTATTTTTTAGGGAGAGTGCACGCAAGCAGGGGAGGGGGGCAGAGGGAGAGACGGAGACTCTTAGGCAGGCTCCATTCTCAGTGTGGAGCTGTACATGGGGCTCAATCTCATGACCCTGGGATCATGACCTGAGCTGAAATCAAGAGTCAAACGCTCAACTGACTGAGCCACCCAGGCGCCCCTGTTACATATGTTTCTATTTGGCAAAGAGATCTATGAAATACAAAATAATTGTTATGTTGTGTTTCTACCATAAGCTTCCAATTACATAAATTCTTGTCTCCGGCGTTCAAGTATCAGGAATTTGACGAAAGAAAAATTCTAGAATTTATAAACATCATAAATCTGTCATTTAGGGAATTAAAAAAAATTTTTTTTAATGTTTATTTTTGAGGGAGAGGGAGAGAGAATCACAAGCAACAGAGAGCCCAGTGCAGGGCTCGAACCCATGAACTGTGAGATCATGATCTGAGCTGAAGTTGCATGCTTACCTGACTGAACCACCCAGGTGCCCCCCTAGGGAATTTATAGTTTAATTTTACAAGGTGTATTTTCTTCATTTTCATACCAGACAAATATTACGCCATACCCAAAACACCACATGTTGAAATAAGTTCAGTAAAATGAAAGGTGTGGGGCCAAGCAATAAATTGAGGATTAGATTTATGGGTTTTATCCTCTTGCTTATAGTCAGACTAGGATAACAGGTTGTACCAAAATGGCCACTGAAGAAGACCAAAGCACCTCACTGTTCTCAAATTGGCTGTGGGGAACCTCTGAATTCATATATACAATAGAGTTTATGTTAGATGGGCTTCCAAGGAGGGCCCCAAAGCTCAGATGGAAATGTTTCTACTAGAAGATACGTAGGTATCTCGTTTAGGGTTTCCCCAGAGGCAAGGGGGTGAATGCCAGGAGGTTACTTGGAAGGTGATCGTGGGAAGTTTTGGCGAGGGAGTGTGGAAATGAGATGGGTAGGAGAAGAAAGCCAGTAAAGAGTAAATTATCAAGCCAGCATCCGTGCTGGGCGTCTGGTGCTCAGTCCCCCTGGGGAACGCCAGGAGTCCGTGTAGAGCTCTGCCAACCAAGAGGTGAGGTATCTGGGGTGTTGAGTCACCAAATCCCTGTCCGTTACTAGTTTAGTTGTCATCAGTGACTACAAAGCCCTTTGATGAAGAGTGGCAAGGGTTCAAGGTAAGCAGCCCTCGGCAATGAACAGAGAGTGCCACAAATTTTGTCAATGTTTGTTTATATTTGAGAGAGACAGAGTGCACGCAGGGGAGGGGCAGAGAGAGAGGGAGACGCAGGGTCCGATGCAGGCTCCGGGCTCCGAGCTGTCAGCCCAGAGCCCGACGCGGGGCCCAAACTCACAAACCGTGAGATCATGACCTGAGCCAGAGTCGGATGCTTAACCGACTGAGCCACCCAGGCGCCCCTGCTGCCATAGATTTTAAAAGGTCGACGGATGAACTGTTTCTTTCAATTCCTCTGTGCATTTCCTTTGCCCCATGAGAATAAACTGCGGGGCCAGGAAGAACACTTACCAGGTGACCTCATTCTTTTTATTTATTTATATTTTATTTTAGAGGATGAGCATGGGGAGGGGCAGAGGGAGAGAGAATCTTTTTAAAGTTTATTTATTTTGAGAGAGCGCGCACGAGCAAACGAGGGAGGGCCAGAAAGAGAGGAAGAGGGAGAATCCCAAGCAGGGATGTGGGGCTTGAACTCCCACACCGTAAGATCATGACCTGAGGTGAGGTGAAGAATTCACCTGAGGTGAAGTCAAGGGTCGCTCAGTGGATTGAGCTACCCAGACGCTGAGAGAGAGAGAGAGAGAGAGAGAGAGAGAATATATCTTAAGCAGGCTCTACACTCAGCACAGGGCCCAATGTGGGGCTCGATCCCAGCGGAAATCAAGAGTCAGATGCTCCAGCAACAGAGCCATCCAGGTGCCCTCATTCTATCCCCATTTTTATATTTTACTACCTCTAGTAGTAAATACCTCCAACATCTCAAGGCCGACTCCAGGTTGGAGCTCTCTGTACCCATTTTCCTGTCTGTGAAGTGGGAGGCGTGGACCATGTGATCCCCCGAATTTCTTCCATCTTAAGATTCAATGTTTGATGCAAATGAATGTCTCCTTTTCTTATTAGAAGAGGTCAGTGCAGGTTGGCCAGACTGGGCAAAAGGTAGGAGGTGGAATGTGATAGTGTTTTAGTCCAGACCCTTCTGGATGCAGGAAATAAAAACTCACTCAAACTAGCTCAGGGTCAGAGAACGTCTATTAGAAGGATCCAGGGACTCCTAGAGACAGAGAGCTCAAGGAACAGAAGAATCCTAAAACTAACTTGAGATAGACAGTGATATGATATAGACAGTGATAGAGAGACAGCTAGTTACAGGTATATAGATGGAATTATAGAGATGTAAATATATAGAGATACTATCATAGACCTAAGGATGTCGATAGCTACACATATAGAGAGAGAATTACACACAGAGTGATAGAGGTATAGCGATAGACTTATGGACATGTCGATACAGATATGGTGTTAGATAGTCATGGATACATGGAGAGAAACATACGCAGAGAGGGATAGACATAGAGCTATATAGAAATAGGTGCACGTGGGTGTAGTTGTAGAGATACTGTGACACAGGGTTATATATATGTCGCTAGATATGTAGATTGTGTATAGATATTGATATGGATACGGATATAGACATAGATGCAGATAAAATGGGTAAGAACCACCTAGTCCCTCAGCATTTGCTCCCTTTCTGCTCAGTGGCCTTGTTACTCCTCTCCCCGGTCAGTCCCCTGCCCTAACATCGGCTTGGACATGCTTGACTTGTCCCATGCCACTCTCCAGTTGAGCGACAGACTAATGACCTTAGTGTTCCAATTCCAAAGTCTTGGAGAGGAAAAGCATGGCTTGTATATCCACCCTGGTCCAATCAGCCACAGCCAAGGACTGGTGAGTCACAGGGCACAAACGTGACTACTAAGCCTACTGTGTTTTTAGTACTGAAGGGAACTAGTTTTAAAGTTGACGAAGGAAGGGCACCTGGGTGGCTCCGGGTGTCGAGTGTCTTGACTCCCGCTCAGGTTATGATCTCGACGTCATGAGTCCCGCGCTAAGCATGGACCCTGCTTGGGATTCTCTTTCTCTCCCTCTGTGTCTCACAGCATGGATGTGTGCTCTCAAAAAAAAAAAAAAAGTGATGAGGGAGTCATAAGATGTCCAAGCACCCCAAAATGTGTCTTCTTAATTATTCTTAAGGAGTGCTAGAGGCATGGTTCTACACTTAAAAGAGGACGAGGGTGTTTGGGCTGCAAGTGATTCAAAGCAAGTACTTATTTATTTGTTTTCGGAAACTTCTTTTTTTTTTTAATGTTTGCTTGTGAGAGAGAGAGTGCTTGTGTAAGCAGGGAAGGGGCAGAGAGAGAGGGAGGCAGAGGATCCGAAGTGGGCCCGGCACTGACGGCAGAGAGCCCGAAGTGGGGCTCGAACTCACGAACCGTGAGATCGTGACCTGAGCCGAAGTCGGACGCTTAACCGACTGAGCCACCCAGGCGCCCCGTGATAAGTGTATTCTTAATCTCCTTCACCTGTTTTATCTATCCCCCCACCCACCTCTCCTCTGGCAATCAATAATTCGTTCCCTAGAGTGAAAAGTCTGTTTTCGTGTTTGTCTCTCTTTTTCTTTGTTCGTTTGTTTTGTTACGAGTGAAATCCTTTGCTATTTGTCTTTCTCCGACTTCTTTCACTGAGCATTATACTCTCTAGATCCATTCATATTGCTGCAAATGGCAAGGTTTTATTCTTTTTATGGCCGAGTAATATTCCACTGTATATACATAACACATCTTCTTTATCCATCCATCTATCGCTGGACACTTGGGCTGCTTCCATGATTTGGCGATGGTAAATAATGCTGCAGTGAACATAGGGGTGCACATATCTTTTCAAATTAGTGTCTTCGTATTCTTTGGGTAAATACCCCACAACGACATTACTGGATCTTAGGGCAATTCTAGTTTTAATTTTTTTTTTGTTTACACAGAAACTCTAAGTTCTACACCCATTGTGGGGCTCCAACTCAAACCCCCAAGACCAAGAGTTGGACGCTCTACTGACTGAGCCAGCCAGGTGCCCCTCCATGTTTAACTGAGAAGCCTTCGTACTGTTTTCCACAGTGGCTGCACCAGTTTGCGTCCCCACCAACAGTGCACGAGGGTTTCTTTTTTTCCACATCCTCGCCAACACTTGTTTCTTGTGTTTTTGATTTTAGCCCTTCTGCTGGCAGGTGTGAGGGGATAGGTCATGGTGGTTTTGATTTGCATTTCAAGGAAAGTATTTTAAAACAGCGGAAAGGTAATACCAAAAGGTACAAGTGCCCATAAAAAATAGCAAAGGAAAAAAAGGTGACACGTACAAGAGGCTACGAGGTTCAGAGAATTATTATTTCAACTTCCTCCTCCTCCTCCTCCTCCTCCTCCTTTTTAGAGTTTATTTTGACAGAGAGAGAGCACAAGTGGGAGAGAGAGAGAATCGCAAGCAGGCTTCGCACTGTCAGTGCAGAGCCCGATGTGGGGTTCTTGAACTCTCGAACAAGAGATCGTGACCTGAGCCAAAGTCAGACGCTTACCCGACTGAGCCACCCAGGAGCCCTGGGGTCCAGAGAATTTCTTAAGAGAGCTTAGGATGCCGTATCACGCCTCCTGCCCTAACAAAGTGCCTGCCTCCCAGAAGGAGACCCCGAGACTTAAATATGAGTGAAAATGACTTACAGATGATTCAAGACAACAATGGTAAACAAGAGGGGAGGTGAGACAAAGAAGGGAAGGAAGCCTTAAGCAGAGTGTGTATTTAGGGAGCTCTTGCTGTGGTCCCCATCCTGCTACGCAGTTCTCAATAGCACAGGACCACCCTCATGAGGGCCTAATGGAAATGTATGGTGGGTTTTTAGTAGACGTGATGATTAGGGGTACTAATGTCAGTTAATGCTAGACATCCTGAACTATATTACCAACCCCAAGCTCTCTGACACCAAGTGGATACTAAATACAGCTTTTGAAAAAAATTTTAAACGTTTATTATTTTTGAGAAAGCACAAGCCGGGGAGGGGCAGAGAGAGAGGGAGACACAGAATCCGAAGCAGGCTCCAGGCTCCGAGCTGTCAGCACAGAGCCGGATGCGGGACTCGAACCCACGAACCGCGAGATCGTGACCCGAGCTGAAGTCGGACGCTTAACCGACTTGAGCTACCCAGGCACCCCAAGTGGGTACTAAATAAATTACTGTATAAACACACACAACGTGTGGGATAAAAGCCAGAAGCAGAGCAGAGTGAATCTTAGCCACAGTGGAAGAGGAACTTCCATTTACTCCTTTTTCCATCCATTTATTCATTGAAACAAGATTCCTTGTTTGCTGAAATGAACCCTACTTTTGAGTTTCAAATACGATCTTTTGGGTCCTAGTTGTTTTTTCCCCCCACCTTCCTACAAAAGAAAATGTTAGAATCATGGAGCTTTGAAGAGAGACACTTAAGGATCCAGAATCCTTTGCAAGCATGATACAGACGTAGTGAGGCCTGAGGACGTGAACTGACTTTGCGCGAGTGGAGGCAATTAGTTGGTAGAACCCTGAACTGAATCCGGATGCTCCCCCTCTCAAAAGGACCGGCACCCCTGTGAGTCAGGACCACGTCGTGGTTTGGGACCAGTTATTATCTGAGCAAAGACAGTTTTCAAGATTCCCTGTTTTGTAAAACCCCCGCCATCTAAAAACTGTTTTATAAGACAATTTATGCAAGTAGGGAACATCGATAGGTATAGAACCCAAAGCATTTATCTTCTTCCTTCCTTGTTTCCACAGCACCTAAAGTACTTCTGTTAGCCCTGACACCGTTAATCCTAATGTATTGACATTTCCGTCACCCAAGGCAGGGGATTATCTCTTACTCATCTTTCCATCCCCGCCGGACACAGTGTCCTGCACGTGATTGGCAGGAGTACAATAAATGGATTAAAGGAATAAGTCTGCAAACCCCATGAGAACCGTTTGCAGATCGGAAGGTATGTATGTGAAAAAAAAAAAAAAAAAGAACGAAAATATATTGTTTTAGCAAGTGTTGCTACTTTCATCCTTAAAAGAGGCATCACAAAGATAGTTGCAACTTAACAGTCCACGGAGCAGCTCTCAGCCAGGCTTTCCCAAGTCAAGTCAGAGCGACTTGGGACAAACGTCTGTACTTTGAAGGCCCATGTAAACGGAGTTGCCCGGGTTGAATTCTCAGCAATCAGCCTGTAGGATTTCTGTAGAACAAAATAAATAGACTAGCCTTGCCAGGGGTATGCCGAGCTATTATATTCAATCGTGAACAGGAAAGCAGCACAGGATATTTACACATGGAGCAGGAAGGAAGTATAGAGGGTGCACTCCAGCTGTACCCCCACCCCCCACCCCGTAAAGACAAAAAGAAAAGCCCTTGGTGACTGAGTGCCATAGGTGGGAAACATGAATTTAGTCAAAGTCAAGGGCGCTAACATTCAGACAGTGAAATTTCATTCATGGGCAAGGAGATCTCTCTAGACAGTAGTGACCTTTAAAGCGTCCTAGGTCACAGACTCCCTTAAAAATCAGACGAAAGCCGGGGTGCCTGGGTGGCTCAGTCGGTTGAGCGTCCGACTTCGGCTCGGGTCATGATCTCGTGGTCTGTGAGTTCAAGCCCCGCGTCGGGCTCTGGGCTGACAGCTCGGAGCCTGGAGCCTGCTTCAGATTCTGGGTCTCCCTCTCTCTCTCTCTGCCCTCTCCCGCTCATGCTGCCTCTCTCTGTCTCTCAAAAATAAGTAAACACTAAGAAAAAATTTTTTTAAAAATCAGATGAAAGCCGTGCTGACCCTCACCAGCACATACTCCCCGACATCGAAAATCTTCACTGTTGCTGGTGGTGAACGGGCCTTCCTCCACCACCGCCAGGCCATGAATTCCTACTAGGAAGAAGGAAATCTGGTGGCCAAATTAACCACCAGTGGGGTCTGACTCCCACATCCATGTTCCTTCCATTTTGTCGATGGGTGACCGTGGACGAGACGTAACTGCTCCAGACTTCACGTGGCTCATCCGTAAAACGGTGTGGTGGTATCTACCTTATTGCCAAGAGTAAAGAATGACTCTGAAATGTCCAGCATATGATAATCCCTCCACAAATACCAATTTCTCTTCAGTTATCAAGTGGGAGGTCCTAGGAGCGGGCAAAATTGGAGGAAAAATGAATCACGGTGTGATTTTGTTCTCTTTCAAGTTGACCGTCGTTTTTTTCCTGCTCCCCAAGAGGTGTGGGTCATGATGTTGAAGAGGGCCAGGTGTTGGCGGGCCATCCCAGGTCCCCAGGGAGGAAAAAGCAGAGCCTGTCCGGCAGACACATTTCTACCAAGCGGTCCCCACAGGGCCTGGCACTTGGTAGGGTCCAGATAAATGAGCAAGAAGGGAGGGAGAAGACGCAGAGGGAAGGAAGGAGAGGTGGGGGACCAGGAAGGGAAGGAAGACTAAAAGGGGTCGGGATTTTTCTGCCGCCGCAGAGCTCCGGGAACAGGGTCCCTGACAGGCACAGGATGAAGCAAAGCTGTGTGTACCTGAAGATTCTTCTTGCCATACAGAAGTTCACGGAACAAATGAGAAGGGTGATGGATATGAAGGAAGGCACTTGCTGGGACGAGCTCTGGGTGTTGGAAGTGATGAATCACTCCATTCCACTCCTGCAACCAATACTGTGCTAAACTAAAACTTACACTAACATTTAAATAAAACTAAAATTGAAATAAAAAGTAATAAAACACAACAAAACAGAGAAATGGAAAGAAAACCAGACTGGGAAAACATCAATTTCTAGAACGTGTCACTACAATTAACAATAGAAGACTAAGAATGAAGAGGGGCCATTTTCCTCTTGAGAGGAAGGGTGATGTCGAAAATCTCTTGGTTTGCGCTTAGAACCACCAGGGAAGATTCTAAGGGTCCCCATGCTCAAGCCATGGTTCATACAGTAGAAACTGTGGAGGTGTGGCAGGGCATCGGCAGTTTCAAAGCTTCCCAGGTGACCTCAATGTGCAGCTGAACTTGAGAACTACTCCTTCGGGTGATCTCCAATTGTTTTTTAAGGTTTTTGATTTTTCTTTATTTTGAGAGAGAGAGGGAGACAGAATCCCCAGCAGGCTCTGCTCTGTCCGCGCAGAGCCCGACGTGGGGCTTGCACTCAACGAACCTTGAGATCCTGACCTGAGGGGAAGTCGAGTCCAGTGCTCTACCGACTGAGCCACCCAGGCGCCCCCTCCAGGTGATCTCCAGACTCTCACTTCTTGGGACGGCAGCATAGACATCACTTGAGATCTTTTGAGTAATCGAGACTCCGGCCTTATTCCAGAGCTAACACCATCCGAATCTGCATTTGAACAAGACCCCCAGCTAGTGTGTACTGACCTTCGAGTTTAAAAGCTCTGGCCTAGACACTTCCACCCAGCCGTTTGATCTCACAATGCTTTGCTTCTGGTGCCGCTATTTCCTTTTTTTTTAATTTTTTTTTTAACGTTTATTTATTTTTGAGTCAGAGAGAGACAGAGCATGAACGGGGGAGGGGCAGACAGAGGGAGACACAGAATCTGAAACAGGCTCCAGGTTCTGAGCTGTCAGCACAGAGCCCGACGCGGGGCTCGAACTCACGGACCGCGAGATCATGACCTGAGCCGAAGTCGGCCGCCCAACCGACTGAGCCACCCAGGTGCCCCTGGTGCTGCTATTTTAATACAACTTTTGGATCTCAGCACCGGGCACGATGTCAGCATTCAAAGTTTTATACGTGTGTTCCGTGTGTATATTTCAGAAGGGCACAAGAATATCCCATCACACCTGTACCACGCAGGGGGCTCGGCGAAAACAGATTGGAGGAAAAAAAAAAAAACGTGGTAAAAGGCGCGAATGATTTTATGAGATTCTGATCAAAGATTGTTTTTCCTTTGTAGGAGGCAGTGGGGCCCCCTAAAGAGCCGCACTCCTCAACGTCAGCGACGCCAGTGTGGTTATTAGAAACACCTGCCTCTCCACGGCAGTTTGTATCCAATGTCTTCTCACCTGGCAACACACAATTTCCAGGTTCCTTCTCTGTTCATCATGCTACCCGATGGCGCCTCTGTCCACAGCTCCCCCTAGGAGGTAATAGGTGGGTTGGCAGAGGAGAGTTTGACCACTCTGGAAGGTTCCTGTTATAACGTTCATCACCTCCTTTAAGCAGACAGAAGAGAGGTCTGTTCCGAAAAAAGCAACAATCGTAAAACAGCCTCACCTTTAGAACTCAGTTTTGGTATTTTCAGTAAATCTCACCAGTTTTGGTGTGAAGAGTCCAAAGGATTGGGGTCATGGCCTTGAAGCGGTCATCTTACTACCTTATTCACGAGACTCATTTGACATCTGCAGCCGCCAAGGATTAAGAAGAGGAGAAAAAGGATTTCTGGAACAGCAGAGCTCGGGGGAGAAGGGCCCTCCTTTCCAATCCCAGCTTCACACTTGTTAGATGTAGGACTTCGGGGAAGTCGCTTAACCTCTCTGGCTGCCTTTCTTGACACTTTAAAAATGGGGGAACCAATGATCACTACGTATAGAGTTGTGGGTGTTGAGTAAGATGATGCATGTAGAGTGTTAGGACAGGCCATTATCTGTGAGCAGCTCAATGGCCTAACTGGTTACTGACCAACGATACCGCATCCACTAGGATACCTACAACCATAAAACCAAAGATCCAACTGAACATGGCTTGCACCAATAAGGAGATCCATTATGGTTTAAATCAAGAGTCCACCACTTGAATCTTCCCATCTCCGCTTCTCACATTTTGTTGGCTACAGTTAAGGCATATACTCATTATATAACCATGAATCAAGCATATCAAGACAAACCTCCTCTTTCTCCATTATGCTTCTTTTGATTTCTAATACCAGGTCATAGGCTGCGTCCGCGTAACAGAGGGTCACAATGAGGCTCAGTAGTTTGTCTGGCATCGCTGACCTTGGCTGAGCTCATTCGTGTATCTGGGGGTTGGATGATACAGGCTAAGCTTGACTGAGTGGCTCTGTTCCTCATTCTCCTTGGCCTATGATGCCAGCTGGGCCATGGTCTTCTCTTGTCCGGGAGAGGGGCTCAGGTGTCTTATGGTGTAGGCTTGGAACTGGCAACTTGGCTAACTTCTGCCCTTATGCCATTGGTCGAGGCAAGTCACAGTCAAGTCCAGAGACAAAAACGTGGGGCCACAGGTTGTGCCCACCGTGAAGCCAAAGGGTATGGATGTGCAGGGGCGGGGTGGAGGAAGGTCCGAACGTGTTTCTGCCATTAGATTCTGCGCTGGTTATATTACAGTATCATCCGATGGTCCCCTAAGTAAGCCGTCGCAGATGAGCCTGAGAGATCGCTTGTGAAAGGAAGGGTTTGCCCCGGACTTCGTGACCTTCCAGCTCTAGCCGCCCATGATTTACAGTGCGTGGAAGAAAACCTAGCGGAGTATGAAGACCTAAACAAAAGTGGTACAGAAGTGCTCTGAACCAGCATCCTGGGCTCCTGCTTCGACTACACCAAATTCTGAAACCCGAGCGCAGGTATCCCCGGAATCGGCCCCAAACAGATGGCGCCACGCGGTGACTCTGCCTGGAGACAAGCGCCCTGAGCCCCGGGGGGAAGGTTCTCGGGTGAGCAGAGAGCGCGGAGGATGCGCGGGTCGTGCTGGAGGCGGGTCCCGGCCAGATGTGCACGGCCCGCCCCGCCCTCCCTGGCGCGCCCGGCCCCGCCGCACGGGGACAGGAGCCGCGCGCGCCTCGCCGGGGCGCCCCCACAGCCCGCTGCGACCGCGCCGGGGAGCGGCGGAGGCCCCGAGCGGCCGAGGAGAGCGGAGGCGGCCGGCCAGCAGCGCCCCGGGGCCCGCGCCCTCCCGAGGGGGCGCAGCAGGAGCGGCGGGAGGCGGCGGAGGGAGGCCCCGGCGCCAAGATGCCGCGGCCCTGGGCCCTGGCGCTCCCGCTGCTGCTCCCCTGGGTGGCAGGTGGATCGGGGGACACGGCCAGGTGAGTGGTTATCGCCCGGCCTGAGCTCCCACGCGCGGCGGCTTCTCACTCTCTCCTGGGTCCCTCCAGGCACCCCTGCAGCGTAGGGGAGGGGGGTGCCAGTGTGCGCGCGCGCTGAGACGGGGTTTCAAAAGGTGCGGGGCCCGGGGCGCACACGGGCTCTCCAACCCGCGCCCCTTTGGCGAGGCTTGCTCCCCGGCACCCCCACACCGCCTGCGCCCCACCTAGCGGCCTCGGGCGGGTTTCGTGGGGAGAGAGGCTCTGTGCCCAGCCCGGCGGGTGCGCGTTCTGGCTTGATGGTCTGCACACATCCGTGCGGGTGAGAGCGGCGGTGGGTGGGTGGGTTCTGTGCCCGTGGACTTCTGTATCTTCCGTTCTGTCTGTAGGGCGCCCACTGATTGTCCGTCCGTCGCTAGTTTTGCTGGGGAAGGAGGGGGAGAAACTGAGGCCGAGGGAGTAAGTGTTTGCCGTGCTTGGGCTGAGCCTGGGGGGAGGGGGGCGCGACTGCGCCCCCCCCCCCGCCCCTCCTCGCCCCTCCTCGGTCTAGGTGCCTTTCTAATTAAGGTTGACGAACCGGAAAGAAAGGGTGTGGGTGTCGGATGAAATTGACTCGTTTTTTCTTGCTGTGGCAATTGAGACTCTGAAGCCGTTCTCTCTACTGTTGATAAACTTCCCGAAGCCCTTGAAAAACTTCCTTCTCCAGAGATCAGCAAAGCCACTTGGTAAAGACGAACGTAGTTAGGGCTTACTGTCGGCCTGGCCCCGTTCTAAACACTTGAGGACTATTAACCCCATTTAAAGCCCATAAGTGTTGTGGTAATAAGCACTATGATTATAATCCCCATATGTCAGGGAAGGGAAATGAGGCACAGAGCAGTTGAATAACTCCCGCAAAGAGGCACAGCCAGTAAGTGATGGAGCCCGCGTTCAAACCCAGGCAGTCTGGCTCAGATTCCTGCACTGCTCTCCCGCACTAGGGCAGCCTTTGAGGAATCACTCCCTGGACATGCTTTCCCGGTTCTCTGGTTGTGATACCTTGCTTTCTGAGGTGCCCACTAGAGCTGGGTTCCTTTGTTGTAGCGCTGTTGACCTTTGGGGCTGGGCTGGACAATTCTTGGTTGGGGGTGGGTGGAAAGCTGTCCTGTGCATTACAGACTTTTGAGCAGTAGCAGCCTCTCCAGCTAGAATGTCCCCAGACACGCACCAAGGTGGGGGTGGAGGCGGTGGCTTCCAGAATCCCTGCCCTGTGGAGATTTTTTTGTGTGTCACTAATTCCCAGGGAGAGCAGGCTGAGAGCCTTGGTGTGGAACAGGCTTCTTAAAGGTGAGCCTGACTATCTTTGTTTGACTTACAGGGGGGAAAAAAAATCTTTCATCAGTCAGCCACCGTATTAAGGGATTTTGAAGTTCAAACAGAACAAACCTCAAACCAGGTTCTTAGAACGTATGATCGTAAGTTTCAATTTCCTTTCCACAATAAAAATGTAAGCAGATGCAATTTTGCTCATAATCACGTTTTCCTGGAACGTTGGGGGGTTCTTGTATGGCTAGAAAGCCTACTTAAGAAAGACCAAATGCTCTTTGGAGATGAGATTAACGGTTCCTCAGCAGCCGGCAAACCGACCTCCAAGAGCTCCACTCGCAAAGAGCCACCAAATTAAAATAAAAGCCGAAAAGCCCTCAAATAAACCAAGGAATAGTAAAACGAAGAATCCACGTCAGGATTCTGCAATTCCTTGGTTTTCGAGATGTGAAGTGTGCTTCCTTTACACGGTATCAGGTTCACAAGCTGGTGTGTTTATTACCTGCTCAGCGGGCTTGGGAATGTCAGGCGGTCAGCCCTCCAGGAGCTGCCCAGAAACCACGTTTAATCAACTCCAGCCCCCACGTTACAGACGATATGTTCACCAAAAAGGCAAGGCACTTGCTTGAAGAAGAGTGTGTCTTCCAGTTGTTTCCTGAGGCTTCGCAGCCTACAGTAAAATCTGCGACTGCTGTGTAGAGCTTTCTAATAGAAGCACTGTTTTCTTTTGTTTTTAATTAAAATACTGCACCATGATTTTCGTGATCTAGAAAATTGCATGCCTCCTAAATGGTGCTTAGTGCATAGTACACAGTTATCAGTCATCAACTGAATAAATCATTAGCAGCATGTATTTTCCTGATCTTAAGCATCAGTATTTGGCTTGAATCCTATGTATTTAAAAAAAAAAATCTTTCTAATGTTTTATTTATTTTCGAGAGAGAGACAGAGACAGAGCGTGAGCAGGGGAGGGGCAGAGAGAGAGGGAGACACAGAATCCGAAGCAGGCTCCAGGCTCTGAGCCATCAGCACAGAGCCCGACGCAGGGCTCGAACTCATGAACCGCGAGATCATGACCTGAGCCGAAGTCGGACGTTTAACTGAGACACCCAGGCGCCCCTGAATCTTATATTTTTTAAATGCTCTCTGGGCATTGGGACTTTTTGCCCGTCTAGGACATTTACTGATCTGAATTTCACCTCCACAGTGTTCCAGGACCTAACACTGGTGTCTTTTGGCCTTGAGCACATGAGATAAATGTTACTGTTGTTAATCTTTTCAAGTTTGGAGCAATTCCCTGTTATAACATATCTCTGGTAAACGTTTTTTTCTCTGTTGAATTCAAGTGAAAATGTGAGAGGAAGGAATGAGTGGGTTCATGCTGAGGGTCTGTGCTCAGGGAGAGAGATGCCTGCTTTCTGTAAATCACGCCTATGTTGAGAACTGATTCTTGTCCGAGCCCTGCTAAGAAAGTGCCCTTGTATGAATTTTCCACACATTTTGTGGCTTAAAAAATACACAGATTTATTCTCTTAGAGTTCTGGGGATCCACAATCCAAAATGAGTCATAAGGGGCTAAGACGAAGGGGTTCGGAGGGCTGGTTCCTTCTGGAGGCTCCAGGGGAGAATCTGTCCTTGTCTTTTACAGCTTCTGGAGGCTTCCAACAATCCTAGGCTTGCATCCACATCACTTCAGTCCCTTCCTCATCACCTTGCCTTTTTTCTCTTAGTCATCTTCCTCCCTCAAAGAAGCAGCCTGCGATTATATCAGCCCCACCCAGATATTCCAGGACGGTCTCTGTCTCATAAGATCCTTAATTTGATCACATCTGCAAAGTCCTTTTGCCATAAGGTAACATGTACAGGGTCCAAGCCTTAGGACGTGAATATCTTTGGGGAGACCATTTTTCAGCCTTCCACAGGAAGCATGAACTGTGAATCCGTTGGTCTTGGTTTTATGGGCTGGATCTTTTTTTTTTTTAATTTTTTTTTTATTTTTTTTAATTTTTTTTTTTTAATTTTTTTTTTCAACGTTTTAAATTTATTTTTGGGACAGAGAGAGACAGAGCATGAACGGGGGAGGGGCAGAGAGAGAGGGAGACACAGAATCGGAAACAGGCTCCAGGCTCTGAGCCATCAGCCCAGAGCCCGACGCGGGGCTCGAACTCACAGACCACGAGATCGTGACCTGGCTGAAGTCGGACGCTTAACCGACTGCGCCACCCAGGCGCCCCTTTTTTTAATTTTTTTAATGTTTTATTTATTTTTGAAAGATTGAGCCTGAGCATGAGAGGGGCAGAGAGAGAGAGACAGACAGACAGACACGGAATCCAAAGCAGGCTCCAGGCTCCAAGCTGTCAGCACAGAGCCCTACACGGGGCTCGAACTCATGAACCATGAGATCACGACCTGAGCCAGAGTCGGACGTTTCACCGACTGAGCCACCCAGGGGCCCCCTGGATCTTGTTTTTAAACACGATTTTAGTGATTTGTCAGTGGCTGAGGTATCATGCATCTTTTACATTTCATGGTCACTATTTCCTAGAGGAACTCCGCTCATTGGTTTAGGAGTTATTAAAATCCTATTTATATGTAATTGATGCGTATAAGCCAAGGTTGCACGAACATTAAAATGAAAATAAGTATCTTACCCAGTCTTCATAAATCAGATCAGCATTTAACAAATACTGTTGACACTGTACTGTGTGTCAACGCTTTTCAGTGTGATTTCAATCACTTCTCTCCTCAACCCTAAGAAAGAGATATTGTACCTATTTGACAGACATTGGGATGGACAAGCTTGAAGAGATTTGATGAATTTCTAAGAACCTTATTTGATTGGCTCTTCTGCCTTTAGAGCAGTGACATTCCAATATTCCAAATTTATTCCCCCACCCCCCAAATTGGATACATCAATGCTGACATAATCTCAGAAGCAGATTCTGAGACCAGGATTTGAGTGTATGCGGTTTATTTGTAAGGTGACCCCAGAAAGTTCTAGTAGGGAACGAAATGTTTTCGAAGTAAGTTACCACTGTGATTTCATCCTGCTGGGGAATTCTGGGAGACCGTAGGACACACGGCTCAGAATTACCCCCCTGAAGGCAAGGGAGCTGGGGTATTTATACTCCCATCAGTCATTGGTTGAGGGCTTCTGAGGGGGGCAGTCTACACTTTCAGCTTACCGTGGGCACAGGCAGAGCTGGCTGCCGCCGACAGAGAAGACCCTTGAACATCACGAAACGAGGCTGGCCACCAGCCACAAGGCACCATTTGTCACTAACCTGATGACACAGGGAAATGCCGCAGGCATTTGTGCTTCTGGTGACAAGTTCCAGGACACAAAGTCCTCTGGGGAGACTAGGGGCAGGACATACGGGTGTCCTAAGGTTTTGTGGGCTGAGTTGTGCCCTCCCCTCCCAAATTCATATGTTGAGAATGTGGCTCTTAGGGGACATAGGGTCTTTAAAGTGGTAACTAGTTAAAAATGAGGTCATTAGGGTGGCCCTAATCCAGTATGACTGGTGTCTTCATAAGAAAAAGACATTAGGACACACAGGCTCACTCGCGCGCACATACACACGTACAACCACAGAGGAAAGACTGGAAAGACCATGTGAAGGCACAGGGAGAAGATGGCCATCTGTAAGCCAAGG
This sequence comes from Prionailurus bengalensis, assembly GCF_016509475.1. Lineage (NCBI taxonomy): Eukaryota > Metazoa > Chordata > Mammalia > Carnivora > Felidae > Prionailurus > Prionailurus bengalensis. The sequence continues at coordinate 10,407,477 of NC_057361.1, forward strand.
AGTGAGGCCTCAGAAGAAACCATTTGTGGCTTGATCTCAGACTTCCAGCCTCCAGAATTGTGAAAAAATGAATTTTGGTCCTGAAGCCACCCAGTTTGGGGTACATTGTCACGAAAGCCCCAGCAAACGAACGCGCAAGTTAAGCGCACAAAAGATAGAGACCCTATGGGACGTGATCTTGATTTCCGGTTGAATGCACACTGAAAACTGGGCCTCCCAAGACATGTGATGTTGGGGATTTTAGGTAGGAGATGTCAGAATAGGGTAACTGGCCAGTGAGTATAGCAACATTGCCTTTTGACCCTTTAATATTGGCCACAAGTGAGAGAAAACCCACATAACCTTGGCTTAAACAAATAGAACTGTGTTTCTCAACATAGGAGGGGGTAGTTGGGTCAGTCAGGCGCCCAGGCTGCACCATCTAACATCTCTACCAGAAGGTTCCCCCTTCATAGCCAAAGATGGCTTCTAGAGCTCTGGCAAATCTATCCACATTCCAGCCATAAGAAGAACAGATATTGAGGTCCCTTTTGCGATGTCAGCCATGTGTAAATTACAGATCATGTCTTCAATTTATAGATGGATAAACTGAGTTTCAAAAGACTGAGTGATTAAGTGATTTGCTTAAAATATCATAGCGGAGAGGTAGCAGATTTAAAAGCTGTGGTTGTCTCCCAAGGATAGTTAGATCACTTTCCATGAGGTGTTCTATCCAGAGTAATCAGTGTACTGGTTTAAATACTAACCTGTTTTAAGTCTGAAGGTCTCAGGGCACCTGGGTGGCTCAGTCGGTTAAGCGGCCGACTTCGGCTGAGGGCATGATCTCGCGGTCCGTGAGTTTGAGCCCTGCGTCGGGCTCTGTGCTGACAGCTCAGAGCCTGGAGCCTGTTTCAGATTCTGTGTCTCCCTCTTTCTGACCCTCCCCCGTTCATACTCTGTCTCTCTCTGTCTCAAAAATAAATAAACGTTAAAAAAAAAAAGAATTAAAAAAAAATCTGAAGGTCTCATTTTTTTGTGGGTTTTTTTTTAAAGTTTATTTATTTGTTTTGAGAGAGAGAGAGCATGAGCTGGGGAGGGGCAGGTGGAGAGGGGGACAGAGGATCTGAAGCAGGCTCTGTGCTGTCAGCAGTGAGCCCAATGCGGGGCTCGAACCCACAAACGGTGAGATCATGACCTGAGCCGAAGTCGGACACTTAGGCAACTGAGCCACCCAGTCGCCCCTGAAGGTCTTGTGTATGAAAACAAATGAACAAAACCCCCCAAAACCCAATGTTCTAAAAGTAGTTAAAACTAATTCACTTCAACTCAACATTAATTGAACAAACGACATGCCCAAACATTCTCCTGCATGCCAGAGATACATATCTCTTTGCCGCCCCCACTGAACAACTTTGTAGGACAGGCAACACCTCTGTCTGTTTTGGTGAATGGGGTGCAGGGTGAGGGTCGTAACTCTAGCTCCTAGCCCCGTGCCCGGCACATAGTAGGTGTTGCATTCCAAAGAATGAATACGTATATATTATATTTTTACGTATTACAGTTGACCCTTAACACGCGTTTGAACTACTTAACCTTGGATTTTTTATGGTACGGTACTGTGGATGCGTTCTCTCTTAATAACATTTCATTTTCTCTAGCTTACTTTACTGTAAGAACACCATATTCATACATATACAGAATACGCGTTAACCTTTGTATGTTATCGGGAAGGCTTCCAGTCAACGGTAGGCTATTAGTTCAATTTGGGGGGAGTCAAAAGTTATACAAGGATTTTTGACTGTGTCGGGGGCCAGCGCCCCTAACTCCCACGTTGTGCACAGATGAACTGCGTCTGTTTATGTATATATATACACGTATAAAACTATATACACATTTGTGTGTGTGTGTGTACGGTGGGGGGGAGAGAACATAGAGAACATAGGAAACATTCCATAGAAACCAGATAGGAGAAATTTAGTCTGCGTGAGTCAGGGAAAGTGGAGGACAGGGGCTGACATTTAAACTGTCCTTGCGCAATGAATATGAGCCCACCTGATAGAAAACAGAGGGCAGAAAGCCAGGATTCCACTGCTTAATTCCCAGTAGATGTTTCATAGGAATAAATGAGTGGCTGGCTGGATTGATACATACTTGCAAGAGGAATGTGAAAGGAAGGCATTGGGCCCAGATAGGAAGTGGACTGGCCAGCATCTGGGGTCACGAGCCCAGGGGCAGCCAAGAAGGCGAGCTGGAACCAGGCTGCAGGGAGCCTGTGGGTTGGGCCACGGGACGTGGGCTCGGTTGTGAGAGCAGAGAGCAGGGGGGGGCCTTGCAGGCCGCGTTCTGTAAAGCTAACCCCATCATGACCAATTCAAGCTCAGAATGATCACACAATTGCCCTGAATTATCTTTAAGGCAGTGGCCCATAGTTCAGTGAGACTGGCAGTATTTTTCCTTTCCGGATGTACATATTAGCGCGCTTATGATCCGTGGCGCCTCAGACTTGATGAAAACAAATGCAACCTTAAAAATCATACCAAAGCACCAAATATCTTTACAGAGACCATCACCTCTGCTCTTCGGGTAGTCCCTTTGCTTGGTTTTAATTTTAATTTTCTACTGCCATTCTACAGAATACTCCAAAGCTCAGAGGTTTCAAACGACATTTCTTATCCCTCATGGTTTCTGTGAGCTGGGAGTTCGGGAGCACGTCAGCTGCACAGGGCTTGGGGCTTTTCACAGGGTTGCAGCCAAGTTGTCGGCCAATGCTGTGGTCCTCAGAAGGCTGGACTCCAGCTGGAGGGTCTGCTTCCAAGATGGCGCACTCACCCGACCACAGCAGGAGACTTCGGCTCCTCAGTGGCCGGTGGCAGGAGGTCTCAGCGCCTGGCCTTGTGGACCTCTCCATAGAACTGCTCGAGGGTCCTCATGGCATGTCAGCAGACTTCCACATCGCAAGAAATCCGAGAGAGAGAGAGAGAGAAGGCGAAGGTTGCTACGCCTTCTGTGTCCTAATCTCAGAAGTGAGCCTCTATCGCGCCCACCATGATCTCTTCGTCTGAAGCCAGGCACGAAGTCCAGTCCCACATAAGGGGTGGGGACGTGGGCTTCACCTTTTGAAAGGAGGACTGACAAAAAAATTTGTGGGCATGTCTTAAAACCACCACATCACACTTTCTGGTTTTCCTTCTCCCACGCTGGTTACTCCTCAGCCTCTTTCATCAGCCTCCATTTGCGCAGAGTTCCATCTGTGACCCGAGTTTATTCCTTATCTATACTCCATCCAGGCGATCTTTCCAGTTCTAGCTGTTTCAATGCCATCTATGTGTAGACGGCTTCAGAATGTCAGCATCAAGCCCCAGGTGCTGTCTGCTGTACTCTTGACCTGTCCATTGGGATGTCCCGTTGAGCTCAGGACATCCCAAACTGAGCTCTAGATCGGCTCCCCAGAACTCACTGCCCCCCGTCTCACCCAGTCTCTCTCTTCCAGAACAAACAGTATCCCCACTGGTTCAAGCCCAAAACCTGGGCATCATTCCTGACAACTCACTCTTCTCCCCTCTTCTGTTCAGTCTGGCGCTAAATCCCATTGCAGACCGCGTCCCAAGCCCATCTCCTGGCCTCCCTCTCGCCTGCCACCACCCGGCCACATCACCGTCATCTGTCACCTGAACCCCTACAGTAGCATCCCTTTCCTGCTTCTTGTGTCCCCTCTAGTTCAGTCCCAAAGTGTTCCTCTTCAAATTTAAATCAGATGGTGTTAGCCCTCTCCCTAAAGCCTTTCGGTGGCTTTCCATTGGATGAAGAATAAAATCTGTTCCATCTAAGATGGTGTAGAAGGCCCTGTTTGATCTAGCGTTGCCTAGTTCTCAGACTCCATTTTCTGCCCTTGGCCCCCATGCCCTTCCCTCCTCGACTAACCACTTGTATTCAGACCCTTGTTTCGATCGGCCTCTGGAAGAGCCCGAACTAGGACCACCCCCATGCCCAGTTTCCACCGGCTCCTGAGCTTGGAAGGCAAGCGAGAGAAATGGAGGAAGCCATGGGAGGCACCACGTATTACACTACCATTCATGACCCGGGAGACTGGAAGGTAAGGGACACATCCCGGGGCACACGTGATAGTCCGGGCATTTTTTGATGAGGCTCTTCAGTGGCTTCGCATCTGGGAAGGTGAGACGCTTTGGGGCATCCCTGGGCCTGTTGGACTTGGGCTCTGGATATTGAAGATGTGTCGGAAATCAGAATTAATCCTAACCGGTTAGGTACAATGGGCCAGCCGTCCTGGGAGTTCTGATAAACACAAAAGGAAACAAAGCAAAGAGACCTCATGGCCGGACCTGATGGCCCCTCTCTAGAAACCATTTCGTTTCATTTGTTTGGCCATATATAAACGTGAGCGGAAGAAGTTTTAACTCCTCAATTTGTCTTGTAGAAGGAGTAGCCTAAAGTTTCCTGGAACCTGACCATCAGCAAGCAAAGAACTCTGGCACAGTATATTTCTGCGGAAAATAAGGAATCCCATAAAGACATACTACACTACTTACACAATCCCTGGAATGTTTTTAAATTAACTTCAGCTGTGGAGATGGCGATTCGTGATTAATTTGATCAGTGTAGACAGCAAGCTGTATAACGCGTTAAAGGAACTGGGGACAGTTTGGCATTTAGCTCAGACTCCCACAGCTCAGAGCCTCCTCTCCACAGACGTTTGCTCATCTACACTGACACGTCCCTGCCTCGGGAACAGGTTCCCTGGGCCTCCGATATGCCAAACGTTGTTCAGGAAGAGAGATCTGAGAGAGACCGCCTCTAGCCGACCAGGCCAGACCTCCCGAGATGGCCGAGGATGTTGCTGGGGTCAGTTCAGCCCACGATCAGGAATTCTCTTTCTAGGTTCGTAAATCCCTTTGGATTGATGACCCCACGTTTATCGGGTCCCAGCAGGTTAGGTAATCCAGCCAAATGCATACGAGCACATTATAGTCTGTTATGCATTAAATTCCAGTGCTTCGTACTGTGCCGGAAGCATGCCTCCTTCGTATCTTGGAATGCGCTGCTCCAGTTTTGTACATTTCAAAAAAAAATTTTTTTTTACATTTATTTATTTTTGAGAGACAGAGCACAAGTTGGGGAGGGGCAGAGAGAGAGAGGGAGACACAGAATCCGGCTCAGAATCTGAGCCATCAGCACAGAGCCCGAGGTGGGGCTCGAACTCACAAACCGCGAGATCACGACCTGAGCCGAAGTTGGACACTTCACCGACTGAGCCACTCAGGCGCCCCGCCAGTTTTGTACATTTTAAGAAATACATGCTGGGGTGCCTGGGTGGCTCAGTCGGTGAAGCGTCCGACTGCAGCTCAAGTCGTGATCTCGCGGTTCGTGAGTTCGAGCCCCACGTTGGGCTCTGTGCTGACAGTTCAGAGCCTGGAGTCTGCTTGGATTGTCTGTCTCCCTCTCTCTGCTGCTCCCTGCTCGTCTCTGTCTCTCTTTCAAAAATAAACATTAAGGGGCGCCTGGGTGGTGCAGTCGGTTAAGCGTCCGACTTCAGCCAGGTCACGATCTCGCGGTCCGTGAGTTCGAGCCCCGCGTCGGGCTCTGGCTCAGAGCCTGGAGCCTGTTTCCGATTCTGTGTCTCCCTCTCTCTCTGCCCCTCCCCCATTCATGCTCTGTCTCTCTCTGTCCCCAAAATAAATAAAAAAATATATATATGTATATTAAGAAAATAAAAATACACGGTTCACTAAACAGGGAACTAAATGCAATTCATGTTGATAGTTTCGTAAGATTTTATTTGTGCAAACAGATGCACGTATGAGAAACAAATAAAAAATAAAAAGAAATAAAAAACAGATGCACGTATGAGGAAAATATGTGCGCTAGACTTTAGGAAAGGAAATCGCTCTTGAGATACTACTCTGTTGATCAGGGTAGGCTAATTTCCGTATCAAACCATCTCAAGTTTGCAGTGGCTGAACATGGTTAAGTTTATTTCTTCACCTGCCTTGAAGTCCAAGGCATGTTTGAGAGACTTCTGCTGCATGTTTTCACACGGGTCCAGGCTCCATCCATCTCAAAGTGCCATTTCCTCCAGGTCCACAGAGTCCTTTTTGTTCATTGGGCTGTTAGAAATGGAGCGTGTCCGGGATCCCACGGGAGGCTTTGTGAACAGACCTGGGGGTGATCTGCCCACTTTTGATGGGCCCAAACCAGTCATGGTGACCCCACCTAACTGGCAGGCTGGCGGGCAAGCATAGTGTAGCCCAGGAGACACAGAAGCCGATTTGCTGAGTACCTATAATGTTCTCATCCACGATCGTTAAATCGTAACGCGAAAGTTCAGAAACTTGGCCATTTTGGGGGGCCAGTTTCATCTTGTAAAAATTTCATGTAGTTTAACCTAACAGTGTATGTCCCTCATCCAGAATACAACCAGATATTAAAGTAAAACGATAATTGAATTAATGGTGGGAAACTTAGTGATTGGACAGGAATTAGAGCAAAAGACAGGTGGAAGGAGGATGCTAGGGAAGTAATCTGAATAATTCGCTAACATTAACTTGCAATGCCGTGCAAGAACTCTAGATTAAAGAACTATAGATTAAACCTTTTTTTTTTAGCGCTTTTTAAAGGATTTTATAAGCCCACGTGCCCTGCTAGTATTGTCGAGATGCTTGCCTGCGCTGCGTTCCTTTCTTCCCCTCAATCGTATTGTTTCAACTTAAACAGAAATATTTTAATACTTACTTTTTTATCCATAATTTTAAATAACTGCATATGTGCATTTCAGAAAAAAAAAAAAGAGAAAAGAAAAACCCGGCAAACATAGAATGTAGAGCCGGATTCTTGGGGTAATAAATCAATTTCCTCTGGCATCTACAAACCAACAAGTAATTATTAGCCACTTTATCCGCCAGAGAGTCCCCCCCCCCCCCCCGCCTTTAAACTAGTTTTCCATTTTCCTGACCAGATGTAGAATCGGATGATTAAACCACTAAAATCCCATTTGTGGCTGTCCCTTTGAATTAAAAGGCATGTTGCTCGTTTGTGGACTTGCGTGGTTCTCTGATGGTTTTTCCTATGCTGTTGTTTCAGGCTGCTCGGTCTTCTTTAGGAAATATGCACAGAACATGTCGCTGCAGCTACAGAGAAGCCGTCGGCTGAACTGGTATTTTCTGATTTCTGTAGTTGCCCAGACATCAGAATCCATTGTATGGTTCTCAATCATAAGTTCATTCTTAACTATTGTTTCCTTTTTTTTTTTTTTTTTTTTTTTTACCAAATGGGAATAAGGCTAGATTTAATAACAAATCTCCGTTATCTTCTAACAAAGCTGTAGTGCTAAGATGCATTTTCGGGGAAGAAACTCTTTACAGCGGATAAGAAATCTTACTTGATTAACAAGTCTTTGGTGGCCCAAGAGTGGGTCGTTAACATTTTGGAGAGCTTTTCAAGTGATGCTTTGTACCCAACGTCAAAAATGATGATTTGGGAGAAATTGATACACCTCAGATTTCCCAGCTTCACCTTTTCACCTAAAGACACGCATGGGAAAGCAAGAAAACTCGAGAAGAAGAATTTCTCTGGAGAGTTGCGGTAATGTGCGAGCACTGTTCAGACAGAGGACCCTGGACTCTTTCCCCAAAGTTTCTAATTAGGCTTTTAAAAAATATCGTGTTTCAACCAATTTCAATTTTTTTGTTGTGATTTTACATCCCAACAGCTTTGGCAATCTTTTTTTTTTTTTTTGAGGTGAAATTGACAGATAATATTATATTAATTACAGGTGTACAACATAATGACTTAATATTTGTATCTATTGCAAAATGATCACCATAGGTCAAGTTACTTACTGTCTGTCACCATGCAGAGCTGCAATTTTTTTTTTCTTGTAACGACAACTTTTAAGACTTTTTCTCTTAGCAACTTTCAAATATGCAAAATAGTATTATTAACCATCTGTACATTACATCCCTATGACTTACTTATTTTATAACTAGAAGTTTATGCCTTTTGACCCCCTTTACCCATTTCACATTTACCCCCACCTCCCTGCCTGTGGCAACCACCCATCTCTTCTCTGTATTTATGAGCTTGTGTTTTTTTTGTTGTTGTTTGTTATTTATATTCCACATAGAAGTGAGCTCATATGCTTTCGTCTTTTTCTGTCTGACTTATTTCACTTAGCATAACGTCCTCACGGTCCATCCATGTTTTCGCATATGGCAAGATTTCACACTTTTTTTATGACTGAAGAATACTCCATTGTGTATATATACCACATTTTCTTTCTTTCTTTCTTAACTTCTTTCTTTCTTTCTTTGTTTCTTTCTTTGTTTCTTTCTTTCTTTCTTTCTTTCTTAGGATTTATTTATTTTTGAGAGAGAAAGCACAAGTAGGGAAGGGGCAGAGAGAAAGGGGGACAGAGAATCCAAAGCGGGCTCTGCACTGACAGTAGTGAGCCTGATGCGGGGCTTGAACCCATGAACCGTGAGATCATGACCTAAACTGAACTCGGACGCTCAACCGACGGGGCCACCCAGGCGCCCCATATACCACATTTTCTTTATCCATTCATCCGTCAATGGACACTTAGGTTGTTTCCAGATCTTGGCTATTGTAAATAATGCTGCAGTGAACATGGGGCGTGTGTGTATCTTTTCAAGCTGGGTGGTTTCATTTTCTTTGGATAAATACTCAGATGTGGAACTGCTAGGTCATATGGTAGTTTTCTTTTTAATTTTTTGAGGAACTTCCATACTGTTTTCCAATTCACATTCCCATCAGCGGTGCACAGGGGCTCCCTTTTCTCCCCATCCTCGCCAACACTTATTTCTTGTCTTTCTGATAATAGCCGTTTTAACTGGTATGAGGTGATCTATCCTTGTGGTTTTGATTTGCGTTTCCTTGATGACGAGTGACGTTGAGCATCTTTTCATATACCTGTTGGCCATCTGGCTGTCTTTGCAAAAATGTTTATTCAGATCTGCCTTTTTTTTTTTTTAAACCAGGTTGGTCTTGTTGTTGTTGAGTTGTATGGGCTCTTTATATATTTTGGGTATTAACCCCTTCCCAGATATATGATTTGCAAATATTTTCTCCCATTCAGTAGGTTGCCTTTTCATTTTGTTGATGGTTTCCTTTGCTGTGCAGGAGCTTTTTAGTTTGAAGTCATCCCACTTGTTAATTTTCACTTTTGGTGTCAAGTTTCAGTAATGTTGTTGCTTATTGAGTTCACCCTATGCCTACAGAGGCTGCTTTGTCTTGCAAAATCCTTGATGTTTTCAAACTGCTTGAAATCCTTCTATAACTCTCCAGAGCCTTCGGGATGGACAAAATGTTCTGCATGGTCGCGGGCCTTTTCCTGCCCCTGCTTATCTCTCTGCTACCTTCTCCTCCCCGTACTCCCCCCACTTCCCTTCCCACTCCCCTGCTCTAAACACACACCCCTATCTGAGCTCTAGCTGATAGGCCACCAATCCTCGTGTTCTTAGTGGCTCCCGCCTTGGCACAGGCTATCTTCTTTGCCTGGAACATCTTCCCCACCGAACAGCCTCCTTTCGTGTTACCCGGGTAAGTCCCGTCAGCCACCAGAATTCACATCGGGCCCCCATTTCATCCAGAAAACCCCTCACCTGCCCACCTGAACCTAACGATTCTTTTATCTTCTCCGAGCTCCTGAGAACTTACTCCTTGGATAAGATTTGTCATGTTGGAGTGTAATTATCTGTTCACTTGCCTCTCTTCATCCCTAGATTATAAGTTCTTTGTGGGCAGGGGCTGCTCCTTATATATGTCTAGAGTCTCAGTGCCCACTACAGTGCCTAACATGTGTAGTTACTGAATAAATTTGGGGTGAACAAATGGAAAGATGGATGAATGAATAGCGCGGGAGGGTGGAATGATTTTCCCTCTACCGTTCTAGGTTCTTGACTGAGTTCCCCCTGTAATAGAAGATTAATAGAAAACCAAACAGAAGTGTAATAACGTATCTACCTGCTGTGCACATGGGGAGACCCAGGAAAACCAAATAACTCCCCCAAATGGAGTTATTTAAGGAACATCTCCAGCTAAAGACCAAAGATGATGTTGAGGGTGGGGGCGGGGAGCAGGTTATGAGAGGTTACCAGGCAAAGCACTGTAAACAAGGGTAAGGCTGTTACACAGATTTAAGTCCTGGCCTTCTCCATTGATAACAGTTTCTTGAGATTTAAAGTCATCATTGGGGTACCTGGGTGGCTCAGTCAGTTAAGCGTCCGACTTCCACTCAGGTCATGATCTTGTGGTCCGTGGGTTCGAGCGAGCCCCACATCGGGCTCTGCACTGTCAGTGCGGAGCCTGTCTGGGATTCTCTCTCCCTTTGTCTCTGCCCTTCCCCTGCTTGTGTGTGCGCTCTCACGCTCTCTCTCTCTCTCTCTCTCTCAAAATAAATAACTTAAAAAAAATAATAAAGCCATCATCCCCTTCCTGGTACAGAGAGGGGGACACCCTTACAGGTGGAGATTTCTCTCCTTCTCAGGTTTTCAGAGCTTCTCCTATGTCTGCTGTTTCTTAAAAATAATCAGCCCCGGGGCGCCTGGGTGGCGCAGTCGGTTAAGCGTCCGACTTCAGCCAGGTCACGATCTCGCGGTCCGTGAGTTCGAGCCCCACGTCAGGCTCTGGGCTGATGGCTTGGAGCCTGGAGCCTGTTTCCGATTCTGTGTCTCCCTCTCTCTCTGCCCCTCCCCCGTTCATGCTCTGTCTCTCTCTGTCCCAAAAATAAATAAACGTTGAAAAAAAAAAATTTAAAAAAAAAAAAAAAAAAATAATCAGCCCCAAATAGCCCTTATGCCAAAGAAGCATATTTTGAGGTGAAATCTCTGTTCCCCTTCCATACTTTGGTGAAGTGTGTTCCCCTCTGACTTTTGATGCAATGTAAAGTCCCCCGGTCTTTTTCTTGGCCCTGGTTTCTTCAGGTGTAAAATGATACGGTAGAAGGGGGCTGATGCCTAAGGTTACTTTCTTTAAGGTAAAATTCTATAATAACCTCCCCTTACGGTGAAAACCGATTCGTAGGTACGTTAACAAGTCAATTCGCGTGGAAACTGTGGCAACCACAAGAATGTGCCTTGCAGACTCCCAACTGCCGGGGGGGTGTAATTGACCCAGGGCCCCGACTACTCTGCTCTTAGAAATCCATCACCACATTTGGGGCGCCTGTGTGGCTCAGTGGGCTATGTGTCCGCCTTTGGCTCAGGTCATGAATCTCGCAGACCGTGAGTTCAAGCCCCGCGTCGGGCTCTGTGCTGACAGCTCAGGGCCTGGAGCCTGCTTCCGATTCTGTGTCTCTGTCTCTCTCTGCCCCTCCCCTGCTCGTGCTCTCTCTCTCTCTCTCTCTCTCTCTCTCTCTCTCTCTCAAAAATAAATATTTAAAAAAAAAAAAGAAAAATCCATCACCACATTTGAGCAAGGCCACGCCTCCCATGGGCTGCTCCCTCCAGGCCGCCTTCCAGGCTGAGCATGGCAGGGATACTAAGGCAGGACCTTTTGTGGGAAATACCACTCTCCTCTGAAGGTCAGCTTGGGCTCCAGGAGTCCCCTCGGTTTTGCCAAACCTTCCTTAGACTACGCGGCAGCCTCGGATGCTTCCGCTCAACTTTTTTCCCTGTTCCCTCCACTCCGAGTCAGACGTCCGTGGGGCTCCAATAGATGTCCCAGCCTTCCCCGGCTCCCGTCCGTTTTCTCTCACAGGTGTTTCCTGTAATAACACCCTTGCACGTTTAGTCCCCTCATGGGTTCTGCTTCTCAGGGGACTCGGACTGAAGCAGAAACCTAGTTCAAACTGAGATTCTTTTCGTCGATTATGGGTCAATGGCAGTTTTAAACCTTATACCCTCTTCAACACATCTAATAATAATCCTGCGCTGCTGAGAGCGATCAGGTAGAGGGCATTTACCGTGTTCGTCACTGTTCTAAGCCCTTTACGTATACGTATTCAATCATCTCGTGACAGGCCCGTATATAGTGGAGCTGAGATCCGTTGAGACAGAGAGAGGTGAAGTAACGTGCTGAAAGTCACAGGCCCGTATATAGTGGAGCCGAGATTCCAATTCAGGAAGGAGACCGTAGTCCTAACCGTCATATTTTATAACCACTCAGCCTCAGCTGATCCTGCTTTTTCTAGAAACGCTCTCTGCATTTAGTTTTCCTGACACTGTACTAACCTGGTGTTCCTTTCACCTTCCTGAGCATTGTTTGGGTCTCTTTCTGGACCTTTCCCCTCCCTCCTTGGCCCACCTTCACGTGCTAGTTTCCCTGGGGCTGTGCCCCAAGCCGCCTTTTCTTCTTACACTACATGCATTCCCATGGACTCAGTAATCAAGTACCTCCGGAAGCCTCCGGAATGCAGTCCTGCTTCCTGGACTTCTGGCCTCAACCTCCAGCTTCCTCCTCAACATCCCGTCTAATGAGCCCTTACAATTATCATGTCCCAAAGACAACTCCTCATTTACCCTGCTCCTGGATGTGGTCCTCCATCCACGCTCCCCATTCCAGAAGCAACACCCTGCCATCTTCCCATTTTTGCATCCCTCTCACACTCCGCGTCTGATCGACCAGAATACGACCTCTGTGAGGCTGAGAGCTGACGTTCCTCATGATCGCTGCTGAGCTTCTGGAGACTATCCCAATGCCTGGTACATGGTAGGTTCTCAGTAAACACTGAATGTTTCAATGAATGAGTGAATGAGTGAGTGAATGAATGAATGAAGATTCATCCATTACCAAGTCTTTTGGTGCCACCTTGAACCATTCACTTTTCCCCACTGCCCCTGCTACTGCTCCAGTCCAAAAGACCAGCATCTTCCAAGCCAGCTGGCATCCCTATTTCCGTGTTGCCTCCGTCTCGTCCACTTTCCAGACTGCTGCCACGATAATAGTTTTCTAAAGGAAAATGTTATCAGATAACCTCCCTACTTCAAACCCTTCCGTGCTGCCGTGTGACCATTCAGTTACGAGGCCCCATAGCCCTAGCTTGACTAACACGGCACTCTGCGTTGTAACCCGCTCTCCTCCGTTCCCTCCGATCCTCTCGTCTTCTTTCGGTTCCTCGAGCACCAGCATGGTGTCTCTTAGCTCTTACCCTGCACTCGTGCTGTGACTTCTGCCTGTAATATTCTTTCCCTCACTCCATGCGGTTGACTTCTGTTCATCTTCCGTTTCCCTGAAAGGTTGCGCCCTCAGAGGGAACATCTTGGAACTCTTCAACCAGAGTGTGTCTCTTTGCTTTAAGCTTCTATAGCTGATGGAGTATGTTTAGTGCCTCTATTACCCTCACCCTCTTGTCTGAAAGCTCATAGTCAGGGACTATGTTCATCTCTGTATCCCCAGTCCCCAGCTCAGCGCTCAGTACATATTCACATCCTATTGAATAAGCTGAGCTTGGGGCGTCGGGAAATAGGTAAGGCCCTCCCTTGCAAACCTATAGGCAAGAAGTTGGCCACGGTCATCGCCAAGGTTTTAGTTGATAGATTGAAATCTAACTAAATGCATCCCTGTCTTCCTGTTTGTCATGTTTTCTCTTTGATTTCTATTATTTCTTAAATGTTTGTGTTTTTTGGAGCGAGCATGAGCTGGGGAGGGGCAGAGAGAGAGAGGGAGGGAGGGAGGGAGAGAGAATCCCATCAGGCTCCGCACTGTCAGCACAGAGCCTGACACGGGGCTTGGGCTCACGAACCATGAGATCATGACCTGAGCCAAAATCAAGAATCAGACACCTAACCAGCCGAGCCACCCGGGCACCTCTGTCATGTTTTCCTTTCAAATCCAACCCCAGTGTCAACATCCCCTGTGACACCTTCCTCTTCTTTCCCAGGCAGAGTTAGTTCCTCTGTCTGCTCTGCTCCCCAAACATCAGCTCCAGGTTGTTAAAGGAGAAAGCAGATGTGCGTGCTTTGTCAATGTTTATGAGAGGCATGTGTAGTGAAGAAACTGAGTCTTGAGGGGTGCCTGCGTGGCTTCGGCCTAGGTCATGACCTCGCCACCCCTGAGTTCGAGCCCCAAGTCACTCTCTGTGCTGACAGTTCAGAGCCTGGAGCCTGTGTCGGATTCTGTGTCTCCCTCTCTCTCTCTCTCTCTGTCCCTCCCCTGCTCATGCGTGCACTCGCTCGCTCTCTCTCAAAAATAAACTTGAAAAATAAGAAAAAGAAACTAACTCTGAAGTTCTAGGGGGAAGAGTTTTCTGCAGGGTGAGACAAAGTTACATTACCTTATTCACCAAGGTTTGGGGATAGCTGTTTTTACTGACTAGTTTCAATCTTTGTGTTCACATCTTAAGGACATTGAGATGGGGCGCCTGGGTGGCACAGTCGGTTAAGCGTCCGACTTCAGCCAGGTCACCATCTCGCGGTCCGTGAGTTCGAGCCCCGCGTCAGGCTCTGGGCTGATGGCTCAGAGCCTGGAGCCTGTTTCCGATTCTGTGTCTCCCTCTCTCTCTGCCCCTCCCCCGTTCATGCTCTGTCTCTCTCTGTCCCAAAAATAAATAAACGTTGAAAAAAAAAATTTTTTTTTAAAAAAAAGGACATTGAGACAAATAATCCAATTTAAAAATGGGCAAAGGACCCGAATAGATCTTTCTCCAAGGAAGGTACACAAATAGCCAATAAACACATGAAAGATGCCCAACACCATTACCATCAGGGAGATGCAAACCAAAACTACAGTAAGATACCACTTTTCACCCACTAGAATGGCTGTAATGAAAAAAAAATGGACAATAACAAGTTCTGGTGAGAATGGAGAAATCAGGGGGGGCGCCTGGGTGGCTCAGTCGGTTCAGCGTCCAACTTCAGCTCAGGTCATGATCTCACGGTTCATGGGTTCGACCCCCGCATCGGGCTCTGTGCTGACAGCTCGGAGCCTGGAGCCTGCTTCGGATTCTGTGTCTCCCTCTCTCTCTGCCCCTCCCCGGCTCACAGTCTGTCTCTCTCTGTCTCTCAAAGATGAATAAACGTTAAAAGAAAAATTAAAAAAAAAAAAAAAGAATGGAGAAATCAGCAGGCTTGTCCATGGCTGGCAGGAATGTAAAATGATGCGGCCATCTTGGAAAACATTCTAGCAGTTCCTCAGAAAGTTCAACATGGTTACCATATGACCTAGCAGTTCCACCCCTAGAAGTGAAAACGTGTCCGTGCAAAAAGTCGTGCAGCAATGTTCACAGCAGCATTATTCGTGATAGCCCAAATGTAGTAACAACCCAAATGTCCATCAGCCGCTGAATGGATGAACATATGTGGTGTATCCATACAATGGAAGATTATTCAGCCATAGAAAGGAACGAGGTCCTGTTACGTGCCACAGCACAGATGAGCCTTTTGCATATTAAGTGGAAGAAGCCAATCTCAAAAGATCACATATGATTACATTTATGTGAAACGTCCAAACTAGGCAAATCCCAAAGCAAAGAGTAGATTTGTGGTTGTCAGAGGATAGAAGGGGGAGAAATTGGAACTACGAATGGGTGTGGTTTGGGGGTTTTTTGTTTTTTTTTGTTTTTTTTTTTTGGAGGGATGAAACTGTTCTGGAATTAGATAATGGTGATGGTTTCCCAACAGCGAATACTAAAACGTACTGTGTTTTATTATGTCAATTTTATCAATTTTTAAAATACTAAACCAAGATTCTGAAGTGCATCATGATGTGTGGACTGACACACATAACACTTTATGTTCCGTAGTCCGCTTTCTTGTTTGGGAATTCTTAGTAACGTGCAGACTAGGTCAAGATTGTGGTATTTTGGGCAACTGGATACTTCAGCCGTTAAGCGTCCGACTCTTGATTTCGGCACAGGTCATGATCTCATGGTTTGTGAGATCGAGCCCCACGTCGGGCTCTGCGCTGACAGCGTGGAGCCTGCTTGGGATTCTCTTTCTCTCTCTCTCTCTCTCTCTCTCTCTCTCTCTGTCCCTCCCCCTCCCCCAAAATAAGTGAACTTTAAAAGTTTTTTCTTTCATTAAAAAAAAAGTTTGTGGGATCCCTTGAAGAATTGTTAGTAATATCCATATCAGATTATGACAGGTGACTGTATTATTTCTCGGTCAGAGCTCTGAAAGTGTCGCAAAGGATACTTACCATGCTGTCCTCGACTGCAATATATCTGTTTACAATAGATTGGGAATTTAAGAGAGAAAACAGTGGGTCTATTTTCATCACTCTATGTGTCTAAGACAGTGCTTGCAATATCGCAAGTGCTGAGTAAAGGTTTCACTTGCAGGGGGACTTAACGGGACAGTCTTGTCCCCAGGGGACGTGTGGCAATGTATGGAGACACTTTCGCCTGCCACACCTGGAGAGGTGGGTGTGTAACCCACACGCTTCTGGCGTGTGTAGGTAGAGGCCAGGGATGTTGCACAGGACAGCCTCCAGCGGCAGAGATGTATCTGGCCCAAAGCGTCCGCCACGTGGAGGTTGAAAAACCCAGTTCTAAATGGTCGAGCGAATGACTTATAAATCCGTCAAATTAACTTCAGCAGAAGATGAAAGAAAGTCCCCTTGAAGAAAAATTAAACACTAAAAGCATCCTGGCGTTCGGTGTTCTCGGTTAACGAAATGTCCCAGACCGTATCTTTGTGGCTCTTGACGGAAGAACCAGGCTGGTGGGAGGGGCAGACCACAAGGGAAAACCGCAAGGCTGTGTAACTTCCCGACCTTGACTAAGGTGTTATTGCATAGAATTCAGTCGTGCAGCAGAAAGCGGGTGGTAACGCGTGCGTTCCTTGTCTGTCAAAGAGCCCGGGAAACGTTTTACGTTGTATTTAACACGCGGGAGGAAACCATCCCAGCCCTCCACAGAATACACAGCTCCAGTCTTTTCTTCCAGAAGCTGGTAGCAACCCTGTCCGACACTAGGTCAGCGGGCAAGTAAATGTGGGCGAGCTTCATTCGTGGCCCAGAATGCTGAGGGGCGCTTGATGGCCGGGCTCGCTCTTTCTGGTCTCCGGATCAGGGGTCGGCAAGTTCCAGCCCGCGGGCCAGCAGTGGTTTGCATCTTTTTAAGTGGTTAAAGCTAAACCAAAGGAAGGGTACTATTCCATGGCGCGCAAAAAGTGTATTAAATTCAAGTTTTGGTGTCCATGAAGAAAGTTTCTCGAACCCAGTTATGCGCACCTGTGTGCTATTGCCTACTCTTGTCCGTCTGGCTGCTTTTGTGCCTGTTCAGAGACCGTGTGACCGTATTTATGACAAAGCCTAGGATATTTACCATCTGACCCTTTATGAGAAACATTTGCCACTCCCTGCTCCACAGTTAAGGAGTGTAGCAAATGGTGTTTCTGGGAGGCGGTCTGGACCGAGAACCTGCCCCGGGCTGGATTCCCCGACACCCGGCTCTGCTGGGCACATGACTGTCCCCCCACCCCCACCCCGGGCTGGAGTGTCCTCATGTGTGACATGAGAGGGCTTTGCCAAAGGGTCTCTGGAGCCCTTCCAGTTCTTAACTGCCTGTGGCGTGTGGAGATTCCAGTTTGTCTAGTGGTTCCCAGGTGGCCAGTGGGGTGAATGCAGCACTCTTGTCTGGGACAAAGCGGCGGGGCCAGGGAGTCACATTACCGCCCTCGGCAGCGAAACAGACACAGACCTGGATCGCCACTGTGTCTATGCGGAATTGGAGCGGAAAATTGGCACCGCGGAGTGTCCGGAGACCAACTTTGGGCCCCTCTCACGCGCCCTCGTTTTATAGATTATGTCACTCAATTCTTTTAACCCTGAAGAAGAAAGAAATGGACGGCGCTTATGATCGGGGAAGGCTGGTAAGGGATGGTGGCAGAGGCTGGCAACCTGAAATTGACGTTTTCAGAATCTAATTTAGCCCTTAGGGCGGGTTTATTGAAACTCACCAGGTACTTGTCATCTCTCCTGCTCATTGACTAGCAGGAAAGGGTCTCTGTTGCCCTTTCTGTTTTCTCAGTACTAACGGGTGGCTCTTGACCCACAGTGCAAAGGATCGTGGGCTGTCGACGTCCACACCGCAGCCCGGGCTCTGTCGCTACGGAACTAAGCTGGCCTGCTGCTATGGCTGGAGAAGGAACAGCAGGGGAGGCTGTGAAGGTAATTTTATAAAAACTCAGACCACCCTGTGCTCGAGTATGAGGCCAGCGTCCTTAGGTTTTTACCTGTGACACCGTAAATTGTCGCCAACTTGTCAGTGGGTTCCCCAGCAGAGGGACGGAAATATCTATACCCAAGGTCCGGGTTCCTGTGAGATGTTTTCCCGTTCAAAATGTGGCTGCTACCTTCATCCTAGACAGGATTTGCTTTAGGAGAAGGGTCTTGTGAGTTACTTCTGTCAGTCTCCGGCCGGTATACTTCCTTCTAGTTATAATTGTTCCAACTGATTGCTAATGAAATCTATTTGTTAATTATGAATCATCCAACCAGTAGGCTCCAATTACACACCAGAAA
The DNA here is from genome assembly GCF_016509475.1 of Prionailurus bengalensis. Classification (NCBI taxonomy): domain Eukaryota; kingdom Metazoa; phylum Chordata; class Mammalia; order Carnivora; family Felidae; genus Prionailurus; species Prionailurus bengalensis. The sequence goes on from NC_057361.1 coordinate 10,425,891, forward strand.
GTAAGCCATTTACTTCATGGTTTGGTTACTCACATTTTTAAAGTCCATTATGCCTGTTTCTAGATATTTCAAGAGATAGGTGCGTATAGGTAAACACTTTAAGTATTTTTCTGATCCTTTTGTCTGGATTTCAATCTAAGGAACCGTAATTTGCTTTGGATACGGTTTCTCAGACCATGTGTGAGGAACTCCCAAGAGAGGCCTCTGATCATTTTCAGGAGGGCTAGGGAGGACGAGGCTTTGCATACTTTTATGTCACTTTCTTTTTTTTATAAAAGTTTTTTTATGTTTGTTTATTTATTTATTTATTTATTTATATTTTTTTAATGTTTATTTATTTTTGAGAGAGAGGGAGACACAGAATCGGAAGCAGGCTCCAAGCTCTGAGCTGTCAGCCCAGAGCCCGACACGGGGCTCAAACTCACGGACCGCGAGATCATGACCTGGGCTGAAGTCGGATGTCTAACCGACTGAGCCACCCAGGCGCCCCTATGTTTGTTTATTTTTGAGAGAGAGCATGAGCAGGGGGAGGGGCGGAGAGCGGGACACAGAATCCAAAGCTGGCTCCAGGCCCCGAGCTGTCAGCACAGAGCCCGACGCAGGTTCGGACCCACGAAACGCGAGATCATGACCTGAGCCAAAGTCGGACGCTCAACCGACTGAGCCACCCAGACGCCCCTCTTTGTTTTGTATGACTGTCTGTGAGAACCCACAGTCACAGTGAGGAAGAATCCGATCCACATTCCTCCTAGCTGACTGTCTGACCGGGGGTACATTCCTTCAGGGCAGGAATCTGGTCTCATGGTCCCCATGTCCCTAGCAGGTGGCTATACCTGAACCCAAAGCCCTTAATCTCTTCAATAGGATCAACACACAACTGGATTATAAACAGTAAGGCGCAAAACTGTTAGCTTTTTGTGACACTACTACCTTCTTTCTGTCTCTGCCCTAAACTCTTCCTCTCTAGCTGGTTAAGAAATAGCCGGATAGACCACAGGTGAAGACAGAACTTGATAATAACTGAGATCTATAAAACCCTGGAAGGCACTGATAATGCTCCTACCCGCTCATTATTATGCCACATCTCTCACCATCAGCCTCCTTGTGCCCAGATGATAAGAGTATAAAGATACCAGAAAAATAGTTGAGGTCGTTCTTGCCCACCTCCGTGAAGTTAGAACATTCTCCTGGGGCTTTGTCAATTAAAAAAAAAAAAGAGGGTGGGGCCTCACACTGCCGGGATTTATAGTGTCCCCATCAAGGACATTGTCCTGAGAACTCAGAACACCGTCTGTGACCTTGGGCAAGGTGGGTAAGCCGGCTGAGGCCCTCCTTCCTCCATGTGGAGAGATTAAGCCCTGCTTCAGAGGACAAGGAGAGTAAATATCGAAGGATATGCTCGTTCCCTGGCACGCGTAGAAAATACCTCCTAAATCACCCTTGATTCGGAAAGGACCAGTAACTCCCCTGCCCCCGAAAGCACCAGGTGATGCAGGAATGAAACGTTGCTGTATTCTTTTTCGAGACACAGCACATTTTTATTTGAAGCCAGTCAGGTGGAAGGGGGCAAAAACCACGTGGAGCGCGTGCTTTGGAATCTCTCACAGTTGCACAAACCCCAGCACCTACTGCCGTAAAACTGACACGTCTCTGGCGAATAAATGAGGGCGGTAAGGTCTGTTCCGTACCTAAATCAGAGCAGTTTGGCCGTGGCGCAGCCAGCCGGTCACGTTCTCGATGTTTTTGTGGACAATGTACTACCACAGGCAGGAGAGGCTTTAAAGCAAGATGTTAAAAGAGCATGCGCACAGGGTTCGAGCGAAATGCTCACTGTGCGTGTTTGGCAAGCCGGGGGGACCATCGCCCCCTCCGCCTGCTGCCCGAGCCCAAGGTTCAGGTATTGCATTGCGATGATTTCTGTATCTGAAATCCGTGTTGTATCACGTCCAATTTGCGTGGTCCTTCTTGCCGGTAAAGTCATCTCCTTGAAGCACCAAATAACAGCGTGATTAGCCCCCGACTGCCAGACCTCTGATTCCCAAGCCAGAGTGTGGGCTGAATGGTAATGAGGCGAGAACGCACGTCCCGAACAAGCCGAATCACACCCCAGACCTGGGAGGTCACTTCCATCTGTCTGTTCCTTCCTCCAGAGGCCCTGACTCCACGCTGGCACTTTCTAGCCCTTGGCGGGATGGCTCAGCTCGACATCGTTACCCTTCAAATGTACGGCACTTAGCACGATGAGATACGGAGCTGAGAGCTGTCCGTGAACGCATTCCCACCGAGAATCTGGAGGAATCTAGGGAGGATGAACAAGAACTTTAGTTGGAGGACACTTAAACCTCAGGCCATTGTAGACATAAACCAAACTTCCCTGTGCTGGACCCTGGCTGTTCGAATCACAGATCCGAAGTCACTGTAAATGGAAAACATCTTGCTGGAGTTTTGACCTCAGAGCAGCGGGGATATTATTCACCATTTCTCTCATGTTCTATTTGGCCCTGGGCCTGGCTTTCCTCTCTGGCCCACATTGAAAATAACTTTCGAGGGAGCCATCAGAAGTATTCAAGGCTCAAAAAAGTAACAGATTTCTTTTCCTAACATCTGAACTTAAGGCTGCCTCTCCAAGAACACATCCATAACAAAATAGGCGCTGGAAAGCAGAATTCTCTTTTGTCTCCAGAAGTGAAAGCAATTTGCCGGGAAGCATTTTTTCCCGACCTTCTCACTTGTGATTTGCTCAGAGCCATAAGAGGTTGCCCTGGTCAGAGTTCTGCACCTTTTACTTTACTTACAACTCAGAACTGTTTGCGTGTCTGACACGTTCACGACACCGCTAAGCGCAGCGGGAGGAACAATGATGAATGTTTAAGTCTGTGTTCTGAAGGCACTGGGATCAGAGAGGAGATGCAAGTCAAGGATAGAAACCAAATATATGTCTAATTATTTAATAAGATGGTACCTGATCGGCTTCATGGGAGAGGCCCGCCAGAGGTCTGTGGAATTCTCAAGTTCACACATGGCCAGAGAAACCCCTGAAGGCTTCTGGAAGCAGAGGTCATGCAAAGTAGTCTTTGAAGGATCAGGAGGCTATTAACCATTGGAGGGTGAAAAAGGGGTGCCCGTGGGTGAGAAGAGGCCGAAAGGGTAGATTTATTATTTTAAAAAATATTTTAATGTTTTTATTCTTGAGAGAGAGAGCATGAACGGGGCAGGGGCAGAGCGAGAGTGGGACACAGAATCCAAAGCAGGCTCCGTTCTCTGAGCTGTCAGCACAGAGCCCGACGCGGGGCTCGAACTCACAAGCTGTGAGACCGTGACCTGAGCCGAAGTCGGACCCTCAACCGACTGAGCCACCCAGGCGCCCCACATTTATTAATTTTTAAATGTTTATTTATTTATTTTGAGAACAAGAGAGATTGCGAGCACGTGTGCACTAGCAGAGGAGGGGCGGAGAGAAAGAATCCTGAGCAGGCTTTGCACTGTCAGCACAGAGCCCGACACGGGATTCAAACTCATGAACCGCAAGATCATGACCTGGGCCGAAATCAGAGAGTCACTTAACTGACTCAGCCACCCAGGCGCCCCAGAAAAGGGTAGATTTAGAGAAGAGTAGGCAATCTAGTTTGACCACAGGGTTGCCTATGTCTAGGGAACAGAGTAGGCCAAGGGAATGAACAAAGGTGAAGCCAGGCCATGGTGATGGTACCTATGCTGTATCCTAGAGGCAGTTCATAATATCTGGTGACTTCTGCACAAGGCCTGGCATGATCAGAGCTGTGCTTCTGGAATATCGGCTTAATGTCGTATCTGACATCGGATTTCCTAGGAGCAGAGCCTGTAAGGGGGCTTCCTGGACAAACAATCTGTTGAGAGGCACTCTCCGGAGAGATCTGTAAGGGAGCCGGGAAGCAGGGGAAGAAGCCAGGCAAAGATGTGGTTTCGAGAGAAGTCTGCCTTCGGCTTGATCCCCGGGCAGCTCGAGTTTTAACCCCACCACCGAGTTTGTCCTGCCCCCAAAGCAGGGGCTAGGCTGTGAGACCCCATGCCAGTCAAGCACTTGGTCACAGGGCTGTGGCGGGGAGAAGCGGGAGACAGACGGGTGCAGGGTAATGTCCCAGACATCTGTGGGCAGCGTGGTTCCCTTTAGGTAGATAAAGACCTGTTCGAGGAATGACTTGGTGGAAAAGGAGGGATAGGATGTTGCAACGGATTGGTTTGGGGACAAGAGAATAGCGATGACTGGCATTTTGAGTCCGGGTAACTGGGAGATAAATGTGGACGTTAACAAAGAATAGGGTCTGTGGTGGAGGGGGAAGAGACTGGGGTCTTTGGGAACAGGCGTGCTTAGAGGTAGACCTACGGAGCCGGGAAATCAACGAGAGGGGAGGTAGGTAGCCTTCCTGGGCAATGGCCGAATCAGCCGTTCAGGGCCCGACTGCTTCCTGGGCTCCTACTAGATCCAGAAGCTGCTAAGGGCTCTCTACTCCTTACCTACCTCCTTTCTCGTTCATTATTCCTTTGGCCTCTTCCTCTCTTTGGGTTTTTTCATTTTTCGTTTTCCTTTTTTTCTGATCTACTTCGTCTCCCTGTCTCCTTCCTTTGAGCCGGACTCAAACTTCCCACCGTCGTTGACTCTTTTTGCTTGCCCCCAACCCAGACAGACGCTCCAGCCTCGCTCTTTCTCCTGCCACTTCTTTCATCAAACAAATATTAAGCGAGGGCCTCATTTGTGTCAGGCGTCTGGGTGCAAACATCAAAACAAAACAAAACAAAATAATGACACAGAAGAAGCATATCCTGCCTCACGCCATCATCACCATCACCATCCTTAAGCTGATCCTTTTGACTGATAACGTACAGCTTTCAAAATAGAGTTTGCTGGGTGGCTCAGTCGGTCGAGCGTCCAACTATGGCTCAGGTCATGGTCTCGCGGCTCGTGAGTTCGAGCCCCGCGTCGGGCTCTGTGCTGATGATGGCTCAGAGCCTGGAGCCTGCTTCGCATTCTGTCTGTGTCTCTCTCTGCCCCTCTCCCACTTGCGCGCGCGTGCGCGTGCACTCTCTCTCTCTCTCTCTCTCTCAAAATATAAATAAAACATTATAAAGAAATAGAGTTTGCTCATTCCAAAGAAAAGCAGGACAAACAATATGCAAGAGAAAAGAGAGGTGAGTGACAGAAAGGAGGACGACCTTGACCTAGAATTACTCTGGACTCTCTTCCAGCTCCCACGTTATACTTCTTTTATTAAATGTTTTTGTGTTTAGATGCAAACCTATCTGGCTGTGGTCTGGGAGGCTTTGTTGATCTTGGAATGCCACTTGGAGGCCTGGCAGGGCTAAGCCAAGTGAGGATAAACTTGGAAAAGCTTGCGTTCATGGGGGTGCGGGATGGGGCGAGTGCTCTCGTTCACAGGCAGAGGGCTCCCCAGCATCCCGAAGGGGAAAACAGACCCGAGAGGGAGCAGCACATCATCCTCTCTACGGCCCCCCAGATTTCTGTGCCGTACAGAAGGCTGCTGAGTGTGACACACGTGCATTTCTCTGTGCAATCTACTCCCGCTCAAAACGCCTTTCCTTTCCACAGCTTTGTGTGAACCCGGATGCAAGTTCGGGGAGTGCGTGGGACCGAACAAATGTAGATGCTTCCCGGGATACACCGGAAAGACGTGCAGTCAAGGTCAGTACCACAAGCCAGGGTCCCAGTACCAACCTTTCCCCGGGGCTTTCAGAAGCAATGCAATCATTGCGGGGGGCTCTGTGATACAGGACAGCGCCCGGGATTTTGTAGACTTAACCTGAGTCTTAGAATGAAAAGGGTTTCAGGACTAGATTTTTCAATCCATCTCTTCTAGAAAAATGTAGAAGTCTTTCTGATCTTTTTGTTAAGATGCCAGACAAAAGGCCTTGTTTTTTGTGGGTTTTTTTTTTTTTTGGCCTTTTTTGGCCTCTAGAATATTTTTTTTTCTAAACAATTTTTCTTTTCTGAAACAGTTTTCATTGTGGGGCACCTGGGTGGCTCAGTCAGTTGAGCGTCCAACTTCGGCTCAGGTGATGATCTTGTCATCTGTAAGTTCGAGCCCTGCGTCGGGCTCTGTGCTGACAGCTCAGAGCCTGGAGCCTACTTCAGGTTGTGTGTGTGTCTCTCTCTCTACCCCTCCCCTGCTCATGCTCTGTCTCTCTCTCTCTCTCGAAAATAAACGTTTAAAAAAATGGTTAAAAAAATAAATGAAATATATACATAAAACAATTTTCATTGTGTTTTTATGCTACCAAATGCATATTTTTATTGGAAAAAAAAAAAAGCAAAACAACCCAATGATGCAAAAGGATATAAATGAAAAAGTGGGAGTGGGGCACCTGGGTGGCTCAATCCCTTGGGCGTTGGACTTCCACTCAGGTCGTTCTCTTGCAGCTTGTGAGTTCAAGCCCCACATCGTGAGCCCTCTCTCACTGCCTCTGTCTCCCTCTCTCACTGCCCCTCCCCCGTGCACACTCCCCTCTCGCTCTCTCAAAAATTAAAATTAAAAACACGTTTTTTAAGTGGGAGTGCCGAACTGAGCACCTGTGATCTGTTTCTGTGATGGTGCAGACAGGGATGTTTCTCGTGGGCCGGTTTGCGTGTTAGTGCATACAGAGCTAGCTCGTGCTTTTTAAGGCTGTATCCTAGGCCCCGATGCGAATGCTTTTATCATTTGTGTAAAAAAGATTTCATTTAACTGCTCTCATTTACCTTGTCTCCAATTTCTCACCATTACAAGCGATACTAAATCGGATGTCAGTCTCTGCGTATCCTTGTACCCTTGAGTATTTTTATAGGAAAAATGTCTGAAAATAGAATTGTCGGGGTGAATGACGTGCACATTTTTTTAACTTTATGTATTTTGAGAGACACAGCGCGCGGGAGGGGAAGAGACAGAATCCCAAGCAGGCCCTGCGCTGTCAACACAGAACCCGACGTGGGGCTCGAACTCACAAACCGCGAGCTCATGACCTGACCCAAAATCAAGAGTCAGACGTTTAACTAACTGAGCCACCGAGGTGCCCCGACATGCATATCTTTAATTATAATTAGCGTATTTAAAAAGATACTTTGTGACTTGTCATAAGCTATTTATCTGAGGATATTAAAGAGTATTTATAATAATGAGAACAGTGGTTCTCAATTTGGGCAATCTTGTTCCCCAGAAAGAGTTGCCAGATAAAATAGAGATCTCAAGTTAGATTTAAATTTCAGATAAACAACAGATAATATTATAGTGTATGAACGTTTTAAATACTGCACGAGACATAGGTATACTAAAAAAGTATTAGGGCGCCTGGGTGGCTCAGTCAGTTAAATGTCCGACTTTGGCTCAGGTCATGATCTCAATGTTCATGAATTCGAGCCCTGCATCGGGCTCTGTGCTGATGGCTCAGAGCCCGGAGCCTGCTTCAGATCCTGTGTCTCCCTCTCTCTCTGCCCCTCCCCCTTCACACTCTGTCTTTCTCTCTCTCTCTCAAAAATAAATAAACATTAACAATATTTCAAAAAATAAAAATAAAATTAAAAAGTATTAGTTATCTAAAATTCAAACTTAGGGCACCTGGGTGGCTCAGCCGTTGAGCATCTGACTTTCGCTCAGGTCATGATCTCACGATTTGTGAGTTCGAGTCCCTCATCTGGTGAGCTCGAGCCCCACTTTGGGTGAGCCCTGCTTTTCTCTCTCTCTCTCTCTCTCTCTCTCTCTCTCTCTCTCTCTCTCTCTCAATAAAATAAAATAAAATAAAATAAAATAAAATTTTAACTGGGCATCCCGTATTTTTACTTGCTCAATCTGGGAACCTCCCCCTCGAAGACATCTGGCAGTGTCTGAAGGCATTTTGGCGGGGGGGTGCTACTGGCGTCTGGTGGGTAGAGACCAGCAATGCTACCGATCATGTTCCAGTGCACAGGGCAGACCCCACACGAAGAATGCTCTGACCCAAGTGTCCACAGTGCTACAGCTGAGAGACCCTGGCCTGAAGAAAGTGTCCCCAGCCCTATAAGCAGTTGAACAAAGAGCCGCAGATCACGTTGAGCTGTCCTTCAGGCCACCGGGGTTCCAGATGGACAGGTGGGATCCCAGAGAAGGGCAGGCACACTCCACTCGGCCATCCCCAGGCCTTGCTGCTAAGCCCAGAGATTAGCTACGAAGGCCGAGGGGACTGCCGGGCCTGCGGCCTCTGCGGGGACCTCTGAGCCTCTTCCATCCCACCACCAGCACAGAGGCCGGTGCCCTACGGTGCTTCTTACCCCCCGTGTCCACCTGCTGGAGAGACGTGCGTCACGGATCGTGCTCTTCTAAGTCGTCATGCAGCAGTGTCCCTCACCGGAGGGGCTCGCGCCAGAAAACCTGTTTCTCCCTCGTGTCTTGGATTCTGTAGCGAAATGGCTCCACCCAAGATTTGGAATAGAGAAGAGATTTTTTCATGCTGGTGTTCGATTCCCAGTAAAATATCAGTGTCGAGGGAGTGGTCTAGTCGGCTCAGGTCTGGAACTGTCTGTCTCCCCCCCACAGCCTTTCTGCCCCCCAGGGTGACCTGACCAAAGCCCGGATGTATCCATTAATGGTGACAGGCCTCAGCCCTCCGCTATGCCGTCTTTCCCCCAAATGCTTCTTCCAAGCGACGCGTGAGTTACCTCTGAGTTAGGGCCAAGTGACGGGGCGTTTCTGGGTTTCCCATTGTGTCTCATCAGCTTTCTCCAATTCCCACTTCTTTATTTTCAAGGATCCGCTTTGCCTGTTGCCCTGCTGAATTTTGGTGTTACGTACAACTTGGTTCTTTTCTCCTTTCTGTATCTTCCTTCAAGGAGTTAAGCTATGAGGGACCCACGTGACCACATTTCCAAAGATAAGCTCCTCTCCTCATGATCGTTTTATTTCCCTCCTGTATCGTTTTTATTTTATTTATTTATTTTTTAGTTTTTAAAAATTTTTTTTAATGTTTTATTTCTTTTTGAGAGAGCGAGCGAGCGAGAGAGAATGAGTGGGGGAGGGGCAGAGAGGGAGACAGAAGCCAAAGCAGGCTCCGGGCCCTGAGCTGTCAGCACAGAGCCCGACGCGGGGCTCGAACTCACGAACCGTGAGATCATGACCAGAGTTGAAGTCGGATGCTTTACCGACTGAGCCACCCAGGTGCCCCTAAAGATTTTATTTTTAAGTAATCTCTACACCCAATGTAGGGATCGAATGCACACCCCAAGATCAAGAGTCGCAGGCTCCGGGGCGCCTGGGTGGCGCAGTCGGTTGAGCATCCGACTTCAGCCAGGTCACGATCTCACAGTCTGTGAGTTCGAGCCCCGCGTCGGGCTCTGGGCTGATGGCTCAGAGCCTGGAGCCTGTTTCCGATTCTGTGTCTCCCTCTCTCTCTGCCCCTCCCCCGTTCATGCTCTCTCTCTGTCCCAAAAATAAATAAACGTTGAAAAGAGTCGCAGGCTCTAATGACAGAAACAGCCAGGCGCCCCTTGCCTGATTTTTAATGTATTCGTTTGTCTCATAGCGTCTTCCACTCGCTCTCACGTCTGTGAGCTTCATCCATTGTGTTTGTAGCTGTACTCTGTCCAGTCTCATTGCCATAATAGTGTTCCTTCTGTTGAGACATGTTTGGATGTCGATGGTCGGGGCGATTAAGAATAGCATTATTGTCGGGGCGCCTGCGTGGCTCAGTTGGTTAAGCGCCCCACTTTGGCTCAGGTCATGATCTCACCGTTGATGAGTTCAAGCCCGGTATATATCAGCCTCTGTCCTGTCATCATTTTAGCACGTGTTTTCTTGGTGGGCACATATCCATGTTGCTGTTGGGGATCTCCCCAGGGGAGGCACTGCTAGGTCCTTGGGTAAATCTGTATCTAGCTTCAGTAGATTCTGCCCAACAGTTGTCCAAAGTGGTTGTGCGCGTCTGCCTCCCCTCCGATGGCGCGTGATCGTCCTGTTCGCTCCGCACGCTCATTCGTCCTTCAGGACGGAGTTTTCATGATGACTGGAGAAGAGGCGACTCATTGCCCCTTGTACCCACCCCCACCGGTGGGGGCCAGGGAGGCCAACACAGTCCTACATCTTGATGCTTCCCAATCCGGTTAACCTTTCTCCCTTTTCCCCCTGCCCCGTGCAGACGTGAATGAGTGTGGACTAAAACCCCGGCCGTGCCAACACAGATGTGTGAACACACACGGGAGCTACAAGTGCTTTTGCCTGAGCAGCCACGTGCTCATGCCGGATGCCACGTGTGCGAGTAAGTTTCAACAGCCAGGCTGCTCTCCGTCATCCTTTGAGACTAGATTCTTGCCATCTGAGCAGTTGGGGCGGGGGCGGGGGGGGAGGGGGAAGGTGGTAAAACAAGTAAACGTGAAATTCACCATTTTAACCGTCACCACATCCTCATCACCCCAAAAGGAAACCCTGTGCCTATCAGCAATCACTGCCTACTCCTCCTCCCCCAGCTCCCCCACAGTCCCTAACCTGCTTTCTGTCTCTCTGGGTTTGCCTATTCTGGACACTGGCTTTTTAAAGCAAACAGCTAACTGGGAAGAAAAAGAACTTACATATCTCTATATGCAGGGTTGTATGGGGTTTCTTCCTGAAAATGAGCATATTGCCTTGGGAAGGTGATGCATTGAAATTCCATCTTGGGACATCTTCTTTCCACCCACTTCCCATCTTCCCACCAACTGCCTTTCTCACGCCCCTTGCCCCATGCTCAAAGATTAGTGACTCTTGTTGGGAATACATTCCGATTCACATTCCTGAAAAGAAAAGCCCTTCTTTGATAAAGAGAAACCCATGTCCCGTGGGAGGGTGAGAGTACATCTATTCATTTATTGAGAGGGAAGGTTTTTCGGTTTAATGTTACAGCCGACAGGCAAACCCATCCTCCCTGCCTGCCTGCCCTCCTCCCCTCTCCCCCTCCTCCCTTCTTCCCCTCCTCCCCCCTCCCATCTCTCTTTGCTCTGTCCTGCTGTCCCCAGCAAACCTGGGGCTTAGGTGTTCTGCTAGCTCCCTGTGCCACAGTGTCACAGTCCTGGCTAGCGCATGGCTTGCTGCTCTCCTGACGGGTCCTTGTGCTTTCAGTCCTTGGCAAAGCGCCCGATACCACCAGTCACCTAGATCCTCTGTTGGCAAGCAAGCTTAAGAGATAAAGCAGACATTCAAAGTCTTTTTTTTTTTAAATCCTTAGTATTATAAATTAAACCCACCAAAGACAAGTATGTATGTGTGTATGTGTATGTGTATATACATATCTCCATATAGATACATATATCTCCATATATATATATATCTCCATATATATGTATCCATCCATATATATATATATATATATATATATCTCCATATGATATTATATATTATATTATATTATATGTAGCTTCATGAATTCTCCTAAGACGAGAATAACCCTGTAACACCTACCAAATAGAACTTTGTCAGAACCTCCCTCCCTACCCCGTCATGGGAATTACCATCCAGGCTTTTACAGTGATCACTTAACACTTTTAAATAGATATGTACTAATGGATGTTTCTGAAACATTCCACGAAAAGCCTAACCAGTGCCAAGAAAAGTATCTTTTCCCAAACGGAAAGATAGAATTAGGTAAATGTTGAAGACTAATCTTAAGAGGCGAGGCAAGAGGAAAAGAGTATAAACTAGAAATGTTACCATTGGTGGGTGTTTGTTACATTACCTTGACCTGTGTATGTATCCTTTACCCTCTTTGTCTATTTCTGTATATGGAAGCTGTTGCCTGTGCCTCCCTGTTTATAGCTCAGAGTGTCCAGGGAGCCCTGGACCTCTTTCCTAATTTTATTTCACCTGGTTCCTGGCAGTCTCTCTTGTCCCGCTGAGTGATGGGCATGTTACGGATGCCCATGGTGGATAAAGGGAGTATATTCACCATACTTGCCTATAGTAGACACGCGTGATCCATACATAGTAGGCCTGTGCTAGGGAAATGCATTTATGGGAGACAAGTTACGTGTAGCAACAAGTAACCGGAAAATCCACCTAAATTATCTCGGGTACTGAAAAAACGGAAGGCACACAGTTCTAGAACAGCTCGGCAAGGACTCCATCTCTGCCATCCTCAGGGTATGGATTTTATGCGCATGCTTGTGACCTCATAGTCACAGGATGGCTGCCCCAGCTCCAGGTATCACACACGCATTTGAGGCGTGCTAGACAAAGGGGAGTGATGTCAGTGAGTGAATGACTCTTTCGTCCTTGTCCCTTTTTGTCATGCAGCAGCATGTTTGGGGAAGCCCCACTCCCTCCAGGAGACTTCTCTGTATATCTCTTTGGCCACGGCTGGGTCCTATGGCCACCCTTTGTTGCTGCAGAGGAAGCCGGGATGAAGACACATAACTGGCTTTCCAGCCTCTACGACGGTAGTGGCGAGAGGAAAAGGCGTCCGGGATGGCTTTCGGGCAGCCAGTCGGTCCTATTTGCCGCATGTTTTAATACAGCCATGTGAACGACTGGTTACTTGCTAACTTAAACAGTGTACAAGGGATAGATTTTTGTTTGCCCTAATTACTCAGACTGATCATCTCCATCAGAAGTTGCATTTCAGCGTAGCAACGCCAGCCGGGTGACGTAAAGAGTGATTTGAATGTGCAAGAGGAGGGACGCCTGGGGGGCTCAGTCGGTTGAGCGTCCGACTTCAGCTCAGGTCATGATCTCGCGGTTCGTGGGTTCGAGCCCCGCGTCGGGCTCTGTGCTGACAGCTCAGAGCCTGGAGCCTGCTTCGGATTCCGTGTCTCCGGCTCTCTCTCTCTCTGTCAAAACTAAATAAACATTTTTTTTAAAAATGACTTTAGAATGTGCGAGAGGAGAGGAAGATGCAGTCTCTGGTAACTGCCAGGGACGTGCCGACCTAAAGACGATCAAATTCAATACACCGGCCCGCAGAACAGACCGTGGGGGCCACCAAGAGGCCACCCTTGCCCAGATTCCATTCGGGTCTCAGACAGTGTGCTTATCCTATAATACATTGCAGGTGTCCCGCCGAATGTCCTAGAATGCAGAGATGGCTCCTCAGTAAGTGCTTTTTATCACCTCGGCTAATCCTTGCCTACGTTTTCAGACTCCAGGACGTGTGCCATGACAAGCTGCCAGTACAGCTGCGAAGACACAGAGGAAGGGCCTCGCTGTCTGTGTCCGTCCTCGGGGCTCCGCCTGGCGCCGAATGGAAGAGTTTGTACAGGTAGCCCAGCAGGAGGGCCGGCCTCCACTCCTCCTCCTTTCCCCTTTCCTGACCTCCTTCTGTCTCACTCATCACAGTCTGCTTGTTGACTAGACCGAAAGTTCCTGAAAGTACAGATTTATGCCCATGTCTGAGGCCATCAGCCACATATACTCTAGACACCCGTTAGGACGCTGGAAAGCACACTTCTCTATTATTTGGGGGTTGTCTAATGTCACAGTGGAAAAAAGGATACAGGCCATCTTATTTTAGTACATTTACCCTGTATGTTTCACTTCAATCACCATCCCACAGAAACCTGCTACTGTGGGAGGTAGGCCCAGTCCCAAGGGCCACTGGACTCCCTTTCGGGTTCTAACGAATATTTTCCTACAAAAAAGTGTTTACTGGGGCGGCCGGGTGGCTCAGTCGGTTGAGCGTCCGACTTCGGCTCAGGTCACGATCTCGCGGTCCGTGAGTTCGAGCCCCGCGTCGGGCTCTGTGCTGACAGCACAGAGCCTGAAGCCTGCTTCGGATTCTGTGTCTCCCTCTCTCTCTGCCCCTCCCCTACTCACGCTCTGTCTCTATCAAAAATAAATAATAAAATGTAAAAAAAATTTGTTTTTAATGTATTTACTTTTTTTTTTTTTTTAGATCTAAAACTGTTGAGAGTAGTCTATCCCTTGTACACTGTTTAAGTCAGCAAGTAACCAATTTCTCGTGGTCTTTAAAGGTTGCTCTAAATTATGTGAACTAAGTATTCCAAAATCATTTCCGCTTGGAGGGGTGAACAAATTAAATCCATAATATTAGAGGGCGAGAGACAGCCATCATTTATAACTTTGAATTTAGTCAAGTCACTGGATTAGAACTTTGGGCTCTTACTCTCTCTGGTCTTATTTTGTGTCTTAGTCTTCGGTCCCCAAAAGCTGACCCCGAGCAAGGAGCTGATCTGGGAGGTGATCTCAGGGAATGCTGGTTGAGGAGGGGAGAAGGGAAGGGAAGACCCTAGCACGGGGTGAGTTCAATGAGCCGGTTAAACATCTGTGCCCTTCCAGGAGGCTGGGAGAGCTGCCTCCGCATTTTCCTTCCTTCCAGAGCAAGTTGAGGGGGGGGGTGGATTTATGCGTCAAGTTTATTGATGGGGGAGTGGCTCCAGAACACTGACTCGAGGACATGCCCAGCCCAGCCCAGCCCGGATAAGGGTCATTGCAGAAAGTCCCAGGTACGGCCTTAGGCAGGTAGCTGAGTGCTGAGGGGCGATGGGTGGGGCACCCACAGGGCACCCTCAGTGACTGATGCAACACTTTCTGCCTTAGCTCCCTTGTGGATTTGTATTCTGTTCAACAACCAAACTGTATATCCTCCTGGATCTGTACTTACATCACACTAAAGATACACGGTATTTAGAGCAAGTGAGCACATAGCATTAATAAGGGATCTCAAACCAAATCAGAATATTGAAAGGGTTCTTAATGTTTTTTTTATTTAAATTTTTTTTTACATTTATTTATTTTTGAGAGACACAGAGAGACCGTGAGCAGGGAAGGGGCAGAGAGAGAGGGAGACACAGAATCCGAAGCAGGCTCCAGGCTCCAAGCTGTCAGCACGGAGCCCGACGGGGGGCTCGAACCCACAAACCGTGAGATCATGACCTGAGCCGAAGTCGGACGCTTAACTGACTGAGCCACCCAGGCGCCCCTTTGTTTTATTTAAATAAGTATATTCTTACTTGTTGACTGCAGTAGAAATACTTTTCAGTCAAGGTGTTGGACGTTTATTCTAAATGTGCCTAACTTGATAAGCTGCATTTAGAAAGTTCCGCCAAACAGGTTACCTAAAGCAGTTACATCTTTTTTTAAAAATCCCTGTAAAATTACAATTTTGGCTCTGTTCTTTGAGAGTAATCCGATTTAGTTACATTCACCGGGTTTAACGTTCTTTGGTGAACTAAGATGTGTATGACAAGGCTAATTCTCGACCAGACCGAAGGCAATTTTCACCACCTCTGATTTGTCGGGTGCCTTTTTTATTGAAGGGAAAGCTGATCTGCACAAAAGTGGTCACTGAGAAATGAGTTTTGATCAGTCCAACACTTCTTTAGTATTTTAAGAATGCACCACAGGTCCAAATGAACAACATACACCATCTGCTCGATCTGATCGTGAACGCAAAGCCAGAGTCTGGCTGTTTTGCTCAGCGTTGCCGCCGGCCCCTCGGTGACCTGACTCACAAGGAATGGAGGGGACCCTGTTGTCTGCTGAAGTTGCATCATCACACAGTTTCTGTTTAGGTGTAGTTTCAGGAAACCACATCTTGGGCACTTGGGTGGCTCCGTCGGATAAGCGTCCCACTTCGGCTCGGGTCATGACCTCGCTACACGGTCTATGTACCTGGAAAGGTAGTAATTCAGCCACCAAGCCTGTAGCGTATATGTCCCCAGGGCCAGGCATCTCCCAGCCCCAGAGGAGCCTGGGCCTACCAGGACAGATGTGAATGTAAGTAGTGCCGTGAGATAACGTCTCTAAGACGGGATGTACAACGTGATGGAAACACATAAGAGGAAGAGCCGTGAGTGTGCTGAGAACACCTCCCGAGGGTATGATGCTGGCAGAATAATCAGAGAGACTGCTGGGCGTGTGGGCTCACGTGTGTGCGTGCGGGTGTGATTTGGTGGGAAAGTGCCGTTCTGGCTATCGCCGACGCCTTCTGGTTCTGCGTCCTAGATATCGACGAATGTGCCTCTGGGAAAGCTGGCTGCCCTTACAGTCGAAGATGCGTGAACACGTTTGGAAGCTACTACTGCAAATGTCACGTTGGTTTTGAACTGAAATATGTCCGTGGCCGCTACGACTGTGTAGGTAAGAGTGGGTCGCACCGTTTCCCTGTTTCTTCTCCCCCCGCCAAACCTATAGCCGTCGTCTACGGATATTTTGAGGTCGATGCCGTCTATTAGTTGAACAGTCTATTGTACTGACCAGTTTAACAATACAGAAGAAGTCACATTGTTTTGTTTCTGGCTTTTAGGAAAAGTCTGATGAGATGAATTAGAAGAAGGCAGGTCAGTCAAGGTCAAAAGTAAGGGACCTCAGCGGGTATCGTTTGTTCTGGGGGCAAATATCTTAAGATGGTTTTTGTGCGTTTTTTAAAAATTTGGCTGGTTTTCTTCCTAATTTTTGACTTTCCAGCTACATACCTAAAAATGGAAACAATATAGCACAAAAGGAAGCCTAAAAAGGCCTGTTTGAGCTTGATCTCCGCGATCTGTTCATGACAGTTCCCTCTGGGGGTGGCATTAGACAAAGGTGTAAAGAAGATGAAGGCCCCTTTCATGGTTCAGGCTCCAAATGGCCTAAGATGTTCCCTTTCCAGGTCACCGAAGCCACTCTCTGATAAGATTCTGGTCTCAGTTGGCTATTGGCCGGATCTGTGTGAAAGAAGATATTTGGGCCCTTAGTGAAGGGATTCCGAGTCCGAACGAGCGAGTAAAGTACGGTGTTTGGGGACCTGGGGTGCATCCGCACTGCCCTTGATGTAATGGGGGACGGGGCCTGCCCTTCGGTGAAGGGAGATCCGGGCTCCCTGTAGATGCCTATTCGTGTAACACGTGGAGCCAACGTGTGCGTGACAGGAAAGCCCACAGTTGGGGGAAAGTGGGATTTCTTTCAACCCCACGTGCAGAGCGTCCCAGGTTGTGTCCTGTGTGACCGCACCGTGGCCACCGTTGGTTCCAGCATTTTGAACCGTCTTAGGAAGACTCCCCAGCTCTTTACTCAGATCTTTTCAAACACAAAGGCCATTCTTCACCGGCTCGTCACAGCCGTGTTGCTCGTGGGCTTGGACCCCATGTCCCGCCGCAGACCCATCCAGCTGTGTAACCCAGTGGTGCTGTGTCCCTGAGAAGTAGCCTGTTCCTGGATCCCTAGCCGGTTCCACTGGACAGGGTGGGAATTCCCATGGAGAGCTTCCAGAAGAAACCCATCTTGTGATTTTAAAGGATTAAGATTGGCATCTGGGCTCCTTTGGTGGCTGACTTAAAAACAATGGGCTATTTTGTGTGCATAGGTCTCCCAAAGGGTGGATAGCAAGTCAGATGCAGAAGAGGGCTAATGAACTTCTCACTTGGGTGGAATTTGGCCAACTTTCCTGGTCTCGGTCCAGCAGACAAGCTCCGACCAGCCCAGCCCTGCTCCTGGCAGCCTTGGAACAAAATGCCTAGGAGTTTAGATGATGTCAGTGGTTCATAACCCCCCTTCTCCTTTGTTGGTTAGGAGTTCCGAGCCCTTCCACATGTAGAATTTATTTTTTGATGCCGTTATTTAGTTTGGAATTAGATGAAAACGTGCAGAAAAAGACATAAACATCTTCCAGCTTTCAGTAGTTGTGATAAGCAGTCGAGGTTGCTGGGGGTGTGGGGGGCTGCGAGGGGCCCCCCAGTTCCCTGCGTACCGGCGTCGGGCAAAAGCCAGGCATTGGGAGATTTGACGGCGTCCCGGTTCTCAGGCCCCACGTGGTTTGTTGGCAGGTGTTCAGGGGTCGGCCCTGGAGTTGGTCAAGTGTAAGGGATAGTCGGGCTTTTAGCAAAGCCCGGCAGCCGCAGAGTTGTTCACGGGAATGTTCACATTTTTTAGATATAAACGAGTGTGCTGGGAATACCCATCCGTGCAGCCTCTATGCCAACTGCCTCAATACCCAAGGATCCTTCAAGTGTAAATGCAAGCAGGGATACAGAGGCAATGGCCTTCAGTGTTCCGGTAAGTAGGATTTGCTCATGGCGTCTTAGCTATTCTCAGTAAAGCATTCTCTCCTCTTCTTTCTCCCTTCGTCTCTGTCTCTCTCTCTCTCTCTCTCTCTCTCTCTCTGCACGTATGATAACGTGTGCATGCAATATTTGGAAACTCTAACTCAGCCTTGACTTCTCTGCTAACTGGACCACATCTTCACTACTCACTGAAGTCGTAGCCACTAAAGCTTACAGAGCAGCAAAGGTCCTGGATTTCTGTCTGGTCACAACGCACTCTCAACGACCGAAAAGAAGATTTAAGGACAAATGGCCCTGGGCCCATGTTACCTGCCGAGAGAGGGCAGGTTATGGCACAGTAGCAAGCAATCCTAACACGTCGGGGGCTTAGAACCACAAGCTTGTTGACCACAGGAGTCAGAACTTCTTCCAGAATACACCACCAAAAGCAAGTCGGACAAAGCTGACGGCACGTTATCGGTCATCCTCAAACCTAGATTCACACGTTTAGCAAAGAGTCCCATTGTTCTTGCTGGTGAATTCCTTACTGCGTAGGTGGTGACATCTCAAATTGACAAACCACACGTAGAACCATGAAATGTGACACTCATTGCTCTTGGCGGTGTATTCTCTCCGACGTTTCTTCTCCATGTGGTCCCTCAGGGAGCCACGCCGATAGAGTCCCCAGCGTCCTGTGATACCACAATACCGATTGGAGCCCTTAGGGTTTGTCAAGGCAGGGAAAGAAGCACGGACAATCGCACACCAGCTCTTCGTTCATTCAACTTGGGAGTAGGGGCAAAATATACATAGTCTTGCTGTGTGTCTGGCAAACTAGAAATGACCATAAGAACCCGGAACGTCTACCAAGACAGGCCGGTGGTGATTACATTGCAGTCACCGTCCTGGCGAAAGTGTCTCGTAATGTCTGAGGTCCCTTAGGTTTATCCCTCGGGTCTTGTCCCTTTTATTTCTCTATTTAAAAAAAAATTTCTTTTTCATGTTTATTTATTTTTGAGAGACAGAGTGCCAGTGGGGAGGGGCAGAGAGGGAGGGAGACACAGAATCCGAGGCAGGCTCCAGGCTCCGAGCTGTCGGCACAGAACTTGACGCGGGGCTTGAACCTACATGCTGTGAGATCGTGACCCAAGCTGAAGTCGGACACCCGACCGTCAAGCCACCCGGGCACCCCTGGTCTGGTCCATTTTAGCACTGGCCCATCATGTGCCTCAATCTGTTCACTGCCCTGACTCCACTGTCCTGTATACCCCTTAGCATGGTTCTCACGTCTTCCAACACGTACGGCTTCAAGTTCTGCCTTGACCTGTCCCGTGTCCTTATATGGCCAGTGCTCCTGGTGACACAGCGGAGTGGCCACTCCGTGGTGGCCAAAAGCAAAGTGTCCGCACCGTGATAGACACTGAGCCCCACAGCCATAAAAGTTCACAGTACCCCGGTGGGCCGTGGTTGAGTGCCACTGGACGAGAGTGTGTGCCAAAGAATATGGTCAAGGAGGATGAGTCTAGAAATCAAATTCTCTGCAGAACCGCCAGAAGAACTGGGCAGCATTTCGTCTGGAACAAAGAGCATGGAAAAGTACACGTGGTGCCCGTAGGTATTTAAGGAATGTGAAATAAAAGTGACTTCCTAAAGCGGACTGGGAGCGCCGGGTGGAGGCCATGTTCTGTCTTCCAGATGATGGCCAGGTGTCTGGGAGTGGAGCCGGGAGCCCTGCCCAGCGCGTCTTCCGCCACTCAGGCTTCCAGGCCCGGCTCTCCGAGGGATTCCTGCACGGGGCTGGAGGTGGAATTACACAGCCACTGGGTCTCCAACCACACAATGCTCGGGTCTCGATCCCGTGCACATGTGCTCGTGATCTCCTTCTGGAACTTTCTCAAAGACAGAGAGAGAGAGAGATCGACGGCCCGTGTAGGACGTGCACAGGTGGGTCGGGAGGAGGGATGCCATACCCTGGAGAGGCCCCCAGAGAAGAAGTGGAGTAGATCAGCTTTTCGTGTTGCATCGTGGTCAAGGGCTCCTTCGTGCCACCAAGTCTGAACGCTTGTCTTCCAGCCTCACCTGTTGTGGGCCATTTGGTGTAATGGTCAACAGCTGAGGTTCAGGACCTAGGAAAGCCTGCATCTCACTCTGAGCTCTGCCCCATACTGGCTATGACCTTCGATAAATTTTTTTCAACCTCTCCAAACTCCATTTCCTCCTGTCCAGCTTGTGACCAGCTAGGCCCCAATCCCTTGTTGCTCCCTGATTTCAACACGGCAGGGTGGACGGACAGTTCCACGCAGATCTTCAGCCCCAGGGCAGTGGGCTCTCTGCCTGTGGCCGCGTGTCTTCTCTAGAGTGCCACTCAGCCCCTTTGTAAGGACAGCCCTCAACCAGTGGGGGCCAGGAGTCTGGATAAATACCCCTAAATTGTCGCAGGATGGGACAGTTCTGAGGTGTGTTCTACATTGTTTTCCTCCTTCCCCTCACTTCTGCCTCCAGGGATCACCTCTCAAATAAATCCCCTGCCCCCAAATCCTTGTTTCAGGGCTGGCTCGGTCAGTAGAGCACGTGACCCTTGATCTCAGGGTCATGATTTCAAGCCCCACGTGGGGTATGGCGCCTACTTAAAAAAATATATATTAAAATATCAAGCAGTAGGGCCTCCTGTGGGTTGATTCTGGAAGCATTCATTTACTGTACTTCACTCCATTTTTCATGAGTGACCTAATTGTCAGCCAATGTGAAACTTCCCACCTGTTGTTATTGTAGTGATCCCTGAAAATTCTGTGAAGGAAGTCCTCACGGCCCCTGGTACCATCAAAGACAGAATCAAGAAGTTGCTGGCTCACAAAAACAGCATGAAAAAGAAGATAAAAATCAAAAATGTCATCACAGAACCTTCTGGAACTCCTGCCCCTGAGGTCAACCTGCAGCCCCTCAACTCTGAAGAGAGTGTTTCCAGAGGTAGGAACTCTGATGGAGGAAAAAACCGAAATGAAGAGAGAAAGAAAGAGGGGCTCGAGGAAAAGAAGAGAAAGGAGAAAACCCTGAAGCACCACGTGGAGCGGGAGCAAAGCCTTCGAGGAGATGTGTTTTGTGAGTAACACTTTGGTTATTTTGCACATTTTATGAAAAGCGAATGGTGATTTCTCCTGGCAGGGAAAGAAGGAAAGACGGCTTCGTGCCTGCCGTAACACTAAGGTTCGGTACTGATTCTAAAGAAGCAGGGTTCTCTGTAAGTTCTGGAAATGAACATCCCCTGCAGATCCCAAATCGTATTTGCTGCTGTGGGAAACAAGGAGGTTAAGTCCTTTCCCCTTCCCTGGGGGGCTTCCTGTTTGATGCAGACCTTCTTTCCGCTCCCAGCCAAGTAAGCACGCTAGCCCTGGCTGGCCATGCTGCACACCCCCAGACCAGAGAGGCCTTGGGTCCAGCTGGATCTGCCAAGCTCTGCCTTTTTACTTCTCGAAGGCACTTTCGACCTGCCCGCTCGATGCAAGGGGAATTTCGCAGCTGTGAGGTTACAGGTTAAAAAGCCAGAATGACAATTGTAGAGGGGAACATTCTAGAGAGGAGCTTAAATTTTCTCCCTGAACTGGATAACTGCCCTTTTCACCCATTGCTGTGCAGAGCCCACAGCCAAGTCTCAGCCCCTCCAGGACAGTTTCCATATTAACCCCCTCTCCCCCACATCCCCAGGCGGAAACTTGGTGTTTCATTTTCACCAGGCATTTGTTACTGCCCCTATTTTTTTTTTTTTTTTTTGCCTTGTCTGCCCTTGGCTCCATGGCTGTTGGATTTAACCAAATGGAAAGCAGACCCAGGCCCACTTATCCAAGAACTAGCATAACGATGGCGTTGTCTCCTCGAATAGAGAGCGAAAATCTCAAGAGTGTATTTCCAAACCCGGGTGAGAAGAGGCATGTTACTAGTGTAGATGCTTAGGTCATCTTTGGAAAACGATGTCTTAGACACAGAAACTGGAACCAGTGTGAATGCTTTGGGAATGTTCAGGAAAGTCTGCTCTGACATAGTCTGTACTCAGAATAACAGGATAAACCTCTGCTCGGTCGTTCATTGACACCTCCTTAGCATGCGAGGGTTCAGGGCTTTTCTTAACTGACCAAGTGTTCTTACTTAGCCCCGAAGGTGAACGCAGCGGGTGAATTGGGTCTGGTTCTGGTCCAGAGAAAAGCTGTCACATCCAGGCTGGAACACAAAGGTAACTGATACCTTCATTTATGAATCACTGCTTCATTCCTAAGCCCCTGAGGAAGAATCGTTACATCTGGACACAGTGCCAGTACGAAGTAGTAGGTCCTTACGGGGTCAGTACCAATGACGACAGTATAGGAAGGCTGTCTTCTCTCCACCACGCCCGCCTGACACCGAGAATGACACATGGTATATATGTGAAGATAGATGAAAATGACCCCTTTGCTTCAACTTCAACACCCGACGGCCCACAACCTGAAAATGACCATGCACTGAATTCCGGACGATAGTGCTGCGTCATAGACAACCCCAGACCTTCGGTCGCCTACAGCCGCTGTTTATTTTTGCTTATGAGTCCGTCAACCGGCTGAGTGGTTCTGCTGATCCGAGCTGGTCTGGGGGGGCTCACCCACGGGTCCGCAGTCAGCTTTGGTCCCACTCGGTGACTTGGCCGATCTTAGCTGTGCTCCGCGCCTCAGTTGGGACAACAGAGCCGTCTCGGCTCTGCTCCATGTGGTGACTCATCCTCCAGCGGGCCAGCCAGGCTTGTTCTCGTGACGCAGTGGCAGGGTTCCAAGAGAGAGTGGAAGCACACAGGCCTTGTGAGGGCTAGCCTCAGAGCGGCCACAGCATCACTTTCACCGTATTCTGTTGGCCAAGGCAAGTCCCAAGGCTGGCCGGGACTTGAGAGTTGGGGAAGGCGCTACAACGTCATATTGCAAAGAGCGTGGAGACAGGGAGGGGTAAAAATTGGGACCATTCTTGTGATCAGGCTAACAGAGCCTCATCGTCAGGAATCTCATAGGCATGATCCCGGGTTCCTCTGAGTCCCTTTAGCACTTTGACTACCTGTGACAAATTATATGTGGCATCTCTACACAGACACCAGGGGAAAGCCTATTTCTGTATTTATCCCTTTATTTGGCATAAATATTCATGTGTCGATCTTCCCTCCCTTTGCAAACTCTCTTACTTACCGCTGTGCATGTCCTAAGCTTGTGCTAATTTGACCGCCATTTGTGTTTACCCCATGAGTACATTCTCCAGTTCGGTCCCTTTGGTTTATAGGAATCTCCACCATGAAGGTAGAGCCTCTCTGGTTCAGTCCTCCAAACTTAATCTGAGAAGCGTCTACTAAAACCTCTCCAAAGGCTAGTGACCCAGCTCCGACAGGCATCTTGTTTTCTTCCATATTTCCCCTAAATGTTCTGTTTTCAATTTTATTTTATTTTTAATGTAATTTATTTATTCTGAGCGAGAGAGGCAGAGAGAAGGGGAGAGAGAATCCCAAGCAGGCTCCATGCTGTCAGTGTGGGGCCCGATGCGGGGCTCGATCTCACAGACCATGAGATCATGACCTGAGCCAAAACAAGAGTTGGACGCTTAACCAACTGAGCCACCCAGGCGCCCCTCAATGTTCTTTTTTTTTTTTTTTTTTTTTTTTAAGTTTCTCTGCAGCAAACATCTTATTATCCATTTTCCTGGTTGGGAAGAAAATGTTTCATAGCTCAGGGAATTAGCTACATTCTCCGGGTGCTTAGAACTGCTTCTGCTCGGCTCTCTACTTGCTAAGTGACATTACTAAATTGACCCCCTTTGGATCCCCAGAATGACCATGTCTCTTATTTTACTTTTTCTTCCATGATCCTTAATGAAACACGTGAAGTTTACTCAATTGTCAAAGGTTCTTGAGTAAGGTCCCTTGGAGCACCCAGTCTCACTTGGAAGACTCGGTGGGCACCCCAGCCCTTCTACTTGCTATTTGCCTTGGGCAAGTCCCTGAGACTTAGAACATCTCATTGCTTTCATGTGTGAGGTTGGAATAAAAGCACCACTCTTGTCTAAGGTGCTGTCTTAGGCTGGATTCCCCCGAAACAGAATTTGTGTGCAAGTGGTTTACGTGGGAGGCGGTCCCAGGAAAGAATGCTTGGGGAGTGGGGGCGAGAAGGAGGCAATCAACAGTGTGTTATTAAGAAATTTTCACTGGGGGCAACTGGAGCCCAATCCCATTGGGGAACTCAATCCCATTGGAGCCCAATCCCATTGGGGAACTCAATCCCATTGGAGCTCAATCCCATTGGGGAACTCAGTCCCATTGGAGCTCAGTCCCGTTGGGGAACTCAATCCCATTGGGGAACTCAATCCCATTGGAGCTCAATCCCATTGGGGAACTCAATCCCATTGGAGCTCAATCCCATTGGGGAACTCAATCCCATTGGAGCTCAATCCCATTGGGGAACTCAATCCCATTGGAGCTCAATCCCATTGGGGAACTCAATCCCATTGGAGCTCAATCCCATTGGGGAACTCAATCCCATTGGAGCTCAATCCCATTGGGGAACTCAATCCCATTAGAGCTCAATCCCATTGGGGAACTCAATCCCATTGGAGCTCAATCCCATTGGGGAACTCAATCTCATTGGAGCTCAATCCCATTGGGGAACTCAATCTCATTGGGGAACTCAATCCCATTGGAGCTCAATCCCATTGGGGAACTCAGTCCCCTTGAAGCTCAATCCCATTAGGGAACTCTGAAAGCCAGTGTAGAACACACAGCTCTTGTCTTAGAGGACAAGAGAGCTGGGTATTCATACACCATCTCCCATCTGACAATGATTAATGGCCACTCCCGGGAGGGTGTTAATTCCCTGGTACTCCTGGCTTGCCATAAAAGCAGGGAAGGGCACCACTGTGGCCACTGGACCTCCATCCCAGTTGGACCCTCTGCAAGACCAGAGAGAGCCTGGATTCCAGTCTGACTTCAGGTCCATGTTCAATTCCAGGGACTTATGGTCTTACCCAAAGGCAAGAAAATTACGGTATCTGTCCACCAACACCTGTCCACCAGTGGTTGAGGGTTTTCCTGGGGAAATAGCTTCCTGGTATTCTGGTCTGCCTGGCTTGATCCGAGCATGCTCCAGCAAGAGAATACCCTCACACAGAGAAATTTAGCATTCTGCAGATTATCCCGAAGGATCTGACAAGGTCTGCACTAGTTCGTTTGGGTAGGAGAGATTTTCTGGCCCAAATTTTACAAACTCTTGCCTATATTCTCTGTCTCACTTTGCTCACAGGGCTCTTGCCCATTACTTTTTTTTTTTTTTTAAGTTTTTGTTTTTGCCTCTACTTTATTTAAGATCACAACAGAATTTGGCCAGAAGGCCTTCACAGGTTTAAATTGAAGCAGTATCTGGTTTGACACTGTCCTTAAGGCCATTTCAGTGGCCGTGATCTGTACTCCATGCAGTTGTTATGATTTTGTTAAATTAATATTTGTCAGGTAGAGCTCCCCGGGTGCCAGATGGCTCAACAAAAGACCACAAGAGAAATTGAGATAGAGAAGTTTATTACTCGCAGGTCCTGTAGGAGCATGGCACGCCTCGAGGGCCACACAGGGAAGTTGAGGCAGGGTGCTTAGAGAGAGAGGCGGGACCTAGAGCACAGGCCTTTATTAGTGGATTGGTCCGTTCAAACCAGAAAGATCTGGGTCTTGGTGAGTTCCAAGGGAGTCTTATCTACAAGGGCTGTTGGGAAGTCATATTAGGAACTTAATTAGCTTGTGACTCAGCAGGCTGTTCTCTAGGGCTCGCACTTGCATGAGGGGCAAAAGTCCGTTTTAGGACCCCGTAGGCTGTTTGGCCAAACCAGATGGTTGCGGACGCAGCAATACCGTGGAGTAGCTTAGCTCGATGCTCAGCTGAAAATACGGCATTTCCTTCCAAAGCTCCAAATGTCAGACGTGCTTCTAATACTCTTCGTGATTATACAATGTACCCTTTTTCTTAGCAGATTTAAATATCTCAGTTGACTGCAGCTTTGAGCACGGGGCCTGTGACTGGAAACAGGATATAGAAGATGACTTTGACTGGAATCCTGCTGATCGAGATAATGGTATTTCGATTTTACTGTTTCGTGTTCTCCGCTGTGTGCTCTGCCCTCCGTACAGGTAAAGAAGGCTCTCCAGTGACGGAGGGTTATTATTCCTATCTCTCGTTAGGTCAGCGTTTGTCACCTTTGGAAACTTCTAGACCTTCCGAAGTCTGCCCTCATGAATGGCTCCGTTGGTTCAGTATCTGTGTCCCGCCTTATCTCTCTTACCCCCACCCACCCACATACAGGATGTTCTAGCAAAACTTTTCCATAGTCACTCCTGCTGCCAAGAGACAGATGTTAGAACTCGTGAACATTTTTGACTTATAAAGAAAAAAAACCCTATTTTTTAAGTAATCTCTGTGCCCAACGTAGTGCTCAAACTCATGACCCCGAGCTCAAGAGCCACATGCTCTACCAAGTGAGCCAGCCAGGGCCCAAGAATTCATGTACATTTTAAGAGCATTGGGGGAAGGGTAGAAAGAAGCTGTTCTTTTCCCCAGTTTGGCAGCTCGTGGTGCTCTGTAGTTTTTGTTTTGCTTTTTGTGGGGAAATAAATCTGGAAAGGAAATATGACCTCTGCCTAAACCTGAAGTTTTAGTAAAGCCACCCCTCAAAGTAGCAACACCATAATGAGCATCAGGTCAGCAACCTGAACTTCTGGACTGAATGTTCCCCTCCGTCGCTTGCAGATTCCTTTCTGGCCACTTACACTGGGATTTTTCTCGACTTCAGCTCTGAGCTGTGGAATTCTAGCACTTTCCACTTCTTGCTTAAACACTATTGACGGGCCCTAGCTTTCCCCTTGGGTAGAGCATTTTGGCTGATACAACCCACTTGGAGCATCAATCGAGGCCCTGTCTCCTGAGGCTGACACGTAGAGGTGTAGGTAGAGACAACTCTGGGGACTCAACTTTCTTACCAATCCATTTATTTATTTGGGAATCTACAAGTTCAGCCCTCAGTTACAAGATCCTTCTCCTGGACCCTTCCTCTAGACTAGTTCCTCCCTTAGACCTTGCCTTTCAAGCCTTCACACGCAACCAGGAAACCTGGATATCCCCCAACAAAAATTCCTTGCAAAACTTGAGATTAGGGTAGAGGGGGTACATCTCACGCAGCAAGTTGTATGAGTGGAACTGTCGCCGAAGATTCAAGGCAGGTTTAACCAGTCCCAAGACCGTATATCTTGGGAGAGCCTGTCTGGTCAATAGCTAACTTGCATTTCTCCTTTCTTCCATCATGACATCTCCAAGTTTCTATCCGCCAGAGCCACATCATACAGGGAGCCCGTAGGTTATTCCAGAATCTTGACAGCTCACACAGTCAGCAGGGTCTTCATGTGGAGTTTTCCAGCAATGGAAAGTCCCCTGTTTACAAACGCAATTCACAAATGGCCTCAGGTTTCCCAGCCTTTGTGTCACTCAAATCGTACCTTCTTCCCCCCTGCGCCCCGTTCAGATCTCTAGGTGGGCTCGTCTTTCCCTGAGGAAACGTGGGATGAATCAGCATTTCTAGAAGGATAAAATCTCAAGGACAAATCAAAATGGGCTTTAGGGGAGAGAGTAGGGAAATCTGCCCCAGTGGGTCACAGAAGAGAGGGTGTCCCTGGTGGTGTGGCAGTGGCTAAAGTGTAGGATGCCTACATTTCAGATTAGCAGGAGAATACTTTTTAGTACATCTCAGACAGGTTGTTGTTTTTGGTTTTTGTTTTTTTAACATTTATTTATTTTTGAGACAGAGAGACAGAGCATGAACGGGGGATGGTCAGAGAGAGGGAGACACAGAATCTGAAACAGGCTCCAGGCTCTGAGCTGTCAGCCCAGAGCCCGACGCGGGGCTCGAACCCACGGACCGTGAGATCATGACCTGAGCCGAAGTCGGCCGCTCAACCGACTGAGCCACCCAGGCTCCCCTCAGACAGGTTATTTATCTGAAATTCAAGCTCTCCTGAGCATCCTGTATCTTTATTTGCTGAATCAGGCAACCTGAGCAGCTGGGGAAAAGACCAGACAGTCCCTGAGTCCAGTGAAAACTAAGGCAAGGTCAACCTGGGTCCTTCAAGTGACGCTGGGAATATACTAGCAGAAGACTCCGGGCCCCCACCCCCTACCCCCAATGCATTCCTCCTGGCTTCCGTACGAATTCTTTCTTTTCGTCAACTTCTTTAGACCCCCATTCCCTGAGAGTTTTTTGCCCAGGTTCGTCACAGCCACAAGCAAAGGACTGAAGATGAGCTATACTTAGGACATGGATCTTAGAAATAGAAGGAGGTGTGTTCCATTCCTCAATCGGAACTCGGACTGATACGTTACAGGCGGTAGTTGAGCTCCATGAAACCATTAGGACAAATTCATGTATGTTGTGGATTAAATACCACCCTACCTAAGGAGCTGGCCGTCATACATCTCATTGACTCTGTGGGAAAATGCAGTGCAAGGTTCAAACAACCAAGGTGGAAAGTTCTGGAACACGAGTTCTCCATCAGCTGCAAATTACCTACAGTGCCAAAAGGCTATTTCATTAGATTCTTACCCCGTCTCTGCTTACCACCACGCTTTGTGTATGTGGACAGATTCCTCCGTTTGTCTAGCGTTCGCTTTCCCTTTCCGTACCACAAAGGATTTCAGCTCTGTGATCCCTAAAATCCATTTTAGCATGAAATTGTCTTTCCTGTGTTGGAAATGAGAGAGACTTCAGCTTTCCCTACAGGAGACTATTATTCATTTTTTTTTTCATTTTGTTTTTTATAAAAAATGGTTTTTTGTTTTTTTAATGTTTGTTTCTTTTTGAGAGAGCGAGAGAGACAGAGCAGGAGCAGGGGAGGGGCAGAGAGAGAGAGGGAGACATAGAATCTGAAGCAGGCTCCCGGCTGCGAGCTGTCAGCACAGAGCCCGAGGCGGGGCTCGAACCCACGCACCGCGAGATCGTGACTTGAGCCGGAGTCAGACGCTTAACTAACTGAGCCACTCAGGCGCCCCCTATGTGTTTTTTTAAGATTTTGAATCTGGTTATCATTCATCTTCTGTGCTATTCTATACCCCGTAGTCAGACCCTTTACAATGGCCTCATTAACTGCGCATGTTTCTTCTCTTGAAGCTGTTGGCTACTATATGGCAGTTCCGGCCCTGGCAGGCCGTAAGAAGGACATCGGCCGCCTGAAACTCCTGCTCCCGGACCTGCAGCCCCAGAGCAACTTCTGTTTGCTCTTTGATTACCGGCTGGCCGGAGACAAAGTCGGGAAACTTCGAGTGTTTGTGAAAAGCAGTAACGACGCCCTGGCATGGGAGGAGACCAGGAGCAAGGACGAAAGGTGGAAGACGGGGAAAATTCAGTTGGAGCAAGGGATCAGCACTACCAAAAGTGTAAGTGGAAAACCAGTGTCACATGGGATACTGGCATTCTCTTGCAGTGACTCAACAAACAGAGGGGCGGTGGGGCCCTAAAGATGAGCGAGGCTTTTTCCCTATACTTCGAGAGTTTATATTCTGGAGCAAAATAGGCCAGGCGGCTAAGCAGCGCAGCTCGCGATAACACCCGTCAGGTGCGTGCCCCTCACGTGTCATGGAAATGATCCGTTTGTGTGTCCGGCTCCTCACCAGCGTCCTCCCAAACCAGACTCTAATTTTACGTGTGTAACTTAATATGTAAAAGAATGTCTTGCTCATTCATTCTGTGCCCGGCACTGATCACGATGAGTGGAAGCTGCAGGGTCAGTTTTTTAAGTGTTTGTTTCTTATTTTTATTTTACTTATTATTTTTTTTAATGTTCATTCACTTTTGAGAGAGAGAGAGAGAGAGACAGAGTGTGAGCGGGGGAGGGGCAGAGAGAGGGGGAGACACAGAACCCGAAGCAGGCTCCAGGCTGTGAGCTGTCAGCACAGAGCCCCGCGCGGGGCTTGAACCCACGAACCGGGAGATCGTGACCTGAGACGAAGTCGGACGCTTCACCGACGGAGCCACCCAGGCGCCCCAAGCGTCTGACTCTTGATTTCGTCTCAGGTCATGATCTTACGGTTCACGAGTTCGAGCCCTGCATCAGGCTCCATGCCGACGCTGCCGAGCCTGCTTGGGATTCTCTCTCTCCCCCTGCCTCTCTCTCTCTTTTTGTTTCCCTCGTGTGCACGCTCTTTCTCAAAATAAACAAAACTTCAAAAGAGCTGACCTATTTACAATTACACGAAAAATAACAAAATACCTAGAAATAAGCTTAGCCAAGGAGGTGAAAGGCCTGTACTCTGAAAACTATAATACATTGAGAAAAGAAAGTGGAAGATGACACAAACAGATGGAAAGATATTCCATTCTCATGGACTGGGAGAACAAATACTGTTACAATGTCCCTCCTGCCCAAAGCAATCCACAGATTTAACGCACCCCTTACCAGGATACCAATACCATTTTTCACAAAACTAGAACATATAATCTTAGAATTTGTATGTACAAATTTGAGGTCTTTGTACAAAAGACCTCAAACAGACCAAGTGATCTTGAAAAAGAGGAACAAAGCAGGATGGTACTGGCACAAAAATAGACACATAGATCAACGGAACAGAATAGAGAGCCCCGAAATAAGCCCACACTTACGTGGTCAATTCATCTATGACAAAGGAGACAATATACAATGGAGAAAAGATAGTCTCTTAATGGTGTTGGGGGAAACTGGACAGCTGTATGCAAAAGAATTAAACTGGACCAGGGCACCTGGGTGGCTCAGTCGGTTAAGCATCTAACTCTTGGTTTCAGCTCATGGTGTGTGAGATCGAGCCCTGTGTCAGGCTCTGCCCTGACCACACAGAACCTGCTTAGGATTCTCTCTCTCCCTCTTTCTCTCTCTCTCTCTCTCTCTCTCTCTCTCTCTCTCTCTCTCTCTTTCTGTCTCTCTCAAAGTAAATAAATAAACTAAAAAAAAAAAAGAATTGGGGCCCCTGGGTGGCTCAGTCGGTCAAGTGTCCGACTTTGGCTCAGGTCATGATCTCGCAGTTTGTGGGTTCAAGCCCCATGTCGGGCTCTGTGCTGACAGCTCAGAGCCTGGAGCCTGCTTCGAATTCTGTGTCTCCCTCTCTCTCTGCCCCTTCCCTGCTCATACTCTGTCTCTCTCTGTCTCTCAAAAATAAATAAATGTTAAAAAAAATCTTTATTAAAAAAAAAAGAATTCAACTGGATCACTTTCTTACACCATACACAAAAATAAACTCAGAGTGATCTAAAAACCCAAACGTGAGGGGCGCCTGGGTGGCGCAGTCGGTTAAGCGTCCGACTTCAGCCAGGTCACGATCTCACGGTCTGTGAGTTCGAGCCCCGCATCGGGCTCTGGGCTGATGGCTCAGAGCCTGGAGCCTGTTTCCGATTCTGTGTCTGCCTCTCTCTCTGCCCCTCCCCCGTTCATGCTCTGTCTCTCTCTGTCCCAAAAATAAAAATAAACGTTGAAAAAAAAAAAAAACCCAAACGTGAGACCTGAAACCAAAAAGCCCTAGAAGAGAGCACAAGCAGTAATTTCTCTGACATCGGCCATGGCGACATTTTTCTAGATATGTCTCCTAAGGCAAAGGAAACAAAAGCAAATATATACTATTGGGACTACATCAAGATAAAAAGTTTCTGCACAGCAAAGGAAATAATAATCAACAAAAAAGTAAAAGACAACCTACTAGATGGGAGAAGATGTTTGCAGACGACGTCCAGTAAAGTGTTAGTACCCAAAATATATAACGAACTTCTAAAACTCCACACCAAAAAAATCCCCAAATAATCCAATTAAAAAATGGGTAAAAGGCGTGAAAAGACATTTCTCCGAAGAAAACCTACAGATGGCCAACGGACACATGAAAAGATGTTCAGCATCACCCATCAGGGAAATGCAAGTCAAAACCACAATGAGATACCGCCCCACACCCGTCACAGTGGCTAAAATCGAAAAGTATTTGTGAGGATGCAGAGAGAAAGGAACCTTTGTGCCGTGTTGGTGGGAAGGCAAACTGGTGGCAGCCAGTGTGGAAAACGGTGTGGAGATTCCTGAAACAATTGAAAACAGAGTTCCCATATATGATCCAGTAATTTCACACCTGGGTATTTACCCGAAGAAAACTGAAAATACTGATTTGGAAAGATATATGCAGCCTCGGTTTATTGCAGGATTACTTATGATAGCCAAGATATGTTTTAAAAAGTTGTGGTAACGGGCAAAAAAGAAAAACTATCAGTCAGCTGTCATTTATTTTCATAATATTTCTTTCTAAATATTGTTGGATGAATGAATATAAAGTAGTAACTGTCTGTCTTTCATTTTGTTCAGTGAGTCACTCCTGTCAGTTTTTGTCCA
Organism: Prionailurus bengalensis; assembly: GCF_016509475.1. Classification (NCBI taxonomy): domain Eukaryota; kingdom Metazoa; phylum Chordata; class Mammalia; order Carnivora; family Felidae; genus Prionailurus; species Prionailurus bengalensis. The sequence goes on from NC_057361.1 coordinate 10,458,239, forward strand.
GTTTAGAGATAAATTTTTTTTAGTATTTCTACAACATAAGGAAGTTTGCTTCTCTTTTGATTATTAATAGATAATAGATATTTAATTTGATCTACTTTATCATAGGTGAAAATCATTATAGCCTATTAGCAAACATTTTTCAACATTTGAAAACAACGACATTCCCAATAATTTCCAATATTAAAGCCAATGTTTTCGGAAAAATAGCCATACTACTACAAACTCCCAAAATCTGAATATATCAAAATAATTCTCTTTCAACTGTTCAGTTTTACATTAGATGTTCACAGGGAATGTTAAATTTCTTCTAGCCTGGTTTTGGAAAAGAAAACCACATGATTTTTTCATTTTTTGCTTTTTATTTTCTTTAAATGGGAATTCCAAAATTTCCTCTTCAACCATACCTTTCTCCGCTCTTCAGGGCCGTCCAGATTCTTTTAGGTGGTGCAGTGACCCAGTTTTCTCTGACTATAACCCGCTCAGTGTAGATACTGGCATCTGGAAAATACGTTACTATGCATGCAATGTCAAAGCCTGTTCCTATGCAATAGGGCTGATGAGTTCAGTCCTTTTATTGTTAAGTAATCTCTGTGCCCAAGGTGGGGCTCGAACTCACAACCCAAGATCAGAAGTCTCATGCTCGACCGACTACGTCAGCCAGGCTCCCGAGCTCAAGCCTCTTTAATAGCTATTAAATAGTTTGAGTATATCTTTGACTTGGAAGTTGAAAGTAATTATTTTATATCTTCTCCGTTATTAGATCATTTTTGAAGCAGAACGTGGCAGGGGAAAAGCCGGAGAAATTGCAGTGGACGGCGTCTTTCTGGTTTCAGGCTTATGTCCAGATCGCCTTTTATCTGTGAATGGTTAAATGTGACCGTGGTCTTTTGCATCTTTATATTCGGCTTTTTATGTCAGTTCTCTGTTTTCTGATATTACACCATAGATTCCCCCACTTTAGAAATACAAACTGAAAAGTTGTAATGTACCAACAGAAACATTATTGTCACACGCCTTTCTTGTATAAGACGTGCCAAGAGTTGCTTTAAATGTAGTGCCACTGTGCTGTTAGAAGTATAAAAACGAACAACAACAACAAAGACTACAGGGAATTGTTTCTTTGTTTGACTTTTCTGGCACTCCTTGGAAACTGTGACGTCACAGATAGGTTTTTACCTAAGTGGCTTAGCCTGATCTTTTACAGCCTAGCTTGTACATTTAAATTCTTTGTAATGACGTTCAAATAATTACCTTGTGTCATGGTTTAAGTTTTCCTAAGTAAGAAAATGAGTTTTTGATGCTGTGTTTCATTACGTGTATAATTATTTGCTTTCCTGGAAAATGGGGGTTTTATTCATTTTCGTCGGAAATACTTTGCATTCTTAAAAATGCATAAAATTACTTCCTTTTCTGGGAGCACACGACTGCTTTGTTAGGCCTCATAAGTGCAATGCACATTAGCTTCCGTTCTTGAACGTAAGGCCTCAGAGAAATCCCTAAGATGAAATCATGCAAATACCAGGATACAGAAGAAAGACCAGTGCCTTCTTTTCTGTTTCTCTTTTCTTCCAAATTCAAGAACAGCTTTGTGTGGTAATGAATCTTGAGTATATTCCCCTGAGGATGAACGTATATTATGTTTTTAGATTCTGGGTCCAGGACAGCTCCCAAACAGAAGGTTTCCCAGCTATTTGTTACCCCCTAAAGCAATGAAGGCATTGAGCTGTAGGATGAAGGAAAGAGAGAAAATGGCCTCCTTACTAATCTTTAATGTTTATAGCCTCACTCTTAAAGTTTATTTTTATTTTTAATTTTAATGTTTATTGTATTTTTGAGAGAGAGAGACAGACCATGAGCAGGGAAAGGGCAGAGAGAGAGGGAGACGCAAAATCCGAAGCAGGCTCCAGGCTCTGAGCTGTCAGCACAGAGCCCGGCGCGGGGCTCGAACCCACGAACCACGAGATCGTGACCTGAGCCGAAGTCGGCGCTTAGCCAAATGAGCCACCCAGGCGCCCCAAAGTTTTTTTTAAACTGAAACTTGTAGTGATCCTCCCCCCCCCCCCAATTTAGTAACCTTTTCCCAACAGTGTTCTCTTTGATACAGCCAACACATACAACCTTTTAAGATGGTAGGGGAAAGCGTTGTTTTCCTTTAGTGTGAAGGGATTTTGGCATATAGTCTCCAAGGGCTGTGGTTGTATCTGTTAGGATAACTGCTAGGTATGAAAACCCCCAAAATAAGTGTTTCTAGTGAGACCAGATGAAGAGGTTTCTAGCTAAGTCACATCAGCCTGCAGAGCTGTGAGACATAATAAGATGGTTGTTTTAAGATGCTAAGATTTGGGGTTGTTTGTTACACAGCAAGAGCTAACGGATACAGGTGGTTTCTAATACTGTGGTAGAACTTGAAAAAGAACCCCTGTTTCTTCAATGACCAAGGAAGTTGGAGAGCATAGTTATGGCTTAGAATAAAGGAAGATAGAAGGGAGAACTTGCGGTGAAGGACCAGTGCCCCGATGATCCAGGTTAAAGGAAGAGATGTTGAACCCGAAACGAAATAGGGAAGCCTGGGAATCATGTTCTCTACAGGTAGAGAACCATTGCCCAAGGCCGAGTTAAGTTGAATTAAATAATAGCGTTTCGTGTCTCTCTAGGAGCTGTAGCAGAGACTTAAAGTTGCCTACCCAATATCCATTTTCGAATTTCGCCTTACAAGTATAAACATATAAATATATATGTATATACAGCCTCTCTTTGAGGTGGGAGAGCCTGCTGAAGTCACTGGTGGGGCTTCGAGGAAGAGTCATTAAAGAGGGCTCTCAGGCGCGCCTGGGTGGCTCAGTCGGTTACGCGTCCAACTTCAGCTCAGGTCACGATCTCACGGTCCGTGAGTTCGAGCCCCGCGTCGGGCTCTGGGCTGATGGCTCAGAGCCTGGAGCCTGCTTCCGATTCTGTGTCTCCCTCTCTCTCTGCCCCTGCCCCATTCATGCTGTGTCTCTCTCTGTCTCAAAAATAAATAAAAACATTAAAAAAATAAAAAATTTTTTAAAAAAGAGGTCTGTCAGTTGGAAGCCCCTCTCGCCATTCCTCTCCCGCCTCCTTCCTTCCTGCGATGTGGTCGTGAGGACAGGAGCTCTGTGAGCTACCTTGTGATCATGAGGTCCAGGACCGTACCTTGTGGAGGAGCGCGTAGCCGGAAGACGCCTGGGTCCCTGATGACACTGTGGCATCTCTATCTCTATCCCTGTCCCAAACCAGTCACAGCCCAACATTTTATTAAGTGAGAGAAAACTGAACCCTCTCTTGGCCTATCTGGGATTTCAAACAAAGCACAATCCAGACTCTGGTGACTACTCTTCCCTGACCCCTGGGGGCTACCCCTGCCATTTCCACCACAAGACCATCATCTTGGGGGACTAACTTTTTGGATCCTGAAATAGCAAAATATTGGTTTGAATTCCGGCCAACAGGCTATGGTGTCCTCTGTCTCCCGGGGCTACCTCTCCCCTTGCAGCCTTATCCAGTGAGCCCTGCTCATTGTCCTACATTGCCCACATGCAGGGTCCAGTGGAAGGTGGCACCCGGTTGATCCCCTCTTGTTCACAATCTCTCATTTCTCTGCTTCCGTGTAAAAACCACCGATCCTTAAGGGTCCAGTTAAATCGCTCTACAGCCCTCTCTGGCCTCCCTTGCCATTGCCATCAACCAACGTGGCGACATCTATGCAGACGACCTGTCCAGTGTCCCAGCCTCACCGTTCGTGGGCCTCTGTTCCACTTACCGTCATCTCCCCGGTCACTGCACCGTGGCTGCCCCGTTGGACTTGATCATCCCCTCTGAACTTGAACTCCAACATCACACTCTCTAGTTTATCTGGCTTTTAATCATCCCCCCACTTATCCTTTGGACTCTTTGAAAGCCCCATTCCCTTGAGATCTTCATTTTCTGCCCCTCTCTTGGCTTCCTCGTATCTGGACTCTCCTCTCTAATAAAACATAACCTAGACCCTAATGCGCACCATCCCTTCAAAGACCCTCTTGCCAACGCTCCCCAAGGCCCATGCTCTTGTCTCCTTCCACCACAGCCACCACGCAGGGTCCCAGTGCGCATCAACCCACAGCCTTTCGTCTCTCCCGTCACCGGGCTTGCTAAGCAGTGTTACAAAGAATGACACATTGTGCAGGCTGGTTCTTCGGCGAAACCAGGACCTTCAACCTTTCGCGGATCCTGAGCGCTGCCCGAGTGACCACCGAACGAACGGTGCTTGCCTGCTTGCTGGCTCGGGCTGAGTAACATTCACCAGGACGTCCCACATCCTCCAGTCTCAGGGCTTCCGATTAACACATTGAAATAACAGTGGCGCCAGTCCCCATTTCTGCCTCCTCTCTGAGGCTCGATGTCCATGACTGACTAAAGCACCAAGTTGACTTTGAGAACACGGCGGGGCCTTTGCCGTACGCAGGGAGGGGTACTGAATGACACTGGGGTTTTCTGCTCTACGGGTTGAGAAAAGCCTCCTTGTGGCCAGAAGGTTTGCCCTCCAAGGGGGTGTTGGTGGAGGGGGGAAGCCCGACGGGGGACATCTGGAGGCCCAGTCGTTCTGTTTCTTGATGCTTTTTGGTTGGCCACGCTTTGTGAAAATCATTGAGCAGTACACTCACGACCTGTGCACCGTCATTTCTATGTATGGGTTCTACTTCAATAAAAACGTACCTTAGAAAATAAAAGTGTCACCCCTCTCCCGGTTAAGATGAACCCCATCTGTCTGTGCCGGTTGACTTGGGACAAGTCACCGAGTGAATTCACCTCTCAACACCAGGCGGGCTGTAACTGAAGTCCCACAGGCTCGCGTATAGTCCAGCCACCGGTGCCTCTTACGTTGGGGATGTCCCCTGGCTTGCCACCCAGGATACCCGCGGACGCTGGTCACCAAGCTGGTTGCTGAAGGTAAACTGTATTGGAGTTTCGAGGCGGATGAGGCCGGAGATGTGCCTGCTGCTCAGAAAGCCAGGAACCCCTCACCTCTCCCACATGTGTTGGTCCTTCTGGACGCCCGTGAAAGCTTCTACATCCCCCTTTCCCAGTCCTGTCACTGTCCTTCTAAAATCTTTTCCCTCGTGGGCCCAAGCTGCAGTCACACGGCTCTCCTGCTGGATAGGAGACACTTCTTGCCAGCGTTCGGTTTTCGGATCCTTCTCCGAGTTCTGGCAGCGCCCTCTCGTGGCAGCTGGGGGTGACCGTGTGTGTGTGTGTGTGTGTGTGTGTGTGTGGCCGCCGCGGGGGCAAACCGCAAAGAGGGCCGTCTTCAGTATCTCCTGCTGCCTCTCTGCTCCATTTCTCCCCTCCCCGGTGTCTTGCGAACCCGTGCCTCTTTCTGGGGGCCTAGAACCTTCCAGTCCGGTCACCCCTGAGATCTTGAAGAAGCCAATCTTGCAGACCTTTCATTATTTCCCATCTCACCCCTGTGTACTTGTCCTGCCCCAGGCTGCTGGTCTCTGCCTATGCTTCGATACAAGGGACGAGGAATAAGGCAGTTTCGGCACCATCTGCTGTCAGGTAGTAGGTGGCCCTCAAGTCACACGGCTGCATTAAGGGAAGTTACGGCAAGGAGACAGGAGCGTGCAGGCGCGTGGGAAAACCAGCAATCCAACTTTGGAAATGGGCTTCAAGGCCGGAAGCAGAGCTATGGGGAAAAGGCCCTTGCTGATCAGCCTGCCCACATCACTGTCACCGCACTGGTCTCCACATGACTCAGAATTCACATTCCAGGCGCGCCTGGGTGGCTCACATCTGGCCCAATGTGTCTCCGCCTGAAGATTCAGAAGACCTGGAATAAGCATGTTATCCTTTATATTGTCGCGGGGTTTTTTTAATTTCAAGTTTATTGGGGGGTGGGGGGCGCGCAGAAAGGGAGAGAGAGAGAATCCCAAGCAGGCTCCACACTGTCAGCACAGAGCCCTGATGTGGGGCTCAGACCCACGTACCGTGAGATCACGACCTGAGCCGAGGTCGGAGGCTTAACCAACTGAGCCACCCAGGCGTCCCAAGAGACCTCCCTTTAAATGAAAAAACCTGAGAGCCAAAGCGAGGCGAGGCACTTCACAGAGCCGTCCAAACATCAGGATCACGGACTGTATTCCTTCGGGCAACAAGCAACTGACAGAATGAAATCCCAGGTGGCGGGCTCAGATTTCTTAGCAGAAATGCCAAAGGCAGTTGAGCAGGCAGGCAGAGGTCTTTGCATAGCATTAGCATCCTTTCTTCCCATTTTTTTTTGTACCTTATCTATATTTTCCTGATTAAATGGAATGTTGAGGCGTCCCTAGTAACAAAGTAGTATAAAATGTTTCTTTGCCTCTGAATTTCCATCCTGTGATATGCACCACCAAGTGATTGAAGACATACGTGCTGGTCTTTCATTTCCCTGCTAATCTGTTGTCACAAATCTATGGTAGAATAATTCTAGAAAAATGGGCAAACTGGACAAATGGCGTGGAGAAGAGTAAGTGATATAGAAACGACCTACAGATTATGACAGGTGCAAGGGGATGTTAAATGAGACTTTTCTTGACTCAGAGTTTTGCCCAGGGCCCCAAAGCTGAGCATCGTGTGTAAGTGCCCTCTGGTTCCAAAGAGACATGGTAGGGGCGCCCGGGTGGCTCAGTCGATTAAGCGTCTGACTTCGGATCAGGTCATGATCTCACGGTTTGTGGGTTCAAGTCCCGCATCGGGCTCTGTGCTGACAGCTCGGAGCCTGGAGCCTGCTTTGGATTCTGTGTCTCCTTCTCTCTCTGCCCCTCCCTCACTCACGCTCTGTCTCTCTCTCTCTCTCTCTCTCTCTAGAAAAATAAACATTAAAAATAATAATAATAAAATAAAGAGACACGTTAGACCATCTGCACGGGGCTCACCGAATGGAGAGCCCAACACTACTTTCTGCTCCCCGTGGTCCGTCACCCCTCTTCAGCTTTAAGGCAAGAGTGGAAGAGGGCTGTTAGAATTCCAGAAGCTTATCTTATTTTTATTTTTTATTTTTCTTTATTTTTTAATTCTTAAAAAATTTTTTAATGTTTATTATTGAGAGAGAGAGAGTGGGGGAGGGGCAGAGAGAGAGAGGGAGACAGAATCTGAAGCAGGCTCTAGGCTCTGAGCTGTCAGCACAGAGCCCGATGCAGGGCTCAAACCCACAAACCGTGAGATCACGACCTGAGCCGAAGTCAGACGCCAACTGACTGAGCCACCCAGGCACCCCCTTATCTTATTTTTAGATGGTTAGCAAGTCCAGCCTAATCTAATATTGAAACTTCAGGCACTCGTCCAATTCCAAGCTCTGGCCCTTGCTTGGCTCAAGTGTAGTCTCCAGATCCTACAAAGCCCCCCTTTTTTTTTGCCAAGTAAGGTTGCATTCACAGGGTTCGGGGGTTAGGAGGTAGACATATCTATCTTGATCGGGGTGGTTGGGGGGGGGGGAATATTATTCAACCCACAACACTGATCAGATTGTTTCTTTATACCTGAAAGTGACTGGAAAAGCTGTGGGATTTGCTCAAACCTCAAGCTCCAGCCCAGGAGCAGCCAAGGGGCGGGAGAGAGAGAGTGAACAGAGCTGGTTTCAAAGCAATGGTGAGAAAAAATAGGTTTCTTCTTATACCCTATGGATCCCAGCCTACTCAATAAATTAGACGTATAGGTGTCTCACTTTGTTCTTGTAATAGAAACAATCTTAGAGCGACAGCCCTTTGAAACTAAAGTCTCTAGTTTTACCATCACTTTGATTTTATTGGACCCTTGCAGGGAAAGAATGTGTACAGGTGAGAAGTGCAGGATACACCCACGGCTGCTTAATGAACGTTTACTACTTTCATATCAACTGATGTATGCTAGAGGGTGCAATAAATACTTGTATTAATTACTGCATTAAATAAATCGCACGTTTGGCCAAAGTTCTGTGAACATTTAGCTCAGCAATGCCTTGAATGGAAGCGGAAAGCGTGCGTTGCAGAGTAGTTCAACCAACGTTGCTGCTGAAAAACATCACTGGGGCTCGTTTCTTTCAATCCAGGCCCCGCTACCCCACAGTCGCCCAGGCAAATCAGCCCTCCGGCAGGGGGCGGGGGGCGCGGCTTCACAGCCGCGGGTCGCTCTGCGCAGGCGCCATTCACCTAGCACGCAGGCGCTAGGGGCAGGGGCGGTGGTCTCTAAGTCTGCGAGCTTGGATTGGTTGAGCCTTGGTGGTCCCGCCCGCGTACCGGAAGCTCTGGGCGCGGAGGTGTCCGGAAGCTCTCTCTGGGCGCGGAGGTGTGCGGTTGCTGTCTCTGGGCGCGGAGGTGTCCGGGATTTCGCGGTTTCTCGGTGAGCAAAGCTCTAGGTTCGCCGGGGTGTCTGCACGCCGGTGCTCAGAGAAGCCGGCGACTGCTCGGGGTGGGGGTGGGCCCTCGGTGCGTTCTGGGTCGGGTAGGCCCTATCCTGTCCTTTCCTCCCCCTCCCCCCCGAAGTCGCCGGGGTGGGCAGATCTCTCGGGACCGCCGCCGCTTCTGTGCTGGGTGCCAGGCTGGCACACTGGGACGGCTTGCAGCCGGCTTTGCTTGTCGCCCCGCTCCACCCCCCGGACCCCGAACCCCGAACCCCGAACCCGGGCCACAGCGGGCCTTCAAGCTGGTCCCTTCCCCTCGCTGCACCCGTGCTAGGGATCATCCCAACGTGATAAAGGGCGCTAGCGCAGTGTTGAGTGGCTGTTCCGAAACTGCAACGCCCCTACCGAATATTTGGCTTCAGTTCTCTCCATAGAGGAAGGGGCTCCCTGTGTATGTGGAGAGGTGTATGTGGGTTATGGCTAGAAACAGAATTCTTCTCTAGATGTTAGGTCTAAAGACTTAAATAGAATTGACTTACTGCTGATTTGTTACCTACCGGCTTTTGGAAATTGTCTTTACTCTCCCCTCTCCCCGGGGTTTAGGCCAGAAATGTGCAGATGTGGGTACCTTGCCCATGTAAATGTTAGTTAACATTTACAAGCTTTTTTATGCACCTAGTCAACAGATGTATGGGACCAACTATTGGCCGGCCCTATATAAACTCTTATCGATACGTATTCAGAAGGTAGGATTTATAGGTGTGTATGTTGGCATTATCTATATTAGCATATGCTCTAGAACTGTGTTGTTCACTATGGTAGCCACTAGCTACATAGGATAATGAGCACTTGATATGTTCCCAGTCCTAATTGAGATGTGTGGTAGTGTAAAACAGCGAATTTGGGAGAGCTAGTATGAAAAAGAATTAAAATATCCATCATTTGTTTTTACCAATTACATGTTGAAATAGCAGTGTTTTTGGATACACTGGTGAGGCAAAATGTTATTAATTTCGTCTGTGTATTTAAAAAAATTTTTTTTAATGTTTATTTTAGAGAGAGACAGAGTTCGAGTGGGGGAGGGGCAGAGACAAAGGGATTCACAGAATCCTAAGCAGGCTCCAGGCTGTCAGCACAGAACCCAATGTGGGGCTCCAACTCACAGACTGAGAGATCATGACTTGAGCCGAAGTCGGACGCTTAACCGACTGAGCCACCCAGGTGCCCCTAATTTTGTAGTTTTAATTATTTTGTGTAACCACTTTAAAAAATAGATGAGGAACACCTGTTTATTTTTTAAAGTGGTTACTAGAAAATTTTAAATTCTGTCTGTGGCTTGCATTATATTCCTGTCGGACAGTACTGCTTTAGAAAGGGGTCAGCAAACTGTGGCCTGCAGCTAAATCCAGCCTGCCTGCCTGTCTTTGAAAAAAAAGATTTGTTGGAGCAAAGCCTTACTCATTCTTTTATGTATTGTCTGCGGCAGAGTTGAGGAGTTCATACAGAGATTGGATGGCCTGCACAGCCTAAAATATTTCCTATCTGGCCTTTTACAGAAAAAGATTTGCTGACCCCTTGCTGCAAAACAATGCCTGCTATGGTAGATACATGTCATGTGAGCTTTTTAATTAGAGTCCTATGTTAATTGTCAGGCCTACTGTGTGACAGGCACGGTTCTAAGGACTTTATAAGGACTATGTCATTTATTTCCCATATTAATGCTAGGATGTGGGATTTCCTTGATTTTGGAGATGAGGAAATCGAGGCACAAAATCGTCAAGAGACATGCCAGATGTGCTCAACACCCCTCCCTTCTGGAAATTGCACCCTCCTGACCCTCCTTATCCCCAAATGCTTGACACTGGGAGGCTATTCGATTAGCCCCTAGTGGGCACCGTGCTGCTGCGTTTTGTTTTTTTTTTCTTTTATATGACTTTTTAAACTAGAATTGAGGTGACGTTGGGTCTCCTGTGGAAGCAGCTGAGAGGCACTGGGCTTGGGGGAAGTGGGTACAAGCAAGCGGTTCCATAGAAGGAAGCGCACAAGCAGAGAGGAGAGGGCGCAGCCTGGGTGCTCTTTTCTCCTTTAATAAAAACCCTGTTTGTTGAGAAATAGTAAAGCACTGGCCAAGTATTTTCCAGGCATTCTCCGTGAATGAAACAGACATCATTCTTTTATGGTCTTGTGGGCAAGGCAGACAATAAACCATTTTTTCAGTGCAATACACGCCATGAAAAACCACTGCCAATATTTGCAGTTTTTGAACAGGTCTCACTCATCTGTAAGATGGAGATAAGCCGCATGCTTGTCTCGGGGTTGTCGTGAGGCTTGAGATGACGGGAGCGCGTATGGCACGTAGAGTTGTTCAGTAACCCTACTGGGTGCTTTCTGCCGTGGAGAGGTAAGGGAGGGAATGGGTATGGGCAGTCGGGGGCATCGTGACACTTACAACATCGCAACCGCCGTGCCCGGCAAGTGTTTTTAACACGTCCTGAGGGGGCTCGTCCAGCAAAACCCAAAACCAGAGCGGTTCTGTACATTCAGTCCAGGAACAGGACGGGAGCTGTCTTTGGGCTGATGGCAGCAGAACTGAGCGGGTCCCATTGAGGGAGGGCCCTGTGCCCATGTACAGAGCAGTGGCAGCAGCTCAGAGTCCCCTGGATGGCTGGGAAAGCACCTAGGCCTACCCTCAGGGATCCTGATCCAGGGTGCCTGGGACAGGGCCCTGGCCTCGGTTTTGTTTTTGCTAATTTCTCCAGATGACTCCGGTTTATAGGCAGGACTGAGAAGCGCTCGCGGTGTGGATCAGGCTAGGCTCAGGGAGCTACGGAGGTGAAGCACAGAGTTGTGAAATAGGCGGGGCCTGTGAATGGTTCTGAGGTCTCAGAGGAGGCTGCTGGGGCGGGGGGGGGCAGGGGGCTTTTTATCGCCTGGCGGGGGACCTCGGGCTCCGTCCTGAGGGCAGAGGGAAACCTCTGGAGGGCCGGGAACATGAGGGAATGTCTTGGAGAGATCCGTAGTATTTCATTTCTACCCCCACCGTGCGGCTCAAACACAAAACCCCGAGATCAAGAGTCTCATGGTCTACTGACAGAGCCAGCCAGGTGCCCCTGTGATAAATATTTATTAAATGAGCTCTGTGGAACTCTAAACTGGACCCACAGCTTACTTTGTCTCCTTGTGGCACTTCTCAAAATTTTCTATCTCGGTTGCTTTCACAGTATACCGTCCTAGGGCAGTAAATGCTTTATATCCGCATCATTGTCCCACAGAGGGTATAGAAAGTTTGACAGGATGTAAATGCTGTTAAAAATATAGAGGAGAATGGAAAACAGTATGGCGGTTCCTCGAAAAATTGGAAATAGAATTCCCGTATGACCCAGCAATCGCACTCCTGGGTATTTACCCAAAAGCATCGGAAGCAGGGTCTTGAAGAGAGATTTGTACATCCAGGTTCCTGGCAGCGTTAGTCACACCGGCCAAAAGGTAGAAGCAGCCCATGTGTCCACTGGCAGATGAGCAGATAAGTAAAATGTGCTTTATGCATACAATGGAATAGGAGTCAGTCTTAATAAGGTTCCATTGCATGTATAGACCACACGTGCCAGGACACGTGCTACCATGCAGGTGAGCCTTGAGGACATTATGCTAAGTGAAATGAGCCAGACACAAGAGGCCGCCTGCTGTACGATTCCAGTTCAATGAGCCTGTAGTCACATTCAGAGACAGTAGGGTGATGGTGGCCAAGGGCCACGCAGGGGGAAGGAATGGGCAGTTGTTTAATGGGTACAAAGTGTGTTTTGCAAGATGCAAAGAACTCTGGGTGTTGGTTGCACAACAACATGAACGTACTTACTGTCACTTCGCCGTTCGCTGAAAAATGGCTAAGATGCTAAGTCTTGGGGTATGTGTGTTTTTTCACAATCGAAACTGAAAAAGAAGGAAATGAGAGGTAAATAAAAGGACATGCATTCCTTCAGAATCTCCTGGAGACTCTGACCCTTGGTTAAGAAATTCTGGCCTGAGTTAAATATTGTCCAGCCTCCACATGGGCACTGTAGGCCTGTCTGTTATTAACCACCTTGCTGACATGTGGCAAACTTCAATCCCGATCCCTTTGGTAGCGATGCATATAAAGTGAATGTGGAATGCAGGCCAGGTGAGTGTTCTTTCTTTGTCGGGCAACTTGCCAACAAGCTGGTGGGGAGGGTTCAAGTGTATTAAGCAGCTTGAGACCTTATCATGATGTGGGCTGCTAGGCATCCTCCAGATCCCAGGATCTCAGGCAGACGGTTCGGAGAAATGTTCAGCCATTGAAGGCAAGTATTTTTTTATTTTTCTGTGTTATCTTGCCTGTTCTTTGTCCACTGAGCCTTTTTCTTTTCTTTTCGTTTCTTTTTTGACACAGAGAGGGAGAAAGAGAGAGATTGCACACGTGCACTAGGTGGGGAGGACAGAGGAAGAGGGAGAGAGAATTCCAAGGAGGCTGCAGGCTATCAGCGCAGAACGCGACACAAGCCTGAGTCCCGTGAGCCGCTAGATGATGACCTCAGCCGAAATCCAGAGTGGAATGCTCAACCGCTTAACCAACTGAGCCAGCCAGGTGCCCCAGTGAGCCTTTGATTCTCAGGAAGACCTCTTTCACTGTTTCCAGTGTTTCAAAGTGGAATTTTAAAAAGGTAAAACAATGATCTTGAAGTACTGATTCTTGCTAACGAGAAATATAGCCACTTAAGATCCTGAATTGCTGGCCCACTGAGTCTTAAATAATTAAAAAAAAAAAGACCACCCAGGTTGCCTTCATTCCAACTCCCTCCCATGGCAAAAATGCCAGACTCGCAATCTTGGTCATTCTTGAGCTGGCCCCACAGGGAGAACTTGAGTAGGAACATCATAGCTGTGACCAAGGGTACGTAACCGTTCGTATTTGAGGGGAGATTCATCTGGTTTAGACTCAGTAATAGACTTCATTCTGACTGCTGGTCTGAAGACAAAGCCACAGGTCCTGTAACACCTGTATGATACTCTGATTCCAAGAGAAGGTAGAAGACTGATCCGCCGACCGTGTCCAATTTGCAAATACTATAAATACATGTTTACCATGAAATTATATTGGACTAGTCACTTTTCTGGTTGTGAAAATAATACATACTCATACAAAATACAGGAAGGAGTAAAAGAACGAACAAAAATCACCTAAAATCTTACCGTTCAGAAAATGTCACTGTCTAAAATTTTGTGTATTTATTTTCAACCTTTTCTCTTCACATGTGATTTTTAGTGTTCGAGGGGAAGATGGCGGCATAGGAGGACGCTGGGCTCCGCTCGTCCTGCTGATCACTTAGATTCCACCCACATCTGCCTAAATAACCCAGAAAACCACCAGAAGACTAGCAGAACGGACTCTCTGGAGCCAAGCGTAGACGAGAGGCCCACGGAAGAGGGGCCCCTCCCGAAGCGGACCACCGAAGGCAAGGCAAGCTGAGCCTGCCCCTCCCGCCCCCGTGCACCTTGCGGGTCCACCCCGGCTAATACGCCAGATCCCATCGAAGCAGCGCCACGAGCCTGGCAGTGTGCAAGTAGCCCAGACAGAGGCCACCCCGCTCCACGGTGAGTCCTGCCCCCGGGAGAGGGGAAGAGGAGGTATACACCAGTGTGACTGTGGCCCCAGCGGTGGGCTGGGGGCAGACATCGGGTCTGACTGCGGCCCCGCCCACCAACGCAAGTTACTCCTGACGGCACAGGGGAAGAGCCCTGCAGTTCCGCGCCACCCCAGGGACTATCCAAAATGACGAAACGGAAGAATTCTCAAAAGAAACTCCAGGAAGTAGCGACAGCTAATGAACTAATCAAAAACGATTTAAGCAATATAACGGCGCAAGAATTTAAAATAATATTTATAAAATTAATCGCTGGGCTTGAGAAACTTATAGAGGACAGCAGAGAATCTATTACTACAGAGATTAAGGGACTAAGAAAGGGTCAGGAGGAGCTAAAAGATGCTATAAATGAGCTGCAAAATAAAATGGAGGCAACCACAGCTCGGATTAAAAAGGCAGGGAAGAGAATAGGTGAATCAGAAGATAAAATTATGGAAAAAGAGAAAGCTGAGAAAAAGAGAGATAAAAAAATCCAGGAGTGTGAGGGGAGAATTAGAGAACCAAGTGATGCAGTGAAACACAACAATATCCGTATAATAGGGATTCCAGAGGAGGAAGAGAGAGGGAAAGGGGCTGAAGGGGTACTTGAAGAAATCATAGCTGAGAACTTCCCTGATCTGGGGAAGGAAAAGGGCATTGAAATCCAAGAGGCACAGAGAACTCCCTTCAGACGTAACTTGAATCGATCTTCTCCTCGACATATCATAGTGAAACTGGCAAAATACAAGGATAAAGAGAGAATTCTGAAAGCAGCTAGGGATAAACGTGCTCTAACATATAAAGGGAGACCGATAAGACTCGTGACGGATCTGTCTACTGAACCTTGGCAGGCCAGAAAGGAAAGGCAGGAGATCTTCAATATGATGAACAGAAAAAAAATGCAGCCGAGAATCCTTTATCCAACAAGTCTGTCATTTAGACTAGAAGGAGAGATAAAGGTCTTCCCAAACAAACATGTGATTTTTAAATAAAATTTGGATCAGACTCTATATACTGTTTTTAAATAACTTTCTTCAGGGGTGCCTGGGTGGATTTAGTTAAACGTCCAATTTTGGCTCAGGTCATGATCGTGTGGTTCGTGAATTCGAGCCCCATATTGGGCTCTGTGCTAATAGCTCGGAGCCTGGAGCCTGCTTCCGATTCTGTGTCTCCCTCTCTCCCTCTCTGCCACTCCCTATTCACATTCTGTCTCACTCTCTCAAAAATAAAAAAAATAAGGGCACCTGGGTGGCTCAGTCGGTTAAGCATTTGACTTCAGCCCAGGTCATGATTTCATGGTTCATGGGTTTGAACCCCGCATTGGGCTCTGTGCTGACAGCTCAGAGCCTGGAGCCTGCTTCGGATTCTGTCTCTCCCTCTCTTTCTGCCCCTCCTCTGCTCATGCTCTCAATCTCTCTCTCTCTCTCTCTCTCTCTCTCTCTCTCTCTCTTTCTTTCTTTCTCTCTTTCCTTCTCTCAAAAATAAACATTAAAATTTTTTTAATGTAAAAACCATCTTTAAAAAAATTTTTTTTTTAATTTTTTTTGACGTTTATTTATTTTTGAGACAGAGAGAGACAGCATGAACAGGGGAGGAGCAGAGAGAGAGGGAGACACAGAATCCAAAACAGGCTCCAGGCTCTGAGCTGTCAGCACAGAGCCCGACGCGGGGCTCGAACTCACGGACCGTGAGATCATGACCTGAGCCGAAGTCGGACGCTTAACCGACCAAGCCACCCAGGCGCCCCCAAAAAATTTAAAAATAAACATTAAAAATGTTAAATAACTTCATTCAGATAAAATTTATACACCATACAGTTAACCTCCTTAAAGTGTATACACTTCAGTGGTTTTAAGTATATTTTCTACTGTGCAGTTCATCATCACAGTCCACTTTAGAGAAGATTTTCCACTTTCCCCAAGAAAAACTACACCCATTGGTAGCCACCCCCTTTCATTCTACCCCACTGGGTCCCCTCCCCCACCCCATCCGTCCACCCCAGCCCTAGTCAACCACTAATCCATTTTCTGTCTCTAGATTTGCCTATTCTGGGCATTTCATATAAATGGAATCGTACAATCTGTGGTCTTCTGTGTTTTTAACCCAGCATAGTGTTTGTAAGGCTCATGCATGTTGTATATGTCAGAATTTCATATTTCTATTGCCACACACCACTCCATTGTATGGATATGCTACATTTTGCTTATCCATCAGTTGGCAGGCATTTGGGTTGTTTCCAGTTGGGGGTTATTAAGAATAGTGCTGCTGTGAACATCTGCATGCAACTTTAACCATTTGAGACCTTCTAGTTTGTCTGAAGTTTGACAACATTCTTACATACACACCTTCCCCATCTCTGGTTTCCCTAATGTAAACTCGCAGAAGTCGAATCACTGACAAGGACGTTGCATTTTACAGAACTTGTCGGATGGTTTCTAAGAAGACTGTATGGATTCTCTCTGCACTCTAGTGTCAGCCTGTGTGCTTAGTGATGGGCATTTAATATCAGGTCCTGTGAAATGGAAGCCCATGAGTTTCTTATGAGACAGGTCCCTACCATCAAGATGCATATGTCTACGTGTAGACATGATGGGCAGATGTAGGTCCAAAGGTATTAGGTAGCAAGGTTAGGTACCTTACGTGGAGAGAAAAATGGACTGGTTAGATAAAGGAAACATTTGCCTGCCCAGGATGAGGTTCACGCAGATGCAATCATCAAGCAACTTTTTGCACCTTGAAGTTACAAAATTAATGGAACCAAACTGGCCTGGGGACTGGTTTGGTCCAAAGTCATCACTTGTCCAGATTGCTTAGTCTGAACCCTTACCCTGTTGTTCAGAAGACTCAGTTGTCAGCACAGTGCCTTTTGACCCTTGGGGTCCACCAGGCCTGTCTGCGGCTGCCTCCCAACCTGTGCTATCTCACGATTTCTTCCGATGTCCTTGGGATGTCTAAACAGCATCCTCTTATTGTTCTGTTTCTCATTCTTTTGTATTCAGAACAGTACCTCTTAAAGATGATAAAATCAGCAAGTAGTTCAGCGATGTGGCTGAAGAGGGGGGGAAATGGTCCCGCCTTGCCCAGACTTCCCTGTTGATGCTGACACTGGCATGATTTCATGCCCAACAGGACCGCCAAATCCCATCCAAAGCAGCTGGCCAATCCGGATCCGCAAAGATCACGGATTTGTCCAACTTGAGATGGACAAAGTTCTAGAGTTCTTCCAGCAAGCTTCTTTTAAGTGACTGGGAATGCAGAAGCTGGTTGCGTTGCTGCTTTTTTTTTCCCCCCGCTACAGGGACTCAGACTTTTGAAACTGCAACGATAGCACGTTGCAGATGCCGTTTTCTAACATGTCACACCCCTTTTTGTTACATAACTCTTTCAGAAAATACACAGGTAACTGGCAGAAAGTGCTGTGCTGCTATTAGGTCGCTGCGATTGGCAAGCACAAGCCTAAAAAAAACGGAACCTTCTTTTTTTTTCTTTGCCGCTGTAAAGATGTCTGACGACAACCACAGCTTCCCTTATTGAGCATTCGATGTCTAGAAGGAATTTTGAGGATCTTGGCAACCACCTTACTGAGCCAGAAACTCTTCGTGTGACTCAAGAGCACCTCCAGGGGACCGCTGTGGTCAGGGCCGTGTACGGAGTCCTCAAAAATTGCCCCACGGTGGCTTGGAAAAAGAAAGCCAAGCGTCTATTGTCAGAATGGAAAGCTGTCTATAAGCACCTCCGCTTCAACGGACAGCCCGAAATCATTCCCTACGGGCGGAAATGAAGAAAAGCCAGGACTTTTCTCGTGACCCAAGTCGGGGTGAGATACGGGGTGGCTCCGGTTCTCATTCATCATGCCACGATGTTGCAGAAGCCATTGAAATGATTGCGCCTGAAAACAGCACTAGTCCATTGGAACCTGAGAAAAAGCATTTCACGGGCGGTGCCCCTCAATCCGCTGATGAACGATCCAGTGAGTTGCCGGATCCCACAGTACCTGTGAGAGCTAAAGGCACAGAGCTTCTTTATGAAGCTTTAACGAGTTCTTCCATGGACCAGCAGCCCAAAGCCGATATGTGGCACAACTTCGCAAGAGACATTCTTACCCTCGACTTAACCTCAAAAAATACAAAACTTGTGTTAGAAGCAAAGTCACCAATCTGAAGAACCCCCAAAATTCTCACGACAAAGCTTGCTCTCTGGGACCATGTCGCCAAGAGAATTTGCCGAAACGACCGTCGTGGAAATGGCACACGAGGACCTGAAGCAGTTGAGAACCGCATACACGGAATCTCACATCCAGGAACACCACTTTCCCCGAGCGGTGGGGGGCGCACAGACAAAATAAAATGCGGAAGCTGTGAGAAGTTCAATTGCATGGTCACCGTAGTCACCAGAGGAGCACTTTTCCTTCCAGGCTGGGTGCGGAACTCAAATCCAGACAAAGACACGACCTCTGTGATCTGTAACGAGTGTGGGGAGCAGTGGTACCACAGCAGGTGGGTGTGCCTGTAATTGGAAATAAATGTTCTCTTCACAAAGAGCCAGAGTGATGCCTGTTTGTTTTGTTTTTTTTTTTTGGTACCACCCTTTTATGCTTGGTCTTAAAATCTTGTACACACTATTCTCAAAACAACCCTAAGAAGAAGGAAGGAAAGTCATTCGTTGAGGCTCACACCACCGTCGCTAAAAGTTGACAGTTTGGGGAGAGAGTGGATGACTGTTGGCCCTGTGCTTTGTGGCCACTTAGTACTTTGCTGGACTCCAGAGCGTGGTTGAGAGCAGCTCAGCACACCCTAGAGCCTGTTAGAAATGCAGAGTCCTAGGCCTCGTGCTGCTGAGCCTGACTCTGCATTTCGGCAGGATCCCGGAGCGGTCCTGTTCAAGGTAGTTTGAGAAGTGCTGCTTTCGCAGTAGGCATATAGTTCTCGGCAGTGGCTGCATAGGAGAATCATCTGGGGAGCTTTGAAAACCCACTGGTGCTCAGGGCCCTCCCTAGAACGATGAAATCTGAATGCATGGGATCTGACCCAGGCATCAGCATTTCTTTAAAAAAATTTTTTTAACATTTTCATCTATTTTTGAGAGACAGAGTGCAAGCGGGGGAGGGGCACAGAGAGAGGGAGACCCAGAATCCGAAACAGGCCCCAGGCTCTGAGCTGTCAGCACAGAGCCCGATGCGGGGCTCGAACCCACGAACCATGAGATCATGAGCTGAGCCGAAGTTGGACGCTCAACTGACTGAGCCACCCAGTTGCCCCATTAGTATTTCTTTTTTAATTCCTCAAGTTATTTTAAGATGCAGAGTTGAGAACTATTCACACACAGGCTCTCACTTGATTGTCTCACGGCTCTCAGACAAGAATGTCACTATACATTTTACAGATGAAGAAACAGGTCCACGGAGGTGCTGTGACTTGGCCGAGCCATGCAACCTTAACTAGCCCAACTCAAACGGCTCCCACATTGGCCTTCCAAATTCACTGTCCAAGACCGTCTCACCATTAACTTCTGAGAAATGTGTTCCTGGAGATGTGTCTTTAGGCCCTAACATTGGACAGCTAGAGCTTTGTTACTGTTCCCTGTCTTTTCTCACATTACTGGTCTCTCCCTTGAACCATGAAAGTTATCCTGTAACTAATCCCACAGTTAGAATTTTGTTTCAAGTCCTCTTGCGTAGAGGAGGTGTGTGTGTGTGTTTTGTTTTTTGTGGGGGGGTTTTTTGCACAAGTTCTCAAGAGTCTATAAACCATTTATAAAATTTGGTTTCTGTTGTTAGAGAGCCTTCATGTTCTCAAGGGCGTGTGAGTTTAGATCTGGAGGAGCTGGAGGCGCCTGGGTGGCTCAGTCAGTTAAGCATCCAACTCTTGATTCCAGCTCAGGTGTTGATCTCAGGTTTGTGAGTTGGGTTCCATGCTGGGCATGAAGCCTACTGGGGGGAAAAAAAAAAAAAAAGATCTGTAGGGAGGAAAAAAGCTCTCCTAGGCTGTATAGGTGGGACTCTGCAAATTAGCATGACCAAAGACAGAGTAAGGAGAAAAGCAGCTTATTAACATGTGCAGCATAATACATGCAGGAGAAACTCAGTGATGAAGAACTCAAAGGGGTGGTTAGAACTTGGGCTTGTATAGTAGAACCTTAAAGAAGTGTACGTTTGTAGAGAAATGAGACAAAGGAAAAGGGCTTTAGGCTTTTAGGGGCAGCAAACTATGAGAGGGTAAAATACGGGGGTGCTGATGGAAGATAATGTTTATTTAGGAAGGTTTGTGTAGACGCTTCTCCGTGCCATCCCATCTCCAGCGATAAGATTGTTACCTCCTTCCTGGTACAGGATTCACAAGGGGGTTTTATGTTCTACTTTCAGGCAGGTAGGTGGAAGGCGGAGAGCTCATTCCGTGTCTGCCTTTTCTCTTTTGCTCTCAGCTCAGAATGATCCTTATGCCAGCATGGCGGATCTGGGGACCACATATTTTGAACCCTGTTAGGTCTGAAATTCCAATTCTGCTTATGTAAAAACAGGCCATCTGTCAGAGCCAGTCCATTGCCTCAGCCTTTGGATCTACCAATATTTCTCGAATGAATGAATCATGAAGAGGAAGTCAGTTCTTTAAGGCTTTTTTTTGCAGTGTTTAACCAGTCTGTGCAATCCTTTCAGCACAACCTGCCTTCCGTATGATTACAGCTGGTTGTGTTCTCTTTTAAGAACTTAGAGGGCACTAATGGTTACAGTTTTTTTCTTGAGAGAGAGAGAGAGAGAGAGAGAGAGAGAGAGAGAGAACGAATCCCAAGCAGGCTCCACGCTGTCAGTGCAGAGCCCTCTGCAGGGCTCGAACTCACAAACTGTGAGATCATGACCTGAGCCAAAACCAAGAGTCGGACGCTTAACCAACTGAGCCACCCAGGCGCCCCAATGGTTACATTTTTAATAAGTTCACTTGTAAGTTCTCTCCAAGCCTACGTATTTTCACCAGTTCTTTCCCCCACCGCTCCTAACTTCTGAACCAGTGATTTGAAGGCCTAACCACACATACAGCTTACCTGCCTCCTGCCGGAATTCCCCCAAATGTGCATAAAACTCAAATATGTTTGTGTCTTCAAATGGCTTGAGGCCACCACGTAGGAATTCTATTTTGATACCTTTTCTCCCTGTGGCTGCCCAGGAATGCTCGTTGTGATGTAACATGCTAGTCTTATAAAGAGAAACTTGCAGAGTCACCCAAAATTTCAAGTTTCACAAACTGGTTTCATGTGACTTGGAGTGATCTTAAAAACTATTCAGCGGTTATAAAAGAGCACATCACATGAAAACCAAGTGTTCGTGCCGTGTTTGTTTTTTGTGTGCGGTTTTTTGGGGTTTTTTTTTGTACTGGAATTGTGCAAACTTAATTTGCAGACAGAAGCATTTGAAATGGCAATTCCTTTACTCCCCTAACATGTAAAAATCTGGGTAGTCTTTCTCATTTCCTACCAACTTTGTAATGTAATGTGGGTTTTTTTTCTTTTAGCCAATGAGACAGCATTACATTTTAAAGTACAATCATTCCTTCACATTCTCTGTCTTAGCCGCTAAAAAAAAAAAAAAAAAAAAAAAAAAAAAAGGTGTTTTTCTTTAAAATTGCTCGTGGGAGAAAGGAGCTTTCATTTATTTTTTTATGTTTATTTTTGAGCGAGAGAGAGTGCATGGGGGAAGGGCAGAGAGAGAGGGGGAGACGAGACTCCCGAGCTGGTTCCCACACTGTCAGCACAGAGCTTGAACTCAGGAACCGTGAGATCATGACCTGAGCTGAAATCAAAAGTCGGACACTTAAGTGACTGAGCCACGCAGGCACCCCAAGGAGCTTTCATTTAATTTGAAATCGTGTTTACAGGAACGGCAAGTGCAGGGGCCCCGAGGTGGGGGGCGGCTGACACAGACCAGGCCGAGCAGGAGTCCACCGGGGCTGAGGAGCCGTGGCCAGAGGAAGAAGGATGAGAGGTGACGTCTAAGAGCCATTGGGCTCGTTAAGGCCCTTGTCAATCACGACAAGGACTTTGGGTTTTTTTCCCCAGCCCAATGGGAAGCCACTGAGGCCAGGGAGCTGGTAGTGACACCGTTTGAATGGCCTTTGGGAAAGGTCCCTGTGCCTCGTCAAGTTAGATGGGTGGGGGGGGGAAGCAAGAAGGGATGCAGACCACCCAGTTAGGTGGCCATAGCAATGGTCCCAATGTCATGTAACTGGTTTCAAACACCAAGGCTGGTCTCCCTGCATCTTTATAGTGGACTAAGTCCTTGGTGACAGGGTTCGGGACGCGGTACTCCAAAATACGGCACCTTGGCGCATTGAATAAGCTGAAGGAATCTGAGTGACCCTCTGCCCCTCCCTTCTCCCCTGAGGCAGGTCCCAAGACCCTCCAGGGAAAGGTGCCCTCCCGGTTCAGCCGGCAAGAGCAGAGGCGGGGACACAGAGGGGAATCCGAACGAAGAGGCCTTTCTAGGTTTCCCCCTTAGCTCGTGCCCTTCTGTCCTATCCCGTTTCTCCGTGATGCTTCACTCTTCCTCAGGCCGAGTATAAAAGCACACCAAAAAAAAAAAAACAAAAAAACAAAAAAACAAAAAAACGCAGAAGACAAATCCCACCGGCTTAACTGCGTCTTGGGCTTCCTTTCCTTCCGAAGGCTCCTGTGTCCCGTTAAAATTTAACTTACATACACGTGACCGCTTTCTTTCCTCTCGTTAATCTGCCTTTTGTCACAGAGCCCCAGCCGAGAGCCTAGATGGGGGTAGAAGAAAAAAGATCCCTCTTCCTTCCTTATGTTGGCAGTTGGGCAAATGGACGTTTCATCAGCTCCAACCCACCCCACATCCCCTAGCCGCGCGGGCCGCAATACAAATCAGCTAACAGCACGGAAACGCAGCCCCCGGCGCGTGGAGCCTGGATCTCGTGGCCGCGGTTCCGGGAGTCCCTGCAAAGGGCCCGAAGCATCAGCTGTTACACCTGAATGCGGAAGGGCTCTTTGGGACTTGGCCCACATCACTCTCCTTTTGTCCCTGGTACTTTTTTTAGATAAAAAAAGTTGGATACAATTGCGGCTCTGTGTCTTTCCCCAGCACTTCCCCGGCTGAGAGGCCCCTTTCACGCGCTATTACCATTTCTAAACACCAGCCAGGAAGCCGCAGCTGGCAGCTGCCTTCGCCGCCGGGGGCCCAGCTTCATCTCTCAGGTCAGATCGCTTTCTTTATGACTTCCCAGTAGATGCAAAAGAGTTTACAAAAATACTTTCCTACCTCGCCGGGGTATTTATTGTCTGTACCTACATTATAGCAGGCGTTCGTCTTGCTTTCAGCACAGCGCACAAATCAAAAGGAGAGGGGAGGACAGCTTCGTGCAATCCCCTTGGCGTGATTCTTGAAAATGAGGTTTGCAGAGATGTTGCTGTACGTTATCGGAAACGCTGTGCGGTAGTGATCGCACAGGGCTGCGTTGCCGGGTGCTGGGGGCAATGAGACGATCAGGAGCCGACCCAGGGCTCGGGGATCCACAGCGTGATGTAGCTGGCTATCATTTTCCAGTTGCAGAGCCAGGAGCGAGGCATGGACTGACTGACCGACCCGGCAGGGCTGCAGGGTACCCGGAAGAATCAGGGAGGGCTTCGCGGAGGCTGTGACCCTTAGGGTAAATCTGGAGATGAAGTTAGCCAGGCAGAGGAAGAGGGAAGGGGATCCCATCACCATATTTGCTAGATTCCTGGCCCTTTATATACAGCATCTCCTTTCATCTTCACGACTACCCTGCCGGCATTTTAGAGATGAGGAAACTGAGGCAGAGAGAGATTAAGTGACTTGCGCAGGAGGCACACAGCGACAAAACCAGGCAGGGTGCTGTTTGGGGGCTTTTTTCTTGCATATCCGTTCGCTTCCAGAAACACCCTGACTTCCTGTTAATTCCACCCAAGGTACCACTGTTTTTTAGTTGTGGTTTGTTTTTTCAATGACCAGAGTGTGTGATTTATAGACTCCACCTTGCTCCAGTGCTGTGCATCCCTCCCTCTGATGGAGAGATCAGCCGGGGGCACCGGCCACCCATGCTGGGGCTCCTGACACGGGACTCTTTCCAAACCTTGTGGCGTCCATGCGGCTTATCTGGCTTTCTGAAAAGCAAGTGATTTTTGAAATACTTAAATTTTAAAACAGAAAAACATATAGCTTTTAGGGGCACCTGGGTGGCTCAATAGGGTAAGTGTCTGACTTCGGCTCAGGTCATGATCTCAGAGTTCGTGAGTTCCAGCCCTGCATCGGGCTCTGGGCTGACAGCTCGGAGCCTGGAGCCTGCTTGGGATTCTGTGTCTCCCTCTCTCTCTGCCCCTTCCCCGCTCGTGCACATGCATTCTCTTTCTCTCTCAAAAATAAATAAACATTAAAAAAAAAAAAACAGAAAAACATGGAGCTTTTAAAGGGACATTTATATGTTTATATATATTTTTTTAATTTGAAGACTATAAGTGTATAAATGCAGCTTCAAGTATCATTTCCTCTAAAATATAGTGGCGTTAATATCTTCATTCTCTGTGTGACATGGGGAAACGATATAACAAAGATAACAGTCAATTATGACAAAGTAACCAAGCTGTTTTCTATCCTTTGTTAAATTATCGCAAGCATCCTGCAGGACAATTTTTTTTAAAAAAGAATTAAATTTGTTGGACATATTCTTGCTTTCTTTTAAAATATCAACAAGGAAAAAAAATAAAAAATAAAAAATAAATTAAAAAAAAATTTTAAAAATGGGGCGCCTGGGTGGTGCAGTCGGTTAAGCGTCCGACTTCAACCAGGTCACGATCTCGCAGTCCGTGAGTTCGAGCCCCGCGTCGGGCTCTGGGCTGATGGCTCGGAGCCTGGAGCCTGTTTCCAATTCTGTGTCTCCCTCTCTCTCTCTGCCCCTCCCCCGTTCATGCACTGTCTCTCTCTGTCCCAAAAATAAACTTTGAAAAAAAAAATAAAAAAATAAAATAAAATAAAATAAAATATCAACAAGGTACAAATAGGAGTCATTAATCTTTTTCAAATGATGACACATTTTTTTAAAGATTTTTAACATGTATTTTTTATTTACTTTTATTTATTCATTTTTTAAAAAATTTACATCCAAGTTACTTAGCATATGGTGCAACAATGATTTCAGGAGTAGATTCCTTATAGTGCCCCTTACCCAGTTAGCCCATCGCCCCTCCCACACCCCCTCCAGTAACCCTCAGTTCTCCATATTTAAGAGTCTCTTCTGTTTTGTCCCCCTCCCTGTTTTTGTTATTTTTTGCTTCCCTTCCCTTATGTTCATCTGTTTTGTCTCTTAAAGTCCTCATATGAGTGAAGTCATATGATCTTTGTGATGACACATATTTTTTACAAAATGCAAAACGGCCGTAGGAAAGTTACAGATCTGATTAATAAAGAAAATATTGCCCATTCAAACACTTCACTATTTTTAGACGGTGTTCACTTTCAAAAAGTGTAACAAACATCGAGAGAGCTCCCCAGCTGCTGCTTTGAAATCATCAAAACGGCATCCTAATTTGCTAAATTCACCGTTGTGGATGGAAACAATTAAGACATTTCCAAGTTTGCCCGGTGGGGTCCTCCGGCCGGGTCCGCCTAGTGCACGGAGAGCGGTAAGGACGGAGCTGCAAACCATTTTTCGTTTTCTGTCCCCAACCACAGCATAGCCAGAACTTGTCCACGCAAGCCCTGCTCCACTCGGCTCTGGCCCATGGCAGGGGACCCAAGCGCGCGTCTGTCGGGCCAGCTGAAAGGGGTGGTCACCCACATCTGACCGGAGAGAACCCCCAGGTTTAAGTGGCTTGTGTGTTGGCATCTGAGTCCACCGGGGGGTCTCGCCTGTCGTGTCGTCTCACACCGAGGACTTCCATCTCTACAGCTCTGTTTTCATGCAACAGATGCATTCCCCCCTCCCGCCAGCTTTGTGACATCTCACAAGTTGCTGAGCAGAAAGTTTCCAGGCATGTTAGTGGATTTCAATATCATTTCAAAACGAGCCGGTGGCTAAAGGGCCTGGGGGTTTCTTTCCAGGACGATGAGGATGTTCACAAATTGACGGTGGTGATGGTTCACGACTGCGAATATGCTAAGCACCATCGAATTATGCACTTGACACGGGCGAACTGTGTGGTCTGTGACTGAGATCTCAGTAAATAAAGCTGTTGGAAAAAAATCAAACGAACTGAGGGAGGGAATGAGACATAGGACCTCTCTTGGATATTTATCTCAGCGAGTCATTGTGAACCTTTAGTATATTCCCGCGTGTAATGGAGAAATAATGGCAGTCTTCCTCAAAGGGGCCTTGCGGGAGGCTCCCCTGCCAGTTTGCACTGACAGAGAGAGAGAGAGAGAGGCCTCTGTCCAGGCAGTTGGCTGGGCCCCAGCCTTTGCATTTGTGCGTAGAAGGCCCCTCCCGCTTTCACAAAACAAACAGGGCTAAAGTTTCCACCCACCGTCATCGCTCCTTGCGTTTCTTCCCCGCTTGTCAGGCCACAGACCTGAGCTGCACTGTGTCAGTGGCATCAAGCCCCTAGAACACAGAAAATCTTAGAGCAGTGCCATTCGCGTGCCCGGTTAGATCTGCACTCAGAGAAGAAACTGCAGATGAATTCAGCGCGCCACTCCCGCCGCCTCGCAGTGAGGCCCTGGGCTCAGCGGCCGCAGCCAGACCTGGGAGCGAGTACCAAACCGCTTAGACCCGTTGGATCGGAATGTACGTTGTCGCCAAGCCCTCGGTGACTCCTCACAATGCGTGTTACAGTCTGCGCGCGCTCTCCTGACCGCAGCAAGTGGGCCTGGGAACTCTGCCTTCCGGCTTCTGCTTGGGGATGAGATGCCCGAGTTTCTAGCTAACACGGGTCTCTCAACTCTCGTCTTGGCCACGAACCACCTCCACCGTCCACACTGCTACATGCAGGGGACAACTCTCAGCCCCACTCGACACGCTCGCTTCCTTCTCGGGCACGCTTGTCACGTGGCTGGCAGTGGGTTGCGGCCACTCTGTCTCAATGTTGTTTGTTGGTTCCTCGCGACTTTCCTAACCTCTTAACTTTGGAGTGTCCAGAGTTTCCTAATCGGACACCTTCTGTATCTACATTCATTCCGTACCGTCTATGTGCGAATGACTCCCCCTCTTTATGGTTCAGCTTGTGTCTCTCCTCTGAATTCCAGGCCCCCAAATCTAACAGCCTCCTTGAGAACCCTACTTGGATGTCTAAAGCGTCTCAGACTTTGTCTATCTTTCTTTAAGTTTATGTATTTATTTTTGAGAGATACAGGGACCGTGAGATCACGACCTGAGCTGAAACCGAGAGTCGGACGCTCAACCGACTGAGCCACGCGGGCGCCCCTAAACTCAAGCTTCTGACCTTCTCTCCAACACTACTTCTCCACTTAATAGCAACTCCACACTTGCATAACTTAAGCTAGAAACCAGGCAGGGATGACCGACTCCTTTCTTTCTCTCGTATTAAGCTTCCAATCAATCAGCAAATCCTATTGGCCCTATTCCAAAGGATAAGAAGGCCAACTTAAAAACAGGCAGAAGATTTGGGGCGCCTGGGTGGTTGAGCGTCCAACTCTTGATTTGGGCTCAGGTCATGATCCCAGGGTTGTGGGATCGAGCCCCGCGTCAGGTTCACCCTGACAGTGTGGAGCCTGCTTGGGATTCTCTCCCCAACCCCCCCACCCAGCCCCTGTTCTTCTCCCACTTGTGCATGTGCATGTTCTCTCTCTCCCTCTCCCTCTCTCTTTCTCAAATAAATAAACCTAAAAAAATAAATTCTCTCTCTCCCTCCTCCCCTCTCCTTCACTCACACTCTCTCTAAAAATAAATAAATAAATAAACAAATTTTTTAAATGAGCAAAACCGGGGCTCTTGGGTGGCTCAATCGTTTGAGCGTCCGACTCAGGCTCAGGTCACGATCTCACAGCTCGTGAGTTCGAGCCCCGCGTCAGGCTCTGTGCCGACAGCTCGCGGAGCCTGGAGCCGGCTTCGGATTCTGTGCCTCCTTCTCTCTCTGCCCCAACCCACTCGCATTCTGTCTGTCTCTCTCAAAAATAAACACTTAAAAAAAATTTTTTTACAAAAAATAAATAAATAAAATACATAAGCAAATAAAAATAAAAATGGGCAAAAGATTTAAATAGACATTCCAGCAAAGCAGATCAAAGGAGATACAGTCATGTCCAATAAGCACATGAAAAGATGTTTAACATCATTAGTCATGGGAAAAGGCCAATTAAGACGGCCATGAGACACCACTTTGTGCCCGCTATGGTGGCTCTAATCAAAAAACTGGAAAATCCTGGCGAGGATGTAGAGAGATCAGAAATCTGTGCTTTGATGGTGGGGATGTAAAATGGTGCAGCCACTTTGGAAAACAGTTTGGCAGTTTCTCAAGAAGTTAAGTGCAATTTCACTATACAACCCAGCAATTTCACACCTTGGTACCTACGCAAGAGATATGAAAACGTAAGCCCCCACGAAGACTTGTGTGGGAGAGTTCACAGCCGCATCATTCACGATAGGCAAAAAGGGTAACAACCCAGCTGTTCATCAACCGGTGAATGCACAGACAAACGATGGTCTGTCCATTAAAAACATACATTTACTAAGTGCAAGAAGCCCGTCATAAAAGACCGCACTTTCTGTGACTTCAGTGACATGAAATGCCCAGAATAGGCAAATCCGTAAGGACAGAGGTAGATGCGTAAGTGGCCGGGGGCTGGGGGTTGGCCTGGGGAGTGACTGCTAATGGGGGTCTTTAAAATATTTTAAAGTTGGTTTGCGGTGATGGCTGCACAACTCTGGAAAATTCTGCACAGACGCTCTAAAAATCGTTGAATTGTGTACTTAAGATGAGTGAATTTTGCTGTATGTAAATTACACCTCAGTGAAGCTGTTAGAAACATCTAGAATCTGACTGTATTATGTTCTCTGCCACCGTAGATAATAGATAATTGTTCTGTATGTTCATCATTTTAGTTCCCAGAAGACCCTGCAAATCTTAGGTAAGGAACATAGTTGAGAGAGTTGTGGGGCGCCTGGGTGGCTCAGTGGGTTGAGCGTCCGACTCTTGATTTCGGCTCAGGTCGTGATCCCAGGTCATGATCAACTCCGCGTCATGCTCTGTGCACAGCATGGAGCCCACTTACGATTCTCTCTCTCTGCCTCTGCCCCTCTCGCTCTGCCCCTCTCCCCTGCTCACATGCACTCTCTCTCTCTCTCTCTAAAATAAAAAAAAGAAAAAAGAAAAAGAAAAAGTCGTTTGGTGATTTTGTTGCTGTTGATTTTTTTGTCTGTATTACAGAATATGCTTGGCTAGATATATGTCAGTAATTCTGACAGTGCCTCTTTGAAAATAATCATCCCCAAATCACATTATATGAACACTATTTGCCACTTACGAGGTTTTTTTTCACTCGTTTCTAGTATATTCACAAAATTGTACCACCATCACCATCATCTAATTCCAGAACATTTCCATCACCGCCCCCGAAAAACACCTTAAACCCATTAGCAATCACTTCCCATTCTGCCCTCTGCCGAGGCCCTGGGAACCACTAATCTACTTCCTGTCTCTATGGATTTGCCTACCCTGGACATTTCCTATCAGTGGAATCATGTAATATGTGACTTTGTGTCTGACTTGTTTCACATGTGTATTTTGGGGGGTTTTTTGTTTTGTTTTGCTTTTTAACTCAAGAAGCAAACCATATTTTACTAACCAAAGGAACTGAACTGGCCTTTATTTAAAGTGCAGCTTTAACTGAATTTACATAAATAAATTACCATTTACATCTGTCATAATTGCACTTCTCCACATTTTTATGTCAGTAATTTTTGGTAATCACATGTTAAAACTTGACATTTTGAGGGTGCCTGGGTGGCTCAGTCGGTTGGGTGACGCACTTCGGCTCAGGTCATAATCTCGCAGTTTGTGAGTTCGAGCCCTGCGTCGGGCTCTGTGCTGACGGCTTGGAGCCTGGAGCCTGCTTCGGATTCTGTGTCTCCCCCTCTCTCTCTGCCCCTCTCCAACTCATGCTTTGTCTCAGAAATAAATAAACATTTAAAAAAAACTTGACATTTTGAAAGACAAAAAAAAAAAAACCCACTTATCTACAAGATAAAGGTCACAAGATTTTTTTTTTTCTTTAAGAAAAGGGAAATGATATTTTCCCCTACTTACTGTCATTGGCCAAGTTGAGTTCAGTCTGATTTCATCACTACAACCATTGTCTTTAGTAAAGACTTGTAGCCATTGTTTAGTAAGGAGCAAAGTTAGGAATTCCTAGCCACATGTTGGATCAGTTTTTTCTCCCCTGCATGCCTTCTTCCAAACACACATACCGTGCGGTATAAAATTACTGTGCATTTGCAATCTATGACTTCCCAAAAAAAGAATTATGTGGCTTGCTATAAGGCAGTCTGTTCCTCACACAATTCCATTGTATCTCTAGACTGAGAGATTTCACACTTAGCTCCTCCCGTGAATTCTCTCCAACCTATCTCTCCTTTATTTTCTCACTGCTTCATGTTATTTGGGGGCATGTTTTTTTTTTTTTCCCTCCTCTAACTGCCCATTAAATTCCTGTGCCCATCTTAGTGATGTTTGTATCCCTCAAAGCCCCAAGATTAACTCCGGGTGTGGTAGATGGCTTAATTCAATGTTGTAAAATAGGTTTTTACTTAGAGTGGAATTCCAATCATTCATATGTATTTCTGTTCTACATATGCCACCCCACACTTTGGCAGGACCGCATCTAACTTTAATAAAGTGGATCAAACGTGACTATTGTTAGTGTTTCAAACCCAATATCCAAAAAAAAAAAAAAAAAAAAAAAAACCCAAATTATTTTAAATAAATCTATTTCATTCATGTTATGGCATCTGAAACTTACCAAATCGATCACACGAAGCCCTGAGTCATAAGAGCTGTGTTAGACTGTGTTATGGCTCAAGTATTTGATGACCTTCCCAGGGAGACAGTTCTAGAATACCATACTGCTGACATCAGATTTGCCACGTGACTTGCAGCATCCCGTCCCTCCCTTTAGAAGGATTGTATATCCTAATTCGCGACTTGCTTTGGCCAAGGACACATGGGTGGAAATGATGCCTGTCACTTCCAGGCAGAAGCTTTAAGAGCCAGCAGCTGTAATATTGTGGTCTCTTTTCTCTCAACCAACGAGACCTGCACTGTATCTGACAAGGGCTTCTCCTTTGGCTCAGGTTCATCAGCTTGGGTCCAGAGGGAGCATGACCTAGAATAAGCCCCTGAGAGTTGGTGGGGGTGGGGGAGGTCATCTTTTTTACCACAGCATGGCTGAGCCTAAGCTGGTCGATACAAAAGTGTTGAGAGGTATCATTCCAATTACCTGAATTTATATTATGAACCACGGTAAATTTGTACTGGATGATCTATAAGATACATTCTAACTTTGTACCACTCGGAGTTTGTTTCTTCTTTTTTTTTTTTTTTATTTTATTTTATTTTTTTTTTTTATTTTTTTTTCAATGTTTATTTATTTTTGGGACAGAGAGAGACAGAGCATGAACGGGGGAGGGGCAGAGAGAGAGGGAGACACAGAATCGGAAACAGGCTCCAGGCTCCGAGCCATCAGCCCAGAGCCTGACGCGGGGCTCGAACTCACGGACCGCGAGATCGTGACCTGGCTGAAGTCGGTCGCTTAACCAACTGCGCCACCCAGGCGCCCCAGTACCACTCGGAGTTTGTACAGTTGACCCTTGAACAGCACAGATTTGAACTGCTCAGGTGCATTTATACGTGGATTTTAAGTATATGTATACACACACACATACATATTTATTGTATGATTTTATTATAAGAGTACAGTATATAATACATACACAAAATATGTGTTAATTGACTGTTTATACTGTTGGTAAGGCCTCTGACCACAGTAGGCTGTTAGTAGTTTTGGGGGAGTCAGAGTTTTGTTTTTTTTTAACGTTTTATTTATTTTTGAGACAGAGAGAGACAGAGCATGAACAGGGGAGGGGCAGAGAGAGAGGGAGACACAGAATCGGAAGCAGGCTCCAGGCTCTGAGCCATCAGCCCAGAACCCGACGTGGGGCTCGAACTCATGGACCGCGAGATCGTGACCTGGCTGAAGTCGGACGCTTAACCGACTGCGCCACCCACGTGCCCCTGGGGGAGTCAGAGTTTTATACAGATTTTTGACTGCATGGGAGTCAGTGCTCCTAACCCCCATGTTGTTCAAGTATCGACTGTGGTTTCAAATAAAGACATCAAATCCTTCTAACTTAGAAAAGGGATTTCTCAGGGAGATATGGAGTAGTTCTTAGAGGCAAGGCTGGAGTATGGAGTTTGGACAGTGGACAGGAACAATGAGAATCCACAACACGAATGGCCTGATCAAGATGCAGTCACTGCTGGGCGGAAGGCGCTGCCCCTGGCATCGTCACCTCTGGCATCATCTGTGGTCACGAGATACCAGAGGCCGCCACTACGCGTGCCGGAATGAACTCTGAACTATTCCAGCATCTCTGTGTTCCCTGCCTAAGATTCAGATCTTCAAAGAGAGTATCTGATTGGCCTTGGGTCTCATGCCTGTATCCTTGTTGCCAGGGTTCTGGAAGAGCGAGTATCTAACTATCTGGCCTTTAGAGCTTCTTTTTTTTTTATTTTTTATTAAAAATTTTTTTTTCAATGTTTATTTATTTTTGGGACAGAGAGAAACAGAGCATGAACGGGCGAGGGGCAGAGAGAGAGGGAGACACAGAATCCGAAACAGGCTCCAGGCTCTGAGCCATCAGCCCAGAGCCCGACGCGGGGCTCGAACTCACGGACCGCGAGATCGTGACCTGGCTGAAGTCAGACGCTTAACCGACTGCGCCACCCAGGCGCCCCTAGAGCTTCTATAATGAAAAGACTCACAAAATAGTTGGCTCCCTGGGGCGCCCGGGTGGCGCAGTCGGTTAAGCATCCCACTCTTGATTTCCACTCAGGTCATGACCTCACGGTTGTGAGATGGAGCCCCTCCTTGCGCTGGGCATGGAGCCTGCTTAAGATTCTCTTTTCCTCTCCCTTTGCCCCTCCCCCCCCCCAATATCCTACTTATTGCTCAAAAAAGTACTGTAACATGGAATTCAAAATTTAAATAAAAATTACCCAGAATCCTGCTGCCCCAGTGATTCAACTGTTTTGATTTTCCTTGTTGCTTGCCATTCTTTTTTTTAAATAAACACTCATATGCAGAAACACCCACAAACACACACAGACACACACACACACACAAATATACTTTTTATATAATGTAGCCATGGTGTCCCGGGAATTTCCCTTCTGACTTTAAAGGCAAAGTTCATTTATGACTCACATTCATCAGGCAATCAGCAAAGGGATCAGATTCCCCCCTACATTCCAGAATCGTAATGCCTGCTCCGTTCTGCCATCTGTAATTACCTGAGTGAAGCTATGTTTAGAATGTGGTGGAGAAAGATCACTATTCAAAATGCACCTAATATTTTTTAAGAGAATACTTTAGATCTAAGCGTGGCTAGAGAAACGACTCTAATTTCGGTTCTCCCATCAATTATGAAGATTTTCTTTTTTTTTTTTAATTTTTTTTTTTCAACGTTTATTTATTTTTGGGACAGAGAGAGACAGAGCATGAACGGGGGAGGGGCAGAGAGAGAGGGAGACACAGAATCCGAAACAGGCTCCAGGCTCTGAGCCATCAGCCCAGAGCCGGACGTGGGGCTCGAACTCACGGACCGCGAGATCGTGACCTGGCTGAAGTCGGACGCTTAACCGACTGCGCCACCCAGGCGCCCCTATGAAGATTTTCTAATAGTTTGCCTCTTTTCTTTAGAGTTGTATTGAGTGCTACCGCGTTCTAGGTTCTTAATAGACTGTTGTTCTCTCAACCAGTATCACCTGTCCACACCCTTCCCACTGCTGTTTGCTTGTCTTTAGGGCTCAGCACACGTCACCGCCTTCATGCCTCCTCTGATACCATCCCCCTGCATTCCCACCGACTGCACCTTATTTCCTTCAAGGCCCTTAATCCAATTTGTAACTGCACATTCGTTTCGTTGCTTATTGAATGTCTCTTCTCTTCACGAAGGTAAGTTCATATGATGTCAACACAGCTGGGAGACAGCAGCGAAAACGCAGGGGTGCTTGGGGACACCCCTGGAATTCTTCTGCAGCTTGTGCCACCGTCGTATTCTCAGCACCTGGAGCAGCGTGGGCCCTCACTACATATTTGCCGAATCACCAAGTATTAGCATGAGATGACTTTGCCTTTCCCGCAAAATCTGAAAACCACCCAAGGGAAGGGAGATGTGTGTCTATACCGCGGGCATTGGAAGGGTTTGGGCTGGTGTGGTGGTGACCCACAGACTGGGAACGTGCCAGTTGCGTTGGCTCCTGACTCTTATGCCCCCTCTCTTCTGACAATGGGCAGGCCGATGGAAGGAAGTATGTTGGGGGCTCTTGATTCCCGGGTAACCGTTGAACACCAACCACTATACAGAAATCATGGGACCCATGAAAGAACATACGTTCCGTCATGGCTGCGAGTCAGACTTTCCACTTGATCGCTTCGATCTGAAGATCGCAAATTCTGAAAGGTTCTCGCTGACGATATACAGATTAAGGACGATGCTACTCTTTGTTTTTTGATTTAGTCTTCCTTTTTTTTTAAAATTTTTATTTATTTTTATTTATTTTTTAACTTTTATTTATTTTTGAGACAGAGAGAGGCAGAGCATGAACAGGGGAGGGTCAGAGAGAGGGAGACACAGAATCTGAAACTGGCTCCAGGCTCTGAGCTGTCAGCACAGAGCCCGACGCGGGGCTCGAACTCACGGACCGCGAGATCATGACCTGAGCCGAAGTCGGCCGCTTAACCGACTGAGCCACCCAGGCGCCCCTGATTTAGTCTTCCTTTTTAAGCTAAGCAGGGAAGAAATCAGATTTCTGGTATTTTCTCATATTTTTTGATCTGACTTAAGGATCAGGATAAAAAGTTTGCATTAGCGTAAGAAACATGTGGAATTTAGTTTCTCGGCAAATAGGATGGGTGTGACGTTGGTTTGGAATATTGAAAATGTATGTATCATATAAATGCATAAATATAAGTAAATAATGATTAGATGAATCTTTGAATATTTACTGAACTTATATAAGAAATGTTTCTTCCACCAAAGTGGGATTCTTTCCTTCATATAATATTTGATAATATTCTTTTTCACTTATTGTATGTTGTTATGTTCCCTCTGACTTTAAAGCCAAATATAATGGATTTCAAATTACTTTTTATGCTTTTCTCTCTTCTTAGTACAGCTATACAAGTACATCTATGTAATATTGAGATCTCTTATTTTGGTGATGGTTTAGGGAAAATATAAAATTTCTGATTATTTAGATATGTCATTTAATGGTCAAATTGCCTACCATTGAGTTCTGTGTTTTTCCTTGTATGTGAGAAGTATGGTCGATTTAATTACATCAATATTTATGATACCTGAGTCTGGGGCCCACTTATTTATAGTTTTTCTTCAGAGATTCCAGAGATGATTTTCTTTCAGACTCCAGCTGGAAATGGGGTACTAACTCGCAGTGCTCACGGTAATAAGTAGGTGTCATTTAATGAAAGAAATCATTAATGCTTAGCAGCCTTGACCTCTTTTTCCTCCATGAGTGACACAGTGGATGTTGACAGAATAGAAAGACAAAAATGTTAATTAGATGAAGTGAGTCAAATGAGGTCAACTTTTTTTTTAATGTTTATTTATTTTTGAGAGAGAGAGAGAGAGCACAAGCGGGGGAGGAACAGAGAGAGAAGGAGACACAGAATCCGAAACAGGCTCCAGGCTCTGAGCCGTCAGCACAGAGCCCGAAGCGGGGCTCAAACTCGCAAACCGTGAGATCATGACCTGAGCTGAAGCCAGACGCTCAACCGACCGAGCCACCCAGGCGCCCCAAATGAGGTCAGCTTTTAAATGTTTTTCATCAGTAAACAAGTTCATGGAACAAGAGAGAGAGAGACCACGTATCTAACTTGTGTCAGCTTGCCAACCACACACATCCAACAGCAAAAATCCCCCAAACTTGCCCTTCAGGGAAAAATCTTTTGACCCACCCTACTGTTGCACTGTCAATCAATTAGGTAAAGAAATGAATGGTGGGAGAGACCAGAATATGAGTATTTTTTTTTAATGTTTATTTTTTGAGAGAGAGAGAGCATGAGTGGGGTGGGGGGACAGAGCAGAGGATCTGAAGTGGGCTCTGTACAGCAGCAAGCCTGCTGTGGGGCTCGAACTCCTGAGATCAAGACCTGAGCCAAAGTTGGACGCTCAACTGACTGAGCCACCCTGGTGCCCAAGAATGCATGAGTATTCTTAAGTGTCAGTTGTCTAGTGTCTAAGTAATAGTTATTTCAGAAAAAGTAACTCATTCTTCAGGTGCTGAGTATAAGCTACACTCTGCCTTGCTTACATTTTGGAACAGCGTATGAATAACTTGTAGAACCTTCTTAGAACTTTTTTTTTGAAAACTCTTGGATTTCCCAAGGCTTACTTTATTTATTTTTTAAATGTTTACTGATTTATTTTTTGAGAGAGGGGTGGGGGGGGGGCAGAGAGAGAGGGAGACACAGAATCCAAAGCAGGTTCCAGGCTCCGAGCCATCAGCACAGAGCCTGATGCGGGGCTGGAGCTCACGGACTTCGAGATTCATGACCTGAGCCAAAGTTGGACACATAACCGTGAGATCGCGACCTGAGCCAAAGTCGGATGCTCAACCAACTGAACCACCCAGGTGCCCCTTTTTGTAGTTTTCATTATTTTGTGTTTAAAATAAGATAATGAATATCTCTTTCCCCTACCTACTTTCAACAGATTTGTATTTTATAAACCTTTGCTCATATTTCCTTGGGGAAAAATTCTGCATGGATAAAAAATAGATTTTTAAAAAAATTTTATTTGAGAGAGAGCACGCTAGCAGGCGAGAAGGGCAGGGGGGAGAGAGAGAGAGAGAGAGAGAGAGAGAGAGAGAGAATCTTAAGTAGGCCCCATGCTCACCATGAAGCTCAATCCCATGACCCTCGTATCATGACCTGAGCTGAAATCAAGAGTTGGGATGCTCAACCAACTGAGCCAACCAGGTGCCCCAAATAGATTTTTTTAATAAAAGAAAAATTCATCTCAGCTCAATCTAGAACTCAATCTTTATTACATTTTCACAGGTATTCTAAAATTGTGTTTTATACTTGCAAGAAACTCTCCTAAATATACTTTTTCTACTGCTGAATGAAAAGACTACATTAGATCGTTTACCTGGAAGTGACTCCCTAAAAAGCCAGAGGTTATTTCATGATCGTGGGCCCAGCAAATCATAAAAGTGAGGCCCTTCTCTTGCGATATAAACAAACTAAATCCACCCCACGAAATATATTGAGAGGTCACTGAAAGGTCCCTCGGGTCTCCAGGGACATGTATCATAAGAGCGATGCACTCAACTCCATATATAAAGTGAGGAACTGAGAAGAAGCTTTTCCAATACAGCCTTTGCCCACTGCTGCTTTATATTTAGAGCTAACAGAGGCAGCATTTTAACAAGATTACGGAGAAGTTTTAAATTTAATTTTAACGATGCCTGTTAGGCCACAATATCACAGCTGTTTCCATTTTCCATCCAGCCGTTTGCACACTCGTTTTCTTATGGTAATCACAAAAGCCCGATTGTGCTGATGCGATCTGTTTATGCC
Organism: Prionailurus bengalensis; assembly: GCF_016509475.1. Taxonomy (NCBI): domain Eukaryota; kingdom Metazoa; phylum Chordata; class Mammalia; order Carnivora; family Felidae; genus Prionailurus; species Prionailurus bengalensis. The sequence goes on from NC_057361.1 coordinate 10,496,022, forward strand.
CACGTTAGTAAACTTCTAAAGATAACTAGGATTCCGTGCCCTCTCTCGCTGGAACGCAGCCGAGCACACGAGGAGCGGCCGATCCCGGAGGGGGGGCGGGGGAAACCACGGTTGAGCCAGGGGACCGGCGGTCGGGGAGCGAAGGTGAGGGCGGGGCGTACCGCGGCCTCGAGGCCCCGCCTCCCCGGGCCCCGCCCCGGCCCGCCGCCATGTTGTTCCCTTGGTGCTGGACGTGAGCCGCCGGAGTCGGACCCGGGCAGCGCCGCCGCCTCCTGCCCGCCCGTCCCCGACTTTCCCTCCTCGTTGCATCTGGACGGGCCGGCCGCGAGCTCCCGGGCGTCCTCTGCGTGGCCACGAGGTGAGCGGAGCGCGGACGCCCCTCGGGGCGGGGGCCGGGGGCGCCCGCGTCAGGGTCCGGGGCGGGGGGGGGGGCCGTGCGCCCCGAGTGCGGCCTGGCCCTCGGGCAGCTGGGGCGCGCGCTGAGCGGAGCCGCGGGGCGGGCGTCGGTCCCGGGACGGGGACGGCTTTTTGCCTCCTGGCTCCTAGTGGACTGACGCAGGAGAAAAGACGAGTTCCCACACCCACACGACCCGGGGAGAGGGACACACACCCTAGCGCGCGGGGACCCACGGAGAGACGCGCAAACATCTGGAAGACGCCCGGGGACACACGCACACACACCCGGGGCAAGAGCGATCCACAAACACCCGGGGCGCACACAGACCCAAACAGCCAGGGAGAGAGACACGTACACACGTACCCGGGGCCGGGTGGGGCGGGGGGGAGACGGGCGCACACACAACCCGTGGGGAGACGCGCGCGCGCGGAGAAATACGCCCAGTCCTCCCGGGACACACAACAGAACGCCAGCCTTTCCCCCGACCCTTCGGGGACACCCGTGCACACACCCCAGGCCACGCAAGACCAAACCGTACCCCCGAAGGATTAATGTAGACGAAGCAAAGGCGCTCGCGCGGTTTGATTTGGCGACCTCTGCCATGCTGCCTCGGTGAACATTTGCCCTGCTGTTAAGACCAGTCCGGTGAGGGCTTTGGAGTGTTTATAAAGCCACTTCTAGGGGCTGGAGGCAGTTTGGGGCGTTATCTGATGGCGACGCCAAGCTAAGGTTTCAGAATCGTGTTCCTTTCTTCCAACCTTGTATGTGGAGAGGCGAGATGAGAATTTAAAGCGCCGGCCAAATCGTTGGGGAGGTATTAGTCGCCTTTTTGTTGTTGTTTTTCCTTTTAAGTGACGATACATCCCGTGACCACGGTTCCTTTGAGGAATGACTTTTCTGCTAGTTTCCAAAATGTCATGTGACCACGGGCTCTTTATATAATATTTCAGCGACCCGAGAAAAATCAGTAGCATTTGATTGCTTTTTTTCAAATAAAAGAAACTGTTTTCACACGTTTGTCTGTCTCTGGTCCCGTCGTGATGGAAAATCCCTAACTTGTCTGTGATCTCAAAAACTGTTCCGTGGAGCCAAACTGTAGAGATGAAGGAAACGGAGAACTGTTCAATCGGGGACTTTTAAGAAGGGTGTGCTGTAGTTTCTCTTTCAGAAGCTTCTGTTGAAATTGATCATCGCGACTTGTCTGTAACTCTCCCTATGGTCTGTAGATTCCCAAAGCGAAGACGCTGGGTGCTTTCAGTATTTCTGTGCAGACACCGAAGTAAATGCCTCTTGCTTTATACGAAACACTTTCTGGCTTGGTGGCTTATTTTGGAGAGTGTTCTGATTTGGGGATATTTGGGGTTTGTCGTTTGTGAGGTCAGAGAGAGTAGACCAGAGAGAAACTAAGAGCGTCGTTGGCCTCGACTCCCTTGGAAGTTGGGGAAATAGTTTAGTGCCCTTCCTCTTTTCCATCCTCGATTGTCTCTTCCGTTTCTTCCTAACCCCGCCACTCCTCCCATGGGGGCTACAGTACTCTGGAGGCCTGAGGCCAAGTTCCTTTGGTTCTAGAAGCTGATTTTTAGCCTCCCCTCATTTACCATTGCTCGGGCAGTCACTCTGGCACTGAATGTTATGTGCGTATAAATCGTGTTCTTCCTTCATTTTATTTCATTCTCCCAACGTTTCTGTGGTGTCAGCTCCATTTTACTGATGAATTTGCTGGGAGGTGGAGGAGGGTTAGGTCTGTTTCCCCGGGTCACGCAGGTAGTGAGAAGGCAGGGCAAGATCCAAAGCCAGCCATAGTGAGTTCTACCCCAGGGGACATTTGACGGTGCCTGGAGGCATTTTTTGGTTCTCCCCCGAGAGGGAGAGAGGCTGGCATCTAGTGGGTACAGGCCCGGGTGCTGCCCAGCGTCCTGCAGGGCGTAGCACAGCCCTCGGCGACACAGTGGTCTGGCCCCAAATGTCACTAGTGCTAGGGGTGAGAAACCCTGCTTTGCAGCAGTCTGTGTAACCCTGGGGCTCACGTTCCAGCGCTTCTGTAGTTCTTCCGATGCAGTGTCATTTTCCTGTTGAGGATACCTCCTCGTCATTTTAAGAAAGAGCAGTAGGGAAGGTTTGAGAACTTGGAGAGATGTCCCTTGACCAAGAGGCTTATTCATTCATTTGAAAGATTAAGGAGTGAGCAAATAATTTCTTTTTTAAAAGATTTTTTTAATGTTTACTTATTTAGAGGCGGGGGAGAGAGCGCGCACCCACATGAGTGGGGGAGGGGCAGAGAGAGGGAGACACAGAATTGGAAGCTGGCAAAGCAGGGCTCGAACCTACGAACCGTGAGATCATGACCCGAGCTGAAATCGAACGGTTAACCGACTGAGCCACCCAGTGCCCCCCTCCCCCTTTTTTAAAATTTTTTTTTTTTTTTTAGTTTATTTTTGAGAGAGAGAGAGAGAGAGAGAGAGAGAGAGAGAGAATCCCAAGCAGGCTTCTCACTGTCATCACGGAGCTCAATGTGGGGCTCAAACTCACAAACCTGAGTGCGAAACCAAGAGTGAGACGCTTAACCCACTGAGCCACCCAAGTGCCCCAACCCCCACCCCCTTTTTTTTTTAAAGGTTTATTTATTTATGTTGAAAGAGAGAGAGTGCGGATGCAAGCGGGGGAGGGGCAGGAAGAGAGTCACAAGCAGGTTCCATGTTGTATCTTACACAGGGCTCTAACTCATAACCGTGAGATCATGACCTGAGCTGATAACAAGAGTCCGACACTTAACTGATTGAGCTACCCAGGCGCCCTGTGAGCAAATAATTTCTGATAGCAGAATCTTTTCTTTTTAAGGCAGAAGTGTCAAAAAGGACTTGAGAACAATTCAGAGCTGTTGAAACAGACTGAGGGGTTTGGTTTCCGTATTACTGCAATTGTCAGTGAACAGTCTGTTTACGGGCAATCTGTCGGGCACTGATACGGAGGTGCTGGTGATATGAAGGGCAGTAGGCAGTGCCCAACTCAGCGAAGCTTACAGTCTAATCACAAGCGTAAGAGCAGGTTCTCACTTTGTCCTAGAACAAAATTTATTGCCTGGGCTCCTGAGGGTGGGGCTAGGTGTCAAAAAAAAAAAAACAAACAAAATAGCTACACACCCACACACAGGTACCTGAAGGGCATTTATCATGGGGTGGACCTACATGAAATGGGGAAGAGTTGATGGGTTTTTGATAGGTTTTTAGGTTGACCGCGTGTGAATGTTTACAAGAATCCAATCGAGAAGCCATTCTTGTTGGGCATAAAATTCTGCCGTAGATTTTAGCCTTAGTAGACAACAGTTATATGTGCGTTTTTATCGTTGAAATCAAGAAAGGAATGATGACATTTTTTAAAATGGCTTTTGCATCGTTTTCTTTCTGGTGTCTTCCAGCCATTTTCACCACACCCGTCTAAGACCGGGCCCTTCAGTATATACCTCTTCATTTTGGTGGTGGATGTAACTACTGGGTGAACTTTGGGGGTAAAGTGATTGAGAGGAGGAGTCACACAGGCTGGGCTCTCCTTTTCGGAATCACTGTGAAAGTGTTATTCATGCAGTCAGCATGTGTCTTTTGTGCGTAGCTTTGCTTTTGACTCCGTGCTGCTGGACAGTGTGTTCTTTGTTAGTCTATTTCTCTGCCTCTTAACAGGAGTTGTCTCCAGTGGGGCAGAGGGGATGCTGAAGTGTTCACCTCAAAGTGATTGCTATCACACGGGCTCTAACACCGGGATCCCCGTTCTTTCCTGATCGCAGGGGTCTTATTCTGGGAAGGGTCAAGAGGAATCGGTGCAGGAAGAACATCCATTCGGCCTCCGACGAGTCTTGCTCCATCTGTACTTGGCCTGCCGCTCTGCCCAAGCTAGGTCACCCCATTTCTTTCTTCGTAAAATGAGATGGTTGTGCTTTATAACCTCTGTGAGATTATATGACACCCGAGTGGAGACATCAAATGATTGGCTTCCAAGTAGTTCTGCTTCAGGCAATTTGCTAGTTGAGCAGCAGGAGGAAATCAGGCAAATAGAAGTGTGCATGTGTTTGGGAAACGCGTCTCACTTGAAAGCTAGCTAGGTAATAAATTGGTTAGTCAAAACGGAGGGAGCCGGAAAACAGGGTTTGTGACTAAGTAGGTCATCAAGAGAGAACATTTATTCGGGGATTTGGGGGGTGGGGTGTGAAGTCATAAAACGCCTCCGGGAGTTTGGAAAGCTGTGATGCAGATGTAAGGTCAGGATGCCTGAGGGAGGGGGGCCTGGGACTCCCGGCTGTGTAAGTAGGTGGGGGAGGCCTGGCTGCCTCCTGCTGGGAGAGGTGAGGCCTGCGGGGGGCGGGGCGGGGGGGGGGGGTGGGCAGAGAAATCTGGTTCCCAAAGTGAATCTTGATGTGGTACGGTTGTGAAAGTTGAACTCTGGGTATGTCCACATTCTGTATTCTTCCGTTACTGTTTGTTAATTTGTGACCACGGCGGACTCGGGGTTTAGAATCCTGTTGCCTGTGGTGAACATAGAGAGGACAGCCAGAAGTAAATGGGCGTAAGTAAGGTGACCGCGCGAGACACATGGCTTCGTATTTTGAAAGAAAGATAGAAATGAAACAGGCAGTCGAGGTTTCACATCCCGGCCTCACCGAAGCCAGCTCGTTTCAGGGTGGCGAGTCTGGACACAGACGCCACTTTCGTCTAAGGCCCGGTGCCTTACGAGTCCATGCTGTTGTTTGGCCGCGGCCGGAGAATCGGCGTGGAACAACTTGACGTCTTCATTCCATGGCCACATTCATTATCCAGGTGTGGGGGACGGCGGAGCAGTGTGAGCCAACAAACTGAACTGGCGGTTCAACGTAAACTAAACTGTCTTAATTCCAAGTTCTTGTGAATTGGACCCGGTTTTTGGGTACAGAGTCCAAGGTGGTTTTCAGAACGTAGTTTTCGGAAGAGTGGTTGCATCATCAGTGTTCGAGAAGCCTGGAAAAAGCCTTACAGATTTCTTTCCAGAACTCACTGTGTAGAACACTTAGAGGAGTGTTGAAATGATGTAACAGGTTCAGGAAAGTCAGAACTCATTGGGCCGCCGTGTGCAGCTAGGCGGCTGCTATGGTCTGTGCAGTTTCACACGTGTGTATTTCATCAGCGCTGTGATGGGATGGACATACTGGAAAATACCTACTTGGTTTAGTTGAAAGTCAGAACAGAACAGTGGAAGAACTGCTTGAGGACCACACGTTGGTGAATGCAGAACATCTGGAATGAGTTCTAGTATGCTCATTTCAATTAAAAAAATTTTTTTTAACGTTTTGTATTTATTTTTGGGACAGAGAGAGACAGAGTATGAATGGGGGAGGGTCAGAGAGAGAGGCAGACACAGAATCCGAAACAGGCTCCAGGCTCTGAGCCGTCAGCACAGAGCCCGACGCGGGGCTGGAACTCACGGACCGTGAGATCATGACCTGAGCTGAAGTCGGACGCTCAACCGACTGAGCCACCCAGGCGCCCCTCTCATTTCAATTTTTAAATGTTAATTTATTTTTGCGAGAGAGACAGACAGATAGCAAGTGGGGGAGGGGCAGAGAGAGAGGGAGAGACAGAATCTGAAGCAGCCTCCAGGCTCCGAGCCGTCAGCACAGAGCCCGACGCAGGGCTCGAACTCACAAACTGCAAGATTATGACCTGAGCCGCCCAGGTGCCCCTGAGTATTAGTATTCTTAAGTGAGGTTTCCTAAGTTGTTGTTTTGGAGCAAACAGCTGCCACCCTCATATCCTGTTCCACATTAATATTTGAGCAGTACTTGATTTTTATCACACCAGCCCTGGAAAACCCAGCTTTGCAAAGCTAGCAGCGTCCTCGACCGGAATGTCCAATCTAATGTGGAAACCGTGAACCCCCTCGGGCGCCGGCCTGCGTGGTGCCTTGCAGACACTCAGCTGTTCGGTGGTTCCTGCAGAAATTGAGAAGAGCCTGCCCTGCCCCTGTTGCCATGCGGACTGTCCCTTGACCCTCCTTCCCCTGTCCCTATGCCTTTATCCCCATCTTCTGCTGCACATGCTTCTTTAGTGGAGAAGGGAACCGCCAGGTGTGGATCGGGTGGCCGTGGGCTCTGCGGCCTTTCAGGACAAACCCTTGTGCTTCCAGCCCGGCCAGCCTGTCTCGGTAAGCGTCCACAAGTGCCGGCGTGCTTCTCTCCGGCCTGTGCCTCTTGGAGTCTGCCCCAGGAATGGGCTTTCTCATTGCTAGATGCTTCTCCCACAGTTAGGGTTCCTTGCCTCTTCAGTTTGTCATTTACTGGAACATTTGCTTCCTACCCCAATTTCATTGCTCTCGTCTACAGTTGTTCCCTCTTGTCTTTTTGGATTAGTATGTTTTTTAGATGTTTTCTGTCATTCAGTGGGAGTGAAGGGAACACGTGGTAGACCCGCCCCGTTCAAGTAGACTTGGGGAGGTTACTTAATCTTTGTGAACTTGTGTTTATTGATACATAAAACATTGATATAAAAAAATCAACTTGCAGGTGATTTGAAGGTGCTGTATGCCAGGTACCTAGTAGATACTCAGTAAATAGTGGTGGCGAATGATATTATGGTCGTAGCATTTGTTATTTGAGCAAACAAGACAATGGCGGTAGGTGGGGAGGAAGTAGACGCTTTCTTGTGTGGGTGAACGGAGAAGACAAAAGAAGAAAGAGATTTTTCGAAGTGGGGGATATAACTCGCTTGGTTTTGTAGATGTTGAATTTGAACTGCCATCAGCGTACCAGGCGAACATACTATAAAAGGGGTTGGAATTCTTGTCCTGAGGAGGGGGACTTCAGGAATCACTGGGTTTTATAACGGGAAGAAGTGGTTTGGGAAGAGGTAGGGGCTTCCGCCTTGCCACATACCTGCTTTAAGAGCTTGTTGGAAGAGGGAGCCATCTAAGTTGCAGAAAGCTAAGGGGCGTTTTATGGACCATTAAATAGGAAGTATTTTCAAGGTCACTGCCAGGCTGTGTAGACCTTACAGAGGCAGTAATGGAGTCCAGGTTAACACTTGCGGGTCCCACCTATGCCTCCAGCTAGAGGTGTGATACTTCCTAAGACCCTTTCCCAGTTGGGCCTCTGGTCCCTTATTTGTTTAAAAACAAAGTCTTGAGTACCCTGTGAGACATCCAGACAAGTGGCTACATCTGAGAGAATTCACTGCTTACTAGGTGGGCTTCCTGTGGGAACACTGGTCAACTGTGAAGGTGTTTTCTGGAAGCGTGCATAGCCAAGTCCTAAGAGAAGCACTTTTCTCTTTGCTTTAGGGCTGCATGTACCTTAGGGCGTTTGGATGACGACTGAGGAGAAGCCCTTGGACTGGCATTTAGGAGGCCTCTGGTCACTTCTGCTGCCACTCATGGGGATGGACAAGTTGGCAGCCTGTGTGGGGGGAGCGGAGTAGAGGGGCGGTCAGGTGTAGAGGTGAAACAGATACTGATGGCAGAGTGAGTTTGGGCTCGGGAGCCTTTTCGGAAGCCAAGTCCACTTCAGGACCTTGGTTGGGGCAAACTGGGGCATGATTGATGGAGAAGTGGGATGAAGTGAACTTTCCCGAAAGCCGCCTGCAGTGCTCTTCCATTTCTTCTGCTTTTTGACCTGGTGCCAACTACCCCGCAGAATGGGAGCCTCTAGTCTAGTTGAGTCCTACATGCTAGACATGTAGCTGTCCTCTTGAAATACATCTTGGGAAATCCCCGTTCCTCTTACTTAATATCTTAACAGCCAAGAAGTTTTACTGTGCTGTGGCTTCACGTCTTGTGGGCATTGTTTGTGTACTCACTCTTCCCTGGGCTTCTAGGCGAGTGCTCCAGCCCTTACCCTTTTCTGCTCCAAATTACAGACCCCTGGTTTCTTATCTGACTTGAGGAGGCAGTCAGTGTTCTCTTCAGTTACAGCAGATCATTGCAGATCACATTTAATTTGTGTTTTGCTGCTTTAATGCATTTTTCTAACATGCATATTGAAGTTCATTTCTTTCACAATGCAGTCTTCTTCCGGAAACACCTAGCCAGAATTTCCAGTATTTCTATCTTGTGACCTTTATCCATTTCTTTGTCTTTGAATTCTGCCCCTCACAGTGCAACCTTCAACTACCCCTACTCTTTTCTTTATTATTAAGCACTTTAAGTGCCTTTCACAGGTCAGTGTCTTATTACAGGTTGATTTACGTGTGTTCCTTTTCAGGACCTCATTAAACAGAACAGAACAAAACAGAATCCTCACTTCCAGGATTAACAGTTTCCCATGAGTAAATCTGTTCACTGAACTGTCACAGTTCAAGGTCAAAGTGTAATATTAATAAAGTCTCACAGGTGAGGGGGAGCATGGGGAAATGGTGATGCCAAGTAAAGACGAAAGTCTGGAGGGTGTTAGGAGTTACACAAATGGATCACACATGATATACAAATGATGTGGGGGTGTCTGGCTGGCTCAGTCAGTAGAGCATGTGACTCTTGATCTCAGGGTTGTGTGTTTGAGCCCCACACTGAGGGTAGAGTTTACCTTAAAAAAATATGTTAATATATCTATAGATAGGTACATCTACATACAGAGAGATACATACATATGCATATATATGTATATATATAATGTAAAAGCGCACACAAATGATCTGGACATGTATTGATCGTTCCAGATCCTTTAACAATCAGATGAAACCCTTTGTACTCTTTCCGGAGAAAAGCTGAAGCACACGCTTGCGTCCACACATTCATCCTTGTTTTCACGTGTCATTCTAGGAGGTGCGTTTTCCCCCTGCAGCTCCTTCATGGGCTCCCAAGTAAGCACTCTGTACCCACATTGTCCAATACTCATGTAGCAATTTAAATTTAAACCAATTAAAATGAAATAAAATGACAAGTTCAGTTCCTCAGACCAGTCCCGGTTCAAGCGGTCAGTAGCCACGTGTGCTTGATGATCAACAGATTAGATGGTGCACTTCTAGAATATTCCCGTTGCAGAAAGTTACGTCCGACCGCGGTGCTGTGTGTTCTCAGGATGGTTTAAGAAGACTTGTTCCTTAACCTCGCTTTCCCCTCCACTCGCTCTCTCTCCACCACTGTTAATGATTAGTTTGTATAGCTAACTACAGGGGTGCCTTGTTGTAAACAAAATTGTGAGTATATGTTTCTTAGAAGTTTAATTAGAGGACTTATCTTCAAAAAAGAGTGCTTATTGAAACGAGTTCTTTGAACAGGGTGTGCTGCTCTGGCATCGTGATAGTGTAGTTTGGTTTACAGTTTTTTCCTTCTCACTTTCTCTGGGCTCAGTGGTCGGCTCAGTGGTCGGCTAGGTAATTTATTTCAGTTGGCAAGTTATGCCTCCAAGTTGGTCTCTTCCTATGGTATTTTGCTTAATTCTTCCGTGTGTGTGTGCGTGCGTGCGTGCGTGCGTGCGTGTGTCTCGACCTGTTGCTGTAGAGCTAGAGCACCCATTAGACTTAGAGACTTCCTTGGCTTGCTTCTTGCTCATGCATTTCAGCAAGACAACCCAAGAAGACTGGGAACAGAGTGGAACTGATTAATTAGGCTGTTAAGTGAGACACACCGATATTAAACCACAAGGAAATGAACACAGCTCTAAGCGACAATAGACATCATTCAGGGATCATCCGTGCTTTTGTTTCCTGGGTTAGTTCCTTTCAGCCTCAGAGTAAGTGGTATGTGTCTAAGTAGGACATTCAGGGTAAATGCAAAAGGAATGTGTGAGTTTGAGGGGGGAAAAAATGTTCCTAAATTTAAACCAAGAGTGATAAATTCAATTTGAGTGTTTGGAAGTGAGAACTAGTCAAGGGTTACAAAGTATGTGTTATGTGTTCCAAATCTGAAATTTTGAGAAGAGCAGTTCACAAACCCAGCCTACTCTCCTTTTGGCCGCTTATTAGAGGAACGTTTTTTAATGTTCACCAGCTCCCTGTTGCAGTCAGAAGTACTTATTTTAAAGTGGCGTTTTTGTTAGACTTGCAAGTAGGAATCAATTTTTTGGTCCCTTCCCACACAGTGTAACAGACTTCAAAAATAGAATGGGGAAGAACTGATTGAATAGAGAAACAAAGAATTGTTAAGTGTGGAAAGTACGATTAGAAGAATAAGAATAGAATAACGAGAATAAAGGAGGAAGTAATTTACTCTTTGTTCTCGATTTTGCCTTTATTTGCTACCTCACCCCATGTAAAGTTTTGTACGAGATGTTGCAGAACCAAGAAAGGACAAATGAATGGATGGAATTAGGTGTTGTGTGTCCCTCCCAGGGAGTTGAGTTTGTAGTTAGGAAAGAGACAGATATGAGACTGACAGTGGTTAGGGTGTGAGTGAAAGCTGTAATCCGGTGGGGATGGCGAAGAGAACCATTAGGCTTTTGGGGCCACAGCGGGCTTTTTGGGTGAGGTGATCTGAACGAAGCCTTTGCGTGACCAGGATTTTCATAGCTCTGTAGGTGTAGGGAGGGAACTCCCAGCCAAGGTAAACCGCAAATGCCTCTGAAGGGTGTGGGGACAGTGACTTGTAGGGATATAACTGGGACATGCTTGTAAATGAGGTTGGATGGCACTGTGGATGCCATGCTCAAAACCTTTATTTAATAATAATAATGAGGAAATAAATGGGGTTAGTTATCTGTTTAGAATGGAAGCAGTTAGATCTACAAACAATAAAACACATGTCTGCCTTTAATCCCTGCAGGCATTCCTAGTGGAGATTTAGATATTCTCCGGGCTTGGATCTGACCCCCCCCCCCCCCCTTATTGTAGTATATGGCTTCGGAAACCAGCAAGGGGTTGGGACAGGCCCGCGAAAATGGTACTGCCGATAAACTGCCCTTAATAAACAACTGATAGTTAAGATAAGAAAGTACACAGCAGAAAAATGGGAAAAATCGTGTTGTAAAAAGAAAAGGGTTGACATACAAAGCTCTCTTTTTACCTTTAGTTTTGAGGGCTCTTCCAAAAACATGGTTCATTTTCTTTCCTGCCATGACCTACTTCTCCACTTTCCCATTCAGAGTAATGTGTGCTGTATACAAGTGTGTTTGTGCCAGTACATGGTATTGTAGCCCTAAGGGACCTATTGTGTGCATAACTGGTTTCTTTAAAAGGACACTGCTGAAGGGACAAAGAGATCCTTTGTGGCTTTGCATAAATCTGATTTTAGGGTCTTATTGCTAATTCTTAGGCCATATGCATACTATAGTTTTTTTTTCTTCCAAATTCTTATTTAAATTCTAGTTAACTATTCTTTAGATATAACTCACATAGCATACAATTTACCCTTTTAATGTATACAATTCATTGGCTTTTAGTATATTCACAAACTTGTGCAGCTCTCACCACTAATTCCGGGATATCAACCACCCCCCCCCCCCCCCAAAAAAAAAAAGAATCCCCGTACCATTAGCAGTCACTCCCTATTTACCTCTCCACTCCCATTTCCTGGAACCACGAATCTGCTTTCTGTCCATGGATTTACCTATTGTGAACGTGACATATAAATGGAATCATGTAATACGAGGCCTTCTGTGTCTGGCTTCTTTCACTTATTATAATGTTTTTGAGGTTCATCCACATTGTTGTCTGTATCAGTACTTCATTTTTATGGCTGGTTAATCTTCCATTGTATGGATACACCACACTTGATTATCCATTCAGTTGAGGGCCATTTGAATGGTTTCCACTTTTTGGCTATTATGAATAATGTTGCGGTGAACCTTCATGTACAGGTCTCGGTGTGGACTATGTTTTCATTTCACGAGCAGGGGAGGGGCAGAGAGAGAGGGAGACACAGACCCTGAAGCAGGCTTCAGGCTCCGAGCTGTCCGCACAGAGCCGGAGGTGGGGCTCGAACTCTTGAACTACTAGATCATGACCCGAACCGAAGTCGGATGCTCAACTGACTGAGCCACCCAGGTGCCCCACTTTATGTTTAACTTTTTGAGGAACTGCTGGTCTGTTTTCCATTATTGCACCATTTTACGTTCCCACCAGCCGTGTATGAGGGTTCCAGTTCCTCCACATCCTCCTCCTCAACACTTGTTATTGTCTGTCTCTTTCATTGTGGCCATCCTGGTGGTATGAAGTGATGTCTCATTGTAGTTTTGATTGGCATTTCCCTACTGGCTAATGATGTTGACCGTTTTTTGCCCGTTTAAAAAAAAAATTTTTTTTTTTTTTTTTATTGATGACTTGTAAGAGTTCTTTATATATTCTGGATACAAGTCTCTTATAAGGTACGTGGTTTGCAAATGTTTTCTCCCATTCTGTGGGTTGTCTTCACTTTCTGGATAGTGTCCTTTGAAGCACAAAAATGTTAAATTTTGAGGGGTGCCTGGGTGGCTCAGTCAGTTAAGCACCTGACTCATGATGTCAGTTCAGGTCTTGATCTCATGGTCATGAGTTCAAGCCCTGTTTTGGGCTCCACGCTGGTCATAAAGCCTGCTTTAAAAAAAAATTAAAAAGTTTAATTTTGGTGAAGTTCAGTTTATCTTTTTTCCTTTTGTTTTTTGTGTCATCGAGTTATTTTTTAATATAACCTGAGTTACAGAAAAATTTAGGAAGCCATTGTACTTGAGGTCTGGTGGATAGCAGTATTTGAAGAAAATTTAAAAGAAAATGATTTCCGTTTCATTTTAATTGCAGCATACAGTCAAGGTTAGGCTTTAAGGGAAAATGAAGCTTTAAAAAGATACTTTTGATAAAAAAAAGTGACTTTGCAATCAAATCGAAACTTTGAAGCTTGAACTCAGTATTGATGGTCTGGGTTTTCTTGCAGACTTTCATATAAACTGTAAGCTTCTATATGGTGTGATGGCGGTGCGTGTGCTATTTTCTCTCTCGGCAGTAGCCCGTTTCTAACCGTCCCGCGTCCCCGTGCTTCCTCGGGGCTGCAGGACACCCCCAGTTAGGCGTTTAAGGCATCGGCATTTGCCGTACCGTTTACATTTTTGCAAGTTTTTTTCTTTGTGAGATGATTTGAGAAGAGTATAGGGATATATTTTTTGCTATAGTTGAGAAAATTGATAACTCGGGGGAAAGTATGGGCATTTTTATGATGGTATAATGCGTTTCCACAAAACCGAACCGTTTTAGAGAGTGTGATTCCTTTTTATTAGGCATGTGGGCATGGCGATCTCAGCATCGTTACCTCTGCACTTGGAGGTTTGTGCAGGGTCTTAGGAATGTGGGGGAGGCGGCTTCGGTGGGGGATGAGCTGCATCTACAGGGTGAGCACGACTTAAGGAGCAAGAGGAAGAGTTCAGAGGGAGCGAGGTGAGGCGCAAAGCCTCGGTGTGAACGTTTTGCTACAGGATCCCCCGCAAGGCACGAAAGCCAGTTTGCAGTCCCAGAGCCGGCCGGGGCCATGGGATCAGCCTGTGATCAGACCCACTTACCCTGGATCAGATCCCCCTGCGGCAGAATCAGAGCGTGGAGGCTGCGCTCTGAGGACCAGCATGTGGCCAAAACGATCACTGAGACGTGGCTCGGGAAGAGCTCACCCTGGAAACTGGCGGGGAGGCTCTAACGCACTTGAACACACCAGTTTCCCTCTGGCCTTGAGTCTCTGAGCAGCGGGCGACGCAGCTGGCGGCATCACAGGATGGTGGTGTACGGAAATGAAGTCCCCCAGCGCCTGGGATCACGTGTGGCCCCCTGACATGTCACACGTGGGGCCTGGGCCTGAGGGAGCCACAGGTGTGCACACAGCGTGTGCCCCTCACCGAGGGGGACTCTGGGCAAGAACCCCCCACACCGTCTAAGCTGTGCTTCGGTTTTGGGTTGAGGAGGAACAGTTGCGCTGTCTACCACGTACCTTTCATTTGTGGGTCTTGCCACGTTGTAACGCATACGGGTTTGCGTGCAGGCTGTCACTTCCCCCAACCCAGGTTGCACAAGGCAGTGGCTAGGTATGGCCCCATCCTCAGTGTCTGGCACGCGGGAGGCCCCACTAAGTGCTTGCTGAAAAACTGCTTTCCCGCTCGTTCCATGGAACTTCTGGGGAGATGCTTCAGAGTTCTGCAGACATGTCATTCAAAACATGATTTAAACTACTGAAACTCTGTTAAAACTTAGCCACGGTTAGATGCGCTTTATTTATATCACATGCTAATGGATGGTTAACCTGTTTTGTTCTAAGGTTTATTTATTTTGAGAGTGTGCACGTGTGGGGGCGGGGGAGGGGCAGAGAAGGGAGGGAGAGAATCCCAAGCGGGCTCCACGCCTTCAGCACGGAACCCGACATGGGGCTCGATCCCATGAACCCCATGAGATCATGGCCTGAGCCAAAATCAAGAGGGACGCTCAACCGACTGACAACCCCCCCCCCCCCGCCACACCCAGGTTAACTTGTTTTTGTGCAGCTGTTGAAATAAAGCAAACAGGTGAAAGACCCTTAGCTCTGCAGCTGCTTATTTTCATTCCACCTGCAGCTAACGTTCTAACAGCTAACAGGAAACCCTCGCATATAACTGCAAAAGGCAGCTGTACCTAAGGGGTGAATAAGTCAGCTGCCTTGAGATCTCCCTCCCCACCTTTTCCTACCTGGAAAGCAAGGCCGCAGACCTCTCTGAGTCGGTGTCCTATTCTGTGATGTAGGCATAGGGAGACACTTGAGAATGGATGCAGTGAAGCGGAGTAAATGGCTTATGGGCTTCGTCCGTGTTAGCTGTTGTGCTTGTTGCTGTCGTTATTGTATCTTGAACCCCAGATGTCAGCATTTTGTAGAGTCTCATTTATTTGTTGATGGCATTTATAAGTTACGAGCTGCTGTCTGTAAGTTCCACCAAGATGCCCTGTGCTTAAAAAAGATGTGTGGGGGGGTGTAAAACTTTTGGTTTAGATCCAGAGAGGCTGGTGCGCTAGCCCAGCTTCGCATAGGCAGGCCGTCACTCTGAAACCTTCACATTGAATTTGGTCTCTAGGGCTTCCTTGTGTTTGCCTGCATAATCCTCTTTATTTGTTCTGCCCGGGGCTCTTAGTGCAATTTGATGCAAGAGATGGTCGTGAAAGAAACCAACCTTTCCTTAAAACCGCCTGTGAAGACGACTTCTTGTGTTTGTTCCACAGAAACTTCCTGCGCTCCTATCATGAGCCTGGCACTTTGGTGAAACGCCTTTCCCTTGTCCATGTCCCAGTGACTCTTCCCAACGGTCCTAGGAGGTGGGTACTGTTGTGGCCATTGTCCCGTGAGCTTCAGGAGGACACGTAGCTTGGCCCGGGGTGTGTACCCTTGGCCTCTGTGCCAGGAGCTGTTCTCCGTTCTGACGGTGGGCTAGATTCTGTTGCGGGAAAGTTTTCCCCTCTGCCTTGGCTGTCCAGAAGCTTCTGGACAATGCGCTGCCTTAGCCTTAGCCCAGCATTGCCGGTGTCGCATTGGTGCGCCTCCCCCTCGAGACCCTTTTTTTCCCCTTGTTTGTGCTCAGTTTATTTAATTCTTTGAGATAGGGTTATATTCTAAGCCCCTCAAAATTTGGGCACGTTTTGAAGAATGAGTGAAATATTTTACATTTTCATCCTAATAAAATTTTATAGTTGTCTGAGTGTGAAACTTTGAAAAGAAGGGTGGGTAGGCAAAAAACTTCTTGAAAGAATGATGATTAAAGTGTAATATTGATTCTAGGATTTTTTTTTTTTAGGCTGAGAAAGGTCATGGACAGCTTTCAGGTGTGGTTTTCCTTTTATTTTATTTTATATTTTATTTTATTTTAGTTAGATGTAGGCTCTTTAAAAAATTCTTTTTATGTTTATTTATTTTGGAGAGAGAGAGACAGAGTGCGAGCCGGGAGGGGTAGAGACAGAGGGAGAGACACAGAATCTGAAACAGGCTCCAGGCTCCGAGCTGTCAGCACAGAGCCCGACGCGGGGCTCGAACTCACAAGCCGTGAGATCATGACCTGAGCCGAAGTCAGACGCCTAATCGACTGAGCCACCCAGGCACCCCACTGCTGGTCTTCCTTTTAAATGAAGAATCTAGCTGCTAATACAGCCAGATATTTATTTACATTTTAGTTTTTGTTTTTACTCTTAAAACTATGAAAGCAAATTGAAAGTGCATTGCTAAGGTGAGCTTCCTAATTTTTTCTTTGCAGATAATGATGCTGCTTGAACTGAACAATTAAGGTAACATTTATGACCTATGTAATATGCTTTCTTACTCAGGTTTCTTTATCGAATTTAGCTGAATTGTTAAAGTCATGTTTTAACCTTGGTGAGGATTATTATTATTGCCCTGGGGCAGTCATTCCAAACTGGGACGTATAAAAGACTTCACATTACGTTTTCAGGTGAGTTCTGAAAATAACATAACAGTATACCTTTATTCATTCAGCTTATACTGAAGTTTCAAAGCATTTTACTATTTTTGGAAAAGAAAAGGGACAGTTTTAGGGTCTGTAAGCCAATTATGGTTATGTTCTTGTGTAGCTTGTCTGAAGCTAGCTTTTGTTCGATTCAGTGGGAAAGAAGATAGTTTATATAATTATCTGTATCACGTGTATGCCTGTAGACAACTGTACAGTGAGAATCAGAAATGGCTGTATATAGCTTAGTTGTTTTAGCGAATGCCAGCATACTTGCAAATAGCATGTCCGGGAGGCCCCAAATCATACGTGGGAAATGTACAGAATCGTACCCTCCTTCCTGGTGCGTGGGTCCAGCATCCCCCAAATTTGTTTAATCAGAGTAATGGCACAAACTAGGAGATCCTACATCATTACGAAAAAAGAAAAGAACTGTGTCAGAGTATCCTGATAAAATGATAAATGGCAAATCGCAAGGAATTTCTAAGGCTTAATTTGGTAGATACGTGCAACCGGTCACCGGGGTGGAGGTTGTTAGATTGCACCGTCTGGCTTATAATTCGATGTGGAGATCCTAACAATTCAATGAGTGCCGTGCGGTAAAACTTTGTGTCTGGTAAGGTAATTGGAGACTTACTCGAATACTGGGATGAATGGTCTTTGGGAATCACGCACATCTCTTACGTACCACAGCATGGGACTTTTGTGTTCACGTATCTTGGAAATCTTGTGAAAGGAACAACCTCGGTCGGGATGGGGGCCTCCGGGGAAGGTTCCCAGTGTAGGTGGTGGCGGTGCCGCGTGGTTCCGAGGTGGTTGGGGTGAAGTGGGGCAGGGTCACCAGCAGAGGAAGCAGCGTGAGCCGGGGCGAGAGGCAAGGGAGAGCCTGGGAGCCGAGCGAGTGGAATGGAATTTCATTTCCACCCGACCGTGCGTTTCCAGATGACTGAAGCCAAAGATGGGGAGCCAGGCTAGGTGTCTTGTCTTAGAAGTTGGACTCCGATCCGAATGTCTGGAGAACCACCGAGGAACGTTAAGGATGGGGCATTAGCCCAACGCTTTCCCCATGTCAGAATAGCTGGTGTGCATTTTTGGTTTTGTTAGGCTTTTTTCTATAAATCGAAACTGTTTAGGCAGGATTGCAAAGAATTAAGCCAAGGGACCGATTTATACATGTGTCGGGGGTGGGTGGGTGGGCGGCGGGCCTTGAGACTGTCTCAGTTTCCCCTCTAACACCAACCTAGTTTGAGCTTTGAGCAGAGTGATCCTTTGAAGTCAAAAACTTCTCCAAGAGGTATGTACTTCGATTGCCTCACAGTTTTTTTGGCCGGTTTAAATTGTATCAGTTGTAGTGGTAATTAGTAGAAATGTAAAGAACCAGTAAGAGGGACAGGTTGCTACAGGTTTTACCAGAATCGTGTAACATGTAGTTGGGAGCGCAGAATTCTTACACATTACAGGAAGCGTTTAATTTCATAATACCGGCTCACATTTGCAGATAACCAGGAGATAGCCAGATAATGTTTACTGCACTGATTTTGCAGATTCATCCTAGTCAGTTTAACCATTATTGTTCATGTCGTCATTACCTTCCCATTGAGGGATTCCCAGTATCCACTTTCATGTTAGTGACCATTTTTGCTCCAGAACTGTACTGGCCACTACAGTCATTGTGTCTTTAAATGTGGCTATTCAAATCAGTTACAATTTAAAAAAAAAATTAAAATTCGGGGCACCTCGGTGGCTCAGTCGGTTGGGCGTGTGACTTCGGTTCAGTTTGTGATCTCACGGTTCGTGAGTTCGGGCTCCGCGTCGGGCTCTGCTGACAGCTCGGAGCCTGGAGCCTGCTTCGGATTCTGTGTCTCCCTCTCTTTCTTCCTGTCTCCCGCTCATACTCTGTGTCACACTCTGTCTCTCAAAAAATGAATAAATATTAAAAAAAAATTAAAAAAAAGTAGCCATCTGTAAATGGGCATCTGAAATCCCACCCCACACAGGCTGCTGGGAGAGCTTTAGTCCTGAACCTGGGCTTCCCCATAAGGGTGTGCAGAGCACCACATTTTTGTTTAAGGTTTATTTCATTCCCTCTCAGAACACATGAGTGGCAGCCCAGGTTCACATTTATTAGGAGTTGGAACTGCCCAAATGAGTCTTGTGGGCAGAATGTGCTAGATGACGATATGCTATTAAAAATTCTATTGCTGCAGGCGCCTGGGTGCCTCAGTCGGTTAAGTGTCTCTTTTTTTATGTATTAATTTTATTTTTAAAATTTATATCCAAATTAGTTAGCATATAAGCGTCTGACTCTTGATTTCAACTCAGGTCATGAACTCATGGTTCATGGGATCGAGCCCTGTGTCACTCTCCGTGTTGACAGCGTGGAGCCTGCATTGGATTCTCCCTCTCCCTCTCCCTAGCTCGTTCTTTCTCTCCCTCTCTCTCAAAACAAATAAATAAAAAAAGTTAAAAAATTCCAGGGCGCCTGGGTGGCTCACTCATTGAACATCTGACTTTGGCTTAGGTCATGATCTCACGGTTCGTGCGTTCGAGTGCCACATTGGGTGAGCTCGAGCCCCGCTGTCTCTCTCTCGCCCTCTGTCTCTCTCTCCCTCCCTTCCCCTCTGTCTCTCTTTCTCTCTCTGCCCTTCGTGGGATTCTCTCTCTCTCCCTCTCCCTTTTTCTCTGCCTCTTGCTCACTTACGCCTTCTCTCTGTCTCTCTCTCTCTCTCCAAAAAAAAATTCCATTGCTGCTGGGGTGCCTGAGTGGCTCAGTCAGTTAAGCGTCCAACTCTTGGTTTTGGGTCAGGTCATGATCTTAGACTCACAGTTTCGTGAGTTCGAGCCCTGCGTCAGGCTCTTGGCTGGCAACAAGGAGCCTGCTTGGGATTCTCTCTTTCTCCCTCTCTCTCTGCCCTTCCCCCACTTGCACTGTCTCTGTCTCTCCCAAAATAAAACACTTAAAAAAAACATTCCTGCTGACATTAATGTTAGCAAACTCCAAATAGCGTTCCTAACGAAGAGAATGGAGTCCATTTACTCGGTCGATGGCTTATTTTTGTTCACAGCCAGATCAGTCCGCTTCTGTCTCTGGTTTCCTGGTTACCGGCTTCTATGGTGATAGCATTGGAAGAGAGAAAGGGGAGGTCATTGAGGAAACCCCTGGCACAAGACGAAAGCCATCGGCAAAACCGTCACTGTGCCAGCAGAGGGCCCTTGGAAGTTGTCACGGACACCTGCCTGCTTCGGTCTCCTCCTGCATCTAACACGCGGTGGCAGGGCTTAAAGTGAGGAGAGGGGAATGGTTGAGAGCAAGGTCTTTGGGGTGGCTGTTGGCTTCGAGTGCCCGCCTCGGTCAGCTGCGACCTGAGAGGGCGGGGAAGAACGAGTCCTCACCGCCGTAGGGAGCGGCGGTAGGGCTGTGCCTGGTGCGCGCTCGAGCGCTCAGTACGTGACCGCTCTTGCTACCCGATGACTTTCTGTGCAGGAAGGAGTGGGGACTCTGCGTTCTGTTTCCCTCGCGCGGACATCTGTCCGCTCGTGCGTGGCAACGTGCGGGTCGGAAGGAATGTAATGGTGCCTTTTTATTTTACAGGGTTCTAAAGTCAAAGATCTTGAGAGTCATAATGGCAGGAAAATCGTCGCTTTTTAAAGTGATTCTCCTTGGAGATGGTGGAGTTGGGAAGAGCTCTCTGATGAACAGATATGTGACCAATAAATTTGATACCCAGCTCTTCCATACAATAGGCGTGGAATTTTTAAATAAAGATTTGGAGGTGGATGGACATTTTGTTACCATGCAGATTTGGGACACGGCCGGTCAAGAGCGATTCAGAAGCCTGAGGACGCCGTTTTACCGAGGTTCTGACTGTTGCCTGCTCACTTTTAGTGTCGATGATTCTCAAAGCTTCCAGAACTTGAGTAACTGGAAGAAAGAATTTATCTACTACGCAGACGTGAAAGAGCCCGAAAGCTTTCCTTTTGTGATTTTGGGTAACAAGATTGACATAAGCGAACGGCAGGTGTCCACCGAGGAAGCCCAAGCCTGGTGCAAGGACAACGGCGACTATCCTTACTTTGAAACAAGTGCAAAAGATGCCACGAATGTCGCGGCAGCCTTTGAGGAAGCAGTTCGAAGAGTGCTTGCTACCGAGGATAGGTCAGACCACCTGATCCAGACCGACACCGTCAGTCTGCACCGCAAGCCCAAGCCTAGCTCGTCCTGCTGTTGATCGTTCGGGAGGTCGCCCGTGCGGTGTAACCAACTCCCGCACGTACACGAAAACACGGGCTGGGGACGAGAATTAGCGTTTGCAGCAACGGACCATCCACTTACAAAATTAAACTAACCATGTTGCTGCCTCGTTAGTGGGTGGGAGGAGGGATCGACCCATCCACTCCTGGAAGAATCAATTTACTCAGTAGTGGCACCTTACACTTGTAATTGGTAATGGTTGTCTAATAACGTTTAATTTAAATACGTAAGTTACAGAGCTAATAAATGAGATGATCGAGACTTTAATTATGATTAAAACAAAACACTTGAATATTCTAGAAGTTACTGGTGTTTTTTTTTCCCCTGGGAAAATGGAGAACTACTTTTTTATGTGTATATTTTATGTAATTAGCAGTCAATTCCTGGTTGAGGGAGAAATATTCCCTAAAGCAATAATGTTCAGCATTAAAGATGAAAATCACATGCATTTGTGTTGCAGTTATTTCATGACTTCTTCATTCTCTTTAAAATCACTGAGGTGTTCATATTTTTATTATTTTTTAAATTTTATTTAAATCCAGGTCAGTTAACATCTAGCGCAGTAATGGTTAAGTGTTTCACATGTTGCTTCTCCACATCACAGTCGGGCTCACTGGTAACCAACCACTTGTCATTTGCGTGCCACATGTGTGCCCCCAACCCCACCCCAACACAGAAGTGCACTTTGTCACTCTTGGAGGAAATCCTAAGGCTTGTTTGTCCTTTGTGTGAGGGTAAATGAAGACATCTTTTGTTTGGCCGCGTATTTAGTGCCTTCTCCATCATTGAACGTTGTGTAGGGATTTGCTCTCAAGGAGATATTTTCATCCTCGGACTTACTGATCGAGCGGCTCGCAGTCTTCCGTGGATAAAGTTCATATGCTGCGCCGTTTGTGCCTCTGCGGTCCTCCCAAGGCCAACTCCACCCCCTGGGGGTCATCAGGGGACCTGCCTGGGCAGGGCTGTTGTGCGCCACTCATTGGGAGCCACTGAAAAAGCGTTACCGTCATCATTTAGTAAGCTAAGCTTTTGAAAGTCTAATTTCCTAACAAATTGGCTCTAAGCAAAACATTTTAACACGTTGAGTTTGGGGGGATAATGTTCTCAGGTTAGACAGAGTTGTAGTTTTTTTTTTTATCTATAAAAAAATGCATTCCCTCCCCCCCCCCCCCGCCGCCCCGGGTGCCTGGGTGGCCTAGTCGGGTGGCCTAGTTGGTTAAGCGCCCTGATTTGGGCTCAGGTCACAAACTCCTGGTTCATGAGTTTGAACCCCACGTTGGGCTCTGTGCTGACAGCTCACAGCCTGAAGCCTGCTTTGGATTCTGTGTCTCCTTCTCTGTCCCTCCCTTGCTCCCATTCTGTCTCAAAAATAAACATTAAAAAAAAAAAGATGCTCTTAAAAAACATTCTCCCCTCCCAAAACTAACCCTCCATTAAAAAACTAAGGTATCCACCATTAATAAATTAGTGCCTATGATACATTCTTCCTTTTGTTTTTTCTCTGGGGGATTTGCTTTTTTTTTTTTTTCAGTTAAAAGTGTACCCATTGTCTTGTGATTTGCTGTTTTCTCTCAGTATATGTGGATATATTTCCATTATACTACAACCCACCTCATTTATCAGCTGTACAGAAACCATTCTCTATTGATACCTAGTATCTATCAATATCACTTGTTCAACACTGGGTATTAGGAGTAAGTTTTTTGTTCCGTTTTTGAAAGATTTTAAGTAGTCTCTACTCCCAACGTGGGGCTTGAACTTATAACCCCAAGATCAAGAGTCGCATGCTCTACCGACTGAGCCCGCCAGGCACCCCTTGTTCATTTTTTGAATAGATGAGTCACATGTTTCAGAATCATAAGGCATAAGGGTTTCAAAATCACAAGGCATAAGGGACAGAGATCTCTAACCTTGCCACCCAGTTCCTGTCCTTGGAGGCGGCACGTGTCAGTTTCTTGGGTATCAAGCTATTTAGTATGTGAGGAAAGCATACTGTTACTAGTTTGCTGGGGCTGCCATAACGAAATGCATTCTGGGTGACCTAAACAGTGGGGATTTTTCTCACAGTTCTGGGGGCTACAAGTCCACGATCAAGGTGTTGGTAGGTTTAGTTTCTCCTAGTGTCTCCGTGGCTTGCAGATAACCTTACCCTGTGTGCAGTACTCTCTCCCCCCACACCCCCCATGTGTCTCTGTGCAAGTTTCCTCCTCTTACAAGGACACCAATCAGATTGGATTTAGGGCCCACCCTAACGGGCTCATTTTAACTAACGGGCTCATTTTAACTTGATCGCCTCTTACAGGGCCCCGTCTCCAAATACGGTCTCCTTCTGAGGGACTGAGGCTGCAACATACGAATTTTGAGGGGGACACAGTTCAGCCCATAATACATATATATGTGTGTAGGTATTTACATGGTGTATGGTTTTGATACTTGTAGAGGTTTTTAAAAAACTACAGCTTTTCTATAACCTTTTTTCAGCAGAATATTCGGGGATTAGTTGGTCAAGGGGTCTAGAGCTGGGAAGCAAAAAATGGGCCAGGGAACAGATCTTCACGCGTGTGAAGACCGGCGGGTGGGAAGGGAGAGTAATTCAGTTTAACACCGTGACTTAAAGGGATCCGGGGGCTGCCTGACCGAGCACAGTACTGACATGTGACAACTAAGGAGGAACTAAACCTGACCCGATGTCTTCAGTCTTCAAACAGAAATAGAAGGAGCTGATGGTAAAGCTCTTTAACAAGGAGCAAAAGGTAGCCGCAGATCTGATTCTTTTGAAGGAAGGAAAAGGTCCTTTGATTGAATGGTGTTGCTTAAACAAAGACGAGAAATACTGAAACGAGAGTTGGGGAACAAAGCAGCGGGTGACCCCGGCGGGGCAGGCGAGACGGCGGGGCGGCCGGACTGGTGGAAGCAGCTGCGGAGCCCCCAAGCGGGCGGCAGGGAGGGACTGTGCGCGCGGCCGGTCCGGGGAGAGGGGCCCGGTGGGGGCGGGGGAGGGGGGCGCTGCAGTGCCGCTGCTCGCCACACGGGGGCGGGCACCCGCGCTTCTGTGTCTTCTGGTGGGACGTCTTTGAGGCCGGTCATCGCTAGAGGGCAAAACGGAACCTGGAGAATGGGCAAATGGACGTTTGAAGCCGGTGTAGCAAACGCAGTGTGCAGTGTGGAGGCTGGACACGTACGATTGTATCGATGGGGTAACGTTTTTGTCACCGCCTTGTGAAAACTTCCCTAGTTGAAGTTAAAATATAATAGGTGTTCATTTTTTTAAAATTAATGTGAGCGAGGGAGCGGGGGAGGGGCAGAGAATCCCAAGCAGGCTCTGCACGGTCAGCACGGGGCCCCGATGTGGGGCTCGAACTCGTGAACCCGTGAGATCATGACCCGAGCCGAAATGGAGTCGGACGCTTAACCTACCGAGCGCCCCCCAGGCGCCCCTAGATGGTCCTCCTCTTGAGAAAACCTTGAGTTTGACGTTTCTGTGAAAGCGCGTGTGTACGCTTTCCCTTCAGGATCGTGACCCCGCGACGCCACGTCTCTCACAATACCAGTGGCTTGTGGGCAGTGAGCGCGGGGAGGAAAGCGGCCCTTGTACCGTCAGGGGACGCGGAGAAGTCCCCGCCGCGGCCGGCAAGCAGGAAGGGCCGCCGAGCCCAAGTGGAAGCGCACGTCTGCGGGCCCGGGGAAGGACGGCCGGACGGCAGACTTGCGGGCTCCCTTCGGGGCGCCCTGGGAGCGCTCACACTCGCGACAGGTCTAGTGCTGACCTCCTCTGCTCGGTAGGGCGCCACTCACGTCACCCGTTGCTGTTGTGCTCCCGAGCCTTCAGTGTGACCTCCCCTCCCACCACACCTAAGCGCTGCCGGCTCCCCTGTCAGATGGCCTGCCCCTGCCCCGGTCCCGGCGCTGCTTCTCTCCGGCGCTGCTTCTCTCCGTGCGTTCGAGGCCCACGTCCCCTCCCCTTCAAAGGCAGTGACGCGCACAGGCTGACACACTGGACTACGGTAACCCGTTCCCACGGGGCTCCTGCTCCTTGTCCCCAGCCCCGCCTCACAGCCTGGAGGGAAGGACCCTGTGTGCGGGGTGCCCCGCGACCCCCTGCGGCCAAGGCGCCGCTCCCCTCCCCGCGCGCTCCGGGCTAATTAAGGGCGCAGCAGGTCCCCACGGGCTCCGTCCGGCAGCCGGTCAGCGGGGTCCCCCCCCGCTCCCACAGCTCCCCTCCGGCACCTAGTCCGAGGCGCTCCGAACTCTGCAAAATGGGTTAAGATCCGGTTTGCAGACCTTCACTGGGGGAAAGAGGGCCACAACAGCAGCAGTGGCGGGTGAGCGGCGCTTACGAGACTCCACGCTCTCGGACAAACACCTTTATTGAAGAAACCAGAGAGACAGATGGGGCAAGCAATTACGGCACCAGCTTCACACAAGGGTATGAGACCAAACGGAAGTACCTGCCCAAGTTACTCGGGATGGAACACAATTCTGCCAGTGCTCGCCATCTGCACGGAACAGATGTGGTCACAGTACTTGTATTTAAGTGGACATTTACCAGTTTACAGTAAGATCCCACTTAGCACAGCAGAGCTCTCCCCTCCCCCTTGGCGTACAGCCCAAAAAGCAAAGAATGCCAACGTTAACGCAATATAAACGTTTCTTTGTTAACAATTTGACAGATACAATTTTTTACTAATCGAACTATCCACCTGTTCACTTAATCTTTAGTTTACTGTCTGAGGGAAAGGCAGTATGAGAACATAACCTGTTACTTTGGTCCCGGCTTCCCATCTTACAGACCTGGACCCAGGATTCTAGATTTATAGCACAGTCACTATCCCCGGTCTTTGACCGAGGCAGGCGTGTGGCATCTGGCACCGTGAAAACCGCTCCGCTTCCTGGGCGGCGCTACGTATGCCGCCTGTGTGGTTTCGTAACAACGTCTCTACACGTATCGAGGCCCATGTGCGTGCCGTCAGCTTCATTCCCTACTGCAGAAACTTAGCTTTAAATCTGTCTACCAAATCCTGACAATGACATTTGGTTCTGGATCGTGACATGAAGATCGAGCTATCTGAATGAGTCAAGTCAAAAGCTTATTCTTAATTTTTAGAATAAAGACATTTTCAAGGTTATAAAGAGTTTATAAATAACACTGTTCACAAGCAAATATCGATCTATTGACAATCGTTAAGAAACTGAATGCACTGTCTTGAAACATATAAGGATTTTCATTAGGTTTAGATAAATTCAGACCACAGGTAAAACTTTTCCAGGCTATTTACTCAAGTTACTTACAATGTACACATTCCTGAGAATACCCCATTGTAGTGACGTTGTTTATTTCCAAATGGTTCTGCATTCAACTTAAAAGGTGTTTCTTCCCAAGAAACTGAACTTTTCTGTCAAATGCGCTCGATCGAATAGGAGAATTGGGTTCATAAAATGGATTCATTGCGAACTAGGAAAGACGAAGGCATTAGTGAGCTTGTCGAAGTAAAAAGGCTGACAAATCACAGATCTCTAGAAGGAAATTATTTTAACGTTTTAAATAAAATCATCAAAGACATCCAAAAGTCTGAAGATCATGTTTTCAAGTTGCACGAAAATGTTCCATTGTTAACAGTAACGCCCCCTTGGGGAAATTTTTGCCTTGGGGTTTTAATTTTGAGAAGTACTTATGGCAAACTAATGGTGGTAGGATAAGTGTTGCCCATAGAAGCTAAACAAACTCAGGATTCACCCTGCGTCTGAAATACTAATCTTCTCACATTCGTTATAAATATATGGATTAATCAGTAAGGCCCTTTGGCTACATGAAACTAAAAATCTACCATATGCTCATAGTTAAAGAAAAGAAGTTATACCACATTGCTATTAGGTTACTCTTATGTAATTTCTTTAACAATCTGGTTTTCAATACTGTCCTTTAACACATGGCTAAGTGATCGGTTTCTCAAACAGTGTAATGACTATATCATAATATATGGGAGAAAACTGTTAAATGGAATCACTAATAAGGAAAAGGAGTTAACCAGTTTTTACAGCTTAAATCACTTGACGTTGTCCATCTTTGTAAGAGGGCTAAAGATTCTTATCTGCTACTTCTCACTAGGAATATTAACTGTGCTGATATGCAAAAAAAAATCCTGTCGAAGTACAGAACACTCAAATTACTAAGAACATACTTCTGGCAGTGCAGTTTAACCACCGACGTCCTAGTAATATTTTATTTTTTCTAATTAAGCTTCAAGATAGGCGAGTGGCATCATTCTCCTTGAGTGACTGTTTGGTAAACTTCCCACCAGTTTATGATCTATAGTCACTGCGTTGTAACTTACTTGTAAAGCAGATGGAGAACATTTTAGATTAAAATTATGAAGCAATTTCCCTTATGCATGTAGCCTGCTTCCTTCTCTTCTTAGGATTCCCTGATAAAATCAAAACTATGTGCCAAAAGGGGGAAACTGAAACCAATTTAAAAATAACCAGCACGAGTTCTGTCCTAAGTACACGTTAGCCTGGCGGGGAAGACATGCCCGACGGGGGAGTTACCAAGGGCTACTTCTGACGGGGGCAGAGCTAGTCTGAGCTGGAAACCACCGTATATAAGGGAGTTGCTGCCACGGGCCAGTTTCCGGTCACAGTTGCAATCCCTTTCTACAATCGGATTTGAAAACAGAACACACCATACCTTTATGTATAAATCGTAGACATCGGTAAAGAAGTTCTTTATTCCATCTTCTTGCCTTATGTCATGAAGCATAATGAATCTCATATGTAAAATAATTAAGGCATAATCTTAGAAGTGAGAAATGAAAAGTACTCAGGTGATAGGATACCCTTCCAATTAGTCACATGCACTGTATTATTCTGGGACGGAAAAGCAAAATACGTAAACTGGGTCTGAAGTTAGGTTTTATCTTACAGAAAACATAATTTTTAAAGTTAGAAAATAACTATAAAATAAAGTAAAATCAACTGTATCGTTCAGATTAACCTTACTTTTATAGGAGACTTGGTTTTAAAATTATCCGTTAAACAAAATGTGGGGTTTTTTCCTGTTAAAAAAAATAAAAGTAGCCCCCTAAATGGCAATTTCTACCCGACACTCTGAAGTCCCCTGACTCGTAGTCTGGCATCGAGGTCCCATGTTGTTCTAGTTCGTTACCCCAACCTTTGGAGACCTTCGTTACAAAGGTAAGGATATGACCTGCAGTGACAAACGCTGAAACAAACCACTCATTGAACTTGTCCACGGTTTTCAAGTACATGTTGTTCGACAGCCACATGTTCTCGTCCACGAGGTCGAGAGCAGCATGAGCTATGAACTGGTTCAGGTGACGATGATCATCCTAGACGACAGTGTGAGTAGCAGCAGATTAATATTTGCAGACAGCATCGAGAACGCCACCATCTCATTCTGTAAATTCTACGCAGTTTTCGGGGGTGGGGGAGCATTTTCTGCTTTTACTTCATTTACTACTGTCATGGGACTTACAAAAGATCTTAAGTGTTTTCATCTCACAGTCTGCTTTTTAATTTGGTCGCTAAAAGTCAACAAGTAGGAATAGCAACCCACTAATAAACGGAACGTGCTCAACAAATTATACAGATTATTTTTCTAATTCTGCAAGAAGGAAGTTACCAAATTCAGTAACCACTGAAGCATGTGAAGAAAGAGGTGGTTAAAAGAAAAAAGAAAAAAGACATTCACATCTTTTTAGAGGAAGACGCGAAAAAATACATAAGTGGTTATGGATAAAGGAGGGCAGTTTAGGTAGGCTGGAGCCGAGGAGGTGGAGAACTAGAGGTGACCTTGGCTTGGGTCTCAGGGTCAGCGGGGGGCGGGGGACACAGGGTGAGCGGGGGACACGAGACAGCTGAGGTGGCGCTCTCGAAGGCCTGGCACAGGCCTCTTTCAGGCAGACGGAGCTCACGTGACAGGGGACCCGGGAGCGGCAGGAGGCCACGCTCCGCCTCGGCTGTGAGCCGGCACCTGTCTCAGCGGCAGGACACGGTCCCGTCAGAGCGGAGCGTCCTTCACGTGGGCTTCACTGGGAGAGGCGGGACTGTCCCACCACAGTGCGGAGCGGGAATTCTCAACCTGGAATGGTCTTACTCCCGTGGAATTCTCTATTTGCAGATAGATTTTTCAAAGCACACTTCTTATGGGCTGAACTGAATTCTTATGCCGAAGTCCTCCCCCCCATCCCCAGTACCTCAGGACGTGGCCTTATTTGGAAAGAGGGTCACTGCAGACGTGGTCGGCATGCTAGGGCACGACAGCCCCTAACCCGGGATCCCTGGTGCCTTTCTAAAACAGGCGGTTTAGAGACAGACGCGCGCGTGGGGAGCAGGCCGCGCAAAGACCGGAGTTCTGCCGCCACAAGCCCAGGGGCTACGGAAGCTAGGAGAGGGGCCTGGAACAGGCCTTCCCTGGCACGTTCGGAGGGGGCTGGCCCTGCCCCCGCCTCGTGCTCGGACCCGTGAGGCCACGAGCTTCGGTTACTCTAGGCCGCCCGGTGCGCGGTGCTCGGTCGGGTGGGCCCTGGGAGAGGCACCTTAATATGACCTGCTTGCTGAGGACGCGGTTCCTGGACCGGGCTGGGGGAGGGCCGCCAGTTGCCTCGGGATCCCCCGCGCAGCCAGGCAGCTTTACCTCGCGCACATCACCGTGGCGAAGCGAATTTACTCCTTAGAGGAAGAGATTATTTGGTGTCCGGCTTACCGCCGTGTTTCCCTCACTTTACGTGGATGACCAGTCACGAGGTCAGAAGAAAAACGCAGAACTGCCTTAAGAAGGTGAGTGGTAACAGAAGGGCTAGGGTCAAGTCACGCCACAAAGTGTTTTTACGTGCCCCAGAAACCACGTAAGCAGCCCTGTGCCACACGGCAACCGTTGTGCGGAGACACCCCGACACAGAGTCGTAATGAGCCGCGCGCTCACGTGGATGTGGGAAAATACTGGGGCGACAAAGCACCTGACGGAGAACACAAATTCCTACGCATCTGAGTGGCAAGATTTAAGTAGCTGAAAAGCATCATACGCTGGACATTGTGCGTTACGATTCATTTCAAAACTCAATTCTTGTCTTGAAGGACGTGAAAGCTTATTCTGGAAGCTGGGAGAGACACAGCATAACCTGCCGGCAGTTCATCAGCAACACAGACGAGTACAGAGAGATGGGAGGCCCCCAGGGATTCTGCAGACCCTACGTTTACTCTGAACGGCAACAAGGAAGTGGGGTGGCGTCGCCGGGGAGGACGGCATGTGGGCACCCAGTCAGTGGGTGGTGCAGAAGGTCCCTGCAAACCGCGCCAGTCTCAGGGGCAGCGGGGGGACACGGAGGCAAGGGTCCTTCAACCCTCCCAGGTGTAAATGGACCTGCCGCGTAGGTCCTGATGGAAACGTCACTTGGGCGGAATGCGCTTCCGTGGCATTTCCGGTCAGTAGCAACTGTTCCTCCAGCCCCACAGCAGCTGGAAGTGTGTTTCTAGGCGCTCACGGAGCAGCTTTTCAGAACGGGGGGCACGGGGAAGCACGTCAGAGAAGAGACCCAGGGCCTCCTGCTCGTCTGTGCCCAGCGTGTGCTGAATGTAAGGGTGAGTCGACGACTCAGAGGACGGTCCCTCACTGGCTTCTATCACCCTGTGGGACTGGGGAGCAAGCCTCATGTAACCGTGGTGGATTCCAGCTACCTCCCCGGTCCAGACCTCCCCCGGCTGTAAAATCACACCACACCCTTATAATTGCAACAGCATAAATCACGCTTACGAAATTGTTTATGTTTCCTTACGCACTTTGGATTCTGCTTTTCCAGCTGGCAAAAACTCCATTTCAAAAACTGGATTATCATGGTGGCCAACAATTACAAAGTAGAAGCTTCCAGACATTGTCTTCAATATAGCTCCTAATTAAATGAAAATAACACACACTTTTAGTACTCCATACTGAAAACCAAAAAGGTTTAACAAGAAGTCTAGAATTCAATTTTTTCCTTAAACTTGACATTGTAGCAGGGACCACAAAGCTTGTCGTGCTTTCCACTCTACTGCCATAGACATTTGGCTTTTGGACTATACAGATTACATGCCTGGGATATGTCCTGTAGAATCCAGTACTTGAGTTTTCATAGGGAACCTGGAAGACCTCTGATACAAAATCATAACAACAACATCCTCATGACCTGAGAGTTTAGAATATTCAGAGTAAGCTGGGCCAAACTCGGACTGGACCAGTTAGCATTATTAGCACTAACAATGGGAAAAACGAATAAAGGGTGATTTTGTCCTCTTCCTACCTGAAGTATGTATACTACAAATCTAAGTCTCTGCAAGTACAGGAGCCTAGGATATGCCTCCTCCTCCAGCAATATTCATAAGAAAGGAAGACATGGGGCCCCCGGCTGGCTCAGTCCCCGGAGCGTGCAACTCCCGATGCTGTGTAATCCTCAAGGTCCCTCTAAGGGATCCATCATCGTTCTGTTTCTTCCACCAGGAGGAAACGGACATTGGGAGGTTAAGGTCCGTGCCTGTGGTCACATCATCAGTAAGTGGCAGAGCGAGACCTGAACCTAGCTTTGTCTGATTCCAGAGACCCTGTGCTAAAAATACATACAGAAATCCTTGCGCCCATCTGTCTGTCCGTGCAGATTTTGATGATGCTAAAAGCCAAAGAAGCACGGATCCTCCCCTGCGACTGCTTCCCCCCTGACTTTGTCTTCATTTTATTTCTTCAGCAAACCTGTTAATCCTAGTTCTAAGACTTCTTAATGCCTCAGATGTCTTTCTTTTTGGATTATGATTTCTTCCATCTTTTCTAGAATATAAAACTGTGTCTTCCTTTGTTTTTTTTTTTCTTTTTTTTTTAATTTTATTTTTAAGTAATCTCTATACCCACCCTGGGGCTTGAACTCATCACCCCAACATCAGGGGTGCGAAGCACCAGGCACAACAACATCTGGCTCACGGGTGGTGCTCGGCAAATGTGATCTAGAATAGCATGGAGGAGCGTACGCACATGGAGGTGTGTGGACCCTTACGGCCTCCACACGGGGCAGCAGTCTGGTTACCCGAGAGTATACAGTCTCACGGAGTGTACGGTGACACATGTCAGAGCCCAGGGCTCATCGAGCCACACTGGGACCTCTGCTCATTCACAGAGAACATCAGAACACCTGAAATGTATTTCCTAACCAGCACAACCTTTGTTAAGGAAATCGAGGGACAGCTGGCACTTTTACCTCTGGACTTGGAAGGCCCACGACTGGAAGACAAGGCAGATGGGACGTTCTTTGGGCACGATGAGGCCAAGAGGACTTCAAACGTTATTTGGGGCAGGTGTTGGCCCACCACAGCCCGCAGGCCAAATCTGGCCTTGTCCACCCTTTCATTACGGTCTAAGGCTGCCTTTGCCCGACAACAGAATGGCAGAGTGGGGCAGCTCCGACAGAGACCATCCGACCCTTTACAGAAAAGTCTGAGGGGGAAGATGAGAAAAAGGCCCAAACAGTAAAACTGAGTAACAAACACAAGCAGGAATGCTATAAAAGCTACGCAGAACCAGGAGAATCAGCAGTGATTCTCAAAAGAAAGAAATTCTCAAGGGGAAGGGGGATGGGAGCTGGAAATGTCAACAAAGTCGACAATGATCTCATTAATTGCAATAGGTTTCACGGCTAGAGTGTGCCAAGGGAAGGGCTTAATTCGTTCCGTACGAACACTTAAGCAGCAGCAGCACACTATACACGTAGAAGGAAGCTAAGCCTCATTCCTATACCTGCAGAGTGTCAGTACAGGGTGAGGATAAACAGAAAGGGGACCGAAGGAACCATAACCACATAAAGGTTATGTCGCAAACCGTCCCGCTGGGCAGAACTTGAACTGCCAAGAATTTCACAGCAGCTGAAGGAGTACTGTAACTACCGGATTCTATGGGAAAAACTGGAAGGTTACTCCTTTAATATTTGAGGCTTATTATGCCCAGTGGTAGGCAAAAGGGAGACGCACTTTAGAATTCTGTGCTGATACACTCAAGTTTCGGGGGGGGGGGGGGCGGCGGCGGGGTGGATGTTTTATGTCTGCACCGTCCGATGTGGTAGCCGCTGGTGGCTACTGTGTCTGCGAGACTGAATCTGGAACTTCGCTTAATTTTCATTAATTTAAAAGGCCACATGTGGTTAGTGGCTTCTGTATTGGACGGTGCAGCTCTAGAACAGTGATTTGAAACGTTTTTAAAGCTTTGCAACCTCTTCAACCTTCCCTCCATCCGCAAAGCAAGTATTACTTAGAGCTACAGTATGTAATACAAATAAAGCAACTGCCGTGTGTGTGTGTGTGTGTGTGTGTGTGTGTGCTCGATTTTCCCATCACCCAAAACAGGGGCCCTTCAAGCATCTCCAAGGACGACTAGGTCTCGGGGTGTGGAGGAAATGGCTACACGGAACTTGGCAACGGATTAAACTGGGGAACTGAGGAAGCGGCAAGAACCAAGGATGTTCCCAAATGTCTGACTGAGATGATCAAGCAGAATATCAAGATGAGTCTATTCGCCAAGGAAATAGGAAAGGGAAAAAAGAGGGATGAAACAAACACGTCGCTTCTAAACACGTGGTGGCAGGCAGAACAGCACGCCCCGCGGTGGCCACATCCTAATCTCGAAAACCTGCGAGTGCTAATGTACGGGCAGAGGGGAATGAAAGCTGCAGGTGGAACTGAGGGCGCTCGTCAGCTGACTTCAAGATCCGGAAAGGAGCCTGGACGAGCCAGGTGGGCCCAATATAATCACAATGCTCTTTAAAAGTGGAAGAGAGAGGCCCACGCGAAAAGTCAGAAGGAGGGTCACGAAGACGCCACGCTGGCGGGGCTGAAGCTAGAAGAAAGAGCCAGGAGCCAAGGAACGCGCGCGGCCTCGAGAAGTTGGAAAGCACAAAGAGAGCCCCGCTTCCTGCTCCAGAGGGGAGCACAGCCCTGCGGATACCCGGATTCCAGCCCGGGGAGGCCCGTGCTGGACTTCTAGGCCGCTATGGAACTGGAAGAATAAGTTCACGTTGGTGAAACCGCTCAACTGGGGAGGATTTGTTCAGGAGCAGAAAACAGACGTCAAGGCTGAAAAGCCTGCAGGAGTGAAAAAAAGGAAATACTCGAAATGCTAGCAGAAGGTAGGTGCGTTCTATAGGGAGACTGAGGACGGAGGGAGTTCGCTTACCACGGGAGGAAGCTTTCAAAGCACTGTGGGAAAGGCCCCAGGGAGGGGAATGAGGAGCCGGGGTGCGGCAAGGGGAAGCTACTTAGGCAGCTGGGGGACGATGACGTAGAGAACGGAGGCTGTGTCTGTCTCCCAGCACCCATCCCTCACGCCTGCAGGGGAGCCCGGCACGTAGGAAGGGCTCCACGCCTGCTGGGGGGAACTGCGCGGGTAGGGACAACAGCTGCGAGCGGTCGGGCAAAGCTGAAAACACGAGAACGAGAGGCAGGCCGGGATTAACTAGCCTCGACGCAGCAAAGAATCTTCTGAATGCTCTAGTGCTGAGGCCCTCCTGGTCCTAGAGGCCTAACAGAAGTCTGTGATGAAGTAACTGCACCTTTGTATGAAGCTGAGGTTGAGGCGCTCGTGAAGAAACCCTCCATGACCAGAGACTGGACTCTCCCCGGGGTGCAAACAGCAGCCGTCACTGATGGCTATGCTGACCTGAGCTGCTCCGGAGACGGACAACTAAAATTAATGTAGTGATAACAAAAAGCTCTGCACTACCTTGAACGGAGAGAGGGTGTCTACGTGATGGAAGAACTAGGGCGATGATGGGGCGCCTGGCTGGCTCGGCTGGAGGAGCGAGCGACTCTTCATCTCAAGGTTGTGAGTTCAAGTCCCAAACTAGGCGTACAGCTTATCTAAACCTTAGTGCCCCCCCCCCGCCTTTCTTTTTAACCTGTTTTTTAACGTTCATTTTTTTTGAGAGAACGCATGAGTGGGGGGGAGGGGCAGAGAGCGGGAGACAAAATCCGAAGCAGGCTCTGGGCTGTTAGCACAGAGCCCGATGTGGGGCTCAAACCCACGGACCATGAGATCATGACCTGAGCCGAAGTCGGACACACAACCGACTGAGCCACCCGGGGGCCCCAGTCCTTTTTTAATATAAAAATGAGACCACAAATCTGTGAGGCTGGCATCAGAAGGGCAAAAGCACAAAACGAATGGAAATGTGTCCGGTTAGAAAAACAAAAGTCACCTTACACTACCATCAGGAAAAGAGAAGAAAGGTCACCTGGTACAGAAGTAACAAGATGCAGGTCTGCTGAATCAGCATGATTTTCAACCATTTTTCGTGTGTGTGTGTGTGTGTGTGTGTGTGTGTGTGTGTGTGTGTTTCTCTAGAATGTGCCTGCACGCAGGGGAGAGGCACAGAGAAAACGTTAGGCAAGCTCCACACCCTGTGCAAAGCCCGACCTCCGGCATGGGGCTAGAGCTCACGGCCTTGGGATGATGAGCTGCACCTAAATCAAGAGTCATTAGCTTAACTGACTGAGCCACTTGGGCGCCCCCCAAAGCATGACTTTCTTTTTTTTTTTTTTTTTTTAAAGAGGCTGCCAGGTGGCTCAGTCGGTTAAGCCTCTGACTCTTGACTTTGGCTCAGATCACAATCCCATGGTTTCATGGGATCGGGCTCTGCTGACCGTGTGGAGCCTGCTTGGAATTTTTGTCTCCCTCTCTCAGCTCCTCCCCACTAGTGCAGTCTTCCTCTAAAAACTTTGAACTGGGTTGGAAGGAATGCTCTGGAAAGAGCTAGTGCAGGAACAGAGGATGTCTGGGGGGAGGGGAAGACCCTTCTGGGGGTGGGGAGTGAGAAAGAGCAGGATCTTACCATCAAATAGAATATATGCCATCTCAAAGCAAAGATTTGACTAGGGATGGCAAATTGGCCCCTGCTGGTGCGGTTCTCATTAACCGGTAGTGACTGCCAGGACCTGGTGCTGATTTAACATGGACACAAAGTTCTAGCACGAAAGCTAGCTGTGATCAATGATCCACATCTTCTGGGGGTTTGGGAAAGGGCAGTACGCTACGAGAGTGCCACGTACTTAACTCTGGACTAAACAGATCTTTCAAATCGCGCCGGAGGCCGAGTCTTGGGCTGCTCCTTTGAGGTCAAGTGGAAACTCCTTTGGGTCAATGTTACTGAGCACTTTCCAACAATTAAAATAGAACTACCAGGCTGCCTTTGAGAGGACTAAACCCTTCCTCTCACAGGACAGGGCCCACGATGAATTTTCCAGCTCCAAACGACAACAGTACCCTCGTAAACAAAACCAAATCCGATTAGCTGAATGACCTACAAAAAGGCAAGATGAAGCCAAGCTCCTGAGCTGGCCGACGCCTGCAGGCCGAAACGCGATGTGCCCTGGCCGGGCGGCCTGTGATCAGCTCAGCCGCCCCGGGGCTGACCAGATCCGGCCCAGCTGCCCGCGGGCGGGGTGGAGGGACCGGGCCAAGAGCCGCGTCACGCGGGCCCCGAAACGTCCTTGGGAGCTCCCGCCCCCTACTTATTCCATTCCCTACCTGCTGGGAGAAGCTGACGACGGAAACTGCCACTCCACTCCCGCCGCAGACGCGCGCTCTGCCGCCTCTATGGGAACTCCCTGGGCAATGCTCGCGAGACTGCGCGGTTGAGGTCTCACGAGAAGTGGGAGGGACTTCCGGTCAGAGGACCGCGCGGCAACGCGCGTGCGCCGTGGTCCTCCAGGCAACGGCCGTTGGGCTTGGCAGCGTCGGGGAGGGGTGGGATCAGCGCTGAGACGGACGAACCCTAGTCGTACTTTGTTTTCTCTTGTTGCCTCACTACCGGTCCCCGCCCTCCAGCTGCGTGGGAAAGCCGCGCGTGAACCGCGGCCCCGCCCACCCGTGAGAACCTCGGGGGAAAGGAAGTGCGTGTTTGCCAGAGTTCCTGTTTCAGAGCGGGAGGCCGGTTAAACCGTTGAACGGTTTTGTCGTTCCCGACTGCCTTCCTTTTTCCTCCGCCCCCAGGCAGAGCATGGGCTCAGAAGGCAGGGATTCGCCTCGTCCTGAGCCTGCAGCTGGGGCTGGCTGTCAACTTGGGCCGAGGCAGCCCGGGCTGGAGGGGGCTTCGCGGGGAAGCCGGCGCCTGATGTCTCAGGTACCTACACTGGCCTCCTCCTCGGGGACCAGGGGAAACGTGGCCTCTTGTTTGCTTTCTTTATAGCTTTTTCCCTCCTCCTTCTCCCCGCCTGGCCTCTTAGGGTTTCCCCGGAGGCCACTGGTCTGTCGTCAGAAATTCATGGTTCCTCCTCCCGCCGGGTAACCCGTAACCGTTCTTTCTTCCAGTTCACCATGCCCTCCACATCTGACGTGTTGAGTCAAGATGAACTGCGAAAAAAGCTATACCAGACGTTTAAGGATCGGGGTATACTGGACACGCTCAAGGTATCTGTTTTGGGCCTGTCACATAACTTTGACGAGTGTAATCTGTAACAGGTAGTCCCCATTGAAACCTATCCAGGTTTTGGGTTTTAAAAATAGGACGTAGGTTGTATTGGTGAGTTACCTTTGTACGTTCCTGCAAAACTCTTTGTTCTGGAACAGAAGTCTTGAAGATGGTGTAGAGTTTGAGCCGTCTTAAAAGGGCTTATTCAAATAATAGATTTACCGGACTGACATTAAGGTAGCGGCAGGTAACTATAAAAGGAACACATTTTGGTACAGTTGGACTTGGTTTATAAATCTAGCTTGCAAAGTCCTGAATGACTAAGTGGTTTTGTAATAGTACTCCCTTTTGAACGATGGATATTGGCATTCTACAGGAAACATTGAGTGTACTGCTTACCATAGAATAATTTAGGGAATGAGAAATTTCTTCCCTTAAGGTGGATTGAAATGTATTTGTATTTGGGTGGCAAATATTAGTACACATTGTATGAACAGCAAGGAGTAGGATTGGCTCACGTGTTTTCATTGTATACATTTCAGAAGTATATTTTATATTCAAAAAGTCAAACTAGGGAAAAGTGAGCTTCTTAAAAAATCTTTCTCCCTCATTGTTTTGGTAACCTCAACCTTTAGATTCACCTGAGAGAGAAAAAACATGGAGGAACGTCATCTGTCATACACTAATTGTGGTTTTGTTTTTTAAAGATTTTATTTTTAAGTAATCTCTATACCCAATGCAGGGCTCGAACCCACAAACCAGAGACTCGGAGTCCCACCCTCTGAGCCTGCCAGGCACCCCTCCTTTTTAATGTTATGTGGTGAACATTTTCCTGTGTCCTCGAAAGTTCCTTGAAATCTTCATTTTCAATGATAACAGGCCTGTCTGAATGTGTGGGTAATTTATGTAGCAGGCCCCTGTTGAAGATGTACCTTCTACCCAGGTGTACACATTCCTTCAATTGTCTTTTTTTGGTCTAGGATAGGTTAAGTGGCATTACTGACTCAAAAGGATGAGCAGTTTTAAGGCTCCTGGTATGAGTCTTTTTCTAGAAAGGTAGTAATACTATATATTTCACCAGCAACTTGGTAATGCTTATTTCTTGAATGCTACAATGACTTTTTTTTAAACATTGGAAAACCCTTATTTTAAAAATCTTCTTTAATGCTTATTTTTGAGCGGGCGAGGGGCAGACAGAGACAAAATCTAAAATCGGTTCCAGGCTCTGAGCCTTCAGCACAGAGCCTGACTTGGGGCTCAAACCTGGGAATCGTGCGATCATGACTTGAATCAAAGTTGGATGCCCAACCACCGCAGCCACCCAGGTGCCCCAGAAAACCCTTTGATTATTCCCTTGATATTCCTTTGATTATTGAGGTTGCACATATTTTCTGGATATTCATGTTTTTTTTTGTGGATTGGCAACTTCTGTTCCTTGCCCATCCCCCCTGAGATGTTTTCTTTTAATAGAAACTTAACCTGTGTTCCAGTTTTGCAGCAGTACATTATCTCGGTGTTCAATTTTAACTTGGTTCTAAAAATCCTGATGTTATATTTTTAATATGGCTAAATCTGTTATTTTTTGCTGATTATTCTCAGTTCTTCTCCACTAAAAAGGATATTCACCTCTTAAGTTTTTAAAGAGCCCCCCCTTTTTTTTTAACCGTTAAATCTTTAACCCACTTGGAATTGTCATATATGATGCATTAATACGCTTTCTAATGTGGCATGGTCCTTGGATTCCTGGCCAAGCCATATTTTCTCTTAACGCTACTTATGGATTTGATTTGAGGGTGTTTTATTTCAGATCTGGAGTCACAACTGATACTAATCTGTCCTGAACCTTTTTAAGCTGTCCTGGTTTGGGTTTGGTATCAGGATCATGCTAGCCTTGCTCACTTTACAAATGGAGTGTATCTGCTGGAGACCTACTGTTTGCTTTTTTGCAGCTGGCTGTCAGGTTCTATTATTCCAGTCTAACCAATGGCAAGACAGATTTTTACCTCCTAAGTCTAAGGTCATTTTTATTTTCTGCATTCAATGACTGTGGCCTGAGTGAGTTTTAATTCTTAAAACCCACTGAATTTTTTAGTGGCCTAATTCACATTCCCTTTGGGTATTTGAAAAGAATTTGTATTTGTGGTGAAGTACAAAGTTGGATCTCTTAAATGGGCTTTATCAACTCTTGTTCCTTACTTTGAGTCTACTGTTAACTTGTGAGGCAGCTATACTGAGGATCCACAAGTCCCTACTCTTCCTCACCCACAATAATTGTACTTACTTCTGTTGTAGGAACATTAATTCTGAATGGATTTCCCTCTTCTCATTGGCTGCTGGAGAGCTCCCGGCCAGTTTTGCACTTCCTTCCAGCAAGGGCTGGTTGGCGTGCTTTTGTGTTTGTTGAGTTGGGGACTCATCTGTAATGCCCTCTTCTCCCCCCCCCCCCCCGCCCCGACCTTAATTTTACTTTCTGCTTCTATCTCTCCTCTAAATTTTATCCTATTTTAGTACTTGTGTGCAAGACCCCCTAAATCATTATATTAATGAAGCTGGGTCTAAATAGGTTACTCAGTATGTTATAAATCTCATTAAATCACCTCTAAATTTAACTGGTGGTGATGCTATAATTTCTCGTTCTATTTCTGTTACTGAGCTACACTAGATGAAGCAGGGCATGTGTACTGAGTAAAAATGTCTTGTTTTACTGTGGGACTTGAGGTGTGTACTAAGTCCTGTTCTATACTGGTAATGACCTACCGTTCTCCCCTTGAGCTGAAGGATAAAAGAGGTACAAGAACTCAATTGGTTTCTTGGATTCTATTAATATGAATTGATAGGGAATATTTACTGCTGAATCCCACAAGTCTAGGTGGCATACTTTGTTTTTTTTTTTTTTTTTACTATCTTTTTGTAATGTTTATTTTTGAGAGCCACAGAGCGTGAGTGGGGGAGGGGCAGAGAGAGGGAGACACAGAATCCGAAGCAGGCTTCAGGCTCTGAGCTGTCAGCACAGAGCCCGACACAGGGCTGCAACTCGAACTCAGGAAGGGGCTCGAACTCAGGAACCGTGAGATCATGACCTGAGCTGAAGTCGGATGCTTAAGAAACCCTAATTTTCTCACAAAGTGAGAATTCCTGTACTTGAGTGTCTTGAGATGTTGTAAATACTCGATGCGAAAGTACATCTTAGTAAGTTTTGGGGTTGACTCATTTCACTTGCATATGTGATTTCCCTTATGGGAACTCAACTTTATTTTAACTAACCAATATGCCCGATATTTTCGTACGTTCCAACAGTCCACAGAGGTGAGAAGTGGGCAGTAATTGTCTCCTCTACTTGATAGCCTGATTTAAAAACTGCTGAGATGGGCTCCTGGGGAAGTGAAGTTAGAATCTGCCTGTGTTTGGCTGACCACCAGTTGAGCTCAGAAGCTGTGAAACAAGTTTCTTTTTCAGAACCCCGTGGGCTACTTGTGTCACAGGGTCAGACCATGTACAGGGGAAGGCTCCTGACTTTGGGTCCTGGACCTAGAACCATACTGGAAATGAGGACTCTAATGCATGGGTCAATCCTGTATACCTCCAGTTGAGCGATTCTGCTCAAAACGTTTTCCCTCTTGTTTGGTTTTGGTTGTTTGAGCTAGACACAACTCCGGAAGCAGCTGATTCACGAATTGATGCACCCTGTCGTGAACGGAGAGGTGCAGCCCCAGTCCGTTCCAGTGGAAGGGAGTGCCCTCCTGATAGGCACCTCTAACTCTCTGGTGGCAGATCACTTGAAGAGATGTGGCTATGAGTATTCGCTTTCTGTTTTCTTTCCGGAAACTGGTGTGGCCAAAGAAAAGGTAAAGTGTTGAGTCTTCTGTTTTTGAATTTTCTGTTAATAGCTTCTTTCTAGGTAATAGTAAGTGCTGCGTAATAGCCGAGTGTTCCTTGGCTAGCTACGTCCATTTCTCCCTCATCTTTGAGTTCCCATCCTACATTCTGTAAAGGAACAAAGGAGTACTAAACTTGATGGTATATCGTCACCAATTCCATGGAAGCTCCGTTAGTCTTGGGTAAAATCAGGATGTGCAGTCACTAAGTTTTGGAGCTAGAATTGGTCTCCCGATCTGTGTAGTGTAAGACGCAGAGTTGCCATTTATGTTGACGGTTGGAAGCTTGTCACCGTCGTGGCGACACCACAGGTATCCTCTGCATTGTGGAGGAGGAACCAGCCTCTGGAGAGGTGAAGTAGTTGGTTCAAGGTCACGTGATTTGTAAATGATGCTGGGCAGTAAATCTAGATCTCTAAAACATGCTCTTTTTACTAAGTCTCTTCAGATACTTAGATTCCTTGGGATTATACTAGAGAAGTGAAGGGTACAATCATTTATAAAAATCTGTGGCATGCTCAAATACTAAAACATCTGTTTTTACCACTTTCCTGATGACTTTCTGTTCAATGGGAATGGTAGAGAAATCTAGCCCTGCTTGATTTTAAGGGTTGATACAGCAAACTGCCTATTTTTTTTAATAGACTTAATTTTTTTTAGAGCAGTTGAGGTTCAGAGCAAAATTGAGCAGAAAGGAAGGTACCCCATGTGCTCCTTGCTCCCACTCGTGCACAGCCTCCCCTACTAGCAACATAATTAGATACATTTCCACAGTGGGACCTACATGGTCACATCTTCACTGAAGTCCATAGTTTAACGGTTGGTGTTGTCTCTGTGTTTTTACTCTTGGTCTTGTCGATAATTGTCCAAAAGCTTCCTATTAAGAGGTTTTAACAAAATAAGAACAGTGTTAGTATTTGAGAATCTTAATATGCTTTATTAACGACCAAATTTTATTAACATTAGGAATTCTTTTTGGGTCCCTCAATCTTTAAGCTTTTTTGTTTTTTGTTACTTTTTAAAGTTTATATCTGAGAGAGCATGAGAGCGTGCGTGCACACACAAGCTGGGGAGGGACAGAGGAAGATCGAGAATCCCTAGCACGCTCCGGGCTGTCAGCGCAAAGCCTGACACGGGGCTCGAACCCAGGCACTGTGACCTCATGACCTGAGCCGAAGTCAGATGCTTAACAGACCAAGCCACTCAGGAGCCCCTGTTGTTTGTTTAAAGGAAGCTCTGTGCCTAACGTGGGGCTTGAACTCAAGACCCCGAGAACAAGAGTCACGTGTTCTACCGACTGAGCCAGCCAGGTGCCCTGAAGTTTCTAATTACATGACCCAGTTGGGCATGTTTCATGAGTAATAGGCAGTTACATAGCTGTTCCGGCAATAGTTAACCTGCTCATATACTTAAAGGTGTTCACTATAAAATGCTGTGCAGAGTATTTTCCTGAAAGGAAAACCCTGTCAGTGTTCCGAGGGAAGTCCTAGTACATGATGCGTGTTGTAGTAGAAATACAGATTAAGAATAGCCACCCAAAATGTTTAAAACTATTTTAGATAGGCTTTTGTCAGTCATGGTTGTAAAGACGGTAAAACTTGGTGTTTTGAACCAGTAGTATTTTAAAAACTTGATTACCATTGAAAGACCCTGGGATTCACACATGTATTCGTTGGATCATCAGATATTTGAGTGTAATCTGTAAGGCATTAACCATTTGTTAGACCCATTATCTTTGTGAAGTATTTGGAGGTTACTTCTGTGATGGGGAAAAATATCTTATCCTCGTGACTTGAATCTGTTATCAATAGTGTAAGAAAGTGCTTCAGTTCTACATTGTTAGTGTGATTCTTAAACTTTAGGAACATCCTAATTTATCGCTTAAACATCAGTGTAAAATGTCTACTCATTTTTTTTTCCTTAAGGTATTTACTATGCAAGATCTATTAGAACTCCTCAAAATCAACCCTGAATCCGGTCTCTACAAATCACTGGTAGGATTGTTTAGTTGTTATAATCTGCCTTGGTCTGTTAATTGTAACTGAACAGTTGAATAAAGGTAAAATATTTTCTTTCAACAGATGTCAGGATTTGATAACAAAAACAAAAAAGGTAGGAGCCTTCATATATGTAGAAAATAGCAACATTTTTGTCATGTACTGTATCCTGTAAAACTCTGAAAGTAATCTTGAGGGGTAAGAGTAGGGAATTGAATTGGAATTTGATTTTCCACGCTGTGACAGTACCTTGTTTGTTTGTTTACAGATTTTATTTTTTTTAAGTAATCTCTTCCCCTAACATGGGGCTCGAACTTAAAACCCTGACAGTGGGAGTGGCACGCTCCCACCATCTGAGCCAGCCAGGTGCTCCAATACCCTAGCTTTTAAAAAAATAAAATAAAATGATCTAATTTGACCAATGTACATCACTTCTCCAAATTTCAGTCCTCTTAATTGCTCTTAGCTACTCACACACAAAAAACCCACTGTAGACAGTAGTTGATACAGCCCCACAAATGATCTGAAAGGTACTTTTTGTAAACATACCCACTGTTGGGAACATTGCCCCACACCCAGACAGTGTTAAGGGTGTAGGTATCTTTGTATCCTAGATCTCCTCCTCGATAAAGTACATGTCTATAAAGTACAACTTAAAAATTAATTGCTTAACGAATGAAATAACTGGTTAGTAGTAAGTGTTACATAAATATTTCTTAAGTGTTGATATGGGCCTGGTAAACTGCTTTAATTTTGGCCTTGATAAGAACCATCCTAGAGGCCATTCTATAACTGCCACGGGTACAGACTGTGGGCTGGACTTGCCTACGGACTTCGTAGCCTGAACTTCAGCTGGTAACTGGCCTGTAATACATATTCTTTAGGTCTTTTGAATAACCCGTAACGTTATGTAACGGCCCTTTCGTGTTGGTGTGCCCCTGGGTTTTGTCTGTCGCCGGCATTGCTGTCATCCCCAGTCGGGTGTTCTTTTCAAACTTCGCATTTGGCAAACACTTGAGTATTTACCTTCTGCCAACTATTAGTCTGTGACTGAATTGCCTAGTCTCTTGGGAGTGATGTCAGCAGAGGATGAGTGAATCAGATCACAAGACCTCCTAGAGTGCCTGCGAAGTAGGGCATCCATACTGAAGTTGAGTATGGTAAGTGATCGTGTATTCTATATGCTGAGGCAGTACTGTTCCGTGTAAATTTTCTGTAGTCATGGGAATGGCTATCCCTGTGCCATCTGATACGGTAGCGCGTGGCTATCCCTGTGCATCTGATAGAGCTAGCCATGTGTGGCTGTTGAAGGGTTGAAACGTGGCTAACGAACTGACTGTTAAATTGCAGTAGCCACACGTGAATAGTGATCGTACTGGATAGCACGGGCCTCAGGTAGATAGTGGGTATCTGTAGCTTAACTCTGTGGCAAGGAAACTGGGGGCCTGAGGGGATCTTAAGAAATGGTATAACCACTCTGACAGATGGGTGTTTTCTCACAAAGCTAAGCATACTCTTCC
Organism: Prionailurus bengalensis; assembly: GCF_016509475.1. Lineage (NCBI taxonomy): Eukaryota > Metazoa > Chordata > Mammalia > Carnivora > Felidae > Prionailurus > Prionailurus bengalensis. The sequence goes on from NC_057361.1 coordinate 10,540,811, forward strand.
CATCCAACAGTGATGCTCCTAGGTATTTACCCGACTGACTTGAGAACTTAGGTCCACGTAGATCCCCGAATAGGAATGTTTGTGGTACTTGGTAGTGATGGCCAGAAATGGGGAGCAGTCACAATGTCACTAAGAGGGGTGGATAAAGAAACTGAGGTGCATCCAGACAAGGGAATACTAATGAGTATTTTGATGACGGTATTTTGCACTGTTAATCCATGCAAAAACAAACTACCTTTAAATGCATTTTGTTAGGGAAGGGGCTGGTCCGTAAAGGGTACATACTGTGTGATTTCATATATGATTTTCTGAAAAAGGCAAAAGTGTAGAGCTGCTGAGTGGATCAGTGGTTGCCAGGGATTTGGCGGAATGGGGGTGTGGAAGGTTGAATAGGTGAAGCACAGGGAATTTCTTAAGCGAGTGTGTTTCCTATGACCGTGGTAGGATCTATATAGCACTATAGTGGCCAGAGCCTGTAGAACCTCCTAGCACAAAGGGTGAAGCTTAATGTATGCAATTTTAGGAGGTCAGGTGCCCCAGGATGGATTGCAGACAGTGACAAAATGGTCTGTCCTAACCCCCGCCCCCCCCCCCCCCCCAGGAGAAGAAACGATGCTGAGCTCATCAACATTGGAAATGAAGATTTTATGACTAAAGGCAAATGAAACTGTATATAGGCCCTGGATGTGGAGTGATAACTGGCTCATGGGGGTACTGGTTAACTGCTCTGAAACCATTGTACATGGATGCTGGATTTGGACAACTAACACAATGGATAGTAGAGGGCGAGAGCCAAGTTTCTCCCTGTTAGAGTGTGATTTTACAGTCGGGTAAGGGGAGGAGGCTAGAATGATGTGTGCGATAGTGGGTTTGTTAAACCCCTCACTGTGAGCTCAGGTTTAGCTTCATACATCTGCAGAGGATCTCTATAGATCAATGTATCTGCACGGGTTCATAGAACACTCAACTATCTTTGTGCAGGCTGAGAGGGCCTAGAAGCAAGGACACCCTAGTAACTGTGTGCACACCTAGTGCCCGGTTTGGAACACTAAGATTGGGTTTCGAAGACCATTCCATGATAGGAACCAGGGCTCCCCGGAGCGATGACTGATTCTAGGACTGGGGCAGAGAAGGCACAAGAGGAGCCCGGAGTGTTGTCTAATGCTAGACATAGGGAAATGCTTAATAAGGGGGTGGGGGGGAAAGGCACTGTGAAGGAGCTCTTAAGGGCCAAAGCTAGAACAGTTGAATAAATGGGGAGACCAGAGCAATCCTTCTCAGAGGGGTATGCATACAGGGAGGGGAGAGGGGAAGTGGAACCAGTTAGGACCCATGAGAAGCCCTGCAGACCTGGGAAACGGTGATGACCGTTACAGTGAGCGAGGGGGAGGAGCACCTCTGGAAAGATGACCCTACTGCAGCATCTCCGAGAAAGTTCCTGCGGCATGTCTACCTTGTCTCCAGAGGCAGAGCAGACATGCCTGAGCATAAGAGTAGCAGGAAGGTGTGAGGAGACAACGCGCTGACTGGGGGGAAAAGAAACGGGCAAGAGAGGATGAGCGGATGAGCCAGAGACGAATTGCAAGTGTATGTCTAATGAGAGGAAGTGAAAACCAGACTTGGAAATCTTGGGGAAAAGGGAGGTGGGAGGCCTTTACCTTTGTTCATGCAGAAGCTGAGTCCTTTCGACTGTTGGAAGATCCTAAAGCTCCTAATTTTTCATTTAATGTGTATTTATTTTCGAGAGCGACAGACACACTGAGCGTGAGCAGGGGAGGGGCAGAGAGAGAGGGACACACAGAATCTGAAGCAGGCTCCAGGCTCCGAGCTGTCAGCACAGAGCCTGACGTGAGGCTTCAACCCCCACAGACCCATCATTACCTAAGCCAAAGTTGGACGCTTAACCGACGGAGCCACCCAGGCACCCCAGTTTTGTTCTTATGGCTGAGTGATAATTCCACTGTGTGTGTGTGTCCCCGTCTGTGCGCGTGTGCACACACTTACATACCACATCTATCCATTGTAAACAATGCTGCTGTAAACCTAGGGATGCATATGTCATTTCAAGTTAGTGTTCGTTTTCTTTGCACAAATACCCAGTAGTGGAATTACTGGAACATATGGTAATTCTATTTTTAACTTTTTTTTTTTTCTTTGGGTAGAGCACATGCATGTGAGCAGGGGAGGAACAGAGGGAGAGAGAATCCCAAGTAGGCTCCACACCCAGTGTGGAGCCAAACAGGAGGCTCGATCTCACAACTATGAGATCATGACCTGAGCTGAGATGGAGTCAGACGTTCTTTAACTGAACCACCCAGGCACTCCTATTTTTAACTTTTTGAGGAACCTCCATACTGTTTTCCACAGTGGCTGCACCAGTTTGCATTCCCACCAGCAGTGCAAGAGGACTCCTTTTTCTCCACATCCTCACCAGCATTAGTTTCTTGTGTTTTTTGGTTTTAGCTGTTCTGATAGGTGTGAGGTGATTGATCTCTCACTGTGGTTTTGATTTGCATTTCCCTAATGGTGAGTGATGTTGAGCCTTTTTTTCGTGAGTCTGTTGGCCATCTGAATATCTTTGGAAAAGTGCGTATTCAGGTCCTTGACTCGTTTGTTGATTGGTTTTTGTGTTGGATTGTAGAAGTCCTTTATATATCTTGGATATTAACTCCTTACTGGATAGATCGTTTACAAATATCTTCTGCCATTCAGTAGGTTGCTTTTTGTTTTGTTGATGGTTTTCTTTGCTGTGCCAAAGCTCGCTGTTTGGTAGTCCCGATAGGTCTCTTCAGGCGAAGGAAGCAAGAACTATCTAGAAAAACACATATCTACAGTTGATGTCAAAGATATTACTGCCTATGTTTTCTAGGAATTTTGTGATTTCAGCTCTCACATTTAGGACTTTAATTCATTTTGAGCTTATTTTTATGTGTGGTGTAAGAAAAGTGGTCCACCTTCATTGTTTTGCATGTAGCCATCCAGTTTCCCCAACACCATTTGCTGAAGAGACTGCTTTATCCCCCTGGTGTATACTCTTGCCTCCTTTGTTGTAGATTAATTGACCATACGTGCGTGGGTTTATTTCTGGGCTCTCTGTTCATCTAAGTGCCTGTTGTGCCACTGTGTTACTGTTTTGATTATGACAGCTTTGGGGTACATCTTGCAATCAGGAATTGTGATATCTCCAGCTTTGTTCTTTTACCTCAAGGTTGTTTTGGCTCTTCGGGAGTCTTTCGTGGTTCCATACGAATTTTAGTGGTAGTCTAGTTCTGTGAAAAATGCTGTTGGTATTTTGACCGAGATTGCATGGCGTCTGTAAATTGCTTTGGGTAACATTGACACGTTAACAATACTGGTTCTCTGAGTCCCTGAGCACAGAATATTTTCTGTTGGTGTCATCTTGGATTCTTTGATCTGTGTTTTAGGGTTTTCATAGTGTAGGTCTTTCAGCTCCTTGGTTAGGTTTACTTACAGGTGTGTGTGTGTGTATAATTTTTTTTTGGTGCAATGGTAAATGGCATTTTTTTTTGCCACTTGATTATTACTGTATAGAGGTGCAACAGATTTCTGTATATTAACTTTGTATCCTGTGACATCACTGAATTCATTTATCGGTGCTAGTGTCTTTTGGTGGAGTCTTTGAAGTTTTCTGTGTATACTATCGTGACATCTGCAAATAGTGACAGTTTTACTTCTTACCAATTTGGATGTTTTTTGTCCAATGGCTGTGGCAAGGACTTTGAGTACTAGGTTGAATCAAAGTGGTGAGAGAGGACATCCTTGTTTTTCCTCGTCTTAGAAGCACTCAGTTGTTTACATACATTATGAGGTTAGCTGTTTTTTAATCTATAGCCTTTATTATTTTTTTTTTTAACTTTATTTGAATTGAAGTTAGTTAACCGAGAGTGTAATACTGATTTCAGGAGTAGAACCCAGTGATGCATCACTTACATACAACACCTAGTGCTCATCCCAACAAGTGTCGTCCTTCATGCCCATCGCTCATTTAGCCCATCTCCCCACCCACCTCCCCTCCAGCCACCCTCCGTTCTCTGTCTTGAAGAATCTCATATGGTGGGGTGCTTGGGTGGCTCATTTGGTTAAGTGTCCAACTCTGGGTTTTAGCTAAGGTCAGGATCTCACTGTCCTGAGATCACGCCCCGTATTGGGCTCTGTGCTGATGGTGCAGAACCTGTTTGGGATTCTGACTTCCTCTCTGTGCCCCTCACTTCACTTGTGCCATGTTTCTCTTTCTCAAAAATAGACATTAAAAAAAAAAAATCTTGGGGCACCTGGGTGGCTCTGTCAGTTGGTTAAGCATCTGACTCTTAGTTTTAGCTCCAGTCATAATCTTAGGTTTGTGAGTTCGAGCCCTGCATCTGGGTCTGCACTGACAGTGTGGGGCCTGCTGGAAGTTCTCTCTCACTGTCTCTGTGCCACCACTTGCACTTTGTCTCTCCAAAGAAACTTAAAAACAAAAACCAATACTCTGATGGTTTGCCTCCTTGTGTTTTTATTTTCTTTGTCCTTCCCTTCCCCTTTGGTCATGTGTTGTTTCTTAAATTCCATGTGTGTGAGATAATGTATTGGTCTTTCTCTGACTGATTATTTTGCTTAGCATAATACTCTAGTTTTTTTATTTTTTTGATATGAAATTTATTGTCAAATTGGTTTCCATACAACACCCAGTGCTCATCCCAACAGGTGCCCTCCTCAATGCCCATCACCCACTTTCCCCTCCCTCCCACCCCTCACTTTATTCTCAGTTTTTCAGTCTCTTATGATTTGGCTCCCTCCCTAACTTTTTTTTTCCTTCCCCTCCCCCATGGTCTTCTGTCAAGTTTCTCAGGATCCACATGAGAGTGAAAACATACGGTCTCTGTCTTTCCCTGTATGACTTATTTCACTTAGCATAACACTCCAGTTCATCTACGTTGCTACAAAAGGCCAGATTTCATCCTTTGTCATTTCCAAGTAGTATTCTATTGTACATACAAACCACAACCTCTTTATCCATTCATCAGTTGATGGACATTTAGGCTCTTTCCGTAATACATTCTAGTTTCATTCACGTTGTTGGAAACGGAAAGATTTGATTCTTGTTTGATCACCAAGTAATATTCCATTGTAATATCACACACACACACACACACACACACACACACACACACAAACACACCACCTTCTTTGTCAGTTGATGGACCTTTGGGCTCTTTACATAATTGGGCTGTTGGTGATAGCGCTGCTGTAAACATTGGGGTGCGTGAGCCCCTATGAATCAGCATTTTTGTGTCCTTTGGATAAATACCTAGTATTGGAATTGCTGGGTCATGGGGTAGTTTAATTTTTAGTTTTTTGAGGAACCTCTACACTGTCCTCCAGAGCAGCTGCACCAGTGTGCATTCCCACCAGCAGTGCAATGTTTGTTGGTTTATATCCTGTTTATCGGACTTTTTTTGTATAAACTTGGTCCATGTCTTGTGTAATTTCTCCATTGTTTTGACTTGTAACAGCTCTTTGATATTATGAAAATTACTCCTGTCTCCACATCCTCGCGAGTACTTTGTTGCAGTGTTATCACTTGTCTTTTGACTTGATTTCGTGCCATCTAGGTTTCTAATTTTTACGTTGTGAGATTGATACTGCTCGTTATTGCTTCTAGGTTGTGTGTCATGTTTGCAAAGGCCTTTCCTTAGAAATTATTCTTAGAAGATCTAGAATGTAAGAAAGGATAATGTTTAAAAGCCAAGATCTTAGAAACAGGGTTGATGCAATGGTTGAATGGAAAAAAGTTACACGCCGAAACTGTATTATGCGCTTTGTGTCTTGTAGGTTTTCTCATGGAGTTTTTTAAAAGAAGTGGCAGAGTATCATCAGTCCAGAGCGAGCTGCGATGTGGGAACTCAGACAAGTTCCACATTGCCTGGCCAAGACTCACTTGGTAACTGGCTCTCCTTCAGAATTTTAATGTTTGTTTTCTCCTCAAGTGAAGGAAAGGACCTGATGTGCTGTACTGTGGGTCTGTTCTTTGACTGGGAGGGGTGCAAGCTGCAGGGGGCACAGGTGCCTGCTTCCTCTGGAAGCCTCGCGGGAGGCGGCCAGGACTGCTCGCCCGTGCCACCCTCCCCTCTCTGAAGGCCCACGTGCTTCTCTGTGTGTTGGGTTCAACCTCTCATAACTGGGAGGTTCTTCTCTAGGTTTCCTCTAACTTGAATTTATGGCCACTAAGGAAATCCTTGACTGTGTGCCTTGTGGAGAAAACTAGAGAAGTCAGTGGCATATCACTTTGGTTTAGAGCTGAGGAAATAGGGGTCCCCAGAGGAAGCACAACTTGGAAACGTTCCTTCTGGGTCAGAACGGATAGTAGAATCCAAATTTTTTTTTTTTAATTTTTAAAAACTTACTTTTGAGAGAGAGGGGGAGGGAAGGGGAGGGAGCATGAGCAGGAGATAGGCAGAGGAAGGAAGACACAGAATCTGAAGCAGGCCCCAGGCTTGGAGCTATCTGCACAGAGCATGACGATGCAGGGATCAAACTCCTAAACCGGGAGATCATGACCTGAGCCGAAGTTGGACGCTTAACCAACTGAGCCACCCAGGCACCCCTACAGTCCAAATTTTTCTAAAATTACATGATCAGTTTCTTGGCACCTCCTGAGTCTTAAGGAGAATAATACTTCTAACCAGTAAAAAGAGAAGTCTGTTATTAGTAAAACATAAGCTATATGATGAGGCCTTCATTTTGGCCTAGGGTTTATTCCCTTGGGAGCATGGTACATGCTTATTCTAGAGAAGTACTGTCCAATAATAGCCACATGTGTAACTGTTAATTTTCTAGTAGCCATGGGGGGGGGGGGAACAGGTGAATTTATTTTAATATAATTTATTTAACCCGGTATGTCCAAAAGATTCCAACATGTAATTGATCCAGAAAACGTTAATGAGATTATTCTATATAAAATTTCCATACTCCATCATTGAAACCTGGTGTGTCTTTTACATTTAAAACACCTCTCAATTTGAACTGGTCCCACTTCATGTACTCCGTGGCCACGTGTGGCTAGAGAGTCCTGTAGTGGACGACACAATTGTAAAGCATTTGGAAAACCCAGAAAAGTAAATGGAAAACCTGTTGAAAGTTCTCTAAAAAGACGGACGCTGCCAATCTCTTCAAACTATTTGTGTCAGCCGCCTTGTCCGGTGCATCCTTTTTGGCGGGTGGTGTTCTCCACGATCGAGCTCATCCTGCAAGTCTGGGTTTGCGGTCGGTTGATGCTGGCCCGCAGCTGTTGTGGGGGCTGTGGGTCTACTGGAGAGAGCACTAGAACGACAGCCCAGCAACAGACGAGCTTGCAGCCCCAGTGCTGCCCTTACACAGTTGCTTAGCCCTATGGGACTCACTTAAACTGCACGGGCATCTGCTTCCTTCTCTGCAAAGCAGAGGAGTCAAAATACGTGATCTTTGATTTATTATTTTAAGGTCCGTGTTTTGAACGTGTCAGTCGACTTTAACCACAGTCCAATAAAAGCACTCTCTGCCTTGGCACTTAGGGACTGGGAAGAGATGCCATTGTTTTCTGACTTAAGTTGCACTCTTGGCTTTCTTTCCCCCTGACATTGGATGGTGAGAATTTCCGATGTAAGGAATGGTGGAAACGGTTGTACAGTGAAGACTTGTATACCTAGACTTACCCGGTAAATTTGTATCCTCCTTGCTTGATCGCTTATCCGACCCATCCATTAATCTATCTTAATTTTGTGGGGTTTCAAAGTAAATTGCAGACATCCTTCCCGTTGCCCCTAAGTATACTCTGTGCTTTTGAACAGAGCTCCAGCCTCTTGCTCAACTGACGGCAGTTCCCTATGCTAATTTCCTATGTTGTTTTAACAGTGGAGAAGCTTCAGCTTATTGATGATCAGTTTGCAGGTGCTTACGCTCAGCGTCCAAAGTTAGAATCCTTAGAAGTAAAGTTAAATGAATATAAAAGAGAAATAGAACAGCAGCTTCGGGCAGAAATGTGTCAAAAGGTGAGCTGTAACTTGTTGCTGTGCTTGTCTTGAATGTCTTTAAAAAAAAAAAAAAGTTTAAGAACAAATGTAAGCAGGGGAGGGGCTGAGAAAAGGTGAGAGAGAATCCTTAGCAGGCTCCACGCTGTCAGCATAGAACCTGACTCAGGGCTCGAGCTCAAGAACCATGAGATCATGAACTGAGCCGAAATCAAGAAGTCAGACGTGTCACCAACTGAGCCACCCAGGTGTCCTGTGATGTCTTCATCTTGGGTATGGGGGGGAAAAATAGAGAATTTTTATTAACAAATGTGATACACTGTTAGGCATGATTTTTCTTTCCAACTGATGTCATTTCTTATGCCTTTTGAGTGAATCCTACACGTATAATGAATGAGATGAAAGTAAAAATGAGTTAAACTAAGTATATTAGAGCATTAGTGTTAAACCTAACCCTGAAGAGAGAAGTTATTTTCTTAGTATAGTTTTGGTATTTACAATAATTGGTGATCGATTGGCAGTTAAAGTATTTTAAAGATACTGAAGTAGCAAAAGTTAAGATGGAAGAGAAAAGAAAGTCTGAGAGGGAATTGGCTGAGTTCCGGAACGAATTGGAGAGAGCTTGTCGAGCAAAATCTGACGCCCTTATTTCTCGGGAGAAGTTGGCTTTTGAGAGAATTCAGAAGCACCAAGAGGTAAGATTTTACAATTCTTTGCCAGGTATCTATTTCCTGTGGCTGTTTGTAGATGGGCTTCAGGCCCTAGAGTGGGTTGTGACAGTTGGTTAGCCAAGATCAAGCCCTACAGGTGTATGAGGGATGGAGGTCAAGAGCACAAGTGGTAGGACTGGCCTTGAAAAGGTTATGGAGACTTCCTCCCCCGAGAGCGCTGGGAGGAAGGGACTGTGGGTGCTAGCTTCCATGTTGGGAGCAGGCAAAATTCCCCGCTGAATACGCTCCCTCCTCTCGGGCAGATGGGGGAGGGTCGGGGGGCAGCCTCAAGGAGAGGATCGGTGTGGAATTGCTGCATGGGGGTGAGGGCCAAGCAGGCCGGACTGGCAGAGCTGTGTGGAGGCCCTGGCCGTGACACGGGCATCACGCAGCCGAAGTGGACCAAACCAGGTGCTTGTAGGCAGTTGGTGTGGTACAGTCAGGTTAGCGAGGGCAAGAAGATTGAGGCGCTTGGGCAATGGACCTGACGGAGCTGAGTTGACTTGGCTTGAGAAGGGCAGCCTCTTGAGGACATTGGGGTTCGGTGGGGATGGTGGGCGGCTACTACCCCAGGGGGGTTGCGGGGGGGAGAGACAGGGCTGTGTGGTGTTCTCGGAGGCATCCAGGACAAGATGTCGGGACACTGATGGATGGAAGAGTAAGCGTGGGCCCATAGGACAGGGCTGCGGGTTGAGATGTCGCGTGAAGACTAGAAACAAAATGTCACAGGGGTTGAGGGTCCCTGGAATTGCGGAGTCTAGGATTGTGGAAGGTGGCCATTCGATTTCTCCCGGAAAGTGACTAGACAGGAAGTGGAAAGGGCGAGGAGTGGCAGGAGGGATGGGGTCCACTCTTTGAGGAAAAACTGGTTCCTTTCCCAAGGGGCTGTCTTAGACAAGCCTGGATTCGGGACACTGTTTGCTGTGTCCAGCCAGAACCGCTGCTATGTGGAGACCTCGAAAGTTGGAGGGCTCCCTCCCAGCGCCCACCCTTGATTACAACTGCTCAGAAAGACCCAGTCACGTCCTATGATTTCGTGTACCATTTCTGGTGATGGGGCTTTTAGAAAAAAATCAATGTTGGAGCCACTGTCTTTGAGACGATTGGATGTTTACGTTAACAACTGCATCCTCGAGACGGGTGACTGACTAGTTGAGATCAGTTACCAGACCAGAATATTCATTGAGTTCGCTGATTCTCTGAAGGCTCTGGACAAGATGGCCATCCTCATGCCAAGCATCCTGACTTTATTCCACTACCTGCAATGCCCTTCTTGTGCCCTCGATGAAACCCTCTTGGCCTTCAAATCCAGCTTCTGTGTCCCTTCCTTGTAATGCCTTCCCTGACTGACTCAGGTCCTGTTCCTGCCACAGTCCTGAAGTATTTTAGTTACAAAAGTCATCACATCCTAGTGTGTAATTTCACTTTCCCTGACTACACTGAATTTTGGAAAGATGGGAACTCTACCTGTTCGTCTTTGTCTAGTTCTGAGTGTGCTGTTAGACACATGCCAGGTACTCCGTGAAGCCTTGCTCAGCGAACACACAAATGGAAGTGTGGCCCGTTCATTCACCTTGTTAACCGAGTCAGAATGACCTATGAACTGAAACTTTGAGACAACAGAACCAGGGGCATTCTATTCTTTGGAAGTTTTATTGCTACATGCACATTTCGTGTCCTTTTCTTCCTGACGCACTTGTCGAAATGTGAAGTCTCTGGGGGATGTCCGTTAGGTAGATTAAACAGAGCAGAGATGTTAGGAATATATGCTAATGGGTCCAAACAGTCATTGAAGGAGGGAATGCATGTTTGGGTGGCTAAATGGGCAAAAAGAGTATGCTGAATTGGAACCTCTTGAAAGTGAAATTGTAACCCTAAGTATCTGTAGTTCTCTGGAACCGAGGAAGCACTATATTAGTTCGGATCTGTTATATCTTTAGCTTGCTTGCTGAAAACTAATGCTTCTGTACACAGATTGAAACCAAGGAGATTTATGCTCAGAGACAACTTCTCCTCAAAGATATAGACATGCTAAGAGGCAGAGAAGCAGAGCTGAAACAAAGAATGGAAGCTTTTGAATTGTGAGTAACGTGTGTTCATTTGGGATATTCAGAATGACGATTCAAAAGAACTAAATACACGTCTTAATAGTCAGATGTTAACTGCCAAGTAGAGTGTTCACTTGTAAAGGGGATCCCACCTAGCTTTAAAAGGCACAAATGAAGAGAAAGACTAGGGTTTCACTTATGAACTAGTACACATTAGAATGAAAAGCAGAATGGGATGCCATCATCGGGCTACAGTATGACCAGACACGTGACTTGAAGAAGCTGATAATGCTTGAACAAATGCCATGTTTCTCATTTACGTCCACTCATTCACATCCAGTAGCTGCATGTGTGCAAAGTAACAATTCCAGATACCCGGACCTGCCGCCCTCTACTGCACTGCTGCTGTTGGGGGAGGGGGAAGACGGTGGCTCTGACTCGACTCCTACTGGGCGAAGAAACTACTGGTGGTTTTTTTTTTTTCTTTTTTTTTTCTTCGTACCAATTGCGGAGGGGCAGAGAGAGAGGGAGACAGAATCTGAGGCAGGCTCCAGGCTCTTGGCTGTCAGCACAGAGCCTGACCAGGGGCTTGAACTCCTGAACTGCACGGTTAGGACCTGAGCCAAAGTCGGATGCTTAGCCACACGCTGAGCCACCCAGGCACCCCTGGGTGAAACCATTTCTCTTGGTGTGTGTGTTCCTTTCCCTAAGTGCTCACATCTGTATCCTCCTTCAAATCTCAGCTGGGATTAAGAGCAAGCTCCCCAGTCTGCAGTTGGTGGAATTAAGCTTTCTTTCCCATTTGGCGTCTTGAAACTCGAAATATTCCAGGAACCCTATTTTATTTAAGAGGTTTGTCTTTGTCTTTATTAATGTTTTTCATTTACGTAGGTTCTGTTCATTTGATTTCTTCCTACCTTACTCTTTGGAAATTCTCAAGTGGCAGTTTGCTAATGTGAGAGAAAAGAAAAGGGACAAAGTTTGGGCAGATTCTGGATTGTATAATCATGATTATGTAACCACTTCTTGAACCTCTGTTTGCCCTGCTTCTCCCTTGTAAGCACATGAAGTGAAGTGAATGGATTTACTCGTCCTTTGCTGTACAGATGGGGCAGCAGAGGGAGCTCTAACACCAAGCCTTTATGCTCGGCCGGGAGCCCTCCCATCCCTGTGGTTTGGTCTAAGTGCCTGTGAACCTGATTCCTGGCTCTGGAATTGGTTTTGTAGGTGTTTGAAGGTCTCCCCACGAAAAGCACTCCATTCTTCGAATTTGGAGGTTCTGATGGACCCATCTTCTGTTTTCGGCCTCTTCAGTCAATACATGATTGAATGCCAAAAACGAATCTTGTACCTCTAATTGTTAGGGGCCAATCAGTTAAGTCTCACAGTTAGAAATAATACTCGAGAAGAAACAAACACTTAAGGTACACTAAACTTGGCTTTGTGGCTTTGTAACTAAAAGCATCCTTCTTTGACCCCTCCGTTGATTGTGGCCCTTGATCCCCTGTACCCCCTTTTTGAGTGTGGGTTTTCTCCTGTAAGTGTACAAAAGTAAGAAACCACTTCGGTCACGACACATTGACACTCCCCTTAGCCAGGTGCCATCTGCTAGCTGATGAGCTAAAGTTGGTAAAGTAGAGGGACTTCTGGCTCTTTGAGTTCACTTCCCAGCAGGGAAGCCTTGTGAAGGTTTTACTCTGGAGCTAAAAACACAAGGTGTCTCTTTCCCTCTAAACGTGTTACTTCCGCTGTTGGGGTTTTCTTACCTGCTTTCTTTCTCTTTGGCCAATTGCAGGGCTCAGCGGCTACAAGAAGAAAAAAATAAAAGAGCAACCGACGCACTTAGGAAACGGGAGCTGAATGTCCAGAATATTGAGGAGACCTATGACCAGAAGCTCAAGAATGAGCTGCTCAAGTAATTGCTTGGCCTTGTTAAAGGAATCCTGTGTCTGAATTAAGTTGCTGGAAACATGGGCACGCTGATGAAGTAGATAGAGCCGATGGTTGATGGCAAAATTGAGGGTTGAAAAACATCTGTGTTGTCATTGGTAGTCCAGCCTTTCCTGTGAGCATTTTAAGATGGGTTTAAAAAGATACAGAGAATAGCATGCTCTGCTCATTTGACAAAAAAAAAAAAAAAAAAAAAAAAAAAATTGTTTTTAACATTTGTTTTTGAGAGAGCAAGACAGAGTGCAAGCAGGAGGAGTGGCAGAGAGGGGGACCCAGAATCCAAAGCAGGCTCCAGGCTCTGAACTGTCAGCTCAGAGCCCAACACAGGGCTCAAACTCCTGAACCACAAGGTCATGACCTAAGCCAAAGTTGGACACTCAACACACTGAGCCACCCAGGCATCTCTCATTCTTCCTCATAGCTTCTCTGACACTTCCTGAGTGCCTGTGGTTTGTTTTAAGTTGTTAGGGCACTTTACGACTTGCTCAGTTTGCACAGCCAAGAAGTCATAACATTGAAATTAATAAGTGCTCAGTTAATAGTGAGTAAATGCATGTGTAGTGAAGAGAGGATTCAACTTGGCTTCTCAGGGTATTTATTAGTAATTGACCTCATTTTTAATCCCTTGCTCTTAATTTGTCATTGTGCCATTACATCATACCTGCAAAGGTTTCTGGAGGCTATTTTACTTTTGAGAGAATGAGGACGAGCAGGGGAGGGGCAGAGAGAGAGAGAGAGAGAGAGAGAGATGGATACAGACCCAGAATCTGAAGCAGGCTCCAGGCTCTGAGCTGTCAGCACAAAGCCTGACATGGGGCTCAAACTCATGAACCATGAGACCATGACCGGAGCCAAAGTCAGATGCTCAATCAACTGAGCCACCCAGGCTCCCCTGGAGGTTGTTTTTAAAAACTGCTGTTAAAGATAAGTAGGGGGCATCTGGGTGGCTCAGTCGGTTAAGCGTCTGACTTCGGCTCAGTTCATGATCTCATGGTTGGTGAGTTTGAGCACCGCGTCGGGCTCTGCGCGGACAGTGTGGAGCCTGTTAGGGTTTCTGTCTCTGTCTCTCTAATTAAAAATAAAACTTAAACACCATTTTCATTGTACGACTTGTGAAACAGTGGATTTTAGGTACATATTTTGTCTACTCCTCTAACCTACTAGTGAACACTGAAGTAGCTCTAGTCATTAAATGCAGAATAAATGAAACATGTATATGTGAATTCAGCGTAGCCGTGGATACAGAGAACTGTTGGGTATCGTTTGTCTTGGTGTGTCCTTGGAGGCCTCGGGTGTCCTTCTATGGTTTCAGCCAGTGTTGATTTTGGGAGGACATCATGGGAGTGCCTCTCTGCTTTCTCTGACCTCTGAACCGCAAAGTCAGTTGGCAACAGCTGCTGGAGGTGGCTGAAACCCCGTAAGATGAGCCTTTGGGTGTCTCTAATTCAGAGCTCATGCTGTTGGCGGTCGGCCGTCAGGACTGTGCTCAGCCCCTAAGGGCAAAAGTTCCTCTCTGAGGGAAGAGAGATGGGACAGGTGAATTCCAAGTGACCGACTTGGTTATCATTTGGGATTTAGGGCCCGTCACGCACACCGGAAGTTTAACTTAATTGACTTCTTGGTGTCGGTCGAGACCAAGGGAGAGAGAATTGTGCTTGGTGACCTCGCAACAACAGGACCCTTGGTTTTGTGTGATTGAGTTTGGGGACCGAATTTACAGGATCACAACAGAGTTCTCCAGACCTTTCACGTTTGGAATTCAGATCCTTGGCTCTCGTCTTGAGAGAGTCTGAGGTTTGCACGTGGTCACTTTCGGTGCCCCGGTCCCGTAGATAAGCTCGGGTATTGATAGTCCATCCAGGAGAGTGACAAGCTCATTTTAGTTTTTCTGACCTGCAGGTATCAACTTGAACTCCAGGACAACTATATCGCTAGAACTCACAGGCTAATAGAAGATGAAAGGAAGAATAAAGGTGACTCTGGGGACGAACTGTGTTCACTGTGACAGAGGCTGTTAGCTTGCAAGTGCCTGTTCTGTATTCTAAAAAACCTATCGTTTATACCTGGTGTTACTGCAAAAAGTACATGGTTTTTATTAATCTTACGAAATTGGTTTTTTAATACATTTTTGTGAATCTTCACGTTTAACCTTTCGTATATTCACAAAGGTTAGTGATTCACCAGCAGGATTTTATCCAACTTTCTTTCAGTGTATTTTGATAGATGTGACTATCAAGAAAGTGGCAGCGACTTTTTGCCATCGGGTAAATACTACTCTTAACCACGAGACACTACAATTTTTACTTCCGGAAAATTGTAACTTCTTTGTCCCTGTGATCTAGTTTATTTCTTCTACTTCTAAAGTATTCGTATGCTTCATGATATTTTCACGTGACATAGAATCTTTTCTTGGTAAGTTTTTGTTTTTTTGTTTTTTTTTTTTTTTTGAGAGAGAAAGGAACCCCAAGTAGGCTCCACACTATCAGTGCAGAGCCTGATGCGGGGATCAAACTCCTGGAACTGTGAGATGACGATCTGACCCAAAACCAAGAGTTGGATGCTTAACCAACTGAGTGACCCAGGCGCCCCTACTTGACCTATAATCCCTTAAATTCTTGAATACATTAGCCCAAGAGTAGGAAAGCTGGATAATTTTTTAGTCTTTGGGATACTTGACATCTTAATATATTTCTGGGAATTTGTCGATGAAAAGAAGTTAAACTTCTAGTGGCGATTTCAAATGGACTCTTGGGAGTAAACCAGCGCTAAGCACTTGATGCTGACCGGTCAGGTCACCCCGTGTACATCTGCTCGCAGCTAGCCTGTGGAGGCTGATACTTCTATGTACCCATGCTGTCACGTGTTCGGCAAGTCAGGGTTTTGATGTTACATCTCCATAGACCGTGTTAGATGAAGTGAAAATGACAAAATCGTAAATACAGAATCCCAACAGACAAATCTGTCTTTAAGGAAGTTCTGACCTGGCGGCGCACGGGCCCTGTGCTCAGAGCCGATGGTGTAAGTGGTGACTTTTGTGCAGCAGGACTAGGCTTGCCGCGTATTCGACCGTTAGAGTTACTTGCCGTCACATGTTGAGTAATGGGGCTTGTTTCTTACTTGGCTGCTGATTTGTTTTGACCTTGACATCTGCTATTCAGATAATGAAATAATGGTCATTAGGTATGACATAGTGGCCATAAGTTATTAAACGACTTGTATTTACTAGGAAAACTTAATGATGTTAATTGGTTGGCTCTTTTCTTTCAGAAAAAGCTATACATTTGCAAGAGGAGCTCACAGCTATTAATGCGAAAAAGGAAGAATTTGGTCATTCTGTAAAACGTGTCAAAGAGCTCGAGGTAATGAAGTCTTGTGTTTTGAAATCGACATGAGGCAATATATGAACCTAGAGCTTTAGTCCTGCGTGATTTATCTTACGTTGTCCTCTTGACGTGTTGGGACTTGTTTCCATCTTAGTCTCCTGGGGAAGCACAGCAAGAGGATGTCCTTTGGGGCCTAGATCCCTGCCTGAATCCTGTGTCTCTCCCTTTCTGCTTGTGTGCCTTGGGGCAAGCTCTGTGACCTCAGACTCCTCCTGTGTAAACTCTGGGATGTTCCCACCATGCGTGGTTGTGGAGGGAGTTCGGGGAGCTGAGTTTTGCACGTCGTACGCAGCTTGTATGCACTAGCTTCTACCTCAGCCTCTTCTCCCTTCCCATCAAGGGCAGGAAAACTTCCTGTCAGGATGTCAGGATCTCCCAGCTTAAAACCCAATGAGATACGCTTTTCACATGCCACTGTTACTTCACTTGGATTAAGCTGTGTGTTTGCGGGGCACCTGGGTGGCTCAGTCGTTTAAAGCGTCCAACTTCGGCTCAGGTCGTGATCTCACAGTTCATGGGTTCGAGTCCTGTGTCTGGCTGTGTGCTGACAGCTTGGAGCCTGGAGTCTGCTTTGGATTCTGTGTCTCCCTCTCTCGCTCTCTTTTTCTGCCTCTCTCAAAAAAAAAAAAAAAACTTCTGTGCTATGTGAAGGACAGAGGTGGAACTTGAGGTACATAAAATGTTAGGCACAGAACCTATTTTTGTAGCCTGTTTTGTAGCACTTTAGACCGAGAACATAGTTTGTAAGGACTTGTGTATTAGAGAACTCTGTAGGCTTCTGTAACCACACTTGAGCTGTATTGTACTACTAAGAGGAAAGCACCCCACAGTGCGTTAGTGAGATCTCCCCCTTTGATACTTAAGAAATGCCTTGCTGCAATCTGGGCTTGATTTGGGGGGCCCTTAGTTGCCTCTGGAGGAGAGGACTTCTGCCGTGGTTCGGGTCTCCTTGCAGAGAAACAGACTTGGGTCAGATGACCTTCATTAAATCGTGGCGCCCAGCCTCAGGCAGCTTGGCAGCCTGGACTTAGGTGGGACTGTAGCCACCCACTGTTCACACACAGGTGTTGCTGTTTCGATTCCAGCTTGAGTTAGAGTCGGTCAGAACCCAGTCTTTGGCGATAAGCAAGCAAAACCACCTGCTGAGAGAGAAGGTGAAAGAAATGAGTGACTATTCGCTACTGAAACAAGGGAAACAGGAGCTTCAGGCGCAAAATAAATTACTTAAGCAACAGCTGGAAGAGACCAGAAGTGAGAACTTGCGTCTTGTAAACCGTAAGTCTTGTCCGGATTGGCGTGTCTTTGTGATTGACACTGGCTCAGTATTCCGAAACTGCTCTGTCCTGTAAGGGAGGCTTCAGTTGAGAAGATTTTCTCAAATTTCGTGGATTGAAGGTACATTCTTTTCACTCGCTGCCACGAAATTGCATCACTAACAAGTTTCCAACTGTATAAATACGCCTCTCTGGGTGGCCCTCGGCTCCCCTTCCCTCTGAATGCTGGTTGGGTTTGGCCAGTGGGGACACACTCCTGTGCTTGGAGGGAAGGAAAAGAGTGAGGTCGAGGTGGCTGTGATCCCTTCCGAGTCTCCTCCGTGCGGTAGGCCGGGGCGGGCCCTGGGCCTCAGCCAGGCAGGAGCCCAGGCCTTGGCTTCTCAGGGCTCTGTACCTGCTCGAGGTCCTCCGGGTCTGGGAATTCCTCCCCTCCTGACCCTCCAGGCCCTAGGAGCGTTGACAGCAGGGCCCTGGTAGCCCGGGGAACTACACTGTCCTTCGTAGCTACCCGATGTGAGTCCCTTTATTGAAGGATCTTCTGGTGACCCAAACTGGGGATACCATTTGCTTTCTGCCTGGACCCTAAGTGCCACTGACAGATGCCCAGGTCGGACTGGACCTCGGGGCAGTCATTGGCAGGTTCTGACAGGTTCCTCCTGTGCCTTCTGTGCGTACTAGGGCAGATCGGTGGGCTTTCATGTTAATTTCTGGATTTGAAAGAATTCTTTTACTGGGAGTACAATCCTGGAGAGCTGTAAAGTTTGCAGTCACGTGCATTAAATTCTCTTGGGGCGTCTGGGTGGCTCAGTCGGTTAAGTGACTAACTCTTGATTTCGGCTCAGGTCATGATCTTGCAGTTCATGAGTTGGAGGCCCTGCACCGGGCTCCGCACTGACAGTGCGGAGCCTATCGGGGATTCTTTCTTTCTCCCTATCTCTGTCCCTCGGTGCTTGCGTGCGTACGTGTGCTTGGCCTCTCTCTCAAAATAAGTACACTTAAATAAGCTTTTTTTAAAGTAATTCTTTGGGAAGTTGGTGAGTCAAGATGGTGCTTAGTCTCCTTAATTACTATCATGTACAAAGGGAAGAACAACGTAAAGCCTCTTGAGCTGCTTTTGTTAGGTGAAACGAGAAAACGTGAGGCTGGTGATGAGCAGGCTTTTTTACCTTCACAGACCTGGCTCAGCCTTCTCCAGAGCTGGTGGCTTTTCAGAAAGAACTAAAGAAAGCAGAGAACGCTATCGTGTGTGAGCATAAGGAGTTCGAGATTCACAGGCAGAACCTGCAGAAGCAGCTGCAAAGTGAAGTGAGTACTGCCTGGCTCACCCAGGCATCTGGGCGGGCCGCTCTGTGGGCCTGGGGACTCGGTGTGTGCCACACCGGCACCAGTCAGCCGGTGGCATCGGAAATGAGCCCCCAGTCTGCTGATTACTCCCCCAGTGTTCTTTGTCCTTGGAGAAAACTCTCAAGCTGTTGTGTGACCTTAGGTTCCCCATAGTAATAAAACCGAGAGGAAAGTAAACCCCCCTAAACACGCAGTTTTCCAATCCCTGTTGGTGCTCCCTGGTAAAAGTAGCTGATTCCCCCCCTGTGATGCAACAGTATCGCTGCTCTTTCTGACGTCTGCCTCTTGTGCTGGAGTAGCTGTGGTTGGAGAGGAGTGAAAAAGGAGCTGTGGAACTTGCTAGTGGGTTCTGTTGTTGTTTCATCGGGACCCCGGGGGTGATGGGTGTCTGGCTGCCGAGAATTGGCCAAATCGACAAAGAAAATCAGCCCGATGAGAGAATTGTGCCTTTGGAAGTATGCTGTGTGATTGGTTTTACATTGATTTCTTTTCCTTGTCTAAATCTTGGCAGATTGAACGTTCTGCACAGCTGAAGGCCCAGATCCTCAATTACGAAGATTCCGTAAAGAGGTTAACGAGACAGGTGGCCGATTTGAAATTGCAACTGACACAAACCCAGACGGGTTAGACACCTCTTTAACTTGTGTGTGGGTGGGTGTGTGGGTGCACACGTGGGAGAGAGAATGCGAGCAGCTTCTGATGCTTGTGAACACGTAATGATGATGATTCAGTGAAGTTGTAATTCTCACAGTAGGGAAAAGCTATAGAAATGTGTCACCTTAGAAGTAAAACTCTTGTCTTGGGGCACCCGGGTGGCTTAGTTAAGCGTCCGACTTCAGCTCAGGTCATGACCTTGTGGTTGTGGGATTGAGCCCCATGTCAGGCTCTGTGCCGACAGCTCAGCCTGGAGCCTGCTTAGGATTCTGTATCCCCCCCCCCTCCCTTCTCTCTCCCCCTCCCCCCTCTGTGTGAAGAAAGCAGGCCTGTGAAGCCATAGCTGGTACATGGACTCTCTTGATAAATGTTGATCATGACTGCAGCTTCAGAAAATGTTGAATGTGCGAGTTTGTCCTGAATACTTTGATTTTTGCAAAATAATGCTCTTGATCTCTTTTAACTCTATCCTCCACCTTTTCCCATCCTTTCTCGCACTGTCGTTTTGTAACCCATAGCCCTAGAGAACGAGGTGTACCGCAACCCAAAGAATTCTCTGCTCAATCGGCCCATCAGCGGATTAATGGGTGGCAACGCGGTGGTACCTCACAATGGTGACCTGAACGGGGATTTCTTGAAAGATGCTTTCGGACTGGAAAGGCTGATGGCAGGCATGCTTCTGTCAAGGATCGCAAGTGACCCAAGTGCGAGCACCGGGAGTAGTTCCCCCGATTCTGACCTGGAGTTTGTAGCCAAGACCAAGGCAAGGGTGAAAGAGCTAGAGCAAGAGGCCGAACGTTTGGAGAAAGCTTTCCGAACTTACCATCCAAGAGTTCATCCACGCCCCACGGAAAGGTCTTCAGCCAAGAGCCCGCCACCCCTGCATGCGACAGGAACGCTCAAAAAGACCACTTCCGGTTTCCCTGGAAGACGTACTTCCGCAGAGGACGTGGCTGTCCCTGAGCAGCCTCTGGCAGGCACACCCGAGGAGGACAGGAGCAGTGCTTCGGCTTCTGAGGCGCGGCCGTGCAGGGGCACGCCCTCCAGACGCCTCTCCTCCACTCCCCTGCCCAAGGCCAAAAGGAGCCTCCTTGCTAAAGTGTATCTGGAAGGTGAGCTGCCAAGATGGTTGCGGGGTGCTCTGTATTTGGAAGCTTCTGGTGCTCAGAGGGCCTCTGAACCGAGTGAGAGTGCAGCCCGGGACGGCAGGAAGGAGCAGGAGCTGAGCCTGGCAGAGCCCGAGCTCCAGCAGTCGTGTCCTCAGTCTCAACCTGCCTTGTCTGGCTGACGGTGGCATCTCCCACACGGGGCGGGGATGCCAAGGGAGGTAGTGGGGTAGTGTCCCATTTTAGCATTTTCCTCGGCGTGCAGACCTGTGCTGAGTGACCGGTGGCTTTCCTTTTACCTCTGGTGAGTTGCATGTTTGTCACTGCTGTAGTTGTATTTAGGTGCTTGAATCATCAGTTTGGTAGATCATCTGTGTGTCCTACCCAACTGTTTGCAAGGGTAATGTTAGCTTTTTGAAGGTAACAGAACTGTTCAGAAACGACGTTGCTACCTTCTCCTTGCAATTTGTAATGGTCAAGCTTTCTGCCCCTTAGGTGGGGACAGATCCGGTGCTGCTGGCTGCAGTCCTGGTCCTGAGACAACGCCCCAGCCATCACCCTCTGAGTCCGGGCACAGCCCTTCCCTCCACTTGCTGCCCAGCCCTCCGGAGCAGGCCAGGTAACCCTGCCTTCCCCTCGGCCACACCCACTCTGGGTAGCCTCACCGGTCTCACGCTGGACTTGTTGGGGGTTTGGGGGATATGAAAGACCACGTGGCAGTACTGAATTTGTAATCAGATTGTAAGATGACGTATGATCTTTGAGAATCCTCTAAATAACCTGCTTGGAGAAAATAACTCCTTTTAGCAAGTAAGTAATTTCTACTGGTTTGCCAAGCTTGGCGTGTAGAATAGAGACAATGGGGTCAATGAACATCTTCATAGTTGCAAGAGTAGACTCAGTTTACAAAGATAAAACCAATGTACAAAACATGCAAAAACAAATGCAGTTGAAAACAATTTTTGGGTCCCCTGGAGGGCTCAGTCGGTTAAGTGTCTGCCTTCAGCTCAGGTCATGATCTCACGGTTTGAGTTTGAGGCTCGTGTCGGGCTCTGTGCTGACAGCTTGGGAGCCTGGAGCCTGCTTTGGATTCTGGGTCTCCTGCTCTCTCTGCCCCTCCCCTGCTCATTCTGTGTCTCTGTCTCTCTAAAAAATATAAAAAAAAGTTGAAAACATTTTCACACATTGTTAGTCACTCAAAAATATTTCGGCATTTAAAATATAAACAACGTGATAATTTTTTTTTTTTTTGGACCCGAGTATAGTTGACTCACGATGTTGGATTCGTTTCAGGTGTACAGGATAGTGATTGGACTCTGGATGTTATGCTGTGCTCCCCACGAGTGTAGCTGCTATGCAGTATTGTTAGACTCCCCTTGAGCGAATTCCCTGTGCTGTACCTTTCATACCCGTGGCTTCCTCGTTTCCTAAGTGGAAGCCTTTACCTCCCACCCACCTTCACCCTTCTGCCCACCCCTCCACTCCCTCTCCCAACTGTCAGTTTGTTTTCTGTATTTAGAGGTCTTACTCTTTCTTATTCACTTATTCTTGAGATGCCACATAGAAGTGAAATCATAGGGTATTTGTCTTTCTCAGTCCGACTTATTTCATTTAGCATCATGCCCTCTAGGTCCATGTGTGTTGTTGCAAATGGCAAAAATCGCATCCTTTATTATGGCTAATATCCCGCTAGGTATAGGTGCGTGTATACATGCTTACACACCCACGTTTCTTTATCCATTCTTCAGTCAGTAGATACTCGGGTTGCTTCTGATCTTGGCTATTGTAAGTAATGCTGCTGTAAATAGAGGGGTGCATAGATGTCTGCAAATTAGTATTTGTTGTCTTTGCATAAATACCCAAGAGTGGAATTCCTAGATGATCCGGTAATTGTATTTTTAATCGTTTGAGGAAGCTCAGTATCGTTTTTCAGTCGCTGCACCACTTGGCTTTCCCATCAACAGTGCTGGAGGGTTCCTTTGTCCCTACACCCTCACCTACACTTGGTGGTACTTGGCGTTTTGATTCTAGCCATTCTGACACATGTTACCTGATCTCTCCTTGTACTTTTAACGTTTATTTATTTTTGAGACCGAGAGAGAGCGTGAACAGGGGAGGGGCAGAGAGAGAGGGAGACACAGAATCTGAACAGGAGGGGCAGAGAGAGAGGGAGACACAGAATCGGAAACAGGCTCCAGGCTCTGAGCTGTCAGCACAGAGCCTGACGCGGGGCTCGAACTCACAGACCGTGAGATCATGACCTGAGCCGAAGTCGGACGCTCAACCGACTGAGCCCCCCAGGCGCCCCTCTCCTTGTAGTTTTAGTTTGCGTTTTCCTGATGATGAGTGATGTTGGGCATCTTTTCCTGTCTTTTTGCCATCTGCGTGTCGTCTTTGGGAGCTGTCTCTTCAGGTAGTCCGGCCTTTTTGGTGGGATTATTTGGATTATTGGTGTTGAGTTGTATAAGTGCTTTACATATTTTAGTTTTCTTTTTTGAGAGAGTAGGAGACGGGCAGAGGAAGAGGGAGAGAGAATCTTAAGCGGGTTCCGTGCCAGCACAGAGCCCTACACAGAGCTTGATCTCACGACTGTGACATCATGACCTGAGCCAAAAGCAAGAGTCTGACACTTAACAGACTGAGCCAGCCAGGTGCCCCTACGTGTTTTGGACATCATTGGATTTATCATTTACAAATCTCTTCTCCCATTGGTAGGATGCCTTTTGTTTGGTGATAGCTTTTTTTTTAAGCTGTGGAGAAGCTTTTTATTTTGATGTAGTCCCAGTGGTTTATTTTTTTTCTCTTGCCTCAAGAGACCTACCTAGAAAAATGTTGCAAAGGCTGCTGTCACAGAAATTCCTGCCTGTGCTCGCTTTGAGGATTTCTATGGATTCAGGTCTGAGGTTTAGGTCCTTAGCTTCTTTTGAGTTGATTTTTGTGTTGGGTATAAGAAAGTGGTCCAGTTTCTTTGTTTTGCATGTAGCTGTCCGGTTTTCCCAGCATCATTTACTGAAGAGGCTGTCTTTCCCCATTGTATATTGTTGCCTCATATGTCAGATTAATGGGCCACATTAACTTGAATTTCTTTTTGGGCTCTCTATTCTGTTTGATGGATGTGTGTGTCTATTTCTGTCAGTGCCATATGGTTTTGATTACTATAGCTTTCCAGCATATCTTGAAATCTGGGATTGTGATCCCTCTGGCTTTAATCTTTTTTTCTCAAGATTGTTTTAGCCCTTTGGGGTCTTCTGTGGTTCTGTACAAATCTTAGTATTTGTTTGAGTTCTATTAAAGATGCTGTTCGGGGGGCACCTAGGGGACTCAAGTCGGTTGAGCATCCGACTTTGGCTTGTGTCATGATCTCACAGTTTGTGGGTTGCAGCCGCATGTCGGGCTTTGTGTACACAGTTCAGAGCCCGGAGCCTGCTTTGAATTCTCTCTCATTCTCTCAAAAATAAACATTATAAGATTATTTTTAAAATGCTGTTTGTATTTCGATAGGGATTGCATTGAATCTGTAGATTGCTTGGGGTAGCAGGGACATTTGAACAACGTTACTTCTCACAATCCATGAGCATGGACTGGCTTTCTGTTGGTGTCCTCTTCAGTTTCTTTTATCAGTGTTGTATAGTTTTCCAAGTACAGGTCTTTCAGCTCCTTGGTTAGATTTATTTCTAGGTATTTTACTATTTTTGGTGCAATCGTAAATGGAGTTACTTATGTTTTTGTACTACTTCATTAATAGCATACATAAATGCAACTGATTTCTGGGTATTTTTCTATCCTGCAACTTCACTGAATACATTTATTCCAATAGTTTTTTGGTGGAGTCTCTAGGGTTTTCTATGGATAGGATCATGTTGTCTGCAGAGAGTGACCGTTGACTTCTTCCTTTCCAATGTGGATGCCTTTGTTTTGTTTGTTTTTGAGAGAGACAGAGAAAGAGCATGTGCACAAGTCGGGGAGGGACAGAGAGAGAGAGAGAGGGAGACACAGAATCTGAAGCAGGCTCCAGGCTCTGAGCTGTCAGCACAGAGCCCGACGCGGGGCCTGAACTCACGAACCATGAGCTCATGACCTGAGCCAAAGTCAGCTGCTTAACCGATTGAGCCCCCCAGGTGCCCCATGGATGCCTTTTCTCATCTGATTGCTGTGGCTAGGACTTCTGGTACTATGTTGAGTCAAAGTGGGAAGAGTAGACCTCCTTGGCTTGTTCCTGATCTTAAGTTCCAATTTGCATATAATGGAAGTAAACCCTCAATTGGTAGTGGGTCCTGGGGTACGACTGCTTAGGCGAGGGTGGGTGTGTTCAGGAGCACAGGGGTGGGTGGCTCAGTCTGGGATACCGGTCTCCTGTGGGACCCCTGTTGATGCCTAGTCCCCATGGCAGGAGATGCTGACTCCTTCATTCTGGGCTTCTGCATGTGGATTCCATTTTACAGAGTTGAAAATTGCCACGTGTGCCTATTAGCCTAAATCGTGTTAATGGTTTTTTAGATCACTCTTGTAATGAAGCCAAAAAGAAAGACGAGACACGTGTGCTGAGGGAGGGCTTTTTAGTTTACACGGGGCTTGGAGTGTAGCACTCTCAGCCGGCACGTGCTGGCGGTGTGCACAATTGTTTTCAAAACATTTTCGGGTTCTTTAAGAAATAAACTGCTCCCGGGAACAGCATGGTGATGAGGGTAGCACTTCTCTCCCAGCCAGTGCGTGGGGGGTGCCCACTGCAGTGTAGCCCTTGTTGTCTGTGAGTCTAGGGAAAACTGCTTTTCTGCAACAGTTTCTTGAGTCCCAAAGAGTTGGCGTCATCCTGTGCTCTGGGGTTTTATATTCCTTCAACGTGACATCCTTGAATTTTATTCTTCCAATCTAGTCTTCATCAAAGACAGACAGAACTTGAAGAACAAGGAGAACTTTCAGATCCAGACAAGCTACCTTTTAAGGACAATGAGGAATTTGGATCATCTTTTGAATGTAAGTTCAAATTGGAGTCCTGGTTTTTAGAAGTTAAGAAAGTAGAAAGCTTAGTTCTGGTGAAACATAACCACGGTCATAAAAAGCGAAGCTGTCACAGATTAGGACATTTTGATTTTTGTGGTAAAACCACAGATATTAACATACTGCCTCATTTAAAAAAAAAATTTTTTTTTTTAACGTTTATTTATTTTTGGGACAGAGAGAGACAGAGCATGAACGGGGGAGGGTCAGAGAGAGGGAGACACAGAATCGGAAACAGGCTCCAGGCTCTGAGCTGTCAGCCCAGAGCCCGACGCGGGGCTCGAACTCACGGACCGCGAGATCGTGAGCTGAGCCGAAGTCGGTCGCCCAACCGACTGAGCCACCCAGGTGCCCCATACTGCCTCATTTTTAAATCCCAAAGATTTTCGGGGGGTGGGGGGTTCAGAGTTCTGTTCGTTAAATGTTTCTGGATAGTTCACCATTTCAGAGTGGGCGCTAAGCCTCTAATTGAATCCTCAATTCAGTTTACCACTTTTGGGATTGCCTCAGATTTAAAATGATTTTTTTTGTTTCTCCTTTTATGGAATACGAGCATGCTAAGTTAGTTTTGTTTGAATTACACTGATTCTATTGACTCGCTCAGATTTAGAAAGCCCGTTGTTTAATTAAAGAATAGAGGTAAAATATTACAAGCTTAAAGAGTCTAGAAATGGTATCCTGGCCATGGCCCCGCTTTGTATATAAGCTGTCATCGTGTTTCGTGAGCTTCATCGCTAAGTGTGAAAGGTAGAATATTTTGAACATTTAAATGGCTTAGTAAACTTTTCAAAATCCCTGTGACTCCCCCTTGTTAGGCTCGTTAAATCATGATTTTAAATACAGTTCAAACGATTAGCAGCAACCAGGTGAGTTCTGGGACTCAGCTGATTTTCCTGTTGGGTGACTGATTTGATCGTGGGAATGAATGTAATTCTCAAAGCTAAAGAACACTTGGAGACGTGAACTTGGGCAGACAGGCGGCTGTGATGCAGACTCTAGAGCTGGCCCGGCTGCTCTGGCCGAGACTTGATGCTTGGGAGCGAGCGGTCCCCCCGCCGCGCCGCACGCCCTTCCCTCGCTGTGGTTCCTGAGGACTCGCGTTCGCACCTCTTGCAGATGCAGGGAGCACGCCGAGGCAGTTTGAGGTGGACGGCCTCCATCCTGCTGGCGACGTGCCTCACGTGGGTGCTGCCGCCGCCGCGGTGTCTGCCGGACCTCTCGCTTGTTGCCACCCCGGTAAGTTTTGCTTTGTTTCAAGTCACAAAATGAATTAACGAATTAGTGATAGTTAATACTACTTCGTTTTCTAGTTATTTGCTTCTTCCGTGCATTAAAGTCGGACAAGAAAAACCTTCCCGGGGTGCCTGGCGGGGTGGGGGGGGGTCTCAGTAGGTTGAGCGTCTGACTCTTGATTCCCACCCGGGTCATGATGTCACGCTTTGTGGGTTCCAGCTCTGCATCGGGCTCTGCTCTGAAAACTGGAGCCTGCTTGGCATTCTCTGGTCCCCCTGCATCGTCCCTCACCGCACACTCTCTCTCTCAAAATACATAAAGGTTTTTCTTTTTTTAAAGTTGATCTACTTCAATCTTCAGGGAAGCTGATGACGTTGAAGGAGAACTGGGTGTCAGACTTGTCTGGCCTGGCCCACCTGGTCTTTGCTCTTCCCTTCTCCAGACCGCCTGCTTCCCTCCCCAGTGGAGACATTTGAGCTCTGCCCCAGGGCTCAGCCAACAGGCGTGTCCTTTTCTCCTTGAACCAGAGTGTTTTAGCCTCAGAGGTGAAAGGAAATGCCTCAAGTAAAACCACCTGTAAGTTCTTCCCAAACATCGGCAGAGCATCATCCCTAAAACCCATGGGATGCTTCTTGAAACCGGTTTGTTGGTTTCAGGCGCAGTTGGGAATATGAGGAATCACTGAAAGGAGCAAGAGGGTTGGTTTTTGCTGATTCCAGAGCAAGTCATTTCTGGAAAGTGCTCACTCAGACTCCATCAAGAGCCTTTTGCATATTGGATGCTTTTCTGGAAGCTGCCCCTGCTTCATGCAGCTTCTAGCAGGACAGTCAGCAGGCCATGGCTGATGGCATCCGATAGGACAGCTGATGGGGGCAGTGGTGCCCTAGAGCAGCTCTGATGGGCAGACACTGGAGTGAATAGGGAATAGAAATAATGCAATAGAATAAGGGACATGAACTGAGTTGACAGGCCTTCTGTTTCTGACAAGTACAGTACGTTACAATAAACGGCTTCTTAAATTACTATTAAACTTGGTGGGGTTACATTCTGATCGTTGAGGAACTCTCAGATCTGTCGTTTCACGTCTTCGTCTGGGCGCCAAGGGAGGTAAAGCCTAAAACTTGCTATCTTTGTGCCAGTGGAAACCGTGCTTTTCTTCGCTCTTCCATCCGAAGAGGTTTCCCTCTGCCACTCTGGAGCCACCAAGTACACCTCGCAGCGAAGGAGCCCTTTCCTCATTGTCTCTTGAAATCTTCCCCCAAACGGCATCCTCGCCCTGAGGTCGCCGCTCCGGACGAGTGAAGTGCCTCCAGCGAGGAGGCTGCGTTTCTGCCTATGCAAGTGGCCAGTGGCCGCCTCTAGGGTTTGAATTTCATGACCAGGATCAAGTGGAGACTGTGCTGCCGCTCTCCTGTGGGAGACGCTAACTTTCGGTTGGTGACTAGAGCACAGCCACAAGGCTGGAAGTCCCGTCGTGAATCCGTGCTTGTCTGTGTGTTAGCCTTGCTGGGAAAGCTGAGGTTCTGGACCAGAGCTGGAGGAGAGAGGTCAGCGTAGTCCTCTGTGGAACTGAGATGAAGTTAAACACGTGAGGCATGGGGATGTGTGTTGTCAGCCTAGAGAACAGGCGATTCAAACCCGGACCTTGGCCGGAAGGGACAGAAGTAGGGAGATGGGTGCTTCTGGGTTTTGACAAGGCAGGTACAAGGTACTGTGTGAATATGGCGCTGAAGTGGCCACTTGTCACGGTAGGAATGAGGAGCTCACAGAAGATGTGGCATTCAGGTGAGGGCTGGCATCCTGGGTGGGGCTTGGGGGAAGGGGAGCACATCTGCTTGAGGAGGACGTGCGAGCGGGTAGCAGGGCAGACGGCGCTGTACTCGGGCACCCGTGTGCGTGCCAGCGCCTAGACGGGAGGTTTCGGACATGAACGTTCAGGTGATCCAGGAGGTCAGGCAGGAAGGGAAGAGGCAGTTTGGCACTCGACCGCCACGGGTTTGGATTCCACCGGAGCGGAGCGTGTGCACAGCACATCCGGAAGTGACTGGTGCTCACGCAGGTGAAGGTGGGCTGCCTGGAGGCCTGGAGAGACCTTGGTCACGGAGACCCTTGACCAAGTGATTTCGGCCACCCGGGTGAACAGTGATGAGGACCTGAACTGCAGCAGGGGGAGGAAGAGGAAAGTGTAAGCCCTGGTGACCGAGTGGACGTGGTGTGGCAAGAGCATGACTCCAGGGACAAGGATGAGGAGTTCAGCTAGGAAGCCAGGGCTGCAGGATCTCCTGTGTCGATGGCAGGGAGCCCGTGAGCAAACACGGAGAGAGGTCAGGACCGGAGAGGGAGGTGTGGGAAAGGTGGGGGATCAGCCCGGCGGAGGTGGGCGGCGGCAGCTACTTGGCTAGACCAGGGGGAGGGTGTGGTGGTGTCCCATGGGGGGTGCAGGAGAGACTGCAGCACCCCTGCACGGGAGCAAGGCGGGGAGTTACAAGAGGGCTGTGTCTGGGCGCCGGCGGGGGAGGGGGGCTCAATCAGGTAAGTATCCGACTCTGGGTTTCCGCTCTGGTCATGATCTCCTGTATGGGTTTGAGCCCACGTGGGGCTCTGTCCTAACCGCACAGAGCCTGCTTGGGATTCTGTCTCTCCCCTTCTCTCTGACCCTTCCCCACTTGTGCACACACACGTTTGCGTTCTGTCTCTCAAATAAGTATACTTAAAAAAAAAAAAAAAGGGGGGGGTGGGGGCTGTGTAAATGAATAGGGACTAACGGTTAAGTCTGAATCCTAGAGATGGGGGGAGGCTCCTAACCAGAGGCAGAAGTGGAAAAGTAGGGCTTGGGAGGTGGGCAAAGATGGGGAGAAGATGTGATGGGGGGGCATGGGAGGCAGCTAAAGTCATCGTGGTCAGGGTGGCTTATCTGCATCTCAGCCAAGTAAAGGCGGGGCGCGGTGCTCGGAGTGGGTTTGGGGGCTCACAGATGGAACAGGCCAAGAGCCCTCTGAGAACCCGGCAGATTCTTCCTGAGTCTTGGGAAGGGCCCCTGCGAAGCAGTCCTGCTTAGATCTGAAAAATCTGTTGCTGGAAACGACTTGCTTTTTATTTTCTGTCCCATTAGGTGTAGATAAGAAACCAATGGGAGAACAGAAGGAAGAAGAAAAAATATGGGAACAGCACATGACAGAACAAAAGCAAAGAGAAGAAATAAGGAAGAGTGAACTGCAAGAAGCTTTAGAAAGGGAACGAAGAGAACTAGAGAAGCTGGATCAAGAGCGGGTAATGATCGGTGCAACCCAGTTCTCTCTACCGGCGTTGGCACGGTGCCCTTCCTGAGTCCCTTGCTCTCAGGGAGGGAGGTCCTTGCTGTGTCCCAAAGTCCTAGGAGTGGCGGGCAACTTTGTCTGGTTTTGTTTTTTTTTTTTACCATTCAACATTCTTGCAGTATTACGGACTGTGTTCTCTATGCAGTACTTGACGTCTCTGTAACTTATAACTGGACGTTTGTACCTCTCAACGCCCTTTATTTCACCCATCCGCCACCCACCTATCCTGCTTGCAAGCACCAGTTTGCTGTATTTGAGCCTGGGTGTTGTTGGTTTGTTTTTTTAGATTGCACATATAAGTGAAATCATGGGGTATCTTTCTCTGACTTCACTTAGCGTCCTACCCTCTAGGTCCATCTATTGTCGCAAATGCCAAGATCTCCTCCTTTCTATGACTAATACTCCGTTGTATGTATATACTACACTTCTTTTATCCATTCGTCTTTGGATGGACGGTCAGTTGCTTCCATATCTTGGCCATGGTAAATCAAGTTGCTGTAAACAGAGAGGTGCATATATCTTATCAAATGAAGGTTTTGGGGCTTTTTTGTATAAAGACCCGGTTACGGATTCACTGGATCATGTGGTAATGGTATTCTCGATCTTTTGAGAAACCTTCATTCTGTTCCTCAGAGTGGCTGCACCAGTGATGACTCTTCCACATCCTCGCCAGCGTGGGTTGGTTGTTTCTTGCCTTCTCAGTTTTGGCCATTCTGATGGGTGTGACGTCCTATCTCGTTGCTTTGATTTGCATTTTCCTGATGATTGATGTTGAGCATATTTTCGTGTCTCTGCTGGTCATCTGAATGTATTTGGAAAAATGTTTATTCAGGTCTTCTGCCCATTTTTGATTGGATTGTTTGGGGTTTTGTTTTTTTCTTTAGGTATTGTGTAAGTTCTTCATATATTTTGGATAACCTTTCATTGGATATATCACTTACAAAAATGTTCTCTCATTCAGTAGGTTGCTGTTTCATTTTGTTGATGGTTTCCTTTGCTGTGCTGAAGCTTGTATCTTGATGTAGTCCCAATGGTTTATTGTTGCTTTAGTTTCCCTTGCCTCAGGAGATCTATCTAGAAAAATGTCAAAGGCCAATGTCTGATGAGTACCTATGCTTTCTTCTAGGAGTTTTATGGTTTCAGTTCTCACATTGATGTCTTGAATCTTTTTGAGCTTGTTTTTAAGAATGTGGTCCAGGTACACCTGGGTGGCTGAGTCGGTTGAGCATCCGAATTCAACTCAGGTCATGATCTCAAGCTCAGGGTTCAAGCCCCACACCGAGCTCTGTGCTGACAGCTCAGAGCCTGGAGCCTGTTACAGATTCTGTGTGTGTGTGTGTGTGTGTGTGTGTGTGTGTGTGTGTGTGTCTGTCTCTCTCTCTCTCTCTCTCTCTCTCTCTCTGCCCCCCCCCCGTACTCTCTCTGCCTGCCCCCCCCCTCAAAATAAACATAATAATGTGGTCCAATTTCCCCAGCACCATTTATTGAAGAGACTGTCTTTTCCCTACTGTATATTCTTGCCTCTTCTGTTGTAGATTAATTGACCATATTAGTGTGTGTTTATTTTGGGGCTTTCTATTCTGTTCCATTAATCGGTGTGTCTGTTTGTGCCAGTGCCATACCGTTTGGATTACTACAGCTTCATAGTCTATCTTGAAATCTGGGATTGTGATATCTCTGGCTTTGGTGTTTAAGATTGTTTTTGGCTATTGGGTCTTTTATGGTTCCATACAAATCTTAGTATTAGTAGGTTCAGTATTACTAAAAGCCTGCTTTAGGCATTCCAATCTTCTCCTTTCCTTTAAAAGACTGAGAGAGGTTGTGTATAACATAGACCTTAGGAGTTGCACAACAAAGAGGAGCTTTTACGAGCTCATTGGCATGCATTCTCCTCTGGTCCTGGAAATAAGCCATAAATAAAGTTTGTGAGAGAGGGTGGGAGGGAGAGAGGACACGCACATGAGCGGGGGAGGGGCAGAGAGCCAGAAGCCCAAGCAGGCTCTGCACTGCCAGCACAGAGCCCACCGCGGGACTTGAACTCCCATGAGATCATGACCTGAGCCAAAACCAAGAGTCAGATGCTTTAACCCACCGAGCCACCCAGGCGCCCCTAGATCTTGCCTTTTTAAAATGGGGTTTAGAGAAAGCTTCCGAGGTCAGTTAGGTGGGATGAGAGTAACCCAGGGGAAGTGACTGCTGGTCACCGGTGCCTTCCAGGGGCTCCCTTGTCCTCACCCTTCCTCTGGGTTTGTTCTGGCCTTCTTGGTCCTGATTGTGGTTCCAGGCGTGTGGATTACTCTTGTCACTTTATACGCTTGCTGAGTCGTCTTGAAATCTTCCATATGGATGTTCTTGGACTCCTGGTTAATTTGGCCTAAAGCACAGGACACGTGAGGTGAATTAATCCCCTCCTTCATTGAGATGGCTTGTTTGGTTTCTCTTGCATGGCAATGACTTCAATTAAGGAAATTGTTCTTTGGCATGCAGGTTGTACTTACAGGATCAGGATTATATTACTATGCATTTTTAAACGTTTAAAAGTTGTGACATATTTGTGTTTCCTATGCTGGTGCCTATGTATTCCACAGAGGATGATTGAAGAATCATTGAAGATTGAAATGGAAAAAGAAATGGAAATGACTGTTGAAGAAACGAAAGACCAGCCTGTCTGTGGTGAAAATCCTTTAGAGAAGTACATGAGAATTCTTCAGCAAAATCAAGACCAGGAGTCTGCAGATAAGGTGCTGATGCTTTGGACCGGCTGTCTGTGGAAGGGGTGCCGGGGGATGCTTTGGTTTGTTTGAAGACCTTAGGACGAGAATCGGCCTTCTCCATCGGAGACCGCAAGTTGAGGCGTAGAAGATGCAAAGTTCAAATAGAGCCTTGAATCTCTTGGCCAAAATTCATCACTTTTGTTTGGGTAAAGATGGAAGAGATCTCTATGTGTCAAATTTGATAAAAGTTGACATGTGTCTCATTTTAAGAACAAAGAAAAAATGAAAGGTGTATTCATGAATAAAAAATGCAGTAGTGCTCTCTGAGACCTAAATACTTAAGTCTCAGACACTGGGTGTTGAGAATGGGTAGCAGGTGGTTTATTTTGATATACCTACTAAATTTGATGTTTAGAAGTCACCTCTTTTTCAGTTTCTTAAATGACCTTTATCTCAGAGTTGTTAGAGAAATGAAAGTATTGAATAAAATTCCTACATGTGTAATTTCAAAATTCTTTTTCCCTCTTGGTATCAGAGTTCAAAGGTGGTCAGAGAAGGCTCCCAAGTGGAAACACTGCCATCTAGCAACAAAGGCGAAAGGTATGGTTCCCCCAACGTGATGTTGCCTGCACAAACCATTGTGTGGTGGGTTGTGTCAGCCAAGGGAAGTGTTCAGATGTTTGAGTCTGCCTGTGAGAAATGAGTGAAACAATCAAAATTTAGGTACTTCAAAAAAAAAAAAAACAAAAAAAAATAACCTACAGCATCTTCTAATTTGTGAAATTGGTTCTGAAATAAATAGTAAGCAAGGGCACAAAGCCCACAGGGAAAGAATGAGAACATGATAAAGATCCCTGAATAAATTTAACAAAAATTTAATAAAAATATTTTATTTTTCCTTAATTTAGTTTCACAGGCTTTTCTCCCGAAGGGCCAGATGACTTCTGGTAACCATGTTTGCTGCTTGAGTGCCTTACCCATGTAATGTGACTTGAGGCCTATTGATTTTCTGTAACAACACAAAATCCTCAATAAAAATCGTACGTGAAATCCCATGTGATTGTGTTTCTCATAATTTTATTTGGGTTATAAACGAAAAATCATCTAGTCTGGCAATACCTCTTCAGGCTTTGTTTGACGCTAGAAGGAGCTGGGGGTGGTAGGTTTGTTTTCACCTCCCCATTTTTGTCTTGCGTGATCTGTATTCGAAAACTTACTGGCCAGGTTCCGGACCTACGTTTCGGAAGTCTCCTCTGTTGCTTTCCTCTCCAGAGTTGGGCTGCCTGCCCCCCCTGCCAAACAGGAGGCCATCTTCCCCACGCTCTCCTTCTGATCTGGCGCTGGAAATAGACACAGGTCTTTGCATCCCAGGCTCTAGAAAGAGTACGGTATCCCCTCCGGTCTTGCCTTTTGACATCTTTTTCTTAGGAACAAACACGACTCCTCCTTAGATGGTGATGGAGAAGGTGACGTTAGCCAAGCACTTTGTGTACCAGATACAACTTAAAACCTTGATATGTATAACCTCAATTCTTCGTCTCACCATATGAAACGTGTACTGGGACTATCCATATTTTACAGATGACGAAACATATGAGGCACAGAGGTTAGTGACTTGGCCAGGGTCTCCTAGCCATCAAATTGCAGAGCCGGGACGTGTGCCCCGGTGGGAGACCGGTGCCGCCTCCACGCTGGGCTGTTGGGGAACTGCTCCCGTGGAAGACCTCCCACAGCTTACAGCGGCTTGTCCGGTAGCTAGCCCTTTCCAGGGTGACCTTGAGGGACCACACAGGGAACAAAGGAGATAACTGTCCACTGATGCAGCACCCCAAAACTTCCCCAAGGGGAGGAAGAGGCTGACGTGCTGCCGTTCCGCTTTGTTGGTGCACACCGGCACCACAGTCTAGCGTCTGGTGTATGCAACCGCCTTGGAAGGAGTTCTCGAATGACACTGCCAGTATAGTCACCAAAAAGCGTACCTAGGACGGCTCTGAGGGTGACCAAGCACCCGGTTTGCCTGGACCAGAGAGGTTCCCTGGGACATGAGGCCTAACGTGCTAACCGATGGTCACCCAGCTCCTGATGTGGGGTGGGTTTGTCCGGTCTGCCTTTCCAGTGAGGTCCCAGAGACCCACTTCCCTTTACAAATACAGACTGGGCTGAACTGGTTTTGCCAGGGATTCTTACTAGGTCACCGAGTTCCATGACCGAGGGGGGGAAGGAGATTTTTTTTTTTTTTTTTTTTTTTTTTTTTGGTGTTTGTTACCGTTTGGGTGTCAAAGGAATCTTCCACTGAAGGGGACATTTTGGAGTAATAAGTTGTCCGGGCCCCTTCCTCATCACACTTAGCATATCAAGCCTGGAGTCCTGGTGCCACCAAGAAAGTGGCATCTTCTCTTTCAACACCACCTCACTGGGTCTTTTTTTTTTTTCCTCCAGCTTTCAGATAAAATGAACGTAGGACATCTTGTGAATCTTAAGGTATAGAAGGTGTTCAGGAGGGCTCTTTCAGAGGGGCACGTGCACTCCAATGTTGATAGCAGCGCTATTGACAATAGCCAAAGTATGGAAAGAGCCCAAATGTCCATCGACAGACAAAATGGTTAAGGATGTGGTAGATAGGTATACACGAGGCAGTCTTACTCCATGATCGAAAAGAGTGAAATCGTGCCATTTGCAACAACGTGGATGGAACTAGAGTGTATTAGGCTAAATGAAAGAAGTCAGAGATGAGACAAATACGTTATGATTTCATGGACGGAATTTAAGATACAAATAGGTGGATGTAAGGGAAGGGAAGCAAAAATAACATAAAAACAGGGAGACAAACCCTAAGAGACTCGTAAATACAGTGAACAAACGGTTGTTGGAGGGGTGTTGGGTCGGGGAGTGGGCTAAATGGGCAGGGGGCCTTATTAAGGAAGGCACTTGTTGGGATGAGCCCTGGGTGTTACAAGTAAGTGATGAATCACCAAATCTATTCCTGAAGTGATTATTCAACTTCATGACAACTAATGTGGATTTAAATTAAAAATCTTTTTTAAATATACAGAAGGTGTTGACATGGTAGGCTTACATCCCAGGCTTGTGTCAAATTCAAAAAGAAAGTTAGCAAACACCTGCATCATGTCCCATAATTTCCACTTACCCGTGAGAACATAGCGTCTCTCAAGTCTGTTACGATATCGTTAACCATAATCACTCTGCTGTCTGTTGGATTTTCTGAATTGACTCCTCTCATAAGTGGAAGTGAGTGCCCTCTGACCAACATCTCTTTTCCATTCTCCCCAGTTCCTGCTAACCACCATTTTAGTCTGTTTCTAGGAGTTAACCTTTTTGAGGTTTCCCTTAGTGAAGTCCATCCGTGTTGTTGCCAAAAAACAGGATCTCCTTTTTTTTCTCATGGCTGAATAACATTCCTTTGTGTATAGATATACCTTATCAGCTTTACTCATTCATCCCCTTGAAGGCCACTTAAGTTTCCATATCTTGACTATTGTGAGTAATATTGCCGTGCGCGTGGCAATCCAGATCTCTCTCCAAAATCCTGTTTTCATTTCCTTTGGGCAAGTACCCAGAAGGGACATTGCTGGATCATAGGATACTTCTAGTGTTTTACTTTTTTGAGTGAACCTCCCTACGGTTAATCACGGTGGCTGCCCCAGTTTGCATTCCCTCCAGCAGTGCACGAGGGTTCTCTTGTCCACATCCTCCCCAATGCTTGTTACTGCTGGTGTTTTTCATGATTACCATCCTAACGGTGTGACGTGATGTCTCGTTGTGGTTTTGATTTGCATTTCCTTGATGATTGACGTTGATCACCTTTTCATATATCCGTATACTGTCTTTTGAAAACTGTTGAGGGGCGCCTGGCTGGCTTAGTCTATGGAACCCCGGACCCCTGATCTCGGGGTTGTATGTTCAAGCTCCACATTGGATGTAGAGATGACTTAAATAAAATCTTTTTTAAAAAGTTCAGTTCCTCTGCCTATTCTTTATTTGGATTGTTTTCTGCTCTTGAGTCATAGGAGTTCTTGATATGTTTTGGCTATTAACCCTTTTAACCAGATACCTGGTTTGCAAACACTCTGTTCCACTCTCTAGGCTGCCTTTTCACTTTGTCGATGGTGCCATTTGCTGTGTGGAAGATTGCTAATTTGATGTAGTCTCATGTGTTTATCTTTGCTTTTGTTGCCTTTCAGTTTTGTGTCAAATTCAAAAAGAAAAAAAAAATTGCCAAGACTGATGTCGATGAGTCTTCCCCCTGTGTTTTCTTCTAGGAATTTTGTAGTCTTCAGATCTTATGTTCAGGTCTTCCCCCCCCCCCCCCCAAGTCTTTAATCCATTTGGAGTTGCTTTTTGTGTATGGTGTAAGATAGGGGTCCAGTTTCATTCTTACTCATGTGCCTATCCAATTTTCCCAGTACCGCTTACTAAAGAAACTACCCTTTCCCCCTTTCTTTTATATATCCTTGTATATTCTGGACTCATTTGTCATAATGGACTGTATATGAATGAGTTTATTCTGGGCTCGCTCTCCTGTTCCACTGTCTAGGTGTCTGTTTTTATGCCAATACCATACCGTTTTGATTATTAAAGCCTTGTACTATAGTTTGAAATCTGGAAGTGTGATACTTTGAGATGTATTTGTTCTTAAGATTGCTTAAGCTATTTAGGGTTTTATTTTGTTTCATACAAATTTTGTGATTTTTAAAAAATTTTCTTTTTGGAGAATGGAAGCAGGGGAAAAGGGGCAGAGAAAAAATCCTAAGCAGGCTCTACACTGAGGTCCTCCACGTGGGGCTTGATCCCATGACCTTGGGATCCTGACCTGAGCTGAAATCAAGAGTCGGATGCTCAATTGACTAAGCCACCAGGACACCCCCTTAATTTCTGTTTCTGAGGCTTCATTTTTAGTGTGTAGAAGCCCAACTGATTTCTGTATATTGGTTTTCTATCCTGCAGCTTTACTGAATTCACGTCTTGGTTTTAACGTGGTTTTCTAGTAGAATCTTCAGGGTTTTTTATATATAATGTTATGTCACCTGTAGATAGAGACCATCTTACTACCATTTTTTGATTTGGATGGCTTCTCTTCCTTGCCTAATTGCTCAGGCTTGGTCTTCAAGTATTGTGTTGAATGAAAGTGGCAAAGTTGGGGCATCCTTGTGTTGTTACTGATCTTCAAGGAAAAACTTAGAGCTTTCCACCGTTGAGTATATTAGCTGTGGGCTTGTTACATATGGCCTTTACCATATCGAGGCATGTTCCCTCTATACTCCGTTGAGAGTTTTTATCAGGATATTGAATTTGTGAAATGTTTTTTCTGCATCTAATGGAATGATTGAATGATTATTATCCTTCATTTTGTTAATGTGTTATACGACATTGACTTGCAGATGTTGAGCCATCCTTGAATCCTTAGAATAAATCCCACTTGATCATGGTGTGTAATCCTTCTAATGTACTGTTGAATTCAGTGTGCTAATATTTTGTTGAGGATTTTTGCATCTATGATCATCAGGGATGTTGACCTGTAATTTCATTTTCTTATAATGTCCTTAACTAATTTTGACATCAGGTTAATACAGGACTTGTAAAATGAGTTTGGAAGCGTTCCCTTCTGTTTTTTTTTAGTAGAACTCA
Source organism: Prionailurus bengalensis (assembly GCF_016509475.1). NCBI lineage: Eukaryota > Metazoa > Chordata > Mammalia > Carnivora > Felidae > Prionailurus > Prionailurus bengalensis. The sequence goes on from NC_057361.1 coordinate 10,579,194, forward strand.
TCATCTGGTCCTGGACTTTTTGTTGTTGTGGGAAGAGTTTTGATTTCTGATTTGCTCTCCTTACTAGTAATTGGTGTCTTCAGATTTTCTATTCATGGTTCAGTTTTGTTAGGTTGTGGGTTTGTAGGAAGTTATCCATTTCTGCTAGGTTTTCTAGTTTGTTTGGGTATTGTTGTTCATAATGGTCTTTTAGGAGCCTGTATATTTGTGTGGTATCAGTAATAATGTATCTTCTTTCATTTATAATTTTAAGTCCTCTCTCTTTTTCGCCCCCCTTGGTTAATCTAGCTAAAGGTTTTGTTTATCTTTACAAAATACCTAGCTATTAGTTTCATTGATCTTTTTTATGGTCTCTCTAGTCTCTATTTCATTTATTTCTGCTCTGATCTTTGTATTTCCTTCCTTAAGCTACTTTTGGGCTTAGTTCTTTCTGTAGTTCCTTGAGATGTAATAACGGGTTTTGTATTTAAGCTCTTTCTTGTTTCTTAATGTAGGCATTTACTGCTATAAACTTCCCTCTTGGAACAGTATTTGCTGCATCCCAGAAGTTTTGATACATTATATTTCCCTTTTCATTTATCTGAAGATTGTTTTTGATTTTTCTTCTTTGACCCATTTGTTGTTGAAAAACGTGTTGTTTAATCTCCCTGTATTTGTGTGTTTTCCAGCTTTATTCTTTTTGAAAAAAAATTTTTAACGTTTATTTCCGTTTTAAAGACAAAGTACAGGGGGAGGGTCAGAGAGAGAGAGAGGGAGACAGAGAATCTGAAGCAGGCTCCAGGCTCTGAGCCATCAGCACAGAGCCCGATGTGGGGCTGGAACCCACAAACCATGAGGTCATGACCTGAGCTGAAGTTGGACGCTCAACTGCCTGAGGTGCCCAGGTACCCTCCAGCTTTGTTTTTGTAATTGATTTTTAATTTTATGCCATTGTAGTTGAAAAAGATGCTTGATATGATTTCAGTCTCCTTAAACTTTTTGTTTTGTGGCCTAACATATGATGTATCCCGGAGAATGTTGTGTGCGTGCTTGAGAAGAATGTGTTTTCTCCTGTTGGTTGTGTGAAAATCCATAAAGGGAAACCTTACTTAGAATGGAGTTGGAAGGCCCTGTAGGGAGGAGCTCTCACACACATGAACTTTCCATCACCGCCTACTTCATTCCTGTGCCAGAAATAGTTCACTTTATTGCTCCAATAGGAGGAAGGAAGATTGTCTAAACAGCAGCAGCCTAGCCAATAAGAAACTGCCACAAATCAGCCGGTAAGTAACCATCACCACCCTAAACTCTTGCTTTTCTCCAATAGACTTTGAGCCCCTCCCAACTTCCTCCTTGTTCTAGAGTGATGTTCCTCTCCCTTGTTCTGCAGACTCTGCCTGTGGTTAACCATAGCTTGCAAGTTCTGAATTGCATTCCCTCTGCTATTCTTGCATAAACTCGTTTCGCTGGTAGAACAACTTGCTCTTTTAAGGTTGACATTACCTGGTGATCAGAAGTGGGATGTGAAGGAGATGAAGCCCTGAGGAACTAACGACCCTCCGAACTGTGTGCGATGCTCACATGAGCCGTTCGTGCCCTCTGATTACCAGTCGTCTTTTTCCTAGCGGTTGGATAGATCTCCTCTCAGACTCCTGCTCCCTCTCTTTGGTTCAGCTCCAACTTTAGCTGGGATCTGTTTTTGTTTTTAGGAAGGCATCACCCTTCCTGGGGAGTACTCTACAGTTTTTGTTTGTCCTGTTTCTGTTTGCTGCACCTTCTTGGTGAGTCACCTGTCGTGATCAAAAGGGGGAAACGCATGATTCCAGGTGTTTCAGAACAGCTGTTGGAAAAGGGTCTCTCATAGTTAAGACACTTTAGGGAATCCAAAAGCAAGCTAGGTTCGACCTAGTCCTTGGACCAGACTCTTGTGCCTTTCTGGAAAAATAGGCAAGTTTTTGGATACTTTGGAGTTGTAATAACTATTCTGGGGAAACTTTGACTTAGATAAATCCACCTTAAGGGGCACCTTAAAAGAGGATCCCAACCCTCTCAGAGACAACGGAGTACATTGTTTGGTATGCAGAAGCTTCTAAAAGCCAAGATGATTTCAAAAACACTCCTAAAAAGGATCCTTTACAGCATGCAAATAAAAATTTTTTCGTGAAAAAACAAAACAAACTAGCCATCTGAGCAGGTAACCTTAACTTAATCCATCTTCCACAAATACAGTTTGAATCCAGCTCTTGTTTTGAGTTTTCAGGGGCACCTGGGTGGCTCAGTTGGTTAAGCATCCAACTTGGGCTCTGGTCATGATCTCAGGGTTCATGGGTTCACCTCGGGCTCTATGCTGACAGTTCAGAGCCTGGAGCCTGCTTCCCAATTCTGTGTCTCCCTCTCTCTCTTTGCCCCTTCCCCTCTCATGCTTGCTCTCTTTGAAAAACAAATAAGCGTTTAAAAGAAAATTAAAACTTTTGAGTTTTGTATTTGAAATGTGGCTAAGGTTTTTTGTGAGGGTTTTTTTTTTTTATGTTTTTTAAACGAAAGCTCTTACGATCTCTGTTTACCTATGTGGATGTCTTTATTTTTCTACCTATAGGTAGTATTGCCAAAATCAATTTGTAAAGAACTCTATTTAAATCGGCTTAAAGAAAAAAAAAAAACATATGTAAATTAAGTAAACCCAAATGTTTTCTGGGTTCACATGATCCGGGATAATCAATAAGTAAAAGCTAATTGAAGTTTGTTGGTTTAATTAAGACTAACATGCCTTAGAATTCTCAACATTGAGGAGCATGTAGGTGGCTCAGTCGGTTAAGCATCTGACTTCAGCTCAGGTCATGATCTCGCGGTTTGTGGGTTCGAGCCCTGCATTGGGCTCTGTGCTGACAGCCCGGAGCCTGGAGCCTGCTTTGGATTCTGAGTCTCCTTCTCTTTCTCTGCCCCTCCCCCACTCGTGCCCTGTCTCTCAAAAATAAGCATCAAAAACTTTTTAAAAAACAGATTTCTCAACACTGACTATAATGCAAACATGTTGTCTCTCTTACAAAGTCTGTCAGTAAGAAAATTCACCTGAGGTGATGGGTGCTGGTGTCCAATGTCTCATGAAGTTTTTTGTGCGTAATTTGAACCTAATTGGCGGGGACAGTATTGCGGTAGAGGTGGACCCCCTCCCTAAGGAACGTGGCGAAGGCCTCCTCAGAACAAGGAAGGCAACGTGGCCCAATTAACTCCCATACACGAATGCCTGGCTCTGACACGACTCTCTAACGTGGACTGTGTCCAGCTGGACTACGTGTCACCGTATATGGGAGACAAAGAAGTAGAAATTGCATAAAAGGTTACACCCCGACGTGCTCGGGGCTCAGCCTTTTTGGGGTCTTTGCCTGCTGAGCCCGTGCCTGCAGGAATAAAGCTGCTTGCTGGGAAGAAGAGCCTCTGTGTTTGGTCTCACTGTGCGAGCATCCTGCTACGTGTCTTGGGGGCTCGCTTCCAGGATTCAACGACGATGCTTTCCCCCTCCTCTGTCACCCTGGAGTGTGAACCTCGGAGCGCTGGGAGACGACACCTCGCCTGGCGCCAGCGGACCGCTTGATCCATAGGCGACCGGCCCCTCCCGGTGCGGAAGCACAGCGGAACCCGTGAGGCCCGGGAACTGGCTCAGTGAGTGCTGCCCAACAGACTGGTAAGAGCCCGGTTCGTTTTTGCACACCTGCCCCTAAGAGGCAGAAGGAGAGCCTGATCCCTCCTCCCAGAGTTGCCCGAGTAGGTCCATAAGGAATAAGGAACCGAAACCTCAATTCGAAGGCGCTGGGTGGCGGGGTGGAGTCGCTGTGTGACTGTGTGTGAGTGAGACGGACAGCCGAAAGGTTCCGACCCGACCGAAGGCCAGAGCGAGTATTGAGTCCCGGTCCAGGGTTCCGTGGCGACCTCGTACGGTTTAAGGTGGCGTTAGACTTCCTCAGGAGTGTGATCCGGGTCAGGGCTTGATACTGAATCCGCCAACGCTAAGAGGCTCCTGAAATCTCTCCTGGAGGATGGCGAGTCCTGGCCTCCAGAGGGAGGTGTTCAGTACAGTACTTATAGTTAGATCTGTGTCGTAGGAGACAGGGTAGATGGTCAGAAGTTCCCTAAGTGCAGGTGTTCTTTGCCTGAAAGGGGCCAAGAAAGGCAAGTATTTGCAGACTCACCCCCTGAGGCCTCTCCTCAGGAAAAGCCACCTATTAGACCCTTATGCCCTCCTTATCCAGGAATACCAGGGATTAAAAAAAAAAAACTTCTCCCCCTGAAATCAAGGCCCGTTCAATGTATCTATTGACTGAAATGCCTCATGATGGATTTGGCCCCATAAAGGTTCCATTTCAGCAAATAAAAAGGACCAGGGCAAATTTTCAGACAACCCTGATCAATATATACAAGTATTCTAAAACCTAACCCATGTTGCTGAAAAAAGAAAACAAACCCCCCCAAAACTCAGGATACTTGGATCTGTTAAGAAACATGCTTTATGCTTAACGATTCGAAAGTTGACCATCTCAAGATTTCTGATGTAACAGATAATTCATAATTGGTTACTACTTAGTTTCCCCTGGAGACGAAGGTTTCTTTTTTTTTTTTTTTTTTATTAAAAAAATTTTTTTTTTCAACGTTTATTTTTTGGGACAGAGAGAGACAGAGCATGAACAGGGGAGGGTCAGAGAGAGGGAGACACAGAATCGGAAACAGGCTCCAGGCTCTGAGCCATCAGCCCAGAGCCTGACGCGGGGCTCGAACTCATGGACCGCGAGATCATGACCTGGCTGAAGTCGGACGCCCAACCGACTGCGCCACCCAGGCGCCCCGAGACGAAGGTTTCTAAGAGTTAAAATTCTGCTAAATATAATTAAGACTGATAAAAATAAGGAAACTAACTATGTAGAAAAATGGGAGATATGTAAGAAAGATAGAAGGAATGGGAATACATTTTTGTTGAAAGTAAAAGAAAGTAATTTTGTCCTAGATGAGTCTGGTTGTTGGGAGAAAAAGGGCTTTGGTCAAAATCTGAAAGCAAAGGCAAGTTGTAGAAGGTTTGTGAAGGGAAATCTTTGGAAAGAAATTTTACATGTGGTCAGGACGGACTAAGGTTAAAACGAATGGATTTTAAAAGTGCACTGGGATGAGATTAAAATTCTGCTTTACTTTGTTAAAAAGGCAAAGGTTTCTTGAAATGTTGGTATGTTTTTGAAAAAAAAAAAAAAAGTTTTTTTTCCCCCTTTTGTCTGCCCAAAAAGATGGAAGAAAATTATTTTAACCTAAAGGGCAGGACAGCACACCCTTTTGAGTTAACTGAGGCCTTGGTTGAAATTGCCCCTCCTTGAATCCAAAGGCTGGGGAGACGGTGATGATGTCCTCACTGCCAGCCTCCAAATGTTCCACATTTGTGTTCTCTCTGTTTAGCACGGGAACGGATGCCTGTGCTGTGTGAGGGATAGGTGACTACCATATATAAAAGGCTTTTCCTGGGTTACATAGGAGCCGTTTTGCCACTCTTAGCCCAGTGTATGCCAATTTGTGGCCACCTAGATACTCTAAAACGGATATCCACATGGCTGGAACATATTTATGTGGGCACTGTTGAAAAAGGCAAGGGAATAGACCTCGACTTTGGTCCTTTTGGCCCCCTTGACGGCCAATTTTATCCTTAAAAAAAAAAAAATGGTTTTCACGAGCCTTCTAAAATATGTTTGTAAAGAGGATTAGTGTTGGGCCAAAACAAAATTAGCGCGTCGTTCTACAACCAGGGAAGTCTTCCCTGGTCACAATCGATACCCCCCGAAGTCCTGTAGGCGGAAGACAGAGGGATAGGAGAAATCAGGGAAGACCGGATCAGCTCTTGGAGGTAGGGTCAAGCCTGGCTAGGAGCAACTGCTCCCAGCACCTCTCTAGACTGACAAAATTCAGGGTCAGGAGATGAGGCTTCTCCTGGCCAGCTCTGGAAAACGAAGATAAGGGACAGTCTCCTCCTCCTTTTTCCTCTAGATGGGCAATTGCCCAGCCGAGGCCAATACTCCTTTGGGACGCATTCTGAAAAATTGGGATGATTTTGATCCATAAACTCTGGGGAAAAAAAACCAAAACAAGACAACTCATTAATTATCATGGGGCTGGGGGTCCTATTAGGGAACTTCCAGTTTCCTACTGGGGCCCAGATTCCATCCCAAGATCCTAATTGGAACGATGACCATCCCATTAAGAAATGGTATTGCCACCACTTCCCAGCATGTGCTTTAGAGAAATTAAGGAGGTCTAAGGTTAAGCCCTTTATGCTAAATTAGCCACTTTTTTTTTTTTTTTATAAACACGGAATGAGAGCCCAAATGGCTTCCTGGCGAGGTTGAGGGAGACTCTCATTAAATATATGGCTATCTCCCCTGACACCCGTGAGACTGAGACGATTTTAAAGGACAAATTTGTCACTCAGTTGGCCCCGATACTCAGAGGACACTGCAAAAATTGGCTGTTGTCCTGGAAGGAACCCTAAAAGAGCTGTTACGACCTACCATTCGGGTATATTACAACCGAGATCAAGACGGAAAAACAGGAAATGAGGCTTAAAAAAATCTGAGGCCTTAGTCGTGGCCTTAAGCACTATGTCAGATCAGACTTTCCAAGCTCCTGGCTGCAAATGCCACTTATGTGGCCAGTCAGGGCACCGGAAACTAGACTGCCCTCCGAAGGGATGACAGAACTCAGAGCCCTGCAAGCCATGCCCCTTGTGTAGAGACCACCACTGGAGGTGGGAATGCCCTCATGGACCTCTATATGCGAGGCTCAGATAGCCAGTGTTCCTGGAAGGGACTGATGGGCCCTGGGGGTCTTCGGGGTGGCTCCCAGAACCAAGTGTCTATTGGAAGCCCGGAGCCTCTGGTAACTCTGGAAAATTCAGGTCACCAAAAAGCCAGTTCATTTCCTTCTTGGTGCCGGGAGCCACCTTTTCTGTCCTCCTCCTTTCCAACCCCTCACCCCCCCTCTGGAGGAACCCGCTCACTGTCGTTTCGTCCGCCCCTCCCGCAGGAAAGGTAGCCGAAGCGGGTCCCTGGATTGACCACAGCAGAGTGGAGCCGGCATCTCGAAACTGGGAGTGCGTTCCTGATGCGTCCACGCCGTGCGCGCTGACCCCACGGAAGCAGCAGTCGGCCGCTCCAGAGGCTCCGGGAGACTGCAGCCCTGCCCTGGTCACTCTGGAAGCCGGCTGATCCACGCGCGGCAGAAGCTCGAGAAATCGGCGGTCCGGTAGAACGAATCGACTTCCTTATTTTCTGTAGGTTTCCTTACTGTGATGCACTATCACCCCTTGTTCCTCACTGGTATGGTGATTCTCGCTCTACTCTTTGCCATAGGACGGGCTGAGCACCCCCTGGCCGGCTGGAAATGTGGTGAGAAATTTCTGTGAACGCTCCCCTTCCTTTTGTGGACAGGATACTTCGTTGGTACCAACACGGGGAAACAATGGCTGTAGGAGACCAGAAAATGCGATTCCCACGGCCCTCAGAGTAAACCAAAATGCCCCAAGTCCTACTATCAGGGCTCGGCTTCTCAAAAGTTCAATTCTTGGGAAAAAAAGCCTGTCTTGCCTAATGGGGAAAAAGTTCATTGTGGTCTCTGTTAAAAATGTAACATGCCTAGACCAAAGATTTTACAACTCAACTGCCCGGAAAACCCAATGGTGGGGGACCCCAGATCACCCTGAGCCACATCCCCGCCCCTTGTTTAACTTCTCTCCTCTCCAAGAGGCCTAGACAATGTCAACGCAGCCGTCAGATGGCGGGTGGCAGGTGGACTAGACTGGATATGTGGAAGGACACGTAGTACTCCCCTCAGTCTGGTCAGGGTCATATGTGCTAGAAACTAATCGTCCATCTTTCTTCCTGCTCCTACTTGCCAGAGGGAAACATTTGGGAGCCCAAGTGTATGGGGACAGAGAGACTCAAATCAAGCTGCGTGCCTTACACATTGGCGATTAAAAAGATAATAAATGGCCTCCCGAGCGTATAATCCGATAGTATGGCCCTGCCGCCTGGGCAGAGGACGGGGCCTGGGGCTGCCGCACCCCCATTTACATGCTAAACCGCAGAATCAGACTGCGAGCGGTTGTAGAAATGATCGTCAACGAAACTGCCAGGGCTCTTAGCTTCCTAGCCAAGCAGCAAACCCAAATGTGCAATGCCATCTATCAGAATCGCGTGGCCTTAGATTGATTACCTGCTTGCTTCTGAGGGAGGAGTCTGCGGAAAGTTTAACCAGAGCGACTGCTGCCTACAGATGATGAGGGAAAAGTCCTAGAGGACATCACAGATCGAAGGAGAAAGGTTGTCGATGTCCCCGTCCAGACCTGGAACAGTTGAAACCCGGGGGAGTTATTTGGGGGATGGTTTTCAACTCTCGGGGTGGGGGGGGGGGGATTCAAAACCCTCACAGGTGTTAATCTCTTGATTTTGGGTGCTTTCTTAATCCTACCTTGCCTAACTCTCTTGGTTATATGGTCTGTCTCTAGCCTCATTGAGGCAATGGTCAAAAGGAAAGTGGTCGGGGCGCCTGGGTGGCTCAGTCGGTTGAGTGTCCGACTTCGGCTCAGGTCATGATCTCACAGTTCGTGAGTTCGAGCCCCATGTCGGGCTCTGTGCTGACAGCTCAGAGCCTGGAGCCTGTTTCAGATTCTGTGTCTCCCTCTCTCTCTGCCCCTCCCCCGTTCATGCTCTGTCTCTCTCTGTCTCAAAAATAAATAAATGTTAAAAAAAAAAAAATTAAAAAAAAAAAAAAAAGGAAAGTGGTCACGCATGTGATCATGATGTGGAGATATAAACCTCTAAACCAAGATGATGCTCTTGGACCTAAAATAGGGGGTCCCTCCCTAAGGAACGTGGCGAAGGCCCCCTCAGAACAAGGAAGGCAAAGTGGCCCAATCAACTCCTATACACGTATGCATAGCTCCGACACGACTCTGTAATGTGGACTGTGTCCAATCAGACTATATGTGTCACCATGTATGGGAGACAAAGAAGTAGAAATGGCACAAAAGGCTGCACCCTGCTGGGCTCGGGGCTCAGTTTTTCGGGTTCGAACCCACTGAGCCCATACCAGCAGGACGAATAAAGAAAGCCTTGGCGTCCTGTCTCTCTCTCTCTCTCTCTGTAAGAATCCTGCTATATACTGGGTTAACGTAAATGATGTAATTTCATTGAATACCTGGATAATTTTTTAAGCAGGATAAAATACTAAAACATTAGTTACTGAACACAGATTTATCCAGTTAGGGCTTCTTCTTACAAAGACCCCCAAAATATTGGGGTCTGTTAGTAAAATGTGCTGAGAAAATTTTCTATGAGAAAAGCATGTTTCTCGAAATAATGAAACGTATTCATAAATTTCAGCCCACAATTGCTTACGTTTTAGTTTTTGCTGGGAATTAAGGATTCTAAGGGTTAAGAATTCTAAATGGATGTAAAGTGTAACTGTTGGAGACAATAAAGATGAAGGAAGAAAACCACTGTAGTTGAACGGTGTGCAGATGATGGGGCTTTGGAGTGGTGGGGATTCGGAGCCGATGGCCAAGAAAGAATTCTTGCAACGTCTTTGGTGCAAAAAAGGTGATTTTATTTTATTCAATTTTTTTTCAACACTTAATTATTTTTGAGACAGAGAGAGAGAGCGAGCGAGCATGAGCAGGGGAGGGCTGGAAAGAGAGCGAGAGGGAGAAACAGAATCCAAAGCAGGTTCCAGGCCCCGAGCTGTCAGCACGGAGCCCGATGTGGGCTTGAACCCATGAACCGGGAGATCCTGACCTGAGCCAAAGTTGGATGCTTAACCGACTGAGCCACCCAGGTGCCCCCGAAAAGGTGACTTTATTGAAGCCTGAGGACAGGATCACTGGGCAGAAAAAGCTGCCCTGGGGTTGTGAGGACTGACTGATTATACACTGTGGAGTTGGGGGAGGTAAAGAGAAAATGGAGGCCTCCAGAGGGACTTTGATATGCTAAAGAGGACTCTTAAGATGCCAGGGACCTTGCCATTGTCAAGTTAAGGTCGTTTTCCCTCTAGTAAGGCATTAACACTAGGAAAGTAGGGGATTCCTGGAGAAATGTTCTACTCTGTACCAATGGGCTGCAGGTTATAACGAAACTTAATTTTACCTGCCATTCCCTTCTTGCCTTAGTTCCCCACCTCACTATGGAGGGGAGGGTGATGTTGGGGCTCCGGGAAACGGAGTCTATAGGGTTCTGGAGATCAGGCTATTGGTAGGATTGCCTTTTTCTTGTAATTTACTAAGACATTTGTAAACTGATGGAGACGTTGTCCTGTATGACTGTGATCTCTTTCAGTTAACCATTGGTCTTCTGTCCTGTACTCTGTTCTAGGGCAGCCAGGAGTGTCTGAGGAGTGTCCCACACATCCCACGGGGAGGGGAGGGGACTAGGGGGGGCTAGCTTGTGCTGGGCCCTCAGCCTGCCTTATGCTCCCTCATCACAAACCTTTTGGTATTCTTGTCAAACTTCTCTAAAATTTGAAACGAAGTTTTTTTGACCTCAAACTAATAAGAATTTCTAGAGGGTCCCTGGAACACCTCAAAACGTTCTCTCTTTATAAAAAGAGAGATGTTCTACTAATTAGGTGTATTTGTTTTGTTAAATTACATGGGAAGCATTGTCAAATCAGGAATATTAAGCCTTCTTTATTTTGCGTTTGTATAGGTGTGAATATGCGCGTTCCAAAAATTACACGAAGTTTAAAAAATTCTGTATCCTGGTACAATGTTAGTAGTCATAATTTTAAAATGTATGTCACAAAATGAACCAAATTTACTTATCAATTGCATCACTTTTTTTTTGTAGGTGTAGGTGTGAACTTTTTTTTTTAAGAAAATTTTTTTTAACATTGATGTTTGAGAGAGAAAGTGGGGGAAGGGGAAGGAAGGACACAGTTCGAGGGTGACAGAGTATCCAAAGTGGTCTCTGGGCTGAGAGCAGTGAGCCCCATGCAGCACCCGAACTCACGAACCGTGAGATCATGACCTGAGCCAAAGTCGGATGCTTAACTAACTGAGCCACCCAGGTGCCCCTCTTTTTTTTTTTTTTTTAATGTTTATTTCGAGAGAGCGTGCGTGTGTGTGCACCCACATAAGTGGGGGCAGAGGGAGAGGGAAAATCCCAAGCAGGCTCCGCAGGGTTAGTTCAGAGCACAATATGGGGCCCAAACCTACAGTGAGATCATGACCTAAGCTGAGCGCCCCCAAGCGCCCCTGTGTGTGTGAACTCTTTTCAGATCTTTAACTGTGGCCATTTTCAAGTCCGTTGTCATTGACGGTTACTGTTTTGTTCTGATGCTTTTACAACGAATGTTTCTACAGGAGTGCTTCATCTTCAAGGAGGTTCATGAGAAAGGAATTTGCCAGGTGCTCTAGAATACAGGGATTTGATTCCTTTAAGATCATAACACCGAGCTGGGTAAGAATTTCTAAAACTAATGAAAACTGATTGCTTTAATGCTTTGTCTTCCTGATGTAAAGGCCCCTTGCCTTTCTTCCCCCCCTCTCCTTTTAAGCTCTCTATAACTTAAAACAATTTGGTAACAATGACTGAAGCATTTAGATATTTTTTTCTCTACCTGAACCCTCCAGAATTCTGAAACTCTTATTAAATATTCTCATTTTTCCTGACAGTATATTTTTGGAAGTTCAGTGAGAATCTGTTCTTTTTGTGTGAGGATATCCAATGCACCTAGCCTCTGCTGCTTTTGATCCACAGCTAATAAAAAGGGATATACTTCAGTTTTGCAAAAGCGCAAGCAAACCCATTGTGAATAATCCCACTCTGGTAGGACAGTCTTCCACGGTGTACTCCTGGCACGATGTGCACGTCGTCATAATGTGCAGCCCAGAGATTTCGTGTATTGGGAAAGACCTCTCCAGAGAGACTCTGCAACCCCAAGGAAAGGCCCTATCAGGGACTATGGACGGATGTTCGTGATGCCTAACTTCGAGGAACATACGCTTGGATCCACGTATCACATGGAAGAAGGTGCCAAACCCTGAGTGGACGCACACCATCCGGTGACCAGAAAGCAAAGATTCCCAGAAGCTGAAACACATGAAGCTGAATGAGACTGCTCTCCCAAGGCGACCATGATGTGGTTCAAAATGGGGTTTGGGAACCAATAGCCAAGAAGGAATTCTTGAGACATTTTCGGTACAAAGGGGTGGTTTTATTAAAGCCAGGGGCAGGGCCCGTGGGTGGAAAGAGCTGCCCTGGGGTTGAGAGGAGTGAGTGATCATATACTTTGGTGCAGGGGGAGGTAAGGACAAGGGAAGTTTCCAAAAGGATTTGTTTTTAAGTTTGTTTATGTTGCAGGTGGCAGTGTGTATGGGGGGGAGGGGGGTGGGGGGTGGGGAGAGAGAAAGACAGCATGTGCCGGAGGGGCAGAGAGACAGATTCTCAAGCCAGCTCTGCACTGTTAGCCTGGAGCCCTACCGGGTCTCGAACTCCCAAACCATGAGATCATGACCAGAGCTGAAATCAAGAGTTGGACTGCCTCACGGACTGAGCCCCCCAGGCACTCCCCAAAAGGATTTTCATATGCTAAAGAAGCCTTACAGGATGCTGGAGGCATGGCTCCTGTCAAGCTTCGGGTCGTTTGGCCTCTAGCAAGGCAATGACCTAAAGACCATACAGGGTTCCTGGAGGAGAATGTCCCACTCTGCCTGCCCCAAGTATCCGTCAGCGGGCTGCACGTTATCAGGGAATTTAATTTTCTCCTTTGCCTTCGTTCCCCACTTCAACTAGACCAGGCCAGTACGCCTTTTTCTTGCTGTCTGTCCCTTCTTATTCCTCCCTGTCCGACTGTTGAATGTGCCCCGAAACTCCGATAGGTTCATGATGTTGGCGATCCCTTGGTGTTACCTGTCACAGAGTGTCTTCAGTCCCAGATGCCACTGTTGACGGTACCTGCAGGTCTATGGGGGTTACCTGTCGGATGAGGCTGTTTACAGCTAGGTGCTCTCATACCTTGTGTCAAACTTTCTCCAACCACGGCCACACCGGTTCAGCCGAACACTTCCACGTTTGCCGATCGTGTGACATTTGCGCCCCCCCCCGCCCTCCCCCCACTTTGTTTTCCTTGCCTAAATTCAATCTGTTCCCCTGCGAGGGAGGTACACATGGGCTCCTTCTTCCTTGCAAGGCTTTCAGAAGAGCCCCTTTCAGGACGAGATGGCACCTCCCAGAATGTCAGGCCGGTTCCTCTGATTCCCGGCTCGGAAAGCTCACTCGGGGAATCCTGGCGAAAGGATGGGTCAGTAGGCAGACCCTAGACGAGGACCTCCGTAATCCGCGTCGCTCTCCCTCCCGTCTGCAGCGGACGGCATTGCCACGGGCCTAGCAATGCTCACACAGCTGGAGGGCAACGCTGATTGGGAGCTTTCACGGTCCCTGTCACCATCCATGATAAATCACAGGCCTCCCGTTGTCCCTCCCCATCCACACTCCGTGGCCACCTGAGCCGGGGACTTGCAGGAGGCGGCGCACGTGACTGCAGGTAGACCTCCGCGGGAAGAGCTGCTCCACGCCGCGGCCACAGCAGCGAGCCGCCCGATAGTGACCACTTGACTCCGTGGGCTGAAGGAGGTGGGGGCAGGTGCACAGGCCTCGGTTACCTGCTTGTGGCAAATTCTGCCTGCTGCACGGGGGTCGATGCCTCTGGAGGGGTAGAAATCGGATCGTGCAAAGCCAGCGTGGTCCTTCGTTCAGCTGGCTACCTCCAGGCCTAGGGTCAGGGTTGAGAACCATAATCCAGTTTGGAATTGCCCTCCTACGTTCAATTCTCCGTATCATTCAAGTTTTGTATCCGTGGCCTGTCAAACCTTTGTAGAAATGATGGACCCGGTAAGGTAACGCGGGCTCAGTGCTCCGAGCTAATCTCCAGATAGAGACTTGGGATGGGCAATGCCTGAGCGTTCTCCCTCCTAACCTTGTCACTCAAACGTGACCTTAAGTGGTTTCTAACTGCTCTGCACTTTCCCTCTGATTTGGGACAGGATAACCAGGTAAGGTCCCAAGGGACAAAAATTACCAAATACAGAGAACTCAACTCTTGATCACTTAACGCTTTTGGAGAAAGATCTTGATTTTTTTTTTTAACGTTTGTATTTATTTACGAGAGAGAGTGTGCGCGAGCAGGGTAGGGGCAGAGAGACCAGAATCCAAAGCAGGCTCCAGGCTCGGAGCTGACAGCACAGAGGCCGACCAGGGACTTGAACTCAGGAGCCACTGAGATCATGACCTGAGCTGAAATTGGAGGCTTAACCGACAGAGCCACCCAGGCACCCCAAAGGGAAACTTGATTTAGAATGGAGTCAGGAAGGCCTAGAGGGACGCTCTCACACATGAACGTTCTGTCACAGCTTCCTTCGTATTCCCAGGTGGGCCCAAGTTCCCTTTACTGCCTCGGCAGGAGGAGGGTTTTCTCCTTGCCCACCAGTCGCCTGGCAGGTGCGAAACCGGGCACCGGCCTGAACTCTGGCTTTCCCCCAAGAGACTGTGGCTCAAAGCGGCCCCTCCTTGCTACCTCCTTTTCCCTCTGTAATGTTCCTCTCCTTTGTTTTTCAGACTCTATGGTTCGCAGTAGTTTGGGTGTGCCAAATCGCAATTCTTCTGCTATTCCTGAACAAACTAATTTTGCTGGTAAAATAACTTGCTGTTTTATTTTTAAGATGAACAGATGGAATGTTCTGTAAATGTCTGTGAAGTCCATCTGGTCCAGCGTGTTGTAGAAGTCCAGTGTCTCCTGACTGCTTTTCTGTCTGGATGATCTCTCCGTTGTTGAAAGCGGGGCACTGAGGTCCCCCGCTGTGACTGTATCGCTGCCTAGTTCTCCCTGGAGCTCTGTTAATGTTTGCTTGATACGTTTATGTGCTCTGATGTTGAATGTATCAATGTTTACAAACGCTCTATTTTGGGATCAATTTACCTTTTAACGATTACATGACGAAGTTGTCTCCTGTGACAGTTTTTGGCTTACAGTGTACTTTGATACGTGTACAGCTACCCGTGCTTTGGGCTATTTGCATAGAATACCTTTTTCCATTCCTGCACTTTTGCAGGAATGTGTCCTTAAAGCTAAAGTGTTAAGTAGGCCGCATATCTATGGCTTTTGCTTTTTTGTCCGTTCGACCACTCTGTCTTGATTGGAGAATTGAGTCCATTTACATTTAATTATTGATAGGTATGAAATTCCCATCACCGTTTTTGTGGTTTTCTGTTTATATTTTTAAAACGTTTATTTCTGAGTGAGAAAGAGACACAGAGCATGAGCAGGGGAGAGGCAGAGAGAGAGAGGGAGACACAGAACCCAAAGCAGGCTCCAGGCTCTGAGCTGTCAGCACAGTGCCCGGCATGGGGCACAACCTCACAAATGGTGAGATCATGACCTGAGCCAAAGTCGGATGTCCAACCGCCTGAGGCACGCAGGCGCCCCTGATGATTTTGAGTAGTGGTATGCTTAAGATTCATCTTCTGTGTATCTACTACAGGTTTTTGCTTTGTGGTTACCAAGGAGCTTACATAAAATGTATGTTTAACAGTCTTTTTAAGCTCCTAACAACTTTGAACATAGACCAATGCTCTGCATTTATACTCTCCCCCCGCCATTTTTTTTTAAAGTAGCCTCCACGTCCAATATGGGACTCAAATTCACAATCGTGAGGTCAAGAGATGTTCTACTGACTGAGCAAGCCGGGTGCCCCGTCCCCCATTTTGGGTTCTTAATACTCATTAGCAAATTATCATATAGTTATTCTTAATACTTTGGTCTCTTAATATTCATCCTAGAGTTGTGATTTACCCAACCTCATACATTAGAGTATTCTGAATTTAACTGTATGTTTACCTTTACCGATGAGTTTTATAGTTTGATAGGTTTTCCTGTTGCTAATTAGCCTGTTTTCATTTCAGCCTGAGGAACTCCCTTTATCATGGAAGGCTGGTCTAGTGGTGCTGAACTCCTTGAACCCTTGCTTGTCTGGTACTCTCTTGGTGTCTCCTTCAGTTCAGAAGCACAACCTTGCAGGTATAGTGTTCTTGGTAGTTTTTTCTTCACCAATTTGAATGTATCATGCCTCTCCCTTCTGGCCTGTGACATTTCTGCTGAAAACCCCACTGCTAGTCTTATGGGGTTTCCCTGTACGTTACAAGGTTTTCTTTTTCTGCTTTAAGACTCTGTCTTTTAATTTTGACACTTCAATTGTAATATGACTCGGAGTGCATTTCTTTAGATTGATATTTTTTGGAACCCTTCAGGCTTCCTGGCTCTCTGACAGGAGGAATTATACTGGCCTCTCTTCCAAGTTGGTTGATCCTTTCTTCTGTTTGATCTAGTCTGCTGTTGAACCCCTGTACTGAATTTTTCAGTTATCGTGTTCAGTGTGATTTGATACTTTTTAATATGTTCTCTTTGTTGAAATTTTCAGTTTGTGTGTTGTTTGGACCTCTCCAAGCATCGATGGAACTTAATTTGAACCCTCAGGTAAGTCACTTTAAGGTCATTTTTAACACTTATTTTCTGAGAGAGTGTGAGCAGGGGAAGGGCAGAAAGAGGGACAGACAGAATCCGAAGCAGGCTCCAGGCTCTGAGCTGTCCGCACAGAGCCCGACACAGGGCTCGAACCCACTAACCGTGAGGTCATGACCTGAGCTGATGTTGGACGCTTAACCGACCGAGCCACCCAGACGCCCCAAAAGAGGAAATGCATCTTTTCAGATGGCTTTGGATGCATGCCGTGTGATGTGGGAACTCCCCTGTAGGCTTTCCTGCTCCCCCCCTGGACAAGGACCTCTGAATGCATCTCTGTCCACATCTTCCCCAGGTAGGTGAAGTTCACCTATCAAAACAGTGAGGAAGGCTAGGACACGGTTGGGGAAAAGGACTTTGCCAAACCTGACTTCACTCATGAACTGTGAGAGCAGGAGCTGAGGCAAAACCGAGTGGGACGCTAAAGGCACCCCAGTTATCATTCTTTAATGGGCTCGTGGCTTTATTTTCATCTCTTAAAAAGTCAAGTTCACAAGGTAAAACTAGAGAAATGAAAAATCGCTCCTCTGCCTTCTAGAGGTTCCAATACTTCGTGGTAGGATTACTGTCATTAACTAAAAGATTGCATGCGATCTTATCTAGACAGGATTTATACTTAGCTAATTGTTCAGGGGACTCCTATAACAATCGCACAAAATGCCACAGAAACAGGAGGTATTAGGGCGTGTGGCAAAGAGCACCCTCATTGGGCTCCTGATGGTTCTCCTGCCGAGCCTAGGGAAGGGTGATGATCCTGAGGTGGCACCTCATTTAGAAAGGCAAGGTCTCAGGGGACAAGAGCTGATGCTCAGAAAGGTCAGGTGAAGAAAATCCAAATGCAGACTCGTGCCAACAGGGAAGTAGTTTCCAGCAGCAGAGCTTAGTTTGTTACTTGGGGTTTTCATTTGACTCTGCTTAGAGAGTACCTGCTGGATCGAGATCTTTTACCATTCCCGCATACATCTCCTTTCAGTAGACTTTGACACTTTGGGTTTGTACAGGAGCCACGGGTGCCCAGACCCTTAGGAAGGATGGTCCTTGTTCTTACTTTCCCCAAACCTGAGCTTCGTGTTAACCCCGTACCTATAATTGCTTTCGTTTGTTGAAGTGTCCGTACTTCACAGAACTCTAGAGCTGTCGGTAGCATTTTCATAGAAACGTGATGTCCATACACATGTGAAATGTCGATGATGCGTACTGTTTAAAAATGACACCGTACTGCAGACACAGAAAGATAGTATTTTATGTATGGTAAAAAGGCAAGTGAGTGAAGCTATACTTTTATTGCATTACTCTTAGTACATCCACAACTATTTCCACCTAAATAGATATTTAAAATAAGCATACACAAGTATTGACTATTATCTACAAATATTTATTGTAACACTTGAATAGAACTACAGGAAGCCCTTGGCACTGATAGAAAATATTGATTCACTGTTAGGTTACAAAAATTTATACATAGCAAAATTTAATGCTCTTTACATAAAAAATATTAGACTACTTAAACAAAACTTTCAAAAATTCTTGGTAATGGCTACCAGAATTAGAAAAGTAAAATTAGGCTGTAGACACTGCCTCTTCTAGAACACTGGACTCTAACAGCACCTCCACTGCTGGAAAAAAAAAATATTGAAGTCTGTCATGCAACAGGAAAACAAAACTAGCTATTCTGGAACAACTGTTCTACACAGAAGAGAGCTTCTCCCAATTAAAGAAAAAAAAAAAAGTCAAGATCCAAATAGGCATTTTTAGGCATTAACAACAACAACAAAAAGAATCCAAATGAAATCTTATCCTTGATGTTCAATTTTAATAGCATCTTGACAAAGGTATGCTTCCTTTCATCTTAAGACATTTCTGCACACGTGTATGTTTTAAAATCCAGGAAACAGCCAAACCACAAGTTAATTCTTAACATGAATATACAGAGTTAATCCTATATTATGCAGCCCCTTTTAAAAGCACGGATGCACCCAACGGTTATATGTATCATTTCATAAAGAGCAACACAAAGTTTACCATCACTAATACCCAATACCTCTAATCACTTAATGTTCTGGAACAGAATGATTTAGAAGGCAAGTTTCTTTTGAAAATGGCTTAAACTCAAGGTGGATTTTTTTTTCTTTTTTTTTCTTTTTTTTTCTTTGCTGAACATCAAACTTTTATTATTCCAGGAATGATTTAGATTTAAAAAAGGAACTAAATACCAACCCTAATTTAAACTACTGAAGTATTCAAGTCTAGAAAAGTAGGAGGTCTGTGGTCTATTTGTAATTCGGTTTTAGATAGTTGGTATGAAACTGTAAACTTGCTATTGAGACCACGTAAAAATGGTTCAGAACGGTGGTCATTTTAATAAGGTAACACTTCTTAATTCAGAAAACAGTTGTGGAACCAAGGGCCATGAGGGATTTGGGGGTCTCCTGTTGTAAAATTAAGTTCTTAGAAATTGAAAACAGATACTCATTAAGGCAGAGCTGACATTTATTCCCCAGGACCGACGACGCCACCTGGGCCGTTGGATTAGAGGAAAGCTATTATAGAATTGACTTTGGAAAGCTTGTCGATGGGCCACAATCCAGCTTCCTCAAGGGTAGGTGTAGCCGAATTAGAGTTATCAGCGTTCTTGAAAAATAGATTTCCGACTGGATCGGGAGAGGAACGGGTCCTGGACTTAAAGGGTAGGGACGGCAGCTAATTGAAACAAAGAGTTCAATCATTAAGACTCACATGATCTCGGAACCCAAATTTAATAAATGTCAGCTGTCAGAAATGGTACTCTAGTCCCTACCCAGGTAAACCCCGCGGACAGAGGGCACACGTGAATTTACGGTCACACTGCTTCGTGCCGGCCCATCGGCGGTCCCGCTCCAGCAGTATGCCACACGCCCGTGGCCTCTCTTGCGCGGGAGGCTTGCTCTACGGCTAAGTGGGAACAGGCCACCTAGCTCAGAAAGCTGAACCATCGTTTTGTCCAAGTGTTGCCTTTTAAAATGGCTAACGTGAAGCCTCCGGTATCTGCGCTAAAGAAAAAGACTGGCCTCCTGGCAGGTGTTCCTAGAAATCCCTCCCAGCAGCTCGAGACAGACAGTGAAGTGTTTGTACCTCTACATTAGTTTGGTGGGGGGTAAGGGGGGGGGGGGCGGGGGACACATCTGGACGGCAGAGCAGCTGTCTGTGGATTTGTCAGAACGGTCACTTCGGCGGCGGTAACGCTCTGGCAAACGTTTATGTGTAAGAATTGAGTTGTTCTTTGGACCGAGACTGGATATCCTGCAGCTCCTGCTCTTCCTTTGCTTTGATATCCTGGCAAGCCTGCATTTTGCTGGCGTCCTTTAAGTAAGCCCAGTTAGAAGACAGTATCATGAGGAAGTGGATCTGGAAGAGAAGGGTGCGCATGATGGCTAGTGAGCATGGCAGAAGGCAAAGCGAGCTGCGAGGCAGGTTAGACGCTCCCGACTGTAAAAAGGGAGAGGGTTATTCTGCATTAATACTCGTTGTGCGAGCAGAGCCGGCGGAGCCCGGCAGCGAGCTCCACGAGGACGCTTACGAGTAAGAGGCGGAAGGAGAGTTAGTATACCAACGTGATGAACTGGAAAACATGGCCCAAGTTGCTGTTAAGAAAAAGCAAACAGGAAGCAGGAGGTGTGTGTGTGTGTGGTGGTGGGACCGTGGGGGGAGGGGGGGGGAGTCATTTTAAAAACTCGTGCAGACGTTCAGAAACACGGCGTGTGCGGAGTTGGAAATAAGTGTAGTGCAAGGTTCTAGCTTGTCGGTGGCTAAAAACCAGTTCCCCAGAGGCCTAAAAGTGAACGATGTGTATTTTGAGTAGATGCGAAACTACACACGTAACACGGAAAACTTACGCGAATGTCAAAACCAATAGAATTAGGAACTAGACGCAAACAAGCATGCGGTCCGTGTTAACATGTTTTGAGCCAGGAAGCTACCTTTTCCGTTGGGTCACGGCCCTTCCTGCCTGTCACAGAATGGAAGAATCCTCATCCTTGACACTTCATGTAGCAAACACTTCTTTCCCACCTAGTTTCCTGGTCTTCCCTGCAAAATCTACACCTCGAGTTCCTCCTCTCTCCTGTTCAACGTAGCAGAGGCTTTCCGACGGCAGGCACGATTGCTCTTGCCGTTAAAATCTTACGTGCGGGTTGAGAGCGGGCTACGAGGAGTCGGTCACTGCTCGCCAAAACACAGGGGCAAGGTTACCCATCCTGTGCCTCTGCAAGGGAGGGCTGTGGTGTGCGGAAAGAAGAACCCTCCCCCCCCCCCCCGGTAGAAACCTCTAGCTGACTTACTTGAGGGGCACGTATGGGGCAGTGAACCGGGGAATCAGCAAAAAATTTTGTAATCAACTTTACAATAGGTCCTTTTTTTTTTTTTTTCCAGAGTCTAACACAACAAAACGCAGATCAGAACGGATCTGTCTTCCATCTCCTGTGGAGCACTCCTGTTGGTTATCAAGCAAGCAAAAATAACGGAAAATGCAGGTATTACAGAGTGTTAATACTTCACTTAGAGATACCCCTCAAAGGTCAAGAAAATTCTTTTTTTTTTTTTTTTTTTTTTTTTACCGGATGCTCACCCAATGCCAGTAAATCACTGAATCCTTTTCACACCGTGGAAATAAGCCAGATCTCATGGTTTTGTAATTCACTTAGGGTGAGGCATGTTATTAATCTACAAGGCAAAGTGAGTCGACTAAAGCTATGTACAAATGACTGTAGCAAAACGGTAGCATCTGACTCTGCTTTCATCTGGGGGGGGGAGGGGGGGGTCAGTGATCTTTCAGGCTACCGCGCAGAGCTGTCTAAAGCTCCTTGTTGGACTTAGGCAATTTAGAATTTAGTGCAGCAGTCTTCCCGACTCTTAAACTTCAAAACAGCATAGTTATATGTAGTAGCCATCATGTAGATCAGCTGGTGGGAGAGAACAAACAGGACAGTGAGATACAGGTGGTCAGGGCCGGTGCCCGCTCCGGCCCCGGGGCTTTCTTTGTCCCCCATTTGTCACCACACAGCTTTTCCTGCATGCCACCCCCCCCCCCCTTCTTGTACACACCACCGGTCCTCACCTCCGCCCTCAGTACCTTTATTAGGAAGACTTGGCTGGGTCCGCAGCCTGCCGCTGGAAGCTAAAGGCCCTGTTTCCCCTCATCTCCCCCCACCCTGCCTCCTCCACGCCACTTAGTCCTCTTTGTGCCTGTGCCTCTGCAAGAGAACAGGTGGCCAGCGTGATTTTAACAGGCCCTTCTGAGGTTTCAGGGGCTCCAAAGAGCACGTGACGTTTCCTTCCTGCTCCCCGCATCTTAGATTTCTTGAAATCACAAAGCAGGCCCTCGGGCATTACACCCGGATGTGCGCACGTACACGCAAACATGCAGTAGGCTTGCGCCCCCACAAGATTTGCAGGGTCCCTATCTGCAACTCTCCTCCCATGCTAAAGTGACTCTGTAACCCCCCAAATCACTGCTCGGGGCACTTTCACAGGCACCGGTGGGCAGGCCGCACCGGGGTGATGACGGGGTCTCCCGACTGTCGTCGACCGAGGCACCACGCTGCGTGCTTTCCTGGTTCAGACCGTACACGAGTGTCCTTTCTGCGGGCGAGTTCCTGCCGGGTTTTTTTGGGGTTTTTTTTTGGCTTTTTGTGATTTTGCTGTGCACCTGTTTGCTAACCGCCGTGCCGAATGAAGTGTTCTCGAAAGTCTCGAGCCAGCAAGAGGGCCCCGAGGTGCCACCCGAGCTTCGGTCAGGGAGGAGTGGTACTGTGGTTCAGTGATAATCAGTATATACCAAATAACTGTCTTTAAACAGAAACTCCTAAAACAAGGTCACGTGTTCATCAGCTGGCCGAAAGCGAACCCCCGGTCTCCCCGCAGAACAGGGGCTCAGTGTTTAAGGAGACTTGACAAGAACATCAGTACGTGCATCTATGTGTATGTATACGCATTTCCGGTTGGAAGTTAACCTTTCCTGGCAAAGAAATCAGTAAATGCCTCACGTGCAAGCACGCGCTAGGCCAGCCCAGGTGTCTTGTCCCCACAGAATCCAAATTCCACTACCCTCCAGCAGTGCTGCGTCCCCGAGTTGTCTGCCAGAAGGGAAAGCCAGGAGCTAGACTAGGCCAGCCCGGGGCCCGATACTCACCAGGGCGATGACGGTGGCACCGGCTCCGGCGCAGGCCACAATGAACAGGTGATAGGACACGTAGAACTAGAAAAGAACAGGGCACCGTGTGAGCACTGTATGTGGAAGGACGGGGCCTCTGCCCGTTCGTTCTCCTCGATGGGCAGTGGCCAGACTCCGTGCCAGCGTGCACGGGTCTGGGTCATAGCCCGGCCGCGCCCTCCACTAGTCTAACCTCAGTAGCTGGGCCTCCACCGGGAGTGGAATTGCCCTCCGGGACTGCCCCGTGGAGCCATGTTTAAGAACCCCTGCTCGGAGCCAGTATGGACCTTACATACTGGCTAACGATGGAGGCAGGGGCCGATGCCAGGAGTCTCTTAAATATGCAAGCTCCCACTCGTGCATTTAAGAATGTTCTTTTATAGACAGTTATAAACCGATGCCTAAAGAATATTCTGAGGTCTGCTTTTAAACCAAAGCGGGTTAGGGCGCCTGGGTGGCGCAGTCGGTTAAGCGTCCGACTTCAGCCAGGTCACCATCTCACAGTCCGTGAGTTCGAGCCCCGCGTCAGGCTCTGGGCTGATGGCTCAGAGCCTGGAGCCTGTTTCCGATTCTGTGTCTCCTTCTCTCTCTGCCCCTCCCCTGTTCATGCTCTGTCTCTCTCTGTCCCAAAAATAAATAAACATTGAAAAAAAAAATTTTAAACCAAAGCGGGTTAGAATTTATTTACTGCCAGTTAAGGCTGAACAAGAGATGAACTGTGACTAGATTGATAGAAATTGGGCTTAGATACACGTTCAAGGGAATCTTTTCGGTGGAAATTAATTTGCATTTGTTCTGTGATAAATGTCCTACTCTGAAAAACCAAGTGAAGGTGAAAGAAGGCTGTGGCATGTATTTCCAGATGTGCAGGATTCAAATTCTCGCCCAGAGAGCTCTCTGTCCATTTCCCACGGTCCAGCCCGCTAGGTGAGGATCCTTACCGTTTTCTAGGTCACAAATGGCCGAGTGCTGGTGATTACGTACAAGGCCGTCTACAAAAAGCTCTCCTTCCTAGCATTTGCACTGGCTCTTGCTTTATCTACAGCCAAGAGCCCTTTCCTCAGCCTGCTTTGCCAGGTGACTGCTCTAGGCCCCCTGCCGGGGAAGGGTTTACCTCATTGGTGTTGCAGATGTTCTCCAGGGCAGAGCCACAGATTTTTCCTGGGAAAGCATTCCAAGGGATGATACCTGTGAAGTGAATCCCAACACAACGTTCGTCATTATCAGCGCACACGGCAGTGCCCCGGGCTCTCGATGGTCCTCACCACTTGGGTTCCAGTTAGAAGGTAATCAATCATCCACTCTGTTCTTCATCGACACTTGCCCTGTCTGCCCTCGGCAGACCAGGCTTTTTAGAATCAATAGCAAGTCCTCCTTGGACAGGAGGACCAGAGCAAAGTCAAGTAGGCCTGAATTGGTTTTCCCTCCAAATTATGCTTTGTTTAGTTGCACCGGTATCTGTAAAACCTGATTTCCAAAGCTGTTTGCCCTAGTACCCACGGATGAACTCTAGTTAAACAGCTGGAGGACAGCCACCCTCGTGAAGCATTTCCTTCCTGGTCTGTTGGACTTGTTACTGAAGTCCTGAAATGGAGAGTCGGTACACCGAGTTTCAAGGCAGTTATTTGTTATGTAATTTGGATTTTGTAGGTCTTTTACAATTGCATTTTACAGTGGTATTAAAAATCCAATTGGAAATTTAAGAAAGGGACACCCCGTGGAGTCTACACCAATTACTGTGTGCCTCTCACTATAACCTTGACCCTTCCCTGCCATGACACGGCCCCTTGGGTTACTGTTCTGTTCGCTGTCACGTAGTAAGCACATGCTTTTAAATAGGAACGTTACTCTTCTTCTCCCAGGAAGGAAGGAAGGATTTTTGAAAAAGTTGCTGATTTCTTCCCTTCTTGCCATGGGCCACGAATCAGTCTTCATACTTCAGGGGAAGGGGAAAAGACAAGTCTCCACAGTGCTTTCATATACAGAACATTGAAAAATATCACTGAGGGCCAAAAAGTTTTAGGGAAAGTATTTACTAAGGCAATGATAGACCTCTATTTACAAATCCTCTTTACACTCTGTTTTCAAACCCTCAGCAGGACCAGTGTGGGGGAACCTTGGTCTTTGTGAAAAAAGAGTAGTGCAGTGGGCAGTGCTGGGCAAGCTTCTGGTTATGTTGGAAGGAAAGATGTTGAAGCCCGGCCCCATGGGAAAAACAAGCAGCACAAATGAAATGGTCCTCTCTCCCCGGCAATCTTCACTGCAGTTTTAATGAAAAGTTCTTTCTCCCCCCCCCCCCCCCCCCCCCATCTCGCGGTTTCTGCCAAGAACAGGATTTCCTACCATCTCGGCTAAGAAGCACTAATTAAACTCCTTACTTAGGAGGCCGCCTCTCAATTTCATTGACAGGAGGGGCAAGGGCGCCTTCTGGGGCTTGGCAAAATGACCCAGCCTTAGCTGCCTGCTGGGAGGATCCCATTCATTAGAAAATAGGCTTCAAGGGGTTTCCAACCACCGGCTTTGACAGAGTTCAGTCTGGTGACTTTAAAGTACGTCTGGATTTTATGTTGTTTTCCAGTACAGATAAAGGTTAGTCGTCTTTAGAAGACCGGATCTGAAGAGTGGGCCACAGCAATTAATTGGACTGCAGTGTCTATGCAATATTTTGGATGGAAAGGGGAGCGGTACAAAACGGGAAACAACTTGAAAAACAAGTCTGTAGCCTTTTGAGATCCAGGAGTGTTTTCTGATCATAACACACAGCTCCTTTATAAAGCAGTTGGAAAAGGTTCTGTCGCCACATAACCAAAATTTGAACTACAACTAAGAGCCTAAGTGAGGTTTCCCTCCAGAAAACAGAGCACAGGTTATACGAGGAGAAGAGTAAATGAAACCGATCACGATGATTAAAAAGACGGCCCTATAAAATTAAGGTCCAGGCCTAGGCCCAAGAGGAGAAAGGGTCGTCTTGGGCGTTAGAAGGAAGTACCGTATTGCCGGATATCCACGCAGATCTGCTCCACGCCGGCCGTGCCGTTGGTCTGGGGGGACCTGATGACTTCGCAAGTTGACCATATGTTGTAGAACATAAACACGGGCACCGCAGAGAAACCAAACACGCCGAGCCAGGCCACTCCCAGCACGTAGGTGAGGAAAACGAACTGAACCGAGGAGAAGGAGAAAGAATCATCAGTGACCCGGGCAGCGTGCAGGCCCCGGGAGGAATGCTCACGGAGTTGGGGCCGGATACCGGACCTGTGGGATGCATTCCCGGCACCGCCTGGGCCCCCGGAACGACAAGGCAAAGTGAGGGGGGGGGGGAGAAGGAGGGCTGGGGCAGGGTGGGCACGCTCTCCAGAGCTAGAGGACGGAGAATGTTACTGCCCAAAGCCACCACCACCGCGACTGTTCAGGGCCCTGGCTTCCCTAACGAGGACAGGAGACGCCCGGAGGTGATCTCCCTTGTCCGAGATTCCAGAGCCAATCCGAGCACCAGGTACAAGGCCATCCCTAAGTATCGGTTCCACACTTACCATGGGAGAGCGGTGGAGGCTTGGGCAGGCCCCTGAATTCTAAGCTATCAGTTTCTCAAAAACTGCCTTTATTTCACACAACATATGGGCAGTCACTCACCAGTGCTACAGCTACAGGAAGCCCTTTCTCAAAAGGAAGCTGCTAGGTTCAAGATCCTGCGAATTCACTAAAAGCGTGAAGTGTTTGAACCTTTAAAATAGCCTTGAGCACAAACTTCATGCACAGAAGATAAAATTCTCATTTCCCTCTACTTTCCTTCCTAACCTGCCTTGACTACCAGTTTTCAGAGAACTTTGAGAGGCTGTTCCAAAAATGTCATGTCCCGGTATTCATATTTTCAGAATGCGCACCCACGGAGCTCGTGGGCAACGGTTTAGAATTCTAATTTGGCTTTTATTTTTTTAAGCCGATGCTGAAGACCCAAAGCTTCCCTCTGCAGGAACAGAGGTGGCTGAGCCCCGATCAGCCTGGGGGGCCAGCTCCTGCTGGTCCCAAACCCCTGAAACTGCGGAAATAAGTCACTCTTATTCAAGGGCGTTTCTACCATCAGGAACATTTGCATTTCTAAAGAGATCCAAAGAAGCCGATTTCAGCAGTTTCAGTGCTCCCGGATGGGCTACTCCCGACTAGGCTTCCTTTTCTTACCCTTCCCAAGAATACTTTCTTTCTAGTAACACCACAGAGACTTGTAAAAGGGCTGGGGGTTCCTGGCTTGGTTAATCTTTCAGCTGTGGTCTGGACTCCAAAAGGTAGGCCAGGGCCCGGGGGCCAGCGCCCCCTCGCGGCCCGTTCCCGTCATGGCGGCCTGAAGCGGGCAGAGTCGCTTTCTCAGTGCCCCAGGCCTTCTAGGGAACCAAAGGCAGCTTTGCAGGCCCCGGCTTCCAGGTGGGTGGAGCACATTGAGCTTCTGCACCTCACCCGCCATGTGGGCTCCAGCTGTCATCAGGCCTCCCCGTCACCGCCGACTTCTTGACATGCCCCAAGGCAGGGCCGTTCCACGATCTGCTTGAATGTACAGTCAGACCCCCGCGGTCCTGTGGTTACGCTCCCGACCACCACCATCCAGCAAACATCACAATCAAGCGAGTCAAATTAATTTTCTGGCTCCCCAGCGCATATAAAAGTCACACTGTAGGCTGCGGAGTGTGCAACAGCATGATGCCTTGAAAAGGTACATACCTCAATAAACTTATACTTGAGTGCTAACCATCATCTGAGCTCTTTCAGGGATTCCAGCCCGCTGACCCTGGCCGAGGTCTTGGTCTTCGATAGGCTGGCAAGGCGTTTGAGCCCCGAGCCCACGGGCCACCCCATGTAAGGACTTCGGGAGCACTCAGTCCCCAACGTGTCCATCAGCCAGATGTGCCCTAGGTCCCGGCAGAGACTGCACCCCTTTATTTCTGAAACTTGAGGGATATAAGGGAGGGGGCAGCTGACCAAAGTCCCCCACTTTTCTGTTGATTTTAGAAAAAAGACGGTCAGGAGCCTAGAGGAAAAAGCATTTCCTTCCCCAAAGTAACCATTCCCCTGACTTGTATAGCACTCACCTACTATTACTATTTTTAAATAACAGGTTTACCGAGATAGAACTTCCCCCGTGAGTTGTAAATCCATTTACTCTCAGGGCACCCGCGTGGTTCAGTCAGTTGAGCAACCTCCTCTTGAGTGTGGCTCAGGTCACGATCCCAGGGTTGTGACAGTGAGCCCATCGGGCTCTGCACTGAGAGTGGAGCCTGCTTGGGATTCTCCCCCTCTCCCCCTCGGCCTCCTGCTCTGTGCTCTCTAAAAAAAATAAAACCCCCACAACTCATTTAGGCCCTTGTTCTGTGAACCTAACGTGAAACAGCCACCCTGAGGGGCGCCCGGGTGGCTCAGTCACTTAAGCATCTGACTTCGGAAAGAGTAAAGGGGCACAGACAGGGCTCGGACTCCCGCAGGACTGGTGTCCACACTGGTATCACCTCTGGCAGCCCTGCCCTGAGACTGTGACAGTGATGGCCCGGTCTCAGTCGTGCTGCAGGAATTAGGGACCGGCCGGGCCCCTGATGCAGCACAGGCCGGGGCAGAACCAGAGGGGCTGCCTCAGAAACTTCCAGAGCTCACCGAGTAAGAGATGCCAGCCGCAGGTGCCACTTGCCATAGGCCGTGGGCCCCGAGCACAGGAGCATAGCAAGAGTGACTCGGAGGTTGGACCTGAGGTTTTAACAAGCTGCACCCTTGGCGGAGGGGGGGGGCTCTCCTTGGGCCCCATGACATTCCTTACTTCCCTGGTGGTGGTGCCTCCTTTGCTTGGGTCTTCCCGGTAGACCGGGCTGTGCCCCACGGATCTTTTCCCCTAAAACCTCGGTGTCACCTTGTCCGTGCCTGCCACAAGTCTGTCAGCGTCGGCCCCAGTGTTCCCAGAAACCCCAGCCCAAGTTCCTCGGTGACACACTAGGTGACTGCCCGTGGACACCAGCAACGGTCTGACACCGAAAGAACAAGCAGCCTCCTCGACGGGCCGCCAGGCCAGAGACCTGGCGCTCATTCCCTCCTGTCACGCTTAGTCCCACACACCAACCCTAGCGTTTGGCTTGCCCCCACTCCGAAGGTGTCCCCCGTCCCCGGAGCCTAGCTGGGATCCCTGCCGCTCGTCACAGCCTCACACTGGCCTCTCTCTCTCCCTCCCTGCCATCCGCTGTGCTCTCCTTCCTGAGTGGGAGCCTCCCACTCCCCGCCCCTCTTTGTCACCTTTGTTCGTAGCCAGGCACTCCGGGCCTTTGCGATCTGGTCTGTCCCGTCCCCCTGCAGCTGTCGTTTCCTTCCTTCTTCACTAGACCCTTCTGGTCCGGCAGGGGCACACTCCTGGCTCCCAGGAGCACCCCGCTCTTTTCTGGGCCTCGGCCCTGCCCCTGCTGGTTCCCAATCCCCCCACCTGAGCTGGCCACAGAGCCCCCCCCCCCCTTACTGTGCGGGCAGCATCGATGCCCCACTGCCTTGTGCTCCTGTCTGGATTTCTGTCCCTGGCCTGTTTGGCAAAGGACTCTGAAACTTGCCAGGAACCAAGGGCCAGACAGGGAAGCAGCAGGGACGGTGCATCTCAGTAGTTTCCTTAGGACCAAGGTCGCTCCTGGGATGAGCAGTGGCTGTGGCCACCCAGGGTAAGACGGGGCCTCCGCACCGTGCCACGGGGCACACACCTGCTCACGGGGAAATACGCTACAAGCTGTGGTCCTCCGAGGAGGAAGGAGGGTTTTTCTGACTGCTGGGCCCCCCCTGGCATCTGAAGCCAGACCGTACATCCTCTCTTCAGCGAGACCAGAAATTTCCGTCAGCGCCCAGACTCCAGGGAGATGCTTGATGTGAACGCACCATTTACGAACTCAACGTGCCCCACATCCGACTCCATACGTGCCTCTTCCTTCCCAGCCTCTCTGCCCACCACTGAGTTTCCTTTGGTGACGCGGCCCTTTGTCAGCCTGTCTTTTAACGAGCTCTTAAGCTCTGTCCTCCTCCAGACCAGAGGCCGGCAAACGCCGGCAAGAGGCCGGACGGGGGACAGTTTAGGCCCCGAGGGCCACATACCGGCTCGGTCTCAACTCTTGAGCTCTGCCGGGAGAGCGTGAAAGCAGCCACCGACGGCGTGGATGTGGCCGGGTGCCCATCATACGACGCTCACCAAAACGTGAATCTGACATCATTTCCATGGATAATTTTCCCCACCAAGTTAAGGACACATAGCCATTCTTAGCTCGTGGGCTGCACGAAAACAGATGGCAGGCCAGATTGGCCCCACGGGCTGGCGTTTGCTGCGAGCTTCTTGAGGACAAGAGCCTGTGACTAGCAAATACCCCGCCAGGTGCTTGGGAGGAGCAGTGCCGGGGACTTCCAAGGAATCGCGACAGTTGATCCCGGCACACAGTCTTTAGGGCCACAGTCCGTGTTCCAAGACAAACGCAAGGGGGCGCGGAGACAACATGGCAGTTCCCTCCTTTCACAGTGAGAACTTTCTATCTGAAAAAACCACCAGGGCCCTGACGGCCTGTATATTCATAAGGGAAATGCTTGGTGCTGCGGCAGCAGGCGTTAATCATCACCAAGAATGAGATGTTGGAAATTGTTCCATCTCTGCAACTCTAGGATGTACGAACAACATCCGTGTCGCGGACGCTCCGTCCACCCGCCATCGGCTCATAGCTTTGACCAAATACAAAGGGAGGCACAGGGGCGTGGCCCTGCTTGTGGGTCACATAACCAGAGGCTCGTACTCACCATCCCACTGATGCACCGGCCGCAGGCGGTTGTCTTAAATTCGCCGTGCAGCTCCTTCACGGCGCTGGTGGTGTAGAAGCCTTCTGCCAGCAGAATGATCCCATACAAGAAGAAGAAGGACGCGATCCCGTAGATGACATACTGCACCAGTTGTATTCTGCGGAAAGGAAGGCGAGATCCAGAAAAGGGAAGTGGACCACGGGGCGAGGGCAAGATGTTTGTGCCACCGGAGGGCGACCACGACGGTGGTCAGGTCCCGTGACCCCTCCCATCCCAGCGACGGCTGCCGTGGGCTCATGCGGCATTCCAGGCCGGCCTCCCTGCCCGCGCCACAGCAACCTGGGCCTCTCTCCCAAGGTGGGCCCAAGGGTCAGATGGACAACCTCTCCAGGCAAGGGAGAAGTCTGCCTGGTCAAGGGCAGAGGCCCAGCTGTCATCTTTTAATATGCCCCAAGTCCTGTGCCGTGAGGATCAGAATCCTCATTGGGCGCGTAAGGACACACAGGCATCGACTGCGAAGTTAAGTGACTCCTCCAAGGACACGCAGGGAGGGGCAGAGCCAGTCTCTGAACTCTGCTCTAAGGACCGCAAGTTCTTTCCGCCATAGCAAAACACCTCCCCACCAGGCCTAGTGCTTCTTGGGACTTTAAGAGCCATCGACTGGGATCACTAGCTAGTTAGATCGGTGTACGGCTCCCAGGATCAGTTTTGGTAGGTATTTCTTGGACTTCCTTGCACACAGCTGACACTCAGGGAGCGCCTTGTCCTGGCTGGGGGTCCTTGCCACCTCCCCCACCCCCACACATTCCTGTGGATGTCATTTGCGAACACGGAACAAAACAAAAGACAAAGAAGAAAATTTCCCACATCACTGGAAGGACTCTTCCAACATCATTCCATTATTGTTCAATAAAACTGCCTGCCTTTTGCAGCTGGGAGAGAAGCTGCTTATGGTCACAAGACGCCTAAACGTGCGGTGAGACTTTGGCAGTCAAGGAAAGAGCAAGACTGCACTGAAGGAAATGGAGAAAAGGAGAGTCTCTGCAGGGGGCTGCTGGGCCTCCACTGAAAATTCCAGAATGGGCAGCCAGAGACTTGGGGCTAAAGCCCTGAAACGTCCCCTTTTCTGCATCAGAGGATGCTCTGGGATTCGTTCTCCTGGAGGAGGAAGAACACTGCCCCTGCACGCTGAGAGTTGGGGCAAGTCAACAGGGTCCCTCGCACTCGGGGACGGTCCTTTCCCGCAAGGACCCCGGACGGCATCGCTACTTAGGAGCTAGGGAGACGGTCTCTGGAGTGACCACCTTGCCACAGCCACCACGTGCACGGCTTGTGTGTGTGTGTGTGTGTGTGTGTGTGTGTGTGTGGAGTCCTGTGTGTCCCCCTTGCAGTCCCCGGACGCCCCTGGGGCCAAACGCTCACTGCCTACTTGGCCCTTTCCTTTTTTCCTCCTCTCATGCGCTTTTTTTCCATCTGCCTGCAAGGAAGCTTGAAGGAAAGCATCCGTTTCCTGCCAGGAGAGCTCACTGGTCTTTTCGAAACCATCACGGGGTAGTTGCACTTGAAATCCGTCTCCAAGGGGAAGCGGGTACTTACACCTCGCTCAGCAAGGCATGGTCGCTGGTGTTGGTGGAGAAGTGTTGCTCGAGAATCGCCACGGTGCCCGCGAGGGCCACGTGCCCACAGCCACAGAACAAGGCGACCCCAGAGAAGCAGAGGATGGTGGCCACCAGAGAGGCGTAGGGGACTCCTCCCAGACACTTGATGCAGCATTCAAAGCAGCCTGGACCCAAAGGAGAGAAAACGCAGCGGTTACGGCACGACGCCTCGGTCTTCATCGCTACCGCACCTCCGCAGAGACGCGCTACCGTGCCCGTCTCCCCTCGCATGCTCTGTGCCTAACAGCTCAACGGGCCAAGGGCCAGCGGGGTCGTGCCCCGCTCTGTGCTGAGCACCCTGGGGCTCCGAGAGGGAACGTAGCTTAATTTGCTCGGGGTGAGCACAGAGCGACCAACCGACAAACGTTCTGGAGTAACTCCCGATTCTAGACCTTCCTCGTTGACCTGGGGCGGGCAGGGCAGGCAGGCGGCTGCTCCAGGGACGCTGAGGGGCACGCACTCCACTGAGGAGGTCGAAAGAGAGAACGGCAGTGAAGCTCGAGTTTCACGAAGAATCAATAGTGACACCCCCCCCCAACCTCAACCTCGGGGGGTTTCGAGTACCTCTATTGCCGTAGCAGCCAATGGCTTTCTCCCAGCCTTTGACCTCCTGGGCGACCAGAAGAAGCAGATACAGTAAATCACACTGTTGCTGCGTTCAGAAAAGGGTCAACGTGGTCATTGTGGAAAGGCGATGGGGGTTTGGGGGCCCTACAAGTACAAAGTCACCCACGTCCACGCAAGTGGGTCCGCTCAGGTTTCGTTTGTGTCACTCTCGAATGCCCTCAGCTTTCGAATACAAAGACTTCATTCCTCCTCCCACCCTCCCCGGCTTCCACCTGCCTCCTTCCCCAGCGCAGGTGGTGCAGAGTAAGCTCCAGAACCGGTGGGTGACATTTAAGAACTTGAAGGAAAAGGAACAGAGGGAAAAACAGAAAAGACAAAATGAGCATCCATGAAGTGAAATGAAGGAGAAAGAGCCACAATTCATGGTTCATCTTGAGAAGATTTTTCTTCATTAAAAAAAACAACAAAACAAAAAAAACCAACTCGAGATGTCCAGAAATCTCTTCCCAAGGGGCAGCGCCAGGTGACATTTTCAGTTCGGAGACCTTTACGTTTCGGTTAAAGCCGTGCTGGCCTCAGGGTAATGGGGGTACCTCTCCTGACCTCCCGTTGCTGTTTTAAGTAAATGGCTTGTCTGGGAGATCGAACTCGGACGGCATTAGGATGTTTAACAGCCATCAAGAGCGGTTCACTGCTTCAAGGTGAGCACATTAAGCCAGCTAGGTATTCCCGCCCCCCCCCCCCCAAATGGTCTTTATAGTAGATAAGAAATGACCCAGCACAAAGCGCTGGAGACAGACTTTGCCATTGGGGAGGGCATCTCATTCAAGAGTAGCATTTGCCTGGGGCGCCGGGGTGGCTCAGTCGGTCAAGCGTCCGACTTCAGCTCCGGTCATGATCTCGCAGTTCGTGGGTTTGAGCCCCGCGTCGGGCTCTGTGCCGTCAGCGCAGAGCCCACTTGGGATCCTCTGTCCCCTCTCTCTGCCCCTTCCCCGCTTGCTCTCTCTCTCAAGAGATAAATACGCATTAAAAAAAAAAGTAGCATTTGCCTAAGCCCACCCCAAGAAGGGACTATAAACCCTCGTTACCACATTTCTCTTCAGTTTGCTGGAAAATAAGAAAGGTCAGGCCTTCATAAGCAAGGGTGCTGTCTTTTATTTCAAAGGATGGCTGGCTGTTGCGATGAAGAACCACCTCCCGGAAGTGGATCGCGCGACTACGTACAACGGGGACCAGCGCGCAATACGGTTCAAGTTCACTAGCAAGGTGGTACCTTCGAGAGCTTTGGACATTTGAGGTTTGGAAGCAAGGGCAACGGACTTCCGTCTTGGTCATACAACTTTCTGGGGAATGAGGGGAGGAGGGGGGAGAAGGCGGCAACTGGAGGTCCAAACGGTCTCCAGACCCGGCCAAGCAAGACAAACTATGATCCTCAGCCTCGCGGCCCGTTACGTAAAGAGCAA
This sequence comes from Prionailurus bengalensis, assembly GCF_016509475.1. NCBI lineage: Eukaryota > Metazoa > Chordata > Mammalia > Carnivora > Felidae > Prionailurus > Prionailurus bengalensis. Next base: position 10,613,426 of record NC_057361.1, read on the forward strand.
GGAGACCCGTGTGTCATAGCTGTCGCTCACCGCCTCCCCCGTCCTCAGCCCGTTGGGGGGTGTGATGAACAAGATCCATGGCAGCTTCCCTGGCTAACGAGTGGTGTCCACTCCTCACCGGACACAGCTGTGTGGCCTTGGGACTGTGCTGTCCAGCACGGTAGCCAAAAAAAGAAAAAGAAAGAAAGAAAACCCCAGTTCCTCACTTGTACTAGCCACGTGTCACATGCTCAACAGCCACAGAACGTTCTCTCATCACAAAGCACGGCTTTGGAAGACCCGTTTTGCCTTGCCACGTATTCTGTTCTCTGTAAGGCCAGCTGGGTTCTGAGTTCTACTTTGGATTTCACCAAGTCGGTACTTTGGGAAGGCCCGGGTACAAATACAAAATAGCACGTCCCCCTTGCCTTCAAGGGGACCACACGAAGCTGCAGGCACACAAGTAACGCAATTATCATAGCACAGCGTGACGACGGCGAGTCAGAGACTGCTGGAGAGCCATGGGGTGGGGGGGGGGGTGGTAGCAGGGAGAGGACAGCAGGAGGGGACAGAATTCCTATCCGAGAGGGGTCGGGCACAGCTTTCTGCAGACAGGCCCGGTGGCACTACGGCTCCCTCTTGATATGCTAAGCGTGACGAGGAAGGCTGCCTGAACAACTTATTTCTTCAATTACTCCCAAAGGTATACTCCAGATACCCCTGTGCGGTGGGTCTAGTTTTGCAACAGCAGTCACCACGTTGGGCATCGTGGTTGCACACACACAGACGCATCTCCCGGGGACCCTGCTGGCCAACGTGAGTAGAAGCTTGTGGAATCCGCCACGGGAAGAATTTACAGGAAACAACACGGCCGGATGAAGGGTGTATTCTCCCTTGGCTGGTCAGTTGCGCGCTAAACTCGCACGTGTGGTGGCTATCCAACCTTCTGTAAATGGATCACCCCCACTGTACCTTCTCTGTCAGTCTAGAAGCTAGCATCTTCAAACACGGGCAGGCTGGTCATGTGCCACACACTTACCCCAGAGAAACCAAGACCGACCTGAATACGTTTTCTAAATGTGTTTTCTAAACGTTAACAGCATCTCCGACCGGCAACAGAGGCGGGTATGGCTGTGGCAGAGGCGGTCACGATGGCGACACGTGCTCAGGCCAGCCTCACAGGCACGCGACCTGTGCTCTCACAGGGCCCCGTGCTTGCTTTAACGCTGTTGCTGCCATCTTGAAGTTCGGCAACCCGACTCTCTCGAGGGACTAGCGGTGTGCTGGAAAGAATGACTTCTCCCTTCCCTCCGGAGGGAGGCGCCAGTCCCCCCGTCCTCACCCCCAGAGGCAAGGCTCAGCGTTCTCCTCGACCGGGGGTCGGCAGACGACAGCCTGCGTTTTTGTAAATAAAGTTTTATTGGAACACGGCCGTACCCATCCGTTGACAGACTGAGGCTACTGCTGCCCCACCACGGCACGGCTGAGGAGCCCGGACAGGGAGCGCGTGGCTTACAAAGCTTGCGACATTCACTAACCATTTCCAGAAGGGCTCGGCCGACCCGCCCCGGGGAGCAGTGGGGCTGAGAGGGTGCTCCCAGCACCAGCGGCATCGGCATCACCTCTCAGCAGACTGGAAAATGCCAACTCCTGCAACTCACCCCCGAGCCACCGAAGCAGAAGCTCGGGGGGTGGCCCCGGCGATCCGAGCTGAACAAGCCTTTTGGGGGTATCGTCACGTACGCTCCAACCGGAGAACCCCTCGAGAATCACGCGAGCTCTTTACTGTGTCTCCCCACCTCCACCAGAGGATTCCTGGCTTCTGGCCAAGACGGCGTAACGGGGGGCTGATTTATTCTCCTGCCTGAAACAATTAAAAAACTGGACAAAAGATATGAAACAACGGTCTTCAAGGCTTACGAGTCAATTGGTAAAATAAATGCTCAGCAGAACCAAAGAACCAGGGCCCGCTCCAAAAAGAGAAACTCTTCCCCCATAACCTGGCTCTTATCTCCGTTACTGGGGGTCTCTCGAAGGCCTTGTTTAACCGAAGCTGTCGGTTAAGCAGAGTAAGAGCTCCGGGTGGGGACGGCAGCATTGGGAGGAGGGAGCCGCCCGTCCACTCCTTCGTTCCATCTCATTCCACGAGTGAATATTCAATGCTCCCCAGGTGTCTCCAATGTCCCAAGCGCGGGGCTGGTGGGCTAAGATGGGCACGACCCACCCTGTAACGGAGCTCACGGTCGGTGGGGGGAGAGCGACATTCACCCAATGGTTTACCCAGAAGTCCTACGAGAGCAGATGGGGGGGGGGGGGGGTACGTACTGAGGCTTGGGGTGGGGCGCAGCGACGGCTTCCAGAGCCTAAATACGAAGGGTGGATTTGAACTCATTTGGTAAAGGGAAAGGATAGGTGCCAGAGGGGGGCTCCGGGAAGCAGGCAGATGGCAAACAAAAGCTCTACGGTGGAAAAGGGCAGGGCGCTTTCCCAGGGATGACAGAAGCTAGAACAGAGAGTGCAGAGAGGGCAGCAGAAGGAAGGCAAGGAGGGGTCTGTCGGAGCTTGACCCCTTGGGGCTTTCCAGGCTGCGTTAAAGACTCTGGACTTGATGCTCCGGATCAGGGGAAGCCACGGAGCACTTTTATCCGCAGGGAACAGGTTGGGGTCGTAAACCCTCGCTGTTCCTCCAGCGAGGCGTGACCAGAACGGGGCTAGGCTTTTCGAACACACGTGAGTTCTGTTTTAGGCATGCTGAGTTTGAGGCGACTGGCTGTCACCTCAAGAGAGGCTTTCTGGTGGGCGATCGGATTCGTGGGTCTGTAAGAAGCTAGAGAGGGACGCCGTCGGCTTCTGTTGGATGGCAACGAGAACTTGCTGAGGCCAACCAAAGCCCCGAGTGCCCCATTTATAGGCTGAAAGCAACTTAGACCCTGCGCTTTGCAGAGCGTGGTCCTTGGATGGGCAAGGTCAACCCCAGCAGGGAGCTGGGGAGAAACGCAGGCTCTCACCCCACCCCCACCCCCGATCAGCAAGCCCCCAGGTGATCTGTGCGCAGGCGAGTCCGAGGAGCCCACTTCTGCCAACAGTCCCATCTCCCCCATCCCGGGGTGGGGGGGGGGGGGTGCGTCCCGCTTTTGTGCACCGTCCGTGTTGGGGGTTTTCTCCCTAAGAGGGGGCCCACCGGACACGGCCAGAACACTCTAGCCCCCTGCCAATCAAACGCAAGTTCCAGGGTCTGCAACGAAGCAAAACAAAATGTTCCAAGTTGTTCGGCGGGCCTTCCAAAGAGTACAACGGGAGCGCCTTCTCCGAATCAGAGGACCGCGGAGCGCCGCCGAGGGAGGTGCCTGCTTCTCTTGGACGCTCCTGTAAATGCACGGACTGAGTTTTCCCAGGCTTCAAACCGGCCATGACGTTGGGTTCAACGCGCACCAGAAAAAGCAAGGAAAGCATTTTGTGATGACTGTGATCGGCTCATGTAAAAAGGGGGGGAAAAAGGAAACAAAACCAAAAACAAAAAATCAAAGCTACGGTTTCCAGCACATTTTACTAGTGATTGTCGGTGCCTCTCTCCAACCCCCCCCCCCAAACGTCTGTTAGGTTAATAACGTCTTAAGCCTTCATTTAACCAGGCTCTGGCCAAAGAGGTTTTTAGAATTTGATTCACACAAAGACTCCAGTGTGCGTTAGCCTAAGACAGTTTAAATATAAACCACATAGTAGGGGGAAAAAAAAATACGCATCAGTGCCTCTGACTCTCAATGGCCATTTTGTCTCCAGCGTCTCTAGAACCTTTTGTGCAGAACAACAGAATAAAACACGTTTTGTCCCCGGGCTTGCGGATGGCCGTTGCCATGGCTGAGTTCATAAGAGCCCAGTGATTTGCCCCGAGTCGTCTGTGATCCTGGCTGCAGATTTAATGCTGGCTCAGAAGGAGGGACGGCAGGAACAAGGGCTCAGATTCTTCCCCAGGGAATGAGTGAGAGAGAGAGAGCGCGCGCGAGCGAGCGCGTGCGCAACACAGACTCTCTCACACACACACACACCCCCCAGGCCCTCTAAGCGCCGCCTTCCCTGCTACTTTACTGGTTTCCAATGAGCCAAAAAATGGAAGGAATTAACCAAGGTTTGCAACTTTGAAACAACAGGCAACCGGAAAATGGAGGCAGACAGAATCCTACTTCAGAGAAACAACACTGAATGTCAGCAGACAGAGGCCACCCTCGTTCTGAAATGGCCTGAGCAGCGGTTCTCAACAGGGGGTGGCTGTGTCCCCCAGGGGACATTCAGCACCGTCTGGAGCTATTTTTGGTTGTCCTCAGTGGTGCCAAATGTCACCAGGGCCAAGGTGGGGAAATCAAGATCGCAGGAACAAAAAGTATCCATTGTTGAGATCGGTGGTTTTCCTGTAGGGAAGCTTTTGTCCTCCGGGGGCCTGATGGCAGGGGGTGGAGAGGTTTTCAGTCATTGCAACCCGGAGTACACCTTTGAAACGTTGTAGGTAGGAGCCAGGAACGATGCTGAACCCCTACGTCGCAGTGCGCCACCCTCCCACCGCACACGTGCGCACAGACACGCGACAGAGGATGACAGGGCATAAGACGTCAATAGCACCAAGGGGGAGACCACCCGGCTCAAAGGTTACAAGAGCAGTCGCGGTCTGCGACAGATTCTACCATTAAAAACAAAAAAGTCTAGGGGGCCCCCGGGTGGCTTAGCCAGTGGTTGGGGGTCTGACTTGGGCTCAGGTCATGATCTCGCGGTTCACGGGTTCGAGCCCCACGTCAGGCTCTGTGCTGACAACTCAGAGCTTGCTTCGGATTCTTTCTCTCCCTCTTTCTCCCCCTCCCCTGCTCATGCTCTCTCTCTCTCAAAAATAAATCATTAAAAAAAATTTTTTTTAAAGCCTTAAACTTTGTTTTAAAAACATAGAGCAGAAGTTCTCAAATGTTGCTGCAAGTTAGAATGGTCTGAAGAGCATTTTAAAGCCCTGATGCCCAGACTTCACCACCGACCCATGAAATCGTTATTTCTGAAGGTGGGACTCAGGAACTAGGTTTTTGTCTTTTTATTTTTTTATGGTTTTTTTTCCTGTTTTGTTTTTTGTTTTTTTGGAGAGAGAAAGAATGCAAGCAGGGGAGGGGCAGAGAGAGAGGGAGACACAGAATCCGAAGCAGGCTCCAGGCTCCGAGCTGTCAGCACAGAGCCCGACGTAGGGCTCGAACTCACGAACCGTGAGATCATGACCTGAGCCCAAGTCGGACCCTCAACCGACTGAGCCACCCAGGTGCCCTGAGGTTTTGTCTTTTTTAAGGACACACACAAAAAAGCTCCTCAACTGATTTCAATGAGCATCCAAGCTAAGGAATAAATGTCACAGGGAAAGAGGCAGCAAACCATGGCCCATGGGCCACACTGCTCTTCCTGTGGCCCGGGAACTAATAATGGTTTTTTTTTTTTTTTCACATTTCTAAATGACTTTTTAGATGTCAAAGAATCACATTGTCTCATGTTATTTTTTTATTTCACGACCCAAGTATATGAAATTCAAATTTCTGTGTGCATAAATAAAGTTTGATGGGAACACAGCCACATGCATCAGTTGACGGACTGTGTGTGGCTATTTTCAAGCTGCAAAGGCAGAGCTGAGTTGTTGTCACAGATATTTACCATCTGGCCCCTTACGGGAAAAGTTTGCAGAGCCCTGTTAAACAGCGGGGCCTCTCAAACTTGAACGTGCCTAGAAATTCCCTGGGGATCTCGTTAAAAATGCAGATTCCTGTAGGTCTGGGGAGAGAGGTGGTTCCTTCTTTCCTTCTGCATTTGTCACCCACTCCCCAGGTAAAGGGGAACCGGGGTGGGGGGGGTAGGCGGGGACCAAGGCCCTGGGAGACCCGGGGACTCTCTCAGGGGGTCTGCCAGGTTAAAACTCTTTTCATCAATAGCCCTAAGGTGTCAGTGTCTTTGCACCTTTTGAATGGTCTGTGCGATGCAACTTTGGGGGGCAGGGGCAGAAAGCACAACGTGTGACTGCTGTCTTGAGGAAAAGTTCTCATGGAATGGAGTCGCGAGCTGAACTAGCACTTTTTTTTTTTTTTTTGAGCATCCCTTTTTCTTGGATTAGTGACTGACAAACCATAGTTACTAAGACTTGGGTGTCTGGCAGAAATTGTCTCAAAAAAAGACCCGAGTGCGCTAGCCTGTCCTGTCAAAGGAAACAGTTGACGGAACCCGTTTGTTGCCAACCGATGTGGGCAACGTGCACCTGCCGTAGTCAAAGTGCCAGCTTCCCAGTACTTCAAAGACTTCTGGATGGACTTGGTGGCCGTATTCACAAATGAGACTTTTTTTTGATGTGGCACAACGGAACGTGCCAGTAGTTGGAAGACCCGCACAACTCAGAGAACCAATGCTTTCCACAGGACCGATGTGCAACGTTACGCGGGCACCTGAATACGGAGCCAATCGAAGTGCAAGAGAGCGCCACAGATTTTAAAGGAACAGAACACAAAAAGGTCACAGGTATGGCGTCAGAGTCCGCATTACAAACGATCTTTAGGAATCCGCCCCCCTGGTTGGATTTTGGTGTATTATGGAAAGGCCATTAACACATTCCTCCATTCTCCAACTATATCTGCAAGAGACCAAGTTTTTCAACCAAAACGAGTTATCCAAGATGCCTCTGGATGAGTGCCGACGCGGACAGGAAAACACAGCTGGCTGACGGAGAGCAGAGAGTAAGGAAATGTGCAAAAATCTAACACAATGGGACCCTTCTCCCTGAAATTTTACTTTGTTTTGAAAAGTACTTCTCTTTCCTAAACACTATTTACGTTAACACGTCCTGGGTTTGTTGTCGTTATTTTAAATAAATGTCCATTTAATAATAAATGGGGTATAATTTCTAATACAGAAACTATTTAGAGACATAACCCACATCACCAAAGCTTTTTTGGGGTCTGTTATTTTTAACAGTGTAAGTCAATGGGTGCGGGAGGGGGGGCTTCCTGATAAAGCGCTAAACGGCAAATCACTCGAATGACCATTTGGGCCCCCCCCCCCCCCCCGTTCTCTCTCGACCTTCTTAGAGTCACCGACAGAAAAGTCCGACTGTACGATGCTAAGAATGTTGAAACTATTTTGAATGATGCAAAAGAATCAACAAAGTCAAGAAACAGACACTTGCCGGTCTCTTCCTTGGCCCCTCGCGGGAACCGGCTCTGGTTTTCCTAAAGATCGCGCGTGTGCTCTGTGCCTAGTTTCTAGGTGTGGGGGTGCATCACTGGGGAAGTGGACACTGAGTAGGGGAGGTGAGCTCTAAGTTCAGATGACACAGATGTGAAAAGCAGGGAAATCGGCAGGGCGTTCAAGAAACTGGAAAACTCCCCACAACAGTGAGCTACAGCAGCCGTCGACCTCCCGGACCGTCGGGGCGAGAGCATGTGTGCATTCCCGGCGGATCGCTGCTGTGTGAGAGGCACTAGGCCGGCCCTGCGCGGCCGCGGAGGGGTGGCCTGGGGGACATAAACACACGAGAAACCATTTAAGAAGAGACACCGGGAGTGAGGTAGGGACAGATAAGGAAAGGGCGATGGGGGGGTGGGGGGGCGGCAGAAGTGTAGACAGGCCTTGAGGAACAAGCAGACCCCGTGGTTAGGACAGGTGGACAAGCATGTCGGGAGGAGAGCAGGCCCAAGGGGACGAGGGGCGCGTGGGAGGGCTCAGGATGTGAGGACACCACGGCAGCATCGGGGAAGAAGGCGGGAAGGGAGGTGGGGCCCTCCTGCGGGAGGCCTCCCAGCCAGCCCCCCAGGCCTCGTGTGCCTCGCTTTGCAGGCAGCGGGGACAGAAGGCAGATTTGGGAGCAGGCCAGTGACGCGGCCCAAGAGATGCTTGTAAGAAATTCATCAGGCCGGCTGTGTGGGCAGGACTGGAGGGGGTGCAGAGCAGCCCCTCCCCCAGTGGGTGGGGGCAGGATAGGCCTTTATTCAGAGGGCACAGCGTGTGTTCAACAGAGGCAGGAAGGATGAAAACCGGACGGGGATTGGAACCATTAAGCAGCTTTTAATAAGGAAACACCAGGCCCCAAATGGCGTCACTTAGGCCAAGTCCTCAAACCAGGGGCTTAATACCTAGCCTAAGTGCTGTTTCAACCTCTCCCAGAGATGCAGTCTTCACCGCTCAGTCTGGAACTTTTTCAGTCAGCCCCGCGCCAAAGAGTCTGCCACAGGGGCCTCCTCCATCCCCTGAAGAAAGATGAGGTCCTCCGCATGGTAAGACCCCTTGCTTTCCCCCCCCCCCAAGGGACAGGGGCCTTGACTGGAACAATGCTTCTCTTCGGCTAAAACTTTCCTGCCCTCCACCCTCCGTCTGTGGAAACCTTCCAGTTTGAACAAATATTCGGAGCCCCTCTACTTGCTAGACGGGATGCGCCAATGGATTCGTGAATCATTTAGCAAAACCAATTAGATCTTTAAAATTTACTCAGTTGCATTATTACTTAACACAGTCAACATCACACCACATTTTACAGGAATGGCTTGGCGAGACAGTGAAAGAATTTATGCGAACAAATCGTCATAAGGGCCATTCCCGAGGACGCAAACTAATCCGGAGAGACGGAAAGCAAATCAGCGGTTATGGGGAGGGCTAACGAAGGGACCCCGGGACCCCTGCAGATCCATGGATGTGTCACCATCTGCCTTGTGCTGCTGGTTTCACTGGCACATTCGTACGTCACACTTATCAAATAGGCCACTTTAAACGTATGCGCTTTATTACGCATGTCAATTATACCTTCGAAACAGTAAAAGGACCTGCTTCTCAAGTCTGATTTTTTTTACAAAAGATGCCAGAAAATTCGAAAGGCTGTGAATCCTCTTGGGGAGCTAAGGACTAGCAGCAAAAGGCAGGAGCCACAACCACCACTCGGTGACAGGGAAGTGAAAGGGCAATTGCCATCAGGAGAGAAGACCTTGCTCTAGCTAGAGGGGATGAAGGATGTGCTTTTTACGGCGTGTGGCAGGCGGCCTCCTAAGATACGCCCAAAGATCCCTCATCCTCACACGCCTGTGTAATTCCCTCTCCCCGCGGGCGGGCGGGACCTAGGGACTTGCTTCCCTGATGAGGTTTCCAAAGACCAGAACTTCTGTCTTGCTAGCACTTTCGTCCTCCTCCACTCACTTGCTCTAATGAAGCCGCCTGCCGTGTCACGAAGGAGCCACGGGAAAGCCCGCGTGGCGAAGGACCAAGAGAGGTCTTGGGCCAACTGTCTGCGAGGGACCGAGTCCTGCCAACGAGCACAGCAGCAAGCTGCGAAGTGGATTCTTCCACGGTCGGGCCTTCAGATGAGACTGCGGCCCCGGCCAACGCTTGCGTGGTGGCCTCGTTAGAGACCCAGAGGCCGCTGAGCCAAGCCCAGACTCCCGAGCTACAGAAACTGAGAGAATATATGTTGCTTCTACCGGCTAAGTTCAAGGCTAATTTGCCATGCAACAGAAGAGAACTAAGACGCAGCCACGGCTCTACAGCAGAATCCTTTCACATGTTAGTAAATACAGAAAGATGCCATGACGACATAAAAACGTCAAGAGGCGTTCACGTCAGATTCAGTAGCACCGTCTGCTGAGGATGTGGCGATCTGGTGGGGGGCATCTTGATGGTAAACACGTATACAAGTTGCCTCTGGGTTCCAAGTTGCCATTTTCTTCAGAAAGGTGTTTTCTGAACTGAAATGATCCTCTGCCAAAGGCGGTATAACGAGGAACTATTCTCCTCACCAAGGTTATGACCCTCTGTGAGTACAGCAGTGTCGCTCCAACCACAGAGGGCACTGATTAAAACATCTCAACTTCCCGGGACGCACCCCAAGGCGGACGCATCTCGGGATGGTGCAGAAGGAAAGAGCTCAGAGAAGGACTTGAAAGAGACCAGAGAGGCTGAGCTTCCAGAAAGAGCCATGGTACTTTCTGAAACAGGGCTGGGCTTTAGCCTAAAGCCTGTGAACGGCAGATCCCCTCGGGGAGCAAGACTTTTGGGGGCTGGAGAGAAGAAGGAGAGGGAGTTTGAAGATCTCAGGAAAGGGAGTGATTAGCAAATCTCTTGGGTGCTGCCTCCCCTAAGTAGATTAACTTTGCAACGTGGGCTAAGAATGCAAGTGCTTTAAGTCAGGGGTTGGCAGGACTCTCCCCCCCCGCCCCGCCCCGTAAAGGGCCAGACAGCAAATATTTCTGGCCGTGCAGGGGCATGGGGTCACAACCACTCAATTCTGTTGTTGTGGCAGAAAAGCAGCCACGGACAATCTGGACGTGAACGGGTGTGGCTGGTTCTGACGTTTTACCACGAGAGTTATTCCTGGGGGGTGGGGGGTGGGAGGGGGAAGCACTGTCCACAGAAGATTCCAGATAAAATGCAAGCATGATGATCTTCAGAGAAAGCCTCATCCCCACCTAAATGACTCTCTGACACCCAGAGCTTTCTGTTTAGCACAAAAGCCATTTTATATAAGCTTCTGACAGACATGGCAACGCGTGGGTGTGGGTGGCTTATTTGTGAGCGAGCAGAAGGGATGCCCGAAAGGACACAGCCTAGGGGGCGGGGGGGGGGCAGCCTCGAGTCTCCAGTATCTCCCGTTCGCTCTACGGGTGGCAAAGGGTCTCAAGACACAATCCAGTTTCGTTAACTCTCAACAGAAAACACAGCACACGAGGGGTGTCATAAAGGAAGCCGAGACCAGATGTCACTGTGTCGAAAGGACTGAGAATCACTGCTTTGAGTAATCCACGTCGGTGTCCCTAAAACCAGAGGTGTCGGACAGAAAGCCCCAGACCAACATTCAATAGTGATCGATCTGCTTTGCGTCTCGGCTCCGTTCGTTTGCCGCCCCTGAGCACGGTTACATAATCAGGCGCTAATCACAGGCTAACAACATAGCTGACAAAAAAACGAACAGTCACGAACAAGAAATTATATATATTTGGCTGACATAATCACAGTCTTTGGTAAACACGCCATAAAATCGTTAACTGACGTATACGGCACATTTTTTTGGTGAAGACGCACGCAGGTGATTTGAAAATGGAATAAGCCTGGGGGCTCAGTCGGTTGGGCGTCTGACTTCAGCTCAGATCGTGATCTCACGGTTCGTGGGTTCGAGCCCCGCGTCGGGCTCTGTGCCGACAGCTCAGAGCCTAGAGCCTGCTTCGGATTCTGTGTCTCCCTCTCCCTCTGCCTCTCCCCTGCTCATGCTCTGTCTCTCAAAAATAAACATGAAAAAAAAATTATAGCAAGAACCTAAGCTGTAATACACTTAACGCTGCGTCCACTGTTAGCCTCTGCTTAAGCAGAAACACCGTGACTTACTGGAAGCCCTCGGACTGGGCCGTGTGAAGGAAGAGGGCTTCTCCAACCAGACTCTCGCGAACAGGGAGGCCCGGCCATCGGAGTCCAGCAAGCAGCACGACCACACGGCGGGTTACAGGGGACACCCAACTGCAGAGCCGCGACGGTGTCCGCAAAAAAGATGAAGGTTCTTTTCCCCCCCTTGAAATACGGTTCAAGGGTATTCAGTGAAGACCCCACATTTGGCGGCCTGACAGCCCCAGGTTAGGAAAGAGCGACACCCCACAGCGACCCACACCCGATGGCACTTCCCGGCACGTGGGCTTCCTGCTCGACTCTCAGAGCAACACCCACATCCCCCCCCCACGCTCTCCCCATACCCTCCAGAGTGAGTAGTTCCTATGTGAGAGGGCTCTCTCCTTCCACTTCCAGAACGATCTACGGCCGGCCGCCTTAAACCAAGTATCAGAACAGTTTGGAGCGGGGAGCCAGGCGGAGAGGGAAGCGGTGATGGGCAGAGGGGGCGGTCCTGCTGCTCGACTATCAGACGGAAGGCTGAGGCGTCATCCCTGGTCCACCTGCTGATAGCGGTGAAGCACCAGCCTCCTGCAAGTCACCGGACTGTATTCAAGAAGGTGAGGAGGGACATTTGAGAATTTCTCCCAAGCTCCCGGTAACCTTCTCCTCGCCCTCTCTTGGCCACAAGGAAACAAACCTTTCCAGCTTTCCCTGCCCCTCCCCCACTCTCCTTCAGCAAGATTTTCAACAAAGGGGTGAGAGATCAAAGGCCACTGTCCCTTAGTGACCACCTCTCCATAAACACAGAGGGAAGGACTCCCTGAAGCCATTCTCAGCCTTTTCCAGAGAGAGAGATTTCTAGATCTCTCGAGGATAAAATCACTTCGATTCCTTCCCAGTTCTCCCTTCTTACTCTGGGCCTTCGTCTAAATTATTGCTTCTCTTGGGGCGCCCGGGTGACTCGGTCGGTCGAGCATCCGACTCTCGCTGTAGGCTGAAACCGTAGTTCGTGGGATCGAGCCCCCGCATCAGGTTCTGCGCCGACAGCGTGCAGCCTGCTCGGGATTTTCTCTCCCCCTGCCCTGCTTGCTTGCTCTCTCTCTCTTAAAATAAACATCTAAAAGGAAGTCAATTAAAAAAAAAATAAATTAGTGCTTCTCAACCTTAATGTGCGTTGGAACCATCTGGAAGTCTTGTTGAAATGCAAATCGTGAGCCGGCAGGTTTAGACTGGGGCCTGTGACTGCATTTGTCATAAGCTTCCAGGTGATGCCAATTCTGCGGGTCCACAGATCACACTTTTCTAGCAGACGATTTCCCTCCTCTCAGACCCCACTCTGAAGCCTGCCATCGCACACCTGACAACGGCAGCCTCGAGTATTCCCTACACGTCGAGCACGACATTCCATCGAAGGCAGGCGCGTCACTGAGTATTCCTTCTTACTGCCACCAGCCCGGGCCCCCGGGCAGCATCACCGGGGATGGTCCACGCGGCCACCACCCTCGGATTTCCCGTCGGCCTGGAGAACATGTGGATATCACCTGGCCAAAGCAGTTACGAGATGAAAAAGAAGAAAAAAGAAACCGATGGCAAAGGTTAGTCATCCAAGTCCCCAAAATTCTACTGGGAAGTTACGCCAGAAACGAGGAACATCGAAGGATCAAGGTTTGCAAAGCAAAGGGGAACCACTTGGACGTTTCTAAAGGGGAAGAAGCGAGTTGGGGTTAGGAGGGGGAGGGGTCACGGCTCTAAGAGCTGCGTAGGTGGGAGAGGCGTCTTCCTCTGGCAAAGATCTGCTCAGCCTCTCTCAAACCCCGCCCCCCCCCACCCACTGGAAAGAAACGAGAACTCTGGGGGAAAAAAAAAAAAAACCCACCAGAGCCATATGGAATTCTCTATTTTTTCCCTCACACCATCTGGTTTGGGATCTAAGTACAGAATGGCAACTGCGATGATTTAAGAGCCAACGAAATCTCCGAGCAACTGGGAAGGCGCTAACGTGGCTGGGCTCGGTCCCCTCACTCCGGGGCCCCAGCTGCCTTCTTCGCACCTTGCCGCGTAAGGTCTGTGCGGCTGGCTCCGGCCACGCACGGTGCCCGGTGCGGGTGCCACAGAGGCGTGTTTGTTCCAATTACTTCAGCCAGTACACAAAAAGGGAACACTGCGTGCGGGGAAAGGCCGTCACAGGGTCTGGGAAGATGATTCTCTACACCGAGTTCAGTTTCCTCCTGCTTAGACGGGAGCCTGCCTGTTCACGGAATTCTCACCTGTTAAGTGTCACCAGCGATGGGACACTATCAAAAGTTCGACATGTCTCATCGTACTGTTCCACAATCTCCCAAACCCCGAAAGCGAAGGACTTGGGGTTCTTGTGTGGCTCATCTGGCCACAAGACCTGTTCCGATCTGAACTTGGTGACCAAATCTGACCTGAACGGGCGAGCGACTGTTCACAGGCTCCACGTGCCAGACTTGGGCTCTCTAGGGAGACGAGCGTGCTGGGCCTGTGGGAGCGCCCAGGCCTGGCTGGAACAGCGTGCGGCACACGGGGTGTGCACCCAGTTACCTACCCAAGTACCCCCCACCCACTCCCCCCACCCCCGTGCGCATCTCATGGTGCCGGGTTGGGGGTAGCTTTTTAACAAGAGTTTGAGATAGATACAGTTCACCTACACAAGTCGCCTGTCTTAAGTGCACAATTCAACGGCTCTGAGTGAATTCACAGAGTTGTACAGCCATCAGTAGAGCGTAACTTTAAAACATTCCCGTGACTCCCCAAATCCTCAGCTGCTGCCCACTCCCCCTCTCCTCCAGCCTCCGGCAAACACGAACCCACCTTCTGTCTCTCTGCATTCGCCAATTCTGGAAACTTAACATAAATGGAACCAGACAAGAGTTGGTCGCTTACATCTGGCTTCTTGTACTTAGCATGTTTCTGAGATTCATCCATGTTGTCGTATATCAACATTTATCCCATTTTACTGCTGAGTAGCATTCCGCTACGGATATATCATGTCTGACAGCACTTTTTAAAATATTTATTTTGAGAGGGAGGGAGGGAGGGAGGGAGGGAGGGAGGGAGGGAGGGAGAGAGAGAGAGAGAGGCACGCAGAGAAAGAGGGAGACAGAGAATCCCAAGCAGGCTCTGCACTGTCAGTGCAGAGCCAGACGCAGGGCTCGATCTCACAAACCATCTAACGGGAATTCTTAAATCAAGATCCCAGAACCCTCTCCATTCTTTAAAGGATCTAGAAGAACAAACGTCTGACGTGACTTCTTGCCCGCTCTTCCTAACTGGCATTGCGAGTGCGCACACACGCTCACACGTGCGTACACACACACACACACACACACACACACACACACACAGCTGGTGCCTGACAGCCACATGTCAGAATAAGGAATGCGTAATTCAAGATGTACAATTAAATCCAACGTCAGATTTCGCGTTAATTAACCTGAAGCCACAATTTAGGTTTCAAACGAAAAAGTTCTATTCAAGTAACTAGAGGCGTTACGACTCTGTAACTCAATGCGTGTCTTACACTCTACGTCAGGGCTGCTCCTTCTCCAGTTGGAGACCCCACCCTGTGGCTCCTGACCGGTTCCCGAAGAAACACGCGGTGCAAGGACTTGGGAGGACAACCCTGTTGTCGGGTTGATCTGATCCACCACCGTCCCTTTTGATCCGCGTCTTAAGTAACTTGAAGTCACTGGAGTTTTAGCTGACCGAGCTGGGTTAATAAGACCCGTGTAGACTTTGGGAACATGGAGGGCGGGCGTTCACACCGCTCACTGCTCTCCCTGCTTCTGGACCCCCACGTGTCCCTCCAACCTGGCACCTTGCAGTTCTGCAAGACTAGCGTTCCTTGAGAGCAAGGAAATGGGAAACCAGACCCAACAGACCTACCTGATGGGATCGAGCACACGGTTATCCGATCCTCATGTCATGGGCTTGGATTTTTCCTTGTCAGAGACAATGACTGATGTTCAGACAGAGCGCTCCAAAGCAGTGGGGCCAGGAGGCCCACTGGGGACCCTCATGGTACTCTTGGAGCCAAGGCTCCTGGAGCGTCCCGGCCCCGGTCTTGGTGCCATGGAGGACACACGTGCCACAGACCTCGCCCCACCCCCCCGCCCCTTATGGGTTCAGACATTGGAAATTTCGGAGGTAACCCAAAGGTTTATGTCATTGCACACTGCTCCCTTTGAGAAGAGGAGGGGAGGGCAAGGACAGGGGAAGGAGGGAGAAGAAAGAGGCAAAAGATGGGGTGGAATGGAGAGGAGGAGAGAAAAACAAAAGATGATGACAAAAATTTTAAAGGGCCAATTCCACCCGCGCCCCTGGGAACAAATTAACGCATCAAACACAACATGAAATATCACCACACTGAAAATGCCATCACAAATATTAAGGGTAACAGTTGACTTGCTATTAGAATTCACCCCGAGGCTGTATTTACCTGGACTGCTCAAGGGGCTAGCCCTGTCCCCCAGGGTTGGCACGGGATGATACTGGTGGTTCTTTGAGCCTGGGTACATCCAGTGGTACCTGCCAATTTCCATTTCAGCTCTGCTGTTCACTGCCAATTTCAGGTGGCAAAGAGTCAGTGTCTCTATCTCCGGCAAAGATTATTTATCAGCATTTATTCTTTCACCATAGAGTTAAAAGGAAACGGGGCGTCTTTTCAAAAAAAGCTACTGAAATGCAACCTTTCCGTACCGTCTCATCAACCGGGCAGGATGAATCGAGACCGTTGGGAGGCTCCTCCGTTCTTGAAGTTTGCCCAGCTCCGCAAAATTGCCTTTCTCCTCCCTTACTGTCGCCATTGCCACCCCCCCCCCCGCCCCCGCCGCCCACCCCCAAAAGGCTCACTTTGGACAGACACTATTCCTGACACAGAGTAGGCTGCTGGCAACTATCAGTTGAATCACAACCTTGAAACCCCTTACAGCTCATGAGGACAGCTCTGGCCGGTTTCTGTCTGAGAATCCCACAAAACCTCTCGAGGGATTACGCCCTGTGGGGTGCCACAGATAGTTAAGGATAAAAAATGATTCTGATGTTGATGTGGGCAATTATTCCATCAGAAGATCAGGTTATAATGCTCCCTTTGGCCCCTGCGAGCGCTGGGGGTAAGGCCTGAGGAGACGGCCACGTGATGAGGCAACCAAGCCCGACCGGGTGCGCTCAAGACCTCACAAAGCCTGGACGAGACCCCGGCTGCACCCGGCGCGATCTCCGAAAACTCTCAAGGTTCTTTCCGACTGGGAAGGGGAGGCTTTTCTAGGTGGTGTTTTAAAGGAAGCCTTTTTGGGGGCGCCTCGGTGGCTCGGTCGGTTGAGCGTCCAACTTCAGCCCTGGTCACGATCTCAAGGTTCTTGAGTTCGAGCCCCACATCGGGCTCTCTGCTGTCAGCACGGAGCCTGCTTCGGATCCTCTGTCCCCCTCTCTCTCTGCCCCTCCCCTGCTTATGCGCTCTCTCAATAAACATTAAAAAAAAAACACCACAATTTAAAGAAAGGTGGCTTCAAGGTAAAGCAGAATTGTCTTTTCAGAGACATTTGAAGACATTTTAGGGGGAAAATGGTGCTAGGGCAAGACCAGAACTCACGATGAAACTACGTGCCGCTGTTTGTGTCGTCAATAAGGGGGAGGGCAGCTCGCACGCGCGGCGCTCGTGATGCACCGCCATCGTGTAAACCACGCTGCACCTGTTACCTCAATAATCCAAGGTCTGCTATCTGCCACAGCCATTCTATGAAATCAGTACTCTTATTACTCTGTCTTTATAAATGGAGAAACCGAGGATGGGGAGAAGGGAAGTCACGTGCCCACGATCAGGCAGCTAGGGGTGAAGGAGCCTGGGAACGAACCCGGGCCATCGGACTAGAGAGGGGACACGTGTGAAACGGCCAGATTACCCTGCCGCGTGGCCTCTGCATTTGCTACAAGCTTCTACTCTTGCCGAGGCAGTGGTCAGCTCAACAAGAGGTTTTCTGAGGTCCGCGTGGAGGTGAGCCGTGCTTCTGTGCCTCCGAGAGAAACGTCTCAGGTCCCAAGCTCCTGAGGTGATTTCAGGGCTCTGAAAAGGACTTAACTCTCCACTTTCCCTGGGTTTAGACTCTTGCCTTACTGCTCAGGAGATTCCCGCTCAGATGTGGGTTGTGCTACATACTCCAAGAGCAAAGAAACCCAGTGGGGCTGGTGGAAAGAACCAGAAGCAGGTCAAGTGTCTGTGAGCCCTTCGCATCGACCTCAAGCAAGACGATCCCAAGTAGTTCGATCACTTTTGACCGGAAAAATGCTTCGTCGTCCTCTAAAAAAATTTCTCTCTCCATGCCCAACACACAGCAGGCGCCTACAAATAAATGAATGAGTTATTTGGCTGAAAGCGAGGCAGCACCCTGGGACCCCGTGGGTCCAGAAATGGACCTCCGGGCCGCCCAGCACACTGACCTCACCCAAGCCAGGCCATGCAATTCCCTGAACCTCTGTGCCCTAAGTTTGTGTTTCCTGAGCAAAAACATGGCGGCCACGCCAGACACGCTGAATCCAGCATAAAAATACTACCGCTCCAGCAGATGTGGAGACAGGATCAGCAAGTGGATGGCTTTTTTCCAATACTTCTGGGAAGGCCTTTCTCCAACAGTAAATCTTTAGATATGAAAGAAAAGAAAATCATGTCTCTTTTGTACATGTGAGCCAAACCTAACGACATTTAACCTGAAACTAGTTCTAACATTGCAAAGAACACGGTATACGTTTTTTTTGCTTAAAAGGACAGGGTCCCCGGCCTCGGAAGGGGGTCACGGGATCGCAAGGAGAAGCCTCTGCGTGAATGGCCTATTACAACACCGTCGATGCCAGGCAATGGGCAAGAGTTGGGAATATATACCCACACATCAGGGAGATCCTGGCTTCTGGCCTACGGAGGGGAGGCTGCAAACGTTCCCCTTAGAGAGAAGATCGAGATGGGCAGGAGATCACTCTAGATTGCTGAAGAAGCACACGAAAGACTGTGACATCTGAGACACGGTGTATAGTTGGGGCTGACGGGAGCGGTTGTGGCTGATGGCGATAGTCACAACTGTGGCTGGTTGTCACCAAAGGTGGGTATGAAACAAACAATGGGCAATTGAGGAAAGGAAAACAAAACAATGCCTTGTGCTCTTTTTTTTTTTTTTTTCAACGTACTTAGATAATGTGATTGATTTATGCGACAAGGCTGAATAACTGAACTGCAGACTGGTATCCTTTTTAAGCATCTACCAAA
This sequence comes from Prionailurus bengalensis, assembly GCF_016509475.1. Classification (NCBI taxonomy): domain Eukaryota; kingdom Metazoa; phylum Chordata; class Mammalia; order Carnivora; family Felidae; genus Prionailurus; species Prionailurus bengalensis. The sequence continues at coordinate 10,632,039 of NC_057361.1, forward strand.
TTATCACTGGAAGCAACTAAGGGACAAAGACTGAGCTTCCTAGAAAGACCACAGTCCCCAGGCAAGGTCTTTGAAAGCTCTGTCATCCTTCATTTTTAGGTATTATTTAAAATATTCAAGGAAAGCTACAACCACACTACAAAATATGGCGGAGGTCAGCCAAACGACAGCCACCTGTTTTTGTAAATAAAGTTTTATTGGAACATAGCCACATTTATTGGTTTACTGTCCATGGCTGTTTCACGCTACAGTGGTAGATGTGAGTAGCTACCACAGAGGCCGTGTGGCCTACAAAGCCGAAAATATTTACTCTCTGGACCTTTATGGATGAAGCGTGCTGACCCCGGATATGGAACGTGGCCAGTGAGGCTTGAATACAGAAAGAAGTTAATGCAATTAATCAAATCAGCCTCCAGAAGAGGAAAGGACTTTATTTTCCCTTTATATGTTTTCTTTCTTTCTTTTTCTTTTTTTCCTCTCTCTTTTTTTTTTTTTTTTTGAAAAGAAACGTCACTGGGCTGGCTAAGGATGAAAGTTCTCCTCCCTGGTACTGTTGCCTGCTATTTAATCCGGCACCGATCGGCAAAATTATGATGAAAACCAAGACTCTAGGACACATAATGGTCCCTAAGATGACCTAGCACCCTTCTATGACGTGAGCTGGGAGGACAGAAGACGAGCGATGTTTCAAAGGAGGATGTTATTAAGTGAATAAATCAACAAACGAATGAACCACCAGGTCCATTTGTGAAGCACAGACTGCAGCCTCCGTTGCTTAAAAGCCAGGGTGCGTCACCTTCTTCGTCTGTCCCACAGCCACCCCTCTTCCTGGCCAACCATCTCACGGGGTTGTACGTTTGGTTCCAAGGAGAAAAAAGCAAGAGAGTGTCTCTGGAACAATCTAATTCAGCACCAGTCCCAGTAAGGGAAAATTTCCTGTGGGGGGACGCTCGCTGGCTACCTTCTCACAGTGATGTTCTCAGGTGCATCACTGCTAACAAGTCACTTTACCAGGATTATTTACTCTACACTGACTCGTAGTCTCAAGTAACAGGAAAGGGCAATTTGTCACATTACAACCTGAACCGCAAGATTTCCACTCAATTTCAAGGAAGGCAAATGTGGAATTTCCAGAAATGGGTCAGAATTCTTTTTCTGGTGAAATAGCAAGGCCAAGGCTTGAAAAATATGCCCATGGAAACGACAATATAAAAGTAGGAGATGCACCACATGGCTGAGATCTTCTCCGCCCTTAAGTTGCCTAAAAAAAAATAAAAATAAAAATAATAAAGCCTGCTTTTCTCTACAGCCTACTCCCCAGACACCCTGTCTTCAAACGTCCTCCTTGGCAGGTTCTTAAAAGGGGAAAACTGCACGTAAAACTTTCTCTGTACCATATTCATATAATTAAATGTCAAGAAAAAAAAAAACCCTCAAAATCTAATCATTTATAGATCACCACGAAGAGTGTAACGTGTCAAATGTGTCCCTCGGGGACTTTAGCACGCAGGCCATATATTCTATAAGAGTGCTTCTCTTCCCAGACAAAAAGGAAGCGGGCCCAAAGGGTACGCGCTTAAATCAAAGCAACAAAAAACAAACCGAGACACGCAAGGCATTACATCGATGCGATCAAAACATTTAAATGGATGTGTTCATTTTCTACACAAGCCAGCAATTCGAATTCGTGCCTCTCTCTGCTTACGTCCTAGAATTTATTGTTAATTACGCATCATTTCCGATTCGCTGCGTTTTCCTTCCTAGGTGGTCGGAGGTGTGGGACTCTCAAAATCATTTCAGCCGTGATTCCCGGCGCTTAACTAGCCCGACTCTAATTGTTTCAGTAGACTCCAATTTCCTACATGTAATAAAAGAATTTGCATCACAGATTTTTTTTCTGCACAATACGGCAATTGATTCGATTGTTTTTCTCCCCCTTGATTGAGCGCTCCCAGCAATTCCAGATGCACTGGTCTTCACAAATGAATTGATATCAAGTAATACTCCACAGAAATAAATAGAAACATAGCTCTCCCTGTCTTCATTATTGAGGCCCGTGATCTAGTGCCTTTGATTCTGTCCTTATTCATTTCCTCTGCTTATTCCATTCCAGCGATTCTGTTTACTCAATCCTCATACTTGGATTTAATTTAATGCTTCCAATGTAAAAACGGTTATTCGTAATAACCTGGCATTCCTTACGTCCATCTGACAAGACCCGCTTGCTTTCCTTAAAAATTTCTGGAGATCACTAAATACCTCTTGGGAAATCTGACCTCCCAGAAGTGTTCTGCGGCAAAAGCAAGAAGGCGGTTTCAAAAACATGTATGCTTTTTTTTTTTTTTTTTGGATTTAGATGATTATTGTTCAAAATTGGAACACGGTCATTCTGATTTAAAGACACAGCTCCCTTTGTCCTGCCGAAGGAAGGGAGGCCAGCTAAAAAAGGCGAGGTCAATTTATAAAGCTAAGTTTAATTTATATTCTTAATAATAATCCAAATAATTCTCCGAAGCGAGACTGCCTAAGCTACTGGGTACTAGCCATTGGGCAATAACACCCCAAGTTAAGAGGCAGGTCTGGTCCCTAGCACTAACTACTAAAAGCAAACGGGAAAGAAGGAACGGGGGGGGGGGGGGGTGCGGGGGGAAACAGACGTGCATGAAAAACTCTGTGGGGAGTGACAAAATGCATAGGATTAAATTTCGTAAATTAAATCCCTTGCTGCAAGGCTTAAATGAAACCCCCCCCCAAAAAAAACCAGATCCACCAGCTCAAGAATTATATAATGCATTCTCCAATTATCTCAGAATTTTACATGTATATTTCAAGGAAGTCAACATTTGTCTTATAAATTTCAAATTAAATCTGAAGGAACACTAGAGTGACAAGCGGGCAGAAACATTTCTGTCAACTTCGCGCGCGTGTGTGTGTGTGTGTGTGTGTGTGTGTGTGTACGCGCGCGTGCACCTAGAATGACAATGGGCCAGCAAACTGGAAAATGACAAAGGTGATACTTGTGTGGGTTTTGACTTGGGTGCAGCTGGCATATGAACTTGTTCGTCTACACGAAGATCAGTAGCTAAGCCATCCTCCAAATCAGCATTTATGGCGGGTCACAGAGCTATCACAACCCCTGGGGGTGCTGGCCAAACACCTGACCTGGCCGGTATTCTCACTCGAGCCCGTACTATACGTGATACGAGACCTCGTGTTAACCTGGCACTTGTGAACTGCCTCTGCAGCCAGTGTCTGTCAATTTTGGCAATTTTTAGAGTTCCTCCAGGAATTATCTTTTGCTTCTAGTTTTGTCTCTAAAACCATAGCTAACTAACGAGTTTTCACATACAGACAGTCAATCGATGTAGTGCAGCCTGCAGATTTGGTATTAAATAGTATGTAACTGACGTAAAGTGTCAGCAGTCCATGAAGACTCAACGAGGGGGAGAAACACGGTTGTGTAGTAAGGATTTTGTATTGGGTGTACGCTCCTCGCTTGCTTTTGCGGAGAAAAAAAAGAAAGGTATGTTTTTGCGGAGGCCGTGATGGTTTTATTAATGGCTTATCAATGGTTAATTTGGTTTCTCAATATGGCAAACCCAGTATGAACAAAAAGCGTGCACTAGATGAAGTCATCTATTCTCGGAGAAACGTTGCTATAAACTCCGAGAGACTTCCTCACAACAACGCTGTTACGTTATCATGCCCCCCTGAACTTCATCTCCAGTCGTCACGGAAATGAATCTTTTACTTTTGTCTCCATTCCTCAAGCTTCATAAATACTCCCAAGAGCTTCTCTGATGGCTGTTTGGTCCTCCTATAAATTAAAAATATATACGAGACCAGGCACGGCTTTTGTTTGTTTTGTTGGTGAGGGCGGGTAGGTTTCATGCAGGGATTGAATCAAACTACCAATTTTAAAATCAAAATGCTCCGTACCTAATGCCACTGAGTGACGCGGTGAAAACGGCTGCAATGGCACATTTCACGTGGTGCCTGTTTTAGCTCAACTTTGAAATTTACTTCAAAAATGAAACTGCTCCGTTTAGGGTACGTCGTCTATCAAAGTACCCTTTACAGAAGCAGTTCCGTAGAAATTATAAACAGGCAGCCTGTAGCCAAGCCTGCTGTCAGACAGAGAGTCCAACCGACATATCCATAAGCACAACAGAGTTGTGCTCTCGCCCTGGAAAATCACTACTGCTTAGCGAGTGTCGGTGGACCCAGGGCCACGGGAGATAACCTGAGCGTGAAGGCTGGTGATACGAGAGCCACCGCAGGTGTAGAATGGGGTATCCTTCAGGGGAGCCTGTAAGTTTGGGTGAGGGAGACAGGTGAACGCATCTCACCGCATTGTAATTTAACGGTGGCTGAGCTGACGCCATGGGGTCTCACGCCTGACATCAGTTTCCATCTAGCAAAAGACAGATTAATTTTAGCTCCTGTTTTCTGCCATTTTCTTACCGCAGAACACTTGTTTCTCTCGAAAAGCCCTTCCCTGTGTCAACATCGTGATGACATTCCCCTTAAGGGGGCAAGACCTTTCCCGGTTCCCCTCCGCCCCTTTCCATCAGCACCAGGCGACAGAGCTGACGTCTCCTCTCTGAAGCTCCAACTGTCAAGGGTTATTACGTGTCACAGTCAGGAAAGAACAATCATATTCAATAAGAAAATCAGAAAATGTCCCAAATCACTACGGCATCAGCGGAACCCAAGCATATTTAGTACGTGTGCCCCTCCGGTTCGTCCTCGGCATGAGCAGAAAACAACACGTTTCGTGTCCCCGCACTATTACATGCAGAACGTGGGACCTAAGTTATGACTCATTCGATTAATGAAAAAGACAAAAAGACCGTTTCCCCCATCCAGCTACCCAGGGTGACAAACTGCGGACATCCTTCTGGGAAATCCCATATGGGGCAGGAAGATCTGGAACACGAATGGGCAGAAGAAAGGCTGCTCTATGAATTTAACCTCAGCCTGGAGGACAAAAAAAACAAAAAACAAAAAACAAACCCACCCGAAAGCAAGACCATGCCAGAGGGATTGTTTCGGAACTATTGTACAAGAGACCCAAAACCGGGCTACCCCTCTCCAAGTACCCCCAGTGAAAAGCTTGAAACCGGCTATTGTCGGAGCGCTGGGTACCTTTTCTCTCTTGGCTTTGTTCAGTATTTTCCTCGGCTGCAGTTTCCATGGCTGGCTTCATACCATCCACCAAAAATGCTTTTCCCCGCTCCCCCGACACACACTCTTCCCCTCCTCTTCCTTTTCTCCTGGACTCCCCCTCCGCCTCTTATTTACACCGCGTGATTGAGAGGCTCTGTTCTCACTACAGTGGATTACAGTCCCTTCCAAGATGCAACGGACGCGTCAGCGGCAGCTTCCCTCTGCCTACTGGTCCAGAGCCACAGCTGCCAAGGAGCCGGCGGCCACACGTCAGCGAGGATCCCAGTTATAACGCGGCCGTCCCGCGCCCCGGCCCGTCCCACTGCGGCTCCCGGGGGACAGCCGCGCCCCCGCCCGCGCCCCCCAGCCGCCGGCCAACTGCGCCCGCTGAATGCTAATCAGCTCTCCCGGGGCAGAAGAACACGTTTGTGACATCAGAGGACGGGATGCGGAGGAGAAGGGAGAGAGCCCCCTCCCACCATGTGACTCAGCGGGGTCGGGACGTGTGCTCTCTTGGGAGAACGTGGGCCTCCCACCGCAAAGTCCTTCCTGGGGGCGGGCGGGCGGTGGGGGGGGACCCCTTTATGGGGCATCACAGTTTGAGTCAAGTTCATTTACCCCGACCCCGGCAGAATACACTCAGAGGACTAGTCCATGGTCTCTATTTTACTTGCTTTCTTTCCTATTTGTCTTCCATGCAGTCTCTAGCTAGCTAGCTAGATTTGCAAACTATATATAATAATATTAATATATGATACAATTATGTATTACATATATTACAGTATATATATATATTTTATATATATATATATATTAAAGACAAAAAAATACATCAGAGGGAAGAAAACCAGAAACGTGGATTTGACAATAGCTGTATGCAATTTGGCATTAGAATTCTAATCTGTTCTCTGTCTGTAACTAACATACGAGGCAGTAAGAGACACGTTAGCTCAAGCCCAATTCATAACAAGGTTTCCTTCCCTCCATATTTAAAAGCCTAACATGCTACAAGCCTATCTGGCTGACATTCTGGTGGCTTCTTGGAATGAAAATGGAAATACAATGGTTTTTCTTACTGGACGTGATTATTTCTACATAGAGCTGTATTCATTAGAACCTCTCCCTCAAAGTCAAAAGGGTGTTTTCAAGAGCATTCTAAATGTTCGGCATAAAGGCTATTATTGTGCCAATAATGACTGACTGCCGGTTTCACAAGCCTTCTTACGTACCCAGATACTATGGGACCACAGTTCTCAGCCCATCCAAGCATATAAAAGCCTTTATCACGGTCATAAGCTGTATGTTTCCAAGCATCGCTGGTTTCTGTACCATGATTTAAACATTTGATTGACCCACTTACGTTCACCGTCTCTATTAAAGATCTTTCTAGAAGCTCAAGTCAACTAGAGGGATGAATACTGAAAACCACAGGGTGAAGGCTTCCCTGACCAAGAAGAGCCTGCCAGTTGGTCGGGTTGAGCACCCACCTTAGAAGCAAACTTAAAGCCAAGTCAGAGGCCATTGTCTCCGGAAAAAAAAAAAAAAAAAAAAAAATCTCTTCCCAGGTTTGATGCTTTGTCGCTCAATACTTAAGAAAAAAACGTGTAGGGGCGCCTGGGTGGCGCAGTCGGTTAAGCGTCCGGCTTCAGCCAGGTCACGATCTCGCGTTCCGTGAGTTCGAGCCCCGCGTCGGGCTCTGGGCTGATGGCTCGGAGCCTGGAGCCTGTTTCCGATTCTGTGACTCCCTATCTCTCTGCCCCTCCCCCGTTCATGCTCTGTCTCTCTCTGTCCCAAAAATAAATAAACATTGAAAAAAAAAATAAAAAATAAATAAAAAATAAATAAATAAAAAAAGAAAAAAACGTGTAAGATCCTGAATGGAAATCCTCCCACACCCTGTTCTTTCAATGCCTTAGTTTTAGATAATCCCCAAAGCCTTCTACATTCAATACCCCTGGCCCCCACCCCCCGGTGAGCCAGAAAAGATGTCGAAAACCAGTTTGGCCTGTTCCAACATTTTCTTTTAATTTTACTTCTCATTTTTCACTGTTAACCATCCTCCTAGAAGTCCACACCCACAATCAACAATGCCTTTAAATTATGGCCCCAGACAATTTTATTGTCTCATGGCGAGAGAAGTGAGAAGCACGGCAGCCTACAATTTCAGACCTTCAAAAAGAGATTCATTTGCGATGCAACTGCCTCCGTGGGAAAACGTGATGATACGTACGAACAGGACAGTCTTAAACATTTTTGCAAAGACTACTTATGTGCACTCAGACCAAACGATGGAAACTTTTGTGACAGGCCTGTTCTCCCTTGGCAGTTTGAGAACGAAAAGCAAAACAAATGTCAATTCAGCACCAGAGCGGACGATCGTAATTAGCTCTGGTATTGGTTTTATTTAAAAAATTATCTAGTGAAACCATTCAATTAGAGAACTGGCAGAATAGAATACTTTTTTGACTATTACTTAAGAATATTATTTTTAGGGACACCTGGGTGGCTCAGTCAGTTGAGCGTCCGACTTCAGCTCAGGTCGTGATCGTGCGGTTCGTGGGTTCGAGCCCCGCGTCGGGCTCTGCGCTGACAGCTCAGGGCCTGGAGCCTGCCTCGGATTCTGTGTCTTCCTCTCTCTCTCTGCCCTCCCCTACTCGCACGTGCTCTCTCTCTCAAAAATAAACAAACATAAAAAAAAAAAAAAGAATATTATTTTCAAATGTTGTTAAAGTAGGAAGGCAGAATATGGAAGATGCTCTGCATTAAATACGGAAGACTTTTTAAATTTAAGTACAACTCTGGTTCTGTATCATAGTCCTAGAAAACAAAACCATCGGACAAAATAGTCACAAATTCTCCAGCTGACACCTCCATCTACTTTCACCTTGAAAAACTATATGCAAATGAGAAATTCACCATTTCTGCCTTATTCACAACTTCACCGCTTCCTTTTCGTCAGGCTGATGACGTAGGACGATTCTAGAAGTTACCTTTGTAACTTTATATGAAGCCTCAAAATCTCACTGAGGTCTATGAAAAACCATTTGAATTGGAAAAAAGCGGGATAGAAAAATGATCAACAGCAAGAGAGAAGAGCGTACATTTCTAACATTTCTGAGGCAATTGTGACCGGTTCGGCGAGCACCTTCTACGCGCTCACCCCTGCGGGGAGCACAGACTTTGCAGGAGACGGTACCGGTCTCCAGGTAACCCGCAGACTAAGGGGCCACAGTGAACCCTCGTAACCGGGCGATCCCCCGCAAGCCCTCCAGGATCACAACACGGAAGGTGAGAGGCGGGAGAGAGAAGTTGGGGAAAGCTGTGCGCGGAGCTGAGCTACTCCTGCCCTTTGGATGGGAAGTGCCAGGTAGGGGAGGGTACGGAAGCGTGGAGAAGGGAAAGAGAGTGGGAAAGGGCAGGGCAGGGTAGAGAAAGGGAAGGTAGAACAGGGAAGGGGAGGGCATCCCAGGAAAACCTGGAAAGCACACAAAAAGGAAAAGGGATGGCCCAGGTCGGGGGGGGGGGGGGGGGGGGGGAGCTGATTTTTCTGACTGAGGGTCCAGAGCACAGGGTGTGTGTGTGGGGGGGGGGGTGGTGAGGGGCGGGAGGGAGAGGAAGGGAGGGGGCTGGGGAGCAGGGGAGTTGAACAGACCACCTTGCTAATCCTGGAGGCAGCGGGTGGGGAGGGAAGGCTTGCAAACAGAGGTCATCCGTGCTTTACAAAGGTCATGGGGTCGGTGCCGTAAAAGACAGAGGGGCAGGGTGGGGCCGGCAAACTAATGAGGAATCTCCCAGCAAGAGATCGGAGGGTCCAAACTACGGCCAGGGGAGGAGGGGAGGATCCTGAGGACATCTCCCTGGATACTTAACGCCTCCCGGGGATGGAAAAGGAGAAGAGGGGTGTGCAGTCTCCAGCCTGGATGAACGAAGAGATGGTCGCAGGACGAGCCAAAATGGGGACCCAACGAGGAGGAGGAAGACGTCTGGCAAGGAGACGAGCCCGGATGGTTTGGGGTACGCGGGGACACCCTGGGGGAGCTGTCCCGAAACATGGCTCCAAAGGAGAGGGGCTGACCAGAGACTTGGGAGTACAAGGCCACAGCTCTGCTCAAATGCCACCTTCTCGGGGACTGTCCCTGACTTTCTTGTGAGAGCAACCCTGACGGGCCCAGTCCCCTTACCTGGGTTAGATGTTCATGACCCAACACCGATCCATCCAGGCATTTCCCTGCGGACTGTCTGTCTCCCCCCTACCATAGAAGCCCCGCACGGACAAGTGTTGTCTGTTTTGCTCTCTGCTGTGTACTACCAGCTCCTAGAACGGTCCCCGGCACGCAGGAGGCCCTCAACCTGTAAATGAATGGCGAACAAGGGGCCAGGGAGGACACAGACCAGACGTACTCTGAGATCAGACTTTAAGGGGCGCAGTCTCTTAAAAATAAAGGGACAGGGAAAACTTTAAAGGGAGGGTGAAAGAGGCTAAGGAGGAAAAATGAGAAAAGCTGGGGAACCAGGCCAAAGCAGAATTCGAGCAGAAGACGCTCCACGGGGGCCTAACGTGAGCGTCGCGGGTCGTCCAACACGGCAGAAGGAACAAAGAGGGGGGGGGCTGACAAGCGGAAAGTAACCTTTACTACCAAGTCGTCGCTGCAACTCCCTCAAGAAGAGGTCTGGGTGAAGGATGGTGTGGGAGCAAGACACCTCGGGCGCCTCCACCATCGTCACTCAGAATAGGATCCCCCTCTGCCTCTCTGTCTCGGGCCAGCTTCCCACTTGTCAAGAGAATTTTGACTGTTCGTCTGCGATCCGTTCCAGGAATATCTTCCCGGGCTTTATTTTGTTACTGACGACTCCGGCCGCCAGTTCCGCTGCGTGTGTGTACGTGTGGGGTTCCCCACACCAGCAAGCAGCTCCCCGACACCAACCGGAGGTCTTACGAGTCAGCTCGTTTCTGACACTGTGTGCCCAGGGCGTGGCATCAGGTCCCACAGGTCGAGGGCTCAGTCACCTGTGCCTCTGACTGACCAGCTATAGACCAGAGGTTCCAATGACCCCCTTTCCTTCTCGGGTTCAACGAATTTCCTAGACCAGCTTACGGAACGCAGAAGAACGTTTTGCCTATTAGATTACAGGTTTACTGTAAGTGATAGTAAAGGATATGAATCAACAGCTGGATGAAAAGACGCACAGGACAAGGTATGGGGAAAGGTCCGCAGCTTCTGAGCCCTCTCCCAGCACGTGACTGTCCCCAAATCTGCAGGTGCTCACCCACCCAGAAGCTCTCTGAACCCAGTCCTTCTGGGGTTTTATGGAGGCTTCGTTACAGAGGCACAATGATTACATCACTGGCCAGGGGTACAGATGGGGGTGGGGGTGGGGGTGGGGGTGGGGACGAGGCTGTCCTCACTTGGTTGGCTCCGCTGGTGACCAGCCCCCAACCTTAGCTTCCAAAAGTCACCGCATTCACCTAAAACAAAAAAGGCACCTATACGGCTCTCCGTTACAGGAAATTCCAAGGGTTTTGGAAGCTCTGTGCCAGAAATGAAGACCGAATATGTAGGTCTTCCAATAAATCACAATTACCCAGTCTCCTGCTAAATTTGCCTTACGCGTCTCACATGCCCGTGACCCACGCAACTGATGAAAGAGATGAATGTGACAAGACCACAGTGAGAGAGACTTGTACAGGCCACTATGGACATCATCCTGGTCACCTGACTGGCTCGTGGGTTCATTCACTCCTTCGTCCATTCAACCAAGGTCCGTTAAGCACCTATTGCACGCCAGACGTCGGGTCTCTGTTCCACGTTACGTGACCGTGACTGTTCAGTCAACTGGGAACTCATCAAGAATGGGATGAACCCACGGGAATGACACTCACCCTAGTCACAAGGCTATCAATCAAGTCACACTTTTCTGAAACCACATTACAGATTTCTTCTCTTCAGAAGGACTCCTCGCTGGGAGTCATTCCATCATCGAGAAGGAGGTTTCCATATTTATTCCAGCTACTAATTCCTCTGAAATTTTTACATCTCAACCCACAGTTTTTTCCCCTTCCAAGCCCAGCCTCTCAGTACCCAAGACAGAACCTCCTTCATTTCCTTTCCACTTACCTCTTTTTCCATTCTCGTCACTGACGGGTTTCTTTATAGATCATCTCTCTTCTCCCGGTGACGGATGCTCCCTCCTTTCCAATGAGCCGGCATGCCTCCCCGACTCCCCCAGCCCCTTCTTGTCACTAAGACAGCACTTGTGGAAGCCCTCCTGCTGACCCCCTCCAACCAAGGCAAGCAACTCACAGCCAGTGAGTTTCCCCGAGGCCTGTTCTTTCCACAGTTTCCGGGGCCTAGAAGGCCTTCACGTGCCCAGGCATAATCCTTGCTGTGCCCCGCAAAGGAAATCGGTCCCCAGAGTGGCACCCCCAGAACCCCAGACAGCCCCACCTGACGTTCTAGTGTGCCTGAATGAATTTGAAATAAACTGTGTTTTTAAAGAAATTTTTGTTAAGTGACTCCTATTTTCGCGTTATATTCCCCATGATATAATTAAAGATGTGTCCTAGAAGCAGGTATCAGAGGCCTGGAGGGAAAAGATTACCAGTACTGCAAGAATTCTTAAAGCTTACATTTAAAGCGGAAAAGATACTTTGTTTAAGAGAGAAACAGCACAAGCCGGGGAGTGAGACAGAAGGAGAGAGACAGAGGAAGAGAGAGAAAATCTTAACCGGGCTACACGCTCAATGCGGAGCCCGACACGAAGCTTGATCTCACGACCCTGGGATCACGACCTGAGCTAAAATCAAGAGTCAGCCGCTCAGCCAACTGAGCCAGCCAGGTGCCCCAAAATACTTTTTAGGTAAAGAAGCAATGGTACTTCTGTGCTGGGTTCAAAATGTAGCGTAAATTAAACACCACAACGACTAGAAAGAGACAATCAGAAATGGAGAATTCGATGGTTTAAGAATTGGATCTTTTCCATAACTGGACCTTCCCTAAGCTTTATCCATTTGGCAAAGCTCCTGCCTGCCTTTACCGGAATGAAATTTCTCATTTCACATCCGGCGTGGGTTTTTAATGCCTTTGGATTTCTTATTCTTTTTCTCTTTCCTGATTTCCTCAGTCCCTCCTCTATACTCGTCATCCTTTCCTTTACAGGACATGACACCCCGGAAAGCTAAGAGCTACAGTGACAAGTCAGACTGGATGACTCACACCCAATACTCTGACAAAGCTCTGATGAGTACAGGCCGTCCTCACTGGGGTTTCTCTTGCACGCGGACACCGGGGACGACGGGAGAGCACCCAGGAGCCCCTGGGAGCCCGATCCCTTCCCGGTGTCGTCTCGTCAGCTGTGTGACGACCAGCAGTGTCCTCGCAAAGCCGCCAGAGCCTCCACAGCAGTGATCGGGGAGTTTGGCCAACGCCGCCAACCACCTCCTGGCGGGCAAAGTCACCCCCGCTTGAGAACCGCCGCCTTGAGTCCACCTTTTCTTCCCTACGCTTGCTTGGGCTCTTGTGACGTCCCGTCGGCCAGGGGCTTCGTGCCAGAACCACATGGGGAACTCTGCAAACACCCGCGCGGGGGCCCCACCCCCACAGACCCGGGTCTGACCGTCAGAGCACGTGTGCGGTGGGCACGAGAGCCTGAAAATCCCCCCGGGTGATCCCGACACGGGGCCAGCCGCCGTAGGTCACGGGGCCACACACGACGTGCGCCACGGTGATGGCGACCGAGCAGAGGCATCTGAGGAAAATTCTACAAAAGGATGCCATCCGTTTGATGGATGCCCAGGATGTGGTCAGGGCGGCCACGCCGGACCGGGGAACCGGTGAGGCAGAAATGAGAAAGCGGGCATCACGGCGGGGGAGAGGGGGTTCAGCGTTGACCCCGAGGCTCAGCTCTGACCCCTCGAAGGACGGTGAGTGCGGAAGGGAACGCACGGGGAGGTCAGGGTCCGTATTGGGTTCCTACGGCTGCTATGTCCAAGTGCCTCAACGTGGCGGGCTCTCGACCACAGGAATTACTCCCCCACGGCCCCGGGAGGCTAGAAGGCCAAAATCAAAGCGTCAGTAGGGCCACGCTCTCTCCGAAGCCTCTTAGGGGAGCACGCGTCCTGGCCTCTTCTTGCCGCTGCTGGTTCTTGGCAGACACATCGTTCGGACCTCCGCCTTCGTCGTCATGTGGCCTTCCCCCCGTGCGTGCGTCTCTTCTTGTAAGGCCACCTGTCCCACTGGACTAGGGCCCACCCTCACCGAGCATGGCCGCATCTTGACACGATTCCATGTACAAAGACCCTCTTTCCAAATCGGGGCCGACTCTCAGGTACCAGAAGTCAGGGCTTCAAGGTCTTTTTCTGGGGGGACATAACTGGGAGATGGTCCCGAGGGGCCTACCAATTTGGGGTGGGGGTCTGGGGGGAAGCACTACTCCCAGGGGACGCAGAAGAGGCTGGAGGAGATCCCGGGCAGGGCGCCGTCACAGAGAAGGAGGGAGGTTTGTGACGGAAGAGGTGGTCCGCGGTCAAGGCCGCGGGAAGGGGCAGACGCGGCCAAGGGCGCTGACACGGAAAATTCCCGTTTCCTTACCAGCGTCAACAGGACGATCAGAATGGAAACCAGCTCAGAGAGGGGTACCGAAGGTCTGGGGTGCCAAGAGGAGAAGCAAGGGCAGTCTGCTTTCTAAGGGAGTCTGATCGTGCTGGGAAGGTGGCAGAAAAATGCAGGCAGGTTAAGGGGGAAGGAACGCAGTAGGGAGGCGAGTCCCAAAACGTCTGGCACAGACAAGGCCGCGGGGGGGGGGGGGGGGGCGACAAGATTGCAGGTGTCCGCGGAGGCCGATCACGGAGGACTGGAGGTCCCAGGAAAGGCAGGGGCAGCTGTGGGCGGGAGGATGGGACACTTGGCCTTCGGAGTGAGAGTCAGGGAGCGGGAAACGGAGGGAAAAGAAAAAGATTGTCCAAGATGGAAGGAATTCCAACTTGGTAGAGGTGGCGGGGATGGGGAGGTTCAAAGGGACTGTGCGGGGCCGTCTGGGGCGGGGTTGGGGGGGCGGATCAGTCGGTTAAACGGCTGACTCTCGATTTCAGCTCAGGTCATGATCTCATGGTTTGTGAGTTCGAGACCCATGTCGGGCCCTGCTCTGAAAGCATAGAACCTTCTTGGGATTCTCTCTCCCTCCCTCTCTCTCTCTCTCTCTGTCCCTCCCCCACTCGCTCTCTCTCTCTTGCTCTTTAAAAAAAAAAAAAAAAAAGGAGCTGTGCATAACAGCGAAGGGTACATTTATTACTGGATTTAGTCCAGTCACAGCCCTAAGAGGGACGTAACAACAGCCCCATTTTAGGGGTGATGTAACAGAAGGTAGGACCGTCTCGGTCTCAGGCAGTTAGCCCTCAGTCCAGATTGCTTGGGGACTCAAGCGGGGCTGAGTCTTCAGGGGATCCGAGGCCCCAGGGAACCCCGAGGGATCAGAGGGCGGAGGCAGCGTGAGGCAGAGAGGCGGTCCCCTTGCTCTGAGTCTCATCGCATTGGAGGGAAGCGGACCCCCGCGTGACGGAGCCACACCTAAAGCCCGAGTGGCAGCAAGGACCAGATGACAAGGGGGCTTTGATTAAAAAAGCCAGTTTGCCCCTTCCTCCTATATACACAAGGCACACACAGCTGATGCACTGATAACGTGCTTCCTGACTCATTAGCGCCTCCCCGGGGAGCTCAGATCCCTGGCTAAGAGTGACACATCATCAGTGACCCCCCCCCCCCCCCAGCACGGCTCCCAATCATCTCACCCCCCACCTGCATGCCAGCTCACACGAGCAAGGGCAGGCCTCCCAAACCCCAGCGAGGCGGATCCTCGGCGGGTCCTCGGGACAGCTCCTCCTCGGTTGGCCAGGCACAGCCCCACAGCCGCCTCCTCCGGGAGGCCTCCCTGGCTGACCTGCGCTCATTTCCCCCTGCTTCGCATACCTAACCGCCCCCGTCTCAGCAACAGTGCAAGCGTCCCCGCACGGCAAGTCACTACACGGGACACACCCAGCCTCGACCCGCCTCCCGCACGGCTGGGAGACGACGGCCTGTGCCGACCCAGCCCGACCCGACCCCTCCGTGTGGTACCCCACGGGAGGCCGGTCTCCTTCTCTTCGGCCTGTTTTGCTGCAGGAAGCCAGACATTTTCAAAGGCAAGGTCAACTCACGAGACGCTTGGGCTAGGAAAATTCTCACCGCAGAAGCGGCCGAGTTACGGGACGAGCCTGGCAGGGTGCGGATAAAGAGGATGGGACCCTTTTCAACTCTGAGAAGTCCAGGTGAGCGAAGGGGGCCTCGTTCTCGCCTACATGCAGAGTCCCTACCACCTTCCCCTAAAATGCAGTCGGCGGGTAGACGGACGGGTTTCTAGTAGGCCGCTTGATAAAGGTGCTCGATTGATCCGGCAGGTGCACACACTCCCCCCACGGGCCCCTCGCGGAACTGGACCCCTCCAAGCCCATCCTCAACAGCGTGTACTTCGTACTGGTCTGAGCAGAGAGCATCACCAGTCCGGGGGGCCGGTTGTATTTTCCCATTCTTTGTTCAAGCCCCTCCGTAGCTATCACCGGGTCATGACGAAAAAGCGCCAAGGGCCAGCTACTGGGGACACACGACCGGGTCCCTTCAGGAGCTGTCTCCACGGGCTCCGGTGCAGCGTCCTGAGGGCCCACTGCATCCCCACGAGATGGGACGGTAGCTGAGGAGGGGCGGAGAGAGGCCGGCACTCGGGACCTGAGGGGCCCCACGTACCAACACGGCCACGGGAACTCCGACCCACCTTCTCTCACCTCTGCCTTCCCTTCGGAGGCAAGAGGTGGGCGAAACCATCCCCCTGGCGTGGATGGAGAAACCAAGACCCGAGGCAGCCCAAAGGGACTTGGCCGAGGTCCCACAGCCGGTCGGAGGCCGGGCTGAGCCTTGACTCAGGCCACCGGATGCCACAGGTGGGAAGTGAGGCGTCAGAGACAACCGTCAAAGTTCCACAAGGGCCCGGCTGACTAGGCGATCAGCGGCCGTCAGCTGCTCAGCCCAGGGAATCCAGACTTGCTCAGAAAGGCTCTTGTGTGACTAGCTACATTCTCCCAAACACGGTGGTCCGGGGCTCCCCGCCTGCCCCTCCTGCACCTCTGGTGAAACACAGGGCGGCGTAGCTCCCCAGTGAGGGGGGGGCCCATGTCTGTATCCTCGCCCACCACCCCTCGCTGCCCAGCTCTGCCATTTACCAGCCTCGTGAAGCCACGTGACCTTCCTGAGCCTCGGCTGTGCCAGCTGATAAATGGGCTCGCGGAGAACTTCCTTCATCAGGCTCCAACAGACTGTTCTACAGAAAGGGCCTCAGAACAGTACTTGCTACGTGATACTTGCGAAGCGCAACTATTTCTCTTAAGTCCTTATGCTCCCACCACCACCCGACAGGTCCAAGGAGGAGGCAGAGGGGGTAAGGAAGAGCTGGTGATTCCACATCCTTCCAGATCTTTCCTTGGGGCTAAGATGAATAAGGCAATGAGATTAAAAAAGATGTGTCTCCAAGGGCCCTCTTTAACGAATTGTCAAAATTGGTTTCTGCAATCTGGAGGATGTTGCCCACACCTGGGTACTCAGAACCAAATTAGATTTGCCTCTGGTTTTTATTGAAAGAAAGAAAAGAAAGAAAGAAAAAGAAAGGAAAAGAAAGGAAAAGGAAAAGGAAAAGGAAAAGGAAGGAAAAGAAAGAGAAAAGGAAAAAAGGCAGAGAGAGCCCTGCCCTCGAGAAGAGCCTCAAGCTTGGTTTCATGCTCTGATGTCACGGTCTTCGAATTCCTAGTCATGTGATCTTTAAAACTGTATTTTGCACGTGAGGCCTTATCAGGCACAGAATTCCACGAGGCCCACAAGGCACGTTCAGTTCAGTGAGATTCAGAGTCAGTGCAAGGGAAGCGTGTCGCATTTACCACTAAGCACTGGCCCCGTCACTTGCCACCATGGGGACTCGGTCCGCTCACATCTGAGCCTCTGCCGCCTCATCTGTCAGAGGCAGGACAAGAGGCGGGAAATAACCGTCCCCAGCAGGCCACACGTAAAAGAACCTTGTGTGTAAGGAGGGCCACCAATGAAGAGTGAATCTTAGCAATCGCATTGAAATCTACTAATAGTTGACATCATTAAAGCGCACGCAGTGTCTTCATATTGGAGAATATACAGATTCAGTACGTCTCCAGAGAAAGGGCAAAATCTGAGAAATGACCTCTGTATAGCTGTCTTGCTTTTTTTCCTTTGGAGAGCGCGCGCGCACACGAGCCTGGGAGAGGGACAGAGGGGGAGAGAGAGCATCTTAAAGCAGGCTCCGTGCTCAGCGAGGAGTCTGACTCGGGACTCGATGCCATGACTCTGGGATCATGACCTGAGCCTAAATCAAGAGTCGGATGCTCAACCAACCGGCTGAGCCACCCGGGTGCCCCTGGATAGTTTCTTGACCTCAGGAATGGACACGGGACACAGGACACGGGGCCGACGAGCTACTAGGTAAATATGAAAGCTGACGATTTTGTTCAAGAATGTCAAATTGCGTCTCTGGGTCCCAACAGTGTACGGCAGGACCGTGAAAGCCAGAGATAATCACTGTGAATGAAGCCAGAGAGATGCCGAGAGCATGAACGTTTTATGAAGCCATTTTATTCAAGCTCTTTCTCCATCTTCAACACCGCCTGTTCGGCCAGCCCTCCCTGTGTCACCTACCAGTTTGCCAGAGCCCGTTATCTTGTGAGCGGACACCCAGCACTTCCAACACTCCACAGAAGCCGTCGAGACACGCACTGGTGGACAAGTGCCCGCTCACAGGACCCGTGACTTTACACGGGGCAGGCAGGCAGGCACGGTTTCTCCTACATTCTATGCAAATAATTTCTACAGCAGTGGCATGACGTATTGCTAAAAACAAATCTTTTTTTTTTTTAAGATCACCGGATCAGTGAGTGCCATCGTCCGCACTGACCCCGCAGGCCGTGTGATAAAACCCTTCCCCCGTTTGGGGGATTCAGATGGCGTCGCGATGTCGGCAACATGCGGGTGCTCATTAAAACGCGTTCCTTCTAGGTTCTCCCTCAGCCAACGACTTGAGGTCACTTAATCATGTACTCGAGTGGGATCAGAATGGGCTCAGGTGACTTCAAAGGGGGCACCAAATGATGGGTGTCGATACAGAGAGGAAGGTACCAAGTACTAGGCCCCCCATGCCACGGAGGTGGCAATGTCACCCAGCGCCCTGAGAGGGCGACCCCTTTACCTCCGTTTTACCACCTGGGCATTTAACACGACGTCACGGGAGTCCACCTAGAAGTTCTTCACAGAAGCCACAACGAGAAGAATTTTGTTCCGTGCTTCCCTGACTTTCTGGTCCAGCTTAAAATAAATGTCACGCACGCACCGAATCCTAAAGCAGGAGGAAAATCTTAAAACCGGCTAGCTCTTTTCTCCTTTTCTAGTCTGTAATTGGGAAAGACAGGACTCAAGATTCAGGTCTCTTGACTCACAGCCAAACAGGCTCTTGTTTTTGCCTGATGCACAGCTATCAAAGCAAACACTCTGTTAGGATAAGGCCTAACTGCCCGATCTGCAATGCACGCCCTAGACAGAGATAATTCTTCCTGAAATATACATTACATCTTTGCACAAAGACAGTCATGTATTTTACAAAATACCTTTTAAAAGCAAAATCGTATTGGGCCAAGACAGTGTAACAGAAACGACAACATAAATCTCTGGAAATCGATGCTTGTTAACATCAATTTATCTTTTTAATGAAAAGCCACTGATAAACCATGCCATTGGATTAAGCGAGCTAATGCACGCCATGGGCTTTGCACAAGAGCCGGGACACTCGATAAAAAGTAGCTGTTATGATTAATAGGCAAGACCAGAGCGGGGTTTAAAATGCTCCCCCCCCCCCAACCAAGAAGGCAATAAAGCTCCAGGATGGAGCTTGTCAACCAGCCTCGGCCACAGGATAATGGATGGATAATGGTCACCTGCTCTACCCGCTCTCAGGAGAGAACCTGGGATTGTGGGAAATTCCCGGCTCCCAAACTGAGATCTCACCCATTCCTGCCCACTGGGGAAAGCAGATCAAAGGGCAAGGCAGTGTATGATAAGAGATGCATCCATTCATCAAAATAAAAAGGAAATTACTCACGCCTCCGTGCTTTGTTATTGGCGACAAACTGGAACTTGCACCAGGAATCCTAGCGCGTGAGGGCGATGCGTTCCACAGCTGAGAACGGCTGCTTTGGGGGAACGCGAAATGCCTCTAAGCACTTAAAATGACAAAGTATTAAAATAATCCAAGCTGCCGCTGCTGTGGTTGTATCACCAAAGAAGAAAGGCTCCCTAATTTTTGCAATAACAGAGAAAAACCAGCAAATTCTTGATTTAGGCCAATTCTTCAAGTTCTAAAACGAAACGGGAGTTTGTAACCTTTTTGCTTTTTGAAGCACCTGTTTCTGAGGGTTGGCAGAGAAAGGACCAGTTGAACACAGCACTCTGATCCTCATATGGATCTAGAAAATTTAAACGTTTTTATGTCTAATTGGCCACCCTGATCATTAGCTTGTTTAAAATGTCAAAAATCCTACGGGAGGGATTTGCTGTGTAACCTTTCCTGGGGCTCACAGAACAGTTTCATGGGTGAAAGGGACAGGCAATTTGTCACATTCCCACCCAACAGCTGATCAGTCAGATTAGTTATGTGGGATATTGACTCCTTTTTTAAAAGTTACTGGATTATTTTCCACTAATGGCTGGTAATTTCCTTTGCCAATATTCACAAGAAATGAGACACATTTCAAAGCTATACCTGTTGTAATACATTCAGCAGGGTCAAGACAGAAATTAGTCCGCTGTGTCAACTCTTGCCACGAAAAATGAGTATTTATATTATTGCGAATCAAAAGCAGTCGAATCTTCGAATCGAAAGCTCTGCCTGAAATCTTAGTGTTTGGACTCCTCAGCCAGAACATCTGCATTTCCTTCGCTGCGTCCTCAGAAAAAATCCAGATACCTCATTAATTCTCCATTAAAGTCATGCTAGGGCTTGCAGTCGGACGCACGCCGAAGGTGACCAAAGCCAATTCCTTCTTTTCTAAATACTCGTAATTCACTGCCGGCAACACCGAAAACCAGCGCTAAACCTTTTAACTCTTCACAGCTCATTTGTTCACTTGACACACATTGATCAGGCTCCAGCCCCGGAACAAGGGTTGGGCCGGGCACAGCGAAGCCACGAGGGCAGAGGTGGTCCGCGTGCAAGCAGCCGCGGGGATCTGGGGAAGGACACACTCACTCACTCGTGATTAGCGAATACCGACCTACCCACTGGTGTCGGGGCACCGTCACGGCGGCTGCCATCACACGGTATCTCCCTCACCGGAATGGACGGTCCACGACAGGTTCCACGTCCGATTTGTCCCCCAGCGCCCGTGTAGCATCCAGCCCAGGGCAACTGCTAGGAGTGTTGCTGACGGGACAGCAGGAGGGACCTGGGGCTCAGCACCCCCCGAAACACACACGACCCCCATGGGAGGACTGGGAGGGGGGTCGGATGGGTATGGGGTACGGATGGAGAAAGTTGAACTCACAGGCAAATGGCAGATCAAGGCTGGGCAGGGGGGGAGGGCGCGAGTGGAAAGGAAGTCTTCGTGGCGGAAACACCACCTGGACAGGTACCTGATGGACATGGAACAGCAGTTCGCACCCAATGATGTCTTAAGGAATTTCAGTGTCTTCATGAGTCCCAGACCCTTAGGAGTTTACCATTTGCCCAAGTCCACCTGGGAAGCGAGTTCCTTGATTCCTCTAAGTCTCCAATCCTCACCTGTAGAGCCCGATAATATTCAGTCCACACACCCTCAAGTGACCGGAAAGATGAAATGAGAAGATAGCAACACGGTGAGAACAGTGCCCGGCTACTACATCACGTATTAACGCTACGTGAATGTCGACAAAAGCTAGTCGTCCACACATGCGTTTCTCAAAGCCATTATAACACACAAGGCTTTCTCCAAGTTGGCACCATTATCAGTGGCGGCCGGAACCATCAAGAACCCTACGAGGGTTTTGCGCATCACCGGCTTTCAGAACAGGGGCAAGACGTCCCACTCGCTCGCTGGGGTTTGCTTAACTCCCAGTTGCGTTCAGCTTTTACATTTTGTATGGTGAAACGTGTAAGGAGATGATCGCTGCTAGATGTGAAAAATGCTCAACAAGATTACGTACTCACTTCCAGCTTGGGGAGCTAGGGACAGAGTGGCAGCGGACAAGCACGCCGAAGTGAATTCAAACACATGCGACATGCCAGTCGGAGTAAGGCGGCTCTTGAGTGCTGATCTCGGGCCACCTGTGGAGGTTAAACCAACGAACGAACAAAACACGTGGTGGACCGCTGCTCTGTGATCCGGGTTTCCACGAGACGAGGCTTGGGCTCGCTACGCTTACCAGTTGGCACTTTACGTCACTAAAAGTGGCGGGTCCCCTTCTTCACTGTGACATCCTTGGCCTGCTGATGTTAATCAGAAAACTCGATTAATGGTCGCCGCTTGCAGGCTGTGACTTTAAAGCCGAAATCATGCTTACCACACCAATGGACAAGACCCAGACCTTAATAAGGAGGAAACAAATCCACACAGTCTGTCATTTAAAACCTGTGTGTGTCCAGCACGTGAGCTACTTTGTAGAGGCAGATGAATGAGCTCTAACTCGAGTTTCTATCCAGTCAAGTTCTGTGGGTGTAAAAGGACGTTTTATTTTTTCGGAATTTGTAATCAAGACGAACCAAGATGCAATGTCTAATTGTTTCTTAAAAGCACATGAGAGACCAGTACGATAAAGACCTATTATTGTTTCCCACCTAAAACCTACCGCCATCAGTCTCTACTAAGCACTCCACACAAACCTAGACTTCAATTAACATTCATTTTCTAGCTTCAAACGGTGGTATAAAATTCACTTTTGTGGGCTATATAGACTACACTCCAAGTATACCTGACAAATTTACAAATTGACTCCAATGAGTCACGGGGAATTTCAATTTGGAAGCACTTTTCCTGGTCTTAATGGCTCTTTGGCAATGCGCACGTTATTCTTCAGTTATAACATTTGCGCATTTAAAAAACTAACCGAGCTCAAACGTGCCCACAGGAATTAAATCAATGCGCTTCCCTGCATAAAAACCAGCCAGCCAGAGCAGGAAGGAAAACATATTTCTCCTATTGTTGAGCGTGGGAGTCCACATTCAACACTGTCATCTCACTGTACGGAAATCCTGGCTCGATTTGCCACACAGAAAGTAAAAGTTAAACACGTAAAAATCCAGCGATGCATCCAAGGAGAGCGCCAAAGGCATAAGCTGAAGACTTGACTGCTATTAAACCCTGATAAGGCTGGCGTGGAAAGCACAAGAATCTAGATCACCGTTTAGTCATGGCCTTGGCTCAATAAAGTTTTTGCCATTTCAGATCACGGATTTCTTCTTTTCTCGCCTGTGCCTTGTCTAGGAGGTGGCGGGGCGCGGGTGCCTTGCATAACAACCCCACCCCTCTGCACTGAATAAGGAGCACGCGGCCTTCCTGCTAGGGGGCGGCCTGAGTGCCCTATACAAGGGGGCTGTCTAGCAACGACAGGAGGCAGCGCCTGGGGGAGGATAGAGCAAAGCCATGAGAACCCACTCAACTCTGGGCAGCCCACGGCCCCGGGGTGGAGGTGGGCGTCCGGTGGGGGGGGGTGGTGGTGAGGGGGGAACAGAGCTGCCGTCCTATTCATCTCCTTTGTCCCCTGATCATCATTCATATCGCAGCGATGACAGGCCCAGAGAAGACTCTGGAGGGGAAACGGGCCTCAAATTAGCATATTTCTCCCCTGCACACAATGGAGGCTTTTAAGCTTCTGTTTTTTAAAGCCAGGGGAGAGAGGAGGAGGAGGGGGAGGATAAAGCTGGGCCGCTCTTAGCAACAGTGTCTGCCTGCAATGATTTGCCTCCCTCGGAGCGGCTTGCGTGGTTTTCAATTTCCTTAAAGCAAGTCCCTCGAATGGCCTCAAAACTCAGTAGAAAATATTTATTGTGCCACGGTATAATAAACATCCTCCCTCTTGTCATTAAGTCGCAATTAGACTCTGATCTTAAAAATTAATGATAAAGCTTAAGCCCTCCCTCCAATCCTGCCATGGAGCACCGCCTCCCCCCCCTTCCTCCTGGAGGGAAGGACGAAATGAAGAAATGCCATGACGCCCTTGCCAGGTTGATTTCTGCGTGTCTGACTGTCAGGGATCGAATGGGGGTGGGGGAGAGGCTGAGAGGCCCCGGGAATGCTCAGATGGCCCTGAGACTTGGCTGGGGGCTGACAGCGATGACCTCGGGGCACCTTGCCTCGCAGGCTGTCTTTCCCACAGACGTCCCAGTCCTCTGCGTCTTCGCCGAGGGATGCCAGCAGAGCAGACAGCAACACCGGACAGGTCATAAAAACACACACCAATCCAGAAAGCTCTAAGAGGCCGTCCAAAGAAACGATTTGAGTTTCACGCCACCACGTATCAAGTCTCCAAAAGATGGGGCTCTCGATCCGAGGGGGACAAATGGAGATTTCTCTGGCTCGAAATGAATTCTTGGAAAGGGCTCTGCCCCTTAATAAATAACTTCACCAGAGAGCATTAAAATGATGCCCCACTTCCCACCGGCACAGGTTCCTTCCTTCCTCATGGCTCAGGCCGATCTTCGAGGCCCCCAGGGAAGGAAGGTCAGGGAGGCTGGGAGAGTTAGAACTTGTCCCAAGACCAGGATGGAGCCAGGCGCCGGCCGGGGCTAAGCCTGGCTCTGGAAGGCGGCCCAAGCGCTCCTGCCTTCTCCCTTCTGGAAGGGAGAAGGGGGCGGCTGCAAAGGATGCTGGGGCCATCTGCTCTGCCTCCCAACCATGTCCCCGCAGGGCTGGCGTGGCCTCCTGCCTCTCAGAGACGCCTAGACGTCGCCCCCTCCCCGGGGCCCGCATCCCTGCATGGGACCCAAGTACACCTGCACCTGTGTGTGTGTGGCCCAGGCTCCAGTCACCGACCCTAGCTCAGCCTCCCTCTCTCCGCTGTCTCCAATGTACCCCCAAACCCTTGGCTCCCCCCCTCCATCTCTCTTTCTCCTCTCCAGCACCCACCCTCCCCCTTTTCTCCGTTCACTGAGGTTTCTCCAACCTACTGTGCCCTCAGGGCACGCCTCTCCTGAGGATTAGGGCCCAATTTATAAACGGAGGTTCATCTAGCACTATGTTAACTAACTGGAAGGCAAAGAAAAGGTTTTTTTTTTTTGTTTTTTTTAAAAAAAGGAGGACAGTTTTAAAAAGAAAAAAGAAAAACACGGATGTTCAAAACGAGAGCTTAAGTCTCTCCAACGTGATCTACAGATCCCATGCAATCAAGTCAAAAGGCTGACAAGCCTTTTCGTAGCCGTCAACAAGCTCGTTCTAAAGTTCTTCAGAGGAACTAGAATAGCCAGAATTACTCTGAAAGAGAACAAAGTCAGAAGCCCGTTATCCCATTTCGGGACCCACTGTAAAGCTACACCCATCAAGGCAGTGTGGTTTTGACAAAGGACAGACACACAGATCAGTGGAACACAATAGAGAGCCCAGAAATAGACCCACGCAAATATAAACTCACTTTTGATGAAGGTAATCGCATGGAGAAAGGATATTCTTTTCCGTAAATGGTGCTGGGACATTTGGACGTCCATATGCAAAATAGGAAGTCAGACCCATATGCCTCACACAAAAATTAACTCAAAACGGATCACAGACCACAATGTTAACCTATAAAACTCCCGGAGGAAAATGCAGGGGGAAATCTTCATGATCTTGGGTTCGGAGATGGGTGTTTATTTTTCTTTCTTTTTTAAAGATTTATTTATTTGGGGAAGCACGCACAAGTGGGGGAGGGGCAGAGAGAGAGGGAGACAGAGGATCCGAAGCAGGCTCTGAGCTGTCAGCACACAGCCTGACGCGGGGCTCCGACTCAAGAACTTGAGATCGTGGCCTGAGCCGGAGTCGTACGCTCAACTGACTGAGCCACCCAGGCGCCCCGGTGACGGGTGTTTAGACGCGACACTGGAAGCAAGATCCATGAACAAAAACGCGGCCAAGGTAAAGATCATGAAAATGACAGCTTAGCAGAGCGTATAATAACAGGTGGCTTACAAGTCCTCAACGACATGTGCTTCACCTAGCTGATGGGTTTATGTGACATAGCCCATTCTGGACGATGCCACAGCAGGGTCGGGGTCCTGCCCTCCGGGACAAACGCCTGGCCGAGCGCATCACAGCGCCCCCCCACCCCCAGCCACACGGGCCGGCCCTCGCTCTGAAGCCACACGTGCCCTCTTGTTCCCCTGTTCTGCTGGTGGTTTCGGTGTGACCTCTCTGGCTGCCGGAGGGCTCGGGGAGGGCCGGCTCTGGGTCTGAGGCTTCCTAGTGTCCCTTGTGGGCCTTCTGTGACGGCGCAGGAGGCTCAGGTGAGGGTCTAGTCTCTCTCAGGAAGTCGCCCTTCCTAAAAGGGTGAGATGCCCCCCCCCCCCATCTTATACACACACACACGAAAGGAAGGATGAAGGTTTCGGTGGGGACACAGAAGACGAATTGGGCTTGGAGGATTCTGACTTCCGAAGGATGTGAATAAAAGATTTAAGTACGTGGATATATATATATGCCTGTGTACATGTGTATATGCGTGTCTAACACATATATGCATATTGGCACATAGAAACACAGGCGCACGCGCAGACGCACACAGCACACACACACATTCACGCGTGTACCTGTGCGCGCACGTTCGTACCCATATATACACATACTGCCTGTTCAGCAGCTCACATCCTTCTAAACTCAAAATGTGCTGAGCTGACTTCATCTTCTCCACACCCATCTGATGCCTCCTTCCTTCCCAAAGCTCTCCCTTCCTGTCAAAAGCATCGCCATCATCCCGACGCCTTAACGGTCTTGAGGCATTCAGAATCCCAGCTCCTGCGACTAGCAGCTAACTCACTCGAGGAAGCCGTTCAACTTCTGCCTCGCTGGCCATCCGCGTCCGCATCTGTCAAACAATACTAATAAATTCCCCCATCAACATATTGCTTGGAGAGGTCATTCCAATTCTACGAAGTCTCTCTACAGACCAAACACACTCTCTAAAAGGTACAGTAGTTGGCTAAGACTTGTGCACCTTGGATTACTTACCAGGAGTGTGTGTGTGTGTGTGTGTGTGTGTGTGTGTGTGTGTGTGTGTTTCAGCAGTTTAAATCCATCCTTGCCCCTTCATCCACCCTCTCCGGGACTCGGGCTTGGCTTTCTAGCTGGTTATCAACCTCCACGATTTCCCGGATCTCCAATCCCAAACCAAGCCTTATCTGTCCAAACTTCGCACGCTCACGGAGTTGTTCCCACAAGCTAGAGGGGGAACCCCTGCCCGCCAGGTCAAGTCGGCCCTCTCAGACCCACGCGGGTCACCCTGCCCCAAACCAAGTCATCCGATGCTCATCACCTGCAGGGCTCCCCACGGTCACCTACCCGGGGCCTCTTGCCTCCATTTCTTGGACCAGTTTCCTTCTCACTCTTTCCTCTCCCCTTTCCCTTGTCCTAATTCTATTCATTTTAGTGGCATAACTCAAGGGCTACAGCTCGTGGGAACCCCTGCCAATGACTGGGTTCTCACTCCATCGCACGTCTATGCCCTGTCAATTTATCGCATTATGGTGTTCTATCTTTTTCTCCAAAGCACCCTTGTGTTGAAGTCTGACATTCCCCAAGAGACTCTGACCTCTGACGGGCCAGAGACCATACAATGGTGCCATGCCACAACACCTAGCTTGGGTTGAGAAAAATGTGCTCACATTCGATGAGAACTCATTGATTTTCAAGTAAATGATTACTACAATATTTGCAACGCTTCTGTCCTGCGGCTTCTAAAGTATTATTTTTCTATCTTAAAAAAATTAAAAATGGACCGCACAGCACCACCGCTTTTTAAGAAACTTGTGAGTAAACAGCACGGGATTACCAGAGAGGGACAATCTGGCAGAGTATATCATAAAGCGCAAACTTACATATCGAATATACTGTGTCGGGAGGGCTCCGTATGCAGAAACACTAAGTGGTTTTAATTTTCCGCCTACAGTTTGTGAAGCCCAGGGGCCCCAAATGACCTCAATGTTGAACAGGAGGCACATCCATCTGCCAGCAGTAATTATTTTATTGACCTGATTAAAGAACAACTATTTCCATGGTCAGAAAGATCTATCCAAACACATCAGCCTTAGGCACACAATGGCAGTAATTAGAAATGCATATTTCCCTAATTAAAATAGGAGTCCATGGGCAGAACATAAAATAACGTATTAATATTTACTCAGCATATTTCTTTCACTGGTTAGGATGTATGACTAAGCCAAAGCCCATTTTTAAAAAGGGTTGAGAGATGACTGACACACCACATAATTCAACCCATTTCAAGTACACAGTTCAAGAGTTTTTAGTTTATTTCTTCCCTTCCACTTGTCCAGCTTCTATGACTGCCACTGTCACCATTATCTACTTTTGAACATTTTGGTTGCCCCTGAAAGAAACTCTGATCCTATTAGCAGGCAATCCCCAGGCCCCCCTACCCTACCCCGTGGCCCAACTCTGGTTCTAAGCAACTCCTTTCTCTATGAACTTGCTTGTTCTGGACACAGGATATGTGGTCCTTTGTAACTGGCTTCTTTCATTTAGCACAATGTTTCCAACGGCCACCCCTGAAAACTTGTTGTAGCAAGTATCAGAATTTCCTTTTTTTTGTTTTTGACATGAATAGACACTTTTCCAAAAGACATCCAGATGGCCGACACATGAAAAAATGCTCCACATCACTCATCATCAGGAAAATACAAATCAAAACCACAATGAGATACCACCTTACACCTGTCAGAATGGCTAACATTCACAACTCAGGCAACAACAGATGTCGGCGAGGATGCGGAGAGAGAGGATCTCTTGTGCACTGCTGGTGGGAATGCAAACCGGTGCAGCCACTCTGGGAAACAGTATGGAGGTTCCTCCAAAAACTAAAAATAGAACTACCCTACGACCCAGCAATGGCACTACTAGGCATTTATCCACGGGATACAGGTGTGCTGGTCCGAAGGGGCACATGCACCCCCATGTTTCTAGCAGCACTATCAGCAATAGCCAAAGTAGGGAAAGAGCCCAAATGTCCATCAATGGATGAATGGATAAAGAAGATGTGGTATATATATACAACGGAGTATTACTCGGCAATCAAAAAGAATGAAATCTTGCCATTTGCAACTATGTGGATGGAACTGGAGGGGATTATGCTAAGTGAAATTAGAGAAAGACAAAAATCATATGACTTCACTCATATGAGGAATTTAAGAGACAAAACAGATGAACATAAGGGAAGGGAAGCAAAAATAATATAAAAACAGCGAGGGGGACAAAACAGAAGAGACTCATAAATATGGAGAACTGAGGGTTACTGGAGGGGTTGTGGGAAGGGGGGTGGGCTAAATGGGTAAGGGTCACTAAGGAATTTACTCCTGAAATCACAGTTGCACTATATGCTAGCTAACTTGGATGTAAATTAAAAAATAAATTATAGGGATGCCTGGGTGGCTCAGCCGGTTAGACGTCCGACTTCGGCTCAGGTCATGAGCTCACAGTTTGTGGGTTCGGGCCCCGCGTCGGGCTCTGTGCTGACGGCTCGGAGCCTGGAGCCTGCTTTGGATTCTGAGTCTCCCTCTCTCTCTGCCCCTTCCCCGCTCATGCTCTGTCTCTCCCTGCCTCTCAAAAATAAATAAAAATGTCAAAACAAATTTTTTTAATAAAAAAAAATAAACAAATTATAAAAAATTAAATAAATAAAATAAAACCAAGACGTGGATCTCTTAAAAAAAAAAAAAAAAAGAATTTCCTTTTTTTTTTTAATTGATAAAATCCTATGGGACCACGTTTTGTTCATCCACTCTTCAGCTTGTGGGCATTTGGGTTGTTTCTGCTTTTTGGCTATTCTAAATAACACTGCTATGAACATTCACCCACAAATTTTTGTACGGACCTAAGTTTTCATTTGTCTTGGGGCATACACATGAGAAGAGCATGGCTGGGTCAAATGGTAACTCTGTATTTTACCATACGAGGAACTGCAGGACTGTTTTCCAAAGCAGCCGTACAATTCCACACATTTTCACGTGCAGTGAGCGAGGGCTTCGTGTTTTCTAGATTCCGACGCTTGCTACTGTACCTTTCTGATTCCAGCCATCCTAGTGCTGTCAAGTGGTATCTCCTTGTGGCTTGGATTTGCGTTTCCCTCAAGACCAAGGATGTCGAACACCCTTTCATGTGCTTCCTATTTGCATTAGCTTTTTATTCCCGAGTTTAAGGCTTCTAAAAGGTGTGTATGTATACTCGAGATCCAAGTCTCTCAGAGGATTGTCAAGTATTTTTTTCCCAGTCCGCCGGGTGTTTTTTCACTTTCTTGACGGTGTCCTTTGAGTACAAGATGTTTTCATTTTGATAAAGCCCAATTTATCTTTTTTCTTTTGTT
Organism: Prionailurus bengalensis; assembly: GCF_016509475.1. Lineage (NCBI taxonomy): Eukaryota > Metazoa > Chordata > Mammalia > Carnivora > Felidae > Prionailurus > Prionailurus bengalensis. Next base: position 10,661,828 of record NC_057361.1, read on the forward strand.
GCTTGTACGTTCATGACGATTCATCTCCTTGTTTCTTCCAACGGTTTTAGTTTTAGCTTCTATATTTAGATCTGTGATCCCTTTTAAGTTATTTGTTGTGAATGGTGTGAGGTAGGGTTCATTTTTTTTTTTCTTTTGCACGTGGACATCTAGCTGTCCCAGTATCATTTGTTGAAAAGAGTATGCTTACCCCCATTTAATTGTCTTGGTGACTATCGGTCCCTTAGGGCCGCTGTAACAAACTACCATAGACCCGGGGGCTGAAACAACACACATTTCATTTTTCACGGTTGTGGAGAATGAGGAGTCCAACATCAAGACATGAGCAGATTCCCCCTCTGGCGAGTTCCACTTCCTGGTGCATAGACAGCCCTTCTCCCTGCATACTCCATATGGCAGAAGGGGTAAGGGAGATCTCTGGGGCCTCTTTTACAAGGGAACTAATCCCATTCATAAGGGCTCTACCCTTATGACCTAATCCCCTTCCAAAGCCCCACCTCCAAATACCATCACACTGGGAATTAGGTTTCAACATATGAGGGCCGGGGGTGGGGGTGCACGAACATTTATTCTATAGAAGTACCCTGGTTAAAAATCAACTGACCACAACTGTAAGGGTGATTTCTGGACTTCCGTTTCTACTCTAATGATCTATATGTCTATTTTTATGCCGGTACCAAAATGCCTCGGTTACTGTAAGCTTTGTAGCTTGGGGGTTATTAGGCTATTGGGAGGTTCCCAAATCCCATGCTGGTAGAATCCTATTTTAACTCAAATGTTGGCTGCACCAGAAGTGACCGGAAACACCTAATTGCACATGTGAATGCTCGTTAGATGGCAAAAACTTCTAGTGCCTCATCTTCTGACAGTTAGAAGGTGGTTTTTTTTTTAATTTTTTTTCTACATTTATTTATTTTTGAGAAACAGAGAGAGACAGCATGAGCAGGAGAGGGGCAGAGAGAGACGGAGACACAGAATCAGAGTCAGAAGCAGGCTCCAGGCTCCGAGCTGTCAGCACAGAGCCCGACGTGGGGCTCGAACCCACGAACCGCGAGATCATGACCTGAGCCGAAGTCAGACGCTTAATCGACTGAGCCACCCAGGCGCCCCTAGAAGGTGTTTTAATCACATACGTATCCTATGAAAGTCAAGCATCCCACTTAATTTCATCACCTCACTATATTCAGAATTATCTGACCACATGACATCCAAGTTATGGTTTCAGCTGGATACAGTAAGATGATTGTCAAGCCGTGGACAACGAAGACTCAGGGCCCAAGACACTGGAGAATGTTACTCTACAGGTCAACGTTGGGATCTAGAAGCATCTGCAAACTTAAGACAAAATATTCCCCCTCGGAACCTACCAACACATCTCCTAGTGTCAGAGCTGTGCGTGGCTCGGAGTCCGTGAGGTATTCTTTACTACTGACCGTACTCAGGCCACAAGTAAGGAAACAAAAGAGACAACTCATCGTCTTTAACAGGAGTAAGACCAAGAAAGCCAAGAGAGGTCTTGCCTCACTTACTTGGGTATCTTCTAACATTTGCCAGAATGTTTTTCTTTTCTACAGTGGAAATTGAAGCACCTGAAAGGCTGCCAGCAAGGAGTGTTTATTTAGGACAGACGGCCATTTTCCATCTCCCACAGTTTGTGTTCACTTGTAGGAAATGGCCTTCTAGCCAACCTATTGCAACCAACATCTCAAAAACAAGAGGTTTCTGATTACACAGAAGATAGACTGTCTTTTTCCGCGCAGGCGTAAGATAAGAGCGACAATTCTCGCTCCTCTATGCATTTTTGTGTTTATGTTCAACTAAAAATTCCTTAGCTTTCAGCGTACCACTATCTACACTTATAAGTCAGTTTTTAGGGTTCTGTTTAAATCTTTCACATTCTACCACTTCTGAATGCTTTAGCTGTCCACAAGGACAGCCAGCAACGTTGGAAGGCAGGTCTTAAATTCTCAGCGCCACGTTCCGTAAGACGTACGTGGCCACACAGAACCCAGTGCGACTCCAAATCCTTGACCCTCGTCATGTATTTTTCTCGGAAACGTTCCCCCTCTCTGTGCAGGAAGTGGCGTCCTTCCGACGGTTCTCCCCAAGCCAGGAAGGCGCACTGTGTCCAGACTGGTGGGTTCTTCGTCTTGGAGAGAACAAGTGGGGAGTCCATTCCTTTCCCCCTTTTTCATTTTCTGCCTGTCCCTTCCTTTGCCACTTGGCTGCCTCGCTGTAACATGCAAACCTCTGTTCCCCCCCCCGCCCCGAGTGCTGTCCCTTTTCCACACTTGCATTTCCTCTCTGGAATTCCGAATTTCCACCCATCTATCGACACACCTATCCAATCACCCCCAGAATTTCTAGACCCGTTTGTCTCGTTCTGATCTGCGTTCCTGGACACTATCGTCGATGTAGTGGACAAGACCAGCAGATGGCTCGGATGGTCTGTCAACACGTCCATCTGTATTGAGTTCTAACGCCCAGCACTGGTCTTGTTTCCGTCTGTTGAATATACAAACAAAGTCCTAGAAGTCCCAAATCCCCCAGTCAGTAGTAACAGAAAGATAAGACCTCACGAGGCTACTGAAGCGAAGATACCATCTCGCGTGCCCGCGAAACACCCTTACATGCAAGTCGCTGCCAACGTTCTGCGCGTCCAACAGAAAAACTGGGCACAAAAATCAACAAAGTGAGCTATAAGGCAGTTTGGGCCAAAGTCCAAACAATGTTTAATATAATTAAATATTCAGAGACCAAATTTTAACGTTTACCAGTAAGTTTCTCTCTCAGAGTCTATTTTATTTTTAATTTTTTTTTAACGTTTATTTATTTTTGAGACAGAGAGAGACAGAGCATGAACGGGGGAGGGTCAGAGAGAGAGGGAGACACAGAATCCGAAACAGGCTCCAGGCTCTGAGCGGTCAGCAGAGCCCGACGCGGGGCTCGAACTCACGGACTGCAAGATCATGACCTGAGCCGAAGTCGGATGCTTAACCGACTAAGCCACCCAGGTGCCCCTCTCAGAGTCTATTTTAAACACATAAGGATTCCTGTTCTTTATGAATTGCAGATGATTTCTAAATGCAATGCCTAAATATCCCGTCTAAACTCTAATGCAATGCTAATCCCACCTATATTTTTGCACAGTTTAAATACACGAATTATGCCTCTATTTGGCCTCCTTTTTGCCACTCAGGCCCTCACAATATCCATTTCTGTACAGAAAATGGAAGGGTTTGCTAATCCATTAGTCACCCAGCTCTAAGTGGATTAATGCTGGTGCAGTAGAAAATGACTATAGATCACATCAAATGAGTGATTCCAATTTTGAACTTTATAATCAAGCCCAAAAGGCCCCCCAAATTATAGCTTTAACACCTGCTTAGTAGCAGGGTTCTTTTTAAAGCAACTTTATGAATACTGCGATTTAAATATTAACGGGTTTTTAAAACTGTTATTTCTTTAATTTTATTTGTTTCAAGACAGAGAAGATAAAGTACAGGACAAACGCCTACGTTTTCTTTCTCTAGTCTAAGCCTAGAACTACACGGATGTGCAATGGCCATGACGAAGATATTAGGGGAGCTAGCTACCAAAAAAATAAACGAAGACTTTCAAACACTTGACATGCTTACTTAGGCAACTGCCCTACATCGCCCATGTCCCTCGCCTGGCAAAACTAAACGTGAGAACGATATACGACTGCACACAAACTAGAATGGCCATAATCAGAAAGACAGTCACAAGCATTGGTGAGGATAAGGAGACATCAGACCCCTCGTTCACGGCCTGCCGGCAAGAACGGAAAATGGTGCAGCCACTCTGGGAAACAATACGGAAGTGCTTCCAAGAGTGCGAGTTATTAACGCATGGCAACGCCACTCTTAGGCATATAGCCAAAGAAAATAAAAACAAATGTCCACGCAATAACTTCTACATGAAAGTTCACAGCAGCACCGATCATAATAGCCAAAAAGTACAAACCACCCAAGTGTCCATCAACTGGTAAACAGATAAACAAAATACGGTTGGTCCACACAGTGGAATACTGTTTGGCAATAAAAACAAAGTACTGCTACATGCTTTGACATGTATGAGCAGGTTGTTCAGCGGGAAAAAAAAAAAAGCCAGACGTAAAAGAATACGTAGAAGTCCATTTATAGAAAAACATTCAGAAAAGGCAAACAGTGGATAGAAAGTGGACTCATGGTTCCCCAGGGAACCTGGGACTGGGCATGGGAACAGGGACTAACTGTAAATACACTCAAGGCATCTTACTGGGTGATAGAAATGTTCCAAAATGGGATTGTGGTGGTGACTATACAACTTGGCAAATTTACTAAAAGCCATTTAATTGACGTTAAAACCGGTCAACTCTCCGGAACCTAAGTTATACCATAACACAATTGTTAAAAAAAAAAAAAAAAAAAAAAAAAATGTCGGGGAAATAGTCAGGAAGCAGGTATGGTAATTTGGGCCAGAGATGATGATGGCCCGGGCCAGGGAGGAATGAAATGAGAGAAAGGTGAACTCATTCACAAGGAGCTGAGAAGATGTAACCGTCGGGATCTCCACAAAGCCCTTCCTTACCCGCTTTCGTATCGAACTCAAGGGGCACCAGCGCTAGGTCCCATTCATTTCGACCTGATCACACGCCACCTTCCGTTGTCAGTTGATTGCTTCGTGCACACGGTCATTGCCTGGAGGCCGGATGTGTCCCTGGTTGCACCATACTCACGAACACACCGATGGTGAAACAAGGGAACATCGTCAGCCCCGGGCTGAATATCACTGATTATCCTGGATTATATCAACAGTCATCATAACGTGAAGACAGTAAAACTAGCAATTACCTTCACATAGGAGTTGCTGGGAGATGTCACTGCAAGAACGGAGTAAAAATCAATTTGTTAGAAAATAACCACCATAACCGAGAGCAAAAAAGGGAAAAGAAAACGCAATCATGGAGTTGGCCAAGGGCAACATTTGTGTTTTGGTGGGAAAATTAAAAATATACGAACACTTTGAAGAACAGGCTTATCTTCCTAATTCAGAGTCTTGTCCATTTCTTAATGCAAGTCTTAAGCCCACGCAGAGCAAGAGAGAGAACAGGGCCCAGCAGCTAAGAGTCTGGATCATGGTTGAACCACTCACGTGAGCTTGGACAGTAAACATGTGTAAGCCCTGTAACAGCCAGCTTCCTTGAAAAAAAAATGAGAACACTAAACACCTTTCACAAAGCCCATGGGACACATCGATGAAATGACGTGCAACCCTCAGGACACGCATCGAATCAAAGTATGACTTTTTATCACGGGGGTGACGGACTTTCCGTCCTGGAACCACGGCCCAGGTGTCCAGAACCTCGTGGAGAAGGCCCTGGCGCTTGGGTCAGTGCTGCTGTGACTGACTCGAAGGCTCGACTGGCCGTATTTTGGCACTCTGCCAACGCTGAGCTGGTTCCTCCAACCCCCGCCGAGATCCCTACAGCTACTCACAGCTTGAAAGAAATAGTCAAGAGTGCCAGGATTCTGAGCCTGAGCTGGGTTCTAATTCCAGCTCTGCCAGCCTACTAGCTGGATGGCCTTGGGCAATAGCTTACGTCCTCTAATCCTCAATTTCCTCATCCGTGAACTGAGGATGATAATAACCCCTTAAGGCTGATGGGAGAGCCCCTCATACGCTAACTGTTCTGTCTTAGAGGCACACTTATTTTCAGGAAAAAGATGGCTTGTTACTTGGCTTCTTTACATTTCTCTTGCCGGGTGTCCCCAACAGACCAATGCCTCTTTGGAGAGAACTCCTCTCCACCTTCCTCCTTAACCCTAAGCAATCGCATATCCAACACGGTGTATACCGAATTCCACGGAGAATCGTTCAACGTTTACCAAAAATGGCCTCTTTGAAACGATTGCCGTTGGCCTCGCCTATTACAAACGAAGGGCCAAATCAAAGAAAAACGCATCCCGGGGTCCTCAGGTCAACATCTTCCATCAAGAGATGGAAACCACTTTTTTAAAGTTATCGTACACCAAACGTGTGAGATGTTCCACGAGAATCAGGGAATTCCCTTTATACAGCTTATGTATTTTTGGTCTATAGCAAGAATATCTGGTTTTCGTTAAAAGATGACCAAGTATGTGGAAAATTCCTCTGTGTTTTGTCTTAATAAAATACAGAAGGGAGCTTTCTAAATATTTCTCACGTGGGCCGACAGGTAACAAATGACGGTTCCTAAGGAACCTGTCTTTGTTTGAGTTCCTCTAGGACCCGAGCCTGAAACAGAGCTTGGATGCAAGTCGTTCATTTGGGAGTTGATCCCAGGAAACGTGGGTAAGGGAAGTGAGAAGGGAAGAGGAGGTAGGCAATAAAGGTGGGTTAACAAGTAAGTTGTCGCTGTGGGCGACCGGGTCTTAGGCCCACCACAAGACTCTGAGAGACGGTAGGGAGGACGTGTTTCAGAGCTATCCCACCATGCGGCAGGGGAGCTGAGGTATTTACACACCAGCTCCCATCAACCACTGCTTGGGGGCCGCTCCCGGAGGGTGTTAATTCTCTTGACACTTCTGCCCTGCCAACAGATGAGCAAGGCAGAATCTGGTGGCCAAAACCCTCGAGCAAAGAAAAGCAGGGGCTGGCCCTTGGAAGTTGGACCAGAGTTCGCTGAAGCGGTAAGGGGAGGGGGTATGAACAGGACCCACAGCACCCGCCACAGATAGGTTACTTAGGCAATTAAAAGGAAATCGCACGAAAACACACATCAAGATAAAGGCTAGGGACGCCTGGGTCAGTCAGTTAAGCGTCCGACTCTTGATTTCAGCTCAGGTCATGATCTCATGGTTCATGGGATCGAACCCTGCATCAGGCTCTGTATGGACAGCACGGGGCCTGCTTGGGATTCCCTCCCATCTCTCTCTCCCCCCCTCCCCTGCTTGCACACACACGTTCTCTCTCTCCTCTCTCTCTCTCTCAAATAAACATTAAAAAAAGATAGGGACTAGAACCTTCAGAAATGCCAATCCCTGCTCAGAAGTGAGCTATACTATGAAAAATGAATCGGACGTGAATCCACAGAGCAGTGATTGGATTTTTTATCTTGTCGTGTAATGCTTTTCTTATACCTGTTTTCTTATCTGCTTTTTATCAAGTATATCATGATATGAGCCATAACTAAACAACATTGTGGGTGCAGGGTCATCAAACTGGTTTTGTAGAAGGCCAGAGAGTAAATATTCTAGGCTTCTGTCGGCCATGTGGTCTCTGTGCCACCTGCTCAGCTCCGCTAGGGCAGCGCAAAAGCAGCCAGAGACAATATGGAAGCGAATGGGTGTGGCTGTGTGTCAAAAACGTTTTCATTTACAAAAACAGGGGGCTGATGTTTTGCAAGCAAAGGGAAAAGGGAGCTCCAAGATTATAAAATTGCTCTTATTTTCACTTATAACAGCATGCCTTTGACATACCTCGTCTGATCCTGCCTCTTCCTGGCCCTTCTGATTTTTCCCTGATCTTTAAAAATTTAATAGCTAATGCCAGGACACGATTGGAAAATCAAAACAACGGAAGGACCCATGCTTTGAAAATTCCCACTTCCCTGGCTTCTATCCGTCTTACTTGCCCCCCCCCCCCCCCGCGAGGTCACCACTTTTAAGGGTTAGAGCGTAAGTACACTTCATGCAAAAAGAAGCACGCTGTATCTACCATTCTGCACCTTTTTAATTTAACAGACACAAGAAGTCTTTCCACACAGCGATGTGCAACGTCCTCGTCCTTTTTCCCCCCAGCTGCGTAAGGATTTCTGGTGGGAACGTACCCTCTGATCGTCCCCTCGGAGACCCAGCCGGCCCCCCCGGGGGGGGTGTGGGGAGGGGGGCGGGGGGGGGCAGACCCTGCTTTCGGGTCTCAGACCGACCACGCGTCCTCGACAAGAGCTGCTCACGTTTGCATTCCCAGTGGCAGCACCCCCAGGGGACCTCGGGACCTTCTTTTCATTGGGAAAAGGCAGAAAGACCCCTCCTGCAACTATGCACTTAGGTATCTGTGCCTCGAGAGCACACCTGCGCGTGGAGGGAGGCTAGAGGGCTGCTCACAGCTGCACTCGCGGCTAAATTGATTACAGCCACACAGACGGATCAAAGGGGAAACGCGCGCACGTGGAGTCTGCAGGCATCCATGTGCAGCTCCCCCTCCCCCCCCCAAGAAGGGGTCACACGGAGCTCACTCGGCTCTCCCGGCAACGAAAGCGCGACACACCCGAGACGGTTCTGCCCCGGGGAAGCCATCAAAAAGACTCCGGCTGGTCACGCAGGCCACCCGCCCCGCCTACGCGGATCGGGATTCCAGACTCCAGGAAGGAAGGCAGGTGTTCGGGATTGACCGTCTTGTCTGGACAGTCTAGGTCCCCCGAGCGGCCTTATCAGGAAGGGCAAGTTTCACATCCGTGTCGGGAACGTGTTTTCCGGCCGAGCTGGCACACGCCGGCCAGGGGCCGACGTCGCCAGGGGGCCTCGTTAGGGAGGGCGGCCTCGGGCCTGCCTCGTCAACCCCCGGCCCGATCCGATCCGGGATGGCACTGTTTCAGCGACGCTAACCAGCTAGTTTGAAACCACGCGGCCGGTGGCCGGAAGGGGATGCGGCTTCTGGCGAACTCTGGCTCGGAGGGAGGAGTTCAAACCAGGTGGGCTGCGAGCCTTGACCCCAGCCGTGGCTCCCAGGTGCTGCCGCCCGCCGATGCGCCTGGCCTGACAGAATGGTCTCCGGACAGAATCAATTACTCGTTATTCCAAGCTGCTTTGAAAAAATGACCCCATTCTTTCATTCTGCAGAACTACCAAGGGCCAAAAAGGAATAGAGGGCTGGGGCTGGCTTCCTAGATTTCCCTGCAAGAAAGGCCGTCATAGCTGGGGGAGAGAGAGAGAGAGCAAGCAGAGGAGGGGCAGAGAGAGAGAGAGAGAGAGAAACAGAATCCGAAGCAGGCTCCAGGCCCTGAGCTGTCAGCTCAGAGCCCAACACGGGGCTCGAACCTACAAACCGCGAGATCATGACCTGAGCCAAAGTCAGACGCTTAACTGAGCCACCCAGGCGCCCCAATTTTTTTGAGTTAATGGCTATACCCGCGTAACCGGATCCCAGATTTTTTTTTAAAAAACACGTCGCTGGCACCCAAGAGCCCTTCCCCTTGTGCCCCTACAGGTCCCAAGCCAGCCACTACTACTCTTTGACCACCACGGATACGCTTACTCAGTTTTGACTTTTATATAAACGGATCATGTGGAATGTTCTCTTTTGTGCCTGCTTTCTTTTGTTCAACAACTTGCTTGCGAGGCTCACCTACGTGGCTGCCGGCTACAGTGGTTTATTCGCTCTCGCTGCCGATAGAAATCCATTGTATGAAGATGCCACAGTTTATTCAGCCCACTGTGAAGGAAAGTTGAACCGTTTCCAGGTTGCAGCTATTATGAAGAGTTTGCGTGTTCATTTGCAACAGGCTCGTAGAAAGTTTGTTTTAATCGAGGAATAACACGGAGCCAAGCGCACAAAATCCTTAGTTGATGGATTTTGCACGCACAGGCACACACCTGTGGAACCAAACCCAAGAGCAAGATACAGAATACGTCTGTCAGCACAGGGCCTGCTTCGGATCCTCCGTCGGCCCCCCCGCCCCCGCCCCTCCCAAATGTTAAAACAAACATTTAACCCCCCACCCCACCCCCCCAAAAAACCCAACACCAATCACTTGAAAAACAAAAGCAACTGCCCATCTTTAAACCCACCGTGCACCCTCCACGGAGGTGGGGCAGTGAATCTGGTCAAGCCACATGAGGTCTACGCCAGGCCCCGCCATTCACCTGGGGACTTACGAAGGTCACCGCAGCCCATTTGGTCATCCGCCAGCGAGGAGGTGGAGCTACAGGGACCCCAGGGCCCTCTGCAGCTGCACAAGGCCACATGTCAAAACCACAGCCTTCCCTGCCAGGTCCTGGTTCCCAAACCCACATTCTTTCTGTTTTATCCCGGGGCTGGCTGGGTAGGGACGAGGAGCAGTGAACCACTGTTTCCCACTCATTAACTCTCGAGTTTCTTATGCGTCATTAGATCATCCCTCGGCCTTCTCTTCCTCCGGCTGCCGAGTTGTAGCTCTTTCAGTGTGCGCATGTTGGCTCTACTCCAAGTCTTTGCGGCTCACCTCAGAACCTTCTCTAATTCTCTACATGCCTCTAGAAACTTAAGGAGCCCCGACAGAATGGTGTTTTCAGAAAGCCGACCGAAGGCAGTTGAGGAGAGGGAACTCCAGACAACGAACATCGCGTCCAGAACCTTCCCCCACGAAGCGTGGGCAGAAGCCAGCAGCCCCGGCGTCACCTGGCATCTCAGGACGACTGAGTATGATCACACTCCTCCCCGGAGCCCCTGGATCAGAGTCGGCATCTGCACAAGACCCCCAGGGGCCCCTATGTACACTGAAGGGGGGAAAGCAAAGGATGTCGATTTAAAAGTGAACCTTGGGAACACATGGTTTACTGCTTTCAACTGCTGCAGACCGAATGGCTTAAAGCAAAACAAATTTACTGTCTTCCGGTTCTGGAGGCCCAAGACCCAAAATCACTTTGCTGGGCTAAAGTCCAGGCGTCAGAAGGGCTGCTTCCTTCTGAGGGCTCTGGGAGCGAATTTCTGGGCCTTTCTCAGCTCCTAGCGGCCACCTGTATTCTCTGGCTTGTGGTCCCCTCCTCTATCTTCCGAGCCGGTCACATAAGCGCTTCAAATCTCTGTCCCTCTCCTCTGGGCGTCCATCCTCACACACCTCCTTTGGACCCTTCTGCCTCCTCCTTACAATGAGCACTGACATCACTGGACAATCTCCCCGTCTCGCGATCCCTCATCTGGTCTGCAAAGTTTCCTTTGCCATATAACATAATGTAGTCACAGGTTCCAGGGCGGGAGGCCTGGCCCCTGCGGGGAAGGGGGGTAGCATTATTCAGCCTGCCACAGAGGAGGAGGAAGAGAAATCTGATACAGTATGGCGACGATGGGGAGCCAACACCCCTTATCAATCATCACTTATACAGGCAGAAGAATCCGGCGCGAAGAAATGACAGTGAATGGCTTCCATTTCCGTATCACACAAAGACAGAGATGCTGGCCGACTAGTGCCCTCCGCCAACAGAAACAAGGACGTGAGCCATGGTTCACACAATCTGGGGCTACCGCTTAATATTTAAGGCAGCTTGGGTGTGTTTTATTGAACCAAATCTAAACGATCGTTTGATAACTGCAGGTGATCAAAAAAACTGAAACTGACGAAATTCACTAGCAGGAGCGAGGATACACAAGGATGCGGAACTCCCGGCGCTTCTGGGGTTCACGCTATTAGGGAAACAAACAAGTAAGCAAGGTCTGTAGTGCAAGCGGACGGGATGAGCGATACAGGGGTAAGGACTGGCTCAGGACCTCGTTCACACCACCACAGTGGCTGCCTTCCCAGAGTGCCAGCGGGCACAGGGGAGGACCCAGCTCGGCACTGCACGCACCGACAGTTCAGGTGCTGCGTAGATCTCAAAGAAGTTGTTGAGGCGAGAGGGAGTCCCGTCTAGTGAAGGTCCGAAGACACCCCATTCTGCACAAGACATGCTAATTCCATCCGCACTCGTGGGAAGGCATGCTACTGTTCCAGTTCTTGTGTCAGCGACCCCAAACGATCCTACCTCTCTTTCAGCATTAACTATTTGTGCTTCCTGGGCACCTGGGTGGCTCAGTAGGCTAAGTGTCCGACTTTGGCTCAGATCATGATCTCGTGGCTCGTGGGTTCGGGCCCCGTGTCGGGCTCCGTGCTGACAGCTCAGAGCCTGGAGCCTGCTTCAGGCTCTGTCTCTGTCTCTCTCTCTCTCTCTGCCCCTCCCCCGCTCGTGCTCTGTCTCTCAAAAATAAATAAACGTTAAAAAAATCGTTTTAATTTAAATATTTGCGCTTCTTCATCTCCCATAAGAGGAGTCTTTTTTTTTTTTTTCTTTTTTTGCTCTCTTAAGAACAGGCGGCACTAAATCATTCTGTTTGCTCCCCTCTCACAAGCTCATACCTATTTCTGATCACTGTGGCTCTCTGTGGGGCAGGGGACCCACGCCTGTAATGTTCTTCCTTCTCGATGTTGTAAGTACTCCCACCATGGCCAATCTTTAGCTACCCATGTGCTGTCACTGAAGTCAGTCGCTACCCCTCCAGCAGACCAGCGGACCATCGGGAACCCTCTGCAACCACGTGTGTGAAGGTGACAAACCTCAGGGTCCTTTACAATCGGAGTCTTCCTGACATGCTCCACTGGGGCCACTTGCACACATGAATTGTGACCTCTCTGCCACTGCTCACGTTACTTCCAGGATAGTGTATCCAGCCCCTTCGAAGCCTTCTCTGCCGAGGACCCCCCCCCCCCTGGCTATTCCTCTCCCCCACTGATTGCTCGCGCTGTGTTTTGATCCATCCATACTCAGCCGCGCCACACACCTTGAATTGTATTTGCTCATGTGATTTCTCGCTGGTTTAGTCTGCAAAGTCCCGACAACTTCTGTGACAATAAAGACTGCCAGCGTAGGCATCCTCACCATCACCCTCGGTATCTTTCACAGCAGACGGGTGTACGCTTCATTTCTCCTCTGACATCATCTCAACAGTCCCGTGACCTGGATCTGGGTGAAAACCATTCATCCCTGTTCTAAAATGCAAAAAAAATATCTAGGTATCGTGGAGCCTTACAATTGGCAGCGAGGGTGCTTTTTTAGCTTTGAGGTAAAATTTATATACATTACACTTCGCTTATGGTTTTAAGTATGTGAGACAGAGCTTACACGTGAGCGGGGGACGGGCAGAGAGCGAGGTACGGAGAGAGTCCCAAGCAGGCTGGAACTCACGAACTGTGAGATCATGACCCGAGCCGAAGTGGGACGCTTAACCAACTGAGTCACCCAGGTGACCCCCCCCCCCCCGCCCAGTTTTTTTAATGCATTCACCAGTTGGGAGATACTGGAGTTGTTTCCAGTTTGGGTCTTACTGTGAATAACGTAGCTTTGCACATTTGCTCCTAAGTCTTGGTGTAAACAGATTTTATTTATTTTTAATGTTTGTTTATTTTGGAGAGAGAGAGAAAGAGAGAGAGAGAGAGAGAGAGAATGCACACGCAAGAAGGGAAGGGGCAGAGAGAGAGAGGGACAGAGGATCCACACTGACAGCAGAGAGCACAACGTGAACCCACGAACCGGGAGATCATGACCTGAGCCCAAATCGGATGCTTAACTGACTGAGCCACCCGGGGGGGGGGGGGGGGGCAACAGATTTTATTTTTATTGCTAAGTTTTGACACCTTTATGGAGTTTTTAATTTATCAGGCACAGTTATAACTGTATTATACTGACCGACTTCTTTAATGCTAATGTCAACGCCAAGGGATGGGTATTGTTAGTTAATAACCATGAAGGCGCACGTGTTTACACAGCCAGGCAGTGGGGGAGTCGGGCTGGAACCCTGCTATCCCATGCGGTTGTCCTAGAGGTCGTACGAAGTGCTTGGAACGGTAAGGTTGCATACACGTTAGCTCCAGTAACCGGGCTCTTGCCCCCACGGGCTCCCACCACCCACAGAGAGTCTGAAAGAAAAGCCACTCAGCTACTGAACCGAATGAACAAGGAGCGTCGTTCCCAAGCGTGCCTGTAGGTTCCGTCGTCCGGGCTCACCTCTCTTCTCTGCCCCGTCCTCCATCCCAGGCCCGGACTGGAAAAGAAATCCCTGTTTCATCACCTTGGCAACGGACGTCACGTCACAGCAGCAACAACTGAAACATCACTCGGTGCGAACGCGCACGCTGAGCCAGATGCGCCAGCGAGCTGAAAGAAACACTCCAGGGGCCGCCCGGGTGGTTTCTACACAGGACGGGATTTGAGAAGGCAAGAGAATCCTCATTAGGTTGTTTTTCCGTCGGCCCCTTTCTCCCTCTTCAGTTATTTCAGTTTTCAGGATTTTAAGAAGCGACCGCAAAAATGTATAAACCTTGGTGGGAGGAGTAAAATACGACTACCCCTTAAAATCGACAGGACTCGTGGGGCGCCTGGGGGGCTCAGTCGGTTGAGCGTCCGACTTCGGCTCAGGTCATGATCTCATGGTGCATGGGGTCGAGCCCCGCGTCGGGCTCTGTGCTGACAGCTCAGAGCCTGGAGCCTGCTTCCGATTCTGTGTCTCCCCCCAACTCTCTCTCTCAAAAATAAAAAAAACATTACAAAAATGTTTTGTTTTTTTTTTAAATCGACAGGACTCTTACAACACTCTGGTACAGTGAGGGGCTCCCACGTGAAAGAGACCATTAACACGGTCAAACCCTGAACCCTGTTTCTATCTGCTTTTAAATAAGGGATTTTCTTTTATATTCTTTGGTAAAAATAATTCCGATAAAAATTCAACTGTCAGCCGTTTTTTCCTAGTACTATTTTGGCTCTCAAGACTGGCTTTTTGGCAACCACGATGATCGGTATTGAGATTTTGGTACTGAAAAGGTTAATAACGAACACCCCGCTTTCAAATGGACTTCGGCACTCAATATTGTACTTAATAAAATGTAAAAAAATCTATTTTAGGCCGTTGGTCTTCTAATTAATTTGTTAATTGAAGAAGTAACCAAGATAGATTCGATTGACAAAAGTAACACATGCAGATGGAATCGAAACTCACACAGAAGAACATATAGTAAAAGTCCCTCGGCACGGGCTCCACGGAAGCTACGGATCCCTGCAGAAATGAAGGCAAAATCTACACATATTTATGTTGACACTTCTCAGGGTAGACAGAAGCTTCCAACACATTCTTCAAGTGGTCTGTGACCCCAAAATGGTGAGAACAAATAGTCTCGTGCTTAGGACAGCTCGGCGGTCAAGTTTTAGGGTAAGGGGGCGGGAGGCGTGTGTGCGCGCGCGCACGCGTCTGAAAGGTAGCGTGGCAGAGTCACGGATTAAGTTCTCAAGTCAGTAGAAAAGGCAAAAATCTCGAAGTGAAAACCAGAGAGTCTAACAAGTGGGTCTTGGTCCTTGGAAGCTCGAAACCAAAAGAAACATCTACTTGCCTGCAGCTGTGCCCTGCCCCCTCCCTCCCCTTCCTGGGGTCAGAATAGTCAAGATTCGGGTGGAAATGAGGGAGAGACCGGGGGAAAACCGTGGTGGTTCTCACTGTCCTGCTGAGGTCACGCACCTGAGTTTGTGAGTGGATTCTGCAACATGGCAGGTAGGTATGATACAGATGTGAAGCAACACGAACAAATGAAGGCATGTTTTAGAGCCTTTGGAAAACACCCATGAGAAAAGTATTATGAATATTACCCCCCAAAGAGCTCTTTCACTTCTGACTTCGTTTGTGGAAATACAGTTTAGAAACTGGTAGAACCATAGAAAGCCATGTAGCCTTAAAGTAATCCCCCTCATCCCAAGCACCAACGTTTTGCCTCTTGGATAGGCAAACAGCAGAATATTCGGGAACAGTATCCTTCTCGGTTCTCGGATAAGGGATCTTGCACACTTGTACCTATTATATAATTTCACCAAACCATGCTCCGCGGGCAATCTGAAAAACGAACAGCTGAAGCTATAATTTGACATAGTCTTAGTCTTAGGAACAAATGCCCCATCCACACGAAATAAAAATTGACTGAACCCCGTTTTGTTCATTTATGCTGTAGTGACTGTTTCCACCTCCTATGAAAATGGCGGATCACAATTCCACAACGCAGCGTGGTTTGAAAGAAGACAGACTCAGTGGAAACTCTGTTTGAAGACACCAGGGATTCGGCCTCAGAGAAAACCACAAAAGCTGTAACACCACAAGCAAAAATAAGCGAGTAGTAGTTATTCGGACGCCAAACTGTCAATTGTGCGACCTCTTTCCATGCTGGCCACTTCCCAGGGCTCATTATGAGAAAGGTTGTTCTCTCTCCCGAATGAATGCAGCTTTTGAACACTTTTCTAGTTACATTTGGTCCCAGGGCCGAAGGATTATTTTAACCATGATCTCCTAATGGGAAACTCACTCACTTTCTTCCTAGAGAAAGAGCGGCCTTGTGATGATTCTAGCCCGTTTTCAAAACTCCAGGATCTGTGGCATTTCCAAGGGCCAGGGATGAAGTCTTTGGCAAAACAACAGAGAAATCTGGTCCCTCTGCTTCAGTCTGCGGTGAGGTTGTAAAAGGAACCAGAAAGAAACACGCACGGTGGGGCTGCAGATTTGGATCGCCCGTGATAACCAAATTGTGATTTTCTCTAAAGCAGTTCTTTTTGGGAAACTCGCTTTATTATACCCAGAGCTGACAACAAATGACAGCAGGATGTGGCCCATTTATTTCTGGGGAGCAGCGAGAGGTCAGTGAAGGCAGGAGAAAAGGTTACCATACGTTGTATCAATAAAGTTCTATCCAAAAGGTCGCCTGTCGCCGGATCCTGCACTCTGCAGTACAAAGGGACGTTGAAAATCCCCAAGAGCCTTGACAAACCTGAAAGAAATCGATGCTGACCCTTCACCTTCTCCCCGTCTCTCTGAGGACATGCACGGTAGTGTAAATAAATCTCCGAAGCAAATCTCCGAAGCACCTTACTCAGCAAAAAAGAAATGCCGATAAATTCTCAATGGCCTGGCCTCTCATTGCTGCCAATTCCCTCCTGCAGAGAGCAGACGAGGGGGCTGCTATCCTGGACCAAAGGTCTAGAGGTTCAGAAAACGGCAGATTTGATTCCAGGGTCAGAGTTGGGGTGTGTGTGTGTGTGTGTGTTTTAATGTTTATTTTTGAGAAAGAGAGAAAGAGCAAGTGTGAGTGAGTGGGGGAGGGGCAGACAGAGAGAGAGAGAGAGAGAGAGAGAGAGACACAGAGGATCCCAAACAGGCTCCACACGGGCAGCACAGAACCCGAAGCGGGGCTTGAACTCACG
Source organism: Prionailurus bengalensis (assembly GCF_016509475.1). Classification (NCBI taxonomy): domain Eukaryota; kingdom Metazoa; phylum Chordata; class Mammalia; order Carnivora; family Felidae; genus Prionailurus; species Prionailurus bengalensis. The sequence continues at coordinate 10,678,771 of NC_057361.1, forward strand.
AACCGCGAGGTCATGACCTGAGCCAAAATCAAGAGTCGGACGCTTAACCGCCTGAGCCACCCAGCTAGGGTCACGCTCCAGAAGAAGGGAAGTGCCCCTCATGCTGCGGAAGTGAAAGACAAGGGCACCTATTACAGAACAAACAGGAATTTCCGAGGATAAGGTCAGAAAGGTGAGCTTCCCGAGCAGGGTGGTGTGAGTGTTGCGTGCAGCGAAGGCTGTGGTGAGAAGGCCAGGGGGTGCCCAGCTCTGCTACGGACCAGTTTCATAGCAGGACTTGGAAAAAAAATAATCACTCACCCCTACAGGTCACTTGACATAAGTTCAATTCTGTTTCTTCATTTAAGTTTATTTATTAATCTTGAGAGAGAGAGACAGAGAGAGAGAGAGAGAAAGAGAGAGTCAGTCCTGAGCAGGCTCTGCACTGCCAGCACAGAGCCTGACGCGGGGCTCGAACCCACAAACCGTGAGACCATGACCTGCGCCGAAATCGAGAATCAGCTGCTTAACCGACTGAGCCACCCAGGTGCCCCTGTTTCTTCATTTCTAAAATCAGGTAACCACCGGCTTACAGGGTGGCTGTCACGATCACATGCACATGAGGACACTTTGTAAACTCTAAGGTGGTTCAGGATCTCATGATCAAAAACAGCCGCATGGTCACGGGACAAATTCGTGGCTTCGTGTTTTAATTCCAACAGGCAAAAGGAAACCTGATTACCTCTTCAACTTCGTTCTGTTTCTGACTCTTAGGACAAGAACAAGGACGCTCAGCCAAGAAACAGGGGAAGGAACGATACACAGGACAGAGCACGAAGTCCCCAAATCGATCACAAGATATTCTAAAGGGACTTACACAGCAGAGTGAAGACAGATCTCACCCTGGGTGCTTGCAGAACCGGAAGATAAAATAGTTAAATCCTCCCCTGTAATACCAATGGAGTCGGGGAAATGCACATGTCATTTTCCAATGTGGCAAAAAAGACCCATGCCTCGGAAACTCTGGATTACTGAACTTGATACACATCCTGGTCAAGAGTCTATAGTAGATTATTAAGGAATGCCTTGGGAGCACTCAGGAGAGGATGCAGTGATTATTAGATGTAAGAAGATTAGCCTCTCTTGCTTTCTTCCCAGAAGAGGTAGTTAGAGTCTAAGGCTGAGGGAGTCTTCTAGACACAAACCGTCTGGATACGGCAAAGCACCTGTAAAGGTCTGTCAAAAACTCGCCTTGGGTCCAAGAGAACGTGGAACAGCCGACCTTTAGCGATTCAAACCCCGACAGATCTCCAGGCTGTGACAGCAGCAGCGATGAAGTTCGAGGCTGCCAGGCGGTCTCCAGGGACTCAGGTGGACGGAAGGGGCCGGCCCTTCCGCTACTGAGGCACGCCTGTCAGCGGCTCACACGAAGGTTCTGAGACCTTCCGTCTGTAGGCGATGTGAAACTAGGGAGTGAGGCCAACCCCCTCGGTGACAAAAACCATCAGATGCCAAAAGGAGTCGGATGAAACGAGGAGAACCTATCTGAAGAGGTTAAAGGCCGAAGGAACAAAGGCCATATCCGAATTTAGCTGTCAGAAACCAGATGCGTGATTTCTGGATGGGGGCAGGGAAACGCGGTGGTAGGACAGGCTCATCAGCAACACACAGAAAAAGTCTGAAGGGCTTAGTTGACAGAAACACCAACTCGAGCCCCCCCCCCCGATACGTTCACCCGAAAGGGCAACTAAAGCTTCCGCTGCGCAAAAGCACGGAACCAAGATGGGCTCTCCTGTCTGGTGTTCGGGTCTGGCCGCCATTCTTCTGGCATAACTATACAGAGTCTGGTCACTAGGCAGAAGGGCTGGCGGTAAGATTACAAAGTATGAGCACGGCCAGGTTCTCTTAGATTCGGTGAGCTGACTCGGTTTCACATCTGAAGGACATCAGAATAGAGGAAGATTCAAGGTGGGCAAAGGATTTTCCAGAAAGGGAGAAAAGTTCTTCACAGATGATCAAGTAGAACGTGTGGGGGCACCTGGCTGGCTCAGTCAGAAGAGCGTGAGACTCTTGATCCTGGGGTCCTGAGTTCGAGCCCCATGTGGGGTGTAGAGATTATTTAAAACTAAAACCTTAAAAAAATAAAAGAGAAGGGGGGGGGAGAGTGTGTGTGTTGGGGGGGGTGTGGAAAGGTACTCCTGGAAAAGAGTTATTCAAATGGTGGAAAAAAGGCTTTCTATTAAAAATAACATTTACAGAGTATTAACTGACAATTGCTAGGTTTCCAAAAAGGTCGACACCTTAGCAAAGTAAGTTGGTAGTTTACTCAGTTTCTGAGTTTTGAAGGTAATCTTTCCAACCGAGTATAACTATAGGATTTTAAATTCAGACCCAAAACCAGTGTTGGATTTTTCTTACATTTCCTTATTTCCCATAACTTCTGCTAATGGAACATGAATTAGATATGTAAATCAGCTTCCACTAAAAATGGAATACAGGATCTTAGTCATTTTTTCTTAGATAAAATTGTCTCCTGTTGGTTATTAACCAGCCTACATAAGAAAGAATAACTTCTGAAATGTGATGGTTGCATAAGAGTTTTCCTTTACCCCTTGGGTCAAATGAGGGGAAATTCCGTGGCACAGAAGAAAATGTATGCTGTTCCCACAGAAGAGATTCTGTTTCCACAAAGTTTGGCAATAGCGTTCTTGGACAACTGGTATCTTTCCTTTCGCACACTCATTCAATAAAGTGATTCACAAGGCAGCTCCCTGAAGTGCTGGTCATTGACTCGGACATAGCATCACCCACATTTCCCCCCCCCCCTTCTGGGACCCTGAGGTCATTTCTTGCCTCCACTCTAAAGATGTTCCAAAGTGGCTGATCGTGTAGGTCAGTGAACGGCACCACGCGGGATGCGTGGAGACGACGTACACGCTTTATCCCAAGTCTATCTTGTGGAAAGACATATGCGTAGACCGTGGGAGGCTGGGGGAGTATTTCTACCTCGGGATGTGACCAAAAGCCTTCAAAAGATACTAGGTGTCCTTCGACCGACGCGTGGGCTCACTAGACAAGAGTACATATGCATACAACAGATGACCACTGGGCCATAAAAAGGAATAAAGCGGTTGCTTAGAGCCAGGGAAAAGAGGGGAAGTGTCCAGTGACGGATATGGGCAGAGAGGTGGTTTTTTGTTTTTTTTTTTAGGGGGATAGAAAGGTTCTAAAATCCTCAACTCTAAATCCAGGACGGTACGGTATGTGGATTACAGATCAATCAAGCTGTTAAAAGACATGAGAGATCTGTAAAACCACCATCAGGGACTCATGATGAAAATGTGGGGCCATCAATTTGTAATCAGGTTACCCGGTTTAGTTTCTGTGATGAACCAATGGTCTCTTCCTTGGACTTCTTTCTTCTCCTTCCAGGATCCCCTGTTCAGTGGCATTTCAGTGATTCCCCACTCCTTTAAGATATAATTGGTTTTTAACCGCTCTTTGGGGACAGAAGGGTTGACATAACTTCAGGCTACCAGAAGTGTCACAAAAATATGAGACTGTTTCTGTATACCCTTTACCCACCTTGTCCTTAGGTTAACATCTTACTTAACTACAGGATATTTATCAAAGCTAAAATATTAACCTCAATACAATGTGAGTAACTAAAGCCTAGAACTTCTTTGGATGTTGCTAATTTTCCCCCACTCACGTTCCTTCTCCTTCTATTCCAGGATCCAATCCAAGATCTCCTTAGCTTCCTTCCATCTGTGACAGTTCCCCAGTCTTTGTTTTTCATGACTTTTCGTCTTGTGAGGAGTGCTGGTCACGTGTTTTGGGGCCTGGCCCTCGGTGTGAGTCTGTCCGATGATTGCTCCTGATTAGTTCACGTTGTACATTACTGGGAAGGAAACCCGGGAAGCGAGGCAATGCAGTGTATAGGGGCCAACGGTGTTGATCTCAACCTCGATCCCTTGGCTAGAGTGGGGTCTGCCAAGACTCTCCACGGATTTAAACTTTAAACGTATTTCCATACATTAAACAAATATTTATTCACTGTTCGCCATGTGCCAGAGGTAAACAACATTAGGCTCCAGGGCCACGAGGCTTGCTCATTCCCATCTACAAGTCAAGACAGTTTGTGAAGCCACTCAAACACACACGTTCCTGGGGAGGCTCGGTCGGTGGTTGGGAGTCCGACTTCGGCTCAGGTCATGATCTCACGGCTCGTGAGTTCGAGCCCCGCGTCGGGCTCTGCGCTGACACCTCGGAGCCTGGAGCCTGCTTCGGATTCTGTGTCTCCCCTCTCTCTCTGCCCCTCCCCAGCCCATTCGTGCACACATGTGAGCGCACACTCTCTCTCTCTCTCTCTCTCTCTCTCGCAAAAATAAACAGTAAAAAAAAAAAAAAAAAAAAAAGAAAAGAAAAGAAAGAAAGAGATTTCGACACACACGTTCCTGGCTCAGCCTCTCGGGATTCTGAACCAGTAGGTCTGAGGGAGGTTTCCCAGCAGACTGTGACAGTGGCCAGGATGGAGAGGCAGAGAGCCAGAGGACAGTGGCCCTACTTTGGAGGACGCTCAGGCTAGAAGGAAGGAGGGCACACAGACAAGTCTGAAGTGATGAATACCTTTCTGGTGAGGTACGGACTCGGGGCTGTACGAGCAGCAGAGTCCCAACGGGGAGTCTGATCAGCCCGAGCCCGTCTCCAGGTGCCCGACTCTTTCAACAGCTCCGGTCTCCGTATTTACTTCTTTACAACTGTGCCACAAACCTGTGTGCGCCGAGGAAAGAGTAATGCACGGCGTTTGCGTGCATTTTGTCAGCAAAGCCACGTTGCCCAGAACAGTCCTGGCAAAAAGGGAAATTCTTTACAAGTGCGAGGCCAGGGCTGTTTGGCCGCTTTGAAATCTGTTCAAAGAAGTCAGAGCTGTTCCAGCCTCTGGCAGCATCGAGAGACTTGGGGGGGAAAGGCAGGCAGGGGTCCCCAGCGGGGACTTCAGGCTGAAGAGGAAGAGGCAGGTTTCGTCGTCTTCCCAGGGGTGGCTGAAGCGAGCCAGGGCTTGGACTAGAGCCTTGCTCCTCCAAGGGCGGCCCGCCTTCCAGCAGCGTCGAATTCGCCCGACCGAGCGAAGCGGATTCTGCATTTTTTTTTTTAATTTTTTTTTTTCCAACGTTTATTTATTTTTGGGACAGAGAGAGACAAAGCATGAACGGGGGAGGGGCAGAGAAAGAGGGAGACACAGAATCGGAAACAAGCTCCAGGCTCTGAGCCATCAGCCCAGAGCCCGACGCGGGGCTCGAACTCACGGACCGCGAGATCGTGACCTGGCTGAAGTCGGACGCTTAACCGACTGCGCCACCCAGGCGCCCCCGGATTCTGCATTTTAACAAGATTCCCAGGTAAGCTGTGCGCACGTTTAAGTCTGAGATGCCCGAAGGCAGAGCTGCTCGAGACCGCAGCGTGGCCACTAGGTACGCGTGGCTATTTACGTTAAAATCCAATCTAATTCAAAAGTCAGTTCCTCAGTTGCGTCAGCCCCGTTTCAAGTGCTCGATAGCCACACGTGGGCAGTGGTCGCTATACCGGGCAACAGAGATTTGGAACGTGCCCATCATGGCAGAAAGTTCTATCAGCACTGGGCTGGGGGGGTCAAATGAGCCGCAACCCTTGATATCCAAGGAAGGATGAGTGTCAGGGAACAGAGGTGGAGGCTGCTGGGTCCAGCTGTTACTCCAGGGGTGGCGACCTCCCCTCATCCTTGGAAAACAGGCGTCCTAATAATTAATCAACACAGAGGAAGCCAAGATGGAATGAGGAATCTGATTCGGATCTGTTGAACTTCATATGCCTGCGGGACGTTCTACTAAAACAGAGGCACTGGCGGGGAGGAACGCACCGCCAAGAAGGATTCCGAGACAAGAGGCATAAATTGGGACTCTGCAGGCCAGCCAGGACACAGGATCACTGGGGCAGAGGGTGGAAGAAAGAACAGGGCTGCAACTGTCAGTGTGAGTCATCGACACACAGATGGGAGAAGGTGGAGTGGATGGGACGACCCAGCTGGGTGTGCAGGGTAAGGGAACAAGACAGTCACGCACAGTCTGTCAACCTGTGCGCGAAAGGGCGGGCAGCACAGGAGGAGCCGGAAATCCATGATCAGAGACAGGAGGGAGAGCAGGAGGAGGAAGCTCCGAGAAGTCCCGAAGAGGAAAGCAGCTAGGAGAGGGAGGCAAGGAGAAGAGGCGTTAATGACTGAATGTGACCTTGGAGGAGGAGGTACAGGGCAAGGCCGGGACCCGCTGAGGCGAGAGAGCCTGACCCTGTGAGCTTGTACGGGCTGCACAGTGGATGCCTCCTACCATTTCCCACCCCAGGCATCTCTCTGGCCCTGGTGAAGGAGCTGGAAGCTTCTGAAATGAGCGCGTGAGTGCCCGCACAGAGGAGCGGGGCGGTGGAGTATCGAGACGCAGAGGGGAACCCCACCTCGTGCGCCGTTTGCTTGGGGGAAAGAGGGTTTGCGGGTTTGACAGAGGAAGACAAGGTTTGGCCCCACTCCCAAGCAGAACCGTGTGGGGACCTGTGAGTGGCCCCGTGGCCTCAGCAACCAGCAGGTAAGCTCACCTGCTCCACGTGAACGTCGTGAAGGTACAGGTGCTGAGCGCCCCGCCCACGGCCCTGCCCCCACCCAGTGCCAGGGAGCCAGGTGGAGTTCAGACTCACCCCCGGGTCTTCCAAGAGTCATACACTTGCGTCCCAGGGCTCAGGTTCAAACACGGGTCTATCACTTAGCAGCTGGGTAACCTTAGGAAAGGGGCTTGTTGACTCCAGGTCTCTGTTTTTGGATTTTTTTTTTAAATGTTTGTTTATATTTGAGAGCGCCCCAGGGCGGAGGGGCAGAGAGAAGAGGACAGAGGTTCCGAAGCCAGCTCTGTGCTGACAGCAGCGAGACCGATGTGGGGCTTGAGACCGTGACCTGAGCCCAAGTCAGACGCTCAACTGACTGAGCACCCCCCCCCGCCCCGGGTGCTCCTGTTTCCAGATTCTTAAAAAAAAAAAAAGATGACAGCGTTTCCTTTTGGGGCGACAAAAAGGTTTTGGAAGTTGATAGAGCTGGTGGTTGTAAAACACGGTGAACGTACTAAACGTCACAGAGTTGTTCGATTTAAAATGGTTTCTGCTGGGGCGCCTGGGTGGCTCAGTCAGTGAAGCATCCAACTCTTGGTTTTGGCTCAGGTCATGACCTCACTGTTCGCGGGATTGAGCCTGGGCATTGGGATTCCCTCTTGCTCACTCTCTCAAAAAGAAAAAAAAAAAAAGGGATAACTATCTGCTTCATAGGGTGGTCTTGAGATTAAATGGGTCAATCCACATTAAGCAATTAGAACAAAGTCTGATGCACAGTAAGCCCTCCAATGATATTCCCTGTAAGCGCCATGAAAATGTTCTCAAGGGATCTAGACCGTTCGAGTGTCTCCGTTTTTGCCTAATGGATGACTTTAAAACAAGCATTTATATTTAAATATGCATTTCCTTTTAAAATGTATCTCAAGTATCCTGTCCTCCACATTTTCCATCACTGAAATGGCAAGCTCCCATTTCATTAAGCTGCACTTCGTCTTTTAAAAATCATTTTAAATAGAGCACTAAAAAAAAAAAAAACTGGGCTTCTTGAAATGACAAAAAAACACTGTGTCATCTTTTCTTACCCTGAGCAACACAGGAGAATACTTAATAGTACATATTGTACAAAAAGACACATTTCAAAATGAGCTGCCAGCGATTTACAATGGATATATTAATACTATTTTTATCCAAAAAGAATGGGATTAAGGAAGACATTATGAGATAGTCAAAGGCTTTGTTTCAACCGTTTGTAAACACATGCAAATAAAGACTGAAGCTCTTATCTAGGAATAAACCGGAACAATTTCATAAACAAAAGCGTATACTTTTGTGAGGCGTGAGGAGAGAAACTAACAAAAAGAAGTATGTTGGGGAAAATTCATACGATCGCTGGCATCTTCCTTGGTAATTAGATTCAACAAAGGTGCATTACACCACGAGAATATTCGACACATTCCATAAGGTGCCGCGGGATGCAAGAGCTGGTGAGCGGCTCCCAAAGCCAAAGGCTCACCAGCGCTGACGTGATGCTGTCACACTCATATACTGTTGTAGGTTCAATTGTGTCCCAATAAAAACAGGTGTTCAGATCCCCACCTCAGGTACCTATGAACGTGGCCGTATTTGGAAACAGGGTCTTTGCAGATGGAATCAAGTCAGGACGAGGTCATACTTGATTGGGGTGGGCCCTCACGCAATGACTGGTGTCTTTACAAGCAGAGGGAAATTGGGACACAGAGGAGAGACACAGGGGAAACGTGAAGGCAGAGGAAGAAATGCTTCTACGGGCCGAGAAATGTCAAGGATTGCAGACAGCACCAGAAACTAGGAGAGGGGCATGGAATGGATTCTCCCCTCGGTGCCTTCAGCAGGAGCCAACCCTACAGGTCCCTTGGTTTTGGACTCCCGGCCTCTGGAACTGTGAGAGAAGAGACTTCTGTGCAAGCCTACCGCTGGTGGTACTTTGTTGTGGCAGCCCTAGGAAACGGATACACGCGCCATCTTGGGCACACCGTCTTCGAGGAGCAGGAGAGACTGAATAGAAAAGGGGGTCAAAGGCACAGGCTGTGAAGGCCCTGAGCTGTGCGGCCTTGAGCTGGGGGCTAAATCTCCCTGTGTCTCCGTTTCTTTGTGGTTCAGTGGGAACCACAGAATCCACCTCACATGGTCGTCGTGAAGATTCAACAATCCCTCCCCTCAAACCCCGCCCCTCTGGCCTACTTTTTCACTGACATTTTAGTATTTCAAATACGGCAGAACCGACGATGCCTAAATTTCCACAAAAACCCGAGTTTCGCGAGCAAGAGAATCAAAATCTATTTTTGTAATCTCCAACTGTTACTAGAATAGCCCAACAACAGAAAGGCAAGAATAGGTCCAAGTATGTTTGAGCACAACGAGTACAGACAGAGGGACAAACATCCTCCAAAGCAACAGAAATGGGGCAGATGTGAGAAACGAAGATGCGAGGAGGCAGAAGTAAAGCCTCTCTACGTAGAGCTGAGCGAGAGGCATTCATCGGACAGTCACTGACACGCAGGATGCATGGGAAGACGCAGGGAACGATCAGGAAAGGCATCGCGACAGAGGCGATTCCTAACGTGGGTTTGAAGCAGAACGGACCTACGTGATAGAGGAAGATCGGCACAGAACTAGCATGGGTAGCGACTCAGTAAGGTAAACGTCAAATCGCCATAAAAGCGAGCAATTTCACTCCTCGGTACGTACCCCAAGAACTTAAAACAGGTGTATAAACAAAAACCTGTACACACACGTTCACGACAGGCCACAGAAAGGAATGAAGTGCTGACACGTGCTATAACGCGGATGAACACGCAAAACCTGATGCCAAGTAAAAAGCCAGACACAAAAGGCCACACGTTATATGGCTCCATAATCGGCAAATTCTGAGAGACAGAAGTGAGGTCAGTGGTTGCTAGGGGCCGGGTGGAGGGGAAGATGAGGCACAGTTTATGGGGTTTCTTTTGGCGGGGGGGAACCAATATTCTAGAACCAGACAGTGGTGCTGTGGGTACAACATCGTGGATGCGCTAAATGCCCCCAGACTGTGCAGTTTGAAGTGATCAGTTGGTAAGTTTTATATGTGTTTGGTCATAAAATAAACTGAACGAAGAGAACAGAAGCAAGGAAAAATGCCACAAGAATGATGAAAAAGCCATGGTGAGTGACACAGAGCAATGGGGTATAAGGAGAGAAAGGAATTAACGGTGATGCGTTTGTCATGGAGAGGAGATTAACTTGATACAGCACTTAAGGCAATCCTTTAAAAAAATTTTTTTTCATGTTTATTTTTTGAGAGAGAAGAGAGAGAAAGAGCGTGAGCAGGGGAGGGGCAGAGAGAGGGGGAGACACAGAATCCGAAGCAGGCTCCAGGCTCTGAGCCGTCAGCACAGAGCCCGACGCGGGGCTCGAACTCACGGACCGCGAGATCATGACCTGAGCTGAAGTCGGACGCTTAACTGAGCCCCGCAGGCACTCGGCTTTTGCTATTTTAGGAGGTCACGGATGAATTGTTGCTGGCTGGTTATTCATCAAGGAAGACACCCAGGTGGACACGCAAGGTAGCTACCTCTTTGCCGTCACAATTTTACGTCTCACTTGTTAAAAATTCCTATGTACAAATGTTCTCTGGTCAGTGCCCACCGGTCCTGCGTTCCCAGCATAACCGGGCACCCAGGAGCGGTGCGCCCTTTCAGAGCAGGCCGTGGCACAGAGAACTCTCAGCTGTTTATGAGAACTACTAGGGAACTAGACGTCAGTGCGAGGGGCAAATGGTGGGATGGATCCAGCCAGACGGGCAAAGGTGGTCTGGAACAATCTACCGCTGTGAACCTGGCCTGCTGCCGACTCTGAAGGCATAAGGAACCTGCTGCAAGCCTGGGCAAGCTCAGGCACAGCGTATCTACCTCCGAGCACTGGGGACGGCGGACAAGAGAATGGCTGTTTCCCAGTGGGACTCAGCGTCCGCTAGAGAGCGCCATATGCACGACTGGAGCGGGCCTGTTGTTGGACAGCATCTGAGATGACAGCACGCCCATACCACGATGCCGTGTCATCCCTGTCTAGTTCCTGTAATAATGGACAAGCCGCCGGAGCCGTCTGAGAGCATCAAGTCAACTCCCAAGCTCGGGGGCGGGTGGGGAGCCTGGGGTTCATAGGAGTACACGGGCAAGGCCAGACTATTTTCCGGGTGATGCCATGTCCAGCTGTGTTTCAGTGTCACTGCAAAGCCTGGGGCACGGGGCAGGAGAGGACACTTCCCCGACCACTCCTTCCCACCAAGCAGCTCCTTGCCACACCCACACAGCTGAAGACCAACTAGCAAACGCAGCCCACCTCGAAGCACAGAGGACTGGACCACCTTCCTTCTGAGCAAGTAATGCTCTCCATGTAGAGGTGACACGGGTCCTTTAGACGTGCAAGAGGGGACTGCGATATGGGACGAAACAGTGGAATGAGATCTCAACAGTCTCTAAAATGTAAAATTATGGCCCACCAAACCTGACTCAGAGCACGTAAACCTGACAGGGATGCTGAGGTAGAGGGTTTACTTAGGGCGCCCGATGAAGCGTTCGAGTTCCTTCCCCAGCAGTAGTTTAAAAAAAAAAAAAAAAGTCGCAACACATGAAAAGATGCTCAACATCACTCGCCATCAGGGACATGCAAATCCAAACCACAAGGAGATGCCACCTCACGCCCGTCAGAACGGCGAAGATCAACAGCCCAAGAAACAAGTGTTGGCAAGGATGCGGAGGAAAAGGGGCCCACGCGCACGGCTGGTGGGACTGCAAATTGGTGCAGCCACTGTGAAGGACAGTATGAAGGTCCCTCAACAAATTAAAAATAGAAATACCATGGGATCCAGTAATTCCACTATGGGGTATTTAACCAAAGAAAACAAAAACGCTAATTCGAAAAGATCTACGCACCCCGATGTTTATAGCAGCTTTATTGACAATAGCCAAACTATGGAAGGAATCCAAGTGTCCATCCATAGATGGATGGATAAGGAAGATTCCATTTTATACACACACACACACACACACACACGTGTGTGTGTGTATGTATATATGTATGTATGTATGTACGTACGTATGTGATGGAATATTACTCAGCCATAAAAAAGGATGAGATCTTGCCATTTGCAACAACATGGATGGACCAAGGAGGTATCATGCTGTAAAAGTTAGACAAATACTGTATGATATCACTTATATATGGAATGTAAAAAAAGGCAACAAAAAGGCAGAAACAGACCCATAAGTACACTGAACCGACAGTGGGGGTGGGGGGCAGTTTGCAAGGATGAGCAGAATGGGCTAAGGGGCAGGGAAGGTACGGGCTTCCAGTTACGGAATGAGTAAGTCGTGGGGATGAAAAGTACAGCCACCAGTTTCTCTTCTGATACCATGTTTCTGTTGCCGTGAGCCTGAAACTAAGGTAACATTGTGTGCCAACTACAATTAAAAAAAAAAAATGTCTCAGGGGTGCCTGGGTGACAGTCCGTTGAGCATCCAACTCCGGCTCAGGTCATCAGCTCACAGTTGGTGGGTTCGAGCCCCGCGTCGGGCTCTGTGCTGACAGCTCGGAGCCTGGAGCCCGCTTCGGATTCTGTGTCTCCCCTGCTTATCACCCCCACAAGAGTTAACAACTTCTTAATATCATCCAACACCCATCTCTGTTCAAATTTTGCTTCTTATCCCCCCCCCCCCCAAATGTCACTCGCATTGGTTTGACTGGACCGGGATTTCACAAGGGCCTGGACAGGAGACAATCAGAGGCAAATCTGCAAAGCAGGGAAATTCTTAAAAATCAAAAATTATACCTTAGTAAAGCTGATTGAAAAAAATCGAATCCAAACTTTTGTGGATTTTGTTTTTCTACCCAGGGCTTGGAGGGAAAAGTAGGAACAGATTATTTGGGCCAAGAGGGGTTTTCCTCCCCCAGCGCCACCCCCATGTGCAAATGCTCTGGTTATCTGTGATTCTCCTACCCGCTCCAAGGTTGTCCCCATCCTAATCCCCGAAACCTGTAAATACCTTACATTATACAGCAAAGGGGGCTTAGGGTTGCAGACGGAATGAAGGTGGCTCATCAGCTGACCTTAGAATGGGGAGAGGAGTCACGACGGCCTTAAATGCGGAAGAGGGAGGCGGGAGGCAAGCGTCACAGTGATGCCACGTGAGAAACACTCACCCCGCCTTTGCTGGCTCTGAAACTGGAGGAAGATGGCCACACGCCAAGGAATGGGGGTGGCTCCCAGAAGCTGGGAAGGGCAAGAAAAAGGCTCCTTCCCTAGAGCCTGTAGCAAGGAACGTGGCCTTGCTAACACCTTGTTTTCAGCCCAGGGCGACCCCGGTCCGACTCTGCCCTCCAGAACGTAAGCTACCAAATTTGCGTGCGAAGCCACGGTCGTGGCAATTTGTTACAGCAGCCGCAGGACACTGAGAGCAGGACCGGAAAGCCCCGACATCCTTTGATGTCACAGTATTACTTGGAACGTTTATCTGCCACTGCCCCCTGCCAGCGGCTAGCGTATCCGGCTGCCGTCCTAAAGCGGTGTTAGGATCCTAAGGTGAGTCCCCCCCACCCCCCACGTTTAACGCTGCAATCCTAACCCCCCAGTGTGATGTGTTAGGTATTGGGACGTGGGGCCTAAGCCCCTGGCCCCATTCACCGTGTGAGGACCCTGCCGGAAGGCACCCGTTATGTACCATGAAGAGGCCTCTCACCAGACAAGGCATCTGCCCGCATCCTGATCTGGGACCTCAGCCCCCAGAACCGTGAGATACACATTTCTGTTCTAAGCCACCCAGTACATGGTGTTTCGTTAGAGCCGCCCCAGCGGACCAAGACAAGCGGATCTTCTATAACCAAGGAAAAGACCCACAAGCAAACCAACGGTTCCCCCCATTTTGTGGTACATCACCTGGAGGGCTTATTCAAACAGTGCTGAGCCCATCTCCAGAGTTTCTGATTGAGTCGGTCCCCCGAGGAGGGGCCCGAGAATTTGCGTTTCTAGCAAATTCCCACAGGATGCTGACCGCTTTTTGCATTTTGAGAACCATCAGTATGAATCCATTATCCTTACCTGAAAATCAATTTCGTGGGGGGGGGGGGGGAGGGGAGTAGGAAGGGGTGTCAGAACCAGCTTTTTGTTTCGTTTGAATCATTACGGACAATTTTCAGCTTCTGGGAGGATTTCTTTTCCCCTGCTTTGCAAAGAACACAGAAGACCCTTTCCTTACACACCCACCGACGGTGCTAGAAATAGGCGAGCACATACGTGGTGCGGTCGTCGTCTGAAATAGCAGACCACGTCAGGGTGGAGGCCTCACTACACACCTGTACAGGCAGAGAATGACGCTTTGTGGAACCCAGGGTAGGCGGAGGAGGGGTGGCGGGGGACGGCGAGTCGTGGCCGATCTCCTGTTCTGGTGGACAGCGGACAGTGGTGGTCCCCTGCCCCGTTCCCATAAAATGCAAGGAAGCCAGAGTTCCATTTTCTTTTTTTTTTTTTAAGTTGATTTATTTTGAGAGAGAGTGAGAGCATGCACATCCACGAGCAGAGAGAGAGAAGGAGAGAGAGAATCCCAAGCAGGCTCCACACTGTCTGCACAGAGCCCAATGTGGGGCTCGAACCCACGAACCACGGGACCACGACCTGAGCCAAAACCAAGGGGACACTTAACCGACTGAGCCACCCAGGCGCCCCTCAAGTCATTTTCTAAATCAGGGCAAGAGTCTTGATTAATCTCTCATTATCTGGGTTTCAGAACGAAGATCTCTCGCTTTGTTGTCCAATATGGTAGCCACCAGCCCCGTCATCACTGAGCACTCGACTGGGGCTCGGCCCCCCGAGAAGTGTTTTAAAGGTAAGATTCACACTGGACTTCAAAAAGATCTAGTATGAAAAATAGTGTAAAGTATCTCAATTTTTAGGCTACAAGTTGAAATGACATTTTGGATATATCAGGCTAAATAAATTAGACCATTAATTTTACCTGCTTTTTAGCCTTTTAAATAATTTTTATTTTATATTTATATATTTTTTAGTGTTTATTCATTTTTGAGAGAGAGAGAAAGCACAAGCAAGGGAGGGGCAGAGAGAGGGAGACACAAAACTCGAAGCTGGCTCCAGGCTCTGAGCTGTCAGCACAGAGCCCGGCACGGGGCTCGAACTCACAAACCATGAGATCATGACCTGAGCCCAAGTCGCATGCTTACCCTACTGAGCCACCCAGGTGCCCTATTTAACCTTTTAAACACTTTTTAATAGCCTTTTCAAAATTACATGCTGCTCACATCCTATTTCAATTGGACAATATGGACCCAGAATATTCTAGAATAGTTCACATTGGATAAAATATCTGAAATGCAGATTTTCTTAATCAATTGGTTTTTTTTTTTTTTAAGTTGTCTCCACACCCAATGTGGGGCTCGAATCCATGACCCTGAGATTAAGAATTGCATGGTCTACGGATCAAGCCAGCCAGGTGCCCCTCTTAATCACATTTTTAATCTGGAAACAAACAGCCGATTCCTGTAGAGTCTGAATGTCAAATAAATTCATCAGGCCTCCTTCAACTTATCCAAACGCACACGACTGACTAATGCTCTACACTTTATCTCAAGAGTAGTGCATCGAGTGGCAATTCTACATTGTTCTGGAACTCTAGAGAAAAGGTGTTTTTAAGGCCCTATCCGCCGAAAACGCAAACTCCCCAATCTGCAGATTCTCCAGGTCTTCCCTCATCTTTATTTACTCGTGTTAAAAGACTCTGGAACCATGGTAGAAGAAGAAATAACAAGCAGTCTCCATTTTCTTTTCTTGACCCATCTTTTCCCTAGAGAGCTACAAAATAATGAGGCATGTCATTAAGCGGGCTGAGCTTTCCCACAGACGTGAGATAATTGAGCCTGAGTTCCTGACCAAGGACTCCAGATCAAAGAGACGGAAGGAAATATAGACTCTCCAGCCTGCAAAAAAAGTATGCAAAATACTGCCAGGATCCACGTAGTGGATGGGCCCAGAGGGCGTGACCCCACAGAGCAGCGGAAGGGACAGGAAAGTAACATTTGTCAAGCATCTACGCGTAGTTTGCATACACCGCCAGTCAGCACTGAGCACTCGATTGGGCCCCCTCACCCTCCCGAAGGCACTAAGGTACTGATGGCCTTGCACGCTTACAACCGTACTCGAGGAGAAATCAGGGGACTTGTTAGTGCCCGAGTCCTGTTCCCCACTCTGCATTCCCAGAACAGCGCGTCTTTTTTAACCATTCTGCACCATTTTTCCCAACAAAGGCTACATAAACTGCGCAGAAGACAGCTCTAATTATACACGGAGAACCGGGTCGTTATAAAGTATACAGACACTGTACAAAAAAAACAAAGTTCCTGTGACTCGTTTTCACCCCAAACACATTCGGCTAACGCAAGCACTAAATATTCCAGGACTTCTCTTATGGAAAGGAAAGGATTCTTCTTACGAAAAGGAAGAAGTCTTCACTGTTCAAATACCTTTCTTTTTCCCTCCAGTCAGTGGTCGTGTGGTCCCACGTCCCTCAACTTCCGGTCACCGCTGCAGACAGGAAGGACGGAGCGCGGGCAGTGCAACTGAGGCAGCCGTTCGACAGCAACGAATGAGCAGAGAAGGAAAGGGCGCGTGGCAGGGAAACGAGGCTGGCCCTACACGGGAAGGCCATCCAGTATTTTATGTTTGGGTTTGGAGAAGACTTTTTTTTTTAATGTTTATTTATTTATTGGGGGGCGGGGGGAGGAGGCAAGCAGGGGAGGGGCAGAGAGGGAGAGAGAGAATCCCAATTAGGCCCCTCGCCAGACACGGGGCTCAATCTTGTGAATCGTGAGACCGCGACCTGAGTCGGACGCTCAAGCGACTGGGCCACCCAGGCGTCCCCGGATTTTGAAGGTTTTGGTTTTTCACTGCCCGCCCCCCCCCCCCCCCCAAAGCCGCTTCCAACTGTTAGTGAAAAGCAGACACGTTGGTTTGGTTTTCGGCTAAAACCCACAGGAAAAGAACATCTGAGAAGCACAAAAACTTACCCTATACGCTTTTCTGATATACTTGTAATT
This sequence comes from Prionailurus bengalensis, assembly GCF_016509475.1. Lineage (NCBI taxonomy): Eukaryota > Metazoa > Chordata > Mammalia > Carnivora > Felidae > Prionailurus > Prionailurus bengalensis. The sequence continues at coordinate 10,695,493 of NC_057361.1, forward strand.
TGTTACACGAGCAACAGAAATGCATTTTTGACCTTGCGAGCTACCCGCTTCTCCTGGTTCTGCAGCAAGCTTAAAACGCTTGTCCCTCCCCGCCTTAAGTGCTGCAAGGATTCCAACCAAATTAGTATTCTACGTACGCATTGATGCAAATTTATTCAAATGTTAAGCTAACGGATTAGAAAGCAAAATCTCCTCCTGAATTTTCATATTTAATCAATGATTAATGTAACCCCATGCGTTTAGGAACTCAGCTGATCTCCGCGTAGGCTCCCACATTCCTCTCCAGTGAAATCTTAGAACATTCCCGGTACACACCGCATTCCCTCATCTGTGTGTTTATAGTACTGTACGCATCAGGATACAGCTGCTTTACTTGAGCCTGTGAAAAATGCTCCTATACGTCCACAGTATCTGTAAGTTCCCAGCACTGTTGACATTACAGGGCCCTACACAATCCGGTCCTCTGAACTCAAATTTCAAGACATTTCCCCTCTTGGTCTCCCTGCAGGGAGGCCATCAAACCCTAAGCGCTCAGCTCTTCTGCTGACATCGCTAAGTCCCCAGCGCTCAACACGACTGACGGACAAGGAACAAGGGAAGGCCTTCCTTCGGCTCCCATTTCGCTCTACTTTGAGTCACCGCTGCACCAAAGATACGGAGAGCAAAACAGAGCAGCCGTTATTCTCACTGGTTGATGCATGAAGGGGGGGGGGGGTACTGAGCTGTGGATGCCCCCTCTGATAGTGGCCTTCGCCTTCCCACTACATGAACCGCGGTCCCATCTGTGCCCACTGAGCCCCCTGGTAAGGCTTTGTGTTTCCACGGCTGGTAACACGCGTAAGTCAAGCTCAAACGATGACGAGCCAAGCGCAAAGAGTTAAATTCAGTTCATCACCTTGGGTTTCCCGGTTCAGAGGGCACTGGAGCCACCTTGGGGGAAGGCACAGATATGGGTGAACAACCGGAACTTCCTCATCCCGGCTTGACTACGCCAGAAACAAGGGTACCGAGAAGACAGCCCCTCTCTCCACAGGGAGGTCTCAGGAGCCCACTGGTCAGCTTGCATCAGACCTGCCATCAACACGACCCCTCAGCCTTACTCCCCTCCTTGTTGAAGCTGACCGTGGAAATGGCGATTCTCCACCTGGAGTCATGGGGGGGGCGGGGAGGGGTGCCACAGGCCCCAGCCAGGCTGCACCCCAGAACAGTTGAATCCGAATCCTGGGGGTGGAAGCCGGAGAGCGCAAGCTTGAATGGACAGCAAGGTCTGTGAACCCGTGGTACACGGGGCATATCAGAGGTAAGCTTTTACAGTGGCCGCGCGTCCAGCCTCCAAACCCACGCGTTATGGAGCCCCTGCTCCTAAGCCCAGAGTTTTATATTCTATGGGTGGGTTGACCACAGAAAAACAGACTGGGGACCAGTCAGTTGGATCATCCCTAGGGCCCCTTTCGGCACTCGGGGTCCATTTTTCTGGGAGGCTAGTGGCATCTCACAGGACACGGGGAACACGATAAACACAGATGAAAAAGGTCACGCATTTGAAACATTTCTCCACGCAGCCGCGGGTTACTGTCAAGTCCACATTCTTGCAGAAAGCCATTTGCTCATAAGTTCGGGACTGAGAACAAGCTCTCGATCATGAGGGGTCCTGGAGGGCGCACACAGATCTCCGGAAGGGAAACTACCTTCAACCGTCTTTCAGGCGAAGCGGCGGGGGAGAGAGAGGCATACACACGTCTTTCTCTCTCACCCTGGGAAATGCAATCAGGAGTTGCGTCTGTCACGTGGCGTCGATCCCAGCCAACATTTGGCAGTTCAAACTCTGCCCGGCCAGCCACGTCTATGCTCTTTGTTCGGCGCCCTGCACACACTGGGGCATTATGCGCCCGCTCTCAGTGAGGGCAAACAGGAAACACATTCTTTTCTCTGCAAGAGAAAGATGTAACTTTTTGCCTTCTATCTTTCTGCTACACGGGGCAAGATTATTTCGTTCCGTCCGCTTGTTTCCTGCAACTCCCTTCCCGCCCCTTCCCCCCCCCCCCCCGCCCCCTTTGGCTTGGTAGATGGTTTCAAAAAGCAAGAATAGAAAAGGAGTAGAAAAGGAGTGGTTATTTTGCTTTGTTTTGTTTTGCCTTCTGTCTCCCAAGCCAATTATCTAACACGGAATAACAACTGATTCTGACGGTAACAGTACCTCTTTCTCTGTAAGGTATTTTCGCCTGGCAGACAGCTTCTGTGGCCTCCGGATATACACAACACTTGCCTTCACTGGCGATCAACAGCTCTCCAGGCTAACTGGAACGGGACACTAACCAGAAAGGAACCTACAGACTGCTCAGACCTGGATAGGCAAACGCACGACCTGGGGGCTCTGTTTATGAGGCAGATTCTGATTCTGCAGGTCTGGGGTGGGGGCTGAGACCGTGGATATCCAGCCAACACCCAGGTTTTGGTGACATTAATAGGCATTAATAGTTCAACGACTCCGGGTGATTCTAATTTAGGCCAGTTCCCACAGAATTAACGCCAGACAAATAAGGCTTAGGCACCAACTCTCCATCTTACGCTCTTCCAGTAGAACATACAAGGTATCAAATCTGGATGTGTGGATAACAACCACTTCCCATTCCCAGGGAGGTTAACACATAATGCTAGTGGTAGATCCGTCCATCCAACGACTATTCGCGGAATGCCTACTAAATCCCCCAAAAACTGCGTCAGGCATTGGGGATACCACGGGGAGCAAAAGATATGGTCCTTTGCCCTCATAAATGCTGGCCGTTTTGTGGGGAAAGGCATTACCAAATAATCACACAAATCCATAGGATTTCAAGCCACGGACAGGTACGAGCAAGAGACAGGAGTCTAAGGACAATGTGGAGAAGGGAGGCAAACAGGGGCGCCTGCGTGGCTCAGTCGGTTAAGGGTCCGACTTCCGCTCAGGTCATGATCTCACGGTTCATGAGTTCGAGCCCCGCGTCGGGCTCGCTGCTGTCGCTGTCAGCACAGAGCCTACTTGGGCTCCTCTGTCCCCCTCCTCGCTCTGCCCCTCCCCTGATCACGGTCTCTCTCCCTCTCTCTCTCAAACATTAAAAAAAAAAAACAAAAAAACTGGACAAAGATATGGCTGGTCTACTGTCCAACCAATGATCACAGAACCACAGATTTTTTTTTTATTGTAGGAAAACATGCATAGCACAAACTTTTTAACCCAGTGGGTGTTAAATACGTCCACAATATTATGTAACCATCACCACCATCCACTTCCAGAACTTTTCCATCACCAGAAGCAGAAGGCATTTTTTTTTTTTTAAGCTGAAAGGGACTTCCCTAGCCGGATTCTACAGGAGGAAAACCGACTTCCCAGTTCAGAATACGTGCCCCAGTCGTACACTGTAAAATCGAGTTAGATATGGAATCGAGCTGCTAGCTACGTGCTATTCCTTAACCACTCTCAGTAGTCACTGAACAAGGGTAAGAGTGTTAAACCTCCCAGCCCGTGAGGGCGGCACTTAGGAAAGTTACACCACGTTACTTGACGCGGGCACCAGTGACATTTGGGCTCATCATGCTTTGCGTGGGGGCTGTCCTGTGCATCCCGGTATACGGAACGGCGGCCCTGGCCTCGTTAGCACCTCTCTAGTTGTGACCAACATGTCTCCTGACGGGCCCCATCACCCCAGCCGAGAACGGATCAGTTACAAGGACGCTTTCTTCAAGGGCCACCTCTTCAAGTCAAGGGCTGAAGAACATGGCTCATTCTGACTCAGGACCCAAAAAGGAAGCCATATCCTCCCTTCCAAGAGGACAAATTCACTTCTGACACGTGCAAAGCTACGACGTCTCCACCATGACGCACATTAAAACTACCTATGGGGATTTTTATGGGGCGCCTGGGTGGCTTAGTCGCTTAAGCGTCCGACCCTTGAATTTGGCTCAGGTCATGATCTCATGGTTGTGAGATCGAGATCAGTGTCCACACTAAATGTGCAGCCTACTTGGGATTCATTCTCTTGCTCGCTCTCTCAAAATAGAGAAATAAAACTTTAAAAAAATCTCTGCCCAGGCCGAGCTCCAGACCAATCAAACCAGAATCTCTGGGGGCGGGGCTTGGGCAACAGTTTTCAACACTCTCCAAGTGATCAGAACCGTTGATCTAGCACGGACTACTACTCAAGCCTGCCGGTCCATGGGGAAGCAGCACTGACATCACCTGGAAGGTCGCCTGGGGCCCCACTGCAGACACACTGAATCAGAATCTGCAGCTTAACTAGACCCCCCCAGGTGATTCACATGCACATTAAAGTTTGAGGAACGCTGCTCTGGAATTCATGAAAAATAGTACCTGAGTTTGTGAGTGGCCATGTGAATCTTGTTTTCCAGCTGCACAAAGCAATTCAAATAAATTAAAAAAACAAAAAACCAAACAAAAAAAACTCAACCTTGCAAACAGTTGTTTTGACAGAACTGCTTCTCAAGTTCCCTCCTCTAAGCCCGAGAAGCCCTACTCGGGGGGACGGAAACACCAAGGGAGAAACGTGGCGCGTCTGCCATGGTGGACACTTGTCTGAGTTTGCAGTCCCCAAAAGGGGGCCGGACACAGTGCTGTGTGCTCCGTGGGTGCTTAATAATTACTTGTTGGCCGGCTGACCAGCCCAGATGTGAGAACAAAGTGGGTTTCTCTGGGAGTCCGGGGGAATTTATTCACCGGACCATTGCCTACGATTTGAGGCGAGCAGTCACAAGTCTGCTGGTCTCTAGGTTTGGGAAAGCAGCGGGGCAGGAGGAAGGGACGCCGAGAGGAAGATCACAACGGCAAGAGGCCGCGGAGAGCACAGAACGCATCACTGTACTCGTGGCATGAAATACACAGAAGGAAAGCCTGCCAATCACCGCATAATGAATTCGCTTCTGGCTGCCAAAGTAGGAGCCACAGGACAATGAACAATTTGAGCAGCTTCTGTTTCCACAATGCAGCCTTGTGAATGTCCACAGGCAGAAAATTGTGCCTACCACGCACTGGGCATTTTTCTTTCTGGGCCGTGCTCTAGGTCGAGGCAGCAAATTGTGTACCTAAGACACAATTCACGATGGGGCTAGGAAGACCAACATTTGAACCTCCTGTCCGGCACAGTCCTTGGGTGGGAGACAGGATTTCTTTTCCTGGACACCATCTGCGTAAGTAAAAGCAGGCGTTCCGAACAGCAGCGGCTGTTTAGTTAGCTGAGCACCGACACGTGGAAAGGACTTCGAGGATCTCCTTGTCCGCGAAACCGTCTCATAGGCATAGCTGGTGCACGACGATGCTGCCTTTGAGTGTTCAGTCATTATGTGTCAACTAATTTGACAAGCCGTTGGTATTCTCCGGAAATAAACTGACAAGCAGTGAAGAAAACCCACACTATCAATTTCCGTGTGTGATGCACTACCAGGTGGCCTCCCCAAATTGTCCCCCAACTAGCGTTTTGAGAAGTCTGAGAATACTCACTTCTCCACGCAGAATCTGGGGTCTTTGTTACCACTGACCCGGGGAACACAGGATGGACTTTTGTTTTCGTGCCTCTTCTGTAAAGCTCCTTCCAGACAGAAGCTTTACTTCTTCGATTACACACGCACATGTGCCTGGGTCACCACTGGGCGTATCGCTTTGCCTACCCTGGGTTCGGTTTCCTCATCTCAGCAGCGGGTTGTTGCATGGTGACTGACACTACGTGACTTCCGGAGACACAGCAAGCTCAGCACGTACCTGTGATGCTCAACGCTGATGACAAAAGTCCTCAGGACGACACACAAAGGCGACGTTTATATACCTTCCAGTACCCTTTTCTTTCCCAATTCGAATAAAGGAAGAGCTTTGGTCCGTTCGATTTTCCTGAAGTCATCTATAATAACCTATCTCCCTCCTCCCTCCCTTTGAGGCTCCTGCAAATTCTATGGGGGAACCGATAGGTTCCACAGAGAACTCAGGACCTCTTTCCTGAGGCTTCTATCCAAAAATAAATGGTCTTGTACGCACTGTCCAAGGGTCACAAAGTATGCATTTTCACCCTTTCTCCCAAAAGTCTCCCAATTTTTAAAAAAAATTAAAAAAAAAATTTTTTTTTAAACGTTTATTTATTTTTGAGACAGAGAGAGACAGAGCATGAATGGGGAAGGGTCAGAGAGAGAGGGAGACACAGAATCCGAAGCAGGCTCCAGGCTCTGAGCCATCAGCCCAGAGCCTGATGCGGGGCTCAAACTCACAGACCGTGAGATCGTGACCTGAGTTGAAGTCGGACGCTTAACCGACTAAGCCACCCAGGTGCCCCTTAAAAAAATTTAAGTAAGCCCTATGCCCAACATGGGGCTCAAACTCATGACCCTGAGATCAAGAGTCGCATGCTCTATAGACTGAGTCATCCGGGTGCCCCCCCAATTTTTTTTTATTGATAGGCCTCCCTTGAGAATAAAAGCTCACCTATTCCCAATACCTAGAAATTGAGGTACATATTATATAAAGTACTAGACATACATATATTAAATATAAGTTTTATTTATTAAAAAAAATTTTTTAATGTTTACTTACCTCTGAGAGACAGCATGAGCACATGCATGGGGGAGAGGCAGAGGGGGAGGGGGACAGAGGATCCTAAGCTTTGTGCTGACAGCAGTGAGCCCAATGTGAGGCCCGAGCTCACCAACCGTGAGATCATGACCTGAGCCGAAGTAGGATGCTTAACCGACTGAGCCACCCAGGCGCCCCTTATTTATTTTCAAATAAATACAGAGGTGTCATTATTCCCCTCTTGTGCCCAGTGAACCACCTCGTGAACCCCACTTTGCTGACCATGGCCTTACTCCCCCCACATTCTACTCAAGTGTGTCCCCCTGGGTAAAGATAATTAGAGGCAATGAAAGGGAAAGAGAAATTATCAATCTGTTCTCTGATTTGTGTCATGAAAATTTAGTTTTAACCTTCGAGGCATTTTGGGGAGTTCCCTTTCCTTCACGGAATGTTCTGGTATGGAATTCCAATTCCATTTTCCTTACAGCACTTGGTGGTGCCGTGCGGGAACTCATTACTAACAAGAGGGGAAGATGTTCACACTCTGAACACTTAGCACTGCTAAGTCTGTTCCTGCCCCTAAAGCAGAAAGCCAAGGACAGGCTTAAGGATAAAACCTAGGAGCTCAAAAGAATGTACTAACTTTTCTGGTTACGGAGAAGGGAGTTCCAAGCATGTTCTTCTACAAACAGGAAAGTACTGAAGGAAACAACCAGTTAATGCACACGTGGCCACTTGGCCATTAGACCAAGGTTAAGCACCTTATCATGTGTCAGGCTCGGCGCCACGTTCAACAGGTGGCAACCATTGCCCTCAAGGTGCTTACAGGCTCACGAAGGAGCCGGACGTGCATCCAAGCGATGGTAAAACCGTGCGACCCAGTGGGTGAGAGCGGCACACCCTGGGCAGAATGGTACCACGAAGGAGAGAATGTGAAATTGCCTCTGGGAGTCGGGGGAAGGTTCTAAGAATACTGAAGAGGCAGGGGTTAGGCAGGCAGACAAGGCGAGGAAGGGAACGGGAACGGAAGATGCAAAGGGGTAGCGTTATGAAAGATCGCGGCCAGTTTGCAGAGACAGGGATGGGCTGGCATGACGGAAGCAAAAAGCATACGTGGGAAAATGTTGGGAGGTGGGGCCGGAAACATAAGGATAAGCCAACCAAGACTTGTAAAAAATATATATATATATCTATATCCTTTTCAGCAGCAATCAAATCGATTTCTGAGATCTTTAACAAAATGCCCGGGATGGCGAAGAGAATGAAATCACACCCCAAATCGCTGGGGTAAGGTTGAACACTGTAAGCACGAAAGGAAAATGAAAGGCCTCCGGGGCCAGGAGAAGGACGAAGAGAGGACTTTTCCCGTTAGTGGCCAGAACCGCAAGTCTGCAGTTTTCTCCCGCAGGTCTCTGCGACCTCCTGTGTCCGGACTCCCGACAGGCACTTGGGGGCAGAGCAGGCTTGCCTGCGATGTTTCCCAAGTAGAGGCCCAGGTCTGTAAGACACTCTTCTTGCTTAGGAGGAGGCCTGGGGAAGATTTTTGGAGGGGGGTGGGGGGTGGGGAAGTGTAGCTGATGCACGAGGAGCAATGCGGGGGGGGGGGGGGGGGTAACCTGAGGGTGTCATTTGCAGGACAGAGGGTCTGAACAACACAAGGCTGAAGCAGCAGTCACATTCTTCATGCGGCCTTGTCCTGAGCTAGTATTTCGGTGGACTTATTCTCAGGCACGTACGAGTTCTCCACAATTGCAACTACCTTCAATCAGGGGGCAGTGCACTCTGCTGGGAAGGAGCCAGAACAGTAAATATGTTCGGCTTTGCAGGTCACACGTGGTCTGTCACAACGACCCTAGCACAAAAAACAGCCACGCATCATACGAAAATGAACGGGCACGCTGTGTTGCAATAAAACTTCATTTACTGAAATTTGAACTTCAGATAATTTGCACCTCTCATGAAAGACTGTTCTTTCTGCTTTCGACCATTTGAAAATATAAAAACCATTCTTAACCTGTGAGCCGTTCAAAAGCAGGTGGCAGGCCAGATTGGGTCTATGGGTCGTAGTTTGGCAAATGCTGACCTTGATAACCAGATATGATCCCCAAATTACCACCCCGAGTTAGGAGTTGTGTTTATCACGACTTCTATGCAGTTACACGCTTTTGCTATAAATGCAGCATTTCTTTTTTATTTATGTTTGTTTATTTATTTATTTTGGGAGACAGAGCATGAGCAGAGGAGGGGCAGAGAGAGAGAAAGAGAAAGAAAATCCCAGCAGGCTCCATGCTGCCGGTGTAGAGCCCCACGTGGGGCTCCAACTCATGAACCATAAGATCATGACCTGAGGTGAAATCAAGAGTCAGACGCTTAACGGACTGAGCCACCCAGGTGCCCGGCATTTCTTTCTTTTTTTTTTTTTTTTAAGTTTATTTATTTTGAGAGAGAGAACACTAGAGAGGGCACACACACGGGAAGGACAGAGAAAAGAAGGAGAGAGAATCCCAAGGAGGGTCTGTGCTGTCATCAGAGAGTCCAACGTGGGGCTCGATCCCGTGAACTGTGAAGTGAGATCATGACCTGAGCTGAAGTCAAGAGTCAGCCATTTAACCGAATGAGCCACCCAGACATCCCTAAATGTAGCGTTTCTTTCTTTTTTTTTTTAATGTTTATTTGGGGGGGGGGGGAGGAGAGAGAGACAGAGAGAGAATCCAAAACAGGCTCCAGCTGTCAGCACAGAGCCCAACACAGGGCTCAAACTCACCAACTGTGAGATCATGACCTGAGCAGAAATCCAGAGTCAGACACTTAACCGACCAAGCCACCCAGGTGCCTCCTAAATGTAGCATTTCTTAAACACAGTCTCAAGGATCCTCGAGAGCTCCTATCTGAGAATCCCATCTGAAAGGCTTACTATTGTCTGAGTTTCTCAGGCTTCCACCTTCTCTCTGGCTACTAGCTGAAATCTGCTCCGTCTTCTGAGGGCCGATACTGACGAACAGCAATGGTCACCCCTGACCTCATGGCCAACGACGCAGGCAGAGAGAGGAGGAGATCAGGATCGCCAACTGCTGGGTGCGTGGCTCACCGGTCCCCGGAGAGCCAAAGGGTTTTAATACTCTGCAAGGAACAGGCTCCGCCCCCAGAAGTCACCTTCTGGCTGGCAGCGTGACTCTCACCCATGAACTGGACTTCCCCAAGTCCGCGCAGGGGCACTCTGCACAGAGCTGGCTGATTTCCTCTGGCGACGGGAACCCAGCACAGGGCACGGATGCCTGCGTCAAGAGGACGCTGCCCAGGAAGAGCGAGGAGGGGAGGCGGTGCCCTGCTGGAGGTCTCTCTCCCCCTCTCCAGGGAGTCTTCAACATGCCTGGAGATGTCAAGTCACAGGCTGCGGCCCTGCAGGGCCTTCCGTCTCTCCAGGCCTCAGAGACCTCCTGGGGAGAGTGTGGCTGGCGCGAAGCCTGGATCCTCCCCAGGGGTGTAAGCAAAGCGGGTTCCGGGACTGAAACTCACTGTCGCCTGGGGAAGGGTTCTCTCTGCAGGGTGTCTCAGGGGACAGGGTTTCCACAGCACGGAGTGCAGACAAAGGAGCAATGCCTGGCCACTCTGATCCCTTCCAGGTGACCCAAAAACACCTGTGCCTACTAAGCTTTTAAGAAAGCAAGTGAGTTACTGGTCTCCCTGAAATGTTACAACATCATCTTGGTGACAAAAGAAAAGAGCACGTTACTTGCCATGCAAATATTTTCTTTGGGGGATTTTTCTCGTAATGGGAGATCTTAATTTGAGAGTGCCCGCTGGGGCATCTTGGAGGATGCTCTCTGCTTTCTTTACAGCTTCTAAATATACCCACATAATCGCAACAGCCCAGAGGGGCCAATAAGCCCCTTAGCGTCGCCCTGCTATGACCCTGCCCCGCAGTAAGGCACGGACGGTGGCCGCTGCTAAACCTGCACATCTAATTTCTGCACAACATCATAATAATCTGGGGTTGTTTTTTTTTTTTTTTTCATTTTTAGTTGTTTTAAGATTTCTAAACATGTGTTGAAACATGCCGCTTTCATTTCCCTAGAGAGTAATAATATTCCTTTAGCAAAATTCTTAGGTCAAGCCCATGTGTATTTTGGAACAGACCAAAAGCTGGAAAAAAAAATAACATATCATCTGGGGGGACAAAATCATAGCCAGTTAGTAACAAACCTTTCTGGAAAGTGACTAGCATGGAACAGAATTTTCCAGACTGTATACTGAGGACTGAAAGTTCCAAGGGATGTTAATAGGTATTTCACAATAGCTTTGAAAATGATACAATTTATATCTCCATCATGGAAATGAGCGACGGACTTTAAAAAATTAGCAGCAAAGCAGCTCTTGAGAAAAAGACACATTATACCTACATATTACTCACGCCTTGTGCTTCTATAAGCTATTTTTAACACAAGACTTAAAACACATGACTAAAGGGGTGCCTGGGTGGGTCAGTCGGTGAAACATCCAACTCTTGGTCTTGGCTCAGATGGTGATCTCACGGTTCGTGGGATCCAGCCCCACTTCGGGCTCTGCCCTGATGGCACAGAGCCTGCTCGGGATTCTCTCTCTGCCCTCCTACCCCCCGCTCGCACATGCGCGCTCTCTCAAATAAACTTAAAAAAATGCATGACTCAATATTAGACTGAACCACACGCAATCGCCAATTTCGTACGCAGGAGTTACATAGAAGCAGGCAGAAGATAGGGCAGTCTAGCATTTTAAAAATTAAACAAGAGAAATTGTTATGGTTCAGCTGATTAATTTGATTCTACGAGCGGGGACAAAAAATAACGAATGTTTATTCCAGATGACCAAGTCAACTAACTGTTCACCAACAGGTGAGCTGGGTCTATAAAACCCCACTGGCCTTAAGGTTTGTTAGGATTGTATTTTTCAGATGCTCTTCTCCCTCGGGGCCAAGTTTTCACATCCTCTGAAATGACCCAACAACCCTTTTCTCCCTTGTAGGAGTCGATCAGCATTATTCGGTTCGCGCGAGCTATCATATCATCTTCCGAGGGAGACTCTCGTTAAACTTAAAAATACCTCACAGGAGCAAAGTGCATAGTATTAAAATTCTTTGAAGCCAAACGGAAAATCACACTTGACGGGAAAGGATTTTCAGACAACCCGGTCTCACGCGAGCTACCTTGATCTCTTGCTGTTGTTGTTTTAAATGATTCAAGGACCAACTGCATTTAGAAATCGAGATGCTGCCCCATGTACGTCCTGGGAAACGAGACTGGCTTAACAGGCACCCCCACACCTACGTGCCAATTTGTGCTTGTCACCCTCTCGAGGGGAACGTCTTCCACAGTGAATTATCGCTATTGTTAAACAGGGTCTTCAATCTGTGCATCATCGTCACGCTGCACCACTTTCCTACCCAGCTGCAAGTCATGGTCACGAGTCCAAAGGCATGTCCCAAGGCTATCCCAAAAACGTCCAGATGGGCTCACTCACATAACACTCCAATAAACAGTGGCGGCCAGGGGAGCACAGCCTGGTCCACAGCCCACCACGTTCACACTCCACGAGACGCAGGTGATCTCACCCTTCCCCCGGCGGGGTCTCCTGCCACACCGACACGTAGATCTCCCTGGGCATCTCATGCTTCCAAGTGTTTTCCTTTTAATCTACTTAACTGCATTTCTTTACATCGCCGTTAATTTCCTTCCCCATGTTAAACTGATCAGAGGTACCTATTGATGTCGACTGCACATTTTTTTCAAAGTGTGATCTATCTGCTGCCACCACACCATGTTAATATCACTCTTGTCAGGAAGGAGAGGGGGTGTTTGTAGGAGTCTGTGCGGCCTTACTGGAGGGGAGTGTGTCGCTTTCCTTCAGGCAAGGGTTTCCACTTTAGGCACCAGTGACATCTGGGGCCAGACGATTCTTTGTGGCGGGGCTGTCCTGTGCACTGTGGGATGTTTAGCAGCGTCCCTGGCCCCCGCCCAGCAGATGCCAGGACCACCCCCAGATGGAACAATCAAAAATGTCTGCAGACACTGCCAAACGGCCCCCGGGGGAACAAATCAGTCCCAGTGGAGAAGCACTGATTTAGGCTTTCTGGAATTCTGAAGACAGTCTGAGGACCCTTTATTACTGCCTCTGTGCTCTCTTGGGACACTGCTGCTCAAAGCCGGCCAGGACCAGCAGCATCTGGGAGCCTGTCGGCAATGAAGATTCTCAGGCCCCACCCGAGATCTGCCGATTCCGAATCTGTATTTTAGCAAGATCCATGGCTGATTCTGATGCACCGCCGAGTAAGGAGCACTCATCTACTACCCTAGCTTGGAATCTATCTTTCAGGATCTTATAAAGATGACGATGCCCAACTAAAGGTGCCAAATACAGCTGACACACCAGAGTCACTTGTTATTCAACGGGTGATTTCTTTCCACTTGTTTTTGGCTAAATGCGAGAGGGAGAGAGGGGGAGAGGGAGGGAGAGGGAAGGAGAAAAGGAGAGAGAGAGAGAGAGGAGGAGAGAGGGGGAGAGGGGGAGGGAGGGAGAGGGAGAAACTGAGGAATCATGTCCTGGTTCCTCTGCCCCACCCTCACAGGGAGATTAGCTCGGTGCCACAGGCACTCACTACACTTCCCTGCCAGGCTTACTCACAAGGTAACAATAAACACAACCAACAACAGTACTTGTCCTCTACACACTCAAGTATACTGTTCTAAGGTAGTCTGATCTTAATTTCAAAAGCAGATCTATTTACATACAGAAACGTGCATTTTCAACAGGGGCAATAGCCCCTGCTCCCTGATAGGATGAAAACGGGTTGAGGGGCAAAATACAACCTGACTCTTTTTATGTCCAAAGTACAAACACGCACACAGTACATAAACATATATACTGTGTATCTGGGGTATTAATAAGATTTCACGGGGAGGCAATTAGGAAAAAAAAGTCTAAAAAGTCTTCTTGTGGGGGCAGGTGGATAAGAAATAAAAAGACTGAGCAATACTCATAAAAAAAAAAAAAAAAAAAAAGATCTCTTAAGAGTCAAAAGTTTCTAAGACCGCAATGTAGTCTTGAGTAAACGGACCCTCGGAAAATGCACAGGAACTCACTTGTACTTCCTGTGGGAGAAGCCGGAAACTGGAGCCTCAGGGACAGGGAACAGTGTGGGGACCAGGCGGCCAGCCCTCAGAGGCCGCTTCCCTACTGTAGGGACCTCGGGTAATCTGCTTCCGAGCCTCAGTTCCTGACCACCTGAGTAGGTTGCCGTGAGGACGACATGCACTGATTACCACCAGGTGCCCGACGCAACCTGGCATTGAGGAAGTTTTCATAAAATGTTAGCTTTTCCTTTTTCTATTTCGTCATCCTCTCCAGTTGTAAGATTTTTTTTTTTTAAATGTTTATTTATTTTTGGGACAGAGAGAGACAGAGCATGAACGGGGGAGGGGCAGAGAGAGAGGGAGACACAGAATCGGAAACAGGCTCCAGGCTCTGAGCCATCAGCCCAGAGCCCGACGCGGGGCTCGAACTCCCGGACCGCGAGATCGTGACCTGGCTGAAGTCGGACGCTTAACCGACTGCGCCACCCAGGCGCCCCATCCAGTTGTAAGATTTTTAAATGTCATTAATTAGGGGGGGGGTTGGCAAAACATCTATCCCCTTCTTATTTGTAGCCCAATAAAGAATCGACCTTTTTATTTGAGAGAGAGAGAGAGAGAGAGAGAGGGAGGGAGGGAGGGAGGGAGGGCGGGCGGGCACACAGGTGTGCACATGAGCCGGGGAGGGACAGAAGGAGAGAGAGAGAATCCCAAGCAATCTCCACACCACAGAGGCAGTCCAAAAAGAATCATCACTCTTTCCAAAAACACAATAGTGTCACGCACGTTGGAGGGTTAGGAAATAGGACCAGAAGTATCTTACTTCACCGCGAATAGAGACCTGAAGTTTGCTGGTGGGGGAGGCGTCAGAGGGCTGCAGTGCAGGGGTGCAGGGAGGGGACCGGAAATGGGGGGGCTGCCACCCCGGGCGTGGGTCGACGCGGCTCCCAACGCACAGGGAGAGCCAGGGAGCTCACAGACGGACGTGTGTGCACGTGCGTGCTTTGTGTGTTCCAGCTCTGCGGGGACGGAAAGGTACTTCTCTGCCTTCACCTAGTGTCTCAGCAGGAGAAAACGTGCCAGGAAGCACCTGTGATATTCTGATTATCACTGTTCCCCGACGGATCAGTCTCACTGGAACACATTTGTGGTTTCAAAGCAGGAGTCCCGGCACAGCTGACTGTACTTCTAAGACCGCTCAACTTCTCGATCTGGGCTGTTGTGCGAAAATAAGGGATCGTTCTTCTTAACTCGGATTCAGCTCCATCTGAATTCAAAGATATTTTAATATCCATCAACTACACTCTGAAGCCTCCAGAGAAGTCTCGCCCGCTTTCTGTCTGACAGTGCTTCCAAGGAATAGCGTTCCGTACCCATCGCTGAGTTTCCAGAATTCAAGAACTCACAAAACAGACACAATGTGCTGAACGTGGGAGGCAGGCTGTGGAGAGGGTTCTAGACGCACAGACAGCGGTCTGCACCCAAACCCTTCTGGGACTCGCGACGGCCCTTCACCTCTCCGGGCCCCGTTATCCTGTCTCTAAGCTAAGGTTGCCTTGAGGCGCAGAGGCGAGAACATACGCTGAACTCATCTGGTTGAATGTACGTCCTTCCAAGAGGTAAGGGGCACCGTATCAAAAACACCCTTTATTCTCCCGGCTTGGCACAAAATGGTCATTGGGAGGGCTATAAAAATGCAGAGGAAATACAAAATAAACACCGCAAACGCCGAGACAGTTTATAGACACAGTTAAGACGTGGAGGAAAGCAGCAACTCGTACCGGCCGAGAGAGAATTTCATTTCCTCCCGCCAGGTTTTACTAGCTTTTGTCTCCCTGGCTTCTTGGGTTACAGTCCAGAATGTCCCACTTCCTGGTCTAAAAAGAAGATTCAATCTCCTGAGCCTACCAAAATTACTCTTGCTCAATCCCTCGCTGCTGCCATGGCCTTTGAGGGAGCTTCGGAGCATGTGATGTGTTTCCACGCTTCCCCGGCCCTGCCAGGAGCAAGGACCTCTTGTTCCCAAAGTCCAGCCAGACACGCAGGGTCAATGCCACAAAACCCAGAGATTTTTGCTTGCTTGCTTGCTTGCTTGCTTGGGGGACTCCACATTCAAATCACATTCAAAGAGCAGAGAACAGGCACTTGTAACCTGAAGACGGGCACAGAGCACAAGAACTCGGCTGTGAACTCCACGAATTCTCCTTAGTATGGCCCTCCACTCAACGGATTACTGACACTCAGACCCCAGCAAGGTTTCCCAACCGAGAAAGAGATGCTTTGAAGGCCAAGGCCCGCCTACTGCTTTTATCTACCGTGACAAATGAATTCGACGGCCTCTGATTTTAAGTTTTATTTCGAAAAACGAATGAGGCGTCACAGAGAAGCAAAAAGTGACGCAGTGTGAACTTCTAGCGTCACGACTCCTCATTTGTCGGCCTGAGTTCCCCTACGATCATTAGGCTGTAAGTGGAAGCCGAAAATCAGTTGACTACGTAACAGGAACCCTGCAGCACAATCTTCTGTAACTCTGATCATTCACCATAGAAATACAAATAGGATCCTCCCTCCCTCCCTATTTTCCCATAGGATCATATTTAATAAGGTCTTTCTTTATTCCTTTCTGAGAACAGGCACCTTCAAAAAACAAGGAGGCAGTACTTCAGGCCTAAATACATAAATGTTTCCCCTCGATTTATTATTAAAGGGGGGAGTGCCTGAGTGGCTTGGTCAGTTAAGCATCCGACTTCGGCTCAGGTCACGATCTCACGATCCATGGGTTCGAGACCCCTGTCAGACTGTGCTGACAGCTGGGATCCCGGAGCCTGCTTTGGATTCTGTGTTTCCCTCTCTCTCCACCCTTCCCCCCACTTGCACTCTCTCTCTCTCTCAAAATAAATAACTAAAAAAAAAAAAAGAAAAGAAAAGAAGCTCCCACCTAAGAGCCGCCCCAAAGCTAGCAGAAAATCAGGAAGGAGAGCAGAAGGACCTCAGGCTTCTGTCTCCCACCCTAGTCAGGGCTCCTGACACACACTTACACGCCAAGGTGAATCCAACCACAGAGAGGTCTCTTTCTATGCACACAGCCGCCACCATCCCAAAGACAGCTACTGGTGCCCTTCCCCCCCGTCGCCGCAAGCAAACGAGCAAGGATACCACAGGGTGAACTGCACGAGGCTCACGTGACCCAGTCGCACAAAGAAAGTACAAAGGGTGAGGCTCCGCTGAGACGGAAGGAGGCTCAAGTGAAGGCACCTAGTTGGATATGAATCGGTATGTCCATAGTTGGACTCTACCAGGTGATGCTAGAACCATCCCAGGACTCTCTGGGGCTGGACAGTAGTTCCCAGAAACGACCACCGAGCAACCGGTTACGGGCATCGGGGTCAAAGCTTCGCCAAGGGCACGTCGTCAAGGAAGCACTGAACGGGACAGACTTGCTCTCTTTGCATTCTTTGCCGTGGCCCCTCTGTCCACGGGGTCCTCTTCTGGCCCATCGCCGTCCATGGGGGCCCTGCGAGGCGAGAGCCCCTTGCCACCAGGCCCCAGACATCCCTATCCCTTGGTCTTCCACCTAGGATTTCGTGGCCTCTCTGCGGGTCATGGGGCCAGCCTGACTCCAAGCTGGGCGAACGCTACCCGCCAGTTATGCAACGTCAGCCACGCACCAGGCGCCACGCTGGGCACTCTTCTTAGAGTCAGTGTATCATTTACTGTTCACGACAGCTGTCAGCCAAGTACAACGCCCGATTACGACACGGAAACTGAAGCTCGGAGAACATAAATACAGCCATTTGCCCAAAGCAGGCAGTGAGCAGAGTCGAAATGTGAGTGTCTGACCCCTAGGCTTGCGTGCATTGTCAACTTGTCACGCGGGTCCCCGGGTCTTTCCTGGTACAGGGCCAGGCTCCAGGCAGTGGGTCGCTGGGGAAGGCACAAGGTCCCCATCACCTAACTGCACGTTACTCTGGGTAGGGTTCCCCAGGGGCTGGGAAAAGTGGTTCCGTCCCAAAAGGTCTCACAGACCCAGTGGGTTTCGGAGGCGACTGTCCCACTCGGGCCGAGGCACGAACAGAAACTAACAAATACAACACGACCGCAAGGCGGAGCCAGATGTGAGTGTCTGTGTCTGGTACCGGGTAGCAGAGCCCGCTGGGGGTGAAGGCGGGGCGGGGCCGTGGATGTGGGAAGAATGAGGCATCACGGGCAGAGCAGGAGACGAGCGCCCCCCAGTGGCTTGGAGCAGAGGGGCAGAATCACTTGACAAGTGCGGTTCCCTCCCAGACAAGGTGGCAGCAGGATGGAGCTTCTGTCCCCCCACCCCCCGGCCCCCCGGCCATCAACTCAACCATCAGGACACCTGCTCAGAATACTGCGTTTACTGCATGAATCGAATCAGAGCGTTTGGAAGAAAACAAATTAAACTGAAGCACGGCTATCAAAATTTAAAAAGCTGAAATATGTACAGAATATGTGTAATCACCTAACACGGAACTGTACAGACACGTAGACTATGTCTGTCCTTGATTCACGCCGGGGAGGGCGTTAACGTGCAACTGCAAAGTAGTGATGACCCTGACAACATGTTGAGATCTCTGCCACAACTACAATGAGATATGAACAGATCTGTGATTTCTATTAATGCCAAAGTCACAGGAACTGACCAAGTCGCCGTGATTTGTTGTCCACGTTCATAAGAACGCAAACGCTAAGCCTTCGTTGGAGGCCACTGAAAATATGGATGTATTTTTTTTCCTATCCCAAACCCTTCTGAGTTCTGTCCCCAGGAACCCCTTGGAAGTGTGTGGAGCCCTTCAGAAGCCCTAGCTTTGGACCGGGGGTCGGCAAGCTCTAGCATGAAGGCCAAATCTGGCTTGCTGCCTCGCCTTGTAAATAAAGTTTTATTGGCACAGAGTCACCACCGTAGGTTTCCACATTGCCTAGGGCTGCTTTGGCACTACAATGGCACTGGTGAGTAGCTGTGACCGACATTCGCTATCTGGCTCTTTCCAGAAACAGTTTGCTGATCGCTGTGTTAGACTCTGCAAGCTGGAAATTCCCTAAACGTGTGGCACCGGCCACAGCTGAGGCCTGGTACTCTGGGGGTGCCGGGGGCGGGGGCAAAGTTTCCAAGCAGATCCTTAGGCTTGACCGGGCGAGGACCTAAAGCCTCACCCGTCCTCACGGCCTCTAGATCTCTCTCGAAACTTAAGACAGCAGCTCAATGAGCAAGAAGCTCGTCTCTGGGCCTGACACAGAGTGAGGCCAGAAGAGGCTTCCTGTAGCCGGGCCTGCTTCTGCCTTCGAGAAAAGTCAAACCGTGTCTTGCTACGGGGATGTGCTATGGCCTTTAGAAGACCACATCATCCTGTACTCAAAGGTGGCTCTATTAAGAGTTTCTTTTAGTTCTTTCGAGCTTCGTAGAGGCTCAGTGGCTGCCGTGGAATACCTCCTAAATACTAAGAGAAAACTGCCTTCCAGAGCGGGCTCCCTTGGAAAACGCAGAACTCGCGCGTGGTACCAAGAAATGCAAGGATATAGATACGGCACGTGCCGAAGCCGTGTGTACAAGGGGGAAAGAAGCGTCTCCCAGAAAGACCTGTCTAGGCCAGCTAGCCATTCCGCGTCCCTCCGTGTGGCCCCAAAGAATCCCGATTTTCCCCACCAGCCACGTATGCAACTTGCAATCACCGGAGCGTCTTGGAAGCAGATCACGCTGGCCGGCCGCCTCCCCCGTTTCCCCAGCTCTGCCCCGTGTGTGCCCGTCACCCTGCTGTCCTAAGCCACGAGACCCCTAATGAGCCTCGGACAGGAGGAGGTCTGGCCGGAGCCAGCTCTGTCCTCCGCTCTCTCGAGACAAGGGGACAGGACGAGGCAGGACAAAGCGGACCTCTGAATTCATCTCGCCCTCACACGACACTTGGCAATTCTGAAGGGAGACGAGGGCGGCGTGGACCCAAGGGTCCCCTCTCGGGTTCACGGATCCATTCGTCTACCAGCTTCGCGCCCCGTACTTCATGTCGTCTCTCCGCAAATAAAGAACATCTAGAAACCTTCAAAAACTTCAGGGCGATCGAATGCAAAGCGAGGGCTTCCTCTTTTGATAATTCGAGCCGCTGCTGTGGCAGTACTGTTCTTCCTCACCACCCCCCCCCCCACCCCCTTTCACCGGGTTTTCTCTCCAGCAGCTGCTTTTGTTTTTTGTTCGAGGGCCTCCTCCCACTTGCCCTCCCCTAACTTGTTACAAAGTTGGGAACTGGGGGGGGGGGGGGGTGCCGAAGTACAAAGCGGCGCTTGTTAAAAATTTGAGTAAATCTGGGCTAATAGCCAAATTTAATTCTAAAGACCCATTTTGGAGGCTCAGGACTAAAATGGAACCTAGCATAGGTCTGGCTGTTTCTAGGACACCATGTCCCCATTGCGGGGGGAGGGGGGAGAGCGGGGCAAGAGTTCAGTTTGATTCTGCGGGCCACCATGGTTTGAAGATGTGATACACGCTAAAAACCAACCAGTTTTCATAGAGCTAAGCTATAGCGATTTTTCATTTCAAAGGACACTTTATGATCACACGAGATTTTAAACACAATCACAGAATTCTTATATTTTCCCAGCCACACCCAACTAGACCCCACCTTCCTAGAAATGGAGCCAACCTAGCGTTTTTATGGGGTTTTTTTTCTTCGAAGAAATGCCCAACCTCATGTCATTCACAGTTTGGGATTAAATCCATTAGAAATCTCTCTAATACTTCAAGAACAGAGCAGCTGTGGGGCTAGAAAAATCACCATCCAGGTTCCTAAACGCTTTTCGAGGATCACGTGACTCCCCAAACTGATTCCACAGAACAATTTTTAAAAAGCGAGCCTCAACAGATCATTCGCT
Organism: Prionailurus bengalensis; assembly: GCF_016509475.1. NCBI lineage: Eukaryota > Metazoa > Chordata > Mammalia > Carnivora > Felidae > Prionailurus > Prionailurus bengalensis. Next base: position 10,716,025 of record NC_057361.1, read on the forward strand.
TATCAGTAAGTTCTGTGGTAGTTCTGGAAAAGAGGCTCTTTTGGGTTTTAGAGTCATCCTCAGGAAGATTCTGGAACAATGGTCATAAAAGTAATATTGCTAATGTGAAAATGATCCGACTGCACTTAAATTTGAGGGAATAAATGTACCGAACAGTCCGTAGACTTTTTCTGCCTCCTTGTCTATGAGTTCTACAACCCACTTGCAGATTAATTAGGACATAAAGCTAACTGTTTATCTTTTCATGCTCCATCAGCCCTTAAGAGGTCACAAGAGCCCCGCGTGGGATAGTATCAAAGTGGCAGCTGATGTTTATCGGGCACCTACCATGTCCAACCGCAGTGCCTGGCACATGGCTTAGATCTTCTCACTGGGTCTCCACGACAACCCTGGAGAGGTTTTACGGGTGTGGACACCGTGGCGGGGCGAAGCTGGGTAGCTTCCTAGTGAGGGGCACTACTGGGATTTAAATCCAGGTTGGTGTGGCCTGAAAAATGACTCTAAACCATTTAGATTCAAATCCAGGTTTGCCTTTTTTTGGTAAGTTTATTTATTTTGAAAGATAGACGGGGTGGGGAAAGATGTTCTGGGCAGAGAAAGAGAGGGAGAGAGAATCCCAAGCAGGCTCTGTGCTGTCTCTGCACAGGGCTCAAACCCATGAACGGCGAGATCATGACCTGAGCCGAAATCAAGAGTCGGACGCTTAATTGACTGGGCCGCCCAGGCGCCCTGGTTTATTTAACTTTAAAATGGACTATTAGGGGCTCCTGGGTGGCTCAGTCCATTAAGGGTCCAACTTTGGTTCGGGTCATGATCTCATGGCTCCTGGGTTTGAGTCCTGCATCAGGCTCTGTGCAGACAGCTTGGAGCCTGCTTCGGATTTGTGTGTGTGTGTGTGTGTGTGTGTGTGTGTGTGTGTGTGTCAAATAAATTAACATTAAAAGATAAAAATAGGGGCGCCTGGGTGGCTCAGTCGGTTAAGCGGCTGACTTCGGCTCAGATCACGATCTCGCGGCCCGTGAGTTCGAGCCCCGCGTCAGACTCTGTGCTGACGGCTCAGAGCCTGGAGCCTGTTTCAGATTCTGTGTCTCCCTCTCTCTGACCCTCCCCCATTCATGCTCTGTCTCTGTCTCAAAAATAAATAAACGTTAAAAAAAAAAAATTAAAAAAAAAGATAAAAATAAAATGGACTATTAAACACTGCACGTCCTCTTGAAAGTTAGCACGAAAAACTGGCCTCAAAAAATACCTATTAGAGTTCATTTCCAGGGGACCCTCTCAAGTCATGATTTTTAGCCTATTCGTTTTTACTTTACGTCCAATTTTAACAGCTTGATTATCTGCTTTATCAACCACTATGAGAGGCAGAACTCTGAAAATGGGGAGAAGGCGGCACTGAGCGAACAAATGAGATTGGAGAGAGAAAATGATGAAAACTATGCATAGAAAGCACAGCTATTGGAAGCCGTCAAAGATACTTACAAAAATCGATGAGACTCCACTGATGCTCCCTTAACCAAATGACCAGAGTAAGTACCACCAGCAACGAAACATTCTGACATCACGTGTCCTCTGACTGCATACACGGCGACATCTTGTGGTATTTTTTTCTCGAAGGGCAGAACCTCAGTCTAATCACGAGAAAACGTCAGACAAACCCAAACTGAGGGGCGTGCTCTCTGACCAGTACACTCCAAAAGAGTACGGGCCAGGAAAGACCAGGAGAAACTGAGGCACTGTCACAAATTAGAGGAGACTAAAGAGAGGTCACCGCTAAATGCCACGTGGGATCCCAAAGTGGATCTGCAACAGAAATAAGGTATCCGAGGAGAAACTGGTAGCTGTAGTTAGCAGTATTGTGCCGATGTAGTTTCCTGGTTTTGATAATCCTTCTCCCGCTATGTACACTATTCTCAGATGGGGGGGGTGGGAGCTTGGTGAATGGAATACGGGAACTTTGTACTCTTTTTATGACGTCTCTCTAAAATTTTCTCAAATTTTCAACGGACCAAATTTGGTTCCCTATACGTATGGAAAATATATCTTAGAGATCTCTGCTCCTGAAATATTTAAAACTAAAACATCCTGGTTCTTGGGGCGCCTGGGTGGCTCAGTTGGTTGAGTGTCCGACTTCGGCTCAGGTCATGATCTTGCAATTTGTGAGTTCGAGCCCTGCTTCGGGCTCTGTGCAGACAGCTCAGAGCCTGGAGCCTACTTGGTTGGGATTCTGTGTCTCCTGCTCTTTCTGCCCCTCCCCTGCTCACACTCGGTCTCTCTCAAAAACAAACATTAAAAAATAAATGAGAAGGACTTCCCATTTACTGAGCAGACAGTTTGCATACGAACGTGTGTTGGAAAATAAACAAATCTCATTCCCATTTAACAAGGCGGTACCACTTGGGCAATACCTTTTTTAAACAAACTTTTTATCTTAAAACGGTTGTAGGTACAGAGAGTTATCCAGGAGATAGTACAGAGAACTCCCCTATACCCCGCACCCAGTTTTCCCTAGCATTAACGTCTTAGATTAGCATGGTGTATTTGTCCCGATGAATAACAAGCCTACCGGGGTTTCTGCGGCAGCTGGCCCCGCTGGCTCTCCGGGCCGACTCATTACATGGACGACCATGAACATCAACTTGGTGCTAATCGTGTCTTTCTTGAGCACCTGCTATGGGCCAGGCACCGCACTCGCAGTCTACATACATCATTCCAGTTAATTCTCACAATAATGGAACTGGGTAGGGGCCTCTTATTAGTCTTTCTACATGCTGGAGAGACTGAAGCCCAGCAAAGCTAAGGGACTGCTCCAGATCACCCAGGAGGAAACGGTGGAACAGGAGTCAAGCAAGGCCTTTTGTTTTTTTAACACTTATTTTTAAGGGTGGGGAGGGGCAGAGAGAGGGGGAACAGAGGATCTGAAGTGGGCTCTGTGCTGACAGCAAACAGCCCGATGCGGGACTCGAACTCATGAACCACCCCGAGATCACGACCTGGGCCGAAGTCAGACTCACTCGGACTTAACGGACTGAGCCACCCAGGAGCCCCGGGACTGGCCGGTTTCTAAATACATACTCCTAACGGCTGCGGCTGTCAGCAACCGAAACCTATCCCCGCTGTTCGTCCAGGATTCCCATGTCCTATACGCGTTCCCCTCATGTGTAGTAACTAAAACGCTTCAAATTTCTTCCTCTTTGACTTCCCTTTAGGCTCACCCATCCTTCCCTCTCACTTGTCAGGAACACCTGTGGCACCTGTCACCTAACGTTTACCTTCTCCTTCTAGCCTAACACCCCACTGTCCGAGGATCTGACCTGTGTCACTGATAAAAATGAGAAACTGGACAGGACCCTGTGAACATCCATCCAGGCTGCCGTGGCTCCTTAACCAGCAACGTCTGGGCCACACTGCAAAAAATGTCCACCGCATCTCACCAGGTAGAGGCTGGCCCAGGGGTTCTCAACCCCGGCTGCACATTAGAATCACCAGTGGAGCTTTAAAAAGTCCCTATACCCGGGGAGCACTCCAGAAAATTACATCAGCATCTCTAGGGTAGGATATAGGCATCAGTGTTTTTACAGTTCCACGATCTAAGAAACATAAATATCACTGAAAGATGCTCCCAGCGTTTCTCAGTACTGACCTGAAGCTCATTAATTTAAGAAGAACCAAGTGTACAGCTAAAATATCAGAGAACAAAACTTGAGATGCCTTTCTAAGTCATTTATTTTCCAAAGGGGCTCAGTTTATGTAGGACAACATAATCATCAAGAAGCTACAATGTGGTATATTTATATTCATGTAGAGCAACATGTTGCAAGGAGGTTAAAAAACCAAACAACCATAAAACGGAAAACATCATTTATTAAAAAAAAAAAGTTTTTTTTTTTTTAAGTTTATTATTCGGGGCAAGGGGGAAGGGAGAGAAAGAGAGAAAAGGGGAGGGGCAGAGAGCAGGGGAGAGAGAGAACCCCAAGCAGGCTCCACATTGTCAGGGCAGAGCCTGACGTGGGACTCGAACTCACGAACCACGAGACCATGACCTGAGCTGAAATCGAGAGTTGGGTGCCTAACCGACTGAGCCACCCAGGTGCCCCCCTTATGATTTTCTTAACCTTTTCTTTTCCCTAGTTTAAGAATAAGTATGTAATACATCTAACATGCAAAATGTGTGCTAATCGACTGTTCGTAAGGCTTCTGAGCTTATTAGTAGTAAGCTATTAGTAGTGGTGTTTGGGGGGGAATCAAAAGTTATACACAGGGGGACCTGGCTGGCTCAGTCAGTAGAGCATGCAAGTCTTGATCTTGGGGTCATGAGTTCGAGCCCTACTTTGGGCATAGTGTTTACTTAAAAAAAAACAGTTATACACAGACTTTTGACTGAGTTGGGGGTCGACACCCCTAGCCCCCACACTGTTCAAGGGTCAACTCTAATAATAATAATAATAATAATAATAATAATAATAATAATAATAATGGCTTAAACACTGAGTGTTTTCTATGGGCCAGGCATTGTTCTCTGCACTTTATATACATACAGCCATTTAGTACTCAATCTCACAAAAACTTTTGTCCCGTGTTTCAGAGTAGAGCATCAGCGCTCTTGTAGGTAACTGGTATTTAGATCCAGCAGTCTGACTCCAGAGTTCACTCTCTAACCATAAAACGACATTATGACAGGAGATCCTCACGTTATTAGTTTTATAATATACATGAGCACACAGGAGTGGTTGGGGTATCGACACATCGACGGAGGCCTGGAGTGGCCCAGAGAGAAGATCACAGAACTCTGAAGGGCTCAAATCAGAACGGAATCCTCTCGGGGCCCCCGGGTGGCCCGGTCAGTTAAGCGTCAGACTCTTGATTTCAGCTCAGGTCGTGATCTCGCAGTCGTGGGATTGAGCCCCGTGTCAGGCTCCGTGCTGACAGCAAGGAGCCTGCTTGGGATTCTCTCTTTCTCTCTCTCTCTGCCCCTCCTCCACCCGTGCTCACGTGCTCTCTCAAAGAAATAAACTTCAAAAACAAAAACCAAACAGAATCATCTCTTGACTTCTGTGCCAAGCTTCACCTTGCTATATGCCACAATTAGTTCTTTCTTGGGTGCCCACCTATAGACTAGCGCTGTCCAACAGAATTTTCTGCAACAATGGCAACACTGGGGATCTGCGTCACCCGGTATAAGCAGCCTCTCACCACGTGTGGCTGCTGAGCATTTTAAATGCAGCTAATGTGGTTAAAGAACTGAATTGAATTTCATTTAAACTAATTCAAATGGAAATAGCTAGTGACTATCATATCGGAAACACCGCTAGAGAGGCCACGGAAGGTCTCTGGGTTTCGCCTTTCACAATTACTTTTCAAACCACATTCACTTCCAGGCTCGGCTTCCACGCTCATTTAACAGCTCATCAGCCCGGCTCGAGCTCTATTGAAATAAAAGGCCACCGAGGGGTTTACACAAGCATGAGCTGCCTGAGCGCCCTGGGTATTTGCCTGGCAAAACCGCCACAGCAGGCTTGGCTATAAACTGGACAGCGTGACTCACACGATGGAGTCAAGTCAAGGAAAATATTTCCCGAAGAAAAGCCATTTCCTTGCAAGTTGAGGATGTAGCTGGTTTCCAAGGAGCCGGAAAAGGTGTCAAGGTGAGGCGAGTGGCCTGCCTGAAAACACAGCCCCAAATTATGAAATTGAAGACATCATCACCCCAAGCCCCCCCCCCCTCCACCCCCTGGTCGTCACACAGTCACAGTCTTAATCGCTATCAAATCCAAGGATAAAACCCAACATATTGACTGAAGACTTCTAAAATTGAATTCTCGCCGGCACCGCTCTCCCCGAAAGAAAACAGGACGATTTCTCTGCAGTTTCTCTCTAGTGCAGAGGGCAAGGTAATGCTGAACCAACAAAAGCCTTCACTGTTGCACCGGTCCAAACACTTTTTACACAGAATGCTTTATTAGCCTCTAAACTCCAGTTGCAGAAACTAAGTTGAGCCCCAAATCACCTGACCTCCTCCATGACTTCCGTTCCTTCCGATTGAGGTTTCGAAGAATATGTGTACACAGGACAATTAAGCAGCAGACGAGAACGAAATGCTTTCAAAGCCGTCCTTTTCAGAGACACAACTGGAAGAAGGGGAGTATCCTTGCATATTTGGAAAACAACGTAATTAGAATCATCTAAATGGGGAAGCCAATAATGAGAGGGAAAAAGACAGGACTGAAGACAATCAGAGACAGAATTCTGCTGTCACCAGGGGAAGGAGGAAGCACTTCTAGACACGGTCACTTCCTGTCGTGCGTGCCACCAACATAGCCGTTGCCTTTTTTTTTTTCCCCACTTTTTTTAACAATGTTTATCCATTTTTTTTTAATGTTTATTTATTTTTGAGACAGAGACAGAGCATGAACAGGGGAGGGTCACAGAGAGAGGGAGACACAGAATCTGAAACAGGCTCCAGGCTCTGAGCTGTCAGCACAGAGCCCGACGCGGGGCTCAAACTCACGGACCGTGAGATCATGACCTGAGCTGAAGTCGGACACTTAACCGACCGAGCCACCCAGGCGCCCGATGTGTTTATCCATTTTTGAGAGAAAGAGACAGAGTGTGAATGGGGGAAGGGCAGAGAGAGAGGGAGACACAGAATCCCAAGCAGGCTCCAGGATCTGAGCCATCAGCACAGAGCCCGATGTGGGGCTCGAACTCGTGAACTACAAGATCATGACCTGAGCCAAAGACAGATGCTCAACCGACTGAGCCACCCAGGCGCCCCTAGCCATTGCTTTTGATGCTCGGTGCTCCTTGGGTTATTTAAAAATGGCTTGCCCGTATGCTTACTGTCAGAGGGCGACTGAAACTTCCCACTTTCACCTATTTATTTTCTTTCTACATCATGGCCTGAAGCAAACTCCATATGGGATCGGCAAAATTATTGAATCCGTCTGATTATATTAGTGTGAGAAAAATATAGTGTATATCTTAGTTACTTTTATTTAGATAAAAGGTATTAAACATCTATAATATAAAGTTGAAGCGCCGAAAGCTATATGCTTAGAATTAACAAGCAGGGAGACGCTTGGGGTGCCTGGCTGGCACAGTCAGAGAAGCATGAGACTCGATGTCAGAGTTGTGAGTTTGAACCCCACATTGGGTGTAGACGTTGCTTAAAAATAAAATCTTAAAAAACAAATGCATACGTACATACATATATATATATACACGTATGTACATATACATGCATGTATATGTAGAGAGACACTAACTATTACCTTAAATAAAAACTAGAAGACAATCCCAAGACAGACCAATCCTTCTGTTCTCTCTAGACCGTTACACCTGATCTTGAAGTAGGGTTCGGCCTGAGGGCTGCATGTTACTTTAAAATAGCCTAATTTGGGGCGCCTGGGTGGCTCAAAAGCATCTAACTTCGGCTCGGGTCACAACCTCGCGGTTCATCAGTCTGGGCCCCCGCGTTGGACTCTGTTGACAGCTCAGAGACGGGAGCCTGCTTTGGATTCTGTGTCTCCCTCTGTCTCTGCTCAAAAATAAACATTAAAAAAAATTAAAACAGCTTCATTTTACATTATAAAATGTGTTCTTCTTCGATTTACACTGCCAAAATGTGAACCAAAAGCAGGGGGTGAGCCACCCATCTGACATATTGTTCAAATGTTAATCAACATTTCAGTATCTTCTTGTTCTATCTCGTTTACAGTCTGAATTTTGGAGCATTTCACAAAACAAGAGAATTTCTACTCAAAATGTGGTAACCCTATCAACTACTCGAAAAGCTCTTCCTTTTCTCCACTATGGATATAGCAATCTAGTTATAACATCAGCTACTTGGATTTTTTCATGTCACATTTGTAATTTTAATACGAAACCTGGATTACAAGTGTATCATTATTCTGAAAAAAAATTATTCTAACGTTGAAGACTTGTAAAAATCTGAAAGTTTACATGCTTTCGCCAATTTTACTTCTCTTTTTAATACGTATGGCGGACGCTATTTCCTGTTTTCTAATATCTACTGCCCTCCTTTTTGGCAGTTAACTGCATTCTTAGCTAGCTACCCAGCAAGAGAGTACGTTCCCCACCATCGCTTGCAGTTAGGTGTGGTCATGCGACCAAGTTCTGACCTTTGGGATAGGAGAAGTGACACAAGTAACATCCCCAGAATGGCCTTCAAGAGCCTGCCCACTCTTTTCTTCTTCCCATTAGCAGGAAGGTGAAGGTGATGGCAGGGGCTGCAGCAGCCATCTTGGACCATGAAAAGGAAGCCAAGTCTTAAGTACTGACATAACAATGAGACAGATAGAGCCTAGACCTCTGAATCCTTTTTGGAGGAGGGCCACCATACCAGCTGGCACTTGTACATCAGAGGGATGAAAACTTCTGGACTGTGGAAGTGATTATTAACATTTGGGGGGGGGTTCTGTTATAGTAGATAAACCTATATCACGGCTAATTAGTAGGTACCAACGGTGGTACCAAAGTATCTTCATGGGATCCCCCAAATGGCAGTCTTCCAGCTGGTCACTCGCCTTGCTCGTCGGAAATGGCCCAATCAGCCGTGACCACTTTTCAGAAATCTAACCCATCGTCAAAAGTGTGTTACCATCGAGACCATCACAACAAATGGGCAACAGATTTCCCTATTCCCTTTCCTGCACTCGCAGAAGAAAGTGAGCAGGAGAAATGGCATTCTCCATACCTACCCCCCACCCCAGTTGAAGGTCCCTTGTGGTTATAAGCACCAACACCCAAGAAACAAAATCAACCCTACCCTTAAATGACACTGACTGTACCGCCTGCCTCAAGAAGAGGTGAGGAACACAGACACTGAGCCAGACACGGGCCTTGCCACTTCCCGGCTCTGTGATCTCAGTGGTGATCCGCACACACCAAAGACTCAGTGAAGGTTTTATGTGTGCATGTTGTAGGGCAGCAAATTTTGCCAACCCAAGACATGCCTCTTTGACATATTATTTTAGGCTGCTTATTTCCAAGCAACAGCGAACGCAGGAGAAGTGAGAAGTTAGCCTTTTGTAAGGGACATTTACAGGTAGAAGGGAAATCTCCATCTGTAAGGGCGTCTCCCCTCACCTACTGGGAGGAGGGGGAAGGGCTCTAAATCTCTAGAAACTCTAACCAATGGAGAAGGCCAGGCCGAAATCTGCACAACAACCCTACCCTTGTTTACGGTGCTTTTCCTGGTAACTGGAAACTGGTTCCCCACCCCCAACATCTCGTGTCTTTGGCTGAAGATGGGTTGTAAGGCAGTGGCTTCGGCCATTTCGGGTCTCTCCCTTGTATACGGGAGGTGCACGGGATATTCGACGTCTGTCTCATTTTCTCCTGTTAATCTGTTCCGTGTCAATTTTCTTCTTAGACCAGCTGCACTGGCCCAAACCCAAGAGGGGGATGGGACATGTGGGTATGGAGCAGGAAGGGGGCCTAAGGCAGCAGTCTCTGGACCTGCCTCGTGAGCCTCTGAACTCTAATTTTATTTTCTCGCTGACCAAGGGAGCTTATTCGAGCCAGCCAGCCAAAAAAAAAAAAAAAAAAAAAGATGTAACATAGAAACACAAACGCACTCTGCTAATGAAAGTCTTCCAGAAAGGCAGAAGTGTATGAAAGAGCAGCTCACAGTTGAAGCTCACACTGTCCCCAAGCTTTCGGAATGGATATAAAGGGGAGGGGCGGCACGGTCCTTGCCTATGTCTCCACAACAGGACAGGCGCATATCACCAATGTGGATACAGAATGCAATTTATGCACGGATAGACGTACATCACTTGTTATTCCCCACTTCTGCAGAATGTGAAATGTTATGGTAGCCTTAATCACTTGCAAAATAGTCAAGTATAAAAAGACCAAGTGGCCAACAGACGCTGCAAAGCCCACTTCACAAAGGAGGCGACAAAACCCCTGCATGGAAACGTTCAACACTGTTTAAGTTTGTTTACAAAGAACATGGATTGATTGGTTAGTGTGTGTGTGTGTGTGTGTGTGTGTGTTTTAAGGAGGTTCCACCTTGAAAAAAATAAATTAGGCAGCAGATTGGTATAATGGGACCTCCGTGACAGCAGAAATGGAAATAGACTGAAATATTCAAGTCCAGTGTCATAGGGGTTCAAGTGAAAGGTGGGCACATCCGCCTGAGTGCCACCTGCAGACAGACACCCCATAAGGAGCTCAAGCCCCATTTATCTGTGGGTCCCTCAATCATCTAGAAAATCCGTTAAGGTTGTTTCGTTCAGTTAAACATGGCAAGGACGCCAATGAGCTAGGTGTAAATATTGAATTCTTAAATGAAAGACGTTGAAAAGAACTTCAGTGCTTTAGAGTAATAACCTCCGGTATTTCTCAAAACAACTGTGTGATCAAGTCAAAGGAGGAGTAACTCGCTGAGAAAAGTCTGTGCAGGTGATTTTTATGGCAATAAAATTATACATATTTTAAATCAAGGAAGCAACAGCCTGCCATTTTAAGTACAAGGTTACCATGGCAACAATAACATATACCTGATCTCCTGTACCCTAAAGATAAGTATTCATAGGTAATAAAATCATAGAAAATAATTAAAGCTTTCCATTTAAGACTCAACTATGTAACAGACTAGAATTTGTCAGGCATTCAAGCAACATCTTAATGTTCTGGTGCCCACGATGGTGTCACCAGGCTTCTAAAGAAAGAAGCATCATATAACGACGATGTTTCTTTAGGTTAGGACAGTTACTGGCATCGTTTATGGTTTATGCTGTGATGTAACTTGTTGTTTTGATCAGTTTTATTACCCATCTTTTCTATTTTCCTAATTGCATTAAACTACACATGATAATTTGCTACATTCAGAAGATACCCTGTTGCAAAGGTCTGACTCTCTCCAATCAAAAGCTGTTTCAGCAGGACGGTCACTTGCAAAAGTAACAACATTCAGATGTAACTAAATCTGAAAATCGTTACTACGGTCCTTAAAATACCCAATTGCTCTGTAAAGGAGAGAAATGGCTACTATATGTAATATATGTAGTAGAAATGCAGACTAGGATTGGTACCATTCTATCACTAAAAAAAAAAATGCTTTCCCCTGAACACATTTCGGTTGTTTGGCTTTTAATCCCTATTACAGGTACATCTGACCCACCAACCCGCGGGCTCTTCCTCAAGGCCAAAGACTCTCCTACCACGGTAATTCTTGTACTTGAAACTGCACGTGGGCAATGAATGTGCAATGACAATTAAGCAGGCTGGTCTCAAATAATGCCTTTGATGGGTCACCTGGGTGGTTCAGCCAGTTGGGCGTCCAACTTCGGCTCAGCTCACGATCTCGAGTTTGTGAGTTCGAGCCCCACATCGGACTCGTGAATGTTGGGGCAGAGCCCGCTTTGGATCCTTTGTCCCTCTCTCGCTGCCCCTGCCTCGCTTGCGCTCTCAAAACAAATAAAGCATTAAATAATAATAATAATGCCTTTGATGATATCAGCAAAGCAGCAACGTCACAGCCGTCACAGCAAGTAACTACCGTGGACATTCAGAGCTTGGGCACTGATGTGCTTTCGAGTGTCGGGGTCTGGAGCCGAAGGCCAAGAAAGAACTCTTGAGACATCTTTGGCGCAAAAAGGTGATTTTATTAAAGCACGGGGACAGGACCCGTGGGCAGAAAGAGCTGCCCTGGGGTTGTGACGGGTGACTGATTATATACCTTCAGGATGGGAAGGGGGTTAGCTATTGTTAGGAAGACATCATTTATTACTGTCTAGTAAAACTTCGGTCATGAGACCCTTCAGGTGTACATAAGTGGGCCATAAGCTTAGAGGATGATTGCCACCTGAATCTTGGGGGGCGGGGGGGGGGGGGGCAGAGATCAAACAAATTTCCAAAGTAATTTCTACATGTTAAAGTAGACTTCCAGGATCCTGGGGCTTTGGGGGAGAGGTGGGTCGGGCTATGACTGCCTTTTGCCCCCGGCGAAGTGTCATCATGGAGGCAGCCGAGCTCCTAGAGGAATGTCATTCAACCGGTCTCAAGGACCCGTCAATGGGCTATAGGCCAAAAGAAAATTTAATTTTTCATCTGCCTTTGTTATTCCCACATCAGGCATCGGCCATGGTGGTCTTTTTTTCTGCCCGGGCAGCGCTGTAGCCGCCTGTGACAATGACAAAACGTTGGACCTTCTTTGTAGCATTACAGAGACATTTCCTCATGGGAAAGCAAGCAATTTCCTGGGCAGATGATCCACAGTGGCACCGATCTTCCTTTCCTTCCCGATGTCTTCCTTCCTGAACCTCTCCATTCCCCTTACTTGGAGAGGCCATCAAAACGCTCTTCAATTTCGGGAAAGAGTCAAGAGGCCAAACCTTTTATCATAAAGATTTCAAACAGGGTACCAGTACGGTGGATACCGCAAACTGGACTGTGGGTGGGGGTGGTGGTAGGAGGTGTGTTTCCCTGACCGGCCAATATCCGGCGCTAGGATTTGTCAGGTAATATTTTTGTGAATAAACACCCGTTTGGGGGGATTGTTTTGTTGTGAGAGCGCGCGCACGCAAGTGAACGAGGGGCAGAGAGAGACAGACAGACAGAATCCCAAGAGGGGTGGGAGGAGAGGGAGGGGGGCAGGGAGAGAGAGAAACGGGACTCGAAGTCACGAATTGTGAAATCACGACCTGAGCCAACGTCAGATGCTTAACGACTGAGCCACCCAGGTGCCCGCACCTGCTTTCAAATAGAAGAAGTACTATAATAAACCGGGTTCTGTTTACTTGCTGTTTCCTAAGAGGATGAACTCTTAATTCTAAGAAACCAAGATGGCTTTCTCCACTCTTAATGTCATCCTCAAAGAGCCATCTATTCAAGTAACGTTCATGAATGTTTAGCAGTTTCATAGGACTAACACCAAAGAACAAGACTTTCAAATAAAGCTGTGCAGGGGCCTCGGTGTGTGAAATTATATTGGATTTTTCTCACAAAGACGTCAAAGTAAGATGCATCAACTAAACATTCATAGGAAGAGAGCTATCGATATGGTTAGGAATAAGGAAAGGGCACGGACATAAAAGCTTGACTCTTATCCAGAAAAGATGTTTTTACCAAGTTCTCCTAAAGATACGGAGGAAAAAATTTCCCGCAAAGATGGACTACAGTTACTTTTATATGCCAATATCAGACCACTGAGAACCATTTATTACATGGGAACAAAATAACACACCGGACATAACCAGACACGGCTTCCTCCAGATCACACTTTGAAAAAAATGTTTTTATTATTTATTTTTGAGAAGGGGGGAGGGGCAAAGAGAGAGGAAGACGGGGGCCGAAGCAGACTCTGCACCGGCATCACAGAGCCCGATGCGGGGCTCGAACTCACAACGGCAAGATCGTGACCTGAGCCAGAGCTGGACACGGCCGACTGTGCCACCCGGGCGCCCCTCCATGTCATACTTAACCATTACCCACATGGGGGTACCACACACTCAAAGAGAACGAGCAGATAAACTGGGAGCGTGCTTCAGATTTTGTGTCTCCCTCTCTCCCATCCCCCGCTCATGCTGTGTCTCAAAAATAAACGTTTAAAAAAAAAAAAAAAAAAAAAGACTATCCAGGAGGAGGCTATGACCACCATGTGCAAAGTTTGGGCAGGGGGGAGAAGAAAGAAAGAAATGGGGATTTCTTTTGTCTCCCCGCAGGACCAGGCAGGAAATGGCCCTTGGGAGGGAATATTCCGGCCACCACCTTGCTTCCAGCTTGTTGGACAGCTGGGCTGTATCAGACTGGACCATACCCACACGCCATACTGGATGCCCCAACGGCCAAATGTGGTCTACCTCATGTGTCTCAACCCAAGACCTTCACCACGGACTGGGGAGGCCAGGGAAAATAGGATGCTTCTGTCAGCCATCGTGCTATTCATTAGCAGCTCTTAGAAGAAAATTAAAAGGTTAATCAAGTTGTTGCTTCAAATTAAACGGTGAGTGAAAAAAATAACGGTCACTTCAATGTTCTATGTTTTTTTTTTTTTTTTTTTTGGTTACATGAGTATTTGAGAGTTTGCTGGAAAGAGGTTGGTATAATAAAACCTCTCAGGTAAAAAGAATTTTCTTAATTATGATCCATTTCGTATCATACGTGTGATCATTTGTCTCATTATTATCATAAAGAAAGCCTCGATTGCGGTCAGAATTCATCGGACATCAACGGAGTTCAACAACTGGGTCCATAAGAGCGCCAGTAATTAGTCACATCCGGGCCTGCGTTTGTTCGTGTCACAGAGGCTTGTCCCCGAAGGCTCCCTGTCAGAAAGGCACCGTTTGAACCGGGCAACTCCTTCCCCACCTGGGTCCCTTTATTTGGTGGCTACAGTCCCTTGTTCTATTTCAGCCCAAACCCAACCCTTCCCGTAGGCTATTATGTTTTAAAGGTTTGCAAAGACGGTCTTTCATGACTTCAAAAGTTCCATCTGTGTCCCCACCTAGGCGCTCTGGACGCTGGGGTCCAGATGATGCTGTCTCACATTTCGTGGCCTCGGCCCTCCTTTCCCTCTGCCCCTCCCCTGCGTGTTCTGTCTCCCTGCCCCCTCCCAAATAAACTTCCAAAAAAGTTTTGTTTTTTAAATGCTAGAGTTTGTACATTGAGACCCCTCTCCAAGACCAAAACTTATGACAAAAACAGGTGAATTTCAAGAATGGATTCTAGGACTGGGGGTTTTCAAGATCACCTAAGTCTAAACGTCAGGAGGTGGTTTTTTGTTTTTTCTAAGTAGCACCACACCCCACCGTGGTGCCTGGCTGGCTCAGTCGGTACAGCATGCAACTCTTGATCTCAGGGTCCGAAGTTCGAACCCCACGTCGGGGGTAGAGATTACTCAAAACTACATACATACGTACAAACTTTAAGCAATAAAAATAAACGCGTGGAGGTGTGTGGGCGCTGGTCGGTGGGGGGTGGGGCCCAGGGGCAGCAGGCAGTATACAGAAAATGTCCAACAGTCTGGTTTTGTTCTGGCCATCGTCTACAGTGAGGGAGTGACAACACTCTATTATTAAAAATTACATTTCCCAAGATAGGTCCTAGGAGAATATGTCCTAGTTCGTGATTTCTGTTGCCTCCAAACAAACAAAAGTCTGAGGACCCGGGCAGGAATGTTTCTGCGAAGTGATGGGTAGCAGCACACGTAATCTCACTTGTCGGCTGAATACACCACTTTCTGGAATAAATCAGGCTCGTGCTCCAGCCTGATCCCGGCCTCCCTCTTCAAGGGTGAACAGCTATGTGAAAATATTCCAGGACAAGTTTCCCATTAAAGCACTTCGGGAAACTGGGGAATCTCGAGTCGACCATGAAAGGTTCAATTTCTCAGATAACATCACCAAATGTGGAAGTAACAGTCTGTTTAAATCACTCTAGGGTTACCTTAGCTGCATATCGCTCTAACAGATGAGTGGAAATTTCACTTTTCTTCTCTCCTTTGACATACTACAAAAAGATTAGATAAGAGAACCGTCACCAGTCGGTTGAGGCAATAATACCTCCCTTCAGT
This sequence comes from Prionailurus bengalensis, assembly GCF_016509475.1. Lineage (NCBI taxonomy): Eukaryota > Metazoa > Chordata > Mammalia > Carnivora > Felidae > Prionailurus > Prionailurus bengalensis. Next base: position 10,731,569 of record NC_057361.1, read on the forward strand.
TCGGTTCTTATGACCAGGTCGGTAGGGGATAATCGAGAACCAGCTTCCCCCTACAGCTGCTATGTTAATCTCAAGAAGTGTATCCAATCTGTTGGAGTCTGAGAAGCCACAGATCTGTGGAGGGAAACGATGACATCCCCATGAAATGAGAACGGACACCAACTGATTGACTTTTTCTCTTAAAAAAAAAAAAAAGCCACAGAAACTAGGAGGGCCCTTTAATATATATATATTTTTTAAGGCGTGCAGAAACACTACTGGGGAAGATCAGAGAAGATGTGGATATGGCAGCTTCGATACGGAAGCTTCCACATGGTAAATACATGCACTGTCATGGAAATTATGCTGGCGATTCACTGTAATCCCACTCAAAATCCTAACAGGGATGTTTGTGGAACATGAAAAGCCAATTCCAAAAGCAAGAAAAAATTAAGACTATCTCGGGCACTTTTAAAGAAGAACAAGAGAAGCAAAATTCTCCTAGGAGACACCCAGGCTTACTACACATCTACAGTCATCAGGACCGTGTCCTCTTAGCACACAGATGGCAAAACATAGCCAAGAAACTGAACAGAGTCCAGAGATGTACGCGCACGTACAGGAGGGAAATTTAAAACGTGAGAGACGGTGTTCTATGAAAATCAGTGGGGAAGCGATGAACCATTAAGTACACGGGCGTTTCTGCAGAGGAAGTATAAAATAAAAATAGATTTCTCTTACTCTACCAAAAAGCTAAAATCCCAAAGGAACAAAGACTGAAAAATGAAAAGCATTACTTTAAAAACACCTTAGAAGAAAATATGGAAGGACAGAACACCTGCATGACCTTGGATATAAGAACAATTCTAAAACAAGGCAAAAACAAAAAGCACAAATCATAATAAAGGAAAAGATTAATTAGGACTTGTTACAATAAAAAACAACTCAGTACAACAGAAGATACGTTCCACAAAATCACAGAGAGGAAGAGAACATTGAGGTCCCGTTTAACTGAGGATTAGTATCCAGAATGTATAAAGAATCACAACAAGCCAGCAAGAAAAAACAAGGATATAAACGAAAGACAAAACTTCAAAGGGCCATGAACCTACCAAAAAGCTCCAAACTGTCTAGGAACATCCAACATAAAAAAAAAAAACAAACCAATGAAATACCGCTTCATACCTATCAGGGTTGTGAAAAAATTAAACCGTCGACAGCACCAAACGCGGGTGAAGACACGGAGAGACGAATGTTCGTGCGCTGTTGGCGGGACCGCAAACGGACACCACTCCGGGGGAAGCAGCGACGCTCCGAGATCTAGCCGGCTCCGAGACACGACGGAGCGTTCGCTCGGCTGCCGACATCGTTCATTCGGTGAGCAACTTGGTCCTCACCGGAGGAACGAAGGCAGGTTATCTGTCTCCCTCCAAACCACGCAACAAGTTCATTTAGCAGAAACGGTTTTTTATCGATTTCCGAAACTTCTCAGGAGGAGGATCAGAACCCATCCCAGGCCTCCGGGCCTCGGCCAACCTTGCGGCGTAGTAGAGACAGCCACCTGCCAAGACTCCCCCGACTACCGTTAATTCGGACAATTCTTAAAACTCCCGTCTTCTTCGGGAACCTACTTGGGAGGAGGTCTCAACATCTGGCAGATCCTTAGAGCTTGAAGCCATAAAATATTTACATTGAGCAGCTCCTGAATAAATACGCAACACCCACAACAGTCTCTTTATTTACAACCCTGCCATCATGAACTTTCCATTTCCCAGGGGGATAATGGGGCTACCTTATCTCGGTCATCTCTTCAGCCGTATGCTTGTTTTTCATGTGTCTGTCTCATGGCTCGTCAATTGTTTTCAAAGCACTTCTCACACCTGTTGTGTCAAAGTTTTCCACTCAAAATAGAGGGTAGGAAGCAGTGGTTTATGGACTCCCTAGCACACCTCTATACCCGAAAGCATTTAATAAGTGATTTTAACCATAGTAATTTTTTTTAATGTTTATTTATTCTTGAGGGAGACAGAGTGTGAGAGGGGGAGGGGAAGAAAGAAGGAGTCACAGATTCCGAAGCAGGCTCCAGGCTCCAGGCTCTGAGCTGTCAGCACAGAGCCTGACGCGGGGCTTGAACCTATGAACCCCGAGATCATGACCTGCCCGGAAGCTTAACCAACTCAGCCACCCAGGCTCCCCTTAACCATTAGTGATTTAGAAGCAAGTCTATTTTTCAGACAGAAAACATCACCGACTTTCAAAATGATATTATTAATGTTGAGCAAAAGCTGCCAGACCTAAGCGTTTATCCTAAGTGATTCCATTTATATAAGTGGAAAAAGAGGCAAAACTATGCTGGTAGAAAGGAGGAGTGATTACCCTTCGCCTGGGTGCCTCAAAAGGACCATGCAGGAGAATTCTGCAGGGCTGGTAACGTTTCGCTTCGTCAACTACGCACTGGTTAAGTTTGAAAAAACTCACCAAGCTGTATGCTTACGGTTTGCCCACTTTTTGTGTTTGTATACTTCAATATCAAATTTCTGTTAAGTTTATTTACGTATGGGGGGGGAGGGGAGAGAATCCCAAGCAGGCTCCGTGCCGTCCGTGTGCAGCACCCGAACTCACGAACCACGAGAACACGACCTGAGCTGAAATCAAGACACTTAACAGACTGAGCCACCCAGGTGCCCCTCAGAACATTTTCAAATGATTTTTATAATATCCGTGCCTCTTACAAAACATCTAGAAGTATTCGCGACGATGCCATTATATAATAGAGCTCAGACCAGTTTTTGATAATCCAGGACATTGGCTTTGCAAAACGGTAATAATTCATGAAATGGAAATTCATCTCTTTAATGTTCTGAATTCTACTTTACTTACCATGGCAACTGTCAAATGCCACAAGAGAAAACTAAAAGGAAAATATAAAATAAAGTGCTGCATCCAATCAAGTTAGCTTAAGGGTCTGAATTCCTTTGCTAATTACGTCTCCAGCCTCTGCTCCTTTAAACATTCTTTTCGGGGAGTTGTGAAACATCCCATTCCTAAACCTAACAGAGGGACCCCGACGCACAGATGGCACAGTGGATTTCCTAGGCTCCTCCGAACCGTTGCTTCCAACGTTCTTACAGCATTTAAGACGAGAACTAGTTTCCAAGCGTGCTCAGACCTCTCTGAGCAGACCACATTAAGGTCTCCCCGGCAGTGGGGGGGAGGGGGCAGGGAGATCCACGGCTGGGGGAACTGCTCTCTGTGAGCAACAAGGGGGAAAAGGAGTCCTTCCTCTCACAACTCCCGCGTCTCCCAAACACATAGAAAAATGCAACGAAGCCGTGACTACAGACCCTAAGGACAGGACAGAACGTGCAGGAAGGTTGCCTCAAAGGCTTAATCTGGGTAGATTTGATTATAGCGAAGGAGATGAATTCTAATTATGGAAAGGCCATCAAGGTAATTAAGGATATTAAAAAAAAAAAAAATGGGATGAGATCCTTGATGTCTTTCTACTTGATGAAGAGCACAAAAGATGATGAAAGCGATTTCAGTGAGCGGGATCAATTTCCCATCGATTCAGCCCTTTCAGGGCTCCGGGGCACCGAACATCAGAACAAGCCAAGCCGTGCACTCCCGATCCCCAGGGGTGTTTGGTCTCATTGAGGAGATGGTTTAGCCACCGTTTTACTCCAAAGAGAGAGCGAATTAGGTCGTCTGCAAGGGTCCCCATTCCATCTCCAGACTCTCTGATGGATGTTGAAAATGGTTACAAATTTTTTAAAAGGTTAAGAATTTTTTAAAAATTCTAGCTGAACTTTGGCTAGAATCAAGCATCCTTTTCGGAAAGCGAACACCCTGGGCACCAGAGACCCGCCTGTTCAGTATACGTGCTCAACTAAGTCCTCAACGACGCCACTACTGAGACCTCAGGATAGCATGAAGCACAAAAACGTTTTCAATCGCTGTCATCCCAAAGCAGGGGTTGTCAACACGGGGCGATTTTGCCCCTCAACGATGGTTATTTGGCCATGTCTGGACACGTTTCTGGTCGTCACATCGAGGACACTGTCACGAGCACATAGTGGGTGCACACCAAGGGTGCTACTCAATATCCTCCAGTGCACAGAAAGCAGAATTTAACCGTGCTACAGAAAACAAACCAATAAACAATCCAATACTAAGAGGTAACTCCAACGTCACGTGTTTTACAACATATGTGGCCACACCAAGTTCAAATACACTGAGTTATATGTATATACAGCCACGAAGAATAAAATTCAAGGGGCATCTGGGTGCCTCAGTCGGTTGAGTGTCCGACTCCTGATTTCGGCTCAGGTCACAATCCCAGGGTCGTGGGATCGAGCCCCACATCAAGTTCACACTGACAGTGTGCAGCCTGCTTGGGATTCTCTCTCTCTCTGTCCCTCTCTCCCACTCGCACTCTCGCGCTCTAAAATTTTTGTTTTTTTAAATAAAATAAAATTCAAAAGATCAGGTTGAAGCACTTTTTCCTTTGGAAGATTTTTGTTTTCTGACGAAGGAAGCAGTTATTACTTGTAGACATTAAAATCCTACCTTCTGATCACTAGAATATGTACTCTTTTTTTATTAAGCGGTCAGTTCATACGTCCGATATAATTATCACATATAAGTATCAATCTACCAAGATAAATTTTAAAATAATTGGCCAAGATCGATCAAGAAAGATAAAGAGAATACAAATTACCTACATCACTAGAAATGAACGGAGGAGGACCACTACAGGTCCCACAAGATAGAATTAAACAGTTAATACAGGAGTATGATGAACAACTGTACATCCGGAAAATTGGTAACATACATAGATAAGATGGAAAAAAGTCCTTAAACACAACTCAGCAAAACTCAAAGAGAAAGAGGAAATCTGAACACTACAATCTCTGTGAAAAAAATATGACACAGGGGCACCTGGGTGGCTCAGTGGGTTAAGCGGCTGACTTCAGCTCTGGTCTTGATCTTGCAGTCTGTGAGTTCAAGCCCCGTGACGGGCTCTGTGCTGACAGCTCAGAGCCTGGAGCCCGATTAGGATCCTGTGTCTCCCTCTCTCTCTGCCCCTCCCCAATTCACTCTCTCTCAAAAATGAATAAATGTTAAAAAAAATAATAAATAAATTATCTAGTTCGGGGCACCTGGGTGACTCAGTCGGTTGAGCCCGGCTTCGGCTCAGGTCATGATCTCACAGTTTGTGAGTTCGAGCCCCACATCGGGCTCTGTGCTGACAGCTCAGAGCCTGGAGCCTGCTTCAGATTCTGTGTCTCCCTCTCTCTGCCCCTTCCCCGCTCATGCCTCTGTGTGTGTATGTGTGTGTCTCTCTCAAAAGTAAATATTTAACAAAAATTTTTTAAATATATAAAACATAACTTTAAACACTTCCACAAGGAAAACTCCAGACCCAGATCTTGGCACTGCTGAATTGTTTCAAACATTTAAGGAAGAAAAATGCCACTTTTAATATTACTAATCAAATAGAGACACAAGACCGGGTTGCATTTCAAGAGCCACCCTCTCTGGAGTCACAGCAAAGATGACCCTCTGAGCCCAGAAGTACTCACGCTTCCTTCCTTCTCCACTGCATCCTTTGAAAGGGAAGAGGCAAGAGACAATATTAAAAACGGTTTTGCAAGATTCACATCTAGGGGTCCACTCGTAACTAAAATGTGTCCCTCCCCAGTCTTCCTTCCTACTTTTCCCCACCCCATTCTCTGCTCAGGCCAAGCCAGTTTCTTCAGGATTCTACCAGTAACCAAGCCCACTCACTCCTACTTCCCTTCTACCAAGCCCTAAAGCCCTTCCACTCTTCTCAAAACACCTCAAGCCCAAGTGTCCACCAGAAGCTTCAGATAAGCTACGAGGGGGGAGGAAAAAAAAAAAAAAAAAAAAAAGATAAGCTACAAGAGCTCACCCTTCTCAGAACTCCTCCCAGACTCCCATCTGGAATTTTACAACTAGACCCTAAAGGATTCTCTATCCCACTCGTTTCTTTTACCTCCTCGGAGAGATGATCGGTTCCATCCATCTGTCACTTCCCTGCTGAAAATCCCTTGGCGATTCCCCCCAACCAAGAGGATAACCTCAAGTTATTTCCTGCTCTTACCTGTGGCCTGGCCTCCCCTGCCAGCCCCAGCACGTCTGTACCCAGAGCCTGGGATGGCTTCTCCCGGCCACTGAGACCCCTGTCGTCCTGCTCATCCTTCAAGACTTCGATCAAGGGGAACAGTCTCTCCAGGGAACCCCACTCTGAAATACCAACACCGGCCACTCCCACTCCTCTGCTCCGTTTCCCCTGGACAGAGGAAATTATTCTATATGAGCTGTACTTCTGTTGTCATTGTTAATCTCTCTGAAATGACTGTGCTGATGAGGACAGAACCCAGTTTGGGGGTTGGGGTGTTTTTTGCTTAAGATTTTATTTTTTAAGTCATCTCTACACCCAACATGGCCGGGGGGGGGGGGGGTGGTGCTCACAAGTCAGAGATCAAGAGACTCAGCAAAGTACCTGGCTCATCCATCGGAGCAGGACTCCTATCGCTTGTTGAGGGAGCAGCTTTCATTCCCCCGAGGGCCCCCAGGGTAGAGGCATGGAACGGGAACTCAGACGCTCTTAGGGAATGCCAACCAGTGGCCTTGAGGTAGGCCTGTTTAACCCAACTGCAGAAGCCAGCGGAAACCCTGCAAGTCCCCTTCTAATCCTCAGGGCCGTGATGAATTTCCCGGAAACTGTTTCACCCCAAGCTTTCCTGGACTTCAAAAATCTGACGAGAGGGAAGTACTTTTCACCAAGGACAGGAAAATATTAAGACATCAAAAGAAAATACAAGCTGAAGGCGGGGGGAAAAAAAGTAATGACGTAACAAACCGCTCTTTAAATTATTTTTGGGTCTGTCTGCCTGCGGCAAATTACTTCTAAAGCCTCTCCAAGCTCTGAATTCTGTTACTCTGTGAAAATCTGAGCTGAAAGTATTCATGTTATTAAAGAATAATAATTAATCCCATTTGCCCTATTTAGCATGGTTTAGCACAGTTCTCTAATACCAAATATAATTTTACATACCTCGTCATCTGTCCATTTATAACGCAGACAGGCGTTAATAAAGTACATTTTACACAACAAAAAAACCCTCATCCTTTCCACAAATATTTCTGGAGCACCTACGATATGCCAATCATTGGAACAAGTGCTGGGACAGAAGAATAAAACAATCTTGCGTCTTGATGAATTTGAACAGAAAATAAAGCATATTAAAAACACTAACAATAGGGGCGCCTGAGGTTAAGCATCCGACTTTGGCTCAGGTCACAATCTCGCGGCTCCCGAGTTCGAGCCCCTCATCGGGCTCTGTGCTGACTGCTCAGAGCCCGGAGCCTGCATCGGATTCTGTGTCTGCCTCTCTCTCTCTCTCTCTCTGCCCCTCCCCTGCTCGTGCCCACTCTCTAAACATTAAAAAATTTTTAACAATAAATAAATAAACGTGAAGAAGCCAGCTGATAGTAACCAGAAAAATGTTAAAATTATGACATGGGTGACACTGCCTTAAAAATACAGTAGCAGCTCTATTAGCGTGTACCCCAGGGCCGCACCCAATCACCCCATATTTCCTACTCCTTTTGTAAACCACACTGACCACTGTCCACAGGACATCCACGTACCCCTCTGCCACCAGCTGACTTGTGTACCTAAGGGTCAGTGGGGTTTGCTCCCACACCTATTTATGCCGGTTGTATTTGTTACTATAATTATGAAATGTAATTCAACGCTACCTAGACGGATAAAACGTGTGCACAAGAAGAGTTCTTATTTCTTTGAAACCCAAGCTGATCGCTTGGCAAAGTCTTAGTGGCGGGTCAGTTGGAAACGTGACGTATGAGCATTCTGCACACAGATTGGGTCCCCATGCCTTGAAGTGCTCACTCGACTCGAGAAGAATCTGAAGCTGGAAATCAAAAGCCGACGCATCTGCGCCGTGACGGACACGCCGAGCAAGACTTCAGGGGCCTCCCCACCAGGGCTCCCATTGGAAGCAGGGGTCTTGAGTCTCACGACAAAATATTGGAGAACTCGTGTTTAAGGCGAAACGGAATGCTCAAGCCACGTATGTGGCACTTTTGAGGATTCCCCACTTCAGCAGTTTCAATAAACCATCTGACTGCTTGACCCTGGAGGCAGCGGTGAAGGATCATCTCCCGGAAACCCCGGCAGGGGTCAAGTGATTTGGGCAAGAGCTTCCGCCGGAGCCAAAATATCCTAATTATTTCCTGTTTGTCATGAACACTATTCTGTGCTACCGGCCTAGGAGGTCGATTTCCAATCTCAGTGTGCATCCAGACACTTAAAGGGAGCGCTCTCCAAGGCATGAGGGCCCGCTCATGGGAAGATGTTTACTCTCACGGGCAGGAGGCTAGCACATTCTGGAAAGACTTCCTGCCCGGCTATTCATCGGGATGCCATTCCTTTAGTGTCCAACTGCATCTGAATTTCCGAGCAACCTTCCAGAACCCAACATGTATGTATGCATGTATGGCTCCTCGTGGGGGGGGTGGGGGGGGAGGGGGGGCCTCTGAAGGTGGTCTGGGCCCTGTGTGGGGGTGACGAGAGGATCTCTGGAGCGGCCAACGCGAAGGAGAAGAGGGCAGGAGAAGCCAAAGCTGGAAACGGTACAGCTTCCTCCACAGGCGCCCTGGAGAAGGGCCAACCATCCTGTGATGCTGGCTTCGTGGAAACAAATAGTGTTGAAACAATTAGAGAGCTGTTTTCGCATGTTTTTCAAGCATAACATTACCCTTTTTTTTTCTCTCCTCTAAATTACATCCATTTAGATCTGTAAGAGCCCAAAGAAATAATTTCATCAGATCCTTTGATTCCACGGAGTCAACGGAGCTCAAGAAGAGAAAATGATTTACCCAAGATCACAGAGCAACTTCGCGACAGTGCAGGGGCAGGCGCATGGCCCCTGGTCTGCCCCGCTTTTTCCTCAATTTCCTCACCCTGGGGACCTGCGGCATCACCGCCAGGGAGCTTGCTAGAAACACAGAAACTCGGGTCCCATCCAGGCCGACAGAATAAAAAACCGTTTTTTGTTGTTGTTTTTTTTTTTTTGACAAGATCAAAGATGATTTGTAGGCAGGTGACAGTGAAAGGAAAACTGCTCTCAACCAGTTTTGGGTAAAGCTCTTTTGTGAGATGACTGTTTAAATTCATAATCCTTGGAAACCCATCCTCACCACAGAATGGATGAATGCAATTTCCGGATGTATCTGACCATTTCACATACAATTAAAAAAAATTTTTTTTAATATTTATTTTTGAGAGAGACAGAACGCGAGTGGGTTGAGGCAGAGAGAGAGAGAGAGAGAGAGGGAGACACAAAATATGAAGCAGGCTCCAGGCTCCGAGCTGTCAGCACAGAGCCCGACGCGGGGCTCGAACTCACAAGCCATGAGATCATGACCTGGCTGGCTCAGAGCACCCAACTCTCGATCTCGGGGACGCGGAGTCTGAGCCCCATGTGGCACACAGGGGTTACTTAAAAAAGGAAAAAATTCTGTTAGGCAACAGGAGTTCCCAACAGATGAAACCGGCGTAAAACCGGGAACGGATGTGTGCCCAGCACACACGCGCTTAGAGGCACAGCAGCCAGACGTGGAACTCTTCGGCCAGTGAAAAAATTAGTCTCAACACGCTTAGGTGCTGTGCACCGTGTATGCACACCCTCCCATTGTGAACAACCACCAAAGTTACCGAATAGTCAAACACACTTCAAACATCAATGGGCTCATTGCATTTACGTGAAATGTCCCCAGTAGGCACATCCACCCGCACAGAAAGTAGACGAGCGAGCGGCCGCCAGGGGCAAGGGGGGTGGGGTAGAGAGTACTTCCAATGGGCACGGGGTTTCTTTTTAAGGTGACGACGACACGGTCAGCGGTGGGGGGGGGGGGGGGGGACACGACTCTGAATACACTACAAATCACGGACTTTGTACACTCAAAATGTGCAAACTGTATGGCATGTGAATTACATTTCGATGAAGCCAAAATAAATAAATGAACCCGCTCAACAATGCAAACATATTTTAAGATACATTGAAAGATAGACCCCTACGTACCACTACGGCTCAGTATTCATAAGGGTATGTTGGATAATTAAATACATCTGGAAAAACACAACCAGTTCACAGCCTGGTGGTGTATTTACTAAGAATCTACCAGAGGAAATCAGTAGGTTTCCTTCTGGCATGAAGAGAACTTTTTTTTTTTTTTTTTTTTTTAATCGTAAAAACTCAAACCAAGGATACAGCCAGGACCAGTGAGGTATGCGCAAATTAACAAATTGGCAACTGAAATATAGAACCAACAACTGTCCGAGACACAAAGCACTGCCTTGAGAACAGGCCCCTGGTCTGGGCATTTGCTGCATGAGAACGGACGTCCACACCGATTTCCAAACTACAGCCTACCCCAGGTACTGTGAAAGCCATCCTCAAGAAGGTGCCCAGGTGGTAACCGGACGCTCGATGTCTAAAAGGTACGAGTCCGAACGCCTCGTGTCAAAAGACCAGAAATAACTTTATTTCAGGAAAATTAGCAAAGGCTTTCCTCAGTACTGAGCTGCTCCATAAACTTCCACACCTCTGTGCCAAGCACTGCCAAAACAGTTCCAGGCTCAGCGGCGGCCAGCTGATTTTTGTGTATGAGCCTCATTTAAAAGGGAGCATTGAGGGGCACTCGGCTGGCTCGGTCCATGGAGCACGTGACTCTTGATCTGGGGGTTGTGTGTTCGAGCCCCACCTTGGGTGTAGAGCTTACCTGAAAATCTTTTAAAAAAATAAAATAAAATAAAATAAAATAAAATAAAATAAAATAAAATAAAATAAAAGGGAGCATGGAGTGATGGGACTACTCAGGTCGAGGTGTTTAAACCGGTAGGAACCAGAGTTACAGGTCACGCGATCCTGTCCTTTCTAGAAGGATTTTATCCTAGCCCTCCCCTAACTTCTGGGTAAGAAATTTTCTTGTTGGATTCAGGGGCCTTGTTTCCTCTCATATTTTGATCACCTAGTAAATTCAAGAAGATTCAGCTGTAAAATTCTTTGCTCCTCCCTTTAAATTCAAAATAATGTCCCTCACCAAAATTATAATCAGCACAAAATTACACTCCCTCCCTTACACATACATATTCTCTCTCTCTCTCTCTCTCTCTCTCTCTCTCTCTCTCTCTCTCTCTCAGCAGCGGAGGGCTGCAGACTGGGTAAGGGGCCACGGATGGGGGTGGCGGACTGCCAGGAATTCCCAAGCCCTGACCATTAACCCGCAGTGGTTAAACCCACGGCGTTCCTCATTAGGAATGCTTCGGTGGGGCTCTCCAGCCTGTGGCTTTTGTGGCGCGTGTGGCTGCAGTCTGGCTGCCACTAGAGAGGGATAACAGAGCGGGGAGAGAAGCCCTTCCCCAAACACAGCTCGCAGACGCTGCCAGCGGTGCAGCGGAATCAGGGGGATTGCCACAGCAACCTTCCGACAGAGTCCCCATTTAACGACATGCCGCTGACGGCAGCAGTTCGGGGTGTTAGGAGGTGACAGAAAGAATCCTACAGCCGCCCAACAGCCGCCCCGGGCCAGGTTGGAGATTTTCAACCCCCAGAACCCGGCGTTCAGCGTTACGAGTCGATCCCCCAGCTGCACTCGAACCCCCTTGGCAAGCCGCCTCCACCTGCGCCCAGCTCCGCATTTTGATAGTTGCAACAGGGGACAAAGAGACTCCCCCTCGGTCCCATCCCGTCCCTCCCCCTCCCCCCTTCCTGGCTTCAAGGGTCACGGTTCCCAAACGAGTTCTCGGAAGCCCCCAGCCTCGGGGAACTGGGCGTCCGTTTCCTGTGGTTTTAAGGGCAGCAAGACCACGGCGGGGAAGGAAGGGGACGGGACCCCACTGGGAGCGGAGCGCTCCGGCGACAAGGAGAGCGTCCCGGGAAACCGGCAAGAAGCTCCTCTCTGCCAACCCTTAAAATAAAGCCAGGGCCCGCCGCCCGGGACGCCCCGTCCGCTCTCCCTGCGGCCCCCACCCGCACCCCCGGGAGGCCGGCGCTCCCCCCCCTCCCGCGAGCGCCCCGCCGGGGGGCCGCCCGAGCGCGGCCGGGGCTAGGGGCGCCCCCACCGCGGGGCCGGGCCGCGCACCTGGGCGTTGGGGACACCTGCGCCGCGCCCCTCCCACCTCCGGCCCCCCCGCGCCCCGGCGCCGAGGTGCCCCGGGAGCCGCAGCTGAGCCGGGGCGGGGCGGGGGCGCGGGGCCGGGGGCCGTGGCGCGGGGGTGGGTGGGGGGCGGCGCGCTGGCTTACCCATGGCTGGACACTGGCTGGAGGGGCGCGGGCTCCCCGGGGACGGGCCGAGCCGGCGGCACAAGTTTGCAGGTCTGGCGGGCACGTGCGCGGGCCGGGCTCCGGGCGTGCTGCTGCGCTGCTGGGCCGGCGGCTGGCGGCTCGCTGCTGGCTCCGGGGCCGGGGTGGGAGCGCGGCGCGGCTCCGCCTGCACTGGGGGCCGGCCGTGCCGAGAGGGGCCCTGACGTCAGCGCCGGGGGCTTTGTGCGCCCGCAGCGAGGGCCCGAACCCGGCAGCGGGCGCGCCGGGGCGGCCGGCCCTGCTCCGGGCTTCCTCTGGGACCCCCGAGCGGGCGCGGAGGTGGCGCGGAGACCCGAGAAGCCAAGGGGGTGGGGAGAGAGGGGATCTGGGGAGGGGGGGAGGGGGCGCGGATCCGCTTCCCGGGACCGAACTGTTAACAGCTGGAGGGGGCTTTGCGGTCCTAGCCTTAACCCATTGTGCAGATGAAGAGACTGAGGCCGGGGACACCGAACCAAGGACGGCCAGCGTTTCGCAGCGCACCGCCTATCCGTAGTCCTGGCTCCTTTTGTTCATATATGAGCTGCGGGTGATTACTTAACTCAGTGGGGCTCAACCCTGGTTGCACATGAGAACCAGCTGGGGCGATTTAAACACCCGGTTGCGTCAGGGTCTCTGCCGGCGAGACTGAGGCATCCAAGCTGCAAAAGCCACCAGGTGATTCCAATGTGCGTCCAAGGTAGCCAACACTGACTTGAGTTACTTGTGGGTAACGATGATCTAGAAGGGCACGGGCGGCACTCTCCAGGCTGGGGTGGTGAGAGAGAGATCTGGTGGTGTCCTTCATCGGCCGTCTTGATCCCCGGAAGCCCACCCTTGTCGGGCTCTGGGAGACTTAGCAGACTCACCCCAGTCGCCGCGTCCCCACTGCTCAGGCCTTGCACGTGAGCCTGTAAGTGAATTAATGGTTTAACAGTGTCCAGAGCTTAAATTCCTTCTGTCTCTTTAGAGAATAATGTTCCTGTCTCCAAAGGTATTAGAAAAGCTCTGAGACCCTTGTCATTTTTCTACGGTGGATACTTGCTGAGACATCTCTGAGCGCGATATTGCGGCGGAGAGTTTATGCTGTGTTTCGTTGTTTTGAAAACACTTCCATTACTGGAACAGAGGGTTGCATAAACTGGAACCGTAGCTAGTACCCTTAAGGGGACATTTAACCCCAAAGAGAGAGCCTTTAGGATTGAGAAAGAGTGGAGGTAGCAAACATTTCGTCTATTGAAATTTATTGGATTAGGAAAGATTTTATCAAGGCAGAGCTCTAGAAAACCTAATAATATTTTTGCATTAAAGGACAGAGATTTGTGCTGAGCAAATCACTGGCTCATTTTCACAGTCCCACGGGAATAGTTAGTCCTAACCAATCTTTATGCACTAATAAAACAGCAGGGAGCTCACAGGTTTAACTTCTTGTCCCCATTACAGGAAAGTAATCCATTTGAATGAGGCCCGAATGTGCGCACATGCAGGAATGCAACCGCACGCGGCTATAACTGAGATCTCGTGCAAAGGGCAGAGACAGAGGTGCAAGTGGTTGGGGGCACAGGGGAATGCACTTGGTTTCGTTGGTTCCTGCATCACGGGAGACTCATGGGAGACTCCTAGGAGACCGTGCAAACGACAGAATGAGACTCGGGCATGACATTCTGAAATCGTGTTTTGGCAAGCCATCACCTCACTCCACCACTCTGGGACCAAAAATTGTAAGGTTGTGTACCCTGAGATGAAAGTAAACCCTTTGGTCCACTTTCTGTCCTTCCCTAGAAGTCTTGGGTTTGTTTTTTTTTTTTTTTTACCCGTCAAAAAGAAATAACAGCTGTCCAAATATTAAAGCAAGCCACAATGGGATGCTGTGATTAAAAAAACCAAGTTATAGCAACTGTGTCCACAATGTTAAAGGAAAGCCACAGTTTAATAGAAATGTTTACTCACTTTGGAAATTTCATGGGCTTATTTCAACAATTGTCCCTAACACCCTTAAGAAGGAAAAAAAAACCCAAAAAACAAAAAACCAGCAGTTGGGAAATCAGCAAGACTACTATAGACAGGGTACATTCTTCTCATATTAAATAACTGAAACCTTTAATAAATGAAGCAAGATTTGGGGCACCTGGCTGGCTCAGCCGGTAGAGCGTGCGACTCTTGATCTCAGGGTTGTAAGTTTGAGCCCCACATTGGGTGTAGAGATTACTTAAAAATAAGATCTTTAAAAAAGGAAAGCAAGACTGTTTTGCAGGTGGGCAAGTAAATTGGTACAGCCTTTCTGGAAAGCTATTTGGTAGTATATATCAAGAGACTTAAAAATATTCATAGCCTCTGACCTAATAATCCCACTTCTGGGACTTTGTCCTAAGTAAATAATGACTGTTTCAGTCAAAAGTAATATAAAAAGACGTTTACCTCAGACACGATGTAAGCAACACCTATTCAATAAAAGGGAAGCAGTTACGTAAATTATTGTTGAGCTAGTTTAGTGGCTCCCAGCTGTGGATCATTTTACTCCTCAGGAGACCTTTGGCAATCCCTAAAAACAGTTTTAGTCGTCACATCTTGGGAGGGGATGCTACTGGTTTCTGGTTGGTGGAGGTCGCGGATGCTGCCGGACATCCTGCGATGCCCAGGACAGCCCCACCATAACAAAGAACCATCCAGCCCCAGATGTTAATAGGGCCCAGGTTGAGAAACCCCGATCTGTATGATCATGTATCATGCAGCTTTGTTTGCAAAGAATTATGTGGGAACATGCTCAGATATCTTGGGTTTTTTTTTTTAAGCAGAAGAAAAAGCTAAATGTACACTATAATCCTAGTCATATTCGTATGTACATATATATGTATTAAAAAAGACTGCGAGAAAATGCACTGTTAGAGACTCTTCACCAAACGCAGATCGGCTCTCTGCCCACACAGCTGGACTACATTTCCCAGATGCCTTAGCAGTTAGGGGGATTGAGTTCTAACCAATGAGGTCAGAAGTAACATCCACCGCTTCCAGGCCTTGCCCGTGAAACTCCAACACGATCGCTTCGACATGCTTTCCCCTTCTCTCAGCTGGAACGTGATGTTGACACCAGGGTGCCTTCGGGAACCACGTTGAAGCCGGAATTGCCTGCGCCTGGGTGCTTGAATGGCTTTGTGGAGCAGAAGCCCACCGGCCGCTGCCACGCTGATAGCCTGGAACTGACTCGGACACTTGTGTGCACTAGAAACGAACTGCTGTTATGTTTGAGCCATTACGTATTTGGGGACTTATTTGTTATAGCCGTGGTCCTACCCTTTGACAATGAACCAGAATTACTTTTACAATCAGGAAGAAACATATAGCTGTACCTCACTCGACACTAGAGATGGTCTCCTAAGAATTTGATTTTAAACTATAAATGACATTTCCAACTGCTTTCATACAAGTTGACTATGATCTTACTGACCCTCCATGCCTCATCTAGGAGTACAAATTCATTATAAACTGTAAGGACACGGAGCGCCCTGGGGGCCCAATCGTTTGAGTGTCCGACTCTGGCTTCAGCTTAGGTCATGATCTCCTGGTTCGAGACTTTGAGCCCCACATCACGCTCTGTGCTGACAGAGACTGCTTGGGATCCTCTCTCTCTCTCTCTCTCTCTCTCTCTCTCTCTCTCTCTCTCTCCCTCTCTCTCTCTCTCTCTCTCTCTCTCTCTCTCTCTCTCCCCCTCTCTCTCAAATAAGTAAATAAACCTTAAAAAAGAAATTTAAACTGTAAGGACACATTTTGTCTGCTCCAATTACTTTTTGGGTGGCATTTAATCACATGTGCCCCCCACTCCTTTCTGTGTCATAATTACTCATGAATCTGGTCTCTGCGACAAAAATCTTCTCATGGGCAGAATCTTGGCTTGATCTTTGATTCTTAAAATCTATCTGCTTCTCCCTTACTGGAGTTCGTTTACTGGCACAGCAGGCACAATTTCTATATCGTGTAGCCTTTTCTCCTGTTTCTCAGAAAGATGGCTCCTTTCTGAGATGGCTCCTGATGGCTCCTTTGAAAACCCAAACCAATGGGAAGTCCATGAACTGGTCTTCAACTTTACTGTCACTGTATGGACAAGACAAAACAAAACACTGGGCTCTGTTTTGCGGAACTAAATGAAAATCTTAGCAAGCCTTCACATATTTGAATACGCCAACAAAAGCACAGCCGACACAAAGTGGAACATGAAAGATTATGAACGAGAAAGCAACACCACTAATGCCCCCAGCTGCTCAAGTGGGGGGTCAGAAGATACTGTCAAAGTTTGATTGGAAAAGAAATAGAGCTTTGTGAGGGCACCTAGGTGGCTCAGTGGGTTAAGTGTCCGACTCTTGATTTCAACTCAGGTCTTGATCTCACAGTTTGTGGATTTGAACCCGGCGTTAAGCTCTGCATGGACAGTGTGGAGCCTGCTTGGTATTCTCCAGTCTTCCTCTCTCTCTGCCCCTCCCCTGTCTCTCTCCCTGTCTCTCAAAAATAAATAAACATTAAAAAAAAATAGAGCTTTGGGACGCCTGGGTGGCTCAGTCGGTTAAGTATCTGACTTCAGCTCAGGTCATGATCTTGTGGTCCATGAGTTCGAGTCCCGCATCAGGCTGTGTACCGACAGCTCGAAGCCTGGAGCCTGGAGCCTGCTTTGGATTCTGCGTCTCCCTCTCTCTCTGCCCCTCCCCCACTCACGCTCTGTCTCTCAAAAATGAATAAATGTTAAAAAAAAATTTTAATTAGAGCTTTGAGAGGATGGATAATGTAAGTGACATAAATTCTCATCTTTCACATCAAAGAGCCAGTAGATATTAGCTAAAGTTGGTAAAGAGAGAATTAAGCATATTACCAAGATTAGAGCCATTGCTACGACCCTATCATATTCGATGTCATTTATAAACATTTATTTTTTAAAATTTTTCTTTACTGTTTGTTTATTTTTGAGAGACAGAGTGCGAGTGGCAGAGTGGCAGAGAGAGAGGGGGGACACAGAATCCAAAGCAGGCTCCAGGCTCTGAGCTGTTGCACAGAGCCTGACGCAGGACTCGAACTCAAGAACTGTGAGACCACGATCAGACGCTTAACCGGCTGAGCCACCCCGGGGGCCCCTATAAATAAGCATTTCTGATACCCCCTTGGCTCTCCACCAACGAAATCCAAATTAAAGAACAGATCAATATAACTCCTCAATTATAATGTAAACGAGAAGTGAAAGTAGTTTCTAATGTGTAGTGTTTCTCTCGATGTGTAAATACTCAGGCATGATTACACCGGAAGATGCAACCAAGTCACCCAGTGAGCGACCGAGTTGTGGAACTGCCATGAATGGGGCTGCTGAGATGCTGAACAATCGATCGAGATGCGACTGAGATGTGCTGTACGGGCACTCGAATATGAAGAGCCGCCTTGCCATCAGCGTCGTGACGTCCCAAATGGTGAAGGAGCGGATAAAGTTCCAAGCAAAGCAAAGTGTGGTCTTCCCTCGATTTATACAGTAATTGTATTCCTGGAAAAAAAAAAATTCACATTGCTTACAACCATCCCCAAATATCTTGTGTTTATATGTAAGATGAACTTATTTTTTAGGTACCAGTAACTAGAGGCAGATTTTTCATCTACGTAAGTGTCCAGAAGACATTAAAAAATTGGTCAAGAAATGGGGACATGTCTTCATTGTGTGAGACTGTCCTGTGTACTGCTGGAGGCCGGTCACCCTGTCCTGGGCCCACTAAATGCCAACAGTGCCCCCTCCCCCTCCCGGTGACAACCCAGACTGCCCACACTGATACCCAAAAGGCCTCACATCCACAAGTCTGGATCGTGGAAGTGCTTCCAGAGAAATTCCAAAAAGAAGTAGTTGGAAGAGATTCCCTCTGCGAGTGAGGCTGGGCGACATTTTCATAAAGGTCACTGTTCTATTGAATTCTTTTCATATGTATGAGCTAGGACAGCTACATGTATTTAAATAAGGGACCCTTGCCCATCGAGTAGTTAGTTCTATGCCTTCTGGGCTCCTGAGACCTTATTTCCAGACATACGCCATCTGTAAACTGGGTATAATCATAGTCCCCACCCCATACAGTTGTTGTAGGAAACTGGGTCTGGAGATGTGAGGTCATGTGACCCAGGTTGCACACCAAGCTCATGGCAAATCCAGATTTAGCTTCGAGCCCAGTGGTCTCCAAATCCAGGCTCTGTCTACTCCACCACGTTACCAGCCATAGAAAGTGTTTCTGGGTCGTAAGGTTGCTGTCTGGGCACAAGGAACAAATGCAAAGCCTTGGCCAGGGGCCTGTCATGGGGCATCTTTTAGAGTCAGTCTCCAGTTGGGCTGTGGCTTAGAGAAGGACGAATGGCCACGTCCCGCCACGCGTGTGTGTCTCCTGGAGTGACAGGCTGAGTGGGAGGAGGATGAGGCTAAGAGAGAAAAGAGCCGCATCCCAGGGGACCCCGCATCCCAGGGGGCTCAGGATCTGAAAGGGGGCTGAAAGCTCACCCCGCCCTGAAAACACAGCACATTTCTTGCTGTCTTTTTGCGAGAAGGCGCGATCCGCAAGTGATTTTCCTTTGGTTTGTACTGAGCATTTCCATCCGTGAGTCGGGGTTATGTCCACCCCTGCTGCTCGTGTCTTCCACGGGACACTCTACTTCGGGACGGTGGCTGAGTTAGCCGCACATGTGAATCCAGACCAGAGTTCCCAGCGGGCCCTCAGGAACTCACAAGACCGAAGAATATAGCTAATGGGACAGCGTGTCCGTTTTTTGCACATGAAAAAATTAAAATAGAGCCCCGTGCAGAGCTCAACATTATTTAATTAGCCCTTAATTTTCACCAGCCAACGATTTCTCTTATGCCCCGCACACTTCCCACTTGCCTGGTAACAGTGAATCTGGTAGCCTCTTAGAAAAAATAGCGTCACTTTACTTTGCCCTAGAGTTTTCCTATCTCCCCTCCCAAGGGATACTTGAAACCGTGTCACAGAATCTCTGAGTTAAAGGGAATTTTATAACTCAGTCTGACGAATCCTCCACATTCAGGAAAATCCGTTGTGCCCGATCTGTGGCCATCTGCCTTTCAGGCATATTTGAATTCTCTCAGCCTCCTGGTTGTTCTATGGCTGACATTCTGTTATTTCTAAAGTTCTTCTTCAAGTAGGGAGCTCTGAAAAAGATGTAACTCTCCAGGGGTGCGTGGGTGGCTCTGGCGATTAAGCCTCCGACTCTTGATTTCGGTCAGGTCATGACCTCACGGTTTGTGAGTTCGAGTCCTGCATCAGGCTCTGCACTGACAGCACAGAGCCTGCTTGGGATTCTCTCTCTCTCCCTCTCTCTCTCTGCCCTTCCCCTGCTCACACATGCGTGTGCACTCTCTCTCTCTCAAACTAAATAAACTTGAACAAAAAGATGTAAGTCTCCAGCTGGTTAGGTTGAAACTCTTCCCTTGAGTTGGAAACACTCAAGTAATATGGATTTTGCTTGTTTTTATTGTGATAAAATACATATGACATAAAATTGACCACATTAAAGTGTAGAATTCAGTGGCATTTACTACATTCACAGCGGGGTGCAGACAACATCACTGTTCAGTTCTAAAACACGGAAAACCATCCTGTTAAGGTGTCGTTCTCCAATGCCCCTGCCCCATTCCTGTTTTTATAGCTGGATAATATTCCATTGTATGGATAGACTACAGTTTGCTTAGCCATTCACCCATGGGACATTTGAGTTGTTTCCACCTTTTGGCTAGTGTGAACTACACTTCTGTGAACAGCCAGTGTAAAAGTATCTGTTCTAGTCCTTGCTTTAAATTCTCTTGGATGTATATACACCTAGTGGAATGGCTGGGTCAGGTGGCAATTCGATGTTTAATGTTCTGAAGAACCGCCACAGTGTCTTCCACATTGGCTGCGCCATTTTACATTCCCAACATCAGCGTCTGAGGGTTCCGATTTCTCCACGTCTTTGCCAATACTCATTTCCCATTTTTTAAAATTACAGCCATCCTGGGCACATGGGTGGCTCAGTCGGTTAAGTACCCAACTCTTGGTTTCGGTTCACGTCATGATCTCACAGTTCATGAGATCGAGCCCCACATGGGGCTCTGCGCTGAACAGTGTAGGGCCTGTTTGGGATTCCCCCTCTCTCTCTCTCTCAAAATAAATAAATAAGCTTAAAAAAAATTATAGCCACCCTAGTGGGTGTGAAGGAATCTATTTTTCAAGACCTCCTTGACATGGCCTCCAAGCCCTGCCCAAGCCCACCCTAACCTCCCAT
Organism: Prionailurus bengalensis; assembly: GCF_016509475.1. Lineage (NCBI taxonomy): Eukaryota > Metazoa > Chordata > Mammalia > Carnivora > Felidae > Prionailurus > Prionailurus bengalensis. The sequence continues at coordinate 10,752,226 of NC_057361.1, forward strand.
TGCCTGCCCCCATTCTCCATGCTTCTGCCTTGCTGCCCTCACAGGCCCTCCCTCCCAACGCAGGGCCTTTGCACGTGCCCTTTCTCCTGCTTCTTTGCCTTGCTAGAATCCACACATTATTTGACTCAAAACCAGAGCATCATTTCCCCAGGGAAGCCGTCCCGGGCCTCTCCACTAAGTCGAATGCCCCAGTTGACAGTCTTACGGCACCATCCACCTCCCCTTTCTGGGACCTCCCACAGCTGCAATTTTACTTCGGATTCTGCGAATATACAATGTATGTTTTTCTCCTCCATTGGGCCATAATCATCGTGGGAGCAAATTAAAATGTGCCGATGAATGAGTGAAAAACTCTCTGAGGACTCTTGTGAGACTTTGAACTTGTGGCTAACTAAAATCTGGACGGGTTTTGAACATAAAGTTTCTAAATCCATGTCCCGTCTCCTCCTTCCGAGGCCTCTGTTTCTACAATAATAGTCTTCTGTCTGTCCTGCATCATCCGTATTTCCCTTTCAAGTGGATCTTTCCCACTGGTTCACATACATGTTGTAGCTACTGCCTTATTTTCTTGCTCCTCTTCTTAGTAAAACTTCTGGGAAGAGCATCCATACTGGCCCACACTTCCTCACCTCTCACTCTCTGAAGCCTGCTCCAATAAGCCTGCATCCCCATCATTCTGTGGAAACCACTCTTGTCAAGGACACAAATGGTCGCCGTGTGGCAGGATGGGATTCTTGCAGTGGATGCCTCCATTCTTCTGGAAACATGTTCTCATCTCAGCTTCTATGAAGCCACACATTGCTGGTTTTCCTTCTACTTCACCGGAGGCAACTTCTCAGTCTGCTTTGCTACTACTGAAAATTGTCTTGTCATGGCAATGTTTATTTTTCTTGTCAGTTTCAGGCCTGGATTGGATGCTCCGGGTGGGCAAGGACCTTCTTTATCTTCATCACCGCTATAACCTCCTTGCACAGAATGTATCAGATGCTCGTGTTTTTGTTAAATAAATGAATATCTCCTCCATTTGAGCTTATATAACTTTGAACCCAAGAGACTCATTAAAATTCTTGTATAAAACGTATCACGACATCTTAACAGCATCAGCCTGAGTTTTGAGTCTTCTACCGAAAACACCAGCTACCCGTCCTACTTGCAGTGAACACGCCTTGTGAATTTTCATCCATCTTGTGGATAAAAATATTGACAATGACAATCTTTCTTCCTCCTGGTTGACCTCAACTTATTGACCAGCATGATTGTTTTCAGCCTGCTAGGTAATCCTTGATTGTGTTGACACCCAGCACACATTTCTGTACGTTGCCCACAAGGAAATGACAACTTGTGTTGTGGAAAAAGGCCACTGTCTGTTTACCACACACGGAGTCCTGGGTTGATTCAGCTGTTCAGCTGGGGCAGACACCTGTTAACAGGGTGATTTCCAAAATGCACCGCGAGCAAGGTCCATTTAAAACTCAGAAAGAGGAACAGATGTAACAATTATGCAACCCTTGCATATTTCAACGCCCAGCAACCGCCTCATGGAAAATGAGCCAGTTCTTGTACCATACTGAAACCAAGGTCAAGGAACACCTGTAGTGCTACTGTTTCTGTTGCTCTGATGAGGCCATATTATATGGCTCCAGGAGCCTCCTCTCCCCCTCTCCTGTGAGTGGCTCTCCCTCTGCTTCAACCCTTCCCAAAGTCCACAGAGGATGTTGAGCATACCCCCGTTCTCCCATCTAGAAACCTTATCCAGGGAACCAATGAAGTTGGAGGGGTGTGTGTGAGGCAAGGGACCGCTGTATCTTAATATACACTATGCCTCGTGATCATCTCTTTCTTTTAAAAATGCTTGGAGATCTTCCTTGTCACTCTACCATGCATTTGTAGATGCTACACATCACTGAATATTTTCCCCAACGGATTCCTGACATAGAGGTGGGCAGGGTGAGCATTATCAAAACGTTCATTAAGACTAGGAGTGGTGTGTGCCTCAGCCATGGTTGTAAGACTCCGGATGATTAGAATAGAACTTGTAGACTGGAGCCACATGATTCTTATCAATTTCCCTTCCCACCCACCAATATCAGCATCGGTTAGAAGTGTGCTGCAGAGGGGCACCTAGATGGCTCAGTCAGTTAAGGGTCCCACTTCAGCTCAGGTCATGATCTCACAGTTTGTGAGCTCAAGCCCCACGTCAGGCTCTCTGCTGACAGCTCAGAGCCTGGAGCCTGCTTCAGATTCTGTCTCCCTCTCTCTGTGACCCTCCCCTGCTCACACTCTGTCTCTGTCTCTCTCTCAAGAATAAATAAACATTAAAAAAAATTATTAAAAAAAAAAAAAGAAGTGTGCTGCAGTGACCAGGCGACATGGTGTTTTCTTTCAGGTAAGCGACCGATCTCCTTTGAACCTGTTTCCTTGCGCTTGAGAGGCAGAAAAGGCTACTACTGGCCCGTGCTACCTTGTGAAATTTTGAGGAGGCTCAGAAGAGTATTTGGAAACACATGGTTTAAGGTAAAGCCCTGTCTCCAGGCTTACTATTTTTGTTGTGATTGCCATGATCTGTCAAGTCAATGTCTCCTTCTCTCTCATTCCCTTTGGAGACTCATGCTTCAGTCCAGTTTCCTGGTGTATCTTGACATGATGCAAAGAGTCTGTGATCATATCTGCAACACCCTAGCTAGAATCCTGGGATGTAAACTGTCAGGCCTGAAATCCTGGACTCACGTTAAAGGAGGAGTTCATTCCCAGCTTACCTGGAGACACACTAAGGACCAGCTAGACCCTTCTCCCTGTGTTCCTCTGTGTCCTCAGTCCCCTGCTGATGTTTGTTGAATGAATGAATGAATGAATGGATGGATATAAAGAGCAGAGAGGCCTGGGATCAAACATCACCTTGAGCCCTTCTTAGGGCCTCAGTTTCCCACTCTGCAAACTGAAAATAATAGACCCCTCGCAGGGTTGGGAGGAGGATTTAAATAATAGCTTTAATAATAATAATAAATAAGAGATAATAATAAATAGATAAATAATAGCTAATAATAGCTTCTCCTTCCTGCATTCAATTTCCCCTCAGTGCCCCTTGCATAATGGTTATCTGCTTTACATTTTACTCTTTCTTTTCAATTTTTGTTCCTTGTTACAAGGCAGAAGCAAATGAGGAAGCCGATGGTTCTGCCCTCTCTCTGTCATCCGATCTGCCCCAAACCTTACTTCTATCCAATCTCTGTCCCTCTTTTGTCTAGTCAGGAATCAAAAAATATCCTTTGTACTTTGTGGGTCACAAATAAAAGCACAGCACACACAAGGATAAAATATTGGCAAATCAGCCCACCTACACAATGTCCTTTTTCTCACAAGGCAATCAAAAACCGTAATTCTGATTTGAAAAACTTGTGCTTTTCTGTTGATTTCTTAAAATGCAATTGAATTTGAGATAAAGAATCAAAATCCTTTAAGAGAATTACATCTCCAAGCAGGTCATATTTGGGGAGCAGTTTCCCAACATGTAAACTGAATAACGATTGCTTTAGAATAATCATAATTACATCCCCAAACGGGAATTTTTATCTCGGTTCATTTTTTTCTTTGTACTGTCAAATGACGGCTTCTAAAGCAATTATGAAACACTGCACTATTTTTCGCCACTGAAAAGCAGGCCCATTACCCTTCGCAGCTCCCTGTTTCCCTGCCATGCAGGCATTTGCAAACGGTGGTTTTGTGATTTAAACTTAATCAAGCAAACTGCCATCTAGGAAGCTCATTTGCCAAATGACCTTTGAGAGCGTCTATCTTTGTATCACGGCAAAGGGCCGGGACAACATCTGTAGGCGTGCCTCCGTGGAGGTACGGTTAATCCTCCCTGGGTTTGGTTTCCACTTTCCTAAGGAGTTTTGTGTGGGCGGTGGGAGCAGATTGGCCATCAGAAAAAGCCAAGCTCCCTTTCCTTGGTGGAAGACGGGCCCCCTGCGCAGCAGCTGTGCGCGGGTGTCTTTGCATCCCCTGGGTATGACTTGGCGTCTTGGGTCTGTCCCACGGTTCCCTGGTGCCCGCCGCGTTGTGTCTTGCGTCTCCGATGGCCCCCTTGGACCTGGCTCCCTCCTTGGAGAATTATCACATCCTAGTCAGAAGGGCGGGTGGTGATAGGGTGCTGATGGGTGGCACTCTGCCCCAGAAAAATACATGCAGCTGAGGGGTGTGACCCAGTGATTCAGCTAAGAATGGGCTTTGAGGTCAAGTGGACTGGGCTCGAATCCTGCCCTGGCTTCACCGAAGCCGCAGGGACGAGAATCTGTTCGAGCAGCCTTCCTCCTCTGCAGAACGGGACAGGAATCGGGCCTCCCTTATTTTTTTTAAGTAGGCTCAGCATGGGGCTTGAACTCAGACCCCAAGGTCAAGAGTGGTGTGCTCCACCAGCCGGGCCAGCCAGGCGCGCCTGGAATCGGGCCTCTCTTAGAAGAATTGTTTTGAGGACTCAAGGGGTGAATGCACTCAAAGAGCATAGTGCAAGGCCGTGCTTCCAGAAAGGGCTTCATAAACAGGAACTACAGCTACCACGTCGGGAGGGCGGCCCCGGGAGGACTGAGTGTGGCTGACCAGTACCACGTCTTCACTCCTTATGCTTGGCTTCTTCAGAAAGCATTGTTTATCGAGGCCCCTGGGTAGCTCAGTCGGTTGAGCATCCAACTTCGGCTCAGGGCAGAATCTCGCGGTTGGTGAGTTCAAGTCCTATGTCGGGCTCTGCGCTGACGGCTCACGGCCTGGAGCCTGCTTCCGATTCTGTGTCTCCCTCTCTCTCTCTCCCCCTCCCCCACTGGCACGCATGTGCACGCGCTTTCTCTCTCAAAAATAAAATTTTTTTTAAAAAAGAAAGGTACTGTTTATTGGGTCCTTTGAGTTTGTGCGTGGCCCAAGAACACCTTCCAACTGGACAGCGACTTCCAAGCTTTTACTGTGTATAGTGGCTTTTGTTGAAGCCACTGGCTGCACAGACCCATTCTCCCACCCCCATCCTTGGGCAGACGCCTGGCAGTTGTCTCCCTTGCTGTTCCCACATCTTCCTTATGATCACGGACTGTTCTCAATCTGGCCTTTTCTGATTTCCTTTTCCTTCCTTATTCCTCCACCTCCTCAATATATATATATATATATATATATATATATATATATATAATCATTTTTTTTTGGCTTCCATTTCCTGCTCTGATTCCCACCAGCCCCAGGCTGACGACACACATCGTGTGGCAGTCTTCCTATCTGATGCCACTCTCCGTGCCGACCCAGCTGCAGAGAGAGCTGGGGCATCCTTCCCAGGCTCTTGCGAGAGCCAGAGCCAGAAGGCAGCATTTCCTTGAGTGGACTCTTCCCAGTCTTGCTTTCCAGGAGGGTGAGGCCGAGTAATGTCGTGTGCCCGTCGGTCCCTAGGAGCAGCGGAGCATGCTGTCTGTGAACGTCTCCTCTGAGGAGCCAGCGTGCAAAGCCCTGGCGGCCCGGCCACCAATTTCAAGGTCGTTCCCATTACTGACTCCAGCACAGCGAGCGGACTGACCCCTCTCCCTCTGCCACTGGCCTGCCGAACAGGGACTTCCCGCCCTGGGAGCCTCTCAGGCTGTTTGTGTCTGAGTGTGACTGAAAACCATTTGGTAACATCAGCTGGGGATGCTTGTGAAAAGACAAGTTCCTGGGGTGCCTGGGTGGCTCAGTTGGTTAAGTGTCTGACTCTTGCTTTCAGCTCAGGTCACAATGTCGCGGTTCACAGGATTGAGCCCCACGTCGGCTTCTGTGCTGACGGTGCGGAGCCTGCTTGGGGTTCTTTCTCCCTCTCTCTCTGCCTCTCCCCTGCTTGCATACGCTCTCGCTCTCTCTCTCAAAATAAATAAATAAACTTTAAAGAAAAGAAAAAAGACAGGCTCCTGACCTCTTGACTCAGAAGTTATCTGTCAGGGAATGTGGATTGTAACAAGTCTGGGGGGCCACTGCTACCCAGAGTGTGGACCTGAACCCACATGGGCTCCACTTGGGAGCTTGTTAGAAATGCAAATTCACAGCCCTGTCCAGAACCCCCGCATCAGCCCCTCTGGAGGTAGGGCCCGAGGCTCTGCGTGATTCTTGAACCCCACGCCTGCTGGACCGGGTAAAAGCAGTGTGTTCGTTTCTTCTTGCTGCTGTGACCAATCACCACAAGCTTAGTGGCTTAAGGCAATGCAAATGTATTCTCCTACAGTTCTGGGGGCCAGAAGCCTGCAATCAGTTTCCCTGGGATAAAGTCAAGGAGTCAGCAGGGTTGTGGTCCTTCCAGAGGCTCCAGGAGCATCGGTTTCTTTGCCTGTTTTCAACTTCTCGTGGCTGCCCGTGTTTCTTGCCTGGGGGCGCCTTCGTCCATCTTCAAAGCCTGCCTCTGCTTCTGCCGCGGCATCTGTCTCCTTCTCTGAGTCTGCCTCCTCTGCCTCCCTCTTACAAGGACGTTGGTGATGACACTGAACCCACCAGGATAATCCAGGATAATCTCCCGTCTCAAGATCCTCGACCTGATCACATCTGCAGAGTCCTTTTTGCCATGTAAGGTACCATTCCCAGCTCCCTGGAATGGGACATGGGCAGATTTGGAGTGGGGGAGGGCATTCTTCAGCCTTCCACAGGCAGTCCAAAAAGGTCCTTGTCGATATGTAACTGCGCTACGCAGAAGCCAATGGACCAGTGTTTGTCAAGGGTCTTGACTATGCCCATCATAGTAATGTAGGCAGCTCCAAAGGTGAGTGAGGGGAATCCCTGAGAGTCCCTTTGTTTTGTTTTTGTTGTTGTTTTTAAATTTTTTTTTTCATGTTTTGAGAGAGACAGACAGAGCGTGAGCAGGGGAGGGGCAGAGAGAGAGGGAGACACAGAATCTGAAGCAGGCTCCAGGTTCCAAGCTGTCAGCACAGAGTTCAAAGCGGGGCTCGAACTCACGAACTGGGAGATCATGACCTAAGCCAAAGTCCGATGCTTAACCGATTGAGCCACCCAGTTGCCCCAACCCCTGACAGTCCCTTTGGATGAGTGCTTCAGTGTACTAAGCACTTCGCATAGATTATCTTGCTGATGTCTCAGGACAATCCTGTGAGCAGTAAGGGTCTTTAGCTCATCCCCAGACCTGCTGACACAGAACGCACATTTTAACAAGAACTACTGTTCCAGACAACCGGCAAATACAAGCAGTACTTCATTGTCATAATTCTTCTCTATAAGGAAAAAGCACCATCTTAATTCTTATGATTAAAATGTTTTGTTTTGTCCTAAATGTAATAAATCTCGTTATAGAAAAATGGTGACACGAACAGAAAAACATCACCTGTTCTCCCAACACCCTAATGTAACCACTACTTCATTCCTTTCAGAGGCTTTTTCACCGAACCTGGTCTAAACATAGCCGCACCGTCATTATTTCAATGGCTTTATGACAGTAGAATGGTTGATTTCAGCGTTCCCCAATTTTCGTCAATTTTTCACTAATCTGAGCAATTTTGTCTTTGTGCGCATAGCTTTTGCCTAAATGGAAGATTATGTCTTTAGAATAGATTTCCCAAAGTGGAATTACTGAGTCCTTGGTAATAAAAACTCAAAAAAAACACAAAAAACAAAAAACATCACATTTTACGATTTTAGTTGTACGTTGTTTGCGTGTGGGTGGGTGGGTGTAGGCTGGGAGCTTGTTTTGGGAGCACAAAAATCTAACCTTTTCATCTAGATTCTACGACAGAGTGAGAATGTCTCACCTCTGCCTCTTGAACAAATGGGCCTGGGTTCAGCCTGTGGACATGAGTCTAGCTCTAGTAGATGCCTGGTGACATTGCTATGAGGAACCACCCACTCCCAACCTGGGATTCTTATCTTCTAAGACAGTGACCTTGGTCATCAGCATCACCCCTGACAAAGCAGGTCATGGGATGTGCTCACCCCTGCGGTCACTTATGACTATATGGCTGGTTTACAGAAATAGACAGGTGCCAATGTTAACTGTTCTGATGGGTCATGTTAGAAAGTAGCAGTGATTAGGTCACTGTCATTTGATTTCTGTCCCTTCATTTTTCACACCAGTCAAAGCAAAAGTGGGACAAAGATTTGGGTGTTTTTTTTTTTTTTTGGTGAACTTTTAAAAAAAGTTTTATTTATTTTCGTAATCTCTACACCCAACATAGGGCTTGAACTCACAACCCTGAGATCAAGAGTCACATGCTCTTCCAACTGAGCCAGCCAGGCGCCCTGGTTCCCTTTTTTTTAAGCGTACAATTTCAGTGGTTTTAAATAGCAACTATCAGGGCGCCCGGGTGGCTGAGTTGGTTAAGCATCCAATTCTTGATTTCAGCTCAGGGCATAATCTCACAGTTCGTGGGTTCGAACCTGGCGTTAAGCTCTGCACTGACAGTGCACAGCCTGCCTGGGGTCTCTCTCTCCCTCTCTCTCTGCCCCTCTCCTGCTTTGTGCGCTCACTCTCTCTCTCAAAATAAACAAAAAATTATTTTAAAATTTAAATAGCGACAATCACCACAATCAATTTTATAACATTTTCATCACCTCCAAAAAACCCTAGACCAAATAGCAACCACTTCCAATTGTCCCAAAGCTTCCCCCTCATTCCCACCCCCCAGACAATCACTAATCTGGAGATTAGTCTCTAGAGATTTGACTATTCTGGGTATTTTATATAAGTGGAATCATTCAATATGTGACCTTTTGTGACTGGCTTCTTTCACTTAGCATAGTGGGCTTTATTTTTATTTATTTTTATTTTTTAAAAAATTTTTTCTTTTGAGAGAGAGAGGTGGGGGAGGGACAGAGAGAGAGGGAAACACAGAATCCGAAGCAGGCTCTAAGCTCTGAGCTGTCAGCACAGGGGCTCAAACCCACAAACTGAGATCATGACCTGAGCCAAGGTCGGACCCTTAACTGCCTGAGCCACCCGGGCGCCTCTGGCATAGTTTTCAAGGTTCATCCGGTTGCAGCATATGTCGGTATTTCGTTTTTTTTATGGCAGGATGATATTCCATCATATGGATGTAAGGATAGACCATGTTTTGTTATTCGTTCACCTGCTGATAGACATTTAGGTCATTTCCAGTGTGGGACTATTAGGAATAAATCTTGCTGTGGACATTTGTGAGTTGGTGTGTGGACATGTTTGCATTTCTCGAGTACCCAGGAGTACTATTGCTGGGTGATATGGTGACTCTGTTTTTCACTTTTTGAGGAACTGTCAGACTGTTTTCCAAAGAGGCTGCACAATCTTGGCATCCCCACTGGCCGTGTATGAAGATTCCATTGTTTTCACATCTTCACCAACACTTGTCTGTGTTTTTTCTTCTAGCCATCCTTCTGGGTGTAAAGTGGTGTCTCACTGTCATTTTGCTTGCATTTCCCTCACCGCTAATGGTACTGAATGTCTTTCATTGTCTGTTGGCCATTTGTATATCTTCTTTGAAGAAATGTCTTATTCCAACCCTCTGCCCATTTCTTTAATTGGTCTATTTGTCTTATTATTGAGTTGTAAGAATTCTTTGCCTATCCTGGTTCTAGTTCTCTCAACAGATAAATGATTTACAAATATTTCCTCCTACTTTGTGGGTTGTCCCCACTGGTACATCTTTTTTAGTCTACACGTGGAAAAAGCTGTAGCAATTAAAATTTTTCTTTTGGTCTTTTTTCAACCGTAGTTTTCTGGGGTGTGTGTGTGTGTGTGTGTGTGTGTGTGTACGTGTGCAGGTGCATTAAATCCAAACATTAAGCAGCATTTTAAAATACAGTGCCTGGGGCGCCTGTGTGGCTCAAATCAGTTGAGCATCTGACTCTTGATTTCGGCTCAGGTCATGATCCCAGGGTCGTGTGATAAAGCCCCGTGTTGGGCTCTGCCCTGAGCCTGAAGCCTGTTTGGGATTCTCTGTCTCCCTCTGCGCACCGCCCCCCCCAGCTTGCACGCATTCTCCCAAATAAAAATAAAGATTAAAATAAAATAAAATAAAATAAAATAAAATAAAATAAAATAAAATAAGAGTGCCAAAGCAGAAGCAGACTCTTTGTTTGCCGATCTGATTCTTCAAGTAAGTAAAACTGAACCAACACCAAAAATGACAGCTTCTTTTCTCTCCTGTGCCCGCAGACTTCCTACCTAAACACAGATCTCCAGAGACAGAGGAGTGGAAGAAGAGGCAATAAATCATCCACATTTGGGCAGGATCATCTTGCAAATAACGACATACCACTCAACCGAGAGGCTAAGTCCGTCAGTTGAGGCTGTGAAATCCACCGCAGAATGTCTTAATTGAAAGAAAAAAAATAATAAACACTTTCAGGAAACGAGCCCCGCGTTGACAGGAAACAGGACTGTTCCATGTGTTGGACAAACATCCCTTCTGAAGAAAAGTGCTGGTCCTTCCACTACTGACACATCTATGCAGGCTGACTTAAACCAATAGCTGAGCTTCTGGGGAAAAGTGGGGACACTGTCTTCCGAAGGCCCCTGCCACGTAAAGGAGTAAGTATCATGAGACAGATGGATCTGGAAGGTTCTTCCCTTTCTTTCCTGGCTGCCCACATGCCTACCGCCCAACCCTCAAGCTCAATCTTTCCCGCAGCCTCCTCAGACCCCGGCAGCCCCCACGGGTCACCTTGCTCTCTGACCACCCCTGGGGCCTTCTGTCCCTCCCACACAATATTGCACTTGATTCTCTACTTCCTGAGATCGCTTTCTCTGTTAACATCTTGACTCCCACATCTCCCTGCAAGTTTCTAAAGGTCTGTTGTTCCTTTTTTTATTTTTATTTAAAAAAAAGATTTTGTTTTTAAGACACAGAGAGCGTGCAAGAACATGGGGAGGAGGGGCAGAGAGAGCGGGGGGGGGGGGGAGGGGAGAGACAGGATCCGAAGCTGGCTCTGCACTGTCAGCACAGAGCCTGATGTGGGGCTCGAACTCATGAACCGCTAGATCATGGCCGGAGCTGAAGTCGGACACTCAACCGCTCAACCAACTGAGCCACCCCGACACTGCTGAGGCCTGTTTTTCCTTATATACAAAGAAGGGATCCTCTCCATGTTTGCTGAAGTGAGGGCAAGTGTGGCCTAGAAGACTGGGAAACCCTGCTGGGCCAGTGCCCCATCTCACAGGCTGTGCTTCGCTGGGGTTCTCAGGGCCACTGGCAAAAGAGGGAGCAGCAGGCCTGGGGGCCGCAGCTGCTGTCAATGCACTATTTGGCTCTTCCTCTCTGCCCCTCCCCTTCCTGTGCCTCTGCTGTCTGTGTCCTTTCATTTCTCATTTTTTCGAGATTTCTATCCTTCCCACTAAATGACAAGAAGAAAAAATGATCGTCGCTGAACTCAAAGAATAGCAAAAGGAAGGAAGCCTCGAATTATTTGTTTGGTTGTTTTTCATCTTTCTTTTCCTTCTTTTTTCTTTTCTTGTTTGCATTTTGTCAAATGTGGCCAAGTGAGTTTTGGGAACTTGTATCTATCTAGAATTGTAGATGGTGGAAGAAACTGTAGACAGATCATGTAGCTCAACACATACCTTTACAATGAAGAAATGGAGGTTCAGAAAGTTACCCCAAATAGCACAGCTAGTGAGTGGCAGGGTCAAGGCTGGAACCTGGGTCTCTCTCTTTTTTTTTAATGTTTATTTTGAGAGACAGAGCAGGGAGGGGCAGAGAGAGAGGACAACCAAGCAGGCTCCATGCTGTCAGCACAGAGCCCGATGCGGGGCTCGAACTCACAAACTGTGAGATCGTGACCTGAGCCAAATTCAAGAGTCGGACCCTTAGCCTGGGTCTCTGGACTCCTCCTCCTGTGCTTTTGCCCCTGTCCCTGGGGTGGGCTTCTTATGCATATGATGCCTGGCTCATAAAGGAAGGATGTTTGATAAATGTCATTATTTTTATCACCATTAGCAATGTCTCCAAACCTATATAGGTCTCTGAATTTAGGCTGATTCAGAAAGCTAAACATCCAGTTGTGAAATTCAGCATCAGAAAGAAAGAAAGTAACGCATTGCTCTGACAGCTTTCCGAAAACTCATCATGGCAGAGTTTCCTAAGACTCTACAGTCTCTTATTCTGTAAAAGTGCTGGCTTATTGTTGGCAGATGATTAAACCCCAAATCCAACGCAAAACCAGAACTTAAGAGCTGAACATTCAGAAATGCGTATGGATATCCTGACCCTCTCCTGGCTCAGCCCTGCCACATGTGGCCTTGAGTCAGGCTGTCCAGTGCAATTAAACGTCACGTTCTCTGTCAGACGAGTGGCATCTCCAGAATTAGCAAGCAATGCTGCTGTAGGAAAAGGCTCCATCAAATGTATCCACGTCGTGGAATCAGACAAAATGTATCTGTGTGAGAATCAGCTGATTTTATGGAGGGGAAGGAGGGGAACATCAGGGCCCTGAGAAATTCTCATTATCTTGCTTTGAGAACCTTCCAATGAAAACAGACATTGATAGGGCTTCCTTCCAGCAGAAGCCTTAGGATTAGCTTCTTCTGCTTGCCTAGACAGTGGAAACAGCACTCTCTTATAACCCTTCCTTTTAGCATAAAGATCTTGGTTATATGATGTAGCAGTGATAGAAGGAATAAGAGGAATAAAATGGAACCAAGACACCGAGATAAAAGGCAGAGCACAATTTTTCTGTTTGATGTTTTCTGAAAAGTATCATGATCTGACGAGATTTTTCCTTCTTTCATCCTCTTGATGGCTGAGGCCCTGATTGTTGCAATCAAAGTCGAGTGGAGTACCCGGTGAATCAGCTCCCAGGATAATGCAACTCTGGGAGAACTGAGCTCAGAGTTTTAGAAGGAAGGTTCATGAGAATCATGTGACATGCTGGCTGTCAGGGAGATGGCCGTGTGGGGACCCTGGGGGCCCGCGGCCCAAACAAAGACTTCTGTGACCTCCAGGCTCATGGGTACACTCCAGGAGGGCCCAGTCCCGACCCAGAGCAACATGGCGCCGGGGTGGCACCAGTGTTATTTCAGTCCTGCGCCTTGGGCTCTTGTGGTGCATATCTTGCCGCCCTAGGAAGGGCCATGGGAGAAACCTCAGCGCTTGTGTATCTCTAGGTTAACCGTTTCTGGTGTTGCAAATAAGCAAATCCTGGGGCTTCGGTGGTTTATTGGAGTATCAAGGAGCTGGAGGGCATTTGCTCTATAAATCCTCCCTGAGTATCTGGTGGAGGCCCATCTCCGTGTGACAGGCTGGGAGAGTGGGGAGACAGGAACCCAGCCCCCCGGGAATTTACAGTCAGGGGCTGGCTTTGGAAGAAGTACCACCAGGGACTCACCTCATTCAACGGTGGCCTTATGTAAAGAGTGCTTTTGTGTCACCGATGCTGGGACACCTCGGTCCTCACTTCACCCTGCCCCGAGAGCCACAGCTCCTTAGGATCCTGGGATTAATGATCAGAAGGCAGGAACTGCCTGGTCAGAGAATCTTAGGATAGTCTTTGGCCACATGGCATGTACCACGTGAGAGTCAGATCATACCCCACCTGGCTTATGCCTGATCCCGAAAGAGAAAGTTCAAGAGGGTTTGGCAAATGTCAGTATGTCAGTGTTTGCTCTTGTGTCCCCTCCCATTAATAGGGCCACCCACGTAACACAGGCAGGGGAACCTACTGACTTCGTTTCGTCCTTCCACAGTCCATGCTTGACAGCACTGCGTCCTGGGTGTTAAACAGCCCGGGTTGCTTCCATCTGAACCATCGGGATCTGAGTTCTTACGTGACTGGCTGAAAAGCAGCAGAGTCATTCCAAAGCGATTTATTGAATAAATAGAAGAGCGAGCGAGAGAGCAAGGGAACGAGGGGGTGAGAGACTGGAGAGCGAGCGAGAGCGAGAGCCTTTATGCAGATGTCCAGAAAGTCCAGTGCGTTCGGCCTTGAGGTTTAATTAGTTAAATCTGTCATCTCAACCCCAGACACTTCAGAGCCGTGGTGCTCAGCCGGGCTGCGCGTGACAATCCCCTGGGGAGCTGACAGAATGTACAGATGCCCAAGTCCTACCACCGATGAATTAAATCCAAGTCTCTGGGGATGGTTCACAGACATCAGTATTTATTAGCATTTCCACTGCTATAGAATCATCAGACAACTGACGATCACTGAATTAGATGTCTGCGAGAGGATTTAGGAGGACCAGATTTTTAAAATCCCCTGCTCTTCTGAGTATACTCCAATTCCATTTCAACATAAGACCTGGGCATGATTAGTATCAGGCCTCAGTAACCTCAACTCGTTATTATTCTCAACATTTTGCGTTACCAAGAGAATACTGCTTATATGTATGCACAAACACGTTTGAGTATATAGTCATGCATCTATGCAGAGAGGTGGGTTCAGCACTATGTTTCTGGCAACAGAGTACATAATGGCTTCATTTTTGTCAGGGATGCATTCACCTCCTTTCCTGACACAGACCCCTGAAAATTCATGCACGCCTTTATTCAGAGAACACGAGCCTGCTGCAGCAGGTGCAAAGGAGACAAGGGTCTGGCCAGTGGGAGGGGGAGAAGAGCCTACTCGTATCCAATGAAACAGCGTTGTATTGGGTGCTGACGGAGGTTCAGGCCAACACGATGGCTTAAGAGAAAGAGCTAGAAGAGACGACTTTCCTGAGATTTGACGGATGAGGAGTAGCTTGCCCGGCAGCTCAGGGTGGGGATGGAATAACAAGATGGGTGTAGGGCAGGCTCAGAGGCAGGAAAGAAAGAAATTCCTAACTGGGCCTCCGTCTTGCCCTTGCCTAGAATATTCCATTAAGAAACACGACAAAACAGGGTGCTATAATCCTGTTTCCTCCTAACACAGGGGGTTCTGGACACTTCTTCACATAGGGAATGAGGTAGAAGCCGTGCCCTTTAGGGAATTTCGGTCTCATGGCGGGCTACGAATGGACCTGCATCACCACGCTTTCCTTTCTGAATTTTTTTTTTCCAAAGCAGACTGTTGAATCTGCTCTAACTGAACGCAAGACAAACCCAGTGAGAGGAATGAAAGTGTGTCATATGTAAGTAGCTGAAGCAGCGCGCCTGAGACTTCGGTCTGGCAACGACACCCTACGGTTGTATATCACTTTGCCATTTATTAGCGTATTTGATCTTCATAAAAGCTTTGTGAGGTAGACGAGAGGAGACAGGCAATATTATTCCCGCTTTACTTGACTCAACGGGTCAAGTGATTGACCCAGAGTAAGGAAGTAATGAATTGCTCTAGAACCCACGTCTTCCTACTCCTTATTTCATCTTTCTACATATTTTTTTCCTTCTGGCTGAACACCAATTTGTCACAAATGTCTCCATGCCACACCATTTAGAAAGCAGAGAAAGCTAGTCCTGGAATAACTCAATTTGAGGAGAATGTCTTAGTCCCCAGTTTAGTCTCTTAGCAACCACATATATTTAGTGATGGCTCCTTCTATGCCTATAAAGCATACCCAATGTGCACTTGGTTTCATATGTATTCCTTGAGCTGGACCGTAATTTAACTACAGCTTTGGTCTAAAAACTCTAATAACTCTTTCGTACTCAGATTCTTATTTTTCACCTTCTCTGCTATGCATATGATGTATGAAATTCTGACAGTTTCTCATTTTAAAAATTAATTTTCTCGGGGTGCCTGGGTGGCTCAGTCAGTTAAGTGTCCGCCTCTTGATTTAGGCTCAGGTCACGATCTCATGGTTCGTGAGATTGAGCCCCACGTCGGGCTCTGCACTGGGTGGCTCTCTAAGGGCGCCTGGGTGGCTCGATTTGTTAAGCGTCTGACTCTTGATTTTGGTTCAGGTCACGATCTCACAATTTGTGAGATTGAGACCCACATCAGCCTCTGCACTGACAGTGCAGAGCCTGCTTGGGATTCTCTCTCCCTCTCTCTCTCTGTCCCCCCCCCCCACTTGTGCCCTCTCTCTCCATTTCCCGCAAAAGTAAATAAAAGAAGATTCTCTCTCTCTCTCTCTCCCTCTGCCCCTCTTCCCTGCTCAAGTGCACGCTCTCTCTCTCTCAAATAAATAAACATTAAAAAAAAAAGATCTCTTAAAAAAAAAAGACATTTTCTTTAAGAGGATGATGCTAATAAAGGATATTTTTTTCTTAAAGGTGGTTTATGACTTCAATAAACTTATGGGAATTTATACAGGTACAACCTTTTGGGGAAATAATATGACAATGAGTATCAAAACCCTAAAACACATCCTCTGTTTGACCTGTTAGTTCCACCTCTGGAATCTGTCCCAGGGAAAGCAAATCTAAACCGCAGACCAAAATTTGTGCGTACAGGTCTTTCTCGATGCCTTATTTAGTGGGTGGGTTGAGTTAAATTTTATACAGTCATAAAAAAGAATATCATGCTTTCATTAGAATAAATCTTTTAGTGGTAAAATGCTCATTTTACTAGTTACGAGATCAAGTGGAATGTGTGTTTGCATGTTATGAACCCAGCTACGCGAAGCCCCATAGATGAGAGAGAAACACACCAAAATGTCAACAGTAGTTGTGTCTGGGAGGCACCGTACTGGTAAATTTCCTTTCTCACGCATGTTTTTCTGTTTTTCTCAAGTTTTCTGCTGTGAGTGTGTGCTATTCTTATGACGGGGAAAAAACGAGCTTTGGAGGACCGTGCTTCTGTGTTGAATGTAGCCTCTACACAGGCATCTACTTTGAACAGCTCTGAGAATATGGTCCAGGAAGTGAAGTGAGGAATAACACAACCATCCTGGCGCTGGCCTCCCTGCTTCTACCCTGGACTCCCTCCAGCTGGTGCTCTGCACGGCAACCAGAGGTATGCTCTTAACATGGAAGGACCCATTTCACTCTTTCACTCAATATCCTCTAGTGGTTTCCCATCTCGTTAAGGCAGTGTCTTCAGCAGAGCTGACAAAGCCCTGTGGCATCCACTCCCTCCTCCCCACTGCCTGTGCCCCCCACCTCCATCTACTCCGGCCACACTGGCTTCCTTGCTGTCCCTTCCACAGACCAGGAAAACACCTGCCTCGGGAACGTTCCCTCTCAAAGGTGTTCTCTCAAACACCAGGATGGCTGCCCCCTCCCCTTCTGCACATCTTCCCCAGATGTCACCTTCTCAGGGAGCCTTCCTAACCATCCAATTCAGGTCTATATACCCCACTCTCCTCCTAGGTATCCATCCTACGCTCCTGATCCCTCTTACCGGATTCATTTTTCTTTTATCTGTAGGACACATCATCTTTTAATACACGACGCAGCCCACTTATTCAGCACAGGCTTCAATGTGTAATTGGCAGGCCAAGAGACTGAGCTCTCCCAGCTCATCTGCGCTGTGAAAATGTGGAAATCGCCTTTTGTGCCTGTTCTCCTCTCCCAAAATATATATATTTTTGGCAGAGAAATGAGCACATTGTCTATATAGCCCTATATTTGTCTACTTGTGTATTTATTACAACTGGCCGTGTAAGGTACATCATATAGGTCATTGCATATGACTTAGGTCTCTACTAATTCTGTTTGAGTCATTGCCAAATACATTTCCAAAATGGCCCTAACATAAAGACATACTCAATTTCATTGAGATGTATATTTATATTCTTTTTGGAAGGATACTATATGCACATGGTTCAATAGTCCAAAGATAGAAAAAGGTATACAGTGAAAAATGTCCCTGTCTTCCAGTTCCCCAGTGCCCCTCGCTAGTGGTAACTATTGTTAGCAGTGTCTTATGTATTCTTACAAACATATTGTATCGCTACCAAAGTAAATTCATACATAATATATAGTTCCCTTTTTTACCCCCAAAGCAACATACTCCACACACTATTCTCTCTACCTTGCTTTTATTAGTAGTTCATCTAGGCGATCATTCTGAATCAGTACGTAAAGATTCTCCTTACGGTTTTGTAGTGGCATGTCATTCCATTGAGTGTATGTGTCCAAAATTTTTTATTTATTTTTAAATATTTTATTAAAAATTTTAAATAATGTTTATTTTTGAGAGAGAGAGAGAGAGAGAGAGAGCAGGGGGGAGGCAGAGAGAGAGGGAGACACAGAACCCGAAGCAGGTTCTAGGCTCTGAGCCATCAGCACACAGCCCAATTCGAGACTCAAACCCATGAACTGTGAGATCATGACCTGAGCTGAAGTCGGATGCTTAACTGACTGAGCCAGCCAGGCTCCCCTAAAGATTTTATTTTTAAGTAAATTCTACACCCAACGTGGGATTCCAACTTACAACCCAAGATCAAGAGTCACATGCTTGACCAACTGAGACAACTAGGTGCCCCATGCACGTGTCAAAATTACTTAGCCAGTCCTATACCGTTAGATGTCTGGATGTTGGCATTGTTTCCAATCTTTTGGTATCATAGACAATACCTGTATATATAAGTCATTTTGCACATATACAACTGTATCTGTAGAATACATTCCTAGAGGTAATTCAATTTGTCACTTTGTGCATTTATAATATTGCTGCATATCTTATTTTTGGGTATGAGGACACAGGATTTTCAAGATGTCAACCTCTGGGGTGCCTGGCTGGCTCAGTTGGTAGAGCATACGACTCTTGATCTTGGAGTTGTTAGAGCTCTACACTGGGTACAGGGATATTTAAAAAAATATATATTTTACTTAATATATATTACTTTATATACATGACTTATAATATGTGTATATATATACACACACATATATATATATATGTGTGTATATATATACACACACACACATATCCTCTGTAAATTAATGTGAGATTTCAACGTCATTCCAACCAAAATATCCATAGTATCAGTTTTTGGAACTTTAAGTCCACTTATGACACACCTTTGCTCTGCATTCACCAATGGCTCCCCATCTTGCTCAGAGAAACAGCCCAAATCTTCATTTTCCCACAAGGCCCTCTTGGATTACTCCCTGTTACTTCTCTGACCTCATTTCCTTCTCTCTCTCATGTGCTTTGCTCCAGGCACACTGGCCTCTGGTCTCAGGGCCTTCGCACAGTGCTTCTGCTTGTCCGCGCACTTTGTTTCCTCACTTCAACCACCATATTCTCAATGAAGCCTGTCTTGATCCCCTGGTTTCGTACTTTCCCCACTTCCTATCTTCCTTCCCTATTTTGTCTCTCTCCATCTCACTTATCACCCTTTGACACTGTAGGTATTTGACTGATTTGTCTTTCTCATGCAGCTAGAACGTACGCACCACGTGGGCAGATATTTTCCCTGTTCTGGTCACTGCTGTATTCCCAGTGCTTAGACCACTGCCTGGTACTTAGGAGTTGCCCAGTCAACACTGATTGGTTTAAATAAGCATGTGGAATAGCCGGAACCCTGGGGGGGGGGGATGATTAACAGGTAAGGGGTGGTGATTAGCTTTACTACATAGTAAAATAGGTTATAAAGCAAAACTAATTAAAACAGTTGGGTTTCTGGACCAAGAATAACTTGAGCAGAAGAAGAGAACAGGGTTTGGAAATAGACCCAAATCCATATGAGAATTGGAAACACGATGACAGTCACGTACGAAATCAAGACAAGGAAAGATGGATTATTCAATAAACGGGTTTGGAATACCGGTCTCGTCACTTGGAGAAAACAAGATGAAAACTCTATGTCTCCTCTTACACCAGGGAACCAAAGATACACAGTAAAACCCTGGGTCGTGAGCAACTTGTTCTGTGAGTGTTCCGCAAGACCAGCAGACATTGCTGATAAATTTTAACTTGATAAGTGAGCGATGTCTTACAATACGAGTAGTAGGTGATGCCGAACGTTACATGATCACAACTGAGCCAATGGTTCTCGAAATTCGCTTTGATACGCAAGTGCTTTGGATTACAAGCATGTTTCCGGAATGAATTATGCTCGCAAACCAAGGTTTTACTGTATCTGGAAAAAAAATCCAACACTAAAATTTGGGGGGACTAATTTGTAATCATGGGGACAAGCTTTCTATGCAGGACACAAGACTAAGAAGAGATGTAGGAAAAGATTAATAAATTTCACAAAAAACAAAAAAGCTCTTGTAGGGAAAATTGCCACAGACAGAGTTAAAAGACAACACGTACTAGTAAGAACTTTTCAAGATATATGACTTATGACTAATTTCCGAAAGTTGCAAAAAGCTCTTATTAAATCAATAAGAAAAAGATGAAGAACCTGACAGAAAAATGGGACAGGACATGAATAAGCAGTTCTCAGAACAAGAAATCCCAGTGGCCAATAAATAGTGACAAAAGGCTTACTTTCACTTATACTTTTAAACATGCAGATTAAAATATCAAGAAAATACATTTTTTTTCATTATCAGATCGGCAACGATCCACCAATCTGTTAACAGCTACACTGGCAAAGAAGAGACATACGCATTCTCACTTACTGCTGGGAGAGGGCAGTTTCGGGCGATCTCTTTGCAGAGCACTTTGGCAATATCTCTGAAAATTAAAGCTGGACAATGCTCTCTGACCCAGCAGGTCTACATCTAGGAACTTGTACTATGGAGACAAGGAAAAAAGATCAAGGATATACGTTGTAGAATTATTTGCATTAAAAATAAAACCCTGATTGTCCAATCATAAGGAAACACCAGTTAAATAAACCATTCTGCATCCATACAATGGAAATATTCTACAGCCATTTAATAAATTACTTGGGATCTTATATGTGATTATGTGATACAAGATTCAGCAAATGCAAACAACACGTGTAGTATATTTCTATTTGTGATAGAGTGGACATGCGTATATATTATTGTATATGTATAAAAAGGGTTCTGGAAAGATCTATAATGTAGCAGGTAGTGGGAGTTAGGTCTATGTTGGGGAGACAAAACTGTGCCTCTCATTTTGTAGCTCCTTTCTGGTTCTCATTTCTTGCACTGTGCATGTGTCACATGTATTATAACAGTAAAACACACACACACACACACACACACACACACACACGCTAAATTTCACTCTAAAAATTGTCCTAATTCTAAGGAATGAGGTTCGGGGCGCCTGGGTGGCTCAGTCAGTTAAGCATCTGACTTCGGCTCAGGTCATGATCTTGCGATTCCGTGGGTTTGAGCCCCACATCAGGCTCTGTGCTGACAGTGCAGAGGCTGCTTTGAATTCTGTCTCCCGCTCTCTCTCTCAAACAAATAACCTTTCAAAAATATGAAAAAAAAAAAAGTCTCTAATGACATTCATCTCTACTGAAATGACTTCAACTATGGAAGGTAGTTTACTCCTCATTCATATTATCTTTGTTAGCAATAACAAAAAGACCTTTCCAGAGGCAGGAAGCTGGAATCAAAAGAGAATGTATGAAATAAAGGCCTGATTTAAGTCCATGAGATCAAAGGACATTTTCGTCTCCCAATTAAAGAGACATTCCACTTTCCAATCCACAGACACGGATGATTGGCCCCAAGCCTACTGTAGCCCAAGAGAGCTCGGCTTGCATTCCCAATCTATAGCTACAAGGTGACCCAGGAAAAGTTATCGAGTCCCTCTCCGTCAGTTAAGTCACGAAGTTGTATATAAAGCAAATCCCCCAAAAACGGCTTAAAAGAGATAGAGGTTTTTCTTCCCTCTGACACAAGGTAATTCCAGAGTTGTGCCCTCCGTGGAATTGTGAGATAAGAAATTTGTGTTTAAACTGCTAAGTTAGTTTGTGGCAACGTGTGCCACAGCTGTGGGGAACTAACACAGAGGATGGCGGAGTTCGATGGCCCTAGATCAGGCGTCCGTAAACTCTGACCTGGCCCACCAACCAAACCCAGCCCACTGCCTGGTTCTGTAAATAAAAGGCTTTACTGGCACACAGCCACACCCGTCTTTGTCATGTGTTGTCTTTGTGCCTGTCTGCCTCTCGTGCTGCCATGTTGGAGCTGAATAGTTGCAACGCCTAAAAGATTCACTATCTGGTTCTTTAGAGGAAAAATTTGCTGACCCCCGCTCTAGACGATCTCGAGATAATCAGATGACAAAAGCAGTTTACTTGGGTGGTGACTCCTGAAAGCACTGGGGACACGGTAGAGGTGAGATGGGGAAGAAAGGCAGCCAACAGTGTGTGACTGAGCAGGGCATCACTGTGGGTGACTGATGCTGCATCCTACCAGAAAGTTCCGGGAAGCGGCACAGAACAGGCACCTCAGTCATCTATGTGATATAGGCAAGGGAGCTGGGAATTAATCAACCCCCATCAGTCACTGGTTGTGCACTGCTGATTCCGTAGCTTGGAGAAAGCCCTTGGGAAAAGAGATGTTAATACAGACAGTCGGAAGTCAGCCTTAAGTGGTAAGTCCTGGCGGGTAGAGATGGGGCAAGAACTGAGTCTGCTACAAGTGGGAAAAGGACATGTGTCCGAGTCCAGCTTCTGCCCACGCCCCCACCCCACTAACCATCCCTCCCCCGAGAAGGAATGACCCATCTAATTGGTGAATTTGGAAGAAGGAGGTGAGCATGCTTGGCTCAGGGTTTCTTGAGTTCTCTTCCAGATTTGTCTGCCCACATAAAGGGTCCACTCTGTTTTGCTCTCCATTGTGAGAGAAGCTCATGGCATGGGCACTGCCCCAGAAATAGCAGAGCCCACACTTAGGTTCAAGTCGGTGAGAATGTATTGGAAAGTCTGTTGGCCCCTGGATTTAAGGCCACATTCTTCGGTCATCAACAATGCTGATTATTTCTATCTCCACTTGTTGGACTCTTGAATTTATTTTTCAGTTGGTCTTAAACTTGGGTATAAGGACGGTTGCAATTTATTATTAGGCTCTTAAACCCCACAGATGATTATTATTTCTATGGACTGTCTTACTTAGGTTCGTAACATAATCTAACACGTTACTGTGAAAATCTCAAACAATGCCCAATTTGTGGTCAGTATATTTGTTTCCTTATATGGAACGGGTCTAAGAACAGAGGACAGAATGTTGTACCAGAAATTTGCTTTCCCAGCTAGTACCCAGAACTGTTTTACTGGAAAGATGACAGGAAAGTGCTGTGTACTGGAAAAGGCTCATGATAGATTCATACTCTTCTCCTCATAACTTGGGCAACAATGGACTTTTGTGACCTGAAGAGACACACTATATTCTAGAACAGAAATAACAGATGTGCATGTCTCCATTGCACAGGGAATGCCATTTACCCCAGAGAAAGCGGAAGGAGCCACAGACGACAGAACAGTAGTGCCTTTTATGGGCTCTTTTTAGAAACTTGATTCTTATACCCCTTTGCTTTTCACTTCATGCGTGGTTATAATGAGATTCTCTGCCACTTGTATCTGTTCGGTAACAACTTCTTTTTCTACCGCACGTTTTTTTTTTTTTAAAGCTTGAAACATCTCATGAAGGGCTCGCAACAGAAAACAGAAAGAAAAATGATACATGCAGGGAAGCAGAAACGTCAGACAAAGTGAGTTATTATAAATGCGACTACAGTGGGCGGAAGATGTGAGCCAATAATGGGAGGAAACTGCCATGGCCGTCCTCCATCTTGAATAGCCCAGATCCTGACTGGCCTGACCCCGGGGCTTTCTCACAGCATGGCTGGTGGCTACATGTCTCAAAGAGGGTTAGGTGCCGCTGTCGGTAAAGCAAGACTCTAAATCACAGTAGTTCAAGAAGACAGAACTTTGCTTCCTCGTGTAAAAGTTAGGGCAGGGCAGTCCAGAGCTGGTGTGGCTGTTGTGCTTCCTGCAGTCCTCAAGGGTCCAGGCTCCCTTCCTCTCACTGCTCCCCAATCCCCAGGGTGCGACCTTCCATCTATGGTGTGAGATGATTGGGACTCTAGCCACCACATGGGAATTCTGGGCAGCAGAAGAGGCAAGGGGTGAAGAGGAAAACTGCACCACGGTATGTGCCTGCTGTCTTTTGAAGGAGGTGCCTGACAGTAGCCATGGGACACTTTCGTTCACACCTCATTACCCAGGACATAGACACACAGCCACATCTAACTGCAAGGGAGGCTAGGAAACGTGGTGTCTCCATAGGTCCAGCTAAAAATCACAGTTCCTATGACTATGGAAGAAGGGACATTGGATATTGGGAGACAACCAACAGTCTCTGCCACAATGAGCTGGAAATGGATCACTGGGGTGTGGTCTCCACGTGCTGTTCCCAAATGCTGGTCCTCAGAAGCAGTGCCAACCCCCCAACAAAGTATTCACTGGGCTCTGCTGAAACATAGACAGGGGCGCCCAGGTGGCTCAGTTGGTGAGGCGCCAGACTCTTGATTTCGGCCCAGGTCACGATCTTACCATCGTGAGATCTAGCCCTGCATCGGGCTCTGTGATGGGCGTGCAGCCTGCTGGAGATTATCTCTTTCCTTCTCCCTCTGCCCCTTCCCCACTCCCCCACACATGCGTGTGCACTCTCTCTCAAAATAAGTAAATAAATAAATAAATAATTGATTTCAAAAAGAAATGAAGACAGATTTGTGCAATGTGGTTTTTTTAATACTTATCTTTAAAGTTTATTTATTTTGAGAGAGAGAGAGAGAGAGAGCGCGAGCACGAGCAGGGTAGGGGCAGAGAGAGAGAGGGAGAGAGAGAATCCCAAGCTGACTCTGTGCTGCCAGCACGGAGCCCAACTCGGGGCTCGAATGCACAAACCATGAGATCATGACCTGAGCTGAAATCAAGACTCGGATGCTTAACCGACTGAGCCCCCCCCCCCATGCTCCCCAGTAGTTATTTTTTGAGGGACTCCATAGGAACATCTGTGGGGCTTCCTAAGACCCTGTCCACCTCTGCCACCCTCAGACACATGGGGAACATGCTTTTGTGCCCATGCCTGGCTGCCCGAGACCCATTTGCCACAGACCGAGGGGCCATGATTTTTCTAGGGTCTTACTCCTGCCACAGGATTCCACCCAGGAGGCGAGACACAACCTCTTCTGGGATACCTAGGTCAGGTCCGTATTAATTGGAAAGCTTTTGGCTGCAAGTCAAGTGGTTTAAAAATATGGATTGAATCATCTCACGTGACAAGAAGGTTGGAAGCAGACAGGCTACTTCTTTGCCGTTCTCTTGGCTTCCTGCTCTTAGTCATAAAATATTTGCTTGGCACTCAGTATCACATTGTCTCATGACCACATCCAAAGCAGGGATGAGTGGTCCTTTGCTTTCTTTCAAGGAGGAAGAGTCTTTCCAGAACTCTTCTCCTTAATAACTCATTGGGCAGAACTGGGTCACATGGCACCCCTAAACCACCCGCTGGCAAAGGGTGGGATCACCATGGCTGGATTAGAACAATGACGATTCACTCCCTGGAGCTCAACACATTGTCACCCAATACCTGAACAGCATCAGGGTTCAGGACAACCGTTGGTGTCTGTCACAGCTTCTTTCTGTCCTCTCTTGCCTCCGGCTTTTCTGGGAGAAGGGTTACAAAACCCAAAATGTATCTGCTTGTGTGACTGCCCCTCTGGCAACTGCCCCTCCTGGGACAGGAGACTGGGGAATGGCTGAGAGAGGGCGACGACACATTGTTGAAACTGATCTCCTGTTCTCCAAAGTCTATGCTATTTGCACATAGGAGTTCCACTTATCCCTCCCGAGCGTGAGGCTGTTGGAACCCAAGAGCCCAAAGGTGACTCTTACTTTCTCTATTTCCGGATCTCATCTCTTCCCAGAGTTAATGAATGGCTGAGCAGGGGTAGGGTTCCAGAGGAGAATCCTTTCTTTCGCATTCACCGGTATCCCCAGGTAGACAGCAGCTCCTTGAGGGCGGAGGCTTGCTTTGCTCTCCCCAGCACCTGACAGCCCGGACGGCGAGCTCTCATGCAGTACAGATGCAAACAGTAAAAGACCTCGCCCAGGGGCAGGAAAGGTAGCTGTCAACTAGTCGGCAGGTTCGAACACTAACTGTTGTACTCCTAAGTCAAAAAAGATGACATTTCAGCTCTCCAGAGTTTCTGATTTTCCTGAAAGGGAACATCCAGATCGGGAAGCCAGGCAAACTAGCCGAAGCCGAGCTAATTAGAATACGGCTGGGGTCACCACAGGATTGATAAATCCTCTCTGTTTCACAGAAAGGGTATGGAAAGGAATTGTAAAAGTTGAAAAGTGTTCAAGACGGGAGGGAATGCCTCCAGTGCTATGAGGCCAACGGAAACACGGTAAAGAATCCCTTGAAATCATGCAGACGGTTATACTCTGAGGAAGAGTAGCTAGAGAGTTCAAGCTTACCTACGAAGAGCTTTCTTAACAGAGGACTGAGAAGCTACTGTCTACATTAGGTAGAAACGCAGAAAAAGCCCCGAGGTGGTCAAAGATTAGAGTTATAGAGCCATAGTGGAGAATTTCTTTCTCACCGTAGACAAGACCTTCTTTGTATTCCTTCCTTCCTTTCTTCCCTCCAAGTGGTTGACACCTTACATTAATTTCAAGTGTACCACACAGTGATTCGACAGCTCTATACGTTACGCTGTGCTCGCCACAAGGGTGGCCGCCATCTGTCACCATGCAGCGCTATTACACTACCAGTGACCGTATTCCCCAGGCCGTACCTTTCATCCCCGCGACTTACTCATTCCGAACTGAAGCCCGTATCTCCCACACCCCTTTGCCCATTCTGCCTATGTCCCCACCCCACTCTCCCCTGGCAACGATCTGTTCCTTCTCTGTATTTATGGGTCTGGTTCTGCTTTTTGTTTATTCATTTCTTTTGGTTTTGAGATTCCACATATAACTGAAGTCAGGTGGCATTTGTCTTTCTCTGACTTATTTCACTGAGCATCATGCCCTCCGGACCCATCCATTTTATAAGACCTTCTTCATATTTCTCAGCCTTTTAAAAAATTTTTTTAATGTTTATTTATTTTTGAGAGAAAGAGAGACAGAATGCGAGTGGGGTAGGGGCAAAGAGAGAGGAAGACACCGAATCTGAAGCAGGCTCCAGGCTCTGAGCCGTCAGCACAGAGCCCGACTTGGGGCTCGAGCCCACGAACTGTAAGATCATGACTTGAGCCGAAGTCGGACTCCCAACCACCAACTGAGCCACCCAGGTGCCCTATCAGCCTTTTTTATAACAGCTTTGTTGAGATATAATCCACATCCCATACAATTTACCCATCTAAAATGTATGATTTGGGGCACTTCAGTGGCACAGTTAAGCGTCTGGCTTCGGCTCAGGTCATGATCTCATGGTTCGTGAGTTCGAGCCCCGTGTCGGGCCCTGCGCTGCTGGTGCGGAGCCTCCTTGGGATTCCCTCTCCCTGCCCCTTCCCCGTTTGTGCTACTTCTCTAAATAAAGAAATAAACCTAAAAACTTTTTTAAATAAAAAAATAAAATGTGCAATTTAGTGATGTTTTTTAGCACGTTCACAGAGCTGTGCAACCACCACCACGATCAACGTTTGAACATTTTCATCACCCTGAAAAGAAACCCCGAACTCGTTAACATTCCCTTTCTCTTCAGTCTCCTCACCCTCGCAACCACCGATCAATCTACTTTCTGTCTCTATGGATTCCCCTTTTCTGGACAGTTCACAAGGCGGAATTGCCCAATATTTAGATACTGTACGTGGCTGTGAACTTCGCCATCCTCATAAATTGCATTGCTACAGTTAAACAGCCTGGAGAAAGCCATGTTTGTCATTAAATGGGCATAATCACATAAGTAGGCCATTGTCCAGGCATATACAGAAAAAGAGATGGGATGATCGATTCCCTTAAAGTATCTGTGTTATCTGAAAATTAATACTAACATGGGAAGGCCATATTTTTGACTTATAGTATTATTAGTGTTGTTTTTATAAAAAATGTTGTTCCTGGGGGCACCTGGGTGGCTCAGTCAGTTAAGCATCTGACTTCAGCTCAGGTCATGATCTCAAGGTCCGTGAGTTCGAGCCCCGTGTCGGGCTCTGCGCTGACAGCTCAGATCCTGGAGCCTGCTTGGGATTCTGTGGCTCCCTCTCTGTCCTTCCCTGCCCCCACTCTGTCTCTCTCTCCCTCCATCTCTCTCTCACAAATAAACATTAAAAAAATTTTTTTTAATGTTTTTCCTGGTATTTCCTTACTCCTTTGGTCTTCCCACAAACTCACAAATTGGAGCCCTGCCCTTCTGTCTGTGCTCATTACGGAGGGAAGGGTTGAGATGGGAAAGGAGAGCAAAGAAGAACCTCTTCCAGGCTTTTAAAGTTCAAAAGCCATGCCCTTCCACCAGACTTGTGCAGACCTGTGAGGTGGGCCCTGTTCTGTGGCACTGTGGGGGCCCAGAGTGCGCTGGCCAGGAGCTGTGTCCCCCTGGAGGGAGGGGTGCTTTGGTCTCCTGGGCTAGCAGCCTCCTTCTCAGCTGAGAACGGAAAAGCTTAAGATTTGGCCACACCTGGGGCACCTGGGTGGTGCAGTCGGTTAAGTGTCTGACTCTTGATTTCGGCTCAGGTCATGATCTCAAGGTTTGTGAGATCAAGCCCCACATTGGACTCTGCACTGACAGTGTGGACCCTGCTTGGGATTCTGTCTCTCCCTCTCTGACTCTCCCCACCTCTCTCTTGCACCCGTGCTCGCTCGCTCTCTCTCTCTCTCAAATAAATAAACTTTTTTAAAAAACTTAAAAAGAAATTTGGTAACAGATGTCAGAGAGTACTTGAGTCAGAACCAGGCTTCGCACACAGACCCCACACACAGACGGCAGAGGGACTCGGAGAGGTGAGATCATATCCTTTCCCCCTTTCAAAACCTCAGCTTGCTTCTCGCTGCACCTGGTACAAATCTACACTCATTTCCACCAATGCCGACCGCAAACCAGTACTGTCCGATACGACTTTGTGGGATGACAGCAATGATCTGTTCTGTGCCATCCATGTGGCTGCGGAGCATACGAAGTGTGGCCAGGGTGACTAAAGAACTGCATTCTAAAGTAATTTCCATTTAAGCGTCACACGTGGCTAGTAGCTACCGTCCTGGAAAGTGCAGACATTGAACATTTCCACCATTTCATTGAAGACGTTGGTATTAGATAGCGTTGTTCCTTCAGAAACCAGCCTTGAGACAGGGTGTGGAATTTACTGGGAAGGGTCAGGGAGGGGGGAAGATGAGACCTGAAAGGAAGAGAGCCAGAAAAGAACAGGGCCGCACTGTGAGCACCTAGAGCCCAGGGACGCAGGGAACTCTGGTGATCCGTGCAGAGCACACACGGATGATCTCAGAATCGTCCCACTCAGGGGGTACAGGACTTGGTGTATTTCTCCATTAATTCCCACCAGTCATTGATTGAGGGTGGCTCTCAGGGGGTGTTAATTCTCGAGCATTTCCACCCGCCCAGAGCATGGCCCGGGAAGGCTCTGTGGCCCCAACGACGCTTCTAGCCAAGTCATGAGGGCAGTGGTTGTGTTGACAGGGCCTCAGGGCTGGGGGCACCGGCAGTGGCTGCCCCCCTCCCACTCCTGACCCCCCAGTCTGCTCTCCAGATAGGACTGTAATGTTTCACGCATATCCTTAGAGACATTTTTGCATGTATAAATATAAATACACATAATACCTGTAAATAAATTTCTTAGTTTTCCATTTATGCAAATGGGATCATTCCACAAGCAGTCTCTTGCCCGTTGCCTTTGGCGCTTAATAGTTTACCCTGGAGCCATTTCGCGGTAGTTGTTTCTTTAATTTCCCCGCTCGGCTGTCTTTATCACGAAGAAGTTCAGACTCAGAAAAAGAGCCGCAACGGCTTGGCTGCAAGAATGCAAAGAGATTTGTGTTTAGCTTATGGATTTAAAAGGCAAGCTGTTTGTTGAGACTGCAGAGTTTGGTTCAAGGCATTGCAGGATGGTGTGATTTTCCTGTTAAAAACAAATGGGAATTTGCTTGGTGATAAACTCAGGCAGTGTGTGGGCTGATTAGACAATAGAGTCTGCAATCAATAGATTAACCTCCTAGGATGATTGCAGTCACAGAAGGCAGCTGTCTCCGGGGTCGGGCGTCCTGCCCGGCAGAGAAGCCTCGTGAGCCCCGGGGTTCAGGCCCCAGCTCTGCCATTGACCTGCTTTGTCACTGCGCGGCCGCCTCTTGACCTCTGAGGGCGTCTGTTTTCTCGTCTATTTAATGAGAAGGGTAGCGCTCTCTCGATGGGTTTGACGCACCGACCAACGGTGGCGAGGGGAGGCTGCAAACCTCCAAATGCCTTCGGGGGCTCCCAGGCAAACGCACGAGTCCAGCGACGCTGCCAGAACAGGCAGTGGGCACTCTAGCTAAGAGGGGGATAAATCCCGCACCGCCCGTCTCCCACGTGGAAATCTTTTAACCTTTATCTTGGCCAAAACAACGCCGATCTGTGGGCTGCGTGGGGCCCTTGGGCAAGAGCGTGCATCCTACAAATTAGAGTCCTCGTTGCTGCAGGGACGAGACGGCACTCCTGTGGCCGTTTACTAAGCCGCATCGCTACGGACTCTCCCGAAACCCCCCTCCCCCCCCCAGGAGGTCCCTCGCTGCACTCCCCCCCCCGTCAGGTGAAGTTAGACTGGGCTGTGGGAACGACTCTAAAACGTGAGTGGCTTTAATCACCAAAGGTTTACTTCTCGCTCACAAGCCACGTCCCTTGGGGCACGACACGGCCAGGTAGACGGCTGGACGCTGACGGTCACATCCTCACCGCACAGCCTGATGGGCCTGGGGAGGGGAGCGGAAGCTCGTGCGCAGGCTCTTACCGGCTTCCGCGGGCGTCTCATTGGCTAGGGCTGGTCACGTGGCTTGGGGGTGCCTGAGGCGGACCTCCAGCCACGTGCGTGCATTCCTTCCTCCGATTTCTTTTTCTCCCGGTCGGATAAAGATGTTCCTCATCGGGCCGCGTCCTTTAGTCACAGCTTTGCAAGCATGACGAGTGACATTCTTTGGAGGCTCCAGGACGTTTCGTCTTCCTCGTTGCCATGGCACTCCACGCCTGAGCTCCTCATGGCCAGAGCAGTGCCATAGTGGCCGGACTGTCCCTTCTCCGGCTCCTGCGACAACCAGAGCTCCTCAATTTGGGGTTCGTTCTTGGGCAGTTTTTTTTCTTGTTTCCAGGATTTCTTTTTTTTAGAGCAGTTTTCGGTTTACAGTAACAACGAAAGTTACAGAGATTTCCTGTGTTCTGCCACTCACTACAGTGGTACCTTTTGCTTGTTTAGGTTTGCTTATTTTCCAAGAGACAGAGCCCACAAGGGGAGAGGGGCGCAGAGAGAGAGAGAGAGAGAATCCCAAGCAGTCTCCTTATGGTCAGTGTGCAGAGACCGAGGTGGGGCTCAAACGCATGAAACTGTGAGATTATGATCTGGGCAGAAAGTGAGAGCCAGATGCTTAACTGACTGAGCCACCCAGGCACCCCATCTTTTTTTGTTTTTCTTAATTTTTTTAATGCTTTTATTTTATTTTTGAGAGAGAGACACACACAGTGCAGGTGGGGGAGGGGCAGAGAGAGAGGGAGACACAGAATCCGAAGCAGGCTCCAGGCTCTGAGCTGTCGGCACAGAGCCTTGACACGGGGCTCGAACTCACAGACCGCGAGATCATGACCTGAGCCGAAGTCAGATGCTTAACCAACTGAGCCACGCAGGTGCCCCTGTTTTCTTATTTTAGAGACAGAGGGAGTGTGTGAGCAGGGGACAAGGGCAGAGGGGCAGAGAGAGACAGAAAATCTCAAGGACTTTATGATCCCAGGACCCTGGGATCATGACCTGAGCTGCAATCACGAGTCAGACACTCAACCAACTAAGCCATCCAGGCACCATCAGAGAGAGAGAGAGAGAGAGAGAGAGGGAGAGAATGAATCTTAAGCAGGCTCTATGCTCAGTGCAGAGCCCGACACGGGGCTTGATCTAATGATGGATACATGTCATTCTACATTTGTCCAAACCCATCGGATATACACCACAAAGAGTGAATTCTAAGGTAAACTATGGACGTAGTGTGAAGATGTGTCAGTGTCGGTTCATCCTTTATAAAAAACATACCACTGGGGGTGCCTGGAAGGGGGAGTGGAGAGAGAGAGAGAGAGAGAGAGAGAGAGAGAGAGTGAGAGTCAGTCTCAAGCAGGCTCCACGCTGAGCACAGAGCCCAACATGGGGCTCGATCCCTGAACCCTGGGATCATGACCTGAGCCAAAATCAAGTGTCAGACACTCAAGCGAATGAACCACCCAGGTGCCCCCAGAGTGCCATATAGTTGGAATCACACAGTATGGACCTTTTCACATTGTTTTCTTTCACTTAGTAATATACATTTAAGGTTCCTCCATGTTTTTTCATGGCTTCAACAATATTTTTTCAGCACCGAATAATATTCCCCTGCCTGGACGGACCCCGGTTTATGTATCCATTCACCTACTGGAGGCCATCTTGGGTGCTTCCGAGTTTTGACAATTATGAACACAGCTGCTATAAACATCCATGTACAGGCTTTTGTGTGGACGTAAGTTTTCAACTCCCTTGGGTACATACTGAGAAACATGATGATCGGATCAGATGGTAAGAGTATGTTTAATTTAGTAAGAAGCTGCCAAACTGTGCTTCAAGGTGGCTGGAGCGTTTTGCGTTCCCACCGGCCGTGTAGGGAAGTTCGTGTTGTTCCAAGTCCTTGCCAACATTTGGTGTTGTTGGTGTTCTGGCTTTTGGCCATTCTCTCAAAGATGTGTAGTGGTATCTCATTACTGTTTTAATTTGCATTTCCCGGGGGACATATGAGGTGGAGCATCTCTTCACATGCTTACTTGCCATCTCTGTGGATCTTCCTACTTGAGGATTTTTGCATCTGTGCTCATGAACATATTGGCCTGTGGTATTCTTTTCTAAAAAAAATGTTTAACGTTTATTTTTGAGAGAGAGAGACAGAGTGTGAGCAGGGGAGGGGCAGAGAGGAAGACACAGGATCCGAAACAGGCTCCGGGTCTGAGCCATCAGCATAGAGCCCAACACAGGGCTCAAACTCACAAACCGTGAGATCATGACCTGAGCCCAAGTCGGACCTTCAACTGACTGAGACACCCAGGTGCCCCTGTGGCTTTCTTTCCTTGTAGCGCCTTTGTCTAGTCTTGGTATTAGGGTAATGCTGGTCTCATAGAATGAGTGAGGAAACATTCCCACTGCTTCTATCCTTTGAAAGAGACTCTAAAGACTTGGTATAATTTCTTTCTTAAATGTTTGGTAGAATACACCAGTGAACCTATCTGGGCCTGGTGCTTTCTGTTTTGGAAGATTATAATTACTGATCCAACTTCTTTAACAGATACAGGCTTGTTCAGATACTCTGTTTCTTCTTGTGTGAGTTTTGGAAGATTGTATCTTTTAAAGAATTGATCCACTGGGTCTAGATTATCAGATTTGCGGGCACAGAGTTGTTCAGGGTATTCCTTTATTATCTTTTCAGTTTCCATGGGATCTGTAGTGAATATCATTTCTGAGATTAGTAATTTGTGCTTCGCTTTTTCCTTGTTCCCATTTTAACCTCCTACTCTTTTTCTACCCTTTGTAGTTTTAACTAAGCATTTTATAGGACTCCATTTCCTCTCCTTTCTTAGCATATCAGTTATGCTTTTTTTTTTTTTTTTTTTACTTTTTTAGTGGTTTTCCTAGAGTCGGCAATTATACATTTACAACAAATCCAAGTCTACTTTCAAATATACCACACAATGTAGTAGGAGTACCTTAAAATAACAAAATAATCCCAATTCCTCCCTTTTACCTCTTCTAATATTGCTGTCATTCATTTCACTTATACATAAGCATACATAGGCATATACACTCATAAGATATACACAAGTATAGGTAATTGAGTACATTGTTGCCATTATTATTTTGAGCAAACTGTGATCTGTTAGGTGAATTAAGGATAAGAACAGTAAGAAATAAATGTAAAAAATAAAGTAAAATAATCTTACACCATCCATAAAAATCAATTGAAAAATGTATTAGGGGCACCTGGGTGGCTCAGTTG
The DNA here is from genome assembly GCF_016509475.1 of Prionailurus bengalensis. Lineage (NCBI taxonomy): Eukaryota > Metazoa > Chordata > Mammalia > Carnivora > Felidae > Prionailurus > Prionailurus bengalensis. The sequence continues at coordinate 10,786,088 of NC_057361.1, forward strand.
GTTGAGCATCCAACTTCGGCTCAGGTCATGATCTCATGGTTCATGGGTTCTGGCCCCACATCGGGCTCTGTGCTGACAGCTCAGAGCCTGGAGCCTGCTTAGGATTCTGTGTCTCCCTCTCTCTCTGTCCCTCCCTCACTTGTGCTCTGTCTGCCTGTCTCTTTCAGAAATAAATAAACATTAAAAAAAAACACAAAACTGGGGCGCCTGGGTGGCTCAGTTGGTTAAGCGGCCGACTTCGGCTCAGGTCATGATCTCATGGTTCGTGGGTTCAAGCCCTGCATCAGGCTCAGTGCTGACAGCTCGGAGCCTGGAGCCTGCTTCAGATTCTGTGTCTCCCCCTCTCTCTGTCCCTCCCCCACTTGTGCTCTGCCTCTGTCTCTCAAAACTGGATAAACATTAAAAAAAAATTAAAAACAAAAACAAAAACAAAACTGGGTGAGCCTGTATGGCTAACTGGGTTAAGCGTTCGACTTCAGCCCAGGTCATGATCTCTTGGTCCGTGAGTTTGAGCCCCGTGTCAGGCTCTGAGCTGTCAGCACAGAGCTGCTTCAGATTCTGTGTCTCCCTCTTTCTCTCTGCCCCTCCCTTGTTTGTGCTGTCTGCCTGTCTCTCTCAAAAATAAATAAATATTAAAAAAAGATTTTTTTTAAACGTATTAAAGACTTGGATGTAAGACCTGAAACCACAAAACTCCTAAAAGAAAACATAAGAGGTAAAAGCCTCTTGATATCAGTCTTGGTGAGGATTTTTTTAGATTTGACACCAAAAGCAAAGGCAACAAAAGTAAAATCAACAAATGTGACTACATAAAACAAAAAAAGCTGCTTACAGCAAAGGAAACCACCAATAAAATGAAAAGACAACCTACGGAATGAGAGAAAATATTTCCAAATCATATATCTGATAAAGGGTTAACAGCCAAAATACATAAGGGACTCCTACAGCCCAACAGAAGAAAACCTAATCTGATTAAAAATGAGAAGATCTGAAGAGACATTTTTCCAAAGAAGACAAACAAGTGGCCGACAGGCACATGAAAAAGCGCTCAACGTCACTCATCATTGGGGAAATGCAAGTCAAAACCACAGTGAGAGAGCATCTCACGTCTTTTAGAATGGCTTTTATCAAAAAAGTAAATAACACTTGTTGGTGAGGATGTGGAGAGAAAAGAACCCTTGTGGACTGTTGCTGGGAATGTAAACTGATGCAGCCACTCTGGAAAACCGTGTGGCGGTTTCTCAAAAAATTAAAAACAGATTTATCATATAATCCAGCAATCCCACTTCTGGGGATATAGCCAAAGGAAATGAAATTACTCTCTTGAAGACATATCTGCACACTAATAGTGTTCACTGCAGCATGATTCCTGGTAGCCAGAACATAGAAACAACCTATATGTCTACTGACAGATGAACACACAGTGGAATATTATTCAGCCGAAAAGAAGGAAATCCTGCCATATGCAACCACATGGATAAACCCTGAGGGCATTATGCTGAATGAAATAAGTCAGACAGAGAAAGACAAATACCACATGATCTCACTTATATGTGGAATTAAAAAGAACATCCCCAAACCCCTATAAACTCATAGATACAGAAAACAGATTGGCGACTGCCAAGAAGCAGGGGGTAGGGGGATGGGTGAAGGGCGAAATGGGTCAAAAGGTACAAACTTTAATCTCTACACCCAACATGGGGCTTGAAGTCATGACCCCAAGATCAAGAGTTGCACGCTCTGCTGAGCCAGCCAGGCACCCCTGAGAATAAATCTGGAAAGTTCTCATCACATGAAAAAAAATTTGTTAACTACGTGTGGTGATGAATGTGAGACTAAACTTACTATGGTGATCATTTTGCCATATACACATACATATATATATAATTATGCTGTATGCCTAAAACTAATGCAATGTTATATGTCAATTGTATCTCAATAAAAATTTTAACTTAAAAAAAAGTAAAAGTAAAACCAAAAAGTAAGACCTTTGTTGGAATTTAGATTCCAAAAGACGTAGCTGGATAGGTTAAAAAGCTATACTGTTGAATCATATATTATACACCTGAAACTAACATAACACTGTATGTTAACTACACTGGAGTTAAGCGAAATAAAAGGACATACTGTTAAATGACGGGTTTTATTTTCTGCTTTATAGTTGGGCCAAGTTTTCAAAGGATCCCATTTCGGAATTGTTTCTCAGCCCATGATTAGGCCTCATCCTCTTTGGCCTAAATGTCTCACGTGTGACTTAGCACACTGTATCACTTATCCATTCCCGTTTGGGTGGTTTGGTGGGATGTAATGTATCCACAGTGTTTCCCAAAGAACCTGACTTCTAACTTGGCAAAAATGAATGTACTCAGACATTCTGAATTTTGCCTCGGGGCAGACCAACTTTGAAGTCGCTCTTCGACTAATATATACAAATATTTTAAAGCAAGAGTGGGAATGCGAAGCATAACCTACTTCTCTTTCCTATAGAGATTCTATTGTATTTAAAATCTATTTTTACACCAGTTGGCATCCTGCTTTTTGGCCAAGTACTCGTCCTGCACATCCGACCTTGCGGAGGCCGGACAGATCGCACCATACTAGTGAAGAGAATTCCAAGTAGTTTGCAAAGCTTGCTGGCTCATTTTCCCATGATCACCTCCATCAAGCAGCCCCACCACCAGCTGGGAGAACAGAGATTTTCAGGACAGGTGGGATAAATGTTCTGAGAGGCTGTGCCCAGAGGAATGAGCAAATAGGAAATGTTTCTGAGCTACTTGAGTGTTTTAAAAAAAATGTTCCAGGGGCGCCAGGGTGGCTCAGTCCGTTAAGCATTTGACTTACGCTCAGATCATGATCTCGCCATTCATGAGTTCGAGCCCTTCCACCCCCCCTGTCGGGCTCTGTGCTGACAGCCCAGAGCCTGGAACCTGCTTCGGATTCCGTGTCTCCCCCTCCCTCTGCTCCTCCTCCACTCATGCTCTGTCTCTCTTTCTCAAAAATGAAAAATGTTAAAATTTTTTTTTAAAAGTTCCAGAATAAACAATCTTATCAAGATATGTAAAGAAAACGTTTAAAAACAACAACAAATTGCCAGTCATGTTTGAATTTGACACTATCACGTAAGATAGAAGCTGTCAGTGTTTTGTTCAAGAAGGAAATAAACCACTTAACATATCCATACTATCTTAAACAATGACATTGCATTAAAATAACCAAACCTTAGTTAAAAGAATTAAATAGTTTGGGGCACCTGGCTGGCTCAGCGGGTAGAGGACATGGCTCTTGATCTTGGGTCATGAGTTGGAGCCTCATGTTGGGAGTAGAGATTATAAATAAATAAACAAATAAATAACCAAACTTTGAAGTGAACAAAAATGCAAAAAATGTTTTTATTTTACCTCGACCGATTTCTCCTCTGATGCTCTTCCTTTCCCTGTGTGAGTCCAAGTTTCTGACTTGTATCATTTTCCTTCTGCCCGAACTCGTTAGCATTTCCTGCAAGGCAACAAATTTCCTCAATTTTTAGAAAAATTATTTTTTAATGTTTATTTATGAGAGAGAGAAAAACAGAGAGTGAACGGGGCGGTGGGGGGGGGGGGGCAGAGAGAGAGGGAGACAGAATCTGAAGCAGGCTCCAGGCTCCAAGCTGTCTGCACAGAGCTCAACGCGGGGCTCAAACCCACGAACTGTGAGGTCATGACCAGAGCTGAAGTCAGATGCTTAACCGACTGAGCCACTCAGGCGCCCCAAATTCCCTCAACTTTTATTTGAGAAAGTCTCCATTTCTCCTTCATGCTTGGAAGGTAACTTCACCAACTACAGAATTCGAAGTTGGTGGGATTTTCCTCTCAACGCTTTAAATATTTCATTCTACTCTCCTTGCTTGCCTGCTGAGAAGCTGGATATAATTCTTATCTTTGTTCCTCTATAGGTAAGGTGTTTTCTTCCTCTGACTTCTTTCTGGAATTTTCTATCTTTGATTTTCTGTCATTTGAAAATGATCTGCCAAGGTGTGGTTTTGTTTTGTTTTTGGCATTTATCCTGCTTGGTGTTCTGTGAGCTTTCTGGGTCTGAGGTTTGGGGTCTGACATTGATTCATTTGGCGTCTAACACAAAAATGACGGAAATTCTCTACCATTATTGTTGCCAGTCTCTCTCCTGTTCCTTTCTTTCTTCTCCTTCTGGTATTCCCATGTGTATCTAACACGTTTTGAAGTTAGTTGTTCCCCACTTCTTGGATATTATGTTCTGGGTTGTTCTTTTTTCCCCCAGTCTTTGTTCTCCGCTTTTTGGTGTTCAAGGAGTCTATTTTTTTAAAGTTTATTATTTTGAAAGAGAGAGAGAGGGGGCACAAGTGACAGAGGGACAGAGAGAGAGAGAGAGAGAGAGAGAGAGAGAGAATATCAAGCAGGCCCTGCACTGTCAGCACAGAGCCCGACGTGGGGCTTGAACTCCTGAACTGTGAGATCATGACCTGAGCAGTAGTCAGAGGCTCACCCGATTGAGCCAGCCAGGCGCCCCTCAAGTGAGCCTGGTGATACATCCTCCAGCTCAGAGATGGTCTTCCTCAGCTGTGTCCAGTCTACTAATAAACCCACTAAAGCCGCTTCATCTGTGTTCCGGTGTTTTTGATCGCTAGCATTTCCTCGTGGTTCTTTTTCAGGATTTTCCCCTGCTGACGTTGCCCATCTGTTCCTGCGTGCTGTCTCTCCATCAGAGCCTGTGCATACGAACCACAGCTGTCTTGAATTCCTGGTCTGACAATTCCACCACTCCTGCTACGTCTGGTTTGGGTGGTTGCTTTATCTCTGCAAATCGTCCTTTCTGTCCTTTGCCACGCCTGGTCCTTTGTTCCTGATAGCTGGACATGGTGTGCCAGGTAAAAGGAACCGCCGTAAACGGGCCTTTGGGGGATGCGCTGGCGAGGACAGGGGGGTGGGGCTAGGAGGGCTGCAGTGAGGTTCTGAAAATACCCCGGCAGGGTAGGCTCTGGTTAACTAGCTTCCCCTGCGGGCAGGCAGGCCCTGCTGCGAAAAACAGCCTTGGCTTAGTTCAAAAATGCTTCCTTTCCGCCTCTCCCTGCCGGAAACCTGATTTTCTGCCACACGCCCTCTGGGAAATCTGCTCAAGCTCCTGGAGGTAAATCTCACGACCAATGTCTGGCCCTCGCCCCCGGAGCTGTCCACACTAGGCCTCCAGCAGTCCGTGTCCTCCCGTCCCGACACGGGTTCTCACGGACGCTTCCTTCCTCCTGGGGGGTCTCTGCCCGTGGAAAAGCCACCACTCGTGTTCACCTGCCTCCCCACCCCCCACCCCTCCCCTTTCTTACGGAGCCTAGAAGACACGTTGATTTTTTCAGTCTGTTCAGCTTTTTACTTGTTTTTAGGATACGCTGGTGACTCCCAAGCTCCTTACGTGGGGAACCGGGCTCTGCCAGTTTTAAGTCTCCACAAACCAGCGAATGAAAGGTTTACACTCACATCATTTACAAGTCCATTAAGGCCACAAGACTGACTCAAACAAGCAGCAGTCCCCGCCACCTTCGTTGCACACCTGATTCCGCTCCCCAGAGGCCAGCAGGTGGTTAGAGGTGCTCTGGAGGAGATAAAGGCGAGAGAGAGAGAGAGAGAGAGACAGAGACAGAGAGAGAGAGAGAGAGAGGAGGAGCGCCTCCCTGATGGAGGGGCTGAGGTTTTCAAGATAGAGAGGACGACATGTGGATCAAGGAGGGAGGGAGTGATTTATGTGGGTACATAGAGGGCAAGCTGTCCGGACAAGGAAATGAACACACAATCCTGGGGGCAGGAGGGATACCCCAGGGGGCCTTGTTGCAAGCAGATTCTGATTCAGTGGGTCTGGGGGCGGGGGGAGGACTCCAGACGGCTTTTCCAGTGGGTTCCCAGTAGGTGCTGATGCCGCTGGCCCAAGGAGGCACACTTTGAGTAGCAAGCTTCTAGAAAGAGGAGCTCGGTGGGGCCAGAGCAAAAAGAGAGAGGGGCAAGGAGACTGAACCGGGGTCAGAAGGTGAATAGGGGACCAGACCTGGCGGTGCAGTGAGGGCCGCTGGAGGAGGGGCAGAGCTGTCGCCCGGAATGACATGAAGCAGAGAAAAGCATCTTGGACGCATCTGCGTCGGGGCCTTGCTGAGAAGAGCTCGCAGGGGGCGGAGGCGGGTAGGAAGCCGCCAAGTGAATCCAGATGAGAGAGGGCGGTCCTTCCGACTCAGCGGCCGCGGGACTGGGGGTGGGGGGCTGCGGCGCCCCCCGGATCCGTGATGGATTGGCAGGGGGAGCGACAGGGGGCTGCGGGCAGGTTGCCGGCTCTGCCCCATCCGTCCTCTCCCTGCAGACCCCCCGCCTCCCCGGCCAAGCCCCGTTGGTCCTCATTGCTGTCACTGCCTGCGAGCAGGTGGTGTTCCTGAGAGATGCTCCGACCCGGCTGGGCCTTTGCAAAGACCTCGCGGTTACCTGCGGCGTCCCCAGCCGGGCGGGAAGAGCCTCCGGAAACTGGCCCTTTCCCCCGCTTCTGGGCCACCACTCCCCTCCACGAAGCCTCACTCGGGCCCCACACTTGCTAGGGAGCAGGGAGAGCCGTGGGGTGTTCGCCAATCTGGCCGGCTGCCCTGACACCAACCCGGGTGTCTCCCGTTCAAACACCTGCATCCGCTGTCTTATAGGTACTTAAGCAAATCACTGGAAACTTCCCTTCACTGGTCCGCTACTGTCGTACCACATGGCTTCCCTCCGTGCCACTCAAGGTGGATGGAGTCCGTGGCCCAGTGGCATCAACATCACCTGGGGGCTTGATAGAAATGCAAGTTCCTGGGCCTCACCCCAGACTGCTGAATCGGAATCCGGCGGTAGGGCCCAGGAACCCCGTGTTCTAGGGGGCTCCCCAGGTGATTCTTGTTGAAGTCTGAGAGGTAGGGAATAACACCAAACCTCAAACTGAACATCAGTAGGTCCCGGTGCCATGTTTGAGAAAGCGGGTGTAGCCCAGTGGGCTCAACCCTGGCTGTACATCAGGATCATCTGCAGAGCTTTCAAAAAAAGATACCCGTGCCTGGGCCTCCACAGCCAGCAGTTCTGATGTACTTGGCAGGAGCAGGGCCCAAGGGAGTCTAACTTGCAGCCGGGTCTGGGAATCTTGGGAGCTTGGCAGATGGCCCTACATTCTGTTTCCCACACCCAGCTGCATTTCCTGTCCCTCGCTGGTCACTCTACCTGAGGGGTGTCCCTGCCATCTCCATATTGCCAAATCTACCCATTCAAGGAACAGACCGAGTCCAAATCAAGCTGCTCCTCAAACTGGTCTCCGATTCTCTTTCGGTTTCCTGAAGCCACATGGGCACCTGTAGCCAAATAAGACTCCTGCGTTGCTCTCTTTGTTAAAATGAGGCCTCGTTCAGCGAACTAGTGGTTCTCAAAGTGTGTCCTATGGCATATTCGTGTTCCGGCAGACACGAATGCCCATTTTGTGCAACAACTGGTCTTTGGTCAACACATAAAACTTGGGAAATATTACGCACCAGATGATTTCTGCACCTCACTCTTTGGGTTTTCCTCCCGTCCCCACACTATCCTTTCTCAGTCTTCTTTGTTTGTTACATTTTCTTCCATGCAGTTGAAATTCACAGAACACAAAAGCAGCCATCTTGAAGTGAACGATTCCGTGGCATTTAGCACATTCACGGCGCTGGGCCACCACCACCTCCATCTAGTTCCAGAACTACATTTTCATCGCCTCAAAAGTAGTCACTCCCCATTTCTACCCAACCCCCAGCCATTAGGCATGTTACTTCTTTTTACTTTGAATCGATTTGCCCATCAGAAAATTGAGGATCACGCTTCATCAGGTTGTTAGAAGAAACAAGGCAGGTAATTTGTGTAATTGGCCCAGCACTACGTATGCTGGGCACCTGACAAAGGTCGGATCCTCACTTGGCTTTCCCTTCAGTCCTGTCATACTCGTGTTCAAGAGGTCAGATTTCATGGCACTTTGGCTTTGTAAATGCCTCCTTTAGAAAAATAAAAATAGGGGCGCCTGGGTGGCGTAGTCGGTTAAGCGTCCGGCTTCAGCCAGGTCACGATCTCGCGGTCGGCGAGTTCGAGCCCTGCGTCGGGCTCTGGGCTGATGGCTCAGAGCCTGGAGCCTGTTTCCGATTCTGTGTCTCCCTCTCTCTCTGCCCCTCCCCCATTCATGCTCTGTCTCTCTCTGTCCCAAAAATAAGAAATAAATAAACGTTGAAAGAAAAATAAAAATATATCTTCCCCCTTTGGAAGGTGATGCAAGGGTAACGGGTATAAATATGATCACCAAAAACCAATATTACGTTTCTATTTTTATTTTAAAGTTTTTTTTGGAATTATTTTAGATTATAGAAAGGTTGTAAAGATCACAGAGATCCTGTACTTCTTCACCCAGTTTCCCATATTAACATTTTACACAACCATGGCAGAAGTTGACATTTGTCAAGACTAAGAAATTAACATTGGCACATTCCTGTTAAATAAATAAAACTATAGACTTCGGGGCACCTGGGTGGCTCAGTCGGTTGATCATCTGACTCAGTTTCGGCTCAGCTCATGATCTCGTGGTCTGTGAGTTCGAGCCCCACGTCGGGCTCCGTGCTGACAGCTAAGAGCCTGGAGCCTGCTTCAGTTTCTGTGTCTCCCTCTCTCTCTCTCTGCCCCTCCCCCGCTTGCTCTCTCTCTCTCTCTCAAAATAAATAAATACACTGACACACACACACAAATAAAACTACAGGCTTTATTTGGATTTCACCAGTTTTTCCATCAATATCCTTTTTCTCTTCCAGGGTCCAATCCCGGATCCCACATGGCAATTAGTTGTTGTCATGTCTCCTGAGTCTCCCCTGTGACAGTCTCTGTCCTTGCTTGTTTTTCCTAACTCTGAGGGTTTTGAAAAGCGCTGGTCAGGCATTTTGTAGACTGTCTCTCAGTTTGGGTTTATGTGATGTGTTTCTCATGATGAGACTGGGGTTACGGGTTTTGAGACTACTGTAGAGGTGAAGTGCCCCTTCTCGTCACATCAGATCCCATCAGGTAGCACAAGGTACCACAGAACTTATTACTGGTGATGTTAACTTTTGAGCGCTAGGAGACAGTGAACTGAAAGTTGTACTTTTTCCCTTTCTATCCTCTGTCACGGGTTTAGCCCCCACTCAGTGGGGAAGGGAGAGTATGGGCCACCTTTTGGAAGGGGCAATATCTACGGATCTTTGAAATTCTTCCGTAAGGAAGGCTTGTCCCTTCTCATTTATTATTCGCTCCTTTATCAGTATGGACTCGTGTGTCTTTCTTTTCTCCGTGGCTTACAATCCGATACTATGTTATATATCTGTGCTCAAATTGTTCCAGTTTGCCCACGGGGAGCTCCTTCAGATCGGCTCCCATGTCCCTTGGACATGCCCCAATCCTTCCCTGCCCCCATCCCAGTATATTCACTTTTGATGTAAAATGTGGTTTTCTGCCTCACCCATCCACTGAAACTGCTCTAAGGTCTTTTAGATTACAACGGTCTCTAGATGGTGAGGCCAAAGTCTACTCTTACCAGACCTTTCTGTGACAATGCTCTTCATCTCTTTCTTTCAAAGTGCATGTGATTTTCCAAAAACTTGCTATGGCATGTTCAAACACAGACCATGCTAGAGAAAAGAGCATACTCAACCTCCGTGTACCCATCTCCCAGCTTCAATGGTTCTCAATGTTGTGTTCACCTTGTTTCACGGGTCCCCTCTCCTGCGCTCTGCCACTGGAACCCTTCAGAAGGAATCCCAGGCATCCCACGAATTCAGCTGTAAAGAGTACAGTGTCTTTAACAGGTCAGAACTTTAAATAAACAAACAAAACAAAACCAAACATAAGCACAGAACTATTACACCTAACAAAATAAACAATTCTCTAATATCCTCTAGCAGTTCATATTCAAATTTCCCAAGCTTTTAAAAAAGTTTTTTTAATGTTTATTTATTTTTGAAAGGCAGAGTCCGAGTGGGGGGGGGGCAGAGAGAGAGGGAGACACAGAATCCCCAGGTTCTGAGCTGTCAGCACAGAGCCCGACGTGGGGCTCGAACCCACGAACCGTGAGATCATGACCTGAGCTGAAGTCGGACGCTTAACCGACTGAGCCATGCAGACGCCCCAAGAGTCAGTATTTTAAAAAAAATTTTTTTTAATGTTTATTTACTTTTGAGAGACAGAGACAGAGCGCGAGCAGGGGAGGGGCAGAGAGAGAGACACAGAATCCGAAGCAGGCTCCAGGCTCCGAGCTGTCGGCATGGAGCCCGACGCGGGGCTCGAACTCACGAACCGTGAGAACATGACCTGAGCCCGAAGTCAGTTGCTTAACTGACTGAGCCACCCAGGCGTCTCAGTCTGTATTTTTGATGTAGACCCTCTCCACTGACTGGCAGGATGTCACGGGATGCCCTGTGAGCTCTTCACACTCTGTCCCAAATGGAATTAGTTCTTCATCCCAAACTGCCTTATTGTTTTCTTTACCTCAGTGACTAGAACTGCCAAGACAGAAACCCGAGCCATCCCAGACTTTTCCTCACCTGCCCCCAAGTCGCTGAGCCGCAGAACTTTCTACCCTCAATATCTCAAGCGTGTCCCCTTTTCTTCCAGCTGCCACAGCCTCGGTTCTAAAATTCAAAGAGCACAAGTGCACCATCCAGGGTCACACATTCTCAAGCAGAGCCTGGACTGGAAGCTAACCCCGTGCTCCAGCATGGAATAAGCTGGAATCTTGCTGAGGGCCGTCGGCGGCTCCAGATTCTTTGCTGTGCTCCGGATATATTGTGCTTTACCCATATTGTGAATAAGGTTGTAGAGGCCGACTTCCACAGGGTGAAGCGGCCCAGAGTGGGGAGCTGGGGAGTCAGAATATTCGGGTTTCGCACCCACATCCGCCACTGAAAGCGGACTTGGTGAAGGTGGTTAATTTCTCTGTGCTGTTTCCCCGCGTCCACGACAGGAATGCTATTCCTTCACTCTTCCGAAATCCCCAAAGCCTCGGAAACTGGCAGGCGTGCGTGGGTTTTAAATAATGTTTGGCAGCTCGACCCGAGCCGACTGTAAGGATTTGATGCCGAAGGCCGATCTGAACGGACCTGAGGGTATTTCTGGTCTCTACTTCTCCCACCGAGAATACTACTGACAACTGTCTGTGAAGAGAGGCTGCTGGCCTGGCCCGCTGGGACAAGTTCTACGACATGTTGTACTTTGCCAAAGTACAGCAATGTCTGTGTTCTGCGACACACCTGAAGGAAGGGTGTTGGAAAACAGGCCGGGCAGCTGAAACGGCTACTTCACGGGTCTGTCACATAGGTTAATTGCTACAGAAATGAGCATTCGTAAAGCAGTTAGAAAAGCGCGTGCCCGGAGTAAGCCCTGTAGAAGCGTTTGATGAACGCTTCACGTGATGGCTAACCCTATGAATGAAGTGAAAGATTAACTCTTTTAATTTTTTTTTAACATCTATTCACATTTGAGAGACAGAGAGAGACGGAGCGCAAGCGGGGGAGGGGCAGAGAGAGAGGAAAACACAGAATGTGAAGCAGGCTCCAGGTTCCGAGCTGTCAGCACAGAGCCCGACGCGGGGCTTGAACCCACGAACCGAGAGATCATGACCTGAGCCGAAGTCGGACACTTAACCGACTGAGCCACCCAGGCGCCCTGAAAGATAAGCTATTTTATGTCAGAAGAGACTTTGAGGAATTCGGGGGCTTCGTCAAAGCGGGGTTCCTACCATGGCTCTTCTGTTGGAAAGAAATTAAGTATCAGAGAGACCGAAAAACGCCTTTTGAATGGCAGTCCTGTCCTCACCGTGCTCAGAACCAACCAGTTTTGAAACTGGTGTGGATCACGTCCACGCAGGCTTCTTGGTTTTAGTACATACATGTGCCTCCAGAGTACGTAGGTTTTTTTAGAACCAAGGATGATGATCCAGCCCCGAATGTCAACAGTGCGGAGGCTGAGAAGCCCGGCCCTTCCCCTCTTGTCCCCACTCTTCCTCCCCTTCTTCCTCCCCCTCCCTTCCTTCCCCTGGCCTGCCGGCTCTTGCAGGGCCTACAGTGCACGAGGGGCAGTTATCGTCACCGCACACCACACACCGCACACCAAACTTTGCTGAACAGACCCACCAACAGATCGTGGGTCCCTCCCAGACCCCAAGGCAAAGCGTCCATTGGAAGAGCTGCCGGGGAGCCCTCTCTCCGCATTTGAGAGGTTTCACACCCGGAACTTCCTGGGGCACTCGCAGTTTTTGAAGGCAGGGAATACACGTCGACGCTTCCCGAGCATTTAGCGTGTGGCCTGCACTCTGTTGGACAGGCACGAACTCCAACGTGGTCTTCGCACGGACCCGGGGGCGGGGGGGGGGGGGGGGGGAGGTGGGCATCACCGATACTCATGCGTGTGACAAAGTGACTCGCCCGCACAGGCAGCAGCGTTCGCAAAGCCAGCGGGGGCCGGCCCGCCCCGCGGCTCCTCTGGGGGAAGCCATCGAGACCTTTGCAGAGAGAACAGTTCACTCCCCGAGAGCTAAGCTGCTCCATTCCAGGCTCGCTTTGTATTTGTGCCCGAGCCACACTTCTTGTCTCTTTAGGATTTGAAATTTTAGTCATGTGCCACCTCAGGGGAAGTTAATTCTGATTTTTGTTGGCGGGACCCAAGCACAAATCACAACTCCAGAAATACAAGGAGAGCCCGGAAAAATAGGCAGCTGGGCTGAGGAAAGTAACACACTGCTCTCAGCGCAGGGGCTGAACCGTGGAGCTAAGTGTTCTTCGGGACAGACCTGTCGATATTAAATCTTTTCCCCCAACCTCTGATGGATGTGCTCATCTTCTCAGGTCAACACGGGCTCACCCAGGCAACGCGCTGTAATAACTTATTGAAAAGGCAGCTGGCGTTTATAAACAGACTGTTCCATCAATTTTTAGATTTTCGTCCTCAGAAATGTATTCTCTTCTCAAAGCAGTATTTGCTATACGTAGTAAGAACTCGATGACACCTCTTCTGCAACACAGGATCTGCAGAGGTGAGCAGGTTGGGGGATTATTGTTCTTTGCTGTCAATTCTGGGTGACATTCAAGCTCTGTAGAGATGACGAGATAACCAGAGGTCAGAGAGGTATTCTCATTCCATTAGAGCAGGGGTCGCCAAACTACCGGCCACAGGCCAAATCTGGCCCGAGGCCCGTTTTTATAAATGAGGTTTTATTGGAACACACCTACACCCATTTGTTTACTTACCGTCTATAGCTGCTCTCATGCTGCAAGGGCACAACCGAGTAGTTGCCAAGCAGTGGACTGCAAAGCCGGAAGCGTTAACTCTCTGGTCCTTTACGGAACACGCCCGCTGACCTCCACGTTGCCCAGAAGCGCGATCTGTCCCGCTGGATCATTTTCAGTGGGGGCTAACGGGAGCTCGAGCAGGGGAGGACGTCTGACCCATTTAAGGCATCTGTGTTGAAGTTCAGTTGGGTTAAGGAGAGAAGGACAGAAGAAAATAGAAAAAGGCAAAAACAAAAACAAAAACAAAAAGGGGCGCCTGGGTGGCGCAGTCGGTTAAGCGTCCGACTTCAGCCAGGTCACGATCTCGCGGTCCGTGAGTTCGAGCCCCGCGTCGGGCTCTGGGCTGATGGCTCAGAGTCTGGAGCCTGTTTCCGATTCTGTGTCTCCCTCTCTCTCTGCCCCTCGCCCATTCATGCTCTGTCTCTCTCTGTCCCAAAAATAAATAAACGTTGAAAAAAAAAAAAAATTTTTATAAAAAAAAACAAAAACAAAAAAAACCCCAACCAAACCAAAAACCAAAAAACACTAGGCAGTGGCAAAAAGAGGACTTTAATGAACCGAATATTAACCTCAAAACCAAGTATTATCTACATGAAATCATCACTTTAGGCCAAAAGAAAATCTTTCATGTCGGCGACAGTATCCGTCTCGCCGACTTCAAGCGGCCGACGTGTTACCCCTGTGGTGGGCCCCCTGGGACTTTGGTGAACGTGCCTTTTTCTCGGGCTGAGAGACATTTCCCTGAGAAGATGCGCGGGAGGGGAAGGGGGTGATGGCTGGGCACACTGCGCCCCGGGCTCAGAACTTGAGCGGAATGACCGGCCAGTATTTGGGCTGCTTCCTGTCACAGTGCTTGTCGAAGCTCAGCTGCACGGCGGCCTCCATGGCCTGGATCTTGGCGGCGCTGTCCCCGTACAGGCGCTTCATCTCGGCCTGGCGCCGCTCGCCGGGCCTCTCGGAGGGGGGCTCCACCGAGCGCCGGGTGCCGTAGTACAGGCCGTGGTCGGCGTTCACGTAGTCGTCCAGGCGCTGGGCGTCCAGCTGCTGCTGCCGCCCTGAGAAGGAAGGGACACGGGGGACCGGGGTGAGCTCGGGGACGCCCCGCGGCCTGCGCCCGCCGAGTCGTCCATAGGCCGAGGAGGCGCCCGCACACCGTCACCCCCGTGGTTAGGGGAACGCATCGGTCGCTCGCCCGCTCGCCCGGGAGGCAGATGCTGCCGGAAACGGCAAAAAGCCGCCGGGAAACGTGTCACCCGACACCATCAAACCTCTGCACGGAGCCCGGCAGATCCAGCTCGCTCGCTCTCTCTCTCGCTCTCTCTCTCTCTCTCTGTCACGTTCGAGGCCTGCCCACATCCCGGCCAGCTAGGACTGGCTGGTGCAGCTCGCCTGGTTTCCCACTCCCCCAGGCCAGCAGGGAAGTGAAGTGCTTTCTGGCAAGTCCAGGGCTGCAAGAAGTAATACTTCCGCCCACAAAGGAGGCGCTGGGGGAAAAAGTACGGATTTTAGGCAAACCGCAAAAGAGCAAGTGCTGGTAACCACAGAATCGCAGCGACGATCCGCGATCCTTCACACCCGTCCAAAGCACAGGGCACACCAGGCAATGAAGTCAAACGACTCGGCGCTTGCTCGAGGCAACCGGGCCAATCAAGGGCAATTCTGCCAACGGAAGGGAGACCTGACGTCTAATCTTCCTGCTGTATTCACAGATGTGCAACAGCGCGGGGACCGCCTCGGTATGGGATTTGACTTTCCACTTCACAGGTTTAGGCTAAATTTCAAGTGATAAAGGGATCTGCTTTTAACCCTACTGTTTCTTTCTTTTCTTTCTCTCTCTCTCCCTCCCACCTCTCCTACCTTCCTTTCTTTTAAGACCAAGACTGCGCTCGCAACAAGAGAGTATGAGTTGGGAGTGGGGAAGGCAGAGAGAGAGGGAGAGAGAATCCCAAGCAGGCTCTGCATGGACAGTGCAGAGCAGGATGCGGGACTCGAACTCATGAACCATGAGACCATGACCTGAGGGGAAATCAGGAGCCAGATGTTTCACTGACTGTGCCACCCAGGTGCCCCTGGTCCTACTAATTTAACTGGATTCTTGTAAAGTAAGAAATTAAATTATACTCTCCCCTCTATTTTTACTAAAATGAGTCCTAATATCAGAACGGTTATTCTTATGTAAACAGAAATAATAAAAACACATCAATGAAACAATGATGCATATGGTAACATTTGGCCCACCGACACATTTTTGTAAGCAACTGTCGAGAACAGAGAAACAGAGTAGAAGGCACCCATCTGTAGCTACTACTGCTACCAAGACAAATGCTACTGAATAAGGAGTGAAGATAGTTGTAGGGGATAAATGATATAAATCATTCTTTCCTTGTTAAAAAAAAAAAAAGTAGCAGAATAAAACCTTAGTATATAGGAGGGAACCCAAAAGTGAGCAGCAAGATAGATCTGTGGCTAGGCAGTCACACTCCTAAGCCCGTTCTTCATAAACATCACCCTGGAGCTGGGGAGAAGGAGTTCTGGAAACTTGGAAACACCATAAAATGCACAGTCACTTCTGACGTAGCACATCTGCGGTTTCTTTCTTTCTTTTTTGTTTTTTTAAATGTTTATTTATTTTTGAGACAGAGACACAGCATGAATAGGGGAGGGGCAGAGAGAGAGGTAGACACAGAATCTGAAATGGGCTCCAGGCTCTGAGCTGTCAGCACAGAGCCCGACGTGGGGCTCGAACTCACAGACTGTGAGATCATGACCTGAGCTGAAGTCGGACACAACCGACTGAGCCACCCAGGCGCCCCTCTGCGGTTTATTTCTTATACGAGGAGGTAATCTACGCAGATGCCAGATGACCCTCAAGGAAGTAAATGCAACGTAAGTAACTGTTACCTTATCCACAGAAAGAGATGCCATTGTCTTACTGTGAAGTGCAGAACTAAACCGAAATATTGGCGTAATGCGCACATGAGTGGGAGGTCAGTAAGCATTTGCTTCTCAGTTTTGGTCTTTCTGTCAAGTCTGAAACATTAGGATGTAAGTGTTCAGCTCTCACGGGTGTTTAGTCCTGCCCTCCAAGGACTGCACTTCTGAACGTGTGGCATTTCCACATTAGCCAAGGACAACAGATTCCCTCTGCTACCTATGGGAGCCTTGGGTGAGTTACCAATCCTTGAGCTTGTTTCGTTGTAGGCCCAGAGCAAACAATCCCGTGGGGGGGGAGGGGGTGCTGTGGGGGCCCCAGAGCCTGTGCATCTAGAGGAAAGAGATTCCCAGGCCACAGTCCTTTTACTTTCCGATTTGTCCCAGGACTGTAATCAGCTTTCCTGACAGATCTAGTGACACAACAGATGTTCAACTTCCTGTCTAAATCAGAGTCTTTGCGTTTAGAATTTTTTTAAATGTTTTTATTTATATTTGAGAGGGAGAGGGCACAAGTGAGGGAGGGGCAGAGACAGAGGATCTGAAGCGGGCTTTGCACTGACAGCACGGAGCCCAACGTGGGGCTCAAACTCACGAACCGTGAGATCATGACCTGAGCTGAAGTTGGACGCTTAACCGAGCCACCCAGGCGCCCCACATTTATAAGGTTTTTTTTTTTTTTAGAGTTTACTTATTTTTGAGAGAGAGAAAGAGACAGCGTGCGAGTAGGGGAGGGGCAGAGAGAGGAGGAGACACAGAATCCAAAGCAGGCTGCAGGCTCTGAGCTGTCAGCAGACAGCCCGATGTGGGGCTCGAACCCACAAACCATGAGATCATGACCTGAGCCGAAGTCGGAGGCTCAACCGACTGAGCCACCCAGGTGCCCCCCGCATTTAATCAACATTTAATCATTTAATTAACACCAGGATCCTCGCTCTCTTAGCAAGCGTTGCTCTCTGCCGCTAGGACATGTGAATTTCACCTTCCTACTTTTGCATCTTTCTCTTTTCCTTACGACTGAACGTGGTTCCAATTATGGTCCTTTGTGCTTCTCTTCTGACCAAAACTATCTTGCAGAGAGTAAATCAGTAGAACAATTCTACATCGAGATGTTTTCTCTTATCGTTGACATCTGTAGATGAAACACTGTTAATCCGAACTGACCGCAGCCGCCCAATCAACATAGCCAGTGCAACTTCCCCAGTTCACACTTGGCATGTGCTCATGGGTCACCATCACAGGGTTTCAGTTAATGAAGCTCACAGTGTAAAAGAATAAAAAGCACAGCCATTCTCAATTCTCTACGTGTACCTCTTTCCCGTTCAGGTTTCCTTAGGAAAATTTGAGGCTCAGGCCTTGTCGCCTCTCTGCCTCACAAGAGGCTCAGAGCTTTCCCGGTTTCCGGCATGGCGGGCAGTTGCCCTACAACATAGACCCAAGGGGTGGGAAGCCTGTCCCCTCCACTGACCGGCTAGTGCCAAAACCTGCCCGTGGGAGTCGCGTCTGGGGAAAGGACACTGTCGCCTTCACACACATCCCCATTCCTAGCCCCGGGAGGACACAACGCCTGACACAAGGTAGGTGCTCAGGAAATGACTGCTGAGAGAAAGCCTGGACACAGGCCATACAGTATTTTTTGTTAACAGCTATTTCTTCCAGATTCTGTTAAAGAAAAATGATGACAACCCAGGGACAGAGAAACGGATGCTCAAATCTCAGCTGGACAGAGCCCCTCTCCCGGAGGTTCCTCAGAGTCTCCATGGCAGACGTGGGGGGAGACAGGGGCACCAATGAGTTGGGGTCTGATCTTGTTCCTTTACATCTGAGTCCCTGTGCCTCTACTTAGTTAAATGATTACAAAAAAAAAAAAAAAAAGTCCTAAGTCTAGACTACCAATGTGAAAATCAGTCCGCTTAAAACCAAATGCACTGAGAGGGGCCAGACACTGGAAGCCCCAGCTAGCATCTGCAAGTACTTTAGTGTTCACGGACTTCGGGGGGCCAAGCAAACTTTAGAATGGAATATACGCGTCTGAAGGCATCGCTCATTCTGTTTTTATTTATTGCTTCCTTCCTCCCTATGAAAGAAAGGATTCTCAGTCACTAGCAGTTTTTCTTCCTGTCAAAACAAGGTGAGGGCTCAACCAGATGGAGAATCATCTGACGGAAGCAGAACATCACACTTCAGACATAACTGAACAGGTGCCTTGTCGTGGAGAAGTCAGTCGTTTTTTTCCCTAGAAACAGCTGTGAGACTGCATGTTACCCAGTGCTTTTTCCTTATAGGCTGTTCAGCCATGGGAATTTGTTTGAATAGAAATCAGAGTATCTGTCTAGATTCCAGCTTTAAAACAGGGTTATAGTGGGCTAAACAGCATCCCCTCCAAATTCACACCTACAAGGAACCTGAGAACATGACCTTCTTTGGAAATAGGGTCTTTGCAGATATAATTGAGGCTCAAGATGGGATCGTACTGGATTAGCGCGGACCCTAAACCCAATGAAAGTGTCCTTATGAGAGACAGAAAAGGACACACAGAGACATGGGGGGAAACCATGTAAACATGGAGGTAGTTGAACTATGCTCCCACAAGCCAGTGAATGCCAGGAGCTACCAGAGCTGGAAGAAGCAAAGTCCCAGAAACTTCTGGAGGGAGTGTGGTTCTGCTAACGCCTTGGTTTCAGACTTCTAGCTTCCAGAACTGTGAGAATAAATTTCTGTTGCTTTAAGCCACCCAATGTATGGTAACTGGTTACAGCAGTCCCAGTAAACGAATATCACGGTTAATACACACAGAGGGTTCAAACAAGAAAAACGGTAACATCCTGTTAAGGAGAAACGCTACTGGATCCCATCTGGGTTCAGGATATCAATCTGTAAATTCGTCCCCCTCAATCTGTAAATTCGCATGAGGTTAGCCAATGTGGACTTAGTCTACAAAGGAAAACAAAATCATGAGAAGGGACTTAGATTTTAGAAGACCGGACACAGGAAAACATCCATTCAGTATTCCACAGATAATTAGCCCAAAGGCAGAACATTTTGGAGGACAAAGCACTAAGATGAGTGTGGGAGAATGTTATTTTTCCTCAGTTTTCTGGGATAAGCAAGGCTTTCTGGTTGTACTCTCTGCTATGCTGCCAGAATTAATGATTTTAGCACAAGTGCGCGAAAGCACAGACTTGATTTATGTCATGAATGACTCATTTCTGGCTTGTCAGCAACACGCCCGGAACACAGGTGCTTGCCAGCAGACCTGGAGCCGTTTCCGATGGGTCTGCACCCTCGCCTCACATCCCTCTCTCCATGACAAATGAAGTCAGTGAATGATTACCACTTTCACTTTTAGGATAAAAGTGCATTTCCGTCCCTCCCTTCTACTTTTCTGCGGTACGGTGCTCAGTCGGTGTGGTTCCACACTTTAATCTCATCCACCAAAGCACAGCAGCTCGCTAAGTCCTGGGCTGTACGTTTCGCCATACGCTCCCGGTTTTCCACAGAAGGGTCGACTGAGGGCGACCGGGATGGGGTTCCAGCTGACTGAAGGTTCGGGACGAAAACTGGCGTCTGAACCTTCCAGCTTCGGTGGACCCAACACGGAGCAGAGGTCTCCCGGCAGGTGTCTAAAAGCACCTGGCCCTGTGGTCAGAAGAGCACCTGGCGTGCTAAGAGGGGAGTGGATGTACCCCCCTTTCTTCCTCTCACCATCCCAGCTGACCCCATCCCTCAAAGCCTAGAGCACGCTCTATTTTCCACCACTTCCCCCGAAGCTTCTCCTCTGACAGCTGACTTCACTGGCTCTACCCCATCACTGCCAAAGTGCCTGTGGACCACACACAGACAGCTCTTCTAGGAATCAGTTTTAGTTTGATTTCGTCTCCTCTTCTCAACTGAGTGTAAGCTCCTTCTGAACGTGTCTCGGTTTTGACCCAGCAGCTACCCAGAAAACACAGGGGATAAGAGCTGGTAGGCTCAAGCCCGAGACAACAGGGGCCGTACGGCGTTTGTGTCAGAGGGCCGTCTCCCCCCACTGGGAATAACATTCCCGCATTCTCCTTCTAAGTATTAGGACTATAGCCTTGCAGTCTCAATTGGTAGTTATTTATGACTTCAACGGGATACTTTTCTTAACCTAACAATAAGCCTTTTTTTCCTAAGAAATAATTGGAAACACAGCTGACCTTCCAAACTCCACAACTGTCTACTTTCCCATAAGCATTGTTATCATTGAAGTTTTGAATAACGGAAGTATCTCGTTAGGAAATGACATCTAACAATCAAAAGTATGTCTGTTCCCACTGCACACTTCTTTATTTATCCTAATTTTTCGGTTACCATTAAAATGTTAGAGATTATGTGGAAGAGCAGTCATCACAAACAAGAACATGCTCTCCAGTACGAAGGATTTTATTCTAAGAAAATATTAAATAAGACTCAGATGATGATGATGAATGATAGAACATACATGTTCTCGTGGAGGTGAATACTACTGAAAAACAAAGTCTTTCAAGTTTACCCATGCTTTTTCCTGCTAGTGCTATTTCATAAAATTCTGTTCTCTCTAGATGATCCATATTCAAAGCTGAATTAGCCTTTATTGAACGAGTAGCTTCTAGTGGTTCAAAAGAGCAAAGCAAAACAACTGTAACCAAGCATTCACACTACTCAGGTCCCTAATCGCTGTTAAAACACATCCCAACCGTGTATGTAACTAAACTTCCACGAACATTTCTAGTGGAGGGAGGTAATGGGTTGGAAAGCACTGTGGGCATTGACATTACTTACATCCGAATTCAATCCTTTGTTACTGCTTGAAGGAACACGTGTTCATCCTACACGCCACCAGAAGCGCTGGCGAGAAGACTCATGCCCGATACTTGCGCTGGTGCAGGGTCGGGCCCGGGCAGCTTCTAAATCTTTAGCGGTCAGATTAGACTCTGACACTGCAGCGTGTTCCCGCCCATGCCAGACAATCTCCAGGTCTTCCGAAGACCTGATAATATCTTCAGGGCACCCCGGAGGGCATAAAAGCATGGCAGAGACGCTATGGCAAGTAGTTTTCAATCATGCTACAGCTACACACGTAAAAAGCACAAAGCAGCAGCTCCGTGTGTTCAGCGTTGTTATTAGTAAAACGGAAGTGCATTCCTTTTTCCTCGTATTTTACTATATAGTAAGTTACATCAAGCAAGAATGTCCTTGAAATGCACTAAAAGTTGTATTAATGCCTACTTTGATGAAAACGGTATGAACGACTAGACTGGACAGACATCAAGACTTGAATTCTTTTGCTTTTTAAATATTCTAAACCAATTTAAGAATTTTGAAAAGTGCAGGGTAGAAATATGACTTTTGAAGCCACAAAACATCTTTTATTAAAAATATGCAGAATCGTGGGGCGCCTGGGTGGCTCAGTCGGTTAAGCGGCCGACTTCAGCTCAGGTCATGATCTCATGGTTCGTGGGTTCGAGCCCTGCATCAGGCTCTGTGCTGACAGCTCAGAGCCTGGAACCTGCTTTGGATTCTGTGTCTCCCTCTCTCTCTGCCCCTGCCCAGCTCACACTCGGTCTCTGTCTCTCTCAGAAATAAAATAAAAAACGTTAAAAAAATTTTTTTTTTAAAATGTGCAGAATCTCAATCAAGCACTAATCAACACAGAGAGCATCACAGTAAAATCAGTATATGGTTAAAGATCCACATTCAAGGATGAGTTATTAGCAACTAACCATAACGACTAACATTTCCCGGGCGATGACTTTGTACCAAGCACAGCTCTAGAACTTTTCTTTTATTGTCCCATTATTTTTAAATTATTTTTAGTATTTTTTTAAATCTCATTTAACCTTCATAACTACCACTCCATTAATGAGGATCTCCACCTCCCGGGTGAGGGGACTGAGGGACAGACTGGTTAGGGCAGGTGACCCGCAAGGCAAGCCCTCCGACGGACAAGTGGCGGAGGTGGGCAGGGCCCCATAATTTGAGCGGTTCTGCTACCGCTTGCCCTGTACAATGTCAGGTTAAAGATGAAGGTTGTACGGGTTTTTATAACATTTCCTTTTTTATCGGTCTGCTATCTAGATCACAGTAAAACAGATATGTACCAGTTTCTTCCTAGAGATGGTGAGACCTGTGCCCTTCACTTCATGTCCCCTCGCAGAAGAAAATTCTCACAGAGGCAGGGGGGCTGCATTAGTTCCCTAGGGCTGCTGTAACTAACAAAGCACTGCAAACAGTGGCTTGGAATGACAGAAATTTCTCGTCTCACAGATCTGGACGCTAGAAATCTGAGATTAAGGTGTGGGCAGGGCTGTGACCCCTCTGAAGGCGCTAGGGAAGATCCATTCTAGGCCTTTCTCCTAGCTTCCAGTGGCAGAGCTCCTGTCTTCACATGGCCTTCTCTTGGGGTGCATGTGTATCTCTGTGTCCGAATGCCTCCCTTTTAATAAGGACCCAGTCATAAGTGGATCAGGGCCACCCTAAAGACCTCATTTTCACTTGATCACCTCTGTAAAGACCCTATGTCCAAAGAAGGTCACATCCTGAGGTGGGGTGGCGTCGGGGGAGGTTAGGACTCCAACCAATCTTTTTTTTTTTTTTTTTTTTTTTTTTTTTAGGGAACACAAGTCAACCCATAATAGTGATGATGATAGTATAATCTGGAGGTTTGAAGTAAACTCCGCAGATTTAGGAATAATATAAAACAAGGTATGAAGTTCATCAAGTTTATAAATGATTCAAAGCCTCACTCACTTTGTAGAATATCCCACACAAGCACAGCAAGTTTAGCATTCTGTGGGATATTTGAAAACCTCTGATTTAAGGCTCATAATTAATACTGAAACACCTCATTCATTCATTCATTCAAAACAATATTAAGCACCAGGCACGACTTAGCAGGTAACTCCCGTGACATTTTGTTTAACTTACCTAGACCCCTACCTGACCAAGGTGAGACGGACGGGGGCGGTTCATGGCCATTTCTGTGCCTGAGCTGTTTATGCCGGAAAGACACACTTTGTTACTCTATCTTCATTACACTCGCATCTATTTTCTATTGAATAACTATGTACTGAGTTTACTTTAAATCAGCAGATAATTCTAAACGGCCTTTTAGATGACTGGGGTTTGCAGCCACCCTTAATTAGAACTTCTATCATAAAAGTGTCAACCTTTGGTGAGAAAAACACCTTATTCTACTCTCTGGTAAAGACAAAGAAAGAAATCCCATATCCATCATATTTTCTTTTCAAAGAGCTGTAAAAAAGAGCATTCCAACCAAATGTGGACATGCTTGAACACCTCCTCTCCTTCATTGCTGTATACTTTCCAATTAGAGTAATGGTTATTTCGTATGTATTTTGTCTAAAAGGTAAAATTTATTTCTGAAGATGAAGGAAAGAAATGTATTTTATGTAAAATAGAAAGTAGTGCTTTAAAAATACTTGTTTGGGTATACTTTTTTTTTGAGAGAGAGAGACAGCGGGCGAGTGAGCGAGCGAACGGGAGAATCTTAAGAAGTCTCCCGCTCAGCTCGGAGCCTGATGAAGGGCTTGATCTCACAAACTGTGCGATCAGGACCTGGGCTGAAATCAAGAGTCGGACACTTAACCTACTGAGCCACCGGGTGCCCCTAAAAAGTCCTATATTAAAACGCCTCCTCGGAGTGACAGAGCTGAGGCGGGACTGGATGCGGAATAGCAGGAACTTACAAAATAACACCCAGGGCAGAAGACCACGCAAAAGGCAGGGCGTGGAAGGAAGCACGCGGGGCCAGGCGCACACTTACGTCGCTCCTCCCGGTGCCGCTCCGTCTCTGCGAAGTACTGGCGCAGCTCCTCGGTGATCTCCATGTTGCTCAGGTCGCACTCCACGCCCCCGTCCGACTCGCTGTCCGCCTCCTCCTCTGCGGGCCGAGCCCGCTTTTCTGTCGCGCAGGCCCGCGGACGCTGCCCGGACCTTCTAGTATGTGAGTGGCTGCGGCGCGAGTCCGGGGGGGCCGGGGGGCGGTCACGAGAGGGCCAAGGAGACCCGGCCTTGTCAGCGTAAGAGCTTCTGGGGAGAGACGCAGGAGGGAAGAACCACGGGCCGGTGAGGTAAGACTCCACGGCCTTCCTGTAGGCATTATGGTGGCTTCGCATCCAGGCCATCGCCTGATGGTAGTGTCGCCAGTATCTTGCGTATACGGGATGAGAAGACCAAGGCTCCGTAGTTTTCCAGGCTGCCGCCTGCGAAATAAAGGGAGGTGGAGAACCGTCGAATGTTTGACTAAACCACAAGTATCCACCGGGTGTCTACTAAATACCTACTCTGCATCTACTCTGGTGCTACTCCTGCACCAGAGGACGCAGGACGGCCCACGCCCACAGGAGACACCAAGTGTATGCACACGTGCTCTCACGTGCTCACGGGACAATGAGTTTAAGGTTACGGCCATGATAAAGTGGGGACAGAGGCTACTAATTATCACCATTAGATAAGACGCAGGGAGAGATGAGGACGTCAACCATCTTGGCCCTCTCTACCCACTGTAACTAAGCGACGGGTTCCACCAACCGCAGGCACTAACGAGCGGGACCTTCTCCGGTCCTTCCCTCTCTGCTCCCTAAACACCTGCCGGCCTGGCTCACTCCTCGGTGCCCGGACAAAAGAGGTCTAGCAGCCTACCCAATGGTGCCTTCGAGTTTTCCGCTGTATTTGTTTCTTTGGTCTTCTCCTTCATAGACTGAGAACACCAAGACTCTAAAGACTAAAGTGTACCCTTTTCTTTATGAGTTAAACAAAACAAAACCTTACCATTGCTGCCATCTGTGATGGTGGAAGACCAAATGGGCACTGAATCTAGGAAAGAACAAACACAGTTCAAACGTGTGGTCGGTACACGTGGGAGATATTCGTGGCTATTTCATGGTTTGTAAAGCAGCCCCTCAGAGGCTGCCTCCTCTCAGTACTGTGCCTCATCTTACCGCAACACACACTATGGGGCCCCGGCACGTGGGTTATGGCCTTGTGGGCTGAAAAGGAGGGCTCCCCTTAGGTCCGATTATGTAGCTCAAAGGACACTGCATTTTTCAAACATTTGCTTACCCGCTGAAAGACTGGAGAGAACCATATAGTTCACAGCCAGTGCATATACAAAAAAACATCAATATAGAACACGAATTAACAACACGTAACTATTACTGACTTCATTTCCTAATCCTTAACTCATGCCGATGCCTGTTTAAATTAACCCTAGATGATCCCACAGTTTGGACAGAATACCTCTCGCCAACTCCCTGGAAACCACCGTTGGCTCTTGCCTCTGACCTGGGACCTGGAGAAGCCTCTCCAAATGAGATCTCTCTCCAGTGTGGGTTGGGCCCTGGGCTTTAAGCCCCCAGATGAGCCTTGATTCGGTTTCGATTGTGACAAGCATCTCTCAGTGTGGTGTGGCACCACACTGTCCCTGCCTGGCCACTGTGCCTGTCTTTGTAGCAGCAAGTGTTCCATGAGACCCTCCAGCAAGTGACTGCACAGAATGCCTTTGCTCAACAGCCTTGCTCTGCCAGGATTTACTGCTTCTGCCCCTTCCCAACTGCTTCTGATTTACTGATGTGGCAGAGGATACCTAAAGGTAAAGTTTAATCTGCAGCTGTACCTTTTAGAACCGATTTAAAACAGTTATTTTTTTCCATTCCTGTTCAAGAGTTCAGAGCTACTAAAATGCCAGCAAGCATGAGAATGTATTTAAATAAAAAAAGAGGGGGCGGCGCCCGGGTAGCTCAGTCGGTTAGGCGTCTGACTTCAGCTCAGGTCACGATCCCACAGTTCGTGAGTCCAAGCCCCGGCGTCAGGCTCTGTGCTGACATCTCAGAGCCTGGAGCCTGCTTCGGATTCTGTGTCTCCCTCTCTCTCTGTCCTTCCCCCGCTCACACTGTTTCTCAAAAGAGGAATAAATGTCAAAAATTAAAAAAAACAAAAAAACAAAACAGAAATAATATCCTAAAATGCATGAGAATTTAAGCATCTGTGACAGGAAATCACTAACAAAGCAATGCTGGGCAAACAGCACTTGGGTTTCGAAACTCTGGGACATCAGATACTGAAGGAGGCCTGTTTTTCCTCCTTCACTTAATTAGAGGGTGGAATTTAAAAATCTCTAAGCCTTAAGTAATAAACTTGACTTCTTTTGTAATCTCTATCAAATGTTTTGCTATGGTTAATGTGGAAAACTGAGATGTTACATTAACCCTATCTTTTAAGATCTGGCCTGAAGAGAACCATTCACTTTTTTAAATACACTAAGCTTTCAAACAGGCGATTTCTAAGAGGGTTGACACGATCTTCTGTAAATTTATCATGAACATAGCCTGCACTTCCTGTTCCCTGTTCTGAATTCAGGAATACACACACATGCAGTGCGTGTAAACTGGGAGAAAGCTAACCAATGCAGTGAAAATACAAGTGTACATTAAGTCCACGTTACTTTAAAACCATAAAGGTTTAAGACATAAATAAATAACTGAAGGTTTAAAACATGAGCACTTATCTGAAAACCTGGCTAACTCCCGCGTGCTTTACAAGCTACTGAAGAAATATAAAAGCCAATACAACGAAGGGGTTAACCACGCAGAGAAGTGGCACTGACACAAATGAAATCACAGTGGAAATCGCTGGAGCGCCAAGCTGTAAGGTGCAGCCTGTGAGTGGCTAATTCCTTCCAGCTGGGTTTCATATTTAGCTCACTGAAATCTGAACACTTTCCCGAGAGCCCGCAGCACGTAATGCCATTGCAGTGAACTCCACGTGTGTCTTCAGCAAATTTGTTTTAGAGATTAACAAGTAGCATAGGAATTAAATTTGAAAAATCTAGGAGGCATCTGCATGTCTTCTGGAAATGAAGAGTTTTGAATCCCGACTTCTGTGCCTCAAAAAATGTACTTAGAACCAGATCAGCGGAAGTATTAATTATCCCAAACTGGGAAGTGTGACAGCCTCAAATATGCAAGAAAGGTTATTGTGATTGAACACTACAGCAGACCTCAGGAAATCCCGTTTTGATTTGTACGTGGGAAAATCCAGCCTGGCTCTAAAAGTAATAGGACCAGGGGCACCTGGATGGCTCAGTCGGTTAAGCATCCGACTTCGGCTCAGGTCACCATCTCACAGTCATGAGTTTGAGCCCCGCATCGGGCTCTATGCTGACAGCTCGGAGCTTGGAGCCTGCCTCGGATTCTGTGTCTCCCTCTCTCTCTGCCCCTCTCCAGCTTGCGTTCTGTCTCTCTGTCTTTCCCAAGAATAATAAATAAACATTCAAAAAAAAATTGTTTTAAAGTAATAGTGCCAGTATTCTGAAAATGTCCAAGATGGCTTTATGAGAGGCAACGCTGTCACCACTTTTATTCTGACCGTGCTTTCCGCAACGTTTTGGCCGCTGGGACGCTTACAGTCAAACCTGCTGCCGTCCTCTGGCAAGTTGAGGCCTGGAGCTGGAGGGCGCGTACGCTCATTCACCCTTAGCTTATCACTCTCCCTCCTCAAATTCCAAAACCTATGTTTCATAGATTCTTTTACGTTTTCAGTATCTTCAGACTCCTAAAATCCTTCAGATATTCAGTTAAAAGCAGTTCCTGAGAATGTCTGACAAGTTAAGGAAACTCCCAGAAATCAAATAAAAGAAAGTACAGGAAAACACGGCCAAAGGAGGAGCAGCTTGCAAGGAGCTTTAGAATTATTGGCTTGCTCTTGCCAACATGACGCTTGGTATTTTACGCCTGCAACTTTTTTCTGTGAAGGGTCAAATAGTAAATATTTTGGGCTTGTGGGCCACATACAGTCTCTGTCACACTTTCTTCATATTCTTTTTAAAACTGATAAAAAAAAAAGAAACCCAAACCCAACCCTTTGAAAATGCAAACCCCATTCTTAGCTCCCGGGCAGTACAAAGAGCAGGCTGCGGGCCACCCCTCGCTGGCCCTGTGGTTTGTGAATGTCATGCAGCCACGTCGACTCCGCTCTTGCACGTGGAGCACCCTCACTGCTGCTCGTTCTCGGCTTAGCGACCCCTGGAGGGACTCTGGGATTCTCACTCACCTAGTAAATGAGGAGGCTTGGAGGAAGACTAGTAAGCCAGACACATGTGACGATGACCACCAGCAGTCCTGGTGACCAGCTCCTACTATCTGGACCAAAAGACTCGTCTCCACGACGAAATAAGGAACCTGGACCGTTTCTTAACGATCGATATGGACATTTAAAGACTTAATTAAAAGAACAAACTCCTGCGATCAACAGGGCTTAGAATGCACATGGAGTGCCGTGCTTTCTGGCGGAGACCCTGGCAACGGCCACGGGCCAGACAGCAAGCCAAGGAAGGGAAGCCGGAGGTTCCCGGAGTCTCTTCCTTGGAAGAAAGAATACACAGCCTTCCCTGCAAAGTGTATCAGTTGGTTCCGAAGGGAAGTTGAGAACCTTCTCTAAAAACGGGTCCTGTGAACTCTTTCAAACTGGCTACCCTTTGCACACAGAGAACTCAAGGACCTAACAAAATGCCTGGGTTTCTGGAAAGCCAACCTGAAACGTATTTCTGGACATGACAGCAACACCTGTCCAAAGAAAAGCAAGCCTATGGCCACAGATTTAGATGCCTTTCAGTTGCCTTTATCTTTCGTTCCCCACCTCTTTGGGAGTGTCTCCTACTCTCTTATGGCACACGTCTTCCTGGACTGAACAGCAGCTTTTCTCCTAAGGGGATGGTGAAGCTGAAAGAAAAGAGAATGGCGATGTCAGGGCAGGCCGGGTTCCCCGGTACCACCGACCCCGCAGCCCTCCCCAGCGAGCACAATGGCATCATAGTCACCACCCAGCTGAGCCCAGGCGAGTACAGAGACCGAATTCATGGTCTGTCCTCAGCCACCAGAGGAGGAAGGGAAAAAACAGCGCTGAGGTCATTCACGAAACGCTGCCGTGCCCGGGGTCTCGAACCGTAGATTTTCCCATACAGCTTTTCTTAGAAAATGCACTCGTTCTTCAATGAATATGCTTATCCTGGAGATGTACGTATGTATGGATTTAGGAGCTGTATTTTCAAATGCGTCAATATACAGCAGGGTAACAGACAAGAGCTTTGTTGTTTTCAATGAGAAAAATCCAACGATTTCCGTGAAGTTGTTAAGAACCTCCACAAACACGTAATGCGGCTTTGTCAAAAGGTAGTAATGTCACATATGTTCTTTTAACAGCACATTTATGTTCCGATAAATACAGGATATGGGAGGTGTCATCCCAACCAATAAGATAAAAACACAAATTCCCCCCAAACGATAATGTACACTCTGCAACTGGATTTTCCTCTCTAGCCTCCTTTTCCAAAAGAATTCTGAAAATTAAACACCTGAAAACTCACCTGCTTTGATTTGTTTGCTTCGAAACCCATCGAGCCAATCATTAAGTTATGCTGGCTAAAGGCCCTGGAGTCAAACCTTTCTGATAAGGCTCCCAGCGATGTGGCTCTCTGAACCAACCAGATACTCTGGCGGATCGAATTGAGGCCTCCGGTGTATGTTTCAGGGTAGAAGGGGGTCCGCTGGAGACCGCGCAGAATAAACGAAGGCACAATGAGAAATGTAAGTGACGTAACTTGAGTCGTGTGATTCTAAGGAATTTCTGGATATGCAGTAATAACCCTCTCAGAGAAGGGATCTTCCAATAATGCTTGTACTAGTAGGAACTTCCTCAGCTAAGATAATAAAAGGAGGGTTTCTGACAGCACTGCTTCCTGCCCCCCACCCCCAGCTGCCTGAGGGCAATGTCAATCCCTTGATGCCCTCGTGGGCTCCCTCCTGTGGCTTCGCATGATCCCTGCGGGTATTGTGAGCATCAAAGATGGCTGAAGGGATGCCTGAGTGGCTCAGTCGAATTTTGGCTCAGGTCACCATCTCACGGTTCGTGGGTTCGAGCCCCGCGTCAGGCTCTGCGCTGGCAGCTCGGAGCCTGCAGCCTGCTTCGGATTCTGTGTCTCCTTCTCTCTCTCTGCCCCTCCCCTGCTCACACTCTCTCTCTCTCTCAAAAATAAACAAACGAACAAAAAGATGGCTCAAGACTGAATGGCCTTCTCCCACCCTCAGGAGTCCAAGCTGGTCTTGGCCGCACACAGGCCTCCTACAAGGGCACATGCTACTGAGTTCAGAAAGCCCGCATCTGTCTATAACGACTATCGTTAAAACTGATGGGTGAGGGAGCCAAAAAAGTTTTACTTCCTTCTCAACCCTTCAACCCCAAACCCCAATTTCCTCTCTTCTGGGTGATGCAGTTAGAAGCAAAAGAAGGTGCAGCACGGGGATGGACAGAGACTGAAAGGATGCAGTTAGGCGTTCTTTAACCAACAAAAACGAAAACAAATAACATTCCACCTACAAATGGCATTGTTTAACTTGTCAGCGGGGTGATGGATTTGTGAGTGGATTTATTTGCAAGTTCCCCAAATCCCCACGTGGCTAACATCAGAATCTTAACTGAACTATGAGGCCACTCAAAGTTACTCTCTTACTCATGAACACAACAGCCAATAGGAGTGTTGAAAACTGGGGTAACTAAGAAGGACAGAAGAGTAATACAGCTCAAACGGGGAAACAGGTAAGTTCCCCACACTGCAAGTGTATCCCTCACAGTTCAGAGCATATCAGCAAAAGCCATGACTAGTTTAAAGTGGTTAAGACCACTAGTAGATTTCAGGAGCTTTATTTCAAGTTTGACTTGTATAAACACATACACAGTAATTCCATTTAATCGCTGTCTTTTCTGAATTTATATGCCACTGACTATGCCCCACTTATTTAACCAATTACTTGTAGGCATGGATTCTGCAAGCTCTTTCTTTTAAATGTCCTATTCTCCTTCTGGCATAAAAACCAGAGCTGTATTTCCCTGCCTTTGGATGCTGGTGCGATTGTTGTTTCCTGATAATAGCCTCTCCTCCTCCTCCTCCTCCCTCCCTAAAGAAACTGAGTAGTCATTCAAATAATTGTAAAGTTCCAAATCTTTTCAGGAAGCAGACGTTTAAATACATTGATATGTTTAATATGCTTTTGGGTTTTTTTTTGAAAGAGAGAGCACATGCCCGTGTGTGCGGCAGGCACATGAGAGGGGGAGGGGCAGAGAGAGAGAAAGAGAGAGAGAGAGGATCCCAAGCAGTATCTGTACTGTCAGCGCAGAGCTGGACACGGAGCACCAGCTCACGAATCACGTGAGATCATGACCTGAGCCGAAATCCAGAGCCGGACACTTAACTGAGCCACCCAGGCGCCCCACATTAGTAGGTTTTCAAAAATATTTGCATCTGATCTTTGATCAACGGCAGTTATGCTGTTTTCTCACTTGTCCAACTGTTCTATGGCTGGATTTCCTATCGGAGGGAAGGAGCTCCAAGAGTTTTGCACTGAGTTTGTAATCCCTCCAGCCTCCACTCTGGCTGTAATTGTTCAATTCCACTCCGCCCCCCCCCCCCACCTCACCCCCATCCTGGTCATCTCACCCCACCCTTAAATGCTGGATCCTAAAAAACAAAGTAATCCTTCACCGTCTGTCAGTTTTAGAATGAAAATTTCTCTCTGGAGCTTTCATTTGTGTACTTTCCCAGGGCAGCAACAAACAGAGATCTGAACTCCGTACTGTGAACCTGCCTTTGATTATACCCATCCCAAGTTACTAACCAACGATCTTTAAAAATATACGGTATCTGTTTGCATTGCCATCCCCGGGGGGCTGTTATAAACTGTATTATAGAGGTCATACTGGTAAAGGTT
Source organism: Prionailurus bengalensis (assembly GCF_016509475.1). Classification (NCBI taxonomy): domain Eukaryota; kingdom Metazoa; phylum Chordata; class Mammalia; order Carnivora; family Felidae; genus Prionailurus; species Prionailurus bengalensis. The sequence goes on from NC_057361.1 coordinate 10,818,125, forward strand.
ATCTCCACCGCACAAATCACGGTAACCGTGAGTGAATAAGCCCAGAAGTGTTCTTAATCTTTAGTCTAGACTTTCGAGTAATGTTGTTCTGACTTCAGGTGCAAAAGAGCTGAATACAGAACCTAGCCTATGAAACGACTTTAAAAATCATTCCTGAAAACGATAAAATAATCTGTTCAGAACCATGTGATCTGTACTAAGGGACTCCCAGGATTTCAGAGGTAAAAGCTACTTCGTTGGTCCCTGGTTCAGCTCCACTCAGCTACTGAGGAAGAAAAGTGGGCAAAGATATTCTCCCCTTTCACCGATAAGGCCCTTTAAAGACTACCGGTGCCAAATGTTCTCCAGGTAACTTCCACCAAACTTTAGGACTTCCCACAGAGGTCAAAGTGTGAGGTAAAAGAAAGAAAACGCCAAGTTTTGAGTGGACGGGCCAATATTCCGGACATCCCTCCAAGGATGAGGCTGCCCTGGGCTGCACGGCCCAAGTCCGAATTCACTTTCCAGACTTTTACTCGGCACCCCGGAATCACGTGGGCGAGCTTCACTAGAAACACCGATGCCCGGGCCCCACTTCTAGACACTCGAATTGGAACGGTCTGGGATGGGGGCCCGGGCATCCGAATTCTTAAAAGTCTTCCGCTGATTCCGAAGCGCGGCAGAGCTGAGTCTCTGGAACCGGTTCTCTGTCACCACTGAACCGGCAATGATTTAGGAATCTCACGGGCCCCGCGGGTCGATGCTAATTACGACAACGGGACAGCCAAGCCCTCGGCTCTCCCGGCATCAGAAGAAGCCAGGCTCCGGGGCCTCCAGGCTCCTCCCTCACTCCCCAAAGGAAACCCAGTAGTCCCCGGAGTCACCTCGTGGGCTCGCAGCTTGCTGATCTCGGGCGGTGGGCGAACATGGACCTATTTCCTGTGAGGAGACCGAAGGGGCGCGGGCGGGAGGGGCTGTTGCCCGGGAGACCAGAAATGCACTTCCGGCGCGGATCACGTGAGGCGCGCCACCGGAAGTCCCGGGCCCGCCGCCGCCGCCGCCGCCACGTCCGCGCTGCGTTCTACGCCACGTGGGGAACTGTCGCGAGATGAGGCTCCGCCTCCCGGGGAGACGGGCAGGGGGCGGGACGGCTGTACCTGCGCCGACCGGTGTGGCGGGGCCGGAAGGGGAGGGTCGTTTCTGCGCCCCCTTTGTCCCCGCGCCACTTCCTTGACTCTCGGCTTTTCGCCCTTCGCTCAGCTCCGTCGTGTCCC